>NW_027411615.1:6098408-16098408 GCF_049639745.1 Rhodnius prolixus | reverse complement strand
TTTTAATCGTGTTAAGTTACAATTTGGAGTTTACGCCAGGAATTTCCGTTTAAATGTTCCCTGTGTTAGAAAAATAGTTTTTACAAAATGATTTTTGTGTGAGGCGTACATGACAGTATACATTCTAACTTAAAAACGGGGGTTTGAAAGAGGTCTAAAGGTAAACTTGATTTCTTGGGTAATGATTAAGGGGTAAGATTGCCCTTGAGCAATGCACTAAATGTGCATTTTCTCTGTAGGGTATTTGACCAGTTATAAAACAAGTCCATGAACAGTTCTGTTTTTTGGTTATCAGGTGTGCCAGTAGTTTTTGAACTTTGATGATAAATAGAAACTACTTCATGAAAAAATATCAGTGCAACCCCAGTGATTTGTGTAAAGTTTTCGTCAGGCCCGATGGATTCATTAACTACCAAGGCGAGATGGATTCATTAACCCAACAGTACACCATGAACGTAATGTTAAAGAGCAACCTGTACAAGTAATGTTGAAGAGTCCACCCATAAAGGCTAGTTAATTATTATTATTATTATTTAAAGTAAAATAATCACTTCTAAAGACATCAACCATGGTCATAGACCGTCGGTAGAGTCGAAAAAAAAATCCCATTGAAATAAAGGAAATATACTCCAAGATAACGGAATAAGAAATGAACTATAAACAGTATTAATACAAGTGTGATAATGCAATATAACTTTAAGAAACAGAAATTAAAAAGAAAATATAGAACTTAAGTATAAATTAAAGAATACATTGCAAAATTAAGAGAGAATGAGCTATCCAAATAGAAATACCTACTGTAGAGTTCTAAATTCTTACAAAAATATGAGATCAAATCGTACAATAAACACTATAAATAGTTTACGCTGCTTTGATGTAACTAACAATTGAGACCTAGTTACGACCATTCATGTAGGCCAATGCTTCCTCTCCAGAGAGTTGCAGTTGGCCAAGGATATCTCAGCCTAATTTCAGATAGTCTCGGACAGCTTGCTATTAAGTGATATATACCGTCAGCTACAATATCATTACATACTTGGCAAGTATCATTTTCAGCTCTTTGGTACGGAGCAGAGCTCCCTTCAATACACCCGCACGGGGGTCTTCATTAGCCAGCGCGTGTTGTTCGTAAGGGCAAATTGCAACGTAAATAAGGGTTGTTCCCAAGATCAAACTTTAGCGCTCTATATAAGGGATAAGAATCATGTTTTACAACTTTGTTATAAAGGCTGTATAGGACAAGTGGGATCGCTTTTTACGAAAGACAAGTTTGGGCAGCACTTCGGTGAAAGACAACATAAGGTACAAAGTCTGTGTTCCGTTTAAAGAGTAATCACACCCAATTAACGTGTGTCTTCCTCGAACGATTAGGTCAACCTTAAAGCCGTGGCACTTTCTAGCGGAATCAATTATAGTTCGATTCTTTGGAATGATTAATCATCATATCTCATATATGACGAAGGATGATCTTTAATCACCTGTCTTCGTTACAGCTTCGTTGACTCTCCATCTGTAAATGATTGTTTATTTTTATTTTTCCTTTTTTTAATTAAAGGCGCGACAGCGTTTGAAGTCATTAGCGCCCGGAGCATTTTTCAGTTAAGTGCCTATCTCCGGACTGTGTTCTCTAGTTACAGAAAATACTTTTTACCATCGAATAGTGAATATTAAGAAGCTCCTAGGAAGAGAAAATCTGAGGGCCAAGTAACTGGATTCGAACCTAGGATCTCCTCGTTGGAATCCAGTTTACGCTAACCACCAGAGGATAATCTCTTCTGAGTGGCTTCTTATATTCTATTATTATAATCCTTGTGTCTATGTATGACCTTTTCAAGTACTTCAGACTGATCCGAAAGCTGTGATACTAGCAATTCAAACTGGTTAAGCAGCAACGATTTGGTATCTAAAGCGAAACTAATAGGGCGCATTTTGGTTACGTTTCCGCATAATTAGTTGTAGGGAAGTGATGGAGGGACAACCCTCAATGGTAGGTAGATGAAAAGTTATTAAAAACAGCTACTGGCCTAAATTTACTGCGCCAGTAGACCAGCAAGGCCGGATTACCATTGTAGATTAAATCTGTGGCTTGGTGCAAGAAATGCCAATGTCAGATTTTGGTAAAAATGAGTAAAAAATCTGTTTTGATATATTAACCATCCAATTTTTTTTTGCAAGGAGTGCTAAAGTCAAGTTCAAAGAAGTAACTGAGTTACTAAAACGTACTAGTGCCAATGTCAAAATTTAGCATCTATATTTCCCCCCTCCAGGTAAACCAAAGAGGACGTACACACTTAATGTTTTTTTTGACATTGGCACTTCTTGCACCAAGCCACAGAAATAAACACACGTATCGCATTGGCCTGCTGGTATCTATATATGTAGATTCTGACAGGAAGAAAATGAAATAGCACTGCACATAGTCCATGTAGAAAACTATTTTGGTCCAGGGTTCTGGTCTTTGGGAAGCAAAATCCATGCCTTCATTCTTTTCCCACGGGCCCTTTACCTTTGCAATTAGCCCTTAGGATAAAAAAAAAAAGGTTGCAAACCAGATATGTATAATGTCCAAATCAAAACTTAAGGAAAAATTCTATCATAACCCTTGAGCATATCTTCTTGCATATTTCTGAAAAAGTTTGTTCTTTTCTATAGAGCTAATAAACGCTTCAGAGAAAAATTGATAATTTAGAATGTCTTCATTAACTTGATTTTAAAAATGTATGCTTTCCAAACAGATGCCGTTCTTATATCTCGTCAATTTTTAAGTTTTGTTAGAGAATTTGGTGTTAAGATTCAAGTTACGGGTGTTTTCTTAAAACTCGAAGATAGATATGTCCGGAAATCAGAGTAGGAAAACTGTCTTAAGCTGTCAGTAATCAGAAGACAATAGTTCAGTAGACAAAAAAAAAAAATAAAGCACTAATTGCGGCGACATATATTTAGACATTAAAAATGAGTTTAGTGTATGGAATTAGAACAATACCATTGATGAAACAAGAACACGACAATAACCTTGTCACATCGACCTTCATTCATTACAAGTAGACGATTGTTTTAGCGATATTAAAAATGTGAGACATTGTATTGTACGCATAATGTTCGTTTTTAATGAGATAATTTGATAATTATTGCCTTGTCCTTACAATAATGTATTTTTTAAGAATAAATTTTAGAATCAACCAAAAATGTTTGTTTAAACTAAATGAATTGCTAGTATCACAGCTTTTGGTTCAGCCTGAAGTTGGACAAAAGGTCATATATAGACACAAGGATTATAATAATAGAATATAAGAAGCAACACAGAAGAGATTATCTCTGGTGGTTAGTGTAAACTGGATTCCAACGCGGAGATCCTGGGTTCGAATCCAGTTACTTGGCCCTTAGATTTTCTCAACCTAGGAGCTTCTTAATATTACTATTCGGTGATAGAAAGTATTTGGTTCTGTAACTAGAGATCACTGTCTGGTGGCCGGCAGTGCACTGAAAAATTCTCCGGGCGCTAATGACCTCAAATTCTTTCGCACCTTTAATTAAAGAAGTAAAAATAAAAAAAAAAACAGTTATTTACAGATGACGCCGTTTCAAGTGATCCTCAGATCGAGGACTGAATGGAGGGTAAACTGGGCAGTACAGTGCCGGTAGGGAGTCATATGGTTTACGGATGGCTCCAAGATGGCCTGCGGGACCGGAGCTAGAGTGTATGGGGCTAAACCCAAGGTACTCATTGAGAGTGCTCTTGGGAGATATGCCACCGTCTTTCAGGCCGAGGTCTTCGCCATTAAAACTTGCGCTGGGGAAAATCTGCGAATGAATCCTAGAAATAGGGAGATTTGCATATTTTCGGACTGTCAAGCGGCACTGAAGGCCCTTACATCCTTCAGAACTAGCTCTTCCCTGGTCTGGGAATGTAAGAAGGCCCTAGATCAACTGGCTCGGCACAATAAAGTTCGATTGGATATGGGTGCCGGGCCATGTGGGGATTAAGGGGAATGAAATAGCTGATCAGTTGGCCAGGAATGGAGCTAGTACTTCTTTCATTGGCCCGGAACCGTTCCTGGGGATCATTAGTTCGTCCTGGGTTGCAGTTCATGAGCTTTCAGAGATTGGACCTGGAGAGAACATGAAAAGTACGGGGTGATGCTTCCTGGGGTCAAACCCAGCAAGAGGGTTATGCCCTTGTTGTGCCCAGAACCAAAGTGACTCTGGGCTAGGGCAGAAATCAGATTACTCTGATTACAGGCCTATTCACAGGGCATGGCAGCTTCAGGAAGCACCTGCACAAGGAGGGGCTTATTAGCTGTCGGAACCGTTCTGCAGATTGTGCCAGGAAGAGGAAGAAACGGCCTCTCTCCTGTTATTCGATTGCGTTGCAGACTGCGCTTCTTAGAAGGGGACGTTTCATCTATTAGACTTAAGGGAAGGCCTTCTGGTAGCTGCGATGCCGTGGGGCATGGGTCCCGTTCCGCCTTTCAAAAAAAAAAATCTACAGATGAGAGTCTGTAACGAAGACGTCATATATGAAATACACCAACCTTACATACAACAATTTAAAAAAAATATTAGAATTTTCAAGGGAGAGGATTAGCTATGCGGGTAGCGTATTGGATTTCCACGCAGAGGTCCCGGGTTCGAATTCAGCTGCTGAATCTTAAATTTTCTCTTCCTAGGAGCTCCTTACAAGTTCACTGTCCGATGATTGACAGTATTGTCTGTAACTTCCGGAGGCCGGCAGTGCACTGAAAAAAAAAAAAAAACTACGGGCGCCAATAACCTCATATGTTGACACGCCTTATATCATAAAATAACTAAAATTAGAATTTTCAATAGCATAAGCCCCGAAGATGTTCCCTAGTTCCCTTGATCTAAAGCTTGGCAAAAATCAAAAATAATGACTGAAATTGGCAATATTCAGTCTTCCTTCTGCAAAATTAGAACTTTCAGAAAAAGGAAAGGCGTGTAGAGGTCACAGAGGTCACATTTTCCCAGTAATTTTAGTTTTGGTTCAAAGTACGACAATAACATTACTGTTACTTCATTATTATGTGTTGAGAAGATAATAAATCATTCTAAATGGTTAGCAAAAAATCGCATAAATTTTACATAAAGTAAAGTAAAAACATAAATAAATGTTCCCGCAAATCAGATTAATACACACATTAAAAAAAACAAAAAAGAAACAAGAAAAATAAATACATATATAAATAGTTTTCCTGTCTCAACATGCTCTTAGCTATAATTTAGTATGACGCGAACATCTAGACACCCGATGAGTCACCACCCATTCCAGCCACTTCGTTCAACTCTCGCAATTAATGCTAACAACAGGTCTGTCCGCCTCTAACCCTGCTTCTTCACCACTAAAATAGCTGTCTACTTCACACAGTAACCACCAAGTTTAAGTCTCTTTTTTATTTACTTGCTCATTGCGTCCTAGTACGAGGAAGTGATGTAATTGAATTTAAAGAAATTTTTTTCCTAATTCTTCCAGTAATTATAAATCAAATCAATCAAGAAATCAATCGCCATATTTTTTCTGAATTTTTAGGTGTAAAAATAGCTTTTTCTCAGGGATTTCTTGTTTGACAAAAAATAAAACATAAAACATGAAGAGCGCGTCAACATTTGAGATCAATTGAAGAGCTTGATGCAAAAAGTAGTTATCTAGTTTTTTTAAAATTTTTAGTAGGGACAAAAAAACTAAATATGCTTTAAGATGTATTCCTTATGTTGTGTCTGCTGTAAGGATTAGTTAATATATTGTGATGGGGGTCATTTAGGGCTCAATTTGAATGCCTTTCTAGGGCGTTTTTTAAGCTGCAAAAAGTTATTTTGCAGCTAACTCTTTTTTACACCAAAATCATAATTTTCAGTAAAACTTGAGTACATATTATAAGTACTTTAGTCAACAGATTTCTTGTTTTTGAGCTTTTAAGTGGCATTTTGTGTCTTGTCGAAGCGAATGTTAAATATATAATTATGCCTGTCAAAAAAAAAATAATAATAATAATATCTACAAGTAGGCACATTCTTCATCAGCTTCATACAAGTTACAGACACACTTTACATAAAATAGAATTCTGGGCAAAGAAGTGGCGGATTAAAATGAACCCACAGAAATGCCAGCATGGCACGTTTACTCTCCGGCGGGGCTCCTGTCCACCTGTCCTCTTCAACAGCAATCCTCTTCCTTGCACAGATCTGGTGCGCTTCCTTGGGCTCTACATAGACAAGCGACTCACACACTAGACTTAAAAGACAAGCAATGACAAAACGTGCGAAACGAGGGTCGTTTGAAAAGTCCGTGCAAAGTCAGAGAGACAGCACCACTGGCGCGTATCTAGGTTATGTTTAGTTAGTAGCATCTCTTGGAAGAACACGCACCAAGTTTCAGCCAGATCGGTCTATTTCTTTGTGTTTGGCATTCGTTTGAATCGAGGAAGTCGAGTGATTTTCAAAAAATAGACGAAAAAGAATTTCGTGTGTTGATTAAACACTACTTTATGAAAGGCAAAACACCTCAGGAGACTAAAGAGAAGCTTGATAAACATTATGGTGACTCTGCACCTTTGATTAGAACAGTTTATAAGTGGTTTCAAAATTTTCGGAGTGGCCATATGGGCACAAGTGACGCTGAACGTTCTGGACGCCCTGTTGAGGTTACTACTCCAGAAATCATTGATAAAATCCATGATATGGTGATGGATGACAGAAGAGTGAAGGTGTGTGAGATTGCTAGTGCTGTGGGCATCTCGAATGAACGGGTACATAATATTTTGCATCAACATTTGGACATGACAAAGCTATCCGCAAGATGGGTGCTGCGATTGCTCACGCTTGACCAAAAACGAAATCGTGTGAAGTGTTGCAAGGACGGTTTGCAGCTGTTCCAGAAGAATCCGCAGGACTTTAAGCGTCGTTTCGTCACTGTGGGTGAAACATGGATACATCACTACACTCCTGAGACCAAAGAACAATCTAAACAATGGGTTACCAAGGGGGAATCTGCGCCAAAAAAGGCGAAGACCGTTGCTTCGGCCGGAAAGATTATGGCGACTGTCTTTTGGGATTCGCAAGGAATAATCCTCATCGACTATCTGGAAAAAGGTAAAACTATTACAGGTGCATATTATTCATCGTTATTGGACCGTTTGAAAACCGAGCTGCAAGAAAAACGCCCACGATTGGCCCACAAAAAAGTCCTTTTCCATCACGACAACGCACCAGCTCACACCTCAGCAGTTGTGGTCGCAAAATTAATGGAAATAGGGTTCCAACTCGTTTCACATCCCCCCTATTCTCCAGACTTGGCTCCCTCGGACTACTATTTGTTCCCCAATATGAAGAAATGGCTGGCGGTAAAAAAGATTTTATTCAAACAAGGAGGTGATTGCAGAAACGAATGGCTATTTTTCAGACTTGGACAAATCCTATTATTCGGAAGGGATCAACAAACTAGAGCAGCGTTGGACGAAGTGTATAAGCCTAAAAGGAGACTATGTTGAAAAATAAAAAAGGTTTACCCCAAAAAATTAAGTAGTTTTTTTTTTTTGCACGGACTTCTCAAACGACCCTCGTACAGACTACTTGGACGACGCTCCAAATTGCCCATTGATCTCAAACACTTAATATACTCAAACCTATGTGGACTTACGGACTAGAGCTGTGGGGTTCAGCCAAACCTACAAACTTACGGACTGTACAAACATTTCAGTCAAAACTACTCCGACAGATAGCTGACGCTCCTTTCTACGGTGACTAACCTCACTCTTCATAACAACCTCAACATTCCCTTCATAGACCATCTCGCCAAGACTAAATACCAAAAATTCCATACTGCTCTCTCTACTAGCTCTAATCCTCTTGTACTGTCTCTCACTTCTTCTCACATCCCTAATACTCCTCGCCGACTGAATCGCCAGGGGCCCCGCGACTTCCTTGTAATCTGAAGCCCTAAACGTCATTGTTCTCCTATAGAGAGTGCTACCGCTGGGTAGCTTCTCTCCTCCCGCACCAGTTCATCAGTTCATCTTACTCTTTATATTTACTTATTGTATACTGTCTACAGATTGTAAATAACAAAATAAATTAAAAATAATAATAATAATAATAATATCTACCTAATATAAACATTAAATAAACCTAATAAAATTTTTTTCCAAGGAATGTAAAGAATGTATTATAGAAATGAAATGTTTTATTTTTTCTCACAAAGTACTCATACATTACAAAGTACAAAGTAAATCCTAGGTTAGAGAATAAGTAATAATAAAGGAGTCTGCATAAAGACTCGTTTATGCACCAAAAGATGTAGAATTGAATATACATTAGGGGGCGCCACAAAACTCATTTTCTGAAAAAATTGTAGATAACTCCTTTTTACACCAAGCTCTTCAATTGCGCCTGTAATTTTTTTTTCAAAATCCTCTGAACATTCCCGACATACCCGGCTTTAGTTCTTCTTTCTCACAGGACACTGCTACTCCAGAAATCATTGATAAAATCCATGATATGGTGATGGATGACAGAAGAGTGAAGCTGCGTGAGATTGCTAGTGCTGTGGGCATCTCGAATGAACGGGTACATAATATTTTGCATCAACATTTGGACATGACAAAGCTATCCGCAAGATGGGTGCCTCTGACACATACTTCCTAATCCGGGACTCTTTGGTTAAACTTTAGTTAAAATGGTTACTTTTCTTTTTTTTCCTTCTCCAAAAATTGATATACGAGTTTTCTTCTTTTTTTCACTTTATTAGCCATATTTACATCTACAACAAATGTTGCATCAAGTAAATTTGATCATACAGGTTAAGTTCACATGAAAGTCGTGATAAGAGTAATCACCCATTGGTGAAACTCTTTCTCGGTGGATATTACACTCACAACAATAGATCCCTAGGCCACTTCCGCTTCAAGCGACGAGGAGGATTGTCTAGAAGGTGTGGAGAGGAGAGTTGTTGTACAAGAGGATTAGGATGGAGAGCTAGGAGTAGTGTTGTTCAAGAGCTGAGCCATAAGGCTATATGGTTCGAGCCTTAAGCGCTCGAGCTATCAGGGCTCAGTGTGTGGCTCGAGTTGAAGCCTCACAGAGAGCTCGGTGAGCCTCCAAGGCTCCACTCAAAAAGCTCGAGCTTTTATTTATTTATTATTTTTTTTATGAAGCATTTTATTCGTTCTATTAATAAATTCATTTCTTAAAATAAAATGAACTTATAGCAGTTAAAAATTCAGTTAATGAATTTTTCAAACATATTTTTGTATAAATGAATCCAATAATAAGTTAGTTGCTCATTGAAATTGATTATTTGTCATTCCTTAAGAATTGAAGAGCCTCCAATTTTAGCTTCACGGCTCCAGCTTCGAGGGCTATAAGACTCGAGCTCTTAAGGCTCAAGCCGTAAAGGCTTAAGTCGAAGCTCGACTCGGTTGAGCCTTCAGCTCGGACCTCAACTGAACAACACTAGCTAGGAGGCTGTGAAATTTGCGATAGCGAGACTTTATTAGAATCAGAGACAAAAGGGATGTGAAGGTCAGTCAGTGTGAATGGTAAGGTTAGAAATGTAGTATGGAGTATTCAGGATTATCCGTAGGATTTTAGACTGTACTGTCTGCAGGCGTTTGGAGTTACGAGGATTTGGCCGAGCCCCACTTTTAATATACGAGTAAATTAATAAGTTGATATCAGTGAAAAGTTGGTCACGGAACGAATTTTCTAGACATTAAAGTAAAAAATGTCATTGTTTATAAGAAACGTTTTGAAGCTATGGGTTAAGCAGATTTATAAGAAATGTAATGCTCTTTCGTTTGGAATGAGCAGATTTGTTGTAGGATAAAGGATAGAAAAGTTACGGCCGTTTTTATGGTGGAAAAACGTGAATAATGACAGAAAAGTTAAAAATGCAAATATTTTGCACACTGTTGAGAATGGGGTCCAAGTGAATAGAATATTTTTTGTTGCATTTGAGCTCCTGAATCACCTCCAGAAGTTTCGATGTCTCTTCCGCGTACACCCTGTATATGATACGTATGAGATGATAACTTACCTTTGTTTTATATTTATTTATTTTTATGTTTTTAATGACTCAATTTTTCTGTAAGCAAGTTTAGGCTTAAAGAGATCTATATTTCAAAATAAAGTCATGCTTTCATTCATCCAAACAAGCAATAGTTATTTTCTTAAAAAAATCTGGGATGAGGTTTCAATCAAGAGTAGTTTCGAGCTTAGCGAGTTGGTAACTGAACGAGAAGAGAGAAAACGCTTCTCTCAAGTGGTTAATGTTAAAGTTCTTCCACAATGGTTTCAATAATTTAAAAGGTAAACTCCAAAGTCTAAACTTAAACGTAAAGGCAACCCGCTTGAAAGTTAGGCTAGTTTATTGAATTTTGAATACTGAATGGGTTTTAACTTGACCTTTAGATGTGTAAACAATATGAAACAAAATTAAAAATTGCTACGTATTTATATTATATTGATGTTTTTTATACTTACAAATAAATTGTATTCATAACTGGCGAGGTAGGTAAGTAAGATCTAATAGTCTTCGGCTACTTATTAAAGTTTAGGAATAGTGTTTTCAAAAAGATAACCATCACTATCACGTGAAGTTAGTCACCGAATGTTGGTTACAAAGAGATTGCTAGAAGGGCTCTCTATGGTTACAGTTAATGGACGAATAAAATCTCGCAAAATATTTAAAAAAGTATAGCTAACTTATAATTTAAAATTCTATTTATCAAATATACTTAATTTAACAATGTATTAATTTTATATTTTATATCATTAATGAACAAATGTTAATCAAGCACAGATAGCAGTAGTACTCAAAACAGTGATGGAAATTAGAACTAACTTCATTAAATTTAGAATAATTACAAAAAAAAATTATTCGGCATAGAACAGTTATTAGAATCATTAACTTTCATCTCTGAAAGAAATAAGAAAACACTAATTTACAAAGAATTCTCGAGATTATAATATCTTGTATCAAACAGAAAGACGCATCTATTTTGAGGGACCTTCTGAAAAAGTTGCTGGTGTCTACAGAATTTGATTTTTTTTTAAAAAAAAGGGCAGCAAATAAATTTCAAATTTATAGAAATTTGGTCGGATCTTCTTCTTCCATGGCGCTACAACCCAATGTGGGTCTCGGCCTCCTTCAACACTGTGCGCCAGTCCTCTCTATTTTGCGTTGCCAATTTCCAATTTCTTACTCCCAGCAGGGACCTCGCATCATTAGCCACACCATCTATCCATCTCTTTTTAGGCCTGCCTACTCTTCTCTTATCAAACATCTGTGCCTCAAGCACTTTTTTAGGGGTTTCGTCTCCGCCCATTCGGACGACATGACCAGCCCATCTAAGCCTGCCAATCTTAATAAATCGTACTACATCCATCTCATTATACAGCAGGCTTAGCTCCTGATTTGATCGCAGTCTCCACGACTCTCCCTCTTTTATAGGCCCGAAGATCCTTCTGAGAATCTTTCTCTCGAACCTTAGCAAACTTTGCTCATCACTTTTGGTAAGAGTCCAGCATTCCGAAGCATAGGTCAGTCAACACAGGACGGATAAGTGTCTTGTATATCCTTATCTTGGAAATGCGTGATATGAGCCTACTACTCATATATTTATGTAAACCAAAAAAACACCTATTAGCCGCAACAATTCTTCTTTTTATTTCGGACTGCATGTTATTGTTGCGATCTACCTAGCTTCCAAGATACACAAAACCATCCACTCCAAATTTGGTCGGATGGTAACGCTATTTATTGAATAAATTGTATGTGTTTATTCTTTTTATCAATTAAGTTTACTTCGTAATTTAACAAATCCAAATAAGGTTTACCAAATAAGGTATCAAGGTTATTCTAAAACTTGTTTCAAGTTTTAATAAATTCATAGACATCCACCAACTTTAGTGGGGAATGAAACGGAAATGCCAAGTAAATACAGTTCCGCTTGGATTCTTTTTTATTACATTATTAAACATTCAAAAAATTCGGTCCAACTACTTTCAATCTACACAAAAAATAATAAAAAGAAATTTTTCAAAATGCATTAAATTTGCATATTGGGAATTTCAAGACTAGCTGCATTTTTTTTCTGTTCAGAGAAACAAATGTTTAATTTTGGAAGCAAAATTTACTGTAACCAAAGGCAAGCATTATACTACCATAAATTAATTGTTACTTCACTTTAACTAGTACTTTAGCGTTAAAATTAATATGTAATAATTAATTAATCTAGTTTGTTAATATTAAATTTCAATGCAGTTTCCTTCAATTACATTCCTAATCTAGGTGTTCTCCCTACAATATTATATACATATGATGTAATATTAAAAAGATAAAGATATGCATATTTTTACTATAGGCAATTATTGTTAAGGTAATTTACTAATTACTTGATTATAAATTTTCTTTACATGTAGAGGAGAGAGGGCACATTTGAACAGCATTTACATTTTCTGTTGCAGAGTGCACAGAATCGTATTATTGAACCTTTTTATTTTGTTTTCTACAACTTTCAAGTCTTCTTAACAGATCTATATCAATAAACAGTTATTACTTCACATGCATATCTATATTTTTTTAATTTAAAAATGTTGTGTCAAATGTTAATAACTGCCCCAGTGGTGGGGTAGCTTTGAACACAATATAAAATAGAAAGAAATGATATTACTTTACTCTGAATCCACCTTCTATCAGTTATTTCTCTCACTAATACATTACCACTGAAATCTAGTTCAAAAATCAAGAATAACTCTGTTCGGGATGTTGTATCCGAAGTGTGATGGGTTTAGGAAGTTTGAACAAAATATTCGGTTTGTTGCGCTTCTTAAAGTAGCTTCAGACCACTTTCCCCTTCTCTGCGATTAAACAAAAAAAAAGTCACAAACTTGCAGGTCGGTAGGGCACATTTGAACTGTGATGTTGAAATGTGCCCCCTCTCCTTCCATAAAAGAAAATATAATATCCAACACTTTTTGCAAGCAAATAGTCTTTTGTAAATACTAGGTTTAAAAATACGATTTCCAAGTGGTAACATGGACTAACAATACTTAATCAAATACTTGTCAATTATACAACAGGTCTACCACAAAATATGGCGAAAATTATCAATCATAAATGTTTTAAATATTTGACGAGAAATTAAAACTTTTCAAAGGTGCCCCCCTCTCCACTACTCAATTAATGGGACTGTATTAAATTATTATTTAGAAATGAATTATTATTTCAAGTAGTTATTTATTAGTTACTAACTGTGTTATTTGTGCTCTCATAATCCTCCGAAGCAAAAAAAAAAAAATCTTAATTTAAATAAAATTGACTAATACTTTTGTTTGTCAAAAGTAATAGAAAGTAGAAAAATGAAAAAATACAGAGCTTCCATTTTATTACCGGCCAAAGAGGGCGTGGTGTGACATACATGGGGGAAGGCGTGGTTAAATAAACAGTTCTCGTTTCTGATTGGCTCTTCAACCAACCTACTTTACACACCTCCATTCTTCACTGTAATTGGCCAATTCTTTAGTGAGAATTATTTTTATCAAAAATAAAAGATAAACTTTTTTTACTAATTTTCCCTCCGTAGATATTTAATGAAGTATCGAATTATGCAATAAAAAATTTTCTCCAAAAAAACACGAAAAATAAAAGATTTTTTTTACTAAATGTCTTGTTTTCTGTACTAATAATGTAAGGCTAAACAGAAATTTGGGAATACTGGTTATTTTCTTGCGAAGTAGATAAAAGAAAATTGTGGGTCTTGTTTCGTGATCGCCTATTTTGTAAGTTTATATACGAGGGTCGTTTGAAAAGTCCGTGCAAAGTCAGAGAGATAGCACTACTGGCGCGTATCGAGGTTATGTTTAGTTAGTAGCATCTCTTGGAAGAACACACACCAAGTTTCAGCCAGATCGGTCTATTTCTTTGTGTTTGGCATTCATTTGAATCGAGGAAGTCGAGTGATTTTCAAAAAATGGACGAAAAAGAATTTCGTGTGTTGATTAAACACTACTTTATGAAAGGCAAAACGCCTCAGGAGACTAAAGAGAAGCTTGATAAACATTATGGTGACTCTGCACCTTCGATTAGAACAGTTTATAAGTGGTTTCAAAATTTTCGGAGTGGCCATATGGGCACAAGTGACGCTGAACGTTCTGGACGCCCTGTTGAGGTTACTACTCCAGAAATCATTGATAAAATCCATGATATGGTGATGGATGACAGAAGAGTGAAGGTGCGTGAGATTGCTAGTGCTGTGGGCATCTCGAATGAACGGGTACATAATATTTTGCATCAACATTTGGACATGACAAAGCTATCCGCAAGATGGGTGCCGCGATTGCTCACGCTTGACCAAAAACGAAATCGTGTGAAGTGTTGCAAGGACGGTTTGCAACTGTTCCAGAAGAATCCGCAGGACTTTAAGCGTCGTTTCGTCACTGTGGATGAAACATGGATACATCACTACACTCCTGAGACCAAAGAATAATCTAAACAATGGGTTACCAAGGGGGAATCTGCGCCAAAAAAGGCGAAGACCGTTCCTTCGGCCGGAAAGATTATGGCGACTGTCTTTTAGGATTCGCAAGGAATAATCCTCATCGACTATCTGGAAAAGGGTAAAACTATTACAGGTGCATATTATTCATCGTTATTGGACCGTTTGAAAACCGAGCTGCAAGAAAAACGCCCACGATTGGCCCACAAAAAAGTCCTTTTCCATCACGACAACGCACCAGCTCACACCTCAGCAGTTGTGGTCGCAAAATTAATGGAAATAGGGTTCCAACTCGTTTCACATCCCCCCTATTCTCCAGACTTGGCTCCCTCGGACTACTATTTGTTCCCCAATATGAAGAAATGGCTGGCGGGAAAAAGATTTTATTCAAACGAGGAGGTGATTGCAGAAACGAATGGCTATTTTTCAGACTTGGACAAATCCTATTATTCGGAAGGGATCAACAAACTAGAGCAGCGTTGGACGAAGTGTATAAGCCTAAAAGGAGACTATGTTGAAAAATAAAAAAGGTTTACCCCAAAAAATTAAGTAGTTTTTATTTTTGCACGGACTTTTCAAACGACCCTCGTATTTAGGGCTATTAGTTAAAGATTTTAAAGACTTGATTACTAATTGTTTCATACCTATTACAGACAATTTAAGTTAAATGGTGTGCTACACTTTGCTGGACAAATATTTTGTATATGAAAATGCTCAGCATAAGGCTCTGTGACCTTATTAATGATTAGAATAAAAATTTAATGCAGTAAATTTACTTAATAGATGCTATTGTTATAAGCTTTTTCGAACGTATCTAAATGGCTGGAATAACGAACTGAAGTATAGGAATGAAATATTGGGTACTTGCTAATGTGATTACCATTAGTTGTTTAATCAATCCTTTTAAACTTTTTAAAGATTTTATTAAAACGGACATCTAAATGAAATTCGAAATCAAATGACATCTTATTCTTGAAAATTTGTTCACGCGTTTAGGCGCTACGTTGTTTGCAAAAAAATGGTGAAAGAATAATTTTTGGAAATGCTGTTTTTTTGCTTATTTTTGGCATCTTTTGGCTCGAAATCTATTAAATCTAAGTAGTTGCAAAAAAAAAAAAAATTACTCTTGTAAATGAGGATATGGTCGATATTTTAAAGAAAATTTGGGAATTTTATTTTTTATAGAAAAAAAAAGAAAACGAAAATTATCACAGTTGGGTGTATTTCAAGGTTACGCTGCTACGTGCAATTTTTAACGAATCAACAACCCTTTTACAGTTTTAATGGCTACCAATGAAAAGTCGATTCATCTTCCAAAATACAAAAGATAGGTTATACAGGGTGAACCAGTAAGTATTGTCCATAGGCCTACTGTGTGTAGTACATCTAAGGTGGAGTTCAATGACGTATTGGCTAACTTCATATTTTCCAAAGTTCTTGAGTGACGTCACTTTAAATTTTTTTTCATATTCTTACAAGGAAACTTTTATAAAAAAGTGCCAGCACCTAGGTCGGATAATGATCACGTAAGGGCCTAATAGGTTTTCTTAAATATTTCGATTACTTTTATTTTTCCAGCATTCGGAGGAAGATTGAGGATGTTTGGAGAATAACTTATGCTTCGAAATGGTATCAGTTTGTAGAAAATTTATCTGTCTTTCTAACAGTGTCATCAGAATCGAATTCGGATTAAAACTTTCTGAGTAATAACATTTTTATTGCCCAAAAAAAGTAATGATTTTAGAAAAAAAAAAATGTAAAGTGACGTCACTCAAGAACAGTGGAAAATATGAAGTTGGCCAATGCGTCATTGAACTCCACTTTAGATGTACTGCACACAGTAGGCCTATGGACAATACTTACTGGTTCACCCTGTATAAAGTTTTAATTAGTATTTAGTTATTTGTGTCTCTGAAGCGTGGCCATTTTTAAAAGCAGATGAAATCTTTATAGAAAAATACTGGCTCAGAGTTAAATAAAAGGTCATGTTTGAAGGTGAAAGTACAACTGGAAGTGGTACAGCTTTACCCAAGAGAAATACAATTAAAACTAGATGACTTCTTTGAGATGGATACAAAATTAAAGTTATGTTCTGTCTGTTCAAGAACTCTTCAAGAACTTGTTTAAGAGAAGGAGTAAGGAATTCAAATCGATAATTTGACACGTTTCTAATACTTCCACCAAAACCTGGTGTGCAAATAGAAAATAAAAATACAAATAGTCTGTGCCAATAACAAATTTTGTTGTCTTTTATTTACATACTCGACATAGGAATTTCCGGTGTAAAATGCTTTTATAAGTTCAATTCCTAAACCGGAAATGTTTCAATTTTTAACGATATTATATCCAATAAGAAAAAAGATAAAGATTGTTTGAAGGGGATTACGTACGTGCCTAAATAAAGACCTAAAGAGAGTCCCAAGGCTTGTTGTTGATAAACTTACCCAGTCAACTTCTTTCCAAATTGAATGGGTTAACTGAAAAAAAGAAATTAAGTCATCCCAAAGAATGTGTTTACAAAAGAAATGATGCCTACTTTAGGAGCTGCCTGAATAGTAATTGCAAAATCTGCTTCATCCACTAAAATATTCCCGCCTTCCTTTTGTATTCCTGAGTGGGGCTACAGAGAGGGGCTTTCATAAAACTCTATTGAAACATTTCTTACAGATCATCGTCTCCCTCTTTCACCTCATTCAGTCTCGGATTTGCTGTAGACCACGGGAAGTACGTCAGACATACGTTTGACGTAGTTACTGGTTTTTTTGCTTTTTCTTCCTCTTCTAAGGAGAAAGTACTGTAATCGAGAGATTTTGTTCAATTTTGTTGTTTTAACCGAAAACATCTGCTTTCGGTACAATATTTTCTCTAGAAATATTTTTTTCAAAATTATAACACTAACATAAGTCTAAAGATTATCTGTCCATTGAAGGTTATAACTTTAATTTATTTATTTACCTAACTGCAATACATTTCTGCAACAAGTGAAGCTGATACAACATGATACATGTGTATAAATTCTTGAGTAGCATGAAGGTAGAATTCAGCCATTGGTGAAACTCCCAAAGATGAGTGTATTTCCGTATTATTTATGCACTAGCTTCTTAATGCATTAAGAAGATCGCGTGGCTACCAGCGATTCAACCTTTAGAGGATTACTCTGGTAATGCACTAAGTTGAGAAACTAGAGGATTAGGACCTAGGGTAAACTGAGCCCATGGAACTTAACGAAGCGAGATCTTATAGCTTCTGAAACATAAGGAACAAGGTAGAATTGGAAACAAAGTAAGGAGCCTTAGCGCGATTCGTCGGAGTGTTATTGATTGAAAATATTGGATTTTGTAGATATTGGAAGCTTTGACTGAGCCACCAAGTTTCAATCCCATAAGTCCAGACAGGTTCGAGTGTATCATGGGTAGATAAGTCTGTCGACTACAGTCTAGAAAGAAGTTTGAATCGTCTGTTCAGTTCTTTCCGTTTGAGTTTAGTAAGAGGATTCCAGGTTAGGCGTTTAGTCCATGAAGAGTCCTAGGTACTTACCACAATCTGTTGAGGTAAACGGGTTCGCCTTTGGGAGAATGCAATGTGATTGCATTTGTTTAAATCCTCCATTTCTTTAGCCAAAAGTTTGTATCTAAAACAAAATAATGATCAGCTATATTATACGTTAAAATTTATTTAATCATTTTAAATTTACACGTAACTTGTATGCTTAATGATATTGCCAATCCAAAGATATATAAATGTAAATTATATTAAATTTCAAAGTAATGCATGTACTAATGGAAAAGTCCAACAGTAAGCAGATTCTTAGTAAGAAGCACAAAATTCCACCAGACGGTCAAGTAGAATGATAAGCTTTTATCAACAGATCATTTCATATTATCGTATTAATTTCATCGTAAGAAGATAAGATTGTTTTTAATATTCCATTGCAGAGATTGTGTTCTTTAAGAGGTAAAATTTATTTAGCTGTAAATAATTCACTACTTTAGCACTTTAAAAGTTTTGTGAATTAAATTTGAGAACATTGAGAGTGCTGTAACGCTAAAAGTCTTAAATTGCATATAGAGTACATTTCTAATTATGAAATTTGCTCTAAACGTAGGAATTTTTAACAATTTTTTGAAAAACATATTCAGCGTTTTCTTCTGCCATCAGTTACGAGTACTTCAAAATTGAAGCAGGCTTGGGTTTGCAGGAGGTTTTTTTTACATTAAACTTACATTATAAATTTTGAAGATTTGTGAACTTACTGCAAAATCGAATCCAAAAGCACTTGAAATTAAATGTAAAGAATCTGTCGTAAACAATTACGTTTTCTGTTACCCAGTTTTACGTTATTGAATTTTTCTTGAAATTTGGAATTCGACTGCAAAGATAGTAAGGATAGCAAGGTTCTTTTGGATGAAAGAATATTGCCATTTTTCAGTCATAATGATTTTCGTTTTTTGCTAAGCATTCGACCTAGGAACTAGATCATCTTCAGGGCCTCTTATGCACTAAAAAGTCAGTATGAACTAACTAAACCAGTGATGGTAAAAATCCATGGCATGTTTCAAAATTTGCATGGCACAGAACCCGATTAAAATCTTTTATAATTTTAACTAATGGTTTGCACTCGAAAAATGTTTACCTAGGACAATAAACATGTTCTATACGTCCTCCACCTGTTTTTTTGTTAAAAGTGACAAAATACGAACCAAATATAGGATATTTAGCTTCAAAATATGCGAAAGCAAACTTCACATTAATATTTTTATATTCACATGAAAAATTTAGCTGAAAATTGAATTTAGAGTTTTTTATTTTCTGTCAATTTTTATAACGTAACATATTTCATTTCTCTTTTATCACTTGTTTAAATGTTAATTGTAGTTTTAATATACCTATACATTTTTTTTTAAATTATACAATTACATTCTATTAAAAGCAACACTTTTAGGATAAGGCTTTCTTGAGGATAGAAAAGATCTATTAAATGAATAAATCATACCAAACTACAAACTATAACTTTTAAATAAAACTTTCTTATGAAAAAAAAAAACTACTTGGTACCGTTACACGTCAAATAATAATATTTTCAAATTTTTGGCAAGTATATTTAAAACGTTTAGCCATCAAGGTCCTAATCAGTCAGGACAGAAAACATACCAACCTTAGATGAAACAATATAAAAAATATTCTAATTGCAATCAAATATCACAAGCCCTGAAGATGACGTAGTGATTGGCAAAAAATAAAGACTGGAATAGACAATATTCTTTCATCCATTCAATTAAATTTCTCGGTAATTTACTTTAGATTAACTCTTTTCTTGATTCCATTAGACAAGTGCACTCGTGCTATTTCACTATGGGAAACAAGGCAGTCGTTTAATCTGCTCAAAATTGCTAGGAAATTGATCAGCATTTTGCTACGCAGGGAATTAGATACTTTTTTGTGAAAAGTCAAAAACAAAACCCAAAAATTTCTCGATTAAAAGGAATCTTTCTTTCGAAGAAGCAATACAATTCATATATACAGTATAAAAATGATAAAAAATAAATAATTATATAAAAATAATTAATTAATTAAAAAAAAAATAAATGAAACTTCGGAATAACTGAACCAAGAATGGAGATTTCCAGGTAGTGTAACATTTCTATTTGGGACACCCTAAGGTATAATGAAGGGCATTTTCCTTTAACAATGGAGCGATTTAGTATACTTTGGGGGGGAATTTCTTACCGTTATTTTTTTCCCTTGTATACTTAGTAACAATACAGAAGAAGGGAGAGTTACTAAGTAATAGAATTGGCGAAATCTTTTGAAAAGATTAGTGAGACCAATATTCGGTAACTGGAACAGAATTTTGAATGTAACAAACTTTCCCACGGAAGTATTATTTCTTAAATCACAAAAATTTACTTTTTTCGATTTATCGTAGATGAAAGTAATTGATTGACAGTCACATTTTTCAAAATTCAGGTTTTTTGGATTTTTTTTGGGGGGGTCGTTTATTGATGCTACAATCAGCGAATTTAGCGTTATAAGTGACAATGATAACAGTGAATAGTAGTACTCGTAGATTCAAACGAGTGGAGAAGATACCCGGGACCTCCGCGTGGGAGTCCAGATGCTAACCTCATAGCTAATCCCTTCCCTATTAAAGCATTATTATTATTATTGATAACTGTTACTCTGCGTCGTAATTCTTGTCTCCCTATAAGTTTTAACTCAATTCCTCTTCCTTCTCCTAACTTAGTTCGCTACCTTGGGATTGCACATCGACAAAAGACTAACGTGGCATCCGCACACTAAACTGAAAAGACTTGAATTCAACCGACGAAACAAATTACTGTTACGACTGATTGGCAGACAATCTAAGCTGCCACTGGAACATAAAAGACTAATATACAACAGCGTACTCAAACCGATCTGGACTTACGGACTTGAACTGTGGGGTTCAGCCAAACTTTCCAATTCACAAAGAATACAGTCCTTCCAATCAAAAAATTCTCAGTCAGATTACGAATTCTCCATTTTATGTCTCGTAACTCCACCCTCCATAACGATCTCAAAATCTCATACGTAACTGCAGGGGCGGCTTAACCTATAGTGCAGGGTGTGCAATGCACACGGGCGCCGCCGTCTCAGGGGGCGCCGCGGCGCTCCCTGAGACAGCTAAGAGCATCGTCTTGGACCATCATGGTACAACAATGATATTACAGAAGCGGCCAGCCAGCGCGGTGGTGGCAGTTATCAAACGCGATAACTTAGTCAATAGTTATAGCCGTGGGGGGGGGGGGGTCAGGCCTAGGGGGCGCCAGGGTTTCATTGCACACGGGCGCTACACGAGCTAGAGCCGCCCCTGCGTAACTGACGAATTTAAATCTAAATATAGAAAATTCTTTGACTCTCTTCCACTCTGTACAAATCCTCTTGTTCAAAATCTTGCCTCCATAACGATTCCAGATCGTCCTCCACGACGATTGAAACGCTGTTGGCCTCGTGACTAGCTTCAGTAGTGTAAGGGTACGTTTATAACGGAGCTGTGAGTATAGATGATAGCAGAGATGATAACTGATAGAGTAAAATATAATCGCTGATTAGTGTGCACAACGGAGCTGTGATACATGCAACATGCCCGAGTAGTGAAGAAGAGTTTTTATGTTCAGCAACAACGAAATGATATATTTTAAAGAAAAAAGGCTTTAGAAAATATCATGTACATCCCATAGATAAAAAACGAAGTACTTTGGGTGAATTTCACCATTTATATAAGGAACTTAGAAATTATCCGGATCGTTTTTTTGAATATGTGAGGATGGGTCCACCCACATTCGACTATATTTTAGAAAAAATAAGGTCAAAATTAAGAAAACTTTGGAAAAATTGTCATGGAAATCCTATAACCATAGAAGAAAAACTAGTGATTACTCTGATAAGTAATGGTTTTATTGAGAAAAAACAAATAAATACACATAAAAATAAATGTAAGCACGATTTAAAAAACAAAATATTGTTTAAAAGTAAATAATAAAATAATAACCAAAAATAATGAGTAAAGACAGCACTAAATAATTTTTCGACGTCCATTTTGAAGCTCCGATACTGGAGTTCAGCTAGCAGAAAAATGAAAAATTCAATTCTATCATCTATGCTCGTTTATAGCAGCGAGTATGAGTCACTAGTCGAAGCTTCGTTGTGCACGCTCACATAAGAATGTACTAGGTTATTCTATAAGCGCTGATGCATCACTGCTATCATCTCCGCTATCATCTATGCTCACAGCTCCGTTGTGAACGTACCCTAAGAAACTCCAGCGAGAGTGTTGCCGGTGGGCAGCTTCTCTCCTCAAGCTGATCCTGTCATGAAGTGTTCTTTTATCATATTCACTCATTACATTTTATTCTTTGTATAGATTGTGAATAGCAAATAAATAATTAAAAAAAGAAAATTATTATTATTATTGGACAAATATCTACCACAACACGGTCTAGTCTGACTTATAAAGCAACTACTGGTCTCATAAACGTCCATAACAAAGTAATCAACAAACTTTTATTTACAAAAATATTGTTTTATATTATTGCGTACTTGAATAGATTCTAAAAGGACAGTTCTATACTGTTTTTCTTTTTTTGTTTTTAGAGACAATTCTGCAACGCGACCCCATATGATGTTGATCAGACTGCATAGAAAAAGTAGATGAATGTAAAAACAAAATAAGTGAGTTTAAAGAAATAAAATAAACGACATAACTCGTAAAATAAAATTAAAGAAAAAAAGAAAACCAAAAAAAAAACAAAGCGGTATCAAAGAGCCGTCTACCATGTAAAGTTGCCTATAAATCTCAAGTTGCGACTGCTGGATGGCAGGAATTTCAGGTTCAATGTTTGGCCACTGAGACCGTCCTCAAGGTTAACTTCGTTTTTCGATAGAGGCTCAAAGTGAGCGAGTCTCGGTAACTAAATAAACAACAGGTTGATTGTAATTTAATATAATTACATTTTTATAAAGATTTATTCATAGCAATGTAAACGTGTGAAAAGCTACATACGAGGGTCGTTTGAAAAGTCCGTGCAAAAATAAAAACTACTTAATTTTTTGGGGTAAACCTTTTTTATTTTTCAACATAGTCTCCTTTTAGGCTTATACACTTCGTCCAACGCTGCTCTAGTTTGATGATCCCTTCCGAATAATAGGATTTGTCCAAGTCTGAAAAATAGCCATTCGTTTCTGCAATCACCTTCTCGTTTGAATAAAATATTTTTCCCGCCAGCCATTTCTTCATATTGGGGAACAAATAGTAGTCCGAGGGAGCCAAGTCTGGAGAATAGGGGGGATGTGAAACGAGTTGGAACCCTATTTCCATTAATTTTGCGACCACAACTGCTGAGGTGTGAGCTGGTGCGTTGTCGTGATGGGAAAGGACTTTTTTGTGGGCCAATCGTGGGCGTTTTTCTTGCAGCTCGGTTTTCAAACGGTCCAATAACGATGAATAATATGCACCTGTAATAGTTTTACCCTTTTCCAGATAGTCGATGAGGATTATTCCTTGCGAATCCCAAAAGACAGTCGCCATAATCTTTCCGGCCGAAGGAACGGTCTTCGCCTTTTTTGGCGCAGATTCCCCCTTGGTCTCAGGAGTGTAGTGATGTATCCATGTTTCATCCACAGTGACGAAACGACGCTTAAAGTCCTGCGGATTCTTCTGGAACAGCTGCAAACCGTCCTTGCAACACTTCACACGATTTCGTTTTTGGTCAAGCGTGAGCAATCGCGGCACCCATCTTGCGGATAGCTTTGTCATGTCCAAATGTTGATGCAAAATATTTTGTACCCGTTCATTCGAGATGCCCACAGCACTAGCAATCTCACGCACCTTCACTCTTCTGTCATCCATCACCATATCATGGATTTTATCAATGATTTCTGGAGTAGTAACCTCAACAGGGCGTCCAGAACGTTCAGCGTCACTTGTGCCCATATGGCCACTCCGAAAATTTTGAAACCACTTATAAACTGTTCTAATCGAAGGTGCAGAGTCACCATAATGTTTATCAAGCTTCTCTTTAGTCTCCTGAGGCGTTTTGCCTTTCATAAAGTAGTGTTTAATCAACACACGAAATTCTTTTTCGTCCATTTTTTGAAAATCACTCGACTTCCTCGATTCAAACGAATGCCAAACACAAAGAAATAGACCGATCTGGCTGAAACTTGGTGTGTGTTTTTCCAAGAGATGCTACTAACTAAACATAACCTCGATACACTGACTTTGCACGGACTTTTCAAACGACCCTCGTATGTATAGTGATGCAATCAAATTTGACTTTATTATATAATTTTCATTACTAAAGCTATAAATAAACTCTTACCAGATTTTTTTTGTATCAATGTTTACGTCACTAAACCTTTTTTAGAACTTACGATTTATATTAAACGAAATTTGTAAGTTTCCCCTATTGGCTGATGGTAACTAACCTGTACAGGGTGATCCACTTAAAACATAACAATCGCTAATAACTTTTTAGGAAAGCGGAATCCCAAAAAAACCCACGAAGTAAACTATGTGTTTTTGGTCTAGTTTTCAAATTTTCCACCCCTGATGCTCATTTTTGGCGGAGTTAAGGCCAAAAACCCGATTGGGGTTCCATAAGGACCACTGGTTTTGACAATGATTATGAAAACTACATAAAAAATTGTTAAAAATTACGTTAACCCCGTTTAGATATCCCTAATATTAGTCGAGATATTTAAGATCAAAGTTACAATTTTATCTATTCGCCAGGGGTGGAAAATTTAAAAAACTAGACAAAAAAAAAGAAACATAGTTTACTTCGTGGATTTTTTTTCGAAATTCCGCTTTCCTAAAAAGTTATTAGCGATTGGTGCGTTTTAAATGGATATCACCCTGTATATTTCATGAACACTCCGCGAATTAAAATTTTTGTGTTGTGCTATCCACAGGATCAAAAGCTGGAAGAAGCGCTCCCAGATCAATTTTTAGGTCAGATAAGATTGCAGCATGGGGCATTGTCCAGGCAATGCAACAAAAAGAGGCGTATTGGGCGCCTCCTTGAAGGCCAAGTGCAGCGATGGGATAACTAAGGCCCGCGAGCCAATTCCGGCCTAGTGAAAGGTTCAATTCGGCCCGTCACATATTTAAATAATAATAATTAAGAATAACAATTACACTTCATACATTTGTGAGCAGCTTTTTCCAATAATGAAATTTAGAAAAAGCTGTGACAGAAATAGATGGACAAATGAACCACCTCAGTTCACTCTTAAGAATAACTACGTCCCCAATTTGGACCAGATTATGGCGGAACTATTATTATCAAAACACTCGCAGCTTCATACATCGCATTGGTATAATTTTGATATTATATACGTGGCTTACTCACTTACTGTATTTTTTAAAATAAAAAAATTATGCCCGCCAAAAATTTTTCCTTTTAGTTTTTGGCTCGCGCCTAAAAAAGTTTGCGTCCAACTACCAATTAGGTGCCGTGGACAGAGGCGGAAGCTCTTACCTTACTATAAACAATGTTCTTCTAACAAATAAAAAGTAGTCATACGCGGGATTTGAACTGGGGATCTCCTACTTACAAAGCCACGCTCTTGACCACTAGACCAAAACCCGCATCTCCCTCTGTAAATCTGTGCAGGAACTAGAGTGATCTCTTGAGATGATACTCAACCGGAAATTGGATGCAAATTTTTTTACATTTTTGAGATTCCCTCGAGAATAACCCATTTCCCTTTTATTTAAACATATTTCTTATAATTTTATCGCAAATAATATGTCTAGAAAATTTAGTTTTACAGCAGTTCTGGGCAAAAGATGGATTTCGCTCTAAAGCAAGTACACCGCAACTAGTGGGCCACGATACACCAAAATGCCGTGTGATAATGCTATGTTTGCCGCAGTGCTGGATAGAAAGGTGAACGCAGAGGTGGATAGCCTACGCGCCGCATCTGATCATCCTAGTATAATAATATAATTAACTAGGCTTTAGGGCAGAGATTAGCTGTACGGTTAGCGTATTGGATTCCCACGCGGTGGTCCCGGGTTCAAATCCAGCTGCTGGGCCCTTAGATTTTCTCTTTCTAGAAGCTTCTTACAGCTCCGGAGGACGGCAGTGCACTGAAAAAATCTCTGAGCACTAATAACCTTATATGTTAACCTCGCCTTAAATCATAAAAAAAAAAAAATAGTCATTTTTCTCTGAGAATGTAATGCGCTTTTAGAAATGAGGAAAAAGTTTAATATTTGAAGACCGATTTTAGGAAACACTCCAAAGGTGATGATAAAATCAAAATGAAAAAATTGTATGCAGTATTTTCAAGAAATAAGAATATATCATAGCATATCGGAAATTTCTGGACGGAGCAAGGTGCAGTGTTGGATGTTAGCAATATAACTACGGTGACCATTCGTAGTTTTTGGCAGGACAGTACTGTTTTTTAGGACGCTGTCCTTCTTCTTTTTTAAGCATAAATGTCCTGTTTTTTATTTTTTTGTACTGTTTTTCAATGAAATTTAAATTATACTCAATGAAATTAATGAAAATATGAATATTTTTTCGAAGATTTATATATGATTTTGTTAAGATCTGACTTTCATATTGTGAAAATTAGATATATTTGTATTTTACTTGTCGTTAGTATAGTTTTAAAGAATGTGACATTAAAACCAAATTTATTGTAATTTTAAAAGACTGACTATTTTTTCTATTTACAAGAGTTACTATTTACATTTTGTTACTAATTAATAAGTGTATAGTGCAAGTAGTCGCTCAGTTTCGGTTGAACATGGGCCATATTATATGGCCATTGTTTTGTAATAACCGATCTCGTATTAATAAACGTATTAATATTTTTTATAGGTTTTTTTTGCTCCTTGATACAAAAATTTTTTTGTTTTTTGATACAAAAATAATGGTCACCGTAAATATAACGCTAACAGCCTTTGGCAGCTGATGCACCATACGTAAATATATGTATATGTTTATAATAACAAAAAAGTATTACAAATAGTAATAATAATCCAAAAATAATATCAATAAAACATAGTTTTGTGCCAGTTTGAAAGTGTTCCGAAACAATAAATAACATTTGCAAGTGTGCGACCACATTTTTACTAAAAACTCTTTAGACGCGGTACCACTTTGATCCGTTCCGATTGCTGCACTGAAAATGGTCAATTTTTTGTACTTTATAAACAAGCCGCCTTATATGCAATTAATGAATCAAAACTCACTTTTAAAGCATTACACTTAGATATCCTAATCCAGGGATGTCAAACTCAGTTAATCCACGGGTCAATTGGTGCAACAGGCAAGATTTAAGCGGGCCACAAACATATTTACAATTTTTTTTCTAATATTTCCAATATTTGGATTCAGAAACTAAGAAAAGATAATTCATTAAGGTGGATAGATGTTAATCAGTCAGTCTTAATCTGTATGCTGTATTATTTAGTTTCATAGACGGAAATAGTTGCTCACACAAGGACGTACATAAAATTTGTACTGCAAACATTTTTGGATATTTCTCACCTAAATAAGAATATATTTTGGGAATTCTTACTTCGTCTTTTTTAAAACTGGATCATTCTGGATCTCAACTGAGAGTGGCTGTCATAAACGCTTCCAAACGTCACTGGAACTAAGTCAGCGGGTTTGTACAAGCCCACAGGCCCCCCCAGGAAAGGACCCCAGGGCCACGTATATACTCGGTCTTCGGTAGTTAACGGATACTTGGGAATCGTGTGTACCGATATTTTGCCTCGATCCTGCCCTAAGCGCTATTTCCTTCATAAAAACATTTTCTATTTGTCATTTTATTTCTGTACTTTATTTATTTATTTATTTTGGCATTTTGACGACTGAAATTAGTAGAGTTATGATTCTGAGTTAGTAGGACATCAATAACTAATGTATGATTGATTGAAACAGTGGCAGAAGTTTCTACAGTTTGCGTAAAATTTAATAAAAATCAATAAATGACCGACAGATGGAAAAGAAATAGCCCAATATATAGGAGTTCGAAGATGTCCAAATATTAATGAATGCTATTGAAACAAATTATTAATACTAATCAATTTAAACAATACTCCATTACTACTTATTCAAAAAAAAATTAATAAAGTGCTAAATATATATTATTAAAACTGAAAAGCAAACAATAGTACTGGTTTTTATGGACAAATTGCTAGTTTTTTGTGTGCAGTAAACACATTGTATCCTTTAAAACAATTTATTAAAAAAGGTTTCAACGAGGTTAATAAATCATAAAATTATGACCATAATGTTATCATTCTAGGTGACCTGCAACATTAGAGTCAATCACAACTGTCACAATAATAACACAAATCTCTTTTCTTATAGTCTCTAACAAAAGAATTTTTATACCCTACTCATTTCGTGGCTCAAATCTATTGAAACTTAATTGGCAGTAGTAATTGCATACCTGTGTAGCTATGTAATTCCTGGAGAAGGGAATGGACTTGTCTTTAAAGTGTCAGTTCAAAAACAAAAAAACAAAAAGTGTTAGAACCGTACATTTACGCCGAAAGAACGAGCCTAAGAACGTTCTAGCTATGCATGTGCCTTACGAACACGCCGCTTATACGAAAAGAACATTTTTTTTGTTCAGCATAGTCCCATTTCTCCAAAATTAGCTCCCATAAACCAATTTCACTGAAAAATATTTAAAATCAAAGCTAAATAATGTGTGAACAACATTTACAGTTACTAAAAAATTTGCCGTTTTCAAAAAAATAAAAAATAAAAAGCATTATTAGATTCAAAAATAGCACATTAGAGGCCTAGTACACAACCCCTCATAAAGAATTAAAATATAATAATAATCGTAAAAATAAATTACAGAAACAAAAGTAAAATATAAAGTGATAAATTAAAAACAAAAAATGACAAAAGAAATAAATCTAAAAAGAAATAGAGAACTTAAAGAAAAGCAAAAGTTATTAGAATTACTGTTACACAGACAAATAGACGAGAAACTAACATAATTGATTGCAATCATAAACAAAACAAAGAACAAAATAATAATCAAATAAAATTTAGGTAATAAAAGAAAGGTTATAACCTGTATATATAGGTTATATCCTGTTTGACCCATTTTCTACAAAATTAGTAGCAACATATTTTAGCATTTAAGTTAAACATCAAATTTGAACATAACTTTGTGTAAAACCACTTAAAACGGATATTTCTGGTAAAACCTTCAAAACGGAAATCTTAACGTTTACAATACGGTCTTAACTTCGTAGTGAAAGAAAACGTAAAAAAAAAAAAATATATATCCTCCGTATTAATTGCCACAAATATTATTTAAAAAGATATAATTAAAAAATGCAAAGATTAGCAAAAATCTTCAAGTCTAGCATCATATCCTGTTTAGTAAGAATTATTCGCTTGGTATTTCAAACAGGCTGTTGCATTAGTTTTTTTGTATTGTACGTGATTTTGTCTTCTATAATAGTTTCCTGATTAATAGCCTAATAAGGATAGATCTATTATTATCATTATTTCTATTTTTGTTTGTTGATAGGAAGCAATTAAATGTAAACATTTACTGAGAATTCTCGAAAACTTTAGAGGGTAGTGTAACCGAGAGGTAGGTTAGAGAACTCTCTAATGAAGTGATTTTCAAAAAAAAATAAAAATAAAAATAAAGCTAATTATAGAATTGAAATATTTAAAAACAATAAAATATATAATATATCGAAAACCTATTTTGCAAAGTCGCACTTCCGGTAGCCATTTTCCTTTAAAATGCTTTGAACCCTCTCTAAATTTATGTACGTTCTAAAACCTATTGCTGAAAGCAACATTTAGGAAGGTTCTAAAAGGTTTAAAAAAAAGTAATTTTCTTAGAAGCAAAAGTGATAAGTTGGGGAATCAAAATGTAAAAAGTTTGAAGATAATGCTTGTAAAATTAAAAAGAAAAAAAACATCCGGTAGTTCACAGGATTTAGGTTGAAACCTTATTTAAACGGAAGCGACTATAGAAAAGGAATACTAAGTTTTACACACACACACACACATACACCCTTTTTTCGTGTTCTGGGGGAGCAACAAAGCATCCGCCTTCCGGTTAAATTCAATATTAAAAATTGTTGTGAACACTCCCTATAATTCTTGGGTTGTATTTTACTTATGACAAGTAAAATATTAATTTAAATCTCAAAATAAACAAAACAATATTTTGCCAGAAAAACTGTTTGAATTAAAAATTTTGATCTAAATAAAAATGTTAAACAAAAGCTGAGTAATCTTTAAGAATTATATATAAATAAATTATTAATCTATTAAGTAGTGAGTTTTCCCGCGCAAATATTTCAATTAAAAGTTTTAAGGCATAAAAGTATAATGTGTGCACTTAGTTTTCTTTTAAAAAAATAATAAAATGAAAATCTTTTCCATTTTCAAGAAAATCCTAAATCCAATGGAAAATGTGTTCACTAAGGTACATCCGGTAGATGTAAAGGTAAATCCGGTCAAGGGTTTTGAACACTACGTTGCCTTTAGGTTCCCCAGGTAGGCCCTAATCTAAATATAGTTTCAGCTTCTTGAAATTTTTAGTTATTGAGATATTTTATTCACAAACTGAGAAATTTATAAATAAAAAAGCAAACTTTTTTTTTCGAATTCAGGGAAGGTTAAACCAAACAAATATTTCCAATAAAAACTAGAAATAGAAATTTTGAAACAACCAAATTTCTTTTCTTACCTAATTAGAGAACTTAATAATAGAGAAAATTTGCAAAAAAATTACTTGTTATTAATAGAAAATAATTCATATATTATATTTACGTTGTTTGGATACCAACTGTGTTGGGATAATTATGAACTATGAAGCACGTGTGTTAAAAATAAGAGTATTGTATAGTGGCGCTGCCAATATACCGGTAGAATAACTAAACAATACTGTCAACCAATAAGAAACGTTGGCTTTGTATTTTGGCGGGTGGCAAGTTTCTCCCACTCTTCGCTACAGTATAGAGCTGTATAGCACGGACACCTCGTGGCTCAGTCGCGCAGGCCGGCTTGTACAGTTATTAACTAGTTACACGCTTAGCCATTATATATTTCAGATACACCATTTCCACTGAAGAGATTCTACACTTTATATATATATATATTTACTAATATATTATTAAATTAATAATAGAAATTCCTTCGACATATATTTTTGTACAGTGTTAAAAAAAGAAGTACCGTTTTTTACTGTTTAACTTGTGATCGTGTTTCTAATTTTTATACGTATTAACTGGAAAATTATTATAAGATAGTTTTCTTAAGTAATTTGAAAAAGTTTTTTATTCGATATTTTTCGGGCGTGTATAAAAAATTATTAGTAAAAGAACTATCGTGTTTGGGGGCTACATAATCTTTTCTGGTTAACTGCGAGTTGAAATCCCGTATCTACAAAGAAATAAGGTAAAAAAAAAAAAAACTGTCTAACGATGCCGGCGAGTATGTTTTGCGATTTAGAGCAAAATGGTTTCGAGGACCAGCGAGCCTTACAGTTGGCTTTTGAATTGTCAATGCTCGGTTTAAGTGATAACACTTTAACATCATCCTCGGGAAGTGGATCTGGATTGACATCAAGTTCAGTATCTGAACCGGAGACTCCAACTATAACCTCATTACCATCAACATTTATTGTTCCCGATGAAACTAGAAGCAAAAAAAGTCAGAATATGACTGAATGCGTTCCAGTGCCCAGCAGTGAACATGTAGCAGAAATAGTTGGACGTCAAGGTAAGTCTTTTATTTTTATCATAACTCATGAAAATAATTAATTTTTTTATTCTTTTCCTTTTTCTTTCCAAAATAGAATGTGTTTGGTGTTTCTTTCTTGAAATTATAAAAACGAAATAAACCGTACCATTTCCCGCCAGTTTTTTTAGGTTATTTGGTCTAGATTGGTTATCACTTTCTATTTAGTTGTTATGCGTACTGTACAACTTGTGTTGCGTCATTACAGACCTTAGTTATTGTTTAAATACAATTTTATTTGTTGATACTTCCTTAGACAGACTATGACCTCGTAAGTAGTATGTGAGAACTTTGAAATAATTTATAAAAATGAATTGATTCATTGCCTTTGATTTTTAAATTTATTTGCCCTGTAAAGTAAAAAGTAAAATGATTTAAGTTGCTGATTAAAAATGAAAATAATAATAATCGAAAATTTGTTGATTAATGTACTTTTTTTATAAATTTTCTCCGTGAGTACAATGTAACAAAGTTCACTTACCTTACAGTGAGGTTCTACACTCGCAGTTGTTTTTAGTCCCACGTCCTTGAACTCCGAGGACATATTTCTCTTATTTAGTCGGTAGACAAAAGATGGTGAAGTTTTTAGACAAAAGCGCCTGGTGCAGGCGGCAGCTGGCCGGAAGGGAAGGCTACAGAAAAAAACGTTTCGAGACCCGTCATGTGCTGTTTCCAACATATGGCCTACACACCACACTCACTGCCTTATTACATTCAAACATCATTTCCACATCCTCAAAACTTGTATTTATTTTTATAACAAGTTAGGCATAACATTTTTTTTTCCTCTTCTTATTTTATTTTCATTTAATATTGCTTTAGTTTTAATATTAAAAAAAAAATACATATATTGTTGCAGTAGATACTGTCTTTGCTATTAAACTTATATCTGTTAGAAATGATAAGCAGCAAGTTACCGCTTTAGTGAAAGTATTGCGCAATACTGTTTAGTATGAATTATATTTCACGTCTCTTAAGTTGTGCTGTCAAGTTCATGAGACTCGACCCCGAATGCTTTCATTCACTGAAGACCTTTAAAGTGCTACTAGTTAGTGGATTTGTGTGTCGTATTTTCGTGAGTTTAGATTTTTTTTTTTTTTTTTTAATTCTGTTATTATTACCTCATGTTTTTGCACATTTTAATTTATATTGTGTGTAGAAGTTTATTATTACACGCCATTTTTATTTATTTTTTCCCTTTTTTCTCGTATTTTTTTTTTTGTGGCATCTGCATTTTTGTTTACTTTTTATTAGAGGTAGGAGTTTTTAGGCATAGAAGTTTTACTACGATCAGGTAGTGAAGGAACCTTTATTTCTATTTTTATACCTGGATTTTCTTTGATGTACTAAAGCAGGACTCTTGTTAGACCTTTATTTTGTACTTTTGTGTCTATTCTTTTTCATATAATAGTAGCTCAAGTATTTTGTCCCTTTTTTTTATAAATATTTTTTTTTTTTAATTTAGATGTTTCTAGTGATAATTTTTAGTACTTTTAATTTTTATTAAAAGCTATAATTTAGTTCTAATTTTTCAATTCCTTTTTTTTTTAGTTAGTGGTTCAATATTTTGGATTACTTTGTGATTAAGTTTAGATTTTCATTTTGTCATTTTTTTTTTGTTTCTCTCGTCCCTGCATTTCATTATTTGAATGTATTTGTGTGTTGAGTTTTTTTTTCTGTTCGTTATGATTATTAATAGTTTGTAGGGTAGGTGGATTCGTCTAATTAGGGGACTAGAACCAGCCCCCAGGTCTGTTTCCCAGGTTCATCGCATTGAAAGAGGCCCCTCCTTCTGCTCTCTTATGTTTGTGGTTTACAAAATTAGGTTTCCATTAATTTTACGTAGATTTTATTATTTACATCAGGTAGTAAAAAATGTATATATTTATATATGAAGAGTAATATGACCTTCATAGATTTGAAGGCCATTTAATGTGTTAATGACTTCAGATCGTTAATTTTAAATCAGTTTACTGATTCTAGTCTTATTTTATTTTTTTTTTAATTCCTAAGTCTCTCACTTGGCTTAAATTAAAGTTAAAATTAACTAGTCGTTAAGATCTTCATAATGGAGGAGTTTTGGTCAGTTTATAAATAAAAAAAAATCAACTATTTTTAGTTAATCTCCAGGTCTACCAAACAGAAACGAGAATCCTGGATGTTCACAAATTGTCATGGAGAAACACTTCCGGAGTTAAAAATATTGTCTAACAATCAGAAAGCTGTGGACATTAACTACAGTTGCACATTAAAGTGTCCAGATTAATAATGTTTTATATTATTTTTAATTATTAATTGTGAATAACTTGTTTTTTTATAGTTTTTCCATGACAATGTGTAAACGCCCAGATCAGATCATCGTTTTTCTTTCGTACCCTTAAAGATGAACTAAATACAGTTAGAAACGTTAATGTAAAGATTTCTGATTTAACTGACCAGACACTCAAGATTCCTCATAAAGAAAATAAGCCTTTTTGATTAATGTTTAAATCATGACATAAACGGAAGTTTCTCCTATTATCATTTTAACATTGAGATGTTTCTAACTTCCACCGGATGAACCCTTTTTCTCCAGTCTGTTATACTGTCCTACTTTCCTAAAACAGTTTGCCCTTGTGTCCTGGGACTGTTTTCGTTATTTTGGATAAGTGATAATAAATTATGTATATTTGTACACATTTATCCTTGTAAATGTTTTCAATGTTAACTTGAATATCTGTAATGTTTTTTATTATTTGAGGAGGCTCTACTATTTAGATTATTCAGATTTTTATTTTATCATTAAGGCATAGTTTTATTGATTTTTTTATTTGTAGGTTATCTAATATTTTTATCCAGCAAATTACATTACTGACCATCGATTATTAACTGTAATCTATAGATTATAGTTAAGATTAAACAAAATTTGTTATAAAATGAATAATTTTTCTATCTCTGTGTAGAAATGTTGATTGTAGCTAATACCCCAATCGTTTAGTTTTAAATTTCTATAATTTATTTATTTTCAACTATTTAAGAAAACAAAACACCCATGATTTTTATTTTTTGAAGCACACCATCTTTAAAAACATGGTACATAAGTAGGTTTGATTTATAAAACAAATTAATTGCTGTCATCATTACTTTTGCCCTTACTTGACAAATTAAAAAAAACTATCGTATGTAGATTAGGAGATAGAATTCTTGTAAATACCTCAGGTCAAGTAAATTATAATTATGTTTTTACCATTTATATATATCTATTTGTGTCTTTCTTAAAAAAGTACTGTTTTTCAGTCATATTTCTGACATTGCATATGTATTATATTTTCAATGTTGACCTTATCAGACAGAAAAGACGTCAGAGTTTTTACATAACCGACCCCAAATGTTTTGTAGGAACCAAATAAACTTTTTTTTTATCTTATATAAAATTTTAATTAAAATATAGTAATTGGCGAAGAATTATTATTGCATTCTTTTATTACTTCTTAAAAAAGAAAATGTACCGGATATTGATTGTGTCGAAATTATTATTATTACCAGAAATAAATGTTTTTTTAGATCCTTAGAATCATAGAAAGTTATTACTAATTAAGAAAAGTATATTTCAAATTTTTTATTTAAACTTTTTACCGGTACTATACGTTTTTAGAACTCAGGCTGAAAAAGTGGTTATTTTTTTAAAATTTTATATCATACAAAAAAAAAATATTTTATATAACCAATTTAAAACATTTTCTACTTTGATTGATTCTCATTCCGCTTGACCTGACTTGCTTAGCGTTCAAAATTCTAAACTAGAAGTAATACTCGGCTGAGTTTATTGTTCACTTTTATGAAAGTTTTCTCGTAAGATAATTTGATCAAGTTAAATTCTTCCTACTCAAGGAACTATTCCAGTGGTAATGTACATTTATTTTTCATGAGTTTAATAAAATCCTGCTAAAGTTTTGTCAAAATTGGATGGTGCCTTACATAAATGGAGAGCTCTAACTCCTTTCTCGTAAGATGTACATTGTCGAGACCCTGGTAAAAAAAAAAAAGGTACACATCTAAGGAAATACCGATACCTCATTCGGTTTTTCAGGAGTTTAAGCGTAAAAATAGGCAAGTTAAAGAAGAATTTTTGCAAAATACCATTTATACTATAAATTATACTGTAACTGCGTTGTTACAAAAAAAATATTATAGTTATAAACTAGGATTACAAATTTAATGACTTAATCTGTGGTAAAGAAATCCCTTTTTTTCTTTTTTCTTTTTAATTTTTATATTAAAATATGTTTAGAAGGCATTCATTCTTCTAATTGCACTGAATATTTTTTCAATATCTGAGTAAAAAAGGAAATATTAAACCTTTGTGTGTAATATATTAGCAGAGGTCGCTTAGAGTTGCAATTTTTTTCGTTCTATTGTGTACAATTTTAAACTGAATAAATTTAAAAGAGAAAGTAAACAACAATTTTGAATCTTAATACTTAAAATTCATGTAGCTAACATAAAAGATATTACTTTAGTAATATCAAAAACATTTCTTTCTTTTAACTTTTACAGAACAATAATAATACTAATCATTTTATTTATAACACATCTCATACAAGAAACTTTTAAACTTAATAATAACTTGCAAATAACCTTATTATATTTTGGTTCTATTTATAAATTCTTGAAAAATGTTTCTTGAATTTTCTTGGAATTTAGATAATGAAATTTTATTTATATAAATAAATAAATATGTAGTTACTTTTACGTTTACTATCTTAATTCTTTAAATTATAACTTATTTATTCTTTTATGATTCTTTTTTTTGGTAAGTTCTCTGCATCTGCATCACAGTTTACAAGTTATGCATTGGTTACTCGCGGGCCACGAGTTTTTAATATTGCGGAGAATTGATTATTGCTCTAAAGATCGGGGTTAGAAAGAAGTGCGCTTTACCGGAAGAGTGATGTCTTGTTTTTTTTCTTATTTCACAGACCTGTCGCTTTGGTTTTAATGCTTCTTTTAATGATATTGTATTTTTTAAGGAGGATTGTTAGATAGGACTATTGTTCGGCAAAAACGTTTTTAGAATAGTCCTAGAATTAATTATAGTTCAGATTATTTTAAAATGTTCAGAGAGGGGATGGGCTTAAGAAAATGGTGGAAGAGAAAATAGGCAGTAAATTTATAGTTGATAAAACACATTTTAGTTACTTGCCTCCGGTCCCCAGTCTGGAGATGTTACTATATTTTCTATAAGAGAAAGATAATGTCAACCATTGTGTACTAGAAGTTTCTTCACAGCTCAGATAAAAGGCAACCTGTGTTTACATGAGCGATATGAGATACCTTTTTTGTTTGTTGGTTGCTTCTTTTAATTTTTTTTTTGTTTACACCTCGCCCTGGCTTTATTTTTCATCTAGATTATTTCTATTTGTTCCGCCACTTGCAACATGGAAAGGGCTTTCTTGTTTTTTGAGGAAATAATTTGACCAGTTCAGCCTGGGCCTGTGGCAAGTAGGGAAAACTAATTGTAAATTCTTGTTAACGGCCATAAAAACCGTTTAAACATAAAGTACATGGGAATCGGATCGCCGATTTCAAGGAGTCAAGTGATGGTACATCTCAAAAGAGGGGTGTACAAAACATGTAGATAATCAAAGGTGGTGATAAATATCATTAAGATTATTAACCCATATCTACACAATTAGCTTCTAAACTGCACTTAAACATAATTAATAGTTGAAAAGAACAGTGCTATTAGTTTTGGTGCTTAACTTGCAATAATAAAAGAGAGTTGATGGTCACAGTCCTGTTTTTTTGTGGTAAATTTTTCACGATTAATTAGAATTTCAACTAAATTCAGTCTCGCCAATCTCTGCCCATTATTATTAAAATGCATCTAATCATTTAAATTCATTTTTTTCGCACAAAGAACTCAGTTCGATTAATTTTTTTGGTTTTGTTTTTGAGAAGAGGGGTTCCGTTGCCCCTTTGCCATATAATCAAAGTGGTGTTGGAACAGAAAATGTTTTAAAAAAAACTCGTCTTTGACAAGATCCATGTCAAATTAAAGCAATGTCCACTTTTTCCTAGCATTTTTGCCCAGTTTCTGGATTTTGAATCGACAAATTTATATTTTTCAATAATTTTTTAATTCCCTGCACTTAAAAATTAAAAAAATAGCTTATCCGTAATGTGTTGGTTAAAAAGGCATTGTACAGAATCAAAAACTGGCTGATATCAAACAGTTGGTTTTTGACTTTTTAATCTTTATTTATTATTATCCTTCAATAGCTTTACAGACATTTTTCAAACTGCGTGATATTTGTTTATATAATTAAGAATCAATCACTATTATTGGTAACCATTTTTTCTTTTTTTAAATTTTGGGAGCCTACTTTCAAATTTGACTTAGATTAATCAGATGGGGAATAGTGTTTAAATATCAGTTAATATCGCTGCTATTAATTACAGATTCATGAAAGGCTAAATCGATATCTAGAAACTATTATACGTTCAGTAAAATTTAGGTGGTAATGCTCAATTAGAATTGCAAAAAAAAATTTTAAGAGAAAGTAGTGTGAGTTTTAAAATAATATTTTGTTATTCTTATTCAAATACAATGCCACTGCTACCTCAATAATTTATATCGTTACTTTCTTTTAATATGCTAACTAGAGTAAGATGGTGGCAAAATTCGTTTGAGACAAATTTTTTCACCGGGTAAATCCATTTTGAGGTCCTTTGTGTTCCCTACCTCAAAAAAGTGGTTTTTACTAATTTATTCGTGTGTGAGTATCCACTGTAACTCAAAAACACCTAGGTTTAATAGCTTTTGGACAACATTGGTATAACCGAAGTGTATACCAGTTTACTGAATAAATTACTTAATTTCTTTTGATTTACATGAAACTTAGATCCATAATTTTTTTGTATATCCTTTATATAAAGAACTTTTAGGAGAGATAGGGGGTAATACTTACCTCTGCTTCATTATTATTTTCAATACTTCCATGCCGCTTGTATCGTACGTAACAAAACAATATTCAAAATAAGAAGAAATTTGACTGACCGGAAATTCCACTTAACCAAATTGATGTTTTTAAGATTTTCGGAAGAAGTAGGAGCTACTTTAGGCTGAATAGGCAAATGAGGAGCAAATTAATTTCAAGAAGGACATAACTCACCGTCTGTAGGACACTAATAATATTAGCCCTTATGGTTCTGAGGCGTGATGGGTAATATCAAAAAAGAAGGTGATTAGATTGCTAAAAGTCTTTGAAAGAAGAATTCTCTGGCGGAAACTACGGCCTAGTTCCAAGTGGACATGGTTTTTTGGAGGAGAAGAAAGAATCAGGAAATTACGAGGGCCGCTTAGGATGTTAGATGAGGAAGTGCCCAAGAGGCTAACGGAGGAGGAGGTACGCCGGGTAAGAAGCCCCTACATCTTCATATGGTGCTACAGTCCTATAGCAGGACCTGGACCTCATTTTAGAGATAGAGTGCCACTCTTCCATTTCTTCTGCTTTTAGGCGCCATCTTCTAACTCCCGCCTTTCGCAGATCACTTTCTGCCGTCATCTTATCCTTGGACGACCTTTACGTCTAGCGCCCACCCGGGTGTCCAAATAAAACTTTTCTTGGGACTCGATAATCGGACATCCGTTCAACATGGCCGACCCACCTCAGCTCGTAACCTTTGAACCATCCGGCTATTCTATCTTTCTCGATTCGTAACAATTGTTTTTTTTTTCCAAGGCAGGGTCGTTGGCCCTGGACTTAACCCCCCTAACCTGGAGGACCAGGAGCATTATTTTGGAGAGCTCACTCGTAGAAGAGTTGCCGTCACCTAGGCTAATGTGTCTCTTCAATCCATTCGCAGTAAGCCATCTGACTCGATTTATGGATGCTGCCGTTGACTAAAAAGATAAACTTCCTTCTGCCGCAACACCATTGATCCACCTCGCGTTCGACCGGCCAGTCTTAGAAAGTGGATCTCTCTCCCTTTAACCCTCTTCTGGCTATTTCACCTTCTTCCATTCTGGTATCCTGCACATCTTAGTTTTCCTAATTTGATAAACCTTACCACATTCATCCTCTTATAGACTATAGAGCTCTTTGTTTTTCCTTCTTCTCCATATCTGCCCGCTCCTTCCTAACCGGGTCGTATAAGTAGTATTTTTCTTTCAAAGCCAGGAGCTTCTTTTCATCTGGGCTATAGATGAGAACTGATCGGATTAATGTTTTATAAAAGTCCATCTTCGTCTTTCTTGAGGTCACGTTAGTCTGGAGTTGTTTGCTAAGCCCAAAGTAGCATCTATTGGCTGCAGCAATCCTCCTTCCTAACTCTCAGGAAATGTCATTCTGGGCGTTTACTCCTGAACCCAGATAGAGATAAATTGGCCTACCCATTCTAGTAACTAATTTCCCAATGGTATTTATTGCCTGTGGCGTAGGGGTCCTTCCCATCCAGACTTCATGTATTTCGTTTTGGTCCTAGACCAAAATCCTCTTGCAATATCTTACAGGTCTGTAAATGCTTTTTTCCATTTCCCTAATAGATCTTGGACACTAAATCGATATTGTCCGCATAGACGAGTATCTGGATCATTCTGTTCAAATACCGTGCTGTTCGTTTGTATCTGACTTCCTCAATTCCATGTCAAGGTCGAAATTAAACATGCTAGGACATCCCCCCCTGACATACTCCAATATCCGTTTCAAATTCTTCAAGAGTATTGGCCTAATATTTGCAACTGTCCACATGGCTTATTCATCGTCATCCTGACAAGTCTGCAGGGATTCCCATATCCACTAATGCCTGTTATAAGCTAGTTCTATCCATAATATCGTAGGCTGCCCTAAAATCACGGAGTAAGTGGTGCCTGGTTATCCGATATTCGTTATTAACCCTTTCCAGGATCATCCTGAATGCAAAAAAAAATTTGGTTCGTAGTAGATCTTCACTCTCCTAAACCCAGACTTGTAATTACCTATGATTCGATCGACCTATTATTGGTTGAGTCTTTGGAAGAAAAGGTTTAGGAAGATTTAAACGCTCCAGATACCCCTGTAATTAGCACATTCAAACTGGTCCACAAAAACGGTTATTTTTGGTTAAAAATAAAATTCCCAAAAACTGTATATCCGCAACTCGTGATAAGAAATAGTAAAAAAAATGGGAATATTAACAGCTAAAAGTAGTTTTAATGTACAATAAATATAGTCAAATACTTGAAATATGGAATTTAGCAGCTTTTTGCCCCCCTCTTTTCCTTTCTGTGACGCCACCCCTTGTGTATTGCTCAGTCCTATTTGTATAATATAGATATTGTGGTCGTAAAGATTAGAAAAATAAAATAATAATAAAAAAAAAAAAAAACAGAAGACTGCGTTATCAGAATAGAAGAGGAAGCCGAATGTAACCTTCACATAGCAAGCGAGCCGTCGTACAATAACCTTGTATGCTTCCACCACTCGTTTCCCAAAGCGCTTGAGTCACACAGCAGTTCTATCTCTCTCTTCTTGTATACAATCTCCCAACTTCCCAATCGTTTTTGCTTCTCTCGCTCGCCCCTAGTATGTTTATATATATGTGTGGTACGTATCTTGACTGGAATGAGCACGTGTGTACTTTGGGTTATAAAGTAACCAAAAAAAAAATCCGAGATTGGAGTAGTTTCATTTTCGTTGATTAAAATTTCATCAGGGCATTCAAATTGAAACTAAAATTTCATCAGTACATTCAAATTGAAACTAAAATTTCATCAGGACATTCAAATTGAAATTAAAATTTCATCAGTACATTCAAATTGAAACTAAAATTTCATCAGGACATTCAAATTGAAACTAAAATTTCCATCATAAAAAAAAGGAAGTGTTTAATGAAAAATCTCGTGTGAAATGATTCTGATCTACAGTTCTCGAGTGGTCGATTTATAGAAATTAATTTTCCCCCATCAAATTATCCAAGTAAATAACTTGATCTATCATTATTAATAATAGTATTATAGATAAAGATGAAGTTGTTTAATTGGATAATTAAAATATTATATAAAATAAAATGTTTATTTTTTTTTTTGTGATTTAAGGCGCGTCAACATCTAAGGTTATTGGCGCCCGGAGCTTTTTCCAGTGCACTGCCGGCCACCGGACAGTGTTCTCTCGTTACAGACAACACTGTCCATCACCGGACAGTGAGCTGTAAGAAGCTCCTAGGAAGAGAAAATCTAAGGGTCAGCAGCTGGATTCGAACCCGGGACCTCCGCGTGGGAGTCCAGTATGCTAACCTCATAGCTAATCCCTTCCCTTGTTTATTATTATTATTCGTATTATAGATCAAGTTATTTACGTGGATAATTAAAATAGTTTTATTATTTTATGATTTAAGGCGCATCAACATCTAAAGTTATTGGCGCCCGGAGCTTTTTTCAGTGCACTGCAGGCCTCCGTACGGTGTTCTCTCGTTACTGACAACACTGTCCATCACTGGACAGTAAGCTGTAAGAAGCTTCTAGGAAGAGAAAAATCTAAGGGTCAGCAGCTGGATTCGAACCCGCGACCTCCGCGTGGGAGTCCAGTATGCTAACCTCATAGCTAATCCCTTCCCTTATTGTCACTATTATTAATTTGCTTCCCCTTTAAATATTCTCCTCCTAGGAGCTTCTTACAGTCCAGTGATGCGACAGGGTTCTCTGTAACGAGAGGATACTGTCCGGAGGCTGGCAGTGCTCTGAAAAAAAAAAGCTTCGGGCGCCAAGAACCTCAGATGTTGACGCGCCTTAAATCATTAAAAACATAATAATTAAAAATAAAATAATCTAATAACAAAATTAATAGATCCTTAAGTATTTCTTTACATTCTGTGGCATGGTAAAACCTTCTACCGAACTTGATCTATATACGAATTTAAAAGAGTCTTGTATTGTATAGAAATAATTACTTCGAGGATAAATAATACAAATCTCCTTTCTCTAGAATTTTTTTTTAAATTGTGCTTTGGAAATATTTTTTCAAATACCAAGTTTGAAGGCCAACAGTAGTGCTATGGTAATTTTTAAAAAAGTCGTTTAAGACGTCTTTAGGAAAATTTGAAATGAATGAGTGATACGAAGAGTGATCTTGAAAAAACACTTTTTTAAGGGCATACTTTGTCCGGCACCTATCTTAAAACGAATACTTACGGTGAGAATTTAAAATAGAATATCTGCACCATTACAACACCTTCTCTTAGTCGAGTTTAAAATAATAATAAATTTATTTATTTTCATACCCAGCCTAGAGAGAGACGCGAGACAAGCTTTTAGATGTACAGACAGTCTCTCTCCCAGTACACCGGATGTGGCTAATACGGTATTGTTTAGGCTTAGACTAGGGGGAAGAGCATTCAGCAATTAAAGGTCACATGCAGTCTGGGTTTGGGACCCCACTTTATTTTTAGTACTTTTAGATTTGGGAAGAAACTTAAATTTTTGGGTTTCTCTCTTTCTCTCTTTATTTTTCAGTTTTTATCAAGGACTTTTTTGGAAAAATAATCTCTCACGTCGTTTTTTTTTTTTTTTACTTAATTCAATTTTTATTTTGTATCTAAAAGACAGGTGGCTTGCATTAAACCGAAATGGTAAAAGTGAAAAATTAACTATTTGTGCAATGATTAGACAAAAACCTTATAAGCAATTTTTCACAAAATTGTACAAAACTGAAATAATTGTTCAAGTGAAGTGGTTTATTTTTGGGTCTAGACCTTTTGTGGTCAAAATTTCTACATTGTTTATATCATTTCCACCATCTGACAAGTCATTTTCATTTTCTTCTCAGTTCTGTTTTTTTGGTTTTTCCTTCATCCTTGATCTTTGTTTTAACCATCAGCTAAAACGTCAAATGTAAAAATTGCTAATAAGTCCCTGAAAGATAGTAATTAATTATTTTTGCTCATATAATTGCTGTTGATTAATTGCTATTATTAAATTAGTAAGTTCTGAGTAAATTATTATCTTATTCGTTTTGTGCACTTGCTTTAATTTGTTGAGGAATATTTTAAGGAAAATATTAAATACTATCGTGTGTGGAGTTTTTAGTCATTGTATCGTAAGTGATGTTACACTTTAATATAAGGTTTCTTTGAGGTTAAAAAAAGGGGGTGCTTCATATTTTATGTAACACTTAAAAGATATTAACAATGTACTGTAAAAGTGTATTTGTTACAGTCTCTTAAATTTATATTATTATGTATTTTATTTTACAGATAAATATCTAAAAATGAAAACTATCGAAGCACATAACACAATCCAGTAATGTTTCGTCACTAATTTTAATCAATAGTAATTAAAATTAATTTTATTAAACTTATAATAAGAATTTAGCTTTCAGTCCATTTAATTCTTGTAGTATTTATTTAATTCTAGTATATATACATATTAATTAATTAATTTATACATATCAATTCTTGTACTTATAGTATCTTCTTATAGTATTCTTGTACTTTTATGACAATAGTGTGCATGAAAAATATATTCACACACTCATGTAGATTTTACTTCCTCTTTGACTAGATAAAATAATTTTTTGCGATCATATCAAATTTTGTATTTTAAGATTTCATCGAAGATATCCGTTTCAAGACTGAAAAAAAGGGGTTTTGATTTGAAAAAAATGTTTTTGTTTTACATTTCTGAGATTATTTTTTCTCAAAAATATCTTTTAACATTTTTTTTAATTAACTTTTCTGAGAAAATTCATTTTGGGCATTTTATTTTTTTGTGTAATTAAAATATCTTCTATAACTTAACTCGAGAATTGTTCTGAGAAAATGTTGTATGAGTGTTCACAGCAGATTTGTATTTTAGTTATTATTTTTTTTTTTCAGTCTAAAAAAAAAACTCGTAACAGAGCGCATGAGCATAATAATGTGTCAGTAATAAATAATTAAAGACAGTAATCCGAAAAGTCGTGTGCTTAGTAATTTTTTGCTACCAGAAATATTCTTATTTAATCTTGTAGTAGACAAAATAATCGAATTGTCATTTACTGAAGGGAAGAATAAACAACTATAAAAATAATTATTAAACTTCAAAAGTCCTGACTTCAAAAGGAGAGACTTTAATAAACATTGTCTTTAATTTTATAGTAGCAGAAGTATAACCTCCACCCCAAATGAAAGTATTGATTTTATATTATATTTTCATGGGCATTAGTTGAACTGTTACCATAAAGTTTACCTACTCACTGCTACTATAATCCTTTAGACTGTCTGTTCTAAGTTTATTTATATTTTTGAAGCTTCTAATTATAACATAGTGTATTTTCTATCAATTAGCCTGTATGTGTCTACACATTTAGAACACAGAAAATCGCAGTGTTATAGATTTTATAGATATGGGTCACATACAAATTAAGCTTCAGGGATCAAGTTTAGCATAGCAAAAAGTACTATTTTAACCTTAATAGGCTTTTTACATTTTCTGCTTATTCTAAATGATTCTTAGATTTTCGTTCAATTGGTCTGCATGTCGATCTACAAATTCTATTTAGAACGCCCCAGAAAATTAATATAAAGTCAATTTTTGGAGAGAAAGATGGTCAACGGATGACACTTTTGTTCTAAATAACACGTCCCCTGAAAGAAAAATATAAAATAAAAGATTCTCTTTCTCACGCGCGCGCCCAGAGTCTGAGGATGGTTTTGGTTTTTTTGTATTTAGGAAAGTCGTCATTATTAAAACATCTAAGGATCGCACATTTAATTGATACTCGCTAATAAATTTTTGTTCAAAATTAATCAGTCTGTAAGCGCTATTTCAGAATAAATTAGATTCTTAGTTTCGATAATGCACGTCACCTATAAAAAAATTAAATAAAAACAGAATCAAAACAGAAATAGAAGAGAAAAATCGATTATTTTCGGGGATAATCTCGAAACTACCCTATTAATAATTACTATTAATGAACCTTCCAAACAATCTTATCTATTTTGTTTATATAATTTATTTTTCTGGGAAATTCGATTTATAGAATGATAGTAGTGGTTGGAGTTTTGTTATTGTTAAGCTTTATTATTCTTTCTTATTTCAAAACATTTCATTTCTAATAACTTTATACTACTATTAATTTAATATACTTGAAGGCTCATTGAATTTAAGGGAGTTCTGGGAATGTTTTTTTTTTGTTTAACTGCTATGACTTTATTGGTATTATTTAAAGGTGTTATTATTTATTTATTACTTTATTATTATTAGGATTTAGTAGAGGTTCGAAGTTTGTAGACAATATTCTATAAAATAGAAATTAAAGAGTTTTAATTTTTAAACTAAATAGTTTCGAGTATTCATATTTGGATTTAAAGATTTGATAAAAATAAAAATTTGGAATTATTTATTATTTAAAGAAAACAAAGTAATAATAGAGCATAAAACATTAGAAAGGTGATGGTGAGTATTAATACAGGGTGCGGTACTGACAGAGGTGGCTGGTGTTCTGCTGCGGGTCCCTGGCGGTATCGACCCCTAAGTCTGGACTAGGAGGGGCAGAGTTCCCCCTCTCCTCCCTCTCTCTCACACTGCCGCCTCAAAATCAATACTCAGGGGCGGCGGCTTTCACTGTGCGCTTCGGGTCATCGTTCCACTCACTTCTTTCTCTCAGCGCTGTTAACACACTCAAAAAGAAAAAAAAGGGAACCTCAAGAAAAAAAAAGGGGGAACCTCAAGCTCTTGTACTCTCTTAAAGTAATTGTTATTACTAATAATAAAAATTAAAAATGTACAAACCCCAAGTTATTGCATACATTTTTATTAAAATTAAATAAATGGTAAGCTATCAGTATTAATATAAGCAATGGTCTTTCTAGGTGCGTGCGGAAGCTTTAACTAACACACCAGTTTAGTCACCTCGTTCACTCTATAAATAGTTACCAACATCGTCTTGTTTAAAAGCAACTCCACAGCTATACATTTTCACACATATATTTACTTTATATCATAAACAACACACAACGTCTTCCTCAGTTTTAACTTAAAACTGATTAAGTAAAATTATATTTCTTCCTCATTTATATAGTTTGAATCATCAAATAGATTCATCTCTCTTTTTTTTTTCTTTTTTTTTTAATTAATTCAACTAAATTGCTTTATTTGGCCACCACATCTGCTGATGATGTCATGTAAAACTCACTGAGGATTAGCCGCGAATAATCCTAGAAGAATGAATGCGACTATAATTTTTTTTTAGAACTACTACGCGTTGTTTTGCTAATTTTAGAGTTTAATGTTGATTCTTCACTTATTAGATTGAAACGTAAATTACTTATTTATTCTTAACTTAAGCATTCAATAAAAATTTACTTTTACATCAACCGTGAATTCATTTTGTAACTTTTCTGCGATTTGAGGAATTGCTTTTATAACAGAAAGAATATCTGTAAAAACCACAGGGTATTGAATCTTAAATTGGATTGTGATTGGTTGTAATACCTTAAATATAAACGTTTAGCCTTAATTGTTGGGTATTTAAATAGTTCCCCCTATTCAATAATATCGTCTTGATAATAATTAAAACCGCTCTTACTTTTTAAAAGTTTATTTTGTTACTTGGAGGAAGTTAGTATAATTTAATTTTAAATAAAAGATAAAACAGTAATAAAAATTAGGGACGGGATTAGCACAGTCGTTAGCGGTTACTGGATTCCAATGTAGAGATCATGGGTTCGCAACTCGGAATATTAGCATATTTTTTTTTTGTTTTAATTAAAATTTCTCTTAAGTGCTATTCTCGTAAGTTCTAACTCACAAATTTTTTTTTTTTCAAAATCTGAACGGAAAATCAGATACAATATTCTTATCATTTTAAAAGGAATCCACCCACCCGTTCGCTTCCTAGAAGTACGTCTAATCGAATTTCTGGGAAAAATGTTGCCTATAAAAGTTGTAGATATTATGTCTTTTGTAGTCAGTATAAAAATTTTTTAAATAAAATTGTCGGGAGACAATCTTAAGGTGCGAAAATATTTCTTCCACAAAATGGCACTTAACCTGTTCGCCGGTTTTTATCAAATTTGGAAATTCGTCTGCCTCATTTTTGATTCTCATTAATATTATATAAGTGTCCAGCCAATACTTTAAAGAAAAATTAAATAAATAATATCATTGACTACAGTTGCAAAATAAATAAATAAACAAACAAAAATATCATTATAAATTAGTCCATATTTTGGTTTGAAATACGCTGTTATTGAGGTGTTACGATAGCCGAGCGGTTAAAAGAAGAGACTGTAAAGCTAATATTGTATTTGTGGGTAATGGGTTCGATTCCTCCCGGTCTAGGTCTTAAATTTTATTTAATGTGAAATTGTGAGAACTTTGGTAGTAAAGTATGTTGTTTGCTAGTCGCTTCCGTCCACAACAACTAATTTGGTTGAGTTATTTGGTAATTATTTATTGTAATTATTGTTATTCGCGTCGCTTTCATAACTCTTTAATATTTTAAATAAAAAAAATTACTTAATCTTCTTTATAAATATTTAATAAGTTTAGTGATAACACAGTGGCTAGTTTGTGAAGGTTTTTTCCCCCACTTCTCGTAGTAGAGTTGTATACTCTACCCCCTTTCTACAGTTAAAAGACAGATCAATAATGCACCATTTCAACAGCTCCCCTCGCCCTGCAATGCACCATTCTGTCCATCTTATACTCTTTTTTTTATTATGATTTTCTTATTTGTACTGTTTCTTAAATTTTTCTGGTTTTTTTTGTATGCGATTTTTCATTATTTAAGCGTTTGTTTTTTCTAACAAACTTTTTGTAATTTTCTTTCAAGTATAGTACTCCTATACGTTAATCCTTGTTAATGTTATTCGTTTTACGAATAAATCTGCTTTTATTGTCTCCATTATTTTTATCAGATAGATAAAAAGTAGTGATAATCTTTGCCCAAGTTCAATGAAAAATGTGTGCAAGTAATTGCATTCGACGCGCAGCTTGCCCCTTTTTTCACTGAATACAATTATTAGAAACGATATTTTTCAAAATATTAAGGTTCAGTTAAAGAGTTAAGCTGAAAATAATTCTGGCAAAAAACTTATGACAAAACTAGCGTCAGTTACCTCAACAAGTTAACTCAAGGCTGGTATAGGACTGTGTCTGGGTGCTCTGACAGGAAAATCAGTGACCAAAACAAGGTTTTTTTCTTGTCTGGGTAACGGTCATTCAGGATATAAGGGAAACGAATCCCGCCCGTGAAGGCGCTGCGGGAGACTTCGTTGGCCCGGAGCCCTATTTTGGGTGTTTCCAAGTGCTTTTAAGAGTGCGGCCATTATGCTCAGGTCTCAGGATTGGTGGTTAACCACGACTGTACAGAGACAGGCGAAGGACTTCATTAGAGGATATTCGCCAAAGCTGACTGCTGATTTAATCCGTCAAGGCCGTAATTGTAGGCCTATTAACTGGCCACTGCAGGCCCTAAGAAAGCACACGCATCGCATGGGCCTGGCAGATGATTGCCTTTGTAGGTTCTGTTAAGAAGAGGAGAAAACGACATTGCACGTGTTGTGTCAGTGTAAGGATGTTACTCCTCGAAGAGGAAAAACCAAGGCCCTGAGAGCTTTACTCAGGAGCCGCTCTCTAGAATCTCGTCTCGACTCTAGAGTGGTGGGAACCACAATAGATCCAAAGGGGTCGCAGTGGCGTAGACCTTCAAGGCAGCCCTGCTATAGAATCTATCTTATCTACCTCAACAATGTGAATGAATAAAAACCTTTGATTATGATTGAAAATCCGAAACCGGTCCCAAAACCGAAATAATAATAATCCCAAATCTGAAACCAAAATAATATTGGGTAACCAGAGAAGAGTAATTTGACGGTTGGAACAAATTATTTTCGTGTTTAAACAAATACGTGACGTTGACTTGTAGCCTTAGTTCGATTTAAATAGATTACTTATCAGATAACAGCAGTCATCTAAATTAACCTTCCCTAAATTATTGTTCAATAATCAAGATAGAAATCTCTTAAAACTCCATTGATGGTGTATAAAACCGAGAGTATTGTCTTTGTTGTTATTAATTTTCATGTTTTGGTTATTTTCTTGATTTGCCTTAATAAAGATATTTATTATTATTACTACAAATCTTAAAAACAATAATTAGAACAGTTTATACCAGTACTTCTTCTTTGCATTTGTTTTTAAAACGTATATAAGGGTGTACATACCCAATTTATAACATTCAGACTACTTTGGATGTTTTAATCTGATATTTTTGACACATGATGTTGTTTATGAAGTTCGTTCAAATTTAGTTAATAATTAATTTCATTGGTAATTTTAAAAAAATTGTTAACGATACAATTATAAATTGAAGGCAGCCCTGCTATAGAATCTATCTTATCTACCTCAACAAAGTGAATGAATAAAAACCTTTGATTATGATTGAAAATCCGAAACCGATCAAAATCAAGAAATAAAAAATGAAGCCTACAAATCAAATGTAATTGTCCATCGCCGAAGGCTAATTTTCAGTTGTCAATGGTTTTAAGCCTTAATTAATTTTCTTTGCATCTATTTTGTTCACACGTACTATTTTAATGCATTAATGTACTATAAAATATAAACAAGCTCGTATGCAGTACAAGTGATATTATGCACTAAAGAACTAATTCATTGAAGAGGAAACATTGATGGCCTACATTATTAAGGCGCAGACTGTATGGAGTACACAGTGTTAGCCTTTAGCCTCCCACCAGCTCACGAACACAGTGTGGAGTCCCCATCTCTGTTAGGAACTTTTATTTTTGATACAACCTTTACCTCTAACTGAGTTTAAAAAAAAAAACATAACTATTTCTCTACCATCTTTCTCTGTATAAATCTATATTCTAATGCTAGTTAACTCTGATTCTATAAATAAGAATCCCCAAGATATTTTGATGATTTTCTTATATTCCAGCTTTTTCACAACTATTGCTTCCTCAACCTATTTGAAATAATTTCACTATTTCTTACTGCAGTTATTAGGACGTTTTGGTTAACGTGTATCAAATTCTTATAATTTTATCCAATTTTACAATTATAATTAATCACACAGAAATTGTAAAAATTTTATAGATTGATAAATTCCGTTTTAAGTACAAATTTAAGTTTTTTAAAATAGTAGAAAATTGCTTTAAACTTCCTTTTTTTAAAAAATATTAAAATTTCCTCCGTACTTTGTAATTAGTTATTTTTATCTAATCATATGGTTTTGAGTTGAACTTATTATTGGTTAACAACTCCTCACACCAGAAATTTTGTTTTAACCTACTGACTGGCGATTATATTTCCTATCTTACCTTTAAATCCCTTCTAACTTTTAACAAAATGACTAATATTAATCAATATTTTCGTAACCTTTCCCTTTACTATTTATATATTCGATCAATTTTTCTTTATAAATAAAGTTCTTTTTCTAATATTTTTTTTTTTTTTAATTTCAAAAAAAGGAAAGATATGGTTATTGATAAATCTTTATCTATTGTGATTACGTAACCATTTTTTTCAATATGTGTAAGAAGGTTATTGGCCTGCGCAAAATTTCTTTTAAAATATTTTCATGACGGATTCAGGGTTTTTGTTTTTTTTAAATTATAATTTTTTTTTTTTGTAAATAATTATTGTCTTGAGTAATGAGTATTTTATGTCATTGATTGTAATCAATTATTTTTCATGACTTTTTTTTTGCCTTTAATTAAACATTTATTGCGTTTTTTTTTTCATTTATATATTTTACAGCTAAGCAAACATTTAATGTTTAAATAAAAAAAAACGCTGAGCGGAATTGGATTAGCTAATTACTGCTTACTGTGCTCAAGTTTTTATCGTTATCTCCTTAACAAGAAGCGATTTATCATCCATTTCTAGACATTTTCTTGCACTATTATATTCTTAGAAGAAAGATAGCGAAATCTGATCCCCTAGTAGAATTTTAGTTTACAACAAATTTTTAAGATCCATTCCTTTTATTAATAAGTTAGAAAACTTAAAAATCCAAATATATTTTTATACTGTTGATGTCAATTTTACTTGACATCAAATTGACGTTGTTTCGAAACAAACAAAATAAAATTTGCGATAACTTTTAACTTCATCCCCATAAATTTCTAAATACATATTCTTAACACTTTGTTACATATTTCCTGTATAATATCTAACATGATTTAGAGTCTCTAGTTTTTGAATTACGAAAATCTTAGCCCACTACTTTCACGCGAAATTTTTTTTCCAATAAAATCGATTAAGCAAATGTCGAACTTCCGATTGACTCTGATACCAATCGATATTGATCGAAACTTTAAGATAAGCATCTACTCTTTTTTATGTCCTATATTTATTTATTTTTAAAAAAAATCGATTATATTCCTATCTTCTGCCCCATTTATGTTCATTTTAATGTAACATCAAGTAATTTAAATCCATTTCGATTCATCTAAATAATAGTGGCTGAATTCTGAATAATATAAAGAGATGAACTGAAACAATGTCTTAATTTATTCATTATTAATTTGAGTTAAATATTATTTGAACTTAACGATATTAAAGCTAACCTTATTGATCACTTACCGAAAATTTTGAACATTTAACTTCAATGTTTTTTTTTTAAATTTATTGCTACTGATTGGAAGATTACTTAATAAGGATAAAGCTTTCAGAATTATTTTCAAAAAATAAATATAAAGTAACGTGTGCTACTGATGGGTCTGCATTAGAGTGTGAGATACATCTAAAATGCGTCAATAATGAACCTACTCACACAACTCAATCTCCGATTACATTTTAGATCTATTGCCTGTTCAGATATTAAGGTTTTAGCTTAAATCTGCTAACCAAAATTGTTACTATTGAAGTTTTAAACTTTTTAAACTGTTTTTTTTTGTATAAAAATACAAACCCATCTATCACTTTCATAAAAATGTTGATAAATTTTATTTTTTTTCTTCTTTTTTTTTGGAGTGGCTTCATGAATCACAACTTTCGAGTATCTTTCTGTTAAAGTGCCACTTCTCAATAAAATATAGATTAGCCTCTAATAATATGTCAACAGATGTTACATTTAAGAGCATTGCAACAATGTCTACTTTGGAAAAAAATAATATTGGGTAACCAGAGAAGAGTAATTTGACGGTTGGAACAAATTATTTTCATGTTTAAACAAATACGTGAAGTTGACTTGTATTCGAGTTAGTAGTGGAATAAACGTATCAAAATCTATAGGACAAAACTTAAGTTTTCTTAACTACTCAATTTATTATTATTATTGCGTGTATTTATTATCACATTTTTCAACATTTTTCGAGTTAGTAGTGGAATAAACGTATCAAAATCTATAGGACAAAACTTAAGTTTTCTTATCTACTCAATTTATTATTATTATTGCGTGTATTTATTATCACATTTTTTTTTATTACTAATTACGTACAGATAACAGGGCAAAAGGAAATTTCATTACATTTATAATTGTATCGTTTTTCAACATTTAAAATATTTTTACTTGTTTCTCACGAGTTGTAGAATGACGTTCAATAAAATATAATAATGTATACACATAGAATTAATTCAGCCTTAGTTCGATTTAAATAGATTACTTATCAGATAACAGCAGTCATCTAAATTAACCTTCCCTAAATTATTGTTCAATAATCAAGAAAGAAATCTCTTAAAACTCCATTGATGGTGTATAAAACCGAGAGTATTGTCTTTGTTGTTATTAATTTTCATGTTTTGGTTATTTTCTTGATTTGCCTTAATAAAGATATTTATAATTATTACTACAAATCTTAAAAACAATAATTAGAACAGTTTATACCAGTACTTCTTCTTTGCATTTGTTTTTAACACGTATATAAGGGTGTACATACCCAATTTATAACATTCTGACTACTTTGGATGTTTTAATCTGATATTTTTGACACATGATGTTGTTTATGAAGTTCGTTCAAATTTAGTTAATAATTAATTTCATTGGTAATTTAAAAAAAATTGTTAACGATACAATTATAAATGTAATGAAATTTCCTTTTGCCCTGTTATCTGTACGTAATTAGTAATAAAAAAAATGTGATAATAAATACACGCAATAATAATAATAAATTGAGTAGATAAGAAAACTTAAGTTTTGTCCTATAGATTTTGATACGTTTATTCCACTACTAACTCGGGAAAAATAGAATTAAGAATCCATTTTGAATGCTCTATTTTCGGAATTTTTTTCAAAATAGTTTTTTTCTTATTAAAAATGCTTCCCGTTTTTTTCTTATTAGAAAATGCTTCCCGTTTTTTTCTTATTAGAAAATGCTTCCCTTCCTCCCTGAAGGGGAAAATATTAATAGTAATTCAAATAGTTTATTTTTTATTAAAATTTAGACATTAAGGTGTTTGGTTAATTTAAGACATTAGGCATTTCTTCGGGATTTACGGCATGAGTCATGCAACTTAAAATAATTGTTGAGTTGTCCACTAAGTATGAGTGATACTTTATATTTCATCTTGAACATCATATAGTATATATTATATAAAAAAAAGATGAGTAGAGAGGAATCAACCCAGAATGATTCCATTCATACTTCAATGTAATTATTTCTATCTGACTTATACCTGTGCTAGGATTGCTTTTTTTGCTTTGATAGCTTAGTAAACTAACTATTCGTTCTGTTCCCTTCTCCAGCTTACTTATAAGTTGAAATTGAGAAAACTAATCTTGCGGTAGACAAATCTAAATAAACTTTCTGAGGGCAAAAAGTTGGTTAAAAGATAGGGGCCAACTGCGGGAACTGAAATAGCAATTTAAATGTAAACCATCTCACACAATTTTATAAAATATTTTTACTTGTTTCTCACGAGTTGTAGAATGACGTTCAATAAAATATAAACAAGTTTACTAAAAATCATTCTGCCAATTTTTTTGTGTAGGAATCCCAAAAAAACGACAAAATCGATTGTAAAAAGTGGGTGGCACATTTAGTTCATTGGTTTTAATACAAACTTATTGTCAAACCCAAAGCGGCACCTAAAACAGATAACAAATTTGAACCAACAACTTCAATATTTCCAATAAACCTATAACAACCAATAACTTAATAGTTGGCTTACAATTTTTGTTTTTTTTTTCTCAAGGCGCCTCCTATCTTTTTTATGATTAAAGGCGCGTCAACATTTGAGGTTATAGGCTCCCAGAGCTATTTCAGTTCATTTTTTTTTCTCTCGTTACAGAAAGCACTCCCCATTACTGGACAGTAAGGGGTATAAAGCTCCTAGGAAGAGAAAAAAAAAAAAAAATCTAAGGGCCATCAGCTTGGGATTCGAACCCTGGATCTCCGCATGAATTATCCAGTGAGCTTAATACACACTTCGCCTATGCACTAATTGTTCATTGTTTTTAAAATTCTTACCATTCATTCACGACGCCCATCTTGGCCGGCTGCTCATTTATTGTTTACCACAAACTTCCCATATTTCTGGCTTATGCAACAATAACTCGTGTATTCATCATGACAATACAGTTATTGCTTCTTTCAAGAGAATTTTGGGTCACTCAAAATAGTTTTAATATAAATAAATAAATAACATTAGGAAGGTTAATAGTTAATTGCATTATTTATTGTGTGACGAACTCCTCATGCTAACTAGGTAGTCGTAAACAATGAAAACATAATCTTTTTTAAAAGGCATTCAGAGCTATTTCTAAAAATAAAAACGAATACTTTTGCCAACGTTTCCGCCATTACGCCTCATTATTAGGGTGCCGAAGAGAGTTAGTCGTTGGACAGCTTATGTATATAATATTAAAATTGCAGTTATATATTTTTAAACCCAATTTGCTCCGTTATAAATTACTTTGTTTTATGTAAAATATTTCTTAAAAGACACTATTCTATTATTCATTTTTGTTTTTGAAAATTTTTAAAACAGATTTCGAAAAACCTTCAACTACTTCACCTTAAATCTTCGTTTTTGCAACTACATTACTGTAATTGGTATTTAAAAATAAAAGTAAAGAACATTTTTATTTATTAATAAACTATAACAAAACAAAAAAATCGTTAACTGACTTGACAGACCGGTAGTATATTATACTCTAAATGTTCTATAGTCAACAAGGCTGTTACGTCAGTCTGCCGTGTATTTAACCATTTACGTGCGCGCATGAACAGAAAAACCTCAATTGATTTGCTGTTTTAAATAAAGAAGTATTTAAGGCGCCACGTTAGCCGAGCGGTTAGAGGCGAGACCTGCGAAGCTAATATGTATTGTGGTACTGAGTTCGATTCCCCGGTCTTAGGCCTTGGATTTTCATTTTTAATGGTTAATAAAAGAAATTTACAGTAAAGTATGTTTGCTAGTCGCCTCCGTCCACGACATCTAATTGGTAGTTGGACGTAAAGCCCGCCTGAAAAAAAAATAAAGAAGTATTTATTAAAAGGTTTATTTTCTAGATGAATGAAGGTTTTCCGTATTGATTAAAATGTTTCGTATTTAAAACTAAGAATATTTTTACTTAAAATCGCAGTCACATATCGTTATAAAAGTGAAAAATCTCCTTAAATAAAATTTTGATTGTAATATATATGGCGAACGAGGTTACATTTACTTTTTAGAAGTTTCACTGGAAAAATCTTGTTTTTTGAGGTTTACTGAGTTACGAGTAGTTTTCGAGAAGTGGTATAAATAGGTTATATTTAAGTTACTGGGGGATAGAATGGGAGTTAATATAATGCAATAAAGTTATATTTGTATTCAAACTGTTATATTTAAGTTACTGGGGGATAGAGTGGAAGTTAGTATAATAAAGGTTATATTTAAGTTACTGTGGGATAGAATGGGAGTTAATATGATACAATAAAGTTATATTTGTATACAAACTGTTATATTTAAGTTACTGGGGGATAGAGTGGAAGTTAGTATAATAAAGGTTATATTTAAGTTAATGGGGGATAGAATGGGAGTTAATATAATACAATAAAGTTATATTTGTAAACAAACTATGTTATATTAAAGTTACGGGGAGATAGAGTGGGAAGGTAGTGTAATAAAGGTAATATTTAAATTACTGGGGGATAGAGTGGAAGTCACAAAAATATAGGTTATATTTAAGTCACTGAAGGTTTAAATGCGAGTTTAGTTCAGCCCAAGTAAGTCAGCATTTAACAGTGATTATTTTACCAAGCATATACATATATAAATAATATTTTAAATTATACATTTACAAGCTTAATTATTTTCATACTATTTTCGGCAAAAGTCATACACAATTCTTCTTATCTGACAACAAGATAACTGGTGAACACTATCTTGGCCTTTTGTGGTGCCCGAAGAGAGGGGATAGCCTACTACATATGTTGGCTCTACTAGATCTAGGCTTTTATGATAGTACTTAATTTTACACCTCAACTTAGGCATTGAGAAAAATAATTGCATAAGTTTATTTTATTAATGGATTGCATTTATTAAAACAAAAAAAGTGAGTTATCAAATTTTTCGCAGATAAGATTTGTTATTCATCAACAGAAGTACCACTGATTACTTCTTACCTTCATTTTTGCTCTGTGTCAAGAGACTTTTTTTTCTTTTAGGGTTCTTTTAAATTGTTACTAATGTAAGCATTTAGTGATTAAATGCTTGAGTTTAGCTCGTGTTTTTAAACTCAAGTATAAAAAAGTTAAAAAGCGTTAAATTTATAAGATCAGCCATAGAGACCTCGAATTCTTCGTAAACGAACAAACAGGATTCTCCACGGCAACAATGTATCTTGTTCATTGGGCAAGCACTCTTCGTGAGATTCTCGACAAGTTAAACACGATATCTCGAAAATGGCGATCCATTTGCGCAAACTATTATTAAGAATTAGTTCAAACTTGAAAGTTCTTTTCTAATAATTTCTAATTAAAGTGAATCATTTGTTAAGAAGGTGCTTTATGACCCAACATTCTAAGAATAGTTATTTACATATTATTCAAGTACTAAATTTGTTTTTAATGATAAATCAACAACTACATGAAAACTATGCGCGATGTAAAGCTATTAGTGATTATTCTTACTAAATATTAGCTCGTCTTTATTGAAGAAATTTTATGAATCATCTTTAAACATAAATTTTACTAGAGATGATACTGAAAAGTTGGCTGTTTATCATTTATTTTGATCGTAGAAGTCCCAGCCACACTTTTAAAAGTATAATTGATTTTAATCATCGCATTTATAATAGCATACAAAGCGTGTTGATTGCTTAATTAAAAATTTTTTGACTTCACCTTTTATTATAACTATTATCCAAAATTCTAAAACACTTTATTTTTTTCATAAATCCTGGTTCAAAAAATCTCGCTCTCCGATTGCCCAACACTTCATGGAAAGTAAACGTAGCATAATGGTAGATCTATATCTGTCTAGGAGTTTTGTATCTATGGTACAGTTTACAGAAAATACTATAACCGCTTTCAAGATAGCTCAGGATGTATAAAAAATAACATAAAAAATTGTGCTGATGAAGTTGCAGCCTTTAACTTACTGTTTTAAATTTTGGAATTAATTAAATATAACAATGTTCATTGGTAATATTATATAAAAGTTTTGAAAAATAGAAACTATATATTACTATACATCAGTATATTAAAACAGGATGAGTCAAAGAATTTAAATACAGAATTGATGAAATACTACAATTTGTGCAATGCACCTTTTTTTATCTCTTCCGTTCAAGTTAAGATTGTATCGTTTAATTTATTTTTAGTAAAATTTCCTTGACAAATTCCTATTCTTGTCTTTTGCTTTCATCAAAATCTTATATAATAACATTGAAGTATTTATTTAATCTGTTTTTAACTTTATTCATAAATTAATAAAGTGTTATGATGGTCTCACAATATAACATTTAATAATATAAATAACCTTTGCACAGTTAACTGTCATACATACATCTGACCGTAAAGGTTATTTTTCATTTCATGGTTCCATGACTCAATGAATTTTGTTTGCCGCGTCTAAAAAAGTGTTTAGAATTTATCATTTTGTAGATTTTGAACGATTAACAAGATTCCCCTGTACCTAATAACCAACTTCTACTGCTTCCAATCGAGATAATTATCTGTGTGCTAGTAGCTCAAAATATAAGAGAAAATAATGTTTATAAGAGAATCAGTTTTTCTTTTTCTCTTAATGAATTATAATTTTTAATATTACATACATTCATTAGAAAAAGAATTAAAATTTACAAGAAATTATGAACCTTGCAGTTTTCTAGTTCAGATAACAATGGAATATAACAACAGTGCTGTTGCTTATGTGATATCTAACTAACTTTTATCAATTATGCTATGAAAGCGTTTTATTTTATTTTACATGTTTTACTTTTCTTTTTATTCTAAATTACAGTATTTTGTAGGAATTTACTAAAAAATTTAATTTGTTGAGACTTTCATTGTGTTTGAAGTCAGACGTCCAAATATTGGTAAACTTACATATTTTTTTTTTTTTGCTATACTAAGTTGAAAGATGCTATCATATAAATTTTTTTAAGAAATTGACCTGCTCAAACAAGTCCTATCTGCAGTGTGGTGCATAACTAAAAAATGCAGCAAATTGAAATACGATAATTGCTTTGGTTGGCACCACTGGTGGAATATTGGTTATTAGTAGGGAACGGATTCGTATGTATTTACATATTTTTTTCTAGGTAATTTACAGACGTTTTTCAACTAGAAGTATTCATACTGACACTCTTTAAGCCGTTTGAGCCTACTTTTATTTCACATATTTCCACATATTTGGATGTTATCGCATATTTATACATATTTGATTAAAATAAATACATATTTCTACATATTTAATCAAAATATGTACATATTTTTCATTTTGGGCATATTTTCATAATTGGGAGGTGGTTGACAGGAACTGTGAACCACAGTCTGTAGGGCTGTGAATCACAGTGGTTAAAAAAGTGTTCTTAAAAGCACCAAGTCGCATTAAAATGCTAAAAGATCTCAATCCAGACTTGTGCCTTCCACCAGAACCAATATTGACAAGATGGGGTACTTGGCTGGAAGCAGCTCAGTATTACTATGAAAACTACAATAAAATCAAGAATGACCTTTCACATCTCGAAGACGAAGCAGTAGCGATAAATACAGCCAAGTCTTTATTCGAGAAACCTAATTTAAGGAACGACCTTGCATTCATTTCTGACAATTGCGTATTTCTTGCACAAGCCATTACCCAACTTGAGTCCCAAAATGTTCGACTGACAGAAAACGTGTCCAACGTTAAAAAAGTCATCGAAAAGGTGGAAGGAATACCTGGGAGTAAGGGAGATCTGATCAGATCAAAACTGGTGGAAGTACTGAGCAAGAACAAAGGGTGGGAGACCATCTGCCAGATTTCTGATATTATCAGTGGAACAGAAGTCACCTCAGAACATCGTGTACCCTTTACAACCAACGAGATAACTTCTTTCAGCAAGGCACCTATAACATCTGTAGATGTTGAACGATCTTTTAGTCGTTACAAGTCCATCTTACGCCCAGATCGTCGTCACTTTACGTTCCAACATTTGAAATTTCATGTGGTTGCAAACAATTTCGAAGAGTGAAGTTTCAAAATTGAAAACTTAACACATCTTTTTATAAATAGTAAAAATGTTCTTTGTTGTATAAATCATTATAACATGTAAAAACAAATTATTTTGTCCCTAATAAATTATTATAAATTGTAAAAATATTCTTTTCTTGTACAACTTGCCCCCCCCCAAAAAAAATTCCATTTTACTTAAATATTCCAGAAAATATTTTAAGAAAATCACATATTTTCCACATAATTGACGAAAATAAATGCATATTTTAATTAAATATTTGGCATTTTTAAATACATAAAAATCCGTTCCTTAGTTATTAGACAAGATGAAACAAACGGTGGTGCCACTTCACTGAAAAGATTCTTTAATTGTACTGGTTTATCCCGAAAATTGATCTTACATAGGTTCCACAACTAGTTAACAGAATTTTTTGGTTTATTATGTTTTTAACACCCAAAATTATTATTTTGTAATTTTATATTAATAAGAATTAATCATATTCTACTACTTGGAGTTATCCAGTCATTTTTTGCATTACTTTTCTCCATTACACTGCTGGCCTTTTAATTGTGAGCTATAAGAAGCTTCTAGGAAGAGAAAAATCAATGGGCCCAGCATCTGGTTTTGAACCTGGGGTCTCCGGCGTTGGAATCCAGTGTATGATGACCACTGAGCTAATTATTATTAAATCGTGTCCAATAACTGTGATCACAGGAGTCTAGTTAAAGCTTCATAAGTGAATTTAAATTAACATTTTGAAATAGTTAAAGCAATATTTTTTTTTTTTTAAAGTGGTATTAATTTTGTGTGTTAAATTATAACTATTAACTATTAAGCCTAATCATAATGTTTTTTGCTTATTTTAAGTATATAAGCTAATTTGAAAGTATAGGTTTATTATTATTGTTTACCGATATAAACAATACAACACCGAACCTGCGGTTACAACCCTGAAATTCGGCTCGAATCGCACTATTACGGCCTCGAAAGAAAGGAGAGGAGCCACATTCTGCACTAGTTACATAATAACTGTGTTCCATATTGACTAAATATTCGTAAGAATGAAAATGACTGATTTTCGAGGCAGAAGGCTTACCAAATAATCGCTTAATATTTAGGTTAGTTTTGCAAACATAAAGAGCGTATAATGAGAAAAAAATTAAACCATTTTTTAATTTTCTTAAAATTTTCAGTCAAGAAGTGTTTTGTTAGTAACTAAAACACCATGTTCTAGTTCCTTCAAAAAGTAGAAAAATGTTTTAGGAATGGTCCGAGGGCGGCGTACATTTCTTTAGACCCCTCAGGGTCCAAAATCTATACCTACTTGTAGAAACCATACATACCTCTCCTCTCTCTGGGGGATACCTGCTTCTAATAATGATGAAAAGGGGACCTGACACAGTTTTTGTCATGTCCATTTTTAGTTCAGAAGAATACATACTATTTCTAATTCTTTTTCCATTTTGCTTGCTTTTAGTTCTCTTCTTATATTCTTCTACACCTTATTGTAATGCATCTTTTAAAAGATATAAACTTCCCATGTTCTTGGAATTAGTTTGAATGCATAGAAGAAATTTTAGTAGATGGAATCCTTTCTCTTAAAAGCAATGCTTTTTTTTTGTTATATATATATAAACACTAGGCATTCAATAATAATTCTAAACACTTTTCGAGTTTAGAATTGAAAAAAGAGAGAGGGTAAGCAACGATATAGAAGGAGATTGGGAAAGCTTGGAACAGAAGTGGGGACCCCGCGTGGCATTGAATCCGGGCAGGTTCAAGGCCCAACTGAGTGGAAACCTTCGGACTAGACTGGGCATTTCGTTACGGTTACCTCATATATACAATTTCAAAGTTTACTCTGAATCCATTTTCCGTAAGTTAACTTCTAAAAAAAAAAAATAAATAAATAAGTATAGTTTTACAAATTACGTCTTTTTCTTTAATATATAAATGTATTTATATATATTTTTTATTTTTAGAAGCTATTGAACTCTTAATTGCAAAACTAGTCTTTAAAGTTACTAAACTCCGATGCAGTGTTTGACCCACGTATGGGGTAGGTCGGTGCCCAGATGGCCGCTCAAGGTCATCTCGATTCATTCCCACACTCATTACGTTTCTGTTCACTTTCCATCTTCCTAATTCAACTGGTTTTCGGGTTCACATTTCTCATCATAAAATTTATTTTTACTGGTTTTATAAAACATTTAAATTTTAATTCAATCTCTTCGGTTAGCTGACTAGAAAAAAAATAAAAAAGTAATGATTATTGTATTACAAAACTAGTATTCTCGACATTTGATGACATTATGACATCACGTTGGAATAGCCAATATTGTACCAACTACCAACCCACACATACGTTTTAATCATGTCACTTCGTATGTTTTTTGTTAAGGTTATATTTTACCAAGTACACATTCCAGATATTTTTATTTCTCTTAAGGAGAAGTGTTGCCAACCTTTTTTTTTCAGTGTACTGCCGGCCTCCGCATAGAGTTCACTCGTTACAGACTACGCTTTGAACGGAAAATTACAGTTTAAAATTTATTTTCTTTCGTATGTATTGCTATGTAGTAGGGGAAGTTTCTGTTATTGTTTTAATTAAAATTCGCTTACCGGTAGTGGTAAAATTACGGAATCGATTACTGAATCCACTGAATCGATTACTGAACTACTGAATGTAATGAATATTCAATGGATTGAAAAAATCGTGCGCGTCGGGGAATTTTTAAAAAAAAAATTTGATTTTTTTGTTTTCTTAAATCACACCAACGGATTTCTTTATGGTCAACCAAATGAGCTATAATTTTTGGGAAACTTTTCGTGAAAATTAATGTCTCAAATTTCGAATTTGAAAAAAAAAAGTCAAGGAATAATTAAAACACTGGTTTGGGTTTTTTTTTTTTTTTGAACGTTTTATCTGTTGACAGTTCTAATTCAATGCTCTCCTTATTATAATTTTTAATATGAATATATAGGCTTCGTGACCGTAAATTATTGAAACTAAGGATTCAATATTGGCGAGGAATTGGTCAAATAAAAAAAAAAAACAACTCGTCTTATTGCCAACGTTTCGACAAATAATATATTGTCTTCTTCAGGGTGTGGTTATGCCAGTTTCTGTAACTCAACCAGGGTTGAGTATAACCATGCCCTGAAGAGGACAATATATTTGTCTCGAAACGTTGGCAAAAAGAGACTATATTGTTTTTTATTTGACCGATTCCTCGCCAATCTTGAATCCTTAGTTTAATAATTTTTAAAGTTAAGTCTTTGCATATTGTGGATTTTTATTAGCTAGGGATACAGGTCATTAAATCAATATTACAAATATTCATTCGAATAATTATAATTCTACATTTTAAATAATATAATGTATTAATTTTTAAAATCCAGACCCTGAAAATGACCATAAATTTTTCAAAAAGTTAGCGTAAAGTCAAAGTTGATCATATATTCTACACTTAACATGTCTTTTGGCCTCCTCAATAACGTTTTTGCTAGTCTTGGACATCTCTTTTGCAATTATATTACTTTTCAAGCTCACTACTAAAGGTTTTTTTTAAAAAAAAAGTCTACCTCAATGTGGTCCAGCCATCTTGTTCGAGACTTTACTGCTTTCTGGTGTCTTCCACTTCGTATAGATGGGACCTGGCATATCTGTTTTTTTGAAAAATCGTAACGATTCCTGTACTCTTTAAAAAAGTTTAGATAGATTATGTTGGAGTATGTTTTTGGTTCCTTAATTTATTTAAAAGTAAGAAATATTAGTAACTCTACAAATGATTTAGCTTCTGATCGAACTGAATAATATCTTGTTTTTAAACGTGCGCAGAATAGAATTGATTTCATTGTCATATAAGAACTGTGTTTCTAATGTGGCTTAGACATCTTTTTATTCTTCTACTTATTATCCTTCTGCCTTGGACTTGGCACAATCGTTTCTCTTTTATTTAATATTTTGATTTTTACTTTTTGCCTATCAAATTTTAGTTAACCGTGGTTGTTTTCTTCTTGTTACAGGTTGCAAGATCAAGTCACTCCGAGCTAAGACCAACACTTACATAAAGACACCAGTGAGGGGTGAGGAACCTGTATTTGTGGTTACTGGACGAAAAGAGGATGTAGCTAAGGCGAAGAAGGAAATCTTATCAGCAGCTGATCACTTCTCCCAGATACGCGCTTCTCGCAAGAACAATCTAGGCGGTTGCGGTGGTTTATCCCCGCCTGGCCCACCGACCAATGTTCCAGGCAACGTCACTATTCAGGTGAGAGTGCCATATCGTGTGGTCGGTCTAGTGGTCGGTCCAAAAGGTGCAACCATAAAGCGTATACAACATCAAACCCATACGTATATTGTGACACCATCACGGGATAAGGAACCAGTATTTGATGTGACCGGCTTGCCAGAACATGTTGAAGCAGCTAAAAGAGATATAGAAGCGCATATTGCTTTAAGAACTGGTACTGGTGCTTTACCAGGCTTGATGAACACAGCCAATACAAATGGCATTATGGACGATGGGCCAGAATTGTTGGCATCATTGTGTAAAACTGGATTAGGCAGTTTATTCAGCTCAAACAATTGGCTAGACTCATTGCCAACACAAACTGATAATCCATTAAATGGTTTTTCATCAGCATTCTCAGCTGGCAGCTCTGGCTGTAGTTCAGCATCGTCAAGTTCATCAAATTCCGGTGGTACTGGTTTAGGCGAAGTAAATTCCATTTGGAGCCCATGTGTGTCTATTGATCGTGACGAAGGTCTTGGCGATTCACCATCATTTGATACAGCCACGGCCACATCCAGTATATGGTCATTTCCAACAGTAGCTAGACCATCGCCACCAAATTCAACCTCACCAACAGAATCATTGAACGGTGCTAAAAGAGAATGTATTATCTGCGGCGAAAGAGAGATTACAGCTGCGCTTGTACCATGTGGTCATAACTTATTTTGTATGGAGTGCGGTGAAGGCTTATGCGAAACTACAACGCCAACTTGCCCGGTATGTAAATTGCAAGTATGTCAGGCAATTCGAATCCTTTCCTAAAAAAGAACAAAAAATTAAGCACAGTCCACAATTTTATATATATATATATATATATTATTTAAAAAAAAAGATGAAAAAAAGAAGTATTTGATGCCTTTCTTTCTTGAGCAACCTGACCCTGCATCTTTTTTGACAAAAAAGAACCTCTTTAAAAAATAAATTATATAATATATATATATTTATTACATAAATAAAACTAAAAACCACATCTTATTATACCTCATTAAAACCACAATATTTTTATATAGTTTTTCGGATTTAGCTGTAACTGATAAATAAAATAATTAAATATATTCTGCCAAAGAAAGAAAGGTCCCTTTACCGTGGCCAGTTCACCATTTGTGGAATTATTATGTATACAACGAAAAAATAATAAATTTTTATATATTTTTATGTTATTTCTTATGTTATTATTATTTTTTTTTTTTTAAGTTGTTTATTACTATTGAGAGAATCGTTTCCTATTTTTGTACTTGTTTGGCGATCTCTGATTCCCGAGTGAGTCAGTGTAGATTCCTATGTTATAAATAAAATAAAAAAAAACTAAAGTAAAAAAAAAACTAAAAAAAAAAAAAAATACTGAAAAACAAAAAAAAAACTGAACGTGAATATTTTTCGTTTTTTTCCCCCCCAAAGTTTCGCGTCTCGATATTGCGGGCAGTAACCCACCTAGTTACAAAAAAGAATAATCTCTTTCATTGCACCTCATACAAAACTTATTTTTAATTTTATTTTTTTTCATATCATATATATTTTATATTAAAAAATAATGGATGTAGTTTTTTTTTGTTTTTAATAAAGTATTTTGAAATCTCAGTTAAGTATTTTTTTATATGTGAAGAAAAATTATTAATGTAAGTTATTTAATTAAAAAAAAATAAAATTATTTTGTTTGGTGTGATTGTAGTAAAAATACATTGAAAATATTTTTTAAAAAATTAAAACTTGAATGATGGATTTAGCATTTTATTTTAATTTTTGAATACTTTTTATTTTGACTAAAAGGGCTGAACAGTTCTTAAAAATTTTTATTTTTTCCTCGTTCTTAATTTCTTATTTGTGCTGTCTACTTAAAAAAAAATAAAGATATTGTGCGACGGGTTGTTTTGGAGGTTTAACTGATTACCAAGTATTTTCTCTCATATTAAGGGTCCGCTTAGTGTATAATTTAATAATACTATAAAACAATCCCTGTGTGTATATCTTTAATATAAATAAATAAATATATATATATATTGTTTACTTATTGCTATAATAAATAATGCTCCAAACAAATTAAATAATCAAACCATTCCTTGTTAAATTTATTAGACTGCGGTGTAGTAATTTTTATAGTAATTAAAAAAAAACATATCTCATATTAATTGTTATATATGTTAATTGTTCTGTTTTTTTCTCTAAATATTCTTTTTTCATTGTGATATAGCCATAAGTTTATACTATTTGTAATAAATTAAATAATAAAATTAATTAACAAAAAAGAAAACAAGTAATAAAAAAATTTATCTTTCTTAAATTAAGGTGATTGGATATATTTCTCTTTTTAAATGGCCGTAGTCTTCTCTATTTTTCGTTTTTTCTCGATTTATTTCCATAAAAAAAAAAAAAAAAAAAAAAAAGGAATCCAACAAAATTTTTGGGTAACCCTAAATTCGACAAAAAGGGTTTCCCCCCCTCTCTCTTGCTAAACCGTTTGAGATCTTGTAAAATGTAATTAGATATTTTTCCCATTTAATAATGTAGGCAAAATAGCTCGCAAAGTTGTTTCTACTAAATGACTGCAGCAAAAATACTGAACGGGGAGGCCCCCCCCCCTCTCTCTCACTGTATACTTACTTATTTTTGTACAACTCGCGTTAATGCACACTTCTGTTGTTAATAGTAAGTATAAAAATTACTTTTGAGTTACCAAAAAAAAAACAAAAAACTACTTCGTTTTTACTTGATTGGTTTTAAATAATTTCATTTTACAGATCAATCAGTAAACTTAGGGTCACTGTTTCAAAACTATAGATAGCAAATTTTAGCCTTAGTTTTTTTACATTAATTTTTATTTTTTACATTCAAAATAATTGTGCTTCTGTGTCTTTATTATAAATGCGGATTCCATAAAATTTCTATTTTCAATTAATTTGACGGACCGGTTGACTATTAAAAGTCTTCAAAAAAAATTAAACTGAAACAAACTTATTTTATTTTAATTTTTTTTGTATCTAGTACCTGTTTATGTTTATCAAAGAAAAATCTAAAATAATTAGTTTATAAAAACTAATTATTAAAAATAAAAAAAAAAATGCTCAATTTAATAAATGGAAGCACTTTTAAACCTAAGTGGACCTGTTTTCTTTTTTTTGTTTGATTTATTTTATTTTTGATCTTTGTTTTTTTTGGGATTAATATTTGAAATATCAGTTTTTACCTCCGAAGTCCTTATAAAGTAAATTTTAAAAAAAAGAAAAAGATTTTTTGAAATAAAAAATATTTTTTTCAGTATTTGTTTACTTTTATATATATTTATATATATTTAAAAAATAAGAAAAAAAAAAAATATATATAAAAAAATTATTAATATAAATGTTTCTAAGATATCTTTGTGTTTCTACTATATTTTAGTGTTGTGTATTTGTATTATAAATATAATAATAATTAAAAAAAAAAATCATTAAAAATATTTAAAAAACAAAAAGTATTTATATAAATAAAATTAAGTAAAAAAAAAATTATTTAAAATAATAATAAATGAATAAATTTGAAAGAATGAAAAGCCTGCCATTGCCCAACCGGCTTTAGAAGTTACGTTAGTTAATTTTCTTTATTTTGTTTTCTTATACCTATTTTTTTAATTAAATGAAAAACTGAAGATTTAAATTAATCGAAATGAAAAACTTAAATGTATATTTTTTTGTTGTCTCTTAATTTTTAAGTAGAATTAAATTAGTGTTTTTTTTTTTAATTATTAATTTTTCACTTCGTTTCTTTTTTTATAGATATTCTCTCAGTGATTTATGCTATTTTGATTTTGATTTTTTTTAAAAAAGTACTTTTATTTATTTTCATGTTATTGATTATGGGCTAAAATTTGAGATTTGGTCTTGGACGGTAGAAGTGTTGCGCCCCCCTATTTCTACAGATAGATCAGAATGGGTCTCCATCCTTACATTTTAGAATTTGGGCTACTCCATTGAATTCTACTTCATTTTTTTTTTTTTTTTAAACTTATTTAATTATTCACCCAATCATTTCTCTTTAGATTTTTATAATCTCTGTTCCATCAAATTATTTCTTCTGTTTTGAAATTGATATCAATGTGAATCCTCCCCCCTAGTAAATATCAAAAGATTCTTATTGTCAGATATCTGAAATGAATTGTCTTTTTTGCTTTTCTTAAAGACTATTTACACCAAAATTTTGAATTCTTGGCCAGTCTACGCAGTTAAAAACAAAACCAAAAATTTGTAAGGGATAACTTAGCCCACCACACTTTTAACCCCAGCTTGGACAAATTTTGAACTTTAGCCCATAGTATGTATTCATTAAAGTTAAGTTATTATTATTATTATTCGCTTAAAATTACCCAGTTTTTGAAGAATGTTCAGAGAAAAAGTTTTAATTTTATTTTTTATAATAAAAATTAATTTATTTGAAGGAAAAGAAAAAAAAAATAAAAGATATTTTTTCCCCCGATGTCTCTCTCTTGAGTCTGAACTACTTTAAATCTGGTTAATTAGACATGTTGTTTTTTTTGTCCTATATTTATATTTTTTTATGTATTAATAGTTGCTACAATATTTAATATATTTATATACTATATATGGAAAAAAGAAAAATTATTATATATCAGGTGAGGCAAGAAAAAATCTTAAATATCTTTTAAGTTTTTTAATTTTTATTTTTTAATTATTTTTTTTTATTGCCCACCAATGCACAATGTAAACAAAGGTATTAGTAATTAATTATAATAAATAAAATAAATCGAATAGCTTTCTTTTCTATTTTATTACAATTCTTATAATATTTATATATTATATATATACTTATATGTATGAAAAAATAAATTAAATTAAAAAAAGAAGAAATAAATATATTTAATTGTAGCCGTAATGAGATATTTAATGAAAAAAGAAAAAATAAAAATTAGAGACAAGAAGTTATTTTTTATGTTAGTATGCTCAAAAAGTTAAAAACAAAAAAAAAAAATTAAAAAAAAAAATAATGGATATTTGATGCAGCTACCAAAGTGTTTCCATAAAAAATAATAATCATTAAAAAAAATTTATCATTGAATTTTGTCTTCCCCATCAAAATTCTCATTTTTTTAAAAAAATTGTAAACAATATAGAAATTTTATAAACAAAAATTTTTTTAAGTTTTCATAGTTTTTATTGAAAATTTATTTAAAATAAATAGTTGTATTTAAGGTGCATCCATGGTGTGCACTTTATTTTTTTTTTTGTAACACTATAATTTAAAAAAAAAAAAAAAAAAATGAATATTTGAAAAAAAGCGATCATATTCAAATTTTTAAAAATATAAGTGTTGTCAAAATAATTTTCAGTTTTTTTTGTTTTTCTTTTTCATTTTCATTTTCAATTTTTTTTATTACAGGTTTAAATGTTGTAAACCCAAGATCTTGAATGCCCCATTTTTTCAACCATTTTGAATTTTGGCTACAAAAAAGAAAACCTTACGATTTATAATTTTTTTTAAAAAAAAGTATGTTTAGAGAAAAATTATGTATTTATAATGCATGCCAAGTCTATATAAAACAAAACAAAGAAAAACATATGTATTAACAACCGGCCGGCGTTCGAAATTTATTTCATTTTGGTTTTATTATATTTATTTGATTAAATAGGGCCTATTCCCCTTAGATTGCCTGATTAAATAGGGCCTGAATTTTTTGCTGCATATATTGTGGCATTCAGGATTGAATTAAATAATATAAGTTAAAAAAATCAATTGGTCTACCATTAGCAGTGACACCAACCAGATTTAACAGCAAGAATTTGGTTTTAGAAGGGAAAGGGACGGATTTTTCAAAAAGGAAATGGAACAAAAGGGTTTGTTCTTGAAGAAAGTTATTACTGGTTTGTTAATTTGTTCATAGAATCCGCCATGGAGATAGCTATTCAAATTTATATATGTGTGATCGATCATAGCAATCAAAGAATCAACAGCGTTACCAACGCTATGGACTAAACCACCCAGTTCACCATTATTCCTCCCCCTGTAGTTACGAGGTTACGAAAATGACCAAAAATTTCGTGAGGTATGCAATAAAGTAATGAAAAGCTAAGTAACAGAACTTTAAATTCAAATCATTTTCAAACCAGTTAGGTGAGAATATGTACACCAGATAATAACTAATCAATTAGTACAATAATCACAGATTACATGATGGTGGAACAAGTCTATTATTGACCGTATTGGCGATAAGAAAAACCAAAATTCCAACTGGATTTTTTTTTTTTTGAAAGAACAGAAATCTATAGAACTTTTAATCGACTACCGTTCTGTAGGAATTCAAGAACATCGAACAAAAAATGTCTTCACTCAAAAGAAATACATACAAAAAATTATTCACCTTTAAAAGAAACTATTGATCATTAATAGTGTCGTAAATGACTTATTTTCATGGAGGAAATGAATCTTTTAAAGTGTAGAAAAATAAGCGTAGAAACGCTTCTATAATCTTCTCAAAATGCTTCACAGCTTCTGTGTTATTTTACTTACGCACTTTAGGCAAACTCTACAATGATAACATACATCTCTCTTTGCAGAGCTTTTTGTGGATAGGTGATTAATCCTTCTTTCCGCTAAGTAACCCAAAAAATGGAACACCTCATTTTCAGCTGATCTCAACATTTAGGATTGTTGGGAGCTTTTTGTTGATCTATCAAAAAATTCGTTTTCAAGAACATGGATGCGGTGCAATTCCAACTTCTAACGCCTTTAGACCTGCATTTTCTTCCATTCCTAACGTAAGATTAACTTCCTCTATTAAATCAACTTCTTGACAAAAACACTAAGACTGATTTTTTTTTTCTGACTCTCTCAAATTACAAAATTCTGGAATAGGTCCTATATTAAAAAAAAAAAAAAAAAAAGCGTTTCGTTTTTTTGTTCGTTCATTATTGGCGTGTTTAATTACATCCACATTTAAAAAAGCAAAACAAATCAAAGAACCCAAACCCGTTTTATTTTTATCTTTTTGGAAAATATATATGTGTAAAAATAAATACAATTTTATTTTTCAATATATTTAAAAATAATATTAAAAATATATATATATATATCTATATATATATATCAGAAAAGTACTTTTTAACCGTGTAACAGATACTGCCGAACATATAAAATAAATATATATATATATATAAATAAATGGAAATAAAAGAATATTTAAAGGAAGCCTCGGTGGAGCTCTATTGCTAGCTTTCGACTGATAGTTATTAAAAGAAAAAAAAAAGAAAAATAAAAAACAGAAATTATAAAAAAATAATGTGTCAACATTTTTTCTTAGGATTGTTAAATTTAATCTTAATATATATTATATATTTAAATGAAATAAATAAATGAAGACGTATATATAAACATATATGTAAGAAATATATAGGTTCAGGCCTAATTATATTATATAACACTAATATATTTAAATAATATTTCTTAGAATTTTTTTCATTAAAAAAAAAAAATAATAATAAAATGCATGTGTACTTTTTGGTTTTTTGGACACCCTAACCCTCCAAAAATTTTGAGTTCAAAATTTTAAAAGACAAACTTAAATGGCTTTCAAGATTATTAAAGAATAATTTTTTTTGTAAAAAAATAAAATAAAATTATACAAAAATATTTTAGATTTTTTACAAGATTAGAGATTTAAAAATAATATACCATTCCAGGAAAGGGACATTGTTTGAAAAATTTCTGTGTTTTGTTTTTAATAATAATAATAATAATAATAATAAAAATAAAAACTATTTTAATATATCGTAAACTTATTTATTATATATAATATACCTTGTGGAAACACAAGTGCCTAAAGCAATAAGTAGTACGACAAAATTAATCTAACAATGTCCAATTTTTTCTGGATATTTTTCTTAAAAGAAAAATAAAACAATGTTTGTATTATTGCAACAAAATAAATATTATAAACTGCTCATCCAAATTTATTTCTCAGATGTATTAAAAAAAAAGAAAAAGAAATCATTAAACTTACATTATATAAATTACATAAATTTATATAGCTTTATATATATGGACAGTTTTTATTACATAATAATTAAATCATCTATCATGTGTGGAAGTGAATTCGAAGTATTATCGAAAATAATTAGAATGTATGTAATTCTTAGGGATGAATGTATTATAGTTTTTTCAATTAGATGATGGAGTTGGTAGTAGTCTTTATAGAAAAAATCTTAGAAATTTAAACATATACTTTGTTTTTCTGCAATCATGGCCATGCTTAGAAACCGCTATTCGCACCGGTCGCATGAGCATCCAGGAAATACGTAGCCTGAACTCCTTTTCTTGATTTCTAGATTTTATTTACTATCAAATCTCTCTGATTCTCAAAAGCACTCGAGTTATATCTCTTAAGATCCTGCTTGGAAAAATATCTTACCATAATTTTCTGCACTCCTTGGCGATCAAATAAAGTGAAGTATGCTACATGTTGTTTGTTTATATTTTAAACATGAGCAATTCGTCTTAAAGTGTAATTGCATTCACAAATTAGCTGCAAGAGCTCTTTTTATGATTACATTGCTGAACATGAATGCTTATTATCTGCATTCCACTTTTAATGACCATTGAGTAATCTTAATGCCAGTTTTTTTTTTATTTTTAATGTTTATTTTTTGAGATGGTTTGAAGTAAACATTTGAGGAGGCAGCTTATCTGTTACGCCAAAAGAAAAACAGTGCTTAAAAATCGTTACCTCAATCTTAATGTCGTTTAAAATTTAAAGAGGGGGGTCTATTTATATGTAATCAGCAGAAGTACATATGAAATATCTTCTTTTTTTTTCTCCAAAGAGCAATCAAAACTTGCTGAAGATCACCATCATTTGGTTGTTTTCCTTGAATTTAGATGCTTCATGCTTACGAATAAATAAAATGGTGGATTTGGCCAATGCATTCTGTAGGCCAAAAAAATCTCGAATTCCTAGACCTATTTAACTAAAAATCCAGTCCTAATTATAAGTGTAATGCAAAATTTCCTTCCTTTCAGTTAGCTTTCACAGCCTTCGCCTTCGGTTGATTTCGAACTCCCACGATCTGATTGAAAAAATAATAATATTTGTTAATTTTGAATATATTTCTCTTTATCAAAAATTTAGAATAAATTCTTCCCTTTTCCCCCCACTGAAACGAAAAGTGAAAAATCATTTTTAATCAACAAAATTTTAAAAGATTCTTCACAAAAACCTTCCAGTGTACATCCTACTGTTACCCTTAATTTTCTAATTATACAAAAAACCTTAAATTAATAAACTGCAAGTAATAATTCGACAATCAGTTGTATTGTTATTAAAAAATAAATAAAAAATTAATTAATAAAAATAATACTGTTATTTCAGTAGAGAGGCGTCAAGAATAAAATGAAAATCTAAAAGCAAATTTTCGCAATATAATGTTTTTTATTGATTGCCTTGCCTAAAAAAATAAAACGAATATTTTTTATTTCATTAATAATTTTTCTATTTGTATTTTTTATTTCAAATAAAATGTTCTTCATTAAAACAAGGTAAAAATTACATACTCATTAAAAACAAATTATATATTGTCTACTCTTTTTATCAAAAAATAAAAATAAAGAGTATAATCTTATACCTAGTAGTTTTTTAATAATAATTCATTAGTTTTTTATAAATATACATATACACTTAATAATTATAGCATTTGCTTCTTCAAACTTCATAGCAATTTTTATATAAAAACAAAAAAAAAACAAAAACAAATCTCTTAATAAAATATAAGAGATAGAATTGTGGAAACGTATTTTAATGAAACCGTAAGCTATAATTTTAAATTGTTTAAATTGACATTTTAGAATTCATTATTTTTAGCTCAAAATAAATAATAAAATATTCCTATAATATTTTAAAGAAATTTAAATACTTATTTGTATATTTGAAATTAAAATCAAAAAAAGAAAAAATTAATAATAAAAAGGCAGATGCATAAAAAAAAATTTTAGAAGCTTTTTTACAAACAGTGATGGTTACAAAAAAAAAAAATAATAATAAAATGAATCCGTATATTGGATGACTCTTAGGGAAATTAGTTGGGTTTTTAGAAGAAGAAGTTACTTTGGTGATTTGCATTGCTCTTGCTCTTTTTTGATTTTTTTAAAATCTTTTTTTTTTTATAAATTATTGGTATAAATTGCCAATAAAAAGGATCTATACTACTTTGATTGCAGCTGAATAATGACCTGCCTTCCAGCTAAGTTTCTCATTAGTTTGATGACAGATTTTCCAATTGGGTTGTTTTGTAAATGATTAGTTAAACTTCCTTGAGAGAAGCCTTGCTTGGGAAAAAAAAATTCTTTACCAAGATTAGAGGTGTCAGTCATTTTGTTCATTGAGAATTTAAAATGGTTGAAATATCATAAACTCATAAAGTACGTAATCTCCTCATTGGATAGAATCACTTGTACCGGACTATAACCTAAACCAATCTCTTATTGTACTTACTTAGTTCTTTCAGGACCCTTTTAACAGCTCAGTTTGAATCTAGTCAGTGGGATATTTGTGGTTTAAATTCCAGTTAACTTCAGTTTTATAGTGTGCATCTAAGCCACTTGAGATATCAGTTTTTCAATTATTTTTCTGATAAAAGACTCTTCAAACATCTTGGAATATAAATTCAATACACTTCATATAGTTCTAAATCTAGTAAAATGCATTAATTTAAACTAGATAGAATGAAACAAGACAATGCAAAAAGAATCCAAATTTATTTGAAGTGCAATATTTTATTTGCTAAATTATTGCTCCTTCAATAGTTCAAGCCTTAGTCAAGGAAGTTGTGTTCATAAAAATAATAAAAATGGATTAACGTCATTGAATTTAGCTCATCATATGAGCTAAAAAATAATGACCCAGAACGGAAAAAAAAATCATTTAAAAAAAAGAAGTTGATGCAAAGGGCCCTAAATATTACGTAACAACCTGAAATGATAGTTATTTTAATAGACGGTGTTGATGTGGCTGACAGAAGAAATTTACCTTTTATTTAAAAAAAAATAAAAACTGCGCTATTTGATCAAAACATAGAGCTGGGAAAACGTGAAGTATTCACTCTTTCTTAATTCTTACCTAATGTAAACCCTTCGAAAATTCCCCTTAATTAGAATGTTTTATGTATGTAACAAAATAATAATGGACGTTTGCACAAATTTTTAAATAAATAATAATACCAAATAAATAAATGCAACAGAAATTTTCATGCTTTTAAACAATCTGGAAAAAAGTTTTGAATTATTTTTTATTCTGACTTAAACTCAAATTTAGTTTTGAAGTGATAATTTTCTCTGGTATATCACACTTTTGAAATAAATTGCCACTTCCTTTTTCTAATGCTAAATTTTGTTTCTAAATTTTTATATATCTGACCTCAATAATAAAAATTATATTTGCAAAGACTACAAAAAAAATTAATGTATCACAATTTCAAAAACTGCTAAAATAAAAAAATGTTCCATCGGTAACTTACATTGGAAACTACATTTGCCTACATTTAAATAAATAAAATTAGAAATTCCATAATAATAGACTGCTATAGTCTTGGTTGCCATATTATATAAAGCGTATATAAAAATTATATATTTGTACTTACATCTGTCTTAAAAATAAATATAATAGAAAAAAACAAAAAAAAATAGAGCCTTCCAAAAAATAAAATTTTAAAAAAGGTGAACGTTGAACCCTTTTAAATTTTTTTTTAAATTTAAAGTGACCATTTTTTTTTGTTAAGTTGATCGCAACTTAAGTATGGAACTGAATTTAAAAAAAACACTTTATTTATTTTATTATTTTAAAATATTTTTGTAATTTTTCTTGGGTTTATTAATTTTTTAGTTCTAATAATGAATGGATTCCAAAATTCTTGTTTTAAAAAAAATTTGATCTTTTTTAATTTCTTTGTTCTAAATTATTTTTTGTTTTTCTAAAGTATTTCACCTTAATTTTTAATTTTTCCTTATAATTTCTTGGAACGCTGTTCTTATTTTCTCTTTCTTCAGTCTATCTCTTAATAGTTATTATTGCATTTAAGTCATATGTTTTAAAGGGCTTCTAATTTAAACTTTTACATGAAGTTCAGTAGTAACCTTCTCCTTTAGAAACAGATTTTAACTTCTAAATTCGTTTTAAAAATTAAAAAAAAAATAACATTTCCAAAAACTGGACAGTGCCAAAATAAAAGCTTCTAAAAAAAATATAAAAAAAAAAAAATATTTTAAAAATGCCGGAATAATCCCCTCTTCTCGATAAAAGAAAATATATATATAAATTCACTAAAATTGCTCAAACCAATACAATAAATAAAAAAAAAAAATTAAAAACTCCTCAGAAAGACTTGTATTCATGACATTGTTTTTTAGCATTAAATTAATAAAACTTTTAACTTTAAAAAAATTATAATAAATATATGAAACTATTTTAAAAAACTACTTTTTTTAATTTATTTATAGCTTATAAATTTTTTAAATTTCGCTTCTCTTTATGTGTAGTGTCTCGAGCATAGTAATTTAAAAGAAAGAAAAAAAAAGCACTTTTCATGACAATTTTATGATTTTTCTAAATCAAAAAGTAAAAACAAATAAAATAGATGAGTTCCTTAGGGTAAATTAAATAAAATAACTAATTCCCAAATTTTTACTCTATTTTATTAATAGAATGTGTGTTTCAATAATGAAGGTTTTTTTTTTTTTCTTTTTTTTTTCTATAAATATAAATACTTAGTAAGGATAAGAATCTCCCATCAAAATAAAAAAAAAATAAAAAATTTTTTGAGGAGGCTATGCTTGTGTTTCTGTAAAGCAATTTCATAATTCATAACACAATATTTTGTTTTATCGTAAATTTGTGGTTAAATTTTGATGTTTCAACATTTTTTTCTTTTAATAATTGGTAATGTGGACGTACACTTTTTTTTTAAGTTCATACTTGTCCCTTAAAAAAAGCCTTAAAACGCTGGTCTTAAGTATTTAGTTTTTGATTTCCAAATTTGAAGTGGACAATGCCAGTCTTCCAATTTTTTATTAAATGAATAGAGCGAAGGCATGAATCTTGTAGCTTTGGATTTTTACGAGCTACACCTGAAAAAAAAAAGGACCATGGTTTAGAACATTTCCTTTGTTTTCTGAAGACGGAACGAATGGTAGTGGGTGCCTTCTTCTGGTTTACGAACTTTTCGTCTCTTTCTGACCTCTCAGTTTCCAATCATCCATATCTTATTCTTGGCGAATAACGGCCTGTTTATCCACTATAACCAAATTAGACTGACCTTCTTTGACTGATAACTAAATACAATTGGCCAATAAATCGATAGAGATTCATTTTTAAATCTTAAAAGGAAGTAATGTAAAATAATGCCATGTTTCAAAGTTTGCCCTTATTTCACTAACAAATATAATAACCTTTGACCATTCTACTGGCTAGCCATTGATTAATTCTCCAGATTTAAAACAATGTTTAATGCAATCTATTTCAAAAATATCTGTGATACTTAAAAAAGGAAGAACACTAAAGGGAATTTCAGCTTATAATAGCTCATTTTCAACAAGGCAATTGAATTTTTTATAGTTGCAAATTAAATTCAGGAGAAAAAAAATGGTTGCCAGTAATAATAATAATAATAATCATATTTTCAAAATTTAACTCCCTCATTGTGTCATGATAAAAACTATTTTTATAAGACCAAGTTTTAGGCATTTTTTAACACAATTGCAGACAGGATTGTCTCTTTTTATATACTTTAAAGAAACTTTTATAGTTGAAATACTTTTTTACTGTTTGAAAATAAGTTCATCCAACATTTCCACTGTCCCATTTATCTGGTAGAAATTGAAGTTCTATCTTTGGTGTTAACCATTTTTTAACAAACATAACCTATATAGCGATGTAACACTCATGTGAGAAGCCATTGAAATGTTAACTTACCAACCATCTAGAATAATACTTTATAATTTGATATATAATTTTTCTAACTGCAATTAGTTGACATCATTCTTTAAATAACAAACATAGCTTCACTCAAAATAAATAATTAAAAAAAAAAAAAAAAATGAGGTCTTGACATAAACAATCAAACACCAAATATTTGATATTTATACAGTTTTAGTAATTTAGGCCTGTCTATACATAAAAAAAAAAATGTATGTAATAATAAAAAAATAAATAAATCAAAAACATGCCTAAAAACATTAAAATGGAAATAAAAATATATAAGTGGTTTAAATAAAATATTAAAAATAATAATAAAAAAAAGAAAGAAATGCCACTATTTTTGCACACATTTTAGGAATAATTAAAAAATATAATAATAAAAAATAAAGAAATATACTCAATAAATTTTTTAAAAGCCAACTTTAGCGTAATCAAAGTGATCGTTTTTTGTTAATAAAAGTAAAAAATAAATAAAAATTAAAAATAAAAATGGACTTTTTTGAGACTTGATATATTTCTCTCCCCTCCCTCTTAGCTTCCCACTGTGTTCTGCATAATTTATATACATATTATTATTACAAAACGAGAATTTTTTAAAGATGGAAAGTATATATTTAAAAAAAATTATATATAGATAAAATTTACAAAAAAAAAAGTGTATAATATATATATTAAAAAAAAAAAGAATGATCCTTGTGTCTGTACATTTTTGCAATATTCCACCAATAGCTATTTTAGAATAAAGGGTATTTTATACGTAAACATATTGTATTTTGGTACTATATAATAAAAGTAAAACATATATATTTAAACTATGTGAATTATTTATTTTAAAAAAAGTAATTAAAACAAAGAAAGGAAAAAACTAAGAAAGAGAAAAAACAGTATTTTATCCAATTAAAGTAATAAAAGTTTTTTAAAAAAATTTGATATTCTAATCAAAAATATAATTTTAATTTTTTACAAAGAGAGATAAAAAAAAGAAAGAAAAATGAAAACACTTCTAATAATATAAATAAAAAGAAAAAAACCCCACTGATTGTCATTCACATAAGTGTTAACCAGTATTGGAGTTTATATTAAAAAGTAAAATAATAATAATTAAAATAAAATATTTATTGAAAAAGAAGTAAAACAAGTCGTTTTATAAGATGATTTGTACTTAATTATAGATAATAGTTTATATGTTTTATTACTATATAAATGTTTTGTTTGTAATATCTCGCAGATTATATATATAAATATATATTAATATATGTTTTTTCACTACAATATGTCGAATAAATATAATGGTTTTTATCTAGAAAATATAGAAGTAATAGTATTTCTTATTTATTCCCAATATTTTAAACATAATTTAGTCTTATAATAGGAGATTGCCGGAACGCGGAATAACACCAGAATTTGTTTGTATTTATTTCTCATCGACATTTACCTGCGCAGCGCATGCTTAAGTTGCTTCACGCTTGCGTACTCTTCACTTCAGTGCAGATTACTTTTTTGTCATGAACTGGTGACATTATGGCATACATTAAACAAAGTTTTGTTGTCCATAATCATAACTAGAAAATATTCTTTTTATACAAGAATAGAAGATTCTCAAATCTGACTTCATTTTTTTTCTTTTTTTGGCGCATCAACAGCTGAGGTCATTAGCGCCCGGAGCTTTTTCCAGTGCACTGCCGGCCTCCGGACAGTGTTCTCTCGTTACAGACAACACTGTCCATCACCGGACAGTGAGCTGTAAGAAGCTCCTAGGAAGAGAAAATCTAAGGGTCAGCTGCTGGATTCGAACCCGGGACCTCCGCGTGGGAGTCCAGTATGCTAACCTCATAGCTAATCCCTTCCCTGACTGACTTCATTTTGTTCTAGATGCTAACATATTTAACACTTTCTATGTTCAAAATGATGTTTACAAACTCATAATTACATCAACTTGCTAAAGGAGCTATTAAAAAAGTGCCTTCTTAAATTAGTAAATTCAGAGAACTGGTGTTTTAAGACTGAATAAAGATCTCATAAATAGCTTGATGTGATTACAATTTGAGAATTAGCTGGTTAATGAGTGATTTCAACAAATTAAAGCTTTTAACAGCTATAAGAGAGAGAAAACCTAACTAGAAAAGGAGAAATTTAAAAAAAAAAAATGTGAAAGGCTTCCTCATCAATTGATAACAAGGAAGGGTTCTTTTAGCCCAATGGAGTGTTGGATTCCCCGCTGAGATATCAGGTGAGAATTCAGCTGCCGACACTTAGATTTTCTTTTCCTAGGACCTGTCTGTTATGAGAGAACAGTTCCGGGAGCTGTACAAAAAGCTCCGGGAGCTAATGATCTCAAAGTTGGCGTGCCTTAAATTTAAAACAAAAAATACTACTATTCCAGAGCCTAAAGAGATAAGAACATTATTCATAGAAAGAGTTACTTAAAGGAGTGCAATCAGAATGTTGAAGAGCTTTGAGCAGAATTCTTATATTCCGCTGTTTACAACTAATAAATACCTTATTTTATTTGTTGCAATTGCAACGCGTTTTTTAATTTACTTTTAACCATTCTTATGTTGAGCCTGAGCTCATCGACACCACTTCACTGGTTGCATTCAATTTACACGAAAGTAGATCTAAATAGTTTTAGACCCATTTACGACACTATGGGCCAATTTATAGAGGATCAACTGGTTGCTTTGCTTTTTCAAAAACTCACAAACAAACCCCTTAATGATATTCGATCATTAATAAATGTTCCTAAAAATTAAGAAATTTAGGAGTGCTAAGGATTACATAGGCTTTTAAAAATAAAATGAAAATGATTTTCATTACAGTTAATACTTACTTACTTGAAACTGCGGTTTAAAAATGATTTTATCCAATGCCCGCCGAATGTAAGTAGAACAGATAGTATATTCGTACTTCTCCCACCATTACTAAAAGACAACCATGCTTTCTAATAGTCCACGCCTAACCTTCTTAGTTGTTAACCATATTTGCTTGTTAAATTATATCTGTGATTTAAGTTTATTATTTTAACAATTAAAGAGACAAAGATGTGCAATGTGTAACATTAAAAACTTATGTGTACTTAAAAAAATAATAATAATTCAAGTAAACTCCTTGAATATGAAAGTTGATTAGAAGGTATTTGTTATTTCAGAGTCTTTTATTTAAATCATAAGCATATCTGATTTAAATTTCGTAGTAGTGTTTTACAAATTGAAGATACAGTTCGGTTAGTGTTGTTATTTTTACAAATCACTGTTCTTTAAAATAACTATAAGGAAGGTTAGAGAGAAGAACTCGTCATTCCTTTGTGCAGATTCATCATCTTAAAATAATGAAAAATTCCGATGGAAATAGCGGCTGGGCCGATGCAATGGGTAAAATTCTTGTTGTAAAAAAGCCTAAAAAAAATAAAACAATTATCCTTTCGAAAGGTAAGAAATTATCGTTAATGAAAAATGAGAATGAAGAACCTAATAATGTTCAATTAAATTCAGAATCTGGAATAAAAAAATGTGAGATCTTTACGAAAGGGAGGAAAAAACCAGATATTTTGGAAAAAGATAGGGAAAGGAAGTTACAAAAAATTACTGTAAAAGGTGTAGTAAAACTATTTAATGCAGTTAACAAACATCAGCAAACAAACAAAGATGAAATTGAAAGTTCAGGTCCAGTCATGACGAAAAAAGAAAAAGCTTTGAATTCTGTAAGTAAAAGTTCCTTTTTAAATTACCTTATGGGCGAAAAAAATGAAGACATGGAACACCAGGAGCCTAAACAGGAATTCAAATCAGAAGAAAGTAATGATGAAGAAGAGGATCAGATAAAACAAGTATCATCAACATGGGAAGTGCTGCAAAATAACTATGGAATAGGAATAAAAATGAAAAATTGGGTTAACAGAACAGAGAATTCAAATTGAAAAATGTTTTTAATTGTTGATATTAATATTTTGTTTCTTTAATCTAGATGTCTAAAATAAATGTTTCTTTTTTTTAAACTAATTTTTCTTTAACAAACCTAGATCCGTAAATACCTTTATTATTAAATAATATAATATATTTATATTTCTTCTTGGAGGTTCTGTGGAGGTCATCGTTTTGTAGTAGTGTTTGGTTGTGGATTAGTTCTTCAATAACTATCGGATAACAAATCTTATAAACTGCTATTTAATAATTCTGCTTGAATTCTTTCCATAGGAGACTTAATGGAAAAATTTCATTGGATTCATTGTAAATTTATGAACTCAAAGCAAAATTTTCTGGAGGCAACTGATAGGTTAACTTAAAGTAAACATTTTTAAAGGTTATACGTACATCTTTAGGATAAGGAGAAGGTTTTTGGTATTTTTAAGTTTAAATATAGCAATGATGAAAACAGATGCATTTATTGAACTTCAGGTAAATCGCTTACTTTGTAGCTTTATTCACTCTTAAAAATAATAATAATAAACTTTCACTCAAATTAAATAATTCTTGAACTTCCATGTCTTATTAGCAAACTTTACATTTACTTATTAATATAAAAGTAATTCTATATTCTTAGTCTCCACATGACAAACGTCTAAAGCGATCATTTATGGCTGTTTAGCATTTATTGCTAGCAGCTATTCGGCTGTATTTCAATTTACAATTTACTTTTAAACGTCACGACTACTGGTAAGCATTTTATGTTTTCGCCAAATGAACCTTGTGTTATTTACTCATTTTTGGGTATCCCAGTTTGGTTTCTGGAATGGTTATATTTAATTATCACTCCAACAGACATTTCTAATTTCCCACAGCCTCTTCCAACTGGGCTCCAGTTCGTCCAGAAATGAGCACGTTATCTGCACAGCAAAGGATTGGTTGGATCGTTATTGAATCTAAATTATAACTTGGAGTTGGTCCTTATTGCCTCTTGCTGACTATTCTAGTGCCTAATTAAAAAATGCCGATGATGGCGGATCTCCTTCCATCAAACCATAAATGTTACAAAAACTATCTGAGAGATCATTGTTCTTTTATCCGGCATTTCGTGGTGAACTTATCGATTTGTTTATATTTTCGGAAACAGTTGCAATTATTTTCTTTAAATATGGTGTACTGACTGCCCACATAATTTTTATTTGCAACCTTTTTCAAGTAAATTTTAATGGATGAGGATAGGTAGTCATTATTTGGCTACTCTCTAATATGTCTTTTTAATGTAATCTGAGTTTATGATTTATATAATCTTAACAAGCTGGACTGCCCAGATGAAACGCTCGAGTTCAAGCATCATTTTTGCTGTTAATGATAAAATAATTAATAAATTTAGTATTTAAAAAAAATATTAATGATGTAAACCGGTAGAAAATAAATTTAAAATTAGGAGGAATATAATTAACCAAGTTCTGAGAATATCTATCATTAGAAACTAAATATCTGTTTAAAAAGAGTCTGGATTTTGCCGTAAATTCACTTATAATTCATTTTATGAAATACAATCACTGGGGTTTTTAAGATGATGTTCTTGATTTCAAGTAGACACGCAGTTTGGTGGGTGCCAAATGATGTGGAATGCTCCAGCAGTATCTGGCTTGCAGATAGAAGGGTCTGAACGTTTTGAATTGCTTGTGAAAGAAAGCATTTCTACGGGAACTGTCACAAGAATTGAATCCGAAGATTTGTGAAAAATACTTAGCGCCTGCTTTCTACGTTGATATAAAATTTTCATCTATATTTGTAATTGGATGTTCCAACCAAAATTCTACCAACATTTTACATTTTTATTAATATTTCTTTGCATTTGTTGATTGATTGAACAGTTGATTTTTAAATTTATCCAATAAAAACCATCGAGCTCATCAATTTCGACCAATTCTTCCTCAAATCATCAAATTACTTCCTTTTTTTTGTCATAAACCACATTTTTTTTATTAGCCAGTTTAAGGTGTGCTTAAGTACAGAATATTTACTTAGAATAAGACATCTACTTGGTTTTCAGAAATATGAAAGGCGAGTCACTCTTGCTGTTTGTGGAATCAGCTCCAGTGGCACACATAGCTTAGAGGTGCTAATAAGCTAGAAGTTGATGCACCAAAAACAAAACAAGTTGAATTGAGTTTTTTTTCTGGCTTTTTTTTGGCATTGGCTTTCGCCATACAGCCAGCATCATCTAGGTGCTTATCACTAGGATATCACTCACTCTCCATTCTTACTTATAAATACATTCGCTTCACACATTCATCCCTCTACTATATACAACTATTTACATAAACTATAGCTAATGGATGGATCAGTACTCTGCTCCTGCCATCCTTATAGCTTAACCGAAATTAAAATCACATAATCCTTTTCTAATCATTTTCTTCCATTCATTCTAATCGTCTATAACTTTTAAATACATTCATATTTTTTTGCTAGCTCTGCTAAAGATTTAAGCATGTAGATGTTGGTGGAGAATATTATGTCTTCGTAGCGAAATGGTGCATCTAAATACCAGTATAAGTCGTCAAACATTCGTTTCCTTTCTACTACATAACGTGAACATATCATTATTATATGTTTGAAATTCTCCTCCTCATTGCAATCTACGCAAAGAGGAGAGGACCTTTTGTTGATCCTGTGAAGATACGATCCGCACACCGCGTTCAGCCTGCTTGAATTGAGTTCAAACTCTTTCTGTTTCCTTCCTAGCCAAGTAGTTAGCGGTTTTACTTACCACCAAAATTTGGACTTAAAGTGTTTGGTCTGATTGATTTCTATTCCATAGTTTTTTTTAGAATGTATTATTGAATAATGCATGGCCTACAGCACATTTATTTCATTTTATTTTATAGCATATTATTGGAAATGTTTTATTGATTTCATATAAATAAGAGAGCGAGTTTGTCTTTAGACATAACTTGAGATTTTTCGCTGATGGCTAAGCCATATGACGACTAGGTCTACTTGAACATATCGGACCCTTTACTTTACTTAATTAAGAAGGGCAAATTACTCTTGACCAAAACCAATGAGTGCGCCTTTGCATATATGCACATATATTCACTACATGCATTTTTTTTTCCCAGAAAGGATGGGAGCTGGTAGAAGTAGGCAGAAGAGATAGGAAGTTCTTAAGCCGACGGTGGCTATATTGTATAAACCTTTGTATAAATATTGTATAAATGTATATAAACTTTTTGGTAAAAGAAAAACCGTTACAGACACGCGTTCTTACTAAATCTCCCTCCTCGCAACTTCACGCTCCAAACATTTACCCATCTTCAATGTTCCAAGTTACCACCACAGCTGGATCATAGAAGGGACGGCTTACTAACTTCTTCCCTTGCCATCACACACATACACGTACTGGCGTTCTAGAAATTTAATAACTGTCACTTAGAGCCAACCTCCTTCTTCTAGCCAAGTATTTTATCATTTAATTTTCTTACCTCTTCTCTGGTGGTTGGAAAGGGTGGATAAAAACATTCACGTCTGCATCCTATTGAAATATTTCTCTCAGAATGATATCGAAGCTTCAATATTTATTCAAAATACAACTGAAAATAAGTATGGGTTTATTTATTTTTTGATGTAACTTTTTTGAGAATAACGTTAATGTAACATTTTTAAAATTGAGCACCACCGAAGACTCGTTTCAAAGACTTTCAGCATGTATTGTGTCAGTATACAGGGTGTTCATTTTAAGACGGCTCAAATGCATTTCATGCTTAAACGATTTAATCTGAGCAAAAAATGGTAGAGGAAACATTTGTTGCCCGTCACCTATAGTTTCAGAATATGTGACTTGATTTTAGATTCCTGCCCGCATACGCGGCTGACGCGCGACCAAAAATGAGGGTTCGCTGTTGACCCCCATTTTCATGTACACAGTTTTAAAGAGTATAAAAAGTTATGAAAGAAACCGGAAACCCCAATTCGATATCTTCAAAAATTAAAGTTGCTAGGCCATTTCAAAATCTGGTATTTATTAATCATATTTCAATTTTTTTAACTTGTTATCAAAGAGAAAGAAGAGCACGTGATAGGTCATTTTTATGTATTTTTTCACCCCCTTTCTACTAAAAATATTGCCAAGTCAGTAAAGCTAGTATTTTTATTAATATCGGGCAATAAGTCGTTTTCCGAGTGATTTTTCTCAGAAAAATCAAATGTTAAGAGCTTTAGATGTTCTGAAGCATACAAAAAATGGCTAAAAATTAATTTTACATCTGTTACAAACAAGAAGGTTTAATAATTATTTGGTAATTTTGGGAGAGTTGCGTTTAATTACAAAAAAAAAAATGGAAACCTGCCACAAATGTATTTAAGTGATCAATATCTTTCATGTAAAGGATCAAACTTATTCCTTAATTTATCAAATAATGCATTTTACTCAACTTGTGAACCATGTACTGTGCCTTCAAAGGTACCTCCTCAGATACAGAAAGCAATTGACAACCTCCTGGCTAACCTGGCTTGCGTGCCAGAGGAGGCACCTTTGAAGGCACAGTACACGCACATAAGAGTTGGAGTGGTCTCTGCTGCTTTAGTCATCGAGGGTAATTATCTGGAATGGATAATGAGTAAAGTTAGAAGATTAAGCGATTGTGATGCGCGAAAAAGAAATGGAATTTACGATAATGCGCTCGGATTAGGTAATTGATGAATGGAATCTAGGAATCGGAATGAATAGATGTGTATTACTTATTCTATGTAGCACTTTTGATTGGAAGTATTTGGGGCGGTGAATGTTGAGACGCATGGATTAACCCAAAATGTAAAAAAAAAGTAAAGTAATGCCTATTTTTTCAAGCGGGCTTTACGTTCATTTACGGACCAGCAGTTAGGACGGATGCGGATTACAAAAATACCATAAATTCCTTTTATTATCTATTACATAAATTGCATGGCATAGACCGGGAAACCAGCACCTTGCGGATCTCACCTCTAATCGCTCGGTTATCATGGGATAAACCGTATAACTCAAGTATGTAAGTCTAAATTGGTTTTGTGAGTAGATTGTAGTGTGTTACTCTGCTGTTTAGGATATTTCTTCTAGTAGCTAGAGTATGTTACTTTTTTTCACTTAGGTTTTGTTTCATTCTCTAATGTGGATTTCAGTTCAAGGATGGCAATGTGGAGTCCTAGGTACTAAGCTTATGATTGCAATGCCTGGATCATAAGAACTGGAGGACTAATACCACGTCTCAAAAGGAAGTAAAATATTTTTATTTTTACTTTTATAGATCAAAATAAAATAAAAACTAAAACTCGCAAATAGGGTAAACTCAGTAGAAAGTAACTTAAAGTTCTCAGCATGGTGAATGACAAGTATAGAGGCAAAGTCACTGCACATGAATTGTGGTGTAAGCACGAAGGGCTTATATGGCTCAGAGTTTGGCTTTCCTTAGACGCCTTTGTACTTCATTTAGGAGCCCCTTTATCTCATTGTTAAGCGTAATCATTTACACATTTCTGAAAGTGGTACTCTAACTAAAACAAGTGTTTGGGTGATTAGTTTGGAATCCTAATGGCTGTGGAATAATGTTTGCGAAATGCTAAAGATAAAATTCCGAACTGCATTTTCTAGATTTGGGATTACAATTTAGCTAGTAAACTCTCTTTTATCTTTACTTGTTTTAGTTTTAACATATTTATTAAATTTTATTTTCAATCTGGTTAGTTATTACTTATTTGAAAAAATATTATTTTTAATCAATTAACGATGCTTTAAAATCAGTTAAAAAATTCCAGAAGCTACTTTACAGTACACTGAGCATGCTTGGAAAGAGCAAGCGATTGAATAACTTCTGTCAAACACTTGATAATGTAGAGAAATCCATCAAAATAGAGAAATATGTTGAATTGCTGATCAAAACAAGTGCCGCCTTCGACAACGCAACATTATGTTTACATATAAGAAGTTAAGCAAGCAAATTTCACTGAATGTATGTAAGGTTTCTCTTAACTCTTAACGTCCCTAGTCTATTTTGTGGCTTAAAGCGTCTACGTTCACCCGACAGTTTATGAAACGTTATTATAACAGATGACTGGTCACTGGTCGCGCGGGTCAACCCTGGCGAGCTCTCACGGCATCTAATCTGAACTAATCATTTGAAGAAATTTTGTTATTTTTATCTGTATTCGAAGTGTTGACAGTGGACAGCTGTTTCTCTCTTGTAATCATATTTGGACTTAACACATTTACTAGTTGCAAAATTGTGCATTTATAAATATTGTAACGAAGTTGACCTGGGCGGAGAAGAAAGGCCTAGATTGTTCTAGAGGTTGAACGACCAAAGTCAGTAACAGGCCGCCACTGCATAAACAAAAGGGGCGGTATCTACTTGTGGCAGAAAAGAAAGGCCTAGATTGTTCTAGGGGTTAAGCGACTAAAGCCGGTAACAGGCCACCACTGTGTAGACAAAAGGGCCGGTCTTTATTGAACTAGAAAGGAAAGGGCTAGATTGTTCAAAGAGTTAGTGACCTGTGTAAAAGCCAGCTAAGAGAAAGGCCTCAGTTGGGGTGGTGGCATATGTGTTTCCCAGCCAGTGATTGACAGGTAGGAGCGCGACAGAGAGTAGGAGGAGGGCGGCCCCAACTGAGGTGGTGGCAGTATGTTTTCTCCAGCCAATGAACGTCAGGAGGGCGTGGAAACTTATGCTCAGAGAGTTGGAGGAGGGCAGTCCCAGTTGGAGGGAGGCACCCAGTTAAAAGGAGGCAGACACAGCTGGAGAAGTTAGTTTCAAACGAGTTTCAATTGAGTTTTCAATTGAGTTTCTAATCAAGTGTTAATCGAGTTTCAAGCAAGTTTTAAGGAGTTATTAGAGTTTATAGTTATTAGTCAAGTTTATGAGTTAGTCTTGGAGAGTCAGTGTTGCGGAGTGCTTCAGTGGTAGCTAGTTGGGCAATTAGTCAGTTGATGAGTAGAGCTGTGTTAGTGTAGCTGAGACTAGTGCAATTCGGTGCAGTGCGGACCAGTGGTCAGTCGGGGAACAGTTTTGTGGCGTTACGAAGTGAGTAAGTAACAGTAAACTGTTGTGACTGTTGTAAATGGTGACTGTAATGAATAGCGTTAGTTGCTTGTAAATGTTAATGTGAGTAATGTTAACGTGTTAATAAATCAGGTTATTACTTACAACTTTAGCGAGTTTTATTAGTTAATCAAACCCACATATAAAATAACTAGTGGCAGGCATTAGTTGTGTAAGTAAAGTTTTTTTATTTGGAGAAAAACTTTACATTGGTGTCAGAAGTGGGATCTAGTAAAACCGCTAAAACGAGTAAGTGTTGATTTTATTAGTTCGGGTGAATTGCCGGAAAGTTTTGGAAAACCGACGAGTGTTATATGCCCGTGAGTACTAAGATGCCTAGCATGGAGGAGTTAATAGCACTGGCGAAGGAGATGAGAGAAGATGTGAGAGAAATGAAAAAAGGTCCAAGATAAAATGTTAGAAGGTATGAGAAACTGGCAGGACGAGACGAAAACAGGCCCTGACGGAATAAAAGGAGAAATAAAAAGGGAAAAAGAGATACCAGAAGAAATGAAGGCCGAAACAGAGAAGGTCCAAGAAACAGACAACATACAAGAAGAAGACGAAGGCAGCAAGGACGACGCAGGAATCAGGTCGGACACTGGAGGTAAACTTGACCAGGTTAAAGGAAGAAATAGCCTTGTAGAAGTTCAAGAATCTGCGTGGTCAAAAGAAAGCATAGGAGCGCTGGAAAACTGCAGCGGACAGGAAGAGCAAGACCGAGGTAAGAGTACCATTATTGTTCAACCAGGAGTGGAATGGAGCCCTGAAGCGACCAGGGAGGAACAACTTCTGGGCGAGGACACGGGGTCTGTGCTCAAGTGTCAGGAGGAAGCGGTCCGGAAAGTGGTCCCCAGCAGTCGGGACGTACCGAGCTACTGTGCCCAGCGGAATTCGCTCGCCATTGAAATGGGCATTTTGTCGCGAGACCGGAAAAGTGTGGACAGGAAAGAAGAGGAGCTGTCGGGAATTCACGAAGGTATCACCGGGAGTCACCTTGGAGTGAAGAGGGCATGGGCCAAGCGGAGGCAGCGGTTCTCTTTGGTAGGCTACCACGAGGACGGTGTAGACTGGGGTAGTCGTAGCACCGAGTGGGTAGCAAGAAAGGGAACCAGCCGGAAAACCAATGGCGCCCTGAGGCAGGACAAGGTTGGGTTACCGCTCAAGAGGATAGCCTTCGATATGGCAGGACCTTCTCCTGATTCCAGAAGAGAGATACGCAACATTCCGGTTGTGAAGGACCACTTCAGTAAGCGGGCAGAGGCCCACGACTTAGCAGGTCAGGACTCGTCACCGGCATCGGCGGTCTACCAGATCCTCGGCGTCAGGAGGAAGACGAGGACAACACCGCTGCACCCTCAGTCCGACGGCATGGTGGAGCGGTTCATCAAGACCTTAGGAGGCCATCTGAGGATGTTGGTAAATGAACATCAGGATGACTGGGACGAACATATACCCCTCATAATGATGGCGTACCGATCGGCAGTTCACGAGACCACTGGCCGAACACCTGCGAGCGTTTTGTTCGGTAGGGAGCTGCGGCTACCTAGTGACCTTCTATTTGGCGGCCCGGAGGCGGAAGAAGCGGACACGGATAGTTATGCTGCGGAACTTCGCCGTAAGTTGAGAGATATACATGAACAGGTGCGCGACAGGATAAAACTGGAAAGCGACCGGATGAAGACACGGTATGACATGCGGGTCACCGGAAGAACGTTCCAGGAAGGCGAGAAAGTTTGGTTGTATAACCCAGTCCGCAAGAAGGGAAGGTCCCCTAAATTACAGAACAATTGGGAAGGACCTTACACCATTGTCTCACGACTTAACGACCTGGTGTACCGGATCCAACGTACGCCCAGATCCAAGATGAAGGTGGTACACTTGGACCGATTGCTGCCCTACATCACGAAGGAGACTTCTGTTCGGGACGAACAGTTCTAAGAGGGGAGCAGTGTAACGAAGTTGACCTGGGCGGAGAAGAAAGGCCTAGATTGTTCTAGAGGTTGAACGACCAAAGTCAGTAACAGGCCGCCACTGCATAAACAAAAGGGGCGGTATCTACTTGTGGCAGAAAAGAAAGGCCTAGATTGTTCTAGGGGTTAAGCGACTAAAGCCGGTAACAGGCCACCACTGTGTAGACAAAAGGGCCGGTCTTTATTGAACTAGAAAGGAAAGGGCTAGATTGTTCAAAGAGTTAGTGACCTGTGTAAAAGCCAGCTAAGAGAAAGGCCTCAGTTGGGGTGGTGGCATATGTGTTTCCCAGCCAGTGATTGACAGGTAGGAGCGCGACAGAGAGTAGGAGGAGGGCGGCCCCAACTGAGGTGGTGGCAGTATGTTTTCTCCAGCCAATGAACGTCAGGAGGGCGTGGAAACTTATGCTCAGAGAGTTGGAGGAGGGCAGTCCCAGTTGGAGGGAGGCACCCAGTTAAAAGGAGGCAGACACAGCTGGAGAAGTTAGTTTCAAACGAGTTTCAATTGAGTTTTCAATTGAGTTTCTAATCAAGTGTTAATCGAGTTTCAAGCAAGTTTTAAGGAGTTATTAGAGTTTATAGTTATTAGTCAAGTTTATGAGTTAGTCTTGGAGAGTCAGTGTTGCGGAGTGCTTCAGTGGTAGCTAGTTGGGCAATTAGTCAGTTGATGAGTAGAGCTGTGTTAGTGTAGCTGAGACTAGTGCAATTCGGTGCAGTGCGGACCAGTGGTCAGTCGGGGAACAGTTTTGTGGCGTTACGAAGTGAGTAAGTAACAGTAAACTGTTGTGACTGTTGTAAATGGTGACTGTAATGAATAGCGTTAGTTGCTTGTAAATGTTAATGTGAGTAATGTTAACGTGTTAATAAATCAGGTTATTACGTACAACTTTAGCGAGTTTTATTATTTATCAAACCCACATATTATTAAAATAACTAGTGGCAGGCACTAGTTGTATAAGTGAAGTTTTCTTAGTAAAAGGACAAGAAAAACTTTACAATATTTTAATACTTAATTGTAGTGAGAGAATTTTTGTGCTAGACTTTTATTTTGAATTCAGAAAAATAACATTGTGTTTCTTTTGAATATAAACTAGCTTCATCTAGTTCCTCAGGAAATACTCAACTAGTTTAAGGGTCAATTAAATTAATTATAAGTTTTCTTATTCATTCTTCGAACGAATATGAAGAGTCCTGCTCTGGCCATTTCTCTGTTAACAATTTTGATGAAGGGTTCCTTTGTAGCGGTGTTAACCTTTTTTTCATCACTTACTGTGCGTGCCTTTTTTTGTATTCTACTTTCTTTATGTTGCTCCATTATCCCTCCTCGCCCCTCTTTGTCCGGCCAACACCCGCATATCAGTCAGCTCACCCTATCTCTTTGGTGGTGAATGAGGCACGCGCCACTACTCTAAATGTTTGTTTGATATTTAGGAGTCACAAACATAGTTCTTGAGAAAACATTCGCTTTTTTTTCTAACCTAATTTTTTACTTTCTCTAACTAGGCAAGCAATTAAGACAAATTTTTGTAATTTTGTTTTTACCGAAAGTAAAAGTTTAGAGGGTTGCTATGTTCGAAAAAATGGTTTCTAGAAAATTTACTGTTTGTATGTGTATGTGGTTACAAAATATTTCCCAAAAAAAGTAATAATAATAATAATAAAGCGCATGAATATGAAATTTCTATTTGGAGTCACCAGCAGACTCGTCTGTACAACCACAAACGGCTCTACAACATACTTTTCTAGAAGACGAAGTCGTCCTGATAAGAGTGACTCTTAGGGTACGTTCACAACGGAACTGTGAGTACAGATGATAGCAGAGATGATAACTGATAGAGTAAAATATAATCGCTGATTAGTGTGCACAACAGAGCTGTGATACATGCAACATGTCCGAGTAGTGAAGACGAGTTTTTATGTTCAGCAGCAAAGAAATGGTATATTTTAAAGAAAAAACGCTTTAGAAAATATCATGTACATACCATAAATAAAAAACGAAGAACTTTGGGTGAATTTCACCATTTATATAAGGAACTTAGAAATTATCCGGATCGTTTGTTTTGAATATGTGAGGATGGGTCCACCCACATTCGACTATATTTTAGAAAAAATAAGGTCAAAATTAAGAAAACGTTGGAAAAATTGTCATAGAAATCCTACAACCATAGAAGAAAAACTAGTGATTACTCTTAGGTAAGTAATGGTTTTATTGAGAAAAAACAAATAAATACACATAAAAATAAATGTAAGCACGATTTAAAAAACAAAATATTGTTTAAAAGTAAATAATAACAAAAAATAATGAGTAAAGACATCACTAATTAATTTTTCTACGTTCAATTTGAAGCTCCGATACTGGAGTTCAGCTAGCAGAAAAATGAAATATTTAATTCTATCATCTATGCTCGTTTATACCAGGGCGTTTGTGTATACCAGACGCTCACATTCGAATGTATTATGTTATTCTTTAAGGGCTGATGCATCACTCCTATCATATATGCTCACAGCTCCGTTGTGAACGTACCCTTAGACAGCGATCAACCATTACGCCCAAGATACACACCAAGATTCTTACTTTTCCGCCAATTTGTTGATGTACCGTGTAGGTATTGATCCTGACAGGACTCACCTAGAGGTTGTATCTACTAGAACGTGGGCCACATCACCACATCAGTCTAGGAGATGTTTTTAGCAATGAATTTAACAGTTAGGCATCTTTTCAATTGACATCATCAACCAATACCTTTTTCATGGAGCACATCAGGAGTCGAGGTTACAGTTCCATCTGATTACACGTTTTGCTGGACCGTTTTCCTGCATTATCGCCCCCACTGACCAGCCTTACTCACTTTTTCTTACTATGAACCCTTCCAGAAAGCCTTCCAGGACGTTCTTCACTGCATCATCTAGCTCCTCACTCCCCAAGCTGGCATCGGAGTTCAAAACCAGCACGCACTTAACATCTTCGATAGTAACGGTGTATAAACTCTGAGAATCTTCTAAGAACACCTCGTGGCCAGGTATAAATAATTTTTATTAAATATATCTTGGTCTAAATCTTTTTATCACGAGTAATAGGATAAATAAATGGTCCCTCTCGGCAGAACCTCCCATTCCTTGGGTGATTTTGCCCAGTGTAACAAGATACTCGTTATAGCATGTATTTTTGACTAACCTAAACAAATACAAACTCAACACAAGCCTCTTTTTAAAATGACTAGAATTGCCTTGTAAAGAGAATTTAAAATGTGTAATAGATTCATTAGAATGAGTAGAGTCTATTAAAATCTGAAAGCAAGAGAAGAGATGTTGACTTCAGGATTTTGAATCCATAGACTCCATATCAGTCACTCTGCTCGATGTGAACAAGATTGACAATAGTCCAATCGTTTATGAGTTGCCTTTTAAGCCTAGTTTGGGATTTCATGAGTGTTTTATCAATCAATGTAAAGTCCTTGATTCTTCATATAGATCTGTTCAAGAAAATATAATGTAATATAACTACATATAAGGACTTTTTGTTAATCGAAAAATAAACTTCAAATTTTTAGCACACTTGTTCCGAATTTATAGCTTTTCTGGGAGAGAGAGTGGGTAAGCTTTCCTCTAATGTACATTTCACTTGCCATTGCCAATTGTACCATTTTCAGTGTCATTTCGATTGATGTGCAGTTTTTTAAATCTGGATAATAGTTTTAGTAGCAATAAATATCTTTTTTAAAAGGGAGCTGATTAGCTATGTGGTTAGCGTATTGAATTTCCACGCGGAGTTCCTGGGTTCAAATCCAGCTGCATGGTCCTTAGATTTTCTCTTCCTAAGAGCTTCTTACAGCTCACTGTCCGGTAATGAACAATGTTGTTTGCAATGTGAGAAGGCCGGCAGCGCACTGAAAGAAAAAGCTTCTGCTCTAATAATCTCAGATGTTGACGCTTTAAATTTAAAAAATATTTTTTAAACTTCAGAGATTGAAAAAAAAATTGTACAGGTTAGAATCTCGAGGATTACAGTAAAACAAAATAGTGTAAGTGTTAACTTCAAGATTTATTTTATTTTATTTTGTAGTGTAATCACATAATACTTGTTCATGTCTCATAAAAAACATAACTTCAAGTTTATCGCTCATATTTTAGGTTAATAGTTAAGAAATTAGCCAAGTGGCAGCTCTGAGGGTTTATTATATTCCCTTGAGGACAGTTCATCATATACCATAAGGCCAAGTGTAAAGTATGTATATGTGTGTGTGTTAGTGGGATGGACGTGTGCTTTGTGTTAAGAGGGGAAAGGCTGAGGGAATGACCTAAAGAGGGCATAAGAAGAACGCCCCTACCGTTACCATCATATTGAAGACCCTATTTCTGATGGGTATGTTAGCCCTTACTATGTGCTAGGAGGTTAAGAAGGGTAATATTATAGTTCTACTTATTTCCCCTCTGATACTTTCCACTTCTATATCATGAGTTTTACCTAAGACCTTGTTGGGGTCTTAAAGCCTTAGGACCAAATTTTATATGTGAAATAAATTTCTCCAGCCCTTCATTTTTTTTTTATCCTTTTTTTCCCAGGCTAACTTACATTCTCTACACTTGGGCCTTTTTGTTTATGTACACACTACACAATACCCCCGCGATTATCCCTTATGTCATTTTTATCTTGCTTTATTGTAAGGAAAACAACCCTCCTTACTTGCTTTTATATATTATATCCTAACTTAACTACATAGGATACTATAGATGTTTTTATCTTTATTTAATCTAAGTATTGGGCCAAATAACATATGACTTTATCTCCTTAAATTCATGGAGAACTTGTGATTATCCAGTATTTCATGAAGATCAAGTTCCTTTAAAGGGACAAAACGGTAGACCGATGACCGATTCTTGTCCTATCTTTCGGCAGAACTGGGCTTTTTAATGGTGTATTCTAACAGCTACTGCAAGGCGTCAACTTTACATTGAGGAGCTGTAATTAGGTTTTATTTGTTAAGACTAACTGATGAACTAGAACAGGAGTCTTCAACCTGGGTTTCCGCGGAACCATAGGCTCCTTGGAACGTTGACAAGAGTTCAGCAAGTGATCACTATTTGCTCAGACAAAACGCACGTGAAATGGAAATCATCTATACAAGAACGGGGTAGTGGATTGTCTTACGAGGGACACACTATTTATATTTTGAGCCTAATAATAAAAAAACCGTAATTTGTCATTGAAAATGACTTTATTGTTTTTCAAAATATTCTTCTTTATGATCTATACACTTCTGCATGCGTTCGAACCACTTGTCAAAGCATTTTTTCCATTCCGCTTGAGACACCTCCAAAACACGGTTTTTGAATGCATCAACGGCTTCTTCTGCCGACGAAAATCGTTTTCCAAGTAATTTATTCTTGACGTTCGGAAAGAAAAAGAAGTCATTTGGTGCCAAATCAACATTCTGGCATAACAACTGATTTTGGACGACAGTTTGGACAGCGTTTCACAGTGGCAAAGGATGGGGCTTTATCGCCAAAAGTGGAAGTAAGTTGATCGATGCACTCCTGTATTGATAATCCAAGTCGAAAGTCGTAATAAATCATTGCACTAAAATTTTCACGTGTTAATTCCATTTTTTCGCTGAGACACAATTTTCAATTGACTGTGAACAACACAAATCGCGCTCAAATAACAAAACGTTCTGAAGAAGGTTATGGTCAAAAATGTCAAACTTTCAAGTGGAAACACTCAATAAAAAAATTACAATATTAATATAAATTGGATGTAAAAAAAGGCAGTTGATTTTAAAAATAAATGTTTTATAGATAAAATAAAATCTTGAAATTCGGTAAAAGTCCCATGCTTCCAATTATACCAATCTAGACGCATTATTATAAAATTTAAAAGTTAATTATTCATAAAATGTATTCTAGAAAATAAATAAAACAAAACGTGATTCGCTAACTCACTATTCATTGTCTTATTAAGATGTTTTGTATTAAGATTAAATAGATGTACAAGAATAATTTTGAAAATGTGAGTAGAGAAAAACTTCAATAAACTATTTTATCTGCTACTTAAACGTGAGGTTCCTTCAAGAAAACCATGAGCTCGAAGGGTTCCTAAAAGTGTAAAAGATTGAAGACCCCTGAACTAAAAGATATCTAGCAAAATAATGAAGTTTCGAACGACTAACAGTTCTTTTTTATTTTGTTATTAATGAACCGAAAAGGTATATTTTTGATTTGAAAATGCAACCAAAAATTAATTAATTATTTATAGCCAAAAGTACAATCAAATAAACTAATAATTCATTCAAAATAATACGTGGACCACAAACTAACACTCTAAATCTAAACAGTATAAGAAAATGGAAGTATAACTTAACCAAATAGTTTTTCCAGTTTTTTTTGTGACATTTAGTCGAAATTTATTCCAATGATTGTCTCTAAGCTTTGTTTATGCATTGTTTACGTGAACGTGCACATCAATAACTTTTATTTGTGAAATTGTTCTATCCAAATTCTTTTAGGACATTTTTGAAGCATCATTTCGGTGTAAAAGTGCAGTTTTACTATCGAGATAATGTTATTTATTATTAGATATGCCTAATTCGAAGTTTGAAACAATGTATAAGTTTCTTTCAAGGCCCTACTTCACCTGAAACTTATTTAGATTTCAATCCCTCATATGGCACATCTTTCAATCTGGTCACATTATCATTGTTGTTATATATAATTATTTAAATTATATATAACAGCATTCAATTTATAGGTTAATATTACAAATAATAGGTTGAAGATGGTTATAACCATAACGTTGTGATCTTCAGTGTTTCATATCTACACATGCATACAAAATTTGAACTATTAGCATAGTTAGGTATATTTATTTTTATAATAGAGTTATTATTATTATGAAGGGTTGAAAAAAAGGGTTACAAAATTGGCCTTTTACGAACTTTAACCTTGAGGACTTGCAGCGGGTCCGAGCTGGTTTTTTTTTTACCTTTCTAGAATAGAAAATGTATATACCCTTATTTGATAGGTAACGAATAATTTTAAATAGGTAAATCTAATCTTGATATTAGTCAGAATTTTCTAAGGTTGTCAGAGTAGTTTCTAGTTAACCTAGATTATAACTAACCAGGAGGTTATTAGGTCTAGTTGGCCGTTGAAGACCTACAGTGTTTACTTATAAGTGGGCTAACTGGAACATCTTCACCTGATGATGAGAACGGCTTTGGTACACCTGGGCTTCTGATCATCGTACAATTACACACCAGGTCTTATCTTGACGCATTAGCATTATTTAAACTTTTTTTTTAGGCAATTTACTAAATTGGAAGTACTTTATAATTGCATATTTATGGTTACATTTATTTAAGTGAAAAAATTATTGCTTTTATTTTTTAATTTAAGGCGCTTCAACGTCTGAGGTTAAAGTAAAGTAATCGCCTATTTTTTAGGCGAGGCATAACGTCTAACTTACCAATTAGGTGGCATGGACGGAGGCGAAAGCTCATGCTTTACTATAAACAATTTTTTCTATCAAATGAAAAGTAGCCGAATGCGGGATTCGAACTGGGGACCTCCTAATTACGAAGCCACGCTCTTGACCACTAGACTAACACCCGCAGCTTATTGAGGCGCCTTTTTCAGTGGACTGCTTGTCTCTAGACCATCTCTTTACAGACTACCCTATTTAACACCGGACGCTGAGCTGTAAGAAGCTCTTAGCGAGAGAAAATCGAAGGACCAGCAGCTGCATTCGAACCCACGATGTCTGCGTTGAAATCCAATATAAGCTAACCAACCCTAAGCTAATCCCTTTTATTTACATTTTTTTTTAATATGGTAATGCCTGCTGACGTAAACCATGTCGCGCAGCCTGTAGCGCGTAAGTGTATTTAGTCTGCAATGTGCAGGACACTTCATCTAGTCACTTAGAATGCTTTCCACTTCGAAAATGGTTCTCCTTGGCCGCTGGAACACTGGTTCAACGTTTTTTGATGGTGGTGTCTCTTGGGGGTTTCTGCATGGTGACGGTTTCTGCTTACAAAGAAGAGACTGAGGCTTCGGCGACACCATTTCCGTTTTTACGAATATGGTTCATTTATGATGAACAGGGCAGATGCTGGCTTACACATCTGGACCTTTTTTATTTGGAACGTTAAGGTATTGACCTTGTTATTTTCGTTGGAAGGAATTCACAGCTGATCAGTTCTTCGCGAATAGTCAAGCAGCTATCAAGGCCCCGCTGTCTCGTAGTAACAGCCCTTTCTTAGTTAATACGGTCATGTTAGCAGTTAACCCAGAGGTGTCAAACTCAATTTAAACACGAGCCAATTGGTGCTACAGACAAGATACACGCGGGCCACATCACATTTACAAATCCTACTCCCTTTTTTTTGTCTCTTAAAACCGAATCATTCTGGAATTCCATTTAACGTGACAGACATATCGCTTCCAAACGTCGCCGGAATTGATTCAGCATGTTTATACACGCCCGCAGGTCTTCAGATAAGTCACTGGGGCCACGTGTATACTCCTCTTCAGTAGCTAAAGGGTATACGAAGGAGTCTAAAGGAAGTACGATAGTGCTCCGACTTCCCTAAGCGCTATTTCCTTCATAACAAGTTTTTTGTATTTTCAATTTATGTCAGAACAAAGTGGGTCACAAAAACCTAACCTAATTTCTATCTTTAAGCAAACAGCGAATCTAACGGCTCATAATTTCAAAAATCACATTAACACATCTTCAGTCCAAGTAATCAACAAAAATTCTAATGGATTAATTTAAAAGCAATGGTCGATAAATGGAATTGTGAAACACAATATTGATTTCTGGACGTAATTCTTTCTTTCTTACAAAACAAATATAACTAATTCTCGTTTTTTGCTTTAAACTAATCATATGCTGGCATAGTCTTAAACTCAGTTCTCTGAGTGTTTCAAGAGCCTAAGGTTATTAATATGTAAATTGTAATTATAATTTAGTTAAAATTTAAGGTGATCTCTTTTTTTTTTAACTTCATGAATAAAGCTAGGAACCGCTTCATTTAGAGTATGCGTTAAATTTAAAGAGTGAAAATGAGCAGGTTGTGCAGTCATTATGCGGTAACTTGTTACCACAAGCTTCTACTGCAGCATCTTTTTCAACGACTAGAGAGACTAGCTGTTCTCTCTACAACGAGGGTTGAAGAATTATTAAGAGGAACTGTAACGTTTTCTAAACTGTCGAACAATTTATTTTTCCTCCTTAATGATGATTAAGATGCTAAAAGTGTGAGGTAGAAACAGTAAACGTTACGCATTAAACGTTGTTTCGAATTTCTGTAGCAGTGTTAATCGATTCTATTGTTGTTCCTAAAAGTTTGTTTCTTTTGTCAGTTGCAGATTTCTTTTATGCCATTTTCTCTTTTATAGACAGAATACTGGATATATGTATATCTTGGTTGTTTACCTTCAAAATATCACTTATTCTTAACCGTAGATCATTTTTTGGGGCCTCAAAATTTGTCTTCACAAGAAGACGTGTCGTGCTAGCTATTAATCACACTGCCCTGAGATATTTGCTGTCAGACAACGTAATTTTTGTTTATTCAATAATGCAATATTTTTTTTAAATGAAATCTGATGTTGAAATACAAAATTTGCTATTTGATGGCCATGAAAGTAAATTTTACTTTTTTAGCTAGCTGGATGTTGACAATAATGGTCAAATATCGTCAATTAAATATATCTACATCAGCGTTTTCCAACCTGTGGTACGCGAGTTGCTGGTTGGTGTTACGCGAAAAATAAACAATAATGGCGGACATAAAAAAATTTAAAAAAAAAAAAAATAAAAATATCATAGAAACGTTTTTTCTTCTAATACATAAATATTATTTTAATTAATAATATACGAGGGGGTACCCAAAAATAACCGGAATTGCGTTGCCGCGCATGGAGCTTATGTAGTACGCATTTCTGCCGCTAGACGTGTATAGCGCAATTCCTTGCCAGTTCAGTCCTGCCTGTGTTGTCTGCCTGGCTTGTTCTGTTTATCTGCAGTGATTGTTTTTACCAGCGCTGTTTTGTTCTTTTTTCGTTTTTTATGATGGCAAGTTTAAGTGAACAACGTGCAGCTCTGAAATTTTGTTTTCTACTCGGCAAAAATGCTGCTGAAAGTGTTTTAATGTTGAAAACAGCTTACAAAGATGACGCTATGGGAAAAACTCAAGTATACGAGTGGTTTACTCGGTTTAAAAATGGCGACATGTCGATTGATGACAAACCTCGTTCTGGACGTCCATCAACTGCCCGAATCGACGAAAATGTTGAAAAAATTCGAGAGCTGGTGTTCACAGACCGTCGACAGACAATTGATCAACTGTCAGAGAGTAGTGGGTTATCTTGGAGCTCGGTTCAGCGAATTTTAACGGAAGATTTGGGGATGAAAAGGGTTGCTGCCAAGTTTGTTCCTCGAGTTCTGACTGACAATCAAAAAGAACATCGAGTTGAAACATGTCGTGCTTTGAAACAACAGCTTGAAACTGATCCAGACTTTCTGTCAAAGGTCATTACTGGTGATGAGTCATGGTGCTATGGTTATGACCCAGAAACAAAGCAACAGTCGAGCCAATGGAAGACGTCATCTTCACCCCGACCAAAAAAATGTCGTCAAGTCAAGTCAAACATCAAAACAATGCTGATTTGCTTTTTTGATGCCAAAGGCGTAGTCCATTCAGAGTTTGTCCCCCCAGGTCAGACCGTCAATCAAACCTTGTATTTGGAAGTTTTGAAAAGATTGCGCAATAGTGTTCGCCAAAAAAGACCCGATTTGTGGTAAACAGGAGACTGGTTCTTCCACCACGACAATGCACCTGCACACACAGCCATCTCTGTTACACAGTTTTTGGCTAAAAATGGCATGGTTCCGCTGCCCCACGCACCTTACTCGCCTGACCTGGCTCCGTGCGACTTTTTCTTATTTCCACGCATGAAAAAGGGCATGAAAGGTCACCGATTTGACAACATTGAAGAGGTTAAGAAAAAAACGAAGAAGGAGCTGTCAGCCATTTCTAAAGATGACTACAAAAAATGTTTCGAACAGTGGAAGCACCGGTAGGACAAATGTATTAGTTGTAATGGAGAGTATTTTGAAGGGGATAAGGTTGTTCTGTAAAAAATTTGTAAATAAATAGCTTTTAAAAAATAATTCCGGTTTTTTTTGGGTACCCTCTCGTACAGTAAAGTTAATATATACAGACAAGGTTAGTCAGCCCCAAGATATCAGAGAAAATATAATAGCACATTCAACAGTATTAAAATGTCTTTCATGCAGTATTTTCCAAAACCGGAAAATACAAATGATAATTGAATTTCAAACCCCTTCTATAAAGAAAATTTAGGAAAAGCTAGATCATTATCGATAAAAGATGAAGAAAATTTAATAGAATTATTTTTAGTACAATAATCTTGAAGAGAAAAAAAATTAACGCAATTTTTAATAATTAAAAACAAGTTTAAAACTAAGATCTTACACTTTACAAAGTTTACAAGTAAAGGTAATAATAATAATAATAATATAACACATTCGAAATAACAAATTTCACGAAATACAATCATTTTTACGAAGTGGTACACCACTGAACATGATGTACAACCAAGTGGTACTACAGCCAAAAAAGGTTGGGAAACGCTAATCTACATAATTCTGATGGTTTAGATTTTACACGACAATCGCGAAGAAATTTGTATTAACTATTTATTCTAACAATGAAATATTTTGCTTAGTTTACTATGTGTTCAGCTGGCCAGTTAAGATAGAAATATTCATGTTATCAGTTCAGAATAGAAGACCAATATTTGTACTCTTATCGCAGGTGACACGAAGGAATCTAAAGGGCAAATAGTATGAACAAAAAAAAATGCAAAATTGCTTGTAAATTACGACACAGTATTGCCCTTTAATTTGTGACCAGAATTTACCTTTAGGACCATGTTATCCAATTAAAACTGATACTGTTCTAATGAAGTATTTGAGAAAAGCGTATTTTTTGTGTGTAAAACTGCGGTGTTTTTTGGATGGAATGTTAGCTTGATGTGATTAAGTGTAGAAAGATTAAAGTTAGAATTCGTTTGATTAATTCAGCCATTTTTGACGGGAACGTTTGGATCAATATATTGTATATCAAGCAGAAGTGCGACTAGATTCATTTACTTTAAATTTCTCTCTTCAACATACTTTAAAAAAGACTATTCTGCAGTTAAATGTTTTCAAGATTTTTTCTTATAAAAGTTTTAACTTGTCAAATTCCCGATCGTAAAAAACACATTTAATAATAATACCAAACTAGGGGTTGTACCTTAGTGATGAATCAATATTATATATCTTACCCCGATATTCCAAAAATAGAAATCGTTGAAAGATATAATTTGCGCTAGTTTAAAAAATTACACACATTTAAAGCAATAATCACTGCTGTGAAATGGGGCAATGTTTTTTGTTATACCATTGTAGTGTAGTTGAATAATTTCATTTAAAGAGTGGAGCGCCGGTTGGTGGTAATACGTGGACAGGTTAGCAATAAAGAGGAATCAGAGGAAAGAAGATGATTGGGTACGGCGAAGAAGGAGGATAAATTGATTGTAGGGCTTGCGGTAGTAGCAAGTAGTGGCATTAGCTGTGTTGTTACTACTAGAAGATGCGCAACGCCATCTCTCCTTCGAAGTCATCCACTCGATCTTGTACCTTTCAAAACTATTAACACCAAGTGCTGCTGCTAGAAAGAATTCCGCACTGGTAAAGGGTTTCACCCTTCACCAGTCAGTGGGAGGTTGAACGTGGCCATCCTACTAATGTGTACCCATTCCTGCTTAGAATGCTTCTTGCCTCTTTTATCGCAATTTTGTTATAATTAGTGATGAGCAATTTTTCATTTACTATATTCTTTCATTCCCAGAGAGAGGTAATCACTGAGATGGTGCAGTAGATTTTCAGTTTTATCGGAAATATTCCATTTTAAATCTTTGAATACGAAGGTCCCTTATGTTTTTTCCCCTAAAGATGAAGAGTAACTTCAGAATGATGCTGAATGATGGATGATACATTATATAAAATAGAAAAAACTTAGTTGACTACAACTGCTCCCTGGCCATCACAGCCCATGAAGGGCCTGGACCTCGGCCACAACAGCTTTCCACCGTTCACGGTCCCTCGCAGCCGTTCTCCAACCTTGCAGGGCCGACCGCCTCAACATCATCCTCCACGTCACTCAGCCATCTCAGCCTTGGTCTAACTCGGGGGCCTTCTCCCGGCAGGATGATATCCTCCATTCGGTGTATGTGTCCCAAGTTGTTGATAACTTATCACTAGAATGTTGCCATTTTGGGCGTGGATAGAACTAACTTTTCTCTAGAATTTCGTAAAGAATTCATTAAAATCGGAACAATACGAAGTGAGATATAAACGTTTACATTTTGGAGTAATTGGAAAACCAGGAATTTTTAACCTTCTTTATCTCAACATTTATAATCAGTATAACATAGCGATTCATACCACATATAGAGCTTTTTATTCTCTACGATTCGATAAAGAAATCATTAAGATCGGAACAGTAGGAAAAGAGATATAGTTGTTTGAAATTTGAGTGAATTTGACACTTACATTGAAACAATGAAAATTTTAACCTTCCATATTTCATTACCTGTTATCATCCCAACCATCGTAGTCTTTTTGCCTTTTATGCAAGACACAATATCAGGCTCACCAAACAGTTAGGCCACTTCTTGGTTCGTCCTGATTCTAAAGCCTTCCTCTGTCCTCACAGATCCAAATATTCTAATAAAAAAAAACAAAACCTAAATCTGTATTAGTTATTTAAAAAAAAAATCATTTACATTTTAAATTTAAATAAACTTAGCGACTTAAGCTTATCCATATGTCCCTTTTTGAAAGTAGTACAGTATCGGCCAGTTTTGTCTCAGTTATTTGGTAAAAATCGAAAATGCGCCATATTATTGTAAACAGGGCATTCATTTTAAAACGGCTGAAATGCATTACATGCTTAAACGGTTGATCTGAGCAAAAACTAGTACAGGAAAAGTTTGCTGACCGTCACTTCTAATTTCAGAAAATGTGACTTGATGCTTGTGAACATCTAAAGCTCTTAACATTTGATTATTGCTTAAAAAATCACTCGGAAAACGGCTTATTTCTCGATATTAAGAAAAATACTAGCTTTACTGCCTTGGTAATATTTTCAGTAGAAAGGGGATGAAAAAATACATGAAAATGATCTATCGCGTGCTCTTCTTTCTCATTGATTTGATAACAAGTTAAAAAATTGAAATATGATTAATAAATATCGGATTTTGAAATGGCCTAGCGCCTTTAATTTTAAAGATATCGAATTGCGGTTTCCGGTTTCGTTCATAACTTTTTATACTCTTTAAAACTGTGCATATGAAAATGGGGGTCATCTGCAAACCCTTACATTTAGACGCGCGACAGTCGCGTACGCGATCAGGAATTTAAAATCAAGTCACATATTCTGAAACTAGAGGTGACGGGCAACAAATTTTTCCTCTACTAGTTTTTGCTCAGATCAACCGTTTAAGCATGAAATGCATTTGAGCCATCTTAAAATGAATACCCTGTATATGCTCAAAATGTTTTACAAATTAAAAAAAAAAAGTAAATTTTATAATATACATTCAGCCTGCCTGGCTACATTTTCATCCGTAGAAACGATATCAATTGAGTTCCCAACAAATTTAAATTCAGTAGACCATTACGTGAATAGTTGAAATAAAAGTAAGTAAGCCTAATTTGAATTTCATGTTGTTGGATTAGTGAAGCTATATTCGAATGGATTTATAAAGTATAATAAAGTGCTTTTTCCATGAATGATGTTAAAGCTCTAAAAAAAAAAAAATAAAGAAAAAGAAATACAATAAATAAATAACTAAAGAGAAAAGAAAGCTTAAAAGATAACAACTTAATGTAAAAGCCAAAAGGAAAATTTCTGGGATAAATTAGATTTTTTATATGTAATAATTTTCTAACCTTGGCATTTGCTAGAAAGATAAATCAGTTGAACGATTCCTTCAGGAGCCGCAATACCAATGCAGGTAATTTCTTTGTATTTTGTTTTCACAATTTTCCTGTTCCCTGTATTTTATTCTTCAAAAATAAATTCGAACTAGAGTTTTTAATTGGTTATTTCTAGTACGTTTCGCTCGAATGAAAAACTAGCGTAATGACTGGGCTTCGGTGGCCATTGACCAAACCAATTACTAAGAGGAACTAAGTACTCAGAATCCACTGGTAAAGGTAAAGGTTAAGTAAGACAAGTATTGCGATCCTGCCAAGTTATTGAAATTGACTGTAATTTAGCAAACAAAATCCGTGAACCCAAACCATCATTTTACCGAACCATACTGAGACTGTTTTTATATTTTCATTAATCGTGAAAAAAAAGATCACCCGGTAACTTATCGATTAAAAATTCCTAAACCGGATTTTTCATTTTTGGGATTTTCTCGCTTATGTACTCATTATATTTTACAGAATTTATTAAAAACAATTTTCCGTAATAATTCGATTAAGAGTAATTTATTTTTTTTAAAGAAAGAGAGGGTCTGTTTTTCTTCATGTACGATATCAGTTTTAATTTTTAGTTTATTTTAGAAGACCTAAACAGAAAGGACTACTTACACACTAACCTCGTTGGTCTAGTGGTCAAGAGCTTGGCTTTGTATGTTGCAGATCCCCAGTTCGAATCCCGCTTACGACTCTTCTTCTTAACTGGCGCTACAACTCGCTTGCGCGAATCTTGGCCTCCTCTATCAAAGTTTGCCAGTTGTCTCGGTCCAATGCTGCCATCATCCAGTTTCGGACACCAAGGAGAGTTCTTGTATCCTTCGAAACACCATCAGTCCATCGCGACCTCGGTCTGCCCACTCGTCGCGTACCATAAATATTTTCTTTAATTATCTTGTGTGGTATTTCCACGGGATTCATTCTGCCTACGTGTCCTGAACCAACAAAGGCGTCCAAGCTTCACCAAACTCACCACGTCGACGTCATGTACAAAATCCTTAGTACTGCGTTACTTCTCCGTCTCCACGTTTCGCCATCCAAAATGGCTCCATAGATCCTTCGAAGAATTTTTCTTTCGAACCTAAAGAGAACAAGCTCGTCATTTTTGGTGGTGACCCAGCACTTTGAGGCGTACGTTAAGACGGGTCGGATAAGGGTCTTATGAAGCATTATCTTAGTCGACCTAGAGGGTAACTGTCTTTTCCAATGATGTTGCAAACCAAAGTATGTCCTGTTAGCCAGCAGTATTCTTCTATTAATTTCACTGTGCACGTTGTTGTCGGAATTCACCTGCGTGCCTTGATAAATGAAATTATCCACCCACTCGAAGGTGTAATTTCTGAATTGCACAGTATCCTGTTTCTGCTCCGCTCCAGAAGTGTACATATACTTTGTTTTTGCTTGATTCACCTCAAGACCTATTTCTGTTGCAGCTCTCTCCAAGTCGATGAACACATGTTCGACCGAACCTCTTGATCGACCAATCAGATCTACATCGCTGCATACCCCAACAGCTGAATGGTTCGTATACCAGAACTTCTTACAACCCATTCTAGTGCCAAATTAAAGAGCAGGTAGGCAAGGGCATCGCCCTGCTTTAGGCCTTTATTTGTATAAAACGGCTCCGAGAATCATCATTTTAATCAGGCGTACTAACTTTGAGGGTATCCCTAATTCCAGAAGAGCCTGGTATCCCGCTGCACACTATCATAGGCCGATCTAAAATCTACGAAATGGTTATGACTGCTTCTTATTTGTTAGAAAAAATTATTTATAGCCAAGTATGAGCTTTCATCTTCTGAAAAAATAGACGATTACTTCACTTAAACTTACACACCAAACTTTAATCTTAAAAAATGTTATAATTGTCAACAATTATAGGTCAAAAGCTTGGCAGAAATCAAATAAAAATTTATGACCAAAATTGGCAATAATCTTTCTTCTGCTGGATTAATAAAAGCCAAACACGTTGAATAATATTGTACGATAAATCCTCAACTTTAAATATCGCTTTACTTAATGGATTTTTTATATTTTTGTTATGATCGATTCTGTAAAGTTTGATTACTGTTTGATTTAATCGATTTTCAACAAACTTGAAGTACACCTTTTTGCTTCATACTGTACAGATTTATATTTTGCATTTTATTTTCAAATTTTACAACGTTCCCATCCAATTAGAACAAAATAACTGTCAACGCAAATAATTTATGAGTTAAATAAATAGATAAAAAGGAATCCATTGAGATCAATCAAATATTTACTCTCCATATATACATATACTTTAATAATTTAATAAAAACAATGAAACAGAACAATAAACGGTGATTTATTGCTAAATGGATTCTGGATGTGATGTCGGCTTCTGTAATGCTGGTTGGTAAATGCCAGTCCATTATTTAGGCGTTAGTATTCGGTCTTCGACATTCCATTTCCTTAGTTATGAATTATAGCGATAGATGTCACTATACAGTGAACTGTAAGAGATAGCTGTACTGATTGCAAATAAACCTTGTTTTGCTAAATATATTTTATGTAAATGTTTAACCAATTTTATTATTTTCTACTTGTACATTTTTACTTTTTGTTATAAAAACTTTGAAATGTGAAAAATACGAGGATCGTTTGAAAAGTCCGTGCAAAGTCAGAGAAATAGCACTACTGGCGCGTATCGAGGTTATGTTTAGTTAGTAGCATCTCTTGGAAGAACACACACCAAGTTTCAGCCAGATCGGTCTATTTCTTTGTGTTTGGCATTCGTTTGAATCGAGGAAGTCGAGTGATTTTCAAAAAATGGACGAAAAAGAATTTCGTGTGTTGATTAAACACTACTTTATGAAAGGCAAAACGCCTCAGGAGACTAAAGAGAAGCTTGATAAACATTATGGTGACTCTGCACCTTCGATTAGAACAGTTTATAAATGGTTTCAAAATTTTCGGAATGGCCATATGGGCACAAGTGACGCTGAACGTTCTGGACGCCCTGTTGAGGTTACTACTCCAGAAATCATTGATAAAATCCATGATATGGTGATGGATGACAGAAGAGTGAAGGTGCGTGAGATTGCTAGTGCTGTGGGCATTTCGAATGAACGGGTCCATAATATTTTGCATCAACATTTGGACATGACAAAGCTATCCGCAAGATGGGTGCCGCGATTGCTCACGCTTGACCAAAAACGAAATCGTGTGAAGTGTTGGAAGGACGGTTTGCAGCTGTTCCAGAAGCGTCGTTTCGTCACTGTGGATGAAACATGGATACATCACTACACTCCTGAGACCAAAGAACAATCTAAACAATGGGTTACTAAGGGGGAATCTGCGCCAAAAAAGGCGAAGACCGTTCCTTCGGCCGGAAAGATTATGGCGACTGTCTTTTGGGATTCGCAAGGAATAATCCTCATCGACTATCTGGAAAAGGGTAAAACTATTACAGGTGCATATTATTCATCTTTATTGGACCGTTTGAAAACCGAGCTGCAAGAAAAACGCCCACGATTGGCCCACAAAAAAGTCCTTTTCCATCACGACAACGCACCAGCTCACACCTCAACAGTTGTGGTCGCAAAATTAATGGAAATAGAGTTCCAACTCGTTTCACATCCCCCCTATTCTCCAGACTTGGCTCCCTCGGACTACTATTTGTTCCCCAATATGAAGAAATGGCTGGCGGGAAAAAGATTTTATTCAAACGAGGAGGTGATTGCAGAAACGAATGGCTATTTTTCAGACTTGGACAAATCCTATTATTCTTAAGGGATCAACAAACTAGAGCAGCGTTGGACGAAGTGTATAAGCCTAAAAGGAGACTATGTTGAAAAATAAAAAAGGTTTACCCCAAAAAATTAAGTAGTTTTTATTTTTGCACGGACTTTTCAAACGACCCTCGTATTAGCTGGCTGTATGCACAGGTTCTCTGCAATCAAACTTGTACTTATGAGGTGAGCGTGACATGTCACAACTCCTGCTGGAAGAATGGTTTATCCTAGAGGATCACTCCTAAATAAAACACCACGCCTACATGTTTTAGTTTAAAAGAAATCGTTGGAACAGTTTTCAAAAAAAATCAAAATCAACCAAACACAGGTAAAACTTGTTGAATTTAAAATCTCTATGTAACTGCTGTTCGTAGCGACCTCTTCCGCTAGATGGGAAACTCAGGTGTCCCTGGGAGGTGAAGCTAGAAAGATTACAGGTCTGAGCGATTTATTAAAAGACTTGGCATTGGCTTCCTTAATGGGAGGCCTTCAGCAAGATGAGGAACCACTTCTGTAATTGATCAATGTGTGTTGTGCATTAGAGATCGTGAGGTAGTTGCTGAGTTGCTTGTATTCTATTTAAGATAGTGATTGGTTTAATACAGGAGCTTCATCCATGGTAATACTGTTGCAGCTTGGAATGGAGTTAACTTAAGAAGTGATTGGTCTCCGGGAGCTTGAACATGGATAGCTAGCAACTTAGCCTGGGTTGAATATGTGGTTAGGTGCCCAGTGTTGTATCCCTGCCAGGTTCCGTATTTTCATTCATCGTTAGAGGTAGACTAATCAATTTAGTGTAGAGATTCTGTTTTCAATTGTGTTTCCGTTTCGGAAGTGCTGTAGTCAGCAAATGTAGTGATTGAATTAGAAAAATAGCATGATGATTCTAATTTTGTTACTTTTCTAATTTTCTATACTACAAAGGGTGCGTTCCACTAAGCGCTCACAACAATCATAATACTCCTTCAGTCGTTCCACAAGACGACCGTGGTCATAGTGGTCGTGGCGAAAACGTCACTAATCACTTCATTATTTTCGCTCACACGAAACTCACAACGCCCCACCTAAAGAGCTGGGTCGAAGTGGGCGTTCAGAAATTTGGCGCAATTTTTTAAAAGCAAAGATGGTGACCGAAAAAATTATATCAGGTAAATGAAAGTATTATCTCATGTAAATAATTGAATGTGTTTCTCGAAAGTCTAAAAAAAAAAATAATAAAATGAAAAATTACTTATCCCTTTACATACTAAATCACTGAACAGCGATCAATTACACTTTGATCACCATTGCGATTTTGTAAAATTGCATTCCACTCTTCATCGGAACTACTAGATGAAGAACTTTCTAAAGCATTATTAAGTTGCATTAATAAATATCCTACTGTTGCCACAAAAGACATTTTAATTTTATTTAAACGTAAATTTTATAAATATTCCACGAAAATGTAATATAAAAATTGAATTACCTATATACAGGGTGTTCATTTTAAGACGGCTCAAATGCATATTTGGTAATTTTGGGAGAGTTGCGTTTAATTACCAAAAAAATTGGAAACCTCCTGCCACATATTTAAGTGATCAATATCTTTCATGTAAAGGATCAAATTTATTCCTTAATTTACCAAATAATGCACTTTACTCAACTTGTGAAGCATGTACTGTGCCTTCAAAGGTGCCTCTTCAGATACAGAGAGCAGTTCATTACCTCCTGGCTAACCTCTGGCTTGCGAGTCTGAGGAGGCACCCTTCAAGACATAGTTCATGCTGCAAAAGTGCATTATTTAATAAATTAAGGAATAAATTTGATCCTTTACATGAAAGATATTGATCTCTCAAATATGTGGCGGGAGGTTTCCAATTTTTTTGATAATTAAACGCAACTCTCCCAAAATTACCAAATAATTATTGAACCTTCTTGTTAGTAACAGATGTAAAATTATTTTTTAACCATTTTGAGTATGTTTGAGAACATCTAAAGCTCTTAACATTTGATTTTTCTTAGAAAAATCACTCGGAAAACGACTTATTTCCCGATATTAAGAAAAATACTAGCTTTACTGACTTGGCAATATTTTTAGTAGAAAGGGGATGAAAAAACACATAAAAATGACCTATCGCGTGCTCTTCTTTCTCTTTGATAACAAGTTAAAAAAATAGAAATATGATTAAAAATACCAGATTTTGAAATGGCCTAGCACCTTTAATTTTGAAGATATCGAATTGCGGTTTCCGGTTTCTTTCATAACTTTTTATACTCTTTAAAAGTGTGTATATGAAAATGGGGGTCAACTGCGAACCCTCACTTTTGGTCGCGCTCAGCCGCGTATGCGGGCAGGAATCTAAAATCAAGTCACATATTCTGAAACTTTCGCTCAGAACAACCGTTTAAGCATGAAATGCATTTGAGCCGTCTTAAAATAAACACCCTGTATATATATTTTTAATATCAGTCAATAATGAATTTACCAATAATTAATAAAGTTTATTAAAACTGCTTATAAACGGGGCTAAAATTAAAAAGCAACTTCTTCAAGCTTCTGACCTATTTTCGAGGTCGCCATTGTAATGTTTACATAAACGGTTAAAACGCCCCATAGACCATTCCACTTGGGTTTTCGATTGTAACGTTCGCAAGTAAGTGGAACGGGGAAAACCGCGGTCGTGAGCGTGACCGTTGTGAACGCTTAGTGGAACGCATCCTAAGAAGAATAGAAATGCCATTCAAGTTGGAACTATATACCAGAGAGTAAACAGTTTTTGAATTCTTTTGATTGGTTTACTGAGTCTTCAGTTTGGATTTTTTTTGAGTGTTAAGCGGTTTTACGATTCTTCGCAGCTTAACCGATGTTGCAGCCAGTAAATAAATAAAATTTTATTTAACACTTGAGACCACTTTTAATATGCATCATCCAAAAACCAAATCTAAGATGGCGAAAAGAGCATGAATTGAAAGGAAAGCCGAAAATGTAAAGTTTCTTATCTAAACAGAAGCGCACGATTAAGGGGTGTAAAATGGGTTGAAGGACCAGGAATGTAAGTTTAAATTAAAGTTATTGAAGCCCGAGGTCTTGTTCTCGTAGCGCTAAGAAGATCCTGTTTTAGTTAAGGAGTTCTAACCATATCCTATGGACCTCCATAATACTTCCAGCAGTTCAAGATTTATAGCTTTGGGTAAAGAACCTTTACTTGCGGTGTAGTTTTCCATGTCCGTTCTACTTCCCAGCGCAGTAATATTAACCCTTCCAAATATCGCGCAGCATGTGGCTTCCTGAACTCCACTGATACTACCTTAATGGTATTATTATCTTCATCACATATATACAAAATTTTATTGATGGTAATTTGTTCATAAATTATATCGTACGAGTACAAAGCTAACTTCTGTAATTAGGGTTCTTTTATATTTGTATAAAATATAATACGTAGTAAAAACAGGAAATCTTTTAAATATAAGATTTGTAGAATGGAAACACAGCTATGTTAATAAGCCTTTCACATTTTTCTCATATTATGGCACCACTGGCAATTCTGTTAACTTGTCTGACTTCTGTAACTGACTTTGACTATTTGATTGGTTATAATTGTTCGGTCCCATGAATGTAAAGCTATTTAGACAAGACTTAAAAGATAAGAACTGAACAGATGTTACGGACTACTAAGGAGACTTCTTGGACCGAAATCCTCCATACAAACTTACACTATTAAGACCAATATGGACATATGGAGCAGAATTGTGAGGCTCCGCCAAACCACCCAACATCCAATCTATCCAGTCTAAAGTCCTCCGCCGGCTCGTTAACGCACCATTCTATGTCTCCAACCGCACCCTCCATTATGATCTCAATATTCCCTACGTAAATGAGTTAATCCACACCCGATTCCTAAATTTCCACAGCAAACTCTCTGTGATCACCCAAATCCTCTGGCTCAATCACTATCCACATCGTCCCGATCCTGACAATCCTCCACGTCGCCTAAAACGGCGTTGGCCACGTGACCTCACTTCTTCCTAACCTCCAAACAAGTTCCTAGAGAGTTCCAGCGCTGGCTGGTTTCTCTCATCCCGTCATCCTGGTTGTGGCACTGAGCCAGCTCTGTGGCACAATCAAATGTTTCTTTTGCAAATGTTACACTTTTGCTAAATGTATATTTTGTACAGTTGCAAAAAAAAAAAAAATATATTAGATCAATTATAGGCATAGCGCAGTTCACCTTTTTAATAATAATAAAATTTTAAAAAAACTGTCGATTTAGTGAATTCTTCATTCTCTCTGAAAGCAAAATCTTTGCTTTAACAAAATAGAATAAAATTCAAGCACAATAACTGGTTTTATGGTTTAAAAATATTTCCCAAAATGTTTGAAAATACATGTTCTGTAATAAATAAAACTTTTTGACTTGCCTTGACAGAGTAAAATACAGAATTTCGTGTACAACGGGGTCGGAAAAGGTAGCTCAACCTTACGCTAACAGATAGACTGAAAGGTGAGAAAGCAGAAGGTGGGTACTGATAAGCGTCTAGGAATCTCTAGTTACCATAGAATTGCGGATGATTTCGCGCCTTAATTTAAAATAAATAAATCGTATAAGATATTGGAACAGTGCTTTGTCCCTCCTCTCTACTCCGAAACTCTTAAAGTGAAATTTTTCCCCAAAAACTGTTTCAAATAAGAGGATCTGAAGATCTAAATATAAGAAGATCATTGAAGTAGTTGTTTTCTAAAAAAGTAGTACAAAAATTCGATAAAAAGTGAAGTTGAAGAATTTTTATAAATAAATTATTAAAAGATTTATTTTAAATTTCCGAAATTTTTTATCCCTGAGTTATAACAGTTACAATACTCACCCGCACAACCACATACAATTTTTGTTTTTGGGGGCAAATATTTTCCAAAATTACCAATAAGAAAAATCACCAAAATTTTTTGAACATTTGACTTTAAAGTAATGTAAAGTTAATTTTCAAAGCAAAAGAAATAATAGATAAATATAAAGTGAAATGGAATTAAACTCGATTTAATCTAAGTAAATATCGATATGTCTACTTAAGGGGCGGGAACTTCTGTGACTCTTTTTCTAAGAAATAGTCACACAGATTTATTAAAATTAGATTAGTACAATTTCTTTGCAGAAACATGGCGCCTACACTGTCCCGCCTACATTGTAGACGTACAATATATGATGTACAATCCACTGATATAACTAGAAGCTTGTACAGACAGTTCTACAATACCATGATTTATGATGGGAGTGTTTTCCGCGCTGCCTATTTGGGATATCAAAAATGTTTGCAATCCAAACATCATGCCACATAGATTTGGATATTTTTATCGAAATTATTATTATTATCCCCTTGCTGAGCTTTAAGGTTCGTAACTCTAGATTTAATATTCAAGTATATTTACCTAATAGGATTTTTAAAGTTGAAAAACTGAACCTAAAATCGTACGAATTCAATTGATAGTAAAGGCTAATAAATTTGTAGCTATCTCAGATTCCAGTTGGTTAAATTTATGATTAAATTTTTCTCAGCTTTTGTTATTCTTAAGTGATACTTGATTTGTAAATAGTAAACTTGTGTAATGAATGTATACTGTATTGGAAATATGAATTATGCTCTTGTTAACTCAACCCCTTGCTGACAAAATAGCTACTACGGTCATGTTTAGAACCTTAATAACTTTGGAGGAGTACAAGTTTTATAGTTTCTGAACAAAAAATTTAAAATAAAACCTGCCAACTAAGATTCGAACGAGCTGTCAATTACTATACTATTTATTTAAAACTTTATTTACGAACTAAGTATATAAAAACTGTTGCAGACACAGATCGAAAACAAATGATTTGCAAAGTTCTATAACTGTACGTGTTTTGTACACAGGGTGACCAAAGTTATATGCTCCACCCACTTTTTTTTTTAACGGCGGTAAATTTCGAAAAAATAAAAAATACGTATTTAATCATTTTTAGTCTAGTTTATTTTCAGTGATTGGCCCATTTTTTTAAACCCCCAATATCTCGAGATACAGCAATCCAACTTTTGTGTTATTTGTACAAATTTTGTATTATTTTTGGAGTACGTTCTTTTGCGAGCAACTATTTCCGTCTTTGAAATTAAATAAAACGGCATACAGATCAAGATTGACTGGATAAACATCTGTCTGCCTTAATGAAGATTGTCTGTTCTCAGTCTCTGAATCCAGTTACTAGAAGACTAGGAAAGATTTGTGGCCTGCGCGAATCTTGCCTGTTGCACCAAGTGGCCCGTGGTTTAATTGAGTTTGACACCCCAGTATTACACTATCTTATATGAATTCTTCGCTCCCAAATACCCAAAACAAGAGAGGTCTCTTTAACCATGTGCGATCTTGAAGCCCACTATTACTCTCCAAAATCCAATGAAAGGTTAGTCTAAACGTTGCACAGGTTCATAATCCTTCCGTAGAGCTCACGCAGTGTCATGCCAACTTAAGTGCAGATAATTTTACAAATTATTGGTGAGTGAGCTAAAAACAGTTGCGAAATTAGCCATGGTAAGTATACACTACCTGTGTTAATACTTTTCCATTATTTACCTGCCGCTAAGTGTCTGAAAGTCGTTTAAAGTCCACCGTTAATTAGTTATTTTGCGTAAAAGTTTGTTAAATGGTTCGTAGCTGTTCCTTATGAATCTTCATTAGCCAGCCGATTATCATCACCTCCACACAAACCGCAGTGTTGCGATACCCACTGAAATACCAGCTCTGAATCAAAGTTTCAAGTTTTTGTGACCTTTACGTAGACAGAATGTGTTAAATTGTGGATCCAAAATGTAGTTTTGCTGGTGAATATTGTATGTATATACCAAATAACCTACAATTTCTAACCAATCAACAGTTCTTAAATTCAAAATTTTAATTTTATACTTATTCTATCTCAATTTAAAAACAAAAATCTTTAAAACAATATTCATGCAGCAAATAATGAATAAATAAGTTTAGTACACCAATAGAAATTGTAAGATAGCAAAATTAAGAGACCAAAATAGATATACCTTTATCTAGTCTATTTTTAGAAACATTTTAAGTAAAGAATCCTAGGGAGTTATTACCTGAATTTGGTTACCTGTGATTCCCGTTAGGTCTCACTTTAAAACGTGCCGCAGTAATCCATTGTATTTTAAGGCGAAATATGCTGGCATTTGTAAATAAATAAGGCACTTACTTGTAAGTGAATATAGTAGGTAAACCAATATTCTAGAAGAAACAATTTTATTTAGGCAGTAACTTAAATTTTCATTTTGGTTTGCAAAAATCAGTTAAACAACATTCTTACCTAATGGTTAAATAAAAAGAGCAAGTTATTTTCGTTTCAAAAAACTTAAACTGAACTTGTTTTCTTAAATTCTGCAGTAAAACAAGCATTTCTCTTCGCAGAATTATTATATGTTGTTTTGTAGTACGAAATGAAGAAACAAGTTTTATTTATAGAATATAATCTTTACCAATAACAACTAGTGATTCAAAACCTATAACTGATAAATTTTAATGTAATCCACAAGATTTGTTCTTAGCGCAGTTTACCGAATTAAATTTTCTTCGAACTTAAAATTTGAACTTATAAATAGTTGACTTTATTATTGAGAATTATGCATGTTTTTTAGTTTATTTTGGTGACAGATTTATTCATTGAAAGAGAAGGAATTCGACGATGATGATGTCAAAGACACTTTATTAATTAATTTATTATTAATCAAAATTAACGTATGTTTAATGCGCGCATCATCTATACGATACTTAAGTCTCGGAGATAGTCGAAAGATAAGACTTCGAACTTTCAATATAATCAAGAAGTGCTCGCAACTGGAGTGTACAACTACGCATGTGCAGTTGGCTACAATAAAGCCAGCCACGTTTAGTATAATTCATTAATTATGAATAATAATTATAACAAAGAATGCTTCGTATTTACGTAAAAGCGCGTAATTTACAATAATTTTTGTAATTATCAAAATTGCAATAGTATGCAGCTGTTCTAATAAAAGTAATATTTTCTTTTTTTAAAAAGAATATTTTGAATAATCAGCCTTGGAGCCGCTAGTGCCGCAACGCGGACCTAACAGCAGGTAGGTCTGCGACGCCTATGAGTACAGGTAGTAACTAATGTTGCCAACCTAATTGGGTGGCCAGATGACTTGTCATCGACAAGATTCGGCCGTTTGCAAACTGCTTCTTGATCATTTGATTTGCACAATGCAAATACACGCAGCATCTAAATCAATTGATTAAATGTAAGTTAATGAAAGTCTTAATACATACATATATCAGTACATAGATCAGAACTTTAATTTTTCATAAAAACCTCAAAATAATAAAAAATAATAAACTTATTTTCTTCTATAAAATCTCCTGATTTAATTACACTTAATTTAAATTCATTTAATTAATATAAATATTCAAAGTGAGAAGAGAATGAAATAAGAAAAAACATTTTGAAAGTAACATTTTACTGAATGAAAATTTTATGATAGATAAATATTTGAAAATATTCTCCTTATTAAAATATCTTGAAAATAAAGCTTTTTCCTCTTCACAGAGAAGTTTTCTAAAGTAAATTGCAATTTAAAAACTTCTATTTGACTGCATTATACAAGAGAGGCCATTTACGCTAAAATGAAAAACAATCTGCTGTCAAGACTCTCATGACTTCCTCTTAAAGATATTCTAAAGGTTTCTAACTTACAAATTTTCTTCACATTACGAATATTTATTTAAAAACTATTCAATAAGTATTTACAAATTCACTTTATACGAGTATTACAAACACATCTACATTTTTGACCACTCAAAAACTCGCGCACGTGATAAACATTCATCGCCATAAACTTCTTTTAATAAAAGATAAGCTTCAGTAGCGGTTTTACCAAGTATCATGTGAAATTTCACGACAATTCGTTGCTCTACTACATGTGTAGTATCATGTTTTCGGCAAAACGAAACTAACACCTCTTACACGAACGACGGTTCCGGTCAGACAGATTTCTCTACAAACACGAGAGACGCTGCAATCGAAAGAGAAGGCTTTACGCTGCACAGCTGTCGGTCGGTAGACTTCTATGAGGATGGGGTTCTGAAGCTGGTTGTACGATACGATAAGTCCTTCATATTAATGGCAATTATATATAAAACAAGATTAAGGTAAAGGCTTTGTAAAAATAAAATTATTAAGAAAAGTATTCTTGTTTTTCTTTTATTTCAAAACGGTACTTTCTTAATAAAAAAAAAAGACTCTTTTTTAAAAACACAACATTTAGTAAATGAAAATTAAACATTTAACTGAAAAATTTTAGATGGTAAACGTATATATACGAGGTGTGGCTAATGCTGCTACAGAAAAACTATGCATGCGCCAAATCTTAACGACCGACAGCTGTGCAGCGTAAAGCCTTCTCTTTTGATTGCAGCGCCTCACGTGTTTGTAAAGAAATCTGTCTGACCGGAACCGTCGTCCGTGTAAGAGGTGTTAGTTTCGTTTTGCCGAAAACATGATACTACACATGTAGTAGAGCAACGAATTGTCGTGAAATTTCACATGATACTTGGTAAAACCGCTACTGAAGCTTATCTTTTATTAAAAGAAGTTTATGGCGATGAATGTTTATCACGTGCGCGAGTTTTTGAGTGGTCAAGCGTTTCCAAGATGGCCGAGAAGACGTCGGAGATGATGACCGCCTGGGTCGCCCTTCCACATCCAAAACGGATGAAAATATCGATTATAATTAATCAACATTACTAGTGAGCTGCTTGCTCAACTCCGTGAAAAAGTAAGGAAAAACGGCCCGCTTTGTAGAAGAACAAGTCATGAGTTCTCCATCAAGACAACGGGCCGGCTCACACTGCATTGTCTGTCAAGACGTTTCTAGCCAAGTACAACATCCCAGTTTTAGGCCATCCGCCTTATTCGCCTGACCTGGTCCCATGAGAGTTTTATCTGTTCCCCAAAGTCAAATCTGCATTAAAAGGATCACGATTTCAGTCCGTTGAAACTGCGGCAAGCGTCATGCAGGAGCTCACAGAAAAAGACTTCCAGCACTGTTTCGAACAATGGTAAATTCGCATGAAGCGTTGTAGGGATAGGGGAGGGGTGTATATTGAAGGTGATAATAACTAAATATGTATAAATTTAAAATAAAATGTTTTACAGCAACAGTTTCGTTATTTAATAGCCACACCTCGTAGAGGTATATATTATAATGATTTAAATATAAACACATATCGATGTTTCTAAATTTAGTAACAGACTCGAGTTCAAAATATCCAGCAAATTTAGTTCTATGTTGTTCTACCGTAGAATATTATGGGTCAGGTCAAAAGGTCACAGACTAATATTTTATTTGTATTTCTGGAATATGTTACAGATCTTATTTTTTTAGTGAAATGGATGTGGCAGGATGCCTCAGATTTTGTTCTGAGATTGCGTCTGTCCATAATTTGATTTGATTTTTTATATTTTGAGCGATTTCGTTTGCTTTTTGGATCTTCAAATTTAAATTTAAAATTATTACTATTTAGAAACGAAATAGTGAGGATTCGGTCAAAATAAAAAAATAACAACTCCATCTTTACGATTCGTCGTTTCGACAAATTTATTGTCTTCCTCAGAGCTTTTGGTTATGTGAGTTTGTTGAGTTACAGAAAAAAGCTCTGGGCGCCAATAACATCAGATGTTGAAGCGCCTTTATAATTATAATAATAATTAAAAATCAGAAGATAGGAACTCCGTAGGTTTACAATTCTAAAGACACCGAATTCAAGTCCATGATAGTCCAAATGGAGAAAGAAATGTTTTGAAGAACTATACCAACAAATCAGTTTTCGAAGCTCAAACTAGTTCAAACTAGTAAGCAAAAGTCGGGTGAACAAAACTCAAAACTTTTACAATAATTTAAACTAGTCTAAAAACTGCTCTGGACGAACTACTGTTGTATTTATTATCAATTTCGGGGTTCCTAAATATAGTAGCCGAATGGTTACCAATTGGGTGTTCCTATGTCGTGGTACTAAGTTCCATTTTATCGGTCAAAATGAAATTTAGGCATTAATTTTTTTCAATTAATGGGTTCTTGACTTCCAGGTTATAATATCTTTACTTTACTGGTTACTTAATTAAAAAAAATAAATTAATAACTCCAAAAAATAACGTAAAGAAACCATACATAAAACTATGCATAGAATAAAACATACATACATAAATGTATTTGTTCAACAAGTCGTAATAATTATCTTATCGCCGGTCGTATTTCTGGCTTATAGATGTAGAAGGCGGAAACAGCTGGTATAGTTCCCCAGGTATGTGTGTCTCCATCTCAGAGATAAGCACCGCCTACTATAGTATTTGGTACAATTTTCTTATTACTTAGCTTTTATAATATCATTAGGTTATAGAATAAGTTATAGCTAGTGATATTTGAGTAATTTATTTGGGCATTCAAACAAGTATGAGCAAAAAAATTGGGAGTTCCAATCTCTTTCAACATAGTTAACTGTTTGTTCAAGATAAATAGTTTGTAAAACCTTTCATTATACTGAAATGTAACCTTACAGAGAATCCTAACCTAACCAATACTAAGTTAAGCTTTTCATGTTTATAATTTTCTAATATTGTAATGGTTTTGTTTTTGAATGGGGATTTCCCGAAAAACAAATAAAATAATAAATAAGTGATTCTGAATCTTTTTTTTTTTTTGTCGCGGCACACATAACAATTTCAAAATTTGGCGGTTCACTACCAGTAAGATAAGTTTAAAAGTATTTTACTTATACATAATACACTGTGTAAAATAGTTTATGTTTATTTTCAATATAGAATAAAATAATATGTACTGCAAAAACAACAGTATATGTTTATAAAGGGATTAATTACAAGTTAATAATAAGAATACTTTTAATGAGAAATTTGAGCTTGATGTTTTTTTGATAATTTCGTCTATATTTGGTCGTATAAATGATTATGCTACTCTCTTATCGTCTTCTACATTTAATTCTGTGGCTTGGTTTCATCAAAGGATTACGAATGTACGTCCTCTTTGGTATACCTGGAGGGGGAAATATTGATGCTAAATTTTGACATTGGCACTGGTAAGTTTTAGTAACTCAGTTACTACTTTGAAATTGACTTCGGCACTTCTTGCAAGAAAAATTCTGATGGTTAATACGAGGGTCGTTTGAAAAGTCCGTGCAAAGTCAGAGAGATAGCACCACTGGCGCGTATCGAGGTTATGTTTAGTTAGTAGCATCTCTTGGAAGAACACACACCAAGTTTCAGCCAGATCGGTCTATTTCTTTGTGTTTGGCATTCGTTTGAATCGAGGAAGTCGAGTGATTTTCAAAAAATGGATGAAAAAGAATTTCGTGTGTTGATTAAACACTACTTTATGAAAGGCAAAACGCCCTCAGGAGACTAAAGAGAAGCTTGATAAACATTATGGTGACTCTGCACCTTCGATTAGAACAGTGTATAAGTGGTTTCAAAATTTTTGGAGTGGCCATATGGACACAAGTGACGCTGAACGTTCTGGACGCCCTGTTGAGGTTACTACTCCAGAAATCATTGATAAAATCCATGATATGGTGATGGATGATAGAAGAGTGAAGGTGCGTGAGATTGCTAGTGCTGTGGGCATCTCGAATGAACGGGTACATAATATTTTGCATCAACATTTGGACATGACAAAGCTATCCGCAAGATGGGTGCCGCGATTGCTCACGCTTGACCAAAAACGAAATCGTGTGAATTGTTGCAAGGACGGTTTGCAGCTGTTCCAGAAGAATCCGCAGGACTTTAAGCGTCGTTTCGTCACTGTGGATGAAACATGGATACATCACTACACTCCTGAGACCAAAGAACAATCTAAACAATGGGTTACCAAGCACCAAGGGGGAATCTGCGCCAAAAAAGGCGAAGACCGTTCCTTCGGCCGGAAAGATTATGGCGCCTGTCTTTTGGGATACGCAAGGAATAATCCTCATCGACTATCTGGAAAAGGGTAAAACTATTACAGGTGCATATTATTCATCGTTATTGGACCGTTTGAAAACCGAGCTGCAAGAAAAGCGCCCACGATTGGCCCACAAAAAAGTCCTTTTCCATCTCGACAACGCACCAGCTCACACTTCAGCAGTTGTGGTCGCAAAATTAATGGAAATAGGGTTCCAACTCGTTTCACATCCCCCCTATTCTCCAGACTTGGCTCCCTCGGACTACTATTTGTTCCCCAATATGAAGAAATGGCTGGCGGGAGAAAGATTTTATTCAAACGAGGAGATGATTGCAGAAACGAATGGCTATTTTTCAGACTTGGACAAATCCTATTATTCGGAAGGGATCAACAAACTAGAGCAGCGTTGGACGAAGTGTATAAGCCTAAAAGGAGACTATGTGGAAAAATAAAAAAGTTTTACCCCAAAAAATTAAGTAGTTTTTATTTTTGCACGGACTTTTCAAACGACCCTCGTATATCAAAACAGATTTTTACTCATTTTTACCAAAATCTGACATTGGCACTTCTTGCACCAAGCTACAGATATAATTTTTATTGTATGCATTTCTGAAATTTGGCGGCACACTTCAAAACTTTCGCGGCTCAGTGGTTGAGAATCACTGTAATAAATAAACAAATCAGTAAATTATACTTAAAAAAAAACTCCGGAGCAGTTTTCAGAAAAATCTTAAAAATAAATTATGTAAAGTAGTAATTTCGGTTGACTAATTTTGACTAAAATCTTATTGTGAAATTTCATGTTAGCATTTAAGCGAAATATAAATTACAACTTCCTTAATTTTTTTCGTTTTTGTATTACTGTGGATAAGGACAGGCAGGCGGACAAAAACTCAACCACATTAACTACTGCGAAAAACCATTTTTTTTTTTTGATTCAGTAGACCTCAATTTTCAAGAAAAATCTCCAAATCGAAATCAGCACGTTAACTCCAAGTAAAAGTAAGAGAAAGTTTAAATCAAGATTGATGACATCTACCTTGATTTCCATCAGCAAATGAGATCATAAATCAAATGATATCCTGGAATAACAACAGGTATGTGTTACATGTAGAACGACCAGGTTTATTTAGGTCGCCAATGTTGTTTCACATACAGGACCCTTATACGTTTAGTTGTAGTTTGTACAACCAAAGCTTCAAAATTCTAAGCAGTAGATGTAGAACCAGTTATATTCAGAGATCAGTTAGATTTCTTGCTTTAAGCATTGATTAAACTAAACTAGATTCAAGAATGTTTGGCTACATTCTGGAATCTAATAAATTTATTGGAGAACGCAGTTAGTAAAAAAATCAACACACCAATTTTAAAATTAATTTTTATTGTGGAAGTAATTTAAATGCACTCTTATAATGCACTTAATTTGATTGTTTACATTTTGGGTCATTTGATTTGATTAGTCCAGTGAAATGTTACCAACAGATTAAATTCAGTTTCTGCTTTTTCCCTACCCTTCATGGTCCAACACGGCCAAAGGCTAGATGAAATGTATTGAAGATCTGTATCGGGATAGTTTGAAAAATAGACCAAGCGTTATACAGACTCCAAGTTGATAGATTGATGGCTTTTAAATCGTCCGGTGCTCACATTTCTTGTGAATGAATCACGCAACAAAATCTTAAGACTACTAAAGGTAGACTGGACCAGTAATTCAATTCGTTTCCATCATTCATTGTCAATGTTTCAATATGTAAGTTTTCTTTTAAGCGTTTCTTTTAAAAAATAATTCCTCATGTTATTTAATAATGAATTCGATTATCGATGACGGTTATTACAATACGAAGTTAAAGTTCCATTTTGTTTTTACAAGTACGCTTTCTTTGAAGTCCAACTAAACTATACCTTTTCTGATGTTTTAATATTAGATAAAGACAATTTGATTTCCGTATTAAAAATGAAGATTAAATGCGGCTGATTCTAAAGAAAAAGAAGAAAAATTTTTAAATAATTGTGAAGGTTATTTTGGAGGGTTAGAGGAGGTAAACAAAGTCATGTCGAGAAGTAAAGTAAAGTAATTGCCTATCTTTTCAGGCGAGCTAAACGTTCAAGTTCCGAATTAGGTGTCGTAGAAGGAGGCGACTAGCTAACATACTTTACTATACAGGGTGAACCAGTAAGTATTGTCCATAAGCCTACTGTGTGTAGTACATCTAAGGTGGAGTTCAATGATGTATTGGCCAACTTCATATTTTCCACCGTTCTTGAGTGGCGTCACTTTAATTTTTTTCCTAAAATCATTACTTTTTTCCAATAAAAATGTTACTACTCTGAAAGTTTTAGTCCGAATTCGATTTTCATTTACTTCTGATCTGACAGAAATATTTGAGAAAATGTTAGGAAATATTTTAAACATGTACATAAACAAAATTCATATAGTTTATATTTGCTCTAAATTACAATTTCACACATAACTGCACTGTTTGTTTGTAAGGTACCTAGTTGTATTGGTTAATTCCTGATTCCGATATAAGGATTATCTGTTAGTCGGTTCAAAGGGTTGTTAAGGCTTATTCACATTCTTATATTTTTCAACAGTGCGGTTATGTGTGAAATTGTAATTTGGTGTAAATACAAACTATATGAATTTTTGTTTAAGTACTTGTTTAAAATACTTCCTAATATTTTCTCAAATATTTCAGAGAGATCAGAAGTAAATGTTTAAAGTGCAATTTGTAACCTTTGACTTCCTTATTTTAAGACAATCTACTTTAAAAATTGATTACTGGTCCATCTAAAAGAGTTTTCAATGAATTAAACAACTTGTTAAACTTGTTGAGTGCTCGTGAACACGTTTTCTTGCAAAACAAACGTAATTTCTCATACGAAGATAAAAGGAATCCTGGAAAATGATATACCTTTTGAAAGCCCATTAGACAAGGAAACTTTTATAAAAAGTGCCAGCACTTAGGTCTTATAATGATCACGTAAGGGCCTAATGAGTTTTCTTAAAAAATATCGATTACTTTTATTTTTTCAGTATTCGGAGGAAGATTGAGGCTGTTTGGAGAATAACTTATGCTTCAAAATGGTATAAATTTTTAGAAAATTTATCTGTCTTTCTAGCCGTGCCTTCAGAATCGAATTCGGACTAAAATACAGTTGGCTTATGGACATTAGTTACTGGTTCACCCTGTATAGTTCTCAAATTAAACATTAAATAAAAATCAATGGCCTAGACCGAGAATCGAACCCACTAACCAACAACAACTTAGATTTGCACGCCTCGCCTCTAACCGCTCGGCTACCGTGGCGCCTAAGTCATGGTGGTAAAAAGGTGAGATACCGGTGAGTGATAAATAATATAAACATCCATCATGCTGTGATGGATAAAATCAAAGGTATTGCCATACACGGCGGTCCTAACCATTTTTTCAACATGATAATATGGTAACATGGAGATTAAAGAAACGGAACAAAGTCAAAACAGAATGAAAAAAGCGGGATAATCTTAGCACTTTCTCTTCGACTCCCACATTAATTTTTGCCCTTTTCTCATACTGCAAAGTTTAATTATCTTGTTCGTACCACTCTCTCATAACTTTTTCCGCTTTCCACTTATCCTATATCTTCATCCTTAATCTAAAACAAGAAAATAAGTAAATATTATTAGCAACACACCTGCAGTAAATATCAAAAGATGAAGGTTATGTTCCTGTTAAGTAAGAATAATATGCCACCACAATGATAGCGATAAAATATTTAAGTTGAATTCCAAAATAGAGAATATATTTTAAGCTGAAATACTACTTTTTTGGCTCTATATTTTGGGATTTCTGGCAATTTTTCCACGCTAACTCAAGATTTTAAATTAAACAATTAACTTTTTCATTTATATTAGTAATTTCACATTATAATAATTGTTCTAGTTATTACTATTATTATTATTTGGCGGGGTAGACAATGTGATATCATTACAGAAGGCATAATTGGATTAAAAATGGCACAATATGCAAATGTGATTTGTAATGAGATTGCTGTCCCAGTGTAATTAGCGCTGTTTGAGGGAAATGATTACATCTACGGTTGTATTAGGTCAGTTACAAAATAGAAACGGCCATTTTATAGCTGCTGATCCAGTTAAAATCCCGAGAGAAACATTATTTTTTAAAGTTATTATTATTATTATAATTGTGGTCTATTTAATCGTTCAGCATTTCAGTAGTTAAATAGTTGGACAGCTAGTGGTGCTGCATTGTGATAGTGGGGGATTCGATTCCTGGTTTTGGTAGATTTGGATTAGTTTATAAGTAAGATTAATCTATACACCAATACCTCGCTTTGCGTCGTTTCGTTTTGCGTTTTTTGGAAGTTGCGTCGCTGCTTAATTAGTACTAATTTTCACTCTGCGTCGTTAGATTTTCGAAGTTGCGTTGTTTTGGGTTCGATTGAAATTTTCATTTTCTCTAAAAGATGGTAACACTTTGGTTTCTAATTTCGCCATGCCATCAAAACTCGGGGACTCCCTTTCTAACTAAAAATCAACGCAATTTGCAGTTTTATTTTCACTTTGTTTTGCTAATTTTAGTCGGGTTCTACTCGGAGAAAAAAACTATGTACAGCCGTTATCAGTTTATGTATTCCATGAGTTTATACCCAAGGGAGGGTAAGGGTAAGTGGTTTTGCAGGGAGTTCGCAACTCGCACGATATTTTCATGGAATACATAAACTGATAACGGCTATACATAGCCAACTCACAACCGACTTACGACAACAGCCACTATGGACTCATCAGACAGTGATTAATTTTAATTTTGTTTTTCATAAATTAATTTGGTTTTAATTGAATACATACGTTTTTTTTTTGTTTTTTATACGTATATAATAAAATTTTATATTATTTTTGCTTTTTAAATGTTTACTTTGTTCAATTTTCTTTTTAAAAAGTAGCATTTTCGTAACCCTGGAACCTATCTTCGATCTTTACATGGTTTGCTATAGAAAATCTTAATTCACTTTGCGTCGTTTCAATTTGCGTCGTGTTTTTTTGGAACGTAACCACGACGCAAAGTGAGGTATTAGTGTAGTAAAATGTGTTTAAGATAAAACGCTTCGTCCCTTAAAGATGTGTAATGACAAATGATCGATATGTAATGACGGGTCGATATGGACATAGCAACGTGCAGAAAAAGGTTATAGAGTAACCTAGCTGGGGTGAGCAATATAAGTTTTATTTGTATTTTTATTACAAAAATATACCTAGTGTTCTATCGAGTTGTGTGTTATTTTCTTGCTTGTTTCTTTCACATTACAAAATTGGTAACCACCGACGTGATTGAAATTAAGTTACTATTTTAATATTTTGAGCGGGTGGGTAACTAAATAAAATTAATTAATCAATCATCATGAGCGAGGAAGAAAAAGTGACAAGAAGAAGAAACGCAGGAGGAAGGAAAGTTACGCCATCTATATCTACAAAGTGTTGAAACAAGTACATCCTGACACTGGAGTTTCTTCCAAAGCCATGAGCATCATGAACAGTTTTGTGAACGACATCTTCGAACGTATAGCCGCTGAGGCTAGCCGGCTTTCACATTACAACAAGAGATTGTTGTTTCCTTGGATCGTGTGAAACCAGCCTATATGCTGGCAGATGATGACAAGCAGGCGAACAGTCCAACAAAGACTGGTATGAGCCACGAAGAGCAGCAGATACCTGCACATGCAGGAACTGCATCCCAAGTATTGGAAGATAAAGATGTACATTCTAGCGAAGATAGAGAGGCACCCCGTTCAGGACGTGTAGTGCGGCCAAATGTTCGTTTCCTCGACGCCGTCATTAGGGGAAGTGCTGTAATGACAAATGATCGATATGTAATGACGGGTCGATATGGACATAGCAACGTGCAGAAAAAGGTTATAGAGTAACCTAGCTGGGGTGAGCAATATAAGTTTTATTTGTATTTTTATTACAAAAATATACCTAGTGTTCTATCGAGTTGTGTGTTATTTCCTTGCTTGTTTCTTTCACATTACAAAAGATGTTTGCCTTTCACAAATTGGTGAGGAAAATAAATTCAGTTGGTAGAAGATTTATAAATTGTAACGCGTTTTAATATGGCCGTCTTTATTTTACATTCTTTCCCACCAACTAACAATGGATCCAATTCTTCTGAAATCCAGGTAAACAAGTCACAGAATTAAAGAGCAGGGACAATCTTATCCTTATGTTGGTTTCTCATTGGCAAACTAACCCTTATATACCCATTTCTTTCTCACATTTAACTGGGTCATCTTATTTTTTATGATTATAGTCTCGACCTTAAAGCCTCAAAAGCTCCATTTTCACAGCTCCATTTCTACCATAGACGTTCAATGTTGTTCCTTATGCTTTTCTCTTACAGTCTACAAAAGCAACTTGGTCAATTGCCTATTTTTTTTCAGGCGGGCTTTACGTCAAACTACTAATTAGGTGTCGTGGGCGGAGGCGACTAGCAAACATACTTTACTGTAAATTTCTTTTATTAACAATTAAATAAAATCCAAGGCCTAAAACCGGGAATCGAACCCAGTACCACAATACATATTAGCTTCACAAGTCTCGCCTCTAACCGCTCGGCTATAGTGGCGCTTTTCTGGGTCCCCTATGGAGACCGTACCAGAGATTAAGCTGATAAGAACAGACACTATACTTTGATCTTAGCTCAGGGGTCGGCAACCTATTTTAAGTAGAGAGCCATTTTTCCTTAAATAATTTTAATAAATCTTACCAAGAGCCGCAAGGATGGTAGTGTGAACAACTCTGTAGATCATTTGTATTCACAAATTATTATTTTATGATATTTAATAACATTTAAATGTTTTATATATTTATTTTCACATATTGCAAAGTAAATAAACAAATAAATAATAACTAAACCTGTGTTTGAACGAAAATGGCGGCAGTTCTATATATTACGTACTGTATTTTAATATAATTCTATTCAAGTTCAAACCTATCACATTTAAAATTCTTTGTGAAAAAATATCTTCATTTAAATAAATGAAATTTGCATTTGTTTCAATAAAATTGAAATATACAATTTATTTTGGACAGGCTGAAGAGCCACAAAATTTGGATAAAAGAGCCACACGCGGCTCGCGAGCCGCGGGTTGCCGACCCCTGTCTTAGCTAAAAGACCGAGAAGCGGTCAATTGTCCAACCGCTTATGCTACTTTGCTAAACAAGTTTTTTGAGTATTTTGGAGTGATTCATGTAAAATGCCCCAATGTTTTTCTTTAAAGTTTGTACGCTTGTTTCATATTTTACGTGTAAATCTATAACCTTTTTTCTTTTATTTTGACACATTTCACCAAGAAAACCCTTCTTAACGAAGGAAAGAAGCAGGTTATGGCTCACCTTTAAGTGTTCATATGCAGCCATATAATCTATAAAATATATTAGGGATAAATGCTATAAGTAAAATTCCATTTTTGGACTAAATGTTTTAGAGCGATACTTTACTGAATTAATTTTGTGGTTTCTGGCAATATTTTCGAACTAATTCTGAATTAAAACAAAATTACTGTACACGAATAGAATTAAGAGAAAATCTATTCAGAATTGATTCCAAATTTCTTTATATAAAAGTAAAGCCATCATATTGTAAAGTCAATATTTAACAAGTTATTGTACCGAGGAGAGAAGAAATAATGGTAAAACTTATTAGGAAGTGCCTACGTATTACACATGCAATTCTTTTGAACGTCGCAAACGAGACGAGCGAGTATACTGACACATTTAAAGAATCTACGATAGGAAGACTTGAAGACATCCCAATCAAGATGAATGCTTCTTCCTTCGCATGCTGATGGTAAATACATCACACATGCCACTTTCTGCAGTGCATGTCAAGCTCTGCATTTATTGCAGAACGATCGACACTGGGATGCATGCATTAATAACGCTTGCAACACCGTCACATCCAAATCAAATTCGTCCTTTTTTTTTTTGCAATCATATTGACAGCCTGCTCTCCTTCATCTCTAACAGAATTTTGGGAGAAATATAAATTGCACTTGGCTGATGATATTTACCGTCGAATACGCAAGGAAAATTCAAATATGAGCATGGATTGCTCATCAGGAATCCACAACGAAGCGTTAATAATGATTGAAGATTTGTGCTTAGAAATCGCGAACAAAGTTCTCAATCAACTGGGAAAGCCATCACCGAATCCATCAGTTGCTGCTTCGGTGCGGACTGAGCCACAACACGTGGCCGGATACAGCTAGTAATAAATATAACTAAAGATTAATTGGAATCACTTTGAATGGTTGCATTAAATAATTATAAGATTGCGTTTTAAATGATGCAATTGTTAGTTTATTGATTAAAGATGGAGGTAGAGAGTTCCAAAATAAAGAGAATTGAATTAATAATGAATTGTTTTAAGTGAGAGAGGGAAAGAAAGCAAATATTTTGTGTAAAAACGAATCTTATCTTGATATGTACGTAAATATTCACACAAAAAAAATAATAATAAAAGAATTTCATATCAGATAAATCAATCAACTAACTGCAAACAATATTTGTCCACAGGAAGCTAATAACAACACATTAACCTTTTTTTCCTATAATAACAGTTTTTTTTAATGAGACAAAAAGTTTTTGTTATTTTAAAAAGGATATTTCTCTGCTTAATTTAATATCCTGTTAAACATCAGAACTTTATATTTGTTTAGAAGGTTCGTAAGAACGATCGGATATTAGATTTATATTTTACTGCTTTGATAATTAAATTGTTCATACTTTGCTAATATCCTATTTGTGCTATGCTAAAAGAAGTAAATAAAATACGTTTTTGATCTGCTATAAATAAGTTTATATTAAAGACTTAAGGTTCTGATAGTTTTAAGAACTGTTTTATTGCCTGTTAACGATGTTATCATATTGTCAAGGAATGTTGATAATGATGAAGGTTTGATGAGTCACAAATTAAAGAGGTTGTTTTGTAGAAGGTTACTTAATTTTTATTGGGTTTATATACAGGGTGTATACGGAGGAGTGGTCGAAACTTCTGGAGATGATTCAGTAGCTCAAATGCAACAAAAAATACTCTCTTCACTTTGGCCCGATTCTCAATAGTGTCCAAGATATTTGCATTTTTAACTTTTTCCGTCGAGATTCGCGTTTTCCACCATAAAAACGGCCGTAACTTTTCTATCTTTTATCCTACAATAAATCTGCTTATTCCAAACGAAAGAGCATTAAATTTCCTATAAATATGCTCAATGCAGAGCCTCAAAACGTTTCTTATAACTATGAAATTTTTTACTTTAATGTCTAAAAAATTCGTTCTCGATAATTTTTGTTAAAATTTTCAACTGTATTTTTTCATTGATTAATGAATCAAGGAGTCACATAATTTCAGAAAAAGTTGCGCATTTATTGAGCTTCAAGACGATATGGAGTTTTTTGGTTCTTAATAAAACCCTACCCCGAACAGAGGGGTGTAAATGCAGAAAACTGGGATGTTGCGTAACCGACTTTTCACTACTAATTTACTCAAATGTCAATTTTTGGAGAAGGAACAAAAAGAAAAGTAACCATTTTAGTTTTTCACAATTATCATTTAATAAAACGGAAGTAAAAAATAAAGTAGCAAGGAAATTTAATGCTCTTTCGTTTGGAATAAGCAGATTGGTTGTAGGATAAAGGATAGGAAAGTTACGGCCGTTTTTGTGGTGAAAAACGCGAATATCGACGGAAAAGCTAAAAATTCAAATATCTTGGACACTATTGAGAATCGGGCCAAAGTGAAGAGAGTATTTTTTGTTGCATTTGAGCTACTGAATCATCTCCAGAAGTTTCGACCACTCCTCCGTATACACCCTGTGTATATATTGTAAGAACTACTTTCTTTAGTTCAGGGGATTTTAGAACTGATATTTCCAGCGATAATTCAAAATAGAAAACTTGGTGCCATTAGCTCCTATTTACCTAGTTCAGTAATAGAAAGTAAAAACATTTTGTTGACAAAGGTTAGTGGTAATGAATTATTACAGTTTTCTATGAGAAAAATTTTCTATAAAAATAGAATTAGATAAAGATTGCTGAGAAAAAAAGTAAAGAAACAAAAGCATTTACACTACAGTGGTGACGCAGACATTGGTGTGTTACAATTTTCTTCCCTAGCTTCCCATGATGACGACATAGGGAAGAATGGAGGTACTGGGCAGGTGATATTTGACTTGCCGGAACTGTCTGGGAAGGGACTAGTTCTAATCAGAAAGGGGGAGAAGAACGTAGACGAAACTGAAAAGAAAATGTTAGCCAGACGAACAAAAAAGTCTTAGCAAAGAATACGTTAGTCTCTCCCCTACACAGGCTTTTATATTATAATAATAAGTGAGTGTAGACGTTAGGAAGTAAGTACAATCAATGAAGGGAAAGGAACTGGTCCAGGAATAATACAATAAAGGCAGGGTCTGTTGTAGGAGAAAACACTAGAGTATGATGACGGTTAGACTTTAGGTTATGGCGGGAACCTCTGGGACTAGTGTTAGTGCCGATTGAAATTCAAATCTTCAACACCAGTTAGGTAATGGGTTGCTCCAGCTACTCAAACTGCCCCCTACTCGTCGTTCCCAGCACTGGGATAAAGACTTGCTCATCCTATTCAATATTATTGCTACCAACTTTTGCTAATGTTCTGTACAGATCATTAACTTAAGGCACATTTACTAGTGGAACCTACAGCTAAACTACGTGATTGCAACTTGATAACTAGCTAATATTATTGACATTAAGAAAGTTTAAAGTTTTACTACGATAATTCCAACCGTTAACAATTAATTTAAACCATAACAAAGATTTCAACCAATCAGGTGCATGTTAACAGAGATAATACAGAGATTTGTCCAGTAATTCCACCAATCAGCTGATACTGTTAGGTTAAAATTTAAACTTAGGATGGAAGATTTGCGAGGAATCGGTCAAATAAAACAATTCGTCTTTTTGCCAACGTTTCGACAAATATATTGTCCTCTTCAGGGCCTGGATATTACAAATACAAAACAATTTACAGAGTCAGTAACATAGAAAAAACAGTAAAAATCAGTAATACAAAAATAAACAGTAAAATACACTAAATTCTTTATAATTATTGAAACTTACGTGGCTCTGCGGGTTGGTTGAGTTACAGAAACTAAGAGCCAGAAATGGAGGAGCAGGTATATATAAGCAGTAATTACAATTGGACAGATACAATAGACTAATTACAACAAAAGAGTAAATACAATAAATATTGGGAAATTTCTTTAAACAACAAAAACCGTTAAACACAAAACACAGGAGAAACCAAATAACCCTTATGAACTAAATTACAAATAACCAAAAGATTCTAGGGAAAAAACCAGTATAAGCGAAATTTTCTTGAAATGTGCCACATATGTAGTAGAATCTACAAAATCGGGCACACTGCTATATAATGAAAAATATCTTCTATTTCGTTCAAATTGCACAATGAACATATTTGAGCTTCTTCACTACGGCCCCTGACTTTGACCATTCAGATATCGTGAAGTGAACAAAACAAAGAGATTTAGTTGAAAAATGGTCTACTCATGTATTTCTGCAATGATGTCGATGAGGCTGTTCACTCTGGCTATAGTCACTTGTCTAAAGATATAAGTGGGCCTTAATGAGGAATATATTTATTATACTAGCACTTTAGACAAACTCAGGGTGGTCATGACAAATTCGATTATCGATCGATAAGTCACTGAGAAATGATTATTTCTACATAGACACCAACTCGATCTGCACGATGAGCAATCTAAATAGAGCTGAAACCCTGGAACACTTTTTCTGTCCGCTCAGTATTCACCAAGGAGAAGGCACTACCTGGGAGAGTTCTTCCAAAAAGAGTCAATCAATAAAGAATCAATATTCCCAAAATAGACTCATACGATCACTTAAATAAGATCTACCATTATTTATTAAGCTAAGATAAACGAATAAAGAAATACAGTTTAGCAAAAATGTTTAATTTACATCAAGAATCATTATTATTGTCTTTTGTTTACACATAAATGTTTTATTTGTTTCAGTATTTTTATTATTTATACGAGGTGTGTTCAAAAAGTAACGGGAATTTTTAAATTTCGCGGGTTTGGAGAGTCTGATTGTAAAATTATTTTTTTTATTATGTTGGTACACATGCCCCTGAAGTACGATAAAATTTTCAGTAATATTCATTGTTTACTTCTTAAGTGGCAGCCGTTAAGGTTAGACGTGTTTTTCGAGCTTGGCGATTTTGTTTGTTAAAAAAAATGGCTCAAAGAATTTGTATTAAATTTTGCGTAAAAAATGAAATAAAGTGTGTGAAATGTTAATAAAGGCATATGGTGAGTCTGCTATGAGTAAAACAAGGATTTACGAGTGGTATAAGCGTTTCCAAGATGGCCGCGAAAACGTTGAAGATGACGAACGACCTGGACGACCAAGCACATCAACAACCGATGAAAACGTGAAAAAAGTGAAAGAAATGGTTATGAACGATCGCCGAATCACAATCAGAGAAGTCGCTGATGATGTTGCCATATCAATTGGCTCATGCCATGAAATTTTTTCGGATGTTTTGGGTATGAAACGTGTGGCAGCAAAATTTGTTCCAAAATTGTTGAATTTCGAACAAAAACAGCGGAGAATGGAAGTTGCTCAAGAGTCACTCAATGAAGTCGACAACGATGCGGATCTACTGAAACGTGTTATAACAGGTGACGAAACATGGGTTTACGGATATGATGTCGAAACTAAGGCTCAATCGTCCCCGTGGAGGCATTCTGGATCGCCAAGACCGAAAAAGGCTCGACAAGTGCGGTCAATGTGAAGGTTATGCTCACTGTGTTCTTCGATTTTAATGGCATAGTGCATCATGAATTCTTGCCACAAGGTCAAACAATCAATAAGGAGTACTACCTACAAGTTCAACGCCGTTTGCGTGAAGCAATCCGAAAAAAACGCCCGGATTTGTGGCAAAACAATTCATGGATTTTGCACCACGATAATGCACCTGCTCACACTTCATTGCTTGTTCGTGAATTTTTGGCCAAAAACAAAACTTTAACGATGCCCCAGCCTCCATATTCGCCAGACATGGCTCCATGTGACTTTTTTCTATTTCCAAACATAAAGAGAACACTAAAAGGCCGTCGTTTTACAAGCATAGATGACATTAAAAGCGAATCGCTGAAAGAGCTGAAAGCTATCACAAAGATCGAGTTTCAGAAGTGTTTCGAGGATTGGAAAAAGCGCTGGCACAAGTGTATTGTATGCGAAGGGGACTACTTTGAAGGCGACAATATTAATGTAGATGAATAAATAAATATTTTTTTCAAAAAACGAAAATTCCCGTTACTTTTTGAACACACCTCGTATTTACAATATAAACTAGTAGTTATGTAAAATTTTTGTACACTTCAGTACGGAATGAACCCCTGTAATATGTAAATTTACATTAAATACAGAAATCTATCTTTTCGAATTTTCATTTGAAACTCTTAACTAACTGATCAACCTAATTTTTACCAGTTGATATTTAATGCATTAATAGTGCTCTTCAAAATTTTTTTTTTTTTTTTAATCATTTATTTAGTTACAATCAACGCATTTTGCATTACAAGCAACAATGATAACTATAAATAACAGAATAACAGAGTGGAGAAGTTACCCAGTGGTAACACTCCAAAAACAATTTACTTTCTACTGACTCTCTTCATCAGAGAGGAGATCGCGAGGCCACTGTCTTTTAAGACGTCTGGAAGTGTTGTCTGGAAATGTTCTTGAAGATAGATGTTGTACCAGTGGATTGTGATGAGATTAAATGTTAAGATGGAATTTTCTGTATCGTGTTTTAGCAACTTGTGTGACGAAAGGGATGTTTAAGTCTGGGTGAGTAGAAAGGAGCGTTTACTATAGAGCGAAGAATTTTAGATTGCAAGGACTGGATCCTTTGCAGATTTGAGCGTTTGGTTGAACCCCACAGTTCGATGCCATAAGCCCAGACTGGCTTTAGTATACTTAAATATATAAGTCTTTTGTTGTCCAGAGTGAGTTTTGATCTGTTGTCGAGTAGTCTTTTCAGTTGTCGGAAGCGTCTGTTGAGTTCTGTTCTCTTAAATCGAGTATGAGGGTTCCATGTGAGTCTTCTGTCAAGGTAAAGCGGACTACGTTGACAGCTGGTAAAGGAATAAGATTGTAAAAGACAGGAGGAAGAGTGATGCGTCGAAGAGTGAAGGTAATATTTTGAGATTTAGTTTCGTTCAGTTTGATAGCCCATTTTTTGAACCAATTTTTTAAGGAGGTGAGGTGAGACTTAAGGTTTCTATGAGCTATTATTGGGTCTTTGTCAGTAGATAAGATGGCAGTATCGTCGGCATAGGTGAGGAGAGTAGTTTGAGGATGAGTAGGTACGTCTGAGGAGTAGATTGTGTACAGAATGGGGCCTAGTATGCTCCCTTGCGGAACTCCAGCGTCAGCATGGCTGAATGGAGAAAGAATAGTTCCTACCTTTACTCTAAAATGTCTGTCAGTCAAGTACGATTTCAAAATGAGGAAATAGGTGGCTCGAAGGATGGTCCTTCAAAATCTAACGAAGAAATTATGTTAATTCATACATTTCGAATTTATTAAATTGGATAGAACTTATTGAAACAAAATATAAATCTACATTTTTTATAATTGGAATGTACATTGTGAGTATTATAAACTTTAATTTAAAAGAGAACCTTCGTTATTGCTACTAAATTTATTGTGCAGTGATATCTAGAGGCGGTAGTAAACGGTTTAGTTTAGTGAAGGGCGGACTTTAATTACGTACTACTGAGTAAAGATTGGCTAGGAATAGAACAGAAATCTAGCAAATACTCCATGAACTACCGTTGCATGCAGGCCAAATTTAATAGCTTCTACATTACTTACAGTATTAGCGCTTATCAGTTAACTGTGGTCTGGTATAAGGGAAATTGAAACTTCTCCATTGAAAAACATTTAATTAATTTCCTGTAGCCATTAACAAAATACATTGAATATTCTTAAAATGTAAATTGTGGTTAAGAAAGGTATTATTTGTTAGTAATTAAGTCTAAAGGGTAATTATAGTGTAACAATTATAGCAAACATGGATTTATTCTAGATTTTCTTAGATTTACCTCTTATACAACTGCTTGTTTTAATCCAAAATTCTGCTTTATTTTTTGTTCGAGTCTTGATACTCCTTTTTGTATTTGCCAAATGTTTCGGCAAAGTTATGTACCCTCAACAGTGGCTAATATCATAAGTGTGATGTTTGAAAGGTTATATTCTGTGATGGTTTTAACCTAATTTAGAAACGGGGCCTCCATAGATGACTAAAGAAATGGTTCTTATTGTGCCCCAAGTAGAAGACAGCTCATATCTGCCCCCTGCATCATTAAAAATACGCCCGGGCAGAGGCCTTACGAAGAATCCGATAATCGGCTAGGGCCCTGATTACTGGCGCCTAATATTAAGAATCGTTTGTGAAGTAAATGCGCGCATTCTCCGAGCAGATGGAATGGAGTCCATGGACTCTTTTGGTTATTACTTCCTGCACAGCGAACCTACAGCTAAACTCTTCCTTTTTTTCGCTGATTCCTCTAGAGGTCCCTGCCCTGGAGAGAAATAATCTTCCTCAACACTAAATAAGTTCAGCCAAAGAGATAGCTTATGCGTTAGACTTGTTAGACTGTTCCAGAAAGATCTTGGAGTGCCTCATTCCCAGTAGAGAGTCTCTTTCTTCGATGACCCTACGGCAGTGGTCGGCAACCTAATTTAAGTAGAGAGCCATTTCTCCTTAAATAATTTTACTAAATCTTACCAAGAGCCGCAAGGATGAGAATGTAAAGAACTCTGTAGATCATTTGTATTCACAAATTATTATTTTATGATATTCAATAACATATAAATGTTTTATATATTTATTTTCACATATTACAAAGTAAATAAACAAATAAATAATAACTAAACCTGTATTTGAATGAAAATGGCGGCAGTCTTTTATATAACGTACTGTATTTTAATATAATTCTATTCAATTTCAAACCTATCACATTTAAAATTCTTTTTGAAAAAATATCTTCACTTTAACAAATGAAATTTTCATTTGTTTCAATAAAATTGAAATATACAATTTATTTTGGACAGGCAGAAGAGCCACAAAATTTGGATAAAAGAGCCGCATGCGCCTTGTGAGCCGCGGGTTGCCGACCCCTGCCCTACGGGCATAATTTATAAGTTCGAGGGCCTGAGAGATTGATTCTCGTATCTAACTCAGGGTTCGCAGGTCTATCGGGCTATTTGTACCCTTCTATGCCTTTGGACATTCCTGCACCCAACTTATCCTTACGCCATTACAGTTCGCTCAGGTCCTTTATTTCTGTGCGACATTCATTTGACAAGGTTTTAAGGCAGGTCTTGGCTGTCAGAAAAAAATGGCGATTCTGCTACCTGTTGCACCGAAGCTCTATCTCTGAACCACTTTTAAAATTAGATAAGTTATAATTGAAAATAATTATTTAATTTTTAAATTATTTATGAGATATTCTTTCTGTACTTCAAAGATTCCTATCTGGTATCTCTAGTTATCTGTAATAAGTTTTCCATTTTCTTATTTCTTTGACTAGAACCCACAAACTAAAGTAATTGAGGAATACACTCTTAGAAGAATAACGTAAAATGTTGCTAGCAAGCATGGGCTGTGGATACAAAACTACAGAGAAGCTTCCAAGAGCTTAACTTGGGTACACATAAACTCTGAAAGAACTTTCTCTTAAGGGAGTTGGTTGCGGTCGAGTACTGTTGAACCCAACCATTTGCTCTTGGGGGAGCTTCCTTTCTCTACAGCGCAGTCCGCTAACTCTGTCTCACTCAGGTTCGTAATAAAGGAGGAAAGGGTGTAAATAATATACGACGGTAAGGGACATAAAATGGGTTGAGTGTCTCTTACTTGCATAGAAGACTTTAGACCAAAACTCCAGGCCCCAGGTCTCTGCTTAAAGCAAGAACTTGCTCTACTTTATGTACACCTTTCTTCGTCTACTTCTGCACCTTTCTCGTATCAATCTTATTTACTTTACTATATTTTTTTTTTTTTGCATTCATGTGTTCAAGATGTGTAAATAAATGAGCTTTATGCAAGAAGAATTTCATAATGCACTTACTTAAAATGTAGATTTTAAAACTTGTTAAAAGTTTTCTGCTTCTTTTATTTTTTTACATAAACAGTGCCAGACTCATTTTTATTTTAATTTTTTTGTTTCCAACAAATTTGCGAGCACCTTCTGTTTATCACAAGCTGAACACTACTTCTCTTCTACTTTTTATAACCCTGTCTTTACAAGTTTACTTATCTTACTTACAATTTTTTTATATTAAATTCTAAGATACATTTTACAAGGACGCATTCCAACAATATTCATTTCAAAGCAAATAAAAGTTCCATGTAATTTTGTTTAAATAAAGTGTTATTTTGTTATTGCTTTTAACATTATATTCAACGTGTTTAATTTATCTCGTATATTTATAGCAAAATTGAAGAGCTTGGTGCAAAAAGGAGTTATCTACAGTATTTAAACATTTTTAGTAGGGACAAAAAACTAAATATGCTTTAAGATGTATTCCTTATGTTGTGTCTGCTGTAAGGATTAGTTAATATATTATGATGGGGTCATTTGGGGCTCAATTTGAACTTTCTAGGGCACTTTTAAGCTTGCTATAAGCAAAAGTTATTTTGCAGCTAACTCTTTTTTGCACCAAAATCATAATTTTCAGTAAAACTTGTGTACATATTAAGTACTTTAGTCGAACAGATTTCTTGTTTTTGAGCTTTTAAGTAGCATTTTGTGTCTTGTCGAAGCGAATGTTAGATATATAATTATGCCTGTCAAAGAAAAATAATATCTACCTAATATAAACATTAAATAAACCTAATAATAAAATTTTTTGTTTGATTGATTGCGTCATCTTTTCTGTTTGGAGCAAAAGATGGTTATCTGCAGTAGAGAACTCATTTTTGCTCCAAATCTATTGAACTATTAACTAGGTTAGAGAATAAGTAATATAAGTAATAATAAAGGAGTCTGCATAAAGACTCGTTTATGCACCAAAAGATGTAGAATTGAACGTACAATAGGGGGCGCCCCTAAACACATTTTCTGAAAAAAATGTAGATAACTCCTTTTTGTATCAAACTCTTCAATTATTCTTCAATTTTTTATCAGTAAAACTTCTCTTAATTGAACTCCTCTGAAAATACGAGTCTTCATCAAAATCGTGGTAATAAAATTATTGGTCTGAAAGGTGTGGTAACACCCTTACAATTTTTGATTTAGCTGGGAAACCTGTACAAAATTTTCACTATTCCTGTCAGAAATGCATGCAAAACATTTTTTTAGAAATATGTTTATTTCTAATTAAGCATCCTTAATTGGAAGATTCCGAGAAGATACAGTTTTCTTTTAAATGAGTCTAAGAAGAGCGACATTCAATTAAATGGTTAAATGGAACAATTCTGGACGACGCAAGTGCTAAGGCTACGTCATTTTGGGAACGAATTGCTGCCAGAATCAATCTAATTAAGAATGTTTTACCAGTTCTACTGGCGCATCTAAAAAGAAGATTTCTGCAAATCCATTATTGACAGTTTGCATTATTTGATCATTAAAATTATAACTAAAACAATAAGTCAATTATAATTAATTTTCATTTTATAATTTTCCTTCCAGACTATAACCCACTTAAATTTGAATGTCTCAAGTAAATAAAAATTACACACTAATCTAGCTAGAGTGCTTACAATTACTGCAATAAGAGAAATGATCAAGCAAAACAGATGATTAGACTTACGCGACTTACTCATACCAGTATTCTCAAAGTTATAACTCACAAATAATCTACAAACTCCGATGGTTTTGAGTTATTCATTCATTCTTATCTCATTAGAAGGATTCTTTAGCCCAGCGTATCCCAATCTTTTTTGGCTCGCGTATCACTTGGTAAGTACATAATGCTAAATTCTACCACTTCGTAAAAGTGATTGTATTTCGGTAAATTTGTCAATCCGAGTGTGTTATTTTGTTATTATTATCTTTATTTGTGAAGAGATACAATGTATCTGCTACAAAGAAGTTCAACTTCATTTTCATTTTATAAACTATATAAAGTGTAAGATCTTAGTCTTAAAACTTTTTTTTTAAATAATTAAAAATTGCGTACATATTTTTCTCTTCAAGATTATTAATTAATTTACAAAGTTCTTCTTTAGGATTATTATATTTGTGCCCAAATCTTCTAAATTAATTTCTTTTAAGCATTCAACTACCTGTAAGTACCGATTAAATTTAATGTTGCTTGGATAGAGCTTACTCATTGCAATCAGTCTCTTTAAGCAGATTTTTACATAGTTATCATTTAAGTTCTGTCACATGATAATTCTATTAAATTTTCTTTATCTTTTATCGATAATGATGTAGCTTTTCCTAAATTTTCTTTATAGAAGGGGTTTAAAATCTAGTTATCATTTGTGTTTTCGGGTTTTAGAAAATACTCCATGAAAGACAATTTTAATCCTGTTAAATGTGCTATTATATTTTCTCGTATATCTTGAGGCAGACTAACCTTATTACTTGTACATATTAACAACTTTATAACATTATTAATTGAAATAATTTTTATGAATTATAGGGAAAAAAACTTTTCTATGGTATTTTTATGATTTTACTTTTTATGTACGCCATTACTGGTTATTTTTCGCGTACCACCAACCAGCAACTCGCGCACCACTGGTTGGGAAACGCTGATTTAGTCTATCTGCTCTCAAAAAAGTACCTTTAATCAAATTTTCGAAAACATTTTTCTGGAATAAACTTTAAATTTTTGTAAGTATGTGATCGATAAAAAAGTTAAGATAAAAACGTAATGGCTGTTTTGCTTGAAAATTTCAATAAATGGGAAAATCTATGCAGTAAACTGGCCATTTCCGTCAGATGATTCCCTTCAAATGTGGAAATTCGTCCTGAATTTGTTACTGACTAAATAAGATAATTGTTCTACAAGAAACAATTAACAATAATGGCACACGAAAATTACATCTCTTCGACGATATTCCGTTTAAATAGAATTAGAAAGAAACCGAGTTCATTCGATTTAATTTTAAATTCAAATTTTTTAGCGCTAGAGGGTGCTTTAAAAGTTTTATTTCATTAAAACTATAACCACTTGGTGAAATGGGCAAACATTTCACTGCCATCTGTTGCCAAATGCACCCACCCCTTTCCTTCTGAAATAATGGGTGGAAGACAAGTGCTAACTTGGTGAACCAACACAGGCCTTGTGCAGGGGTTGGTTTAAACTAAAGATGTAAATATTTAGCTGAGAATTTATTTGCTGCAAATAAAAAGAAAGAAGGGCGACTATTTTGGTAATAAACTTAGTTTTATAAAGTTTAACCAACAATATTTTGGAAATATTTACTAGAAATTCTCTATTATTTAACGAGGCACTTATATTTGTTTTGCCAAAAATTTAAGCAAATAAATTTAGGTTAACTGCTTTTATAGTGCTTAGAACTTTTAAACTTAAACTAAAACAATAATTTTACCTACATATAGCAAAGCTACGATAATTTATGTTAGATGCTTACAACTTTAATAAAAGAAATCAAAGAAGGGCAATTTACGAGATTTTTCCAACTAACTACAACTGTGACTTTTTTCTTTTTTGCCATTGATCCCAAATTTCATAGGGATTGGGCGCATTCAGCAGACAAGAGCGCTACGGAACTATCCGCTGAATGGCGCACTTTTAGCATCGCTCTCACAACATGTGGGAGCGGTCGCCATCTTATGGAGCGGAAATTTCCTATGCTCCTTCGACGTAGCGGTGATCGCTACTAGCAAAGTACGTGTATTTATAAAAACAATTTTGAAATTTTTCCAATTTTTTTGGTAATTAAACGCAACTCTCCCAAAATTACCAAATCATTATTAAACCTTCTTGTTTGTAACAGATGTAAAATTATTTTTTAGTCATTTCGTGTATGCTTGAGAACATCTAAAGCTCTTAACATTTGATTTTTCTTAGAAAAATCACTCGGAAAACTACTTATTTCCCGATATTAAGAAAAATACTAGCTTTACTGAATATTTTTAGTAGAAATGGGGATGAAAAAATACATAAAAATGACCTATCGCGTGCTCTTCTGACTCTTTGATAACAAGTTAAAAAATTGAAAAATGATTAATAAATACCAGATTTTGAAATGGTCTAACACTTTTTAATTTAAAAGACGAGTTGTTTTTTATTGGACCGATTCCTCGCCAATATTAATTCGAAAAAAGGTTATGTTTAGGTTATATTAGTAGCAGAGCGTTCAGAGAAATAAAGCGCTCCCTTTGGGAGCGATCTGGTAGCGCTCTTGTCTGCTGAATGCGGCCATTGAGTGGTGTGTTTCTAATACATATCCATTTCAAGTTTTTTACGTAGTACGAAAATTTTTTTTCAAAATTTTCCTGAGTGACATTCACTCATTCATTAGTGTACACAATAGCCCAGAAAATTAGGCAAAAAAAAGGTGTAAATCTCGGAATGGAAGATACAATAATAAGCTAAAAACTTGTATAAATCTTTGTTTTGCCATTTTATAAGTTGGATCAAAATTGTCATTGAATCTCGTGAACGCGTCACCGGAAATCAGTGGTGATTGTTTTTTTTTTTTTTGTAAATATCTTGTTTCCTGTACTCCAAATGACATTTCAAGTTATTACAAAAGTTGTAGAGCATAAAATTCTCTGCAAATTTGGTTCTATGCAATTTTTGCATACAATAAACCATTTTTGAGATAGAGAGCGAAGAATGGGAGGCGCTTAGACGTATGTCTAGTAAGTTAGGTCTACTGTCTAATTCAGTACATATTAAGTTTTATAAAGTTACAAAATATTATAATTAGTAGCTGAATCCGGCCACGCTTTGTTCTACCTCAGACTGGTTAAATTGAACTATTCCGGACGATGCAAGAGCTCAGGCTACGCCATTTTGGGAACGAATTGCTGCCAGAATCAATGTATTTAGAAACGTATTACCAGTTCTACTGGCGCATCTAAGAATCTTTCTCCAACCTCGTTATTGACAGTTTGCATTATTCGATAGTAAATGCCTTTTTGCTCAAGCGTTATCTTCTAATGCTGCTGTAAAATGCCTTATTTCATCTCAGGCTTCATTGTGACATTCTATTCTAGTGTTTCTCAGATGTAATCACACCAAGCAAGAAACAATTATTAAAACTCAAAAATATTGAAAATAAACTCAATGAAGAATTAATAAATTGTCACAACGCTTTATTACTATTATTATTATTATTTTATGATTTAAGGCGCGTCAACATCTATGGTTATTGGCGCCCGGAGCTTTTTCCAGTGCACTGCCGGCCTCCGGACAGTGTTCTCTCGTTACAGACAACACTGTCCATCATCGGACAGTGAGCTGTAAGAAGCTCCTAGGAAGAGAAAATCTAAGGGTCAGCAGCTGGATTCGAACCCGGGACCTCCGCGTGGGAGTCCAGTTCGCTAACCGTACAGCCAATCCCTTCCTTAACGCTTTATTATTATAAACATTTATTAAAACGCTTGCTTACGATTATTATAACACACTTTAACTAATTTCATTCATAAAGTTGGGTAAAAAATTAAACATTTAAACTCTTTTTAAATCAATTTTTTTGTTCTTATACCCTAATTAGGATGAATTAGTTTGTTCGTTTAGCCTAATTTAACATTTTATTTTTATTTTTTATTTGATTAAAACAGAAGCAAAATTTTGCTATGGGTAATACAGCTGAACTGTACAATAAATAATTAAGGAGGTGAGAAACAATCCAATGGCAGCACTCTGCTTAAGAGATTTGATAGCTTTAGTCCCATTCGAGCAAATCAAGAGGCCATTGACGTTTAAGTCTTCTAGGAGGATAGTCACGAATTGTTCGAGAAGAGAGGCGACAGGCAAAAGGATTGGGATGTGCAGGTAGTGTTTTTTTTGAACTTTTTATAGCCGACTGAGGTTACGTTGGTCAGAAAAAAGAATACACAGATTCAGAAGGGTGCATTGAAATTGGCAATTATTAGTTAGAATTTTGGGAAAGGCAGTAAGACTTGAGATTTTTGATTTATTTATAAAACTATAATTTCATTAAATAGGTGGGGATTAGTTAATGATTGCAACGAGGAGATCCCGGGACGGAATGCAGCAGCTGGCTCTCAGATCTTTCTCTTTCTAGGAGCTTCTAAACAGCTCTGTGCCCGGTGATGGACACAGTTGTTTGCAACGAGAGAACATTGTCCGTAGGCCGGCAGAACACTAAAAAAAATGACCTGTTAACGCGCTGTAAAAAGCCGGTTCGAAGAATGTTTGTCTTATGATTGGAATCACAGCAGATTAGTTACACCAGACTTTCACTGTTAATTGGCTAGAAAAGAATTAAAATAGAAGTCATATATCTATCTTAATACGATACAGTCTTCGAATGTTAAGAAAAAATGAAGTATAATAGATCTCAATCTAAGAGCGGCCTTTGTTTAAAATTAAAAAGAGGAACCAACGTGGAAGATAATAATAAAGAAATATTCAAGGTTAGTGTAGACATAAGTCAGTTTCCGGTGAATTTCTTTTTCTTTTTACTAGTCTTACTACTACAAGTACTTCTGGAGTCATCACAATTAAATATTATCACCGGAGAGACTGAGTCAAACGCTGGATACGCATGATCCATCTGTAGCGCATTCCAGAGGTCACTTCTCCAGCAACATTACTGGTCCCACGTTCCAGTTTCACTTCATGCCCAGCCACGCTTATCTCAACCAGCCTCACATTGTTCTTTTAAAAAATATTAACTCTTGTTAACATATACGAGATCTGTAAATTAAGTAATGAGACTGATTTTTTAAAAAAAATTTATTAAAAAAGAATTACAATTCTATATTGTCACCTTCAAAATAACTTCCTTCTGAAGCCACACAGCGCTGGAGACGTTTCTTCCACTCCTCATAGCAGTGCTCGAACTCCGATACTGGAATAGCTTTCAGCTGGTCGGTTACAGCCGTTTGAATGTTTTCGACTGCACCCAAAATGAGTTCCCTTGAGGTGATTTTTCAACTTCGGGAAGAGAAAAAAGTCACAAGGACTCAAGTCAGGCGAATAAGGAGGCTGAGGAGCCACAGGAATGTTTTTACTGGCCAAAAACTCGTTTATTGAAATTGCTGTGTGACAAGGAGCATTATCGTGATGCAACTCCCACTTGTTCTTGATGTTTGGTCTCACACGAATGGACCCCTTTTTCGAAGTTTTTCAAGAACCTCTCGGTAAAAGTGTTGATTGACCGTTTGACCTTGAGGTAGAAACTCTTTGTGGACGATTCCATGGATATCGTAAAAACAAATCAGCATGCATTTGATCTTCGACTTCGCCATCCTTGCTTTTTTTGGACCTTGGAGAGGTTGAAGTGTGCCACTCCATGCTCTGGCGCTTGGTTTCTTGGTCGTACTCAAAACACCCAAGACTGGTCACCAGTAATGGACATTTGGGACTTTTTTCTCTTCCCGAAGTTGAAAAATCCCCTCAAGGGAACTCATTTTGAGACAGTCGAAAACATTCAAACGGCTGTAACCGACCAGCTGAAGGCTATTCCAGTATTGGAGTTCGAACACTGCTATGAGGAGTGGAAGAAACGTCTCCAGCGCTGTGTGACTTCAGAAGGAAGTTATTTTGAAGGTGACAATATAGAATTGTAATTCTTTTTGAATAAAAAAATTTAAAAAATCAGTCCCATTACTTAATATACAGACCTCATAGATCGTTTGGTATTGTCCTTTAAATCAAATAAAATCACTTAATGTAGCGAATTGCAAAATACTGTAACTAATATAATTATTATTCTTATATAGTGTGTACGAGAAAGAGATAGGGAGATTATGAATGATGAAATGAGATGCTTAAAAGGGGTATTTTCTACTATCCCATTGGTTTCATACTGGAGGGGACTGAATTCGCTGAAAAATGGAACTCTTAATAAGTATTATGTAATCAAGAAACATTATTGATTTTTTAAAATAAATCTCAAGTCATCACAACGACTACAAATAATTATAATAATTTTTATCTACATTAAAAACCTTTTAATAAGTTTAATCTTAACAGGGAACTTTAGTTGAAAGAACTACTGTATTGTTTTTATAATCTGAAGGAACCGGATATTAGTTTACAATAATATTTCACGAATAAATGATACTGTTGAATTCATAAATCATTTATATTAGTTATTTCCTGTAAAGTATTGCTGGTACTTTCTTTTATTTACAGGAAATGGATATCAAGTTAGTTTAATAAATGATATTTAATTAAAGTTTACTAAAATTCAAATAAATATTGCACATTCAAGAAAAACATATCGTGGAAATAAAGCTAGTGCTTTTTTTGTTTATGTTTTACTGTTTCCTTTAATTTATAAGTTCTCAAGTCAACCTTATTTTTAACAATTACTTCTTCGCATTAATAATCAAAAGTGTTTGTAATTATTTAATGATTGGCTTTTAATAAATTGGTTTGAAAATATGAAAAAAAGACTACAACTTTTCTTTCTTAGTAAATGAGACAGAGATGAAGCACAGATAGCGTTGTAATCAATGCAATTTTGCTTTTTTTTTAATGGTACACGAAAGGTAATTACGAAAGTCAGTGGTCTAATCATCGATCTGTCGAATGGTCTTCTTTTTAGTGCTTTTTGAAGTCTATATGGTGGCGTAGCATCTCTGAAGGTGATCAACACTACTTCTTTAATAGATGATATTCGCCTAGAAATCAAAGCCGCTATGAATGGAGTAAATGCACAATACAGGACAATCAATGATTCAAGTTGATGAAAATCAAGAATTAAAAGAGTATTGTGCGAAATGGGTGCCATATTTGTTAAATGTTGGCAAAAAACGGAAATGGCAGTAATGTTTGAACTATTTTAAAAAGTATCCGACTGAGTTGATTTGACTTTATTATTTTATTGTGGTTGAGACGTCCTGCATGCCATAATCGAAACAATTCAAAGCAAAAGTTAAAAGCCATTAGCTCTCTACACCAAAAAAAAAAAGATGAAGTAGATTTTATCTGGTGGAAATGTCTTTATTTATTGGAAAAAACATAGGAATTCTTTACATAGATAATCTTGCGAATGGCATAAACCAATAACTGGCGAATTCTGCGCATGTCTTCTGGACCAATTGGATAAAAACATTCAAGTGAAAGAGTCCTGGATAATCTAAACGTGCGTTGGCAAATAGAAACTTAAAGGGGTTTTAAGATGAAACTGTTTATGGCCTAAATAGGTTTTGCGTTATACGAAAAATGGTACCGGCCGCAAAGAAAATTGAAAAATTCAAATATATTGACTTGTAAAAAAAAGTCACGAAAAGAAAAATCGAAATTTTTGTTTGTGTCAGGCCATTAAGGCAAAAATATCATCCTTCACTTAAGTTAAAAAGCTCTTAAAAAAGGTGGTTGAAGTAATAGCGGTCATTGAGTCGCAAACCTTGGGAAGCGAATATCATTGCGAACCCCATTTTACGAGGGTCGTTTGAAAAGTCCGTGCAAAAATAAAAACTACTTAATTTTTTGGGGTAAACCTTTTTTATTTTTCAACATAGTCTCCTTTTAGGCTTATAGACTTCGTCCAACGCTGCTCTAGTTTGTTGATCCCTTCCGAATAATAGGATTTGTCCAAGTCTGAAAAATAGCCATTCGTTTCTGCAATCACCTCCTCGTTTGAATAAAATCTTTTTCCCGCCAGCTATTTCTTCATATTGGGCAACAAATAGTAGTCCGAGGGAGCCAAGTCTGGAGAATAGGGGGGATGTGAAAAGATTTGGAACCCTATTTCCATTAATTTTGCGACCACAACTGCTGAGGTGTGAGCTGGTGCGTTGTCGTGATGGAAAAGGACTTTTTTGTGGGCCAATCGCGGGCGTTTTTCTTGCAGCTCGGCTTTCAAACGGTCCAATAACGATGAATAATATGCACCTGTAATAGTTTTACCCTTTTCCAGATAGTCGATGAGGATTATTCCTTGCGAATCCCAAAAGACAGTCGCCATAATCTTTCCGGAGTGTAGTGATGTATCCATGTTTCATCCACAGTGACGAAACGACGCTTAAAGTCCTGCGGATTCTTCTGGAACAGCTGCAAACCGTCCTTGCAACACTTCACACGATTTCGTTTTTGGTCAAGCGTGAGCAATTGCGGCACCCATCTTGCGGATAGCTTTGTCATGTCCAAATGTTGATGCAAAATATTATGTACCCGTTCATTCGAGATGCCCACAGCACTAGCAATCTCACGCACCTTCACTCTTCTGTCATCCATCACCATATCATGGATTTTATCAATGATTTCTGGAGTAGTAACCTCAACAGGGCGTCCAGAACGTTCAGCGTCACTTGTGCCCATATGGCCACTCCGAAAATTTTGAAACCACTTATAAACTTTTCTAATCGAAGGTGCAGAGTCACCATAATGTTTATCAAGCTTCTCTTTAGTCTCCTGAGGCGTTTTGCCTTTCATAAAGTAGTGTTTAATCAACACACGAAATTCTTTTTCGTCCATTTTTTGAAAATCACTCGACTTCCTCGATTCAAACGAATGCCAAACACAAAGAAATAGACCGATCTGGCTGAAACTTGGTGTGTTCTTCCAAGAGATGCTACTAACTAAACATAACCTCGATACGCGCCAGTAGTACTATCTCTCTGACTTTGCACGGACTTTTCAAACGACCCTCGTATGTATATATAAGTTTATTACAATAATAAGAACATTTTATAAAAATAGTTAACCAATTATAAAATACGGATAGCACTCGTAAACAATTGCATAAATATTTATAATAATACATTAAAAATAATAATTTGTATAAAATATTCCAAATAGGATTGTGTTCAGGATCTTTTGGTTTAACTTCCTTTATTTTGTTGTCATCTGCTAAACGATGAGACCTCAACCAAATATTTACATAATCATCTGGATTAAATAATTGTTGCGGTGGACCATTCATTTTTATAAATAGGAGATTTGCTAGATTTTCAATTAATATTCTATTTCTTTGTTTATTTAAAATAATCCTCATATTACTAAATCCTCGCTCGCACTCCGCCGAACTGCAAGGAATAGTATTTATGTATCGAATTAAAATTTGTAAATCTTCAGGAATTACTTTGCCTCCATTATCAATATAATCTCGGAACGCATTGATACATCGCGTCGTTGATGTTATTAAATTAAATTTGGTGCATAACGACTCGATTTCATGTTCTCCATAGTTAGTTTCAGTATCCGTATTCAATATTTTTTAATATATATATATTTTTTTCCATATATCAACCAATTTCCGTTAAAACAGAAATCATCTTTAGTTCCGGAACTCGTTCCTGTCCAAAGAGGAAGTACTGGAATGGCGTTCCGGTGCGTTCCGGATCGAAGATACCACTGTGTCTAGTTCTGTCAGAAAATAGTGAACAATTCTGGCTAGATAAAATAGGCACAATCCAATTGTACTGACCGGTATAAACATAAAATTTCACTATGTATGAATGTTAAATGTGTGAAATAGAACTAGAAATAATCGCCAGCATTCACGTTACATTAATACGATGAATTGGCATCCGTTCAAAAGTTAGTCTTCATATTTTGAAATGCAACTTAAATATTTGGCCTCTATTAATATTGTAACGAAAAACGCAGACATCGTAACAAGATTGTCGCGTTCTTTTTTCGTTCTGTAACTTTATGATTGTGTTTACTTTTTTTTTCTCGTGCATTCAGATGGATATTTTCCAAACTTTTCCGCCATCACTCATCAGCGGGGAAAAACTTCAGTGCAAGAGCAACAACAAGAGTAAGTAACTTTATCAAAATAACGATCAAAGTAGCTGTTGAAGCAAAAAATAAAGTGGGGAAAAAATAAAATAAATAAAATGATACATGTCTGTGAAGTGTGATTGTTTCGAGTTCTGTTTTCAAACGTATTGGCACTTCCGTATTGTTGTTTCCGTTGGAAAGGTAAGCAATAAGGGACAAGACTAACGTACAAACTCCCTTTCTATATACAATGGTGAAGGTATTAGCTCACATTCCTCTTTTCCCTTAGGATATAGTTTCTTTTATTAATCGAAATAGTATTCTTTTACTCGTATTGAACTGAGATGGCCATCTCAACGCAACAAGTAATATTTCACTAAAGTTACTTCATTTTTATTCTTCTCTATCTAGAACGGTCTGTTGTTTCCAAATCAATATTTTATTCAAGCTACAAAGAATTTACCTTCAAGTAGGATTCAACTTGCACATATTTTACAAATTTTCCCAATTTTTTCACTGGGTAATAGTGCTGCACGAGACCGAGACGAGGCGAGACTTTATGCAAATCTCGCCTCCGTCTCGTATGACAAGTGTCTTGTCTCGGTCGCTCAAATCTCGTCTCGGTCTCGTCGAGATATCTCGGTTTTTTGATTTTTTTGTTTAAGTATTAAAAATGAAAAAAAAAAAAAAAAATGAACCCAATATCTGAGGCAAGCAAAATGAATATAAAAATGGTTTGTTATTAATAATCTTTTCAAAAAATGTTATTATTTTCTAATAATTATTTTAATTTATATATTGGTAATGAAAATGTGTGTAAAAGAAGACAACTACTTACACTTCAATGCATCATATATTACTATTACTGTTATATATCTCCTTAACAAAAACTTACAGTTTAAAATGTTAAGTATAAGGGTTGATTAAACGTCAAAAGATACACAAATTCTAAAAATGTGAAGGAAAAGTTAATGCAGTAAAATTACTTAAATCATATCAATGAAGTATAAATGAAATGATGGGTACTCGCTGATTTGTGTACCTTTTGACGTTTAATCAACCCTTATACTTAACTTTTTAAACTGTAAGTTTTTGTTAAGGAGATTTTTGTACCTTTTGGATAGATTTTTCTTTTTGTCTATTTTGCGAAGTTACATATCTGCTTTACAGATCTTTTTAAATTTGGAATTAGCAATTCTATCATTATATATATAACCTGATAATGTGTTAAATCGGAACCGTAACTACCACTGGAGAGATCTTTTTAAAGAATGATTATAGTTGCGGTTCCCAAACCATCCTCAATAACAATTTTTTTGAAAAAGCGAGTTGAATAAAATAGGAAGGTATTTGCACTTAAATAGCAAAATTAGACTGCGATTTCAGTACTTCCTTTTAAGAGGAGCAAGAAAAATAAACTGCGATTACAGTACTTCTCCCTAAAAGGCAAAGAGGCAAAGATTTTGAATCGAACGACAATTCATTGATGTAAATCAGTTCACTAATTGATAATTTTAACGATTGCAGTACTTCCTCTTAGTACGTGTAAGAGCATGATGGCACATCACAGCCACGTAGAGGAGCTTTGATCACATCTTCATGCTAAATTTTATCAAAATTGGACTAAGCGTTATAGAAATATTGGTTTTAGATTTTTCTCTCTTCCTAGGAGCTTCTAACAGCTCACTGTAGAAATATTGGTAATAATAGTTTTAGAAAGGGCCTTATTTGGGTGGGGCCAACTCCCCTCCTTATGAGGCATAGCGTCGAGACTTTTAAATCTGTACAAAATTTCGATTCGAATGACACTTCATTCATGAAAATCGGTTCACGTCTCAATAATTTGAAACGATTGCTATACTTCCTCTTAACAAGTGTAAGAGCAGAATGTCATTTTAATGTTACGTAGGGAAGCCATAACCCTATGATCCTACCAAATTTTATTAAAATCGGGCCAGGATTTACAGAGAAATTAGAAATAATAATTTTGGAGGGGGCCTTACATAAAGGGGGCTAACTCCTCTCCCATTCGATGTACAGCGTCGAGACCCCCAAAAGGCACATCTACATAAAATTCCGAATCGAATGATACCTCATTCATGAAAATCGGTTCGCGCGTTTAGGCGCTACGTTGTTTACAAAAAAGGTAACAACAACAACAACCATTTTTGAAAATGCCGTTTTTGCTTATTTTCAGCAACTTTTTTCTCGAAATCTATTATATCTATGTTGTTGCAAAAAAAATTACAGCTATAAAGGAGGGTTTGCCCTATATTTTAAAGAAAATTTGGGAATTTTATCTTTTATAGAAAAAGAGAAAAAAATTGTCAAAGTTGGGTGTTTTTCAACGTTACGCTTTTTCGTGCAGTTTTTGATGATCACCCCTTATACAACTGTCTTACCGGACAGTTTTAATCTTTATGTACTTTCAAAAAGATGTTAAAAACGCGCCAAATGAAAGACCCAAATAACATATCTGCCTAAGGGAAGGGATTAGCTATGAGGTTAGCATACTGGACTCCCACGCGGAGGTCCCGGGTTCGAATCCAGCAGCTGACCCTTAGATTTTCTCTTCCTAGGAGCTTCTTACAGCTCACTGTCCGGTGATGGACAGTGTTGTCTGTAACGAGAGAACACTGTCCGGAGGCCGGCAGTGCTCTGAAAAAAGCTCCGGGCGCCAATAACCTCAGATGTTGATGCGCCAAAAAAAAAAAAACATATCTGCCTCCTATAACAAGTCGATTCGTGAAATAAAACAAACAAACTTCCCGCAATCTAAAATATAATTCAAATAATATCAAAGTTTAAAGAATTAGATTAATGATAGTGAAATTTATGATATAAAAAATTATGTAATTCGAAGTCAAATAGATGTAGTATTATTAAACATATATTAATAAAATCGTATCTTTTAATAATTAATTCGGTACCCGTAATGATTATTTATTAATAAAGAACACAATTTTATAATTTTGTAGCTAAAAATAAATATTTGAAAAACCGAGTCGAGACCGAGATTTCTCGAATAAATCTCGACGAGATATATTATAATGTCTCGGTCTCGATTCTCGTGCAGCATTACTGGGTAATTTCATTTCAAAAGATGTTAGATTTCCAAATTTGTTCTGTGAAGGTTGCAGAATTTATGAATCATGATTAACCCTTACACAACTGCCCTACAGGACAGTTTTAATGAAGAAAAGTGAACTGAATTAGAAGTCACTAAGGATTATTGCCACACTGAACTATTATATACATGTTATTCTTATAAACACTGAGCTAACTAGATTTACATAATTAGGCTAAAATGTTCAGTATGTAATATTTAAATGATAACATGAAATATGAGTATTGGCGTTTGATTTCAAATGTTAAATTCTAATGACTTCAAATTGTTTGAACTTCTGTTGATGTTCGCAGATTTGCTCTATGGCAAAAAGGGAAGCTTGTGCCCTTTAATGGAGGTCCAGTACCACTCATTAATACCTCATTAAAAGCTCATTAAGCTCGCATTCACCAACAATCATCCGAAATCATTACGTCCAGAATCTAAATAATCTCTTGTATTTCACGTTACCAAATGTTAAATTTTCATTCATTTCAACGTCATTATATTAAAGTAGTGATTGATGCTTTCAATGATTTTTGTTTTTCTTTTTTTTTTCCAAAGGTGCGTCAACATCCTGAGGTCACTGGAAGGTTCTCTCGTTACAGGCACAACACTGTCCATCAGCGAGATGGAAGCATGGCCATCCATCTGACCATGTCTGTTATCCGGGGTCTCAGTAAACGAATTCACTTTCTAGCAAGACTGCCAGGTATATTCTATTGTTTCAAGTTCAATTAAAAGAATAGAAAAGAACAAATTATGTTTTTTACAAACTTCTGATCGATCTACCCAAAGGTGATGTTAGTCTGCAAAGCCTCGTTGACTGTACCCACTGTAATTACAATTTACAAGCACCGGAGTGTACGATAAACTTATTTTTACTTACTTTTTCGTAAGTGTACTTTGCTTATTTGTTTAGCTTAAATACTCAATTACACTCAATAGAACAGAGCGAAATAGTGAAATATTAAAGTATTAAATGGTAAGTATGTATAATTCAAGACTGAGAGGTTATGAGGGTTTAGCATAACTTCTAAACTTTTAAATAACCAGACTCCAAGATAACTTAGTTCTCTTTTAAGAGGTAAATTTTTCTCAGCGTACGGAGAGATTAAGTTCCAGTTACCTTTCTTTGATCATTTACCTCACTCAAACGGAATGTAGCAATTTTTTTTTAGTCAAAAAAGGTGGCGCAAGATTGAATTACTCGTCTTCAGAGAATTTTTATTCGTATGGCAGTGGGATTTCTCGACTCAAGGTTATTCTCTTAATTTCCATTGGCATTAAGACCGATATTTTATAGATAAAGGGACAATGAATGCGATAATTCTATTTGTGGAGGAGAGAACTACAATCTCCTGCTCTATTTCTTCCTACAAACCAGCCAACTGAGGTGGTAAAAGCTACTGGGCCGTCCACAAAGTTAGGTTATCTTTAGGTTGATGGTAGGTCATGATTTCCAGCAAGAAAACTTATAGACTCGTTCCTCTTACTCTCAAATGGAGTGAGCATCTCAAAATTTGCTCTTTCTATAAGTGAAAAACGGGAAGAGCAAAACTGTGGACCTTCTACTTCAAACATTAAGTGATAACTAACAAATTTCTTTTCTGAAAACTGCAAGCAAAGGTGCAAACCATTTGGATCGTTATTACTTTGGATCCTTGGCGCAACTACTTCGTTGATTACGGGTTTCTTTATTCCTGAAATCTACACATATGTTGTTTACAATAGTTTCTGTGTTATCTGTTAAAATCGATACTCTACTGCTTTTAACACTGCATTGCCAATGCTCGAACTTAGTCAGTTATGCAAATAAAATTTGCATTAAAGGATGAGAAAGAATAGGAATTAAGAACGAAAAAACAAATTTTGTTCACAAATCGGCTTTAACATTTCTCGCAGAAGGAATTAACTTCAACTTAGGATCGCAGTAATTTCAGTATTTTCTAGAATCCTGATTGGGCTGCCTTCTGATCAGGGACATTTTCATGTTTTTTAAATTACATTCACTATTTTTTCAATTACTGTGCGCTGTTGACCCGGATCGGAAATTACCCAATTAGCTACAAATTTTTGCTGCAATTCGGATAGAAAATCAATTCTAGAATAGATACTTTCTGTGAAAATTATGTAAATTTATCAAATAAACATTTAGGCAATAATCTGGAGTCAAGATATCAATAGAAAATCTAGTTATATTGCAAATCAGGAGTCGAAATGACTCCGTTATATTTACGTGTAATGCCAATCTGGAGTATAAATGACTCTTAAGATTCAAGTAAACCAATCTGCAAAAAGAAACTAAGAATTCCATGGTCTTCAGCTTGTGACTATGGAATGGTGAGAGAGTGGGGATAGCATATCTAAGAGCATTTCGGGATAGCTATGAGATGTGGGGAAACAGAGCCATTCCTACTTTTTTTGGAGTCAAATTGACTCCGGATTGGTAATGCAGTGTTAAGCGCAAAATTTTATTATTATTATTTCTATTTTTATTTATGATTAATGGTAAGTGAATTTTTGACCAGCCCGTTTTATTGGTTACTACATTGCTAGCCTTCAATTTTTTGGAATAACAAAGTCAAATAATAATGAAATTGTTCTATCTACTTGATTTGTCAAAGTAAGCTTAACTTAAAATTTTGTATACTAGTATACAGGGTGACCAGAGTTATATGCTCCACCCACTTTTTTTTTAACGGCGGGAAATTTCGAAAAAATAAAAGACACGAATTTAATCATTTTTAGTCTAGTTTATTTTCACTGATTGACCCATTTTTTTTAAATGTATCCCTGTATCTCGAGATACAGCATCCAACTTTTCTTTTCAAATGGAACGTTATATTTTTTTTGCATATTTTGACAGTATTTGAGCCCCTAAAAAAAACAAAACAATTTTTTTTTGAAATCAGTTAGGTTTTTCAAAAGTTATGGTAATTTAAAATATGAAAAACAAATTTCAGTTAATTGTCAAAATTACGTTATTTTTTTTTAAAGAATCTGTTCAAACTGGGCACAACCAACGGATAGGCAAGCCAAAACTCTGGACTCCCACGCTTTGCTTGTAGCAGCACTTATGGTGGCGAAGTCAAGATCTAGGCAGGCTAGAGTAATTCGACGTTCAGGTTGTTTTTTCTACAAACGTTTGGTGTGGAGTTTTAGGAAATCAACTAATCGGTCCATACTTCTACAGAAAGAACTTAACTGGGTGCAAGGTATCTAACCTTTTTTTTAAGAGACATTTTGCCAGTTCTGCTTGAAGATGTTCCTCTAGAACGTCAGCTAGATATGTATTCTCAACAAGATGGTTGCCCGTCACATAATGCGAGAGTTGTTCGAGGTTACCTGGACAGAAATTTCCATGAAAAGTGCTTAGGGACTCATTGACCCATCTAATGGCCACCTCGATCTCTGGACATAACCCCAATGGACTATTTTTTGTGGGGATATCTAAAAAATAAAGTATACAGTATCCTTAGTCCCGTGACTTCAGTCGATGATCTGGGAACGTCGAATAACTCTAGCCTGCCTAGATCTTGACTTCGCCACCATAAGTGCTGCTACAAGCAAAGCGTGGGAGTCCAGAGTTTTGGCTTGCCTATCCGTTGATGGTGCCCAGTTTGAACAGATTCTTTAAAAGAAATAACGTATTTTGAATGATGAATTTGTATTTGTTTTTGGTTGTTTTAGGTAAAGAAATTATACGTACAAACATTTTCTCGGCAGTTAACAACAGAGGTTAAACTTTTAATTAAAAGTGCACAGTTTAAGCTCAACATTTAAATTTGTAATATAAATTATATGTTCTTTACTATGAAGTTGTTATGTGGAAATACAGAATAGTGCTGATATAATAATTCTTTACCCATTTTTTAGCATAAATTATAAAGTGTGGTCACAGTACGACTTCAAAGAAATATGTTGGGATGCCCAGCAAAATAAAAAAAAATCGGAAAACTCTTCTCTTACTACAGAGCAGAGTTTCCCAACCTTATTTTACTTCCTTGCCTTTTGTTTAGGCTTTTCATTTACCCTTTTCCTCATCAGGCCCTCATTCATCTATCCGCGCAAAGAAGTTAGTTTTTTTTTTGTCAGAGCGAGCTAAATAGTCGGACGGCTCAAATTAATTATATTTGTGGGCTTTTATTTCTTTTTGTTTTTGCAATTAGTTTAAAATTTTACTTTTTCTTATCTCACTAATTAGTATTTATTATTAATTGTCACCCAGGGTGGGTTCTGTCTTATTGTATAATCATCTCCTGGGCGTTCAGTCAGGGCCGCCATTTCATCTTTCTTTAAGAAGGCCAGGATTTTCCCAAATAGCCTTCGTTACAGAATGTCCTTCTTTGGTCGCAGAGAGTTTAATATCTCTTAGCGCGATGGTAAAGCTATCAAACAGGATTTGAGAATCTGTTCACTTTCTAGCTGAGACTACTCAGTAATTTTGGGTTAAATCCAGAAGACGTTTTCTTGACCTACAACTCCTTGAAAAGTTATATTTGATTTCTATCCAACCTCAAGGTCTGTTCCAGACCTGATTTTTGTTTATACAGATTGGGCAAATGCTTTGTACTGTGTTTGATATCTGGATTTTATCGCGCCATTCAAAGCCATTGCTTGAGAACCTTGGCACGAAGCCTTATACCAGGTCAGATGCTGAATAATTTTCGAACAGAATAGATACTTCAGTCCTGGCCAGCTGGATCACCCACTTTGCAACCCTTGGTGCCCAAGGAGACCAAGTAACTACTCAAGAATTTTTGTTACACCTTGACCTTTCCTTTGTAAAAACCGAGAAAGCCGCCATAGGGGCTTGTAAGCCAGCGCTGGCTATCCAAGAAAATGAGAACGCCTTAATCTTTAAGAAGAGTCTTCCCCTAGTGCTGCCACAGTTCAAGTGAATATTGCAAAACGTTTAGCCCTAGATAAGTGTATTGAGTAGCTGCCAAAATGTCTCCTGAGATTCACACCCAAAGACACCTTCCAGCTCCCGAGACATCAGAGCCATCTTGCGGACATCTGTACATTAAGATCATTTAATGTATTTTTACTGTTCTAAGCAGAACGTAAAATTAGAATTGTTTTAACCGAAACTTTACGATTTAAACTGAACCAGTGAAGACAAGTTTATCTATTAAATAAAGGCTAATATTAATCTGTCTCTTACAAGCATAGATATAATCCTCTTACAATAAGTAGACGGTGTTTAAATGGTTGTGCAAGAGTATGGTATTAGCACAAGCATTACTTTGCGCTAACTACCGAACATAGTGTTCAGAACGCTTAGTTCTATTATTACTGTTTATAATATTGAAAGAGATGTTTATAGTTTGAACTTGCATAGTCTCACGCAATTTGAAAGTATGCGCCATTAGTGCATGTTGTGTGTATTGAAGTAATGGTTTTAATTATCGTTCTTCCGACGCCATTTTGTTATTAACTTTCTTAATTAAAATTACAACCTGTTAACTGGGACAACGAACTTGTAAAGTTTTTATTTTTCTACGTCAAAAAACAAGTAAACATAAAGCTCATTAAAAACTAGTGAGTTTAGCGGCATCTTTGCAGCTTCTGCTAATCTTGCCACTTCCGTCTACTGGAAGACTAACCTAAACACTAGGGTGCTTCAAAAAAATGTTGCCTTTTAAATTTTAAAGAGCGCCGGGCGGAAAATCAAAGTTCATTTACTATCAATTTCAAATTATAACAATAAATGCAAAATATTCTCTAATTTAGAAGTTTCAGTAACCAAAACTATATGTTTTTTAAATTCTGTAAGAAACACATAAAAAATGAAGTAATTTTAACGTTAATTAATCGAAATTTTTCAAAAATGTATATTTTTCTTTATATATATATATTTTTAAATACAGCTTCTTTAATTTTTTTTTTTTTAAATGATTTAAGGCGCGTCAACATCAAGTCTGCAATGACCGCATGAATTTAAAAAAAAAGAATTGTTGAAGCCAAATCAACAAACTAAAGAAATCCTTTCCGTAAAGTTTCCGGTTGGAAGACTTCATTCCTGTTTCGTTCTCCTTGGACAGGAGATTTTTAATATGAAGTCCTTTAATTAGGTTCCTGCTCTTAGAAAAATACTTTTTTAGTAAAATTTACTTAAAAATAACAATAATAACGACGAATATAATTTTTTAAGTCGGAACTATTGCTTCCGATATGTAATTTTTTATTTTTTGCTCTTTTAATTTGGATTTCTAATGAAAAAACCAAACGGACAAGTGTTTTTTGTCTTAGCACTTTTAGTTTCCGATATAAAGGCTTTTATCTGCAACCATGTAGGGAAGTTCTCATTACTCAATTAAAATCAGCTGTGTAATGCCCAACTTCCCACACTAGTGGGGGGAAATTCCCATTAGTGTCACTTTCCGCACAAGTGAGTGGAAAAACTTTATTGTGCTTCCTTGATATAAGAAGTTTTGTTAATAACATAAATATTTTCTGTAAAACTCTAATAAGCTTATTTAACGTAACTAAATAATTAAAAAACGAATATTAAAAAATAAAATAAAAATTGAAAGGAATATAGAAATAAAAATAATACTTTAATAAATAATTAGATATTTTTAATTATAACAGTTAAAAAGGTGTTAGTGTTACCTTATAGAAATTTAAAATGGATTCTAGTGATGCCTGTTTAGAAAACACTCCTCCATCAATAAAAGAAACAGCAGAAAATGTAATAAGTAATGTAAATACGTAAGTAATGTAAATAATTGTAATATAACAATAAATGTTTATAATAAATAAATTACTTTTTGTAGACTGTAAAAATGAAATTTTTAATTTTATTAGTTAATAAATCTAATGGTTGCAGAAAAAATATAATATTTAACTCGAGTGTAAAGTATTTTCCTCACACTCGGCAATTTGCACTTGCACTCGCCTCGCTTCGCTCGCTCGTGCGTGCAAACCCTGCCTCGCGTGAGGAAAAGTACTACTTTCCACACTTGTTAAATAAATAACTATTTCTATACATATTCATAGAAAACATTAAATGTTTATTTTGGAAGTAAAAGCAATATCTTTCAAAAAAATTGAGAATTTAAAACTAAAAAAAAAGAGATTACTTTATGTTAAAAACTAGTACTCGTATTTTTAATTATAAAATAATTTTGAGGTTAGTTAGTCAAAAATAGTAACACTGTCGCCCACCAACGCAGTTCCCCTTCTTGTGCAAGGTCATTCAAACTTATCATATTTCCTTTTAATAGTAATATTATATTTCATTTTAAAATATGCAGACATTACACAATATTTTTAGAGTTTTATTTTATTTTTAAGAAAAGTACTCTTTTTTTCTCTGGACATGAAAAATTAAAAAAACTAAATTTAATTTAATAGCTGAAATTTGCCATCAATTTCAGTTCATCATATGTTTTCGAAAATAACTGTTTAGAAGTTGAAATGGTCATTAAAACTTAGTTCTTATTTAATTCAATGACCAGAGCAGCACAAGCTTGAACTTATACGGAACATTAAGCTTGTTAAATGTTATAATTTTTTTTGTTTTTCTAGAAAAATTCTCCTTTAGGGAAGGTTTGAGGTTGGCTTCCCCGTAAGGTTACATGTCTGAGAAATGCTTTATGAACGGTATTGAGTTGGTAAGAATTAAAGATGACTCGAATTGAACACATTTTATGAGTTTCATTCATGAGAGCAGTAGAAAGAGAAGTCGTGTTAGTGTGTTAGTTTTTAAATGATTTAAGGCGCACCAATATCAGGAGGTTATTAGCGCCTGGAGCTTTTTTTTTCAGTCAGTTACAGACAATACTGTCCATCACCGTAAGCAGTGAGCTGTAAGAAGCTATACCTAGGAAGAGAAAAAAATCTAAGGGCCAGCAGCTGGATTCGAACCCGAGATCTCCGCGTGGGAATCGGATACGCTAACCGCATAGCTAAACCGTGCAAGAGTAATCGTAAGATTTTTTAAAGAATAAAAATAAAAGAATAAATATTCTCTCCGGTGAAGCTGAGCGGATTTTGGCAAATAAGCCAGTAAGAATTGCTAGAACTTATAATTGTGATTTAAATTATATATATTTCCAGGATTGTTCCTTTTATTACCAGGACATAACTTTTTATTACTCTCCTTCCTGTTTTAATCAACATTAACTACAATCTGAAAGAGACTAAAAGAAAATTGCGAACCCTCTAGTCTCTCGCCAGTTCCAGCGGACCAGCGCACTCCCTCTAACTTCTTGGTTGCGTGCTACTGCTGGCTCGGACTTTTAAATTTTCTACAATTCTTTGTTTTTACTTTGCTACTTTCCACTTAATAAGGCTGATTTATAGTTTAGACTGAACAATGGACTGGCATACACAATTTTATCTGCGCTTTCTGTAGCTGAAGTTTCCGCTTTGTTGACACTTGCCTATTTTCACACAATGTAAACAGTGCTGAAGGTTTACAATTACGAACAAATTGCTTTCCTATAACAAGGTAGTAGTGAATTTTAAGCAGTGAAGTGTTGATTGAAAACAAGCATAAGGGCGGTGTATGTATTAAGAAGGCGTGAAACACATTTCGTTGTTCTTCGCTGAAAGAGGAAAAGTCAATCATACTTAATATACTATCGAAACTTGACTCGATAAATTTAAGATTAAATTTCAAACTTTTCTTAAAAAGTATTACTATAATTGTAATTTATGTATTATAGATTCATTATTACTCTGTTTTATACATAATTTTCAATCACAAATAATTAGTAAGTGATCAATAGTAACCTTCCCAAGAAACCTTGGTTGCTTAATTAAACACTGGAAAATAGAAAATTTAACGTAATTGTTTGGTAGCGTTTCATCTAATCTCAGAACTATTGCAGCTGGTGTTTCTCTAGGCTCTGTTTCGAGGGTTATTTTTCAAGGAGTTCATTAAGCTAAACATTATGTGGTTTCTATGCTGTGGCTTTCTTGATATCACGATATAGAATTGAAAAAACAATTCGCCATTTCGTTATAGCAATAAATAAGAGCTTCAATTTGGAGGATAAGACCAAAAGAATAAAAACCTGAAGTTAATTTGTTTACTTGCTGAAGACATCCCATTAATATTGGGTTGTCCGAGGCGCCACGGTAGCCGAGCGGTTAGAGGCGAGACCTGCGAAGCATATACATATTGTACTGTGGTACTGGGTTCGATTCCCGGTCTTAGGCCTTGGATTTTATTTAATGGTTAATAAGAAGATATTTACAGTAAAGTATGTTTGCTGCTCGCCTCCGTCCATGACCCCTAATTGGTAGTTGGACGTTAAGCCCCGTCTGAAAAAATAGGCGATTTCTTTACTACTTTTTTACTTTTTATTGGGTTATCCGGAAAATAATACTGGATTTTATGTTTTCTTTAAAATACCCCTCCAAATAGTAAACTGTTTATGTTTGTTGGACTTTTGGCTTTTATAAATTTAAACACTAATCCTCTTTCAAACAAAAATGTTTGTTTATCTCTATAACATTTTGCTACTTGGAAATAATTCAGTCTTTACTAAGATGTCAAAGCGTGATTTTCGCATAATTTTGTTCTACGAGTTCAAACTCGGCCGGAACGGGGTCCATACGGCCAGAAATATCAACAATGTCTGGGGCGAAGGCAGTATAAGTGAGTGCACTATTCCACAGTGGCTCCAGAGATTTCGAGAGGGAGACTTGAGCCTTGAAGACAAAGAAGGCCATGGAAGAAGTTCTGCCCTTGATGACGATGTTCTCCGAGCTTTGGTGGAAGAAATTCCCAGAACAAAACTGTTCGAGAACAGGCAGGGAAATTCGAAGTCAGCAAATCAACCGTCGATGTCCATCTCAAGGCGATTTGGGAAGGTGAAAAAGCTTGAAAGTTGGGTTCCACACACATTAAACGACCGCCAATAAAATTAGCCGTATGAAATTTGTGCGCTGCACATCTTTGTCAAAACAACAGCGATCCTTTTTCTGTCCAGAATTGTGACTAGCGGATCCTCTACGACAACAGCAGACGCTCTGGACAGTGGCATGACAAAGGAGAAGCAGCACGACATTTTCCAAAGTCCCCCAAATCATCAAAAAAATGTGATGGTTACTGCTTGGTGGGCTTCATTTGGTCTGATTCATTACAGCTTCTTGAAACCTGGCAAAACCATCAATGCCGCATCGTATTGCAACCAAATTGACGTAATGCATCAGAAATTGGCAATAATGAAGCCATCTTTAGTCAATCGAAAGGGGATTCCCATTCTGTTGCATGACAACGCTCGGCCACATATCTCACGTTTGACTTCCCGAAAATTGTTGGAGCTTGGCTATGAGACTCTGCCACAACCCGCCCTACTCACCGGACCTCTCGCCTACTGATTACATTTTTTTTAGACACCTGGACCGCTATTTAAAAAATAAAAAATTTATTGAACAAAGAACATCAGAAAATGCGTTTTCTGAATTTATAAATTCTAAGGATTCCAAATTCTATACAGAGGGTATGGAAAAGTTACCCACACGTTGGCAGAAATGTACAGAAAGTAATGGAGACTATTTTGATTAATAAAAACAGTTGTGAATCATTAATTTTAATTTTTGTAATTGTTAATTGCAACTCATAAACTAGGAATAGCGTAGTGAAGTACCCTGAGTTGCTGCTAGATTCCAAAGCTAACATTTACTCAACTTATCAACTCAGTTTGCGACAGATCGACGAGTCTTATCTACAGCCTTTTCTCACATGCACGCTGGGCTAGATGTTGCTAGGGTATCTACCACTGTTTCTAACTCAACCGAAAGGTTTATACAGTCTTGTTCGAACAAAGAATTCAGTCATGTTACCAAAAAAAGACACACTACTGAAATCCTAATCATTGCAGTTCACTTTTAGAGGCCATTTTTTTTTTGTTTTTTTACTATGTGAATTAACTGATTATCTTTTTGCTCCGTGAATTAAATGATTATCTTTTTGCTCCGTGAATTAACTGATTATCTTTTTGCTCCGTGAATTAACTGATTATCTTTTTGCTCCGTGAATTAACTGATTATCTTTTTGCTCCGTGAATTAACTGATTATCTTTTTTGCTCCTAACATATAGTAAAAATGTCAAATTGTAGGAAAATTTAGCGATCATATAACTGAGAATGCCGTGAAAGAATTGTCTGTGCCTTAAATTCAATTTAAAAAGTTCGCTCCATAAAAAAGGACGCTATAATATTAAATCAAAATTAATGGCCCCCGAAATCCGTGGGATTTAAAAAAAACAAAAGCCCCACTTCCGCTATCCCCAGCTGCGATAAACATTATTGGAAATAAATCATTGAAAATAATACAACCATTATCTAGATTACGGTAGTAGCTTAACCAATGAAATAAAATTGAATTTTAGAATGAAATACGAGTATGCGTTTAATCCTTTTTTAATCTTTTCAATTTTATTATTATTTTAATTCGACATAAAGCGAGATTTTTTCTCAATTATTTTAGGTCATTAATTGTTTATTACAATCTTAATGAGAATGCTAATTGGGGTCTCGTATAATAAAAAATCTGGTGTAACATCTTTCTCTTTCGAGTTATTGTCTTCCTGAAAGAATTTTAACATCCTTCAGAAAGCTCTAAACAATTGTCCCTGAAAATTTATTCGAATTAAAAACTAAATTAGAAGTCATTTTCGATAAGTAAATCTCAGTAAAGTGAAAAGTCTATTGAGTAATGCCCCATTTCCGGGGATCAGTGTTGGTCTAGTGGTTAAGATAGTGGCTTCATGAGCGGGAGATTCCCAGTTCGAATCCAGCGTATGACTACTTTTTATTTGTTAGAATAAAATTGTTAATCGCAGCGTTTCCCAACCTTACTTGTCTCGCGGACCACTTGGTAGTATTTCAAGATACCACTTCGTAAAAATGATTGTCGTATTTCGTGAAATTTGTTATTTTACTATAATTATCCTTATTTGTATAGAGATACAATGTATCTGCTACAAAGCAGTTTAAGTTCATGTTCACTTTATAAACTTTGTAAAGTGTAAGATCTTAGTTTTAAAACTTTTTTTAAATGACAAAAAAATTGCGTAACTACATATTTTTCTCTTCAAAATTTAATTTACAAAGTTCTTCTTTAGGATTATTATATTTGTGCCCAAAATCTTCTAAATTAATTTCTTTTAAGCATTCAACTTCCTGTAAGTACCAATTAAATTTAATGTTGCTTGGATAGAGCTAACTCCTTACAATCAGTCTCCTTAAGCAGATTTTTACATAGTTATCATTTAAGTTCTGTCACATGATAATTCTATTAAATTTTCTTTATCTTTTATCGATAATAATTTAGCTTTTCCTAAATTTTCTTTATAGAAGGGGTTTGAAATCTAATTAGGGTAAAGTCGGGTGAGATGGCCAATCGGGAGAGATGGCCAACAGCCGAAATTTAACCGAAATGTCGTCCGACGGCGCTGCGTGACCTCTCAAGTGATGAACATTCATGTCTGACTACATTGAGCTTATTTTGGTCTGCGTCAAAGCGTTATTAATTAACTCATAGAATAAAAACATTATCGTCTCAACAAAAAATTTTATGATAGTTACATACTGCGAGCTGCAGCGAATGTATGTGTCAAAATTTTAGTATTGTTTTTCACATATTATGAAAGTACAGTCCTATTTTGGAATTGAAACAATATTTTTACAACCATGTTTTTGTCTAGAAACCAGTTGCGTACATTCCAGGCCCACGTTAGAAGGAATTCCAAGTACATCAAGAGAAGTAGAAAGCAATATTTCCATCAATGATTCTCTTTTGGATCAAATATTAAAGCAGGAAATGCCAGCAACAGAGATCCCTGTTTCATTCCTACTTCTCCCCCTAATGTTATTGATTTCTCGCACGCACACTTTCTCTCTCTACACTCGCACACACCCACATATATTTATTTAAAATTTATTAACATTTATTTTTGTTATTTTTCATGAAGTATCTGTTATATTTAGTACTTCGTTATTACAAAATTTCCAAAGTTTAAACGGAAGTTATTTTAAGAACTTTCGTTCCGAAATTTATGAAATTCTTTTTCAAATGTGTTGAGATCCTAGCAAAATAAATAAATAAAAAGATGACACGTATGTTTTTTTATAGCTAACGTTTCGACTATCTTTTTCAGTGTAGAATAGACTCAAAAAATTTAAAAAAAAAAAGTATATAATACGAGGGTCGTTTGAAAAGTCCGTGCAAAGTCAGAGAGATAGCACCACTGGCGCGTATCGAGGTTATGTTTAGTTAGTAGCATCTCTTGGAAGAACACACACCGAGTTTCAGCCAGATCGGTCTATTTCTTTGTGTTTGGCATTCGTTTGAATCGAGGAAGTCGAGTGATTTTCAAAAAATGGACGAAAAAGAATTTCGTGTGTTGATTAAACACTACTTTATGAAAGGCAAAACGCCTCAGGAGACTAAAGAGAAGCTTGATAAACATTATGGTGACTCTGCACCTTCGATTAGAACAGTTTATAAATGGTTTCAAAATTTTCGGAGTGGCCATATGGACACAAGTGACGCTGAACGTTCTGGACGCCCTGTTGAGGTTACTACTCCAGAAATCATTGATAAAATCCATGATATGGTGATGGATGACAGAAGAGTGAAGGTGCGTGAGATTGCTAGTGCTGTGGGCATCTCGAATGAACGGGTACACAATATTTTGCATCAACATTTGGACATGACAAAGCTATCCGCAAGATGGGTGCCGCGATTGCTCACGCTTGACCTAAAACGAAATCGTGTGAAGTGTTGCAAGGACGGTTTGCAGCTGTTCCAGAAGAATCCGCAGGACTTTAAGCGTCGTTTCGTCACTGTGGCTGAAACATGGATACATCACTACACTCCTGAGACCAAAGAACAATCCAAACAATGGGTTATCAAGGGGGAATCTGCGCCAAAAAAGGCGAAGACCGTTCCTTCGGCCGGAAAGATTATGGCGACTGTCTTTTGGGATTCGCAAGGAATAATCCTCATCGACTATCTGGAAAAGAGTAAAACTATTACAGGTGCATATTATTCATCGTTATAGGACCGTTTGAAAACCGAGCTGCAAGAAAAACGCCCACGATTGGCCCACAAAAAAGTTCTTTTTCATCACGACAACTCACCAGCTCACACCTCAGCAGTTGTGGTCGCAAAATTAATGGAAATAGGGTTCCAACTCGTTTCACATCCTCCCTATTCTCCAGACTTGGCTCCCTCGGACTACTATTTGTTCCCCAATATGAAGAAATGGCTGGCGGGAAAAAGATTTTATTCAAACGAGGAGGTGATTGCAGAAAAGAATGGCTATTTTTCAGACTTGGACAAATCCTATTATTCGGAAGGGATCAACAAACTAGAGCAGCGTTGGACGAAGTGTACGAGGGTCGTTTGAAAAGTCCGTGCAAAGTCAGAGAGATAGCACCACTGGCGCGTATCGAGGTTATGTTTAGTTAGTAGCATCTCTTGGAAGAGCACACACCAAGTTTCAGCCAGATCGGTCTATTTCTTTGTGTTTGGCATTCTTTTGAATCGAGGAAGTCGAGTGAGTTTCAAAAAATGGACGAAAAAGAATTTCGTGTGTTGATTAAACACTACTTTATGAAAGGCAAAACGCCTCAGGAGACTAAAGAGAAGCTTGATAAACATTATGGTGACTCTGCACCTTCGATTAGAACAGTTTATAAGTGGTTTCAAAATTTTCGGAGTGGCCATATGGGCACAAGTGATGCTGCACGTTCTGGACGCCCTGTTGAGGTTACTACTCCAGAAATCATTGATAAAATGGTGATGGATGACAGAAGAGTGAAGGTGCGTGAGATTGCTAGTGCTGTGGGCATCTCGAATGAACGGGTACACAATATTTTGCATCAACATTTGGACATGACAAAGCTATCCGCAAGATGGGTGCCGCGATTGCTCACGCTTGACCAAAAACGAAATCGTGTGAAGTGTTGCAAGGACGGTTTGCAGCTGTTCCAGAAGAATCCGCAGGACTTTAAGCGTCATTTCGTCACTGTGGATGAAACATGGATACATCACTACACTCCTGAGACCAAAGAACAATCCAAACAATGGGTTACCAAGGGGGAATCTGCGCCAAAAAAGGCGAAGACCGTTCCTTCGGCCGGAAAGATTATGGCGACTGTCTTTTGGGATTCGCAAGGAATAATCCTCATCGACTATCTGGAAAAGGGTAAAACTATTACAGGTGCATATTATTCATCGTTATTGGACCGTTTGAAAACCGAGCTGCAAGAAAAACGCCCACGATTGGCCCACAAAAAAGTCCTTTTCCATCACGACAACGCACCAGCTCACACCTCAACAGTTGTGGTCGCAAAATTAATGGAAATAGGGTTCCAACTCGTTTCACATCCCCCCTATTCTCCAGACTTGGCTCCCTGGGACTACTATTTGTTCCCCAATATGAAGAAATGGCTGGCGGGAAAAAGATTTTATTCAAACGAGGAGGTGATTGCAGAAACGAATGGCTATTTTTCAGACTTGGACAAATCCTATTATTCGGAAGGGATCAACAAACTAGAGCAGCGTTGGACGAAGTGTATAAGCCTAAAAGGAGACTATGTTTGAAAATAAAAAAGGTTTACCCCAAAAAATTAAGTAGTTTTTATTTTTGCACGGACTTTTCAAACGACCCTCGTATATGCAAAATATATTTTTATATGTATTTAAAATAACTATTAATTGAAAATTTCCTTTGAATTATAACTAAAAACTTATATTTATATAAAAAGAAATAGATTTTCTACTCATTTGTTTTCTACTATGAAATATCTAAAATTCAACGAAGTAACCTCTTGTTTATCTGGTAAAGTAAAAGAAACTATACCAGGTAACAGAACTAGGACAACCTGACAAGAAATAAATATTGCTATAAATTACAGAAAGATTTCCAATATCTAATTTAAAATTATTTATAGGATTTATCTCTATTTAAGTATGGATTAATTCCAGAATGTTGAGCTTTTATTACTTAATATTGATGGCTAGAATGATGGTAGTTATAGCAGTAACTTAAAGCCATGTTTGTGATCAAGATATTTGTTTGTTTTTTTGTATAGCCAATTTGGGAAAGATGAGATATTATAAAAAGCAAAAATTAAAAAAGATTGGATTTCTATAATTTCATATTTTCTGTAAACTGGTACAAGTTTTTGCGATAAAATAAATACATTAAAAAAAAAATCAGTTAATTCAATTTGATTTCTAACTTTCTTAAGAAACAACTAAACAAACTCAGTGTTAAGTAAACTAAATCCATAGCTGCAATTTATTTATGGATTGCAGCTATGGATATAATTATGATTTAGAACTTCTAAGATCACGAGTGTAGAAGGCACCCAGTGGTGTCACTTCAGTAACGTGCTTTGCTATACATACTTCTCTCACGATAAGAATAGATCACGAGACCATCTTCTCTTCAATCTCCTTAGAGGATTACCTGGTAATGTGGAGGAAGATAGGTGTTCTATGAGAGGGTTAGGATGAGCTGCTGTAGAGGAATGAAATTTGAGAAAACGAGTGTTAGCAAGATCTGTAATGAAAGGGATTTTAAGGTCATTGTAGATAGTGGAGGTTAGATACGTAGAACAGAGCGTTAAGAAGTTTTCGTAGTATTTTTGACTGTAATGCCTGGAGGCGTAGTGAGTTGGAACGCTTAGTCAATCCCCATACTTCGATGCCGTATGACCAAATAGGTCGCAGTAACAGTAGATATAAGAGTCTTTTGTTATGTAGGTTAAGTTTGAACTAACTTTTGAATTTAATCATTACAATTTCGAAACTGCTCCGTCACGAATAGTAAACTTCTCAGACTTATGAAGCATATTTAATCAAAAATTGTTCAATATTTTCAGTTTATTCAAAGTTAAACTGAGTCCAGACTGGTTAAGAAGCTCCTAGGAAGAAAAAATCTAAGGGTTAGCAGCTGGATTCGAACCCGGGACCTCCGCGTGAGAATCGAGTACGCTAACCACATAGCTAATCCCTTCCCTGGTTGTACTTAATCAATTGGACAAATTCTTCTGGTATTTGAAATAACAACTTACCACTTAAGATTTAGGTTATTTCCTGTAAGTTCTTTTTTAGAAAAAATAATTAATAAATAAATACTGACTAAAAATGTTTTTTGCATTTTACTTTAATAATTATTTTCTTTATTTTATTTTTACTGAAATTTGTCTCTTCCGGTGGAATAAGCAAGCCTGAGGTTAAATGTTATTCTCTCAGGCACGCAGCATTTCCCGCTAATTTATGAGGGTTGCGCCAGTGGCGGGAGCGGGGACGGTGGTACAGTAGGTTTGGAAGTATTAGTAATGTTGGTGAAAGAGGGGAGCCGGTTGCTATGGACACAAACCCATACTCTTGTGCTCTCCGCCTCCAGCGGTATGTGTCGATGCGGCGGCCGAACACTATACCGCCATCTTGCTTTGCCACCGCCCCCAACTCTATTTTCCTGGCTGCCTTCTCCCGTGGATGCTGATACTGGCCTCTTGTCTGTTGAGTTACCCACACAACTCACCCTTTCTACTTCCACATGCTCTTTATTTTCCCAAAACTTCCTCTCTAGTCAACTCTGTCTGCAGTGAATAGTATTCTTTTTTTCTAGGGCGAGGGGAAATTTGAAAGTAGAGACTAAAATTTCAGCAATTACTACAATTCTCCAAAGTAAAATAATAGATTATTGTCTGCAATTTATTGTTGTAAGGTGTTCTTAACTTGGAAGAAGCGTTAAGCCGAGAATGGCGTGTGGGCTTACTGTTAAGCCCAAAGGATTCCTACCCTCAGCTTTCTATTTGTTCCTAAAGTCATATCTGTTTGACTGATCCTTTGGATCCGTTTTGGCTCCTCTAAATGCTCTGTTTTTTAAAAATATTTTCGGCGGATCCCAGGATAGTGTCCTCGCTTTGCTCCTAGTTATATTTTACTCTAAAGATATTCATTCCCATTTATCCAAAAACAATTCTACATTCTTCTAGAATCCTTCTTAGTACTATAGTGCTCAGAAAAATTGCCAACGCCACGTTTTACGCATCAAACTCAACAATTCGTAATGATCTTAAAATTTCTTTTAAACAAAAACATTTTTTAAAAGCCAACCTAACCTAACCTAACCTAACCTAACCTGCTCAATTTATTGGGCAGAAGAAATAAATAAATATACGAGGTATGTTCAAAAAATAAGGTGAATTTTCAAATTTCGCGGGCTACGTACATTCGAATTTCGATTGTCTTTTTTTTTATGTTGGTACACTTGTCTCGAACATATTTTCAAAGTTGTAGCTATATAGCATGTTTAGTTTGTATGTTAGAGGCATAAATAAGACAAGTGTTTTGCGAGTTCGGCGATTTTCTTCTGTCGAAAAATGGATCAACGAATTTGAATCAAATTTTGTGTAAAAAATGGAATTAAGTGCTCAAAAACACTTGAAATGTTGAGAGTGGCGTACGGTGAGAGTACTCTGTGTCAAAAAAATGTTTACAAGTGGTACAAGCTTTTCACAGAAGGTCGAGAAGATGTGAATGACGACGCTCGCCCTGGACGCCCCAGCACATCAACAACCGATGAAAATGTTGAGAAGAATCGTCGAATCACAATTAGAGAAATTGCTGAGGTTGTCGGCATATCGGTTGGCACATGTCCTGCAATTTTTTTCGGAAATTTTGGGCATGAAGCGTGTAGTAGCGAAGTTCGTTCCAAAATTGCTGAATTTTGATCAAAAAAACCGTCGCCTGAGCATCGCTCAGGAATTGTTGAATGACATTATCATGTCTCAGTCACCGTATTCACCAGATTTGGCGCTCTGCGACTTTTTCCTGTTCCCATGATTGAAGAGACCCATGAAAGGACGGAGATTTGCGACGATTGAGGAGATAAAAACCGAATCGCTGAGAGAGCTCAAGGACATACCAAAAAGTGCATATTAGAACTGTTCCGAGGATTGGAAAAAATGCTGGCACATATGTATTATATCTGAGGGGGACTACTTTGAAGGAGACAAAATAAAAATCGATGAATAAATAAATATTTTTTAAGAAAAATGAAAATTCACCTTATTTTTTGAACACACCTCGTATTGCTAAGTATAATTTAGGTCCAATGATTAGTTCGGGAAATATATTAATACATGGTATGGCATCTTTCAGAGCATACAGACGTGCGTCCTGGAGGATTTTTGGAATAATTTAAAATAGAAAGTAAGTGATTGTTTTAGATACCCGGTTTGACTTGGGGGACCGTCACTACTTAAATGATAAGCTCAATTTGGACCAGATGAGTTGGATTATGAAAGCTAGCGGTGGGGTTCTTCGGCTAGATGGTTATTCCTTCCACCAATATGAAGATGAGTGATGCCATTTGTGTGAAGGTTTATTAGTCGACCGAATATACCACTTCTTTGCCGTCTGTCCCAGATTGAGTGAAATTAGGTTGAAATATTTTGGGAATTCCGAATTGTCGGAATGGATGTGGTAAATATTTTGAATGGAAGTGATTGGCCATCGTTGACACTTTTTTTGTAAAAATTTATATAATTATTTATAAAGATTTAAAATGTTTATTAAAAAAATAATAAATAATAATATTAATAAATATTAATAATATTAATAAATATTAATAATATTAATAAATATTAATAATATTAATAAATATTAATAATATTAATAAATATTAATAATATTAATATTTTATATTAATATATAATAATATATGTTAATAAATATAAATATTAATTAACATAAAAATAATATTAATAATATTAAAAAATGTTTATTTAAAATGAAATTAAAATAAATTTTTAAGAATAACCAAATAGAAGTTAAATAAATACAAAATAGAGATTACAGCGTTAGTAAATATGGAAAGTAATAAGTTTTTAAATTCAGTTAATTTTTTAATTTTTGTTCAAGATTTATTTGATAGCATTATCTTATTACTTTTATTTCTTATATTAGTCTACAGAGGAGTTTTTAGATCTTTCTTTTCTTTTTCTTATTTAGTTCTGTTTTTTCAACTGTATATAATGGAATCACAAGGGTTTTGTTCTCCTTTTTGCGTAGATTGCAATGAGGAGGAGGATTTCAAACATATAATAATGGATATGTCCACGTTATGTGGTAGAAAGGAAACGAATGTTTGACGATATATACAGGCATTTAGATGCACCATTTCGCTACGAAGACATAATATTCTCCACCTACATCTACGTGCTTAAATCTGTAGCAGAGCTAGCAAAGAAATATGAATGTATTTAAAAGTTATAGCCGATTAGAATGAATGGAAGAAAATAATTAGGGAAGGATTACGTGATTTTAATTTCGGTTAAGCTATAAGGATGGCAGGAATATAGAGTACTGATCCATCCATTAGTTGTAAGGTTTATGTAAATAGTTGTATATACGAGGGTCGTTTGAAAAGTCCGTGCAAAAATAAAAACTACTTAATTTTTTGGGGTAAACCTTTTTTATTTTTCAACATAGTCTCCTTTTAGGCTTATACACTTCGTCCAACGCTGCTCTAGTTTGTTGATCCCTTCCGAATAATAGGATTTGTCCAAGTCTGAAAAATAGCCATTCGTTTCTGCAATCACCTCCTCGTTTGAATAAAATCTTTTTCCCGCCAGCCATTTCTTCATATTGGGGAACAAATAGTAGTCCGAGAGAGCCAAGTCTGGAGAATAGGGGGGATGTGAAACGAGTTGGAACCCTATTTCCATTAATTTTGCGACCACAACTGCTGAGGTGTGAGCTGGTGCGTTGTCGTGATGGAAAAGGACTTTTTTGTGGGCCAATCGTGGGCGTTTTTCTTGCAGCTCGGTTTTCAAACGGTCCAATAACGATGAATAATATGCACCTGTAATAGTTTTACCCTTTTCCAGATAGTCGATGAGGATTATTCCTTGCGAATCCCAAAAGGCAGTCGCCATAATCTTTCCGGCCGAAGGAACGGTCTTCGCCTTTTTTGGCGCAGATTCCCCCTTGGTAACCCATTGTTTAGATTGTTCTTTGGTCTCAGGAGTGTAGTGATGTATCCACGTTTCATCCACAGTGACGAAACGACGCTTAAAGTCCTGCGGATTCTTCTAGAACAGCTGCAAACCGTCCTTGCAACACTTCACACGATTTTGTTTTTGGTCAAGCGTGAGCAATCGCGGCACCCATCTTGCGGATAGCTTTGTCATGTCCAAATGTAGATGCAAAATATTATGTACCCGTTCATTCGAGATGCCCTCAGCACTAGCAATCTCACGCACCTTCACTCTTCTGTCATCCATCACCATATCATGGATTTTATCCATGATTTCTGGAGTAGTAACCTCAACAGGGCGTCCAGAACGTTCAGCGTCACTTGCGCCCGTATGGCCACTCCGAAAATTTTGAAACCACTTATAAACTGTTCTAATCGAAGGTGCAGAGTCACCATAATGTTTATCAAGCTTCTCTTTAGTCTCCTGAGGCGTTTTGCCTTTCATAAAGTAATCAACACACGAAATTCTTTTTCGTCCATTTTTTGAAAATCACTCGACTTCCTCGATTCAAACGAATGCCAAACACAAAGAAATAGTCCGATCTGGCTGAAACTTGGTGTGTGTTCTTCCAAGAGATGCTACTAACTAAACATAACCTCGATACGCGCCAGTGGTGCTATCTCTCTGACTTTGCACGGACTTTTCAAACGACCCTCGTATACTGGTATTTAGATGCACCATTTCGCTACGAAGACATAATATTCTCCACCAACATCTATGTGCTTAAATCTGTAGCAGAGCTAGCAAAGAAATATGAATGTATTTAAAAGTTACAGCCGATTAGAATGAATGGAAGAAAATGATTAGAGAAGGATTACGTGATTTTAATTTCGGTTAAGCTATAAGGATGGCAGGAATATAGAGTACTGATCCATCCATTAGTTGTAAGGTTTATGAAAATAGTTGTATATAGTAGAGGGATGAATGAGTGAAGCGAATGTATTTATAAGTAAGAATGGAGAGTGAGTGATATTCTAGTGATAAGCACCTAGACGATGCTGGCTGTATGGCGAAAGCCAATGCCAAAAAATAGGCAAAAATTTGTTTATTTAATTAATAATTTTGCATAATTTATTAAAACGACTCCACCGACGGTCTATGACCATGGTGATTGTCTAGATTATTTGTAAATGTGTTAAATTTGTAATATTCAAAATATTATATATAATTCAATAAAGACTATTACTACTATTAACCTGCTCATTCACAAACAATTATTACCTTGTTCACTATCCTAAGGAATCCTCCTATGATACTGAATCGCCACTGCTTCGCAACCAAGTTTTTCATCTGATTACCTCAAACCTTTTTCCTATTGGCTCTAAGAACTTGCATTTTACACATTACACATGACTGTAATTTTCTTACAACAAAGTAAATTAAATAGTTTTTGTGAGAAACGATGCCCCCCAAAAAAGAGGCAAAAATGGCATTTTCAAAAATTCTTCTTCAACTTGATACCTACTCTTTTTTGGGCGGGTAAACAACGTAGCGTCTAAACGATTTTTTTATTCGATTCGAAATTTCATTAATTTAAATTAAATATGTTAGTGAAGCACCAAATTTGAAGGAAATGGTTGTTGAAAGGATGTGATATTTAACTGAATAAATTTTGTGGTTTATTATATATATTTTGTTCGCAAAAAATAATTTTAACAAGTTTTAATTAATTTATTTTTAATGAGATTTATTTATTTACACAACTGCAGTATATTTCAGCAATAAGTGAAACTGATACATGATGCAAGTAAAGTAAAGTAATCGCCTATTTTTTCAGACGGGGCTGAACGTCCAACTACCAATTAGGTGTCGTGGACGCAGGCGACTAGCAAACATACTTTACTGTAAATTTCTTTTATTAACTATTAAATAAAATCTAAGGCCTAAGACCGGGAATCGAACCCAGTACCACAATACATATTAGCTTCGCAGGTCTCGCCTCTAACCGCTCGGCTAACGTGGCGCCTTACATGACACAAGTATAACCTTCCAACGGGCGCGAGTATCTCACAGATACAGCCTAAGCCTAAAATAATCGCAGTTTAGCGACGGAGCGGCGGAGGGTGCTGTCCTTTAAGCAATGCTACACTCTCATGACTAGTTTCCTTCAGTGCTAATCTTGTTTGGGGTTGTACATTTCTTAGCAATTGTCGATCCGTGCCTGACATATACTCGCGACCAATCGAGTAAGTTTTCAGACTTACCAATTATTTATATTTTTTCTTCTACATGTCCATAAAATTGAACGGTTTTCAACATTGTTTACAAGAATATTGTTTTCTACTGACAGAAAAAGACATTGTATATCTCAGATACGAGGAGGAAATATCTGCGAAAGCTTTCAGACAGTCTAGTGGCTGAACATGCTGATTGTAATTATTACAGTTATTGGCTTGTAAAAAATAAAAAGTACTGTCGTTTTCTGCGCCTTTTCCATTTGTAATTTCAATTATTAATAATTACAGATGTTATTTAATTAATTTCATTTCTTCTACTGATAGAAAAAATTAAAAATACCAAAGTTTATCTGTAAAAAACGCGCGCCCGTATTTGTAACTTTTTGGGCGCGCCCGCTGGAAGGATAAACATGAGTAACGGGAGGGGAGAATTCACCCATTGGTGAAACTCCCAAAGAAGAACAGTTCACTATTGTGCACTGGCACTTACTTCATTTAGAAGATCGCGTGGCCATTTGCGCTTCAGCCGTCTTGGAGTATTTCCAGGCAATGCAGTAAGCTGGGGATACTAGTGGATATAACTTGATCTTGCAGCTTCTGAAACATAGGGAACAAGGAAATCTCGGTGCAAGATAGAGTTAGAGATATAGTAAGGAGCATTTGCGATTCGGCGGAGTGTTTTTGACTGGAAGGATTGGATTTCTGTAGATATTGGAAGCTTTGGCTGAGCCCCAAAGTTCCATTCCCGTAAGTCCAGGCAGGTTTCAGTATCATTATGTAGATAAGTTCTTTATTGTTTTTAAAAATTAAAATTTAATTTAAAATTAAAACAAAAAAAATGTTCTCTCAATTGTCTGCTTTTACTGTATAACTAGCGTGGTTTTGAAGGCCTTGGACTTTTTATTATCACTAATAACTGCAACTTTGTATTTTATATGAAATGTCAGTGGAAAATTATTGATTGTGTGTCGTGTATAATATGTACGCGTGTTAATTAAATTGCAGATATCAGCTGTCCAGCGCTACCTACTTCCTTCTGAAAGATATCTGTCTTTTTTCCTGCAAGTGTTAAGTAAATGGCCAATTATTGTACCAAATTTAGTGGAAAAAAGTACATTTTCAATCACTGTTTTGAGCTTTTATATGTGCTTAATTATTAGTAAGTTTTGATTTTTACGTCCTTTCTTGGAACCCCCACACTAGACTTAAAAGAACAGAACTGAACAGACGCTATCGACTACTTAAAAGACTCTTAGACAACAGATCAAAACTCTCTCTGGACAACAAAAGACTAATTTATACAGCTATTTTAAAACCAATCTGGGCGAATGGAATAGAGCTGTGGGGTTCAACCAAACGCTCCAATCTCCAAAGGATTCAAGCTCTACAATCTAAAATTCTTCGAACTATTGTAAACGCTCCTTTTTATGTCTCCAACTTGACTATACACACTGACCTGAACATTCCTTTTGTCACACAAGTCGCTAAAACAAGATACCGAAAACTCCACTTCAGCCTCATATAAATCCTCTAGCTAAAAATCTTTCTTCTAGAACTCTTCCTGACAACCCGACAAGACGCCTTAAGAGACAGTGGCCTCGTGATCTCCTCTCAAGTGAAGAGAGCCTGTTTTGGAGTGTTACCACTGGGTTACTTCTCCACTCGTATTCTTCTGTTATTTGTTGTACCCTGTTATCACTGTTACTTATAGCGCTAACGCGCTGATTGTAGCAAAAAAAAAAAACGCAAAAAAAAAGAAAAAGATTTTTACGTCAATCATTTAATAATAAATTTTATTGCTAATTCAGTTTAAAAATTACGACTTTTTAGGGAAGGAATTAGCTAAGGGGTTAGCGTTACTGGATTCCAACGCAGATTTCCTGGATCCAGTTGTTGGCCCTTAGATTTTCTCTTCTTTGAAGCTTCTTATAGCTTACTGTCTGGTGATGAACATTGTTTGTAACGAGAGAACACTCTCCGGAGGCCGGCATGAAAAAGAGTAAAGTTGAAAAACATCCAGCTTCGACAAAAAATTTTTTTTCCTATTTTCCTATAAAAATAGAAAATTCCCAAATTTTCTTTAAAATAAAGGTCATAGTTTACAAGAGTAATGTTTTTGCAATAACGTAGATTAAAAAAATTTCGAGAAAAACTATACCAAAAATGGGTAAAAACGGCATTTTCAAAAACTGTTCGTGTGATTATTATTTTCTTTTTTTCTTTTTTTTTACATTTTCTTATTATATTTTAATGTCTAGGGCTCTGGGGTGGACAGTTTCCCTTAGCCTGCGTGAGGAAGGTTTCAGACCACGACTACGTAGCAATATAAGGAATATAGCAGTTATTCTTTTCTACTTTATGGGCCACAATAAAGCGTGACTTTTCCTTATGTTTAAGTTCGACTTCCGAGCCATTTATTACAATTGGTGATTTATACTGCTGGCAATCTCTAAGCTATCAACCAAGGCAGAAGTGGAGGTATGGGGAGCGAAGTAGATATCCCAGCTTCTGCAGCAAAAAGAACAGAAGGTAAAAATAGAAAACAAAATGGCGGAAAATGAAAACAGAATGGAAAAAAAAGAAAATAGAAATGAAGAAAACTGATCGAAAGAATGCTGTAGTTTATATCTCAATCACTCCCTTCTTCGTTGGCAAGACTCTGTGATATTGATGGCAGATGAAATTCCTTTCAAATATGAATCAGAAGTTATATATTTCATTTCAGATAGCAAACTCGGCAGATATCACACACATGTTCAAATTATGTAAAATTTTTAAGAGTGGGAAATTTGGATTTTGGAATCATTAGATTTCCTTGAAGTATCCAATATTTTTTTTTTTTGGCGTTTATTTTTGCTACAATCAGCGCGTTAGCGCTATAAGTAACAGTGATAACAGAGTAACAAATGATAAGGTAACGAGTGGAGAAGTTACCCAGTGGTAACACTCCCAAATATTAGATGGTTAGTCCTATAACCTATAACCAAGTAAAACTGGCGAATTGAAGGGAAATTTGAGAAACTACGAGTGGTTTAATAATGGGCCACTCCCCCAGTGGCTACTAACTTTGTCCGCTCCTAAAACTGTACCGATTAAACCAACTGTTGTTAACACTGCTGCTCACATTCTATGCAGGATTATGTACGATTATAATTCACTTAAGGGACATTATCAATGCTGGTCACGTGTTGCAAATATGGCCGCTATGTCCGAGCTATGGCATTCATATAGTGTAATAGGGTAAAGTCACCTGCAAGGATTTGTAATAGAACCAAGTACTTAACCTGGTTGACCAAGTGAATTGGCAAATATTCGGCACAATATGGATGCTGTGAACATCTTAATAATGTTTACTTTTTCCATTCAATACGTGTTTGTATCGTTGGCTGAACGTTAATATACTATCACCTGTGTTTCACGGAATTGAAAAAAAAGAAGAAAAAATGACATTTCATCCATTTCAAGTATTCTGAAAATTTGGGAATCGATGACTTATTAAGCAGCTCTACATTACCGGAATGGCTTGCCTGCTCTGCGCTTCGCTTTTCCAATTGAGGACCCACAGTAGCCACAAATAATTTTTCCACATCCGGCAGTAAAAAGCGATTCATAAAACTGAAAAGTAATAATAATTAATAAAAATGATTTCTTTGTCCACAATTAAGAATCAAACAGAATATTTACAAATTCTCGAGTAAATTAAAATTTTCTAAATTAAAAATAAACAATTAAAAAATAATGACAAAAATAAAGTAAAATAATAATATTTATTCTAATTCAAATTTATTTATTGTTTTTAAAATAAAATTTTACAGCAAGAGTTTTCCTCCTTTAAAATAATAATATCAATCATTTTATTTGCACAAAAGAATACATCTTTATGGCATGGAGTTGAGGTCACAATATTTACAAAAAATAAAACAGAAATCAATATCCATCTATGTATAGGTTAACTCAAAAAATAAAAACCAAAAAAGGGTTTAAATTAAAAATACAACATAAATAAATAAATAAATAAAAAATTGAAATTATATAACCTTAAATTAAACTTAAAATTTCTACTCTGAAAAATTCAAAATCTAAGAAATAGAAAAAAAAACATTCATCTTTTAATTAGGCCGAATAGTTTAAATATAATTTTCTTTCTTTTAAACATATGATGCTATACAAAAAAATATGTTCAAGTTTAATTACATTATCAATGTTTAACAGATTTTCGAAACATTCAATTGGGGCATTTAACCTTAAAACATATTGAACCAAATATTTATCTCTTTGAGCAGAGAATTTTGGGCATTCAAAAAGAAAATGAAATAAATCATCAGCCACTTTTAGCGAACACGGCAAGCAAATATTTGTAGGGTTAAATTCGTATCTTTCTTTATTAAATAAAATTCTACCTAATTTTTTACCCATTAGACGCAATTGTGCGATTAATCTTATTTTTTTCTATATTTGAGTTCAATAATAGGTAATTTTCTGTAGAGCCAAACGAAAAAATATTTCTAAAAAATACACTGAAGGAAGAATTGTTTACAAAATCAATATCTTTACTAAAAAAATGGTTATCGAATGCTTGAATTATGTCGTTTACATGGTGAAAAAAGTACGAGACATTGCTATTTAATAATAAATGGTCAAAACTGATCGTGGAAAGGGCAGACTTCAAGACTGAGAACCAATTAAATGGCAGGACGAAATTTTTTTCAATTTGCATTAATCTCAGTAAACATTTTGCTGGTAGCCTATCATCCGCCATATTCAGAAGGGTGCCATACCAGCTTAGCATACGTTTGACGACTTTAAGCTTTATATGTCTCCGACCTATTTCCAGTCTGATGAACGCACTTGGGGTTTGTGGAGGTAGTCTCAAAACTGCTTTAAAAAAAGCCATCTGCGCACGCTCCAAATCGTCGGAGTATGGGTAGCCCCAAATTTCCGAACAATTTAGCAACACACTCTCTGCCATTGACTCGTAAAGAAGGCATTTAGCCTCCCAGCTTTCAGAATGCGTTTTCTTCAGGAGATCCAAAACAGAAGAATTGGCGGCCTTAAATTTAGTGAGGTGATATTTGGCATTAGTGTTAAATTTGCCCGAAGAAGAGAAAGGGACACCCAAATACGTGTAATTGCCTTTTACTTCGACTTTACTATTGTTGAATAGGAAATCTTTCATCTTTGGAAGTCGGCCTCCTTTATGGAACATAACAATCACGGTTTTACTGGTGTTCACTACCAATGAATTAATTTCACAATACTCCTTAAGAATATTTAAATTTTGTTGGGTTTCCCTCCAGGTAGTAGACAGAAGAACGGTATCGTCAGCATACAGGATACACTGGAGATCTGTAGTGGGATTAACGTTGATACCTTTAGCCCCACGGGAAATAAAAAAATCAACAAAATCAGAAGTAAATAGCGCGAAAAGTAACGGACTCAGAATCTCCCCTTGTAGAACCCCTTCCCTAATCGGAATTTCACAGGACTGTTCATAAAATAATAATATGAAAAATACCATAATACAAAAAAGATAAGAAAAGAAATTAATAATAATAGTTATAATAATAATAGTAATAACCGTAATAAGGGAAGGGATTAGCTATGAGGTTAGCATACTGGACTCCCACGCGGAGGTCCCGGGTTCAAATCCAGCAGCTGACCCTTAGATTTTCTCTTCCTAGGAGCTTCTTACAGCTCACTGTCCGGTGATGGACAGTGTTGTCTGTAACGAGAGAACACTGTCCGGAGGCCGGCAGTGCACTGGAAAAAGCTCCGGGCGCCAATAACCTTAGATGTTGACGCGCCTTAAATAAATAAATAAATAAAAAAAAAATAACAGTAATAATAATAAGGGAAGGAAGGGAAGGGATTAGCTGTGAGGTTAGCATGCTGGACTCCCACGCTGAGGTCCCGGGTTCGAATCCAGCAGCTGACCCTTAGATTTTCTCTTCCTAGGAGCTTCTTACAGCTCACTGTCTGGTGATGGACAGTGTTGTCTGTAACGAGAGAACACTGTCCGGAGGCCGGCAGTGCACTGGAAAAAGCTCCGAGCGCTAATAACCTCAGCTGTTGATGCGCCAAAAAAAAAAAAAAAAAAAAAAAAAAAAAAAAAAAAAAAAAAAAAAAAAAAAAATAAGGGAAGGGATTAGCTATACGGTCAGCGTATTGGATTCCCACACGGAGGTCCCGGGTTCGAATCCAGCTGCTGACCCTTAGATTTTCTCTTCATAGGAGCTTCTCACTGTCCGTTGATGGGCAGTGTTGTCTGTAACGAGAGAACACTGTCCGGAGGTCAGTGCTCTGAAAAAAGCTCCGGGCGCCAATAACCTCAGCTGTTGATTCGCCTTAAATCATTTAAAAAAAAAAATTACAGCTCACTGTCCGGTGATGGGCAGTGTTGTCTGTAACGAGAGAACGCTGTCCGGAGGACGGCAGTGCACTGAAAAAAGCTCCGGGCGCCAATAACCTTAGATGTTGAAGCGCCTTAAATCATTAATAAATAAATAAAAAAAAAAATTAAAATAATAATAAAATACGAGACATAAATTAATAAATTACAGATCAAAATAGAGTAATTTGGAAATAAACGAGATCTCTTAACCAAAAATTAGTAATAATAGTCACTTCCTAGGGTCCGATGAATTCCCGTACAACCTTAGGTGCTTCAATACGTATTTAAATGGAGGATAGTTATGAGAAATAAGTATAGATCAAAATTTGGTTACGGCTTGATATATAAGGTCCTGTTGAAGCGGTTGTAGTAACTTGACTAGAGGGTCTAGCGGTTTATATTCCCTTCCAAGCCCTCATTGCGGAAATTATAAGGGCTACTTGTGAAAAGCCAGTTATTCCAAAGCCATAGAATATCCCTTTATGAATTATTTACCAACCTTGGGCTCATTATATTATAGTTGAACTTCCTTCATAGCATCCTCTATCCGTTTTCAATAGTATTCTAATCCAAGAGTTAGTGGAGGATCAGCCCTAGACAACAAGTCAAAAGGAAAGCAAGGATGTCGTATTTCTACCCCATTTAATGTCTCCCTTGGTCTATAAAACCTTCACACTTTAGTCATTGTCTTACTGTTATTGCAACGTCATAGTATAACCTCCCATTATTTTCCTTCTGGCTTTGTCTTTATTGCTAATTTTCCACTCTGATTAGCAGCGTTCCTCCTTGGCTCGTATTCTAGTTTCTCTCATTCTGAAGAAGAACAAAAATAATTTGAATTACAATTTGAAATTGTTAAAACATATTTATATTTCAAATTTTTGCATAAAAAAACAAATTATAAGATAAAAATGTATATTTTTACTATCTCTTGTCTATAAGAGATAGTATTGCCAGCGTGCTAAATTTTCAAAAAGTAATATAGTTTATTTTTTTAGATTTTAGTAGAGTTTCCTCTCCTTGTAAAAAGACATTCCAAGGAAGGTCTGGTCTCGACAGTGGATATGACTACCAAGATATGGGAGTTCACCAACAAATTTCACATTTTTAAGGGCAAGCTGAACGTAGAAGACCTGTAAAAGAGTCGGAGAATATTATTAATTACTTCACGGAAGGAGTTCACGGATTTAAGGACTGCTTGCTACAGTTTTTCTAGTGGAGTTTTTTGGAATAATAGAATGCTAAGATGCGCTGGAGGAAATCCAGAATGAATGGAATTTAAGGTCTTTTTCTGATAGTCAGGCATCTTTAAAGATATTGAAAGAAATCTAACTGAGATTCTAAGCAATTAGGAGAATGTAGAACAGACAAAAATTGTCCTGAGTCGAACTTTCCTTGCAAAATATTGGAAAAATAAGTAAGATCAGTTAATAAGCCAAGATTGGAGAAAACCGCAAGATTGGGAAAGTGGCCCTTTCCATTGACTGACTGACTGCCAGGTGCGATGATGGCAACAAATCCAAATGACAAATTTTAACTATCTGTGATTTGTTTTGCGTTTATGTTTGCTACAATCAGCGCGTTGGCGCTATAAGTAACAATGATAACCGGGTAACAAATGAAAAGTAAGGAGTGGAGAAGTTACCCAGTGGTAACACTCCCAAATATTAGATGGTTAGTCACTCTCTTCACTGGAGAGGAGATCATGAGACCACTGTCTTTTCAGAAGTCTTGTCGGGTTATTAGGAAGAGTTCTAGAAGAAAGATTTTTAGCTAGAGGATTTATATGAGATTGCAGGTTGAAGTGGAGTTTTCTGTATCTTGTTTTAGCAACTTCGTTGATAAAAGGAATGTTAAGGTCAGTGTGTATAGTCAGATTGGATACATAAAATGGATCGTGTGCAATAGTTCGAAATATTTTAGATTGAAGAGATTGAATCCTTTAGAGATTGGTGTGTTTGGTTGAACCCCACAGCTCTATTCCATACGCCCAGATGGGTTTCAAAATAGAAGTATAAATCAGTCTTTTGTTGTCCAGAGAGAGTTATTATCTTTCGTCTAAAATTCTTTTAAGTAGTCGATAGCGTCTGTTTAGTTCTGTTCTTTTAAGTCTAGTGTGGGGGTTCCAAGAAAGTCTTCGGTCTAAGTAAAGCCCAAGGTAGCGGGCAACGTTCACTACTGGTAGAGGTGTTAGGTTATAGAATAGTGGAGAATGATTCTGGAAATTGGAAATTTGGGGAAAGACAAATCAATTCAAATCCAAATAGCACTGCAAAAATCTTGCGTTTATCACCGCTCACTACTGGTTGGGCTTATTAATCAAGTACGTTAAGTATGATGCAGGGAATCATAACTCACTAAAGTCAATATTAATAAAACATTGGTAAAGCCTGGTTGAAAAATAGGCTTTACTTTTTATTAGTAAAACATTTATCACTTTAAAACATTTGGCAAATTCTAATCAATGAAGGGGCAAAAAAGTACCCAATGGTAGCAATTCACAAATACACATAGATTCACTCAATCCAAATCACGAGATGGTGCCTAAGACCCAAAGATGTCCAGGAGGATTGTCTGGATTGACCAACTAAGTGATTATGGTGTGCAGATTAGCTATTGTAGGATTTCTTATAGCAGCAGATTTAGGGTTATGTCGGTAAGAAAAAGAATATTAAGGTTATTCTCAATGGTTCGGTTGGATACATAAAAATGAGCAATGAAAATTTTGCGAAGAATTTTCTGACGCAAGGTTTGGATTCTCAGTAGATTGGAACGCTTAGCAGAACCCTGCAGTTCAGCTTCTTAGTTCCACATTGTTTTAATTAAAATGTTTAAGAGTCGTAGTATCCTCAAAAATGTTTTCATCTGTTAACCCCAAGCTGAATATCATTTCTGCAAATTAATCCACCTATTAGCTAACATTTTTCTCTGCCCTTAACAATGAGCTGACTTTAAAGGTAAATAATTGCACACATCCGTGAGTGGACACGATGTAGAAGAGATGGCAATGAGATGGAGCTAGAATTCAACATTTTTTTTAAAAAAGAGAAGAATACAAAAAATAGTGGATGTAAAGAATAAATGTTTATTTACATAATAATGGTTCCCTAATTTATTTGAAAAATAAATTAATCAAATGAAACATTTCCAGAATTCATTTAAATAAAGAATGAAATATTTATAATAAAAAAAAAATTCTCTGGTATTCTTATGTAACAACTATGAGCACAAATAAATTATCAAAGGAATTTGTAATTTTTTGCTTGGTTACCCTTCAGCTAGGGTGAATATCGTTTTTCTTATAGAGGAATTCCTGTTTCCTTCTTCTGCCGACCGGAAACTATGAAGGAAATTATTTCCATTGTGCGATTTATGGTGATTACAAGGGTATATATATTTTCTTTTTTTAATAAAAAATTTATTGAAAATATCGATTAAAGAATTACTTTAAAATGTTGGTTTTAAGAATTTTTGTTAAATTGATATTTAGTTGGTATTTACGTTTAAATGTTTAATAAACATTGGGGAGGAAGTCCGTTACTTTTTTGGTCAATTTTGACAAACGATATAAGAGTTTTGATTAAAGTAAATATTATAAGCAAAGAAATGTATCATTTATGGAGCGTTAATCTTCTAATTAGTACCAAAAAGACAATATTTTGGTACCAGTATACTATAATGCCGCTTACTATACTCTAACTGCTTAATGTTATTCAACAATTAAGTTTATTGACTTAACCTGCAGAACTAAAGAATCTTATAGCTGCTGTTACTGAGACCTATTTGGTCATACGGCATCTAAGTATGGGGATCGACTAAGCGTTCCTTCTTTACGCATTCAGACTTTACAGTCAAAAATACTACGAAAACTACTTAACGCTCTTTTCTATGTAGCTAACCTCACCATCCATACTTACTTACTGCACAGCACCACAGCCCAGGGTGGGCCTTGGCTTCCTTAACATGCTCTCTGCATTCGGCTTTCCTTTTCCAATTTGTGACGCCCAATATATTCAGATCGTTTTCGACATCCTGAGCCCAACGTCTTCTTGGACGTCCTCTTCCTCTTTTGCCTTGCATAGCGGTTAAAAATATTTTTTTCGGCATTCTATCGTCCGGCATTCTTACCAATATGGCCTAACCATTCTATTCTTCTAGCTTTAAAAAACTTTACAATATCACATTCGCCATACAGCTCATATATAATATAACCTCACCATCCATAATGTTCTCAAAATCCCTTTCGTTAAACACCTTGCTAAAACTCGTTTCTCAAAATTTCATTCCTCTCATCCTAACCCTCTTCTTATAGAACACTTATCTTCTTCCACATTACCTAGGAGACCTAGGTACATTACCTAATCCTAATCCTCCTAGGAGATTGAAGAGAAGATGGCCCCGCGATCTGCGCTCATCATAAGAGCAGTATAGCATATTCACGATAATGGAGTGACCACTACTGGATGCCTTCTCCTATCCATATTCCTGTTATTGTTATATCGCTTTTACTTGAAGCAACATTTGCTGCAGTTGCGTTTTTCAATAAAAGATTTTACAAAAATAATAAAAAGTTTTTTGTTTCTGTTTGTTAGTTTTTGCATTAGTGAAGCACGCTGTTAAATTTATACTTTTTTTTCATGATAGATGTTTCACTAAAGATTGTAAATAGCAGTAATTGATCGCTCATGATTGGAAGTTGAACTTTTACATCACCAAACACTAGCTTCGCTAAAAGTAATGGGTCCCATTATTTAACGAAGCAGAAAGTTTCAGGAGTTTCCTGAAACTCTTTGAAAGTTCAAACTAACCATCCGTGTTTACCAATAACAGGAAAAAAAGGAGAAAGAAATAAGAGAAAACTTCTTCACAAATTAATATATTATGAATTGCATAAGTCTGAAAGCATTACAGATGGAAGACAGACATACATTAAAGTGGTCAACGGAGATGAAGTAGAATTGGACGTGGAATAAGAGAAGTGGACACACCCAATGAATAAAAAAGTTGAAAACCATTGGTTTTTTAGATTCTATGAAAGAACCCTGTTGACCTGACCAGCCACACATAGACACAATCAATAAAGCTAAGTAGGGCTTTTCATTCCCATTTTCCTTCTAGATAAATAAATGAAAATTTTTACCAATATATCTCTAAAAGAGTATTTTTTTTCTTTGTTGGTTTTCAAAATGGTTTCACTATATTTGTTTTTACTTACTGTTATTTATTTGGTTTCAAATACATAAGATACATAAGATCGTATATTAGCTTTATATTTATTTACTTTATCACTAGCTAATTCTAAAGCTTTTTAAGCCAATAATCTTCTAGCCATACCTTACAAATGACTATTTCGGTTCTAAGTTACTTGTTAGGTTGCTGTCTTGTGGTCCAGGTCATTGGCTATGGCATTGATCTTCAGTTTGTCAATGTGCACCATCTCAGCACTTAATGGGCAAGAAGAGCTACGAGGGTGGTTTGAAAAGTTCTCGGAATGTACTAGAAAGAAGTGTCTTACCTCGGTGGGACTGCTTTTATTTTTCAACATAGTCTCCCTGTAGACTAATGCATTTGGTCCAGAGATGTTCCAATGCCTTGATCCCATCTCGAAAATGAGATTCCTCCAGGCCTGCAAAATACCTCTCCAATTCGGCTGTCAGTTCTTCCGTTGTAGGAAATCTCCGTCCACCGAGGAAAATTTTCAGCTTGGGGAAGAGATGAAAGTCTGTTGGTGCCAAATCATGTGAATAAGGTGGATGTGGCTACAATTCGTACCTCAGTTCATGAAGTTTTGCCATGGCAATAACACTTGTGTTTGGCCAGTAGGAAGATAATCTATCAGCAGAATGCCTTTTGCCTCCCAGAAAACTGAGGCCATGACCTTTCCGGCCGAACGTACTGTCTTTGTTTTCTTTGGCATGACTCAGCATGTTTCCACTGCTTTGACTGTTGTTTTGTCTCTGGGGTATAGTAGTGGACCTAAGTTTCATCTGTAGTCACAAACCGGCGCAAAAAATCTTGTTGGTTGCGCTGAAAACGGACCAGACTTTGTTCGGACATTTCCAATCTGGTACGTTTATGGTCCAATGTCAAGAGCCGCGGCACCCATCTTGCGGATAATTTTTTCATTCCCAATTCTTCGGTTAAAATGTGATATACCCGTTCAGATGACATCCCTACAGCTTCAGCAATCTCTCGCACTTTCAGTCGACGATCCTCCATGATCTTTTTATGCACTTTTGCGATAAATTCTGGGGTCGTAGCACTTTTTGGCCGTCCACTTCGCGGATCATCATCTAAGCACTCCCGTCCAAATTTAAACTCGCTGGTCCACTTGGTAACAGTTATAAGCAGGCGGAATTTTGAAGATATCATTCTTCTAGATATCTAGATGTTGTTGCCACATTATTCCATCTGCAGCTTTCGAAGATCACTTGAGGTGGTTGGAAGATTTTAATAAGGATGCGAACTTCCGTGCAGGTAGCATACTCTCTTGTTAGGTGAGTTTATAGCTTTGTTGTTTACAGCTAAATGTTACAATCGCTTTTTGGGATCCACTTGTCAACGTTTAGCTCTTAATTATTCATTAATATTGTATACACAATGTCAATCCAACGAAATCATCGTCAAGAATGAATGGTGTAGGCCTCTTAATTTTGGAAACTTGAAATCGCAATACCTGCATATACTAGGGATAGGAATAATATATAATAATAATAATAATAATAATAATAATAATAATAATAATAATAATAATAATAATAATAATAATAATAATAATAATGACAGGATGTAAAAATAAATGCCAGTTTCAGACATTGATGATAATGATATCTATAGTATCTAAGACAGAAAACAGTCTAAATTTCAAAGCTGACACGAACAGTTTAAACAACTTATACTCCAAATTACCTCAAAATACTTGACAATTAACTCACAACTAAACAGATATCACACACAGACCGATCAAGACTCAGTCCATGAACAGACAAGACAGAAGACACACTAACCTTTAATGATGTAAAATATTACCTTGTCAATTAGGTAAACAATTTTTTAAACTACGTTACATTATACATTTTTAATATAATTATTGTTAATACACTGTAAATATGTTCCACAGCCCTGAAGATGACCTAGTCCCTAGGTCGAAAGCTCGGCATAATAAAGTTTATAATGACTGAAACTGGCCTAATTTTTTCATCCTATTGAACTATGAATCAGTCACCAAAAATAATGAACTGTAATAATAACATTACTTCATATCGTTCTCGATTGAAATCAGATTTATACTTCTGTTCAATCTAGGTTTCAGAAATTTCGATATGAATGTTTAGAACTCTAAGATAGCCTAGGCACTATCTGTGGTAACTAAGGGTTATACTTTCTTAAGGACTAACCTGGAAGCTTGCCAACCTCAAACAGTTTAAGAGTTCAAGTCTAAGGTTTAACCGTCATAGCATACAAGTTTCCCTTATTTCATAACGTTTTTTTTGGACTTACATCCAACATCCTAATTGGCAAAAACTAATTATGAGAAACTGAATCTGATATCCTTGTATAATATTTCATCGTTCCAGTTATAGTATATGTATCGCCGAAGTGAGTTTCTCTTTGTTTGTCCGCTCTGTATTCACCACTGAGAAGACACTATCTGGGGGAGTTCCTCTAAATGGAGTCCCCATCAATCAATATTCTCAAAATAGATTCATATGATCACCTAAATAAGATCTTCCATTATGTTAAAGAATATTTAAAGTTGAAATCATTCGTAATAAACGAATGAAGTCTTAGAGTTAAACTAAAATGTTTTAAGTTATGTCTAATTTACATGAAGAATCATTATTATGTTTTGTTCATATCGGAGTGATTAATTTATTTTATAATATTTAATATTTATATTAACAATATAACAAGTGATTATGTAAAATTACTGTACACTTCAGAACCCCTGTAATATGTAAATTTACATTAAATACAGAATTTATCTATCTATCTATGTTTCATCTAATTCACGATTACCTACCCTACCTCTTTGCGCTACGGTCCTTCTAGAACCTGAGTCTCTCCCATAACTCTTTGCCGGCCATTTGCAGTTTTTGGTTCCGAAACAAGAGATTTTTTTACAGCGTAAGGTTGTGAACCCTATAGCCAACCCTCAACCTGGAGGACGCAGTAGTTTCAATTCGGAATTTCCGACTCCTAGGCCCCTTTACAGAGCCTGGACCTAACCTTAGTTTTATTTCAGAGTGAATCTTCTCCCTAGATGTATAGCCTTCACCACGGCTTTGCGACTCATCTCCTCAGGGTGCAGTTTTACGCAGGACGGGGAAGGGATATTATTCAAAAAGGATTAAAGGGAAACAGTTCTAAAGGAGAGAAATGGACATAAGGAAGGACAGGATGAGAGGTCAGCGGACATCTGACCTTTTAGTCGCCTCTTACGACAAGCGGTAAATACTGTGGATCTACGAGGGTCGTTTGAAAAGTCCGTGCAAAGTCAGAGAGATAGCACTACTGGCGCGTATCGAGGTTATGTTTAGTTAGTAGCATCACTTGGAAGAACACACACCAAGTTTCAGTCAGATCGGTCTATTTCTTTGTGTGGTATTCGTTTGAATCGAGGAAGTCGAGTGATTTTCAAAAAATGGACGAAAAAGAATTTCGTGTGTTGATTAAACACTACTTTATAAAAGGCAAAATGCCTCAGGAGACTAAAGAGAAGCTTGATAAACATTATGGTCTCTGCATCTTCGATTACAACAGTTCATAAGTGGTTTCAAAATTTTCGGAGTGGCCATATGGGCACAAGTGACGCTGAACGTTCTGGACGCCCTGTTGAGGTTACTACTCCAGAAATCATTGATAAAATCCATGATATGGTGATGGATGACAGAAGAGTGAAGGTGCGTGAGATTGCTAGTGCTGTGGGCATCTCGAATGAACGGGTACATAATATTTTGCATCAACATTTGGACATGACAAAGCTATCCGCAAGATGGGTGCCGCGATTGCTCACGCTTGACCAAAAACGAAATCGTGTGAAGTGTTGCAAGGACGGTTTGCAGCTGTTCCAGAAGAATCCGCAGGACTTTAAGCGTCGTTTCGTCACTGTGGATGAAACATGGATACATCACTACACTCCTGAGACCAAAGAACAATCTAAACAATGGGTTACCAAGGGGGAATCTGCGCCAAAAAAGGCGAAGACCGTTCCTTCGGCCGGAAAGACTATGGCAACAGTCTTTTGGGTTTCGCAAGGAATAATCCTCATCGACTATCTGGAAAAGGGTAAAACTATTACAGGTGCATATTATTCATCGTTATTGGACCGTTTGAAAACCGAGCTGCAAGAAAAACGCCCACGATTGGCCCACAAAAAAGTCCTTTTCCATCACGACAACGCACCAGCTCACACCTCAGCAGTTGTGGTCGCAAAATTAATGGAAATAGGGTTCCAACTCGTTTCACATCCCCCCTATTCTCCACACTTGGCTCCCTCGGACTACTATTTGTTCCCCAATATGAAGAAATGGCTGGCGGGAAAAAGATTTTATTCAAACGAGGAGGTGATTGCAGAAACGAATGGCTATTTTTCAGACTTGGACAAATCCTATTATTCGGAAGGGATCAACAAACTAGAGCAGCGTTGGACGAAGTGTATAAGTCTAAAAGGAGACTATGTTGAAAAATAAAAAAGGTTTACCCCAAAAAATTAAGTAGTCTTTATTTTTGCACGGACTTTTCAAACGACCCTCGTATTCTAACCCCAGAACCTCAAGAGTGTCAGTCTAATGAAACATAGTGAAATCTAAGTGAAAGTCCAACTCTTCATCTACTGGATCTCTGATAATGGTTGGCATTCCGAAACTGGGCAGAAACTAAAAACAAACCCGCGTGCAAGGATTGGATAAAATCAACTATAAATAATTTATTCTAAGTAAATTTGTCAAATATGAGTTGCCCAAATTTGAGATACGGAACTTATTCAGATTAACAAAAATCTTTAACCAACTACAAGTTTGTACAAACAAATTTAAAAAATTAAAATGGAAAATAGTTAAACAAAATTTTGTTGGACAATTATACAGACAGATACATATAGGATAACTTGTATAAATATAGAACAAGGGAATTAAATGGAAGAAAGATGTTATCTCCGTGTGTAGATTGTTCTCAACGAAGTTAATTTAAATGAAATGAAAAAGCAATTCTATGTACATTGTTTACTTTTATACTATGCTGTTGTTTATAATGCGGAATATTCAGAACAGCTCTCCAGGGGTCGGAGGTGTGCGACATTACACATTAGCCGCAAACAGAACCTGCTTTGTCAGGTTATGTTGCTTTTTTTTACCCCCTCTATGCCGGCCCATTTGACATGTAGACAATCTTGCAAACCACTTTGCTAACAACGGACCAGATTTCCTAGCCTTTTAAATAATATTTAATTGCATTTTTATTAACATATGCAGACATAAAAGTAGAAAATCAACTGAATAGAATGGTGAGCATCTACAAATCTTCCTTTTAATTTTATATCCCATTTATATAAAACATGATCTCTCATCTTTTCTACTCATTTCTTCGTATTGGTGAGAAGTTGTAAGTCTCTCAGGCCTCTCGAAATGGGGGTTTTGCGGTAGAGTAGCGAAGTTATTTTATAGCAGGCTATTGCAAGGATGAATCTTCAATTTCATTCCTAACTAAGTCCTTCATATATATATATCGGTCTCATCTGTGTTGTAGTCCTAGAGCAGTGGTTCTTAACCTTTTCATAGACGCGGAACACAATTATATGTATATAGTTTTCTCGCGGAACACTAACATTAAATAATTTGAAATTCGGTATTTAGAGAACTTAAAAATTAAATTCAAATTAGAAAAAAAAGGAACAATTTTTTGTTTTCGTATCATTCGTCAGTTTCTAAATTTCAGTACATTTAAAATTGAAATTTCGCATAACACTTGGACCATATTCGCGGAACACCGGTTAAGAACCACTGTTTTATATCTTCTAAAATTATAGATCTGTGCACAAAATAACTATAGATTATAATTGGGAAAAACATAGTATATAACAGAACAAAATTCCATACTAATACGTGCTTCACAGTGGGAGATATAGAACGGCCACAATTTTACAGAAATTCATGACCCAAAAAATTTTCAACGCTTTATATCTTCTACCTTTTTAGACGGTGCACAAAATAACTATAGTTTATAATTGGGAAAAACATAGTGTATAACAGAACAAAATTCCATACTAATACGTGGTTCACAGTAAGAGATATAGAACGGCCACAATTTTACAAAATTTCATGACCCAAAAATTATTCAACCCTTTATATCTTATACCTTTTTAGATCTGTGCACAAAAAAACTATAGTTTATAATTGAGAAAAACAAAGTGTACAAGAGAACAAAATTCCATATCAATACGTGTTTCACACTGGGAGATATAGAACGACCACAGTTTTACATTAATTCATGACCCAAAAAAATTTTAACGCTTTATATCTTCTACCTTTCTAAATCTCTGCACAAAATAACTATAGTTTATAATTGAGAAAAACAAAGTGTACAAGAGAACAAAATTCCATACCAATACGCGGTTCACAGTAAGAGATATACAACGGCCACAATTTTACAGAATTTCATGACCCAAAAAATTTTCAACCCTTTATATCTTCTACCTTTTTAGATCTGTGCACAAAATAACTATAGTTCATAATTGAGAAAAAAAAAGTGTTTAAGAGAATAAAATTCCATATCAATATGTGGTTCACAGTGGGAGATATAGAACGACCACAATTTTACAGAATTTCATGACCCAAAAAATTTTCAACCCTTTATATCTTCTACGTTTTTAGATCTGTGCACAAAATAACTATAGTTTTATAATTGAGAAAAACAAAGTGTACAAGTGAACAAAATTCCATATCAATACGTGTTTCACAGTGGGTGATATAGAACGGCCATTATTTTACAGTATTTCATGACCCAAAAAATTTTCAACCCTTTATATCTTCTAAAATTATAGATCTGTTCACAAAATAACTGTAGTTTATAATTGAAAAAACAAAGTGTACAAGAGAACAAAATTCCATATCAATACGTGTTTCACAGTGGGTGATATAGAACGGCCATAATTTTACAGAACTTCATGACCCAAAAAATTTTCAACCCTTTATATCTTCTACATTTATAAATCTGTGCACAAAATAACTATAGTTTATAGTTGAGAAAAACAAAGTGTATAAGAGTACAAAATTCCATACTAATACGTAGTTCACAGTGGGAGATATAGAACGGCCACAATTTGACAGAATTTCATGACCCAAAAAATTTTCAACCCTTTATATCTTCGACATTTATAGATCTGTGCACAAAATAACTATAGTTCATAATTGAGAAAAACAATGTGTATAAGAGAATAAAATTCCATACTAATACTTGTTTCACAGTGGGTAATATAGAACGGCCATTATTTATAGAATTTCATGACCCATAAAATTTTCAACCCTTTATATCTTCTACCTTTTTAGATCTGTGCACAAAATAACTATAGTTTATAATTGAGAAAAACAACGTGTATAAGAGAACAAAATTTCATACGAATACGCGGTACACAGTAAGAGATATAGATTTTACAGAATTTCATGACCCAAAAATTTTTCAACTCTTTATATCTTCTACCTTTTTAGATCTCTGTAGAAAATAACTATAGTTTATAATTGAGAAAAACAAAGTGTACAAGAGAACAAAATTCCATGCCAATACGCGGTTAACAGTGGGAGATATACAACGGCTACAATTTTACAGAATTTCATGACCCAAAAATTTTTAACCCTTTATATCTTCTACCTTTTTAGATCTGTGCACAAAATAATTATAGTTTATAATTGGGAAAAACAAAGTGTATAACAGAACAAAATTCCATACTAATACGTGGTTCACAGTGGGAGATATAGAACGGCCATTATTTTACAGAATTTGATGACCCAAAAAATTTTCAACCCTTTATATTTTTTACATTTATAGATCTGTGCACAAAATAACTATAGTTCGTAATTGAGAAAAACAAAGTGTATTAGAGAAAAAAATTCCATATCAATACGTGGTTCACAGTGGGAGATATAGAACGGCCATAATTTTACAGAATTTCATGACCCAAAACATTTTCAACCCTGTATATCTTCTACCTTTTTAGATCTGTGCACAAAATAACTATAGTTTATAATTGAGAAAAACAAAGTGTACATGAGAACAAAATTCCATATCAATATGTGGTTCACAGTGGGAGATATAGAACGGCCATTATTTTACAGAATTTCATGACCCAAAAAATTTTCATCTCTTTATATCTTCTACCTTTTTAGATCTGTGCACAATATAACTATAGTTTATAATTGAGTAAAACAATGTGTACATGAGAGCAAAATTCCATATCAATATGTGGTTCACAGTGGGAGATATAGAACGACCACAATTTTACAGAATTTCATGACCCAAAAAATTTTCAACCCTTTATATCTTCTACGTTTTTAGATCTGTGCACAAAATAACTATAGTTTATAATTGAGAAAAACAACGTGTATAAGAGAACAAAATTTCATACGAATACGCGGTTCACAGTAAGAGATATAGATTTTACAGAATTTCATGACCCAAAAATTTTTCAACCCTTTATATCTTCTACCTTTTTAGATCTCTGTAGAAAATAACTATAGTTTATAATTGAGAAAAACAAAGTGTACAAATGAACAAAATTCCATGCCAATACGCGGTTCACAGTGGGAGATATAAAACGGCTACAATTTTACAGAATTTCATGACCCAAAAATTTTTAACCCTTTATATCTTCTACCTTTTTAGATCTGTGCACAAAATAATTATAGTTTATAATTGGGAAAAACAAAGTGTATAACAGAACAAAATTCCATACTAATACGTGGTTCACAGTGGGAGATATAGAACGGCCATTATTTTACAGAATTTGATGACCCAAAAAATTTTCAACCCTTTATATTTTTTACATTTATAGATCTGTGCACAAAATAACTATAGTTTGTAATTGAGAAAAACAAAGTGTATTAGAGAAAAAAATTCCATATCAATACGTGGTTCACAGTGGGAGATATAGAACGGCCATAATTTTACAGAATTTCATGACCCAAAACATTTTCAACCCTGTATATCTTCTACCTTTTTAGATCTGTGCACAAAATAACTATAGTTTATAATTGAGAAAAACAAAGTGTACATGAGAACAAAATTCCATATCAATATGTGGTTCACAGTGGGAGATATAGAACGGCCATTATTTTACAGAATTTCATGACCCAAAAAATTTTCAACTCTTTATATCTTCTACCTTTTTAGATCTGTGCACAATATAACTATAGTTTATAATTGAGTAAAACAATGTGTACATGAGAGCAAAATTCCATATCAATATGTGGTTCACAGTGGGAGATATAGAACGACCACAATTTTACAGAATTTCATGACCCAAAAAATTTTCAACCCTTTATATCTTCTACGTTTTTAGATCTGTGCACAAAATAACTATAGTTTTATAATTGAGAAAAACAAAGTGTACAAGTGAACAAAATTCCATATCAATACGTGTTTCACAGTGGGTGATATAGAACGGCCATTATTTTACAGTATTTCATGACCCAAAAAATTTTCAACCCTTTATATCTTCTAAAATTATAGATCTGTGCACAAAATAACTATAGTTTATAATTGAGAAAAACAAAGTGTACATGAGAACAAAATTCCATATCAATATGTGGTTCACAGTGGGAGATGTAGAACGGCCACAATTTTCCAGAATTTCATGACCTAAAAATTTTCAACCATTTATATCTTCTACGTTTTTAGATCTGTGCACAAAATAGCTATAGTTTTATAATTGAGAAAAATAAAGTGTACAAGTGAACAAAATTCCATATCAATACGTGTTTCACAGTGGGTGATATAGAACGGCCATTATTTTACAGTATTTCATGACCCAAAAAATTTTCAACCCTTTATATCTTCTAAAATTATAGATCTGTGCACAAAATAACTATAGTTTATAATTGAGAAAAACAAAGTGTACATGAGAACAAAATTCCATATCAATATGTGGTTCACAGTGGGAGATGTAGAACGGCCACAATTTTACAGAATTTCATGACCTAAAAATTTTCAACCATTTATATCTTCTACGTTTTTAGATCTGTGCACAAAATAGCTATAGTTTTATAATTGAGAAAAATAAAGTGTACAAGTGAACAAAATTCCATATCAATACGTGTTTCACAGTGGGTGATATAGAACGGCCATTATTTTACAGTATTTCATGACCCAAAAAATTTTCAACCCTTTATATCTTCTAAAATTATAGATCTGTGCACAAAATAACTATAGTTTTATAATTGAGAAAAACAATGTGTACATGAGAACAAAATTCCATATCAATACGTGTTTCACAGAGGGTGATATAGATCGGCCATTATTTTACAGAATTTCATGACCCAAAAAATTTTCAACCCTTTATAACTTCTACGTTTTTAGATCTGTGCACAAAATAACTATAGTTTATAATTGAGAAAAACAAAGTGTAAAAGAGAACAAAATTTCATACCAATACGTGGTTCACAGTGGGAGATATAGAACGGCCATAATTTTACAGAATTTCATGGCCCAAAAATTTTTCAATCCTTTATATCTTCTACATTTATAGACCTGTGCACAAAATAACTATAGTTTATAATTGTGAAAAACAAAGTGTACAAGAGAACAAAATTCCATACCAATACGCGGTTCACAGTGGGAGATATTCAACGGCTACAATTTTACAGAATTTCATGACCCAAAAAATTTTAACCCTTTATATTTTTTACCTTTTTAGATCTGTGCACAAAATAATTATAGTTTATAATTGGGAAAAACAAAGTGTATAACAGAACAAAATTCCATACTAATACGTGGTTCACAGTGGGTGATATAGAACGGCCATTATTTAACAGAATTTCATGACTCAAAAAATTTTCAACTCTTTATATCTTCTACATTTATAGATCTGTGCACAAAATAACTATAGTTTGTAATTGAGAAAAACAAAGTGTATTAGAGAAAAAAATTCCATATCAATACTTGGTTCACAGTGGGAGATATAGAACGGCCATAATTTTACAGAATTTCATGACCCAATACATTTTCAACCCTTTATATCTTCTACCTTTTTAGATCTGTGCACAAAATAACTATAGTTTATAATTGAGAAAAACAAAGTGTACAATTGAACAAAATTCCATATCAATATGGTTTCACGGTGGGTGATATAAAACGGCCATTATTTTACAGTATTTCATGACCCAAAATATTTTCAACCCTTTATATCTTCTAAAATTATAGATCTGTGCACAAAATAACTACTGTTTAAGCTGAGGGAGGTTCTTCCTCATACATACTACCGCATCCTCAAATCCTACCTAAAAGATCGATATTTCAGAGTCAACTGTTTAGCAGCAGACTCTGATATCCATCTAGCTCGAGCTGGTGTTCCTCAGGGCAGTGTCCTAGGTCATCTTCTTTACTTCTTATATGCAGCAAATGAAACCTCAACATCCAAATTACCATCTTTTCGAATCACACTTTCTTTACTTATTTATTTATTTTTGCACTTTGACAGCTTGGGTCATTGACAACGGCAATTATTGTATTACTTTTTTCTCCCCAAACCGCTTATACTCAATCTGAGATGATCCACAATGCTGTCTTGACCTTGCAAGATGTGAATTATCAGAATATCGAGCGTTCATATCATCAACATCACACATCCATTCTTAGACTGTTAAACAAGTCGACCAAGAGGAATTCGGGTACATAAATGAAGCAATCCCTTACTCCAATCATTAAGTTGGAGCAATTTAATTTTACGAATATTCCTTTCGTCTGAAAGTTTTCTGGTTCTGATTGGATGTAGTACTTTAATTAAAAATTCCTAAAACCCGTTAAAAAAATGCTAGATGTAAAAAAGTATGAAATTTATTCTTTTTTTAAACCATCATCCATTCTCGTTAAACATTCGCTGTATAAATACAATCATGCTAGAAATACAATCATGCTAGAAATACGATCATGCTAGAAATACAATCATGCTAGAAATACAATCATGCTAGAAATACAATCATGCTAGAAATACAATCATGCATCACCTATATGACACACGTGTTTTGTTATATAATTGTTCAGGATTTTTATTTTTAATTTGTATTTAATTTTCAAAGCAGCAGAATTCTTTTATTTTAATTTTATATGTATTACTATGTCTTTTAAACTACAGCAATTGTTTAGTGCTTAAAGCGGACTTTGCAAATAAATATACAAATAGTTATAAGATTTTAAGGATAGTCAGATTTAGTGATAAGTTTGGAACAAATTCTTTGTGAAATTAAGAAATTTAAATTGCAAGACATCTTTACAATCTATTTTAACAATTTTGAAAAATATGAGTATTTTAAACGCATGTTCGAATACAAAATGCTGGGTAATATCAATGACTACATCCGTTCTAGAAGTCTATCTTTCTGTTATTCTATTGTACCATGGCTGAGGATTTTCAGAGTCTGGTTCATCAAGTTTTGATTAGGGAAATTTTTTTACCGCTTAAAAATTATTTTTCACTTTTCCAACCAACTTTCGTTATATATAATAAAATGTTCGATAAAGCCATCTAATACAGGATCCAAAATGTTTGATAAAGCTATGGAATATAGGATCCAAAATGTTTGATAAAGTAATGGAATACAGGATCCAGAAATGTTCGATAAAGCAATGGAATACAGGATCCAAAATGTTCGATAAAGCCATGGAATATTGGATCCAAAATGTTCGATAAAGCCATAGAATATAGGATCCAAAATGAGATTTTTGTATTCTCATTTAGATTCAGTGTGAATCATTAATTCTTCAATCAATTAATTGATTCATTGTAAAAATTAATTTACTCAAGTAGAAAAGAGGGACTTAGTTTACATAATGTTCCCTACTGATTTCACCTTTCATGAAAAGTTTTATTTACTTTTTTTAAAGTTTAAACTTCATTTAAGAAGTTTTTAAATAGTGACATTTTTGATCATGCTGATATTTCATTCAGTTGTATTATTGATGTCTGAAGCGCAGCTTTTCTATTTTCAGCTTTCCTATTGTCCTTGTAAGCCCATTAAACCATTATTCAGTTGAAGTTTCTGTTAGTGACAGAAGTACTGCCAATACATCTTTTACAAATGTTCGTATTGATTCTTACAAATAGTTTTGTGTTTACTACAGAATGTTTATATTTACTTTTTTTTTAAATCTGCCCAAAACTTATACGAATCTCTTTTATCGTAATTTTAAGTAATGAAATTGTCTTGAAACAATTTATGCTAATTAATAGCTTAAAAAATTAATTTTGTAGATTGGCACTTGATTTTTCATATTTCTCTTTGTTTTCTTTTGTACTTATTTTTATTCAAAAAATAAAAAAAGTTACAAAATAATATGTCTAATCTCATTTCTATTTAAGCTACTTTCAGTTTTATGTTTTCATTACGTTTATGTAAATATAAAGATAAGAAATACAACCCTGTTTTCAAATAAATGTTTTGAAAAGAGATTATGGGTTTGAATTAAATAATGAATATTAAGAGATTAGCTAGATTATAGCTCAAAAAGAAATAGATGATGTGAGATTAGTGATTTCAAGTTTCTGAATGCATTATGCTTGATTAATTTTAAGCTCTCAAATTGTAATAAACAGCCAAAATGACATCATAAACTTATGGAAAATTTAATGGTTTTATTTCACATGAGTGACATTTGACGCATAGCATTTGAATTAGTTCAAATGATCCTCGAGATCAACAGGCATTTGCCGTCTAAAAAGTTTTGTAAGAAGAATTGGTTAAAGTTAGGCTTGAAAAAAACTGTTGGATCAGAGAATTGAGATGATAGAATAAGGAATTGTGGAATCTTTGATAGCGGAATTCTATCAGATCTAACACAAAGGGGATAGATATCTTTTTTGTAAAGTTTTATTGGAGAGATAAGTAGTATAGGTGACTTTTTTGGAGTATTTTGGACAGGGAGAAATTGGATTGGATAAAGACTGAAATGCTTAACGGAACCCCACATCTCAAATCCACAGATCCATACTGATCGCTTCAAAGTATAGTGCGAGGTAAATTTAAATCGTTTGTAGCGAAGTTTTTATAAGACGCTAAAACAGTCGGTTGATTTCCATTCTTTTCAGTCTGGTCTGAGGTTTCCAAGTTAGCCGTTTTTCTGTCTGTAAGTAAACCCAAGATAGCGTACTCTGTCCAGCAGTAGGAAGAAATTTATTATTGAATTTAATACCAGAATAAGTAGAATTTCGGTGCATAAAAGTGGATTGAATACAATTTTGTGTTCATCTACCCTTACCATTTTTACATCAATTTGCTTAATTGAATACGAAGTTCTCTGGTTGCAAAACATGTACAGAACCTTCTTATTTCTTACAGTCAGTTCCGCTGTTACGCCATGATATGAACAAAACATTTCAAAATCGAAAAATTAAACCTTAAATTCAAGCTAGAATCGATTAGTACTGTCCCCATTATTGATGCTGAGTGTGTGATTGATTTTTGGGGGATTATATTGCATTTCGTGTCTTGAAAGATGCAATTTTTGTTGTTTTTTTACAGCTGAGACATTTCCAAAAAGATATTTCCATTTAAACTCTCCCAAAACATGATTTACTTGATGCTTTGTGTTTAAATTTGGATAAAACTGAAAACTAAATTTCATCACAGATATTTTTTCGTGTAAAATTTTTATTTTTATTAAAGTAAGTATTTTGTTTAATGTTTTTATGGGTGATGTAACATTGTAATCAAGTAAAGGAGTTTTTTTTGTTCTTTTTTCTATTTTATTTTCAGTTGAATAAGTTTGCTGTCAACCTTTTATCTTAGTGGAAAGAATAAGGCCATATTCAGATTAGATATCATTAGACCACATTTTGTACAAACTGATAGACTTTACCACAAACAAAATAGATGTATTGTAGCAATGATTGCTCTCTTTAAATGCAATCATAATGGGTTGTTAATAGATTGGATAGTGCTGCATCTTTTTTTATTTTGTACCATGGTTACTACTTTAATTTTCAAGCACCTGAACTCTAGTATTTTTGTTGACACCTCTAGTGGCCTATAACCTGTTTAAACTCAACTTCGGACAAGTCTATGTCTACACCCCTTACTAAAACCCCTTCTTTGGAGCAAATGATGTGGAATTTAGGGCTTTGAATCCATTTTTCTAAACTTTATCTGCACATAACTCGTTGTAACAATCGATTAAAATTCTATTTCTCCATATTTTTTTTTTTATATATTGCTATTGAGAAGTTGTACTTTAATCAACTTGTGAAGCATGTACTGTGCCTTTAAAGGTGCCTCTTCAGATTCAGAGAGCAGTTGATAACCTCCTGGCTAACCTGGCTTGCAAGTCTGAGGAGGCACCTTTCAAGACACAGTTCATGCTGTAAAATTGCATTATTTGATAAATTAAGGAATAAATTTGATCATTTACATGAAAGATATTGATCTCTCAAATATGTGGCAGGAGGTTTCCAATTTTTTTGGTAATTAAACGCAACTCTTCCAAAATTATCAAATAATTATTAAACCTTCTTGTTTGTAACAGATGTAAAATTATTTTTTTAGCCATTTTGAGTATGTTTGAGAACATCTAAAGCTCTTAACATTTGATTTTTCTTAGAAAAATCACTCGGAAAACGACTTATTTCCCGATATTAAGAAAAATACTAGCTTTTCTGCCTTAGCAATATTTTTAGTAGAAAGGGGATGAAAAAATACATAAAAATGACCTATCGCGTGCTCTCCTTTCTCTTTGATAACAAGTTAAAAAAATTGAAATATGATTAAAAATACCAGATTTTGAAATGGCCTAGCACCTTTAGTTTTGAATTTATCGAATTGCGGTTTTCGGTTTCTTTCATTACTCTTTATACTCTTTAAAACTGTGTATATGAAAATGGGGGTCAACTGCGAACTTTCACATTTGGTCGCGCGTCAGCCGCGTATGCGGGCAGGAATCTAAAATCAAGTCACATATTCTGAAACTAGAGGTGACAGGAAAAATTTTTCCTTTACCATTTTTCGCTCAGAACAACCGTTTAACCATGAAATGCATTTGAGCCGTCTTAAAATGAACACCCTGTATATCGGTCTCATCTGTGTTGTAGTCCTAGAGAATAGTCATGAGCACATGTTGTTATATGAAACTTCGCCAAAATTGTTTTGTTTTTTTCGTTTTAAATTTAACATAATATAATTCCGGATCACCAGTTCTGATTTCGGAGACATCACTCATCTTCTCACCAGGTGCTTCGCGTTGTAGACACTATCGCTACCTCCCTCGAGCGAAAGAAGTATTGCCCGAGTGTTTTCCTTGACGTCGCTCAGGCGTTCGACAGGGTGTGGCACGAGGGACTACTGTTTAAGCTGAGGGAGATTCTTCCTCATACATACTACCTCATCCTCAAATCTTACATAAAAGATCGATATTTCAGAGTCAACTGTGGAGCAGCAGACTCTGATATCCATCTAGCTCGAGCTGGTGTTCCTCAGGGCAGTGTCCTAGGTCCTCTTCCTTACTCCGTATATGCAGCAAATGAAACCTCAACATCCAAATTACCATCTTTTCGAATCACTCTTTCTTTACTTATTTATTTATTTTTGCACTTTGACAGCTTGGATCATTGACAACGGCAATTATTGTATTATTTTTTCTCCCCAAACCGCTTATACTCAATCTGAGACCTTACAAGATGTGAATTATCAGAATATCGAGCGTTCATATCATCAACATCACACATCCATTCTTAGACTGTTAAACAAGTCGACCAAGAGGAATTCCGGATCACCAGTTCGGATTTCGGAGACATCACTCAACTTCTCACCAGGTGCTTCGCGTTGTAGACACTATCGCTACCTCCCTCGAGCGAAAGCAGTATTGTCCGAGTGTTTTCCTTGACGTCGCTCAGGCATTCGACAGGGTGTGGCACGAGGGACTACTGTTTAAGCTGAGGGAGATTCTTCCTCATACATACTACCTCATCCTCAAATCTTACTTAAAAGATCGATATTTCAGAGTCAACTGTGGAGCAGCAGACTCTGATATCCATCTAGCTCGAACTGGTGTTCCTCAGGGCAGTGTCCTAGGTCCTCTTCTTTACTCCGTATATGCAGCAAATGAAACCTCAACATCCAAATTACCATCTTTTCGAATCACACTTTCTTTACTTATTTATTTATTTTTGCTCTTTGACAGCTTGGGTCATTGACAACGGCAATTATTGTATTACTTTTTTCTCCCCAAACCGCTTATACTCAATCTGAGATGATCCACAATGCTGTCTTGACCTTGCAAGATGTGAATTATCAGAATATCGAGCGTTCATATCATCAACATCACACATCCATTCTTAGACTGTTAAACAAGTCGACCAAGAGGAATTCGGGTACCTCCGCTTTGCTTCTATGTTGCCCACATTTTGTGCAATATCGGAACGACCGAGAAAATGATGTGTATTCGCTAAATTCTAACCTTACTAATTCATTACTCCAATCCTGGATATGGCACCACGTCCTCAATTCTATAAATCTACCCTACTTCTCAGCGAGTTTTGACCCAATTCCTGGGTTACTTTGCTCATGATCAACCCTTATACAATTGTCCTACAATACAGTTTTAATAACTAAATAACTATTAACCAGTTAAGCGCGTGTAACCACGTCAAACCAAATCTCTGTTACGGTGCGTTCGACGTGAATACTCGTTGTAAAAAATATAAAATTGCCATTAACTATAAAAACTCGAAATTTTAATAAAATACAATAAGAATATTATTTGGCGGGATGTTTCCTTTATCTTACCAATTGAACTACGGTGGAAGTCAGCCAAATGATAAGTGGTTGGTACATGTTTGGTCTCCGCATTGGAGATTGGGAATTAGGCACACAAATAGAAGCTCTCAACCCTTGTGCAATGCCGTTTTTTACCTTAGATAGAGGTGCAGACCACAGTAGGAGCATGATTTCATTTTGCACAGAATTCAAAGCTCTTTTCTATTCCTTGTAAATTGTAAAGCTCTTGCGTCCCTAGTTAACTGGAGCAATGCATACGTGAAGCGGTGCAAGATTTTGAATGAGCACAAAATGTTCTGGTAATCTCAAGCCCCAGAAATGGCAGAAAAAGTCGCTTGCAGTGACTATTATAACGTTGTTAACTTTTGGTTGTTTTGCCCTGCGTTCGACGTTTATACCACGTCATTGTCTTATTTTAATTCCGCACACTGTAGGGGGTTTTTTAAAACTAAATTCCGCTTCGCTTCTTAAAGAATATGATATCGTTGCATCGTTGAACTTGCGCTGGAACTATAGTTATGTTTTTTTTTTTTATGCCTGATTTAAGTAAAAACAAAGCGATTCTTTTAATCTTCAGATTTTTCTTTTAAATTAATTTCTGTATTCCAAGATAAAGAAATTTTCTATTTAAATATATAAGAACCTCAGCCAATGTTACCATAATATTTATGACTCATATTTTAACTAAAAATCTAAAGGGGAAATAATTCTGATTAGGTTATTGATCGAAATGTTACCCCTTACTGATGCTTCTATTCTCGCCGTCATACTAAAGCCCTTCTGTGATTCTGGCATGACTGTTACCATTCACTCTCATTATTAAACTTCTAAGTATTGATTTTAGGAGTCTATACTTAGTGCAGAATGTTTCCTCCTCCATTTTGGTTGATACAAATTTGTGTGGACATCTCAAAAAAAAAAAAAAATTGTTTTGGGCATATCTTTTTCTTTTTTGCATCCGACCAACAGATTGATCTTATCAAAATATCATTCGCACAATTACCAATTATCGATCTCACCATTAATATTGATACCTTCTTCACCAGTTTATCTCAGTTTTATCATAAAACCTCACCAAAATCGACTGGATCATGAATGAGGCACTGAGTTTTTACTTCTTACAAGACTGCCGGTGTCAGTGTTTCAGATAATACGAGAATTTTCATATAATAGAGAATTTTTCACCCAATAATGTGAGTATTATCATAATTCTTTTTAATGGTCCTTAGAACTTGATACTAACATCTTTTTTTTTTTTTTTGCATTTATTTGTGCTACAGTCAGCGCGTTAGCGCTATAAGTAACAATGATAACAGAGTAACATTGAATAACAGAAGTATACGAGTGGAGAAGTTACCCAGTGGTAACACTCCCAAATATTAGATGGTTAGTCACTCTCTTCACTTGAGAGGAGATCACAAGGCCACTGTCTTTTAAAACGTCTTGTCGGGTTATCAGGAAGAGTTCTTGAAGAAAGATTTTGAGCTAGAGGATTGCAGGCTGAAGCGGAGTTTCCTGTATCGTGTTTTAGCGACTTGTGTGACAAATGGAATGTTAAGGTCAGTGTGTATAGTCAGGTTTGAGACATAAAATGGGGCATTTACAATAGTTCGAAGTATTTTAGATTGTAGAGATTGAATCCTTTGGAGATTTTGTGCGTTTGGTTGAACCCCACAGCTCTATTCCATACACCCTGATAGGTTTCAAAATAGAAGTATAAATCAGTCTTTTGTTGCCCAGAGAGAGTTTCGATCTATCGTCTAAGAATCTTTTAAGTAGTCGATAGCGTCTGTTTAGTTCTGTTCTTTTAAGTCTAGTGTGGGGATTCCAAGAAAGTTTTCAGTCTAAGTAAAGCCTAAGGTAGCGGGCAACGTTCATTACTGGATAGAGGTGTTAGGTTATGGAAGACTGGAGGAAGAGTAATGCGACGAAGAGTGAAGGTGATGTTTTGCGACTTAGTTTCATTAATCTTTATAGCCCATTTCTTGAACCATTGCTCTAATGAGGAGAGATGTGACTGCAGATTTCTGTGTGCTAGGACAGTATCATGATTAGAGGACAGTAAGGCATTCAATATTAAAGTTTTTCTTTATAATGAACGATATTTTATCCTATACCTGCTGTGGACAAAGTACGCTACCTTGGACTGCACCTAGACAAACGGTTGTCATGGAATCCCCATACTAGACTGAAAAGGCAAGAAACTAACCAACGCTACAAACTTCTCACCAGACTACATGACAAACGTTCGAAACTTAACCTACATAACAAAAAAAAGCATCTAAGTGCAAACTAAGCGATATGGAGACAAAAGCTTGTTAGACTGGGATACCCGCTCGGATGCAGGGCTTAATTCTTACTGACTAGATTAAAAACTTGAAGACAAGAAGAGAACAACATTAGCAAAGAACAGAAATTAGGTTTACTACAATTTGTCAGAACATGAATCTGCTTAAAGTATACTTGAAACCACGAAGTTACTAATCGTCGATTGCTTAATTATACTTTTTCTTTAACTAATGAAATTTGTAATCTATTTACAAGTATTTACAGCTCAAAATTTCTAGAACTTAGCTTTAGAGCTTCATATAAACTTAGTCTACAAGGCCGATTAGTCATGTGAGACCGGATGTCTTTCTTTGCTGCCTAATGCCCCATCCAGGACACATAATTATCGCTTCCTTCCTGCTGAAATTATACCTTTACGTCATTTTCAAACTAGTTGTTATTAAGATAATTTATTGTCATTATATTAATACAAAGTGACTACAATGTTGATCAAAATATATACCAAAAATCTTGCGTGAACACAACACTCATGACTATTTTTTCCAACAATCCTCAAGTGTCTTCTTTCTTCAAAGGCAGAATTTAAAAACATATTTAATTATTACCAACATTGTCTGCAGTAAAGAGCAACAAAGGAATCTGTTCAACCCTTACAGATACTTCTTCAGGGAACTGCGTTAAAAGGAATTTTGAGACACAGACCTTGCGTTTTAAGGAGGTCTTTTCCAAAGATTTGCCGATAATTAGTTATTTTTCTAGACAAAAGGTACCAACAGGAGTTTTAGATCTACATGTGTGGTTTTTGAGAGTATTTTTCACCTTTTTTTTAGCCACTGAATCATTAATATACGTAAGCGGGAAGAAAGATTTTGCCAATTTCAGTCATAACTAGGATGTCTAAACTGTGAGGAAAGCAGACATATTAAACCTTTAAGGATAATACGCATAATGAAAAACAAATTTCAATTATTAATAAGTAAAGTAATCGCCTATTTTTTCAGTCGGGGCTTAACGTCCAACTACCAATTAGGTGATGTGGAAGCTCAAAATTCACTATAAACAATTTTTTTTTCTATCAAATAAAAAATGTAGCCATACCGAGGGATTCGAACTGGGGATCCTCCCACTTATAGAGCTTCATAATGCATAGCCCCTAGACCAGTGATGGCAAACCTATGACCCGCGGGTCAGACACTGACCCGCGCAAGCTTTTTTACTGATCCACAATTGCTAGGCAACCATTTGTTTGTTTACGCGGGTTGATTTAGATTTTCTAATTTGTGTGGATAATTTATATTCTATCTGTATTTTTTTTTCAATCACGCATTGACACAAAAGCAATTTAAATGCTATCTACAGCCTTTAGTTTGATCATTACAGTTTTAAAAACGCAAATGACGACAAATGCTTTTGTAGTATTTGAAATAAAGTAAAATTGTTTACACTTTTGTAAGGTTTTGTTCAGTTATGATTGTAAAAAGAGTCCTCCATTGCACTTGTTTCGGTTTTCATTTTAAATAAGTCATTTCATTTCAAAAAAGTACTAAATTTAAATTTTCTATCATATTTGTGTTTTGAGTTTTATAATTCATGCAAAAACAACTCAATCCACTCATTTTGTGGAGATATATCATCACTAAGGAACGGATTTTTATGTATTTAAAAATGCCAAATATTTAATTAAAATATGCATTTATTTTCGTCAATTATGTGGAAAATATGTGATTTTCTTAAAATATTTTCTGGAATATTTAAGTAAAATGGACATTTTTTTTTTATGAAAATGAATTTTTGGGGGGGGGGAAGTTATAATTATTTATACAAGAAAAGAACATTTTTACAATTTATAATAATTTATTAGGAACAAAATAATTTGTTTTTACAAGTTATAATGATTTATACAACAAAGAACATTTTTACTATTTATAAAAAGATGTGTTAAATTTTCAATTTTGAAAACTTCTCTCTTCGAAATTGTTTGCAATCACATGAAATTTCAAATGTTGGAACGTAAAGTGACGACGATCTGGGCGTAAGATGGACTTGTAACGACTAAAAGATCGTTCAACATCTACAGATGTTATAGGTGCCTTGCTGAAAGAAGTTATCTCGTTGGTTGTAAAGGGTACACGATGTTCTGAGGTGACTTCTGTTCCACTGATAATATCAGAAATCTTGCAGACGGTCTCCCACCCTTTGTTCTTGCTCAGTACTTCTACCAGTTTTGATCTGATCAGATCTCCCTTACTCCCAGGAAAAAGTTCTGCTGGAAACTTGCGAAGATATTTAGCAACCAGTTGTTTTTGAGGCCGATGTTCGTGGCATTTCACCCAAAAAAGAATACACTAAGTGACCGAACGAAATGAATTGGACACTTCAACGAACGAGCTGAAAGAACAGACAACTTCAAAGAACTAACAAGTGCCCGTCACTGTTTAGCAGCATTCTGTGTAAATGACAACAACCATTGCCCACTGTGATTCACAGCCCTACAGTCTGTGGTTCACAGTTCCTGTCAACCACCTCCCAATTATGAAAATACGCCCAAAATGAAAAATATGAAAAAATATGTACATATTTTGATTAAATATGTAGAAATATTTATTTATTTTAATCAAATATGTATAAATATGCGATAACATCCAAATATGTGGAAATATGTGAAATAAAAGTAGACTCAAACGGCTTAAAAAGTGTCAGTATGAATACTTCTAGTTGAAAAACGTCTGTAAATTGCCTAGAAAAAAATATGTAAATACATACGAATCCGTTCCCTAATCATCACCTTTCATTAAAAAATATTACAACCTATTGTGAACGTACAGTTTTTTAATTTAATTTTTCAAAATATAGAACACAGTGGCACACAATTGAGTAGAATTTAACATAACAGCTATTCTGTCTCCATTTTACAAAATTTAGCCGAAGAGAATGCATGAAGTGTGAAATCGGTCCGATAATCGATCGACCAATGAGCGTACATATTTATTGTAAAAACCCATCAACTGTACAACCAATTTTATTTTAGCTTTTTGAAATGTTTGTCCTTTTTTTTTCAAATTAGGAAAAAAATGCTGTGATCGAAGAGAAAGCAAAATTGACCATATTTGCATGAAGTTGGCACGTCTTTGGAGAGGGAGAATTCATCAGAACTTCCTTGCTTTCGTTAAATATCTAATTCTGTGATTGTTAGCGTGCATCTTTTTTTTTTAGCAGGATGATGCAAGCGCACTGTTTTTGTATCAGTCAGATGGGTAAGATATTTTGAGCGGGGTCAGGGGCGTACAACTGCATATCGGACTATACAAAGACGTCTAAAAACGTCGTCTAATGTCTGCAACTCTCGTATAAGACGCAACAAACAAACAAGTGGGAGAATTACGGAAAAAGGGGTTTATTTTAGTACGTATGGAAAAGAAACGAGTTTGAATTATAAAGAAGGTGAAGAATGATCCCGAGGTGGGAGTTAAAAAACTATACATAAAAAAAAAAATGCTTAAAGCGGGACTAAATGGGCGGCCACATCTCAATGGAAACCTGTTCTTTTGGCGGGAGAAAAACAATGAAGAAAAGAGGACAGGATGGAGGAGGGGGAGCTAAGGGGCCCCCTTGTGAGGAGTTTGAAGTGGTGGGGGCCCTTGGGCAAAACAGCGGCGCGCTCTCTAAGGGGTCAGGGACACTACCACCCAGTCTAGACTTCGCCCGCCGTCTGATCACTGTCTAGTGGCTCCCTACTCACGACGAATCTGTCTCGATTATGCACATACTACTCCTACTCACCACTGTTGGCCATCATTATGTTCTGTCACAGTACGGGTTTTATCCCTTTAAAACGCTCACTGTGCTGAAACTGGATCAAACCTAACGATAGATCAACACACTCATAATCGATAGAAATAACGTAAAGAACACCCACTTCAAAACAACACTCTTTACGACATTTCCAATCATTATCTGATAATTTATTCTTCTAGTCTCCTTTTCACTAAAAATAAGAGCGAAAACTGCACATGCATACTTAGAATGTTATCTGCTTGATTAGATGTAAGGGTCTTCATACCACAATTCCGAGCTTAAAGGGATGAAGCTTTTGTGACGTAACTCCCAGCCTGACAGGAAATACTCAAAAAATTTTAAAATCAGTTTTTTCTAGGTTGTTTTTTTTGCCAACCTACAAAGGCTACCCGATTACTGGCTTGCGACGCATGTTTCAACTCAGCCATCGCCTTTCTAGAGGCCTACAATTGGCCAAATGTGGCCCCCTCCAGTTGGAGTAATGCCAATTGGAAAACTTATACCTGTAGTTCTTACCCACCAATTAATACTACTATTTTTGTAATTCTAAACTACACAATAAAGGAGAGAATAATTTAAAAAATAACTGTGTTCTATTTTATAGCAATCTGCCCTATTCTGATTAAGTTCCGCCTATAATTTTTTAAAAAACACAATCAAAATTTTGATAAATTTATTGAATATTTGGATGGGAAGGATTGGCTAAGTCTGATCAAATCTTGCAAAAAAAGCTAGGCAATATAGATTCCTCCTAATATCGGAGTTTAACTATTAATTAATTTCTAAATTTGCAATAATTATTGTATTATTATATTTAAAATATTTAATGTCGATTAAGTATAAAGTGACCACATTTTCATTGAGACAAAGCGGGACAAATGGGATGAAATGAGAATTACAATTTAGTTATATATATTTTATTGTATACATTCATGTACTTGTAAAAAAATGTATTTATTATTAATTATTGGTAGCTATAAAAATATTTGTAAAAAATAATAATTTGAACATCATGATTTTTAATCAAATTAAATTTTTTATTTAAAAAAATTATGATTATCTTTCACCGGTCGTAATTTTGATCCGTGTGAATACTTTGCAATAGATTCGGATCATTCATTAAAATGTCGTGAAATATTTCCCATGAATTGGTCAAATTATATTTTACACTTAATCTAGATTTTAAAGTTTTAATGTTCAACTGCGTTTTTTCAGTTGTCCATATTTTATTGATACTAGAAAAAACAAGTTCTGTTGCTGCATTAGTTCCTGGAAGGGAGAGCGCGAATTCTACAATTTTCAAAATATTCACCTCATCAAAAAGATAATTTTCGCAAATATTATTTTTCGGAAAATGGTTAATAATAAATTCAAAAGTTTTTTCCACATATTTCCATAAAATCTCCTTTTTTAATGTCACCCAATTAGACGATCCCAATGTACGAGACGTAATGACAATGATCGAACCCTACCGAGTAAATCTAACTCGGTATATTGCCTAATTTAGTTTACTCTGCATGCATTTTATGTGCTTTTTTTAATGTATTTTTTATTTCTTTATATTCAACATAATATTTAATAAATAATAGGTAATATATTTTTACAGTACATTTAAAATAAGAAATGCAGATATTTTCTAAAAAGCGGGACATTTTTAAAAATCGGCGGGACGTGGGACAGTCCACCAAAAAGCGGGACTGTCCCGCCAAAATCGGGACGTGTGGTCACTTTAATTAAGTATAACTTCATGGTTTTATTTGTTTTCCAGTTTTTTATTTATGTTTATTTTTCACCTCTTTGTTATTATTGTTCTTTACATTGTTGCATATGGAGTAAATGCTTCATTGTAACTCTTTTGTTTTGTAGTTTTTTCTCCTTAGCAAGAAGCATGATTTTTTTTTATTTTATTTATTAAAAGTGTTTTTTGAAGCCTGAGTTGTTAATTACAAATTTTTTGGTGTTTGACGACTCTTCAGACGGTCTAAGGACCAAGAATATGTCTTGTCTGTGCTTTTGTATTTGTATTTAAAAGTTTATAATTATCTAAAACGTTTTAATAAAAACATTATTATTATTAATTTAAAAAATTAAGAAATACATAACAATAATTTAGACCAAGAATTTGCACCGAACTATTATATATTAATAAAACAAATTACACCGCCGAAAAAACGCTTCAAAATTAAGATTCTGTTTCATATTCTCTTTTATTTTACTTTTTAAAACATTTTCCATCTCACAATAATGAGCATTTTCTGAAAATTCTCAACAAATAACTTTTCTCTTACCAAATTTACAATCCGAACCGATATTAGCCTCAAAAATCCATTGTCTCCTTCACCTACTTCTCCAAAATAAATTATTAAGTCTTAGTACAGTTTTTGTTATCTATTTTAACAGAATTCTGTACATTATGTATAGATATTGATATTTCCTATTAACCATATTACAAACTGATGAAACTCTTTTTTCCCGTTACACTAACTTATATACAACTTTTTTTTTAAGCCTAGTTTTAACCATTTAAGCGTGGAATTTAGTTTTAGAAAACCCCCCACACAGTGTGCGGAATTAAAAAATCAGACAATGACGTGGTATACACGTCGAACGCAGGGCAAAACAACCAAAAGTTTACGACGTCATAATAGTCACTGCAAGCGAATTTTTCTGCAATTTCTCTGGGGCTTGAGATTACCAGAGCATTCTGTGCTCATTCAAAATCTTGCATTGCTTCACATATGCATTGTTCTAGTTAACTAGGGGACGCAAGAGCTTTTAACAAGGAAGGAAAGAGATTTGAATTCTAGGCAAAATGAAATCATGCTCGTACTGAGGTCTGAACCACTTATCTAAGGTAAAAAACGGCATTGCACAAGGGTTGAGAGCTTCTATTTGTGTGCGCAATTCCCTATCTCTAATGCGTGTACAATAAAAATATAAAATACTTGGCAGTTGGTAAGATAAAGGAAACATCCCACCAAATAATATTCTTATTGTATTTTATTAAAATTTATAGTTTTTTTTTATCGTTAATAGCAATTTTATATTTTTCACAACGAGTATACACGTCGAAAGCACCGTAATGAGATTTGGTTTGACGTGTTTAAACGTCAAACTCGCTTAACTGGTTAAATTATCTACAAATACTTTAATTTATACATTAAAAAGTTTAAAAACAAAACATAATAATAAAGAAATATTGAGAAAATATTAAACATTTGTTTTAAAAGTTTCTTAAAACAGGCAAGTTTTACAAAAAAATAAAAAAAAACAGTTGAATATATTTATTATATAATAGCATGCATTTATTTTAAGAAACCTTTATTTATTAGCATGAATGTATTTTATTGGCGTGAACGCATTTCTTAAACTAAATGATTGTAGAAGTAACTGTTGTATAAATACTTTAAGATATAACTACTTCAATGTCTTAAAATAATTAGCCACGAACCGGATAATTTATAATAAAATAAGCCAATTAAATACCGAAGTCCTCACTCACAAATATTGGGCAAAAAAGAAAGGCCCCATTTACACAGAAAGTTTTATTAGAATCTCTACTTTTAGAGATAAGGTATATTCTAATAATAAGTTAGATGTGTACAACTTAAAATACGAACATTTATTGAGCGAATTAAGTGTTAACACTTCCTTCGACTTGATAAAGGTAAGGAAAAGATGAGAACCGCGGCCTTCGAAGATTACATTTCTTCCCATTATCCGGGCTCATATCGTTTATTTACAGATGGGTCCAAAATCAATAATAAAGTCGGAAGGGCTGTGTATGATCCGGTTCGGAACTATTTTACGATAATTAAATTAGAAGACGAGGCGTCCATCTATACAGCGGAGCTAATTGCTATTTTAACGGCTTTAAAATATATTTATTCGTTGTCGGAGAAAAAATATACCATTATTAGTGACAGCCAGAGTGCGTTGTGTAAATTATCACATATACACAACCAGTCTACAGGAATGAATCACATTATCGCAGAGATTGTAGAAACTATTGCCATTTTTAAAGAGAAGGGAGTCTGCATTAATTTTTTGTGGGTAAGGGGTCATTGTGGTATAAAAGAGAATGAAATTGTTGATACACTTGCAAAGGAAGCCACCAATAGTGGGGAAATGGCTAATTATAAATTACCACACACCGATATCAAGGGTATAATTGCAAAAGCAGCACTACAAAAATGGCAGACAGATTACAATAATGGTGATAAAGATAGATTCTATAAAACTATGGCAGATCAGTTACCTAGACAATCATGGTTTAAGGGAACTGTCACTAATAAATGGGTTGTTACGACAATAAGCAGGCTGAGAGCGAACCACGCGGTGTGCGGATCGTATCTACACAGGATCAACAAAAGGTCCTCTCCTCTTTGCGTAGATTGCAATGAGGAGGAGGATTTCAAACACGTAATAATGATATGTCCACGTTATGTGGTAGAAAGGAAACGAATGTTTGACGATATATACAGGTATTTAGATGCACCATTTCGCTACGAAGACATTATATTCTCCACCAACATTTATGTGCTTAAGTCGATAGCAGAGCTAGCAATGAAATATGAATGTATTTAAAAGCTATAGCCGAATTAGAATGAATGGAAGAAAATGCTTAGACAAGGAGTACGTGATTTTAATTTTGGTTAAGCTATAAGGATGGCAGGAGCACAGAGTGCTGCTCCATCCATTAGCAGTAGTTTATGTAAATAGCAGTATATAGTAGAATGATGAATGTGTGAAGCGAATGTATTTATAAGTAAGAATGGAGAGTGAGTGATAGTCTAGTGATAAGCACCTAGACGATGCTGGATGTATGGCGGAAGCCAATGCCAAAAAAAGAAAAAAAAAAAACTACTTCAAGTGGTGTTTATGAGTCCTAACCTCATTAGTTTGATAAGCCTTTAAAGGTGGAAAGGAAAATTCAGACTTCCTCCTAAAAGTAAACTTTAGTCAAGAAGGAAAAACTTACGAGCCAAAGAAAACAGCATTAGGGAGGAAAAGGATTTTACTGTAATAAGATTAATACCTCAGAGATTCGGATATCCCCGGAAGGCTTTATGAATGTAAATGGTGCCTAGGGAATCCATACATGCCTCGACGACGATTTAAGGAGATACCTGGAGTTCCAACCAAACTTGCTGGTCAAGATTCCTACTTTGGTTAGGTTTCTAGAACATCATCTAGAGCGGAAAAAGTTCCAGAAGAAACAGATATTAGGGGCGCTAACAACCTTTAGTTACAGAAAAAGCCAAATAATAGAAGTAATTACCGTATAAAAAGTATCTTTTATCATTTTTTAAGTTAAGAATATGGATGAAATATAAATACTTTTTTGCCTCCTAAATCGATGGAATCGAACATGAATTAGCGAAATTTATCGATAAAATGTCTACCATATTCCTCGACACTCAATATTTCTGACTGTTAGATATGAATAATATTTATTCTTTTCTTTGTAGTTGGTTAAAAACAATTTTGAATTAATGCAAAATTATTTTGAATAATATTAAAATTTATAAATTTTACTAGAAATTGTTACACAAATTACCATCCAATGAACGCAAATAATTATATAATTAGCGAGCAACTAATTAAATTTTTGATTAATTTGTTGTTGCCAGCCATTTTGGTGGCCACCACAATCTATATTTTATTTTTGCCTCAGGATGGTAAATTGGATAATTGATTTCAACAATTTGTGTGCAATCTGAATTTTAAAAGGGAACAATTTCACCGAATTTGAATTCAACAATATTCCCAGACAGTTAAAAGTTTTAAAAAACTGAAATAGAGGTCATCGTAAAAAATCGTCTGTTCCTATGTTATTATCGGTTATTTGGCCTTGAAAATTATAAGTTGGACACAAGTAAAAATAGTATTTTTTTTTTTTATCTAATCGATTATATAATTAGCTGGTATTCCAAATAAGGAAAGCTTATTCATCAGACCTCAGCTTGGTCATTGTAGTTGTTCGTAACAAGAAATGTCACGAGATTTTAGCGTTAAAGCCAGCATTAATTTCATGTTCTCATGGGTATTTTTCAAGATTTTTCTTTATTATTGCATTTAGGACAGTTTTTTTTTTTTTTGAATACCACAATCAAAATGATTTCTTCTGCTTTTTGTTTGTCGACTCCCTCTTCACAATCTTCGTAACGTGAGGGTCCTTGTAGATCCAACTAACCCGATCTTAAATCACCTCTCTACTTCTTCTCCAGTCTAAATCCATTTTCTTAAATTGTTTATTTTTAGATATTCTTTTCTATGGTCTTCCTTTGAAATAGATGTTGTTTTCCCCAGATTTGGACATCTGGGATGTCCCATACAATTCAGTATAATCTTACATCTGTATTTCTAATTCTGTCTCTCCTCGTTTGATTTTTATTTTTCGTGGTAATCTCATCTCCAAACGTTTGGAGTTGGTTCCACCCACATTTCGCACATCGTCCACTACACAAAGACGTACGAAAGGGAACAAAAATCTGACTGGAAGATTGTAAATTTTGTGATTAAAAAATTGCTATTATAGTTTTTTATTCATTTTATTTTTGTTGTAAATTTAAGGAGCACCAAGATCTAAGATCATTGAAGCATTGAAAATGTTTAGTGTCCTGCCAAAAACAGAGTTCTCTCGTTACAGATAACACTGTCCATTACAACAGACAGTGAGCTGTAAAAAGCTACTGGCAAAAGAATTCTACTGTAGTTATCGACCCTTTTTTTCGCCTACTATTCGTGCAATTTAGCCTGGGATGTTAATAATGCTCTTTATTAACATGTTATGACGTGATATTGGTTTATATTTTGTACCGTAAAAGCACAGCTACTGTTTACTTTTTGTTCATTAATTTGTTATGAAATTGAAATTGAAAATATAAAAATTTGTAAGTTGGTTTACAGAGAAAATTGTACGCAGATTGACAGGGATAAAATATTTTGATGGTAAATTTTGGTAATTTGTTTCTAAAATCTTGGTGAAGTATTGTTTCAGAAGGGCTTGAACAGATTGGATTGGAATGACATTCCTGAACGGGACAGATGATGAGGTGAAAAATTGTGGTAAAAACCGTGATCAGAATTGTGCAGAACCTTTTTCTTTCAGATATGTCAGAGAGGCCGGTTTAATGTAGTATTGTGGGCAACTGTAGTGCAAAATATAAAATTTAAGTATGAAGAATTCATTTTTTTCCTGCTCTGGCCACTGCGGAATAGTTATTAATTTAACAAGTGTGGAAAGTAGTACTTTTCCTCACGCGAGGCAGGGTTTGCACGCACGAGCGAGCGAAGCGATGCGAGTGCAAATTGCCGAGTGTGAGGAAAATACTTTACACTAGAGTTAAATATTATATTTTTTCTGCAACCATTTATTAACTAATAAAATTAAAAATTTCATTTTTACAGTCTACAAAAAGTAATTTATTTATTATAAACATTTATTGTTATATTACAATTATTTACATTACTTACGTATTTACATTACTTATTACATTTTCTGCTGTTTCTTTTATTGCTGGAGGAGTGTTTTCTAAACAGGAATCACTAGAATCCATTTTAAATTTCTATAAGGTAACACTATAACCTTTTTAACTGTTATAATTAAAAATATCTATTTATTTATTAAAGTATTATTTTTATTTCTATATTCCTTTCAATTTTTATTTTATTTTTTAATATTCGTTTTTTAATTATTTAAATAAAATAAATTTAAATAAGCTTATTAGAGTTTTACAGAAAATATTTATGTTAATAACAAAACTTCTTATATCAAGGAAGCACAATAAAGTTTTTCCACTCACTTGTGCGGAAAGTGACACTAATGGGAATTTCCCCCCACTAGTGTGGGAAGTTGGGCATTACACAGCTGATTTTAATTGAGTAATGAGAACTTCCCTACATGGTTGCAGAAAAAAAACATTACACTTGGCTATTTTCTGTTTCTTCAAGAACTCTCTCTTTAAACAATTACTTATAAATATCTCTTGATAACTTATATTCTCAAGGAAGTATTGAAAAGGTTAGTAATTGGAAGTAAATTCAAATTGAATATATAACATTGTACGTAACTTGCAGCTATAACCTTAAACTATTCTCATTCGCCCTTCACGTATATTAAAAACGAAAAAACATTCAAAAAAACGCTGTAACTGCTGTCATTACATCACTTTTGCTCAAAATGATGTGCGTTACTATGCGTAACTTTTCATATAACTAAAATATTCTACTTAGAAGGCTTTCAACATTATCTATAAATGTAGAGCGTTGCTCAGTAAGGCACATTACGGAAACTCAACTCTTAATTATTTTCCTTTACTAATTGATTATTATGCAAGGAAAAACGTAACAATGACTTAAAACCCCTTACAAAACACCATGCACATCACAAACATAGCTTTTTACTTCCTTAATTATTTACTTCGACTTATTTACACGATGATACACAAAATCAGTCTGGGCCCACGGAATGGAACTTTGGGGCTCAGCTAAATCTTCCAATATCAATAGAATCCAATCTTTTCAACCAAAAACACTCCGTCGAATCGCTAATGCTCCTTACTTTGTATCAAACTCTATCTTGCACCGAGATCTTCTTGTAGCCTACGTTTCTGAAGCTGCCAGATCTCTTTACGCCAAGTTCCACGCCTTCCTAATCCTCTAGTTTCCCGAACTTCCTACATTACCAGGAAAATCCTCCAAGACAGAAGAAGCACCGGAGTCCACGGGATCTTCTTAATGAATTGAATGCATGTACACAACAGTGAAATGTTCTTTTTTGAGTTTAACCATTGGATGAATTTTCCCCACAAGCTAAGCTTGTATTTATTCTATGTATCATGCTGTATCAGCTTCACTTGTTGCAATAAAAATGCACTACAGTTATGAAAATAAAGTTTAAAAAAACACCCACACATTAAAATCAACTACTTAACCACTTTAAGCTTATACGAGTATATCAATGCCATATATCTTTTGATTCTTAAACTGTGTTGTAATTTTGTAATGATATCATGGAGTTGATTACCATTAATTTTACAGAAAATTTGTGAATTTTAACATTTATAGGAAAAGAGAGAAAAATGGTCAAAGTTTGATGTTTTTTCAACGTTACGCTATTTCGTGCAGTTTTTTGACGATCAACCCTTATACAACTACTGTCCTACCGGCCAGTTTTAATACGAATCCGATTGGTTGAAATAATTGAAATGGTGAAAAACTGATTGGCGTTTGAGTTTGTGAGCGAAATTATCTTTAGAATATATAATAAGTTTTTAATTTGTTAAGGAAAATATTAAATTCACAAAGAGAAGTTTGGTCAGTATACTCGAATGATTACAAATGACTAAATATTTTGAACTTCAACCCTTCAAATTCCAAATTTTGAGATGTTAGGGAACTTAGGACGTGTACTTCGCATTGCAGATAAGAAATTTAAAATTATGTTGTAAACCTTCTCACCTGACTACTTCTAACCAAAATTTCCCAGATTATAACTTTACCAACAACGACATCATAAACTTCTGAAATTTTAGGGTTATTGACCGTTGGAAATCATTGAGGTACAGACGGACATGAATAACCGACAACAGACTAGCTATGCATTAAATATATGGGTGTAGACTTGCAGGAAATCAAATTATTGGATCAGACTTTTACAAGGGAAGTATAAATGGTGATTTTTTGTCTACAGTCCTTCACCAATATTCTTCCTATGCACATTTTGCGGATGTTATCCCTTAAGCGGATGCAAAGAACTTAGTACCAGCATGATGGCTGTTCCTCACATAATAATGGGCATGTAAAGTGATACTCGTTGCTTTAAAGAAAGTTTGAAGGATGTATTATATAGCGACTCGTGGGATAATTCATTGGCCCCTGAATTTGGAACCTCTGGACTAGTTTCTCTTCATCTTTATCTACTTTATCTTGCTTGTATCGAGAGAAGTAATTGCAGTTATTATCGATATTTTATCGATTCATTCAAGTGTGATGAGCGGCCTCAAACAAACTGTAGTGTTAAAAGGAATCAAATATTTAAATAAATAAATTTGAAATTAAAAGTTCTAAATCTGAAGTAGTCCGAAGTTTTTTTAAGTGATTTTTTAAATCTTCAATAAAATTGTTTTACTTATTTTCCGTGACTTTATTTTCAATTACCGATTTCATACAATTAATATTAATATATCTTAAAAATAGCCATATGCCCGAACGTTGTGGAACTACTGGCTAAAACAGACTATCGATTTCACATCCCGTATTATCTTAACACACAGAATCAACAGAGAACATGAGGAGGTTACAGTTCAATGGCTTGCATATAAATAAGACACTTGATAAAATAATATTTTTTCTTTTTAAAGGAAGTGACTAATTGTATAATTTTTGACCTTAATGTTGTCTACAAAACCATTCTTCTCAACTAATTGTTGAATTGCTGAATATACAGGAAATGAGGTTAAACGGTTTCTAACCTTTTAGTGTTTTAATAATTAAGTAAACTGTTTTCTATTTTTGTCGTTAAGATTTAACATGAACATTACACATATACTTATTGCCAGCAATCGTTAAATAAAATTGTATTAAATTCAGTGTTGGAAGAAGCTAGGCTCGTTTGGGCAAAACCTTGGCACAGTGAGTGAAAAACACAACTAATACAATAAATAACTATTATATAATATTAGTTAGAATAGACTATTTATAATTTAAATTTTTCAAATGAAATTTAAATGTACTTGGCGTAAGGAAGCCAATCAATTAGATACTCTTTTGATAGATATTTTATTATTGCTATTGATAGATACTTAGATACTTTATTATTAAATTTACGTAAGACAGATCTCGTGGAAAAGTAATTAATAATAATAATAATGATAATGTGTTTATTTTTGAAACAGTACAATAATTTTGGATATATGTATATACAAAATACATTTGTACATGACCGTAGTCCTTCCGACAAGTTGACTCTCACAAACTAAAAGAAAACTTAAAAGTATAAAATGAAAAAATTGAAATATGAAATTAAATATAATCTGTAACTCCAAAAGTAATTATATAAAACTATCTCACTGATCAGTTGAGAAAAAGTGTAGGTTAATAGGAGCTTGATGCAAAAAGGAGTTATCTACAGGTTTTTAAAATTTTTAGTAGGGACAAAAAACTAAATGAGTTTTAAGATGTATTGCTTATGTTGTGTCTGCTGTAAGGATTAGTTAATATATTGTGATGGGCTCATTTGGGGCTCAATTTGAATGCCTTTCTAGGGCATTTTTTAAGCTTGCTATAAGCAAAAGTTATTTTGCAACTAACTCTTTTTTGCACCAAAATCATAATTTTCAGTAAAACTTGAGGTACATATTAAGTACTTTAGTCAACAGATTTCTTGTTTTTGAGCTTTTAAGTGGCATTTTGTGTCTTGTCGAAGCGAATGATAGATATATTATTATGCCTGTCAAAAAGAAAATAATAATATCTACCTAATATAAACATTAAATAAACCTAATATAAAAATTTTTTGTTTGATTGATGGCGTCATCTTTTCTGTTTAGAGCAAAATATAGTTATCTGCAGTAGAAAACTCATTTTTGCCCCAAATCTAACCTAGATTAGATAATTAATAAGTAATAATAATCGAGTCTGCATAATGACTAGTTTATGCACCAAAATATGTAGAATTGAACATATGTACATTAAGGGGGCGCCACTAAACACATTTTCTGAAAAAAATGTAGATAACTCCTTTTTGCACCAAGCTCTTCAATTGCAAAAAAAGATGGTAACAGTTCTTGATCAGTCGTTTGATAAAATATTATTTCTGAGGAATCTTAAATTTTGGGCAATTTATAAATTAAAAATTGTTACCCTAAAGTTTCGAACTACATTTAGTTTATCTTCAGAATTTATTTTTTCTATCTACAAAACTACAACTAAAGATTTGGGTGCTTGAGTGTCTTCCATCTATCCCGTCCTTGCTGGTGTGCCACAGGGAAGTGTCTTAGCTCCTCTTCTTTACACAATCTACACTGCCGACTTACCTTCTAACCTTAATACCTCTATTTACACCTTCGCTGACGACACTGCCATTCTCTCCACACACTCTGACCCTATCCTCGCAGTACGCTCACTACAGTCCCACCTTCACTCAATAGAACCTTGGTTAGAAAACTGGCGTATAAAAATTAACCCAACTAAATCTAAATACATAGTCTTCAAACTCAAACGTCAAACTCCGCCACCTGTCTTCTTACATCACACACCTATCCCACCAGCCGACCATGTGCGTTACCTTGGAATGTACCTAGACAAGAGACTTACCTGGAACCCCCATACGAGACTTAAACGTACCGAACTAAACAAACGATACAAACTTCTAGCCAGGCTACTCGACAAACGCTCAAAACTCTCACTACAGAACAAACGACGACTCTATACAGCCCTTCTCACACCAATATGGACTTACGGACTCGAACTTTACGGTACAGCTAAAAAATCCAACCTCAATAGACTACAAACACTGCAATCCAAAATTCTCCGCCGCATACTAGACGCTCCATTCTATGTAAGCAACCACACTATACATACAGATCTCCAAATTCCACTTATCTCCGAACTTGCCAAAATTCGATACAAAAATTTTCACCAAAAACTCTCATTTCATCCCAACCCTTTAGCTGCAAACCTGTCTACAACTACGCTACCTTCCAATCCTCGAAGACGGCTGAGGCGCCGTTGGCCCCGTGACCAACTGGGTGACTAACGGCGGCCATCAATGGATGACCGTCATTCACGTCTGCCACGCTATTCACATACATTCATCGCATTTACCTATTGTACCCTGTAGGTACAGGTGTAAATTTCATTAAAAGGTTAATAAAAAAAAAAAAAAGATTGTTTTTAGTTTAATTATATTTTCTATAATTTTTAACTACAAATGAGAAAAAGTACCCAGATATCTCGCTTTTATTTAGTAGCCCTGAAGGTGAACTGTTGTAGTTCGAAATGTTGGCGTAAAAATTATTTTATTAATAAACTTTCCAAAAATCTGCTGAAGGAATTTGATTATGGGCACACTAAAGCCAAGTGATTGCCACTGCCACTGCAGGCTGCACATCCAAAATCCTTGAAATAGTGGCTTGCCCTAATCTCTCTGAGGAGAAACCAGTAGTTTTATAACCTTAATCCTTGGAATCTGTCAATGCTTTCTAAAGTAAGCCATCAGTAAGTTTTGTTTTCACTTTTACTGAAGAGCGCGAAAAAAAAAGTTGTTAATTTATTCGATATTAATAAAGTTTTGTATTAATGGAGCAGATATGAAAGATAAATTCCCTTAATAAATAACCATTAACTACCTTCATTTAAACAGGAACAAATTAGGCGAGAAATTTAATAATGCGTGCTAAAAGATAAGTGGCTATTGAAATCGTGAAATTTATTGCCCTGGCAGATTTATAACCATTAAGCAATTATTTTGAAGAAAAATGTAAAAAGTAGTAATTAAAATCGAAAATTATGTGGTAATTAGTGAGTTCGATGTTGAATGTGATGGCATTTTTTCTGTAATTCCCCTTTTTTTCGGGTTCAACCTTCTGGAAGATAAATTTTGACACTTCTGATTACCAAACTATTTAGCCCAATTGTACTTATGAAGATCTTTTATTCTAATTTTTGATTATAACCATTAATAATTGTTTTGTGGTACCTGGAGTCAGAGAAAATAGTTTTTACTAATTGCACTGTGTATACTTCTGTCCAAAGGAACTCATAAGCAATAAATTGCATAAAATTAAAATTTAATATCGCGCTTAGATCAAAATGAAGTTAGCTCAACATTCTGGAATTAATCCATACTTAAATAGAGATACGAGGGTCGTTTGAAAAGTCCGTGCAAAAATAAAAACTACTTAATTTTTTGGGGTAAACCTTTTTCATTTTTCAACATAGTCTCCTTTTAGGCTTATACACTTCGTCCAACGCTGCTCTAGTTTGTTGATCCCTTCCGAATAATAGGATTTGTCCAAGTCTGAAAAATAGCCATTCGTTTCTGCAATCACCTCCTCGTTTGAATAAAATCTTTTTCCCGCCAGCCATTTCTTCATATTGGGGAACAAATAGTAGTCCGAGGGAGCCAAGTCTGGAGAATAGGGGGGGATGTGAAACGAGTTGGAACCTTATTTCCATTAATTTTGCGACCACAACTGCTGAAGTGTGAGCTGGTGCGTTGTCGTGATGGAAAAGGACTTTTTTGCGGGCCAATCGTGGGCGTTTTTCTTGCAGCTCGGTTTTCAAACGGTCCAATAACGATGAATAATATGCACCTGTAATAGTTTTACCATTTTCCAGATAGTCGATGAGGATTATTCCTTGCGAATCCCAAAAGACAGTCGCCAGTATCTTTCCGGCCGAAGGAACGGTCTTCGCCTTTTTTGGCGCAGATTCCCCCTTTGTAACCCATTGTTTAGATTCAGGAGTGTAGTGATGTATCCATGTTTCATCCACAGTGACGAAACGACGCTTAAAGTCCTGCGGATTCTTCTGGAACAGTTGCAAACCGTCCTTGCAACACTTCACACGATTTGAAAATCACTCGACTTCCTCGATTCAAACGAATGCCAAACACAAAGAAATAGACCGATCTGGCTGAAACTTGGTGTGTGTTCTTCCAAGAGATGCTACTAACTAAACATAACCTCGATACGCGCCAGTAGTGCTATCTCTCTGACTTTGCACGGACTTTTCAAACGACCCTCGTATCTCCTTAGTAAGTGCAACTAGAAAGCTGCAATTTTTCACAATTGTATAGGTAAATGTGTTCTAAAATTGCCCATATTTTTCCGTAGATTAAACCAATAGGACAGGAGATACAGCAATTAGAAATATGAAGGAAATGTAGAGTTCCCAAACTTTTATCATCTTCTATGTCCAGTTTAACTGTAAATATTTTCACAAGAATTGGATTTCTGAACGAGGATTTGGGTAGATTTCTTCTGAAGTGATAAGAATTAAGTAATAAAAAATTGAAAGTTAAAACAAATACTGTAACAAACTTAATCACTCCCACCTAACGGGTTTTCTGGACAACACGCATTTAGAGAACGTACTACAATTTTATAGAATCGTTATGGGAAGTAACATATGATGGACATTACAAATGAAACGCATGTTGTTTATTACTGTATGAAACAAGATTTGTATATTGGTGCATATTAATGGCTCTACTTTTTCCATTCATTACGCGTATGGGCGTTTCTAATAGATCTCTGTCCTAAAGGGATACTGGCGCAATCCCACACAAGTTTTTGGTACTTCCAAAGAAATATTTAATTATTATTTTTTGCTTATTCCTCATTACTTTAAACATCATTTCTTTAGAAAAAAACAAAAATATAGCCAGCAGGTGATGAAATAAAATCTTAGATATAAACGGAAATTACGATATGCACAGGAAGAATGTGTTATTGAGGGTATTCCATTAGTAGTGGAAGGGTTAATGCAATAGTTTTATCATTTCCTGGCTCCGGGCAATGAAATAATATATTTGTAAATAGTTATCTGTGACTTTTTTATCAGCCACCATAATTTAATTGTGCCTATTTTCCTGTGTAATTTTTTCTATTATTAGTGGAAGTGGTGGCAATTTGGAACCCTTCTTTGTTTTTGACTTACCTAAGCTAGACATTCCAAAAGATTGTATTGCTTTCTCTGGTAATTATTAGCTTTATATATTAGTCTTGCACTGTTGTCTTCAAATTCACTCTCCTCCAACCACCAGATGAGCAACCTTCAATTTTATGGAAAAAGTGGAAAGTGGTGCCCTCTGACTTGAGGTGCAGGTAAATATGGAACACCTTAGTATGTTTATTGCAAGTCGCCGTAGTCTATGGATTTAGGTACAATGAATATTTTTGCAGCTTTTCTTTTTAGCCCCATTTTAGATTCTTTTGCTGTTTTTTTCCCCAGAAATATAAATGATTTGCTTGTAATACTTGCAATATGGAACCCCATGAGACTTTTCTACAGGGTTCCATATTACCAGCACCCATGGGGTACCACAAATCAAACATCGCTATCTTGGATTTGATATGTCACCAAAAAAAAATTGGGAGACGAAAGAACTGATTCACAAATGAAAATCGCTGCAATAATTCCCTTTGAAGCAATATATAGTGCGGATAACTACCACTATTTTGATAACAAAACAAAAATAACAGTTTGAACTTACCTTCTTAAAGTTTTCAATAGTGCTGCACGAGACCGAGACGAGGCGAGACTTTATGCAGTCTCGATCTCGGTCTCGGTCTCGTCGAGATATCTCGGTCTCGGTTTTTTGAATTTTTCGGTTTGCTATTAATAATCTTTTCAAAAAATGTTATTATTTTCTAATAATTATTTTAATTTATATATTGGTAATGGAAATGTGTGTAAAAGAAGACAACTACTTACACTTTAATGCATCATATATTATTATTAATGTTATATATCTTTATATAATTTCAAAAAGATGTTAAAAACGCGCCAAATGAAAGACCTAAATAACATATCTGCCTGCCGTAACAAGTCGATTCGTGAAATAAAAAATACACCTCCCAAGAAACTTCCCGCTCCATTAGTTATGGCTGTTGGAGAAGATAAAGAATCTGATGAGTCACCTTTTGACGATGACGACAGCATCAATATTTTTGCACCATTTGCTCAAAAATCAGCAAATATCACCGAAGCATGGAAGACAGAAATAATTAATTACACCAAATTAGACCAAGCACCAGTGGACGTTGACATTTTAGAATGGTGGAAAACACTTGAGAATTCCTTCAAAAATTTGTCTAGAATGGCGAAAGATATTTTTAGTATCTGTGCAACTTCAGTGCCATCGGAAAGATTATTTTCGCAAGCTGCGATGATAATGACCAATAGAAGATCTTCTCTAACTTCTGACTCAGTAAAAGCTCTTTTATGTATCAATGTTTGGGCAATACTTTGCTTACTTTACTTATGTAATTCGAAGTCAAATAGATGTAGTAATATTGAACATATATAATAAAATCGTATCTTTTAATAATTAATTCAATACCCGTAATGATTATTATTTATTAATAAAGAACACAATTTTATATTTTTGTAGCTAAAAATTAATATTTGAAAAACCGAGACGAGACCGAGATTTCTCGACGAGATATATATGATGTCTCGATCTCGGTCTCAGTTGCTCAAGTCTCGTCTCGGTCTCGGTACCGAGACCGAGATTTGTCTCGTTTCTCGTGCAGCACTAGTTTTCAAGAATCGATAAAAACAAAATTGAAAATTTCAAAATGAACATACAGTAGCAACTGAACCAACCACCTGCTTTGCACACTACTGCTATCTAGCTACAGTTTGAGCCGGATACTGTTAACACAAGATCACTTGTCGCCAAAATATTATAGGGTTCCATAATACCAGCAAGGTTCCACATTACCACCACTTCATCTATTATTTTTATTTAGAAGGTATTGTTATCGTTCAGACAACAGAAATCTCCACTTTTGAGGTCTCCAGATCTTCATGTGTTTTTGTATATACCTCAATTTAAAAACGAACAATCGTAAAAATTTTTTTTGAATACTTCAAATCAGAAATCTGTGAATAAACAATGCTTTTTCTTACTTAGCAAAGTGAGAGCAAGTGAATATACCAGAGGTTCTTATTGTTTTACATGCAAAATTAATTTAAAAAAAAAAACCACACAAAAATCAGCTTCTAAATGCCAAGAACAAATAAAGAAATATTTTTGTCTTCATTATGGCCGTTATAACGAAGAATTATAATAATTAGAAACACACTCCCCATTTGCCATCTCGGTAGTTCATTTCTCTTCGTTAAAAAAGAACCTCATCTTTTCACATCTACTTGGCTCAGAAGCGCCGCTCGGCTCCCATTAATTACATCGTATTGTTATGCTAAAATTTCGGTCATTTTCTTTTTTCCATACAAACCTCACCCTCTTTTATCATAATTTTGTTTGGATTATTATTATTATTACAGCGTGTTTTGTTGTTAGCAACTTTTTATATGTAAATTAACTTAAAGGAAGGAAAGTAAAAAATTTTTTTTTTTTATAATAAGCCTTTATGAAAGTAAAGTTGAATGAGAGATAGACATGTACTTGTTTGTTTAAATTTAATAACAAGTGATTATCTTTTTTACGTATTTTAGTTCCTTAGAGTTAAAAAATTAACTATCGCCGGATAATTTGGTATTGGGGTATTCTTTGAGCGAAAATACAGCGATTAGGCTGTATTATATGTGTTTGTTTGAGGTAAGTGAAACCTGCTCTTTTTCAGTTCACTAAATTGGATAGATATTAAAACTGTCCGGTAGGACAGTTGTATAAGGGTTGATCGTCAAAAACTGCACGAAAAAGCGTAACGTTGAAAAACACCCAACTTTGTCAATTTTTTTCTCTTAAATTTCCAAATTTTCTGTTTGGTATGGGGCAAATCCTCCTTTTTATAACTGTAATTTTTTTTTGTAATCACCCATACCTAATAGATTTCGAGAAATCATTACTCAATAACTGGTATAAATAGAAATGTTTTAGCGATACTCGTAATAGTTATCGAGATATAGAAGGTTAAATTTTGGAGGTTTTGCAACTGGTTCAAATTTCAAACCTCCTATATCCTATATCTCTCTTCTTATTGTTCAGATTTTAATGAATTCTTTACCAAATTGTAGAGAAAAGTTCCCTCTATAACTGGTATAAATAGATATGTTTTAGTGATAATAGTTATCGAGATATTGTAAAGTTTTTCTAAAAAAAAAAAACTTTACTTACACAACTAATGCCTGCCACTAGTTATTTTAATAATATGTGGGTTTGATTAAATAATAAAACTCGCTAAAGTTGTAAGTAATAACCTGATTTATTCACACATTAACATTAACTAACATGAACATTTACTAGCAACTAACGCTATTCATTACAGTCACCATTTACAACAGTCACAACAGTTTACTGTTACTTATTCACTACGTAACGCCACAAAACTGTTCCACGACTGACCCCTGGTCCACACTGCACCGAATTGCGCTAGACTCAACCGCACTAGCAAAGCTCTACTCACGAACTGACTACCTGCCCAACTGGCTAACACTGAGGCACTCCGTAACACTGACTCTCTCAAAACTAACTCATAAACTTGACTAATAACTCTAAACTCTAATAACTCTTTAGACTTGATTAAAAACTCAATTGAAAACTGACTTCTCCAGCGGTGTCTGCCTCCTTTTAACTGCGTGCCTCCCTCCAACTGGGACTGCCCTCCTCCAACTCTCTGAGCATAAGTTTCCACGCCCTCCTGACGTTCATTGGCTGGAGAAAACATACTGCCACCACCTCAGCTGTGAGACGCCTCCTCCCATTCTCCGTCTCTCTCCAACTCCGTCTGTCTCACTCTCACCTGTCAATCACTGGCTGGGAAACACATATGCCACCACCCCAACTGAGGCCTTTCTCTTAGCTGGCTTTTACACAGGTCACTAACTCCTTGAACAATCTAGCCCTTTCCTTTCTAGTTCAGGTATAGACCGGCCCTTTTGTCTACACAGTGGTGGCCTGTTACCGGCTTTAGTCGCTTAACCCCTAGAACAATCTAGGCCTTTCTTTTTTGCCACAAGTAGATACCGCCCCTTTTGTTTATGCAGTGGCGGCCTGTTACTGACTTTGGTCGTTCAACCTCTAGAACAATCTAGGCCTTTCTTCTCCGCCCAGGTCAACTTCGTTACAATATTATAGAAGGTTAAATTTTGGAGGTTATGCAACTGGTTCAAATTTCAAACCTCTATATCTCACTTTGTATTGTTCAGATTTTAGTGAATTCTTTACCAAATTGTAGAGAAAAGTTCCCTCTATAACTGGTACAAATAGATATGTTTTAGTGATAATAGTTATCGAGATATTATAGAAGGTTAAATTTTGGAGGTTATGCAACTGGTTCAAATTTCAAACCTCTATATCTCACTTTGTAATGTTCAGATTTTAGTGAATTCTTTACCAAATTGTAGAGAAAAGTTCCCTCTATAACTGGTACAAATAGATATGTTTTAGTGATAATACTTATCGAGATATTATAGAAGGTTAAATTTTGGAGGTTATGCAACTGGTTCAAATTTCAAACCTCTATATCTCACTTTGTATTGTTCAGATTTTAGTGAATTCTTTACCAAATTGTAGAGAAAAGTTCCCTCTATAACTGGTACAAATAGATGTTTGATAAAAATAAAAGCTATTAAGATATAGAAGGTTAAAGTTTTTGAAGTTTTGCAAATGGTTCAAATTTGAAACCTTTATATCTCTCTTCGTATTAAATGGGATTCCTGTTAGTCTCGACGCTGAATACAGTTAAGGAAATACATCTGGCAAGGATAGGCACAAGAAGTCTTTGGTACCCGTTTTTTGAATATTAGCGACCAAAATTTCGCAAAAGAATTTAGCAAAATTACCTATTCTTGAATCAATAAGCGTTTACTCTGTATTTTCTCAGAGATTATTGAAAAAGAAAATAAAATAAACTAGGCTTGCAAAGCAATAAAACTACCAAATTTTATGGGATATTGGGAAATAATGTGAGCAACCAATTTTAGTCAAAAGGTCAATAAACGAGGCGCTTTTTGGCAATAAAAAAAAAGTAAGAGGTTAAAGAAGATATTAAGGCAAAGTTAATAGCTGTTAATAGTTTTTATAGTCCTTGGGAGAAGTTAAGGTCAATAACGACGCAAGTCAAATTGTTAAAATATACAACATTACTTAATGGGACTAGTACGGTAATTTGATTCTTTTCTTGTGGTATTGCGGTACGAACCAATGGCTCAAAGTAAACACCATTGCACTAATTGCACAAAATATTCATCTAAAGTTCTATTGCTTCTATTAATAAAATAGATTTCTTAAAAACCCATTTTTGTATGTTCTTATTTATATAAAAAATATATTAACTGTATTGAAGTAAAGTATTAACATAAATGAATTTAAAAAATCTAATTTTAAACATGATATCAATAAGCGTTTTATTATCAATGAGGGAAGTAGGTTCTTATTCTAAACAAGGACTTTCCAAACTCGTGACAATGTGGTAAACATCAACTAAACAACCAATATTAAGGAAATATTAAGATCTATTGTAAGCTAAAGCTAGATACAGAAAAAAAAGAGTAAATCTTATTGTCTGTATTGGGAGGCGAAAAATTCTGTGAATGATTTTCAGACTATTTCAGGAGGAAGATGAATTGAGGATAAGATCTAATCAAGAAATGAAGTTATTCCAGGTATTGAAGGAAATAAGGTATTTGTATTTTATTTATTCTACAAGGTATTGATATAATTATGTGTGAGAATATAGTTAAAGAAAAGTGTTCTATTACTAAAATTTTAGAGGATTTAACCTTTATCACCCAGTTATTGATTTTCTCCTATTTTCATTAGCAGAATGAATAAACAGGAATGTAGTAAGGAAAATCTATTATTTGAGACATTGCTTTTGTTCTCTGTAATTTATAAGGTGACATTGTTAACATAAAGGAGAAACGCCAAGACGTTTGCTAGGGTTACTAAGATGGTTAGAGTAGTGCACTCTGTTGAAATTTGGTTAGAATTACCGTACCATTATTGTTCAAGACTTTGTCTCACTGAACATATAATATAAATTAGTGCGGAAATTGACATTTAGTATTTACTTTCAGTACTTTCTGATGGGATTGTTATTATAGAGATTCGTTAAGTAATAAAAAGTCCAGTATGTAACAACAATGTAATACGATAAATTTACAGCTCATTCCTTAATTATTTTAATTTAATGACATTGATTGGTTTAAGGGAAATTTTGCACGATTGAAGTTTTCTTATTTACTTTTCTGGCCTAGCTTTTCAACTAATTTTCTTTTGACCAAATATTTGATGACTAATTTAGTGATTAGGTCATCTTCATAGGAGATTCCTAACAAGTAATCAGATTTTGAATTCAATATAATTTAAAGAGAAATAAAGTTTTATTAACATTGCAATGTTAATTTTATTATCGTAAGTTATTATTACTGATAAACTAATAGGGAACCGTACCATGAATAGGACAAGGAAGAATTGGAGTTTTGATGAGGAAGCTGAAACAGAACGAGTGGGGGATGAACATAAACTTTGTAAATACTGTGTATATGGTGGTCACTGATCAGTATGGATGCGTAGGGAGTATGTGGATGGCAAGACATGCAGAAAAATCGATACCTTTAATACTTAATAACGCTGCTCGATAAGGAAGCAGGATGTACGAGAGAAATTCGAAGCAGAATTGGCTTGGTACAGAACATCAATTACTCTAAATATCGCTTAGCTTCATTCTCTGCTGCTCTAAGGTCTCATAATTACCTAGTCTAGCTATATACAAACAAATAATAAGGTATTTGTCATATAAACCTTGAACAAAGTATTAATTTATTGATAAAGTAAATTAAAATATTAATTTTTTTTAAAAATATTTATTTATTTATTTGCAACAGTACAAAATATACATTTAGCAAAAGTGTTATACAAAGAAACATTTGTTTGTGCCACAACCAGGATGACGGGATGAGAGAAACCAGCCAGCGCTGGAACTCTCTAGGAACTTATTGGGGTTTAGGAAGCAATGTGGTCACGTGGCTAACGCCGTTTTAAGCGACGTGGAGGATTGTCAGGATGGGACGATGTGGATAGTGATTGAGCCAGAGGATTTGGGTGATCAGAGAGTTTGCTATGGAAATTTGGGAATCGGGTGTGGATTAACTCATTTACGAGGTTGCGGTTGGAGACATAGAATGGTGCGTTAACGATTCGGCGGAGGACTTTAGACTGTAAAGATTGGATAGGTTGGATGGTTTGGCCACAATTCTGCTCCATATGTCCATATTGGTCGTAATAGTGTAAGTTCGTTTTGTACGTTCATGGAGGATTTCGGTCCAAGGAGTCTCCTTAGTAGTCCAAAATGTCTGTTATTGTACCTTCCCCTTTTATTGATCTAGTAGACGAAACTTCCCCTACTAAAGAGGTTGAGGACTTTCCCTACCAGTTCTTTTTGCGCTACTATCTCCTTTAGTCTCAAAGAGCTAAAGGTTTCATACAGATTGCAATGCAATCGAACAGCAGGTGAGTGGCCGTTTCCTCCTCTTCCTGACACAATCTACACAATGGTTCCGAGCTAATAAGCCCCCACCTTGTAAAGATGATAATGCCCTAAGTGTACTGTTTAAATGTATTGGGGTGTAACAGTATGTGTTGCTCATGTTCATGTTGTTAGGCTGGGATACCCGCTGGGACGCCAAGTACCCTGAAGAAGTGGCTAATTCTCTTCCCCGTACGGGGAATCTCTGATAGTTCCACTATGAACATAAGTTCTCAAATTAACTAGAATTGCAAAGATATATCTATCTACCAGCAAAAAAAATATTGCTTTCCTAACGAGACTTTTCATATTTTGGGATTTTTCCCTAAAAAACTGGGTGATGTGTCCTGGAGGTTAAATACAGTAAGAGTACGATTCCTTGGCTGTGTAAACAAAGAGCCAAAGAGATTCTTGGTAGGAATCAGATTACGCCTATTCACGGGGCATCTGTTCCAGGTGGGGCTTATCACCTCTTCCAGACTGAGTCAGGAAGAGGAGGAATTGGCATCTCACTTGTTGTTCAATCGGGTGGTTGCGCTATGAAACCTTTGGAACTTTGTGACCAAAGGAGATGGTAGCGCAAAAAGAACTAGTGGGGAAAGTCCTCAACCTCTTTAGCAGGAGGAGGTTTCGTCTACTAGATCCAAAAAGGGGAAGGCACACTACACCTCTTGTGGCTGCGGTGTCGTGGGGCGTAGGCCTCGTCCCGCTTTCTAATAATAATAATAATAATAATAATAAATAAGGGAAGGGATTAGCTATGAGGTTAGCATACTGGACTCCCACGCGGAGGTCCCGGGTTCGAATCCAGCAGCTGACCCTTAGATTTTCTCTTCCTAGGAGCTTCTTACAGCTCACTGTCCGGTGATGGACAGTGTTGTCTGTAACGAGGGAACACTGTCCGGAGGCCGGCAGTGCACTGGAAAAAGCTCCGGGCGCTAATAACCTCAGCTGTTGATGCCCCCCCCCCAAAAAAATAATAATAAGACACTTTATTGAAATTAATGAACAAGCTTTAAAATGGAAAATAAACAAAACAAAAGCGTTTACGGCTTGGAAACCGTCCCGCTTTCTAATCTTAATCTTAATTCGGATATAAACCAAAAACCTTAGTAAATCAACTTGAACGAGTTACAGAACACATCGTACGCAACTTCAAGGGCAGAAAGCTCTCAGCAAGTTGTATTTCTTGATACAGCTTCCGCTTTCGTCACTGTTTGGCACTCTGGACTACTTAAAAAACTTAAACACTAGATTATATTATGTTATCCATATTATAGAATCATTTCATCGTAACAGACCATTCCAGGTAAGTCTTAACCAATCAGTGCAGTTTTGGGATCTTAGCAGGATCTTCATTGTGCCTAATTGTAGAATGTCCTCTCCGATATCAATTATAAATCTAATTAAAAGATCCCTAAGGACTGGAAAATGCGAAATTAGTATTTATATTCCAAGTTTTGAATGAGAAGCATTTCAAGAGCATATTGAACAAAAAAGATATTCTAGAGTTAAGCCAGTGTCCTCTAGTTGAACTCAAGTTTAAAAAATTGGCAACAATATTTCTCTTATAAAAAGGCACGTGAGAGAATACTAGTGAACACAATAAATGTTGGAGAGGAAAAATGTAATTTATTCGCTTTAACCCAGCCGCCATATTTTCTTTTAGTTTAATCCGCTCATTATAAAGAGTGTGGAAGGACATCACAAGTTATCAGGACGCACACTGGAATTCATTAAAATAACTCCAGCTATTTCCCTCACATGTTGCCGCATCAAACTAGAGGGCTGAAAGAAATCAATAAAATCTCTGAAACAGCATTTGCGTACTGCATAAAAACGTTTTTAATTTTATATTAATCAATAAAGTCAAAGTCATAAAAATGGTTGAAATTAGTAATCAAGTAAATAACAGTACATTTCCATTTAGACGTAGCCATCTTTCTCTTTTTACCTTATTTGAAATTCTAGCAACAAATTAAAACTTTTGTTAGGGTACAGGAAATTCTTTATTTCTAGCCCAATGAAGGCTGGTGTTCCTCAAGGAAGCATTCTTGGACCCATTCTTTGCTTAATCCACACTTCTGACCTTCCAGTTCACCCCACACTTCTAAAAGAATAGTAAAGTAATTGCCTATATTTTCAGGTGGGCTTTACGCCCAACTACCAATTAGGGGTCGTGGACGGAGGCGACTAGCAAACATACTTTACTGTAAATTCTTTTTATTAACTAGTGTTCCATGTTGATCGTTTGTCAATAAATAGTCCGAAGTAAGGTTCTGTACAAGGAAGTACAGTCCGGTTGTTGTAAACTGGAGGACATATGGCACGATTGAGAGTGAAGGTTATGTTCTGACATTTTTGTACATTTACTTTTATTTTCCAATTTTTTTAAAACCATTCCTCTAGATAGTATGAATGTTGTAAGAAGCGAGCAGATCGAAATGGGTCTGAATGAGAAGATGGTATGGCTGTCTTCTGAATATGTGAAGATAGAAGTGTGGTGGATGATAGAGGTGAGACCTATAAAACTAATAACTCAGATACGAGGTGTGGCTATTAAATAACGAGACTATTGCTGTAAAACATTTTATTTTAAATTTAAACATATTTAGTTATTATCACCTTCAATATACACCCCTCCCCTATCCCTACAACGCTCCATGCGAATTTACCATTGTTCGAAACAGTGCTGGAAGTCTTTTTCTGTGAGCTCCTGTATGAAGCGTGCCGCTTTTTCTTTCACAGCTTCAACGGACTGAATTCGTGTTCCTTTTAATGCCGATTTGACTTTGGGGAACAGATAAAAGTCACATGGGGCCAGGTCAGGCGAATAAGGCGGATGGCCTAAAACTGGGATGTTGTACTTGGCTAGAAACGTCTTGACAATGCAGTGTGAGCCGGCGCGTTGTCTTGATGGAGAACCCGTGATTTGTTCTTCCACAAATCAGGTCTTTTTTTCCCTTACTCTTTCACGGAGTTGAGCAAGCACCTCACGGTAGTAATGTTGATTAATTATAATCGATATTTTCATCCGTTTTGGACGTGAAAGGGCGACCCGGGCGGTCATCATCTCCGACGTCTTCTCCGGCCATCTTGGAAACGCTTGAACCACTCAAAAACTCGCATTCATCACCATAAACTTCTTTTAATAAAAGATAAGTTTCAGTAGCGGTTTTACCAAGTTTTGATGTGAAATTTCACGATAATTCGTTGCTCTACTACATGTGTAGTATCATGTTTTCGGCAAAACGAAAGTAACAACTCTTACACAAACGACGTTTTCGGTCAGACAGATTTCTCTACAAACACGTGAGACGCTGCAATCTAAAGAGAAGGCTTTACGCTGCACAGCTGTCGGTCGTTAAGATTTGGCGCATGCATAATTCTTCTGTAGCAGCATCAGTCTCGTTATTTAATAGCCACATCTCGTAGATGTCCGAACAAAAAATGTCCAAAGCATCATTCAGTCAGGGTGAATTAATTTCAGCGGTAGATCTCCTCTCGAATAAATATCATTTGGTCGACAAGATAGTTATTTGCATCGAGAAAGAATAAAAAAATGAAAACAAATAAACTTATTGGTTAATCATTATTAAAATATGTAAGTTATTCATTTTCTTGATTCATAATATTACTAGAATTACTCTTATATTTGTATTTATGTCTATATTAAATTGTATTCCAATAGTTGTTGCACTATTGTAAATTTGCTAGTTTATTTTATTTGCTTGACGATATTGAGAAGTTCGTTTTGTTGTGTCCATGTGTATAAGCTGTATTTTATGATAGGGAAGGTTAAAAAACCAACCATTACGCACCGTCTCGATTTTTATGAGCTAAGTTTTACGACTATTCTAAGGACGTCGCCTATCATCTTCCTTAAGCGCCGTGAAATTGAAAAAAAGAAAATAAATAAAACCATGGAAAACGAGATGTAAGATGTTGAATGAGCACCGTCGGGAAGTTTGCCCAGGTCGCTCTGTGAAATACATTCATGTATTATTACATTTATGTATTTGTAAGTCAAACTTATTACTAAATTCTTGTACTGGCAGATTTTTTTTTTAGTCGCCAGTTTGGGAATCGCTAAGTAAGAAGCTGTTTTAGTCATTTGTGTTTAACTAAATCACAGAAAATTCAAAGATATATTCAATACAATTAATTCTAGTACTGTAGGCAAAAAAAAGAAAAAAAAAGAAATATAGGTTATTTGCATGTGCACTATCCAATGAAGATCCCTCAAGTCGTAATCTTCACCTGCAATAACCATATCTGATCAAAGCTGCTGAAAAAGACACTTCTTTCTTAAACTTTGACGATATACCCACCAACACGATTTCAAGATTTAAGTACTTATTTATTTTTTGCTTTATTTTTTTTCTATGTATATACAGCCAGCTTCGTCTAGGTGCTTATCACTAGAATATCACTCACTCTCCATTCTTACTTACAAATACATTCGCTTCACACAGTCATCCCTCTACTATATACAGCTATTTACATAAACCTTACAACTAATGGATGGATCAGTACTCTATATTCCTGCCATCCTTATAGCTTAACCGAAATTAAAATCACGTAATCCTTCTCTAATCATTTTCTTGCATTCATTCTATAACTTTTAAATGCATTCATATTTCATTGCTAACTTTGCTACAGATTTAAGCGCATAGATGTTGGTGGAGAATATAATGTCTTCGTAGCGAAATGGTGCATCTAAATACCTGTATATATCGTCAAACATTCGTTTCCTTTCTACCACATAACGTGGACATATCATTATTATATGTTCCTCCTCCTCATTGCAATCTACGCAAAGAGGAGAGGACCTTTAGTTGATCCTTATAATCTTATATATGAATTGAAAAATCACTAATTGTCCTTGTAAATTTCATAATTGAACAAACAGAAAGAAAAAGCTTTTTTCTGGACAATTTCTCACGCAATCTTTATCTTTTGTACATCAAGAATCAGAGCATCTTTCTGTAGATCCCCTCCGGCAGCATCTTGTGCACTGCCCAGATTCCTTTTTTGACCCTAATTTCAGGTCTAGTTGCTGTACCTTCTGTTTAATTTAAATCTTCCTTGCCACAGTTCTCTCCTCCCTTCCATTTAATTAACTCATCACCTTTCCAGATTACCCCTTCAAACTTGGAAGTATTTCTTTAATTAATCCACTCGCCCTTTAGTTGCTAATTAATTTAATACTTTTGCGAAGTCCCTTTTTCCTCAGATCTTTCTTTTTATTTTGCCCTTTAGAGAGAGTTCTCGCTTTTCAGAACAGGAAAAGCAACAGTGGATAAGATGAGATATAAATCAGAAATAACCTCTTGCTTGCTACTTGTTTAATTTAAACATTCTTAAACCTAATATTAGGAAATCAACTATTTCTTTTAATAATAAAATTTAGATAGATTAAAATTGTATTAAAAATATGTCTTTTTCCAGCCTGAAACAAAGCGAAGGTAATTACCGTCCAATGCTTGTTTAAACCTGCTTAAAGATTGAAAAATGTTACAACTAGAGACTAACCTGTTGGGTTTTCCCAAAGAAAATACGGGTGAAATATGGAAAACCAAAAACGCGTGCACTTGTTGCGTCTTTTGGTAAAAGCTAGATATATCGTTTACATCACACATTGTCCAAAATGGCCAGTTTTGGCGAAAAAATAAAATACTATACTAATTTTTTTCCTTTTAAAAGATTTAATAATAATAACAATATTAGGGAAGGGATTAGCTATGCGGTTAGCGTACTGGACTCCCACGCGGAGGTCCCGGGTTCGAATCCAGCTGCTGACCCTTAGTTTTTCTCTTCCTAGGAGCTTCTTACAGCTCACTGTCCGGTGATGGTCAGTGTTGTCTGTAACGAGAGAACACTATCCGGAGGCCGGCAGTGCACTGAAAAAAGCTCCGGGCGCCAATAACCTTAGATGTTGACGCGCCTTAAATCATTAAAAAGAAAAAATAATAATAATATTAATAATAAAAGTAATAACAGTAGAGGAAATGGTGGTAATGTGGAACCCTTCTTGGAACCCTATAATATTTTGGCAGCAAGTGATCTTGTGTTAACAGAATCCGGCTCAAACTGTTGCAAAGCAGGTGGTTGGTTCAGTTGCTACTGTATGTTCATTTTGAAATTTTCAATTTTGTTTTTATCGATTCTTGAAAACTTTAAGGAGGTAGTTCAAACTGTTATTTTTGTTTGGTTATCAAAATAGTCGTAGATATCCGCACTATATATTGCTTCAAAGGGATGTATTGCAGTGATTTTCATTTGTAAATCAGTTCTTATGTCTCCCAATTTTTTTTTGGTGACATATCAAATCCAAGATAGCGATGCTTGCAATATGGAACCCCATGGGTGCTGGTAATATGGAACCCTGTTCTACACTCGCAGTAGAAAAATTTAATGAGGTTCCACATTACAAGCATTACAAGCAAATCACTTACTAGTATATTTCCGGCGAAAAAAGCAGACAAAGAATCTAAAATGGGGCTAAAAAAAAAATGCTGCAAAAATATTCATTGTACCCAAATCCACTCTACGGCGACTTGCAATAAAAATGCTAAGGTGTTCCCATATTACCCGCACCTCAAGTCAGAGGCACCACTTTCACTTTATCCATAAAATTGAAGGTTGCTCATCTGGTGATTGGAGGAGTGTGAATTTGAAGACAACAGTGCAAGACTAATGTATGAAGCTAATAATTACCAGAGAAAGCAATACAACTTTTTGGAATGTCTAGCATTGGTAAGTCAAAAACAGAGAAGGGTTCCATATTACCACCACTTCCTCTAATAATAATAATAATAAACCAGATTTATTTACAAGACTTCTACACAATTCATAGCGAATTTATGTAAGTTCTCATGTATTTTTAGTCTAACTAATCGAGTAAAAGCTTACTTACAAGGCCAATTAGTTCGCAATACTTCCTTACATGCTAAGCGCATGCCAGTTAAATGAGACAAGTTCAGACTTAGTAGTTTTTCGTTGATTTTACGGGCGAAACACTCCGATTAGCCATTGCAATTAGTTATGTTTAATCATTTATGTATTATTGAATAAGGAGAGACTAATTGCCACTGGCCACACTGGGTACATATTGCCGTACATATTGGTACGTAGTATATTCAATACGTTTATATATTTCGTTTTCAATTTTCACCTTAATAAGTACATATTAGAAGTTGTCGATTTTGCTTTTTAACCAGATATATCTGTATAATAATCTAAATAAAATATAAAATCTACGAGGGTCGTTTGAAAAGTCCGTGCAAAGTCAGAGAGATAGCACCACTGGCGCGTATCGAGGTTATGTTTAGTTAGTAGCATCTCTTGGAAGAACACACACCAAGTTTCAGCCAGATCGGTCTATTTCTTTGTGTTTGGCATTCGTTTGAATCGAGGAAGTCGAGTGATTTTCAAAAAATGGACGAAAAAGAATTTCGTGTGTTGATTAAACACTACTTTATGAAAGGCAAAACGCCTCAGGAGACTAAAGAGAAGCTTGATAAACATTATGGTGACTCTGCACCTTCGATTAGAACAGTTTATAAGTGGTTTCAAAATTTTCGGAGTGGCCATATGGGCACAAGTGACGCTGAACGTTCTGGACGCCCTGTTGAGGTTACTACTCCAGAAATCATTGATAAAATCCATGATATGGTGATGGATGACAGAAGAGTGAAGGTGCCTGAGATTGCTAGTGCTGTGGGCATCTCGAATGAACGGGTACATAATATTTTGCATAAACATTTGGACATGACAAAGCTATCCGCAAGATGGGTGCCGCGATTGCTGCTCACGCTTGACCAAAAACGAAATCGTGTGAAGTGTTGCAAGGACGGTTTGCAGCTGTTCCAGAAGAATCCGCAGGACTTTAAGCGTCATTTCGTCACTGTGGATGAAACATGGATACATCACTACACTCCTGAGACCAAAGAACAATCTACTCGTAAACAATGGGTTACCAAGGGGGAATCTGCGCCAAAAAAGGCGAAGACCGTTCCTTCGGCCGGAAAGATTATGGCGACTGTCTTATGGGATTCGCAAGGAATAATCCTCATCGACTATCTGGAAAAGGGTAAAACTATTACAGGTGCATATTATTCATCGTTATTGGACCGTTTGAAAACCGAGCTGCAAGAAAAACGCCCACGATTGGCCCACAAAAAAGTCCTTTTCCATCACGACAACGCACCAGCTCACACCTCAGCAGTTGTGGTCGCAAAATTAATGGAAATAGGGTTCCAACTCGTTTCACATCCCCCCTATTCTCCACACTTGGCTCCCTCGGACTACTATTTGTTCCCCAATATGAAGAAATGGCTGGCGGGAAAAAGATTTTATTCAAACGAGGAGGTGATTGCAGAAACGAATGGCTATTTTTCAGACTTGGACAAATCCTATTATTCAGAAGGGATCAACAAACTAGAGCAGCGTTGGATGAAGTGTATAAGCCTATAAGGAGACTATGTTGAAAAATAAAAAAGGTTTACCCCAAAAAATTAAGTAGTTTTTATTTTTGCACGGACTTTTCAAACGACCCTCGTATATCTTATGCTAGATAATTTCTCAACGTTCCAAAATTAAAAAAAAGGTAATATAATTAACACTAGATAGCCAATAAATCTGTTAAATATATTAAATAAGTGCATGTCATTTTTCCCCTTTATTTTTTAATGATTTAAAGCGAGTCAACATCTAAGGTTATTGGCGCCCGGAGCTTTTTCCAATGCACTGCCAATCTCCGTACAGTTTTCTCTCGTCACAGACAACACTGTCCATCACCGGACAGTGAGCTGTAAGAAGCTCCTAGGAAGAGAAAATCTAAGAGGTCAGCAGCTGGATTCGAACCCGGGACCTCCCCGTGGGAATTCAATGCGCTAACCTCCATAGCTAATCTCTTCCCTTTTCCGTTTCTTATAGTTGGTTTTAAATGAAAATTAGTTAATGAAAAGAATTTTATTTCTGATAAATTTATACTGAAATAATTAGTGTAATTTTCAGAGGGGAAAAACAGTCCGTAGGCAATTTGTTATTCTTGTCTCATTGGTCAGTAAAATGAACTACACTAACTAAGCAAGTCTAAAAGAACTGAAGAAACAAGTGGAGACACTTAGTTTTTAATAATAAAGTGAGCTTCATTTTTCTAGAAGCCGTTGTTGTGTTAATTTAAAATTCTGATAAGCTGCTTGTTTTACTGCAATTGTTTAATCTAAATGCTAGCACCGTAGAAAATTAAAATCATAAAAAAAAATGGGGCTCTTTTGTTTTAATATATTCATTTGATACTTGTTTTTTTTGTTCTTTGTTTAAAAAAAATTATGGGACAAATCTTCCGACAATTTACAATATTTTCTGCATGCTCCTAATAATACAGAACAAAACAAAATGAAACGAGGTCTTCTAGATTTAATTTAGATTGCGTTTTTTAATGTTCTGAAGATTTTTTTTATTTTTAAACATATCTCTATGGGCAATTAGTGTTCTAGTGGCATTATCTGTACGTGAATTTGTTCCTTTTTTTAAAGGACTGCTTTATTATCGGGAATTGGATCTCTCAATGAACGTTTTTTATTCTTGTCCCAACTGCTTCTGGAATAGAATGTTAGGTATTACAGAAATATTTTAGATTATTTCCACAACGCTAGTCATTATTACCTTCCAGTTGAGGACGTCCTAAGTGCCGTATAAGTGAGCTGAAGATATAGTCAGGCCTTAGATAAAATGTATATCTTTTTTCTTTTCATCTTCTTTGGCGCAGTAACCGTGATGGTCATTAGTAAATAAACTGATTATCCTTCTTTAACTTAACAGATATGACCAAGAAATATTTGTAAAGTTTTTGCTTTAGCAAAATAATATATGAGCAAAACTGAGGCGCCATGGTAGCCGAGCGGTTAGAGGTAAAGATAATACAGCCGATCCTCCCATAAAGGACGCTCTCACTAGCGACTATTTAGAATTCCCCGTTTTACCCCTATACACTTTCTATATAAAAGAACCTCCGTCTAACGGACACTCTACATAGCGACCGCGGACACTGATTTTGGGGAACTGATTAAATGTTTCACCTCCCACCAACGACCACCTTATTATTAAAAGTTCGTTTGACGCGGTGATCAAAATAATTATCCCCTCTCAAGTTTTTCTTTTTTTCTGTTTTTTCCTAAAGTTTCCCATAAAAGCTCATACATATTGTACCATTTTAATCATTTTTCAATATTACTTTGGGCGAACAATATTATTTTTTCCGATATGTCTCTCAAACGAAAGTGGTTAACTCTAGAAGAGAAAATAAATGTGTTGGAAGATTTTGCAAAAACCAAATCGAGCCATCGTCAACTTGCCGAAAGGTTTGTTCTATTTTTCTAATAATACCTAGATGGTTAGTATGATGATAATTTTACCATAAATTATTATTGTTACAAATAAATGTGATGATTATTATAAAAATTATTAATTAAGTCAATAATATGTAGTTTTTTGATTATTTTTTTTGGATAATTAAGAAAAACTTGATGCACATCATATAGATAAATAATTATACACGTTTTTAAATCTATTAAACAATACTTCTCGCCGACTGAATCGCCAGTGGCCCCGCGACTTCCTTACTGTCTGAAGAACTAAGCCATTACTCTCCCAGCGACCACTTTGCTTTTCCCCACCGGTATCCGGTATTGAGAGGTTCGATTGTATTTATTGTGGTATTGGGTCCGATTTGCGGTCTTAGGCCTTGGATTTTATTTAATGTTTAATAAAAGAAATTTACAATAAAGTATGTTTGCTAGTTGCCATCGTCCACGATACATAATTGTAGTTGGACGTAAAGTCTGCCTGAGAAAATAGGCAATTACTTTATTTACTTTTTATATGACTAGAACTGGAAAAGATAAATTTATTAAAAAATATATGTATTAACACTCTTTGCATCTAAACAATAATCTAGACTGTTCAAAAATTGTCTTTTTATTGTTTTGATCGACTAGGGGAATTAGTGCTATCATTAACGGGGACTTATATCACGATAAGACGAACCGTCTAAATACTGCACTAGACAAAAAAAAAAATTAAAATCCTACCAAACCTGCGTCCCTCAAAATTGGCATTCAGGAAGCCGCTAAAAATCTTTTAAATAGCCTTGGAGTTGGCTTTATAAGACCATCCTCTAGTCATTCTACGTTACGGACTAACTTGTCATCTCTTTGACTAACTCATGTGACTCAAACGATGCGACTCTAGGAAAATAACAATGATAGAAAAGCCTGCAGAATGGGATAAACCCCTTCTTGGCAACAATCCTCCACCCAATTCTTCCAAGGAGGACATATCCTGTCAATGGATCCTAGAAACAGTTGTTTGGAGGACATCTTCAGGATGTACTGATAGTTTTTGGCTCATCTTGACCGTATTAATTGGTCATTTTCAATTAAGCAAAATTGGTTAAATTTGTTACAACATTTATGGACACATTTAATGTTAGTGAAATATTAGATTAATGTATATATTTTTTAAGAACCACTTTTAAAGGTCACAAACTGGCCAAAAAATAGTTGATGAACATTTTTTTCAATTCTTCGGGCTTCCTCAAACTTTTAATATCTTGATACCTGAAAGCTATTCATAAAAACGTGAGAACATATCTCCTCTTCTTAATGCTTCAAGAAAGTTGCCCTAGTTTCTCAAGGTTTGTGTATAATGGTATAAGCTAATTTACTTTTGAGCTTTGTAAACAGAATGAATCTAAGAAAGTAAATGTTGAAAAGGATTGTTGTGTACAAAGTGCAGTGTGCAAGTTACATCCGCAGGTATAAAGGGTTTCCTGTATAGTGTAAAGGACGAGAATAATCTTCTATTGACCGTGCGTTGTATCCTGGGAGAAAGATTTGACCTCAATATAGAAGCCAGATGTTACTACGCTGTTTCTCTTTCTAGTCATATCCAATACCTGATCTCATTACTTTGCTGTGAGAAACACATCATTCTATAGTAATGATTTGGGGGATGATGAAGCTGTCAGCAAAATTAACTCTAAAAAGTATTAGTTCGGGCCCAGGCATGATCGTCGCAAAACTTACCATCAATTCATTAAACTCTTGCTCCGCCATAGAGGATCAAGGGGAACGAATAAAAATATAATTAAACATAGCTCTGCTTAAACCGAAAACTGCCTCTTTATCCCAATATTCTAGGGGCCCATTTTGAATCAAGTGAAACATCTTGGAACTTTATCTGGACCAGCGACTTATTCGACTGGAAACAGAGACTGCAAAAAACAGATACAAAATCTAGTAAAGTGTCACTTTTGATCGACTGATTTAGAAAGAAGCTTATTCTGACATTTCCGGCTAGTACCTAAGTTAAGGATTCAAAATTGGTGAGGAATCGTTCAAATAAAAACAACAACTCCTCTTTTTGTCAACGTTTCCTCAAATATATTGTCTTCTTCAGGGCCTTGTAATCCAAGGGTCATTTTGGTATCTTTGTTAATAACTTTAAATCACATTGATTCAAAATTTTTTATTTTTTTTACACTTTATATTGATATATATTCAATATATTTTATATTGAATCCTTACTTGAATAATTTACGGTCACGAAACCTATAAATGTATTCATAATTAAATATTTTTATAAATTATTATTATTTATTTGGCTTCAAAATTACAATTTATAGCCAGAGTTCAGCTATTTGACATTTGTTCAGTTTAAACACACGAGAAAAAAGTAACAAAATTACAGAAAGTTAATTAAATGTTTATATGAATACAAAGTCCCCCTAACGAAACAGACAAATAGCAGTAATTCTATAAATCCATTTATTCACTTTTATTTATTAATTATTATCATTAAGATGCTTAAGGCAGACAACCACGGCTCAATTTCCCTTCTCAAGGCTAAACATACTTTCAAAAATAACCAGATTGGCCTAATCTTATCTAAACTGGTACAATTCGGTAAAATATCTAATTTGTCTAATTCTGAATGTTTCCTTGTTAAATTAAACTGCTGTAAATATTTCAATCTGTAATGAGTAAAGAAGGCACAATCCAGCAAAAGATGTTCAATGGTATCCTTAGCGTTATCTGAACTACACAGGGCGCAATTATTTTCCAGTTTACGAGGGTCGTTTGAAAAGTCCGTGCAAAGTCAGAGAGATAGCATTACTGGCGCGTATCGAGGTTATGTTTAGTTAGTAGCATCTCTTGGAAGAACCCACACCAAGTTTCAGTCAGATCGGTCTATTTCTTTGTGTTTGGCATTCGTTTGAATCGAGGAAGTCGAGTGATTTTCAAAAAATGGACGAAAATGAATTTCGCGTGTTGATTAAACACTACTTTATGAAAGGCAAAACGCCTCAGGAGACTAAAGAGAAGCTTGATAAACATTATGGTGACTCTGCACCTTCGATTAGAACAGTTTATAAGTGGTTTCAAAATTTTCGGAGTGGCCATATGGGCACAAGTGACGCTGAACGTTCTGGACGCCCTGTTGAGGTTACTACTCCAGAAATCATTGATAAAATCCATGATATGGTGATGGATGACAGAAGAGTGAAGGTGCGTGAGATTGCTAGTGCTGTGGGCATCTCGAATGAACGGGTACATAATATTTTGCATCAACATTTGGACATGACAAAGCTATCCGCAAGATGGGTGCCGCGATTGCTCACGCTTGACCAAAAACGAAATCGTGTGAAGTGTTGCAAGGACGGTTTGCAGCTGTTCCAGAAGAATCCGCAGGACTTTAAGCGTTATTTCGTCACTGTGGATGAAACATGGATACATCACTACACTCCTGAGACCAAAGAACAATCTAAACAATGGGTTACCAAGGGGGAATCTGCGCCAAAAAAAGGCGAAGACCGTTCCTTCGGCCGGAAAGATTATGGCGACTGTCTTTTGGGATTCGCAAGGAATAATCCCCATCGACTATCTGGAAAAGGGTAAAACTATTACAGGTGCATATTATTCATCGTTATTGGACCGTTTGAAAACCGTGCTGCAAGAAAAACGCCCACGATTGGCCCACAAAAAAGTCCTTTTCCATCACGACAACGCACCAGCTCACACCTCAGCAGTTGTGGTCGCAAAATTAATGGAACTCGTTTCACATCCCCCCTATTCACCAGACTTGGCTCCCTCGGACTACTATTTGTTCCCCAATATGAAGAAATGGCTGGCGGGAAAAAGATTTTATTCAAACGAGGAGGTGATTGCAGAAACGAATGGCTATTTTTCAGACTTGGACAAATCCTATTATTCGGAAGGGATCAACAAACTAGAGCAGCGTTGGACGAAGTGTATAAGCCTAAAAGGAAGGTTGAAAAATAAAAAAGGTTTACCCCAAAAAATTAAGTAGTTTTTATTTTTGCACGGACTTTTCAAACGACCCTCGTAAAATCATATTTTGCATTATTTATTACTATTCTTGGGAATTTCTTACTCATTAACCGTACCTGACTTATGGTCTTTAAAAATCCAAAGGGGATATTTCAATTATGGTAAGATTGTTCGCGGTTAAAACTATTGGCGAACCGGATATAACTATTATATCTAATATTGTAAATTTTATTAATATCAACACTGATCAGATGGGATTTGTATGCATTTATTAAATCAATCTTATTTCTACTCACTTCCAAATAATCACCGTTTTGCCACAAATCCATATCCCCGATTTTTGCCAAGCATCCCTTAAGAAAGTTGCACCAATTGAAGGGCAACTGTATTCATAATTAAATATCAAATTTGATTTTTTTTTTCTATTTTTCGTTTTTGAGTTACGAAAGTTATGAAATAGAAAAAGGGAAACCAACTTGCTTAAACAACTTTTTATGATTAAGGGGACCTCAAAATCTTTTCGATTAAGTGATGTCTTTTTCTCCAATGCGAACAGGTGATTGTGAGGCCATCGATGCTTCGTCTTTTGGGAAGTGCGACGGATATCTGCAGCAAAAAAAAATAAACTATTATGAAATACGGTGAAGTATGATGTAAAAGTGTAATCAAGGAATGTTGTAATTGAAGTGATATCTTAACCCACTAAACAGGTATAGTTCAGGTTATCGAGTTTGGCTTCTGTAGTTTGTTGTAGACGACTTACCCTCGCCTCAAACTATCAATCAAACTAAAAGCTCATGCTCAATATTATCTCTGACAGTAGCATCAGTGACCCCGATAATATACTTTGATAATTTCCACTAAAATATGAGTCAGTAGGCCTTTTGAGTTTTTATAGTTTATCTTTTAGTGTCACACACACTAAAAGCCGCTATTTAAATAAAAATGAAATCAACTAACGGCTTTCTTTGTTTAACGTTTTTTAAAGATTATTTATGAACTCCCGCACGTGTCTGTTATCATTGTTTTCTTTGATAATTAATGCATTTATGTTTTTGTTTCCTTAAAACAACTTATAACCTCTCTGTCAATTTCAAGTTTAATCAATTTTCACCTCTTTCTTATTGTTCATCGAATAATGGTAGTTTACTTTATTGATATAATAAAAGAGTTACGTCTTTTGGGCTAAAGCAATAAAAGCAAGTAAATTCTAGACTGGACAATAATTAGAATAGCCTTTTTTTTTAGGTTTGGCAAAAAAGATGAAAATACTTCTAAAAGTAACGTGCTTTCAGCTGAAAAGTTAAGTCTTCGAGCTGTACACCAGGGGGTCTTTCTCCAGACTATGACGTCTAATCAAAAGACAGGACTGAAGGACGTGCTCCTTCTTGAAAGTACTGAGGATCTTTTTGGATGGCGGAAGGCTGATTCGCCAATTACACATAATCTAATCTAAACTTAGGTCCACTTTTAAGATTAAAGAATTATTATTATTAGGATTCATGCTTCTACACAGATGTAGGAGAATCAAGCCATCTTGATCTTGTCTTAAAAGCTGGGAACTTCTTAAATAATTTTTGTAGGTTCTTTAAACTTTTTTTTTTTTGCAGTTTTTTTGCACTTCATTTATTTTATTTCTCGAAACCTATTAGATCTGGGTGGTTGCAAAAAAATTACAGTTTGGAGTAAGATTTAAAGAAAATTTGGGAATTTTATCTTTAATAGAAAAAGAGAAAAAAATTGTCAAAGTTGGGTGTTTTTCAACGTTACGCTTTTCCGTGCAGTTTTTGACGATCAACCCTTATAAGACGAATTCCTACGGACAGTTTTAATGTAATGGTTGTGGGTGAATCAGGATAATTTGTTTTATCATCAAATAAGAGCAAGCATCACATCATTTTAATGCACCCAGTATGCAAGACTTCTTAACATATGATTACGGTAAGAATATCTTGCCAGGGAGAGGTGGATGTTGGTCTAGTGGTCAAGAGCGTGGCTTTGTAAGTGGGAGATCCCCAGTTCGAATTCCGCGTATGCAGTCATTCATAATACTTTTTTAAAATAAAATATCATAAGCTTATTTAATGGTTTTTTTTCCGGATTTCTACTTTCCTAAGAAGTTATTAGCGATTGGTGCATTTTAAATGGATCACCCTGTATAATATAGAAGGAGATTTTTTTCATTAATCAGGTTTTATTTTCAATATAAACAATTATAGAAGGAGTAAAGTATGTTTGCTGGTCGCCTCCGTCTACTTGGTATTTTCATTGTCATTTTCCGCAACTTTTTCTATTAGATCTGGGTTGTTGAAAAAAAAAAAATACTTTTTTAATTTTTTCTCTATATTTTAAAGAAAATTTGGGAATTTTATCTTTTATAGAAAAAGAGAAAAAAATTGTCAAAGTTGGGTGTTTTTCAACGTTACGCTTTTCCGTGCAGTTTTTGACGATCAACCCTTATAAGACGAATTCCTACGGACAGTTTTAATGTAATGGTTGTGGGTGAATCAGGATAATTTGTTTTATCATCAAATAAGAGCAAGCATCACATCATTTTAATGCACCCAGTATGCAAGACTTCTTAACATATGATTACGGTAAGAATATCTTGCCAGGGAGAGGTGGATGTTGGTCTAGTGGTCAAGAGCGTGGCTTTGTAAGTGGGAGATCCCCAGTTCGAATTCCGCGTATGCAGTCATTCATAATACTTTTTTAAAATAAAATATCATAAGCTTATTTAATGGTTTTTTTTCCGGATTTCTACTTTCCTAAGAAGTTATTAGCGATTGGTGCATTTTAAATGGATCACCCTGTATAATATAGAAGGAGATTTTTTTCATTAATCAGGTTTTATTTTCAATATAAACAATTATAGAAGGAGTAAAGTATGTTTGCTGGTCGCCTCCGTCTACTTGGTATTTTCATTGTCATTTTCCGCAACTTTTTCTATTAGATCTGGGTTGTTGAAAAAAAAAAAATACTTTTTTAATTTTTTCTCTATATTTTAAAGAAAATTTGGGAATTTTATCTTTTATAGAAAAAGAGAAAAAAATTGTCAAAGTTGGGTGTTTTTCAACGTTACGCTTTTCCGTGCAGTTTTTGACGATCAACCCTTTATACAACTGTCCTAACGGACAGTTTTTTAATCATATAATTTCGGATTTCTAAACCTCTCCGCGCCAGTTCATCTTTCCATTTACTAGAATTTAAAAGCGTCATTAACAAGAGAATAAAATCAGTTTTACATAAAGATTCCATTCAAACTTAACGAATTCTGTGAAACTTAATCCAAATTACGCTTTTCTACTTATTAGAACTAAAATAATAATAATAATATTTCCTGTAAAAAAAAAATCTTTGGAAAGACAGTATATAATGAGTGCAAACAGGAAATTGTGCCTGGTTACCTAATAGAGGAAATTGGACCTGGAAACCAGCACATAGAGTAGTTTTTGTCTGTCTGGAATATTGTGCGGGTAGATGCGAGGGGAAGTCAACTTCAGGTGTCCTATGTCAGCATGTTATACAGGATATGGTTCTTTAGTTTCTTAGCTTGGGACCGGAACTTGTGGTATACCTAGAAAATAAGTATTATCTGGTCAAATATTATTCCGCGTTTTTGTGGGTAACCAAATTTTTTTTTTTTTTTTTAAATTTATATATTTTATGCTGATGTATACTGCCCAATTAAGTAACTACATCCTGTACCATGTATACATTTATTTTTTGGCAACTGATTCGTTAATTCACAAGCGGAAGGATTATTATTATTACCAATTTCAGTAATTATTTTTGTTTTTATTATTATTTTTTTTCTAATGCTAAGCTTTAGATCGATTTGTTTACATCATTAAATTAATGTATATTACAGTCGAGCCTCCCATAATGGACACTCTCACTAACGACCACCTCCATTTACGGGCAGTTTTTGGATTTCCCCGTTTTACCCCTATACACTTTCTATATAAAAGAACCTCCGTCTAACGGTCACTCTACTTAGCGACCGCGGACATTGATTTTGGGGAACGGATTATATGTTTCACCTCCCACCCAACGACCACCTATTTATTAAAAGTTCGTGATAGAAAGAATTATCCCCTCTCAAGTTTTTGTTTTTTTTCTGGTTTTTCCTAAAGATTCCTATATAAGCTCCATACATCTTGTACCATTTTAATCATTTTCCAATATAACTTTGGACGAACAATATTACTTTTTCCGATATGTCCCTCAAACGAAAGTGGTTATCTCTAAACGAGAAAATAAATGTGTTGGAAGATTTTGCAAAAATTAAATCGAGCCATCGTCAACTTGCCGAAAGGTTTGTTCTATTTTTCTAATAATAGACGATAGTATGATGATAATTTTACCATAAATTATTATTGTTATGAATAATTGTGATGATTATTATAAAAATTATTAATTAAGTCAATAATATGTAGTTTTTTGATAATTTTTTTGGATAATTAAGAAAAACTTGATGCATATCATATAGCTAAAACAATTATGCAATTATGTATTAATTAATAATCTATTAATAATAAACAATTTTTAAATAGATGTTTGGAGAAAAACCCATATTTTTTTCACTATGAAACTTGCCTACCTCCTTCTAACGGCCACCTCCAAACAGCGGCCACTTTGCTTTCCCCCGCCAGTGTCCGTTATTGAGAGGTTCGACTGTATATTCTGTTTCTGTAAAATATGTTGCACAATGCTTGAAAATGACCTAATGCTTCTGCATTAAAATAAACGTCCGAGTATTCGCATCAATTATTGTTTTTATTGCTATTATGGATGAATCTCATCCGATAAAGATGTGTAAGCCACGTATTATTATGGATTACAAACTAAAACTGTCTGAAATGATTTTTTTTTTTTTTTTTAGTTAAATAACATAGTTACAGCCATAAATCCTTTCTCGCTTTCAAATATGTCCGTCCTGTTTTTTGCTCCCTTCCAGATTCCCAAGTCAATGTGTGGGTCCTGTGACACGTGCTCTGCTAACAGCATTCTCATTAAAATAAAAGAAAAAACTCTTTCAGTAAATGAAGTGAGTAGCTTCTGTTTTTTGGTATAACTAAATAACTTGGGGTATATAATATCGTGAAAAAAAATCATTAATCAAAATCAACTAATTTTTGTTAAGTAATACTTCAGTAATGTTAATGATTTGTAATCCATAACTTTGATTACAGCTAACGCCTTATTCTAAATTTACTAAGGTCAAAAGGGCTACAAAATGTGAAAGGTCAAAAGTTCGAGCTGTGCTTTAAGCCATAACCATTCTCGCCCACATTTTTTTTTAATTTTTCAATCAGAGAAATATTAAGTTTTTCATCAACTTCAATGGAGGAATCTCAAATTTAATTTCACATTATCTAATCAAGTTCAAAGGAAGTAATTTTAACATTTTGATGCAAGTTTTGCGAAGTTAAGATTTTACTTTGAATCCTCATTTTAAACTTTGGTTTAACAGAAATTCGTTTTAATGTTAACTTGTTTTTAAGGGTGTTTGGTTTTAGTAACAGAATGTTTAAGCATGCATCTTACTCACTTACTTTTAAGGAATTATTTTAGAAAATAATTTAATAACTAGGAGTACTATTTTACAGACCTTTACTCTACCCTGCTCTGCTAGTAAGGGAAGATATTGCAATCGTGCAGAGTTTCGAGTCTTTCCGAAATAAATTGGCAAATAATTATAGCGTGGGTGAAATCACCCGCACTATTTCACCGATAAGAGATCGTCTACCAACAATCGCTTAAGTCGTTGTGGGGAATTCTCTGAAATAGATGCTGAGAGAATTTAGTAAACTCAAGGGATTATGATGATGTGCATAAAGGAGGGAATTTTGTGATAATACGTTCGGATAAAAGAGTGACAAGCGCAAGGAAGGCGATTGGAATGATGAATTCTGTCCTTATGGAGCAGCAATGTCTAGATCAGCACCAAGAGGCATATCTATGAAGCGTTGGTTCAAAGCATCTTGCTCTACGCATCAGAAAAATTGGACAGTCAGCAAGAAAATGCAGAAAAAGATAGAGGCGACTGAAATGGATTTCTGGAGGCATTCCGCGAGAATTTTTCGAAGAGATAGGAGAAGGAATGCGGATATAAGAAAAATAGTGGAGAAGCACAGCACAGTGGCAGAAAAAAAATGAAAAAGAAGAGACTGATATGGTTCGGCCACGTGTTGAGGATGCCAGAAAGTAGAATGCCGAAGACTGTCATGCAATGGAGCCCACCAGATACGCGGAAAAGAGGCAGGCCTAGGGAACAGGTGGCAAAATGGTATCGAAGAACTAATGGCTGGACGAGGACTCCCAGTTGCTTGTATTTACGCCTTGAAAATGATAGGAAACAGCCCATTCTTCTACGACGATCTCAACCCATTCTTATACCAATCAATCGCGTCTTTCTTCTACCCCAGAGACAATGGATTCTCTCCTCTAATCGCTATTATTACTCAACTTTATGGACAAATCGTATGAAGAGCTACCTTTAAGGGAAATCCACTCGTAGCCCATGCCCTCATGTCACTCTTTTTCCTAGTCATTCTGAGAACGTTGCATCCTTTTTAAGGTACCTCCAGAATTTATCATTTTATTGTTGGTCAATAATATTTAGATAAATTCATTTCTTTTCAAAAGGGAAGAGATTAGCTATGAGGTTAGCATACTGGACTCCCACGCGGAGGTCCCTGGTTCGAATCCAGCTGCTGACCTTTAGATTTTCTCTTCCTAGGAGCTTCTTACAGCTCACTGTCCGGTGATGGACAGTGTTGTCTGTAACGAGAGAACACTGTCCGGAGGCCGGCATTGCACTGAAAAAAGCTCCGGGCGCCAATAACCTTAGATGTTGACGCGCCTTAAATCATTAAAAAAATAAATAAACATTTCTTTTCAAATTATAAGAATTTTTTATGAAATGAGATTGGGTGGCCCTTAAATTATTAAATTTAAAATCAATAATGTAATTTATGCAATCAAACCCAAAGATAATTGTGTAATGTGTAATAAGAACAGAACGAGCTGGAAACATCAATTGTTTATCAGCTGCCCAGTCTGTGAAAGTTTTAGAATCCCACTCTGTATAAAGAAATATAATAATCCTAAAGAAGAACTTTGTAAATTAATTAATAATTTTGAAGAGAAAAATTTGTACGCAATTTTTAATTATTAAAAAAAGGTTTTAATACTAAGATCTTACACTTTACAAAGATTATAAAGTGAACACGAAGTTGAACTCCATTGTAACAGACACACTGTACTCGTATCTCTATACAAATAAAGTTTATAATTATAATAATTTAACATTTATGGTATTGAAACCAACTATCTTTTTAGTAAAAATTGTAAGTTTCAAGTAAATTGAATAACGGAAACTGCGATATTAGAATTTGAGCGTTCACGTCATCCTTTTTTAAAATCCAATCACTCTTAACCCAAGTATTTATTTTATTTGTTATTTCTGTAATTTTTAAATTAATGTGATTCAATTTTATTGCCAATAAAGTACGATTTTCTTTATTGGGTACTAAATTATTAAAAAAAAAAAAAAAATACTCGAGAACCTTGAGACGAAACTGTTCGAGTCTGGGCCGAGTAAATCACTCCTACACGCTGAGCTATCGAGCGCAGTTTAAAGGAATAATATTAAAATAAGAGCAACGAGAGTTTGCAACTGCCGGACTAACTTTGGTGTAGCCTGTGTTAAACAGGTTCAATGATTAATGTCTGCCTTTTTATTACTTAAATTCTTAATTTAGATTTCTACTTTTTTTAAAAAAGCTAATTGCACTATCAATTCTTTGTAATTAGTAGAAATAATACTACTTCAATCGTCTTTAAAATTCTTAAATATTGCTTTACTCTTTGGTCAATGTAATCAGATCTCTGATAGAAGGGACTGCCTTTTCCTTTTTTTAACCATCTTTATTCATTTAAATACTGTTTTGACTGCATTTCATTTAAATGCACTTTACCTGAAGGTCGTACGAACACTTTTTTATTTATTTATTTATTTTGCACAACATCTGGTTTGAAAAAGCGAGCACAGTATCTTGGCCAGTAAATCATTACCTATGTAAAAAACGGTTCAACACAATCTCCATTTAAGCGGACATGTTTTTATAACTTTTGCATTTTACTTTTTGTTTTTGTACCGCAAGTCCTTGTTGTCTACTTTATTGATCCTGACCAATAATAATTTTTTATTAAACACTAAAAATGGAATTAGTTATACATTGTGTCCTTAGATTCTTTCCAGGAAATGTGATTTCATAAATGCATGCTATTCGTGTTAGTTTTATGATCATTTTTAAAGAATTCACCTTCTTTTTTAGTCTCTCCTTTATATTTTTTACCTTGATAAATTTCTTTAATATTTTTAAGCACAGTATATTAAAATAAAATTGGGCGCCCTGGTAGCCGAGCGGTTAGAGGCGAGACTTCTAAAGCTAATTAGTGCTGCACGAGACCGAGGCAAGGCGAGACTTTATGCAGTCTCGATCTCGGTCGCTCAAGTCTCGGTCTCGGTCTCGTCGAGATATCTCGGTCTCGGTTTTTTGAATTTTTGTTTAAGTATTAAAAGCGGTTTGCTATTAATAATCTTTTCAAAAAATGTTATTATTTTCTAATAATTAATTTAATTTATATATTGGTAATGAAAATGTGTGTAAAAGAAGACAACTACTTACACTTCAATGCATCATATATTACTATTACTGTTATATATCTTTATATAATTTCAAAAAGATGTTGAAAACGCGCCAAATGAAAGACCCAAATAACATATCTGCCTGCTATAACAAGTCGATTCGTGAAATAAAAAATACACCTCCCAACAAACTTCCCGCTCCATTAGTTATGGCTGTTGGTGAAGATAAAGAATCTGATGATTCACCTTTTGACGACGACGACGACTGCATCAATATTTTTGCAACATTTGCTCAAAAATTAGCAAATTTCACCGAAGCATGGAAGACAGAAATAATTAATTACACCAAATTAGACCAAGCACCAGTAGACGTTGACATTTTAGAATGGTGGAAAACACTTGAGAATTCCTTCAAAAATTTGTCTAGAATGGCGAAAGATATTTTTAGTATCTGTGCAACTTCAGTGCCATCGGAAAGATTATTTTCGCAAGCTGCGATGATAATGACCAATAGAAGATCTTCTCTAACTTCTGACTCAGTAAAAGCTCTTTTATGAATCAATGCTTGGGCAAAATGTATCTTAAAAACGAAAATTTGTGGCAATATTTTTTAGGTGAATAGATAGTCTTTTTTTTCAAATTCACTAATTCCAAAATTCTAAAATATAATTCAAATAATATCAAAGTTCAAAGTATTAGATTATTAATAGTGAAATTTATGAAATTGAATGAATGAATGATATGAATAGTGAAATTTAGTGAATTTATGTAAAAATTATGTAATTCGAAGGGGGCCGCCACGGTAGCCGAGCGGTGCGAGACCTGCGAAGCTAATGTGTATTGTGGTACTGGGTTCGATTCCCGGTCTTAGGCCTTGGATTTTATTTAATGGTTAATATGAGAAATTTATAGTAAAGTATGTTTGCTAGTCGCCTCCGTCCGCGACACCAAACTGGTAGTTGGACGTAAAGCCCCGCCTGAAAAAATAGGCGATTACTTTACTTTGCTTACTTTACTTAGTACAGATCACGCACTTTTGTGTTCGTTATACTGTAGTGTTTTGATTGAGGTTTGCTACTAAACTGTGTTTGTGTTATGGAATGACTTTAAAGAGTGTGTCAGAGTTATAGGTTAATTTGGTCATTCATAGTGTTTTGGCGAATTGGCTTTCTGTTTGTACATTTGTACTAAGTCAAATAGAAGTAGTAATATTGTACATATATAATAAAATCGTATCTTTTAATAATTAATTCAATACCCGTAATGATTATTTATTAATAAAGAACACAATTTTATAATTTTGTAGCTAAAAATTAATATTTGAAAAACCGAGACGTGACCGAGATTTCTCGACGAGATATATATCATGTCTCGATCTCGGTCTCGGTTGCTCAAGTCTCGTCTCGGTCTCGGTCTCGGTACCGAGACCGAGACCGAGACCGAGATTTGTCTCGTTTCTCGTGCAGCACTAAAGCTAATATGTATTGTGGCATTAAGTTCGGTTCCCAGTCCAGGCATTTTGGATTTTATTTATTGTTTAATTAGGGAAGTTTGAGTTAACCAGTTAAGCGTGGAATTTAATTTTAAAAAACCCCCACAGTGTGCGGAATTAAAATCAGACAATGACGTGGTATACACGTCGAACACAGGCCAAAACAACCAAAAGTTTACAACTTTGTAATAGTCACTGCAAGCGACTTTTTCTGCAATCTCTGTGGGGCTTGAGATTACAGAGCATTCTATGCTCATTCAAAATCTTGTACCGCTTCACGTTAATGCATTGCTCTAGTTAACTAGGGACGCAAGAGCTTTTACAAGGAATAGAAAAGAGCTTTGAATTCTGTGCAAAATGAAATCATGCTCGTACTGAGGTCTGAACCTCTATCTAAGGTAAAAAAACGGCATTGCACAAGGGTTGAGAGCTTCTATTTGTGAGCGCAATCCCTAATCTCTAATGCGGAGACCAAACATGTACCAACCACTTATCATTTGGCTGACTCTGAGTTCTATTGGTAAGATAAAGGAAACATCCCACCAAATAATATTCTTATGGTATTTTATTAAAATTTCGAATTTTTATAGTTAATGGCAATTTTATATTTTTCACGAGTATACAAGTCAAGCCCATTTAACAGGTTTTAAGCGTTTTTGCTAGTCGCCTCCATCCACGACACCTAATCAGGTAAATGGAAGTATAAGACTCGCCTGCAAAAATAGAATATTGAAATAAAATTAAAACCCATATAAAATTATTTTGTAATTTATATAATACTTATAAAATTAAAGCATTTTAACAATTATGAAGCATTTATATGAGAAGTGTGATCTGTTAAAATACCGTAAACTATTATGTCTAGAGAAAATATCAAATTTGCAGTCAAATAAAAAAAAAGAAGATTATTTGGTGTCCGCAGCTTTTTCCAGTGCACTGCAGACAGTGTTCTCTCTTTACAGGCAACACTGTCTATTTCCGGACAGTGAGCTGTAAGAAGCTCCTAGGTAAAAAAATTAATCTAAAAACGAGATCTCCGCAAGGGTATTCACTCGGCAACCACTTAAGTATTCACTTCGCTAAAAAGAGAAAACAAATAATAATTAATAAAAATACCAAAATAAAATTATTTATTCGAAAAAAGAAATCAGTAAAAATTGAGAAAACTTTTCAAAAAAAATTCCGATTTTATTTTGTAAATCTCTTCCTTCTGCTAATTTAGTTCGCTACCTTGGGATGTACATCGACAAAAGACTAACGTGGAATCCACACACTAAACTGTAAAGACTTGAACTCAACCGACGAAACAAATTACTGCTACGACTAACTGGCAGACAATCTAAGGTGCCACTGGAACATAAAAGACTAATATACAACTGCGTACTCAAACCGATCTGGACTTACGGATTCGAACTGTGGGATTCAGCCAAACTTTCTAATTCACGAAAGATCCAGTCCCTTCCAATCCAAAATACTCCGTCAGATTACGAATTCTCCATTTTATGTCTCGTAACTCCACCCTCCATAACGACCTCAAAATCTCATACGTAACTGACGAATCTAAATCTAAATATAGAAAATTCTTTGACTCTCTTCCATTCTGTACCAATCCTCTTGTTCAAAATCTTGCTTCCACAACGATTCCAGATCGTCTTCCACGACGATTGAAACGCTGTTGGTCTCGTGACCAGCTCCAGTAATGCAAGGAACTCCAGCGAGAGTATTGCCGGAGGGCAGCTTCTCTCCTCTCTAGCTGATCCAGTCATGAAGTCTCCTTCTATCATATTCACTGATTGCATTTTATTCTTTTTGTAGATTGTGAATAGCAAATTAATTAAACAAAAAAAAATTTTTGAAAATTTGGTTAGGTCCGTAGTGCTGCATAATATCTTTTCTGGTCCAGGATGAGCAAGTTTAGTGCAAAACGGAAAAGTTAAGTCGAAATCTCCACACTAAACAGTTTATTCTACCTCTGATAATGGATGTAAGTGCAAAAACCAATCAGGGCTACAATAAAAATGCGTGTTTATAAGTTTTGGAATTTGGATTTACATATTTAACCTTCTTTAACATTTAATCCGATGATATCTTCTTAAATTTCACTGAAAATGGTAGGTACTTTAGACTGAGTCGAAATCAATCCCACTCGCGCAAAAAAACGTTCTTAATCGAGTTCTCCACTGAAAATGCTTCAAATAAAAGCTATAAAATTTTTTTGTAAGCACTTATATTTAAAGTTTAAAACATAATTAAGCTTAAACTTAATTTGTGTGCATACGCAGAGAAAATATCTTAAAACAGATATTTCTACTTTTGAAAACACTAAAAATAAAAGATCCGCAAAGTTGTAAAATACTTTTTTTTTAAAGTGAAGTTAAAAAAAAAAGAATTGAAACAAAAAATGACATAAATTTCTTGGTAAAAAATCAATAATAGTTATTTATTTAACAAGTGTGGAAAGTAGTACTTTTCCTCACGCGAGGCAGGGTTTGCACGCACGAGTGAGCGAAGCGATGCGAGTGCAAGTGCAAATTGCCGAGTGTGAGGAAAATACTTGACACTAGAGTTAAATATTATATTTTTTCTGCAACCATTTATTAACTAATAAAATTAAAAATTTCATTTTTACAGTCTACAAAAAGTAATTTATTTATTATAAACATTTATTGTTATATTACAATTATTTACATTACTTACGTATTTACATTACTTATTACATTTTCTGCTGTTTCTTTTATTGATGGAGGAGTGTTTTCTAAACAGGAATCACTAGAATCCATTTTAAATGTCTATAAGGTAACACTATAACCTTTTTAACTGTTATAATTAAAAATATCTAATTATTTATTAAAATATTATTTTTATTTCTATATTCCTTTCAATTTTTATTTTATTTTTTAATATTCGTTTTTTAATTATTTAGTTACGTTAAATAAGCTTATTAAAGTTTTACAGAAAATATTTATGTTAATGACAAAACTTCTTATATCAAGGAAGCACAATAAAGTTTTTCCACACACTAGTGCGGAAAGTGACACTAATGGGAATTTCCCCCCACTAGTGTGGGAAGTTGGGCATTACACAGCTGATTTTAATTGAGTAATGAGAACTTCCCTACATGGTTGCAGAAAAAAATTGTTTTTCGTTAAAGCGCAGAACTCTTTTCATATAATACAAACTATCTGAATTCAGCCCTATAATCTGGCAATTTCAGGACATGTAATTCTGTTCAATAATTTGTCACAATTTTTGTACTTTCTATTACAATAGTAAGAGAAAAGTATAGATAATAGCAGAGTATTTTCTCTTTTTTTAAAGGAGAACCGCTATCACCATTGACTGAGATGAATCCTAATAAATCCTTTGTCTATATCCAAGTAACGGATTGGAAGAACAGTTTGGAAATGGAACGCTGATCCCTGATATCTTCCAGTTCTAGAATAAGAAGGGTAGCTTGGGAAAATAGTATGTTTTGTGTAGTAAGAAAAGGAATCAGTGAGAAAGAGACGGAAGCAACAGCTTATCGAGATTTTCTTACCTTGCAGAATCCTAGGACCGTCTCTGGAGAGGCACCCTAACTCAATCTATATCCTACAGTACTGATTCTGCACTTCTCCGTATACCTAAAACTTATTCGCCTTTCTTATCCAAGCCCCAAAAAGAAAGAAAGAAAAAGGATGTGATAGATAAAATGTCACATCAAAACTTTGGTAAATAAATCTTCCAAAATATTCATCTATGTCGCAGGAAATAAAATTAGGTTAGTGATAAATAGATTGCAAGGAAGCTTCACAATACCGTTCCGGAAATGGGTGGTTAGAAGTAACCTTAGCTTAGTTCTTTTATTTATTTATTTATTTATATTTAATGGCTGGCTGTGAAATAGAATTAGGCGCAGGTGTGTAACCAAAGTAATGGAAAGACCGTTTTGGTTATAATCCTTTCCTTTTTTTGAAACCTCATTCATATTATTTCTAGACTCGTTCTTCTTCCCATGGTGCTATAGTAGGACCTGGACCTCATTCAAGAGAAAGTGCCACTCTTCCCTGTCTTCGGCTTTTAGGCGCCATCTTCTAATACCTACCTTTCGCAGATCTCTTTCTGCGTCATCCAACCATCTTATCCTGGGAGCTGTGGCCATTAAATTACGAGACTGATGCTGCTTTTTAGAACTATGCATGCGCCAAATCCTAAAGACCGACAGCAGTGCAGCGTAAAAGCCTTTTCTTTTTCGATTGCAGCGTCTCACGTGTTTGTAGAGAAATCTGTCTGGCCGGAACAGTCGTTTGTGTAAGAGTTGTTAGTTTCGTTTTGCCGAAAACATGTTACTACACATGTAGTAGAGCAACGAATTGTCGTGAAATTTCACATGATACTTGGTAAAACCGCTACTGAAACTCATCTTTTATTAAAAGAAGTTTATGGCGATGAATGTTTATCACGTCCACGAGTTTTTGAGTGGTTCAAGCGTTTCCAAGATGGCCGAGAAGACGTCAGAGATGATGACCGCCCGGGTCGCTCTTCCACGTCCAAAACGGATGAAAATATCGATTATAATTAATCAACATTACTACCGTGAGTTGCTTGCTCAACTCCGTGAAAGAGTAAGGAAAAAAAATGACCCGATTTGTGGAAGAACCAGTCATGGGTTCTCCATCAAGACAACACAGCATTATCTGTCAAGACGTTTCTAGCCAAGTAAAACATCCTAGTTGTATGCCATCCGCCTTATTCACCTGACCTGGCCCCATGTGACTTTTATCTGTTCCCCAAAGTCAAATCTGCATTAAAAGGAACACGATTTCAGTCCGTTGAAGCTGTGAAATAAAAAGTGGCACGCGTCATGCAGGAGCTGACAGAAAAAGACTTCCAGCACTGTTTCGAACAATGGTAAATTCGCATGGAGCGTTGTAGGGATAGTGGAGGGGTGTATATTGAAGGTGATAATACCTAAATATGTATAAATTTAAAATAAAATGTTTTACAGCAATAGTCTCGTTATTTAATAGCCACACCTCGTACTTTTCTTGGAACTCGATGATGGAGCATCCGTTCAACATGCCCAAGCCACCTCAGTCTACCTTTTTTGATACAAGAAGCTGTGTCGGGTACTCCATGTAGTTGCGTATAGACTCGTTGCGATTCATTTTAAAGTAATAAAACACAGCTTTCTGGTGAGAAAGCTCAAAATGCAATAAGACTGTTGGAAATTCATGTAGGAAGGATATCAGATGAGATTTAATATCTGCAGAGGGTGAAGGAGTTGGAAAAGTGGGTTCCGCTGTAGCGGCTATTCGGGAGTAACTATTCTGTCCTTTAGTTGCCCTCCAGATGTAGTACGATGTTGGAGTCAGGCTAGGTACTGGACTATTTCGTGGTTTAGATAGGTTTAGGTGTTGTCCTTTTTATCGTAGGAACAGCTACATGAACACGAACGTATCTACTTCAGCGCGTGGCCATTGGGTTGACTGCTAATTAGTTTTTTATGGTTTGCAACGCTACGTGAGCAGTGGCAACCCTTATAATTCGCTGTGTGGGCACCACATAAGCAGCAGGTGGCAGGTTGGACAGTTTTTTACAAAGCTCAGAGGGGTGAACGTATTTAACAGATTTCTGTGGGTAATGACAATAAGCTAGCATGTTCCATATTCTTGACATTTTAGACACTGGAATTTCCTTTCTATTCTTTTTGGTTCCTCAATTCTTTTTTTGGTATATAAGAGATTGTTTAGTTTGTGAAATTTGTAAAATATACCGATCACACTCAGTCCATAAGCGACAGGACAGAAGACACACCAACTTTACGATGTAAAATAACAATGTACAAATATTATATTGTCAATAAGGTAAATATTTTTTTATAAATTAACTTTGTACAAATTAATTATAACACAATTATTACAACTCTAATGTAAAATATGTTCCACAGCCCTGTTCATGACCTAGTCCATGCGTCGAAAGCTCGGCAAAATTATACAAGAATAATGACTGAAATTGGCGTTATTCTTGTCTTCCTTCTGAATCAATGAATGAGTCACCAAAATCAATGAAATAATTGGAATTTCTGAGAAAGATTTGAAGTCATCTAGAATCGAAATTGTTGTTAGCTATTTGTGGGTACAGAATATTTTTCAAAAAAAAAAAACGAAAATGACAGAATAACTTCTAAATTTCGTTTGGTCTGAGAAACGTTGTTTGAAAAATTGTTTGCTTGACAAAATTGAACTCATTCAGCTCGAGTCGCCATGTTTTAAATTCGTTAGAAAATAATCACTTTCACACTTTGATGCTACAAATTTTCTAAATTTTTTAAGGTCCAAGCTATTATATTTTCTGTGTAATGGGTTTTTTAAAGAGATGTCAATTTTTTTTGTATATTTAAATGTGTAAGCTGTGTAACCAAACCCTGCTACAGGACCTTCTCCTTTATAAGAAATAAATAAATAAAAATAAAAATCACTTTTTAGACACAAAAAAAGAAAGTGTTGGATGATTTTTGGAAGCTGGTTTCGAGATCTACACGTCGAAACACGTCGAAACAAACACTCCAATAGATGCTTCTCACAATATAAGTTTAAAATACTTTGGAGAGCTTGAATCCACTTCTGCTTTTGGGACGCAAAACATTTCTTGGCGGCAAACAGGAATTAAACAGTTTTACGAACTTTCTGACTTGATAATATTTATGTAATTTTTTTTAGAGGTATTCTCTTCAATGATATTTATTTTTAGAATAAGGGAAAAAGTTACAAAAAAATACAAAATGTGAAATTTATGTTGCTTAGAACTTGATTTATACGGCCCTACCTGGAGCCACATGTTGCATTCAGCATTTGACTGAATACTGTGTGCTTTTTCCTGGCCACTTTCTTTGTGTTCCCAGTTCCTTGTATTCTGTCACCTTTGTGTCGTCTAAGAACTGCATACAATACCGGTGCATAGTGAAACTAGGCAGGTGTGTTGTAAGGCCTAAATCATTGTTTCTTTATATTCTGTAAGAATGAGAAATTTTTGTGTTCAAGTTCTCTGTGGCTATGGCAATGGTAGGAGATGCAAAGTAAGAAGGTAGAAACTCGTGTTTTTTTTACAGATATTTACACTTTCTACCATCATCTTTTGTTGAATAACTGATTTGATTTGAACTTTCTACTTTTTCGCAATCTAATTATGATAGTAATTCTGGATTCATTCTCTTACTGTAAAGAACTAATATTAAGATAGTGTCCACTTTTCTATGTCGAGTTTGAACCGCTGTGACCGGCTAGAGGAGAGGGATAGATCCCTTTCGGTTGTTCTCTCCCAGGGACGGTATCCTTACGGGCTCCAGATCAGAGAGCTATCAGAGACGATATCCCTAACCTGCTCCAAACAAAATATACCCTTAAGGACGGCTCTGGTGGGATAGCTCAATCCGAAGACGTGGTAGGGTCCGGTAGTCAATTACCCCGGGGCGACAGGGAGCAAAATAAAATTCTCTCTCGTGCTAGAATTGTACAAAAGAATAACTTTATTTAATAAAACAAACATTAACTTCCAATAATTGAAAATTTGTTTAAACTAAACCAGAGAGAATGAAAATGAAAAGTTATACGATAAAAAATTATGTCAAATATAAAAAAGTAGAGAAAACTCTACACCAAATAATGACAGTAAGATACAAGTTAGTAACTTATATCGTATTAGCGACAACGTTAATCAAGGCATGGCCAGACAGAGCATACGGCAAGATAAATCTCTTATTTTTAAAAAGTTAGCTGCAAACAGTACATATATCGCTCTTGCAGTTCAAGGGTCACTCCAAATTCATTTTAATGCGTCAGCTCCTGCCATCTATGACCATTTTTCGGTTACACCGCAAATGCACGTTCAATGAGGGTTGACCAGAAACAATGGGGTCTACGAGGTGTGGCTATTAAATAACGAGACTATTGATGTAAAATATTTCATTTTAAATTTATACATATTTAGTTATTATCACCTTCAATATACACCCCTCCCCTATCCCTACAACACTCCATGCGAATTTACCATTGTTCGAAACAGTGCTGGAAGTCTTTTTCTGTGAGCTCCTGCATGACGCGTGCCGCTTTTTCTTTCACAGCTTCAACGGACTGAAATCGTGTTCCTTTTAATGCAGATTTGACTTTAGGGAACAGATAAAACTCATATGGGGTCAGGTCAGACGAGTAAGGCGGATGGCCTAAAACTGGGAAGTTGTACTTGGCTAGAAACGTCTTGACAGACAATGCAATGTGAGCCGGCGCGTAGTCTTGATGGAGAACCCGTGACTTGTTCTTCCACAAATCGGGTCGTTTTTTCCTCACTCTTTCACGGAGTTGAGCAAGCACCTCACGGTAGTAATGTTGATTAATTATAATCGATATTTTCATCTGTTTTGGACGTGGAAGGGCGACTCGGGCGGTCAACATCTCCGACGTCTTCTCGACCATCTTGGAAACGCTTGAACTACTCAAAAACTGGCGCACGTGATAAACATTCATCGTCATAAAGTTCTTTTAATAAAAGGTAAGTTTCAGTAGCGGTTTTACCCAGTTTCTTGTGAAATTTCACGACAATTCGTTGCTCTTTCTATATATGTAGTATCATGTTTTCGGCAAAACGAAACTAACACCTCTTACACAAGAAACTGGTTCCCTTTTTTTTTTGTAGAATTATTATTAAAAATGAGTTTTTTATTTATATTTATAATTTTATTTATTTATACGAGGGTCGTTTGAAAAATCCGTGCAAAGTCAGAGAGATAGCACTACTGGCGCGTATAATTAATTTTAATAATTTAGTACCCAATAAAGAAAATCGTACTTTATTGGCAATAAAATTTAATCACATTAATTTAAAAATTACAGAAATAACAAATAAAATAAATACTTGGGTTAAGAGTGATTGGATTTTAAAAAAGGATGACGTGAACGCTCAAATTCTAATATCGCAGTTTCCGTTATTCAATTTACTTGAAACTTACAATTTTTACTAAAAAGATAGTTGGTTTCAATACCATAAATGTTAAATTATTATAATTATAAACTTTATTTGTATAGAGATACGAGGGTCGTTTGAAAAGTCCGTGCAAAGTCAGAGAGATAGCACCACTGGCGCGTATCGAGGTTATGTTTAGTTAGTAGCATCTCTTGGAAGAACACACACCAAGTTTCAGCCAGATCGGTCTATTTCTTTGTGTTTGGCATTCGTTTGAATCGAGGAAGTCGAGTGATTTTCAAAAAATGGACGAAAAAGAATTTCGTGTGTTGATTAAACACTACTTTATGAAAGGCAAAACGCCTCAGGACTTTAAGCGTCGTTTCGTCACTGTGGATGAAACATGGATACATCACTACACTCCTGAGACCAAAGAACAATCTAATCATTAGGTTACCAAGGGGGAATCTGCGCCAAAAAAGGCGAAGACCGTTCCTTCGGCCGGAAAGATTATGGCGACTGTCTTTTGGGATTCGCAAGGAATAATCCTCATCGACTATCTGGAAAAGGGTAAAACTATTACAGGTGCATATTTTCATCGTTATTGGACCGTTTGAAAAACCGAGCTGCAAGAAAAACGCCCACGATTGGCCCACAAAAAAGTCCTTTTCCATCACGACAACGCACCAGCTCACACCTCAGCAGTTGTGGTCGCAAAATTAATGGAAATAGGGTTCCAACTCGTTTCACATCCCCCCTATTCTCCAGACTTGGCTCCCTCGGACTACTATTTGTTCCCCAATATGAAGAAATGGCTGGCGGGAAAAAGATTTTATTCAAACGAAGAGGTGATTGCAGAAACGAATGGCTATTTTTCAGACTTGGACAAATCCTATTATTCGGAAGGGATCAACAAACTAGAGCAGCGTTGGAGGAAGTGTATAAGCCTATAAGGAGACTATGTTGAAAAATAAAAAAGGTTTACCCCAAAAAATTAAGTAGTTTTTATTTTTGCACGGACTTTTCAAACGACCCTCGTATATATGAATAATTTTTACCTTAGCCCTTGGGCAAGCCAAATATTTCTATTCCGTTTTCATAAACATCAGTTAGTTAATAGTTAAAATTTATAGTTCTGTTTGTTAGCTACAACGGAAGCAGTTAATATGGGTGAAATTGAATGGCCAAAATTTGGTTTGCAACATGAAGGATTGTAGATCATGTGCAAACTAGTATTGTATAAACACATAAATTAAATGGTTCAAATCGATCCAAATTGGTTGAATGCTATAACTATGGTTTAACTTGAATGGACTGAAAACCAGCGAGTTAGAACTCCATTCATTCTATGTGAAATATAAATATACAACATGTATGTGCATGTTTATACAGGTATGATGTGGACTAAGTCAGTATAGCGTCGTCACCAGACTTTCAACACAACGGTGGCAATATCGATTGTTTATTGTTTGAATTTGTAGGGAGAAAATAATTGTTGAAGGCGATTGTAAACCAAGTTGCTGGCAGAGAAATATGAATTTCAGTCGCCAAAACCAAAGCAACATCCAAACTAACCAGAGACCATTTCCGCGGTAATTAATCATACAACTTAGTGATGCCCTAGTTAAAGTTTTTTGACCAATGTTTAGACAATGTGTATACTATTGGTTTTGTTGAATGCTATTTTAATAATATTGATGAAAGGGAAGGGATACAGCTCATTGCCCGAAAAAAGGCTTTGGGCGCGAATGACCTCAGACGTTGACGCGCCCTAAAGTATAAATAAATATCAATAAAAATGTTTAATGGAAATATCTTCTCATCGCAACAATAAGATGGCTTCCATTTGCAAAGTTACTGTCAAATTAGTCACTGACTGTTTAAAGATTGTACTTAGAACTGCAGTTGTAGACAGCACTTACCACTGAAAGATAGATTTTGGCTTTGAGTACACAGTATAGAATCAGGAGAAGTAGAATATTCACCATTTTGTGGTACTCTTAGGATGTAAGTTACATTCAGAAACAATATAGCTCATTTACGAAATATCAGTAGGATTTGGTAGTCCTGTTTACAAAATAATTTAGTTTGCGATTCATATAAGCCGAGATCTCCTTTAATACCTTTTAATTTCAGCAATATGTGGACCCTTATGCTGACCTTTGACCTTGTTATGTTTCCAAATCTAGAATCTAATCGATATTGTTGAAGCACAAATTACTTTAATGTCACTTCATTAATTATCTCCCTAAAGTAAGGCTAAAATCTTTAAAATTTTAACCTTAATAAAAAATATAAATAAATTGGGATTGCAGAAAAGTAAAAACAAAGGTGAAAAATTCAATTTTATCATTTTGGTAGACAGATTATCACCAATTTCAGTCAATTTTGCCAAGCTTTCGACCTAGGGACTAGGTCATCTTCAGGGCTAATTTTTTTTGCCTTTTTTTTTGGCATTGGCTTTCGCCATACAGCCAGCATCGTCTAGGTGCTTATCACTAGAATATCACTCACTCTCCATTCTTACTTATAAATACATTCGCAACACACATTCATCCCTCTATTATATCCAACTATACAGAGTGAACCAGTAAGTATTGTCCATAGGCCTACTGTGTGTAGTACATCTAAAGTGGAGTTCAATGACCTATTGGCCAACTTCATATTTTCCTCTGTTCTTGAGTGACGTCACTTTTAATTTTTTTTCTAAAATCATTACTTTTTTCCAAAAAAAATGTTATTACTCAGAAAGTTTTTGTCCGAATTCGATTCTGATGACATGATTAGAAAGACAGATAAATTTTCTAAAAATTGATACCATTTTGAAGCATAAGTTATTCTCCAAACAGCCTCAATCTTCCTCCGGATGCTGGAAAAATAAAGGTAATCAAAATTTTTAAGAAAACTCATTAGGCCCTTATTTGATCATTATCCAATCTAGGTGCTGGCACTTTTTATAAAAGTTTCCTTGCCTAATGGGCTTTCAAACGGTATATCATTTTCCAGGATTCCTTCTATCTTCGTATGAGAAATTACGTTTGTTTTACAAGAAAACGTGTTCACAAGCACTCAGCAGTGTTAGTTTATCAAGTTGTTTAAGTCATTGAAAACTCTTTTGGATGGACCAATAGTCAATTTTAAAGTAGGCTGTCATAAAATAAGGAAGTCAGAGGTTACAAATTGCACTTAAAAAAAAAATCTAAACTCTGAAATATTTGAGAAAATGTTGGAAATAAGTTAAAAAAGTACTATTTTTATAAAAAAAAAATAACATTTTCTCAAATATTTCAGAGTTCAGATTTTTTTTTTAAATTTTTTTATTTATTTATTTTATTTTAATTTTTTAAAGTGCAATTTGTAACCTTTGACTTCCTTATTTTATGACAGCCTACTTTAAAATTGACTTTGGTCCATCCAAAAGAGTTTTCAATGACTTAAACAACTTGATAAACTAACACTGTTGAGTGCTTGTGAACACGTTTTCTTGTAAAACAAACGTAATTTCTCATACGAAGATAAAAGGAGTCCTGGAAAATGATATACCGTTTGAAAGTCCATTAGACAAGGAAACTTTTATAAAAAGTGCCAGCACCTAGGTCGGATAATGATCACGTAAGGGCCTAATGTGTTTTCTTAAAAATTTCGATTACTTTTATTTTTCCAGCATCCGGAGGAAGATTGAGGCTAGTTGGAGAATAACTTATGCTTCGAAATGGTATCAATTTTTAGAAAATTTATCTGTCTTTCTAACCGCGTCATCAGAATCGAATTCGGACTAAAACTTTCTGAGTAATAACATTTTTATTGGAAAAAAGTAATGATTTTAGAAAAAAAATTAAAAGTGACGTCACTCAAGAACAGTGGAAAATATGAAGTTGGCCAATTCGTCATTGAACTCCACTTTAGATGTACTACACACAGTAGGCCTATGGACAATACTTACTGGTTCACCCTGTATACATAAACTACAACTAATGGATGGAGCAGTTCTCTATATTCCTGCCATCCTTATAGCTTAACCGAAATTAAAATCACGTAATCCTTCTCTAATCATTTTCTTCCATTCATTCTAATCGGCTATAACTTTTAAATACATTCATATTTCATTGCTAGCTCTGCTATAGATTTAAGCACATAGATGTTGGTAGAGAATATTATGTCTTCGTAGCGAAATGGTTCATCTTAATTACCTGTAAGTGTCGCCAAACATTCGTTTCCTTTCTACCTCATAACGTGGACATATCATTATTATATGTTTGAAATCCTCCTCCTCAATCTACGCAAAGAGGAGAGAGGGACCTTTTGTTGATCCTGTGAAGATACGATCCGCACACCGCGTGGTTCGCTCTCAGCCTGCTTATTGTCGTAACAACCCATTTATTAGTGACAGTTTCCTTAAACCATGGTTGTCTAGGTAACTGATCTACCATAGTTTTATGGAATCTCCCTTTATTACCATTACTGTAATCTGTCTGCCATTTTTGTAGTGCTGCTTTTGCAATTATACACCTGATATCGGTGTGTTCAGGGCTCATACTTATTAACAATTGTACAGATAAGTATAAAGATTACCACATAATAAATACATTATTTTTAAAAAAATAATGAAGTTTAATTCAATATTCCGAATCGAATGACACTTTATTCATGAAAATTGGTTCACGCGTAAAAAAAATAAAAATACCGTTTTTGCAAAGTTTATTCTCGTAAACTAATTAATCTGAGTTGTTGCAAAAACAGTTATAAGTTATATTACAGTTATAAGCAAGGATATGCCCTTTATTTTAAATAAAATTTGGGAATTTTATCTTTTATAGGAAAAGAGAAAAAAATTGTCAAAGTTGGATGGACGCTTTTTCGTGCAGCATTTAACTATCAACCCTTATACAACTGCCCTACCGGACATTTTTAATAGAATAATGTATGCTAATTACACTGTCATTAAAAGTACTACACTGTAATTTGTTTTGCATTGTAGGCTTCAAATTTAAATGTTGGTACATCTTCTGTCCTGACTTTTTAGGTACTAGTATAAGCCCTAAAGTTGACCTACTCCCGTAGGTCGAAAGAGTGGCATAAATAGAAAAAAAATAAGACTAAAATCAGTAATAATCTTTCGTTCCCTTTGGATTAATGAATCAGTCAACAAAAGGGTACAAACTGTTCTCTACAATTATTCAATATTTCTTCAATAATTCAATATCAAATCCAGCGGGATGCCATATTTGATGTAAAGTTGCCTTAGTTTCATGTGAGAGTTAAAGCGATGAAAGCAAGGCTCCACTTAAATGCCCAGAGCGATCAAATAAGACAGTGTTCCGCCAATTGGTCCTTAATGTAAAACACATGGCTGCAGCTCGTTTTCCAACATTATATTCCGTTTTCTGTTAAATAGCTAGTTCAGGATTTCTAACCTTTTCCTCTTTATCAAGTAGAAACAGATGTTATTGATAACTGTTACATTTAAATATAAACTTCCTTTTTGATGTCTTGTTTTATTAAACATCAAACTAATGATAGTAGTTTTTCTGATGACATTATTAATTAGTTTCTACATATTTTGTAAGCCATCTGTTAGTTACTGTTAGTCCATCAGCTGATTTGTACGAATATAATTGCTGGTTATAACCAAATTAATTGAGACAAATTTTTAGATTAGATGACAGAAACTATTATTTTTAGATTATTATCTTATTTTTATTAGTAGTCTCGCTAGTGTATGTATGTTTTCTTAGAGATAGTTCAAACTATCAGATAATATTCTTGTTAAGTTAAATTATAAGGGAAATAAATAATTTATTATTAGAATTTTACTTCCTAGACCATGTTTTCGAGTCTCGTGGAAATATTTTGTTTATTCTTATCTAAAAGATGGATATATTAGTTAGATATTCTTTACTTGATTTAAATAATACTACTTTAATTACGATTGTCTATCAGACCTAAATCAAAAAGCCTTCTATAGTCCGGACAAATTGATAGGTAGATAGACAAGTTCTATCTATCTATTATTATTTTCCAGCCGGAATAATATCATGTAATGCGGTTCAACCCCCTGTTAGGAATTGTAACCTATTTTATTTATTATGTTAAATAAATAGTACATCATTGATTTCAGTATAATTACAGGAGAAGGTGGTAATTTGGGACGGGGTTCGAATTTGGGACACCCCTGTTTTTGTGAAACCAGTAGTGCTATCTGTTAGTTTTTGGTGCCTTACTACTCTTTGGGGTAGGCTTTGTCTGCTGCAGAAGGCAGCGCGTCAATCGAATGGCAGCTTTGTCCAAGAGAGGACCGTGTTGATCTTGTCAGTGCTAAAAAGTTTTCTTAAGGTTGATTTTCCTCTGCTTTTGGTTATTGCCGAGGAAAGCTAGAATAATTTCCCTTAGACATTAAAAATGTTGGAAGTAAGAGAGTTTTAATTGCCAGTATTATGGATTTCAAATATGAATGTATATTGAAAAAAAATGAGGTTATATTGTACGCGGTGTATGGTGGTATTATGGGACAGCGTTGTCCCATATAACAACCTCGTTAATCGTCTGCTGAACAAGTGTGAAAAGTGGCACTGAGGACGAAACTAGTGTCTTATAAATTTTTTTTTCTACAGGGTACTGTAAAGGGCCTAAAAAGATATGCCTAGAACAAGATTAGGACCACCGCCGAAAGGCAAATGTAAAAATTGGGCGAAAAAGGATGAAAGGCTAGAGGAAATTAAATTTCGAACAAACAGATTCTGAAGACGATTCTGATGTTTCAGTTTCATCAGGTGAATCGGATTTGTCCACTCCATCCCAAAATTCGACACCATTGGTCGCTCTCTAGCTCGTAGACATTCCTTAGATCAGTGTACCTTTCCTTTGCCACACCTATAATATTGTTCTGGATCGCCCAGAACGATGGTAGCATTGTTCACCGATATCGTGTTCAATTTTCTCAATCAATAGGGAAGATCGTCCTTTTTTGTAGTTTTCTAGAGAGTGATAAGAATTGTATTTTAAAAAAGTTGGAGTATTTCGGGAATCTATAAAGAAGGCTAATCGCCTTGAACAATTTTTGAATGGAATTACCAGATATTCTTCAGTTGAACACTCTCTTAAATAACTCCTCTTATCCCCCTAACATGCTCTCATCAATTCACAAATCGATTACACCATTAGTGAAGCTTCAAGTTTAAATAACTCGTTAGTTTGTATTGCTTTAAGAGATCGTCTGACAACAGATGTTTCTCAAAAAATCTGGATGATTTCCCCGCGTTCTTAATTTGTCAGATTTTTAAACTCTCTTACTTCTTCTTTTCCTGCCAGAATAAACAGTGTCAAATTGTTTATCATTTAAAAGGAAGTTCCGTCACAATGTGATTTTCTAAAATTTAGCCAAATACTAACCATATCTGTAGTCATGTTAGAATTTATCACTTTAATAGCCCAATAAATTATCAAATAAACCACAAACTATTATAACATATTGTAATTTTATGTTGTAAACGACCCCCTATAATACCTATTAGCTTACACATATTATAGCAAGATTTATGCGCATAACTACCATTCTACTGCAGTCCCCAATATCTTGTGCAATGTGCTGCATAAATGCTTAATATTGTTTCCTGCCACTACTAGGGATCAAATAATTATTTAATAGTTGGAATATTTCCTCATTTTGCCCAAAATTTAGCAAAATTATAAATATCTTATTTTTATTTCAATGACCGAGATCTCTTTTCTCATACAGGAGAAACTAAATATCTTGCCAGAATCATTTAAGTCACTTCTCGTATTGTATTTCTCTGCTTCCAAAATATTTGTTTAATTGTTTAAAATTTCTCATTTTACAAAAAAACTTAATTGTTCTTAACCCTGGTACGATGTCTTAGTAAACGTGACTCTTAATACAGATTTAAACTTGCTTGTAGTACAATTACAACTTAATATTTTTAGTGGACTATTTAACGATTTTTTTTAAAGATTTAATGATTGCTAATCTTACACCCCTTAGTAGCTGTAAGAGCAGGACGGCCCTTTATTGTCACGTAAGGGAACCCTAACCCCATCATCCTGTTTAAATTGTATCAAAATAGGGGAAAGATTTGCTGAGTTATTAGTAATAAATGTTTACAACTGACCAATTGGACAGTTTTAATATAGATATAAATCTATAACAGGACGGATTATGGAGTGGAAGAGATTTGCTAAATGCCAAATATATTTGCAATGTAGTACCATAATTTTAAATAAATATGTTGTTTTTGTCCTGTTAAACCTGTTAAACCTATTGGAAATTTAATCCAAACAGCAAATAAACTCCACAGTTATTTTACATGCAGTATGTTTAAAATATGATCATTTTGAACGACTGTTTGTTTCGATTATTTACAATTTCACCGCCATATTTGCGCCAAATCTATTAAATTGTGTTTCCCTATCTGTTCAGTACTTAATAATTGTCACATTCTTATAGAATAACTTACTATTAATACAAATAACTTTATATCCCACTTAAGGTCTGAATATAGATTGGCTTCTTTTTCTGTCATTTAAGGCCCATCAGCATCTCAGGTTATCGGCGCACGGAGCTCTTTTCAAAGCACTACAGGTCTGCGGACAGTGTTTTCTCATTACAGACAGCATTGGATATTCCATTATAAAGAACTTGGAGGTAGAGAGGAAATGTCAGGCTCAACATCTGGATTTGTAACCAGGATCTTTGCCTGAGATTTTCAGGTACGCTAACACTGAATGTACAAAGTGTTAGCTTTTAAATTTTTGAAAGTTTTTAAACGTCTAACTGATCATTATTGGACAGCTTGCCTTCAACTTGAGAAAATGTTCACCAGTCCTAAATTGTACAACTTATTTCACCAGTTACATTCCACGCAGTCAGACTTTACGTATTTATCAACGCTAAACTATTAAAAGTACTTTCAATGATTTACGACAATTTATACAACTCTTGTTTCTTATTAATCAATGTCATTTCCCTTTCAATCATTTAGAATTCTTCACACCTGTTCTCTTTTTCTAAAGTTTTTTTAATGAAATAATTTTTCAAAACATCTCTTCTGCAAAGCAGTGACATATTATTACTTATTTTATAATCTCCACCTCAAAAAATAGCACTTTCTTAGCACACTGATATTTTGTATTTTAGTTATTAGTATATACGGAATGGAACTTTGGGGCTCAGCCAAAGCTTCCAATATCAACAAAAATCCAATCCTTCCAGTCAAAAACACTCCGTAGAATCGCTAATGCTCCTTGATATGTCTCTAACTCTACCTTGCACCTAGATTTCCTAGTTCTTTATGTTTCAGAAGCTATAAGATCCCGTTATATTAAACTCCGCACATCAATCACCTTACATCCTAATCCACTAGTATCCTAACTTACTGCATTGCCTGGAAATACTCCGAGACGGCTAAAGCGCAGGTGGCCACGCGATCTTCTAAATGAAGTAAGTGCCAGTCGACAATAGTGAACTGTACCACTTTGGGAGTTGCACCAGTGGGTGAATTCTCCTCTCATGCTATTCATTTATTTATTCCATTATCATATTGTATCAGCTTCACTTGTTGCAGAATTATACTGCAGTTGTGAATATAAATAAAGTTAAAAAAAAAAGACACAAGTTTTTAGTAACTTAGAAGGTATTATAAAGATGTAACATACCAGAACTGTTTTCCGTTAACCTGAATTCGCTTTTTGTGGAAACCAATTATGACTTCATGGCCAGATAAATTGAGTAATAATAGAAATATTTGCGACAAGCGTTCTGAGATTTTTAGTAAATCTTTAGCTTTAGTCACTTTGGCATTAGGTCCTGCACTAAGGTTCATGTCGCTTAGATTTCATGATCTGATGTAGTACAATTCATCCACAACACGAATTACACACCTTCTCTGCGAACTGGAAATTTGAAAATACAATTTTTTTTGGAGCCTTCTCAAATTCTCTGAGTGATTAATGGATTGGTAGGAGCGAAATCCAATCTCTACCTCTAAAGTGGTGTAATTGCTTTTATGGCCAGATGAACAGAGTCGGTATGAGAGGCTGTCCCTTTGTTTGGGCTGGAAATATTCCTAAATCTCATAAGACTTCATCTTAGAATAGAATAAATATTTATTACAATAAATATATACATAAAATAAATACAGAAATGTAAATGTAATGTATTATACATTTAAACCTTCTTATCTAGTGAAGAAAGAGAAAAGTTAGGTGAGAAGGATTGGAATGCAGGGAAAAAAGGAGAGGAAAAACCTGCAGAGGAAAAACCTGCAGCATAAGATTTCATCTTCCTGAGAGGTGGGTAAAAGGAAGTCACCCTTAGTTCAGCTGGAAAGGTTCAGTGAGAGAGGAAGAGGAATGTGTTGCATTTGGTGGCAAGGTGTCCAAGACGGCTGGAAATAAAAGCTTACGTTAATACAGGGCCATGAAGAAGGACATACTCGGTCTAAGAAGAAGTGGAGTTAAAAGTTAGGTAGTGGTTATTACAACCTGTTAGCTACCCTCCCCTCTTGGGAGTTCTCAAAGAAACTGGATGGTTTCCGGGAGTTGAGGTGGAATATAAGCTCCCTAGAGAATTAAGGAACAAATTCCCTAGAAATATAATGGGCTGGGAGGTGTATAATATCCCTGGAGAACTCCCAAATTTTGAGGCCAATTACAGTGGAAGCCTTTGCGAGAAAGGGTGCACAGGACACTAAGGAGATTGTAACTGATCACCGGTGTCCTAATCTTCCTAAAACTTTCCTTGGAGAACCATTCTTCGAAAATGATAGGTTTTTCTAAAGGGACATTGTAGACTCAGAGGGCATCTAAAGGAGCAGGGTGTGGCAATTGCGGATTTTGTGGGGAGGTAGAGGTAACTGCAATACCCCTTCTAACTGGGTGAGGTCCCTATTACTCAAGGGAACTCAGACAATTGGGAAAATATACCAAATGCTTGGGATGGACTCCCTGGTACCCTGCTCCCTAGCTCCTGAGATCTCTCCGATGATCGGCATTGGAGAAGGCCAATGTAGATGAGATTCGCCTGGTACCCTCGAACAAAATAGAGTAAAGCGTTGGTACAACTTACATTTTTTATTCTAACCGATCATTTATTCTATTTTGATCTACTTACAATCACTTAGTTACATCATTTATTATCTTAAAGAGACGCTCCATGTTTTTAGTGAGCTTACCGTGTAAACATCGTGAAACCGCAGTCGTAAACTGTTTAGGATTACTGTAACATTTTAGAGGGAGAGCCTGCACCCACTTAATGTAAAAAATAAACGCGATAAACCATCATTTATCAGGGTCACAGGCTCTAAATCCTGCTGTATAGTTACAAAATAGTATCAGCCCTTCACACGCCTACGCGCCACCAGTGCAATCGCCTACGATTTTAACAATGTTGATGTTATTTTCATAATCTACTCCCACAAATGAGTTCATCAGAAAAGAAGATACACTTTTGGCTCGGAAGAACCCTTTTAATAAATCATTTATTTTTCAAATTTTTCTCTAAAAATACTTCTACTTTTTTCATTAAAATTGCCATACCAATTACAAACACGTTGATCTAAAAAAAAATAATAATAATTTATTATGGGGTTCTACTAATTGTGTAATATTTGGAGAAAGAATACCAGTGGTATACTCGTATCCCGGAACTGCAGCTTTTTCCCGTTTTCTATTATTTTAACGAAAAGGGATAGATTAAGGACATTCTAGATTTTGCCTGTATTGTTTTAATAAATTGTAATTTGGTTTCATTCAATTTTTTGGAAATAGGTCTTTTTTTCAATTTTCCCAATTTAATTTACTTTTAGAGCGGTTTAGACACCCGGAGACCAATGCGAGCTAAAAGTTAATTGTAATGAAAGTTTAGAAATGCAGTAGTGAAGAAATATTCGGGGTTTTAACTAGTTTCCATAGTAACAAGCAAGGTCGAATCATTTAGTGATTGAAGGTCCCTTGGTGACCAGAACCGCACGAAGGAAAGTGTTGCACATTGGTCGCTCGAGACCGATTAAAGCGTATAACGCTAACTGGTATTTTAAGACCAGCAACCAACGTTATAGACTTCGTATACAGGGTGTCCCAAGCTATATGGATAACGACTTTTTCTCGGAAACTAAGATAACTAGAGAAAAACTAAAAAATACGTGTTCCCTTAGTTTTTTGTTAGAAATCCAAATTTAATTTGTAAATTTTTTTCGGTGCTTCCAGAAGCGAGATACAGGCCTCCAACACCATCAGGCATGTAAAGAGATATCTCGATAGGAAATTTGATGGGCGTGTTATATCGACACGGGGGGCGATTCAGTGGCCATCTCGTTCACCGGATTTGACACCTTTGGACTATTTCCTTTGGGGATACCTGAAAAACAAGGTGATTATTCATAACTTTTTTCTTTCTTTCCTTATTTTTGCTTACCTAGAAGCATTTCTAAATCTAGGTGTATCAGAATCAAGCCGGAATTGCATCTGTAGATAAACTAAAGCAGAGAATAATAGATGCCTGTAACTCGGTTAAAGCCGAATCTATTTCTTTGGCAGTAAGGGACAATTGGCAGGAAAGAGCATGACTATTGACTATGCATCTCTAATGGTGTAGGCCATTTCGAGCTTGATCTGTAATATTAATGAGGAGTAAAATTTATAATAAAATAGTACTTTTCTTCTTATTTAATTAAAAAACCATTATAATATTACCATTCTGAAATTTCTTATAAGAATCATGTTTTCAATTATAACTTGTAAAATATCGCTCATAGAAAAAAACCGTTCAAGTAAATTTTTCTTAAAAAAAATAGAGGAATCTATTTCTGAAATAAAAACCGCATCTTCCCATTTGAAAAAATGAAGTTGGTGCCTGTATCTCGCTTCTGGAAGCACCGAAAAAAATTTACAAATTAAATTTGGATTCCTAACAAAAAACTAAGGGAACACGTATTTTTTAGTTTTTTTTCTAGCTATCTTAGTTTCCGAGAAAAAGTCGTTATCCATATAGCTTGGGACACCCTGTATAAACATATTTTTCTGTTATCACTGTTTTTAGAAAAATTCGTTCTAGGTTGGTCTTCAGGAGGTGGGAAAAGAAAGACTTCTCCGTTAGATTACGTTTTAGTGTAATGTAAGGTTTAACAAACTGTATATTGGTTTGTAAGGAGTAAATATGTCTTAAATGTTTGAAGTAAATCTCGTAAGTTAGTACCTTGAGAATAGGAAGTTAATATTGTGTAAGTTTTCATACCAGACTGTATTTGGGAGCCCAATAGATCTTACAGATCGCCGAGGATTTGACCTAAAGCCATTCCCTTTTATAATCTACCATAAGATTGAGGCTATTCTAATGAACAATGTTCGTTAATGGCGGTTAGAACCATTAATGTCGCTCAATGAAGGTGGTCTATTGCAAAGAACTTCTTTTATAAAAGGTAATGGCTAGCTGTGCACGTGCCAGAGGGTGTCCAGATTGTCGTCATCACAGGAAGAGGCCGGCTGACGTAGATGAATAAAGAAATGAAATAGCATCGGTTCTCTCTTACACCCCACACTGCTTGGATTGAAGAAGTTGATATCCAAGGGACGGCAGTGGTTAAGGGTGTTGCTCTGAGTCAAGGAAAGAAAGAAAAAAAAAATGGTGCGGCACGCGACATTACAATAACCGGACAAGGTTTCTGTTCTGGAAGATGTAAGAGTTCTTGGAGCTCGTGCTCCTAGAGGGAGGAGGAGAAGTGCATTGTGAGACTGCAGGCAGCTGTGACTCGAGGAGCTCGCCATCAATGCACACCTGCCCTTCTTACCTTAATGCTCTCCCTTCTTCTTTGATTCATCTCATTTCATTCATATAATTCTTCCCTGTGGACAATAAAGACTTGTTACGCTTCTAAGACGTATTCGCATCTTAACTAGCAACAGCGTGCAGCTGGTGTTTACTGTCATACCTGCGTCATCGCTGTTCATCTCTTCCTTTGGAATTTCTCTGGTGAACCAGAGAGAATGAGTAAATCCCATTCTATTTTCTCTTTTATTTTGCCACGTACCTCTTGGGTATATTCAGCTGTCGGTGATAACGGCCCTAGGCAGGTACAACTACCAGTTGATCCTCCCTAACATTTTACACATCAATAGAAGGATCTAAGAATTTTTTTTTTTTCTCTCTATCGTCCAAAACAAAATCTCTAATCTTGGAGCTTCTAACACAATAAAATAAGTAGAATCTTCGGTTCACTTCACCCAAAATAATTTTTTTTCCCCGTTAGCAAATAATCTGTTGAATTTTTATATTTGTTTATATTATTAGAACACTAATACTGCAGCCAGCTGTTGCAACCACAGCTGGTTACAAAAAAACAACAGTATGACTTTAAAAAAAAAATCTGGGTTTTAAAATAAGAGGTAGATAAAAATCTGGGACAATGCACTTTCATTTATTGCTGTTCTCTAAGTTCTGGCCCACAAATGCTCTAAACTCAGAATTTTTGAGTCAAATTCTAACACTGTATAGTTTTTATGATCCCTTTTTCGAGAACTGGCTTAAAACAATTTTTTAATCGAGAAAAATGATTGAAATAAAGTTATAATCTACGTGTGTAATATGTGTTTACAAAAAGCTCTACTGTGGCTGTGTCATGGACACGGCCGTGTGTTGTACGTGAATACGTTTACGTAACGGGTTATATTTTTTATATAAAATATTTTTATTTATGTATTTAGGATGAAATCAAGGTCTGTGATACGAAAAGTACGTCACAAATGGCATACCAGATACATCGAGGTTTCTGGTAAACGTTAAATCAATATAGGTATTACCTAACGTTGTTGGGGAAGTTTCAATATTAGACAAATTGAACTCGCTGAGCATGAAGTCGGGCAATGAGCGGTTTTGAGAGACATCAACATTAAACTCTCCAACTGTAGTAAGATCAGGCTCGTAATCGGGTATAATTTTAGAGATGTTTTTGGAATATTTTAACAACGATCGTAACATAAAGAGTTTAATTTCTGCTAACGGTGTACCCGGATGGATGTACACACACCCGAGTACGAATTTGAAGATGCCATTGGCCTTTTTCGTTTACTAAACAGACATCACCAACTTTTGCGTCTATTATTTCCAAATAAATTTCCGAAATGTCAGTGTTAATTCTATTACAATCAGTGAAGCTATTGATGTTGCGAAAAATGGCGACTCCACCGGCTTTGCGACTTTTACCATTCGATTGTTCTTGAGAAGCCCTTTCCAACCGTTTACGATCTATGTATTTGGTTTTGGCTTTTCGTCGTTAAAGGCCGACATTATATATTTTTTATAATATTTTCTTATTCTAACACCTTTATTTTATTCACTGTCACTATTTTACACTAATGTTTTATATACAATCGATAGATTGTGACGATAGCTGACGATTAAAACTTAAACGAAAATCGTAGCTTTTCCGGGTCAAAAGTTATACTAATTGCAAATCTCGATATGCAGCAAAATTATCTCAAAAAGGCGGCGCTCCCCCTCCACCGCGCGCGATGTGTCACAGTCCTCGCTTATCGTAATGAATTCTTTGATCCTTTAGCTATCCAGCGGTGTAATTTAATTTTGGATGTAGACGATAGATTCGAAACTATAATGCCAAACTGTATCCCCCAATTTTGTTATCATTAGGTTTTTTATATTACCACCATATGATTCAAATTTAAAGACGTATTCACGTCAAAAAGTTTAGGAATTTAGCAAAAAATTTCAGAAATTAAAGAATAATACAAAATTATTGATTAGAGATTCCTCCGCTATGGGAATTTGTCTTCAAACACAATTTTTGAAATCACGAAATCCCCCTTATCAAGGAAAATTAGGAAAAAATGGTACTTTAGAGAGAATCTATTCATTCCTGGTCTCACAAATCATAAACGGAAAATCCATAGTTTAAATGATATTTTCGTTTAGCTGATTTTATTCAAATTAGATCCAAATTTGATTCTTATTATTCTTATTACTACACATATCCAAAAATGAAACTTTGGAGGAAAACCTAGCCGCCTTCTCTCTTAGAAGTGTCCTAAATCGAAAGGCGACCTCCAATTTTAAATTAAATGTTTTAATTTGTTAAGAAAAATAGAAACATGATTAAAGTTTAGGGTGTTTTCATTAAGAGGCAAAAAATTCTTAAGTACGAGGGTCGTTTGAAAAGTCCGTGCAAAGTCAGAGAGATAGCACCACTGGGGCGTATCGAGGTTATGTTTAGTTAGTAGCATCTCTTGGAAGAACACACACCAAGTTTCAGCCAGATCGGTCTATTTCTTTGTGTTTGGCATTCGTTTGAATCGAGGAAGTCGAGTGATTTTCAAAAAATGGACGAAAAAGAATTTCGTGTGTTGATTAAACACTACTTTATGAAAGGCAAAACGCCTCAGGAGACTAAAGAGAAGCTTGATAAACATTATGGTGACTCTGCACCTTCGATTAGAACAGTTTATAAGTGGTTTCAAAATTTTCGTAGTGGCCATATGGGCACAAGTGACGCTGAACGTTCTGGACGCCCTGTTGAGGTTACTACTCCAGAAATCATTGATAAAATCCATGATATGGTGATGGATGACAGAAGAGTGAAGGTGCGTGAGATTGCTAGTGCTGTGGGCATCTCGAATGAACGGATAAATAATATTTTGCATCAACATTTGGACATGACAAAGCTATCCGCAAGATGGGTGCCGCGATTGCTCACGCCTGACCAAAAACGAAATCGTGTGAAGTGTTGCAAGGACGGTTTGCAGCTGTTCCAGAAGAATCCGCAGGACTTTAAGCGTCGTTTCGTCACTGTGGATGAAACATGGATACATCACTACACTCCTGAGACCAAAGAACAATCTAAACAATTGGTTACCAAGGGGGAATCTGCGCCAAAAAAGGCGAAGACCGCTCCTTCGGCCGGAAAGATTATGGCGACTGTCTTTTGGGATTTGCAAGGAATAATCCTCATCGACTATCTGGAAAAGAGTAAAACTATTACAGGTGCATATTATTCATCGTTATTGGACCGTTTGAAAACCGAGCTGCAAGAAAAACGCCCACGATTGGCCCACAAAAAAGTCCTTTTCCATCACGACAACGCACCAGCTCACACCTCAGCAGTTGTGGTCGCAAAATTAATGGAAATAGGGTTCCAACTCGTTTCACATCCCCCCTATTCTCCAGACTTGGCTCCCTCGGACTACTATTTGTTCCCCAATATGAAGATATGGCTGGTGGGAAAAAGATTTTATTCAAACGAGGAGGTGATTGCAGAAACGAATGGCTATTTTTTAGACTTGGACAAATCCTATTATTCGGAAGGGATCAACAAACTATAGCAGCGTTGGACGAAGTGTATAAGCCTAAAAGGAGACTATGTTGAAAAATAAAAAAGGTTTACCCCAAAAAATTAAGTAGTTTTTATTTTTGCACGGACTTTTCAAACGACCCTCGTACTTGCCCTTGAGCAGAACGCAAAATATGTTGCTTAATTACAGAGTAAAACAATAATTAAAAGTGTGGGCAAATTAAATTGCTAGTTACGTTAGTACTGTACCATTAAGTGAATCAATATGAAAATCACTGTGATAAAATTTAAGGTACTCAATGTGTAACCAGAATGCATTTTAATTTAATAGTTTTTCGTAGAATGAGTTTGTAATAGAATAGATTGATTAGAGTTTGGATCGTTCACAATGCCAATCAAGGAATGTTTACTCAAATCGATGTGATGATTCCTAAACCAGGCGATAAAAGAAGACAACTTTGAAACTATTAAAGGTTTTTCATTCACAATTATGTTTTCTGTTTTCTAGATTCTTTTTTTGGTAAAAAAACATGTTTCACTCAAAAAACTTAAATAAGTTCTTGGTAAAAGTCACTTTAGATTCCAGCAAAATGCCAGGTATTCCAAACAAATACCTCTAATCCTAGCAAAGGAGATTTCCATCAATTTTAAACAAAAATGGGATCTCTGAATAAAACGTTAGCATTATAATAATTATACCAAAAAAGATTTTAACTTTTGATCAAATAAAACATAAATTTAAAGTTTGGTTCAGAATACTAATCAATAAATTGTGCGCTTAAAAATAAATGAGTAAGTCTAGAATGATGAAAAGAGGTCTGGAGAATTCCATTAACTTCTTATTCCTGCCACTGGAGTCAGCACCAGTGCTCCAACACACTAAGCGGCCCCTCTACATCATTATTATTAGAAATTATTACTAAAACGATATCTATATTTCTTTATCTTTGTTATAATGTACGTGTAATTTGTACTTTAAATCCTAGAATTGTTTGAAAAGATTCAGATCAATTACATTTTCAAACTATTCTTTCATGTACTGCGAAACAATTGTTTTCTTAATGAGATTGTTACTGAAAATACCCGAGATGTGGCTGTTAAATAACGAGACTGATGCTGCTACAGAAGAACTATGCATGCGCTAAATCCTAACGACAGACAGCTGTGCAGCGTAAAGCCTTCTCTTTCGTTTGCAGCGTTTCACGTGTTTGTAGAGAAATCTGTCTAACCGGAACCGTCGTTTGTGTAAGAGGTGTTAGTTTCGTTTTGCCGAAAACATGTTACTACACATGTAGTAGAGCAACGAATTGTCGTGAAATTTCAAATGATACTTGGTAAAACCGCTACTGAAACTTATCTTTTATTAAAGGAAGTTTATGGTGATGAATGTTTATCACGTGCGCGAGTTTTTGAGTGACTCAAGCGTTTCCAAGATGGCCGAGAAGATCCAAACCGGATGAAAATATCCGTGAGGTGCTTGCTTAACTTCGTGAAAGAGTAAGGAAAAACGGCCCGCATTGTGAAAGAACAAGTTAGGGATCCTTCATTTTGAATGAATAGTTTATGTTTGATTAGTATTTATTCATTTTTGTTTTTTATTTTTTTAAGCATTTTTAAGAGTAGTCATATTGATTTAATATTCTTTTTTATTTTAAGATGTGTTTATTTTTTCTTTTTTAAATAGTATTACCTCCCTTGAGAAGAAGGAGTGTTGTTCTGGGGTGTTCCTTGATGTGAAGCAGGCTTTCGATCGGGTGTGGCACACTGGACTTCTCTGGAAGCTCAAGACCATCCTTCCAGCCACCTATTTCCTCATTTTGAAATCTTACTTGACTGACAGACATTCTAGAGTGAAGGTAGGAACTATTCTTTCTCCATTCAGCCATGCTGACGCTGGAGTTCCGCAAGGCAGCATACTAGGCCCCATTCTGTACACAATCTACTCCTCAGACATACCTACTCATCCTCAAACTACTCTTCTCACCTATGCTGACGATACTACCATCTTATCTACTGACAAAGACCCAATAATAGCTCATAGAAACCTTCAGACTCACCTCACCTCCTTAGAAAATTCGTTCAAAAAATGGGCTGTCAAACTGAACGAAACTAAATCTCAAAATATCACCTTCACTCTTCGACGCATCACTCTTCCTCCTGTCTTTTACAATCTTATTCCTTTACCTGCTGTCAACGTAGTCCGCTACCTTGGGCTTTACCTTGACAGAAGACTCACATGGAACCCTCATACTCGACTTAAGAGAACAGAACTTAACAGACGCTTCCGACAACTGAAAAGACTACTCGACAACAGATCAAAACTCACTCTGGACAACAAAAGACTAATATATGTAAGTATACTAAAGCCAGTCTGGGCTTACGGCATCGAACTGTGGGGTTCAACCAAACGCTCAAATCTGCAAAGGATCCAGTCCTTGCAATCTAAAATTCTTCGCTCTATAGTAAACGCTCCTTTCTACGTCACCAATCAAACCATTCACACAGACTTGAACATTCCTTTCGTCACACAAGTTGCAAAAACACGATACAGAAAATTCCATCTTAACATTCAAACACATCACAATCCACTGGTACAACATCTATCTTCAAGAACATTTCCAGACAACACTTCCAGACGTCTTAAAAGACAGTGGCCTCGCGATCTCCTCTCTGATGAAGAGAGTCAGTAGAAAGTAAATTGTTTTTTGGAGTGTTACCGCTGGGTAACTTCTCCACTCTTTTATTCTGTTATTTATAGTTATCATTGTTGCTTATAACGCAAAATGCGTTGATTGTAACTAAATAAATGATTAAAAAAAAAAAAAAAAAAAAATAGTATTAATTTATTTTAATTTGAATTAATTTGCCAAAACCCGCTACAACACATTCCACCAAAAACTATCATTTCACCCTAATCCTTTAGCTGCAAACCTATTCTCAACCACACTTCCCTCCAACCCCCGAAGACGGCTGAGGCGCCGTTGGTCCCGTGACCAACTGGTAGACTAATGATGGTCATCACTGGATGATCATCATTCACGATTGCCACGCCATTTTTATTACGCACAGCATATTTACTTATTGTACTGTACGAGTGCAGGTGTAAATTTCAAATAAAAGATAAAAAAAAAAAAAAAAAAAAAAAAAATTTGAATTAATATTTAATTTATGTTCTTTTTTAGATAATTATTCAACAATATGGTTAAATTAATTGTTTTTATTGTATATTATATTCATTTTTATAGAAGATTATTATTATTATTTTATTATTATTATTACTTTTACTTTTGTGTGTGTATGTGTGTAAAGACTGTTTTGCAACCATGTAGGGAAGTTCTCATTACTCAATTAAAATCAGCTGTGTAATGCCCAATTTCCCACACTAGTAGGGAAAAATTCCCATTAGTGTCACTTTCCGCACTAGTGTGTGGAAAAACTTTATTGTGCTTCCTTGATATAAGAAGTTTTGTTATTAACATAAATATTTTCTGTAAAACTTTAATAAGCTTATTTAAATTTATTTTATTTAAATAATTAAAAAACGAATATTAAAAAATAAAATAAAAATTGAAAGGAATATAGAAATAAAAATAACACTTTAATAAATAATTAGATATTTTTAATTATAACAGTTAAAAAGGTTATAGTGTTACCTTATAGAAATTTAAAATGGATTCTAGTGATTCCTGTTTAGAAATCACTCCTCCATCAATAAAAGAAACAGCAGAAAATGTAATAAGTAATGTAAATACGTAAGTAATGTAAATAATTGTAATATAACAATAAATGTTTATAATAAATAAATTACTTTTTGTAGACTGTAAAAATGAATTTTTTTAATTTTTTTAGTTAATAAATCTAATGGTTGCAGAAAAAATATAATATTTAACTCGAGTGTTAAGTATTTTCCACACACTCGGCAATTTGCACTTGCACTCGCCTCGCTTCGCTCGCTCGTGCGTGCAAACCCTGCCTCGCGTGAGGAAAAGTACTACTTTCCACACTTGTTAAATAAATATTTCATTTGTAAGGCTTATGCTTCTCAAATTAGTTAATAAATAAAAATAATAATAGTATACAGATGAAGAAAAGTTAGGCAATTTAATTTTGTTCTGGAGCTGGCATTTCATAAATAATAATAATAAATTTAAGGTGAAAAAAACATTTTATTTGAATTAGTGGATTAAAAAGTAACGTTTTTTTTAGTGGTTAATAATTTTTACCCTCTGGTTAATATAAGTAATTAAGTGGTTTAACCAGTTATTTTGTTCTCTATATCCATTCTAAGTAGAGGCCATTGAGAGAATCTAATTTCAAGTGCAAATTAATGTATATTTAGCGAAGTCAATCAGCATCATTGGGTTCGGTTGTCAATTGCACCCGTGCTGTTATATATCATTTACATAATGAACTCTCCCTTAATGGGATAAGGTTCGAAGGTGTCCATGTTAATGAACAATAAAGCCTACAAGTTGGTGTCTGCTATACAATGGATGTACTTTGTTCAATTTAGCTTTTTCTTTTTTATAAAATAGCAAACATTTTTAAAATATTATTATATATAGGAGGTCATTAAATTGGGGGTGGTTACTAAAGAACAGAAAAAAAAAGCTTCTTTTAACATCTCTTCATTACATCATCATATTCTTAGCTGCCGTGCAAATCATGCTTTACCTTGTGTGCGCTTAGATAATGCATAAAAGGTAGAACTCGCTTTTCGGAAATAAGATATCATCGAACGTGTGTGTAGTTTTCGAAGCCCCCAAAATGTTAATTTACTATAATATTTTGATCAAAAAGAAACAATTTCATTGTAATATAATTTTTAGTTAGACAAGAAACTAACCTGGACTCCAAACATCACACAGAAAACAAGGTTGGCCTTCCCAAATCTCAGATCCTCTAACGGTCTAGCTCTAATTAACCGACATCTTTTATAAAATCAATATTCAGATCATAACTAGGTTAGCTTGCCCTATAAGTAAAGGCGCTATTAAGATTGTACCCGTATAAGCTGCATTGATTTCCCCAAAATAAAGTAAATTACTTTGGGAACAACATCATACATGTAGAATTGAGAAATATTGGGTTGTCCGCAAAATAATGCAGGAAAAACTATGTTTGGACTTATGACGTTTATAAATGTAAACACTTATTAATCCACTTTCAAACAAAAATGTTTGTTTACCTCTGTAACATTTTGCTACTTGGAAATAATTCAGTCTTTACTAAGAAGTCAAAGCGTGATTTTCGCATAATTTTGTTTTACAAGTTCAAACTCGGCCGTAACGGGACCCAAACGGCCAGAAATATCAACGATGTCTGGGGAGAAGGCAGTATGAGTGAGTGAACCACTGTTCAACGGTGGTTCCAGAGATTTCGATAGGGAGACTTGAGCCTTGAAGACAAAGTAGGCCATGGAAGAAGTTCTGCCCTTGATGACGATGTTCTCCGAGCTTTGGTAGAAGAAAATCCCAGAACAAAACTGTTCGAGAACTGGCAGGGAAACTTGAAGTCAGCAAATCAACCGTCGATAACCATCTCAAAGCGATTGGGAAGGTGAAGAAGCTTGAAAGTTGGGTTCCTCACACGTTAAACGACCGCCAAAAAGATGAGCGGTATGAGATTTGTGCTGCACTTCTTTGCCCAAACAACAGCGATCCTTTTTCTGTCCAGAATTGTGTCTAGCGATGAAAAGTGGATCCTCTACGACAACAGCAGACGCTCTGGACAGTGGCTTGACAAAGGAGAAGCAGCACGACATTTTCCAAAGCCCCCCAAATCATCAAAAAAAGGGGATGGTTACTGTTTGATGGGCTTCATTTGTTCTGATTCATTTACAGCTTCTTGAATCCAGACGAAACCATCAATGCCGAATCGTATTGTAACCAAATTGACGTAATGCATCAGAAATTGGCAATAAGGAAGCCATCTTTAGTCAATCGAAAGGGGACCCATACTGTTGCATTACAACGCTCGGCCACATATCTCACGTTTGACTTCCCGAAAATGGTTGGAGCTTAACTATGAGACTCTGCCACACCCGCCCTACTCACCGGACCTCTCGCCTACTGATTACCATTTTTTTTAAACACCTTATTTACAAAATAAAAAAATTTATTGACCAAAGAACATTAGAAAATGCGTTTTCTGAATTTACGATAAATTCTAAGGATTCCAAATTCTATACAGAGGGTATGGAAAAGTTACCCACACGTTGGCAGAAATGTATAGAAAGTAATGGAGACTATTTTGATTAATAAAAACAGTTATAAATCATTAATTTTTATTATTTTTTCTTTTAAAACCATAATCCTGCATTATTTTCCGGACAACCCAATATTTATAGAGAACTGGAAGTACTGAAAATGGAGAATTTTTGGAGGGAACAACCTACACACTACCGTAAACAACAACACCAACTCGAAGAGCAAACAGGCCGACGACGGCTAAAACCAAATCTTCCACGGGACGTTCTTCTAAACTTAACAAAGAACCAGTGGTAAATTGAAATGCCCACTGTGTTTCTACTGTATTGTACCTTTCTCTTTTGTAACACGAAAACAAGCTGTCTCAAAAATTAAATTGAAAAGAACCACTTTACGCACAATTTACACCAACAACGTTTTTTTAAAATAAATCCCATATCAGGCTGCTTAAACGTTTTAAAAGGAAACGTCAAACTACATATTTAGACATCCTTCTTAAAAGCAAACATTGAAACAATATAAAACGAAACAGTTCGCATTTTGTTGGGTTATACTTAAAATTCCATTTAAAATCAATACTTTTTTTCTAAGTTCGAATTTAAACAAAATAATCACGAAATAAACTAATTTAAAGACTAAAAATAAACTAGCCTCGTTTCTAACCTTTAGTTCACAATAAATGAGACGTGTGCGTGCATACTAAATTAGAAACAAAGATCAAATCTTTTTTATTAATCATATTTATAAAAATACTCCTGTAACATTATTCATTATTATTACTTACAAATTTCCCGCTGGCTCATGGAGTAAACTAAATTATTCATGTTGAATCGATATCTATCAATGTAATAGTTGGATTGTAATTGAAATCGCTCAAATATGGCTGTATTTATTACTAATAACACAAATCAAAACTGAAATTATTTGTAAAAGACTTGTCTTAAAATTATTTTTAAGTCAAATTACACAAAAATGTAATAATTTTTTAGCATAAAGGAGGGACTCGAGTAAGTCTTAGAATAGCTCAATGTTACGAGCAATTTGAGATGGGATAAAATACTTAAAATATTAATTGAAAGTGTTGATTAGGTTACACGATCATGTTTTTATTATTGTTTAAAATGTTCAAGTAAGGTTAATTTAGGTTTCTTGTTTCTTGTCAGGAAATACGAATCTGATTTCAGTATATCAAACGAGCTGTTTCCGCTTAAACCGACTAAATTAAAGCAATCAGACAGGTCGATTAACTAATCTCAACAACCAAATCAGAAAATAAATCAATAATCAGTAATAATTCTTCTTCTTTTTTTCCCCATTTTGTTAGCCTTATTTTTATATGTCTCTTTTATTTTGATGTGAGGACGGTTATCAGATATTATCACAATATTAACTCCAAAAATTTTATTACTGCAGCTTAGTAAAAGACCAGGTGTAAAAATAAATAAATGCTGCAAACATGCTTCACGGAGCGTAACGCCGCCAGATGTTGCTGTACATGGTGTATATATACGCACTGCAAAAATTACTACTTTGCCGAATTTATGCGTTTGCAAGAACAGTGGTACTAATTTCTAATTTGAATATAGGGAAATGATGTTTCATTTTATCCATATGGTCATATGTATGTTACTGCAAAAGATAAAAAAAGATCTTATTAAATTTTACTAGCAATCATTAAATCAGGTGGAAATAATATACACGAACATTTCGCATAACTCGATTAATCATCGATCGCATATCATCGATTAATGATTGTATTGATTAATTTCCATAAAGGTGGATTAAAATGTTTGATCTGTGAAAGCGATATGATCAAATTATTTGTTTCATTTATTTCAATAAAAATATACGAGGGTCGTTTGAAAAGTCCGTGCAAAAATAAAAACTACTTAATTTTTTGGGGTAAACCTGTTTTATTTTTCAACATAGTCTCCTTTTAGGCTTATACACTTCGTCCAACGCTGCTCTAGTTTGTTGATCCTTTCCGAATAATAGGATTTGTCCAAGACTGAAAAATAGCCATTCGTTTCTGCAATCACCTCCTCGTTTGAATAAAATCTTTTTCCCGCCAGCCATTTCTTCATATTGGGGAACAAATAGTAGTCCGAGGGAGCCAAGTCTGGAGAATAGGGGGGATGTGAAACGAGTTGGAACCCTATTTCCATTAATTTTGCGACCACAACTGCTGAGGTGTGAGCTGGTGCGTTGTCGTGATGGAAAAGGACTTTTTTGTGGGCCAATCGTGGGCGTTTTTCTTGCAGCTCGGTTTTCAAACGGTCCAATAACGATGAATAATATGCACTTGTAATAGTTTTACCCTTTTTCAGATAGTCAATGAGGCTTATTCCTTGCGAATCCCAAAATACAGTCGCCATAATCTTTCCAGCCGAAGGAACGGTCTTCGCCTTTTTTGGCGCAGATTCCCCCTTGGTAACCCATTGTTTAGATTGTTCTTTGGTCTCAGGAGTGTAGTGATGTATCCATGTTTCATCCACAGTGACGAAACGACGCTTAAAGTCATGCGGATTCTTCTGGAACAGCTGCAAACCGTCCTTACACGATTTCGTTTTTGGTCAAGCGTGAGCAATCGCGGCACCCATCTTGCGGATAGCTTTGTCATGTCCAAATGTTGATGCAAAATATTATGTACCCGTTCATTCAAGATGCCCACAGCACTAGCAATCTTCACTCTTCATGGATTTTATCAATGATTTCTGGAGTAGTAACCTCAATAGGGCGTCCAGAACGTTCAGCGTCACTTGTGCCCATATGGCCACTCCGAAAATTTTGAAACCACTTATAAACTGTTCTAAACGAAGGTGCAGAGTCACAATAATGTTTATCAAGCTTCTCTTTAGTCTCCTGTGGCGTTTTGTCTTTCATAAAGTAGTGTTTAATCAACACACGAAATTCTTTTTCGTCCATTTTTTGAAAAATCACTCGACTTCCTCGATTCAAACGAATGCCAAACACAATGAAATTGACCGATCTGGCTGAAACTTGGTGTGTGTTCTTCCAAGAGATGCTACTAACTAAACATAACCTCGATACGCGCCAGTGGTGCTATCTCTCTGACTTTGCACGGACTTTTCAAACGACCCTCGTACATATACAAAAAAATAAATAAATGAAGTGTAATGTAGAAAAACATTGTTACCTTCATAACAGTGTTAATTAGAAAGGTTAAGATGAGCAGGTTAAGAATGCAGCTAAGTTCACATATTTGTAGATTTTAACCTTATTACTCTATTTCTCTATAACAGAAGGGCAGGTAATTCAGTGATTAACCAACCATTTACTAGGCGCCCTAGAAAGTTTGGCACAACTGTCGCAAGGGGTCACTAGTGGCCTCAATTAAAAGAAAACACATTTAGAGTAGATAGAAATAAATCTATTTTTTTTTTTAAATATAATTATACTATTTTAAATGAAAATTCTCCAATAAAAATGCTAATTATATTTTCTTAATTTTTATAAAAATTTAATTCTTAAAGTCTGCACCTTTTTAGGGCACTTTATTGTAAAATATATCAGTTTATTTTTATATTAGAAATTGGTAGTTCCTTTGTTTTATTTTCCTTGCAAACTAGATGTTCATAATAAGATGGAATGTTTCACTAAAATATTTTAATTAAATTCTCTAATATATTAACGGAGTGTTTTCTTTTTATACGTACATTATCTCTTGGCCCATAAAATTAAATTCTTAACTCTTTTTAATTATAAACTACTGAAAATTATGTTGATGGAACTTGTCGATAATTTAGAAATTTTAAAATATAAATAATGTATGCAGAAATTCTGGATAAAATTTGAATTGCTAATTGATTAATTGGTTAAAATTGGAGTTAAAATTAATTTTTTTTTACGAAAATCAGGAGAAAAAAAAACATTCCTGCCTGGATTTATTTTCTTTGAAGGGCACTTTGTGGATTGCGCTTTTCTTGGAAGTAATAAAAAACAGTTTTAAACGTCCATTTTTTTTTTTAATTTAAGAAAGGGGAAAAAATATAATCGTATAATATGAGGACCAGTCTGAAAATTTAGTTACATGAAAAAACAACTATGTAAATTGAACTTAGTAAAGGTTTTTTTAGGTCTCTTATTTAGTTACTTCTACATCAATGGATTTCGATTAAACGCCTGTACATGCTGATGAAATAGATTGTTTATTTATGAAAGCTGTGAAATTTAAATGAAGTGCAATTCAAAGCTACCGTTTAGGACTACCATCATAAAGTATTGGGTTGGTGCAAAAATAATGCAGGTTTTTATATGCCAAAAAAAAAAATTATTATAATTTGTATAAAACTAAGATTATTTATTCAAAATATGTTCCATCATTATCAACACATAGTTGCCAACGTGTCAGAAGCATTCTTATTCCAGTTTCTAAAAAATCTTTATTTAAACTCTCAATAAACTCGCGGAAGGCATTTTCGGTTTCACTTCGGTCCCTAAAATTTTTTCCTCTTAAGAAGTTGTCCAAATTTCTAAATAAGTGGAAGTCCGTCGGCGAGAGATCGGCGGAGTATGGAGGGTGCGGAAGTGTTTCATATTTCAACTCCTGAAGTTTCCTGAGAGTTGGCATTGCGATATGTGGCCTAGCGTTATCGTGAAGAAGCATTGGTCCTTTCCGATTCACCAATGCTGGGCAAAGATTTTGCAATTTCCTATGCATTTTGTCAATTTCTTGACAATATGTTTCAGCCGTGATTGTTTCGCCAGTATTTAGGAAGCTGTAATGAATAACACCTGCAGTAGACCACCACACTGTCACCATTACTTTTTTCGGGTGCAGGCTTGGTTTCGCGAAATGTTTTGGTGCTTCATCCTTGTCCAGCCACTGGCCTGACCGTCTCCTGTTTTCGTATTGGATCCATTTTTCATCACATGTCACGATTCGATTAAGAAATGGTTCATTTTGGTAGCGCAACAGAAGAGAATTGCAAATTTCAAAACGCCGATGTTTTTGGCTCTGGGTCAATTCGTGAGGTACCCACGTGTCGAGCTTTTTAACTTTACCAATTTGTTAGAGATGGCGAACGACTGTTGAGTGGTCAACACTAACTTCTCTCGCAAAGTCCCGAGTGGTTTTGCGAGGGTTATCTTCCACCAATGCCCTAAGATGGTCGTGATCAACAACAGAGGGCCTACCGCGACCTTCCTTGTCTTCGAGATCAAAATCTCCAACACGAAATTTTTGGGAACCATCGCTGCACTGATGCTTCCTTCACCCCAAACAACATTGATGTTACGCGCAGTTTGAGCCGCACTTCGACCAAGTTTGAACTCGTAAAAATAAATTTGACGAAAATCTTGTTTTGACATGGTGAATATCGGAGGTCTTAACTCATACAAAATGGAACACAAACTAAACTGATATTTGAGGAAAAACAACATTAATAAACATTGTTTATAATCCATTACCTAGACTGGAGGATTATCTTTGTTTACTTGGCAAGCAGAAGTAAACAAAAGATGAAAGTTCAAAAACCTGCATTATTTTTGCACCAACCCAATAGAACTAAGTGCGTTTTCGCGTACCATTGGTTGTGCAACATAACCATAAGCCTTCCATTTAGTAGTTCATCTCAATTTTTTTTTTGTAGAAATACTCCTTTATCGCATACTCTTAGAAGTTTTGGGATAGCTCACAATCTATTTTGATCCCGACAGAAGTAAAGTAATGTGTTTATTTAATGGAATGTCACACCAATATAGCCGATAATGGGTCCATTTAGCTGTTGACTCAGCGATGACATATCCGCTGACTGTTCACCAAAATTAAGTTATTCATAATCTGGATCGGAATAAAATAAAAATAGCAAATGAAAAGAAATATCTTTTTCTGTTAAAACACAGAAATCAACTCTACAGATATTTATCTGAAAACCATCACATTTTGAAGATCTTTTTTAGCGGGACAATTTTCAATAAATTATCTTTTCTTTTTTATTTGATCATTTATCATGTAATTAATGAATGGAACACATGAATGTAATTTAGTAATCGTCCTTTAGAGATGTAATACAAAAGGCTTTGAATCATGTGTTGTTTGTAAATAAAGGTGTACATGAAATAGAAACGCTTTTTAGCAAAATATAATTCATGAGCGCAACAATTACTACAGCTGTAGTACTGTTACGCTACATGAAAGGGTTTCTACAAAAACATTACAACTTATTTTTAACATCTGGTACAATCTACTTGTCCAGCTGTCACGTCAAAAAGCAGCTACCTTACTATTAATTTGTTCTTCTTGAATAGATACCCAGTTCAATGTACACTATATCTGTTGCTAATGTATACAAACACCTTGTTTGTTATACTGTATTGCTAAAAAAAATATTTAGAGCTTTCCTAAAACCGTATTAACAAAATGTCCAAAGCCATAGCGCAAAAATGGGTGATTAATTTACTTCACTTATCGTAGGAGCACCCAGTGGGGTATTAGGCGTCAAAATGGCCCAAAAATTACATGGAAAGATTAAAATTTTTCAATAATATGCTGATTATATATTTAAAAATGGCGTGGACTATACAAAATACGAGGTCTGTCTAAAAAGTATCCGACCTTTATTTTTCCCTCGCAAAATAAAGACGATAGCGTGGTGCCACTGTACTCAGTAAAGAAAGACACCTTCATGCGCATGTGCGAATTTTGTCACCGCCTTCCAGCGCGTCAGTCGCTGCCTGTGGGTCGCTGAGTGAGGTACTACACAACGTGTTCGTCGGCTTACCGATTCTCCGATTTCCGGATCCAATTCTCTCAAGATGACTGAACGTGTTGAGCAAAGGCACTGCTTCAAAATTTTGTCAAAAGCTTGGTGATTCTCAAAGCGAAACGATTCGTAAGATTCAGCAGGTGTTTGGAGACGAAGCGATGGGTGAAACACAAATTAAGGAGTGGTTCAACCGCTTCAAAAATGGCGAGTGTTTTATCGGAAACATTCTCTGATCAATAGTTGTATATAGTAGAGTGATGAATGTGTGAAGCGACTGTATTTATAAGGAAGAATGGAGAGTGAGTGATATTCTAGTGATAAGCACCTAGACGATGCTGGCTTTATGGCGAAAGCCAATGCCAAAAAAAGAAAAAAAAAGTAATGGAGGCAGAATTCTTCAACTTCACATAATATTAATTATTGATATTGACAATGTTATTAGTTTTCATTTTAATTCTGATGACAATCTACAGATCTCTAATAGGTAAAAGCGAACATTATTTATTGTTTCAACGCTATAAGATATTAGCGAGATTTGATGTGCTCTCGACAGATACAATATATTGTTTCATAAATTTAGATTGAAAGCTGGAATATATAGAGCATTCTAATAAGAGATGTTCCACAGAATTTAATATAAAGAGGTCTGTAAATTGTGCAAACATTTAATATTAAATTTTGAAAGGAAAAACCTCAATACGTGTAATGCTCTTTCATTTTCCTTTCTGTAAATCAAACGTACAAATTAGTCTGCAGTGGCGTTTTAAAAGGCGAATGGTCTTCTGAATGGCCCTCGGTTTTGTGGAAATAATGTCGAATAAACTGTGGCGATGGGCTAAGAATGAACTTTTTCGCCATATGTTCTGAAGTTACCACTGATTTCTACGACTGTTTATCATATTCCGACGCTTTTTTTTTTGTTGGCTGCACTGCTGAGAGGCAATTTCCATCGCAGTAAGCTCAAGTTCTTTGAGGGTAAGATGGGGAAGATTTTCAGGCTTGACAAACTGCTGCTTCATTACTCTTTTGCCCTAAAAATCTACACACCCTTTAAGTTACAGCCTCGCCCTTCCTAAATTACCTGGGTTAGAGCTAGATAAGCCAGGGCCCTCTCTCGGACCTATTAAGGCTTTTAAGGCAAGCAGGACTCGAGAGGGTGCTCTGATTGACCACCTGGGAGCCCCCCCCCCCAATTCCACAGTTCGGTTAAGGACAGGATAGGGGGAGGGTGCCACAATAGATCCTTGGGGTGTCGCGGTGGCGTGGGCTGAATAGCCAATTCCCCCGGTAGAATCTATCTATCTAGAGCTAGATAATCTGTAGAGCCGCCTGGATGTCTAAGAAAATTATGACCTGGAATTGTTTATCCTTTATTTATAATTTCAGGAACATAAAATGCAACCAACTCTGCCTGATAAGCGAGTTTTACTGTGCTGTATCCAGATATCACCTTTCCAATTAGCACAACATTCTGGTTCTCTATTCTAGTTCGATAACCGCCCAAAGTTTAGTAATTACTAATGACTAAGTAATTTATTAATGCTTATTTTGTTGCCTAAATTGTTTTGCAAACATACTGTCAGGAACAATTCTATTAAGAAAGTAATTGTGTTGTAGCCTCAATTGAAAGAATTAGCGCTATTTAGTACTCCTACTAAGGCTAAAGCCTACCAAGACACAACTTCTTGAAGAAGCCAGGCTCTTCTGGTACCAATAAGACATCAGTGGTCAGCCAATGGAACCCAACTTTAGTGCTGTGCCCTTATTTGTTTGTGGAATGGTGTTTGTTTGGCAGTGAGGTTTTGTTTGGGTGAATTTTGGTTTTTTGGGATTCTTGTGGACGCAGCAGGTGTTATAGGATGGGGTGTAATTTTGCTTTATCTTTCGTTCATGTTTGATCTTTATCCTCTCATCAGCAAGAAGGTTAAGATCGGTCATGCTAGTGCCTTCTTAGGTTTGACTTTGCAAGAATTAGTCACAACTTTTAGCAGCAAGAAAAGTCGAAATAGTCAACAAAGTCTCAAAGTGGAATCAACCTTTCTTTACGCACTGCGATATCACAGGCATTCGCCTCCAGTATAGTAGAGCACTCTTTCAACAGCCTGAGAAAAATCACAACATATTATGGAACGTATGTAGTGTAGAGAACGGTTAAAAAGACTGGCTATTGAATGCATTTTAGAAATAATACTCATCAAATTGTCCATGAATCAGGAAACTCTTTCTTTATCAATTATTGACTATTATCTTCCAAAAACAAATATTATTTCTTTATTCTCACAGGCCATCTTCCCTCTAGGATCTGTAAAATTTAGATGCCCCCTAACTTGAAAGCTGGCGACGCCCTTGTTCTTAGGGATATAAAGATATCTATAGTGAATATACTGCATGGCAATGCCATCTGTTGTCACCCCCGCTAAAGTTATAGCTAGTTGATAGATTTTTCCAATACTTATATATATATTTTTTTTGCATATTTTTATAGTATTTGAGCTCCTAAAAAAACACAAAAAAAAAAGTTTTGAAATCGGTTAGATTTTTCAAAAGTTATGGTAACTTAAAATATGAAAAACAAATTTCAGTTTATTGTCAAAATTACGTTACTTTTCTTAAAGAATCTGTTCAAACTGGGCACAATCAACGGGTAGGCAAGCCAAAACTCTGGACTCCCACTCTTTGCTTGTAGCAGCACTTATGGTGGTGAAGTCAAGATCTAGGCAGGCTAGAGTTATTCGAGTTCAGGTTGTTTTTTCTACAAACGTTTGGTGTAGAGTTTTAGGAAATCAACTAATCGGCCCATACTTCTACAGAGAGAACTTAACTGTTGAAAGGTATCCAACTTTTTTTTAAGAGACATTTTGCCAGTTCTGCTTGAAGATGTTCATCTACAACGTCGGCTAGGTACATATGTATTTTCAATAAGATGGTTGCCCGGCACATATGCGAGAGTGGTTCGAGGTTACCTGGACAGAAATTTCCAGGAAAAGTGCTTAGGGATTCATTGTCCATCCAATGGCCACCTCGATCTCCGGACTTAACCCAAATGGACTATTTTTTGTGGGGATACCTAAAAAATAAAGTGTACAGTAACCTTAATCCCGTGGCTTCAGTCGATGATCTGAAAAGTCGAATAATTCTAGCCAGCCTAGATCTTGACTTCGCCACCATAAGTGCTGCTACAAGCAAAGCGTGGGAGTCCAGAGTTTAGGCTTGCCTATTCGTTGATTGTGCCCAGTTTGAACAGATTCATTAAAAAAAATAACGTAATTTTGACAATAAACTGAAATTTGTTTTTCATATTTTAAATTACCATAACTTTTGAAAAACCTAACCGATTTCAGAAATTTTTTTTTGTTTTTTTTAGGAGCTCAAATACTATAAAAATATGCAAAAAAAATATTACGTTCCATTTGAAAAATAAAAGTTGGATACTGTATCTCGAGATACTGGGGTCAATCATTGAAAATAAACTAGACTAAAAATGATTAAATACGTTTTTTTTCGAAATTTCCCGCCGTTAAAAAAAAGTGGGTGGAGCCTGTAACCATGGTCACCCTGTATAATATCCATACATTTTTATACGCGCACATGCATGTGCGCCAAGGGCGTGATTGGAGTGAACGACGACCATCCAGTGATGGAAGCCGTTAGTTCGCCAGATTGGCAAGCTTACGCAGCAACCATCCTAGGAGGTCGGCGTTAAATGTTGAGATGATCGCGTGGCCACCGCCGCTTTAGTCTGCGCTGTGGATTTTAAGGAAGTGTTCTAGTAGACACGTTTTGGATCAGATTTGTAGATTTGAGTGGAGGTTTGTGTATCGAGATTGGGGCTATTTCAGAAACGGGAGGAATATTTAGATCAGAGTGTATAGTATGATTGGAGACGTAGTAGGGAGCGTTAACTATTGTTCTTAGAATTTTTGATTGTAAGGTCTGAAGTCGGTTGATGTTCGATTTTTTGGCACTTCCGTACGTCCATATTGGGGCAAGTAGAGCGGTATACAGTGTTCGTTTGTTTGTCTCTTCCCCCTAAAAAATGCAATTTATTTATCTTAATTTTTTAAATATGTATCCAATCAAAATCAGTAAAAATTATTATTAGTACTTATCTCCAAATTAAGGAGAAATCTGAAATAGAATTGATATTAGCCTTATAATCGATACCTCTTCTATAGAATTAAGCTCTTCAGAACCCCAATTATCCCTGGCACCCTTTCTGCGACCTACAATATTTTTTGCCCTACTGCTAATTCTGAGCAGTCTAATTCAATATCGAAACGATAGGGTTAAATTTTCAACGGCGACCTCGAAATCATATGGAAAGAACTTAAAAAAAATAGCCAACCATTTTTCTCGCCATTCTTCAAAATGTGAATATTTAATAATTATATTTTGCCGAACTAAATCAAGGTTTAATTTACTAAATAGCGTGTACATTGTAGCCAGATTAACTAGCTGAAAAATAAGTTATAGATCAGCTAGTAAGTAATTACAACAAATAGACAAAACAAAGCGATGGTATAAAAGCAAAAAAAACAAAGAAGCTAGGTCCTCTACAGCCAAGTTAAATGCCATCTCCAGAAAGCGGTGATCATCTGCACGGCAACTGTGCACACTTCCAAAAAAGCGACAGAGAATGAAATCCTTTAGACCATTACTTGATTTACCAGAACAGAAGCGTTCTACAGGTTTAGTTTTACCCACTCGAGTTCCTTCGACACGTGCACTGCATTCGACTGCTTCGTTCAATCTCACTAACCCTAATCACAAAAATATCTTTTTCCTTCCAATACAAAGAATTCAATTCTTTTTTCCACTCTTTCACAATATACTATCTCAGTTTATTTTTCAATAAATAGAAGAAACAAAAGGAAAAAAAGGAATTGAATTGTTTTTATCAATTTGCTGCACTTTTTAAAGAACTGAAAGATCTTTTTATTTTAAGTGTTTATTATTTTTAAGGAGGGGTTTCTTTACAGGAATACCAACATAGTAATTTTATTCGCATTTTTGTCTCCATTATTCATTCTTTTATACCCAAACAAGTTTGTTTGACATTGTTGTTAATGTTAACATTAGGGTTTTTAATGTTTATGGTAAGGTTTCATTTATCCAAATATATTTTTGAACTCAAAAATGCTTCCTTTTAACCATCTGCCAAAGGTATCCATCGAGGCATCCCAAGATCATAATATCATTTGCGAAGAGTAGAACATTAATTTCAATATTATCCTCTTCCAGATTCAACCTCCTAGTTCTTCGCACAGATCATTTAGGGGAAAATAAAAAACCACCTTATCTAAGCCAATTTCGGTTTGTCCTACTCCATTTTTGCCTTTGTATTTAATTCTACTGCAGCTCTAGCATTATTTAAATGCAAATGTTCCAAAAATCACACAAATCTTGTTTGGAACCGCTGAATAATTTAGAATTCTTAATGATCAATTAAGAGTTGATTTGTCTATGAACAGACAATAAATACTGTTATTTCGCAGTATTAGCTCAGTGTTAAACATACTAGATTCGCACGGATTCGAATACAGCAGCTGACACTTAGATTTACTCATCCTAGAAACTGCTTATAGCTCACAAAACTAAAGAACACTGTCCGAAGGCGGTCAGTGCACTTACAAGAAAGCTCCGGGCGCCAATAATCCTAGATGTTGACGTGCCTTAAATTTAAAATGACGTGCCTTGTTTATTAATACGAGGTGTGGCTATTAAATAACGAGACTATGCATGCGCCAAATCTTAACGACCGACAGCTGTGCAGCGTCTCACATGTTTGTAGAGAAATCTGTCTGTCCGGTACCGTCGTTTGTGAAAGAGGTGTTAGTTTCGTTTTGCCGAAAACATGATACTATACATGTAGTAGAGCGTGAAATTTCACATGAAACTGGGTAAAACCGCTACTGAAACTTATCTTTTATTAAAAGAACTTATGGCGATGAATGTTTATCAAGTGCGCAAGTTTTGTGAGTGGTTCAAGCGTTTCCAAGATGGCCGAGAAGACGTCGGAGATGATAACCACCCGGGTCGCCCTTCCACGTCCAAAACGGATGAAAATATCGATTATAATTAATCAACATTACTACCGTGAGATGCTTGCTCAACTCCGTGTTGAAAGAGTAAGGATAAAACGACCCGATTTGTGGAAGAAACAGTCATGGGTTCTCCATCAATACAACGCGCCGGCTCACACTACATTATCTGTCTCAAGACGATTCTAGCCAAGTACAACATCCCAGTTTTAGGTCATCCGCCTTATTGGCCTGACTTAGCCCCATGTGACTTCTATCTGTTCCCCAAAGTCAAATATGCATTAAAAGGAACACGATTTCAGTCCTTTGAAGCTGTGAAAGAAAAAGCGGCACGCGTCATGCAGGAGCACATAGAAAAAGACTTCCAGCACTGTTTCGAACAACGGTATATTCGCATGGAGCGTTGTTATGTGATAGGGGAGGGTGTACATTGAAGGTGATAATAACTAAATATGTATAAATTTAAAATAAAATGTTTTACAGCAATAGTTTAGTTATTTAGCCCCACCTCGTAAATCCGACATCCTCCCTGAATTAAGCTCTACTGTATCCCTCTATTTTTATTTTGAATGGATTAAATATTAATATTTAAGCGAGATGCTTTTTCGCTCGAAAGTTGCCTTACTATTTTATCATACAACTTTTTTTTTATAATTTAATTTTAGACCTAAATTCAGGATTTTCATAATGACCTCGATATTAGCAGGCCGTGGCTGTATAAGCGATGAATGGTGGTGCCATCTGTTGTTGAAGAACTACGTCATTATTAGATCCTTGTTCTATTCTTTCTTCCTTCCTCCATTCTTCACCCGAGGACATTTTCTTCATAAAGAAATATAAATTTAATTAAAAAAAAGAAACAGACTCCGAGGGCAGAATATTGAGCGACGCACTTTCGTTATTAGTGTGCTAATAAAATTACTCATCACTGCTTAGAAGTTAGTACTTAGAACTTAATGTCCTTATTTAACTTTTTCTCCTTCCTTAGTTTTATAATTTCCTTTTTCCTTGGGCAAATATAAATTACACGGGGAAAACGAGTTCAGCAATTCAACTGCCACATCTGTACCTGATTGTAATTTAATGTGTTATCGCAAATCGTTTAGCACAGCTTTGAAATATAGGCAAGCCTAAGATTTCTTTGGCCATTTCAAACATCTGATGCTGTAGATAATGGTAATTTTTCGTTTTAATTCTTTTATAATTTTTAAAATTTAAATGATTTCTTCTAAAATTTCTTCTTAATTTAATAACACATTAGTGGTAAGTATTGGTAACTTTTATCTTTTTTTCTATTTCCAAGGGCATTTGATTTTCCGGCAACCTTAAAACACGTTTTAAGAGCAGCTGCAGAGTATACAGTACTATTTGCAACCATTGACTTCCTTATTTTAAGACAATCTACTTTAAAAATTGACTACTGGTCCATCTAAAAGAGTTTTCAATGAATTAAACAACACTGTTGAGTGCTCGTTAACACGTTTTCTTGTAAAACATACGTAATTTCACATACGAAGATAGAAAAGAATCCTGGAAAATGATATACCGTTTGAAAGCCCATTAAACAAGGAAACTTTTACTAAAAAGTGCCAGCACCTAGGTCGGATAATGATCACATAATGGCCTAATGAGTTTTCTTATGAAATTTCGATTACTTTTATTTTTCTAGCATCCGGAGGAAGGTTGAGGCTGTTCGGAGAATAACTTATGCTTTGAAATGGTATAAATTGAAGAAGAAATCAAGTAAGGAAATGGTATTTTTTTTTTTTTTTTTTTTTTTTGGCGCATCGACATCTGTGGCCATTAGCGCCTGCTACACATTTTCTTTTCTTATTCAAAGGCCACTAGAGCTGGGAAGGTACCCTATTGTCCTATCAGGCTGCCACACACATATCTTGCTCAGCAAGGCAGGGTGGAGCCTAGGCAAACGGAAGCAGACCGCGCTCCCCTCTTACATCATCGGTCTAGCCGACGAGGGGGAATGCGGTTTCGCCGATGGTACCAAGGGAATGGTATTAAAACAATATCCTTCTTAAACAACTGCTTGAAATTTTGGACCAGTGTTCCACTATGTATTTTCTTCAAATAAGACAAGAGAATTTTCCGTATACTTTTGCCATTTCCAGCAGCTTACCTTTGAGATATCGGATGCACTGCAGTATTTATCTCAAGAAAAACTGGAACTTTATTAAATATGGAAACAGAATTGAGGTTGTTAAGTTTTAATACCAGCATCTTATGCAATACTTTGCTAGATAATTTTTTGTACTTATGGTTATTGTTTAATGTAAGTTGCTCAAAATATTTTTGCATGAATCACTAGTTAATTCACAGAAGATGATTCACGATACTTTTATAAATATTTTCGTGATAATATTTATTTTGTGTTTTAATAATTAGTTTTTCCTAATTTCTGCTTGACTTTTTTTCAATTTAAGGGCATCCTCTGACAGTTTTAGAATCATAGGCGATGTGTTTCCATAGCTCAAGCTCTTTTCAGTATTTATCAAAAGGGTGAATGTACCCTCGGAACCACGAAGATTGTACCAAACACAAGTTCTTTATTAAGCGAATATTTTTTTTAATTAAGATAATCAGTGTAATTTGTTTCGAAAAAACTGATATAAATCTGACCGAAATTGTTTGCATAGAAAAAGCGTTCAAGGTGTATAAAAATGGCGAAAGCACAGGTGGATAAATGAAAAGTACTCGAGGATAAATAGTGACCATTTGAAGAAATTGTTCAGCTGCCCTAGATTCATTGCAGTTCGACCAATTTCTATCGCACCCACGATGGTTAATTACCGTTTAGCCATTTGCACAGCCTTAATTTGTATTAGTTATAGTTCCATGTTTAGTTATTGCAATTATGTTTTGGCTGTTAAACTATAAAATATTCTATATTTACTTTTATTAGGCCTTTCTAGACTATTCCTAGTAAATTGCCGCTGGTTTACAAGATGAAAACTTCATTTCAGAATCAGTCAACACCATTCCATTACAGTAATCTGTTCAAACATTAACAAAAAAGTTTTTCTTTTTTACGAAATGCGTTGCGAAAACTATGATAGCTAATCAATAAGAATGGTATTTCATCTGTTTCAGCTACTAGATGGCGTTTCAGAGACAAATGAAACTGCACAACTTGATTAACTTCGTAAAACAAAAAAGTGGAGAAATGAGATAATGTACGTTGTGTTTTGAAGATTCTGTTTATAATATAAATCTACCGTCAACATTCAGCGCCTGCTACTGAATTCGAGTTGAATTATTGTGCAACGATTTACAGTAGAACGCGGAGTTAATAAAAATGGCTTCTGAAATAAATTATTTATTTTTTAATGGCCAAAAAAAATTTGACGTTTAATGGTGTTAATCTTTATTATTTGGGACATTTATTATAAATATATATTAAAAAAACTATAACTGAACCTAGTGCTTTGCCACTTAAATTTAGGATATTTCAAAGAGTGGAGTCAATCGATTTGTGCAGTGAACGGCTCAATAATGGAAACAGCCAGAGCAGTCTTCACTAGATCATGGTAATTGGAAAAATGCCTTGCAAATCGGCCATCATATGCTGAAGGCTATTTGATAGGTCGTGGACTGGGTACAGCGAAGCACTTTTTTGCAACCACAATGCCGCTATAAAATTTAATAAAGCAATGGCTCCTTCTCTAAAGGAGAGCTCTTTCAACTTTAAGTAGAAGATGTGCATAATATAGTGCAATATATCATGCAGTGCTTAAAGTCATTTTATCTCTTCTAGTTAGAATTTTAAATTAACAGAAACTTACAAAGTATAAAGCATCTTAGTTCATAAAGTACCTTCATTTCTCATCGTTAGACGATATTACTTTGGTTAAGTGTACATTCTTAACTTTTTTCCTCTTGTAGGTCTTGCTTAGAGTATATTTGAAAAGTTTTAAAAGGTGATCTTCAAGTATGTTGTAGTTAAGGAATTTAACTTGGAACATGCTACAGCTAACAGCCGAGCTGAGAATTCAAGTCAAACCTTACACCGTATTTCTTCTGTTCCTAAATGCAACTGGGTACAATAGTTGCTCAATTTTGTGAAGGATTACACTTTCTCTTTTTGCTGGAAAGCCGAATTATTTAAAAGTTAGTAAATATTGTAGGTTAACTTTCACCTCTAGTTTCTGTTTGATGCCAACTCACAAAAAACTATTTTAACACGATTTTTTCGTTAATTAATGAACTGAATTGACTCAATTCCGTATGATAATTATAAGCACATGCTTGAAAGTTATTTCTTAATGATTGACAACAAGACATTGCAGGAAAAATGTTGACTCTAAACTCCTAGTAAAGACTGTGATCTAGATCAGCGATCTCCAAACTTATTTGATCGCGTATTTTTCATTTATTATAATCAGTACCCAAACATTTTTTTATTTTATTTGTTTATTTATTATGCAACTGTATGCAGTACAATAGGCAAAAGGGATGAGAGGTAAGGGATGGCGCAAATACACATGCACGCGTATATATGTGTGTGTGTACATACATACATACACGCGCACATGCATGTTGCGCCAAGGGCGTGAGTGGAGTGAACGACGACCATCCAGTGATGGAAGCCGTTAGTTCACCAGATTGGCAAGCTTACGCAGCAACCATCCTAGGAGGTCGGCGTTAAATGATGAGATGGTCGTGTGGCCACCGCCGCTTCAGTCTGCGCTGTGGATTTGAAGGAAGTGCTTGTAGTGGACATGTTGTGAATCAGAGGGTTGTAATGATTGTGTAGATTTGAGTGGAGTTTTGTGTATCGAGATTGGGGCTATTTCAGAGACGAGAGGAATATTTAGATCAGAGTGTATAGTATGATTGGAGACATAGAAGAGAGCGTTAACTATTGTTCTTAGCATTTTTGATTGTAAGGTCTGAAGTCGGTTGATGTTCGATTTTTTTAGCGCTTCCGTAGAGTTGTATTCCGTACGTCCATATTGGGCCAAGTAGGGCAGTATATAGTTAAACATTTAAGTTAAATTACAAATTTACATTTTTGAAGTAGAATTTAATGTATTTGTTTATGAATATCAGAGAAATCTGGTTTTATGCAATTCGAAATCTGGTTCAAACTCAAATTTAGCCTTGTATTTGGTTTTAATTGTCATTGCAGAAAAAAAAATCAAGATATGTAACAAGACATAGTAACTTCAAAAAGGTACAGGTGACATTCGTTGCCCTGCTCACTAAATCTTTAAAATATCTAGACGTTCTTTTAATTACAATAATTTGTAATTAATACTTTTATAAAAACCTTTGTATTTTCCTGTGTCACGTAATGTGAACTTTTTCTTGTTTAAAAACATGTTTTAAATTGTTGTCACCTTCCCTCATCCTACAGACCTATCAGCCTACTGCCGACTCTAGGAAAAGTTCTTGAAAAACTGCTACTTAAGCGTATTAACCCCATATTGTCGGAGTTTGGTGTTATACCAGACCACCAATTTGGTTTCAGGCGTCATCATAGTACTGTTCAACAATGTCACCGGGTAGTTGATGTTATTGCTTCAGCACTGGAGAGAAAACAGTATTGCTCAGGGGCATTCTTAGACGTAAGCCAGGCCTTCGACCGTGTTTGGCATCCTGGATTACTGTTCAAACTAAAAAAGCATCTTTCCTCTACGTACTACCTCATTCTGCGCTCCTATCTTTCAGATAGGTTCTTTCAAATTAGTACTGGCTCAGCAATCTCTTCTTTCTCCACAGTGGGGGCGGGAGTGCCGCAGGGGAGTATACTTGGCCCCGTTCTCTACACAGTATACACATCAGACATACCTGTACAACCCTCTACACTACTCTGTACATATGCAGACGACACAGCCATACTTTCCACAAGTACACATCCTACATCAGCTTCATACAAATTACAGACACACTTACATAAAATAGAATCCTGGGCAAAGAAGTGGCGGATTAAAATGAACCCACAGAAATGCCAGCATGCCACGTTTACTCTCCGGCGGGGCTCCTGTCCACCTGTCCTCTTCAACAGCAATCCTCTTCCTCATACAGATCTGGTGCGCTACCTTGGGCTCTACATAGACAAGCGACTCACGTGGAACCCACACACTAGACTTAAAAGACAAGCTATGACAAAACGTGCGAAACTACTCTACAGACTTCTTGGACGACGCTCCAAATTACCTATTGAACTCAAACGATTAATATACAGTACTATCCTCAAACCAATGTGGACTTACGGACTAGAGCTGTGGGGTTCAGCCAAACCTACAAACGTACGGACTGTACAAACATTTCAGTCAAAACTCCTCCGACAGATAGCTGACGCTCCTTTCTACGTGACTAACCTCACTCTACACAACGACCTCAACATCCCCTTCGTACACCAGTTAGCCAAGACTAAATATCAAAAATTCCATAGTGCTCTCTCCACTTGCTCCAATTCTCTAGTACAGTCTCTCGCCTCCTCTGATATTCCTGACAATCCTCCTCGCCGACTGAATCGCCAGTGGCCCCGCGACTTCCTCGCAGTCTGAAGGCCTAAAATAAATATCCTGTAGAAAGTGCTGCCGCTGGGCAGTTTCTTTCCTCCTGCCTTTCAAGCCTCTATACTTCTATCTCCTTATTTACTTATTGTATAGTGTATTATACAGATTGTAAATGGCTAAATAAATTAAAAAAAAAAAAATTGTTTTTTCGAATAAATATTTGGTTAAGACATTGAAAAGATGAATGAATTCAATTCGTTCATAATAAAACTTTTCAAATATATTAGATAAACAATTTTACATATAAAATTTACACTCAAGGTACATTACATTGTTTTTACTTTTCAGAAAAATTAACTAAATTTCGACCATAAATACATAATTGCTGTTCAATTTCTCGCTACTAGCAATTTGAATGCATTATGTTCATGATCGCCAATGATCGTATGCCTCGCTAAGTAATCTTCTTCTTCGGGAAGATTAAACAGACTGCGGACAGGACACATGCAGTATTTTGAAGAAACTATTTTGATATTGAGCAGAATCGGAAACATTTGAATTAGTAGTAGAATTTATTTGATGACTATACTGTATACAGTTAATTTTTTTTAATGAACGCGAGGATAAATGTGTGGTACGGCGTCTCCAAATTGAGCTGTTGTCGCTTTCAACCTTTTTTTTTTAAGTTTTCTACTGATTTGGCGCTCGCGATATTGAAGTAGAATTGGGAATATAAAGAAAAATGATTGCAATGCTAAGTTAGTTTTTAGTAAAACATCGTGATTAAGCAATTTTTTTTTAAATCCAACACATTTTATTAAAACTAAGTAGGAATTTGTGACAGTTTTCTATCTGAAGATTGGCTCGTTAGAGGCGTTAAGGAAAAGTTAAATTACAGTTTTAAAAATAGTTTGAATATTTAGATTTCATTTAATCAAGTGAAGGAATCTTCACTCAGCTATTTGTCTTCCGCAAGGAATAATGGACAAAGTTTAGAGTAATTAAGTGAAAAAGGGAATTCTTAACTAAAAGAGAGAAAATTAAGGAAAAGTTAAGCAAATCTAGAAAGTTAATAATAAAGCAGTAAATGTTAAATAAGAACTTTGAAACTGAAATCAGTGATTAAATAACGATAAAAAAAAAAGAAGAGTTCTTTAACTTTTGTGATTATAGATTTTTCTAAAAGATAAATTCTTTTTACAATTATAGATTTTTAGATTAATACGATAGTGAATGCTTAACTAGGCGTGCTAAAAAGTATGACGTTCATAAACGAGAAGCAATAGAGGAGCCCCTACTTTGAATACAAAAAGTTATGTTTTAGCAGGATAGCAATTAATCACATATTTCAAATATTATATATTATGCTTTTGAAATGAAAATACTCAATTTAGAATACTAATTATTATTTCTAAAATTACATAAAGCAGCATAAAAACAAGTTTACCATTTTATTACATGTGTTATTAGTACATTAGAATAGGATTTATTATTATTCGTTTTCCTCATTGCAGATTAACATAGTAACTCAATAAGTTATTACACAATCTACATCGGTTATTATGTTTATGAATCATTTATCGAGGAAACGGTCAGCGTTTTCCTCTGGTTGGCTCCCACAGATTCTTATTCGCCAAGATATAAAGTATTTTCCTCTTTAGGCTGGGTTTTTGTCTGTTAATAATCAATTTGACGAAGTAATTGCTATTTGGTTTTGGTTTCAGATCTAACACAATCATTAATAACCAAGCAATTAATCCAAACAAGCATTTATTAAATGAAAAAAAAAAATTTTCTTTAAAAGTAAAAACTCTCTAAAGACAATAATTAAAGGAAATAAATTCAAGAAATGCAAGAAAAAGGCAAAAAATTTCATTTTTGTATAAAAAAAAGTAAAGTCATTGAGACATATTGAACTAACGCGTTAATAAACACTAAATATTTAAATATTATTTATTACCCACAAATCTTTAGAAATAATTTCTAAATAAGTAGCTTTAAGAGGTTTTTGGGAAAGCTGACACAATAAGCTTCTTTGCTCACTTGCAATATCTGGCTAGTGCAGCGAACTGATTCGACCAAACAACTCATAAATTTAGTCTACAAATATGAATTATGAGAAAATATGGTATATTCAGCAATTATGAGTAGAGCACCTGTTCTTTTCTACAATTATGATAATGATTTTCACAAGATACTGTTGATAGTGCTTTAGGAATCTCTAATACATCAACAAGTAGGGCATTTTTAATTTCATTACTTTAAAAAGCTCTTTTCTAAATTAGAAAAAGTGCACAAATTATGTTAGAACGGCATGTGAGGGATAATCCGAGATTCTTTCCCAGCAGAGTAGTCTGTGACTGGGGAGATACGAGGTGTGTTCAAAAAGTAACGGGAATTTTCGTTTTTTGAAAAAAATATTTATTTATTCATCTACATTAATATTGTCGCCTTCAAAGTAGTCCCCTTCGCATACAATACACTTGTGCCAGCGCTTTTTCCAATCCTCGAAACACTTCTGAAACTCGATCTTTGTGATAGCTTTCAGCTCTTTCAGCGATTCGCTTTTAATGTCATCTATGCTTGTAAAACGACGGCCTTTTAATGTTCTCTTTATGTTTGGAAATAGAAAAAAGTCACATGGAGCCATGTCTGGCGAATATGGAGGCTGGGGCATCGTTAAAGTTTTGTTTTTGGCCAAAAATTCACGAACAAGCAATGAAGTGTGACCAGGTGCATTATCGTGGTGCAAAATCCATGAATTGTTTTGCCACAAATCCGGGCGTTTTTTTCGGATTGCTTCACGCAAACGGCGTTGAACTTGTAGGTAGTACTCCTTATTGATTGTTTGACCTTGTGGCAAGAATTCATGATGCACTATGCCATTAAAATCGAAGAACACAGTGAGCATAACCTTCACATTCGACCGCACTTGTCGAGCCTTTTTCGGTCTTGGCGATCCAGAATGCCTCCACGGGGACGATTGAGCCTTAGTTTCGACATCATATCCGTAAACCCATGTTTCGTCACCTGTTATAACACGTTTCAGTAGATCCGCATCGTTGTCGACTTCATTGAGTGACTCTTGAGCAACTTCCATTCTCCGCTATTTTTGTTCGAAATTCAACAATTTTGGAACAAATTTTGCTGCCACACGTTTCATACCCAAAACATCCGAAAAAATTTCATGGCATGAGCCAATTGATATGGCAACATCATCAGCGACTTCTCTGATTGTGATTCGGCGATCGTTCATAACCATTTCTTTCACTTTTTTCACGTTTTCATCGGTTGTTGATGTGCTTGGACGTCCAGGTCGTTCGTCATCTTCAACGTTTTCGCGGCCATCTTGGAAACGCTTATACCACTCGTAAATAATTGTTTTACTCATAGCAGACTCACCATATGCCTTTATTAACATTTCACACACTTTATTACACTTTATTTCATTTTTTACGCAAAATTTAATACAAATTCTTTGATCCATTTTTTTTAACAAACAAAAATCGCCAAGCTCGAAAAACACGTCTAACCTTAACGGCTGCCACTTAAGAAGTAAACAATGAATATTACTGAAAATTTTATCGTAATTCAGGGGCATGTGTACCAACATAATAAAAAAAAAAATTTTACAATCAGACTCTCCAAACCCGCGAAATTTAAAAATTCCCGTTACTTTTTGAACACACCTCGTACATATATTGAGCCAAATGTTACTCATCGTGCTAATGGATGAGGTAAAGCATGCAAGTAATCTACTTATATATGATCCATTTGGAAATTGAAACATACAGCCAATAAGATGCAATTATTTTGTGTAGGCCGATGACATTATGATTAAAGGCAATCAGCGAAGAAAGATTCCATGGAAATTGGAGCAGAATTGCAGCAAACGGAAGCATCTTAGGCAGGTATCCCCTTTCAAATATCTGAGAATGAAGGTTCACTTAAACGGAGGATTAACTGACGACTTGAATGTGAGGAGTGCGTCCTGGGAAAGATTATTCCTCAATTTTAACAGGAGTTTCCAACATAAAAGAGAGGTATCCAAGGATACGAAGAGAGTTGAAAATAAAAATACTTATGTACCCACAAAAGTGCGATAAAGACGTTCACAAGTAGCAGAAATGAGATTCATACGAAAAATATAGCATAAGTCCAGGTAAAACCAGAATTAGAAGTAGAACCATTAATGCTAATCTTAAAATTGGATCCTCTAGGTTGAATTATTGAAACATTGCAATTGAAGTGGCCCGTCCAAGTTAAAAGAAATGGCAGATAATAGAATATCCCTAAAGGATTAAGAAATGTGGATATCGAAAAGAAGGATTAGATGTAGGGTGGATAAAAAAATGGAAGACAGTTGAGAAAAAGGAGACCTTAGATGGAATACAGCCAAGAAAATGTCAAAGAATAGAGAAGAATGGCTAACTCTTTTTGTAACTTCTATACACACGCGGAAAGAAGGAGATAATTATTAAAAAGAAAAGAAGATTTATGTGTGTTGTAACTGATAATATCCTGCAAAATGAATAACGATGAATGACTACAATGAGTGATGGTAATACAGAAAGATGGTGCAGAATAAAAGCAAAGTTTCGACCTGAGGTTTCGAGAGAGAGAGAGAGAACTGCTGGAATATCCTTCTTTTTTGGGAAAATCCTTACATCTCCAGTCTTCTAGTTGACTAACCCTCCACAGTTCGTCTGAGGCGCTGTGGTAGGGTTAAGCTACGCGCCTAAAAGTCTTGGCTTAAAATGGAACAAGCTGAATTATTGCTAAAGACATAACTTTATTCTGGTTAGTTCTGCCATTATATCTGTTACAATATTTTTGTAAGTATCAGGAAATTCCAAATCGAATTACACCTCGTTCATGAAAATCAGTCCACAGGTTTAGGCGCTACGTTGTTTGCAAAAAAAAAAAAGTCACTTGAAATTTGAAAGAGAAAAAAATTGTCAAAGTTGGGTGTTTTTGAAGGTTAAGCTTTTTCGAGCAATTTTTGACGTACAATTGCCGCACTGGACAGTTTTATTACATTTTAATTTTAATTGTATTTAATGAAATACGATATAGTACTTCAATTTACAAGAAAGGACTTGCGTATTTCGCTTTTAAAAGATAAAGTAAATGTTTTTAAGGGATTGAAAGCAGTTCTAATGGTTTCTGTTAATTTATGCCAGATCAATAAAAGGCGGTTTGTACAGCACAGTCATTAGTGGTCAGAATTATGTGTAGCCAGAATATCTCTCTGTCAGCAGCATCTCTCAGCACTTCATATCCTCTTTCCGTTCGTCTATCTATAGTATGTAGTACAGTCCAGAGTTCACCCTCATCTTCTACATTGTCTTATCAGCTACATAAAAACAAAAATCACGATATTTAACTTTCATTTTGATTTCCATTTGTTAATTGGTTACATAAAGGATAATATTTATTAATTATTTCTTTCTAACGTGTGCGATGATGGCGATTTTATTTTTTATACTATAAAACATTTGAGGCATAATCTTTATTCAGAAAGAGTTTGTTATATTATTCTGCAGCTGGTGGTTACATTATTCTCAATCTCATTTATGTTATCCGTTCGGTACTTACAGGGTGCGTTCCAAAAGTAATGCAATTGAATTTACCGCGCCGCTCCTATTGGTCGGAGTGGGACCGAAGCACTTGGAATAGATCGGAGGGACGCTAAGCTTTGCCGCAAAATCGGTCTCATTGCTCTCCAAGCTGTGGAAGCGGCAGGACGTCAGTTATTGTAAACCTCTGCGCGCCGACCGTGTCACGAAAAATCAACCGAACGGAATTTCAAGTGAACTTTTGCAACGTATTGAAACTGAACCTGATTATTTGGACAACGTCATCACTGGTGATGAAACCTGGGTTTTTGAATACGACCCAGAAACTAAACGCCAAAGCTGTGAGTGGCACACCGACCAGTCCCCCAAGCCCAAAAAGGCAAGAATGAGCAAATCAAAAGTGAAAACAATGTTCGTTGTCTTTTTCAAGAGTAAAGGAGTGGAGCACAAGGAGTTTGTTTCTCAAGGACAGACAGTTAACGCTGCCTACTAAGTGGATGTGCTGGAAAGACTCCGAAAAAGGGTCATCCGGACGAGAAAAGACATCTCCGCTACCTAGCAACTCCATCACGACAACGCGCTACGAGTCAGCGAGTTCCTGGCCAAACACCAGGTGCCCACGCTGCCTATAGTACTGACGTCGCCCCAGCAGACTTCTTTTTGTTCCCTCGGTTTAAGGCTACCCTGAAAGGGAACCCGTTTTTCGTCCATAGAAGAGATCCAATCAGCCGTGACGAAGACCTTGTGAGAGGTCCCCGAAGACACCTTCCAGGGCACGTACCGGTCATGGCAGAGTCACTAGAAAAAATGTGTAATAATAATAATAATAATAATAATAATTTATTTGTTAGGAGGGCAGAAGCCCTATACAAAGGGTTCGGTTTACAAATACTTTAAATTATACAAGTTCAAAATGAATATAAAACAAAAATATCATTGCACTGTGGGTACTAATACTAATGCATTCGAATAGTAAACATTTCAAACATAAAAACAAAAATTAATTTTTTAAACGACAGAAATAAATCTTTTCTTTACTTTACTTATTTAACAGAAATGCTCTGAGCTTCTGTAAAAAAGGAGAACAAGTTTTTTATCTCTGAGGCACCCGAATTACGAAATGTTATAGGATAATCAAAGTACATAGAGCCAGCATCAATTAGCATAAATCGTAAATAGTGGTTTCTAAAAGAAGTGTACATTGGACAAGAAGACAAAATATGATATAAGTCTTCTTGCTGCTGCTTATTACAAATAGGACACAGTTCACTGGGTTTTATAACATATTTGATGTGGTCTATTGTTATTTTCATTATAAATTTGGAGCTCAATCTAAGTTGCGCAAGGAACTTTACAAACTTAAAAGGAAGATTTAATAAAAAATAAAATTGCGGCCGTTGCTCCTCAAAGAATAAGGCTGAATATATCAAACTAAAATTTGATTTATTTACACATTCTATGTCCTTTTCTTTCAGGTAGTTGGCATAAAAGTTCAAAATTTGTTTTTTCTTATTTCTAAACAGGCTAAGATCCTGCGTCTGCAGTAGTTCCGAAAAATCTATACAATCAAATATATGACATAATTGTGAAATCCAGTTATATCTTACATTGTTAGAACTATTCTGCTGGACAAGTTTGATGAAGCCCAAGGATAGTACTTTGAAGAATTCTAAGTGTTTGTCCAAATCTGTTCACTAAATTACTATAAAAAAAAATTATTGCATTACTTTTGGAACGTACCCTGTATTTTTTTTGAAACAAGTACTCTGAGAGTCTACCTATGTTCATATTTTGTACTTTAATTCATCTTGCACTTAAGGGAATTAGGTATGTTGAAATCGACGACTTCATAGGACTAAAAGAACTAATGAAGCTGGAAAGGGGTTCACCCAGTAGTAAGTACCACTTCTTCAATCACTTAATGTGCCCATACAGTGGACACAAATCACAGGGAGTCTTTGGTGGTAAAAAAAAACAATTGGTTTGAAAACCCAAAGAAATGTTTTGAATTGTAATTTTTAAGTTATGACTTGAGATGTTATTATTGTTAGCCTGTGTTCTAAAATTAATGGAAGTCGTTTGGGTTTTTTTTTCCATGTATATCATTTCTAGTTACTTCGGTGTTTCTGTCGGTGTTAGTGACAAGTATAGATGTGTTTTCAGAGTCACTCTTGTTTACCAAGAGCAGAGGCCTTATCAAATATTATTTTTTTATTTGGTTCCAAAACAAATCGATGTTACTACCTCTTATATTTAAATACCAAAAAGATACCGCCAACACAAATGGTATTACAATTTTTGTGGTTTATTTTTTAAATTATGTAAGGGTGTAACATTTTTTGTCGTTGAATTTTGTTTATTTAGTGGGTGCAAAGAAACGCTAATATTTAAGGACTGGGGTATAAGGAATTGAAATGCACTTTGATGGCCAATTAGATTACGATTAAGGATTTACATTTTATTGTGAAAGACGGAAAGTTGATAAGTTATTTAATTCAGTGCTCTTTCTATTTTATGAGAAGGATAACTATTTCTTTTTGAACATTTCAAAACATTAGATTTTGTTTTGGTTGTGTAAGAAGAACACAACCAAAGAATGGTTAAGAAGAAGAACTAAGAAGATGGAGCAAATGAAATTATTATTGATTTTGGTTGAACAGGGTGCAGAAGAAAAAAACCTTTGTACAGACCCTGAAGAAGGCAATATTTTTGCCGAAACTTCGGTGAAATAGTTATTTATTTAACAAGTGTGGCAAGTAGTACTTTTCCTCACACGAGGCAGGGTTTGCACGCACGAGCGAATGAAGCGAGACGAGTGCAAGTGCAAATTGCCGAGCGTGAGGAAAATACTTCATACTCGAGTTAAATATTATATTTTTTCTGCAGCCATTAGGGTTATTAACTTAAAAAAAAACTAAACAGGAATCACTAGAATCCATTTTAAATTTCTATAAGGTAACACTATAACCTTTTTAACTGTTATAATTAAAAATATCTAATTATTTATTAAAATATTATTTTTATTTCTATATTCCTTTCAATTTTTATTTAATTTTTTTAATATTCGTTTTTTAATTATTTAGATAAAATAAATTTAAATAAGCTTATTAAAGTTTTACAGAAAATATTTAGTAACAAAACTTCTTACATCAAGGAAGCACAATAAAGTTTTTTCACTCACTATTGAGGAAAGTGACACTAATGGGAATTTTCCCCCACTAGTGAGGTAAAGTTGGGCATTACACAGCTGATTTTAATTGAGTAATGAGAACATTCCTACATGGTTGCAGAAAAAAGAAGTTTATTTGAACATATTTTTGATAGCTCCTCGATATCTACAATATAATTAAAGAATCTTAATTACAAGAGAATTTAGGTCACGGCATTATATCCTAAACGGAATAAAGGATAAGAAGAAGAATAAGAAAAAAACCTTGGTTTGTTGAATTGCCAGAGAAGTGTATGAAGTTGGCAGGAAGTGGAGGATCAACTCACCGGAAAGGCCAGGTGGGAATACCATAGTTTCTACTCTTGTTGTTATAGTACACGTGTCCTCTCACTCGGTCGTACTCCCCGCTAAAGTGTCTTCAACTATTACATGCTTTGTTACCTACCTACCAGCTCCCACTTCATTATCCAACTTTGTTCATATTACACACCCTTGCTAATGTACAGTCTAATGCTTCTAACTCTCCTCCCCTAGAGCAAACTTTCGGCCTGTGTTCACTGTCCTGCTTCTTCTGCAAATCACTTGCTGTTCATCTAATTTTTCACCCTTAGAATAAGCGCTAGTAATTTTTTTTTGTGTAACAAATTTGTAATATTATTGTTATATATTGCAAAAAAAGTCGGGAAAAAATTTACCAATTTCTCTTTCTTTAAACATTATTTAAAGAAAATAACTATAAAATCGGCCATAACACTATACGACTTCCCGATAATTCAAACTGTAACTTATTGAATTCAAACTACAACTTATTGAATTCAAACTGCAACTCATTGAATTTAAACTGCAACTTATTGAATTCAAACTGCAACTTATTGAATTCAAACTGCAACTTATTGAATTCAAACTGCAACTTATTGAATTAAAACTGCAACATATTGAATTCAAAGTGCAACTTATTGAATTAAAACTGCAACTCATTGAATTCAAACTGCAACTTATTGAATTAAAACTGCAACTTATTGGATTCAAACTGCAACTTACTGAATTCAAACTGCAACTTATTGAATTCAAACTGCAACTCATTGAATTTAAACTGCAACTTATTGAATTCAAACTGCAACTTATTGAATTCAAACTGCAACTTATTGAATTCAAACTGCAATTTATTGAATTCAAACTGCAACTTATTGTATTCAAACTGCAACTTATGGAATTCAAACTGCAACTTATTGAATAAAAACTGAATAGTATAATTGACTTTATTATAATGTTACTTTCACTTCAAAGGTACTGTTTTCGTGAAAATCGCTAAAAACTACATAAATCTATTCCGCAAAATCATTTTGATTTCCTTTAAATTAAAAATTTTGATTATACAAGAAGAAGAACTCGGTTTGATGAATACCTAGAGATTTTTTTTTTTTTTTAGATCCGGAGGACGCACCTAGATTTGATATTATATATTTGAATTCTCTGCGATTTTACATTTTTGAGTTATACTGACTACACACTCCATACAAATATTTCCCTCATCAAATACAAAGACGCTGTGCCCAATTTGTAAATAATAATTCTTTGGACAAGGAGTACCACAAAATAGATATTGCCATAGTGAAAACTAGATATCTAAAAATTTGACACGATGGCTGAACTAGCTCATTCATATTTAATCACAGAAAGCAAAAATAAATTATTTGCCCAATTATTAGAGCTACGTTTGTATTGGGTTGGTATTAACGGAAGTGGAGAATCAAATTGCCATGCGGTTTAGAATTCATGTTGATAATTGGTGAAATAAACTCCAAAAGTCTCTGGAATGTAATTAAATAGGTCTTTCTTAATTGCAATGAAACAAAAAAAAAAATTGAGCTACACTTGGCTGAGAGCAATAGTAGAACTCAAACTACGGATAGTTTTAAGTAAAAACAAGAAATATTATAAATAACGGCCAAACACCAAATTCTTTAAATTAGAAGTAAAGAAAGTGTAGCCTATCTATTTTTTCATGCGGTCTTTACGACCAGAATCTAAATTTGGAGTCGTGGGCGGCTATATAAATTTCTTATATTAACCATTCGATAAAATCTAAGGCGTACCAAACCTGGAATCGAACCCAGCATCACAGTGCTTCTTTTAAACATGTATGAACATTTGTTTACTGTGGAAGTGCTGAAGAAACTAATTATGAAATAAAATAACTATAAGAACTTATTGAAGAAAGTAAAAGTAAAGTAAAGTAATCGCCTATTTTTTCAGGCGGGGCTTAACGCCCAACTACCAATTAGGTGTCGTGGACGGAGGCGACTAGCAAACATACTTTACTGTAAACTTCTTTTATTAACCATTAAATAAAATCCAAGGCCTAAGACCGGGAATCGAACCCAGTACCACAATACATATTAGCTTCGCAGGTCTCGCCTCTAACCGCTCGTACCGTGGCGCCTTACTTATTGAAGATAATTCTGTAATTATTAATCAGTTATTCCAGGTTTCTAAGTAATCTTGAAGAGAGCATATACTGCAAAGAAACTGCAGTGGAGATAATAGGAAGTGAACAAAAGGAGAAGAAGCGTTTGCGGCAGGAGTTGCAGCCCCTGAAGACAGTGTATGGATGAATTGCACGAGTGGAATTGCTCTCATCTCCTTTGGTAACATTATTTATAATTCAACGGCTATCTCTTAAACTCTTCTTCTCTACATCCTTTCTCTTCAACTTCTTTCCTTTTTCTTCAGCAAAATTATCCTTTCCATTTTTAACTTGTCTATATTCCAATTTTGTCTTTATTATAATTTATATCGTAATTTTAAGCGTTCAAAATACAAGTTTTATTCATCCATTTTTAATAGACTAACAGCAATAACTTTTTCTTAACGCTAAAAAAAAAAAAAAAATAATAATAATTATAAACTCTAAAGCAGTGTTTAATTAAAATTTAATCGTTAACTTAATGATCGGTACTGCCGCGTTCGTCAAGGGCAGGCCCTCTCGTCCTTTATACCCATAAAAGCTGGAGTCCCTCAAGGATCCATTCTAGGCCCTTTCCTTTTTCTAATATATACTGATGACTTACCTCTATCCCAAAATACAATAGTTTCAACATTCGCCGACGATACTGCTATACTTTCATCTCACTCCGATCCGGTCCAAGCTAGTCGGAACATTCAAACTCACTTAAAGCTTCTTGAAACCTGGTTCCGAAAATGGAAAATAAAAATTAATGAACAAAAATCAGTGCACATTACTTTTACATTACGAAAATCTGCGAGTCCACCAGTTCAACTGAACGGTGTAACGATTCCTCCAGCTGACGTATTACGATACTTAGAACTGTACATTGGACAAGAGACTCACGTGGAACCCACATACTCGACTGAAACGACAAGACGTAAACAGACGCTTCAAGTTACTTACTAGACTACTTGACCGCAGATCCAAACTCGATTTGAATCACAAACTGACTATTTACAAGACCCTGTTAAGACCCATATGGACATACGGAGCAGAAGAGTGAGGCTAAACCAAATCTTCTAACTCCAAACGCCTGCAGACACTACAGTCTAAAATCCTACGGAAAATCCTGAATGCTCCATACTACATTTCTAACCTTACCATACACACTGACCTTCACATCCCTTTTGTCACTGATCTAATAAAGTCTCGCTATCGCAAATTCCACAGCCTCCTAGCTCTCCATCCTAATCCTCTCGTACAACAACTCTCCACTCCTCACCTTCCAGACAATCCTCCTCGTCGCTTGAAGCGAAAATGGCCTAGAGATCTGTTGTGATTAAATCATTGTGAAAGAGTTTCATCAGTGGGTGATTGCTGCAATTGTTGCAGTTGTAAATATACCAATAAAGTGAAAAAAAAAAATATTTGTTACATTGTAGAGATATTAAGTATACCAATAAATTCTGAATAATATTTGACTGAAAATTATAAAACTAGGTCCCCATGGGAAATTTGTTAAAATTGACATAAAACGAATTTTTTTTTTTTAAATAGCGTTTTTGAATATTTATCTGTGACTAAATGTTAAAAGAAAGCGCTGCTTTTATTTTACTTGGTTTCTTTTTTTTTTAAGAAATAAATATAAATGGTTAAATAATATAAAGAAAATAGCAGAGAAATAATGTTTCGCTAAAAATAAGTTATTAACTTCAAGGAAAACCAGTTTTTGGCTAACGAATAAAAAATTATGTACATGTAAGAGGTTTTAAATTTAAAATTTTTTAAAAAAAGAAAAAAGACTTTTAAAATAAGAGATACAAAATATTAGCTTTTTAAAAAATAAATTTTAGGAAAAATTATTTATACAACAGTTTTGATAACAAAAATGAAATAAGAAAAGTTAAGGAAAACGTAAAGATGTTAATCACATATTATTGTTGCGAAAAAAATATATGAAAAAGGAATAGTTATTTATTTAACAAGTGTGGAAAGTAGTACTTTTCCTCACGCGAGGCAGGGTTTGCACGCACGAGCGAGCGAAGTGAGGCGAGTGCAAGTGCAAATTGCCGAGTGTGAGGAAAATACTTTACACTAGAGTTAAATATTATATTTTTTCTGCAACCATTTATTAACTAATAAAATTAAAAATTTCATTTTTACAGTCTACAAAAAGTAATTTATTTATTATAAACATTTATTGTTATATTACAATTATTTACATTACTTACGTATTTACATTACTTATTACATTTTCTGCTGTTTCTTTTATTGATGGAGGAGTGTTTACTAAACAGGAATCACTAGAATCCATTTTAAATTTCTATAAGGTAACACTATAACCTTTTTAACTGTTATAATTAAAAATATCTAATTATTTATTAAAGTATTATTTTTATTTCTATATTCCTTTCAATTTTTATTTTATTTTTTAATATTCGTTTTTTAATTATTTAGTTACGTTAAATAAGCTTATTAAAGTTTTACAGAAAATATTTATGTTAATAACAAAACTTCTTATATCAAGGAAGCACAATAAAGTTTTTCCACTCACTAGTGAGGAAAGTGACACTAATGGGAATTTTTCCCCACTAGTGTGGGAAGTTGGGAATTACACAGCTGATTTTAATTGAGTAATGAAAACTTCCCTACATGGTTTGCAGAAAATAATTATTTTCATAAAATATGTATGAGGCTGTTTTCAAGAAAATTTAAAAACAAAAACAAATCTTATTGGGCGACCTCTGTTGACATCAAAATTCAAACTGCCTGCATTTTTAGACGTGAATACGTTTTTAAATTTGTTATCATATGGAGGCAATCCAAAAAACCTAATGATAACAAAATCGGGGGATACAGTTTGGCATTATAGTTTCGAATCTATCGTCTACATCCAAAATTAAATTAAACCACTGGATAGCTAAAGGATCAAAGAAATCATTACGATAAGGGAGGATTGTAACGCATCGCGCGCGGTCGAGGGGGAAGCGCCACCATTTTGAGATCATTTTGCTGCCTATCGAGATTTGCAATTAGTATAACTTTTGACTCGGAGAAGCTATGATGTTCGTTTAAGTTTTAATCATCAGCTGTCGTCACAATCTATCGATTGTATATAAAACATTAGTATAAAATAGTGACAGTGAATATAATAAGGTGTTAGAATAAAAAAATATTATCAAAAATATATAATGTCGGCCTATACGCGTCGAAAAGCCAAAACCAAATACAGAGATCGTATACGGCTAGAAAGGGCTTCTCAAGAACAATCGAATGGTAATAATAAAACACCATATGACCGAGTCAAGCTGTGCCGGGAACGTAAAAGAATGAATGCGGCCGAGCGGATCAACGACGGTGTCAGTACATTTGCAACTGGGGCGGTTGAAATTATGCAAGTGGATGATGAAATCGCTTCTACATCGACAACGGACTGTATCGCACCACTGTTGGGTTCTAAATCGCGGCTCAATGAGTTTAATTTCATCAACGTCGATAAATAATGACTTTGATTTCATCCTAAATACATAAATAAAAATATTTTATATAAAAAGTATAACCCGTTACGTACACGTATTCACGTATAACACACGGCCGTGTCCATGATACAGTCACAGTTTTTCTTTTCGTTTTTTGAGTGACAGTCAGTCCAAAATTCATAGACCATTTTGTAAAAACTTTTTTTTTGGGGTGGGGGGAATTTAGGGGAAACTTAAAACGGATATATTCAGCGATTTTTTTTTTATATTTATCCTTTTATTGAAATTTACACCTGTACCTACAGAGTACAATAAGTAAATGCGATAAGTGTATAAATAAATAGCGTGGCAGACGTGAATGACGGTCATCCAGTGATGGCCGCTATTAGTCACCCAGTTGGCCAACGGCGCCTCAGCCGTCTTCGAGGATTGGAGTGTAGCGTAGTTGAATACAAGTTTGCAGCTAAAGGGTTTGGGATGAAATGAGAGTTTTTGATGAAAATTTTTACATCGGATTTTGACAAGTTCGGAGATGAGTGGAATTTGGAGATCTGTATGTACTATTTTGTGGTTGCTAACATAGAATGGAGCGTCTACTATGCGGTGGAGTATTTTGGATTGGAGTGTTTGCAGTCTATTGATGTTTGATTTTTTAGCTGTTCCGTAAAGTTCGAGTCCGTAAGAACCCATATTGGTGTGAGAAGAGCTGCATAGAGCCGTCGTTTGTTCTGTAGTGAGAGTTTTGAGCGTTTGTCGAGTAGTCTGGCTAGAAGTTTGTATCGTTTGTTTAGTTCGGTACGTTTAAGTCTCGTATGGGGGTTCCAGGTAAGGGCGAAAATTTAAAATCGAAAATCTTCACCAACACAATACTTTCCTTACTTGATAAAACAAAGTTATTACATTTTAATGGTGAACTATTACATAGAGAATAGTAAGTCAAATATTAATGAGTAAAACTACAAAGTTTGTAGTAAAAATGTAATTATAATCTTGAGAATAACAACAATAAGAAGTCATGTAATTTCAACCATTACTTTTTATTTATATCCATACTTTGTTTCTACTTTGCGAAGTACTTAAAAAGATCAATGATCTCTCTATTATGAGAAGATGATTTAGTCTAGATAACTAAATATAATTTGAAACTTCGTACGTAGCAATAATAACGCAGGCTTTAAATAATGGGAATGATTAAATGTAACTCTGAGAGAAGTAATTTGAAGCAAAACTCTGTACAGGAATTGTGTATGTGATATTGGCTGGAATAGGGAGAGATGAGATTCAACTGCTTTATAAACTCAATGTATTATCACTTTAAAATCCCCATTGGATGTACGAGAAGAAGGAGCGCATTTCAGCTGTAATAAATCACTTCTTATCAGATATGTAAATAATCTACTTCATTTTCTTTTGTACTTCACTTGTCTTCTTAGAAATTCACTGCTAAATAAATCCTCCCTGAGGCAAACCTGCCTCCTATATCTCGCTAGTAAACACTAACTTAAGCATCTTCCCTTTTATTTTTTTCTCATTACAAGGACTTCCCCAGTTTTATGAAATAACATTTCACCATTTTTTTTTTTACGTTGATGAAATTTAATAATTTATAAACTGGGTTATATTTTGTTTATATTTCATCGTTAAAGGAAGGTTTCTATTTTATTATCCTTGGCAATGGGCAGGTTAGATGAAATCGGCCATGCCTAGTCTTATGATCAGCAATGCAGCGGCACCATTTTCAATTTATTTCTGTCTTGGATACCACAGAATCTTCAGGTTGACTGTTCATGAAGATGTACCACTCTTTGGCATGATTTTGTTGACTAGTTATTTAGTTAATTCGATTTTAAGATGGATAGTTCCTTTATTCTCTACACCGAAACGAAATTGTTACGAGAATAACTGTGTAAAAAATAATTGTACACCTTTTAAACATTTACTAAAATAATCTATCTCTTTTGAGATACTCAGCAATAAAAAGTAAAGTAATCGCCTACTTTTTTCAGGCGAGCTTAACGTCCAATTAGATGTCGTGGACGGGCGCGGAATTTCACACTTGACTCAGCAATAAACTAGAAACATTTTAAATGCAATTAGTTTTTATAACCCTTTTCTAAATTTATTTTCTTGCCGATTCTAATTTAAGAAAAGATTGAGACAAACTACTGTACATTTTCATGACCATGAACAGAGAGATTTTTCTTAATTTTGCTATACGATGTGTGCTGCAAATTTCGTACAAAATCCTCTGATATGACGATATCCCGTGCTCCCTGCTCCTAAACTTGCTTGGATTTCCAAGCACAAATAAGGGCACAAATAATTGCAAAAGCAGCACTACAAAAATGGCAGACAGATTACAATAATAGTGATAAAGGTAGATTCTATAAAACTATGGCAGATCAGTTACCTAGACAACCATGGTTTAAGGGAACTGTCACTAATAAATGGGTTGTTACGACTAAATTGAATAACAGTGCCCGCATTTCGCAAACTGTGCTAAAAACTAAATAGACAGTTTTATGAGATGAAACGTCTGATCCACTCAGGGCTGAAACTGATAAGCCTTTAAGCAACAAAAGGGCGAAGTGAGAATGATGTATAAGGTAAGGGAAATGCACGAGCTGTCTTGTAATATATCCGCACATCTCACTTTGCCTTTTACCTTCCCAATCCCGCTAAAGGAAACGAATGTTTGACGATATATACAGGTATTTAGATGCACCATTTTGCTACGAAGACATTATATTCTCTACCAACATTTATGTGCTTAAGTCGATAGCAGAGCTAGCAATGAAATATGAATGTATTTAAAAGCTATAGCCGAATTAGAATGAATGGAAGAAAATGCTTAGAGAAGGATTGCGTGATTTTAATTTTGGTTAAGCTATAAGGATGGCAGGAGCACAGAGTGCTGCTCCATCCATTAGCAGTAGTTTATGTAAATAGTTGTATATAGTAGAGGGATGAATGTGTGAAGCGAATGTATTTATAAGTAAGAATGGAGAGTGAGTGATATTCTAGTGATAAGCACCTAGACGACGCTGGTTGAATGGCGAAAGCCAATGCCAAAAAAATGTAACATAAAAAAAAGGGCGCTTGTCAGAATCTTGCTGCAAGGCAAAGTGAGATGTGCGGATATATTACAAGACAGCTCGTGCATTTCCCGTACCTTATACATCATTCTTACTTCGCCCTTTTGTTGCTTAAAGGCTTATCAGTTTCAGCCCTGAGTGGATCAGACGTTTCATCTCATAAAACTGTCTATTTAGTTTTTAGCACAGTTTGCGAAATGAGGGCACTGTTATTCAATTTAGTAACTAGAGTCACAACCAAATAGCGCACTAGGAATTCGCTGTTTTTCTTCAACGAAAAAACTGGATCAGTTCCTTTGATTTTGTTTCATCAACTGATGTTTCCTTGTTTTATTTTATCAATTGATGAAGTACATGTTCTGTTTGCCCATAAACTGGTCTCAGGAGTGGTGGCTTGCCACCACAGGGCAGAGACAGGCGAAGGAGTTCATAACGTCAAGGCCGTGGGGCTATAAGGATAATTGTAGGCCTATTAACTGGCCACTGCAGGCTCAGAAAACACATGCAACGCATGGGCCTGGCAGATGATAGCCTTTGTAGGTTCTGCCAGAAGAAGAGGAAACGGCACTGCACGTGTTGTGTCAGTGTGAGGGGATTGTCTGGCTAAGGATGTTATTTCTCGAGGAGGAAAAACCAAGGCCTGTGAGCTTTACCCAGGAGTCGCTCTCCAGAATTAAGAGTCTCGATTAAAAGGACAGGTCTGGAGGGCCAGCTTTAGAGTGAGGAGAGCCACAATAGATCCAAAGGGGTCGCAGTGGCCTAGGCCTTAAGGGCCGCCCTTTTAGAATCTTGTCCATAAACTTGCAGCAGAAGACTCTCTCCAGTAGCGCCCAAAGTGGTGTCGAGTATTTTAACATTTTGCATTTCTCGTACAGAGGGATATCATTTGCTTAAAGCTAGACAGGAGTGTTCCTAAAATTGAACCGGTCTTTTACGGTCATTTAAAAATAGAGTTTTAATTGCTCTAATCTAGAAGATTTCATCTAGATCCGATGAACGGTGTAGATTGATTTCACAAGTGATGATGAAGATTGGGATATATTTGAACACAGGTTTAGAAAAAAAATCAATTCTGATTTTAATCAAGATCAGAGTGTGATCTGGAAGTGTCCGTTACCAAAGTCATTGGAGAAAATGATAATTTTGGCTTCGAAAATAGAAATCAGCAGAGCTTCACGATTCAGTTATAATGGTCAATAATAAAAGTGTCAAAAATGAAATTAATACAAAATGTTGGTTGTGTAAAGAATAAGACAAAAAAAACAATGAAATCTTGAGTCTATCAAAATTTGTTTAAGCACTATTAAATAATTTAAGCAGAAAATATTTATATCAGCTTGTAGATGTAAACTAGGATATGCCCCGAATTTTAAAGAAAATTTGGGAATTTTATCTTTTATAGACTCAACAGACGCTTCTGATAACCGAAAAGACTGCTCGACAACAAATCAAAACTCACTCTGGACAACAAAAGACTTATATATGTAAGTACTCGTATATTAAACCAGTCTGGGATTATGGCATCGAACTGTGGGAGGTTCAACCAAACGCTCAAATCTGCAGAGGATCAAGTCCTTGCAGTCTAAGGGTACGTTTACAACGGAGCTGTGAGTATAGATGATAGCAGAGATGATAGCTGATAGAGTAAAATATAATCGCTGATTAGTGTGCACAACGGAGCTGTGATACATGCAACATGTCGAGTAGTGAAGAAGAGTTTTTATGTTCACCAGCAACAAAATGAAATATTTTAAAGAAAAAACGCTTTAGAAAATATCATGTACATCCCTTAAATAAAAAACGAAGTACTTTGGGTGAATTTCACTATTTATATAAGGAACTTAGAAATGATCCGGATCGTTTTTTTGAATATGTGAGGATGGGTCCACCCACATTCGACTATATTTTAGAAAAAAAAAGGTCAAAATTAAGAAAACTTTGGAAAAATTGTCATGGAAATCCTATAACCATAGAAGAAAAACTAGTGATTACTCTTAGGTAAGTAATGATTTTATTAAAAAAAAAAACAAATAAATACACATGAAAATAAATGTAAGCACGATTTAAAAAACAAAATATTGTTTAAAAGTAAATAATAAAATAATAACCAAAAATAATGAGTAAAGACAGCACCAAATAATTTTTCGACGTCCATTTTGAAGCTCCGATACTGGAGTTCAGCTAGCAGAAAAATGAAAAATTCAATTCTATCATCTATGCTCGTTTATAGCAGCGCGTATGAGTCACTAGTCGAAGCTTCGTTGTGCACGCTCACATAAGAATGTACTAGGTTATTCTATAAGCGCTGATGCATCACTGCTATCATCTCCGCTATCATCTATGCTCACAGCTCCGTTGTAAACGTACCCTAAAATTCTTTGCTCTATAGTAAACGCTCCTTTCTACGTCACCAGTCATACCATTCACCCAGACTTGAACATTCCTTTCGTCACACAAGTTGCAAAAACACGTTACAGAAATTTCCATCTTAACATTCAATCTCATCACAATCCACTTGTACAACATCTATCTTCCAGAACATTTCCAGACAACACTTCTAGACGTCTAGAAGTTGGAATGTTTTGATAGATTCTTAAAATTCCTTTCTACAAATTTGGAGCTCGGAGAAAATGATTATTAACAGTTTTTGTTTTAAATCCTATTTATTTTTTTCCATAGATATAAACAATTTTTCAAATAAAGCTTCCATACGATTAAAAAAAATACTTCAACTGAACTGAATTTCCACTGAATGATTCATTTCCACTTGAGAAAATCCGATCGTTTTCGGTTGGAAAACTGATTGAATTATTTTTGTAATCAATTTATTGCGAGACTTGTGCACAACCATTCACTACACAGAAATAATTTAGATTTTATTTTTATTGTTTTATTGCTAGCATTGTTTGTACCCAAACCAATTGAATGAAGAACAATTCATTTCTATCATCATCTTCATCATAATCATTCCCCCAGTTTACCGCCTAAGCAGTGTTGGGAGTTTTTTTGTAGAGTGCGGTCCAACTCTGTCTGTCCCCCGCCAGCTGCTTTCTCTTCTGCCAAGTCTATATGATTTTATTACGCTTTTTCCTTTCTCCCATTTTCTTCTTCTTGTCATGTCCAGACAACACTTCCAGACGTCTTAAGAGACAGTGGCCTCGCGATCTCCTCTCTGATGGCGAGATTCAGTAGAATGTAGAATGCTATTGGAGTGTTACCGCTGGGTAACTTTTCCACTCTGATATGTTTGATGCTTATTGTTACCCTTGTTGCTTATAACGCAATGCGTTGATTGTAACTAAATAAATGATTAAAAAAATAATCTTTTATAGAAAAAGAGAAAAAAATTGTCAAATTTAGGTGTATTTCAACGTTACGCTTTTTCGTGCACTTTTTTGACGATCAACCTTTATACAACTGTCCTACCGGACAGTTTTATTTGGCATAGATTTTTGCGTATATGATAGTAGACGTGTGAAACAATCTGTTGAAAATGCATAAACGACTATTCTTACCACAATTCACGCAATTAAATTTTTTTGAAACTTAGCATTTGTACATTTAATCGTCAAAAAATATAACATTTTTTTGTTTACTGAAGTGACTTAAATGGGTACTTGAAGTGAAGTTAATTTCCACCACTTCCTCCGGAAGTGCCTCTAAAATGTTTTTCCTGGAATAATATAATAATTAAAATTTACGAGGGTCGTTTGAAAAGTCCGTGCAAAGTCAGAGAGATAGCACCACTGGCGCGTATCGAGGTTATGTTTAGTTAGTAGCATCTCTTGGAAGAACACACACCAAGTTTCAGCCAGATCGGTCTATTTCTTTGTGTTTGGCATTCGTTTGAATCGAGGAAGTCGAGTGATTTTCAAAAAATGGACGAAAAAGAATTTCGTGTGTTGATTAAACACTACTTTATGAAAGGCAAAACGCCTCAGGAGACTAAAGAGAAGCTTGATAAACATTATGGTGACTCTGCACCTTCGATTAGAACAGTTTATAAGTGGTTTCAAAATTTTCGGAGTGGCCATATGGGCACAAGTGACGCTGAACGTTCTGGACGCCCTGTGAGGTTACTACTCTAGAAATCATTGATAAAATCCATGATATGGTGATGGATGACAGAAGAGTGAAGGTGCGTGAGATTGCTAGTGCTGTGGGCATCTCGAATGAACGGGTACATAATATTTGCATAAACATTTGGACATGACAAAGCTATCCGCTTGACCAAAAACGAAATCGTGTGAAGTGTTGCAAGGACGGTTTGCAGCTGTTCCAGAAGAATCCGCAGGACTTTAAGCGTCGTTACGTCACTGTGGATGAAACATGGATACATCACTACACTCCTGAGACCAAAGAACCATCTAAACAATGGGTTACCAAGGGGGAATCTGCGCCAAAAAAGGCGAAGACCGTTCCATCGGCCGGAAAGATTATGGCGATTGTCTTTTGGGATTCGCAAGGAATAATCCTCATCGACTATCTGGAAAAGGGAAAAACTATTACAGGTGCATATTATTCATCGTTATTGGACCGTTTGAAAACCGAGCTGCAAGAAAAACGCCCACGATTGGTCCACAAAAAAGTCCTTTTCCATCACGACAACGCACCAGCTCACACTTCAGCAGTTGTGGTCGCAAAATTAATGGAAATAGGGTTCCAACTCGTTTCACATCCCCCCTATTCTCCAGACTTGGCTCCCTCGGACTACTATTTGTTCCCCAATATGAAGAAATGGCTGGCAGGAAAAAGATTTTATTCAAACGAGGAGGTGATTGCAGAAACGAATGGCTATTTTTCAGACTTGGACAAATCCTATTATTCGGAAGGGATCAACAAACTAGAGCAGCGTTGGACGAAGTGTATAAGCCTAAAAGGAGACTATGTTGAAAAATAAAAAAGGTTTACCCCAAAAAATTAAGTAGTTTTTATTTTTGCACGGACTTTTCAAACGACCCTAGTATATATCTGCACGTTTGTAATTTGCGTACGAATTTTGACGAAAATTTTTGCCTTCATTTTTAAGAAAATCAATAAACAGCAGTGGCATCGTACATGTGTGACAGAAATGAAGTAGGTATGTAAATGATAATTTTGGCTACAAGAATCGAAAAGGCCATGATTGAAGAAAATTCAAGGAAGTGCAACTACATTTCTATAGTTCAATAATTAATTTTGATTATTTACGCCAAAATGAGTTAATTAATAAACTTTAACAAATCAAGAATCTAGTTCTGTAAGATTAAAACTGTACCCGAGTACTTTTTAAATGTTAATTTCTCGCTCTTCTGATGATTATTAATTATCTAGTCCTTGGAATGAAATAATTGGCCACTCCTGGGTAGATCATAATTTGCAAATAAAGATCAATACTTCAAGAATTATGACGGCAGGTTTTAACTCAAAAATATTTTTAAAAATGAAACATTACTTAGCGCCTTATGACCTTTATTTTCGGAGTGAACAAACGTAAATTATTTACAAAAAAAAACAACAAAAAACGATTGTATTTCAATTCCACCGCCTTTAAAATAGTAATATTTATGACTTTCCAAATATGGTCTTCTTTTCTGTAGTTTATAAGGCGGCAGCCGGCATAAGTTCAAAAAGAATAATTCTATTCATCTGTGGTTAAATTTGATAGATTCCGAAAACGTTATTTTGAAAGTTTTTTTTAAAAAAAAGTTACTTTTGTTGGTTTATAGTAAACATTTACAAAAAAGAGAACAGAATGGCAGAAAAATGTTACTCTCAGAGAAGCATCTATTTTATTTACGTAGCCCGATTGCCTTTCACATATCCTCCAAATAAATAGAAATTATTTTGGTGAGTTACCGGTTAAAGTAGAAATTACTTTCAAAGCTACCAAAATAATCCCACGTTAGTATGTTTACAAAACAAAAAATTGCATTTTAATGCTTGGTTTCAGAGTATTTTTGGACGCCTAACTTAACCCTCAAACCACAAGATGAATTTTCGTGACACAAAAACTAAGGTAGGGTCGGATTCGACCCGATATTCGTATATTTTCTTGCTTACAGTGAAAAACTCAAAATAACACATTTGTTTACATATAAAATGTATAAATCTTATAATAAATCGTATAATTTTAGGGCACAATTAACTTAGAATAGACTAATACATGAAGAAATGAACTTAAAAAAGGAACTTTGTCTCCATAAAATTAAGACAGTTTACAAAATGAAAATTAAAGTAAAATAGTTGTGTAGTACCAAAATTATCACATCGTTATGGGAAAAAATCATTTGATTGTTCGTCATTACCAATGGGTTTAAAGTAGGAACATAGATTGTTTTATGTTCTCCACATAACATACACTTGAGGCATAAAGCACTCCCCTTCCTATTTCGTGAGGAGTCACAAAAATTACACCTCCTCCTTTCTTACAGTGCCTCCCTCTTAGGATCCTCTGAGGTTGTGCCTTTTTCCAATTCTTCTTCTTTTCCCAACATCTTTCCAATCGTAAGGAGTAATTCCTTTGGAAAACGCTCGTTTTTCAGTCTTTTTTCTACAAGAGGATGCGTCAAGGCAAACGCAAGGTTCTTGAGAAACGTCGAACGTGCATCTCCAGAGTAACTTTCTTCATTTTTGTTCCACTTGTACAGGACAAACGTATAACGTTAATACCAAGGTCGGGTCGGATCCGACCTAGAAACTGACCTACTGAAAAAAATAAAGACCTAGAGAGAGCAGTGACACTTACCGAATCGGCGAAAACATTTGGCCTCTTCCTAAGGACTCACAGAAAGGGTATACCGAGTCTAATCGCTAAGAGTTAATGGTGGGGAGAACAATGGAAATATGTTTTCGCCTCGGGACGGATCCGACCCGCATCTTGTGGTTTGAGGGTTAAAAACAGGATAGTTCGCAGGATATTCTTAGTATTCTACTTTGGTATCTTTTTTCTTTCATTTTAATTCAGGTCATTGGTACCCTTAGCTTTTTTCAGCGCACGTCAGCTGACAGTGAGCTGTAAGAAAACTCCTAGGAAGAGAAAGTCTAAGGGCTGGCGGCTGGGTTCGAATCCGGGATCTCCGCGTGGGAATCCAGAAAGCTAACCATTCAGCCTTAATCCCTTTTGGTTAAGTGTACTACTGAAGCTTTTATGTAAAAATTTTGAAAAGAGAGCTACTGAAATAGTAGAGATTTTTTTTTTTTTTTTTGCATTGGTAGCACCCTACAGCCAGCATATACATAAATACCAGAAATTTAGATTTAAACCTTTATGTTTTTTTAAATTATCCATTAGTACCTAAAATCTGTTAAATTTTAATGCCTGCCTCTACCATAAAACCATATAATATTTCATACACATTTACATTTCTACTACTCAATATGCATACATAATTGAAAGGGGAAGTTAGCTCCTTATAAAGGCGGTTGAAAAGCTCTATCTCATGCTTCGCACACTCCATGATGATGTGCTCAGCACTGTCCACCTCATGGCATCTCTCGCACAAGTCACCATTAACCTTCCCGAATCTATACAAATACTCACCGCAAATAGCGTGGTTCGAACGCAACCGGCATATAATGCTAATAAATCTTCTGTTAGAGTACTCTAAATTTCTAAACCAGGGTTTTCTCTTGCCTGTGACCGGATTATATTGTTTGTAAAATGCACCTTTTTCGTTTACGTATACCTGTCGCCAACTCTTTACCGCTCTTTGTCGGCTCAGTGTGTTAACGTCCTCGTTAGTAAGCCTGTAGTCTGTAGTCTGTCCATCCACTGTGGCTTCCCTGGACAGATCGTCCAACTTCTCATTGTGCAATATTCCCACATGACTTCTGATCCAGACAAACTTCACCATTCTATCTGCGGCCACTATTTCTCTATTCAACTCTAGAATTTCCACCAGTAAATGAGAAATATTTATAGAAAATTTAAGATTTTGCAGTTTCTGTAGTGAACTATTGCTGTCTGTGTAAATTACGGTTTTTTGTGGTTTAGTGTGTTGATATACTTCAATGCCTCTTTTATAGCGTACAGTTCAGCGCTGTATACCGTACATTGTGGTGCAAGTTTGAATTTAGCCCCATATTCTAATTGAGGATCATAGAACGCAGCTCCAGTACGACTGAGATAGTTTGGGCCCGTTAACACAATGGCGGACGGCAAAAAAAAACTCAACTGGAAAAGATCGAAGACGAAAGATCAAAACTCTCTCTGGACAACAAAAGACTAATTTATTCTTCAATTTTGAAATCTATCTGAGCGTATGGAATAGAGCTGTGGGGTTCATCCAAACGCTCTAATCTCCAAAGGATTCAATCTCTGCAATCTAAAATACTATACTTCGAACCATTGTAAACGCTCCATTTTATGTCTCCAACCTGGACTATACACACTAACCTTAACATTCTTTTTGTCACACAAGTTGCTAAAACAAGATACAGAAAACTCCACTTCAATCTGCAATCTCATATAAAATCCTCTAGCTAAAAATCTTTCTTCTAGAACTCTTGCTGACAACCCGACAAGACGCCTTAAGAGACAGTGTGGCCTCGTGATCTCCCCTCAAGTGAAGAGAGCGCCTTCTCCTCTCGTATACCTCAGTAATTCATAGTTTTGTTATCACTGATACTTATAGCGCCAACGCGCTGATTGTAGCATAAATAAACGCTTAAAAAAAGTTCATAGAAATGAATGTTTAACAGTGACAAAAAAATTGGATAAAAAATTTGAATTTCTGTTTTTTTTACAAACATTTTCAAAACCAGTTTTTTAACAAATTTAACTAATTTTCCTTTATTGTAGATTGAATGCTACTAAGTATTGATTCTCCAAGTGTTATTTCTTGAATGGTCGTTATTTTAATAAGTATTTCTGTAAAATAAAGGTTGAGAATAATTGAAGTGGTCGGCAATAGCAAAAGCAGATACTTGGCGATCAAAGAGAACATTGTGTCTAACTTTGCGTGCTTTTTTTAATGAGATCCACAAAAATATAATGATATTTAGATACTATGCGGAGCGAATGTACTAAGCGAGTGATAAGAGGTACTTGTGATAAGACTGGGCAAGTTGTGAATGGGAGGTGCTTGGCGGACGGACACGGTAGTGGGGGCGTAGTATGGAAGAGGAGCATTGGAAGCGGGCGGCCCCCGAGTGACGAGAGTTTAGAGTGGGCACCATCGTCCCCCATAGTGCCGGTCCAAAGCTAGGTCGTGAATTAACGTGTCTGGCCGGGGGCCGTGCGTACCGCGCACTCTTGGTGGGGGTGTGCGTGCGTATACACTGTATTACCACCACACTAGACAAACTCGCAGTGTCTTGCTTATAGGTTGGGCTGGATAGTTGTAGAGCGTAGCGGTCCGACGCCGTGTATTGATCCGGACACGCCGTGCTTTCTGGCCCCCAACCAACCAGACATGACTCAGTCTGGAAACGGCGTTGCCAAGTCTACCGCCCCCGATTTCCTCTCTTTCCACCCCCAATCCAACTCTCTCGCTCATTCAATTCACTTCCTCTTTCTCTTATTCCAGTAGTGTTTACTCCTTCCTTCCTGGAGTGGAACCATCGCTTCAACAATGGGCACACGCGCGCTCATACACACGCGTACAACTCAACGTTCTCCAACGTTCACACTAGTTGTACAACCCATAACAGTAAACCTTGTTCCAATCGTAGTATCACCATTCCGCCAGTCTATATTTCTTGCGAGTCACTTCAACATAAAGATATTTATACTTGACTTAATTTTTGAAACGGGAATTTAATATTTTACTTAATAATAAAAATTAGCCCTAATTAAAAGGCAAATTATTATTTCGACTGACCTGGAAATTTTTCTTTTTTGCCCTTCAGTTTTAACCTAAATATGAACTCTTTACTTAGTAGTAAACAAAGTAAAATCTTTCATGAACCTAACATGACTAAAATTCTAGGGTTCCTAACTGATAAGAACATTTTAACTTGCACCTCAATATTTGCAGAAACGTTATTAAGAAAGGAACTTCTAATCTAGGTAAGGAGATTACAAAAAACTAGATGCTTAAGATAGTTGAGCAGTTAGTGACGAGGATTCCCAAAGCTAGTAGGTGTGGTTCTGGATTTAATTCCCAGTCTAGGCCACGGATTTTATTTAATGCTTACAAAAAAATTAACTTATACTATAGTATATTTGCTTAGTCACAGTGCCTGACTGAAAAATTAGACTACTTTACAGAAAATAGCGAAATACATTTTCAAATAAAAAAAAAATCAGAAATCTGAAAAATCCATGCAATAATTTTTGGTTTTTTAATTTTTCCAAAAAAATCAGAACTGTGGGGGAAAAAAAGTAAAGTAATGCCTATTTTTTTAGGTGGATTTTACTTTCAAATTAGTGGACGAACACGACTAGCGAATACAGTCAATTCTTAAAGACTATATGCAACTTGTTATCGATAACCTAACTCAAAAATCTTTGTTGTAATTTGGTACTGGGGGTTAATCATTTCCCAGGAATGCTGATAATGATTTTTTTTTTTTCTTATCCCGCGACAAAGGCGTTAAGCCATTTTCTGTCTGGCATCTTTCATATGACGTATTCATGCCCTGTAGTGCCGGGCACTCGTTCAAATGGTTAAAAATCATTACGCCGTCATTGCACAATGGGCAAATCGGCGAGTCCCTAATACCTATCTTGTGGAGGTGTGCTTGTAGATAGTCGTGCCCTGTAATTCCTCGGAAGAGCACGACAGACTCCTTTCTTGGGAGGCCGGCAGGTATCTTCTTTTCTAGCAGTGTTGCCCACTGTTTTCCAGCGGCCGTGCTCCTGTATTCCTCGTGTAATTTCCCCATTATGTGGTTACCTATAACTCTTTTAGCCGATGCGTAACACACTGCGTGGTCGGGCTGATAACATTGACTTCCCTGTTTCGCAAGGTTATCGGCCTGCTCGTTCCCTGGTAATCCACAATGTGCCGGAATCCACTGGAAAGCCAGGTGCTTCCCTTCCATAAGTATTATGCTGATAATGATGGCTTCAGGTTCTCGAGACAGTAGATGAAATGGACCAAAGATGGTTCCTACCCTAAAAGATGACCAAGGCGTCTTCTGCAATCCAGTTTAACGTCCTAGATTGCTATAGCTAGTGCTAGCTAGAGCACCCAGATAATCCGAGTAGATCTTTATATTTATTCTGACATACTGGATTTCCCACCCAACATCTTGCAGCGTTCTATAATTCCACTTGGAACTCCATAATAAATGTCCCCAATTAATCACATCCTTCTTCTTCATTAACCAAAAATGTATGTCCTTTTTCCCAAGTTTTTCCTGAATATGTGATATTAGTTGGTGTATTTCAATTTTTGTATTTATCCTACCACAACTCAAAAACTAAAGAACGCAAAAAGTCCAAATGTGATATCTCTTTTAGGTTCCACCAGAGTACGGATTAAAAAAAGCATTACTTCTAATTAAATTTAGGAAATGGTGGAAGGGTTTAATTAGCAAAAGAAAGGAAGAACTGTATTTGGCCTTTGATTGGAAAAAGCGTAAGGCTGTTAATTCAGCAAATATTTGTGGGAAGCCATTGGGTAGCTAGAGTAGAAAAAGGATGGTCAAAAAGGTTCAGAGTAGAACCAACTTATTACAACAATGCAAATGCAGGTAGTTTGAAGATTAAACAAAATAATTTATTTACAAAAAGAACAGGAAAGGTTAGTGATGTGAGTGCATTCTAAGGTACAGAGCTAGCTTCAGTTTCTTCCAGTACAGATATACCAGCCAAAAAATCCAAACATAATTCTGCCACTTAAAAATTAACACATGGTTCTAAAAATAGTAGCTGCTGTATTATGCAACTATTAAGCGTTTTGATAGATTTTCACTAAATTTTATACACTTATAGACAATAGTTGCTCCATAAGCATATAAAATATAATCAAAATCAATCGAGTAGTTTACGAGATATTTTAAGTTAAAATTTTCACTCTGTAAAACGAAAGCAAATTTTGACTCTAAATATCTCGTTTCCTACTTGACGGATTTTTACGAAAATTTATACAATTATAGACAAAAGTTGTCCCCATATAAAGGTAAAATATAAACAAAATTTATCGAGTAGTTTACGAGCTATTCGAAGTTAATTTTTTCACTGTTTTAAACTGAACCAAAATTTAACTCTGAATATCTCGTTTTCTGCTCGATAGATTTTTACTAAATTTTATACAGTTATATACTAAAGTTGTCTTCATATACAGGTAAAATATAATCAAAATCTATCCAGTAGTTTACGAGATATTCGATGTTAAAATTTTCACTGTTTCAAACTGAACCAAAATTTAACTCTTATTATCTCATTTTCTGCTCGATAGATTTTTACTAAATTTTATACACTTATAGACAATAGTTGCCTTTATATGCATATAAAATATAAACAAAATTTATAGAGTAGTTTACCAAATATTTGAAGTTTAAGTTTTCACTGTTTCAATCTGACCCAAAATTTAACTCTAAATATCTCGTTTACTGCTCGATAGATTTTTACTAAATTTTAAACATTTATATACAAAAGGTGCTTCCGTATGCATATAAAATATAATCCAAATTAATCGAGTAGTTTACGAGATATTAGAAGTTAAAGATTTCACTGTTTCAAACTGAACCAAAATTTAACTTTAAATATCCCGTTTTCTGCTCCATAGATTTTTACTAAATTTTATACATTTATATACTAAAGTTGTCTTCATATACAGGTAAAATATAAACAAAATCTATCGAGTAGTTTACGAGATATTCGATGTTTAAATTTTCACTGTGTCAAACTGAACCAAAATTTAACTCTAAATATCTCGTTTTCTGCTCGATAGATTTTTACTAAATTTTAAACAGTTATACTCGTATACAAATGTTGTCTTCATATACAGGTAAAATGTAATCGAATATCTCGTAAATTACTCGATAGATTTTGAAGTTAAAAATTTTCACTGTTTCAAACTGAACCAAAATTTAACTCTAAATATCTCGTTTCCTGATCGATATATTTTTACGAAACATTATGCAGTTATATACTAAAGCAGTCTTCATATACAGGTGAAATATAATCCAAATCTATCGAGTAGTTTACGAGATATTCGATGTTAAAGTTTTCACTGTTTCAAACTGAACCAAAATTTAACTCTAAATATCTCGTTTTCTGCTGTATAGATTTTTACTAAATTTCATACACATAGACAATAGTTGCCTTTATATGCATATAAAATATAAACAAAATTTATAGAGATAGTTTACCAAATATTTGAAGTTTAAGTTTTGACTGTTTCAAACAAGACCAAAATTTAACTCTAAATATCTCGTTTCCTATTTGACGGATTTTTAGGAAATTTCATATAATTATAGACAAAAGTTGTCTCCATATAGAGGTAAAATATAAACAAAATATATCGAGTAGTTTACGAGCTATTCGAAGTTAAAGTTTTCACTGTTTCAAACTGAACCAAAATTTAACTCTAAATACGAGGGTCGTTTGAAAAGTCCGTGCAAAGTCAGAGAGATAGCACTACTGGCGCGTATCGAGGTTATGTTTAGTTAGTAGCATCTCTTGGAAGAACACACACCAAGTTTCAGCCAGATCGGTCTATTTCTTTGTTTTTGGCATTCGTTTGAATCGAGGAAGTCGAGTGATTTTCAAATCGTGTGAAGTGTTGCAAGGACGGTTTGCAGCTGTTCCAGAAGAATCCGCAGGACTTTAAGCGTCGTTTCGTCACTGTGGATGAAACTTGGATACATCACTACACTCCTGAGACCAAGGAACAATCTAAACAATGGGTTACCAAGGGGGAATCTGCGCCATAATAGGCGAAGACCGTTCCTTCGGCCGGAAAGATTATGGCGACTGTCTTTTGGGATTCGCAAGGAATAATCCTCATCGACTATCTGGAAAAGTCTAAAACTATTACAGGTGCATATTATTCATCGTTATTGGACCGTTTGAAAACCGAGCTGCAAGAAAAACGCCCACGATTGGCCCACAAAAAAGTCCTTTTCCATCACGACAACGCACCAGCTCACACCTCAGCAGTTGTGGTCGCAAAATTAATGGAAATAGGGTTCCAACTCGTTTCACATCCCCCCTATTCTCCAGACTTGGCTCCCTCGGACTACTATTTGTTCCCCAATATGAAGAAATGGCTGGCGGGAAAAAGATTTTATTCAAACGAGGAGGTGACTGCAGAAACGAATGGCTATTTTTCAGACTTGGACAAATCCTATTATTCGGAAGGGATCAACAAACTAGAGCAGCGTTGGACGAAGTGTATAAGCCTAAAAGGAGACTATGTTGAAAAATAAAAAAGGTTTACCCCAAAAAATTAAGTAGTTTTTATTTTTGCACGGACTTTTCAAACGACCCTCGTATCTCGTTTTCTGCTGTATAGATTTTTACTAAATTTCCTACAATTATAGACAATAGTTGCCTCTGTATGCATATAAAATATAAACAAAATCAATCGAGTAGTTTACGAGATATTTTAAGTTAAATTTTTCACTCTGTAAAACGTAAGCTAATTTTGATTCTAAATATATCGTTTCCTACTCGACAGATTTTTACTAAATTTTAAACAGTTATATACAAATGTTGTCTCTATATACAGGTAAAATATAATCAAAATCTATCCAGTAGTTTACGAGATATTCGAAGTTAATGTTTTCATTGTATCAAACTGAACCAAAATTTAACTCTGAATATCTAGTTTTCTGCTCAATAGATTTTTACTAAATTTTATGCAGTTATATACTAAAGTTGTCTTCATATACAGGTAAAGTATAAACAAAATCTATGTAGTAGTTTACGAGATATTCGATGTTAAACTTTTCACGGTTTCAAACTGAACCAAAATTTAACTCTAAATATCTCGTTTCCTACTCGACAGATTTTTATGAAATTTTATACAATTATAGACAATAGTTGTCTCCATATACAGATAAATTATAAACAATGTCTAATGACTCGTTTACGAGATATCGGTTTAAGTGTTTAGGCGCTACGCAGTTTACAAAAAGGATAAGAACAAGAACAAAAACATTTTTTGAGAAAGCCGTTCTTGCTCATTTTCGGCAACTTTTTTCTCAAAACCTGTTAGATCTGGGTTGTTACAAAAAAAATATAGTTGTATAGGAGAGTTTGTCCTTTATTTTAAAAAAAAATTTGGGAATTTTAGCTTTTAAAGAAAAAAAGAACAAAATTGTCAAATTTGGGTTTTTTTTTAATGTTACGTTACCGGACCGTTTTAATAATTACAGCGATCTGAAATAACATGTTTTTTGACTGGAAGGATGTTTAAATTATTCTTTAAGAAAACATTATTTCCACGTTTTGCCTCAAAAGGTTTGAAACGGTAAACCAGAGTTAGTACCGAAACTGGATGGCCCATTGTCACAGGAAGGCGATTCATCTCAATTAGCCTGCCTCTAGACGTACCCCTGCATTAGCCACAAGGAACTCACTGTCTTCTGTACCACAGTTAGTGCCTTACAATAAATACAAAAAAATTCAATTTTTTAAAATTCTTGTTTAAATTTACTTTAAATAAAGTTGAGAATTTTATTGAAAAATATAACATTAAAAATTTGTTTTTTCTACGCATAGTACCTTTTACTGCAGCCCAAAACAATCTTACCATGTAAAATTCTTCATCTTCATCTTACTCCGGCTACGTGGCTTTAGAATTAGAATTAGAATTAGTTATCCTGACATTTTGTCAGGAAATCGGTCCGGAAACAACAGCAACCGCAATTGCCAGAAGATGGCCATTTTTTTCTACATAGCCGACTCTAATATCTTTTAGAATTTTCTTAGGGCACTACCAAGTAGGGCTGTGACTTTGAGAAAAGCTCTTTTGTGAGGTTATTTGCTTACTCATTTCCTTGGATATCACAGGGTACCCTGGTTTCCATTGCAGTGTTGTTTCTTCCTGCCCAATCTGTTGATCATCCTTCTGCCTACTATTTCTACACCATTTTCACCTAGCTTTAAAGCAGTAGTTCTCAATCTTTCTGGAATTACGAGACACAATTGTCTTGCGGAATACCAACTTCCAAAAATAGTGTAAACTAAGTATTGGACTACTGAAGAATAATTAGAAAGAAAATAAAACAAATTGCTTTGATATATCTTTGAAATTATCTGTAGTCATGTTTATTGTGTCCCTGACCGGTTTCGGACTTCGATCTATAATCAGGGGTAGAATAAACAGTTTGGTGTAGAGATTTCGATTTTACTCATGTTTCCGTCACGCACTGCATTGATGACTTTTGCACTGTGAATATTTGAACTATTTCCTTCTTCTTAAATGGAGCTAAAACACATGTAGAGTCTTGGCCTCTTCAAGACGTGCTCGCCAGGCGTCTCTTTCCTGCGCAGCTGCCCACCCAATTTCAAGTCATAACATAAATGCAGCATCCTTTGCCACACTGTTTGTACAGCAGCGCTGTTTTCGTTTGCCTACCCTCCTGGATCCTTGCATCCTTCCTTCCAGAGCCTTCCGAGAAATTTCATCTTCAGCCATTTTAACTACATGTCCTGCCCATCCCAGTCTACCTAGCTTTATTAACTTTACTACATCAGGATCCTCAACAGAGTTTACAATTCCTGATTGTTCCTAATTCTCCAATTCCGTGTGTAGGACCATAGATTCTACGGTGTACAATGATCGGGCGCTGCTCCCCAAGTGGTTGCACGCATCTACCGCCCCTTGCGGGAACTACTTTAATTAGTTAAAAAAAAAGATTAAATATAAAATTATATAATGAATAAAATAAAGACAAATTATCTATCTATCTCTTACCAAAAGACATGTTACATTTTAATTACAGGGATCGCAAATTGGGGGCTGATACTACTGAACAAGTCAATAAACTTTTAGCCATGTAAGGAAACGGATTTACTTTACAAAACTTCTTTTAGAGTAGATAAGCCAACTAAGGATTCAATTGGAAGCAATTGGCTTCAATTGTCTAAAAGTCTATTCAGTATAGTATAGATTTGGATCCTCAATTCTGTAAAGTCACAAATCCGAGACTGGATTATTATCTAATAATTGTGATATCAGATGCTAATGATCGGGACAGATTAACACGCAAATAAAAACAAAAAACATCTTAACTAAGAAACCTTCAGTTTTTAAATAACACTGAAACTTTGTTCTTTAATGTTCTTTCAAACAATGGTTTCTGATACTATTTTATCCTTAATACTAAGTAATGAGACCATTATTTCACTCAAATCTACAGAATAAAGTTAAAAGACTATCTCTAGAGAATTTTTCCTTGAGTCTCTCAGGACATTGATGGCCTACAATTAGGCCAATTGATTGTCATTTACAAAACCAATTAATGTCATATAAACGAACAGCACTAGTATGTACAAGGCAACTGTGCCTTTACAAAAATATTGGAATTACTCCATTCATTAGTTAATTTTTTAAGCAATTTTTACTCAACCATTGCGCCATCAGTTACTTTTAATGTTCTTAGTGTTAGAAATGATCAAGCACAAAACAAGCTATCAAGATTGGTATGATGTAAGTTAGGATGAACAATTAGGGGATCATAGTTTGTTAAAAAAAAAAGCCCTAATTAAAAGTGGGATAAATTGAAAAACAAAAATAATTAAACAAATTTTGATTATCACAAACACGAAACAATTATACTTAAATAAAGAAAATCGCTTTATTACTTCTATTACACATTGTAAAGAGAAGTATTGTTTCGTGTCAAGTTTTCAAAATTGAATTTTCTCATTTTAGAGTTACATGTCCAAATTACAAAAAAAAAAAAAAAATGGTTCGAAACCAAAAGATTTAGGAAGCTCAAACTTTGTAATTATATTTTGGGTACAGCTAATCCAGATCCTGCTGCCAGATTAAACAACCGAATTAATCAACAACTCTTTCGAAAAAGGCATCTTCGGTTTTGCTTTTACTTCGTACAATAATTCTATAAAAAGTTCTGTAATAAAATCATTTTAGGATAGTTCTAGTTTGTAAACTAGAAGGATGGGATTGGCGATCTTTGATTGCAATGTGTTTTTTAGGCTAAAAACTAATTTACCATTCATTCTACGGTAATAACATGACATAAATGTTTGATTACAATGACAAATTGTACTGAAACGTCGCAATTGGAAGTCCAGAATTTCTGAAGAGACATTTTTAGTTTTTGCAGACTGCTAATTTTTTTTTTTTTAAAAAAAAGAAAAGATGTTGAACTGATTTAAGAACAGCAATAAACAATACAAACATAAAGAATTGGTATGAGAAATTTACTAGTCATTCATTCTATTTTAGAGTCTAGAAGGTGGGAGAACTGCTTAACAATAATTATCGTAATTTGCACGTGCCATCATTGGCTGTACTAAGTAAATTTGAATGCGACATGAAACATGCGTTAATATGCAACCGAAAGTTGGAAGTTTGCGCTCAAAACACGGAATCGACTTTTGAAGCACAATTGTAAAACATTTGGTATACGCTTTTACCAACGGTTTGGTGCATAAGATGCATTCTGCGGGACATGATAAGTTTTAGAATAAATAGTGTACTGCTGGAAACAGGTATTAGCAAAAACATTTCGTTATAAGTGATTAAGAGGGATGAAAAAGAGCCATTTATTCACGGAGAAGAATTGGCCAAACTTACGGTTATTTTGGAACTTGCCTAATACCAACATCATCAGCATAAATATCTATCAAGATGGTTCCGTTGTTAGCGAAAGAAACGAAATTGAAGAAACCCTAAATCATGACTAAAAATCAGCTCCTAAATAATTTAATGAAAATAGTAATTTAATGGATGAACTTATTAATAATTTTTAATAATTATTTGTCGGAAATATCTCTTGAAATTTTAATTACAATTATTAAAAACAAAAAACGAAGTAGGTATTTAATATAACAGCCCCCCAGTTTAATGAAACAGATTTCCTTAATTAAAGTTTTGAGATTAGCAAAAGGAAATTAATTATCGACTTGAATGATTTCAGAATTGAATTATCGTTTAGCAAATAATTTGTAGAAAAGCAAACTGTAATAACTTTGCTCAATTCTGCTTCAAGGTATTATGGCTCCATGCCTCTATTACACTTTAGATCCGCTACGTTTGCAATGCGCGATGTTGTCAGGTACACAAGAGTAAATCATATTTCAATCAAGAGAAGTTGTGAATTGTTTATTTCTAGTAAAATGATGTATTTTGTTTATGTCAAAGTACTGAAATTAAGATTTAGAAGGAAATTAAATTTTTTTACTTAGAAATGGAAATCTAACTTATCATGAAACCTCACAAAGATATAGCCGGACAGACTCTAAGGAAAAAGATCCGTCTAATGGACTTTAACATCGGATTTTGGAATATATTATCTTTATTATAAATGTGAACGAGTTCTTTTACCTGGGCTCCCTGGTGAACGAAGATAATGACGTATCAGCCGAAATAAGACGAAGGATTATAGCGGCCAATAGATGCTACTTTGGGCTTCGGAAGCATCTGGGAAGTCATCTAATATCAAGGAGGAAAGAGCTGCGATTGTACAAAACCCTGATCCGCCCAGTCTTGACATACAGCTCTGAAACCTGGACCACATCTAAAATAGATGAAAGAGGCCTCCTAGTCTTCCTTTAGGAAAATACTGCGGCGAATTTTTGGCCCAGTACGCGTGGGACAGGAATGGAGGTCTCGGACGAATCAGGAGCTGTATGTAATGTTTAAAGAAATAGATGTGTTTAAATTCATGAAATTGTCTAGACTTCAGTGTGGTTAGAATGAGGGACGAGGACATCCCAAAGAAGGTGACGGATGAGCACCTCCATGGAGTTAGGAGAGTTGGGTGGCCGAAGCTGCGCTGGGCGGACAGTGTTGCAGGTGATGCTAGGTCGTTGTTGAATATCACCAACTGGAGAGCGGCAGCAAAGAGTAGGACTGACTGGCGGAAACTGGTTGCAAAGGCCAAGACTCAGCAATGAGTTGTGGCGCCATTGGATGATGATGATGACTTAGAAATGGATACTACTGTTGCTATTTGGAAACTAAAATTACGATTTTTATTCTTTCGGTAATGACTTCAATGAATTTCTTTAAAATTTGATTTCATTGATACACTTGTTAGCCCATCGCTTTCAAATTGATAATTAGAGACCTTTGGCACCCCTCAAGCTTTCCTCCGAAGGGTTGCTTCGGAACAATTTACTGTTCTGCATCTAAACGACATATAGTATCTAGGGAAGACGGCGGAAAGTGAAGAAATGCGATGAAATAATGGACTGTTTTTTAAATTTCCGTTTATAATATAAATTCAAGTAAATTTACCGTCATAATTCAGCGTCTGCTACTGGATTTGAGTTGAATTATTGCAACGATTTACATTAGAGCACAGAATTAATCAAAATGTCTTCAGAAATAAATTATTCATTATTCAATGGCCACAAAATTTTTGCCGTTTAATGGTGTTAATCTTTATTACTTGGGAAATTTTATTATAAATATAAAAAGCTATGACTGAACCAAATGCTTTGACACTTAAATTTAAGATGTTTCCAAAAAAAAGAGGAATTAATCGATTTGTGCAGTGAACGGCACATTTGTGAAGTGCAGTTAATGCTATTCCCACCCCATAATCAGTGTTGCACTTTGAAGTTTGAGTATTGGATTTTTCCTTAGCAAAGAGAAAAAGCTATTTCGAAATTTGCCATTGTAGCGTTAAGAGAAATGAAAATAGAATGATTATTGTTAATGATGAATAGATTGGAATATAGAAAATGAACTACGTGGCGAGTAACTTCAACGTAAATATTTATAGAAGCATATTTGCGCAGGGAATCAGGTAAAATAAGGCAGACTACTGGAGTAACAGTGGCTGGGCGAATGTTTACCCACTGGAGCCTCCTTTACTTTTGCCGCCTTGAAATGAAAACAAGTTGATTTGTGGTGGCTCTTGGGCTTTCCACACTTTTCTTTCTCCTTTTGTAGTCACTCTAGAGTCCTAAAGGCTGTGTTAGTTCCAAACCATAGAACTCTGTTTGTGATAGTCTATGCATTAGTCGGCTTTCGCAATCTCAGCCAATTCTTTCTTAAAATAACTGCCATCTATATACTCTTAAACCAAGTCTACTATATACAGAAAGTGCTTTTGTAACATCACCGCCATTTCTCTCATGTTTTAAGTATTCTCGTTCCACTGTTTTTACTTTGAATCAGTAAACAATATTTATATTATATTATATAGCTGGTAAATTGGATTTAAATTTTCTAAACCCCTTTTTAAGAATTACTTAAAATTACTTAATTATTTCTTCTCAGCGGGATCCAAGCTCATCAATTGAGTTTGCAAACCTAGCAGCTACATTTTGAAAATATTCGCTCGCGTTACATTTCTTTTTTTTTTAAAGTACAGTGAAAATCGGACATATAGTTGAAGAGAAGATATTCACAATCAAGATTATTTAACAGCAGAATTTTGGTGAAGATTATTCTAAAGCTAATCTATTTTCATTTAAAGCAAGTTCTGTAACCCTCAATTACATTTATCAAGTTTGGTTAGTGGCAGTTGCTAGTTTTAGTTGTTAGCAACTCCCAACTGGAAAGTTGGCTAATCTAGTTAAAGTTAGTTGTGCATTAGCCACTATTAGACGTGGAATCCATCCTTGAAGAGTAGCTCACTGTTGTTCATCAACTCAGTCACTTGATTGAAGAGAATTTTAAGAAATAGTTGAACTTTTTTTCTCGTAAAATATGCGCAGAGATACAAATTATGTGCGCGTGATACGTGTGATCTAAAATGGACGAATATAGAATTTGTACTTTATTAGAGTTACCACTAAATATAAGGTATTGTGACAACAAGGCCAATATTACTCGTATCTTTGATTTTAACGACTCAGTACGCATGCTTATTGAACTCCTGAGTGGTTTCGGACTTCCATGCATCTACAGAGGTAGATTAGATCAGTTTGCTGAAGAGATTGGTATTTCATTCTCCAGAATAACACCTTACATTTGCTGAATAAGAGGTGATGCAGGATGAATGTCTGAAACTAGTTAGAGATTCAATAAACATGCTTGCATGTTAGACATTAGAGCTTAACAATAAACATGCTTGCTCAATCAATTAGATTATACACGGATCCGTTTTATCCACAGCACTGCGGATATAATCCGCATTTTCAATACTTATCTTCAAGCAGCTTATTCGAGTGACAAACTGGTTTCTAGTAATCTTAAAAATATTTGAAGGCATCCAGTAGGCATTGGTTTCATCTTCCAAAGCTTTCTTCTTCTTCTATCCTACGCTCAAGGCTTCTTCATAGACTTTCCGCCAATTTCTTTCCTGTCGACAGCTGCAAGTCCCCATTATCCACAGTGGCGCCAAAGTCTATCTAGCAATCGCATTCCTCTGGCTTTTTGTTGTTTACAAACTGATATTAAACGCTCTAAAAGTTTTTGAATTGCTGGTTATCAACAACTGCTACGATACTGTTAGGAAACTGTCGCAAAGCGGTTTACGGAACAAATGTGATATAACAAAGTTTCTATATATGTATAGATCTTTTGGATTCACTGCAGATGGCTTAACCTATCGAGTGGCTCTGTTGTTGATGTGATGTAGAACGGATCATTTGTCTGAAGAGCGCTTTATGAAGAAGGATAGATGGGAGATCAATCCATCAAAGGGTGGACCATGTAGAAGTGGAAGAGAGAAAGAGTGGAAAAAAGTGATGGTAAGCGAGATGGAAGTTGAGAAGAAGATGTTGTTGCGAGGGTTGGAGTCCGGGTGCCTTGGCTATGGGAGAAGGAGTAGCGCTCAGGATGGGTAATGGCGTGCCTTCACTCGACCATCACAACATCCTTCCATCCATTACGGTAGGCGAGTGGTAGTAAAAGATATATGGTGGACTTGCCAACTCTCTTTCCTTCGGCCCTCCAACTGTGTTACAATTTGTGTGAACAAGGCTGGCAGAACCACTACAGCACCTCTTCATGCTAACACATATGGGAGGAGAGTTTCAGTAACAACCTTGGTATACCCTCCAACCTTTTTCCCAACTTTAGGCTAAGTGGAATTGCTGTTTTGTTACTAGCTCATAACCTTTCAACACGCTTTAACCATAGCACAATCGAGAAATCCTTATTCTACACACCCTTACTGTAATTTACTAAGTAATTTGTACTCGATATTCTGGAATTACTAAAAGTAGTCGATGTGGTAAACTTCCTTGAAATAAGATCTATTGTAAACTTCACTTGGCTTTCTATTACTGCCATCCTCAATGGTCAAAGGGTGAAACCTCGATTTAAAGTGGTGAAACTTTCAAAGAAGTGCCCATTGTCAGCATTCTAGAACTTATGCCGGCAGTGTTTCCAGCGTCTTGGAGGATTCCTTGGTAATACAGTAAATAAAGAATTGGCGGATTAGAATATAAGGAAACTGAGGAATGGAAACTTAAGAAAGCGGAATCTTGAAGCTAGAGAGCAACTAAGAGATTTCGGTGCAAAGTAGTGCTGAAAACATAATAAGGATCGTTAGTGGATTCGACGGAATGTTTATGTTTTGTACTCAATTATTACATTTTATAGGCGCAACGGTAGCCGGGGGTTAGAGGTGAGACCTGCAAAGCTAATATGCATTGTGGTACTGGGTTCGATTCCCGGTCCTAGGCCTTGGATTTTATTTAATGGTTAACAAAAGAAATTTACAGTAAAGTATATTTGCTAGTCGCCTCCGTCCACGACACCTAATTGGTAATTGGACGTAAAGCCCCGCCTGAAAAAATAGGCGATTACTTTAATATTACTTTTTACATTTTGTACTTTAAACAAAACTTGGGATTTTAATAAGTAAAACAATCAATACTCGACAATGAGTGTCCAAATAGATCAGAGTTGCATCTTCTCCCTGCAATGTGCTGACGATCAAGTTGTCATTGCTTCGGATACGCCGATGATATGTGCTACATGATTAGGAAATTGGTAGATGCGTACTCCAGAAGGGGTTTATTTCTTAATAAGAAGAAAACAGAATACATGGTTTTCATATCGCGGTCGATAGGTAACTGGACGCTAGATAACAGCGAGGAGTTCAAATACCTCGGATACTGGTTACCTACTAGCGGGAAATCTAAGGCAGATATTTCGCATAAAGTTAATAACGGGAAATTTCATTAGCACTTTGAATTCTACTCTCTGGAGTCAAGAAATAAGTATGTCAACTATGAAGAAGATCTACTGCGCTTTTAAAAAGAAAAACATCTGCGTCCTGGACAATGGCCCAAAATTTAGAAAGCAGATTACTAGCCTGGAGTTAAACTTCTGAAGGAGAAGTTGTGGTTTATCTAAAAGACATCTTATCTCTAACTCTGTGATTGGAGATAAAGTAGGCATAGACGAATAGCGATTAACAAAAATTAACCGAAATTATTTCTAATTACAGGAGAAAGTTGTGAAAAGAAACTAAACATTCTTTCGAGTAAAGTTACATTTTTGGATGACAGATGGCCAAAAATAAACTAAAAACCTTTTTTGGGGGGGCTAAAGGGTTTTCAAATTATGTATATTCAGGGTAAACTCTATTTCGGCAACTCGATATGAGCGCAACCTATATCATCTTGTGATAAGTGGAATAAAAATTTATGGTTAGAGTTTCAATTTTTAAAGGAGAACATTCGCATCAATGGAAGTACAATTTATATTTTTAAGTTACGGATTTTTATTGGAAACAACTAGTACAAAGATGCTTTAAACATTTAGCATATACCTGAGAAAAGCGGATTTAATGTTTAATAATGTTGGAAACAATTAATTTATAAGACAGGATAGTCCAGTTTTCAATTAACTTTATAGTTTGGGGTATTTCGTTGCCTAATTAAGGAGTTAATACACAATTCCTTACCACGTTAACATTTTCTAAATAATTCGCAATCCCAAAATTACTGGACCACAAAGATATGCCCGGATCTCGTGGCTATCAAGTTAACAGTGGTTCTCTTTTAATTAAAATATCTTTTGGTTTTAGAACTATCAACTATGGAACTTTAACAAAATCTTTTTGAAAGTATCTAAATTTACAACAAACAAAGGAGGGCACTCCAAAATGAATGGCTTCTTCGAGGATTGGCTTCAACGATAATCTTTAAAGCCAAAGTATCCAGCTTTTCTTCAAAATCTTGCCTCCACAACGATTCCAGATCGTCCTCCATGACGTTTAAAACCCTCTTGGCTTCGAGACCAGCTTCAGTAGTGTAAGAAACTCCAGCGACAGTGTTGCCGGTGGGCAGCTTCTCTCCTCAAGCTGATCCAGTCATGAAGACTTGAAGGAAAGGGATATTTTATAGAAAGTACCTCTAAAGTACCAAATTTTGGTGTAATGTACCATTTTATGCGTTCCTAATTATAAGAAGGGTTAAATTAGTTGCTAAAACACTTAGCTGAATCCATTTTTCACTTTACGAGGATTTTTTGAAAAGATTTTTCATTAAATTAGGTATCTATCTTTCAATTGTGTTATTCTACAACTTTTACCCGAGAATTTTGTCTGAGAATTAATTTATTGCCAATGCCTTGAGAAGATCAAGTGGGTTTTGCTTCTCTCTAAGTGACTTTTAAGTGTCTTTAAGGCGTTACTTTTATATTAACTAACAGGTATTCAATATATAATTACTATATTTTAATAAAATCGGTTCAATTGCTATTTCAGAAAATAAAATTTGTGGTTTTTAACGATTTTTCGGACAAATTTTAAGTTTTAGACACTTTCATAAAAGTGTTCATCAATTTTTTTCTCTTTTTTAATTAATACAATTGATTGAATTAATCAATCAATTAAAAATCAAAATGATTGAACCATTGAAATGGCATTTTAATGCATTGATTTAATTTCAGATTAGAATTGTGCCAAAAGCTTATCACAGAGTTGTTCAAAAGAACAATTGTTAGTCAATGCAATCTAATTCTGACCACTTAGCTATTTTCTTTCAAAGATATCCACAAATGTTGGAACATATTTATGTAGAAATTTGTTCAGAAGGATTTTACTATGTGCTAAAGTAAATGGGGGAGATTTAGTGTATATCTTTCCTCAATATTAGATCAATACTCCGACTTTGGACATTAATAATTAACCCTTTTTGTACTGTGGTAGGGTGATCTGTAATTAAAATCACACTTTTAATCTTAATAGTGGGTAATTTTAAAATCTTTTTTCTTTTTTTTTAAATTTATTTGTTGTTCACAATCTACAAAAAGTATAAAATGTAATCAGGGAGTCTGATGTAAGAAGTCTTCATGACTGGATCAGCTTGAGGAGAGAAGCTGCCCACCGGCAACACTGTCGCTGGAGTTTCTTACACTACTGAAGCTGGTCTCGAAGCCAAGAGGGTTTTAAACGTCATGGAGGACGATCTGGAATCGTTGTGGAGGCAAGATTTTGAACAAGAGGATTTGTAGAGAATGGAAGAGAGAATTTTCTATAATTAGATTTGGATTCTTCAGTTATGTATGAGATTTTGAGATCGTTATGGATGGTAGAGTTAGTGACATAAAATGGAGAATTCGTTATCTGACGGAGAATTTTTGATTGGAAGGACTGGATCTTTTGTGAATTAGAAAGTTTGGCTGAACCCCACAGCTCAAGTCCAGATCGGTTTAAGTACACAGTTGTATATTAGTCTTTTAAATTCCAGTGGCAGCTTAGATTGTCTGCCAATTAGTCGCAGTAGTAATTTGTTTCGTCGGTTGAGTTCAAGTCTTTTCAGTTTAGTGTGCGGATTCCACGTTAGTCTTTTGTCGATGTACATCCCAAGGTAGCGAACTAAATTCGCAGAAGGAAGAGTATTTTAAAATCTAAACTATAAAATCGGTCCAGATTTTTTAAGAAATATAAGATAAAAAGAAAGTAACAGAAATATTACTGAGAATGTTTGTTAAAAAAAAGAAGACTTCTACTAGATGCTGGAAGTCTTTTATCCCTGTAGAGGGCTCCATTGCCTCATCGATATCCTACCACAGTCGCCCTTCCATTTGAGCGTTTTTAGAAAGTGGCCTATCTCAGGCAATAATATGAAACGGCCCATAACGCACATCTGTTCACCAGATATATATCCGTTTTTACTACCACTGCATGGTTTTTACCCTGCAATAATATACCGTTATTTTACCAAAAATGCTGCACTAAAAAGAAAGAAAAAAAACAAACTGAAAAATGCTTAAATTTGTCTTTTACTTATTTCTTATTCTCACAACTTGTGAAAAGAATTAAATCTGCGATAATGTTAGTAATAATAATAATTTGCCAAATTAAATTTTCTGCGACAATGTAAGTTTAACTCTGCATAAACGACAGAGAAAGAGAAAATAAACAAATTATGTATGTTTATTTGCGTGAAGTAATGCGTGCAAAACATTTAATCATGATAAGGTAAGTTTTAGCCCGGTGACTGCCTTTTTTTGCGTTTCACATTGTGGGTGTAAATGTGGATAATAATAATAATTCCGCTTGGCTCACGTATGGAGATTTGTTTTAGAGATGGAAGGTTATGTGACTGCTATTCAGGATCAAGTTAACCGCAATAGGTATTAGGAGACTTACATAATTAAGTTACTTGAAATGTAGGATGAAACTGTACCATGAAAAGCTAAAAACTATACTTTACGTAATATAATTCAGCACGAACAGTTGGCACAATCATAACCTTCATCGACCAAACTAGGAGGCGCCAAAAATTATCCATCCGTAGTTAGCAATGAAAATTTGGGTTAACTTTTGGCCAAACTATTAGTTACGCGCATGAGTTTGACAGATTGTGCGACGTTCTGGGCTCAATGATCGAAACTGCAACACAATGACCGAAGGTTCTGCTGCATGATAAAGGCCGGAGGACGATCATAGTTGGTCCGCAGTTGCTGTAGTTAGCACTAACAAGTTTTCTTTAAGTTTTTGGAGAGAAAGAAACAAGAGTATGCGGTACTAGGACCCGAAATAAAGAAGCGTTTTAGCGTTTTGTTGCATTATAATCTCATTAAAACGATAAATTCGTTCAATTTATGGAAAGTAACTTGCAAGGGAAATGCTTGTATAGGATGCAACATGCTTAGGAGAAAAAGATCTATTGCGAAAATGCATACGACTTTTTGTGTGGTTTGTTGTAGATGAGTTCAGCTGCGTAAAGAAGATTTAAGTAGAGTAGACTGGCTGATTTCATGCAAAATTTGTTATCAGCGGAACTTAAACTAACTATAAATTTTAAAGTTCCTGTAAGGTTTTGGTTTTGAGTTATGCTGTCATACCAATCCAAGACAAAACACATTTTTTGTAGTATCGGAGAACTTATACTTCCAGCGAAACCCAACATCAAAACTTTGATCTGATCGTAATATTTATTGTAAAAGGGGGAAAAAAAGATGTCTGCTGAGTACCTTAGTAGATCGTCTGTAAAAGAAAAAACAACCATAATAAAGTTAAACAAGAATATGTGAGCTGTTCGCGTAAAAAAAAAACTATTTACTACAATGTAATAGTAGAATGTTTGATTTAATAACACAATTAAGAGAATTAGTGTGGAATTTGGCGTAGTAATGAGTTAGGGCAACTCATTCCTTTATCTGGGCGAATGTGTTACGCCAATGTTAATCTCTTTACTCGAGTTATCTAACTACTAACTCTGCTTAACTATTTCGCTCCAGTATTCATGGAGATTACCAACTCTTCACGCTAGCTCTTAACCAAACTTACAACAATTACAGTTCTCATTTAATCAATAACATTTTTAATATTAGTATTTTCACGTCTTAAATCAGTACCAGCATTCTTCAGTTGATTACCCATCTTGTCAAGGAATTTTTCAGAATTTTGAAGGAGCTATCACGTGCCAGGAAAAAAAAGTAGCATGGATACCGTTTACGGTCATTTCCCATTGTTAAGAAAGTGAGAGGAGACCCAGAAGATAAGCAGGAACACAGTTCAACTGTTCAGCGCTACTCACCACTCCGTTTAGCGTTCACCATCAACCTTCACTTCGCGAGTAACCATCCGCTCGCGACCACATGAACATTGATGTATATTTTTATATGTATTAAACATCTTTCTGTAGGCGCGCAAAGGCGCTTACAGCCAAATGCAGAAGACGCGAGAATTTTAGAGAGGGTTAGTCTCTAGTGTCCTTAGTGCATAAGCCCCACCATCTCGTCAAGGTTGGACACAAGGTGGGATCAAGGCCGGAAGGGCTAGGGCCATAAGAGGGCCGAGACGACACTCGAAGCTGAAGATGAAGAAAAACTGATGCTGAAGAGAAGTGTAATGTAAAGGATACAGGAAGGCGGTTGTTGCTCCTTCTGCTTGCCGATGAACGAGATGCACTGTCTGGTAGCCTGGAAAGAAATGAGATGAAACACATCAAAGTTTATAATAGATGCGAGGCTACAGTAGTTTGGCGGGAACCAGAAGCGTAGGAAAAGGTGTAAATACGATAGCGGGAAAGAAACGCGGGATGATGAGTAACGCGATGGCGGGAAAGATGAATCGCCAAGGAGTATGATGATCGGCAATCATTAAGTTTATTAGCCTTCTGCTGAATTAAGTACCGCTACCTGCACTTTGTGTTTATCTGCTATAATGATGAATTTGTGTATTCTATTCTACGTAAAGTAAACCCTGCAAAAGCTTCTTTAGACAGGAAAGCAAGGGCCTAGTTTTCTAAAAAAATGAACTGACACGTGGAAAACCGTAAAAGTTAATTCAAAATATTTATGATACAAAATTTAATGAAAATATAAACTGTGGACTTTCTTGGTGTTAAACTGAAAATAATAAAAAAAGCGTTCAATATTCTCCAGAGTATGAGATTTGGATACACTCCAAAATTTCCTTATAATCTACGAGTATATGCCACTTTAGGGCGGAAAATTCTCCAAACAGCCAAAAGATATCTGTACTTCTTTCTTGAATTATTCTTGTTGTGCGCATTTATTCTAATTTATAACAAAACTGTGATATTATAAACTTTTTCTTTCTTTTACTGAACTCAGTAAGAGAAGTTGTAAGTGTGCAGATTTTTGATTTTTGAGGTTTTCAAGGGGAAATATCAAATTTGAGGGTTCTGTGAGTCACACAAAAAAAAATTGTATTTTAGAAAATGGTGCGGGAATAAATGTGACTAAAAGTCCACCATAACACAAAAACGAAAAACTTTAGATTCTAATAGAGGAAGCGACTGTTATGTTTTGGTTAAGATGGATCAACTCGTACGTAAAACTTTACAGAATCACTTTTTTTATTTTTAGTTTTTTTAAGATTTTATCAAAAACGGCTCCAATAATTTTCTTTAAAATTTTGTTTCACCTCTTTAGAAAAATGGGCTATCATCCTGAACGAAACATTACTTTCACTCTTCAACGCATCACTCTTCCTCCTGTCTTTTATAATCTTATACCTTTACAAGCAATCAACGTAGTCCCCCACCTTGGGCTTTACCTTGACAGAAGACTTACATGGAACCCTCATACTCGACTTAAGAGAACAGAACTCAACAGACGCTTCTGACAACTAAAAAACCAACTTGACAACAGATCAAAACTCACTCTGGGCAACAAAAGACTTATATATGTAAGTATATTAAAGCCAGTCTGGGCTTATGGCATCGAACTGTGGAGTTCAACCAAACGCTCAAATCTGCAAAGGATCCAGTCCTTGCAGTCTAAAATTCTTCGCTCTATAGTAAACGCTCCTTTCAACGTCACCAATCAAACCATTCACACAGACTTAAACATTCCTTTCGTCACACAATTTGCAAAAACACGTTACAGAAAATTCCATCTTAACATTCAAACACATTACACTCTACTTGTACAACATCTATCTTCCAGAACATTTTCAGACAAAACTTCCAGATGTCTTAAAAGACAGTGGCCTCGCGAGCTCCTCTCTGATGAAGAGAGTCAGTAGAATTTAGAATGATATTGGAGTGTTACCGCTGGGTAACTTCTCCACTCTGATATATGTGAATGTTATTTATTGTTATCATTGTTGCTTATAACGCAAAATGCGTTGATTGCCACTAAATATGATTAAAAAAAATAAAAAAATTTAGTGTAAATTGTAAGTATGAAAATCTACAGCTTATGTTTTTTTACATTTTTTCAGAGAAATTAAAGGCTACTCTATAAAAAAAAGGGTTGGTTAGACTCATCTTTTCAGAGCCATTTTTGTGAATTGTGCTGCCTTGCCATTTATATAATTTTATTAAAAGTCATTTGTGGGATTGAATTTCCAAATTGTAAAAACAAAATCCCTGGAAGTGCCGTTACTTCACTGAAAAGATTTCGAAGTATTTTAATATTTTATTTAAACTTTAAACAATAAATACATAAATCTACAAATAATAATAAAAATATTTTTTTCTAAAAATTCAATTACTTCAAGGAAAGGGAGTGGGTGAATTTTCTCTTAAAAGGGTCAATTTTCTGTAATATATGGTCCTATCTTCTATGTTCTGTTAAAAGTGGTTAAAGGAGTGGTCATATTCGAGTTTGACGGAAGTGGTTCATTAGAAAGTACCTATTTACTCAAGGGATAGTTCCAATTTCGAAAATGGTTTCTAGGCTGTTCCGTAAGCTTAGTATTTGTTGGTTTGGACGACACTGTAAGGACACATTTCATTATATAAACTGTAATGGTGGTGAGAATGAATATGTAGGTCAAATATTTCGAATTTGAAGAATATTGAGTTATAACCTTAAGAATAATTGTAAGAAAATTAAATTCCAATGCATCGCTAACATCATATTCTTTTCGTCATAGGTTTTTATTTTACCTAGTTTATGCTCAGAACTTGTAAAGAGTTATCGACCATCTAGTCTGGGAAGTCTTTAAGTCATTGACCAAAAATCTGTTTATGACGGTGTAACGCTTAAAAAATATATTACAAATAATTACACAAATTACAATAAAGTGAACTGATGAATTATAACGGAAATGACTGTAGCAGAAGTGATCAGTCCATTGGTACGCTTCTTCCCTTGGCTTAGCGAAGTAATTACTGAGGATAATTTTTTGCAAAAATTTCTCTTTTTCAGATGTGTATTATGTCAAGTGTGAGATATTGTACAATATTGTAGGATAATGTGTATCGTATTGTCCATGCTAGAAGATCAAGTGGATAATTCTCTAAAATTTGATAATTTACTAATACTTAGTGATAATGTTCTATGGAGATCAGTCATTTCAATACCAAAGATAATTGTGAAGCCCTAAAATGTATTAATTCCTACCTCAGTTTCAATCAAGGGAATGGACAAAGGCAGTGGGAGATTATCTAACCAGCGTAATGGAACTGTTCCAGAGTTGTAAGCCATTATTAGATGATTTCGAATCAATGAAGTATTGATCTGATTTTGAAAAGTTCTAATAACGCTAACTAGCGCGCTAGCTAACAGATCCTTTACAGAGAACGTTATTTTTTTCTTTACAGTTTAAAAAAGCGTATTTCTCAAAAATTCTCAAATTTAGGACCACTATAAGGGACTAATGGTAAGATACCAAAAGACGAAAGGATACTTAATACCTGGCAAAGGAAAAACTCCTTAAATGTATGGACCGTTTAAAAGAAATGGTTCTTCGAGGACTAGTCAGTGGTTGTAGGCAGAATCCTGGAGTCCCCAGAAGTGCAGAGGCGGCCTAGGAAACCTAGACGAAAAATAACATCAAATAGATTGCATCTACAGGCTTCCATAACCAGTTATGAAACTCATTGTAAGAGTAAACTAGAAGTAATAAGTTTCAGTTACTGTGCAGTGTTTTCTAAGTAATTAGTACAGAACTTAGAACATTATCATGATATCTGATGTAACCAGAGATCTCTGATAACTAAGGAACGGATTTTTATGTATTTAAAAATGACAAATATTTAATTAAAATATGCATTTATTTTCGTCAATTATGTGGAAAATATGTGATTTTCTTAAAATATTTTCTGGAATATTTAAGTAAAATGGACATTTTTTTAAATGAAAATCGTGAAATGGTGGAATGATTGCATTTTTCGAGAACCTCACAGTTCAAAAGGAATGGCTTTGAATCCACATCAGCATCACTATCAAGTTTTCCAATAAATGCATTGGCTGCCCTCAACGTCAGTGGTTTCATCAATTGACACCCAAATCGGTCCATCTTTGATATGTTCTCGAATTTTGGTTAGTGTATCTTTATAGATACCTTCCAGGTAGTTTTTCCGCAGAGTGCTCTCGTCAGGCATTTTTTTCCCAATATAGGTCTCTAAGAATCCTTTGAAATGAGGATTTTTAAGTTTGTGGAAAGGGATATCTGCTCTAACCAAAGCCCGACACAGATCTGTACTCAGAGTAGACTTACTTGATGGAGATGTAAGGAAGGCTTGATAGGACGTCCTCTCTTTCTTTCTGTTTTTATTCTCTATGTGCGATCCGGTGGCAATATGTTGGGTGACTTGGGAACATTGAGAGCAAGAAACGCGCTTGTCACAAGCTGTGCAGTACAAAATGTCTCCATCACTTCGAAAAAGTTCTGCTGGAAACTCGCGAAGATATTTAGCAACCAGTTGTTTGTTTGAGGCCGATGTTCGTGGCATTTCACCCAAAAAAGAATACACTAAGTGACCGAACGAAATGAATTGGACACTTCAACGAACGAGCTGAAAGAACAGACAACGTCAGACAACTTCAAAGAACTAACAAGTGCCCGTCACTGTTTAGCAGCATTCTGTGTAAATTACAATAACCATTGTACCCACTGTGATTCACAGCCCTACAGTCTGTGGTTCACAGTTCCTGTCAACCACCTCCCAATTATGAAAATATGCCCAAAATGAAAAATATGAAAAAATATGTACATATTTTGATTAAATATGTAGAAATATTTATTTATTTTCATCAAGTATGTATAAATATGCGATAACAACCAAATATGTGGAAATATGTGAAATAAAAGTAGACTCAAACGGCTTAAAAAGTGTCAGTATGAATACTTCTAGTTGAAAAACGTCTGTAAATTGCCTAGAAAAAAATATGTAAATACATACGAATCCGTTCCCTACTGATAACGATAAGCAAAATGATTTGTTAAACAATTTATCATCAAGTTCACTCAATTCTCTTACCATTACTAAGAAACATCTATAATTAGACTGTCAAAATCAATTAGCTTTATTTTTAAAATTCAATTTATTCAAAGCTTTCCAAAATAGATTTTATGTAAAATATTTCCCTGAATTTTGTTAAAGCAATTATTCGAAATTCAATTAAAAAATTTTCTTACAGAAAACTCATTTGTGCCCTAGTTCTTTTTTTTGAAAATAAGTAAAGTTTTCTTTGCAGGAAACATTTTATTGGTTAAAATCATTATAAACTGAATTGTTAAAAAGATGGTTGTACCGAAGTATTGATTGGTGCAAAAAAAAAGTGGTACCATTGTGAAAATAAAGTGAATTTCCCAAGTATAACTTCCCTTAACCCTCTTTAAGTGGAAAGTTTTCAAATTTACTTTTCACTTTTTGGCTCTGACAATATTTCTATAATAAAATGAAACTCGGTTTCAAAATTGTTATTATGCTCAGTTGCCATCCAGGGTTGAGGTTTTGCCTTAAAGACCACTTTATTAAATAATTTTCCCCAATTTTGAAATTTACTTCGAAACACTCAAATTTTCATTTATCTTTGTAACCTCTACTACATAAATTACGCCATTTTTAAAATTCTTTTTAAGTTTTATGTATCTAGTGGAAACAAATAAATGACAAGATCATTTTGTAATTCACAAAACAAAATAACTTGAATGATTTGATTCATGGCCTTTCAACAATGACGATCAAGCAATTGGCTGACTCAAAATGCCGATGAAATGAATTTAAGATTCGCATTGACGAGAATCCAAGATTGCGTATGAAAGATCGTAGTGTTGGGACACGTGAAATGATATATGGTGCAATGTGATTGGGTTAGGTCAGGGGACAAATTGGAGTTTTTAGATCATTGTGAATAGTCTGATTACTAACCTAGAAAGATGTGCAGGGTATTCAGTAGGAGATTACAGCTAGTTAAGAACGGAGCGCTTAGCTGTTCCGTGCAGTTCAAGTTCATATTTCCAGATTGGGGATTGTCTGGCAGTGAAGAGTCAATTTGGATCGTTCATAGAGCCATTTGATCTTTAGATAAAGTTAGGAAGTTCCTGTCTCTTGAACCAGATTTGGGGATTCCAGGTCCTCACCTCTGTTTGTCATGGTAGAGTCCGATATATCGCATTTGATCTGCTGAAGGGATAGGACTCTGATTCATATAGATTGTAGGCAGTACTTTATGATTGAGGGGTAAAGGTTATGAGAGTGATTTGGCCTCGTTGACCATTATTCTCCATTATGGTCGCATCATTTACACGATTTACGAGTCTCATTAATTTGAAACATTCTTCCCCATGGAAATTCGATTAATGGGATTTTTTGGAGGAGAGAGGAGTGACATCGTTCTGAAATGCTATTTCAATAACATTAGGACTACCTACCTAATATTATTGGAAACATAATATGGAACCAACATTCCAAATCTAAATTCATAGGGTTTGTCACTTCATAGAACAATTTCCTCTCACTGTCCTCCAAGGAATTCTGAAGAACAGTTTCCCACATTAAGAGGAAGTGGAAGGATGCTTTTATACGACCCTCTGAAACATTGTAATAGCTAGGCTTTACAGGAAAACACTCGGAGGGATCCAAGTAGTTAGACATGGAGGACACAGCTCCTCCACTAAATGTCCCCAGAGAAGATACATTCCTCCATCAACAGCTACGAGAATAAGCAAGATCAGGTAACTAACACTTGGAGAGAAGAGAGACGAAGACCTTGTGTTAAGTCTCTGAACCTCCGTCATTAATTAACTCATCAATTAAAATAAAAAAGATTTACAAAATGTGTAAATGCAAAATGTGAATTTATTTATACAGGGTGACCAAAGTTATATGCTCCACCCACTTTTTTTAAAAACGGCGGGAAATTTCGAAAAAATAAAAAACACGTATTTAATCATTTTTAGTCTAGTTTATTTTTAGTGATTGACCCATATTTTTAAACCCCTGTATCTCGAGATACAGCATCCAACTTTCAAATGGAACGTTATAGTTTTTTATTTTTTCGAAATTTCTCGCCGTTATAAAAAAAGTGGGTGGAGCATATAACTCTGGTCACCTGTATATAAAAAGTGAATATTATAATGTAGCAAAGAAAAATACATTTAAGGCAGATTTAATGTGAGAGAGGTTCAAAATTGATGTCAAAAAAAAAAGGTCTAGGGTTTTTGCGACCGACTCCTGCGATTATTGCAGGCTAAAAAATGTTTCAGGAAGAAACGGTCAGTTTTCCGTCGTTTGTCACGCAGTTTATTTCCGGTATTTCTTACATAAAACTCATATCCAATCTCTTGAAGACTATAAGAGCTTTGATATTTTGGTATCTTTGTAATTTGCTATTTTAATTGTATGGACCTTTGCGTCTCATTTAAGGGGAAGGCCCAATAGTGTAATCAGAGATACAGTCTCAATAATTATGTACACTTTTACTGTCAATTTTATAATAAATCAAATGAAGTGATTTGTGTACACTTATTTAAAGTTTCATTGCCTTATTAGGTAAGGGGAGGGGGGCACATTTGAACAGTTTGAATTTCTCGCCAAATATTTAAAACATTTATGATTGGTAATTTTCTCCATATTTTGTGGTAGACCTGTTGTATAATTGGCAGAGTTTCCCTTCGTTTTCATTGTTCGTAAAGTCAGAATTGAGGAATGTTATATTTTGTAAGGTGGAAGTAAAATTTTTGGTGCACCTTCGGAAGTGTATTGTGAAGATTGTAGTGGACAAGGTGTAAGTATTGTTAGCCCATATTAACATTTGGAATTCGTATTTTTAAACCTAGTAATTACAAAAGTCTGTTTACTTGCAAAAAGTGTTGGATATTATATTTTCTTTTATGGAAGGAGAGAGGGCACATTTCAACATCACAGTTAAAATGTGCCCTACCGACCTGCAAGTTTATGACTTCTTTTTTTGTTTAATCGCAGAGATGGGGAAAGTGTTCCGAACCTCCATTAAGAAGCGCAACGAACCGAATATTTTGTTCAAACTTCCTAAACCCATCACACTTCGGGTACAACATCCCGAACTGAGTCATTCTTTATTTTTGAACTACATATCTGTGGTTTAAAAGAGAAATAACTGATAGAAGGTAGTTTCAGTGTAAAGTAATATCATTTCTTTCTATTTTATATTGTGTTCAAGGGGTACCCCACCAGTGGGGCAGATATTGACATTTGACACACAATTTTTAGATTAAAAAAACAGATATGTGCGTAAAGTACGAGGGTCGTTTGAAAAGTTCGTGCAAAGTCAGAGAGATAGCACTACTGGCGCGTATCGAGGTTATGTTTAGTTAGTAGCATCTCTTGGAAGAACACACACCAAGTTTCAGCCAGATCGGTCTATTTCTTTGTGTTTGGCATTCGTTTAAATCGAGGAAGTCGAGTGATTTTCAAAAAATGGACGAAAAAGAATTTCGTGTGTTGATTAAACACTACTTTATGAAAGGCAAAACGCCTCAGGAGACTAAAGAGAAGCTTGATAAACATTATGGTGACTCTGCACCTTCGATTAGAACAGTTTATAAGTGGTTTCAAAATTTTCGGGGTGGCCATACGGGCGCAAGTGACGCTGAACGTTCTGGACGCCCTGTTGAGGTTACTACTCCAGAAATCATTGATAAAATCCATGATATGGTGATGGATGACAGAAGAGTGAAGGTGCGTGAGATTGCTAGTGCTGTGGGCATCTCGAATGAACGGGTACATAATATTTTGCATCAACATTTGGCCATGACAAAGCTATCCGCAAGATGGGTGCCGCGATTGCTCACGCTTGACCAAAAACGAAATCGTGTGAAGTGTTGCAAGGACGGTTTGCAGCTGTTCCAGAAGAATCCGCAGGTCTTTAAGCGTCGTTTCGTCACTGTGGATGAAACATGGATACATCACTACACTCCTGAGACCAAAGAACAATCTAAACAATGGGTTACCAAGGGGGAATCTGCGCCAAAAAAGGCGAAGACCGTTCCTTCGGCCGGAAAGATTATGGCGACTGTCTTTTGGGATTCGCAAGGAATAATCCTCATCGACTATCTGGAAAAGTCTAAAACTATTACAGGTGCATATTGTTCATCGTTATTGGACCGTTTGAAAACCGAGCTGCAAGAAAAACGCCCACGATTGGCCCACAAAAAGCACCAGCTCACACCTCAGCAGTTGTGGTCGCAAAATTAATGGAAATAGGGTTCCAACTCGTTTCACATCCCCCCTATTCTCCAGACTTGGCTCCCTCGGACTACTATTTGTTCCCCAATATGAAGAAATGGCTGGCGGGAAAAAGATTTTATTCAAACGAGGAGGTGATTGCAGAAACGAATGGCTATTTTTCAGACTTGGACAAATCCTATTATTCGGAAGGGATCAACAAACTAGAGCAGCGTTGGACGAAGTGTATAAGCCTAAAAGGAGACTATGTTGAAAAATAAAAAAGGTTTACCCCAAAAAATTAAGTAGTTTTTATTTTTGCACGGACTTTTCAAACGACCCTCGTACCAACTGTTTATTGATATAGATCTGTTAAGAAGACTTGAAAGTTGTAGAAAACAAAATAAAAAGGTTCAATAAAACGATTCTGTGCACTCTGTAACAGAAAATGTAAATTCTGTTCAAATGTGCCCCCCTGGCCACTACCTCCTAAACTCTCTGCTGCAGAATCTCTTCTTTAATCTCTTATTAATTTAAGGACCAGTAAAGGTCCTTAAAACCCTAACACAACGTAATTAGGCTCGTCTACAGGTAACCACCTTAATGCAGAAGAAGAAGTAAGAAAAGATAGACGAAAATATTTTCCCGTTTAGTAACTTACTTCGCGGCCAACTTTCTACCAAGAAATAAAACATCAGAGTGCATCCCACTGCGAAACACTGTTGCAGTCCTTTATCTTTTTTTTTTGTTTTTTTTAATTAAAAACACTAAGTTGAATAAAAATTAATTATGAAAACTGAGTTTAGAGAATGTGATAACTTTTTTATTATTATTAATATTACACTCGCTATAACACGTCTTCTGATAACGTTGTATAATTTTTAGAGCGCATGGTTTACAGTAGAACCGAAATCCCTAAGGGTTAGTGAAGGATACGCAATGCAGACTCTCGCAGAAACATTTCGCCGCCTATGCAGTCAAACATTAATCAATCCTCCAACCATGGCCGTCACAACTAGAATTATTTACAGCATGCGTGGCTCATCTTTCCACTAATCGACTTGTTTTCTCATTCCTGGTTTGCCCTTCTAGGCAGCCAGCCTTCAAATTTTTTTTTATACAGTCGAGAAGGTTCAAGAAGTACTTTATGCGTAGTTATTTCTTTCTACATGCTCATTGATTTTGCGTTCAAATTAAAACTATTCTGTTATACTTTACACAAATCTATTTAGTTCAATTCGGATCATTTTTTCTATTTTTTAACATAAAATAGAGTTTTAATTGAAGTATTAAAAACAAACAAAATATTACCAATTTCAGTCATAATTTAATCATTTGCTTTAATGACGAGATTATGTCCAAGGGGCAGTCTGATTAGACGGACGGGTCTGTAGGGCGAGCTCTAGAGTAGTGGGAGACACAATAGATCCATATGGGTCGCGGTGGCTCTGGCCTTAAGGCCGGCCTACAAGAATCTAATCTTATCCAAGGGCCTAGGCTATATTCAGGGCTTATATACTTCATCAATAATTGTAATTTTCTTTACATTGAGGGGTTGTTCACCTTCCTAAAATTTTCCAACAGTCTGCGCAGAAGACATACATCTGGACAGAAGATTCGCACGCGGTGATCCGCAAATCTAATCCAGCTGCTTCATAGGAGCTTCTTACTCTTCGGTGATGGAAAGTGTAATCTGCAACTAGGCAACAATGTTTGGAGACCGACAGTGCTCTGAATAAAGTTCCGGGCGCCAATAACTTCAGTTGTTGACGCGCCTTAAAATATCAAAAAAATAACTGCAACAACTTTTTTGATTATAATAATAAATTATCTTTGAAGGATGAGGATTAACATTAGCGTTCGGGCGAGTGCAGTACTTCATCAAAACTTTTGTACTACAAGTGGCTCGAACTCTTCAGACAGATGGTTCAAACCATGTTCTAAACCATCGTTTTGCTCTACCATCTCCTGCAGTCTCATATTACCTAAGATTTCACAATAAAATCTAGATTCAGTACAAAGTATAAACATACGCATTTAAGCAATTAATGATATCGGCATCACATACAGCCGGTATAATCAATTCTTTGTGGTTCAGGCTAGAAGTGCACGTCAGTTATGGAAACTAAAAAATGTGCGCTATTTAAAAGTAAAACCATGTAGGCGTTAATTATGATATTAATTTTACTGAAATTTAAAAACATATTTATGAAGTCAGGCTGGCACTTAATGTTTATTGTGTTGCTAAAACTTGAAGTTCTCTAAGTTTGAGATTACATGGTTGATATATAGCTGACTTGTCAATCGAGATGACTGGAAATATTGGTCGAAGCTGCACGTTCAGTTTAATGGAACCCAGCTGCAATGTATAACGTGTGATTAATGGATCAAGTGTTATCAGCTCTTTACATTATTTACCTTAACTTTAATAAGTGAAGTAACATGTCAAACACTGACTGACTTCCTGTTTCTACCCAGCGGAAATACGCGACGATTTTTAAAATATCGAAATAGAATTTAACATACTTTGAAACACTATGAGGGAATCAGAACTGAATAAGTGGTTTAAAAGAGATTAGCTTTTAAACTAAATCCACTGCGACACAAAAAAATCTATGTGGCGCTCTTTATGATAGTTTTCAGGGCCAATTAATCGCTGAGCTTGACTTAATTCGTTAAAAAGCATGTTAACCTTAGTAATTCTATTGACTTGAAAAGACAACGGAAAAATACCTACAGTTGGTGATGCTGAAGGGTCTCGTCTGGCACCAGTAAGGGCACACAATAGATCCTCTGCAGCATGGACGGTGTTGTCTTTAATGAGAGAACACTGCCCGGAGGCCGGCTGCGCTTTTAGAAGGCTTCGGGTGCCAAAGGCCTAAATTTTTATGTAATTTTAAAGTTATAAACTTCATTTACATTGAAAAAAAAATTAGGTATATTTTTAGGGATGTTTTAGATAACCGTATATTCCACTTTAAGCAGATAATTCTCCCGATTTTAGCTCAGACTGGGGTAAAAATATCAATAAAGTTAAAACAAAACTAAGAAAATTGAACCATTTAAATATTGCAATTACAATTCATTTTCGATTCGATTCCGCAGTTTGAGAGATTACTAGCTTATGCTAAACCCGCATTACTTACCTGTCTTGAATTCTATTTTGTTTCTCTATTCTAAACTGAAACTATTCTAACAAAATTAGTTGTGGCACCTTCACTAATTAAATAAAGGGCTGTCACCAGCAAACCTAATCGCAGAATGAATTCTTATTGACGGGCAAAGTACTTTGCAATTTAAGTTGACAGAACATAGTACTAAGTGGTGCACTAAATGCGCTGCAATTCATGAACTACCTCTCGCTAGAATATCAACATCTTGACCATACTTAAAATCAAGTAAATACTAATTAGTTAAGCCTTAATAATACTTCAGCCTCAAAATATTATTTCTTAAACACTAATGGAGTCTAAACTTGTGCTTTTAATTTAAGATCTAGCGACAAAACGTGAAGTCTCTATATTTTAAAAATTGTTCTTGTTGTTACCTTTTTTCGTAAAAAACATAGCGTCTTAACGCTTGAACTGATTTTCATGAGATGTCATTCCATTCAGAATTTCATGTAGATGTGACTTTTAGAGGTCTCTTTGCTGTACATTCTATAAAAGAAGAGTTAGCCCTATGTATGTAAGGCACCCTCTCTAGCATCCTGTACAAATAAACATAGATCTTGCAAATTGGTACCTATATACTAAAGCAGCTTAATTATCATATTCGCTGTGACTTGATAAAATTTGCCAATTGTTGCTGGAACTCTCAAGGTGTTAGTGAAAACATAAAAAGGAATAAAAGAATATTCTAATTATTCTTTTAACTTAAGATGTTCTTCTTCCGTGAATAAGATTTAACGAAGAATTGTTACAAGTTATTTGTTTTTTGTTCTTTTTAAAGGAAGTTTATAAAAGTTTGGCTGGATCGATAGGTACCACTGTGCTGAATACGTAATGCAACCAAGAAGGGGAAGACCATAATAAAGGAGCGGTTACTGCACCATGTCCAAAGGAGCCGGCATTTTCTTTGGTTAGCGTAACTCTGCAAGGAAACATTAGAGACTTCCGCAGCTAATTTTACGAGTAGAAAATAAAATAAATAAGAGTTAAGAACAGATCATTTTATTCAGAACACAATCTAGTAAAATCTTTCTTTTATTTTGAAAAGTAGTTTATTTATTTTAAATGTGGGCAGAGGCTTTATTTTCTTATTTTTTCTAGTTCATTCTCTGAATTTGCTTTCTTAATAAAATGATAGTCACAGATACATTGATTGCCGCTGAGTTCTTAAATTGAAATAACCTGAATAGAATTCCATTTTGCTACTATACAGGAATGAAGCATATAAAACAAATTCTTAATTTGTTCAATTAACAAAAATATATATTAGTAGCATCCTGTAAAATTCAAGATACATCTTGGCAATTTGGAACTTATATAAACCATCCTAATTACATTCGCTGTGACGTGATAAGAATCGCCAGTCATTGCTGGAACTCTCCAGGGGTTAGGATCTTGGAATAATCACTTTAAGAGATCACAACGCCATTGTCGTCCTGAGCGAGATGGTGAGTACTCGGGTGTAAAGAGAAGAAGGACTACAGGAGTAGAATGACTGGACATAGTGTGAATCAAGGAAGCGTGAGCGAAGTAATACTGGAATGAAAGTGGTATGGCGGTCTCTAAGAGAAAGGACATTAGAAACGTAATCAGGAGCATTAACGTCAAAGACCATGAATTAGAAAAAGTGGACTGTATTCTCCGGATTTTGGACGATTTGGTGGATCCTAGTAATTCCACTCCGTAATTCCATAACGTCGCAGATGTACCTAATGTATAAAATTCATACATTTATAGGGCATGTGGGGAGCCACGGTAGCCGAGCGGTTAAGAGGCGAGACCTGCAAAGCTAATATGTATTGTGATTTAAAAATGTTATTGATTAAGTGAGAAGAACTACAATATAATTGTTGTAAGTTTGGTTAAGAGCTAGCGTGAAGAGTTGGTAATCTCCATGAATACTGGAGCGAAATAGTTAAGCAGAGTTAGTAGTTAGATAACTCGAGTAAAGAGATTAACATTGGCATAACACATTCGCCCAGATAAAGGAATGGGTTGCTCTAACTCATTACTGCTCTGAATTCCACACTAATTCTCTTAATTGTGTTATTAAATCAAACATTTACAAACATTACTTTGGTAATAATTACGTAAATAGTTTTTTTTTCTACGCGAACAGCTCACATATTCTTGCTTAACTCTATTACGGTTGTTTTTCTTATACAGACGATCTACTAAGGTACTCAGCAGACATCTTTTTATGTCTATAATGTACAGTAAAGTAAGTGTGCTAGAGCCTCCGTCCACGACACCTAATTGGTAGTTGGACGTAAAGCCCTCCTGAAAAAATAGGCAATTACTTTACTTTTTTTTTTTTTTTACATTTTACAGAGCATATGCGTGGTCCTAAGATGATTAATTTAAAAAGATAAATGCATTTTGATCACAAAATCCCAGTGTCATTTTAGTAAACTCTTTTGGCAGAGACAAAGCTGGGGAAAGCAAAGTCTAACATTCTTAGGGCCTCCAAACAAAATACAGAAAAAAAAAAATATATATATTACAAAAATGGCATTTGAAAACTGGTAAATGAAAGTGCCTAACTTCTTTGTTGGCTATCTGCACGAAAATAGAATCTTGTGGTCTTGGTACGCCCTTTCAATAGAGGGAAGAGGCTTTGCTGGTCGCTAGGCAACGCTTAATATGAGTCTAGACACCAGATCTGACTGAAATGGAACTATTAGGTACAGTGGAGTGGATGATTGGATTCCAATAAAATTAGATATTAAAATGAAAATTATCCATTCTAGTTAAGGTTGGTTAGATGTTACTTCAAAATAAAAATTATATTCTTTATCCCTCATCCACAGTTCTTTTTTTTTAGATTGATGGGCCAATATGGCACAGCGAAGTGCCCAGGGCCGGATTTTTCTATAGGCTAACTAGGCTTCAGCCTAGGGCCTCAAGATCAAGAGGGGCCTACATTCAAATTGTTAGCAAAATTAAAATTACACCATTCTAAAACCAGTACCAATAACAACATGTTTCATTTAACAAATTGATATATACGTATCACAGTAGTGATGTATCTTATTATCTCTCTTGTAATTTACAAACTTAAAAATGGGTGGTGAAAGGGCCTCATAAGCCTAGGGCCCCTTTTCTCCTACATCCGGCCCTGGAAGTGCTGCATTAGTTCGCACAAAACGTGGACGCAATGGAGAGTGAAAATCCCCGGTAAGAAGCAGGCGTAAAAATTTATTGAAGCTAAGTCATTTCCTGTCAGAGTGAAGTGCCAATATGGCTGAATGTTTGACACTTTGAAAAAGGAAAACACTTACTTTCAAACTTTGCCTATCCAGAAGTTCCCTACAAAAGACTTAATCCTTGAAAAAGGGCTGGAGATGCTATTCCAACTAGAGGGTGCCACAATGGGTCCCCTGGGGCGCGGTGGCATAGCCTGACTGGCTAACCCATAGAGAATCTAATCTGAATTTACGACCAATTTTTTTAGATTAGAGAATTATGTTTAGAATGTAGACATTAGTTTCAAGGTTCTATTCAATTGCAGGAGAGTCAAGCAATTTAATCTAATGCAGGAATTCACTAACTAATATATGAGCCATTCACTAAACAACTCGATTAACTCCATAAAACAAAAAGTGGAGAAATGCGATGAAATAATGTACATTTTTATTATTTATTGTTAACATTCAGCAGCTGCAACTGAATTTGAATTGAATTATTGCAACGATTAGAACATGGAGTTAATGAAAATGGCTTCTGAAATAAATTATTTATTATTCAATGGCCACAAAATATTTTGTCGTTCAACGGTGTTAATCTTTATTGTTTGGGATATTTATTGTAAGTATGAAAAGCTATGACTGAACCAAGTGCTTTGATACTTAAATTTAATATACGTATTAAATTGAAGTTAATAGATTTTTGCAGTGAACGTTTAAATGTAGTCACATTTTTTGGTAACATATTATTGGAAAAAACTTGCCTTTCTTTTGTTTTTCATATAATTCCTCCCCAGATATGTTTTCCATGAAGATCCAAAGATTATTCTGGTACTCTTCAGAGTTAGATTAGTGTACTGGTGAAGTAGGTTGCTAAAGAAGCTAAATTATAGTACATATTTATAAGAAACAAATTCGCGTCTTGCAGCAATTAGCAATGACGTTTACAATGAACGACATATGTTAATTGGAATTTATGAATGGGCTGATTCTAGTAAAATGTTCTGATGTTTTTTTTAAAAAATAATCTTCTGGTGTACTGATTTGTTGATCGAGAATGAAGCTAACTCGTCTGGCGGTGCAAAGCGGTTAGTTGTTAATGACTGACATTGTAACCAGTAATGGTAGTTGTAACTTAGGGTAGTTGTAATCGGACAGCTTGTAAACTGCAGAGGCACTGTCCTGACCAAACAGCCTCTGCATCCCCTTTGTTTGGGTCAGAGTCTCCGAGCTTGTTCTACTGCTTTGCCATTTCCGTTTCTCTTATTTATTTCCGTCAAAGTTCGTGTTCCCGCCTCCTTGGGCGCTCAAATGGGACACCAGGTTAGTATCCGGTTGACTCTAGAAACCCGCCTCAGGCGGTGTTCCCTTGCTGATTCCCTGAAGTAGGGGTATCCTCCAGGTGGAGCTCTCGGGTGAAGCCGAAGCCAGAGACATGTGTTGGGATAAGAAGCCCGCAGGTCAACGTCTCCCTCAATGCCCAGGATCCTCTTTTCCACCCTAGCCCCAAAGCCTCGCCACGGGAGAGATATTTATACTCTGACTCTCGACAAGTGCGAGTCCTTGTTCGTGCAGTGTGTGTAGTCGTCTGTATAGTGTGAATGTTAAGGTGTAAATGAGTGGGTGTGGTGGGGAGCTCGAGTTTGCCTGTGGGGTCGCTAAACCCAAGTAGCTGCACACATCAACTACCTCTGCAGGTCCTAAGTGTAGTATGTGAGTGTTAAGGGATGTCAGTGTAAGTGTTGAAATGTTGTTAGACTGGGATACTCGCAGGGACGCCAAGCTCCCTGAAGAAGTGGCTCATCCAGCTCCCTCTACAGGCCTTTTTTCTTACGAGAAAACTCGTATTGTTGTAATTTTTCTATAAGAGGTTTTGTAAAAGAATATGCCATTGCTATTAAATTAAATCTGTAGGAGACTTATAATTAATCATCCGTTGATGACCAATATTGTCAACAATGGGAGAAGCATTTAGTTTAGTGTTAAAAAACCTTCGCAGTCACTCCAATTACATCAAAATATCTTATCTCATCTTCCAAAAACTCTTATACACGTCTTAGTATTTTTATCCCCCGCGTAACCTTCTAACCTGCTACCTTGATCAACTAGCACACTCTACAAATCTGTGTTTATATACGTACATAAGTGTGTTTTTTTAAGTTTCCACGATAGCCGAGAAATAAAATGGCGCGGATTATTGTTCTATTAGGATTAATTACGGGTCTTAGCCACCAACATGAAATTTGCTACCGCAATTGCCAAAAGTAATTGTAATACCTACATTTTCTGGCATCCTTCGATGTCATTTGAAACGGTTAGACAGATTCTAGCAGGGCAGCCCAAGGCCTACACCACTGCGACCCCTTTGGATCTATTGTGGCTCCCCTCACTCTAAAGCTCACCCTCCAGGACCCGTCCTTTTAATCAGACTCTTAATTCTGGAGAGCGACTCTTGGGTAAAGCTCATAGGCCTTGGTTTTTCCTCGCCGAGAAGTAACATCCTTAGCCAGACAAGCTCCTCACACTGACACAACACGTGCAGTACCGTTTTCTCCTCTTCCTGACAGAACCTACAAAGGCTATCTTCTACTAGGCCCATGCATGCCCTTCCTGAGCCTGCAGTGGCCAGTTAATAGGCCTACAATTATTCTGATAACTACACGGCCTTGAAGGATTAATTCTGCAGTCAGCTTTGGCGAGTACCCCTTGAAAAGGTCAGACGGAATTATATTATCTTGGATTTTTGAATGTCTGTATCCTTTTTCTAATTCATGGATCCTCGAAACATAAATTACTTGCATAAAAAACACCCAAAATTTGATATGATTCCAATATTTTCCTTAGCTATGTAATAGTTATTTATTTAACAAGTGTGGAAAGTAGTACTTTTCCTCACGCGAGGAAGGGTTTGCACGCACGAGCGAGCGAAGCGAGACGAGTGCAAGTGCAAATTGCCGAGTGTGAGGAAAATACTTAACATTCGAGTTAAATATTATATTTTTTCTGCAACCATTAGATTTATTAACTAAAAAAATTAAAAATTTCATTTTTACAGTCTACAAAAAGTAATTTTTTTATTATAAACATTTATTGTTATATTACAATTATTTACATTACTTACGTGTTTACATTACTTATTACATTTTCTGCTGTTTCTTTTATTGATGGAGGAGTGTTTTCTAAACAGGCATCACTAGAATCCATTTTAAATTTCTATAAGGTAACACTATAACCTTTTTAACTGTTATAATTAAAAATAGCTAATTATTTATGAAAGTATTATTTTTATTTCTATATTCCTTTCAATTTTTATTTTATTTTTTAATTTTCGTTTTTTACGAGTATTTATTTAGTTACGTTAAATACGCTTATTAAAGTTTTACAGAAAATATTAATGTTAATAACAAAACTTCTTATATCAAGGAAGCACAATAAAGTTTTTCCACTCACTAGTGAGGAAAGTGACACTAATGGGAATTTTTCCCCACTAGTGTGGGAAGTTGGGCATTACACATCTGATTTTAATTGAGTAATGAGAACTTCCCTACATGGTTGCAGAAAAAAGTAATTAAAAACTACAACTAAATGTAAATATAAATAGTATGAAACTAATGCGACAATAAAACTACTTACACAGTTTTACAATATCTAACGGAAATAACAGTCAATAGTTGTAAAATGGTAATAAAGAGTGAAAAAGAATAGACACCTCGCTACATACTCCATTCCAACTACTCAGCTAAAAGAAGTTGACTTTTGACAGTTTTATTATTTTATAACCTTCTATAAAGCAATACAAAGTGCTTTACAATAAAGATGTTGACCTTAACAATAAAGTGGTGATATCTGCACTTCTGAATTGTGTAATTTAGATGAATCTGTCGTCTTACGTCAAAGTTAAAAGAGACCCACATTCCATTCCATTTTAAATCAGTAAAATTAAATCATTCATTAAATTTGCAACTCTAGCTGTAATAATGGCCTATTAACTGGCCACTGCAGGCGCAGAAAACACATTCATCGCATGAGCCTGGCAGATGATAGCCTTTGCACGTTCTGTTAGGAAGAGGAGGAAACGGCACTGCATGTGTTGTGTCAGTGTGAGGGGCTCGTGTGGCTAAGGATGTTACTTCTCGGGGAGGAAAAACCAAGGCCTGAAAGCTTTACCCAAGAGTCACTCTCCAGAATTAAGAGTCTGATTAAACGGACGGGTCTGGAGGGTGAGCTCTAAAGCCGGGGAGCCACAATAGATCCATAGGGGTCGCGGTGGCGCAGGCCTTGAGGCCACCCTAATTTAATCTAATCTAGCTATAATAATAATATAAATTTGTTTTAAGAATCAAATACAATAATACAACAAAAATATACTACAGAATGGAGGCTGCTAGAGTCCTGGCAATGTTTCTAATGTATCTTAAATTCTATTTAGATGGTAGGGCTATCAGTTTATTGAATAACACGTTAGAATCTATTTTATGAGGGTAGGTTACAAAATTGGTAACCAGAAATACTGTTGGTCCCAGATAGAAAAGTTACTAATTTTCTAATTTGAATGCAAAACTAATTTTACACTAAGTTCTTAGTTAGTATCTCAGATTAAGTAGTTGAAGTACTCTAAATTAACGGGTAACCCATTAGTGCTTTGGCAAAGGTTGGTTAGCCAAAATGTAATTAAATCTGATCTGCGGGTTTTTGCCAAATACAGATAGATTCTGCTGGATAAGAATGAAAGGGTGAAATGGCATTCACCAGTGCTACCAATTTGAGTTTATCTTAATTAAATTTACTATACTTAATTTCTATAGTTAGTGATTAGTATTTATTAGCCATCGATAACCTTATCATTGTATTTACTAACTGAAAATAAGCTTCCTGAGACACAATTATGGCAAATATAATGTCTTACTATTTTTACTCTGTTCATGAAAATGATGGTAAAACTGTAAAATAAAAACTTCGTTGAAATTACTTTTGTTGATTTCAATTTTCATGAAACCTAAAATGTTTACTAAGAGTATAGTTGACTTATATAATGCATGTACGTCATACCAAAATGACATCTTAAAAGAAGCATAATGCCCACTGATCAGCCAGGAAATCAATTTTCTCTAATTCCTAACAAAAATAAAATAGGTCCTTGTTAAAATGAAATCCATTTGGCCACAGTCCAGAAAATCGTGAGTTCTCCACTATTTCACTTATGGCGAATATCAGATTGATTCATCCAACCTGGGATTTTTTGGCGCAGATTAACCATGAATACGGAGTGGGAGTATATTTATCAACCTGTAGCTATCTAATTAATTATATTATGATTTGATTATTTTTGATATGGCTTAATATTGCCTCAAGTATTACCAGGTTAGCTTTCGTCAGTATCTGTTGTAAATTAGTCGCTAGTTCCAAATCATTTCCAATATGACTTTCCAAAGTATGTCCCGGTCTTTACTCCTTTGGGGGCATGCTAAAATTAGGTGGTCTGATTCTTCCCCATAAGCGTACTGCTTATCAGGCAGAACCCCAATGCAGAATAAATGACTTGGAGTTCGGTTATGGTTCAATCTTAAACGGACTATACAGCTCTGTAGAATGTTCTATTTTCACTTAGCGTGACATACCAGGGTTTGACTGGAATAGAGGGCTGTATGGTGGAGTAAAAATGCGCTTTAAGGGTTTTAGTCCTGTCGTATTCTTCTTACCACAGCGAATAAGTTTCTTCGCAGGACTAGATTTTTGGTATCAGCTGCCAAATATGGCTCTGAGTAGGCTATCCTCGAATTGATAGTATCTTTCGCCAAGGCCGATCCACCAATTCATTGCCGCCAATACTGGCATGACTCTTAATCCAAATGATCCTTATTTTACTATGGAGATCAGCCGAAAGAAGCATCTTTTGGATCTCTGATATGATGGTAGAATGACTCTTAGCAGAATGACGCTTTGTTACCGCAGACATGTTGTCGGTAAATATCAATATATTTTTTCCTCTGGCAGCGCAGGACCTTGCATATTTGATAGCTTCTTTGACCGCTATAAGTTCCGCACTGTATATGAAAGCAAATTCTTCAAGACGAAACTGAAAAGATTTTTTGTCCATTTGGTATAGCACAACCTACTCCCATCGAATTTTCCGAGCCGTCTGTGAAAATCCACCTGGAACCCACCCGGTGTCAACTTTTTCAAATAATAGAGCAGCGTTCAACTCGTCTGGGATGTTTCGCTTGAATTGATAAAAGTACGTATAGCAAAATTTGTTCGGAGTGATGGCCAAAACCTGGAGTTTTGGACAGATATTTGATATTTATAAACACTTAAAGTACTGGATATGACAAGGCAATTCCAGGTTCAAATCTAGTTGCCTGCCCTTAGATTTTCTCTCTCTAGAAACCTCTTACAGCTCTCACTGCATCTGTCCGGTGATGTAACGAGAGAGAGCACAGTTTGGTAACTGGCTGGGTTCTTTAAAAGATTCTGGGTTTCAATTACTTCAGATGTGGACGCGCCTTAAGTTAAATATATATCAAATTCGTACAATAAACTGGGAAAACACTTCGGAGGAGAGTTAAATTTCACCCTTAGCTCCTTAAATTAATTAAGTGTTGGAAAGGGATTAAGCCCTACGCTCGCTAAAGGATCAAGGGCTCACAAAGCTACAGTGGGTTTTCTGGTGTGTAAGTATATTAATGTAACTTAGAGTGTAAGTTGGTGAAGCTAGAGTTTGCCTAAACTCAAATAATTGCAGACATATTTCTGGACCCTTGTTCTGCCCGTCTTGACATACGCTTCAGAAACCTGTACTATCTCTCAGATAGACGAACAGGAGAGGAAGCTGTTGCGGAAAATCTATGACCCAGTACAAGATTTGGCCACCTAGGAAGAATAAAAAGCACTATGATCTAACAAAGTAACCCCCAAGTAGTTAAGCTTGCATTAAGTTAAACCTACTGAGATGGACTCGCCATGTGGCGAGGCCGACAAGATTCCCTTGCTCCAAAAATGTTAGCGCGAGACTTCGGATAGAAAATGGAGGTTTAGGATACCCAGATTTGGTTGGCTGGGTTGACGGAATTGCGCAGGACTGCGTAACTGGATGGCGGCCGCTAGAGCTAGGGGACGACTGGTGGAAACATAATGAGAAGACCAAGACCAACAACACTGGACCTTGAAGAGCCAGGAAATAGGACGATATTCTGTTTGAGTATAAATCTCTAAAAGTCTTTGTAAACTTATTTATGACTCTAGAAAAATAAAAAATAAAATAACCTTCCATCCTTTACGTATTGTTAGAATTTGAAGTTAAGATAAAATTAGATAACCAATAGTATGTGAGTTTGATTGATTTCTGCCTTTTTCGAAATTTCAATAAAAATGATGCAACGATTTGAGTTATTTAAAATACTAACAGATCATATATAAACCAGTTCATTTTTATTTGAATCTCTTCAGTCTTAGATTCTTTAAATACTAATATGCACAACATAAAATAAAACAACTCTTAAAAATAATAAAAACTTTGTAAGATCAACTTTGTAACAGTTCTAATATGAAAACTGTTTCCCCATAAATTGAAAATAGAAAATCTACGAGGATAACCCCCCAGCTGGAAGGACATTGAGATTGCTAACCACAAATCTTCCTTTATTAGAGTTACTAGTTAATAGTTTTTGAAAGAAGTTGTGGTTGTCTCTAGAAAGTTATGCCAAAATGGAAACTTAGCACTTTATTAAAACTTAGAACCCCTTTGCGTTTTACTGTCATTCCCAATTTCATTAAACGATGTGATTAATGGATCCTTTGCCACAATCTCGCTCTTCCCTCTCATAATCCTAATCCGTTCTTCTTGAATTATCTCACAATTAAATTAAATCCTTACAAATCGGTTTAAAAGTACTCAATTAAATTATGGTTTGAAAAAGAAACAGCAATTGCTTTTTTACATATTAATAAATCTGTTTTGTGCTTGCTCATGTCTTTTTTAAAATACATTGTCGTGTTGCTTTTTTAGTAATTTAAACCCTGTTTGTACAAATAACTTTTTTAATTTTACTACATTGATTTTTGTTTTTTCTGGTGAACATGTTTCTTAATTTCTCCTCTTTGAATTTCATCTTTGCTGTTCATTATTGGAACTCGGGGTGTGTTCGTTCCCCTTACTGCAGCCAAAGAAGCTTATCGAACCGTACCTTTTAAAGGTCTATTGGATCAATTCTCTTCTCTTTATGATGTCCAAGGGTCTATCCACTTATATTTTTCTAACATGGTCTCTTTTTGGCTCAGGGGGTCCCTGAGATCTCCAGCTATAGGCGACGTCTGCAAACTGGGAGGCCATTTCCTTCTCATTCTATGTCCTGCACTGGAGATTTAGTTTAATTACCAAACTCTGTTTGACAGAGGAGGCTTATTATAATGACCCCTTGGACTTCTAACAGGATAGACCATACCCTTTTACAAGTTTTAGGGGTTTCTCTCCAGTCATTTTTGCTTATTGTCCTTACTGTACTCCAAAGGCCAGAAGCCTTACAATGCTAACCAGCGATTGAAAGTGCAATTTGACAATGTTCCTTGTCTCCATCATAGTCTTTACAGGGATTGCAGCCATTCATGGCAGACCACCCAGTGGAGATGTTTTTTTAACTTTCCATGCCTCATAAGAAGGTATGTCGCTAGTTTTATTCGGCATGGGCACTCGGACTTAAAGACCGCAACCAGATAGCGGAGGGACCGCAAGTGAAAGGGTAGCCAGGTGTAGCTAGTAGGGCTACGTTACTTCGCCCAATACAAGTATGCTTTACCACACCCAAGAGACGCTCAAAATCGGCTAAAATTTAGGTAGCAAGCATTCCAGACTAATTCTACATACTGGTCTCAGTTTGTTCTTCCTTACGTCACTAAAGACACTGATGTGAAGAAAGGACGTAGAGAGAGCAGCCCCTTTTCCTTTGTCGTTGTCCTTTAATCTTATTATTACGAGTAGTATTATTTTCTGGAAAGCATAATTATGGTTGTTTTCATTATTGTTGTATTCAAGAAAACTACCCATTACTTTGAGCGCGTAGGAAAGTGAGCAGTTTATCAAGTAAGTGACTTGCATCCAGCTAGTGTCCGAGGAAGGCCTTTAAAATAGAAAGGTAACGAGCAAACAAGGTAGGATGCCGACTGTATAGTCGAATATGCAGTGAATGCGGTTGACCGGGCAACAGTTCAAGGTCATGGCCTGTTCCATGTCACCTACCTGTACGCTGCTTGGCCATCCTCATCTCCAGCACTCATTCATTCCTTCTCTCTCTGTAACATACACACACAACGCCACATACTTCCACAGTGGTCACTGGTCTACCTGGAGGTGACGTCATGCCAATTAGTGGATCTTGCCCCGGCCAATCGCTCCTCCACCACGGCGGAGATGTACCAGTCTTTCATCTCTTATCCACCTACATAGCTATAAATAAACTTGTACATACTTCTTTTTTATCTACTTCTCAATACTCGGACTCCAATTCGCTTGAACTTTAACAGCATAGGAAAGTAATCTTTAATTCGTTGGGCTAAGAATCTAATCTGACCAATACTAGTTAGATCTTCTTTTTTTTAAGAACTGAAAACTGGCCTTTTTTTAAAAGTGTAATTGGACTAGCAAATTTTTATATTTTTCTTACAACATTTATTGTTATAAAAATAATATTTTACCCGTTAGAGTTCAAATTTATAAATTGTTTTCAATCACTTTGATGACTACCTTTTCTTTTTATAGTATCATAGTTTACTTGAACTGAGTATTTATTTCATTACAAATTTAAATTGACGATTCAAAAATATACGTAAAGTTGCATAAAAAATCTTTAATTTAAAGCAATTGACCCAAAATGTGGTTTAATGAAATATTTTATATCTTATTTCATTTAATTTTAATTTAGAATGATTACAAACTCCTAAAATTTACCATTTTTCCTGAAAAAAATATTCGAAAATTTGATTGAAGTGTAGATCGTCTGTTATGGCGGTCTCGGCAGTAAAATGCGGTCGTTTTGAGTTTCGCCCAATCAAAATGAAGGATATCGTATGAAGTTTGGAAACAATAACAGATAAAATACTAAATTCTTTAAATATGGTCGGCTAAGTCTTGTTTAAAGCTTTTAGATTACTATTTTATTCTTAGATGTTAGATTAAGGGATAGAAGAATATAGAGTAATCCATCACAACCTAGAATTCATTTATGGTTAAGAATTGAATAAGATATGTGTACTGTAAATGTACTTATTAGGTTATGAGTATTTATTACCTCGATTGTAAAAGCTAACCTAAACGAACAATTGAAGAGCTTGGTGCAAAAAGGAGTTATCTACAGTTTTTTTTAATTTTTAGTAGGGACAAAAAACTAAATATTCTTTAAGATGTATTCCTTATGTTGTGTCTGCTGTAAGGATTATGTTTGTTTTGGGGTTTTGTAAGGTGCGCAACAACAAGGGTCCTTTGCACCTAAACTATACTGTAGAATAGACACTTTACTACACAGCCTAACCTACACCTAGTCAATCTGATCGATACAAACCTAACGGTTGGCCTAACTCCTATTTTCTTCTAACCTAACTAACTAATGTTGGGGTGGAGTACTCGATATTCCTCGCACCCTGTAAGGATTAGTTAATATATTGTGATGGGGTCATTTGGGGGCTCAATTTGAATGCCTTTCTAGGGCATTTTTTAAGCTGCAAAAAGTTATTTTGCAGCTAACTCTTTTTTTTGCACCAAAATCATAATTTTCAGTAAAACTTGAGTACATATTAAGTACTTTAGTCGAACAGATTTCTTGTTTTTGAGCTTTTAAGTGGCATTTTGTGTCTTGTCGAAGCGAATGATAGATATATTATTATGCCTGTCAAAAAGAAAAATAATAATAACTACCTAATATAAACATTAAATAAACCTAATATAAAATTTTTTGTTTGATTGATGGCGTCATCTTTTCTGTTTGGAGCAAAAGAAAGTTATCTGTAGTAGAAAACTCATTTTTGCCCCAAATCTAACCTAGGTTAGAGAATTAGTAATAATAAACGAGTCTGCATAAAGACTCGTTTATGCACCAAAAGATGTAGAATTGTACATACAATAGGGGGCGCCACTAAACACATTTTCTGAAAAAAAAAATGTAGATAACTCTTTTTTGCACCAAGCTCTTCAATTGTAACTCTTGTTAGCAATTTTAAGAGCATAATAACTGCATAATTCGTTGCTTAAACAGAAAAATAAAATAAATATTATAAACTTGGAATATTCTCTCTCTTCCAAGATAATTCCAAGATAATGTTCCAAGATAATTTATAAGAATTCATTACCTAACAAAAGCAAAATTATTTCTTTAATGACCACTATAATTATATTACAAATTGCAATTTATTTATCTTTTTTTAATAATCATTTATATTTCAATAATAATTTCCTCCACTTTTTTACGAATTATATTGAAGATAGCTACATAGTGTTTTTCCCACTAGATCTTGTTTAAAGTTCAGTATTCAAATGTAATTTCCAACGACCTCGGAAGCGCACTGAACTGTTTAAAAAAGATGTTCCTTGCAATTTGATCTGTGCAAATTGTATGGCTGGTTTTGCAACTTGCCGCTTGGAGGAAGTCTTTGCTTCTCTTTCTACCATTTTTAGGTATCACATTAATTTGAATATTAAAATTTACTTAATTGTGAAGTAATAACCTGTGTTCTGTGGAAATTAATTAAAAACTTATTAAAGCTATGTCATCCTACGGCTTTAATTAGAAGGCGGATAACATACTTTAATGTAAATTTCTTTTTTATACCACTAAATAAAATGCAAGGCAAAGACCTGGAATCGAACACAGAGCCACAATCCTACATCTCATTTTTGCGGTCCACTTTTCTAATCACTCAGCCAGCGCGGACTATTTTTATCCAATAGAATTCTTAACACTCTGGACCAGCGAAGGTGGCTCTATTAGAAGTTAAAAGATTGTGACAACAAATTGGTACATAACACCGCCTCATTACTCGACTCTCCAATCAACAGTCTTAAGTTTCTAATCGACGCTTCTTCGTGGAAAAAAATACTTTTTCAAATACTGGCAGACTTCCAAATTTTTCAATCCAGCTTTGTTTGACTTATGGCTGATCAATTTACATTCATTGTCATTGTCGTAGTTCTAAAAACTTACTTTGTACACATGAATATCTAATCAGATATTTGGAAAAGAGAAATCAGAGTTTCACATTTCCAAAATTTTGGTTGAAAACTTTCAGAATTCGTGGCGATTCCAATATTTCCCCCCCCCCCCAAAAAAAGGTCTTTTATTTCATTCATAATTTCCCGTTTAAATTTTTAAAATAGACTAAAACACCAATTACAGAAAAGTGTAACATATATTTTCATTTACAGACACCGAAAAGTATATTTAACTCAAACACTGTGATAATATGATAATAACAGTTTTAGCGAGACGGCAATCAGCCGGGCGTGCCTAGTTGTCTATTATGTTTGTTTGACACGAACTCCAATTTTTGCCCTGACCAGTTTATAATGAAGAGTCACTGGCGTGCTGCAGCGAAACTAACTAGTATACTTAGTCGTATTTCAATCTCTTTCCACACTTAAAATGGGAAACTTTTTTAAATTAACTTCACAATTTTGCAACGAACAGCAATAACTTTTAGCGCTTGATAATAAAGTAGTTATCAACAGAAAAGTGGATAATTAAACAGCCAGCCTATCTTCAAAACAAAGAACATTCATTTGATAATTATTTGGACTCTTTACAATTAAATTCCCTTAAATTTGAATTTGAATTCCACTAAATACATTATTTATAAGAGGACGCCTAGGCTAAGAAGGCATTGAATTTTGGCTACACAGAGACGGAGCTGTGACTTCATCCTATTTCATCACGAGGTTGCAGACACCAAACATTAGATCTTATTTGCGAGCATAATGCACGCCTTCTCCAAGAACTCTCGTTCCCCTGGCTCATTTCACTGCAACCTGGTTCCTCAGCTATTCCTATCCTATGTAGAAGCTTGCTACAGAGGTTCATGCTCAGTAACTAAGGCTATAATCCTTAATCATACATTACTTTCAACAAGGAGATAGATTAGGCGAACTTATTGAGACTTATATAGACCAATCTTATATAAATCACTGCTATACTTCTCTATTAAAGAGTATAATTCCATTAAAGCCATTTTCCAATAGCCTCCCAGTCAGTTTTACAAGAAATGCCGTAAAAGAAAAGATTATAGGCTAATACAACGTGTTGAGAACACCCTTGCGTTGGAAATCTTCATAGACATCAATACCTTGCCGAAATCAATTATCCACTCGTCCAGAAACGAAGTTCTATGCTCAATGGAAACCTTCTTTATAGCAGAAGGGCAACATCCTCATTGGGTTTTATATCCTTAAGAAGCCATTGGCAAGTTATACACTGAGACTGCCCTTTCATAGTGGCTCATGCCAGGGAATAAGAAGAATTAAACAACTTGCCTAAACATTTCACTCTCCCCTCCAACTTTCTTCAAAGCCCTTCTAATTCTTGAATTTTATGTGCAAGGGCGAAGCTTAGACAGAAAATGATGGAGAAATATATAGAGTTAAGGAAGTACAAGTAGAAAATAAATTAAGAGTTTAATCAATACTAAGTTAAATTAAAGAAATCAGTAAAAAATACAAAAACAGACTTATATCTATAGTAAACAACAATGACGACCTAAATGATGTCAGACTAAAAATGAATGATAGTACAAAATAAAAACAAGGTTTCGAGCTGAGGCTTCGAACGAGAGAACTGCTGGAATATTCTTTGTTTTTTTGAAAAATCCTTTCATTTCCAGTCTTCTAGTTGGCTATCCCACCACAGTTCATCTGAGACGCTGTGCTAGGGTTGAGGTATGCCTCTAAATCTTGCCGCCTCCAGATAGAGATGCTGAATTATTATTGCAAAGGCCAATTAAGTTTTTTGGCACTTATAAGTATTGATAAAATTAAAATTGTTGTAATATTTCTTCCCCTTTGGAAGAAATGGACCATTTCTTCAAGCTCTTTGCGCCCTTGGGGGTATCCTAGTTTAACAATATAAGTACCTCTAACATTCGTACAAATTTTACAGGGCCCGTTAAGGTAGACGATGAGTGCTGCAATTTGGATTTAGCAAACTTGCAGTCTACCCACAAATGTCCTTTACACATTGCCACTTTACAAAAGCCTGTGAAGGAAAACATGTGACACAAAGATGTCATATGTCATTTATTCGCATTGCTTTTGGGTTTACCCAACCCTGTAAACAAATCTAACCTAATCTAATCAATTTTACAGGCCATATTTTTAAGATTAAACCCTTCAGGGACACGCCAGTGAGTTTTGTTCTCTGTTACGCCAAACTCTTAGTTTCCTTCGAGGGAAGATTATAAAATGCTTACTCTGCATTAATAAGGACTTGTTGACAAATTTACCAACTTAATTTGTTTTCCTTATTGACAAGAATAGAGAGGTTATGACCTCTCGATGAGTTCAACACTTTAAAACAGCTGCTCATACGATGGATATGGAGGAATTCTGCCACCATGTCATATTTCTTTTTACTTCATTTATTAGGTTGAAGACCTATATTGCTGGGCCACCTGCCAACTGGATGACCTACCTTGACATCATCCTACTGTTTACATGGATAGTCATTACTTTGAGTGGAAAATTTACTAACAAATCACCTGCCTTAAATTTAATTGCAACTTACACATTATACTTGTTTCATTCTACGGTACAGGAAAATGGAAAGCTCTTTTCTTTTTTTGCAGGTTAGCAGTCCAGTTCCCAGGGAGCTTGCTTTCCTCAAAAGAACAAAATCCACTAACTTCTATCCTTCGTCCTCAAACACCATTTCCAAAGATCCATTCTTTTAAACCTCCTTCTACATAGTAGAAGCCTCCTTTTTCCAAATCGTGGGCACGTATTTCTTCAAAATGAACCTTCCTCCAGGTTTCCTGTATATAACCAAACTGTGTAAACTCTCTCTCCTAGCATTTTTTAGTATGACTCATAACCACCATCGAAGAAGTAACATCGAAGTCAGTTCTTTTTCATGAATGTCAGCATATCTACTCCATTATAAAGAAGAGGAACCATTTTGTCTCTCCTTACAAGCAAGACTCTTATTTTCATAGCCAGGCTCATATGTAGCTGTGATTTTTTTCCGCGTTTTCAGACATTATGCCTGACTTCACTTCCTTTGCCAGGAACAGTGATACTTTACTAAGTGGACTTTTATTTTTTTGCTTGAAAATGATTGTAACGATTTTTTTTGTTTTGTTTTGTTTTTGTTAAGAAACAAACTTTGTAAACTCATTGCACTTATGGTGACTTGATGTTAGATTTAGATTTTGAAAAGCGGGTACGGGACCCATACCCCACGGCACCGCAGCCACAAGAGGCTTATTGTGCCTTCCCCTTTAAGACTAGTAGATGAAACCTCCCCTTCTAAAAAGGTTGAGAGCTTTCCCTACCAGTTCCTTCTGCGCTACAATCTCCTTTGGTCTCAAGGTGCCAAAGATATTGTAGCGCAGTCTCTCGATTGCAACGCAATCGAATAACAGGCCGTGAGAGGCCATTTCTTCCTCTTCCTGGCACAATCTGCACAACGGTTCTCAGCTAATAAGCCCTATCTTGTGCAGATGCTGACTTGATGTTTGATCTGGAACATTTTTCCCTAGACCATTCCCCGGTTAACGGCACTTCTGAGAGAATGGTTCGCTGAAATTCCTGAAAAGTAATATTTCAGCATAATGTTCAATCCTGTGATTTGTGAAATCAATAAATATGTTGCTGAAAATTTCGAATTTGAAAAAAATAAATTCTGAAGTACTACATTCCTATTACTTTTTCTCAAACTTTTTATTAAGTGCGATCTAAATACGCGTTTATATTTAACTTCTGTTTGTTTGTAAAAGTGTTTCTAGACATATTCTAGTACGTAAGAGTTAATATGTTTTCAAAATTTGCAGTCAGAAATAATGTTAGAATTTCTGGAATTAATAACAAGAAAAATTCATCTAATTGCAACCAACAATTTTTTCAACCGATATAATCACGAATGTACCTTTAGGATTAACAACTTTATCACAGGCTTTAAATTATAACGCTTGAATTAAATAAATAGAACAAGTTCCTAGATTAAGAATTAAAAAAAAAAATTAAGAAAGCAAGATGATGTCAGTGAACATTGTTTATCTGTTCATATTGGATCTCTGTGAGGAATGCTCTCCTCAGGTAGCCCGTGTGCTGCGGAGAGATGCCCAGACCGGACGGCCGCATACCTCACCAAGGCCAGCGCCTTCCTAATCATTGGGCATCATATCACTTATTATAGTTTACTGATTCTTTTTAACAATATGAAGCTAACAAAATCTTTTATAGATGCTTTCTTTCTTTTTTTATCACATCTCTCGCTAGAAATTCATGAATGAGGAGGTATTTAAATTCGGAATTTAAGAATCGAGGATAGAAGCCTCACAAATTTGAAACTATTTTTATCAATAATAATACATTTTTTTGTAAGAATAAATGACGATTGCTCCGGTAAAGAATCAGAAGCTTAAAGAGTGAGAATCAGTCAAAAGAATTCAGTGCCGTTTTCATTCAATTGTCGCCAGAGAAAGTATCTTTCAAAAATATACATTAAAGACAAAATTGGCCAAAAAAATTAAATCCATAGCGAGCTTATACATTTACTGTGGGATTCCTTAATCGTCACTATTTTTTTTCAAAAACTATGTACGATAGTAACGTGCACATAAGTATTGGTAAATGTATTGAGCATAATAATAATGAGCTACGGTTAGTTTTGTGGGTTCGCTAAACCCATATTTTGGCGGACCCTACTTGTATTGAATGGGTGTTGGACGCGTTAAATGTTGAGTGTAGTTTGTATAGTTGGAAAGATAGATGTAAGGAAGTCAAGTTTCTTGAACAAATAGCTAATAGCCTCCAAGGTAACATTGTCAGAAAAGATGACCATTGCCATCGACTTATGCCAGCGGTTGTTCTTCACTTGGAATCTCTCCAGGAACCTTTAATTACTCCAAACTGCTAAAGTTAAATCGTAAAACTTACCTTCTATCGTATAAAACATTTTTGCGGAGATAAACGCCCATATTACAGGGTTTATGAAGCGGGGCACATCTATCTAGTCAAATACCGGCAAAGAAAGAATAGATTTTTTCTACTAAAACTTTATTACAAATATTAAATATAAATATTATTCATTTTGGCAAGGCTAAAAAATTGAAAGTATACTTTAAAACATTTAGTTTTTAGGTAGCCCATCATAGCGTACGAGAAGAACTTTCACTATTCTTCAAGCGACGCATCGATCTCGAAGACTCTTTCAAAATTCTTGATAAACGATATATGTTGATAAATTTGGCTATATACTCGTCCTCGTGATTAGATTGCCTATTTTTTCCCCTTGAATATCTTTATAACAACTACTTTTTGCAGACAATATTATAAGAATGTCTGTACTTAGAATAACTGAGAGTAAAATCAATAGTGTATTCTAAGTCCTTTTCTCTTTTATCTATCGCTGTTTAAATTTGTTAAAAGAAATGTTATAATAAGATGAGAAAGATGCAAATTGTTGATAGAAATCTTCAAATGTAGGCTTTAGTATGTTGGCATATCATGATCATGATGCTCTGATTATAGCAGATTCAGAGAACAATCTTAAGTTCAACCTGAACTTAACCTCGGGATAAGTTTTAAGTTAGCAAAGAATAGACGAAGTCTAAAGCGTGACAATTGGTGGAGTTGGGCAATTAGAAGGAGAAACTTCAAATTAAAATTAAGGGCAGCAACTAGAGCTAATGGAGAGTATTAAATACTTGGACATCCCGCTAGATAAATTAGAAAGAATGAAAGGTGCGGAAAGAAAAGGACAGCAACACTTTTCCAAGCAACCTATAAAAAATTCTATAGAAGAAGGAAATCTCATCGAAAGAAAATTTCACTGTTTGTAAATCCTGATTTCAATAAGATTCTTGGAGCCTAACAAGAAACCTGAAGAGCATCTTCTGGTTATAGATAAGAGGGATCTGAAGAAGAGGTAAGGCTAGGAAATAACATTTTACTTACTAAGAGTATAGTAGAACATTGGATTTATGATGCAGAAGTCCCAGGTCGAATCCTGTTTGCTGGCATTAGATTTTCCTTTCCCCGTCTTGCTCAGCGTCCTTTATCGGGTTAAGAATTGAAAAAGAACAAGGGAAGACAACGGTGTTAAAAGGAACTTAAATTAAATTTAAATTAAAAGGGCAAAACTAAGGTTTGCCCTTGAATTACTTATTCAAGATTTAGGCTTATGAATGTTATCATTAATACACAGAATCATTGCTACAGAAAATATAATGTACAAGGAGGCAAGAACAGCCGCTAGAAAGGGACAACAGACTCTGCCAAGGTCTTCGAGACTGGTCCCTACTTGCCGGCCCCATTTTGTTTTGTTTGTTCATTTCTTGTATGAAGCGGCAAGAGTCGTTCTCCACGCCAAGAAACAGAAAAACAACCATAACTGCTTCCGGCGTGTAGGTGGGGAGGGATATACATGTTTTGAAGGCCGGAAATACCGCCTGCCCAATCAGCTGACCAACACACCTCTCGAATAAATGGGATAAACGACCTTCGCGGACAAATTTAACTATGATTCTTATTCTATAGTACAAAACAAAATTAATACGTGCTACTAACACGAAATAAACACATTATCGTCAGTAGAATGCTTAAATATAATAGACTTAGGTTTTCTGATTTGATACGCAATATACTTATATATTTACGGAATTTGCTAAAAAAAATAATAATAAACCGAAATGTAAAACGGATAGAGCTCATTTCTTCTGATTAGGACATGCACCGAAATTTTTAGTAAGTTTTTAGATTAGACAGTTAGATTAGTTATTAGATTTATTGTGGTTGATAAAAGTAACGTTTTTCTTCTTTCTTACCTCTAGCAAAAACAATTATTGCAGAATCGAGCAGATTTTATGTTTTTACGTCAAATAAACAAAATTTTGGGGGCCACAGAGTGAGAAAAATGTTTTTTATTTTAATTCGACAACAGATCAAAACTCACTCTGGACAACAAAAGACTTACATATGTAAGTATATCAAAGCCAGTCTGGGCTTATGGCATCATACTGTGGGGTTCAACCAAACGCTCAAATCTGCAAAGGATCCAGTCCTTGCAATCTAAAATTCTTCGCTCCTTAGTAAAAGCTCCTTTCTACGTCACCAATCAAACCATTCACACTTATTTGAACATTACTTTCGTCACACAAGTTGCAAAAACACTATACAGAAAATTCCATCTTAACATTCAATCTCATCACAATCCACTTGTAGAACATCTATCTTCCAGAACATTTCCAGACAACACTTCCAGTCGTCTAGAAGTTGGAATGTTTTGATAGATTCTTAAAATTCCTTTCTACAAATTTGGAGCTCGGAGAAAATGATTATTAACAGTTTTTGTTTTAAATCCTATTTATTTTTTTCCATAGATATAAACAATTTTTCAAATAAAGCTTCCATACGATTAAAAAAAATACTTCAACTGAACTGAATTTCCACTGAATGATTCATTTCCACTTGAGAAAATCCGATCGTTTTCGGTTGGAAAACTGATTGAATTATTTTTGTAATCAATTTATTGCGAGACTTGTGCACAACCATTCACTACACAGAAATAATTTAGATTTTATTTTTATTGTTTTATTGCTAGCATTGTTTGTACCCAAACCAATTGAATGAAGAACAATTCATTTCTATCATCATCATCATCATAATCATTCCCCCAGTTTACCGCCTAAGCAGTGTTGGGAGTTTTTTTGTAGAGTGCGGTCCAACTCTGTCTGTCCCCCGCCAGCTGCTTTCTCTTCTGCCAAGTCTATATGATTTTATTACGCTTTTTCCTTTCTCCCATTTTCTTCTTCTTGTCATGTCTTCTCCACTGTTCTCTTTCCATATCTTATCTAATTTCAATAGGTAATGGTCACTGCCTAATTCAAAACCTCTCTTCACCCTGATATCTATCACCTCGCGAACTGTTTCCCGTTTAAACAAGAAGTAATTTATTATGGACCGTTCACCCCTAGTAGGCTGTTCTCTAGTAAACCTATGCGCTTTTTTGTGAGGGAATTTGGAATTACCTACAACCATCCCATTTGTTGCGCATAAATTTAAAATTCTGTCTCCGTTATCATTTTTCGTTTCTTCTCCGTACTTCCCCAGTACATCCGGCCATTGCTCAGCGTCGTCACCAACTCTGCCATTTAGGTCTCCCATAATAAATGGTGTCCCTTTAGCGTCATCTAGTTCTTTCTGTAAATTTTCGAAAAATCTCTCCTTTTCTGTAACTATGGCATTAGGTCCGTATGCCACTATAATGGTGAGATGTTCCTTGTCCTCTTCCAAATTTACTACGAGAAGACGATCATCAACAAATTTCCAATCTTTTATTATGGCACTCGTTGTTTCTGGAAATAGAAAACCTACTCCTCCACTAGCTATTCTAGTTTCTGTTACCCCTGAGTACAGTAATATATGATTTTGAATTTTGATTACTCCTTTTCCTTTCTTTTTAATTTCCGTGATCCCCAAAATATCCACCCTTGCTTTGATCATTTCCTCAATCAGTTCGTTCTCCTTTCCGTTAAGTCCTCTGACATTCCACCTAGCCATTCGTAATATCCTTTTACCTCGCCAGGTCGGGTTCCTTAAAATCAGTCCGGCTCTGCTTTGTTTACTTGTGATAAATTAATTCGGATAGGTAGGGAATCGGCCTATCCCATCCTAGTTCGGTTGGGGGGCTGCCTTTCAAAGGAAACCGAACATTCCCTATATTTGCTATCATAGATAGCGTTTCTCCTACGGTCGGTAGCCCTAAGGTAAGTACTGTAGTGCCTTCGTATTATTTGTAAGTGTATTGTGTTAATGTGCGTGTGTTTCCTTATGTAGTGTAGATGTAGTGTATTGTTCTGGTGGGTGTGCATGATGTACTGAGCTCAGGCTAACCCGTAGGGTCGCTACTCCCCAGGTAACTCCATGCAACAGTTACCCCTTGCGGGGATTCATTTCTATACAATTAGAAATATCCGCAGCCATTTATTTGTGAGGGCAAATGTAAACATTGATTGGTGTCTTTGTGAACTAGGGTTGGTAACAAATTGTATTGGATGGTTTAAATAAAAAATAAAACAAACTACATTTACCTTACATTGAAAGTTAAAATAATATTTATTTTGGCAAATTAGACTTCTATTAATTTGCTCAAATAAACTGGCAAATGGCAAGATTCAGAAACAGGATGATAAAAGATAAATATAAAAATGATCTTTAAAGAAATAAGAAATAAATAAAGAAAATTGTAACAAAACACGATGGTGAGTGTACAAACTAACAAAATTCAGTAGCAAATCATTAAGTTGTTATAAGAAAAACTAGAATATTAATAGCCAAAATGTAAAGCCACACCTTATTTGTTGTTAGTATTTCAATAATGGTTTAAGTGTCGAAACGGTTTTTAAATGAATTTGGAATATACAGCTGCTCTAACTAAATGAGCATCTGGCAGTAAATTGGCAAATAACTTCGCAATAAGTTAACAGACCTTGAGATTAGTTTTTTTAAACTTGATCTGTGATCAAATATTCATTAACTTATAGTTTTCATTTATGATTCGGCAGAAATAAAAACAAAATTTAAAGCTAAAATAAAAGTATGAACAATTTAGTCAGTAAAAAATCCTTTTTTGGCAAGCTGCATACATTATCCAAAAGTATTATTATCAAGAATGAAAATAATTTGGTTCGCGTATAAAACGATCAAAACAATCAGACCAGTCACAGGGTTGTAACATGCAAACGATTGAACTTTACAGAGCGAAATCGCCGCGTTGCAAAAGGAAGTCATTGTTTCGTAGTTGATACAATACTAGTTCTTAGTTTGTTTTTCATCTGTATGAGTTTTAGATAGAGTAATGCTTCATGAACTGCGACAAACTGGGAAGGGATTGAGACTTACACTGGCCACAAATATTGCTCAAAAAATGGTTTCTACTGAAAAGTCAGGGAGAAACAGAATTTGAATAGCTTTTTACAACAGATAAGCGCAAAAAAAAGCTAAGAGAGATCGTGCCACTTAAAAAAGAAATGGATTCAAAGCCAAACCATCTGCTCTAAAGGAAGGGTGTTTTTAGATATGTCCGTGGATGAGCTTAAAAAGGGTGAAAAAATTCCCAAATGGGATACAATGAAAATGCTGGAGTTCAGGCACTAAAAATGGTTAAGTGTATCAAGATATATAAAAAAAAATGCAGTAAACGCCAACAAAATCTATTATTTAGAGAGGACAAACATTAATTCAATACGTAAATATCCATTAGAGTTTTGTGAAGTCCATAGTTGCCACAAAATGTGGATCAGTAAGGTTACATCTTAGATTTTTGTTTAATATTCGGTTTTACTAACTCTTGTTGTTTATAAGCATTTTATAAAACTCATATATTCGAAGCTTGAAAAAAAGTTGTTAAGTTTAAACTTCGAGAAACGTAATAAGAGATAGTCGTGTGAGTATATATGTGTGAAAAACAAGCTGATAGATTTCTTTAAATCATTTTTATCAAAGGATGCATTGCTGTTGGGAGGTACAATCAAGAACTGTGACAAACCAGTTCTGTTTTGGTAAATGACAACCATTCGTAAATAATCTTTAAAAAATAGCACATTTACTACGAATTCGCTGTTTTATTATTTATTTTTCAATAAAATAATGGATATTGCCTAATTTTCCCATTTCCCATTTCCCATTACAGAAACGAGTAAAAAAACTGGAAATATTACAAAACAAAAAACTTAATTTTTCGCGTACTTTTTTTTTTTTTGTATTTTCTGATAATTCATCAAATACGTGGAGGAAAAAAAATTGTTAAAAAATAAATTAAATCTATATTCAATCAAAAATTCAAAGAACAATAGTTAACGCTCCCTTCTACGTCTCCAATCATACTATACACTCTGATCTAAATATTCCTCTCGTTTCTGAAATAGCCCCAATCTCGCTACACAAAACTCCACTCAAATCTACAACAACACTTCCTTCAAATCCTCAGCGCAGACTAAAGCGACGGTGGCCACGCGACCATCTCGATACAACGCCGACCTCCTAGGACGGTTGCTGTGTAAGCTCGCCAACGTGGCGAACTAACGGCTTCCATCACTGGATGGTCGTCGTTCACTCCACTACATACATGTGCGCGCACGTGTATGTTAGTGCATATATTTGCGTGCCCGTGTATTAGCGCCATTTCCTTATTCTCATCCCTTTTGCTTGTTATATCTATGGACTTTTGGAGGAGGAGTTGTGGTGTATCCAGGCTCCAGCGAGTTCCCAACTCCGAAATTAGGGAGAAAGCCAAAGTCGAAAAGACCATTCTCTATACAATAGAGACCAAAAGACTGAAATGGTATGGCCACCTAATGCGGATGGATGAAGATCGCTGGCCCAGGAGAATCCACAGCTTCACTCCACAGGAAAGGAGGAAACGGGGCCGACCTAGGAGGCGGTGGATGGAGGGTGTGGAACAGACGATGGCAGCGAGGGGATTGAGAGAGGGAGACTGGGAAGATAGAGAGCGCTGGCTATTGGGTATCGGGGATATGACCGCATAGGTTGTAAACTACCAGGAATAAAAAAAAAAATATCTATTATAGTTGCAAAATAAATAAACAAATAAAAATAAAAAATCTATATTAATGAGAAATAATTAACGATAAACAATTGACCAATCAGAATGAAGAATTGAATAGATAAAACATGGACGGTTAGTGAAGCCAATAGAAAGCCAGAATATGTTAGCTTGCCACGCCTACAATAAAATGTACACGCTTATAACAATGAAATCTTGTGTAAACAACCTTAAAAAATGGTGATATATTTTATTTTCTGTCCATGTTTGTGTACGAGGGTCGTTTGAAAAGTCCGTGCAAAGTCAGAGAGATAGCACTACTGGCGCGTATCGAGGTTATGTTTAGTTAGTAGCATCTCTTGGAAGAACACACACCAAGTTTCAGCCAGATCGGTCTATTTCTTTGTGTTTGGCATTCGTTTGAATCGAGGAAGTCGAGTGATTTTCAAAAAAATGGACGAAAAAGAATTTCGTGTGTTGATTAAATACTACTTTATAAAAGGCAAAACGCCTCAGGAGACTAAAGAGAAGCTTGATAAACATTATGGTGACTCTGCACCTTCGATTAGAACAGTTTATAAGTGGTTTCAAAATTTTCGGAGTGGCCATATGGGCACAAGTGACGCTGAACGTTCTGGACGCCCTGTTGAGGTTACTACTCCAGAAATCATTGATAAAATCCATGATACGAGTATTTTCTATATTTTAATTAATTTTTACCAGGATTTTGTAGTTTATCTTATTGTTTGCTCCAGTACAATATTGCAGCAGTAAAATGTGCGTCTTTAATCGATTAAAGCATAACTCAGTTTTTTTTTTTTTTTACTGGAAAAAAATTAAATACTTTTATTGATTTTAAATATGAGCGGCTGGAACAACGCAAGAACAGGAATTTTGTAAAGGGCAAGTAGCGTTGGGAATCTGCTACAGTTAAAGCATTCTATTTGCTTGAAATAATTATACCAATGAACAAATTACCGTATTTACCTCCAATACTAGTATTAGAAATTAAATTAAGTAAAATCAATTGCATTAAAATAACTGGAGCCTGTAATAACTGCTGCAATATTACAAATTACATGGTCTAAGATTTATTAAATATTGAAAATCAAAGTATTAAATAATATGAGGAGGTTATAAAAACCGTCTGATTACTTTAATAATTTTATATTGATTTGAATTTCTATTTATTTTCAAAATCAATTTCTTTTTGAATTCATAGTCATTTTTAGAACCATGTAAATTGTCTAATTTACTCAAAGATAGAAAAATAAATTTGAATTAAAGATTGTAAATTGGCAGTCAATTTTCATGCAGTGCCTTGGAGATTTTAACATTACAAGACAGATCTTACTTGCGCTCAATTGAAATTTGTTTATAATTTTAATTACAAGCTGCGACATAGTCTGCAATCTGTATAATTTATGCATAATGCAAGGATGGTTATCTGATATTTGATGAAGTAGCAACTGACGTACAACTACGTAGCAGTCACTTGTATATTACTCATTTAAGAATTGCAAATTGTACATAAAACTGTTATAAGCTTAGCAAAAATATGGTTATTTGTGTAGATCAATGGTTTGGTATCCGTGTCCCACATATTGATTGATGATTTATTTTAGCTTCCCTTAAAACATACAAACTTTAAAAATTGTTTTCTGAATATTTAATTAACATATGGCGGACATCTCTCGGCATATTTGTGGCGATACGTCCGTCTGATAACAAACGAAGATAACATTTTGATTTAAACGCGTCTTATCTCTTTGATAATTACCAGAGATTAGCCGAAGGACTAGGCTTCAAACTCGTTTTAATATTAAACAGTAATCACAACTGAAATGGAAACTACGCAAGTGTAGAAGGCTGCTTAAAACGCCAGCCTTTGGTATAATTCTTGAACGTTCGGGATTCGTTTAAATTTGGAGCGTGCAATTCATAGTGATTTTTATATCGAAGCTGCATTTGTAGGCAGAAATTTAGATTGTTTTAATTATAGTAATATTTTGCTTTTTCTAGCCATTGGGTATCATTTTTGTGCAAAGAAAATAAATTTGAAAATGTATGGATTATTCATCAAGTCAAACTGTCAAAAAAGATTAGTGCGTCAGTTAATTAATATTGTTAATGGCCATTAATTACAAAAAAAAAAGGTTTGTAGTTTGTGTTAAGTGAATCCCAGTGACCTAAATCTTTCCACACTGAGTGCGGCCTCCTCTGTATTAATTAGTGGTAAATAAAATAATGAAGGCTAGCCTTGGAGGCGACGTTTTAGACAAGGCTTCGCCTACTGCCTTTAAATTGATAGTTCTAGGAATATAGTAATGGGCGAAGAATCACCTGTCGTCTTCAACATCCACAATATGCTCTCCATCTTTGTGCACCTGTTTGTCTATCCTTTATCTTCTATTCTATTTCCTTGTGTGTCCTTCCTACAAAGTTTTTTTTTTTTTTTTCTAATTTATTCCTTCAGGAAACCTTCAACTTGAACAATTTTATTACTCTGACCTTGGTCATTACCCTCTTTTCAACTATCTGTAATTTTGCTTCGTCTATATCTTAATTCCATGAAGATGGCATTCCTTTTTTATCATCATTTCCGTAACCTGTATCGTAATGAATATTGTTTGATGTAATCTTGAATAAATTTACACTAACACTTAATAAATTACTATCGTTCCCAGGAAGCTGTCGGCCACTCAAGAATGAATTATGCTCATTAATTCTGTACATTTAAACATCATAAAAATGTATGATTTAATTACTTTTATAAAAATGAAGAGATTAATAAAAAAATAAAGTAAAGTAACTGCAAAGCTTCAGCAGAAATCATATAGCGACTGCGAACTAGATAAAAATTATAAGGTAAATAAAACAACCCAAATAGGTCACTATACTGAAGCTTAGCAGTCGTCTTCTTTGGTAGCCATTCTGCTTAAAACCAAGAACCATGTGCTTTGTTGATTTGATTCGCTTTAATTGCTCATTCAGGGTCTTCCACTCGGCCCTAGAAGCAATGTACCCCGGAACTTGCCCGGGTGTAAGCTGGTGTTCTGACGTTGGCCCCACTGTGTATACATTCAACCTCTGGCTTAATTATTAATACACTGAAACAGAAATCTCTATCTTTCCGGACAAACTAGACGAGAATTACCTATTTTTTCCTTCAATTTTGCAATCATAACTTCAAATTCGAAGTGCCCTGTTTGTACAATTCAATTCACACCTGAATGTCGAATTATCACTCCAAAATTAATGGAAAAATAAGTAATTCTCGTCTAGTTATAAACAAAAGAATGTGATTTTTCCTTCAGTGTATAATAATTAAGTCAGAGGTGGAATGTATACACAGGGTAGCCCAAATTTGAAGTTATGATTGCAATTTTAGTGGAAAAATATGGAATTCTCGTTTAGTTTTACTACAAATATTGAAACTTCTGCTTTATACATTCAATTACTAAGCCAGAGGTGAAATGTACTTACAGGGTAGCCTAAGATTAGAAGTTACGATTGTAAAATTAATGGAAAAATTAATCTCGTCTAGTTTGATTGGAAAGATTGAGATTTTTCTTTCATACTTTTAATAATTAAGACAAAGGTGGATTGTTCACACTGTGTAGCCTAAATTTTAACTGAATAATTTTTAACAATATTAAGTTTAATTCAAACTTACTGATTGGAATTGGTTGGAGAAAAATGAAATAGAAATGAAGAAAACAACTAGTCTGTCTAAATACATGACGATGGCTGCTTCATGATCTTCGTAGTTTATAATAAAATGAGAGAATTCAATTAAATAATTTATAAGGCGTAAGAAATAGAAAAAGTTCAAACCCAGGAGACGTTTAACGTTTTAGTTCGAGTTTACTAACGTAGAATGTACTATTCTAGTCTTTATTGAAGACAGTTTGTGGCATGCTGCCAAAATCATTGACCATTTAGTTGGAAAAAGGAACCTTGATGTTTGGCGCGGAGTTAGGTTACAGCGTTTACAGTTAGTTGCAGCGTTTTCATAAATGGATAAGAAACAAAATTATCTAAAACTTAATTCTTAACAAAAGTCTTTATTTACTCAAAAACAAAATTAAGTTTAATCATATATTTATGTTCAAGTCAAGTTAAATAAAATGAAGTGAATTAATACTTATCTTTTACTGACCTTGCTCAGGTCTTAAAGTATATGGTATGTAAACTCGTTGAAAAGTTATGTAATCTCAGATATTCCAATGTATAGATTATGTTTACGCCCGTCTATTTACTGTAAAAACATTGCGATCACATAAAATTTTCAAAAATTGTTCTTCAGGTGCGAGCTCGAGATTTATTATCTTCAGGTTATGAATGATGAGGGCGAGAAGATATTCTTTCTCTGAAACCTCGACGAAGTTCTTCTGATCGTGTTTATTCTTTAAAGGCTTAGGTTTTGTCTTGGCTTATGAGAAATGTCCAACTAATCAACTTTGAGGAAGTGGAAGCTTGAATAAGAAATTGATGGGTTAGCTAGAGGTGCTTTTGAGCTGGATGTAAGTTTCCAGTCAGATGCGATAAGCATTTGGTTTCTGAAATAGAAATGGGTCTGGAATCTTTAAGTAAATTGTTCATCGAATAGTTCCTAGCAATTTCCATATCTCATACTAATGGATTTATCGCTCATATTGTGGTTCTCCATCAGTTATCCAACTAAAATCTGAGGGACACTGGGAGTACTAACTATCTAAAGCCTCTGGAAGGTTGCTCACATTTCTGGGAGTGTAAATTATATACAGAATTTAACTATCTTTTCTGGAAATTTATTGCATAGACCAAGAGGTTCGATTCTAACTCTTGTTTTTTGTCACCCATTCTTTAATTTATCTAAGTAAGTAAGAAAGAAGAACATAGATCTTCGATGGTTGCCAAAAGAAAGCTCCCGGAGCTTATTATTTTTGTGCACTGATGGCCTCCTTGCAGTTTTCTCTAGCTACAGATAAAGTAGCTAACACCAATGAGATGTACGAAGATTCTAGCAAGAGCAATCTGAGAGCCAGCAGCAGGATTCACTTAACCCTAATTGTTATAATTAATTAGTCAGGGTTGGTTCCTGTTCCCCAAGACAATTCAGCCATCCGAAGATAGGCCCGAAGATAAATCCTCTTCCTCATTATAAGGTCCTTATCTTTCTAATTAGTTGCAATTATGTTCTTCTCTCTCAGTTCAATTTTTGAACACGGAATTTAGAAAAAGTGTGTATGAAAAAGTTTGAAACAAACCAAATTAGCTAAATATTTACAAAGAATAATTAATACCATAGTTCATGGGTGGACGAATTGGAAGTAAGTGGCATAGAGCGCTGAACAATATAATTAGACGCAGTGTGATAGCTGGAAGGCCGGACAACATATGGCTGGCGGTCTGTAAGAGTAAAGCCAAGAGAACAGATGATGATGTTCTTGGACACAGCGATCTTTGGAACGTTTTGTCAGCTATGAACTAATATACTATTATCGATCTCTGAGAAATCTTCACAATCAACGTACCCACGCAGATATTTCTCACAACTACTTAACATAATAACTATTGCATTTTTTAATAACCTGCTTTTCCACAATATCTGGTTAGTACGCTGAACGTTTTCTCGTCAAGGTTTTTTTCAAATTTCTACAAAACATATAATTATCTTATTACTGCAATACATTAATTTATTTAATAACTCTAGTTGAATGCAATGAAGATTGCGTGTCCAGTAGTCTTGTAATTTTGTACCAGAGACAATTTATTTAAGCCAGTTTTCTTGAGATAATTTAATTGTTGTTTTGTAATTAAAGTACCTACATTTGATGCAATCAATTATCACATAAAAAGTAAAGTAATGCTTATTTTTTAAAGGCGAGCTTTACGTCCAACTTCCAAATTAGGTGTCTTGGATGGAGGTGTGTAGCTAACATACTTTACTATAAAGTTCTCAAATTAAACAATAAATAAAATCCAAGGCGGCCTAGACCGGGAATCGAACCCAGTACCACAATATATGTAGTGTTTAGTTACTGAGTTCTAATCCTACAGAATATTTTAGAATAAAAAAAAGAAAAATTAAAATAATAAAATGAAAATAAAGAAAAATGTCGGGTTGGAGAAAATGAACGAATGAATTTGCCTTATGCAATGTAGTTTACACTTGGATGGTAAGAGAGATTAGAAGGGCGCGGATACGATCCTGGAAGCCAGGATTATGCCGGATTTAATTTCCTGTTCGGCTGCTTAACCCCTCCATTCCTTGGCTGCACAAGTACTACGATAGAAAGGGAAGGAACCGCCCCAGGATGATGGTGGGTTTTTTTTGCACAGACATTAGCGGGATTTATGCATAAGGAAGGTTTAGAAAGGATTTCTTCTCTGACGTGTGATTTTAGAAAAGGTTCCTTAATTTATTAAAGAAATAGATTGAAACTGGGATTTTTATCTTATTTTTAACTTCTATTGTTTATGAGATAAAATATTATAAATTACTTGTTTAAAAGAATTTTTAGTTCTAAATGTTTCTTTTAATCACTTAAAAGCAATCTAACTAATCTACTTTCATTTTTCTATTTACAATATTAGGTAATATCCAATAAGTCTAAATACCCACAAAACAAAATATATATCACTGGAATAGGTTTTCTTAAGTTAGGTACCCTGAAACTTAAGACAACGGCCAAGCCGATTCTGGGATACTTCAGTTGTCCTAGTTTAGGCAGGCGCAGAAGTTCATCAAGGGCTGTTCGCCAAGGCTGACTGCAGAATTAATCCGTCAAGGCCGTGGGGCTATAAGGATAATTGTAGGCCTATTTACTGGCTACTGCTGGCTCAGGAAGCACATGCATCTCATGGGCTTGGCGGATGATAGCCTTTGTAGGCTCTAACAGGAAGAGGAGGAAACGGCACTGCACGTGTTGTGTCAGTGTGAGAGACTCGTGTGGCTAAGGATGTTACTTCTAGGGGAGGAAAAACCAAGGCCTGGTGAGCTTTACCCAGGAGTCGCTCTCCAGAATTAAGAGTCTCGATTAAAAGGACAGGTCTGGAGGGCGAGCTCTAAAGTTCCAAAGGGGTCACAGTGGCGTAGGCCTTGGGCCGCCCTACTGGAATCTTATCTTAGCCTAGTTTAATACTATTACGCCGTAGTTGTGAAGTTGACACTTTCAATAGCCACAAAGACTGCAGGGTCTCCAGTAGCAACTACTCTAGCTTAGCGAATTCAAAACACAAAAATTCGCTCACCATCACATTGGTCATTTTATTTTTGGTGCATTTTGTAAACGTACACAAAGATAATACGCTAAAATAATTTTTTCATGTTCAGAGAACTTCTAAAAAAGTTTTAGTTTTTCTAAAACTCAATTTGAAACTAACTCAATACTTGCTTTCACTCCCAGTAATATATATATATATAAAAAAAAAACTTCATCTGAGATAAAACTATTAATTGTTTTAGGAGATTGGTTAACCAAAGTCTAATTTAGTTGTTGGTTAAACGGTTTACAGCGAAGTACTTTGTTCATCACCACAAATAGCGTAAAGCCCTTGCAAAGTAGTTGGTTCTAGATTATGTATTTACAAAGTACACTTGGTTGCCTACTCCTACAACTTGGGCTTACATATTAGTGTTTATTACTCTGCTAATATAAATTATTTTTAAATTAAAGGGTTGGGGCAACCCTAAAATTTTGCTTATTTTTTGTTTGGGAAATAAAATAAGCTATAATTGTTCTGTTAATTTAACCAATAGTATTTTAATTATTTTTCAATCTCTAATCCGTGAGGAATAAGGATTTGAGAAATAAGGATTAACTTGTATGCGTTTGCAATACCCAGAGTTTGCTAAACCGTTTTCAAGAGATGTGTGCTTCGAGATAACTCAAAAAATTGAATTTGGTTAACACCAGGAGATAAATTTATCTAATAGAATTAAAAGAGGGACGGAAACTGTTCTTGCTTCGAGATTCTCCAATTTTATATTATATAAATTTTCAAAATTTAGATCGTTTCCCTACAGTCTTTTGATCATTAAGTAACTTAGGTCGGAATATGGGGGTTCTAAATGAGGCGTTTCTCGTGGTAGCATCGCAAATCACTGCTGAAGTGATAAGAATATGGTTCAGGTAGATTGGAGAGAGTATTTTATGATCGAGGATAAAGATAGTGTGATTTGGCCACGTTGACCTCTATTCTTCATTTGCGAAACTAGGCAACGAGAATATGAAGATGATACTGGATGGATCGGATTACTATTTGCAGAATCTGAATTATGAGATAGAATGGCTGTATCATCAGCTTACAAATAAATTGAAGAGTTGGGTCGGACACGAAGATCAGCCGTATACAGGGTTTCGAGGAGTAAAACTAGAATTTTCTTTTGAGGAACACCTGCTAGGATTGGGTAACTTAGGAGAAGCGGTCTGTTAGGTAGGACTTAAGAATAAGATTGCAAGTGATGGGAAGGATAGATTTGAGCTTAGCCAAAAGTCCTTTATCCAGCGAAATTCCTGGATAATATTACCATATTTGTTTTATACTCCTTTTTAAATCAGTTGTATATTTATTTCAAGGCAAACATTTGCAAGAAGCTTGAAGGTAATTAATTATTCTTATTTTTTTAATAAAATAGTAAAAAAAATACAAGTCAAACTAATACGTGGCAGATACATAAGACATCAAACCGCCTGACAGAGGCCATATGTTGTCCGATAAACAGTATAGAGGTCGGTAAACGAGGCAGGTAACTAGTAAGAACACTAATTACATTTTGGAGGACAAGGTTAGGCTGCAGGTGAGCTCTTCTTACAATACACACATATACATTTAGTATAACGACCCAAACAGGTGGGGACCCACATTGCCTGCCCTGGGGAGAGTCTAGCTTTATGAGAAACCTTGAGTACATCCTCCTGCGACAGCCGTTTTCAGGGTTAAGAACCGGTCGATTGTACTTTACCTCTCTTAGATATCCGGTGTTTTGCATTCCTAATAGTAAACGTTGCAAGAAGAAGGCTATTCACTGGAGCTGGTGCCAACAACCTTGAATTTAACGTATATGATACGTATATGTTTTGGGATATTTTAAGGTTATTCTCAGACATTTAGTTCTCAAAGGCGATTTACTGTCTCTTTTTGGCGGCCCCCAAAGTTAGAATGTATTGTGGCACTAGGTTCAATTTCTGGTCTAGACTTTGGGTTTTATTTAATGGGTACTATTTTTTTAAAAAGAAGGATATGCAGTTCATGTGCTGCTGTTCAACCATAAATTCGAGACGAAAAATATTCAGTAATCTAGACCCATAGATATTTTTTTTTTTTTATTTGTTAAGTTACACCAGCGCCTAGATACGTAATAAGTAACAATGACAATAACTGACCACTACAAACTCACTAATTGAGGGGAGAAGTTACCTAGTGATAACACTCCCTAAGTTGTCTCCAGGATTAGCTACTATCCTCAGAAGAGAGAAAATCGCGAGGCTACTGGCGTTTTAATCGTCTGGGAGGATGATCTGGAAGGTGATGAGATGATATATGGCGGACCAGAGGACTGGAATGAGAGTGCAAGTTCTGATGAAAATTTTTATAACGAGTTCGTGCAACCTGACCTACAAACGGAATTTCCAAGTCTGTGTGGATGGTTAGATTTGAAACGTAAAATGGAACGTTAACGATAGTGCGGAGAATTTTAGACTGAAGAGATTGAATTCTGTGAAGATTGGAGCGTTTCGTTGAACCCCACAGTTCAATACCGAACGTCCAGGCGGGTTTTAGTATAGAATTGTAAATCAGTCGTTTGTTATTAAGTGAAAGTTTTGAACGTTGGTCTAGTAGTCTTTTAAGTAGTCGATAACGTCTGTTAACTTCAGTTCGTTTAAGTCGTGTATGAGGCCATAGATGTTAAAATTAGTTTGTTGAACAAGGGTAACTTTAGGTCCTGCAATCATCAGCACTTCCGGCAGCGTGGAAGACATCTGGGAATGAAAAAAAGAGGCCAACGGTAGGATTAAAGGATTAGAATAAAGTAGGAGAGATTCATGGAACTTTTGGTAACCGAAGGATACGATTTCTCTAACGAAAGGAATTCTAAGATTATTATAGTAAGGAGATTGGATCCTTTTAGAAATGGTTCTCTTGATTGAGCTCGTGAATCCCAAATGATGTCCAAATTGTTTGCAAAATGGTTTTTAATAGGTTTGTTATCAAAGTGAGCTAGGTAGGTGTGCCTGTTCAGCTTTTGTCGTTTTCAGTATCTTTTGAGGATGCCTCGTGATTCTTTATGTAAATTACAGTACCCAAAGCATTTGACGATATCATTTTGTTGGTGCCTGCGCTTTCAATTTAATTTTCGGATGCTTTATGCCTCGTTTCATGTACAAGCTTGTATGTTCTTAACGAACGTTTGATCTGGGCTAGCGGAACTGTGAAGTCACCGTTTTTCCTTCAACTAATAAAATTCTAGACTGAAAACTACAGTAAAGGTTCCTACAACTTAGAGAAAATCTTTGAGTCTTTAGGCCAATTATTGTTAAAATTAATTCGTTTTCAATGTATACAATTACAGTACAATGAAATTGTAAGTTAGTTCAATTTAGCATTAATACTACCCGTTTCAATTAGCCCCAATTAATTACCTCCAGAATCGTGTTTCCTACATTAAGTGAGGCAACTAATTTTAATTACCAAATATAAAAATCTAAATGAAAAGATTACTCTACCCATAATACATATTCCAGAGATTTACTGTTACCAAGCTGTGCAATATTTAATAAATATAACTTTAATTATTTTTCAATTATATTTCTTTTATTATTCATTTAGGTTACTGTATTATTTTATTGCACACGATTAAAATGTAATAAACGTAGCTAGTAAACAGCCAGGCTTGATTATTTGATGAATTGTTGGTGGTTGGGCCGGTAGTATATTGGACGAAATCAAAAGTTTAATTATTTATTTAATTACAAGCTGTTCTAGGCAGTGTTTATTATTTAAAGTAAAGATGACTATAATAAGTAATCGGCTTGGCGGTTAGCGTATTGGATTGCCACGCAGAGATCCTGGGTTCGAATCTAGATTACCTTTTGCATAATATTTTCTGATTTGTATAACTAATGCAAGTGGAATTAAAAAAGTTAAGGATATATGGATTATTTTATTAAAAATTAAAAAATAAAACTGAGCATATTGTTCTCTTATATTAATCCACCATTATCTAAGATTATTTGCAAATGGCTGTTATTTAACCAATCAAAACTGGTTACGTGTCACACAAATGTTTTCTCATGCTGCATTTCCCCATAGTAAGGCTGGAAACATAGTGGAGCGGCGATGATAGCTGCGAGCAAAGAGTCGCATGGACATAGTGATGAGTTTAGTCGCGTTTTCCTTTCGACGAGACATGATGAAGGAATTATTTCTATACAAAAATTCTTCCTTAAAAATTGGGTATTTACAGTAGCTTAGTAGCAGGAGCTGCAGTGTACATGATGTAAACAGGACTAGACATGAACTTGGTGAATTCCATCACTTGTACTAGCAACTTCGGGAGCATCCTGGCAAGTTTCATTCGTATTTTCGACTATGTTCATTCTATTTCAACATTTAATTACATACTAATCAGTATGGAAGACATGTTAATTAAGAAAAGGACGAATTTCTACGTTAACAACATTAATCCTGTCCCATTTCTTATCCAACACAAATCAGTTGTAATGTAGAAGATCAATTTGGTCCCACAGAGGTTTCTTTAAAAAAAATTACACCAATTAATGCAGCAATATCCATTTTAACCTAGAAAATTGAGCGCGATGAGAGCGAAGAAATCAAACATGTCATAACGCGTTGCTCTACTCTCTTTTGGTAGTGTTGCTCTATCTTCGCTTTGCTTCCCATATGTTAACTTGTGTTTGTTTTCGCCGCTTTACTCTTCGCTATCACTTCTTTGCTCGCCACTCCACTATGTTTCCAGCCTAAGTCACGTTAGAGGAAGAGTTTTTCTTGTTTATTTTTCTGAAAGTTTTGAATGAAGAAAGGAACTAATAAGAAAAATTTATTTTACCCTGAGTAAAATTGTAAATAAATATTGATAAAATATAATTAATTCATACTTTTGCTTTATTAATCACGCGAATATGTTAGCAGTAAATGTCCTACATGAATTAATTCACTCTACGACCTTGATTTCTTTTTTTAAATAATAATAATACAACCCTATCAAGCTAGGTTGTTCAGAGTATGGACACGAAACTGCAAGTTTATTCACTGCAAAGAGAGGTATAAGTTGACGTGCAAACTAACCAAGCGACATTTGCCATGCAAAGGTCACCAAGAATACGATGAGAGAACAACCCGATGGAACTTAAATATGAATCTTTAAATCTCGTCACAATTTCTACAGCAGAATGGCTGCATACATTTTTTTTATACTAATATTTATTCTAGAAATATTTCTTATGTATTTTTTTTTGCTGCAATTCACTCTTTCTACTGCAATGTAATCGAAGTTTTGTTTATTCTCAAGTTTTCTAAATATTTTAGAATTATGATCTAAGTTTCTGAAGCTTGCTTTAAATAAATCAAAGAATAATGATCTCGGCGCATTTGTTCGCTGGATATAAAGCTCGTCTGAAATTGCGTTACTAATGAAGATATTTAAAACAGGCTTGCGCTTGGACTATGCCTTAAGGCCGACTCCGAGAAGTAAGAACAACTCCTACCGACTTTAGTCTTAGTACGAAGTTAAGTCCCGGACCCTGAGCTTCGTCGGAACTGTTGGAAGAGGCGGATACTTCTTCTTCTTCTTTCCCTATCTCCTTTGTGCCGTGAGGCGTGGAGAAGCAGCCCCAATCCAACCCTTCCATCGATCTCTGTCCCGTGCCATCCTTCACATCCCCGCAAGAGATTCTCCTCTAGCTCGGCCGAGGCTTTCAATAGTACGAGGTCTACCTCTTGCTCTCTTGCCAATAGGTCTGGTAGCCATCATTTGCTTGGCCTTCCTTCCATCCTCCATTCTCAGAACATGGCCAAACCATCCCAAGTGTCGGGGGCCTCCAAAATTTGTCGCGCTGGCTGTACTTTCAAATCTTCTCTTATCCACGCATTCCTGATGCAATCGCTCTATCTAGTTTTACCAAGGATGCGCCTCAGCAATCGCATTTCAGCAGCAGACAGCTTAGTGGAAAGCCTATCCAGCACCCTTCCTGCTTTCAGAGCCAGAGAGGAGCACAGGCAGAAATACCGTTTTATATTGCACCAATTTAACATCAAGACTCAACTCCTGCTTTCCAATCAGTGTGGTACTCATTTGGTAGTATACTCCATTAGCTTTCTTTATCCTATTTAATACCTCCTGATCAATTCTGCCATCCCGAACTGAACACTGACCCTAGATATTCAAAGTCAGTGACTGTCTGCAGAACTTCTCCATTATATGTAATTCGGGATGATGATTCCTCATCTCTCTCTATTTTGCACATTACCTTACTTTTGGAAGTATTAATGATCAAACCTTTATGGCGCAGTTCTTCCCCCCACTCTGTTACTGCTGTCTGGAGTTGCTCCTGTGCATTGTACTAGTACTATATATCGTCGGCATAAATCATAGCCTGTGCTTGTACCGGTGTCATGTTTCGATATCCTATCAGGTTCTACGAGTTCTTCGCTTACATATTTTCCAAATTTCGCACATATAGATAATGAATAATAGCGGGCTTAAGCAGTCTCCCTGCTTTAGCAAATGGAAAGGCTTTGATTCCCTTCCATTTAACCATACTACACCTTCAGGATCCTGGTATACCGATTTGATTGCTTGAATTAAACTGGACGGTAATCCCCTGCGCATCAGAGCTTGCCATATTTCATTGCTAGGGCCGAGTAAAATGTCGCCTGAATATCCAGGAAAGCAAGGTATATACTTCTATCTCTATCCCAAACTTTTTCTGTAATCATTCTCAAGGGTGGTCCTGAGTTTGTCTACCTGGTCTGAAGGCCGCTTGTTTCGAAGAGGCGGATACTTTAGACTATATTTGTTCTAATTGTAGGAAATGGATACTCTGCGTGGTAGTCCTCGTCTTGGATGGTTGGACATTTATGCAGGAAGATTTGGGACGGAAGGTCTAGGGCGACATTAGAGAGGCTTGGAGGTCATCAACTTCATTATTTATCCCAAACACCACCCACAAGTAGACTGATTTCCAATTCACAGGATCAATACTCTTTCGCGAGTATCGTAATTTTACTCTCGGAATCTTCAACATCCTAGGACATCATAACCTAGTGAACTGCAAAGTGGAAGGTCGATACTATTCTACCTCTGATGAAGGTGCAAGCCGAAATCAGTCAGGGATACAATAAACATACGTGCTACAGATAAAATCAATGAATATAGATTGAGTGATAAAAATTTTATATTTATCTCCTCGTAAACATTTATTTCAAGCTGAGTCAAATAAATGATAATATTATCTTTACTCATTTGCTGTAAAACAATGTTTACTGTGAAGATGACAAATTATCTTTTCAGCCAGTTTGAGAAATAAAATGGCGAAGACAGGCGTTTAGGGTTGCCATATTGATACTTTCAATAGAACACAATAAAACCGTTTTATCTACAGCATACCATTTACTATGGTAGGAGTGCAGAGGGAATCTTGGGCAGGTCTTTAGAGTAGATAGATAAGGGAAAGTGAACCTTGGAAAAGTGCAATAAAGCAGCAGCACCTGCGTTAGCCAATGTGCAATGCTATACATCTTGGACTGGCTCCAAATTACAAGCCCTAATAGTATCTGAATGGCTCTTGGGTTCTACCCTACCATTCTTTACCAAAGCCTTCTACAGCAAATCTACCATAAATTTAACGAAGACATTTATACACCTACCCATTCTTTCAACCAGTTAGCTGCTGCGCAAAACCATGACGCGATATTATAGTTTTCGCCGCTTCTTCCAACATCTTGGAGGAATATTTAGAAAAAAAATGAAAAAAAAGAACTGTTTTGCATAATCATTTAACCTCGTACCGTTATGCCTTTCTTATCCTCTAATCCCCAAAATTTGTTTCCACAACTTTTCTTTATATTCTCTGCTTGCTTATTAAATTTTTTGCTGCACTATTCTGTTCCACTTAAGTGCCTCTCTTCTTTTCCTAACGAAAGAGAGTCATGCCCTCAGTCAGAAGAACTAATACTTGAGGTGTTGCAATGCTGGCTCAAATATAGCAATTCATTTGTCAATTAATAATTAATAATAATTAAAATAATAGATTTTCTCTTCATAGGAGCTTCTCACTGTCCGGAGGCCGGTTGTGCATTGAAAAAAGCTCCGGGAGCTAATAACCTCAGATGATGACGCGCCTTAAATCATTAAAAAAAATATAGTAATAATAAAATCACATTAAAAATAATTCTAAGAAGGTAATAAGTCAACTTTTTTAAGTGAATAGAAGAACAGAATAGAATAAATATTTATTATAATAAATATATACATAAAATAAATATAGAAGTATAAATGTATTATACATTTCTAGTGCTGCACGAGACCGAGACAAGGCGAGACTTTATGCAGTCTCGATCTCGGTCTCGGTCGTTCAAGTCTCGGTCTCGGTCTCGGTCTCGTCGAGATATCTCGGTCTCGGTTTTTTGAATTTTTGTTTAAGTATTAAAAGCGGTTTGCTATTAATAATCTTTTCAAAAAATGTTATTATTTTCTAATAATTAATTTAATTTATATATTGGTAATGAAAATGTGTGTAAAAGAAGACAACTACTTACACTTCAATGCATCATATATTACTATTACTGTAATATATCTTTATATAATTTCAAAAAGATGTTGAAAACGCGCCAAATGAAAGACCCAAATAACATATCTGCCTGCTATAACAAGTCGATTCGTGAAATAAAAAATACACCTCCCAACAAACTTCCCGCTCCATTAGTTATGGCTGTTGGTGAAGATAAAGAATCTGATGATTCACCTTTTGACGACGACGACGACTGCATCAATATTTTTGCAACATTTGCTCAAAAATCAGCAAATATCACCGAAGCATGGAAGACAGAAATAATTAATTACACCAAATTAGACCAAGCACCAGTAGACGTTGACATTTTAGAATGGGGAATTCCTTCCAAAATTTGTCTAGAATGGCGAAAGATATTTTTAGTATCTGTGCAACTTCAGTGCCAGCGGAAAGATTATTTTCGCAAGCTGCGATGATAATGACCAATAGAAGATCTTCTCTAACTTCTGACTCAGTAAAAGCTCTTTTATGTATCAATGCTTGGGCAAAGTGTATCTTAAAAACGAAAATTTGTGGCAATATTTTTTAGGTGCATAGATAGTCTTTTTTTCAAATTCAATAATTCACTAATTCTAAAATATAATTCAAATAATATCAAAGTTCAAAGTATTAGATTATTAATAGTGAAATTTATGAAATTGAATGAATGAATGATATGAATAGTGAAATTTAGTGAATTTATGTAAAAATTATGTAATTCGAAGGGGGCCGCCACGGTAGCCGAACGGTGCGAGACCTGCGAAGCTAATGTGTATTGTGGTACTGGGTTCGATTCCCGGTCTTAGGCCTTGGATTTTATTTAATGGTTAATATGAGAAATTTACAGTAAAGTATGTTTGCTAGTCGCCTCCGTCCGCGACACCAAACTGGTAGTTGGACGTAAAGCCCCGCCTGAAAAAATAGGCGATTACTTTACTTTGCTTACTTTACTTATGTAATTCGAAGTCAAATTGATGTAGTAATATTGAACATATATAATAAAATCGTATCTTTTAATAATTAATTCAATACCCGTAATGATTATTTATTAATAAAGAACACAATTTTATAAGTTTGTAGCTAAAAATTAATATTTTAAAAACCGAGACGAGACCGAGATTTCTCGACGAGATATATATCATGTCTCGATCTCGGTCTCGGTCTCGGTTGCTCAAGTCTCGTCTCGGTCTCGGTACGAGATTTGTCTCGTTTCTCGTGCAGCACTATACATTTCAACCTTCTAATCTCGTGAAGAAAGAGAAAAGTTAGATGAGGAGGATTGGAATGCAGGGAAAAAAGGAGAGGAAAAACCGGCAGCTAGTGAAAAGAGTTAAGAGTAGGATATGTTTTAGTCTTCTGTGACTGTATGTTGTAGAAGGATGTAGGAGGCTATGTCGCGGCAGAGTGGATTGGGATGGCAGTCTAGGATGGAAAGGAGTTTGAGCAGACGATGTTGGATAAAGGAGTATACTGGGGGATAATGGACACAGTCTCGTAGAGTGAGTCAACTTTAGTGCGTCGAGGAGTGACAGTCGCGAGTCTGAGAAATTTGTTCTGTGTTGTCCTAGAGTTTCTTGATGTTGCTACTACAAGTCCAGGCTCCAGGCGGAGCAGGCGTAGAGCAACATCGGCCTAATGACTACTTTGTAAAGGAGGAATTTGTTAGTCACAGTCTTTTCAACTTTTTTAAGTGAAGTTTCTGTTGAAAATCATCCCAAATTGTTTTCCTAATAGACCCAGTTATAAAGAAAATATTATTTTTAATAGTATTGAAATTCTAAATTCGCTATAGATGTGAAAAGGTGAAGATACATCGTTAGGGTTACCAGAACGTCTTTTCTATTATTCTCAGCAATCGCAACATGAAACTAATATTAAATTAGAAAGGCTTTAAATATTATTTGGGCATTGGATAGCTAAAATTGCGAGTGATAGTTTGCGAGATAAACCCATTTACTTTTTAATCTAATTTTAAAGTGCGATTGATGGATCTCACTCAATAATTATTTCACCACAAATCCGTTGTTATAAGTGAGTTCGTGGCGTGTTCGCAAACAGGATTGGGCCAGGGTGCCGAAAAGGACGATGTGAAGGCTGATTAGTTTGCAGAAGAGGCTGCAATATCAGTTAAATTAGCGAGAACCTTCTTACTTTTTTTCTGAAACGCCTCTTCAAGTTTGGAATGAAGAATAATATAACTTGTCCTACAGCAAAGGGAACTGCTACAAAATTGTTCTATTGAACAATGATTTCAAATTGATCTAGTTCTTCAAAGACGTCCAAGGACGATTGTTTGTGCAGTGGTTCTACCCCTGGAAATGTGAAGAGCATGTCGTTCTGTACTGCTACTCAACAGAGCTCCCCTGGTTCGAATAGTACTTCTGTGGCAAAGTGTGGCCTCAGTCCTTCACCCTAACTTCTATCAGATCATTTCATATAATTGTTTTCTAGATTCTTTAATTTAATCAACTTAGATGAGTTAGTGCAGTTAATGTTTTTTTCTAGTTTTTGTTTTTAATGATTTAAGGCGCGTCAACATCTAAGGTTATTGGCGCCCGGAGCTTTTTTCAGTGCACTGCCGGCCTTCTCGTACAACGGACAGTGAGCTGTAAGAAGCTCCTAGGAAGAGAAAATCTAAGGGTCAGCAGATGGATTCGAATCCGAGACCTCCGCGTGGAAGTCCAGTACGCTAACCGCATAGCTAATCCCTTCCCTGCAGTTAATGTTAAATTTGTTAATTCGTTCCCAATTAAAACCACACACCTCTTGCCCGTAGATCCAATTAGATCGCAACAAAGTTTTGTTCAGTTTGTTTTGAAATGTACGAGTAATGCTTATATTGTTAATCAAGAAGTTTGTTCATCAGTTGGTTTCAATTCTTTTCAGTCTACTTTACTGCAAAAAAGAATTAATAAGTGATTACATTTTGGGGCATCAATGATGGCATTCTCTTTGTTGTAATATCAGTTCTTAGATACATCAAGATTGTTCTCGAAAATATGGAGCGTAAACTATTATAGAATGAAAAAACAATTCAGTTTCAAATGGATTTCAAAAATAATGAAATACTAGTATTTTTTCCATTCATCTGGTTTAAGTGATAAACACAGGTGAAATAAAGTAAAATTAATGTCACCCATAAAAATTAAAAAGCCTTGAAAGCACATAAAATTAATATAAAACAAGTTAATTCAAGTTGTAAAGCTCGTTAACATTAGTTTATGTATATATGTCTACAACCTGAAGTATTTTTCCTATTCTTTTTCTTTTTTTTGGGGCCTTTTCAGGCAATAAATAAACATAAGCCGAGACTTAGTGAATTAGTGACAACAATACTGGCTTGTCTTTCTTACCGTGAGTCTATTTAAATAAGCCTGGATTTAATATAATCCAGGAAAAGAACATCTTCTAATCAGATAAAAAGGGTTTGTACTGTTTGAGCCAATGGTTTTTTTTCCTACTTTTTTATTATTTTTAAATTCGCATTATTCCCTTTTCATTCCTAATTTAATCATAGTTTACAACAAATTTGAAACCACATTTCCATCTAAATTTAATTTAAATAAATCTTAAAATAAAATGGGTGAAGTTTACATTTAAGTTAAATAGAAGCGTTATTGGGTGAAGTCTTATTTCTTTTCCAACTGCAGTATATTTCTGTTACAAGCGAATATGTTTAAATACATGAGTAGCATAAGGAGAGAATTTAGCCAATGGTGAAACTCCCAAAGAAGAGCATTTCACTATTATGCATTAGCACTTACTTCATTAAGAAGATCGTATGGCCACCAGCGCTTCAAGTGTCTTGGAGGATTTCCTGATAATGCACTGAGTTAGAAAGCTAGAAGGTTTGAACAAGAGTAAACTGAGCCGTGGAACTTAGCATCGAATGCAGATTTAGAAACATAGGAAACAAGGAGATCTCGATACAAAGTAAGAAGCATTAGGGGGATTCGATGGATTGTTTTTGACTGGAAGGATTGGATTTTGTGGATATTGGAAGCTTTGGCTGAGCCCCAAAGTATCTAGACAAGTTTGAGTATGACGGCGTGGATAAATCGTTTGATATTTAATGAAAGTTTAGCTCTTTTGGCGAGAAATCTAGAGAAAAGTTTGAATCGTCTGTTTAGTTCTTTCCGTTTAATTCAACTATGTAGATTCCAGGTCAGGCGTTTGTCCATGGAGAGTCCTAGGTACTTAACACAATCTGCTGTAGGAAGAGGAATGTGGTTTAAGAAAACGGGTGGAAGGATAGTTCGCCTCAAGGAGAATGTGAGGAAATTCAGGCGTGGAAAACAGCGTAACTGGATCTAGCAGCTTCAGAAGCAGAAGGAACAAGGAGATCTCTGAGACGATTTTATTTAAACATGGTATCATGATTTTAAATCACTAACACTTTTAAATGATACTTTCCTTTTTCTCCCAAAAATTTAAATAAAGGTGAGTGGATACGAGGGTCGTTTGAAAAGTCCGTGCAAAAATAAAAACTACTTAATTTTTTGGGGTAAACCTTTTTTATTTTTCAACATAGTCTCCTTTTAGGCTTATACACTTCGTCCAACGCTGCTCTAGTTTGTTGATCCCTTCCGAATAATAGGATTTGTCCAAGTCTGAAAAATAGCCGTTCGTTTCTGCAATCACCTCCTCGTTTGTATAAAATCTTTTTCCCGCCAGCCATTTCTTCATATTGGGGAACAAATAGTAGTCCGAGGGAGCCAAGTCTGGAGAATAGGGGGGATGTGAAACGAGTTGGAACCCTATTTCTATTAATTTTGCGACCACAACTGCTGAGGTGTGAGCTGGTGCGTTGTCGTGAAGGAAAAGGACTTTTTTGTGGGCCAATCGTGGGCGTTTTTCTTGCAGCTCGGTTTTCAAACGGTCCAATAATGATGAATAATATGCACCTGTAATAGTTTTACACTTTTCCAGATAGTCGATGAGGATTATTCCTTGCGAATCCCAAAAGACAGTCGCCATAATCTTTCCGGCCGAAGGAACGGTCTTCGCCTTTTTTGGCGCAGATTCCCCTTTTGTAACCCATTGTTTAGATTGTTCTTTGGTCTCAGGAGTGTAGTGATGTATCCATGTTTCATCCACAGTGACGAAACGACGCTTAAAGTCCTGCGGATTCTTCTGGAACAGCTGCAAACCGTCCTTGCAACACTTCGCACGATTTCGTTTTTGGTCAAGCGTGAGCAATCGCGGCACCCATCTTACGGATAGCTTTGTCATGTCCAAATGTTGATGCAAAATATTATGTACCCGTTCATTCGAGATGCCCACAGCACTAGCAATCTCACGCACCTTCACTCTTCTGTCATCCATCACCATATCATGGATTTTATCAATGATTTCTGGAGTAGTAACCTCAACAGGGCGTCCAGAAAGTTCAGCGTCACTTGCGCCCATATGGCCACTCCGAAAATATTGAAACCACTTATAAACTGTTCTAATCGAAGGTGCAGTCACCTTAATGTTTATCAAGCTTCTCTTTAGTCTCCTGAGGCGTTTTGCCTTTCATAAAGTAGTGTTTAATCAACACACGAAATTCTTTTTCGTCCATTTTTTGAAAATCACTCGACTTCCTCGATTCAAATGAATGCCAAACACAAAGAAATAGACCGATCTGGCTGAAACTTGGTGTGTGTTCTTCCAAGAGATGCTACTAACTAAACATAACCTCGATACGCGCCAGTAGTGCTATCTCTCTGACTTTGCACGAACTTTTCAAACGACCCTCGTAGATTGCTTTTAGTTCAAATATTCGTAATGTGAAGTAAATTTGTAAGTCAGAAGCTAGGTAAGTTGTAACAACAGATTTCTTTAAAGATTAAAGTAATCATAGCGTTCAGATTTTGATAAAGATCAATATTATTAACTTTAAATAACGGGGGAATGCATCTATATTTCACAGATATTGTGTGTCTGAAAATAGGTACCTAAAAAACATAACGCTTCTTTTTTTATTTTTCCTTGATTTCCTTACAGATTTAATTTTAGATAAAAGTAATTCTGTATAGACTAAATGAAATTTTTATACTAGGTGGATGCTGACAGTGGCCAGCGAGTCTGGCTGGACCAACAGTTAGTTTCCAGTAGTGGTGAGGAAACCATACTCGTACCAAAAATTTATGCCGTATACATTTTCAAGTAACCTGCGGAGCTGAACTTGGGCATAAAAAAAACAAAAAGGAAATAGTTTCCTTGACTCAGGAAGTTCAACGCGGGTCCGTGGGCAAGGAAATTGTGAACAAAAGGTAGATGTCAAGATGGATTCCAACCAGCACTTTTTTTCTCATCTAAAAAATAATTTTCTGTTTAAATAGGGCAAGTGAAAGGGATAACAAGTTTAATTTCTCATTTAAGCCCGCTAATTCAAATTAATTATAAATTATTATGTTACTGGCTTAACCAAATAGATTCAGACTTTAAATATATTTTGTTTAAATTAGCGCTTTAATTTGTTTTATTGAAATTGCTTATTAATATTGTAAATTGTGAAGAAATTAATTAGTAACAGCTCTGTTCGCTGTTAAATTAAAACTTATTGACGTACATTGTGAGTTCACGAACTGAAGAGAAAACTTCAAACAGATTAAGGTTACCCAAAGCGCCCAAGCGTTAAAAATGGATCTTTAGTAAATAGACTAATGCTAGGGAAATATTTTTCTTTTTTTTTAACCAAAAAAGGCGTTCAGTAGAGAATTAAAGTCTTTCATCTTCTTTTTTGTAGAGTTTTTAATGAAGGACGGAGTTTTCATTTTTTTTCAAATATTTTACTTTGGCTAAAAATTATAATAATAACTGTGCTCTCACACCTATTTCATTTGTGGCCTAAATTATTTTATATTTTCCCTGTTAAATTAAAATGTAATGCAACAGTGAGAATTGTCGAAACAGTTATGTCAAAACATAATAAACTTGCAATTATAAAAATAAGTAGGACAACGCCCTGCTAATTTGATGTCCAACATCAAAAAAATCTGTCCGACTATAATACTTCTTCACTGCAATGAAATAAAGGGATGATAATGATTTTTTTTTTGCGTTTATTTTTGCTAAAATCCCGCTATAAGTAACAATGATAACAGAGTAACAAATGAAGCAAACGAGTGAAGAAGTTACCCAATGGTAACACTCCAAAACATTAGACTGTTAGTCACCCTCTTCACTTGAGAGGAGATCACGAGACCACTGTCTCTTAAGACGTCTTGCCGGGTTATCAGGAAGAGTTCTTGAAGAAAGATGAGCTAGAGGATTTATATGAGATTGCAGATTGAAGTGAAGTTTTCTGTATCGTGTTTTAGCAACTTGTGTGACAAAAAGAATGTTAAGGTCAGGTTGGAGACATAAAATGGAGCGTTTATAATAGTTCGAAGAATTTAGATTGAAGGGGTTGAATCTTTTGGAGATTGGAGCGTTTGGTTGAACCCCACAGCTCAATTCCATACGGATGGGTTTCAAAATAGAAGTATAAATCAGCCTTTTGTTGTCTACGGAGAGTTTTGATCTATCGTCTAAAAGTCTTTTAAGTAGTCGATAGCGTCTGTTTAGTCCTGTTCTTTTAAGTCTACTGTGGGGGTAATGAAATTTAAATTTAAATTTATTATTCCTTCAATCTCATCACAATCCACTCGTACAACATCTAACTTCCAGAATATTTCCAGACAACATTCTCTGATGAAGAGAGTCAGTAGAATGTAGAATGTTTGTTTGGAGTGTTACCGCTGGGTAACTTCTCCACTCTGATATGTGTGAATGTTGCTTATTGATATCCTTGTTGCTTATTATGCAGTGCGTTGATTGTAACTAAATAAATGATTTTAATTTAAAAAAACAAAAAAAAATTATTATTATTATGAATTAGGAATAAAAAATTTGGATAAACAATTGTTGGGGATCAAAAAACGTTTTGATTGAAATTCATGAATAAATACTATCGTTTTATCCGTACGCGGAAGGTGCGTGTGTATGATAGGTTTGGCAACAGTGTTGGTATATCGAGCGAGGAGACGGTTGGTGGAACGGCAAGCGTAGAGGGCATGGCGCTTGCCACCCCCGACTGGAGGCCGTTGACTCCACCTTGAACCGGGTCCAAATTCAGGGCCGCTTCTCCACCCTCGTACAGCTAGGCCTATTGATTCTAAGGCTTTCTACTCCCTCTACAAAGAGTGTAGAGTTCAGACCTACTGCCATTCCCCACGATTCCAATATGTATTTATAACTTTGAAATAAAAAAAAATGTGAAAAATAAGTTTTTTCCTTGAACCACTGAAACACATTTTTTTTTATTTAAATACAAACTTTTATTTGGGTGGGGGAGAATAATAAAACTTCTAACTTATATATTAAATATAAATATATAAATCAAATAAAACTGGCCCGAACAATATGAAAATAAAGTTCACAGACAAAGATAATTCCTAATTATAGAAGAGTTCTTATTCTCTTGGAAAGAGTATGGAGGCCATTTACTAATTTTGGTAAAAAGATAATTATGTCAGAAGCAATCAAAGTACACAAGATTTGACCTCCTATAGATTTGGAAGTAAGAAGATCAATAGCAAGGTATATTCAGGTTCTTTTTTAAAGGAAATGACGGTTGAAGCAATATTTGTTGGGGAAGTAAACTGATTTTAGACTCTGGAGGTTCTCTATCAGCGAAGAAGAAAACCGTACGAGTACCTTCAGGATATGGAAATCCAGATAAATGGCAGGACTATCCGTTTGCCTCTTGAGATTAGAGAGTGATTCCTTCAGTACTTTAGTCTTTAGTAGTACTAATTTTTTAAATATATACAGAGTGACCAGTGTTATATGCTCCACCCACTTTTTTTTTCAGCGGGAAATTTCGAAAAAATAAAAAACACGTATTTAATCATTTTTAGTCTAGTTTATTTTCAGTGATTGGCCCATTTTTTTAAACCCCTGTATCTCGAGATACAGCATCCATCTTTGTTTTTTTCAAATGGAACGTTATAATTTTTTTTGCATATTTTTATAGTATTTGAGCTCCTAAAAAAGGTTGTAAAAGAGATCTCAAGAACAGGAGCACTCTAATCGTTGACTAAAGCGGGCTACCGGGATGAATGACTGAAATTCCTTGATTTCCCAGGCCTAGAAAACTGTAATGTAGCGACGAAAGTAGATAGATAGAATTATTCTCTTCTAAGTAGGGAGTGACTAAGGATTACTCACTTTCAAAGGCAATATCCTTAGATAGGAGTTGACTTTTTCAATTATATTGCCTATCACAAACTAGAAAATGATTAAATATGCTTAAAATTCAGCCTGAACTACATAAAATGGGGTAATGCAAAACGAATATGGAGTAATAGAGAGGCCCTTTCAACGAAATGTCAACTTTTTCCAGGTCTCATTATTCTAGAAAGTTAGCATCCTTATATTACTAACCAGGAACTTCCACCTCGTACTTTCGAAGTTGGAACTTATTAGGCGTTGGCAGTAAAGATTATCTGCGCCATTAATAACTTAAATCTTAATCCTTTCACTAATTCTGAAAGAGAGGACGAAGAGCTGTAATGGCTCTCCTTGCTTAAGGATTCTCTTTCTTAGTTCCTTTTACATTCCTCTTTCACTTCGTAAACTTAAGGAAAAATTCAGTTGCACTTGAAAACAACGTCTACTTCATAGGTGACTGCCTAAATTTTCAGGATTTTCTAATGTTTCGAGTGCAATTTTTGATAAAAATAAAAGATTGCTACTTTATTTAAACAGTTTTGTGATAAGGCAAATTTTACGACAACATTTGAGCTTGTACTTATCGGCAATTTTTGGTAATGAATTTCTGATTGTTGTGATTTAATTTTTGGATTGTTAACTCAAATTTTTCTTTTTAAGTTTTAACTTGGAAGACGGACAAAGTCCATGCCTAAATGGGCTTAGTTTTGTGTGTTTTTTTAAAAAATAGTTTGGTACTTTTATTTCTTTTGCTGTTTTTTTTAATTTCATTCGTTAATTGAACACACTTTCATTATTTCATTACAGTTTTGAGGACGACGCCTCCAACCGTTTTGCTTCCGGGACATAATAATGCTCTTTCAGTTTCGAAATCCCTCTGTTTTTTAACATTTAATCGAGAGTTTGATCTGTATAAGAGAACTAAACGTACTATAAGAAAAAAAAGTTGTGTCAATTTCTTAAACTGTAAGCTTAAGTTTGACTTTATTGTTTATTTGAACTACTTATCCATTCCTTACTTCCCTAAACTCCCAAATGCTATTGTGCTTAAGCTAGAAGGACATCAATAAGGAACCTAATCCTTCCCGCAGAGTCAAGTAATTAAACTGAAGTATTAAAATCTTCATCGAGTATTTTGACACTATTTTTTCAATTACTTGCGAACACGTAATCTACTGACACACGTAATCACACACACGTATTGTACACATACATGCGCAAAGAAACTAAAACTAGATAAATAGTTGGTCAACAATTCACCGCAGGACGTGACCTGTTTGTGAAAGAAATCTTTAAACTGAATTAAAGAGTTTTGCTGCAGGGTTTCAACTAAGCCAAGCTCTGTAATGGAGAATGAGGTCTCCAGAGTCGGCAACCTCTTCTACCATCTGATGATGATGACAACTGTAAACAGTAGACAGACACTAGTCCCTAGCCACTATTATTTGTATGCTAGCCCGCAATACAAGCTTGTTACACGTAACAGTATTAAACAGTTGTAAGGGGTATTTATTTTTTTCCCCCTGCAATAGAGTGGAAACGCGCTCTTAATCTGGATGGTTAAGGGTTTGCACATTATTTTACGCATTGAGTATTGCCACTTTCGCTGAACGCTAATTTGGCCGCACACAAAATTAGATTACCAACTTATATTTTACATTTGTCTATTCAGTTCACCTCAACTTAGAAATCTGCATTCAAAATTAGAGTTTAAATTAATTTATAATTCCTCAGACGTAAAGTACATTATTAAGCAACTACCGACTAAAAAATCTCCTGGCTATGATCTTATAACTAGTAACATTTTACGCAACTTACCAAAAAGTGGTATTCTCTTTCTAACTTACATCTACAACGCAGTTTTTTACGAACAACTTACTTTCCAATGCTCTGGAAATACTCCATAGTGAAAATGATACTGAAACCCAATTAACCTGCACAGCAACCTAGCTCCTACCGTCCAATAAGCCTTTTACCTGTTTTAGGGAAAATACTGGAGAAGCTTCTGCTAAGACGTCTAATCCCTATAATAGAGGAATTGCTACCTGAACATCAATTTGGTTTCCGCGCATTTCATTCAACAACTCAACAGCTGCACCGTGTAATAGATACCATATCCTCTTCCTTGGAGCGTAAACAGTACTGTTCGGGTGTCTTTCTCGATGTGGCTCAGGCCTTTGACCGGGTCTGGCACTCGGGCTTACTGCACAAACTTAAAAATCATCTTCCTTTCACCTACTATCTGATCTTAAAATCTTATTTAACCGATCGGTACTGCCGCGTTCGTCAAGGGCAGGCTCTCTCGTCCTTTATACCCATAAAAGCTGGTGTCCCTCAAGGAAGCATACTGGGCCCTTTTCTTTTTCTAATATACTCTGCTGACTTACCTCTTTCCCAAAATACAATAGTTTCAACATTCGCTGACGATACTGCTATTCTTTCATCTCACTCCGATCCGATCCAAGCCAGTCAGTACATTCAAACTCACTTAAAGCTTCTCGAAACCTGGTTCCGAAAATGGAAAATTAAAATTAATGAACAAAAGTCAGTACACATTACGTTTACTTTAAGAAAATCTGCGAGTCCACCAGTTCAACTGAACGGTGTAACGATTCCACCAACTGACGTAGTACGAGACTTAGGACTGTACATTGACAAGAGACTCACGTGGAACCACATACTCGACTGAAACGACAAGACGTGAACAGACGCTACAAGCTACTTAGTAGATTACTTGACCGCAGATCCAAACTCGACGTGAATCACAAACTGACTATTTACAAGACCCTGTTAAGACCCATATGGTTATACGGAGCAGAAGTGTGGGGCTCAACCAAACCCTCTAACTCCAAACGCCTACAGACATTACAATCTAAAATCCTAAGGAAAATCCTGAATGCTCCATATTACATTTCTAACCTTACCATACACACTGACCTACACATCCCTTTTGTCACTGACCTAATAAAGTCTCGCTACCGCAACTTTCACAGCCTCCTAGCTTTCCATCCTAATCCTCTTGTCCAACAACTCTCCTCTCCTCACCTTCCAGACAATCCTCCTCGTCGCTTGAAGCGAAAATGGCCTAGAGATCTGTTGTGATTAAATCATTGTGAAAGAGTTTCACCAGTTGGTGATTGCTCTAACCATGTCGTTACAAGAGAACTGAACCAATAAGATCAAATTTACTTGATGCAACAATTGTTGCAGTTGTAAATATACCAATAAAGTGCAAAAATAATAATAATAATTTATTCTAACAATAACAGCAATAGTTTTGTGGTAATATTTAGTACTGCTGTTTCTCTTTCTGTTTTTATGTATACAATTTAAACAAAATTAAAGTTTTTATGGTGTCTCAAAAGCAGGATTTCACTCGCACACTTTTAAATTCAAGAAACTCCATCTTCTTTTTGCAACAGCAAAGGGAAGTTACATAAAAAAGAGATTTGTTTAAAATATTTGTAATGACAAATGCTTTTAGCAATTATTAAAGATTTTCACCTCTTAAGTGTGAACAAAGTGGCTCAAAAATATACAATTATTGTCATCGTTTATCTTGAGACTCCTTCTACAACTTACTGGGTCATCCAATCACAAATTGCTACCAAATTTCTGTTTACCTTAGGTGAGCGCTTATAATGAATATTTCATCAATACGTTGTAGACTGTCATCAGAAAATCATTCTTATTTCAAAAAACATAAGAAAAATGATTGTTGAAGATTTCTAATTAAAACTGTCGAAAAAGAAATTAAAATTTTGAACCTTAGTATTGTACGAGGGTCGTTTGAAAAGTCCGTGCAAAGTCAGAGAGATAGCACCACTGGCGCGTATCGAGGTTATGTTTAGTTAGTAGCATCTCTTGGAAGAACACACACCAAGTTTCAGCCAGATCGGTCTATTTCTTTGTGTTTAGCATTCGTTTGAATCGAGGAAGTTGAGTGATTTTCAAAAAATGGACGAAAAAGAATTTCGTGTGTTGATTAAACACTACTTTATGAAAGGCAAAACGCTTGAGGAGACTAAAGAGAAGCTTGATAAACATTATGGTGACTCTGCACCTTCGATTAGAACAGTTTATAAGTGGTTTCAAAATTTTCGGAGTGGCCATATGGGCACAAGTGACGCTGAACGTTCTGGACGCCCTGTTGAGGTTACTACTCCAGAAATCATTGATAAAATCCATGATATGGTGATGGATGACAGAAGAGTGAAGGTGCGTGAGATTGCTAGTGCTGTGGGCATCTCGAATGAACGGGTACATAATATTTTGCATCAACATTTGGACATGACAAAGCTATCCGCAAGATGGGTGCCGCGATTGCTCACGCTTGACCAAAAACGAAATCGTGTGAAGTGTTGCAAGGACGGTTTGCAGCTGTTCCAGAAGAATCCGCATGACTTTAAGCGTCGTTTCGTCACTGTGGATGAAACATGGATACATCACTACACTCCTGAGACCAAAGAACAATCTAAACAATGGGTTACCAAGGGGGAATCTGCGCCAAAAAAGGCGAAGACCGTTCCTTCGGCCGGAAAGATTATGGCGACTGTCTTTTGGGATTCGCAAGGAATAATCCTCATCGACTATGTGGAAAAGGGTAAAACTGTTACAGGTGCATATTATTCATCGTTATTGGACCGTTTGAAAACCGAGCTGCAAGAAAAACGCCCACGATTGGCCCACAAAAAAGTCCTTTTCCATCACGACAACGCACCAGCTCACACCTCAGCAGTTGTGGTCGCAAAATTAATGGAAATAGGGTTCCAACTCGTTTCACATCCCCCCTATTCTCCAGACTTGGCTCTCTCGGACTACTATTTGTTCCCCAATATGAAGAAATGGCTGGCGGGAAAAAGATTTTATTCAAACGAGGAGGTGATTGCAGAAACGAATGGCTATTTTTCAGACTTGGACAAATCCTATTATTCGGAAGGGATCAACAAACTAGAGCAGCGTTGGACGAAGTGTATAAGCCTAAAAGGAGGCTATGTTGAAAAATAAAAAAGGTTTACCCCCAAAAATTAAGTAGTTTTTATTTTTGCACGGACTTTTCAAACGACCCTCGTATTACACCTATAACTGTTGTCCAGCTACTGTTGAACGTAGGTTATCTAAGAAATATGCATGTTCTGTCCAAAAAGTCCTTTTATTAAGGATATTGCCAGCTTCCTGCTCATTTGTTCCTTCCACATGATTCACGATGCTCCAGGATATAAGCACTACTTTATTTTGGAATACTTGCTGCTTATTCATTGCAGTTATACTAGTGTCCATGCTTTTTTGGACTAGCATAAGTCAGCAACGCTACCCTCAGTATTCATTTTGAAACAAGCACTGTATAAGAAAAAAGAGCCTTCAATTGAAACTAGAGGTGGTAAGCATAATCACGATCTACGTAATAAAGATGATATATGCATACCTTACAAACGACTAGTGATGTCCAATCAACTTTGCAGTGTCATGTCGGCGAGAGTATTTAATAAAATTCCCTTAAGTGTAAGACGGTTAAGTGAGAATCACTTCAAACGAACCATCACCCGTTTTTTGATGAGGAACTGCTTTTATGATATAAAAGAATTTATAAACGCAGAGTGGAGTGATGAACATTTCAAACAAGACTGAAAGTTTTAATATAAAATATAAAGTTAGTTTTAATACACAGTGCGAAGTCCGTTATTCTAGATTAGTGGCATATAGTTGTTATTGTTTTTCTTATGTTTGACGTGCCTTTTATATTGTATTTATGTACACAGGCAAAAAATAAATAAATATAAAAAAAAAATATAAAATGATTTTAGTATAGTTGTATATAAGAGTCTAGAGCACTTAAGATTTAGTTATGCCCGTCAAAGTTGTCAGAGTGAATAGTACTTCTGCCTTAATTTCAGTGTGTTGTTTGTAGTCCAAATTAGTGTGAAGTAGAATTCTAAATCAACATATTTTAAGATTCCAATAATCGTTTTCAAATTTGTATGCTACTGTTGTTAATTGTTAAAAGATTTTAACCTTTGTCGTCTAATTTTTTGGCCCAGTTTCCGTTGGCCGACCCAGTCTGTTATTTGTCACTAATGATGTATGGAAGTTACGAATAAATGTCATTATATTTTTTATTAAAAATGCTGACAGTCTGCAACAGTATCAGTTTTTCTTCTCTCCAAATCTCGTTATAATATTAATTGTACAGTAAATTGGATAATTTTGCACAGAATATGGTTTTTCTTTACATATTAACGATGTTGGTTATTTTATAGAAATCCATAAGTTTTTATGGATTTTATTTGGATGAATGATGTCACCCGTAAGCTATTTTATGATGATAAGGCGGTGACAGCAACGACTGAAGCCATTTCAAGAAATAATCAATTGTTTAATTACCATCAACATTTGAAACTGAAGAGTTAATTTAAAGGAAACAAGAAGATAGGAAAAAGAAGAAGCAAGACTAGAAAAACTACTTTTCACAGATTACTAACTTAATGAAGAGCACTACCGTCCACCAAGGGAATTTGGCCACCTCTATTACAACATTCCCTTCGCCTCTATCCAATGGAACGCAGGCTCCATCTTCTTATCCAACGGATCTTAGATGTTCTTCTACTTTGTCTAGCCACCACAAACGAGGGAGTGCGCTTTTTTTTTCTGTCCCCAGCCCTGAGGACCTCTCCAGAAGTCCACGATTCGCCACATGCCTCTGCCAATCTGATACTTTCTGTTTTTATGAAGTTTATCAAATCTGGTTCGCTCTTTTAATCACATAAGCAGTTATTTTTTCTGATATTCTATTTATTATTGACTTTTTACAGGAGCGTATACTTGTCGCCCCTTGAAACAAAATATGTATACAAAATAACAAAATATTGCCATTTTTATCTGTCGCCAAATCTCACCAATAATTGAAGATAATCATTATTAAGACTGGAAAACAAGGCGTGTTTTTTAAGTAAGTTTTCGAAATTCGGCCGCTGCAGTGCTGCATTTGGCGCATATATCTCTCAGCGAGAAACGAGACGCTATTACGGAAACATTACGTTTGTTTGTGAATATTTAAAATGCCTCCACTGATTGTGAAATAAGCGCTATGATACGTTTTCTTATTTACCATGAGATCAGTGAAGTTTATGGAGAAAACATTATGAGCAATGGAATGGGTTACAGTTTTTAAAGATAGCCGTACGAATGTTCATGATATGAAATCAATTGGGCGAATCTTCAGTCATTACAGAAGATTTGATACAAACAGTTGACGAAAGAAGTGAAAGAAAACAGACGCTACCCAGTGGACTACAACCTGTTTCTGCATTTGAAGATGCATCTGGGTGGTCAGCGAACACCACGACGAAGGTGATGAGATCAAAACGGCTGCATTGCTTGTCAAATCAGGAGGCAGACTTCTATTAGGATGAGATTCAAAAGCTCGGTTGTACGATGCGATAAGTGCCTTTAATATTTGTGGCAATTATGTAGAAAAGTAGATTAAGATACCAGGCTTTCATATAAAAATAAAATTGTTAAGAAAAGTATAATAGTTTTCCATTTATTTCTTACTTAAAACTACGTACTTACTTAAAAAACACGCCTTGTATATTACAAGTATTATACAGGGTTTATCCGGAGGAGTGGTCGAAACTTCGGGAGGTGATTCTAGGCCTACTTTTTTCAATTAATCAGAGATTTCGGCATCAATTTTTAAAATAACTACTACTCATGATATACCTTTCGAAAGGTGATTGTATGTAGATGTTTTTCATGTGGAGTGTACGTTTTAAACATATATAATATTTTTGAGAAAAATGAAGTCAAATATTTTGGAAAAAATTAGAAACTTGTTATTTCTTATGTTTGGGCCGCAAAATGAAACACTTGATATTATTATTTTGGAATATAATTAGCTTATTATAAGGAAATTTAACCTTTTTTCTAATGAGCTTATTGAAATCGCTTTAGCTTTAGTAGTTTGAGAAATATAGGCAACTGTTTGTTAAAAAGTAGTAAGACCTTGAAAAAACATAAAATTAAAAATATGTATAAAACGTAGCGGAATCGAGCCATAGTTTATATAGAATTTTTTGTTGCAAACGATGCCTAGAATCACATCCCGACGTTTCGACCTCTCCTCCGTATCCACCCTGTATAATTAAAACCAAATTCGTGCGTAAAGTAGAATTCTGAATACTTTTCTGGACGAGCTTTAGAACTCTTCATCAGGTGACTCCGACGGAGTTCAAATAAATACTAAACTGTAAATTTCTTATATTAATTCATTAGATGACGGTCTTATCTCTGCGGAAATATTCTCGTATTCGTGGCATAATATTCCGCACTCGCTGTAAAAAGGAACACTTTACACACTAGTCAAACAAATATTATTAATATTCTTGAGGATGGAAGTGGTAATGGATGATGATATTGCGCATTGAGTTGTAGCGGCAAAAAAGAGGGCGCTAATATTGAACAGAGCCGAGGGAGGTATGTCTGGATGAGACAATAGAGAAAGACTAAGCCAGGGTTCTCTGCGAGGCGTTACTCCCCAGGCTGTATACAGCACCGCAGCAACGAGCATCATGTCGATTCTCATACCAATTCTTTTTGTTATCTAAATGGATGTGCATGTTGAAGCGAAGGGATGGAGGTGCGAGCGGTGGTTAGACTTCTCAGCCCACTCTGTCAGCCACATTACAAGAGATATGGAAAACAGAGAACAATTCAAGCATCTCGGCTCTGTGTTACATGTCTTCTTTTTCTTCTGCTTCTGTGTACCACTTTCCAAGCAAAGCATCCTCAATGTCTATATATATATATGTATATTTTGCCACACTTGTATACAAATATCATATACATTAGTTATGATCTATACGATAAACATGCTCTGTTTTTATATATTATATTCTAAATAAATTCAACTGTTTTGTATGGAACGGAAATATGAAGTGCGAATTCCCTGCGGGAATTGCGCTAAACATGTCCAGGCTATCATTCATTTCCTGTAGTGAATTCTTATTCTCACTTATTTACTTCGCAATAAATTTAGAAAATTCGGTAAGTTCAAGCAACAAGATTTTTAGAGTTACTTCATATCGTAGATACAGAATTTAAAAAATAAACTAGTGTGCATGACTATTCTAAACGTTCTAACTCATAAATTTTCTACAAATTTAACGCTTAAGTGTCATATGAACCGTTCAATGCACAAATTGGGTAACTCTACTTCTTAAAATATCTTAAATTTCAGTGTCAAAGCACTTGGTTCAGTGGCAGCTTTTTTTATATTTATAATAAATTTCCCAGATAATAAAGATTAACAACATTATAAGTCAACAATTTTTTTGGCCATTGAATAATAAATAATTCATTTCAGAAGCCATTTTGATTAACTTAGTGCTCTAATGTAAATCGTTGCAATAATTCAACTAAAATTCAGTAACAGGCACCTAAATGATAACGGTAAATTTATTTGCATTTATATTATAAATTTATATTATAATATAATATAAAATGATGTACATTATTTCATCGCATTTCTCCGCGTTATTGTTTTATCGAATTAATCGAGTTGTGCAGTGAACGGCTCCGCGTGGCCGTCTGCGCTTCAACCGCCTGGGAGTATTTCCAGGCAATGCAGTAAGTTGGGCTACTAGCGGATTAGAATGTGAGGTGATTGATGTGTGGAATTTAACATAACGGGATCTTGCAGCTTCAGAAACATGAGGTACAAGGATATCTCGGTGCAAGGTAGAGTTAGAGACATAGTAAGGAGCATTTTGCGATTCGACGGAGTGTTTTTGACTGGAAGGATTGGATTTTATAGATATTGGAAGCTTTGGCTGAGCCCCAAAGTTCCATTCCGTAAGCCCAGGCAGATTTCAGTATCATAGAGTAGATAAGTATAAATTTTAATATAAGTATAAAGCAAGCAGCACTACAAAAATAGCAGACAGATTACAGTAATGATAATGAAGGGAGATTCTATAAAACTATGGCAGATTCTATGGCAGATCAGTTACCTAGACAACCATGGTTTAAAGAAACTGTCTCTAATAAATGGGTTGTTACGATAATAAGCAGGCTGAGAGCGAACCACGCTGTGTGCGGATCGTATCTTCACAGGATCAACAAAAGGTCCTCTCCTCTTTGCTAAGATTGCAATGAGGAGGAGGATTTCAAACATATAATAATGATATGTCCACGTTATGTGGTAGAAAGGAAACGAATGTTTGACGACTTACACAGATGCACCATTTCACTACGAAGACATTATATTCTCCACCAGCATCTATATGCTTAAATCTTTAGCAGAGCTAGCAAAGAAATATGAATGTATTTAAAAGTTATAGCCGATTACAATGAATGGAAGAAAATGATTACGTGATTTTAATTTCGGTTAAGCTATAAGGATGGCAGGAATATAGAGTACTGATCCATCCATTAGCTGTAGTTTATGTAAATAGTTGTATATATTAGAGGGATGAATGTGTGGAGCGAGTGTATTTATAAGCAAGAATGGAGAGTGAGTGATATTCTAGTGATAAGCACCTAGACCTGTATGGCGAAAGCCAATGCCAAAAAAGAGGCAAAAAAAAAGAAGTATTTGGTATAAATAAGTATAAATATATAATATATATATAAATATAAAGTAATAAGTATAAATTTTACTTTTAAACAGTAATTATGCTGTTACTGTCCAATTTTTTTTTAGCCCTTTATGATATATTTCTATATTTTTATATTGGTAAATTGCTGTTAAGCTGTTTTTTATTTATTTATTTATTTGTGAAGCATAAGCCATACAAATGAGTACAGTATTTACAGCAAAAAAGTAAAAATAGTAATAATACTAATCTTCTAAAAAAATAAAAGAATATAAATAGGGAACTAAAACTATTACTTTAACCAAATTGTTGAGAAAAAAATAATAAAAAAATAAAAAAATAAAGTAAAAAAGAACATAAAATAAATATTAATTCAAATTAGAAAAATAAAATTGATATTATTAAGACAAAAAAGAATAAAGCCACTTCTTGAAAATAAAAAAGAGTACCAAATCAATATGATTACCGTCAAAAACAATTAAAAAAGCAAAAAACAAAAAATGAAAAAACACTAATCAACATAACTATTCATTTAAAATGAAAGACCTCAATTTGGATAGCAAGCTCTCAACGTGCTTAGGATACCTAGAAAGATAATGTATTCTAAGTGGCTCATATATAGGACAGACAATCAGTACATGATGGAGGGTCTCGAATTCATTGCGATTGCAAATTGTGCACAATTCATCACAATTTATAACATAAGAATTATTACGAAAATAGCATCTGATTCTATTCTTGAAGGAAAGTCTCAATTGGCTAATAATTCGTAACTTGACGATGCTGGCTCGAAACCTGAGATAATCCTCACCCAAACCCAGGGTACTGATAGATCTATAGAGTAGGCTATACCGCGAATTAATTGCAACGTTCACATCAATACTTAAATAGTGATTACTGAACTTCTCTATTATGCCAGATACCATTCTTCGGGCTTCGAATGGACAGTTCAGGGACAAAAAATGTTCAGCACCAATTGTGACAAGCAGAGCTCTTAACTGAGAAACCCAGTTTAGTCCTTCCAGAGTTTTACCATTCTTATCTAGATTCACCAATTGGCAGAAACAAGCCTTAGGAATTCGACCCTGGGGCATCTCACACAGCCTAATCCACAAATTCAACATCCTCTTCAAAACGCGCACCCTAACCTGCTGAATCCCTGACTCAAGCATTACAAAACTGTGCGGAGTACTTTTAGGCAAATAGTATACATTTTTAACAAACCGAGTTTGCACACACTCGAGTTGTTCCATATACATCGGAGACCAGAGCTCAGAACCGTACAGTAAAGTGGCATCCACAATGGCATGAAACAGTCTGAGAGTACAGTCCCAACTGTCGGTTCTAGAGCGCCACAATATATTCTGAACTCTACCTATAGCCAAATTTGCTCTGCTGACAAAGTGACCAGCAGCCTTCGCAAATTTACCAGAAGAAGCCAGTGGAACTCCAAGATAGCTATAAGTGCTGACTCTTTCTACTATTCTGCCATTATAGTGGAACTGATTCATCTTTCTTAATCTTCCTCCCTTATGGAACACTACAACTTTAGTCTTATCAATATTTACAAGAAGTCCGTTAGTGGCGCAGTACTTACTTAATAGTTTCAATTTAAATTGTACATCAACAAACGAGTCAGCCAACATGACCAAGTCATCAGCAAAGAGCAGCATTAAAAGATCGTTCGACTGACTAATTCTCAATCCCGAGGCACCACTACTTCTGAAATATTCAACAATGTCACTGAGAAAAAGAGAAAACAAAAGAGGAGAGAGAGACTCACCCTGAAGAACCCCTTGTGTTAAATCCACAGCTGAAGAAAATTCTCCTCTGGATTGCACAATCAGACTTGCTCGATCGTACAGACTTTTTAAAATCCTTATGAATTTGGAACTGACACCAAGACTGAACAGTTTAGACCACAACAAACTATGATTTATTGAGTCAAATGCACGCCGGAAGTCGACGAATATGGCATAAACCATCTTCATTCTACTGCCGAGGCGCATATTAATCACAGAACTTAATGAAAACAGGTTGTCCATACAACCTCTACCGACACGAAATCCTGACTGCTCCTCCGGGATCAAATTAACATCATCAGCCCACAAGGCCAGTCTCCTAGACAGAATGCTAGTAAATATTTTAGCTAGACAGCAAATCTTGGCAATTCCTCTGTAGTTGGATGGATCCGATCTGTCTCCTTTTTTGTAGAGCATCACCATCTCCACCGACGACCATAATAGAGGAACAGACTCACAAGCCATGATGCAATTAAGAAAGTTCTGAATATAGTGCACCCAAGCTGGAGGAAGATTTGAATAGAATTCATAATTAATATTATCTATTCCAGAAGCTTTACCGGATTTGACAGACTTAAGAGCGAATTGCACTTCATCTAAGGTTATCTCATCATCCAAAAAAAGGATGTAAGCAGTCATAAAAAACCTCTAAAGAGTCATCCCTTAACGGATATACATTCCTAAGAAACAATTCAAACTCACCTACAGAAATCTCAGAAAATCGAGAACGCCGCGTAAATGTCCGAACCGTATCCCAGAATTCTTTTGAGCTCCTCACATTAGCTAAAGATTCTTGAATTCTCCTCCTATAAACCTCCTTACGTGATCTAATTAGAGACATAACTTTTACAACTCTCCAAATAAGATAACAAATATTCATTAGCATAACCATTCCTTCTTAACAGCCTATATTTCTGTCTTCTTTCTCGCTTCGCCTGGCGACAGTCTGTATCAAACCATGGTGAGCCTTTAATCAAATTATTCGAAACTTTATAAGTTCTACACAAACCCAACTCCCTAGCGACCAAAACTATTGCATTGTTCAGATTATCGAAAAGACTGTTAACACAATCATTTGAGTAGTAGAGCAAGCGAGAGTTATTTAGACTAACCTGATAAATTCGATTAAGATCAGGGTTCCATCTCAGTACCTTTCTGTTCCCAGATATATTGGGCAACTTATCAGAGGGAATTGAACAGGGTAAATTATGGATTTTAATATTCGTCAAACAACCCAAATGATCGGAACTTTCAACTGCATTAACAACCTCGAAATCCGTTATATCAGAAATAGTTACATGATTCACCCAAACTAGGTCTATAATGCTTTTGCCAATAGAAGAAATAAAAGTAAAATTAGCGGGCGTGTCAGAAGGACTGCGCCCATTGCAAACAACGAACCCAAGACCCTCCATCATATTTACAAGTTTCATACCTTTGTTATTGCAGATCCTGTCAAAAGACTTCCTACTACCTGTTAGATTACTATCGTTAAATTCAAAATCGTCACAATCACATTGATTCAATTCACCGATCCAACAGTTAAAATCCCCCAAAACAATTATTCTTGTATCAAAATTACAGTGTAATTGCATCTCTACTATAAATTGATCAAGATATTCAATACAAAAATCTAGATTACAAGTAGGCTTGAAATACACTAAACAAATAATATATTCAATATCGAACAATCTAATTCTAACAGCGAGCCACAAATTTGACTTAGAGTGTTAAGCTGTTAATTCATTCATTAAAGTAATTTTTTAAAACGTTAATTAATTCTAAATGCCTGAATTCTTGGTTATATGTTAATTGTGTTCTTAAATGTTCGTGTCTAATTACATGACTGTTCTAATGTAAAATGAACAATTTATATTTATGTCATATTTTATCCTAGAAAGAAAATAGTGCGCTCCTTATTTAAATTTCACAACTATAAATGAAACTTACAAAAACTGTAGTTTTCTTATTAACTTTAATAATTTTGCGTGGAAATGAAATTTACTACTTTTTTGTAATAACTTCTATTTCAAAAGAAAATGAAATTTAATATTCAAAATTATGGAAATTATATTTATTCAAATATTATTCCAAATACTTTTGTCATATCTCTTGGATTTAATATATGTATATGAATAAAAAAAGCTTTATATTTGCAGAGGCTTTTCGACGAGACAATCGTGCAAGAATAATATATACACACAGATAAACACAGTATCTGTATAAATAGCTACTTGCCGCCTCAATGGTCCTATCGATTTCCAAGTGAGACACCAATGCAGATACCCTGCCGTCAGTCCGACGAAGTACACTCATACATTCACACTAGGTTATATTTTTAACTTCTCCATTTGATGTTATCGGGTACATAATAAGAAGCTATTTATATATTTTTTTATTACATTTTGATGTTCCTTTTTCAAGTACCAAAAGTAATAACATTATTTTGATTTTTTCTAATTTTCAAACTATTATTATGGAAGCTACATTTCCAGCATCCTCTTACTGAGTTCCTGTAAAATCTTAAGACAGCCCTGGTCCCTATTACAATGGAATGATGCCTGAATCGTCTTTTTTTCATTTTGTTTACAACCTTTCCCTTTGTTAAGAGTTCTATCAGGAATAATGCCAAGAAGATAAACTTTTTCGTTACAACGAAACGGAGGAGTTTCTTAATTAATAAATCTGTAAAAGATCTTTTCTCTAATAATTTTCAGAAGTTCATCACGTTTTTGTAATTATTTTTTTGTTCTGGATATTCTGCACTGCAATGGTTATTGAATCCATTGGGTCTCTTTCGGTGTCAGGTGTGACCCAGCCGGTGATTAAATAAATCACAAATATTAACTCTTTGGGAAATTTTGAGAAGGAGAAGTGAGAGCTGGTAGCTAGGGATAGCTAAACCCTTCCTAGCGTTGCCCTTCTTAAATATTCTTAAGGAAACTCCGCTCAAAGGATTCTAGGTAGGAGATATTTCCTTCTTACAGCAGGAAATTACCCAAGGTCTCCACCTGCGCTTCCTCGTTTCCCATATTTCTAAGCGGCCAACCTTGCCGGCTTCAAAAAGGGAACTAAGCTCTCCAGTGAACTTCTACGTTCTAGAAGAAGCACTCCAGGCTTTTTAGCGAAGTGCCAAGGTTTGTGGAGCTGGGAGATTGAGAAAAACCAGCTATTTTTCATAAACCTTGCAACTAATGGATGGATCAGTACTCTATATTCCTGCCATCCTTATAGCTTAACCGAAATTAAAATCACGTATCCTTCTCTAATCATTTTCTTCCATTCTTTCTATAACTTTTAAATACATTCATATTTCTTTGCTAGCTCTGCTACAGATTTAAGCACATAGATGTTGGTAGAGAATATTATGTCTTCGTAGCGAAATGGTGCATCTGTATAAGTCGTCAAACATTCGTTTTCTTTCTACAACATAACGTGGACATATCATTATTATATGTTTGAAATCCTCCTCCTCATTGCAATCTACGCAAAGAGGAGAGAGGACCTTTTGTTGATCCTGTAAAGATACGATCCGCACACCGCGTGGTTCGCTCTCGGCCTGCTTATTGTCGTAACAACCCATTTATTAGTGACAGTTCCTTTAAACCATGGTTGTCTAGGTAACTGATCTGCCATAGTTTTATAGAATCTCCCTTTATTACCATTACTGTAATCTGTCTGCCATTTTTGTAGTGCTGCTTTTGCAATTATGCACTTGATATCGGTGTGTGGTAATTTATAATTAGCCATTACCCCCATTATTGGTGGCTTCCTTTGCAAGTTTATCAACCATTTCATTTTCTTTTATACCACAATGATTATTTATTATTATTTACTGGGTTCGATTCCCCGTTTAGACATTGGATTTTATTTAATTAAAAGAAATTCAAATTAAAGAGTGTTTGCTAGTAGTCTCCGTCCGTAAAAGTTACCTTAATTCAGTAGTTAGATGTAGAGCCCGCCTGAAATTGTAAGCATTACTTTACTTTAGATTATTTATTAAATTCAATGAAGGTAGTTTAAATCATTATTTGTATTTACCATTTGAAAATGAAGGTGTAATTTAGAAAATAAATAGTTACAATACTAACTATAATGTTTCTTGAGTGACCCATTAGTGAAAGCGATATTCATACACAGTTAGAATTACGTAGGGGGATGATTGTGATAGGCATGGTACAAGAAAACATAACCCAATAGAGGCGTGCATAAATAAAGCTGTTTTTCCAACTGTTCCAGGTGATGCAGTTATCTACTATCGTGAACGAAAACTACCTATTTTAATTTAGTTTTTTTTAGTTTGTGACAGAATGATTACATAGTTTTTGTTTTATTCTAGCAAAAATAGCGAAAGTAGAAGCAGGAGAACTTAGTACTTTATTAGAAAACCTTTAAGTCTACAAACTAAGTCTGTATGGCTATACACTGGCTAGTAAAGGCACGAAATGTTCTGCTTAAGATTTATATCTTGTAGGCTTTTCACCCTTAAACAGTCAGTCAAGCCACAAACGACATTTACTATGCACGCATTTGAAGGACTTTGAACTCTGGCCCTTATTTCTAAGTAAGGCTGTTTTTTTAGGTGAATATTACGTGATAAAGTAAATCGTTTAATAATTTAGTAATAAAATTGGATTAACACAAAATAACTTTTAAATGCCATTAAATAGAGTCACCTCTTGGCAGTTTTATATACCTAAGTTGTAAATGAAATATTAAAAGAATAGTTCACTAAGGTAGGATGTTGTAGTATAAAATGAAATTATTATAGTTGAATCACGGAAATTAATAGAATAACATGTATTTAGATGAATTTGAAAGTTTTAAGTTAAATTTTAACTTTCACTCTTCGTCGCATTACTTTTCCTCCAGTCTTCTATTACCTAACACCTCTACTAGTAGTGAACATTTCCCGCTACCTTGGGCTTTTCTTAGACCGAAGACTTTCTTGGAATTCCCACACTAGACTTAAAAGAACAGAACTAATCAGACGCTATCGACTACTTATAAGACTCTTAGACGACAGATCAAAACTCTCTCTGGACAACAAAAGACTGATTTATACTTCTATTTTGAAACCCATCTGGGCGTATGGAATAGAGCTGTGGGGTTCAACCAAACGCTCCAATCTCCAAAGGATTCAATCTCTTCAATCTAAAATACTTCGAACTATCGTATGCGCTCCATTTTATGTCTCCAACCTGACTATACACACTGACCTTAACATTCCTTTTGTCACCCAAGTTGCTAAAACACGACACAGAAAACTCCACTTCAACCTGCAATCTCAAATAAATCCTCTAGCTAACCCGACAAGACGTCTTAAAAGACAGTGGCCTCGTGAACTCCTCTCAAGTGAAGAGAGTGACTAACCATATAATGTTTTGGAGTGTTACCACTGGGTAACTTCTCCACTCGTTTGCTTCTACTGTTCACTGTTATCACTGTTACTTATAGCGCTTAAACTGATTGTATCAGTTAAATTGTTACTGATTGTAGCACAATAAATGCAAAAAAAAAGAGAAAGTTTTATATAAAATGTGAATCCAAAATGCATTACTACACTGATTTTAGAAATTGTTTGGGCGAAGTCTGTTGGACCAAAAAAAAAAAAAAAAATCAATGAAAAAACTAACAATCGCCTGTACATGTTTTAAAAGAAGTGTAATTGGTACCATTTTTATGGATTAAAGATCAATTTTATTTAAAAAGAATGTATTATTCCAATGATTAAATATTCATTTCATAAGTTTCTTTTTGCAATAAGCTTCCTAACTTTTATAGATTAAGGTTTATTTACTTTCTCTTTTGATACACTTTAATTTTAGAAATGCTTATTTTGGGTACTTGGAAACAGGTTTAGGAAAAATGTAATACTTTTGGACACAAAAGTGGCTATCATGGCTGGTGCAACAACGTCTGATGGACCGGCAGAATTGAGGACTGTTGTAGAATGGAATTTCGAATGGTGGTTGTAAGATTTCCTTCCAATGTATAGCTAAACTTGCAGCAAATCGGAGAAAAAGAAAAACCCATGCCGTGATGACAGGTCTAACTTCGGAGTTGGAGTCAATTACAAAGGTGTAAAATTTCCACAATCAATTTCTAGAGGGCTCTGAAAATAGATGGAAGGAACTGGCAGTTTCGCAACAAAGGAACTACCAAGAACTGTTGGCAGTTTCCTTCTCGAAACTGGACTTGATTTCTGAGCAAGCAAAATTTTTAATCTGTCCTTTGTGCTAGAATGGTAGTAGCATGGACATAGAGCAACTTGTGGCATGCACAGCATTGAGCAGTGACACCAAAGCAGGGTGACTGTCGGACGGAAAGGGTTCGTCTGTGGTTGTCCAAATGGTGGTTAAAGTGAAGCGAAAGATAAATTAAAGTAAGTCCCTTGAATTATTTAATATTTGTTTTAAAAATATCGAATATATTTGTAGAGATATCTTAGGTGTAACTTTATCAACTTTATTGTTGGCAAATATGTCATTCAATAATGTGTAGACAATATCCTCGCAATATGTACGGGGATTCAGTTGATTGTCACAACGTTAAAGTATTGTTCAATATAATCGCAGCCATCTAAATCAAGCATCGAAGTTCTTAATAGTAGTAGGAAAGCTCTTCTCTCCAGATCTCTTCTTAACTTGATAATTTATAACAATTGTTTTGGACTTTTCGTTCGGTAATGTTGTCTTTAAAGGAAGCTGAGGACTTAAGACTCCCTTTACTGTAGTCTCTTTCTCTCTCCGACTCTCTCTTTCTCTCTACATAGTACAGTCTCGGCAGAAATGTTTTTTTTTTTTTTAGCTCTTCTATTAGTTAATAAATCAATAACAATACGGAGTAAGAGCCTTGAATTTGTTCCATTAACCAGAATGAGAACCATATTTTCCCAATATCTACCAAACGATGCCCTATTAAATATTTCGTGGTACACAATTCTCTGCAACTAACGACAACCCATTCACTTTATTGCTTTTCAACTTAGACGAAGAAATCTTATTATTGTTTGGAATTTAGTCAATCAGTGCATCATATGTTCTCTTCATTTTTCCTATTGTAGATCTATTTTCAATGTTCTCATTTATATTTTTTATTGTTTTTGTACTTATAAATTTGTTAATATCTCTTATTGGTGGAGCAAAAACTAATCAAAATAAAAAATACAATAACCAGGAACAAAGTTTTAAAGCATCACAAAAATCAAAGTATTGGAACAATTTGGAACTACTTTTTATCTTTGGTAATTTCTTTTACTCTAATAATATTAATTTGTTCTGTTCCCTTAATATGTTGTGAGATCTAAAATTGCAGTTGCAGAACTTCACTGATGCAGTAGAAATTTTTATTCCAATCCCAATTAAGGGTGTCTACCAGAAATTGAAAAACTATTGGGGAAAGGGAAATACCCTTACGAGTTAAATTGTAGTTTGAATCTTCTTAATAAAAACTTACAGTTCAAAAAGTTAAGTATAAGGGTTGTTTAAACGACAAAAGGTTCACAAATCAGCAAGTACCCATCATTTCTTTCATACATCAGCTCGCAATTCCGGTTATTTAGAAACGTACGAAAAAGCTTATGTAGTTTCCTTCACTAACGTTCTTAATTTAGATGTTCTACCCACATAGTTAGAAATATACAATATAATATACAGGGTGTTCATTTTAAGACGGCTCAAATGCAGTTCATGCTTAAACGGTTAATCTGAGCAAAAAATGGAAGAGGAAAAATTTGTTGCCCGTCACCTCTAGTTTCAGAATATGTGACTTGATTTTAGATTCCTGCTCGCATACGCGGCTGACGCGCGACCAAAAGTGAGGGTTCGCAGTTGACCTCCATTTTCATATACACAGTTTTAAAGAGTATAAAAAGTATGAAAGAAACCGGAAACCGCAATTCGATATCTTCAAAATTAAAGATGCTAGGCCATTTCAAAATCTGGTATTTTTAATCATATTTCAATTTTTTAACTTGTTATCAAAGAGAAAGAAGAGCGCGCGATAGGTCATTTTTATGTATTTTTTCATCCCCTTTCTACTAAAAATATTGCCAAAGCAGTAAAGCTAGTATTTTTCTTAATATCGGGAAATAAGTCGTTTTACGAGTGATTTTTCTAAGAAAAATCAAATGTTAAGAGCTTTACATGTTCTCAAGCATACCCAAAATGGCTAAAAATTAATTTTACATCTGTTACAAACAAGAAAGTTTAATAATTATTTTGTAATTTTGGAAGAATTGCGTTTAATTACCAAAAAAATTGGAAACCTCCTGCCACATATTCAAGTGATCAATATCTTTCATGTAAAGGATCAAACTTATTCCTTAATTTATCAAATAACGAACTTTATTCAACTTGTGAAGTATGTACTATGCCTTCAAAGGTGGCTCCTCAGATACAGAGAGCAGTTGATAACCTCCTGGCTAACCTGGCTTGCGAGCCAGAGGAGGCACCTTTGAACAGTACAGTACATGCTTCAAAAGTTGAGTAAAGTGCATTATTTGATAAATTAAGGAATAAGTATGATCCTTTACATGAAAGATATTGATCACTTAAATATGTGGCAGGAGTTTTCCAATTTTTTTGGTAATTAAACGCAATTCTCCCAAAATTACCAAATAATTATTAAACCTTCTTGTTTGTAACAGATGTAAAATTAATTTTTAGCCATTTTGGGTATGCTTGAGAACACCTAAAGTTCTTAACATTTGATTTTTCTTAGAGAAATCACTCAGAAAACGACTTATTTCCCGATGTTAAGAAAAATACTAGCTTTACTGGCTTGGCAATATTTTTAGTAGAAAGGGGATGAAAAAATACATAAAAATGACCTATCGCGTGCTCTTCTTTCTCTTTGATAACAAGTTAAAAAAATTGAACTATGATTAAAAATACCAGATTTTGAAATGGCCTAGCACCTTTAATTTTGAAGATATCGAATTGCGGTTTCCGGTTTCTTTCATTACTTTTTATACTCTTTAAAACCATGTATATGAAAATGGGGGTCAACTGCGAACCCTCACTTTTGGTCGCGCGTCAGCCGCGTATGCGTGCAGGAATCTAAAATCAAGTCACATATTCTGAAACTAGAGGTGACAGGCAACAAATTTTTCCTCTATCATTTTTCGCTCAGAACAACCGTTTAAGCATGAAATGCATTTGAGCCGTCTTAAAATGAACACCCTGTATAATATAAATAGATAAAGAAATGCTTATTTTGAGAAAAAGTTAAAGTTGTGTGTTTTTTAACGTTACGCTTTTTCGTACAGTTTTTGATGATCAACCCTTATACAACTAAATACAATTTATAAGCAAAATATCAATCATTTTATATTTACTGTTTGTGAATTTCTGTTCTTACTTTCCTTCCTGAACAGAGTCATTGTGTTGATACTTCCGGTTGGTGACTATGTTTGATGAGGACAAATAACATAGGTTGAGTCTGTTTTGTTGTATTTTTACAGACGGATGTTTTATTAGTATCAGTCTTTGATTTGCCTTCCGCTTTAACCAATATAAGTACTGCCTCATAAGGGCAGGCTAGTTTTTAAAGTCCAATAACGGTTTGTTCTCTTATTCTATTTCCTAAACGCGGTTTTGAAGCCCAAATATTGAATACCTAACGATCGACGCAGAAATGGCAGTAACATTACTATCACATGTTGAAGGAGTATACGCAAGGACAGTTAGCGACAGACCTTACCAAAAATATACATAAAAATCTGAAGACACAGAACAAAATAGATAATCAGGAGCTACGCACAGCCAACAACTTTAGACAGAAGCTAAAAAGAATAATCTCATATCAACTTAAGCGAAGATAGGCAACTCAACGGTAATTTTAACACATTCAGACTATGTTAACAAAACGATTTCGAAAACAAAAACTGGCCAACCCAACTTAAGAACGATCCGACAACAAAAGTCTAAAAGCAAATCAAGACAGCTATAAAAAACAGCCACCTTTATCGTACCTAAAAATGGAGTACACAAATACGTATCCATGAATCCCACAACACCTAACCTGAGAACTGTTCCTAAAGTTTAAAAAATAAATAATACATAACACATTATCCACTTATTGAAAGACACAGATATCAGCTGTTTATTTTTCTATTTTCCACCTACATATTTAGGTTTTTTAATGAAACGCATACAAATCTGTTTTTAAAAAAATGCGTTCATTAACATGCAGTAATGAATTTTCTTTGCAGGGGCATTAGTTTTAACTGTAAATTTATCACATCAATAGGGAGCTAAAAATTATTGATTTAAGTTCATCAACGGGTACTTGCTGATTTGTGTACCTTTTGTCGTTTAATCAACCCTTATACTCGTACTTGAACTTTTAAAACTGTAAGTTTTTGTTAAAGAGTTAATAACAATACTTCAAGAGCGAGCCATACATATGGAGCTAACTTCTCTCCTATGAAATGTAGAACATCGAGATTCCCCAAAAGGCATATCTATATGAAATTCCGAATCGAATGACACCTTGATCATGAAAATCGGTTCGCGCGTTTAGGCGCTACGTTGTTTACAAAAAAAGATAACATGAAGAAGAAGAACAAGAACATTTTCTGAAAATGCCGTTTTTGCCCATTTTCAGCAACTTATTTCTCGAAATCTATTTAATCTATGTTGTTACAGATCATTACAGTTATAAAGAAGGTTTTGCCCTACATTTTAAAGAAAATTAGGGAATATTATCCCAAATTGTATTTTTTTAACGAAAAACTGTCATTTTTGTCTCCACCCTACGGCAATTTATAATTATAATAAGTTTTTTAAACAGAAACACTTAATTTTATTTGATGAATTTTTAAATATTTGTAATTTTTTAAACAAGAAAAAAGTAAAATATGCAAACCAAATAAACTTGTTGCCAAAAGCCAAATAATGTAGAGCAAAGTATGAGGGAATTGTGTGACCAGCGGAGTGTGGTAGTGATTGTAATAGCACATAAATATTTTACGGGTGGCTGGTATACGAGTAAACCATAACGGGTAGGTCCAGATGACCAACCCATACGCCCCATTATGGGATGATAGTATGGGATCCTACTTAGCTTCCATCAGAAGGGATCACAACAACTACTGACCCCCTTTAGCATGCTACACTTGGTCTTTATCATTCCCTTAGTTCTTGTACTAAGACAGAAAGTCTAGAGGTTCTTCTGAAAGGTTAACTTTCATAACTTTATTCAGAAATTATTGAGCAAAAACATAACAAAAATGGTTTATTTTATTACTTATTTAGCTACTATGTTTGCTTTTTTTCTTACGCCATTTTTTATTTTATATACAAATAGTGTCAGAAATAATAATAAACGTAGATTTACAGGAGGCAAATTCAATTAGTTTACTGCAATAAGATGACTTCACCATACAAGAGTAGGTTGAAATTCTCTTATGGAACTAGATGAAAATTAGGGTTGGAAAAGGTAGACTAGTTTGAAGATTGGCATTTGGAATGGAGCTAGCCCTAGAAGACTGATCAGGATCAGAAAAGCAGTGCAAGGTGCAAGATTAGAACAAGCTTAATGGAGTAAGTAAAACGTTAACCACATTCTAGATTTTATAGCACCTAGTATGGGGCTCAACCAAACCGTCTAACTCCAAAACGCCTACAGACACTACAGTCTAAAATCCTACGGAAAATCCTGAATGCTCCATACTACATTTCTAACCTTACAATACACACTGACCTTCACATCCCTTTCGTCACTGACCTAATAAAGTCTCGCTACCGCAACTTTCACAGCCTCCTAGCTCACCATCCTAATCCTCTTGTACAACAACTCTCCTCTCCTCACTTTCCAGACAATCCTCCTCGTCGATTGAAGCGGAAGTGGCCTATAGATCTATTGTGATTAAATCATTGTGAAAGAGTTTCACCAGTGGGTGATTGCTCTAACCATGACATAACAAATGAACTGAACCAGTAAGATCAAATTTACTTGATGCAACATTTGTTGCAGTTGTAAATATGGCTAATAAAGTGAAAAAAAATATACCACTTCTGAAAATATTTGAATTCTTTAACTTTGTTAACATATTAAAGTTACCCACTTCAATGATTTATAACTAACCATCGACAGTGTCAATTACAGTCCAAATCGTAGCAAGATGCCTGAAAGAATGATGTTTTAAAAGATTAGTTTTATTTTATCAATTATTCCGAAACGTCCCGATTAATCAATAAAAAAATGTCTACCATTTCAATGACGTAGTAGGAACGATGCAAAATGGCCCCATACTATTATTATTTTATTTTTCATTGAGAAGATTTGTGTTTTATTATTAGTACTATTAGAAATATTATTATTGATATTATAGTATTATTGATATTATAGTATTTTTATAAGTATTACTTATTTACTATAATAACTAGGGAACGGATTCGTATGTATTTACATATTTTTTTCTAGGCAATTTACAGACGTTTTTCAACTAGAAGTATTCATTTTATTTCACATATTTCCACATATTTGGATGTTATCGCATATTTATACATATTTGATTAAAATAAATAAATATTTCTACATATTTAATCAAAATATGTACATATTTTTTCATATTTTTCATTTTGGGCATATTTTCATAATTGGGAGGTGGTTGACAGGAACTGTGAACCACACAGACTGTAGGGCTGTGAATCACAGTGGGCAATGGTTGTTGTAATTTACACAGAATGTTGCTAAACAGTGACGGGCAATTGTTAGTTCTTTGAAGTTGTCTGACGTTGTCTGTTCTTTCAGCTCGTTCGTTGAAGTGTCCAATTCATTTCGTTCGGTCACTTAGTGTATTCTTTTTTGGGTGAAATGCCACGAACATCGGCCTCAAACAAACAACTGTTTGCTAAATATCTTCGCAAGTTTCCAGCAGAACTTTTTCCTGGGAGTAAGGGAGATCTGATCAGATCAAAACTGGTAGAAGTACTGAGCAAGAACAAAGGGTGGGAGACCATCTGCAAGATTTCTGATATTATCAGTGGAACAGAAGTCACCTCAGAACATCGTGTACCCTTTACAACCAACTTCTTTCAGCAAGGCACCTATAACATCTGTAGATGTTGAACGATCTTTTAGTCGTTACAAGTCCATCCTACGCCCAGATCGTCGTCACTTTACGTTCCAACATTTGAAATTTCATGTGGTTGCAAACAATTTCGAAGAGAGAAGTTTTCAAAATTGAAAATTTAACACATCTTTTTATAAATAGTAAAAATGTTCTTTGTTGTATAAATCATTATAACTTGTAAAAACAAATTATTTTGTTCCTAATAAATTATTATAAATTGTAAAAATGTTCTTTTCTTGTATAAATAATTATAACTTGCCCCCCCAAAAAAAAAATCCATTTTCATAAAAAAAAATGTCCATTTTACTTAAATATTCCAGAAAATATTTTAAGAAAATCACATATTTTCCACATAATTGACGAAAATAAATGCATATTTTAATTAAATATTTGGCATTTTTAAATACATAAAAATCCGTTCCTTAATAATAACACTCGGTGTGCGGGCTAGCAATCCCTACTATATTATGCTAAGGGCGTTGCGGCTCACCCAGTAATAGCACAAGGCGAATACTGGTTGCAGACTTCTGGAATAATATATAAGAAAATAATAATAAATATAAAAGTATGGTGGTTGATATTAAAAATCTTTTGTGATACAATGAATCGTATATAGTAATACACAATTAATGTTCTTCTAAAAATGCTGTATAATTTGTCTAGCTTGATGAGGATCAGGATGGCTGAGGATTCTTCAACCATTAGAAGGAAAACATCAATCCTCTTATGGAATAATATTTTGTATTTTCTTATTTATTTAAACAATAATATTTTAAATTGAAATGTATTTTCGTTTTGCAAGGATTTTTTTTTGAAGTCATATTTTTTATTTTTTACGGTATTCTAAGGAATTGATCTCACCAGTTTATTAAAGGAAAAGTGAACTTGTACCACTAAATAGAGAATGTGTTTAGAATATTCCAAATAGATTGAAACGGTCGAAAAGGTCAAAGAAGCATAATGAATAATAAAAAAAATGGTAAATACGTGGGAGGAGTGTAGGAAATAAAGAAACTTGAAGAAGGAAAAGCAAAAGGATTAGAAGCCTAAGCCATTTTCAGCAACCCAGCTGAATCCTGCGTGGAACAGTATCACGAGGTCATCAATCAAATCCCCCCGGTGACTCCTTCACATTACCATCAAAACCCTAACATTAATTTCCTTACACATAAAAACTAGGTCAACTAGGAATCATTTTCTGTAATCTTAACAATCGTCTTTACACTTTCAATTGCTTCAGCAGTTGCTTTAAAAAACTTTTTCTGTGCACGGCACCTTCATTCCAATCCATTGTGGAATCTTTTTCTGGATTTATTACTTTGCGATCATTTCAAATTTTCACCAGAATGATCCGTTTTAACAGTAACGTGCCAAGGGCGCACATTAGATCCTAACTTTGCAAGTTTTTAGTCTTTTTTAGTAATTTCCCCATCACTATTTATTTATTTTAATATATGTTTTTGTTTAACGTAATTAGTTTTAGTAATTATTGGTAATTAGTTTTTAAATTCGTTTATTTGTGTTTCGTAAGAGATTCTGTCTGTATAAACCTTTACATTTTTTGGGTCTTGTTTGCACAATTGTTTGCGAGAGCTGAAAAAAAGCAACTTTTTGGTATTTACAGATATTTTCTTCTTTAAAAAAATTAAATTATTTATAAATTTTAATTTTAAAGCGCATCGATAACAGCCTTCATTCGTACCTTGAGCTTTGTCTAAACATCAGCCACCTTCAAGTTCTTTCGTTGCAGTCTTCTTCGTAACCTGAAGACGCCCTTAGAAACACGGACTTCAACAGTTCGCCTCCTCTGAATTAATTAAAAAAAAAACAAATTATTACTTTTCCATAACACCTAATTTAGTCTAAATGGATTAATTTTTTGATAGCGCCACTTTAAGTTGGTTGTTTTGTCTAATTATTATCATAACTGTAAAAGTTTTGGAAAGTATTCTAACTTGAAAATGAAATCTTGTTTTACTTGCAAGTTTAAATTAAGATTATTTTCTTTATTATAACAAAATGGAATGAAAATCTTTTTCTAGATTGTTCTAGTAGAAAATTAATTAAAGAAAACTTCAATAACTTTTTTCTTTCATTTTGCTTTTATTTGTTTGAAAAGTTTGTTATTTTAAAGTTGTATACTTAATTATTTTCAATGGAACTGATTGTGGATTATTTGTTTCCTTGTACACTGCTTTATTCTGTGGCATTTGAATAACATTTCCGTAAAATTAGTATTGTAGAATCATAAGTTTTGAAAAAGTAAATTGCCAAAATTATTACAAATAAGTCTTTTTCATTACACTATTTCACTCATTCCTAAATAATTTCTTTTTGTTTGTTTGTACCTTGAGCTTTGTCTAAACATCAGCCACCTTCAAGTTCTTTCGTTGCAGTCCTCGTCACCTGAAGGCGCCCTTAGGAACTTGAACCACAACAGTTCGCCTCCTCTGAATTAATTCAAAAAAACAAATTATTACTTTTCCATAACACCTAATTTAGTCTAAATGGATTAATTTTTTGATAGCGCAACTTCAAGTTGGTTGTTTCGTCTAATTATTATCATAACTGTAAAAGTTACCATAACTGTCATAATTGTAATAATAATTGTAATAATTGTCATAATTAACAGTTATCATAACTGTACAATAATTTGTTTCTGTCTGAAATGCGTTAAATCCAGTTCAATTTAACACTCAGTTCTATTTAATTCAAGTTCTACTTAACGTTTAGAAGAACCCAGATTCAAATCCAGCTGCTGGCCCATAGATTTTCTTTTCCTAGGAACATCTTACAGCGATGGAAAGAATTGTCTGTGACGAGAGTACACTGTCCGGAGGTCGGCAGAGCATAGAAAAATTCCGGACGGGCGCCAATGAAAAAAAAAAATACATTAATTAGGAAGGTAGAGTATTTTTCAATAATCACTTCAGAGTTCTTATCTCTACACCCTCGAATCAGCCTCAATTTCTTTGACTTTTATTTTCTTCAATATTATTCCATTAACTTACGTTTTAAGTTGCCCTTCTCCGTCAAGGATAGGGCGACTAATGGCCTTCCACCAGACAGATTTGTGGCTTCAGTCTAGGCAGAAGCTAGGATAACCTACATGTCTTCACTTTATGAATTACCAGAATCAAGGATGTAATTCTTGTTTCAGTGAACGAGGTGGTAGATGGTTAGCAAAATTTGACAGTCGTACGTCTTTACTGGTTCTCTATATGAGATTTGTCATTCTAGCTACCTAAAAAAGAGGCCTTTACAGAATTCTACGACTTAATGGGATAGCAATCTAAATTCTAAATCAGTGGTCAGGACTGGACTGATAGTAAGATCTTTTATATCTGTAATTTTCACAGCTTTTGCGAAGTCTTCTGATGGAGTTCCTTTACTGGTTTTTATCTTTAAGGAGACATCTCTTCATATCGGGATCTCGTACCAAATCAATTTTTGTTGAGTTTCTGTTATAGGAAAGGAAACACCATTCATCTCACAATAGAGTCTTCAACATTGAGATGAGACAATTAGGGTCTTTGGTTAGTACAGGTTGATGGAAGAAATGTTTGTTCGATTTAGAGGGGCCGACATGTAGAGGCTTCACCGGTGAGCATGTACCCTTCAGGATAATGATGTTCTAAATAGGTTCAGATTTGGGTTAGAGATGAGTATATTCTAGACGCCACGGTAGCCGAGCGATTAGAGGCGCGACCCTAAAATCTGAGATATTTTTGATAAAGGATTCGAATCCCTGACTTGGCTTTGCGTTTAATGAATGTGAAAAACAGAATTGTTTTAGTAACAATATGTTAACTAGCCGCCTCCGTTCATAATACTTGATTCGTAGTGAGACATAAAAATAAAGCCCACATAAAAAACATTTTTTCTTTTAACGTAGTTACATACATTTTTCATTTAATCGCGTCACCAATTTTTCAGAAAAATGTCCATTATTAAGTTTGATTTGCATTAGAAGGCCCATGTCTGTAGAAATATTTGTTTTCTTCCATTTAATTAAAGAAGCAATACCTTTAAAACAGATCAAATAGCATTCTTCGCATACAAAATGAGATTGTAAGTTTGATTGACAAAATTGATTGGCGAAGAGATTGTAAATCATGATATAACCAAGCGATGATTGATTGATGATTGCTTGGTGCTCAGTTACCAAGATTAACCCTATCCACTTCCATTTTAGTGTAAGTAATCTGTTCTTTTTTCTTCTGTGTTGAATAATGCAAGGCTTTGCTATAAATTGTGTGCTTTTTTACTGCTCCATGATGCTATATTTGTAACTTTGTTCACGTTAGTGTGTACTATTTCACATCCGTAATTTGTCATTTTCGTTACGGTTTTGTAAATTATTATTAGTTAAAAGTTATTTTGTTTTATTAATAAATAAATTATAAAATCTAATTTATGTGCTGAGAAATTTATTTCATTTGAAAAATACTTTTTCAAAGAAATGTTGATGCTCAAAGAAGAAGATGTGCAAAATATGTATTTTCTTTTTTAAAATTAGTTTAAATACTTCTTGGGAAAATGAAAAATAAAGGAAAAACAATCTATGAAGAAACCTTGACCTAGAAAGGAAATCTTTTATTATTCATGACAAAGAAAAGCTCCTAGCATTTCTATTTTCTATATAATATTTAATGCAACACAGTATTCTGTTCTTTATAAATCGCCCAAACTTTCTTTGGGTTTCTGTAAATAGCTTTTTGTCCCCCCTGGGGCAAATAGAAAGATTCTATGGCACTCCACAATGAGAAAATGTTATATTTCAAAAGTCTATACGGTAACCAAAGCAACCATTTTGCCATTTTAAAAATTTTACTTTATACTAGGGAAGGGTTTAGCTGAGTGTTTAGCGAATGCTGGATTCCAACGCGGAGATCACGGGTTCGAATCCAGCTAGCTGGCCCTTAGATTTTCATCTTCCTAGGAGGTACTTACTGCTCACAGTCCGGTGATATTCCAGTATTTCTGTTACGAGGGAACACTATCCGAAAGGTCGGCTGTGCACTGAAAAAAGTTCTGGGTGCCAATAACCATAGTTGTACCTTAAATAAAAAAAAAATTGTGCTATTAGTGGCCTAATTACGAGAAAGCTTTATTGAGTTCATATCACTTAATTTGGTTGTTATAAGTGAAGGAAAGAACGCTCAAGATATATGAAATGAAAAAATAAACTTGAGTTTTTTTTGGCATTGGCTTTCGCCATACAGCCAGCATCGTCTAGGTGCTTATCACTAGAATATCACTCACTCTCCATTCTTACTTATAAATACATTCGCTTCACACATTTATCCCTCTACTGTATACAACTATTTACATAAATTACAATTAATGGATGGATCAGTACTCCATTTTTCCTGCCATCCTTATAGCATAACCGAAATTAAAATCACGTAATCCTTCTCTAATCATTTTCTTCCATTCATTCTAATCGGCTATAAATTTTAAATACATTCATATTTCATTGCTAGCTCTGCTATAGATTTAAGCACATAGATGTTGGTGGAGAATATTATGTCTTCATAGCGAAATGGTGCATCTGTATAAGTCGTCAAACATTCGTTTTCTTTCTACAACATAACGTGGACATATCATTATTATATGTTTGAAATCCTCCTCCTCATTGCAATCTACGCAAAGAGGAGAGAGGACATTTTGTTGATCCTGTGAAGATACGATCCGCACACCGCGTGGTTCGCTCTCAGCCTGCTTATTGTCGTAACAACCCATTTATTAGTGACAGTTCCCTTAATAAATATATTTTTAAAATTTTATTCTAATTATATTAAAATATTATACGATATTATACTCGTACTAAAAAAATAAATGATGTTATATTATTATAAAAACTAGCTACTTCTAAGATTTAACCTGGTTAGGAATGAATGTAGGGGTACTTCGAAGCATTTTCAGAATTGTACATTTGCAGACAGTGGACCATCAACGAATCTAAAACTATCTGCACTAATACACTCGTAGATGCAAAATTCACAGTAATACAGCACAAATTCATTGGCCTTAGTCATTTAAATCGAAATAAGTGAACGAGCTGCTCGCTAAAGCTTAAGGGATGATTGTTGAATGAGTTGTTGACAAGAAAGTGTACGCAATGTACGGAATGTAGCGTCGAATAATGACTTGGAGGTTTGTGAGTTTTATTATATTTGTAGCTCTCCACTCTTAAAAATTGGCGAACAAAATAGTTTAACTCTTCAGGAGATACCAGTACTTACTTTTCTTGTAAACAGTTACCAGGAAATACTATATAAAAGCATAGAAATACAGAATTATAGTTATTGATTTTACCATTGCGGTTAAGGCAGCTAGTATATTGTAGTAATTTGCTGCAGATGACCGAGAAAGCTGCAATGTGTACAGTCTTAACGATATTGTCTTTAATATGCTCCAGTAAATAGAAATCATTCACAACGTATAGCAACTATTATGAGGCAGATGTACATTATCCACAGTTCCCAACTGCTGCTTCTATATTTGCCTTTGAACTGTTTGATGTCTACCACTTTCTTAATTGAATGATTCGTTACTATAGCAACCGCTAGGGAAGTAACCAACCAATCTGTCATGAAAGCTTATTAATCTACCCTGCCAAGAAATATAATCACAAAAATATTATTCAGATGGCGATATTTTACATTTTTTATTTAACGTTATTAATTTTATTTCTGAGTGGTCTACAAATGTTGGTTGGGCAAATCTTTCTCTAGTTTTAGTGGAATAGAGCTCAATGTGTTTTTATAAAAATTTGTTATTTCTTTAAACGAACAACATTCCCACAGATCTGTAGAACCATTACATTTATTTGAATATATTCTGAAAAAATTGATTTTAATTTTTGGTTTTGCAGGAGCTAATGAACCAATTGTCTTAGCATTTTTCGTGAGCACTAATATTAGTCTACTAAAATTGTATTGAATCGTTGCAATATAAATAATTTGTGATCAAACTGAAAATAAAAAATTCAGAGAAAAAAAAGTCAGCTTATTTAAAAGTATTCTATAACTTGAGATGAGACAACTTAAAACACCCGTCGTTTAAACTTTTCTTTTTCTAAGTTGACTGAAGAAACAGGTTCTATTATCTGGAAATCGTCTAGGGAAATCTAGGTAACATTTTTCCCATGAGTCACTTCTCTACAACTTTCAGCTTTGTTCATTCTGTATAATCTTTAACAAAAATGTGATGAATACTTGCAAAAAAGGAAAAAACTATTATTGCATAAAAAGTTAATGTTGGGTAGAAAAATTTATAGTGTGCAATTGTATTCTACGAGGGTCGTTTGAAAAGTCCGTGCAAAGTCAGAAAGATAGCACTACTGGCGCGTATCGAGGTTATGTTTAGTTAGTAGCATCTCTTGGAAGAACACTCACCAAGTTTCAGCCAGATCGGTCTATTTCTTTGTGTTTGGCATTCGTTTGAATCGAGGAAGTCGAGTGATTTTCAAAAAATGGACGAAAAAGAATTTCGTGTGTTGATTAAACACTACTTTATGAAAGGCAAAACGCCTCAGGAGACATAAGAGAAGCTTGATAAACATTATGGTGACTCTGCACCTTCGATTAGAACAGTTTATAAGTGGTTTCAAAATTTTCGGAGTGGCCATATGGGCACAAGTGACGCTGGACGTTCTGGACGCCCTGTTGAGGTTACTACTCCAGAAATCATTGATAAAATCCATGATATGGTGATGGATGACAGAAGAGTGAAGGTGCGTGAGATTGCTAGTGCTGTGGGCATCTCGAATGGACGGGTACATAATATTTTGCATCAACATTTGGACATGACAAAGCTATCCGCAAGATGGGTGCCGCGATTGCTCACGCTTGACCAAAAATGAAATCGTGTTAAGTGTTGCAAGGACGGTTTGCAGCTGTTCCAGAAGAATCCGTAGGACTTTAAGCGTCGTTTCATCACTCTGGATGAAACATGGATACATCACTACACTCCTGAGACCAAAGAACAATCTAAACAATGGGTTACCAAGGGGGAATCTGCGCCAAAAAAGGCGAAGACCGTTCCTTCGGCCGGAAAGATTATGGCGACTGTCTTTTGGGATTCGCAAGGAATAATCCTCATCGACTATCTGGAAAAGGGTAAAACTATTACAGGTGCATATTATTCATCGTTATTGGACCGTTTAAAAACCGAGCTGCAAGAAAAACGCCCACAATTGGCCCACAAAAAAGTCCTTCTCCATCACGACAACGCACCAGCTCACACCTCAGCAGTTGTGGTCGCAAAATTAATGGAAATAGGGTTCCAACTCGTTTCACATCCCCCCTATTCTCCAGACTTGGCTTCCTCGGACTACTATTTGTTCCCCAATATGAAGAAATGGCTGGCGGGAAAAAGATTTTATTCAAACGAGGAGGTGATTGCAGAAACGAATGGCTATTTTTCAGACTTGGCAAATCCTATTATTCGGAAGGGATCAACAAACTAGAGCAGCGTTGGACGAAGTGTATAAAGCCTAAAAGGAGACTATGTTGAAAAATAAAAAAGGTTTACCCCAAAAAATTAAATAGTTTTTATTTTTGCACGGACTTTTCAAACGACCCTCGTATGTCCTGGACTTTGTTCTTAGTTTTTGATTATTGTGATAATATGAGCAATTTAATTGCAAATTTCGTCAGCTATTCGCGTCCAACCGAAGATTCATTTGATCCAGGATGTAAACAATCTTGCTAAAATTAATCACGATTTTATTTAAGTCCTTCCTTGGTAAAATTACACTTTTCCCCTTTAGATGCAATCATTCTTCTGATTGTATAACAAAATCAATTACCTTCCATTTATTATAATTATTATTTTTTTGTTTTTTATCTTTCATGATTTAACAAATATTGATTCAGCAATAAGTCGCCCTTCCAATTGTGTTCAATTCATTAAAATGTAATTTAAGCGATGTTGTTGCTTGACACCAGAATATTGTCAGTGCGTGCTTTACATGTGTAATTTTCTCTGCTCCAAGGAGTTGTCTGAGTTCGTTGTTGAACGTTACGTAGTTGGAGACTTTGTACAAATAGATTGGAGGCGGTTTGTGCTAGGGTTGATCATTGACTACTGGCATTATATTAAATTTATTATCTGTCGCAAAATCTGATACAAACTATACTTGTTGTGGAGGTGCTGATGAAGTTGTCGCCGGTAAGTTATGAACTGAAGCTGTTTGGATTTGTTGCGTAGTCTTGAGAAAGTACAGAATTTGCTTGACGTGTTAAAGGAGGTGAAGTGACCCGAGGGATTTTATTTCTTTTTCTATTTATCTGGAGAAAGGTTAATAGTGTTTGAAGTTCGTTTAGATCGGTTTAATGATGAAGTTGTAGAATCGCTTCCAGAGATAGATCCTCCGATGTTCATCTCGCTTAGATCCATGTTTAAGCCGCCGAGGAGGTTAATATTTGTAGTTTTCCTTTTCTAATTGTTTTTGGTAGTAATAAATAAATAATTAGGTTATCGCACTTACAGTTCATTAAAAATCAATATAACATTGTTCCTAATCAGTAGTTTCAAAACATGTTAACCATTTTGAGGAAAATCGAGGAACAATTTAAGTATAAAATTTGATCATACTGATTGTTTTCCGTATGAAGGAATTTTCAATAACGTTCTCAAACATTTTTGTATACTGAACTATCCAAATACACTAATTATGCACTACAAAATACAAGTTTTATCAACGTACATTATAAAAATAAACATTCATGGTGAAAGATTTAATGTTAAATGATTTGTAAATATTAAAAGACAAACTGATGGCAGAAAATAAATCTAAAATTAACTGTAGCTTTACTTAAGTGTAAAAGATTTTTCTTTTTCACTGATCAAACTGCCCTAATAATAATATAATTAATGTATGAATTAGTTAATGTGTAGTTTGCGTGATAAATTAACGAGTGCATGTCAAACAGGTTTATTTATTATCAGCTCAACATATTAAACTACACACAACCTTTATTTCTTTAGCATAGGTACTGCACCATTTTACTGACTTAACATTTATAGTCTACTGCAGAATATTATTTTTAATTCATCTTTTCAGCCAACAATATTGACACTAAAAAGTATTTTACATATTTGTTTTGTAACAATTTAATTTCTGAACGATGCTTTCGACAGGGTATGGCACCCAGGACTGTTGTACAAGCTGAAGCAGTTCCTTCCCACTCTTTATTACCAAATCCTTCAATGCTATTTGACAGATCGCTACTTCAAGGTTAGATGTGGCATTGAATTCTCTGATGCTAAGTCCTGCAAGGAAGCATCCTTGGCCCAATCCTGTATCTAGTGTACACTGCTGACATCCTAATCCCACAGCACAAGCCTTGTCCACAACAACCCATCCTGACAGTACTCCACGACGCCTGAAAAGACGTTGGCCCCACGTCCTTTTACCAATTTCCTAAACTTCCTTCCAACCTCTAGAGAGTTCCAGCATTGGCTGGCCCCACTCAGGATCCTCCAGGATTCAGCTTACAATCTGTGCATAAATCAATTAAGAACACATTTACTTGATGTATGTACAGGTTGTAAATAAAAAAAATAAAAAAATCTGTTTGTTCAGATTGGAAGTTTGGTGAAAAGATCAAATCTGCAAAAAATCAAAAGATCTAAAGCTTGCTTAAATTTTTTGCCTATATTTATCCAATTGCACTAGCAGCTGACATGAAAACCCATATTATATTTTTCATTAGTATTTTTAATTCTTCCCTTACTCTTTCCATAGTACCAGCCAACGGGTATATCTGATTTAATTTCACTGGCTCTCCTGAGGAATCCAGTCCATCTAGCCACCAAATGCGAACTTCTTTCTCTAGCTTACTTAGCCTCGCTCCTCCTAAAAATCTGCCCCGAAACCTCTCGTTTAAACTAAGTCCATATTTACAGTCTGCACTAAGCGATATCAATCTGCTTAAAATGAACTTAATTCTGGTAGTAAAAATAGTTTTTTTTTTTTTTCATTTTATACAAAACATTCAGTGGAAGTACGATACCTGAATAGTCAAAACTATCCGGCTGTCTAAGTGTGAACCAATTTTTTTTTACAACTCCTAGGCTCTCTGCTCTCACGAAGGCTAGTAATAGTTGTTCTCTAATTTCACTGTAGGCCATACTAGTACCTCCAAGACCCTTCACCTCGCATACTCTTTCAAAATGGTCTAAATATTGTTCTGGACTCACCTTTGTACGGTCAAAAAGGTCACAAGAAAATATCTCCATTTTCTTCTGCAAATTTTTCTCCCATTCCATCCAATTCAGCACAAAAACAGGTTTTACTGTATTTACTTTTTTATATTTAAAAGATGAATAAGTTGAGTCATACAAAAAAAAATCTAATGCTTTAAACTAATCAATATTATAGGCCTTAGTTGTCATGGCACAGCAAATCAACAGCTAGAGAACATTTATTGACCTTCCAATCTGGTTTTCCTTCCATTTTTCTAATGAAGCGCCGAGACCTTCACTGGCGTTGCCACTCTACAGATAATATTCTCACTCTCTGTACAAAATTAAAATTTCAAACTCCAAAGTTTAGAGCATATTTCTTTTTGTTTAAAAAGTTAAAAATCTATAGCGTGTAAAAGTAAAGTCATCGCCTATTTTTTCAGTCTGGGCTTAACGTCCAACTACCAATCAGGTGTCGTGGACGGTGGCGACTAGCAATTATACTTTACTGTAAATTCCTTTTATTAACTATTAAATAAAATCCAAGGCCTAAGACTGGGAATCGAACCCAGTACCACAATACATATTAGCTTCGCAGGTCTCGCCTCTAACCGCTCGGCTACCGTGGCGCCACTATAGGGTGTAGAACAAAAGCAGTTAAGGGAAAACCTAAGACAAATGTAAAATAAGTTCAGCTAAGTGGTTCTTTCAATAGTGGAATTTTAACAACATAGTTAACCTACTTTAATAATATAAGCGTAAATTATTTTGAAATATTTCTTTAGAGAAACAACACAAGTGTTGTGTTAAGGAGAAGTGTCCTTAATGATTTTTTATAGAAGAATGTTTTCAAATAATTGTTGTACTCCAACAAGAACAAAATATATTACATTTTTATACAATCATTAATTAGATAAGTGCCTTAAAACTGCTTTGAAAACGAAAATGTTAAAAACTAGAAAACTCAGTACTTAAGTGATTGATTAACGTTCTAGTTCCAGTTCTTTTTTAAAGGCCAAACTCTTCACTATGGTAAGAAAACAGTTGCGAATGTAACAGAAGAAGTTTTAAAGTGTGTAAATAGCTGTTTTTCCACTCGGCCTGCTGACTTAACGACCAACTGGATTAACTGCAAAATAAACAAAAGAAAAAAGCAAAAAAGCACAAAACTAAGATACTTGAAATGTTAAACTGACACTTAGAATGTATTTATACTCTTTCTTCTTTAAGGAAACCATTTCCTTTAACTCAAACTAAATAAAATAAAATAAAACTAAGATAAATGCACCCCATTTTCAATGAAATAATTAAATTACTTTTAAATGAATAAAGTATTACATTTAAATGGTGAATAGTGATTTAATGAAGGTTCCAGGATTATTTAGAGCTCTTTTATGCAATGAAGGGCAGCTATTAAAGATTGGTTTCGAGTAGGCAGAATTTATTGCACCCAAAAAGCACCAACTAGCTCTTTATTATGAAGTGTTGCAATTGTCGCTGATTTTATGCGACCAAATGCATGTTCTTCTTTTCTGCCTGTTTTTGTTGGTGTTCGAATTCTTTAGCCTCCCATTACATCGTTCGATCATTAGGATGTATGATAGAGCTAATTTGTCCTAAAGAGAGGGAAAGACAGTAAAAAGTTTAAATATTTTTAGATTTGTTGTGCTCCCCAAAATGAGTTCAAAGTTAGTTGAGATGAATGAAAAGATGCTGCCCGAAACAAGATCAAATTTAAATATTGTAGAGTCGTAATGTTAAGTGAGTTAATTGTAGTGCAGTGTGAAATGATACTTTTTCGAAGTTATCAAGATCCTAACTATGGACAACAAAAATTAAGTAGGTAAGTGCTTTTACGTAGAAATAAGTTCTATAATTTTTATATAAATTATTATATCTTATATTAATTATATTCTAAATAATAGGTACTAAATTAAAGTACTCGCCTATTTTTGCAGGCGGGGCTTAACGTCCAACTGCCAAATTAGGTGTTACGGACGAGGGTTCATGCTTTACTATAAACAAATAAAAAGTAGTCATACGCGGGATTCGAACTGGGGATCTCCCACATACAAAGCCACTCTCTTGACCACTAGACCAACACCTGCCTATAATTAATAAGTATATTTGTTTTAAAATATATGTAGTATAACTTGGACCTCATGAGACTTCTTTAAAGTCGTTTCCAGTAATGCTTAATCCAATGATTAATTAATTTTATTTTGGTAAGGCTTTAACCCCTAAAATATTACATCACAATGAAGGGAGAACCTACATCTTTTCCAGAGCCCTACAAAACCCAGGAAGGCTATTTTCTCTGGGATATTACCCACAGACACCCAGAGCATCTGTTTTCGACACAACATTTTGTATTGGTTTTGGATTGTGTAACGACATTTTGCTAATTTAGACCGTCTTTGGTCAACACAGTTTCGAAGGAGTGAGGGAATTTAAATATTTGGGAGCTACCCTTACATCCAAGAACGAGGTGAGCCATGATGTTAAGAGCAGAATAGCAGCTGGGAATAGATGCCTGGGCATGCTAAGACAAACGCTCCGGAACAAAAACTTGTCCAGACAGGCCAAAGTGGTCATCTATAAAATGATTATTAGACCGGTTGTTATGTATGACTCGGAGATGTGGGCGCTGACGGTGGCCGATGAAAATAGACTAAATTGCTGGGAAAGGAAGGTTCTTAGAACTATCTACGGACCTATAGCTGACAATGGAGTTAGAAGGAACATCAAGCTGAAGGAGCTTTATAATGATGCAGACCTGGTGACCGCTATTAAAGTCGGAAGACTGAGATGGCTGGGGCACCTAGAAAGAATGGATCGTGGGAGAGGCCCACGCAAAGCTTTTGAAGGACATCCTAGGGGGAAAAGACCGCGGGGTAGACCGCGACTCCGTTGGCTGCAAGATGTGGAGGATGACCTCCAAAAAATGCAGATACACCAATGGAGAAGAAAGGCAGTAGATCGAGAGGGCTGGTCTAATCTGCTTAAGGAGGCCAAGGTCCTACAAGGGCCGCAGTGCCAAAGGAAGAAGAAGACCAGACGGTAAAGACTTATATTATGTGATTATCTGAGATGCGAATTTAGTGGATTTTCTTTCTGAAGATGGGATACCCGTAGGAATCCTGGAGACTATGTTCGGCAGTACCAAACCGCTTCTCCCTGTCTTACAGTTTATTTAACGAACTCTAAACTGAAAATAATCAATGTAAAGAACTTCGTACAGTCGATTAGATATTGTTCAGCCTTCAACTCGTCCAGCTTGTAAAAATAGTTCACAAATAAAAAAACCTGCTGAGTATTTTCTTAATTTTTCCATAATAATGTTTTATATTCAATTATTGGTATTTATTTTAGCCAACATTAAGTGGTGGAAAAACCAGTCTCCTGTTTGCCACAAATCGGGTCTTTTTTGGCGAACACTATTGCGCAATCTTTTCAAAACTTCCAAATACAAGGTTTGATTGACGGTCTGACCTGGGGGGACAAACTCTGAATGGACTACGCCTTTGGCATCAAAAAAGCAAATCAGCATTGTTTTGATGTTTGACTTGACGACATTTTTTTGGTCGGGGTGAAGATGACGTCTTCCATTGGCTCGACTGTTGCTTTGTTTCTGGGTCATAACCATAGCACCATGACTCATCACCAGTAATGACCTTTGACAGAAAGTCTGGATCAGTTTCAAGCTGTTGTTTCAAAGCACGACATGTTTCAACTCGATGTTTTTTTTTATTGTCAGTCAGAACTCGAGGAACAAACTTGGCAGCAACCCTTTTCATCCCCAAATCTTCCGTTAAAATTCGCTGAACCGAGCTCCAAGATAACCCACTACTCTCTGACAGTTGATCAATTGTCTGTCGACGGTCTGTGAACACCAGCTCTCGAATTTTTTCAACATTTTCGTCGATTCGGGCAGTTGATGGACGTCCAGAACGAGGTTTGTCATCAATCGACATGTCGCCATTTTTAAACCGAGTAAACCACTCGTATACTTGAGTTTTTCCCATAGCGTCATCTTTGTAAGCTGTTTTCAACATTAAAACACTTTCAGCAGCATTTTTGCCGAGTAGAAAACAAAATTTCAGAGCTGCACGTTGTTCACTTAAACTTGCCATCATAAAAAACGAAAAAAGGACAAAACAGCGCTGGTAAAAACAATCACTGCAGATGAACAGAACAAGCCAGGCAGACAACACAGGCAGGACTGAACTGGCAAGGAATTGCGCTATACACGTCTAGCGGCAGAAATGCGTACTACATAAGCTCCATGCGCGGCAACGCAATTCCGGTTATTTTTGGGTACTCCCTCGTAGAAGCTCTTTTAGCTGCCTCGAGATTGTCGATTCAGCAAAATACAATTTTTGTTGTTTTTTTTTTTTTCTTTTTGCATTCTAAAAATTATTAATGAATTAGATTCAGCTTCCAACGCTTCGATAGCGTTGACCGATGAAAACTTGAAAATCTTCTCATCAATACATGTTTAGAATTTTACTAATTAGTATGAAAATTTCCATCAAAACCTGCAATCCAACTGTTACTGAGCAGATATCGTCAGGTAACATTGCGTAGTACAAATAAATTAACTAAAAAAAAGAATGAGATAATTAATTTCAACTAAATTTTATGAGTTGATGTAATCGCAGATTAAATTATTTACTATTGCTTGTTTTATGCCACATTTTGATTCTGGTTTTTTTATTGATAATGGGTTATAAAACCCTTTTCATGAAATATTTTTTTGATGTAAGTGGTGCTACATTATAATCTATGCACCATCTATTTCCAACAACCAGTTACTACCATTCTACCATTGTCAAATTCCAAAGAGGCATATTCCTTCTTCCTTTAATATTTCGTTGAAAAAAATGTCTGTAATTTAAAAAAAAGTATTAAAGTTTTTATAATTAATTTTCTTTTGCATTAATACTACTGAACATATAATATAAGAATCAAAATTATATTTATCAAGAGAATGAAAAAGAACATTCTCCTCGAGCGCAGTGGTGGAAACTGACAGTGGAGCAGTGCGGAAAATGGGAAGGGCGTCTAGACAAGGACGTTAAAAGGAAATATAGAGCTGGGGAGGAATACAAAAGGAAGTCAGCATGCTACAAGGGACAGTTGCTAGGCAACAACTTTTCCCGCAATTTCTTCTCCACATTATTCACACATTACTATATAATACATATTATTATTTCTACGAAGAAAATTTCTAAATAAAATGATTGAAAACTCCTGAGGAATGAGGCCTCCGGGACTATTTAGGACTAATTGAGCCACAATTTTATGAAATTATAAAAGTAACTGAAAGTTCCTATAAAGCTGAATTAATAAGGTTTTCAAAAAATGGTGGAAACTGCTGAATATTTCAAATCAATCTGAACCACTTATGAAGTTCATCTCTTAGATTTCTTTTCCTAGCGAACGTTATACACTCTTATTTTCCCATACAATTTTTCCATTCACTCATGTTCATTAACAAGCGAGTGCGATTCTAGAGTAAAATGACAAGAGTGAGAAATAAAGAAAGTACCCATTGCTGTCATTTGTTGGTGTCAGTAATCACAAGGCCACTGGCGCCTCAGTTGTGTAATGAAGTTGTTAGTAAGGTAACGAGGTGTGGCTATTAAATAAAGAGATTGATGCTGCTACAGAAGAACTATGCATGCGCCAAATCCTAACGACCGACAACTGTGCAGCGTAAAGCCTTCTCTTTCGATTGCAGCGTCTCACGTGTTTGTAGAGAAATCTGTCTGACCGGAACCGTCGTTTGTGTAAGAGGTGTTAGTTTCGTATTGCCGAAAACATGATACTACACATGTAGTAGAGCAACGAATTGTCGTGAAATTTCACATAGAACTGGGTAAAACCGCTACTGAAACTTATCTTTTATTAAAAGAATTTTATGGAGATGAATGTTTATCACGTGCGCGAGTTTTAGAGTGGTTCAAGCGTTTTCAAGATGGCCGAGAAGACGTTGGAGATGATGACCGCCCGAGTCGCCCTTCCACGTCATGGGTTCTCCATCAAGACAAAAAAGCCGGCTCACACTATATTGTCTGTCAAGACGTTTCTAGCCAAGTACAACATCCCAGTTTTAGGCCATCCGCCATATTCGCCTGACCTGGCCCCCATGTGACTTTTATCTGTTCCCCAAAGACAAATCTGCATTAAAAGGATCACGATTTCACAGTCCGTTGAAGCTGTGAAAGAAAAAGCGGCACGCGTCATGCTCACAGCTCACAGAAAAATACTTCCAGCATTGCTTCGAACAATGGTAAATCCGCATGGAGCGTTGTAGGGATAGTGGAGGGGTGTATATAGAAGATGATAATAACTAAATATGTATAAATTACTACTGGGGATTGCACGAAGTCCTTATTTCCCCCACCATCTCCAAAAACATTCCAATATCAATAAAAAATTTGAAAACTACATATTGCAAAAGAAGAATAGAACATTGAATGAAAAGTAAGTGAAAAAAGACAAAAATAAAAGATGAAGACTTTTCAAAGTGAATGAAAATAAGATTTCTCTGCTTTTTTGCTTACAGCAGATGTATCAAGAATCCAGAAACGTTAAATAAACAAACTATCCGCAAGTATAGATCGTCTTGCAGCGCTAGAAACGTCTAGCTATGTCCAAGTCAGTAAACCTAACTTAAAACAGTAAAACAGTTACTAAAAATGCGTCCTTTCTCTTCTGGAAGAGACGAAAAAGGTGCCACTGTAGTAGCAAGATATAAGAGTTCTTGAGTGAATAAATATTTGCATAAGAATATTGGTAACTGTTGGCGAATGGATGTTATAGTATCCCTTTTGTACAATCTAATCTAATCTAATCCCTTTTGTAGCTCTTGCAGCACAGTTTCACTCTAGCAAGAGAATTGAGGAATAATTTTGAGGGGAAACCGCCTAAGAAGAAACTGTAACGTAGTGTACCAGAAGTGTAAATAATTGTCTAAAGAAAGAATTTTCTCAAATCATTGAGTTGCCCCCTGGGCGCCAATTTTTACATTTGAACCGGTCCTGTTGAAGGCAAAAAATACTTCATATAAAATCAGTAAAATTTTCTGAATGAACTCCATACATCCTATTATAATCTCTTCAACTTTTATGAATGATGAATTTTATTCAATTCCATTGTTACTTTGTTTCAGAAATGAATGTGAAGACTTTATTTACGGTATTTCCTTTGCGAAAGGGAGGCATATGCTGGCAGCAATCCAGAAATCGGTGGAGCGAAAGGAATATTTGCCATCACGCATTATCTCCAACCTTTTGTTGAAAGGCCATTCCCAACAGACATTCAGGTGACGTCAAAGCAAACCAGGTTCCCTCTTGGATTCTTCAACAATTAAATGTTATTATTGTGTATTACTTCTGGAATGTTGAAAAAAAAAGTAAAATTTCAAACAAAATTTTGTTGATTATTACTTGATATTTGATGTAATTAGAATTAACTAATTAGAAGAAAGCAAAGTTCGTGATCACATCCCCTAATGTGGAGAACTCATCCAGTGGCGATAACTCCATCGCCTCACTATAAATCGCGTTCATTCATAAAACGTTCATTAAAAACAAAGAGAATAGTTTCTGGAACAAGTATTTGGAAAAAATAATGGATCAACACCTTAGGATTGTCTTCTGGGACTCTAAATCAGTTAAGACCATTCTCAGGATCAGTGTGCATTGCTGTTCTTCAGTAGCTCGTTTTGGAGTCGCGATGGTTATTTGGAAGGTTATAGGAACCAAGCTGGCAGTCCAGTGGATAGGGCAGAGGGTAACTTGTAATGAATTAGTTTTAAAAGTGTCAGAAATGACAGATTTATGTGGCCTTGATGCAAAGTTTGATACGTATAACGGAGCGTCAACAAATTCTTTGATAGTTTTGGTTTCGAAAGATATTGATTGAGTGGACATTAGAAGGTATGATAATATCCAAAAATCACCAGCCCCTTAAAGGTATTGTTCACAAAATCATTAGTTTTGTTATTAGGCTCACACTGTCAGAAAAGTTATTAACTGAGTGGTCAGCGGATACCGGATTCCAACGCGAAGATCACGGGTTCGAATCCAGCTGCTGGCCCTTAGGTTTCTCTCTTCCTAGGAGCTACTGACAGCTCTCTGTCCGTTGATGACACAAATGATCTCAAATGTTGACGCGCTTTAAAATTAAAAAAAAAAGAAGACAAATATGTACAATACTGTTTCAAATTGTCGTGCCTCTGTTTCCAATAGACTGTCTGAGAATTTTAGAATGAGATACTGAGTCCTCTTCTATTCATGCTTTTTACTCCTAATATTATTTATTTATTTATTCAATAATTTGTGAATCCTGTTAATTTCTAATATTGTGGATTATTTGGTTGAAAGTGGTGTTCAAGTTGTAAATATTAGCTCTGCCAAGAACTTAACAACAGTTCTATTATTTGGTCATCTTGTCTTCTTCGTGGTTAAATGTACTGCAAAATCTCAGAATATTTGAAAATTCTTCTAATGAAAACTCTCTGGCTGTAAATGCAATAATACTAATCGGGTTCTTTTTCATAAAGGAGGCAAATTTTTGAAAATTTTCCAAGCTTGTTTACGGAGAGGTTGCAATTTTTTTAGAGCGTTCTTTTATTTACCTCAAAGTCCCACTTTTTGGGCAAAATTACTCAAACTAGTAAGTATTTTTAGTTAATATAAAAGTATAACTGCTAAGTCTGTTGTATTAAGATTACTAAGTATCAGCAAGTCAGAAGTGCCAAGTGTTATATTCATAAATTTCTTTCAGAATTTCAAAGTTTACATGTCATAAAGGAGAACAAAAAATCAAAGCACATTTAGCCTCATAAAAGCATTTTGAGCACCAATAAAAATACTCAAGAATATACAGGATGTATACGGAGGAGTGGTCGAAACTTCGGAAGGTGATTCAGCAGCTCAAATGCAACAAAAAATATTCTCTTCACTTTGGCCCGATTCTCAATAGTGTCCATGATATTTGCATTTTTATCTTTTCCTTCGATATTCGCGTTTTTCACCATTCTTTATCCTAAAAACAAATCTGCTTATTCCAAACGAAAGAGCATTAAATTTCCTATAAATTTGCTCAATACAGAACCTCAAAACGTTACTTATAACAATGAAATTTTTACTTTAATGTCTAAAAAATTCGTGCTCGATGATTTTTGTTAAAAATTTTCAACTGCATTTTTTCAATGATTAGTGAGTCAAGGAGTCACATAATTTCAGAAAAAGTTGCGCATTTATTGAGCTTCAAGACCATGTGGATTTTTTTTTGTTTTTAATAAAACCCTACCCCGAATAGAGGGGTGTAAACGCAGAAAACTGGGATTTTGCTTAACCGACTTTTCACTTCTAATTTACTCAAATGTCAATTTTTGGAGAAGGAACAAAAAGAAAAGTAACCATTTTAGTTTTTAACAATCATCATTTAATAAAACGGAAGTAAAAAATAAAGTAGCAATAAAATACATTAGTAAAAAAAACGGGAGTATGGTCGGAAAACTTAAAAATGCAAATATCTTGGACACTATTGAGAATCGGGCCAAAGTGGAGAGAATATTTTTTGTTGCATTTGAGCTGCTGAATCACCTCCCTAAGTTTCGACCACTCCTCCGCATACACCTGTATAAAATATTGGAAAAACATATAACTGACCAAGAATTTACTTGTCAAAAAGAAGGCAAAATATTTACTTATATATATTTTCAAAGTGTAAACTCTTTTTGAAAAAAAAGTAAATGGGTGAACCCTTACCTGAGAAGATAAGAGTAGTTGGTGCGTGTACCACTACGGGAGTAGCAGCGGCTCAGAACTATTTGTAACTTAGTGGGAGAAGTTGCTCAGAACTATTTGTAACTTAGTGGGAGAAGTTGTTAGCGAGGCCTGCCCTAGTCTGATAACGTTCCATACACAGCACGGAGATCCCACCGCACCGTTTCTCTACTATCTACTGAAATATTACCCCAATTTATGAGCCAACTCCAGTTATGTCGTAATGTTTTGTGTTCGATGAGCAACTGTATTTCAGAAGCCATTCCAGTAACAAAATGAAACAGCATTACAAAGACAAAAACTATGTTCTGTGAAAATCTCTGAAAAACATTTTATTTGTCATCGTAACCAACATTTTTGCAATAAATTATCGTTCGACCTCATTAACATTTTACCCATGTGAGAAATGATGGCGGCATATTTGAAAAATTCATAAACTTGCAAGAGTATTTCTTCCTACAATTAAAGCTTCTTGAATCTTAAAATTTGTATGGAAAAATCTACAGAATAAACAAAATTTATACAAAATGGTAGCACTTCCATTCATTTTTTCTTCCTTTCATATTTCGAATTTAACTTAAATATTTTATCCCTTTCAGTATTATTAAGAGATATACAGAAATAGTGCTTTGGTTGTCCTCTTCATTCTGTGACTTTTGATCTTGATTCGCATGTTTTGTCAAAACAAAAAGTTCTGCCTTGTAAATATACGTGGTTCATACTGAGAGAACAAAGCCCACAACTAGCTAGAAGTACCTACAAAATACTTTATAGGCAGGACAACATCCTTATTACTAGAGAACATAGTTACCACAGAAGCTGGACAATACTCTCGACTCAAAAAGAAAATATAAGACGGCTAAACCTTAACTACCACAAGTGGGGACTTCCAAACTTAACTGAAATATCGCTGATAATTTTAAATGCACTTTTTGGTTTGCATTATATTTTACTTTATAAGACAGAAACAAACTGCAGGAAAGTTGAAGGTATTATTTTTTTAATGGTTTAAGGCGCGTCATCATCTGAGGTGCCCGGCCTTTCCGACAGTGTTCTCTCGTTGCAAACAACACTCTCCTTCACTGGGCATACGCTAACCTTCTTAAAATTCTTCTAAAAAAAAAAGTTATCTTTTACTGGACATAACAAAGTATTATATTAATTTTTTTTTAATACTAATCACTACAAGAACATTTTTTAATAATTGTATATTTTTAATTGCGTCGAAAATTCAATTTAGTTCATAAGTAAGGAACGGATTTTTATGTATTTAAAAATGCCAAATATTTAATTAAAATATGCATTTATTTTCGTCAATTATGTGGAAAATATGTGATTTTCTTAAAATATTTTCTGGAATATTTAAGTAAAATGGACATTTTTTTTTTATGAAAATCGTGAAATGGTGGAATGATTGCATTTTTCGAGAACCTCACAGTTCAAAAGGAATGGCTTTGAATCCACATCAGCATCACTATCAAGTTTTCCAATAACTGCATTGGCAATATACCTGCCCTCAACGTCAGTGGTTTCATCAATTGACACCCAAATCGGTCCATCTTTGATATGTTCTCGAATTTTGGTTAGTGTATCTTTATAGATATCTTCCAGGTAGTTTTTCCTCAGAGCGCTCTCGTCAGGCATTTTTTTTCCCAATATAGGTCTCTAAGAATCCTTTGAAATGAGGATTTTTAAGTTTGTGGAAAGGGTTATCTGCTGTAACCAAAGCCCGACACAGATCTGTACTCAGAGTAGACTTACTTGATGGAGATGTAAGGAAGGCTTGATAGGACGTCCTCTCTTTCTTTCTGTTTTTATTCTCTATGTGCGATCCGGTGGCAATATGTTTGGTGACTTGGGAACGTTGAGAGCAAGAAACGCGCTTGTCACAAGCTGTGCAGTACAAAATGTCTCCATCACTTCGAAAAAGTTCTGCTGGAAACTCGCGAAGATATTTAGCAACCAGTTGTTTGTTTGAGGCCGATGTTCGTGGCATTTCACCCAAAAAAGAATACACTAAGTGACCGAACGAAATGAATTGGACACTTCAACGAACGAACTGAAAGAACAGACAACGTCAGACAACTTCAAAGAACTAACAAGTGCCCGTCACTGTTTAGCAGCATTCTGTGTAAATTACAATAACCATTGTACCCACTGTGATTCACAGCCCTACAGTCTGTGGTTCACAGTTCCTGTCAACCACCTCCCAATTATGAAAATATGCCCAAAATGAAAAATATGAAAAAATATGTACATATTTTGATTAAATATGTAGAAATATTTATTTATTTTAATCAAATATGTATAAATATGCGATAACATCCAAATATGTGGAAATATGTGAAATAAAAGTAGACTCAAACGGCTTAAAAAGTGTCAGTATGAATACTTCTAGTTGAAAAACGTCTGTAAATTGCCTAGAAAAAAATATGTAAATACATACGAATCCGTTCCCTATTCATAAGTTTGCATCGCAATAAAGATATTTCTGTTGATTCTTTTCCAAAATTTCTCATTATTAATGTGTTATTTACAATTTGTAACATTGTTTGCACGGATTTAGATATTACAGGTTATATTCTATAATCTATATTTTATTAAATATTGCTTATAGCGTTTAGCAAATACATGTCATTTTTGAAATAACCATGTCAAAATGAAACACTGGCCGAAACTACAGAATCGTATTCCCTTTAAAGCAAACAATAATATTAATGTTTCTGTGTATCTATTAATACTTTTTATTATATGTTATCTATTAGCATTTTATGAATTGTAAACGTCTTCATAAACAATAAATTTATTGTACATATTGTACAAGATTCACTTGGTGAATGTTGAGATTCACATAGTCGATTGACCGAATATTTGGTTTAAGTTGTTGCAATAAGACTGCATAACGTTAATCACATAATTAAATTTATTTTTGGTATTATTTTCTTTTCTCATTTAGAATGTAGTGTTCATTTTAAGTTCAACAGTTTATTTACATGTTCTTTAAAGTAAGCTTTTTCCTATTCTGACAAATATGTTTTAATAATAAATTGTGATTTATAAACTTATCAACAATAATTTTATTCAACGCTTACTATCGGTGCATGGTAAATGTCGTCATTTGCCGGTGTAAGTCAGAAATAAGGATATTTAGCTAATATTTCGGACTTACACCAAGCGACAATGAGAAATCTCAACATTTACCAAGTCACAAGATTTCTTGACATTTTCCAATTTCGATCTTGTAACACATACAAGGGATAGCTTTTTTAAACAAAATATTTAGTGAGGATCTTTTTATAAAATTGTTTTAAATAATTGTCCTAACATAAAAATGAAGGATATGTTCTTTTTTTATGGCATCTCATCACGTACCCACTTTGTGGAGTATAGTACACTGAAAGATAAAGGATGTTCTCATTTTTTACCCAATTCATCATATGCTCAACTCATATGCTGCAGACAAATGCATTAGGCGTTTCATCTTCTTTGTAACGTGGGTGTATACCCATGAGATTATTCCAGATTTGCTGCTGTACACACTGCAGTCGTGCATTACCTTAACATGAATATTATCTCTGAGTAATTTAGATATGAATTATTCGCCTCCATATAATCTATTATCTGATAGCACTTCATATATCACGGGTATGAAGTCATGCAAATCTGTGTCCAGTATAGAGGATACTGCATTTCTTGATTAGCGAAGTGATTAGTGGTATAGGGCACCCACTCTTAAGTATTGAGTTCGATTGAATTGATTGGCTTTAATTATTTACATTATTGACTATTAAAATATATGAAAAATAAATCTAGATTTTAGACCATGGAGGTAGGAAGCAGAATAAAGAAAAGTTATGTGGAAGCAAGGTTCCAATTTCGCAGAATGTTAGTTCAAGTAAAATCCTTGGGTTTTTTCTACTCGTTTAACTTTTTCTCGTTGATAGTCTGGGTACTGGCCATGTACTCGGCAGGACGGGTGTGTCAATTAAATATAGAAGTGGCGCTGGTGGTAGCAGGAATGACGTTGGCATGAAGGGAGTCAAGGGTGCAGTGAGGCGGGACTCAGGTGGTGTTGTCCCCCCGGGAGCAATCCCGTTCCCTCTTGTACCACCCAGGACTCTCTCCTAGCTCTCTTTGATCAATACTTACCAGTCTGGCTCTCACTTCTCCCAGTCTATCCCCTACCTTTATATTACTATCTTCCGCAATCACATACAATGTACTCGCAATATACAATATCATCGCCCACAGTGCACTCGTTGCACTACAGTTCCGCAAACACATTTATCAAATTAGTGAACAATTAGTGCACCTTTCTCCCCTAGTAAAACAGTAATCTCCACTATTTCCAGCACTCTAATTCGAGAAATAACAGCAAGACACATATTTAAGTTTCTCACCGACTTTTGACTATGATTTTTTTTTTTTTTTAAACTTTTATTAGAATTCGCGACTGCAACAACTGTTGCAACCAGCAATTGCGATATAATATAACAATGTCATGAATATGGATAGGAGAATGTACACAGTGATGAGAGTAGATCGCGGGGCCATCTTCTCTTCAATCTCCTTAGAGAATTACCTGGTAATATGGAAGAAGATAGGTGTTCTATGAGAGGGTTAGGATGAGCTGCTGTAGAGGGATGAAATTTGAGAAAACCAGTTATCGCAAGATCTTTGATGAAAGGGATACTGAGATCATTATGGATGCTGTGGTTAGATACACACAATAGAATGGAGCGTTAACTAGTTTTCGAAGTATTTTTGACTATAGTAGTGTCTGGAGACGTAGAGAGTTGGAACGCTTAGTCGATGCCGTATGAGCAAATAGGTCGCAGCAACAGCAGGTATATGAGTCTTTTGTTTTGTAGGTTAAGTTTAGGACTATGATTTAAAATTATAATAATAATAAATTAATTTAAATAATAAATAACTGTACTGAACCATTCACAAGGATCTCAAGATTCCTTGCCTGACCGATGTAACCTTTCCTGCACATCCGAATCCTTCAGTCTATCACCTCTTTTCTCGAACAATCCTGATGATTCTCCTGGACGTCGTATTTACTCCAGTGAGTGTATCTAGTTAAAACTATGAAATCCGTCAAGAGTACTACCATTGTGGGTAGTTTCTCCTCTCATGAATTATGTTTTGGTCACAACAGCTATAATAATTAAGGCAAAAAAAAGCTTTCAAATTGTTGATGCCTTCAAATTTTTATTCTACTATATGGCGGCCAAAAAAAATTATTGTTGCGCATATATATTATTGTTAAAATTTTACTAATGAACCTTTAACAAGAAAATTGTTAAAATGGTCGATTCTGTCTCTCTGTGTGTTATTATGAAAAGAGTTATTCATTAGAAATGTAGGCGCTTCATCACGCATTCTGTTACAGTAATTTGAAAGCACAGCTTTCATTTGCCGTTCAATAAACAACACGAGTTAATTGAAATTTACATTTACTAACTACATCAAAACAATAATTTATTCAACAACCAAATGATCGTGGCAAAGGAATGAACGATCATAAATTACATTTCGCTCACTGTACACAACCACAACAAAGTGCCTACTAAATTTAGACGTCGCCAAATGCACCAATTGTCTTCAATGATGAACTTGTATGAAAGATAAAATACAAGATACTGGGAATGCAAGTTTAAAGCAAAGTCCAAAATAACTCTAAAAATCCCCAAAACCATTTCCTGCAAAAAGTCAAAAATAATCTTCATCCATACTGCAGAAACGTTTAAACAGTAAAATGGCCCTAGGGAGTAAAATCACATTCTAAAATAGACTAGCTTCTTGCTAGTCTATGGTATGGAACGTTGCACGTTTAGGGTTATGCTAAAATCGCCAAATGATCACCAAGTCTCGCAATATTCTGAAATTAATCCCAAGAATTCTATGAAAAGAGGTTTAAAGGCAACTTTGGAGAAGAGAAGAACCCGGTTATCCATCCGCAAATCTAGAATCTCAAACTTAATTAAAAAAATAACTGTCTAAAATTCAAATTTGGATGCAGAGTAGAATTTAATATTCAAGAAATTTATCAAATTGTTCTCAGGCTTTCAACAAGTTCTCTTCTTTGTCAAGATGAAGCCAATTGTAAGATTTCCAATATCATTAAATTTCGACTGCTAGTGCAGCGCTCAAGAATTTTCAGCAGTTTTTACGATTTTACATTAAATCACCTAATACGCTAAACATCATAACACTACTCTTAATCAATTTTGTAAGTTTTATAAATCAGATTTAAATAAAATTAAGTTAATGGGGACAATATTTAATACCCTTTACCCTGACAGTCTTAATGACAAATCATTTATTGATATTTTACTACCTTATTTGTAGAAGTTGTTTGTTTTCAGGAATATTTGTTAATACAGAGTAAAATTTATTAACGATTTGATATAATGGTATGAATTTTTACTCACTTAATGTTGTTTTGACATCGTTCAGATATTTAGAGTAAATAAGCTGGACCTAGCGCTGTGAGAGAAATGACTGGCGTTTTGGCTATCTACCATTTAGTTACTGTTATTGTAGTTTAACCTATCACACAGATCCTGACAACAAATTACATTTACCGTCTGCCCCTTGATAAATGCATTTACTGATTAGAATTTATGGATCTGTTACCTCCGTTTTGGTTTGTAAATAATGAGCAAGGAAACACTGTCTACTTTCTCGCTGTTTGTAATATATTCATCAATTGTTTTAATTTTGGAACTTTATTTAGATATAACAACGATCAATACCTTAATTTAAAATGAAAATGTATTCTAATAATAAAATAGCACTTCGTTTTATTACAAATATTGCAGAAAAACTGTATAATAAATTGACTTTCTCATCTGAGAACTCTCCTTTTTAATTTGTTTATAAATGTATTATATAGTTAAAGTAGAGTAAAATGGAGTAGAGTTTTAGGAACGTAAATTACACCAAAATAGAACTTAAGAGAAATCTAAAATCTTTTCGTATCTTTAATCGAACAGGTGCCGCTGGTAAGATATTCGGCACGGTCAAGAAGTAAACAGTGAAGTGTTAAAGTGTACGAAGCTGTCGGTCTATAGTTGGACATTTCTCCCCATACTCTTTGGCAGTCCTGGACATTGACTAACTAGCACAAAAGTAAAAATAGAGGGAGAAATGAGTTATCTGAGGTAGATAGAGGGGAATACCAGAAAAGACAGGATTCGTAACGCCACAATAAGAACCACTTTGAAAATACCAGCTAGCAGAAGAAGTAAGAGGAGAAATAGGCTACTCTGGTGCGGGTACTGTGACCGATGGACTCCAAGAGATGGCTAGGAGTGGCATTTGAAGCAAAGTAGGAGGGACGGTGATGAAGAGGTAGTCCTCGATGCAGATGGGTAAAGGAGGCTTTGCGAGGGAAGAGGAATTGTGTGGAACGATAGGAGAGCTTTGGCAAAGAGGAATGGTGGAAGAAGTACAAGAAGAAGGAAGGCAGTAGAGAAGGCATAATGATGATGATCCGGGAAATCTAATCTAATTTGCCATGGAAAATGTTACAAAATAAACTACATCTACCCAACTGGTACTAGAAGTTTCAGAAAAATCGTGGAAGTTGTTTTCGTGAAAACCAAAAACACAAAAAACTACCCATAGTGGTAGTTTCCTTCTGTCTTGTAGTAGGCATCCTCTGGTAGGACCTAATTTTAATTTTTGCTATTTTTCCTTTGATAGTGAGAGACCAATTTGTAAAAAATCCTTTTTCTGAGCTGAAAATGAATATTTCTGGATTAAATCTTGAAATAGAAATTTTCCACGACCGATATAGTCGAGTTAGAAGTAGATTTAGAGATAGTTACACAAAATTTTTTGTTAAAGATGGGTTGACAATTTGAGAAACTGAATTCGTACAGGTTTAATAACTATATTTATAGGGTAAAAAATCAGTTATTCTCCTTGCTAATAAATTTTAAACACACTACCGTCTATAAAATCAAGTATTTTTACTGTCAAGTAGATTGTGTTCGGAGCATCTTATTAGATAAATATTAAATAGATTGTTTTATGTATTTGTGTGAATGTATCATAACGAAAACCATAAAAAATAATATTGCTGTTTCATGCGAAAATTTAGTAATGGTAAAAAATTAGCTTTAAGAGTTTATAAAAAGAACTTTGTGCAATTTGTATGTGAGTGGTATCAAATATAATTCGTTTAAAGGTAGATGGCGGCCTGGGGTTTGAAGTTGATAGTAGTAAATTTCAAATTCATGACTACTAGGAGAAAGTGGAGAATATTGCGATCATAAAGCGCGTTTCCTGACGCTTGAAAAGCTAGCCTGAGCTCTGTGGTGAACGGCGAGATGGAAAAAGAGGGTAGACGAGAAGTACTATTGACGACTGGCCAATGGAAACAGCTAGAATTTCATCCTCGGCTTGTGCTCTATGTTTTAGTATATCTGAATTATTTATACAAGGGTTACCCTCTCTAGGGGAGCTATCATAAATTGAACAGTAACCAAGCTAGAGGAGTAAGGGACACCACTCTACCCATCGTCTAGATATGAAACTTGTTGACCTACCAGTGTGGTGCTAGGATAGGAGGTGATATGGACAGCTACACTATTTCCTAGACACTGGTACTGCTTGACTATGGTAGTACTACGTAGCCGTTACGCGAGGGAAGACAGTGGCCTTGACACAGTCTCCAGAACTAAACGCCCTCTCTTCATCCAGTCTACCACGACTGATCAGTTATTCTTTTCCCTTACTTCAGCACTTATAGAAATAAGTGTCATAGAAATAATAACTTAAGAAATGCAATTAATTCAAGAATATGAAATAAACCAATACAAAATTTTAAACAATAAAATAAATGACTCAACTAAAGGTTAATTACGTGGTAAATAGAAAATAAAACAAAACTCTTAACGTAAAGAAAGTATTACAATGATAAAGGTACAAAAAAGATGAGCGATTAAGGCTGTGAAACTTAAAAATACTTGGGACCTATCACTTAATTATTACGCATTAAAATGGGAACTGTGAGAAGAACTTTGTCTAAATAGTTTCCAAAGCCGGAGGAGCAATTAAGGTACTGAATAGAATGCAGTGGAGCAGCGCAACTGAGAAAGAAACCAATAAATGAATCCTGGAAGTAATTGGAGTAATTGTATTGACCTACGATGTGGAGGGTTGGACCTTTGGTAAAAGACGAAAGGGCAAGTTAAAAGCAGTAGAGATGGATGAACGTCTTAGCTACAGAATATCTAAACTGCAGTGTCTGAGAACTGCTAAATTTGGGAGCTAATGGGCGCTCAAAAGTATATTGACAGGAAAGGAATCAGAATCAATTGTATGGCCAAAGCTAGCTAGGAATCAGATTAATCTGGTGATTGGTCTCATTTCAGAAAACACCTCCACTTTTGGGGTTAATTAATCTGGAATCTCAGTCTAGACTATTTCAGGAAGAGATGGAAACGTCATTATAAAGATTAATAAAAAAAAACCTAGTTCAACCTACAGAAATACGACAGCTACAGTGTTAAGAATATTTTCTTAGACGGGCGAGGATGGAATTCCAAAATATTAAGTGGAAGATACTGAGAGATTGAAGATAGAAACGCCTGATGAATGTTTCGAGTAGGAGAGACTCCAACTCGGCCGCACTACTTTGTGCTAGCTTGCAACATGCATCCCCTTTATGATGAAAACCTAAAATTGTAATTCTCCACAATAATTTTGGCTAGTAAAATAAAAATAGAAGTAATGAGAAAATTATTAGATGAATAATTAGTAAATTATGTACAGGACTAAACGAGAGCAAGGACAAAATGGTAAAAAGTGCAGAAGAAGAGTCTGAGTAAAAAGTTCTGTCAGGCAGGAACGGCCATGCAATTAAGGAAAAAATTTAATTAGGAATTAAAAGCGAGGAGCTGTTTTATTAAAGTCCTTAATGATTGCCGTCTTTGTAATGCAGAAGGGCGTCCTTCATTAAACTGACTTTAATGGTGTCTTAGTGTAGTCAGATGTTCATCTTTAAAAACCACATTTCTTACTTTTAGTACGACAAATCTTTATGTTATAATTTGAATGTTAATATGGGAATCATGAATTCAAATTCAACAAACACTTGTACAATAAAAACTATACATTTTAAAATTTATTAAAAGTTTTAAAAGAAATGCATTCTTTTTAAGGTTTTAGTAGCACGATTGCATATAGTTTTTATATCTTACAAGTTTAAAGTTGAACAAGTGCAACGGTGGATGTTGATAAAATCTTTGATAAAGTTCAAAGTGCTTTGATTAAGTAAATTTGATCATTCTAATCTCTACTTTTAAAGTTTCAAGTAACTAATTACTTCACGAATTGAATTCTAATCCCATAAAATATAATTACTGGAAGGATAAATGTTTTTCCTTTTTTTCGAATTTCTCAATTCTCTACAAGAACTTTTTTTCCTTCAAATCCCGCTCAATCCATGCACCCAAATACAACTCAAGCCAAAATCATCTTCTCAGAATGTTATGTCTATCCTTGTGGTCGATATCGATTACTTCGGCGACCCGCTAGCCTAAAATCATCAGTTTCATCTGGCAACTGAAAAAACACTACCCAATCTTGCTCACACCTCCAATTCTCAAAGTCTTGATATTCTTTTTTGAGAGATCCACGTATCATATGAACCAAAAAAGAATATATTCCAAATTATGGAAAAGCAAAAGGTATTCTACCATTTTGCATATACAAACAAACTAGATTATCTTTACTTTCAATTTAAATATTAAATTAACTAAGTCTAATCAAGATTTTATAGAGAAAAATCAAATATTACAGTACATGAAATTTGTTAGGCATTGGAGCTCTAATAGGAAGAGTCAATCTTTCGGCGTTCCTACTTTATATTCACTTTGTTTACTTCATCTCCAAATATACATGATTATATTCAAAAATAACAATACAAAATTGAAGAAAGAAATGTGTTACACTTCTTTTGTAGCTGCCCGAGGGGAAGGTTGCGGATTGTACATTGATGAGCTAATAGAGCATGGAAGGCTGATGATTAAGAGTTCTGAGTTCTACTGAAGCTTTTCTTTTAATTTCATTTGCAAACAACTTTATTCATTGAATGTTCTTTCTCAACTAAATTCGGATTGATTTTTACGAGGTGTGGCTATTAAATAACGAGACTATAGCTATAAAAAACATTTTATTTTAAATTTATACACATTTAGTTATTATCACCTTCAATATAAACCCCTCCCCTATCCCTACAACGCTCCATCCGAATTTACCATTGTTCGAAACCGTGCTGGAAGTCTTTTTCTGTGAGCTCCTGTATGACGCGTGCCGCTTTTTCTTTCACAGCTTCAACAGACTGAAATCGTGTTCCTTTTAATACAGATTTGATTTTAGGGAACAGATAAAAGTCACATGGGGCAAGGTCAGGTGAATAAGGCGGATGGCCTAAAACTAGGATGTTGTACTTCGCTAGAAACGTCTTGACAGACAATGCAGTGTGAACCGTGTCTTGATGGAGAACTCATGACTTGTTCTTTCACAAATCGGGTCGTTTTTTTTTCCTTACTCTTTCACGGAGTTGAGCTAGCACCTAACGGTAGTAATGTTGATTAATTATAATCGATATTTTCATCCGTTTTGGACGTGGAAGGGCGACCTGGGCGGTCATCATCTCCGACGTCTTCTCGCCCATCTTGCAAACGCGTTAACCACTCAAAAACTCGCGCACGTGATTAACATTCATCGCTATAAACTTCTTTTAATAAAAGATAAATTTCAGTAGTGGTTTTGCCAAGTTTTGGTGTGAAATTTCACGACAATTCGTTGCTCTACTACATGTGTAGTATCATGTTTTCGGCAAAATGAAACTAACACCTCTTACACAAACGACGGTTCCGGTCAGACAGATTTCTCTACAAACATGTGAGACGCTGCAATCGAAAGAGAAGGCTTTACGCTGCACAGTTGTCGGTCGTTATCGCTGAGCTGTCGGACGTCATTTGGCGCATGCATAGTTCTTCTGTAGCAGCATCAGTTTCGTTATTTATTAGCCACACCTCGTATAATGACCAATACGCAGAAAGATGCAGATCTTTACAAAATTTTCTTGGTTACAGAAAGAAAGAAATGAAATTTAGCAAGAAGTTGTGGCAGTTTGTTTGAATATGAAGCAGAATCCAATTTTATTTCCCTGAAGCATGCCTGAACTCGCAAAAAAAAAAGGTTCACTTACAAAACATGAATGAAACTCTTAATGGAATAATTTGGTACGCTTGTATAATTGCATACTGTAGAGCTTCGCTAAGAACAACGCATTCACTAATATGCTGATTGCAGGAGCTTCAAAAACTCTTCCGCAAGAACTATTTGATGTTGAAAAGCCCGCCATTGGAGTTTTGTTGGTATGTGCCAGTATTCTGATTGATTTCATTGTATTAATAACGGATAGAAGTGTAAGGAACTCAGCATTTAACTTAACAGTCCACAGTTATCAAGAAGCCATTTATTCTTTCAAAAAGTAGGGATCAATATCAGTCAATGAGTTCTCAACTCTGCAACTTACCGTACATGAGAAGGTTAAGAGTAAGCTGCTACGCCAGAAATATTATCAACTGCATATGTCATGCTTCAACTTGGAGATTTTTTTTAAAAAAACAACATTTTATAAGAATTTTTCCGAGTTTAAGATATCATTATTATAAGGTAAATTATCCTTCAGGAGTTCCGCAGCCAGAGAAGATTATTGAACTATGCTCTAAGTGATGTACAAGAAAGATCTTCTCCTTTTTACAAGGCCCAGGATCTTTCCTTATCCGTGTCTTCTTATATCTTTTCTAGACGCAGCAAAGAAGCAATTATCTCATACCACATGACAACCTGTTTTTATTCTCTATATTCCTGAGTTAAATTAAAATCCTAACTCAGTAGATACTACGCAAATCTTTAAAACAAAAATTCTGAATTTTTTTTTTTAATAATCGCATTCAGTAAATGAATTTTCATCAAGGTACCATTGCTTTATTTTCATTCTGTAATTTCTGTAAATGAGGCACCACAATAGTCAAGGTCTCGGTGATAAGGATTCAATTCCTGGTCATTTAAGTCACAAAAGTTAACAAACAATATGTGAAATGTTTTTTTCTAATATTTGCCAAAAAGTGAACATTTGGTCCAATACGTGATTTTCCAGATGTGAAACCGCATTGGGTTGCCAAAGTGTTATATGCTAATTCCAGACGCACTTTGACCAACCGTCCTAATATTAATATGTGAAATTTATAGTAAATTATATTAACTGTTTGCGTTAAATAAAAATGTAAAAGATAAGTACGAATTCAGCCTCAAATAAATTGTCTTCCTGGTCAATTTTCAGCGATTTAGAAGGATTTCATTAAAGGTTTGTTACTGATTATGCCCCGCATTTGAATTAAAAAGTTTATTTTTGCTTAATAAAAGTTTACTTCTTGTTTGAAACTACTCCCCAAAAGCATTTTCTCGTAAATAGAAAAATTATAACTAATTTAATCATTTCTTTATTCCAAAAGTTTCTATATACAAAACTACATCTTAAATTCTCTTATATACTAGAACCTAAATGATATAATTAGGTAAATGTCTTTATGAAAAAAGAGAAACCTTAAGATTCTTTCATTAAAACTAGGTACAATAACACTAAAATGCACTAACTGTTATATGTGCCTCATTCTGAATGTAGAAACAAGAAATAATGAAAAAGCCCTATCGAATTCAAATGTAAGTAACCTCCCATTTTATGGAAGTAAATATTGGAATAACCTGGACTTATATTCGAGCAAATATGGTATACGTATATTGTGATTGTTTTGGCAGAAATAGAAGTAAAACTAAAAATGTATCTTCTGTAAATGCTGATGGATTTTATTAGTAACAGGAAATGTAAAGGGTGGAAGCTGAACAGCGAAACGTCAATAGAGGGAATGGAGCGGTGGTTTGGGCAGCCACTTTCACAAAGCACAACGCCCTCCATTGTAAAGCTGTGACACAGCTGTATTTCACTCCAAATATTCCATTAGCCACCGCCTCTGGACGGCTAATTCATAATTTATTGTTCTAAACCCCAGCCACCATCACCCAAGCCTCTCCCCAAGCCAATGGACACTTGGCAAAACACGCATTTCTCTTTCGAATCATTTTGCGGTGAAGGGTGACTTTATCTTTAGTAGAAATCGACCGGATGATTTACCGCAGCTTTACTTTTTGCCAAACTGATTCCTTCCAAGCCGTGATCAATATTAGATATTATTCTCAGCAATGTTCTAAGTCATAAAACTGCAGAATAAAGCCCATAGAAAAAGTGCTTTAAAAGTTGAAAGCAAATGAACAAAAAGTGAAAAAAATCTTTGTCCTACTTCGGTTCGACAGAAGTGGACTGAATCTTCCCCTTAGAAGGCTATAAAAACCCAGAAATACTTGAAAGTAACTCTACCTTGTCTCTGCAGGATCAGTAGCAATTTAAGGATCCTAGTAGTTAATATTATTCTTAGTTTTTACGTCTCTGATTGCTTTCCTGATCTCCTAAAGTCGCTAAATAGTGGTGCTAAGTAGCCAAATAATTGACTGAAATAATAAAAATTACAATCTTTTTTTATTCAACATTCCCTCCAATCTTCTTTTTTCTTCGATTCCCAATTAAGTAATTAGAGAAGTTGGTTTTTATTTTTAATAAGAGTTATTGGATTCGCTATTCAAAATATTTGAGGTAGTCATGAGGAAATTTTTAATTAATCTCTTCTTTTTTTAAAAAAAAGATACTTCGTTAAAGGGTAACGCTTTATTTTTACAATAATTTATATTTCTGTTTTTTCTGGGTAAAGTATCCAGTTTATTTAAAAATACAGTTTCAATTCTGTTTCATTCATTAGAAAAAAAATTTAATAATATCAGAAGATATGTGGTTCCGATCTCAGCCTCAATACCTAAAAATATTGGTAATGAATCAAATGAATTAAAAAGTCAATACATTGAAAAATCGAAGTGATGTCTAGCAGTCAATAGATAGGTTTATTGATAATTTAAAAGTATTAACAGCAATCAAATGGGTTGCAGAGGTAAAATGTCCATACTAGCGTCTATAGGTACCCAAATTTTAGAGAATTTGATAACACACACACAAAAAAGAGCGTTAAAACAGTAAACCAAGCAAATAAAAAATGTTGGGTATTAAAGTTAGTAATGGCTCTTTTTCAAGACGCCCTCATTCTAGTGGCAATCATTGTAACTATTCCACTTTTCATTGCAAAAAAAAAAAATGGAACCTTGGGCAAATAAATAGTTTATTTATTTAGGTGGATCAATTGCCAAGATAATTTGCCTTATAATGTTTATTTATTAAACAAATATTCTTTATATTTATTGATTCTAATGTTTCTATTATCTTCTTAAGAATATATGTATGGATTGATTGGGCAAAATTTCTGGATGTCTACAGGAATCAATGATCAATTTCAATAAAACTGTTTTTTCAACCTCTTATCAGTTAACAACTGTAACTGAAACAACATGGACTTTTTTTTTTTTTTTTTTTTTGTTAAGAGCAGTAAAATGATGATCTAAAACAAGGCTTAAGATCTTCTAAATGTATTGAAAAAATGCATTTAAAATAAAATTTTTAATTCAAGAAATTCCTCTCTTAAAAGCACATAGAAATGTAACTTCTTTCCCAGACTGTAAAGATCCTTATATTGCTACTGATCCAATAGAGACTGGGTAGAGTTACTTTTAAGTACTTCTGAGTTTTTAAAGTCTTGTAAGAAAGCCTCAATCCTCTATTGTCTAACCGAAGTAGGTCTAAGATTTTTTTTTTTACTTTTTTGTTCATTTGTTTTCAACGTTTAAAGTACTTTTTCTAGGAGCTTTATTCTGTAGTATTATGACTTAGAACATTGCTGGAGAATAAGAATATATCTGATATTGACCATGGCTTGTTAAATTTCTCTGAAAGATATGGAACTTTTTGTAGTCTAGTTCGTTTCACCAAAGTAAGAGTATTGCGTAAGGAAGTCGGCTAATTCAAGTACTCTTTGAGTTTACAAATCCTTGTAAGGGTGCCTCATTCTGCTATTTTTAATACCGAATAACTAAGATTTTATTTTATTTTATGATTTTTGTTTTGTTTTGATTTAACATTATTTTGTAAACCACATTGCTTTAGACGCTTAGGTACATCTATACTTAGGCATTAAAGACTCACTACGTATTAAGTTACAAGTTTTCCAAAATAAAGTGCTACTTATCGCCTTGGAGCACCATGGTTCTTACACAATGAACAAATCCATTGGGAGTCCAAAGATATCAACAGTAAAAGACCTTATAGAAAGGACAATACACATTACGAATAAAGTCAACGATAGTCTTAAAGAGTAGGAGGCGTTACTTTTTGTTTTGAACAGACTCTCAGAAGTATCCCAGTTATAAAAATATAAGTGTTAGTTTCATTCAAAACTGCCCAGAAACTCAAATAAAAACCATAGGTACTTATCCCTATGGTTTTTCCCCCCTATCTTTCGTATGAAGCGGACAGACAATCATTTTAACTTAGATTTCTTTCGCACAGTATACAAAATTTTCTAAATAAAGCCAGATGTCAACCAGAAAGAAAGAATAAATATTTATTATAATAGATAAATACATAAAATAAATACAGAAGTGTAAATGTAATGTACTATTTTAACCTTCTTATCTAGTGAAGAAAGAGAAAAGTTAGATGAGGAGGATTGGAATGCAGGAAAAAAAGGAGGAAAAACCTGCAGCTAGTGTAGAGAGTTAGAGGAGTATCTGTTTTAGTCTTATGTGTCTATATGTTGTAGAAGGATCTGTAGGAGGCTATGTAGCGGCATAGTGGATTGGGATGGCAGTCTAGGTTGGAAAGGAGTTTGAGCAGACGATTTTGGATAAAGGAGTGTACGGGAATAATGGACGCAGTCTCGTGGAGTGAGTCAATTCTAGTGCGTCGTGGAGAGTCTGTTGCGAGTCTGAAGATGTTAACCATTTCTTTGAACTATGTACTTGTATTGTATAAATCTTTATAATAACCTCTAAAAGGTAAAATAAAATGCTTAAGCCTAATTATAAATCTAAAATATATAAACCTAAATTTGTATTATTTATGTCATTAATATTGTTGTTTCCCTAAATTGGATATTGATCCGTTTTTTATTTAAAAATAAAAATAAGTACCTACTTGCTTTTAGTATTCCATCTTTAAAGAGAATAAATCGTTTTCGAGCAAAAAAATTAAATAAAAGTAATTAGAGAGGAAGACTCACAATTAGAGAATGAATACCCGACTATTTTGAAGTTTGTAATTTTGATTAAGCACACATTACGAGGAAATGCCTTGTCTGAAATGGCACTGTAAAGAAGTATTCCCTTCCCTAGAAATCAATTTTCCCGAGCTGGTCATGAGTGTGGCAGTATACAGAAAATTGAGGAAATAATTTTTTTTTTCTTTTGTAAATCTTGTAAACATAAACCTGAATCTCAGTTTAGTTAAGCAGCACTTCTAATTACATTTACAGCCTGTCTCACAAAATACACTAGAGTGCCAATCTTTCAACAAAACTTTTTTCCGTGTTCTAGCATCTTCAGAAACCCCTTTTCTTTGGACAGAAATGGATTAATAACCTTCATATATTAGACAGAGCCACGGATGTGATTCATATTCCCCAAGTGTAAAATAGAAATAAAAAATTATTTTGATGGAGGATGGAAAAAAAGAAGATTTTTTTTTGGGGGGGGGGGGAAATGAGTAGAATATAGGATGATGAAATAATGGATTAGTTGAAGTGTAGTAATGGTTGGAACTGGAGGACATTCAACCCTTAGCTGGATCGACCCACTAGGCCTACCGAGCGTCCTCCCTCTTTACAACGCGCTGGCTGTGCACATCTTTTCCCCTACAGAGCGCCCGCTCCGGACTGCGGCACCACTCGCCTCCACTCTTATATTTTTCCACGTTTCTTACCTTCTGCCGTGACTGTTTAGCCTTTACCACCCATCCACCCTTCTTGGCGCATTCACAACTTAACCCAACAACAACTTCCTATCTAAATCCACCAGTACTTTCGCTAACATAACTTGTTAACACTGCTCCGGCCAGATCCTTACTTTTCTCTTCATTCTTTTTCAGAACTTCTTCTAACTGGTCGTGGTCACCCTTAAAACTAACTTTTTAACCAGAATGTATATATATTTAACAAGAGCGCTCAAGTTATTGAACTTTTCTTATAATAACATCTTTTTCCAAGATTCCTGGTTTAAAACTAACATTCAAGGATCAATGTTATTACTCAAGATTTTAATCGGATAAATACTAACTTACCATTATTGGTTAGTGTGTTGAAAGTATAAAACTTGAAGTTACTCTTAAACCTTGTACTTTAAAGAAAAAATTTAAAGAAATTACAAGTATTGTTCATTTGTTTGGGTGACTGATTCATTAATCCATAAGGAAGAAAGAATAATGTCAATTTCAGTCATTATTTTGCTGAGCTTTCGACCTACGGACTAGGTTATGTTTTCAGGGTTATTGACAATGTAATATTTTTACATTGTTACACTAAAGTTGGTGTGTCTTCTGTCCTGTGCGCTTATGAACTGAGTATGATCGGTCTTATATGTTTGGTTTGGACAAAACCATTATAAATGTAAAAATATTATATTGTCAATAAGCTCTGAAGATAACGTAGTCCCTAGATCGAAAGCTCGGCTAAAATGACTGAAATTGGTATTAGTAAATGCACCATTTTATTGAAATGATGACTTCATTTTATGTATCCTTCCTCTTTTTGAATAATCAGAAAATTGTTCATCGCAAGAGGATTCCCTAGCACTTCCAAAGTCTTCGGTTTTCCTTTTAGCGATAAGCGCCTCAACTTGTATATTTTTTTTTGTTGAATAATGTTGGAATCCTGAAAGTTAAAGGTTCAATTTTATTAGCGGAATAAAAAAGTTTCTTTTCGTAGGTAATCCAGTTTGTTAGTTACTATTATTATTATTATTCGGATGAAGGGAGTCAAGTAAATGGAGTCTATTATTGCAAATTTTTGATTAAAAATAAAATTTCAGGTTACATAATGAACAGGTTTGTAAAGCAGCTAATAATTTTGGAATACTAGTTGATAATGTAAGCCGCTAATCGTTGGATTCCAGCCAAACGTCTTATTAACATTTTTTAGGGAATGTCCGGCATGTCGGCTACTAAAATAACTCTTCATTGAGAACTACAACGCTGATATACTTCAGAATAATTCTCGTAGGTCCATCAATGCTTTTCATTGGTATTTGATAAACTAAATGATGTGAAACATAACCAACTAATAATCCTAACTCAATCTTTTATTTCCTAATTATTATATCCAATAATTAGAATGTAATATTTGATTTAAGAGAGTATTAATTTTTGTTTCATTTTCAAAATTGTCCAAAAAAAAAGAGATGGAGAAAGCTTTCAGTTGGTTTTCATTTTTATTATCAGAAATATTTATTGCGCTTCGACAGCTCACAATATATTGTTCACTTCAAACCATACCTACTCAATCTAAGATGTTCTTAGTCCATCATGTTATCCTACAAGAAGGATGTACCCTCAAGTTATCGAGCGTGGGCACCACACAAACAATGCTTAGACCATCGAACAAGACTGCTAGCAGGATTCCAGGTGCCATTGCTTACTTCAAAGATCTTGGTAGGGCAATAATTTTATTAAAATTATTTAGCTCTGTAAAACTCTTGTTTTGCGGCCATCATGCACATGGGTACCTTACAGTCATTGACCAAACAAAGATACATGAATTCTGAATGCACGAGTATATACTCATTTTACAATTTTCTTAGTAAAGGCTGTTTGTATTTAATGTAAACATTTGTTTAAATATTCCAAGCACCCAAAGATTCTTTACTATAATTGGGTGTAGCACCCTCATTAAAAATTCCTACACCCATTAAAATCTAAATCTAGAAATGTATTATATATTTACTATTTAACTCAGCCATGCAATCATGCACTTAGGTAAAACATTCTCTTAATAAACACAATTTCGCTAATAAACACAAGCACGCTAATGTTTACAATTATGTCAATAATCACATGCACATCAAAAATAAACCGACAGCATGATGGCACTAAGGAAGACTACTCGATATCTTCTTTTTTAAAATAAATATTCAATATATTCAAATAAGCAAGTAGCTCTTTTAATTTATTATTTTGAATTTTAATGTAGTATACTTAAGTAAAACGAAATAAGTTCTTTATTTTGCTGTTTAAGATGTATTATTTATAAAAAAATAAAAAGGAATTCATTTAATACAACAAAATTTTTGTTTTATTTTCTGTGAAGTAGAAAAGTGAAGGTGGGAAATGGAAAGAACTTCCATGGTAAAAGATTTTTCCAAACAAATTAGACAAGGAGACGTTTTAATACAAGAATAAAATCAAGCCATTCGTTGACTGTCTACAGTATTTCTTTCAGGACATCATTATCCTAGTTTTAACCAACTAATTCACTAGCTTTAGCCAGACTTAGTATGGTGGCAGACTAACTAGAGTGACACATTATTTCAGCGCTATTAATTTATTTGACTGTCAGACTAAAAGCTGCCATGTCGGTTTACTTTTCATATTGTCAGCAAAACAAAATAAAACAGAATTTTGGAATAAATTAAGAATATTACAATTTAGAATCATGAATAAAAGATACCCAGAAATATGAGACTTCACGGTGAGCATTTATTAGGAAGAAGAGAGCAAAAACTGTACAAATCGATGCAGATAATTTAAAAATTAATGTAAGGGTACTGGTGGGGTGGAAATAAGGAAATGACACAATTCCAGCTGCAGGATGAGTTCGGAAATAAGACAAAATGAATGGAAAGAAACCGGTGATGGAGTTAATAAAGTTAGTGGAAGAATTTCTTTCGGAACTGAAGGGGAATTTAATAATGTGAATCAAATAAGAAATTTAACATTAACTTCAACCTCTTGCCTTTTTTAAAGTTCCGCTTTCTAACATACACGCACTCGTCTTATTATTCCATCAAGGCGAGAGCCTAGTCAAACGATTGTAGTCCTCTTCGCAGGCCACTGAGTAAGCACATGATCTTACGAACTTGTGATGTCTATTGTCAAGAATTCCACAGTACCAGTCCAAATTTCCTGGACTCTTACCAGCAACTTTCCTGGATCGCTGGAAGGTAAATGTGATATTTGTCAATTCAAGAAGGGCTTGAAGACTTCACAGTCTGCAAAGGGATAAAATATTGCCAAATCCAAAAATTAGTAAGTCGTTTTCGGGTTCTATGCTAGGTATCTATCCGTTATTATTTTTTTTTTTTTTTTTTGAGGTATCATAATAATGAAAATTTAATGCGTGGTGTGATTAGCCCTCAGCACCCACGCCTGGTGGAGGGGCTGCCCCAACAGAGACTATTTCCTAGGGACGGTAGCCCTAGGATGTGTACTGAGAATGGTTTATGTAGGGGGTATATATATATATATGTAGTAAGTGTGGTCTGTAATTATGTTTAGATGTAGTTGAACCCTTTTAGTCGCCTCTTACGACAAGCAGGGAGTACTGAAGAAGTATTCTAAATCCCAATCTACAGGGACAAATCTAAACTAAACTTATGTCCAATATTTAGATAGGGAATTATGTTTCGAATGCAAACATCAATTGGATTCGATATGAATGTAAATTAGGAGAGTTAAGCAATTTGATCTTGTCTTACAGCTAAATTTCCTTAATAATGAATGTAGTTCACATTATAGCAACAATTTTTGAAGTATATTATATATTTCTGATATTTTCGGGGGTTCCAGCCCTTAAACCCTATTCTTAAGTGTACTCATCTATGTATACATACTGCTTAAGTCATAAACTTGAAGTACCAAGAATGCAATTTCTGGAATTGAACTATTCAGCTGATATACATGCTTAGATATTTTACGCATATATTTTTAAAAAATTAAAAAACAATCTAATTAAGGGAGGTAGGGATAGCTCAGTTGTTTGGTTCAAATCCTAGCATGACACCCTTGGACCTAGAAAACTCCAGGCAATGACCATCAGACATTGATGTACCTTATATTTACAAAGGAAGACAAATTATTGCCAATTTCAGTCAGTTCTTCAGTTCTGACTAAGTACATTAGGAACTAAAGACATACCAACTTCGGATGTTAAAAATGTAAACCTAGGTTGAAAGCTTGGCCGAAAATAATGAAAATTAATTATGGCTGAAATTGGCAATATTGTTTCTTCCTTTTGGATCAATGATTCAGTCACTAAAAAACTATTAACAACATTCTACTCGCCCGGCCGCCAGTGCACTGAAAAAAGCTCCGGGCGCCAATAACCATAGATGTTGACGCGCCTTAAATCATAATAAAAAAAAAAAAAACATTCTTCCTTAAATTGAATTAATTACTATTATATTAAATATTATAATAAAGTAATACATTAAGAGACAACACTATAAGACATTCTTTTTTACGTATAAGAAATATAAATAAAGGATCTATGGCAGTTTCAATATGGAGGAAGGAGTTGAAGGCGCCGATAATTAAAGAACAAAAAAACACTATTTTCTCTCGTTGCTATTACTATAGTTATGTCACCTGTACGATACAACCAATGTACTCGTATCACTCTACTTATCTCAACTAACTTGAAATTCTAGATAAAGCTAATTGTCAGACTCTCTAATAGGCACCAGTTTTTCTATTTATGTTATCATTTAACTTAAACGTTAATTTAATTATCTAAAAATGAGAAGAAAAAAACATCTCAACTTCGGTGAACTTTATTTTTTCTTTTTCCCCGTCTTTTTATTATCATCTTCACAGGGTGGAAGGATTTCTTTCGTATTTAGTTCATAATCACAGCCAGCTACTGCCATGCCCAGTCCATAACCAGTTCCAAGTAAAAATGCCCATCTTTTACCTGTACACAAATTTACAAAAAGTAGTGGATTACAGAAAATAATACTCGACTTAGAAAGTTTTCCTTGACTGTTACACAGTGCAAAGGTTCACTTTTGTGTCTTCAGAGGGCTCAATATTGGAGGCACAATATATTTGTTACTTTCATTTATAATCCTCGTCTTAAAGTAGTACATGCCATGACAAAATTGTGCCTCAATCATCGAAATATGTAGAAACTGAATATTGTCAATATTTTTATTATGAACATAGAACTACTGATAGCTATAAAAACATTTACTTTGTTTGGGTAGTGTGTTTCATTAAAAAAAGGCTAAATAAGGGGCAAAGTTAAAAAAAAGAAAGGATTATTTCCTTCTATATACTGTGAACGTCGTTCTACATTCTGTGTAGTTTTGTTAGTGATGCAATTAACTCAAAGTTTCAGTAAAACAGAAATAAAGTTGTATAAACTTTATTGCTGAAAGAAATGGTTGTTATTAAAGATTTAAATAAGATCGAGGATATTGCAGCAATCTTTTACTAACAAGTTTTCAGTGCACATTATTTCAGCATTTCTCGGATAGCCAAAAGGATTCAGCAGGCAGGTTTTTTAAGCAAAAAAAAGAGAACAAGGCATCCTACGCTGGACTGAACATGTAGGCAAGCGGTAACTAAAGAAGAACGACTATGACGATGAAGTAAATGTTCAAAATTTACTCGAATAAGTCAAAAACCTAGATAACTCCTCCAAAACTGTAAATGGACGTCTTCACGAAAATGAACTATCATCAAGTTCACAAGTCCGAAACTTAGCAGAATTCATCAAGTCTCAAGAATGAGATATACTCGACGCTTGCTTTAGTTCTTGCCTCAGAAGAAAGATGTGCTAGTCACACATTCTCAAGAAAATAGTCTGCCTAAATCCTCTAGAACGGGTAAACGAGTCTGAAAAGGCCAGAAGAAAGATTTCGCGATTGTAATATCGCTAAAGGATTCCCTTTGGAGGAGAGTCATTCTAGTTTTTGGTAGTTAGGTCAGAAAGAATTATTGTTAATTTTCTTTGGGATTGTCTGAAAAGATGGTGCTCTAACTAGCGCATTTTGTTTTTAGAATTAAAAAAAAAAAGAAGAAAATTCACTTACGTCTAAATATGAGTGATGATGCTAATATTCCAATTGCCATTCCAACACCTGTAAGGGTTTAACAAAATTTAATGTAATGAACGCATAAATTTCTAGATATTGTTTACTCTTGACAGGTTTCCCTTCATAATTAAATTTTAGATTATTTCTTTTGTCAACTGTTTCTGTTATTCATCAAGATTAGTAATAAGTTAGAAACAACAAATGCTAAAAAAAATCGATGGGTAATTTCAGCATTTATTAACTAAAAGATGATATTAATGGACTGATTCAACTGCATTAGATTTTCTATACAACATTGTTGCAGTTGCTGTGATCTGTTTGTTCCAGCTAGAACTATTATCAACAGAACTGATTGGTAGTCTAGCAGTTGCTGTATTCTGGTGAAGATTATTAGTACTAATTTTTATCTTAAAAAAAATAAAGTTTTTTACATTTTCATTTTAGTTTTTTTGTTTTCAAATCACAAATACTGCAAGAAATCTAGATAATTGTTTATTTATTATTTGAAATTATCTTTTCAGACAAATAAAATTATTTTAAATAGTAATTGTTCTTCAGTTACTAATTAATAGCTTTCATGAAAATGAGACGTTTGTTGAGAAAGGAAAACCACATTTTTACAAAAAGCTTTTGCTAAACTAATGTCCCTGTGCTTGACGGAATCTTTCAAATATACCCTTACCTTTAAACCCCAATTTTTTTATTTTATTCAGCTATCGTAAATGAAGTGCCAATGTCTCGTTTCCCCCACGACCATTAATGGCACTTTTTTAGATGCCTTTTTTTTTGTTTAATTGTATTAATAATTATTTAATTTTTATCATCTTGGCCACTAAAACAGATCCAAATGTTTGATTACAAAGGCTACTGGAGGGGAAGTATACAAAATGGAGGTGAATTATTCCCTAGAGCAGAATGTTGAGTCAGATGTGAAGACCATTAAGAATTATTTTAGGAAAAGACTATCAACTATTTCTTCAAGCACACACTTCCCACAAACGATGAACATTAAAGAAAAACATTATGACCCACTTTCTACGCGATGTATTAAATCAAACACTAGAAATTTCTTGACACCTATCAGTGTTTTTCTTTCTCTCCCTTTCAGACGAAGCTTGGAAAAATTAACAATTAGAAAAAAAAACAACTAAACATCAGCTTAAAACCTAATCTTCTGGTTTTGTAATAAACTACTTCTATAAGCCTACTTACCTAAGCTTTTTATTCCTTGTATTAAACATTGTTCCCATCTTTCTTGATATTCACTCATGTTAGTGACGATGATGTCAAAAGTGTATACATGTAACTTGTATTTTGAAAACAATAAATTTCCTTCTTGCTAACCGAACATATTCAATTTTTTAAATGAAACATGTGTTAACGTAAACAACAAAGCGTAGAACATCTGATTAGTTTAGCAAGTATAATCAGATAATCAAACAATTTTATACATTTAATAGTAACAAAATTTTTGATTTCACTGATTTTATACGCCTTACAGTTTAGACAAAACTTTAACTGATCTTTCACTGCAATGATTAATTTGCTCCTGTTCTTGTGAAGATTCAACAATGCATTTTTTTTTTTCTAATGTAAAACTCTCAAACAATTAAGATATTTCTTCCTTTCAAATTTTTTATCGACTGATTTTTCATGCTTCAAGAGAAATTATTTATCCATAAATGCTGAAGATCAAGTAAATGCTAAATAATTTTTGTAAACAATCGCTTAGGATAAGAAGCTTTGTTTTGGGAGAACAGTTTCTATTTAGTTTGTTTATTTTTCTGCTCATGATCATATTATTTCGAACTCTATATTATGTACATATGTTTTTTTTTGTTTTTTTTTCAAACATTGCTTTAGTTCTCTAATTTCAAGATGTAATTATTTTTAAGATGTTTTACTTTATTGTTCTTTCATTTGTCTCATTCATTTATAATTATTTTTATATTTTCATCATTATGGCTGATTCACTTTCTCAAAAGCACATGTAACTTTATTGCCATAAATAAATAAGTCGTACGAAGCAAGGCATGTTTTTTGTCTGATTCGGTTTTTCATTATCAGAAATTGATTCATCAGTTTGGTATAGTCTAGAGAATTTGATTTCAACTATTTTCTGTGTACTGAAATGTTGTTCCCTATCATATATGAATACTTTGTTTCTCTCTCATCCAGTCTGAAAGTTGCGGGTATATTTCGTTTTTTAAAAATTAAAATCAGCTATGTTATCCAGAATAGCGGAACTAACCACATTTTATTTTTAATTTGTTTACATTTTTTATAAAAGGAGTAAATTCGGGACGCCTACTCTTTGTGTATAGTTAAATTCAAGAATAAAAGTAATAAAGTTGTTATCCAGCGGTCGTCGCGGCGGTCTGCGATACGGGGACGTCACATAGGACGCGATTCTTTGGTTAGAGAGGTCCAGTTTGGTAGCTTTCTTCTTGAGAAGTAGTAGTGCGTTTTCTTGTTCTTTGTTTTAATTTTTATATTATTGAGTATGAGCTCGGACGAAGAAGAACTCCTTCTGCTATTAGCTTTGCAATGCAAAAAGAAGAAAAGACGAAGTTGGGTGCATGAAATCAATAAGAAGAGAGAACAATTAGAGGAATACCACTGCTTATGTATTGAACTGGAGTCACATGAAGATAGGTTCTTCTGGTATTTTCGGTATGTCGCGAGAATGAAATAAAAAATTAGTAATAAAGTTTCTTAACATTGGAATCTTTACTAGGTGGCAAGGCGGTCACGTTGAAATCTGTAATTTTGTACTACCAGATCGCTTGTCGTCGCGACAAAGACAAGACCGCGTTCTGTTTGACAGAGATGATCCAACATTGTGTAATACAACTAGTCCGCCTGACCGCCTCGGTCGGAGAACGTTGCCCGCCGCGACAGACCGCTTTCTGTAAGCCTTTAATTCTTAATAGTTTCTGAGCTTACCATACCTGTATCATACCTTTCTGACCACACCTGTATCATTCAATGATTTGTTCAGGCGTACTCTAAGAATGGCTACGACAGGTTAAATTTTTATTTTTAAGAAATTGTGTATGCTTACACCGTCTTTTTTTTTTTTTAATAGAAAGACCTCCTCCATTAACTTTATTTTAGCACCACTCCCTAGACCGTTTCATCGCCAAGGGAATCTCTGGTATACCATGTCACGGAATATTAAAAATAAAAAAACGGGAAATGTAGAGGAATGGATTTTCTTTTTTTTCAAAATACATATATAAATATATGTATAATACATTAAATATAAACACATCTTGTTATATATTATATAATTTTACAATCATACACTTACAAAATAAAATAATTTGACTATTTTTGTTTAAAAATTTTAATTTTTTTTTTTTTTTTATCAAATAAATGAATTTGTACAATAAATTGTGAAACGGGATTTAATGTTCTTTCTCTGGGGCATGGAAATAACATGAAGTGCGTCTGACATATACACAAAAAGAGGGGATCAAAATAAACTAAAAAAAAATATACAAATATGGTACACTCGAAAATAATTTGTTTTTTATATAATGTAGTAAAATAAAATTAAAAGTAAAGAAAATTTACTCTTTTACATAGTAAAAAAGATAAGCGCGCTATACAAAAAGTTCTAAATAAATATTATTTATACAATTATTATTTTGTAATAAAAAAAAAATGTCTTTTGCTTTTTATTAATTTGCAATGATTATTATTTTTTCTCACTCGCTCTAAGCTTAAATGCCTTAAAAACATCATGTGTTTACGGCAAGAATAAGATGAGGAGCAAAAACAAAATATTAATTAAAAACTAAAACATATGAACACTAAATATCTACATAAATCAAAATAAAATTAAAAAAAGAAAATTTATTCAGGTTTTTACAAAAATTCAAGGTACTAAAAAGTGTAATAATATTTTATGTACACAGAAAATAAACCTAGCAGGGATTCCTTTGTCAATATTAGGATATTAGTATATTAATCAAAGAAATTTGTTTAGTAGACCCTGTAAAAGTTTTTTAAATTAAATGCAAATTTAAATTGCACCCATTTGAACTACAAATAAACAAACAAAAATCAAATTCCTAGGTACACAGTAACGTAAACGATAAAAGCAACGTGTTTATTATTAATAAAAGTTAAATTTGAGATTCTAGAAAATACGTAATTTTTTATTACTATTTCGATCTACGTGATGCTGCAAAAAAAGAAGAAAAAACATTAAATATACCTTAAAATCTTTTTGAGTTTTTAGAGCTTTCTGAAGTGGAAACTAAATGAATGCCTATTGTTTTTGTAATAAGCTTGTTAAGTTTAGACTTGTAAAAATATTTTAACAACCATTGCAGTTGAATAAGAAAATAAACGCTCATATTTCACCAAAAACACTATAACTCCTCATAGAAATTACTATCCATATACATCAGTATGTTGGTGAGAACTCCTTTTGGAAAACAAGATGAAGATTCAGAATTTCCTTGTGCCTAATCTTGTTCTGCAATCGTAAACTGATGAATTGATACAAGTTGTGTAATGAACTTTATTAGTTCTTAGAAATTTGTGGGGCAGAAGAATCTCACAAGTTTAGCTTTAACAGTAAGATTTATCTCAAGATTTAAGAATAATGTTTGTCCTTGAGAACATCACTTGTTTGGGTACAATGCACCTTTACCACATTTCTCAGGTACTGCATTCTCGTTAGAGACAAAAGCTTTTTGTTGCGTACAGTCCGCCAACCAAAAATCATTCCTAAGGAATTCAATTACGAGATAAAGAGCCACGGGTGGTTATTAGGGAAACTGTAAAAAATGGCAGTGATTATGAAATAAAGGGTAAATGCGTGAGGCTCGGAAGATTTTGAAGTAATGAAATTTACAAATTAAGAGGTTAGAAGAGCACTATACACAGAATTTTTACTGGATGGAATATACTTTATGCATGTGCGTCTCCAAAAAAAATAAATAAATAAATAAAGTAAAATAAAAATAAATAAATAAATCTGATTGAGTAAGGAAAAAATAATTTTTTCTCAGAAACAGAGCTAAGATTAATCGCCTTAAGATGGATCAAACCAATCGTTTAAAAATGTTTTAGTTCAGAAATAACAAAAGTTGCTTATATTTCAGCTTTTCGTAATTAGTTCAACATTTTGGATCATTAATGAACAATTAATTGCCAATAAACGCCAGCAGAAGATATTTTATGCAGATTAAAAATAATATCGATCTTCATATGTAATATGGAACCATTTTCCATTCAAAAAATTATTTTTTAGTATTTAGCTTTTAATTGACCAACTAAATATTAAAAAAACGGATGTTAGGGGATCTAAAAATTTTCTACTTTTATTTATACTAATGAACTTTTTATTGTTTCCATGTCAGAAATACGTATTTTTTGAAGATAATTGAGTAAGATTAGTTACTGTCTCACTATAAGAGTAATTTATTTCTGCCAAAACAGTTTTTGCGATATTTATTATTATTATTATTATAAAGAAAACCCAAGAATGTATTGACAAAAAAGTATTATTGTCTTAACTTGAGCATTTGACTAATAATAAAATGTTATGAGGAAAGATGAAATTAACTGAAAATCTTTCCTCTCAGTTAGGCAAATTTAAAAACTAACTATCTATTTTAAGAAGAACAAATTTACACAACCCAAAAAGAGAGAAACAAAGAAGAACAGGTCTCCTAAATGATTCGAAGAAGGTGTTGGAGTTGGTGTAGAGAGAAGGAGGAGCATGGCCGAAAATATCTAAACATAAATTTAAGAAAATTAGAACACAATCAACTCAGTTTCCACTCGTAAAGTCCCTCAAATAAACATCCCTTTTGTTTAACAATTTAAACTTAAAATTTAATAAAAAAATGTCTCAAATTCAACTTTTTTTTCTTAATGCAAAGATTGTAAATAAATCAAAATTCTTTTTCTTTGAAGAAAAATAAATAAATAAAAAATACTGTAATTTTGTTTAAATCAAAATGCTTATTATGAATCTGAACATGCCTTTAAAAAAAAAATAAACAATCAAATCCACAGCCATTGCTAAAACAAAGATTTTTTTTTTTAAAGAAATCACAAATACAGCTTCTTTACTCTCCTACAATAAATGGATGGGAAAACACTGATTAATTATTTATAAATAGTAAGTTTTGATTAAGTCTATGAATATTTCTTTAAAAGTATGGTTACACAATATATATCTATATGTTTTTAAATTGAGAAATAAAAATATATCTTTTTTAAATTTCTTATCAGTCATGGATAATAATGTTGGGTTGTGATTATAAGTTTACATTTTTCTAATGAAATAGGTCCACGATTATTATATTTAATGTAATTTTAAAAATAAATCCTTAATTATTGTTATTATTTAAACATTTCTCTCAATAATGTGAATTTAAAAAAATACTTTAAATCCAATAGAAAATCTGGATAAACTTATCAATTCTAGTTACTTTTTTTTCCCACACGAAAATTCTGTATAAATGAAAACAGAAAATGCACAATATAATTTATTAATTCTACGCAATATTACACAGATTACATTATTTTGAATTAAAATAAAATATTTTAAAAAAAATTCTCACAATGGTACAAACAAATTTAATAATTTCTTAAAGGATATGTTAAGATTTTGTATCATGTTGTCAGCACTTTAGAATGTTATTCACAAAGAAAAAAGACATCTTTGTTGCAAAGAAAACAGTATTTACTACAAAATTTTTAACTTATTGTGACTACCTCTTTTAATAACTTTCAAAGCTGAAAATTAGCGTGAATAAATTGGGATGAAATTTCATGGCCTTTGTTAAAAACAAAAAAAAAAACAAAAAAATCACTACTATCTGAGAAGCAGTAACGATTCGCTGATTTAACAAATCTTTTTTTGTCAAAAAGAGTAACGGATCCGATAACAGTTGAACCAGTTTCCAAAAGAATTCAATCTGATGGGACTTAAAGAACAAAGTTCTTGCATTCTTTTCATGGGGGCAATGCTTACTGTACGCCATGTGGAAGTAAACAGGAAAGGAAAATGGAATACCAACTGTATAAAACATTCAAGTACTTGAGACAACCATCACGACCAACGGGAAACGCTACTCTTCGGAACTGTATAATCACAATAAATAAACTCATTCCCATTACTGGACAATTCATTAATTTAAATGGCTTCTCCAGCATACAGCTTCCTCTGATAAAGAAGCCGATTGTAAATGGATACGCTATCCCATCTTGTCAATTTCACTCTGTTTAAGGCGCAATTAGAATCTCATACATTGCAGAGGAATAGAAAGGATAATAATGTCCATCAACGGCTAGAATTCAAGTCGTAGTCCTTTTTAGAAGGAATTAAATAGTCGCCGGGTCATTTATCTGCTACCTCGACAACATGCGGCCTGTTTACACAATAAATCTGCTTTTATGAATCTCAAGCCTGAAGCACAGGTGAAATAAGTTATTTAAATTAGTGGGAAGCAGCAATAAAAGATAACTTCCGACACTTTGACTTCTTCAAAAAAAAAAAAAAAAAAAAAAGAGCAGGCCACCAGAAGAACATCTCATTACCTCTTACAATCCTGGTAAAGAATTTCACAGCAAAACAGGCTTTAGTTCTACAAGCTTCTAAAGAACATTTGAAATTAATGAGCAAACGCTTCGGCTACACACAATGAAATAGCGTGAAATGGGAATTTCAGTAAAAATAGGCGGTGATATTGTATTATTATTAGTCAGGAAGAAATAACAAATTTCTCTTAATTGCCTTCCAATGAACGTTTGGGGCGGTCTTTCCACGATAGATTGGATTTATTAAAAATGGATCAAAGAATCAGAGAGGAATTGGGATACCCGAGCTCAATATGAGAGTTACATTCCGAAATTGAAACCTACATTCGCAAAAACAATCCATGTTCTTCCGATTCACAATGCAACAAGAGTACTTATGTTTTTTTTCAGGCAGAGCTACATAGTGACTTAAATCGTACATCTACGATTCTCAAGATTTTGAAGTTAGGTCAGAGCAGACATCTTGGCTAATCAAATTGTGCAGTGAAACAAAAGAAAAGTATGAGACAGTACTACAATGGAGTGGCGAAATATCTTAACATTTGAGACCCTAAGGTGTGGCCAAAATATGGCACATTGGATGATTGCAAGCGGTGCAAACCGATAAATCCAAGTTCCTCACTGATATTGCTCTCAGTTTCAAAAAAAACTGTGTCCAGCGTTATCTTCACTAAACGAGATTCTCTGGCAGATAAAGCACCTTCATGATGCGTTCATCTTCTCATACAGGAATAATTTTTGTTGACTATTATAGATTGATAAATAATCATATGACTAAGAGCACACAAAACCGTTTGAACGCTATTTTTAACTAGGTACTTCAAGTTTTTAGAAATTCTTTAAATAGTTCTGAAAATTTAGAAGTTTAATTGTGCAGATTGTACATATATACAGATATAAAAATATATTACAAATTGACTTGGTGTACAATCTTATATAATTATCTGGCCGTTCGTTGAAAGAAGCACTGTTAGGTTCGGGAAAGTGAAAACAGATGATTTACAAAGACTTGTATGTATAAAATAACCTTTTTTCTAGTTAATAGGATTCAATACATGTTATTCGAATTATTATGGCCAAACAAAAACATGAAAATTAAAGCGCAACAAAACTTGTCATTTTTCTTTGATCATCCTTGCAAACATGACACAATTTTATTATTATTATAATTACTGATACACCTTTATAAAATTATCAGTTCTTTTGTATGTTAAATAATGCGAAAATGTTGATTAAGTTTTATTTAAGCCAATATAAATGCATCTTATTTGTGGTCTTCAATGAACTTTTGGAATGTTAAATCAAATTAAAAGAAATAAAAACAAAATATTAAAAATTACTGCAAATCAACTAAAGGAAGATACTTTTATTGAATATTTTATGTTTATTATATATATATGTATGTATATTTTAAAAAAGATACATGAGATCAAAACCGAAGATATTTCTGTTTAAATGCTGGTCATAATTAGCACCGTCTACCTAATATTCATTGTTAATATTTAACTTTATTACACAATTTTTGTCTTGCAATTAATAAATTATCACGTAGATCCTTCTCAAGAGTTTTTTTGTTTGTGAAGATATTTTTGAAGACAGTTTGAAGAAATTAATTTTTTCACTTAAACAGCTGACACGTGCGCTTCTTCATCATCTGAAAAATAAATAATACCAATCTAATTTATTCAAAGAAATATACATATTTTTTGAAATTAAGATATTAAATCTAAACAAAAATACAAACTACTGACTCACACCTAAAAGTTGTTATTGTATTTTCAATGTTCTCGTAGATATTTTCATGACCTCAAATATTTGTATACCATAATTATATTTTTTTTAAAAGTGGAGTCCGGTTTTAATTATAATTGTAAGAGCCAAGGGAATTAGTTCAGTGGTTAGCGTATACTTGAGACTCCAATGCAGAGATTCCGGGTTCGAATCCAGCTGCTGGCCTTTAGATTTTTCTCTTTCTCTAGTAGCTTTTTATAGCTCAGTGTCCATTGATGGACTGTGTTGTCAGTGACGGGAGAACACTGACAGAAAGACACTGCGAATTATCCATGTCCATTTAAGAGTTTCAATGTGATTTATTCTTTCAACAACTAAGTATTATCAAGTATTACTATTGAAGGATTTGGACTGAATTCTTTGCACTTGTTGCTATGAAACTTATTGTAAATTATAATCTTCTATACAAGCTTTATTAACCATATAAAAGCGAAAACATGTAAATTAAGTACACGGTGCAAATCGAGGGATAGGTTTAAATTATAAATTTAGTAAAGTTCCGCCTAAATGTGAGTGAATAAGCTGTGCCTTGATTTAATGACACGTGATTAGTGAGTGCAATTATAATGATTAAATTAATAACAAATCGTGCTCATTATGGTGTAAGATTAATAAATATAATCATTCGAGTTATCGATGCATTTTTTGCATGTTTTGATTTTTTTTACATAAAAGTGCATAGTATACAATTTCAGGTATTTATACTTATTTTGTGGACTGCTTCTGAACAAATTTTGGTTAAACAGGTTACGAAAAGTTTTAGGACTACCCAAACTTTTTGTTATTCCACTCATTTAATTATACGTAATATCTAGGACTGTAATGATATAATAATGATAATTTTTTCCCAACAGTAGAATCTGTTAGTTTCTTCCCTACTGCTATGTGATATAGGAACTTTCTAACGGTAGTCACTTTAGGTATGTCTTTATTTTTAGTAACAGAAATTTTGTATTTTCTAAAAATAAAGGAAAAACCAAAAGAAATATGACCAATAAATAATACATTGTTTTCAGGTGTAAAAGTGTTGTTGGATTCGAGAAGATCCATAACATATTGTAAACAAAGCCAGATTTTTTTTCTGAATTTCAACCAGCCTTACCAACATAAAATAATTTTGAAAGCATATTAATTGTATTTAATCAGATTTGATACAATCTTTTTTGTTTTTTTTTAACGCATCGACTGATGAGATATTAGATTATTACTTTTTTTTTATTTTACAATGATTGAGCCATTCACTGCATAACTCGATTAACTCCATAACACAAAAAGTGTAGAAAAGCAATGAAATAATGTACAATATTTTTTATAATACTGCTTATGAAATAAATTCAAATATATTTACCATTATCATTTATCGCCTGCTACTGAATTTGAGTTGAATTATTGCAAATATTATTGCAAAAGCATGGAGTTAAATCAAAATGGCTTCTGTAATAAATTATTTGGGAAATTTATTATAAATATAAAAAGCAATGAACTAAGTACTTTGACTTTTAACTCCAAGGGAGTTAAATCAATTTGCGCAGAGAACGGCTCAATTTAAAGTAAAAAATGGCATAAATAATGCAATAAAAAGTATTTATATTTAAAAGAAAAAATGCAGGAACGAAAAGTCTTACTAGAGTACATCTTTTCAAAACAATGAATTTATTGTATTATGTCTATTAAAGGAAGTGACAAAAACCAAATCTTTTCGCTTAAGAGCTTAAATAAAAATAAATCTAAACTTCAAGTAACATTCTCATTCTTAAAAAGTGACTGAAGAAAGAAACTTCTAAGAATACAAATTAAGATATTTCCAGCGCACAATAATGGAAGGAATTTTACGTATATAATTTTCCAAAAAATGAACCTATAATATAATGCTTCCGATGCAAGCAAGTTTTGCCAGTATGCACATTTTAGGATGCCTTTTCCTTCCAAGGCATGAACGAAAAAAGCTCTGAGCATATTGAAACTCTCATTTAACATGCAAAAACAAAACATTCAGATTAAACGAAATCTTTTTGATTAGAGGAGACAGAATAGAGGAATAACGATAGAGGAATAACCTGAAATGATTTTTGAAACAATGAACACACACAAAAAAACAGTAATGGATACATAAAAATAAAAATAATTGATAGCGTTAAAATAAAAAAAACTTTGTTGAGACGAACTTCTTAAGATACTAACCATCCTCATCGTGGTAATAGGGATGTGTAACTCCTTCATGAGAATGTGCTCGGCCTAGTCTTTGTAGCCTGTGGGTGGCCATATTGTACGGAGGGCCAACCCTAGGCTGGGAGCTTGGCGGGGGTCCCAATACACAACCTAAACATTATTTGTTAAGATATTTCCACACAAAAAAAGAAGAGCTCCCGACAAAATATAAACCAAACATAAAAATGAATGAAACATATATTAAAGCAAAACATCTTTCTGATACGTCAGAATAGATTTTACTTTTTTTTTTTAGACACAACACAAAAATTTACAAAAGAGAACTAAATTGTCTAACAATGGCTACGCAAGTACAGACGTCATATTTTTTGCTTTAACTACGTATTTTTAACTTTGTTTAAACTCTATTAATTTTCTATTTCAAGAAACTGCTGCTAATAGCTGAATAAATTTCATTACGGAGTGGGCAAAATTAATTATTCTTATGTAGAATATTTTTTACATTTTTTGGAGACTAAATCATTGTTCCTAAAGGAAGAGAAATTATTCCTAATTTCAGTCATAATAGTTTAATTATTTTTTACCAAGTTTTCGGACCTAGAGATTAGGTCATCTCCAAGGGAGAGGAACATATTTTACAGCAACAGATTGTAATGTACATTTATTTGATATGAAAACTGTGTAAACAGTGTTTTATATATATATACAACAAAGTAATGAACATCACTATCTGTTTTTTTTTTTTTTTTTTAAATATATTCCACAGCCTTGAAGATGATCTAGTCCCTACGTCGAAAACCTGGTAAAATCAACATTTTGAATCAAACAGAAAAATAAATAATATAATGCATTTTTGTACAATGTTAGTTGTCCTTCACTTACGAAAGGCATGTCTCAGAAGCATTTTTTTCAAAACTAACAACCAGTTATACATAACTCTCAGAAGATTTTGAGTAAACATTTAAGAGAGATTATATATTATAACTTAAAATATTCAATTAAATTAAAGGAAACACTAAAAGATAAACTAATTAAAGATTCCGTTAAGATAAGAAAAACTTTCTTCAGTAATAAAAGTCGAGGAGTATGATCAACCTGACTAAAAGAAACTACTCGCAGCTTTTATTAACAATAGGCATCATGGTAGCCGAGCGGGTTAGAGGAGAGGCCTGCAAAGCTACGTTTTATAGTGGTGGTGCAGGGTTCGATTCCCGGTCTAGGCATGGAATTTTATTTAATGGTTAATATGAGTATATTTCCTGGTCGCTTCATCGGTTTTTAAGTTGCTAGGCCAATTGTAAAAAATCTTACATTTGTCCCTATTTTCCAAATCTAAACTGAATTAGTTTGAAAGAGCTGAATTAGCAGCAATTTATTACAGTCAAAAAGATTTAGGCACAGACAAAGATTCGGGTATCCGTGATTACAGATCAAAAAAATAAATAAAAATGGCACCGCCATTGCACAAAAATCATAGATAAAATTACTCTTTTACCCACTCTATACAAATTATGTTGTTAATAGAAGTTGCAAATTAATATATTCTTTTTTTTTAGTGCATTAGTGATCTTTTTTTTTGCCCTGCAAATGTGAATGGCACATAAGAGTTCATAACTTGAGCATATTTTTGTGCGTGCTTTGTAATTGCATTGCCATAATGTATGAAATTCTCAAAAGTGAAAAATATTTTTAAAAAAAACAAGCCAATTTGTACAAACTCACCATTTGGTAAAGGTGGTAACACTGGTACAGCATGCAAGAAGGGGGGCCTCCCTATAATATAATTTTTATTTTTGAAAAAAAAAAATGTTTTTTCATTTCAGATTTTGTAGGGAATTGTAAAGTTGATAACCATAAGTTATATATTTTCCAATTTATTGCAATATAAATAATCAAAGAGTTGCCTTTTGTTTTAGAAAAATTAAAAATTGAATTTATGGGAAAAAAAATAATAAGAAGAAGAAAAGAAGCAAATTCAAACGGTTTTAGCTTCAAACTTAAGGGCATTTTTTTGTAATTCATTCGAGGATATAATTTTAAAATTAAGATAAAAATAAATAAATAAAATGAAGCCAAACCAAAAAAGGTGCGAAATAAATTTATTAAAATGTTCATAAATAAAATTTACTAAATTAAAAACTATCAACGTTTTACTTCAAAATAAATAAATAACGTTACAAATGAGAGGCCAACTAACAAAAGGAAATAAAATATTGATACCAAAGCCAAATAAAAAGCAATAATGAGAATTAGATCATGCAATTGTGCACTACATGCAGTTGTGGATGATTTATTTTAAGTTACTGTTTTGTTCACTATAAATTTGAAAAAAAAATTAAATAAAATAAAATACCCAAATAAATAAACGAGCTAAATAAAGCTATAAACAAAAATAAAAGAATTTCTGGAGCTAATGCAACTGTTCCTGGCTTCGCTACAATTGTGCAAGGACTACAAGGGATCGTCAAATCCCTATATGTGTGCTAATTTAACTTATTAGTTATAATAATATTTGGCAACACTAAATAATATACCTTAAATTAATAATCTGAACTAATAAATATGCTTAGCTGACTAAAATACGTTTAATAGAAATTCAATTAATTTAAATGATTGATTAATTATATTGACATTGTCAGCATAATAAAGTTTCTGAATTATATCTAATTTTGTTTGTTTTGTTTTGAGTAATTAATATTTTTAATTATAATAGTTACCAGGTTGCATTGCGGAATGTCTTCGCAAATGAAACGGAGGAGATGTAGAAGTGGGACACATAGGTGTTTCTGCGGAACTATTGGAATGGGAATCAAGTGCTGTCGAATGACCGCTATCACTGCTGGTCACTGAACCTAAAAAAATAATAAATACAGGTATTTCACAGACAAATAAAAGTGCGTGCAGAATATGGGGTGTAAAAACAAACAAAAAAAAACATTTATTTAAAAAAAACTTGATCACACAAATAATAAATCAAAAGTTCCATTAAATTTAATTGCTTAATTTTGACAAATGGAAAAGGAGATTTGGTCAACGATTTTTTGGGAAAACTTTCTGTTAATTATTTTATCTTTTAAAATGGAGTATTTTAAAAGTTTTTATCTTTAATTTTTATTAATTTAATTCTGTAATATTGCACAAAGTAAGAGCACGATTGTGTAAATGATTAATGAGCCTACCATTTATGGTAACCATTTCTAAATCATATGGTTAAAGGCTAATCTCAATAATATTGTAAAAGAGAGCACAAAGCAGTCTTAATTAGAACAAGAACAAACAATAAATACCACTAGTTAGCGTTTTCCTCAGTGGCATATTTGACAAACTGGTCACTGAAGACGATTCAGCGTTCAAATCCACAGAGGTAAGCAACGCTGAATGATGATAGGCCGGAAGTGGAGGCGTATCTGAATGGCTTCTTTCATGGTGACCACCACCACTGCCTCCACCGCCACTGGCACCGCTAGCACTACCGCCTCGACGAATAGCTCCAGGACTCTGTCGAGTGTGGGGACGTGTTTTACTCTGTTCGGCCAATGATAACAATTTGCGCACGGCTTGAGGTGAGGCTGAACCTAAAAATAACGGTAATATTAATGAAGGATGGTAGGTTTTAATTCCAACAAATAAAATTGTCCGTTGTTTCATCAAACTTTAATTGATTTTATTTTGTTTTTAATATACCATAAACACATATTAATTAATTCAATCACTCATATTTATTCATTCAAGCCATAAGGCATACAGAAATAATATTTAAATTTATTTTTAAGGTTAACTACAAATTGTTTGTTATTTTTTTTTGTTTTTAGGCTGTAAATTGTTATTAATTGCCTAAGCCGATGGAAATAAATAAATAATACTAATATTCTCTCTTGCCGAGATTCTCAAGTGCTGAATGAAAATCAAAGATTTCTCTTAATGCACTACAATCCTAATTAAACCAGACTTTAGTTCAATTAATGTTATTAGAAGGTAGATTCTCTCTCTGTAACAAGACAATATGAAAGTTTTACTTACCAAATTTAGGGTGCTGATGTTTTCTGGTTCCTTCCGAAGCACTACTAGCCGACGAAGCCGTGCTAAGCGTTGGAGACGGATTCCTTTTCCTCACAGGACCACTGGACGATGAACCTCCGCTTCCACCTTCCCTCGTGCCAACTTCACATTCTAAAGACAGCTCATGCAATTTCTCTTCGTCCGTTACCACTCTCATTCGATTCAGGTACGCTTTTACTCTCCGCACCATTTGTGCCTATATTCATAAATGGATTTTAATAAATTTCCATTTCTTAAATACGCGAAAAATGGTTATTCAAATAAAGGCAATTAACAGAAGAAGAAGTGCTTATATTTTTGTTAATGGTAACACTTTTAACAATGTGATTTAGCAAGGGGTATCAAAGTGCTGCAGCATAAAACTCTTCTCCGTCCTGCCCTTACTTACGGATTCGAGACGAGGGTTATCACAAAAGCGCTAATAGTCTTCGAGCGTAAAACCCTCGAGAAAATCCTTAAAATTCGAACATAGATTTATTTGGTAAAAAAGGTGCAATATGGCGACTGCTGACAGATTGGGACGTGTACCAGCAGCCTCGCAAGATGAGAATTAGAGTTGCTATGGACATTTAGTTAAAATGGACAGTTCCGAGATTCTTCGAGCGTAAAACCCTCGAGAAAATCCTTAAAATTCGAACACAGATTTATTTGGTAAAAAAGGTGCAATATGGCGACTGCTGACAGATCGGGACGTGTACCAGCAGCCTCGCAAGATGAGAATTAGAGTTGCTATGGACATTTAGTTAAAATGGACAGTTCCGAGATTCTCAAACACGTTATGGGGGAAAAGCTGGACCGTGCAAGAAGAGCGGGACGTCGTAGGCTATGTTGGGCTGAAGGTGTGATAGAGGATGCCAGAAGCATGCTTGGAAGTAATCGAGAGCAGTGGTGGAAGGCCATCGAGGAGGCCAAGGTTGTAGCGCCAGTAATGATGAAGATGAGTAACAGAACGCAGTTTTAAGAAGCTGAATATAAAATAAAACAATAATGCTTACCTCTTCGAACATTTTCTTTGGGTTTGGAGCTCCGGTGGACTTTTTTCTTCTTTTAACAGTGGCTGCACCCTGCTGTGAGATTCCCGTCGTCAATTGATTTAATGCAACCATTGCATTAGACGGTGGCTGTCCACCTGACAAATACAATAATAAATATTATTTTCAACAAATTGTATTATTTGCTTTAAATTTAAAATAAAGTAAAGCTCAGCTATCGTTAATTTTTTAAATAAAATTTAACAAAAAGTTCACTGCACTTACCGAGCTCAAGCATTGTGAGCAAATCGTATGGTGAAGAACACATATTGGTAAGTGTCCTCACTTCTTTAGCGATCATTCGCAACTTTTCGAAGTTAATTAGTCCTTCAACTTTAGTGTCGTTTCCTAAGTGAATAAAAGTAAGATCTTTTTTCACTACCGGATAGAATGGAATCTGGAATAAACACGATTTACATCATTATATAACTCTAATAAAATTCACTGAAATCACTAAACTAAATATACTTTAACAAAATATTTTTTAAAAATGAATCATTGATTTAAAAAAAAAAAAAAAAAGATTTATTTCAAAGCGACATTATTTAATAAAAATAAAAATTGGATGTTTATTTACAGCTAATTTCATTAATTCGGAAAATTTGGGAAGACTGCAAATAATGGTGGATAATGTAGCAAAGTCTTCAAATGTAAATCTTTATTACAATCAGAGAGCTTTGGCTTTAGTCACAAGTTTTGAAGGCTGTCTTTTAACGGAGATATTGAGTAATAATTTAGTAATATAATATTATAATACTAATGCAATAAATCAGTGCTCTGATTACGAACATAAAAGATCGACGAAAGATGAACGATGAACAATAAATAAAAAAAATAATGAATTCTACCAACTTCAAATAAATAAATAAACTTCCAAAGACTTTAAAAATTCCAAAAATTTAAATAAGATATACTAACTATAGGAGGCGTGCCACTGTTAACTAATTGCCTATATTTGCTCATATTTCTAGATGGATCCATGATCTGTTGTAGATCTTGAAATAGCCTCTGGTATTTACTTGGTAATTTATCCCATGTCATACGCAAACGACTAACAGCGCCATGACCCAAGCCAGAGATAATTGCAAACATAGAATTGAAGTTCTTACACTCTTTGCACTGTCCTAAAGATCAAAAAGGAAACAAAATGATACATATATGTACAATTTAAAGTAATAACACTTCACAAACAGTTCAATTATTTTATAATATAAAACTTACGGGCAACTTTAATAAACTGTTTGATGATTTTTGATCTTCTAACTAAATTATGTTCAGAACATACTTCGGTTACTACCCAAAACATTTCTCTATTTACAAGCTGGAATCATTTTTGAAAAAAAAAATTGCAATATTTATTAGAACAAAATTAAATAATAAATTCCAGAAAACAAAATTAGAAAGATACAAATAATTACCTCAGCAAATTGTGTAAGCATAGGTGTGCCATATCTCGATGTGATGTTAAATAAATCGTCTACATATTCTGTACTTTCAATTTGTCTGAAGATTGAAAAATCTTGTAGGGTAAGCTGTACGGCTACTTCAACAGCATTTAGCTGTAGAAAATGGACATTACTTTCTCTAACCAATTCAGTAGCCAGATCGTCACCAACTAGGGTTTCCGTTATACCATTGGTCTTCAAGTAATATCTTGAATAAAAAACCAAAACTCAACTTGAACTACAGTGCAGCCAAATGATAAGACATGCATAAATCAATAAAAGGACTTGCAATAAAACACTAAATAATTAGCAATAAACATGAACAATAAAAGTAAACAATTAGTATAGAATTTCATAAAATAAATACCTCCCACTGCCCACAATGATTTTAAAATCTTATTTACTCAAAATATAAATTAGTTTGTTAATGCCACTGTTTGTAGATAAAATCGCTTAATAATTTTATACTTGCTATTGTTTAGAAACTAACAAACGATTCGTAACCTATGAGCAAACAAAGCCATGCTCACTAACGGGCAATGTTTGTAAATATTTACTTTAATATTTTGTGGAGGCATGCGTTCATGTTTTTCCCTTGAATTCATTTAAATATTAAAACAAAAACCACAAACGAAAATATGAGGATCCATTATTTGTATTCATTTCTATTTTTTTATTCATTTATTTATTTTTCTGCAGCTATAATACTTGAACGCTCGACTTCAATTATTTAATATCAATTTAAGATCTCAACTATTTAAGGTCTTAAAAAACCAATAAAATAAATAAATAAATAATGAATAAATATTAACCTGCTACTAAGTCCAATTCTTTCAGCAAGATTCTGAAGTTGGTCGGGTAATCTCTTTTGCTTAATGATTCCACCTTCGGACACGGAGACTTCACACAATGAGAAATGCCAACTAGGTTCAGTAATACCGAATTCTTGTAGGGCTAACATTACAACCTCATGTGCAGTGGTTTCCTAGAAATTAATTAAAGCTAAATATCTTAATTTCATTTAAAAAAAAAATGATCAACATGTTAACAAAATATGATTATCGTTAAAAACAAATAAAAATTCTTTTTGGAGACTGACTATACTTATTTTCTAAATAAGATAACCGATTTTTTAACAACAACAACAAAATTGCTAATAATGTACATTACCTTGTTTACAAGTAAATATTTGCAGGTTTGATCAGCTTTGTACACTTTGAGCACATGTTCAGGGTAATCAGTGGCTCTGGGGTCATCATAACAAAGATTAAGTAAATCTGGCTGACTGACTAGGTTAGATTCTCCAAGATGTTGATTGCCAAGTTCTTCCGTTGCATTTCCACCATCCCTGGCAGACCGACTTTGGTCATCATTTAGATCATATGTATAAGTAATTCAAATAATAATGTATATTTATTTAAAAAAAACAAAAAACAAAATAAAAAATAACTAAATTCAAAACGAGAAGTCTTAAGAAGCTATCGTATTAGTAGTTTAGCATTTTCTTTGATATTAGCAGTACTTTCATACTGAGAGGTGTTGGAGCTTAGGAGTCCAAAATTTCGTTGATTTTAAAACCGAAAACTACCAAAAAAATTCATCATAAATTTAAAAAAATATTTAAATACTCACGTTATTGTATTCTTCGGTAGAATATTCATTTTAATTAAAGCTTTCTGAAGACGTTTCTTCGAAGCTAATGTCATAAATGATTGCTTGGCTGGTTTAGTTGGCGATATTGGTACCATTGGTAAAGGAGGCAATGGCGGGGGTAAAGGAGGAGTTGGACTAGGTTCAGATCTTCTGGGCGTACCTCGGCCACGGCCGTTTGCACTCGATAACATCTCTTTAAAACCTAGTTTAAAATAATAATAAATTATACATAAATTTTGGGCAAATATTTTTTGCTTTTTTTTTTACAATCTTAGAATAAAATTGTACCATAAATAATGAATATAAAAATTAAATAGATTACCATAAAGATTTGACTTGACAGTGATGCTAAGGTGGGTACTTGATCTAAGTATTTCTAAGGCTTTGTTATGGGATATATGTTCAAAACTATTTCCATTCACTTCTAGTATTTGGTCAGCCCTTTTCAGACCAACTTCTTCAGCTTTACAACCTTTTTCAACCTTTAAATACACATAATAAACGGTAACGGATTAACAATATTTATTACTAAAACTTTGACATCATTATAAACTGTTAATTTTTTATAAACATGTGTTCGAACGTAAATCTTATTTCACTCGGCTCTGGCCAGTAAAGCCTCTATGGAAGGAAATACACAGTGTCTGCCCACTATCTCAAACATTTGATCTATTTTCTCTTTTAAAATGTTACAATACTTCATGTTCAAATATTTGAAACGATAGATCCAAGGATCACCAAAATAGAAACCATTACTCTCTTACTACAATTTCAAGGTCCCAATTCCGAAGTTTAGAAACATTTAAATTAGATTTTAATTTTAAAATCTTTTATTAAAATTTACAACTGCAACACTTAATGCAACATATAAATGTGATATATGATATAAAAAAATCTCTAGAATGTTAAGAGGAGTCACTCCATTATCGTGAACATACAATACGAGTATGTACTATACTGCTCTCAAGATCGCGAGGCCGTCTTCTTTTCAGTCTCTTTGGAGGATTACTTGGTATTGCGGAAGAAGATAAGTGTTCCAATATAAGAAATTTGATATATTAAGAATTTTTCGAAATATTTTTGACAATAATGACTGGACAGAGAGTTGGAACGCTTAGTTTAGAAAAAAACAAAATAAAAAATAATAATAGTAGAAGGGAAGGGATTAGCTATGCGGTTAGTGTAATGGATTCCCACGCGGAGGTGACCCTTAGATTTTCTCTTCCTAAGAGCCTCTTACAGCTCACTGTCCGGTGATGGATAGTGTTGTCTGTAACGAGAGAACACTGTCCGGAGGCCGGCAGTGCACTGAAAAAAGCTCCGGGCGCCAATAACCTTAGATGTTGTCGCGCCTTAAATCATAAAATAATAATAATAATAAAACTTAGTAAAACAGTAGTTTGAAGTGAGCCACTTCAAAATTTGCCATCTGATCCCCAAAGAGAACATACGTAAGTTTTTGACAAGCAACTTTATTTTTGGCTTTGGCTTCAATAAAATTTCTGAATCAATACTTTTTTTTAGCAATTTCAATATTTGATTTTGCAACGCAAAGGTAAGAAAACACCTGACTCTGAAGTTTGCTTTTAATACGTTCAGAATAAGCTTCCAAGTTAGAAGAGAGAATATGAAATGGTTCCATTTTTGCATGAAGCTAGGCTAGGACAAACTTTTACCAACTTATTGCATAACTGCCGTTAGGTAATATAGTTTAACAAGTGTACTTCACTTTGCGCAAGTTCCACTAACACAATGAAACTTTATTAAAAGAAGTAATAAATAAGAAACTTACTTTAGATATGAATATGCCAAAGCCTCTTTCATAACCTCCTAATATTGAAAAAGGTAGGATATCATCTCTAGATGGCCTTGCCAAGGTTATACATCGTGGCCTTGCTTTGGCTGCACACGCTATATTCAGCAACCTCAGTTGGCCGCTCATCCTCTCTCTTTCTAACCAACCTAGCAGTAACCGAAGTAGATCATTTAATTAGAATTATACTACTGTTTTGACTAATTCAGAAAACAGTTATCACATCAAAAGTACCTTCAAAGACTTCTAAAATTTCCATCATTTGAGGATTAGTTTCGAAGTCAGTAAAATGATTGTTAACCCAGAGCAAGAGGACCCTCGTTACTCTGTCTCGAGAACACTGGTCGTCAAACCTGAAAAAATAATTTATTAAATATAATAAATATTTCATAAATAAGCAAAGTAATGCCTATATTTTCATACGGGCATTACGTTCAACTACCAATTAGGTGTCGCGGACGGTGGCGACTAGCGAACTTACTTTACTATTAAAGTTTCTTATTAAACACTAAATTAAAATTCAAGGCCTAAGACCGGGAATTGAACCCAGTACCACAAATTTTTTTTACAAGCCTCGCCTCTCTAACCGCTCGGCTACCGTAGCGCCCTAGTATTTAAATATAGTATTTGATAAGGCCATGAATTGGAATGGGTAAGATGCCAAAAATTATACATTTTTTGAGAATAAGAGTGTTCTCTCGCAAATATTTAGTAGGAAATATGTAAGGAGCTTTATCATAAGCGAATTAAAGACATTCTGTATTTCGATTATTTTCGAAGTTGGTAAGTTTACATTAAAATAGCAGTTAACAGATTTCTAGAATTCTCTTTCATTTTTATTCGGGAAAAAGATTATTATTATTACTGATTTTTTCATTACTTATTGATTTTGGCCTGTATAATTCATATGATAGTACATCGTTATTCATTAGGCAAAGTGTAGATAAAAAGAGTAATTACAATCGCACGGTGCAAAAGCTGCCCGGGGCAGCCAGTGCAGAACGCAACCATAGGGATACAGGATGAGAGAAATCAACCAGTGCTGACCCTCTCGGGAATTTTAGGGATTTAAACTGTCTAGCATAGAAGAGCATGAGGCCAACGTCGTTTTAGACGTCGTGGTGGATTATCAGAGTGGATTAATGAGGAAAGAGTTCGAGCAGTTGAATTGGGGTTGGCAGGAAGCTGAGGAATAGAAACATAGAATTTAATGAAACCCGTGCGATCATTTTTTGCAGCTACTAAAAGCCAATTCAAATGAAGAGCATATTTAATCAATCGATATTCAGAACAGATTCAAAATTTTAAAAAGGAATTCTAGAAAGCGGAACTTATAACATTCCAAAAACTAGTCGCAAACTATCAGGTAAAATGTTAATATCAAAATTTATAATGTTTAATAATAATTCAAATCTTTACAGAATCTGATTTATAAAAAATTATAACTAGCTTTTTTAAAAAATAGATTCGTAAACTCACCAATTCAGCAGTTGGTTAGCAACTTCTACAGAACTATCAATAAATGTTCTGTGCGTAAGAAGAAAGTCATCAACGTAAGTGGGATCGATAATTGAATTTTCTTCGATAAGTTGTTGCATTAATTTTTCCGGAGTGCCCTGGAAAAAAAAAATAATATAAATATATGTCTTTTCATAATTAAATGAGTTGCAAATAAATATTAAAAATAGGGTCCCTTACTGAAGTAGTATAGTGATTATATTGATTTTTCAATTTTTAATTTTATCAAGAAATATCCGTTTTTAGGCGCCCTAAGTTCTTTATAAATCCAAAATCCAAGAAAAGCCAACTGTGACTCACCCTGATAACAACATGCCCTCTACGTCCACCATCAACTCCTCTTTGTTCGGTCACCATAATCAGATCTCCTTCAGCATTAACATGGCGCTGCATAGCCTCTTGTCCTTGATGTTGTATCCTATAGTAATCTGTCTGGGTTATACAGACAAATTGGCAATCATCGCATTTAGTTCGCATTACACCACGATGGTATAGCTTTTCCATAGTAGGTAGTATGCCAAAACTAAATCAAAAACAAATATTGAACGCTGGGTTAAAAAAAAAAAAAAATGAAAATAAGAAAAAAATCAAATAACATCAAAATAGTTGAGGATACCACTATATCAATCACAAAAATTACCTGTCACCAATATGTAGCTGTTCAGTTTGCCCATTGGAGTACTCGATGTCCACGTGACCATTGATGAGCACACTCCAAGAATCTAGTTCTTCACCATCGTTCATGACCACAGTACCGGCTCTTTCCACAACAGCAAATACCTGTACAGGACGTTTATTCAATAGCATTTTATGTCAGTTTTGCAGTTTTCAGAGCTAACACTTGAAAATTATTTAAATTAAGAGCTGCTTACAAACTGAAAGTCTGATGATTGAATCATTTCTCAGTTCTAAAAAATGTATAAAAAATCTTTTAAATAAAAACTTCAGCTCTTTGGGAAAACTAATAATTTATAAAAAAATTTGTTTAAAATATACTGAAGAGAACAGACGAATACGTCATGCACTGTCGCCGTTTTCACTTGGAGATAGCTGTATCGGAAGTGACAAATAAATGGATGACTAGATCTACAAACCTTAAAACTACAGAAGAGGAATAACATAATTTTCATCCAATTACTCTCTAATTTAGCTTGTTAAATAATAATAATAATAATAATAATAATAGTAATAAGTAGGGAAGGGATTAGCTATGAGGTTAGCATACTGGACTCCCACGCGGAGGTCCCGGGTTCGAATCCAGCAGCTGACCCTTAGATTTTCTCTTCCTAGGAGCTTCTTACAGCTCACTGTCCGGTGATGGACAGTGTTGTCTGTAACGAGAGAACACTGTCCGGAGGCCGGCAGTGCACTGAAAAAAGCTCCGGGCGCTAATAACCATAGATGTTGACGCGCCTTAAATCATAAAAAAAAAAAAATAATAATAGTAATAATAATAAAGTGATAATCTCTACAGTTTTACAGGTTGCCTTGATAACAGCTGTGAGATTCACAACTAGCAGAATGCAAGAGAGGTGTGCCCTAATTTTACTACCTAGATAGTCGACGATCACATAATTTTATCAAGGTATTCTACAATATCCTACCTAACCTACCTAATGTTATAGATCGCAGAAATCTCTGGTGTCAGAAATAAACGCTCCTACGGCCTTGACACTAGGTGCTATCACCATAGCCGAGGAATTAGAGGTAAGGCCTGCAAAACTAAGATGTAACTTATGTATGTTGCGCTAATGGGTACGATTTCCGGTCTAGGCAGTGGATTTTATTTAAAGTTTTGCTAGTAGCCTCCATCCATGACTTTTGACTCTAGGCGCCACGGAAGCCGAACGGGTAGAGGAGAGGCCAGCAAAACTAAGTTGTTTGAATTGTGGTATTCGGTAAGATTTCCGGTCTATGCCTTGGATCTTATCTAAGGTTTTTTTTTTTCTTTTTTTGCCATTGGCTTCCGCCATACAGCCAGCATCGTCTAGGAGCTTATCACTAGAATATCACTCACTCTCCATTCTTACTTAAAAATACATTCGCTTCACACAGTCATCCCTCTACTATACACAACTATTTACATAAACCTTACAACTAATGGATGGATCAGTACTCTTTATTCCTGCCATCCTTATACCTTAACCGAAATTAAAATCACGTAATCCTTCTCTAATCATTTTCTTCCATTCATTCTAATCGGCTATAACTTTTAAATACATTCTTATTTCATTGCTAGCTTTGCTTTTAGACTTATGCATATAGATGTTGGTGGAGAATGTTATGTCTTCGTAGCGAAATGGTGCATCTAAATACCTGTATATGTCGTCAAACATTCGTTTCTTTTCTACCACATAACTTGGACATATCTTTATTATATGTTTGAAATCTTCCTCCTCATTGCAATCCACGCAAAGAGGAGAGGACCTTTTGTTGATCCTGCGTAGATACGATCCGCACACCGCGTGGTTCGCCTCAGCCTGCTTATTGCCGTAAACAACCCATTATTAGTGACAGTTCCCTTAAACCATGGTTGTCTTATCTAAGGTTAACTGAAGAATAATTACTAAAGTAGTTTGCTAGTAGCCTACTAGTAAGATGTCCACGATGTCTGACTCCAGGCGCTACGGTAAGCTAATGGTACGATTTCCGTTCTGGACCTAGGATTTTATTTAATATGGAATTTAAAAGTAAAACCTATATTCTAGTCATCACCATCCACGACACCCTAATTTGGTTGTTGGACTCAAAGCTCGCCTGTAAAACAGGCATTAATTTACCACCTGTTTGTAAAACATTCCTTAAATGTTCTAGAATCTATTTGTCCAGAACAATAGTTGATTACGTGAAATCAACATTCGATTTCTAAGAGCGCTAAAACGATGCCAGTTAAAAGTATAAGTAAAAATTATGAAGTAAATTTTACAGAATTTTGTCGTTGTTATAACTAATTTCCATGTGACAATATTAGCTGGATCATTTTAAATAAAAACTGACAAGTGGTGATGACGAGCAGTTATTTAAAATAAATAATTATTATTATCCTGATATGGTTTTGTCGGTAATAGACAGGCAAATTATTTGTTGAGACCGTTTTTTTTTAGTTACCATTCCGTTTCGGTTACTTCAACAGGAGCTTCATCAGAAAAGAGCAAAAGTGTATTTTGTAAACCGCATTTTGGTATATTGTTCCTAAAAATTCCTTTTTAATTATTTTTTCTTCGCTCTAATGCTGTGTAAGACTCCAGCAATTCAATAGTTGATTATTTTAATGTCCTGAGAGATCATCCCCCTCAAATACGACATTCTTTCCAGATAAAATGAAGATCAGAACTCTAGAACGATGTAAACAAAGCATCAATGCGCTTCCTAAATCTAGGGAAGTAATCGTAGCCATTAGTACAAGGATGAGAGAGACCCTCACTGCATCCTTCTTACAATCTTATTTTAGGTCATTCTTAAAATATATATGTTTATCCATGAATGTCCGAGATGTGGAAGGAATGTAGCTTGTAGAATTGAACTATGAAGTCCGAATAGAGACCAAAATATTTCATTGAAACAGCTCTTCATCTTCGCAAAAGGCCATCTCTATAACTAATCTAAATCCGCTGACTTATTGTCTTACTTTAACAACTTCTATTAGTTAATAAGAGAAGATGATAACATGTTAAACTTTAATCTTCGCTAGAAGAAGAATTTGTAGCGTTTATTATAAACAATTTTCAACAGATCTAAACTGAGATGCAGATACAGAGAAGGCAAAATAGAATAATGGGTACAGGTACAACCAATAAAAAACAGCGATGGAAAGTAACTACTCGATAAGATGTTGCCAAAATTAAATTATTGTAAAACAGTAACCAGAAGAATCAAAGAAAATTTAGAAACAGCGTTAACTGGAGGGTAAGAAACTAAATGACAAGCCTAGAACCTAGAGCCTTCTACGGAGTTCTTTATACTGGCCGTATGAATAAAACAAATAAATAACCAAATAAACTAAATAAACTAAAACTTACCATTACACTACACAAAGCCCTTCTAACCGCTAGAGTCATGTTAGTAAAAGCCTTTAAATGTTGGGTGAACTCAAGAAGTATTTCTATATCTTCTTCGCTTCTATCAGTCGGATCTTTCTCCAGGCAGTCACGAACGGTATCTCGTACAGTTAGACTCTGTGAACAAAATGTTATTTTATGGATTTAATCATTAAGAGGCAGTGGAAGTTGGATAGATTGGATCATTGAGTGGGGGGGGGGGAATAGTGTGGATAATCCACATCAGTTCCAAACTTTAAAAAGTTGTTTTCGATTTATAATTTTAATAAACATTTACCCTCAGTTTTGTAATAATTTAAGTTAATAATCCAAAATCAGGATTCAAATTATATTTCGTGTAAGAGGTGAGTTGCTGGATTTGAATTTTCAACCTTGGCTAGCAAATAGGAACTTCATACTATGCAACATGGGTTGTATTGAAGATACTTATCACTTCTTATCTGTATGTCCGGTATTAAGAGAATTTAGAAAAAGATATCTCAGGAAAATATCCATTGAACGTGACAGATATATTGGACATGTTGAATGGTGTTACTTAGCTGTACGGGTCTAATGAAATATGTGGCAGTGCATTGAAATATAGAAAATTTTCAGTTGCGGAGTTTAATTATAATTAAAATTGTAAGTTTTTGTATAATTCAATTAAAGAGTGGAATATAATCTCTGAAGCCAATAATTTTTGAATTATTACAGAAGTATGTAGATGTATCAAACAAACTGACAAATGTTTTTTATTAACAAAGTATCAAAGGTTAAAGTTGTGTTGCCCAGTTCAGTTGTGATATTATGTGTGGTGTGTTCATTTTGTTTGCTTTTGTTCTATAATCTGGTTTGGTTTACTTTGTTTTAATTTCAAGATTGCTTGGATTAACTTTTAGTTTTTATGCCAGGAAATATGTTAATAATATTAATGGGAACCACATTAGTATTGTGTTCAAATTAGTATTACTTGAATTGTTGAACATCTCGACAGACGGCCATAAAGGCTATAGTCTACGATGTAAAAAATAATATACTAAAACAGCTTGTTTTTTTTTATTTTGTAATTTTTGTACATGTATTTTGTGCTACAACTGTATTTTATTTATAATATACATCATTATTCATTCATTCATTCCAAAATCAGTAATGCTGCGAAATGGGGGTGAATCTTCAATTTTAAATTAGACGAAACTTCTCTAACTATAACGAATATTGGATTTAATTGTATCTTAGTATTAAAATATAGGTATTGAAGCTTAATTAGAAGCTTCACTGTAGAGGAACTTCTAATTTTAGTTTAGTGGACAAATGTAAAGAAAATGTTTCGTTCCTGACAGAAATACTTACAAAACTATTTTGGGAAATGCATCCTTGAGTTAGATCTTTCAGCAATATCTCACAAGCAAAGAGAGAAAAAATGTACTGGTAATCTTGTTAATGCTGTGACAATACTCTTGTCCGGTAATTGGGAGATGGATTCTCTGACTGGACAATGCACATTGGGCTGGGAGCATTTAAATTTAATGAAATTTTTTTTACATTAAAGGGGCAAAATAATAAAAGCAAAGCGCGCCTCATTTCTTCGACAATTTATTGAAAATAGCCCCGTAAGGCTTTTAGCCTTCGGATCCTCAATAATAACTAGCAATAACTGCAACTGAAATGGAGAACCAGACTTAGTCGCCCAAACGAAAAAAAAAAAAAGGGGGAGATTGAGATGGTTGGCACAAGTGGAGAGGATGCCAGCGGGAAGGGTGCCCTGAAAACTGTTAAAAGAAAACCCAGGACGCAGAAGAATTCGAGGGCGCCCTCGACTTAGATGGCTGGATGATGTGGAAGAAGTCCTTTGTCGGGTTGGTTGGAGTAAGAAGATGGCGCCTTAAGGCGCCGTAGACCGCCACGAATGGGAAAAACTTGTCGAGGAGTTCCAGGTCCTACTTTAAGGACTGTCGAACCAGATAGTAAGTAAGTAAGTCACTGCAATTAAAGTTGCAAGTGCAGGATGCTGCAATCTTATCGAATTGTAAACAGAATTCATTTATTTGTAGAACACGTAAATCAAAATGATTTTTCTTATCAAAGATGATTTGTAGGCTGAAATATAGTAAGTTATTAAAAACCACAAACAAGTTTTTGAACATAATCTTGAAACCAAACCAGATCTTCCGTTGCCAGTAATAAAAATTCAAAACATTTTGTAATAAAACGTAAAATTTAGAAAGTGAATTGTTTAGTCATATTTTCTTGTTTAAAAATACCTAAATTTAGCTTTGTCCCCAATTTTGAAAACAAGAGTATTCAATAGGAACGAACAGAATAAATAATCCAATTAACGTTGCTAAAGTAACTTAATAAAAGTGTACAGAAAACTTGATGGTAGAATGTATGTATTTCATGGACTTCAAACATTATTTATTCATGTAACTGGAAAAAAATAATAATAATACCTTACGATAACTTAGATGAATCCACAGACTTTTTACTTTATTCGTATTTTTATTATAAAAAGTAATAATTTGATCAATAAAATACTCACATCACTGCTTTCAGCAAGATCTTCTTCATCTGAATCAACTATTGATTCCACTAAACCAGATAGATCCACTTCTTCTGCTTCCACAGACTGACAGGTCATAGTATCACTTCCAGAATATGCTGATGATGTGGAAGAATGCGAACTACGATTTGATTTGTACGCATCTCTTACACCGAACTGTAAATATAATTGAAATCATTATTCATTTATTTTTTTTTTTTGTTAAAATATTTTATGTAATAAATGCTAGTTTAGCATGATTAATAATATGAAATTTATAAGCTTAATTGTTAAGATTTGAGGAGAATATAAATGTCAAAAGTTAGGGGAAATCACTACAAACTTCTCTAAGCTCATTTTCGGCAACTTTTTTCTCGAAATCTATTTCATCTATGTTGGTGCAAAAAATTTACAGTCATAAAGGAGGACTTGCCCTTTATTATAAAGAAAGTTTGGGAATTTTATCTTTTATAGAAAAATAGAAAAAAATTGTCAAAGTTGGGTGTTTTTCAACGTTACGCTTTTTCGTGCAGTTTTTGATGATCAACCCTTATAACATACAACTGTCCTACCGGAAAGTTTTAATACCTCCTCTTGCTGACGACATTATGCCTTATTATAAATGAAATCAGCCCAGTAAAGGAAATAATTCCCTGAAAAAAACCTTATTTGTTATTAAATAGGATGGAAAAAATAATGCCAATTCCAGTAATGATTTTTTATTATGACGGAATTTTCGATCTAAGGACTAGGTCATCTTCAGGGCCGTGGAACATATTTTACAATGTATTATAGTTACAATAATTGTATTAAAGTGAATTTGTATAAAGTAATGTAGTTTATAAAATGATTTACCTTATTGACAATATAATAATTTACATTCTATAAGGTTGGTGAAACTTCTGACTTGTCTGAACTGAGTGTGAACGTTTTTATCAGTGTCTGGTTATGATTTATTATGGTTTGTGGTTTATTAAAATATTTCATTTTATTGAATCGATAATAGGCTACAGCAAGAAATCCTCTTTCAAAATAATAATTAAAAAAAAGAAAAGGATAAATCTATTTTAAAAAGAAATTTTGGGAACACAAACCACAAAGATGGCGATCAATAAAAAGCACAGTTGATGTCCTAATTTAAGTCCTGCCAAACGATAGCTGGATTGGAAAAGTTTTAGAACACAGAATTCTCTAAGTATTAGAAACAAGATAATGCTCTGAATTTTATTCGCACAGCCAACTTGTAACTATTCTAGATTCCTTTTATAACAATCCTCTCATAACTATTTAAACAATGAGGAAACTAATTTTTATTATAGAGAGATATGGAACTTTGTGATACGACATATTCCCAATATTCGATGGGGTCAGAGACAGGAATTGATTTTCTCGTATACAGGGTGTCCCAAGCTATATGGATAACGACTTTTTCTCGGAAACTAAGATAGCTAGAAAAAAACTAAAAAATACGTGTTCCCTTAGTTTTTTGATAGAAATCCAAATTTACTTTGTAATTTTTTTTCGGTGCTTCCAGAAGCGAGGTACAGGCACCAACTTCATTTTTTCAAATGGGAAGGTGCGGTTTTTATTTCAGAAATAGATTCCTCTATTTTTTTAAAGAAAAATTTACTTGAACGGTTTTTTTCTGTGAGTGATATTTCAGAAGTTAGGAATGAAAACATGATTCTTATAAGAAATGATAAAATGATAATATTATAACGGTTTTTTGATAGAATAAGAAGAAAAGTACTATTTTATTATAAATTTTACTCCTCATTAATATTACAAATCATGCTAGAAATGGCCTCCACCATTAGAGATGCATAGACATGCTCTTTCCTGCCAATTGCCCCTTACTGCCAAAGAAATAGATTCGGCTTTAACCGACTTACAGGTATCTATTATTCTCTGCTTTAGTTCATCTACAGATGCCATCCCGACTTTATTCTGATACACCTAGATTTAGAAATGCTTTTAGATAAGCAGAAATAAGGAAAGAAAGAAAAAAGTTATGAATAATCACCTTGTTTTTCAGGTATCCCCAAAGGAAATAGTCCATAGGTGTCAAGCCCGGTGAGAGAGGTGGCTACTGAATCGCCATATAACACGCCCATCAAATTGTCTATCGAGATATCTCTTTACATGCCTGATGGTGTTATATCGACACGGGGGGCGATTCAGTAGCCACCTCTCTTACCGGGCTTGACACCTATGGACTATTTCCTTTGGGGATACCTGAAAAACAAGGTGATTATTCATAACTTTTTTCTTTCTTTCCTTATTTCTGCTTATCTAAAAGCATTTCTAAATCTAGGTGTATCAGAATCAAGTCGGGATGGCATCTGTAGATGAACTAAAGCAGAGAATAATAGATACCTGTAAGTCGGTTAAAGCCGAATCTATTTCTTTGGCAGTAAGGGGCAATTGGCAGGAAAGAGCATGTCTATGCATCTCTAATGGTGGAGGCCATTTCGAGCATGATTTGTAACATTAATGAGGAGTAAAATTTATAATAAAATAGTACTTTTCTTCTTATTCTATCAAAAAACCGTTATAATATTATCATTTTATCATTTCTTATAAGAATCATGTTTTCATTCCTAACTTCTAAAATATCGCTCACAGAAAAAAACCGTTCAAGTAAATTTTTCTTTAAAAAAAATAGAGGAATCTATTTCTTAAATAAAAACCACACCTCCCTATTTGAAAAAATGAAGTTGGTGCCTGTATCTCGCTTCTGGAAGCACCGAAAAAAATTTACAAAGTAAATTTGGATTTCTATCAAAAAACTAAGGGAACACGTATTTTTTAGTTTTTTTCTAGCTATCTTAGTTTCCGAGAAAAAGTCGTTATCCATATAGCTTGGGACACCCTGTATATGCAGCTAGAGTCTGGTTTGGACTGAAACCTTTTGCAATCTATTTTTTTGGAAAGAGATTATTAAGAGACAGTTTCATTCTAGACCTACACAACTGTTGTAAAACTATTTACAAATTAGGGTACTGTATTGTCAATTCAGCTCACTAAACCATACGTATATTATTTTTTAGCCGCATTAATTTCATGAAATATATTGGCCTAGAAAAATGTTGCAGTCGAAATTGTCTTCTTACCAAGACAGTTAAATCCGAAAAATGAGGGCAACAAATATGGCGAAATATCAACCAAACAGCATTATTATTTCTATGACGATCAACTCTGAAATAACTGCCCAACCGAACAGTTTTAATTATTGTCATTTTTATCTTTATATTCTAAATAAATATGAATATAGAATACATCAATCGTCCTAAGAGAGAAAATGAGCAAGAACAAGGCTACGCCCCCTGTACTACACTGAAACAGCCCCCCAAAAAACTTGAAATATACAATTGATTTAATAATGAATAATTTAGAAAAAAAAATCTTTACCGAATCATCGAAGACTAGGTTAACACCGCGTGAATCCATGGTGGATGTCGTGGTGGTTGGTGGAGGCCTATTCGTCCGTACCCCCACCTCTGGATAGTCGATCTGTAACAATAAAGTGTTCAATATTAGACAATGAAAATCTTTACACAATGAAACAACAATATAATTAGCAAATGTACAAATAAAACCTTTCATGGTAAAGAACTTGCGACTTAAATGTAAGAAGTAGAGACACAATTCTATGTTTAGAGATGGACAGTTACTTTTTTACAGGGTATGTAGTGTTGCCAACATAATCAAAATGTTGGCTTTATAATGAAAAGTATATTGGCACGCTTTGCAGACGGACACTGTCTAGTTTGGTTAGTTATCCGTCAATGAATTGCAGTTTAATTAGGAATCTAGTTTAAACCTCGCTCGCTATTAAGTTCAGAAACTGGTGCAAACTTTCTTTAGCTCATCTGACTGTTGGATTTACTGGTGTCTGCATTAGATTGTTCCATTAGACAATAAACTTCTATTTTATAGAGGTTTTTTGCCAACTGTGGTTTGCTATGATGCTTAGGTTTGAGGGTTATAGTCTTATGATTTGTTAGAGAGTAATTTCAGAGATTTTTATATGCTTTGAATAGAACCAGCTCGTATGTTCTACACTTTACACTCGTATCACTGTACTTTAAATGCATTTTTGAAAACGCTTTGTGTTTCTCATAACCGACTAATTAAAAACATAGCTTTTCAAACTGTCATTCGAATTCTTGTTTAAAGACTTTTTGAATAAGAATTTATACCCTCAATATTTGGGATTTCCTCGTTGATCTTTCAAACTGACGAGGTAAGCTAAACTGTTCTTAATTTTTTTTTTGTATTGTAATTAAAAAATCTATAATCGAGTAGTAATATCAGAATGTTTTCTGTATACCTGAGGAAACTCCTGTAAAAAACCATGTGCCCCATGTTACAAAGTCCGTGAAAAGATCTTTCACTTTTTTTTGGGAGATAGTTTCGTTCGATTTATTTATTTTAAAAAACTACGCTCTCCTGGAATATCTCCTGGATTTTTATCTGACCAGTCCATCCTTGACATGCCCAGAACGAACGACATGGCACGTATTCTATCAGCATAATTGGCCTTACTTATACTTTATGTCACTTGACCATCTAAATAAATTGTATTATTTCACTATTGAAGCCCTCAAAATAAGATCGTTTATTCTAAATGAATAGTAGCTCTAAAAACTATTCATTTAGAATAAACTATTTAGAAACTATATGTAGAGAGCACTATTTGGTTATTTCTTATTATTATTATATTTGTATTGTTTTAATATTATTTTCTATTTATTAGTATTGTTATTATTATTTTTCTTTATTACTGGAATCAGAACTGTTATTTTGGTTATTATGTCAGTTGCAAATTTATTTCATGTATTTTCATGTAGTTTATGTATTTTCTTTACTTTTTAGTATTGACATTATTATTAATTTCAAAAAATTATTTAAATATTATTCGCACAGAACCCTGTAATGTGTTAATAATACACGAAATACAGAGTTTTTCTATTCTATTCTATACTTTATGTTCATAATACCATAATTGGTATTTATTGTTCTTAAATAAAAATATATTATTTATAATTCTAATTTTCAGGTTTTCTTGAAATTAGATATTTTATAAAAGTTTAGTATCGTTGGTCACTTGCAGAGATAATACGCGCTTTGGGCAAAAAGAAAAAAGAAGACAATACATCGAAAAAATCTCTAGATTAGAACCATCCAAAAATCTAATTCTATGAAAACTATTACATATAAAAGTGATTTATTAGGAAGAATTGGTTTCTAAATCATTAGGTTTTAAATTATGAGAGGTAGGTGGGTTTTAGAAGCGGCGTAAAAAAGGCTTTTGAAGTTATCTTCTCATTTTTCAAAATTAAAGAAAATAGATGGATTCGTTTTCCTACACGATTAGTGGTATCCCAGAAATTGGTTTATGGGAAAAGGTTTTGATTTGAGAATTAATGTGTTAAATAAAGTTTGAAGGGGAAAATATTTTAGAATCAAATTTAACGGAAGTGTGTACGTCATGATGAAACAGTATTATTTAAAAGATCAGCTAAAAAAAAATAAGAAAACTTCAGATAACTAAAAATTCCGGGAGCCAATAATCTCTGATGTTGACGCGCCTTAAATCATTTTTTTTAAAAAACAAACTATTTCCGAATATTTTGTATAAACATTTGATTATTTAGAAAGTAAAAAAATTCCCCAAAGATACAGAGTTAGTTTTAAAAGTGATATGCGGAAGATAAGATGACGCTGTTAGATGTTAAGAGGGCACCGCCTCTCTTTCTCCACTGCCCTTAAAAATAGATCTTCCTCTCAAGTCTGCATATCAGAAAGGTCAAATGCCCCTATAACCGATTAATGCGTGCCTACGCTACTTTTTGATTTTCTTCTTAATCTTACTTTTAAAGTTGCGTAGTTTTTGTAAATTTGTTTTTGTATTTTTACTTTCATTTATCTGGTAAAGAGTAGAAATTAAGATCGTGCAGATTTTTGAGTTTACACTAAGGTTTCGAATCCCCGGAGTCAGGGAAAGAGATATAATAACAAACTGACACGAGTGCGTTTTCTCTCTCAGATCAGTAACCTTGAACCTTATTTACTCAAACTACTTTTAATAGTAAACAGTTGTTTTTTTTTTATTTAAGGCACGCGAATGAATATATGAAGTCATCAGGGCCCAGAGCATTTTTTAGTGTACTGCCGAGTTCCGGACAGTGTACTCTTGTTACAGACAACACTATCCATCACCGGACAGTGTGCTGTACCTTGGTACAGCTTGGAGCTTGCTCCTAGGAAGAGAAAAATCTAAGGGGCCAGCAGCTGGATTCGAAGCTGGGATTTCCACTCTTGGAATCTAGGTATACACTAATCACTTCCCAATGTGTGCTATTAAAAAAACCAACTGTGAAGAAAATGAAATTGTTGATAAACTTGCAAAGGAAGCCACCAATAGTGGGGTAATGGCTAATTATAAATTACCACACACCGATATCATGTGTACAATTGCAAAAGCAGCACTACAAAAATGGCCAGACAGATTACAGTAATGGTAATAAAGGGAGATTCTATAAAACTATGGCAGATCAGTTACCTAGACAACCAAGGGAACTGTCACTAATAAATGGGTTGTTACGACAATAAGCAGGCTGTGAGCGAACCACGCGGTGTGCGGATCGTATCTACACAGGATCAACAAAAGGTCCTCTCCTCTTTGCGTAGATTGCAATGAGGAGGAGGATTTCAAACATATAATAATGGATATGTCCACGTTATGTAGTAGAAATGAAGCGAATGTTTGACACGACTTATACAGGTATTTAAATGCACCATTTCGCTACGAAGACATAATATTCTCCACCAACATCTATGTGCTTAAATCTATAGCAGAGCTAGCAATGAAATATGAATGTATTTAAAAGTTATAGAATGAATGGAAGAAAATGATTAGAGAAGGATTACGTGATTTTAATTTCGGTTAAGCTATAAGGATGGCAGGACCACAGAGTACTGATCCATCCATTAGCTGTAAGGTTTATGTAAATAGTTGTATATAGTAGAGGGATGAATGTGTGAAGCGAATGTATTTGTAGGTAAGAATGGAGAGTGAGTGATATTCTAGTGATAAGCACCTAGACGATGCTGGCTGTATGGCGGAAGCCAATGCCAAAAAAGAAAAGCAAAACAAAAAAAAACTGTAATTTAAAAGAAAATGAAAACTTTAAAATCCGAAACAGAGAGCAAAGTAACTTTACATTGAAGAAATGAGTTACAACTGACCAATGCCTAATCAGTTTGATAAATTTTCCAAAAGATTTCAATAGCAACTTCACTAAACAGTTGCATTTTTATTCGCTGGCCATCCAAATATTGCTTAAAATTACTTTTCTATAATTTTAGCATCTTAAGTAGTTCTAAAGAAACTTAAAAGTCTACTATAAGATGCTAGATAAATTTTTGTTATCTTACTGACCATCGTAGAAGCGTTCTTAAAACGCAATTCTAGAGGAAATGAGATGTTGCTTCTCTTAGAATAAACAAAGCAAATAATCTTCCCAAATTGAAAAGAAAAAGCTGCAGAAATTAAGTGCCCAATTGCATTTTATGCGTTTTGTTTTTTTAAAATATAGTTCTCTGCGTAAATTGCCTGAGCGAGGAACTGAGAGAATGTATTATTTCTAAGTAGGGTTATTTATGATGTACACTGTATTATGCAGAAAGAATACAGCCAATAGAATGTATTAGATGGTATTAAAATTGTTATTTGAGAAATATTAGAATAAAACAAAATTATTACTTGCAACTATGAGTTCATAATACCTTCTCATTAAGTTTACATTAATATTTGTCTTTTTATAGAACTCAATTCCTTTTTTAAATGAAAACTTCTCTCTTAAACAAATTTCTTTCTTAATGGAATCTCTCTCTTTTACCACTGTGAATTGAATTCTATTTAAATTAAGGGATGTTCCATCATGGTGGATGGCACACCAAACCTAGTACCAAAAATAAATCTTTCCCTCTTAATTTTGTGAAACATGCTGTAGCTGCCTTGTTGACGCTCTTCCAAGTGTAAAGTCGAGTGCCTTTTATAAGGCAAAATATGCATAATGAAGTAATTCCATTCTAAAAAGATTTAATAACAACTTATATCATTCGAGAGCATATTTTAATTTCATAGATAACTGTGTTCCCTTTATAAATTAAATATACGAGGGGGTACCCAAAAAAAACCGGAATTATTTTTTAAAAGCTATTTATTTACAAATTTTTTACAGAACAACCTTATCCCCTTCAAAATACTCTCCATTACAACTAATACATTTGTCCCACCGGTGCTTCCACTGTTCGAAACATTTTTTGTAGTCATCTTTAGAAATGGCTGACAGCTCCTTCTTCGTTTTTTTCTTGACCTCTTCAATGTTGTCAAATCGGTGACCTTTCATGCCCTTTTTCATGCGTGGAAATAAGAAAAAGTCGCACGGAGCCAGGTCAGGCGAGTAAGGTGCGTGGGGCAGCGGAACCATGCCATTTTTAGCCAAAAACTGTGTAACAGAGATGGCTGTGTGTGCAGGTGCATTGTCGTGGTGGAAGAACCAGTCTCCTGTTTGCCACAAATCGGGTCTTTTTTGGCGAACACTATTGCGCAATCTTTTCAAAACTTCCAAATACAAGGTTTGATTGACGGTCTGACCTGGGGGGGACAAACTCTGAATGGACTACGCCTTTGGCATCAAAAAAGCAAATCAGCATTGTTTTGATGTTTGACTTGACTTGACGACATTTTTTTGGTCGGGGTGAAGATGACGTCTTCCATTGGCTCGACTGTTGCTTTGTTTCTGGGTCATAACCATAGCACCATGACTCATCACCAGTAATGACCTTTGACAGAAAGTCTGGATCAGTTTCAAGCTGTTGTTTCAAAGCACGACATGTTTCAACTCGATGTTCTTTTTGATTGTCAGTCAGAACTCGAGGAACAAACTTGGCAGCAACCCTTTTCATCCCCAAATCTTCCGTTAAAATTCGCTGAACCGAGCTCCAAGATAACCCACTACTCTCTGACAGTTGATCAATTGTCTGTCGACGGTCTGTGAACACCAGCTCTCGAATTTTTTCAACATTTTCGTCGATTCGGGCAGTTGATGGACGTCCAGAACGAGGTTTGTCATCAATCGACATGTCGCCATTTTTAAACCGAGTAAACCACTCGTATACTTGAGTTTTTCCCATAGCGTCATCTTTGTAAGCTGTTTTCAACATTAAAACACTTTCAGCAGCATTTTTGCCGAGTAGAAAACAAAATTTCAGAGCTGCACGTTGTTCACTTAAACTTGCCATCATAAAAAACGAAAAAAGAACAAAACAGCGCTGGTAAAAACAATCACTGCAGATGAACAGAACAAGCCAGGCACACAACACAGGCAGGACTGAACTGGCAAGGAATTGCGCTATACACGTCTAGCGGCAGAAATGCGTACTACATAAGCTCCATGCGCGGCAACGCAATTCCGGTTATTTTTGGGTACCCCCTCGTATAACAATATAAATTCATAATTCTACATTCAAAACAGGTAAATTTTCTCAATAAAACTAGCAATTTAATTTTACTTTCTACGTAATATCCGCTTTACAAAGCTTTCGCTAAAAAAAACCTTAAACCCCTAAGAACTGGCCACTTCTTCAAAGTTTTAAGCCAGTGGTTTCCAACCTTTTTATGACCAAGGACCATTTTTGATCTTAGCAAGGACCACAAGGTTTAATGTAAAAATAAACTATTCTATTAGATTTGGAAAATGAATTTTAATCATCATTTATCATTGTGATAACGTTTTCAGTTATATTAATGTGCTTTTTTGAACTTGTATTTTCTTAACAAGATAGGTAGTTCTGGGATTAAATTGCCTGCTAAAAGCTGTACTAATTTCGCTTACTTTACCTATTCATAATTGAATTTCGCAAATAAAGGCACGAAATTTATCTACAAAGTTAACTATGTTTGCATTGCCTTCTAAATTTTAATTTCCGGATTCTTGTAATTGTAAGTTTAGCTTATTCAACTGTGTGAAGATATTCACAAGATAAGCCAACAGTATCTGAAATGACCGACCAGAAAACTGTTCAAGTAATTCTTTCATTTTTTCTTAACTAGAAACAGCTTTGCCTACTCCCTCAGTTAGTACAATCTATCCAGCCTATTATCTTTCGTCACCCAACGAACTTCGGTATAAAAAAGAAGTGTGGTCGGATTCCACTGCAGTGTACGTGTATTCAATGTTAAGTTTTTTGCGGACCATATTTTAGTGGTTTGGGAACCACTTGCTTTAGGCATTCCAGCAGTCACTTTGACCTAAAAGCGTAACAACTAACTTGTGTCTCCGGACACTCGAAGAACCTGAAGAGGTATCTGACGTTGGGAATTATTTGGATTTAGCGGAATACTGGTGGATATCTTAAAAATCTCTCAGCTACACATAGATACTTTCAAATTACACACTTAGATCTCTGAAAATAGTCAACGTTACTTAAAAGAGCCAATAAAGTTGCTTCGGCCAGCTATGGAGTTGCCTTTGTCGCTCTTCTTTGTTCAATCCAATCAACCAATTTCATCAAAAAATGGACATTTAGCACTTAATCAATTGTAACGTAATAAAGAGAGGTTTCAATTAAGGAACTTTTAAAGAAATCAAATAAATCAAAATTCAGTAAAAGCAAAACTCATCACATTACAATGGCTTAATAATCCAGAACGGTACAACCAACGCTTTAAACAATGTGTAGGATGAAGATCTCCCTTTATTTCTCGATAGGTTAGCGAAAGAGAATGGACATTATACTTCTTCTTTGTTTTTTTTTCTCTTGGGAGTATAACAAAGACAGAGAGCGGCACATATTGCCTTTACCATGATGGGAGTATGTGTGGGTCGAACGCCAACCTCCTATTTCTTTTTCTCACTCGACTGGGCGAACATCTTGGCAGACAATTCACTTCATTAACCATATATGTCTGGATACAACTTCTTCAGATAATATGCGCAACAGAGATAAGAATGAGTTAATGAGAGTTATCAACAGTGCAAAAGAGGATATCCATTAAGTTTTGATTTTGGATGTGGATAAAAAAAGAATGAGAAGTTTTTAATTTCTCAAAATTTTCATTTACTGACTCCTAACGCCGGGGAAATCGTGCGTCCAGCGTAGCTAAAGCTAAATATATTTTTAAAAAAACCTTCAGTTGATGGATTTTCCTTTGGATGGAATTCAAATCCAGATGAATTTCAATTTTGAAACTATTTTTGAAGTAATTTGGTAATCTTCTCTCGTGCCGCCTTCATAAAGGATTCCAAGTTAGTCGTCTGGTCTACTAGAAACTCAAGATATCCTTTCAGAAGTAGGAATAACGTATTTAGGGAGCAATGTATTATTTATTGAATTCAATGCCAGGTCTAAGTAAGGTTTCAGAGCGTCCAAGTGGTTTGAATACATTTTTGCTTATTTACTCCTTTTATACTAAGGATGGATATTCTTGAAGGTACCTAGAGTTAGATTCGGGATGGGAAGAGAAAGGAGTAGTATGATCAGAAAAGGTCGAAGTTATGTTCTTGTATGCAAAGAAAGATCAGCAGAGTAGTGTACAAATAGAACCGGAAATGATTCCATGCGGAAGTGTAGAACCTTTTATTTACAACTGCACACTAATATTTTTATGTTGAAGAAAAGAAAATAATAAAAAAATTCGAATAATTATTGCATAGAACAAAATGCCCGATAATGCTGTACAACAAACAGGACATTAACCTTAACTGTTTATTTTTATTAATAATCATTTACACACTAACAGACAATTCAAAATTTATAAATTTAATGTTTCATTTACACTTTTAACAAAATTTTTATGAACGGAACATGCGTGGGTTTCATTCAGCCTTTTCTAAAAATACGTCAAACAGATAACGCTGTTCAAATATCTGGTGAGAACTTCTCTCTCTTCGCAGCACTGAATTCTCTGGGACGGAAGCAGGAAGTTGATAAAAATCTTACCAAAAACGGAAATGACTTTTTATTGTTATAAAACTGTAAATATGTTTATGTACTAATACGATTATTGTATTAGAAATATTTTTCGATTGTATAACATAAGCGTTATTTCTGAAAGCACCCTTTTATGGGTGGATTATGCCCACAACATTAAAATATTTCAAATTTTTAAGTTCATCATACTCAGCTAAACATCGTATTGAAGCGGGGTGTTCCTCAAGGAAGCATCTTACGACCTATCCTTTATGTAATATACACATCAGACATACCAATCCATCCTGAAACTGTCCTAAATTATGCAGATGATACAGCTATACTTTCTCCTCACAACGATCTGGTAACTTCACACAGAAACCTTCAAACTCATCTCTTTTCTCTTGAGGAATGGTTTAAAAAAAATGGAAAATCAAGTTAAATGAAACAAAATCTCAAAATATTACTTTTACTCACCGCCGCATCACTTTTCCTCTGTAATAGTATTTGAGGAGATGTTGGTTGTAGATGTTGATGGATAAATAACACTTTTAGTATCGGTATAAGACTTTGTATATTTATATGACTGACTGCCAAGGACTGTATACTTTACACTACAAGAACAGAACAGACTGACTGACGTGGCTAAAGTAAGACTTTGAACAGAATATCAGAATCCCCGGATAACAGAATCCCTTTTTGACTTTCCTCTCGTTCTTATATACATTCGCCGAGCCTCCCTTCTCTGTGTGCCGAGGGGGCTGTCTCTTTCTCTCTGGCTAGAGTGGGTGAGTGGTGGGGTTTCACTACCCTTACACCTCCAATCTTCTATGACTCAATTCCAATTCCTTGTCCGTTATCTTGGGCTTTATTTAAAAGACTGACTTGGAACCCGCACACACGACTTAAACGAACTGAAGTTAACAGGCGTTACCGACTACTTAAAAGACTACTAGACCAACGTTCAAAGCTTTCACTTAATAACAAACGACTGATTTACAATTCCATACTAAAACCCGCCTGGACGTACGGTATTGAACTGTGGGGTTCAACGAAACGCTCCAAACTTCAATAAATTCGATCTCTTCAGTCTAAAATTCTCCGCACTATCGTTAACGTCTCCATTTTACGTTTCAAATCTAACTATCCACACAGACCTGGAAATTCCGTTTGTAGGTCTAGGTTGCACGAACTCGCTATAAAAGTTTTCATCAGAACTTACTCTCTCGTTCCAATCCTCTTGTCCGCCATTAATCCTCTCATCACCATCCAGATCATCCTCCTAGGCGATTAAAATCAGCCAGTGGCCTCGCGATTTTCTCTCTTCTGAAGAGAGTAGCTAATCCTGGGAGACGACTTAGGGAGTGTTATCACTAGGTAACTTCTCCCCTCAATTAGTGAGTTTGTAGTGGTGTCAGTTATTGTCATTGTTACTAATAGTGCATCTAGCGCTGGTGTAACTTAACTAATAAATTTTAAAAATCTTTTTTTCTAAATAAATTTGATAAAATCTACAACTTTTAACATCAACCGTACCACAAACTTCCGTTTTACTTGTTTTTGGTATTCTGCTTGGTTCGATGGAAATTCCCAAGAAGTTATCATTTATTTATTTTTTTATTTAAACTTCCTTTTGACAGTTAAACAAAGCATTGCGATTATGCTTAATTTTTGGATTAACAGCTTTTAACAGGAAATAATCTTTCGATAAAAAAGTTCATATTTCGGATTACAGTATTTATACTCGACTGCAGTGTTTTTACTCTATTTTATGTAGTTCTTTTTATTTTTTTTTTTAATTTACGGGGCGCCCAGAGCTTTTTTCAGTGCAATGTCAGTCTCAGTGAGCTGTAAAGAAGCTTCAAGTCTCCTTCTATGAAGAGAAAATCTAAGGGCTAGCAGCTAGGATTTGAACCAGGAGATCCCTGGTTCAAATCCAGTATACGCTAACCACTCACCTAATCACTGCCTTCTCGATTTTCTGACCTTGATAAAACTGAATGAAGCAAACAGTGATGCCTTTTATTCCACACTGAACTGTTTTCTACTAAATATAAAATCAACTATATAATTTTAAGAATAAGTAACAGATCCTGAACGATCGATACCCCCAGGCACTAGGAAGAAATGGGGTCTTAGTTGGGGGAACATGATGTGTACACATTTTTTGTTTTTGTTTTATTTATATACAAACACCGCAGCCATGTGGTTTATACTGTTTGGACCGCAGCGCATTTTGAGGCTGGTTGTACCTTTATATCTCACACTAAAACCGTTTCAAAATGACCAAAAGCTACGTAAACTTAATTCTAATTAAAGTAAAACTTGTTTAAAAATTATTTAAATCATTTTCCGATCTCTCCACTGAGATTTCATATGAAATATTTGTTTGAAATCCGAAAAAAAATAGTTTTTTAAGAATGGTTTGTCTGTATGTATGTTTGGGCTTTCAACAAGGGAAAATCCCTAAAATTCTAAACTTTGAATTTTGATTCGGAGCCCCATCAGAAAACTCGACTGTAACTTTCGTGATAAAAACTCTCTAACAAAAGAACTACTTAGTACTGAATTAATTTTATTTTTTTAGAAAATGCCACAACTATTTCTTTCAATATTTTGATTGCACATTGCGCTCACGTTTAAAATGCACTTTTGAGTTTAGGGGTGATCAGACTTCCTTTTTTTTTTTTTTGTGAATTTTGCAGGCTTTGCCAACTATATAATTTTATTTAAAAAAACTTATATAGGAATAAGTTCCACAATTTAAAGAAAAATGCATACCAAAAGTGCCACGTTTCTGTAAAGATTTCTACGAATGCATTTAAACTTCATTTTAGTTATCACAAACATATAAATCTACAGCTTAAATTTGAAACATCTTTTGCAGGAAAATTCAACTGAGGTGTTTATTTGGAAAGGATGAATAGAATCCTTTTAAATGTCATTTTTCCGCAAGGAAAGGTCCTGTCGCTTGTTTAATATTAAAGAGGGTTAAAAGTAAGTTTAAAAAAGGATGCTCTAAGGTAAGTACCCCTTCACCCAATTAGAAGCAAGGGTAGAATCGCTTTCTAAAAACTGGTTGGAAGACTATTTCGTAAATCTCGTATTTCTATAGTAGAGCTTCTCTGTAAAGATACATTTCAGTGTAATGAACTATGCTACAAACTGTTAGTGATAACAAATATGGGTCAAATATTTCGAGTTTAAAGATTACTAATGAGTTAGAACCTTAGGAATAATTGTAACAGAGAGTCGTGTTAAGTCAAACCAGAGTTTCTTAATTGAAGTACATTTATCACCGTAATTTATGGTAGGAATAACAACTTTTAAGTACCATAACTAGTCTGTACAACCAGCTTGCAGATTTTAGAGTTTAGATCTTAATTTGGCAATAAATTCATTAATTTTCACAGAGAAAACGCAGAGAGGTGTTCGGCTACTGGTTCCATACCATGGACCACACCCTCTCTCTCTTCTCCAGGCGACATTCTATACACCATTAATAATACAAGTTACACGACCTAAACTTTCGCTAGAGGTTGGTTTAACTCAATGGAAAATAAGGTGGTAACATCACTGAATGCGTACTGCTGTATTAGTTGTTTCAACCACCTGGAATCTAATGTTGCTAACTGATAAAAATAAATCAATTTGTTTAATGCTGAACAATAATTAGATCTTACTTTCATCATGCTATTAGTCAAGAATGTTCGACAAATGATTAAAACATTACACCGTAAGCACTTCTGGATATTTTTACTTAAGATATATCCCTTCAGAAAAAAATAATAATGCAGAGTAAACTCTGTTAATAAATTAACCAGTTAACTCTCCTAGAATCTAATAAATATGCGGGTGCATCTTACGGTTTTAGTGGCCATGAGACTAAGCCTACCTTTAAGGAAGGAGGTTTTGATAATGTAGGAACACAATTCAATGTAGCCCCAGGAGAAGCAAAGAGGAAATTTCGAGGAGGCCATTCATTAAAAATTGGGTAAAAGAGGTAGACTAATTCGTAGTCTCTGAACATTGCATATGGACGACAAACAAAATATTTCTGACATTTTTTAAACATAAAATGAAGATCTTAAATTTTCTGGTTAACGGAGTCGGAGAATGTGATCTATCATCAATAGATGGTTAGTAGAGGGAAAAAAGCGGTTCTGGCGCACCTAAGTTGTGCCAGATCCAAACACCTCCAAATCTGACCGGGTAATCATCGAGTTCAACGAAGCTATAAGCCATACCCATCAGCACCATTCTACCCCCACCTATCATCAAATTTGACGAGGCTGAAATCCGCACCATCACAAAAAAAAGAGGAATCGTTTTAAAAGATCTAAAGATTTAAATCGGTATAGATATACTCAGATCTCAGAACTATTAAATAATAATTTTGTTCAGAATAATGTTTGAAATAAATAGGTTTATGACAGAGAAGTTTAAAATAAACAACCGACTAAAGGGTTTTTTAAGCGTATGCTCATTTTTAACGAAAAATGAGTAAAAAAGTACTCACACAAAACAAATAGGGTGAAGGGACCGGTAATTTAGAGCTTAAGAAAAAATTCGAGTTTCGTTTAGAATATCTTCCGTTATTTTGGCTCCAGGTGGATAAAATTATAGCATACTACTCAGTAAAATAGAGTGTGTAAGAGCAAAATATTTCATACGAATAATTTGTTGTTTACTTTGGGAATTATAAGGGCCCAATTTCACAGCAAAACCATGACCCAAAAAAATTTCAACTCTCAATATCTTCTCAACTAATGGATCTGTACTCAAGGAAACTATAGCATACTACTTAGTAAAACAGAGTGTGTAAGAGAAAAGAATTTCATACGAATAATCTGTTGTTAACTGTGGGAGTTATAAGGGCTTCATCTCACAGCAAAACCATGACCCAAAAATATTTCAACTCTCAAAATCTTTTAAAATAATGGATCTGTACTCATGAACACTATAGCATACTACTCAGTAAAACAGAGTGTGTAAGAGCAAAGAATTTCATACGAATAATCTGGTGTTTACTGTATGAGTTATAAGGGCCCCATTTCATAGCAAAACCATGACCTGAAAAAATTTCAACTCTCAATATCTTCTCAACTTATGGATCTGTACCCGTGAACAATATTTCATGCCAATAATGTGTTGTTAACTGCGGGAGGTAGTTGTAGGTCAAGGAACATGAATTAGTAAAGCTGCTGAAAAGCACCAAGTCGCTCGAGTTACTCACTGTATAATGTGAAAGGTAAATCTACAGTCAGCAGACGAATGGAGCCATGTACAGTACTCTCCTCTGCGAAAGAGGATTTTTTTTTAGTTTTGTGGATCACGTCCGTTGCCAGAGCTGGGTTTCCCATCACTAAAAGCCTTTTACTGATGAGTGTGTGGCAACTTATTAAAAAACTAGATATACCGAACCCTTTCATAACCTACCAGGTAAATCTTGGTAGAAAGCATTCCGGAACCCTCATCCTATCATTGCAAGAAGGATAAGCGAACTGTTTCTTGAACCAAAGTAACCAATACTAGTTTGAACGTTTTGTATAATGAAGTTTCTCGATATTTGAATGACGCAGATGCCCTAGAAGGTTTGAACGAAATTAAAACTCTCCGGTAGGATAGTTGTATAAGGGCTGATCGTCAATAACTTCATGAAAAAGCGTAATGTTGAAAAATATTACATTATTTAGGCGGGCCAATTTAAAATCCGATTGTTATTAACTATGAATAAGACTGATTTTTTTGTTAAAAATCTAAGTGGAACAGTGATTTAGGTATTTTGAATTTTTTAGGTCGTTTCAGGAATATACTTGTTGTCAATCACTGGTCCCACCCCATGTCAAACACTGGTACCACCGAAAATTCGGTATGTCAATCACCGGGTCATTGAAATACTTTAAAAAAAGTAATAATTTTTGGTTGACATAAAAATCGAATTTACTGAATTCACAATACAATCTAAAGGAGCGTCACAATTGTACCAACCAACACCTGGAGCCAAAATAACGGAAGATATTCTAAACGAAACTCGCTTTTTTTCTTAAGCTCTAAATTACCGGTCGCTTCACCCTATTTGTTTTGTGTGAGTGCTTTTTTAAACTCATTTTTCGAAAAAAATAAGCATATGCTCAATAAAACCTTTTAGTCTTTTGTTTATTTTAAACTTCTCTGTCATAAACCTATTTGTTTCAAACATTATTCTGAACAAAATTATTATTTAACAGTTCTGAGATCTGAGTATATCTATACCGATTTAAATCTTTAGATCTTTTAAAACGATTCCTCTTTTTTTTTGTGATGGTGCGGATTTCAGCCTCGCCAAATTCGATGATAGGTGGGGGTAGAATGGTGCTGATGGGTATGGCTTACAGCTTCGTTGAACTCGATGATTACCCGGTCAGATTTGGAGGTGTTTGGATCTGGCACAATTTAGGTGCGCTAGAACCGCCATTTTCCCTCTACTATGGTTACAGGGCCCAGGTTCACCGGGGTAGATGTCTTCTGCAATGAACTGGGCCGTGGCAATTAGACGATTTACTATAGTTTCCTAGGCTGAGTTATAAAATTATAGACGGTTGCAAGGCGCTAGAGGGGAATCAGAATGATATAAGAAGATAAAAATCTTCTTTTATAGTCTGGCAATTTTAAACCCAGCTGGGAGTAGCAAAACGCTGAAGACACTTGGACTATCATGCTCAGAAAAGGATGGTTAAGCTTTTCAGGAACCAAGGAAATCCAGAGAGAATGAAAAAGTAATCTTCAGTGATTGACATTGAGACAGGAGCAATTACCCAGAAGCCAATGTTTACTCAGATGCTGTGAACGCGCCTTAAATAAAAAAACAATATAACTAAATAAAAAAAAAAAAAAATGAGCGAGATAAGAGATTTACTAGGAAGTTATAACCAACTATCTAACAAACATGACAATCCTGATATCAATATTATTTACTTAAGCGTGTAAAATTATTAATTTAAATAAGTGTTAAAATGATTGTTTGAATAAGGTTTTAATTTATTTTGCGTAAAAAATTGGTATTTGACACCATCTTTAAACCAACGGCGGCTGTTTACCGATAAAATTTGGGAAGGTTGCAGCTCAGCGTACGAATTAAGTTTTTACAGAAATAGTTATTTATTTAACAAGTGTGGAAAGTAGTACTTTTCCTCACGCGAGGCAGGGTTTGCACGCACGAGCAAGCGAAGCGAGGCGAGTGCAAGTGCTAATTGCCGAGTGTGAGGAAAATACTTGACACTCGAGTTAAATATTATATTTTTTCTGCAACCATTAGATTTATTAACTAAAAAAATTAAAAATTTCATTTTTACAGTCTACAAAAAGTAATTTATTTATTATAAACATTTATTGTTATATTACAATTATTTACATTACTTACGTATTTACATTACTTATTACATTTTCTGCTGTTTCTTTTATTGATGGAGGAGTGTTTTCTAAACAGGAATCACTAGAATCCATTTTAAATTTCTATAAGGTAACACTATAACCTTTTTAACTGTTATAATTAAAAATATCTAATTATTTATTAAAGTATTATTTTTATTTCTATATTCCTTTCAATTTTTATTTTATTTTTTAATATTCGTTTTTTAATTATTTAGTTACGTTAAATAAGCTTATTAAAGTTTTACAGAAAATATTTATGTTAATAACAAAACTACTTATATCAAGGAAGCACAATAAATTTTTCCACTCACTAGTGAGGAAAGTGACACTAATGGGAATTTTTCCCCACTAGTGAGGGAAGTTGGGCATTACACAGCTGATTTTAATTGAGTAATGAGAACATTCCTACATGGTTGCAGAAAAACAAAATTTCTAAAGTAGCTGCAATAATTACTGAGGTGAAATTTAGAATACCAAATTTATTTCCATAAATCCTGATTTGGCTGGCAAATATTTCAATATATTATATATTTGTTTTTTTATCAAAATTCTAATTATTTTAAATACGTAATCTACTTTACATTAGCTTCGTTCACACTTATATTCCAGTAACCAAGAAAGTGTCAAATGGAATTGTAATGCGCAAACAAAGAAGCGAAGAATTGACAAATAAATGTGTTACATTTTTTGATTTTTTGAAACAGAAACATAATCTATTACTGGGTATTCTTATCGAGTTCAAATCAAATAGAAAGGACGTCATTTATTAAGAAAAAACATCTTTATTTAATATATAATTATTTACAATTCTCAGGTTGTGACATAATTAATTTTTATAAACTCTGAACTTTAAAACAGATTCAATTTAGATATGTAGATTGTAAAACTGCCCATTATACCGAAATTGCACTTTAGAGGACCAATCCGTCCTCAAAATACTTTAAAATAAATTCTGCTAGAAAAATTTTTATCAAATAAAAGTTCAATGATCTACACGTGAATTTGTACCAAAAACTGAAACAGACAGTGATAATTTTTTCGAAAAAATCTCGGTAAACTAAAAAATTCCTTAAGAAAAAGTGTAACTTCCGTTTATAGAATTTACTTCCGATACGGAAATCTATAATAAATAAGACATGGTAAAGAGCAGTGTTTCGCAAAACGCCTTTTTTGTTCCGCGAAAAAATGATTCGACGTTAATAATACAATAATATTAATAACTCAAAGAGAAAGGGATTAGCTATGCGGTTAGCTTATTGGATTCCCACGCCAAAGGTCCCAGGTTCGAATCCAGCTGGTGGCCCTCAGATTTTTCTCTTCCTAGGAGCTTCTTACAGCTCACTAATCCGGTGATGGACAGTGTGAACGAGAGAACACTGTGCACTGAAAAAAGCTCCAGGCGTACATAACCCACAAATGTTGACGCACCTTAAATCATTTAAAAAAAAAAATTATGTTACTTAAAGACGTCGAAAGCAAGAAGTACAGAAGATAAAAGGGCATTATCGTCCATTTATCTGACATCATGTTTATGATTAAGGACTAGACTAAATAACGCTTTCTAGCGAGACTACATCGTATTATGTGTCAATAAAATTTGATTCAATGTTTCATGACAAGAGCAGATAATGTTTTTTAACATTTCTAAACGATGTGAAAATGACATAAGATGCTGTAAATCTGTTCAGTAGATTGGTATCTCGAATTGAGATATTTTGAAACTAAGTAACGGATCCTCTGGTGAGATCAAATCGCTTAAAACTGCATGCGTTTTTTTAGTTTTTTGACATTTAGTAAACAAGACCGTTTTTTGAAAAATAACTTTTCCATCACTTAGGGAACTTCACCATAGATTTTTCTAGGGAAAACCCGAAATAGAAAACTTGATGTTATCGTAATACTTTCCTTTCCTAGAAAGAGAAAAAGCAAGACCAATTTTGGGAAAATAAAACTAATGAAATTGGAAAATAAAAAAATTATTTCCAAGCCCGAAAATATTGCTGGTATTCTTATTTTGGTTGATATTTTCTCTACTGGTGGGTAGAGCGATATGAAACGCGGCTGTTATCCACACGTTTCCAATAAAAACTGCCATCTTGCAAGACCCGTTCAAATGGGCGTTGCGCCAAACGATATTTCTCTAGAATAACAACAAAGAACAAACAAGAACTCTTTTTTTAAAAAGAAGAAAATCTCTTTAAAAATAAAAAATAAATATGATCGAAATCAATGTTTCAGTAAAAAAAAAATTGTATCACTTGCGACCAATTTGAGAATTTAGTATTTGAAGAGGAGGCAAAGATAAGTGATGAAACTTTTAACGTACCGAAGGACGCACGGATGAAGGTCATAAAATTTATTAAAAACAAAACAAAAATTCTAAAAATTCAAATTTTGGTACATTAAATACCATAAATAAATATGAGACATATTTAACATACCAAGGGAACAACTAAAACGACCAACAGCATGCAGTTAACAGCATGTCAAAGGAACGGCCTAGAAATAGAGTCTCTCACAGGAGATATGACCCGCCGAGCTATGGGGTGCCCTAGTTTGCAAATATTCCATATTCAAAGGAAGCCAAATAGATAAGACGCTATGATAAATTTATAGATAGAATTCGCAGCATTAAATTGTATAACGCTGATTTTTATTCGTCGAATAGCACGTATTTGTATCCTTGACCGGTTTAAGGTTTTCATTCATCACTAGAGGTTTAATTAATGAAGTTTGGTTGCAGAGAATTGGATTTCTGCAATTGTCGTACACAATGCACTTGGCTGCAATGACTAGTGTCATAATTTTCTAGTCCAGAACAACGATATTACAATTATATGTTTGTATTCACTGTGTGACATTTCTCCATACTCCTCTTTCAGAGCATTCCCCCACAAGTCTCCGGGCGTTTCTACTAAAACTAGACTTGCCACTTTATCCGCTTTGATGGCTCCATACTAGATGATTAGTGGAGGTTTAGGTCTAGGCTATATGCTCGCCACTCTAAACATCGAATTGAAACATTATACAAATAATTTAAAACAATTCTTACTGAATCAGGTCGAGCAATTTAAAATTGTTCAGATTACTAAATCACTAATAAAACTTTTTTGAAGTTGTTTATTGCCATTTTCAGCCTTCTTTGAATTTCTAATTTCTTTCATATTACATGCAATTTGCAATTGAAATTAATTGAAAGTCAATATAAATAAGAAGTAACAATTTTCTAAAAAATAATTAAATTTAAAGAAAATAAAGTAGGATTAAGAAATTTATACGCCATTTTGGGTTTTATCACTGCCGTCCTCTGATCATCACTGTAGTATTTGACAGTTTCTGAGCTCATAAAATTTCAGATTCTGACTTCTTAAAGTAGAATAACCCTAATCGGACCTCTCTTGCGGTATGCCTCTCCCCCCCCCCAAAAAAAAACAAATCCATTTCAGCTTTTCCATACTCTTGCTGCTGATCTGTCCATTTTTCAGAAGCATAAAGAATATACCCTGTACTCTGCCCGAGTGTTGGTGCTTTTTTGTCTGATCTGGGTACTGTTGCTCCATTAGACAGCATTCAACTTCCCAATTGCTTTTCTTGGGCTTACCACTCTCATTTCCATATTCATTTCCGCTGGTCCGTTCAATTGTAGCCAGGAAGTCAGGTTACATTAGTTCAGTACATCCATTTCGCATCATTGTCCATCCATACAACACGCGGATTTAGTCATATACACTAAACAGATTGGCAATTTATCGCATACACTGTGATTAGTACATTAACGAACCTTGTGCCCATTTTATATCTCACCCAAAGATGGGGATCAAGGTCTCATTGTGGATACTTGAAGCTTTGTATTCGTCTTTAAGTTCTGTGTTTACTTTAGTGAAGTCACTCACATAGCACGTTCTAAAATCAAAGATACTCCTCACTGTTTGTATCATAATGTTTTTTTTGTCTAGTATATGAAATAGAATCTGTAATAAAGATGTGTGTGATATAATAATATTAGGGTCTAAATTATGGTAATGGATTCCTAATAATTAGAAAAAAACTGATTTAATTAGTCTACAAATTGAGCCAAGGCCTGTTAAGGTTCAAGAACGTTGATAATTATTTATATTTTAGTTGTTGCATTCTTCAACTGGAAGAATTTGTTTACATCTTTAATTCTTAGCTATTTGTTGTTTTAAATACTTCGCGTCTGGCAGAGTGAAAATCCAATTTAAATTTACTCAAGACAAAATTTAATTCCACCCAGAAAATTTAATAAGTACCCAAGGCACTTTAACTTGAATTGTTTAAGTTTTTATGAGTTACATTCCCGCATGAACGCTTTTGATATACGAGGTGTGTTCAAAAAGTAACGGGAATTTTCGTTTTTTGAAAAAAATATTTATTTATTCATCTACATTAATATTGTCGCCTTCAAAGTAGTCCCCTACGCATACAATACACTTGTGCCAGCGCTTTTTCCAATCCTCGAAACACTTCTGAAACTCGATCTTTGTGATAGCTTTCAGCTCTTTCAGCGATTCGCTTTTAATGTCATCTATGCTTGTAAAACGACGGCCTTTTAATGTTCTCTTTATGTTTGGAAATAGAAAAAAGTCACATGGAGCCATGTCTGGCGAATATGGAGGCTGGGGCATCGTTAAAGTTTTGTTTTTGGCCAAAAATTCACGAACAAGCAATGAAGTGTGAGCAGGTGCATTATCGTGGTGCAAAATCCATGAATTGTTTTGCCACAAATCCGGGCGTTTTTTTCGGATTGCTTCACGCAAACGGCGTTGAACTTGTAGGTAGTACTCCTTATTGATTGTTTGACCTTATGGCAAGAATTCATGATGCACTATGCCATTAAAATCGAAGAACACAGTGAGCATAACCTTCACATTCGACCGCACTTGTCGAGCCTTTTTCGGTCTTGGCGATCCAGAATGCCTCCACTGGGACGATTGAGCCTTAGTTTCGACATCATATCCGTAAACCCATGTTTCGTCACCTGTTATAACACGTTTCAGTAGATCCGCATCGTTGTCGACTTCATTGAGTGACTCTTGAGCAACTTCCATTCTCCGCTGTTTTTGTTCGAAATTCAACAATTTTGGAACAAATTTTGCTGCCACACGTTTCATACCCAAAACATCCGAAAAAATTTCATGGCATGAGCCAATTGATATGGCAACATCATCAGCGACTTCTCTGATTGTGATTCGGCGATCGTTCATAACCATTTCTTTCACTTTTTTCACGTTTTCATCGGTTGTTGATGTGCTTGGACGTCCAGGTCGTTCGTCATCTTCAACGTTTTCGCGGCCATCTTGGAAACGCTTATACCACTCGTAAATCCTTGTTTTACTCATAGCAGACTCACCATATGCCTTTATTAACATTTCACACACTTTATTACACTTTATTTCATTTTTTACGCAAAATTTAATACAAATTCTTTGATCCATTTTTTTTAACAAACAAAAATCGCCAAGCTCGAAAAACACGTCTAACCTTAACGGCTGCCACTTAAGAAGTAAACAATGAATATTACTGAAAATTTTATCGTACTTCAGGGGCATGTGTACCAACATAATAAAAAAAAAAATTTTACAATCAGACTCTCCAAACCCGCGAAATTTAAAAATTCCCGTTACTTTTTGAACACACCTCGTAGTTTATAAAAGTACGATTACCATGTTATATTTTATGCAAAACTGTTTAGTTCATTTCGGCCTACTTATTACATTAGAAATACCCATATAAAAATAAGATATTAACATACGAGGTGTGGCTATTAAATAACGAGACTGATGCTTCTACAGAAAAACTATGCATGCGCCAAATCTTAACGACCGCCAGCTGTGCCACGTAAAGCCTTCTCTTTCGATTGCAGCGTCTCACGTGTTTGTAGAGAAATCTGTCTGACCGGAACCGTCGTTTGTGTAAGAGGTGCTAGTTTCGTTTTGCCGAAAACATGATGCTACACATGTAGTAGAGCAACAAATTGTCGTGAAATTTCACATGAAACTTGGTAAAACCGCTACTGAAACTTATCTTTTATTAAAACAATTTTATGGCGATGAATGTTAATCACGTGAGCGAGTTTCTGAGTGGTTCAAGCGTTTCCAAGATGGCCGATAAAGACGTCGGAGATGATCACCGCCCGGGTCCTCCCTCCTCGTCCAAAACGGTTGAAAATATCGATTATAATTAATCAACATTACTACCGTGAGGTGCTTGCTCAACCCCGTGAAAGAGTAAGGAAAAAACAACCCGATTTGTGGAAGAACTAGTCATGGGTTCTCCATCAAGACAACGCGCCGGCTAACACTGCATTGTCTGTCAAGACGTTTCTACCAAAGTCAAAACTGCATTAAAAGGAACACGATTTCAGTCCGATGAAGCTGTGAAAGAAAAAGCGGCACGCTTCATGCAGGAGCTCACAGAAAAAGACTTCCAGCACTGTTTCGAACAATGGTAAATTCGCATGGAGCGTTGTAGGGATAGGGGAGGGGTGTATATTGAAGGTGATAATAACTAAATATGTATAAATTTAAAATAAAATGTTTTACAACAATAATCTTGTTATTTAATAGCCACACCTCGTACTTAATTTATAACACGAGGAAATAAGGCTTGGTGTTTGCTTAAAAATCACTAAATGTCTGGCCATGAATTAATTTTTTCCAGAGCGATTTCTCCAAAGGAATTCGTGTTTTCTTTTCCCTCAGACACAGCTTTTGGATACACAGAGTGGCGAATTTCAGCTGCCCAGTTCATATTTACTTTCTGGGCTAAGATATCGAGATGTAGGCTACTATTTAGAAATAGTTTTCCAACGGTGACATCCTAAAATTCTTGTTCATTCAAAGAGATCAAGAGGGCTTCTCTTTCATAGAGCGACAGTTCGCGTGTTACTACAAAGTTCTCAGTGTTTTCTAATTTTTTCGAAGGCGTATTATATAGGTCCAGTAAGAAGAGTTATCCTTTGCAGTATTTCGTCCAGATGAATATCAGTAATCTCTCCCCAAGAACAACGAGGGGTTTTTCAAGATAAAATTATCAATACTCTTCATTTTCTTTTTTGGTACTGCAGAGGACAGAGTTTGGGATTTCCGTGTATCAACAATAAATTCAGTGCATTAATCAACAGATAACAAACAGGTTTAATATCCCGATAATATAGTAACAAACATCATTAATTTAATTCAGATAATCTCAGCCTGAATAACCTCAGATAATTCAGTCTTAGCTACTTCACGCCTTGGGAGCAAAGGCTTAACTTTACCTGAAACACCCAGTGATTATTTGCAAAAAAAATGCTTTGATTTGGAGAGTTTATTACGAAATGAAAATTTTTAACACATGTTTTTAAAAGTAACGTGTTTCTGTCGTTCCCTAACGTCTAGTTCCTTTGCAAATCGTATGTGTTCCTTATTACATTAGGATGGTGCCCTTTTTTTAACTATACTAAGAAACTTCTCTAGCTTGTTAAGAGGAGTGCGTTCATCTCCTATTAGGTTAGAGGTTAAAACTTCCACAATCTTATCTGGCTACCTTGCTGTAGATTCAGAAGAAGTGTTTGGGCGAGTAACTTGCTCTAATCGTCCCTATAAAGATCAAAGAAAAAGACAAAAAACTAAGAGAAAATTCAATCTGTTCAGGACTAGCATAACTTGATTGGATGAAACAAGTTATTATTTATTCGGTCTTAGGCAATGTTCGCTAACAGTAAGAGGATGAAGGGGTTCTGCAAACCTGAGTAGCACATTATTTCTTCCACTTATGCGATAAGTAAAAGCATTAATACATTCTAGTTTTACCATGAGAGACCAAAGAGCAAATATGCAGAAACAAAATGTTAGTTGAGTTTTGCATTCACTTCTGTATTAATTTGTGTTCTATTCTCATCAAGTCTGATGTTGCTGATGAAAATTGATACTTCTCAACTAACGGACTCGCTCAATATCCAAAAAATAATTTCTCTTCAAACCAGCGAAAACATGAATAGTTTAAAAAATATTTTTAAAAAAATATCTCAAAAAATCACTCCCAAAGTGTGTTTATAAAACCTCCTGGAACGGATATCACAAAAAAAAAGTAAGTAAATATTTCTCTCTGAACTTTATAAATATCTTTTGAATCGTTTGTGACGTTAAATAGAATCTAAGACAACATTTCCATTTTTCGTCATTAATACAAAATCAACCTGATAAAACAAAAACGGAATTGATGACGCTCGAATACTGGATGCCTAATATTAGAAATCTTACGGAATAGTGAGTCATAATTGAATAGTAATTTTGTAGGAAATAAATGTAGCGAAGAAAAAAAAAAGGAAAAATATTATAATGTGTGGGATTACAAAATGAAGTAATTCTTTATCAAATAATATGTGTATTTTTCTATAATTGTCTTTAATATATTGAATTATGGGTACTATAGCATTTCCCAGCTTCCTGAAGAGTGAAATGGAAAAGAAAAGCCAATCGTTTGGAAATATACAGTTTACATTTCACCCCTTTCCTGTTCGTTATCTTGGGAATGGTACGTAGTCAAGTGACTGACTCTAATGTCCTGCTGAATAAGAGGAATTCCAAGCATGTCTTTCAAACTAAAAAAACCTGCAGGAAGAAATGATCGTTTTCTAAGCGACAAACGGCCCAACAAAAGGTTGCGCAAATGCGCGTCAAATATTTTCAATCAGATTTAATTTTTCCCGCACTGTATGCAGTAATCGTGCGGACAACAATACGGAAGTACCAAGAGAGAAGTATTTTATTGGAAGGAAAAAGGGGAAAGATGGGATGATTTGTTGTCGGCAAGGATTCTGTAGCTAGCCTAAGAAGACTGCGGATTATTTTTTTTTAGTAAATTATACAAAAAAAATGTTTAAAAAAGTAAAGTAATACCTATTTTTTCAGGCGGGGCTTTACGTCCAACTACCAATTAGGTGTCGTGGACGGAGGCGACTAGCAAACATACTTTACTGTAAAATTTCTTTTATTTAACCTTTAAATAAAATCCAAGGCCTAAGACCGGGGAATCGAACCCAGTACCACAATACATATTAGCATATTTATCAATTACAAAAATTAGAATTATAGCTCAACTTCGTCTCTCTCATAAAAATGTAGTAAGGATACTCAATAAAATTAATAAGTGCAGTTTGGATGGCGGCGTGTTGTGCAGTTTGTGCAATAGAAATGAAATGGAAAATTTGGGACATTTCTTCTTCTACTGCCTTTTATACGGACCTCGTTGCGATCAGTATGTGCTAAAATATTTCCCTTCAATGAACCTTGATATTGTAAGTTTGTTTGTATTTGACAGTACAGACAAGATCAATGACATTGTGTATTTATTATGTGTTGGGTTCATTGTAGTTGAGACCTTTTATTATGAATGAATAGTTAGTCAAAATAAATGTTTGTTTTTTTTTAAATGTGTCCAGAGGATATCTTCCTTATACATTGTGCTGCACTATTGGTTGTTCTTATTATATAGGTGTAATTTTTCTACTTTTTCGTAATGTATGTTATATTTTTACTATATTTTGTGAAGTCCCAACTCTCTTGTAAAACTGCTAGTTGTAACAAGTAATTAATAAATAAAAAATACATATTAGCTTTACAGGTCTCGCCTCTAACCGCTCGGCCACAAAAAATGTTAAATCATGATATTTTTAAAAACAATAAAAAAACTTTGTACATTTACAAATGCAATATTACTGGCTTCAGTTACATAAATGGAATAAACTCAGAATTCATTTCTTAGCCGTTAACTACCTAATAAAGTTGTAAAAAGTAGTAACTAAGTTAGTCTACTAAACTCCAATATTTTGAAAAAAATGCCCTCTAAATTGTTTCTCGTAAAAGTATCAACATAACTTCTTGCTCACGTTCCTTAATAATTTTATTTGACCGAAATGTTTTTGAAAAAAACGCTGTAAATGCGATGCAGTTCTTTAACTAGGGGGAGAAAAACGCATGCAAGGAGTGCATGTTTTGTATTCGGACGTGGCAACAGTAAATGCAATTATCTGCGTCACCATACACGAACCCATTTAATAGCTAGGACATAGGATTAAACGGAATCCTGTGTAACGTAAGTTTATTGAATACCTTTCAACGCACGTTGGCTGGGGGTTCATGACAAATCCTAGACAAATAGGATAACTTTATTAAGTTTAAAAGTTGTTAGTTGTCTATGGCAAAAGCCAACTTTATATACGCTCCTATTTGAAGTCTTTAGCGGAAAACTATCAAGCCGTTCAACCTCAACAGAATTCAATTCTTTTAGTAAAATAAAATCAGCCTTCAGAATAGCACTTCTTCCATTTACTACTCCATCCGGACAATGCGTAACATCGGGTGAATTTTGTACATAAATTAATTCAGCGCAAAAAAAAAACCTCACCAAATTCAGATTCAGCGAATTCCAGAATCTTGTTTTCTTCCGTCCAAACTATTTCCTGTAAATCCTGTCTTTAAACTCTTCCGGATTAAAGACGGCTAGAGAGCCGTTGGCTATTCACCACCATAGTGAATACCTAATGCTAATTATCTCCACATAAAGTTAATAAGTAATTATTCTTTGTAAATATAATAAATAATAATAAATTACCAAAATATTTACAAGTTTTCAATTTCTATTGGGAAATATTGATAAACGCAAAACTGCAAGGCGCCAGGAAGTGGTTTTTAAACCATTATTAAAAAAAGCCGCAGATAACTTTATTGCGGGAATAAAACTGGAAACTATTTCATTCATGTTTTGGTTGAAAAATAAAAAATGCATTAATGCAAGTTTTTTTTAAGGCAAACCACTAAAAAAATAAAAGAAAAGAAAAGAAAATATTTTTCGACTTATTGATGGACATTGCCTGAATCTTTAAAGCAATCAAGGAAATATTAATTTTTAATTATTACATTAATTATTTTTGATTTCTGTTTTATTATCCACTGATGATCACAGAAGAAACTTCGAGAAAGAAAAAAATCATTAATAAATCTGTACGCACCTCTCACTTTCTCAATTACAACGTTTTTACTCAAAATGTTTCTTCAAACAATATTTATATTTAATTAATCACACCAAAATATAAAATTTCAACTTATGTGATTTTTCGTTTTTAACATATATTCACACAAACTGCAAGACATCCGCAAACACGATAATTTTGGGGTGAACAAGATACGACAGCTTCAACAACTGGTCGTACATTATAGTCTAAAAAGCCTGTGCCACAGGAATAGCCTTAAGGGTAAACCCTTTTCAACTTGGCAAGATCTAGTATTCAACTTAGCTTAACACTTATCCAGACTCGGGAACGCAAAAGGACATTTCTTTTGAATACAGAACGTCGAAAAATCTCTTAGTCGAAAATAAAAAATATTAAGGATTCAATTTAGCGAAGAATCGATCCAGAACAAAAAACAACTCCGTCTTTTTGGCCAACGTCTTTTCTTCAGAGCCTGGATAATACAATTACAACAATTTAGAATATTGAACCACCGGACTGCAAATACAACATGTTGATATAACTTATTAAAACTGTAAGAAATGATATAAATTATAATCATAAGAATTTACGTGGCTATGTGGGTTGGTTGAGTTACAGAAAACTAAGAGCCAAAAATGGAGAACAGGCATATATAGTTGTACAAATATAACGTTAGCAAAAAGAAGTTGTTCTTTGTTCTGGGCCGATTCTTCGCTAAATTGAATCCCTTAACACAGGGCTTCTTAAACTATGGGTCGCGACCCCAAATGGGGTCGCGTAGCAAAATTCTGCGGTCGCGAGAGATTTTAATGTCAAATATTTATATATACCATTTTATAACATCACTAGAGTTGGCGGAATTCAGTGGACTTGCAGCGTCTAGACACGCGCATTTGTTGAAGGTTTTGAGCTATCTCCACCGACAGCAGTAAACGATCGATGATCGCTATTATTATACTATTATTATCCATCTCATTAAATTTTTTACTTATATTTTAATTTAATACTTACCACGCAACTACTTGAATATATTCGAGCGAATTAAGACGCTCAGAATCCACTTTTAGTTTTGAAACTGCAATAAATACAATTTTATAATTTTTTGAGCAATTTTTAATTTTAGATTTTTGTATGTTTCAAAACGAATTCTAAAACTATATATTTTCATATGTATATGTATATTGTTACCTAATAAATAAATCATCAAAAAATATTAATTTATTTTTCTTTTATATTTGTATGGGGTCGTCAAGAAACTCGCAATCATAAATGGGGTCGTGAATGACAAAAGTTTAAGAAACCCTGCCTTAACATAAATGTTTTACGATCATAAAAAGCTAATACAAATTCATATTTAAAAATAAAAAATATTAGATTTTACAAATAAGAGTTATGCAACAAAATGTAGAGGAATTAATGGACTTAAATTAAATTAATTAATGGAATTAAAGGATGAATTTAATGGACTACATTTGAAAAAAATAAACTGGTAAATCATACTTTTTCAAACATTTTTAAGTAAAACTGCCAAAAAAAACAAAAAAAAAAAAAAAAAAACACCCCAATTTGAAAGAGTTTTAGGGTCAACCCATTCTCAGAGATAGCTGAAATGTTGCTGCGTGTCAAAGGTAAATTTTCCAATTTCTGAGATAAGCGTGAGAATCTAGATAGATACTTCTAGAACACAACCAGCTTTGTGTGACGTTTCTTTCACATTTTTAAATGAACAAGTAAAAGTAAAACTATAAAAGAAAAATTAAACAATTTCCAACCTTTTCCACAGTCATTTCTGGGCAAGAGGTAGACCGATATCGTCGCCTTCTTGGAGGAAGCCGCTTGGCCACGGCCACGCTCTCCTTCCGTGTATACTTCAACATCTTATCGATAGACGAATCTTCAATATACATCGAAGACACAATAAATAACTTTGCCAACCGATAATTAAAGTAATATACATTTAAAACGTCAATAAAACTAATAATTTAAAGTAATAATGATTTATACTGGAAGAGTAACGCAATCAGACTAAAATGAATCACAAAAACGCTGTGTGGGCTGTGTTCCACTTCCACCGACTCTTTCCTTATCTTATACTACAGAATAGAATAAAATAAAAAAAAGGAAATAAAATATCAAAGAGTATTCTGGCAGTTAAATATAAAAATGTGCATAAAAGAAATATGAGTATGTTTAAATACATGATCAATTTAGAATTTAGACTAAATATTTAAGGGACAGCAATCAATAGGGAAAAAGGAACCATCAATATTTAAATTTGTTCGCAAAAGACTTGGTGCTTCGCACCACTTCACTTATAGCAGTGGACTAATAACAAAAAATTGCAAAAATAGCAATTCCATTAAACCGAATTCCTTCGAATTTTGCAGCCTACTTGCATATTTGTAACTTAAACGAGGGTCGTTTGAAAAGTCCGTAACTTTGGATAGGCATATTTGCCTCTCACTTTAATGTTTATTTTAGGTTTCTTCAAGAATCAATTCAATTGGAGGGCCTGAAAATGCGATTGTACCAGCAGATTCTGTCCAGAGATGAAGGAGATTAATCCAATTAACAATTTTGATAGGGCAGCTAAGCTGTAGCTCAGGGAAGATTTAGATTCCTGGGGTAGTTAAGAAATATTCTCTATAGAATCGTTTCCGATTATGAGTCTTTTCAGAGAACGTGGTCAGCAGGGAGGGAGTGCTGAATCTCGCGAATATCAGAAGATGTAAATTTGATCAATGAACATCGCAGTGCACTGTACCTAACATCCACAAAAAAAAATTGTTCAAATAAATATTAACCTAAATTAGTAGACATTCAAAAAGTGAGCACCATAAACTTTCAAATCAGATGTTAAGATATCTAATCTGATGCTAAGAAACGGACTTTCTTATAAGCTGGATGGATTTCACCATCACTTATCTTCTGAATCTTTCAACTTGAACCTAGACTGCCAAGAAAAATCTAAGACAGGACTATATTCTAGCTGGATATCTTCCAAGCAAAGTAGTTTTGTTCAGCCAACACCTACACAGCCAAGCAATTGTTCGGCTTGGCCGGAAGTTCCCTTCAAACTGCAGCCAAATGCAGAGCAACTATCTTTTTATTCTTAGCATTTGGCTGCAGTTTCTTTAAAACGAATTGTAGTATAGATTGCATGATAGATTTCCGTCTGTAAACCAACATTCTTAACTATTTAAATTCAAAAACAACCAATATAAACAATGAGTTTAATGTTTTCAATGACTAACAATTCGACGCTAAATATAAATGCAACTATTAGCTTATAAATAAACCCGCGACACATTCTCTCAAAGTGGCTGTGAGTAGTTAGTCAAATGGAGAACTAGAAAAATTTTGCTGTTCAGTAAAAGACTGTCGACAGATCTAGATGAATAAATATTAAATTATATTTATTCACACGAAGTAAATATAGTTAACAACGAATACTTTCTGTTTTTTAATTCATAAATTAGGAGTTCAATTAATACGCCATCTTAATCCGAAAATAACTCGGAACAGGAAACAGTTTAAAGTATGTCTGACTTGCCACCACAGGACAGAGACAGGCGAAAGAGTTCATTAGAGGCTATTCGCCAAGGCTGACTGCAGAATTAATCCGTCAAGGCCGCGTGGGGCTATAAGGATAATTGTAGGCCTATTAACTGGCCACTGCAGGCTCAGAAAACACATGCATCGCATGGACCTGGCGGATGATAGCCTTTGTAGGTTCTGCACGTGTTGTGTCAGTGTGAGGAACTCTTGTGGCTAAGGATGTCATTTTTCGGGGAGGAAAAACCAAGGCCTGTGAGCTTTATCCAGGAGTCGTGCTCGAGCATTACGAGTCTGATCAAAAGGACGGGTCTGGAGGGTGAGCTCTAAAGTCGGGGAGCCACAATAGATCCAAAGGGGTCGCAGTGGCGTAGGCCTTGAGGCCACTCTATTTAATCTAATCTAATCTAATGTCCGACTACGTAACAAATTCACTCAATGTCCTGGTTGAACGTTTTCCAAATCTCTTCTCTTTTATTATACTCCTTCAAAACAACTGCTAAATGGGATTCATCGATACACATTTTACCCTCTTCAAGAAAATAAGCCAAATTTTCAAATACTTAGTAATAATAAAAATGAATCTATGCTGGAAAGTAAAGTTTGATTTTAAGACTGGACCTCTAAATCCAAGAACCTTGGAGGGTGATTAGGTGGGCCGCCATAAAAAGGACAAACAGCGTTTTTAGAAAACTGCCCAAGTAAAACTAGTAAATTTGGAACTTGTAGGAGTTGCGTTTATAAGAGAACAAACCTACGGGAGAAAAAATATATTAAAAAAAGGAGGGGATATAGTATTAGGGATAGCTAGGGCTGTACTAGAGGTTATAACAGTGGTTCTTAACCTTAGCCTACCCTTAGCCCCCTTTGATTGATGATTATTTTGGGTTCCCCTTAGACAGTCTTTAAAAACTGTTATTATTTTCTAACAAAATGATGCATTACGTTCTTTTTTTAAAAATGTATCCTGTTATTTACAATCTGTATATACATATATACAATAAGTAAATAGGAATATATAAAATAAATGAATGCGAGAAGACAGGAGGTGAGAAACTACCCAGCGGTAGCACTCTCAACAGGATATTAATGGTGTTTAGGTCTTCAGACTGCAAGGAAGTCGCGGGGCCACTGCCGATTCAGTCGGCGAGTAGGATTGTTAGGGATGTCAGAGGAGGCGAGAGACAGTACAAGAGGATTTGAGCGAGTAGAGAGAGCAGTATAGAACTTTTGGCGGGTTGTTGAACGAATGGGATGTTGAGGTCGTTGTGAAGAGTGAGGCTAGTCACGTAGAAAGGAGCGTCAGCTATCTGTCGGAGTAGTTTTGACTGAATGTAGTTTGACATGTCCGTATATGTTTTGTAGGTTTGGCTGAATCCCACAGCTCTAGACGTAAGACAACACAGGTTTGAGGATAGTATTGTATATTAAACGTTTCGAGTTGCATTACGTTCACAAATATAAACTTTTTTTTTTTTTAATTCAACCAAACTAATTTTTTTCAATTTATTGCACTCCTTACCAAATAGCAACACCTTGCAAATTTTTCTCTGTGTACGGAATGTAAAATCAAGCAAAATACAATAGCACATTCACAGAGACGCGATGAGAGTTGCCAATCACTGTTGATATTCTTCAGGTATTTGAATCTGGATTTACAACATTAGAAAATCATGCAGCTATCGCCGTGTTAGGGTGCCGGGATGGGAACTAGAAGAGAGGTACAGGTACAGGATGAATGAATAGATTAGTTTAGATGGTAAGGAAACTTGAGCAGATATGATACATGTTGAGGTCTTTGATGGAGGATAATTATGGAAACGAAGAGAAAAAGAGGGACATTGATGATTCGTCTGAAGACTTGGAATTGATAGGACTGTATTTACTGGGTTTGGCGGACTTCCACAGTGCCTCTCTTGCCTTGTACGGGTGGTTAAATGTTTTGTAAATAGTCAGTCACTGTGGAATTAGATCCGCGTAGATGTCAGAATTGACAATATTCTCCAGAGTTCAGTTCTTGTCTTTCAGTAGGGGTAATAGGTTCAAAGTTAGTTAGGTAGAACCCCAGACTGGGGGACTTGGTTGGCTGTTGGAGTGGCTTAGTTGTTTTACAGTCAGACTGTGTTGTTTTTTCTCAGTGTAATCTGTGTTTGCAAAAGTTAGAATTTACGAGTACAGCCGTTATTAAACACACACAGATATTACACAATAAACACCAAAAATGGTGGAAAACTCACCGTATTTTTCCGGTGCAAATTCAGATCCAGAAATCGTAATACGCCACAATACTTACAGTTAACGTTTACGAGCAGCCGTAAAAATACAAAAAAAAATTGTATGAAAATTTTTGTGTTTTTTTGCTTTCAATTGATTCGTCATTTGAACGAGTTCGAGCTGTTTGATGAGAAAACTATAACTGGGTTCACTTCTTTCTCTTACTCCCTCGTGGAATTATTCTGACTTTACTTTTTTTATTCTTTTTGTATCCGCAACGAACAGGTATTGCCAAAAAATATATTTTGCCCACCGATTGTCCAATAGTGCATGAGTGTCATTCTACTTCCACTCCAACTTCTCACTTAAATTTTTTACTTTATTTTACTATAATAAATGGCAATCGTTTCAAAATTTCAATTTATATTTTTAACCAGAAATAACAATTCTGTGGTCGCCGCATAAGGTTGTTCAACAAATTAGTTTTGTATGTGAGCCCAATTTGTCTGTGAAGTTCAGATTTAAAGCCTGGAATTTGAATTATTTTTTAAGGAGAAGCTGTATTTGGGTACTTCTAATCTGAGGAAGTCGTCTGAATGTTAAATTCATAGGGATGAATGGTTTTACAAAGTACATAATGTTTTGAAATTACTAATTTTTTTAAATAAACTCTACAGATTACATCGAAAACGGTGGGGATTCCGATGTTGGAGGCTGAGGAAATTCTAGGCCTGTCTAAAAAGGCTACGGTTCTGGTGTTGAGTGGACACGCAAATTTTGCGTACCATCTTTTCAAAGGCGGCTTCGCCCACTCTCGCCAATCTGCGCTGACTTTGTAGGGGAGTGTCACCGTTAATTCTAAAACTAGATTCCTCGTCTTTGGGAGGTTATATGTTTCGCTATAGGAAACTGTGGCATCCGGCAATCTTTACCAGAACTTTCTAGGTTTATTCAGTGCGCTGTGGCGATTGAGTCGCCATGCTCACTACTTGATTAGTTTATTGTACTGTTATCCGACATCCTCTAGTCGGATTTGTTGGTTTTGAAGCCCCGGTGTATCATATAAGGTGAGTGGGCGGGCATTTTGGATTGCCTGCGTTCCTTCCCCCTCTTGGAAGAACCGCCCTTTCTTACAATCAATCAATCTACAGATTAGAACTTCGAGAGAAAATGCCGTTAGAAATGTCGTATTTACCAAATTTTTTTTTCTGAAATCGTACAGATATATTATTTTGAGTTCCATCCAGAAAACTCATGTTTTGAGGTGTCCTAAAATTGTTTTTTAAAAATATATATCATAATAATGAATTTAAAAGGAAGCATCTCGAGAATTGACATGATCATTTCAAAATTCTGATCTCATTTTATTAAAAAGCTGATAATGTTCTTTGATAATTTCCCACACAAACCCAAAAGCCAAACTCCTTTGTAACATTTCAATGATTTCAAGCGATAATATCTCGTTGTTTCAGACTTCTGGAGGAGGAAATAACAAAAATTCCAGGTCTTATATTTGAATGTACGTGAAATTACCCAATAAAATATCAATCGCATATTAATTTTTCTTCAGTAATTTTGATTAGATTATTAACTTTCGCATTAAGCAAGTAACATACTCATCTATTGGACAAGGAAACAAGGCAGTCGTTTATTCTACTCAAAATCACGGGAAAAAATATCACCACTTGTGGCAATATCGTTAAAAATTACACCATAATTCTCAATTGTTGTGCTTTCTTATAAATCACACGAAATGATAATAACTTGAAGCTGTGAAATATGATGAATAAATTTTTCAGAAATAATATTTTTCTATTATATAAAGATCAATATAAAAAATAATGGAGTTAACATCTGGCTTTTATGCCGTTGAAAAAAGTGACAAAAGCTACAATTTGATTAAATAAACGTAGTATACGAAGTATGAAGTGTAGCGTGTATTTTACTACCCCAGCAGAAGTGACAGCATCCTTTCAAAATGGCTGGCACATAAATTTCCTTTACGCATTCATATATACTGCATGTAGGACTCTCTTGCACAGAACTACACTCTTTTTCATTTTGGAATAGCGATTATTCGATTGCGAGTTATCTTTTTTCAAATGTTTAACAGGCGCAAAGTGCTGAAATCGATTCTCAAATGTCAGTTTTCTTTGGTGAGAGGGAATTATGCGTAGATATCGGCTTACAGGTTATAAATGCGAGGCTTTTATCCAAGTCTAGTAAACTAATACCAAAAGCTTTGATGGAAATCTAATTTATCTAACATTGTACTTAATCTTTTCAAATTATTTCTGTATGGATTATTTTGTATTGGGACAGCATTTTGTTACGTTTTTTTTACATTAATCTTTTAAAATACATGCTTCTGTTTACTTCAGTTCAAACGAAAACCATCTGAGAGGCAAGTAAACGCGGTAAGCTCTCATTTTTCAGAATGAAATCCATAAGAAATCCACTGGAAACTAGTAGCTTTTCGATAGTTCTTGACGGAGTTAAAATGAGTTAAAAGCAATTTCAAAAAATAATTAAGTGACTCTGAATAATTTATCACCGTTTAATATAGGTTTTAAATTTGAAGTCATTTCAAAACCACCAAAATTCAACCTTTTATATCTCATTAACTATTACTATTAAAATACTGCTATTTATACTAGTTACAGAGCTAACATTTCTTTACAATTCGATAAAGAATCCATTAAAATCTTAACAATACGAAGAGAGTTACAGAGGTTTGAAGTTTGAACGTATTTGAAAACATCAAAAATTTAACCTCCTAAATTTCATAAACTATAAACACTAAAACATTGCGTTTTATACCAGTTATAGAGCAAACTTTTCTCTAGAATTCAGTAAAGAATTCATTTAAATCGGAACATTACATATAAGAAGAGTTATAGAGGTTTGAAGTTAGAATGTATTTGAAAAAGTCACAAATTTAACCTCCTAAATTTCATAAACTATAAACACTAAAACATTGCGTTTTATACCAGTTATAGAGCACACTTTTCTCTACAATTCTGTAAAGAATTAACTGAAAACGGAATAATACGAAGAGAGATATTAGAGGTTTGAAATTTGAAACATTTCCAAACCTTCCAAAATTTAACCTTCCATATCTCGAAAACTATTATCACTAAAACATTGCTATTTATACCAGTTATATAAATGACTTTTTTCTACAATTCGGTAAAGCATTCTATATCGAAATCTATTAGATCTGGTATGTTGCTAAAAAATTGCAGTCATAAAGGATGATATGCCCTATAATATAAAGAAAATTTGGGAATATTATCTTTTATAGAAAAAGAGAAAAAAATTGTCAATGTTGGGTGTTTTTTTAACGTTACGCTTTTCCATTCACTTTCTGACGATCAACCCTTATACAACTGTCCTACGGGCCAGTTTTTCTTAGATGTCATAAATTGCATTGCCCAAATACAGTGAGACATAGATCTGTTAGAGAGAAATAATATTTAAGAATGCATTTACAGCCGATGAAGCAACTGTATGTTCTTTCATTAATAAACTATCTACAAAGAACGGAGAGAACTGTGCCGCTTTGACATAGAAATGTTATCAATGAATGCCACACACAGAACTCGTTCAGATTGCTGTCCGCGCAGGTCATTCACATTTCCCTTACTAGTCATTCAGTTTGCTCAGAATTATATTTACTTTTCTCAGTTTTATTTACTTTACGCATAAAATACAGCGAGTTATTAAATAAAATGGAAATCCTTTTTTAAAAAAATAAATAACTTTAAATACATCATCTTAATTTTTGTTAAATTTAATTCCTCTTAATCCAATAAAGATTAAAATATTGCTCCTCGTATTTTAAGAATTCCTTGCTCGAGAAACATTATTAATGCGATCTAGAGCACCGAAGCACTACAAAGCTATTTACGACAGACTGGAAGTAGATAATCTTCCTCTTATTTCGAGCTGTCGCCAATAATGAGTGGTCATGGCAAGTTCCTGCAATATCATCTGCACCGGTTCAACTTAACTGGCGATCTGAGCTGCACATATGACCGGGCGACTCTAAAGACAGTGGACCCACATGCTGTTCAAACATGAATCATTCCAGTTTAAGTTGCTGTTTTTATTAAAAAAGGTTATATTCTACAATCTCAACTATTAGGCCATGGGCACACAGAAAGCGGTCTGTCGCGGCGGGCAGCAATCCAGCGGTCGTCGCGGCGGAATGCGATACACGTCACACAGGATGCGATTCTTTTGTTAGAGCGGTCCAGTTTGGAGCTTTCTTCTTAAGAAGTAGTAGTGCTTTTTCTTGTTCTTTGTTTTAATTTTTATATTATTGAGTATGAGCTCGGACGAAGAACAACTCCTTCTACTACTAGCTTTGGCAAAGCAAAAAGAAGTTGGGTGCATGAAATCAATAAGAAGAGAGAACAATTAGGGGAATACCACCGCTTATGTATCGAACTGGAGTCACATGAAGATAGGTTTTTTTAAAACCTTTTTATAATGTCCGTGTGAATTGCCAAACAAAACTCTGTATTTGCGCACATTTTCTATAAAATTTCAATTTCTTCACTCATTTGTGATCAAAGGTGGCAAGGCGGTCACGTTGAAATCTGTAGTTTTGTACTACCAGATCGCTTGTTGACGCAACAAAGACTAGCCCGTGGCGGTAGACCGCGTTCTGTTTGACGAAGATAATGTAATATTGTGTAATACAACTAGACCGCCTAACCGCCTCGATCCTTAACCTTACAGCATTCTGAAATTATAAAAAAAAAAATTATAATTTTAAATATCTAAAAATTTTATTTCGTTAAAAAATTTAAATTATGGTAACTTTTGATTCAATTTCAATTAAAATTAAGAAATATTATTCAGGTAGGCTTTATGTTACAACTGTCAAATTTGGCTTTTACACAGAGTGGCAACTAGCTCTAACCGTAATTTACTATATAAATTTCTCATATTAAACATGAAACAAAATTCAAAGCCCAGGGGCCAAAAATCGAACCAGAACCAGAATACTTTCAAAGCCATGCCGGGCCTCCTTTAACCGCTCGGCTACCTTGGCCTCCTAAATTTAATAAATTACATACTGTTATTTATAGTTGAAATATTCAAATACTTCTACATGAGTGATTTGATTCTATTAATTAATAATTAATAGATTCATTAATTAATTCATTAATAATTAAATGGAAATTTATTCCTGAATTTATTGTGTATTTGTATTATATATTCTACTTGTTTTATCATTATTGTTATTGTTACTTTATTATTTGATTGTTTTAATTTTGTTAGCTGCGATTCGTTTTGTTTTATAGCATTTGATTTCTAAATTTATAATAATAATAATTTATTGTATACTGTATCATATTTTCTGTTGTACTTGTACAATACACTTCATGGAATAAGCAATATAATCGATTATTAAGAGAAGGTTTTGTAATCGATTTACGAGTTTTCCGCTGAAATACCCGTTTTGACATCTCCAAAACACGAAAAAATAGCTTTTACAAAATTTTCTGTGGCTATTTAATAATTATATGTGTTTGTATTAATTTACCCAAGAAGATGAGAATTTAAGAACAAAAAATAAAAATTGTTTCCTGTGTTTTATTTTATACTTTAATCAAAAATTACTTTTTATAAATGTTCGGCTGCGTAAAGCTATTATGGGATCTCCCACGCTAAAAATGGGCGATTACCTGAAATGGGCCGAGGCACTAATCAATGCAAGCTCAGCGAAACGTAAACCCACTCACTTTGTAGGGCAGGAAAGGGACCAATGTACTTCAGATAGAGAGAGAGATACGAGCTTTTTGGTTTCTATAATCACATTCGAACCCTTTTCAAACTGCCCTACGCGGAGTTCATATTTATTAATTAGGGAGCGCCTACGTCAGAAGCCATTAATTAAGGCCAGCTAATTAGGGCAATGTTGAACCCTTTTTTTTTTGATTAAGGACAATGTTCTTTTGTTACTAATAACCATCAACGGACAGTGAGAGCAGTAAGAGGTTCCTTGGAAGAGGAAATCTGAGGACAGACTGCTGGATTCGAATCCTGGATCTCCGCCTGGGAATCCACAGTTCTATCTACTGAACTACTCTCCGAGCGCTACATAATTTCAAATTCTGATGTTCTTTAATTTGGTTTTTCTCTTAATTTTATAAAGATGACAGAATACATAGATTTAGAATTGATAGAAGAAGTGAGCTATTTAGTGAAGGCTTAATAAGTCGACATACAGTCCATTTTCTAAGCCTAATAAATCGATTAATTTAATTTCGCTGAAAAAGTTAATTAAAATAGAAAGAGTAAAGCTCCAAGGTAACTAAGCTGTAAGAGACGAAGATTAGATTCTTCGAGGATTGGCCAGACAGCGTTCCTGACTGCGAACCAGAGGATCTATTGTCGCACTCTCTTAGAGGATTCCGTCCAGTCCTATTTGTTGAAAAGGAAACGCTACAAAGAAGTCTTCCACAGCGTTTTAAATGAAATCCTTTTCTGAATAGCAATAATTTAATTGGTGAAAATAAGAATAACAAAAAGAAAAAGGACGAAATTAAATCAATAAGGTACAGTGAAAGGATAGAAGAAAGGATACTAATGGACTCGGGCCATTTTATGAGCAACGTGTTTGTTTGCACAGACAGCGGCGGAAGGGAGAACTCGTTTCAGCAGATAGGTACCTTTTCTTCTAGACTAGAGATTGACGGTAACATTGTCAGCGAATGGTCTTCTCTCCCAGCCGCAAGTGGAGAGAACTTGTCTTACTTAAAATATCTTTAGAAAACTTTCTATTATAAAAGGCATTTTTCTACCAGCGGGAAAGGAAATCTTGAAACTATGTCATTTTCAAAATGGAGTTGTCATAAACATCTATCTCTCTATCTCTGGCTGTGTCTATGTGCTGGGGCGATGCTTTGGGAAAGAGAATATCGACAATTTGAAGAAATAAGAGCTGTGAACACAATTGTCTTTCTTGCTCCATTTGATTAATTTCTTTTAAAAGCTTTGACTCCCACATTTAGTTGAAGAAGAGGAAGGACTCTCTATTCACTCAGAAATGAAGAGAATCTTGAATGAATTCGGTAATTCCAGCGGTAATTCAGGAATATATTCACAATTGGAATCAGAATCGTGGATCTTCCAGAATCCCATTTAAAATAATATTTTCGGTCAAATTGTTTCAAATTAAAGCGGATGTACTTATGTATTATGTGTACTATAATCACTGTATGCTTATAGTGAAACTGAAAAAAGAAAATTAAAACAATCAAAGAACGAATCAAATACTTAAAAATGCGGAGTGCATATAGTGCAACAAAAAAGGCTATCCATAATGATACAGGAAGATTCTCTATACCCTTTGCCTAAGAATAATAAAATCAGTAACTTCATCAGGATTATACGAAACAAAGGATTATAGCGAAAATCAATACAATGGTAAAAAAGAGAAACAAGGAATAGCAAGGGTTGTCCAAAAAGAGAATGCGAAAAAGATTCCTTCGAATTTGTCAAGAACAGAACCGTTTACGGGCAAGTTTCAGATAGCTGACAGGCTAGGGCCATCTACATCTGTTCAGAATTGGTAGGGCGAATCATGGACGTATGACCACGTTTTGCCAGATCGGGACTGCCTTGAGAGCTGCCCTGATCTACTGGATGTTTAAGATAATTAGGACGGTTGTACGCCCGTAACTCTAAATTAGGAACACATTGTAAAAATTCAACAACCTCAAGAGAAATCACATAATTTAGGAAGAAGTTACCTACAATTTGGGCCACATGATATGAAATAAAGTGCATCTTAGCCAAGTTCTATGCTGAAGCGCGAATTCGCAGGACCGTACGAGCAAACCACGTTCAAACTACAATAAATTGAGTTCATAAGTAGACAAGTCAGAGGATGCACCAACTTAAAAATAACCATGTAAAAATATCATATAGACAATAAGCCCTGAAGATGACTTAGTCCCTAGGTCGAAAGCTCGGCACAATAAATATCATGACTGAAATTGGCATTTATTTTTTTCATCCTATTGAAACACACGATGTAACCTAAAGTGGTCCTATAATCGTACAAGAAGTTATGGGAACCACTGCTAACATAATAATGGGTTCCAAGGCCGTTTAAATGATGGAGGAAATTTAATTCAGAAAGAGGCCACACTATCACAAAAAAAAAGCAACTTAACGAGGTTATCTGCGGTGTACAGTTTGTGTTTTACTTTCGAAAAGATTGGCTGCACAAAGGAAGTAAAAACGAAACCGTTATCTATTTACATTTTGTTTACGATGACATAAAAGACATTATTTCAAAATGTGTATAATTACATTTTCAGATTTATTTATTATGATAAATTTCCAGTTACACCAATCTTACAAAAAAATAAATAAATAAATAGCTCCTAAATAATATACAAATAAATAATTCTTCTAACAATTCTCTGTATTCATATATGACGTTCCTTGGAGGTTTGTATAAATTCACAACAAAGAGATATCAAACTATGAAATCTGTAGTTTCAATTTTTAATTAGCAACATCCATTCTTTTACCATTGAAAATTAGTCAACGTAGTCCGCTACCTTGGGCTTTACCTTGACAGAAGACTTACATGGATTCATCATGGAGGACAGACTCAACAGACGCTTCCGACAACTGAAAAGACTACTCGACAACAGATCAAAACTCACTCTGGACAACAAAAGACTTATATATGTAAGTATATTAAAGCCAGTCTGGGCTTATGGCATCGAACTGTGGGGTTCAACCAAACACTCAAATCTGCAAAGGATCCAGTCCTTGCAGTCTAAAATTCTTCGCTCTATAGTAAACGCTCCTTTCTACGTCACCCAGACTTAAACATCCCTTTCGTCACACGAGTTGCAAAAACACGTTATAGAAAATTCCATCTTAACATTCAATCTCATCACAATCCACTTGTACAACATCTATCTTCCAGAACATGTCCAGACAACACTTCCAGACGTCTTAAGAGACAGTGGCCTCTCGATCTCCTCTCTGATGAAGAGTCAGTAGAATGTAGAATGTTATTGGTGTGTTACCCCACTGGGTAACTTCTCCACTCTAATATGTGTGAATGTTATTTACTGTTATCATTGTTGCTTAGAAAGCAAAATGCGTTGATTACTGAACATTGAAAATCAGCAACAAAATTACAGAAATTTGGAGAAACTCCACCAAATATTTAAACTAATTCACTTTCTTTTTGTTAGCCCCTTAAAATTTATAAGAATGTACAAATTATTGATCGATATCTCTCTCACCGAGTACCCCATAAGTCATCGTAAGGTCCTTGCACCCTCTCTTTGCTGAGGCGTAGCACTTAAGCCAAAAGTTTAGTAAGTGAAGAAAAGGGGAGTAATGCCCCTTCAAGTTTTTTCTAATATCTGCAGTTTTTTTAATCCACCCTCTCGCACCAAGTTGAAAAAAAAAAATGAATAAGTACTTGGCCAAGAATTGAGGCTTCGTAATAAATATTGAACTTCATAAAACTTTTATAGCATTTTTTTAACATTTTTTTTAATCAAAGAGAAGAAAATAAGTACATACAACTTTTATATTTCTTTCAAACTTATCATTTTTACTTTTTTTTAGTAATTCGATTAGCAACAATTTACAGTCAGTAAAACCTTACCTAAAAATGGAATAACATTTTAAGGGAAGTCTCGAGAATTGCTTTAAAACATAGTTTTGAGAAAAACTGTTACAGAAAAAGTTATACTACAATAAATATGTATAAAAATTAGCCATTATTCTGTCTAAAGTCTCTTTTTAAATAAATACATTAAAAACAAAAAATTATAACGTCTAGTAACCAAGTTTTCCAAAAATTTAAGAACAGAAACCTAAAAACTACGTACTCGTATACTTGATTTGACAATCATCTTTATTATTATAATAAAGTTGTTAATATATTTGTCAATTTGATCACTATTTGCTTTACAAACTACAATATTTGGCAAAAATGTTTCACTGCAATTGTTATATTGAGAGCTATTTTTATTTTTTAGCCTTTTTTTTTGGCATTGGCTTCCGCCGTACAGCCAGCATCGTCTAGGTGCTTATCACTAGAATATCACTCACTCTCCATTCTTACTTATAATTACATTCGCTTCACACATTCATCCCTCTACTATATACAACTATTTACATAAACCTTACAACTAATGGATGGATCAGTTCTCTGTGCTCCTGCCATCCTTATAGCTTAACCGAAATTAAAATCACGTAATCCTTCTCTAATCATTTTCTTGCAATCATTCTAATCGGCTATAACTTTTAAACACATTCATATTTCATTGCTAGCTCTGCTATAGATTCAAGTACATAGACGTTGGTGGAGAATATTATGTCTTCGTAGCGAAATGGTGCATCTAAATACCTGTATATATCGTCAAACATGCGTTTCCTTTCTACCACATAACGTGGACATATCATTATTATATGTTTGAAATCCTCCTCCTCATTGCAATCTACGCAAACAGGAGAGGACGACCTTTTGTTGATACTGTGAAGATACTATCCGCACACAGCGTGGTTCGCTCTCAGCCTGCTCATTGTTGTAAACAACCCATTTGAGAGAAATTCAAAAAGATGAGAACCAATATTTCTTGTTCATTTAAATTGTATACTTTACATTTTATTACTTGTAATCGTTACAATATCTTTTGATTTCTTATCGATAGATTCTTATTATATTTATATTTGACAATCTAAATTGTGGAATTAAGTCTTTGTTGTCAAAATTTAGATCGGCAAAATATTGTTGAAAATTTGTAGCAGCGAAATATGAACATGATCATTAGTTCTGACATTCCATAGGGCCTAATCTATGATGAAACAGATATTTTACCTTAATTAGTTCATTTAATTTCTCTTAAGCGCAATAAAAGGTATGTATTTTATATTTACCATTTCGGTGAAGATCTGGTAATAAGATAGAATTGAATGTAATATAAATTGGATTTCTTAAAAATACAATTATTTAGTACTACTTATAACTGAAAGAACATTGAAAAATAAAGAAAGATCTTGTTGAAATTGTTGCTAAAAGCGTTATTGTCGGTTTTATTATCTAGTTAATACGTTACTTTCTAACAAAGAGAAAAATATGAGGCTGCCGAACAAATAATTGGAAAATCTAATAATATAAATGAAAATATTTTTTAGTAAAAGTCTAAACAACCAGAAGTAAGAGAATCTATTTGTAAGTAAAGCGAGGGCCAAGATAAATTCACTACAGCTCCTACAAATGTAATATAAAATAAAGTGGCAAGAAAATTATGTAAATTTCATCGTGATTGTGAAGGACTAATTTCTAGGAGCGTAGGCAGTAAGGATACAAATATTTATTAGATTAGAGTGGAATGTTCTAATTCATTTTATTTTATCTGCTACCAAGGGCGGAGAACTCTGGGCTATTCTCTCTCTCTTAGCCCTTAATTATGCCTTTTCATTGATTAGTCTATGTATAGCCCCATCTTTCATCTCTCAAAATTAATTTTAATTAAATATTTCCTCCTGAAAATTAATTATCCTGTACGATAAAACAATTTAAACCAGAATGAACCATGAAAACTTTTCAATGGATTTTGTGTAAATAAGACAATGAAACTGTATACACAATTATTGATTTCATAAAAGTTTTTCGTTAACAATTTAAACATTTATTAACTAAAAGTTCTACTTTCTCTTAATTAACGTAAGTGGGTAATATCCGGTCTAGAATAGTTCAACGCGGAAATTGTTTGTATGAGTGAGGCTTCAGAGACGACCTAGAGGTTCTGCAGCAGAGATTAGAGTAAACTGCAATCTCTTGTGAGGTGTAATCATTCTTAGAACACTGTAGAAGATGTCTTAAGAGGAGCGAAGGAAGTGTTTTCGACGTTAAGGAGCAAGATATCACAGTAATCTACTTCTACACTTCTCCTGTCCAAGCCAAGGAGCGGTAAGCGCCGAAGAATGGATGCCAGAGTAAAGATTGAGTGGTAAACAGAATCTCCAAGATTTGGGCGCTTCCTTGGAGTAAATAGCTTTTCCTTGGCACTGAGAGCTTGATTTTTATCTCTCAGGAAAGATTTTGTGGAACAGTATACAACCTTTAATTTGGAGGAACGGATGATGTTAAGGCTCTATAGGGTTTGTCCTACTAATCGGCCGGCTATGGGTAATGTCCTCTTTGAAGAAATCGAAGGAGTGGTCTGGCACAGTGTGGTAATCCCAATCTACCACTCCCCCTATTCCTCGGATTTTACTTAAAGAGAGCGTGGTTAGCATGGAAGGGTTTATACCCTCTTTAAGTCAATTAAGACTACTTTACCGCAGATCCAAACTCGACTTGAATCACAAACTGACAATTTACAAGACACTGTTAAGACCCATATGGACATACGGAGTAGAAGTGTGGGGCTCAACAAACCCTCGTAACTCCAAACGCCTGCAGACACTACAGTCTAAAATCCTACGGAAAATCCTGAATGCTCCATACTACATTTCTAACCTTACCATTCACACTGACCTTCACATCCCTTTTGTAACCGACTTAATAAAGTCTCGCTACCGCAACTTTCACAGCCTCCTAGCTCTCCATCCTAATCCTCTTGTGCAATAACTCCCCTCTCCGCACCTTCCAGACAATTCTGCTCGTCGCTTGAAGCGGAAGTGGCCTAGGGACCTATTGATGTGAGTCTAATATCCACTGAGTAAGAGTTCCATCAATTGGTGGTTGCTCTTACATGACTTTCATGACGTAAGTGTGTTCATACCCTTTTTAGAACTACAGAACTGACTTGAGGAAGCCATCCATAGAACATCTGTACACCCCATCTAGAATTCTAGAAAGCTAAACATTCCTAAAATCCATTCTAAAACCTCGAAAATGCTGTTGAACTCCGAAGAATCCGGCACCGTGGCCCGTAATAAAGCCACTTTACGAATACAGATACATCGAGAGAGGCAGTCAGGAAACGAAATATAGATACCAAATATATTATTTTAAAAAAATCCAAAATTCCTATAATATTTAAAATCAAAATAGTTATTTTAGTTCCTAGTTTAATCTAACTAATCATTTCTTGTAACTGGATAATATAGCTTGCAATTCTATCTACAGAAAACCTATTACGCAATTCAGTATTTCAATAATTTGATGCTTCTTCAGAACTAACTTTACGTAACGCCAAAATAATAACAATAATTAATAAAATAAAATAAAAAATACTTTTAAACTTAAAATACTATAAAATTTCTTCCGGTATAGTTGATTATGATCGAGGAAGCCGTAATACCAAGTCAGTCATTTGATGTTGGCTTGTGGCAAAGGGTTGAATTCTGAACAAGGCGGCCTTCCCTGGCCATTAATTAGCAAAGCTTCCTTAAATCTCTCTTCTAATACTTTCCAACCCCACTTAATTTTGATTTTTGTAAACAATAATCCTCGTCTACGCTTAATTTGTAACTAGAAATTTCTTGATTATATTTATTTAGTTTTATTAATACAAAATCGATTAATGATAATCGATAAATGAGCTCGCTATCTTCTCATATAATATTAAGTAAAAAGTTTATTTATTTTACTGCACACACACTTAAAAAAAGCTTTCCCATCGTTTCAAACTCATTTACAGCGGAATCATTCATTTACAAATCCAAAACGGAGACAAACATTTAAAATTACAAATAAGTATTTAAAAAAGCATTCCAAATCTGGGACTATTTCTGAATTTTTTGACAAAGCTTGACAAATTCTGAAGAATTTTTTTAAATTCTAATGGAGAAGATCAATTCTTCTCCAAAATTGGGTTCTCAGAGCGGATGTAAACCTCAAATATAGGCCACTAGTAGTGAGAAAACCGTACGTTTTTTGAAAAGTATATTTTTAGAAATGTACAAGGGTCATTCAATAAGTAACGAGACAAATTATTATTGCTCAAAAACTGTTTATTGAATCAGTACAAAACTTTGGTTACTTTTCAACATAGTCCCCAGCAACACTTATACACTTGTCCCATCTTTCTGCTAATTTGTAAATGCCCTTGGCATAAAATTCTTCGGGTTGATCTCGAAGCCACTTTTGCACCTGATTTTTTACCTCTTCATTGGATCGAAAATGTATCCCTCATAGACCATCTTTAAGGGGTCCAAACAGATGGAAGTCTGATGGGTCGAGGTCGGGGCTGTAGGGGGGATGTGGAAGGATCTCCCATCCCAGTTTCTGAAGTTTTTCTTTCGTCAGCTGTGCCGTATGTGGACGGGCGTTGTCATGAAGCAAAATCACGCCTTCAGTCAAGAGCCCACGGCGTTTCGTTCGAATTGCAGCTCTTATCTTGTTTTCCAGCATGTCACTGTAGTACTGGCTGTTGATTGTTCTTTGGCCTTCAAGAAAATCACAATAAATTGGCCCCTGAAAATCCCAGAATACTGTAAGCATGACTTTACCGGCAGATGGCTGGGTCCTGAATTTTTCCCAAATGGGAGAAGTCGTATGCTTCCACTCAAGGCTCTGTCGTTTTGACTCTGGCTCATAGATCCATGTTTCATCACACGTTACAATTCTTTTGAAAAAACTTTCTACTTCAGTCGAATATCGATTTTTCAACTGTTGGCTGATTTGAAGCCGGGTTTCTTTGTGAGCGTCCGTGAGTTGTCTGGGCACCCATCTCGCACAGGTACTGCAGCTTGTTGTGAATAATGTTATGGACAGTTCCAACACTCGCGTTTACTTTTTCACTTATCAGTTCAACGGTGATACGCCTATTGTCCCGAATTAACGCTTCAATCCGAGATTCGAGAGAGGAAGTCCCAACTTCGATCGGTCGTCCACTGCGTTGCTCGTCAGAAACTTTTGTACAGCCACATTGAAACTGTTCTATCCATTTGTAAACGTTCGAACGATTCAAACAATTGTCTCTGTACACTTTTAACATTCTTTTGTGGATTTTACTACCTTTCTCACCTTCCGCGACTAAAAATCTGATCACGGCTCGTTGTTCTTCCACGGTGCAATTCTCGAGCGGACTCGCCATCGTTAACTGAGTAAATTTGAGGTTATGTTAACAAAATATAATTGAACAGCTGATCAGATGTCATCGCAAGGTTGCCAACTTTATGTCCTGAAAGTTTCATACGGATCAATTTAGCTGTTTTTGAGCAGTAGTAATTTGTCTCGTTACTTATTGAATGACCCTCGTATTTAGGAAGTAATTTTTCAACATAAAAAAGAAAAGAAACTAAAAAAATTATTTAAACTATATCAAGCAGTTAATATAATAGAGAATTTACATCCATATTACAAAGTAGCAAATAAAAATGGAGCATCTCCTTGCTAAACCGTAAAAGTTTATCTGCAATGGTGCAGTGTCCACTTCCTTCACAGACTGTTTCCCTCTATTAACTCCTTGCAAAAAACTGTCCAGACTTTTCTCATCCCTAAGCGCTTTTCTTTTTTTTTTATTTCTTTTTTCCTCCAAAAAGAATCTACACAGACAGAAATGAAATGCTTGCTTCATAGAACTTATAATAATTTCCTAAGATGCCATATTTATTTTCATTAGTTAAAAATAGTAAGAGAGGAGTCAACTGCAACTTACTACATCCGGTCTCTACTTTTTCCTCATTCTACTACAAGTAATGGAATCGTGCAGTTTTTGATTTTGAAAATTTTCAACATTTGGTGATCCTTTAAGTTCAAACAAAGTGATTTTGAAAACCAAAAATTAAGCATCATCGGAATAGCTCTATGTATTCTACTGATGGTTTCAACGGTAAAGCCCAAAATATAAGATATAACAGGAAGCCAGTAATCAATTCCCTTAGGCAAGGTAGGAAAGCAAATGGTTACAGCCAGCTTTTACGGGCACATCGGTGACTCTCGACACAATTAAGGAGCGATCTTGGTGATGAATTATTTTAAGAACTATCGAGGAAGGTGGTAACAGACAAAGGACGCGTAAATTTGCCCGATTTGAAAAGAAAAGACCTCTGATTGTGTAGTGCAATAGTTAATATTATGTGCAATAATTTCTGCAAAATATATGCATGCACACAAAATATTATTATACGGTTAAACCAACTTTTCACAACTTACAGTCTTTCTATGATATTGTCGATAAGCTTTACAGATATAGGCTGTTTCCACAAAACTTCAGGAAGAAGTTCATCTTTAATAATGGCAAAAGTACTATAAAACTTTGCGACATCTAATTTGATAAAGAAACATCTTTAAAAAGAATGATTTATGAAATTCCTATACGAAAAAAGACCTTGTAACAAATACTTAGATCTAATCTTTAGAAAAATAAATTTATTATTTAGCTACCAACTTAGCAAACAGTGATAAAAATCATACAGAAAATTTATCACCAGTTTATGACTTTAAAGAGATAATTTTCATAAAGTAAATGTGCTTTTCATTATCAGTTACAATGAAGTCAGTCCATCACTTTAATGATAAGTCAACTAGATAAATGAGAATCCTTACAACTGTCAGAAAGTTTTGAATTTCTTATTTCCCTTAATAAATCACAAGGCTAAGAAGAGCTCTTTGCCTCTAGTTTAAAATCAAATAACAAGAATGTACGGGCAGTTTCAATTTTCTCTGCGAAAATGTTTTAGGCGATAAAATATCTCTAAGGGTATTTTGCGCCTGGAGCCTATTTAATAATGCACTGCCAGCAAAGGATAGTATATTCTCTCGCTGCAGACAAGATGAACAGTGAGCTGTAGAGGTTTGAAGGAAGAAAAACAATCAAAGTGTGAAACGCCTGGATTTGAAACGGAAATATCCGACTTATTTGAAGACCAATAAAACAGCACTTTAAGAACATTCTTTACTTAAAGAACAGTCTTTACTCTTTCTCAAGAAATTCTTTTTTCAAATTTTCGTGAGAGAATGTTTCAAATAAAAGCTGTAGAACTACTATAAGTGTACAAAGTTAAAAGGAAATGGTTGGAGCCATTTTGTGAAACAATTTTTCTAAAAAAGTGAGAAAAACAACGGAGATAAGCAATGATTCCGTTTGGAAGATTTGGATTTCTAAGTTATGATTGGATTCGCTTGGAAGGGGGGGGGGGAATCAATTTGAAATATAAAGTTTCACCTTAAAGGCGCGGGGTTATCAATTTTTGGTACATTCATTTATTTGTATTAAAAAGAATAGAGACGACAGCAGTAGCGCTTGACTGATATCTATCAGATATTAAAGGAGCTTGCAGGAGATCGCCATCCCATCAGTATTATTGAACGCCGAGGAAGTGGAAATAACCAATTACGTACTTGCATAAATAGCAACAGTGTATTCATTGTTTGAAATTACTTCAAAAAATAAAAATAAACTGAAGATGAAATTTCATCAAAAAAAATACGAATTAAAAAAGCCCAAAAAGCTTTTACGTTACATTTTTAATAATTCATAATGAAAAGCAGTGAAATTGCTCCCTGGTACTTTACATATTTTACATAACACTGGAAAAGAATAATTAAATATTAAAGCCAAGTATTAAGTTAATGGAATGGCTTTTTTTTTAGAATTGTATTCTACTAATAAATTAAGTTTAAAAACTAATTCATTCATCTAAAAAAACCATTGTAGAGGGACGAGGTTGAACGCATGTTGAATATTATGTGCACATGATTGAACCTTGCTGGTATTTATACATTTGAACTGCAAGAATGCAATATAAATGCAACACTGTGCACGCGAGGGATTTCTAAAAATTCCACTGGTAGTTAATGGAACGGATCAAAGTTTAAAATTATTCACTTCAATCTTCAACGAATTGAATTGGTAGAAGTAATCATATGATATACCCCTACTGGTTGATTGCTAACACCTTAGTTTGCAGTTTCAAATTTCATGTTTCTTTCTCTGATTGGAAAACAAAAATGTACTAGAAATGAAATTTATGGGCCGAGATATAAAGCCCTTTCCTCTACAAACCCTTAGGCCGTCGGTTTTATTTAAATTAAGTCTGAATTTTCTAGCAAATACTCTGGACTACATTTCTTTCTCAATGGATTCACAAAGAATTCACTAGCACAAAGATAAAGCTAAAATCTCTAAAAATTACTAAGTAACCACTGAGACCTACCTAGACTTAGGTCTCGAATATCCTGGCTCCTACCCACAACTGTCCCTAAAAGTTACGGTTCAAACAATTTTGACGAATCCAATACTAATTATCTTTGATCATCAACAAAGATCCATTCATCTGGAACTCAACCACCTCCTGCATCGAAATTCCACTTCAAATAACCAATTCTTTATTATAAATCTAACAGAACTATCACATTAATCTGGTGGTAAGTAGCTACTATGGATTTACTTCATGTCTCTGGTGTCCCCGAATAGGTAGAGGAGATTCGAGGAAATATTTTTCCAGTTTCTAGTGCTGGATAAGTGCTGCCCTAATTTTTTTGGTCGATATGGGTGGTCTCTAGAGTGAACGTGAGGTATCCTGCATATTGAGGCAAGGTCATGCACACGACCTAGAGGCGAAGATCTATCGTTTGACCTGAGTATGAGCAAAAGAGTTGAAACCCTGGAAGTGGTAAATGATGGGTAAAATTAATACAATTATCGCCTGATGAAGTGATTCAAATGAGGTTCACAATAAATGGTAAAATCAATCGAAAACTGAAGAACTACAGCATTAACGGAGATCAACTCAGCATCACTTACCGAATACGTAGTGTGCCATATTCTTGAAAAATTGCTTACTTTGCGCAATGAATAAGAAGGAACTATATTACGTAATCATTAAAAATCATATCTTTTTCCAACTCAAGTTATTTAGAAGGCTATGAATTGGGAAATTGGATGCCACCCAACATATTTAAACAAAAGAAACGTATAAAACAATTAAGCTGAACAAATAAAATAGCTTTATTTTGCTTTAACTCAATTCACGAGAGCAAACAAAAATCAAAGCTTGCTTTAATCAATTTGCTTGCTAAAAAAACTAAGCTCTGATTTTTTTAAAATGGCTTTGTTTTCAACACCTGATGATCTCTGTTTATTAAGAAAAAAAGAAATTGTATTAACGACAAAAAGCTTTAAAGGAATCTGTAATCATGAAATCTAAGTCTCCTACGACTGGCTCTAAGGCGTAATAATTACACAGAACTAATGGCAGTACTTATGTGGGGGTTTTAATTAAAGTATTACTTTGTTTGAAAAAATAATTGTCACAGGTGAGTTAATTGGGTTTCATTGTTATACAGACTAATCCCAAAGGAAGGTTCTTTAAAAACTTGATTATTTAGAACCTGCTCTTGGGGGCAAACAAAAATTGTAAAAATAAAAGCAAAATACAAATTAAAATAGAGAACGCTTTTGCTGATTTCTTTAAGTGTCAATACTGTTACAAATACATAAATAAAATAAAGACCAAGACTCATAAATATATTTATTCGTTCACGATACAAATAAATAAAATCAAATGGGCTGTAAAATATAGGCCAAAGTTCAGGAACATTAGCAAAAAAAAAGTGTGACCCGCTTCAACAAAATGGGATCCAATTTAAAAGAATCGGGTCAGGGTTCGTGCTATACTGTCGCTATTAGTGTTGATAAAATACATGGACTGGATGGGTGAGTGGGTTAAAGAGAGAGGAATCGAAATTAATTAAATTAGTTTCAGTAGGAATCAATTTCTACACTTTTTTGTTTTTTTGTTGTTTTTTTTTCACCTCACAAATCGTCTTTTATTGTATTATCGTTAAACTTTGTGAACTACTTATTCTTAGTTCAACCTTCTGTTAAGATCCTTTCTTGATTGAAGATTACTAAGAAAATAACGGTCCAATAACGATGAATAATATGCACCTGCTATAGTTTTACCCTTTTCCAGATAGTCGATGAGGATTATTCCTTGCGAATCCCAAAAGACAGTCGCCATAATCTTTCCGGCCGAAGGAACGGACTTCGCCTTTTTTGGCGCAGATTCCCCCTTGGTAACCCATTGTTTAAATTGTTCTTTGGTCTCAGGAGTGTAGTGATGTATCCATGTTTCATCCACAGTGACGAAACGACGCTTAAAGTCCTGCGGAATCTTCTGGAACAGCTGCAAACCGTCCTTGCAACACTTCACACGATTTCGTTTTTGGTCAAGCGTGAGCAATCGCGGCACCCATCTTGCGGATAGCTTTGTCATGTCCAAATGTTGATGCAAAATATTATGTACCCGTTCATTCGAGATGCCCACAGCACTAGCAATCTCACGTACCTTCACTCTTCTGTCATCCATCACCATATCATGGATTTTATCAATGATTTCTAGAGTAGTAACCTCAACAGGGCGTCCAGAACGTTCAGCGTCACTTGTGCCCATATGGCCACTCCGAAAATTTTAGAACCACTTATAAACTGTTCTAATCGAAGGTGCAGAGTCACCATAATGTTTATCAAGCTTCTCTTTAGTCTCCTAAGGCGTTTTGCCTTTCATAAAGTAGTGTTTAATCAACACACGAAATTCTTTTTCGTCCATTTTTTGAAAATCACTCGACATCCTCGATTCAAACGAATGCCAAACACAAAGAAATAGACCGATCTGGCTTCCTTGGTGTGTGTTCTTCCAAGAGATGCTACTAACTAAACATAACCTCGATACGCGCCAGTGGTGCTATCTCTCTGACTTTGCACGGACTTTTCAAACGACCCTCGTACAGTGCATTGTATGACCAGTATTCCTTAAAAGTATCAAACAAATATTTTTAAAAATTAGGGGGCCTCTGGGTCTATTTGTCTGTATGCATACATTAAAACTGTCCGGTAGGACAGTTGTATAAGGGTTGATCATCAAAAACTGCACGAAAAAGTGTTAGATTTAAAAACACCCAAATTTGACAATTTTTTTCTCTTTTTCTATAAAAGATAAAATTCCCAAATTTTCTTTAAAATATAGGGCAAATCCTCCTTTATAACTGTAATTTTTTTGCAACAACCCAGATCTAATAGGTTTCGAGAAAAAAGTTGCCGAAAATGAGCAAAAACGGCTTTTTCAAAAAATGTTCTTGTTCTTGTTCTTCTTCTTCTTGTTGTTGTTGTTGTTACCTTTTTTGTAAACAACGTAGCGCCTAAACGCGCGAACTGATTTTCATGAATGAGGTTTCATTCGATTCGAAATTTTATGTAGATGTGCCTTTTGGGGGTCCCGGCGCTGTACATTGAATAGGAGAGGAGTTAGCCCCCTTAATGTAAGGCCCCCTCCAAAATTATTATTACTAATTACTCTGTAAATCTTGGCCCGATTTTGATAAAATTTAGTAGGATGATAGGGTTAGGGCTCCCCTACGTAACATTAAAGCGGCGATCAGCTCTTCCACTTCTTGAGGGGAAGTATAGCGATCGTTGCAAATTATCGACACGTGAACCGATTTTCATGAATGAAGTGTCATTCGAATCGAAATTTTGTACAGATTTGCACTTTAAAAGTCTCGACGCCGTGCCTCATAAGGAGGGGAGTTTGCCCCACCCAAATAAGGCCCTTTCTAAAACTATTATTACCAATATTTCTATAACGCTAAATCCGATTTTGATAAAATTCAGCTCGAATAAGTGGTTAAAGCTCCTCTACGTTGCTGATGCTCTTGCACCTACTAAGAGGAAGTACTGCAATCGTTTAAATTATCAATGAGTGAACCGATTTAAATCAATGAATTGTCGTTCGATTAAAAAATCTTTGCCTCTTTGCCTTTTAGGGAGAAGTACTGCAATCGTAGTTTATTTTTCTTACTCCTCTTAAAAGGAAGTACTGAAATCGCAGTTTAATTTTGCTATTTACGTACAAATACCTTCCTATGTTATTCAAAACGCTTTTTCAAAAAAATTGTTATTGAGGATGGTTTGGGGGAACGCAACTATAATCATTCTTTAAAAAGATCTCTCCAGTGGTAGTTACGGTTCCGACTTACCTCCTTATCAGATTATAATGATAGAATTGCTTATTCCAAATTTTAAAAAAATCTGTAAAGAAGATATGTAACTTTGTAAAATAAACAAAAAGGAAAATCTATCCAAAAGGTACAAAAATCTCCTTAACAAAAACTTACAGTTTCAAATGTTAAGTATAAGGGTTGATTAAACGCCAAAAGGTACACAAATCAGGGTGTACCCAACATTTCATTAATACTTCATTAATAGTCAAGTAATTCTACTGCATTAATTTTCATTAATAAGTTATTTTTTAGAATTTATTAGATGTCACAGACCCTTATGCTGGCCACTTCATTTATAATATTTTTTGTTATAATTATGATAAATCACATATATATGTACATGCATGTTAAAGTAGAACAAGACAAAGTTAGAGTAGGCTACTGTCTTGAATTCGTCTTACCGAAATATTCGTGAGCACAAATAACACACAGTTAATAACAAGTAGATTATTCAACAACAATTATTCATTTCTCAATTGTAATTTAATTTAGTCCCCCTAATTTTACTTATAGTAAAATGCTGGAATAATTAGCTGTCCTAAAAATATGCATATCTACATATATATGAACAAGCATGTTAAAGTAGAAAAATACAAAGTTAGAGTAGGCTACTGTCTTGAATTCGTCTTACCGATATTACATATATACAACATTGTGGGATGAATATCTAGATTGAGAATGTAATTGAAGAAAACTATATTATTTGCGATAAAGCCAGATAATTATTACCTATTATTATAAACGTTTGACTACTACATAAAATAACAATTACTTTAATCGAAGAATGAACTTATACCGACGATTTTTATTTAAAAATAAAAATAAATAAATGAAATAAAATCATTAATGTAAGTTTTTTATAAAAAAAAAGTTTTGAATTTTTTAGCCTCATATTTTTTTTTTATTTTTTGTAACGTTTTTCTTTTTAACCTGTAATTAATAGTTTGATTATTATAAATAACTAGATATTACAGTCAATCTACAGTGCTACTTGAACATATTATATTTTGTAGACGAAAATGGCCAGCATAAGGGTCTGTGACATCTAATAAATTCTAAAAAATAACTTATTAATGAAAATTAATGCAGTAGAATTACTTGACTATTAATGAAGTATTAATGAAATGTTGGGTACACCCTGATTTGTGTACCTTTTGGCGTTTAATCAACCCTTATACTTAACATTTGAAACTGTAAGTTTTTGTTAAGGATTACTAATTACTCTGTAAACCTTGGCCCGATTTTGATAAAATTTGGTAGGATGATAGGGTTAGGGCACCCCTACGTAACATTAAAGTAGCGATCAGCTCTTACTCTTGTTAAGGGGAAGTATAGCAATCGTTTCACATTATCGACACGTGAACCGATTTTCATGAATGAAGTGTCATTCGAATCGAAATTTTGTACAGTTTAGCACTTTTAAAGTCTCGACGCTGTGCCTCATAAGGAGGGGAGTTTGCCCGACCCAAGTAAGGCCCTATCTAAAACTATTATTACCAATATTTCCATAACGCTTAGTCCGATTTTGATAAAATTCAGCTCGAATAAGTGGTTAAAGCTCCTCTACCTTGCCGATTCTCATGCTCCTATTAAGAGGAAGTACTGCAATCGTTTAAATTATCAATGAGTGAACCGATTTAAATCAATGAATTGTCATTCGATTAAAAAATCTTTGCCTTTTAGGGAGAAGTACTGCAATCGTAGTTTATTTTTCTTACTCCTCCTAAAAGGAAGTACTGAAATTGCAGTTTAATTTTGCTATTTACGTACAAATACCTTCCTATGTTATTCAAAACGCTTTTTCAGAAAAATTGTTATTGAGGATGGTTTTGAGGACCGCAATTATAATCATTCTTTAAAAAGATCTCTCCAGTGGTAGTTACGGTTCCGACTTAACACCTTATCAGTTTATAATGATAGAATTGCTTATTCCAAATTTAAAAAAATCTGTAAAGCAGATATGTAACTTTGCAAAATAGACAAAAAGGACAGTCTATCCAAAAGGTACAAAAATCTCCCTAACAAAAACTTACAGTTTAAAATGTTAAGTATAAGGGTTGATTAAACGCCAAAAGGTACACAAATCAGCAAGTATCTAACATTTCATTAATTCTTCATTAATATTTAAGTAATTTTACTGCATTAATTTTCATTAATATTTTTTAGAATTTATTAGATGTCACAGACCCTTATGCTGGCCAGTTCATTTATAATATTTTTTTGATATAATTATGATAAATCACATATACGTACATGCATGTTAAAGTAGAAAAAGACAAAGTTAGAGTCGGCTACTGTCTTGAATTCGTCTTACCGAAATATTCGTGAGCACAAATAACACACAGTTAATAACAAGTAGATTATTCTTTCAACAATTATTGATTTCTCAATTGTAATTTAATTTAATCCCCCTAAATTTACTTATAGTAAAATACTGGAATAATTAGCTGTCCTAAAAATATGCATATCTTATTTATTTTATATTACATACATAAACATAGTGGGAAGAACACCTAGATTGAGAATGTAATTGAAGAAAACTGTATTATTTGCGATAATTATTACCTGTTGTTATAAACGTTTGACTACTTCATAAAATAACAATTACTTTAATCGAAGAATGAACTTAAACCGACGATTTTTATTTAAAAATAAAAATAAATAAATAAAATCATTGATGTATGTTGGTGTAAGCATTTTTTAAAAAAGGTTTTGAATTTTTTAGCCTCATAATTTTTTTATATTTTTTGTAACGTTTTTCTTTTTAACCTGTAATTAACAGTTTGATTATTATAAATAACTAGATATTACAGTCAATCTACAGAGCTACTTGAACATATATTTTGTAGACGAAAATGGCCAGCATAAGGGTCTGTGACATCTAATAAATTCTAAAAAATATTAATGAAAATTAATGCAGTAAAATTACTTAAATATTAATGAAGAATTAATGAAATGTTAGATACTTGCTGATTTGTGTACCTTTTGGCGTTTAATCAACCCTTATACTTAACATTTTAAACTGTAAGTTTTTGTTATATTTAGTTATTATCACCTTCAATATACACCCCTTCCCTATCCCTACAACGCTCCATGCGAATTTACCATTGTTCGAAACAGTGCTGGAAGTCTTTTTCTGTCAGCTCCTGCATGACGCGTGCCGCTTTTTTTTCACAGCTTCAAAGGACTGAAATCGTATTCCTTTTAATGCAGATTTGGCTTTGGGGAACAGATAAAAGTCACATGGGGCCAGGTCAGGCGAATAAGGCGGATGGCCTAAAACTGGGATGTTGTACTTGGCTAGAAACATCTTGACAGACAATGCAGTGTAAGCCGACACGTTGTCTTGATGGAGAACCCATGACTTGTTCTTTCCACAAATCGGGTCGTTTTTTCCTTACTCTTTCACGGAGTTAGGCAATGTTGATTAATTATAATCGATATTTTCATCCGTTTTGGACGTGGAAAGACGACGCGAGCCGACATCATCTCCGACGTCTTCTCGGCCTTCTTGGAAACGATTGAACCACTCAAAAACTCGCGCAAGTGATTAACATTCATCGCCATAAACTTCTCTTAATAAATGATAAGTTTCAGTAGCGGTTTTACCAAGTATCATGTGAAATTTCATGACAATTCGTTGCTCTACTACGTGTATAGTATCATGTTTTCGGCAAAACGAAACTAACACCTCTTACACAAACGACGGTTGCGGTCAGACAGATTTCTCTACAAGCACATGAGATGCTGCAATCGAAAGAGAAGGCTTTACGCTGCACAGCTGTCGGTCGTTAGGATTTGGCGCATGCATAGTTCTTCTGTAACAGCATCAGTCTCGTTATTTAATAGCCACACCTCGTATTGCTTAAATTACTTACCTTAAATTTTTGAATTTACATTTAAATAACACTTCTTTTAAACTTTTACTTTTATTTGCATCTCTTTGTTGCTGCATACAGGATGAGTGGACCATCAAATTCACAGCATAAAGCTTTTTGCATATGTTCGGTTGGTTAGCGCTGGAAAGCGCCCAACTTATGTATTTTCAACTCCAGACTAGAGATTGGAATGTTCCTGGAGACTTGAATAGTTAGCTTCAATAAAAAATACCAAATGAAAACACTCTACCTCTTTCAACAATAAGAGAAAGTAAACTAATGTTACAGCGAGAATCGCGCAATTCTTCGAGAGAATTTTCTCTTTTAACCGACGCCTTAAATTGTATAAATGAATGGCTATTTTCATAAGTAGACAGTTCAATAGTAATTTATCAAGTCTACTCTCAGAAGAGCCAAGGTGTTGTAATTTTTGAGGCACATAACTGTACTCTAGGGAAATTAAACGTAATTCACGGACTTTATTTTTTTGTAAATGCCAAGAATGTAACCGATTATTTATCACCAGCCATAAACCAAAACCTTAATAACGCTTTTCGTGAGGCCATTATGGAACCATCTTTTTTTAAAATTTATTTTCGCTTCTTGAACTAAGATTTTAGCTAAAAATTTTCACCCAGCTTTGCAAGTTTTGACCCAGATTTGTTTTTGCTATTTACTGCAAAGCAAAGATAATATATTCGAGCTGCTTCTACTAAGTTTGGTACACATCTGACCTACCAACTGAGACTCAAAATCACACAGCTCTGCACTTACGCTAGCAATACTGCCATTGCTTCGTCTAAAAGCTAAAACAGCCTCCTCTCCTCTCATCAACAGACTCGCTTAAACCAACTAGAACTCCAAAATGTGGGGGACAAAATTTACTAAAGTAAATAACCTTACTTCCTTCCTCTTTCCGATGGTAATCTAGTTTGCTGCCTTAGGATATGCATTAGCAATCCGTGAACTCCCGCACACTAGATTAACCTTTTAAGTGTATTTGACGTGTATACACGTCAAACCAAATCTCTATTATGGTACGTTCGACGGGTATACTCGTTTTGAAAAATATAGATAGATAGATAGATAGATAGATAAACTTTTATTTACAGCATAGAAAATTTACAAAGAAAAAATTTCAGAAAAGTAATAACTGACATAGCCATATGGCTGTCTGTCAGGAGTGCTAATTTAAAATAATAATGTATATATATATATATATATATTTTTTTTTTTTTACATTGAACTGAAAAGTGTAATAAGAAAATAATAAAAAATGATAAAAGTGTAATAATAACAAAATGTAAATAAGAAAACAACAAAATTAAAATAATAAAAAAGTAAGTAATTTTTCTCTTTAAAATTATAATTTTTATTTTACATATCATTAGTCCAACCAGCAATTAATAATTGAAGTGGCTAACCAAAAAGGAGCGATAGGCTAGAGCGTCTCTTATAAAGCCAGCCAACACCGCCCAATTTGCGCCATTCAAATACCCCAACATTTCCTCTTCCGTTAAGGACTGTGCCCCAAAGAACCTCAATCTTATCTTTTTAAGAATTCTACAACGGCCCAAGAAGTGGAAAACATCCTCGGCTTCCCTAAGGTCACACATCGAGCAGTTGTAATTTCCTCCAACAATATAAGGTTTGAAATTTAAATTGAGGGCTTCAGCCCTCACTTTAATCAAACTACTGATTTGCGACCTCTCCAGTCCCAGATTCAAATAATCCACTTCCAGGGACAGTCTCTTATATATATTGTGGTACATACCATTGGAGGCTAGTTGTTTATAAGATAAATGGTAATGGGGCACTAATCCTTCCCTTATAACTTTCATTTCCCTTTCCAGCTGTTCCACTGAGACAAATTTTTCGCTGAGAACACATCCCAATTTGTTAGCCAAATTCATCCAATCCTTGAACCACAGTATTTTCTTTTTAATTATTTCTTTGGCTACCAAAGAGGTAAGGCGGAAATCTTTATAATTTAGGGCTTTTATTATGTACTTTAAATGAAGGCCAAATGTGAAGACATAAATAGGCGCACATTTAGCCTCCAAATATATCACATAATCCGGAATATTCTTGGGAAGTCTGTAGAGTTTTTTAATAAAGGTCCTTTGAACTTTTTCTATTTTATCCACGTAACGATAACCCCAGAATTGGCAACCATAAGTCAGCACAGACCGCATCACCGAATTAAACACGCCATATTTAGAAGAAAGGGGAATGAGATCAGTTAGAAATAGATTAGACCAAACAGAGTTAATCCCCAATAGAGCATGTCGAGAGCATTCAGCAAAGTGGGAAGTCAATGAGAGAGTTGACGATAGCACTATTCCTAAATATTTATAAGCGTGAACCACTTTAATTGGCTGGCCATTAAATTTCCAACACTCTTTTTTACCTAGCCTCCCTCCACCCTTCTTGAAAACCATAATATTGGACTTATCTAGATTTACTGTCAAATTCCACATTTTAACGTACTCCTCCACATCTTTTATCATATAACGAAGGGCTGCCGCACTATCCGCTAAAACAACTATGTCGTCTGCATAAAGCAATAATTTGATTTTATAACCCTGAAGCCTGATTCCTCCACTAAGATAATCTCTCAGATCATTCACAAACAAAATAAATAAAAGTGGTGAGAGATTACAACCTTGCTGAACACCAGATAGAGTTTCAAAGGGGGCAGAACGACCCAGCTTTCCCCAGACCGACAATTTAGTATTAGTGTATAGGCTAGATATGACTCTAATAAACTTAGTGGAGAGACCCAATTGTGAGAGCTTAAATAAAAGAGCATTCCTGTTAATGGAATCGAAGGCGGCCTTAAAATCTATGAAGAAGCAGTAAATTTTCTTCATTCCTTCATGCCACTTCAATTCGATCAAGTTCGTAAGAATGAAAATATTGTCCACTGTCGAGTAGCCCTCCCTAAAACCAGCTTGTTCCTCACACAGTAGACCCTTACTATTCACCCAAGATTTCAACCGTTCCGCTAGCAAACTAGTGTATACTTTTTTAATTGTGTCTTGTAGGACGATCCCTCTGTAATTGTTTACTAGATTGACCTCTCCTTTCTTAAATAAAGGGAGTACTATTGCTTCATTTAGGCTCTCTAGAATTGAACTAGTTTTAAAGAAATTGTTATAAAAATTTAATAAAATTTGCAAAAAGGAATCCGGTGCATACTTGTAACATTCATAGGGTATACCATCTAACCCGGGTGCTTTACCGTCTTTAAACTTGCTTAAAACACTTTTCAGCTCACAGATATCAAACGGCCTATCTAGAAAATCATCTATTACCCAAGGGATGGCATATTGCACATTCAGCGCATGTAGAGGCGGATTATACAATTGATGGAAATATCTTACCCAATCACCCATTTGGATATCTCCCCCACACTTATAATTTCTCTTTTTAAATTTATTAATCTGCAACCAAAATTCATTTGCATTACCCGCCTCCTTAATAGCGATAGCAGCCTGATTATAATAATTTTTCCGTTTATGCTCACAGAGGTTTTTATACATTACTTTTTCCGCCATATACTTATCTTTTACTAACCTTGATTCAGTTATTCTAAATAAATTTAATAATTTAAAAATTCTATGTCTCTTCTTAAAGCACTCTCTATCATACCAAGGCTGGATTGGTTTAAAAGAATCCCCAAAAGGCTGCATATTCCTAGCGCTGGCTCTTACAACTTGTTTTACTAAATTTAAGTCAACTCTCTCTATATCTACTGATCTCTCTTCAATATTATTTCTGTACCTCTCCAAACTAGAATTTTTCCAAATTAACCGGGGCATCAATGGCAAGAGACTCTCTGTCTGCTTATCCACATCAATCTTCAAAATTAACTCTATTGGCATATGATCTGACCAAAATTCATTAATCACGCGGAAATCTTTAATTACGTGTATACTATTTAATGATACCAACGCTAAGTCAATTACAGAACAACCCCGTGCTCCAATGTAAGTAAATTCTCCACATTCATCTCCAGCGGTCCTCCCATTTATAATTAAAAAACTGTGTTCATCAGCAAAGTCAAGAACAACTTTACCCTCAGAATTAAGCTTTTTGTCTCTTGACCTTCTCTTTTCATCACAATTTTCAAAATTTAACAACCCCTCATCAAAGCTTTGACATTCTCCTACTCTAGCATTCCAATCGCCTAATAATAAGAAATGCAAATTATTATTTTCATTTACAAAATCAGTAAGGGAACTCACTGTTTCTTTCCAATTACTCGGGCCTAGATAAATTGGCAAAAGGTATATTTTATTTATTTTATTAGTTTGAATTTCTACTAAATCAATATTATTAATTTTTACAAATTTACATAAACCTTTAGAGATAAGTTCCCTTTTACAACAAATCAACAAACCTCCAATTCCGCGACCGAAATTTGAAACTCTTGTTGCTGATACCCACACTAAATTATAATCTTGAAAATAATTAGAAATGAAATTTACATCTTTATCTTCAGTGAAAGTTTCGCAAAAACAAAGAATATCATAATTTCGAATAAAACTAACGAACAACCTGTCTTTAACTTTATTTTTTAAACCACAAATATTATAACTTAAAATATTCAGAACTTTATTACTTACAGCAGAATCATTATGAATTGATACAGTTTGACAGACAGCCGTTAGCAGCTACTTAGCATCAGTACTCGTATCTCGAGAAGTAGAAGGCCGGTCTGGAACAAACCCGGATGCCGATGAACTCAACAGCTCCTCTCTTTTCTTCACTCCTCTTCGTCCCCCATCAGGGCTTTTCATCCTTGTATCAGCAATGTCCTCTCTGATCTTCACACAGTTTTCCATAATATCCCAATAATAAGCTTTATCGTCCATAAATAGAGTATCATTTCTTACATATATTCTCTTATTTCTATCCTGCTGAAGCATTTCCCTTTTAAATTGAAAAAGCTTCTGCCGCTTAAATCTCATTGCATAAGAATAATCTTTATTAACAAAATATCCTGTGTCTCTGAGCTTCTTTGTATTATTCAGTATGTTGCGAACAGTATTATTTTTATTAAATATAACTTTTATTAGCTTTTTCTTTTTATTGGGCACATTGATGGTGACTGCTTCATCAATATCATTGCAGGCTACATCAACTCCCAGCACTTCGGAGCAAAAGTTACTAACATTTTCTACATTTGAGCTTTTTGTGTCATCAAGGCCTGAAAATATTAAATTATTTCTTCTTGAAAAAGTCTCTAAAGAATCTAGGCGCTTTTCCAACAAATTATTTCTAGACACCAAATTCTGAACTGTACTTTTTAGGCTATTATTTTCTTCTTGCAAAACTTGAATATTAATCTTCAACTCATTAATATCCTCCTTACGAGCTAAATTTTTAGCATCAATTAGAGAACTAAACTGCTTAAGTAAATTCTTCATTGAGATTTTACCAACTTCTAATTCATTATCCATTATATCAACCTTCTCATCAACTAAACTGGCTTTTCTTTGTTTCAACTTTTCTTCTTTTATTTCCGGTGAAGAACGAGATCGTTTAGTTCGAGAGTCACTTGGCGAAGAAATAACAAAATCTTTCAATGATCTCGACATGAACGTAAGAAAAGTGTTGCAGCTTCAATAAATTGCCTTTTAAAATGTCAATAAATAGCATAAAATAAACAGTTCACAAAATAAATCACAGATCAAACTTCAGATAATAACGAGACAAACAAACTTACAGTACCTGTCTCCCCACCACTGCAATAAACCAAGCTGAACTTACTCAAGGCCTTTAAATTCAATTATTTTAAATTACTAATTACGGCAAAACGGCTCGATAGAATTTTATAAAAATTTGCAGTATTAAATATCAACACAAAAACCTTAAGCAGGCCAAAAATTATCACAAACAAACAATTCTAACTGAACGATCTAATAACTCCAATTTCTTACGATGTTAACCGTATGAAAGCTCAAACAGCACTCGTTTTGAAAAATATAAAATTGCCATTAACTATAAAAACTCGAAATTTTAATAAAATACAATAAGAATATTATTTGGTGGGATGTTTCCTTTATCTTACCAATAGAACTGCCAAGTATTTTAAACGGAGTCAGCCAAATGATAAGTGGTTGGTACATGTTTGGTCTCCGCATTAGAGATATTGGGAATTACGCACACAAATAGAAGCTCTCAACCCTTGTGCAATGCCGTTTTTACCTTAGATAGAGATTCAGACCTCAGTAAGAGCATGATTTCATTTTGTACAGAATTCAAAGCTCTTTTCTTCCTTGTAAAAGCTCTTGCGTCTCTAGTTAACTAGAGCAATGCATAAGTGAAGCGGTGCAAGATTTTGAAATGCTCTGTAATCACAAGCCCCAGAGATTGCAGAAGAAGTGCTTGCATTGATTATTACTACTACTGTAAACTTACTATTGCCCTACGTTCGACGTGTATACTCGTCATTGTCTGATTTTAATTTCGCACACTATGGTTTTTTTTTTGGTTTATTTTTTTAACTACTCGTAAATTCCACGCTTAACTGGTTAAGAAGAAGGAGTTTCTATAGTGTTTTTGGAAGTATGAAGTATTTTATACAACTTCAACTTCACAATTTTAAAACATTATACAAACACTAAACATACACCTAACTGATCAATGTATCTCTGGTTATGGATGCATGTCCGAAACCGGTCAGGGATACATTAAAAATGCGTACTGAGGAGGATATCTATGATAGACCTGAAAGTGTACAGTAAATTTATCATAAATAAGCGCGTCAACATCTGAGGTTATTGGCGCCCAGAGCTTTTTTCAGTGCTCTCTCTCGACTCCGGACAGTGTTCTCTCGTTACGGACAACACTGTCCATCATTACTGTCCCGGGCAGTGAGCTGCAAGTAGCTCACTAAAAAGAGAGAAATAATCTATGGGGTCAGTAGCTGGATTAGAACCCGGGATCTCCGCCTGGTAATCCAATACGCTAATCCCTTCCCTCTCTTACACTATTAATAAGAGAAAAATAAAAATAGAGAGAGAGAGAGAGAGAAAAGCAAAAAATTGAAAAATGAAATTAATAAATTATTTTCACATGTATTTTAATGCAACATGAAAGAGCGTACTTGCCGCCTTATTTTAAGCCTTAATTTAACCCTGTCAGCTTTATCTCCGTCAACTTTATACCGGCTAAACCAGCCAACCCCTAATGATTACTCCATCAAGGCAGCAGCAACTCGTTATCTTCAACCCCATCATCATATCACCCAATAGCTTCAAAATGGAGAAATCAAAGTCAAACAAATTTCATATTAATTTAAAATATTTCCATCCACATGTTTTATATTTCTTTACATTCAGTTAGCTGATCTTAAATATTTTCTACCATTTCTTCTCAAAAAATTCTACATTTGAATTTTTGTACAAATTAAACGTCATTAATATTAATTACGCGCTCAAATTCCCTAAAACCCATTAAAAAAAATTAATTTTTCATAATTTCTTCATTAATTTATAATTAATTTTAATTTATTTGCTCCTGCAACTCAGTAGATTACCGAATCAAGGCAAGTTGTTAAATTACATTCTATTAGTGAGTTTTATTCTGCGAGAGGTTTGAAACCCACATATCAACCATTTGTTTTCTTGTTCCGCAGGAAGTCTTCCTGTACTTTCTCGGGAGGTACTGCTTTCTAGGATGGGTGGGCCTGTGTCGGGATTGGCACTCTGGCACGCGTATGAATGGTTGCGTGAATGTAAATAGGTTTAGGATTGTAAATGAGTGAAGGGAATATAGAGAACTCCACTCAATGTACATATATATAAAACTAGGAATATATTTATTAGGATGAATTTGTTTATTAGGATGAACGTATTTATTAGGACGAATGTAATTATTAGGATGAGTGGGTATATAAATTTTGTATAAATAGGTGATTTTAAAATTTAGGTTAGATCTCTATGGGGTGCGAGGAATATCGAGTACTCCACTCCAACATTAGTTAGTTAGGTTAAAAGGAAATACGAGTTAAGGCAACCTATAGGTTAGTTTCAACAAGATTAGATGTAAGTGTAGATTAGGCTGTACAGTAAAGTGTATATTCTCCGATATAGTTCAGGTGAAAAAGGACCTTCGATGCTGCGCACTTTTTCAAATCAAAAAAATCCTATTTGTTCATCTTTTTTCTATAATTTAAGGCGGGTCATCTGAGAACATAATTACCAACATTATCAATCTCTAATTAAAAAAAACATTACCCATCACACTGGACAGTGAGCTGTAAGAAGTTTGTAGTAACAGAAAGTCTAACGGGCGGCTGTTGGATTCGAAACCGGAATAGAAATACAGTGCCTTGCCACTGAGCTAAACCATTCCCCTCCTTCAACAGTTATTCTAGGCTTTTTTTTTTCTTTTTTTTTTAATGATTTAAGGCGCGTTAACATCTAAGGTTATTGGCGCCCGGATTTTTTTTTCAGTGCACTGCCGGCCTCCGGACAGTGTTCTCTCGCTACAGACAACACTGTCCATCACTGGACAGTGAGCTGTAAGAAGCTACCAGGAAGAGAAAATCTAAGGGTCAGCAGCTGGATTCGAACCCGGGACCTCCGCGTAAATCCAATCTACACTCAACAGCAAAAAAAACCGGACACTCAGATTTGGTCTCATAATTTTGTTAAATACGCTAATCTTTTTAATTTATGGAAAGAATTGGTTTATTTATAAGTTATTTACACAAAATCTGCCACAAATGACTAATTTTTATTAATTATTAACACAAAATTATAAAATAAAGAAAAAATAAGAAATTAACACATTTTTTTTAAAACTTTATTCTTCATTCTTATCAGGTTTTCTGACAAGGGATGTTCTTCTAATAGCGGGTATTTCTCCCTCTTCTACGGCGAAGGGCCCTAATCCTGTCAGGCATAGAAGAAATTAAATTTTGGACGTACTCCACCGGCAGAGCTTCCCATTCTTCACGAAGAGCAATTTGGAGCTGATTTAAGTCACTAGGAGGAGGATGACGATGTCTAACACGCCTTCCTAAATTATCCCATAAATGTTCTATGGGATTCATATCGGGAGTTCGTGCAGGCCAGTCCAGAACTGTGATTCCCACTTGCTCCAAGTATTCGGTAACAATTCTGGCGGTATGTGGGCGAGCAATATCCTGCATCAAAATGAATTGGTCACCAATAAATGGAGCCAACGGGATCACAGCCTCTAGGAGCATTTCCTCAATGTACCTCCGAGCAGTCAGAGCCCCCATTATCAATGAAAATCAGTTCAGTAAGGGCGTGGAAATTGATTCCACCCCAAACCATAACTGATCTCCTTTCGAAAGGTCGTGACTCGCGAAGAGTACATTGAGCAAATCGCTCCCTTGATCGTCTCCACACTCTGTCTCGATCGTCTGAGTGGTATAGACCAAAGCGAGACTCATCTGTGAATAAAACTGTTCCCCATTGCTCTACAGTCCAATGAAAATGCTGGTCAGCAAATAATCGCCTTTCTCTACCTTTCCAGGAGTTGGGGCCCTGTCGAGGGCGCCTTGCTTCCAGTCCATGCTCCCTCAGTCTCCGCCGTACTGTGTCCGAGCTAACACGCGTATTTCGCGCCACTAACAGCCTGTCCCGAACCTCAGGAGCAGTTAAATGGCGGTCTCTCAATACTGAGAGCGTGATAAATCGATCGTCAACTTCAGTCGGCCACTGCCAGCCCTCCGTTCATAACTGCCAGTCTCCCGGAAACGCCGGAGTGCATCATTAATGGCGGACTTCGCTACTCCAAGGGTTTCTGCGATAGATCGGACGCTCTGGCCTTCTCTTGCCAAGGCATCAGCTCGGGCTACGTCTACATTCGAAAGAACCATTATTCTGGACCAAAATAAAAAAAATCACGTCTATTAATGACAGAAAGGCGTGGTTAATAAATTAAAGATCTTTAAAGGTGCGAAAACCTGCTTACAGTTTAGAAGAGTTCCGTCAGGTAAAGCAGCCTCAAGACAAATAAGCCACATCTGAGTCTTATCTCATGCCCTACTAATCCTGAAGGGATCAGTTCAATGGACTTAGACCCTTCCTTCTCTGTAATAACCAGATTACCCACAAAAACAAACACATTGTTGATAATCAGCTTTTAATATAAAAAATATGAAGTGTCCGGTTTTTTTTGCTGTTGAGTGTATATCTACTTAAATAAAACATTCTACTTCAACTTATTTAAAAGAGCATTGCACTTTAGGATAAATTCGTGAAGTTGAACGCGATGACATAACGTTAGTGCTCACTAAAGTAGAGCTGGACATACGCAGAATTATGTCACCAAGAACAACTTTTACATTAAACTAATTTTATCTATATTACACAACAAACTAATACACGAAATGGTTATTTATCTATGAAAATACCTATTTCATGGTAAAACAAATGGTTTTTAAAGTATTTTTTTACTTCCTCGCTACATGATACCATTCTTCAGCCAGTTCAACCCGAACAGCCCAAAGTTAAAATTGAGAAGCTCCCTTTTCTGATCCAAAAGAATGCATCATTGCATCTTCCTCTATTATTATACAGGGTGATCCATTTAAAATGCACCATCGTTAATAACTTTTTAGGAAAGCGGAATTTCGAAAAAACCCTTGAAGTAAACTATATGGTTTTTGTTTTGTTTGTTTTTGGCCTAGTTTTCAAATTTTCCACCCCCGATGCTATATCTTCATTTTTGGCGGAGTTACGGTTAAAAACCTGATCGGGGTTTCATAAGGACCACTGGTTTTGACAATGATTATCTAAACTACATAAAAAATTGTAAAAAATGCCATTAACTCCGTTTCGATATCCCTAATATTTGTTGAGATATTTAAGATCAAAGTTACAATTTTATCTATTCGTGATCGGTTTTCAGTATTAATTTTCCACCAGAAATACACGTTTTGGGAGGGTCCTCTGACTGCAAAAAATGTTATTTGTGACACTAATAAAAAAATAATAATAATTGAAGATTTTAAGAAATGTAGTGTAATGTAATGGTTGTGGGTGAATCAGGATAAATTTGTTTTATCATCAAATAAAAGCAACCCCGTATACAGGACTTCTTGACCTATGATTACGGTGAGAATATCTTGCCAAATGAAAAAGTTCAGAAAACAAAAAAAAATAATGCAGGAGAAAAATGTACGAACGCAATACTCAGGGGAAGTGAGAAAGTATTAATTAAGAGAATGCCAAAATGATTTAATAATTAACATTAAGAAATATCTTACGACCTTTTTAAAACGTTTAATTTTGTTTGTAAGAATTCCTTACAATTCGAGTTCCAAATAAGTTTCCCCAAAACAAATGAATAAGGGAAAATAGACGAAAAGAAGTTAAGGCATGTCGTCATGGTTTAACTTGTTCACTGTAAGTCGATTTCACTTCTTCTGTGTTCCATACTTGAAGAAAGTAATTCGAATAGAAAGAAAAATAAAAAATAAAAAGAAAGGAATACCTCTAGAAAGGTATTTGAACAACAGAACAGAAGGAGATGAGTTCATTATGTATATTCTTAAGGTGGATTAATGTTGAAATTAGAGTAGAGACAAGCGTACTCAAAAATCTCTTTCGTAAACCCCATTAATTTCTGACAAATCTCTTATTAAAATTAAAATATAAGCCTCACATGAGCTGCTTTCTGCAAAAATCGATTAACGCCACGCCTTAAAATTAAAAAATAAGCCTTGCATGAGCTGCTTTCTGCAAAAATCGATTAACCCCACTTCTTAAAATTAAAATATAAGTCTTACATGAGCTGTTTTCTGCAAAAATCGATTAACCCCGCTTCTTAAAATTAAAATATAAGTCTTACATGAGCTGCTTTCTGCAAAAATCGATTAACGCCACGCCTTAAAATTAAAATATAAGCCTTGCATGAGCTGCTTTCTGCAAAAATCGATTAACCCCACTTCTTAAAATTAAAATATAAGCCTTACATGAGCTGTTTTCTGCAAAAATCGATTAACCCCACTTCTTAAAATTAAAATATAAGTCTTACATGAGCTGTTTTCTGCAAAAATCGATTAACCCCACTTCTTAAAATTAAAATATAAGTCTTACATGAGCTGTTTTCTGCAAAAATCGATTAACCCCACTTCTTAAAATTAAAATATAAGTCTTACATGAGCTGTTTTCTGCAAAAATCGACTAACGCCACTTCTTGAAACATCTTAAATTTAAGTGTCAAAGCACTTGATTCAGTCATAGCTTTTTATATTTATAATATATTTCCCAAATAATAAAGATTAACGCCATTAAACGACAATATTCTTTCGGCCATTGTAAGTAACATGTTTCAGAAGCCATTTTGGATTAATTCCGTGTTCTAATGTAAATTGTTGCAATAATTCAACTCAAATTCCAGTAGCAGATGCTGATAACGGTAAATTTATTTGAATTTATATTATAAACGGAATTAAAAAAAATATATACATTATTTCATCGCATTTCTCCACTTTTTTGTTTTACGGAGTGAATCGAGTTGTGCAGTGAACATCTCATACTATATTGTTCGGCAAACATGTTAATAATGTGGCAATCACTGAATTAAACTGTAGAAAAGGCTTACAGTTGCTCCCCCCTGAAAGCTGCTGGCAGAAATCTCAAATTTGAAAAAAATCTACTCAGTTTTTGCGCTAAGTTTTAGATAGTTTAGATAGTTTTTCTTTTTTTCGAATCCTGAAAATCTCAAAACGGTTTTTCCGTGTAAAATTCAAAATCAAAAATTGCTCTTTTGCAATATTTCCAATAACAAATGGAAAGAGAAATTAAAAAAATATTTGGTAATTTTAAACTAAGCACTAAAACTAGAATTTATACATTATTGCAATCAGCCTACGTCACTGGACGTGTTATAGCATTCAGGCATTTATGTGTACAAAGATACATAGAGGAGACACGCACTAATTACCATCATTATTTACTTCAATACTTAACAATGTCCGTCAGGTAACTGAATATAAACACGTTCAGTCACATGCTGCGTCCAAGAGTTGTCCGCTACATCGAAAATAATAGAATCAGGCAAGAGAGATGGGCAGTGTGCGCTAGTCTTGATCAAAATTTGCTGATATATCCTTGCAGACTACTCTGGGCAATTTCATATTGTCAGCATTTACTGAACAATTGCAGCCTCAAGAAATTGTACGCCTCATGTGGATCACAGCTACTGTGCCTATCGTAAAAAACTGTCCAGCAAACATCAGGATTAAGACAATGTGGGAGGTTATTGGTGTAGATGTTACGCCAATGTTGCGTGACCCAGTCAGCAGCCTGGGCTAGCTGAAATACGTAGCTGAACTGTCCTAGACAGGGCAGGGGGTACTAATTTCCAGGACTCAGGTATGAGACCTACAGGAAAACTAATGAAGCTCCCTCCACATCAGCAAACACATTAGTTAGAATGCCTAGAAGAACAGAAAACCTAGACAGTATTCCTAACTCTCAAGAAGTAGAGAGAACTTTAGCAAGAAATAACTAAGAGGTGGTTTTCACCTCAAGAAGAACTCAGGGATTTTAGCTCCCTCACTATCCGTGAAGACCTTATTGCAGTGTCAGTTAAATCCCGTTCAAACGGAGAACTGTAGCAGTCAGCTCTGCCTGAAAGACAGATGTATAATCACTTAAGTCACAGCTGCACACTCCTATCTTAGCCCCAAAATGAGGGACCCCAGATGCACAGACCAACAGCAGCTCTGCTCTCACCAATTAACCATCTGTAAAAACTAAATTAGCTTCTAGGGTAACTTGAAAACCGAGGCGAGTAATATAACTAGTAACGGTAATTTGTAAGAGATTACAGTAAATTTTACCCCAAAACAAGAGTACTATTTCTTAATCTACTTTAATTTGGGAAGGCGCTCGAGGTTCTTCAAACACTTTTTCTGGTGAAATCTCAGCATCGATTTCAGAAACTCCTCTTTTTAGCACAGAAGAAGAAGAAGAAGAGCAAGAGAACTTCAATGAAAGCAAACAATACTTTGGTTAAAATAATCATAATGTGCATCAATTAGGTGTAACTATCGTTATCACAAAACATTAAAGGAAGTCTATTCTAAGAGGCTGTTTTGAACATCAGCGTACAGCAAAGCAACTAACGTTCATATGAGTTAGGAGGTTAGTTTTGGTTCTGACAGATCTGTAGGATAGGAAATGAGAATCTAAGATAAGGAGTGTTGTAGATATCTATCAGTAGAACGTCAGAATTCAAGGCCGTTGCATATAGTATTACATATTACATTACCATGATACATTATGTTGAATAATATAATAACACTAATACTAATTTACTAAACACAGTAAACCTGAAGACCGAGCAAATGCACGTTTTATTTTCTTATCTGTTAGTCGCTATTCGTATTGGGTCAATGCCTGAATTCCTTATCGACCACTATTTAGTTAGTCTTTCTTTCATTAAGACAATGAAAGTAAAGCGAATCAAAATTTTCTATTGAAACAAAAAAAATCAAAGGAATCTCTAACTTTCTATTTGGATTGGGCTCCAACAATCAGACTCCACAGTAAAGTAGCTCAACCAGAATAGATTTTACACTTTAATGAATGGATTTTGCACTTTGAATCTGAAATACGTCGAAATTACGCTGTTCATCGTTTTTGGTAACCAATACATTAATTCAAAAGGAAGAAAGGTTATTGTCAATATTAGGCAGAATTTGTTATTATTTTCTGCCAGACTTTCAAACTACAGGATGTAATAAATAAAAGGCGCCACGATAGCCGAGCGGTTTGAGACGAAGCTAACTTGTATTGTGATAGTACTGGGTTCGATTCCCGGTCTAGGTCTTGGATTTTACTTAATGTTTACCCCCAATCTTGACTCAAGCGACAGGAACTTTGCTTACATTACTGAATTACCAACAGACTCCTCGACAAACGCTCCAAATTGTCTCTTAAAAAGAAAAAGAAACTCTACACAGCTCTACTAGCCCCAATCTGGACATACGGACTTGAATTGTACGATACTGCAAAGAGTACCAATTTCAACTGCATCCAATCCCTTCCGTCGAAAATTCTACGCACAATCCTTAACGCACTACTCCCACTGATCTAAAAATCCCTTTTGTCCTTGACCTGGCCAAATCCCCGTTACATCAAATTTCATTCCAAACTTTCCCAACACTTCAAACCCACTCAAACATAATCTGTCCCTAATTACTCTTCCCTCAAATCCTCGCCGAAGACTGAAGAGTCGATGGCCTCGTCACGATCATCTGATCGCATGATAAAAAAGGGCATCCTTGGAATTCACTTCAACGGCATCTTGTGTTAGTCGTCTCATGATGGTTATCGTTTGGATGGCCCTTATTCAAATCTTTGAAGCAATTTATATTTATATATTTAATCCGATTTGTTTTTGGCCAATAGGCAGTTGTAAATTAAATAAAGAGAGTTTAAAAATAAAAACTTAATGTCTAATATGAGAACGTTTGCTATAATCGTCTCCGCCCATGATTTGGGCTACCTAATTTGGTAGTCAACGTAAAGAACGCCTGAAAAAATAGGCATTAACTTCGTGTAATTTACAATAAATTGGGCATATTTTTGTATTTATTTTTTTTGTCCCGCCCAATTTTGGGCATTCACAGTACGGTTTACTAGATCGATTAGTACAGGAGAGATTTTAGGTCCCATCAACTACGTAGTATGAAAACATGATAATGTGAGTTACTAATATTGCACAGCATTAATCCATTTCTCAATTTTATCAAACCATCATACATATTGTTTATTAAAGAGAACAGAAAATAAAGCCATCAATTGGGGATGTATTCCGGGCCTGCCAACCTACCCAAGTGGGTCACCTATCGAACCGTCAATAAATAAATTAAGAATACATAAAATACATACCACGCCCACACAATAAAGTCAAACTGAATGAAACATACCTGAAACAAAAACAAAAAAAAATAAGTTAAAAAATTGAAACAAATTAACAATTGAATTTTAAAAATATCTGAATTGACTCTCCTCTAGTCAGGGACAACATTTAATACTTCTCAGTACCCAGCTTCACCTGAAGAGACCAGATCTCCGGCAGCAGGTTTACAAATCAGTTTGAAATCCTACAACTACTTTAATTAATATAATACAGCATCAAAGATTCATTAACTGCAAACTGAATGCTATCCCCCTTACCTTAACTAACTCGGTATTTGTATAAAATTGATTTATTTGGAAGTTCTGATTGAGTGAAGCATCAAGCTGTTCGTTACTAGCCACAATCTCAAACATTTTACAATAAAGCCATCTTGTTTAAAAATGTAATCTCCATTCCTCAACTAGGATGTCGTTACAAGAAAAAAATAAATTAAAAAATGATAAAAATGATATAAGAATAGAATAGAATTGGTTCCATTTCTCAAATTAATTACATTAAACACCTAATATTGACACTGCACTCCACTTATTTACACTGCACTCGAATTATTTACATTGCACTTCTATTTATTTACTGCCTAATTTTTCTTATAATGCGTGTTTTTACTCACGTTTTTATGTTTTGCGACTAGTTGAGACGGATGGAGTTCATTGAAAAGATCGGTGTGGGGAAATGGCTAAGTACGAGTATAAATTACCACATACCGATATCAAGTGTACAATTGCAAAAGCAGCACTACAAAAATGGCAGACAGATTACAGTAATGGTAATAAAGAGAGATTCTATAAAACTATGGTAGATCAGTTACCTAGACAACCAAGGGAACTGTCACTAATAAATGGGTTGTTACGACAATAAGCAGGCTGAGAGCGAACTACGCGGTGTGTGGATCGTATCTTCACAGGATCAACAAAAGGTCCTCTTCTCTTTTGCGTAGATTGCAATGAGGAGGAGGATTTCAAACATACAATAATGATATGTCCACGTTATGTGGTAGAAAGGAAACGAATGTTTGACGACTTATACAGGAATTTAGATGCATCATTTCGCTACGAAGACATAAAACATCTAAGTGCTTAAATCTATAGCAGAGCTAGCAATGAAATATGAATGTATTTAAAAGTTATAGCCGATTAGAATGAATGGAAGAAAATGATTAGAGAAGGATTACGTGATTTTAATTTCGGTTAAGCTATAAGGATGGCAGGAATATAGAGTACTGATCCATCCATTAGCTGTAGTTTATGTAAATAGTTGTATATAGTAGAGGGATGAATGTGTGAAGCGAATGTATTTATAAGTAAGAATGGAGAGTGAGTGATATTCTAGTGATAAGCTCCTAGACGATGCTGGCTGTACGGCGAAAGCCAATGCCACAAAAAAGCCCCCCCCAAAAAAAGATTGGAGATATTTGAAACAATTTTATGGATTTAGATTACGTATTATTAATATTCATTATTTTTAAGGATAATATATAATCAAACTTCAAATCTGAAGAAGATTGGCAGACAGTAAAAGGCCATTTCACCGGATAGTTTTCTAGTGATTTCATCGAAAATAGTTCTTTTAAAATAATAAATCCCGTCCTTGCTGGTGTGCCACAGGGAAGTGTCTTAGCTCCTCTTCTTTACACAATCTACACTGCCGACTTACCTTCTAACCTTAATACCTCTATTTACACCTTCGCTGACGACACTGCCATTCTCTCCACACACTCTGACCCTATCCTCGCAGTACGCTCACTACAGTCCCACCTTCACTCAATAGAACCTTGGTTAGAAAACTGGCGTATAAAAATTAACCCAACTAAATCTAAATACATAGTCTTCACACTCAAACGTCAAACTCTGCCACCTGTCTTCTTACATCACACACCTATCCCAACCAGCCGACCATGTGCGGTACCTTGGAATGTACCTAGACAAGAGACTTACCTGGAACCCCCATACGAGACTTAAACGTACCGAACTAAACAAACGATACAAACTTCTAGCCAGGCTACTCGACAAACGCTCAAAACTCTCACTACAGAACAAACGACGACTCTATACAGCCCTTCTCACACCAATATGGACTTACGGACTCGAACTTTACGGTACAGCTAAAAAATCCAACCTCAATAGACTACAAACACTGCAATCCAAAATTCTCTGCCGCATACTAGACGCTCCATTCTATGTAAGCAACCACACTATACATACAGATCTCCAAATTCCACTTATCTCCGAACTTGCCAAAATTCGATACAAAAATTTTCACCAAAAACTCTCACTGCATCCCAACCCTTTAGCTGCAAACCTGTCTACAACTACGCTACCCTCCAATCCTCGAAGACGGCTGAGGCGCCGTTGGCCCCGCGACCAACTGTGTGACTTACGGCGGCCACCAATGGATGACCGTCATTCACGTCTGCCACGCTATTCACATACATTCATCGCATTTACCTATTGTACCTGTAGGTACAGGTGTAAATTTCATTAAAAGGATAATAAAAAAAAATAATAATAAAAAAAATAATAAATGAAATATTAAATTACTATTAAATAAAAACCAAATATTTCAAGAAAATTTAAAGACGTAATTTTTAAAAGAAAATCTATTGACTTTTCACACAGGATTTTTCTATCTTTTTTTGCCAAGCTTTCGACCTTGAGACTAGGTCATCTTCAGGGTTTAGGCTGACTTATTAACGTTGCACAATGACTTTAATTACATAAATAGCATTTTGGGTAAGTCAAATCGATTAATTAAAATTTTAATTTAGAATTGACTTAATGTGATGAAGAGATATTGGGAAGAACTGGAAAAAAAAATGTTTGGAAGAAGCTTCAATAAAAATGGAATAACGTAAATAAAAGGAAATAAAAAATATATGAAAAAATACAAGTCGAACAAAAAAGAAAAATATGAAAAAGATAATGGACCACAAAGTGGAAACTGGTACACTTTTAGAAATATCTTCAAAATAGAACTGTAGGTTCAATGGGTCATTTGGCGTGAGGGGCAACAGTAGTTTGTGTTTAATCAACTTATTTTAGGAACACTTTATTATTATTATAGTTTTTTAATTTATTTATTTTTACAACTGCAGTATATTTCTGCAATAAGTGAAGCTGATTCAACATAATACATAGTATAAAAGATGAGTAACGTGAGGGGAGAATTCACCCATTGGTGCAACGCCCAAAGAAGAACAGTTCATTATTGTGCACTGGCACTTACTTCATTTAGAAGTTCACGTGACCATTGGAGTTTCAACCTTCTTGGAGTATTTCCAGGCAATGCAGTAAGTTAGGATACTTCAGGATTAGGATGTGAGGTGATTGAAGCGTGGAATTTAATGTAACGTGATCTTACAGGTTCAGAAACATAAGGAACAAGGAGATCTCGGTGCAAGGTAGAGTTAGGACAAAGTAAGGAGCATTAGCGATTCGACGGAGTGTTTTTGACTGGAAGGATTGGATTTTGTAGATATTAGATGCTTTGGCTGGGTTACAAAGTTCCATTCCTTAAGTCCAGACAGGTTTGAGTATCATTGTGTAGATAAGTCGTTTGATGTTTAGTGAAAGTTTGGATCGTTTGTCGAGAAATCTAGAGGAGAAGTTTGAATCGTCTGTTCAGTTCTTTTCGTTTGAGTCTAGAATGTAGATTCCAAGTCAGACAAGTCAATGGACAGTCCCAGGTACTTAACCCAATCTGTTGTAGGAAGAGGAGTGAGGTTTAGGCAAGCGGGTGGAAGAATAGTTCGCCTTTGGGAGAATGTGATATAATTATATTTGTTTCAATTGATTTTAATTCTCCATTTCTTTAGACAAAGCTCAAGAGATTCTGTATGGGATTGATTGGATCGGTAGACAAAATGTATTTGTCAGGAAACTTCATTATTAAAAAAAACAAAAAAAAAACATGGAATTCCATCAACAATTTTAATGTCTGCAATTTAAACCAAACAGTGTTGCCAACAAAGAAATGTCAATATATAGAAAAAAAAAAAAAAAAAGGGAAACGAAATAGATGAAAAGTAAAGCAGATGGAGGAACGTGTTGAGGACCAACACACTTATAGTGAGTGGGCATGCCTTAAAAGGCTAGACACTTACTATAGTGTGGTAACGTGGTTAGATTCCATTGCTGAACATTCTGCCCATTAATTCTATCTCCCAATGCTTCTATTTCTTTCTCTCATCTACTTCAGGGTTTGGTTAATCCTTTCAAGTTACACACTAAGTATAAAACATGGGTAAGGGAGTTCAGTTTCGTTCTACGAGGTAAGGCTATTAAATAACGAGACTATTGCTGTTAACATTTTATGTTAAATTTATACATATTTAGTTATTATCACCTTCAATATACACCCCTCCTCTATCCCTACAACGCTCCATGCGAATTTACCATTGTTCGAAACAGTGCTATGTCTTTTTCAGTGAGCTCCTGCATGATGCGTGCCACTTTTTCTTTCACACCTTCAACGGACTGAAATCGTGTTCCTTTTAATGCAGATTTGACTTTGGGGAACAGATAAAAGTCACATGGGGCCAGGTCAGGCAAATAAGGCGGATGGCCTAAAACTGGGATGTTGTACTTGGCTAGAAACGACTTGCAATACAGTGTGAGCCGGCGCGTTGTCTTGATGGAGAACCCATGACTTGTTCTTCCACAAATCGGGTCGTTTTTTTCCTTACACTTTCACGGTGTTAAGCAAGCACCTCAACGGTAGTAATGTTGATTAATTATAATCGATATTTTCATCCGTTTTGGACGTGGAAGGGCGACCTGGGTGGTCATCATCTCCGACGTCTTCTCGGCCATCTTAGGAACGCTTGAAACACTCAAAAACTTGCGCACATGATAAACATTCATCGCCCTAAACTTCATTTAATAAAAGATAAGTTTCAGTAGCGGTTTTACCCAGTTTCATGTGAAATTTCACGCCAATTTATTGCTCTACTACATATTTAATATCATGTTTTCGGCAAAACGAAACTAACACCTCTTACACAAAAACGACGGTTCCGGTCAGACAGATTTCTCTACAAACACGTGAGACGCTGCAATCGAAAGAGAAGGCTTTACGCTGCACAGCTGTCGGTCGTTAAGATTTGGCGCATGCATAGTTCTTCTGTTCATCAGATCAGTCTCGTTATTTAATAGCCACACCTCGTATATATGTAAGTAAAAAGAAGTGGAGGTTCTAACAATATCCTTCTCCACTCTAGCACTATAGACCAATAATATTGCAGGGAAAGCCCAAGATAAATAGAGACATTAGCATATTATGAGGAACAGTCAAAAGTACTTTACAACTACGTTCGCTAACTGATAGTTTTGTTCGAACGGAATTCACGTATGAATCTTGAGTTACGCGATATATTGTAGCGCTCTTAACGAGCAGATGACTATGATCCTAGCAGTTAGAGACATTCAAATTAGCCCTTTTTGTAGCCTGAAGCATTGCTAAAGTAGTCCAATTATCTCATTCGCAAGAATACAGAATCTTGTTTGTGAGATATAGAAGAGCAGGAAAAGCTAGCATTAAGATTAATCAAACTGGTGCATTGTTTTTAAAATATTCAAAATTTATGATTCATGTACTATCATAATGCCATTATGTTGAGTGGCAAAAACTGGTAACCATACAGACGCCAGCCTCAGGCAGCTCTTTGCAAAAAGGAAGTAGAAATGTTCTCTCCATCTTGAAACTCTCTAAACAATCTTGGAACAAAGTTTCGCTGTGTAAACAAGCATATCTACCGCCTCCTCTAGCTGGTTTTCTCTGGATAAGTTCATTCTCTCATAAAGTTATTTTCATGTATTGTGTAATATATATCTTTAACACAAAATATTTGTTAGGATAACACCAATATGATGTGGTTAAAACAGATTTAGTTAATGTAATCAATATCAGCGAGAAATAATTATTTTACTTTAAAGGATCATACAAAGATGCTTCATCATTTTTAATTGTTTCTAGAATTTACTTCTATTTATACTTCCTAAACAAAATCTAAAAATTTCTTTCTGTTAAGAAGCAGTCTAATGTTCTAACTTAAAAGAGTCAAAAGGTCTACAATGGAAGAATAGCAATAGAATTAAACGATTGTATTGTATATAGATTCATGCTTATCAACATATGCTTAAACGAATGCTTACAAACATTAATAGAGTAATATGCATTCTAACACACCGTTACTCATATTTAAGTCCCTCCAATTTACAACTCATCATAAACGGATTTAAAGTGAAGTAAAATAATTGTTTCAGACGGGCTTTACGTCCAAATACCAAATTAGGTGCCGTGGACGGCAGGCGAATAGCTAAAATATTTTACTGTAAATTTCTTGTATTAACCATTAAATAAAATCCAAGGCCTAGAGACCGGGAATCGAACCCAGTACAACAATATAATATTAGCTTTGCAGGTATCGCCTCTAACCGCTCGGCTACCGTGGCGGCCTCATAAACGTATTTTACAACATATGACTCTTACACAGTGGAGTCACACAATCTTGTCTTCGTAACTTAAGGCAGAACAAAGTTAAATTCTCACGTGAAAGACATGTAAGAGTCACCACCCATTGATGGAACTCTTTCTCGGTGGATTGCACTCACATCAGTGAGTCCCTAGGCCAACTCCGCTTCAAGCGACGAAGAGGATTGTCTTGAAGGTGAGGAGAGGAGAGCTGTAGTACAAGAGGATTAGAATGGAGAGCTAGGAGGCTGTGAAAGTTGCGGTAGCGAGACTTTATTAGGTCAGTGACAAAAGGGATGTGAAGGTCAGTGTGAATGGTAAGGTTAGAAATGTAGTGTGGAGCATTCAGGATTTTCCGTAGGATTTTAGATTGTAGTGTCTGCAGGCGTTTGGGAGGGTTTTGGTTGAGCCCCACACTTCTCCGTATGTCCATATGGGTCTTAACAGTGTCTTGTAAATTGTCAGTTTGTCATTCAAGGCTAGTTTGGATCTGCGGTCAAGTAGTCTACTAAGTAGCTTGTGGCGTCTGTTCACGTCTTGTCGTTTCAGTCGAGTATGTGGGTTCCACGTGAATTTCTTGTCAATGTACAGTCCTAAGTATCGTACTACGTCAGCTGGAGGAATCGTTACACCGTTCAGTTGAACTGGTGGACTCGCAGATTTTTGTAAAGTAAACGTAATGTGAACTGACTTTTGTTCATTAATTTTTATTTTCCATTTTCGGAACCAGGTTTCGAGAAGCTTTAAGTGAGTTTGAATATTCTGAGTGGCTTGCACCGGATTATCGTAATTTGAATTAATAAAATGGTACATGTTCAATTACGAGCTTTTTTGTTGTTAAACTGGCTCTTTTAAATTTAATTTTTACCATCCACCAATGAAGTTTCGACACAGATCTCATAAAATCCCTTTGGAAAAATTATCAATAATAATTTTGATAAATAATTATCAATATTAATTATTTAAATATTGTAAGAGATGATCCCCATAGAATAATTCCTACAGTTTACCAGAGGACAAGTAATCAAGCCTTACAGTATCTCGCAAACCTGATTTTGCTAAAGCAGCGCCTATATTTGACACAATAGCCAATGATTGAAAGCCTGTCTAACCCATTGCAGGAAGCCAAATGAGATTTGTCACATTCTCATACAGCCACCTCTCGCCACCTTACTCTCATAAATAAATCTGAAGGCATTGACAGCCAGCGGACACCATCGTGTATATTACGAGGGAGGTACGAGGAATACGCAGTAGGGAGTGTATATTTCTCCGCTCCACAGGAGAAGGGATCAATAAGTTCTTGGAAACAAGAGGAGGGTACATGACCAGATGGGAAATATAAGGGAATATTGTCTATTACTGACATCTTGTTGCCATGGTGACTGAAATGTACAATGTCTAGTTAAACGGATTACAGATTTGAAATTAGAATACATAGGTCTTTTTCGTTTGGGGTATAAATTGAAATCAGGGACTCAGGAAAGAATTATTTTGTTTTTGCTGACGTATCCTTTAATAAAGAACTTAGAAACCAGCCAGACTTCCTTAATACTTGATAAGTCTGAGGAACTGTTCCTTATTCAAGAGAGGGAGCCCATTCTAACTTTACTGGAGAAGTGCTCTAACTTACTTAATGCATAAAGATTTACATTCATAAAAACACATGGCTTTTTATGCAGTTTTAAATTGTATTTGATTTAATTAATAGAGTAAGTGATGGCAATGTGGAACCCTGCTTGGAACCCTATAATATTTTGGCAGCAAGTCATCTTGTGTTAACAGTATCCGGCTCAAACTGTAGCTAGATAGAGGTAGTGTGCAAAGCAGGTGGTTGGTTCAGTTGCTACTGTATGTTCATTTTGAAATTTTCAATTTTGTTTTTATCGATTCTTGAAAACTTTAAGGAGGCAGTTCAAACTGTTATTTTTGTTTTGTTATCAAAATAGTGGTAGTTATCCGCACTATATATTGGTTCAAAGGGATGTATTGCAGTGATTTTCATTTGTGAATCAGTTCTTATGTCTCCCAATTTTTTTTTTGGTGACATATCAAATCCAAGATAGCGATGTTTGATTTATGGAACCCCATGGGTGCTGGTAATATGGAACCCTGTTCTATACTCGCAGTAGAAAAATTTCATGGGGTTCCATATTGTAAGCATTACAAGCTTATTTCAGGGGAAAAAAGAATAAGAATCTAAAATGGGGCTAAAAAAAATGCTGCAAAAATATTCATTGTACCCAAACCCACTCTACGGGGACTTGCAATAAAAATGCTAAGGTGTTCCACATTACCTGCACCTCAAGTCAGAGGCACCACTTTCACTTTTTTCATAAAATTGAAGGTTCCTCATCTGGAGGTTGGAGGAGAGTGAATTTGAAGACAATAGTGCAAGACTAATATATAAAGCTAATAATTACCACAGAAAGCAATACAATTTTTTGGAATGTCTAGCATAGGTAAGTCAAAAACAAAGATGGGTTCCATATTACCACCACTTCCTCTATTAGTGGGATTGGCATATATTGTACATGCCAATCAGAGGATAACTGAGAAAACAAGAGTTACAATCTTGAGTAAGGGAATGTGTGTTCATACCAAGGTTTTTTTTATATTGCCTTAGAGTTTTAAGAAAACTAATTGCCTTAGAGTTTTAAGGAATCACGGAAAATAATAATCTTAAATAATATTGTTATTGAACTGCCAGACGTCGCATGGCCGAAGTAGCCATTGACCGTAAAGGCGTAGGATAAAAAAATAAAAAGAAGCAAACTCATTGCCTCAGAGTTTCAACACATTTATTACAAAAATTGAAAGAAGTTCTACTTTAACTACTCAAGTACCAAGATTGGATATTATCTACTATAAATATTGACAATGCAAATAGTTTTTAGCATTCGGTATTCCAACAATTGTGCTGAGAAAACTAGATGTTTGCTTTATTGTGGATAAGAGTTCTTTCCATTAAGTTAGAGCATGAGTAGTTTATCTCTCGATAAGATATGGCAAAAAAGATATCGAGTTTTCTTATTTATTATCACTTATAATACTTATTCACGAGAATACATGGTTTATGGTGTCTTACAATCTTTAATAGATTTAAAACTTACAAGAGAGTGGCGTAGTATTGGGGTAAACTATTTCAATAATAGTAATAATCTATTATTATTATTATTATTATTATTATTGGTAAAACAGTAGACCTTTCCTTGGTAATTTGAGTTTATGAGAGTTGGGTGGAATTGAGCGAGTTCTCCTGTCACACACCGTAACAGCACAATGTAAGCTGCTTTGTTCAAGTTCAGCGTGGTTAAACAATAGGAAATTTTTAATTAATTTTCAAAAATCTTTCGTTCAGATTCTAAAAGAAGTATCTGACCATCAAGTTGTTTAGTCTTTCTCTTTGTAATATCTCAGACCACAAGTATTTTCCGTTGAAGAACTTCAAACTTAAACGGTAAAATTTAAGTAATTTTCTTATAGAATCTTACTTGCAGTAATGCTCTTTTTAATTAGATCTAAATGTTCAAATCTAGTTTAGAAAAATCATACACCTTGTGATGTGAGAGATACTTAGTTCTTCATTCTACGATGTAGTAAACTATTTACTAGAGAACACCTATGAGGAAGCCAACAATCTGTTTGATTGGATCTAAAACAATAGAAACCAGCGGATTCCCACTTCGTAGCGAGTAAATATTCAATTCTGAACTATAAAAGGCGAATACACATTTCGGTTAGTAATTAATAGCATCTTAAATTACTATCTTAAACATTAATCACCCAGTAAATTTCAAAATTAAAAACACTAACAGCTTGGGCATCTCACAATAATTAAAAAATTATTATTATTATTTTTAAATCTTTTATTGGAATTTACTACTGCAACAGTTTGTTGCAACAAGCAAATATGGTAAAAGAAAAAAGAAATAGAAGAAAACCATGAGTGGAGAAGGCATGAGTGGTGTCACTCCAGTAACGTGCTTTGCTCTCACGATAAGAGTAGATCACGAGGCCATCTTCTCTTCAATCTCCTTAGAGGATTACCTGGTAATGTGGAGGAAGATAGGTGTTCTATGAGAGGGTTAGGATGAGCTCAGCTGTAGAAGAATGAAATTTGAGAAAACGAGTGTTAGCAAGATCTGTAATGAATGGGATTTTGAGGTTATTAAGGATAGTGGAGGTTAGATACATAGAACGGAGCGTTAAGAAGTTTTCGAAATATTTTTGACTGTTATGTCTGGAGGGGTAGTGAGTTGGAACGTAAAATTAATTTGAGAATTTAAAAAATAAATCTTAGGAGAACCTTTCAATTTTTGCAAGTGAAATTTAAATTAAATTTTAGAAAAAATTTAAATAATATTTCACTGTTCACCGACTACTGTGTACGTACAGTTTAAACCTCAAACAACTCTGAAATGAAATTTAGATGTTAAGAGAGTGCTAGAGAGTCGAAACAATAATTAGACGGAACACTATACTACAATTAAGTACATACATATTCCGGAGCTAATTGCTAGATTGATGGATATTAATTATAATATACTGATGATAGTAATGGTGATAAGGCGGCATTAGGGGCGTTGCCCTTAAAGCTAATTGTGTTGCTGGATTCGATTACTGTTCTAGAAATTGGAACATAAAATGATGAAACTGAGTAAATAGTACTGAAGACCGTCTACCAGAACAGAAATGATACTTTTAAGAGTAAACCTACCCCCCAAAAATATTAATTGTCCGGAAGGAAAACTTGGAGCAAATTTGGAAAGTCAATTTTTTATTCTGTATGGTATTTTTTTACACCTAAAAGTAAAATAAAGTAGAGTAATCGCCTATTTTTTCAGGCGGGCTTTACGTCTAACTACCAATTAGGTGTGGACGAAGGAGACTAGCTGCTAACCTACTTTACTGTAAATTTCTTAACCATTAAATAAAATCCAAGGCCTAAGACCGGGCAATCGAACCCAGTACCACAATACATCATATTAGCTTCACAGGTCTCGCCTCTAACCGTTCGGCTACCGTGGCGCCTTGTTTTACACCATCAACGGACTAATTACCTCTTACAAATGTTCAGTTTTATGCTCATACTTTAAACACAATCTTGGGTGCAAATATGGAATGAATACAGCCATAAAGCACTAAGGGATATGCTCTAGAAGGAAGATTAAGCATTACTTGCTCGGTTCATAACTTAATAATTAAAGTTAATTTAATTTGGAAGAGAATAATGTGTGCTATAATGAGTGTGAATAATGCTAATGGAGATACATGTGGGAATTTAAATAATTTGTACTAAATTAAACTTGTTTTACAAACTAAGCATACGCATTTTGGTAAAATAGACGGAGCTAAAATTAAAATAGAATTTCTAATGTTAATACGAGGGGGCAAAGAGGGGATAACGGAGTTTCCGAAAATGTTTAGTGGAGGAAGTTCATGGAAAATAACCACTTCATTATTCTTTCAAGCTCTGCATTATTTAGAACAGTTGAAGAGCGGAAAGCGCCTGTAAGCTCCAAGTTTCATACTCTGAAATTGGTTTGAATTTAGATAAGAAGGATGCACGAAATTTCTCAGATGATTACAAAAAATTTATGCTCTAGGGAATTTTTCACGAACGTAATATTGACGACCGACATTTAGAAGTGAACACTCCAATTTTCTTGAAAATTAAAAAAAATAAAAACTTATTGACTCGATTCTAAATCATTTTGTAATGGAATAGAAATTCAGCATTTTAAAATTCAGCGTACCTTCTATTTACTACAATTTAAAACAAATAATCTTTGAAAACAAACAAAATAATTTTGTTACGGTATTCAGACTTTCACCATTCTAGCAGAAAATTATCGCCTAAATTATCAATTTGCAGATAAACAGCGCATAAAAACGGGAAAGCAATATCTGTGTATTTGTCTAAAAGTGGAAAGTTACAGAATAATGAAGGTAACAGTTTCTTAAAACCGGTTACCAAAAAACTAAAATATGTGGCAAGAGTATTAGTGTATAATAATGATGGGGAAACAAAAAATATCTACGTATTGCAGACCATTATACCATTTACGGATAATGGGTCATTTATAAAATGGAAAATTGTTTACGACTTTCTCGATTTATAAAATGTTTTGGTTAAAGTTAAAAGCAGGAATTGCTGAAAGTGAAAATATTGGCGCCAAAAAAGGTAACACACAGAATTCAGACTTCCACTGATCGTATGTTCTTCTGAATGTGTGGACATAACGCGGCCATCTGAGAGGTACACAGTAAGTTCGCTCTTTTTTTAAAAAAGAGATTAGAAAGCAAATAGAGATTCAAGGTGACATTACGGGCTCCCAGGACAGCATACAGAAAAATGTATTCCTTTGTTGGACATGAATGGGCCGTTTGAAACGCGTTTTTTGAATTACATAGATAATTGATATTTAGGCTATTTTTGTCCCAAATTTAGAAAGATAGCTCTACAATGAAACCTCCTTGCTCACCTTAGCTCATACCATTTCTAAACTATATACTGTAACCATAATAATAATCGCCTATTTTTTTCAGGTGGGCTTTACGTCCAACTACCAATTAGGTGTCCTGGACGGAGGCGTCTAGCAAACATACTTTACTGTAAATTTCTTTTGTTAACCATTAAATAAAATCCAAGGCCTAAGACCGGGAATCGAACCCAGTACCACAAATACATATTAGCTTAGCAGGTCTCGCCTCTAACCGCTCGGCTACCGTGGCGCCTAATAATAGTAACATAAAAAGTTAATAAATAAAAATAAAAAACAAAAATAAATAAAAAGAATCCATTTAGCCAAAATTTCTATTATTATAAATATTTATATTATTCTAAATGGATTGATTTCGTTACTGTAATGAACCATTCAGTTGATTTTTTTCTCGTATGAATTATCCTTTTATATCTTTCTCTAATTTTCTGCTTACTATAATTCATAACATTAATATTTTTAGTTAATTTTACTAATGAACATTAATAATTAATGTTGCTTTAAAACTACAACAAATTTCGTATTTATAAATCGGTAAGATCAACCCTTGCTATGAGATCTGTAATACCTATTAGCAATAAAGATTTTATTTCATTTCATGTATACTGTTTTTTAGCAAGCATTATGTATTTTTCTTTAAATTTTTACATCAACATATTGAATCCTTAAGTGAATAAACCTTAATAGTTTCATCATAAAATCGCAATGAATTAAGAAAACATTACTGCAAATATCTATTGATCAATTTCAAATTAAAATTTTATTCCGTACCTTAGAAAATTTAAAAAACCCAAAAGTGTGTCTGTTTAACGTTTCTAACTTAATATTTCGATTTGGTCCCACCAGAGAACCCAAAAATGAAACTGGTCGAACAAAATCGCTGAACTAGAAAACGCTATACTTTAATAAATGGATGCTTAACTCTTTTTTAAAAAAAAAAAATTGACGCAATATAAAACAGAAAAAATGCGAATGGATCTGTAGTTAGCGAATACTGGATTCCAACGCGGAGATCCAACTTTTCTCTATCTAGAAGCTTCTTATAAATCATTGACAGGTTGACATTATTCTAATCAATACACAAGCTGCTCACTGTCCGGTTGATGAACATTGTTGTCGGTGGTGACATAGTCCAGTGTCAAGGCTGGCAGAGCACTGAAAAAAAGCTCCGGGGGCCAAAGCTTTGACGCGCTTTAAATTAATAAAATAAAAACAAAATATAATCATATTAGTCTAAAAGATTTTTTTATACATTTTTTGCCAAGCTTTCGGCCTAAGGGACTAAGGTCGTCTTCAGGGCTTATGTTATTTGCTATTATAATATTTTTGTACATTGTTACATGTGCGGGTTGGTGGGTTTTCTGTTAATGTTCTCTAAGTACCTGAGCAGTGATCAGAAGCGACAACTTTATCAATACTAAATTATCTTTTATTTTTGATAAACCCTTCCCTAGTTGTATTATAGACTACTTATAATACTAGCGATTTGGAAATGTGTTAACACCAATAAATAAAATAAACATTATGGTGACTCTGCACCTTCGATTAGAACAGTTTATAAGTGGTTTCAAAATTTTCGGAGTGGCCATATGGGCACAAGTGACGCTGAACGTTCTGGACGCCCTGCTGAGGTTACTACTCCAGAAATCATCGATAAAATCCATGATATGGTGATGGATGACAGAAGAGTGAAGGTGCGTGTGATTGCTAGTGCTGTGGGCATGTCGAATGAACGGGTACATAATATTTTGCATCAACATTTGGACATGACAAAGCTATCCGCAAGATGGGTGCCGCGATTGCTCACGCTTGACCAAAAACGAAATCGTGTGAAGTGTTGCAAGGACGGTTTGCAGCTGTTCCAGAAGAATCCGCAGGACTTTAAGCGTCGTTTCGTCACTGTGGATGAAACATGGATACATCACTACACTCCTGAGACCAAAGAACGATCTAAACAATGGGTTACCAAGGGGGAATCTGCGCCAAAAAAGGCGAAGACCGTTCCTTCGGCCGGAAAGATTATGGCGACTGTCTTTTGGGATTCGCAAGGAATAATCCTCATCGACTATCTGGAAAAGGGTAAAACTATTACAGGTGCATATTATTCATCGTTATTGGACCGTTTTGAAAACCGAGCTGCAAGAAAAACGCCCACGATTGGCCCACAAAAAAGTCCTTTTCCATCATGACAACGCACCAGCTCACACCTCAGCAGTTGTGGTCGCAAAATTAATGGAAATAGGGTTCCAACTCGTTTCACATCCCCCCAATTCTCCAGACTTGGCTCCCTCGGACTACTATTTCTTCCCCAATATGAAGAAATGGCTGGCGGGAAAAAGATTTTATTCAAACGAGGAGAAACGAATGGCTATTTTACAGACTTGGACAAATCCTATTATTCGGAAGGGATCAACAAACTAGAGCAGCGTTGGACGAAGTGTATATGCCTAAAAGGAGACTATGTTGAAAAATAAAAAAGGTTTACCCCAAAAAATTAAGTAGTTTTTATTTTTGCACGGACTTTTCAAACGACCCTCGTAGACTACTTATAATACCTGCTATCTGGTGAATGTGTTTTGTAAAAATCCAACAGTATCAGAGTTAACCATAAATATCTCAGTAATTCAGAGAAATATTCTTAATAGACAAAAATTTTGAAAAACGGTAAAAAATAAAAATAATAACAATGTTAATAATAAAGGTCGGCAGTAATTTGCTGAGAGAAACGAGTATTTAAAAAAAATGTCAAAATTTGTTCTCAGAAAAGTAATTGGAAAAAAAAGAGAAATATAATAAAGCCCAATATTGACATAGTTAGTTATAAAAATAGCGTAACGAGGTTTCTGAGACCTTAAATGATGATACCTTTCAGTAAGAACAGGATAATGAGGTCTCAACATCACAATGATGATGCTGTTAGAACATCCTGGAAAAAACTGTTCTATTTATAGAGGGCAACAAGGTAAAATTTTTATAACAAATTGAAATATATTTTTTAAAACGAGTATAAAGTGAATGCAAATTTCCTCTATAAAATATTTAATCACGGAATAAATAGCTTCTTTATATTTTCGCTTAAAAATTTTGACAATAAAAGACTGGCTGGTGCGCTATATGATTAATTGAAAATACACAATGTTTACTTTCTCTTGCTACAGGTAAAGAGGTAGTGCTGTAATTGTGCCAAATATTAGATAACAAAATTTGGTTAACACCATTAATATTTGTTGTAAACTTTCTTGAGAGCAAATTAACAGATTTTTTACTAATTGGCATGCGTAGTTAGCACGAAATCACGGGAGTTCAAATTTCACATCTGGTTTAGTTCGCACTATCGTTCCCGACACAAAAGTTTTGTCAGGACAAAATCATCTCACCAGAAGGGCCATTTTAAGGAATCTTTTTCTCATACAATTTTATTTCAACGGTATCCTTAACACCATCATCCATTTATTTAAAAATGTGGTTAGATTCGCCGTACTGGATAATATCCATCGTTGCATGCATGTTTATTATCCCTGACCGGTTTTGGACTTAAATCCAATCGGTTTTGTGTACAGAAATTCGACTTCACTTACACAGAAGCTGATGCTCAGGCCCTTAATGGGCTGTAATTGTAAGTAAGAAAAATGTAATGAGGCAAAGAATGTAATTCCGCCCCTGACGCCTAATGGTCCATGACACCTAATTAGGCAGATGGGACATTAACCTCTCAAAAAATATGCGATCTCTTTACTTTTATTAAAGCGACTAGATTTTAAAAAATATCAAGATGGTATTTCACAATTCCCTGTGAGTCCTTATAATTAGGTATTTATTGAAAAGAAGGTTCCCTCGTATTATCCAGGCCTAGCGACCAAGGACAAGGCTAAAGTGAATTCTAGCGAAGAAACTTGTATTGATGGAGATTTTTCAATCGTCGATTGACTTTTCCGTTCTAAATTTTGAGTGAATCAATAAATTATAGATTGTGATAATTTTTTTAATGAAAAAGATTAGGTCTAATTGTACTGATTAGTAGAGATAGCATGATTATAATATTTGCACGATTGCAAGTGAGACAAAATAATAAAATTGAATGATTTGTAAATGTGCTTACCACTATCATTTCTGACGGTTCCAATACGAAACATTCGTTTGGCCTCCTAGCGCTTCCACCTGTCCTTTTTCCGAAACTGCAACAGAAAAACTAGTATTAAATAATTGTTCAGGACTTGAGGAAAACGGTGAAGTACAAGTTAAAGCCATAAGCTGAGACTTAATATGTTTTTATTAAAAAAAGAATTGAACGCTCATTTCTGCAGCTCATCTATCTAAGGAATCCGAAAGCTTTATCTTCATAATTCTTACAAAAAAAAAATCAAAATAACGATAAACACTTTAAAAAGTATTTTTGAAAATTCATTTCGTTATTTACAACCTGTATAATATAATATACAATGAGTAAATAAGGAGAATGAAGGATAAATGGATGCGTGAAAGGCAGGAGGAAAGAAATAATGCCCAGTGGTAGCACTCTCTACGGGATATAATGAACTTTAGGCCTTCAGACTTCAAGGAAGTCACGGGGCCACTGGCGATTCAGTCGGCGAGGAGGATTTAATAATTAGAAGACAATAGGATAACAGGATTTAATAATCATTTAATGTCAGAGGAGGCAAGAGACAGTACTAGAGGATTGGAGCAAGTGGAGAGTGCAGTATGGAATTTTTGATATTTAGTTTTGGAGAGTTGGTGTACGAAGGGTATGTTGAGGTCGTTGTAAATAGTGAGGTTAGTCACGTAGAAAGGAGCGTTAGCAATCTGTCGGAGGAGTTTTGACTGAAATGTCTGTACAGTCCTTATGTTTTGTAGGTTTGGCTGAACCCCACAGCTCTAATCCGTTAGTCCACATAGGTTTAAGGACAGTACTGTATATTAAGCGTTTGAGTTCAATGGGCAATTTGGAGCGTCGTCCAAGAAGTCTGTAAAGCAGTTTCGCACGTTTTGTCATTGCTTGTCTTTTAAGTCTAGTATGAGGGTTCCACGTGAGTCGCTTGTCTATGTAGGGCCCAAGGTAGCGCACCAGATCTGAACAAGGAAGAGGATTGCTGTTGAAGAGGACAGGTGGACAGGAGCCCCGCCGTAGAGTAAATGTGTCGTGCTGGCATTCCTGTGGGTTTATTTTAACTTTAAAAAGTTAATTTTTTAAGAAAACAAATTTTTAAAACTTTTATAAAAAGAATTTCAACTTTTTTGGAAAGGAAAATGAAAAGAAAATTAATCTTACATTTCAAAACTTTGAGAGGGGGGAATTTCAAGAAATTTTGGGTGCTGCTGATAATTGAATGTTACACGATACATTCTTAAAAGTTTTTTAATTAAAATCTTTTAAAAGTTGGAAATATTTTAATTTTGTTTTATTTCCAGCGGAGATCTCTAAAATTAATTACTTATAAATCAAAGATCTAATCTGAGGGCAATCAAAAGTTAAAAGTAAGAAAAATCTTTTACGTTTAATTAGTTGTCAGAGTTGATTGAAATAAGCTACTGAGGAGTAGAGTTCACTGTTTGAAGACCAACCCCGGGGTGAGTGGACTGTTGATTTTTTCAATTGATGTCTCCCTATGAATTCAACAGATATCTCGATTTTATTCCCCTTTTTGTAAGTACCTCGCAAGTCGAAAGAAAACAAATATTGAAAATTTCGAACGATTTCGGTAAAAAAACTCAGCTTTTTTTTTCTTTTTTTTTAATTCAGAGCCTCGAATTAACCTTATTGCCGTTCCCCTTCAATACCACTACTCTGAGAACTCCATTTGCAAGCAAAGGGGAAGAAGGAGATGTCATCACACATTCTGGGTTATGTACAAGACCGTCCTTAGGATAGGATTAAATAGGAGGCAAACATGCGCTTGGCCCATTTAAGGGCAGGTTGAAATACGCACAACTAGCCCTTGAAGTGGCCATCCAACTATGTAGTGTAGATACTCCCAGAAGTTAGAGAAGGCACAGACTCTCTGGTGGACCGCATACAACTAGAGGAGTGCTTCCACCAACCTTCTGACTGGCCCCAGAATTTAATTCATACCAGTAGGTTTATACTCCCTCTCAACTTCATAACCTCAGCTATTGGTTTAAACCACGACCACTACGAATTAATAAGGGAAGGCATCATGAATTTCCAACCAAGAGAACAGTGGCTGAAAATATCTCTCTAGAGAATGTATGAAGGTACCGTCTAATACCTACGCCGAAAGAGTAACCGTGCAGTGAAAAAGCTTCGACCTACCTACCCACAAGCTAATATTACCAACCCACGTCAGTAACCTCAAAAGAGCCCTCTGGGTCACCAAAAAATTTTTTGGAGGTACTAAGAAATTGATCATTGGCAAAAAAATTTCAGATTAAAGCCTGGGTAATGGCAGCACAATCAGTTAAATAGCTGAAAATTCGAAATAGGAAATCAGAAATTAACATCCGCCGATTTCCGAGACTAATGGTGGCATCGATTAAAAATACGAAATTTAAACTTAAATTTTCCGATTTTGAGTTATGCTATAAACTAACCAGGAAGTAAAGAAAATAGGACAAGCATGAACCCTTTCATAAACATGTTACCTCGAAGAACATAGCTTAACACAAGTTACAACTGAAAGAAAGTTAGTAACCAGTCTTGCAACATGGCGGTTTTTAAGGCTTGACTAGTACGTCGCAATTTTGTGAATTATAAAAAGTAAAGTAGAGAAATTGCCTATTCTTTCAGGCGGACTTTACGTCCAACCACCAAATTAGGTATCGTGAACGGAAACGTCTAGCAAACATACTTTAATATTAATAGCTCATAATAACCATTTAAATAAAATGCAAGGCCTAGAGACCGGGAATTGAACCCAACAATACTTCTTAGGTTTGCGGGCGTCGCCTCTATCCACTCGGTTATCGTTTTTTTATTGTCATGGGCTGCTTTCGGCGACAGTTGTCAATCGTTCAGCGATAACAGCGAGGCACCACGAGACATCACCGCCCAACTCGGCTATCGTGGCGCCTTTGTAAGTTTATAAAAAAAAATATTAATTAAAATCTAGTAACTACAAACATAACTCTCCTAAGGCTTCAAACTCAAAACTTTAACTTTGTTCCTAATATATTTCTCGCGGATTAATTAAAAAAATGAGTGATTTTTAAAAATAAAAAGAATCAGAAAATATAACTTGTTTAAAATGAAACCATTTCTAATAAAATCAATATCAGAGGGGAAAAAATAAACTTGCCAAAATAACATATTTTCGTATTGCCGATATGAAATACGGTATATCCTATATCCAGAACCGACTATGAGTAAATATTTATAAGAATGACAAAACACCAACTGAAAATTATAAAAACTGCAAGAGTAAACAGAATGTGATCGCTAAACTGACAAGGCACAAAATAAAGGACAAGGTTAGACATATCGGCCAACCATACAAAATAATAAACAGAAAACAGAAAATGGAAATAGTAAATCAAAATCAGGTTTGAATCCCTCCTCCCTTTCTGCTGCTCTCAAACTTCAGACCCAGAAATGTTTTTTAAAACTCTGAACGTTGGTCATATTTAAGTCTTACCACTTTAGAACGAATCTACCCTTCTCAGGGAAGTGCCCTTAATTGATTTTAAGGGGGAAAATCATTCCAATTAACATTGTAAATTTATGTGTTTGTAACCACTGTACGAAGTTTGAATAAAATCGTATAAAGTACAGTACTACCTCGATTAACCGGGATTCGGATTAACCGGGATCATGTTGAATTATCATAAGAACACCTGGAAAAAAAAATATCGTGTCAATCTTTTGCGAAAGTACGTCGAGGAAGGTATCACTCTGAAGGGTTTTTGGAAGGAGCATAGCATACTAGATGCTATTTACTTCTTGGCAGAATGTTGGGGAAAAAAATGAAAGAAAGCACCGGTTGTCCAGGAAGAATAGGAGTCAATTGAAAGAAACGGCTGTAAATCTCGCTCGTCTCGCCCAATCGATGGAAGACATTTTGGAGTGGTTAGATTGTGATAGAGATGCTCCACAGTTTGCATGTCTTAGTCCTGAAGAAATCGTCCAGAACATCCGAGAAGACGAACCGAAAGAAGGAAATGAAATCGACGAAGAAGAGAATGATCACCCAGTAATAATCCTGGATGTAGCATCGAATTCAGTTGCTGAATTGATTAAATTTTTTCACGATAAGGACATTCCAACCAGTGACAAAGTTGTGCGTTTTAAATTGCGTACACTCATCAGAGAGTGGTCGTTTGATAAAACAAAAAAGCAAACAACACTTGAAAAGTATTTTTCAAAAAGTTGAACGGCAAAAAAATGAAAAATTTAAAAAAAAAAAAAGAAAAGAGAAAAAATTACAAAATTGAAAAAAGGAAAAAATTGAAAAACAAAAACAAAAAATAAAAAAAAAAATGTACATATCTAAAAATTAAAAAAAAAGGACTGCCGTCTAAGATAGGAGTTGATCTCTGGGACGAAACAGTAATGTATTACTATGTAAACTGGGTATTCGGTTTAACCGGGATTTCAGTTTTCCGAGGTTGGTATAGCCGGAGGTCAGCCCGGTTAATCGAGGTAGTACTGCATTTGCGAGAAAATCTAAAAATTTGGATACACATTTGATTCTTACTATCTAGGTGGCTAGCCAAAATAATAAACAGTCGACGATTTTGGATGCAGGCGTGTACGGGAATAATGGATACAGACTCAAGGAGTGAGTCGACTTTAGGTGTCGAGGAGATTCTGTCGCAAGTCTGAGACATTTGTTCTGTTTTTTTGTCTGGAGTTTCTTGGTGTTACTACTACAAGCCAGACTCCAGGCGGAGCAGGCAAAGAGCAACATCGGCCTGACGACTACTTTGTAGAGAAGAAGTTTGTTGGTCACACGTCATTTTGGAGTCACGTGAGAGTAGAGGAAATAGCAGTCTTTGTAGTCCAGTTTGCCTGAGTTTACTTTGTCCTGCACGTATGTGACCAGACTGTTCATATACCCAAAAGTACCGAAACAGCCAGGGAAGAAGACACAACTACCTTCATCAGAAGTGACAACTTTACTAAAACTAAATTGCCAAAGTTAGGGCTACTTTTAGACTTAGTTTTGCGAGATATTTTGTTAAAACACGCACATTCAGATCTATTGCTTAAATAACTATAATTTTTTTGTTCGTTTCCGCGGTATTAAAAAAAAAAATTGTACTTCCTCCAGCAAAAAATTCAAAACACAATCAATTTTCTGGAGAGTTTTGTAACAATTAAATATTAATTATGTAGAGATATATATATATATTATATAAATTATTAATATATAAGGAGTTTGGGTGAAAATTTTGCTCATGTAATGGTAATTATAAAGCTGTTTTGTTAATTATATCGTATTTACAAAATATACTCGTACATATTTATAAAAAAATAATAATTTTCACAAAATTAATTTAAAAGAACGCAGAACATTGCGCAATTACGTACATAAATAGCTTCCTATTGTCAACGTACTTGTTCTAGAAAATCATTTTAACATGTTAATTGTTATTAATAAAAACAGATAATTATAAATGGTTGGCTGGATTCGAAAAGCTAGGACACAATCATTGTTTCCTTGACATTAATATACTATTGCATAACATGTATATTCAGATTTTGATGCATACTTATGTGCCAAATTCTCACTAGAATTTGGATGAACTAAACTCTAAAGATCCAACCGTAAACCATACTTCCGCTCTGTTTAAACGAAACTTGTAACGGTTAAGTTACTTCAATTTAAAATTTGACTACAAAGGCAGTTTCATTTAGAACAATTTACATATCTATCTGGTGAGCAAAGTATTGGTAATCGTCGTGCAAATTCTCTATTTTTGGAAATTATTTTGAGACCCAATAAATTTTCTCTACACACGTTCAGGTAAAGTGAACATCGGTAAACAGAATAGAAGACAATTATTCCCTTTACTCAAACAGGTCTCGAAGATAACTGTACAGAAACAGCTCCTTCTCTACAAAATGGCCATCAGGCCGATGTTACTCTGCGCCTGCTCTGTCTGGAGCCTTACCGGTAGTAGTAAACGTCAAGAAGCTCCAGGATAACACAGAACAAATTATTCAGACTCGCGACTGACTCTTCCCGACGCACTAAAGTCGACTCACTCCTCAAGACTGCATCCATTATCCCCGTACACTCCTATATCCAAAACAGTCCGCTAGAACTCCTTTCCACTCTACATTGTCATCCTAACCTTCTCTGTCACGACACAGCCTCTTACGATCCTTCCATTCCTTACTGGAAACAAAAGAATTAAGCAGATCCTACTCTAACTCTCTACACTAGCCGCAGGTTTTTCCTCTACTTTTGCCCTGCATTTTTTTTCAACCTTCCTATTTTAAACGTCCCATAAACTGTCGTGGTTAAAATGTAAATTTATAGTGATACTTCTTATTTGTAAGTAAATATTTTATAAAAAAGTTAATCGATTTAAACAAAAAGAACCCAAGAACCCTAAACAAATTTTGAATTTGTGCGAACGTGTGTTGTACGATATGTAAGCTTAAATTTGATAATAAATAGGAACCAAATAGGACTATCGAGTGTTAAACCTTTGGATCAGCTAAAGTGTAATTTTGCTGATTCGATTTTTCAGTATTATTTTCTGGAGACTCTATAAGCTCCATTGTTCCACTTGTAGATCTAAAATTTGTAATTCAGAGATTATCTCAGGAAGAACTTTATTAAAAGAATTCTTGTGAGGAATTTGAGGTTAACCTACTATCTAAAGTGTGATGTTTTAGAGTAATGTCTTACTCAATACCATTTTCAAAGCTTACTAAACAGAAATTCAACGTTTAAATTAGTATTCAGTTAGCTTCCAAATACGTAGGAAATTGGTTAGAAGCGGATGACTTATTTTACTGAATAAATTTTGTGGTTTCTAGACGACTTTTTCGGCACAAAATAAATTGGTACATGTTACACTAAATTATTTTAATGCCCATTTAAAGGGCTACCGCGGCCGGGATTCAGTGGTGACGGATGGGGTTAAATTTTGCACATATACCTGAAGTCAATTTTTCTTTTTTCACACCGCTAATCCATAACTAGCAGCTCATCTTATTACAATATCAATTATACCTAATTGCCTAATTAATATCTTACTTTTTATTCCCTTTTTTATTAGTTTAATTTCTCGCCTACAATGCCGTTAAATAGAACTTGAATTAAAATTTGTTCCGTAATAAACAAAATTTGGTCTATTTTTTTTATTAAAAATGATATCACCATTGACTTTTGTCAGTTCAAATTTCCCATGAATTTCATGACGTATTTTGCCGAGTAAGCAATTCATTTTTAATTTTATGATGTGGAAGCATTCATTCTTCCACAGAGTAATGTAAATTGCATATACGAAGGTCGTTTGAAAAGTCCGTGCAAAAATAAAAACTACTTAATTTTTTGGGGTAAACCTTTTTTATTTTTCAACATAGTCTCCTTTTAGGTTTATACACTTCGTCCGACGCTGCTCTAGTATGTTGATCCCTTCCGAATAATAGGATTTGTCCAAGTCTGAAAAATAGCCATTCGTTTCTGCCATCACCTCCTCGTTTGAATAAAATCTTTTTCCCGCCAGCCATTTCTTCATATTGGGGAACAAATAGTAGTCCGAGGGAGCCAAGTCTGGAGAATAGGGGGGATGTGAAACGAGTTGGAACCCTATTTCCATTAATTTTGCGACCACAACTGCTGAGGTGTGAGCTGGTGCGTTGTCGTGATGGAAAAGAACTTTTTTGTGGGCCAATCGTGGGCGTTTTTCTTGCAGCTCGGTTTTCAAACGGTCCAATAACGATGAATAATATGCACCTGTAATAGTTTTACCCTTTTCCAGATAGTCGATGAGGATTATTCCTTGCGAATCCCAAAAGACAGTCGCCATAATCTTTCCGGCCGAAGGAACGGTCTTCGCCTTTTTTGGCGCAGATTCCCCCTTGGTAACCCATTGTTTAGATTGTTCTTTGGTCTCAGGAGTGTAGTGATGTATCCATGTTTCATGCACAGTGACGAAACGACGCTTAAAGTCCTGCGGATTGTTCTGGAACAGCTGCAAACCGTCCTTGCAACACTTCACACGATTTCGTTTTTGGTCAAGCGTGAGCAATCGCGGCACCCATCTTGCGGATAGCTTTGTCATGTCCAAATGTTCATGCAAAATATTATGTACCCGTTCATTCGAGATGCCCACAGCACTAGCAATCTCACGCACCTTCACTCTTCTGTCATCCATCACCATATCATGGATTTTATCAATGATTTCTAGAGTAGTAACCTCAACAGGGCGTCCAGAACGTTCAGCGTCACTTGTGCCCATATGGCCACTCCGAAAATTTTGAAACCACTTATAAACTGTTCTAATCGAAGGTGCAGAGTCACCATAATGTTTATCAAGCTTCTCTTTAGTCTCCTGAGGCGTTTTGCCTTTCATAAAGTAGTGTTTAATCAACGCACGAAATTCTTTTTCGTTCATTTTTTGAAAATCACTCGACTTCCTCGATTCAAACGAATGCCAAACACAAAGAAATAGACCGATCTGGCTGAAACTTGGTGTGTGTTCTTCCAAGAGATGCTACTAACTAAACATAACCTCGATACGCGCCAGTAGTGCTGTCTCTCTGACTTTGCACGGACTTTTCAAACGACCCTCGTATCTTCTGAGTTAATCACGATTTCTATTCGTAATTTTTCTGAGCGCTAAAGATAAGATCTTAGAATTATCATTGTTAGTTTAACGTAAATGCAGGATATAAAGGAAATAATTTTGATTGCTTCTCAAACTCCACTTGGGTGAATGTAAAGTAGAACTGACCAAATTGCCAGCCAATTAATCCAAGCGGACTACCGATTATAGATAGAGTCTAATTACAAACAATCGAAAACAATACAGAACTCAGATTTACATATCTCTTGTATTATTAATCTAAAATATAATATAAACGTTGATGGGGGAGTGATTTGCAGCGATTGGATTCAAAGGATTTTCAAATTCTGACTACAAAACCACTTCAATTAAGTGAAATAAGCTAAAATCAGTGCAATGGAATGTAAATTTAATCATCGAGTGAAAGCAGATAAGCTTTGTTTTTGAGTTTAAACTCTTATCGTACCGAAAATTAGATTAATACTAACTATAGCCTTGAGCGATTGGACGTTTCTAATTACACTGAAAATAAAAGTGCAATTATCTTTAATTCGTATCTTTAGTTGTTGTTTTTAATTCGTAATTTTGACCAAAAAGTTTATTTTTTTTTCTTGATGCCATATTCGAGTCGAGAACCGTATGATATATTTGAAGTGGTATATATCGATCCCTCTTCTTTCTAGAAATCCTTAAAATGTTTTATGTTTAACACAAAAAAAAAGTGATTAACCCACTAATTTGTGCAGGGATTAAGCTGTTTTTGACGAATATTGTAGGAGGTGCTCCGCGAAAATCACTCAGAAAATAAAAATTAAATAAATCAATGCAGTACAGTTATAGTTCGAAAAGCTGACTTTGATTTACTGTCGGCTCTTCTGATTAGTGTATTAACATCAAATATCAAATTCGATATTTCTGTAATTATATAATAATAATATTTTATATTATTTTAGTTGTGCTGATATTTTTCTAATTTTAAAGTCAGAGACGCCTTTTTTTTTAGTCCTTTGTTTGCTAAGCTTTCGATTTATGGACTATGCCATTTTTATAGACTTAAACTTAGTCCCATTTTAATAAAATTTGGCATGATGAAGGGGTTACAGCTTCCCTACATGAATTTAAAGTTTCATCCTGCTTCTTACAAACTACTATCAGGCAATTGAACCATAATTCTTACAAATAATCAACGCTTAGACCGATATTCTTGAATGAAACTGCCATTAATTCATAAAGCCACCCCCTACAAATAGAAATATAAATTTAACCTCTTTAGGATATTGAAGGAAGAGACTTTTTAGCTTTAAATAAAATATGTAAACTCAATAAAAACAGTTTTTTCCCCCAATCAGAACTACGAGTCACCACTGGTATCGTTAAGGTTTGTTAAATACGTTCATTAAAAGGTAAAAAATTAAAATGAATAAAAAAAAAAACCTTTTAAAGCTTAAGAAGGTTACTTTTTCTTACATAATTAGCTACAGAAATGAATGTAGATAAATGAAAAAGATTACAAATTCAGTTTCTCATTTTAATCGACAAAAATATAATTTTCCCATAATACAGCGTTTCCCAGTCCAATTAAATATTTTTCCGACCAAAAAGTGCAATTTTTTTTCTTCAATATAATTAAAGTTTTTCTAACAGAATCCTGCTTTTCCACCAAATTAAATGTTCTATCTATCCAAAATTACACTTTTTATGCTAAAGAGGAAATAATTTTTTTAAAAGTAGCCAAAAGACGATTTACATTGAAATCTAACAATACATATGGAGAGTCACAAAGTTGGAATTTTAGACAAAGTTCAGTTCTTTAATGCATTTACGAGGGTCGTTTGAAAAGTCCGTGCAAAGTCAGAGAAATAGCACTACTGGCGCGTATCGAGGTTATGTTTAGTTAGTAGCATCTCTTGGAAGAACACACACCAAGTTTCAGCCAGATCGGTCTATTTCTTTGTGTTTGGCATTCGTTTGAATCGAGGAAGTCGAGTGATTTTCAAAAAATGGACGAAAAAGAATTTCGTGTGTTGATTAAACACTACTTTATGAAAGGCAAAACGCCTGAGGAGACTAAAGAGAAGCTTGATAAACATTAAGGTGACTCTGCACCTTCGATTAGAACAGTTTATAAGTGGTTTCAAAATTTTCGGAGTGGCCATATGGGCACAAGTGACGCTGAACGTTCTGGACGCCCTGTTGAGGTTACTACTCCAGAAACCATTGATAAAATCCATGATATGGTGATGAATGACAGAAGAGTAAAGGTGCTTGAGATTGCTAGTGCTGTGGGCATCTCGAATGAACAGGTACATAATATTTTGCATCAATATTTGGACATGACAAAGCTATCCGCAAGATGGGTGCCGCGATTGCTCACGCTTGACCAAAAACGAAATCGTGTGAAGTGTTGCAAGGACGGTTTGCAGCTGTTTCAGAAGAATCCGCAGGACTTTAAGCGTCGTTTCGTCACTGTGGATGAAACATGGATACATCACTACACTCCTGAGTCCAAAGAACAATCTAAACAATGGGTTACCAAGGGGGAATCTGCGCCAAAAAAGGCGAAGGCCGGAAAGATTATGGCGACTGTCTTTTGGGATTCGCAAGGAATAATCCTCATCGACTATCTGGAAAAGGGTAAAACTATTACAGGTGCATATTATTCATCGTTATTGGACCGTTTGAAAACCGAGCTGCAAGAAAAACGCCCACGATTGGCCCACAAAAAAGTCCTTTTCCATCACGACAACGCACCAGCTCACACCTCAGCAGTTGTGGTCGCAAAATTAATGGAAATAGGGTTCCAACTCGTTTCACATCCCCCCTATTCTCCAGGCTTGGCTCCCTCGGACTACTATTTCTTCCCCAATATGAAGAAATGGCTGGCGGGAAAAAGATTTTATTCAAACGAGGAGGTGATTGCAGAAACGAATGGCTATTTTTCAGACTTGGACAAATCCTATTATTCGGAAGGGATCAACAAACTAGAGCAGCGTTGGACGAAGTGTATAAGCCTAAAAGGAGACTATGTTGAAAAATAAAAAAGGTTTACCCCAAAAAATTAAGTAGTTTTTATTTTTGCACGGACTTTTCAAACGACCCTCGTATTAAATGCATAATTTAAAAAAAAAAATATATCTGATACCCAAAACTTAATTTTTGAGGAAGAATAAGCAAAGAGTACCTGCCTAGTTTAACTTTGAACTCCAGTTCTTGGTGACACTGAAGAGAATTATTCTTGACTCTCGTCCATACTGGCCATCGGTTATCACTGATCATGATTCAGTGTTTTAAACGAAGGAAAGGAAATGATGTTGGCTTAAGCTTATTGCTTTCAGCAAGCCTTGCTCTTTGCAATGAGGAGGAGGATTTCAAACATATAATAATGATACGTCCACGTTATGGAGTAGAAAGGAAACGAATGTTTGACGACATATACAGGTATTTAGATGCACCATTTCGCTACGAAGACATAATATTCTCCACCCACATCCATGTGCTTAAATCTTTAGCAGAGCTAGCTAAGAAATTTGAGTGTACGTATTTAAAAGTTATAGCCGATTAGAATGAATGGAAGAAAATGATTAGAGAAGGATTACGGTGATTTTAATTTCGGTTAAGCTATAAGGATGGCAGGAATATAGAGTACTGATCCATCCATTATTTGTAAGGTTTATGTAAGTAGTTGTATACAGTAGAGGGGTGAATGAGTGAAGCGAATGTATTTATAAGTAAGAATGGAGAATGAGTGATATTCTAGTGATAAGCACCTAGACGATGCTGGCTGTATGGCCAATGCCAAAAAAAAGCCTTCAAGAGTAAACATTTGACGGAAACCTGCAATGAACCAGAAATAGAGCAAACCAAAGGGGTTTGGATTGGTAGATATAGAAGCGAATCGTTAATTATCAAGGAAATTAAAAAATTGTCGGGATAAATGAAAGGATATTATAAATGCAACAAGACATCAGTAGTCTGGGATCCCCGACGCGATATCAAGATAAACAGAGAAAAAAGTATGGTTCGCTAGTAGTAGGTATTAAAACAAAAAAACAAATCAAAAAATGATTTCATGTTTTTTTGATAAAACTTGTAACGCCTCTGCTATAGTTTTAACATATTTGGTATAGAAAGTATAGCCAAAGATAACCTTCAAAGTTGGTAACGGTTGGCCAAGTCCTGCATATTGTACATTTACAAGAACCAAGCGAGGTTATATTCCACACTGAGTTGTTATAACCTTAACAAGGACAGGCCCACACATGCTAAATAACTATGGCCATTTAAGACATTAGTTGTGAATGTGTGTGTGTTAATTGTAGAAATAAAACCACAGAAAAATTATCCAACCACTTGGAAAAAAAAAACAGGCTCGCCAACCGCATTTTTTTTTTTTTTAAATGTTTATGTATAATTATAAAACTAAAAGTATTGGAAGTAAGAATGAATGGCTGCTCTAAAGTCAGCGTGTTATGATTCTTAGCTCAATTTAAAGTTTAAAAGCTTCTTTGGCTGTTTCAAAGAATGAGAAAATTGCAGTATTATGAGCTTCTCTTTGTACATTCAAATTCTGCTCAATTATTTGTATGATAGATAGATAGATAGATTAAACTAGGGCGGCCCCAAGGCCTACGCCACTGCGACCCCTTTGGATCTATTGTGGCTCCCCTCACTCTAAAGCTCACCCTCCAGACCTGTTCTTTTCATCAGACTATTAATGCTGGAGAGCGGCTCTTGGGTAAAGCTCACAGGCCTTGGTTTTTCCTCCCCGAGAAGTAACATCCTTAGCCATACGAGCCCCTCACACTGACACAACACGTGCAGTGCCGTTTCCTCCTCTTCCTGACAGAACCTGCAAAGTCCAGGCCCATCTGGATCATCTGCCAGGCCCACGCGATGCATGTGTTTCCTGAGCCTGCAGTGGCCAGTTAATAGGCCTACAATCATCCTTATAGCCCCACAGCCTTGACGGATTAACTCTGCAGTCAGCCTCGGGCGAATAGCCTTTAATGAACTCCTTCGCCTGTCTCTGCCCAGTAGTGGCAAGCCACCACTCTTGAGACCTACTCTGCACCCCTAAGTTAATGGCCGCAGTCTTCACACACTTCGGAACCCCAAATATTTGTATGATAATGAGGAAAAAAGTCTGAGGAAAGAATACCAACTCTTCAGTGAAACGGGTTCATAATTAAAGCTTACTGCAGTAAATAAGCGAGAATACTCACGCCGAATGTAATAATCAGAGAGGATAAAAATAACAAATGTATCGTGATATCTGTTATGACAGCAACTGACCATAACTTGTGCAAACCTGAAAATATATTATCCAAAATATATAAATATTTTTGTATAATTATTCAATTATTCTCTTGTCCCTTGCTCACTTTAGCTAACCACCACTTACAGGACTGGCTTTTCAAGTGGAGAATCAAAACTAACGTTACGAAGTCAAAGTTTATAGTATTTACTCTCAGACGGAAAATCCTACCTCCTATCATCTTGAACCAAACTCCTATACCAACTGTGGACAAAGTACGCTACCTTGGACTGCACCTAGACAAACGGTTGACATGGAATCCCCATACTAGACTGAAAAGACAAGAAACTAACCAACGCTACAAACTTCTCGCCAGGCTACTTGACAAACGTTCGAAACTTAATCTACAAAACAAAAGACTCTTATATCTACTGTTACTGCGACCTATTTGGTCATACGGCATCGAAGTATGGGGATCGACTAAGCGTTCCAACTCACTACGCCTCCAGGCATTACAGTCAAAAATACTTCGAAAACTTCTTAACGCTCCGCTCTATGTATCTAACCTCACTATCCATAATGACCTCAAAATCCCTTTCATTACAGATCTTCCTAACACTCGTTTCTTCAAATTTCATTCTTCTACAGCTGAGCTCATCCTAACCCTCTCATAGAACACCTATCTTCCTCCACATTACCAGGTAATCCTCTAAGGAGATTGAAGAGAAGATGGCCTCGTGATCTTCTCCTATCGTGAGAGCAAAGCACGTTACTGGAGTGACACCACTGGGTGCCTTCTCCACTCATGATTTTCTTCTATTTCTTTTTTCTTTTACCATATTTGCTTGTTGCAACAACCGTTGCAGTGGTAAATTACAATAAAAGATAAAAAAAAAAAAAAAAAAAAAACTAACCTCCATCTTTTTTCACTCAATAATTTCACTATTTATACTTTATACTGTTCTTTGGATTTAAATGAGGGAATACGAGTATGTACCAAACTGACTGAATATTCATCATTTCTATGAGATATTACCCTGTTAAATTTTGTAATATTACAACTAAAATGGGATTCGGTCGGTAGTATTATTACAATGTTTACACAATGCATCTAATTTGACTTGCATTAAACGTTAAATCATAAATTTACATTAACCAGAGAGCAGGCTAAAACTAAAACCGTTCTACGTTCTAATACTAACTTCTCACACCGAAAGAAGTAAATTAAATCGAAAAAGTTTATATTTTCAAAGCCGAAACTCTTTCCGAATTTGTTCATTGTCAAGACTTTCTAAAAAAAAATAAATAAATAAATAAATAACAAAAAAAAAGGAGAAGAAGTTCGTTTTCTGAAGAACAGTAAACTTCTACGTGACATCACAACCATGACACATGTTCACTGTGAAACAAGATTAAACCTGTTTCTTTATTGAACTGAAGAGTTGTCCAAAAAGAAAAGCAGAAAGAATAGTACGAAAACACTGCTGCTGCAGTAGTGACACGATTTTAGCTTACTCCAATTCACAGCTTTTTACAGCACGTTTTATTCATGCTAGTTTAGGCTGGTGAAGATACAATCGTTCAAAAATCCGTTTTTCAAGAAAAGTGCCTCTCGTTACAAGAAAACACGATCCATCGTTTAAGAAGCACCCAGAAAGAGAAAAATCTAAGGGCCAGAAGGCTGGATTTGAACCCGGGATCTGAAATCCAGTACAGGCTAACCATTCAGCTAATACGCTCATTTAGTGTACCTAATAGTTGTACTATCTGAAATAAAATATGCAAGAAACATACATGAAACACAGAAATGATTCTTTAGAGGAAGGCCTACCAACTAAATCTTAGCGCAGAATCGAACTTAAATCGAATTTCCCTCTACAAATAATTCAAATGAAGGTTGTAGGCATCCATGAGAGCGCAATACAACGTTTAAGAGTGAATTTTAAAGATAATATTTGGAAACAAAAATGAAAAATGTTCATTATTTTTGGTGACTGAATGATTGCATATACATATCAAAGACAGTAAACAGTCTAAAATTCAAAACTAACACCAACAATTTAAACAACTTACACGCTAACCTACTACAAAATACTTGACAATTGGCAACACTAACTTCCTCACAACCAAACATATATCACAAACAGACCGATCACATTCAGTCCATGAACAGACAAGACAGAAGAAACACCAACCAAAGATATAAAACATTGTAAACTATGTAAATTGGGTAAATATTTTTGTAAATTTCGTTACATTATACATATTCAGTGTAATATAATAATTGTAATATAATTGTTAACACACAGTAAACATGTTCCACAGCCCTGAAAATGACCTAGTCTCTAGGTCGAAAGCTCGGCACAGGCACAATAAAGTTTGTCACGACTGAAAATGGTATTAATTTTTTATCCTATTGAAAAATTTATTCGATAAAGTGGTTCTCTTTCCAGTAGTGAAATTTAGGTCTCTGACACGATCAGAACCAAAACTACGAGGTTCGTTTGAAAAGTCCGTGCAAAGTCAGAGAGATAGCACCACTGGCGCGTATCGAGGTTATGTTTAGTTAGTAGCATCTCTTGGAAGAACACACACCAAGTTTCAGCCAGATCGGTCTATTTCTTTGTGTTTGGCATTCGTTTGAATCGAAGAAGTCGAGTGATTTTCAAAAAATGGACGAAAAAGAATTTCGTGTGTTGATTAAATACTACTTTATGGAAGGCAAAACGCCTCAGGAGACTAAAGAGAAGCTTGATAAACATTATGGTGACTCTGCACCTACGATTAGAACAGTTTATAAGTGGTTTCAAAATTTTCGGAGTGGCCATATAGGCACAAGTGACGCTGAACGTTCTGGACGCCCTGTTGAGGTTACTACTCCAGAAATCATTGATAAAATCCGTGATATGGTGATGGATGACAGAAGAGTGAAGGTGCGTGAGATTGCTAGTGCTGTGGGCATCTCGAATGAACGGGTACATAATATTTCGCATCAACATTTGGACATGACAAAGCTATCCGCAAGATGGGTGCCGCGATTGCTCACGCTTGACCAAAAACGAAATCGTGTGAAGTGTTGCAAGGACGGTTTGCAGCTGTTCCAGAAGAATCCGTAGGACTTTAAGCGTCGTTTCGTCACTGTGGATGAAACATGGATACATAACTACACTCCTGAGACCAAAGAACAATCTAAACAATGGGTTACCAAGGGGGAATCTGCGCCAAAAAAGGCGAAGACCGTTCCTTCGGCCGGAAAGATTATGGCGACTGTCTTTTGGGATTCGCAAGGAATAATCCTCATCGACTATCTGGAAAAGAGTAAAACTATTACAGGTGCATATTATTCATCGTTATTGGACCGTTTGAAAACCGAGCTGCAAGAAAAACGCCCACGATTGGCCCACAAAAAAGTCCTTTTCCATCACGACAACGCACCAGCTCACACCTCAGCAGTTGTGGTCGCAAAATTAATGGAAATAGGGTTCCAACTCGTTTCACATCCCCCCTATTCTCCAGACTTGGCTCCCTCGGACTACTATTTGTTCCCCAATATGAAGAAATGGCTGGCGGGAAAAAGATTTTATTCAAACGAGGAGGTGATTGCAGAAACGAATGGCTATTTTTCAGACTTGGACAAATCCTATTATTCGGAAGGGATCAACAAACTAGAGCAGCGTTGGACGAAGTGTATAAGCCTAAAAGGAGACTATGTTGAAAAATAAAAAAGGTTTACCCCAAAAAATTAAGTAGTTTTTTTTTTTGCACGAACTTTTCAAACGACCCTCGTAAGTATAAAGTTTCGTTTCGATTATTCGTTTGGTGGTATTTTTTTAAATAATCAAAGTTCTATTTTGTAAAAATCAATTTCCGAACCGAGAAAGTGGTTTTCGAAATACTCAAATTCTAAATTTGGCATAATCGCAATACTTTCTCCTTACCTAGTAAGAGAAAGCAATAAATTTCTCTAAATTTGTTCTTTTCTGAGTACCTCTCGAACCACTTTACACGGCTCCCAATAAAAATGAAAACTTCCATTAATCTTTAAGAATATTTCTTTCCAAATAATACCCCTGTTCTTAGCCCAAGATGTGAAAGTGCACACGTAGAAGGTGCTCAGAGATAGGATGCAATTAACACATTAAAGAAACAAAATATCAGATCACGCAATAGCATTCAACAGTTAATAACACAACATGAAACATGCGATCGGCAACAGGCTGTTTAGAAGTGACTTGGTGGAAATGTTGCTAAGTATATTCAAAGCTTCATTGTTCAACTACATTCCGGACGAAAATAACCACAATTTAAACAACTCTGACTGTAACATTAAATCTAGCGCTCTCTGTAGAGGCCTACTAAACATGTAACTAGATAAAAATAATTTTTATTAAGCTGGGCCCAACAAAGAGTAAATCAAGATTAACTTTGAGCTTTTAAGAGTCAAATCGGTGTTCGAAGTTTTTTAATAAATAAATAAATGAAAATTAATAAATTATTTAAGTATAAATTACTTTAAAACCAGTTAAGCGTGGAATTTAGTTTTAAAAAAACCTCCCATAGTGTGCGGAATTAAAATCAGACAATGACGTGTATACACGTCAAACGCAGGGAAAAACAACCAAAAGTTTACGTCATAATAATCACTGAAAGCACTTTATCTGCAATCTCTGGGGCTTGAGATTACAGAGCATTCTGGGCTCATTCCAAAATCTTGCACCGCCTCACGTGTGCATTGCCTAGTTAACTAAGGACGCAAGAGCTTTTACAAGGAATAGAAAAGAGCTTTGAATTCTGTGTAAAATTAAATCATGGTCTGAACCTCTATCTAAGGTAAAAAAACGGGCATTGCACAAGGGTTGAGAGCTTCTATTTGTGTGCATAATTCCCAATCTCTAATGCGGAGACCAAACATGTACCAACCACTTATCATTTGGCTGACTCCCACCAACCCCCTCCGTATAAAATACTTAGAAGTTCTATTGGTAAGATAAAGGAAACATCCTACCAAATAATATTCTTATTATATTTTATTAAAATTTCGAGTTTTTATAGTTAATGGCAATTTTATACTTTTCACAACGAGTATACACGTCGAACTCACCGTAATAGAGATTTGTTTTGTCGTGTATACACGTCAAACACGCTTAACTGGTTAATAGGGTATAATAATTTTGTAAGCATCTTTTTTCTCTTTCAACAAATTATAAAACAAAAGAATCGATATCAAGGCAGTTTCGTTCTTTTATTTGCTATAAAATATTAGTGAGGTATAAAAATAAAAAAAGACAGAGGTTGATAATAAATTTTAAATTAGACAGTGATATCTTAAACAACCAACAGCACAGCTGCCGAACAATAAACAAGATGGATAACCTAGTTATAGACATGATTCAGAGAAATCTTACGTTCAGAGCTTTTTGGCGGGAGGGAATAAAATTGGAATGGATTTTAGTTTACGATTTGTGGACTAGTTAGCAGATGTTTTATTTCAGCTGAAGATTCTGATCTATCATTAATGTTCTTGTAACTAATATAAGTTAAATAACCTACTGATTATTTCCACATTTACGATAAATAAGAATTACAAAGTAACATATAAAAGCCCAAGGTCCCAATATAATCCATACAGAGACCTCTGTAATAATGTTCCATAAATAACAGGACACGAATTCTAAAACTTTTTATTTAAATGGCACATGCGGCTCTCTGAGGACATTTATCCAGCCCTCCCCGCACTTCTGGAAGGGGCATCTCTTTCATTAGTGGTCAGTGAGAGGAGCACTACATGTGGCGGTGCCGGCAAAGCGCTGCGTCGCTCATGTACAGTACTACTTCCGATGACGCGGGTCGCACGCGTCACGGCTCCGAAAAATAACAGCAGAAGTAGGAAGAAAGGCAAAGCACTATAACTAAACCGGACATGCTGGGGAACTTCGCCGTAAGTGGAGAGCTGCGCGTGAAAAGGTACGTGACAGGATGGAGCAGGATGGTGACCAGAAGAGGACATCGCATGTCAGGCAGGTCATTGGAAAAACGTTCCGGAGAGGTGAGAAAGTTTTGTCGTACAAACGTGTCCGCAAAAAGAGAAAACCTCCTAAGCTACTGGGAAGGATCTTACACCATTGTCTCACGGCTCAACGACCTGGTGTTCGAGATCCAACGCACACCCAGATCCAAGATGAAGGTGGTACACTTGGACCGATTGCTGCCCTACATCACGAAGGAGACTTCTGTTCGGGACGAACAGTTCTAAGAGGGGGGCAGTGTAACGAAGTTGACCTGGGCATAGAAGAAAGGCCTAGATTGTTCTAGGGGTTGAGCGATCAAGTTAGTAACAGGCCGCCACTGCATAAAAAAAAGGGCGGTATCTACCTGTGGCAGAGAAGAAAGGCCTAGATTGTTCTAGGGGTTAAGCGACCAAAGTCGGTATCAGGCCACCACTGTGTAGACAAAAGGGCCGGTCTCTACCTGAACTAGAAAGGAAAGGGCTAGATTGTTCAAGGAGTTAGTGACCTGTGTAAAAGCCAGCTAAGAAAAAGGCCTCAGTTGGGGTGGTGGCATATGTGTTTTCCCAGCCAGTGATTGACAGGTGAGAGTGAGACAAACGGAGTTGGAGAGAGACAGAGAATGGGAGGAGGCGGCTCACAGCTGAGGTGGTGGCAGTATGTTTTCTCCAGCCAATGAACGTCAGGAGGGCGTGGAAACTTATGCTCAGAGAGTTGGAGGAGGGCAGTCCCAGTTGGAGGGAGGCACGCAGTTAAAAGGAGGCAGACACAGCTGGAGAAGTCAGTTTTTAAGGAGTTCTTAGTGAGTTGTTAATCAGTTTTAATCAGTTAGTTTTGAATGAGTCTTGGAGAGACGTTAGTTTGGAGAGACACTTTGGAAGTGACAGTTTGAGAGAGTCAGTGTTGCGGAGTGTTTCAGAGTTAGCTAGTCAGGCGGTTAGTCAGTTAGTGAGTAGAGCTTTGTTTGTGTAGCAGAGACTAGTGCAATTCGGTGCAGTGCGGACCAGTGGTCAGTCGGGGAACAGTTTTGTGGCGTTACGTAGTGAGTAAGTAACAGTAAACTGTTGTGACTGTTGTAAATGGTGACTGTAATGAATAGCGTTAGTTGCTAGTAAATGTTAATGTGAGTAAAGGTAATGTGTTAATAAATCAGGTTATTACTTACAAATTTAGCGAGTTTTATTATTTAATCAAACCCACATATTTAACGTGACTAGTGGCAGGCACTAGTTGTGTAAGTAAAGTTCTTTCTTAGTAAAAGGACAAGAAAAATTTTACAATAGTTTGTTTTATAGTCCGGCCCTCCAACAGTCTGAGGGAGTGTACTGGCCCCCTGTGTAAAAAGTTTGGGGACCCCCTGAACTACATCATCTTCAGGGCTAGTCCCTAGGTCAGAAAACTTGGCAAAAAATAAAAATAAAAATTAAGACTAAAATTGGCTACAATCTTTCTTCCTCTTAATGAATCATTAACTAAAAACAATCAACAAATACTCCGCAACTGTTATTTTAATTTCAAAAATTTCACAAGAAATGAATTTTAAAATTTTGTTTCTTTCAATTAAGAAATGAGAAAATATGGCTGCTTGATTGATTGATGGTTAATGTTAAAACAGTCACTTAATTGTTAGGCAAGAGCAAATGAATTATTTAAAGAATGAAATACATTTGAAGATGGAAAATTAGAAACTGAAAACAATGAAACAACTAAAATAGAATAAAATCATCTCTAATTAGAATGATTCGATACGAAAACTATGAATATAACAATTTTAACCCTCAAACCACAAGATGAATTTTCTTGATACGAACACTAAGGTAGGGTCGGATCCGACCCGATACTATATTTTCTTGCTTACAGTGAAAAACTCAAATATAACTCAAAATAACACATTTATTTCTATATAAAATGTATAAATTTTTTAATAAATTGTATAATTTTATGGCATTAGTCTATTTAGAATGGACTAATAAGTGAAGAAATGAACTTGAAAAAGGAACTTTGTTTCAATAAAAACCAAACAGTTTACAAAAAGGTTGAATGAAAATTAAAGTAAAATAGTTGTGTGGTAACAAAATTATCACATTGTTAAGGAAAAAAATCATTTGATTGTTCGCCATTATCAGTGGGAACAAGTAGGACATATTTTCCAATCGGAAGGAGTAATTCCTTAGAGGAAGCGTCAAGGCAAACGCAAGATTCTTGAGAAACGTCGAACGTGCATCTCCAGAGTAACTTTCTTCATTTTTGTTCCACTTGTGCAGGAGAAAACGTATAACGTTAATACCAAGGTCGGGTCGGATCCGACACAGAATCTGACTTACTGAAAGAAATACAAACCTAGAGAGCGGAGAGACCCTTACCGAATCGGCGGAAAAAGTGTGGCCTCTTCCTAAGGACTCACAGAAAGGGTATACCGGGTCTAATCGCTAAGAGTTAATTGTGGGGGGAACAATGGAAATTTGTTTTCGCCTCGGGTCGGATCCGACCCGCATCTTGTGGTTTGAGGGTTAACAAACTGTCAGCAAAATAGAGGTTGAAATTACGACTCATTTTCTGCTGGCGAAGTCCTCGTATTTATAGAAGCTGTTTTCTCTTTTTGTTTTTAAAAAAACCCATAAGGTTCTTAGATTAACCCATTAGACCCTTTTTCTACCATCTTTGTAATGGGCCTCCGTTTAATTTCTGCTATTAGTACTCGTAAATTATTTTCAATTTTTTAATTTCAATTTCAAAATCTCAGCTTTACACCTGTTTCTGCAGCTCAATATACTTGCAACCCTCACAAATGAGTTGGTTACAGGAAATTTGCTTATCGTCGTTGTTAAACTAATATCTGCTATGTGCACTTTTTGGAGATTTCGACATTTTTGACTATTATGACTAGTTTACCAACCAAATTCTCGTATAAAATTACTTCTATGTGACTTTAAGTATTATACGGTGACCTGTGGTCGCTAAATATGCTATGTGCATCAGCCAGAATATTGTCAAATAAAAACTAAGAAAACTAACGTAATCAAATAAGATTACGAGCATCTAACCACCAATTTTCAGTCTATCAGATCTGGTGATCCCACTGTGAATGATATCAGAGGATTTTTATACAGGTCTAATAGTGAAATGTGCTACAAACTTCGCCATCCACATGATTATTATAATACTTCCTCAACGAAGGTGTCTTCCTCGAGAATATTCTGAACCTTCAACAATACGGCCCATTGGAAGTAACTCGATCTAATCTCAATCAGTTACAGGAACTTAAACCGCTTATTGACCGTGACTACCATCCATTTTATGATTGTTTAAAGTCTAATTGATGCCAGTTTTTTACTTTTCATTCAACAATAATAAAATACTAATATAAATTAGTTAGACATGTTTTTTTTACTAATACCTACTATGTGCCAATAATTGACCATTTATAATCTGCTGTGTGCACAAATTACTCTAATTTGGCAATAATAAGTAAATTATTACATTTGAATACCTAAAAATCAAATAAAATAATGTATAACGCATATAACTTTAAATTTTACAAGTGAACCTTTTTATTCAATATTTCAGTTATAATTTTTGCACATAGCAGATATTGGTTTTACAACGACGTTATGTTGACTGTATTCACAGACGGACTTCTATGAGAGCGTGACTAATTTTTTATTTTACCTAAAACTATTCATTCCACTAAACTGTTAGACCATTAGAGGACCCAGAGATGAAAAGAAAGTGTTTTTAGCAAGAATTACTTTAATTCGGAAGTTACGGTATAAAAGATGTGACCCTTGTCTTATAGCTAGAATTGGTACCCGTAAGATGGATTGGAAATGAAATTCTAAAAAAAAAAAAAACTAAGTGAAAGTTACAGTGGGAGAGGATAAAGAAGATCGTTTGACCAAGAAGACCAATGGAGGCGAGGAATGGTGGAAAATAGGTTGCAGAAAGTGGAAAGCGTCAGTGGAGGGCAAAGAGGTGGGAGTAATAAAGGATATTAAAGTGTGGGTCCGCAAGGGAGAGTTGTTCCTGATGGAATGGTATAAGATCTGTAACACACGGGAGGTCTAGAGAATATGTTCCCACCGTTATTCTATCTAATGTTCATCCGAACCAAAAATCTGACATATGTGCAATTCTTAAGGCTCCAAACTGTACATATTTCCTTTTAAATGCGTATTTTTGAAACTTATTTACTCCTCACTAACATAATACTTGAGGGTGTGATGATTTTTCGACCACCCTACTTCCTTCCGCAAGAATACGAAGAGAAAATGCAACAATAACCAACCATACGTTTCACAGTAAAACAGTCGCAGCACCTTCTTAATTTGCAAGACTTCCGAAAAAAATTAAGTACATATAACAATGGTTTTAAAGTAATTCATTATTACAGTTCAAGAACCATTTTGGAAACCTAATAAATGAAAATGCAATGAAAACTCTAGGAATTTAGGGGCTTTTGATGAAAACAAATTTCAAAATTGTTTGATTCAATAAATATTCTCTGAATTTAATCACATATACGCAGATCTTTAAGGAAATAAAACATACTTAGACCAAAAATACCTCTATGGAGTCAAGGATTATTTTGTCAATACTCCCAATATCTCCATGATCCATGGTCTTGCTCCTCTTTAATTTCCGTTAAAGGCATCTTCAATTTCCTTCGGGGTTATGAAATGTGACATACCAAGGAGTTTCATCAATGTATTCAATATGAGAGTATGAAATAAGCGGTGCATATTTCAATATGTATATATTAGTTTTTCATTATCAATTTTCAAGAAGCGTAACTTAGAAAAACAAATACACGATTTATATGAATATGAGAAACATAGAATTAAACTTTTGTATCCCCATAAATATTTAATTTTTATAATAATTGTATTCCAGTAGGTTTTGTCGTCGCAATGAAATAAGTGTATTTTTTTTATTTAAGCATCAGAATATGATTGACGATTGGGTGTGGACGTTGAGAATATGGAGGAAACATATTAAGCGAGAGGATAAGACGATCCCTGCAACAGACCGATTACTGAGGAATACGCAAAATTGAAATATTTATTTTTCATTTGAAAGAAAACCGAAAATCTAGCCGATATGTTTGGGTTCGAAGAACCCTAGCTAGATCTGAAATACGCTAAGAATGAATATTTATGAATTATACTCCAATGGCCTCAGCGCTTCTAGCAGAAATACTTCCTTCTGAAGCCACACAGCGCTGGAGACGTTTCTTCCACTCCTCATAGCAGTGCTCGAACTCCGATATTGGAATAGCCTTCAGCTGGTCGGTTACAGCAGTTTGAATGTTTTCGACTGTTCCGAAATGAGTTCCCTTGAGGTGATTTTTCAACTTAGGGAAGAGAAAAAAGTCATCTAGGACTGAAGTCAGGCGAATAAGGAGGCTGAGGAGCCACAGGAATGTTTTTACTGGCCAAAAACTCGTTTATTGAAATTGCTGTGTGACAAGGAGCATTATCGTGATGCAACACCCACTTGTTCTTGATGTTTGGACTCACACGAATGACCCTTTTTCGAAGTTTTTCAAGGACCTCTCGGTAAAAGTGTTGATTGACCGTTTGACCTTGAGGTAGAAACTCTTTGTGGACGATTCCGTGGATATCGAAAAAACAAATCAGCATGCATTTGATCTTCGACTTCGCCATCCTCGCTTTTTTTGGGCTTTGGAGAGGTCGAAGTGTGCCACTCTATGCTCTGGCGCTTGGTTTCTGAGTCGTACTCAACCACCCAAGACTCATCACCAGTAATGGCACGAGTGAAAAATTACCTCAAGGGAACTCATTTTGGGACAGTCGGAAAACATTCAAACGGCTGTAACCGACCAGCTGAAGGCTATTCCAGTATCGGAGTTCGAGCACTGCTATGAAGAGTGGAAGAAACGTCTCCAGCGCTATGTGGCTTCAGAAGGAAGTTATTTTGAAGGTGACAATATAGAATTGTCATTCTTTTTGAATAAATTTTTTTTAAAAATTCAGTCTCATTACTTAATTTACAGACCTCGTGAATGCCGATTTGTCAACAACTTGGCATTCAACAAAAGCAAAGAATCCCTGATAATCAAGCCAATTTTGGAGTCCAATGATTTTAGCCTAGGAGAAAATTTGGGTCGTGAAAGAAAGAAAATTTACGGAAAAAGCATTTATCTCACCTTAAGGAAAGGCATTCGACGATAGAACGTTCGAGGTTAGAAGCTAGTGAATCGGAAATTGAAGAATTCTCTCTTTCGGAATCATACACTCCCATATAAGAACCATTCACTGCACAACTCGATTAACTTCATAAAACCAAAAAAATGGAGAAATGCGATGAAATAATGTACATTGTTTTTTTAAAATTATGTTCATAATATAAATTCAAATAAATCTATTGTTAACATTTTCAGCGGCTGCTACAGTATTTGAGTTGAATTATTATTAAAACGATTTACATTAGAGCATGGAATTATTCAAAATGCCTTCTGAAATAAATCTATTGTTAACGTTTTCAGCGGCTGCTACAGTATTTGAGTTGAATTATTATTAAAACGATTTACATTAGAGCATGGAATCATTCAAAATGCCTTCTGAAATAAATTATTATTCAATGGCCGCCAACAAATTTTTGTCGTTTAATGGTGTTAATTCTTTATTATTTGGGAAATTTTGTAATAAATATAATAAAGCTACAACTGAACAAAGTAATTGGACACTTAAATTTAAGATATTTCGAACAGTGGTGTTAATCAGTTTGCGCCATGAACGGCTAAAATATGGCAACCAATAAATTTATTCATATCAATAAACAACTATGGCTGAAACAACTGAATTTTACTGTTGACTTTACTATTTTATGTAAAAACTTTTTGAGGAAACTTTATGGGGTAGTTTCTAAATTGAGTTTCAACATAAAAACAAAACACTACAGAAACTTGAACAAGGCTAAGCGCAAAATAAAGTTATCATCTAATAGATCATCCTTAAACATTTATTTGTAGTCACGAAAAAGAATTTAAAATAAAAGAGTGGTAAAATAAAAATAAAAACGAATAGACACACTTATCTCGATGTAAATAAGCGTGCGGCACATCGCCACTGACAGCCATTTTATTTCTAAAGTTCTGCCCATGTAAAATGTCTCCCATAATTCTAGAAGGCAAAGGAGTAGTGAAGGGTTTTTATTGGCATGGTTTGGGGCGCTACCTAGAATAAATGGTGGCGCGGCTGTTGTTGCAAACTCGAAGAACTGCTACGAGCTTTTAACTTAAGCCATCCCATGCTTAGCCACACTTTTCCCATAATTCCATTTAAGCCCACTTTCCATTTACCACTTGCAATACTGTTTGTCTCAATACTACGTACAATAGAATAAGCCTAAATAATCGATTTTCTAATTTCCATCTCATTTTAATTACACTTTAAATGCAAGCAACAGCTTAGAGAGAAGAAAAAGGCCCAAATATATTAAGACAAATAACTTTTGCTAATCACTTTTAAGTCTTTAAGATAGCTTAAGTATAATTAAATTAATTGGACAGTAACCACAACTTATAAAATTAGATTCGTTAATTCCGATTATAGTTCTTTTTATCATTGTTAACGAGCGATGAATGGTGAGTTTTTCGAGCCGTTTTATTGGCCAAGCTACGTTTAAACTCACTGCCCACCTTTTTTTTTTGTGAAGTTTAGTACATAGCGAACTTCATTGTTCTGGTGCTCGCCATAGCAGTCCCTCCATTTAGTCTCAATATGTAAATTTGGTGATATTAAAGTAAATGGTGCGTGGAGAGCAGGTGGAGAGAAGCTACCCAGCGATAGCAGTCTTTACTGGATGACACGAAGAGATCTTTAGACGTCAAGGAAGACGCAGGACCACTGAGTGATTCAATCGGCTTGATGGATGGTCAGGAATGTCAGAGGAAGCGAGAGCAACGAAAAGATTAGAGCAATCAGGAACTTATGATATTTTGTATTGGCGAGTTGGTGTACGAATGAGATTTTTAGGTCGTTGTGAAGAGTACGGTTAGTCACGTATCTATCGGAGTAGTTTTGATAGAAATATCTGTACGCAAGTTCGTAGGTTTGGTTGGACCCGTACAGTTCTAGACTAAATTTTTCTAGTTTTTCTTTTTACATTTTTAAAAGCTTACTGCATAAAGTTAAAAATCATCTTCCATTCACCTATTACCTGATCTTAAAATCTTACTTAACCGATCGGTACTGCCGCGTTCGTCAAGGGCAGGCCCTCTCGTCCTTTATACCCACAAAACCTGGAGTTCCTCAAGGAAGCATTCTAGGCCCTTTCCTTGTCCTAGTATACACTGCTGACTTACCTCTGTCCCAAAATACAATAGTTTCAACATTCACCGACCAAACTGCTATACTTTCATCCCACTCTGATCCGGTCCAAGCCAGTCGGAACATTCAAACTCACTTAAAGCTTCTCGAAACCTGGTTCAGTTCAACTGAAAGGTGTAACGATTCCTCCAGCTGAAGTAGTACGATACTTAGGACTGTACATTGACAAGAGACTCACGTGGAACCCACATACTCGACTGAAACGACAAGACGTGAACAGACGCTACAAGCTACTTACTAGACTACTTGGCCGCAGATCCAAACTCGACTTGAATCACAAACTGACAATTTACAAGACACTGTTAAGACCCATATGGACATACGGAGCTGAAGTGTGGGGCTCAACCAAACCCTCTTAACTCCAAACGACTGCAGACACTACAGTCTAAAATCTTACAGAAAATCCTGAATGCTCCGTATTACATTTCTAGCCTTACCATTCACACTGACCTTCACATCCCTTTTGTAACCTATCTAATAAAGTCTCGCTAATGCAACTTTCACAGCCTCCTAGCTCTCTATCCTAAACCTCTCGTCTAACAACTCTCCTCTCCTCACCTTCCAGACAATCCTCCTCGTCGCTTGAAGCGGAGGTGGCCTAGGGACCTAATGATGTGAGTGTAATATCCACAGAGAAAGAGTTCCATCAATGGGTGGTGACTCTTACATGATTTCATGTGAAAATTTAACCAGTTTCATCAAATTTACTTGATGCAACATTTGTTGTAGGTGTAAATATGACAAATAAAGTAAAAAAAAAAATTACAATAACTTCGATCAGTTATTAACTTTATCACTTATTTCTACAGCTTTTTCTTAACTGAAGTTTAGACTGTCCACAAAGCCATTCACCCAGCTCTTCAGCATAACTAGTTAGCAGCAATACTCCTCTACAGTATTTAAATTTGATCTCATTTTTAACAGTATTGCCACCTTCTGCATAACTTAACTTTGTTCTGCCCTAAGTTACGAAGACAAGATTGTAAAAAAAAAAAAAGCAAACAAATAAATATTTACAGATCATCACTGCCCGTACATACGGTAGGTTGTCCCGAGAGTTTCGTCATACCTACGCGGCGAATAATGGCAATTGGGCAATAGTGACAATGCTGAAAACAATGGTAAACTTGTGTCCATCTAGGTGTGAAAAAGGGTGTTCTCTTTGAAACTAAAACTAAACTACGAAATCAGTCTAAGACGAATGCAACATGCGTCGAAATAATTATTATCTGAATACTTTTCTCGAAATAAAAATTTGTTTAAAAAACAATAAGGTGTAACGTGCATGTCTAGAGAAATAATAGAATATCAAATGATTAAGGCAAACTTCCTTGACTGTGTCAACAGTTCTACGATGTTATACTAACAGATATGATTTAAAACAAACAGAACTTGAGAATACACGTGTTTTGAAGGCTGCAGTAAACAAACGGAAGCTGGGAGAACACATTTCCTGTGTATATTATAGGAGTTACGTTGTCTAGTACATTTAACCCATACATCTAGCTGTTTTTTAATACGAGTGAAATGATACAATCTGTAACACGAACGGCTTAACCGTTAATCTTTTAATTAATTTATTTTATCTCTGTTGAAAATGCATTAATCATAAGGATACATTTTTTTATTTTTTCCCTTTTAAAACGCGAATATTTTAAAATTCTTTATTTATTTATTTATCCTTTTATTGAGATTTACACCTGTACCTACAGGGGGCAATAGGTAAATGTGATAAGTGTATAAATAAATAGCGTGGCAGACGTGAATGACGGTCAACCCAGTGATGGCCGCCATTAGTCACCCAGTTGGTCACGGGGCCAACGGCGCCTCAGCCGTCCACGAGGATTGGAGGGTAGCGTAATTGAAGACAAGTTTGCAGCTAAAGGGTTGGGATGAAGTGAGAGTTTTTGGTGAAAATTTTTATATCGAATTTTGGCAAGTTCGGAGATGAGTGGAATTTAGAGATCTTTATGGATAATGTAGTTGCTAACATAGAATGGAGCGTCTACTATGCGGCGGAGTATTTTGGATTGGAGTGTTTGCAGTGTATTGATGTTTGATTTTTTAGCTGTTCCGTAAAGTTCGAGTCCGTAAGTCCATATTGGTGTGAGAAGAGCTGTATAGAGTCGTCGTTTGTTCTGTAGTGAGAGTTTTGAGCGTTTTTCAAGTAGTCTGGCTAGAAGTTCGTATCGTTTGTTTAATTCGGTACGTTTAAGTCTCGTATGGGGGTTCCAGGTAAGTCTCTTGTCTAGGTACATCCCAAGATACCGAACATGGTCGGCTGGTGGCATAGATGTGTGATGTAAGAAGACAGGTGGTGGAGTTTGACGTTTGAGTGTGAAGACTATGTATTTAGACTTAGTTGGGTTACTTTTTTTATACGCCAGTTTTCTAACCAAGGTTCTATTGAGTGAAGGTGGTACTGTAGTGAGCGTACTGCGAGGATAGGGTCAGAGTGTGTGGAGAGAATGGCAGTGTCGTCAGCGAAGGTGTAAATAGAGGTATTAAGGTTAGAAGGTAAGTCAGCAGTGTAGAAAGTGTAAAGTAGAGGAGCTAAGACACTTCCCTGTGGTACACCAGCAAGGACAGGATAGATGGAAGAGTGAGTAGTGCCTTGAAGAACTTGAAAGAATCTCTCAGAGAGATAAGAGCTGAGTATGAGGTAATAAGTGCTAGGAAGGATGCGTTTGAGTTTCCAGAGTAGACCTTCGTGCCAGACTCGGTCGAAGGCTTGCGATACATCGAGGAATACTCCAGCGCAGTGTTGTCATTTTAAAATTGAATACGAAAATTCAACATGAGATAAAGAGAAAAAAGATATTGTCGCATTTATTAAACTGCCTGAATTCGGTAAGATAAAATTTAATGTAGGGCGGCGATGAAGTATACACGGTAAAAAATAAAACAACCAACATTAACGTATATAAAACGAACAAATCTATTATAACCAATAAAATTATAAAAAATTTAAATTAATTATTTATAAATGGTGACAGTCAACTCTTTTTTTAAAAAAAAATGAATAAAATTTTAGCAACAACAAACAGAGATGTTTTAATAGCCTCGAAACTGCACTTAGATATACAGGGCTTCCCAAGCTATATGGATAACGACTTTTTCTCGGAAACTAAGATAGCTAGAAAAAAACTAAAAAATACGTGTTCCCTTAGTTTTTTGTTAGAAATCCAAATTTACTTTCTAAATTTTTTTCGGTGCTTCCAGAAGCGAGATACAGACATCAACTTCATTTTTTCAAATGGGAAGGTGCGGTTTTTATTTAAGAAATAGATTCCTCTATTTTTTTAAAGAAAAATTTACTTGAACGGTTTTTTTCTGTGAGCGATATTTTAGAAGTTATGAATGAAAACATGATTCTTATAAGAAATGTCAAAATGATAATATTATAACGGTTTTTTGATTGAATAAGAAGAAAAGTACTATTTTATTATAAATTTTACTCCTCATTAATATTACAGATCATGCTCGAAATGGCCTCCACCATTGGAGGATGCATAGAAATGCTCTTTCCTGCCAATTGTCCCTTACTGCCAAAGAAATAGATTCGGTTTTAACCGAGTTACAAGCATCTATTATTCACTGCTTTAGTTCATCTACAGATGCCAACCCGACTTGATTCTGATGCACCTAGATTTAGAAATGCTTTTAGGTAAGCAGAAATAAGGAAAGAAAGAAAAAAAGTTATGAATAATCACCTTGTTTTTCAGGTATGCTCGAACCTGTAATATTAATGAAGAGTAAAATTTATAATAAAATAGTACTTTTCTTCTTATTCAATCAAAAAACCGTTATAATATTATCATTTTGACATTTCTTATAAGAATCATGTTTTCATTCATAACTTCTAAAATATCGCTCACAGGAAAAAAACCGTTCAAGTAAATTTTTCTTTAAAAAAAATAGAGGAATCTATTTCTGAAATAAAAACCGCATCTCCCCATTTGATAAAATGAAGTTGGTGACTGTATCTCGCTTCTGAAAGCACCGAAAAAAAATTTACAAAGTAAATTTGGATTCCTAACAAAAAACTAAGGGAACACGTATTTTTAGTTTTTTTCTAGCTATCTTTCCGAGAAAAAGTCGTTATCCATATAGCTTGGGACACCCTGTATCCATATAGCTTGGGACACCCTGTATCCATATAGCTTGGGACACCCTGTATCCATATAGCTTGGGACACCCTGTATCCATATAGCTTGGGACACCCTGTATACAAAGAAAATATAGAAAAAGTACGGGTGTTAACTGATTTAATCTCACAATCTAACTCAGCTTCTCCCAGTAAGTTATGAAGTTGGGAGAAAAAATAAACCATCCCCAGGAATTTCTGAGATGTGAATATGGGAATTTACAATGATCTCAAAATTTCAATTTGCAAAAATAAAATTACAAATTACACTAATTAATTTAAAAAACCTTTTACCAAATTAAGTAAACAAAGTGAAATAAAACATACGGTCAACTTTCAAAGTATTATTATATAAGTTGGGATATATAATTTTTCAAGTTATTAGGGCGAATCGAAAAGAAAATATTTGTTGAGGGAGAAAATTATGACGGATGTAACGTAAAACATGTTTCGCAATTTTGTTTCCGTTCTTGATTACGAATCTTACAAGGCCGTTAAATATATTCGTAAACAAACTTCTAACTACATACATTTAAATGTGTGGTTAGCCAAGAATATTATATTTGTAACCAGACTACGGTTGGTAACGAAAATTAATAAAAATTGAAAGGAATACGAGGTGTGTTCAAAAAGTAACAGGAATTTTCGTTTTTTGAAAAAAATATTTATTTATTCATCTACATTAATATTGTCGCCTTCAAAGTAGTCCCCTTCGCATACAATACACTTGTGCCAGCGCTTTTTCCAATCCTCGAAACACTTCTGAAACTCGATCTTTGTGATAGCTTTCAGCTCTTTCAGCAATTCGCTTTTAATGTCATCTATGCTTGTAAAACGACGGCCTTTTAATGTTCCCTTTATGTTTGGAAATAGAAAAAAGTCACATGGAGCCATGTCTGGCGAATATGGAGGCTGGGGCATCGTTAAAGTTTTGTTTTTGGCCAAAAATTCACGAACAAGCAATGAAGTGTGAGCAGGTGCATTATCGTGGTGCAAAATCCATGAATTGTTTTGCCACAAATCCGGGCGTTTTTTCGGATTGCTTCACGCAAACGGCGTTGAACTTGTAGGTAGTACTCTTTATTGATTGTTTGACCTTTGTGGCAAGAATTCATGATGCACTATGCCATTAAAATCGAAGAACACAGTGAGCATAACCTTCACATTCGACCGCACTTGTCGAGCCTTTTTCGGTCTTGGCGATCCAGAATGCCTCCACTGGGACGATTGAGCCTTAGTTTCGACATCATATCCGTAAACCCATGTTTCGTCACCTGTTATAACACGTTTTAGTAGATCCGCATCGTTGTCGACTTCATTGAGTGACTCTTGAGCAACTTCCATTCTCCGCTGTTTTTGTTCGAAATTCAACAATTTTGGAACAAATTTTGCTGCCACACGTTTCATACCCAAAACATCCGAAAAAATTTCATGGCATGAGCCAATTGATATGGCAACATCATCAGCGACTTCTCTGATTGTGATTCGGCGATCGTTCATAACCATTTCTTTCACTTTTTTCACGTTTTCATCGGTTGTTGATGTGCTTGGACGTCCAGGTCGTTCGTCATCTTCAACGTTTTCGCGGCCATCTTGGAAACGCTTATACCACTCGTAAATCCTTGTTTTACTCATAGCAGACTCACCATATGCCTTTATTAACATTTCACACACTTTATTACACTTTATTTCATTTTTTACGCAAAATTTAATACAAATTCTTTGATCCATTTTTTTTAACAAACAAAAATCGCCAAGCTCGAAAAACACGTCTAACCTTAACGGCTGCCACTTAAGAAGTAAACAATGAATATTACTGAAAATTTTATCGTACTTCAGGGGCATGTGTACCAACAAAATAAAAAAAAAAAATTTACAATCAGACTCTCCAAACCCGCGAAATTTAAAAATTCCCGTTACTTTTTGAACATACCTCGTATAGAAATAAAAATAATATTTTAATAAATAATTAGATATTTTTAATTATAACAATTAAAAAGGTTATAGTGTTACCTTATAGAGATTTAAAATGGATTCTAGTGATTCCTGTTTAGTTTTTTTTTTAGTTAATAACCCTAATGGTTGCAGAAAAAATATAATATTTAACTCGAGTGTAAAGTATTTTCCTCACACTCGGCAATTTGCACTTGCACTCGCCTCGCTTCGCTCGCTCGTGCGTGCAGACCCTGCCTCGCGTGAGGAAAAGTACTACTTTCCGCACTTGTTAAACAAATAACTATTTAATCATTCTCCAAACGACCAATTTTGATACAATACGTACCAAAGTTTTCAGAAAAAAAATTCGGATCACGGTATTACCTTATATTACCTAAACCTAAAATATGAATATTTTAGCATTTGTACAAAAAGACGTTCACATAGAAGGATTTGTACCAACTACTTCCGATAGGTTCAAGGACCGCAGTTTATTTATTTCCGGCATATCGAAAATCTGCACGATTGTAATACTTCCACACAGGAAAGATGAGATAAAGTAAAAAAAAACTTGAAAACGTTAGACTAAAGCAACCGACAAATATTGACAATCACTTGTAACACAAGCATTGAATATTTAGGTATTCATTTAAATAATTACAACTGAACAAATTTATCCGCTAACAACTATCAGCTAGCTTGACTGAATCACACAAAATACTATCTCACCTACAATGGTTCAGTTCAAAGCATTTATCAATAACATCAAGTTAAGAGTAACTGGTGATATCGCAAAGTAGAAAACTGAAAGAACACAGCAGCTATATTTCTTGATTTAGCAGGTGTATTTGACAATTTAGGCAAGATGGACTGCTTTACAAAATTAGGTAGACTTACGCTCTTAATCAAATCATACGATCTTTTTTAAAGGAGCTAACCTTCTGGGTAAGATTCAATAACATTTACAGACTAGACGACAATTCTCGCGTGCTTGCTAAGGCTTTATGATATATTCTTTGATCTTTTCTTTCGACTTTTAGTTCAAAATTAGCATATTTTGTTTCCCTTAAGTGGTTTTTGTTTCTGAACAAATGCTGAAATAAAATTAAAGAACTTAGTTGGTATTTAGGGGATACGCATGTTTGGTGCGTAGGTAATGTTTTAGAATTGTAGAATGGAAGTTGTGAAAACGTAAGCAGGAAAAACTGAATCATACCCTAGTCCTAGTTTATTCGTACTGGGAGATAATTATTTTGAAATTACAATAACTATTAATGAATATTTGATTCTAATCGTTTAACAATTATCCCGTGAATAAATAAAATCTTAAATAAAACAGTTTTATTAGTGTAGTACATGCTACACATTTGTTACATTCCTTCCCTTTGTGAGGTTTGCTCAGCTGTGTCGGTGTGATTGGTACAGAATGACTTTAACCAGTTAAGCGTGGAATTTAGTTTTAAAAAAACCACCCACAATGTGCAGAATTAAAATCAGACAATGACGTGTACAACACGTTGAACGCAGGGCAGAACAACCATAAGTTTACAACGTCATAATAGTCACTGCAAGCACTTTTTCTGCAATTTCTGGAGCTTGAGATTACCAGAGCATTCTGTGCTCATTCAAAATCTTGCACCGATTCACGTATGCATTGCTCTAGTTAACTAGGGACGCAAGAGCTTTTGCAAGGAATAGAAAAGAGCTTTGAATTCTGTATAAAATTAAATCACGCGCGTACTGAGGTCTGAACCTGTATCTAAGGTAAAAAAAAACGGCATTGCCTAAGGGTTGAGAGCTTTTATTTGTGTGCCTAATTCCCAGTCTCAAAACATGTACCAACCACTTATCATTTGGCTGACTCCCTCCACAGTTCTATTGGTAAGATAAAGGAAACATCCCATCATATAATATTCTTATTGTATTTTATTAAAATTTCCAGTTTTTGTAGTTAATGGCAATTTTATATTTTTCACAACGAGTATAGACGTCGAACGCACCGTAATAGAGTTTTTGTTTGACGTGTATATACTTCGAACGAGCATAACTAGTTAAAGAGTGTATCGGACTTATAGTTAATGACGTTTATAAAGATATTATTGCACCGTTGGCTCTGCTTCTTTATTATGTCAAATAGGGCTTTCATCAATGGACAGCTTACTATTCTAGCCGATCAATCTATCGTAAGAAACCTCTTATCTACATCAATTTACTTGTTTTAAGCAAATACTCTAGTAAATTTTAATCAAAACAGAAACAAATTCTAATTAAATTAATTTATTAGCTTTGGTAATTTTAGATAAATTGAATCACAAGTAATGGGTAATGTTACTTGAAATGACCAAACTACTAGGGGTGCCGGGTAAAATGTAACAGGGGCTGTGCACAATAGGGGTTTAGAAAAAGCAGCTTTTCACAAATAGGGAAAACCAATCTTTTAGGAGGAAAAGAACAAGTTATGTTATACAAAGAAAGTTTCCAATTGATAAAGTAATTTGGGAAACGTTTTTATTATTATTCTATAAAAAAAATTATTAGAGATGGAAGACGAAATATTTATTTTTGTTTAATAATAATTTTATCATTTTAAAACAATGAAACCTACAGATTTATTATTTTACCATTTACTCCGTACTAACGATATTATTTTTATTGTTTTTAAAGAATACATGTTTACGCAATAATAGAGTAAAAATTAAAATGAAATAACAATGTTTACAAACACCAAACAAAATGTTTTTCCCCCTTTAAATAAGATTTCTTTCATTAAATCTTAAGTCAGGGAGGATATACTGATAGTTTACACAGAAAAGAGCGATAAAGATGATACGTAATAAAAATTTCAATAAGTAACGATTCAAGTTTGGCGAGGAATCGGTCAAATAAAAAACAACTCGTCTCTTTGCCAACGTTTCGACAAATATATTGTCCTCTTCAGGGCCTGGATATTACAAACACAAAACAATTTACAGAGTCAGTAACATAGAAAAAACAGTAAAAATCAGTAATACAAAAATAAACAGTAAAATTTTACTATTTAGGTATTCCTATTAATTTTTGTATTATTGTATACATCGCTTGGCATTGACGAGGAAGGTTATACTATTATTTACTAAAAGTCCTCTTTACACAATGAATTGATCACTTTTTGTGAAGTTCTGCTGCGGGACAAGTTCCCGGATACGTTTCAGTTTAATGTTTTACAGTGTAAACTTTATAATGTTGGTAATAAATTAATATCAATATTTTTGTTTGAAGAAAGGAAAAAAGAGTGTCCAGAAGAGATACAAATCTGTACCTCGGAGGGAAAAGGCACCATGTCACAAAAAGTAAATTTTACAGGGGAGCCAAATGAAGATATTTTTCCAAATTCATTTTTTGTTCCACTTTTCCGGTTATACTCTTTCCTGTACTTCTCACCGTGATTATTATAGTTGGTATGGCCACTTAACCTCCCATATTTTAAAATATTTTATTTTGATCTCCATTGTGAAAAAAATTTATGCCCATGTAGTGCCTTTTACCCTTAAGTAATGAAGTATCATAGCGCTTTTTAAAAATACATAAATCGCTTAATAGTAAACATAGGACATAGTGCTTTACACCTGTAGAAAGAGCAACAAAAAATTTGTAAAATGATGCCAAAATCTGAAAATCGAAAAAAATAGACATGGTGCCTTTTCTCTAAATATTATATCTATTTTTTTAATAGTGAATTTGGTAGGTAACATATGTTTGCAAGAGATTTCGAAAAACAAACAAAATTACAAAATAGGTAGTGGAGAGGGGGGCACATTTGAAGAGAATTTACATTTTCTGTTACAGAGTGCCCAGAATCGTATTATTGAACCTTTTTATTTTGTTTTCTACAACTTTCAAGTCTTCTGAACAGATCTATATCAATAAACAGTTGGTACTTTACATACATATCTATATTTTTTTAATTTAAAAATGTTGTGTCAAATGTTAACTGCCCCGCTGGTGGGGTAGCTTTGAACACAATATAAAATAGAAACTTTACTCTGAATTCACCTTCTATCAGTTATTTCTCTCACTACTACATTACTTTCTCTTTTAAACCACTGAAATCTAGTTCAAAAATCAAGAATGACTCAGATGCGTGTTGATGTTTTACTCGAAGTGATGGGTTTAGGAAGTTTGAACAAAATATTCGGTTTGTTGCGCTCCTTAATGTAGCTTCGGACCACTTTCCCCTTCTCTGCGATTAAACAAAAAAGTCACAAACTTGCAGGTCGGTAGGGCTTTTAACGGTTATCTTGAAATTTGCTCCCTCTCCTTCCATAAAAGAAAATATAGTACCCAACACTTTTTTGCAAGGAAATAGGTTTTTGTAAATACTAGATTTAAAAATACGAATTCCAAATGTTAATATGGACTAACAATACACCTTTTGTCCACTACAATCTTCACAATACACTTCCAAAGTTGCAACCAAAATTTTACTTCCACCTTACAAAATATAACATTCCTCAATTCTGGACTTTACAAACAATGAAAACGAAGGGAAACTCTGTCAATTATACAACAGGTCTACCACAACATATGGAGAAAATTACCAATCATAAATGTTTTAAATATTAAAGCTCTTCAATACATAAAGTATATTTTAAAATACTTTAAACTTTAAATAATGTTTCTTGAAAACCATAAATTTATAATGATTTCTCTCTCTAATCATCTCCTGTACCCTTCAATTGCTAACTTTTTCGAGAAATCTCAAAAGAAGAATGAGAATCCAAAACCAAAATTATTAATTAGAAATTTACTAAATAAGTAAATGTTTAAAACATATCCAATAACTTTTAATTCTGAAATATACGGCAAATTAGCGAAATACTTCCAATTCTTTTTTTGGCCAATGCAAAGGTTTTTTTCTTTTATAAATAAGAAAAATCTTCCTACTTTTAAGCGCTGAACACTCTCCAGATCACAGTCTTAGAAGTTTATTCAGTCGTTTAAATAAATATTTGCGAACTATTAAGATGTAACTGTTCTTCCTAGCTTCTGTTTCTTTTCCACAAAGCATTCTCTCCAATTTTCCCTAGTTCTCTCTTCCTTTCGGACGAGGTAGCAAAAGAAAAACAAAAAATTACATTTCATTCACTGAAGGTCAACGACTCATGCCGGGGGCAACTTGAATAGAAATTACGATTTTACAACAATGTCTTGAACGGAACGTTGTTTGGAAAAGCTGTGTCATATCCCGTACTATCTGCACGTCATGGAATGGTAAATGGAAAAAGAAAATTCTCTTTATGGTTAGCATTTTCCCTCCATAAATAAAAATGAAAATAAAATTAATTAAACGGTTTAATTTTAAATTTTTAATTGTTGTTCATTCTTTTTGGTGACTGATTCATAGTTTCAATAGGATGAAAAAATAATTGCCATTTCAGTCGTGATACATTTATTCTGCCGAGCTTTCGACCTAGGTCATCTTCAGGGCTAGTTTACAAAGTAACATTTTTTACATTACAGGGTTGGTGGAGTCTTCTGTCTTGTCTGTTCATGAACTGAGTGTCCATGAACAGACAAGACAGAAGTCCATGAACAGACGAGACAGAAGACACACCAACCCTGTAAAGTAAAAATATTACTTTGTAAACTAGCCCTGAAGATGACCTAGTCCCAAGGTCGAAAGCTCGGCAGAATAAATGTATCACGACTGAAATGGCAATTATTTTTCATCCTATTTAATTTTTTACTTTTCTCTTACTTTTTCTAATAAACATTGAACAGTTGGTAAAACTGTATTATTATACTGAAATGTAACCTTACAAGTGAAGGCTACCTCAACTTCTGTCCGAGAATGGCTCTCTACACATTCCATTTCAGCAACTCTTAATTAATGGTACGTACACAAGAGTTAGGGGACTGTCTATTGCACGAAAATAGAACTTTAGAGAGAATCAACCATTATTCCCACTCTCAGATGCAACGAATTCGAGAAAAATGTATCAAAATACAGTATCAGATCTACTTCGTAACAATTAGTGCATTCAAGTTTAAAGGCAAATCATTAACTATAACCCATTTTGCTGATTTAGTACCAAAGATATGTGAGAAGCGTGTCGGCATGAATGAATGTGAACATTGGTGGTAAAAGCGATAGACTATTCGAAAAGAATTAGGGTAATCACATGCTTTTGGTATTATTGCTTTGAATCAATCATTTTCCGTAATATCTTATGACTGAAATGTCGGTATTGCTCTGTTTGGCTGTGCTCCAGAGTTCTATCTTTACGTCCATATATGTCTTACTTACAAGTTGTTAAAGAGTTGTAAAACAGTCTTAATAGTTCCCTCGTTAGTTTAGATCGTCTTCCACCCATAAATCGGCTAAGAGGTTTACCATACTCTTTTATAGTTTGTATTTCAAATGTGTGGATTCCAAGTGAGGCGTCTGTCTATGAAGAGGCTAATGTAGCGCACCAGATCTGTGCAAGGAAGAGAATTGTTGAATGAAGACAGGAGGATTTGAGTCGTCGCTGGAGAGTTAAAGTCGCACGCTACTATAAAAATATGCAAAAAAAAAAATATAACGTTCCATTTGAAAAAAACAAAATTGGATGCTGTATCTCGGGATATTGGGGTTTAAAAAAATGGGTCAATCACTGAAAATAAACTGGACTAAAAATGATTAAATACGTGTTTTCTATTTTTTCGAAATTTCCCGCCGTTAAAAAAATAAAAAGTGGGTGGAGCATATAACTCTGGTCACCCTGTATATTTTTTTACTTTACGTATTTTCAAGGAGAATAACTAAAATGTATTTGTAATGTACTATATTTGATAGTTTCCAGATAGAATTGTGAAATATTGTAGGCAGAATGCAGTCGATAAGTTAGCTGTCAACGGAATGTCGTTAAATAATGAAACACTTCATTATGGTGAACTAGTTACATTTCCATTCTAGATCATCAACAGAATACCGGATATTTATCAACAGTACAAAATGAAGTAATAATAACTCACCCATTACCAGATGTGTGTAAATAAAACCATTTCTTACCTGAAAAAGAAAAAAATATGTATTATATATAAATATATTTTAAATTCTTTTAAAGTGGACATCAATATTTATTATAATAGGATGAAAAAAATAACTGCCAATTTCAGTCATATAAAGGGTGATCTATTTAAAACGCACCAATCGCTAACAACTTTTTAGGAAAGCAGAATTTCGAAAAAACCCACGAAGTAAACTATATGTTTGTTTTCGGTCTAGTTTTCAAATTTCCCATCCCGATGATGTATCTTCATTTTTGGCGGAGTTACGGCCCAAAACCTGATTGGGGTTTCATAAGGACCACTAGTTTTGACAATGATTATGAAAACTACATAAAAAACTGTGGAAAATGACGTTAACCACCCCGTTTTGATATCCCTAATATTATTTGAGATATTTAAGATCAAAGTAACAATTTTATCTATTCGTGATCGGTTTTCAATATTAATTTTCCACCAGAAATACACGTTTTGGGAGGTCCTCTGACTGCAAAAAATATTATTTGTGACGCAAAGAACAAAAATAATAATAATTGAAGATTTTAAAACATGTAGTGTAATGGTTGTGGGTGAATCAGGATAAATTTGTTTTATCATCAAATAAAAGCAATCATCACATCATTTTAATGCACACAGTATGCAAGACTTCTTCACCTATGATTACGGTAAGAATATCTTGCCAGGGTGTTTTGTCTAGTGGTCCAGAGCATGGCTTTGTAAGTGAGAGATCCCCAGTTCGAATCTCGCGTATGCAGATTGATAATATTTAATACATCATAATACATTTTTTAATAAAATGTAATCATACGCGGGATTCGACCTGGGGATCTCTCTCTTAGCTAGGTCATCTTCAGGGTTGTGGAACGTATTTTACAGTGTGTTAACAATAATTGTATTAAAATGAATTATGTATAATGTAACGTAATTTACAAAAATTATTTACCTAATTGATACTGTAATATTTTACATCATTAAAGGGTTGGTGTATCTTCTGTCTTGTCTGCTCATGGACTGAATGTGATCGGTTTTATGTGTTTGGTTGTAAGAAAGTCAGTGTTGCCAATTGTCAAGTATTTTGCAGTAAATTGTTAGTGTCAGTTTTGAAATTTAGACTTTCTTCTGTCTTTGATATGCATATCATTTCTAGAAAAAAAAAAAAAAGATTGTGCTAGTAAAATCTACACTCCATGCATCAATCAATATCTAACTTAGCAGGGCTAAAAAAGAAAATTTTCTAAGCCCAAATTTTGAAGTCGTCTTGGCTCAATTTTAAATGTTCTCCACAAGGAATGGTCCAACAGTTTAAAGAACTTTTAATTCACAATTTGATGCATTTATATATATTTATGTTATGCTTTAGAGAGAAAATTTGATCTAATCGTACCTAAAACCGAATAGTTGCACATAACAGGAAAGAGAATTAGTTCAGTGGTTAGCCTACTGGATTCCCACACGAAGATCCTAGGTACGAATTAGATTTCCTCTTCCTACGAGCCTCTTACAGCTCACCGCCCGGTGATGGATGTCCCTGAAGACGGCCGTACTTTGAAAAAGCTCCAGGCGCGCCAATAACCTCACATATTGTCGCGCCTTAATTTAAAAAAAAAATCAAAAAAAGTTGCACATAAGTAATTTGCAAGCTCTATGAGTATTATGGGTGTAAATGATGTCAATGCAAATCGTTCTTTGTTTGATAGTCTAATCACGGATTAATCCTAAATAGATCACGGAAATTAATCCTTAAAAACCTTCTCTTATACACCTTGTCCAGTATACGGACAACTTGTATCATCATGGATAATTGACACTATTACTAACAGACGAACTGGCGGAATATTGCTCTAAGTGGTAAATTAAAATAAAACACAAGTAATATAACATCATACTTCTCACACTAAACGTAAACTCACCCGCCCTAAGTCGAATAATTCAACACAACAACACTTTGATCCCCTGGACTAACCACAACAAGTACCTCGGCTTAACTTTGGACAACTAACTGACCTACATTTGCCCACGTACAGGACTAAAGGATATTCTGGCAAGATTAGCTATCCAATTACTATCACGCGATTCGAAGATGACAGAACGGAACAAACTCCTCCTCTATCTATAAAGTGGTGATTAGGCCTGATGTTACTCTATGCCTGCTTTGCCACTTTCTAAAACCTTGCAATCAAACTTGAACAGGAATGTAACAATACTCCTTTGTTGAACTTTTATGTATTGTTGCACCACGCGATGTGTCCCAAAAATCATCAGATTAGTAAACAAAAAAGATGCAAATTTGTAAGTTAAAAAAAAAAGAAGATTATAAATGCGTAAAATTTGTTTGAATAATTAATAATGATTTTTGGGAGAATATTGGAGGTGCGGTCAATATATTCACAAATTATTTTTATATAAATGTTTCGGTAAACATATTACCTTCTACAGGATATTGTAAAATTTGTGGAGTTTAAAGTTAAGCTACATCATCATAACTGTTGAACAGTTATGTTCTGTATGAGCTGTTCAACAGTTATGATGATGTAGCTTAACATTAATCTCTACAAAGTTTACAATACCCTGAAGAAGGTAATAAATTTACCGAAACGTTAGTATGAAGAAAGAAATTTATTAGTGAATTTATTGACCGCACCTCAAATATTCCCAAAAATCATCAATTAACAGCGGTCGAAAACCAAAACTTATTATTAATTAATAATGTAAATAAATACATTTTTTCGAGCAATACTTTCTCGAGCATGTCACTTTCGAGGTTCGAAGAAGTTGCTGAACTAAATAATTAGTCCAAAAATGTCGGAAAACTGTCATGAAGTCAGCCAAAGACTCTATAATTTATTTTGGTCTAATTTAGACAAATCTCTCTACATTCGTCTCATATTTTTTCATGTTTGAAAGAATATTTGAAGAATATTTAGGGTGTTTACTCCTAAATAATTTCATTTTATAAAAAAAAGTACTTTTTGCAGATTGGAAAGTATCTCAAAATGGATATTTCTGTTAAGAGCTCAAAAAGAAAGAAGAAGCCGCACGATTACGACTCTTTTTTTACAATAAATTGCAGACAATAAAACAAAAAACAGCCTATTATCATTCCGATGCTGCAAGACGTGGATTCCGATAAAAAGGCTGTAAGGAAGTATTAGAATTTAGGGTTAGAAAAGGTTTGAAAGAAAAATTTTTGGTCCTAAAAGTGGCTTTTCCGAAGGAAAGCAGGAACAATAAGATTTTTATTAACAACTAAACTGCTCCACAAAAAAAGTGGCGCACTTTGAAAAAAGCGTTTATTTTTTGTTTTATTACATTTTGGGGAAAGATTATTAGTTTTAATTATTTTCATAAACTGTCAGGGAACAATTAATCGAAAAAAGGCCCAAAGTTTCTTGTAAATAGAGAAGCAATTCCTCGTTTAATCCCCTTCGGTCTTTTTATGTAAACAACAACGTGAACTTTACCTCAACAGTAAATAAATTTATTGACCTCTATAGTTGCGTTTCGACTTTTTTCAAGCTGAAAGCATTGCAAATTCTCAGAAAATGGTGATTACTGCAGAGCAAGTGGCCCGTATTATTGCATTAGTTGAGGATGGACGGAGTCAGCGGTACGCAGCACGAACGTTAGGGTTGCCTGAGACCACCGTCCGTAGAGCCATCCATCGTTACCGGGAGACAGGCCTCTGCACTCGTAGACAAGGTTCGGGTCGACCAAGAGCCACAGAAGCACTTGATGACCGATTTATTAGAATTCACACTCTGAGAAATCGTACATCAACTCCTTCTGAAACTGCTCAAACACTGCTTACTGTTCGTCGAGTTTCATTCAGTGCCGAAACCGTACGAAGAAGGCTCGCTGAAATGAATTTACGCCCTAGGAAGCAAGCCATAGGACCATTGCTCACCGTAGACCATCGGAGAGCCCGTCTAGAGTTCGCTAGGGAACACCGCAACTGGTCTGAGAACGATTGGAGAAACGTTCTCTTTTCAGACGAGTCCCGTTTTGCTCTCTACGCACCTGATGGGAGGCGACGAGTTTACCGAAGGCCTGGGGAGCGCTACGCTCCGTGCAATATTTCTGGTAGACTACCATTCGGAGGTGGTTCAGTGATGGTGTGGGCTGGGATTTCTTTGGGGGCTTAGACTGAGCTCCACGTGTTCAACAGGGCAATTTTGAATGAAGATTTGTATGTGAGGGAAATTTTGAAGCAATATGCGATACCCTATGCACCATTTATTGGGGAAAATTTTATTTTTATGCAAGATAATGCCCGACCACACACTGCCGGCTGTGTTGTTCAATATCTACAGGATACTAGCATTCGTGTTTTGAGGTGGCCAGCACGCAGCCCGGATTTAAATCCAATTGAACATCTTAGGGATGAGCTGGGTAGGCGATTAAAATGGAGAAATAATCCTCCCAGGAGCTTAGAAGAGTTGCGAGGTGCTCTGGTGGAGATATGGGAGGAATTAACACAAGATTTCGTGAGAAATTTAATAAGGAGTATGCCGAGGAGATTAGATGCAATAATGCGAGCCATACGCGTTACTAAAATTCTTTTTCTCCTTTTTTAATCGGAAGAAATACTTTTTTTTTCAAATTCATTTTTTGCCGAGAAGTACTTTTTTGTTAAATTAAAGGTTTTTATTTCTTTTAGATCATTTTTTATTTTATTTTAGCCCTCCCGTAACTTTATACTTCTTATATTTGCTAACTAAAATAAAATGTAGAACAAAAAAGTTACAGAGAAAAAAAATAACGCATTTTTAAAGTGCGCCACTTTTTTTGTGGAGCAGTGTAGTTGAGGTTGTTTGACAGTTTGAAAGGTTGCAAGAAGACAAACTGACCAGACTATGGAAGGTGCGGGTGAAGGCATGGATAAAGTATAGTCCTTTAAATGAGATGAAAAGACAGCCTACCCACAGGATGGAGCTTTGACAGAAATGAAACGGATGGCTTTCAGTTGTAAATCAGGCGCCCCAGTTCATCTTGGACTATGGTATATAAATCGATCGATAGATTGTGCTTGCCGCTAAATATCTAACAGGGTTTTATTTAGAGTTAACACGATCATATAACCCTATACCAAAAAAAAAAAAAATCCTCCATAATTCTGTTATTCTAAAACAATGAAGGTAACTAAATAAGTGAAAAAACAAAGTGTTCGCTTCAAACAGTTCTGGAGATTCAAGAGAATGTATACAAAGTAGGGTGCGCCTGTGTCACTAACGCATGACTTGATTATATTCCCTAATTCTCACATTAATTCGAATACGCCTTTGTAGTTTAATCAAACGTTTAAGTTGATTATATATAATTTTATATCAGTCAAGCTAGATTTCAGTATGAGATTCTAGGCGTCATGTTTTGCTTATTTTATTTTACCATAAATAGCTTTATAAAGTAATTGGTAGTTTTCACAAAGAAACTTGAATTTCGTAACATAAATTATTATTATGAAACACAACGCAGTATTCAAATTTTAATATTTTCTATAAACGCTTTTATTTATTGGTAGCTCTAATTTACAAATTTTCTCAAAAACACGATTGCTGATTAAGGAAATTGTTGTAATCAATACCGGAATTAAGGAATGGATTAGGACAGTGGTTACTGTATATTGAATTGCGACGAATCTAACAGCTGGTTCTTAGCTTTTCTCTTCCTAGGAGCGATGGAAGACAAGTGCGCTGCCTGTAACAAGAGAACACTGTCCAAAGACAGGCAGTACACTGAAAAAAAAATAAAAGCACCGGGCACAAATGATCTCAGATGTGTTTGAAATATCCATTTTGTGGGCCCCCTCAGTCCGAAAAAAAGATGGTTTTGTAAACAAAGTATCTCAAAAACAGAAAAATTTTAGGAAGTTACATTTCGATTTGTCATCTTCAGGTGTTCATCAAACTTATTGATCGAAAACCTTCAACTGGAATTACCACTATACTGAAGAGAATTTGCACTATTTTTGTTGATTTTCTAGCAAATGATTACAATTATTTTCCTTACGTTCGACATATTGTACCAAAATGGAGGAATTTTATTCGAGTAAAATTCGATAAGATATTTCCAAGAGAGGTTTTGTTTTCAACTAAGGAACTACTTTAGTACAATATATGGTCCTGTGGTCCTGTAAGTTGTTACGGCAGTACTCAATCTTCCTGATTATGGTCTTAAGAACCATGATACTGGGTAGTAAAGTCTACCACGAATAACATAACTGTTGCTAGGAAAGAAAAGGATGTCTTAAAATACTTGTACACAAAAAAATCGAGTATCTTTTTTCTTGAAAAAATCTTTGTAAACAAAAAGGACTCAATAAAGTGGTTCTTCTTTTTTTGGTTTAAACCCTTATTGAGGGTATGCTTCTGTTGGTATCTTTAAGCGAACTATCAAAATTGAACATTCAAAGGTTTTTCTTATTTGGTTTGCGGTGGACAACTCACACATACAAGACAATTAGTAAAAACCACTTTTTCGGACTCAAGGGGGTCTTCAAAATGGATATTTTCGGGTAAAAACTCAAATATCCAAAATGCGCACAATTGCAAAACCTCCTCTTACAAAGTAGACGAACAATAAATAAATAAATAAAATTATTAAAGCAAAAAAAATTAATGCTGACCATACGGAAAAACGCCTTCTTGGAAATTGCGGAGGCGGTGGTAATGTACAAGATAGACTCTCTGATGCTCTCAATTCTTCTAAACGTGGGATAGTCCTTCCTGGGCTGCCACTTTCTGATCTTGTGCGCATTCTTGCACCATGTACACTGTTCCATCTTTTCAAAGGTTCTGAAGATACTATAATAGTTGTCTGTCCAACAGATCCGGTAGATGTACCAATTCTACCACGTAATCCTTCGCTATGTTTCTGCATAACTTTTATTCGAGAAATATCATTTTTTTTGTTTTATTTTTTTAATGGATTTTTTTTTTTAATTTATTTCTAATAATTAAGCGTAACTTGAAAGCTCTTCTATTTTAACTTCACTTTTTTTAGAATACTTGCACTGTTTTTGATAGCCAACTTTTCAACAACCTTAAGGAGAAAAAAGGATAAACGCTCATGTCAATTTAGTAAATAAGATAATATCAAACATTCTTTGGCAATAAATAACTTTCTGCTTCAATAACGTAACTCGAAGACACATTAATACTGGTAAAAACCGCTGCCACTTGACTTTATGAATTGCAGCAATGATAAAAAAACACCTTTAATACTTCACTAATGGTAACTCGACACTTGCAACTTATTCAACATTAAATTAAAGGAACTCAATATTGTGGATAAACAAAGAACACAAAGCAAAATATAAGTTTAAAAAAATATGTATTAATAAAGATTTGTGAGTAAGCAATACCAAAAAATAGACTAGAAAACTAACTAACGACTCAAAATAGAAACATAAAAAACTTGAATAAAACGGGAGTGTCGATGCCTCCAAACGGTAGGTTGTTCGCGATAGGACTGAAGCCAAGTGTAAAGGAATAGTAGAGAGAATCTTGCCAACGCACGGTGACGGGAGCGTTTTCAGCCCCACTCTGCCGCCCCACACACAACTTCACCCCCACCATTTCCAGCCAGTACAGTGAGAGAGAGCTGCTGGCCGCCTCCAGCGTCACTCTTTCCATCTGTCTCGCTTTACTATTTCCAACACTCGCCACACATAGCATTCCTCCTCACTAATTGAAACCATCTTTCTCACTCTTAAAGAAAAAATAAAATAAAAAAAAAACCTTTAGCGGTAACATATACCAACACTTGTCAGCATAGTAGGAAGAATATGTTGAATGGAACACACCTGGGTAACCCATAGACTAAAACTAAAGTTGCAAGGCTCTCGTTTTATTGTTCTTGCTTTCGCCCAAACGTCAATTAAACAGCTCGACAGTTAGTTTCACCTCGGTATTTTATTGTATTCGCTTTAAATTACTGTTGTTTTTTTTTTTTTTGCAGCAAACAAAACAAAACTCTAGCGTGACCTGCTTTTATTAATTCTCGAGGTTTCAACTTATACTCGAGACTCCGAAATCCAACAATATGATTACTACCAAAATTATCTAAATCAGGGGTGGACCAACTTCTTGAACATGTAGGACCAACTTTTTCTCTGAAAAATTTGTCGCGATCTACTCACTAAAATCTTGACATTTAATATATAGGGTGTTCAGCATAAGACTACGGTAACTTCGGGAAGCGATTCTGGGCATAATTTGCAACAAAAAATTCCATATAAACTATGACTCGTTTCGGCACCGTTTTATAGATTTCTGCATCCATTTCTAAAATAACCCCTTTGCATTGTATACCTTTCGAAAGATAGTGCACGGTTTTTTCATATAAAATGTTTTTGAGAAAAATGAAGTCAAAGTTTTTGGAAAAAATTAGAAACTTGCTATTTCTTATGTTTGGGCCACAATTTGAAATACTTAATATTATTATTTTGAAATATAAATTAGCTTATTTATAAGGAAATTTAACTTTCTTTCTAATGAGCTTATTGAAATCGCTTTAGCTTTAGTAGTATAGAAATATAGACAACTGTTTGCTAAAAAGTAGTGATACCTTGAAAAAACATAAAATTAGAAATATCTATAAAACGGAGTCGAAACGAGTCATACATTATATGGAATTTTTTGTTGCAAATGATGCCCAGAATCGCCTTCCGAAGTTACCGTAGTCTTATACTGAACACCCTGTATAGAAGAAGTGGTGGTAATATGGAACCCTGTTCTACGCTCGGAGTAGAACAAGGGGTTCCATATTGCAAGCATTACAAGCAAATCATTAGTATTTCTGGGGAAAAAACAGAAAAAGAATCTAAAATGGGGCTAAAATAAAAAGCGGCAAAAATATTCATTGTACCTAAACCCCACTCTATGGCGACTTGCAATAAACATACTAAAGTGTTCCATATTTACCTGCATCTCAAGTCAGAGGCACCACTTTCCACTTTTTCCATAAAATTGAAGGTTGCTCATCTGGTGGTTGGAGGAGAGTAAATTTGAAATCAACAGTGCAAGACTAATATATAAAGCTAATAATTACCAGAGAAAGCAATACAATTTTTTGGAATGTCTAGCATAAGTAAATCAAAAACAGAGAAGGCTTCCATATTACCACCATTTCCAAACTTGTAATAAGTAATAATGGGATAAAGTACATTAAATCTACAAAATATCTTATTAATTGAGAAGTAACTTAAGGAAAAATACAGATTTATATTTTATTTTACGGTCCTGTCATTAATGAGAAACCTGTGACTGCCTGTTTCCAACCCAAAGGAACCATTATTTGGTGCATCTATCCAGACTAAGATAATCATATGGAATCTTGAATATGGGAATAGAGAACGATGTCTTAAGTTATCGACGTTTTTGTGAGCCACGACTAAGGTTATGGATGCGCGTTGGCCTATGATCGACCAAAAAAAAAACGCTTCGAGATCGACCAGTCAGTCAATCGTGATCGACTTATTGGCTATTCATGATCTAGATTAAAAGTAAAGTTATGTAATCACCTATTTTTTTTTTTCAGGCGAGCTTTACGTCCAACTTACCAATTGGGTGTTGTGGACGGAGGCGACTTGCAAACATACTTTACTGTAAATTTCTTTTATTAACCATTAAATAAAATCCAAGGCCTAAGACCGGGGAATCGAACCCAGTACCACAATACATATTAGCTTCGCAGGTCTCGCCTCTAACCGCTCGGCTATCGTGGCGCCTTGTACAGCATCATACATTTTTTGTATGATTGTGGAGAAGAATTACATGATTTTAATTTCGGTTAAGCTATAAGGATGGCAGGAATATAGAGTACTGATCCATCCATTAGTTGTAAGGTTTATGTAAATAGTTTTATATTGTAGAGGGATGAATGCGTGGAGTATTTATAAGCAAGAATGGAGAGTGAGTGATAGTCTAGTGATAAGCACCTAGACGATGCTGGCTGTATGGCGGAAGTCAATGCCAAAAAAAAAAAAATTCTGTAATCAATTTAGGCAACTACTCAGGGCCGCACTTGAACGAAAAAATTCATTTTTAGGAAGGCTATACCACTGCCTTCTCTAAACGGTATTTTCCTGTAAAACAAAATTGTTATAGACCAACATTAGTACAGTGCTTATGCAAAAGTTGAAGAGGAAATTATTGTATTGGCGCCAATTTCGGGAAATTCTCAGAAAAAAATGAAATTCATTCTTTAAAGCGGTATTCCCAATAGAAAACTGTGTAGACGAATGAACAGTTAATGAGGCGGCTAATATTTCCCTTTTTGTATTCACGTTTATAGTAATTTGCAATTGCGGCTTCAATGTGGTATTTCAACGGCAGGTGCTAGATGGGCAACCTTTTTGTCTTTTTTATTAAAGAAAATGATTTATGTCTGTGATGCACACTTACTCCGTTAACTATTATTACATCATTAACCAAACAGAGTAAAAAGCTAACAATCAAAGCATCTGGATGAACGTTATTTTCATTTTTTACATAAATTAAACCATTTGAGTTTAGCTAGTATTCTATAAAGTTGCTAACAATTAGCCAAAAACTACTTATGCACATAAGTAAAGGTAAAAACAATATTGTAAAACCATACACAGTTCTCTTAATCAAATCATCAGCACCGTAAATATTACCGCTTCTTCTGGGACATGGAAACTTGCAACTAAATACATTAAAAGAAAAAAAAACTCAGCATAAAATTATGTGTTTAGTGAAAAGAATAAAATGTAGGTTTTCGGTTAGCCTACGATAACTAGCTACAGTTTTTCAGGCTGAGCTAGCTGCAATTAGTTTCTGTTCTGGTGAGATTGTTGGACGAGGAATAATCAATTCTAAGGTTGTGATTTTCTCGGACAGCCACGCGACACTGCGAGCTATCGCTTCATACGAAGTCAATTCAAGGCTAGCAGGGGACCGTCTGGGTGCCCTGAAGGAAATCAGTGACCAAAATGAGGCCTTTCTAGTGTGGGTACCCGGTCATTCAGGATATAAAGAAAACGAAGCGGCAGATTTATTGGCCAGGGAAGGCTCTGCGGGGCGCTTCGTTGGCCCGGAGCCCTATTTTGGGGTCTCCAAGTGTCTTAAGACGGCGGCCATTAAACCATGGATGCAGAGTAGGTCTCAGGAGTGGTGGTTCAACACCCCTGGGCAGAGACAGGCGAAGAAGTTCATAAAGGGCTATTCGCCAAGCCTGACTGCAGAATTAATCCGTCAAGGCCGTGGGGGCTATAAGGATAATTGTAGGCCTATTAACCGGCCACTGCAGGCTCAGAAAACACATGCATCGCATGGCCCTGGCAGATGATAGCCTTTGTAGGTTCTGTCAGGAAGAGGAGGAAACGGCACTGCACGTGATGTGTCAGTGTGAGGGGCTTGTCCTGGCTAAGGATGTTACTTCTCGGGGTGGAAAAACCAAGGCCTGTGAGCTTTACCCAAGAGTCGCTCTTCAGAATTAAGAGTCTGATTAAAAAGACAGGTCTTGTGGGTGAGCTTTAGAGTGAGGGAAGAGCCACAATAGATCCAAAGGCGTCGCAGTGGCGTAGGCCTTGGGCCGCCCTACTGGAATCTTATCTTTTAGTGAAAAGAGAAAAATCAATAATTCGTGTAAATGGTTAATACATTATCATTTTCTAACTTTTAACAAAATTATCAATCTTAAATTAGATAATTATACATGATTCGCAAGATTTTTCCTTATTATTATTGCTGTTATTATTATTATTAAATAACTTCATTGAAATTTAGAACTGCACATGCGATTGCCCTAAAGTAAATAAAGAGATAGATTCAATAACGTGAAAGGAGTTACCAGCGATTGGTAACTCTTCAATTAATTAATTATTGACCACCACTGCCAAATAAATTGCGGAGGCAGCGCCGTCTCAGGGGACGGTTCGGATTGTCTGGAAGAGTATAAGATTAAAGCCGGTCAATGAGAGGGTTGGGATAGGCGGAAAGCTCATACAGAAAACTTCAGATACTGGGTGGAGATTAGGGTCTTGAATAAAAGGTACTCTTAGGTCGGAGTGAATGGTTCTGTTGGAGATGTAGTGTAGGATTTAGTATTGGTTATAAAGTGTGGAATTTGCTATTGTAGTGTTTGGAGTCGGTAGATCTTGAAATGCTGATTACGATTTAGCCCATAAGTCCAAATCGGTTTGTATTTAAGTAATTTGTTACTTGGCGTCCATTAGCCGTTTAAAAAGTGTCTGTGGGTTCTATGTCAAACGTTTGCCCATATACAGCAAGGAAGCGCAGTCGTGTAAAACTGGAGGACAGATGGCACGTCTATGAGCGAAGTTACGTTGTTCTGACACTTTAGGGACATTTACTTTCATTTTCAATTTTAGAAAACATTCTTCTAGAGTGTTTGGACGTTGTTTAAAACGCGGTGGAAGCGAGTAGATATAACTCTGTCTGTCGAGAGTTGATGGATATGTCGGCTGCATAAGAGGTGCGTGGGTAAGTCGGAAGGTCAGAATGGGTCCCACAGAATGCTTCCATGAGGAACACCAAGCCTTCAAAGAGGGAAACGATGTATGTTCTGAACGCACAAGAAAAATATTTTGATCATCAATGAGGAAGATAAGAAAAAGAATATAATAATTTTCATAAACAATTATCCTATGATTGATTTAAATAAAATAAAGTACAGGCTGTTGGAATATAAAATTTAGTAATAAATACAATAAAGTAATTTCTCGCTAGAGAATATTTTGTCTGTTGACGGGAACTGAACTTATTAGGGTGTAGGTAGTGTGGGCGGCTCACAGCCTCCTGTATCGATTCTAACTCTGCAACACAACTATATACATTGTGTGCTCCAAAAACAAGGAGATCGCAAATTTATTCCAATTAATGGTACAAAAATATATCAAAGGATATTTTATCGTAATAAATCAGGTGAGAGATCGTCTAGATGCAGAATGGTCCAAAACGAAGAGAAAATTACTTCTTTTAAATTGTCAGTGAAATCGTTTCAAGTTAAAGATGTTAACATGAACATGTTTAACGACCAATTACTGAACTATAACTGATTCAAGTACAATTTAAACATACAATTATGTACGAGTTGTGTTTTTTATATAACTCCTTTTTGAAATAAAAGGTAAAACAAGTATACTTTTTTTAACCATTTTATTTATACATGAAGATTCAGTACCTTAATCTAGTTTTATACATAATTGCCAGTAATATGAAGGCATTTATCGTATCGTACAACCAAGCTTTTGAATCCAATCCTGATAGAAGTCTGCCGACTGTATTTGAGAACCACTGCAGCACGGTCGTTTTGACCTCATCTTCGCCGTCATGGCGCTGACCACCCAGATGCATCTTCAAATGCAGAAACAGGGTGGTAGTCACTGGGGCGCTAAATGTCCGAAGGGTCAACTTTCTGCACCAGATTTCCAGTGATGACTGAAGATTCGCCCAATTCGTTCCATATCGTGCGGCCATCTTCAGCTCTAACTCATTTCCGTACCAATCCCGCTGCACATAATGTTTTCTTTGTAAACTTCACAGATCTGACGATGAATTTCAGCCCCTTTCACAACTTCCAGCACTAAGAAAACGAATCACAGCGCTTATTTCACAGTCGGCGGGATTCTCAATCGGTGGAGGCCTTTTAAATACACAATAACACCACGTAAACCCAGTTTTATGTTCACGAAATAGCGTCTGATTCCTTCCTATCCACGCGCTTGCGCCAAATACTCGTATCCTCCTTGAGATTGTAATCAAGCTACTGCCTTTTTTACCTAGAAAGACGTATCAAATTGAAGTTGTAGGTTTGTATGAACGAATAAGGAGAAAATGATTGAAAAGTCTCGTTAGAACCGTTTTTGAGAGAACTTCAAGAATGTTCTAAGAAAATGCGTTCATTAAATTGGTACTGTACGCTTGTGGAAATTTGGGAACTTAAATTTCAGTTGATACCAGACCAGGTTAGCCGAGAGGTTAGAGGCGGGGCTCGCAATGTTAAGATGTATTGTAGTGGGAAATGGGTTCGATTCCCGGTCTAGACTTGGACTTTATTTAATTGTTAACATGAAAATTTCGTCCAACTCTGTCCATGGCACCAAATTAGGTTCTTAGACGTAAAGCCCACCTGAAAAATTAAGCATTTCTGCAATTAATTTTACATTCAGTTTCATTGTGGGTTGAAAAATGAAATATAAAATTTGATCTTGCAGCTATATTTCGTCTAAAAAATATTTTTTTAATAATATTCACAAAAACGATTTGCTAGAAACCAGCTTTTCGGGGCCTCAAAACCGATATTTCCAATAAAAATTCCAAATTTCGGAAACTTTGGAAATTTCAAAATAATTTTTTTTTATTATCTAGCAAGAGAAAGTAAAACGATGCCACACCCATTTTAAAGTTGAAATATTAGAAATGCCAACCCAAAAGGTAGGTGGTGAATAAAACAGTAAATTTACCAATTTAGAACGACTGTTTTGCAACGTGGGCGTACCGTACCGCCTCCGAGAATAGCTAGTATGGGTCTGTTGTAGCCCCAGGCGCGCCATTCCAAAATTAGTAACAATAAAACTTGAGGGGTGAGGAGAGAAAAATCTGTTGCTAACACTCGCATGACTTTTATTATTTTCAAAAAATGGTCTTCCAACTCGAAATACTTGGTCCTCATTAATTCGCACCAACATTATAGTTTGTGAAAGTCCGAAAAATTGAATTTTACAAATTGGGCTATATTTATGCCTGTTGGGCGGGTGTTTTAATGTAACTCCAAAATAAAAATAAACCTATGTTAAAATTTGATATTTGGTTTAGATGTCAAGATCGGCGTTCACCGGTGGTCTAGTGAATTGCTCTTCTTTGGTAGTTTCACTACTGGGTAAATTCTCCCCTAATGCTATTCAAGAATTTATATACGAGGCGTGTTTTTTAAGTAAGTACCGTTTTGAAATAGAACAACAAGCATACTTTTCTTACCAATTTTATTTGAATAAGATTTTATAGACCAACTCGCCAAGACTAAATACCGAAAGTTCCATACTACTCTCTCGACTAGCTCTAATCCTCTTGTACTATCTCTCGCTTCCTCTGACATCCCTAATACTCCTCGCCGACTGAATCGCCAGTGGCCCCGCGACTTCCTTGTAGTCTGAAGCCCTAAACGTCATTATTCTCCTATAGTGAGTGCTACCGCTGGGTAGCTTCTCTCCTCCTGCTCCCCTACCGCACCAGTTCATCATACTCTTCTCATTTACTGATTGTATACAGATTGTAAATTACAAAATAACTTAAAAAAAAAAAAATTTGAACATGAAAGCACCAGGTACCGTAGTCTAGTTTTCAACACAATTGCCACTAATATTAAGGCAGTTATCGTATCGTACAACCCAGCATTAGAATCCCATTCTCATAGAAGTATGTTCCCTGTATTTGGCAACCACTGCAGCACGGTCGTTTTGACCTCATCTTCGCCGTCATGGCGCTGACCACCCAGATGCATCTTCAAATGCAAGAAACAGGTGGTAGCCACTGGGGCGCTAGATCAGGCTCAATGTACGAAGGTTCAACTTTCTGCACCAGATTTCCAGTAATGACTTAAGAACTCCGAATTCGTTCTATATCATGAACATTCGTGCGGTCATCTTTAATAGCTCAAAACCAATTTTCGTACCATTCCACTGCTCATAATGTTTTCTCCATAAACTTTACTGATCTCACGATGAATTTCAGTTGCTTTTACAACTTTCAATACTTAGAAAACGAATCTCAGCGCGTATTTTGCAGTCGGCGGAATTCTCAATCGGAGGAGGCCTTTTAAATATATACTAACACCACGTAAACCCTGTTTTATGTTTGCGAAATAGCGTCTGATTCCTTCTTGTCAGATGTAGATACACAGCACGCATGCGCCAATTGCCGAACGCAGTACTTGAGCGGCCGAATCCCAAAAAAGGTACTTACTTAAAAGGAACGCCTCTTACAGATCATGTTATATCATCTTCACTTTTTGCGTAGTACAGTTTTTGAAAATAAAGTAAAATATACAATAAAATTGAAATCTATAAACTCCATTGAACAAAATTAAATGCCTTTCTTGTGGTCTCGAATTTCAAATTTGCCTGCTTTCTTTGGGACTTCCGTTGTAACCATTCACCGGATATAATAAAGCTACTACTACTTCAACTCCACTCCAACAATACTGTGAAGCTTATCAATAAAAAAAAAAATAATCTACTTATATGAAAACCCGGTTTCAAAAGTAGAATCACGTACGTATCCTTGTAGATCGCTAAAATAAGACTAATTTAAAAGTGAGCGATGGCTGGCTGTCACTTGGGGTGAAGATGATTTCATTAAGTGAAGATGGCGTCACTGCTTACCCAGCTACAGCAAAAAGGACCCCAGGGTGGTTGACATAAACCAGTATTACGTCATATTAGTATCAAGAGCAAATAGGGTGCCAGAGCAGCTTACCCATTCAATATCGCTCCAACCGCTGAGTCTTGGACATATTACCTCCATAAGCATTTCTTTTGCAAACACTACAAAACAGTGCAGGCGCTATATTGCATTTTTTTAGTTTGACTTATGGCTGAGTAGGGACTTAGGATGGGGCTTTATCTCCAATTCATATATTTTATTTTTCTCCTTTGACCAAGCAGTGTTTTGACTATTTGTTTATGAAGGATACGAATAGTTCTTTAGCTCTGACAGCCACATTAACGGTTCATCGTTATATTGTTTATATCTTAACCAAATTTAACGATCTACTAGATCTGTATGGATCCGCTAAGACGATAAATATCTAAAGAATTCAGTAAAATGAATTGAAGTGGCTTTATCCTGTCCACCGACATCAGTATTTTTTGGCTTCATTCCTTTTCCAAGTTATCCAATCTCAAAGGCCATCTTATATTTTCCAACTCTTCAAGTTCAAATCCTCGATCCATTCCCGTAATACTAGATCTCGTTCCTTTGATCTCTATATTCCCTCACACCGTACTTCTCTTTCGACAAATCCTTCCTAATACGCGCTACCTCTTTCTGGAACTCCTTACCTTCAACTGTCCACCATGCTCCTACCCTTTCCATCTTGAAATCACTTCTGTTTAATTATCTTTTAAACTTAGAACTATTTCTTGTTTATAAATATCTGAAATACAGGCCAAATAAATATGGCCTCCAAACTGTACATGTATTTGTTCTAAGGGGCAATACGAGGTGTGGCTATTAAATAATGAGACTATTGCTGTAAAATATTTTATTTTAAATTTATACATATTTAGTTATTATCACCTTCAATATACATCCCTCCCCTGTCCTTACAACGCTCCAAGCGAATTTACCATTGTTCGAAACAGTGCTGGAAGTCTTTTTCTATGAGTTCCTGCATGACGCGTGCCGCTTTTTCTTTCACAGCTTCAACGGACTGAAATCGTGTTCCTTTTTAATGCAGATTTGACTTTGGGGAACAGATAGAAGTCACATGGGACTAAGTCAGGCCAATAAGGCGGATGGCCTAAAACTGGGATGTTGTACTTGGCTAGAATCGTCTTGAGACAGACAATGTAGTGTGAGCCGGCGCGTTGTATTGATGGAGAACCCATGACTGTTTCTTCCACAAATCGGGTCGTTTTATCCTTACTCTTTCTACACGGAGTTGAGCAAGCACCTCACGGTAGTATGGTTAATTTATTATAATCGATATTTTCATCCGTTTTGGACGTGGAAGGGCGACTCGGGCGGTCATCATCTGTAACGTCTTCTCGGCCAACTTGGAATCGCTTGAACCACTCAAAAACTCACGCACGTGATTAACACTCATCGCCATAAACTTCTTTTAATATAAGATAAGTTTCAGTAGGGGTTTTACCAAGTTTCATGTGAAATTTCATGACAATTCGTTGCTCTACTACGTGTGTAGTATCATGTTTTCGGCAAAACGAAACTAACACCTCTTATACAAACGACGGTTTAGGTCAAACAGATTACTCTACAAACACATGAGACGCTGAAATCGAAAGAGAAGGCTTTATGCTGCACAGCTGTCGGTCGTTAGGATTTGGCGCATGCATAGTTCTTCTGTAGCAGCATCAGTCTCGTTATTTTATAGCCACACCTCGTAGTCCCAGGATAATAAATTTATTTTCTTTCTTTCTAATTACAAATCAAATAATTTAAACAAAAACAATAGCTAACAAAATAAACTGTAAATTTAGTGAACTAGAGCAGATGGTTTAGATACAGTTAAGTTTATTTAGGAGGAAAAAAGTTTAATAATACCAGTTAGCAGCCATCTTTAACTAACCAGGAGATTTTAAAAACTTAGAACGTAAACTATTCGAAGCTAAAGAAAACTTTGCCCTAAAAACTTCTTTCAGAATCTACATCTAACAGTTTTAATTAAAGTTCAACTTTCAACGTGATATAGAAGTCAGGAGTCCAAGTACTTCGATATAGCAGGAATATACTCACTTTCCTTTTCATGAGTAATTAATAGTAAATTCTTTAATTAGGGCTGAAATCTCATTAATAATAATTAAATTGCATCACAGTAACTTCAAAATGAACACTAGTTATAATTATTTCTACATGAATGTACATGTTAGTTAGAAGTTGTACTTCTTCGTAATTATTTATTGCTTTAAAGTTTAAAGTTAACAAGTATAGTATGAATGTGTTTTAGGTGTTATGTCCTGTAATATATTTTTATAAGAATTCATCGTCAAAAACTGCTCGAAAAGGCAAAATGTTGAAAAACACCTAACTTACGAGGTGTGGCTATTAAATAACGAGACTATGCATGCGCCAAATCCTAACGACCAACAGCTGTGCAGTGTAAAGCCTTCTCTTTCGATTGCAGCGTCTCACGAGTTGGTGGAGAAATCTGTCTTAACGGAACAGTCGTTTGTGTAAGAGGTGTTAGTATCGTTTTGCCGAAAACAAGATACTACACATGTAGTAGAGCAACGAATTGTTGTGAAATTTCACCTGAAACTGGGTAAAACCGCTACTGAAACTTACCTTTTAATAAAAGAAGTTTATGGCGATGAATGTTAATCACGTGCACGAGTTTTGGGGTGGTTCAAGCGTTTCCAAGATGGCCGAAAAGACGTCGGAGTTGATGACCACCCAGGTCACCCTTCCACGACCAAAACGGATGAAAATATCGATTATAATTCTACCCAAGTACAACATCCCAGTTTTAGGCCATCCGCCTTATTCGCCTGTCGTGGCCCCCATTTGACTTTTATCTGTTCCACAAAGTGAAATATGCATTAAAAGGAACACGATTTCTGTCCTTTGAATCTGTGAAAGAAAAAGCGGCACGCGTCATGCAGAAGCTGACAGAAAAAGACTTCCAGCACTGTTAAATGGTAAATTCGCTTGGAGCGTTGTAGGGATACGGGAGGGGTGTATATTGAAGGTGATAATAACTAAATATGTATAAATTTAAAATAAAATGTTTTATAGCAATAGTCTCGTTATTTAATAGCCACACCTCGTATATGAGATTACAGTTACCAGAGTAAATCTAGTTCCCATCAAACTTCTAAAGAATCCTTAAATCAAGAACCGTAAAGTTTAATATAGTTCAAAGGCAAGGACCTTTAATGTTGCACACCTTTTGAAACAAAAATAATTTTTTATGCGATCCTTCTAAAACCATTAATAGAGCTGTTCCTCTAGATACCTTACTAATGATGAAGGACAGTTACTAGAACAACTGTAGCTGCTGATCATCAACTTCTTGTTACCGCCAAGAAGCCTTACAAGATCTAGCACCCACTAAAATTTAGTTTGAAGAAAATTCTTCATTTAAGAGGGAAGTCATTCTTGAATCAATGAATTTTTGTACAGATTCTCGAAAACAATGGGGGGGGGGAAAGTTATTTTGGGAGGTACCTCTCGGAGAATAGTTGGAGAATGCTTACTTATAAGGTGCCATTTCAGGATGATGTATGGTTATAAACTGTATACGATTGGTAATAACTAGAAATGACTTAAATGCCTGGAGTATAAAGAAAACTGAGAATAAGAAGAACATTAAAAAGTGTATTTTAAGTTAAAAATTGTAAAATCTGCAAGAATGCAACGATGCAGCGAGAGCTAGTGAATAGTTCGTAAATAAATCGTCAAGTATATGCGCATAATTGGTTCTGAAGAGTGAGAAAAATTACTCAGTTCACCATCTAGTAAATGTACGTCATCAACAGTAAGTGAGAAAGACACGTCATTGAAATGTGAATCACTCACACGCCGTCATCAATATGACATCATCTTTTAGTGTACTTTATTTCCTCAACTCAGATCTTAAATTATCACATTAAATATTTTATTATGAAAGATAGTATTTGAATACAATGAAAATAATGTAATGGAATTTAAAGTACCTCAAATTTTCTCATAAACTTTCCCTTTTAGTTAACCTTTGACCTACACGCTTATTGATTCAGCAAACAATGCTACACTTTTATTAACGTTTTTAGTGACTACCAACAGTGGTGTAGCTTTACGTTGAAAATATTTTTCAAATGTAAGTAAATAATTTTTTTTTTTTGTTAATTCTTTTATAACCATGTACAATACAGCATACGAATGCAGCTTTGATAACAATCATGTTGAAATATGAACAAACGAAGCCAGAATTTTACATATGTTCAAAAGTTGGTAACAAAGGCTGGCGCATTTTGAGTCTAGCAAGGGTGAACTATGTGAAATAGATATATTGAATTAATATTTGTTTAAAATTTATGTCAGCCGATCTCTCAGGTCGTGGTGTATCTGATATTTTTATCTTTTTTGGTATTGTGTTTTTTTTAAATATATTTTTTTGAGGATCCCCAAAATAGACTTAAAAGAACAGAACTAAAAAGACGCTATTGACCACTTACAAGACTCTTAGACGATAGATCAAAACTCTCTCTGGACAACCAAAGACTGATTTATACTTCTATTTTGAAACCCATCTGGGCATATGGAATAGAGCAGTGGGGTTCAACCAAACGCTCCAATCTCCAAAGGATTCAATCTCTTCAATCTAAAATACATCGAACTTCTCGTATTGTAAGCGCTCCATTTTATGTCTCCAACCTAACTACGAGGGTCGTTTGAAAAGTCCGTGCAAAAATAAAAACTACTTAATTTTTTGGGGTAAACCTTTTTTATTTTTCAACATAGTCTCCTTTTAGGCTTATACACTTCGTCCAACGCTGCTCTAGTTTGTTGATCCCTTCCGAATAATAGGATTTGTCCAAGTCTGAAAAATAACCATTCGTTTCTGCAATCACCTCCTCGTTTGAATAAAATCTTTTTCCCGCCAGCCATTTCTTCATATTGGGGAACAAATAGTAGTCCGAGGGAGCCAAGTCTGGAGAATAGGGGGGATGTGAAACGAGTTGGAACCCTATTTCCATTAATTTTGCGACCACAACTGCTGAGGTGTGAGCTGGGCGTTTTTCTTGCAGCTCGGTTTTCAAACGGTCCAATAACGATGAATAATATGCACCTGTAATAGTTTTACCCTTTTCCAGATAGTCGATGAGGATTATTCCTTGCGAATCCCAAAAGACAGTCGCCATAATCTTTCCGGCCGAAGGAACGGTCTTCGCCTTTTTTTGGCGCAGATTCCCCCTTGGTAACCCATTGTTTAGATTATTCTTTGGTCTCAGGAGTGTAGTGATGTATCCATGTTTCATCCACAGTGACGAAACGACGCTTAAAGTCCTGCGGATTCTTCTGGAACCGCTGCAAATCGTCCTTGCAACACTTCACACGATTTCGTTTTTGGTCAAGCGTGAGCAATCGCGGCACCCATCTTGCGGATAGCTTTGTCATGTCCAAATGTTCATGCAAAATATTATGTACCCGTTCATTCGAGATGCCCACAGCACTAGCAATCTCACGCACCTTCACTCTTCTGTCATCCATCACCATATCATGGATTTTATCAATGATTTCTGGATTAGTAACCTCAACAGGGCGTCCAGAACGTTCAGCGTCACTTGTGCCCATATGGCCACTCCGAAAATTTTGAAACCACTTATAAACTGTTCTAATCGAAGGTGCAGAGTCACCATAATGTTTATCAAGCTTCTCTTTAGTCTCCTGAGGCGTTTTGCCTTTCATGAAGTAGTGTTTAATCAACACACGAAATTCTTTTTCGTCCATTTTTTGAAAATCACTCGACTTCCTCGATTCAAACGAATGCCAAACACAATGAAATAGACCGATCTGGCTGAAACTTGGTGTGTGTTCTTCCAAGAGATGCTACTAACTAAACATAACCTCGATACGCGCCAGTGATGCTATCTCTCTGACTTTGCACGGACTTTTCAAACGACCCTCGTACAAACACTGACCTTAACATTCATTTTATCACACAAATAGCTAAAACAAGATAATAGAAAACTTCACTTCAACCTGTAATCTCATATAAATCCTCTAGCTCAAAATCTTGCTTCAAAAACTCTTCCTGATAACCCGGACAAGACGTCTTAAAAAACAGTGGCCTCTTGATCTCCTCTCAAGTGAAGAGAGCGACTAATAGCCAAATGTTTCGGAGTGTTACCACTGGGTTAATTCTCCATTATAGCAAAAATTATAGCAAAACATTATCTTGACGTGAACTAAACCCATTCCCCATTGTTCAAACACACATTGCAGCTCAAAGAGACATCAAAATATCTTCAATGAATTTATCAAAACTAAAAAATTCTACTTTTAAATAGAATTTTGGGTACATTTTCATAATGTAAATTTGAAGTTAATTGTACCAACCTCCTAGATTGTGCTAGTCATATATACTTTATAGAGTATAATAAGCACAATGTAATATACATATGTTTAGGTTAAATACAGTAAGTTATTATTTAATGAGAAGAAGTCGTAATGATACTTAAAAAATAAGGTAACTCGGGCGTTTTAAAAGCCAGTAACAAAATCTACTGCACCCTCTTTAGCATTCATATAATTCGCACGATGTGAAAGGCAAATTACAAAGTAAAAATACTCAACTAGGTAATAAAATTGAGTTAAATGGCTGTAGAACTCATAAAAATCTTTATAAAATAAACTTTAAACTTCAATGTGTTTTTGGGCCGAAATTCGTGCCTGGCACGTTTAATTTTTCAATACTATAATCATTTTTAAAATATGAAAAAAAGAGAAAATCTTATTAATACAACAATAGAATACTTAATTAAAGTGAAAGTAAATCAAGATTAACTTTCCCAGGTGATGAATATTCACAGTTTAGAATTAAAATAGACCATCTGAAGATATGTTAATTAAAACTAAAATGGAAAAAGGAAAAAGGAAAAGAAGTGACCCAGTTTAGAGAGCTTACTACTGGAACTAAATGGGACAACTTGGGATGGGCACAAAAGGACTAGCATTGTACCCTCCTGCAAGGACAATTTACATGTCCGGCAGGAAATGTCCAGCCATTTTTTTTATAATTTATTGTCTCGGTTTTAAAAAAATATTAGTTAAGGATATTGCTATTCATAAGAATTGGATACTAATTTCAAGTTACATTGTGGAATATTAAATTGTTATTTAAATAGTTTTGATTATATTAATCGAAATTATATAGATCAAGTAAATAATAGCTTATGCCGAAGATGTAGCAAAACTGGCAAGATTGCAGCAGGAGCTGAAATTAGCTTTTCTGGAGCTGGATGTGGCTGCTAAGGAATTTGGTTTAGAGGTTAACAGCGAAAAAACCAAGTATATGGCCAATACGAGGAGAAGAAGAGTATTCCGGAACCTACGGGTGGGGCAATACTCTTTTGAAGGGGTGAAAGAATTTAATACTTGGGGGCAGTTTTAACCTCTAATTACAGTTGGTAGGGAAGATCTGTGTGAAAGAATCGCAGCCGGTAATAGATGTCTCTTGGCGCTGCAGCCTTGTTTTTAAAAAGAAATGCTAGTCCCGAGCAATAAAGATAAGAATATACAAGACTGCCATGCGTCCAATCGTTACCTACGGTTTGCAAGCATGGGTATTAACCAAAGCAGACGAACAAAGGTTGTGCAGGTGGAAACGAAAGGTATTAAGAAGGATTTTTGTACCTGTAAGGACGCAGGATGGCTATAGAATCAGGACGAATCGAGAAGTCGTTGAACTGAGTTCGGTGAGCCTGATATAGTAGCCACTATAAAGTCTGATAGACTACGATGGCTAGAGGAAAGATTGGGGATTAAAGAAAAAAACAGTTAAAATAATGTATAGAAGCATCTTACTATCGCAGGTATTATACTGCTGCTCTGTTTGGGCGCATAAGGTTAGCAGCTCGGTTTTTAGGACTCACACCATGGCTATACAGAGAGCCATGCTGTTGTTGATGGGTAATTTTAGCGTACGACATCAACTGAGGCTCTACAGGTTTTGACGGGATGTCTTCCACTCGACCTGGAAGTAGTGAGATCGGCCCTATTATACTTTTTAAGGAGAGGGAAAACAGTGAGTTTGGGGGGACATTCGTTGGAACCATTACCAGAAGGGGAAATAGGAAATGATTTCAGAATCTGGCTCCTGAATGAAAAAAAGAAACAACTGGATCAGGATCTGTTACTGCAATGGAAATCTCGCTGGTCTTGCTCTCAAAAGGGGAGGACCACCTACAGGTTTTTGCCGGACGCGACAATGGGTAGAAGAATAGTCCCCACAGTTTTTCTTATGCGGTCTCCAGGCTGGTGACAGGCCATGGGCAAATTAAGGGAAAGTGGTATCAGATGGGTTTGGTGAGTGATGGTTGCTGTCGTTGCGGTGAATTAGAGACCGCCGAACATATTATTTTTGAGTGCATCTGTTATGAGGATCTCAGGGCAAAATTATGGAGTGCAATAGGCTATCATGTTTGCATTGATAATGATACACTAACCCTGTTGCTGGAAAATATTAGTGCATATGATGCCTTTAAACAGTTTGCAGAAGAGGCTCTAAGACGCGGTACACTGTGGGGTGATTTTCGAGGGTAGGCGGAGTGAAAGTGGGAATATTAGTGGTAATTTATTGGATGACTGTGGATTGAATGACATAGATTGGGTAGTTGTCGAGTTTTTGGCGGGCCTCTCAGGAATATCGAGTACTGAGAGGTCAATTAGGATAGGAATTTTGTCTGCATGCGTGAAGTATGAATGTATTTATTGTTTGAATGAGTATGAATGCGATGCAGTTCGTTAGGTGGTTAGCTCGTTCTGCAAAGGTAGCATAAATTCTTTATAATTTAGGAAGGGTACTCTGTTGTGCCCTTCCCTCATATATTCTTGCTTGGGAATTATTCTTGTTTCGGGATCATTGGGGATGAAGTGTAATCATTGGACTGTTATGAGCGAGAGCAAGTGACAGAGATAGGTGGAGAGCTGTAGTGGCTGAGGCTCGGGTCCTTCATGGACCGTTATAGCCCTTGAGTAAGTAATCATAGATCAAATTACACGACATTGTCTGACTACAATTTAGAAGTTCCAACTTAAACTTATTATTAAAAATTAATTTTAAATAAGCTCTAGATCTTCATACGAAGTTTAGATGCTGAGTTAGTTACTCGACCTTTTTCGATGACCTGCTAATAAATAGACCGATTACAACATTGTTTATTTTAGAATTTATAATATAACATAAAAAATTAGAATTATGTCAGCATAATACTGAATTTGATCGGATCAATTTTATGGTACTTAGGGCATATAACTTCATGTAGTAAAATGTAGTAAAATTTTACTACATTTTCAATTAAAAAAAATTTAACCAGCTGACAGTTGCTTGTTGAAAATAAATTAAAGGTTGTACAAATAAATAATTCATAATTTTATTTAAGGTAAATATGAACAATTGAAAAGTAACCGCTTGTCACTTATTAGTACTTGTTAATACACTGAAAAGAGGTAATGTAGTATAATTTTCCTGGCTGGCTTTACGTACGACTCTCAAACTGGGTGTCACAGACGGAGGTGATTTGACTGTGAATTTTATAATATTAATCATTAGTACCAAGTACGATATCTCGGACTTCATCTTGACAAACGACTAACTTGGAACCCACACACAAGACTCTAACGAACTGACCTCAATCTAAGGCATAAAATATTGAAAAGGCTACTCGACAAACGATCAAAACGAACACTATATACCGCTCTACTTGCCCCAATATGGGCGTACGGAAGTGCCAAAAAATCGAACATCAACCGACTTCAAACCTTACAATCTAAAATTCTAAGAACAATAGTTAACGCTCCATTCTTCGCCTCCAATCATACTATACGCTCTGATCTAAATATTCCTCTCGTCTCTGAAATAGTCCCAATCTCGATACACAAAACTCCACTCAAATCTAAATAGTCATTACAACCCTCTGATCCACAACATGTCTACAACAACACTTCCTTCAAATCCACAGCGCAGACTAAAGCGGCGGTGGCCACGCGATCATCTTAAAGATGTAACGCCGACCTCCTAGGATGGTTGCTGTGTAAGCTTGCCAATCTGGCGAACTAACGGCTTCCATCACTGGATGGTCGTCGTTCACTCCCTTGGCGCACATGCATGTATGTATGTATATGCATATATATATACGTGCGTGCGAGTGTATTTGCGCTGTCCTTCTCCTTTGCTTATTGTAATTAATTACAGGAGCAAAACAAATAAATATCATTAGTTAAAATCGAAATCTTATTACCGGGAATTGAACCCCAATACCACAGTACATCTCAGCTCACTGGCATTGTCTCTAACAACCGCTCGGCTATAGTGTCACCTAAAGTATAACTACATAAAATAAGATTTTCAATTAATTTATAATACAGTGATAACTTATAATTTTTATTTGTTCATATTACATGCTTCCTAAGACTTTATTTTGTTGGAATATTTTTGAAATTCAAGTAATTGAGAGAAAAAGAGAACAACCATTCTCTAAAAATATGTTTTCGAACTCAAAAGCAGCAAAAATGTATTTAAAAAAAACAATTCAACTTCTAAATTTTCACACCGTCCTTCCATTTTAAGCAAATTTCCCAACAAGACCGTTTTCTCCTCCCCTTTTTGTAAGTGATCATTTGCCTAAAACTCTACTGAAATGGTTTATTACAAAATAAAGAATATAAAACATTCTCTCTGAGCCAATGATAGTTAACAGTCTACGTTCAAAATGCACACGTTTAGGAGAGCTCAATGTTCAATATTTCAACAAATAACCTTATGACCTTTGACATTTTACCCATCGGACAGGGTGAACACAGAATTTACAAGTACCGTAGTGATGCTTTAGCTCTAACATGTACATTCTGTTCAGTCGCATTGAACTTCTAGGTGCTAGGTCTATTACTGGGTACGGTAATATTTGTGTTTAATTAGCAAAACGAAGTTATAAATTACAGGAGCTATCTCTAATTAAGACAAACTATTTCGATTTATTTGCCATTTTACTTCAAGACGAGAGAACACTGTCTGGAACACTGTATAATACCTCATAAAATAATATATTGTACAGAAATTAATTATAAATCTAATTTATATTACTATTTGGATGTGGCTAAAATACTGCAACAGCTGTTTAATTCTACGTAACATTAATCCGCAATGAACTAATTAGTAAATCTATTTTGAATCATTTTGATAATAAATAATATAACATCCCTTGCGAAACATTTAATTGGCTGGCCTTCCCAAAATTGACAATAAACAAAATACGGCGTGAACAACCAAATACGAGGGTCGCTTGAAAAGTCCGTGCAAAGTCAGAGAGATAGCACCACTGGCGCGTATCGAGGTTATGTTTAGTTGGTAGCATCTCTTGGAAGAACACACACCAAGTTTCAGCCAGCTCGGTCTATTTCTTTGTGTTTGGCATTCGTTTGAATCGAGGAAGTCGAGTGATTTTCAAAAAATGGACGAAAAAGAATTTCGTGTGTTGATTAAACACTACTTTATGAAAGGCAAAACGCCTCAGGAGACTAAAGAGAAGCTTGATAAACATTATGGTGACTCTGCACCTTCGATTAGAAAAGTTTATAAGTGGTTTCAAAATTTTCGGAGTGGCCATATGGGCACAAGTGATGCTGAAGTTCTGGACGCCCTGTTGAGGTTACTACTCCAGAAATCATTGATAAAATCCATGATATGGTGATGGATGACAGAAGAGTGAAGGTGCGTGAGATTGCTAGTGCTGTGGGCATCTCGAATGAACGGGTACATAATATTTTGCATCAAACATTTGGACATGACAAAGCTATCCGCAAGATGGGTGCCGCGATTGCTCACGCTTGACCAAAAACGAAATCGTGTGAAGTGTTGCAAGGACGGTTTGCAGCTGTTCCAGAAGAATCCGCAGGACTTTAAGCGTCGTTTCGTCACTGTGGATGAAACATGGATACATCACTACACTTCTGAGACCAAAGAACAATCTAAACAATGGGTTACCAAGGGGGAATCTGCGCCAAAAAAAGGCGAAGACCGTTCCTTCGGCCGGAAAGATTATGGCGACTGTCTTTTGGGATTCGCAAGGAATAATCCTCATCGACTATCTGGAAAAGGGTAAAACTATTACAGGTGCATATTATTCATCGTTTTTGGACCGTTTGAAAACCGAACTGCAAGAAAAACGCCCTCGATTGGCCCACAAAAAAGTCTTTTTCCATCACGACAACGCACCAGCTCACACCTCAGCAGTTGTGGTCGCAAAATTAATGGAAATAGGGTTCCAACTCGTTTCACATCCCCCCTATTCTCCAGACTTGGCTTCCTCGGACTACTATTTGTTCCCCAATATGAAGAAATGGCTGGCGGGAAAAAGATTTTATTCAAACGAGGAGGTGATTGCAGAAACGAATGGCTATTTTTCTGACTTGGACAAATCCTATTATTCGGAAGGGATCAACAAACTAGAGCAGCGTTGGACGAAGAGTATAAGCCTAAAAGGAGACTATGTTGAAAAATAAAAAAGGTTTACCCCAAAAAATTAAGTAGTTTTTATTTTTGCACGGACTTTTCAAACGACCCTCGTACTTTTTATTTTTTATCTTACAACAACATTCAGAGTACAAGAAACTCATTCAATTTCTTTAAACTCTAAATAAATAAATAAAAAAGAAAACAATTCTAACAAACACAGTACATATTTGTGAAAATGTATTTAAGAAAAATGGTTCTTTATTGGCATGCCTGCCACAAAGCATCCCTCAAATCAGCCAGAAAAGAGACTTAGAGAAATGGTTAAAGTTATAGCTCTAACTGTAAGGCAATAGCCCAGTCAAATAAGGATTCAAGCTCCAAATAGAAGATATGTTAAGTTATAAGCTTAAATCTAACATTTAAGATACATAGAGCAATACTGAGCTGAATGCTTGCTACTAACAATAAAATTTCAACTTTAAACTTATTGATATAATAATTACTTGAATTATACATAATTCTTACATATTTGATATAAGAAAAATATATGGAAAAAATAATTAAAATGTATTTAAACTATTTTAATTTTATATATTATTATTTTTTTTTTTTTTTAATGTTTTATTGGAATTTACTACTGCAACGGTTTTTGAAACAAGCAAATATGGTACCTGATGAAAAAATAAAAGATAATACGTGAAGGTACCCAGTGGTGTCACTCCAGTAACGTGCTTTGCTATCACGATAAGAGTAGATCACGACGCGAACTTCTCTTCAATCTCCTTAGAGAATGTGGAAGAAGATAGAAGTTCTATGAGAGGGTTAGAATGAGCTGCTGTAGAGGAATGAAATTTGAGAAAACGAGTGTTAGCAAGAACTGTAATGAAAGGGGTTTTTGAGGTCATTGTGGATAGTTTGGTTCAAGATGATAGGAGGTAGGATTTTCCGTCTGAGAGTAAATACTATAAACTTTGACTTCTCCACTTGAAAAGCCAGTCCTGTAAGTGGTGGTTAGCTAAAGTGAGAAAGGGACAAGAGAATAATTGGATAATTATACAAAAATATTTATATATTTTGGATAATATATTTTCAGGTTTGCACAAGTTATGGTCAGTTGCTGTCATAACAAATATCACAATACATTTGCTATTTTTATCCTCTCTGATTATTACATTCGGCGTGAGTATTCTCGCTTATTTACTGCAGTAAGCTTTAATTATGACCCGTTTCACTGAAGAGTTGGTATTCTTTCCTCAGATCTTTTTCCTCATTATCATACAAATAATTGAGCAGAATTTGAATGTACAAAGAGAAGCTCATAATACTGCAATTTTCTCGTTCATTGAAACAGCCAAAGAAGTTTTTAAACTTTAAATCGAGCTAAGAGTGGAGAAGGCACCCAGTGGTGTCACTCCAGTAACGTGCTTTGCTATCACGATAAGAGTAGATCACGACGCGAACTTCTCTTCAATCTCCTTAGAGAATGTGGAAGAAGATAGAAGTTCTATGAGAGGGTTAGAATGAGCTGCTGTAGAGGAATGAAATTTGAGAAAACGAGTGTTAGCAAGATCTGTAATGAAAGGGGTTTTTGAGGTCATTGTGGATAGTGGAGGTTAGATACATAGAATTTTTCGAAGTATTTTTGACTGTAATGCCAGGAGGCGTAGTGAGTTGGAACGCTTAGTCGATCCCCCATACTTCGATGCCGTATGATCAAATAGGTCGCAGTAACAGTAGATATAAGAGTCTTTTGTTTTGTAGATTAAGTTTCGAACGTTTGTCAAGTAGTCTGGCGAGAAGTTTTGAATCGTTGGTTAGTTTCTTGTCTTTTCAGTCTAGTATGGAGATTCCATACTAGTTTGTCTAGGTGCAGTCCAAGGTAGCTTACTTTGTCCACAGTTGGTACGAAAGTTTGTTTCAAGATGATGGGAGTTAGGATTTTCCGTCTGAGAGTAAATACTATATTATTATTAACACAATTTTACTAAATATTACAAAACGGACATTATTAGATGGATCAGTTAATAACTACGGTTTCTTAATAAATATAATATCTTCGTAACTATATAAGACTTACTAGGTATGTACTGAATTACACAGCTGACCTAACGTTACTAAGTAAAAAAGTAAGTAAAGTAATTGCTGACTTTTTCAGGCGGGCTTTACGTCCAACTACCGAATTAGGTATCGTAGACAGAGGCGACTAGTAAACACTTTACTGTAAATTCCTTCTATAAACATTAAATAAAATCCAAGGCCTAAGACCGGGAATCGAACCCAGTACTACAATACATAGTATTTAGCTTTGCAGGCCTCGCCTCTAACCGCTCTGCTACCGTGGCGCCTTGACCTAACGTTACTATACAAACGGCTAAGCGGCTCCCACTCTTAAGCGCTGTATTTCAAGAACGGTTGATAATACGCAAAAATTGTATGGAACTAAATTTGTAGAGAATTTTATGCTCTACAATATTTGTAATAACTTTAAAAGTCATTTAGTGCAAAGGAAAGAAGATATCCCTAAAAAAAGAAGATTTTCGTGACCTTTGACCACTAATTTCCGGTGACGCGTTCACGAGATTCTAGAGATCACGAAGTATATCGGTTTCCTTTAATCTGAGATCTGCATAAAGAAGTAAAAAAAATGCATCAATTGTTACACCTTGCAACAACAATAACATAGAACTAACCAATATTTATTTAACCAATAAAATACCGGGGTCCTCTACAAATAATGTTCCATCATAAGATATGCATCTAATTAAAATATGTGCGAAAGGGGTTAAATGTCCAGCATAGTTTTAAGAAGATGATGATGATGATGATGATATGGGAATGTGCCAAGGAGGGCAAGGCCGTTCAACGTACGACATTCTGCAAGTTCTAGTCGGCGGTCGGAGGTGACGTTGTTTCAAGGGCGAATGAGAATCCACAGGCCGGACCGGGCCCCATGTATCTGCAGAGACACTGTACGACCATCTTGGAATGTAGGACACATATACTCTGGTGGTCTAATGCATTAACTCCCACATATTGTGACAGCAACACTGTTATTCATCTAGTATTAAGGATATTTTATTTATTAAGAATCTTAATAAATAAAAGAAGTGTATAACTTAGTAAAAGTTAAAAGTTTAAATTGAGCTAAGTGATATGTATATGCTTATCTCCATAAAGATTAATCTGGTCAGGATCAATAACTGATTACATCTGACTTACAAGATCTATAGAAACTGTCTCTAGATTTTGCAGCAAAAATCTTAAGAATGTTATTAGAAATTAACTGCACTTCCGTGCGATTAGTACCACAGATTGTGGCTATAATCTTAGAATAAGGTAAAATTTATGAAAAATAAAGTAAATGTCCATAATTATAGGTGTTAAAAATAAGGTTAAGCATGTTTTTCCTGAAATATCTATACATAAAAAATGGATGCAAAAATGAACAATTTTTTTTTTAACAATTTAATATTTGTAAACAATATTCTCATGTTAAAAATGCCTAAATTTGCGCGCCAGCCCTCTCAGTATAAAATAAAATTCCAATTTTACAGTTCTACAACTGGGCAAATGGATGGAAACCTCAAGGGAAGGAATGCAAGCAGATAATAGCCGTTGTTAGGCGCTACGGTAGCTGAGCGGTTAGAGGAGAGGATCTGGTATAGACCATGGACTTTATTTACTATACTAGTTAATATGAGAACTTTGTAGTTAAGTATGTTCGCTAATCACCTCCGTCTAGGACACCTAATTTGGTTGGTGGACGTAAAAAGCATGCCTGAAAACAAAATTGGCATTCTTACTGTTACAAGCCATGGTTCCTCATCCGTTCCTCACCTCTGAAGAGGCACTAGGCTTTTTGATAAGAAATCCGTCCAACCAAGAATAGCTAAAGGACTACAGAATAAGGAATAGTAGTGAATCTAACGAAGACGTAAGCCAGGAGACATTGAGGTTCAGTCTTCCGTTTCTTCAGTTGGATCAGAAAGGGTTAAAAGAGTTTGGTCAGAAGGGTTAATCTCAAGAAGGGGAAAAAAACCGTTACCTTGCCGAAGACGAGTAACTGTTTCTAGCGCAAGCGTAACCAAATCTTCTACAAATTGGCCACAAGTTCCACAGGTTAGTGATCGGGTAAGTCAACAATTAAAATAGGTGATATCTCACAATGTCCAATCAAACACCTGGACTAGCTGAAAGAATTCGAAACCAGCTAAAGATCAAGCGTATACACTCAAAATATGCAATCAGAATACAATTAAGTAATGTGTATTTTATAAGGTGGGCTTTATGTCCAGTAACCGATTAGGTGTCGTTGACTGAGGCGATTAGCAAACCTACTTAACGGCAAACTTCTCACATTAAACTCATATAAAATCCAAGGCCTATACCGAGAATCGAACCCGGTACCACAAATAGAATGTCTCAGAAAACAATTACTTTAAACTTACAACTAGAGATGTAACAATTTTGGAAATATCCGCTAAATAGAACTATTTTTTATTCAACAGAAGGTGGAAAGTATCTTCAGCAAAGTAATGCTGCTACAGTTCTGTAATGGTCCAAAATTTGCCAGCAAAGATTTGTGCAAAACAAAGCATCCAGACTCCTATATATTTCACAAAACCCCCCAAAAAACCACCTTGTGACAAGTAGATTACTTAAGCATTCTTTTGTTCTTTCAATTCTTTGTTCTTATTTTAATTTTTTGTTTCTTAAAATATTTAGACATTTTTCTTTTTACGCCATTCTTATCTCAAGCTTTATTTACAGTTTTTTTTCTTTTCACTTTTTCATATTTCTTTCTTTTAATTTTTGTATTTTTAAAGAAACTTGTTAAAAGTTAGCTGTCTTCTCACTTAAGTTTTAATAAGTATGTTTGCTCTTGGCCTACCATGTACGAGGGGACTTGAAAAGGTTAACCGCCCGTATAATTTACATAAGACTGAATTAATGGAATAATTAGAGCTTAGAAGTATAATTATAAAAATACAAACCAAAAACCGCGTCGTCCTCAATCTAGACGGAAAATTCATTCGTGGAGGCTTCCTCTCGAAACCCCAAAACTTTTGTTTCAAAAATATTAACAGATTTGAACAATTCATTATATTAATTTTCCAAAATTTATACTTTTACCTCTCTCTTCCAAATCTTGAGAGAACTAAAGTGTGAATTATTTCTTTCCACACTTGTGCTCTTTCTATTGCAAATATATATATTGCAATCTACCCAGCACTACTCCACATAAAGGAAGTAAACGTAGGTAGCTCGGTAATATGTTCGGATTACAAAAAGCTATCTCCTTGTAGGCGCTTGGAAACGTGTTCTCAAGTGGATCACTTGTTCTATAAGATCAATGAAAAACTAAGTGAATTGAACTAAGTCAGAAGAGGTAAAGAGGGTTTCTCTGGTTCCCAAAAGTCACTTTGGAAAGTAAAAAGGTAGACAAAGTTGCAGCTTTATTTCAACCAAAGTACGAGTGAAGTCTAAAGATGTCTGAAATGTCATACCAATAGAATTGTGGCAAAAAATACGGGATTGATACTGATACTAAGTTGAAGACAGTGAAGTCACTAATGTTAGGGTTAGGGCTGTTTGAGCCCTCTCAAGTGAAGAGAAGAGGGAATAAAATTAATATCAGGCTAAACTCGACTTATACATTCTTATTGGTCTGCGGTAGACCATCCAAATCTACGCTCTTGGTGCTGTACAAATCTCACTGTAAAGCACGTGTTAGTGGAACGTTCAAATTTGCAAGCGCACAGTCTTACTCTGCAATATGAAGGTTTTTGATAGAATAAGGCCAAAAATATAAGAAACAATTAGTGGAATTCTTAAGATTTATATTTTAAAATTTAAATTTAATAGTAACAGTATGAGGGAGAGGGGAGGATTGGCTGAGTGATTAGCGAATACTGGATTCCAACGCGGACATCACGGGTTCGAATCCAGCTGCTGTCCCCTTAGATTTTTTTCTTCCTAGGATCTTCTAACAGTTCACGGTCCAGTGATGGACTGGGTTGTCTATAACGAGAGAACACTGTCCGGAGGGTGACAGTGCACTGGAAAGAGCTCCGGGCACAAACAACCTCAGGTGTTGACGAGTCTGAGATTATCGAATATTCCACCCAGTAGCCAAAAAAACTTGTACATAATATGTATGCAGTTATATATATAATGTATTATAAAGGAGGATTTACCCTATATTTTAAAGGAAATTTGGGAATTTTATCTGTTATAGAAAAAGAGAAAAACATTGTTATAGTTGGGTCTTTTTCTAATGCTACACTTTTTCGAGCAGTTTTTGTCAATCAATCCTTATATAACTGTCCTACTGGACAGTTTTAACGCAGATGTGTAGATATTTATTTAATTAGGGAGGTGACGAACTTTATTGGTGTAAAGTTATTTACTTAAATCGATGTATTTATTTGCGTGAATGTTTTCTAAGGATGAAAATAATGATCACGTTTTGAGGGTAGGAAATGTCTTATTGTCTACTTTGGCCAAGCGCAAATGACCCTGGCAATTGATGCGCCGGGGAGATAAAAATATTTAGATATAAAAAATATATAAAAAGTAGCAATACGAGAAAAATTAAAGACTTATTGCAACTAACTGTTGACAACGAAACACAGTATGCAATTAAGTTTTATTTTTTTTAAAATTTAATAATGTTCTTCTCGATCGGTGAATCTAACTAAATTTACATGACAGCAAACACCATTTCAGTTTAAGGCACAGAAATGTTTCTTAAAAATTCCAAAATTTGCTTTTAAAAAAAAAGCGAAAAACTAAATGGATTTTCCACTTTTTTGTTTGGATTTTTGATGGTTTTGATCCAATCACTTATCCAATAAATAAATAGTAATATCACAATATTTTTTAAAAATAGGTAATTTGAGGTTAAAAAGAAATTAATTATTGACAGTTTAATTTGCAGTAGACTACCATCATTGGTATATGATGCGGGTTGCAGTCGATCTTATGGTCGTATCGATCCAAGTTGAATGAAGTGGCTACCATAATTTTATCAGTGACCTGTAGCCCATCGGCCATAACTCCCCTATGGTGGTGTAATTTCCCCTTCAAACTAACTCACTCCATTAGAAATTTAAGGACTGCATATTCCATAACAAGTATTGACATTCTGAAGTACTGAATAATTGTACAACATCTGACGATATAATGCCTTATTTATAATTAATTACAAAAATTGGTTGCCCGTATTCAGAAGAAAATTTTTTAATTAATTATTTAAAAATTCTAAGGTCATCTATTGGGTGCCAAAAATACCCTGGGTTCCATGATTGCATAGGATAACCCTGGTAGAATTTAATTTAAACTATGGTCTCATTACTTTTGAATATCAACAAGAATTCAATAAATAGGTAAAACTCTGAAATTTGCTGAAAATTTGAAGAGCGAAAGAGGTAATTTAAATTTTTTGCAGTTTTTAGCGATTTTTCTCACAATTTATTTTTAAGAACGTTTCATTAAGCATGAGAAAGCTCGCACCAGATCATTTCATTTATTATTTATGTATTTTATAAATTGAATTTAAATATTTCCAGTTTCTCTTTTAGTGTATGTACCGCCGAAGCGAGTCCTCAGCTCATCCTAACCCTCTCAAAGAACACCTATCTTCTTCCACATTACCAGGTAATACTCTAAGGAGATTGAAGAGAAGATGGCCTCGTGATCTATTCTCATTATAAGAGCAGAACCTATAAGTTCACGTTAATGGAGTGACATCATTTGGTGCCCTCTCTGATCATATTCACGATATTTTTCTTATATCGCATTTGTTCGTTGCAACAGTTGTTGCAGTGGCGAATTTCAATAAAAGATTTTCAAAAAAAATAATAATAAAATATTTCTAGTTTTCATTGAAATTACGATGTAACAGTAACTTCGAGAATTAGAAATAGCGAGGAGGAATATTTTGAGTAAATTCAATAATTAATCTTCGCGACCAACAAGGAAGGTACCAAAAGCCTAGCCACAGAAACTCTACAAGATCCCTGACCGACAGGTAAAATGATAGTTTTACATGCGAGATATAAAATAGTTTAACTGCCCAAGTTCTCGGAGTCTGTGAACCTCAACAACTAGTTCTCTGAGTACAATATTATTTATGAGTTGACAAACGGCAACTCTGCGCAAGCGCCAATAACAAGAACTGACCACTTTCTCGCTCCAAAGTTTATGAACAAATATAAATCTTAATAAGCTAAATAAACTCATTAACATTAGACACTAAAGATTAAGCCAACTTCAGTAATATTGATTCAACGATATTAATCTCTAATGTTCAAATCTTAGCATGTGCATAACCTAAATAATAACTGAGTGTTTGATATAATGTAATTAACATGGCGATTTATTATTATGTGGAATGGTAGCATCAGAGCCAGATACTCGAAATCGCTCAGTTTTCCCTTAGAGTAATATAAAGGAAGGGATTAACTGAGTGCATTTCAACGCGGAGAAACCAGGGGTTCGAATCCAGTTGCTGGCTCTTAAGATTTTCTGATTCCTAGGGGCTTCTTACAGCTCACTGTCATGGACAGCGCACTGTAAAAAGCTTTGGGCGCCAGTGGCCTCAGTTACTGAAGCGCCTAAAATTAAAATACAAAGAAACCTGGTCCAACTTGCTATCATTTCAATTATCTTTTATCTTATTGTTCATTTTTCACCATACTCCGACTTTAAATTAAAAAGTAGTATGTAAAGAAATGCCTAATTTATACCAAATTAAGGTATTATGAACGGAGACGGATTGCAACCAGTTTTACTATTAATTCCTTTAATTATTCATTAAATAAAAACCAAGGCCTAGACCAGGAATCGAACCCAGTACTATCTGACACATTAGTTTGGCAGATCCCTCCCGGGGTTTCAAAATATATTTACCTTTTTCCTCCTGAGTAGGTTCGTGGAACACTTATTTTCTTCGAAAAATTATTATCGATCTTACATGGATCTAGTACGCACAAAGTTTAGAGAAAACTGTAAGAGACATTTTATAAATAATTCAGAAAGGCAAAAGTAAATCCACAAATCTAAAATCCAATTCTACTTCCGGTAATTGGAATTTCCTTGTAACTTGGAATTTTAGCAATCCATTTATTCTATTTTGTAAAAATCAGTCATACATACTAACACAATAATAAAATGGTACGAGGAACATACTTTAGTGAGGTACCCTTAATCCGAATAGTCCTGCAGAGTTGTAAAAATTAACAAAAAACTGCAATTTATATAGAAATTTGCAGAAAAGTGAAAGATCCAAATCTGTGGTCCTCTTTATGTTGAAGGGGTTTTCATTCAATTTCATTTTCATTCGAATCTTTTGGTGGAAATTTAAAAGAATTTAAATTTCCTGTTTCCACTGATTAACCGTTTTTTTTAGAAATTTTGGTTCATCTACACTCACTAAAACTCAGATCATTTTCGAAAAAAACAGTTTGAAATTGAAAACTTGATATGGTCGCAATACTTTCCTTACCTAAAGAGAAAGTTCAAAAATATACAGGGTGACCAAAGTTATATGCTCCACCCACTTTTTTTTTTAACCGCGGGAAATTTCGAAAAAATAAAAAACACGTATTTAATCATTTTTAGTCTAGTTTATTTTCACTGATTGACCCATTTTTTTAAACCCCTGTATCTCGAGATACATCATCCAACTTTTGTTTTTCAAATGGAACGTTATATTTTTTGTTGCACATTTTTATAGTATTTGAGCTCCTAAAAAAATAACAAAAATATTTTTTTGAAATCGGTTAGGTTTTTCAATAGTTATGGGTATTTAAAATATGAAAAACAAATTTCAGTTTACTGTCAAAATTACGTTATTTTTTTAAAAGAATCTGTTCAAACTGGGCACAACCAACGGATAGGCAAGCCAAAACTCTGGACTCCTACGCTTTGCCTGTAGCAGCACTTATGGTGGCGAAGTCAAGATCTAGGCAGGCTAGAGTTATTCGACGTTCAGGTTGTTTTTTCTACAAACGTTTGGTGTGGAGTTTTAGGAAATCAACTAATCGGCCCATACTTCTACAGAGAGAACTTAACTGGTGAAAGGTATCTAACTTTTTTTAAGACACATTTTACCAGTTCTGCTTGAAGATGTTCATCTACAATATCGGCTAGATATGTATTTACAACAAGATGGTTGCCCGGCACATAATGCGACAGTGGTTCGAGGTTACCTGGACAGAAATTTCCATGAAAAGTGCTTAGGGACTCATTGTCCGATCCAATGGCCATCTCGATCTCCGGACTTAACCCCAATGGACTATTTTTATGGGGGATACCTAAAAAATAAAGTGTACAGTATCCTTAATCCCGTGGCTTCAGTCGATGATCTGAAACGTCGAATAACTCTAGCCTGCCTAGATCTTAACTTCGCCACCATAAGTACTGCTACAAGCAAAGCGTGGGGGAAGGAGGAAAAAAAAGTGGGTGGAGCACATAACTCTGGTCACCCTGTATACATATATTGAGAAAAAAAAACTAATATTTCCAAAAATGAACAATATGAAAGTAACAAACCTGGTAACAGTAATCAACCTCTAGCCCACTTAATAACAAATTTACAAATAATAAACAGGAACTACAATGCACATGGACAAACAAACCGACTTGGTACCAGCCATAGGCTAACACCGTGGTTTCCCCAGTGGCCATACTATCTCGGTATCTACTGGCTATCTTCAACTTTATCAAAATAAAAATACAAAATTTGCATAAGTATACTCCCAAGGTCAAATAACAAATCATTCGTATTTACAAATATTATAAAGCTAAAAAATAAACCTGGTAAGAACACTCACATGACTGTTTCTGCCCCCTGCCCTAGAGATGCACTTTTCTGCATGAATATTTTTGTGCAGCGTTAGCCCAACAAGTGACCGATTTTTTTTCTACTTCCTTTAGACTTTTGAACAAGATTGTACCAAGATTGGATGTTTCTTCGAGAAGGCAGTAAAGTATTGGCGTCTCCTTTACATACTTTTAACAATTCGATGATAAAAATTCGCCAGAATCTGAGAAATGATTACTAAATGAATCCTTGAATTTGTCCATCAATTGAAGGCCCAGTAAAATAAATACAAATTAACCTTTTATCGTATTAAGAGATTAAAATGCCTGGACGGGACCTATGCCTCACGGTAGCGCAGCCAAAAGAGGCTTATTGTGCATTCCCCTTTTGGATCTAGTAGATGAAACCTCCCCTTCTAAAGAAGTGGAGGACTTTCCCTACTAGTTTGCAATTTGCGCTACTATTTCCTTTGGTCTCAACGTTCCAAAGGTTTCATAGCGCAACCGCTCGATTGCAACGCAATCGAACAGCAGGTGAGAGGCCGTTTCCTCTCTTCCTGACACAATCTGCACAACGGTTCCGAGCTCTTTGTTTACACAGCCAAGGCATACTCTTACTGTATTTGATCTCCAGGACACATTACCCAGTTCATGTTCATGCTCTCACCAAACCCAATCTCAGAGAGCCACAAGAACTAGGACAGGCTCCGGGCCAATGAATGGAGTGTTAGCTCCATTCCTGGGTCAGTTGGTAGGCTGTTTCATTTCCCTTGGTCCTCACATGACCTGGCACCCATTCTAGCCAAACTTTATAGTGCCAAACCACTTTCTCCACTTTTATCATATAATAATCGCCTGTTTTGTTTCGGTCGGAGCTTAATTACCAATTAGGAATCGTGGGCAGGGGCAGAAGCATTTAACATTTTTATTTAATTAACATTTTTTCTAATAGATAAAAACTAGATACACGCAAGATTCGAGTTAAGGATCTTCCACACACAAATCCTCAACGTTCTTCACCATCTTCATTCTTAAATGAAGGTGAACAAAAAAAAAAAAAAGATAATCTTGAATGTGCACTCTGAAAAAAGATTTTTTCTCATTCTGGTAATATAGAATAAGCGTAAGGCAAGGAACACAATATGTCGCAAGATTTTAGAGAAGGAAATTTACTTTATGACGTGAAAATAGTAATGGCGATCAAAATGGAGTATGTATTGAGAGAACTTGTTTACAAAAAGCTTAGGTTAGGAAATCGCCTGAAGGTTATTATACAACTATCGATTCTTTAAGCTTCAATATCAGAAAATGAATAGAAGGGTAGTAAGCTAGGCGGAAGCCTCAAAACATACTGTACAAGATAGCGATGGGAATGAAGGAAGTTCCGGTCTTTAGGGGATATGTACACATAGGGAAAGAGGGAACTATGACGTCACTTCCTCTCATCACGAACAAGGACCCCTCTCCTATACCCAGACTAAGCGTACCCCAAGTCAATCAAAACCATTTAGAAGATTCCGGACAAACATCCCTAGGGATGGATGTATATATATACACACACATTATAGGCAGATATAAAATCTACAGTGTGATTAATCAGTTTGTTAATGAAAATTTAATATCTTTAGACAGCTTCAGGGTCTAAACAAATAAGAACAAAAAAGGTGTGAATACTCATTAGGGTGTTTCAAAAAATGTTGACTTTTAAATTTTAAAGAGCGCCGGGCGGAAAATCAAAGTTCATTTAAAAATAAAAAGTTTCGTTCCAAATAGAGCAAAATCAATAGATATGTGGCTACCATTGATCAAAAAATGTTTGTTTTGCTTTTTTTTTATACAGGGTGTTCATTTTAAAACGGCTCAAATGCATTTCATGCTTAAACGGTTGATCTGAGCGAAAAATGGTAGAGGAAAAATTTGTTGTCCGTCACATCTAGTTTCAGAATATGTGACTTGATTTTAGACCCCTGCCCGCATACACGGCTGACGCGCGACCAAAAGTGAGGGTTTGCAGTTGACCCCCATTTTCATATACACAGTTTTAAAGAGTATAAAAAGTAATGAAAGAAACCGGAAACCGTAATTCGATATGTTCAAAATTAAAGGTGCTAGGCCATTTCAAAATCTGGTATTTTTAATCATATTTCAATTTTTTTAACTTGTTATCAAAGAGAAAGAAGAGCACGCGATAGGTCATTTTTATGTATTTTTTCATCCCCTTTCTACTAAAAATGTTGCCAAGGCCGTAAAGCGAGTATTTTTCTTCATATCGGGAAATAAGTCGTTTTCCGAGTGATTTTTCTAAGAAAAATCAAATGTTAAGAACTTTAGATGTTCTCAAACATACCCAAAATGGCTAAAAAAAAAATTTTACATCTGTTACAAACAAGAAGGTTTAATAATTATTTGGTAATTTTGGGAGAGTTGCGTTTAATTACCAAAAAAAATGGAAACCTCCTGCCACATATTTGAGAGATCAATATCTTTCATGTAAAGGATCAAATTTATTCCTTAATTTACCAAATAATGCACTTTACTCAACTTGTGAAGCATGTACTGCGCCTTCAAAGGTGCCTCCTCAGATACAGAGAGCAGTTGATAACCTCCTGGCTAACCTGTCTTGCGAGCCAGAGGAGGCACCTTTGAAGGCACAGTACATGCTTCAAAAGTTGAGTAAAGTGCATTTGAGCCGTCTTAAAATGAACACCCTGTATATATATATATATATATATATAGGTATATAAAATCTTAATTAAATATTGTGAATCTTTTAAAATTACTATCAAAACATGTAACTGTACAAAGCTTCTTTAAACATAATTTGCTATAAAGATAATGCAGTTGGAATCATTTTGATGGCCTTTGTATTTTCAAAGTTATGAATAATTAAAGAAGCTGTATTTAAAAAAAAAATATTAAGAAAAATATACATTTTTGAAAAATTTTGATTAATTAACGTTAAAATCACTTCATTTTTTGTGTGTTCCGTACAGAATTTAAAAAACAAATAATTTTAGTTACTGAAACGTCTAAATTAGGAAATATTTTGCATTTATTAGAAATTAATTTACTATCAATCAATCAGTTTTTTAATGAACTTTGATTTTCCGCCCGGCGCTCTTTAAAATTTAAAAGTCATCATTTTTTGAAACACCCTATTACTCATCCGATTTACTTCAAAAATTCGCAATTTATGAACATATTTCTTTCTAACATCATCCAGATGGTAAAAGTGTACATTATACTGCAATGATACTTCTAATCTAAGCCCTAAAATGAACTTTCTTAAAACAATTTGTAAAGTTTATCCTAGTTACATCTAAATAAATATGAAAAATATAAAAAAATATCCTAGAGAGTAATTACTGTTCATTATTTTTGGTGACTGAATCATAGTTTCAATAGGATGAAAAAATTAGGCCAGTTTCAGTCATTATAAACTTTATTCTGCCGAGCTTTCCACCCAGGGACTAGGTCATCTTCAGGGCTAATTTACAATATACTGTTTTACAACATTTGTCCATGAACAGACAAGATAGAAGATACATCAACCCTCTAATAATGAGAAAACAGTATATTGTAAATTAGCCCTGAAGATGACCTAGTCCCTAGGTCCGAAAGCTCGGCATAATAAAGTTTATAATGACTGAAACTGGCATTAATTTTTCATCCTATTGATGCTAGACAGTGTTATCTCAAAAATCCGAAAAGTTTGAGCATCATAGTAAAGATGGCTACTTCTAGTTTTGGAATTTTTCATCAAATTCGGAATTTCAGCAACACATTTAATACTTGATTATAACCGACGTAGTACGCATGACCGGTTTTGGAATTACATCCATTATCAGTGGCAGATTTTTTAGTGAAGTGATTACAACTTCACTTATGTTCCCGTATTGCACTAGTCCAGCAAGTACAGTGTATCCAATAATCCAGAATGTATCCAGAAATTACCAATAAATGGACATAATACTTTTATTACTTTATAAAGTAACAATAAATAATAAAATAAGAGTACAGAATTAAGAAATTAAAGTTAAGATCTAGAAATTTACATGATTCCTCCTTACACAGAGCAACATAAACAATAATCCGATATCTACACAAGAAAAACACAATCTAAATTTTGATGGCTTCAACCATACAATTACACCCATTTTACTTTGCTATCCACCATTATCATGGAAACGTCTGTCCTAGACGGGTCTGTAATGAATGAGAAGATCTGCTGCGCCCCTGGTGGCAGATGTTTGAATCCAGACAGAAACACAAACACAAACAGCTATGTGTACTCTACAGATGCCAAATTCTATGGTTTTCACCCCACCAGAAACTATCTAGCTAGCTGTGTTGGTGAAGTGATTTACACCAGGACATACAGTGCTGTCTGAATAATATTACTGGCAGCAGTAACAGTAGCATTTAGGAAATGTGTGTTGTAACGATGGGGTGGAAAGCCTCTATTGAGGTTCAACCTTATGTTTTTACAGCTTAGAGCGTTTAATTCGCCCTATCCAAATTGATAGGTACAGGATTAAGTGCACAGTAAGCCTTTGTCAGTTAATATTCTGTTTTGCGAACTCAAAAGTGAATGTTTAATCTTAAGAGAGAGATTTTTCCTTGTAAAATAAGTGAAAGAAAAGCAAAAGATGAAATTCATGGACATAATAAATTATTCAATAAGAAAACAAAGAAAATACAACCAAAGTTCTTCAGTTTTCAACGTTTTTCAACGTCCCTTCTACTTTTTTTAAAATTATATTAAATAGTTGAATAACTCCTGCAACCAGTAAAGCATGATGAGAGGCAACCGTTTGGACTGCACCGCCGAGTAAAGCGCTGGAGAAAGAAATTTCTAGTACCGGGCGGAACATTGGCCATGAATGAAAGATACTTTTAGATAGCAGTGTATGGATCTGTCAAGAGTAGTATGGAGCACTGGTTATATGACGTAGAAGTTCTGACTATAGTGTTTGGGGTCGATAGGTGTTGATGTTGCAATGCTTGACTGAACTCCACACTGTTCTAGTCCTAAGTCCAAATCGGTTTCAGTAGCGCTCCTACATCAGTACCTAGTTATTTGGGATCAATTTTGATTTTCTGTCAAGAAGTCTTGCCAGTAGATAGAAAGATTTCTGCTACTACAGAAGAACTATGCATGCGCCAAATCCTAACGACCGACAGCTATGCAGCATAAAGCCTTCTCTTTCGATTGCAGCGTCTCACGTGTTTGTAGAGAAATCTGTCTGACAGAAACCGTCGTTTGTGTAAGAGGTATTTGTTTCGTTTTGCCGAAAACATGATACTACACATGTAGTAGAGCAACGAATTGTCGTGAAATTTAACATCAAAACTTGATAAAACCGCTACTGAAACTTATCTTTTATTAAAAGAAGTTTATGGTGATGAATGTTTATCACGTGCGCGAGTTTTTGAGTGGTTCAAGCGTTTCCAAGATGGCTGAGAAGACGTCGGACATTATGACCGCCCGGGTCGCCCTTTCACATCCAAAACGGATGAAAATATCGATTATAATTAATCAACATTACTACTGTGAGGTGCTTGCTCAACTCCGTGAAAGAGTAAGGAAAAAACGACCCAAGATTTGTGGAAGAACAAGTCATGGGTTCTCCATCAATACAACGCGCCGGCTCACACCACACTACATTGTCTGTCTCAAGACGTTTCTAGCCAAGTACAACATCCCAGTTTTAGGCCATCCGCCTTATTCGCCTGACCTGGCCCCATGTGACTTTTATCTGCTCCCCAAAGTCAAATCTGGATTAAAAGGAACACAATTTCAGTCTATTGAAGCTGTGAAAGAAAAAGCGGCACGCGTCATGCAGGAGCTCACAGAAAAAGACTTCCAGCAATGTTTCGAACAATGGTAAATTCGCATGGAGCGTTTTAGGGATAGGGGAGGGGTGTATATTGAAGGTGATAATAACTAAATATGTATAAATTTAAAATAAAATGTTTTATAGCAATAGTCTCGTTATTTAATAGCCATACCGCGTATGCCAAACGTTTACCCATATAGTGTAGTCCGAGGTGTTAGTATAGTGACACAGTACAAGGAAGCGCAGTCTGGTAGTGGTAAAGTGAACGATAGATGGCACCTCTGTGAGTTATGTTCTGAACTATTTGAACGCTTACTTCCATTTTCCAATTTTAAAATAACCATTCCTCTAAAGAGTTTAAATATTATCGGTAAGAAGAGAAGTAGTCTAAACTGGGTCTAGAATGTGGAGGCACAGGAAGGCTGTGTCGTCTGGCTATCAGTAGATGGTGTTGCGCGGGTGATTTGTAAGGTCACAAGTAAATATTGTAAATAGATCGTTAATTTAAAAATAATACGGACTTACAAACATGATCGCCAATTTACAGCTTTTTGCACATACCTGGAACAAAAACAATAAGGAAACTTGTTATTTTGTTTTTACTAAATTAAAAGTCTGCTGTTACAGTATTTACATTATTACTGTATTTACTCAACATTATTACTGTATTTACTCATACATTATTACTGTATTTACTCATACATTATTACTGTATTTACTCATACATTATTACTGTATTTACTCATACATTATTACTGTATTTACTCATACATTATTACTGTATTTACTCATACTTTATTACTGTATTTACTCATACATTATTACTGTATTTACTCATACATTATTACTGTATTTACTCATACATTATTACTGTATTTACTCATACATTATTACTGTATTTACTCATACATTATTACTGTATTTACTCATACATTATTACTGTATTTACTCATACATTATTACTGTATTTACTCATACATTATTACAGTATTTACATTATTACTGTATTTACTCATACATTAGATAATATATTTAATTTGCTTTGTTTAATTAAACTACAAACTGGTAAAAAAAAGACAAAAAATGTACTGCTGTTTCATTTATTTTAAGGCTACCTACGATTCACCTGATAGAAACTCATTATTTTATAAACTTTTTACATTAAGCGTTTCAAATAAATTTATAAATGCCCTTCACGCTTTATACAAAAATACAGAATCATCTGTTTGGACCAGTAAAAGGACTATCAGAAGCATTTGTTACGTCAGTGGGGGTTGAGGCAGGGATGTTTACTCTCTCCTAGTCTTTTTTTCTTTATTTATAAATGATTTCTATGACTTCATTGAAGGTGGTATTAGGATAGGGGGTGTGAATGTCCGCTGTCCCATGTACTTAGATGATTTAGTTTTGGTAGCACCTGAGCGAAACGTCCTGCAGATGATGATTAATAGGCTTGTGAGTTATTGTAATAGTTGGAATCTTGCAGTTAATTTAACAAAATCCAAAATGATGGTATTCCGGAAGGGTGGGAGATTAGCAAATAATGAAAAATGGTACCTAGAAGGAAAAAGGCTGGAAACGGTTATTCTATTACCTATTACCGCTTACAGGTTTCGGGCTTTTCTCATAGCTGAATATAACAGCTAAAAACATATCATCTGTAAATCAGAAGGTATATTATTTTTTAGTTGAATTTTACCTATTTTTTTTATTATTACAGTCGACTCTCGATAATTCGAATTTTTCGATAATTCGAACTCTACAGCTGCTAACTTCGGTAAATCGAAAAAATGCAGTGCATTTAGATACGCTCGATAATTCGAAATCCTTTTCTTAACAACAGGGGGAGAGAAGGCTCTATAATTCGAAACTCGATAATTCGAATTTTTCGATAATTCGAACTCTACAGCTGCTAACTTCGGTAAATCGAAAAAATGCAGTGCATTTAGATACGCTCGATAATTCGAAATCCTTTTCTTAACAACAGGGGGAGAGAAGGCTCTATAATTCGAAACTCGATAATTCGAACTCTACAGCTGCTAACTTCGGTAAATCGAAAAAATGCAGTGTATTTAGATACGCTCGATAATTCGAAATCCTTTTCTTAACAACAGGGGGAGAGAAGGCTCTATAATTCGAAACTCGATAATTCGAATTTTTCGATAATTCGAACTCTACAGCTGCTAACTTCGGTAAATCGAAAAAATGCAGTGTATTTAGATACGCTCGATAATTCGAAATCCTTTTCTTAACAACAGGGGGAGAGAAGGCTCTATAATTCGAAACTCGATAATTCGAACTCTACAGCTGCTAACTTCGGTAAATCGAAAAAATGCAGTGTATTTAGATACGCTCGATAATTCGAAATCCTTTTCTTAACAACAGGGGGAGAGAAGGCTCTATAATTCGAAACTCGATAATTCGAACTCTACAGCTGCTAACTTCGGTAAATCGAAAAAATTCAGTATATTTAGATACGCTCGATAATTCGAAATCCTTTTCTTAACAACAGGGGGAGAGAAGGCTCTATAATTCGAACGAGGCCGCTTCCCCTCTTTATAATTCGAATTTTCCCTAGTAATGTTTACTTCTCATTTTCCGCTTATTGTTCATTTCCTGCGTAATGTTTCCCTTCTTTCAGCCCAGTTTAACTTTCCAATTCTCTTTCTTAGTTTGTCACGATGGGAAGTACGTCTCCCTTACTGTGTCCCACAAAGAAAACATTATCTCGGCCGTGAAAAGCGGTTCGAAAAAAAGAAGATATCGCCAAAACTTTCAATATTCCACCATCAACGCTTTCTACAATTCTAAGTCACTTGACTAAGTCAAGCCACATTGTAACAAAAAACTGTTCTTCATTTTTTTAATTAGGTACATATGTATATTATTATTTATTGGAATGTTAATACATATGTAATTTTTTTGTTCTTTTTTGTCGTTTTCATTATTTTTACTTTTTTACTTGAGGCTATATATCTCTAAAACTTAGGTAAGCTCATACGTATTTTCAATATTCGTATGTACATACATATATACATAATAAAAACTCTTAATAATTCGAATTTTTTTTCCCCTTCTTGATAATTCGAAGTCTCGATAATTCGAATTTTTCTTGTAGTCCCTTGGATTTCGATTTATCGAGAGTCGACTGTATTATTATTTTTTTTTTTTTTAGTTATGTAAATATAGCAGCAACTCTAGGCTGACGGTAATTTCCCAAGCCGAAAATGCTTTTTGTTTTGCAGTAGCTTTTTATTTATTTAATATAAGATTGTATAAATATTCGTCCAATAAAGCTATTCTATTCTACTCATACATTATTACAGTATTTACATTTTTGACATGATTTTCGCTTTAAAAAATAGTTGACTTCAATGTAATATGTTCACATTAAAATTTTCCAAAAAAGTAAAATAAAGATTAGACTAAAATGAGAATATTAAAAAACATCAAACTTCCCTCGCCTAGAAGTGCCTTTAACCGAATTTTCGCGGGAAAACGTTACACTTTTAAGTGTGCCACAAGTTATAAGCAATTAATAGTTTAAAAATAGAACCCTAATCGAATAAAAACCACAAAGAAACACTCACAAAGAAACACTCAGAGAGAGCAATTTGTAAAAAAACATTTTTTTTTTAGATTCAAGAAACTAAAAATGGAATACCTCCGATGATAACTTGACATCGAAAATAGGATTTAAGCGCAATACTATCTAAAGGAAAAACGTATGTTAGAAAAATAAAAGGCACGTCACTATTGGCAACAAGCGCGTCAATCACAACCAACACACAAATCCTATCAGGCCATGAACGCTTTGTCTTCATAGGATGTAGGACCGTATCATATAAAATTGAGCAGTAATACAAACAATATGGCAGCGTTGGAGATGACATATCTCGGAGGTTCACTGAAAGCGACAACTTCTTTGAGAACAGAGAAACTTTTAAGCTTTTTGTGGAGGAGGACACCTTATTTTTGAGTGAAGCAGCATGAATAACGCTAGCCAATCAAAATTTTGTCACTTATCACTAATGATAAGTGATACTGAAAATAAATAATTAAAGTCTTTATAAAATAAGAAAAAGGAATAGTTATTTTGTATGAATAAAAAAGTATACAGAAGTGAGAAGTAAACTAAATGAACAAACGAACGGTCCCTGTAGCAGGGAGAAGCCAAAAAAGATCACTGATGTAATTTAAAATGGTCAGCAACATGGATAAAAGTAGTAACGCAGTAGGTCCTGGACGAATACCAAAGAAACGTAGCCGTGCAGAGTATTCACTGTCCACCTACAACTAATCAAATAACCCAAAATTAAATTGGGTCAAAGATATTGTCAGAAAACTGACATTAGGACAGTCAAGTTTGGAATAAAATTTAGCCCTTAACTGGTATCCTCAAAAGCTCAACTTCAACTGGTATCGTCGAAACTTTAAATGCACATTACTTTTAAAAGGTCATTGATATAATTAAAATCGATTTAGTTCTAGTTAGAAAATTTATTTAGCAAACGAAAATGACGAATATTTTGTTAAATTTGTTTCATAAGATTAAGAAAAACCAAAAAAAAGTTGAAAAATGCAAAAGTTGCAATTTTTTTTAAGTTACAAAAAATAAAATTTACTGGAAAACGTTATTTTCTTAAAGTTAGATGTTCATTCCAAGAAAAGAAAAGTCCTAAAGAAAAAAAATGTTTTTCCCCATAATTCTGCAAGTACCGAATTACCATGATGCGAGTATAACCTACTTGTTCTGTTTTGGTACAAAAAACCACCGTTTTGTTGCCAGTAAAATCAAACAATGAAGTTCCGACGGTAGTTTTCTTTATTTGGAATTATATAAGAGGGGTTTTCTTTTTTATTTTTTTCGTAATGTCCCCGAGTAAGACAAATTTAGCTTTCCTAGTTCATGGACCAGCTTAACTGAACAGAACCAGTTATCAGCAATAATATTAAATATTATGTAATATTTACTATATATTTAATATTACAGAATAATATTAAATAATAGAACAGATAACAAACTCCAAAACATAAAAATAAAATTTGTATGGTCGATTGTTGGTGAGGATGAAAGAGGAGAATTCAGAGAAAAGGGAGATGTTTATAGTTAATTCCTACAAAATGCCATACAATAGAAAAACGCGCAGATCACATTTAACCCGACGATACCAGTTGAGGGTTAATGTGACAGTAATGGGCTAGGGCAAGTTCTAATAAGATTTATAAGTAAGTGTAAATATGTTGTTCCAGAAAATAGAAATAAATAAACAAACAAAATCTCATCAAAATGAGCAAAAAATAAAGTAAATTAACCAATTAAATAAAGGTACACGAATATAAATTATATTCTAGGATATTTCTTATTTAATAACGGAAGTAAATACGAATGGAACGAAACAGTCATGTGATATTAGTCACACAAATAATCAGAAAAAAGATTAGAGGAAATGAAAGATTGCAGTCACAGTGCACGCATACTTGCGCGCATAGTACAAGCAAGGACATCTTAAATGTAAACAAGACTATAATTATGTAAACGTCAATTACAAGCAAAGCGCTCCACCATTTTCCTATCCTTATTTCTTGCAATTCAATCAGTTTAAGAACGTATATAACATTAATTAAAGCAAATGTCGTTGATTTTTATCTATCATAGCAGAGGCTTGTTTTATAGTGTCCCTGACCAGTTACGGATTTTTATCCACTAATGAGGTTGATTAATTAACAGTTATTGTAGAGAATAACTATGTTTTCGTCTTATACACTTCGTTGTCAGCAAGTTGTTCAATGACCCTACAATTTCAAAGTTAATGTTATTAACAAATAACATAGAACTGTTGTACACAATTCTCTCGGCTACAAATAGAACTGTAACTGGTTGGGCATTGTCTGGTAAAGCAAAAATAGATCTAAAGACTGGAGTTGTGTCGCAGTCGGGTCTCAAGAATAACTGGGCTACAACGAAATGCACGAAATACGTGCAGATTTTCCTACGGACTAACGGACAACAGCTGGCTTAACGTCGTAGTCCAATTTTATAGCACTTTTGACAAAAACGGGTCTGGTTATATCGCAATCCGATACAAACGGCACTAACATTTTTCTTTTCTGTAACTTGCAAGTTTTTTTTGAATGTCTGCTATCATCTTAAGTTGACTAGGGTATCCACTGAGACCTTGATGTCCATGAAAAGTTCAAGAGCTGCCTCTGCTTTCTTTTTATCGAACTATAGCTAACATTTCCGCCCAGACTATTCGGGCATGAAATTCAAAAAAATTATAAATGAAACTCTAATATTCGGGAATTTGAAGAAAATTTGTGAATTAGAAATTTGAGAATGATCAGTAAGAGAAAGTTAAGTGAATTAAAAAAATAGTAAAAGTAGCTAATAATCAATAATTCATATGTAAATTAATTTGGATAGTAAAATAATTTAAAAAAAAAAGCAATAGCAGAGAAGTAGTTCGCCATATTGCCACTGGCAGCAGCACTAACCAGTACTCTGGTGGGACATTATCCAAACACATTCCTTTTATCTGCACTGAGTTAATTTTACATTTTTTATTTTGTTTTAAATACTGAGTCCAAGATGTACAAATAAAATTTAACATTCATTTTATTAATTAACGTTAAATTATTAGCGGACACTGAATATGATGAAAAAATTTAAGCAAAGATAACTCTACAAGTTAAATGTGATAGCTTACACACTTGTTAAATTAAAATCAAAATAATTAAATATAATCATTAAACATTATTAGAGTATCTTTAATAGCATTCAATTATTTATAAGAATAATAATATTGAGTATAGGATAAAATTATTATTTTTCTTAGTATAACAAAATAATCTCAATTATTCATTAAACTCAGTGTGGCAATGTTAGTGTTTAAATTGTGAAATTGACGCAGAATTAAACAATCACAAACAATAGGTAAACAAGAGCATTTAAGTATCATTTAATATTGTATAATAATAATTGCTACTACTACTACATTCATTACAATAAAATTGTTTCAACAAAATCAGTTCTGGCCTATCTGATTCAATCGAAGGTCAAAGTAAGAATAAAATAGCAATCATGTGAACACTCCTACCACTTTTACATTACTACTGTACCTAAGCTTCTAACTTAAAAAAATATTCTTCCAATTCAGAATATTTGAGACAAAATTATTTGTCACTAAAATTATAGTTTGTAAAACTGTAAATTATACTGAAATTTAAACCTCATAGAAAAACCTAAATCCAAACCTTTTTCCAAAAAAAAAATTGCCTTAAAATTATTATTTCTGGAAAAATGATTATTTTTTTCTTTTAATACAAAGAAATTTTACTAAAATTTAGGGGCCATTTTTGTGGAAGAGAAAAATTGCAGAAAGTGAAGTATACTTTAAGGAGATTTAAAAACCAGCACATCCCTTTCAAAGACTTTTTTTTGAAAAAATTGTTAACAAAGAATAACATTTAGAGAATTAGAGCCGCTTTTTAGTAAACCTCAAAAAAAAAAATCTGTTCATTAAATTGAGTCTCCCAGTTGAGTGGTTTGGAACTAGTAAATTTCAGTTAGATTCACTGGAAACGATCCAATTAAAATATGAAATTTCAGCTTCTTACAATTTAAGGATTTTTGATATATTTTTTTTTTTCAATTTCATACATACAGGGTGCGTTCCAAAAGTAATGCAATTGAATTTCTTGCGCCGCTCCTATCGGTCGGAGTGGGACCGAAGCACTTGGAATAGGTCGGAGGGACGCTAAGCTTTGCCGCAAAATCGGTCTCATTGCTCTCCAAGCTGTGGAAGCGGCAGGACGTCAGTTATTGTAAACCTCTGCACCCCGACCGTGTCACGAAAAACCAACCGAACGGAAATTCAAGTGAACTTTTGCAACGCATTGAAATAGATTTGGACAACGTCATCACTGCTGATGAAACCTGGGTTTTTGAATACGACCCAGAAACAAAACGTCAAAGCCTCTGAGAGGCACACCGACCAGTCCCCCAAAATGGCAAGAATGAGCAAATCAAAAGTGAAAACAATGTTCGTTGTCTTTTTCGACAGTAAAGGAGTGGGGCATAAGAAGTTTCGTTCCTCAAAGCAGGCAGTTAACGCTGCCTACTACGTAGATGTGCTGAAAAGACTTCGAAAAAGGGTCGTCCGGACGAGAAAAGACATCTCCGCTACCTGGCGACTCCATCACGACAACGCGCCTTGCTACAACGCGCTACGAGTCCGCGAGTTCCTGGCCAAACACAAGGTGCACACGCTGCCACACCCCCCTATAGTCCTGACGTCACCCCAGCAGATTTCTTTTTGTTCCCTCGGATTAAGGCAGCCCTGAAAGGGAACCCGTTTTTCGTCCATAGAAGAGATCCAATCAGCCATGACAAACGCCCTTCGAGAGGTCCCCAAAAACACCTTCCAGGGCGCGTACCGGTCATGGCAGAGTCGCTGGAAAAAATGTGTAGAGGCTCAAGGATAGTACTTTAAAGAATTTTAAGTGTTTGTGCAAATCTGTTTGTACTATAATTATTGCATAACTTTTGGAACTCACCCTGTATGTACAAAAAAGACAGATATAGACATTATTTTGTTAAAACTAATCCTTCGGATTCAGGGAACCCCCTCAAAACGGATATTTTTCATTAAAACTTAATTTTTGCAAATTTGATGGAAAGCTAATAATAATAAGAGAAAAATAACAAATTTCTACAGTTACACAAAAAGATTAAAAGAATTTAATCAAATAACCTCATTCAAGGTTTTATTTTAAAATCTTATCACGAATAAAAAGCTAAATATAAAAATTGGCAATAAAACAGGAAAGCAGGTCAATGTGACGAGTGGTTATCTGAACTAAGAAAATAAATAAAGGAAGGACTTTATTCTCTGGTTACTCCCCGTCCATACTTATGTGTGCTGGCATTGTACCAGAAATGTAAAGTAGCACATCTTACGGTTGTGCAAAGCCGAAATACGCTGGAATCGCAATTATATATTCACAAAAAAAAAACAATCTTGTTGCAAAATGCTTTTTCTAAAACTTCATAAGGTTGGCATTCGTTTAGAGTTGGTTAGTAATTGACGTAATATTATCGTAAATACGATTTTAGATTCAATGCATACTAGGTTAAATGCTAGTTAAGTTATTTAGTACTATCGACTGAGCATCAGCACTATTGAGGTAGAATGGAACTGAAATTAGCTGAATATTATTAATTTTCTCCTACTTGCAATCGGCTGGTATTCTAGCTTAAGATTACACCCTGGTGCAGATCCCGTTCTGCTTTAACTTCCATTTTGCCTAACTAAAAACATAGCAGAACTTCGACAATGCATCGCTTTTTTAAGGTGATTCTCTAAAACGGCTTTTAAAATTTTCTTTTCGCATAACTCCGAGTCGCTTTTAACGTTTTCCTAATAAAATTCGATTATGGGCACTTCTAGGAATGGAGGGTAGGTTACACTTTTCTCTAAAGTGCTATTACAGTATAAAGTAATGACTTATCACACATTGTGTTTTTCTCAAGATCGTTTTTCTATGATTTCTCTTTAATCTAGGGTATAATCTTTGCTCACAAGTCGATTTAAATCTTTTATTTTCTTGGGATATTTCTATTAAAAGCAATTCTGGGCCATGGAAGGGGTAAAAAGTGCCCTTCACAAAGTTTTTCTGAAATATCAAAATTAAAACAAAAGCTTAAAGAAAAGTTTGTGCGCTGTAAGTGCATCAACTTCAAAATAAATCTTAGCAGTATCAAAAAAGTAAAATCCATAAATTTTGGTCTCACATTTAATCCTAATTAATGTTTATTAGGAAGTTAGTCCATATATTACAGCGAACTGGCATTCTACCGGACTGATCCACCACCCCCTCCCCCAAAAGTGCCCTTAATCGAAGTATTTCAGTAAAATGTTTCTTATAAAAGTTATAGAACTAATTGTGAGCTATAAATTTACCAAGTTTCAAGAAAATCCAAGAAGCGGTTTTTCCAAAAAAGTTAAAAAAGTGAAAAATCTATACAGTAAAGTGGTACTTCCGGTGGGCCTATTTCGACCAAAAATTAATCATCAGTAGCCATAGTGGCACTTGAGTGAAATATCAAATTTGAAGTTTCTACGATTTTCCGTTCTCGAGATATAGGGGAAAAACTCACTGGAGAGTAGTTAAATTCAGTCCAAACCTTAGCCATCAAAGACCGATGGGTTAGAAAAAAGGAAATTCCAGGAATTACCGGATCTCTAACCCATCCAAAATTAGCCATGCTTATCACATTTCTCTCTCTTTTCTCTAACAAGCCGAATGTGATCGGTTTTTGTCGGCAATTTTCGGCACGGTTGACAACTTTATTTCCAATTTAAATAATATTTACATCTAATATGCACACTCACACGACTTTTTTTACTTATACCTATACAGTTAGAATTTCTTCTATTTATTAAATACAACATATATTAAACAATGTACATAAATGGAACACACTTGATTATGCATCAAATTTGTACTAAACTTAAACTAAAAAAGAAGAAATTAAATTTATGAACATCGCTGATTTGAGCAATCGAAATAAAATAACAATCTGCAAGAGGAGTCTAATACAATTAGCTATTATATAATTGGATTTCATTCAGGAAGCAAGGAAATTACTTAATGGAGCTAATTATTATAGGTGGATTTTCCAACCCTTAATTACCGATGTCACAGAACAGGTAGGGGTAAAAACCACCCTTTTTCTGTAATGCGTGCGCATCGTAAATAGTATTTTTTTTTAAAAACCCCCTCTTGTGTACGTGACTTCATAATGGGAAATTCTACAATTATTCATAATTAAAACATGGCAGTTCTCATTTCAACTCAACTCGTAATTAGAATAATTTATTTTATTTAAAAAATTACTTTCAGATACAAAGGGAGGCAGAGGGAACACTTCTCACTTTTGTAATTCTATTATTTATTTAATTTTTTAATTACTTTTAATTTATTTTTTTTTAATTGCCGATTCTCAGAGGTTTCCCAGGATGTACTTCAATTTTAGGCCAATTTTCTCCGGAGGTGTTCTTTCGTTGAAATAGACAGTTAACTTCTAGGAAGAACCTCAATCAAAACCTAGAAGTCGAGTACAGGCATCTACGACGAAGAATCGACCAAGATCCATAGAGCATTTGACTTACGTACGATCAAGATACAACTTATGGAAGAGGTTTTTCAGGGTTACTAGGCAGGTTTATTCATGAATGAATATAGAGAGTAGTCGTATTCGATGAAATCTTGAACAAAAAATGATTAATGCTGATCACAGACTCCACAGATGGACAGACAAAGCGACACTAACAGATCAATTTGCAAAATCCCTTTTTTTTCTTTTTTTTTAGACCAGAGGTGGTGCTATACCTAAGTACCAATAAGAGAAAGTATAAAAATGGAAATTCACCCCCAAAAATTCAATACCTAAAAAATAAAATACAAAAATATCCGAAAGAGAAAGAATTGACGGACGATACCTCAGTCAGCAGGTTTTGTCCTGTTTTGATAGATGGAGAACTCGTTAATAGTTGAGTAATCCACATGATATTCTCTAGTTGGTGGGGATAAGTTTTTATAATCTTCGCTATAATAAAATACAAGAGAGGAACGCCATTGGTTAGAGTGGGGCTACACAGATTTGGTGGGGATATTCTGTGCACATACTTTGCATTACCAAGGTATTCCTCTCTTTAAAAGTTACCTCTCACCGTCACACTAAATGCTATATACTACCTGTTCTAAACACATCCGGTACCGTTATCCTTTAATAACTAAACCAATGTGCTGTGATTTCCTAGTGAACCTTGTAAAATATAACCTTGGCAGTTTTAGAAGTTTTTTTTTAAATAAAGATAGGTTTCTTTATTTAACAACTCTAAACAATTATTTGCAGTACATCTCTAGGAGCAGAACTGTTCGCTCGATCAATTTCTACGAATGGTCTGAATTTATCACTTTTCTATGTTGACTGAATTTATTGATCCATTAAGAGATTCTTTGTGGAATACTACGTACTTCTTTTTCTTCTTCTTCTTTGAAGGTATTTCCCTAAGCTGGGTTCGTAGCGCCAAGCATCCATTCTTCCCGATCCTGAGCGTCGCTTTCGCACAGATCTCGCGCTATCATGATTTCCGTTACCTGCGCGAGCCAACTATTCATAGGCCTTCCTCTTCAGTGTCTACCAGCAGGTTGCCAGCAGGTTTGGGAGGCGCTTAACGCTCATGCGAAGAACATGTCCAAACCACAATAGACTTCTTTCGTCTACCCTATCCGGGATGGTTCTGCCTATATCGACGGCTTCCCTTATAACCATATTTGGGACTCTATCAAGGACTGCTTTCCTTAAAGATCTCCTCCAGAATCCCATTTCAGTAGAATTAAGGGTATTACGCTCTTTTGATGTGAATGTCCACGCCTCGGATCCATACAGTATTAGGGCTTTCTACGAGGAAAGTGTAGATCTTATGCTTTGCAGGAATGCTCAAAGCGCGGGTTCCAGATTACGGATTGAAGCATCCGCGTCGCTGCTCTTCCCTTTATCACCTTATCCTCCATCACGTCCTCGGAACACCCGCCATCTTTGCTCAGAATGGTTCCAAGGTACCTGACACTAGAGCTACAATTTCTTTTTTCAAACTTTTTGATCAGTGTAGTTGTGTGTGAAATTGTAATTTGGAGTAAATACAAACTATATGAATTTTTGTTTAAGAACTTGTTTAAAATATTTCCTAACATTTTCTCAAATATGTCAGAGAGATCAGATGTAAATGTTTAAAGTGCAATTTGTAACCTCTGACTTCCTTATTTGTAAGACAATCTACTTTAAAATTGACTACTGGTCCATCTAAAAGAGTTTTCAATGAATTAAACAACTTGATAAACTAACACTGTTGAGTGCTCATGAACACGTTTTCTTGCAAAATAAACGTAATTTCTTATATGATAAAAGGAATCCTGGAAAATGATATACCGTTTGAAAGCCCATTAGGCAAGAAAACTTTTTTAAAAAAGTGCCAGCACCTAGGTCTGATAAAGATCACATAAGAGCCTAATGAGTTTTCTTAAAAATTTCGATTACTTTTATTTTCCCAGCATTCGGAGGAAGATTGAGGCTGTTTAGAGAATAACTTATGCTTCGAAATGGTGTCAATTGTTAGAAAATTTATCTGTCTTTCTAACCGTGTCATCAGAATCGAATTCGGACTAAAACTTTCTGAGTAATAACATTTTTATTGCAAAAAAGTAATGTTTTTAGAAAAAAAATATATTGTGATGTCACTCAAGAACAGTGGAAAATATGAAGTTGGCCAATACGTCATTGAACTCCACTTTAGATGTCCTACACACAGTTGGATATTAGTTACTGGTTCACGTTGTATATATTCCGAGTTTAAACCCAGGGATGTGGCCATTTTCAGGGTTGTAAGTACAATCCTCTCTAAATCCTTCACTAAAGAAACTTAAAAGACAAAAAAACCTAAAAAAACTTACCACCCACCAGCTACTATGACTCCTAGACGATCAAAACAAGAAGATTCTGATTTATAGTACACGTCTGAATCCGATCTGGACTTGGGATTTGAACTGTATGGTTCAGCTAAGCATTTTTAATGCGCCTTCAGTATTTGCAATAAAAAAAAAACTGATTCAAATAACTATTGCTGCATATTATGTAAAGCGAAGTAATCGTCAATTTTTTCAGGCGGGCTATACTCGTACGTCCAACTACCAATTAGAAGTCGTGGACGGAGGCGACTAGCAAACATAATTTACTCTAAATTTCTCATATTAAACATTAAATAAAATCAAAGGCTTCTAGACCGGGAATTGAACCCAGTACCACAACACGTATTAGCTTTACAGGTCTCGCCTCTAACCGCTCGGCTATCGTGGCGCCTTGCTGCATATTATACTTACAATAGAAACGTTAATAATGACCTAAATACACTATTAATCAGAAATTTTTCATTTTAGCTGCTTATAAAAGCTTACATTCTCTGGTCTCTGGATCATTCCAATTCTCTAATTCAGGGGTGTCAAAGTGGCGGTCCCTGAGGTAAATTTCTTGTGGCTCACGATGTACTTGAAATAAAATGAAAATATAAAAAATTGTTATGAAGAAATTAGCGCATGTAGAAGATTGAGGCAATGCCGTATACCTACACCAATTCCTTATTAGCCCTTTAACTATCGAAGACGAGTATACACTTGGTCCAGGGCCTTTCCTAGGGTTCGGTGGGCTTAGTTAGTTCCAGAGACGTTTAGAAGCGTTTATGTCTGCCACTCTCAAGAGGAATAATTCCAGAATGACTCAGTTTTACAAGACGGAAGCAGGAATTCCCAAAATTTATTCTTATTTAGTTGAGAAATATCCGAAAATGTTTGCTGCCCGGTGATGGACAGTGTTATCTGCAACAAGAGAACCACTCTCCAGAGACCGGCAGTGAACTGAAAAGGGCTCCGGACGACCTCAGCTGTTGAGGTTCTCTAAATATTTAGATTAAAAGAAAAAACATATATCGAACTCGATATTTTCCTCCAATCAAAGGAACTAATCGTTTATCTGAATGGGAGAATTCATACAGTTTTTCTGAAGAGGCAGAACAGATAAGCTCAACTCTGAATGCTCGTCCACTTATCAACCTCATTCATTCATTTAGTTTTTTTTCCTTTTTAATTCTCAACTTCCTTTAATTAGTGAGTCAACTTTTTCTCTCCAGCAATTAGTGAGAAATTGTATTTTTCATCTCTTTCTCCTTTTCTCTTTAAACTGTTAATGAATCATGAATTAGAGGAAATATTTCATTCATTAGACGCTATCAAAAATTTTGTCAATTAAATTTCAGTTAATGTATAATATAATCAATGTGGCTTTAATAAGATAATCGATAGTAATAATTGTCCTTGAAACGCCAATAGTACTGAAAGCTAGCAAAACAATTAGTGACCGGAATTAAGTCACAATTCTATCGTAGCGACCAATCAAAATTTCTCTTTCTATCTCTCTCTCTCTCTCAAAAAAAAAGCAAAAATTTTGGTTTTGACTTTAAATATTCACAATTTACGTACGGCTAATTTCTTGAAACCTAGAATTTGCACCAGAAAAATCGCCAGAAAGCAAAAACAAAACCAAAAAATTACACCAAAGTGGCATTTCGCTTAATTAGAGCTCAATGTTTTGAAGCGTTACTATTGGGGAACTACTACTGTTCAGAGTGATCGTTGTTACACATTAACTATAATCGCTAACAAGCTGATTGCAACACAAATAAACGAGAAAGAAAAATTTGGTTTTCCCGAAACGATTTCTAAGGTTATATGTATTTTATTTTTTTAAATTCCTGTATTGGAATTTACTACTGCAACGATTGTAGCAACAAGCAAATATGGTACCTGATAGAAAAGTACGTGAAAATCACGAGTGGAGAAGGCACCCAGTGGTGTCACTCCAGTAACGTGCTCTGCTATACTGCTCTCACGATAAGAGTAGATCACGAGGCCATCTTCTCTTCAATCCCCTTAGAGGATTACCTGGTAATGTAGAGGAAAATAGGTGTTCTATGAGAGGGTTAAGATGAGCTGCTGTAGAATGGAATGAAATTTGAGAAAACGAGTGTTAGTAAGATCTGTAATGAAAGGGATTTTGAGGACATTATGGATAGTGGAGGTTAGATACATAAAACGGAGCGTTAAGAAGTTTTCGAAGTATTTTTGACTGTAATGCCTGGAGGCGTAGTGAGTTGGAACGCTTAGTCGATCCTCATACTTCGATGCCGTATGACCAAATAGGTCGCAGTAGCAGAAGTTATAGGAGTCTTTTGTTACATATGTAGGTTAAGTTTCGAACGTTTGTCAAGTAGTCTGGCGAGAAGTTTGTAGCGTTGCTTAGTTTCTTGCTAGTATGGGGATATATATTTAAAGTTAGTATATTTATTGCGCATAAGCAGATCTACCTCTCTTACATTTTTCCCACAAAAATTAGAAAATGACTACTTCTAGAAAAGTGGAAAGAGGGTAGAAAATATTGCTGAAATAAAGTTTGAAGATAATTCCAAAATCGGAAGTCCATGGATTGTTCTCGTTTTTGAGATTTTCTCCAAAATTACTCCTAGACTTACTGTTAACTTCCTGTATACATTACAAACATATGGATTTGTTGTTTTTACAATACTTCTATCAAAATTCCTTTTAGGCTAATTTTGGAGAGGGATTGCAATAATTACATCCAACTCTTTTTTGACAAAACGAAAAACAAAACAAAATCATATAAAAATATAATGCGACATAAGGTTAATTTGGGGATACGTTCCACAACTTTAAAAAAAAATCGTTTAAGATGAAAAAACTCTAAATGTTTCCCCCCCCCCCCAAAAAAAACGTGCAAAATAATGTAATAATGAAAATCCATATTACATATTTACAAAACAAAAACAATTCATTTTTATTACAAAAATAAATAAATAAATAAAATTAGTGTTCAATGAAAATGTGAAACGAGTTAGAACCCTATTTCCATTAATTTTGCGACCACAACTGCTGAGGTGTGAGCTGGTGCGTTGTCGTGATGGAAAAGGACTTTTTTGTGAGCCAATCGTGGGCGTTTTTCTTGCAGCTCGGTTTTCAAACGGTCCAATAACGATGAATAATATGCTCCTGTAATAGTTTTACCCTTTTCCAGATAGTCGATGAGGATTATTCCTTGCGAATCCCAGAAGACAGTCGCCATAATTTTTTCGGCCGAAGGAACGGTCTTCGCCGTTTTTGGCGCAGATTCCCCCTTGGTAACCCATTGTTTAGATTGTTCTTTGGTCTCAGGAGTGTAGTGATGTATCCATGTTTCATCCACAGTGACGAAACGACGCTTAAAGTCCTGGAACAGCTGCAAACCGTCCTTGCAACACTTCACACGATTTCGTTTTTGGTCAAGCGTGAGCAATCGCGGCACCCATCTTGCGGATAGCTTTGTCATGTCCAAATGTTGATGCAAAATATTATGTACCCGTTCATTCGAGATGCCCACAGCACTAGCAATCTCACGCACCTTCACACTTCTGTCATCCATCACCATATCATGGATTTTATCAATGATTTCTGGAGTAGTAACCTCAACAGGGCGTCCAGAACGTTCAGCGTCACTTGTGCCCATATGGCCACACCGAAAATTTTGAAACCACTTATAAACTGTTCTAATCGATGGTGCAGAGTCACCATAATGTTTATCAAGCTTCTCTTTAGTCTCCTGAGGTGTTTTGCCTTTCATAAAGTAGTGTTTAATCAACACACGAAATTCTTTTTCGTCCATTTTTTGAAAATCACTCGACTTCCTCGATTCAAACGAATGCCAAACACAAAGAAATAGACCGATCTGGCTGAAACTTGGTGTGTGTTCTTCTAAGAGATGCTACTAACTAAACATAACCTCGATACGCGCCAGTGGTGCTATCTCTCTGACTTTGCACGGACTTTTCAAACGACCCTCGTATATAAAAATTTAAATTGAAATTAGGAATAAAAATCAGTTTCGCAACTATTCATCGCTAGTTGATAACAAGAGTGCTCGTTTATTACGAACTAGATCAATAATGCTATCATCAGTAGTTATGTCATTATATGTGATATTCTGAACACTTTAACACTGAATAACGAAATGCTGCGAGATAAAGAAAAAAAGTGATAATAAAATTCGGGTATTCCCCCGATAGCTCCGGAATACAAAGTAAACAAGCCATGAAGTCACGTGACGTCAACAAGACCAAGTCACTGGACACATGTGTGGGCGTAAACCGACCAACTTCTGAGATCACACTGTCATAATTAGAATTAAAAACATTTTTTGGGGGGGATTCGTGCTAGAACAAAAAAATCGTGTAAAAAAATGTATTTCTTCTTATTGGCGAACCGTATTATTTTATAATCATGTAAAAAAAAAAGAGTTGGAAGTATAATATACCTAGCAAGTATGGTTTTACAAAGTTTATATTGTTGTAAGAATTAATTAAGAGTTATTTAAATATTAGGAAATGAGAGAAAATTTACAAGCAGGAAAAGAAATTTAAGAACAATACGAATATTAAGTCATTTGAGTGTGATTTATTATGGTGGCAATACTGAATTTAATAAACATTACATTTTATTCATAAAAATAGAAGTGAGCTTCAGTTTAGCGGGAGAAACTGAATGAGAGGCGGATGTTTATACTTCCGGTCCATTGTTTAGCCTCTGGCAGAAAACTTGTACAATTTGCGAATCAAAAGGAAACTAAAGTCAAGGCCACTACATAGAGATTTATTTATTTTTACTAAATTCTTTGAAGTGAACCAATAAAATGCTGCAAGATCTCTTTAAAAGAAATAACAAAACGCTTAGTGCTATATTAAGACTCATTTATTTATTTTTTTATTTTCTCTTATACTGAAAAAGGGGAAGTACTGTGACTGCATCAAATTTTTGAAGGTTGCGATTTTAATTTATAGAATTTATATCCCAAATTCTGAATTTCAAAAAAATCGGGTGACCGCAAATACCGGTTCACCAAAAAAGAATTATTAGTGCATTTTCATTTATTTATTTTTAAATGCATATACGAGTGGAGTGAACGACGACCACCCAGCGATGGAAGCCGATAGTCCGCCAGATTGGCAATCTTAAGCAGCAACCATCCTAGGAGGTCGGCGTTATATGTTGACATGATCGCGTGGCCACCGCCGCTTTAGTCTGCGCTGTGGATTTGAAGGAAGTGTTGTAGTAGACATGTTGTGGATCAGAGGGTTGTAATGACTGTGTAGATTTGAGCGGAGTTTTGTGTATCGAGATTGGGGCTATCTCAGAGATGAGAGGAATATTGAGATCAGAGTGTACTGTGTGATTGGAGACGTAGAAGCAAGCGTTAACTATTGTTCTTAGAATTTTTGATTGTAAGGTTTGAAGTCGGTAGATGTTCGATTTTTTGGCGGTTCCGTAGAGTTGTATTCCGTACGTCCATATTGGGGCAAGCAGGGCGGTGTATAGTTTTCTTTTGTTCGTCAGGGTCAGTTTTGAACGTTTGTCGAGTAGTCTTTTCAACATTTTATACCTCAGATTGAGGTGAATTCGTTTGAGTCTCGTGTGGGAGTTCCATGTTATATCCATGTATGTTCAAATATCTGTTGGATGTTTATCAAAAATGTTTTGGAAACGAATGAAAAATAACAGGTTATTTCAATTTTTCTTAAAAAACTTGTTCAGTGGAACAAAACATTAACCATTGATTTTGTACAAAATGGCCATTAGCCATCTCAGAACGTTTCTGTGGACGCAGTATTTCTACTGTCCTGTACAACTACAACCACGCGAAAGCAATACGATGTGTGGCTATTAAATAACGAGACTGATGCTGCGCCAAATCCTTACGACCGACAGCTGTGCAGCGTAAAGCCTTCTCTTTCGGTCTTAGCGTCTCAAGTGATTGTAGAGAAATCAGTCTGACCGGAACCGTCGTTTGTGTAAGAGATGTTAGTTTCGTTTTGCCGCAAACATGATACTACAAATGTAGTAGAGCAATGAATTGTCGGGAACACGATTTCAGTCCGTTGAAGCTGAGAAAGAAAAAGCGGCTCGCGTCATGCAGGAGCTCACAGTAAAAGACTTCCAGCACTGTTTCGAACAATGGTAAATTCGCATGGAGCGTTGTAGGGATAGGGGAGGGGTGTATATTGAAGGTGATAATAACTAAATATGTACAAATTTAAAATAAAATGTTTTACAGCAATAGTTGAGTGACATAGTGCAGATGTTATCCTCCAAGTCGTGTAAACCTTTGCTTGAATATACTCGTAGGGCTATGGTTTTGAGGAAAAACTTGACCTCCTGATACTTCTCATGTTTATAACATTTATTTACTAATATTTTCACTTCCTTATTTATATTTTAAGCACTTCATATAACTTCAAATTATTTCTATTTTTCTTGTATTTAACCTCTTATTTAAATTATTTACCTCCCAGTAAAGATCACATATGTATCTGATAATTACTTACACTATTCTTTATTTAAAATCCAGTATTTAATTTTATTTAATTTTATTGAGCAGAGTAATAATTTTTTATTGTGAAACAATTAATTTTTTCTTTTACTTTGACATTAATTGAGTTAATCTTGTTGAGATAATTTGTTATTTCAATGTCTAGCAAACTCTGGCAGACGGCGTTAGCCATGCCTATTAATACTGTTATAATTTTCTTTATTTTTGTATTTTTTGTACTTTTGTATTTTGTAAATAAAATACAGCAATAGTCTCGTTATTTAATAGCCACACCTTGTAATATATTAATGTTCCCTCGTCTAACTCTAGAAGTAGATTTCTTTCCCGTTAATTTTGTTACTTTATGTACGCATTCAGATTCATCCTCATCATGTTTGTCTAATAAAAAAAGCTTCTTGTTCAGAGTCCGAATCTCCTTTTTATTCTTCTATTCAATATTATTCTACAAAAAACACTCATTGCAAAAATAATCTTTCTAATAAATGATGAAAAATTTCAATACCCACAAAGAATAAGACCATCATCGGGCACAACTAATCTGACAGATTACGCGGACGCTAAGTAATACCACATAACTCAGAGTAAAACACCGACAGGCCTTCCGGTTGGAAGAAGGTAAAAGAGGAAGCTACTGAGGGCCATGGTTCATTCTAAGAAATACCTGAGTTGCTATCAACAAGAAAATGCCCTCTTCATCTCACAGATTAAATGCGCCCAATGGAGGGTGAAATGTAAATGTGTAAAATTGAAGCTAACTTTTAAGTAATTTAAGTTTAAATAAAAACACAATTATTTAATAGTGCTGCAAGAAAAACTTAATGCAAAACCGAATAATTAAATTAGAGCTACTGCACACTAAACTTTATAGCAAATAGTCTTGCTCGCTTTCAACAGTTTCATCTACAGAACATCCTGATACAAAAAAACTTTTTGTCTTCTCTTCGCAATATTAGATTACACAGAGAGCTTAAAGAAGTTTGTAGACATCGAAATTAACTCAATAAAATGAAGGCACCGAGAAATAAAGTCCAACACTTCTTCTTCGTCGAATATATCGATTATATGTGGTGATAGGAGATGTGAGGGACCTGGAGCGCCTAGATCTCCTACCCTGCCTTGCTGAGAGGCAGATATTGGTGCCTGGTAGCCCACTAACCGCTACAGCTGACCCAGCTCGAGTGGCTATAGAAGGAGAAAGGGTGGCTAATCACCGCAGCAGCCGGTGAGGAAAAACAAAATTAAATGATATTTTAGATAAAAACGTTTCCCATCGCTAACAGAGTGATTTTATTTTAATGAAACAAAGGGTTATAGTTTGTCTCTTGTTCAACTACTTAATCAACTCACTAGGGAACTGACTACAAAACTAGCAGATTACTTTAAAGAACAATTCTCTGTTTATAAACAATCTCTGTGGACAGCAACCAAAAAATACCGCCCTGCTTGCCCCAATATGGACGTAAGCACCAAAAAATCGAACATCAACCGACTTCAAACCTTACAATCAAAAATTCTAAGTACAATAGTTAACGCTCCCTTCTACGTCTCCAATCACACAATACACTCTAATCTAAATATTACTCTCGTCTCTGAAATAGCCCCAATCTCGATACTCAAAACTCCACTCAAATCTAGGCAGTCATTTCAAACCTCTGACCCACAACATGTCTACTACAACACTTCCTTCAAATCCACAGCGCAGACTAAAGCGGCGGTGGCCACGCGATCATCTCAACAAATATCGCTGGCCTCCTAGGATGGTTGCAGCGTAAGGTTGCCATCGTGGCGAAATAACGGCTTCCATCACTGGATGGTCGTATCGCTTGGTGTACATGCACGTGCTCGTGTATGCATATAATATGCGTGTATAAGTGTTTGCACTATGTCCTTATCCAATTTCTTTTGCTTGTTGTAATTGACTACAGTTGCGAAATAAATAAGACAAATAAAAATAATTATTAATAGACGTATATTAAAAGAAAGCTGCTTGCTAAAAATCATTATTTATTAAAGACAGACTAATAAAACTGACAGTCCTCGATCGGACTTAGAAAAGAAGAACAAAGATAAAACAACTCCAAATAATGATTAAACAAATAACAAATAAATAGTACAAGGACTGAACAGCAACATAACCAACAGCCATAACAAAGATTATTCACAAACAAACCTAATCTATTTAAAAGACCGTGTTATATTATAACAAAGCACTAACACGTAACACGATTCTGTGTCTTTCTTTTCCCTCAGTTGTACACTTCAAAGAGGGAGTATATTAAAGCTTCACTGAAGAAACTTATTTATCAAAACAAACACTCAACGTAAATAACAAAGAAAACAATTTTATTACGTCATGTCAATATTTGTTTATATTGTTTACATTACACTTCAACGAGCTTTCCAACTGGGGGATAGAACGAAATAATATCGTGTGTATTTAATAATGTATGTTATAATAATCCCGGTGTTAGTTTTAGTGTAATCTTTCTCTAATTGCAACTACCTAACTATTTCCCGACTTGGAGGTTTATTATAGAATTATATTTTACGGATTCTCAACACGAAATAATATCGTGTGTATTTAATAATTTATGTTATAATAATCCCGGTGTTAGTTTTAGTGTAATCTTTCTCTAATTGCAACTACCTAACTATTTCCCGACTTGGAGGTTTATTATAGAATTATATTTTACAGATTCTCAACACGAAATAATATCGTGTGTATTTAATAATGTATGTTATAATAATCCCGGTGTTAGTTTTAGTGTAATCTTTCTCTAATTGCAACTACCTATTTCCCGACTTGGAGGTTTATTATAGAATTATATTTTACAGATTCTCAACAACAAAGTAAAGGAGAAGGTGGGTAGTAATATGGGACAGTTTTTACCTTGCATATTTTGAACAATACTGAATTTAAAATGTACTCCTAAGTAAAATCATAGACATACATTAAACGTCTTTGTAAGTTTGGAGTACTAAGTGGATTACAGCAAGGAGTCTGGAGTTACACTCAAAAAAGTTTGCCTTATTGGGTTTTCAGAAAGTGTGGTCGTAATATGGGGACACACATAATAATTATAGTTAATGTTCTCGTTTATCCATGAATTGTAAAAGTAAGCCTTAAATATACCACAAAACTATATTTTACACAATTATCGTACATTAAGGAAAAAATTAGGGTGTAATCAGTTTTCTTAGAGAAATGTCAATGATAGGTGGACTGGACAAAAAAAAATCACAAACAAATGACTCCTTTCCACACGCAGTGCATTCCATATAAGCCCAACGACAACAAACAATGCACTCAGTCCACATTTCTAGTTCTTGAACTTTTCTCCGCAAAAAAATGCAATCCGCATCTTCATTATCTGGTGTCGAATTTTGGGGTGGAGTGAACAAATCTGATTCACCTGATGAAACTGAAACATCAGAATCGTCTTCAGAATCTGTTTGTTCTGATAATAGGCGATGCAATTTTGACTTTGTGACCCTGAAGTGAAGTGCAGCTTCTCGAATACCAAATTCTTTCTCCCTTACAGTTTTAATAGCATCAACCATGTCCTTTTCATCCCTATTTTTACGCTTGCCTTTCGGCGGTGGCCCTAATTTTGTTCTAGGCATATCTTTTTAGGCCTTTATAGTACCCTGTAGAAAAAAAAAATATTTATGACACTACTTTCGTCCTCAGTTCCACTTTTCACACTGGTTCGGCAGACGATTAACGAGGTTGTTATGTGGGAAAACGCTGTCCCATAATACCACCATACACCGCGTACAATATAACCCTCATTCTTTTTCCAATATACATTCATATTTGAAATCCATAATACTGGCAATTAAAACTCTCTACTTTTTCATGTCTACGGGAAATTATTCTAACTTCTATTTTGTTTTATTCTAGCTTTTTAGCACTGACAAAATCAACACGGTCCTCTCTTGGACAAAGCTACCACTCGATTGACGCGCTGCCTTCTGCAGCAGACAAAGCCTACCCCAAAGAGTAGTAAGACACCAAAAACTAACAGATAGCACTACTGGTTTCACAAAAACAGGGGTGTCCCAAATTCTAATCCCGTCCCATATTACCACCTTCTGTATGCTACACCAACAGACACCTTTCTACAAGTTTTAGTTACTAATTTGATTCTTTTAAATATAATGCTCGAGTTTTTCGTCAAATTCACCGAAATAAGTCTCGAAATAAATAATCCCTGAATAATGTTTCATTAAAAGTTGTAGACCACCACGTACTTACTACCCACCTACATCGCGGGTGAGATGTTAAGAGATAATCTTTAGTATAACTTTTTTGAAAAAAAAATTAAAGAAGAAGAAGCAAAATCCCCCTCCATCAAGATAAAGGGCATGAAGTTTGAATTCATCGAATTCAACCAAATTTTTTGTTGATAAATGTCGAAAAAATATTGATTCCTTGTCCCAGTATAGTCCAATAGTGGAATGGTTTACTGGACGCAGAACAATTATTATTTTAGTTGTACAATGAATTATATTTTTGACATTCACCGTAGTTTTTATCGATTGTTTTTCCTCTTTTTCATAGTACTCTAAATGAACATGCTACATGAATCTATGCATTTTTTTCTATGCTGAATAATGTGAAAAATAAATAAGTATCCCCCGAAAACTTACTCAAAACATCGAAAAAAAAAATTGGGTTTTAAGTGTTACTAATTTGGTAAATCTGCAAATGGAAATCTCTGAATTGTATTTAGAATTCAAAATCAAAATGATGTAGCTTACGATCTTCTGACTTTTCGTAAATTTTAATTAACCTACCTAAAAATGGTGAAGGAAATGAATTGTGAGAGTGTGAGAGAAATAAACGAAAATGACAAATGTGTGAGACAAATACAGCTCACCGTAAAACTAAAATATTCGATGTAGAATTATGTAACTTGACGACTGAATAGTGCGTTGATATTAAACTGCCTAATTCCGCCCAAAAAAACAAATTTTTGTGCAATCAAATTGAGGAAAGCGAGTTTTCCTAAACGGACAAAAGGAAGACGCAGTCAATTTCCTTCCAATTTGGTTCGGATTTTTCATTAGCTTTTCCGGGTCGACAAATTAGTCGAAACGTGTTCTAAATGGGCCTTTTGAGGCCTGAAAAAAAGTAATATGACTTTATTTATTTATTTAGCCTTTTATTGAAATTTACACCTGTACCTACAGGGGACAATAGGTAAATGTGATGAATGTACGAGGTGTGTTCAAAAAGTAACGGGAATTTTTAAATTTCGCGGGTTTGGAGAGTCTGATTGTAAAATTTTTTTTTTTATTATGTTGGTACACATGCCCCTGAAGTACGATAAAATTTTCAGTAATATTCATTGTTTACTTCTTAAGTGGCAGCCGTTAAGGTTAGACGTGTTTTTCGAGCTTGGCGATTTTTGTTTGTTAAAAAAAATGGATCAAAGAATTTGTATTAAATTTTGCGTAAAAAATGAAATAAAGTGTGTGAAATGTTAATAAAGGCATATGGTGAGTCTGCTATGAGTAAAACAAGGATTTACGAGTGGTATAAGCGTTTCCAAGATGGCCGCGAAAACGTTGAAGATGACGAACGACCTGGACGCCCAAGCACATCAACAACCGATGAAAACGTGAAAAAAGTGAAAGAAATGGTTATGAACGATCGCCGAATCACAATCAGAGAAGTCGCTGATGATGTTGCCATATCAATTGGCTCATGCCATGAAATTTTTTCGGATGTTTTGGGTATGAAACGTGTGGCAGCAAAATTTGTTCCAAAATTGTTGAATTTCGAACAAAAACAGCGGAGAATGGAAGTTGCTCAAGAGTCACTCAATGAAGTCGACAACGATGCGGATCTACTGAAACGTGTATAACAGGTGACGAAACATGGGTTTACGGATATGATGTCGAAACTAAGGCTCAATCGTCCCAGTGGAGGCATTCTGGATCGCCAAGACCGAAAAAGGCTCGACAAGTGCGGTCGAATGTGAAGGTTATGCTCACTGTGTTCTTCGATTTTAATGGCATAGTGCATCATGAATTCTTGCCACAAGGTCAAACAATCAATAAGGAGTACTACCTACAAGTTCAACGCCGTTTGCGTGAAGCAATCCGAAAAAAACGCCCGGATTTGTGGCAAAACAATTCATGGATTTTGCACCACGATAATGCACCTGCTCACACTTCATTGCTTGTTCGTGAATTTTTGGCCAAAAACAAAACTTTAACGATGCCCCAGCCTCCATATTCGCCAGACATGGCTCCATGTGACTTTTTTCTATTTCCAAACATAAAGAGAACATTAAAAGGCCGTCGTTTTACAAGCATAGATGACATTAAAAGCGAATCGCTGAAAGAGCTGAAAGCTATCACAAAGATCGAGTTTCAGAAGTGTTTCGAGGATTGGAAAAAGCGCTGGCACAAGTGTATTGTATGCGAAGGGGACTACTTTGAAGGCGACAATATTAATGTAGATGAATAAATAAATATTTTTTTCAAAAAACGAAAATTCCCGTTACTTTTTGAACACACCTCGTATATGTAGATAACGTGGCAGACGTGAATGACGGTCATCCAGTGATGGCCGCCATTAGTCACCCAGTTGGTCACGGGGTCAACGGCGCCTCAGCCGTCTTCGAGGATTGGAGGGTAGCGTAGTTGAAGATAAGTTTGCAGCTAAAGGGTTTGGGATGAATTGAGAGTTTTTGATGAAAATTTTTATATCGGATTTTGACAAGTTCGGAGATGAGTGGAATTTGGAGATCTGTATGTATTATTGTGTGGTTGCTAACATAGAATGGAGCGTCTACTATGCGGCGGAGTATTTTGGATTGGAGTGTTTGCAGTCTATTGATGTTTGATTTTTTTAGCTGTTCCGTTAAGTTCGAGTCCGTTAGTCCATATTGGTTGATAGATTATCACGTTGTCAGCGCTTGTCTTCAAATCCGCCAATGAACGCCACTGTCACTTCTATGTACATTACCCTCATACTCCAGGGGACTTTGGCTTAAAGTACGTTTTCATTTCAAATTTTCGGGAAGAGCTGCATAGAGTTGTCGTTTGTTCTGAAGTGAGAGTTTTGAGCGTTTGTCGAATAGTCTGGCTAGAAGTTTGTATCGTTTGTTTAGTTCGGTACGTTTAAGTCTCGTATGGAGGTTCCAGGTAAGTCTCTTGTCTAGGTACATTCCAAGGTACCGCACATGATCGGCTAATATGACTAAAAATGGTTTTTCACGAGATAGCTAATGCTTTTCCATCTTAATGAAATTTTTAGGAGTGTTTCTTCATATAAAAATATCAGACACGTGTATAAGGGGTTTTACGAAATTATCCCTTAAATAAATAGCGAACATTACATAGCATCAAGTTGGTTTTTCTATGTTTTAAAACGAAATACTTAAGTATTTCACGGGGTCAACGGGATTAATAATTAACGGAGTTAATTGATTAACACTCCCTACAAATTGCATCAAAATGGGGTTCAAAGAGCAATAGCTGTTTCTTGAAATCCATTTTAGTGATTTTTTTTTCGACTCATTAGAACATTCCCTCCCCCCAAGCGCCCAGAGACCTCTTTAGTCGAACGATTCGATCTAGAATAACCAGTAAAAATTTGAAATGAAAACGTACTTTAAGCCAAAGTACCCTGGAGTATGAGGGTAATGTACATAGAAGTGACAGTGGCGTTCATTGGCGGATTTGAAGACAAGCGCTGATAACGTGATAATCTATCAACACGTTGTAGTTAAACGTTTTCTAAAAATAAATAAATAAATATAATAATAATAACCAAACAACCTACATGTTAAGAGAATCTGACAAACCAGTGTTTGGTAAATATCCCACTTCTCTTCATAAATAGATCCTTTGCAAGGAACTCAGACAAGGAATCCTGATGTCCTACTGACGTAGAAATGTAAGGCTCCGGCTGTTTCCTTTTTGAGAACCAGTCTTGCAACGATTTCACTTTCTTGTTCAACCTCTGGGCCATGAATGTAAGGAAGTAATTCCATTTCACTGACAAGATTCTTTTTTCAAAACATTTTTTATAATTTTTTTAAATTCAATCAAACTGAATAGTTCGTTTTGATTTTATGCGTTTCAATTAATTTCTTTTTTTAACATTTTAAAATAAAAGAGGAAATAAGAAAAATTCACTCTTTTTTGTGTGATACAACTTTACAGATTCCGCAACAAAATTTGTTAAAAAAGCCTAGATAATCTTAGGCTATCCCATGCTCATAGAAATTTAAATATAATGAAATTTCATTAAGTAGCTGAATGTCCAATTCTTAAAGAATTTAGAATCCGATGGTTTAATAAGAAAACTTAAACTAGAACCTGAATGGGCAGAATAAGCGCCTTTATTGGTACCACTTGGAGGCGGCTAATTACAGACAGTTTTTGATTTCTAATTTCAATTTTTATATTTACTTTATTTATAACCCCCACACTAGACTAAAAAGAACAGAACTAAACAGACGCTATCGACTACTTAAAAGACTCTTAGACGATAGATCTAAACTGTCTGTAGACAACAGAAGACTAATTTATACTTCTATTTTGAATCCCATCTGTGCGTATGGAATAGAGCTGTGGGGTTCAACCAAACGCACAAATCTTCAAAGGATTCAATCTCTTCAATCTAAAATACTTCGAGATATTGTAAAAGCTCCATTTTATGTCTCCAACCTGACTATACACACTGACCTTAACATTCCTTTTATCACACAAGTCACTGAAAACACGATACATTTGTTACTTCACATGCAAATCCTCTACCTCAAAATCTTTCTTAAAGAACTCTTCCTGATAACCCGGACAAGACGCGTTAAGAGACAGTGGTCTCGTGATCTCCTCTAAAGTGAAGAGAGTGACTAACAGTCTAATGTTTTGGAGTGTTACCATTGGGTAACTTCTCCACTCGTTTGCTTCATTTGTTACTCTGTTATCATTGTTACTTATAGCGCCAACGCGCTGATTGTGGCACATTTTGCGGAATTCAATAATTAATTTAAATTAGTTAATATTATTGCTGCGGTTGCTATTTTAAGTTTCTGTGATAAAGAATACTTTTGGTTTTCGTAGATGAATAATATTTGTAGTTACATATGTATTTTTGTACATTAGGTCAACCTCTGCAGACGGACACAATGTCCAAGCATTGTGTTGTTCTTCTTAGTTTTTGTCATTTTTTTTTGGATTATTTTGTAGCGTCATTTCATAAACAAAAATTATTATTATTATTATTAGAAATTTAAAAATTCTGTGATATTTCATACAAGAATTTGTCATGATATGGACAAGTAAATCATAAGAAATGTAAAAACAGGCCGAAAAATCTCTGAAATAACGAAATACGAGTACTATCACATTCAATTCCTATGATTCGTCAGCCACTCGTCTACAGATATGAATTCAATTAAAATAAATTCCTCCATTCCTTACTCGAAAAGTTTCAATAGAAAATCTAAACTGGCCTACACACCATGAATCTAATAACCTTTAAAATTGCTCTAACTCATTTTTAACTGTGTCATGAGCTGGCGAAAAGCGACAAGTTTGCTCACCGAATCCAACGCAAGGATTCCATTGTCGCCACCTTCCGATTTTCCTTTTTGTTCATTTCCTATTAAACTGTGACAATAAAACTCTGTACGGTAACAATTGTGAGGTGCACATAGTGCAAAAATTTAAACATGAGACGCCAAATACCCTAAGTTTTTTGTCATTAATCCACTGCAGAGATTGCGAAGATAAATAAATAGCTTCAGTATTATGATAAAAGGAATGGCGATTGAGTACAAATCTTAACAAAATGGCTACTCCTGATAAAGTAACGTACTGTGAAGTTAAAACTGTGACTTGAGTAAAGTAACTGCGTATTTTTTGCGGAAGCACATACTTTACTACAATATTATTTTTTCCTAACAAATAAAAAAATAGCTATACGCAGGATTCGAACTCCCACTTACAAAGCCATTCTTCATAACCACTAGACCAACAACAACCACCCCGTGAAATTTGAGTTAAAGAAGTCATATGACGGGGCTTAAACCAGATTTTTAAAAAAATTAAATTAGCCCTATAAATTGAACGAATGTAAAAAAAAGAACTTACGAAATGTAATAACGGAAACAACAGCTAGAAATAAGATACTTTAGGCCAGGAGTGGTCGTTAGCCGGCATTTCGACATTACTAGAACCTGCCACTGAAGCAATATAACCGCCGCTTCAATAATATAACCATTTAGAATGTTGTATAACATCTCGATTGGGTAAGGTTTCACTTTAACTGTCCACCTCGGACAGTTTTTTTTAAAAATATTTTTTAATTTGATTCAGATGTTATTTAATCCGAAGTTTTTTTTTAAACCAGTTAATTAAAAGATCTTTCCGGCAACTAACCAACTGATGTGCATTCAATTAAACCGGAAAGTAAATTTTAATAATTTATTTACTTACATTTAAGCCAATAAAAGCGTGATTTTTCAACTGTAATAACAAAATAATAATACTACTATAGTTTACACAGAATTAGGAAGTTCAAAAGCTGGTAAAAGTGGTTGAGAATGGTTTAAAGGGTTAAAGCCCAGGTAGGTTCAGGACAATAGAAGCTGCTCTAAGCATCAGAGTAAAGGACGCCAGACCACCGCTCGGGACACTCAATCGCATACAGGGCCATTGCATTCACTCACTCAGGATTCATTTTTACACTCTCTTCACGGCGTTATTCTACTCGTCATTCAGTTTAGCCAATTCTTTTAGTAATATTTTGCATTAAGATAAACCTAATTAGTTGTTCATGGGCTCTACATAGACAAAAGACTACGTGGAACCCACACACTAGACTTAAAAGACCAGCAATGACAAAACATGCGAAACTGCTTTACAGACTTCTTGGACGACGCTCCAAATTACCCATTGAACTCAAACGCTTAATATACGAGGGTCGTTTGAAAAGTCCGTGCAAAAATTAAAAATACTTAATTTTTTGGGGTAAACCTTTTTTATTTTTCAACATAGTCTCCTTTTATGCTTATACACTTCGTCCAACGCTGCTCTAGTTTGTTGATCCCTTCCGAATAATAGGATTTGTCCAAGTCTGAAAAATAGCCATTCGTTTCTGCAATCACCTCCTCGTTTGAATAAAATCTTTTTCCCGCCAGCCATTTCTTCATATTGGGGAACAAATAGTAGTCCGAGGGAGCCAAGTCTGGAGAATAGGGGGGATGTGAAACGAGTTGGAACCCTATTTCCATTAATTTTGCGACCACAACTGCTGAAGTGTGAGATGGTGCGTTGTCGTGATGGAAAAGGACTTTTTTGTGGGCCAATCGTGGGCGTTTTTCTTGCAGCTCGGTTTTCAAACGGTCCAATAACGATGAATAATATGCACCTTTTCCAGATAGTCGATGAGGATTATTCCTTGCGAATACCAAAAGACAGTCGCCATAATCTTTCCGGCCGAAGGAACGGTCTTCGCCTTTTTTGGCGCAGATTCCCCCTTGGTAACCCATTGTTTAGATTGTTCTTTAGTCTCAGGAATGTAGTGATGTATCCATGTTTCATCCACAGTGACGAAACGACGCTTAAAGTCCTGCGGATTCTTCGGGAACAGCTGCAAACCGTCCTTGCAACACTTCACACAATTTCGTTTTTGGTCAAGCGTGAGCAATCGCGGCACCCATCTTGCGGATAGCTTTGTCATGTCCAAATGTTGATGAAAAATATTATGTACCCGTTCATTCGAGATGCCCACAGCACTAGCAATCTCACACACCTTTACTCTTCTGTCATCCATCACCATATCATGGATTTTATCAATGATTTCTGGAGTAGTAACCTCAACAGGGCGTCCAGCACGTTCAGCGTCACTTGTGCCCATATGGCCACTCCGAAAATTTTGAAACCCTTTATAAACTGTTCTAATCGAAGGTGCAGAGTCACCATAATGTTTATCAAGCTTCTCTTTAGTCTCCTGAGGCGTTTTGCCTTTCATAAAGTAGTGTTTAATCAACACACGAAATTCTTTTTCGTCCATTTTTTGAAAATCACTCGACTTCCTCGATTCAAACTAATGCCAAACACAAAGAAATAGACCGATCTGGCTGAAACTTGGTGTGTGTTCTTCCAAGAGATGCTACTAACTAAACATAACCTCGATACGCGCCAGTGGTGCTATCTCTCTGACTTTGCACGGACTTTTCAAACGACCCTCGTACAGTACTAACCTCAAACCTGTATGTGGACTTACGGACTAGAGCTGTGGGGTTCAGCCAAATCTAAAAACATACGGACTGTACAAAACAATTCAGTCAAAACTCCTCCGACAGATAGCTGACGCTCCTTTATACGGTGACTAACCTCACTCTTCACAACGACCACAACATTCCCTTCGTACACCAACTCGCCAAGACTAAATACCAAAAGTTCCTTACTACTCTCTCGACTAGCTCTAATCCTCTTGTACTGTCTCTCGCTTCCTCTGACATTCCTAATAATCCTTCTCGCCGACTGAATCGCCAATGGCCCCGCGACTTCCACAGCAGTCTGAAGACCTAAACGTCATCCTACTCCTAGAGAGTGCTACCGCTGGGTAGTTTCTCTCCTCCTGCTCTCCTACCGCATCAGTTCATCACAGTCTTCATATTTACTGATTGTATACAACTATTCAGTTTGTAAATTACAAAATAAATTTAAAAAAAAAATTAGTCCTTATTTACGCTCATTCCTAAATTGGTGTTAATGCTAGCCATTGAACCCTTAGTCCGTAATATTATCTTTCGTTCTATTTAGCCCTTCAGCCTTCCTAATCAAACTTAAATTTCCGGTGTGCCTATAAATAAATAGCTCCATAGTTCTTTCGTAGCTGCGCTCATCGACATCAACCTAATCTACAGCAAACATCACACTACACAAAAAAAGGATTCTCTTAAACTAGAAATGGAATAACATATTTCCTTAAAACGAGACTTCTAACAATAAAGCAGTAAACAAACTTGAGTAACTAATTGGCTGATAAGAATTCCGCTCCCAGACAACTCAGTCGGAATTCAGAGGAAGTCCTCTCTAGTATTTGGATTAAATATCGCAAGTCTTTCTTCATGACTAGCTTCTTGGTACTTAATCCAGGTTCATCGCTTAGTTTGAATACCCATCTCAGATCTTATAGTACCCTATTAGGTAGTAGATTCAACTTTAAAAACAACAATCTCCTGTTAAGGTACGATTCACGGACTCTTCCAAGCTAACTTCTTTTATATTCTGCAACAGTTAAGAAAATTTCACTCCCATTTCAAAATATGATTGTCAAGAGAGATATCAATCATTGAATAGTACACTTTTTGGGGAAGAATAAAACATTACTTTTAACCAAAAGTTGGTTTTTGCTAATTAGAGTAAAACCTGCTTCTATGCGGTAGATAGGGGCCGCATAAAAACAGTTTCATTCAGAAAATGTGTCAAAACTTCACGAAAAAGCAAGAAAGTGTTTTCCAAACAAAACACTTCCCTGAGGCACCTCCTCTGCTTTCACAGGATTGTATGTAGAAAGGGCCAAGTTTTCAGATACCCGGCTACTAACACTTCAATCCAAAATTCTTCGCAGAATCATTAATGCTCCATTTTTAGCTTCTAACTAGACCATCCACAAAGATCTCAATGTTCCTTTTGTACGCGACTTTATCACATTCCGGTACAAACAATTTCATCTCTCTCTCTCCACTACAATCCATTAATCCAAGAACTTGCTTTCCAATCCATTCCTGGGAATCCCAATAGAAGTCTGAGACGCCGGTGGCCAAGAGATCTACAGATGGAATCAAATGGATTTATAATTTCTTCTTTGTAAATTTGTTAATATGTAAATATTCCTCTCCCTTCTCATTCAGTCTCTATTCTCACTCAGCGCTATGACCTTGCTAATTACTCTCATTTCGCTCAGCTCAAGTTGTTCACCATTCCTTATCACATTCACAATCTATCGCCTGCATATTTCTCATTGCTCACTGCTTGACAATATCTCGGAGGGTTGTCAGTGGACAACTGCTCCTCTCTTGTGCTCATCTCTTCCCTTCATCACATTTACTAGATGCAAGTTTATGCAGTTCTAAATTATTCAATCAATAAATTTTAAAATAAATGATTTAATCCCCATGGAAACTGTTAAAAAAAAAATTAATTTCTCATTTTAAACAATGCAATATTTAGAATCTCGTTACATATTCGTATACCGCACAAAAAAAAGGTTTGACTGCATTTCATTGGCTACAGTCTTTGGAAAGGCTGATTGTTAGTGACTGACCAAATCTTTAGGAAGATCAAAAACAATTGGTGCCAACACCCACACGATTCCCTCTCACAATACTCTATTTTCTAATAACCACTTTTGCGGACTCAGGTGACCCTCAAAGAACTAATACTGCCAATGGAAAATCGATATCGAAAATGTGACATAAAAGCAATAGAGGGGATAAAAAAAAGGAGTTATAACGTTTCGAAAAAGTATTTGTCACAAATAGGAGAGAAAATACTTTTAAGAATTAAAAATTATAAGAGTATTTCTAAAAAATTTACAGTGAAAATTATAAACATCTCAAATGATTAGTTTTATCTGAAATAGATAAGAAATAGCTACTTATTAATTTAAAGATAATATTTTATTATAACATTTATATTTGTTTCTAACTCAAATTTCGGTGAAAGGAAACAATAATAAATACATAATATGAGAGGAGGAGAAGGGTGGGAGAAGAAATACACGAACGACGATGGAGCAATAATCTGAAATAGGTTCGGTGACCCCAATAAACAGTCAATTCATGGCAGCAGCCGTTAGTGTGTTGACAGGCCCCTGTTATAAACATTAATGGAAAAGAAGCTAGAATTATTACTGGCACGACTGAGTTCTACAGCGAATAATAATATAGTTTAGATCCAGCATACATCATCATTCCAAGAAGTGGGAATGTTTTTTGGTAAATAACCTTGGTAAATTCCGTGATTCGTCTTAAATAATGTAACAATTTTTTTATTTCAGTCACTTTGGGATGATTCAAGTATAAAAGAGCAAGGAAAACTGACGAGGAATTGAAAAACGTGTCACTGCAGCTAAGATGGCAGCTGCAATTAAGGTTATAAATTCTTGTTTAGCACTAATAGAGATGTCAAATAACATTTTTCTGCAACCATGTAGGGAAGTACTCATTACTCAATTAAAATCAGCTGTGTAATGCCCAACTTCCCACACTAGTGGGGAAAAATTCCCATTAGTGTCACTTTCCGCACTAGTGAGTGGAAAAACTTTATTGTGCTTCCTTGATATAAAAGTAAAGTAATCGCCTATTTTTTCAGGCGGGGCTTAACGTCCAACTACCAATTAGGTGTCGTGGACGGAGGCGACTAGCAAACATACTTTACTGTAAATTTCTTTTATTAACCATTAAATAAAATCCAAGGCCTAAAGACCGGGAATCGAACCTAGTACCACAATACATATTAGCTTCGCAGGTCTCGCCTCTAACCGCTCGGCTACCGTGGCGCCGCTTCCTTGATATAAGAAGTTTTGTTATTAACATAAATATTTTCTGTAAAACTTTAATAAGCTTATTTAACGTAACTAAATAATTAAAAAACGAATATTAAAAAATAAAATAAAAATTGAAAGGAATATAGAAATAAAAATAATACTTTAATAAATAATTAGATATTTTTAATTATAACAGTTAAAAAGGTTATAGTGTTACCTTATAGAAATTTAAAATGGATTCTAGTGATTCCTGTTTAGAAAACACTCCTCCATCAATAAAAGAAACAGCAGAAAATGTAATAAGTAATGTGAATACGTAAGTAATGTAAATAATTGTAATATAACAATAAATGTTTATAATAAATAAATTACTTTTTGTAGACTGTAAAAATGAAATTTTTAATTTTTTTAGTTAATAAATCTATTGGTTGCAGAAAAAATATAATATTTAATTCGAGTGTCAAGTATTTTCCTCATACTCGGCAATTTGCACTTGCACTCGCCTCACTTCGCTCGCTCGTGCGTGCAAACCCTGCCTCGCGTGAGGAAAAGTACTACTTTCCGCACTTGTTAAATAAATAACTATTCTGAGTGACACCGTAATCAGTTACCGAGAAAAAATAGAAATAAATCTTTAAAACCCTATTTTTATGGGTATTATACAGAAATAAATTATCAAAATTGAACTACATTAGATTTGTACAAAATTTTACATGATAATATACGTAAACACGATAACAATTTGCATGCAAAAAGTAAATGCATGTCGCAAAGAGGTACATATTTTACACATTAATAACAATTTGATAAACCCTAGATTTTCAGCACGACTATAACGTAAAACAATTTCTGTACGGGTAGGACATTTGTTAATAAACTTACAGTTTAAAAAAAATCAAGTACAGTCGAGCCTCCCATAAAGGACACTCTCACTAGCGGCCACCTCCATTTACGGGCCAGTTTTTGGATTTCCCCGTTTTACCCCAATACACTTTCTATATAAAAGAACCTCCGTCTAACGGTCTATCTTTACATAGCGACGGCGGACATTGATTTTGGGGAACGGATATGTTTCACCTCCCACCAACGACCACCTTATTATTAAGAGTTCGTTTGACGCGGTGATAAAAAGAATTATTACGCGTGAAAATTAGTGATTATTTTTACAATGTTGAGGAATGATATAGTAAAAGTGCGTCTGTCCATTAAGTTTAGCAAAAATTTACCGTTCATAAAGTAATAAAAAAAGTTAAATGTGGATAAAAAATGCAATGTAAATTGATATTGCTATTTGTATTTATGACTTTTTTGATGATAATTATCAGAGAAATGTTTTTAATAAAATATTATTATTTAGTATGATGATAATTTTACCATAAATTATTATTGTTATAAATAAATGTGATGATAATTATAAAAATTATTAAGTAAGTCAATAATATGAAGTTCTTTGATAAATTTTTTGGATAATTAAGAAAAATTTGATGCATATCATATAGCTAAATAATTATGCAATTATGTACGTTTTTAAATCTATTAATAATAAACAATTTTTAAATAGATGTTTGGAAAAAAAAAACCTATTTTTTCATAATGAAACTTGCCTACCTCCTTCTAACGACCACCTCCAAATAGCGGCCACTTTGCTTTCCCCCGCCAGTGTCCGTTACTGAAAGCTTCGACTGTACAAGGGTTTGATTAAACACTAAAAGTCAGAGAGATAGCACCACTGGCGCGTATCGAGGTTATGTTTAGTTAGTAGCATCTCTTGGAAGAACACATACCAAGTTTCAGCCAGATCGGTCTATTTCTTTGTGTTTGGCATTCGTTTGAATCGAGGAAGTCGAGTGATTTTCAAAAAAGTGGACGAAAAAGAATTTCGTGTGTTGATTAAACACTACTTTATGAAAGGCAAAACGCCTCAGGAGACTAAAGCTTGATAAACATTATGGTGACTCTGCACCTTCGATTAGAACAGTTTATAAATGGTTTCAAAATTGTCGGTGTGGCCATATGGGCACAAGTGACGCTGAACGTTCTGGACGCCCTGTTGAGGTTACTACTCCAGAAATCATTGATAAAATCCATGATATGGTGATGGATGACAGAAGAGTGAAGGTGCGTGAGATTGCTAGTGCTGTGGGCATCTCGAATGAACGGGTACATAATATTTTGCATCAACATTTGGACATGACAAAGCTATCCGCAAGATGGGTGCCGCGATTGCTCACGCTTGACCAAAAACGAAATCGTGTGAAGTGTTGCAAGGACGGTTTGCAGCTGTTCCAGGACTTTAAGCGTCGTTTCGTCACTGTGGATGAAACATGGATACATCACTACATTCCTGAGACCAAAGAACAATCTAAACAATGGGTTACCAAGGGGGAATCTGCGCCAAAAAAGGCGAAGACCGTTCCTTCGGCCGGAAAGATTATGGCGACTGTCTTTTGGTATTCGCAAGGAATAATCCTCATCGACTATCTGGAAAAGGGTAAAACTATTACAGGTGCATATTATTCATCGTTATTGGACCGTTTGAAAACCGAGCTGCAAGAAAAACGCCCACGATTGGCCCACAAAAAAGTCCTTTTCCATCACGACAACGCACCATCTCACACCTCAGCAGTTGTGGTCGCAAAATTAATGGAAATAGGGTTCCAACTCGTTTCACATCCCCCCTATTCTCCAGACTTGGCTCCCTCGGACTACTATTTGTTCCCCAATATGAAGAAATGGCTGGCGGGAAAAAGATTTTATTCAAACGAGGAGGTGATTGCAGAAACGAATGGCTATTTTTCAGACTTGGACAAATCCTATTATTCGGAAGGGATCAACAAACTAGAGCAGCGTTGGACGAAGTGTATAAGCCTAAAAGGAGACTATGTTGAAAAATAAAAAAGGTTTACCCCTTTATTAAGTAGTTTTTATTTTTGCACGGACTTTTCAAACGACCCTCGTACTCCAACATTTCATTCATACTTCAGCTTGTAATTTTCAACCATTTAGAAAAGTTCGTAAAAGATTATGTTTTATTTGAATTGCGTTTCAAATTTTTTTCTCAATTTTCCTTGAAGTTTTCTTGTACCACTATTCGGGTTTTCAAAGTACTTTTAACATTCGCCTGTGAACTACGTTTTCATGAATCCTAACAGAAGATCTTAAAAAAACAAAATAAATCCATTGTACTATTTGGAAATTTTATAAAAATTGATATTTAATTTAACTCCTACTAAATTACTTTTTCAATAATATTTTTCAGAATTTATTAGATATCACAGGCCCTTATGCTGGCCATTTTCAAATATGAAATTATTACGGCCGTGGAGATTAGAACTCCATTTCCCTTGGAGGAATTAAAAATGTATAGTTTCTTAAATTCTCAAACAGTACATCTATGTACATGAAATTTCGAATCGAATGACAACTCATTCGTGAAAATCGGTTCCCGCGTTTAGGCGCTACGTTGATTACAAAAAAGGTAACAACAACAAGAAGATTTTCTAAAAAATGCCGTTTTTGCTCATTTTCAGCAACTTATTTCTCGAAATCTATTATAACTGGGTTGTTGCAAAAAAAATACACTTATAAACGAGGATTTGCCCTATATTATAAAGAAAATTTGGGAATTTTATCTTTTATAGAAAAAGAGAAAAAAATTGTCAAAGTTGGGTGTTTTTCAACGTTACGCTTTTTCGTGCAATTTTTGACGATCAACCCTTATACAACTGTCCTACCGGAAAGTTTTAATGAAACACCATTAAACAACTAAAAAATTCAAAACACATTTTTAATAAAGTGCATAAAATATTAAATGAACACTATCTACAATTATTAAAAAGCCTTTAAATGCAACTGCACGGTTTTAGATGAGCAACTCGTTGATTGGATAAATTATTTACTCTATTCAAATGTTCTACAGAGAAGCTAATTGTGTTTTAAATGAAGGAAATTTTTTAAAAAAAATCTTTAATAATAAAAAAAAAATGTAATTAAAAACAATTGCTTCTTTATAAAATATAAATAATAGCATTTGATCTCTAAAGCACCACCACAGTAGAGCTATTGTTTAAGTATGCAAAAGATAAGGTTAAAAAGCTAAAGTACAAAGTTCAGCGTCTCAAAGAGAAAATAATAATTGCATTGATCTACTGGTTGATAATTAAAAAAGATAACAGATAATACCATCAAACAGAACGGCAAAATAATTAGTAAATAAAGATTTTTATTTATTTTTTTCAACGATTTATCGTAACTACAACTTATTTAATTTCTATGCAGCAAAAAAAAATGAAAGAATGTCGTTGTGCAAACATGGTGGAATGTGTTGCAGAAGTTAAATTAGCCGTTGTTAAGTTCTCAGTGTGTCACTAGATAAATAGCAACAAGAGACTTGCGTGTTATGCAATATACTAGAGAAACATGTGTAGCAATTCTAGTAACAATTTTCCCCTAATAATTATGTTTGTTGAGAGGTAAAATTGCTTATGGATGTCTTTAAATAAATATTTAGTCTTAAAATAATAAAATTAAGAAAAAAAGACTGGTCTGACTTTCTCTTACAGCAATTAACCTAATTAAACTAGACTTACAATTTGAGGTGAGAAGTGGTAGTACATGCTGACTTTCTTCAAAGACTATTTTTTGAAAAACAAACCTCACACTATGAAAGTCTATAAAGGGTGAACCAGTAAGTATTGTCCATTGGCCTACTGTGTGTAGTACATTTAAAGTGGAGTTCAATGAAGTATTGGCCAACTTCATATTTTACTGTGTTCTTGAGTGACGTCACTTCAATTTTTTTTGTTTAAATCATTACTTTTTTCCAATAAAAATGTTATTACTCAGAAAGTTTTAGTCTGAATTCGATTCTGATGACACGGTTAGAAAGGCAGATAAATTTTCTAAAAATTGATACCATTTCAAAGCATAAGTTATTCTCCAAACAGCCTTAATCTTCCTCTGAATGCTGGAAAAATAAAAGTAATCGAAATTGTTAAGAAAACTCATTAAGCCCTTACGTGATCATTATCAGACCTAGGTGCTGGCACTTTTTAGTAAAAGTTTCCTGGCCTAATGGACTTTCAAGCTATATATCATTTTCCAGGATTCCTTATATCTTCGTATGAGAAATTACGTTTGTTTTGCAAGAAAACGAGTTCAAGAGCACTCAAGAGTGTTAGTTATCAAGTTGTTTAATTCATTGAAAACTCTTTTAGATGGACCAGTAGTCAAATTTTAAGTAGATTGTCTTAAAATAAGAAATTCAAAGGTTACAAATTGCACTTAAAAATTTAAAGTGACGTCATTCAAGAACAGTGGAAAATATGAAGCTGGCCAATACGTCATTGAACTCCACTTTAGATGTACTACACTCAGTAGGCCTATGGACAATACTTACTGGTTCACCCTGTATAGTAAATAGCACCGTTAAGCCCATTGGTTCAAATGTAAAAGTTATGTTACATATTTAATCAATAATGGGTGATAAGTTCAAAAAAATTACACTAAAAAGGCATTTTATAGCTAAAACCATGCACTTTTCTCATACATACGAGGGTCGTTTGAAAAGTCCGTGCAAAGTCAGAGAGATAGCACTACTGGCGCGTATCGAGGATATGTTTAGTTAGTAGCATCTCTTGGAAGAACACACACCAAGTTTCAGCCAGATCGGTCTATTTCTTTGTGTTTGGCATTCGTTTGAATCGAGGAAGTCGAGTGATTTTCAAAAAATGGACGAAAAAGAATTTCGTGTGTTGATTAAACACTACTTTATGAAAGGCAAAACGCCTCAGGAGACTAATGAGAAGCTTGATAAACATTATGGTGACTCTGCACCTTCGATTAGAACAGTTTATAAGTGGTTTCAAAATTTTCGAAGTGGCCATATGGGCACAAGTGACGCTGAACGTTCTGGACGCCCTGTTGAGGTTACTACTCCAGAAATCATTGTTAAAATCCATGATATGGTGATGGATGACAGAAGAGTGAAGATGCGTGAGATTGCTAGTGCTATGAACGGGTACATAATATTTTGCATCAACATTTGGACATGACAAAGCTATCCGCAAGATGGGTGCCGCGATTGCTCACGCTTGAACAAAAACGAAATCGTGTGAAGTGTTGCAAGGACGGTATGCAGCTGTTCCAGAAGAATCCGCAGGACTTTAAGCGTCGTTTCGTCACTGTGGATGAAACATGGATACATCACTACATTCCTGAGACCAAAGAACAATCTAAACAATGGGTTACCAAGGGGGAATCTGCGCCAAAAAAGGCGAAGACCGTTCCTTCGGCCGGAAAGATTATGGCGACTGTCTTTTGGGATTCGCAAGCAATAATCCTCATGGACTATCTGGAAAAGGGTAAAACTATTACAGGCGCATATTATTCATCGTTATTGGACCGTTTGAAAACCGAGCTGCAAGAAAAACGCCCACGATTGGCCCACAAAAAAGTCCTTTTCCATCAGGACAACGCACCAGCTCACACCTCAGCAGTTGTGGTCGCAAAATTAATGGAAATAGGGTTCCAACTCGTTTCGCATCCCCCCAATTCTCCAGACTTGGCTCCCTCGGACTACTATTTGTTCCCCAATATGAAGAAATGGCTGGCGGGAAAAAGATTTTATTCAAACGAGGAGGTGATTGCAGAAACGAATGGCTATTTTTCAGACTTGGACAAATCCTATTATTCGGAAGGGATCAACAAACTAGAGCAGCGTTGGACGAAGTGTATAAGCCTAAAAGGAGACTATGTTGAAAAATAAAAAAGGTTTACCCCAAAAAATTAAGTAGTTTTTATTTTTGCACGGACTTTTCAAACGACCCTCGTAAGTGCCCTTAATTTAATTTTTAAAGGTCGCAGAACTACTTATACGCAATAAGTATAGTTAATAGTACAGGAAATCGTAGGAGTCGTTTTTGGAGAAATTAAAAATAATATTTTTCAGTTAATTATTAATTTTTTTTCTTCGTGCACTACGACCAGAGTTGGGCAAAATTTTTAGTCGCGACTAATATTTTTAGTCGTGACTAAAAATGTGATTAAAAATTTAGTCGCGACTAATTAGTCATGACTAATTCAATCGTGGTCACATTTAATCATGATTAATATTAGTCGTAAGCGCGACTAAATAAAATAATCATGATTAACATTAGTCGTGAATTAGTCGTGACTATTTTTTCAATCACAAACCATTAGACTTAGTCATCGCCAAGATTACTCTTACTGAATGCATTATACATATACTAATCTGAAATTTGTGGAATTTAAGAATGCAAGCACTTTAAAGTTAAACCACCACATCAACTCACTAGACCTATATGGGACCACTTTGCACTCACATTTAACCATGTTTACGACTCACAAGACTTATATAGGACCAACTTATCCTCACATTTAACCATGTTTACGACTCACAAGACTTATTTAGGACCACTTTACACTCACATTTAACCATGTTGACAACTCACAAGACTTATATAGGACCAACTTATCCTCACATTTAACCATGTTTACGACTCACAAGACTTATATAGGACCAACTTATCCTCACATTTAACCATGTTTACGACTCACAAGACTTATTTAGGACCACTTTACACTCACATTTAACCATGTTGACAACTCACAAGACTTATATAGCACCATCTTATACTCAAATTTAGCCATGTTGGGGTTTCACAAGACTTATTTAGGACCACTTTACACTCACATTTAACCATGTTGACAACTCACAAGACTTATATAGGACCAACTTATCCTCACATTTAACCATGTTTACGACTCACAAGACTTATATAGAACCAACTTATCCTCACATTTAACCATGTTTACGACTCACAAGACTTATTTAGGACCACTTTACACTCACATTTAACCATGTTGACAACTCACAAGACTTATATAGGACCAACTTATCCTCACATTTAACCATGTTTACGACTCACAATACTTATATAGGTCCTCCTTACACTCACATTTAACCATGTTGGTGACTCAGGAGACATATGTAGAACCACTTTACATTTACGTTCATCTTATTTTTCGCCGCGTCACATGTATCTTTTCCTTCTTTTCTTTTTGTCTCTATCTATCGTCTACTCATTGCTTTACTTATTATGCACATAGCTTACTTTTTATATTTGCCCTATTAATATACTCCAAGCATATACACACAAACTAACTATGTATATATATTTGTATATTTACATAAAAATATACCGGGTGATCCATTTAAAACGCACCAATCGCTAATAACTTTTTATGAAAGCGGAAATCCGGAAAACCCATTAAATAAACTATATGTTTTTTCGTCTAGTTTTCAAATTTTTCACCCCCGATGCTGTATCTTCCTTTTTTGCTGGGTTACGGCCAAAAAATTTATTGGGGTTACGTGAGGACCACTGGCAATGATTATGAAAACTACATAAAAAAATTATGAAAAATGATGTTAATTCCTTATCGATATCCTTAATATTTGTCGAGTTATTTAAGATCAAAGTTACAAAATTATCTATTCATGATCGGTTTTCAATATTAATTTTCCATCAGAAATACACGTTTTGGGAGGTTCTCTGACTCCAAAAAATGTTATTTGTGATGCAAAGAACAAAAATAATAATAATTGAAGATTTAAAAAAATGTAGTGTAATCTAATGGTTGTGGGTGAATTAGGATAAACTTGTTTTATCATCAAATAAAAGCAACCATTACAACATGTTAATGTACCCCGTACTTCTCCAACCTATGATTACGATAAGAATATCTTGCCAAGGATGGGCGGGTGTTGGCCTGGTGGACATGAACGTGGCTTTGTAAATTGGAAGATCCCCAGTTCGAATCCCGCGTATGACTACATTTTATTAAAACGTATTAAGAATTATGAATGACTGCATACGCGAGATTCGAACTGGGGATCTCTCACTTACAAAGACATGCTCTTGACTACAAGAGCAACACACTGGCAAGATATATTGGTGAGTGAGTTTTTGTGTATTGTTATACGTTTTTGTTTGTGTGTGTACATTTATTTTACATTAAGGATGAAGAAAAAAGAAATAAGACACTTTCACCCTTAAACATTAATTGTTTTCCAATCTTACATTTATTTATTCCCTTTAAACTAATTTTGGTAAATAGTTCAACTTCAGATTAATAATTGGGAAATGCTAGATTTCTTTGTAACCTACAACAATCTGAATTACGTTCTATAATAATTGATGAATGTCCGAATCCGGTTTTGTAAACAATAAACATGCATGGGGGAAGGAATAGCGTTGCGATTAGCGTATTAGATTCCCTTGCGGAAGTCCCGGGTACGAATGCAGCTGCTGGCCCTTGGATTTCCTTTTCCTAGGAGTTTCTTATAGCTCACTGTCCTGTTCTTACATCTGTGTAGATAGATTGACAAAAAAAAAAAAAAATTGACAAATACATGGGAGGCAGTAAAAAATAAGTTGAAGGTGAATGTAAAGCAGTTCTACACAAGTCTAAAGATACACAAAAACAGTTAAACAGGAGGTCCTAAATGTCATGTGGGCCGTAAACAATGGATAAATGTGTCTATGAGGAGGACCAGTATAAGTCTTGTGAGTCGTAAACATTGTTAAATGAGAGAATAATGTGGTCCTAAATAAGTCTTGTGAGTCGTAAACATGGTTAAATGTGAGAATAATGTGGTCCAAAATAAGTCTTGTGAGTCGTAAACATGGTTAAATGTGAGTGTAAAGTGGTCCTAAATAAGTCTTGTGAGTCGTAAACATGGTTAAATGTGAGAATACTGTGGTCCAAAATAAGTCTTGTGAGTCGTAAACATAGTTAAATGTGAGTGTAAAGTGGTCCTAAATAAGTCTTGTGAGTAGTAAACATGGTTAAATGTGAGTGTAAGGTGGTCCTAAATAAGTCTTGTGAGTCGTAAAGATGGTTAAATATGAGAATAATGTGGTCCAAAATAAGTCTTGTGAGTCGTAAACATTGTTAAATGTGAGAATAATGTGGTCCTAAATAAGTCTTGTGAGTCGTAAACATGGTTAAATGTGAGATAATGTGGTTCTAAATAAGTCTTGAGAGTCGTAACATGGTGAAATGTGAGTGTAAGGAGGTCCTGTATAAGTCTTAAGAGTCGCTAACTTGGTTAAATATGAGTGTAAGGTGGTCCTTCATAAGTCTTGAGAGTCGTCAACATGGTCAAATGTGAGTGTAAGGAGGTCCTGTATAAGTCTTAAGAGTCGCTAACTTGGTTAAATGTGAGTGTAAGGTGGTCCTTCATAAGTCTTGAGAGTCGTCAACATGGCAAATGTGAGTGTAAGGAGGTCCTGTATAAGTCTTGTGAGTCGTAAACAAGAATAAATAAATGAATAATTCACGACTAAGGCTAATGATTAACTTAAACAACTAAAAAAACCAATTAACGACTAAATTAGTCGTCGCTCAATGACGCGACTAATGAAATTAGTCACCTATTTTTGGACGACTAATGTTATTTAGTCGTGGCTGACGTCACGACTAATCTGAATTAGTCACCAATTTTAGGACGACTAATCTCAATTAGTCGTCAATCATATGGTGACTAATCTGAATTAATCTTTAGTCGTGATATATTCCACGACTAAGACTAACCTTTAGTCGTTAGTCGTAATCGGTCTGTGACTAATTTAGTCATGAGATTAGTCGTTAGTCGTGATTGAAGTTTTGCCCAACTCTGACTACGACTTCTTGACCCATTACCACCTCAATAACAATATATCCAAAGATCAAAGTGCTCTCAATTGCTTATTTACACCATTGACGAGTTTGATAAAGAGGCAACTTAAATTCACAAGCAACAAAAAAAAAAAACGAGTTCAGCCTTTATTTTCAGTCACTAGAAATTAAAAATGTCTGATTGAATAAATACGACATTATTTCACGAAAAATTTATCAAGTTAGCATTTAATACTATTTTCAGAGTGAAACACTCAGTGAAGTAGACATTTCTGGAATTCACTTAATTCTAAAATAGGAAAACTCGAAACCAGGGTTTTTTTTAGATCGATCATTATTTTTTTCTAACAAATCATGAAATAATCATTATTTTTGATCAATAAATTTAAAAAATCATGCCTAATTTATTAATGAAAATAAAAATCAATTTTTGAGTTTTATTGATTCCATTAAAGATAATGGATCAACTCCCTGAGCGATACTTTTTTAAATTAAAAATAATGATTAATCCTTGATCGAAATAATTTCACTAACAAAATTAAAATCAGGTTGAATTCAAATAAAATACGTTTGTTTCTCACTATTTGCAATGTTGTTTACGTAAATGTAAATGATGGAAGGCATATTAAATAGTATTATACATAAACAAAAATACTATAATCAAAATACCTATTTCTGATTTTAAAAAATTTTGCTCACAAATGATCATTATTATTGATCGAAAAGATTTCGCTTACAAATAATGATCAAGTTATGATTTTTTTCCAGCAGTTAAAATAAAAATCACTCTTCATTAAAATCATAAAATGATTATTTTAAAATTACCAGATCAAAAAAATATTGATCAGATTTGATTTTTATTTGTTTATTTTAAATTATCGATTTCAAACCCTGGTCGAAACACATATTTTGTTTTTAATAGTTATACTCACTTTTGGTTTATAAATAATTTTGCCCGCGAATTTCTTTTTCTGTTTGGCAATCGAGCTAATTTTAGAATTGTTTTTCTCTAGCAAACTGGATTTGAAATCTAGTTTTTGCGGCAAAGATATTAAAGCAAGATAAAAATATCTAAATAAAGTGTATCATATAATTAAGATTTTTCTAACGGGCCTATATCTTCAAGAATTTCATTCCCTAAAACGCTAGCAAAAACGTTTCAAAATGTACTCAATATTTGGGTTTCCCCAAATGTTTTCTAATGATGCAAGCTAAATTTAAGAATAAAAATTAGTAATTCCTAGAAAATAATAAATAAGATAAAATTCCCGAACAGTTACTAATAAAACGCTATAAAAGAACCGGCCATTTTTATTTTATACACGCAACATATCAATTATTTCAAAGCCATAATTACTATGTGGAGAAAAAAGTGGGTCGGTTATATGAGAATGCGAATCGAAATATTTTAAGCTGAATGGTGAAAGGAAAGTAATCGATATTCGTTGCGACTTCTTGGTTTTAACGCAACGTGGGAAAAGTAGTTATTCTTCCAAAGGCTGTGAATCTTAGCATATCACAGAAAAATCAAAAAGGCTTTCCAATTTTTTGCCTTATCTTTTTCATCCAACTTAAGAATGAAGCGATTTCATCAATGGGTTGGATCGAACCTACGTCATACAAAAGAAATGGGGATGTTAGGACTCTACATTTTTTAAAAAAAATGGTTCCGTTTATGTGCATTGTACAATATAAATCAACATCTCAGGGAAAGTATTGCAATCATTAACAAATACTGGTCGCGTGAACCGATTTCCAAGAAAGAAGTATCATTTGAAATCATTGATATGCAGATACAGCTTTTGCGCGACACTCGCAAAGTGAGAAAGAATCTATTTTGTAAGAATCTGTGAAACTAACCAAAGATAAATTTATAAACAATAAGTATCCAAATGGAAGGGATTAGCTATGAGGTTAGCATACTGGACTCCCACGCGGAGGTCCCGGGTTCGAATCCAGCAGCTGACCCTTAGATTTTCTCTTCCTAGGAGCTTCTTACAGCTCACTGTCCGGTGATGGACAGTGTTGACTGTAACGAGAGAACACTGTCCGGAGGCCGGCAGTGCACTGGAAAAAGCTCCGGGCGCCAATAACCTTGGATGTTGACGCGCCTTAAATCACAAAAAAAAAAATAAGTATCCAAGATTCCAATCTCTATTTAGAGTTCATTGATTTTCTAAAGATTCACGCTGCCTTAATTTAAACTGTGTTAATTAATAATTCCAATAATAAATGATTTTCAAATATATAACTACAGTTTGCTGATACTCAATTTTAACGGAAGTATATTAAAACTGAAAATTTAAAACATTCAACAATTCTAGGAAGGGAACAATTTTACTTGAAAGGCATAAAGGATACCAACTCGTCAGGTTTGATGCGGTTGCCTTGACACCAGCGCCGGCGCACTACTCTAGTATCCAAGTATACTTCCGATAAACAAGAAAATTATTCTACTCATTATTTTGTTTATCTTTCAGGAATCAGCTAACTTTTTAATATAGGGAAATATAGTTTGCACAACTCTATAATTGTGTATGATATAAATATTGTTGGGAATTTAGTAGAGAAGATATACTACAACGTAGATTAGATTAGATTAGATTAGATTTAGTCGGGCGGGACGGGACCTATACTCCATGGCACCGCAGCCACATACAACAACGTAAAAGCTTAGTGAATCTTACAGAAACCCTCAAATTTTGATCTCAGATTTCTGGCTTCCTAATAAAGGGAACTTTATAGTATTTCGCAAATTATAGACAACTGCAAACTCTATAATTTGTGTAAGATATAAATATTGTTGGGAGTTTAATAGAGAAGATATACAACATCGTTAAAATTTAGTGAATCTTACAGAAACCCTCAAATTTTGATCTCAGATTTCTGGCTTCCAAATAAAGGGAACTTTATAGTATTTCGCAAATTATAGACAACTGCAAACTCTATAATTTGTGTAAGATATAAATATTGTTGGGAGTTTAGTAGAGAAGATATACAACATCGTTAAAATTTAGTGAATCTTACAAAACCCTCAAATTTTGATCTCAGATTTCTGGCTTCCTAATAAAGGGAACTTTATAGTATTTCGCAAATTATAGACAACTGCAAAGTCTATAATTTTTGTAAGATATAAATATTGTTGGGAGTTTAGTAGAGAAGATATACAACATCGTTAAAATTTAGTGAATCTTACAAAACCCTCAAATTTTGATCTCAGATTTCTGGCTTCCAAATAAAGGGAACTTTATAGTATTTCGCAAATTATAGACAACTGCAAACTCTATAATTTGTGTAAGATATAAATATTGTTGGGAGTTTAGTAGAGAAGATATACAACATCGTTAAAATTTAGTGAATCTTACAAAACCCTCAAATTTTGATCTCAGATTTCTGGCTTCCTAATAAAGGGAACTTTATAGTATTTCGCAAATTATAGACAACTGCAAAGTCTATAATTTTTGTAAGATATAAATATTGTTGGGAGTTTAGTAGAGAAGATATACAACATCGTTAAAATTTAGTGAATCTTACAAAACCCTCAAATTTTGATCTCAGATTTCTGGCTTCCTAATAAAGGGAACTTTATAGTATTTCGCAAATTATAGACAACTGCAAACTCTATAATTTGTGTAAGATATAAATATTGTTGGGAGTTTAGTAGAGAAGATATACAACATCGTTAAAATTTAGTGAATTCTACAAAACCCTCAAATTTTGATCTCAGATTTCTGGCTTCCCACTTGTTGATTTGAAAAAATTAAATAAAAATAAATAAATAAACACCAGATTCTTCGAAAAATCTAAGAACCATTTCGGAAGATAAATAGAATAACACTGTAAAGCTTCAGGAAATAAAGGAAATCTGAGATTTGTGAAAGAAAATTCTGTTACTCATAAAAAAACCAGTTCACTTACAATCTACTCTCTTTAAAAGGCCAGCGAACATTCACATACCTGAAACAAAAGAACCACATTCAAATAAAATAACAATCAAAAAATTATTTACAATAAGGCAAAGAAAAAATAGGTAAACTATGTGCCTATAAATGGTTACTTTCTTTAATTTACGAATACTTGCTGGAAGTAAGAATAATTTATTTGAATCAATTCGTAACCGGTCACTGCTATAACCGGACTTACTATAATTAACTATAATTTCTATAATTATAACTATACTTTCCACTATTAATTATACTATAATTTTTGGCAGCATATATTAATTTTATTTATGTAGACATATATTTTCCACAATAGTTCCATTATTATTTATTATTTTAATCAATTTATGCATAAAATTGTGTACATATGGTTACAAAAAAAATCCTTAGATGCTGGGCGTGCTGTAGCAATGGAAGAAAATTTCACAAAACGCCAATTATTTCCTTTACAGATGCTTCTATAATCTATGAGCAAACAATTATCCTGGTACGAAAAGAATAGATCTTTTAAATCGCTGTAGATTTGGCTATAAAGCTATGTTTATTATAATCTACGAGTACATCTGTCTTTTTCTGAGCTTTTGATGTGAATTCACATAGAATTAAAACTGTCCGGTAGGACAGTTGTATAAGGGTTGATCGTCAAAAAACTGCACGAAAAAGCGTAACGTTGAAAAACACTCCCAACTTTGACAAGTTTTTTCTCTTTTTCTATAAAAGATAGAATTCCCTAATTTTCTTTATAATATAGGGCGAATCCTCCTTTATGATTGTAATTTTTTGCAACAACCTAGATATAATAGATAGAATAACAATTTATTAGTTTACAACTTTCTGCAATTGAGTTTGCTAAACATAAATAAACTGCAATGTACTACATGAAATGTATAAACTAAAATAAAACAAAATTAAATAAAAATAAAATTTAATTATTAATTAATAAGCTCAACTGAGGCTGACTGCAGAATTAATCCGCCAAGGCCGTGGGGCTATCAGGATGATTGTAAGTCTATTAACTGGCCACTACAGACTCAGAAAACACATGCATCGCATGGGCCTGGCAGATGATAGCCTCTGTAGGTTCTGTCAGGAAGAGGAGGAAACAGCACTGCACGTATTGTGTCAGTGTGAGGGGCTTGTATGGCTAAGGATGTTACTTCTCGGGGAGGAAAAACCAAGGCCTGTGAGCTTTACCCAAGAGTCGCTTTCCAGCATTAAGAGTCTAATTAAAAGGACAGGTCTGAAGGGTGAGCTTTAAAGTTGGGGGAGCCACAATAGACCCAAAGGGGTCGCAGTGGCGTAGGCCCTGAGGCCGCCCTAGTCCAATCTAATCTAAGCTCAACTGAGACACTTTACTTGAGCTACTAATATTTCACCTGTTTTTTTGACGCTTTTCCAAATCTTGAGTAACAAAATGGTACAAATTATGTAAATCTAATTTAGGGCGGAAAGTCAAAAGGAAAACTGTATCGAATATAAATTCATTAAAATGTTGATACCTTAAGGGACTGTGGTAAGGGCACTCTATTTTTTAAAAAAACGCATTTGCCAACAATTTATTGGCGATCATTAACAGTTCCCGGAATAAGAAACCGTAACGTGAAAACATTTATTTTCTAAAAACCAAAAGAAGAAAAACCAAAAAGAACCTTGAAAAAAATAAAGGGGAAAAGATGAACCCCATTATTTAAGAGGGGGGAGAAGGGCCGGAAATGTACTGTAAACCCACTACTACAACACAAAATAGTTGTTTGGCTGGAAGGGGAAATGAGATGATGTTACCGGAGACCTATTCAATCTCTATTTGCTTATCGCCCACTCATACAGGCAGTCCTTAACCCCCTGGTCATTCTATATTGATCGACAAGATGTAGTGGGATGAGCAAACAAGGGAGGATGAACCCAGATACTCAACAGCCAATTGCGCTTCAATTTGGACCAAAATATTAAACCACCCTAGCAAAAAAAAACCTTGCCAATCATTTTTTGTTTTAATGATGGCCTTCATCCGTAGACTTGTTGCTTTAATCGCACTTAAATATAGTAACCGTATTCATTTAATGGAAGATAGGAAATACTTATAACATTTCCACTCTGCCTTATTTCTACGTAATTGGAGCTTATTTTTCAAAAATGCAATTTATGCAATAGCATTTTCGCGTTTTGAGCTCATCCTTGAATTAAAAATGTTTTAACCAGTTAAGAGTAGAATTTAGTTTCTATAAACCCTCCCACAAAGAAACGAAATTAAAATCAGACAATGACGTGTATACACATCGAACGCAGAGCAAAACAACCAAAAGTTTACAACGTCATAATAGTCACTGCAAGCACTTTTTCTGCAATTTCTGGGGCTTGAGATTACCAGAGCATTCTGTGCTTATTCAAAATCTTGCACTGCTGCTTTACGTATGCATTGCTCTAGTAAACTAGGGACGCAAGAGCTTTTACAAAGAATAGAAAAGAGCTTTGAATTCTGTGCAAAATGAAATCATGCTCGTACTGAGGTCTGAACCTTTATCTAAGGTAAAAAACGGCATTGCACAAAGGTTGAGAGCTTTTATTTGTGTGCGTAATTCCCAATCTCTAATGCGGAGACCAAACAATGTACCAACCACTTATCATTTGGCTGGCTCCTACCACAGTTCTATTGGTAAGATAAAGGAAACATCCCACCAAATAATATCTTTATTGTATTTTATTAAAATTTCTAGTTTTTTTTTTATAGTTAATGGCAATTTTATATATTTCACAACGAGTATACACATCGAACGGGAATTTGACTGTCCCGGATGTAATTTGGAATGTATTGAGGATTTGCATCACTTCATGACTGAGTGCCCCAAGTATAATGACTTGCCTCTCAGGTATTTTGGCAGAACGCCGCTTCTTACATCTGACTGTTTGGAGATAATGAATGGTAGGGATTGGTCGGCTCTTGCTGCCTATGTTCGGGATGCGTATCACCGTTGCTCGAGCATTATTAAAGAAATTACTTTATAATTTTATAACTACGAGGTGTGGCTATTGAATAACGAGATTGATGCTGCTACAGAAGAACTACAAACGCCAAATCCTAACAACCGACAGCTGTGCAGCGTAAAACCTTCCCTTTCGATTGCAGCGTCTCACGTGTTTGTAGAGAAATCTGTCTGACCGGAACCGTCGTTTGTGTAAGAGCTGTTAGTTTCGTTTTGCCGAAAACATGATAAAGTAGAGCAACGAATTGTCGTGAAATTTCACATGAAACTTGGTAAAACCGATACTGAAACTTATCTTTTATTAAAAAGAAGTTTATGGCGATGAATGTTAATCACGTGCGCGAGTTTTTGAGTGGTTCAAGCGTTTCCAAGATTGCCGAGAAGACGTTGGAGATAATGACCGCCCAGGTCGCCCTTCCACGTCCAAAACGGATGAAAATATCAATTATAATTAATCAACATTACTATCGTGAGGTGCTTGCTTAACTCCGTGAAAGAGTAAGGAAAAAACGACCCGATTTGTGGAAGAACAAGTCATGGGTTCTCCATCAAGACAACGCGCCGGCTCACACTGCATTGTCTTTCAAGACGATTCTAGCCAAGTACAACATCCCAGTTTTAGGCCATCCGCCTGATTCCCCTGACCTGGCCCCATGTGACTTTTATAAGTTCCCCAAAGTCGAATCTGCGTTAAAAGGAACACGATGATAAATAAAAAATGTTTTAACTTAAGGCTCAGACAAATATTCAAATACGTAAAATTGATGCAATTAGCCGAAAGGCACTCATCATTTAGGAATCGGCTTTTGGATAATTGCTGGTAAAGTTAAATCATTCATTAAGCGAACTGTTTGTAACAAGCTTAATAACCCTCCTAATCTAGTTATTAATCTAGACAGGGAACAAAGTCCTAAGGCTGGTTGCTAGGCAACTAATATGATTAAGGCGAACTGACAAGTATATATACACAGAGTACAGTAGCCCGAAGGAGAGTGAAGTCTAGAGTCTAGGGATTTATTTGTCAATTACGGTAAACTTTGAGAGATTCAGTATGTATTGGAAATTAAGTGACAATTTCTGAATGTTAATTGATGCGGTTTATGTAAATTATAACACGAGACCCGGGTGAATTGTCTATGAATAAATAATAAGTACTTTATTAACATTGCCAGAATCTTAAAATAACGAGAATTTGATCATTGGAATATTAATTAGGCTGAATTTGAACAAGTTTGTACCCGACCTAATTTCTGTCTTTCTATTAATAATTTTAAGACTCTAACTCCTACGTTTTCTTTAAATCTGTTTACGCCCACAGTATTGTAGATTTATGAAATCTACTCAACCTTTTATCGATTAACGAAACACGTGCGTGGTGCTGACAATGTGTTGTGCCCAGAGTTGGTTCTGTCAGGAGGAAAAGGAAAATGACGCTGCAAATACGCAGGAATGGTATAGCTCAGGGTTCGTCTGCTCGGGGAAGAGAAATCCACTCCTTCAAAAAATATCATCTTCTGAGATAATTTACAATGTACTATTCTACATCATTAGAAGGTTGGTGTGTCTCTTCTGTCTTGTATGTTCATGAACTGAATGTGATCGGTCTGTGTGTGATTGTGTTTGGTTGTAAGGAAGTCAGTGTTGGCAACCTAGCCCCTAGGTCAGGGGTCGGCAACCTTTTTTAAGTAAAGAGCCATTTTTCCTTAAATAATTTTAATAAATCTTACCAAGAGCCGCAAGGGTGATACGAGTGTAAAAGCCTCTGAATCATTTGTAATCACAAATTACTATTTTATGATATTCAATAACATTTAAATGTTTTATATATTTATTTTCACATATTGCGAAGTAAATTAACAATTAAATTATAACCAATGAAAAGGCGGCAGTCTCACAATATAAATCAAGTACTTTATTTTGATATTGCACAATTCTATTCAATTACGAACCTATCACATTTAAAATTATTTTTGAAAAAATGCCTTTGATAAATGGAATTTTCATTCGTTTCAATAAAACTAAACTATACAATATACGATATTTTGGGCAGGCTGAAGAGCCACACAATTTGGATAAAAGAGCCGCATGCGGCTCGCGAGCCGCGGGCTGCCGACCCCTGCCCTAGGTCGAAAGCTCGACATAATAAAGTTTATCATGACTGTAACTGGCATTTACTTTTTCATCCTATTGATAGAGATATTCTTTACACTCAAAATGCACATTAAACAGAAGGCTATAATAATAATAATATGCCTTTAATCGAATATCTCTCTGTTTAAATAAAAAGGTTTGTAGTCTTATGACAATGAAAGAAAAGCTCGTAGTTGCAGTGAGAAAAGCCTATACGCCATTTTAGAGCAAATCTTTTGAAAAATAGAGAAACAAAAAATGCGTTCTGTAGAAAAAAAGAGATTTTGTCAGCTAAATTTAACAGAAATCCAAACTTTGATCTTCTTGAGGCCCAAAACACATAAAAATGTAGCACATTCAGCCCAATTCTGTGCAAACCACTTTTTTTGTTTGTTTTGGAATCAGCGGGGACTTGAAAGCTGATATTTTCTTGTAGAAAATTTAAATTGGAAATTGTCCAGAATCACGATCATGTATAGTGGAACGTAAGTAAATATAAAATATCAAGCCTACCAACAAAACAATGCTAAAGGAAGTTGCACAGGTGGATTTCAAGTGCAGAGTATTGATTATGCAGCGATATTGAGCCCTTACCCTTCTCCGTCACTCGGGTTGCATTCAAGAAGTGCCATTGAACCATCAATATCATTCAACAGCCATAGATTTTAAAAATCAATTCCATGGAGAGGTACTTATTTAATGCAATAAAACTAAAATACACTACTCTATTTTGAGCAAAACAATCAGAATAGCAACTCAAGAAATTATTGACAAGTAAAGCTAGGAATTAAATGGGCATGGCCTAAATTCATTACGAGATGTAACAGCAATTGTTACTGACACAATCTTTTGTTTTTTAACGTCACGATCATTGAACGTTTAGCTTTGTTTTAACATTATTTTGAGCAGAAACCCACGTATAGTATTTATAATTAAATATATTCAACACTTTGACTTGATATTAAAATACGCTGTAATGATAAGAAAAGAATTACTACCCGAAATAGGTACAAAAAACAATTATTCTAGCAAAAATGTTAAATGAAAAGTGCTATATAATGAAACTCAGCAAGATGTGCTACAAATGTTGCAAAAAAAAATTAAATTTTTAAGGAGAAGACGAAAGGATGTTTATTTTTTACTAAATTCAGCGTAAAATAGAAGTAACCAGGCGGCTTTACTTCTGTAACTTTGTGAGCTTCTTATACGCATACTATACGCCGCCTCACTTGCTTCTATATTCCATTATACGCTGAATCCCCTTCAGTCAATTATATTTCGAATCCAGTCACTTTTGTGTCTATCCCACAATATTGCACAGAAATTTCATTTAGGCAGCAGTTAACTGTTTGAACATATTGCCAGCGTTATTAGTAAAGTAATCGCCCTATTTTTTTTCAGGCGGGGCTTAACGTCCAACTACCAATTAGGTGTCGTGAACGGGAGGCGAAAGCTCATGCTTTGCTATAAACAATTTTTTGCTAACAAATAAAAAGGAGTCATATGCGGGATTCGAACTGGGGATCTCCCACTCACAAAGCCACGCTCTTGACCACTAGACCAACACCTGCCAGCGGTATTATCTAATAAACTTGTAAATGCAATCTCAAAATTTCATCTTTATTAGCAAAAAATAAAATGTAAAGTATTGCTGTTTTTACTTCAGGCAGGCTTTACGACCAGCAAAATCATCCAAAAATAAAAACCATACGTTCAGCTTTCATGATAAATCATTTTAATAAAATTCTTTTCTGACATTAGGAGCTTAAAAAAAAGCATTGAAAGCATCATTAAAAGTAAAAAATAAAATTTCGCCACTTAATGAATCCAGTTTTAATTTTAGTGGAGAGGGGGCACATTTGAACAGGGGGCACCTTTGAACAGTTTTAATTTCTCGCCAAATATTTAAAACATTTATGATTGGTAATTTTCTCCATATTTTGTGGTAGACCTGTTGTATAATTGACAGAGTTTCCCTTCGTTTTCATTGTTTGTAAAGTCCAGAATTGAGGAATGTTATATTTTGTAAGGTGGAAGTAAAATTTTTGGTTGCAGCTTCGGAAGTGTATTGTGAAGATTGTAGTGGACAAGGTGTAAGTATTGTTAGTCCATATTAACATTTGGAATTCATATACTTAAAACTAGTATTTACAAAAATCTATTTGCTTGCAAAAAGTGTTGGATATTATATTTTCTTTTATGGAAGGAGAGGGAGCACATTTCAGCATTTCAGTTAAAATGTGCCCTACCGACCTGCAAGTTTGTGACTTTTTTTTTTTTTTTGTTTAATCGCAGAGAAGGGGAACCTACATTAAGGAGCGCAACAAACCGAATATTTTGTTCAAACTTCCTAAACCCATCCCTGTTGAGTCATTCTTGATTTTTGAACTAGATTTCAGTGGTTTAAAAGAGAAAGTAATGTAGTAGTGAGAGAAATAACTGATAGAAGGTAGATTCAGAGTAAAGTAATATCATTTCTTTCTATTTTATATTGTGTTCAAAGGTACCCCACCAGTGGGGCAGATATTAACATTGGACACAAAATTTTTAAATTAAAAAAAATATAGATATGTATGTAAAGTACCAACTGTTTATTGATATAGATCTGTTTAGAAGACTTGAAAGTTGTAGAAAACAAAATAAAAAGGTTCAATAATACGATTCTGTGCACTCTGTAACAGAAAATGTAAATTCTCTTCAAATGCCCAATTTATAGTTCCAAAAAAAATATTTCTTTTAATTTTAAGCGAGTCCCTAGAGGTCACGTTAGTATAGATCGATGATAAAACTATTCATGCATACCGGGAAACTAGAAATAAACTAAATGTAAAAAGAAAGCAGTGTGGGAAGAAATTAACGGTGTTTTCAAAGCGTTTGAAATTTATTTATAAATCTTTCCATGCGATAAATGTGGGAGCTTAGCGTTGTTACACACTATTGTGCGGAATAAATGCAGGAAAATGTTCTCTAATAATTAAAAATTTATTCAAGATAAAATGCGATAATCGGAGTTGAATTATTTTGTTTTTTTTTATTAAGAATTTCAATGAAATTGAGCTTACTTCCAAGATTTACAGAGGACGTAAACCCATTGGAAATCTGATGTAAGCAGAACTTGCAATTCTAGTATGGAATGTTCGCAATGATTTTGGTCTAACTCCCGGTAGTACTTGATGTTGGTTCACATTACTCTACTGCTTACTCTAAGTGCATTTTACCGTTAGGCGTAGAGTCATTGCCTCCATCCATTTTGGCCAGGGACTACTCTCTTCCCCCATCAATATTATAGCCTGCTCCATTGTTGCTCCTCTAGGTATCCTTTGTAGGCTGTTCTGGGTCTACCATTGGACTCATGACCAGGACGGTTTTACTTTTTTCAACTTTTTAGGCACCTTCTGCGTCATCTCATTTTCTTCTATTCCATTATTCTATTTCACGCTAAATTCTCCTCAGTCAATTAGATTTCGAATCCAGTCTCTTTTAAGTTTTTTCTACTATTTTGAACAGAAATTTCATTTGGGCAGCAGTAACAGAACATTATCTAATGCCACCGTTCTTATCTAATACTCAAGCTCTTGGACTCATAACACGTAAGCTCGTTTTAGTTACGTAGCATTTTGTTTTAGTTACTTCATTTTTATTCATAAAAATATTACCAATTTGGTGAAAACCATTCCCTTTGCATATTCTAAATTGTGCGTCAATTTTCTTAATTCGATTTACAACTGCCCATTGACAATCTATAAATTTGGATTCCTTATAATACATAATCCAAACAATTGGGAGGTCTGAATGAGTTGGCTTCTCATTTTACTCGAAACCCAGATGATCCGTACATTGGAACAGATTTTTTTTTCCTTTATTCTTAAATTCGCAACTGCGTAACACAAAAACGCAACAAGCAAATATGATAGCGTATAGTACATTATAAATGAGAAATATAGAACGAAAACTAAAATAAAATAAAGTAAAAACAAAATATAATAAAACAAAATTACAGGATGGGCTTGAATGAGGGCCATCCAACGATGACCATCATAAGTCGGTTAAAGTAAAATACCGAATGGATTGATTACGAAGGATGACCAATTTATCGTTCGACCAGGTGATCGCGAGGCCATCGGCGCCTCAGTCTGCGAGGAGGATTTGACGGGAGGTTACTGCAGGAAAGATAAAGGGATTATGATGTTGGTAAAGTGGAGCGGGACTGGGCAAGGTCAGAAACAAATGAGATTCGCAGGTCGGTGTGGATGAATGGTTGCTTACGTAGAAGGGTGCAGCATCTGTTATGGTTCGAAGGATTTTTGACTGGAGGGGTTGGATTCTGTTTAGGTTCGAACGTTTAGCTGTGGAACCGATATAAAATATCAAATTAAAAGTTCTTGTGTTTGCCATTTTTTTACCTAAGCTGCTCTCATCAAAGGCAATTTTTAAAAATCAACTTTTTACCCTCAGTGTACCTTTAAAGTGATTCTCCTGAGAAAACGCAAAACTGGCAATCTGCACAAATCTGATTTTAATTTTCTGAATGGAATGCAACCACGTAGTAAGATTTAGTAATAAATTAAAGTTGAAGAAGGGCACTGTAAATGGTACTGATGTAAGATGTGCCAGGAGAAAAAAAACCCACAATGTAACAAACTTAGACAAACGCCTTCTCTCTAGGTTGAGCTCTATTAAGCCGGCACAAGTGAATTCAATCGATAAATTGGGTTAATATCGGAGAAAATGTTTTTGGTAAGGTTAAGCCTTGTATATCCTGTTGCTAAGCAACTGGTAGATATAATAAAAATAGTAGGGAACGAGTAGATGGTTAAAGAATAAGCTCCTTTACTACCATCCACCCTCTTCTGATTTCCTGGTCGAGGATGAGGATAAAAGGATGAGTAGAGCAAACGAAACGGCCCATACAATTTTATTGCAATCTCACAAGAAGGAGAAACCAATGGACCGGCTAGCAGACTTCCCCTTTATAGGCTATATCCATTCCGTTGGTACTACAAACAATCGTGGTCAAACATTCCCCGACCTGCAGCAAACTTCTGTCTTCAGCGGCCTGTACTTGCAGAATACACGATGTTACGATCAGAAGATTGCCCCTAGCCATCATTCCAAGCGCTTTTACAAGAAGTAATCAATTAATGTTCTCTCATTTTTTCTTTTTCAGTTCCTCAAAACTGAGATTGAATTTCCTCGAGGCTGAATGCGTACAGAGTAGTGAAATATAAGTGCTGTAACGATCACCTTTGGGCACCGGGCGGAACCCCCATTGGTAATGTAGCCTTCCTGTGGAAGTGGGGGTCTGCCACAGATGACGGTTAATCTTCTACGGATAAAAAAAAATGCATAAAAATAAAAAAAAATCAAAATCACCAGCTAGTGGTATTCCTCAGGTTTCTGAGAGGAAGGTACGCTGGATGGGTCTGTACTTCAGGGTGCTGTTGTACTAGAAATTAAGATGGAACTGGTGAGAACCCCAGAAGTGCGTTCCTGGAGGGAGTTGAAACGCTGATCCTCCCAGAAACGGTGGCTTTTGCTGAGGTCTCCCAGAAACTAGGTTCAGCAAGCATCTGTTTAAGGTGGAGCTTATTAGATCGGAACCGTTGTGCAGATTGTGTCAGGAAGAGGTGGAAACGGCCTCTCAATTGTTGTTCGATTGTGTTGCAATCGAGTGGTTGCGCTATGAAACCTTTGGAACTTTGAAACCAAAGGAGATTGTAGCTCAAAAAGAACTAGTAGGGAATTCGTAAACTTCTTAGTAGGAGAGGTTTCGACTACTAGATCCGAAGGGGTGGGCACAATAAGGCCCTTTTGGCTACTGTACCAATCTTTAATCTTAATCTTCTTCTTCCTTCGGCTTTCCAGGATAATATCACTTTAGCCTTTATTCCATTCTTTTTAGGTGACCGCACCATCTTACATTACTCTTCCTCCACCTTTAGTAGCACATATTTTAAAAAGTTCATCCTAATTTTACTTACTTTATTTTCGTTTACCCCACTGGACGACTTTTAGATTTTGGAATATCACAGAAAATAAAACGTCCAACCCGAAAAGTGGTTTTTACAAATTACAAAATAGCTTCAATGTGTGTTTTCGCCTGAATTCTTTCTCTATTTTTTCACTTTATAAAAACTTTTTTATAGAAAACGTTTGACAAGAACATTCTGCGGGTTAATTATGCTTCAAAATTGCATAACTTCATTAATACTTGTTCAGCTCAATCGAAGGAGCCATTATCAGTGGCATATCTTAAGCCAATAAATAATAATAATAATAAAAGTCGATTCATCCCATAATTATAAAAATTGAGTCCTCGAAATGGAAGGAATTGAACGAATGTTTCCAGGCTGGTGCTCAGGTTCAGGTGAAGGTTTTATCAGTAAGAAAATTACCCAGTTGTTTGGAAAAATGAAGGACGAGTGGTCCAGGTGGTGCATGAAGTAGAACTTCTATCCCCAAAGCTATTTGCAACAGCAGTTTCCCTTAAGTTCAGTTTCTACGCTATAATCCAAACAGTTTGCAATATTTTCGATTTCTAGAACCAACTTAGCGAAGTGTTTTCACTAAGACTATGGTTGCACCAAAAAGAGCTTTAAATTTTTGAATCGTTTCAGCAGCGGTTTATCCAAATTTTAACTCATAATACAAAAAAAAAAAAAAATCAACTAATTTTGCTTCCTCGATATCACAAATATTCTGAATAAAAAGGAAAATTATGAACCTTAAGGAAACTATTGTATAATGGTACATCCTTAAATAGCGAAGAATTTGTTCCAACGAATTGCGAAGATAGTCTACCAACAAGACGGTATGCATTTAAGTACGCATTTCATTTTTAAAAAACCTATGAAAAATACACACGTCGAAATCCTCAAAACTTTTCGGACTAGCTTTCCAGCATATTATCTACATCGAAGTTGAAATTATTCAAATTTCAACATTAGAATATACGCATTAATTAAAATTAAACTTCCTCATGAGTTATCCAGGTACTAATATGGTATTTTTCCAATTTTAGAACAGCAACAGTGACTCACGTGAAGTTTTATGTTGGTAAACTTTCTGCGTTCAATTTTCAAGTTTTGTAGCCATTAAAGACTTTAGCTTGCTTTCAAACGATTCCTTTAATTCCCCATTCCCATTCCTTCTTTCATCTTACATTAAAATGCTTCCCAAGAGAAAATGTTTTAGTTTCTCAAAGAAAGTTTGCTTAGCCTCAAGGTGTTTTGCTCATCACTGTTGACTGTATTCTCAGTTTTTGATTAAGCCTTTGTCCCAAATTTGTTCTTTGAAAATCTTTTGTACAATTAGCATAGTAAAGTTTGAAGAAATTCGATGAAGTTGTTTTCAAGAAAAATCCTAGATGACTGGAAAATATAATTTGTAATGTGATATTTCCAGTTTGTTACGGTGGATTCAAATATTCAAAAACCAATTGTTCTACTCAGGAATAAAATCGAAAATCTGCACGTACAATCGTAAGAGAAAATAAAAATGAGGATTGTCCAGTCTCAAAAGAGAAGGCAGAAATTTGCAGGTTAAATTAAAGGGACAGGGGTGACCATCAAGAAGAAGAGAATGATGTCGGAGGTCATGCAGACACGAGATTTAAGCGACGAGGATTGGCACGTTCCATAGATTTGGAAGAAAGGTTATGACCTGTCGCCAATCCAAGGAAAAAGAATAGCCAGTAAATAAACCGTTTAGGAATTCTTAAAAGATGTAAAATTAAAATAAACAAATAGCATCCGAACTGCTTTGTAATGTTAATTTCTTAGTAAGAAGGTCTGCTGAGACACTTTAACCATGTCTTTAAGCGTGTTTGACGTGTATACGGTGCGTTCGACGTGTATACTCGTTGTGAAAATCATAAAATTGCCTTTAACTATAAAAACTCGAAATTTTAATAAAATACAATAAGAATATTATTCGGTAGGATGTTTCCTTTATCTTACCAATAGAACTGCGGTGGGAGTCAGCCAAATGATAAGTGGTTGGTACATGTTTGGTCTCCGCATTAGAGATTGGGGAATTACGCACACAAATAGAAGCTCCCAACTCTTGTGCAATGCCGTTTTTACCTTAGCTAGAGATTCAGACCTCAGTACGAGCATGATTTCAGTTTGCACAGAATTCAAAGCTCTTTTCTATTCCTTGTAAAAAGCTCTTGCGTCACTAGTTAACTAGACAATGCATACGTGAAGCGGTGCAAGATTTTGGAATGAGCACAGAATGCTCTGGTAATCTCAAGCCCCCAGAGATTGCTGAAAAAGTCGCTTGCAGTGACTATTACGATTATTGTAAACTTTTGGTAGTTTTGCCCTGCGTTCGACGTGTATACACGTCATTGTCTGATTTTAATTCCGCACACTGTGGGTTTTTTTTTTTTAAAAAAAAACTAAATTCCACGCTTAACTGGTTAAGGTGGTACCAACTTTCTCATTGTGATCAAAAACAATTTTTTTTAATTTTAATTTTTAAAAAAAGCTCAAATTTGATACAATTCAATTCATCACTGCAACCGTATTAAAATTTAAGAAATTTTCAAATTCAAATGACAAACCTTCTAGCAGCTCGATACAACAAGAACAAGCAATCATTCTCCATGATGAAATCACATTTAAACTGAACCACGACTAGATACTTCCGCACTTCAATAAACTACTGATTACCCAAACCTTTAATTTTTTTTTTAGAGTACATCAGATCTGTTAAATACAGAGATAAGATAAAAAAGTTTTATAAATATAAATTCTTGAAAACAAGTATAATTATAACAAAAAATATTCAAAAGAAGCATTTATTTTATTGTCGTATATTTTGGCATTGTCATTAAGTATTTTATGAGGCTATCAGAGAGAAAAATTATTCATGCAGAGCTGGAGTAAAATATTTTATAAACAGACATAATGGCAGGACTTTCTAAAATGGTATTATACGGAGAAAGTTAGTCGATTGAATATGGTGTTAGCAAATGGAAACAAAATGGATTTCATTAAACAAAGGCTTGTAAGGGACAGTAATTACATTTTGTAGGCTATACAAACCTATTAACACTGTATTACACATGAACTGGTTAATCCGGTAACACAATTCTCTATATCCGGTAGGAATTGGAAAGATCCAGGGAATTGTTTTTCTACATTTGTGCCATTTATTTTTAATTAAGTGAGGGAATACTTTTTTATGATTTAAGGCGCGCTAGCAGCTGAAGTTATTAGCGCCCGGAGCTTTTTCCAGTGCACTGTCGGCCTCCGGACAATGTTCTCTCTTTACAGACAACACTGTCCATCACAGGACAGTGAACTGTAAGAAGCTCCTAGAAAGAGAAAAGGGCCTGCAGCTGGGGATTCGAACCTGGAATCTCCGCTGACCGCGTAGCTAAACCCTTTTTTTTAATACTCGAGAATTTATTATTCAATATTCAATTAATTGTCTTAACATACGCCTCAGAGTGCTGGGTCACCACCAGTAATGTCGGGCTTGATCACCGTAGAAAGAAAAATTCTTCAAAGGATCTATGGAGCCATTTAGGAATGCGAAAAATGAAGACGGAGAAGTAACGCGGAACTATGGACGTCGATTAGGTGAGTTGGATAAAGCTTGGTCGCCTTCGTTAGACAGGATAGGTAGGCAGAATGAATCCCAAAGAAATACCATATAAGGTAATTAAAATATATATATATATATGGTACGCAGCGAGTGGGTAGACCGAGGACCGCGAAGGAGTGATTGTGTTTCTAAGGATGCAAACACTTCCTTGGAGTCCGAAACTGTATAGTTGCAGCATTGGACCGAGACAACTTTGGCGAACTTTGAAAGAGGAGACCAAGATTCGCGCAAGCGAGTTGTAGCGCCAATTAGGAGGAATATTCAATGAATGAATAACAGCATTTGAATTTAACAAATAGCTCTATTGTTTTTTCTAGACCCAAACAAAGCTTTGGTAGAACGATTAGTACAGAGTGCGAACAAAACATAAACAGTCAAAATTTGACATAAATTGAAATAAAAGGTATTTCTTCTGACAGGACATCTTCTAAATACAACTTTGGCAAGCCTGGGAGGCTTGGAAGAGGGATCGCAATTGACCATCCACTCTGAATGGTACAATGTTGGCTCTAGAACAGTAAACCATAGGAGCCAGAATTTACACAAACTTGCAAAAAATAAAAGTATTTATGATTTCGTCCCCATCGAGAACATAAATACAAATATTTCTGGAGGCGGATGTTGGTCTAGTGGTCAAGACCAACTAGTGGTCTAGGGTGGCTTTCTAAGCGGAAGATCCCCATTTCGAACTCCGCGTATGACTACTTTTTATTTGATAGAAAAAATTGTTTATTGTAAGGCATGAGCGGAGGCTCACCGTCCACGACACGTAATTGGTAGTTGGACGTTAAACTCCGCCTGAAAAAAATGGCGATTACTTTACTTCTTTTTGCAAATACAAAAAATCGAAAATCTGCTTGATTATTTTCCTTTTAGAAATTTTTTTAAGAAAATGTAAACGCTGACACATTTTCCTTCCTTCATCCTGAGAGAAAAGTCCTGAGTAAAGTAATATTATTTCATCGGCGTGCTAGTATTTAGTCATATAAATAACACTCCAGAAACATCCAAGAACTTTACTTATCACAGTTACCTGATCAAAGCAGAGCCCTAAATTTATAATATCCCTACCATTAACGTTGTTAACTATGGAAGTTGAAATTATTGGATATAAGCAGAGGTTGGCCTGGCTTCGAGAAAATTTAATGAGTTTTAAATAATTTCCTTTGATGAAAAGGAAAAACACGTTGTTTTTCGTACTTTCTAGCATCACTCACTTCAAGTTTTATTTCGAAAAATATTCTCTCAAATAATATTCTTGGGTTTTGTGACAATTTTCTTATTAGAAAGTTATATGAGGGCGTCAAAATTTTTTATTTTGAGTTTACAACTCAAATTTCTGTTTTGAGATTCTCTGAAATTATCTGGATAAAAAAGATTCAATTCTTTGAAGTTTTTTTTTTTTTTTTAAATTCTGTACCTTTTTAATTTGTAAAACTGGGCCAGTTTTATGTACTAGATTCATTTTTGCCAATGGGCATTTGGTTTCTGAATAAGGGAAAATGTTTGTAAACCTAGACCAAGCATGGGTAACCTACGGGGCCCGAGGGCAGATTCCGGCCCGTGTAGTGATTTTACAAGGCGTCTTTTCCAAACATCATTGAATTTTGCCCCCGCTAACCCTAAGATAATGTCCGGTAATAATAATTTTAATAGGAAATAGGTATATAGTCCAATTAAAGTAATTGCCTATTTTTTTCAGGCGGGCTTTACCAACTACCAATTAGGTGTGCAAACATACTTTACTGTAAATTTCATTTATTAACTATTAAATAAAATCCAAGGCCAAGACCGGGAATCGAACCCAGTACCACAATGCATAATAGCTTTGCAGGTCTCGCCTCTAACCGCTCGGCTACCGTGGCGCCTACCTATAGTCCAATTAAAAGTAAACAAGTTAAAAAAAAATTGGTTTTTATCGTTTTTATTTATTTAAATTAATTATAAGCTCCACCCCCTTGCCACGCCCACAGGAAACTATTCTCCAACAATAGGGCGATTAGTAAGTACATCGATTTGTCGATTTAAAAATTATCTTTCTACTTTCCAATCCAAGCCCATAGTCCTGTAAAGGTTGCACATGCCTGGGGGCCTAGACATTTCTGTAATCTTAAGAAAATATTTCTTGAAGAAATATTCAAGAAAATGATGAGATAATGAAAATGAAAGAAGTTACTAAAATAAGATGCATAATTACTAATGATATGTTTGGATATTTGCATAAACTAAGCTGATTAAAAATGAATAGAATGAAATGATGATTGTTGAAGAATGAATTATGTATATTCATTCATTGGAAGGATGAAATGTTGACTTCTAGTTACTTAGCAAACAGGTAAACCAGAAAAATGGTTCATAATGAGGTTTATTTATAATAAATAATAGAAAAACAAAAAGAAATGGGAGAATTGTGAGATGATAAAAGGAGAAAAAGATTTATTAACCGAACTGTTCCAAGGGTCACCATCGGAAGTTGAATTCAGTAACAGAGAAAAACTGAAGTGTGAACGTGAAAATAGCCCAACAAAACAATATCTGACAAATAAATAATGAATCAAAGGAATACTATTTCCGTAATTTAAGACTTGTACGAACGAATAAGAAACTATATATATGTATATAATATATCGATATAATCAGAGCAGAATATATCGAATTCCGCATATGCCAACCGGAGAAAATAAGGTAGAACATTACTAGGGTTTCATTCAGAAGAAATATTACCCTATTAAGAATGTAACTCAATACCAGATTCAGTTTTCTTTCACTCGAATAGTCCGGGATCGAAGGAAGGGGCTTTATTTCCTCTTTGGGAATATATGTGCCAATTTGTAATTAATGGAGTCTGCTGAAAAAATATCGGAAATAACTGTTTTTTTTTGGCACAACCATGTTCACAGTCCCTAACTTTCAGTAATTCCTTATTTTTCTCTCTTGAATTCTATGAGAATAATAATCATCCTTTGATTTCATGAAAACTGATGAGTTAAATAAGAATATGTACCTAATTATACACAAAAATGGTAATATAAGAATAATTAATTAGCAAAACGTGAGAGAATCAGAAAATAACATGTAATTTGTTGTCTGGCGAGTTTAATTATTCCCTGGCATAGCTGGCCCAGGCGCTCTAATGGGAACTTACTGAATTATTATTATTAAAACTGTCCGGTAGGACAGTTGTATAAGGGTTGATCATCAAAAACTGCACGAAAAAGCGTAACGTTGAAAAACACCCAACTTTGACAATTTTTTTCTCTTTTTCTATAAAAGATAAAATTCCCAAATTTTCTTTAAATCTTACTCCAAACCCTCCTTTATAACTGTAATTTTTTTGCAACAGCCTAGATTTGATAGATATTGAGAAAAAAGATGCTGAAAATGAGCAAAAACGGCATTTTCAAAAATTGTTCTTGTTCTTCTTCTTCTTCTTCTTCTTCTTCTTCTTCTTCTTGTTGTTGTTGTTACCTTTTTTGTAAACAACGTAGCGCCTAAACGCGTGAACCGATTTTCATGAATGAGGTGTCATTCGAGTCGGAATGTTATGTAGATGTGCCTTTTGGGGGTCTCGATGCTGCACATCGAATGGGAGAGGAGTTAGCCCCCTTTATGTAAGGCCCCCTCCAAAATTATTATCATTAATTACTCTGTAAATCTTAGCCCGATTTTGATAAAATTTGGTAGGATGACAGGGTTAGGGCTCCCCTACGTAACATTAAAGCGACGATCTGCTCTTACACTTGTAAAGGGGAAGTATAGCAATCGTTTCAAATTATCGAAACGTGAACCGATTTTCATGAATAAAGTGTCATTCGAATCGAAATTTTGTACAGATTTGCACTTTAAAAGTCTCGACGCTGTGCCTCATAAGGAGGGGAGTTTGCCCCACCCAAGTAAGGCCCTTTCTAAAACTATTATTACCAATATTTCTATAACGGTTAGGCCGATTTTGATAAAATTTAGTAAGAAGAAGTGGTTAAAGCTCCTCTACGTGGCTGTGAAGTGCCATCATGCTCTTACACCTACTAAGAGGAAGTATTGCAATCGTTAAAATTTTCAATGAGTGAACCGATTTTCATCAATGAATTGTAGTTCGATTCAAAATCTTTGCCTCTTTGCCTTTTAGGGAGAAGTACTGTAATCGCAGTTTATTTTTCTTACTCCTCTTAAAGGGAAGTACTGAAATCGCAGTTTAATTTTGCTATTTACGTACAAATTACCTTCTTATTTTATTCAAAACGCTTTCTCAAAAAAATTGTTATTGAGGATGGCTTGGGGACCGCAACTATAATCATTCTTTAAAAAGATCTGTCCAGTGGTAGTAACTCCGACTTAACACCTTTTCAGGTTATAATGATAAAATTAAATTTATTATTCCCAATTTTAATAAAATCTGTAAAGCAGATATGTAACTTTGCAAAACATACAAAAAAGAAAATCTGTCCAAAAGGTACAAAAATCTCTTTAACAAAAACTTACAGTTTAAAATGTTAAGTATAAGGGTTGATTAAACGCCAAAAGGTACACAAATCAGCTAGTACCCAACATTTCATTAATACTTCATTGATATTATTTTAAGTAATTTTACTACATTAATTTTCATTAATATTTTTTTGAATTTATTAGATGTTTCACAGACCCTTATGCTGGCCAGTTCATTCATTTTCTTTTTCTTTTTTTTTATGATTTAAGTCGCTTCAACAACTTCAACAATCTGCGGTTATTGGCGCTCGCAGCTTTTTTCAGTGCACTGCCGGCCTCCGGACAGTGTTCTCTCGTTACAGACAACTCTGTCCATCACCCGGACAGTGAGCTGTGAGAAGCTCTTAGAAAGAGAAAATCTAAGGGTCTGCAGCTGGATTCGAACCCGGAACCTCCACGTGGGAATCCAATATGCTAACCGCATAGCTAATCCCTTCCCTTTGTTCATTCATAATATTTTATTTTTTTGTTATAATTATGATAAAATGTATATTATATTTTCGTAATTAAATAGGTACTTTATTTTAGCTTTATTCCAAATTATTCTTCTGATTTATCTTTATTATGCTCTTTATTCTGAATAGTCACATATATCGTATGTATGTACATGCACGTTAAAGTAAAAAAAGACAAAGGCAGAGTCGGCTACTATTTAAATTTGAATCACGGATTTAAAACAATATTTCAGTCTAGAATTCGTCTTTCCGAAGTATTTGTGAGCACAAATAACGCGTAGGTAATATCAAGTAAATTATTCAGCAATAATTATTCATTTCTCAATTGTAATTTAATTTAGTCCCTCTAATTTTACTTATAGTAAAATACTGGAATAATTATGTTAGCTGTCATAAAAATATGCATATCTTATTTATCTTATTACAGTCAATCTAAGTTAAATGGTGTTCTACTTGAACAAATATTTTGTAGATTAAAATGGCCAGCATAAGGGTCTGTGAAACATCTAATAAATTCAAAAAAATATTAATGAAAATTAATGTAGTAAAATTACTTAAAATAATATCAATGAAGTATTAATGAAATGTTGGGTACTAGCTGATTTGTGTACCTTTTGGCGTTTAATCAACCCTTATACTTAACATTTTAAACTGTAAGTTTTTGTTAAAGAGTATAATAGCACAATTATATGGAGATAAATCAGGGGAACTGCTTGTAATTGAGAAGTATTGGTCCCAAAGGTATTGGAGGCGGAGAGTTGAAAGCTGAAGCTTTACTGTGAAAACCCCCCCCCCAAAGGAGATCACTACTGGAATTACTTTCAGCTTTAGGTTTTAGAAAGGGAGGAAGGGTAGAGAGATTCAACTGAAGATAGAATCAAAAAGGAAGTTAGAAGACTCTGGCCAAGGTATTGGTATTGGAAATAGTTTTCTGTAGTTATTATGGCCTCTTTAAAGAGAACAAACTTGGTCAAAACAGACCAAATAAATTGAACCAAATTAAGCTAAAACGAACAGTCTACTGAAATTCAAATAATTATTTATAAAGCAGGATAGATGAAAATAAATCTGAATTCCTTCAATTAGAACGAAAATCTAAAACCAAAATAAATAAATTTATCAGATCTACAAAAGGAAATGATAGGTAATAGTTTTGGTTTGAAAATTAACCTGACAAAATGAGCTAACTTTTTTCACTTGATATCAAGTACGCTTAACTCTAAATTTGACCATTTCAATCACTAACTCAACTCCAGTCAAATTTCAAATGTAGTTTTATTAACGATAAGCATTCAAACAATCATTACTTAATTTGATTCCAGAATAGATAGAAGATCCATCTGGAGCGGTGGACTACTTTGGGCCTAGGAATCACGAAGTGATATCCATTTTAAGAGTTTATGCTATTCTTGGTTGTGTTCAATTGTGCAGATTCCACGTTCAAAAGGGTTTGCTCCTGTAAAGTACAGTCAGGTTGCGTTGAAGGCGTATATTACACCGCTAGGCAACTGGTCGATTTGTCAGGTTGCGTTGAAGGCGTATATTACACCGCTAGGCAACTGGTCGATTTGTCAGGTTGCGTTGAAGGCGCCTATTACACCGCTAGGCAACTGTACGTACAGTCAGGTTGCGTTGAAGGCGCATATTACACCGCTAGGCAACTGTTCGGACAGTCAGGTTGCGTTGAAGGTGCATATTACACCGCTAGGCAACTGCTCAAACAGTCAGGTTGCGTTGAAGGTGCATATTACACCGCTAGGCAACTGTTCGGACAGTCAGGTTGCGTTGAAGGCGCATATTACACCGCTAGGCAACGCAGTTACAGCGAACATAGTTCTTACAATACAGATTCAGTTAAAACTCTAAAACAGAAGGGATCCAAATTCTTTTTGAGGTTTACTAAAGTCCTAAACAAAGGCAATTCATCCGCCTTCTCATTGCCCACGTAAACTGCTATAGCCCTGGCAACCACGATATAGAGCTGCCCACTCTAGCCTAAAAAAAACCACTTGGTAGGTCACTAATGGCCTTGATTGGCGCCTGACAGTCCACAATCAATGACAAACTTGTCACGGGAGATTTCCTTTAAAAGATCTTGGCACAGGAAGCAATAACATAACTTCCGTTTAGAAGTCTGCAGCGTAGTTGCTGTGACTCATCCAAATATAAGATTTCAGCCCCATGACTGCAGATACCATCACCAATATTTTAATAATCTTAAGTTTTCTGAAGAAGCTATATATTTATATATTCATAGGGCTTTACATAGTAGCAGAATAGAATTATTACACCCTTCTTCAAATTTACGAATACCTATAAATAATCTTTTTAAAAATCAATATTTAAACCTTACTTAAAACATTAAGAAAAAAATAAAAGAAATTACTAGTTTATGGTAGAATTGGGAATTTCAAAGTGAAAGATACATGGGTGGTTGTAAGTTGAACTTCACGCTACAATGGAAAATTGTTCATAAGCGGCAGAAATCACACATTCAAGCATACAGGCCAAGCACATGTATACTATACTACAGCGCTTATAGGTTTCAGTTAGTATGTTACCAGCACTATTAGGAAAGGCATTATAGATGTGTTTTAGTGTGTGTTGGAATCTCACAAACTGTATGGAAGTGAAGTTAAAGCGTAACGAGCTGCAAAGAGCAAGCTGAAAAGTGCGCTGCATTCCACAGCCTGCTAGATCCGTTAGATCACGTAGTTACAATCCCACCTTATAATACATCAATTCATCTATACAATATTATATATATATAGCGCGCATGCACACGCCAATATTAAGCGCACAATACATTTGTAATCCTGTATAATGGTAGTGCGAAGGTATAGAATATAATCAATTTTGGATTTTCAATCTATATACATCACATAAACAATGAAGAAAGTAACTGTAAACCCGTTTTTCAATTACCAACAATCTCTATCGCAAATTTATTCCCAAAATTCCACGGCTAAATCAATAGTTATAAAACTAATAAAATATCTGGCTAGGGTACTCATACGACTTATCTTCTTCATGGTTCAACCTCTTACATTGAATTTTTCAGAGCTCAAGACTTTTTGAAACATAACTAATTATTATTAACAATGCGCACTTTTTTTAAAAAAAACGAGGCAATAAACTGAAATGGCTTTTTAAGAGGAATGCTTAAATCTAAAAAATCTCCCTGAACTGCCTTAAACCAAGATCGTAGCACTTTATGTTAGTACCTAGTTCATTAAAATTGTCTGGTCGAACAGTTTTAAAAAACGTAAAATTGAAAAACACCTTACTTCGAAAATTTTTCTCTTTTACCCTATAAAAGTTAAAATTCCCAAATTTTCATTAAAATATTGGGCATTAAACTCGTTTATAAAGTAAAGTAATTGCCTATTTTTTCAGTGGTTCTTAACGTCAAACCAGAAATTGGGTGTCGTGGACGGGGCCTGAAGCTCGTACATTAATGTAAACAATTTTTTCTAACAAATAAAAAGTAGTCACGCGCGGGATTCGAACTGGGGATCTATCTCCCACTTATAAAGCCACGCTCTTGACCACTAGATCAACACCTGCCCCTAACCACGTTTATATTTCTATTTTTTTTTTTAAATTTACAAAACAACGTAGATAAAACAGATTTCGACAATAACTATGCCTATAGTGGGCAATAACAGCATTTTCAAAAATTGTTCACGTTGTTTTTTACAAGACTGACCGATTTAGGCTGAAACATAAATTTATACAATTTATCAAAATCTCTTATAAAATGAATAATACGAAAAAGTGAATTTAAAAACAAAAATACAGCAGTACTTATTATTATTATTCTAATTTTACTATTTTTTCAGGCGGGCTTTACGTCCAACTACCAATTACGTGTCGTGGACGGAGGCGACCAACAAACATACTTTACTGTAAATTTCTTTTGTTAAACTTTAAATAAAATCCAAGGCCTAAGACCGGGAATCGAACCCAGTACCACAATACATATTAGCTTCGCAGGTCTCGCCTCTTAACCGCTCGGCTACCGTGGCGCCAGCAGCTTTTTTTCCCCCCCTGCAATGCCATCCTCTATCTGTATTCTCAAGGTTAAAGATAACACTGTTCATCTCCAGAGAGGGAGATACAAGAAGCTCCTAGGAAGAAGAAAATCTAAGAGGCAGCAGCCGGGATCTCCGCGTGGGAAGCGAAAACGTTTCCCTGAGAGTACGTATTCGATAGACAAGTAAGTAAGTAAAGTAAAGTAATCGCCTATTTTTTTCAGGCGGGGCTTAACGTCCAACTACCAATTAGGTGTCGTGGACGGAGGCGACTAGAAAACATACTTTACTGTAAATTTCTTTTGTTAAACTTTAAATAAAATCCAAGGCCTAAGACCGGGAATCGAACCCAGTACCACAATACATATTAGCTTCGCAGGTCTCACCTCTAACCGCTCGGCTACCGTGGCGCCTATTCGATAGACAATTTATTCACGTTTATCAAATTAATTTACTAACCCATTAATGAGTAGGTAGCAAAGGCAAACATGATTTACTACATATTTCTCATAATTACAAATAAAGGTAATCCTCCAAGGTTCAGTGTAATGGATACGATTACATAAAGAGGGTTCTCGGCCCACTAATCTTAGTATTTAATAAAAACTAATCAGGAACATGTCCAATTTTCTGATTTATTTTACAAAAAAAAAAAATAAATAAATAAAAAACTTCGTGAACTGCAGCTTCAGAGTGTAGAAAATCAGCTGATTGAATTTAAATCAGATTTTAGATTCACGACTCTCTCAAATATCGAGATCAATCTTTATCAATTCAATTACTTTTCTTTTAAATAAAGATGGAGGTTTTTGGGCAACATTTTAATTAAAGATTAATTTTTAAAAAACGAAAAATAATATTAATATTCAAAGAACATATTCAACTCCTTCAGTCAGTAATAAATCCTTATCCTACGCTCCGTCCCCCAGATCAACACCTACACAGCATTCATTTCATTGTAAGAACATGTGTACCAATTCATTGTAAATAAAATTTATCTCCTAGCATCTGTAATAAACATGGATCAATATGAAATTTTACTTTTTTGTCGATCTCCTTTTTACCGTCGAGCAGATATGGAAGTTTTTGTCCCCTGAGCTGTTGATAGCCAGTCTTCTGCATTAGTCCAAATCCTTCTTATTTATCTCTTCCCATGTCTTAAGATTTTTGAAGGGTAGCTCTTGTTTGATTTAGTCAGCTGAGAAACGCGTCCATGCCACTTCAGGCTGTGCTAACCTTATCACTTCAGCTGCTGATCTAATCTTGTTGGGAATTCTATCTCTTTTTTTGTTTTTGTTTTGTTCCTCTTTTTTTTAAGGATCACTTCTCCTCCTTAGTTTGAAGATAGTTCCTTTGTCTTCAAAAAGAATGTCAGTTTCACTGGCGCACATGAGAATGTGTGTAAAAATTGATCAGTAGCTTGTGATTTTCTTAGGATTTGAAGATTTCTCACTAATAAAGGAACTCAGCACTTTTACTATATAATCAGCGACCTGAAGCTGAAATACTTTCTTATATCTCTTTATCTAGGTCCCCGTCCTTGCTCACCAATTTCACTCATGTACGTTTCCTTTTCTTAAACTTAAAAGCTGCCTTAGATACCACCTTCTAGCCGATTACCAATAACGTTTGCTTTCATTACATTTATTTCACGTTAATTTTGGATAACTACTGGTTAAATAAGCTTATGTTAATTTGCCAGTTAAGTAAAGTAAAGTAATTGCCTATTTTTTGGGGCGGGCTTTACGTCTAACTACCAATAAGGTGTCGTGGACGGAGGCGACTAGCTAACCTAAGTTACTGTAAATTTCTTTTATTAACCTTTAAATAAAATACCAAGGCCTAAGACCGGGAATCGAACCCAGTACCACAATTCATATTAGCTTTAGAGGTTTCGCCTCTAACCGCTCGGTTTCGTGGAGCCACTAATTTGCCAGTTAAATCCTGTTCTTTGCCATCAGGGCGATGCCAATCCTCCCACAATAACTGTCTGGCTAATTAGAATAAGCATGTAATGAAAATACTTATGTACACGTGTTTCTAAAACAAAGGTCTTGCTGATTGGTACCAAAAATTTAGTGTAAACCCTTTCTCATATATCTAAACATTTCTTTGTTCATTTCCCGGTCCTGTTTGTGTCCTTTCTATGTGTAATCTCGGTGTTAAGTTTGATTACCATCTTTCCTGATAAAACTATGATACTCAAACATCCAAATGGTCCATTTCTCATCCTTAAAACTTTAAATCTTCTCCAGACTACTTCTCTATAAAGGTAAACCTCAACTGCTTGTTCCAAATCGTAGTACTTTATTTTGGAAAGTCTTTTCGTCAGTGTATTGCAAAAATTAAAATTTACAAAATTAAAGCACATGTAAAATTAGTTCAAATTATTTTCAAGTCCTAGAAATGTAAGTCGACATGTCTTCAATAAATTCACTAATTGCTTATTATAAATTGATTGAAGCAAAATAAGGATATTATTTTAATCTTATTTGCTGTCGTCAAATCTAAACAAAAGCTACATCTTTTGAGATTTCCTGAATCCGAAGAATATATCTAACAATGATTCTTGATAATCTTACAATGTCCATTCAATATTCAATTTCTTTTCATTCAATAATAGCATACAACTTCTGATCATCATCGTGATTCAATACAAGAGATTTGCGATAGGTTGTAGATGTTTTTTTTATACCATTAACCTAAAAATATTCAAACCACAGCCACTCAAAACGTACAATGACGGTTAAAGTATCATTTATAAAACTATTATTCACATGTAATAAGTTTGGCCAATCTCGTACTTCCTTATGACCAAGGGAAAGGCGGCTAAGTTAGAGAACACGTTCGCAGATAAGCAAGAGAGAGAAACAAAAACAATTACCTTATAACGGCAACCTGGGAACCGCAACTTCTTTAGAAACAATGACGGTGAAAATCTAACGCATACAATAACTTCATTGTAATCACTATAAAATAGGGAAGTTCATACGACTTTCTGTACAGCAATTATAAAAATTCTTGTTTGACAAATTTTGTTTCTATTGATGGAGGTAAGTGACTATTGGTGGAGGCCTGCCATAAATAACTGTAGTTTCTATAGTTTTCAGTGAAAAAATAGACCTACGAGGGTCGTTTGAAATATTTTGGGGTAAACCTTTTTTATTTTTCAACATAGTCTCCTTTTAGGCTCATACACTTCGTCCAACGCTGCTCTAGTTTGTTGATCCCTTCCGAATAATAGGATTTGTCCAAGTCTGAAAAATAGCCATTCGTTTCTGCAATCACCTCCTCGTTTGGATAAAATCTTTTTCCCGCCAGCCATTTCTTCATATTGGGGAACAAATAGTAGTCCGAGGGAGCCAAGTCTGGAGAATAGGGGGGATGTGAAACGAGTTGGAACCCTATTTCCATTAATTTTGCGACCATAACTGCTGAGGTGTGAGCTGGTGCGTTGTCGTGATGGAAAAGGACTTTTTTGTGGGCCAATCGTGGGCGTTTTTCTTGCATCTCAGTTTTCAAACGGTCCAATAACGATGAATAATATGCACCTGTAATAGTTTTACCCTTTTCCAGATAGTCGATGAGGATTATTCCTTGCGAATCCCAAAAGACAGTCGCCATAATCTTTCCGGCCTTCGCCTTTTTTGGCGCAGATTCCCCCTTGGTAACCCATTGTTTAGATTGTTCTTTGGTCTCAGGAGTGTAGTGATGTATCCATGTTTCATCCACAGTGACGAAACGACGCTTAAAGTCCTGCGGATTCTTCTGGAACAGCTGCAAACCGTCCTTGCAACACTTCACACGATTTCGTTTTTGGTCAAGCGTGAGCAATCGCGGCACCCATCTTGCGGATAGCTTTGTCATGTCCAAATGTTCATGCAAAATATTATGTACCCGTTCATTTGAGATGCCCACAGCACTAGCAATCTCACGCACCTTCACTCTTCTGTCATCCATCACCATATCATGGATTTTATCAATGATTTCTGGAGTAGTAACCTCAACAGGGCGTCCAGAACGTTCAGCGTCACTTGTGCCCATATGGCCACTCCGAAAATTTTGAAACCCTTTATAAACTGTTCTAATCGAAGGTGCAGAGTCACCATAATGTTTATCAAGCTTCTCTTTAGTCTCCTGAGGCGTTTTGCCTTTCATAAAGTAGTGTTTAATCAACACACGAAATTCTTTTTCGTCCATTTTTTGAAAATCACTCGACTTCCTCGATTCAAACCAATGCCAAACACAAAGAAATAGACCGATCTGGCTGAAACTTGGTGTGTGTTCTTCCAAGAGATGCTACTAACTAAACATAACCTCGATACGCGCCAGTAGTGCTATCTCTCTGACTTTGCACGGACTTTTCAAACGACCCTCGTATTACAGAGCATACCTAAATACCAGATCACCCTAAAATCAATTTTTTATTCCTAACAAAATTTAGAAAGTGTGGAAAGTCAGGGCAAAAATACAAAAGCGTTTTAAGCGTAACGACCGCAAAATAGTCGCTAAGGCTCATCGGTGCTTATATATCCATCTAGCGGTGATGCTCCCGCTGTTAAGGTCAGCTGCCAGAACAACCAGCACTGAGTCAGATGCCCATCGAGCTGTAGTCTATGGTTTAAAACACGGGACGCCAAACTTTTTTGATCATGGAACCCTATATAATTTTCCGAAATCCTCCACCGACCCCCATAAAAGTAATTTTCAGTTAATTAAAATAAAACTGCCTATTAGATACTGTGTGTTGTACATTTATTTTATGATTTTAAACAGTTATTAAAGTAATTTTACATTGTGTAACAATAGTTTTATGAAAAATACTCGTACCTTAATGTTGAAATTTAAATACTTTAATATTTATTAAATAATAAGTAATTATAAATAAGAAAAGTAACTACAGTATTGCTTCTTAATTAATGAGATGGGTGTGCCTGGTGTCTCTTTGCAAGGTTCGCTATATTGGGTTCGAAAAAGTTTTTCCTTCGACTACCTGGCTCAGATTGACCCCCTACTTTTGTTAAATAGACCCCTGGGGATCTATAAAGACCACTTTGGCGACATCTGGTTTAAAGGGGTTTATGTCTGAGGATTGTACGCCATCAGCGTCAGCTAATAAACCTAATGAGACAGCCGCTTCTACAATTAATACTTCTGTTCCACGTCCTACATATGGACAGTGGCGCTGCCCGATTCTACTGTATGGCACATAGCAAGAAAGGATCTCAACTATTTAGATGGCGCTGTTGATTCTTGAAAATGAAATGTTGCAAAAAAATTACAGTTATAAAGGAGGGTTTGCCCTTTATTTTAAAGGAAATTTGAGAATTTTATCTTTTATAGAAAAAGAGAAAAAAATTGTCAAAGTTGGGTGTTTTTCAGCGTTACGCTTTTTCGTGCACTTTTTGACGATCAACCCTTATACAACTGTCCTACCGGATAGTTTTAATAAAATAAAATGGGTTCAGTATTTCCGAAGATCCGGTATAATTCTCTGAAGCAAGTATGTATCCGATTAGACACTCAATTAGTTGAAATTTCTGGGGAAGAATTGGTCCTCTAATAGCGAGGCCCTCTGATTTTGTGATGATTAAACCTTAGTACCAGCTTAACGTTTTATAACTGACTTCCGTCGGATGCAATCCAGACTTTGTGCAGCTATAATGTGACTAAATGTAATTGGAGCATGGAAAGAATAGAATTTCACGTCCATTATAGAAAGGCAAGTCATCGCAGCGTTTATTGCCCAACATTGCCAGATAAGTTTGACAAGACGGTTTCCATTGACGGCGAGACAGGCGGAAGTACTGCCGCTTGGGAATCTATCAGGAACCGTCACTTTTCATTTATTATTTATGCACAGGTCAGACCTCCAGTAAAGCCTTATTAGTAAAATTAAATTATTCATTTATTACTTATAATTATATGAATTATAATAATTTAATTATATGAAGAATGTAGTGGTTATGAAGTGTGGGTTTGTAAGTGGGAGATCCTCAGTTCGAATGCCGGGTATAGCTACTTTTTATTAGTTAGAAAAAATGTTGAAGTATGAGCTTCCGCCCCCGTCTACGACCCCAAATTGGTTGTTGGACGTTATGTTCCGCCTGAAAAAATAGGCGTACTTTACTAGTATAATTAAATTACGTTAGTAAACAGTTTTTGACGATCAACCCTTCGTTCTACCGGACAGTTTTAATGCCCATGCCAGCTGATAACTATATGACAATACTGATACCTAACAACTCAAAACTATAGGCCATTTTTTGCCTTATTTTGAGGTACTTATAGAATTTTAAGTTGTGTAAACCAACTTTGTTTCTTTAATAATTTACTCGATTCTTTTAAAATCATGGATAATTATCGGCATGGTGGTAAATCTTGTTCGGGTCACTTTTTGCTGCGATTAAATTCTAAGATGATCTTTCATTGCTATTTGTGACTTCTTGTTTTTTATTTAATAAGATGTAAATGGTGAAGAAGTTAAAGTTGAAAAATAAAACTCTTTTATATTTAGGTGTTTTTCATATGTAAAATTATTTCATGTAACGGAACTTGTAAAGTCTGGTAACTGACAGTGCACCTCTTCCAGTGTGGGAACTTCAGACTATTAGAAGTCTGGTTAGCTATTCCCGTGCAGTGTCCACTGTCCTACAAAACTCCGCTATGTTCAAACAATGAGACCAATTCGATGTCATTGAATAATAACAGAAGAAATTTTTTTGCATCAGCAAAGAGTCATATCCGGTTTATCTAATTATGGATGCGGCAACATCGTGCAATTATGGATGAAATTTAATTCAAAAAGGATTGGCTAGTCCTTTACGGTAGATTTGCGAACGTATGTAATAGCCAAGGTTTACAAACTACTGATAGCTGCAAAGTGGTTATCGTACAATAGCAACATTTTCAAATTTGCTGCAGTTACAAATAAAGTTGAACCTCAAAGGTTCAGTGTACATAGGATACGATTACATAAAGAAGGTTCTCGGCCCACTAATCTTAGTATTTAATAAAAAGTAAACAGGAACATATTTATAGAATCATACCAAGGAACACACCCAAGAGCTACCTTCCCTTGGAGAAAGCTTCGGCAAAAACGGGTAAACCGTTTAAATCCAAGAGCCCCCCATTGTATCGTGTGTTGGAGCGAACGGCCGACAGCTTCATCCCGCAAAACTTTTAATAAATCTTATAACCTCAATTGAGGTGGCTAAGACCCTTCATGGGATGTAATGCCAAGATAGAAGAAAGAAAGAAAGGGCTACGGTTGATAGGGCATTGGATTTGAGGGCCATCAGTCCCGAATTTTCAAGTCTAAGCATGTTCAAGTCACGGAGAAGCAAATGAAATGGCTTTTATCTATTACACTTGCTTTTCTAATGAAAATATTCAATACCAACGTAAACCTAAATAAATAAATATTGAAAGCTGCGCCTAAATATAGTCTTGGTATTCGGACAATATGGTTCCAGCAAAAGTTACAGAAATATGTGCTTCTAATCACTATAAAAAGTCCAAATAATATCGTAGGAACTGTTAGCGTGGAAATCTTGAAATAGAGAAAATTCTACTCCTTAAAGTGGCACTTGTGGACAGTCGATTTTCACCAAATTTGGCAATTTAGCCTCAAATTTTGTTCTTATTAATATTGTACAGGTGGCTAGCCTGTACAATAAACCGTAATGACATATTAAGGAACGCCCTAAACAACCCGGACACCTAGAAATTAATTATTATTTTTTTAATTGCTGGGGAAAAAAAAATGTTTGAAAATAAAAGCAAGAGTTATACCTAGGTACAATCCGGAAATCCGGAAAAAGCCGCTTTCTTACGAGAAAATCTAAAAAGTTTGAAAAATCTATCCATTAAAATGATATTTCCGGCAGATCGACTTTCACAAAAATCGTATCCTTTGTTGTGGTACCTAAGCTAATTTCCCAATTTCGATTTTTCGGTAGAAAGATACGAGATGGACAAACACACCAATTTGTGAAAATTACTTCTTCTTCTTTTGGAGTAGGGAAACCTAATAATAAATCGGTATCGCAAATCTGTACGGATACACGGACTTTCCACTGACTTTAGAAGCGACACTAGAAATATGAATGTCTTTCTATAGCTTCTTCAGTCTCACTTTAAATTCTCACCATGCGGTAGCTAGAAGAGTTGCTTGTTTCAACTCAGCTTATTTTAAATTCCAGCGACGTGCCGTTGTTCTGTTTAGCTCTATCAAGTTCCTGTTCTAGCCCTATTTTCTTTCCTATTACAAATAGCATTTTCACCAAGCTGTTCTACATTACCACTCTCTTCTCACCTTTACAATGAAGTTTCATACTTTATCATGGAAATGCTGTAGAAGCGGTTAACAGTAAACTACCGCTAATTCCAAAGAAATTCGATTTCCGTTTAACGACATATCTGCCGCATTTTCTTTATTCTTTAATATTACACCTACTTATTATTATTTTTTTTTTTTTTTGCCCAATTTCTAAATTTTGATCCCCTGGTTTTTCAATAAACAAATTGATCACAATAATTTATTTAAAAAATTTAGAACGAACACTCAGACGAATTTTTCAAAATTAATATTCTCAAGAGTCTAAGTTAAAAATTTACCTGAAAATCCCGAGAAATTTGATACATATTTAATTATGTATTACCAAAACATTATACAGGGTGTTCATTTTACAACGACTCAAATGCATTTCATGCTTAAACGGTTGATCTGAGCAAAAAAATGGTAGAGGAAAATTTTGTTGCCCGTCTCCTCTAGTTTCAGAATATGTGACTTGATTTTAGATTGCCCGCATACGCGGCTGACGCGCGACCAAAAGTGAGGGTTCGCAGTTGACCCCCATTTTCATATAAAAAGTTATGAAAGAAACCGGAATTAAACGAAATTTCAGAATTTCAAAATTTCAGATTTTGAAATTGCCTAGCTTGTTTAATTTTGAAGATATCGAATAGCGGTTTCCGGTTTCTTTCATAACTTTTTATTAAAACTGTCCGGTAGGACAGTTGTATAAGGGTTGTACTCTTTAAAACTGTGTACAGTCGAACCTCGCTTAACGAGCATAATTCGTTCCAGAACCTTACTCGTTAAGCGAAATACTCGATAAGCGAAACAATTTTTTTCATATAAATTAAAATAAAAGGGGATAAATGCTAGATCAGCCACATTTACACCATGTTCTCGTTTCTCAATGATTTTACGTTTCAATTCTAACGTTATTTTAATTCTTTTCGAAGCCATTTTGTTAGAGGGATAACAAAATAAACACAATAATATTTAAACACAAATGTCACTATATGGACTTCCCCTATACACCACTCATTCGGTGAAGTTCGGTTTCGACTGTATCAATGCATTAGATACGTGGAGAATATGAAACGCATATGCGTAAACAGGAATGACTAATCGAAGAATGCGCAGTTTTCGATGAGTCGGCGAAAACTGCGCAGTCAGCGAAATTTCATTAGAAAACTATCGTTATGCGAAACATCGCTCGCTATAAGAATCAATTTGTTTTACTCGTTATGCGAATTACTCGTTAAGAGAGGTGCTCGTTATGCGAGGTTCGACTGTATATGAAAATGGGGGTCAACTGCAACCCCTCACTTTTGGTCGCACCGCAGCCGGGCAACAAATTTTACCTCTACCATTTTTTGCTCAGATTAACCGTTTAAGCATGAAATGCATTAGAGCCGTCTTAAAATGAACACCCTTTATAGTTTGTGAAAACGTTAATTACAGTAAAATGTAAACTTAGTAGGATTGCCTACATTACGCCTTCCTAGAAATGACCCTAAAAAACAAAATTTGCTACAAAAATGGTAAATGTAAACGTATATACGAAATTATTAGACAATTCTAAAAGTCAACTTCAAGGAAAACTCAAAAAAATGAACAAATCCATTGAGTGAAGACATACTTCCGTTGAGAAGTTACTATTAAAACCGGAAATTTAAAAACATATTTGGTCCTCCTTAATAGTACATAAAAGTAGCACCGTACACCGATATGGTACCGTTTTCAAGAAAAACCATTTAAAAAAAATTTGGAAAATTGATTCAGTATTTCCGGTGGAGTAATTTTAACCAAAACTTTACTGAGACGTCCTCTCTATTGGCTCCTAAACGAAACATCAAATCTGAATGAGAACTTGAAACTAAAATCGGCGCGATTAAAACACATTCTCTTAGAATGAAGAGAAATTGTAAAAAAAATAAATAAAAATAGCAAGAAATTTAGGGATAAGATTATTTTAAGTGGTGAACGTGTACAAGATTTTGACGCGAAGATCACGGGTTCGAATCCAGCTGCTGGCACTTAGATTTTTTTCTTCTTTTTGAGAATTTCTTACAACTCCCTGTCTGCTGTGAAAGGTAGTAACGAGAGAACCCTGTTTTAAGGCCAGCAGTTTACCTCAGATGTTGATGCGCCTTAAATTAAAAACACCCAAAAAAGTTGTAAGCTGAATATTTATCTTATGAATTTAGTGCCAGAAGCTACTGACAGATCACCTTCCTTCTGTAGGTGGGGGTTGCCATGCTGTAACTTCAGAAAGAATATCCTCTTTCCTTCTTCAGTGCCGTTATAAAGAGGGAATGAAACCGGGAAGCTAGCTGGGCTCTGTCTTAAGCAATAATCATCCTTTGTAAAGAGAACTTCTTCCGACAGAAAAGAAATTTAATATCTTTAAATAAAAAATAGTCTCACAAGCAGCACTTTCACAACCTAGTGGTAGCATCAGTAATTAATTGCGAATAATAAAACATGCAGTAATAGAGATATAAACATTCCTACAATGATAAAGTCTCAAATATTATGCATACAGCTAATTGAGCTCTTAATTAATGTTGAAGCGAACTCTATTAGAGAGATTGTACTCTCTCATATCCGTTTTAAGAGGAAGTATTGCAATCTTGCAGATTTCCTTTTTAAGCGTTTTCAACGGCAATAAACATTTTGAGAATGCTTCTTATCCTTCGTCAGTGTAACCAAAAAATAACCTGATGTCTGAAAGTACCACTTTAATTGAATCGATTTTTCAGTTTTTTTACTTCCTATTGGTATCAACTAAGATAAAGTATTGTAGTCGAGATTATCTTGAATTTTGAGATTTTGTTGCAACTATTAGTCTCGAAGTGCCCCCCCCAAAAAAAACAGGTTTCAAGGTTTATCTAGCGGATATTTTGGTCACTATTTGCAATAATTGCGCTTAACCAGTTAAACGTGGAATTTAGTTTTATAAAAACCCCCCACAGTGTGCAGAATTAAAAATCAGACAATGACGTGGAATACACGTGTCGAACGCAGGCCAAAACAACCAAAAGTTTACAATAATCGTAATAGTCACTGCAAGCACTTTTTCTTCCATTTCTGGGACTTGAGATTACCAGAGCATTCTGTGCTCATTCCAAAATCTTGCACCGCTTCACGTATGCATTGCTCTAGTTAACTAGGGACGCAAAAGCTTTTACAAGGAAGAAAAGAGCTTTGAATTCTGTGTAAAATGAAATCATGCTGGTACTGTGGTCTGAACCTCAGTCTCTATCTAAGGTAAAAACGACATTGCACAAGGGTTGAGAGCTTCTATTTGTGAGCGTAATTCCCAATCTCTAATGCGGAGACCAAACATGTACCAACCACTTATCATTTGGCTGGCTCCCTCCACCCTCCTCCGTATAAAATTCTTGGCAGTTCTATTGGTAAGATGATAGAAACATCCCATCAAATAATATTCTTATTGTATTTTATTAAAATTTCGAGTTTTTATAGTTAATAGCAATTTTATATTTTTTACGAGTATACTCGTCGAACGCACCGTAATTAAAACTGTCCGGTAGGACAGTTGTATAAGGGTTGACCATCAAAAACTGCACGAAAAAGCGTAACGTTGAAAAACACCCAACTTTGACAATTTTTTTCTCTTTTTCTATAAAAGATAAAATTCCCAAATTTTCTTTAAATCTTACTCCAAACCCTCCTTTATAACTGTAATTTTTTTGCAACCACCCAGATCTAATAGGTTTCGAGAAAAAAGTTGCCGAAAATGAGCAAAAACGGCTTTTTCAAAAAATGTTCTTGCTCTTGTTCTTCTTGTTGTTCTTCTTGTTCTTCTTGTTGTTACCTTTTTTGTAAACAACGTAGCGCCTAAACGCGAGAACCGATTTTCATGAATGAGGTGTCATTCGATTCGGAATTTTATGTAGATGTGCCTTTTGGGGGTCTCGGCGCTGTACATCGAATGGGAGAGGAGTTAGCCCCCTTTATGTAAGGCCCCCTCCAAAATTATTATTACTAATTACTCTGTAAATCTTGTCCCGATTTTGATAAAATTTGGTAGGATGATAGGATTAGGGCTCCCCTACGTAACAATAAAGCGACGATCTGCTCTTACACTTGTTAAGGGGAAGTATAGCAATCCTTTCAAATTATCGACATGTGAACCGATTTTCATGAATGGTCATTCGAATCGAAATTTTGTACAGATTTTCACTTTAAAAGTCTCGACGCTTTGCCTCATAAGGAGGGGAGTTTGCCCCACCCAAATAAGGCCCTTTCTAAAACTATTATTACCAATATTTCTACAAAGCTTAGTCCGATTTTGATAAAATTTAGCACGAAGAAGTGATTAAAGTTCCTCTACGTGGCTGTGAAGTGCCATCATGCTGTTACACCTACTAAGAGGAAGTACTACAATCGTTAAAATTAACAATGAGTGAACCGATTTACATCAATGAATTGTCGTTCGATTCAAAATCTTTGCGTTTTAGGGAGAAGTACTGTTTTTCTTGCTCCTCTTAAAAGGAAGTACTGAAATCGCAGTTTTATTTTGTTACTTAAGTACAAATACCTTCCTATTTTATTCAAAACGCTTTCTCAAAAAAAATTGTTATTGAGGATGGTTTGGGGACCGCAACTATAATCATTATTTAAAAAGATCTCTCCAGTGGTAGTTAGGTTCTGATTTAACACCTTATCAGGTTATAATGATAGAATTGCTTATCCCAAATTTTAAAAAAATCTGTAAAGCAGATATGTAACTTTGCAAAATAGACAAAAAGAAAAATCTATCCAAAAGTTACAAAAATCTCCTTAACTAAAACTTACAGTTTAAAAAGTTAAGTATAAGGGTTGATTAAACGCCAAAAGGTACACAAATCAGCGAGTACCCAACATTTCACTAATACTTCATTAATAGTTAAGTAATTCTACTGCATTAATTTTCATTAATAAGTTATTTTTTAGAATTTATTAGATGTCACAGACCCTTATGCTGGCCACTACATTTATAATATTTTTTTGTTATAATTATGATAAATCACATATATACGTACATGCATGTTAAAGTAGAAAAAGACAAAGTTAGAGTAGGCTACTGCCTTGAATTCGTCTTACCGAAATATTCGTGAGCACAAATAATACACAGATAATAACAAGTAGATTATTCAACAACAATTATTCATTTCTCAATTGTAATTTAATTTAGTCCTCCTAATTTTACTTATAGTAAAATCCTGGAATAATTAGCTGTCCTAAAAATATGCATATCTTATTTACTTTATATTACATATATACAACATTGTGGTATGAATACCTAGATTGAGAATGTAATTGAAGAAAACTATATTATTTGCGATAAAGCCAGATAATTATTACCTGTTATTATAAACGTTTGACTACTACATAAAATAACAATTACTTTAATCGAAGAATGAACTTAAACCGACGATTTTTATTTAAAAATAAAAATAAATAAATAAAATAAAATCATTAATGTAAGTTTTTTATAAAAAAAAGTTTTGAATTTTTTAGCCTCATATTTTTTTTTCTTTTTAACCTGTAATTAATAGTTTGATTATTATAAATAACTAGATATTACAGTCAATCTACAGTGCTACTTGAACATATATTTTGTAGACGAAAATGGCCAGCATAAGGGTCTGTGACATCTAATAAATTCTAAAAAATAACTTATTAATGAAAATTAATGCAGTAGAATTACTTAACTATTAATGAAGTATTAATGAAATGTTGGGTACTCGCTGATTTGTGTACCTTTTGGCGTTTAATCAACCCTTATACTTAACTTTTTAAACTGTAAGTTTTTGTTAAGGAGTAGAAATTTGGTTTGACGTGTATACACTGGTTAATACAAGGATCGCCAAATTTTTTGTGAACATCGATCCCTAAAAATTTGCTAATTCTCTTATCTCCTCTCTACTAAAATAATAATAATAATAATAAATAAAAGTATCTTAAATTATCTATTTTATTTTGACAAAATCAAAATTTTTGCATAAATCAATGCTTGATGATGCTTGGCAAGATTAGCAATGTCTGGTTCGAAATTTGGTTAGATTCAGTCTAAAATCGCCTCGAAGCTTCACATTCAATTTATTTCTCTGCTTCGTTAAAATAGAATTAACTTGACTAAAGCATTTTCAAACGAATATCGTACATACTGCGTTGCTGTCAGTAAATTTGCGATTGTATAGCAATAGTTATTAATCGACCTCCCAAGATAGGTCTTGATATTATATTGACCCACAAGAATCGATATCAACCACTTCGATAATCCCAAAAATGTGAAATTCAAAGTAAAAAAAAAATTGGAAAACTAAAAATAACCATTTAAAAGACATTAGTTTTGGTTGAAACAACTGTAAAATATAACCGCTGTCCTAGACCAAAACAACCTTTCTTACGACCAACTATTATTACCAAAAAAATCTTCCAACCAGAGAAAATTACTAACCTGCAAACTTTATTAGTATGAATTTTGCGCGACCTGTGCCGGAAGCTATAATACTGTATTTTTATAATGCGGAAGTTTTGTCTGTGGATAGCTAAAAAAAGCTTTCACAATGAATTAATTTAACTATCTCAAAAATCTTCTAAATAATGTGCATAAAATTTGAAGAACTCAAATTCTCATAAAGACATCATTCCTTTCCACCAATTAGATTTTAGAATCAATCTTCCCTTCAGTTAAAATAAATTAAAATATTCGGTTGTTTTACTACGTATTGTCCTTCGTCAAAGTGACACCCAGGTATTACTCTTCATATTTAACAAAACCCCTACCACCAATAACTTGTCTCTCACAGAACTGTATAACGAAAGTAAGAGGTTAGTTCCGACTATCCAGAGTCGTACCTCTCTCCGCAGGTGTTCTGCAAGGTAGTAGTAACCTGGAACCCATCATTTACAACATACCCATTCATTTTAACAACTTTAACCAACGTGTGGACAACACCGAGTTTCATAAACTCCGAACCTGTTGAAGTTCAACCTACATCATTACATCATAATTACTAGATAAACGTATTGAGAGTGCTTGATGTTCAAACATCAATGAACTCATTTTATACCTTCAATAGAAATTATACCTATTTTGTCATGAGAATTCCCTCATAACTGTTTCGTCAAATGAATTATTAAAGAGGTATATTCGTCTCAAGATGGGAAATTTGTAGGTCACATACAGAGATATAATTTTAACTAGTGACCAAGATGTTGTAAAGAGCTTGGAGAAAGTGAAATGCGAATTTCCCTCACTTAACACCGGATCATCACTTGGAAGTTGTTAGAAAGTATACCAAGTAAATATTTCTACCGTACTCTAATCGAAAATGAAAAGTCGAAATAAGGGTGGACCACTTTTTTTAAAAAAAGGAAATGAAGACTGCCATATAAGTAGATGAATAAATAAAAATGTGCGCTTTTAGTAAACTACCGAAGGTATCGGCCAGTAACGACGAGTACAACTCCGGAGTTTGGCATTCCAATCAATAATCAATCAAAAATTAAACATTTAAGGAAAACTTTTTCAGAAAAGTAGATAACTTTAGCCGCTTAGACAATACAGTGAAATGAGGTTAAGTCCTCTAGGATTCTAAGGCTATTAGAAGATGCCTTTTAACAGAAAATTCTGAACAAATAGGCAAAAGAAGAAGAGTTAGAAATATAGCCTTCAAGAATGCTAGAAGTATAACTGTAATACCCGTCCTCGAGGGAATGACAATGCGAATATGACCTTATAAACATGACTTTCAAGATCCATCATGCCCTTCTCCACAAAAACGTTGAAAACAGTCAGATTTATGCCGAAACATTTACACTTCAAATCATTGCATATGGAACACTATGTATAATTTTACACATATTAGGCACAATCCTTTCAAATTTCGATTCAAAAAATAAATCTATAAATAACCACTCCGCAAAGCAGTGCTCGAACTCTTACTTTACTGGCCAAAAACTCGTTTATTGAAACATCAAGTGGGTGTTAGCATCACGATAATGCTCCCTTGTCACACAGCAATTTCAATAAACGAGTTTTTGGCCAGTAAAAACATTCCTGTGGCTCCTCAGCCTCCTTATTCGCCTGACTTGAGTCCTTGTGACTTTTTTCTTTTCCCGAAGTTGAAAAATCACCTCAAGGGAACTCATTTTGGGACAATCGAAAACATTCAAACGGCTGTAACCGACCAGCTGAAGGCTATTCCAATATCGGAGTTCGAGCACTGCTATGAGAAGTGGAAGAAACGTCTCCAGCGCTGTGTGGCTTCAGAAGGAAGTTATTTTGAAGTTGACAATATACAGGGTGTTCAGCATAAGACTACGGTAACTTCGGGAGGCGATTCTGGGCATCATTTGCAACAAAAAATTCCATATAAACTATGGCTCGATTCGGCTCCGTTTTGTAGATATTTTTAATTTTATGTTTTTTCAAGGTATTACTACTTTTTAGCAAACAGTTGTCGATTACTTTATAGCTCCCCACAACCGTCTAGTTCCAAAAGTTTGTTGAGTAGTTTAAAAAATCTGTGTTTTATTTAAATTATTTAGCATATATGTGAATTAACTAAAGAGTAGCACACAGTCCTAAACTCGTTAAACGAAAATCCTTTCTTTTGGAATTGGTACCTAACGCTCATTTAACATCATACACCAATTTCTTCTTTTTATTTTATTATTTATAATGTAAATTTTATATTTTTGAATATAGTTCTTAAATAAATTAATTATTAAATTACACGTTTGCAAAAAATCGTACTGGATTTGATGATTCTGATCAGTTATATTCTTATGGTAGGTGGATTCCTTTCATAATGCCGACGCTGTTTTGGGGCCTACTTTTTTGCAATTAATCACAGATTTCTGCATCAATTTTTAAAATAACCCCAATGCATTGTATACCTTTCGAAAGGTGATTGTATGTAGATGTTTTTACTGAATAGTGCACGGTTTTTTCATATATAATGTTTTTGAGAAAAATGAAGTCAAAGTTTTTGGAAAAAATTATAAACTTGCTATTTCTTATGTTTGGGCCACAATTTGAAATACTTAATATTATTATTTTGAAATATAAATTAGCTTATTTAAAAGGAAATTTAACCTTCTTTCTAATGAGCTAATTGAAATAGCTGCAGCTATAATAGTTTGAGAAATATAGGCAACTGTTTGCTAAACAGTACTAGTACCTTGAAAAAACATAAAATTAAAAATATCTACAAAACGGAGCCGAATCGAGCCATAGTTTATATGGAATTTTTTGTTGCAAATGATGCCCAGAATCGTCTCCCGAAGTTACCGTAGTCTTATGCTGAACACCCTGTAGAATTGTAATTCTTTTTGAATAAAAAAAATCAGTCTCATTACTTAATTTACAGATCTCGTATATTTATTTTGCTAAACCTGTCATTCCTTACTATTTTGCGTCGCCTAATTGAAATGGTACAAAAAAACAAAAATTGAATCTTTAAAACAAATCCAACTTGATACAAAACTTTGCTGAAAATCTGTGATGAAGATGAAGGTAGAAAGGAATAGAGGAGAAAATTAAGTGTTAAATTTCGAAATGTTTTCCTAACAGTAATATTGCCTTCATCAGAATTAAAAAATAAGGTATAAACTAAATTGCCTGAAGACCAGAAAAGATTAGGGGATAAATTTAACAAAATATACGACAGAATGACCACTGTTAATTCGAATTAAACTTTGACCTACAATCAAATTGATAAAATATACCTACACTATAATTCTAACCAAATTCACAATCAATACATTTTACATCGCATTAGAGCTTATTTTAGAGACAAATAAAAACTTATGCACATATTCTGTTTTTACTTCTATTTCTATTTAATTTACATCTTATTGTTTCTTTTAAACGCAACCACGACTTAAAACAGTAAAAAAAGAAAGTAAAATATTAATGAAGAGAAAAAAAATGGCCACAATTAAATTTCACTTTGCTTCATTTAAAGAAAGTTCTGAAGTCTAGAGAGTCTGATAGAACTATCTCTGCGTAGAGAGCTAAAACACACTCGAAAGAATTGTAGTGCAGTAATGGCGGCCATTATTTATTCTTGAATAAAACTAAGAACGTAATTCATCACATATAATAGCAAATAATTAAGCACTTAACCTTGAAATAAATGAACCAATTAAAACAGTCCAAAACGCTTCACTCGCAACTGAGAAACTTTTATTGTTAATCTCTATATGACGTAAGAGTGGAAGTTGAAAAAAAAACTAGTTAAATGGCAATACGTTTTCAATGCAGTAGGAGGACATGATGGAACAGAATAAAAGAACACTGTATGACCTTAATTATTCTCTGCCATGCACAGATATAGTGGGGGTAGACTGTGCATTCCATTTTTATAGAATGATGGGAGTTATTAAACAATATAATATGAATTGTAAAGTGTAAAAGAAAGAAATTGTTCGAAGAAATTTTACCATTTAATGAAACATTTAAATTTAAATATTGGCCTTAACCAATATTTTAATGAATCGTTTAAATAAATATCACATACACACGATTTACTTTCCAAGGTCTTAATATTTTTTTTCCCCCAAGGCCTTATAAATTTTCATTGAATTCCGAACTTTTGAGTAATATTTAATTAATTCTAATCAAAAATGATATAGTTTGTAAAATCATGTATTTTACACTGGAAATGTAACCGGTGGTACGCGAAAAATGATTATTGATTATAATGGCGGTCATAAAAAATATCACAGAAAGGTGATTTACTATAATTCATTAAAATTATTTTAATTAATAATATTATACAGTAAAGTTATTAATATGTACAGTAATAAAGGTTAGTCTGTCTCAAGATGTACGAGAAAATATAATAGCACATTTAACAGGATTGAAATTGTCTTTCATGGAGTATTTTCCAAAATTCGAAAACACAAATGATAACAGAATTTTAAACCCCTTCTAAAAAGAAAATTTAGAAAAAGCTACAACATTATCGATAAAAGATAAAAAAAAATTAACAGAATTATCAGGTGACAGAACTTAAATGATAACTATGTAAAAATCTGCTTAAAGAGACTGATTGTAATGAGTAAGCTCTATCCAAGCAACATTACATTTAATTTAAAAAAAGTTTTTAAGACTAATATCTTACACTTTACAAAGTTTATAAAGTGAACATGAACTTGAACTCCTTTGTAACAGATACATTGTATCTCTGTACAAATAAAGACATTAATAATAAAATAACACACTCGGAATAACAAATTTCACGAAATACAATCATTTTTACGAAGAGGGAACGATTTAGCATGATTTACTACGAAGTGGTAGGCGAGCCAAAAAAAAGGTTGGGGAAACGCTGGTTTATACGATTCTGAGGAGTGGGTGACTAGATATTCTTTTCTGATATCATTTTATGAATAATGTTATTCACTTAAGGGAAGGGAGCAGCTGAGTGGATAGCGAAAGGGATTACCACGCGAAGATTCAGGGTTCGAATCCAGCTGCTGGACATATAGATTTTTCTCTTCCTAGAAACTTCTTATAGTTCACTGTCTCTGTAACGTGATTGGACAGCGTACTGGTAAAAAAAACTCCGGGCTCCAATGAGTTAAGATGATGACGCGTCTTATATAAAAAAGAATAATGGAAATAGTTAAAAAAGAGAGAGTTTCTATTTTGTCCAAATGGAAACAACGACATACAGATACCTAAATACTTGTATCCAGAAATCACGAGTGAACCTCGATTTGATATCATCACAAATTTATTTGCAATCTCATACATATAACAACAATTACCAGGTGCACCAATAAACAAAACGGGGAGCTGCATGTGGGATTCGAACTTAGGATCTCCGAATTACAAATCTACGCTTCATAACCACTACGCCAACACTCTCCCCGCCCACCACAGATCAATAAGCAATAAGGAAGCTCTTGGAAAGTGAAAATCCAAGAAGGCCAGCAACTGGATTCGAACCCGGGATCACTGTGTGGGAATTCAGTAAGATAAATACTGAGCACATCATCGCAAGGACTATTATCGATTTCTTTTTCTGTACTAATACAAGTAAAAAAGATTGATGTAGGAAAAACTCCTATAGGGGTTACTCCCGACAAGCTGCAGGGTGGTGTATTCCCAAGGTACGTACTCAACTTTATCGATATGCCTAGTACAAAGTTTGTTCCATGGCTGTAAAAGTGTATTTGGAAGGGGAAAAAAAGAACACTAGAGTGAAGTGTAGTTTGGTAGATAGCGCGAAAACGTCTTAAACTTCTTTACTTAAACAACTGAACTGTTGTAACAGTACATCATAACACTGTAGCTGTTCCAAGTTGCAGTACCAAAGTTTTGCTCGGGTTTTGTGCTTATCGTGCTTATATTAGTTATTTTTTTTTTACTTTTGGAGATATTTTATTTTTTATTATCGTGAAACAAGAATAATTTGTATTTTGAAAACTCTCAACAATAACTGTCAAATGAACAGTGTTGTCTGTAACAGGAGAACACTGTCCAGAAGCTGGCAGTGCACTGAAAAGAGCTCCGGGCGCCAATAACCTCAGATGTTGAAGCGCCTTTAAATAATTAAAAAACAAAATAAAATAACTATCAAATAACGTAGTTTATACGAAATTTGCAAGCTACAATAATTAGCAAAATGAAATTCTTATCTAAACCCACGTTCATAAGCAGCAGACAGGACAGAAGGCACACTAATCTTGCATCTAGCAATGTAAAAAAATATAATTGTCAATGACATGAACCCAGAAGATGAATAACACACTTTTTTTTAGGAGCGGGCCTAAAAACTAAACAGAAAAATTTTGACAGGCCATAATAATTTTTTTTATTTAAAAAATACAGTAAGTGAGTAAGCCGCCATTTTTATATCAAAATTAAACTAATACGATGTAAGAAGCTGCGAGTGTTTTGATAAATAGTTCGTCATAATCTGGTCCAAATTGGGGGCGTAGTTATTCTTAAGAGTGAACTGAGGTGTTCATTCGTCAATCTATTTCTGACAGAGCATTTTCTAAGTTTCATTATTGGAAAAAGCTGCTCACAAATGTATGAAGTGTAATTGTAATTTTTAAAGCCTTGGGCACACGGAAAGCGGTCTGTAGCGGCGGGGCAGCGATCCAGCGGTCGACGCGGCTGTCTGCGATATGGGGACGTCACACAGGATCTTTATTTAAGTGGTCCAGTTTTGGTAGAGTTAGTGCGTTTTCTTGTTCTTTGTTTGAATTTATATGTATTGAGTATGAGCTTGGACGAAGAACAACTCCTTCTGCTAATAGCTTTGCAAAGCAAAAAGAAGAAAAGACAAAGTTGAGTGCATAAGAAGAGTGAACAATTAGGGGAATACCACCGCTCATGTATCGAACTGGAGTCACATGAAGATAGGTTTTTTTAAAACATTTTTATAATGTCCGTGTGAATTGCCAAACAAAACTCTGTATTTGCGCACATTTTCTATAACATTTTCAATTTCTTCACTCATTTTTGATCAAAGGTAGCAAGGCGGTCACGTTGAAATCTGTAATTTTGTACTACCAGATCGTTTGTCGTCGCGACAAAGACTAGCTCGCGACGGTAGACCGCGTTCTGTTTGACAGAGATGATGCAACATTGTGTAATACAACTAGACCGCCTGACCGCCTCGGTCGAAGATCGTTGCCCTCCGCGACAGACAGCTTTCTGTGTGTCCAAGGCATAAGTATTGTTCACCGTTTTTGGTGACTGAATCATTGATCCAAAGAGAAGAAAGTTTTATTGCTGATTTCAACCATTATTTTGTATGTTTTTGCCAAGATTTCGATCTATGCGAACTGTAGCACAGATGGCACACCAATCTTACATAGAACAATGCAAAGAAAATATTATAATTGTCAATAGCATAAGTCCCGAAGATGACCTAGGTCGGAAGCTAAGCAAAAAATAAAAAATAATGACAGAAAATCTACTTATATTACCAATCAGGAGTCGAAATGTCTCTTTATGATTCAATTAAACTAATCGCTGAAAGAAATAAAATAAACATTCATGAAAATCGGTTCGCGCGTTCAGGCGCTACGTTGTTTACAAAAAAAGGTAACAAGAGCAAGAACATTTTTTGAAAAAGCCGTTTTTGTTCATTTTTAGCAACTTTTTTCTCAAAATCTATTAGATCTGGGTTGTTGGAAGAAAATTGCAGTTATAATGGAGAATTTGCCCTATATTACAAAGAAAATTTGGGAATTTTATCTTTTATAGGAAAAGAGAAAAAAATTGTCAAAGTTGGGTGTTTTTGACCGTTACGCTTTTTCGTGCAGTTTTTGACGATAAACCCTTATCCAACTGTCCTACCGGACAGTTTTAATACAAATCTACGTTAACTAAGTTATTAAAATTAGTTTCTCAAACGATTTTTAATAGCCTACTGTAAAGTATAAATGGCACAAACTAGGAAACTAGAGTTGTAACTAGTCTACACAGCCGGAGAGTTAATTGGTGACAATTGGCATGTAATGAGTGTAATTTCTATGAAGGGTGACGTGTCAACCTGACATTGTCTTTAAAAACAAAAAAAGTTCCACAATCAGAAACCTACTTTAACAAACTGGTAGCTTGAAGTGAAATCTACACTGGGAATAAGTGCTAATAACGCTACAGTTAAGTAAGGATACAAACCAGGGCATAGAAGTTCAAAGCCGGAACGATGTGCGTTATCAAGAGTATATAGTTACTGGACGCGTTTAGCATATATCTACTGAATTCTTATAATTAAAAAATATCAGAATGCGTTACGCTTTTTTCTTTTTTAGTTACTTCTAAAAGTTTAATTAAAAAGAAAAACAGTGTGAACACCTATAAGACTTTGTCTTAAGTATTATAGTTATTTCTTTTAAAAGTTGATCGAAAAAAGTAGTTCACTTTAATATTATAAATGTTCACTTAAAAAAATTCTAAACACAAATTCGAAATATAAAAAATAAAATATTCTCCCACCGACAAAAAACAGCTAACAAAATAAAATAATAAAATAAAAGGGATCAACAGAGAATTGTATAAACCCGATCGCAGTAAGGAAGTTGCACAGGTACTCTCACAGGCATAAAAAACACAATCTTGAGTTCCGGATGTTGGTTTGTTCGCCGCACTATTCTATAGCATTAGATGGGGAGAGAGAGAACAACCATCGTGTATTCATGTTGAAACAGGACGACTAGCTAGGCCCAAACAACTCAAGACCCACCGCAAAAAAAGTAACCACGATCTTAGGAGTACTTGCGATGGGTGAGCAAACTCAGGTAACAACTCAAATAACATCCAACATGGTTCTTTTGAATTTCCGAGTTTGGACTCCATATCTGAAAGCTACTGTTCCAAAACAAGACTCAGTGCGACCGATAGGGCTGTCGCATTTAGCGGGAACCCAGGAAATGGAAGACTAATTTTTTTTAATTGATGAACTAATTTCCAGGAGATATTGATACCCCTGAGGCAACGGATCAAATCAGTAGATAATAACTAGTAGGTTCATCAGGCGTGCGATCAGTCACGCTGCTATTGATATAATAGCGAAGTACTGAACTACGGGCGCAAGCGCCAGGTTCCAAGCCCAATTGCTTGCGATTGAGGTAGGACTCGTAGTGGCCGTTAGTTAAACAATAGCTCCGCTGTCCCCGGACATGAACTGGGCGGAAGGGTGCACCGCAATATAAGTGAGTACCAGACATCGCTTGACGATGGAAGTGCCCTTCGCTAGAAGGTGCGGCTGACCAGAGACAAATTAGAGATCTGGGAGTGAGGCCTTTGGCTCCACGCGCTGGTTGAGTGTGATCTCAACCCGCCTCTTGGGCACTTCTGCCACGAAGAGACCTAGCACATCAGTCTCTCTCCGTGGTGGTGACATCCTTCTCTTGTAAAACGACCCTGTGCTTGCATAGGGGGTCTGGTAAATCCCAAAGGAAAGGAACGGACCTTAAAGAACACCTAATACTAGACAGGAACGGGTAAGAAGGGAAGAATGTCCGGTAGGACAGTTGCATAAGGGTTGATCTTCAAATAGTGCACGAAAAAGCGTAACGTTAAAAAACACCCAACTTTGACAATTTCTATACAAAATAAAATTCCCCAATTTGTTTTTTTTTAAATATAGGGCAAATCCTCTTTTATATCTATAATTTTTTGCAACAACGTAGATTAAATGGATTTCGAGAAAAAAAGTTGCCAAAAATGAGCAAAAATAGCATTTTCAAAAATGTTGTTACCCCTTTTTTTATAAACAACGTAGCGGCTAATAATTTCACGACTATAACACCAAATCCTCAGCAGAAGTTACGTTATTGCCTATTATTGTATGGCACAATGAAGTCAGACTGTTAGAATGTTACTGCTTTTATTAGTGTGGGAAGCCAAACTTCGTAAAAACTTCTTGACGCTCCGTTTTATGTTTCTTAACCAGCCATCATGATCTCAAAATACCTGGCGATAACACGTTTTCTCAAATTTCATTCCTTCCAGAGGTTCAACCAACAGCAGCGGTGCCATCACTTCTTTTGAAGAAATTAGTCCTATCCCCAGATTTCAGAAACCCAAGCAAACTCGAAGAAAGAAACAAACTGCTGAAGTCCTTACGACGGTGGAGAAACGGAAGATACTGAGAAGAAAGGCTGCTCTGCCGACAAAAAAAGGGGGAAAAGTACAGCAGATAAAGAAAAGGAAGGACAGTTCATCTTCAGCATCCTCCGCTCCCGATAATTTGGTTAATGACCAGTGGTGAGAGTGACATTGAAGAGGAGGACGATGATTTTTGTATTGAGTGTAAAGGATATTTTTATGATAGGAAGGGCACAAAATGCGATTGGCTTCAATGCATAACATGCAAGAAATGGCTACATGAAATTTGCAGAAAAGACAATTTGCATTGCAAAAAAATGTTAAAAATGAAACAAAAAATGTCTTTTGTTCGGTGTTCCTTCCCCTCAGAGTTTAATGAGAATATGTTCACAGCAATGGAGTGACACCACTGGGTGATTTCTTCACTCAAATAATCATGATATTATGTTATCATGTACCACATCAGCTTGTTGCAATAATGGCTGCACCAGTAAATTTCAATAAAAGATTAAAAAAATAAAAGAAATAATAAAAAAAGAAAAAATTTGAATTACAGAATTTAATTGGAAAAAAAAACTATATCAATTTAAGTGAACGTCTACTTCCTGTTTGTATGGAGAAAAAGCAGATTTTCCCACGCTAATCGATCTCTTATACTCCAAGCTGTTGCACAATCTTTACTTTTATATGTGCATTTATTTCATACTTTCTCCTTTTACAGGATAACTGCTATCGCTTCGAGTATACCAAATTGCCTTTTCTCCGGATATGCATGTTCCGAGAGTCTGTAATCTAATTTCTAGAAGAGTAGTGTCTCACCCATTTCCTTCGACTTCTAAACCAGGTCGACAACAGAATAGCCAATTAAGATAGTCTTACTTCTCTCATTACATCAAGCATTACATTTCGCTTAGTCATTTTTTTAAAGTCACCATTATTTTTTTAACTAATAAAACATCCACTAATGGTAAAATTCTTCAATTATACTAAGAACAATAAATAGCAACCCAGATTTAAACTTTAAAAATTAAATTAGAGCTAAAAAAAAAGCTTATCAAAGTTCTTATTCCGGACAGAGAGGTTTCTAATCGCCAGTGTCAGGTTTTTTTTTGGTTTTTTTTTGTGATACACTATTCCCAAGACGAAGGAGTATGAGCTAGGATATTTAGGGCTAAAACGAGGTTTAGTATCTTGAAAGGCTGGCTGAACTATGTCAGGTGGAGCTAGTTGCAGTTTCAGCTGCTGAGATCAAAACAAGAGGGAATCATTATCTCCAAGAATCGGTAACATCCTGGAAAGCAGGATGCGACATTCAGGCTATTAAGTCCTACAGGAGTCAGTATATGGTTAGTATGAGGAAGATAAGGAAACTGTCGACCACTGGTAACAAAAATTAGGTTTTAATTTGAATTACTTTATACACACTAACCTATAAAAAACTATTTTTTGGGACTCTAAATACTCTAAATTATGCTAAACAAAAAAATCAGAATTTTTACATAATAAGAACTGCATAGCTTATTATCGTCTGCAAAAGTTAACTATTAACCTGTTAAGTGAGTTTGACGTGTATACAAGTACTTTATACGGAGGGAAGTGGAGGGAGCCAGCCAAATGATAAGTGGTTGGTACATGATTGGTCTCTGCATTAGAGATTAGGGAATTACGCACACAAATAGAAGCTCTCAACCCTTGTGCAATGCCGTTTTTACCTTAGATAGAGGTTCAGACCTCAGTACGAGCATGATTTCAGTTTGCACAGAATTCAAAGCTCTATTCTATTCCTTGTAAAAGCTCTTAGCGTCCCTAGTTAACTAGAGTAATGCATACGTGAAGCGGTGCAAGATTTTGAAAGAGCACAGAATGCTCTGTAATCTCAAGCCCCCAGAGATTGCAGAAAAAGTCGCTTGCAGTGACTATTTCGACGTTGTAAACTTTTGGTTGTTTTGCCCTGCGTTCGACGTGTATACCACGTCATTGTCTGATTTTAATTCCGCACACTGTCGGGGGTTTTTTAAATTTAAATTCCACGCTTAATTTGGTTGGAAAAATTGAAAATGTAACGCATTGAGGATAAATAAATACTTCAATTTTAGATTTTAATTACATATTTGCAGCAAACAGAATATTTAATCTTTTATCGAAACAAAATAAATGGATAAAACTAAATGATAATAAAAATATTTAAGCTTTAAGCTTGCCTTTTTAATCTCACACTTTCAATTCCACGATGTATTAAAACTGTCCGGTAAGGCCAGTTGTATGAGGAATGTTCAGTTAAAAAAGTGCACGAAAAAGTGTAACGTTGAAAAACACCCAACTTTTCTTTAAATATTTAGGGCAAATCCTCCTTTATAACTGTATTTTTTTGCAACAACCCAGATTTAATAGATTTTGGGGGAAAAAAATTGCCAAAAATTGGTTAAAAAGGCATTTTCAGAAAATGTTCTTGTAAAGTAAGTAAAAAAAACTTGAATTAGTAAGCACGCAAAGCAAAAGTGAAAAAATCAATCACTACTAATAAAAAGTTGAACTCTCTTCTCTAAATTTAGGCATTAATTAGTGACTGAAGAAATAAGATCTATTATCTCAAGGTCTAATCAGACCTGTAGATAAAGTATCAGCGAAGGAAAGTAGAGGAACTGTAATCCAAGAGTATTCTGTAATTAAATTTCACCAAGAACAGCTAGAAATTAGAACTTACAAGTAGCCAGGAAACAAAAGGAAGCAGGGCAAAAGAGGAAGTTTAAAGCCAGGCTGGGCTTAATGAATATCTAGTAGGCGGGGTTTTATAGTGGCACACAATAAGCTTTGGTTAGCTACTAACTGCAGCTAACTATAAATGGGTGACTTCCGCTTCTAGGCCAAGACTGGAACTAACTACATTTGTAGAACATGTACGCTGCTGGAATCTCTCATTGCTTGTCGCTAATTTAAGTTAATGAGAGTGGGAGAACTTTACTCTTTATGGCTGAACACTTCTGGAGGCAATCCCTTCCAATGAGCCGAAGGAAATTGGTCAACTAACTCTTTATTTAACTGTTAACTATTCTTCGTTATGATTATATTAATGTGAAGGCGACCCAAACGACTTAAATTTTATTGCCACGTTTAGTCTCCAGCAGGACACTTGTTACCCTGTCTTTTTCACCTTGGGTTCATCACAGACAAACGACTCACGTGGAACCCACGAACTGGACTTAAAAGACAAACAAACTGCGAAACTGCTCTACAGACTACTTGGACGACGCTCCGAATTGCCCTTAGAACTCAAATGTTTAATATACAACACTATTCTCAAATCTATGTGGACTAATGGACTGTGAGGTTTCAACCAAACCTAAGAAACTACTGCCGACAGACCTTCTTCACAACGAACTAACGACCTCAACATCCCATTCGTATAACAATAACGCCAAGACAAAATACTGCAAGTTCCATTCTGCTCTTTTCAATTGCACTGATTCTTTCGCACAGTCTCTAGCATCCTCTGACAATCCGCCTCAATCCGACTGAATCGTTAATGGCCCCTACACATCCTTCAGTACTAAAGATCAAGTCATCATTGATATCCTGCAGAAAGTTCTACCGCTGAGTAATTTCTCCTCCTTCTCTTCACGTACCATCAACACAGATCGTCAATTACTAAATAAATTTATTAAAAAAAATTATTGAATCCTACGATTTGCTTCAAAATTTAGATCATTTCACTATATTATACGTGTTTACTCTTAAAGAGTATTATTTAAAAACAAAAACTAAACAAAAATGTAAAATCGATTCAAACAAAATATCTGGTTATCAGAGTGTGTCTATAAGCTTATCGGATCCCATTGCGGCATCCAGTTATCAAATTCGAACTTGCTGCAACAGTGGCAATGGCAATTACTGTCCAAATGATCCGACTGTGCGATAGCGGTCTGAACGAGAAGTCTAATAAGGGGTAAAATAAGCTTTTCTTAAGGTGTGAGAAAAATTGGATCTTTCCCGCAACTTTGTACAGAAATAATATTTGGATTTTAATATTATTTATTTTAGGCGCCACGGTAGCCGAGCGGGTTAAGAGGCGAGACTTACAAAGCTAATATGCATTGTGGTACTGGGTTCGATTCCTGGTCTTGGCCTTGGATTTTATTTAATGGTTAAATGAGAAATAGTAAAGTACGTTTGCTATTCGCCTCCGTCCACGACACCTAGTAAATGGTAGTTGGACGTTAAGCCCCGCCTGAAAAAATAGGCGATTACTTTACTTTACTATTATTTATTTTTTAGATAAATGTACATTTAGTATTATAAATCTAATTCTAATATATCAAAAATGAATACAAAAAACTTTTTCTATGTCGGATATGGATCGCAACAAGGCGGTAGCTTTAGAACTTTTATTAAAAATGTCAATATCATTGGTAAACAGAATTTTTCTTATTTCAAAGTCGGAACGATTCAAAGCAGGGCCGCGCTATAATTTTTGCATTAAGTTTAGGCATTACTTTCTAAGCTGTTTTTTTTTTCTTTTGATAGTTCTGTTAGAATTTCGTGAGATTAAAGTTAAAAGACCAATTTTGCAGAGAAGCGGGTGAACCGAAGCGCGTTTCTTTGTGAATAAAATTTTTGGTTGGATGAATTGTGGTAAGGAGGAAGTCGCTTTCTGTTTGTTTTTTTTATCAATCAATACAACTGAGATTTTTTCCTCCGGTGACGATCACCAATATCGTATGCTGTTTGATGTTAATCAATTAAATCAATGAAAAACTAGCACAATTACTTTTAGAAGTGCACAATGTTCTGTTGTTAATCACAATGTTCATCAACCTTTTTTTGAACCTACAGCGGGAAACTAGACATTTTTTGTTTTTTAATTTAGAATTCAGACGTCCCTGCGTGAATCACTGCCTAACAATACAAACAATACTTTACATTGACATCTCGCAACACTTTACACGTGTTGTTCATTCTAACCTTGTTATAACACTCTATAGAGAAGGTTGTAAAGGCAGGTTATTAAAATGGGGGGAATTCCGCCTATTGTGCCAAACAAGTTTATTCCTGTTTCTCTAAAAATATATGTATTTTTTTTTTCAAAAAATAATAACAATATTTTTGTTTTTCCATATTATTTACTTCTTTTAGATATTTTATGTTAGATTGAGAAAACTAGCCATCCAGTCTCCAATACAATTTAATTCTTGTTTTTTGATTAAAAGAAGGTAACGAACGTTTCGGATGCCTAGCCTACCTTCATCAGACTTTTTTTTAATCACAATACATTTTATATTATGCAAAATTTAGAATTTTAATAATTGGGAAATGTAAATCTGAAAGTTGGTAAAATTGTTTCTTATTTAAATTTATTTTTTAAATAATTATTTTACTTGCCCCGATGTTTACTTCTTACTCAACAACCCCATTTCTATTTCGAACGTAGTACGGCTACCTGGGTTTCTTCTTGGACAGAAGGCTCTCATGGAACCCACACACCCTAGACGCAGAAGCCAACAGCTAAACAAAAGGTACGGACAACTAAGACGCATGATCGGACCTAAATCTAAGCTTAAGAAATTCAACAAACTAATTCTCTGCAAGACTTTTACTTAAACCCATCTGGACTTACGGATCAGAGCTGTGCGGTTTAATTAAACCCTCAAATATCTCCCGTACCAATCCTTCCAAATCAAAAATCCTCTGCCCCCAATTATGTCACTAACCTCATCCTTCACAGAAACCTAAATATCCCTTTAGTCACTGAAATCGATCCATTCACGGATTCCTTAATATCTAAACAGAAGTCTATTCCTGTCATTCCCAATTCAACAGCTCAAACACTTCAACCTCATTAACCCACCCTGATAATCCACCACGAAGTCTAAAGGCACGACGTTGGCAACATAATCTCCTATCCTAGATAATTCCATTCACTATAATTCCCGCGAGTGTCAGCTATCGCTGATTTCTCCTCTTTCAGTATCCCTACGGTTGCGTTATGCATCGGCCCATGCCGGGTCGTTTTTTCGCATCCTGTATTGTAAGTTTACTCTGTTCACACTGTACCTGAAGTATATTTATTTTTCATACAGGTAGCAATAAACATATACATATACAGGGTTTTCAGCATAAGACTAACCGTTACTTCGGGAGGCGATTCTGGACAACATTTGCTACAAAAAATTCAATATAAACTATGGCTCGATTCGGCTCCGTTTTATAGATATTTTTAATTTTATGTTTTTTCAAGGCGTTACTACTTTTTAGCAAAAAGTTGTCTATATTTCTCAAACTATTAAAGCTACAGCAATTTCAATAAGCTCATTAGAAAGAAGGTTAAATTTCCTTTTAAATAAACTAATTTATATTCCAAAATAATAATATCAAGTATTTCACTTTGAGGCCCAAACATAAGAAATAGCAAGTTTCTAATTTTTTCCAAAAACTTTGACTTCATTTTTCTGAAAAATATTATAATGTTTAAAACGTACACTCCTCATGAAAAACATCTACATACAATCACCTTTCGAAAGGTATACCATGAATGGTGGTTATTTTAAAAATTGATGCAGAAATCTGTGATTAATTGCAAAAAAGTAGGCCTCAAAACAGCGTCAGCATTATGAAAGGAATTCATCTACCATAAGAATATAACTGATCAGAATCATCTAATCCAGTACCATTTTTTGCAAACGTGTAATTTAATAATTAATTTATTTAAGAACTATATTCAAAAATTTAAAATCAAAATAAAATAAAAAGAAGAAAATGGTGTACAATGGAGTACAACTTTTTTGAAATATCTGTACAGGAAAATTCTAAATAAGACTGGACCAATTCTTGCGCTATAGTTATTTTCATAATGTGAGCAATAATTCAAAGTAAACACTAAAAATGCCTAGTTCAAAAAAATAAATAAATTGAGCACATCAATACCGAAATATTTTTTTTGAAAGATAAATAAAAAGTAATATAATTAACAAAAAATAGAATCAAAATTCTCCTTACGAATGTTTTGCTTAATAATAAAAATTTTAATTGCATATTAGACAATTTATAGCAATCAAATAACAGGAAGTTATAAATTATTTTGAATTAAAATTGCGTCATGCAATTTAAAAATATGACCAGAATTATTGACCTTTGAAAGAAATAGTTGCAAACAAAAATGTAACGTATCTCATCGGAAGAAAACATATTTTAAAAAAGAGCAGAAATTAACGAAAATGGAAACTCGAGACAGGAAAAACCATGAAAATGAGGTTTTCACCGTATCTTATTTTTAATGTCATTTCCTCTTAATAACCAGATTTTTTTTTGTTAATTAAAGAATAAAAAAAGGTGAAGAAAATAATTTTTTAAAAATAATACAATGGTTTTATAAAGGAAAGACCTGTGACACGACAATGAGGCAGATTTCCGGTCTAGAGTCCGGTGCCAATGTCACGATCCGGAAACGGCAGGCCCCTAGTGTCTTTGTCAGTAAACAATAAACATGAGGTGTTAAAACTATTATTTAAAGATAAAAAAAACACCCTTAAAAAAGGGAATCAATCTCTGTAATTATAAATAATTATAAGTTCAGCTAAAATAAAATGAAAATAAAAAACATAAATTTAAAAAAGAACTACCCAATAATTTCTAAATTACTTCTAATTTTAAATGGTGATCGATTTCGCGAATGGGTCACGTTCAAGGAGGTCCCATTAATGGAGGATCAATGAATGTTTCATTGATGGCGGAGTGAATGGTTAAATCGGGAAATGGTTTTTTCTTTTCATTTTAAACAAGACTTTTCTCATGACTATTTTCAAGATTCTAGGCTATCAAATTTTCTTGAAAAAAAGGATTTACAAAATATTATACAGTTTTTCTACCCAAATTGATTCCCACCTAGAACTGTCTAAAAACTTATTTTGTCAAAGTGAAAAAATTCATAAAATCTTTGTATTGTTACCGGCCAGTTTATAAAAGCCTATCACTTTAATATAATGCCTAGTTATTTATTGAAAATTCAATTAGCCTGAAATGCCGGTAATAACGTATACTACGAATTAAATACAAGGCTGGTTAATTTTTATACCAATTATGCTAACCCTATGTGGCTTATAAGATACCTAGAAAGAAGAATGGCCAATTTGTTAAAATTTTTGGCAAGCTGTGTTTGAATTATCCGTAGACTTTCATCAAATCGGGGCCCTAGGACCACAGGTTTTTAGTACAATATTTTATATTTCTTCTGAAAGAAGAACGCAACTCTTCAATTAAGTTGAAGGTTGACTCGATAGCTCACATACGAGGGTCGTTTGAAAAGTCCGTGCAAAAATAAAAACTACTTAATATTTTGGGGTAAACCTTTTTTATTTTTCAACATAGTCTCCTTTTAGGCTTATACACTTCGTCCAACGCTGCTCTAGTTTGTTGATCCCTTCCGAATAATAGGATTTGTCCAAGTCTGAAAAATAGCCATTCGTTTCTGCAATCACCTCCTCGTTTGAATAAAATCTTTTTCCCGCCAGCCATTTCTTCATATTGGGGAACAAATAGTAGTCCGAGGGAGCCAAGTCTGGAGAATAGGGGGGATGTGAAACGAGTTGGAACCCTATTACCATTAATTTTGCGACCACAACTGCTGAGGTGTGAGCTGGGCGTTTTTCTTGCAGTTCGGTTTTCAAACGGTCCAATAATGATGAATAATATGCACCTGTAATAGTTTTACCCTTTTCCAGATAGTCGATGAGGATTATTCCTTGCGAATTCCAAAAGACAGTCGCCATAATCTTTCCGGCCGAAGCAACGGTCTTCGCCTTTTTTGGCGCAGATTCCCCCTTGGTAACCCATTGTTTAGATTGTTCTTTGGTCTCAGGAGTGTAGTGATGTATCCATGTTTCATCCACAGTGACGAAACGACGCTTAAAGTCCTGCGGATTCTTCTGGAACAGCTGCAAACCGTCCTTGCAACACTTCACACGATTTCGTTTTTGGTCAAGCGTGAGCAATCGCGGCACCCATCTTGCGGATAGCTTTGTCATGTCCAAATGTTGATGCAAAATATTATATACCCACCCGTTCATTCGAGATGCCCACAGCACTAGCAATCTCACGCACCTTCACTCTTCTGTCATCCATCACCATATCATGGATTTTATCAATGATTTCTGGAGTAGTAACCTCAACAGGGCGTCCAGAACGTTCAGCGTCACTTGTGCCCATATGGCCACTCCGAAAATTGAAACCCTTTATAAACTGTTCTAATCGAAGGTGCAGAGTCACCATAATGTTTATCAAGCTTCTCTTTAGTCTCCTGAGGCGTTTTGCCTTTCATAAAGTAGTGTTTAATCAACACACGAAATTCTTTTTCGTCCATTTTTTGAAAATCACTCGACTTCCTCCATTCAAACGAATGCCAAACACATAGAAATAGACCGATCTGGCTGAAACTTGGTGTGTGTTCTTCCAAGAGATGCTACTAACTAAACATAACCTCGATACGCGCCAGTAGTGCTATCTCTCTGACTTTGCACGAACTTTTCAAACGACCCTCGTAATTTCGAAAAAAAAAATACAATTATAGCGAAGACGGCCTTAATAATAATAATAATAGTGTGTATAAGGGAAGGCATTAGCTATGAGGTTAGCGTAATGGATTCCCATGCTGAGGTCCCGGGTTCGAATCCAGCTGCTAACCCTTAGATTTTCTCTTCCTAGGAGCTTCTTACAGCTCACTGTACGGAGATGGACAGTGTAGTCTGTAACGAGAGATCACTGTCCGGAGGCCGGCAGTGCACTGAAAAAAGCTCCGGGCGCCAATAACTTTAGATGTTGACGCGCCTTAAATAATAAGGTGTATATTTTTCATTTATAATAAACATAATAATGAAGAAAAATTACAATACAGAACACAAACGCAAGGACTTGGTCCATCAGCAGAGTGGCACCTGACCAAAAATTCCAACTTAAAGCAAAACAAAGAATAAAATAAAACAAAAAATAGATAAATTTTAATAAGAAGTAACTAATAATCAAATTCATCAACCATAATCTGCCTATATCTACCTGCGCATAAACCAAACATATTAAACTGTTACCTTACCATTCAAATACTTAAAACAGACGACCTAAAAAGATCTTACAAAGAAATGAGAACCTGAAGATTTACTGGAATAAAATGGGACTATCCTGACAAATCCAAATCAACAACCGACATTCTGCAGGACAATCAAATTTAACTAGAACAAATACACTAATGAAGATGTTTTGTTGCATTTGCATTCTGAGGCTAAGAAATAAGGAACTTTCTGCTTCAATTAAGGTTCCATGTCGATCATTTGCAAAGGCGGGAGTCCTTAGACCACTGACTAGTGTACCTGCTGGGAGATAAGTGTGATTGAAGTAGAAGGAGTCTTTTTTTTAGCACTTAACCAGTTAAGCGCGTTCGACGTGTATACTCGTTGTGAAAATATAAAATTGTCATTAAATATAAAAACTAGAAATTTTAATAGAATACAATAAGAATATTATTTGGTGGGATGTTTCCTTTATCTTACCAATAGAAGTGCGGTGGGGGCCAGCCAAATGATAAGTGGTTGGAACAGTTTGGTCTCCGCATTAGAGATTGGGGAATTAAGCACACAAATAGAAGCTCTCAACCCTTGTGCAATGCCGTTTTTTACCTTAGATAGTGGTTCAACATGATTTCGTTTTGCACAGAATTCAAAGCTCTTTTCTATTCCTTGTAAAAGCTCTTGCGTCCCTAGTTACGCAGTCAATGCATACGAGAAGCGGTGCAAGATTTTGAATGAGCACAGAATGCTCTGTAATATCAAGCCCCCAGAGATTGCAGAAAAAGTCGCTTGCAGTGACTATTACGACTTTTGGGTAAACTTTTGGTTGTTTTGCCCTCCAGCGTTCGACGTGTATACCAAGTCATTGTCTGATTTTAATTCCGCACACTGTGGGGAGGTTTTTAAAAACTAAATTCCACGCTTAACTGGTTAAAAGTGAAAAAAACACTATGCTTGAATTTTTGTTAACCTTTGTCGCCCACTTCCGGAGCCAGCATTCCCGGATGTAAAAAAAAAAAAAGAGCTTGGAGATAGCTAATAGCCATGATGGTATCTTTTTAACTTTTGGTCAAATTACAAAATTGATGTCTACACTATTAACTATTAAATAATCAATATCTCTCTCTCGAAAACAAAACAAAAAATGTATCAATTAAATCTGACAGTTTAGAGTCCACCTTACATGACAAATAACAAAATTTAGGTATAGTTTGCTCACTGATAAAGAGGAAATTTGGGGATGAACAAGGTGCACACAAAAAAATGAAGGAGACATTTTCGAAAAAAAAAAAAATTTAAAAAGAAATTCGGAAAATCTTAATTATTAATTTGATACTTCCGGCACATTTCTTAATTGCTCAAGAAGACGTAATTAATGTAGATTTGTGTTTGTAATCAGTATACACAGCTTATTGAAAATCGTAGGGAAAACTATTTTGAGAAAACTAAAAAAAAAAAATCTATTTAGAAAAGCTATACTTGCGGTAGACCATATTTGCGACACAAAGATTAAGCGCCTTCTTGTATAGAAACCTATACTGAATACCAAATTTTGAATTTTCTGCGATTTTTCGTTCTAGACTGGTGAAATAAATACATAAACACACATACAGACAATTTGTAAAATCCATTTTTTGTATTTAAATCAGAAGTACTCGCCACAAATATTTTTGGAGAACACTCAAATAAAAAGAAATTGCACGATTGATTACATTCTATTAGTTGGAAAAAGTAGAAGTAAATAAAAATAATTGTATAATACGATGGAACGGATTAGCTATGCTGTTAGCGTATTGGACTCCCATGCGAAGAACTCGGGTTCGAATCCAGCTGATGGCCCTTAGATTTTTATTCTATTCCTAACAGCTTCTTTGCAGCTCACGCACGGTCAAGTGATGGACAGTGTTGTCTGTAACGAGAGAACACTGTGCCGGCAGTGCACTGAAAAAAAAGCTACGGGTGCCAATAACCCCATAAGTTGACATGCTTCTCCCTCAAAAAATATGAATTTAATAAAACTTAACCCGGGACTGGCTTTAAAACTAAACAATACTTTCCGTTTTGGTTGGAATACCTAACGTCCGTATCCTTACAAAATCAACAAAAGCTAAAAGCAACAAAATTCAAATTTTTTGGAAACAAGAAAAACATTTAAAAAGGGTTAAGTTAAAAATTCTTTACAAAAGCGGGCTTAAAATTATTTTGATATGTACCAAAGGAGAAAGCTCCAAAACTGGTTCTTCAGCCTTGAAGACTCACCGACCTCACAGGCATCAGATTATTTTTTTTATTTATTAATTTTTTTTTTAGCCATTCCTTCAAATAGTTTTAATTCCATTCTTTAACATTTTAAGAACTATTTTATTTTTACATTCTTTCCTCTTGCAAAAAAAAAAATATTCAAAACCTTTATAACAAAATAGTTACCTCTCATCCTGTGCAGGTTCTGACAATGTAATTTCTGGATTATCCAGTTTTTCCAAAAATAGGGAATTAATTTATAATTTGGTGGATAGAAATATCACTAAAAACACAAGAGAAAAAAAAATAATAATGGATCTACTGTATAGAAATTTTGTAGAACAGAATTAGGGAGGAAAAACTTCACAAGATATGCACTGTAGAACACGTGAAACTTATATTTTCCTTTAAAAATTTCTCCAGGTTGAAAATTGCACACAAAAAAACAAGGAAAAGCCACTAAAGAAAGTAAAACCACTTAGCCTCGATGACACTAAAAACTTGAAGAAAACCAAAATAATTTTTTTTTTCACTATCAAAATTAATGAAAGTAAAATATTAAACAGATTTAGATAACAACAAAAACTTATTATTTTTTTGTAGTAAAAACACACAATAATTGATTAAAAATAAGAAGTAAACTGTTGATTTTTACAGAGAGATTATAAGACAACAAAAAAAACCCTCTCTACAGCTCAGTTCCGTACAACACTATACTCACGCGGCAAGTTGGAATGAACTTTGGGTAAAGAGTGGCAGACATGAACAGGCGTCGTTAATGTTCGGTTATATTCGAGATTTGTTCGTGACTGATTCTTTTTTACACTTGTTGGCTATTTCGCTATATTACTTTCGGAAAACATAAGGTCCTACATTATACTACCAATAAAAAAAAAATAGGGATTTCTGTGGAGGGAATAATCCTTAAGCATTGTGCAAAGATATTTTAGCTATTGTAGCAAAAATATCTTTTTTTTTGTAGGCGACTTAACCAATATAGCCTATAATTTGTGTCCTTCAAAAGTCAATAAAAAATTTAAAATGGTGATTTAATATTTTTTTTAAAACGTTTTCAAATTGAGTATGCTATTATTTCTTAAAAAACTGACTATTTATTTTATTATTATTTTTTTATTACTAACTACAGACTATTTTTATAGGATATTGTCAACATAATATAATTCAGGCTTGCATTAAGCCTAAATTTACTTCGAATAGATTTTAACCTCACAGAGAAAGGATAGCCTAGGCATAGAAAAGAAGGTATGAATTTTAGTTAGTTTTTTTCTTTTTAATGATTTAAAACGCGTCAACATCTGAGTTTATTGGTGCCTAGAGTTTTTTTTTCATTGACCTGCCGTTCTCTGGACAGTGTTCTCTCGTTACAGACAACACTGTCCATCACCGGACAGTGAGCTGTAAGAAGAGAAAATCTAAGGGGTCAGTAGCTGGATTCGAACCCGGGATTTCTGCGTGGGAATCAAATACGCTAACCGCATAGCTAAAGAACTTCTTCCCTAAAGAACTATTAATTAACTATAAATTAATTAGAATATTGCGGTCAAGTCAAACTTAGACAGGAAATAAACTTTCAAAATCCTTAGAGAAAGAATTAAAAATGTGGTAGCATATCAAATAGATAACACATTGCGTATTTAAATTAAATGTTTTGCCTTATTTAATAAAAGTAATTACTTAATTATTATTATTACTTAATTTATTAATAATAAAATGAGTGAGTTTTAATGACATTTTAGCGTATTTAAATTAAACGTTTTGCCTTATTTAATAAAAGAAATTACTAAGTAAGATTAGTGAGTTTTAATGACAATTTAGCGTATTCAAATTAAATGTTTTGCTTTATTTAATAAAAGTAATTACTAAGTAAGATTAGTGAGTTTTAATGACGACTTAGTATCAAGGCCTTTACCAAGAAGAACACAATATTCTGAAGTAATAATAAATCTAGGTTTCTAGGAAATAAGATACGCCTTTATACGTTCATTGATAACACTTAGCTTCATACAATGAATGACAATTTTTAATTATATAATCTTTTGTGTACATAATTTCTACTGTTAAACGATAAAAATGATTCATTAATAAAAACAAATCATAGACTAAAATCTAATTGAATTTTTTTTTGCCAAAAAAAAGTAAGTAGCCATTCTTTATTTTCTGTAGTGGATGATGAATAGAAAAAAGATGTGGGGAACTTAGAACAATAATCTACCTCTGACAATGGATGAAGGTACAAAACTGGTCAGAAGTACATGCGTGATACGACGAATAATAAAATAAAAGACACTAGCTAGCACTGCTGACCTAATCAAAAATTTATTATTTACAATCTTGAGAATTATACAATAGTAAGAGGAAGTCATGGACGCGCCATTTTGAGTTGAAAATTTGAAAAGTAATTAAATTTTTCCATTTTTCTTTACCCAACTTTACAATGTGACGTAGTTAATTGGTTGGAATTTAGTTGCCAATGTATGAATGAAAACAGTTTATCCGGAGGTGGCAGCCAGAGCTAGCGATATGTGAATGAATAGTAGTTTCAGTATTTCTTTTTATTTTATATATTCTTAATGTTTTTAGTATGGTTAGTAGAGTGAAGCAGACTGGAGTGTCTAATGTAGTGTAGCAAAGGTGGCTCGTGTGTACACTCCACTGGGCACAATCTCATCTACCTACTTCAGTTTTCACTCTTCAACTAGAAATGCTTGTCACGATTTCATTTTTTTTTTTTCTTATCCACAAATATTAAATATATAGGAAAGAAAATGGCGTTAGAGAGAAAATTGTGTAAAAAATCACCACAAGTAAGTGGTCCTGGTAGATTTTACACTCCGACCTACAACTGGGAAAGAATATTTACGTAACGTTTGCCAGAGTCAAATTCGAGTTATATTATTAGCAATATTTTCTCTAGTATTGAGGAAAATGGGACATTTGATGTTTAAATGAAAGAAAAGTAACTTACGCCCATTTAAGTCAAGAAAATTCAGAACTGCACTAACCTGAAACAAAAAAAAAAGAAAAGATTTATTCATAATTTGATTCAAAACTTACAAGAAAAAGAAACTCATAAACTCAGTCTCATCTTCACATCCTCGAAACCATGGAGAATAACATAACCTTTAAATCACAAGACACTACCCGCCAATCTATCTGAACCAAATTCCTATCCCTTCGGCAAAGTGAAGTGCGATATCTCGGACCCTACCACGGACAAAACGCCTTTCGTGGAAAACCCCCCAAAAAAATCGACTCAAGCGACATGAACTTTAACTCAGTGATGGCGAACCTTTTGAGCTCGGGGTATCAAAATTTTGAAAAATTGAAACATAATTTTCGTGGCTTGTCACACATCACAAAAGTAAAGACTAAACAAAATAGAAATATTTATAATTTTTTTAAGTTAATAATTTAAATATAATGCCATTTAAAATACAAAAACCAAAATTATGAAACCAATGATTTAAATATAGAGACTTGTTTTACATATTTCATTGACACTTAACATAGAAAATCAAGTAATATATATATATACAGGGTGATCATTTTAAGACGGCTCAAATGCATTTCATGCTTCAAAGGTGCCTCCTCTGGCTCGCAAGCCAGGTTAGCCAGGAGATTATCAACTGCTCTCTGTATCTGAGGAGGAACCTTTGAAGGCACAGAACATGCTTCACAAGTTGAGTAAAGTGCATTATTTGATAAATTAAGGAATAAGTTTGATCCTTTACATGAAAGATATTGATCACTTAAATATGTGGCAGGAGGTTTCCAATTTTTTTGGTAATTAAACGCAACTCTCTCAAAATTACCAAATAATTATTAAACCTTCTTGTTTGTAACAGATGTAAAATTAATTTTTAGCCATTTTGTGTACGCTTGAGAACATCTAAAGCTCTTAACATTTGATTTTTCTTAGAAAAATCACTCGGAAAACGACTCATTTCCCGATATTAAGAAAAATACTAGCTTTACTGACTTGGCAATATTTTTAGTAGAAAGGGGGTGAAAAAATACATAAAAATGACCTATCGCGTGCTCTTCTTTCTCTTTGATAACAAGTTAAAAAATTGAAATATGACTAATAAATACCAGATTTTGAAATGACCTAGCACCTTTAATTTTAAAGGTAACAAATTGCGGTTTCCGGTTTCTTTCATAACTTTTTATACTCTTTAAAACTGTGTATATGAAAATGGGGGTCAACTGCGAACCCTCACTTTTGATCGCGCGTCAGCCGCGTATGCGGGCGGGAATCTAAAATCAAGTCACATATTCTGAAACTAGAGATGACGGGCAACAAATTTTTCCTCTACCATTTTTCGCTCAGATCAACCGTTTAAGCATGAAATGCATTCGAGCCGTCTTAAAATGAACACCCTGTATAATTGAACAATTCAGAATTAAATTAAATATTAATTATTAACGTAAGCAATAATATTATTATTAATAACCAACTCTGGCCGTTATGAGAGACAAATATTTGAATTATGAAATTTTTTTGATCTTTAAAGATGCGTGTCACCAAAAATGAGCTCGCACTAACACGCATGTCATAGGTTCGCCATCACTGACTTAAATCACTGAATGATCGAAAGACAAATTGACAGACGCATCAAATTGCCTCTTATTAGTCTAGGTCAAGAGCGTGGCTTTGTAATTGGGAGATCACCAGTTCGAATCCCGGTAAGACTACTTTTTATTTGTTAGAAAAAATTGTCTATAGTAAAGTATTGTACTTCCGCCCTAGTCCAAGACTCCTAATTGGTAGTTGGACGTTAAGCACAGCCTGGAAAAGTAGGCGATTACTTTACTTTTAATTATAATACAATTTTATATACCATGTTTCCAAAATTATACACATCAGACATACCTGTACAACCCTCTACACTACTCTGTACATATGCAGACGACACAGCCATACTTTCCACAAGTACACATCCTACATCAGCTTCATACAAATTACAGACACACTTACATAAAATAGAATCCTGGGCAAAGAAGTGGCGGATTAAAATGAACCCACAGAACTGCCAGCATGCCACGTTTACTCTCCGGCGGGGCTCCTGTCCACCTGTCCTCTTCAACAGCAATCCTCTTCCTCATACAGATCTGGTGCGCTACCTTGGGCTCTACATAGACAAGCGACTCACGTGGAACCCACACACTAGACTTAAAAGACAAGCTATGACAAAACGTGCGAAACTACTTTACAGACTTCTTGGACGACGCTCCAAATTACCTGTTGAACTCAAACGATTAATATACAGTACTATCCTCAAACCAATGTGGACTTACGGACTAGAGCTGTGGGGTTCAGCCAAACCTACAAACGTACGGACTGTACAAACATTTCAGTCAAAACTCCTCCGACAGATAGCTGACGCTCCTTTCTACGTGACTAACCTCACTCTACACAACGACCTTAACATCCCCTTCGTACACCAGTTAGCCAAGACTAAATATCAAAAATTCCATACTGCTCTCTCCACTTGCCCCAATTCTCTAGTACAGTCTCTCGCCTCCTCTGATATCCCTGACAATCCTCCTCGCCGACTGAATCGCCAGTGGCCCCGCGACTTCCTCGCAGTCTGAAGGCCTAAAATAAATATCCTGTAGAAAGTGCTGCCGCTGGGCAGTTTCTTTCCTCCTGCCTTTCACGCCTCTATACTTCTATCTCCTTATTTACTTATTGTATAGTGTATTATACAGATTGTAAATGGCTAAATAAATTAAAAAAAAAAAAAAAAAAGTTTCCAAAATTATATTCTCTAAAATAAAACTATACAATATTATACACCTACTCCTACAATATACATCGTGTATCATGAACGTAAGCTAATAGCAAAATTTCTTATAACTACTAGATTAGTAGGTAAACTGCAGACGAAGGCCCAAAGGTCTCTTTAAGTGGTATGTAAACCTGCATAATCTTTATATGCAAACTAAAATAAAACTATAAAAATCTAACTAGAAAGCCTTGAACTAGTTTAAAATATCCTATTTCTATAATAATTGTCCATTATGCATATTTCATTTTAATACTAACAACGTTGTAGTAACTTTATTGTATTACAAAATGAGGTCATTAACCTTCCAGTTAATTTATTAGTTATTTATCAACGAATTTCGATATTCTCTGGATTTTGATATCAATTTTTAAAATATGTAGTATTTTTTTTTAGGGCAAATGGGGGGTACACAATCAATAATAAAGTGCCATTTTTAATCAGTACCAAGAGGAAGCAAGAATATTGCCATTTTTAGCCATTACTTTTTATTTTTGCCAAAAATCCGTCGAAATCCCTAATAATATTATTTCTTATGTTTGGATTAATGAAATCGATCACCAAAAAAATGAAGAACAATACTCAACAATTAGGTATTATTCTGAACTATTGGGTTGTCCGGAAACTAATGCAGGATTATGGTTTTAAAAGAAAAAAATAAAAATAAATGATTTATAACTGTTTTTATTAATCAAAATAGTCTCCATTACTTTCTATACAATACTGCCAACGTGTGGGTAACTTTCCCATACACCCTCTGTATAGAATTTGGAATCCTTAGCATTTATAAATTCAGAAAACGCATTTTCTAATGTTCTTTGGTCAATAAATTATTTTATTTTGTAAATAGCGGTCCAGGTGTCTAAAAAAAATGGTAATCAGTAGGCGAGAGATCCGGTGAGTAGGGCGGGTGTGGCAGAATCTCATAGTCAAGCTCCAACCATTTTCGGGAAGTCAAACGTGAGATATGTGGCCGAGCGTTGTCATGCCACAGAATGGGTCCCCTTTCGATTGACTAAAGATGGCTTCCTTATTGCCAATTTCTGATGCATTACGTCAATTTGGTTACAATATGATTCGGCATTGATGGTTTCGTCAGGATTCAAGAAGCTGTAATGAATCAGACCAAATGAAGCCTGCCAAACAGTAACCATCACCTTTTTTTGATGATTTAGAGGGCTTTGGAAAATGTCGTGCTGCTTCTCCTACGTCAAGCCACTGTCCAGAGCGTCTGCTGTTGTCGTAGAGGATCCTCTTTTCATCGCAAGTCACAATTCTGTACAGAAAAGGATCGCTGTTGTTTCGGCAAAGTAGTGTAGCACAAATTTCATTGCCACTGATCTTTTTGGCGGTCGTTTAATGTGTGAAGAACTTCTTTTTTCACCTTCCCAAATCGCCTTGAGAGGGTCATCGACGGTTGATTTACTGACTTCGAGTTTCCATGCCAGTTCTCGAACAGTTGGTCTGGGATTTTCTTCCACCAAAGCTCGGAGAACATAGTCATCAAGGGCAGAACTTCTTTCACGGCCTTCTTTGTCTTCAAGGCTCAAGTCCTCCCTCTCGAAATCTCTGGAACCACCGTTGAACAGAGCACTCACTTATACTGCCTTCGCTCCAGACATCGTTGATATTTCTGGCCGTTTGGGCCCCCGTTCCGGCCGAGTTTGAACTCGTAAAACAAAATTATGCGAAAATCACGCTTTGACACCTTAGTAAAGACTGAATTATTTCCAAGTAGCAAAACGTTAGAGAGGTAAACAAACATTTTTGTTTGAAAGTGGATTAATAAGTGTTTACATTTATAAAAATCAAAGGTCCAACAAACATAGTTTACTATTTGGAGGGGTATTTTAAAGAAAACATAAAATCCTGCATTATTTTCCGGACAGCCCAATAGAATTCTAAATTTATAGCTCATCTAGATTCGTCCATACTCCGAACAAAAAAGAAGAGTTAGCCGAATGTCCAAGGCCATATTAACAGACTGTTAGCAATGATGTGGGTAAATGGGCCTCACTGAGTTCTGTCATAGTCCCCTACCTCCTCCATGTAGGGCAATTATATTAAAAGTTCTAGATGGAACTCTAGAAGGAGAGGAACTATTGCCTTCTAGTGGGTATTTTAAACGAATTAAATGCCATTATGGTACGCATTCATTCATATATTTTTTTCTTCGTACACTCCATTGCTATTGAAGACACGTCCTTAGATATTATTCATCATTTATAGTCCTCTGACGAATGTATAACAGCAGTTCTAATTGATTCAATGCCGCCTTTATAATTGTGTAACCAAGTTAATTGGAAATCACTTTTAATGGCCATGTATTCTTGTTTTTATAACCATTCCAAGGTCATACAAGCAGGATTTACATAAAAATTTACAACCAATAATTAGCTATAAATAATTTATCTCCACTTTAAGTGCCGCAGCGTGCTTATTTTATCTAAGTAGACTGCAACAATTGAATCTTTCAATGTTATATCAGTAAAACTTCTAATTAACTCCTCTGAATAACAGATCCATCTTCAGGCCATGAAAATTTACCATTAAGAACATGTAGAAAAACATCGAACTTGGAGAATAATCCTTGTTTAAAGAAAGTAATTTACAATATATGGATTATAAATGGTACTGCCCAGATTCACCCGGGTTGCTGCTAAGATCATAAATCATATGTTCACAGCAGACTGGTACTTAATGTGTTAATTTATCTCCAGTTTGCCGCTAGGATCATCATCAGATGAACAACGCCCATAAAGCCAAAGAGCTCTTGATATATCTTGGGGATTGTTCCTCCCGATCTAAACCAAACGCCATAGACTTCAAACTATTATTTCCTAAATTTTTGAAGGAAAAATTTGATGCACATGCTCTGTATTGCAATCTTTTCCCGGTGCATTTTAAATCTTGTTCAGGATCGCTTATCTCACACCTAAACTGTGGATCTATTATTTCCTCTTTGACGCTCCTGGAAATGCCACTTCGTCGCAATATCTTGTACACACTATACGAGTATACTTCGTGATCCTATACCATAAGCAGTTCCGTCAGCCTTTTCTTGCATTGTATAGGCGTTGAGTAGCCAGAATGATATCCTAGCACTAGGGCTGGATTTTTGGTCTCTCAGTCGCCATCACCCACATACCATTAGAACCAGAGAGAACTATTTCTAATTGCAGACAAACTTGTTATCTCCAGATTTGTCTTAGACATGGCATTTCACCCAACACCCAGCCAATGAACAGCCAGACCTCTACTCAAAAGCCTGTTCCCGTAAATATTTTCTCAATTTTCTGGTATTCGGTCCCCTAATCGTAGGAGTTCTTCAGGAGAATTTTACAGACCTAAAGATTGAAGATTCACGCGGCTACACGCCTCCACGCTAGGATAACTATTAGCTATAACTATGACTCTTGTTATCATAACCCATCAGAAACGTGAATGAGTTCATAAATGTACAATATAATTATTTATTTATTTGTATTGAGGAATTCCTCATACAAACAGAGTGACAAATAAAACGGAATACATAAGAAAAGAAGTATAAAATAAAAATAAAATATATCTATAAATATATACATGCTCATTAAGAAATAATAAATTTATCCTTTTTTAAATTCCAAATAAAACAATACAGTACGACTGAAATTCTGCTTACGTAAAATAATGACAAAATATCTCGCATAATCAAATAATTTTTGGATTACTAAAATTTGGAATTTAATTCGTAGGCCTGCCATTACAAAAATAAACATCCATTTTATCCGTATTATCAATAATCAGTAGATTAGAAAAATTTTCATCCAAACTTACATTAGTACTAAGTAGTTAGTGAGAAATCTATTTCTGATATTGGTGATTGGGGTACAAGAGATCAAGAAGTGGCGAATATCTTCTGGCGAGCGTTCGTCAAAAAAACTGCAACGTTGTTCACCATCAAATATATAGAGTTTTCCTTTTAAAAAGCAATTTACAAAATCCACATAAGCAGGAATTAAAAATGAGGAATCTCAGAACTTAAACTTTAATTATAGCAAAACTTATTATCACCGAACATGAAACACTGCCGGAAAAGTGAGCAAATCCATAACCTAGAAAAAAAAATCAAAGAAATAAAAGAGCCAATTAGCCAACAAACGTTTTCACACTGATGAGTTAATTGCAATTATAGGACGCAACACAATTCAAGGATAACCAAGTGGATAAAACGTTTAAACCTGAGTATACTAGAAACAAAAGCATTAATTTAAAAAAATAAATAAAATATTTCGCAGCTGAATACAAAGCAAGGATTAATAACCAACTAAATATATTTCTCACAGTACGAAGAGGAGCGAAATTCAAAGAATAACTTCCTGATTAGTGATTAAATGATAAGGAAGGACACGTCATTGTAATGGTACTAAATTTACAGAAAATTCTTCTTATATTTCCACTATACAATCCAATAATTTGAATAAATACATTCATTTGATTAACAAAGCGGCAAAATTGGCCCAATTAATAAGGACTCTTATCCGGTGATAGCATTAAGTTAAAAAAAATTAATTAATCACGCAGGGTCAATCGTGAGAAGCTCACGTGGTAACTGGCGATTAAAACATGTGGAAGAATTGTCAAGAAGAGTTTGGAAGGACACGGAACGAACTAGGTGCCTACAATGAACCGAAATGTTGTTATAATAGGTTGTGATTAAGTAGTGTAGGATATAGATTTGTCAAGCCTTTTAAAGTCAGTATTTAGGACCAGGAGGCTTGGAAGCATGGTCCCTCAATGTGGTATACGGATGGCTCCAAGACAGGGGAGTGGGTAGGAGCGGGTGTGTACGGAGCTAAACCGAAATATAGCTTTCAGGGGGAGCTAGCAGCAATTAAGTTCTGTGCTGCCGAGATTATTAGACGAGGAAATAAGTAAGTCTAGGTTCGTGATTTTCTCGGACAGCCAGGCTGCACTAAGAGCTATTGGTTCCTATCAGGTTAACTCAAGGCTGGTATGGGAATGTCTGGGTGCCCTGGTGGAAATCACTAACCAAAATAAGGTTTTTCTGGTGTTGGTACCAGGTCATTCAGGATATAAAGGAAACGAAGTAGCAGGTTTGCCTTTGTAGGTTCTGCCAGGAAGAGGAGGAAACGACACTGCACGTGTTGTGTCAGTGTGAGGGGCTTGTCTGGCTAAGGATGTTACTTCTTGGGGAGGAAAAACCAAGGCCTGTGAGCTTTACCCAGAAGTCATTCTCCAGAATTAAGAGTCTGATTAAACGGACGGGTCTGGAGGGCGAGTTCTAAAGTTGGGGAGCCACAATAGATCTATGGGGTCGCGGTGCCGTAGACCTTAAGGCCGCCCTACAAGAATCTATCTCAGACAATTACAATCAGCTTAAGAATTTGTCGTATGTGAAGTGAGATTACCACATTATTTCTCCATCTGGTTGGAGTCAAAGGCAGTGGTTTTCAAAACATCTGGAGGAGTTTTTTGGGAGGAAAGATCATTACTTGCTGTAGAATTAGTAGAATGATGTCGATTGCATGATTGATTTTGGATTTTAAAGAGTTTGGCAGAGCCTCATGATTCGATTCCTTGGATTATTTTGCTTTCAACTATCGTCATTATTCTTTTATTGTTCTGATCATTTAAACTGCTTGCATCGTGTGCCATCAGAATTTTACAGATTGCTGATTTAATGGATTAAAATAAAAAAAAAAAAAGCAATGTTCGAGTACTTTTCAGTGCAATTTCAGCTTTCAGCGGTCCATTACTAAGCGAAAATCTAAAAGTAGTCGTCTGGATTCGTGCTAGAGCTCTCCGGATTGCGAGTCTAGACTCCAGAATCAAGTTTATCACTCATTATTTTATTACTATTAAATAGGAAAACATTAGACCACACCATCAAATATACACACATAATGTGTGGGATCGTTTGTGTCTGGTATTATAAACAATTATAATAATCTATTTCCTTATTGCAGATGATTTCCTTTCAAAGAAATCCTTGCTTACTATCGACAACAATCTGGTGTGAAACTTCAACGTTCACACATTCTGATCTCACCATTCTAACTGAATAATTCCATTCAGTCTAGGGGTTTGTATTGAAGAGAATATAGAATGGCTGGTGGAATTGTTTAGCTTGTTTAGAACGTACTCTAAACTGTCTTCCTGTCTATGATTGTATCTCTAAGAGATAGCAGAATGTAGTTTCTAGCCCAGGATGCTAGGGATACCTAAATTTGGCTGTTGAGGGGAGGTGTTCTGGGATGATGGTTGGTCACCTATCACCTACGCTATCTAATCACATAGACCTAGTGACAAAGACCTGGTGGATGTTTCCAGAGGCATTAACGGAGGAGGTTTTGGGCAGAAGAGTACACGGCCAGCATGCCTTAATGTAAGTTCATCCCCAGTAGCCACTGACCGTCTAGACATGTGGCATAACTTATGCGTTCACACAACTGGACTTATATATTTAGTTTGTGGTTTATATTTAGTTTATTTTTTTCACTATCGGTTCCTAATTCAGGTGAACAACAGCAAACAGAAAATGCCATATTACAGTTTTTTTGAGATTTTCAAAATGGCTCATACTTTTTCTTTCTTTAAACTTATTAGTCATAAATAGAACTGTAACAGGAAAATATTTTCCTAATTTCTATTAAGAGCACTTCTTGGGGGGGTTAAGATTAAGATTCTAGCAAGGCAGCCCAAGGCCAACGCCATTGCGATCCGTATGGATTTATTGTGGCTCCCCAAATTTAGAGCTCACCCTCCAGACCCGTCCGTTTAATCAGACTCTTAATTCTGGAGAGCGACTCTTGGGTAAAGCTCACAGGCCTTGGTTTTTCCTCTCCGAGAAGTAACATCCTTAGCCAGACAAGCCCCTCATAATGACACGGGCAGTGCCGTCTTGGGTATGGTACTTCAACTTCAAGATTTTACAGACTCTAATTCTCTAACTCAACAGTGCATTCTCAACTCTAGCTAATAACTTTATTAGCGGTCATTTTGCTCAAATTGCATCGGGGTTTTCTGGGTATTAATGAAGGATCTTTTGAGTTCTAAGGGCAAGCCAGCTGAACTCAGAAGCAACTTTTGTCAATTTTTAAGCAGAATTCATTTTCTAACTTGGACCTCAGTGTTTTCCAATTTCAGTATCTGAGAGTGCTTTGAAAGAATTTACAACATTCTGTTCTTTCGTAATGTCTAAAGTTTTGCGACCATCTGATAAATTTAAGAGTCGAAAAAGGATGTGAATAACCATTAAGTAAAATCCAAGGCCCTAGGCCGGAATTCGAGCAGCTCAAACACACATTTTACCTTACGGGAACTGTAGTGTACTACTGAATTTACATCGCTTGTCTAATTTTTATCCCGTCTTCTGTTCTTTATCACCGGAATAATTTTATTTTATTTTTAATCGTTTATTTAGTCACAATCAACGCACTTTATTGCGTTATTAGCTACAATGATAACAATAAACAACACATAACCCTCAGAGTGGAGAAGTTACCCAGCGGTAACACTCCAATAACATTATACTTTCTACTGACTCTCTTCATCAGAGAGGAGATCGCGAGGCCACTGTCTTTTAAGACGTCTGGAAGTGTAGTCTGGAAATGTTCAGAAGATAGATGTTGTACAAGTGGATTGTGATAAGATTGAATATTAAGATGGAATTTTCTGTATCGTGTTTTAGCAACTTTTGCGACGAAAGGAATGTTTAAGTCTGTGTGAATGGTTTGATTGGTGACGTAGAAAGGAGCGTTTACTATAGAGCGAAGAATCCGGACTAATTTAAAAACAAAATAATCTTAATGCAAAATAAATTGCTTGTGAATTGTTTAAGGAAATTTTCTAACTAATAAAGATCTGTTCAATTATTATAAAAACCACTTCCAAGCGGGAAAAAAAACGTTTAAAAATACTTATAATAGCATAGGTCAGCAATGCCAGAAAACGAAACATTCGAGCAAATAAAAAGTATAAAAACAAAAGAAGAAAAATCAAAGGGCGGACATACCAAGAGCATACTTCTTCTGACAGTGACCTCGAGGTAGCCATCAGTGGTGGGGAGGAAGGCCATGAGCGTATAAGAGAACCACCGACACGCCACTGCCTTCACTATTTGGTTTTAAAATTAATAGCAAAGAGTGGTGTACCGGAACTTCTTCCTCAACGAAGATGTCGGCCTTCTTACAATTTCCCCCCCAAAAAAGTAGTTTTTACAAAAAAAGATCTTTATTTCTTCCCCCTTGTACTCTCTTTCTCAGGGTATGAACCAGTATAAATCGAAAACGAAAAAATCGAATGTAGTTACAATATAATATTTGGTTTTGGTGCCCAACTATCGAACCTAACAAATAACTTTAGGAAAAAAAATCAGCGAAATGGAAGTGCCTATTTACTGGCTCAATTTTCCGAGTGTTTAATAATGGGTTAGCAACTAAGTTCCCTGAGTTAATTCATGTTAATATGTAGATCATTAAAAGGTCAAGTTGAGAAAAATGAGCACTTTCGATACCTCCTTATTTTGGCTTGCTCGTTACGGAAGCAAACAACCATCTCTTCACCGAATCGTTACTGGCGACGAAGAATGGTGCCTGTACATTAATATGGAAGCAGCCCAAGGAATGGCTTAGCCCCGGTTAACAAGCGACACCACGCGTGAAACAAGATCTTCATCCGCGTGAAAAACGATGTTGTGCGTATGGTGAGACTGGGAAGGGATTATCCAACATGATTTGCTAGAACGGAACCAAACGGTCAACGCGGAACTCGTATGTTCAACTGATGGAACAACCCAATACGGCTATTCCAGTAAAAAGACCTAAATTGGCAGCATGGAGTTCTTTTGCTGCACGACGCCCTAATATCGCCAATCTGATCAAGAAAGCCATCCAAACGCATGGCTGGGAAGTGCTCCCAATTTGGCACCAACAGAATTCCATCTCTTTTGATCTCTTTCAAATGCTTTGCGCGGAGTTTCGTTCAATATTCATACAGAATTGAGAGATTTGTTGGAAGAATTTTTGGAGTCGAAACCGGCCGATTTCTACCATAAAAGTTTTGAAAATCTTGTTGAACGTAAAGAAGAAGTTGTAAACAACAAGGGAGATTACATTACTGATTAATAAATTGTTAATTTTTATTGTAAAATAATTGGCACAAAACCCATTATTCTCTGTTTAAAGAATGTGGGAAAATTATTACCAAATTTGGTCAGCAGAGTTATTAAAACTGTCCAGTAGGACAGTTGTATAAGGGTTGATCGTCAAAAAGTGCACGAAAAAGCGTAACGTTAAAAAACACCCAAATTTTGACAATTTTGTTTCTCTTTTTCTATAAAAAATAAAATTCCCAAATTTTCTTTGAAATGTAGGGCTAATCCTTGTACACCGGAGTATTTTTTTAGTTTATTTTTTTTTTTTGTAACAACGTAGATTCTATAGATTTTGAAAAAAGTAAAAAATGAGCAAAAAATGGCATTTTAAAAATTTTTTCTAGTTCTTGTCCATCTAGTTGTCACTACCTATTTTTTTTTTTTTTTTTTTTGTTTTGTAAACTACGTATTTAATACAATAAACATGACGGGAAGAGGCTTGGCTTTCGGTGATGAAGACACTAAATGTTTTTTTAAAATATTTTTTCCTCAGAAACAGGAGAACTTTTTTCTGTTTTACGAGCGCATTCTATTATTAACCCGCGGAGTTAATAGAAACGTAGTTTTTTTTACGACTAAGTTTTACGATGAAATGTATTCACTATTCAGCAAGGTAAAGAGAGTATCGCTGAAGTACATAATAGGGGGTTTTTTCCGAATGTTTCTCTGTTTACGCTCGTAAAATTGTTTATCTCGAATAGTAAAGGAATGTTATGGTTCTCGCTCTGCATACTTGTTTTAATTCTACTTTATTGAAATGATCTAAAAAAACATATTTAATGGGGGAAAAAAATAAAAAATCATCCCATACTTAATGTTTCAGGTTAGTTTTTTTGGAAACGGGGGAGTTATGACCAAGAAGAAAAGAAACCTCAAGTAACAGCCTCAAACTCAAGAAGCCGTCCTAAACTGTCACACTCCACTTTAAGTAACTTAATATTGTTTGAAGTTGGCATTTCAATCAGAAACTTCTTAATCATAAAGACTGCAGAGATATTAGAACTGTACAATATACTGAAATTTATGCTCATAATTTCTTAGGTGTGAATTTCTTTCAAAGTTTATAGAAAGAAATGTTCTATAAAAATGAATAGGCCTACATTTAACTAATCTATACATAGTATAAGAAAATCAATTGGAACCATTTTCGGAAAAACAGAAATGAAAAAAGTAAAAACATTTGTTCGTAATATTACGTCTAGGCCATAACTTTATTTATTAAGAACTCTGGGGCCATTACAATTAAATTTAAAATTTGAAGTTTTCTGCGTTTTTTAGTTATACTGGTTCATGAGTTATTCGATACTAGAAACTTGGCCTCCAACCCCCCAAAATCTTCCACCGTTCTAGACCAGGTCCAACTGAATCTAAGCCACTCCTCTATGGTCACTGTCCATTCCTACAGTATGTACCAAAAGTCCCATTACCACCCATCTAACTGTGTGCTCTATGATGTTTTGTGATCCAGGTGATATTGGGTCTTGAAAAGAATGTCTGACGAATCAAATTATACCTTTGAGGAACGAATCGTCATGAGTACCTGGGCTCATGAACGACCTCATACTGGGAAAACATTGATAGAGAGATCCAAAATGACTTTAACGTTAGATTTAATACGGCAGCACCTCCGAAACCAACAATTTTACGTTGGGAGAAGAAGCTATTTGAAACTGGTTCCTTTTAAGGATAGACCGCGTTCTGGAAGACCATCAACCATTCCGAAGTCCCCGAGACTCATGTGACCGTGTCAGTGAATCAGCAGACTTATCAACGCCGTGCTAAGCGACTGGTTTGTACCGCAATTGGAAAGTTTGGGGCTTCGTGATCGAATCTGGTTTCAACAAGATGGGGTGTGAGCAATTCGAAGTATTCAGAGACAGATGGATTCGCCAGCGTTACCGGCACCACTGAAATGGTCACCACGAAGTCCTGATCTGGCATACTGTGATAACGAATTATGGGGATACATCAAACAAAAAGTCGCCCAGAATCGTTATCAGACAACTGAAGACCTCAAAGACGCTGTTCGAAATGCATTTGCTTCCATCACTCCAGCAATGCTGCGGCGCATTTCACATAGCTCCTGGAGGCGAATAATGACGATGTGCACACTCAACGCCTGGAGTAAATGATGGTTTACTTCTTCTAATTTGTTTATGCTACTTAAAAGCTTCTCTGAACATATTTATGCTGTTGAAAGAATACTTTGCACGGATGTTTGCAGGGGGTAATGCGATTTTTGGAACATAGAGTACAATTGAACACCACCTAGCAGGGGATCTATTTATTTCCCAAAGCCTTCTCTTGAGTTTAGCAAGCCGTCCACCGGTGCCAGACACGATCGAAAACCTGTGCAACATCGGCTAGTAGTGATCCTGTCATGGTTACTCGCCATCTTTAAACTCTATAATTAGTCTACTAAATTAAGAAAAAAACATTTTTTTCCTTATTAAAACTCAACAGAAATGTCAAAAGAACTTCAGAAGTTGATCAAAAATATTAAGACGATTTAGGCAATTAAGTTGTTCCAGTTTATTACGCTAAATCTGGATTTGAATCCAAAGAAACTGGATTAATGTATAATAAGATAACAAAACATTATAAATCAGCTTCCATACTAAGGAAAATGAGCAATTTAATCAGCTACATTCCGCTTGAACCTGCCATTAAGCAACTTGTTACTTCAACTCAACAGTAGGAACTGCATAATAATTTCACGAATATTGAACATCCAAAGCTTTGCAAAGCTGCTGTGTGGGAAACTCCCAATGAAGGTTTACTTGTTGTAAGCAGATCTGCCCCTGCACAATGGGTAAAAAAGTGAATAGGGGTGGAAGGTTTTGCAGTGAAGAGGGGATGTATAATAAGAGACCGGATGCACTTGTTCCCAATGCACACACGTGTTTTTGGCCCTTTTTACCTCCATGTTGCCTGGTCAACTTCTCTCGTAGTTCTTTATCCCTACGTATCCCTACAGATGTTACGTATTTTTTTCTTATGTAAGTTTTCTTCATTTTACTTCCCTTATAGTAGAGGAAGACGTGGTAATATGGAACCCTTCTCTGTTTTTGACTTACCTAAGCTAGACATTCCAAAAAATTGTATTGCTTTCTCTGGTAATTATTAGCCTTATATATTAGTCTTGCACTATTGTCTTCAAATTTACTCTCCTCCAACCACCAGATGAGCAACCTTCAATTTGATGGAAAAAGTGGAAAGTGGTGCCCTCTGACTTGAGGTGCGGGTAATATGGAACACCTTAGTATTTGTATTGCAAGTCGCCGTAGAGTGGGTTTAGGTACAATGAATATTTTTGTAGCATTTTTTTTAGCCCATTTTAGATTCTTTTCCTGTACTTTCGCCAGAAATATAAATGATTTGCTTGTAATGCTTGCAGTATGGAACCCCATGAAATTTTTCTACTGCGAGTGTAGAACAGGGTTCCATATTACCAGCACCCTTGGGGTTCCATAAATCAAACATAGCTATCTTGAATTTGATATGTCACCAAAAAAATTGGGAGACAAAAGAACTGATTCAAAGATGAAAATCACTGCAATACATCCCTTTGAAGCAATATATAGTGCGGATAACTACCACTATTTTGATAATAAAACAAAAATAACAGTTCGAACTTGCCTTCTTAAAGTTTTCGAGAATCGATATAAACAAAATTGAAAATTTCAAAATGAATATACAGTAGCAACTGAACCAACCACCTGCTTTGCACACTACCGCTATCTAGCTAGTTTGAGCCAGATACTGTTAACACACGATCACTTACCGCCAAAACATTATAGGGTTCCATAATACCAGCAGGGTTCCACATTGCCACCTCTTCCTCTAATAAAAGATTAAGTAATAAGAAGATTTTTCGAATACACATATTATTCGAAAAAGTGTGCTTCCTAATCTGAAGATAGTTAAGAGAATAACAGAAGGATCACCTTTGCCAACTTTTAGAAAAATTTGAATAGCAAACAAAGGTAAATAGGCTTTGAAATTATATGTTTCTTATATGTTTTAAAAAAGAACGCGGCGATCTAATCTTTCATGAAGGATTGCTGTTAAAAGGAGAACCAATTTTAGTACCACAAAACTCGTCGATCAAAGATCTTTATGCAGATACACGATGGCCACTTAGGGGAAAAAAGGAATAACGTTGGTCGCCAGCCAGGAATACTTGTTGAATCAAGAAGAAGTTGAATCAGTCACCAGGAAGGCTTTCGGAAGTAAATAGATCCTGTTAGGTGGTTTTCCATTGTAGGAATAGACAGTGACCATAGGACAATGAAGATAGCAGAAACCTAGATTCAGTTGGACCTGGTCTAGAGCAGAGCTAGAACGGTGAAAGATTTTGGGGGGCAGGCCAAGTTTTAACAAGCTCCTGATGGAAAACATGATACTAGAAACGTAAAACATTTTCTCCCCAAAAATATTTTCACTTTTCTTTGGCAAAAAATGAATCGTCCTTTTATGATTAAAAGTCCTGAAGAATTACAGCGAACAAACCAGTTCTACTTAAAGATAATTTTATGCAGAGATAACGAGACAAATCTAATCAGTTCTTCTTAGTTGAAGTATTAGTCCAGTGTATTGTTTTGATTTGAAAAAGAGATTTGTTGTAACAGAACATGGGTAAAGCTGTAAACGTTAAGTTACCTTAATTGAATAAAACGTGTACAATGTATCGTTTACAGTCGTAAGCTTGCGTAACAACACTTGTAAGAGTTCTCTCGTACAGGTTTGTTTTTTAAAAAGCATTATATTTTTAATCGGAAGAATCTAGCGAATTCTATAGCAATAAACTCATAGATTCGCCCAAAATGTTATAACTTACTTTTGCTAACATTTGCATTATTGAAATCTGCATGATTGTCTTCGCTGTCTTCGGGACAGTTTGCCACCTATTGCTAAATAGAGCAAAAATGAAAAGTGCATTTTCTCAAATTAGACACTTTTGCAATTCAGTCTTTCTTCATTTCTTCTTATATCTATTCAGGACGGCTTTACCTTCAACTAACAAATTAGATGTCATTGTCAAAGGCGACTAGCAAACATACTTCAACTACAGATTTCTCATAATAATCAATCGGGCTCCGTCCAAGAATCCAACAAAGTACCACAATATATCCTACCTTCGCGTGCCTCGACACTAATCGTTCGGCTAATGCGGTACCTAAAAGGATGACAGTAAAAATGAATGCACAAAAAGCGCATCTGATGTGATCACTGCACGACTTTCTAGCACTTGATGTCTATGGTCATTAGCACCTAGCACTATTATTCTTCAAGTTTAGAGAATTCTCTCATCAAACTCAAATCTTTTGAGTCATCCTCAATTATTACCAATTTTATGAGGGTCTATTGAAACATTTACCCCTTATAAAGAAGTTTGCGACCCTTAGAACTGCGCTAAAACTAAGTTTGTTGTTTAAAGTAAGTAAAAGTTATGAATCTGTGTATGTAATATAGACACGGAATTTGCAGAAAAGCCAGGGGAGTCATTTTGGAGAAAGTGAACAGTCCATGGAATAAAGAGTTACTTCAAAGGTAGAATGTTTCTTCAAACTGGATTTCAATAACATATTATTCCCTATTAACAGTACTTAGGCAGGACCGTAAATTACAAGAAAAGTAACGCTTCAGAAGGAAGTCTAATTTATCCCTCCTCAACAAGAATCAAATTTCTGTGAAAAAATGATCCTAATAAAAGTAATTGCAGATCTAAGTGCAAACAATTAGTTCACAAAATTTAAAAGAAAAAAAAAGTAGTTCATTTTCAAGAAAATAAAAAAACAAAAACAGGAAAAAACGGACATTCCATGAGAAATTTCAAAAACGAAAATTTGTACGATTACGAGGGTCGTTTGCAAAGTCCGTGCAAAGTCAGAGAGATAGCACCACTGGCGCGTATCGAGGTTATGTTTAGTTAGTAGCATCTCTTGGAAGAACACACACCAAGTTTCAGCCAGATCGGTCTATTTCTTTGTGTTTGGCATTCGTTTGAATCGAGGAAGTCGAGTGATTTTCAAAAAATGGACGAAAAAGAATTTCGTGTGTTGATTAAACACTACTTTATGAAAGGCAAAACGCCTCAGGAGACTAAAGAGAAGCTTAATAAACATTATGGTGACTCTGCACCTTCGATTAGAACAGTTTATAAGTGGTTTCAAAATTTTCGGAGTGGCCATATGGGCACAAGTGACGCTGAACGTTCTGGACGCCCTGTTGAGGTTACTACTCCAGAAATCATTGATAAAATCCATGATATAGTGATGGATGACAGAAGAGTGAAGGTGCGTGAGATTGCTAGTGCTGTGGGCATCTCGAATGAACGGGTACATAATATTTTGCATCAACATTTGGACATGACAAAGCTATCCGCAAGATGGGTGCCGCGATTGCTCACGCTTGACTAAAAACGAAATCGTGTAAGGACGGTTTGCAGCTGTTCCAGAAGAATCCGCAGGACTTTAAGCGTCGTTACGTCACTGTGGATGAAACATGGATACATCACTACACTCCTGAGACCAAAGAACAATCTAAACAATGGGTTACCAAGGGGGAATCTGCGCCAAAAAAGGCGAAGACCGTTCCTTCGGCCGGAAAGATTATGGCGACTGTCTTTTGGAATTCGCAAGGAATAATCCTCATCGACTATCTGGAAAAGGGTAAAACTATTACAGGTGCATATTATTCATCGTTATTGGACCGTTTGAAAACCGAGCTGCAAGAAAAACGCCCACGATTGGCCCACAAAAAAGTCCTTTTCCATCACGACAACGCACCAGCTCACACCTCAGCAGTTGTGGTCGCAAAATTAATGGAAATAGGGTTCCAACTCGTTTCACATCCTCCCTATTCTCCAGACTTGGCTCCCTCGGACTACTATTTGTTCCCCAATATGAAGAAATGGTTGGCGGGAAAAAGATTTTATTCAAACGAGGAGGTGATTGCAGAAACGAATGACTATTTTTCAGACTTGGACAAATCCTATTATTCGGAAGGGATCAACAAACTAGAGCAGCGTTGGACGAAGTGTATAAGCCTAAAAGGAGACTATGTTGAAAAATAAAAAAGGTTTACCCCAAAAAATTAAGTACTTTTTATTTTTGCACGGACTTTTCAAACGACCCTCGTACAATAACTTCTCTCATTATTTGAGTAAGAGAAAGTAATAAATCTAACTGCTCAGTAGAAACTCCAAGGTTTGGAGAAATTTGTCTACTTGGAATAAAAAACAATTTTGCAACACTTGCAGCAGAGAAAGTGGATCAAGTTTTTGTTATTTTTTAAGTAGGTAAAGACTAAAAAGTAAATTCATTAAACCTAAAGAAGTGCACAGAAATTAAATTAAATTAACACAAGCTGGTGTATAATTTGAAACAAGGCAAAATTATTAATTACCAACAAAAACTTTACAGTCTAATTAGAGATACGAGAATACCACTTAATAGAAACAAGATATGAAGCTAAATAAAAAAAACAAAAACCAACTCCAAAAGAAACAAGACTAAAGCAGAAAATTTGTTTTAATTTAAATAAATTATTTTCCATAATTAAACAATTCACCAGACACAAGCACAAAAAAATAAATATATAAATAATTTATTCTGAAATTAATTTCTAAGAAGTCCTTGAAAAATAATAAAAATAACAGTGAAATCTGTCATAATATAAATTTAACTTATAATAATAAAAAAATATACTGTCTGCATCCAATGAAATTTGTTCGAACCCGAAATTTATGAATACCTTTTAAGGAATGGGCATAATTTTTGTTACAGCAATAAAGCATAATCCTAATAATAATTTAAAAAAAAACGCATCCACGAAGTTTATAACCATAATCACAGGGAATGCGGTCCGGAAGTGTATGGTTACAAGAATGACAGCGCCTCCCATCTGGGCCGAACATAAAAATAAACATATCTATCCCTTACAAGTTAGGGCCTAAGGCAGTTTAGTCTGTCTGAAGTAGTTACTAAATTTTTTTGTAACTACAATACATCGTGATCAAAAAAGAAGATAATATGTCGTAGAAATTAAAAACATGGGCACTCAAATTAATTTAAAAAAACATTATAAATTGCAGGAAATAAAAATGAGTAGTCAAATGTAGCGTCAAAAAATATTAACTGTTTTCTTATCAAAATTTGTTTACTTTAGCATTCGCATTGAGCTGCAACGTAACTACTTGGTTAAATAATAACAAGCTAAATAATTGTACAGCATATGAGAGAAAGGATTAATTTAAGATTAATACCGTGGGTCATTCCATGTCAAATCAACACAAAAAAAGACCATTTTTGACCTCACCATCTCGGATTTTCTTAAAATTTGCCACATGTGTACTATTGGTATAGACTTGGAAAAATATGAAATTTTACTGTGATATGTCAACTGGTTTATGAGTTACAGGGCTGTAAAGTTGCCAAAAATGGGCTGAAAAACAGGGAACCCCGTGTTTTTGAATTACTGTAGAAGCTTTCCTAATTGAGCTACAGACTTGGGATTGGTGTCATTTTATAGCATATATAATGCCCTTTCCTGTGATATGCGACACCATATGGATTAGGATAAATAAAGTTTGTTAAATTTAAATTTAAAATTTAAATTTAAAATTTTTTAAAAAGTACATATTTTAAAATTTTAAAATTAATTCTATGAATAGCTAGTAGTGTTATGAATCACTGGGCAAAATATTAATTTGGGACGACAATGGCTTCATTGTTAAAAAAATTTAAGACTAAAGCTCCTTTTCATGGAAAATATATTTTAATAAAATTAAAGTAATAAATAAATTGAAAATAGTAATAATGAATCAATGAATCATAATTAATAATTATTAAGATTTAAAATATTGATTTTGAAATCATTTTTAGAATTAATAATTATGATTACAGTAATTATTCATATTAATTATAATATATTATTTTAATGAAATTATGCAGTTAATCAAATCATACAAAAATAATTCAATTTAATATCTTTGTTTAAGAACAGTCTTCTTTGGCTGAGATAACAGCCTCTTTAAGTTGGTTTAAGTCGGCAAAGGGCCTTGTGATGGCGTAGGGGGTTCGGTAAAGAGACTGGCAGCTCGTGCCAGTTTGCAACGACTCTATGAAAATCAAATCCAAACCTCACTACAACTTTTTGAGTGGGCAGTAGAAAACATCACCAACATAGACTTTGCATATTCAACCCAGGAAGACTACGTTGAATCTGAGTGTTTTTTAAAAAATCGGTTTGCTCAAGCATTGGCTATTAAAGGAACACAGCAATACCATGCTTTCATTCCCAGAAGTAAATCCAAAATATTGGTTAAAAACTTTTCTATGAACTCAGAAGCTTGCGAAATGGAAGTTTCAAAATTCCCTGATAAACTAAAATTAGCCGACATATCAGGTTATATCAGTGTAGTCTATAAATAAACTGGTGGCTTGGATATGTTTTAGAGAAAAATGAAGAACTTGATGAAGTAAAAGTAACTTTTCTTCATCCAGCTGGACCCTCTAAATCATCTCGCATCCAAGAAATGCCGATATTCTTTGGGTATCAGTAGTGGATGTTTTGATAAAAATTGATCCTATGACTCTGACTGGAAGAACTTACATATGTCCTTCTAGAAAGTGATGCATGTCAAACAAATGAAGCCTTTTCAAGCTTAAAATAATAAAGGGGTCCTATTACTTAACAGTATGTTTTACTTTGGACTTATTAGTGGAATTATTATTAGCATTATTGTATTAACATGAATTCAGAGTTGAATTAATCGGATTGCAGCTTTAGTCTTAAATTTTTTTAACAATGAAGCCATTGTCGTCCCAAATTAATATTTTGCCCAGTGATTCATAACACTACTAGCTATTCATGGAATTAATTTTAAAATTTTAAAATATGTACTTTTTAAAAAATTTAAAATTTAAATTTTAAATTTAAATTTAACAAACTTTATTTATCCTAACCCATATGGTGTCGCATATCACAGGAAAGGGCATTATATATGCTATAAAATGACACCAATCCCAAGTCTGTGGTTCAATTAGGAAAGCTTCCACAGTAATTCAAAAACACGGGGTTCCCTGTTTTTCAGCCCATTTTTGGCAACTTTACAGCCCTGTAACTCGTAAACCAGTTGACATATCACAGTAAAATTTCATATTTTTCCAAGTCTATACCAATAGTAGACATGTGCCAAATTTCAAGAAAATCCGAGATGGTGAGGTTCAGACCCCGTGTTGATTTGACATGGAATGACTCCCGTAAAACTTATCTCAAAATAGTAATTAACAAAATTAAAACTAGAATCATTTTAATTTAAACTGTAAGCCTATAAAAGTTATTTAGACAAATAATTTAAACGATTTGATTATTTCAACAATAGGAGAGATATTATTCGTTCGTGTAGGCACCACGGTAGTCGAGCGGTTAGAGGCGAGACCTGTAAAGCTAGTATGCTTGTGGTACTGGGTTCGATTCCCCGTCTCTAGGCCTTGGATTTTATTTAATGGTTAATAAAAGAAATTTTACAGCAAAGTATGTTTGCTAATCGCCTCCGTCCACGACGGCTGAAAAAAAAGGCATTACTCTTTCACACTCACTCTTAATCGGTCATAGCTGTAACTGCTGTAAGTGATAACGGTTATTTTAAGACCTAACATTCCCTAGAACATTAATATTTCTGCTATTGCAAAAGGAAGATCTTCGGTTCAGCAACCGAAGAAGTTGAAACGAAGTGGCAGATTTATTGGCCCAGGAAGGCTCTGCGGAACACTTCGTTGGCCCGGAGCCCTGTTTTAGGGTTTCGAAGAGTTTTAAGTCTGCGGCCATCAACTTATGGGTGCAGAGTAGGTCTCAGGAGTGGTGGCTCGCCACCACTGGGCAGAGACAGGCGAAGGAGTTCATTAGAGATTTCGCATGGGCCTGGCTGATGATAGCCTTTGTAGGTCTTGTCAGGAAGAGGAGGAAACGGCACTGCACGTGTTGTGTCAGTGTGAAGGGCTTGTGTGGCTAAGGATGTTACTTCTCGGGGAGAAAAAGCAAGGCCTGTGATCTTTACTCAGGAGTCGCTCTTCAGCATTAAGAGTCTGATTAAACGGACGGATCTGGAGGGTGAGCTCTAAAGCTGGGGAGCCACAATAGATCCAAAAGGTCGCAATGGCGTAGGCCTTGAGGGCGCCCTAATCTAATGTAATCTAATCTAAGAGAAGAAGTTCCATGAAAGTCTAGGGTCAAGACGGTGATTTAGGATTTGTTCGGTGGTCAAGTTATAGATAGTGACACAGAACTATCAAAGTTTTCAATGCATTAAAGCCATTAAAACTTTATAAATAAAAGTAAGTATGAAACTTACTATAGGTTTCAGGAAGGATACTTGGATGTTGGTTTCGTGGCAATGTATCGGTGGTCCTTCTGGCTAAAGAGGGCTTAAGCATGGCGCAACCTACCTAAGGAATTACGGAAAAGCAAGAACCTTTAAACTTTAAAAATGGCAAATCCTCTAAAGGTCTCTCCCGTTGATGTTGATTTTGTATGGTTTTCGACTGCTTATGGACGATGAAGATTAGATACGACTTTCTGAAGATGCTTTTGCATTGATATTAGCATTGCTGAAAGCTTGATGTGCCACTTTTGTGGTAATGGTGAAATGACTTCTGTTCCTCATGAAGTCCTTAAGAACAAGGAACTTTGATACGTAGTAGACAAAAAAGTAAGATCCAAGAAGTCAAGCAACTAAGGCGTAGTTGAAAATAAATCCCCAAAAAATCGTACACCTTAATGATAGATGATTGTTAAGATTGGGCATTTCGTCAGAATGGAGTAAAATCAAAACGCAAGAAACATTTTTATTAGCTATTCAGGAATAATGAGAAAATGAGATCGACCTGATGGAGTGTAATACGCGCGAGAAAAGCTACAATAAGCTGGCTACAAAATATTGGGTTTACAAACAATATTAAGTGAGTGACATATTTGTTTCAAAGAACAACAAAATACCTAGATATGAACTACTATTCTAGCAGTCAAAAACATACATTTATGCACAAAGATACAAGATGCAGTTGACGGCTAAAAAATTGCAAACGTACAGGGATCTGGCCCTAAACTCGTTTTTACACCCAGGCCCCCGAATTCCTTGATAAGCTTCTTAAATGAATGTCTTAAAACCCCAATGAATAAAAAAAAACCTAAAACTCGAACAAGCTTCAACAATCCCCTTTATAAAACAGAAATCAATAGAGGTACATACCTTGAAGTAGGCAGGAACATAGATCCATCGATGAAGACAGATCCGGACAGAAGGATGTACCAACATGTTGAAAGCTCTCCAGTACTAGAATTGCAAAACAAATTATTAGTATCATAAACATAATTATTCGACTAAATAGTTTTATATTTCTGTTTTTGCATGGATTATCAGATTGTGGGACATCTATGCTAAATGAAGGCACAGTTTATTTCGCAAATATTATAGCGGATTCCTCTAAGTGACGGGTCTGTAGCATAACTACCAGGCCAGTCTGATAAAATCCAAGCATCTAACAATACTCACTCAAAGAGTAGAGAATCTGATACAAAATAATGGAGGTAAACTATTTCAAAATATACAGTGAAAACATTTGGAAGAAATAAGATAGAAGAAAACTAACTTCAAATTAAAAATCTTCAGTAAAGATAACATATACATAAGGTTCTGTAATTGATCAAGTTTCAATGACTTTACAATTAAATTTAGACCACGAATTCGAAATTTTCATACTTTTGGGAATCAATTTAAAAAACATCTAAACAAAATACCCAGAATAAAGAATTAAAACATAGCTATTAAATAAAAGGAAATGTATGCTTGCTATTCTCTACTCTTAATATTTTCTTTAATTCAATTATTATATGTTTATTCAAAAAATCTATGGCGTTGAAAACATTTCTTTTTATGACTTTCTCTAAATAAACATTTAAATCAGTCAATCAAATCAAGTATTCAAAGATAAATAGAATAGACCTTTAGGAATTACAGTGGAACAATGCACTCATTTGTTTTACTATTTCTCAAATGATGTAAAGTTGTGACATCCAAGCAAGATTATTCTATTTTCATTTTTATTTCAAATATTTCTTTCCAATAAATCTTTTTCAAAACTAATTAACTAGACTGCAGTTTCTTAAAAGATTGTTTTAGTAATGGACACAGTAAATTCAACTCACTTTATACTTCAGTGTAACTGAGACTCAACCATTTTTCCATCAGTTTTTAACTTTCATTAATTAAAAGTTGAAGTAATATTTAATAAAGTAAACACGTAAAAATGAACTATAAGACACTAATAAAATAATAAAAAAATTAATTATATTGACTAATTCAAAGCTTTCAATACAATGGTCAAGAAACCATAATGGCAACCTCATTAATGTTTGGTTCTTTTTACGCTAGACTGCAGCACTGCCTATAGACAAAAGTTTAGTTGTAGTAATATTTAATGTTTTTAGGCTTCAAAGTGGACATACTTTGAAAGGATAGAAATCAATACCTTGAAAATTAACTCTTCCAAGACAGTTCACACCAAAAATTAAAATTAAAATTTAATCTCTATAGAGTAATAAAATGTTCAACTGTCAAGGAAAAAATTAACAATCGAAAATAACTTTCAATTTTTGTATGACAATAAAGGCTTTCTTATAACTTTTTCTAACATAATTTTGCCCTCTAAATGAAGTTCTTTGAGTCATCCTACCACTAGAGAGTCGGTAACTTGAAAAAAGACTCGTCATTCTTTAATCTTGCGACGGAGGATGATGATTCTAATACTGTTAACCAATATTCTAACACTGTTCAGTAATGAACAATGTCGTTAGTATTGAGAAAATACTGCCAAAGCTGAATGAACTTAGATGTTTCCAGCATAAATGACATAAATAAATAATAATTATAAAAAATTGCCATATCCCAACTGAATGCAAGAAAGTTCTACTATTCTGGGCAAGTTCCAGGTTATCTGCTGCTTCCATTTCTCTTTATAGCTCCTCCTTGCTTTCTTTAATTAGACCTAATTAAAGCTCTTGCAATAACAACTGCAATGGGGTATCTCTGAGTATTAAATGCAGCTGACGACTCAATGTGCTGAAAGCCACAATGAGCCGAAGTAATCATGTTCATTAGAACGCAGCAGAGAATTGTAAACTATCAAAAAAAAAAAGTTCAATTTATTAAGAAATATGCTTAATATTATGTAAATTTTGGTTTAATTCTTGAATTAATAATTCTTATTCATCCTAGTTTCTTGACAATTTAAAGACTTTCTGTTAAATTCAATAACAATAATCACAACCTTCTTAAACTTAGACCAAGTTTGATTATTTTAACAAGTCTGATCTCAAGATAGACTTATACCTAAATTAAAATCTAGCTTGATTCCAATTATTTTTAAAACACATGAAACAATGTTAATAGTAATAATTATTTTAAATACAGTCATTATTAATAATCGCAAACTTACCAAGATTATAATTTCAGTTAAGAGTAAGATCCTTCTTAAGAAGTTATTTGATTATTTCTGACTAGCAGAAGTATTATTAAATTTAGGATTTCTTTACAGAAATTAACTTTATTCTTTCAGAAATCTAATTCATTATAAAATCAAAAAGATTCTTACCAACCGTTCATAAGTTCTTCCACAGTGCAACACCACTGCCAACTAGATTTTTTTAATGCTAATGCAATATAGCGGGGAAATACGGAAACTATTATTCAGCAGTTTGAATGCATGTCCTATCTAGCGGCATTCTGATTAACTACATTAAGTAAACATTGACCATACTGGTGATGGCTTATGGAATAAAATTGAATAGTGTAAGTACATATTTTATTTACTACGACATAGATTTATGTACTATTTATCTATTTTACTCAGTTAATTAAAACAATTTTAATGCAATTTGAAAATACTACATCTTTCATACCTAAACGTCTAGAAAGGTTATATTAATTTGATTGTGAATAACTCATTTCTTTATGTTTACTCGCTATTCTTTAGACAAAATACTGGTACATTATAAGAATCTTATATTTTTTAAGTTTTCGTTTCTAATTCCTGGTCTCGGTCTAAGATGATTTCAAGCTTAATTTCACTTTTCTTTTATACACACTTAGGATTTTAATCTCGTTTTTAGCAGGATGTATGATTCTGTATGCTTCATTTCTTCTAATCAAGCTCCGTAAGATCTATGTTTTGCTTTGCTAAATATGTAACAAAAAGGTTTACTTAATAATAGTAAAACATAGTTTATGGGATAGTCGTTATCTAAAAAAGCTGCAATATACTTAAGAGTTAACTTAAATATATTTATAAAATAAACTAATACTCTTTTTACATAAACGCTTCTAAACATGGTTTATCAAGAATAAATAATGAAATTATTTATTGACAATGAACGTCTTAAAAACTGCTATTTACATTTTGGTGCAACTTTGCATTAAAATAAACCAGGATTGTTTCCTTACTTTAGCCAAAATTATAATTATCCAATGTATCTTCAAACAACTAATAGGCTTAGTACAAAAAAATTATTATTTTTAAATACAGGCTCATTGATTTGTCCAAAATTAAATCATTAAAATCGTGTAAGATAAAATGTTAGTTAATAATCATGAGCTCAAACAGAACCCAATCGGTAAGAGTACAGACTTACAGAAAAGGTAACAAATACGATAATATATTTAAATCGCATTAAAAAAAATTGAGAAACTAGATTTTTTAAAATAAAATTAATGTCTCATAAAATGTATTTTTATAAAGCAAGAAGCTTGAATTCTCTGTCATTTTATGATTAGGAATAAATTGTGATAGTATTTATTATAAAGCATAATTTCCATCTAATGCCCTTCACTTTGTAGAGAAATTGAGAAATAAATATAAATTGCAGAAATGCAGTAAAGTATCATAAACATGTAAACAGGTTTTAAAATAAACAGTAGAATAGATAATGAAACCTTGGCAACCTAGTACATTAGTTGCATTTTACGCCGCTAGATAGCAGAAGCTTACACTTTTTTAATAGTACTTAGTTGTTTTTACGCCGCTAGATGGCAGAAGCTTACGTTTTTCTAATGATCAAAGGCATTTACTTTTATCACAGGAATTGTATTTTTAGCTCATTCTGCAAAAGTGCTAGGTTTTATGTAAATTTAGAACATTATTTAAAATCAGTAGGTTATTTAAATATTAAAATGTGAATCCGACTAAAATTAGAGAGCTAATTTCTCAACTTTTCATTTACTTTCATATCATTTTTTCAGAAATGTTTTTGACGATTATGTTTTAATATTCTTTAAATATGATAATTATCATTGAAAATATTTCCACTATAAGACATTATGACAGGATTCAGTGCGGTTTTATTATTTTATAATACTGAAAATTATGAATCGAATTTATAAGCTTCATTCTATGTAAATAAGAACCAAAATTATACTAACTAATAGAGGACGTCGTTTGCTAAATGCCTTTCGTAGCGGACACTCTTGCACAACGATCGGAGAACGGAATCCCTATAATGGGACAACGCTTCGAGACCATGCAGGCCATAATAAATTATCTGCAAATCCTGTAACAAACAAATAAAATGAATTAATTATACATTTGTTTTTAAACATTATCTTGTATATTGAAAACAAATAATTCATTAGTAGATAATGAACTTTCACAATTACTCATTTAAACTAAATGATGTATTGTTTTGCAATTGGAAATTGCTTAGTAAATGCGGCAAGTTGATGCTTACAGTGAATTAATCAAATCTGTAGTCGAGTCCTCTCTAAGAAAAAAGTTAATATATTATTTCCAATCAACCATAAAATTGAAAGAAAGACGTTCTTATCTCTTTTTAGGGAATAGAGCAAATTTGAAAAATCGTTTTTGTAGAGTCTTCTGCAGAATCTCTCATTTTATACAAAACCATCTTTTACGATTTAAAGATTTCGACTTAGATTACTAATTTGATTAGGTCTAATAATAGATTGTTTGGTAAAAAAAAAACAGTTTTTCGAGCGATTTTGAATTGAGAAATAATTGAAATACTTATTCATTGAAAAAACTATTCGTTTCATACAGGATACAACACAATCACCAAATTAATAAGACTGTTTCTGAAAATGTGTTCACAAAATAATTTAGGCAACATGATCTTTTTAAGATATCTAGGCATCTTTCTGGAAAGCACGAAGATAGAAGGAAATAACCTCAGAGTTAGTCAATCTTTAGCCTGAGTAGGTTTAACCACGGCGCTAGTCGAATGGAGAATTCCCAATCAACGTGAAGGGGATTTCATGTCTAAAAATTAGACCTTTCGTAGAATAAATATTTGTTGTTTTCAAGATTAACTCAGGATCGTTTTTCAAATTCTCAAGTCAAAATCAATCAGAAATGTTGCCGAAACATACTCTCTGACTGGCTAACCCTTACTTACCTAAACTTACACCATTTTTAGATTAGAAAATGATGTTTAGAATGCAGAGAACAGATGAATTTACGAGGTCTGTAAATTAAGTAATGAGACTGATTTTTTTAAAACAAAATTTATTCAAAAAGAATTACAATTCTGTATTGTCACCTTCAAAATAACTTCCTTCTGAAGCCATACAGCGCTGGAGACGTTTCTTCCACTCCTCATAGCAGTGCTCGAACTCCGGTACTGGAATATAGCCTTCAGCTGGTTGGTTACAGCCGTCTGAATGTTTTCGATTGTCCCAAAATGAGTTCCCTTGAAAAACGTTTCATTACTGGTGACGAGTCTTGGGTGAGCAAGGCCCAAAAAAGCAAGGATGGCGAAGTCGAAGATCAATTGCAGGCTGATTTGGTTTTTCCGATATCCACGGAATCGTCCACAAAGAGTTTCTACCTCAAGGATAAACGGTCAATCAACACTTTTACCGAGAGGTTCTTGAAAAACTTCGAATTCGTGTGAGACCAAACATCAAGAACAAGTTGGTGTTGCATCACGATAATGCTCTTTGTCACACAGCAATTTCAATAAACAGAGTTTTTGGCCAGTAAAAACATTCCTGTGGCTCCTCAGCCTCCTTATTCGCCTGACTTGAGTCCTTGTGACTTTTTTCTCTTCCCGAAGTTGAAAAATCACCTCAAGGGAACTCATTTTGGGACAGTCGAAAACATTCAAACGGCTGCAACCGACCAGCTGAAAGCTATTCCAGTATCGGAGTACGAGCACTGCTATGAGGAGTGGAAGAAACGTCTCCAGCGCTGTGTAGCTTCAGAAGGAAGTTATTTTGAAGGTGACAATATAGAATTGTAATTCTTTTTGAATAAAATTTTTTTAAAAATTCAGTCTCATTACTTAATTTACAGACCTCGTATGTTTCTATACAGTAGTAGAAGAATTATAAGCTATTTAATCTTGTCTTAGAACTGAAATGTTTTTAAATAATCTATACAAATACGTTACATTTATATTTTTTTTTGACCAGTTATTGAAAAAAGACTTGTTTTTGATATATTTTTGATTAGATGGGAAGATTCACATACCCAAAAACCTCCTCCAGAAGGCGCTGGATGTGATAATAAATATTCTTTACTTATTTATCATCGTAAAATTTATTAGCGAAGAAAAATAAAGCAAAAAAGATTTGCGAATGAATCAAGTAAAGTGTTGTTGATGATTTATGGGAATAATTGACGTCACAACAGGAAACAGTTGAAGAATAGAAATTGAAATCTACAGAGTGGAAGGTTATTATTTGTGTGGCGACTACCTGGATTCCCGCCAAACATTTCCTAAGCACTTTGCAATTGTTTATTTATTTGGCAATCTTCGCCAGCACGTATCTTCTTCACATATCTGTATGAATGACGACAGACTCTATTCTGTCTTCATCGGGTTTTAATCAGTTTGTTGTCCACTTATCTGTACTTATATCTACAATTAGTCACTTTCCTATTTTTAAATCTGAATTAACCGAGGAATTAAATGTTTTTGTGCTTTCGGAATTTCGTCATTTGTCCATCCGGAAATGAATGCTTTTGTGTAATTCTATTCTTGTAGCTATTTTATTATTCTCTTTTATGCGATAATCGAGTTAAATGAATGAATAGTATTTAAACTAAAGTTGTACGTGGTGACGCCAATGTAAAGTTATTTACATCATAAAAACTGCAATTCTCCAGTCATCTCTAAGCAGAGACTTTTTTTTCTAACTTATGCTTGTCTTAAGGGACAATGACCCTTAAAGTCTTTGTACAGTGGCGAATAATAAGTTGCGCGTGTTCCAAAACAAAGTCTCTGCCTACGTTAGATGCCATCTTTGGTTCACCATATACGAGGGGTGGCTATTAAATAACGAGACTATTGCTGTAAAACATTTTATTTTAAATTTGTACATATTTAGTTATTATCACCTTCAATATACACCCCTCCCCTATCCCTCCAACGCTCCATGCGAATTTACCATTGTTCGAAACAGTGCTGGAAGTCTTTTTCTGTGAGCTACTGCATGACGCGTGCCGCTTTTTCTTTCACAGCTTCAATGGACTGAAATCGTATTCCTTTTAATGCAGATTTGACTTTGGGGAAGAGATAAAAGTCACATGGGGCCAGGTCAGGCGAATAAGGCAGATGGCCAAAAACTGGGATGTTGTACTTGGCTAGAAACGTCTTGACAGACAATGCAGTGTGAGCCAGCGCGTTGTCTTGATGGAGAACCCCGTGACTTGTTCTTCCACAAATCGGGTCGTTTTTTCCTTACTCTTTCACGGAGTTAAGCAAGCACCTCACGGAAGTAATGTTGATTAATTATAATCGATATTTCCATCCGTTTTAGACGTGGAAGGGCGACCCGGGCGGTCATCATCTCCGACGTCTTCTCGGCCATCTTGGAAACGCTTGAACCACTCAAAAACTCGCGCACTGATTAACATTCATCGCCATAAACTTCTTTTAATAAAAGATAAGTTTCAGTAGCGGTTTTACACCAGTTTCATGTGAAATTTCACGACAATTTGTTGCTCTACTACATGTGCGGTATCATGTTTTCGGCAAAACGAAACTAACACCTCTTACACAAACGACGGTTCCGGTCTGACAGATTTCTCTACAAACACGTGAGACGCTGCAATCGAAAGAGAAGGCTTTACGCTGCACAGCTGTCGGTAGTTAAGATTTGGCGCATGCATAGTTTTTCTGTAGCAGCATTAGTCTCATTATTTAATAGTCACACCTCGTATGTAAGTATAAGATTGAGCAGTACCACCATTCTTCGTGCGACAAGTCCTCATTGCTTCCGTCATGGAGGAACAAGCTGGGGGCTATGTAATTTTCCAGAATTATCTCGACCAGCAGCTTAACCGACCTTCCCACGCCAATAAGTTTAAGGCTGAACATTAAAGCATCTTCTTAGAAATGTTACCAGTAGATTTCCAAACGCGGCTTCCTTTGACATGTAAAAAGTTCGGCTACTAGAGACTGTAACCAATTTCCCTATAAAACTAATTCTTCCTCGCCTTGCATTATTGTTGTGAAGGTAGCAAAAGATATTTCTCGCATGGGCGAAAGTGGATAAAAAGAAGTCCAAGCAAAACTCTGCAAAGACATTATATCCCCCAGGACTGGATCACATCAATATTGATTGATTAAATATATTGATTGTTGCAAATCTTTCAAAAATTTTGTAAGCCAAGAAAACTTCAACTAACCCTCTTTTATTACACTGGATTTTAATGTTTTATTTTGTTCGCATTTATTTATATTGAAAAAGTTTTAAAAGCATTTGAATTATTAAACTTTAAATTCACGAAATTAATAAAACTTCCATAGAAAATGTTTTATAGAAATAAACTTAAAAATTCAGTATACTCATTTTGAAGTTAACAATAAAATTATTTTATGATTTCATTTCCAAGTAACAATTAAATTTAATTGTTATTTAAGGAGTAAACAGGTTGGTTTTTTTTAAAGCGAATAAAACACAAAAAAAATAGTTTCATGTAGTTTCATAATTAGTTTTTTGAAAATAAAAATATAAGTAAAACAATAAAAAGAATAACGCATAAACTCAAAAGCAGATACAAAAGTTAATGTAACAAGAATATAGAATAATCACCAGAACAATTACTTCATATCGTATCACGTAGTTTCACTTAAAGTCTTCTGTTTTGATAAATAAAACCAAAAATAGATATTATATATTCTTGGATAATACATATTACATAAAAGATTATTTTTACTTTTTCTGACTTTTACACCATATTATAAATATTTAAATGAATAAATTTGTTACTGCGCATTATACGAGGTGTGGCTATTAAATAACGAGACTGATACTGCTACAGAAGAACTATGCATGCCCGTAAAGCCTTCTCATTCGATTGCAGCGTCTCACCTGTTTGTAGAGAAATCTGTCTCACTGGAACCGTCGTTTGTGTAAGAGGTGTTAGTTTCGTTTTGCCGAAAACATGATACTACACAAGTGTCATTCGAATCGAAATTTTGTACAGATTTGCACTTTAAAAGTCTCGTCGCTACGCCTCATATGGAGGGGAGTTTGCCCCACCCAAGTATGGCCGTTTCTAAAACTATTATTACCAATATTTCTATAACGCTTTGTCCGATTTTGATAAAATTTAGCACGAAGAAGTGATTAAAGCTCCTCTACATGGCTGTGAAGTGCCATCATGCTCTTACACCTAGTAAGAGGAAGTACTGAAATCGTTAAAATTATCAATGGGTGAACCTATTTACATTAATGAATTGTCGTTCGATTCAAAATCTTTGCCTCTTTGCCTTTTAGGGAGAAGTACTGTAATCGCCCGTTTATTTTTCTTACTCCTCTTAAAAGGAAGGTCTGAAATCGCAGTTTAAATTTGCTTTTTACGTACAAATACCTTCCTATTTTATATAAAAAGGCTTTCTCAAAAAAATTGTTATTGAGGATGGTTTGGGGACCGCAACTATAATCATTCTTTAAAAAGATCTCTCCAGTGGTAGTTACGGTACCTACTTAACACCTTATCAGGTTATAATGATAGAATTGCTTATTCCTAATTTAAAAAAAGCAGTAAAGCAGATATGTAACTTAGCAAAATAGACAAAAATGAAAATCTATCCAAAAGGTACAAAAATCTCCTTAACAAAAACTTACAGTTAAAAAGTTAAGTATAAGGGTTGATTAAGCGCCAAAAGGTACACAAATCAGCTAGTACCCAACATTTCATTCATGCTTAGCTGATATAATTTAAGTAATTTTGCTGCATTAACTTTTCCTTCACATTTTTTAGAATTTATTAGATGTCACAGACCCTTATGCTGGCCATTTTCATCTACAAAATATTTGTTCAAGTAGCACTGTAGATTGACTTTAATATCTATTAATCTATAATAATCAAACTATTAATTACAGGTTAAAAAGAAAACGGTATAAAAAATAAAAAAAATTACGAGGCTACAAAATTTAAAAACTTTTTTAAAAAAATGCTTACACCAACATACATCAATGATTTCGATTATTTTATTTTTAATAAAAATCGTCGGTTTAAGTTCATTCTTCGATTAAAGTAATTGTTATTTTATGTAGTAGTCAAACGTTTATAATAATAGGTAATAATTATCTGGCTCTATCGCAAATAATATAGTTTTCTTCAATCACACTCTCAATGTAGCTGTTCTTCTCACAATGTTATATATATGTTATGTAATATAAAATAAATAAGTATTGCATACTTTTAGGACAGCTAATTATTCCAGTATTTTACTATAAGTAAAATTAAATTACAATTGAGAAATGAATAATTGTTGTTGAATAATCTACTTGTTATTAACTGTGTGTTATTTGTGCTCACGAATATTTCGGTAAGACGAATTCAAGTCTGAAATATTGTTTTAAATCCTCCGTGATTCAAATTTAAACAGTAGCCGACTCTAACTTTGTCTTTTTCTACTTTAACATGCATGTATAAGATGTGACAACTTCAGAATAAAGGGCATATTAAAGATAAATCCGAAGAATAATTTGGAATAGAGTTAAAATAAAGTACCTATTTAAAAACGAAGATATAATATACATTTTATCATAATTATAACCAAATAATATTATGAACGAACTGGCCAGCATAAGGGTCTGTGACATCTAATAAATTCTAAAAAATGTGAAGGAAAAGTTAATGCAGCAAAATTACTTAAATTATATCAACTAAGCTTGAATGAAATGTTGGGTACTAGCTGATTTGTGTACCTTTTGGCGCTTAATCAACCCTTATACTTAACTTTTTAAACTGTAAGTTTTTGTTAAGGAGATTAATCGTATATGGCATCTCCAGATTGAAATTCCATCCTACGTCAATGAAAGTGTACAGATTGTTAGTTTGGTTATTTGCAGTAAAAGAAAATTCTCTATGTATTCACACTTTAAGACTGAAAAATCATTAGTTGAATAGTTGGAATTCAAAGTAAAGATATTATCCATGAATGCTGCACATCTTACCGTTGCATCCATTAGGTTAATCAGTAATATTTTTCAAGCCATTACACTCATGTTTGACCCATTAGTTAGATTAACATTATGACTTTTTACTGAAATATGTGGTGATTTATCATACACATTGCCCCGCATGGCTATTTAACAGATTATACTGCAGAGACTCTCTGCATGATGTAAACAAGAAATAGTAAGAATTTTCCAATTTTAGTTTACTCGGAGTGGCGTGTTTTTAGGTCGCTTAATTACAAAAGGAATGTTTTCGCTAATGGAGGGGAAATATCATGAGGTAAAAGTGAATAACTGATTAATAAGTGAGTTACTAGAGACATTTCCAACAAAAATATCATTTTAAATTCAAGTAAAAAGGGCCAGTTGTCTTTCTTTCTCTAAATTTTGCCATCTGCAATAAAAACGGTAAAAAAATATTAGTAAGATCTGTACACCGTCAATAGAAAACAATCTTATAAAAAATATTACGCACAAATTTAGAGTTTTTTTGACTTCCACAAATAGCGTTTACATTTCCTTCCCAGTCAAAGAGTAAATGGGTACAACTGTACATACGAGGGTCGTTTGAAAAGTCCGTGCAAAAATAAAAACTACTTAATATTTTGGGGTAAACCTTTTTTATTTTTCAACATAGTCTCCTTTTAGGCTTATACACTTCGTCCAACGCTGCTCTAGTTTGTTGATCCCTTCCGAATAATAGGATTTGTCCAAGTCTGAAAAATAGCCATTCGTTTCTGCAATCACCTCCTCGTTTGAATAAAATCTTTTTCCCGCCAGCCATTTCTTCATATTGGGGAACAAATAGTAGTCCGAGGGAGCCAAGTCTGGAGAATAGGGGGGATATGAAACGAGTTGGAACCCTATTTCCATTAATTTTGCGACCACAACTGCTGAGGTGTGAGCTGGTGCGTTGTCGTGATGGAAAAGGACTTTTTTGTGGGCCAATCGTGGTCGTTTTTCTTGCAGCTCGGTTTTCCAACGGTCCAATAACGATGAATAATATGCACCTGTAATAGTTTTACCCTTTTCCAGATAGTCGATGAGGATTATTCCTTGCGAATCCCAAAAGACAGTCGCCATAATCTTTCCGGCCGAAGGAACGGTCTTCGCCTTTTTTGGCGCAGATTCCCCCTTGGTAACCCATTGTTTAGATTGTTCTTTGGTCTCAGGAGTGTAGTGATGTATCCATGTTTCATCCACAGTGACGAAACGACGCTTAAAGTCCTGCGGATTCTTCTGGAACAGCTGCAAACCGTCCTTGCAACACTTCACACGATTTCGTTTTTGGTCAAGCGTGAGCAATCGCGGCACCCATCTTGCGGATAGCTTTGTCATGTCAAAATGTTGATGCAAAATATTATGTACCCGTTCATTCGAGATGCCCACAGCACTAGCAATCTCACACACCTTCACTCTTCTGTCATCCATCACCATATCATGGATTTTATCAATGATTTCTGGAGTAGTAACCTCAACAGGGCGTCCAGAACGTTCAGCGTCACTTGTGCCCATATGGCCACTCCGAAAATTTTGAAACCACTTATAAACTGTTCTAATCGAAGGTGCAGAGTCACCATAATGTTTATTAAGCTTCTCTTTAGTCTCCTGAGGCGTTTTGCCTTTCATAAAGTAGTGTTTAATCAACACACGAAATTCTTTTTCGTCCATTTTTTGAAAATCACTCGACTTCCTCCATTCAAACGAATGCCAAACACAAAGAAATAGACCGATCTGGCTGAAACTTGGTGTGTGTTCTTCCAAGAGATGCTACTAACTAAACATAACCTCGATACGCGCCAGTGGTGCTATCTCTCTGACTTTGCACGGACTTTTCAAACGACCCTCGTATTAACCCGTTAATTGGTGTTTACAAATCCCTAAGCACATAAAATGATAGGTTTTATTGTTAACTGTAATAAAATCTATAAAATTACCGATTATTAGTTAATTTAAGTGGGGTTAATGAAAATAAAAACATTTAAAATTGGTGAACAAGACGTACATGGAGAGAAGATTTTGTAGAAATTGAGCACTGAAACCTAATATTCGTAATGAACCAGAATAAGGTTCTTCAAATAACGCCGTTTAAATACACCATTATTAATGAAATAAATAATAATAATTTAATGTCAAACTGAATCAGTGCATCCAACAAAAGAAAAAAAAAATATTTCATTAAAAAAAAAAAAGATGGCACCAAAATGCTGATGTTTTCATTAATCAATTAAGAACAATCGATTATTGGAAAACCCAGAATCGCATTCCACACTTTTTATCGAGTTAAATGTGATTTACAGAGATACCAATACTTTTGCTGTTACAGTAGTAGAATGTTTTCCTATCCAATTATGCATTAAATTTACCAATTTTCCAGTTACGTCACAATTCAAGGCCAGCCTGCGACATTTCGGATCACCTAATCAGATTTATAAGGCTTTTCGCGGCTCCCTTTTTTTTATCCGCAGTAAATCAATTAAAGCTAATACAGTTACTCGAGCTTTTACTTGGCAAGCAAACTTGATTTGGTTTCTCCATTAATAGTAAATTATATTTACAAATCAAATCAATATTTTTTTCCTATTCGCCTCCACTTTGTGCTTAAATAGGTTTATGCTGGAAGACAGCCTGGATCTGGTGGGAAAAAAAACCAAAAGAAAATGCTCTGTTTTATACCACAACTCCATTCTACTCTTTAGAGACGGTAAATTATGGCCAACTAGACAGTAGTGCCCTAGGGGTTGGGCGGAAGCCGGTACTGTTCCTCGCCAGCAAATATGTTGCCATCTACTATTATTTCTTAACTTTCTCTGGACCGAAAACATACTCTCTTTCTAAATGTTATAAATATAACAGAATATTTTTTTTTTTTTTTTTTACGATATCTTGTCAAGGTAAGAGTAGTAGATAAATACCATTTCTAGTATTGGATGACCACTTTTTACTGTAAGTACATGTTTTAAGGCCCTCCGGGTCCACAAAATTGGTTTTTTCGAAAATTGTGTGCGCGAACTCTCTGGGTCCAAATAAAAAGAAGAAGAGAATTGCAGGAAGTTCAAAATAAAGTTCGTTTTATTTCCTCCATGGGCCCTTACAATAGAGATATTATCGAGGCGCCACGGTAGCCGAGCGGTTAAGAGGCGAGACCTGCAAAAAGCTTCTAATATGCAGTGTGGTACTGGGTTCGATTCCCGGTCTTAGGTCTTGGATTTTATTTAATGGTTAATAAAAGAAATTTACAGTAAAGTATGTTTGCTAGTCGCCTCCGTCCACGACACCTAAATTGGTAGTTGGACGTTAAGCCCGCATGAAAAAATAGGTAATTACTTTTTATTTACTTAGAGATATTTTCGAATAACGAATTCAACGTGAAACAAGCGATCAACGATATTACTTCGCGAATAAACAGGCTCGAATTTACTCTAAAACTGCCGTAAATCCACCGCGTTAACATGTAAACAACTTCTATTTTTAGTTAGAGTGTTGCCACAACACTAAATCCACGTTTACACAAATACCATCGATGGGAATGCTATCAAAAATAGTTGAACAATCGACCACAATCGGGATTGGTTTTTATAGCAAAATTTAACGAAAAAACAAAATAATTGATGTAATGTATTAGGTAGATTTTGATTTTAGTTTAAAATATTACAAAAACACAAATCAACCATCGTTCCCCAATTTTCTCTGATCCCTTTACCGCCCCCCTGTAACCCTCCAGCGCCCACAAAGGGGCGTTATCGCCCTCTTAGAGAAAAATATTGATCTAAAGTAATCAGCCGCCAACTGGACCAGCATCATTCATCAATTTAACATTAACAACGATCCTACCACAGCCTCAATAAATAAATAGAAAAACTAACAATAAAAGGTTCCCTGGAATGCTAATTCTTCAGCAGAAAAGTCCCCTCAATTTATTTTGGCAATGAAGACCATCCTGGCTTCTTCTTAACCCAGTGGCTGTTCCGTCACTTCTCGCAGGAAGTCGATGATTATAATAAAAACGGAAAAACAACCATAAAAACGAAAAAAAAAATGAGTAATTGATAGATGACGTCTGAGAAAGCTTTCACTATTATGGACTGAGAAAAGAGAATATCCGGGATAAATGCAATTGGAAACTGAAATTAAAAGAAAAATATTTAGTAGAGGGAAACCAAAATTAGTATTAATATTAAGCTAAATTAGTATTAAGCAGGGTCAGGCCCATTGACAAAAGTGAATTATTTTTTTATTAAAAAATACTGGTGTTAATACTTACCCGACTTTCTCTTACTACCCCATTCTCATGGTAAGAGAATTTCCGGTCAAACTCGGAAATAATAGAAAATTGGTCATGATTACCACATACTATCCCTACCTAGTGAACACGATTGCTTCAAAAACTTTTATGTAAAAAAAAAAATAATAATTTAAAATATAATTTAGTTATCTACAACAAACACAACAGAGAGTTCTATATTATTTCCGGTTACACAAACAAAATTTAGTTACTATACAGACATAACCTTCATAAAGTTTATGTCTATTGTCTCTGCATACATACATGTATTATTGTGAAAATTATTCAAATGAGGTCAGTCGCTAGTATTATACGAACGGCATGAATTACGCAGTTGTAATAAATTGGTCATTATATTTATTACCTAGTAGAACATGTGTGGTGATGGGAACTTGTTCTTCAAAATTACTACATTTTCAACATTCATATTACAGTGAAATGGAATTCTACCGGACGGACCCACCGCCCCTTCCACCAAAAGTGCCCTTAATCAAAGTATTTCAGTAAAATGTTTCGAATAAAAGTTATAGAACTATTTGAGAGCTACAATTATACCAAGTTTGGAGAAAATCGGAGAAACGTTTTTTTAAAAAAAGGTAAAAAAGTGAAAAATCTATTCAGTAAAGTGGTACTTTCGGTGCACTTATTTTGACCAAAAATTTATTGTCGCTTCCTCTGGTGACACCTGAACGAAATATCAAATTTGAAGTTTCTGCGATTTTCCGTTCCTGAAATATAGCGGATAAACTCACCACAGAGCAGCAAATTCAGCACAAACCTTAGCCATCAAAGACCGATGGGTCAGAGACTAGAAAATTCCATCAAAGAATGCGATCGGGTTTTTGTCGGCAACTTTCGGCTCCATCGACCATGATTATTAACTTTTCAATCAATAAACCTTTATTTATAATTAAATGTAAAATACAAAAAATAAACAAAAAATTATTGGGAAATGCATGGCGTATAGCCGTCTGCAGGAGTTGGTACATCAATTATGAAAATCAAAAATAATAAAAAAACGGTGATAAACAAAGAAGAGAGAGAGAGTGAGAAAGTGTGGCAATAAGATGTAAATGAAACAGAATACGAAATTATCTATTAAAGTCATATGAGAAAATAAGGATGAATAAAACTAATAAATAATTACAAATTAACTATACAGTAATAAAACATTAAAAACTAAATAATTCCTTCTCTATTTGGGCAGGTTACAGAAGTGATGACAAAAATAATAATAACATATTAATCATAATAATAAAAATAATAAATTTAAAAAAATTAGAAAAAAATAATAATAAGCATCATGTTATAATTTGGAAAATGCGTATCAACTATGAATAAAGGAGCTGTCTACATTCAGAGCTTGAATCCTAGATCTCCAGGCCACTTTAGTGAAATTTAGAAGTGGGTGGAATTCCAATGAGGATAGCAGCCGAACAATTTGGTAGCTAGGAACAATAGAGGCTCCCATATACCGAAGGCGAAGCTCACCCAGTGATGGACATTCGGCTAAGAAATGGAAGAGGTCTTCGCGGACCCCGGATGTACATAATGCACAAAAGCTCTTGTCCTCCTCACAATCCAACCATGGCACGCTATTCAGCTTCAACAACTCTCCCCTTAGCTTAAATAGCCACCTTAAGTCCCCTAATTTCAGATTAGTGGCAATATCTTTGCCGAAATAAGCCCCAAAGTGTGCCTTCACATCAGTTAGTGTTCTATACAGCAGAAAACGCTTTGTACTTCCGGCCCTTCTGATAGACTCCTCTCGACAAACATTCCGGATTTTAGCAACTAAATCTAACAGCTGTGTTTGCCAACGGTCCTGGTGTTCCAGCGAAACATCAAACTCAGCAGAGTACCTCCGCGCAAGGGCCGTCCAGCGACCGAAGAATGCTACACCTCTCCCAATCACCTCAAGAGCCACAATTCGAGGCAAACGGAATGCCGGTAGATTTATTACTTTAAGGCAGTACTTAACATGAAGTAGTAGGGTAAATAAAAATAAAGGGTCTAAAGCTGTTTCAATGTGTAGAATATAGTTAGGCGTAGATGGAGGCAGGGCAAAAAGCTTTTTAATAAAGTACCGCTGAAATTGTTCCAGGGCGTCGAATTGCTCATAACCCCAAACCTGGCAACCGTAACAGACAACGGCCCGTGAAGCAGCCTCAAAGACTTGGTACTTAGCATTAAGTGGGACCTCCTCTTGTGAAATAAAGCTCGACCAAACTTTATTGATGCCTGCTTTAGCAGAGGAAATCTTATAATTAAAGTGAGGTGCGAATGAGAGGCGCGAGGTTAACGTCACGCCTAGATACTTATATTGATTGACATTCTCTAAACGTTGACCCTTGTAGAACCACCGCTCATTGGCAGCCGGCCGACCCCCTTTCTTAAAAACCAATACCTTTGATTTGTTAAAATTAAGAGTAAGGTTCCAGCGATCGCAATATCCCTCAAGAAGGATTATGTTCCTTTGAAGGAGAGTAGGACTGTCGGCCAGAAGCACAACATCGTCTGCATACAAGAGAATGTTAACTTTAGTTGAACCAGCACACACCCCACCTTCCAAAAGCATAGGGAGGTCATTAAGGAAAATACAAAACAGGATAGGGCTGAGAAGGCACCCCTGTCTAACCCCACTTGCTACCCGGAAGAACTCTGATATTCCGCTTCTGCCTCGGACTGCCGACATCGCAACAGCGTACAAAGACTTCAGGATATGTATAAATTTGGTAGAAACCCCTATATTAAATAACTTATATATTAACGAGGCGTGATCCACGCAGTCAAATGCTGACTTGAGATCTATAAAGAAACTATAAAGTTTCTGCCTAGGCTTCAAAAAGGTCAGCTGCACAAGATTGGTCAAAATGAATAAGTTGTCAAGAGTTGAGTAGCCACGCCTGAACCCTGCCTGGTTTTCACACAAAATGTTATTATCTCTTACAAATAATTCTAAGCGGTTCAACAGAAGACCTGAAAAAAGTTTAGAGATTGTATCCAAGCAGGAAATGCCTCTGTAGTTGCTAACCTCATTAATGTCACCTTTTTTTAAAAGACGAAAAATAATGGACCTACTAAATGATTCTGGAGTTATGCCCGAATTATATATATGATTAAATAATGAAAGGAGTCTATCAAGGAATGTGGAAGGAGCATTTTTGTAAAATTCAAATGTTATCCGATCATGACCAGGCGCCTTGTTGTTACTGCAATTGTTTATAACTGACCGAAGTTCATCCATCGTGAAAAACGAATCCAGCGAAGGGCACACAATACTGGGCTCGGCATACAAGGTAATTGGCACAGGAGACATTGGGTTTAGCAAATTGCGAAAATGGGTCACCCAGGCATTCATGCTAATTTCGTTACCGCATACAAACCCTCTACGTTTAAACTGGTTAATTAAGTGCCAGAACTGTTTTGTGTCTTTAACTTCTTGAAATTCCGAATTTATTGAGACAAAGAAATTTGTTTTTTTATCCTTACACAGCAATTTATACCTACTCTTCGCTTCATGATATGCGGTAATTGCGAAGTGAGAACCAGTTTTCCGAAATAAGTTAAGGAGCCTAAATGATCTTTGCCTCGCCCGTAAACAAGAATAGTCAAACCAAGGCTTTCTTTGAAACTGTCTTATATAATGTGAAGAATGACCTGCATTGCAAGAGAGAGAGGGAGTCTTGATTAAATTTGTGAGAATATCCACACCCTCCTGTGGGTCCTTAGGGAGAGGAGGAACACTAGCAAGTAATGTCGACAATGTCTGTTTATACTCCGCTGCGCTATCCTCTCGCCATACCAACTGAGGCAACAAAGGAAGGACAGCTACATCTGCTACGCCGTCAGACTCGCCAAAAACTACCGAAAAATAGAGCGGAAGGTGATCTGAGAAAGTCTGTGTAAGTACCTTAAATACACCAATTAAAGAAATACAATTTAGAGAGACACAACACAAATCAATCACCGAACACCCAGGCCCACCGATAAAAGTAAAATCACCAGCCCAGTCATCCGCGAATCTCCCATTCAAGACAATTAACCCTGAATCGGCGCAAAAGTCTAAAAATTTAGAACCGTTGGCATTTAACAACTTGTCCTGAGACTGTCTCTCGGAAGAGCATAACGCAGAGTCCAACACCAAACCAATGGGGAGTAACTGTGCAGTGCCAATCCTCACATTGACATCACCCACTATAATAATGTTATCACATTTCAGGCCTTGTACGAAACTTGTTAAGCTGTTGAAGTCAGCCAACCAAGAGCTAGGGTTCAAGTAAACTGGTATTACTAAGAGAGAGAAATTATTCCTATTAAGTGAAACAATAATTCTACCATTAATACTGATAAAATCTGCAAATTCTTTTCTAATAGTAGATTTGATACCAAATAACATACCGCCACTAGGGCGCCCGAACTTAGATGATTTTATAGCTGGGACCCAGACCAATTTATAATTAACAAAATAATTTGAAAAAAAATTAATTTTTTCTTCTAAGACAAAAGTTTCAAATAGAAAAAAAATATCATACTCTGATATAAAATTAAGGAAAAAATTATCAGAAATTTTACTTCTCAAACCTGCCACATTATAAGATAAAAACTTAAATTCAAAAGAACGATGTATCGACATATGTTTCCTGCAGACAGGCCTGCCTCAGAAGCGATCAACTGAGCACGATGTGGAGGCGGGCAACCGTTGAGCTGTCGAATGCTGCTTCAGGAAGTAGTCCTTAGGTAGAGTGTTAGACGATATAGCGGAAACAAATTCTTTCAGGTCCACAGCAGTTAGTTCTCGTAGTTTCAGCAAACCGTCATCATTTCCATGACATAATCCTTTCGTATTACACCAGGTAAACTTAACACCCTCCACTAGCAAGCTGTCTAGTCTTAGTGATGTCTTTAACCGACTATTTAATCTGACTAATTCTTTACGTATTAGGATTAATTTAGTTCTCTTCTTTCTTGTAACTTCGGCCACATCCTGATGGATTATAAATCCAGTATTTTTCAGTGTTCGAATTGCGCCCAATACCAGTATCTTGTCACGAAAATGAGTAAACGATACCATCAATGGAGAATTAGAAGTGTCTCTCGAGCCCAGAGGAAAAGCGTGAATATTATCTGCCATGATTTCAACTTTAAGTATATCTTTGCAAAATTCTGAAATTATATCCGAGTACGTTTTAGTTCCTCCACTGGACGAGTGTTTCAAAACTCCCCTGAATATCAGATTATTACGACGTGATTTGTTATCAAGGTCTTCCATCAATTTTTCGCTTTTCACATTAGCTTCTTTTAATTGTTGTATTTCACATCTCAATAGCTTATTTTCCTCCTTCATCGAATTGTAAGCCTCTCTTAATGCATGTATATCTTGTTTGGTCGCTAGAGAGGCCAATTTACTATCTAATAAGTCAGATAGTACAGCTTTCATTTGGTTTAAAACCACTTCATTTGAAGTACCTTCTTTATCCATTTCCTCTACGTCCAACTTTTTGCTAACACGCTGAAGTTCAGGAGAGCTTCTAGCTCGTTTTCGTGTGACCAAACTAGAATTCGATACTTTAGGGCTAGAAACTTCTTCCAATTTCTTCGGAGGCATACAAAAACAGTAAAATCGTTGACAAGTAAATTTCTTCCAGACAACAGATAATTAGAGGAGGAAAAAAAACAAAAAACAAAAAATACGAGGAGTGAATAAGATAAAAATTAAATTAGTTGTTTAAATCTTAACAATCAGATTTTTTCATTCAGAATTCTTTTCATTCTATAGAAAGAATAGACTTTGCTTATAAACAAAGTTTAAATAGGTCTTCTATGACTCTTCTATTATTAAAGGCAGTTTATTTTGCAGATAAATAAATAAATATATAAATAAAGTTTTGTATCGCTGAGCCTCCACTCTAGCGTATGAAACCCAAACTACTGATTTTATCTTAAAAGTAAAGAGTTAATTATTTAAATTCATCCACTTACGTTAAGAAAATCCACCAAATAACTATTCACAACAGTTAACGGACACTATTTTTTTAAAACTGTAACAAAAACTACAAGAAAAATACAGTTTTCCTAGGAAAAATACTGCAAAAACTACGGAGCAAATATCACACGTGTTGACTGGTCAAAAGACATGAACCAACTCCCGATTATTAACTTTTATTTACAATTTAATATTTAACATCTAATATGCACACTCACACGACTTTCTCCTACCACTATCTATGTAATTAAATGGCATCTTTTTTTTCTCGAAATCTATCAAATCTAAGTTGTTGCAAAAAAATTACTTTTATAATCGAGAATATGCCCTATATTATAGAAAATTTAGGAATTTTATCTTGGGTGTTTTTCAACCTTACGCTTTTTTATGCACTTTTTGACGATCAACCCTTATACAACTGTCCTACCGGAGAGTTTTAATTAAAATATCATTCACAATTTTAATTAATTAATTAATTTGAATTAATGTTTAAAGAAAATCGTAGGAATCGTTTCCTAGAAAATCTAATTTAGTTTAAATTTGAATTTTGTTATTATTGTGCAAGTGATAAGACAGCACAATATATGAAAATCGCATTAATAGAACAATAAGAGAACTTAATTAAAATCGTAGCTTTAAAATAATTTTCACCTTAATTATTAAGAAATTGCAAGTGTTAATACTGTTCTTACTTATTATGTTGACATTGTACAGATAGATATCATATTGTCATTGATACTGATGATAAAAATATAGCTGGAAACGGAAATAAGAATTATTTCTTCTCCAAAAATATCAAAGATTCCTCGAAAAGCAGTAGCTTTAAAGTTCGCCTTTTTATATTTTAAATTTAGTCATTAATTTTTATTGCTTTTTGAAGGAAGCTATTATTTTTGGTTTTATTGATTTCGCATGAGCAATGTAAGAAGGCAACTCTGGCCGACGGTTATGACCAAAGCCAGTAACTTTAGACTTGACACATTATATGTCTGTTTTGTAGTTGAAAACCCTAATAAACACATTTAAATAAACTAAAAATAAACTTCTCGTACTATTTATGGAATAAAGGTAACTTATGTTTCAAACAAAATCTATCAAGACTATGATTTTATGCAAAAGATTGCAAAGGCGAATTACTGGAATGATAATTAGGTTTCTGATTGAATAAATTAGCGATAAGTCGAACATTTAACATAAAAATGAAAAGTACAGTCGAGCCTCCCATAAAGGACACTCTCACTAGCGACCACCTCTATTTACGGACAGTTTTGGGATTTTCCCGTTTTACCCCTATACACTTTCTATAAAGGAACCTCCGTCTAACGGACACTCTACATGATGGCCACGGACATTGATTTTGGGGAACGGATTAAATGTCCAACAACGACCACTTAATCCTTAAAAGTTCGTTTGACGCGGTGGAAAAAATAATTATCCCCTCTCAAGTTTTTGTATTTTTCTGGTTTTTCCTAAAGTTTCCTATATAAGCTCATACATATTGTACCATTTTAGTCATTTTTCAATACAACTTTGGACGAACAATATTATTCTTTTCCGATATGTCTCTCAAAAGAAAGTGGTTTAACTCTAGAAGAGAAAATAAATGTGTTGGAAGATTTTGCAAAAGCCAAATCGAGCTATCGTCAACTTGCCGAAAGGTTCTACTTTTCTTCTAATAATAGGTGATAGTATGATGATAATTTTACCATAAATTATTATTGTTACGAATAAATGTGATGATTATCATAAAAATTGTTATATAAATTATTAATTAAGTCAATAATATGTAGTTTTTTGATAACTTTTTTGGATAATTAAGAAAACTTTTATGCATATCATATATCTAAATAATTATGAAATTATGTAAGTTTTTAAATCTATTAATAATAAACAATTTTTAAATAGATGTTTGGAAAAAGAACCCATATTTTTTCATTATGAAACTTGCCTACCTCCTTCTAACGACCACCTCCAAACAGCGGCCACTTTGCTTTCCCCCGCCAGTGTCCGTTATTGAGAGGCTCGACTGTACTTATTTTTAAACAAAAAAAATCGTGAAATTTATGAATAGAAATAGATTACATAAAAAATAAACTGAAAGAAAACCCACAGGACAGTAGAGCAAAATCCCCAAGATGTATGGGACAAAGTAGAATAAGTTAAGAGGTTATTTAAAGTGGGAAGAGATAGTTTAAAGCGTTAAAGATTGATTAGTGGTTGTTAGAGATATCCAGCTTCGGCAAGATCAACAGCGGAGAACCATTATTTAAATGGCCGTTAAGAAAAGCCATTTGTGTCAAACTTAGAAAATGCATTTCACCCCAAAGTACTTGGTGGAGAATTGACAAAAAGTTGTTGTAAAGGGAAATAGATTCTGTTATGTCCAATTTAATAGTAAACTTACTGCAAATAATGGGTTGCCATCCTGAGTTTGTAAGAATTGATTTTTTTGGCAACATCACCTTTACAAAAATAACATTTACAATTTTCATTTCGAAGGAACCTTAGCACAAAGCTAGCTGAGCCTCTAATTCGGCTTTATCTCACATCAATCATTAAATATGTTTAATAACCATTCTTCCTGTTTTATTAAAATCAGAGCGTGGTTTGGTGACACTTTTTAGCAGTAAATGGGCAAACATTGCATAAAGGGAGAACTAAGTTGCTCATTAAAATGGTAACGGTCGTGTTCCAGCCTACATGATACAGTCACCGTGTTCTAAATCAAGATAATGTACTAATGAAAAACAAAACAATGAAAATATTGCTTTATACAACAAATATTGTTATATTACATTCATATATTAGATTAAAAAATAACAATGTCTCGTAACATGCTACCAAAAAAAAGATATATAGCAGGGAAATGTACAAAAAGAAGTACCATTATTTTTATTCCGAATTAAGGGCGCTTCTAATGACTATCGAAGTCGATGCGCAAAACGATAACTATTATCACTAAAACCATACTATTTATACCAGTTATAGAGCAAACGTTTCTCTACAATTCAGTATAGAATTCATTGAATTCAGAACACTAAGAAGAGAGATATAAAGGTTTGAAATTTGGACGGTTTACAAAAACTCCACATTTTAACTTCCTATATCTCATTAACTATTAGCACTAAAACATTCCTACCTATACCACTAATAGAGCTAACTTTTCTCTACAATTCGCTACATAATTCATTGAATTAAAATAAATAAGAAGAGAGATATAAACGATTGAAATTTGGGCGGTTTACAAAAACTCCAAAATTTAACTTCCTATATCTCATTAACTATCAGCACTAAAACATTCCTACCTATACCAGTTATAGAGCTAACTTTTCTCTATAATTCGCTATAGAATTCATTGAATTCAGAACACCAAGAAGAGAGATATAAAGGTTTGAAATTTGGACGGTTTACAAAAACTCCAAAATTTAACTTCCTATATCTCATTAACTATCAGCACTAAAACATTCCTACCTATACCAGTTATAGAGCTAACTTTTCTCTAGAATTCGCTATAGAATTCATTGAATTCAGAACACCAAGAAGAGAGATATAAAGGTTTGAAATTTGGACGGTTTACAAAAACTCCAAAATTTAACTTCCTATATCTCATTAACTATCAGCACTAAAACATTCCTACCTATACCAGTTATAGAGCTAACTTTTCTCTATAATTCGCTATAGAATTCATTGAATTCAGTACACCAAGAAGAGAGATATTTAGGTTTGAAATTTGGGCGGTTTACAAAAACTTCAAATTTTAACTTCCTATATCTCTTTAACTATTAGCACTAAAACATTCCTACTTATACCAGTGATAGAGCTAACTTTTCTCTACAATTCGCTATAGAATTCATCGAATTAAAATAAATAAGAAGAGAGATATAAACGTTTGAAATATGGGCGGTTTACAAAAACTCCAAATTTTAACTTCCTATATCTCATTAACTATTAGCGCTAAAACATTCCTATTTATACCAGTTATACAGCTAATTTTTCTCTACAATTCGCTATAGAATTCATTGAATTCAGAACACTAAGAAGTGAGATATAAAGGTTTGAAATTTGGACGGTTTACAAAATCTCCAAAATTTAACTTCCTATATCTCATTAACTATCAGCACTAAAACATTCCTACCTATACCAGTTATAGAGCTAACTTTTCTCTACAATTCGCTATAGAATTCATTGAATTCAGAACACCAAGAAGAGAGATATAAAGGTTTGAAATTTGGACGGTTTACAAAATCTCCAAAATTTAACTTCCTATATCTCATTAACTATCAGCACTAAAACATTCCTACCTATACCAGTTATAGAGCTAACTTTTCTCTACAATTCGCTATAGAATTCATTGAATTCAGTACACCAAGAAGAGAGATATTTAGGTTTGAAATTTGGGCGGTTTACAAAAACTTCAAATTTTAACTTCCTCTATCTCTTTAACTATTAGCACTAAAACATTCCTACCTATACCAGTTATAGAGCTAACTTTTCTCTATAATTCGCTATAGAATTCATTGAATTCAGAACACCAAGAAGAGAGATATAAACGTTTGAAATATGGGCGGTTTACAAAAACTCCAAATTTTAACTTCCTATATCTCATTAACTATTAGCGCTAAAACATTCCTATTTATACCAGTTATACAGCTAATTTTTCTCTACAATTCGCTATAGAATTCATTGAATTCAGAACACTAAGAAGTGAGATATAAAGGTTTGAAATTTGGACGGTTTACAAAATCTCCAAAATTTAACTTCCTATATCTCTTTAACTATTAGCACTAAAACATTCCTATTTATACCAGTTATAGAACTAACTTTTCTCTAAAATTCTGTATAGAATTCATTTGAACACTTGCCGGAGGCCTTAAAGTACCTTAAATTACTAAAAAGTAGGACTTCTTGGGGAGACTGGTTTGGGACAAACAGACCGTTTTGTGTTTGGTTACGGTTGAGTTATACACACTGTTCTATCTGGAGAACCATGATACAGATTCTGTGCAACAAACCTCTTATAAATTACTACTAATTTTTACCTATCTTTCCGGAATAATTTTTGCTCAATTATGGCCTTAATTTGTTTACAAAATTTAAAACCAAATAAATAAAAGAATGATTTAAGGGAATTCTTTCCAACAATCTGGAGGACATGTAGTGTGAAATGAAATCCTGTATGAACGTGGTATGTCCAACAGCAATATTCCAGCCAAACAGCCTGGCAATTTCTAGTCCGTGCACGCACAACAAAGCTAACCGTGTTTACATTGTCTTCGATTGCTTTTGTTAACTAGTGTATGTGCTATTATCATAGACCTTTATTGTATTTCTGGACAAAATGTGGTTTAAGTGTTTAGGTTGGTTTGCTTCCTAAAACTGACATGCAAACGCAGAGAATTTGTAACCACACTAATCGATTAATTTTAACATGGCAAATCAATTATACTCTAATTCTTTCCCGTTTTGGTAACACAATCTACCGTAAAAATATCTCTATCTGCTTTCTAATAGATTTTGTTTAAACATGGTGTATTAACTTTAATAACTACAGGTATAATTAGGTGTAATAATTTTAATACAATTGTATCGAATTTTGAAAAGATGTTTTCTACGCAAATTCATATCTTACGGTTCCCTGTTCATGGAAAAGCGTAGGCTTGACTTCTGGGGTTTCTTGAGTTCTGTGTTAAAGTTCATTAAAGAGAAGTTTGTAAACATGATTTCATTTTAAATTAACCATTCACATGCATTACTCTATGAGCTTTAATAAATTGCACGAATCTGACATTAAACAAGAATACGGAAATAAAAACAGAGCACAGAAATACAATTAGATTTATCATTTATTTCAATTGAAATACTTGTAATCAGAACAAATTACAGGCTGCCAACTTACTAATGACTGTGAACACACCGCATTTAGCCAAGCGAAACAAATAATAATTATATACTTAAACAATTGATAGAGAAATCATTTCAATTCAAAATCACTGGATAAAAAAGACGTAATTACTTTAAAAAAATCAATAAAAATAATAATGTTAAAGTTTGTAGGATTAAGTTCTTAAGCTAGCTAAATATTTTCATAAATTTTGATGAACATTTCATAATAAATAAATACTATACATTAAATAAAAGATGAAATATAATAAATGAAGAGCTAAATAAAAATTAAAACCGAATTAGACAGGAGAAAAAAACTTCTTCAATAAAATGCTGCGTCAAAGCGGGGCCGCGATTTCAGCCTTAAAGTTAAATGGAGGGGGCCCAAGTCCAGATTTGTAGAATGCCAACACTCTGTTCTTCTAAACTACACTCCCAACCTGTTCGTTGTGGGCTGTTGAACAACCGGATTTAAATCTAATGTAACATTTGCTATTATTAGCTGTTATTTTAAAGGAAATTTTTAATATTTATTATTTTAATAATTGAAACTTACATAAATAATGTTGAAAACTAGATTTGTCTTTACAGAACAGTTTTAATTTCTCGCCAAATGTTTAAAACATTTATGATTGGTAATTTTCTCCATATTTTGTGGCAGAGCTGTTATATAATTGACAGAGTTCCCCTCGTTTTTATTGTTTGTAAAGTCCAGAATTGAGGAATGTTATATTTTGTAAGGTGGAAGTAAAATTTTTGTTGCATCTTTGGAAATGTATTGTGAATATTGTAGTGGACAAGGTGTAAGTATTGTTAGTCCATATTAACATTTGGAATTTCTATTTTTAAACCTAGTATTTACAAAAGTCTGTTTGCTTGCAAAAAGTGTTGGATATTATTTTTTCTTTTATGGAAGGAGAGGGGCACATTTCAAAATCACAGTTAAAATGTGCCCTACCGACCTGCAAGTTTGTGACTTTTTTTTTTTGTTTAATCGCAGAGAAGGGGAAAGTGGTCCGAACCTACATTAAGAAGTGCAACAAACCGAATATTTTGTTCAAACTTCCTAAACCCTTCACTTCGGGTGACCCGAACTGAGTCATTCTTGATTTTTTGAACTAGATTTCAGTGGTTTAAAAGAGAAAGTAATGTAGTAGTGAGAGAAATAACTGATAGAATGCAGATTCAGAGTAAAGTAATATCATTTCTTTCTATTTTATATTGTGATCAAAGCTACCCCCACCAGTGGGGCAGATATTAACATTTGCCATAAAATTTTTAAATTAAAAAAATATAGATATGTATGTTAAGTACTAAGTATTTATTGATATAGATCTGTTCAGAAGACTTGAAAGTTGTAGAAAACAAGATAAAAAGGTTCAATAATACGATTCCGTGCACTCTGTAACAGAAAATGTAAATGCTGTTCAAATGTGGACCCCTCTCCCCTACGTTTTTGGTAATTTGTTGACTTTGATTCGACGTTTGTAAATGGCTGCAATTACAAGCTGAAGTATGAGTACCTATAGCCGTTTAATCAACATTTATACTTAATGTTTTAAACAGTAAGTTTTGGTTGAGGAGATTATGTATAGGAATTGATAAGGTAATCTTACAACAAAAATTAACATTAATCCACTAATTTACATAGCACGAAAATGAACAAGTTGTCAATATAATACAATTGTTGAGTTTAATATAAAACAGGCATTCGATCAAGTAAACTATCGAATAAAACACAACCTGACGCAAGGCACTTAGTTGGTGAGTGCGACTTGGGTTTAATGGTTCTATTTATAAATAAATGATCACAGACAACACACCGCGTGTGACTGAAAATTTATTAATATTATAACAGTAGACGGAATCATCTCATTGCTTTACTGACTATGGTAAAACTTTTTATTTTAATTATTTTTGATTGTAGCAAAATAAAAGAACTGGTTAAAAGAGTCCTCTTACTAGCTAAGACAAGTATGTATTGCGATCAAGTCATTTCTAATTTGAATTTTCCTCGGCAATATGATTTTTAACTCTGTGATGCTCTACGTCAGCGTTTCCCAACCTTTTTTAGCTCGCGTACCACTTGGTAGTACATCATACTAAATTGTACCACTTCGTAAAAATGATTGTATTTCGTGAAATTTGTTATTCCGAGTGTGTTATTTTATTATTATTATCTTTATTTGAATAGAGATACAATGTATCTGTTACAAAGGAGTTCAAGTGTAAGATCTTAGTTTTATAACTTTTTTTAAATTAAATTTAATGTTGTTTGGATAGAGCTTACTCCATTACAATCCAGTCTCTTTAAGCAGATCTTTACATAGTTATCATTTAAGTTCTGTCACATGATAATTTTATTAAATTTTCTTTATCTTTTATTGATAATGACGTAGCTTTTCCTAAATTTTTTTTATAGAAGGGGTTTGAAATCCAATTATCATTTGTGTTTTCGGGTTTTGGAAAATACTGCATGAAAGACAATTTTAATCCTGTTAAATGTGCTGTTATATTTTCTCGTATATCTTGAGAGAGACTTACTTTATTCCTGTACATATTAACAACTTTACTGTATAATATTTAATTAAAATAATTTTTATGAAACAGGAAAAAACGTATCTATGATATTTTTATGATTTAATTTTTTATGTCCGCCATTATTGTTTATTTTTTGCGTACCACCAACCAGCAACTCGCGTACTACAGGTTGGGAAACGCTGCTCTAGGTTACCGATTTTGGCCAAAAAGGCTAAGTACAAAATTTGCAGTTTCTAATTTATTATAATTTTGAGTAACGACGGTTACATACATACACACACACAAAGAACAATTTTTAACAAAAACCAAAAAACAAAAAACACGTAATAAAAATACATTTTAACTGAGGCGACCTCGAAATGGACATTTCTAGTGAGAACTCAAAATAGAATATAAGCACGAAAACAATAAAAGAATGTAATTTACAATTATAGTTTTACACATAACAAAATTTTACCTAAAAGCATAAATATAACAAAATCATTTGCAGATAGTAGATTTTTATTAAATTATATTTAGAGGGGGGAAAAAGCCGACAATATATGCTTATTAATTTAATTAAATCAATAAAAAAGAATATTAAAATTTCTCCAGCCGACATGTTGTGTGGCCAGGTTATGAATGTACCTGTGCCCGGCGGAATATTGATGGGTTTGTACAAAATGATTTTATAAGTGTGAAAAGAGTGGATTTCCTATGCGGATAACTAATATAGACACGTCAGGTGGCCTGGGGAATAACATCTGTGTCGGCACAGCACTAACGGCTTCACATGCGATGTGGTTATATTTTTATATAAGACCCCACCATATAGGCTTTTATTTAAAAAAAACAACATCTAAACCTATTAAATTTACAATACAATCCCTATGTTTGTATAAAACATAATCACGGCCAGCTTCGTTCATAACAGGAATTTTATCTTTTCTGCAAAAATACTACTTATATTATTTTAAGCATTTAAGGACAACCAAAGCTGAATTTTTTGTTTTACAGTTTTTCGTTGGTATTTTTGATTTGGTTATTTTCCAGAAATCATACGCTGCGGACTTCCACTTCACAGAATTGTACACCTACTTTGTTATTGCTTGTAGATTGTTGGTTCCAAATTGTACACCTACTTTGTTATTGCTTGTAGATTGTTGGTTCCAAATTGTACACCTACTTTGTTATTGCTAGTAGATTGTTGGTTCCAAATTGTACACCAACATTGTTATTGCTTGTAGATTTTTGGTTCCAAATTGTACACCTACATTGTTATTGCTTGTAGATTGTTGGTTCCAAATTGTTCAACTATTTAGTTATTGCTTGTAGATTTTGCAAAGTAAAACTCCTTCTTTTTATCATTTTTAACACCTCGATTATTATTACTGATCCATTAAGTTTCAGGGTAACATACGAGGGGGTACCCAAAAAAAACCGGAATTATTTTTTAAAAGCTATTTATTTACAAATTTTTTACAGAACAACCTTATCCCCTTCAAAATACTCTCCATTACAACTAATACATTTGTCCCACCGGTGCTTCCACTGTTCGAAACATTTTTTGTAGTCATCTTTAGAAATGGCTGACAGCTCCTTCTTCGTTTTTTTCTTGACCTCTTCAATGTTGTCAAATCGGTGACCTTTCATGCCCTTTTTCATGCGTGGAAATAAGAAAAAGTCGCACGGAGCCAGGTCAGGCGAGTAAGGTGCGTGGGGCAGCGGAACCATGCCATTTTTAGCCAAAAACTGTGTAACAGAGATGGCTGTGTGTGTGCAGGTGCATTGTCGTGGTGGAAGAACCAGTCTCCTGTTTGCCACAAATCGGGTCTTTTTTGGCGAACACTATTGCGCAATATTTTCAAAACTTCCAAATACAAGGTTTGATTGACGGTCTGACCTGGGGGTACAAACTCTGACTGGACTACGCCTTTTGGCATCAAAAAAGCAAATCAGCATTGTTTTGATGTTTGACTTGACTTGACGTCTTCCATTGGCTCGACTGTTGCTTTGTTTCTGGGTCATAACCATAGCACCATGACTCATCACCAGTAATGACCTTTGAGAGAAAGTCTGGATCAGTTTCAAGCTGTTGTTTCAAAGCACGACATGTTTCAACTCGATGTTCTTTTTGATTGTCAGTCAGAACTCGAGGAACAAACTTGGCAGCAACCCTTTTCATCCCCAAATCTTCCGTTAAAATTCGCTGAACCAAGCTCCAAGATAACCCACTACTCTCTGACAGTTGATCAATTGTCTGTCGACGGTCTGTGAATACCAGCTCTCGAATTTTTTCAACATTTTCGTCGATTCGGGCAGTTGATGGACGTCCAGAACGAGGTTTGTCATCAATCGACATGTCGCCATTTTTAAACCGAGTAAACCACTCGTATACTTGAGTTTTTCCCATAGCGTCATCTTTGTAAGCTGTTTTCAACATTAAAACACTTTCAGCAGCATTTTTGCCGAGTAGAAAACAAAATTTCAGAGCTGCACGTTGTTCACTTAAACTTGCCATCATAAAAAACGAAAAAAGAACAAAACAGCGCTGGTAAAAACAATCACTGCAGATGAACAGAACAAGCCAGGCAGACAACACACGCAGGACTGAACTGGCAAGGAATTGCGCTATACACGTCTAGCGGCAGAAATGCGTACTACATAAGCTCCATGCGCGGCAACGCAATTCCGGTTATTTTTGGGTACCCCCTCGTAGATTTCAGGTCTATAGATTATACTGATGCTGTACTTAATAAGTAGATTAGAAGATATCCAATCATCCCGTCTCTCGGGGAATTTCCAGGGAAATGTTATTTTTCTGATCTCCAATTCTGAATGTAATTTTCAAGAATATAGATGGAACATGTTAATGAATTTTGATTGCTAAGTTACTGTCAGAGTTCTTTGATTAGACCAAATTATAAGATAAAATTTGATCTTTGATATTATAAACACAAACATGTGTTTAGATTGTTGGTTCCAAATTGTACAGCTACTTTGTTATTAATTGTAGATTGTTGGATTCAAATTGTTTAACTATTTTCTTATTGCTTTTAGTTTGTTAGTTCCAAACATCAATTTAAAAGGGAATGAATGAATAATTACTATAAGTAGGACATTTTTAAAACTGATGGCCTTTTTGTTAGAGACAAGTTTTGTTTTTATAACTTCAAACAAAGGTAAACAGACGAGAAATAAGAGTTGGGAGTTTAAATAATGTATGGGAGAGAGACAACAACACGAGAGCTTCTATCTTTCTAAGTCTCTCTCTTCTAAAGAGGCCGGACAGCTCTTTATCTAGAGAGCGCCGGGCACCCTTCCTATCTTTCTAAAGTACAAAACTTATCATCACTAGATACTTCTTTTTCACCAGCATCACGTAGAAAAATCTAAAACAGAAACAACTATGTTTTGTTTCGTTGATTTTATATATTCATTCTGTTACTTTATATTTAATTGATATTCTATTTTGGTAGTAGTTTGGTAGTACAGAATTTAAAAGTATTGTGATAGTGTTTTCCGGTTTTGAGTTACAATCTGAAATATGTTATCCGTTTTGAGGTTCCTTCACTCACTTGCTCAATTTGAGTGAGTGAGTGTATCCACCATTATTATGCACAATTAGCATTACCATGTTGGAACATGTTTACCAACCAAGCTACAAGTCAATTTTAACTTATTTCTGTAAAATTGGATCCTCTGAATTCCAGGCATGAATAGTGCTCAATGGTGAAGCCTATACCAGTAACTAAGATGCTAAAAAAAGGTGATAAATCAGTTGATGTGAGAGCTCTTGAGGAATTTGGGTGAGGCAGAACTTCAATCTCTTTATTCACTCAATTTTTGGTCGGTGATTTGTGAAAATTGTCAGGTAACAATAAATAAATAAATTTTTAGTTGTAGAGGAATTTCAGCTAGATTGTGCTTCATGCATCTTCGCCAATTCAGAGCCAACTTCTGAATCGAAATGCACTTGCCAGAGATGTAACAAAGTTTCCATCTTTTCCAGATTTCTGCTTCTGGGAACTTGAGTTCTGTGTCAAGTAGATACTTTAAGAAAGAAATCCTAACAACTTTAAATAAAAATAATAATAGTAATTTCATCGTAATGGTATTTAAAATTACCTACAAGTTGTATCTTTTTAAGTTCCATTACTTTCTTTTATAAATTGTTTTCAACTACTTTAACTGATTGTACTAAAGATACTTTATTAAAGATAAGAGAGACAATGCATTTTGTAATGCTTATCTTTTATATTGTTCCTTTCTAACGGTGCGTTGAGGAAAATCTTTAATTCTGAAAGTAAAATAGAAATATTCACTTTCCATAAAATTTGATTGGGGAATACTTTACTTGATTGTGATTAGAAATAATATTGATTACAATATTAATATTGATATCTGTTATTAATATTGATTACAATATTAATAACAGAGAAGAAGTATGCACGATTGCTATAAATAAGTGGTTTTTCCGAAATAGTCTACGCGAATAAAAGTGTCTTTTATCTTAGTGAAACTCGAAAATGAAAGAAGCAGTAAGTTTTAATACGTTTAGTTCCTATTATAGAAATCTTTATGAAGATTGCTCAGCTAGAATGGACAGATAGATAATCACAAGAAATAAGCGATTACATTACATTACAATTACCATAAAGTCAACTGTTTTTTCAGAACAAATTCTTTTATTGAAAATTGAATGACGTAAATTTTGGTAAGAGAAATCCTGGAAAGTGTTCTTTGGCCGGACCTTTCTCAAACGGGGCGATTAGAGCGGCCCAAAAAAATACTGAAGTTAATGCAATGGCAAGAAGATATCAGCTGGTTTCGCCACTGAAACCTGCTGCGAGTTTGTGTCCAGTAAAATTACTTAAGAGGGAGATTTGGGATCTTTTAAACAAGACATTACTGAAAAGGAGCTATTACCTATCCTAGAAAACTATAAACTATAAGAAATTTCTGTAGATACACTTAGCTTTTACTGTTATTCATTATTTGTAACTATGAATTTCTAGGATTTCTTTTTCCTAATCTTCTTTTAATGTTTATCTTCAAGAAAAAATACTGAAAGATGACTAATGATGGCGTCTTTCCAGATGAAAGAAAAAGAAGAAGCAAAAATAGGCGAGAAAAAGATAAATGATGTAAGGAATGGTTTAAAGAATTGTGGGTAATAAATAAGTGCCCAATGAATAGTGTCGAACGCTGCTACGCTCCAATAGATCTACCTCATTAGCGTGACTGGAAAATATTTTTCTTTCTTTTATTAAGAAATTACGAGGGTCATTTGAAAAGTCCGTGCAAAAATAAAAACTACTTAATTTTTTGGGGTAAACCTTTTTTATTTTTCAACATAGTCTCCTTTTAGGCTTATACACTTCGACCAACGCTGCTCTAGTTTGTTGATCCCTTCCGAATAATAGGATTTGTCCAAGTCTGAAAAATAGCCATTCGTTTCTGCAATCACCTCCTCGTTTGAATAAAATCTTTTTCCCGCCAGCCATTTCTTCATATTGGGGAACAAATAGTAGTCCGAGGGAGCCAAGTCTGGAGAATAGGGGGATGTGAAACGAGTTGGAACCCTATTTCCATTAAATTTGCGACCACAACTGCTGAGGTGTGAGCTGGTGCGTTGTCGTGATGGAAAAGGACTTTTTTTGTGGGCCAATCGTGGGCGTTTTTCTTGCAGCTCGGTTTTCAAACGGTCCAATAACGATGAATAATATGCACCTGTAATAGTTTTACCCTTTTCCAGATAGTCGATGAGGATTATTCCTTGCGAATCCCAAAAGACAGTCGCCATAATCTTTCCGGCCGAAGGAACGGTCTTCGCCTTTTTTGGCGCAGATTCCCCCTTGGTAACCCATTGTTTAGATTGTTCTTTGGTCTCAGGAGTGTAGTGATGTATCCATGTTTCATCCACAGTGACGAAACGACGCTTAAAGTCCTACGGATTCTTCTGGAACAGCTGCAAACCGTCCTTGCAACACTTCACACGATTTCGTTTTTGGTCAAGCGTGAGCAATCGCGGCACCCATCTTGCGGATAGCTTTGTCATGTCCAAATGTTGATGCAAAATATTATGTACCCGTTCATTCGAGATGCCTACAGCACTAGTAATCTCACGCACCTTCACTCTTCTGTCATCCATCACCATATCATGGATTTTATCAATGATTTCTGGAGTAGTAACCTCAACAGGGCGTCCAGAACGTTCAGCGTTACTTGTGCCCATATGGCCACTCCGAAAATTTTGAAACCACTTATAAACTGTTCTAATCGAAGGTGCAGAGTCACCATAATGTTTATCAAGCTTCTCTTTAGTCTCCTGAGGCGTTTTGCCTTTCATAAAGTAGTATTTAATCAACACACGAAATTCTTTTTCGTCCATTTTTTGAAAATCACTCGACTTCCTCCATTCAAACGAATGCCAAACACAAAGAAATAGACCGATCTGGCTGAAACTTAGTGTGTGTTCTTCCAAGAGATGCTACTAACTAAACATAACCTCGATACGCGCCAGTCTCTCTCTGACTTTGCACGGACTTTTCAAACGACCCTCGTATATTTTTGGATTATTTATTTTACTTTATTATTTTTTTTAAACTTTAATAGTAACTACCGTCTATGCACTAAAAGATTGAAAAATTAAAAAAAATAACTAAATAATAAAAATTAAAAATCTACCTGCAAATTTCTTCTTTCCGGCGGTTTACACAGAGCACGCACGAAATGTGGGTCTATGTAATCGGTCATGGCATTCCGCCCCCGCAGCACCAGTCACACATTGCCAACTAAACCTGCAAACATGTTAATTGATATTAGAATTAAATGAAGAGTACTTTTCTGGTTCTGGATTCTTGTTTTAGAGTATGAATGATTTTTTGGAATAATCGTAGAAATGAGAAACAGAAAAAAAATTCCTTATCAAGAGCAAATATTTGGAGAAAAGTTTAATCATTTTTCTGACTGTTGCCGTCCATCGAGAGGATATTAAAATCTTTTGCTCTTATTAATAATTTTGCGCTGCAGTATTTTAGTAGTAAAATCTAGACTAAAAATGAACATCGATTCTTTTCCAATACAAAACATAAGAGGTCAGAGAAGATAGAAATAGAGATATCTAGTTTAAATCCCAGAAGTAGCCATATTAGAAAAAATGTTTATAGTAATGTACGAGGTGTGGCTACTAAATAACGAGACTATCGCTGTAAAACATTTTATTTTAAATTTATACATATTTAGTTGTTATCACCTTCAATATACCCCCTCCCCTATCCCTACAACGCTCCATGCGAATTTACCATTGTTCGAAATAGTGCTGGAAGTCTTTTTCTGTGAGCTCCTGCATGACGCATGTCGCTTTTTCTTTCACAGCTTCAACGGACTGAAATCGTGTTCCTTTTAATGCAGATTTGATTTTGGGGAACAGATAAGAGTCACATGGGGCCAGGTCAGGCGAATAAGGCGGATGGCCTAAAACTGGGATGTTGTACTTGGCTAGAAACGTCTTGACAGACAATGCAGTGTGAACCGGCGCTTTGTCTTGATGGAGAACCCATGACTTGTTCTTCTACAAATCGGGTCGTTTTTTTCCTTACTCTTTCACAGAGTTGAGCAAGCACCTCACGGTAGTAATGTTGATTAATTATAATCGATATTTTCATCTGTTTTGGACGTGGAAGGGCGACCCGTAGCGGTCATCATCTCCGACGTCTTCTCGGCCATCTTGGAAACGCTTGAACCACTCAAACACTTGCGCACTTGATAAACATTCATTGCCATAAACTTCTTTTAATAAAAGATAAGTTTCAGTAGCGGTTTTACCCAATTTCATGTGAAATTTCACGACAATTCGTTGCTCTACTACATGTGTAGTATCATGTTTTCGGCAAAACGAAACTAACACCTCTTACACAAACAGGCAGATTTCTCTAAAAACACGTGAGACGCTGCAATCGAAAGAGAAGGCTTTACGCTGCACAGCTGTCGGTCGTTAGGATTTGGCGCATGCAATAGTTCTTCTGTAGCAGTATCAGTCTCGTTATTTAATAGCCACGCCTCGTATGTGTAAAGCGTCTGTCCGCCGATACCTAATTGATAGTTGGATGCCTGAAAAAATAGGCGATTAATTCGCTTAACTTTAATAATTTTAATTCAGATTAAACTTTAATCTAGCTAACTCGCTGTTATCGTAAAACCATATTAACAAGAGCCTGTACAATTTCAGCTAAAACGTACAGTAATTATCAAAATTTGCTAAAATTGAATCACTTGTTTTTCCCCAAAAACAAATGCGAAGAAAAAGCAATCTTGTAAACTCTAAGTAAAGTTGAAGAAATGCAGAAGCGCAGTTAAATGGTATAAAGGTGCAAGGAACTCTTTCCCTTAAGAAAAGGATGGAAGATCGGTATATTGCAGAAGAGAGGAAAAGTAAAATTGAGTGAGAGAGAAAATATTCCTTTTCCCACTATTAATATGGCATTGTCGAACATATCGCGGACGTGATCTGATTCTGTAAAAGTGCTAGCCACTTTTACCAGCTGCTTGTATTCCTCATCGGCAACTATACGAGTACTTTTAGTCATAATGTCCGGGTATATTGTTGGAAAAATGTAATATGACCACTCGACGAACTTCGAAAAGTTCTATCACAATATCTAACTCGGAATATTTAGCCCATATTAATTTTCACCAATATTATAGTTTGTAAAACCATACATTACAACTAAAAGGTAACCTTACAGTTCAACCTCCAAATTTGGAGAAGAATTTGCTAAGATAGAACCAAGAGGTTTGCTCTATAGTTTTTATTCAAAAAGAATTACAATTCTATATTGTCACCTTCAAATAACTTCCTTCTGGAGCCACACAGCGCTGGAGACGTTTCTTCCACTCTTCATAGCAGTGCTCAAACTCCGATACCGGAATAGCCTTCAGCTGGTCGGTTACAGCCGTTTGAATGTTTTCGACTGTCCCAAAATGTTCCCTTGAGGTGTTTTTTCAACTTCGGGAAGAGAAAAAAGTCTAAAGTGTAATGACACGACCCAGAAACCAAGCGCCAGAGCATGGAGTGGCACACTTCAACCTCTCCAAGGCCCAAAAAAGCAAAGATGGCGAAGTCGAAGATCAAATGCATGCTGATTTGTTTTTTTGGATATCCACGGAATCGTCTACAAAGAGTTTCTACCTCAAAGTCAAACGGTCAATCAACACTTTTACCGAGAGGTTCTTGAAAAACTTCAAAAAAGGGTCAATCGTGTGAGACCAAACATCAAGAACAAGTGGGTGTTGCATCACGATAATGCTCTTTGTCACACAGCAATTTCAATAAACCAGAGTTTTGGGCCATTAAAAACATTCCTGTGGCTCCTCAGCCTCCTTATTCGCCTGAATTGAGTCCTTGTGACTATTTTCTCTTCCCGAAGTTGAAAAATCACCTCAAGAGAACTCATTTTGTGACAGTCGAAGACATTCAAACGGCTTTAACCGACCAGCTGAAGGCTATTCCAGTATCGGAGTTCGAGCACTGCTATGAGGAGTGGAAGAAACGTATCCAGCGCTGTGTGGCTTCAGAAGGAAGTTATTTTGAAGGTGACAATATAGAACTGTAATTCTTTTTGAATAAAAAAATTTTAAAAAATCAGTCTCATTACTTAATTTACAGACCTCGTACATGCTACTTTTTTACACCCAGTTGTTTGTTTTTTACAGATTTATCATTCCACAGAAAATGGAGTAAATCTTCAATTATAGAAAGAGAAGTTTTATGCGTTCACATCTTGCTAATAGGTACGATTTGGGTTAAATACGCTGGAAAATGGGCCTACATTTGTTTTTGTTTTTTGTAAAGTTTGGTTTTATTTGATAAATGTTACAAAGAAGCCTTCATAAAAAACAAAATAAATCACTGAGCACGTAATTAAAATTTTTTAAACAGCGTTTTAACAAATTTACTTCAAACTTAACCTTTTTTTTTGTATCAGTGTCAGCGCGGCCAATATTTGCAGTCGAGTAAAAAAAAAAGAATGTTAACATTAACCCAATAGAACGCCGAATACATATGTTTTCATTAAGAATAAAAAAAAAAAAACAAATAACTTTGAATCATAAAACTGGAGACAAAGAATTTTAAGAATCAAGGATGTCCGGGTATCGTTCAGATATTCGCAAAATGAATCATCATATTTTAGGAACAACATGGACATAACTTACTCATAACAGGTGTTAATCATTACGTAGCGTCATCCAGGCATAGAGATGAAACAGAAACGAGATATTTTGGAATCATTATTTTTTTATTGTTATTGACAGATGATGCAGCTATCCTGGCGAGTAGATACTTTAACACGGAAGTAAGAAAGAATGTGCTTATAATTTTGTACAGTTTGAGAATATTAAATAAATGATACCCGAACAATTCTGTTCACACCAACCATAAACTCAATCGTAAAATATATAGTTTCAGTTTCTTAAATTTGAGATGTTTTATTCACACGCTTAGGTAGATCATTTTCAAAACAACGCTTTTCCATTTTCAGGGGTATTCGAAATAGCCAGTGAAAGCTGAAATAGAACATTAAATGAGATCGCATTACTTTCTTTAGAAAGAAATGAAACAGAGAGATATTTTACAAGATTTCAACAGTGCAGCCACCCCTAATCAATAAACAAAATACTATCGTATTTCAGTAGACCGTGCAATGCATTATTAATGTAGGTGAAAGGAGCCAAATAATAATCAAAAAAAATGTAGCAAAGAAAACAAATACAAGGAACTTGTTTTTACGTAAACCAACTTAGTAAGGTTGTGGAGAAAGAGATTGTCTTAGTCCAGTACACGATAACTAAAACCATCTGTTACGAAAATCTATCAAAAAGGGATAATCTAATTTCATAACATTAATAATTGTAACTACGGGTTTCTAGTATTATAAGCTACTCAATTTCTAGCTGATTGAGCTAGAACTGGCTAGCCAATTTAATTTTATATGAATCACAAGTACTGATTAAGATTACGCTGAAGCGGCTAGCGAAATTCATCACTTCATCACGGCATTATTCGCTACATTACGCAAAATAATGGACTTTAATGTAATGTATCATCATTTTCATTGTTAAGAATTGATGATTCCAGTTATGGACACAATAATACATGCGCACTATAACGGAGAAAATCAACGATACGTCGGACCTGAACACATTTTTCAATACATCGTAGTAAACTTTATATGAAACGTTTGCTAAAGATTCTCTGGGAAATAAAATAAAAAATATTTTCAAGGTTCAACTAGTTCTAAAAAAAAAAAAAAAGGCGAATTATATTCTTCCTTGAAATGCTGTGTCATACTGAATTTATGGTTACTATTTTATTAAATATCAACTTTATATTACTACTTTTTTTATGGCATGGTCTGATATTAGCTGACCATAGATGGTAGATCAATGTCACCTTCTAGACTTCAATGCTAATATAACGCCTCCTTGGTCTTTCCATGATTTAGCAAAAGCTAGTTTTGCACTTCCTTATACTAGTACACAATGTAAGAACTTAGGCGTATGATACCCCAAAAAAATATGCTTAAAACAACTTCAATCTAAAGTAATTGAACGTTCTTGAAACTTACAATATGTAATACAAAATTATTGTCCTCAATTATTGTATTTGTTCCCATAAAAAGAAACTTTTTTCTTAACCAGTTAACCTGGAATTTAGTTTTAAAAAACCTCTCCACAGTGTGCGGAATTAAAATCAGACAATGACGTGGTATACACGTCGAACGCAGGGCAAAACAACCAAAAGTTTACAACGTCCGTAATAGTCACTGCAAGCGACTTTTTCTGCAATCTCTCTGGGGCTTGAGATTACCAGAGCATTCTGTGCTCATTCCAAAATCTAGTTAACTAGAGAAGCAAGAGCTTTTACAAGGAAGAAAAGAGCTTTTGAATTCTATGCAAAATGAAATTATGCTCGTACTGAGGTCTGAACCTCGTATCTAAGGTAAAAACGGCATTGCTGAAGGGTTGAGAGCTTCTACGAGGGTCGTTTGAAAAGTCCGTGCAAAAATAAAAACTACTTAATTTTTTGGGGTAAACCTTTTTTATTTTTCAACATAGTCTCCTTTTAGGCTTATACACTTCGTCCAACGCTGCTCTAGTTTGTTGATCCCTTCCGAATAATAGGATTTGTCCAAATCTGAAAAATAGCCATTCGTTTCTGCAATCACCTCCTCGTTTGAATAAAATCTTTTTCCCGCCAGCCATTTCTTCATATTGGGGAACAAATAGTAGTCCGAGGGAGCCAAGTCTGGAGAATAGGGGGATGTGAAACGAGTTGGAACCCTATTTCCATTAAATTTGCGACCACAACTGCTGAGGTGTGAGCTGGTGCGTTGTCGTGATGGAAAAGGACTTTTTTTGTGGGCCAATCGTGGGCGTTTTTCTTGCAGCTCGGTTTTCAAACGGTCCAATAACGATGAATAATATGCACCTGTAATAGTTTTACCCTTTTCCAGATAGTCGATGAGGATTATTCCTTGCGAATCCCAAAAGACAGTCGCCATAATCTTTCCGGCCGAAGGAACGGTCTTCGCCTTTTTTGGCGCAGATTCCCCCTTGGTAACCCATTGTTTAGATTGTTCTTTGGTCTCAGGAGTGTAGTGATGTATCCATGTTTCATCCACAGTGACGAAACGACGCTTAAAGTCCTGCGGATTCTTCTGGAACAGCTGCAAACCGTCCTTGCAACACTTCACACGATTTCGTTTTTGGTCAAGCGTGAGCAATCGCGGCACCCATCTTGCGGATAGCTTTGTCATGTCCAAATGTTGATGCAAAATATTATGTACCCGTTCATTCGAGATGCCCACAGCACTAGCAATCTCACGCACCTTCACTCTTCTGTCATCCATCACTATATCATGGATTTTATCAATGATTTCTGGAGTAGTAACCTCAACAGGGCGTCCAGAACGTTCAGCGTCACTTGTGCCCATATGGCCACTCCGAAAATTTTGAAACCACTTATAAACTGTTCTAATCGAAGGTGCAGAGTCACCATAATGTTTATCAAGCTTCTCTTTAGTCTCCTGAGGCGTTTTGCCTTTCATAAAGTAGTGTTTAATCAACACACGAAATTCTTTTTCGTCCATTTTTTGAAAATCACTCGACTTCCTCCATTCAAACGAATGCCAAACACAAAGAAATAGACCGATCTGGCTGAAACTTGGTGTGTGTTCTTCCAAGAGATGCTACTATCTAAACATAAGCTCGATACGTGCCAGTGGTGCTATCTCTCTGACTTTGCACGGACTTTTCAAACGACCCTCGTATTTGTGTGCGTAATTCCCCAATCTCTAATGCGGAGCCGAAACAAGTACCAACCACTTATCATTTGGCTGACTCCCACAGCAGTTCTATTGGTAAGATAAAGGAAACATCCCACCAAATAATATTCTTATTGCATTTTATTAAAATTTCGAGTTTTTATAGTTAATGGCAATTTTATATTTTTCACAACGAGTATAAACGTCGAACGCACCGTATTAGAGATTTGGATTGACGTGTATACACGTCAAACACGCTTAACAGGTTAAAAAAACAGCTGAACCAGAAAAATTTATTCAGCAAACACTTTGCTGAAACTTTTAAGTTTTTCAGCAATTTTTTTGTTTTTGTTTACAAACGTTTTATCTTTTCTATTCCATACATCAAAAACATTTTCGATAATGTGTCAGGAGTTTGTATTACACGCAGTTTCATGATTGATAGGCAAGTATCGATTCACCACTCATTGTATAAAGCTTAACCTTCCAGGGGATATTTTAGGGAGCGGGTAGTCCGCAATTATATTACACTAATCAATTAAATGAATTAATGTCTTAATTACTAGAGACTTCTCCTAAGACCTCTATTCTACTACACTCGTCATTTAATTTCAGGGTGGAATGGTGGAAATACTAATTAAAAGTGAAAGAAGAGACAAATACGTAATTCAAAATGAGAATAATTCAGAATTCAATAATTTGTGTCAATTAATAACTTCAACAAATGTATGATTACTTAATAGTTACGTGGTTCAAAAATTTGGGAATATAGATCATTTTGTTGTGTAGCACTACACAGACTAATTCACTGATCTCCGATTTAGAGCGGACTTATTACATTCGGACTACATTACAGATTTTTTTTCAATAATTCATTTTGATCTCAATTAGGGCAGCATAACTTGTCCTTTAACACCAATAAATTTTGAACTCACTTTTCTTATAAAGGCTGAACCTTAAGTACGAGGGTCGTTTGAAAAGTCCGTGCAAAGTCAGAGAGATAGCACCACTGGCGCGTATCGAGGTTATGTTTAGTTAGTAGCATCTCTTGGAAGAACACACACCAAGTTTCAGCCAGATCGGTCTATTTCTTTGTGTTTGGCATTCGTTTGAATCGAGGAAGTCGAGTGATTTTCAAAAAATGGACGAAAAAGAATTTCGTGTGTTGATTAAACACTACTTTATGAAAGGCAAAACGCCTCAGGAGACTAAAGAGAAGCTTGATAAACATTATGGTGACTCTGCACCTTCGATTAGAACAGTTTATAAGTGGTTTCAAAATTTTCGGAGTGGCCATATGGGCACAAGTGACGCTGAACGTTCTGGACGCCCTGTTGAAGTTACTACTCCAGAAATCATTGATAAAATCCATGATATGGTGATGGATGACAGAAGAGTGAAGGTGCGTGAGATTGCTTGTGCTGTGGGCATCTCGAATGAACGGGTACATAATATTTTGCATCAACATTTGGACATGACAAAGCTATCCGCAAGATGGGAGCCGCGATTGCTCACGCTTGACCAAAAACGAAATCGTGAGAAGTGTTGCAAGGACGGTTTGCAGCTGTTCCAGAAGAATCCGCAGGACTTTAAGCGTCGTTTCGTCACTGTGGATGAAACATGGATACATCACTACACTCCTGAGACCAAAGAACAATCTAAACAATGGGTTACCAAGGGGGAATCTGCGCCAAAAAAGGCGAAGACCGTTCCTTCGGCCGGAAAGATTATGGCGACTGTCTTTTGGGATTCGCAAGGAATAATCCTCATCGACTATCTGGAAAAGGGTAAAACTATTACAGTGCATATAAACGAGGAGGTGATTGCAGAAACGAATGGCTATTTTTCAGACTTGGACAAATCCTATTATTCGGAAGGGATCAACAAACTAGAGCAGCGTTGGACGAAGTGTATAAGCCTAAAAGGAGACTATGTTGAAAAATAAAAAAGGTTTACCCCAAAAAATTAAGTAGTTTTTATTTTTGCACGGACTTTTCAAACGACCCTCGTACAATAAGGAACAATGAGTATGTTTGGCAAACGGATGGCCATAGAATCTATACTTCTACTTAAGGGTAATAAATGGAATTATTACCAATAAAATATTAAATATGCAACTAAAATTCCAAATTAGGAAACTTGCATTACAGGAAATGTGATGACAATGAATAGATTTTTGTGACCCTGGCGATCTTTTGTTCCGTCAGCTTAGTTCAAAGAAACGAAACATTGCAAGAAGTACAAATTTGATGAGATATTATTTTTGAGAAATCTTGAGTCAGTTTATAAATAAAAAAAATCTTTAAAACGCCAACGTTTCGAACAGTATTTAGTACATCTTCAGGGCTACAAAACAAAAACGAGAGATCTAGATGTTTACAAATTATCGTAAAGAAACTAATTGAAACTCATTGATTTCTTGGTTTCTCTATGGTAATTTGTAAACATCCGGATTTCTAGTTTTTATTTTTTTAAGCCCTGAAGATGAAATAAATATAAGCCGTAAAACTTTATAATTGACAACAAGAAGAAAAATGATAACCTCATCAACGTCTGGTCTTCAAATCTAATATTTAGTTTAGGAGCGGTTATCGGACCCAGCCACTTAAAAGAACCAATTGTTCCATTTCTTGATAAATCTCGAAAAAGATTCTAATCATTTTCTTTAAACATGATATTAACTGCGCATGTGTAGTTCTAAAACTATTAATAGCAACAATTTCCTCAGAAAATTCGATTAAGAGAACAAGAAACAAGGTACGTGATTGGCCTTTTCTCTTGATTCCCATTTCAGTATAATGTATGGACTTACAACCTAATATATCAGTACCCCGGAGGTACACCACACTATGTCACATTTTTAATTTTTTACAAGAGAGCAAATGAAAGATTTTTTCGCGGTTTTTCCTTACTTATAAGCCCGCGGGAGTTATTTTGCTTAAATATTTCGTTGATAATTAATAAGTAAATAGATGCACGCTAACAAAAGGTTTGTGTAATAAAAGAAATAATTTTGAATTAGAAACGTTAAAAAAATAAATTTTGAAAAAATGGACTTAACATAGTGTTGTATACCGCCGCGGTACTGAAATATTATAAAATAATTAAATATACAACAAAAATTATAATTTTCAAGAAGATTGGAAATGCCAAAATTGGAAATTGGAATAGATTTTCGAAGTTTTTAACGATGTTTTCGAAAACTGATACTTTTAAAGAGAACAATGCATAAAGTTGAAGTCAACTACTATTCATTATATCAAGAAAATTTAGTGACGTCAAGAAAACTCTTGTTAATGTTCCTCATCAGATTCTGTACTGTATTTGCAATTATATTTGTCCCAATGTCTGAGGACTAAGCAGAGACATCGCTCGCTTAGTTCTATTCCCATACTCTCCTATACCCAAAATTGTCTACGGAAACTCTTCACTCTAGATTGCCACAACGCCCTCCTAAGATCCTTGTTTTCCGTTTAGACACTAAAGAATCGAACACTTTCTTCTCTAACTTTCTCCACTAACTGTAAGTTTTTCTATCGTCCATCCAAGCTGAGACATAAGCAACTCTGTACAGTCCGATAGGCTGATCTATCAATTTATTGCCACCTAGAGTTATTCGCTTTCAGCAAGAAGTTTTCACAAAATGAACTGTAATTCAGTTTGATTTAAGTCTATTTCCATTTTTGGGTTTGAACAATCTATTTGTGCTACCTCCTCAAAAAACACGGAATAAATAATCTAAATTTTGATAGAATCCAGAGTTACATTTAACATTCAATGGAAATATACGAAGGGTCCTTCCTGAGGAAAATAAATAAAAGCAAAAAGTGAATATAGAGAAAAATAACAAATAAATCATTGGATATCTGGAAATAAAATGAAGAAAAAAAAAGTATAGTTATATATATAATCGACATTGAGATTCACGGAAAGAATATTGGAATTCCAGAACAGTGACCTTTGTCCATGTCGTGATATATGTGGGTCGAGAGTACATAATGGCCACCTTAGTGTCTCACCAACCCAACAAAATAATGTACTATATACTTTAGCATTACGCAATAGACTTTCTCTGGCAACAGACTTGCACACCGCCGGCTAGATCTGGCCCAATATTTAGTAGTCACATACTTCGCAGACAACTGGTTCATATACTGCTGCAATTGCAAAAAAATCTGTTGGCAAAAATTACACGATTTCCTCTTATAGATATTTTATGTAACGAAATTTTCTTGAAACAATTTTTGCAAAAAATGACAAAAAAAAAATTGGTCAAAATGACAGCTCGCGCTACCAATTCAGTTCAAATTTGGAAGTTTATTTCTGTTCGGAATTCGTGTAAGTATTACAGAGTATTCCACTAAGTTTCAAGTCTCTGGGAGAGATCGTGATAATTGAAAAAGAAATAGAAGTATAAATTATAGAGATAGAAGTCGAAGGTAACCGATATCTATTGTACAGTCAAATAGGAAGATTTTTGGCTCCAAGCTAATAAATCAGTCATCAGCGAAAATAGTGAAGTAAACAAGGAAACTTTATATTGATTGATTGATTTCGTGAAAGGACAGAAAGGATATTTGGAAAGGACGCAAACAACTGGTGTTCATTGTTTCCTGTCAACTCAGTAGATAGCAAAAAAAGGAAAAACAGATAAAAAAGGAAAACATTTTGCAAAGATACTGGATAATCTCAAGTTACCGCGTACTATTGGAACTATGGGCAGGAACTTGCGGACATGGCGATACAGTCATCCAATGCTTTGTATGAACCTGGAGAATTGTTGATTAACCTCATCGAAGCGACATTCTTTGGAACTGAAGACAAAGAAATCTGCTTCTAGGAGAAGCACAACAATCTTCTACATACGTAAATAGTGGTGCGTATTTTCACTACAACCACTACATGCAGCGCATATTGTGACTGGATAAGGCCTCAATGGCAAACCTAATTAGGGTTGCCAAATTAGCACCTGGATTAACTGGCGAATCAATCTGCTAAAATTAGCAGAACCACTCTGGGTCAAACCAAAGGCCTTCCTTTGGTCGATATGGCGGGACCTCCACCACTTCTGGTGTTGTCATACAGTCTAAAAATCCACTTCCGCTCTGCAATGATGATAGGAGTGAAGAGTAATTGCAACCAACAAAGCTCTTTCTGTGACGCATTAACATCATACTCAGATACAGAGAGCAGTTAATAACCTCCTGGCTAACCTGGCTTGCGAGCCAGAGGAGGCACCTTTGAAGGCGCAGTACATGCTACACAAGTTGAGTAAAGTGCATTATTTGATAAATTAAGGAATAAGTTTGATCCTTTACATGAAAGATATTGATCACTTAAATATGTGGCAGGAGGTTTTCAATTTTTTTGGTAATTAAACGCAACTCTCCCAAAATTACCAAATAATTATTAAACCTTCTTGTTTGTAACAGATGTAAAATTAATTTTTAGCCATTTTGTGTATGCTTGAGAACATCTAAAGCTCTAAACGTTTGATTTTTCTTAGAAAAATTACTGGAATAATGACTTACTTCCCGATATTAAGAAAAATACTAGCTTTACGGCCTTGGCAATATTTTTAGTAGAAAGGGGATGAAAAAATACATAAAAATGACCTATCGCATGCTCTTCTTTCTCTTTGATAACAAGTTAAAAAATTGAAATATGACTAATAAATACCAGATTTTGAAATGACCTAGCACCTTTAATTTTGAAGATATCGAATTGAGGTATCCGGTTTCTTTCATTACTTTTTATACTCTTTAAAACTGTGTATATGAAAATGGGGATCAACTGCGAACCCTCACTTTTGGTCGCGCGTCAGCCGCGTATGCAGGCAGGAATCTAAAATCAAGTCACATATTCTGAAACTAGAGGTGACGGGCAACAAATTTTTCCTCTACCATTTTTCGCTCAGATCAACCATTTAAGCATGAAATTCATTTGAGCCGTCTTAAAATGAACACCCTGTACTATAGAACTGTACTCTGAAGAATGAATGTCGCAGACTGTTTTGGAAGCCTTTAATAATTACGAAAGACAATGCCAACATTTCTAACCTCTTCTTCACCTGCAAAACCTACAGTTGTTTCCACACACCATCTATATTTAGTAGAAGAATCTAGAAGTTTGAAGAAAGTGGATCAAAATAGAATGAGTATTCACGCAAGTTTTTTTTATAAATTATGATTTTATAAAAAGTTATCTTTGCGTGCTATGATTAACTTTCAAAATGAAACTACTAATCCTTCCGTTCAATAAGAATGTTTAAAATTAAAAACAGAATAAACAAAGAGAAAAAAAACTATAAAAATAAAACTTCATGAAAAAGTGAACAAAGATAAAATAGCAGAAGATAAACCAAGCGTAACATCCCACAGATAATTAAAACTCTGAAAATGCTTCGGCCAAAACAAAATACTAAAAACATGAGCTAGAAATTAAGCATTATAGAAAATGGGAAGGAAGCAAAACCCACTGAAAGAGTGGGAAATTAAAAATGATGTAGTCTAATATGAAATACTAACCAGTAATTATAAAAATAATAAGCACGGCCTCCCTTCTTTGGTTTTTATTCAGCATTAGGAATACATTAATGAGACCATGAATAAAATATTACAAGCGGAAATAATAAAAAAAATGATGATATAAAGGGCAATAATTGTCCTAAAATTATAAAAATTACTAACAAGAATTATAAAGTGGTGAATTTCTATTAAAATTTTCTGGGTAAGATGGCGCACAAAGGCAAAAGGTTATTACCACTTTTAACACTGCATTAGGCGTCGAATCTTTTATGTTATTTCTTCATAGATTCTACGACAGAGGATCATCATGCTCTTAATAAGTACATTCACACGAATAATTAACACTCAATCAATTAAATAATTCATTCTACAAATCTAAAAAAAAGCCACTGTCAATATTAAATAGTCTGGTATAAACCTACATAAAGTTTTTTAATTGAATACATTGTAAACCAATGCAATGAAGATACAATGTTTTGCAGGATATTTTGAAAATGTGGTTAACAGTGGTCGATAAAATTATCGATTTTAAAGGAAATCTTACAATGGTTTTAAGTAAAGTTATTGTCCATTGTTTTAAGATAGAGATTAACGTCCAACTACTAAATTTATTCCAACAATAAATTATCCTGTAAAACAGTACAGATTTTCAGATAACCCTTCTGACTACAGCAAGGAAATTCTTGACTATAGATGTTAATTAGAGAAAATTCATTAAACTAATTGTGTGTTTATTTCTAGAAGCATTCGTATAATATGTTAGGACAGAAACTATACTGCGTTATTTTAGCATGAAATGGCTGTCACTTGGCCAGTAGAGGACTAATATCATTTCTGTTAATTACCCTCTCAGCTAATTTACATTTTGCATGCTCATAGTTATAAGTCATAATTAGTGTCTTGTTGGCTAGAATGTGAAATAGATTTAATCTAATTAGGGTCCATGAATTGTAAAGGGCATTTGGAAGTTCAGATTATACGATGGCCCTAAATCTTGACGAACATTATTTGATAAATTTATTTACGACAACAAAAGGCTCAAAGAAAAAAAGTTGAAGTCTAATTTCTTACACTCAGATTCGACAAAAATGTCAATTTTGGAGAATAAGTTTTTTTTTTTTTAAGTATTTTGAATTATACGGAAATAAGTCAGAAATTTTTAAGGAAATGTCTCAGAAGTTTGTGTCCTTCACAATGAATAATGCACAAAGTAACGGCTTTATTCCTTTCTTTAGAGTTACGGAAATATGTGGAAAAATAAAAACTCTGCGAAATCAACCAATAAGAATTATTTTACAAAATCTTTGTAAAGATAATATATGAAACACCGATCGTGATAGTTGATTTATTCGAAGTAAACTAATTTAACTGCAAAGCTGGAGGTATACCTGCACGCTAGTAAGTTCGATTCCCTGACTTGGCCTTGAATTTTGTTTGTGTTAATGTGGACTATTTATAGTGCTTGCTATCCACTTTATTTCTGATTGGTTGTTGAACATCAACTATAACTGAATTCTATACAATATATATATACATCTTTTTTTTATTAACGCTGTAAAATCTAAATAAATCTCGTTTACCCACAAAACCCAATCAGTCTTTTAACATACTAGTTCTATTCCACCAACTGTTCATGTGAGGTATTTTGGATTGCAACTAAATAAGACGCATTTTTGGAACCCTAAAACAAGTCCTAAAGTATTAATCTTAACTAGAAGTAACTCCTAGCTGCTGCATTGCTTGGCAAACGCTCATTATAGGATAAACAACGGTTGCAGCTAGTGTTTTTTACACTATTGTAGACGTACGGTCTCAATCTATGCGGTACGGCTATAAAAAAAAGTTTAAAGATTCAACTTAAACATAGTGCAAACTCTGAAATCCAAAAATTAATCATTTTTTTGTCTGTGACTTATCTACATTCTTATAGACCTCAACATTCCATTCATATCTAAACTATCCAAATCTCGCTACACCGAGATTCTACCACATATTTCTCTCTTGCGGCCAATCAATCCTAGATAAGTCACAAGCACACTTCCGTACAAAACCTCTAAAACGGAAGAGGCGACCAACTGGTCAACAAATGGTGAGATGCACTCATATTTGTTTATTTTCTTCATGTTCTTAGTTTTTTCACGTTTTCCACTTCAGGCAGGGTTAACGGTTAGTTAGAAAGCCATACAATCAGAAGAAGCTATTTGTTTACGAAGAATTGCAAATTAGAGAGCCTAAAGTTGGGTTATCCTAGGTATTAACTTTCAGTCTCCTGATGCTTTAAACGATTATAGAGAGTTCGTTTAATTTACCAGACATGCCATTCCCAGGAAGGGAAGTCAATCTACCTGAAGACAAGAGATCTGTTTCTACCTTCCTCTAGTGCAGTTTCATGACAAATTTGTGACTAGATAAGGCCGCAGTTAAAAGATGATTTGTCAAAATAGGGGGTCAACTTGACTTTTGGATTAATTTGTATCTCCGACACCTGTTAAATTTAAGTAGAACCCTTCTGATTACACCAATGGAGAAGTCGATTCAGAACATCATCCTGCTCCTGAGTTCTTTTAAAATCGCTCAATCCAGGTTCCTTCTGCAACTCCAGCAGAATGCAGAGGCGAAAGAGATTGATGAGTCATTATAACCAACGAAGCACTATCCTGCGTCATTGCATTATCACAACAACCTGTTCTCAATCAACACCTTCTACATTTGATAATGTCCAGCAGTGCTGGATAATACCACTGATTTTATCTGGCACGCTTGTTCATTCTATCTCAGCGGTTAGGTCCGCAGTTCTTGTAAGAGATACAATAAATATCCTTGTTACGATGGATAAAATCAGCCATCTATAGTTAGTAAAAGCAACTCAAGGTTAAAAGATGAAAGTTGAGTGTTTGCACCTAAATTTTTAATAAATAATCAGAGTTAACCAAATCCACTTGACCAATAACCTTAGACGCGCCTTGAAATAAAATAAATACTTTTGCTCTGTTTTGAACTTGTAAAAACTTTAACAATATGTAGAAGTTATAAAACGAGGTTGAAGCCTTGAATTTTGAATAGTGAATGTGTAAATTCAGGATTAGATGATGTATGCTGCCGGCAACCCATTCATCGTTCTAGGGATGTTAGAGAAACAATGCCCTCAGCTGAGGCCTTTATATCAGGTGATGAATACAAAAATCCATCCAGTACGAAATTTATACATTAAATCATCCACCAAAAAAATGAAATGAATATTGCAGCAAAATATATTCAACTTTCAGATTATACAAAAAACGTCTCATATTATACGAGTATGGAATGGAGTTGTTGCAACAACAAATTTCAATTTGAAAGTTTTAATTGATTTTACCTCTACTCTTCTCTCTCAAAATAAAAAGTGTTCTTTAGAAGACGGTTGGAGGCGGAAGTTGCACATTTTGGCTCGTAGTAATAACATGAACAAAATATTGAATATATTGCAAAACGTTTAGTTACAAATATTTCATCTAAGTGGCATTGAGATCTAAGACAATCGAATATATTGAATATTTCAGTCATTCAGTATAAAGGTTTGATTAGTTGTCAAGAGGGTAAGGGGTGAGTTTGCTCGGCGTAGAGTAAACGTTAGTTATATTTTTGTTTGATTCCTTACCTTTATGGGGCTAAAGGTTTCCTATTTTGGGATTTTGGTGTCAAAATCAAGTTGAACGAACTCTTCAGAATCATGCAAAGCAATAGATCGCCTCCATGTCCTTTTGTTCCTGCTTGTACCTCCATTGGGACGCGGGTACTGGTGTGATTGATTATCCAACATCTCTGGCTGAATGGATAACAAAAGGCAACAATAGCTCTTGAGTTTTCTTCATACGGAAACAACCCTTTCGTTCAATCAATAAATATATGTTTGTTGATTTCCATTTTCTCTTTTGAACATTTTCTTGTAATTATACTTTGAGGGAAAAACTCCTAGCTCTAGGGTCCTGGAGAAATCAAACAGGTTAACGCATTTGGGCCCCAATAGCGAGGGCAAGTTTGATAATAGATAATCTAATGAAATGTAACCTAAAACAGAAAATTGGTGTCAATAGAAATCCTTCTCTCTCTAAAGTGCAAAATGCACAATTTAAGGGGTAAAATGATAATAATGATAAAAACCTGAAGACAACACTAAGTACCGTTTATAGGTTAAACTTAAAGACAGGTAAGAAGCAAAACTGTATCGATATCAAAAACCCACGTAGCCTGCATTAAGGAGAACTTAAGATATTGTACGAGTATTAGTTATGATAAAGCACAGTTTCCGTGGTCCATTAGAAGTTTAGCAACTAGAACAGGCAAGTCTGCAAGGACTTTAGCCGAAGTACTGAATAGCCAACTTCTTATCCCCCACTCTTATCTCACTCACATTTCTCTTGTACTTTATCAAGATCGGCCTATTACCAAATTACCAACTAGCAAACATTAACTTAATATTGATGTACCAAAAAAGAAGTTGCCTAATTTATTAAAATTGAGACATCATTAATTAACAAGAGATAAAGGATGAAATAAATCAAAGCTTACTTTAAGTAGGACATTACAGTTCCTCAAAAGGTACATTAAATTCCTAAAAAGATTGATTTCTGCAATCTAACCGAGTGGTCATAAATTTTTCTTCACGAAATTCGAGTAATTAAATTTTCTTGAAAGTGTTTTGCTCGGTTTTCTTTCTCGATGTGAAGCAGGTCTTCGATTGGCTGTGGCACCCGGAATTGCTTTGGAAACTCAAGGGCATTCTTCCGTTCACGCACTTCCACGTCTTGAAGTCCTATTCGTCTGATCGCTGCTTTCCATTTTAAATAGGTACAACGTATTCAGTTAGATATAAAGCTGAATCGGGCATTCTTCAAGGAAGCATCCTATCCTATATCTAATATTCACAGCAGCTATAACAAACCATCCAGAAACTGTCCTTCTAACTTATGCAGATGATACAGATAGACTTTCTCCTCACATTGATCCGGTAACTTCACACAGACACCTCCACGTCCATCTCTTTTCTCTTGAGGAATGGTTCAAAATTTAAGTTAAAAGCAACCAAATCTTAAAATATTAATTTCACACTCTGCTGCACCAATCTTCCTCCGATCTACTATCAATTCCAATTCCTCCTGCCAATGTTGTCCGTTATCTTGGGCTCTGTATTTAGACAGAAGATTGTCTTGGAACTCGCACATACGACTTAAACGAACTGATTTTAACAGGTGCTATCGACTACTTAACAGACTACTAGATCAACAATTTAATTTTCACTCAATAACAAACGAATGACATAAACCTCTATACTAAAACCCACCTGGACGTATGGTACTGAATTGTGGGATTCAACGAAACGCTCCAATCTTCAACGAATTCAATCTCTTTAATCAAAAATTCTCCGCACTATCGTTAACGTTCAATTTTACGTTCTAACAGTCCACACAGAGTTAGTAATTCCGTTTGTAAGTCCAGGTGGCTCGAACTCGCCAAAAAAACTTTCATCAGAACTTGCAATCTTATTCCAATCCTCTTGTCCGCCATTTATCATCTCACCACCTTCCAGATCATCCTCCCAGGCGATTAAAACGCCAATGGCCTTGCAATGTTCTCTTCCTCCTGAAGAGAGCAGTTAATTCTGAAGATGACTTAGCGAGTGTTACCGCTAGATAACTTCTCCCCACAGTTAGTGAGTGTCTAGTAGTGTCAGTTACTAATAGTTACCACAATTGTTACTAATAGTGCATCTAGCGCTGCTTACAACTTTCAAAATAAATAAATAAAAATCTTTTTTGAAACAATTTGGTGCGTAAAAATCGCTAACAGCACAAAATTTATCCAGTTGACTAAACTTTCGGGCAATCGATTTTCTTTAAATTACAAAATTGATAAATAAATCTAATTATAGTTTAATACTGCACAGATAATGAGATAGTCAATTTCATCTATTTTTTTATTTTTTTTATTTCTGTATTTATACAAAGTTGTATTTTACAGAAGGAGTTAACCTTTTACTGTACTGTTAGAATTAAGAATACAAAAATAATTGAAATAGACAAACTTTTACAAAACTTAAACGTAATTTAACTGCAGGTGAACTTAAATAGACAAAGAATAAGGAAAATGAAACTCAATAGAACATAAACTGTTAGTAAATAGGAGTCTAGGAGGTATAAAATCATAAATAAAACCTTCGCATTACTGGCTGAAATAAAAACATTACACGATAGTTCAAGTAGGCACAGATTGGAGTTACTCCTGTAACAAAGTACTACGTAATTTCATTGCGCTAGTAATAAAGTTATACACGTTAAATACTTGAGCTTTGTTTGTACATACAAGAATGTTGTTATAAGCAGCGCTAGATGCTAAGTATGTGACTGGTTATTAAGATATCTATCTCTATATAAACTATAGTAGGGACATTTTAAAAATATGTGAACGAGAGATTCCTCGCTTGCTCTGCATAATTTACAAGTTTCGGATAGTTCTACGCTATAGCTTATCTTTTTTGCATAAATGGTACATTTTTTTGCGGAACAAATCCTGAGTTGGCTGTACACTCTGACAGCTTCCAAACCAATATTATAGAGCAAATAATAATTTTCGTATTTTGCATGCAGGATATCCTTATACAATGTGCTATACGAGGAAGAATGTGCTCTCTCTAGGTCATCTGAAATAGATTTCTGCCTCCAATCACCTAACAGTTTGTTTTTAAATTTTTTCATTAAGTCTGCCCTCTGGCTCTCCCACAGCCAGTCGTAGCCTAACGTTATAAAATAGCTTTTTATCTGTGAGACCCAGTTATATTTAATGAAATTACTACAAGAGCTATCCATAATTAATAATTTGTTGTAACAAATTTTAGGCAATCTATTGTTGGGCATATCTAACAATTTTATCAGCCAGTTCAAAGCTCTTTTTAAGACAATGTGTTCTAATTTAATTCTAATTTCTAGTCTGACCATGTAACTGGCTGTGCAAGCAGGCCAGCAGAATAAAGATTTAAAAAATTGTACTTGTACAGTTTCTATATGTTCAACGTACCTCAAGGCCCAAAGTTCACCACCATAAAGTAGTGTGGAACACACTATACTTTCAAATAACTTTAGTTTGCTCTCCCAAGAAGTCAGTTTGGATTTGACCATAATGGATCTCACCACATTAGTAGCTGTTTGTGCCTGATTTATTCTTGATTTACTGGCCACATGAAAGAGTCCCGAGTTAGATAATAAAAGACCGAGGTAGTTAAAGGAAGTGACAGTTTCCAGGGGTTCTCGGCGGAAGTAGAACACGTTAGGCTACGACTGGCTGTGGGAGAGCCAGAGCGGAAGTCTTTTGCAGCCTTTCCATGACTTCTTTTAAAAATTACTACTTTGGACTTTTGTATGTTTACGTCCAATCGGTTCATTTCGCAATAATAATCGAGGGCAAGCAATTTCTTTTTAGCATCAATGGGAGTGTTCGAGAGTAAGACTATATAATCAGCATATAAAAGAGATGAAATCCCATGGCTGTGATCAATCTGCACTAAATCACAATTGTTCTCTTTCAAACACCTATCGAAATCATTAATAAATATTGCGAATAGCAACGGTGAAATAGAGTCACCCTGCAGAACTCCTTTCGTGACAGGGGTTTCTTCCGTGAATGAATTAGAAATTCTGATTCTGGTAGTGGTGCTGTTATAAAGATTAGACAAAACATGTATCCATTTCCGGCTAATACCGTAAGCAAACAGTTTTTGCCATAGCAGATTGTGATCAACATTGTCGAAGGCCTTCTTGAAATCAATGAAAATAGCGAAAACCTTTCTTTTAGCTTTTACAATCTGGCTGTTAATTAAGGCGGAAAGGGAGAATATGTTATCCATGCAACCGCGAGATTTTCGAAAGCCATTTTGAACTACTATCAGAGGGTTTCCGTATTCCACCCAATCAGAGAGTCTGTTAGAGAGGAGCTGCGTAAACAGTTTGTTTAAGCAGTTCATAAGCGCAATGCCCCTATAATTTTCTGGTTGTAAAGGGTCGCCTTTCTTGAAAAGCATACACATTTCTGAATTACCCCAACTGGGAGGGACTTTTTCTGTCTGTAAAATATTCTGTCAATTTCAACTAAATGAAACAGAAATCCTGCCTTAAGATCTATATGAATAGATCTAAATGAATCCAAGCAGCATTCCAAGTTTATCGAAAATAGTTGGAGCCATTTTGGATGAAAACCAAAAAATGAAAAATCGAAATACTGTCGTTTTAGTTGGCTGATAAAAGCTGATTACCGGATGTCACAGATTTGAAGTATTAATTTAAATTTATGGCGATTTTTCCATTTTTGATTTCTGCTGCTTTAAGCTCACCACCTCATTACATTAAACTTCATTAAACCCTAGTTAAACTTCAATGTTTAGTTTTATTCAGTTTGATATGTAATGCATTTTGAACAGATTTCTCAGCAGAGATGTTTTTTGTTTTAAAAAACAAGAAAAATATGAAAAAATTAATAAACTGATAAGAACCTAGGAGAAAGGAGTTTTGATAAAAGCTGTAATAAATAAATTTATCTAAAAGATAAGGAAAAAAGGTTAAACTAGCCAACTTTTACATTCAGCACGGAAATTTATCATCTGAATGGGTTTTTGCCACACATAACTGGTAAACTTTGTCTAACTTATGAGGGCGCTACATGTTAGTGGATTAAATTTCTCCATTCACTAGTGAGTTGTTCAACTAAAAGAAATAAAACAAGAGTTTATGCACAAAAGAACTCAAAATCATTGTTAATAAACTTACAAGGTTGCAATGTCTGGGAACAATTGGACTCTAATCGAATCGATACAAATAATTTGTTCAATTAATTGCTACAAATCCAATGTATCGCTAATTATTTTATTTGGTCAAAAAAATAACTTTAAAATATTTAATTAGTTAAAAATTTTGATTTAAATCAGTAATTTACCTTTCTTCGAATTACCTCTAAGTTCACCTCAGAATAACTGTTTTCTGTGTTCGCTTGCAGTTATTTGTCGGCATAATTTATTTATTCCTGCAACAAAGAATAAATCTTTATTAACTTAACAGATTCACTGATCAATTACAGAATTGGTTAAATTCTCTCCCATAATTAATAATTTAATGAGAAACTTGCGAAAAGTTGCACACGTCACTCACTTTAAATTCTGTAATCAAAGTTTAATACAACATCGTATATGATTTAAACCATGGGACCCCAAACTTTTTACCCAGGGGGCCAGTTCACTGTCCCTCAGACCGTTGGAGGGCCGGACTATAAAACAAACTATTTGAAAGTAAAAAACAAAACAAAACGGGAACAAATAGAATATTTCAAATAAAGAACAAGTAAATTTAAATCAACAAACTGCCCAGTAACTACATCTGTGGGAACTATGGACCTGCTTTTGGCTAATGAGATGGTCAATGTCCGGTTTAGTTACAGTGCTTTGCCTTTCTTCCTACTTCTGCTGTTATTTTACGGAGTCGTGACGCGCGCGTCCCGCGACACCGGAAGTACATGAGCGACGCAGCGCTTTGCGGCACCGCCACATATACGTAGTGCTCCTCTCACTGACCACCAATGAAAGAGATGCTCCTTCCGGAAGTGCGGCGAGGGCCGGATAAATGTCCTCAGGGGGCCGCATGTGGCCTGCGGGCCTTTGTTTGGGGACCCTTGATTTAAAAATTCCTTTCATTACACAATTTGCTGAAACACGATACAGAAAATTCCATCTTAACATTCAATCACATCAAAATCCAATCGTACATCTTTCTTCTAGAACATTTCCAGACAACACTTTCTAGACGTCTTAAAAGATGTCTCGCGATCTCCTCTCTGATGACGAGAGTCGGTAGAAAGTATTATGTTATTGGACTGTTACCGCTGGGTAACTTCTCTACTCTGATATGTGTAATATGTTGTATACTGTTATCATTGTTGCTTATAACGCAATAAAATTCGTTGATCGTAACTAAATAAACGATGAAAAAAGTTTATTATAATCAGATAATTTAAAAAAAAATAATAAAATAAGGAATTTATTTTGATCGCAATTGGATAGACTGCATTCAAAAAACTTTTTGTATAAAAATATTTAGAAAGCCTAACTTGCTAAAACCATTTTTTCTGATCCAGGAGACCTCAAACTGATATTTCTTGTAAAAACTTAAAATTCCAAATCTACACGATTAAAATATCCTTCCCTAACTTGGTAGATTAAGGGAAAGAAAAAGGAAACTCTGAACTTGCTTTTGGTAAATTGGCAGCTTAAGTTGGAGGAAATAATCTGGAGCAGAACGGGCGAGGAGGGACTTAAGGACAATAGTCGGCTTATGTTGGGGACCTAAGTGACAAGGCGGAGTCGAGGCCACCTGCCGTCTGTATCATCTGGCCAACACACCTGTCTCGCCACACAACTAAGGTAAAACAGCTTTCATCTACTCTGGTCCATTTATTTATATTAAACTTAACTTTTTCCCTCATAAACTTAATTTTTGGCCTTCCGTGAAACGGCGAGTACTTATTTATAATAATAAATGAAACTTAAAAGAATTCCACTCGGCTAAATGTAAGGCTTAGTGCAATTGGTTAGCAACAATTTTTATTCTTCTGCTTAATTCTAATTTTATTTTCTATCTCTAGTGTATGGCTTATCATCAGCCTATCACGACCGCCGGAGATGAAGGAAGAGATGAAGGAAGAGCATGATTGATCAGTATAGGATTGCTTATCATTGAATGCATCTTTAGTTTCAATGCGTTTTTTCTTAATGCAGAACTGTTAACAAAACCGAATGAACTTTTAAATTGTAAGGGGTATTACAGTGCATTATTTTTGGTGACTGATTCATAGTTTCAATAGGATGAAAAAGTAAATGCCAATTTCAGTCATAATAAACTTTATTATGCCGAGCTTTCGACCTAGGGACTAGGTCATCTTCAGGGCCGTGGAACATATTGTAACGAAGTTGACCTGGGCGGAGAAGAAAGGCCTAGATTGTTCTAGAGGTTGAACGACCAAAGTCAGTAACAGGCCGCCACTGCATAAACAAAAGGGGCGGTATCTACTTGTGGCAGAAAAGAAAGGCCTAGATTGTTCTAGGGGTTAAGCGACTAAAGCCGGTAACAGGCCACCACTGTGTAGACAAAAGGGCCGGTCTTTATTGAACTAGAAAGGAAAGGGCTAGATTGTTCAAGGAGTTAGTGACCTGTGTAAAAGCCAGCTAAGAGAAAGGCCTCAGTTGGGGTGGTGGCATATGTGTTTCCCAGCCTGTGATTGACAGGTGAGAGGGAGACAGACGGAGTTGGAGAGAGACGGAGAATGGGAGGAGGCGGCTCACAGCTGAGGTGGTGGCAGTATGTTTTCTCCAGCCAATGAACATCAGGAGGGCGTGGAAACTTATGCTCAGAGAGTTGGAGGAGGGCAGTTCCAGTTGGAGGGAGGCACGCAGTTAAAAGGAGGCCGACACAGCTGGAGAAGTCAGTGTTAATCGAGTTTCAAGCAAGTTTTAGAGAGTTTTAGTCAAGTTCGGAGTTAGTGTTGAGAGAGTCAGTGTTGCGGAGTGCTTCAGTGGTAGCTAGTTGGGCAATTAGTCAGTTGATGAGTAGAGCTGTGTTAGTGCAGCTGAGACTAGTGCAATTCGGTGCAGTGCGGACCAGTGGTCAGTCGGGGAACAGTTTTGTGGCGTTACGAAGTGAGTAAGTAACAGTAAACTGTTGTGACTGTTGTAAATGGTGACTGTAATGAATAGCGTTAGTTGCTAGTAAATGTTAATGTGAGTAATGTTAACGTGTTAATAAATCAGGTTATTACTTACAACTTTAGCGAGTTTTATTATTTAAACAAACCCACATATTATTAAAATAACTAGTGGCAGGCACTAGTTGTGTAAGTAAAGTTATTTTTTTTGGGAAAAACTTTACAATATTTATAGTGTGTTAACAATACCTAATTATATTGCAATGAATATGTATAATGCAATGAAATTTACAAAAATATTTACCTAATTTATAATGTACTGTATTTTACATCATTAGAGGGTTTGTCTTCTGTCTTGTCTGTTCATGGACTGAATGTGATCGGTCTGTGTGTGATATGTGTTTGGTTGTAAGGAAGTCAGTGTTGCCAATTGTTAAGTATTTTTGAAATTTAGACTGTTTTCTGTCTTAGATATGTACATCATTTCTAGCACTTTCCTTTTTTGGTGTGTTGGTTTCTGATTTCTGTATCTTTGTGTTTGTGAAATCGAAAGTGTGATGATTTTCTGTGATGTGTAAGGAAAGTGCTGTGGTGTTCTTTTTTTAGTTTTGTGTCGTAAGAGTGTTGGTACAGTCTTTTTCTTTTAAATATTGTGATGTTTCGCCTGTATATTTTTTGTGACAGTCTTTACATTCAATTTCGTATAAAAGATTTGATTGTTTGTCTTTTTCAGTCCGGTCTTTTACATTCGAAAAAAAATTGTCTTTTTGAGTTATTGGTGTTTTTGTAGTGATTATTGTGTTTGTCGAGTTCTGTAGTAATGTTTTTAATTTGTTTGTGAGTGGTTGTACATAAGTTGTACATAAATACATGTTGTAAGAGGTATTGTAATAAATTTATTCAATTGTACGCACTTATTTAAATAGTTTTAGATTATTGAAAATGCAGTGAACAATTTTCTACTTTAGCTAAATATTTAGTGAAGGAAGTCCCAATTTTAGTAACTAGTGATAAGAAGCATTGTGATAATGGGTTCAATTTCCAGTATAGACCTTTTTTTGCAAACGTCCACGACAATTAAATTTTGTAGCTGAACGTGAACGTAGAGCCTGCCTAAGAAAATAGGCATTATTTTATACTTTTTTGATTTAATTGCTGTTTTTTAACTGAGTGCATCAGCTGCCAAGTGTTTTACTTCGACGCTAGCGTCACTAATTATTCAATCAATTCCCTATTCTATGCCAATTTGTGATTCTAGAATGCTTTCGTGCAATTATGGTCGGAATAACTGTTTCTTTTCTTAATGTCTCTGACTCTACTTCGTGCAATACTGCTAAGTCTTCTTAATTAAAGGATTGTCATTTTTGACACTCAATCCATGAACAGACAAGACAGAAGACACACCAACCCTTAAAAGTCGTAAAAATATTACATTGCAAATTAGCCATGAAGATGACCTAGTCCCTAGGTCGAAAGCTCGGCATAATAAAAATATATCATGACTGAAACTGGCAGTTAGTTTTCTATCCTATTATTCATACAGGATAATAATACATTATTCTTAATTTAATAAATTATTTAATTCGTTATTGATAAATAACATTTTATATTTAAAATTAGACTTTAACAATATCATTTAAATATTATAACAAACTATAGAAACCGCTAATTGTGTAACCTGAGCAAAACCTTCAAGAACTTTTACAAATACGAGACAGTTTTTCTTCATTTTTTCCCCTTTTTCTAGGATATATTCGGTTCAGATTGTCTGTTTTTTAAAATTTGTGTAAAATAGAACTAAAATTCATTTTAAAGAATACGAACAATTTCAATAAGTTATCATTATACTTTTTGTTGTATTAACTATAAATTTGCTTTAAAAATCAAGAGGCATTAGCGCTGGAAACAATATTTTTTCAAAGGATTTTTTTTTTACGGATGGTTTCCTGGGACTTAACTATTTCATGAGTTTCCTGAATAAATTTTCAGGCAAACTAATCGATTACTAATCGCCGAAAGAAAACGGAAAAGCGGTTGGAAAGAAATGAGATTGATTAAAGGGAAAAATGAAAACATCAGCCTTCGAATTAGTTCCGAAGTCAATTCGTTCTGTGTCTTAGAACAGCTCACCAGCCAAACATTCCCGCAGGTTGTAGCCGAATGCTCTACAACATATAAACAAGCACATGGTGTTGCTACCAAAATTTATCTTTGACTGGAAGGAATCGGACGGCCCAAAAGGTTTTAACTTATAAATGGAAAAGCAAAGAATATTAAGAAAATAAATTTAAAAATTTAATGGCTAGCTTAACGAAATTAGGTACTTGGCAATACAAATTTGAACAAAGATCTAAGTAAATATTGGTTTTAATCAAATTCCATGATGGGTCACTGATAATTGAAATGACGTGAACGTCATTTGTTATTATTCTGCTTTTATGAATAGCAGTAAAACTACGGAGGGCTAATGCTGTTTTTTAATTAAAACAGTTTAATTAGTAAAAAGGTCAAATTACAGTAAATTTATTATTGAAATGCATTCAACGAATCAATATTTTTGGAAGGGAGAGGTGTGTTTACCCCAATGCCCTTCGGGATTTTGTTTTTTTGTTTTTAATTTCTTTTATAACAATCAAAGAATTGTGAATCTGATATAAGAAGTGTTCTTGACTGGATCAGCTGGAGTAGAGAAGCTGCCCACTGGCAACACTTCCACATTATTGTCGGCGATGGTTACGAGGGATAACAATCGATGTGGTGGACGATCTGAAATCGTTGAGGAAGCAAGATTTTGAAAGAAAGAAAGAGGGTTACAAGATTTGTGCTGCTTCAATTACATATGGAATTTTGAGATCATTGTGAAGAGTAGAATTTGAGACATAAAATGGCGCATCTGTAATTTAACGAAGAATTTTTGATTGAGAGGATTTTGAAAGAGAAGTATTTTATTGGAACTTGGGAGTTTAGTTGTAGCCCACAGTTTAACCAGTTAAGTGTGTTTGACTTGTATACATGTCAAACCCAATCTCTGTTACGGTGCGTTCGACGTGTATACTCGTTGGGGAAAATATAAAATTGCCATTAACTATAAATACTCGAAATTTTAATAAAATACAATAAAAATAAACTGTTCCACAAAAAAAGTGGCTCACTTTGAAAAAAGCGTTTATTTTTTGTTTTATCACATTTTGTGGAAAGATTATTAGTTTTAATTGTTTTCATAAACTGTCAGGGAACATTTAATCGAATCAAGGCCCAAAGTTTCTTGTAAATAGAGAAGCAATTCCTCGTTTAATCCCCTTCGGTCTTTTTGTGTAAACAACAACGTGAACTTTACCTCAACAGCAAATAAATCTATTGACCTCTACAGTTGCGTTTCGACTTTTTTCAAGCTGAAAGCATTGCAAATTCTCAGAAAATGGTGATTACTGCAGAGCAAGTGGCCCGTATTATTGCATTAGTTGAGGATGGACGGAGTCAGCGGTACGCAGCACGAACGTTAGGGTTGCTTAAGACCACCGTCCGAAGAGCCATCCATCGTTACCGGGAGACAGGCCTCTGCACTCGCAGACAAGGTTCGGGTCGACCAAGAACCACAGAAGCACTTGATGACCGATTTATTAGAATTCACACTCTGAAAAATCGTACATCAACTCCTTCTGAACCTGCTCAAACACTGCTTACTGTTCGTGGAATTTCAGTCAGTGCCGAAACCGTACGAAGAAGGCTCGCTGAAATGAATTTACGCCCTAGGAAGCAAGCCACAGGACCATTGCTCACCGTAGACCATCGGAGAGCCCGTCTAGAGTTCGCTAGGGAAACCGCAACTGGTCTGAGAACGATTGGAGAAACGTCCTCTTTTCAGACGAGTCCCGTTTTGCTCTCTACGCACCTGGGAGGCGACGAGTTTACCGAAGGCCTGGGGAGCGCCACGCTCCGTGCAATATTTCTGGTAGATTACCATTCTGAGGTGGTTCAGTGATGGTGTGGGCTGGGATTTCTATGGAGGCTAAGACTGAGCTCCACGTGTTCAACAGGGCAATCTTGAGTGCAGATTTGTATGTGAGGGAAATTTTGCAGCATTATGTGATACCCTATGCACCATTTATTGGGGAAAATTTTATTTTCTGCAAGATAATGCCCGACCACACACTGCCGCCTGTGTTGTTCAATATCTACAGGATACTAGCATTCGTGTTTTGAGGTGGCCAGCACGCAGCCCGGATTTAAATCCAATTGAACATCTTTGGGATGAGCTGGGTAGGCGATTAAGATGGAGAAATAATCCTCCCAGGAGCTTAGAAGAGTTGCGAGGTGCTCTGGTGGAGATATGGCAGGAATTAACACAAGATTTCGTGAGAAATTTAATAAGAAGTATGCCGAGGAGATTGGATGCAGTAATGCGAGTAATACACGTTACTAAAATTCTTTTTCTCTTTTTTTAATCGGAAGAAATACTTCTTTTTTCAAATTCATTTTTTGCTGAGAAGTACTTTTTTGTTAAATTAAAGGTTTTTGTTTCTTTTAGATCATTTTCTATTTTATTTTAGCCCTCCCGTAACTTTATACTTTTTATATTTGCTAACTAAAATAAAATGTAGAGCAAAAAAGTTACAGAGAAAAAAAAATAACTCATTTTTAAAGTGCGCCACTTTTTTTGTGGAGCAGTGTATTATTTGGTGGGATGTTTCCTTTATCTTACCAATAGAACTGCGGTGGGAGTCAGCCAATGATAAGTGGTTGGTACATGTTTGGTCTCCCCATTAGAGATTCGGAATTTCGCACACCAATAGAAGCTCTCAACCCTTGTGCAATGCCGTTTTTACCTTATATAGAGGTTCAGACCTCAGTATGAGCATGATTTCATTTTGCACAGAATTCAAAGGTCTTTTCTTCCTTGTAAGTAAAAGCTCTTGCGTCCCTAGTTAACAAGAGTAATGCATACGTGAAATGCGGTGCAAGATTTTGAAATGCACAGAATGCTCTGGTAATCTCAAGCCCCAGAGATTGCAGAAAAAAAGTGCTTGCAGTGACTATTTCGACGTTGTAAACTTTTGGTTGTTTTGCCCTGCGTTCGACGTGTATACACGTCATTGTCTGATTTTAATTTCGCACATTGTGGGGTAAAACTAAATTCCACGCTTAACTGGTAAAGTCCGTAATTTGACATTGATTTGATCATTCATAACTCTACTCAACGATTTCCACCAAACTTTGTACATAGATTTAGTCCTCGCAAAACTATACCCTTTTTCTTGTGACAATTTAACGAGAAAAATTAGTTTTAGAGCAGTTCTCGGAGAGGGTTTGAGTTAGGCTTCCCTCTAAAACTATCATTTCTAAGTAATTTATACTTTCAAATTTTAAAAAGCCGAGGTAAAAGAAAATATGTAAGTTAAAACTTCGAGAATTGTGATGAGAAGAAGTCACAGTAAAGTTGCATTCAGCACGAATTTTAATGAACCTTAAACATATTTTAGGGCTAGAAATACTATTTTTGAGGTAAGTTACAGGAAAATGTGTGTTCTAAAACAAAAAAATCATTTCTAACTCTAATATGTTAGTCCCCTTAAAATAGATAATTTAGAAGTTTTAAATGCAAAGTTTTACAGTACTCTGGATCATAGCTTGCCTCTACCATGATAAACACAGCCATAAAGAGAACATATATAGTTCTGGGCGAAGGAGAGGTATAGAGAAAGAATGTGAGGTAATTATCTAAAAACGTTTTTACTTAATGGAACGAAGTAAAAATGTTGAAAAAAGAAATCAATGATAAATCTACAATGAAGGCAAAAACTTGTTTTAAAGGAAGGAATCCCTAATAAATAAACATTCCTTTTTCTTTTAACTAAACAAATTTGAAATGTAATTACTTTTAAGCAGCGAATACATCTTGATCAACATCCATCAGATTTAGGACGTTTATGGTGCTTTAAAAAGTGCACTATTATAGAGGAAAAATGCAATCTTAAACTTTATTTTTTTATGACAGCAAATTTCTTCCATCTTACGTCCGACAAGAAGGAATCTTAAGGTTGAATCCTCGCTGGATATTGTCCAAAATGTTTAATTGGTCATCGTTTCCTTGATTTTTATTCTAACAGCTTTTGGATTGTCATTTATCTGCAGAGATTAATTCAAACAGATTTGAGTAAGTATTTCGATTACAGCCCTTTTTTGGAAAGGACAGTCCTTTTTTAACACCTGGTTGTCCTTGTCCTTTCTTAAATTAGGAAAGGACGCCTTTTGTCCTTTTTTCAGATATTATTCACACAAATCTAATTTATTTTATTGTAATTTTGATTTAAGTTCTGACTTCTGAGACTTCTTCAATTGGCGTGTTGTTTTTCTGTTCTAACTGAACTGAATAGTTCAGCAGGTTATTGAAGTAACGATGAACTTTTCATGAATAAGTATGTAAGATATAAATGTACCCAGGCCATATTACAGACGGTGGAGAGGGGACTTTTCCCCGGGGCCCGGAGTCGGAGTCTCTGCATGTACACCTAAAAAAAAAAAGGAATACAAATAATATATATTCCCGGGCCCCAAAATCCTGTCGGCGGCCCTGAATGTACCTAATTATTTTAGGGTGTCCTTTTTTTTTTTTTGGAACTTTATAGAGTTGGCAACCCTAGTTATAGAGCTTCTAACATTTTCGAGCTCACTAGCTGTTTTAGGATGCATGAATTAGGTTATATTATGACGATGCTTATAACAAAATGTTATTATTCTTGGTAAAAGGGAAAGAAAACGCCACACGATCTTTAAAGCCTTTCCAGGCCCAAATATTTACCCGGAAACTGTAACCTAAAATTCACAGAAATCCAACGAATCTGAACTCTAATGAAATTGAAAGAAAATTCTTAAGTTAGTACCTTGAAAAAGGGTAGTACTCAGACGTTTTTTTGGAAAATAAAAAAATCTAATTTCTGTGCCTTAACCAACGCACTTACAAAATCTTCTCAACATCATGTTCTGTAAATAAGATAACATAAAGACAACACAAACTTATCCAAGAGATAACAGAGTAAGTTTGAATTCAATCGCACAACTAACTTTTTTTTTTAATGAAATATTTATTATAAAAATGCTTTGTGGTGAATGAACAGTTTGAATACCTTTATGTCAGGTCCAATCATCTATTATAAAGTTTTTCCCATATTATATGCTTTCTATTCGCGGTGATTGATTTATGGTGTTATATTGATGAAAATTTATTGTGCCACATTCAGGAAGTCAATTGATTTATGAATATTAACTAGAAATATGATCAGAATTTAATTAATAACCTTCAAACAGAATGAAAATTAGGTTAATTTCTATATTGACTGATTGATTGAACGGAATAAAGTATATTCCCAATTTTAGTCATAATTTATTATTATTTTTTGCCAAGCATTCGAACTTAGAACTAGATCAACTTCAAGAGCTTATGTTAGTAGACAATGATAACAAATATTTCCTGTAAAAAGACTACAAAACGCTCTAATTATTTAGTTTGTACGAAAGTCGGCAGATCTCACAAACAGCTGCATGCATTGTGCTGATATCTTGAGAACAGCTACAGCAAACAACCATTTACCCCGAGGTGTAAGCTTTCTTTTATTGGACGGATTCAGATCAGATGACGTCTGTAAACCTCTTGAGTAAACTAAGGCACAACTTGTCCATTTAATGCATTTTTAAAGTTTGATTTTATTAATAATTATTCTATTCAAAACATCCGGCAATATTATCAAGTTTTCAATGGTGCGATATAAATTCTGCCATGGAAATGAACTCTTCTCTAATTTTGCCTAAAATTAATAAAATATCTTTTGATGAAAAATAAAATCGCTGGCTATTAGTGCCTAAAAAATGGCGGCTAAATTAAAATGAGAAAAAAACAATGGTTTCCAATGGTATTTACTTTTCCTTTTCCAAAATTTACAATCAAGCCTTGGCCTTATTATTAACTGGGTTATTAAAATTACAGAAACTGCAACATTGCAGTGAAATTAGGAGTAAAGATCCACTTTTTCCAAAGGTTTTTTTACTTTTTGTTTTTCAAAATAGATCAACCCAAAATGTACGAGGGTCGTTTGAAAAGTCCGTGCAAAGTCAGAGAGATAGCACTACTGGCGCGTATCGAGGTTATGTTTAGTTAGTAGCATCTCTTGGAAGAACACACACTAAGTTTCAGCCAGATCGGTCTATTTCTTTGTGTTTGGCATTCGTTTGAATGGAGGAAGTCGAGTGATTTTCAAAAAATGGACGAAAAAGAATTTCGTGTGTTGATTAAACACTACTTTATGAAAGGCAAAACGCCTCAGGAGACTAAAGAGAAGCTTGATAAACATTATGGTGACTCTGCACCTTCCATTAGAACAGTTTATAAGTGGTTTCAAAATTTTCGGAGTGGCCATATGGGCACAAGTGACGCTGAACGTTCTGGACGCCCTGTTGAGGTTACTACACCAGAAATCATTGATAAAATCCATGATATGGTGATGGATGACAGAAGAGTGAAGGTGCGTGAGATTGCTAGTGCTGTGGGCATCTCGAATGAACGGGTACATAATATTTTGCATCAACATTTCGACATGACAAAGCTATCCGCAAGATGGGTGCCGCGATTGCTCACGCTTGACCAAAAACGAAATCGTGTGAAGTGTTGCAAGGACGGTTTGCAGCTGTTCCAGAAGAATCCGCAGGACTTTAAGCGTCGTTTCGTCACTGTGGATGAAACATGGATACATCACTACACTCCTGAGTCCAAAGAACAATCTAAACAATGGGTTACCAAGGGGGAATCTGCGCCAAAAAAGGCGAAGGCCGGAAAGATTATGGCGACTGTCTTTTGGGATTCGCAAGGAATAATCCTCATCGACTATCTGGAAAAGGGTAAAACTATTACAGGTGCATATTATTCATCGTTATTGGACCGTTTGAAAACCGAGCTGCAAGAAAAACGCCCACGATTGGCCCACAAAAAAGTCCTTTTCCATCACGACAACGCACCAGCTCACACCTCAGCAGTTGTGGTCGCAAAATTAATGGAAATAGGGTTCCAACTCGTTTCATATCCCCCCTATTCTCCAGACTTGGCTCCCTCGAACTACTATTTGTTCCCCAATATGAAGAAATGGCTGGCGGGAAAAAGATTTTATTCAAACGAGGAGGTGATTGCAGAAACGAATGGCTATTTTTCAGACTTGGACAAATCCTATTATTCGGAAGGGATCAACAAACTAGAGCAGCGTTGGACGAAGTGTATAAGCCTAAAAGGAGACTATGTTGAAAAATAAAAAAGGTTTACCCCAAAGAATTAAGTAGTTTTTATTTTTGCACGGACTTTTCAAACGACCCTCGTAAAATGTAGAATTAGCTTCATTATTAACTATCAAAAACAGAAACAACAGCATTATGGAGAAATTAGGGAACAACTTCCACTTTTTCCAAAGGTTTTACTTCTTGTTTTTCAAAATATGTAGATCGACCCATCACGTACAATCTAGTATTGGCCTTAATATTAACTATCAAATACAGAAACAGCATCATTACAGTGAAATTAGGAGAACAGTTCCACTTTTTTCAATGGTTTTTATTCTCGTTTTTCAAAATAGATCGACCCAATATCAATCAATCAAATGAAAAGTTAAGTTAACCTACGTATTTTAATTAAAAAGTTTCAGTCTTTGTTGTTAATTGCTGAAAAAATGTTTTGTTTTTTCCATGCAAGACTGAATTTCCGTACTCCAACAAACAAGAACAACAAACAATTGTTAAAATAAATTATTTAGAATTTTATATAAAGTAAATTTGAACAATTTAAAGTATTATTGTATTTTGTCATATCAGTAAAAAGTTTGATATAATTATTGTTTTTATTTTAAACCCTTCTAAGAGAGTAATTATTTTCAAAATTTTATATTCATAAGTTACATACTTGCTTAAATCTCCTTTAATACCTACACATACAAAATCATTTTCTTTAGTAATATCTAAACAGAAATAGGTTTTATGAATTTCACAATAGAAGAGGATGAAAAGTTAAGAAATCAACAAATAATTTTGAAATGTGGCGTCACAATGACTGTTTCGACAATCACCGTCCAATTGTCTTTTAAGATCCCACTAGTTGGTCTTGGGGATTCCACATGATTCATCTTTAATGCGGAAATCTATCCGCTGACATATTTACCTACGGTGAAATTATTTAAGCTCACATAATTTCATTTTCAAATTTTTTCCATTCTTTTAATCAAGAGGAAATATTAATCTTTGCACTTTTTACCAATTAAGTATTTATAAGCTTACCAAAATTCCAAATTAGAAGTAAAAATGCTGTTTCATATAATAATAGATTTTTTTTTTTTGATAAATTTATTGTGAATATAAAGATAATTTAAAATCGTAAATTGCGGTATCACAGTCATACGTGTTCACACGAGACTTTTCATTCAAAATGGCCGATTTAAGTCAGCTTACTAGATGATTCAAACGATCACGGCAATATTGAACTAAATATTAAAAAACACATTAAATTAAATTATAAGGAAGTGATAAATACACGTATCTAATAACCCTGGATGTTCCGTTAAAGTTAGTTTTAGCAAGATAACTGTTTTACCTTGAATGCAAAAATATCTTTACTTCAAATAAGTCTTATAATTGATAAATTAAAAATGAAAAGATGCCCTATCACTCGATTCGTATTTTGTATAGGTTATTTTGGGCATAAATTTTCGATGAAGTTATTACTGTTATTTGCATCTTAAGAACCATCTTCTATCTGTCTTAAGAGGAACTATTGCAATTCCTTCACCCACAACCATTACATTACATGTTTTAAAATCTTCAATTATTTTTTTTTTTTTTTTTTTTTTTTTTTTTTTTTTTTTTTTTTTTTTTTTTTTTGCGCATCAACAGCTGAGGTCATTAGCGCCCGGAGCTTTTTCCAGTGCACTGCCGGCCTCCGGACAGTGTTCTCTCGTTACAGACAACACTGTCCATCACCGGACAGTGAGCTGTAAGAAGCTCCTAGGAAGAGAAAATCTAAGGGTCAGCTGCTGGATTCGAACCCGGGAATCTTCAATTATTATTATTATTTTTGTTCTTTGCGTCACAAATAATATTTTTTTTTGCAGTCAGAGGACCTCCCAAAACGTGTATTTCTGGTGGAAAATTAATATCGAAAATCGTTCACGAAAAGATAAAATTGTAACTTTGATCTTAAATATCTCGACAAATATTAGGGATATCGAAACGGGATTAACGTCATTTTTCACAGTTTTTTATGTAGTTTTCATAATCATTGTCAAAACTAGAGGTTCTTATGAAACCCTAATCAGGTTTTTTGCCCGCAACGCCGCAAAAAATGAAGATACAGCATCGGGGGTAGAAAATTTGAAAACTAGACCAAAAAAAACATACTAGTTTACTTCGTGGGTTTTTTTTTTTTTTGAAATTCCGCTTTCCTAAAAGTTATTAGCGATTGGTGCGTTTTAAATGGATCACCAAATATATTTGCAAAATACCTGTAGAGTATTAGAGGGAAATTCTCGTCTTAATTTGCATTTTCCAAGAGATATAGAAATTTCTACAAGCCAGTATGCTAAGTTCAAAAAAAAAAAAAGTCGTAGGTTCATAAAAATAATCTCAAAAACATGAATGGGAAAACCTAGCTTTTACAAGGAATTTGAAGAAATGAAATGCCACACTTTTCGGCAGAAGTTACGTTTCATTTACAAGATCTAAGAGAATTCATTGCATCATAATTCACCACCTCCTTCTCAACACTTGCAGACAATAATTTAAATTAACTAAAATGTACACTCAGAATCAATTATCACTCAGAATTAAAACTTAAATTGGCTGGAAATTGTACTAGACTGTACCTGTAACCGGAACATGTTTGGACTCCTCCTCCGGGCAACTAAATTAAGATTACAGGAAATGATAGTAAGTAATACGATGGTAGTTTATAGTTGAAGTTAACTCTGCGTTAAGTGTGTGATAAATATGTAAATAAGTTATGAGAGATTTCGCACGCAAGTTCTCCCATTATTACAATGACATAATGGATAATCTAGTCCTCCAGGAGTTCACATTTCCTTTATGTGGTAAATAATAATGGTGGGTTGTTCAGAAACAATTTCAGCAAGAGATATGGTTTCACAACATGTAAATAACTCGAAGCAATATCACAAAGGCCAAGTTTATTTTATGTAACTATGATAATAATTTACACACACTGGAATCCGACATTCACATGACTCGGTCTCTGTCTTCAATTAATAATTGTTGTGCTAATAATATTTCAAGGTACTTATTTACATATATTAAGGTACTTTTTTAAAAAATCTTTTATGGTTTTATAATTTGAATTAAAATAAATTATGTAGTACATATATTTGACCGGAATATTAGGAGTTCTGCTTCAGAGTAATAATAATTAAGCCAGAGGTGGAATGTATACACAGGGAAGCCGAATTTCAGTTTACGTTAAGTAAAAATAAGAAATGCTCTTCTAGTTTTGAACAATAGAAAGATTGTGAAAGAAGAAATAAATCTCAAGCTTACAAGTCAAACTAGACGAGAATTCTTTAATTTTGCAATCATAACTTAAAATTCAGTGTACACAGTTTGCACAATCCAACTGTGGCTTAGTTATCAATAGTATAAAGCAGAAATCTTAACCTTACCAGTCAAACTAGACCAGAATTACTTATTTTTCTATTAATTTTGCAATGGTAATTTCAAATCCTGGCTACCTTGTCTGTACAATCTACTTTTGACTTAGTTATTAATACTTTAAAGAAGAAATCTCAGAATTTCCTGTTAAGCTAGACGGGAATTTCTTATTTTTCCATTAATTCTGCGATGGTAACTTCAAATTCGGGCTACCCTGTATTTATATTCCATTTCTGGCATAGTTATTAATACACTGAATTAGAAATCTCATTCTTTTGTTCCAAATTAGAGGAGAATTACTCATTCTTCCATTAATTTTGCCATGGTATTTCCAAATTTAGGCTACTCTGTGTGTACAATTTACCTTTGTCTTAGTTATTAAAAGTATGAAGGAGAAATCTCAATCTTTCCAATCAAACTAGACGAGATTAATTTTTCCATTAATTTAACAATCATAACTTCTAATCTTAGGCTACCCTGTAAGTACATTTCACCTCTGGCTTAGTAATTCAATGTATAAAGCAGAAATTTCAATATTTGTAGTAAAACTAGACGAGAATTCTATATTTTTCCACTAATATTGCAAACAAAACTTCAAATTCGGTCTATCCTGAGTGTACAAACCACCATTGGCTGAATTATTAATTCACTGAAACAATAATCTCAATCTATCCAATCAAACTTGACGAGAATTACCTATTTTACCATTAATTTTGCAACTGTAACTACAAATTCAGACTAACCTGTTTGTATAACATTCTTTTGATTTAGTTATTAATACATTGAAGCATATAACTCAATCTTTCCAATCAAACTAGTCGAGAATTCCTTATTTTTCCTTTTATTTTGCAATTGTAACTTCAAATACTGGCTACCCTATGTGTATAGTTCAATTCATGCTTGATTACCATCACAAAATAATGGGAAAAATGATTCTTTTTTCTAGCCGTTTCTGAAAATAAATCGGCTGAAAAGAGATAGGCGAAAAGAAAAGTGGACTGTAGGCAAATTTCCCGTGGACAAAGACCAAAACTTTAAAAGTTTTCTTAAGATTTCCCATATAATTTCTTAACTGAATAAAAACAATTTTACAAATTTCCACAATTAATTTCTAAGGATTTTTATCGTTTGCACAAATCAACGAAAACTATATATTAAAAATGGCCTCAAAACTCTGTAACCCTAGTAAATGAATTTTGTTAATTTTGTGTGAGGTCTTTGTATGGAGGTAGATGTTGGTAATAGCCACGTAGAAATGAAATAAGGATAACTAAATATTTAACACGAGCCGACAAATTAGTTTTAACAAAGGAAGCTAAAAGATTAAGTAGAATATAAGATGGAATTACTGTTCAAAAGTTAACATTAACACTAACTTAACTATAGAGGGATAATTGCGTTTCTAAACTAGGAAATATAACTATTACAACTAGTAATAAAGGAATTGGCTAAACAGATTTGATAATTGGAAGAATAGGTGCTGAAGAAAGAGGCTTTTATTACTTTAGTGGTTAGCCAGGTGTTGTAGTTCTGAGCCCTAAAACTCATTCAAACCCTTTTTTCTTCCTCTCTACATTTTGAATCCCTTAATTCTGTGCTCAAACTACATTATTTGGTTAATTTCGCATGAAGTTACTGGTTAAAGGTTGCAAATATTGATCCCGAAATGATGAAATTGCCCATCAAATTTCGGGTATCCTTCCGTAAGCATTAAATCAATGAACTAAATGTTTTATTGGAACCATGATTGGTTCAATTTAAAGGGAATTCCTGGTATAATAGACGCTAAACACTTAGATAATGCACCTTTAATACTATTAGCATATAATCAATAGCTAAAAGCCAAGCAATACATGTTAGAACACCTAAATTAATGCTGTTCAGATTAATACCTACGCCTAATGCTGTGGAATCATCGATGTACTATCTCAGACCAGGCAAACAGGTACTGTGTGGGCATAGCTTTAATGCTTGAATATGCATGCTACATCCAGAGCTGATTTACTACTAGTACGGATAGATTACATCAAAATAGATCATCTAGACAGCAGTTAGACCGAATAATTTTCAAACTAATTGTGTAAATCGAAATGGATGATGTTTCCTCTCTCTCACTTTTCCACCAATGGAATGTATTGGATGGATGCAAATTTTGTATTTTGAGTTATTGCAGGGAATATCCATTTTGAGGTTCATATTACAAAAAAGTGGTTTTTACTATTAGTCTATTTGTGCTGAACTAGTTGAAAACTATTTGATTTTTAAGAAATATGCAAAAATATGCAATTCGACAATATTTATTCATTCAAAAATTATTCTAGGAGTAAAAAAATTCTTTTATAACATGCTATCTGATTTTATAAAGCGCTCGCACTTCTGCAAACAGGACCTTCTGAGGAATATGTTTGCGATCTAAGATTGACAGCTTCTACGAACAAATCGAGTTACATCCTTAAGAGGTAGCTTCTTCAGCTTCTCCCGATCAAAGGACCATAACAACTCTAGTTTTCTCACACTCTAAATAAGTCGACATAAGATGGATGGATGAATCCTGGGTTTGTAGACTGCGAAAAGAATTGAGACATGATGATTCTTTAAGCTAATATGTCCAAAGAGGGAATCTGACCAGATGACTGAAAGAGTTCTATGGAAGGGCCACCCAGCAACTCACTAACAATCCTAGACAGGTCTCAGTATGGTAATCGATAGAATACTGGGTCCAGGTTGGCCTCACCTGGAAACCCAAACAATAACCAGTCAAACCCAGTAAATGGTTAGGAATTGTTGAGGTGCGCAAGGCTCCTTAATTAGCTAGCTTGTCCATCTCCTCGTTACCCGCAATTCCCATATGACCTGGCACCCAGACTAGAACATTTTTTTAAAAAAGAAAATAGCAATTTCAGTAACCTAGAACATTCTAAGTGCAAGCTAGAGATGAAATCCATGAGTTCAGAGCTTTCATCATAGTTTGACAATAATTCGAAGATACAAAACCTATTCCCGAGGCGTTGACAATCCGCTTATCCAAATCACAGCACAGAATAGCAGACTTAGGTCTTGTAAACCGAGTTAAGGCTCAAAGTGGACTGCCACTTTAGAACTTCCATCTATTCTGGTATCATCAGAATAACATCTAAAATAATTGTCAGTAACACATAGCTCTTTGCAACAATTCCTCTCTTTTTTATATCATTTTACTTTTTGCTGTGTCTCTCTCATTAAACGTAAAAGAAAATCGTTAAGTCCAAGACCGTGAATCGCACCCAATACAACTTTGGCTTGTGGTCCTAAGTTTATACGAAGGTAATGAACGTACAGTATCTATTTTTGAATAGTCCGGAAGGACAAGTTAATTCTGTACGATGTGTGAGATTGAAAGAATTAAAAAATGTTATAAGGTAAATGCTGTATGTATATAACTTAATATCTGTATTTAGTAAATTAACGCAGGTTAAAAAAAGAAGTTGCAGAACTATTACAACCTGCCTGGAGCGAAGAACTACATTCCAGGACTTCTCACGCATCTGATCCGGTCAGGCACCTGGGTTTGCTGTGGAAACTATAGCGCCAGTTTCCATTGTGGTTACGATGGTTACTTTATGGCTGTATAAGGCACTTCCATTTCACTTTAATTTCCATCCTGGCTTCTCTTCTTCACGCGATACACCCGACTGATCTCCCCCAACATCCAAACTTCAAGTTCCCTTCATCACTAACATAGCTCCAAGTCCCTACATCTCAAATTCCATCTCCAACTGTCTGTTCAAACTCAAATCCAGTAATGCAAGCCCTCTGTTGCTATTACCTTTCCCACTAATCCTTGTCAGCAATTAAAATGTCAGTGGCCTCGCGACCGACTACATAAATAGCATCGGATATCTAGTTAGGCAGCCGTAAATCTTTGGCACATTATGATTGCCATTCCTGGACGGCCGTTGGTCAAGTATTATCAAGTCTTGTTGTCCTTCAACCACCTAGCGCATTAACTTATCATTACTTATCTGTTTTGCATTTTGCACGTAAAAAAGTAACTGCCCATTTTTTCAGGCGAGCTTTACGTCCAACTACCAATTAGGTGTCGAGGAGACTAGTAAACATACTTTACTGTAAATTTCTTTTATTAACCATTATAAAATCCAAGGCCTAGGACCGGGAATCGAACCCAGTACCACAATACATCTTAGCTTTGCGGGTCTCGCCTCATAACCGCTCGGCTACCGTGGCGCTTTTTGCATGTATTTCTGTGCCGTTGTAAAACTCTTAATTTAAAAAAAGCCGCATTTTGAACCGACAAATAAACAGCACTGTCAAGCTCACCTGTACAAAATGCTATTCATTATCTGTAATATTCTTTTGAAAATATATACATATACTCGTAGTTCACTAGGTACCTAATGCAGAGTCCACAAATTTTGTTTCTCTAGAATGAGGTAATTACCTCTGGATGTAATTTACTCACAATGGCGCACTGAAAATAAGCATAAAAAATTCTGGCCAATTACTGCCGTTGGCGCTTTATGCTAATAAAGTCTGCTATAACTTGAAGCACTTACTTCTCACTACTTTAAATTTTTGTTTAATGACAAATTTCGGCAAACTGTTAATTTTTACAGAATAATTTAATTAGCTTTGAATTTTAAAAAGGTGGGGAAAAGCCGAACTTAATTTTTCCCTTCGAACCCTTTTCTAGCAAAATTGTTTTAAACAAATGTATCCTTCTGTGTTGGCTAAACATATGTCCCGTTTTGACAGTGACTGTCCTGTTTTAAAATTATTAAATTGATAACTGATCCCAGTTCAGTTCACTCTTTATAGTCTCGGATATTCCATAAAAGTGCCAATTATCGTAAATAATAGAATACATATTCAGCCTGCCTGGCACGTCATCACCTGCAGAAAGGATATTCTTAATAAGGAATAAATCATAGACTGAAGAATAAGATAGATTGGCTGAATCAACTGTAAAAGGATTTTCCTAAGGTTGGCGGAAAATCAGGATCTACAACAAGGAAAGTCCTTCTTCCCGAAATGAGCTTATTTTCCTCACTCGAGGAAAGTGGTAAGTATTGGGTTTACAATTAGATTACCATGTAATATGAAACAGAAATCTATTTATTTCCAATTCTGTTAATTTATTTCAAAGAAATAACCACACAAATGGGATTCTAATCGATTTATTTTAACACAAATTGCAAAGAAACATAAGTTAACCTTATCTTGTATTATGCACAGATAAAAGTAACTGTAAACAAAAAATGCATTACATTTTTTAAGGCAGTTTGTTTAAGCTTTAAAAAAAAATTCAATAAATGCATTCTCAAAGTTTACATTTAAAATTATCACTGGTTGTTGTTAAGTTTGGAAGAGCGATGTGTGATAGTTTAGGTTCTGGTCGTGGGCACTGGTTGGTTTTCTCACCAAGTCTTAGTTACTGATTCTGGAGTGCGTAGGTTCACTAAACACGTATAAAGTCCTTTGATGTAGGTATTTCTCCAGCTACCAGTAGATTTGATCATTCCGTAAGAACAATGGCATTCCAAAAGTGATATGCCGCACTATATTTTAAAAACCTGCAGTTTATGGCATTGCAGTTTTAGCAGGCTCTATCAAATACGAGGCTAGCCTAAATCATTAATGGGCTGAGAATAGATGTGCACCAGAACATTGAGGTTTCCGTCCGTGTTTATAGTCGCTGATAAGTAACTTATAGGCGCATGATTAAAGAGGCTAAACTGTACATAAAACTCAAGTAGAGTGACTACAAATACAAGAGCACTATGCACTTAAAATGTAGCGCAGCGTGAGGATCATGTGATTAGTTTGAAGTCGCGGGACCTCCACATACTCCCAGCTATCTCACCGTGTGTTAGCTGAAATTATCTCTGGAATGCTGCCAATCTTTCACCCATTTAAACCGGAAAAATAAATTTAGTGCTGCGGCTTCAACCATGTTCTATGTAAATTTCTATTGTCTGTCTGTTTTTGTAGAGTTGCATAAAGATTGATAACTAATTATTCTAATATACTAAAGCGACACATCGATATTTTCCAAACGAATTATATTAATTAACAATAACTTTATTTTAATTAAAATATTTAATTTTATTTGATGTTTTAATTCAATTAATTACTGATCATTAAACGAGTTTAAATATTTTCCAAAAAAACTTAGGCGGAACTTAAATGATATATAAGGAAATAGAAAGAACCAAATTAGGTTACTTTTTGGGCGTAACTCATGAATTACTTCCCCATCTAGCTTTCTTAAAAAAATGCTATAATAAATAAATTTTTAAGTAACTGTAGCCACGACCTTCACAATCATACATTTGGTAGGTTATTTATAGCATTGCAAGAAAGTTCATTGCTATGTGGGCGTCAACATTATCTCCAGGAATTTTAGTCACCCTTCTCCGCAGCAAGATCTACCTTCTTATTCAATTTTACAACTATTTACTTTCTCAAAAACTTCTAAAAAAGAGAGAAATAGTTGATACTGTGAGAAATTTTGGAAATAGGCAACAGCATATTTTACTTAGCTTAGGCCTCCTCAACCGGCTTCCGCCAGTAATCTCTACTTGTTGCAGTAACCTTCCAGATTCTTAAGTGGCACCCTCACTTACTCGATCTATCCATCATAATTTGGGTCTGCCGACTCGTCTAACCCGATGTTCTTCCTAAACCGTTGTTGAAAAGAATTCCGAAGTATTGATGCAACCACTGATTTAGTAAAACGAAAAATTACTACACTGATGCTTCAAAACTTGTTAAAAATGTTCTGTGATAAACTATCAACTCCATGACGTTCCTGACGAAATTAAGTACAGAATTTGGTGTGCCACGTATGGAAAATTTTATGAACCGCTGATCAAAAGTCCCACTAAAAGACAATACTACTTTCTTAAGATTAACAAGATGACCGCGTTTAAAACCCTCCGGGAATATGGAAAGCTCATTGCGTTCACTGTGAAACGATACTTTCTGCAATTTTATTTAAAAGTAAGTTATTTTACTTTGTCTATAAATGAGAAAAAAAAAAAGAAAGAAAGGGATTTGGGTTTTAATTTTTAAAATAAATGCCTATTCAGTAAAATTTATGCACTCATACCCGGTGACTTATACTGCACTTTGGGACTCGTAGTTGGCTGCATTGTACTGAGAAATGTCCAGTAAAGTTGACAGACCTGTAACTTGATACACTTTGATAACTGCTCCAGCTATTGTCCTGCTATAATATTGAAATGAAATTCTTTCATCAAAATAAAATTCTTTTCATGCGCAATCTGAATTACAGAATCCAGATTCTTCTGTTGACCTTTTCGTTTAACGACCACATCTGGAGTGTCTGTAAACTGTATTAAAACTAAAGATTTAGTTTACCTACCCGTACTTGGATGGCTGTTGACGTACACCAGAGGATATGCATCACAGAATAAGAGTCAACTTACTAGACTGGCAATAATGTAACTCAGGGTACGGACAAGATACTTAATATCTGAGCCGCAGTTAACGTGTAAAGGAACTTTAAATAAACAGCTAGAGTTTACTGGTTTTAATAAGGTAACTTACTCAAGGCTCATTCTTTTTACTACAATTAGGTTTACAGGTAAGACTAGAGGGTTAAACTATAAGAGGCACAAGATAGAAATGATAATGAAGCGAAAATCAGCAAAAATGAACATATTAATATGCTATATATAAATACACGCACAATAGCAGTATCCTTCAGATGGCCTGATTATATAGAGCATGAAATTAGAAACAATGGCACACTTACCCAACTCTGTCTAGCATAATGACTCACTTTCAAAAATTTTCAAATCAAATCTTCAAAATCTTCTTATTTATGACCGTCAGTTGCTGCAAAAAGCGATATTTATGTCCCTGTCCCTATGAACTCTTTCTGATTTATATACTAAAACCTAACAGTTAACAGTCAATCATAAAATTTCTCTGTACTCTCGAAAAATTGAAAAAAGAAAAAAAGAATTTGTTTCGAAATAAATTATATGATTAGCTTCACAAAGTTTCAAATAAATCAATGTTAGCATTTCACAAAGCTAGCATAAAATTTCAGTTACAAATAGAAGACAGTTAAAAGCAATTATTTTTGTGGGAAATAGTACTTCCGAAGAACGGTCACATCGGATGTTTTGTTGCCAGCTTTTCTGTGGAATTGTCTGTAACGTTGTAATAATGAGACCATTTGAAATCAGATCAGTAGTTTTCTCAAATTACAGGAACAATTAAGTAAATTCTACCGGCAGACATCAATCAGAAAAGATTTTTTGTTAATTTAACCCTCTACAGAGCTATGAAAATGGCCAAATTCTTAAGGTTTTAAGGAAATTAATATTTCTTGAAAATGCGAGAACTTGTGAATATGTAAATAAATAAAGTAATTTAATATCTAAGTTTCTGAACAAAATTGTTTAACAAAAAACACAGAAAATCGTATTTGGTTTACAATTTTGCTCAGCTGATATTCCTAAATTTTACAAATTCTGTCTTTCTTTGGATACTGAATAATTCTAAACAGGTGGAAAGACGGTATAATAATAATTTACAGTGTAATAAGGACAGTATAATAATTTCTTTCCTAGAATAGTCCTGAATCGAATTTTCAGGAGGAAAAGGTTTTTAACTAAAAGTTATAACTCTACATTTACGCAGGAGTCCTTTTCATGGAAATACTAACAAAAAAAAAGCTGGAAAATTTATTCAGTAAAGCTGTGCTTTCGGTTGACCGACTTTCACCAAAACGTTAATATGGCATTTCTATTGGCACTCACATACACACAGAGAATAATTGGTAAAAACCACCTTTTTGGGTTTTAAGGGATCTCAGAAAGGATTTTTAGAGTGAAAACTCTAAAATGTATATCTGTACGATTACAAAACTTTCACTTACTGTAGTAAGAGAAGAGGAAAATGAAAATTCGACAAAATCGCAATGGTTTCTCTTCAGAGAAGTTTGAGAAATTAAACATTAAAACTGTAGTGAAATGTTACTTAAAATTTTGAAAATTATAGAAAGAAGAATGAAGCCTAGTGTGAACGATTTACCCTAGACTTCTTAGATTTCGAATTACATCTTGTACTGCCCTCAATTTATACATTGCTATTATTAATAATAATTACAGTGGAGCCTCCCATAAAGGACACTCTCACTAGCGGCCATCTCCATTTACGGACAGTTTTTGGATTTCCCCGTTTTACCCCTAAACACTGTCTATATAAAAGAACCTCCGTCTAACGGACACTACATAGCGACCGCGGACATTGATTTTGGGGAACGGATTATATGTTTCACCGCCTACCAACGACCACCTTATTCTTAAAAGTTCGTTTGACGCGGTGATAAAAATAATTATCCCCTCTCAAGTTTTTGTTTTTTTCTAGTTTTTCCTAAAGTTTCCTCTATAAGCTCATACATCTTGTACCATTTTAATCATTTTTCAATATTACACTTTGGACGAACAATATTATTTTTTCCGATATGTCTCTCAAACGAAAGTGGTTAACTCTAGAAGAGATAATAAATGTGACGGAAGATTTTGCAAAAACCAAATCGAGCCCAACGTCAACTTGCCGAAAGGTTTGTTCTATTTTTCTAATAATAGATGATAGTATGATGATAATTTTACCATAAATTATTATTGTTATGAATAAATGTGATGATTATTATAAAAATTATTAATTAAGTCAATAATATGTAGTTTTTTGGATAATTAAGAAAAATTTGATGCATATCATATAGCTAAATAATTGTGCAACTATACACGTTTTTAAATCTATTAATAATAAACAATTTTTAAATAGATGTTTGGAAAAAAAACCCATATTTTTCCATTATGAGTCTTGCCTACCTCCTTCTAACGACCACCTCCAAACAGCGGCCACTTTGCTTTCCTCCGCCAGTGTCCGTTATTGAGAGGCTCGACTGTTTTCAGTAACTATATTTTTCTTCTAAATTGTGAATAATATAACATTTCTCATAAAATAAGAACACACGAGGCAAGTAGTTGCACGGTTCTACATTTGCTTCAAATTAAAGCAAATAAGGTGAACAACACAGAGATCAGAATTATGCTGAGTCTCTTGCTATTTATCTCCAATTTTATGACCTCCCCTAGATGCTGGAGAATGGCCCTCTGCCACTGACAAGCTTGAGATATTTTATTAAATGCTCGTATAAGCACATTCTTTGCTCTATAGTTCTGCGCACTCAACTTCAAATAAAAAATGTTTTAATAAAATTCAAAGAAATAAATTGTTTTTTGGACTGTAATACTCCGAGTGCTTATAATATTTTCGATAATTTTTAGTAAATCAACTGCCCTGTTTCAATGTTGGAGTTGTCTAACAGAAAAAAGGCAAGAGTACTTAATCATCTACTCAAGATTACCGAAGAAATATTATCGTCGAATTGGGATAATTTCACGAACACTCAAACGATTGGAGTAAGGAAATTACTTACTAAATTAGTAATGTTTAACAAATCAAATCTGTAATACTAACATTCGTATTATTTTCTTAGATATAATGTTCATTGTACGAGGTCTGTAAATTAAGTAATGAGACTGATTTTTTTTAAAAAAATTTATTCAAAAAGTACTACAATTCTATATTGTCACCTTCAAAATAACTTCCTTCTGAAGCCACACATCGTTGGAGACGTTTCATCCACTCCTCATAGCAGTGCTCGAACTCCGATACTGGAATATAGCCTTCAGCTGGTCGGTTACAGCCGTTTGAATGTTTTCGACTGTCCCAAAATGAGTTACCTTGAGGTAATTTTTCAACTTCGGGAAAAGAAAAAAGTCACAAGGACTCAAGTCAGGCGAATAAGGAGACTGAGGAGCCACAGGAATGTTTTTACTGGCCAAAAACTCTGGTTTATTGAAATTGCTGTGTGACAGTTAGGAAGTTATTTTGAAGGTGACAATATAGGATTGTAATTCTTCTTGAATAAATTTTTTTAAAAAAAATCAGTCTCATTACTTAATTTACAGACCTCGTATCCCTAACCAGTTTCGGTCTATCTAAAGAGGTAGATGAACAAGGTTGGTAATAAGATTTCGATTTCACTTTACGTTACAGACTCCGCAACTACACTTTGATGATTTTAAGTCATTTTCATATTTTCATGACCTACATCAAACAAAAGAGAGTTCGAAATATAAAACGGAAAAAATAAAAGGTCAATAACCGATCAACCGTGATATAATCAATCATTCAATCAATTCTACTTTCTTTTATCCAGCTCGTCCTACTAATCAAGATTTCTATCCTCTGGTTAGTTATGGTTATTGATTATATTTTAGTGAAAATAAGAAGTTATTGTAATTACTCGCTTGTCTGAGCATAGTTATTCTGCTGTAACCAAATGAAAGCAACGAGAGAAAAGTTACGCTTAATGATCTTTGTTAGGAATGAATTTGTAAAATTATTCTTCTTTTTTTTAAAGCTTTCAGTTTTTGGTTGTCTTAAAGACAGAACATTGCATTCAACCATTTTATATGCAACTAATAAAATATTTTTTTCCCTAGTTTGCGACGTCTTTCTTGCGTTCTCTTTTCCAGTCTTAGTTGTCTTTAGTAATGCATAACAGGAAACTTAATAATAAGGCATTCCAACTAAACTTGCAAAAAATACTTTTGACAATCTGCACAACTGGGGAAATAAATTTAGAGTAAATAAAGTAATCGCCTATTTTTTTCAGGCGGGGCTTAACGTCCAAGTACCAATTAGGTGTCGTGGACGGGAGGCGACTAGCAAAACATACTTTACTGTAAATTTCTTTTATTAACCATTAAATAAAATCCAAGGCCTAAGACCGGGGAATCGAACCCAGTACCACAATGCATCTTAGCTTTGCGGGTCTCTCTAATTATTTTAGTGATAGGAAATAAGCAGTGATGACATCCTAAATTTTAAGGAACCTGTTCCATAAATTGAAGTGATATCTAGGAACCTATTGTTTATTTTTGAAGAGTAAGAAAAAAATCACTTACCTAGCCTCATTTTGCATTAAAAATACCACTTTTTTCACTATTGTGACACAGATTACGGCGCAGTTGCAATTTTATACGAGCTCCCGACTTAGGAAGTCTACAGTTGCAACACTGCAGGGCACGGAGCACGATTCAAAACTGAATTCACTATGAGGTTAGCATACTGGAATCCCACGCGGAGGTCCCGGGTTCGAATCCAGCTGCTGACCCTTAGATTTTCTCTTCCTAGGAGTTTCTTACAGCTCACTGTCCGGTGATGGGCAGTGTGGTCTGTAACAAGAGAACACTGCCCAGAGGCCGGCAGTGCACTGAAAAAAACTCCGGGCGCAAGTAACCTTAGATATTGACGCGCCTTAAATCATTAAAAAAAAACTGAAGTCAGAGTAAATCATTTATCTTTAATAACCTGTTCCGTAAAGTTTCATAAATTGAAAAAACGGTTCGCGCGAACTGGTAGGATCATTGGCAATAAGTGATTCTACTTTTACAATTTCTTTTAAGCGAATGAGTGAACCAAGTAATGGAATGTCCCTATATATCGTAAGATGGATTGCAAAAATTAGAAATGGCAATTTAAGATTGTTGACTTATAAGAGCGATTCTTGTTGGGTGCCTTTTGCATCTCATACTAATCAGGTACACACTTCGTTTAATTTCATAGTGTAGCTTGGTGCCCTTGCTAATATTGGAGCTAGTGTAGGTCAAAGAAAAAAGTAACATGTTTGCCAAGAAACATTAATACCAATGTTATACTAATGACTTACAGATCAATTAGAGTAAAAAACATTTAGTTCACATTTAGAGAAAACTGAAAGAAATTTGTAACTATAACTAAAAGTTCAATAACTTCACAGCTAATATTTATTATTTGTAACTACAATAAATTGTATTTATTTAGCTCGTTTTCTCAACAAGTAATCTCAAATATTTGTTTATTTACATTTGTATGGTTTCTTTTTTATTCTCTAAATCTTATCTTAACCTTTTCATAGACGCGGAACACAATTATATATATATATTTTTCTCGCGGAACACTAACATGAAATAATTTGAAATTCGGTATTTAGCAAGAACTTTAGCAAGTGTATAAGAGAAAAAAATTCCATATCAGATCGTGGTTCACAGTGGAAGATATAGAACGGCCATAATTTTACAGAATTTCATGACCCAAAAAATTTTCAACCCTTTATATCTTCTACATTTATAGATCTGTGCACAAATAAACTATAGTTTATAATTGAGAAAAACCAAGTGTATAAGAGAAAAAAATTCCATATTAATACGTGGTTCACAGTGGGAGATATAGAACGGCTATAATTTTACAGAATTTCATGACCCAAAAAATTTTCATCCCTTTATATCTTCTACATTTATAGATCTGTGCACAAAATAACTATAGTTTATAATTGAGAAAAACAAAGTGTAAAAGAGAAAAAAATTCCATATCAGAACGTGCTTCACAGTAGAAGATATAGAACGGCCATAATTTTACAGAATTTCAAGACCCAAAAAATTTTAAGCCCTTTATATCTTCTACATTTATAGATCTGTGCACAAAATAACTATAGTTTATAATTGAGAAAAACAAAGTGTATAAGAGAACAAAATTCCATATCAATACGTGGTTCACAGTGGAAGATATAGAACGGCCATAATTTTACAGAATTTCATGACCCAAAAAATTTTCAACCCTTTATATCTTCTACATTTATAGATCTGTGCACAAAATAACTATAGTTTATAATTGAGAAAAACAAAGTGTATAAGAGAACAAAATTCCATACCAATACGTGGTTCACAGTGGGAGATATAGAAAGGCCATAATTTTACAGAATTTCATGACCCAAAAAATTTTCAACCCTTTATATCTTCTACATTTATAGATCTGTGCACAAAATAACTATAGTTTATAATTGAGAAAAACAAAGTGTATAAGAGAACAAAATTCCATATCAATACGTGGTTCACAGTGGGAGATATAGAACGGCCATAATTTTACAGAATTTCATGACCCAAAAAATTTTGAACCCTTTATATCTTCTACATTTATAGATCTGTGCACAAAATAACTATAGTTTATAATTGAGAAAAACAAAGTGTATAAGAGAACAAAATTCCATACCAATACGTGGTTCACAGTGGGAGATATAGAACGGCCATAATTTTACAGAATTTCAAGACCCAAAAAATTTTAAGCCCATTATATCTTCTACATTTATAGATCTGTGCACAAAATAACTATAGTTTATAATTGAGAAAAACCAAGTGTATAAGAGAAAAAAATTCCATATTAATACGTGGTTCACAGTGGGAGATATAGAACGGCTATAATTTTACAGAATTTCATGACCCAAAAAATTTTCATCCCTTTATATCTTCTACATTTATAGATCTGTGCACAAAATAACTATAGTTTATAATTGAGAAAAACAAAGTGTAAAAGAGAAAAAAATTCCATATCAGAACGTGCTTCACAGTAGAAGATATAGAACGGCCATAATTTTACAGAATTTCAAGACCCAAAAAATTTTCAACCCTTTATATCTTCTACATTTATAGATCTGTGCACAAAATAACTATAGTTTATAATTGAGAAAAACAAAGTGTATAAGAGAACAAAATTCCATATCAATACGTGATTCACAGTGGGAGATATAGAACGGCCATAATTTTACAGAATTTCATGACCCAAAAAATTTTCAACCCTTTATATCTTCTACATTTATAGATCTGTGCACAAAATAACTATAGTTTATAATTGAGAAAAACAAAGTGTATAAGAGAACAAAATTCCATACCAATACGTGGTTCACAGTGGGAGATATAGAAAGGCCATAATTTTACAGAATTTCATGACCCAAAAAATTTTCAACCCTTTATATCTTCTACATTTATAGATCTGTGCACAAAATAACTATAGTTTATAATTGAGAAAAACAAAGTGTATAAGAGAACAAAATTCCATATCAATACGTGGTTCACAGTGGGAGATATAGAACGGCCATAATTTTACAGAATTTCATGACCCAAAAAATTTTGAACCCTTTATATCTTCTACATTTATAGATCTGTGCACAAAATAACTATAGTTTATAATTGAGAAAAACAAAGTGTATAAGAGAACAAAATTCCATACCAATACGTGGTTCACAGTGGAAGATATAGAACGGCCATAATTTTACAGAATTTCATGACCCAAAAAATTTTCAACCTTTATATCTTCTACATTTATAGATCTGTGCACAAAATAACTATAGTTTATAATTGAGAAAAACAAAGTGTATAAGAGAACAAAATTCCATACCAATACGTGGTTCACAGTGGGAGATATAGAAATGCCATAATTTTACAGAATTTCATGACCCAAAAAATTTTCAATCCTTTATATCTTCTACATTTATAGATCTGTGCACAAAATAACTATAGTTTATAATTGAGAAAAACAAAGTGTATAAGAGAACAAAATTCCATATCAATACGTGGTTCACAGTGGGGGATATAGAACGGCAATAATTTTACAGAATATCATGACCCAAAAAATTTTGAACCCTTTATATCTTCTACATTTATAGATCTGTGCACAAAATAACTATAGTTTATAATTAAGAAAAACAAAGTGTATAAGAGAACAAAATTCCATACCAATACGTGGTTCACAGTGGGAGATATAGAAAGGCCATAATTTTACAGAATTTCATGACCCAAAAAATTTTCAGCCCTTTATATCTTCTTCATTTATAGATCTGTGCACAAAATAACTATAGTTTATAATTGAGAAAAACAAAGTGTATAAGAGAACAAAATTCCATATCAATACGTGGTTCACAGTGGAAGATATAGAACGGCCATAATTTTACAGAATTTCATGACCCAAAAAATATTCAACCCTTTATATCTTCTACATTTATAGATCTGTGCACAAAATAACTATAGTTTATAATTGAGAAAAACAAAGTGTATAAGAGAACAAAATTCCATACCAATACGTGGTTCACAGTGGGAGATATAGAAATGCCATAATTTTACAGAATTTCATGACCCAAAAAATTTTCAACCCTTTATATCTTCTACATTTATAGATCTGTGCACAAAATAACTATAGTTTATAATTGAGAAAAACAAAGTGTATAAGAGAACAAAATTCCATATCAATACGTGGTTCACAGTGGGTGATATAGAACGGCCATAATTTTACAGAATTTCATGATCCAAAAAATTTTCAACCCTTTATATCTTCTACATTTATAGATCTGTGCACAAAATAACTATAGTTTATAATTGAGAAAAACAAAGTGTATAAGAGAATAAAATTCTATATCAATACGTGGTTCACAGTGGGAGATATAGAACGGCCATAATTTTACAGAATTTCATGACCCAAAAAATTTTCAACCCTTTATATCTTCTACATTTATAGATCTGTGCACAAAATAACTATAGTTTATAATTGAGAAAAACAAAGTGTATTAGAGAACAAAATTCCATACCAATACGTGGTTCACAGTGGGAGATATAGAAATGCCATAATTTTACAGAATTTCATGACCCAAAAAATTTTCAATCCTTTATATCTTCTACATTTATAGATCTGTGCACAAAATAACTATAGTTTATAATTGAGAAAAACAAAGTGTATAAGAGATCAAAATTCCATATCAATACGTGGTTCACAGTGGGAGATATAGAACGGCAATAATTTTACAGAATATCATGACCCAAAAAATTTTGAACCCTTTATATCTTCTACATTTATAGATCTGTGCACAAAATAACTATAGTTTATAATTGAGAAAAACAAAGTGTATAAGAGAACAAAATTCCATACCAATACGTGGTTCACAGTGGGAGATACAGAAAGGCCATAATTTTACAGAATTTCATGACCCAAAAAATTTTCAGCCTTTTATATCTTCTACATTTATAGATCTGTGCACAAAATAACTATAGTTTATAATTGAGAAAAAGAAAGTGTATAATAGAACAAAATTCCATATCAATACGTGGTTCACAGTGGAAGATATAGAACGGCCATAATTTTACAGAATTTCATGACCCAAAAAATTTTCAACCCTTTATATCTTCTACATTTATAGATCTGTGCACAAAATAACTATAGTTTATAATTGAGAAAAACAAAGTGTATAAGAGAACAAAATTCCATATCAATACGTGGTTCACAGTGGGTGATATAGAACGGCCATAATTTTACAGAATTTCATGACCCAAAAAATTTTCAACCCTTTATATCTTCTACATTTATAGATCAGTGCTCAAAATAACTATAGTTTATAATTGAGAAAAACAAAGTGTATAAGAGAATAAAATTCTATATCAATACGTGGTTCACAATGGGAGATATAGAACGGCCATAATTTTACAGAATTTCATGACCCAAAAAATTTTCATCCCTTTATATCTTCTACATTTATAGATCTGTGCACAAAATAACTATAGTTTATAATTGAGAAAAACAAAGTGTATAAGAGAACAAAATTCCATACCAATACGTGGTTCACAGTGGGAGATATAGAAATGCCATAATTTTACAGAATTTCATGACCCAAAAAATTTTCAATCCTTTATATCTTCTACATTTATAGATCTGTGCACAAAATAACTATAGTTTATAATTGAGAAAAACAAAGTGTATAAGAGTATAAAATTCCATATTAATACGTGGTTCACAGTGGGAGATATATAACGGCTATAATTTTACAGAATTTCATGACCCAAAAAATTTTCATCCCTTTTTATCTTCTACATTTATAGATCAGTGCTCAAAATAACTATAGTTTATAATTGAGAAAAACAAAGTGTATAAGAGAACAAAATTCCATACCAATACGTGGTTCACAGTGGGAGATATAGAAAGGCCATAATTTTACAGAATTTCATGACCCAAAAAATTTTCAACCCTTTATATCTTCTACATTTATAGATCTGTGCACAAAATAACTATAGTTTATAATTGAGAAAAACAAAGTGTATAAGAGAACAAAATTCCATATCAATACGTGGTTCACAGTGGGAGATATAGAACGGCCATAATTTTACAGAATATCATGACCCAAAAAATTTTCAACCCTTTATATCTTCTACATTTATAGATCTGTGCACAAAATAACTATAGTTTATAATTGAGAAAAACAAAGTGTATAAGAGAATAAAATTCTATATCAATACTTGGTTCACAGTGGGAGATATAGAACGGCCATAATTTTACAGAATTTCATGACCCAAAAAATTTTCAACCCTTTATATCTTCTACATTTATAGATCTGTGCACAAAATAACTATAGTGTATAATTGAGAAAAACAAAGTGTATAAGAGAATAAAATTCTATATCAATACGTGGTTCACAGTGGGAGATATAGAACGGCCATAATTTTACAGAATTTCATGACCCAAAAAATTTTGAACCCTTTATATCTTCTACATTTATAGATCTGTGCACAAAATAACTATAGTTTATAATTGAGAAAAACAAAGTGTATTAGAGAACAAAATTCCATACCAATACGTGGTTCACAGTGGGAGATATAGAAATGCCATAATTTTACAGAATTTCATGACCCAAAAAATTTTCAATCCTTTATATCTTCTACATTTATAGATCTGTGCACAAAATAACTATAGTTTATAATTGAGAAAAACAAAGTGTATAAGAGAACAAAATTCCATATCAATACGTGGTTCACAGTGGGAGAGATAGAACGGCAATAATTTTACAGAATATCATGACCCAAAAAATTTTGAACCCTTTATATCTTCTACATTTATAGATCTGTGCACAAAATAACTATAGTTTATAATTGAGAAAAACAAAGTGTATAAGAGAACAAAATTCCATACCAATACGTGGTTCACAGTGGGAGATATAGAAAGGCCATAATTTTACAGAATTTCATGACCCAAAAAATTTTCAGCCTTTTATATCTTCTACATTTATAGATCTGTGCACAAAATAACTATAGTTTATAATTGAGAAAAAGAAAGTGTATAAGAGAACAAAATTCCATATCAATACGTGGTTCACAGTGGAAGATATAGAACGGCCATAATTTTACAGAATTTCATGACCCAAAAAATATTCAACCCTTTATATCTTCTACATTTATAGATCTGTGCACAAAATAACTATAGTTTATAATTGAGAAAAACAAAGTGTATAAGAGAACAAAATTCCATACCAATACGTGGTTCACAGTGGGAGATATAGAAATGCCATAATTTTACAGAATTTCATGACCCAAAAAATTTTCAACCCTTTATATCTTCTACATTTATAGATCTGTGCACAAAATAACTATAGTTTATAATTGAGAAAAACAAAGTGTATAAGAGAACAAAGTTCCATATCAATACGTGGTTCACAGTGGGTGATATAGAACGGCCATAATTTTACAGAATTTCATGACCCAAAAAATTTTCAACCCTTTATATCTTCTACATTTATAGATCTGTGCACAAAATAACTATAGTTTATAATTGAGAAAAACAAAGTGTATAAGAGAATAAAATTCTATATCAATACGTGGTTCACAGTGGGAGATATAGAACGGCCATAATTTTACAGAATTTCATGACCCAAAAAATTTTCAACCCTTTATATCTTCTACATTTATAGATCTGTGCACAAAATAACTATAGTTTATAATTGAGAAAAACAAAGTGTATAAGAGAACAAAATTCCATACCAATACGTGGTTCACAGTGGGAGATATAGAAATGCCATAATTTTACAGAATTTCATGACCCAAAAAATTTTCAATCCTTTATATCTTCTACATTTATAGATCTGTGCACAAAATAACTATAGTTTATAATTGAGAAAAACAAAGTGTATAAGAGTATAAAATTCCATATTAATACGTGGTTCACAGTGGGAGATATATAACGGCTATAATTTTACAGAATTTCATGACCCAAAAAATTTTCATCCCTTTTTATCTTCTACATTTATAGATCAGTGCTCAAAATAACTATAGTTTATAATTGAGAAAAACAAAGTGTATAAGAGAACAAAATTCCATACCAATACGTGGTTCACAGTGGGAGATATAGAAAGGCCATAATTTTACAGAATTTCATGACCCAAAAAATTTTCAACCCTTTATATCTTCTACATTTATAGATCTGTGCACAAAATAACTATAGTTTATAATTGAGAAAAACAAAGTGTATAAGAGAACAAAATTCCATATCAATACGTGGTTCACAGTGGGAGATATAGAACGGCCATAATTTTACAGAATTTCATGACCCAAAAAATTTTCAACCCTTTATATCTTCTACATTTATAGATCTGTGCACAAAATAACTATAGTTTATAATTGAGAAAAACAAAGTGTATAAGAGAATAAAATTCTATATCAATACTTGGTTCACAGTGGGAGATATAGAACGGCCATAATTTTACAGAATTTCATGACCCAAAAAATTTTCAACCCTTTATATCTTCTACATTTATAGATCTGTGCACAAAATAACTATAGTGTATAATTGAGAAAAACAAAGTGTATAAGAGAATAAAATTCTATATCAATACGTGGTTCACAGTGGGAGATATAGAACGGCCATAATTTTACAGAATTTCATGACCCAAAAAATTTTCAACCCTTTATATCTTCTACATTTATAGATCTGTGCACAAAATAACTATAGTTTATAATTAAGAAAAACAAAGTGTATAAGAGAACAAAATTCCATACCAATACGTGGTTCACAGTGGGAGATATAGAAATGCCATAATTTTACAGAATTTCATGACCCAAAAAATTTTCAATCCTTTATATCTTCTACATTTATAGATCTGTGCACAAAATAACTATAGTTTATAATTGAGAAAAACAAAGTGTATAAGAGAACAAAATTCCATATCAATACGTGGTTCACAGTGGGAGATATAGAACGGCAATAATTTTACAGAATATCATGACCCAAAAAATTTTGAACCCTTTATATCTTCTACATTTATAGATCTGTGCACAAAATAACTATAGTTTATAATTGAGAAAAACAAAGTGTATAAGAGAACAAAATTCCATACCAATACGTGGTTCACAGTGGGAGATATAGAAAGGCCATAATTTTACAGAATTTCATGACCCAAAAAATTTTCAGCCTTTTATATCTTCTACATTTATAGATCTGTGCACAAAATAACTATAGTTTATAATTGAGAAAAACAAAGTGTATAAGAGAACAAAATTCCATATCAATACGTGGTTCACAGTGGAAGATATAGAACGGCCATAATTTTACAGAATTTCATGACCCAAAAAATATTCAACCCTTTATATCTTCTACATTTATAGATCTGTGCACAAAATAACTATAGTTTATAATTGAGAAAAACAAAGTGTATAAGAGAACAAAATTCCATACCAATACGTGGTTCACAGTGGGAGATATAGAAATGCCATAATTTTACAGAATTTCATGACCCAAAAAATTTTCAACCCTTTATATCTTCTACATTTATAGATCTGTGCACAAAATAACTATAGTTTATAATTGAGAAAAACAAAGTGTATAAGAGAACAAAATTCCATATCAATACGTGGTTCACAGTGGGTGATATAGAACGGCCATAATTTTACAGAATTTCATGACCCAAAAAATTTTCAACCCTTTATATCTTCTACATTTATAGATCTGTGCACAAAATAACTATAGTTTATAATTGAGAAAAACAAAGTGTATAAGAGAATAAAATTCTATATCAATACGTGGTTCACAGTGGGAGATATAGAACGGCCATAATTTTACAGAATTTCATGACCCAAAAAATTTTCAACCCTTTATATCTTCTACATTTATAGATCTGTGCACAAAATAACTATAGTTTATAATTGAGAAAAACAAAGTGTATAAGAGAACAAAATTCCATATCAATACGTGGTTCACAGTGGGAGATATAGAACGGCAATAATTTTACAGAATATCATGACCCAAAAAATTTTCAACCCTTTATATCTTCTACATTTATAGATCTGTGCACAAAATAACTATAGTTTATAATTGAGAAAAACAAAGTGTATAAGAGAACAAAATTCCATACCAATACGTGGTTCACAGTGGGAGATATAGAAAGGCCATAATTTTACAGAATTTCATGACCCAAAAAATTTTCAGCCTTTTATATCTTCTACATTTATAGATCTGTACACAAAATAACTATAGTTTATAATTGAGAAAAACAAAGTGTATAAGAGAACAAAATTCCATATCAATACGTGGTTCACAGTGGAAGATATAGAACGGCCATAATTTTACAGAATTTCATGACCCAAAAAATATTCAACCCTTTATATCTTCTACATTTATAGATCTGTGCACAAAATAACTATAGTTTATAATTGAGAAAAACAAAGTGTATAAGAGAACAAAATTCCATACCAATACGTGGTTCACAGTGGGAGATATAGAAATGCCATAATTTTACAGAATTTCATGACCCAAAAAATTTTCAACCCTTTATATCTTCTACATTTATAGATCTGTGCACAAAATAACTATAGTTTATAATTGAGAAAAACAAAGTGTATAAGAGAACAAAATTCCATATCAATACGTGGTTCACAGTGGGTGATATAGAACGGCCATAATTTTACAGAATTTCATGACCCAAAAAATTTTCAACCCTTTATATCTTCTACATTTATAGATCTGTGCACAAAATAACTATAGTTTATAATTGAGAAAAACAAAGTGTATAAGAGAATAAAATTCTATATCAATACGTGGTTCACAGTGGGAGATATAGAAATGCCATAATTTTACAGAATTTCATGACCCAAAAAATTTTCAATCCTTTATATCTTCTACATTTATAGATCTGTGCACAAAATAACTATAGTTTATAATTGAGAAAAACAAAGTGTATAAGAGAACAAAATTCCATATCAATACGTGGTTCACAGTGGGAGATATAGAACGGCAATAATTTTACAGAATATCATGACCCAAAAAATTTTGAACCCTTTATATCTTCTACATTTATAGATCTGTGCACAAAATAACTATAGTTTATAATTGAGAAAAACAAAGTGTATAAGAGAACAAAATTCCATACCAATACGTGGTTCACAGTGGGAGATATAGAAAGGCCATAATTTTACAGAATTTCATGACCCAAAAAATTTTCAGCCTTTTATATCTTCTACATTTATAGATCTGTGCACAAAATAACTATAGTTTATAATTGAGAAAAACAAAGTGTATAAGAGAACAAAATTCCATATCAATACGTGGTTCACAGTGGAAGATATAGAACGGCCATAATTTTACAGAATTTCATGACCCAAAAAATATTCAACCCTTTATATCTTCTACATTTATAGATCTGTGCACAAAATAACTATAGTTTATAATTGAGAAAAACAAAGTGTATAAGAGAACAAAATTCCATATCAATACGTGGTTCACAGTGGGAGATATAGAACGGCAATAATTTTACAGAATATCATGACCCAAAAAATTTTCAACCCTTTATATCTTCTACATTTATAGATCTGTGCACAAAATAACTATAGTTTATAATTGAGAAAAACAAAGTGTATAAGAGAACAAAATTCCATACCAATACGTGGTTCACAGTGGGAGATATAGAAAGGCCATAATTTTACAGAATTTCATGACCCAAAAAATTTTCAGCCTTTTATATCTTCTACATTTATAGATCTGTGCACAAAATAACTATAGTTTATAATTGAGAAAAACAAAGTGTATAAGAGAACAAAATTCCATATCAATACGTGGTTCACAGTTGAAGATATAGAACGGCCATAATTTTACAGAATTTCATGACCCAAAAAATATTCAACCCTTTATATCTTCTACATTTATAGATCTGTGCACAAAATAACTATAGTTTATAATTGAGAAAAACAAAGTGTATAAGAGAACAAAATTCCATACCAATACGTGGTTCACAGTGGGAGATATAGAAATGCCATAATTTTACAGAATTTCATGACCCAAAAAATTTTCAACCCTTTATATCAGTGGTTCTTAACCTTTTCATAGACGCGGGACACAATTATATGTATATATTTTTCTCGCTGAACATTAACATTAAATAATTTGAAATTCGGTATTTAGCAAGAACTTAAAATTAAATTCAAATTAAAAAAAAGGAACAATTTTTCGTTTTCGTATCTTTCCTAAGTTTCTAATTTTCAATACATTTAAAATTGAAATTTCGTGGAATACTTGGACCATATTCGCGGAACACCAGTGTCCCGCGGAACACCGGTTAAGAACCACTGCTCTAAATGAATGTTATAACAATCGATGTTCTCGACGATTTATCACATTGTGTTTCAATAAGTTCAATTCCCTTTTAGTTCTTGACCTCTGTATCACGTTTGGTCGTCTTTCTATTGAACTTTTTAGTAAACGTTGCAGTTTACTATTTGAAAAGCAACCAATAAGAAAAATTGTCTTTTTGTTCTTGACTTCTTTGATGGGAATCACTTGGACATGAAATACTGCGTAATGTGTAGGATTTCTTTCTTCAACCAAGATAAACTTACACCATCTAACTTACTTCCTTCATTGATGGCACTTACCCCTTTTTAATGAGTTATCGTTCACTTTTTCTAGTCCCCTCTTCATCTAAATATCAATATTAAAGGAGAAATACAGGTAAATTTCTCCATGAATATTACTCCTTTTATATTAGGCCATACTTTGCAACCTCTCCGTAAGAGAACCAGAAACATTAATTCCTGCAAGCAAGAACGTCTTCCCCTAGACAGATTTAGGACAGTTATTGAGATTCTGCTCCTACAAGCATCATCATAAACACCCAGACCGATTTACGACAGTTATTGACATTTCAGCTCAATGAGGAAATGAGAGATTTCTATCTGTTGCGTAAACTTCTATCTTTCAAAAGATTCATGCATGTTTTACAAGACCAAAGATGCTACTTCTCAGGAAATTTGATATATTACAGAAAAGTTGTCTTAACACGTTCCAATAGCTGGAATCCCCAATAAGCTTAAAACTTCTATTTTTACTTAAGGTGAGAAGTTTCCTTCATTATTAAAGATCTTCCTTCTTATTTTTTTCTTTGAGAGAAATTATTGTAATCGTGTAGATTTTAGTTTTTCGAATTTTCATCCAAAATATCTGCTTTGAGGTCACCTCAGTCCATCTGTTTCTGTACGCTGTATCTCCTTCAAAAATTAAGCAAGAGAGCGGAAACAGAGCACAATTAAAGAGGTAGATCTGTACAATCATTGCCCATATTTTCGCCAAGATTACACCAATATGACAGGAGATAGAGCAATTCAAAAATATGAAGGAAATTCAAACCTCCAAAACTTTATCACTTTATATCTCCTTCATAAACATAGCTAGCAAAGCTGCAATGGTGCACTATTTTAGGTCATCTGTTTCTGTATGCTGCATCTTTTTCAAAAATTACGTAATCAATTATGTAATTGCCCATATTTTGCCCATAATTGCCGCCCAATTCTAAGTTTCAAGAACAGTTAAACACAACAGGGTTAAATCGTATGTGTTTTTGCGCCAGATTTTCCCCTCAAATAACTGAAATTCTTTGGAGGGGCGGATGAATAAAAGAAGGTTCGAAGCAGATGATTCCTATGATTTAGAAATGTTATGCACATTTATTTCTATCCCTGTAAAAATGTTACTTTGTTTGTAGTGAATTTAGATAACTTTATCTTACATAATTGATCATCTTCAGATTTCTTTTTTATAAAAAAAGATGACACAGATATTCAGTGATTTGATAAAACATGAACAAAGATGAAAATTGATGATTTAATTATTATTCGATAACCTTTAGATACTTAAGGCAGATCCAGTTATAACGGTTATCTATCATTTGGTCGGCCATTTCCTAATTTGCATAATCAGGCTATTTTTTATTAATTTATAATCATGATTTGTGTAATTTTTTTAAAAGAAATTATTGATTAATTAACTGTAATTATACTCATTCTCTTTCCCTCCTCTTTAAATGATTACAAAAAAAAAGACGTGAAACCTCAAAGGACAAAAGGTCAACAAGTAAAAAAAAAAAAACTATATTTTCGCAACGTGATGTTATTCTCTGAAAGGTTACCTTTCGTGTTTACAGCCACTATCAGGATTGTTTTTTATTACAATGAACTTGATCTGATGTTTACTTCACAATTACAAATGCTAAATCAGTCAAAGAATATTTTATTGTATACAGTGTTTCCTTTTATGAATTAAGCGTAGTTATTGTTATTTAGTTGCATATTGTTTAGATTATAATAGAAGTTAAATCTGAAGATAGAAAGAAATACTACAGATAGAGGCGTTAATGACCAGAGCAGTCGATGCGCCATAGAAAAACTAAGACTAAAATGGAATATACAACTAAAAGAAAGTAGATTGGCCAAAACTGTGCGCTGTCAGAGAAAGAAAGAAGATAGAAAAGGAGAACAAAAAATCTGGACAATGAAATCATAAATAAAAGTTGTAAAAAATTTTATAAAAGAATACAGAGTGACCAAAAAAAGGCTTTTTTAAGCGAGGTCTAATCTTTGTAGAGATCTGGATGGTAATATTGTACCCGAGAAAAAATTAGATTCTTCAAAGATAGAGCGATTATTTCAATGACTAGCTGGATGCTTGGTACTGTTGATGCACTAGCAGAAGTGGAATTATTAAGGCCAATTCTTTGTCTGACTGTCAAAAGACGGAATGGAGAAAATAGATCTTCGGAAGTGAGAGGAGAAGATACCGGAAATTATCTCAACCCTTAGATAGATGCTGCAGTGGTTGACCAGAAAGCCTAGGCTACTGCGACCCTAGAACGTCTATTGTGGTACTCACTAATTAGAGGATATCCTCTAGCCTTGTCAGACTAGGCTTTGAAGTACGAGTATGATGAGAGGAACTGGGCTCTAGATGCTGTATTTGTAAATATTTGTTTAAAAATTCGTTAAATATGTTCTTTAATTGTCAAAAAACGGACTTACTAAAACAAAAATTACATCGTTCATCCAGTGCCATACATTTTTCTAATTAAAAAAACAAAATATGTTTTTTAACTTTCGTTAATTCCTTAAAAATTGTTGAGGATAAATTAATTCTGTTTAAAACAGGATTTATTAAAAAAGGAACCCGCTTCAGAAGAATGGTAGATTTCATCAAAGAGCCCACATCCTTTTACAGCATGCCTATTGTCTGTGAAATAAAGATTTGTAAACGAACGTGTTTGTTGCATAAATCCTGATTCTGTTTGTTATTTAATTCTAGCTCGGCCTAAATTAAGTTTTCTATTTACAAAAAACAAAAACAAAATAAGATAAAACATTCAGTGGCAAATTATTTTGTTTATTCAAGATTTACTTTAAACACGTAGGGAACAGATATACGAGGTGTGTTCAAAAAGTAACGGGAATTTTTAAATTTCGCGGGTTTGGAGAGTCTGATTGTAAAATTTTTTTTTTTATTATGTTGGTACACATGCCCCTGAAGTACGATAAAATTTTCAGTAATATTCATTGTTTACTTCTTAAGTGGCAGCCGTTAAGGTTAGTCGTGTTTTTCGAGCTTGGCGATTTTTGTTTGTTAAAAAAAATGGATCAAAGAATTTGTATTAAATTTTGCGTAAAAAATGAAATAAAGTATGTGAAATGTTAATAAAGGCATATGGTGAGTCTGCTATGAGTAAAACAAGGATTTACGAGTGGTATAAGCGTTTCCAAGATGGCCGCGAAAACGTTGAAGATGACGAACGACCTGGACGTCCAAGCACATCAACAACCGATGAAAACGTGAAAAAAGTGAAAGAAATGGTTATGAACGATCGCCGAATCACCATCAGAGAAGTCGCTGATGATGTTGCCATATCAATTGGCTCATGCCATGAAATTTTTTCGGATGTTTTGGGTATGAAACGTGTGGCAGCAAAATTTGTTCCAAAATTGTTGAATTTCGAACAAAAACAGCGGAGAATGGAAGTTGCTCAAGAGTCACTCAATGAAGTCGACAACGATGCGGATCTACTGAAACGTGTTATAACAGGTGACGAAACATGGGTTTACGGATATGATGTCGAAAATAAGGCTCAATCGTCCCAGTGGAGGCATTCTGGATCGCCAAGACCGAAAAAGGCTCGACAAGTGCGGTCGAATGTGAAGGTTATGCTCACTGTGTTCTTCGATTTTAATGGCATAGTGCATCATGAATTCTTGCCACAAGGTCAAACAATCAATAAGGAGTACTACCTACAAGTTCAACGCCGTTTGCGTGAAGCAATCCGAAAAAAACGCCCGGATTTGTGGCAAAACAATTCATGGATTTTGCACCACGATAATGCACCTGCTCACACTTCATTGCTTGTTCGTGAATTTTTGGCCAAAAACAAAACTTTAACGATGCCCCAGCCTCCATATTCGCCAGACATGGCTCCATGTGACTTTTTTCTATTTCCAAACATAAAGAGAACATTAAAAGGCCGTCGTTTTACAAACATAGATGACATTAAAAGCGAATCGCTGAAAGAGCTGAAAGCTATCACAAAGATCGAGTTTCAGAAGTGTTTCGAGGATTGGAAAAAGCGCTGGCACAAGTGTATTGTATGCGAAGGGGACTACTTTGAAGGCGACAATATTAATGTAGATGAATAAATAAATATTTTTTTCAAAAAACGAAAATTCCCGTTACTTTTTGAACACACCTCGTATTTATTTTTATCTCTTAGAGCTTGGCAATGATTACACTGGAATACTGTAAGAGGATGTTTAAATTCAGTTTAAACTTGTTTAAACAATAATATATACAATTAGTGAGAAGTGAAGATGTAAATGTGTGGCGAAGAGCAGGAAGATACGAGTAGTAACTACACAACGGTAGCACTCCCAGAAGGAGATCGTTCTCCAGAGCTAAAGGAAGTCTCACGGTCACTGGCGATTCAGCTGGCATTGTGGATTGTCAGGAATGCCAGAGTAGGCGAGAAGACTGTCCAAGAGGATTAGTGCAAGCAGAGAGAGTAGTATGGAACTTGCGTACGAATGGGATGTTGAGGTCATTGTGAAGAGTAAGGTAGGAGTGTCAGCTATCTGTCGGAGTAGTTTTGATTGAAATATCTGTACAGTCCGTATGTTTGTAGGTTTGGCTGAACTCCACAGCTCTAGACTGTAAGACAAACACAGGTTTGAGGATAGTATTGTACATTAAACGTTTCGAGTTCTATGGGCAATTTGGAGCGTCGTCGAAGTCTGTAAAGAAGTTTCGCACGTTTTGTCATTGCTTGTCTTTTAAGTTTTCAATGATTTCTTTACCGAAATGTAGAGAAATGTTAGCTGTATAAGTAGTATAAATTGCAATGTTCTAGTAATACCAGTTCATGAGATATTCAATAATAAATTTTTCCCGATTTCAAATTCGTTTCGAATTCCGTAAAATTTCAAACGTTTATATTTCTTTTCATATTTATATCAGAATTCCATGATTTCTTCACCGAAATGTAGAGAAAACTTATCATAGCTTTATAACTGGTACAAATTGCGATGTTTTGGAGATAATAGTTAACGAGATATTGAAGGTAAAATTTTGAAGGTATTCAAAATCCTACAAATTTCAAACGTTTATATTTCTTTTCATATTTATATCAGAATTCCATGATTTCTTCACCGAAATGTAGAGAAAACTTATCATAGCTTTATAACTGGTACAAATTGCGATGTTTTGGAGATAATAGTTAACGAGATATTGAAGGTAAAATTTTGAAGGTATTCAAAATCCTACAAATTTCAAACGTTTATATTTCTTTTCATATTTATATCAGAATTCCATGATTTCTTCACCGAAATGTAGAGAAAACTTATCATAGCTTTATAACTGGTACAAATTGCGATGTTTTGGAGATAATAGTTAACGAGATATTGAAGGTAAAATTTTGAAGGTATTCAAAATCCTACAAATTTCAAACGTTTATATCTCTTTTTGTATTTAACAGATTTCAATGATTTCTTTACCGAAATGTAGAGATATATTAGCTGTACATGTGGCCTAAATGGCAATGTTTTAATTATAATATTTCAAGAGATATTCAATATTAAATTTTTGACGTTTTCAATTTCATTTCGAATTCCGTAAAATTTCAAACGTTTATATTTCTTTTCATATTTATATCAGAATTCCATGATTTCTTCACCGAAATGTAGAGAAAACTTATCATAGCTTTATAACTGGTACAAATTGCGATGTTTTGGAGATAATAGTTAACGAGATATTGAAGGTAAAATTTTGAAGGTATTCAAAATCCTACAAATTTCAAACGTTTATATCTCTTTTTGTATTTAACAGATTTCAATGATTTCTTTACCGAAATGTAGAGAAATGTTAGCTGTATAAGTAGTATAAATTAGTAGTATACGGCTTCTATGAGATGTCGTTTATCTATGAAGAGCCGAAAGATAGCGCACCAGATCTGTGCAAAGAAGAGGATTGATGTAGAAAAAGACAGAAGTGGACAGGAGAAAACGTGGCATGCTGGGCATTTTTGGGGGATTCATTTTAATTTGCCACTTCTTTGCCCAACAAAGAATAAACTTAATGTTTCAACTTTTATAAGGGTTAATTTCTAATTGCCATTTCTTAAGCTTCTAGATAGAAGTCGAATCTTCCAGGTAGTATTCAGTTGAATAAAGTAGAAAAGTTCAATAACCGAATAAAATGAAATTTAGAGATTGGTGGCCAACTTGAGGTGAGGCAGAGAGAGTTAGTGTCAATATGGGGAGTCAGGTTATGCGGCACATTCCAAATAACTTGCTTACATCACTTCCAGTAACTTCCTGCAACCCGTTCTTCGCCACACCAATATGTTTGCTACGAGCTTCCAACAATACTATACATTCTTCAACCAATATCTTCTATTGCTTTCTCTTACTACTGGCAAATGGTATCTATTTTGATCTTGACAATTTTGCGATATCGAGGGTTCCACCGATAATATGTATATCTATTTTTGAGGTACCCAGGTGGGAAAAATTGATTTAGAAAATTTTTGTGTTTGCGTATAGTAATCATCATTTTTACGAGGTCTGTAAATTAAGTAATAAGACTTAGTTTTTAATTTTTTTTATTCAAAAAGAATTACAATTCTATATTGTCACCTTCAAAATAACTTCCTTCTGAAGCCACACAGCGCTGGAGACGTTTCTTCCACTCCTCATAGCAGTGCTCGAACTCCGATACTGGAATAGCCTTCAGCTGGTCGGTTAAAGCCGTTTGAATGTTTTCGTCTGTCCCAAAATGAGTTTCCACACTTTTATTGAAAAACACTTTTATTGAAATTGCTGTGTGACAAGGAGCACGCTGATTTGTTTTTTCGATATCCACGGAATCGTCCACAAAGAGTTTCTACCTCAAGGTCAAACGGTCAATCAACACTTTTACCGAGAAAACTTGAAAAACTTCGAAAAAGGGTCATTCGTGTGAGACCAAACATCAAGAACAAGTGGGTGTTGTATCACGATAATGCTCCTTGTTACACAGCAATTTCAATAAACCAGAGTTTTTGGCCTGTAAAAACATTCCTGTGGCTTCTCAGCCTCCTTATTCGCCTGACTTGAGTCCTTGTGACTTTTTTCTCTTCCCGAAGTTAAAAAAATCACCTCAAGGGAACTCATTTTGGGACAGTCGAAAACATTCAAACGGCTGTAACCGACCAGCTGAAGGCTATTACAGTATCGGAGTTCGTGCACTGCTATGAGGAGTGGAAGAAACGTCTCCAGCGCTGTGTGGCTTCAGAAGGAAGTTATTTTGAAGGTGACAATATAGAATTGTAATTCTTTTTGAATAAAAAAATTTAAAAAAATCAGTCTCATTACTTAATTTACAGACCTCGTATATTTCATCATCACCCTCATCATTATCATGATGGAGGGGATTAGCTCAGGTGTTAGTGTTACTGGATTCCCACGCGGGGATCCTGGGTTCGAATCCAGGTGCTGGCCTTTACCCATTCTTTGAAGCTTCATACAGCTCACTGTCCGGAAATAGACAACTGTGTCTCTCAATGTGTAAATTAAATGAAAATTAAGTTCTTACTCAGGTGAAATTTACCCTGCAGAATTAACTTTTTGATTACTTCACTCACCTGTAAAAGAGAAGGCGCATAAAGTATGAAATAATTGCAATAACTCGATCGCTATACTTTTTCTTGGGAATACTTCAGCGATTCTTTCTACACTAGTTGAGAAAAAGTTAAACTTAATTTCCAATTCCCTGTTGAAATTTACTCGCTTTTTTTTAGAAACTCACTTTTGAAAAAAGGACATTTTTGCAGCAATTCTTTTGAAGCTGTGAAAGCAAACATTATGACTGTGAAAGAAACGATCACGAATTTTAGAATCACTAGAGAAAAGTGAGAATACAAACAAAAGTTTTACGAAACGTTAATAACATACATGTTTTACAAACAGACAGTATACTTACTCATGCGGTTCCCCACCAGAAGGCAGAACTCAAGGACATACGTTTACTAAGAAATGTAATCGCTGGACTGTGCAATGAATAATGCCAGTGTTAAGTCAGTGTTCTCTCTCTCTCTCTCTGCAATGCATAGAAAGGGAATCTTTCCGTAACCAACCATTGTTTACCAGAACTTATACTAATATCCTAGCACGTTGTACTTTAGATATATTAAGCTCTGTGTAAACTTTATGTAAGTCAAATTTTGAAAGCAATTTATAAAAGATAACTTTCCTTCGGTTTATTTACTTAATAAAAAAGAAAGCTTGGGGTACGACGTCCAAAAGCGAGATGTCAGAATGACTGAGCTTACCAAAAAAAATGTCTTCCACTTCTTCGGTGCCGTAAAGCCAAGCTCTTACTGGCAGTAAGAGAACTGGCAGTGATAAATTTAGACAATAATATAAATACTAAAAGGAAACCAGTAGTAGCCATATTGTACAACAGTGAAACTACCCTTGTGACTTGAATAAAACTAATACTGAAGTTGGTATTTCGAGACTGAGTTCTTAATGGGAATCAGTTTGCTTGGGTAGGCTCTAAGGCTCCAGATAATTAATAAATCTATTGGATCAAGTTTCGGACAAGAAATATAGGAACGGACAAAGTGTAGCAATCCAGGGCAGGTTTTTTAAAGAAGATATGGAGAATGTTGCATCCGAGAAGAACTAAACAGACGATTCAAACTTTTCTTCAGACTTCTGGGCAAAAGATTGTACCTTTTACTTAGCAACAAACGACTTATCTACACTATGATACTAAAACCTGTCTGGATTTACGGAATGGAACTTTTGGACTCAGTCAAAGCTTCCAATATCAACAGAATCAAATCCTTCCAATCAAAAACACTCCTTAGAATCGCTAATGCTCCTTACTCTGTATCAAACTCTACCTTGCACCGAAGATTTCCTTGTTCCTTATGTTTCTAAAACTGCAAGATTCCGTTATACCAAGTCCACTATTCAATTTTTCGCACATCCAAAACTTCTAGTTACCCCTACACTTGCTACACTGTCAAGAAACACTCAAGCGTTAAAGTGCCGGTGACCATGCCATTCTCTTAATTAGGGCCAATGCAACAACAAAATGAGTGTAGCGAAATGCTCTTATCTGGAAGCCTTCTTCACTGGGTGCACCCATTACATGCATCAAAGTCAGAAATTAACTGCAGTAGTGAAATAAATAATATTGAAAACAAAAATCAATTAAAAAAAAGAATGAAATGTTCCCTTAGAAGTTAAGAAATAGCTACAAGGAGGTTTCAAATCGATTTATTTACAAAATAGAGACGGTTTTTTGACCCAAGAAGAAAGTTCCGAACGGCAAAAAAGCGCAGATAATTTGACATTCTTCAATTTGCAGTATCAAATACTTTTATCAAAATACTGACATTAACAGAAAGAAGCAATCATGAGTGAAATGCTCCTACAATACATGCCTCCATACGCACGACATTCAACTATCAGCTCAAGAAGTGCCAATCATTTTCACTTGTATGACAAGCAAACAGATTGTATCTACAAATTTTCTTAAAAATTTATTGTGTTAAAGGTAGTTTTTTTTTTGTTTTTTTTTAAATTCAAGATCAGATATTGACAATAAGTGCACAATAAGAGTAACTTGCACCATTTTACAAAAATTGTTAACAATTAAATAGTGTACTCAAAACAAATGTGCTACGTTAAGTTAGTGAAATGAGTTACAATAGTAAGGTAAAAAATAATCATAAGACTAAGATGTTATCATTATAAACTATCAAGTTAATGTGGAATGAAATCTTTCCTGCCAAATATGTTTCACAGCCATGACCTAGTCCTAGGTCGAAAGCAATGCGAAAATAAATAGAAATGAGACTGAAAAATCAACAATAACTTCTATTTTCTTTTACATAGTCACTTATTAGAAAAATCATTTATTATTATATGTATATTATTATTTCACATGTCTGGTAAAAAACAGATAATTTGCTTTTTTTTACCAGACAATGATTGAATCAATTGAAAGCACTGAAATAACAACACAGATTAAACATGTCTTTGTACCAAGAACATAAAGAGTAGTAGAGAGGACAGATATAATATACATTTTTTTTTAACTTGGCCATATGTTCTAACCATATGACACCACTAGGGGACCCGAATCAGCCACGCAAATAGAAATAGATAGCATCTGAACAAGTGTAACGTTTGACAAAATAGGAAAGAAATCAATTATAGAAAATAGCACGATAATTACTTAAATTTGTAATTTTTGTTTACACTTTCTCAAATTACGAGTTTTTAAAATTTTGCTCCTTATTGTATCCATATTAACAAAATTGTAGCTTATTAACAAAATTTGCACATATTTCATTAATAAAACTACGTGGCATTGTTAAAATAAATAATATATTCAGTTTCCATAAATTTTGTTTCTTGTTTGAAGAGTGGTAACTGCATGCCTTCTCAGTAACTTCTAAATTGTTGAAATTAATATTAAGACAAGGCTGTTATGGTCGCAGTCTATAGTCGAGTAAAATCGACCAATTACATGAGGTTTAGTTGGTGGCCAGTTAGGTCCAGTGAGAATGTGTAGATCTTTTTGGATTTCTTAAAATTAATCTATTACTTTTTTCAGAATTGAATCAAGAAAGAGTCGCAAAAGATGATGTCATCGAAATCCTTTCCTGCAAGGATTTTGAAAAGAAAATAAAGCTTCAGGAGAGGAGAAGTTCTTTATGCAGAAGTTTGACTCTAGGAAGAAATGCGAAAGATTTGGACACAGCACAGAATGCTTCCAGTTTACAAGAAAGGTAGTCGGTTGGGTTCACCAATTATCGCGGAATCTATTAGCTCAGAATATTGCCTATAAAATCCTGAATGAATTTCCGTTGCAGCGGTGTCTATTTTTGACAAATTACGGTGTTTCTGAGATAGGCAAACAGCCTGTTTTTTCATATAGAATTAATAATAACCAACAATACTAAAACAGGGTTCTTTAGAAGCAGAAAGAACATAGGAAACCCTTCAAAGGGAAACCCTTTGTAGATTAGTGAATATTGGATTTAGTCACCTCTTGATCGGATACTTGGAGTGCATGAAAGAAGACTAGAAAATAAAAAAGTCCTAAAGAGCATCTCTGGCCCAAAATTAGAAGGCTCCAACGAGAATATTAAGAACAGAAAAAAATCCTAGCCGCAGTCATTAACTCAATTAACATAAAATTTCAATAATAATAATACTTCAGTCTATTCGAACAGATGTCTTACATTGTTTTCTTAAACTATAAGAATAATAGCTCCTAAGTGCTTATTTAAAAACTCTCAATATTTTATATTCAGGAGGCATTTCCTTTTTTTTTAATAATTATTCCTGCTTTTTGATTATATCAATGCATACCATAAAAAAGGGAAAAGAAATGAATGTATAATGTTGAAGGGTACTGCTTGGAAACAAGCCTTGAAAGTGTATCCAAGCCTTAAAGAGAAGCTAATTTAGTGAACTCTTAACGCATTGATGCGATTCTGCACGGTTATCTATTGAAGAATAGGTTTATCTTTTGAATACAATGTAATCATTCTCAACAAGAAATGTATTAATGTTAAGGCAAAAAATAAATAATTCAGTTATTTATTTTTTTGTATTCAGAGATCAGTTCAGTGGTTAGTTCACTTGAATTCCACTAAGAGATCCCGGCTTCGAGTTCAGTCTACCCTTACAAACTTTTTGCCTTCCTGTCTAAGTGCACAGAAAATATTTGAAAAAATTAAAGGAAAACTCCAGCTAAAGAGGCAGATCTTTCCATTAGCCACATCTTAAGAGGTAACGAAGATAGAACAGCCTTCATGGAAACAGTCGCTAAGAAACCGGCAAAATATTCGGCCTCAGCAGCCAGAAACCCTCTTTCGAAGATGGACAACGGCCTGTAAAAGAGAAATCTAGAGTTGAACGCTTTAGAGATTTAATTTGATTTTTTCCTACATTTATTTTAGAATTATATTTAGATTAGATTAGATTGTTTTAGACGGGTGGCTCCACCAGAAAGGGAAAGGAACGCAGGCAATCCAAATGCCCATTGTTCCCCGCCCACCCCTCAAATCATGAGAGACACCAGGGTTTCAAGACCAAAAAATCCGGCTAAAAGTTGCCAGATGCTAAATATAATAAACTAATAAAGTAGCAAAAGAATTAGAACACTAGGGAGCATGGCGATTCAATCGCCCAGTGCACTGAATAAACCTAGAAAGTTCGTTAAGATTACCAGATGCCACAATTTCCGGTAGGGAAACATTTAACCTCCCGAAGACGAGGAAACTAGTTTTAGAATAAACTGGACACAGCTCTACAAAGTGCCGCACAGTCTCATTGGAGTCACCACAGCCAGCGCAAATTGGCTACTGGGTAAGGCCGCATTTGAAAAGATGGTACGCTAAATTCGCATTCAACACCTGAACCAACTGGCCGATCCGGGACCTGCTAAAACCGACAATATCCGTTTTTGACAGGCCAAGGATTTCCTTAGTCTGACGGCAGTTAGAGTTAACTATGGATCTCCACCGTAACCGATGTTCCTTCAAAATTCACTGCTTCACCTCTGTTCTACAACGTAGATAGGATACAGGGATAATGGGCTGAGGAGTCATTGTTATCAACGCAGCTCCTTCCTTTGCTGTTTCATCAGCAAGTTCGTTACCCAGAATCCCGGAATGACCAGGGGACCAAGCAAAGAAGTGCCAATTCAAGGAAGTGCACTTCCTAGAATTATATTTAACCCAACGTTAAATAATTTTAAACCTTTTCGATTGGATATTCTTCACATTTACATTTTTCTCTAGATATAAAACATTTAATAGAGATTGGTTGAACAGAACTGAAAGCTTCTGATTAAGTTAGAAGGGAGATGTAAAGGCGATAAAGTAGTTTCCAATCTAGTATCTCAATTAATCTACAACTTCAGAGAATAGTAGCTATTTAGAGGTTGCCTAATCTAGATTTGGTTTTAAAAAATAGATCTTCAGTTAGCCCAGTTAGTGAATTGAAGATGAAGCATTTATATCCGATTTCTATCGCTATCAGCACAGAAACCCAAGATATACTCGTAATTTCATCAGTTTCTGTCATTGAATGCATCTTTACAGTGTATATTGTGTAGAGACTAGTCCCTGGTTATTGCTACCCTGAGGCACCTCTGACACTGTAAAAAAATTAGGGGCGAGTGGGAGCCAGCCCAGGTTCCAAACGATACCTGGAAATATTGATCCAGCCAGTAGACTTTAAGCATTGGATAGTACAGATAGTTTAATCTAGAAATTTTAGAATGACACCTCAAAGATTAAAAGAAATTTATAAAAAAAATTCTACAATTCTTTGGTAAAATATGAACGCTAATTACAAAAGTATCGATTAAATAATTGCAGTATTTAATCTCAGAGCTATTTAGCGGTTTTATCTAATTTCATTATCTTGTATTTTAATTAACCACCTCTGGAGGCAATTATTCTGAGCTGGGAGACAATCTTGTACAGTTGGATACTATTTCTAAACACAATCAATATTCAAATTAGACAAACATTGCCTACCAAGCGTACGCCAATATTTCGATAATCTATTGTTCAAAAATCTCAAATCTCAATTACCTTCTTTTCTATTTGTAAGGGGAAGTTTTTTAAATTTGAATGATAATAACGATTATGGCTACTACATGGAATTAAAGTGTAAAATTTGAACAACCGATAATTAGAAAAAATATTAATAGCCAATAAAAAGAAGGGATTAGCAACACATTGGATTTCCACGCGGCGATCTCGAATAAGAATCCAAATTCGTACATTAATTATTCCACTTTTTAAAATCTTTTTCTTTTTTTTTATGTTCATTGGCAGCCTCAAGTTCCTTTTTAATATAAATGTGATTTCACAAACGTTTTCTGAGTTTGTGTAGATCTTGTGAAGAACGCATCCCATTTTCAGCCATTTCTTTTCTGTTATTGCAAATTCTCGTTCATCCCTTCATTCCTAATGATTACAATTTGCTTGCCATTTATATAGGGACCTACTTTCCTACCAAATCGTTTAATTTTCTTCAATAAAACAGCCGGCATTTTTCGCGAAAAGTGTCTACTGGAGGTAATCAGAATCTAAGGAAAATACCCTGAGGAATGCAATATTCTACCCGAGATTTACTAAATAATAAGAGAAACTAAATTAAGATTCAACAAGTAAAATAACTAATAAATAAAAACCAAAAATTATTGATTTCCAGTGCCAAATAGATTAATAAATAATGTAAAAGAAAAATAGAAAAGGAAAAGCATTGTTAGTAAGTCATTAGTTGGTTAGAACACGTAACAAGTTCGGAGGAAAACATCCACGTGGTTGCATGGCAACCAAAACTGGGCTCCCTCTTACACGTGCAAGTTTTCTGTAGCCAGTTATTATAATAGGGAAAGTTAGATATAACAAGCAAGCAACTTCTAAATTCAACTAGATACTAGAATCATCTTAGAAACAACATATAGAATCAAATCGCTTTACCATTTGTAAGTGAATTATATCATGGGGTAACTCTACCTTTCTGGATTGTGAGAGAAAATTACCATATTTGCTTCCCAGATTTCTGATGGAAAGGTAGAATTCATCGTAGATATATATAAACTTCATTTATATTGAAAGTACACAAACAAATAAGTTCCAACGTATGTACAGTACAATATTCTAACATAGTTGAGGGAATTTTAGGGTCAAGGAGATTATATACAATAAAATAGAGAGAAAATAGCTAGTGGAGGATGTTAAAGAAGGATATTTTGTGTTCATAGGAGAAGAGAGGATCCTAAGTGGCTACTTCACGGCAGAGAGGGTTAGGATAACAATCTAGAGTGCAAAAGAGTTTCAGCAGACGGTTTTGAATGATGGAGTTACTGGAATTATGAAAACATTCTTTTGGAGTGAGTCAACGTTATTGCGTCCAGGATATTCTGTCGCAAGTCTAAGTCTAAGTAAGTTCTGTGTTGTCCTGGAGTTTCTTGATGTCTGACTTGTTACTGCAAGTCAGGCTCCAGGTGGAACAGGCTTAAAGTAACATCGGCCTGATGTCCAGTTTGTAGAGGAGGTGTTTGTCGCGTATTCTCATCTTCCAGTCGCTTGAAAGCAAAGGATTAAGTTCACTTTGTCTAGGGAAGGTGTTCAAAGATAAGCCGAAGAACTTGACGTAGTATTAACAAGGAAACAAAGTACTGTCGTGTCTTAATTTTCATTTCAAGAAGGGCCTACTTTAGTAAAGATGTGCAATGGCGTTAGTTTTCTCATTATTTATTTTAATTGTATACTTAATGCAGTATTCAGTCAGTTTGTCTAAAGGTAAAGTAATTTTGAAGTAAACTGTCGATTCTCCATGGTGTGTCAATCAACCCACGTCATCACCGTACATACAGACAAGATTGATTTGTGGAGTTTGTATGTACCATTACCTGGTTTCTGTCATAAGGAAGAGGCTATCTGTCAGGAGGACGGTTTTAAAGTAATATTGACTTTTTCGTTCATAGAATAAAAGATAAAATAAGAAAAACTATTTCAGAACTCAGTAAAACTCGGTTTGAAGAGAAGAAAATATAAAAAGGAAACTTTCTATTTCACGAATTAATAATAAATAAGTACGTAATAAAACAAAAAAAACTTTTATACAGCAAATACGAAAAATGAAAAATGTTTTATAAAAATATTTTTACAACTGAGCGCATCTTAAATAATAATTTATTAAAGCTAATAACCAATGGAGTCCTCGTCAAATACCTAATTCTTGTGCACTTTTTTCTGTATTGATCAAAGACCAAAGAAATGGGAGAAGCTACAACAATTCACAAACAGTAATTTCAAGCAAGATCTAAAAATGTCAACCTTATAAACTAAATCATTACAGAAAGAAATATAAATAAAAACCAGTTACAATTATTGTATTTTTGACTAAATATCTTTTTGATTAACTTGTGATCCAAACATATATATATAAAAAAAATACATTTTCAACCCAGGTATGTTAACGAAAAAGAGAAGATGTTGAACCGGTTTGTTAGGTACCTACGGGTCAACTACATGATTCTGTCACTATATAATATTCTGGTTGTATATAAGATTTAATAAAACACTAAATATTATTTAGTAACTATCAAATTATTTATTAGAACAATTTTTACAGTTTTCATCAATCAATATTAGGAATTGCAGTTTCCTTTTATTATTCAAAACCCTAGCATAAAAGCACAGATCTAGGCCAAGAATGGACCCCTAAACAAACCAATTGAAAAACCATAACTGTCAAATTCAGTGCTCAAACTGGTTTATCTCAAACTTACCAGCAGCCTCTTTACAGTACCTTCTCAAATCCGTCAGAGACAGGTTTACGAACTAGTTACTCTAGTATTAACTCCACTCAGATTATATCCTCAATATGCAATGAGTATAGCATAGGCATCTCCCATTCTGTATACTCTTCAATATCACTCAGTTGTCACTAAGCCCCGCCGAATGTTGAAAAGTGGTTGTCCACTGGTATATGTCCAATAATCAGCGCTACTATGTCCCTTACAGTTCCCTTTAATTGTTCTTGAAAGAATTCTTAGGCATAACGTTCTTTATAAATCTCTTAGATTGGTCGTAACAGTTACGTTGGTTTAATCTTATGTTCATTTCTGGGAAGAAATTAGAAACATATAAATTTTGGGCATTCGAAAGATTGACGGGATTCCCATCTTTGCCATTTCATTACCCTGGATTTCTTGATGTTCCGGAACCTAGAAAAGGCACACTCCTTTTTTTTCGACCTAGTTAATTGATTCTTCATTCTTTTTTACCACCATTGATGAGGACCCTAATTTATCCAGGTCCTTCAAGTAAGAAATTAAATTCTTAGTAAGTAGTAAGTAAGTAAATTCTTCACAAATCTTTTGTTCTCTAGTTACCTCCAGCTACCCACAAAACTCTATGATCTCTATGTCCTCTGACTGAAAAATAGTCTTCAACAGACTAAGATGTGCTTCACACCCTTATCTTTTTAATTTAAACGCGCACACGCCTAAGATACCCTGCTCTTTCCTTCCTTGAAACGTCTGTGAAACAGATCTAGATTGCTGGATAAGTATCTGTTTCTTGCTTAAATTTTGTTCATTCACACAAATAAGCTTATTTACTTGACATATCAAATCGCTAAAACCCACAGAAAATGAACCGAGAACATTAAGTCTTAAGTTTACTGCGATTTTGAGGATCTTTCTGTTAAAAAAACCAATTGTTTTACTATAATTTTTCTGAAAATTAGTTCAAAATAAAATTTTTGGTTTAAATATATATTTGTTAGAAGTTATGAAAATAAGTTTTAGATAGATCACACAGACCACTATTTAATTTATAAGGAAGTTGGTGCCAATCAGGAAAAAAAAAAAAATTATTAATTTTATCAATAAAATAAAAAGCAATTAATTTAAGGTAATTAAAATTTTTTGAAGGATAAAATTTAACAGTAAACGATTGTCGGTAATAATTAATTTATTACCACTAATTATACAGCACTGTTACGAGATGCGGCACAAAATAGTCTTTAGTACAAAGCTAAACAATATTTAGATAACAATACCTGTTAAAAAGCAACAATTATACACAGGCAAGGAAGTTTAATTGAATACCCACCAAAGTCAACTGGGAAAAATTAATTTTGTTATTCTAACGTAGGGTTCTTCTGATGTAGGGTGAAATGTTGGAAATGAAAATAGAAAGAGAGCTGTCGATTGGCACAATCAGCAGCAAATGAATCGAAATTTGTCAGTTCACATTGAAAATGTAAAACTTTTAGAATATTTTCAATATTAACTGCGCTTTCCAAGCAAAATAGTTGGAGAAATACACTTATATGGCCAACTACGTGAAAATGATAAATTTAACCACAAGGTAATATACAGTTAGTTATAAAGTTAAGGTGGCCCTTAACACCCATTCGGTTAATGGGTGAGGACTAGGCAGGCGATTCTGAAGAAGTATATCCTCCTGCAGGCCTTGGTTAGAGGATGGAAACCTTGAAGAATCATGATCTGGTTCATGTATTCCTCACTGCTAAGGGAACATCTTGATTTTACTGAAAATCACTGAAAGAATAAAAACCAGGATTTTATTTATCAAAGCAATAAAATCCCATATTTCATAATTATTTTAACGATTTTAGAATATAATCCGTTGTTTTTAAAGCAATTAGTACACAAATGAATTCCAACAATATATTAGTTCAGACTAATACGTAAATTTTCAGTCCGCTAAAGATCAATTTCTTGCAATAAAATACATTTTTGAGGCTAATTGTTTCACAATTGGAACTGTCTATAATTGAGTGTAATTTCGTAATGATCTGGTAAATAGGCAGGGAGATGTCGTGACTACAAATTGGTGAGGAAATAAAGCAAGTAGTCCAAAATTGTTAATTGGACTCTTTGATATATTTTAAAATCTTTCAAGTTTACGAGTACAATGAAGTTTTCAAAGCAATCTCGTTCACCTTGAGCTGAATTAAACAAATGAGCTTCGCTCAATACGATTATTGAACATTAGTTCTTTAATATTTAAATTCAATACTTAATGATTTTACAGAGCATTTCAAATATTGCTAATAAATCTGCTTAATGATAAGTAAGATTGCGTTTGTATATCAACGATTAGTTTAAAAGGAGGATTAATTTTTCGATTAATTTGATTAAATAAATGATAGGCGAACGCCTCCTCTTGAAATGTCCGGAGTTTGAATCTCAATCGCGAAATTTCGGAAAATAAAGAGATGTTAATATCATTATGAATTGGAGTACCATAAACTATAAAAACTGTTTTCATCTCCGGCGGCCTGAAAATATCAATTCGATCGGAGAAAATTTAAAGTACGAAATAGTAAATTTTCAAATATACAGAAAATTCTTTTAATTACGACGATAAATTCCAGATTTTTACAATTTTAATTTGCAATATTTTATAGGTATATTTTGTATAGTATTCTTTGGTTTAACGACAATAATTCATTTAGGAAATAAATTTTAAGGTGTAAGTAATAAAAGAGATTTTAAGAAGGAAGTAATAAAAGAACAAAATTACTCGGTTGATAATGAAAATATAGTGAAACATTAAATATTAGACCAAATATGGTGTATATGTATTTTATCGACCTAGTCGTGTGGAAACGTTAACAACAAGGGGAACGACCCCTCGGATCGGGTGTTCCGCCTCTGGATCTGGCTATCAACAATATTAACTGCCTTTTCTTTATCACCAGCTATAAAAGACAGCAATCGACTTAGGCTTTCCTAAGAAAACACAAAGTATTTCCTAAATTCCATGTATACACAATTATCTCTTCTGCTTTAGTTGTTTTGTTATTCAATTTTACTTAGTACACGTCTGCAAAGCATACATTTTGGTTAAATCTAACTTCGTATTATAATTTCAATGAAATTTACAATTGCGGGAGCGATTGTTTATGCAATAGGTAAATGTAGTAATTGATACAACAATGATATGGAAATATGGAATTAACATCCATCGGTGGCTCTCCAATGATTCAATTATTGCGCTACGCTATCGAGTAAGATAGCGGGCAAAGCGCCGTTTGAATTGACGGTTAGGATTGTTTAGAAGTGTAAATGATGAAGCTGGTCAATGAGAGTGGTTAGGATAGATTAGCGGATAGGCGAAAGAGAAAACTTCTTGCTGCGGATGGAGATTGAAAGGTACTTTTTGGGTCAGATTGAATGGTCTTGTTATAGTATGGAGCATTAGTGATACAGCGTCGGATTTCTGACTGTAGTGTCTGGAGATGTTGGAATGCTTGGCTGAAACCCCTACAGTTTGAGTCCGTAAGTCCAAATCGGTTTCAGTAACGCGCTGTATATTAGTACTTTGGTGTTTAGCATTAATTTTGATAGTAAGTCAAGGAGTCTTGCCAGTAGGTAGTAGTGTTTTTTAGTTTTTATATTTTAAGGGGCGTATATGGATTCCATGTCAAACGTTTTTCAGTGTATCGGTCTAAGGTATCGTACAGTTACAATACAATAAAGCGTAGTCCGGTTGTAATAATCTGGTAAACTGGAAGGCATGTAGTATGTCTGCGAACTGTGAATGGAGGTTGTGTTCTGATACTTTTGAACGGTTACTTTTATTTTCAATTTTTAAAACCATCCTCTAAAGAGTTTGGACGTTGTTGTAAGAAACGAATAGATTGAACGATATCTTAATGTGGAGTAGATCCAGAGCTATGAACTCTACAAATTTGAAGATGGTAGTGGGTGGGTGAGTCGGAAGATCAGAAGTGTGGATTATGAAAAGAATGGGTCCAAGAATGCTTCCTTTAGGAACACCATGCCTTCACTGAGTGAAGAGCAGAATTTTATGTTCCATAGCTAATGCTGAAGTAGTGGTTAGCAAAGTTAGACGAGAGAATCATGCAGTAGTTGTGGCGAAGAACAGTTGAAAGAGTTTCCACAATAAGCCGAGATGCCATAACCGATCGAAGGCTTGCGCAACTTTGTAGAGAAAGATCGTAAATATCTGAAGAAATATATACATAAATGCACATTCCAATTAAAAGAAAATAAAACATATAAGCACAGGAAGTGCAGTGAGAGGAAACACAAAGACAAATTCAAACTGATTAATCAGGCCATGATGGCGTAAATTCACTTTGCAGCCTCAAGAAAACATTATTTTCCATAAGCAGAAAACCTCAAAGCATACCAACTACTTTTGATGAAAATTCAATTTCGTAAAATCGCTTGTACATGCTCTAACTACAGATAAAGAAAAACATGAATGAATGAATTTTACTAAATATCAATTAGGCAATTTTTGCTTTTTAAATGTAAAACGCATATTGTTATAGATCTCAATCCTTACAAGGCCTTGATCCTAATGTACAATTAGCGCAACACTTTCACTTCACTTTGCACATGTTATTCATTTGTGGGTTTGTGTAAATGTGTAGATTCATAATGAGGTTGCTAATATTTAATAAGTTGCTTTAACAGAATTATTAAACAATGAAGTGTAATTTTCGTGGTATCTTAACTTTTAAAGAAATGTTCATTTTAAAAACTATCTTAACGATGGCACATTCTAATGTTAAGTTTTCTCTTTTCTTGAAATAAGGAATGCGGGAAATAGTTGTTGCGGATTAATTTGCTCTTAAAAAGAAGTGTGATTTAATTTAAAGTTTATACACTGATTGAAAAAAATATTTAATTCAATTGGACCCCTACACTAGACTTAAAAGAACAAAACTAAACAGACGCTATCGACAACTTAAAAGACTCTTAGACGATCGATCAAAACTCTCTCTGGACAACAAAAGACTGATTTATACTTCTATTTTGAAACCCATCTGGGCTTATGGAATAGAGCTGTGGGGTTCAACCAAACGCTCCAATCTCCAAATGGATTCAATCGCTACAATCTAAAATACTTCGAACTATCGTAAACGCTCCATTTTACGTCACCAACCAGACTATACACACTGACCTTAACATTCCTTTTGTCACCCAAGTTGCTAAAACAGGATACAGAAAACTCCACTTCAACCTGCAATCTCATATAAATCCTCTAGCTCAAAATCTTTCTTCTAGAACTCTTCCTGACAACCCGACAAGACGTCTTAAAAGACGGTGGCCTCTCAAGTGAAGAGAGTGACTAACCATATAATGTTTTGGAGTGTTACCACTGGGTAACTTCTCTACTCGTTACCTTATCATTTATTACTCTCTTCTTTTTTTTTAAATGTTTTAAGGCGCGTCAACATCTAAGGTTATTGGCGCCCGGAGCTTTTTTTTCAGTGCACTGCCGGCCTCCTGCCAGTGTTCTCTCGTTACAGACAACACTGTCCATCACCGGACAGTGAGCTGTAAGCAGCTCCTAGGAAGAGAAAAATCTAAGGGTCAGCAGCTGGATTCGAGTCCAGTACGCTAACCGCATAGCTAATCCGTTCCCTTTTATTACTCTATTGTACGTATTATTGTTACTTACAGCGCTGATTGCAGCACAATAAACGCAGAAAAAAAAAAATCATTTGAAGAGTTTAAGCAGTACGCTGTGTGCAGCCATATGAGTCACATCGCTCTGTACTTTCATTCATTTTTCTTAATGAAAACTACCTAGTATATAGTGCTAGTTAGATTCAAAATAAAGCTCTCATTGAGTTCTATTTAACTGATATAGTTAGTGCGTGAAAGGTGATTAGTGGAAGGTGTAATTAAAGAAAAAAAAGAAACAATTGACTGAAGAACTATAGAGAAGTAAGTTAAAAGTTTATTCCACAAAGTAAATATGTGCATTCACTCATACGCACTGCACTAATCCCTCTATTGTATTATACAAATTGTAAATATTTCTCTTGTATATAAATTCTTTTTCTCTCCCTTGTACATAACTTCTCTTCTCTTTATAATAGTAATCTGTAAGAATAATTTAGTCTTAAATTTAATTCTGGTAATTTTTTTTTTTTTTTTTTTTTTTTTTTTAAATTAATTTAAATTTTTCCTAAATATATGTACCCATAGTTATATACGGGGGAATTGTTTGCATCTTAACCGGCGTCGTATGTGGTCCTATTTATGGACCTTGCCGACGATAAATATACTGCCAGCTCAGACAACGAGTCAGTAACGTCTAGAGCGTCTATCACTCAGAAAAGATCGAGCACGACAGGAAATTCACCTCCCAAGATGAAGAAAAAGATGCAAACAAGATCAAATAAAAATTTACCACCACCACCCTCACAATTGGGAGCATCAACTTCTTCAACTACAAGCAAACAACATTTTAGCACACAAGCGGTGGAAAACAATATTGTAGCCCCTCCTGGGGTTATATCATATAACCCTTTCTCACCAATAGCTGTCCCAGACGAAATGGAGGCAGCACCTTCAGCGCCAGCGCCCCAGCGTGAACCCAAGCCTCCCCCGATATATGTCAGAAATGTAACTAAATTTTCTGACCTATGTGGTGTATTATCAAACCTAGTAGGAAAAGATGCATTTACATTCAAAGCACGGATAACCGACCTAGTCATCAACCCTAGTACCACCGAGAGTTATAGGTTGATCATTCGATATCTTTCAGAAAAGAGAGCTGATTACCATACTTACCAGCTACAGAGCGAGAAAGCGTACAGAGTTGTCATTCGGTACCTTCACCAATCTACGCCCGTAGAAATGATAAAAGAAGAGTTGGCCGAGCTGGGTCACAAAGCACGTAACATAGCGCCCGTCATCCACCCAGTCAGCAAGCAAACTCTACCACTGTTCTTTATTGACTTAGAACCAGGTCCCAACAACAAGGACATCTTTGGACTAGAGTTTCTCTGCTATACAAAAATAAAAGTGGAAGAACCAAATAAACAGCGCAATGTAATTCAATGCAAGCGCTGCCAAGAATATGGCCATTCCAAAAGTTATTGCAAACATCGCCCACGATGTGTCAAATGCGCGGGCGAACATCTCACCACAGACTGCGGTAAACAACGTACTACGCCAGCAAAATGCGCTCTCTGCAACGGAGAGCACCCTGCAAACTACAGAGGCTGCATTGTGCATCGGGAGCTCCAAAGAACCAAGAGACCATCTGTAGTACCTGTGTACAACCATCCTTCAGCGCCCAAGAGAGAAGTCACAAACCCAGCAACAACTGCCACTCAGCAACCAGCGAACCTTCCACCAATGCCACAACAGGGCCGTGCCGCCATTAGAGACAACCTTTCTTATGCCCGAGTGATCTCGGGGCTGCCTCCACCTCAGCCGCCTTCCCAAACTACTCCAGACATTTCCACATTATTAAATTCCTTCTTGTCAGACTTTAAAGCGCTCATAACTCCTTTAATATCACTCCTTACGAATGTAGTCAACTGTATCCTTCCCCGTATTGCTCCCTAAATGCCTTTATCCCAACATTCCTTGTCAATACTCCTATGGAACGCCAACGGACTCACGAACCACAGACAAGAACTTAACATTCTTCTACACGACAAAAGAATTGACATTGCCCTAATAACTGAGACACACTTCACTAACAGGACATACTTTAACATTGTTGACTACAATACTTACAGAACTGACCACCCGGACGGAACCGCCCACGGTGGCTCTGCCATCCTTATACGGAAATCCCTATCCCACTACCTAGTTCCTTGTAATGCCACAGCTTCCCTGCAACCCACTGTAATATCCGTATTAACCGAACTATTCCTTTACACTATTGCAGCCGTTTACTGTCCTCCTAATCACATCATTGACCAAAACCAATTCCTTTCCTTCTTCCAATTTCTCGGTCCTCGTTTTATCAGCGGTGGTGACTATAACGCGAAGCATCCTTGCTGGGGAAGCAGAGTAGCCAATCCAAGGGGACGCACTCTGCAAAATGCCCTCTCACAAACCAACTATTCCTACATATCCCCCTCTCAGCCCACTTATTGGCCAACCTCCTTAAACAAACGTCCCGACCTACTTGACTTCTTCACTACTTCCAACATCACATCCCTTTTTACTGATACGTACACCATTCCTGACCTTTCCTCTGATCATTCACCTGTCATCCTTGTACTCGACATACACCCCAAAACTATTCCTTCCAAACCAACTCTAATTAACGGACCAGTGGACTGGGACCTATTCAGACAACTACTCGAACAAAAACTAGAACTGGGAATTTCACTTAAAACACCTGAAGACATTGACAATAACGTAACCTACTTAACTGAGGCAATACAACAGAGTGTCTGGAAATCGACAACATACAAACAGACTGACAGACCAACAACACCAAACAACCTACCAATGGAAATACGAGCCTTAATTATGCAAAAACGAAGGGCCAGATCTTTATGGCACCGTACCAGATACCCTTCCCACAAACGAACTTTTAACGCACTAACTAACAAATTAAAAAACCAACTACATAAATACTATAACGAACAATACGCGAAGTATACAGAAACCCTAACAACTTGTGACAACTCACTATGGACTGCTACAAAACGTGTCTTAAAATACAAAACTTTTTCCTCTCCCCTCAGACGAAATGACGGAACCTGGGCCAAATCTGACTCAGAAAAGTCCGAACTCCTTGCCACCCAACTAAGCTCTGTTTTTAGTCCTCACACAGACATTATAAGTCACAATCATGCCGAAAAAATTTTAAAAGAACTCGACGTCCCTTTACAACTCTCCCCTCCTCCGAAATCCTTTACTCCTACAGAAGTCAAGCAGGTAATCCTCAATCTCCCGAGAAAGAAGAGTCCTGGTTACGACCTTATTACCTCCAATATCCTTCTGCAACTCCCCAAAAAAGCAGTTATCCTCCTCACGACAATCTATAACGCCGTCCTCCGCACAACGTATTTCCCCTTCCTATGGAAGTTTTCCACCATTAAAATGATCCCCAAGCCTAATAAGAATCCTCAATGTCCTTCTTCCTATCGGCCAATAAGCCTCCTTCCTATCCTGGGTAAAATCCTCGAAAAACTCCTCTTACCCCGCCTTCAAGCTATAGTTATACCCCTTCAACATATTCCTGATCATCAATTTGGATTCCGACAGTTCCATTCCACTATACAACAAGCTCATCGCGTTGTAGACGCCATCGCTGTTTCCCTCGAAAAGAAAGAATATTGTGTGGGTGTCTTCTTAGACATAGCTCAGGCATTCGATAGAGTCTGGCACGAGGGCGTCCTCTGGAAACTAAAGAACATCCTACCTTCAACATACTTCCTAGTCCTTAAATCCTACCTAACTGATAGACACTTCCAAGTATCCTATGGAACCCACAATTCCTCTATTTATCCTATCCTTGCTGGTGTTCCACAAGGAAGCATCCTCGCCCCATTCCTCTACACCATTTACACGGCTGACCTACCAACTCATCCTTCTACTTCCTTGTACACCTTTGCCGATGATACGGCAATTCTATCCTCTGGTACTGATCCTGTCTTCACTACCCGTACACTTCAAACCCATCTCAATTCCATAGAAACATGGTTAACCGACTGGAGAATTAAAATAAATCCCTCTAAATCCAAAAACATAGTCTTCACACTTAACCGCAAAACCCCTCCTCCTGTTTATATGTATAACACCCCTATACCACCTGCAGATCACGTGAGATACCTCGGACTATTCCTCGACAAAAGACTTACTTGGAATCCTCATACTCGACTAAAAAGAAAAGACCTCAACACAAGATATCGACTTCTCGCCAGACTACTTGACAAACGATCGAAAATTACTTTACGAAACAAAAGGAGACTATACATCTCTCTCCTCATGCCAATATGGACTTACGGACTGGAACTCTATGGCGCTGCCAAAAAATCCAACCTTAACCGCATACAAATCCTTCAGTCTAAAATCCTCCGCCGCATCACGAACGCTCCTTTCTATGTGTCAAACCTCACCCTTCATACCGACCTCAATATTCCATTTGTAACCAACCTCGCTAAATCCCGCTACACTAAATTCCATAAACTCCTCAGATCCCATCCCAACCCACTCGCACAACTCCTTTCATCCCAATCACTTCCCGGAAACCCCGTACGACGGCTCAGGCGTCGCTGGCCCCGAGATCACCTGAGGAGCTAACGATGGTCACCACTGGGTGACTGTCATTCACGACAATCACGCCATGTCTATACTTATTTAGCACATTTACTTGTTGCATATATATTTGTGCAGTTGTAAAATTCTAATAAAAAAAAAAAAAATAAATAAAAAAAAGAGTTTAAGCTGTGTTTGCTGAGTGTGGCTCAGTCGGGTGTTTTCATCCTCTATTTTATGCTTGCTATTCTTGGATCTTCTCTTTCTAGAGAGAATGCCAGAAAGCTCTGGATGGAAAACACTCTCTTAGTTTAAAAATATTTTGAGAAACTTTAAATTCAAATGAAATTAAACAAAACTCTGAGCACAAGTTTAACTTTGTTCCCCAAATAGACGATTATCAACGTTTTATAAACGATTACATACGGCATTCTCAAAACAGTTAATTATTTTCTGATGCTCGCGATCACAGTCTACTGACAATGAACTATATTCACACTAGAAAGTTCTGACACTCAGAAAAAAAAAAGTGTAATCTACCAAAAGAAAATTAATTCACTGCAAAAATTACTTCATAATTAAGATTTAAAGTTAGTGAAAATGCTTTAAAATTACAAAAACAAAAAATGGTAATACAAAGGGTTTAGAGTTAACTTTTATACAATACTAGCCGCTCTACGGAAACATTACCAGTGAGAAAGTGGATATGTTTGTTTTCCCGATAGAAAATGGAAATCCACTTTTAGATTTAGTAGAACGAGTGATAGATCGAATGAGTTTAGCCCGTAGCTGTTTCGGCAACATCAGTCACTTTGCAAATGACATTTTCAAATAGGAGATTTATCATAAACTTCTATTTCCTTCTTTTTCAATTAAAAATAGTTTTTGTTCACTTAATGTAAAATGGTAGAAAGTTTAATGCCGATTTTGGTCATTAATTATTTATTTTTTTTGCTAAACTTTCGACCTAGGAGGTTATCTTCAGGGCTGTGGAACATATTTTACAGCAAACAGATTACAATGTGCATTAATTTGATATAAAAAATAGTTTACAAAAATAACTAATATGTTTATCAACAAGCAGTAAACATAGTTAATAAGCAAATGAACAACAATCATATATTGTGAAAAGTAAAGAAATAAAATGAAGTGTAAATAATGTGTAAAGACCTCTAAATTGAGTAAAAAAGAAACTTAGTTGGACTTTACTCAAGAAGGCTACTATTTAAACACAGTTCTATCTTGAGGCTCCATAGTTAAATGAAGGCTACCGTTGCGACTATGAAATGACATGGTATATTTAAGTATAGGTCGGCCATCAAATGAAATGTGAAGCAAGACAATAGAAAACACTAGAGACTCCTTGTTATCTGCATGTTCGTAAGACGTCTTGCAGTTCCTAGAGAACAACCTGTCATGCCTATCTTACGATTGCTCATATAGGTTGCAAGCTGCTCTTAAACCAAGGTGAAGAGCAAGTAACTTAAAAGCCAAGGTACAATTGAATTATTCTTAGGTAGCCTTATCAGTTCTTGTAAAAGAAGCCTTACTTGTAGAGTGTTCATTAGTTTACAATTGAACAGTTTAAACGTAATAATACTGTGCAAAGGTTTGCAACTCGCTCAACTAAATCGCAACCACTAAAATGCAAGTTACAAAGTGCTGCAACTATCACTTAAAAAACATTTCTGCATGTTGGCATGATCTCAAGGGAGAGCCTGACTTCGAAACACCTCTAATATGAAAAGATTGTTCCAGTTACTTGCACATTTACACCTACTAAACCTGCAGTAAAAATTCCTCTCTTTAACAAATTGTTCACGTAGAACTGTGATAACTGCATAAAGCCATTGAATCTACAAATTCTATGAAGTACAGTCGCCAATCACCTAGTATTAGTACGTATCCTCTAGTTACTGAAAAATATGTAAAAATTACTTAACCATATTTTAAACTAAAGCTAAATGTTAATTGTGATGAATAGTCGTAGCTTGCCAACAAAAACTGTTTCTTAATTTTTCAAAATTTATTTAATAAATAAAAACGTTTAATAGTGTCCCATCTCTCCTCCTGATTACTGCAACCAGTCTACACTTCCTTGCTCTAACATTGATGATACCTCGGAGTACATATAGACAATCCTGTCAAATATCAAGCAACGTGGCAAGAATTGATACCAAACAACAATTTGTGCTGATGTACAAGCGTTACTGAAACCAATTTGTACCTAAGGACTAGAACTGTCTGGGTTCAGCCAAGCATTCCAACATCTGCTGACTCCAGACACTACCAGTCACAAATTCTACACCGTATAACCAAATACTACGTCTCTAAAAGTACCTTTTTAGGCCAAATCTTCGCCCGATACAAGAAGTATCACTCCAGCCTTTCCTCAGATTCCAACTCTCTCATTGACCAGCTTTAATCTTTGACTCTTCCAGATAATCCCCACTGTCCTGGTTGGCTGGCCCTGCGATATACTCGATGGCATAGTTCAATAATCAACATATTTGTAGAGCCTTTAATGGTAAACTCCATTCATTTGAAATGTCCAGTCTTCTGATTTACGAAATTGCGCCGGCAACAAGTAAATTTTAATAAAGTTATTTAAATAATAAATAAATAAATCTATAAAATGCAATCATCAAGATTTTAATGAAGTTTTTCTTCATTCATTACTAAATAATCTTGCCGAAATAGAACACAGCAAATAATGTCAAAAGTCAATTCACTTTTATCGCAACACTTTCACTTTAAAAAAAACCAGATCTTCAATGGGCCGTTCGGATGTAGCGAATGGGACCATTAACTGCGTAATACTGTTCTCCTAATAGCATTATTTCGGAAGTGGAGAAAAAATATAAAAAAAGCAATAAAAATAAAGATTTGAAGCAACTTTTATGACCACCAGCGATTTATTTAAGATTGTCCTTAAAATGTTCTAGAATATAATTCATTTTGAAATAAAATACTTTTATTGCTGGATAATTTTATAATAAAAAGAGTCAATTTTGACTTTTCCTGGCCAGTACCTAGAAATATTACTCTGATTGCAGGCCTATTCACAGGGCACGGAAGGTTCAGAAAGCACCTGCACAAGATAGGGCTTATTAGCTCAGAACCGTTATGCAGATTGTGCCAGGAAGAGGAAGAAACGGCCTCTCACCTGTCATTCGATTGCTTTGCAATCGGGAGACTGCGCTACGATATCTTTGGTACCTTGAGACCAAAGGAGCAGAAGGAACTGGTAGGGAAAGCCCTCAACCTTCTTAGAAGGGGAGGTTTTATCTTAAGGGAAGGCACAATAAGCCTCTTGGTGGCTGCGGTGCCGTGGGGCATGGGTCCCGTCCCGCCGTTCAAAATCTAAAAATCTAATCTAATCTAGAAATATTCTAATCAAATCGATTTTTCGACAAATGTTAACGAGATTTATGAATTTTAAGCCAGGATGAAATCGACTTGTTTTCGGCTAATTCGTATCCTACCCAAATTTCATTAAATCTATTTTCTCTCTGTGATACTCTCCCACTTCCTTTTCCCAGGAGGAAAACTGATGTCTAAAAACTGCATGCTAACACATGTCTCACAAAATGACTACTCTCCTTCCCGGCATTTTACAAGAAACCAAAAGATGTTACTGTAAAATAAAGGTAACATGTATTGGAAAATATCCTTTTAGATCTCTTGCTTTTGGTTTTGCACCAATATTTAGCCAGAAAAACCGGTACGTAAGTTTAGAATGGGAATTTCTAAACAAGTTTTTGCTAACGTTATAGGTTGGTATATATAAGAAGCGTAGTTTTAAAATGGGTCTTAGGAGAATAATAATACGTTAAGAATGTAATCGAGAAAGAGGAAGGAGCATTTCCGGTAGCGGTCGTTCTCCGCACAGCCCACTTCCGGCAGGACAGAGCAGGTGCTAGTCCCAAAGTCTCACACTTCACAGAGCACACGTCACATCCCCTCATCTATTTACATACACACAGACACATGTGCTTTAGCTCATCAACTTAGGACTGTTTATTTATTCAGTCACGTGTCACTGTCATTACACCATGATGGAAATAAATTCTTTCTAAAGAAATTTAAACTCTTCAAAAAAAAAAAGAAAAAAAAAGGAGCAACCGCTGGGTCAATTTGGATTTGTGTTTTATTGGGTTTGTGTAGGTTAGCAGCTCGTTGATAACTCCTGTAGTTATCAACGGCAAAACGATAACTGCTGATAATTTTACCGTGCATTACGCGCACCCGTGCAGTTGTCATTAATAAAGACACAAAATGACCTTAGAAAAATTATTGCATGAATGGCATTTAAATACTCAAATAATAAGACCATTTCGGCTAACAATAGTTAGTAATTTTACAAAACTACTTGTGCTCACCAATTCGTTGCGATGAAATCTCCTGAACTGCATCAGATGAAGATATAGCCTATCTACTTGCCTCTTACCAATTCCATAGTTATTACTCTTCATCTAGCTAGATCTTGGTTGTCCTCTTCATTCGACTCTCCCATTTAAACCTTTTTACTCCTTCGTTTGTTCACTTTATTGTTAAACAATTCTCCTTAAAGAAAACTCTAGGAACAGACCACATTACTCCAAAAAATCCTTTGTTTCCTTCCCAAGAAAGCAATTGTTCTTTAGACTACAATTTTCAGCGCAATCCTTAGAAAAGCTGACTTCTATAGAAAGTCTCTCTCAATGTACCATTCCGAAGATAAATAAACCTCATCATAGTTGACCTTTATTCCATTCCAATGACATAATCATTGACTTCTTCTTCAAAACATCTGTCACATTCTTGTACCCACTTACATTATACCCTTGGTCACCGGGTTAGGTTCAAACATCACCAGTGGACAACATAACATTATCGTGTAGTGGACGTCTTATCGCCCTCCTTTGAGAAAAAGGAATGCGGGGCGCGTGTCTTCCTCGATTTGAATTTGGGACTGCCCTGATAAACTTAAGATTATCCTTCCCTTCACCTTTTATCTTGTCCTAAATCCTATTTGTCCAACAAATACTTCTGCGTGCATGTTAGCCGGTCTCTCTCATTCTTTCCAAGCCGATGTAGCGCAAGACTATATCCTTCACCATATTCTACGAGTATATTCAGTAAATACAGGGGATATACAAGGCGCAACGGTAGCAGAGAGGTTAGCGGCGAGACCTGCAAAGCTAATATGTATTGTGGTACTGGGTTCGATTCCCGGTCTTAGGCCTTGGATTTTATTTAACAGTTAATAAAAGAAATTTACAGTAAAGTATGTTTGCTACTCGCCTCCGTCCACGACACCTAATTTGGTAGTTGAACTTAAGCCCCGCCAGAGTAAATAGGCGGTTACTTTTTTTTATACTTTTACAGAGGATATCCCTGTCCTTTCAGAACTAACCTTCTTTCTTAAGCCCATGACAGTGTAGTGCATTCACTGCGATACAATGAATCTTCCAATTCCTATCTTATGCCCGACTAAAGGGAAATTTAGTTTAAATAAATGGAATATTCACCTCAATGAAACCAAATTCCCATTAATACACTTCACCCTCCGCCGCATCAATCTCTCGCCAAATTACAATTTTAATTATAAATTGTCCCAAATGTGCTCTATTTGGTTTAGGTGTGGTGATAGTGCTGGCAGTGGTAAGAGGGTAATGCCGAGACGACAAATTTCCTGAAGAACACATCTGGCACGGTGAGGGCGGGCATTGTCTCTAAGAAAAACGAATTGTGGCCCAATATTGTCTCGGATGTCTGAGACAAACACCCGAATAATGTCGTCTCTGGATCTCAGCCCATTTAAAGTGCCCTGAATGATGTGTGGTTCAGTAGGACTGTTGAGGATAATTCCATCCTGCACCATGACACCGCCACAGCGGTATGCTGTTACCGGTTGGATGAATTGTGGCCTCCAAACGAGTGTTTGGCCTTCTCCATACTCGCAAACGTCTGCTATCACTCGTTAAACAGAATCTTGACTCGTCAAATTCCCAGTTTTGGTTCTTCCTCAGCCTAGTGTTTACCCACTCCAATCTTGCTCTTCTGTGCCTAGTGACCAAAGTGGGCCTTCTAACAGGGGCGATACGAATGTAAACCAACCTCTCTCAATCGATTTCTAATCGTTTGATCAGATACTTGAGAGTCCCAGAGGATGCAGAAAAGACGATTTTGTAACTCTCAGGTTTCTGCGGGCATTTATCCTCACTAGGCGTTCTCTTCTCTTTCAGTGGTTCTTCGAAAATTCCTACCACCATGGCGTCATTGTGCAGTTCGAAACTCGCAGTATCTATGCAATGCTTGGTGCAATGTTCAAAGCATTAGCAATGTCAAGCTGAGAAAGGCCCTGGAAATGAAACGGGACAATTAAATTTGCCCTTTCATCATTTTGAGGTCTTCTTTGCACGATGAAAAATAAGAATTGAGAAGGGAAAAAAATGTTTTGAACTTTCTAATGCATTAGAATACTGAATCATTTTAAAGGACAAAATTAGCGATGTTTGTTTTTGTCGTTTATCAAAATGAATTAACCTTTACACGACCAAGAAGTGCATTAATTCCCTAATATAAATACATATTGAATGCCAAAATAACGAGATAAACATCAAAACATTGTGCAAGTAAATAGTTTTCGATGTTATTTATAAATTTCTTAGCATGTTTTGAGTAGTTTATTTCGAAACCTATTCTCAAAATGTCAACCAATTCCCATCGCATTAGAATTCTAGAGATTCTTTTAAGGTTTTTTTTTTTTTTAATCAGAAGGTGTCCTGTTCAAAACTCCCAGACTTCACCAGAACAGAGTAAAGGATGGTTATACATCGGCGTTTCAACAATAGATACCCGCATAGCTTATTTTCTTTTAAATTGCTACCGAAATCCTAACTGTACTCAAGTTCTAGCAATGTTCTTTGCAGCATGACCAATTCTTAAAGTGGCTATTTTTTTTTTTTGGCGCATCAACATCTGAGGTTATTAGCGCCCGGAGCTTTTTCCAGTGCACTGCCGGCCTCCGGACAGTGAGCTGTAAGAAGCTCCTAGGAAGAGAAAATCTAAGGGTCAGCTGCTGGATTCGAACCCGGGACCTCCGCGTGGGAGTCCAGTATGCTAACCTCATAGCTAATCCCTTCCCTCTCAAGTGGCTATTAAATCCACGATATAGCCTTGTAGGTCTGAGATCTCTTTCACTAGGGGTCACGAATACATTGTACATTGTTCTGACTAAATAACCATCAGCCCCAACCCAGGAACTCCGGAGAGCTTGCTAACTTCTTTAACATTACCATGGGAAGAAATTGCTGCCATTATTTTGAGTATGGCAAACCGTTGTGAAGCTGTTCAGTGTGAAAGAGGAGGCTACACCAGGTACTGAAAAACTATTAATTGGATTAACAAAATAAAAATTGTGGAAAAGCCATTGATGAAGTTTTCCACAATTTGTTAGGAGGTATCTTTTGTTAAATCGTGTTTTATCTTTGTTTTTTAAAAATTTTATCAACGAAGTATAATTTGATATTACAAGATAAATGAAGCAAACTTTTATTTTTTTAAAAAATATAACTCTTTCTGTCTTTTTATTGCGATTCCTTACTAACTTTTGAGTAGTTTAGTTTAATTTTTCGAAAAAAATCGGATAGTTTGCTAAAAATAGCCAATATAGTTATCTTTATTGTGTATGCTCCAATAAAAACTAAAAGATACAAAAAAACGTAATGGCTAGAATTAAGGATACCAATTTCATTTTTCTTTATGAAACCTTCATCACAACCATTTTGTATTGTACAATATAAAAAACAAAAGAACAATAACAAAAGAAAAGGCGTACATTGTTCTATTGTATTCATTATAGTTTTCTGTTCATATAACGCATGCAGAAACACACTTCCGTTTATTATTATTGTCACAATAAAAACAAAAAATTGTACCCCATTCATTTTCCATGGAGTTTCATTCTGTTTTCTTTATAATAATTTCAATATAAGAGAGATTTACGTTGCGCCTGGTTGATACCATAATTAATCTGTAAGTATGTGTTTGGCATAAGTTTTTCTTCAGTAAATTAGGAGCATTAAGAGAGAGGATTAGGGGACTGCGATTGGTATGTAACCCAGTTTACAGGTGAAAATCGGAGAACCCAAAGTGCCACTTTACTCAATAGATTATACATACGGCCCCTGCGATTTTCTGTAAACATTTTTTCTTTTTTCTGATTGTAGCACTTTTATTTTGAAATTATTTCCAAGGATATTCGATTAGGTATACTTTTTGCACAAACTCTTTTTATCAATCATTAAATAGGAAAAAACCAAAGCCTAAACCGGAAATCAAACCCAGTACCACAATAAATATTAGATTTGCTGGCCTCGCTTTTAATCGCTCGAAAACCGTGGCGTCTAATAAATAATTTAAAATTAAACGGAATTCAGAGTAAGTTAACTAGTGCGACATAAAATAGTTTTTCTTTGCTTACAGAACACTGGAGTTTTCATCTCCAGACTAGAATGACCCAATAGGGGGGGGGGGGTAACACAATAGCAGGCTACAAAATGGCGTCAATATTTTTTCAATATCAAATTACTTGCAACCATTTGAAAAAACTTTTCTACCGCACAAAATGGCCACGAAACTATAGAACTATAGAAAACTATAGAAAAAGTTATAGGAGATAAGTAACTATAGTTCTACAAAGTGGACTAGAAAATAATAACATATTCAAGAGTAACAAATAGATACTCTCTAGTAAAATAATGCCTAAATCAAACTTAAAGTAAAAACACATGTTTCTGCTAATACGAGGTGTGGCTATTAAATAACGAGACTACTGCTATAAAACATTTTATTTTAAATTTACACATATTTAGTTATTATCACCTTCAATATACACCCCTCCTCTATCCCTACAACGCTCCATTCGAATTACCATTGTTCGAAACAGTGCTGGAAGTCTTTTTCTGGTGAGCTCCTGCATGAAGCTTGCCGCTTTTTCTTTCACAGCTTCAACTGGGACTGAAATCGCGTTCCTTTTAATGCAGATTTGACTTTCGGGAACAGATAAAAGTCACATGGAGGCAAGGTCAGGCGAATAAGGCGGATGGCCTAAAACTGGGATGTTGTACTTGGCTAGAAACGTCTTGACAGCCAATGTAGTGTGAACCGGCGCGTTGTCTTGATGGAGAACCCATGACTTGTTCTTCCACAAATCGGGTCGTTTTTTTTCCTTACTCTTTTACGGAGTTAAGCAAACATCTCACGGTAGTAATGTTGATTAATTATAATCGATATTTTCATCCGTTCTGGACGTGGAAGGGCGACCCGGGCGGTCATCATCTCCGACGTCTTCTCGACCATCTTGGAAACGCTTGAACCACTCAAAAACTTGTGCACGTGATAAAAATTCATCGCCATAAACTTCTTTTAATAAAAGATAAGTTTCAGTAGCGGTTTTACCAAGTTTCATGTGAAATTTCACGACAATTCGTTGCTCTACTTCATGTGTAGTATCATGTTTTCGGCAAAATGAAACTAACACCTCTTACACAAACGACGGTTCCGGTCAGACAGATTTCTCTACAAACACGTGAGACGCTGCAATCGAAAGAGAAAGCTTTACGCTGCACAGCTGTCGGTCGTTAGGATGCATAGTTCTTCTGTAGCAGCATCAGTCTCGTTATTTAATAACCAAATCTCGTATCCTATAACGTTCCCCTTGAATTTGTTCCTTTTAGATTGTAAGTCCCTTGATACCAATAACTCATGTTATACTTCAAAAACGTTTTTATTCTCAAATTTGTTATTCTAATTTAAATAAAAGTGTAAGTTCTGATACAATTTATACTTCGAAAATATTTACTGTTAGTGAAATTTACCGAGAAGCAGATAAGATGTACTTCTTTCAATGAAATAATAACATTGAATGTAGATTCAATGGCAAGACCGTAACAATGATTATGCAGTTTTCTGCATATATTTTGTAGTTTTATCAGATAATTTTTTTTTTTTTGTAGCTTCAGATATTCTTGACCGAAGATATAGAGCATAAATGCTACGAAGATAGATAATGAGCTTACCATTTTTGGCCCTTTTGTTTAATTTAATTATTTATTTATTCTAGAAGCTACACACTAAATATTGCTGAAGGCTGAACATATTATTATTTTTTTATTTTGATATTTTCTCAAAAAGGCGAAGACGGGATGTTACCTACATTTTAATAACTGTAATGACAGTGTTACGTGAATTTTTTCACCAGATTTATTTACTTTCTCTTACTCCAGTAATATTTTTGTTATTTACATTTCATTTTCATAATTAGTTTTCTGTTTGTTTTTCTTTTAACGTTCCACCATAAATTTTTATCTACTTAATCATTCAAGAAGCCATTTACCATGGTTATAAAACTAGACCGACAAAAGCACGAGCCTAACTGGTAACAAGACAGTTATAGTTCGCGTGTCGACAGAAATTTTAATCCATTCTGGTGAACAAACATCCAGGAAGAGGTAAACGGAAATGAGCCATTCTAGTAAATGCTTCTTTAATTTGGTAAAATTCGTCTTATTATTTTGATAATTTCTTATTATTAGTACTAATTTCCTCGTAATTTTGTCTGATGTAACATTAGTTTTAATTTATCTGAACAGAATTTTTGTTTTATTGCGTTCAGAGTTAATTTAATATGAATTTAGTGTTGGGAAGTTTCTAAATTTGAAGTAAATTTCCAAATATTTGAGAAAAGTCCACATTTTATTCAAACGTTTTATTTAAATAATTGTTCCATGAAATTAATTTAAGTACTTTCAAATAAAGTCTATTACCTGTACAGGTGGAAAGAAATACCTTTAAATATCATCTGTAAATTAAAGCAAAGTCAAAGTCTGTATAGAATTTTAATTGACGAGCAATGTCTTCCAGAAAATAAATTAATATTTTTAGCTAACGGTACCAATGAATGTGTGAGAGTGAACATTATATTTAAAAAAACTAAAGTTTAAACAAAGTACTGTTAGTTTTTAATGACAAATTATGTTTAACTATAATTTAAATAAAATTTAAACGCCCACCTAAAGCTAGTAGATTGATTTTATTTTTTGCATTAGTTAATTAGAAATAACTGTTAAACTCTGCACCTCTATAAATATATTATCCATGATATTTTCAGCGAATAACTTATTGTTTTTGCTTTTAGTGAAGGTAATTCATATTGATACCTGCAAATTATTACAAAGCTAAAAGGTATTGCATTTTATTTTGTATTTGATAGTTTTTTAAAGTTCATCAAATGCATGGTTAATATTTTTTACAAAGGATGGCACAGTTTTTGGGGCGCTTCTTTCAAATAAAAGTAATGTAATGCCTAATTTTTCAGGCGAGGTTTACGTTCAATTACCAATTTAGGTGTCCGTAGACGGAGGTGGATAGCAAACATACTTTACTATAAATTTTTTTTATTAACCATTAAATAAAATCCAAGGCCTAGGACCGGGAGTCGAACCCACTAAACCAGCAATACACCTTAGCTTTGCGGGTCTAGCTTACTACAGTGGCGCCTACCTATTTTAAATATAATATTTGCAATTTTTTTTCGCTAATTCTATATTGACAAATCTGATGCGAAAATGATTGTCACTTGACTGTTTTTTTTTTTTTTTTTTTGGCGCATCAACATCTAAGGTTATTAGCGCCCGGAGCTTTTTCCAGTGCACTGCCGGCCTCCGGACAGTGTTCTCTCGTTACAGACAACACTGTCCATCACCGGACAGTGAGCTGTAAGAAGCTCCTAGGAAGAGAAAATCTAAGGGTCAGCTGCTGGATTCGAACCCGGGACCTCCGCGTGGGAGTCCAGTATGCTAACCTCATAGCTAATCACTTCCCTCACTTGACTGTTATTTTCAAAAAATCTAATTCACTAAATTTTCTTTACACTGAAAACTTTTTAGTCATATTTAATTTTGGTACTTTGGGATTATCCCGTCGACCATTTTCGCCAAAAGGTAGCTTTGCGCCAATAATCGCCAATTTTATCACATTTACTCCTGTAATCCTTGACTACGCGAGTTTTATTCAAGAATAATTCAATGTGCAATGATAAAACGAAATAAGAGGTTTTTACTTTGTTTTTTGATTCTTTTTATTACGTATTATTACACTTTCATTCTTTTTATTATGATTTGATAAATTTAATGTGTTTAGATTGTTTATTTTGCAAAATTGCTTTTCATTATGATGGTGCCAAAGGATTTGCGCATTTTGGCTAGCGTTGGCAGGTCGTCGGAATAATCCTGAAGTACCTTAATTTTTTTATCTCTTTAAAATGGAATTTGCTCACATCCTCTAGAATCTACATTCGACAAAACTTTGTGTTGGTAAAGATATGTGACCAAAGTAGTTGATAACTGGATTAGATACTACCAGAAGGTCAGCCAATAAGGCTTTAGAGTCAATTTCAAAATAACCAGTAGCGTCACTACACGAAATGGATTTTTCTTATTGATTTTTTACAAAGTGAATTCACTCCATTTTGTGTAAACATTCTACACTCATTATACCATGTAGGGCTATTAATAATTCATTACAATGTATTCATTTCATTTGTCGACCTCCCATTTTTTGAAGGTGGAGAATTCATCGCAGATTGGAGACAGAGTGATGACAGGGTTTCCGTTAAAAGGTGCTATATCCGGAAGTGTCTTGCATTCTCACTCATTGATAGTTGAATCATGCTTCTTTCAATAAAAAACAAAATTTGATTACATGGAATACATAAGGATTCGAGTAAAACAGGAAATTTTAAACTTCTTCAAGTTTGCAAAGGAATAATTGAGGGTCGCGACCATACCAAGATTTTTTAGAAGGTTAACAAAAAAATTGTGATTTATTTTACTTTAAAAAACAATAAATAACATGGGAAGGTACTAGCTAAGTGGTTAGCGTGCTGGGAATCACCACAATGAGATTCCAGACTCCAGCTGCTGGCCCTTATATTTTTTCTTCCAAGAAGCTTCAGAACCAAGACCTCAGAAGTTGAAGTGTCTTAAATTTTTGTAAAAATACAGAATATAAAGTAAAGGAAAGTAATCGCCTATTTTTTCAGGCGGGGCTTAATTACATGTCGTGGACGGAGGAGATTGGCAAACATACTTTCCTGTAAATTTCTTTTATTAACCATTAAATAAAATCCAAGGCCTAAGACCGGGGAATCGAAACCAGTACCACAGTTCATATTAGCTTCGCAGGTCTAGCCTCTAACCGCTCGGCTACTGTGGCGCCTATAGAATATAGTTATTTACAGAATGTATAACAATATAATGAGTACGTTAAAGGAGTAATCTTAATAAATTCGAATTGATGTGGAATTTTATTTAGTTAATTACATTTCAATTAAATGAAAACGCACTTTGATCGTGAAGATCGCTTATGTAACCGAGATTATTATGGCTTAATCTTATTCTAGTAAATACCCACAATTTATCAAATTTCTTTTCAAACATTCAATCCAATAATAAGCAAAACAAATATACTCGTAGAACATTTTTCAATGAGGGCAAATATTTCAGAAATTTTATATTAATTTCCATTATCAAGTCCCAATATCTAAGCAAAATTTTAAATAATTAACAATTCACAAGTCACTATTATTTTAGTCTACGAAACAAAGCTAAATTAATTAGTATATTAATAATATCTGAGGCGCATATTAATGTATTCGAGAAAACAGATAGCTTATGATTTTCAGAGCACGTTCAAAACAATCCTTTTACAGAAGAAGAGTATTGTTTTATTTAAATTAAAAATGTTTAAACTCAATTATTTAATTCAAACACTAATTAATGAAAGTAATCAACTCTAGTGTTAAATTAATGAGAAATTATTTTAATTACAAATTAACATTTCCTAAAGGAAAATACAAATCTCTTATTAACTTATTTAATAAGTTTTCTTTTTTAAAGATTTAATTAAGATAATAAAAAAGTTAATAAATTTGTGTATATTTCACTTAAAGCAAATTTTCAACATTGGGGAATATATTAATTTAGAAAATTGCTGCATTATTAACGTTTCAGATATTACCGCTTGAGGTGCTCTGGAGTCTGTTTCTAAACTAGCGCAGCGTTGCAATTTAACTCAGGCCGAATCTCATAAGAACCTCTTAACAATCTAATTGTTGAACTACCATATAATTTAAAAACCAATACTTCAAAATAATTGTGACAGTTTTAAATATATTTTAAAAGAAAATCTCAGAATACTTTACGGATAAATGTGTGAAATGTGAGATTATGCGTTTATTCTCTGAAGAAGACAGAATATGTTCGTCAAAACGTTGAGATGATATGTAAGCTTAACAACATACAATGGGAACAATTACAACATTAGAAAGGATTGAATAAAACCTATCTATAACCAACAGTTCAATTAAGAACCTACTCAGTTATCAAAAAAGTCTTTCATTTTGAAGAAACTAATTATAGTCAGTTTTATAAAACCGCAACAAAATAATTTGATAGCTGGCAATTATTCTTACTAATTATTTTTCAAAAAAGTTGTTAGTTTTGTAGAAACCATTTAAGCATTATTTTATACTACGTACATAATCGTAGTTGTTGAACAAAATTTTTCTATGTCAAGTCAATTTAAACTGTTCCTCTAATATAGTTTGTCGTACGCTGAAAGAAATTCTACATGTCTGGGTGGAGCATGGCTGGACAAACAATAGAATCTTACAGCGGAGACTATTTCGTTGCCAGTAAGAAAAGTTTATCTCTTTTAAGACTTTGGAAAAGACATTGTCGTTTAGTTTCTTTCTTACTTCATCTAAGTTTCAACTTTGCTTCTATGCCTTTTAAATGGTAAAAACTTTAGAATTGTAGAATGAAGATAACTTTTTATTTATTTATTCGCAATCAGGAGTGAATGATTTCTTTCTGGAAAATGAAGTTATCAAAATTAATTAAATATAAAACGCCCAATTAATCAATTAGCCATTTTCAACTTAAATTTATATTTAGACACTCGATACATCTGGTGCCCTAAGCAAGCACAATCTGGTTATCAATTAAATGGAGCCGAATCACAATTCAAATATTCTCTCGGCATACGCTCATCCAATAAAGTCAATCTTCCTTATGATTCGTAAATAACATACTAACAGATGTAAAATTAAAGTTAAGACATATATTGCAGTTGCAATCGTAACAAAGTAAAAGTTTAAAACGATAAACGTCAAGCAGAACAATTTACAAAAAGTGAAAATATCTCAATTAGCTAATTGTTAATAATTAATGTAAACAAAAGTGATCAACAAATACTAGAAATCTTGCAACTGTGACTTCAAAAAACAATTTATTTTCATTCAGATTTACCTTTGTTATTTCAAAATTATGGCTTAATACAATAGAACTTACATTCATGAAGATAAATTTTAGCAGGTGTCGATTATTTTTGTCAATTTAGTTTGTTATTTCCTTTTGTTAAGTAATTTCCATTCTATTTGCAAAGTGTTCTAAACTTTAAGTTTTCTCTATTTTCTGACAGTGATCTAGCCTGTCCTCTGCTATTCTATGTCTCTACGAGGGTGACTATTAAAAAAGAGACTGATGCTGCTACAGTAGAACTATGCATACGCCAAATCTTATCGACCGACATCTGTGCAGCGTAAAGCCTTCTCTTCACGTACTTGTAGAGAAATCTATCTGACCGGAGCCGTCGTTTCTGTAAGAGGTGTTAGTTTCGTTTTGCCCGAAAACATGATACTATACACATGTAGTAGAGCATCGAATTGTCGTGAAATTTCACATGAAACTGGGTAAAACCGCTACTGAAACTTATCTTTTATTAAAAGAAGTTTATGGCGATGAATGTTAATCACGTGCGCGAGTTTTTGAGTGGTTCAAGCGTTTCCAAGATGGCCGAGAAGACATCGGAGATGATGACCGCCCGGGTCGCCCTTTCACGTCCAAAACGGATGAAACTATCGATTATAATTAATCAACATTACTACGGTGAGGTGCTTGCTCAACTGCGTGAAAGAGTAAGGAAAAAAACGACCCGATTTGTGGAAGAACAAGTCACGGGTTGTCCATCAAGACAACGCGATGGCTCACACTGCATTGTCTGTCAAGACGTTTCTAGGCAAATACAACATCCCAGTTTTAGGCCATCCGCCTTATTCGCCTGACCTGGCCCCATGTGACTTTTATCTGTTCCCCAAAGTCAAATCAGCATTAAAAGGAACACGATTTCAGTACTTTGAAGCTGTGAAAGAAAAAGAGGCACGCGTAATGCAGGAGCTGACAGAAAAAGACTTCCAGCACTGTTTCGAACAACGGTATATTCGCATGGAGCGTTGTAGGGATAGGGGAAGGGTGTATATTGAAGGTGATAATAACTAAATATGTTTAAATTTAAAATAAAATGTTTTACAGCAGTAGTCTCGTTATTTAATAGCCACTCCTCGTAACCAGCATGTTATTCCGTTCTAGAGAGAGCTTTCTGTAGGCCGAATTGGGACAGTAATTACGGCATAATACTAAAAATACTGAATATTTTGAAGTTTTACAATGTTTTATTATTAATAGCAACTACTACCGCATTACGCAACAATTCTCTGCACCAAAAATATGCTCGGAAGATGAAAGAAATTGTTCGCCGAATTAAATTAACCATTCATTTCATCGAGTAACCCGTTTGCTACAAACTTTTTTTATCTTTTATCTTTATATTGAACAGTAGCCATTTTGTCATATTTTTTTTTATTTAACCTTTAAACGCCATGTTTCAGTTCAGAAAATCAACAGAGAGCAATCAATGTAAGCGTGGCAATACTCTTCTTTTTCTAATGAAATCCATAAGATGAGATTTTTTCGCCATCTTGATGCTTTTCCCTTCTTAGCTTTTTACAGATTTAAAAATGAGTAAAGTAGTATTAACAATTATTACAGTTATTGTGGATTTTTTTTTATTAAAGGTATTAAAGAAAAAATTCTTCGTCAGAAAATGGAGGAATTCATTGTTATTAAATTGATATCTGCAGCTGGCTGTCTAATGTGCCTTTACGATAATACGTGACAAAAATCGATAATTTTTTTATGTTATTTCGGAGATTTATTAAGTGTGTTTTCAATTTATCATTTATTTTGAAGAATCCGCGACATATTTTAGGGTACTAATCGCCGAAAGAGAGAATTCGTGGGTATTAGATACCAAAGCTTTTGGAGCACAACTTACAGAAGTTGAATAGATTGTTGAATAGATGCCTATCTTAAGAAGAGTGACACCATTGAGTTACAAATATATTTCTCAGAGTAATCTTCAATATTTAGGTTTAACACTATCGTTAGGTAGTTTAATTTTATATTATAAAAAGTCAATTTAAAAGCCAGGTGCTGTTTAATAAAACTTCCTGTATTTATCTTTACTGTATTAAATTCGTACTCTTCAGACTTTAAAGAAAATTATCAATTACATGCAAAAATTGCGTGAGAGGAAATCGTATAAGTTTTTCAATTAGATTTTCTTGTAAAGGTTATTTTACCTTCAAACAGAATTTTTCCAAACTAATATCCGAAAGATGGGTTTCAATGTAAGTAGAACGGTATGTAAGAACGTACGTGTGGTGTGGAGTACATAGAACTTGCTGACCTCCTAATCTAACCCTACAATTACTCTAGTCGGAGAGAACCTTTATATACATACTCTTCGTAATCACTTTGAACATCTTCAGAGATAGTTAGGTCATTATTTAAATTATTAACGGTTTAAAGGAGTTTTCTAATTTTTTATTTTAAACATTCCAAGTATGAGCTTTTATTTTTTCATTTTTTTGTTGTTCTAAATGTTGTTTATTACATCGTTTCTAAGTTCTTGCGTTCAAAATTATTAAAACTAAATAATGTTGAAATCATTTGAAACTTTTATTTTTAAAAGACCACACACACTTGACTTAGAAGACAAAACGTGCCTGACTTTTTTACAGACTATTTGAACTAATAAACTAAAAAAACTAACAACTCTGTAATCAAACCTATGTGAAAGTACAGAATAGAATTCCAGGGTTCAGACAAACTTATAACTTACGGACAATATAGTCTTTTCAATAAAAAATACTACGACAAATAGTAGGTGGAGCGTTCTACGTCACATCTCGACGTTACTTTGGTAAAACAGCCAGCCAAAGAAAAATATCAGAAATACGAGTACCATGTACTTTCTCACTTTCCTAATTCTATGGTACATTCACTCGACTCTAATACCATTCCTGACAATCTTTTACGCCAACTGAAGCACCAGAGGCTCCTTCTTCGGGACTGACCAGCAAAGTGGCTGGTTATCACATCCAGAGTGTTATTAATGGGTAGTTTCTCTCCTCCTGCAACATACGCCTAAAGGATTCCATTGTTCATTTATTCCTAACGATACAGATTGCAAATTCATAATTAATAAATTAAATAATAATTGAAAGAAAATGCTAAGAACAGAACACATAAGTGAAATTGATATAGTTTTTAGCAACAAAAAAATGGCCCGTGCAAAACTTAACGGTTGTTGCCAACACTGAGAATAATTAGGGCATTAGTTAGCGTCATGTCAGAGATAATCTAACTTGAAAAGTAACCCTTATGAAAAACGAGCACTCTCACTGTAGCCAACTTGTCAATTATAGTATAGCTTAAAATATTGCTACTTCAACAGCATGAACAATATATATGTATTTAATGAGAAAATTTCCTCTAATTGGAAGGCAGTGGAAAGTTGTGTTCTAATTAAGTTTTCATATTTACTTAGTAAAATAACCTAATAACACGAAAAGAGGTAACAGTGAAATCTTGCAAATAAATCATTGATAAAAGTAAATATATTCTTAGACATCCACCATATATTTTTTAAATGTGCATTAACTTTAAATTCCGAACATTTAAATTCTTTAACTCGGTTTATTTTTAGATTGAACGTTTTCTCCCTTCTGTGGTTTAGAAGCAGCCAAATGCCTGTTAGAGCCAACGGTCACAGTAGCCTGTTACATATAAGGTCTGGCTATTAAATAAGGAGACTGCTTATGAAAAAGAGTTTTATTTTAAAAATTATTCTACAATCGAATGCTCCCCTTCAATGTATTCCCCTCCCCTGGCAACACACCGTTCCGTTCGTTTCTTCCATTGGTCAAAGCTATGCTGGAAGTCTTCTTTTGTAAGAGCATTTAGGATTCGCTTCACCTCTTCTATCTACTCGTACCGCGTTCCTTTTAAGGCAGACTTGATCTTCTTAAACAGGAAAAAGTCACAGGGTGCTAAATCGAGGCGAGTACGCGCCGTGTTCGAGCACTGAAGTGCCTCTAGCTGCCTTCTCAGGCAGCGCGTTATGGGCAGGTGAGTTGTCCTGGTGCAAGATCCACGACTTGTTTTTCCACAACTCGTGGCCATTTCTTAAGAACCTCGCTCTCGCATTGTTGCCAAAACTTTCAAATAGTAAGTTTGGTTTACAGTTTGATTCAGTCATCACGATTGCGGAGTTGAAACAGAGACAGGTCGACCTGGACGTTGGTCATCTTTGGTGCTCTCTCGTCCTTCAGAAAACCGTTAATACCATTCGAAAACATGCGCACGAGATAGAGAATTCTTATCATAGGCCTCTTTCAACAACTTATGCACTCAGTCGGAGTTTTTTTTCAATTTAAAGAGAAATTTCACATTGATCCGTTGCTCGTGTTTTTCGTCTCACATTGTTATCGGCACGAGAGAAAAACACGTTCGTTTCTAGCCTCTACAGAAAAAATACTACTACAGCGACAAAAATGTGTTTTCATACAGGAAAAGTAGACACTTCCAGCTATTCTACGCTGCATTCGTTTCCCACCCCTCTAGGACGTCTTCTGTGCGCGCATTCTCGTTATTTAATAGCCAGACCTCGTATATATATATATATATATATATATATATATATATATATATATATATATATATATATATATACTGCTCCACAAAAAAAGTGGCGCACTTTAAAAATGCGTTATTTTTTTTTCTCTGAAACTTTTTTGTTCTACATTTTATTTTAGTTAGCAAATATAAGATGTATAAAGTTACGGGAAGGCTAAAATAAAATAAAAAATGATCTAAAAGAAATGAAAACCTTTAATTTAACAAAAAAGTACTTCTCAGCAAAAAATGAGTTTAGAAAAAAAATGTATTTCTTCCGATTAAAAAAGAGAAAAAGAATTTTAGTAACGTGTATTGCTCGGCTTACTGCATCCAATCTCCTCGGCATACTCCTTATTAAATTTCTCACGAAATCTTGTGTTAATTCCTCCCATATCTCCACCAGAGCACCTCGCAACTCTTCTAAGCTCCTGGGAGGATTATTTCTCCATCTTAATCGCCTACCCAGCTCATCCCAAAGATGTTCAATTGGATTTAAATCCGGGCTGCGTGCTGGCCACCTCAAAACACGAATGCTAGTGTCCTGTAGATATTGAACAACACAGGCGGCAGTGTGTGGTCGGGCATTATCTCGCATAAAAATAAAATTCTCCCCAATAAATGGTGCATAGGGTATCACATATTGCTGCAAAATTTCCCTCACATACAAATCTGCATTCAAGATTGCCCTGTTGAACACGTGGAGCTCAGTCTTAGCCTCCATAGAAATCCCAGCCCACACCATCACTGAACCACCTCCGAATGGTAGTCTACCAGAAATATTGCACGGAGCGTAGCGCTCCCCAGGCCTTCGGTAAACTGGGTAAACCCATCAGGTGCATAGAGAGCAAAACTCGGACTCGTCTGAAGTGAGAACGTTTCTCCAATTGTTCTCAGACCTGTTGCGGTGTTCCCTAGCGAACTCTAGACGGGCTCTCCGATGGTCTACGGTGAGCAATGGTCCCGTGGCTTGCTTCCTAGAGCGTAAATTCATTTCAGCACACCTTCTTCATACGGTTTCGGCAATGAGTGAAACTCCACGAACAGTAAGCAGTGTTTGAGCTGTTTCAGAAGCAGTTGATGTACGATTTCTTAGAGTGTGAATTCTGATAAATCGGTCATCAAGTGCTTCTGTGGCTCTTGGTCGACCCGAACCTTGTCTGCGAGTGCAGAGGCCTGTCTCCTGGTAACAATGGATGGCTCTACGGACGGTGGTCTCAGGCAACCCTAACGTTCGAGCTGCGTACCGCTGACTCCGTCTATCCTCAACTAATGCAATAATACGGGCCACTTGCTCTGCTGTAATTCAGAGTTTGCAATGCTTTCAGCTTGAAAAAAGTCGAAACGCAACTGTAGAGGTCAATAAATTTATTTACTGTTGAGGTAAAGTTCATGTTGTTGTTTACACAAAAAGACTGAAGGGGATTAAACGAGGAATTGCTTCTCTATTTACGTGAAACTTAGGACCTTGATTCGATTAATTGTTCCCTGACAGTTTATGAAAATAATTAAAACTAATAATCTTTGCCCAAAATGTGATAAAACAAAAAATAAACGCTTTTTTCAAAGTGCGCCACTTTTTTTGTGGAGCAGTTTATATATATATATATATATATATATATATATATATATATATATAAACGTAATCAAATTCTTAAAATGACCAATGAACTATAAGTTTATGAGTTAATACAGACATTTTTTTTTATTGAAACAAAACAATAAAATGCCAATGATTTTTAGTATTCTTTGTCATTTGGGAAAGAAAGAAGGCCCAATACTAATTACTTTGGGGCGAGTGTAGGTGTTATGAAGCGTGGGTTTGTAAGTGGGAGTTCACCTGTTCGAATCCAGGGATTAGCTACTTTTTATTTGTTAATATTAAAGTAATAATTGATAAATTTATTGATTAATTTAAATGTTAAAAGTAAAGAATGTGCCTCCGCTACCGTCCAAGAAACCTTATTTGGTACTTGGATGAGACTACACTACACTATACCCATTATGTCTTCTAATAATAGTTATAATCAATCCGGTTTATTTAATTCAAAGGTAAATACACAATCATGTAATAAAATTGCCTTTTTCTAATTAAAGTTTTTTTTTTTTTTTTTTGTTTGTTTTTTTTTGGCATTGGCTTCCGCCATACAGCCAGCATCGTCTAGGTGCTTATCACTAGAATATCACTTACTCTCCGTTCTTACCTACAAATACATTTGCTTCACACATTCATCATTCTACTATATACCGCTATTTACATAAACTACTGCTAATGGATGGAGCAGCACTCTGTGCTCCTGCCATCCTTCTCGCTTAACCAAAATTAAAATCACGTAATCACGTAATTAAAGTTGCTTACATTATTGTGAAATTGGCTACCTTCCTTATATTCTAAATCCCTCTACAATGCGATATTCCTGTACCAAGGTAAGATCAACGAAAACTACCGTCGCCCTTGGTTTACTTTACCACGGTTTCCCCTCTTGTTTAATGATTAAATCGATAGCAACTGGTCACAGTTAGAGGCTCCCTACTCTACTGTGTGCATAAAGAATGAATCACTACTATATTTCCTGTTGTTCCGGACTTCATTTCGAACTTAATTAAGACATTAAGCATGAAGAAAGAAAAACAGATTCATTCTTAAATTCATCTTTAAAAAAAAAAATATACCTGACTTTAATTCTTAAAATATTAACTTATAAATTTTTGTTATTTCTTTTTTGTATAAGTAAAAAGTAAAGTAATGCTTAGTTTTTCAGGTGGGCTTTACTCCCATGCAACCTACCAAATTAGGTGTCGTATACGGAGCCGACTAGCGAAAATACATCATAATGAATTCTTTTATTAAACATTTAAATAAAATCCAAGGCCATAGAGTTCAGGAATCGAACTCACTAACCAACGATACACCTTAGCATTGCGGGTCTAGTCTAAAACCACTCAGCCATCGTGGCGCCTCATTTCGTGTAACCAACCGTTCAGGCTATATACGAGGGTCGTTTGAAAAGTCCGTGCAAAAATAAAAACTACTTAATTTTTTGGGGTAAACCTTTTTTATTTTTCAACATAGTCTCCTTTTAGGCTTATACACTTCGTCCAACGCTGCTCTAGTTTGTTGATCCCTTCCGAATAATAGGATTTGTCCAAGTCTGAAAAATAGCCATTCGTTTCTGCAATCACCTCGTTTGAATAAAATCTTTTTCCCGCCAGCCATTTCTTCATATTGGGGAACAAATAGTAGTCCGAGGGAGCCAAGTCTGGAGAATAGGGGGGATGTGAAACGAATTGGAACCCTATTTCCATTAATTTTGCGACCACAACTGCTGAGATGTGAGCTGGTGCGTTGTCGTGATGGAAAAGGACTTTTTTGTGGGCCAATCGTGGGCGTTTTTCTTGCAGCTCGGTTTTCAAACGGTCCAATAACGATGAATAATATGCACCTGTAATAGTTTTAACCTTTTCCAGATAGTCGATGAGGATTATTCCATGCGAATCCCAAAAGACAGTCGCCATAATCTTTCCGGCCGAAGGAACGGTCTTCGCCTTTTTTGGCGCAGATTCCCCCTTGGTAACCCATTGTTTAGATTGTTCTTTGGTCTCAGGAGTGTAGTGATTTATCCATGTTTCATCCACGCTTAAAGTCCTGCGGATTCTTCTGGAACAGCTGCAAACCGTCCTTGCAACACTTCACACGATTTCGTTTTTGGTCAAGCGTGAGCAATCGCGGCACCCATCTTGCGGATAGCTTTGTCATGTCCAAATGTTGATGCAAAATATTATGTACCCGTTCAGTCGAGATGCCCACAGCACTAGCAATCTCACGCACCTTCACTCTTCTGTCATCCATCACCATCATGGATTTTATCAATGATTTCTGGAGTAGTAACCTCATCAGGGCGTCCAGAACGTTCAGCGTCACTTGTGCCCATATGGCCACTCCGAAAATTTTGAAACCACTTATAAACTGTTCTAATCGAAGGTGCAGAGTCACCATAATGTTTATCAAGCTTCTCCTTTAGTCTCCTGAGGCGTTTTGCCTTTCATAAAGTAGTGTTTAATCGACACACGAAATTCTTTTTCGTCCATTTTTTGAAAATCACTCGACTTCCTCGATTCAAACGAATGCCAAACACAAAGTAATAGACCGATCTGGCTGAAACTTGGTGTGTGTGTTCTTCCAAGAGATGCTACTAACTAAACATAACCTCGATACGCGCCAGTGTTGCTATATCTCTGACTTTGCACGGACTTTTCAAACGACCCTCGTACATACTTATTTTGTATTAGAGTAATCATTTTTCAAAAAATATATGATTCTTTTTGCCACAGACTAAAGGAAAAACGATTAAAAGCAATGGAAAAAAACTCATTTCTAGAATAATAAACCCGGGGGTTGGATTTTGTCTCAACCTTGACGGAGTTCAAAATGTGTTGAAACTGTTATAAATTATTATAACTAAAAAATTATTAAAATTAATTAATTATAAATTATTTATTATTATACTAAAAAGTTATTAACCACTTTGATTTCTTTATTAAAGTTTTAGGGGGAAAAAAATCTAATTTAACTAAGGAATGGAGGAATTTATTAAAACTGAATTTATATCTGTAACTGAATGGCTACACTATGCATCTAGATTGGCTGATGAATGGTACGAATCGAAAATGATTGTTTTTCATTATTGATTTTGATTATAATGATGCCAGTAGCCAGACTAAATTCACAATTTAAACGATCAGGGGATCAATTACAAATTGAATTAAATAGTGAATTTGTTATGACAACCAGAAACACAAAGATATTTGTGTTGCACAAACATTTCGAATATATGCACATGATAAGCCATTAACTGATTTGTGGGTGGTTAAAGAATATTTGAAACTTTTATTATTAAAAAAAGAAAATACCAAATCAAGAGATAAAAATAATATTAAAAAATTACAAATTTTTTAAAAAACAAACAGAAATGAAACTTACAAACAAAAACAAATGCTTCGTAGAAAATGGAGTTAAAACAGGAAACTATTAATCAAGTAGTTGTAATTAATTTAGAAGAACCAAGAAAGGAAACCATTAAAGTATAATTCGCCATAGGCGAACCTCGCTTGCCATTTAGAGGACTGTCACAGCTCGAATGGTGAATGAGAATCGTTATACTTGCTTTCTTTTCAATTTGTCACCATCAAAAGCGTAGTCCAGTACCAGAAAGTAAATGTAGGGAAATTGTGAAAGCACAAGTTTTCGTTAATTTTTAAGCGTTTTCACAGCATTAATATTAACTATTAGTACTGCAGATGCACCCGAGATTCATATTTTCATATAATAATTGGTTTGTTAATGAGCATATTCTTGCAATAAATGTGTTTACCTGTTAAGTTAGTCCTAAATTCTAAAAATGAACCTAATGAACAAAGAAGAACTCCATGAAAAATTTAACTCCTTCACAGGCTCTGTAAATGTAAAACCTGCCGAAGAAAATTGTAAAAGATTACTCTAGCAGTAAGCACCATTCTTATGTTTAAATAATATCTTATTTATTTAACAGCGACAGTTCAACCACTAATTCAGAATTCAGGAAGTACGATACAGGTTCCAATGGAATGAATTGAATCTTCTATCGTAACCCACATTGAATCATGCACACGTGGTACAAACCTGACCTACTAGCACCTGGGTAACCAGCCTCTTACTTTCAATATTCTACTAATTAGTTGGCCCTCATTAGTATTGATTACTATTAGTCAAACTCCAAGATCAAACTCCAGTTCACAAACATGATTGGGAAATCTAGATTTGCTTATTTTGCTTATTATGTTTTCTTAACAAAGTAACTTGTTCATATTTTGGGTAACTTCTCAAAATTATGTACATTCTGGTATTCTGGCGTTACAGTTCCATATTTACTAAATAAATTTTTATAACCTTTCTGCCAAATATTATATTTATTTAACGGTGAACATTAATTTAAATATGTGCTTTAAAATTTGAATAAAAAAACAACTAAATTCGTTTTTTAAATGGAATAAATGGCTTGATTTATTGTAACTCTACCAAGCAGCAGGAATAGAGCGAATTAAGTTGAATTCAAACTTTGTTCCACTACCTGTAGGAATGAAGCGATTCTTTAGATTTACTGACAGTTAAATAACTATTAATGCGTCTGTTTCCGTCAACTCACATTACCTAAATTTTCCTCAATTTCTAAGTAAGATTTGGAGATCTATTTAAGTATGTAATTTCCGACTGAAATCGGAGCCGACGGTGTTCAATCTGTACCCAACTTATGTGACCATGAAATGTCTTTTACTTAAGACATCGAGACCCTTTAACCGAAAAGCAAGAATTTGAGAAACATGAATTTAACTTCAAAAGTTCACAAAGATCTTCCATTGAAATCAATACTTTCGCAAAGATTAGAATTGGAAGATTTAAAACTGGATTTATTTAATTTAAAACTAAGATTATTTGGATTTTATTTAAAACTGCTTTTTCCAATCGAAATTTCTGCTTCCTCGTTAGCTCTTCCGAAATTCCAGTACTTCCTGAGCATTCAAGACTCAAATTTTTGAATCTTTTAAACCCGTATTAATTTCTGCGGAATTTACATCATTTATATCACTTATTCGACTGTATGTGTAAGTAATGTTAACATATCTTCAAGAAAATCGGAAATCATAGCGATTTCGCTAAGTAAATCGATAAGTAAAGTTACTGAAATTATAAAGAACTGTTTTCTTCTACGCATCGCTTGAACAGAAGGTAAGAGAATTCCTCAGTAGAGGGGGATCCGAATATGAATACAGCCAGCAACTATAACGTCACAGTTTTATCTCAAAATCCGTTAAAAAAATGTAACTAAAAATGTTGTAATGAGTAGCCAGCATTTTCAGAAATTAAAGAATAATAGGATCGAAAACAAAATAAAAGCTTCTTTAGATTGTTGTGCTCTATAACTCAGAGAAAAGACACGGACGGCGTTTTACTGAAATTATTATTCCAAAAACAATGGCGGTTTCCAAATGGGTTTTTAAAGAATACGCTTCTTGCAGTTTTTAGTTTTTGAAATTTTCGTTCTCACTCATATAAAACATCAAAAGAAACTTTTTATGCTCCTCGCGAAGCTCTTCTCAAAACATCTGTTTCCATTAAAAAGCTCAAATTGGCACTTAACACGATTGCAATTTTACTATCTGTAAATTCAAACAACTCAAATCAAATGAAATACTCTTTTTCATTTGCCCTAAAGTGTCCGCAGAATTGAAATTGCCAAAAAGATATTTAGACAATAGCTCGCAGTCAGTTTAACCTGGTCAAAACTTTTTTGATGGAGTTCGATGGAATAACAAACTTTTTTAGATGTAGGTCCCAAAAAGAGGTACGTATCTTAGATATAATGAATCATCATCGAAATCTATGTCTTTTTCCATAATTTATCGTCTTACTCCCTCAACTGTAACAACTACCTTACCCAAACCAGCTAAAGTTCTATTTCTACTACCATGGCAACCTTAATCAGCAACTCCTCCCACATCCTGAGCAATGGAAACCAGCATATCCATCTACCAAGACCTGCACACCCCCATACCCTAGCTAAAATATTTCCCTTTCTTTTTTTTACCCAGAGGCTGTCAACGCTATTAGATACTATATACGTATATGTTATTTGGCCGGGTAACTGGGCGATAAATGAAATAAGAGACGAAGGACTTCTGCCACCGATCCTGTTTGCTGTTAGACTTCAAGGCAATCCACTCTTCCACCACATTCCTGCTCCAGTTTCCCCTTCAATTTGCACGGCTTCCTGTATATATATATATATATATATATATAGTATATTATATAATTCCAAAATCGCCTTAGGATGATTACTTGTCAAATAACATTTTAATTTGGCAATATTTTCATCCCGCGCTTCTAATTCTAAGATGTAAATTGGATAAGAGTGAGTTTTTACTAACTAACTGAAGTTCTTGTAAGGATTCCGTAGTAAATCTTCTAAAATTTAAACCTTACCGTGTTTATATTACCAGTGTTTTCAAGTAATTTAAAGCAGGCGTTTGTACTTGCGTCTGCCGAGAAGTAAACTGAGATCTCATTCTAAGGCTGCAATTTCATTAAATTGAAATTAAATTCCCTAAATCGTTTCTCGATTAGACAGACAGGTTTTCTTTGATCTGGAGATGAAACTGAAGGGAAGAGGGGGGCACATTTGAACAGAATTTACATTTTCTGTTACAGAGTGCACAGAATCTGTATTTTTTATTTTGTTTTCTACAACTTTTACCTATTCTGAACAGATCTACATATATCAATAAACAATTGGTACTTTACACATATATCCTATACTTTTTTAAATTTAAAAATGTTGTGTCAAATTTTAATATCTGCCCCACTGGTGGGTTAGCTTTGAACACAATATAAAATAGAAAGAAATGATATTACTTTACTCTGAATCTACCTTCTATCAGTTATTTCTCTCACTACTACATTACTTTCTCTTTCAAACCACTGAAATCTAGTTCAGGATGTTGTACACGAAGTGTGATGGATTTAGGAAGTTTGAACAAAATATTCGGTTTGTTGCGCTTCTTAATGTAGGTTCGAACCACTTTCCCCAAAATATAATATCCAACACTTTTTGCAAGTATATAGACTTTTTTAAATACTAGATTTAAGAATTCGAATTCCAAATGTTAATATGGACTAACAATACTTACACCTAGACCACTACAATCTTCATAATACACTTCCAAAGCTGCAACAAAAATTTTACTTCCACCTTACAAAATATAACATTCCTCAATTCTGACTTTACAAACAATGAAAACGAAGGGAAACTCTGTCAATTATACGACAGGTCTACCACAAAATATGGAGAAAATTGCCAATCATAAATGTTTTAAATATTTGGCGAGAAATTAAAACTGTTCAAAGGTGCCCCCCTCTCCCCTACAGGAAATAAAATTAAAATGTACAATACTTCAAAAGTAGTGTCCCTAAAATCAACTTTTTTTTTTATTGAAACCTTTGATTTATGCGAATCAATTTAAAAAAAAAACAGAATTTAAAAATGTTAATGATGTTTGCAAACAATCTAGAAAATTTCGCGCATAAATCTCTATCATTTCATGGAATGAGCAAAAGAAATTGAAAAAAAGCCGAAGAATAAACAACATTACTTGTCATTTAATAACAAGCAAGCAGGACGAATCATAATTGCAGGAATTTGATACAAAAAAAGAAAGTCCTCTGGCCAATCGCATACATTTCATAGCCATCTTTCTCAATACTTCGACAGGATAAAATCAATAAAATGAAAAATAAATGAGGACATTGAGTGAAATAAGGCAGGTGATAAAAAGCTGTCAGCAGGCTCGTAGCTCTTTTATCCATGGCTGCTTTTATGGATCACAATGTCGGTCTCTCCAGTTTGCATGTCTGTCAGTCTGGCATAGAGTGAAGTTTCCACTTCTGATATGTACATCACTTTTGTTCAAGGCCATTGCTATGATGTAGCAGTATTTCCGATAATAGAACACTTCCTTAATTATTGTAATTTGAGGTCAAATTGCAACGGATAATTTAAATGTTTTCGCAGAAAACAATTAATAATTTGATGTTTAAGGAAGGGATTAGCTTAGTAGATCTCCCCTGTGGTAGGTACTGTCCTCCCTGAGGAGGTCCTGGGTTCGAATCCAGCTGAAGCTGATAAATTTTCTTTTCTTAGGAGCTTCTTACAGCTCACTTCTGTTAATGGACAGTGTCTCACTGATTTCTCTCACTGCAATTTCATCTTATTTACTTTATTTAAAGAACTTAGATATAGAATCTCTTAATAACTCCAATTTTAGTCTCTACTATTATGATCTATATGACTACAGTTTGCAAACTCATAAATACCTTCTGCATAAAGTACCGTTAGCAGTAACAAGAGTATTTGCACAATTAAGAACTGCAGGTCAATACAGTATTTCATTAAACATCAGTAACAATAAGGATATAATTAATCCAATCATTTTCTGTCAGTTTTGTGATTTGAAAGTGTATGAAGATTTGCCACATATACGAATGAACGGGTACATAATATTTTGCATCAACATTTGGACAAGACAAAGCTATCCGTAAGATGGGTGCCGCGATTGCTCACGCTTGACCAAAAACGAAATCGTGTGAAGTGTTGCAAGGACGGTTCGCAGCTGTTCCAGAAGAATCCGCAGGACTTTAAGCGTCGTTTCGTCACTGTGGATGAAACATGGATACATCACTACACTCCTGAGACCAAAGAACAATCTAAACAATGGGTTACCAAGGGGGAATCTGCGCCAAAAAAAGGCGAATACCGTTCCTTCGGCCGGAAAGATTATGGCGACTGTCTTTTGGGATTCGCAAGGAATAATCCTCATCGACTATCTGGAAAAGGGTAAAACTATTACAGGTGCATATTATTCATTGTTATTGGACCGTTTGAAAACCGAGCTGCAAGAAAAACGCCCACGATTGGCCCACAAAAAAGTCCTTTTCCATCACGACAACGCACCAGCTCACACCTCAGCAGTTGTGGTCGCAAAATTAATGGAAACAGGGTTCCAACTCGTTTCACATCCCCCCCCTATTCTCCAGACTTGGCTCCCTCGGACTACTATTTGTTCCCCAATATGAAGAAATGGCTGGCGGGAAAAAGACTTTATTCAAACGAGGAGGTGATTGCAGAAACGAATGGCTATTTTTCAGACTTGGACAAATCCTATTATTCGGAAGGGATCAACAAACTAGAGCAGCGTTGGACGAAGTGTATAAGCCTAAAAGGAGACTATGTTGAAAAATAAAAAAGGTTTACCCCAAAAAATTAAGTAGTTTTTATTTTTGCACGAACTTTTCAAACGACCCTCGTACTGTTTACTTGTCCAGCGTATCACTCAATTAGACAGAAATATTTAGAAAGATGTTCTTTTTGTATATACTCTCTGTTGGATCAAATGATAAATATAATTTATTATGAATTTTTATTTATTTAACGGAATGACTGAGAAGAAGAGCCCAGCTTTACTGAATCCATTGTACTTAACCTAATTAATCTTAATTTTAAGTAATCTTATAGTTTTTTCAGTTTTATTTCTTTTATTAGTATTAATTTAATGAAAGTTTCATTTTTACTTATTCTGTTTTTGGAAGTATTAGTTTTCTTGTACAAACATTAGCTCAACTCTTTGTTTGTGATCTCGTAAAACAAATAAATAAATAAATTATTTACTAATTTTCTTCAAATTTAAAGCTGCATTTTTTGTAAAATGCGAAGCTGCATTAAGCACTAAGAATGACAATCACAAGTAAAGATATTTCATGTTTTTATCAAAATAATATTTACATTAAATTAAAAATTTTTGGATGATAAAAAAGGAAAGTTATTTTATAGATTGAGGAAAAATGAACAGGTATATGTGCTAACAGAGGGGAAGAATGTGTAGCCCCTTCTTGCCGTAAAAAACCTGCTGTCGGCCCAATGAACATATAACCATGTTAAAGAATTCATCTTTACCGTTAAATTGTTAACGGTATCCCATTTTAGATTAGGCCAACATCTGTCTCCTTTTCCTGGACCAATAAAAATTTTATTTAACCAGTAATATTATTAGTAACAACTATTTTTTGTAGAAATCGTCAACGTAATAATTGTTAAAAGATTCCATAAATGGCAGAACTGTCAGAATTTCTAGGTTTTTTACTCAATTTTCTTTTATTGTAGATGGAATTAGAAAAATGTTTTTGGAGATTTTAATTTCATTTGTTGCCAGAACTACATGTTTTGATGTCCGCTAAGATCGAATAATACAATACGAGGGGGTACCCAAAAATAACCGGAATTGCGTTGCCGCGCATGGAGCTTATGTAGTACGCATTTCTGCCGCTAGACGTGTATAGCGCAATTCCTTGCCAGTTCAGTCCTGCCTGTGTTGTCTGCCTGGCTAGTTCTGTTCATCTGCAGTGATTGTTTTTACCAGCGCTGTTTTGTTCTTTTTTCGTTTTTTATGATGGCAAGTTTAAGTGAACAACGTGCAGCTCTGAAATTTTGTTTTCTACTCGGCAAAAATGCTGCTGAAAGTGTTTTAATGTTGAAAACAGCTTACAAAGATTTCGCTATGGGAAAAACTCAAGTATACGAGTGGTTTACTCGGTTTAAAAATGGCGACATGTCGATTGATGACAAACCTCGTTCTGGACGTCCATCAACTGCCCGAATCGACGAAAATGTTGAAAAAATTCGAGAGCTGGTGTTCACAGACCGTCGACAGACAATTGATCAACTGTCAGAGAGTAGTGGGTTATCTTGGAGCTCGGTTCAGCGAATTTTAACGGAAGATTTGGGGATGAAAAGGGTTGCTGCCAAGTTTGTTCCTCGAGTTCTGACTGACAATCAAAAAGAACATCGAGTTGAAACATGTCGTGCTTTGAAACAACAGCTTGAAACTGATCCAGACTTTCTGTCAAAGGTCATTACTGGTGATGAGTCATGGTGCTATGGCTATGACCCAGAAACAAAGCAACAGTCGAGCCAATGGAAGACGTCAGCTTCACCCCGACCAAAAAAATGTCGTCAAGTCAAGTCAAACATCAAAACAATGCTGATTTGCTTTTTTGATGCCAAAGGCGTAGTCCCCCCAGGTCAGACCGTCAATGAAACCTTGTATTTGGAAGTTTTGAAAAGATTGCGCAATAGTGTTCGCCAAAAAAGACCCGATTTGTGGCAAACAGGAGACTGGTTCTTCCACCACGACAATGCACCTGCACACACAGCCATCTCTGTTACACAGTTTTTAGCTAAAAATGGCATGGTTCCGCTGCCCCACGCACCTTACTCGCCTGACCTGGCTCCGTGCTACTTTTTCTTATTTCCACGCATGAAAAAGGGCATGAAAGGTCACCGATTTGACAACATTGAAGAGGTCAAGAAAAAAACGAAGAAGGAGCTGTCAGCCATTTCTAAAGATGACTACAAAAAATGTTTCGAACAGTGGAAGCACCGGTGGGACAAATGTATTAGTTGTAATGGAGAGTATTTTGAAGGGGATGTTCTGTAAAAAATTTGTAAATAAATAGCTTTTAAAAAATAATTCCGGTTTTTTTTGGGTACCCCCTCGTAAATGGGAGTCTACTGTAAGTAAATATAGTCAGAAGTTCAATTTTTATTATTTAGCCAGCAGGGGATGAAAATGAACAGTTTTCGTCAAAATGGGTAGATCGGAAAAACCACTTTCATTGTTTCAAAAGTTGAATGGTAAAAAACCATTTTCTCGGTGGATTTTTTTTTTTCTTCTTCTTTAAAACATAAATCTAAACCTTTCACTTTCATTTGAACCGTTTTTCAGTTAGTATTCCTATAGTTATTTCTCAGGTAATGTGCGATTCTAACTCACATTTTAATATTTATAAGAACCAAAACTGTGGGCAAATTACAGTATTTGAAGAAAATGTGTCGACCAGACTCGGTAAAATTGTTTTAATCCATAGCTTTAATCTGGATTAAAACACAGCATTGCTTCGTGATAATACAAATTACTTTATTTATAAATCAATTTTATTATTTACCGTTTTATTTTTATGGATTTCTAAAAAAAATATATATATATTCATTTTGTTTAATTATGTAACATAACAAGGCACTCGACACGACAACAGTTAGTCGTGCTACGGGACACGTGATTGTAAATATATGCGTGACACTTATGCAATCAACTAGATACAAATTGTTAATTTCTATTAATTTATATGGGTAAAACTTAAGCAATTTTTTTAATACACTCTATACAATCTATTCAAAAAAGCAAATAAATAAACTGGTCGATAAATCTAGTTTTAGTTTTTCGTTTATTTTTAACCTGTTTTAGTGCAACGTGATTTCCTTATTTGTAAAATGCCTACTTCATTTTAATGTAACTACATTTAATTACCTGCCATTTTTGTTTTATTTCATTACTTAAAATGAACATAACTTAAAAAAGAGGGAATATCAAAGTGAGAAAGGAGGACATATAGAGCGACAGAGATGAATGCGACAGAGAAAGTGGAGGAAAAAAATTATCATGCAATGAGACTTACGTCCCTTAAAAGAAAATAAATAAATTAACGTTTTTTTTTACCCAAAATACAATATCCTTTCTAATCTGAGAAAATAAAATTAATATATTCTTAGTTGATTAAAACATATTAACTATTTATGGCATAATAAATCATTTATTTGAATTCAACTTGTAAAGCAAACCAGATAATAATGATTATAAATACATTTTATTATATTGTTCAACTGAATTACCTCATCTAAACTTCATAGAAACATAATCAAAATAGGAAAACCTAATACTAAATATGGCTCTGTTCCTAATCAGGTTGTTACAAAGTCTACTAATTTGTTAGGTTAGTCGCAGATCTACGTACAATAATAGTGTTCTGGAAAGAACAATACTAGTAGTAGTTAGTACATGTATTGAAAATTTTAGCAGTAAACTTGTCGACCAGATATTACAAGAATTTTGGATTTGACCACGTGATAAATGAAACTTTTCTTTTTCCAATGTCGTACATCATTGGCGCCCTGCCATTAGATGTCTCGCAGCCCAATATATTTGAGCTCTTGAAGAGAGCTCGTCCAGTATATGTCGCAGTCAAATAAGACAGGGATTCGCACACAAAAAGATTATCTGCTGTCATGGGCCCGTCCCCGCAAAGCACACAGTTCGGGTGATCAACTACCCCGATCCTAAATAAGTGTGCCTGCAGGTAATCCAGTGATTAAACGAAAACAGGTCACCGCTACGCTCCGAGGCAGGTTATTTGGCAGCTAAGATCCCTCAAGATAGCCCATCGTTTGCTCTCTGATAGTGCGCTGTGCTCTTTTTGGCTTTTGTCCGGCAAATTCGCCTTGTGGTCTCAAAAGGAATGGACCCTTCAGGCTGTATCATATTAGCGAGTCTGTCAGTTTCCTCACTCCCGCTGAGGCCGCAATGGCTGGGGAAAACCACCCTCACATTTTTCTTGATGAGGTCGTTAATTATTTTATGACATTGAATTATATCGTGAGAGTCGGTTGCAGCCCAAGCAGTCAGTGCCATTATCGCGGCGTACGAATCGATAAAAAGGACTGTATTCTTAATCGCCATATTAACAATGCATTTTAGGGCTAAAAGGACCGCTCTGACCTCCCCATCGAAATTAGAGGCCACTCTTCTTAGAGGGTCCGCCAAACTGAAAACAGAGCTATAATATAAAGAAAATTGAAATTGTTATTCAACATTGTGGCAGTTTAAACTGTAGGTATTTCTTTGTTGATGCTTAAGGTTAAGCGAATACAGGAATTAAACGATCTTCGTGATTATTCATCATACTTCAGGCAATTAATTATCCAGATAAAAAAAAAGAAACGAATTACAAGCTTTTTTTTTAGGGTTGCAGATAATAAGTTTTATGGAGGATATGTGGTTATGGCCGCAGATGCTGGGCTAAATATCGCATAGGTTATTGTAACCTTATTTGGTTTCAAGAGTTTTAACCACAATCAGAGATTGATTAACCAGTTTGGCGTTGAGATTTCGATTTCATATAACGTTCTCGCCACTAATGTTGCTGTCTAATTAGCAAGTTTGACAAGTAAGTAATATTTACAAGTACAAACAACTAACTGACTCTCAAATAACAAATAAAACAATCTAATTAAGTTTATCTTGACGAACCATCTCAGTAATCATCTTGATTAATCAATTTGGAATAGAGAATTCGACTTCTACGATTCAGGAAAGTGTAAAAAATGAAGTATACTAAAAAAAGAATGAAGAAGAAGAAAAATATATTAAAAATACGAGGTCTGTAAATTAAGTAATGAGACTGATTTTTTAAAACATTTTTATCCAAAAAGAATTACAATTCTATATTGTCACCTTCAAAATAACTTCCTTCTGAAGCCACACAGCGCTGGAGACGTTTCTTCCACTCCTCATAGCAGTGCTCGAACTCCGATACTGGAATAGCCTTCAGCTGGTCGGTTACAGCCGTTTGAATGTTTTCGACTGTCCCAAAATGAGTTCCCTTGAGGTGATTTTTCAACTTGGGGAAGAGAAAAAAGTCACAAGGACTCAAGTCAGGCGAATAAGGAGGCTGAAGAGCCACAGGAATGTTTTTTACTGGCCAAAAACTCGTTTATTGAAATTGCTGTGTGACAAAGAGCATTATCGTGATGCAATACCCACTTGTTCTTGATGTGTGATCTCACACGAATGATCATAAGAGTCAAATTTAACTCTTCGCCGATCTGAACGCACCAGATCCCGTATTCTGTCGACATTTTCTTCAAGATGAAGGCCTTCCGCTTCGTGGTTCATCTTCAATCGACTCTCCTCCTTCTGCAAATGCCTTAAACCACCGAAAAATCTGGGCTCTTGACAAAACACTATCTTCGTAGGCCCGCTGAAGTTTAGCAAGAGTTTCTGTTGCACTGTGCCCAAGTCTGAAGGAAAACCTGAAGGGAACTTATTTTGGGACAGTCGAAAACATTCAAACGGCTGTAACCGACCAGCTGAAGGCTATTCCAGTATCGGAGTTCGAGCACTGCAATGAGGAGCGAAAGAAACGTCTCCAGCGCTGTCTGGCTTCAGAAGGAAGTTATTTTGAAGCTGACAATATAGAATTGTAATCCTTTTTGAATAATTTTTTTTTTTTTAAATCAGTCTCATTACTTAATTTACAGACTCCTATGTATGTTAGAATAATGGAAGTTCGTATCAATTTATTTTATTCGGGAGTTTCCTTTCGACAAAAAGCTAAATATTATTTCATCAGGATCTAGATCAGACGCCATTACCATGGGAAGAATGTATTCCAGTTCTCAGGCTATATAATTTACTTATTTCGTAAATACAATCATTACAAAAACAAACATTTCATGAATGTATAAAACTTACAGAAGTTGGTGAGAATTGCTGTAAGAGCAGGGTATTCATTGCAGATTATTGCAGTAAACTGAATGACATTCGCATGATTTTGAATTATTCACTTTTTTTGTGCATGAGTTTTTTTCTCTTTGTTTTTTATTATTTAATCAATAAAAGTAGAGCGATGATCCAGCGCTTCTTCAGGTGCTACTACCTCTTCTAAATGTTTATGGCTGGGCGAACTCATTCAACTCATACGTCGCCAACATGACGCTCCGCCTCTAAGTTCACTTTTGTTGTCTTCACTTTCATTAGCTGTTCTTTGTACTGTTGCCCTGCATTAAATGATTACATTTATGATCTCTTTAACAAAAACTTACAGTTTAAAATGTTAAGTAAGATGTCACATACCCTTATGCTGGCCATTTTCGTCTACAAAATATATGTTCAAGTAGCACTGCAGATTGACTGTAATATCTAGTTATTTATAATAATCAAATTGTTAATTACAGGTTAAAAAGAAAAACGTTATAAAAAAAAAAAATTATGAGTATAAACAATTCAAAATCTTTTTTAAAAAATGCTTCCACCAACATACATCAATGATTTTGTTTATTTATTTTTATTTTTAAATAAAAATCGTCGGTTTAAGTTCATTCTTCGATTAAAGTAATTGTTATTTTACGAAGTAGTCAAACGTTTATAATAATAAATAATAATTATCTGGCTTTATCGCAAATAATATAGTTTTCTTCAATTACATTCTCAATCTAGGTATTCATCCCACAACGTTGTATACATGTAATATAAAATGAATAAGATATGCAGATTTTTAGGACAGCTGATTGTTCCAGTATTTTACTATAAGTAAAATTAGAGGGACTAAATTGAATTACAATTGAGAAATCAATAATTGTTGTTGAATAATCTACTTGTTATTAACTGTGTGTTATTTGTACTCACGAATATTTCGATAAGACGAATTCAAGACAGTAGCCGACTCTAACTTTGTCTTTTTCTACTTTAACATGCATGTACGAATACGTGATTTATCATAATTATAACAAAAAAATATTATAAATGAAGTGGCCAGCATAAGGGTCTGTGACATCTAATAAATTCTAAAAAATATTAATGAATATTAATGCAGTAAAATTACTTAAATATTAATGAAGAATTAATGAAATGTTGGGTACTCGCTGATTTGTGTACCTTTTGGCGTTTAATCAACCCTTATACTTAACATTTTAAACTGTAAGTTTTTGTTAAAGAGATTTTTGTACCTTTTGGATAGATTTTCCTTTTTGTCTATTTTTCAAAGTTACATATCTGCTTTACAGATTTTTTTAAATTTGGAATAAGCAATTCTATCATTATAACCTGATAAGGTGTTAAGTCGGAACCGTAACTACTACTAGAGAGATCTTTTTAAAGAATGATTATAGTTGCGGTCCCCCAAACCATCCTCAATAACAATTTTTTTTGAAAAAGCGTTTTGAATAACATAGGAAGGTATTTGTACGTTAATAGCAAAATTAAACTGCGATTTCAGTACTTCCTTTTAAGAGGAGTAAGAAAAATAAACTGCGATTGCAGTACTTCTAGGCAAAGAGGCAATGATTTTTTAATCGAACGACAATTCATTGATTTAAATCGGTTCACTCATTTAAAATTTAAACGATTGCAGTACTTCCTCTTAGTAGGTGCAAGAGCGTGATAGCACTTCACAGCCACGTAGAGGAGCTTTAACCACTTAATTGAGCTGAATTTTATCAAAATCGGACTAAGCGTTGTAGAAATATTGGTAATAATAGTTTTAGAAAGGGCCTTGCTTGGGTGGGGCAAACTCCCCTCCTTATGAGGTACAGCGTCGAGGCTTTTAAAGTGCAAATCTGTACAAAATTTCGATTCGAATGACACTTCATTCATGAAAATCGGTTCACGTGTCGATAATTTGAAACGATTGCTATACTTTCCCTTAACAAGTGTAAGAGCTGATCGTCGCTTTAATGTTACGTAGGGGAGCCCTAACTCTATCATCCTACCAAATTTTAACAAAATCGGGCCAAGATTTACAGAGTAATTAGTAATAATAATTTTGGAGGGGGCCTTACATAAAGGGGGCTAACTCCTCTCCCATTCGATGTACAGCGTCGGGACCCCCAAAAGGCACATCTACATAAAATTCCGAATCGAATGATACCTCATTCATGAAAATCGGTTCTCGCGTTTAGGCGCTACGTTGTTTACAAAAAAGGTAACAAGAAGAAGAAGAACAAGAAGAACAAGAACAAGAACATTTTTTGAAAAAGCCGTTTTTGCTCATTTTCGGCAACTTTTTTCTCAAAACCTATAAGATCTAGGTTGTTGTAAAAAAATTACAGTTTTAAAGGAGGATTTGCCCTTTATTTTAAAGAAAATTTGGGAATTTTATCTTTTATAGCAAAAGAGAAAAAAATTGTCAAAGTTGGGTGTTTTTCAATGTTACGCTTTTTCGTGCAGTTTTTGATGATCAACCCTTATACAACTGTCCTACTGGACAGTTTTAATATTCAGATACAATTTAAAATCAGCAATAATAACGGTTTATTTACAATTATTACAATGATTTTGAAAGCTACGAGTCATCTATGTATTTCTCAGACCAGAGCTATGCTCTTACGCGAGCTATAGCATTATTAATAACCGCATAAATCTTCATAGACTCTCAGTATGTTGCTTACATTGCCAACTTTCTTACTTCAGGAAGATGGACACTTTGTCAAAACTCTGTACATTGTTGTCCGTTTTAGTGTACCGCCCAAAATGCTTTTGAAGCTCCGAATATAATTTCATCCAACGAAAGTACAATGTTTAGGCACAAATAAAAACTGTCCCGGTAGAACAGTTGTATAAGAGTTGATCGTCTAAAAAACTGCACGAAAAAGCGTAACGTTGAAAAACACCCAACTTTGACAATTTTTTTCTCTTTTGCTATAAAAGATAAAATTCCCAAATTTTCTTTATAATATAGAGAAAATCCTTGTTTATAAGTGTAATTTTTTTTTTCAACAAAATAGATCTAACAGATTATCAGAAAAATGAGCAAAAAAGGCATTTTCAAAAATTTTTCTTGTTCACATTTTGTTATCAATGTAGTGCCTAAAAGCGCGAACTGATTTCCATGAATGAGATGTCATTCGATTCAGAATTTCATGAAGATGTGCATACTGGAGATTTCGATGATGTACATTCTACGGGAGATGAGTTAGCCATATGTATGTAAGACGTATCAGGCGGCTCGTAGTACAATTAGGCGCTCATATACGAGGTGTGTTCAAAAAGTAACGGGAATTTTCGTTTTTTGAAAAAAATATTTATTTATTCATCTACATTAATATTGTCGCCTTCAAAGTAGTCCCCTTCGCATACAATACACTTGTGCCAGCGCTTTTTCCAATCCTCGAAACACTTCTGAAACTCGATCTTTGTGATAGCTTTCAGCTCTTTCAGCGATTCGCTTTTAATGTCATCTATGCTTGTAAAACGACGGCCTTTTAATGTTCTCTTTATGTTTGGAAATAGAAAAAAGTCACATGGAGCCATGTCTGGCGAATATGGAGGCTGGGGCATCGTTAAAGTTTTGTTTTTGGCCAAAAATTCACGAACAAGCAATGAAGTGTGAGCAGGTGCATTATCGTGGTGCAAAATCCATGAATTGTTTTGCCACAAATCCGGGCGTTTTTTTCGGATTGCTTCACGCAAACGGCGTTGAACTTGTAGGTAGTACTCCTTATTGATTGTTTGACCTTGTGGCAAGAATTCATGATGCACTATGCCATTAAAATCGAAGAACACAGTGAGCATAACCTTCACATTCGACCGCACTTGTCGAGCCTTTTTCGGTCTTGGCGATCCAGAATGCCTCCACTGGGACGATTCAGCCTTAGTTTCGACATCATATCCGTAAACCCATGTTTCGTCACCTGTTATAACACGTTTCAGTAGATCCGCATCGTTGTCGACTTCATTGAGTGACTCTTGAGCAACTTCCATTCTCCGCTGTTTTTGTTCGAAATTCAACAATTTTGGAACAAATTTTGCTGCCACACGTTTCATACCCAAAACATCCGAAAAAATTTCATGGCATGAGCCAATTGATATGGCAACATCATCAGCGACTTCTCTGATTGTGATTCGGCGATCGTTCATAACCATTTCTTTCACTTTTTTCACGTTTTCATCGGTTGTTGATGTGCTTGGACGTCCAGGTCGTTCGTCATCTTCAACGTTTTCGCGGCCATCTTGGAAACGCTTATACCACTCGTAAATCCTTGTTTTACTCATAGCAGACTCACCATATGCCTTTATTAACATTTCACACACTTTATTTCATTTTTTACGCAAAATTTAATACAAATTCTTTGATCCATTTTTTTTAACAAACAAAAATCGCCAAGCTCGAAAAACACGTCTAACCTTAACGGCTGCCACTTAAGAAGTAAACAATGAATATTACTGAAAATTTTATCGTACTTCAGGGGCATGTGTACCAACATAATAAAAAAAAAAAATTTACAATCAGACTCTCCAAACCCGCGAAATTTAAAAATTCCCGTTACTTTTTGAACACACCTCGTAGAAGAGATAGATAGATTCTTGTAAATAAATTTTTTAATAAAGATTTTCCAATTTTACTCCGTAATCAATTTACTTTGGAGGCTGATCATGAATTATAAATTAATTTATACGTGTTGCATAGTGGCAGCTTTAATAAATCATTCGAGCGCAATGCCATATGGTTTACATGCACCCCTGTGCTATTTCCAAATTACTTGCCAGAATAATTTGCTCGGTAAGGTCAAACTGCAAGCTAACGGAATAAACCTATAAAAACTGAGTATACTGTAATCGGCCATTGAAGCAAATATTTCTTATAGAGGAATTTCTGGTTTATGTTGAGTAGAAGTAGCTTTTCTTACTTAACTGACATCCTGTAAGTCATAAGATCGGTTTATTTTCTCCTATTTGTTCTGTAAATCTGAATGGTCCGCTGTTGTAATCCTTCTACAGCAGAAGAATAATAATATAGTTGAAAAATCTCTTATCCAGAATACTTTATTAAATGGATTTTATACTTTTTTTTTTTTTGTTGTTTAGACACTTTCTAAAAAATGGCTTTAAAGATATCAACTTTTTGTAAGTTACTGTGATCTACATTTTTTGTACGATCAATTTTTGTTGTTATGTTACATATTATGAAATCCTTTCACATTATCTAATCCTAGTTACTTTATAAAATTCAACAAATTGTCTAAAATGATATTACGTCTATTATTCGTGGAGGAAATGCCTTCCAGTTCGCTAAAACTTCCAGGTTACTGGTTCTAGTTCTTCCTGTAAGGGAAAATGGTTACGAGGCCTGCAGCGATTCAGTCTTCTAGGTGGACTGTTCGGAAAATGTGAATGAGAAAATTCTATGAATAAGTGGAAAAATGAAATTGTTTAGATTGTTTCATTTGTTATTTGCAAGTCAGTTAGTTGTTAGTATTTGTAAATATTATTTACTTGTCCAACTTGCTGATTTAGTCAGCAAATGTAGTGATTGACGGTAACTTATATTAAATCGAAATCTCAAATCCAAACTGATCTAGATTAAACTATATTAATCCCTGATAATGGATGAAATTCTGAATCCGGTCAGGGTTACAATAAGTATGCGTGTTATTACAGATAAAATCCAAAGTATTATCCAGCACTAAGGACCTAATCCCATTTTCGGTAAAAGTTATATTTAAAATGTTGTTGACTTTTTCCCCCTTCTTACTTTCCCTTAGTTTGTCTTATTTAAACCAATGGAAGGGTTTAACTTTGCGGTTATCGTATTGGATTACCTCGCGGAGGACCCGGGTTCGAATCCAGCTGCTGACCCTTAAATTTTTTTTTTTAGGAGCTTCTTACAGCTCACTGTCTTGTGAACAATGTTGTCTATAATGAGAAAACATTGTCCGGAGGCCGGCAGTGGGCTGAAAGAAACTTCGGGCGCCAATAATCTCAGATGTTGACGCGCCTTAAATCATTAAAAAAATAAATAAATAAATAAAATTAAAATGTAGAATATATTATTTATTAAAAAAACTCACTTTTTTGCAACAAATATTTTGTAAAATGTGTAGAATTAAAAAAATTACCTAAACTATCTAAACTAGTAAGACATTTTGTAAGAAACTAAGCCTCTAAGAAACAATTAGGTAGTATAATGCACGGTTTAGTGTCTAATAGATGGTAAAAGATAGCTTAAATGGCGGTTAAATTTCTGAATTTAAAGAAAATTATCCTAAATCATAAATGGATTTTTCATTTGGCCGAAATTTCTATCTAAAATACCTACCTATCTACTTATTTTTCTCTCTAATTAAATTTGTACACCCTTTCTATCCTTTGTATATATACTATAACTGTGAAGGAGCTAGAATACACTATTTAGTACTCCTGTAAATACTTTGTATTAACTTTGTAAATAAATTAATAAATAAATAAAATAATGCCATACATAAAATACCTATTTTACCTCTAACCTTCGTATGTACATTACGAGGTGTGTTCAAAAAGTAACGGGAATTTTTAAATTTCGCGGGTTTGGAGAGTGATTGTAAATTTTTTTTTTTATTATGTTGGTACACATGCCCCTGAAGTACGATAAAATTTTCAGTAATATTCATTGTTTACTTCTTAAGTGGCAGCCGTTAAGGTTAGACGTGTTTTTCGAGCTTGGCGATTTTTGTTTGTTAAAAAAAATGGATCAAAGAATTTGTATTAAATTTTGCGTAAAAAATGAAATAAAGTGTAATAAAGTGTGTGAAATGTTAATAAAGGCATATGGTGAGTCTGCTATGAGTAAAACAAGGATTTACGAGTGGTATAAGCGTTTCCAAGATGGCCGCGAAAACGTTGAAGATGTCGAACGACCTGGACGTCCAAGCACATCAACGACCGATGAAAACGTGAAAAAAGTGAAAGAAATGGTTATGAACGATCGCCGAATCACAATCAGAGAAGTCGCTGATGATGTTGCCATATCAATTGGCTCATGCCATGAAATTTTTTCGGATGTTTTGGGTATGAAACGTGTGGCAGCAAAATTTGTTCCAAAATTGTTGAATTTCGAACAAAAACAGCGGAGACTGGAAGTTGCTCAAGAGTCACTCAATGAAGTCGACAACGATGCGGATCTACTGAAACGTGTTATAACAGGTGACGAAACATGGGTTTACGGATATGATGTCGAAACTAAGGCTCAATCGTCCCAGTGGAGGCATTCTGGATCGCCAAGACCGAAAAAGGCTCGACAAGTGCGGTCGAATGTGAAGGTTATGCTCACTGTGTTCTTCGATTTTAATGGCAATAGTGCATCATGAATTCTTGCCACAAGGTCAAACAATCAATAAGGAGTACTACCTACAAGTTCAACGCCGTTTGCGTGAAGCAATCCGAAAAAAACGCCCGGATTTGTGGCAAAACAATTCATGGATTTTGCACCACGATAATGCACCTGCTCACACTTCATTGCTTGTTCGTGAATTTTTGGCCAAAAACAAAACTTTAACGATGCCCCAGCCTCCATATTCGCCAGACATGGCTCCATGTGACTTTTTTCTATTTCCAAACATAAAGAGAACATTAAAAGGCCGTCGTTTTACAAGCATAGATGACATTAAAAGCGAATCGCTGAAAGAGCTGAAAGCTATCACAAAGATCGAGTTTCAGAAGTGTTTCGAGGATTGGAAAAAGCGCTGGCACAAGTGTATTGTATGCGAAGGGGACTACTTTGAAGGCGACAATATTAATGTAGATGAATAAATAAATATTTTTTTCAAAAAACGAAAATTTCCGTTACTTTTTGAACACACCTCGTACATATAAGTACTAGATCTATCTATATTTTTTTATTTTTTTTAAATAATTTTTCTGGCCAAAATACTTTTTAGGAATGAAATATGGTTTTCAGTAGGTAATTTTGGAGTAATTGGAGTTTTATGCTGTTAGTAATAATTAAATATGTTTTAAAATATGGAGTTTGAACAGATTTATAAGTTGGAACCTCAATTTTTGACCTATGATGGCTCACACCAGATTTTATAGTAATAAACCGAAGGATTAATAGTTAAAACTGTTCGGTAGGAGAGTTGTACTACAAGGGTTGATCGTAAAATACCTAACTTTTTAAACTGTAAGTTTTTGTCAAGGAGATTATCTAATGTTAAACTAATTCTTTCATGAAAGTAAAAAAACTCACTAACACTCCGAAAAAATAAAAAGTATTTTGAAAGCAGTTAGTGAGAAGTCCTTGGTAGTTGGCGCTAATTGTGCTCTGTTACATTTGTTGCAAAGGAATACATGCGTTATGAAGTCTGCTGGCCACATGTTGTTCTCCTTGGCCTCTACCAGCCACAATCAAAACGTCTACAACAGAATACTGTCAAATCGGACTCGTATTGTGCTCACAAACAACAGTACAAAAAAAAGAAAAGAAAGAGTGAGATAGAATTAGCAACCTTCACCGAACGTCTTTCAAGGACTTACCTCAATCAATCATCGAATAATGTAGACAAGAATCGATTAAATTTTTCAATCAATTAATAGTCTATAACAGAAACAATTGTTCAAGGATTTGTATTTTAAATTCTTTTTTTTGTGCAGTCAGGTTTAATTTTTTTTTGCATATCAGGAAATATCTCAATTTTTGGTTTAATAATCCAGGAGATGAAGTAAAATGGCCATTATAGTGTTGGGTAGCATCACTGCAAGGCCATTCCGCATCACCATTCCGGGAAGGTTGCGCACGGATCGTCTTATAAAGGGAACAAAACTATTAACAATGCCGCCCTGTAGTCATAACAAATACTTACACCAACAAAGCATCGTTGTATTGGACTAACAGAAATTAAATGATTGTAGTAAAGCCCCTTAATTGGCGTTTAAGAGGGAAGCAGAACCACCCTTCTCTTAAAAAATTGCCATTAATTGGGAAAATTCTTGTAAAAGATTTACAGACTAAGATTATCGTCCTTCATGTTTACAATTAACACACTGAGTTCAAAAAAAAAAAATATTTTGACCCGTTTTTGAAAAATCTTTAAAAAAACAAACTGAAAAATGTATTCAGTAATACTTCTGGTTGACCAAAACCTTATTGTGGTGTTCCTCTAGCGGCAATCAAAGCGAAATATCAAATTACGGGCGAATGCAAGCCAACAAACCAAAGCCACCATCCTATAAAAACCACTTTTTTCGGTAAACAATCACCATCACAATATTTATTATCTTTTATTTTTAAAGAAGATAAGCTGACTATACTAGGTAATAGTTGCTAAACTATGCAATTATCTAAAATTGGTGGTAACAATGCACCAAGGAACATGATGAATGCATTAATAACACATATTATTACATTTTATTATTTCTTATTTTTGTTTTAGGCGCATCAAGGCATTTGAGGTCTGGAGCTTTTATCAATGCACTTTTATCTGCAACCAGTGCTCACTCATTATAGTCAATACTATCCATTACCGGACGGGAAGCTGCAAGAAGTGACAATCCCAGAATTTTCGGACAAATAGAACTTTGAACTCCAAATTTCGGCGGGCTAATGTTGCTAATCCCTTTCCTCAAGGTATCTATTTTTGTTTTTAATTTGGTTCTAAAATGAATGAATAGAATTTAATTAAAAATCCGAGCCATACTTCCTCGTAAAAGTGTAATAATTATGGTTTTAAACAAATTGTTAAATTTTGCAAACAACATGAATACAAAAGGAAAATGTGGCAAACGATGTTCTGCGTGAGTTCTGATGGTGTTTTTTGAAATTGAATTGTCAAATCCGTTTCTAATAACTGAAATAACAGCTAGCTTTTCATATAATTTTTTTTTTTATATATATACATAAAAATAAAACATATAGCGGAAAAACTAAAATCGAAGGAAGTTTAGACAAAACATAAATTATGACAAAGAACATAGGGTGCGTTCGAGAGGATCAAATTGTACAACAGCACGGAAATAGGAAGCCAGGCCCAAGCGCCCATACAATCACTAGGTGTATTATTTCTAAAGTAGGGGCAAGTACAATGAACGGAGCTTTATTCAATTTATACAGATCTGATACAATTAAAAAAACTATAGCAGTTTACATGAAAAAGTCGCACTATGTAGATGTATTATTTAGTATAATATTCAAGTTTCCTAAAAATAAAAATAAAAATAATAATCTTCTTTGAACAAAAATGCCTCATAAATTATTTCCCAATAAATGTCTCGCGGTTTCCGGTTTCTTATTTTTACCGCCAACAACTAGACAGAATGTGCAAATTGTAAAAAAGATTTTACTCTAGTAAAATAACGCTCGGTATAAATAAACCAGTTACACTAAAGCAGATAGGTCTAATTATTAGATCCTGAAACGATTGTTGGGTCAATTACAGCCTTGATGAGACGATAAGGGGATTCCTTATCATTTATCTTTGACTGGATTTACACCAAATAATGATTCCTTTGGTTAGAAACATGCAGGCAGCGGCTTCTCATTAATAAAATAAAACATAAATCTTGCATTTTTACTGTAGTTACTTCTCAATTAATAAATATTATTAATAAGATATGTTAATTTATTACCCTTTAACCCATGATTACTTATTAGAAGTATGTACGTATTAAATATCAAGATTTTAAAGAGTGGATCGTGACAAATATTTTTACAGAAAAAGTCGATCCTATGACAGAGGTTGGCCACCCTGGTTTAAGGAATTACGTTGAACTTCCTTCATAATTTTGACATAAAGATAATATTGGCTATCTTTCAGGCTGCTTAACTACCAATCAGGACAAAGATAGTTCGTCTCATACTTGCTAATAAATCCCTCAAATTCATTAATAAAATAAAAATCAAGGCCAAGACAGATAATGGAATCTATTCCTACATTTTTGCTTTGTGACCATCGTCTCTAATGCTTAACTGCCTCCTTTAGCGCGGGCGCTTCGCTGTAGTCTAAACAGAGCTCACAGAGAACTCATCGTTTCGATCCATGGCATAAATTTCTTCATGGGATTAAAATTGAAACGTCCCTTTTTTAAAAAATTTCTTTATTTACCATCTGCAAACTAATCTAATAAGTAAATAGTGCTGGAGTGACCACATGTTCAGAATTGCTTGGAAGAAAATGAGCCTTCTTCCCTGGTCAAGTTACTCCTTTTCCATTGAAGGTCTACAGGCTAACGGCTTTTCAAATCGTTGGGGAGGATCCCTAATGTTGGTCAGAAAGAAAATGTTGGTTTTTGCGGTTGTGGTTTGTCTAATTTCTTGTAGAATCTGTTGCACAGTTAAGTCTTTTAAGGAATGGAATGTTTAGATCAATAAGTAATGCCCTGTTTATTACGCTGTAGGGACTTTGCGAGATGGTGCTTAAAATTTTGTCCTGAAAACGGCTTATCTTATGTTTAGTGTTTGCCAGTTTGGCTTTTTCCCCAAAATTTTAGCCTGTAATTGTAATTTTTTTATTTTGTAAAGATGTCTGCAATTTATGTCCATTTATGATCGCCTGTCAAGTAAACGTTTAACCAACATTGTATCGAATGTTAAATAAATGTTCGATGTAAGTAGTCTGTGTCAAAATAGATACCCAAGGTAGGGAAGGTGTTTTTTAGATTAGGAAATGGTACGTTGTTAATGTAAACAATCGAACAGTACGAAAGTCTAAGAGCACGTAACGTATTTACATTTTGTTTCATTGATTGTTATCTTCTAGAGTTTGTAATGTTCTTGTTCGAGATTCATATGGCCCTGTAACTTTGAGAATGCTATCGTAGCGTTTTAGCGAGTTGAAAGTATGAAAGCAAACTGGATTTTCAGAGCTCACCAAACAGCAGGCATACTGTTTAATATGCCAGCTTGTATACAAGAATGGTGAGTAAATGAATTTGATTTAAATTCAATGGGTTTGGATGGAATTTCGAGTAGTCTACCCTCGACAGTATGAAATGGTGGCATGGACAGTTCGTCATAAATGAGTCGCGTTAGGGATTTTAGTTTTGCTGTGAGCAATTATTTATTAGTATGCATGCGGCCGGATAAATTAGTTGGTAACTGTGTAAATTATTGGTCGATTCTAGTAATTCTGTGACACACGGATATTTCTTTGTTTATGGCTGTATGATATAATGTTAAAGTATTTTTATTCATTAGCTTAATTGGCTAGAAGTGTGCCAGCCAAAGTTGTAATGTCCGTTGAACTATTGGAATACAATTTTGCTACAAAAAAAAAAAGTAAACAGCTAGCTAAAATTTCAAAAAACATATTTTTGTGGCAGACGTGAATGACGGTCATCCAGTGATGGCCGCCATTAGGCACCCAGTTGGTCACGGGGCCAACGGCGCCTCAGCCGTCTTCGAGGATTGGAGGGTAGCGCAGTTGAAGACAAGTTTGCAGCTAAAGGATTGCGATGAAATGAGAGTTTATGATGAAAATTTTTGTATCGGATTTTGGCAAGTTCGGAGATGAGTGGAATTTGGAGATCTGTATGGACTGTGTGATTGCTAACATAGAATGGAGCGTCTACTATGCGGCGGAGTATTTTGGATTGTAGGGTTGGAATTTTTAGCTGTTCCGTAAAGTTCGAGTCCGTAAGAACCCATATTGGTGTGAGAAGAGCTGTATAGAGTCGTCGTTTGTTCTGTAGTGAGAGTTTTGAACGTTTGTCGAGTAGTCTGGCTAGAAGTTTGTATCGTTTGTTTAGTTCGGTACGTTTAAGTCTCGTATGTGGGTTCCAGGTAAACATATTTTTAAATAAAACTTTAATATTGCTAGACCTTTAGAGGAGGTAATACTGTGAGGGGAGAGCCATTTTCCCCCCAATATTGCTGGAATTCGCCCCCTTATCTTTTATTGTGGGCCCCCCCAATGTATGAAGAGGGAGCAACTTGTATTGCTTCCTGCAACCCTCCAGTCCGTGGCTGACACCTGCCGCAGTTAGCCCAAATATTGCAAAAGCTTATACAGAGAAAAAAAAGTAAAAGACAGTGAATAAGTTTGAGTTATTATAAGACGCTCCAAAGATGAAACCTAAGAAGTGAATAACGTACTAGTAAAAATTTGTTTAACAAATTCTTAGAAGAATCATACGTAATTCCTCGCTGATTTATTTTTTTCCAATGCTTTCTATAACTGTCTTAAATTGGCTTATTCTTGACTGGAAAGCCTAAAATAAAATGACAATGACAAATTGCAATAAAACCAATACTCATAAAACAAAGAGCGTAATTATTTAATACAATCAGATCAGACATCTGCTGAGGTGCGCAAGTTTTGGGAGACTTATTAATAAAGTTGAAAAAGTGTTAAGGTTTATTTTCCATAAAGAAACTATTTAGGGTGTCTCAGTGTATTAGAACTGTTTTTCTTCATTGTGAAAACCAAATTACTTTCCATATTTCTGTACACAATTAAAGTTTAGTACAAAAATATAATGAAAACCTTGAGCCTTTCTGATGACCAACTGCCCAAATTACTAGTCCTTCATGTGATTAAGAAAAGAAATTCAGTAGAATGTACAATAATTCAAAATGGACAACACTAAATTACATTAAATAAAAATAATTAAAATATTTAAACAAGTTGTACGGCTCACTATCGCTGGAATCTATAACATTAATTGTAAAAATTAGAGGTGATGAACTCAATTTAAATTACAAATATTTTAAGAGGGAAAACGTAATAACGAGAAGCAGGAGTATTTATTTCACTGTCCAGCCTTAAGTAAAAACAAATTAAAATATTTTAACGAAGAAACCTTATCAATATTATTAATAACAATATTATTAGTGTCTATAAATAGTAAATATTGGAAACCTTCATTGAAATATTGTACAGCTACATTTACTTCAAAGGTAAAAGTTAATTTAATCGCTGTAATAATAACAGCAAGTGTTTGATTATTTTTATTCCTGTTTATTTTTGTTTACATATTATCAAAACTGGGTTATATTTTATAAGAAAAATTTCAAGATTTCTCTGACGATCTAATAGGCCCTAAAGATAGCCTTTAAATACTTATTAATTGTCTTTAATAATTAGATTTTAAACAAGAGATAAGGTTATTTTGTTTTTAATTTGTAAGGTTTTGTAAATATTATTTATTAAAAGCAAGTACTATTTTTTTTTTTCTTTTTTTTTGGGCGCATCAACAGCTGAGGTCATTAGCGCCCGGAGCTTTTTCCAGTGCACTGCCGGCCTCCGGACAGTGTTCTCTCGTTACAGACAACACTGTCCATCACCGGACAGTGAGCTGTAAGAAGCTCCTAGGAAGAGAAAATCTAAGGGTCAGCAGCTGGATTCGAACCCGGGACCTCCGCGTGGGAGTCCAGTACGCTAACCGCATAGCTAATCCCTTCCCTAGCAAGTACTATTGTTATTATTACTATCTTTATGTTCGTATTCATGATTCTAGGAAGCTGAATGTACACTAAAAAATATTTAGTAAAGACCCATTTCATTGCCTCTTTTATTATAATAGCCATCTTAATTAGATGATTTCTTAATAAGAAATTTGTTAATATTTTTCAAAAACAATCATCCATTTTATTTCTTCCATAAAATGGCAAATGTTATTTCGAATGTACGCAAATCAGAGATCTCTCTTAGTAGTGATTTTGCTAAGTAACAATCGGAGAATTACCTCTACCCAAATTAGTAAGTAATATGCTACTAGTTAAAAAGCGTTACTTATCTAATGATTCATTTCTAGTGGGATAAGGGGTTTTAACATTTGATTTTTTAACGTTTTTATTATTTTTTTTCTTTCTTTTTTGTCTAGAAGTTTTAACAATTTTTCTTTACGTTCCTCCGCATATGATTAATTTCGAGGTTTTTATGAGGTTTTCAGTATTTACAATCATTATAAAATTAAAATCCATTCTTAAATTAGACTATGATGTATTTTGTAAAATTATTTTCTCGCAAGAAATCCTTCTAGTATGAGTACCAAATAGTCCATGGTTTCGCGAGCTGAGAAGAAGGTACGTGGATCAAATTATCGCATTTCTCTCGCTTATTAATTTTTTTAAATCTTCTTTGCCATATTTGTGTGGCCACAGGTTGTCTTAACTTAAACGCAGTAATAGCTTCATCTCATCTATCCTAATGGATGAATTCAATTGTCGGTATTTTGTTAAATGCTCATTAGAATTTTCTAGACTTCCAATTTTTGTTAGACTTCTGGTGTTAGCTAGTCTGACCTCTAATGTTTCACTTCTGTACATTACACTGTTTTGCTCCAGTATAACATTAATAAGAATGAAATTAGAATTAAGTTTCCAAATTTTACCGGGAAGACAAATCCACCTTTCAATGAAAGAAAATAAAAAAACATCTTTCGTCGTCGCATGTCTAGTTTGATCGCAAACATTGAGGTCGATCGATATTTTTTCAAGGAGAACTTAGAATAGTAACAATTACTATTACGTCCATATTTAGAACTAAGTTTTCTTTCTTTTTGATCTCAAGACTCAAAACTGTGTTCAATTTTTTTTTTACCAAAATAAACCGGATAAAAGAGCCCAAGTCAGGAAATTAAAAGAAAGGCACTTTCTTAAATAAAAGACAAATCTATCCGATCATTCATTGACGGTATACCATTAACTCAAAAACAGAATGTTAAAGTAAGTTCAAATTTGGCTTTTTGTATTACGGGCCCCAGAAACACTACAATATGGTTTTAGTATAAACTGACTTATTTTATGGGAACAATAATTCTGGGTAATGTTTTTATAGCCAAAAGTATAACGATTTTCATGTAATTCTGCCACTTTTATTTACAAAATTTATTTTATTCATGGTTTTAAGGAAGCGAGATGTAAAAAGTTCTTCTGAGTTTTTCAAGTCATGATTTTCCGCCCATAAACTTGATGAAATTATGCAAAAGATATTTTAGATAGGAGATGCAAATGCTGGGTTTGATTCTTGAGTAGCTGTATTACTATTCAATGATTCCACTATTCGGTATTACTGGGAACTAAACAGAAAACTCAGAGATTTGGGCTCTCCAACAGCCAAGAAATTCCAAATATACTTTTTATAATAATGTGAGAAAAATTTAAGTTTATTATTTGAGCATTTATTTTGTAAATATCGCACATTACTATCGATAGAAAAATAACTTTTTTGTTTAAAATTCTGAAAGTGAACATGTTCAAATATTATTTGCTTGGAAGTTGAATTCAAACAATTGATGGGAAATTCTACAAGAAGTAGAAAAACGATGAGGTAAGCTATTGTTCTCTAGCATTTAAAAGCATACTTATACATTTCCACTTTCTTAGTAGTACAATAGCTGTCCAAATATTCTTTAAATTTTACTAACTTTTTATTTTAAACCACTTATATTAAGACGGTTCTTAAAACAAAGAATACTAATGGATCCTAACATATAATTATCTGTAATATTGTCAGTAAATATTAGTTAAATTATTATAATTAAAACTCATGCAATTATTATCTTCAAATTTTTTTTAAAATATATTTATTTTAAAGTACCTCTTTTTTCGGAATAATCCTTTTAAATAATTCCTATTGTTAAATAACACACACTTTACACACAAATCATACACTTGTGTAAACACGCGGATTCCGCACAATTATATCCACCACCACAACACAGTTTAACAAACACCACGTTACAAGGTAACAACGTGAACTGAACAGATCGTCGCCCGGACACACTACTACCCACGTCAACAAAACTCTATAACGGATGTTTCTTGTTCGCATAGACACCACTAGAAGCGCTGCTTCACAAAACAAGTTTATTTCTTTTATTTCAATTCAGCATAATTTGACTATTTCTTTATTATTATTATTTTTTAAATTAATTTAAGGTGCGTAAACATCTGAGGTCACTGGTGCCCCCAGAGATATTTTTTCAGTTCATTGCCGGTCTACGGACAGGGTTCTCTCGACACAGATACCAAGTCCTTCACCGGACAGTGAGCTGCAAGAAGAAAGTGAAAATTTATGAGCCAGCTGATGTATTCGAACCCAGGTTCTTCGTGTCAAAATCCAGTATAGTTTACCTACTGAGCTGGTCCTTTCCCTGTATATATTATTTTCTCGTATTTATAATAACAGCAACTCATAGCAACCGAGTAAAATAAATTCTACACTGTACTGTAACTCGGCCAGCAGCTCTGATTCCATAGAAGATTTTTTTAGAAAAGTTATCTCATGTTCCCAACCTCTCTGTTACTGTATATTATTAACAGCTTTTTCAAACCCGAACTTAGTTTAAGCACAAACTTTTTAGATCTCTATCAGATCCGATGGCGGTTTTAACGAGTATATTAACTAGAATGACCACTGTATGCTCTTTTTTCTTATTCTGCTTGAAAGAAAAGGTATTGTAATCGGGCAGATTCATTTCGAACTTTCGTTTTGAGTGCCTTGAGTTATTAAAATTGGCGAGAGTGTGCAATTAACCGCAGTATCTCGAAATACAGGAAGTGTACAATTTGATATTTCGCTTAGATGTCAGCAGAAACAGTCAAAATAAATCAAAATCTGACAATCGAAAGAATCACTTTACTTAACTTTTACATTTTTGAGTTTTCCCAAATAAAAATGGCCGTAATAATTTATTTTAAAATTGTTCAATTATAGATAATGTAGATCTATAATTTTTAATTGTAACAATTTCCTACATAATGTGCGAATGGCTCTTTTGCGAAGGGATGGCTGGACTTTCATATAAAGAGCCATTTTTTTAAAATGTTCTTCTTGCCATTAATAATAACAACAACCCAATGTACAACAAAATTTTCAAATTTGTAGAAAATTGGCTGATTGGAAATATCACTTAATAAATAGAATTTTCAAAAACCACTTCTGCGATTTTCTGTAAATTTGGTACAATAATTATTTGTAAATATAAATTTTATTCGTAACATTCGGCTCGGAAAATTTAATAGTTTCCTGCGAAAAGCGATACACAGACGTCCTTTAAAGTACCATTTTTCAGTGTAATGAAGGACCTATCTCTTGTCTTCTCTTAAGGTGGGCAAAATTTATTGTTAAAATAGAATTTGGAGAACTTCTTAAACGGTAATTCCTTTCTACTTACTCAGATTGTCCACTTTCACGACTCCCTAGGCTTTTGTATTATCTTCGTATATACATTAAATTTGAATTTTGAATTTTATTTTCAAAAGTTTCCGCGCAAGGAGTGTCTGATGCATGCAGACACTTTGGGGAGTAGCTACCCTACGGGTTACCACAGCTAATTCACTCTCATCTTAACAGGACACAGTACCACTAATTCTACAACACGTACACTACAGACAAGGTTACCTATAGAAGACACCTTAGGGCTACCGTCCCTAAGGATTCACCTAGTTAGGTAAATGTTCCTGTCTAGGAAATGAACCAGTTACCCCGAGGTAACTGGGCCTCCAACGCTGGGCTGATCACCCGCTTGGAGTGTAAATGGTTCAAAATACAAAAGATAGCCTCAAAAATACGGGCAGATTTTAGGCAAATAATTGAGAAGAGTTATTTCGATGATTGAAGGCCTGAGTTATCTAAAGCTCGACGCTGAAAGGCATAAGAGCGAAGACTAAGAAGAAGAAGATTTTCATAAGTTTTATAGAAAATTCCCTTTTAGGACAGTTTTTGTAACACTTTTAGTATGGACTTCTTTGTTATTTTATTAAAATTAGCTGTTCTTCAAAAGTTTACACTTAATGTAGTCTGTTTTCTACGTCTATTTTCTGGACGCTTTATGTCCTGTAAAAAAGTGATGGTCATATTAAGTGGGCAACGATGCTCTGTGTCAAGAACCGTGGCTGACAGGACAGCAGAAGGTGTGCTATTTGCCACGAGTACTTTATTTTATAATTGAGATACATAAAAGATAAATCGATACAATAACAAAACTGATCACGCGGAGGTCCCGGGTTCGTATCCAGCTGCTGACTCTTAGATTTTCTCTTCCTAGGAGCTTCTTACAGCTCACTGCCCGGTGATGGACAGTGTTGTCTGTAACGAGAGAACACTGTCCGGAGGCCGGCAGTGCACTGAAAAAAACTCCGGGCGCCAATAACCTTAGAAGTTGACGCGCCTTAAATCATTAAAAAATAAATAAATAAAATAAAACTGGCATTGTCGTCTAATTAAGGAGTCATTACTTAAAATAAAAGAAATACAAGAAACTTCTGTAGATCATAATTATATATTAATTCAGATCTAGCAGTTCGCCCCGTTTTTTAATTACTAATCCTATCTCATGACAGTGGATGGCTTAAACCCTATTTGGAGGCTTACTTTCTGAACTCATAATTGTAATGAGAGAGTAGGTGTTGCTTCGTTCCTTCCAATTCAGACTTTCAAGAGTGCTATTTGCCATGAGACCAGACTTGCCAGACTTATATGTTGTAAGCTGCCCTTATATAACTATTGCTCAGCCTAAAAACATCAAAAGCTAGATGCATGGGTATGTTTTTATGAACTCCAAATTTTTGAAATTCTTATTTACCGAAATAATACATTAGGGTAGCTTATTCTGCCGAAAAAAAAAAAAATGAAATTTAAAAAATATTGATCTATCTGTATGAGAAAATTGTTGGAGGTGATTTCGAAAAAATAATCACTGAAATATGAAAAATATGTCCTTCAAGTGATACTTCTAGTCTAATTTTCTTTAATTTCCGGATTTTAGCTACACTTTTAATCTTACTGTAGAATGTACCATACAAAGGACATTGTTTCTAATAAATATTACACATCTCCTTGAGTGTAATAAGTGCACAATGAGAAAAATTGTTGTAACCATTTAAAAAAAAACTTTAAAAAAAAGTAAAATATTTACCATAAAGTAGTATTATTCCTGACTGAGAATTTCCAATCTTAAGTTATATTTATAAGGCTTCATGATGGCGGAAGGCCAAAATTTGTATAATTATGCACTCAAAAAGGCTATTCTCTAAAAAGCACTTCCTTTTTTTCTACTCAAAAGGAAGATATCTCAATGAAAACTCAATGCCGAAAATTTGTCATGATAACATTTTATTCATCCAATAAGAAAAACAAAAAATGAATAGGTATGCTACCTATCGGCGGTTTCCAGAACCACCAGAACATTGGATTATTTTTTTTTGCCAGTTTCTGCCTAGCCAATTAAATGTTTTAATAAACAATATTCTATCTTTATCAATTCTATTAAGTATCTTCCGTATTATAAAAAAAATAATAAATTATGTACACCAAACAAAAAGTTAAAAAAAAAAAAAAAAAAACTAGGCTAAATACAGCAACAATAACATCGACTTATCACTCTAAATTAATGTAACTGTTACTTTTATGATTATTAAATCCATTTATTTCATTATGAACTTTCATATAAACTATAAATACAGGAATCACCAGTCTGATGTAAATAAAACCATTTCTTAAACCAAAATATATTGGACGGAGCTATTATCCAATTGTTCTCTTGAAAAAACATTTATTTGCCCTGTTATTAAATATGAGCAGTTGGAGTCGTGTATAGATTTCATCAGTGATATTTTTGCCTTATTAATTGGGCCTAATCAGGTAGATAAATATTTTTGATATTAAATCAAATAAAAACCTTCATAATGGTACGTATAGTTAGCCTAAATACTTTAAATTCTAATTTAATTTCAACAATTTAAAATTCTAATTTAAACCCAAAATCTGCAACATTATTGGATCAACGCATTTTCTGTTTTATTCAGCCGAGACTTCAAAACTTACTGGCACTTATTTTCCATGAATGAACTGCATAATATAGTCTCACATCCATACATTTCAGATGAGCAGAAGCTATCAACAATGAGGTTAGTGTTCCGGACGAGATGTCATATGCTGGGTCTAAACTATAAACCATGGTCCACTGAAGCCAACTGGGATTGTACCATGTGCAACTTAAAAGCTAAAGAGGATACTCTCCATTTTCTGGCCGCCTGTCCAATTCTTGCCGAGTATAGAATGAGGTATTTTGGGAAGGTTCAACTGTCCAAAGAAGAACTGATAGTATACTTAAACGGGAAGGATTGGGATAAACTTTGTGGGTATGTGAGGGCTGCATCCACATACAGAGATTTTCTGGTTGCTCAGTACAATGGATGAAAATATGTATATAAATAGTGTAAATATGTTATTATTATTAATATTGTTTTATTATTATTCTCCCTAGGTCTCATTTTGTTTGAATTGTTATAAGATAATTTGAGTTGTTTTTTTATTTTTTTTATATATATTTATATTCTGTAAGTTAATGACTAACTAGGCAGACGGACGTACGAGGTGTGTTCAAAAAAGTAACGGGAATTTTCGTTTTTTGAAAAAAATATTTATTTATTCATCTACATTAATATTGTCGCCTTCAAAGTAGTCCCCTTCGCATACAATACACTTGTGCCAGCGCTTTTTCCAATCCTCGAAACACTTCTGAAACTCGATCTTTGTGATAGCTTTCAGCTCTTTCAGCGATTCGCTTTTAATGTCATCTATGCTTGTAAAACGACGGCCTTTTAATGTTCTCTTTATGTTTGGAAATAGAAAAAAGTCACATGGAGCCATGTCTGGCGAATATGGAGGCTGGGGCATCGTTAAAGTTTTGTTTTTGGCCAAAAATTCACGAACAAGCAATGAAGTGTGAGCAGGTGCATTATCGTGGTGCAAAATCCATGAATTGTTTTGCCACAAATCCGGGCGTTTTTTTCGGATTGCTTCACGCAAACGGCGTTGAACTTGTAGGTAGTACTCCTTATTGATTGTTTGACCTTGTGGCAAGAATTCATGATGCACTATGCCATTAAAATCGAAGAACACAGTGAGCATAACCTTCACATTCGACCGCACTTGTCGAGCCTTTTTCGGTCTTGGCGATCCAGAATGCCTCCACTGGGACGATTGAGCCTTAGTTTCGACATCATATCCGTAAACCCATGTTTCGTCACCTGTTATAACACGTTTCAGTAGATCCGCATCGTTGTCGACTTCATTGAGTGACTCTTGAGCAACTTCCATTCTCCGCTGTTTTTGTTCGAAATTCAACAATTTTGGAACAAATTTTGCTGCCACACGTTTCATACCCAAAACATCCGAAAAAATTTCATGGCATGAGCCAATTGATATGGCAACATCATCAGCGACTTCTCTGATTGTGATTCGGCGATCGTTCATAACCATTTCTTTCACTTTTTTCACGTTTTCATCGGTTGTTGATGTGCTTGGACGTCCAGGTCGTTCGTCATCTTCAACGTTTTCGCGGCCATCTTGGAAACGCTTATACCACTCGTAAATCCTTGTTTTACTCATAGCAGACTCAGCATATGCCTTTATTAACATTTCACACACTTTATTACACTTTATTTCATTTTTTACGCAAAATTTAATACAAATTCTTTGATCCATTTTTTTTAACAAACAAAAATCGCCAAGCTCGAAAAACACGTCTAACCTTAACGGCTGCCACTTAAGAAGTAAACAATGAATATTACTGAAAATTTTATCGTACTTCAGGGGCATGTGTACCAACATAATAAAAAAAAAAATTTTACAATCAGACTCTCCAAACCCGCGAAATTTAAAATTTCCCGTTACTTTTTGAACACACCTCGTATGTCCATTGTCGAAAAGTGTATTTTTTATTTTATTTTAGTATGGATAATGTTCTGTTCCAATAAACACTTATTATTATTATTATTATTATTAGTCTCACATCTTGCTCAATGCTTCATAAATTGACTGAACCAGGTAAAAGAAATAAAAGTTTTCGTTTTGTACTTGTTTTTTAATCTATTTACAAGTCGGTGTTACAATGTAATAGATTTTATTTTAGCAAACAAAAAAATAAAACAAGAAAAATATTTTTTTATTATTATTATTAAGCATTTCACTTTTCTTTTTTCTAAAAGTGCTCTCTTAATTGAACACATATTAAATTTAGAATATATTTTTACACCAAAAAAAAAAAAATCTATTTCGATGATTTAATTTCTTAGATCGAACTTACCTCCTCGTATATTGAAGAGGAAAAGAAGTGTTCAGAGAGAGTAGTCTACAAAAATCAAAGCGTCTTTTACACGTAAAACAAATAGTATTATCTTTGATGATGGAGTTATTCACACAAACAGACGATAGCTTGAATTTTACTTACTTGATTCAAACAAATCTTTTTCTGGCAAATATTCAACATAAATACGGATTTCTTTTTTTTTTTTTTACTTCAGAAATAAAACACTGTACAGGGGCAGAAATATGAAAAATTATTCAAGAGATAATTCAATAAATGAGAAAGCTACATTAGTAGTTTCTGTGTCATTATATATAAGGCACTGCCGCTATTTATCCATAAAATAAGGTTGGCCACCATTTGATTGCCTAGCTGTCAATATTTCAACACCAGTAGTAGTTACAAGTAGGGTGTGCTCAAATTGTGCTGATAAAAGTCCATCGGCTGTAACAGCTGTCCATTTGTCTGGCCACATGTCGTCTCTCCATGTTCCTAAAACAAAGTAACAAAAACATGAAATGAAAATCAAATTTCATTAAAGTTGACGAAGATTCCATAACTATTTCACTGATTCTTACTTTATCCCAAACAAACATTCCACATGAAGTCTTCAACACCATACTCCCAGAGTGATTGATGGGTGCCCGAGTCAAATGAGTTTTAATTTAAATTATACTTCATCTATTTTTATTTTAATTACAAAAAAATTTAATTACAATCGTGTAGATTTTAGAGTTATATCTATTTTACAGAAATATCTATTTTGAGATTCCTTAAATATGAACAATCTGTATTTGGTTTCTCAAATTGTAAGCTACCAAGAGTTTAGGTAAGTGTAGTGTGTCGACAAAGATACTCTTGGGTATTTAAGCGAATTGAGAATGACGGTGAGCCCTAAGAACTAACATTACGGTAAGGAATTTACGGAAACGAGGCCTGGACTGGGAATCGAACCCCAAGTACCACAATTCAGCTTACCTTTATGGGCCTTGTCTTTAACCGCTCGGCTACCATGGCGCCTTAGTGAATAATACAATAAGGAAGAAATATGTCTACCCTCAAAAGACGCTGAATAATAATAAAATAAGACTGTGATAAATATTTGAATGACTAATAAATTACGAATCATTTATCGTCTATTCGGTTTTATTAGCGACTCATATCGCTGAAGCATGTTCGTATTTATTTAATAATAAACGTAATATGTACAATTTTTTTTAACTCACCTTGGGAGATCATAGGTTCAATAGTGAAACAGTGGCCAGCTTTCATCACTCCAACTGCCTTGTTCTCTGCAATTGTATTCATTAGACTAGATTCAGATGTCAAGGCTTTAAACAATTTTTATTATTATTATTATTTTTCCCCCGCGCATCGACAACTTGAACTTGGTCATTAGCGCCCTATTATTATTATTTTTACTATTACTAATATTATTTACTGTCAATTCAGTCCTGGCATGAGAGGTGGCGGACGGACACCCGAGGCAGATGGACTGCACGGCTCACTGGCAATCCTTCTGTGTGGGCCGGAAGAGAGCATGGCGAGGTCGACTACTATCTCACCCAGTTTCTTACGGGGCACGGGCGCTTCACCTCTTACCTGTATAGGATCGGGAAAGTTGGAGACCCGTCATGCATCTTCGGAGACTCTGACCTCGATGACGCCCATCACACATTCTTTATGTGTGATAGATGGGTGCCGGAGAGGGAGCAAGAGATCGGGAGAATCGCGCCCGAGAACATAGTAGGGATTATGCTTTCCCATAGAGATTGCTGGGACCGGGTGGTTACCTTTGTCAAGGTAATATTAAAAAGAAAGAAACAGGAGCTGGACTTCCGTCTGCTTCTGTCATAATACTGAATCGCATAAAGGCCGGTAGGAGCTCGCAAGAGCTATTGTGAGGCACCACCTTAAAGTAATGCGTAAGTGGTTCCAGGGTGGGTTTCTCTGCCTGTTGGGGAGGTGGGTTTTTTAGTGGATGAGGGTCCCACATACCGTGGGCATTTCTCCCACGACGATGCACTCACTATAAAACAACACTAAAATAACTATGTTTAAATCTTTAGTAAAAATCATAACTTCACTTCTATAATAGCTGAAGTAATTAAAATAAAAACTAAGGTAAAATGAATGTTGTAAAGATCACATAAAAATGCAGAAAATGAGGTACAGCTTTCGATACCAGAAGTAGAAAATTAGATTTAAAAATACTAGAATTTAGATCATTGGCAAATAAGATATACGAGGAGGGGGGTCGTTTGAAAAGTCCGTGCAAAAATAAAAACTACTTAATTTTTTGGGGTAAACCTTTTTTATTTTTCAACATAGTCTCCTTTTAGGCTTATACACTTCGTCCAACGCTGCTCTAGTTTGTTGATCCCTTCCGAATAATAGGATTTGTCCAAGTCTGAAAAATAGCCATTCGTTTCTGCAATCACCTCCTCGTTTGAATAAAATCTTTTTCCCGCCAGCCATTTCTTCATATTGGGGAACAAATAGTAGTCCGAGGGAGCCAAGTCAGGAGAATAGGGGGGATGTGAAACGAGTTGGAACCCTATTTCCATTAATTTTGCGACCACAACTGCTGAGGTGTGAGCTGGTGCGTTGTCGTGATGGAAAAGGACTTTTTTGTGGGCCAATCGTGGGCGTTTTTCTTGCAGCTCGGTTTTCAAACGGTCCAATAACGATGAATAATATGCACCTGTAATAGTTTTACCCTTTTCCAGATAGTCGATGAGGATTATTCCTTGCGAATCTTAAAAGACAGTCGCCATAATCTTTCCGGCCGAAGGAACGGTCTTCGCCTTTTTTGGCGCTGATTCCCCCTTGGTAACCTATTGTTTAGATTATTCTTTGGTCTCAGGAGTGTAGTGATGTATCCATGTTTCAACCACAGTGACGAAACGACGCTTAAAGTCCTGCGGATTCTTCTGGAACAGCTGCAAACCGTCCTTGCAACACTTCACACGATTTCGTTTTTGGTCAAGCGTGAGCAATCGCGGCACCCATCTTGCGGATAGCTTTGTCATGTCCAAATGTTGATGCAAAATATTATGTACCCGTTCATTCGAGATGCCCACAGCACTAGCAATCACACGCACCTTCACTCTTCTGTCATCCATCACCATATCATGGATTTTATCAATGATTTCTGGAGTAGTAACCTCAACAGGGCGTCCAGAACGTTCAGCGTCACTTGTGCCCATATGGCCACTCCGAAAATTTTGAAACCACTTATAAACTGTTCTAATCGAAGGTGCAGAGTCACCATAATGTTTATCAAGCTTCTCTTTAGTCTCCTGAGGCGTTTTGCCTTTCATAAAGTAGTGTTTAATCAACACACGAAATTCTTTTTCGTCCATTTTTTGAAAATCACTCGACTTCCTCGATTCAAACGAATGCCAAACACAAAGAAATAGACCGATCTGGCTGAAACTTGGTGAGTGTTCTTCCAAGAGATGCTACTAACTAAACATAACCTCGATACGCGCCAGTGGTGCTATCTCTCTGACTTTGCACGGACTTTTCAAACGACCCTCGTAGAAAATTTTCGATTTTGAGGTCCTTTAAGTTCGAAAAAGCGGTTTTAAAAAAAAAGATCTGTGTTAATGTATCCCACCGCAACTTAAAATGAAAAAAAAATAAAAAATAAAAAATAAATGCAGAAACTTCAAATTTCACATTTAGTTTAGTTGCCAACAGAGGATGCCAACAATAAGGTTTTAGCCAAAATTTGTCAATCGAAAGTACTACTTTACTAAATCAATATGAAAATATGAATATATAGGCTTCGTGACCGTAAATTATTAAAATAAGGATTCAAGATTGGCGAGGAATCGGTCAAATAAAAAACAACTCGTGTTAGTGCCGACGTTTCGACAAATATATTGACCTCTTCAGGGTCTGGATATTACAAATACACAAATACAAACAATTTAGAGAATCAGTAAAAAAAAACAGTAATAAATATAAAAAAAAAATACAATTAATTCTTCATAATTATTGAAAACTTATAACTTAAACTATTATAAAGAATTTATTGTATTTTTTTTAAATTATTATTATTACTGTTTATTTACTGATTTTCTGTGTTACTGAATTGTTTGTATTTGTGTATTTGTAATATCCAGGCCCTGAAGAGGACAATATATTTGTCGAAACGTCGGCACTAACACGAGTTGTTTTTTATTTGACCGATTCCTCGCCAATCTTGAATCCTTATTTCAATATGAAAAGTTTTTTTATAGGCTCCAACGATTTTATTAATGCTTTAGTTGTTAGAACTTCATCACTAATTGTTCAATTCAGTAAGGCAAAATTGTTAAGTATGCATGATATGCGATAAAACCAAACGATATTATAACTTCATTAAATGTTAGCGTACTACCCACCAGTTGTCTGTTCTACAAATAGATCTAACTCGGAGCTTATAGATCAATAAATGAGATCTAGGTAGTGGTGCACTCTTTGGAAGGGGCTCTCTTACTGATCCTTACTCTACGATAGTTGTGCACAACCCACGAGCCCAGAAAAAAAAAGGAAAAAGAAAACTACAAAACACTGAGCTGAAAAATCTTTAGGCAAGCAAATTTAAAGAACTATTCACTGTAGAGTGCTGTTCATTTTTATTGCGACTGATTCATTAATACAAACGAAAAAAATATTAATTTAATAGCCAAGTTTAGTCATGCCTAGCTTTTGACCTTGGAACTAGGTCATCAATTGTCAAATTGTCTTTTCTTTACATTATGAGTGTGTTGAGGTACTGAGAGTATAAATTCACTAATAACTTACTAGCATAATGAGGTATACTAGGTGCTGTATGGAAAAGTTGATGTATGCCATGACCGCAGTAGCTCCTTACCACCGAAAAACCGTGGGCTTGGGCATGTTTCTGTATTACATTTCCTATTTCCCTATATTTTTCACCTGGTTTAACTGAAAATAAAATGAAATTTATAAGTTTTTCTACTTTATTTATTTACATTTAGAACGTAGATACACTTTTATTCTTTAGAAAATAGAATACATTTTGTTATAATAATATATTAATGTTATACCAATTCTACATACCAATATCAATAGCTTTCTGTAGACACTCCCAAGTGACACGAGTCAGTTTCTTTCCAACATCGCTAACATCCCCAACCCAAAAAGTTTCATTTAAATCACCATGGTAACCTCTGTGATACACAGTTATGTCCACTGCAATAACATAAATTTAATAAATTAGAATTCTGATAAAAAACAGTTACAAGATCCAGATCTGAGTAAAGATAAGAATACTACTGACTCTTATTCTTACAGTAATAGTAAATAATATGGGGCGAAGTAATAAAGAAATGGTTGGCTCCGGAAGGAACATTTCAGAGTTTGTATCGAGTGTCCATAATGGTAACATTAAAAGTGATAGCAAAACTAATAATAATCATAATAATAAAAATAAAGTAATGACAATTTTTACAGGCGGGCTTTACACCCAACTACCAAATTAGGTGTCATGGACGGAGACGACTAGCAAACCTATTTTCAAAACAAAATTCTCATATTAAACATTAAATAAAATCCAAGGCCTAGATCAGGGAATCAAACCCAGTACCACAATATTTCTTAGCTTTGCGGACACCCTTGTAACAGCTCGGCTACCGTGGCGCCTTAATAATAAAATATGTGGCATTAAAAGTATATAGAAAAAAGTTCTGGGCGCCAGTAACCTCAGATAGATTTAATTGGCACACTCAAAAGTTTTAGTCGCAGAGATAAAGACACTCCTTTAATGTGTTTATTTACTTTAAAATATTAAAGAGCTCTAGGCTATCTTAGCTTCAGTCGCCTAGGTGGGTTACCTGCAATGATGTCCGATTAACGGAGTAGGATGCCTTTCTCTGTAAAGAAGAGAATCGATAAAACGGGATGTTACAAGATCGCGGAAGAACGGGATTTTGACGTCTTAATGAATGGTAATATTAATACATATTAGAAAGCATTCAATATTTTGCTTTTATTTTGAATTACAGGGGCTGGATTTACTAACAATTAGAACTCTTGGTAGAGTTCTAAAAGTCGAATAAGCAATTAACCCCTTAACATGCACGCTCGAGTTAACTCGGGCGCGCTAAACTGGCCAAACTGTGCACACTCGAGATAATTCGAGCGGCGTTGTACTTTATGCTGCTATAATTTTTCACACTCGAATATAATCGAGAATTGAAAATAATGTGAAAGCAAAGAAAAACAATCGTTTTATTGATATTTATCATTTACATGGGATTGTAAGCTATAACACTTACTTATTCAAGTATAAAATATAGCGTTTTTTTTTTTCAAAAAAAAACTGTGCATTAAGGGGTTAATATAATTGTCTTTTACTTGCTACAGAGAGTTTTGGGCGTATGTCAAACCAGTAAAAAAAAAAATCTATCAAAAAAACAAAAAATTATAGCGGCTATCGGTATTCCGTCTTTTCTGTCTGGTATGATGTTTACCGGTGAGTCTTTGGTCGAGTACTAGTCCGAGGTAACGGATCCCGTCGACGTTGCAAACAGTTGGGAATGGATGGGAGGATTTTGCAGCCTGGAGGAAATCTTTTTGGATATGGACTTACTTGCATTTACTTCTTGTTCGCCGCAGAAGCCACGTCTTCAAAACAATGAGTTGAATCTGCTGTGAACAGTGAGTAACAGCAGGGTAAGGATTTGGAGAAAGGGTAGCTGTGTTGTCCGTATGTAGCAAAGATACAGAGTACAGTATTTAAGTGATGCGGTGATTTACATGGCCATGTAAGAGGTCTTAGTATTGAGCCTTGGTAAACTCCAGAAAGTTGAAAACATGCAGACAAACTAACCAAGTACTATGGCAAGGAGCTACATTTCGAAAGCGGAGAGAAAAGATCTTGTGATTTAAATAATAACGACAAGGGAAAAGATAAGCTAATGGTTAGCATATGCCAAGCAGAGATAGCGGGTTCGAATCCAACTACCTCCCATAGATTTTCTCTTTCAAGGAGTTTTTTACAACTCATGTCCAGTGATGGACGATAAAGAACACTGCCCGGAGACCGGCAGTGCACTAAAAAAAGCTCCGGGCACCAACGAACTCAGATGATGAAGCGCCTTAAATAAGCAGTGGGCAATACGAGAACCGTTGCGATAAGTTCAGCGCTAAGAATACAATAATATTTCAATAAGTAACAATATCTTTTCCCAAGATTTTTCGTCGCAAAGGATGAAGAACAAAATTCAACTACATTGGAAGGACACTTAAAGATGTATGGAAAGAAAGGTTTTGAAGCTAATCTTAGAATGGGTGGCTATCAACTTGTTATTTTTATTTTTTAGCTGAAATGTAACAATAAAAGAACAATCATATCTGTAAGGCACACCAACATCTGAGATTATTAACGCCCGGAGTCTTTCCAAGTGTGCACAGCTGGCCTCCTATTTGTAATTACCCATTCAAATAAGAAATAATAACGCTAAAAGGCTTGTTTAACTAACCTTTTTCAATTTTTAAGGAAAGACCAACCAAAGGAAATAAAATAAGAGAAACACCCAAATCGTTAAAACCATAAAATAAAACCAATAAGAAATATATTAAAAAACAAAATTCTTACCATTACAGATATCTCCACTATTTAATGGCCTTAAATCTGGAATCCCATGGCATATAACTTCATTCACAGAAGTGCAGCAAGATCTTGGAAATTGATAATAATTTAATGGTGACGGATAGCACTCCCTTTCAAGACATGCTTCGTGAACAATCCTATCTATTTCATCGGTAGTAACTCCTACGTCTATTACTTTGGACGCTTCGTCTAAAACCTCTCTCCCAAGCTAAAACATTAATTAATATTAATTTATCATGGTTCAGTTATTTTAGACAGAATTTAAAGTATTAGCACACTTAAAAAAAAAAGAGGCTTATTGTTTCACAATTATTTTCACAAATCAAAATATTGATAAAAACTACATACCTTACAAGCAACCCTCATCCCTTCAATTTCTTCATCAGACAACACCTTGATCTGAGCAGATTGCCTCATCTGTTGTTCTGAAATTGGTAAACCTTCCGGATGATCAGCATAATCAGGTCGCCCTATATTTTTAGGAACTGTTCGTTTTGGTGTTTGTTTAAAAGGTCTTAACCTTCCTGAAAAACATCAACAACATAGAAGAAAATCTAAACCAATTAAAAGTTAGAGGTACTTTTTATAGTTACCAGTAAAACGATAATTCGGCCAAGGTATGTAAGTACTTTCATTTGTCCCATTTGATTCACCGGTCCCTTCTAAAAAAAAAAAAAAAATTATCACTTCCATTTTAAACAAGTAGATTCAATATATATTGTTAAAACTTCTAACTTACTTGCAATTTTATGTAGAACTTTATGCGACTTCCAGTTCTCCTTGAAGCATTCCTAAACCAACAAATGTGCTCAATCACGAGAAAAAGTCAGGGTAAGGATTTTTTTTTGACGGGTTATATAATAAAGCAACAAATAATAAAGTACCTTTGTAACTTTCCATTGAATTCAAAATTAAGGTATCAGATAAAATCAACTTAATTTTAAAGAATAACAGGTGAAATTACAAATACCTGAGTGCAAAAGTAGGATCCTTGAATGCCCATATTTATGCAGGTGGGACATTGTAATTTCGCTTGCAAATTGCAACCAGGAGATTCACAAATTCGTGTCACGGTTGACATTATTTTATTAACGAAGTGTACACTGTAAAAATTTTAATCCCCCTAACCTATCAATAACCTACCATGCATGGACTCCTCAATCATATATTTCATTACTCTGGCGGGTAAAGGTAGTACTAATTTAACTAGGTATTTGAAATTTAGGAACTTTTTGCCTATTTTCACTATTTCTGTAAAGTACTTTTTTTGCCTGAATGGAAAAAACCATAAAATTGTTTTTAAAAATTTTAGGTTTGGAATAAAAACTGATTAAAATACCTGTTCGTTTTTAAAGTACTCTGTACATAGTTTTTTTTTCTCTCTTAAATGCTTCTTTTCTGTTCACACTTTTCTTCTTGCTAATCAGTTCCTCTTCTGTAATCTATTGCAGCCGGGTACATTAGTGGAAAAAGTAAAGTCAAGTAATGCTTATTTTTCAGGCAGGCTTTACGCATAACTAGTGAATAAGGTGTCGTTTAAGGAGGCGACTAACAAACTTACTTTACAATTAATTTCTCATAATAAATTGACTAAAACCCAAAGCCTATACCACGAATCGAATCCAGAAACACAAAACATCCTAGCTTTGTGGGCCTCGCCTCTACCTTGGCGCCTGAATATTCTGACCCAACCTTAATCATTCAGCCTAATCAACTAATTATTTTGATTACTGCTGAGCCCAGATTAATTACGAAAGTAATCATTCATTCTACTAATGAACTCCTGACAGTTCTCCTGGCTTAAAGAAGCAAACGCAACCGATGTTGTATATCTACTGGAAGGAGTCTGGATAGTTCACTGTCTCGATTTTAGCTTCAAACATTGGACAAGCTAACTTCAAACTGTACTGCTGAAATAGAAATGCAGCAACACGAAATAGAAATGTCTGAAAAATAACATTATTTTTGTTTGCATAGAGGATTTCTCATGTCTCCTAAATATGTAGGAATTTCAGCTTTTTCTACCTATCAAACTTATTTTAACACCACTGTTTTTTAGAGTAAAATTTGTTATCTTTTCTTAATATTTTTATTTCTGAAAAAGCAATTTTTTAATTAATGGCGCGAATTCTTTTTCCCCCTTACATTACAACACTGCTACAATTTCCAAGTTCTATATTATACAGTTCTTCAAAGTCCAATTTCAAAAACTGGCATTTAATTTTTACAAACGTTGTATAGTTTTAATGATTTTGATTTTATCACTTATAATATCCTTGTACTGTTATTTCGGATTTTCATTCAACAGCAGAGTTAGAGTTAATTTCAATGTAGAGAACTTTCACTTCTTTTTTCGAAGCATCTACCAGATATTAATATATTTGTATTTCGTAAGCGGAAGTTTATGCCCTCTATTTGGTAAAGAACTCATTACAATAACGAACTGAACTTTGTCTCTGATGATATGAAAATCTAAAACCAACTTTTTTAGAACAAGTGTGGATAAATATCTCCAGCATTGCTGGCTTAACAACGTAACAACTGTACAGTTTGTAAATTATATTAAAATGGCACTAGAGGAAAGCAAAGTTTCCAAAATTTTACGCAATAGACATAGGGCCAGGTGATTAAAGAGTGATGAATGCAATTATTCGGATATAATGGGTGATAGATATGCCATCAATGAAGTGAAAAGGGATCCTTATTTCACTTGATTTATAAGTAGTTGCTAATTCCTTTCAATTTGATCAGATCACATTTTCCACTAAAAATATGTAACTTCAGAATCAATTACATTCCTATAATATTTCTTTCGGGTATTTATTACAAATTTCGTTAAATTGATGTAATGAAATTTAGGAAAAGCCAGGATCAACATTGACATTAAAGTGTTGTGGAATGGGAATGGAAATAATACATATATTAATAATTTAGCTTAGCAGTTAGTTAAGTTCTTTACATTTATACATCATTGGGACTTAATAAAAGAAAGGCAAAAATAAAAAAAGCTAATAGACAGATTTTGCAGCCCTCATTAAATCTTTTTATATTTTGTACTTTTATAGTTCTACACTACATTCATATAACATTCAAGATTTCTTAAATTTTCTTAGTAAATAACTTTTTTTTGTTTAAAGGATGTCATAAATATAACATAGATATGATTATAACGATTAAAAACAACCACAGTCTCTTCATAGATATCTCTTTATAAATAGCTCATATAATTCTAGTCTAGTGAAGATGATTTTAATATTTCTCGATACAGGTATATTACAGAATATTTGTACTATCGTATTTACAAAAATGGTAACTATATTCTGATATTTTTTATTTACATACGTTAAGAAATACATTCCGTGTTCCGTTTTTGGTAAATTGCCTTTTCTTTTAGTAAATGAATTCTTCCTAAATAACATTAAATACTGTTGTAATTCTTTAGATATTTGTTAAAATTCCATTTTTTCCTTAAACTTTTGCTATTTTCTTCATACTGAAATTGTTCATAATCTGGATTTCCTGCGCCATCAGATGGCACCTGCAATAATTATCACTTAAGTGCATCTTAATTATGAAATCCCTCCCAAAATTTTAGCATTTTTTTTCCTGTTAAGCCCCACCATGTACAGATAACATTCTACTTTAATAAAAGTACAATTTATATTTAAAGTTAGATTTAATAACTCACCCCAAGCATATTTCGTAACATCTGCACACATTTAGTTATAATTCATAAACCAAACAAAAATAAATTGTCGCCCCTAAAATATTTAACTTTTTTTTTAAGGAAATAAAATATATAGTACTCGTACCGGTAATAATGGAGGCAAATCAAAGTCCACTCGTTGGGCTTCTTCATAAGCTGGATTTGTAACAGTGACTTGCTGTGTCTTTGGAATATAGCCTTCTTGGTAAGCAGTGATTTCATATTCTCCAGGAGTTAAAAGCCTAAAATAATCTCCTCCATGAACTGAAAATACGTTAAAGTTACAAAATATCACTTTTAATCTTTTAGTATTGTGAATATTATATAAATTGATAATAAAAATATATTGGAGGAGTAGAAATAGTTGGTATTAAACGATGTATGAGTTGCCAGGGGAAATTTATCAATAAGTTATTGGTTATTTTAAAGCCAATGATCGGCCTTTAGACAAATTAATAAACATGAGAAGATAAAAGAAATTAAAAATGTTTAAAGTAAATGATTATTTACGTCCAATCACCGATCAGGTGTCTTGGACGTAGGCAGATATCTAATACTCAATCTACTCATTTAACTGCTTACTGCAAAAATAAAATGAAATTGAACAATTATATTCATATAAAATTCCTTACTAATAAAGTTATTTCACCTATTTTAAGTTACACTTAACTTATGACGATTAACAACACCTAATTGCCCAAAATTTTATTCATTTCTGAATTTCATTTACTTTGAACTATTTTTTCAATTTAGGGCGCATGAACAATTAAGGCCCTTGGCAGTTTAATAATTTGTTTTACGTATGATACCTTGCCAAAAAAAATTCATTTTATTTATATCTTCAGAGTCATTTTGTTTTTATAAACACAACATGTAATATACAACACAGCTCTTTTTTAATAAGCCTATTAGGTTTTTTTTTTATTATTAGCAGCAATATTAAGTATTTTATTAACATTGTGCAATAAAACAATAGATAAAGTACTCCGAACTTTAAATTGTATGCAAGTTTCAAGAAAAAGCAAAAATAAAAGTTTTGCAGCATTATTATTAACTGTATTTTAACAGTGTGCGTTAAAAAATAACGCAAATAACTCAAAATGTTTTGGAGTCAGATATTTCTCACAAATTTATTTTGATTCAACGTTAATTAGAAACGATAATACAAACATTTTTTAACAATTACAAGTGCCATTTTTTTTTTTAAATACTAGGGTTTAATTGGCTCAATCTAATTAATTTTAAAAGTACTTTTATGTACTTCAATTGGAAATGAATGGCCCAAAATCATTTTAAAAAATAATAACAAAAGGTTTTAAAAAAACTATACAATCTTATTTAAGAAATTTGTATTTCTTTAAAAAAATTATTTGAAACCCATGTTTTAACTTCTTTACTTTACTCTTCCTGGTCAAAGTTACATATATGGCACAGAAAAGAGAACCAAGGTAACCCCGGTTTACGATAACCTTTTTTTTTGCAGATTAATTTGGGAATAATAAAAATTAAATCAAAATACTGTTTCTCTGGTCACTTAGACAATTCAATTAGTAGCTTGATAATTCCATTTTTATTTTACCTGATGTTACATCATGCAAAATTTCGTCGTGGCGTCCATCGGTAACATTTCTAACATGTACTATAGCATTAGCAATTGGTTGGCCAGAAACCGCATCTCTTATTTGTCCTTTTACACCAATATGAGCCTAACATTAAGAATTCAACGGAAATAAACAGAGCATTGATAAAAATAAATCAACATAAAGGGGAAAGGAAAAATACCTGCCACATAAAGTAGATCAATGCCTCTTTATTTCTCTCCCATTCGTGGGATAATTTGTCCGCTTTAGGATATTTTTCACATCCCATTTCAATCGTTATTTCAAAATCATTAGATGATAAATAATTAAAATCTTGCATTCCACCATCAATACTGTACCATGCTGCACCGTTCGTTATACCACCCTGTTTGCCAAAATTATATCCATCAAATCCACATCCTTCACGGTTAGCGTTTGCCATATCTGCGTGATGGGTGGAATATGCTTGTGCTAAATGTCTGTAAGATATTTTTAATGAAATATAACTGAAATCACAGCATTATTTTACTCTGTATTTAAATACATTTAAGAAATTTTAGTAAACCCAAATTTAGTCTTTGCATCACCCAAACCTAGACTCTAGTTAGCAGCTCATGTCACGATTACGAAAATAAATTTCAAAAAAAAGTTTTCTGAACAAGTTATTTATTCTATGAAAAACATTGAGTGTTCAAGAGAACGGAAATAATTTTAAATTTATTGTTGCCCATAATTGTACCCATTAAAATTGTACTGTTTCTTTCTCAACTCAAGAAAAGGTATTGTAATTACGCAGATTTAGATTTTAAGTTGTCATTGTTTTGAGGTTCCGTGAGATCTAATCGTTTTTTAAAATTGGCCTGTGTGTTTTCTGTATGTTTGTATCCAACACAACTCAAAAACGAAAAAAAAAATCAGAATTGATATTTAGCTTAGATAGCTACCAACTGAGCAAGCCGCAAAAGATTTTGTTCAATGTTCTACAGAAAATATGATTTCACTGAATTCATTTTTAAGTTTTTAGAATGTTCTAAAAAAGAGCCGCTTACAATTTTCTTAACTTAGTCTGCTAAATGTACATACGTAGTTCTATTATAGACATGTCTTCAGGAAATTACGATTAACAGCCCTTCTGGAAGAAAGTGGTAGTTAGTCTTTCCTGTAGAAGGATGGAGTTTAGATGGCTTGCCACATGTATAATATTAATAAGAATCTAATGTGGGACTAAAATTCCAAGGAAAGGTAATGAAGGCTTTCAGTCATTTCAAAAAAACCGTCACTAAATTGGTTCCATTATTTATGAAATAGATAAAATCTAATAATTTAAGTAATAATTCTCAAACTTATAAAGAATTTTTACTTTCTTTTAATCCTCTCAAGTTCAAAATTGTTATCGTGCAGATTTTCTGTGTTATTCACATAATTCATACCTGAATGTGTGGTCATCAGGACTGATAGAATATTCAGTCAATGCTCCAGTTTTGCTTTCATCGTATGGATAATTAGCAACTAAATCTCCACCATGCAGATTTGCTGACAATACAAATGGTGTGCTCATAATCCAACGAATAACAGCTTTAGTTTCTGGTTGAAGCTAGATAACAAATTTATTATATTTATGACCAAGAATTCAAATTTAAATTATGATTTATATTAATAATTTTATGAAAAATTAATTTCACAGTAAATGAAAAGACGTTTTTTTTTAAAATTTCCTTATTAATATTAATATATTGACTTTTTACAGAAATTCATTTTATATAAAACATCTAAATAAGCTAAAAATGAATGTAAGAAATTTGTAGAGTTGCTCATTTTACAAGTGACAATCAATCTTCTTGAATGAATAAATAGCTATAGCTTGTAGTTAGATTTTTTCCTGCTACGTTTTTTGAGCTATGAGAACAAATGGATTTAGGAGTTGAACTTAGGCAAAAATGAGAACATTTGGTGGTTACAAGAAATATAACTGTAATACAATAATATCTTGATAAGTGAAGTAATTCATCATACAGTTGATGTCAAACACAACTCAAAAACAATACAAAAAAAAATCCACCTGAGTATGAGGTATCTCTAGTTTTGAAAAACATTCTAAGAGCATTGAAAATCATCAACTAGCTAAACACCTCTTTCTGTGCTGAACACCTTATCTGTATCCAATTCGTCCATAGTGTGGTTGATTAGAATCAGGTTCTGAATCGAGAAAAGCGGCTCTCTCTTTGTACGAATTTCTTTTCAAATAATTATGGAATTAATTTTCAAATGAATTGGAAAAAAAAATCATGCCTGTTCTGAGTTTTGTCCGTACAGCAAACAATTCTTCATAATTGTTATTTACCCTCCTGCTTTAGTGTTATTTTCTTGTCTGGAAACCTTGATCTATAAGGTTGTTTTTCATATTACTCGTATTTATTTGTTTTTCAATAGCTTTTTTAATTCATTTTGTTCTGATATTCAATTTGAAGGTAATTTAAGATTTTTTTTTTTTTGGCCTTCTGGGCGTGCAGATTAGCCAAGGTAATTTAAGCTTAATAGTCTTCGCCAATCATCTTCTGCAGTCTCTTCGCATCTGATTCCTGTTAGTAACATTTATCGGACGCATCTTCGGTATTAACTTAAATTTCACTATTGGCTATTAGTGCTCGATAACCGAAACCACCTAAACTCTACCTCCAAGTACATCCACTTTTTTATTCATAACTCGGGATTACTGTTATTTTTTTCCCCACAATAAGCAACTTAGATGCACTACAATAGAAATAATACAGTGCATCTACCTTAAATTAATGTTAGTGAATTTAAAAAGACTGATACTAGATTTTGTTAAAAGATATGTAAAAGAACCAACCGGTTGGGAAAGTCGATCCACTAAAGGCAATAGATGGTTATTATTTTCAGCACTTGTGTCCTCATTTATAAATGCTATTCTATCAAGATCTGGAAAATTTCTGTTTAAATCAATACTATTATTGTTTTTCCTTCCAATCAGAAAATCTTGTCCACCCTGAAATTAAAAAAAACTTATATAGCAATATAAAACTATATAATATAATACAATTTGTTTACCAAATTATAATAATTCTAATTAGTATGAAAGAATTATAGTAATAAGATAAGATTATATTCATTAGTAATTTTGGCGTCCATGCAGTTTCTGAAGCTAACAAAAACTCATATCAATTCTTACAGAGTTGTTGTTGAAGTGAACAACTATTTTGATTTAGCGTACAAATTTACAATTTACAAACAAGCAAACTTACTTATATTTATTACCCAAAACAATTCAAGCCACTAAATTTTTGTTTCAATCAAACATTAACATGGCCAGGAATCTGGGGTATCACAATAAATCTTTTTGGTCACATTGGATTAGTTTTTTTAGCCACCCTGACACTTCTAACAAATATAAATCACCAGTGTAACATAATTAAAATATATAACGCACACTCAAATACCGATGGCTTGCAATGCTCCAGGAAATAAAAATTCGTTATAATTAGAAATAATTTTAAAATTACTTACTGAATCAGTTGCTACTTGCCAACCGTCAGGATTCATGCTTGGTAATAAATGAATGCGTGTAGAATGGATTAATTTTTTCATCAATGGATCTCCTTCATTATATTTTTCGCACATATAATCAGCCAATTTAAGTAACATTTCTCTACCTAGTACTTCGTTACCGTGCATATTAGCTATGTATTTAAATTCCGGAACATCTTAAAAGAAAAATTGAATAATGTAACTAACAAAGTTGCTTTTAGTACTGAAATTAAATAGAAAAAACATATTTGTTGTTTCAATTCTTCTAGTACATAAACTGCTAAACTTGATTTGGCTAATTTGGGTATTATTCCTGGCACTAAATGAACGGTAAAAATAACACAAAATAAAAATTGAGAAGGGGTAAATTTCTCTTCAGAGTTTAAGAATTGTAAAAGCCTTATTTATTTTGGCTTAGAATATGTATTTTTTGATTGGGCCTGGTTTCAAAATATGGAGCAAGAATTATATTTTATTTCATTTGTCATGTAAAGAAGTATTTATTTTGTTTTTTCTTTTTGATTAAATATTTTGTTTTTGTTTATTACTTATCTGATTAATAAATAAATAAATTATAGTAAATTTAATAAATAAGTATTATGGATGTAATGAAACCAATAAAGGATTATTATTATTATGCATTATTTATTTTTCATTTAAATATTTCCTTGAAAATGTGATTTGGTCGTAGGGCTGGCTAATTTCATTGATATTATCCCTCTTGAAATTCGAAACCGAATGAAATAGAGAACTCTTGTGTTGCTTAAAAAGAACAAGAATAAATAGTAGGTAAGTAAGCTATTTTGATCAATACGAAGTCGTGTTAGGTCTGTTATGGAACTATATTTGTTTTACATTAAAAAACATATTCAAATTTATTCGATAAAAAAAAGTAATTACATAATTGATGAAATCCAGGATTTGAGGAAAATTCAATAACATATAGTGGCACTCCTCTTACAGAAGGCATCGACAATGTGTAAACATTTGTGATCAGTGGACATTTTCGTTGAATCTCTTCTAAAATTTCTTTCAGTTCGAAATTATTGTGATGTTTCCATTCATATTCTCCAATTACTGTAGGAATAAACAGAAGACACACAATTTTCCACATTCTATCACCGAGTAAAGTAATCTGAAACAATACAAATATCCTTAACTTTAATTTAATTGTGAATTTCCAAATAGAACTTGCTTAATAGAGTCGTAACAAATTCCTGTCAACTTTCGAATAAGAAAACAATTTTTTGAAAGCCACTTAAATGATTTATACTATGGCCTAAAATAAAAGAGAAATTATTGCCGCCATTTCAAATTAAAGGAATATAGAAAACCGAAATGTTTAGTGAACCCAACACCTTTTTTTTAAAGTAATGGTTTTAAGGTAAAGGACTAATATTACAAATTCTGTTACGAAATGATGTAATCAAGGTAGTACCCTTATGGACTTTTAGACACCTTAGACAAATTTAAATAAGTCATTCACCAACTCAGAATAACAAACCAAGTCACGACTTATAAAATTATAATCAATTTTAGTTCAACGAAACGTATAACCGATGATTTGTGAAGTTACAGAATGAAACTCAATGGTATAACTGTACAATGTAAAACAGTTTCAATAGTGACAACGTGATTTAGGACTTATGGGAATTCAGCAGCTAGATACAAACTTTACTGATATGTGAACAAAAGAGTTTCGCACCAGTGATGTTGCTGGCTCTATTCTATCTCTTTCTATACTACCTATTTCAATAGATTTGAAACAAAAAAATAAATAATGAAATGTTGAAAGCCATGCGTCGTTACTGTTTTCGATACTTTAAGATTTCTACTCTTTGGCTGACACAAATTATAAGATTTAATAGCTTTTTCGGGAAAATCCCAACGGGATACCTATTTTGTCTTTAGAGGGCTTTTACTCTGATCTTAGGTTATAGCACGTTGATACCAGTTAAACCGAGTGTGCTTATTAACTACGTAAACTGAATTTACATAGTCAGTCTAACAAACACTTTCAAATGCCGAAAAATCCGGAAACTAGTCGATGACTCCAAAATTAAACAAGCCACTTAATTCGAAAATATGACAGAAGTTTTCTAGCTCGGAAGACACCAGCCAAGTATTGTCAATTTTGATTAAATTTTCTCTAATTTCATATAATATCTATCACAATAGTTATCAAAGTTTTTTTATATTTTTTAATTTTTTATAATGATATTATAAAGAAAAAAGCCAACTAACAAAAAAGATAGCAATTTATAACTTTTAATTTATCTTAGGAAAACATTTGTGAGTCGTTAAAACGGGTTCCATAAGCCACACTACTGTGACTTTATTAATGATCAGTTTTTGCTAACATTGGACTCTTTCTGCATGACAATTGTTATGCTGAGTGATTGGCATGTTCGTTGAAAACGTTTGAAAGTGCTTCGCAGCAGACACTAACATCGCTTCAATTAAAATTTCAATTTTATGAATATTAAACATTTTTAAATTAATTAATAGCCATAATACTAAATCTGGGAATAGTAACTTTAATGTCATCAGAATGTATGTGAAGTACTGCATAGAGACACTTTTGCTTTTTTTTGTTGTTTTTATGGGCCAGGGAACCACTATGTTGCATATGTTAAAAATTTCAACTAAATGACAATATTTACAATTAAGCATTTATTGTGGAAATCTTACAAAAATTCCAAACATTTTTACAAACAGAAATAACATTAACTTTCATTTTACATGATCAGGCTTAAAAATAATAATTGGCGCTTACTTTTAAGTCCTTCAATTACTTCACCTCTTAAAGATGTGAGTACTTACTTCCGCGTAATTCCGCTAGATGGCAGAGGTTGTACCACATTGGTCAATTTTATTCCGATACAGCTTTGAAAAGCTTGGGAGAAATTCCGACTACTGTCTTCCGAAAGACATGAAAGCTTCAGTTGAGAAGATTTTTCGCTTCCATAATATTTGGGGTTCTAGCATTTCTAATACTTTCCAACTTCTACCTAAGGGTGGCCATTGAGCTGATTGAAAACATTTGAATTAAAGTATAATTCAAAATAGAATCAGTAGTCTATGATCAATTTCGAAATCCATAAAATTAGGATCTGTAAAAGCACAGAAAAGTTCTTAAAAATAAAAAACTTCAAAGCTAAAAATTTTAGTGAACGGCTGAACAGATCATTACAGTAAAGCAGTCAATAACAACCAAATGCACTTTAGTTAAAAACCTAATTCAATAGTTGCTTCTCATTGAAGCCATACATACGCTTATCAAAAAAGTGTGTTTTTTTAAATCGATTTTATACACTGATAAGGCCTAACTAAAAAGTCGATCGTTACAGAAGCTAATTTGATTTGCTAAAAAAGTTATACAGCTTATTTAACATATTTAATAAAATAACTGTGCAGCATCAAGTTGATGAACAAAATTAATTAAAACAAAAATTGTTATTCTTACTTTTGGGAAAAACTTCTTCGATGTAAAAAAAAAAAAAAATAGGACAAAAATAGCCAGTTTATAAATTTACTAAAAATAGAAAAATATGACAATATTATCATTCTGAATCCAATTAAAGATAGTTTGAAAATGAATAAGTCCAGTTTATTAAAGAAGATAAAGAAATCTTCTTTTCGTTGTTCAGAATTTATAAAAAATTTCTAAAACTGCAAAATTGATAGTATTAATAAAAAATCAAATTAATTTTAAATTTAAGTCCGGGTATTAAAATTTATCACTGCAGAAGCAAAAATCTCAACTCTATTCAGAATTTAAGGGCTGCACTACACTGTTAAAAGATTAAAAGAAAGAAAGAATGTATAGAGTTATTGCTGTCAAACTCAAAGAACATAAACAAAGAAGAATGTTTCTTCACCAATAAGAGTCGAGTAATGTAAGGTAAAGAAAGACAAGGAATTAATCTAATTTAACGAAGAACAGTTATTTTTTCTAGTCCAAGAGAAAAATCGAAATATAAGTACATAAAGAACTTAAAAGCTTCCTTGATTACTTATATATATAAGTATATACATACATGCCAAAGTGTACATTCAGAGTAAACTACAATAACAAGAAGCAAAAGCTGCCCGCCATAGCTGATGCATAATGCAACCGTAGAGACACAGAAAGAGAGGAAACAACCAGTGCTAACTCAGGAATTTTAGTGTTTGGGATTGTCTAAAATAGGAGATCACGAACCAACCTTGCCTTTCTCGCAATGGTGGATCATCCGAATGGATTATAGAGGAAAGAGTTCGAGCTATTGAATTGGTGATGGCAGGATTGGCTTCTGTTGAAATTGAGGAATCCGTGAATGGATCTGACAAAAGGGATATTTAGGTATTTGTGAAGGATGAGGTTAGTGACATAATAGGGAGCATTTACAATACGGTGGAGGACTTCTGATTGGAAGGATAGGATGCGGGAGATACTGGAGGGTTTAGTTGAGCCCCACAGCTCTGATCCTTTACGTCCGGATGGGTTTAAGTAAAAGTCTTGCAGAGGGTTAGTTTGTTGGATTTCCTTAGCTTAGAATTAGGTCCGATCATGCGTCTTAGTGTCCATACCTTTTGTTTAGTTATTGGGTTCCATGAGAGCTTTCTATCCAAGTAGAAACCCATGAAGAATGTTTTATAAAAATGTAGATAGAGATTACACTGCGCATTTAGATTGTGATTTTTACGACAGTTTTCAGTTGCGGTCTCTTATCTAAAAAGTACCTAGAAGTGGGTTCGTTGCCTTTTGGCTCTTGCGTATTTGTTAACTTTTTGATGCACTGAGAGATTGTAGGCAATAGGTTGTTGGTTTAGAAATAGAATTTCCATCAATGCCTAGTAAGTAAGATGGTATAAAATTTATATTTAATATAAGATGGCTGATCAGCTGTTTTTAAGCGCACAAGTTAAAGTCGAAAAAAGTGATGAACTTGTTTGACATGTTGACACAAATATATATTACTTCATATCACTATTTCATGTCCAAGGCCATTTGCACCTGTAAGGGAGCGGGTGACCACAAAATGTTAATTTACAGAAAAACCCATTCTATTTATTGACAATAAGAAAATAACGCATACAAATAAAATAAAGCAGTACAAAAAAATGATAATTACACATACGTAAATCAAACTCATAAAATCAATCATCAATCATAAAATAAATGAACATAAATCAATTCTTTTAATTGTACCCCGACATAAAAAGTTTTTCTCTTACAAAATTAATCAGATGACTCGTTAGATTAGTAGGATTAGGAGCTACACGAGTGACGAAATTAATGCCAATAAGTACCAAATCAAATATAAAAAATATTTTTTTATTTTTCTAGTTAAGATAACTATTTGCACTATCTACTGGTTTTTCCATTTCTTTTAAACACGGAAAGCTGAAACGATAAAGCCTTTTTGAAATTTATTTTAAATTTTTCAGAAATTGGGTGAAGGATATCTGCGGCGTTCAGATTTCTTCTAAAGTTGTTTTTTTTCCTGAAAGATATGATCTCCGTATGTTTATGGCAGACTAATACCCAATAAGAGGCTCCTAAACCTTAAACATTTTGTTGCTACTCTATAATTTAAAATATAAACAAAAAATAAAACATAAATGGATTAATTTATCGAAATTAAACCAAACTTATCGAAGATTAAAATAATGTTTTATTCTTAATTTAAAATAGATCCTCCCACCACGATTCTGCACCCTTAGAATAGCAAAAGGCACACCTACATCATTTTTTAATCAAATGATACCTCATCCGAAAAAAATGGTTCCACATTTGTCAGGTGATCTTGTTATTATTATTTTTTTTTTATGCTTCTTGAAATGCAAGGGAAGATATTCCTTCGTTCAGAATTATCGATTTTGAGATTTTCACCAGAGAGTCAACTGTGGAATAGCAAACTGCAGATTCCATTTAGCCAGAGCAGGTATTCCCTAGGGCAGCACCCTAGATCCTCTTATTTATTCCTTCTCTACTGCAGATATACCTCAGCATCTAAATACCAACCTTTCCACCTTTGCCGATGATACTGCAATCTTATCTCCTATTACCGATATTCTTACCGTTACAACGGCTCTTCAAATGCCCATTAACCATTTACAGGTCAAGAGCAATGAGGTTTCATAGGTGTCTTTCGCTTAATTTGTAACATAATAGCTGTATAAGCGTTTATTATGCCTGTCTTAATTTCTGTGTAATGTTTGTGAGCCACATAAATAAACTATAAATTATTACTAAAAAAATCAAATATTTGATGACTACTTCGATATTTAGGTTTTAAAATTACAGGCATATGGCGAATGAAGGGTTCCATCTGGAAAAATTTTGGTTAAAAAAAACCATGTCAAGTTTAATTGAAAAATAATAAAAAAATTGTAACCTTAAGAAGTTTAAAGTAATTTTTCCGTTCAGGTTCACAATTGATGGATTCTCAACTGCGAAAAATTTCAGTCAAACTTATAACAATCAATACTATCCTATAGATAACAATCTTATCAAAGAGGCATCAAATTTCTGGACAAGTACCATCAAAGAGGCCATCAAATATGTACTAATATGTGTAAGCTGATGCAATATAATCACAAACACAAATATATAAGACAAAAATAAAATATAATTTTTTTTTTTTGTCTCTAATAGATATGCAAGATCTTTGAATTTATCCGTCGAAGCACATATATTTACGTATTGTTTCCCTGGCTGGACCACTTGTGACGATGAATGAAAATCAAATATACAAGTAAGTGATCGGAAGTAAAATTAAATTAAAATGTTTAACAGTACTTACTATAAAATTGAAATAAAAGAACTAAACATTCCAAAACTGATCGAAATAAAATACAGATGAATTTAAAATATAATTTTCAATTTGCCAGGAAGACAAGAAAAAATAGTTTATGCAAAATAACACTCCCAAGTTAAAGTTCAAAATTTAATGGATGAATTGAATTATAATTAAAACTGTTTTGTTGGTACAGCTTCCACAAATAAAACCAATTTATTCAATTAATTATATCGAGATTAGTCATTAAATTGTCATAATTATGAAGACGGTTTCGGAAGTGTTTCTTACACTTCCTAATTGGTAATCAATTCTGAAAGTTTCGAAAGAGGAGTAATAAAAAAATGTGAATTATGCTATCAGATTTTGACATATTGCAGCTTAAGCAAAATAGATCTTGGCTGAATTGTATTTTATCTCTTTTGATGATGGGCTCTGCATATTTATAACTCGAAAAAAACCTAACTGGAATATCATTACCCTCTATGTAAGATAGATATTTTATTACATATGCTAAGAAGTTATAAGACTACAAACAATGTAGAAATATCAAATTTGAACAAGTTATCCTTAGTATTTATACCAATAAGAAATTCTACAGACTATTCTTTCAGATTTATTGTGCTGTTCAGCAACATCTTTGTGATTAAGAAATTGCAGAGAGCTACTTGGAAAATGATTAAAGTATTAAAGTAAGTGTAAAGTTATTGGCTACTTACCAAATTGGGATTTTCAATTTGATTATTCACTTCAAATTAATATTTTGTAATCTTAATTAAAAACAAATTGTAAGCATACTTTAAACCTAAACTGCAATCAACATGTTCAACCTAGTTGACAACTACAATACTGAACAACGAACAGCCCGCACCTCATGCCGAGTTATTGATCCATCCCCTCCAGTGGAACCAAAGTGAATATAATTTTATGAACTTTTAATTCATTAAAATGAATTTTATCGAAATAATAATTCAAATAATTAAACAGAGTACTTAATTAAATAATCAAACATATTGTGTAATTAAATGTTTTAATTCAATAATTTATTTTTTTGTATTTACTTGGAAAGAAATTCATTTCTGGGGAGCCCTGACTAGGATGAAAATCTGGAGTAAACCGGCAAATCTCTTTCCCTTTTTTTAAACACGGGGCGAATCTTGTTCCGCAAGGCATTGCAGCCAAAGAGGCTTATCTGTACCAACTCCATTATAAGCCTAGTACGTCAAGCCTTCCCGCTTTTCTAGGTCAAGAGTTCTACCACCACCTAATGGTTTTTGCAATATGATTTCCTCTGGTCTCTTCTGCCAGAGATCTCATGCCACAACCTAGTGATTGCGACGCTGACAAACAGCGCCCTCTCCTGTCTATACTAGGTTAACCTTGTGACAAGCGAGGATAAACCATGCACTTTTACAAGGCTCATGAATTTCCACTAGTCAATTTCGCGTATTGTCTCCTCTGGTTTCCAAGTGCCAAAGGCTTTTCTCCTTGGAATTTTCTTCGTACTTTGTAAGTAAATTATTTACAAATGGGCAGCAGATTTCTTACTTTATGTAACAGTTGATTCGAATTAAAATTTCATAAAATTTAAAAACCAGAATAAAATCAATATTACTCACTAGAAGATGATTATTTCTAGGTTGTAGGCTGAGATAAAGTTTGGGTCGATTCCTGGTCTGATATTATTTTCTTGCCGCCTTGGATGTTATTTAATGATAATAAATGTTATCTCTTCGCCACAGTCTACGGACACCTGATCGGCAGTTAGACGTCAAGCATCCAGAAAAATTAAAATTACGGCAATAAATTATTCTATTGGTGTAATTCTATATTTAATTTATATACCGGGGAATAATTAGATAAAATAAATTTAATTAATTAATTAAAATAGAAGCAAATGAAAGTTTTATTTGATTTTATTACAAAATAAAAAGTAATAATTTCTGTAAGTGGATCATGAATTGTTATAATTATAAATAGATTATTAATTTGATTTCATATTTGAATAAATGTTATAAGGTCTATTTTAAAATATTTATTTAAAGCGTTTATTTTCCCTTTTCCTTTTAACTTTTTGTTTTTATTTTATTTTTCTATTTATGATTTTAATTTTGTTTTTCTGCATAATATCGCAATAAGATTTTATTTATATAATATGAAATTTCAACTTAAACTTTGTTTTCGTATAATTTGGTAGATTTTATTTTCAGCAAATATATATTATTATTTACACAGTTTTACATTTATATTTACACCAAAAGGATGATTTATTAATTTTGCTTTGGTTTTTTTTCTTTTGATTTGTATACAATAAATATTTGATTTGTTACAATTTGTAAAATTTATACAATGAAGACGTGGCTCAATAATAATAATAATAAATAGATTTTTTTATTAATGTACATCTAAACATTATAAGAAGAGTTAATAGAGACAATAATGTTAAAGCTCAACACATTATATGTACATCATCAATGTAATTAGACACAACTAATTTACAAAATTAACGTCGTAAAAAATGGGATGGATATATGTAACTAAATACTAAATAAATAAATATTGAATCCTTATCAATAAATAATGTTTAAATAAATTGGTACTTATGTTGTTCCAGACTTTAAATTCCATCACATACATCAGTTTACAAACATGACACTACATTAATCTTTAGGCTCTTCAGATAATTTACCAGCTGCATTCAAGTCCCTTTAAACATTCAATCTCATTGTGAAAGATTGAGCCTTCCGATATGTTTATACATCGTACTAAATAATAATAATGCTGAATCTCCGTTTGCTCTTTGAGAAATCGGATTAGGATGACATTCTTACCCAATATCCTTTTTTCCTGATTGAAATAATAGTTATAGAGTAGCATACTTAGAAGCTCCCTAAATTATTACAATTAAAGAATAACTCTAAATAGGAGGCATCTCACAAGGCGTCATTGTCTGCAAAAGAAATGCTAGGAACAAGAAATCAATGATGGTTTAACTGGCCAAGAATTACTCAAAGTATGGCTTTTTACTACCTAAGGGTACGAAGAAATATTTCATCTCCGCTTCGATGTTGCAAATGTCTTGAGCTTCAGTCATACATGGTTTGAATGCAGAGCGAATATGAAGTAACTATGCATATGTGGTAAGCTTCTGCATAAAGGTACATCATGCTGCGAACCTCCGGTTTGCGTAAACTATGGTGTTCAGCATTCCTCTCGATTCACCAAATGTAGTAAATTTAAAAAAGAAAAAGTAATCCAAAAACTCAAAACGGTGCACCAAATGAACTACCGAGAAGTAAAATCTATTGTTAGAAGTGCACACTATGTGAAACCAAGCACTTCTTAAGCAAAGACGTCTTTAACAACCAGGATGACCACAAATTGGCGAAATCAGTCCCCGCTTATTTAAGTAACAAAATGACCAATTAAGCCAGTTTATGAACCAAACAATCAAGAAAAAATATTTGTAACTGAGAACAACAAAGTAATGCAGAGAACAATTTCTGACAGGACAGATCAGTTAAAAACACAAACAAGTGAAAGGTTAAAAATGTTATTAGGTCTGCAGGGCTGGATAATACCTTTAATTTTATGTTTGTTCACGTATGTTTATTTGTATCCCTGTCTGGTTTATAATATTATATTGCAGTATAATTATAATAATAATACTATTATTATACTGTTTATTATAATTTTAATTATATTTAAAGATAATTATTTAAATATTTTTTAAATTATTGTAATTTAGATTAGATTATTAGATTTAGATTAGATTATTTAGTTAAATTCTTATAAGTGATTTAATTATTTTTATATGATATCTTAATTTAATGTATAACACTAAAATGAAAACAATTAACGTTTATGAAATTTAAGTTACGAACTAACTAAAATAGATATTATTTTAAAGATGGAAACTCTTCTTCAATAGAATTGCAGAGGACCTGCGGCTCACTTTACACAACTACGTAATAAGCTAAACGCCAGAGAGCCTGTAGGGGGATATGTCTTCAAGAAGCACACTTAAAACTGGCGAACTCTTTCAATATTTGGGGTTAAAGGACATTTAAGAAAGAAGTGCCGATCAGGCAAGGCGGACATGCCCAGGGTGGTGTAGCGAATACCGCTCGTGAAGTTGAGGTTATATTAGATAGCTGACGCTGTTCTTACATTGGTGAATTACTTTGGTTTCCGTCTAATTACCGTATAATCATTGGAAAAGAGATATCCTCAATGCGTCGGGGACGGAACATAATGATGTAAGAGGCTTAATTTTAGAAGTTAAAGGCTTTAGTTTTGAAGTTAAAGTTATAACGTCTTCGGATTGGCTCTCGTTAACTCAGATAGTCCAATGCATTTGAATTCTAACCCTGAAGCTTTAGCGTTATAGATATAATTTTCGCCTTTGCCTTCTTCACCTACGTCATTAGATTAGATTCAGCTAAAATTTTAGATTGTACCACTAACCCATTGTAATGGCACTACAGAATACTATTGAAATTTAACAAAAAAGCTAGTGGGAACAAAATTCTAGATAAGTTAAATAAATGTATCACCGCACACGGGGGACATTAACCGTCATGCGGATATTTTACCCAAACCGATGCCGATGGAACATGTACGGACCTATGATGCCCTGATGGACATCTGATTGCATTACTTTTGTAAAAGAGAAGAAGAGAAACTTGTACCGATTCAAGAGAAAGCTAACCTTGGAAAAAAATGATTGCCTATAAACAAAGTAGAGCTGGAGAAAGAAAGATAACTATAGAATGAAAAAGGAAGTCATTTAGGAGCTCATGTACAATTGATGACAACTTCGATTTCGACAAAAGAGTTTTTGGACAAAGCACTAACTGATAATCGCCCGCCTCCGTTCATACCAATCTTGGAGTACGAAGGCAGAATTTACAGCAATCCAGGGCAAATGGCTATGTGACATGGATTACGCCTCGTAATTTCTAGTTCTCGTTTTCCCATCACTTTCCGTTTCAGCAATGCAATGCAGCTACAGAAAGCCAGATATTCGATTTTTGTGTCCGATAAATTTCTCGGATCAAATTACTTTTACAGAATGAATTTAGCTGAAATGTTGGTTTGAATATGAAGGTCTCTAATTTTGTGAGCTTGAAAAATAATCGATCGAATTGTATAGTACCTAATGAATTGAACGAATAGGGACGAATATCTGTTGGTAAAAGTCGGCTTTCTGTGGCCATAGATTTATTTTTCTAACATAATATCAGTGTCTAATTACCTCAGAGTTTCGCTCTTAATAATTACTCTAGATGAACACTTGCTTATCAACAAATTTTCTTGTTTTTCTCACAATTTAAGTCATTTGAAGCAAATTAAAAAGCTAGGCTCTATTGTCATATATCTTAAAAGATGATTTTGTTTTTGTCCTTGATTCAGATGTACATTGTAATGTAATGTTTTTCTTATTATACAAAATGTAAATATATTTCATTTAAGTGCAATAGATATTTATAATGAATGAGAATAAAATTGGTCAAACAGTAGTATCTTTATAATCACTTTTATACAAAACTTTTTTTATGTAAACACGTTCTAATGTAGGATCTTTAAATAAAGATTGAACAGACAATGATGTATATTAAAATTTATACGAATAACCTTTGTTTTATTAAAACAATAAAGTAATACAATAATAAAAAAATAGTTATTAGTTGCATTTCGGTAATTTTATCCATAATAGTTGTTTTTAATGGAGTAAACTTCTTGTCTTGTGTACAGTTCGTTACATATCTGTGTATTTATTTATAGTATTAAGTTATTTTATATTTTATTTCTTAAAAAAAAAGGTATTTTAGCTTTGCTGAGGTTGTGTAGAATATTTATCATTTTTGAAGCAATTATAGTAAACGTATCATTCACAAATCCGGGAAAACATTTTCTTAAACTTGTTTACAATTGTTTTGATATGTAGTATATACATTTAATAATCTTTAACAAACATAGTCTTTAACAAACATGCGCTCTATTTGTAACAATGAATAAAAATGTAGCTGGAAAGAAAATGGAATTATTAAAAAAAAAAAAATATTACAACTATAGTACAAATTATTCCACATTAAAAATAAATGGACATTTTTCGGTTGGTGGAAATATTTTCTGTTCAACTAGGGAGAAGGCCAAAATGTTTGTTTACATTTTTTCAAAATTTCATTCACACTATTTAGTTTACCATATTAAAGCTTCTTAATTTTATTGCCTTTTAGTGCAAATTCTTACCCACGGCGCATATTGTAAAATTAAACTTTTTTTGTTAAATTATAATAACAAGATTCATTATTTAAGAAATTGAGTAATATGTTTCATATAATCTTATTTGTTTGTCTTTATTTTTGAAGAAACGAATTTTAAATTTTATAAGTTTGTAATACAAATATCTATCATTTTCAAGAATCGCAGTTCTGATTTTTAGTTTATCTCTGCACTAGTCAGTTAGAGAGTTAATCTTCTCATATAGATTTCCTAGCATTCACATAAATTAGCAACTTTTTTGGGATTCTAACGTTGTACTTACTGTGGCGGATCTACAGATAAAAACTCTTCACCTGCACGAAAAGATACTGTCGATGATTCGTTTGGTACACTAAAAGAGTAAAAGTACACTTTTAAGTTGGCTTTTTTAGAAAATTGAGTTTTGAAAAAAAAACTGAGTATAAAATCCGGGAAGAGAAAATTTTAATTAATTTTCTAATATAATAATTAATTCAATCATTTCAATTCAATAATTCATTAACATCAATAAGAAAATATAAAGGAATAAATTTGACATAAATTTTTTTCCATCTGTTCAAGCCATAATCAGTTACTATGGGGTTGGTTTCAGATTGCTAGGAAGAATATGTTGAAAGATAATCTGCTGGTAATCAGGAAGTCTACATAGTCCCGTTTAAATAACGCAAAACTAAATTTTTATTATCAAAGAATCAAAAGAATCTGCATGCTCTCTCTAGGCTGGTTAGTGGTTTTGCTAAAGGCAACGGGTAATGGTTTTATTTGGGCTTGGTAAATGTTGGTTGTTGCCACTGTGGGGTCTAGGTAACAGAACACATAATAATTGGTAATTGTATGAAGACCTTAGGGCAGTGCTTCCCAACCTTTTTCTGGTCATGGCACATCAGTCAGATACCAAACAGTAAACGTCACACTGGAACTGAAATGCTCCCATTTCATTTTAAAATGACGTATTATGCTCAACTAGTGCTGTAATAACAACACTATTACAATCCTACAAAAATACAAGTGTTCGTGGCAGGCTGTAACATTAATAACAAATCCAATCATTCACCCGTCTATACCGTTCTCAATCAATACAATTAACTACATGTTTACAGTAGCAATGAATCTTATGGCAAAGAAATTCTTTATTTTAATGCCATTATTGGATGTCAAGAAGTGCTTGTAATTCATGTAAAATTGTAAATCTGTAACTAAAAGAAAGTGATTAAAAGCTCCTCTAAATGAGATTAAAGTTACAAAAACTAAACAGTCAATAAAGAAGAACGAAAGCTATGACATATTTTACTAATTCTCTATCTTGAATCCTCTTGAAGCAAGTTAACTCCAGTCTTCCAATGGTCAAGCTAGATAATTACAAAGTTGCATTGCTTTAATTTTTATATTCGATTAGCCTATTTTTGCGTTAATATTTGGGTTACGTATTATTTTATTTACGTGTAATTTTATATTTATCAGAGCAATTGGAAATTAGGGATAGTACTTAATGTGTGTTAAAGAAATATAGTTTTGTTATTAACTGGGAAAGCTAACTTTTAATGATATATTTTAATATTTCATTTTGTTTATTTTTTGCCGTGGCACACTTCTACCGTAGCCGTGGCGCATAGGTTGGGAAGCACTGCCTTAGGGCATGTCTGAGGCCTAAGGTTGGATTTCACATCGTTTAAAGTAATGTTACCTTCCAAATTTTATTGGAAAACGAGGCAATTAAGTCACTTTTAGGTTATTTGCAGCATGTGATGGAGGAATTGTGCTGAATAAAAGTAATTTATAAACATTGAAGAATTAATAAGTGAAGAAAACAAGTTAGAATTTTAGTTATTTGAATGGGGTGTGTGCCTGGAATGACTATAATTTGTTATCAAAATTACGTATGAATGAAGTTGAAATTCAATTCGTATATTTTAGTTAGTTTTCTTTTAAGGGCCAGAATACCACAAGGAAGCATTTTACACTTTCTGCTTACACAATTTTCAGATTTGACAATCCATAATGATCGCCTGTTTAGCAGATGATCCAGGTTCTCAAACCGCATCCAAAAGTACCTAAATCATCTCATAGAACTTGAAAAATGGTACAAGCACAAAATTGTAATTAACAAAAGAAAAACCACAAACGTAACGTTCACTTCGACGAGGTATTTGTCCACACACATATATTACAATAACATTCCTAACCGCTAGCTGACATAGTCATTTTATAATATATTTGGGCATGTACTTGACCAAAAACTCACAAGAATTCATAAAATCATCATCAAAAATATAAAATAAAATATTTTTTTTAAAAATAAATGTAAATGATTCCGTATTATCACAATATTAGCTTAATGGAATAAGATTTGGCTAAACGGCCAATATATTATCTTTTAAATTTTGCATTTTCTTTCTTTCTTAAGTATATACTAGATTAAAATTAGGAACCCGCAATAAATCTCGCTAATAAGTAGCGTGTGATTTTTTTTTTTCGTCTATTGTTTTGACTAAATCCAAGTCTGATTTGGAGTCTGCCTCCGACGATTTTCTTGTCAAGAAGTTGGATCCCCAGGACGCCACCTTTTGCGCGTTCTGAAAGTAGTATATGTATAATTGTCACTGATTGTAGTCATTGCAGATTCAGATGAATTACCTAACGCTGTACGATGCAGCGTCCCTGGAAAAAAATAAAAGTAATAATAAATAGTAAGAGATTTTAACAATGAATCTTAGAAATGTATTATTAATAATGATTTGTTATAAGTAGTATCCAGTAGAATTTACACGCTTAAAGTGAACCAATTAAATATCTACTTACCTATGTAAAATTTGAATCATTTAAAAAACGTTTTTGCTATTGATTGCTATTAGAATTAGAATTAATTTTCCTGTGCTATAAGTATTAATAACTAACACAAAGCGAAAGTGCTTTAAATGGAATTGACAATAACTTTGCAGGTAAAATTGTATTACTAAATGTAAATAGATCGCAGCACTAGTCAGCAAACGAGTAGTAGGTTTCAGCATCAGCATGAGTTAACTTCTTTCTTTTTTTTTAATTAGTAATAATTAATTAACGCAATTATGCTTTCTACAGCTTTCAATCTTTCGTTTTTTCAGCTCTTCATTATTGGACAGAGAGGCATAGAGGCTAGAGATAAAGTCTAAGAGCGTCTCTGGATTCCTAAACCTTGAGTTAATCCTAGTTCTAAATTTATAAAATAATACAAAATGTTTAATAAAATTACTTAAATTTAAAGTTCTTTTATTAAATCAACGAATAATTTCAGATAAATGTTATAGTAATAATAAAACCAAATAAATAAATATAAAATTTAACGTTTGTAGGCCGAATTGCTTTTTTTTAATCTAGTAGCTTTTTAATCTAGTAGCTGCACCCCTTTCTTTCTGTGTCCTTCAACGTTTTCGGTACAACTTTACTGTAGTTTCAAATATATAATTCCGCAAGCTTCTAGTTCAATGTGCTCTTTAATTAATTTTAGTTATTATTAGATTTTGAAACGTTGAAATTCTTGTAAAGACGAAAACTCTGCGGTTAGTGTTTACTACTGTAAACGCGGTTTCTGATAATTTTTTTACTTTAATAGGAATTCCAGTATTTTTTGTTTTCAAAGTAGAGACGTGTAGTTAATCACTGTGAGAAACACAGTTTCTATGTTCATTCAGTGTATAAAAAAACATATTATAAAAAATGACTGCTCGTGCGTCTCAAAGCGATGCTTTGATCGAAGAAATTAGCGAAGAGAGCAGACAGCTTCAACTTAGAAGTTCGACGTAGAAACAACCACATTTGTGAGAATAAGTCCTAACAAAAAAAAAAAAAAAAAGAAGAAAATCGATGACTGAACCAAAAAAGTTTTCTGTTAATAATTTGAAGAGCTATTGTCTCAGTAAATCTGTTAGCAGAAAGAGAGAGATGAATGAATGTGAAGTGCAGGGATAAAATGTGGGTCTGAAAGGGCCCAAAGCGGTTTTTAGTGAAAGCAATCACTCTTAACGATTAATAAGATTGAAAACTCCCCAAAATATTCATCATAGTAAGCCACAGCGCGAAGCGTTTTTATATAAATTTGAAGGTCAGCTTCTATTGTGATAGTTTTGTTTAAAAGAAATTTATGCCACACTCACTTTAGCCTACAGTCTAGCTACAGAGATTCTCTGACTTAAAGAAGACAGAAAAGATATTTGAAAAAGTTAAGATGACATCTAGGTATTTGTACTCGTTCACCATTTCAATTCTTCGTCTCTGAAAATGCCACATTTCTGAAGATGACAACCTTCCACCATTGCGGAAGATCATAAGTTTTGATTAGGCCAAGTTCTTAACAGTTACATCTTTCTATTAGAGGTTACTGAGAAGTCTTTCTATTACAAAGCTGCCTAAAGAATAACCAAAAACAAATTTTTTAGATATTTATTTAAATAAAATACTATCTTATTCGATCATTAAGGTATTTTCTATCAAATGATTTACTGGGTTATGATAAATAGTACAATCTGTTCATTATGGAATCATTTTGCTAACAAAAATAAAAATTCATCATAGGTTTGTTATTTATATTCTGTTCCGTAAACAGCAATAAATAATTTATCTTCAAAATGTTTTAATATTTAAGCATTATTATTATTTATACCTAAATATGATAATGTTAATTTTATAGCTACTTCATGCAAAATTGTATAAACTGCCTACTGTTATTAACTTTGAGAAGCCATTTATTTTATTGTATCAAATTGCTACATATTGCCAAAAAACAAACTAAAGAAGCCGTAATATAATTAATCAAAATATTTAATTTAATAATTATTTATATTAAAGTTTATTTAAACAAATATTAAAGGTGCAAACACAAAAATATTCATTTAAAGCTAGCAATTGTCCAAAAACTACAATATTTAAATAATAAAAATGAATACATGGTAAGTTTAAATTTTAACAAAACTATGTAATGTACTTTTTGAAATAGTGAAAAAAATATTAAGAAGAAAACATAAAAAAAGTAGGAAAAAAAAAGATATTGAAACTTTAAAACAGATATGTTTAGATACCTCATATTAGTTATTTTAAAATATTCCTGTTAATGGAAGTTTTAGCATTAACCGGTAGAATGCAGCACAGCTACAAGTCAGGTCCAATTTAGTTCAGATATCTGAGGTTTTCTGCTGGATACACCTTGAAATATTTATGATTTATAACTGTATTTAACTGTTATCTATTTATTTATTTGATATTTTATTTAATCAACCTTTTTAAAAAAATATATATTTCAGTTTAAGTAAGTAGGTGTTTGGAGAAAATTCCACCTCCCATGTTTCTCGAAATTTTGTTCATAAGATTACAAAATTGTAGATCAATAACTTTGATTAGTTGAAAATGTGATTAGATCCGCAGTGCTGAATAATATCTCTCAATCAAACACAGATTAGTCTAACTCTGATGATCAATTTAAATCCAAAACCGATCAAGGATGCAATATAATCATGCGCTAAAGAACTTTAATTTAGATAATTTTTCTTAAAGGCACTTTGAGCAGTATTTTGATTAATTACAAATGTAATTGAAGTATTATTAATACTGGACAATTTAATAGCTGTAGCCAGCGAATCTTAAATTTAAGTTCTATCAAATTTCTTCAAACAAATTCCTTCGAATATCGGACTTATCTATATTATTGTCATTAAATTTTTAGATCATGAGTAGAAGTTGAGGTTTTTGGAAATGATGTGAACATTTTCGAAGTTTCCCTCAAACGAATAGATCTTTTAGTACGATTTTTTTTTTAGCGATTGAAAAAACAGGAAACTCCATTGAAGTATTGATTAAATTTTCATTTTTAATTATAGCCAAGAGCTTTTTCTAAAAAAAATCCTTTGTGTACTTCGCTAATAACATGATGATTCCATAAACACGAATTTTCACTTCCACTTGTCCGCACTTCCCAGGTAAAACAATATATATATTTATCATTAATAAGCAAGATAGCAGGACACTGTAAATCAATAAATACGAGTAAATCAATTTCTGCAGTTCAACTTCACAATATGATAAAAGAACAAAATTTCAACTGATACTCCAGAGAAAAATAAAAGATTACCCTTCGAAACCGCAATTAATAGTTAAAGTGAAAAACTCCGCAAGTGCAGGAGGCTGCGAAAAGCACCAGCCTTTAGTATAATCATTGAATGTTCAAAGCTTCATTTATTTATGTATTTATTTCCCTGTGCACTGAGTTAGTAGTATTAAATCTATTTTATCACTCAGAGTTTGAGACAATTTATGTCTTAGAATCCCGAAAACTGAGGTCAGAGAAAGGAGTATGACGGCTCATCCCAGAAAATTGTTTATTCATTGTTAATTACTAAATGTAAGAGCTTAATAATGATTTACTAAATGTAAGAGCTCACTAATGTCTCAATAAATGTAAGAGCTTACTAATGCCTTACTAAATGTAAGAGCTTACTAATGTCTAACTAAATGTAAGAGCTCACTAATGTCTCAATAAATGAAAGAGCTTACTAACGTCTTACTAAATGTAAGAGCTCACTAATGTCTCAATAAATGTAAGAGCTTACTAATGTCTTACTTTTTCTCTTAAAAACTTTTTTTATTGTTCGATATTTTTGACGCTTTCCATTGATATAATCTTTTGTACAATCTGTTTTTCTCAGCCCTTTGATTGAATAAAGTAGAAATTAAAAAAAATTCTTTAAAGTTGTAATTGCTATAATAATAATTTTGTATTTCTTTATTGAAAGATAGCCGGACAATAATTAATTATTAAACTAACTAATAAATCCTGAAGTAACACTTTAGGTTTACTTATCGAATAATCACAGCTTCAATATTTTATTTGTAAATGAAATAAATAACACGATAAATTTCTGCGTTTTCCAATGGTACGCAGGACAAAAGAGAACATCGTGAAGAACTAATTCAAACAAAACTAGCTTGTAGAATCTGTAGACAAAGGAAAGTAATATACCAATATTATAATAATATTTTGATTTTAAGCATTTATTTATGCAATAATAATCGTTTACCATTTCTAACGATGCGATAATGAGCTTCAGGCGATCCCGAACAAGAGTAATTGTATCTGCTGGTGACTGCTTCCCTTCTGGTCAGCCCTTCTGGTGGTACATGAACATAGGGGCACCAAGAGAAAAACTGTTTGAATCCTCGTCTAAACCTGTAATTAAAATTTATTCTAAATTATGGAGGAAGTATTCAGCGTTCCAAACATTATAATTATTCTAAATTTCTTTCAAGGACAGTTCAATTAACATGTTTTTCAAATTTATAAATCTCCATAGTACTAGTTTTGTTTGTCTTTGTTTTGCCATTTTGGGATTAGTTATTATAAGTTTCTGTAAGTTAACAACTCGATAATTGCTCTAAAAATAAGTCCAGTGAATCATGTTTTAATAAATGGAATGAAACTCCATTTTGGAGCCGAAATGACGTAAGTTTACAACGTCGAAAACAAAGGCTTCGAATGGGAACTTTTTTCAATAACTTTAATTAATAAACAAACCCAAATTCAGAGAAAAAGGCATTTTCTTTTACTGAACGAGACTAGAGGCTATTTCGAGAATGTAAATAGGAATAGAGTTCGTTCATTTAGAAACAAAAAAAACTATTAGACATTACAATCGACTTCGAGGACTGAAATATAAAAATATTACCATAGTGATCAGGATCTAATGATGTATTAAAGGGATTTCTTCGGTGTACAAATCAACGAAATATACGAATTATTGGAATACAAAATATCGAAATTCCAGTGTGTAGGTATAGTACAAGGTAGCCAAGCAACTAAGTAGAATTAGTATTGGATGGCCACTGTACAGGAATATTGTCACAGTTACATTTCCGGACAATAAAGCGCTTTGATTGTTTCCGGTCTGGAAAATACCAACAATGTTAGTCAATAAATTATTGTTTAGAACCAGAGAGAGGTAAAACGGTAATTTGTGGAAACCAAACATTTTATGATTGTTTTGACTGTAATTTGATTCTTTTTCTTTTGCTGAGGTCTTTAGAAAAATAAACAAGATCAACAAATGAACTAAACACTAAACAAAAAATCTCTGGATACACTTTACATATAGAGTCAAATATTGGTAAAAAAAATATTTTTTTTAATGTTTTCCTTGTTTCTGAGAAAAACAATTCAAGAGAGTTATGGCTGTTGAACGTATAAGATTGTGGACTGCCTCCAATACAACATTTGTAGGAAACCAACGTATAGTTCTCGTCAGAACAAAATAAGTAATAATAGAGTCAAGCATCATTCTTTTACGATCGATCGGAAACTAGGTTCTGTTTCTGCGAGATAACATTCGCTCATACCACACGCCTTCCGTCAGATTTAAGAAAACATGTGGAACTTGTTAGAGAATTTCTTAGATCTCTCTTTTTATTCAGGATAATTCCAAACGAATACCATTTTTTTTTCTCTTTCTCTGTCCAATGGCACAGTTTCTTTGTGGAAGAAAAGTGTATAAATTAAGTTTACTACATAGAAGAAGTTGAAACTGGAATGCAAACGATTTTTGACACGAAGCTTAATGAATAGTATCTGTGAAGAACCTAAAAGCTGGCTCAATTGGTGTAAAACCGTCGATCATTAAAGAAAAAGAGAGAATCCTGACCATCAGGAAGAAGGAAATGACGCCGTTGAAATTTTATCTCTATTAATGGACCAGGCAACATCTCCTCGCAAAGAAATGATGGATGGCGCATTTCAATGATTGACACTCTTGACGTGTAGGGCAGACGCCCCATCTTGTTGGAACCCATATTCTTTGCCTACTTATAAGTCTTCTCCGCAGCTCAACCATAAGAAATGTTCTAAGCAGCTGGGCGAGTTAACAGTGACATCATGACCGACCAAATAAAATTCAATTGACACCAACTCTTTTAGCAGCACATTATACTCTTGCTCGATCACCATGCATGGGTTCATCCTGGTTTCGTCCAGCTACTACAGTTTTGTTTATTAACAAAACCGGATAAGTGGAAGTCGACTTCGTCCCTCGTTAGGGTAACGATATCTTCTGTTAACATATCAAGCGCCGAAGTGGGCATCTTTTAGAGGATGTCATTTTTAAAAACCTAAATTTTGATTTTTGATTATTTATGGCAAGTCCTTATGGACATATTTCAATATTAAAGTTTAGAAAAATATATATATATATTTTTTTTAAGCGATGAAACTATAAATAGAAACCCTGAAACACCCTGTATTCTCTGCACCAAAAGAAGGAAATCGCAGCATTGAGACTCGATGTATAAAACAAACTGTCGCAATTCCAAGATCGATGAGTGGTGAAATTTAGGTACGTACATTAAAAATATCGATATAACAATGTATATTGTAATATCGATACCTATTTACTTAATACCTGATGATTGTAAAGAAAGGGTGATTAAAAAGACATCTGTTTGATTACAAAGTACCCCATACAGTACCAGTGCGTTAAGAGAGCCAGGGCAGTTTTCTTAATTTACCAGAGGCGACCATCTTAAGATACCTCTACCTACAAAAGACAAGAAACCTGGTTCTACCGGCAACATAGATTTGGTGGCTGGGTAAGGCCACAAACAATAAGGCAGAATGCCCACTCCAACACCTGGCACCAGTTGGCAGAACTGAGATCTGCTAATGTTAAGTAGATTCAACCTAGTCAGACAAAACTTCTCCCTGGCCCAAGGACGATCGCATGAGACCTCCACTTCTTCTGGTGCTCCTATAAAATCCACTATCCACATCGAATCTACTACACCGGTAGGGAGGTTATAAGAATAACTTGTTGAGAAGCCACTGTTTACTAACGGAGTTCCCTATTCCGTCGCTCAGGGGTCATCAGGGTAATTTCAGTAAATAGACACAGATTGCTGTCGCTTCTCTTTCTCATTGTGGTATTTTTTTTAAATAGAAATGATCAAGTTTCTTTGAAAGTAAATATAATACTATAAAGTTACAAAAATATTTAAGTAGTGCATTTCATTTACCTCATATTCATCCAACAGTAGATAATTGGATTATACATGGAGTTGGACATGGCTAGCCAATAAATGGTCAGATATAAATCTTGTATATAAGGTAGTTTAGTGATTTCCGGCATGTGTGACGTAATAATGAAATAAATATGAAATGGCAGCCAACATACCGCAAATATACTAACTACCACCATCATCATTTTCACCACCTGGTAAACAAAAATATGCATTACTAAATGACCAAAAATGGATATATATTTTAATTAAATCTACAAAATTATCTAAATTCAAGTGTTGACGTCATGAAGTTTTTGTAATTAAAGAGTACGATGAATTTGAAATTTAGCAACTTAGCTTAATAATTAGGTGCTCGTTAAGAATGGGGTTTTGAAAATTATTAAGTCTAACAGGGAAAACTTAGGTTTCCGTAGATGTATACGATTAAGTTAGCCGTGTTAATGGTAAGGAAAAGTCAAAGCTTGGTAACAAGTCTTCAATGTGTTGTACGTCATGTTAAGTCTTCATTTGGTGTAGAAACTGAAGCAAGATGTTCGATGAACTGGTTGGTATTCTCAGTCGTTGTCCAAATGAATAATAGTCGAGGAGTTTAATGATTCACATGATTGATGTGAAAATTTCAACTTACGTAAACATTTATAAGTAATTTTGTCTGTTTGTCACAATATTGACTCTTTTTTTGTCTGTTTCAACTTCAATCAAATAGAAATACATACGAGGGTCGTTTGAAAAGTTCGTGCAAAGTCAGAGGGCTAGCACTACTGGCGCGTATCGAGGTTATGTTTAGTTAGTAGCATCTCTTGGAAGAACACACACCAAGTTTCAGCCAGATCGGTCTATTTCTTTGTGTTTGGCATTCGTTTGAATCGAGGAAGTCGAGTGATTTTCAAAAAATGGACGAAAAAGAATTTCGTGTGTTGATTAAACACTACTTTATGAAAGGCAAAACGCCTCAGGAGACTAAAGAGAAGCTTGATAAACATTATGGTGACTCTGCACCTTCGATTAAAACAGTTTATAAGTGGTTTCAAAATTTTCGGAGTGGCCATATGGGCACAAGTGACGCTGAACGTTCTGGACGCCCTGTTGAGGTTACTACTCCAGAAATCATTGATAAAATCCATGATATGGTGATGGATGACAGAAGAGTGAAGGTGCGTGAGATTGCTAGTGCTGTGGGCATCTCGAACGAACGGGTACATAATATTTTGCATCAACATTTGGACATGACAAAGCTATCCGCAAGATGGGTGCCGCGATTGCTCACGCTTGACCAAAAACGAAATCGTGTGAAGTGTTGCAAGGACGGTTTGCAGCTGTTCCAGAAGAATCCGCAGGACTTTAAGCGTCGTTTCGTCACTGTGGATGAACCACGGATACATCACTACACTCCTGAGACCAAAGAACAATCTAAACAATGGGTTACCAAGGGGGAATCTGCGCCAAAAAAGGCGAAGACCGTTCCTTCGGCCGGAAAGATTATGGCGACTGTCTTTTGGGGTTCGCAAGGAATAATCCTCATCGACTATCTGGAAAAGGGTAAAACTAATACAGGTGCATATTATTTATCGTTATTGGACCGTTTGAAAACCGAGCTGCAAGAAAAACGCCCACGATTGGCCCACAAAAAAGTCCTTTTCCATCACGACAACGCACCAGCTCACACCTCAGCAGTTGTGGTCGCAAAATTAATGGAAATAGGGTTCCAACTCGTTTCACATCCCCCCTATTCTCCAGACTTGGCTCCCTCGGACTACTATTTGTTGCCCAATATGAAGAAATGGCTGGCGGGAAAAAGATTTTATTCAAACGAGGAGGTGATTGCAGAAACGAATGGCTATTTTTCAGACTTGGACAAATCCTATTATTCGGAAGGGATCAACAAACTAGAGCAGCGTTGGACGAAGTGTATAAGCCTAAAAGGAGACTATGTTGAAAAATAAAAAAGGTTTACCCCCAAAAATTAAGTAGTTTTTATTTTTGCACGGACTTTTCAAACGACCCTCGTACATGGATCTTCAATTGATTAGTCCACTTTTTGAAATATCTTTAAGTGTCCAAAGCACTTGGTTCAGTTATAGTTTTTTATATTAATTATAAAATTCCCAAATAATAAAGATTAACACCATTAAACGAAGACGTTTTTTGGGCCTTCGAATAATAAATAATTTATTTCAGAAGCCATTTTGATTAACTCAGTGCTATAATGTAAATCGTTGCAATAATACCACTCAAATTCAGTAGAAGGCGCTGAATGATAACGGTAAATTTATCTGAATTTATATTATAAATGGATTTAAAAAAAATAATGTTCATTATTTAATCGCCTTTCTAGCCTTTTTTTTTGCTAAATGGAGTTAATCGAATTGCGCAGTGAAAAGTAATTCTTGCTTAAAGGAGCAATTTCTATTTAATTCTGCAGACACAAAGGTATTTCAGAAATAATCTTACTGATATAATCTTTCAATTAATTTGTACCACGATCAATCAAAATTTATTAGAAAGAAGATGAAATTAAAATTAAAGTATGGAATTATTTAATAGCTAATTACTGTACTCAATTTACAGGAATGAACGAGCAAAGAGAGATTGGTAATATAAAGTTAACTAAGTGGCGTGAAATTTCTGTACACTGTTTAGCCGCAAACACTGAAATATTGCAAAAGGACCCTTTATAAAAGGATGTCAAGAATATTGGAATATTCGAGAGTAAGCGAGTGTGTTCCTTTGTCTGTACCACATCAATGTAATTAAATTGGAACTGCTAGATTGCACATTACAATCAAGTTCTTTGAACCAAAATTATTTCGTTGCACGAAAGGAAATACTTATTCAAAATTCATTAACGATCATAAGGCAGAATTTTCAATTTTAACTATAGCTAAATGTTATTCGATAACAGTCCTTCGACCACCAAAAAAGTGGACTAATAAAACTCAACATCTCCTTTAGGTGCCTTCTAAAGCAATTTCTGCTTTGTTTCTAAGATTTAAACATGAATTTCTAGCTATTTCCAAAAGCATGAGGTTTAACAACTTTAGAAGTACCAAAAACTCGCGTGGGATTGCGCTAGTTAGTGTTAGAGATGTAAAAATAACGACTGGACGCAAAAGGACAGTTTTCTAGTGACTGCAAAGTTGTTTTTTTGTATCTAATTTAAATATTAATTTAATTAGGTTATGCATGAAATCCTAACCTAGGCGCAATGCCTTATAAATTTTATAGCAGAAATACAACCATGTTTCCATAATAATGACATGGCTGGATGAACAATGGCTAATTTAAAATACTAATTATGAACTAATAAACGGTCATATCAAGCTGAACTTCTCAAAATGTTCTTAAATTTTAAATTTCTTACAGTACAACAAAAAAAAAATCCTACCAATCGTAGACCAGTTGTTTGGGAATACTTAACCTTTTTTGGCCGCTCTTATAATAGGCACTTCAAAATTTGTCCATTAACATTTACACTCGTTTGCGTAACAACAATATTGTAAGTTTATTGTAGAATATTGATAATCGTTTTTGGATTTTAAGTTGACTGAATCATCGATCCAAAGGGAAGAAAGAATATTGGCAATTTTAGTTATTATTTTTTGCCAATCTTTCGACCTAGGGACCAAGGGTCATCTTCAAGGCTTATATCGGAGACAGATATCAGTATTTTTTACATCACAGTTTGGTGTGCCTTCTATCCTGACTGTTTAGGCCAGTGATGGTGAACCTATGACCCGCGCAAGCTTTTTCACTGACCCACAATTGCTAGGCAACCATCTGTTTGTTTACGCGGGTTGATTTAGATTTTCTAATTGTGTGGATAATTTATATTCTATCTGTATTTTTTTTCAATCACGCATTGAAACAAAAGCAATTTAAATGCTATGTACAGTCTTTAGTTTGATCATTACAGTTCTAAAACGCAAATGCTTTTGTTTGTATTTGAAATAAAGCAAAAGTGTTTACAAAATATCAAATAAAATGTATAATTTTACTCATATTTTGTTTTTTAAAAAAAATCGACAACCCAAAGCAAATAACCATATTTAGATTTTTCTTCAGATAAAACACACTTTAGTAAGGTTTTGTTCAGTTATGTTTGTAAAAAGAGCACTTGTTTCGGTCCGTTTTACCCGTTAAGCCAACTGAATTTTAAAGATGTTTAGTTTTGAAAATATTCAGTTTAAAATTTTTAAACTTAACTCTTGTGCAAATGGGCATTAGTGACCCAAGAGCTAGTACTAAAAAAAAATGAACAAAATTTGACCCACGTCTCAAAAAGGTTCGCCATCCCTGGTTTAGGCTATCTCTAGATGAAATTTCCCAATATTCAAACCTTTTAGAAATTTAATACAAAGTTGGGATTCCAAAATAGTTACAAGTCCTACGCACTTTATATAACTAATCACATTATAATGGAAACTTATTTTCGTCTCCGGGTTCTCAAAACGTTTTTTGCGTTGATAACTCAATTCTTTGTTCTTTTGCAAATTTGTAACAATCGAGATACCTCCTCCTTACTTATTATGGTGAGGAAAATACAAAAATCTCTATTCTTTATTTTCCAAAAATTCCAAGAACATTCAATGTCAGGTCACGAATTCAATATTTTCCTTGATAGAAATTTTTACGTGCAATATTGTATTATTGTGTAGTCACGTTTCTGTTTTCTATTATTGTTTATAGCAGAGGTAAATGTAAAGAGAGAAGAAAAATTGAAGCCCTGAATGTATTCATTTGATCTCTTAGAATGATTTTGCGGAAAAGGCAGACAAATGTTTTTCTTACAAAATAAAGAAATGGTTTACATTTTATTTCACAATATTATCATGATTATAATTATATTTAGATTATAATGTTAGTCTCATCTCTTAACTAAAAATCATTTGAAGAATTCTAGAGAATCGAAGAGATTTCCAATTGTCATCAATGGGGTAATAATAACTACTCACATGTTATTGTATCAAAATAGATTTACTTGTTGCAAAAGTTGTAAATTTAAAAACGAAAATACCTGAACAAATATTTGTTAATTATTATTTGGTTAAGAGTCATTCCATGTCAAATCAACACGGGGTCTGAACCTCACCATCTCGGATTTTCTTGAAATTTGGCACATGTGTACTATAGGTACAGACTTGGAAAATTATGAAATTTTACTGTGATATGTCAACTGGTTTATGAGTTACAGGGCTGTAAAGTTGCCAAAAATGGGCTGAAAAACAGGGAACCCCGTGTTTTTGAATTATTGTAGAAGCTTTCCTAATTGAGCCACAGACTTGGGATTGGTGTCATTTTATAGCATATATAATGCCCTTTCCTGTGATATGCGACACCATATGGGTTAGAATAAATAAAGTTTGTTAAATTTAAATTTAAAATTTAAATTTAAAATTTTTTAAAAAGTACATATTTTAAAATTTTAAAATTAATTCCATGAATAGCTAGTAGTGTTATGAATCACTGGGCAAAATATTAATTTGGGACGACAATGGCTTCATTGTTAAAAAAATTTAAGACTAAAGCTCCAATCCGATTAATTCGACTCTGAATTCATGTTAATACAATAATGCTAATAATAATTCCACTAATAAGTCCAAAGTAAAACATACTGTTAAGTAATAGGATTTCTTTATTATTTTAAGTTGAAAAGGCTTCATTTGTTTGATATGCGTCACTTTCTAGTATGACATATGTAAGTTCTTCCAGTCAGAGTCACAGGATCAATTTTTATCAAAACAACCACTACTGAGACCCAAAGAATATCGGCATTTCTTGGATGCCAGATGATTTAGAGGGTCCAGCTGGATGAAGAAAAGTTACTTTTACTTCATCAAGTTCTTCATTTTTCTCTAAAACATATCCAAGCCACCAGTTTCTTTATAGACTACACTGATATAACCTGATATGTCGGCTAATTTTAGTTTATCAGGGAATTTTGAAACTTCCATTTCGCAAGCTTCTGAGTTCATAGAAAAGTTTTTAACCAATATTTTGGATTTACTTCTGGGCATGAAAGCATGGTATTGCTGTGTTCCTTTAATAGCCAATGCTCGAGCAAACCGATTTTTTAAAAAACACTCAGATTCAACATAGTCATCCTGGGTTGAATATGCAAAGTCTATGTTGGTGATGTTTTCTACTGCCCACTCAAGAAGTTGTAGTGAAGTTTGGATTTGATTTTCATAGAGTCGTTGCAAACTGGCATGAGCTGCCAGTCTCTTTACCGAACCCCCTACGCCATCACAAGGCCCTTTGCCGACTTAAACCAACTAAAAGAAGCTGTTATCTCAGCCAAAGAAGACTGTTCTTGAACAAAGATATTGAATTGAATTATTTTTGTATAATTTGATTAACTGCATAATTTCATTAAAATAATATATTCTAATTAATATGAATAATTACTGTAATCATAATTATTAATTCTAAAAATGATTTCAAAATCAATATTTTAAATCTTAATAATTATGAATTATGATTCATTGATTCATTATTACTATTTTCAATTTATTTATTACTTTAATTTTATTAAAATATATTCTCCATGAAAAGGAGCTTTAGTCTTAAATTTTTTTAACAATGAAGCCATTGCCGTCCCCAATTAATATTTTGCCCAGTGACTCATAACACTACTAGCTATTCATAGAATTAATTTTAAAATTTTAAAATATGTACTTTTTAAAAAATTTAAAATTTAAATTTAACAAACTTTATTTATCCTAACCCATATGGTGTCGCATATCACAGGAAATGGCATTATATATGCTATAAAATGACACCAATCCCAAGTCTGTAGCTCAATTAGGAAAGCTTCTACAGTAATTCAAAAACACGGGGTTCCCTGTTTTTCAGCTCATTTTTGGCAACTTTACAGCCCTGTAACTCATAAACCGGTTGACATATCACAGTAAAATTTCATATTTTTCCAAGTCTATACCAATAGTACACATGTGCCAAATTTTAAGAAAATCCGAGATGGTGAGGTCAAAATGGTCTTTTTTTGTGTTGATTTGACATGGAATGACCCTTAACTAATTTAGTTGCAGTTATTAGTTACATAAATTATCAAGTAGCGGCATCGCTAAATTACTGGAGTATAGAATGAAATATTGGTTAGTTTTGCTAAGTAATTGTGAAATATCAGTCTAAAAAAAGTAAGTTTGTTGTTGTTCATTGTTTTTGGTGACTGATTCATAGTTTCAATAGGATGAAAAAATAATTGCCAGTTTTCAGTCGTGGTACATTTATTCTGCCGAGCTTTCGACCTAGGGACACCACAGCACTTTCCTTACACAGCACAGAAAATCATCACACTTTCGATTTCCCCAAACACAAAGATACAGAAATCAGAAACCAACACACCAAAAAAGGAAAGTTCTGGAAATGATATACATATCTAAGACAGAAAACAGTTAAAAATTTCAAAACAGACACGAACAATTTAAACAACATATACGCAAACTTACTACAAAATACTTGACAATTGGCAACACTGACTTCCACACAACCTAACATATATTACACATAGACCGATCACACTCAGTCCATGAACAGACAAGACAGAAGACACACCAACCCTGTAATGTAAAAATATTATTTTGTAAACTAGGTAAATAATTTTTGTAAATTTCGTTATATTATACATATTCATTTTAATGGAATTATTGTTAACAATCTGTAAACATGGCCCTGAAGATGATCTAGTCCCTAGGTCGAAAGCTCGGCAGAATAAATGTATCACGACTGAAATGGCAATTATTTTTTCATCCTATTGTAAGTTTGTTAATTATTTTTATTTGAACATATTCTAGTGGGCGTTAGTAAATGGGTAGTAAAGTAATTTGGCAAAGCTAAATTACACAAAATATCCAGAAGTGACCATTGTTCTAGAATCGTCTAAATCTTCTAGAACAATAGATCATGATTATGATTTAAATGATCCCATCCTAAGAGAATCAGCCAATGGAACAACGTAATCTTGGGATAATTGTAGATAATAAATCAAGTTTAATGAGCGCACCTGAGACATAATAGCAAAACCATCAAGGCATGTTTAGACTTAAACTGAATTGCTCTTAAATCAACTCGTCCAAATTCATTTAGAAGTTTCTTGATTTTGTTTCTCTTAAATCCGGCAACATAATAGAAAGTGCCCAGAATAAATTTATCCACTTAATTTCTTATTAAATTGCACATTCCTTAATCCTGGTATATTTGCGGTCATTCATTTGAATCCTTCGCACCTTTTCTAAAACGTAGAATGATTTACGTCTGACTTGTTGATACATAATGTTATCCAATGGCTCTGTAGATAACCACACATTGGTTTCATCCTTTGTAATCTAGTTTTCCATCTACTCAAATTAGACGTCACACACTAGATCAATTTTCATCAATTCAACTAGAGCCATCAATAATTTCCCTTGCATTTAAGGTGTTAAATTCCATCAATGCAGATTCAAGTTATGTCACAATGAAACATTTCAGAACTAATGTGACAAATGTCCTAAATCTTACTTGACATAATCCATTACACTATAGATTTATAAATTATCTGTTCATTTAAAGTTTTGTGTATTATTATTATAGTACGAGGGTCGTTTGAAAAGTCCGTGCAAAGTCAGAGAGATAGCACCACTGGCGCGTATCGAGGTTATTTTTAGTTAGTAGCATCTCTTGGAAGAACACACACCAAGTTTCAGCCAGATCGGTCTATTTCTTTGTGTTTGGCATTCGTTTGAATCGAGGAAGTCCAGTGATTTTCAAAAAATGGACGAAAAAGAATTTCGTGTGTTGATTAAACACTACTTTATGAAAGGCAAAACGCCTCAGGAGTCTAAAGAGAAGCTTGATAAACATTATGGTGACTCTGCACCTTCGATTAGAACAGTTTATAAGTGGTTTCAAAATTTTCGGAGTGGCCATATGGTCACAAGTGACGCTGAACGTTCTAGACGCCCTGTTGAGGTTACTACTCCGGAAATCATTGATAAAATCCAAGATATGGTGATGGATGACAGAAGAGTGAAGGTGCGTGAGATTGCTAGTGCTGTGGGAATCTCGAATGAATGGGTACATAATATTTTGCATCAATATTTGGACATGACAAAGCTATCCGCATGATGGGTGCCGCGATTGCTCACGCTTGACCAAAAACGAAATCGTGTGAAGTGTTGCAAGGACGGTTTGCAGCTGTTCCAGAAGAATCCGCAGGACTTTAAGCGTCGTTTCGTCACTGTGGATGAAACATGGATACATCACTACACTCCTGAGACTAAAGAACAATCTAAACAATGGGTTACCAAGGGGGGAATCTGCGCCAAAAAAGGCGAAGACCGTTCCTTCGGCCGGAAAGATTATGGCAACTGTCTTTTGGGATTCGCAAGGAATAATCCTCATCGACTATCTGGAAAAGGGTAAAACTATTACAGGTGCATATTATTCATCGTTATTGGACCGTTTGAAAACCGAGCTGCAAGAAAAACGCCCACGATTGGCCCACAAAAAAGTCCTTTTCCATCACGACAACGCACCAGCTCACACCTCAGCAGTTGTGGTCGCAAAATTAATGGAAATAGGGTTCCAACTCGTTTCACATCCCCCCTATTCTCCTGACTTGGCTCCCTCGGACTACTATTTGTTCCCCAATATGAAGAAATGGCTGGCGGGAAAAAGATTTTATTCAAACGAGGAGGTGATTGCAGAAACGAATGGCTATTTTTCAGACTTGGACAAATCCTATTATTCGGAAGGGATCAACAAACTAGAGCAGCGTTGGACGAAGTGTATAAGCCTAAAAGGAGACTATGTTGAAAAATAAAAAAGGTTTACCCCAAAAAATTAAGTAGTTTTTATTTTTGCACGCACTTTTCAAACGACCCCCCTCCTCGTATATCTTATTTGCCAATGATCTAAATTCTAGTATTTTTAAATCTAATTTTCTACTTCTGGTATCGAAAGCTGTACCTCATTTTCTGCATTTTTATGTGATCTTTACAACATTCATTTTACCTTAGTTTTTATTTTAATTACTTCAGCTATTATAGAAGTGAAGTTATGATTTTTACTAAAGATTTAAACATAGTTATTTTAGTGTTGTTTTTTTTAAACGAGCATTTATTTATTATTTGTTTAATATTTTAAAGCAAATTTTGGAAGGGAAATCTAATAAAATATAATAAATAATTGAAATACATACTCTTCTTTTAGATTTGATATTTTCCAATTGCCGTTGGGTACATTCTCCAATGCTTTGGCTACCCCATAATTCTATGCCCACTCTGACATAGGTAAAGCACATGGATGCTATTGGTATGAAGTAAGTCATCACCATGAAGAGAACATTATACCTGTAACGAGAAATAATTTTAAATTAAATTAAATAGGCTGTTCCGTTTAAAGATTTTTGCTGGATTTCTTCGGAGAGTGTACATCTTGGATAGTTCAGACCTGGGACTTGATTTTCATCCTAGACTGATTCATTTACTGTTATTGTTTTTATTTCATGCAGCTAAAAGACCCCAGAGAGTGGTTTTTTAGTAAGATTATAGGGATTTCCTTTCGACTGAAGAATAATAAAACCGTACAGAAGCTCTTCTTGCAGAATACTGTACATGACAAGTTCAACTACGTATGTAAAAAAAAAAAAAAAAAAAAAAAAAAAAAAAAAAAAAAAAAAAAACCGCTAAAAGATGGGTCGATAAGGGAGTTGTTCCTGAATTCTCTCTGATCTAGTCTGTAAGCTAGACCCAAGATGTTACAAGATAAGGGATACCCCTGTTTGCTATTACTTCCTTTACTAACACCGTCTGCGTCTTCGTGGATAAACACTTCTCTTTTTTATTTTTTTTCTCTCCGATATCCTTTTCCAGGAAGTGCCTTGAAGTGGGAAGCTAAGGGTTTATTGATGTATATACCTCCCTGTCACCTTTCAAGTGGAGTCTGCATGCCCTTCTCTTGCTAATGAAAAGGAAAATAAATAACGCTAAAAATAAGAGATAACAAAATATGATATGAACACATGATCTTAAGGATACATTGAAGATTGAAAAGTGGCTTAATACAGCCGGAATTCACTGCCACCTAAATCATCTATTGTGGCTCCCTTAGAAAATCTAGGTTTGTCTAGGAATGTAGGCTTTAATGAATTGTAAAGTGTAAAAGTAAATGAGTGTGTATGCTGGTAAACTAGAGCTTTTAGATCTTAAATTCTCGTCTATCCGCGGCCTTTTGCCATTTAGATGATTATTTTGGTGGCGATATTGAGAATATTTAAGAAATACAAGCAATATTTGTGAACAAAATACATTACGTAATTAATAATACATAATTATTATTATTATTATTATTATTTTTTAATCTTTTATTGCAATTGCACCACTGCAACAGTTGTTGCAACAAGCAAATATGGTAAAAAAAAAAAAGAAATAAAAGAAAATCATGAGTGGAGAAGGGACCCAGTGGTGTCACTCCAGTAACGTGCTTTGCTCTCACGACAAGAGAAGATCACGAGGCCATCTTCTCTTCAATCTCCTTAGAGGATTACCTGGTAATGTGGAGGAAGATAGGTGTTCTATGAGAGGGTGTTAGGATGAGCTGCTGTAGAGGGAATGAAATTTGAGAAAACTAGTGTTAGCAAGATCTGTAATGAAAGGGATTTTGAGGTCATTATGGATAGTGGAGGTTAGATACATAGAATGGAGCGTTAAGAAGTTTTCGAAGTATTTTTGACTGTAATGTTTGGAGGCGTCGGAACGCTTAGTCGATCTCCATATTTCGATGACTTATGACCAAATAGGTCGCAGTAACTGTAGATATAAGAGTCTTTTGTTATGTAGGCTAAGTTTCGAACGTTTGTCAAGTAGTCTGGCGAGAAGTTTGTAGCGTTGGAATAATTATTTAAATATCTTCAATATTTAAATAATATATTGAAGATATTATTATTAGTTTTTAATCTAATTAAATGAAATAAAGCGTTATTGAAAGTATAAAATTTTGAAAAAATTTGACGGCTTCTAATTTACTTACAAAACTTTTTGACGTGAATACGTCTTTAAATTTGAATCATATGGTGACAATCCAAAAAAACTAATGATAACAAAATCGGGGGATACAGTTTTGCATTATAGTTTCGAATATATCGTCTACATCCAAAATTAAATTAGACCACTGGATAGCCAAAGGATCAAAGAATTTATTACGATAAGCGAGGGCTGTGACGCATCGCGCGCGGGGGAGGGGGAAGCGCCGCCATTTTGAGATCATTTTGCTGAGTATCGAGATTTGCAATGAGTATAACTTTTGACTCGGAGAAGCTACGATGTTCGTTTAAGTTTTAATCGTCAGCTGTCGTCACAATCTATCGATTGCATATAAAACAGTGTAAAATAGTGACAGTGAATATAATAAGGTGTTAGAATAAAAAAATATCAAAAATATAAAATGTCGGCCTATACACGTCGAAAAGCCAAAACGAAATACAGAGATCATATACGGTTGGAAAGGGCTTTTCAAGAACAATCGAATGGTAATAATAATACACCATATGACCGAGTCAAGCTGTGCCGAAAACGTAAAAGAATGAATCGGCCGAGCGGATCAACGACGGTGTCAGTACATCTGCAGCTGGGGCGGTTGAAATTATGGAAGTGGATGATGAAATCGCTTCTACATCGACAACGGACTGTATAGGCATAGATTGTGTTCGATCGTCGATTATGAAGACACATTGTTTCATCCTAAATACATAAATAAAAATATTTTATATAAAAAATATAACCCGTTACGTAAACGTATTCACGTACGTCACACGGCCGTGTCCATGACACAGCCACACATTAATTTTTTTTTTGTTTTTTTGCAGAAAAATCGCTAAATAACTGCAAGATTAATTCCATAAAGTGGTATAGAAATCAGGAACTTTTTCGGATTCAAGGGACCTCAAAAACAAACAATTTTCGATGGAAACTCGAAATCGGATATCTACATGATTACATAGAGTAAGGAAAAGTGATAATCGATTAAGTATTTCCGGTATTAAGAAGTGCTACTTCCGGAAACAAAATATTCATCTAATATGGAATTTTAGCAAACCATTCTACCATGCTTTATAATTTGTAGGATACAGCACTATACATTATTCTCGAATGGTAATTTATAGGGATGCCTATCTATCCTTTCAGAAGAGCATTTAAAAGAAGTTTCTTGGAAAATAAGTTTCGAATACTTTTTTTATCTCCTCAAATACATAACAATACATTTCCTGGAAGAATCAATATTACACTTTCTATCTAATACATTAACAACATTCCATTGAATGGACAAGCCATATTTAAAGATCTGCGTATCTGGTGCGATGCCAAATTATCATTTAGTCTCCAAGTAAATAGGTCTGCACATAAATTTTGCCACAGTTTTACTAATATATGTGCTCTGTCTCTCTCGCTGAGCTCTGCATTGTTCTCCCTGGTCCGTCCGATTCTGGAATATGCAAGTTGTGTCTGGTCTGCATATGCTAACAAAAGTATGTAAAGCTAATCTATAGCAAACAGTTTAAATTTCTAAAACTTCTACCCATCTGCTGTAGTTTCCATGTCGATTTCCACTTTTAACTTCACTAACTCAGAGTAGAATCCTTGTCAGACATAGTGTTTATACCATGGTCTTCTGGTCTTCTCAACAATCAAAGATAGATTCTCCTGAGTAATTCACTTTTATTAATTTTCGAGTTCCTTCGATTTCCAACCTGGGCACATCCTTTATTTTATTCAAATTTCTATAGAGCCAATCATATCTTTCGTGTCCTTATTAATACAACGATGTTACGTTGCAAATAGTCGTCGGGAGGATTTAATCTAAACATTAACAGTAATAGTTTCATGAAAATTTTAAAATAATTTTCGTACTTAGAAGCTTGTATAATTAATCTCGATATAGGAGTTATATTCCATTAAATATCAAATTATTTTAAATATTTATATACTCGTATATATTGTAACGAAGTTGACCTGGGCATAGAAGAAAGGGCTAGATTGTTCTAGGTGTTGAGCGATCAAAGTCAGTAACAGGCCGCCACTGTATAAACAAAAGGGCGGTATCTACCTGTGGCAGAGAAGAAAGGCCTAGATTGTTCTAGGGGTTAAGCGACCAAAGTCGGTATCAGGCCACCACTGTGTAGACAAAAGGGCCGGTCTTTACCTGAACTAGAAAGGAAAGGGCTAGATTGTTCAAGGAGTTAGTGACCTGTGTAAAAGCTAGCTAAGAGAAAGGCCTCAGTTGGGGTGGTGGCATATGTGTTTTCCCAGCCAGTGATTGACAGGTAGGAGCGAGACAGAGAGTAGGAGGAGGGCGGCCCCAGCTGAGGTGGTGGCAGTATGTTTTCTCCAACCAATGAACGTCAGGAGGGCGTGGAAACTTATGCTCAGAGAGTTGGAGGAGGGCAGTCCCAGTTGGAGGGAGGCACGCAGTTAAAAGGAGGCAGACACAGCTGGAGAAGTCAGTTTTTAAGGAGTTCTTAACGAGTTATTAGAGTTTTTAAGGAGTTTTTAATCGAGTTCTAAGAGTTTTACAGTCTTGTAGTTTCTAGTCAGTCAGTGAGTTTTGGAGTTAGTCTTGGAGAGTCAGTGTTGAGACATAGTTAGAGAGAGTCAGTGTTGTGGAGTGCTTCAGAGGTAGCTAGTTGGGCAATTACGAGTAGAGCTGTGTTAGTGCAGCTGAGACTAGTGCAATTCAGTGCAGTGCGGACCAGGGGTCAGTCGTGGAACAGTTTTGTGGCGTTACGTAGTGACTAAGTAACAGTAAACTGTTGTGACTGTTGTAAATGGTAACTGTAATGAATAGCGTTAGTTGCTAGTAAATGTTAATGTGAGTAATGTTAATGTGTTAATAAATCAGGTTATTACTTACAACTTTAGCGAGTTTTATTATTTATCAAACCCACATATTATTTAATAACTAGTGGCAGGCATTAGTTGTGTAAGTAAAGTTCTTTCTTAGTAAAAGTTTTTGGAAAAACTTTACAATATTTTTTTCTCAAGGGACCTCATATTTGTCAAGGTGCAAGTTGTCACTTGGGTTTTCTAATAATATTCAGCAGCAAGCAATTTAAAGTAAAAACGACTGCATCATGGTTGATAAGCACTGCACCAGAGGTTCATTAACGTTGTAAATATGTCCTTAGGAAGTCTAGACTTTAACCGCTTAGTTAGAGAACATCGCTTTTTCCCTACAAAAACATTGCACTTCTACTAATCAGGGAACAGTTTCTGAGGTGAGCATAGATAAACATTTTTGTATACTTACCAATGTTTTAAATATTTGCTCTAACCATTTTGCGAAGTATGAGGATACAAATTTGTTTTGAACCAGACAATATACGAAAAGTCTTGGTATTTAGTTTTTGAGATTATTTTTGAAAAATAAAATAAAAAACTTTTGTAATATATCGTCCTTCATTAATTCTTGTGTTGCAATACAAGGAAAAGAATCGAAAAACGGGAGACATAAATCTTATATTGGCATCTCTAGCGTGCCCCTTTTTTTGTCATTCTACCTTCTTTCTTTAGAATTGAAGAACCCAAAGATTCTGTTTTCTATTAGGAAATTGATTCTACCATTCAAGCCATTCGAAAGAAAAGAGGTAACATCTTGAATCTAACCTAACAAACATATGTGCTTAAGTTTTTTTTATACTACTTTCACGCAAGAATCTTTTTGAACATGAACATAATGTATTTGACTGTAATAAAACTACCTTAAGCTATTTATTAATTACGAATTCTGCAGTTTTTAGTTTGCCATAATTTTGGTAAGAGGAAAATGTTTTGTTAAAGCTGTACTTCGCTAAGTATTAGATACATTGCAAGGTGTTAACAAAATATATCGAAAACAGAAAAATCGTAGAAAGCTAAAACTAAAAGAACACAACAATTATTTCATCGCATTTCTCCGATTTTTGTTTTATGGAATTAATCGATTTGGGCAATGAACGGCTCATATATTGTAGTAAGCAATAAAACGAACTCCACACCAGTCTGAAAAGATCTATTGTGGGCTGGATCTCTAATTTATAAGGATTCTTTAATAAAATAAATTCTCGTTTGTGTTGTAATCTGTTAAATAAAGTAAAGTAAGATATTGCCGTCTTTTTGTAAATTACGCGAGAGAACGTGGCGCGCGTCTGAGTGAAACTGCTGTAAAAATGGATGGCAAAGACGTCATGATTTCTGAAAAATTAGCTAGCCAAATTCGTCCAATTTTGGATTTATATTTAGCAAAAAGGAGGCTTAAATATATGTTGCTGATAATCCGAGTATTCAAGAAATCACACAGCATAAAGAACCACTTTGCTGATATTTCTGTTCTCTCTAACGTTTTTTTACAATCTTTTCTGAACTTCATGCTCTCGATACACATAGTTCAATCAATTTCATTTAAATAAAGAACATTTGGCAAGTTAAGAAAGAAGTGCTTTCAACACATAAACCTAACATACCAAAGTCCAGAACATATTTTTTTTGGCACATTCATGGTAACTCAGATATTACTAATATGAATTATTAAGGAATTAGTAGTATTTTATCCTTAGCAGAATAATTTTGAAATAAGTAGTCTTTTCTATCTGTAAATATTGGTCAATTTAATCTAAAACACTTTCGTGCATTTGAAAATGCATCTTAAATTTATATAATTATGGAAAAATTTTAGCAATCAGCGGGTCGACAGTACAAACCTCTTCTTCTACAAGACTATCTCTTTTCATTGTCATCGATTGATGTCAAGACTGATTTCTAAAACGTTGCCTTAAGTTAAATTGAATAAAACTACTTTAAATCTCTTGTGAAGATCCTCCTTGCAGACAGAGGCGTCGATGGCCTCGCGATCACCTGGAAGAGAGATAAACAAGACCATCCTTCGTATTCAATCCATTCGGTATTCAACTTTAACCGACTTATGATGGCCATCGTTGGATGGCCCTCATTCAAGCCCTTCCTGTGATTTATTTTATTTACTTATTTATTATTTTATTTTGTATTTTCTTTACTTTTTACTTTTTTCTTTCCATTTCGTATCTATTCTGTTATATGTTCGTCATATTTGCTTGTTGCGTCTATATAAAAAAATCTCTTGTGAGTAAAGTAATGGCTTCTTCCTCTTACTCGTGATTAAAAGAATAACTTTACTCATTAATTTTTTTATTTAATAATTGCCAGATTAATTAACTGGGTTGCAAAAAACAGGTCTATGCTACATTAAAGGCATTGGCATTCCAAATTTTAAAAGCAAATTTTTTATTTTAAAAGCAATTTTGATCAAGAATAACTTGATTAATAAGAAACATATTTAACAGTTTTTACATCAAGTTATAATTTAAATAGAATCTGTATTACTTACAAATACTCTTGACGACTCTCGTTAGTGCTGCCATCTGGCCATTCAGCATAGCAAATAACCCTGTTATCACCATTGGGAAATTCTTGCACAAATGTAGTGAAAAATATGAGCATTGGCAGAGAAAAGAATGATCCAACGATCCATATGCTGACTGCTATGCACAGTGTCATTCGTCGTCCCATTCTTGGCCTTAACGGATGCATTATGGCCATATACCTGGAACAGTTTGAAAATATTTCAGCCATGGAAGATGGAAATGTACAAAACATTTTAAGGAGGCTAAACATACGTAAAATAGTTCAATATTATTTATTTATTTTTTTGGCGCATCAACAGCTGAGGTCATTAGCGCCCGGAGCTTTTTCCAGTGCACTGCCGGCCTCCGGACAGTGTTCTCTCGTTACAGACAACACTGTCCATCACCGGACAGTGAGCTGTAAGAAGCTCCTAGGAAGAGAAAATCTAAGGGTCAGCTGCTGGATTCGAACCCGGGACCTCCGCGTGGGAGTCCAGTATGCTAACCTCATAGCTAATCCCTTCCCTAGTTCAATATTAAAATGCAGTTTAAAGAACGATATACAACAAATTGTAGACTGCACCTATTCAAGAAAAGCAGGTTGTTATTGGATCTTAAAAGATTATATATATCTTTCAAGTTTTTAAGTGCCTGAAGGAAGTTAATAATCATAATAGCCTTGGCTTAGAAACTACAACAGGATTTGAATGCTTTATGTTAAGCCAACGATAAATGTTTCCTGTTTTCTATTTCATTTTTCGCAACAAATCCTCATCGTATCATCACAATCCTCTTGTGCAGCAGCTTTCAACCCTAATCTTGCTCAATACTCCCTTTAAACGACTGAATATCCACAATAATCTAATGTAAGAAAGTGATACTACTAAGTATATTCTTCAAATATCATTCATTATTCAAATATTGTATTATTACTATTTATTCTAGTTTCATATTTGCTTGTTGTAAATTTTACAGTTGAAAATAAATAATTGACGGGTAAAAACGTGTAAATAAACAAATTGATGGATAATAAAGTTTAAGAGAAATTTAGTGAAAGGTCAAAGCTAAATTATAGCTTAAACTAGTTATTCCAGTTTGATTAAGAAGCTTATTATACCTTATTTATTATTTTTATAATTTTTCAATTTAAGTCAATTAACTTCAGAGTTCACTGGCATCCGGAGTTGGAATTGAGAATTCTGGAAGGTAACTTTGTGTACGAGGTGTGGCTATTAAATAACGAGACTGATGCTGTAAAACATTTTATTTTAAATTTATACATATTTAGTTATTATCTCCTTCAATATACACCCCTCGCCTATCCCTACAACGCTCCATGCGAATTTACCATTGTTCGAAACAGTACTGGAAGTCTTTTTCTGTCCTAAAACTAGGATGTTGTACTTGTATTACCCGAATATATTCGGGTAATATAGATAATTTATTTTATTAATACTCGTAAAAGGAATAGGCCGGAAACCCCTTAGAACGGTGGGGGAATAGGAGACTGGTGGACGCGGAGGCCGAGAGAGGGGAGAGACGGGGACAGAGTATTGAAAGACTTCATGTGAGACGGACGTCCATTATACGGTCAATACCGGATTTTTTAAGGAAATTTTTCTTAAGGACAAAATAGGCAAATAGAAGTACCCTGCCAGCGTACCTGTCTGGAGGAGTTTTCTCAGGCAGACCACCTCTGAGGGATTTAGGGAAACGCCTACCACCTACGTGGACGACCGGAAGTGAGGCTTCTTTAGAAAACGGCGAAAACAAAGCTGTAAGATCATTTTGTAATATTGGCCAATAGTTAATTATTAATTTAATAAACTGTATTTGTCATTTTTTTTGTATTTGGGTTTTTTTCACTTTATTATAAATACATATTGCGTTTTGCGTTTGATATTAACTTTTATTGTTCTATTTTCTTCTTGTTTCTGTTTATTGTTTTATTATTTTATCCTTTTTTTGTGGTTCGCTGTTACCACTTTATTAACAGCGTGGCGCTCAACGGTTACCGGTTTTTGAATTAATTTCTTCCCTGATACTTCTGCTTCCTCTTCGATTCCTTTTTTTTTTTGGTCATTTAAGCCGCCCACCCCCTTCTCCACTGAGCGATGTCAGGCTTTAATCATTGCCACCAAGTTTTGGGGTAATACTTGGCTAGAAACGTCTTGACAGACAATGCAGTGTGAGACGGCGCGTTGTCTTGATGGAGAACCCGTGACTTGTTCTTCCACAAATCGGGTCGTTTTTTCCTTACTCTTTCACGATGTTAAGCAAGCACCTCACGATAGTAATGTTGATTAATTATAATCGATATTTTAATCCGTTTTGGACGTGGAAGGGTGACCCGGGCGGTCATCATCTCCGACGTCTTCTCGGCCATCTTGGAATCGCTTGAACCACTCAAAAACTTGCGCACGTGATAAAAATTTATCGCCATAAACTTCTTTTAATAAAAGATAAGTTTCAGTAGCGGTTTTACCAAGTTTCATGTGAAATTTCACGACAATTCGTTACTCTACTACATGTGCGGTATCATGTTTTCGGCAAAACGAAACTAACACTTTTTACACAAACGACGGTTCTGGTCAGACAGATTTCTCTAGAAACACGTGAGACGCTGCAATCGAAAGAGAAGGCTTTACGCTGCACAGCTGTCGGTCGTTAGGATTTGGCGCATGCATAGTTCTTCTGTAGCAGCCTCAGTCTAGTTATTTAATAGCCACACCTCGTATGTCCCTAATTGTGACAATTCAAATTGGCATTGTTATTGACTAGATTAACTTGTACAATTTGTTGTATTCATATGATACCCGGATACCAGAAGTACTAATCAGATTCTAGTAATTTATAAAGTTATACTAAAGATGTGGTCAGGATTGTTGGAAATGAGACTCTCTTGATGGAGATGACTGCCGGTTAGAGAAGTTGAGTATAATAAATGGAGAAAAAGTAAATGGAACGATTTTCCGGGTAATTGAAAATGGGAACGTTTACTATTGGTCTCGAATATAAATAATTGCATTAATATTATTTATACATTTATACATAATTGAATTTGTTGCTTCAGGGCTAAATAATCTGAAATAGTCATACAATTTTAGGGCTGTTATTCCTCTCTGCCAAGCGATAAGGTTAGATTGATTTCATTGCTAACCTGAGCCATTTATACTAGCTGCGAGCTGCGCATACTCAAAAAAGGAATATAGGATACAGAAAATATTAAAGTGCTTCCATTTCTTCTCTCACTCAATATGGTGGCTCCTTCTAAAAATGTTAATTTCCGTTAGTGAGAGCAAATATTTCTCCTCACATATTTCCACTCGAATAAAACTTCTTTTAAAAAAAAATTTCCACTCGAATTTATACATACAACTTTTTAAATAATAATAATTATTTTTTTGTTATTATTTACACCAATGGGGGAAAAAAGTCCTTTAAAACTAATGTAGAACATGTCGGCGGATCACAGAAGTTTTCGAGTAAAATGCTGTTATGAATAAGAACAAACAAAACAAAAATCTTATATAAAATAAGTACAGTTTATTAAAAGAATTTATGTTTCTTGATAACTTTAAAATCCAATTGAAAAGAAGATTATTACCAAATTCAGCCATCATTTCCTTTATTTGTAATATGCTAAGCTTATGGACTAGGGCAGGAGTTGGCAACCTATTTTAAGTAGAGAGCCATTTCTCCTTAAATAATTTTAATAAAAACTCTGTAGATCATTTGTATTCACAAATTATTATTTTATGATATTCAATAACATTTAAATGTTTTATATATTTATTGTCACGTATTCCCAAGTAAACTTTAACAAAAACTTACAGTTTTAAAAGTTAAGTATAAGGGTTGATTAAACGCCAAAAGGTACACAAATCAGCAAGTACCCAACATTTCATTAATTCTTCATTAATATTTAAGTAATTTTACTGCATTAATATTCATTAATATTTTTTAGAATTTATTAGATGTCACAGACCCTTATGCTGGCCATTTTCGTCTACAAAATATTTGTTCAAGTAGCACTGTAGATTGACTGTAATATCTAGTTATTTATAATAATCAAACTATTAAATACAGGTTAAAAAAAAAAACGTTATAAAAAATAAAAAAAAATTATGAGGCTAAAAAATTCAAAACTTTTTTTGTATAAAAAAATTGTAATATGTAATATAAAGTAAATAAGATATGTATATTTTTAGGACAGCTAATTATTCCAGTATTTTACTATAAGTAAAATTAGGGGGACTAAATTAAATTACAATTGAGAAATCAATAATTGTTGAATAATCTACTTGTTATTAACTGTGTGTTATTTGTGCTCACGAATATTTCGGTAAGACGAATTCAAGACAGTAGCCGACTCCAACTTTGTCTTTTTCTACTTTAACATGCATGTACATATGTGTGATTTATCATAATTATAACAAAAAAATATTATAAATGAAGTGGCCAGCATAAGGGTCTGTGACATCTAATAAATTCTAAAAAATATTAATGAATATTAATGCAGTAAAATTACTTAAATATTAATGAAGAATTAATGAAATGTTGGGTGCTTGCTGATTTGTGTACCTTTTGGCGTTTAATCAACCCTTATATTTAACATTTTAAACTGTAAGTTTTTGTTAAAGAGATTTTTGTACCTTTTGGATAGATTTTCCTTTTTGTCTATTTTACAAAGTTACATATCTGCTTTACAGATTTTTTTTAAATTTGGAATAAGCAATTCTATCATTATAACCTGATAAGATGGTAAGTCGGAACAGTAACTACCACTAAAGAGATCTTTTTAAAGAATGATTATCGTTAAGGTCCCCCAAACCATCCTCAGTAACAATTTTTTTTGAAAAAGCGTTTTGAATAACATAGGAAGGTATTTGTGCGTAAATAGCAAAATTAAACTACGATTTCATTACTTCCTTTTAAGAGGAGTAAGAAAAATAAACTGCGATTGCAGTACTTCTAGGCAAAGAGGCAAAGATTTTTTAATCGAACGACAATTCATTGATTTAAATCGGTTCACTCATTGATAATTTAAATGATTGCAGTACTTCCTCTTAGTAGGTGCAAGAGCATCAGCAATGTAGAGGAGCTTTAACCACTTATTCGAGCTGAATTTTATCAAAATCGGACTAAGCGTTATAGAAATATTGGTAATAATAGTTTTAGAAAGGGCCTTATTTGGGTGGGGCAAACTCCCCTCCTTATGAGGCACGGCGTCGAGACTTTTAAAGTGCAAATCTGTACAAAATTTCGATTCGAATGACACTTCATTCATGAAAATCGGTTCACGTGTCGATAATTTGAAACGATTCCTATACTTCCCCTTAACAAGTGTAAGAGCTGATCGCCGCTTTAATGTTACGTAGGGGAGCCCTAACCCTATCATCCTACCAAATTTTATCAAAATCGGGCCAAGATTTACAAAGTAATTAGTAATAATAATTTTGGAGGGAGCCTTACATAAAGGGGGCTAACTCCTCTCCCATTCGATGTACAGCGTCAAGACCCCCAAAAGGCACATCTACAAAACATTCCAACTCGAATGACACCTCATTCATGAAAATCGGTTCGCGCGTTTAGGCTGTACGTTGTTTACAAAAAAGGTAACAAGAACAACAACAACAAGAAGAAGAACAAGAACATTTTTTGAAAAAGCCGTTTTTGCTCATTTTCGGCAACTTTTTTCTCGAAACCTATTAGATCTGGGTTGTTGCAAAAAAATTACAGCTATAAAGGAGGGTTTGCCCTATATTTTCAAGAAAATTTGGGAATTTTATCTTTAGTAGAAAAAGAGAAAAAAATTGTCAAAGTTGGGTGTTTTTCAACGTTACGCTTTTTCGTGCACTTTTTGACGATCAACCCTTATACAACTGTCCTACCGGACAGTTTTAATAAACAAATAAATAATAACTAAACGAATGAAAAGGCGGCAGTCTTACAATATAAATCATGTACTTTATTTTAATACATATTGTATAATTCTATTCAATTTCGATCCTATAACATTTAAAATTATTTTTGAAAAAATATCATTAATAAATAGAATTTTAATTTGTTTCAATAAAATTGAAATATACAATTTATTTTGGACAGACTGAAGAGCCACAAAATTTGGATAAAAGAGCCGCATGCGGTTCGCCCCCTGGACTAAGTGATATTCAGAGCTGTGGAACCTATTTGCAAAAACAGATTAATGTACGTTGTAACCTGTTTCTGTAGAAATGTTTCGTAGCCCTGAAGATAACCTGCCTCTAGATTGAAAGCTTGACATTAATATAATTAAATCATATATCACTAAAATTGGCCATAATCTTTCTTCTACTTAGAATGCGAGAATGACAAATGAACTTTTTAAAAACTAAAGCCTGTATGTGATAGGACAGTTTAAAATGATGTAAAGGACATTAAAATAACCTCAGTGGTTGGTCAGATTAAAATTGCTACTTAGTGTGACGAAATTTATCAGGAGTACAGTTTTTCCATGCACGAAGTTAATTTTGAAAAAATGTCACTCCTGGGCCTTAGTTTTGCTTGAACATTTAAAATGGAGTTTGTTGAAGATGGAAATAATCTAGTTGTGATTATATCTAAACAGATATCGTGCCAGATCAACTTTTCTTAACAGATCTTGAGCTACCCTGTGCTGCTAGTGCCTTGTAATTAGTAATACAATAAAGGACAACATGACTTAAACTGTTCCAGGTAACCTCCTTGGATAATTACTGGGTACAGTTGCATTTAATGGCCCCTGATTGGCATTCTTACCTGGAACCGCCATTTCACTAAAAGGTACATGTACTTCTAATTCTGTCTGTGAAGAATAAGCCTGCCGTTTCATTGATGTTCAATTTCATTCAACTAAAAACTGTTTCAACCAAATTTTGTGTGGAAAGACAACCAACGACTACTACACAACAACAACAACAAAAACCTTGGACGGCTTCAAAATGGATTCTTTCTTACAACGTTAATCCATACGTCACTTACGTGAAGACGACATCAAATGGGATAAACTAACATATTTGCTGAAAATCACTGGCACCGATCACTTTAATCTTATTTTGAACTACCTTCAACTCTCTTTCAAAAATGGCTCTTGGAATCTTGATAACAAATTGTATAAGACGACCACATGGGCAAGGAAGCGGTCATCAACTTGGTCTACTCTTACACAGTTATCCAGTAGTAATGCATTTAATTTTATGCGAGAATCATGCACTAAAATGAAAATTACACAGCATAAATCATGTCAATGCTTAAGGCTAAAATTATATAATAAAAAGCCTTAAGAGAGGATTCACAACCAATTTTTTTTCCCCTTCCTAAACTTTTAGAATAAAAAGTTTTAATGCCAGGAATTAACTTTAATAGCAAAAATAAATAAAAAAGTTTGTGCTATCTAATCAAGCGAGAAAAACGTCAGAGAAAAATTTTCAAAAAGTAATCAAAAAAAGGTTTGCAGTGAGTGAGTAATTTTGCTTTGGGATGGGACCTTTACTGAAGTTTTGATGGTCTAAGTTATGCTGAGTTCGTGACACGAAAATATAAAGTAAGTGTAAATTGATGTTACCGGCTTTTTTGCATTGTCAGTACATCCGCTAACTGACAATCTAATTCATTTTTTTTTAAATTAACTGGCAATGATTTGTTCGTGTTTTAAAGTTTTATTAATAAATGGTTTAATAGTAATTAAGAAAACTATATAATCGACTTTTACTAAATGTTTTCTAGCTTCTTAATGCTATCGTATAATAATAGATTAATTTTAAGTAGTGGAGAGGGGAGCACAATTGAACAGAATTTACACTTTCTGTTACAGAGTGCCCAGAATCGTATTATCGAACCTTTTTATTTTGTTTTCTACAACTTTCAAGTCTTCTGAACAGATCTATATCAATAAACAGTTGGTACTTTACATACATATCTATATTTTTTTAATTTGAAAAATTTGTGGCAAATGTTAGTATCTGCCCCACTGGTGGGGTAGCTTTGAACACAATATAAAATAGAAAGAAATGATATTACTTTACTCTGAATCCACCTTCTATCAGTTATTTCTCTCACTACTACATTACTTTCTCTTTTAAACCACTGATATCTAGTTCAAAAATCAAGAATGACTCAGTTCGGGATGTTGTACCCGAAGTGATGGGTTTAGGAAGTTTGAACAAAATATTCGGTTTGTTGCGCTTTTTAATGTAGGTTCGAACCACTTTCCCCTTCTCCGCGATTAAACAAAAAAAAGTCACAAACTTGCAGGTCGGTAGGGCACATTATAACTGAGATGTTCCATAAAAGAAAATATAATATCCAATACTTTTTGCAAGCAAATAGACTTTGGTAATACTAGATTTAAAAATACGAATTCCAAATGTTAATATGAACTTACAATACTTACACCTTTTCCACTACAATCTTCACAATACCCTCTGTCAATTATACAACAGGTCTACCACAAAATATGGGGAAAATTACCAATCACAAATGTTTTAAATATTTAGCGAGAAATTAAAACTATTCAAAGCTGGCCCCCTGTTCAAATGATCTGACTAATACGTTAGGGAGATCATTCAGATAGTGTAAATGTTAGATTTGATCAGTTTACAGGAAAAATATCAATTCTCAGACATCTTTTAGAATTGTTTGAGTATTGAGGGTTATGACACCGTGCCGCTAAGAATGTTTGAAATTGTCTCCATAATTACTTTAAATAGAGGCTCATAAGGTATTAAAATAAAATAAGTTTCGGAGAAAAATTCAAAACATATATTTAAGTGTAAACATATGACGGAAACATAGTTGAAGTCGAATTCTCTACACTAAACTAATTTATTCAACCACTGATCGTGGATTAAGGTTCGAAAAACCGGTTAGGGTTGCCCTAAACCTTCGTGCTAAGACGGATGAAATCAGTGATATTAGAGTTTAGTTATCTTCAAAACTGTTGAAACGATTGCTGAATTGATTGCTTCTCTTCCAAAACTTAGACCTGCTTAGTGAAAACATAACTTATACTTTTAAAATAAATAACTGCTTCATTATTGATGTTCAAGAACTTGAAAATAAATAGTAAAAAAGGAACAAAATCCAAACTCCCTCATTTTTGAAAGATTTTTAATTTTTCTAGAATATTTATACAAACACACAATAAATTTTAATGACTCACCTAAACGCTTACATTAAGTGAAAAAATGACTGGCACTAAATTTCAGGAGTATGCATTTAATGAATTGTTAGCTATTACTCGCCACGTACATATTCCTCTAATTGGGAAGACCCCCAGCACAGATCCATTAATCTACCAAACCAACATTGTTTACACTATTCGTAAAGCCTGGGTCAAACCACGCATTTATGAAGGAAAACAAACAAATAAAAAGCACAATTTTAACAAATTTTACTAATTTTTTTCAAACATTACCAAGTTCATTTTTCAACTGGAATTAGGGTAAATAATTTTGTTTCAACTTTAAAAAATTAAGCCTACTTTGAATAAAGAATCTTTCAAATTCAATTTTTATGAAATATAGATTTGTTTTGTGTAAATCTTCAGCATAGGGTTTAAATAAACAGCGAGACGTGAAGAAGCAAAAGATTGTAAACGACAGAATCTAAAATTTTTAAGATAATTTGCTTACAGTTAAGTACAAATTGCCTAAAGTGCGTAATGTTTGTAGGTATTGAATGCGATACTTATTTTCTGTAAAGTCTGAGTTCGTACGGGGGCCAATAGTGAATTACAAAATTTGTCTTTTGCTATGCAATAAGTGTCTAAGACAGTGATTCTCAACTTTTCTTTTTGTTGCGGTACACTTTTAACAATTTCAAAATTGGCGGTACACTAACAATAAGTTTAAAAGTACGACGGCGGATGTTAATTAGATTTTTTGAGTGCTCAAATAGCCGGTTGTTAGACGAGATGTGTGACAGCTGGCATTGTCTTAATGAAGAATGGTCTGACGGCGCTTGTTTGTTTTCCTTATTTCATCGAAGACTTCCGGCAAACAAATGGTTGTGTACCATTCAGAATTGACCGTTTCTACGTTCCTCTAAAGGCACTGTTGCCACATGACCAGTTTTTCCGAAAAAACAGGCGACCATTTGTTTCGAAGTGCTTCGAGCGCGAACAACTTTTGTTGGATTTGGTTCATCTTGAAACACCCATACAGTCGACTGCTGTTTAGTTTCCGGCTCATACGCATATATCCATGATTCGTCACCTGTTACAATCTTATACACGTCTTTTGAAGCACCGCCATTGTATTTCTTAAGCATTTGTTTGCACCAATCGACACGAGCATCTTTTTGAGATTTTGTCAGATTACATGGGATCTAAAAAGAACAAACTTTTTTCACTGCTAAATGATCATGCAATATTTTATATATGCTGGTGGAACTAATGCCTAAGGTTGCCTCAATCTCACAATATGTCGCATGACGATCTTGCATTATTAGTTTTTGCACAGCATCAATGTTTTCTGAAACTACAACTGATTTTGGACAACCTTCACGACTTTCGTCGGTGAGCGAACGATGACCACGATTGAATTCGTTATACCAGCGTTTCACAGTGGCAAAGGATGGGGCTTTATCGCCAAAAGTGGAAGTAAGTTGATCGATGCACACCTGTCTTGATAATCCACGTCGAAAGTCGTAATAAATCATTGCACGAAAATTTTCACGAGTTAATTCCATTTTTTCGCTGAGACACAATTTTCAAGTGACTACAGTTTACAATCGCGCTCAAATAACAAAACGTTCTGAAGAAGGTTATGGTCAAAAATGTCAAACTTTGGAAACGTCAAATAGCACCTGACAACACTCAGTGTTGCCAAGGCTCAAAATATAAGTAGTGCCCCTCTTATGGGATAATCGCATCTAATGTTAATCCAAAATGAATTAATTAACTCTTCCGAATATTTTGAAATTAAATCTCGATTATTACAAAGCGAAATTAGTTCTTCCTCTTCATTTAAAGTTAATTCAAATACAGACGTATTCGTTATCACAAATGGATTACGTACCCAATCAAATTTTTCTATATCTAAATTTGATCATTTGTGCCATCGACGCAGGTTCAAAAATTTAAGTAAAAACATAAAAATGGAAAGAATATCTCCAAAAAACAAAAATAAATTGTAAAGGAGCACTTCTTGTTCGAAAATTTAGTCCAAAATCATATTTTCGCAACCCCTTACCTCAATACAACCAAAATACCAAAACTAAATATTGAATTTGAATTTTACGTAATTTCTCGCTTTTTAGTTTGTGTTTTGGAAAGTTCGTCAAGCGCGCTGAAGGCATTAGAAACGTAATTATTTTCAAACTTCGTACATATTCGTCATTATTGACTTTTTCTATATTGACGAAAGCGTACATCATACCCCCCTAAAGAACTTTAAATAATAATAACCAATAAAATATTACAATATTAGAATCTTTTACAAAAAAAATATCTTCTCTTAGGACGTACAAAGAAATAACACAAGATGGCAACTGAACATCTTCAATGTTTAGGAAATATAAATATATTAGAAAACTTTTGATATAGAAAGCACATCCGTTGAAATGCGACATCCTGTTTGTAGATCTGTGAAGAACTCCTGTTGTTATTAATGCCTCGTAATAAATCTCCATGAGTGTGGCCATGTACAACAATGTGGGTAGAAAATGGCGCCGCTGTCTATATATACCCGCGAGCACATTGCCAGCAAACTTATCTTTTGTGTCTAATTGAACGCAAGAACTAGATGTAGTTTGTGTATATTTGCATTCATTCAAAGATATTTTACTTATTTTTAAAAAAAATTAAATAATGTTTATATTTTCTTTAAAGTGTTTTTTCTTTTCTCTTAAGATAGTGAGACAAAGAATGTATTGGAATAATGCAGATTTTCGATTTTCTACTAAAAATATTTTGATTATATGAGTTCACTTAAGTCTCACGTTTACTTAAGAGCAATTTGTTAACTTCGAACAGTAACCATCAACTAAATATAAAAGATTCTTGTAATGAATGATGTATTCCAGATACTAGCACGATCCAAAAAGTATTTTAACCTTCATTTCCGTGTATTACTACTAGAGAAGTAACTCCAAGAATTTCATATAGCCCAATCTATGATGTGTAGGCTTCCACACTGGTCTCCTATCTTATACTCTAAGGGATAGAACGGCAATGCCAATTGGTAATGCCTGAATAGTCTTCCTTGGTAAGGAATGCAATAAAGGAAGCCAGTATACGGATAGAGGATGCACCACTACTACCACCTGCCATTACCGGGCTAGCTCACTGGATTACTCAGGACTATGCAAAAGCTTTTTTGCTCTCCAATTTTCTTGGAAATAGGTGACTTTCTGTAAAATTGGCTGGATATATTTAGAATTCGTAATATTTTTTGTGCCGAAATAAAAGTATGATGTGAACTTTCACGTTCTACACTCTCAAGATTCTAACTTATAACTTATATTCTAACTTATAAAATATTCTTCCAACTTTTAAGATTTTAGTCATATTCAATTCTCATTACATTACTGTTTGTAACAACATGTATAGTATAGCACAACAACATGTATAGTTTGTACAATGCTGTGAAGTGTAACCTTAAAAGGAAGGCTTTCACAAAAAACTGTTCTAAAACGAATCTTTCGAAAAAATAAAAATTAATCAATTTAAATAAGTTATAAATTTGAGAATAAGTAATTTACGTAAAATGGTTACAGAAAATTCTAGGAGCAATTTGCAAAAATATACTCTTAACAGTACATACTCTGTCTGAAAACGTACCTAAATCAAATTTTCTTGGGACAAATGATTCAAATATTTTTAGATTTTACGAGTATTGAAAACTCTAAACCATTTTTAAATAAAATCGTAGATAGATTAATTGAGTAAATCTCTAAAATATTGGACCATTCATTTGATTAAATTAGTACCTTTGTAAACATACAAACATATACAGGGTGTCCCAAGCTATATGGATAACGACTTTTTCTCGGAAACTAAGATAGCTAGAAAAAAACTAAAAAATACGTGTTCCCTTAGTTTTTTGTTAGGAATCCAAATTTACTTCGTAAATTTTTTTCGGTGCTTCCAGAAGCGAGATACAGGCACCAACTTCATTTTTTCAAATGGGGAGGTGGGGTTTTTATTTCAGAAATTGATTCCTCTATTTTTTTAAAGAAACTTTTACTCGAAAGGTTTTTTTCTGTGAGCGATATTTTAGAAGTTATGAATGAAAACATGATTCTTATAAGAAATTTCAAAATGATAATATTATAACGGTTTTTTGATTGAATAAGAAGAAAAGTACTATTTTATCATAAATTTTACTCCTCATTAATATTACAGATCATGCTCGAAATGGCCTCCACCATTAGAGATGCATAGACATGCACTTTCCTGCCCCTTACTGCCAAAGAAATAGATTCAGCTTTAACCGACTTACAGGCATCTATTATTCTCTGCTTTAGTTCATCTACAGATGCAATTCCGGCTTGATTCTGATACACCTAGATTTAGAAATGCTTTTAGGTAAGCAGAAATAAGGAAAGAAAGAAAAAAAGTTATGAATAATCACCTTGTTTTTCAGGTATCCCCAAAGGAAATAGTCCATAGGTGTCAAGTCCTGTGAGAGAGGTGGCTACTGAATAGTCCCCGTGTCGATATAACATGCCTATCGAGATATCTCTTTACATGCCTCATGGCAGTAAGGGGCAATTGGCAGGAAAGTGCATGTCTATGCATCTCTAATTGTGGAGGCCATTTCGAGCATGATCTGCAATATTAATGAGGAGTAAAATTTATGATAAAATAGTACTTTTCTTCTTATTCAATCAAAAAACCGTTACAATATTATCATTTTGAAATTTCTTATAAGAATCATGTTTTTATTCATAACTTGTAAAACATCGCTCACAGAAAAAAACCGTTCCTGTAAATTTTTCTTTAAAAAAATAGAGGAATCTATTTCTGAAATAAAAACCGCACCTTCCTATTTGAAAAAATGAAGTTCGTGCCTGTACCTCGCTTCTGGAAGCACCGAAAAAAATTTACGAAGTAAATTTGGATTCCTAACAAAAAACTAAGGGAACACGTATTTTTTAGTTTTTTTCTAGCTATCTTAGTTTCCGAGAAAAAGTCGTTATCCATATAGCTTGGGACACCCTGTATATATTGTCAAAGTTGGGTGTTTTTCAACGTTACGCTTTTTCGTGCACTTTTTAACTATCAACCCTTATACAACTGTCCTACCGGACAGTTTTAATATAGTGCCGTTTATTTTGAAAGTGGGGCAAGTCCATTTTTTGTTATTTTGATATATTTAAGGTTTTGTGGTTCAATAAATTTAAAAATATTGGTAAATATTAATAGGCATATTTTTTGTATTTTGTGGTGTTAGATAATGTAACTTTATAATCCAATAGGTGTTTATAGTGCTGGCTAAGTAAAATAAAGGTTTTATTATAACTAAATGGACTTGCCTCACTTTCAAAATTAATGAATTATTGTAATCGTTGATTTAAATGGATAATATTTCAGTCGTATCAGTCTTTTTTTAACAATAAAAACAAAATACTAATCAATAGTTCAACTATTCTTCTTCTTTTTTTGAATCATTTTGGTCCGAATTGCCTTCGTATTCAGATTCTGATTCCAAGATTCTTCTTTTATTACCGATTGTCATGGGTATTATTGCTACAAACATAATAAAATTACTTACAAAAGAGGATTTCATTGAAATGGCGTTATTACCCAGAAAAGTATTTCTATTTTATTTTTGTTACCTACCAAATTCACTTTCAGATGCATCAGAGTTATAATTACCGTTGTAAACGGTTTCAGCCATTTTTTCTTTTTATAAAATAAAACACAATCCGTTAATAATTTTCAAATAATGAAACTTTTTTCGTACACCGAGCACAAAACAACACAACTTACTTGATAACCGATAATATAAGTCGAATGTTATACAAATTACAGTTTTTCAGTGTTGCCAGTAGTATTAAAATTTCCGGATGTTGGTGTTCTTATCGAAATACAAAATTAAGATGTACTTATTATTATTAAATAATAATAAATTTTATGAAATATAGTACAATCACCGATTACCAATATCAAAGATAGATAGATCAAAACACCCTGCATTATTCAGACATGATGTTAAACCATCAAATTTGTTTCACCATCCAGCAACCGGAGTTAAGTTTTGCTGTACGGTTAAATAATTTCCACCTAAGATGGACTTGCACCATTTTCAAATTAAACATATTTACAATATTGTTAAGACCTAAAACTTCAATCTCCCAAATATTAGGATTCTGAATTTTTTTGACTCTAAATTGTTTACAGATAAAAAGATCATACTAAGTTTTATCTATAATTACCATTATCTTCATTTTTTTCAAAAATGGACTTGTCCCACTTTCAAAATAAACGGCTCATATTATATATAAACCCTCTCTGAGATTAATTCATAAAAATAACTTTTTTTTAGGGAACTGGAAAAAGGATATTTTTAGTTTAAATTGAAAATTGAAAAATCTTTACGACTAGATACCTTCTATACAAGTAGATTAACTGAAAATAAAATAGACTGTCATCACTGGCTAACCTTCAAAATTTAAATACGCAATTAAAATATTTGAATAGAATATATTGTTTAATTTTCTGTTTGTAAGTAAAATAGAATTTATTGGCATTATTCATGATTAATGGCTAAGTTAATGCGTACAGTTCTCATCAGACCATCTTTACCTTACGCAATACCCACGCGAAGAAAATTCAATTCGACAGAACAGCTTATCTCGCCAATATCTTTATTAATGATCGCAAGGTTTTTTTTTTTTTTGATAAAGAACACCCAACCTAAACCTCTTGAAAATTTAATCTGTTTTCAAAATGGAGATTATACTTGTAATGTACATAATTTCTCTTCTTGCATTATTTTACGTTTACGAAAGCTTTGCAGTATCTGGTGATGAATGAGATTACGGTCAATTTGCTGGTCTTCAATTTCTACTTGAACTGGTTTATCTGTGTTCGACGTAAGATTCATGTTACTCTAATCGAGTTGGTGTGTCTGTGAGGGGGTAGGTCCTTCGTCCTGCTAATGGTGTCACAACCCACCGGCTGATTAATGAGCACCATTATGCTGTAGGTACCTCATGTGGGGTGTCAGATAAAATGACGGATATTCAAAAGAGGGGATGAACAGATATTATCAATGTTAGTGTAAAAACACTCATAACAATTCTTCTTACGTAATTATTACGACAACAATACCAAATATTCTCCAGGTATTGAATTTTATTCAACTACACACGTGACAGATACCTCTACTTCAGAAACCCTAGTAACTAACTGTAGCTACTGACGTTACCCAATTACTAAAAAGAATTGGTTGCGCAATATCAGACCATCTCTGCCAGCATCTCCTGTTGGGTTTTATTTTCACTTGACCCCAGCCAGAAAAAAAATTGATAACCAGACAGATTACCAAATTTGAATTTCAATAGAAAAAAATACATTTCTTTTTTTTTAACTGCAGTAAGAAATTTAACTGAAATCATGCAGGTTTTCTATTTTATCACAGGAAATATTCGTTTTTAGATCCGGAAAATTGAGAACGAGAAACTGGTTTTCATGGAAATAAATCCATGGCTGAGTTTACCTGTATATAAATCAACCTAAATCAAAAACGAAAAATCCAAATTGAAAATTTCGCTTAGGTCTCATTTGAATGAAGTTTTGTTCAAAAATATTTAAGCGGCAATGCCATTTAACTGGATCAATTTTAGATAGATAAATAGATAAACTTTACTGTAAAATATGTGCAATTAATTACAAAACAAAATGGAGTACCAGTGTATTTACAATTTAAGCATAATAATTTAGGTTTAGGGAACGCTTAAGATGAGACAAGAATAAAATTTTGCATTAAAACTGTCCGGTAGGACAGTTGTATAAGGGTTGATCATCAAAAACTGCACGAAAAAGCGTAACGTTGAAAAACACCCAACTTTGACAATTTTTTTCTCTTTTTCTATAAAAGATAAAATTCCCAAATTTTCTTTAAATTATAGGGCAAACCCTCCTTTATAACTGTAATTTTTTTGCAACCACCCAGATCTAATAGGTTTCGAGAAAAAAGTTGCCGAAAATGAGCAAAAACGGCTTTTTCAAAAAATGTTCTTGTTCTTGTTGTTGTTGTTGTTGTTCTTCTTCTTCTTCTTCTTCTTGTTACCTTTTTTGTAAACAACGTAGCGTCTAAACGCGTGAACCGATTTTCATGAATGAGGTGTCATTCGATTCGGAATTTTATGTAGATGTGCCTTTTGGGGGTACCGACGCTGTACATTGAATGGGAGAGGAGTTAGCCCCCTTTATGTAAGGCCCCCTCCAAAATTATTATTACTAATTACTCTGTAAATCTTGGCCCGATTTTGATAAAATTTGGTAGGATGATAGGGTTAGGGCTCCCCTACGTAACATTAAAGCGACGATCTGCTCTTACACTTGTTAAGGGGAAGTATAGCAATCGTTGCAAATTATCGACACGTGAACCGATTTGCATGAATGAAGGGTCATTCGAATCGAAATTTTGTACAGATTTGCACTTTAAAAGTCTCGACGCCGTGCCTCATAAGGAGGGGAGTTTGCCCCACCCAAATAAGGCCCTTTCTAAAACTATTATTACCAATATTTCTATAACGCTTAGTCCGATTTTGATAAAATTCAGCTCGAATAAGTGGTTAAAGCTCCTCTACGTTGCTGATGCTCTTGCACCTACTAAGAGGAAGTACTACAATCATTTAAATTATCAATGAGTGAACCGATTTAAATCAATGAATTGTCGTTCGATTAAAAGATCTTTGCCTCTTTGCCTTTTAGGAAGAAGTACTGCAATCGTAGTTTATTTTTCTTACTCCTCTTAAAAGGAAGTACTGAAATCGCAGTTTAATTTTGCTATTTACGTACAAATACCTTCCTATGTTATTCAAAACGCTTTTTCAAAAAAATTGTTATTGAGGATGGTTTGGGGACCGCAACTATAATCATTCTTTAAAAAGATCTCTCCAGTGGTAGTTACGGTTCCGACTTAACACCTTATCAGATTATAATGATAGAATTGTTTATTCCAAATTTTAAAAAAATCTGTAAAGCAGATATGTAACTTTGTAAAATAGACAAAAAGGAAAATCTATCCAAAAGGTACAAAAATCTCCTTAACAAAAACTTACAGTTTAAAATGTTAAGTATAAGGGTTGATTAAACGCCAAAAGGTACACAAATCAGCGAGTACCCAACATTTCATTAATACTTCATTAATAGTTAAGTAATTCTACTGCATTAATTTTCATTAATAAGTTATTTTTTAGAATTTATTAGATGTCACAGACCCTTATGCTGGCCACTTCATTTATAATATTTTTTTGTTATAATTATGATCAATCACATATACGTACATGCATGTTAAAGTAGAAAAAGACAAAGTTAGAGTCGGCTACTGTCTTGAATTCATCTTACCGAAATATTCATGAGCACAAATAACACACAGTTAATAACAAGTAGATTATTCAACAATTATTGATTTCTCAATTGTAATTTAATTTAGTCCCCCTAATTTTACTTATAGTAAGATACTGGTATAATTAGCTGCCCTAAAAATATGCATATCTTCTTCATTTTACATTACATGTATACAACATTGTGGGATGAATACCTAGATTGAGAATGTAATTGTAGAAAACTATATTATTTGCGATAAAGCCAGATAATTATTACCTATTATTATAAACGTTTGACTACTACATAAAATAACAATTACTTTAATCAAAGAATGAACTTAAACCGACGATTTTTATTTAAAAATAAAAATAAATAAATAAAATAAACAAAATCATTGGTGTAAGTTTTTTATACAAAAAAAGTTTTTGAATTTTTTAGCCTCATAATTTTTTTTATTTTTTGTAACGTTTTTCTTTTTAACCTGTAATTAATAGTTTGATTATTATAGATAACTAGATATTACTGTCAATCTACAGTGCTACTTGAACATATATTTTGTAGACGAAAATGGCCAGCATAAGGGTCTGTGACATCTAATAAATTCTAAAAAATAACTTATTAATGAAAATTAATGCAGTAGAATTACTTAACTATTAATGAAGTATTAATGAAATGTTGGGTACTCGCTGATTTGTGTACCTTTTGGCGTTTAATCAACCCTTATACTTAACATTTTAAACTGTAAGTTTTTGTTAAGGAGATCTAAAAAGGATTGCAACTAGTGCAGAAAGTTAAAGAAGGACCTTCTTAATACTTTTGTTGTCAGTAGGGAATGAAATGATAGTTAGTGGCTACTTTGCGGCAGAGATAGGATGACAATCTAGACTGGAAAGAAATTTCAGCTGACGGTCTTAGATGAAGGAATGCATGGGGATAATGCAAGCCATCTCTTTCAGTACGACGAAGAAGTCGCAAGTTTGAAGGCACAAATTTTTTTTTTTTGCTTTTAAAATTTCGTCCAAAAATGGCCGGTTTTTTTAAAAAAAGCATCTTTCATGGGAATTAAGAGCACCTCTCTTTTTAGCGCATCTATCATTGGAACTGCTATTATGTCATACATTTTAGGGGATTTCAAACTTCTAAATCTACATAAACCTGTAAAGTATACCTTTACATTCAAAGTATTAAAATAGTGAAGACAACTTTACCATTATACGGTAAAAATCTTATTTTAATAATCTTCACAGACATTGAACACCCTTTAGAATCTTTCTTAAAGTTTTAAGGGATAGGGTTAAAACTTGTTTGTTTAGTTCCAGTCATTTTAATCCTTTCAAAAAGTTTAGAATGCCGTTATAAAACTAATTTTCTGTTTGTATCTGAGCTAATTTATGCAAAGTTTATTTAATTTTCCTAATTTACTATATCTTACTAAAATCTAGTTAGCCAACTCAGTAACAAAATAAATATTATGCGAACTTTCAGGAATGACTTTTTTGTAAATCGATTGTTGGGAGCAACTATTTATTAGATTCTAAAAATGTTTAGGGATTTTATTTACTAAGATTTATAGTTCAGCATGCCCTGAAAATTACTTAATCATTTGTTGCTTTCCGATCAACTATTCTTTTCATTCAACATGAAACAAGTGTGAAAGAAATAGAGGAGAAGGTAGTAATTTTGTGACGGGGTTGGAATTTGGGACACCCCTGTTTTTGTGAAACCCTGTAGTGCTATCTGTTAGTTTTTGGTGCCTTACTACTCTTTGGGGTAGGCTTTGTCTGCTGCAGAAGGCAGCGCGTCAATCGAGTGGCAGCTTTGTCCAAGAGAGGACCGTGTTGATTTTGTCAGTGTTAAAAAGTTTTCTTAAGGTTGATTTTCCTTGCTTTTGGTTAATACCGAGGAAAGTTAGAATAATTTCTCTTAGACGTTAAAAATGTAGAAATTAGAAAGTTTTAATTGCCAGTATTATGGATTTCAAATATGAATGTATATTGGGGGAAAAATGAGGTTATATCGTACGCGGTGTATGGTGGTATTATGGGACAGCGTTGTCCCATATAACAACCTCGTTAATCGTTCTGCCAAACAAGTGTGAAAAGTGGCACTGAGGACGAAACTAGTGTCTTATGAATATTTTTTTGTTCTACAGGGTACTATAAAGGGCCTAAAAAGATCATTTCAAAGATTTCTTGACATTTCTCTAAGAAAACTGATTACACCCTAATTTTTATCCTTAATGTACGATAATTGTGTAAAATATACAGTTTTGTGGCATATTTAAGGCTTATTTTTACAATTCATGGAGAATCGAGAACATTAACTACATATAATTATTATGTGTGTCCCATATTACGGGCCACACTTTCTGAAAAACCAATATGGCACCACTACAGACTTGTTGCCAGTGTAACTCCAGACTCCTTGCTGTGATCCACTCAGGACTCCAAATTTACAAAAAACAAATAATGTATGTCTATGATTTTACTTCAGAGTAGATTTTAAATTCAGTAGTGTTCAAAGTATGGAAGGTAAAAAAAAGACTGTCCCATATTACCACCAACTCATCTAATATGCAGTCTTGCTGGAAAGCGAAAATTGTTCAATGATTTCTCCGTTTTTGCCGGCGATTTCACGGAACATTATTGTTGTGCACACTACACTCGCGAGTATTTAGGAAGCATAAGGTGAAATGAAAAACATAGCGAAGATCTGATTGGGCATGATGACTAAAACACCACAATCGTTGCCCTCATTCAGGATACAATTGTTCCAAAGTTGCCAAGAGAGACCTCTGCCGGCCAGTATTTTTTGCCTCCAAAATGCCGAACCTCAACTATACACTCCCTTCACCTAAACAAAAAGTTTAACGTGAAATAAAAGATTTTAGAATTAGTAAAGCCTGTATTTAGACAAAATATGTTGCACTAATCTTCATCAATTGAAGTTGTCACAAACAATTTTGGCCATCTCAGCTTTGTTTCAATTTTACTCTCGAATTTGTTTTTGAAAAAAATTTATTGGAAGGTTACGTAAAGGTTTTCTTGATAAAAAAAGAGTTGTACATTAACTTTTATGGATTAAATTTTTAGATAAGTTTCTATTTTTCAAAAACTTTTCGCAACGTTCAAGTTCATCAGTAGGGTTAAAATTAAAAGTATTATATAGTCTAAACTCAAATTTTATATTAAATTAAAGTTTACTTCTATTTTCGATCCCAGCGTTTATTTACTTGCATTAATCAATTATATCTAATAAATTAAATCAATATCAATGTTTGTATCTAATCCTAATGTTAGATGCTTAACTGTGATTATGTGTGAATCAACTTAACTGACTTAAGTAAACAGTGACTTATTGATCGTTGACCTGATCAGATATTGTTAGCTAATGAGCGAGTGTTTTATATATAGATATATCGTATATTTGATATTGATTTTATGTACATTACTTCGCATTCCTCTGTTTTAACTTGTTACAAGTTATAATTCCTTGGGTCACGATACTATAATTCTTCTTCCTTGGCAATAGGTCTGGAACAAATTTAATTGCTTCCCCAATTTACACATCGGAATCCTAAGAAAAGATCAATGAATTGTTGCAAGTTTTTATTGATATCTTTCAATAAAATAATCAAGTTTTTATTGATATCTTTCAATAAAATAATCAAGTTTTTATTGATATCTTTCAATAAAATAATCAAGTTTTTATTGATATCTTTCAATATTTTATTGATATCTTTCAATAAAACAATCAAGTTTTTATTGATATCTTTCAATAAAATAATCAAGTTTTTATTGATATCTTTCAATAAAATAATCAAGTTTTTATTTACACATTCAACCCAGAATAAAGATGTGGTCTAAAATGGGAGTTCCTCGATTGTAACCTGAAAGAAAGCAACGAGAGATTGATTACATAGCAGGTTCTTAGGATTTTGGTCGTTATGCTCTTTCAGATCTTTTCCAACGTTTCTCTTTAGCCTTTCCAAAGTTTGCCACATTCTCCTACTCAAGACAAGTGTGACTGTTCACGGAATGGAGTTATTCAACGTTAGTGGTTTTCAAAAAGTGTATTCCGCGCAACAATGGTCAATCCTTGAGTACCGTTGAAAAAAAAAAGACTCAGCAACAATTTAAAATTTAGTAAAAGTGTTGTGTTCAGTGACGTTAAAAGCAAAAACTATTGGGTGGTTGAGGACAAAATTTGTCATTTATCTGAGATCATGCTTAGAACCAGGAGTGTCATCTGATCAAAGTAAATGTTTTCTATAGAGGCTGCATAATATTATGTTAAACAATATTTGTTTAATGTTATTGAAGAGAACTGTTATTGAGAAGAGTTATGTAATGTGTTATAGGGGAGAATAAAATGGCGCTTCTTAGCATTTCTGAACTATCTAAAAATTGCATAAGATGCTTTTTTATCGACAAATTGAAACACGAATTAATACCACTTTCTGCTGATGCGTTAAAACATTCTATCTAGAAAGATTTCTACCAAAGAAGAATATTCTACAAACAAAAGGAGTAAGGTTCATCTTGAATTAGGTTTTTTTTTCGAGTTAAGTCATCATAAGATAATGAACGATAACTCGAAATCTCAGCAGTAGGAAATGAGAGTATCATTTCCGTTCGTTCGGCCAAAAATTACAATAATTTGTTACAACAACAAACACAATTTTCAAATATAATTAATTTCTTTTGTTTGTCACATCTTTCGGTAGATCCTGGCCTCATCAAACAGACTTTTCTAGCTGCCTCTAGCTAGCTGAAGGTCCCTTCCAATTGCAAGTACCCAGCAGATATCTGGTTTCGCTGGGATCACCATCCAGTTCCAGATTGTGTTCAGCTTTCCTTCTTGTCTAATCTTCCTCAATACACAGCTTTTCTGTAACTTCATTCACATCCTTATTTCTCTCTCTCTTTTTTTAAATTTAATTTTTTTTACGTGTCTTAGCTCCTCTTCTTTACACAATCTACACTGCCGACTTACCTTCTAACCTTAATATCTTCGCTGACGACACTGCTATTCTCTCCACACACTCTGACCCTATCCTCGCAGTACGCTCACTTCGGTCCCACCTTCACTCAATAGAACCTTGGTTAGAAAACGCGTATAAAAATTAACCCAACTAAGTCTAAATACATAGTCTTCACACTCAAACGTCAAACTCCTCCACCTGTCTTCTTACATCACACACCTATCCCACCAGCCGACCATGTGCGGTACCTTGGAATGTATCTAGACAAGAGACTTACCTGGAACCCCCATACGAGACTTAAACGTACCGAACTAAACAAACGATACAAACTTCTAGCCAGACTACTCGACAAACGCTCAAAACTCTCACTACAGAACAAACGACGACTCTATACAGCTCTTCTCACACCAATATGGACTTACAGACTCGAACTTTACGGAACAGCTAAAAAAAAATCCAACATCAATAGACTGCAAACACTCCAATCCAAAATACTCCGCCGCATAGTAGACGCTCCATTCTATGTTAGCAACCACACAATACATACAGATCTCCAAATTCCACTCATCTCCGAACTTGCCAAAATTCGATATAAAAATTTTCATCAAAAACTGTCACTTCATCCCAACCCTTTAGCTGCAAACTTGTCTTCAACTGCGCTACCCTCCAATCCTCGAAGACGGCTGAGGCGCCGTTGGCCCCGTGACCAACTGGGTGACTAATGGCGGCCATCACTGGATGACCGTCATTCACGTCTGCCACGCTATTTATTTATACCTATCACATTTACCTATTGTACCCTGTAGGTACAGGTGTAAATTTCATTAAAAGGATAAATAATAAAAAAAAAATTGTTTTTCCTTGACCAAGAATTTATCTTTAATTTTCCTTTTGAATATAGAAGTTTCTTATCATCTGTCAAATCAAAATGGCCAACATTTAAGAAGCTAAGACTGGACAAGAATGAACGACTTGTTAACCCTAATTTTGGGCTTCCCGGAGATCAGGTTGTTCTACATAAACTTAATCAGTCCAAAGTAACAACTGCAGCCGTAATTATTTTATTGATCTTCTGAGAGATTTGTATAATTAACCAATGAGACGCTCTAACCTTTAAGTTCTTGTACCCTTACGAAAACACAGGAATCAATTTGTAATTTTTCTCTTTGGGGGTCGTTGCTACCTCTTAACGTTATTTTATATTATCTTAGATCAGGGGTCGGCAACCTATTTTAAGTAGAGAGCCATTTCTTCTTAAATAATTTTAATAAATCTTACCAAGAGCCGCAAAGATGATAGTGTAAACAAACTCGGTAGATCATTTGTATTCACAATTTATTATCTTATGATATTCAATAACATTTAAATGTTTTATATATTTATTTTCACATGTTCAAAGTAAATAAACGAATAAATAATAACTAAACCCGTATTTGAATGAAAATTGCGGCAGTTCCATATATTACGTATTGTATTTTAATATAATTCTATTCAATTTCAAATCTATCACATTTAAAATTCTTTTTGAAAAAAATATCTTCACTTTGATAAATGAAATTTTCATTTGTTTCAATAAAATTGAATATGCAATTTATTTTGTACAGGCTAAAGAGCCACAAAATTTGGATAAAAGAGCTGCGGGTTGCCGACGCCTGTCTTAGATTATAATTAGACCTTTTGAAATAGCTGCTTTTTGTAAAGAGAGAGGGGCTTAACAGGAAACGAAGATTATTTCAAGTAATTCCTTTAAATGAGTCTCTAAATATAATGTTAGTTAATTAATAACTTATAGATTCCGTAACTTTCTTAATTTTTTTATTTTCATTAATCAAATTCACAGTAAAACTTTAATGATAATATATAAAAAACATTAAGTAGAGTTACTTTTCAATAAATTTCACAACAGCAAATGCGGAATCAATCCAAATTTTGAGAGTTCTATTGTCAGCAAATCAAAAGAAATCTGCAAATTAGAAATTCGATGCTGTCAAACGCATGTGTGTGTGTATTGTTCAAATGTGTGGATGTATATTCATTGAAAGATAGATTTTTTTTACCCTAATTTTTTGTGTGTTATGAACATCTATCTTAACGAATGCGCTGAGGTGTGATGGTTTTGATGTTGTGTATTTATATGTCATCGTATTTATACTAAAATATTGCTTTTAGGTACGTTTGTCATTGAGCAATATAGCGAAACAACACAAAAGCAGGAGGTTTTTGTTGAATAGCATTCAACAAAAGTTATAAGACGAATTCGATTCTGTTTTCTGATTAACTAACGAATTCCAATAATCGATTCTTGGAGTTTTCCATTCAATTCTCAGCTTTTATTATTAACTGTTACACAACTGTCCTATCTATAAAATTAAATTGGAATATTACAATTAAGGTGTAATCTGATATCTTCTACTTACGACAAAATAACTTAGTCTAATAATCGAACAAGAACACTGATCATGTGCGTGATGCGTGAACATTTTCGACCATCTATTTATGTAATACTTCGGCACAAAGGGCAGGTCCTGTTCCCAAACGCCTTGCCACCAAAAGGACTGAGTATATCCTCTTGAAAGGTGTAGTGGATAAAACTTAAGATCTTCTTAACGCCAACGAATTAAGCCACAATCTAGTTTTGCGTCATCAGTTTTTCTGGTAATAAAATACCAAAGATCTTATGCCGCAATCAACTAAGCAATAGCAACGCCTATAAAGAAGGATAAGAGGCCATTTACTGCTAATCTTGATCCAGTATGCACAAAGGATCTCGGTTAATCAACTCATTTATATGGTAAAAAGAGGTTCATTTTGTTGGCTTCTTGTAGTTATAGCAGGAAAAATGATGTGATCTTTTTACAGGCGTTTTTGCGCATTGTTTTCCGATTCTTTCTCTCTCTTGTTCATTCTCTCATCTCTAAATGCTGGAAAAGACATAAAGCAAAGTTGTTGAATGCAGAGCTATCTATCATGCAGAGCAGGGATCCCCAAACTACGGCCCGCGGGCAACGTGCGCGTCCCTGAGGACATTTATCCGGCCCCCGCCGCACTTCCAGAAGAGACACTTTTTTTCATTGGTGGTCAGTGAGAGGAGCACATCCGCATCCTGTGCTCCTGGATTACTGGAGTACAGTACTACTTCCGGTACGCACACGTCACGGCTCCGGAAGCAGGTGAATTAACAGCAGAAGCAGGAAGAAAGACAAAACACTGAATCTAAACCGGATACTGAAAAGTTTGGGTACCCCTGATGTAGAGTGTAAAAAAACTCCATTCCTCCTGACCAACGAATTAATAGAGATTAGAATTAAGATAAAACTAGACCTATCCACGGTGTAACAACTTGTGGAGATGTTTTAGGAAGCCATAAGGTCAGATTTAGCCGGCGTGAGCAACTCGTTCAAGTCTGGGTCAAGACCCATAAGGAGTTATCGAAGCACAGCTTGTCTAGGACCAGCCGGGTTAAAGGATGAACTTGTACGACACCTAACTAATAGCCCTAAATAGTTCATCTCTTCAACTGAAAAGCACCAAGGACCACAGATTGAAGCGAAGGCGTTCTTCAGGGTAACAACCAGAAAGAAAATCGAGGGTCCTCTCCCTAATCGGAACAAAATTTAAACCTTAAGACTAAAGAACATCATACGATTCATCGCCAAAATTACTCTAAGATGCAAACAAAATGAATCTAGCAAATAGTTCTTTCATTGAATACAATATTCTAAACAATGAAATTCTTTTAATTAAATGCATTTTTAAAATGCAATGAATTAGCAGAAGAGCTATGCCATTTAAATAGCAGCTTTATACGGTGACATTTATTGCTTTACAATACATAGGACTTTTCTAAAGCTGTCATTTAGAGATTGCACTTAATGACCATTACATTGCTTTTAATCGATTTTAAACATCAACTTTTTAAAAAATTTCTGACAGTTTACTGTTCAGTTTAATTATTCAATTCAACTTTGATTTCATGAAATCGAAATCAATAATGTGACAAAGATTTGAAATAAATCTAAATGTTTCTTTAAGATGGATGAAATTCATAATTTTATTTGTTTCAATGATCAAGTGATTTCATAGTGAAATCCGTCAATAAACTGGTTCATGGTTTATTTTCTTTGTTTAGTTTCTTTACAATAGCATCTTTTAGAGGTCGAATCGTCAGTTAGATTTGAAAGATACGCCCAAACAGGTAACTAAGAGAACGTGATTTTGTAAAGCAAGACTGATAAGGCCACTTAACAAGGGGTAGCTTAAATTTTTATAGAGCTTAAAGGCAAGAAAATTTAGAACAATAAAGTTCGTAGATTTGTACAAGTTTGTCAGTTTATTTGTTACACTTTGGATATCACTCAATATATTTATCCATTTCTTTGATCAATTACGTTTTTGAGGCGCAATAATAACTACGATTTCTGCTGTAATAAATCGTGGCTTACTTAATTTAGTTGCACCAATTCGCAACAAAATTTGAGATGTACTTCCAAAAGATTGTTCTACTCACTTATTAACATTATTAAAGCCAATAAAAATGTCAACAAAGTAGCTGAAATTCTGATGAACTTGTTTATTTAAACATGTCGCTCAATATTACGATGAAATTTTTACTTAAAAGATATTAATAATCAAAGAAATGAGTATAAATTGAAAACTTCTGAATTGCTTGAGCGATTCACTCTAAAAGCTCTTCAATTTTATTTATATAATCAATCTATTTATTAAAATTCATTTTATTTTTGTTTAACTAAAAGTTATAAAATTCAAATCGAATGAAGAAAAGTAAAGTTAACTAATTTCAACTCATTGATATGACCAGTATAAAATTACTATTATGAAAGACATTAAAAGGTTAGTTTGAAGCATCTGTGGGAGGTTATCTTCGCAGTGGTAACTCTAAAACTCCGCTCAGACGAAAGCTGATCCTATCTGAAGCTGGGATTTCTTTCTAAACGCAAGAAACTTAACAATTAATCCTAACTTAAGAGATATCAGGCAGCCTATTTAAAGAATAAATAACAAGCGCACTTATCTCAAAATACGCTTCATTTCTCTCAGTAACCAACAAATGAACGTTTTCGCCCACAAAATGAAACAGATTTTGTTCATTAATTTCTATGTCGTAGATGTTGAACCTTTCAAAAGCAGAGAGCCGTTTATACAGCTGTCGGCTTTAGTAAATTTTAACACGCAATAGTTGGCACCTTTTCCTTATTACTTTGTTACAATTTTATGTTTTGTTTCTGATTGATTCGATTGATTGATTAGTTTTGATGAAAATAATAACTTGTTTGCCCAAGCTATTCGACTGCTGGTTTAATATTGCTCAGTCATTTTTGGTTTTTGCCATGAATTTAATGAAAGTATGGTTGGGCAATATCATTGATTTTATCAGTCAGAGCGTGAATATTTCAGGTTTTGGCTGTTTATTCATCAACGGAAAAATCAAAAGAATTTCAATCAATCTTTGATAAAATGGAGAAACATGAGTGCTACTACAGGTGAAATCATCGAATTTATGTTTGCTCCACAAAAAAATCTTTATTAAAATATAAATTTGTTCTAAAATAGAATTGCCTTCAATATTACATTGTAATTAAATATTGTTTTCAAGAAAGTTTAGTAACAGCTCACAATAACCAAACTATAGGGTTGGCAAATAAGTTCGTTCGGTTTTTGAGGGTGGAACAAATAACAATTTTTTTGATACACAGAATAAATTTTAATCAATTATATATTGACCATTCTTACTGATAACTTCTTGCCATCTTTCCACCAACTTCATTATACCACGTTCGTAGAACGTCTGTGGCTTATCGTCGAAAAACCAATCAAAATGTTTTTTGACAGTCTTCTCATTATCGAAGTTTTTCCGTTCATGGAGTTCTGCAACTATCAGAATAAATGATAATTAGAAGGTGCCAGGCTCAGTGAATACGGAGGATGAGGCAAAACGTCCCAGTAGTTTATTCCAAGTGGTCAATGACGCATGCGGTCTGGCGTTGTCGTGGTGGGAGACGACACCTTTGCGATTTGCCAATTCTGGACGTTTTGTGCGGATTGCTTGGTCCAGTGTGGTTAACTGCTAGCTTTATGCTGTTGAATCAATTGTTTTGCCTGACGGTAACAGCTCGTAATAGATGATACCTTTATAATCCCACCACACGGAGAGCATAATCTTCTTCGGATGCAACTCCGCCTTCGAGCTTGTTTGCGGCGGCTCACTGCACTGCAGTGCTTCCATGATCTTTTACGCACTACATTATCGCAGACGATCCATTTTTCATCTCCTGTTACCATCCGCTTTAAAAATGAGTATTTTTTTGACGTTTCCGCAACGAATCTCAAATGGATATGCGAATGGCTAAGTTGGCCTCGGTTAATTCATGCGGTACCCAAACATTGAGCCGAGAAACGTATCCCAGCCGGCGCAAATGATTTTTGGAGCTCGTATGGGATATGTTAAGTGTTGTGGCTATCTCTCTCACCGATTGGCATGGATCTTCATCGATTACGCTCTTGACATCATCTGAATTAATCTCGGTCGGGCGACCGGAGCGGGGCGCATCATTAATGTCAAAATCTCCAGAACAGAAATTGACAAACCACTTTTGGCACACGCGTTCTGTTAGGGCATCATCACCATAAACACAACATATCTTTTTATGAGCCTCTGCAGCTCGTTTGCCCTTTTTAAAATAATTGAGCAAAATATGACGAAAATGCACTTTATTTTCTTCCACCTTTACAGCTACGCAGCAAGCACAATAGTAATGTTTGTTAAACCGAAATCCATAGAAAGGTTAAGCTTAACATAATCTTTCAAATGAACAATCGAGTTCTGCGCTTGCGCCGAAAACAAAAAAAGAAAATCGGAATGAATCTGTACCAAAATAAAAACCGAACGAACTTATTTGCCAACCCGAGATATTTGACATCTACTTCAAAAACCTAACCGATCAAACTAAAACCCCACGAGTTTAATTTTAATTTGAAAAGAAATAACATACTAACATTTCAAATGTTCAGTTGACTGTATAAAAAATACACTCCTATTAAAATTGCACATTCTGGTGACTTGATTGAATTCTTTCAAGAGATGATGCAATATATTTTAACTGAACGCAGAATAGCTTTTAGATAAACTTTACCAGAGCAAGTCAACAGAGTGTGAAGGGATCGTCCTAGGATAGGGTTTTTGAAATGAGACGATTAGGCTGTTACCTTGCCAGGGTAACATTCTGAATTCACTCAAGGCGGTTGATGCCAATATCCCCAGCCACCATCTTATCAGTTTCTTGAGCATGAATCAAACATGAGCCTTCTTCTGCAGATAACAGATTTGCACTTTTCTCCTTTCTTTTTCGAACGTTGGCTTTTCAAATAGATAACCTTTACTCAAATTGAATCAATTATTTATTTGATAGCTACAATATTGAATTAACTATTCTCTTCAGGAACAAGAAAATCGCGAGGTCAATGGCATTTTAATCGCCTGGGAGAATGATATGGAATGTGATAGGATGATAATTGGCGGATAAGAGGGTTAAAGATTGAGACTATGAGTTCTGATGAAAGTTATTGAAGCAAGTTCGAGATATCTGGACTTAAAAAACGGAGTTAGGTTAGAATTGAAACGTAACATGGAGCGTTAATGATAGTGTGGAGAATTTTCGATTGAAGAGATTGAATGCGTTGAAGATTGGAGCATTTCGTTGAACTCTACAGTTCAATACCGTAATTCCAGGTGGGTTTTAGTATAGAAATGTATATTAGTCGTTTGTTATTAAGTAAAGATTAGATCGTTCGTCCAGTAGTCTTTTAAGTAGTCCAAAGCACCATTTAACTTCAGTTCGTTTAAGTCGTTTGTGCGATTTCCAAGTGAATCTCCAAGCAAAAAGATCTTTAAATTTCGTTCTTCTACCTTGATCAAATTTTTGATTTTCTTCTTCATGTAGAAAAGAAATTGCGCCTCATCAAAAGCAAACCAAGATTATCCTCCTAGTTAAGAGCTGTCACCTTCGTCCGCGCGCACCGTAACAGTCTGCTAAGAGAATTGTGCTTCTAGGCGTTGCCAAAGGTGTTATTTTTGGATCACACACTGTTTATTTCTCTTTTACTAGTCTACCGCTAGTAGTCTAATCTTTGCTGCCCAGTAGCCGGATGGTATTTCAATTGACCGCAGACAGATGTTGTTCGTGCAAACAATAATATAGTTCTTCCTTTGTTTTCTCTGTCCACACGCTAGCGCCATCATTAATCTTCATACAATCTGTTTACTTCCTTAATGTTACTAAAAGCTTTAATGCATTGTCTTTCCCCAAGTAGCCTGCTTATTATCCTTAAATAAAATTTCTGTTCTACATTAGAAGAAGCTCTAGGAGTAACTACCGGTCACCAGAAAGCACCACTAAAACCATTTTTATGGGGTTTTTGAGATTTTTTTCATTAACTACTTATTCGATTTTTTTAAAAATTTCTTTCATTAAGGGTGGGTGGTGAGGGGTGGTTAGGCCTTTTACTGAAGTGCCATGACTTGTTACCAAATTTCGAATGAGATTTTCCGTATTTTTAAAATTTTCCCGCAAACTACTCCTGTGACTTTATTTAATAAAATTATATTTAAAAAAAGGTGGTACAGCGATTAGAAAAACTGCAACGTTTACTAAGAATTTTTTAACGGCAATTCGTTTAAGATCCTTCTATATGAATGGTTGGATTGATTCTTTCTAAAGGAGTAAGAATTAAATACAGTGCTACCTCGGTTCTCGACCACAATTCGTTCCGGAAATGCGGTCAAGAACCAATTTGGTCGAGAACCGAAACAATTTATCCCATAAGAAATAATGTAAACTCGTTTATTTCGTTTCTAAGCCCCAGAAATATGCCGTTTTACTGGCCTAATTTTTATATTTTATGTTGCCATACTCAACAGGTAGATCCGAGACACGTGTGCCCATTTCATATTTGGTAATTACTTCTTTCTTCTCTCGGCTCATCTCGGTGGTGTTCGAGTTCCAAATGTTGGTTCGGATTTCAGGACAATATTTTCTCGAATTTCTTGGTCGAATACCGATTTGTTCGAAAGTCAATCGTTCGAAAACCGAGGTACCACTGTATGACTTAAACTGTTCGGAGTTTGAAAAGCAAAAACAAAAAATTTGAGGTAAAACTTTGAGAATGTAGTTATCGAGAGTCTTGAGAGTATGCTCACCACCATTTTCTTTTAAAGGCGCTACAACATCTGACGTCATTGGCGCCTTGTGTTTTTTTTCAATGCCCTACAGGTCTCCAGAAAACTATGTCTCGTTACAGACAACACACTCTCCACAACCGTAAAGTGAACTGTAAGAAGCTCCTACGAGCAGAATATCTAAGGAGGATCAGCAGCTGGTTTCAAACCTGGGATCTCCGCGTTTGAATGCGGTATACGCTACCCACTAAGCTTATCCCGCTTCCCTGTTTTTAATTGATTTCTACACAGAAATTTTAATTCTTTACCCAGTTCTACTTTAAAGTTCGAACATTCACAACATCCGTTTACAGGTCCAACAAGCCAATAATCCTATCCATTTACTTCCGTTTTATTGAAAAGTCTTCTTCTAATTCTTTTCTTCAGCAACCATTGTTTTGTGTCATCTCACATTTACGCCAATTAAAATATCAATCTGTGGCACTTATTCATGCGACAAAAACATTATTTCTCAATAAAATTATAACAAAGAAAAGATGAACACAATAATATATGAGAAAACAAAGGAGAGAATTTATATTTTATGCAATTAAATTGATACAGGAAGATTCCTATGTGAATAAACTACAATATAACTTGGCTGTTGTAAATTCATAAACTAGAGTTGTTTGTCGTAACAAAAGGTTCGAGACTAACAAGTTACAACTTGTCACAACAATTGTGCGAGAGACAAATGAGAACTTATCTACAAACTAATTATACAATCTTGCTGCACGTGCATCCACTGAAAAATTGCAAGCATTGTTAGTTAACGTTTACCATAAACTGACATATCCTCTTGAAATATTCATATAAACTAAAATTTTGTAATTGCATATAGTAAAGCTGGCCGCTATTGTTGGTGCTAGTTAACACTTATTATTAAGTTATTAAAAAAATTTTATTAGCAGTTTCCTTCTGCTGCAGACTAAATGACAATTTTCAAAAAATTAAGTATTTTATGAGTCTATTGTTTAATTTTCAGTTCCCTTATTTATACTGTTTCGGTTGCTTGGTCCCCTGGTCATTCTGGGATTCCGGGTAACGAACTTGCTGATGAAACAGCAAAGGAAGGAGCTGCGTTGATAACAATGACTTCTCAGCCCATTATCCCTGTATCCTATCGACGTTGTAGAATAGAGGTGGAACTGTGGATTTTGAAAGAACATCGGAAACAGTGGAGATCCCGAACTGACTGCCGCCAGGCTAAGGAAATCCTTGGCCTGCCAAGAACGGATATGGTTGGTTTTAGCAGGTCCCGGATCCGCCAGTTGGTTCAGGTGTTGAGTGGACATGCGAATTTAGCATATCATCTTTTTAAATGTGGCCTTATCCAGTCGCCAAATTGTGCTGGCTGTGGTGAGTCCGATGAAACTGTGAGGCACTTTGTTGAGGTGTGCCCAGTTTATTCTAAAACTAGATTCCTCGTCTTCGGAAGGTCAAATGTCTCCCTACCGGAGATTGTAGCATCTGGTAATCTTAATGAACTTTCTAGGTTTATTCAGTGCACTGGGCGATTGAGTCGTCAAGCTCCCTAGTGCCCTGTTGCTACTTTGTTAGGTTATTATATTAGCATCTGGCAACTTTTAGCCGGATTTGTTTTTTAAACCCCGGTATCTCTCATGAGATGAGGGGTGGGCGGGGAACAATGGGCATCAGGATTGCCTGCGTTCTTTCCCCTTTTTTGGTGGAGCCGCCCGTCTTAAACAATCTAACAATCTAATCCCTTATTTATACAAAGACTGTTGAAACCTAGGTTTCAAACCACAATTCGAGCAAATTTCGAGCCGTCCGTGTACCACATTGAGTCCCCCACAACTGGAGGACCGCGTCACCAATCCTTTGAAAGACTTGTCGAAGCTATATTTGGGGGTCAAGCAAACTACTCCTGCAGTTTTTCAGATTTTGTAATCACTGTACTAACTTTTTTTAAATAAAATTTTATTAAATAAAATCACAGGAGTAGTTTGCGGGAAAAGCTTCAAAGAAGCATTTGAAACCTAGGTTATGTTAGTGTGTGTATTTTTTGTTTTTGTATGCACGTATATAAGTATGCAAAACTAGTGTCATAAATTAGATGAAATTAGCCTAAAGTTTCTATTTTTGCATAAAAACAATTCTGGTAAAACTACTTTATACTTGCCGATAGTGAAACCAAATTAAAACCTTTAAGAGAAGATTCTAATAGGGTGGCCCATATGGCCTACGCCACTGCGACCTCTTTGGATCTATTGTGGCTTCCCAATTTTAGAGTTCGCCCTCCAGACCGTTTAATCAGTCTCTTAAGTTTGGAGAGCGACTCTTGGGTAAAGCTCACAGGCCTTGGTTTTTCCTCCCCGAGAAGTAACATCCTTAGCCCAGTCAAGCCCCTCACACTGACACAACACGTGCAGTGCCGTTTCCTCTTCTTCTTGCACAGAACCTACAAAGGCTATCTCATCTGCCAGGCCCATGCGATGCATGAGTTTTTTGAGCCTGCAGTCTGAGCCCCACGGCCTTGACGGATTAATTCTGCAGGTCAGCCTTGGCGAATAGCCCGTTAGGAACTACTTCGCCTGCCTCTGCCCTGTGGTGGCAAGCTACCACTCCAGAGACCTATTCTGCACCCATAGTTTAATGGCCGCAGTCTTAAGACACTTGGAGACCCCAAAATAGGGCTCCGGGCCAACGAAGTGTCCCACAGAGCCTTCCCGGGCCAATAAATCTGCCACTTCGTTTCCTTTAATTCCTGAATGACCAGGTACCCAAACCTGAAAGACCTTATTTTGGTCACTAATTTCCTTCAGGGCACCTAGACAGTACCAAACCAGCCTTGAGATGACCTGGTAGGAACTAATAGCTCGTAGAGCAGCCTGACTGTCCGAGAAAATTACGATCTTAGAATTAATAATTCCTCGTCCAACAATCTCGGTAGCGCAGAACCTAATTGCAGCTAGCTCAGCCTGAAAAACCGTAGCTAGTTTTCCTAGGCTAACCGAAAACCTAAATTTCGGCTTCACCCCGTACACTCCCGCTCCTTTGTTCTGGAGCCGTCCGTGTACCACATTGAGTCCCCACAACCGGAGGACCGCGTCTCCAAGCCTTTGAAAGACTTGTCGAAGCTATATTTGGGGGTCATGCTATCCGAAGGCAGGCCCAAATTAAAACCTTTACTAAGTTTCTGACGATCAAACCAAATACAACTGACCAGTAGAACAGTTTTAATATTGACAGTGTTGTAAAATTACTAAATTCCTTGCTTTGGTTTGTTGTAGATTGAACAGATATGCTTGAAACAGCTAAATCTTTAAAACCAAATGATGTGTAGACTGAAATGAAAAGCGTACCGTATAATTTATGTTTGGTTAGAAGCATTTGAATGTAGGTTTTGTAAGTGTGGGTATTTTTGTATTTGTGTTTAAAACTGTCCGGTAGGACAGTTGTATAAGGGTTGATCATCAAAAAGTGCACGAAAAAGCGTAACGTTGAAAAACACCCAACTTTGACAATTTTTATAATTCCCAAATTTCCTTTAAAATATAGGGTAAATCCTCCTTTATAACTGTAATTTTTTTGGCAAAACCCAGATTATATATGTTTAAGTATATAATACTAGTAAATTAGATTAAATTGGCCAGTACTGGGAATTTTATTATAATTTAATACATCGTATTACCATTGACTTTTTTAATTAATTTTTACAAATTCTCTTTACGTCATGCATAATGTATAGTATATTTTATTATTGTTTTTTACTTTAGTATTTTTATGTACATCTAGCGTATGGATATATTTGTGGTCATAGAATAAACGCTTCTCTTATAACGGAGAAAAACTAGAAAATTCTTATACTAGAGAAAAACAAAAAATCCCATCAGATAAAATGATTTTCCGCTCAAGTTGCATATATGATCGGGAATATAGTGTTATTACTCAGATTTCACTTACTGTTAAGTAGCTGTTTAACGGAGCCATTTACATATTTTATGTTTCTTATCTGTGTTAACTCATTGATAGCATAAATGTACGTGGCAACGATGTAGAGCGTGAAATTTATATTCCTGCATAATTTTGATTTATTATTTATCACTACTTTAAATAGAAATTGGTTATGAGAACATCTTGGTTTAAATGAAAGAGAAGCTAAAGTTTAATATGGTTTCTTCGATAAAGAAAACGGATATTTTCTATTTAATAATAATATATTATTGACAACTTTTACAATAATTCAACAGAGGCGCCACGGTAGCCGAGCGGTTAAAGGCGAGACCTGCGAAGCTAATATGCATTGTGGTACTGGGTTCGATTCCCGGTCTTTAGGCCTTGGATTTTATTTAATGGTTAATAAAAGAAATTTACAGTAAAGTACGTTTGCTAGTCGCCTCCGTCCACGATACCTAATTGGTAGTTGGACGTAAAGCCCGCCTGAAAATATACTAATAATAAAAACTACTAATAAAATAATAATAATAATAATAATAATAATAACAATAAACTTATGGACTACACTTATTAGCCAATAATACTTAAGAGATAAATATAAGATAAAATTGTAGGTTTTAGTTACATTGAAGCAGTACTAATAGGCCAATAGAAAGATAGGAAATAGGCTGAGAAGCGTTCAATAGAGAGCCAGGAAAAGGAATTGGGTTTAGGGATTTCAAGCTCTGGTAATGAAGTTCTCGCAGTTCAGGCGCCTGGAAGAAGGAAGATAAGGAACAGTTTTTGTAGCTTTTCACACAGCAAATCATTGATCGACAGGGCCATAAATCTAGTTTGGAAATTCGCAAATACCTTCTCGACAAATTTCAATAATTTTTTTTATAGATTCACTTACCTCTGAGGGAGTTAGTAGAGTTTTTGTGAAGATTTTTGAATTTGAATTTTAATTGGAGCTTTAGTTTCTCTTTAATCATAAAAAGCGTATCATTAAGTAGTACCAGGTTAGTCAGAGTAATTTCTAATAATGAAATCGCGAGCACTTAAAAAAGTAATAATAATGAGGAGAAAATCTGGATTTGTCTGACTCAGTCATCTTGTAAGTATGAGTTGATAAGGGTGTCAGCTTAAGGTAAGGTGAAGACTAGAGGGCACGGAGGACTTTGGCGTTCCGAAGTCGGATATTATCTGGCAATTTCTATGGTGACAGGACTAGGTTGTCAGATCGTTGAGATGGATTGTCGGATGCGCCGAGTCTTTTTACTCACTATTAGCTATTCAAAAACCAGATGACCTAAACTATACAGCATTCAGGAAGGATATGAGAGTGTCCATTAAGTGTTGTCACCTTTGATGCGAAGTCACTGGTTCAAACTGGGTTCCTGGGTGACAGTGATTCGACACATTAAATTGGATCTTTCCATATTGATTTTCCGTTATTAAGTTATGATGCTGACACACACCGCGCGTGCGTACACAAGACCAATTTGTAAAAACCACTTTACCGAACTCTAGGTACCTCAAAAAGTATATTTCTATTTTTTTTTTGCGTATATTTGGGCTACAATAAGTAACAATGTTGGCGCTGTGTTACAAGTTACCGCAGTGGTTACACTCCAGAACATTAGACTGTTAGACACTCTCTTCACTTGAGAAGAGATCACGAGGCCACTGTCTTATAAGACGTCTTGTCTGGGTTATCAGGAAGAGTTTTTGAAGCAAGATTTTGAGCTAGAAGATTTATGAAAGATTGCAGATTGAAGTGGAGTTTACTGTATCTTGTTTTAGCAACTTGTGAGACAAAAGGAATGTTAAGGTCAGTGTGTATAGTCAGGTTAGAGACATAAAATGGAGCGTGTACAATAGTATTTTAGATTGAAGAGGTACTTTGGAGATTGGTTGAACCCCACAGCTCTATTCTATACGCCCAGATGGGTTTCAAAATAGAAGTATAAATCAGTCTTTTGGTATTTCTGGTGAAAAAACAACACGTAACAGAATATCCGAACGTTTGTAACACCTTTTAGTAAAGTGAACGAAAGGAAAAAATATATTAAAAAACTGGTTGAATGGTGGATTAAGACGGCACAAACGATCGACCGTCTTCCAAGGCGAACTGCCACTTGCCTTGTTTTCAAATTAGTTACAGAAAATGGTACTCGCAATTTCCTGATACATCCTAATTACTAGATCACTTTAACTACAATTTGAAACCTTCCTATGCGTCACTATTTCTGCATGAAAGTTGCTTAAAATATACTCGCATAAAATTGTCTTTAAAAATAACCCAAATAGAAGTAGTACACAGCTTTATATTGGAGCAGTTCAAAATGGAGAATAGCTTTGTCAGGAGAATTTTATATAGTAAATGAAAAAATAAATGTTTCATGTTGGCAATATACCAAGTAGGTTTCTTTCACCAGGTTATGTGACACTGTTATCTATAGTAAGATACCATAAACTAAGAACCAGAAGCACATTTAGAGACATACTAACCTAAAACAACTTCACTAGAGACTAGAGAGGGCACGGTGGTCAAAAAGCTCTGTCAAACGTTATAAATTCGGAATGTTCTCCATGAGGTTGTACAACAACAAAAAAAGACTCCAAAACGTTACAGAAGTTTCAGATTTCGAAGGTTCCATTCTTTGCTAATAGATTTTCCTGAAAAAAAATGAGTTTTAATTGATCCGTTCACTATACAATTCGATTAACTCCATAAAACAAAAAGTTGTGAAGTACGATGAAATATTCTGTAAATTCCGTTTATATTTTTTTTATTTATCCTTTTAATGAAATTTACACCTGTACCTACAGGGTACAATAGGTAAATGTGATAGGTATAAATCAATAGCGTGTCAGACGTGAATGACGGTCATCCAGTGATGGCCGCCATTAGTCACCCAGTTGGTCACGAGGCCAACGGCGCCTCAGCCGTCTTCGAGGATTGGAGGGTAGCGTAATTGAGGATAAGTTTGCAGCTAAAGGGTTGTGATGAAGTGAGAGTTTTTGGTGAAAATTTTTACATCGGATTTTGACAAGTTCGGAGATGAGTGGAATTTGGAGATCTATGTATGTATTGTGTGGTTGCTAACATAGAATGGAGCGTCTACTATGCGGCGGAGTATTTTGGATTGGAGTGTTTGCAGTGTATTGATGATTTTTTAGCTGTTCCGTAAAGTTCGAGTCCGTAAGTCCCGTATTGGTGTGAGAAGAGCTGTATAGAGTCGTCGTTTGTTCTGTAGTGAGAGTTTTGAACGTTTGTCGAGTAGTCTGGCTAGAAGTTTGTATCGTTTATTTAGTTCGGTACGTTTAAGTCTCGTATGGGGGTTCCAGGTAAGTCTCTTGTCTAGGTACATTCCAAGATACCGCACATGGTCGGCTGGTGGGATAGGTGTATGATGTAAGAAGACAGGAGGTGGAGTTTGACGTTTGAGTGTGAAGACTATGCATTTAGACTTAGTTGGGTTAATTTTTATACGCCAGTTTTCTAACCAAGATTCTATTGAGTGAAGGTGGGACTGTAGTGAACGTACTGCGAGGATAGGGTCAGAGTGTGTGGAGAGAATGGCAGTGTCGTCAGCGAAGGTGTAAATAGAGGTATTAAGGTTAGAAGGTAAGTCGGCCGTTTATAATATAAATTCAAATAAATTTATCGTTATCACTCAGTGCCTTGTTATCAAATTTGAGTTGAATTATTGCAACGATTTGCATTAGAGCACTGAGTTAATCAAAATAACTTCTGAAATAAATTATTTATTATTCAATGGCCTACAATTTTTTGTCGTTTAACGTTGTTAATCTTTATTATTTGGGAAATTTATTTTAAATATAAAAAACTATGACTGAACCAAGTGCTTTGACACTTTAAGACGTTTCAAAAAGTGGAGTTAATCGATTCGTGCAGTGAACGGCTCGAATTTTGAATATAAAAATCAAGAGTATTCTATTGGTTGATCCATGAAATCAGCTGATACACTTTCATTTAAAATTTTGTGCTTTAACTTTAACCATTTTCTCTGAGAGACCTCTTAACTAAATTAAACTTCGGTTGAAATGTCTCCAAAAGGGATTGTGTTATTACTGTGTTTTAGGATTAATCCCAACACAAGATTTTTTTTTTTTTCAATTTGTAATAGTTTTTATGATATGACATAATTAATAATACACAGCTAGTATTATTAAAAAAATAAAAAAAATACAGTTTTTTAAATTGTGAAAGAACAAAAAATTTTAAGAAAACGTTCTAACAAAGAAAATAAGAACTAAATTTAAGTTTAAAGTTATCTTCTGTAAAATACAGATTAAAGGCCGGCCGGCACAGCACTTTGCAGACAATTCAGATTAGTGAGATAACGATAACAATGTAGAATAACAAAAAGTTCAAAGCTTTTGTCTCTAACAATTACTAACTTGGTTCTTAATTGTAGATTTATATTCATTGTCTCTTGTTTAAGCTAATGTTAATAAATATAATAATAATTAGGGGGGAAAAGTTTTGAAACAAATTAGAAGAACTTCGCTGTTTCAATTTACAAAAAATAACAAGAAATCGCTGAATCAATGCTAATTGGCTACAATGTTTTGTAAAACAAATCAATGTTAATCTGTTTCAAAAAAGTGAAACTTACTGCAATAGGTAATAAATCTTAATTCACGAAATTAGAATGTGAAATAGAGTTTTGAATGAACATTTTTAACTGATTGAGGAAGAGATTAGCGGTGTTCTTCGCGCCCATAAGTTCATTGTGATTACTGTCATTGTTAAGTGTAATTACATAAGTTTAGTACAAATAATTTTTTCCCCAACAAGGAGAGAGTTTAACTTCAATTTATTTTCTCCGACACCCTGAGTTTTCTTAGCCTTTGCCCTTACAAGTAAGGGAAGGCCGTATTTATAGGATTATTAGCGGCCCTCAGGTCTTGCAACACTCGCAGTCTACTTAATAATCGATATTTCCAGGATCTAAAATTTGTGCTGGCACGATCTCTAATGAACAACTTATCGCAACGTTAAACAACTATCATCTGCGAGCGAATCAAATGTTTAGTACAGTATTGGGTAAGATAAGATAAGATAGTAGATGGGACGGGACCTATGCCCCAAGGCACTGCAGCCACAGAAGACTTATTGTGCCAGTCCCTTCTTAGTTCTAGTAGGCGAACCCTCCCCTTCTAAAGAGGTCGAGGACTTTCCCTACTAGTACTTTTTGCGCTACTATCTCCTTCGGCCTCAACGTTCCAAAGGTTTCATAGCGCAAACGTTCGATTGCAACGCAATCGAACAACAGGTGAGAGGCCGTTTCCTCCTCTTCCTGACATAATCTGCACAACGGCTCCGAGCTGATAAGCCCCACCTTGCGCAGATGCTTCTTGAACCTACCGTGCCCCGTGAATAGGCCTGTAATCAGAGTAATCTGATTTCTGCCCAAACACAGGGTCTCTTTGGATCTTTGCTTACACAGCCAAGGCATCAAGGTCTTGCTATGTTTAACCCCAGGACACATCACCCAGTTTTTTTCATGCTCCCTCCAGATCCAATCTCTGAGAGCCGCGCGAACCGAACCCCTGGTGATCCCCAGGACAGGCTCTGGACCAATGAAAGGAGTGTTAGCTCCATTCCTGGCCAGATAATCAGCTTTTTTATTCCCTTCAATACCCACATGACCCGGCACCCATTCCAACCGAACTTTGTTGTGCCGCGCCAGTAGTTCTAGGGCCTTCCTGCATTCCCAGACCAGGGAAGAGGTCATTCTGAAGGATACGAGAGCCTTCAGTGCAGCCTGGCTGTCCGAAAAGATACGAATCTCCCTATTTCTAGGTTCCATCCGCAGGTTTTCCTCAGCGCATATTTTAATAGCAAAAACCTCGGCCTAGAAGACTGTGGCGTATCTCCCAAGAGATCCTCAATGAGTACCTCGGGTTTAACCCCATACACTCCAGACCCAGTCCCACAGTCCATCTTGGAGCCATCGGTAAACCAAATGCCTCCCTTCCGGTACTGGTCCGTCCAGTTTACCCTCCATTCAGTCCTCGGTTTAATACACACCTGAAAAGGAGTCTCAAAACTGTATTTAGGACAGATACTGTCCCCTGCCATGTCAATAACCGGCCCAGGGTCGATCTTATCTGAAATACTCATTTGGCCAATGCAGGAACTTATACGCCTCCATTGCCCATTGCTCGCCATTCTGTACGCACTGGCCCTTGCCTCCGCCTGAATAACATATTAAGCGGAGCCAACCCCAGAAGTACCTCCAGCGCCGCAGTAGGGGTGCTACTAAAGGCCCCCGTGATCATCGACAGGCCAGTCTCTGCACCCTTGCTAGAGCCTTAATTGCCGTCTGTTGTTCAGTCTTCCTCCACCACACCACTGAACCGTAGGTGATGATAGGTATGACTGTACGTGTGTAGAGCCAGTGGGTCATCTTTGGGTTAAGACCCCATGTCTTCCCACAGGTTCTAGTTATTCCACAAAGGGCACAGTATTGGGCAACTTAAATAGGTATTGATAAAAGTTTTTACCTTAGCCATAATCGCTCCTCAGGAGTCCATTTTGGTTATAATATTCCTCTACTAAGGTTACATTCGCGCTTACATAATTCTTCTATTAATTCGATTTACTTATCGAATGGGACTTTAATTGTCGTATGGTTAACCTAAACTTGAACATTTCGAAAATACCTACCTACCTCTATTCGAATAATTTTTCAATGGACATTTCGATAAGTAATCAAGGTTTGGAATTGGTCAATCTTATGGAGAATTATAATTTTTTTTTTTTTAAATTTACGGAAGAAGTAAGGGAGATAAAAAGAGTAAATTTAAATTCTTAGGTGCCTTAAGGAACAGCGTTATCGATCTAGAGTAATGCACGTAAGTGGGCAACCACTAATTGCAAATATGATTGTCTGTGATAATATTGCAATTTCAGATCATTTACCGGGATCCTAACTAGCATAAAGCTCTAACTACTAAACTAATCCGTTCCCTTCTATTTGCAAAAACTCATTTTAACGCAAAAACCTAAGTAAATAATAAGAACAAACTTAAAGTAGGTTACTACAATGTGAAGTACTAGAAGTAATTTCACAAGAGCAAAGAGAAAAAAAAATATATTCGAGACGGCGCAATAAAGTAGAGATAATGGAGGAAGTTGCAGTGAAAAGAACACAGAAAAAGGCTCATGTAGGGCAGAGAATGCAATATAATAATGGCTATAAGAGTGAAACATTAAAACAGAAGTTTGAACCATATCTCACATGAACCTGCCGCGAACTGATGACCGCTCCTCGCTACCTGGACCGCTAGAACCTCCCTTTTGTTCGGATTCTCAAGAGGCTAGTTTATTATAACTAGATATTAATTTCAAACTGTTAAACCCTTATCCAGTTCACCCTTTATGCATAACAAAAAAGAAAAAAAATTAATTCAACCCTATTTAGTAAGTAATAAAGAGAATGAAGGTAGAAAACTTTTAATAGTATTCTAGCTAGTTATTAGTATTTACTATTTTGTAAGTGAACTTTTAATGTTCTCAGAGAGAGAAAGAAACAGTGTGTGATGTAAAAGTAGAACAGTTTACGAGGCTATTGTAGGTGAGGTAAAGGGGTAGGAAGTTCCTAAATTATTTTAACGCAGGTTGTTGGGAATGTTGTGTATTTTAAGAAATTCAATTAGTGTACAAGCTGGCAAGTTTCACGTCCCTATCCAGGGACTATTGAGTCTAACCAAACAGGCAGAACTGGATCGTTGCTCTAACTGGAAGGTACCAAATCAGATCTCTGATCTCTGATACAATAGACTGTTTGGCGAACCCGCACAGAATCTAATACAATCTAAACTTAAGGCTACTTTTTTTTTTTTAGATAAGAGTATTTGGTCGATGAACAGCCCATGGTAGCGGAAGACATCAGTGGTTTGTGGTAGAGGTGTTTGGTTTGTAAGAGGCAGTGTTATTTTAAGAAGAATGAAAGTAACTTTTAAAAAATAATACAATATCACCATTTAATACAAGCAACCTTAACTGTTTTATAAACAACGAGAATAAAGCTACAAATAGTAAGCAATACTTATCGCGTTGAATAACGTTGAATGACTCCTTGAATAACGAATAAAGCGTTCGCAATAAACACCAGGTAGTCCGAATATCTATCGCAATTTTTTCTGTTAAAAGAAAAATGTAATTTATTTTAATATACAAGGTGTTCAAGACGGCTCAAATGTACTGTATCATGCTGTATCAGCATGTACTGTGCCTTCAAAGGTGCCTCCTCTGGCTCGTAAGCCAGGTTAGCCAGGCGGTGCTCTCTGTATCTGAGGAGGCACCTTTGAAGGCACAGTACATGTTGCACAAGATGTGTAAAGTGCATTATTTGATAAATTAAGAAATAAGTTTGATCCTTTACATGATAGATATTGATCACTTAAATATGTGGCAGGAGGTTTCCCATTATTTTGGTAATTAAACGCAACTCTCCCAAAATTACCAAATAATTATTAACCCTTCTTGTTTGTAACAGATGTAAAATTATTTTTTAGCCATTTTGTGTATGCTTGAGAACATCTAAAGCTCTTAACATTTGATTTTTCTTAGAGAAATCACTCGGAAAAACTACTTATTTCCCGATATTAAGAAAATTACTAGCTTTACTGCCTTGGCAATATTTTCAGAAAAAAGGGGATGAAAAAATACATAAAAATGATCTATCGCGTGCTCTTCTTTCTCTTTGATAACAAGTTAAAAAATTGAAATATCGGATTTTGAATTGGCCTAGCACCTTTAATTTTAAAGAAATCGAATTGCGGTTTCCGGTTTCTTTCATAACTTTTTATACTCTTAAAACTGTGTACATGAAAATGGGGGTCAACTGCAAACCCTCACATTTGGACGCACTTCTGACGCGTATGCGGACAGGAATCTGAAATCAAGTGACATATTCTGAAACTAGAGGTGATGGGCAACAAATTTTTCCTCTATCATTTTTTGCTCAGATCAACCGTTTAAGCGTGAAATGCATTTGAGACGTCTTAAAATGAACCCCCTTTATAGTTTGTGAAACTTTATTATCGGCGAAAAATGTGTAGTTCTTAACACAGGTAGGATGATACTCTTTGGTTTCTTCCCCCCTTAGAAATGAAAATCAATAGTAACTAGATGATAGGTATCAATAGAAAGAGATGGCTGGTTGGCCTTGGAAAGTATAATTCGAAAGCTAGTAAAGGCGGCAGGTGCTAATGGACTTGGAAGAAGAACTTGATAATGCAAAATTGAAAGAGATGCATGAATAAGTAAACATCCACCGTTGGTAAAACTTGGTAAAAGAAGACTCAGCCCGTTAAGATACTTTGATGCTACATTTTGTGACTTTCTAGAATAAAAAAAAATCATTTTCTTTCATCTTGAATTAAGTATTTTTAATAATTTATTAAAAATAAATGAATACCCCGACTGATGTACAATCTACAGAAGAATTAGTCAAACTATCTAAATATCAGATTTTGCTACGTTATATTAAATTTAAATACAAACACATTATTTCTTTCGCTTACTAGGTACGAGGGGGTACCCAAAAATAACCGGAATTGCGTTGCCGCGCATGGAGCTTATGTAGTACGCATTTCTGCCGCTAGACGTGTATAGCGCAATTTTTTGCCAGTTCAGTCCTGCCTGTGTTGTCTGCCTGGCTTGTTCTGTTCATCTGCAGTGATTGTTTTTACCAGCGCTGTTTTGTTCTTTTTTCGTTTTTTATGATGGCAAGTTTAAGTGTTTTAATGTTGAAAACAGCTTACAAAGATGACGCTATGGGAAAAACTCAAGTATACGAGTGGTTTACTCGGTTTAAAAATGGCGACATGTCGATTGATGACAAACCTCGTTCTGGACGTCCATCAACTGCCCGAATCGACGAAAATGTTGAAAAAATTCGAGAGCTGGTGTTCACAGGCCGTCGACAGACAATTGATCAACTGTCAGAAAGTAGTGGGTTATCTTGGAGCTCGGTTCAGCGAATTTTAACGGAAGATTTGGGGATGAAAAGGGTTGCTGCCAAGTTTGTTCCTCGAGTTCTGACTGACAATCAAAAAGAACATCGAGTTGAAACATGTCGTGCTTTGAAACAACAGCTTGAAACTGATCCAGACTTTCTGTCAAAGGTCATTACTGGTGATGAGTCATGGTGCTATGGTTATGACCCAGAAACAAAGCAACAGTCGAGCCAATGGAAGACGTCATCTTCACCCCGACCAAAAAAATGTCGTCGTCAAGTCAAACATCAAAACAATGCTGATTTGCTTTTTTGATGCCAAAGGCGTAGTCCATTCAGAGTTTGTCCCCCCAGGTCAGACCGTCAATCAAACCTTGTATTTGGAAGTTTTGAAAAGAATGCGCAATAGTGTTCGCCAAAAAAGACCCGATTTGTGGCAAACAGGAGACTGGTTCTTCCACCACGACAATGCACCTGCACACACAGCCATCTCTGTTACACAGTTTTTGGCTAAAAATGGCATGGTTCCGCTGCCCCACGCACCTTACTCGCCTGACCTGGCTCCGTGCGACTTTTTCTTATTTCCACGCATGAAAAAGGGCATGAAAGGTCACCGATTTGACAACATTGAAGAGGCCAAAAAAAAACGAAGAAGGAGCTGTCAGCCATTTCTAAAGATGACTACAAAAAATGTTTCGAACAGTGGAAGCACCGGTGGGACAAATGTATTAGTTGTAATGGAGAGTATTTTGAAGGGGATAAGGTTGTTCTGTAAAAAATTTGTAAATAAATAGCTTTTAAAAAATAATTCCGGTTTTTTTGGGTACCCCCTCGTATTTATTTCAAATCATTTCAAATTTCAGCTTTTCAGTTTATACCAGAAAATTATCCGTTTTGAGGAATCCTTCAAGTCCGAAAAAAAGTGTGTTTTTTTCCTGTAAATGACTGCACAGAGTAACTGACACAAACTATCTTAAAAGATATAATCTACACAGGGACTGATTGAAATGCACATAGGCCTAAAGCAATAGTCGTTGCAGTGAACGCAAAATGCATTTAGCGTTATAAGCAACAACAAATAACATTCACACATATCAGAGTGGAGAAGTTACCCAGCGGTAACACTCCAAAAAAACATTCTAAATTCTACTGACTCTCTTCATTAGAAAGGAGATCGCAAGGCCCCTGTCTTTTAAGACGTCTAGAAGTGTTGTCTGCAAATGTCCTGGAAGATAGGTTGTTGTACAAATGGATTGTGATGTGTTTGAATGTTAAGATGGAAATTTCTGTATCGTGTTTTAGCTACTTGTGTTGCACGAAAGGAATGTTCAAATCTGTGTGAATGGTTTGATTGGTGACGTAGAAAGGAGCAATTACTACAGAGCGAAGAATTTTAGATTGCAAGGACTGCGATTCTTTGCAGATTTGAGCGTTTGGTTGAACCCCACAGTTCGATGCCATAAGCCCAGACTGGCTTTAATATACTTACATAAATAAGTCTTTTGTTACCCAGAGTGAGTTTTTAACTGTTGTCGAGTAGTCTTTTCAGTTGTCGGTAGCGTCTGTTGAGTTTTGTTCTCTTAAGTCTTCTGTCAAGGTAAAGCCCAAGATAGCGGACTACTTTGACTACTGGTAAAGGAATAAGATTGTAAAAGACAGGAGGAAGAGTGATGCGTCGAAGAGTGAAGGTAATGTTTTGAGATTTTGTTTCGTTCAGTTTGATAGCCCATTTTTTGAACCATTTCTCTAAGGAGGTGAGATGAGACTGAAGGTTTCTATGAGCTATCAATAAATCTTTGTTAGTAGATAAGATGGCAGGATCGTCAGCATAGGTGAGAAGGATGAATATGTATCGAAAATTTAGTTTCAAATTTGTTACTTATTATTGTTATGAATTTGTATTACCTTTTAGTATTACCGTAAATTTCTAATATTTAGTAATCATATTAGCGAGGGCTCGTTCAAAATAAAATGTAAAAAAAGTGCATTATACTGCGAGTTGGTTCTAAATTACAAACTTTTTATTTTATTTTTTTATTTTATTTATTTACAAGACGGGCAATCACCCAGTTACAAAGAAATATAATTTAAAATAACAATTAATAATAACTCAACATTTATACATATATATATCGTAGAATAGAAATAAAAATAAAATAGAAATAATATATACACATAATAGATAAAAAATACTTCAAAATATGTACTATAAAATATACTTTAAAAATAGAGAAACTTTACTTAATTAATAAATCTTAATAATACACAAATAACCGGTTAATAATAATTAATTAATAAGTTTTCCATAGTGCCAATCACCGCAAAATCAGTCATTTAACAAACGTTTCAACTCGATTATGTTGGTGTTGAATAAATCAAATATATCAGCGGGTAGATGATTAACTTGATCCGCAACTCTTGGAAAATAACTGAACTTACGATAATTAGTACCATGGCACACTTTAGAAAACACTTGTCTTTGTCGAGTACTGTTTGTTGGTCGAGTACTGTTTTGTATTGTTATTTCCTATACCATCCCTACATAAATCTTATTATTATTGAACACGCAATAAAGCACAATATACAAGGAAGGCACTTTAGAGACGCCTAATAAATAGTCTTTCCCAAAAGCGTCCTAAAGGGAATTTCAAACAAAATTACCTGTACTAGATATAAAAAATACAATTGGTGGTAGGTTCGAGAAAATATTAAATAAATACAGTATTGATTCAGTAAAATATGATTCATGTTATCTAACTTTGAACAAAACTTTACTGCATCTCTAAGTGAAATATCAAGTTCGAACATTCAGCAATTTTTCGCTTTTGACTCAAATTTTGATAAATTCATAAAGATAAACTAATTCGTAAAAAGAACACTTTTTTGCGCTCAAAGGAATTTCATAACTAATATTTCCTGGTCAAGTAAATTAATAATATTTAAATCTGCATAATTGCATTTCCTTCCTTTAATAGAATAAGAGGGAAAGCATAAGCGATGCAAATTAAAGGTGCAAATAAAAAAAAAAAACGTTAAATTACATTATTTATTTTTCAAAATGGAAGAAGCACTTCATCAATTATTGTAGAGACTTCAGTATTGTGAAAGAGTAGCTTCTGGGCTTAGAGCTCACAATAAGTAGACTCATTGTTAATAAAAAAGAGTAGGATCCTATTTAATTGAGTTTGTACACTAGGGAAATTGTAAAACGGATAGGATTTCTTGTTAGTGAGAAACTATATTCTAAGAATAGTTAGTTGAACACTATAGAAGAAGAAAAAAAAGAACAGAAAAAAGTAGAAACTAAATTGAAACAGAAGATTTCAACTGACATTTAAGGACAAGCTGGGAAGGGATTGTTTAAGGTAACCGCCCTTTCTATGAAGAACAGCTCTGATGTGAACACTCTTTCGACTTTCTGGTTACTACATTCGACTTGTAGCTTGTGGAACATTTGAATTTTACTCTAAAAGTTTTTTATTTTAGAACATTTACATATAAAGTGGAAATGTAACCTCAATATGGTTACATAGAGAACAAGTTTTAACGGTTTTTCCATTAAAATATTTATTTAAATGCATTATCTTACCTCCTTTCTTCTATTACCTATTTAATTTGAATTGAATTCAAGAGGTTTCAGTAACCTACTTAGTAAGAAAAAGTAATTAGAGTGGAATAATGTAAGAAAAAGTAATGTAAGTTGGTAAATTGCCGTGGACAGAGGCAACTAGCAAACATACTTTACTATAAAGTTCTTATATTAACCATTAAATAAAATCCACAAGGCCTGGACTAGGAATCGAACCCACTAAACCAGCAATACATCTTAGCTTTGCGGGTCTAGCCTACCATGGCGCCGAGTTATGTTATTGTCATACTTTTTCAGAGCATTTCTGTAGAGAGAAATGTCGACAATATCCAAATGTTGAATAACAAATTATATGGGAGAATTGAATGCTTTATTCTAGTTTGTACGAGAGAAAAAAGAACCTAATTCAATTGAAAGTTTTTTAGTATCTGCGGCAAATTGTCTTCGAGAGAAATTTCTGTTTTTCTTATTAGATTGTTTCCAAACTGAACATAAAACTTCTGACGGTGACAGCAGAAAACTTTTAGATGTTCGTTTATACACTCTTAGAAAATTTTTAAACAATATTTCTACACTAATAACGGCTGAAGGAAAACAGCCTAAAACTAAATGGGTTAACCAAGATGAATTTTACGAGAAAAAAGGCCGATAAACTTATCTTTTCAATCTGTTAAATCGATTTTTAAATTAAGTAGATTATTTTCTTTATCTAATAGGGACTTTCAAACGTGTAATTAATCATTATCTATTGAAAATATGATAAAATCCATAGTGCTCGATAATACTTTGGATTTTAGCCGACATAACCCCCAAGTTTATTGTATCTCTAGCCGGATTCGAATTTTCTTCTGTCATCAAAGGTGGATTAATCTGTTTAATGTAGAGATTTTGACTTCAAGCGAGCATTGACAACGCTAAATGAGATTTCAATTCAAATTACTATTTGTGTTCCAGTAAAACAGGAAATCAGCGAATGGCTTAAAGCTTTAGAAAAAATGTTAAAACAGAGGTGGGAAAGTAAATTACTTTACTAAGAGTTAAGGATAGTTATTTTAAAACAAAAACAAAACAGTACTGTGGCTGTGTCATGGTCACGGCCGTGTGTTGTACGAGAATACGTTTACGTAACGGGTTATATTTTTTGTATAAAATATTTTTATTTATGTATTTAGGATGAAATCAAGGAAACAAATAATTACTGTGTTACAACATAACTTTATTAAATACATAGTATTATTAAGCAGCGGTAAGTGTGTTTCTTTTGTTAGCTTCAATGAGCGCAGAAACCACAGACGATCACACACATCACACTTATGTCCGAATGGATTGTTGACAAACGTCGTAGTGAAACGTGCACTAGATGCTGCCCAATGTGTCTTCATAATCGACGATCTATGCCTATACAGTCCGTTGTCGATGTAGAAGCGATTTCATCATCCACTTGCATAATTTCAACCGCCCCAGCTGCAGATGTATTCGCACCGTCGTTGATCCGCTCGGCAGCATTCATTCTTTTACGTTCTCGGCACAGCTTGACTCGGTCACATAGTGTTTTATTATTACCATTCGATTGTTCTTGAGAAGCCCTTTCCAACCGTATACGATCTCTGTATTTGGTTTTGGCTTTTCGACGCGTATAGGCCGAAAGGTATTCTAACACCTTATTATATTCACTGCCACTATTTAACACTAATGTTTTATATACAATCGATAGATTGTGACGACAGCTGACGATTAAAACTTAAACGAACATCGTAGCTTCTCCGAGTCAAAAGTTATACTAATTGCAAATCTCGATACGCAGCAAAATGATCTCAAAATGGCGGCGCTTCCCCCTCCACCGCGCGCGATGCGTGACAGTCCTCGCTTAACGTATTCTTTGATCCTTTAGCTATCCAGTGGTCTAATTTAATTTTGGATGTAGACGATAGATTCGAAACTATAACGCCAAACTGTATCCCCCGATTTTGTTATCATTAGGTTTTTTGGATTGCTTCCATATGATAGCAAATTTAAAGTATTCACGTCAAAAAAAGATCTCTATTTGAATAGAAATTACATGACTCCCTTTGTCAAATATGGTGAGGTTTGGAAAATCTACAAACAAGCAATTATTTCAACAGAATAACTTATTTTAAGTTTAATGAAGGTTTTCTAATCATTGTAATGTAGGAAAGAATTTAATATGTCTCAAATGTTTGGATATACAGGAAAATTTGTGAGCTAGAACCATGAATAGAATAAGCTAATAATGTTAATGCACCAACTGCTAAATTTATTTTTGTTTGAGATAAAGATGGCATTGCTGGAGCTCTTATTTGATTACTTATACAAATATGTGTATATTGTATGGAAGTAAAGCCTTTTATCCTATATAGGATAGTGTAAGGTTATATTCGTAACGTTTACCCAGATAATTGGTACACTTTAGGGCGACAGGCTCAACCAGTACGGCATTTTATTATTAAAGGATACAAGTGGGTTTTGTTTGAAAGGCTCGCTAAGTCGGACAAAACACAATGCAGTAAGGGCAGACACGGTACGCCTGTTCCTGCCAGATAACAAGTCAACAATCCTCTCATCAACATCCACCTGTCTTCAACAACCTCCATACGCAAATACAATGCAGCTAGTTTTACACTCCAGTGTTTACAGATTTGTATATCATAATTATTTTGAATATATTTCATTAATTTCACAAGAAGTGGAGGACACTTCAATGGTTTTAAGATACCTACAATTAACAGACAATAAGATGAACTTTATGTTTAAATATGTACAATTAATTACAAAAAAAAAAAAAAAAATGAAGTACTAATGTATTTACAATGATATTTCATTACACTTCAGAGGCCGCACTGGATGGGACAAGGATAAATTATGCAGGGGAAGCAATGTAAAAACTTGCAGCTGGAAAAGTAAGTTAGAGAAGGATATGTTTAATTCATTCGTGTCTATAGGTAATAGAAGGATCGTAAGGGGCTATGACGCGGTAGAGTGGATTAGGACGGCATTCTAGGAGGAAAGGAGTTTGAGCAGACGATTTTTGGATATAGGAGTGTACGGGGATAAAGGATGCAGTCTCGAGAAGTGAGAAGACTTAAGTGCGTCGAGGAGAGTCTTTAGAAATTTGTTCTGTGTTGTCCTGGAGTTTCTTGATGGCCTCCAGGTGGAGGAAGCGCAGAGTAAAATCGGCCTGATGACCGCTTTGTAAAGGAGGAGTTTGGCCTGTGCAGTCATCTTCGACTCCTGTGTGAGTATTGTAATATTATGTTATCGTGTATCACCATTTATTAGTTGCAGTTGTAAATTTCATTAAAACAATTACAAAAAAAAAAAAAAAATACCATCATGAATATTTAAAAGACAAAAATGGGCTATCTCTTCATCAATCTCAGACAATGACCGCCAAAAAACCTTATCTGATGAATAACGCAATAAATTATGTAGGAAACCAGAAAGTTTTCAGACCGCTATCAATTACGGATTACGATTCTAGAGATGATGATTGGGCAGTAATTACCAACAATTTGTCTGTTAGTAACTATTATCTGCAAGTAACTATTTAAAGGAAACTCACAAGAAGAAGGGACGTTAAATTATCAGCTGATAACGATAACTAAGTGATAATGGAAGAGGATAGACTGTGAATTTTATCAAAGAATATTACTAACTTCAGTAACTTAGCCACAAATAATTTCTGGGACTGCGGCAGGAATTTTTAATGAAATTGGTATTGATCGGCACAGGATTAGAATAAGTCAATCAACTTAAATCGCTGATTAAAAAGACATAAACAGTTAGCGAAAGAATCAGACGACCCTTCGATCGAATTCGCACTTCAAGGAAAAGAAAAAATGAATTAGATCTCATAAAGTCGTTGATCGATTAAGTCATTGAAGAAAACAATAACTTATTTATTTCTTTGTTATCTTCGCGACACATTAAAAATTTAACGCCTCTTAAAGGTTAGGGAAGATGCTATACAAGGTATTAAACTTTTAAATCTTCATCAATTTCTGGCTCAAAAATAAAAATAAAACAACTAGTTTTTTAATTGAAATTTTCGTTTGATTAATCTTCAAACAATTTAATTCAGAAGATACAAAAAAATACCGTAATGAATTAAATCAATAAAAAAACGTGTTGCATGCATCCGCCTCGTGACCAGCCTAAAAATAGAGCACTTTTATTAAACAAAGAATTCTTAATATTTCAATTTAACCCGGCCATAGATGGGAACCTTCTCTGGCTTCGCAATTAATAAAACAAATAACTAAATTTTAAATTAAAATTACAAAAGAAAAATCAGAAACAAGAAAACTTTCATAAGAGAAAAATAAATTAACTTTTTTTTTTATTTAACAATAACTATGGCCAACAATTTTTCTCAAGCGAAGATTGCTTTTCTTTTAAACGTATAATACGCTAGAATTAAAGATAATTAAATAACATTTAAGACTTCGCTAAGCGCTGAGGCAGAGTTACAGTTCCGAAGTTCATGAAAAGAGAAACAAATTATGAAATCCATAAATTACAGAAAGAATAGTGTCATTTGTTTCATTTGCTTCATTTTAATTTGAAAACTTTACTTTTTAGGTAAATCTCAAGTATTTTATTAAAGTTGACATCCATTTTTATACTACTTTACTTTCTTAATAATTTTATGAACCGTCGCAACGGTTGATTCTATTTAAAAAGACATTCAAATATAAAAACGTATTCTAAAATTTCAACTACCTCCTCTCCTCTTCGTCCTACTGACGGTTCCTGGGCTAAATGTGACTCGGAAAAAGCTGAGCTATTTGCAACGCACCTTTCAACTGTCTTCATTCCGCATCCTGACGTTCTCAACTCACAACATACTCGAGACGTTATTAGGGACTTAGACATACCTTTACCTCTTTCTATGCCTCCAAAACCGTTCACACCCTCCCAAGTCAAGCAAGTCATTATTAATCTCAATAAAAAAAAGAGCCCTGGTTACGATCTAATTACTGCCAACATCCTACTCCAACTACCCAAAAAAGCAATAGTCTTCCTCACTACCATTTACAACTCGTATTCTCAGAACTACTTACTACCCTATACTCTGGAAATTTTCTACAGTTCGAATGATACCTAAGCCCAACAAACCAACCCAACTACCTTCTTCTTATCGACCGATAAGCCTCTCTTGAGCAAAATATTCGAGAGACTTCTGTTACCACGTCTCCACGAAATTATAGAATCTCTCGAAATTATACCGGACCATCAGTTTGGTTTCAGAAGCTGCCACTCGACGATCCAGCAGGCCCATCGTGTTGTAGACACCATCGCTTCTTCACTCGAACGAAAACAATGCTGCGCCGGAGTATCCCTCGATATATCGCAAGCCTTCGACCGAGTCTGGCACGAAGGTCTACTATGGAAACTCAAATGCATCCTTCCTAGCACTTACGAGGGTCGTTTGAAAAGTCCGTGCAAAAATAAAAACTACTTAATTTTTTGGGGTAAACCTTTTTTATTTTTCAACATAGACTCCTTTTAGGCTTATACACTTCGTCCAACGCTGCTCTAGTTTGTTGATCCCTTCCGAATAATAGGATTTGTCCAAGTCTGAAAAATAGCCATTCGTTTCTGCAATCACCTCCTCGTTTGAATAAAATCTTTTTCCCGCCAGCCATTTCTTCATATTGGGGAACAAATAGTAGTCCGAGGGAGCCAAGTCTGGAGAATAGGGGGGATGTGAAACGAGTTGGAACCCTATTTCCATTAATTTTGCGACCACAACTGCTGAGGTGTGAGCTGGTGCGTTGTCGTGATGGAAAAGGACTTTTTTGTGGGCCAATCGTGGGCGTTTTTCTTGCAGCTCGGTTTTCAAACGGTCCAATAACGATGAATAATATGCACCTGTAATAGTTTTACCCTTTTCCAGATAGTCGATGAGGATTATTCCTTGCGAATCCCAAAAGACAGTCGCCATAATCTTTCCGGCCGAAGGAACGGTCTTCGCCTTTTTTGGCGCAGATTCCCCCTTGGTAACCCATTGTTTAGATTGTTCTTTGGTCTCAGGAGTGTAGTGATGTATCCATGTTTCATCCACAGTGACGAAACGACGCTTAAAGTCCTGCGGATTCTTCTGGAACAGCTGCAAACCGTCCTTGCAACACTTCACACGATTTCGTTTTTGGTCAAGCGTGAGCAATCGCGGCACCCATCTTGCGGATAGCTTTGTCATGTCCAAATGTTGATGCAAAATATTATGTACCCGTTCATTCGAGATGCCCACAGCACTAGCAATCTCACGCACCTTCACTCTTCTGTCATCCATCACCATATCATGGATTTTATCAATGATTTCTGGAGTAGTAACCTCAACAGGGCGTCCAGAACGTTCAGCGTCACTTGTGCCCATATGGCCACTCCGAAAATTTTGAAACCACTTATAAACTGTTCTAATCGAAGGTGCAGAGTCACCATAATGTTTATCAAGCTTCTCTTTAGTCTCCTGAGGCGTTTTGCCTTTCATAAAGTAGTGTTTACTCAACACACGAAATTCTTTTTCGTCCATTTTTTGAAAATCACTCGACTTCCTCGATTCAAACGAATGCCAAACACAAAGAAATAGACCGTTCTGGCTGAAACTTGGTGTGTGTTCTTCCAAGAGATGCTACTAACTAAACATAACCCTCCATACGCGCCAGTGGTGCTATCTCTCTGACTTTGCACGGACTTTTCAAACGACCCTCGTATTACCTCATACTCAGCTCTTACCTCTCTGACAGATTCTTCCAAGTTCTTCAAGGCACTACTCACTCTTCCATCTATCCTGTCCTTGCTGGTGTGCCACAGGGAAGTGTCTTAGCTCCTCTACTTTACACAACCTACACTGCCGACTTACCTTCTAACCTTAATACCTCTATTTACACATTTATCGCATTCACTTATTGTACCCTGTAGGTATAGGCGTAAATTTCATTAAAAGGATAAATAAAAAAAATATATAAGTAGTATATTATATAAACGCAAAGATTATTTTATATTTTGTTTTTTTCCTTTTCTACTAACTAAATCTCGAAATAGAGTTTTGTAATGTAATTTTAAAATTCAAGAATAATTCATACCGCCAAATATGTCGGTTTTAGTTAAATAAATAAAAATTAAATTACATTAAAGCCAAAGAAAAATATGTCACACTTAAAAGGCGTTCACGTTCGTTAATCAAATAACAAAATAAACTTATATTGCGCTGATATTTCGGTATTAGTCACTTTTCTAGAAAAAGTAAAAACTTAACTGCTCACATTTATGACGAATCTTCCTGCATTTTATTCTCCAATTCTGGTAAAACTTAAAATGATATAAATCGTATTTTATCCAGTTAAGTTTGATTTATATATACCAATACTTTTACTGTTACAAGAATTTTCCAAACCCAATCATTTATTAAAACTAAAATAACAAACTTTCGTTGTCAGTTTTCAAGGAGAAAGTTAAAATAGACTTTAAAGAATTTGCCGAAAACAAAACGTTTTTGTTTTCTTATCGATCTAACAATAAGAAATGGAAATTAATTAAGGAATAAATGTTCGAGGCGGCATTTACCGTAATAAATAAACTCCAATATGGAAGGACAATTTCTGCAGTGAATTATAGAAGCAAAAACAAGAAGGTAGAGGGTAGGTTTCAAAGTCAATACAATATTGCAACAACTCGCAGCTGGAAGTTAGTATACTGGGGCTCCAGTTATTGGTCGTAAAGTATCTTCTTCCAACCAGTTGTCTAAACAATTTGTGCAACAGAGTATTGGAAAAGGAACTTTGTAAATAATTCTTTCAATTCTAAAAAAACACAAAAGAGAATATGCAATTTGATTTTATAGTTCAATGTGGAGAATTTTCATTCAATCTGGGTTGAGGTTTCTAGGCACACAACCCAAACTTTCTGGTTTATGGACAATCTCCCCCTTTTATAAAAGTTAGATCGGTTAACCAAATAGATTTGAATTTATCCAGGCAAAGATTCTTTTTTTAGTTTGTATTATGAAATATTATAAAATGCTTTAGATTCACCGAGCCTAAAATTTTATTAATCGAGCATTTTGTTTGTTTTTGTTTTGTTTAATGGCTATAACTTTAAATAATACAACGCTTTCTCAAAGCAATGTTTCCATTTATTTATTGGAAAGGTAAAAACTTTGTTGATATCCCCTGCTGAGGAAAACCTGCGGATGGAACCTAGAAATAGGGAGATTTGCATCTTTTCGGACAGCCAGGCTGTACTGAAGGCTCTCGTATCCTTCAGAATGACCTCTTCCCTGGTTTGGGAATGCAGAAAGGCCCTAGAACTGGCTCGGTACAACAAAGTTCGACTGAAATGGGTGCCGGTTCATGTGGGGATTGAAGGGAATGAGAAAGCTGATCATCTGGCCAGGAATGGATCTAACACTCCTTTCATCGGGCCGGAGCCTGTCCTGGGGGATCACCAGGGGTTCGGTTCGTGCGGCTCTCAGAGATTGGATCTGGAGGGAGCACGAAAAGAACTGGGTGATGTGTCCTGGGGTTGAACACGGCAAGACTATGCTGTTCGATTGCGTTGCAAACGAGCGTTTGCGCTATGAAACCTTTGGCCGAAGGAGATAGTAGCGCAAAAAGAATTAGTAGGGAAAGTCCTCAACCTCTTTAGGAGGGAAGGGTTCGCCTGCTAGAACTAAGAATGGGCTGGCACAATAAGCCTCTTGTAGCTGCGGTGCCGTGGGGCGTAGGTCCCGTTCCATGTAAAATTCTAATTCTAATTCACATTCCAGCATCCAAAAGTGATAGTCCTATTCCGTTTGCCTGGTCGATACCAATTAATCCGTCGATTTTCCTCTAATTGTAAGTCAATTAGCATTATACATTTTTTTAGCTGGACATGGAGCTGGTCCGTCGCAACTACACCCAACTTGAAGGACCAAGGAGGTTTGATTTTCGGGTCCTCTTCCCTTAGACGGGTTACCGTTGCCTTATCAAATTGCAATGTTGATAGGGAGTTCCTGCATCCTTGGCAGGTATCTCTCAGTTTCCTGGTTGAATTCTTTGCTGAGCACAGTGGTACAGCAGACATCTCTACATAATGGGACTCATCCCAGATCTTTTTTTAAAGATTTATTGCGAGTAGGAATAGGCTAACCATATCGATATCTTACTGCTAGGGATATTAAAAGATTAGTTTTCTGTTCAGTTTGCTGTTTCGTAGAATTTAGGGTTTCTTATATGAAGTTACCAACTGAATCAAAAATTATTGCTCGAATTTTGTAGTTTCCAGAATTGAATCTCCAATCTAAAGTAAATTTTATCAAATGTGGATGACCGAAAAGATATAATTAAAAGATCGTATTGCAACCCTGAAAAATAAATAGGGAAGAATTTCTTAGCAATAGTGACAATCAGATTCCATGTTAATTTCTGGAACGAAGTAGCTTCTTGAATGTCTAAGTAGTAGTTTAAAGGTTGCAACATGCAAAGGTAAGAGGAATTAAATGAAGAGATGTGAATTGTTCTGCCTTCCAATACAAAGGGAATCACATGGTATGGAATAGTTGGCACCAGAGAACTTGTCAACAGTTTGTTATTTGGAGAACTGTAGAATCAGCAGTCAATACAGAATCACTTAACTGGAATTTCAATCTTAACTTTGGCCAAGTTTGTTCTTACAACTGTGTACACAGTGATAGATTTGATATCTTGGTAATACAACTTCCTCAACACTAAATAACCAAAGTACTTGTGCAAAGATTGGGGGCATTTTTCTGAATCTAATTAAATAACCGCAATAATTAAGTGGAAGTTGATATTAAGCTGTATCTTTCAATAAGTAACAAACGTTGAAATTATTGAAAGATCGTTTTAATTGTTAAAACTGGCTTTTGTTCAAATAATCTTTCATTTAAGGCCTTATAATTAACAGAATAGACTTTAAAATACGAGTACACAAAGGGAATAAGACAGGTTTATAAGGATAGGGATTAATTAACACAGTGCTTTATTACGCAAATTAGCTTTCATTCTTTTTCCATTGTGTCGCTAAGTTGTTGATCATCCTGTCTAGTACTTTCATTGTAATTAGCAAGAAATAAAAGGAGCGGAAATAAATGTAACTGAGGCAAACATTCAATTAAATGGAGTATAAAGAAAGAAAGAGAAAATACGACCTTCTTTGTTAAGATTTAAACAACTCAGATGCAAAACGTATAACAAAATCTAAATAGAAAGCTGATTCTTTATGCAATTTGCCATTCAGACAAATAGATGATTGGAAATGGAGGGAAAATAAATCTATAGACAGTTTTGAATAAAATTACGAGGTGTGGCTATTAAATAACTAGACTGATACTGCTGCAGAAGAACTATGCATGCGCCAAATCGTAACGACCGACAGCTGTGCAGTAATGCCTTCTCTTTCGATTGCAGCGTCTCACGTGTTTGTGGAGAAATCTGTCTGACCGGAACCGTCGTTTGTGTAAGAGGTGTTAGTTTTGTTTTGCCAAATGTAGTAGAGCATAAGTGTCGTGAAATTTCACATGGAACTGGGTAAAACCGCTACTGAATCTTTTATTAAAAGAAGTTTATGGCGATGAATTTTTATCACGTGCGCACAAGTTTTTGAATGGTTCAAGCGTTTCCAAGATGGCCGAGAAGACGTCGGAGATGATGACCGCCCGGGTCGCCCTTCCACGTCCAAAACCGATGAAAATATCGATTATAATTAATCAACATTACTACCGTTAGGTGCTTGCTCAACTGAGTAAGGAAAAACGACCCGAATCGTGGAAGAACAAGTCACGGGATCTCCATCAAGACAACGCGCACGGCTCACATTGCATTGTCTGTCACAAGACGTTTCTAGCCAAGAACAACATCCCAGTTTTAGGCCATCCGCCTTATTCGCCTGACCTGGCCCCATGTGTCTTTTGTCTGTTCCTCAAAGTCAAATCTGTATTAAAAGGAACACGATTTCATCCGTTGAAACTGTGAAAGAAAAAGCGGCACGCGTCATGCAGGAGCTCACAGAAAAAGACTTCCAGCACTGTTTAGAACAATGGTAAATTCGCATAGAGCGTTGTAGGGATAGGGGAGGGCTGTATATTGAAGATGATAAAACTAAATATGTTTAAATTTAAAATAAAATGTTTTATAGCAATAGTCTCGTTGTTTAATAGCCACACATCGTATCTGTACATTTTGAATTCTCATTCAATGTTGTAAATTAATTGATGAATTAGATCTAGTCTCCTCACTGACTGCTGAACATATTATGTAATTAGACTAAAGGCAGATCCAAAGAAGTTTTGAAATGTATCACAGAACTTTCAGATTGAGAGTCTTTGTCAGAAATATGGGCCATCAATTCTCTAGAATAATTGAATGCAATCAATTGCCAATTTAGTTTAAAAGATCAATTTTTCCAATTCAAACACCTAAGTCGAGAATGTAAACTAGACAAATTCACATTAAATATAATTCCATAAAATAAGAAGCATACCCCTTGAAGTACTAAAGAATAATTTACTTAGTTCAGACATTCAGTCTGTTCTAAACAGCTAGAATGATAATGCGTTCTGGAAGAACTCGATGACTATTCCCTGCTAACTTGTCGTCCGTAGAAGTTGCGGGTGTTGGTAGAAGTACCTTCGAATATTTATAAAAGTAGAAATATTCAGTTCTTCTCACATAAATATTACAATTTATGTGAAGCCACTAGTATAACGATATAAACCACTTTATTTACATAACAAACACTTTACTTCTAAAGACAGTTTTTATGTAAATACAATGACCATAATAATTCATATTTTGATTTAATGAGAAAGGTTTTCAGTGATATTAGCAAGTAAAAGGCTGATGTTCATTTCCTTTTTGTAAACTAAATTTAAATTTGACAACAAATTTGAAAATATCTCTTTAATATTAAAATAAATTTCCAAATACTTTGTAATTATTCTGCATTTAAAATGTCCCTCTTTCCAGTAATCGATAAATACTTTTCGTCAGATTGGCATAACCAAAGATATTTCTACTATTCTTTATGCAGCTAATAAAATGTACATTCTAATAAGATACATTAGAGGCATACCTTTTCTAGGGACCCTCCCCAAACAATCAACTTCTGTGAAAATATATATCAATTATTAAAAGTTATATATCTTTATGTAAATCTTTATTATGCGATGTTTAAATAGGCAATTTTTGGATGGGACGAATCTTGGTGAAGTAGTATAAAGCATGGGTATGTAATATGGAGATCCCTGGTTCGAATCCAGCATGTAGCTACTTTTTATTTATTAGTAAAAATGTTAACAGTAGTCTCTCACGATTCACGACAGTTTGGATGTTTGCTTCAAATAAATAGGCGATTAGAGAAGAGAATTAAAGAGGATTTTTATTAGGATAATCTGCGAGTACATTCTTAAAATGTACACTAATATTTTATAAAACAATATGAACAATGGTGATATATTACAGTCTGCCAAACGTTCTAGCTATCTGTAGGTAATATATAACTAAAACGAAAGTAATTAAATCTGTTACAAAAACAGGGAAAATACAAAAAATAAAGGGAAAACAAAGCTAAAGTCACATTTTTGTTTGTTTGTTCACATTAATTTAATCTGAAAGTTGGATGATACCGACCTGAAGTAGCTACATTAACTCAGATACGAGGTGTGGCTATTAAATAACGAGATTATTGCTATCAAACATTTTATTTTAAAATTATACATATTTAGTTATTATCACCTTCAATATACACCCCTCCCCTATCCCTCCAACGCTCCATGCGAATTTACCATTGTTCGAAACCGTGCTGTAAGTCTTTTTCTGTCAGCTCCTGCATGTCGCGTACCGCTTATTCTTTCACAGTTTCAACGGACTGAAATCGTGTTCCTTTTATTGCAGATTTCACTTTGGGGAACAGATCTAAAGTCACATAGGGGCCAGGTCAGGCGAATAAGGCGGATGGCCTAAAACTGGGATGTTGTACTTGGCTAGAAACGTCTTGACAGACAATTCAGTGTGAGCTGGCGCGTTGTCTTGATGGAGAACCCGTTGACTTGTTCATCCACAAATCGGGTCTTTTTTTCCTTACTCTTTCCCGGAGTTAAGCAAACAGCTCACGGTAGTAAGGTTGATTAATTATAATCGATATTTTCATCCGTTCTGGACGTGGAAGGGCGACCCGGGCGGTCATCATCTCCGAAGTCTTCTCGGCCATCTTGGTAAACGTTTGAACCACTCAAAAACTTGCGCACGAGATTAAAATTCATCGCCATAAAATTAGTTTAATAAAAAATAAGTTTCAGTAGCGGTTTTACCCAGTTTCATGTGGAATTTCACGACAATTCGTTGCTCTAAAACATGTGTAGTATCATGTTTTCAGCAAAACGAAACTAACACCTCTTACACAAATGACGGTTTCGGTCAGACAGATTTCTCTACTAGCACGTGAGACGCTGAAATCGAAAGAGAAGGCTTTACGCTGCACAGCTGTCGGTCGTTAGGATTTGGCGCATGTTTCAGTCTCGTTATTTAATAGCCACACCTCGTAGTTTAGCCCGTTTAGATATAATTCAATTATTGCTTTATCGAATTTATTTTTTCTAAAAACGCTTTAATTTATACCTAAAATTAGGCGATTACTTTATTTTAAGAAGATCTTTAGAGTAAATTCAGAGAATTCGTACCTAAAGAAAATAACTCCGGTTAACTAATTTTGACCAAATCTTAATTTACTCGGATGCTTCAATAGTAATATGGGGAGATTAACTTCTTTTTCAGTAATATGGAGAGATAAATCTGGTATTAACTTTCACGCCAGATTCACTCATCAAACATTCGCCGCCTTGTGAATACTAATTTGCTAGAATAATCTTCTGAGTTTAGATTGATGATGGAGCTGTGAAATCTGGGTTTTTCTCAATTTACAAAAATAAAAGTAAAGTAAAGTAATTGCCTGCTTTTTTCAGGTGGGCTTTAAGTCCAACTACCAATTAGGTGTCGTGGACGGAGGCGACAATTTACAGAAATATTTGTAACTTTGCTTACTTAGAACCTCAATATTACTTCACACTAATTGTTAATATTAATAAATTAAGGATTACTGCCAATTAAGAGTGGTAAATAATAATGAAGTCAGACTATTAATAAATGGTGATGTACATTAATTTTATAAGGAAGAGATCTGTAAATTGTACAAACATCTAATATTAAACAGCTTGGAACATCTCTTATTAGAATGCTCTATATATTCCAGCTTTCGATCTAAATTTTTGAAACAATATTGTATCTGACAAGAGCACATCAAATCTCGTTAATATCTTAACTTTTGATTGTGTTGAAACAATAAATAATGTTTGCTTTTACCTATTAGAGATCTGTAGACTGTCAGCAGAGTTAAAATGAAATCAACATTTTCAAATTTAATATTAATATTCCGTAAAGTTGAAGAACTCTGTCTCCACTACTTAGTAGTTTTGTTTTGTTTTCTTCTCTTTTTTGTGTATTATGTGAAATTTTGAGAGTTAAGTTTTAATTTATTTTTTCTATCCTGTTCTTTATTATTTTGTAACTATATAAATATCTTGAAATACTGAGATTTAAATTGTAATACTGAGATTGTCAACTCTATGCTAAGGTTTAAGGGAACTGTCACTAATAAATGGGTTGTTACGACAATAAGCAGGCTGAGAGCGGACCACGCGGTGTGCGGATCGTATCTACACAGGATCAACAAAAGGTCCTCTCCTCTTTGCGTAGATTGCAATGAGGAGGAGGATTTCAAACATGTAATAATGATATGTCCACGTTATGTGGTAGAAAGGAAACGAATGTTTGACGATATATACAGGTATTTAGATGCACCATTTCGCTACGAAGACATTATATTCTCCACCAACATTTATGTGCTTAAGTCGATAGCAGAGCTAGCAATGAAATATGAATGTATTTAAAAGCTATAGCCGAATTAGAATGAATGGAAGAAAATGCTTAGAGAAGGATTACGTGATTTTAATTTTGGTTAAGCTATAAGGATGGCAGGAGCACAGAGTGCTGCTCCATCCATTAGCCGTAGTTTATGTAAATAGCAGTATATAGTAGAATGATGAATGTGTGAAGCGAATGTATTTGTAGGTAAGAATGGAGAATGAGTGATATTCTAGTGATAAGCACCTAGTCGATGGTGGCTGTATGGCGGAAGCCAATGCAAAAAAAAAAAAAAAAAAAAAAAAACTATGCTAATAGATGTATTTCATAGAGCATACTAATTTGCTAGTTTATATAGTGTACAGTTGCAAATAAATAATAGCAGTGAAATACACTGAATACGCTTAGAAAAGCAGTAATTACGGTAGATTAATTTTGATCAACACCTTATTGTTGCGTTCTCTTTTACAAAAATATCAATAATGGCTTCCTACGAGGTTTCTTTTTTTGGGGGTTACGGTGGAAACCAACACACATTTAAAGGCAGACCAATTTACAAAAACCCACGGGATCTCAAAATTATTTTACAATGGAAACTCATAATAGTGAATCTGCGCGATTACAATAACTTCTCTTTTTAGTTGGGTAAGAGAAAGTAAAAATGTGATTACTGCATAAATTACTACTGTAATCAAGAGTAGTGTCAGGAGAAGGCTTTAAAAATTAATGAAGCTAAAAAAAAAATTGGTACTTGATTAAAGAGGGTTTCTGATTAAAAGATGGAAAAGTATATTAAATGAACTTGTTTTGAGATAAGATGAATCTGTCCAAGGGAAATTGAACAGCACATCTAAGGAAAGAGCTGGTTAAGGTTAAAGATGAGAGAAGCTGGGGTGGATAGTGAAGGAAAGCCGTAAGGAGATTAATAAAACGGAACTCTGGAGATTGCAGATCGCCAGGAAATGATCCGAATAAGTTTTGCTGTTCTAGGTTAAGGGTAAAGCAGAGAAGGGCCACAAACTACTCATTTAGCCAGTAAATAAGAGTAATCCCTAAAATCTGAAACACTCATTTATTTAGCAAAACCAAATTTAGATTTATGTTCAACATTGTACTGGATAGATAAAAATCGAGACAGAAATAAAACTATTGTAAACGCTTCAAAAACGTGATGGCTCCCCGCAATCGGTTCATCAAATTAGTCATAACTAGAATCCTAAGATTAAATCCTAAGTAACAAAGGTCAAAGTTATAAAAAAAAGTCTGTAAAACGTCTAGACACCAGAACTATAACATCACACTAATGCCAGTACGATGTCAAAACGTTGAGAGGGTCTATTAGGGCGTTCTTGGCCAATGGCAACAAAAGCACGGACTACCTTAACATTGATGTTGTGAAGCTATAAAGAAACCAGAGTGATATTCAGTAAAAATTCTTAGTCTAAAGCAAATTTACTTAGAGCTTAGCAAATTGATTTCAGTCTTGCGAGTGCTTTTTAATTAAGATTCCTCTTGAAAAGTGACACTCTTATAAATTGCTTGCCCTACAATCTTTTTGCTAGGAGGTTATTTGATTTGTCTAGGGTGCAGCTGATAGACTTGTATCTATTCCTTCCTCTAATAATTGCTGCTGTAATAATAAAATTCTCTTAACCGTGCAAATTTTGGTACATTTATAATTACACAATTGATGTTTTATTACTAAATTTGGAAAATGCCCCTTGGAGTAGAATAATTCTTTGGGTTTTACGAACTCGCGGCCTTCCAAATTGGCAAAAAAGGAAGTTATATTAAAATTTTATTTAAATACCTAATAGTTATTTATTATTTTTTTTCTAAGAATAGATCCTGAAATGCCATCGAAGTTGCAGAGGAATTTTTATTAAAATTATTTCCATTGAAAATCGAACTTTATTTACGTGGCGGATTCCATTGATGCGGCCATTGCAATGCCTACTAAATTAAAAAACACTCCATGAACTTTGAAACCTTTATCACTTTTTTAAAAAATTATTACCATTAATTTATTGGTTTAGGAATGTTCGTAATGAAATTTTTGTAATATTTCTATTCTTTCTTTTTTTTGAAGTAGTACGCCTGTCTGACAATTTTGATCGCTAACTTCCTGTTAATCCTGAATCGAAGCTGAAAGATTCAGTTTCCTTCTGTAGAGTTCACTTTTTGATATACAAGCATGAGAGTAATTTGGCAGGCATAGTGTCATTTGTTTGTAGTCATTGCGCACTGCTTTGGGAAATGGCCGCACTTTGTGCAATGAAATATTTGGATTCAAAGAGACCATTTTGACGGACTTGAAATGGTACTTTAATGAGAGTGGTAGATTTAGGAGGAGTAACCATTGTTAACACTGAATGCGAGAGTAGGATAAGATATAGGGTTTTCCATTCGTGTAGGATAGGGAGGCCCGCACGTTGCCTAAGTTCTGATGCCTTAAGGCATCCACTCAAATAAAAATGAAAACTAGTGCCCAGACGTTTGTTTCATGCAGAATTCAGATTATGCACCCGAAGTGCTGTCGATAGAGTGAAATTGCAATTAATTCAAGGATTACGCAAAGCATGAGAGATCAGTGTCAGCAAGAATATCGTCGTTCATGTTTGTTTATGAAAAAACGCTTAGAGTCAGTTTCTTTTTTACATTAAGTTCAGCCAAACTTCCTCGCGTGGTTCACAATTCGATCAAAGAAGTCAGATCGAATAACTGCGCTTAGATAGTATATTGAGACTGATTACTCTTTCAGCACCTATCAGCAAGATTTAAGATAGCCTATTCGGCGAGAGCTACAAGGAAAAATGCCTGGATTTCTGCTCTTACACCAATTCAAGATCTACCAAACACATTTCTATCACTATTATTTCACAAGTATTTTCTGTACTTTACAGTTATGTTTTGATTTTTTCTGTTCTGTTATTATCAAATACTAAATTTGTAAATATTAATGGTAATACTTTTGAATTGTAGTGTAAGCGAAATGTTTACCACTCACCATCTATATTGTACAAATGTGTCTAGTTATAGATGTAAAATAAAGTAATAATAATAATAATAATAATAATAATAATATAGGGGAGGGATTAGCTATGTGGTTAGCGTACTCGATTCCCACGCGGAGGTCCCGGGTTCGAATCCAGCTGCTAACCCTTAGATTTTCTCTTCCTAGGAGCTTCTTACAGAAAAAAAAAATAAAAAATAAATAAATAATAATAATAATAATGTAAAATTATGAAATAAAAATAAAATAATAAAATAGGAGATAACTCAAAAACTAAAACACATAAAACATGATAATAATTTACTTAATACTCATAAGGGTTGAATAAACACAAATTAACCTAAATATAGTTTATTCACATAATTCATAATTCATAATATTCATAAAGCGTAACTTCCATAAAGAGTGACCAAACTCAACTCAACTCAACTAAGGAATGTCTCCAACTACCTGCAACCCTCTAGCTACCCCTAACGGTCAGCCCTTCTCTTACACCCTCTACAGGGTTGCCAAATATCAAACATTCCAATTTACTACAATAATAATAATAATAATTTTTTTTTTTTCAGGTGGGCCAGTCCTGGTGATGTGGGACTTACACCTACCAAAAACCTCCCCGTCCCCTAGCTAAACCTTCCACGGAACCGTTTACCACATTACTTCGTGGAAGGCCTTCGCTATTCGCCCTTTCGGGCTTCCGCATCTTTAGGCCACATCTACTCTTTCTCCCTCTCAAGTGGCACGGGATACTTGCTGGAGAGGGTGTGTGCTCTCCACGAACTTCTTCTTCCTCAGGACGTCCTCAACAAATACAGCCACTGCTGCCCATCCTCTCACCTCACGGAGCATTCTTTGAGTGACGTCCTCCGGGCTAAAGTCGCCTATTGCATCGGCCGCTCGTTCTTCTTTCCACGCCCCACCGACTGCAGGCAAAAAAGACATGGTAGGCATCCTCCTCCACACATTCCTCGCAGTGGGTACATTGAGGGTCTTCTGCTTTTCCGATCCTATGGAGGTACTTTCGGAAGTACCCATGCCCCATCAGGAACTGGGTGAGGTAATAGTTTACCTCCCCATGTTGCCTCTCGACCCACGGTTTGATATTTCGGATCAGTCTCGCTGTCCAGCGTCCCCGCTCATCCGCATCCCAGCGTTCCTGCCAAGCATCCATCGTCTGGGCACGTTCCTCGCGCCTTTTTCTGGCCTTTGGCAATACCTCCGCTATAATAATAATAATAATAATGATAATAATAATAATAATAATAAATTTCACAGTCCCTTTTAACACCAACTTTTTTTGATTTACTAACTGATTAAGTGCTAGTTTCAGTCATTAAAAAATTGTATTATGCCGAGCTTTCGACCTAGGGCTTTCATTCTGTTGAAACTATGATTCAGTCACCAAAAATAATGAACAGTAATAACTGATTAAGGTTTTATTTATTTATTTTACTACGTGCTCCTGAATGACTACACGTATGTCAAGACTTTTAGATACAAGACAATCAAGTAAATTCCAATCCATTCACAAATTATTCAAATTTAAATAAATAGTCTTTTATAATTACATGATGTTTTCACAGGCTAGCTTCTACCTTTAGTGGACAACTCCTTAAGTAGGTCAAATTCCAGCAGTGGACAGTGGAATAGCAGATGATCCCAAGACTGAACGGTTACCCGATCACATGGTCAAGCAGAAGAAGCGATATAAATATTCTTTACATTTTCCATGTCCAGACAACATTTGTGTCATTTTAAACGTGTTCATGTAAACTGATAAAGGTTTAAGGCAAGGGAAGCCAAATCGTAGAGGGCTTTTGGTAACGCTTGGAGACAATAATTACTTGTTACAATAATTAGAAGAATATTACAATCGCGAGCAGTATTAAAGTCCTCACTTTCTTAATTCACTAAGAATTTGTATGGATCTAGTTTAAAAATAAAAAGTATTTATTTAGAAAACCATGTTCCCTCAGAACTAAATTAATACAAATAGGAAAGTTGATATTGGATTCTTTCTGCTTCATAATCTAAAAATGCTACCAATGTAGCAAAACTAGAATGAAATAAACCAGAACAAAAAGAATAAAATCTTTAATAAAAAAAAGAAAAAAAGTAATACTATTTGATGATGAGAAAAATGAAAAATAAAACCATGAGATAGTAGAAATTCTCTGGCCATCTGGGAGAAAGAATACTTGAACACTTAATTGGACCATCTCTAATCCAATCCATTTCCCATGGTAATCTTTATGGATGGTAATCATTTGTTAAAAGAGAAAAGTGAAATTCTAATTTTAAATATTATCAGTTTATATAAGAGGTCGCAATATGGCGACCCTTTCAGGCAACATTCAGCTAGGGTTTTATGGGTTATTCGCAAAGTGATAAATTATTCACATTTTTCTTTTTCCTTATGTTTACTATTGCATTAGAAATAACTATTTTGAAAAGTATTTGCTGAGGGTTATAAAAATAAAGACTAGAGTGAGTATTATTGACACACTACTAACCATTATGCCTTTCTAAAGCTCCCGCATGAATGCATTAATTTTTACAGAAATGATAAAATCAATGTTTTCAAGCAAAGAACAAAGTTTAGAGAAAATTGTAAGCTGCACAATCGAAAAACATTGCAAAAAAAAATGGAGGAAATATCTCTCTAATAAAAAGTGGTACTTTCGGGATAAGGAATATTCCTCAAATTCGATATTTTAGCGACACATTTTTCCTTTGTTAACATAAGTATATACGAGATATGTGGCATTAGAAAATTGATGTTAACCTTCAGTTAAGAAAAGTCTTCTTACATTATTCTCCTAGAAGAATTTCTTTAATAGAATTTTGCTAGAAAAATGTTTTAGATAAAAGTTTCGAGACCAACATGAGCACAATGAGTGTTGGAAGCTTAAAGAAAGTTGTTAGAGACATTTAGAGAAGTTTTTAAAAGAATAAAAAGTACGTAAATTCAATGAGGTACTTTGAATAGGTATTTTGATCGTTAAATTAACGTTGGGTTTCCTTCCAGAGACTTTTTTACTCAAAAGATTGATGAAAATCTCAAAAATGGCATGTAGATTATTTCTATACATGGCATTCCTTACGGCCGAAAGTGGCTCCACTGTCCATGGCTAAGTTTATCTCTTCATTTTCGTGGCTTCAGTGATTTCATGAACTGTTCTAGTCTTTAGAACAATGGTGGGCTAACTACAGCCTGCAGGCTATCTCCGTTGAAAGGTTCCATCCAGCCCGTCATATATTTTATAAAAATAATTAAAAATAATTACTCTTAAAATTTAAACATTCAAGTTTTTAATACGAGTTGAAAAATTGGGGTAATATTACGAATTTTGATTTATATATGATACGCTACTGGTTGCGTCAGCTGCTTTGAAAGTTTCGCGAGCGATTTGAACCAAATTATGGCGAACTATTATCAAAACACTCGCAGCTTCAGACATCGCATTGGTTTAATTTTGATATTATAAAAATGGCTTACTCACTTACTGTATTTTTTTTTAATAATAAAAAAAAAATTATTATGTCCCGTCAAAATCTTTCCTTTTAGTTTTTGGCTCGCTCCTAACAACTATTGCCCATCACTGCTTGAGAATAAGGCTCCTATTCTGGGATACTTGCTATGTAATTTTGATCTGGTTTAGGAGTCTCTTGGGAGAGTCTTTAGGAGTCTTTAGGGCATCCTGCATTGAGCGAGGTAGCATAATATAGCTCTAATAGCAAAGAACATGTCAACGATCCAAGATTTGTATCTTTATAGCTTGTTATCATCTACGGCCCTTGGCACTTCTGGAGAGGCTGTTACCTACAGTTAGCATATTCAACGAAAAAAGCCCATTCCACTAGCAGGACAAGGCAACTGGCACATCTCCAAGCGGCCCGTCTGTAAGTGGTAAGCAGGCATTGACCAGGTCTATGTTGAGTGTCCATGTTGGCTAAAATCTAGCCTAATGCCTTCTTTAAAGCTCGGAAGGTCAGAAAAGATCGCTGGGCCACAGGTCCCGTCCTAGTGGAGAATATAACAGGAGAAGAGGAAACATCTCTTATATCCTCTCTAATTACAAAACCGATCTCGGGTGATGCGAGGCCCTTGGAGCCTAGAGAACACAATACAAAACATGTGATTAATGGGAAATTATGAACCTTGTAAAAGAGCGAAGTTTAGCCCACTAGAACTACAAAGGGTCGTCACAATAAGCCCCTTCTCTTCCAAAGGTAATGTGATTAATCTAGAGCCTTTAGGCGGGCAATGTCAGGAGAACATTGCACCCCTATTTGAGGGCGTCGAAATAGCTAGACTACATGTTCAAACGAGAGAAGATCCTGGGGAACAGGAATCGCCCTGAATCTCAGTAACAAATAATATAAACACACATAGGTAGATAATTTTTTCTTTTTATCATTTTTGGCAAAAAATAAATACAACTCAAACGTTCGGAGTTAAATGCGATGAAATTATATACATTGTTCTTTTAAAAAAAATCCGTTTACAATATAAATTCAAATAAATGTACCGTTATCATTTAGGTGCCTGCAACTGAATTTGAATTGAATTATTGTAATTATTAGAGCACAGAGTTAATGAAAATGGCTTTTGAATTAAATTATTTATTTCTTTATTTATTATTTAAGAAATTTGTTATAATTACAACTCTGTAAAAAGTGCTTTGACATTAAATTTAAAAAAAAAAGTGGAGTTAATCGATTTGTGCAATGAACGGCTCATATTTATTAGAAAAATATATTTAATTAAAATTCCAAATTTTGAACAAATTGGTGGCGAACATGAGTGCCATTGCAAAGATGGGTGAAACAACGAGAACTATATTAGCAAGAAAAGTCGCCCTGTGAGTGCAAATCCAGAGTTATTCGTTTTAGGAAATGTATTCACAAAGCGAGCACAAACCTCAAACTAGAAAAACCCTTTCTTTGGTATCATGATTGATAAATGTGAACTAAGTTGGAACTTTGAAATGGCAGCATATCATCATTTAAAAGAAAAAGTAACTAATAGAAAATCATTAGTTATTTAGAAGTAATCACTAAACAAACTAAGAAGATATATATATTATTCTTTGAAACCCGCAAAATAGGCATGTCGCTTTTCTACAGTAACTAAGGGCCAGCTATTTTTCCAAATAACTGTAACAGGCTAGAACCTCTCTTTCGAAACATCTATTCTGGTTTCTCCTAGTGTGATACGATTTATTTCTCTTTATAAGGGACAGAATGACGGCTAGAAATACTTTGATTTGAGTCGGTGTTTCTTTAGAGAAAGAGAAACTGAAGCTACTTTTCCCACCCGTACTTTCTTAGATGTCAACTTTTGTTTGACAAAGACAGAAAATATAGTACTAATGTCACATGTACTCAAAAATATATGCTTTGACACTGCTCAGTAACTGGCTATTGAATAATAAATAAATTATTTCAGAATCCATTTTCATTAACTCAGTGCTCTAACGTAAATCGTTGCATTAATTCAACTCAATAATAAAATAATAAAAGAAAATAATTTGGGTTGAAAACTAAAAGTAACACTCCCCGAAATGAAAAAAACAAAAATAAATTAAAAACTACACGAACCTGTCTGTGAAATAGCAATTTATGTTTGCAAATTTGTTCAAAATTGGGAATTTTAATTAAATATGTTTTACTAATAAATATTTGAGCCGTTCACTGCACAAATCGATTAACTCCACTTATTGAAATTTATGTGACAAAGCACTTGGTTCAGTCGTAGTTTTTTGACAAATTTATAACAAATTTCCTAAATAATAAAGATTCGACACCATTAATCGACAAATTTTTTGCCATTGATTAATAAATAATTTATTTCAGAAGCCATTTTGATTAACTCAATGCTTTAATGTAAATCGCTGCAATAATTCAACTCTAATTCAGTAGCAGGCGTTGAATGATAACGGTAAATATATTTGCATTTATATTATAAACGGATTTTGACGTGAATACGTCTTTAAATTTGCTATCATATGGAGGCAATCCAAAAAACCTAATGATAACAAAATCAGGGGATACAGTTTGGCATTATAGTTTCGAATCTATCGTCTACATCCAAAATTAAATTAGACCACTGGATAGCTAAAAGATCAAAGAATTCATTACGATAAGCGAGGACTGTGACGCATCGCGCGCGGTGGAGGGGGAAGCGCCGCCATTTTGAGATCATTTTGCTGCGTATCGAGATTTGCAATTAGTATAACTTTTGACTCGGAGAAGCTACGATGTTCGTTCAAGTTTTAATCGTCAGCTGTCGTCACAATCTATTGATTGTATATAAAACATTAGTGTAAAATAGTGACAGTGAATATAATAAGGTGTTAGAATAAACAAATATTATCAAAAATGTCGGCCTATACGCGTCGAAAAGCCAAAACCAAATACAGAGATCGTATACGGTTGGAAAGGGCTTCTCAAGAACAATCGAATGGTAATAATAAAACACCATATGACCGAGTCAAGCTGTGCCGGGAACGTAAAAGAATGAGCGGATCAACGACGGTGTCATTAAATCTGAAGCAGTGGCGGTTGAAATTATGCAAGTGGATGATAAAATCGCTTCTACATCGTCAACGGACTGTATAGGCATAGATTGTGTTCGATCGTCGATTTGTTTCCTTGATTTCATCCTAAGTACATAAATAAAAATATTTTATATAAAAAATATAACCCGTTACGTAAACGTATTCACGTACAACACACGGCCGTGTCCATGACACAGCCACACGTTAATTTAAAAAAAAAAAAATGCACATTATCTCATCGCATTTTTCCACTTTTTTGTTTTATGAAGTTAATTGAGTTGTGCAGTAAACGGCTCATATAAAATAGTCAAATCCATTACACTGAAATAGCACCTTCCAGAAAACCCGAACCTTTCCATTCATCTAGAAATGCTCTAAATCGAATAATAACAATAATGGTCCTAAATAAATAATCAAATAATCATAATAAAAGTTATATTATGACAGTGTTAAAAGTTAAGTACCGTATGATTTGTTCAGAAAGTCGAGTGATTTTGACCACAACATTGTTTTATTGAATTTACAAAATGTCCGGTTTCTTTAAAATGAAAGTTCCAGTGAATTAAGCTGCAATTTGTTTTAATATAAAGAGAAAAGTATATTTAACTAATAGTAATTAATAATTTTAGTAATCTTAAAGTGCATTTTTACTAATCGATTCCCAAGCTACAGAACCTACGTAAACCATTTCTTTTGGTCCATTGAGTAACTTAAAAAATAATGTAGGATGCTTAGAGGAAGAATATCTTTAGAATAATCTATTCAAGGGATGAAAAAAAACCAGAAAAGTAAATCTATCAGTTTTTGTTCGTAAAACATGAGTATTGCACGGAAAATATGGATTAGCTAGTAAATGTGCCTGACGTTGACAGGAGATGTGAGAAATTGCATGGCCGTTCAGCTCGGAATTTAAAGCCAAGCTCTGCTAATTATTTGAACATTATTTATAGAGATTTCTTTCATCCCGCTGTATCTAGCCTTCTCATGATGGGCCATCATAGGGTAGTCCTTATTCTATTCTTTCAATTCTTTTTGTTTTAAGTATTACACGCAATTAAATTACTTGTTGCCTATAGGCAGTTGTAAATTATACAGGGTGAACCAGTAAGTATTGTCCATAGGTCTACAGTGTGCAGAACATCTAAAGTGGAGTTCAATGACGTATTGGCCAACTTCATACTTTCCACTGTTCTTGAGTGACGTAACTTTAATTTTTTTTTTTCTAAAATCATTACTTTTTTGCAATAAAAATGTTATTACTAAGAAAGTTTTAGTCCGAATTCGATTCTGATGAAACAGTTAGAAAGACAGATAAATTTTCTGAAACGATACCATTTTGAAGGATAAATTATTCTCCAAACATCCTCAATCTTCCTCCGGAAACTGGGAAAATACAAGTAATCGAAATTGTTAAGAAAACTCATTTGTTATGTGATCATTGTCAGACCTAGGTGCTGGCACTTTTTTTAATAAAAGTTTCCTTGCCTAATGGGTGCTCGTTAACACGTTTTCTTGCAAAACAAATGTAATTTCTCATACGAAGATAATAGGAGTCCTGGAAAATGATATACCGTTTGAAAGGCCATTAGACAAGGAAACTTTTGTAAAAAGTGCCAGCACCTAGGTCTGATAATGATCACGTAAGGGCCTAATAAGTTTTCTTAATAATTTCGATTACTTTTATTTTCCCAGTTTCCGGAGGAAGATTGAGGCTGTTTGGAGAATGACTTAAGTTTCAAAATGGTGTCTATTTTTAGAAAATTTATCTGTCTTTCTAACCGTGTCATTAGAATCGAATTTGGACTAAAACTTTTTGAGTAATAACATTTTTATTGCAAAAAAGTAATATTTTTAGAAAAAAAATTAACGTGACGTCACTCAAGAACAGTGGAAAATATGAAGTTGGCCAATACGTCATTGAACTCCACTTTGGATGTACTGCACACAGTAGACCTATGGACAATACTTACTGGTTCACCCTGTATAGAGTGAAACAGTCCATTAGTTCTCGTCAATTCCGTGTAAACCTTTAACCAAATTCAGGGACTTTGTTCTGGAGTACATTAAGTTCTGACTAAAACGTTATGCCTTTTCTAGTACTTCCGCAATTAAGCCATCAAAGTAATAAAACACAGTAATGTGTGCATCTTTCCTGACAAAAAAAAAACTCTAATATAAGAATTCAGATCTTTTAGAACTTTATTAATTCAGTTCAGCAGTTACGACAATTGTGCGTGAGGCTCTAGAAGAATTGAAATAACCATTTCGCAAAGATCAATCGGATAACACTTGCTTATCATCGCTGTTTTTATCCGTGGTAGCACGCGTAGTCCAGCAAGTGTCATGTGAGAACGGATACATAAGTGAAGTCGAATTCTCTACAACAAACTCATTAATCTACCTGTGGTGATGAATGGAAATCCAAAACCAATCACGCATGCGTGCAACGACAGATAAAGTAAACGATATTGCCCAGCATTTTCAGCTTGCTTATTTTATTTAGGTTGATGGTCGGCCTTGTAAAGATTCTTTCTTTGAATACTCGACATCGACAATTAGACCATTTAGATGTAATTAGACTCCACTTAACTAATATAATTAGAGAAAGTAATGAAAGATTGTTGAGATAGTTATAATTAATAATAATAATATAATTGAAGGCAACAAGAAGATTTGTGTAACTTTTTTACTTTACTTACAAATCAACCAATTTTAAATTTTAGCTTTGGATTCAACGAGAAGTGATCTAAAAATGAGCCAAGGTCTTGGTAAGTCACTTTCGTTGGATCTTCATGTTTCAATTCGTCCATTTCGGCTCCACCATTCGGCCCCTTTGCTTTATACGTCATAGCACCAGCCTCCAGTGACCATTCTGTGGTAAAATACTGCATGGATAAATGTTTGCAGTCGATTTCCCACGGATTTTTATTATTAATACGAAACATTTGTTCACAAGATGGGCATTGGTTTGAATTTTTTTTAACTTTACGAATTGCCGTATTAGGATTAGAATTAAAATTGTGTTTTAATCTTCTTTCAAGCCATCTTCTGTTCTGTAATAATCGCTGGGAAGGAGATCTGAAAAATATTTAAACAGAATCTGGAGCTAACACTTTTACAACTAAGCTCTAAGTTCTAACTCAGAAATTGTCTTCAAATTCAGTTTCAGTTGTAGGCATTTAATTTAAATCATATTAGAAGTTTGGTTGTCACATTGGAAACAAAATGCAACATCAGTTTTGTGATTTTAAATTGGTACCCTATTGGTGGTTGAAAGTGCTTACAATATCTTGATTTTTCAAAGGGTAGAGTTATTGCTTTATCATAGCGAAGATACGAGATGTGGCTATTAAATAATGAGACTGATGCTGCTACAGAAGAACTATGCATGCGCCAAATCCTAACGACCGACAGCTGTGCAGCGTAAAGCCTTCTCTTTCGATTGCAGCGTCTCACGTGTTTGTAGAGAAATCTGTCTGACCGGAACCGTCGTTTGTGTAAGAGGTGTTAGTTTCGTTTTGCGCGAAAACATGATACTACACATGTAGTAGAGCTACGAATTGTCCTGAAATTTCACATGAAACTGGGTAAAACCGCTACTGAAACTTATCTTTTATTAAAAGAAGTTTATGGCGATGAATGTTTATCACGTGCGCGTTTTTTTGAGTAGTTCAAGCGTTTCCAAGATGGCTGAGAAGACGTCGGAGATGATGACCGCCCGGGTTGCTCTTCCACATCCAAAACGGATGGAAATATCGACTTAAGCTTGCTTAACTCCGTGAAAGAGTAAGGAAAAAACGACCCGATTTGAGGAAGAACTATGTCATGGGTTCTCCATCAAGACAACGCGCCGGCTCACACTGCGTTGTCTGTCAAGACGTTTCTAGCCAAGTACAACATCCCAGTTTTAGGCCATCCGCCTTATTCGCCTGACCTGCCCCACGTGACGTTCATCTGTTCCCGAAAGTCAAATTTGACTGAATGCGATTTCAGTCCGCTGAAGCTGTGAAAGAAAAAGCGACACGCGTCATGCAGGAGCTCACAGAAAGACTTCTAGCACTGTTTCGAACAATGGTAAATTCGCATGGAGCGTTGTAGGGATAGGGGAGGGGTATATATTGAAGGTGATAATAACTAAATATGTTTAAATTTAAAATAAAATGTTTTAAAGCAATTGTCTCGTTATTTAATAGCCACACCTCGTATATTGGCAAGATGGGCAAATCATCTGAGATGTCTGGATTTAGAGAGGGTCCTCAATTCTAAATAATAATAAAAGAGACTTAATTTTAGAAATCCATTTTTTCAGACTCAGGAGACTTCAAAAACTCAAAATGACAAAAATGAACGATTACAATAGTTTCACTGGAGAACCTGTAGAATATAACCTCTCACTACAGCGTTTACATGTGTGAGTTACCGTAAGTTTATTCGTTGCTATGGTAGTTGATAAATAATGGCACTATATTTCATTTTCCCGGTAACTTCACATAGAAACCTTCAAACACATCTCTTTTCTCTTGAGGAATGGTTTAAAAAATGGAAAATCAAGTTAAATGAAACCAAATCTCAAAATATTACTTTTACTCTCCGCCGCATCACTCTTCCTCCGATCTTCTATGACTCAATTCCAATTCCTCCTGCCAATGTTGTCCGTTATCTTGGGCTTTATTTAGACAAAAGACTGACTTGGAACCCGCACACACGACTTAAACGAACTGAAGTTAACAGGCGTTATCGACTACTTAAAAGACTTCTAGACCAACGTTCAAAACTTTCACTTAATAACAAACGACTGATTTACAATTCCATACTAAAACCCGCCTGGACGTACGGTATTGAACTGTGGGGTTCAACGAAACGCTCCAATCTTCAACGAATTCAATCTCTTCAGTCTAAAATTCTCCGCACTATCGTTAACGCTCCATTTTATGTTTCTAATCTAACCATCCACACAGACCTGGAAATTCCGTTTGTTGGTCAGGTTGCACGAACTCGCTATAAAAGTTTTTATCAGAACATGCACTCTCATTCCAATCCTCTTGTCCGCCACTTATCATCTCATCACCATCCAGATCATCCTCCCAGACGACTAAAACGCCAGTGGCCTCGCGATTTTCTCTCTTCTGAGGAGAGTAGCTAATCCTAGAGAAGACTTAGGGAGTGTTATCACTGGGTAACTTCTCCCCTCAATTAGTGGAGTTTGTAGTGGTATCAGCTATTGACATTGTTACTAATAGTGCATCTAGCGCTGGTGTAACTTAACTAATAAATTAAAAAAAAAAAAATATTTTATTTTCTGTTTTAAAACTAATTTAATTTAGTCTTTTTCTACATTAAGGGCGCCAGCCTAATGGGAAATTAGTAAATAGGACAGACAAATAAATTTAAAGGTTTTTTTTCCACACATCGACCTTACTAAAAGGGTTACTAATTATATAGTCTAATAGGGGCTTCTCTCGCCCCTTGACCACCTACATCAATCCCTTACTATTTCAGGGGACTCTGCCCCCCGGCTACCCAATATTCTCACTGGACTTTTTTATACCCTGCACTATCAAACACGTAAACGGTCAGATTTCCTATTTCGTTAATAGTAGCCCACAGTTTTATATCTCCAATAATATAAAAGAAGTACTTACACAGTCAGAATGGCTTTAAGCAATCAAACCCACTTTTATGCACCAATCAATCGTTTCCTATCTCTTTTGTTGCTTTACTCTAAACTGGCCATCGATGGTCACCCCCATTTTTGCAGAGCTAATCACTAGCTGAGTTTTACTACTGGAGCGACACTATCACTAGCGAGATATAGCGCAGAATACTCGCTCTACAAAGACATTGCTATGTAAAGTATTCTTTTATATTCATTTTTACCAGAAATAAATGAATATTACTTGTAATCCTTTCCCCTTTTAAAATATTAGGCCCAGAAGAGTACGTCACATTGAAATTTAGAGGCAAGAATAGCAAATAGAGTAGAATAATCGCCAATTTTTTTTTCAGGCAAATAAAAAGTGACTAAACGCTGGATTCGAACTGGGATCTTTCACTTCCAAAGTCACGCTTCATAACCGCTACACCACTACTCGCCCTAAGATAAAAGAATCCAACCCCATATCATAAGTTCCTTTAATCGAATTAGCGGATGATGCCCTTATTAGTTATCAAGTTCGAACTTTTTGAACCATTTATATAATTCTTAAAGGTAAAGGACCAAAGGCATGATACCAAAAACTATAATACCTAAGGCTTTTAAGAATAATTCTATTAAAGAAATTAATTTTACTAATTAGTTGTTCTTGGGCTCTACATCGACAAACGACTCACTTGAAACCCACCCACTAGTCTTAAAAGACAAGTAATAAACAAAACGTGCGAAACTGCTTTACAGACTAGTTGGACGAAGCTCCCAATTGCCCGTTGATCTCAAACACTTAATATACTCAAACCTATGTGGACTTACGGACTAGAGCTGTGGGGTTCAACCAAACCTACAAACATACGGACTGTACAAACATTTCAGTCAAAACTCCTCCGACAGATAGTTGAGGCTCCTTTCTACGGTGACTAACCTCACCCTTCACAACGACCTCAACATTCCCTTCATAGACCAACTCGCCAAGGCTAAATACTAAAAATTCCATACTACTCTCTCGACTAGCTCTAAACCTCTTTTACTGTCTCTCGCTTCCTCTGACATCCCTAATACCCCTCCTCGCCGACTGAATCGCCAATGGCCCCGCGGCTTCCTCGCGTACTGAACGTCATGCTTCTCCTATAGGGAGTGCTACCGCTGGGTAGTTTCTCTCCTGCTCTCCTCCCGCACCAGTTGATCACACTCATCACATTTACTGATTGTATACAATGTATACAGATTGTAAATTACAATTTTTTTTTTTTTTTTAAACTAATTAGTAGCGAAGAATAACTATTTCTAGAATATGGTAGACAAATAACTATACTTACTTAATGGCTAAATTATTTTCACAGATTAGTAAATAAAATAAAATTAGAAATAGCAATTTCATAAAATACATAGAGATTAAAAGTAGATATTACCTAGGAAATACATAACAAATATTGAATACATGTTTTAATGTTAATTATTTTTATCTTTACTAAACAATTGGAATTATTTATTGGAAAACTCAGCTGATAAAGAATTGAAGGGAAATAGAAAAATATTTTTGGTTATTAATTAATAGTATGACCGTTCGGTCCTGCTACGCCTGTATCGCGCCACTAACCGCTCACGGTTGGACTACTGCTGCTTTGTATATTCATCTGCAAGTACGCGGAAACTCAAACCATTGGATAGCATCCATAACCAAGGAATTAGGTTGGCTATAGGTGCCTTTAAGAGCTCCCCAGTTGTGAGTATGTACGCTGAAGCCAGCGAGATGCCTTTGGCGTACAGGCGCAATAAATTGGGAATATCTTTCTACGTGAAACTGAAAAGTAAACAGACCATCCCTAGTTTTGCAGCAGCTTTTAGATTTCCCCAAGCTTATAGGTACAGTTCAGTGGGTACAAACAAACCATTTGGAATTAGGTGTAGACAGCTGCTTGCTGGCTATAATTATGTTGTTCCACCTGTATTCAAAATGCGCTTCAGCCCAATCCCTCCATGGTTGGTTCCACCAATTATTGCCAACTACAATCTGCTTGCGGACCCCAAACATTCAACACCTGATGTGGTTTATAATCAAAATTTCCTGTATTTACTAGCACGGATGAAACCAAAGAAAGTAATCTACACTGATGGTTCCAAGAGCGAAAGAGGCTGTGGCTCGGGAGTATTTATGGAAAACACGTCGTATATGTTCAGCCTCCGAGCAGAAAACAATGTATATGTGGCAGAAATGTACGCTTAATACAAGGCCCTAAGTCTTATGCATGGCATTTCGGGCAGAATAGTCGTCTGTACAGACTCTAAAAGTTCCCTGGATAGTCTAAGAGACCTATACTCAGAGGAATCTATTATACAGGACATACACACCATGCTGTACACCTTGGAAATTAAGCGGCACGGAGGTGATATTTATGTGGGTACCTGGACATTCTGGTATCACTGGAAATGTAGAGGCGGACAGGTTGGCCAAACTAGCCACCGTAATGCCTCCAACTGTTGAAAGATGCTGCACATCAGCTGTGGTTACCGAATGTGCCAGAAAGTGCTGGCAGGTATGACAGGATGAGTGGAGAGACGTGAGCGACAATAAGTTGAGGCTAATAAAGGAAAGTGTCCGCGCCTGGGATAGTTCAATACGGGACAACAGACGGGAGGAGGTGGTCGTGGCTCGTCTTAGGATTGGTCATAGCCGCCTCACGCATGGCTATTTAATGTGTCGTCAACTGCCGCCTCTCTGTGAAACATGCTAACGATAGATCATATCCTGGTCTCGTGTTCAAGATATAAGCGCCACAGAAAACTTCATAAAATACCACCAACGGTCAAAGAGGCACTAAGCGATGACCACTCAGTAGTGAGCAATGTCCTGGCTTACCTAAAAGCCGCCTATTTGTACAACCTAATTTAGTGAAACCTCATTTAGACAATCTTCACTTAAAAAAAAAAAAAAAAAAATTTATCTAGTTATCTGTTTTGTTTTAGATATTAACATTTATTACATTATTTCGTAGAGAGTATTTATTACATTTTTTATATTTAATATTTATTTTATAGTATTTATTTACTTTATATTTTTGTTTGTCTTGTTTTGTATATATATTTTTTATAACATTATTTTGTAGAGATTGTTATATATTTGTATTATAGTATTTATTTGTTTTGTTTTACGGTATTTATAAAATTATCTAGTCGAGTTTGTTACACATTGTGGTAAGGGTGGACAGTTTGTTAACTATATATAGTGGATGTTCTTAAGGCATAATGACCATAGCAGTTAAGTGCCTTACAAAAAAAGAAAAAAAAAAAATAGTTTTAAAACTACGGATTTTTAAATTTAATAAAACTGATTAGCAGTAATCCAAGGTAGTTAAATGGCATGTTACACGGCAATGGCACCTTTAGGGAGGATCCAACCTGACCTTAGAATACCCTAAAAAGAAATTTGCTGGATAAATATTGAAATTAAAGTTATCTTATTTTACAATAAATCGTAGGAGGCATTTTTTGAGTAATTGCGACAGTTTAATGTCCTTCAAAAACGGCCAAATTTTCACGACTCATTTGACTTTTTGTCTTTATAATGAAACCCACTGAACATAGGAAACAGTAATCTATCACCATCTCCTCTCCCCATAGGGAGCTAGAAGATGAGTCCCAGGGTTTGCGCAGAGTCCTTGATTGTTCTCAGCTCATTTGGAACGGTCGTCCAGTCCAGCTGCTACCTTTGATTAATAATGTTTTTTACTGAGCGAATTATATCGTTAGGTAAGCTCCTATCCTCTGAATATTAGACTTATAATATATTTGCATAATTAAAGATTACGAGTAGCTCTTTTAGTTCCAATTTTTGTTTTCAACTAAAGCCAAGGTCTTTCTCTGTCTTATACAATTAATATAATAATTTTGTTATTTTCTATCAAACCATATCTGGGCACCAAAAAAGCAGTGATTCATTTGTCAGAAATTGATGAACAAATTTTCTGACAGTAACGGAGCATTTAAATTGAATAATTTTATTCATTTCGTGACCACTGTACACACTTCATCTTCCCTACAAATCTCGAAGGTAGCCTTCAGGCTTTCAATTCTAGAAAGCTGATCGAAATGACAGAGGAGAACTGCGTAAATGCTTGAGGCTACGAAAAACGCTAGTACCATTTTTGAACGTTCAGGCTTCGTTTAACATGTTAAATATAATTTTTTACCTTATTTTATTTTTTAATTTTTGAATGCTGCATCTTAATAAAAGTAATGTTTTATTCTTTTGAAAAAATATTTTAGGCAGGTTCAGCCTTGGAGAGTAAAACTGAGTGTTTATACTGAACACTTAAAGAAAAAAAAAAAAAAAACAGCAGGTTATATAAATCCATAAAATATAAAGAACATTTTCAAGTTTTTACTCAATTACATTTTTATACGAAGTATAAATAAATGCTAAAATGTATTCTGTATGTCTAGAGAAAGTTAAAGCAAAAATAGTTCTCATGAAATACGTTCAGAATAAATAGTCTGTTTCAAGTTCACCCTGTAGACACATTTAAGTACTAGCATTTGTCTAGTTCCTTAGTTTACGTATGTAGGTTTACTCTCTAACATTCATTTCTTTTAGTTTTATTTTCTTAAATTTTTTTTTATTATATTTTATACTAATTTGCTTTATGAATTTCTTTCTGTCTCTCCGCGAACTCATAATTCTTTTCTTTTAAGTAAAATGAACAAAACGGTGTTTCATAAATTCAGACGAAATTAATATAAATAATAGAATTTAATATTAAATACATTTATTATCTAAATTTTTCATTTCAATAACTTTTTATGGTCGAATAATCCGAATAAATAATCATTTGTGTACTCACAACTCTTCCAGGGCGTGTTTTATGTTAACAAACTCATAAATATAAAATATCTAATAAAATATTTATTATTAATCTTAATTGTAATAACAATTTTAGTAAAAAATAAAAATAAGGTCTAATAAAATCAAAATTTGCTCGTTTGAATAATAATAGTCTAAATTTTTTTAGAATCTGAATCATTGGTGCTAGGAACTTTTTTCCAGTCTCTTACGCTCTAAATACAATGTTCTCTCGTTAATGGTTGAACAGTTCATCACCGGATAATGAACTGTAAGAAACTTCTAGCAACAGAAAATATAAACATTCTGGCAGCTGGACATTCGAACCAGGGAACTCTCCACTACGCTACACTCTAAGCTAATACTGTATTTCTAGAGGAAAGATTTCTTGGATATTCATTAGTTTCTGGTGTTTTTAAGTCTGGTGTGAGGTGTATTCCTGGTGGGCCAAAAGAAGAGGAGGAACTGGAGTATTACTAAAATAGAATGGATGATGTCTTTGGGGTGGTTCTTTAGTTAACTGAATTCTCTTTGGGCTACACTCTATTTCTCTAGGAGGTTAAAAATGATCTTGTAGAATTTGTGATCAAATAACAGGATCTGAATAAGAATTAGAAAGAGAAAGAATGTTTGGTATTGTCGGAAAAGTAAGTATTCCGAGAAACAATTTGAATATTCAATTTATTGGTTCGATTTGTCATTTATCAATTATTTTACCTTAAACCAAAAATTTGAAACTTAAAAAAGTACAATTTTTGTTTTGCACTTCCGCAATAAATACGGTAATAGAAGGAAGCAAGTCCACTTCTTTGTGGAAAGGATAATAAGGAGAAGGTGCACCCCTTCACTTCTCACGGAAACACTGGTAAGTGAGGTAGCTGTTCAGTGAATTAGATAATACGTTGATGTGAGGATGACAGCAGAGTTTTGGGAGCCAGAACCATAAACAGGACTCAGAACAATGCTACCCCAACTCTAGAGAGATTTAATGGTATAAAAAAAAAGTATCTGAGTATAAAAAATGGTATGATATTAAATATGAGCTTAGCTGGATATACGATGAATAAATATTATATTAAGTTCATATATAATTCAGTTGAGCGTAAGTACATTCACCAAAACCCAGGCCGCCAATGCAAATTTAATGCGAAAGACTTAGCATCATGTCTCCTGCATTGTAACAAACCCCTTTGAGTATTTAATAATTAATAAAATTAAATAATTCAAATTAATAATTTCAAATTATTTCGCTGAGAAACAATTTGAATATTCAATTTATTGGTTCGATTTGTCATTTATCAATTATTTTACCTTAAACCAAAAATTTGAAACTTAAAAAAGTACAATTTTTGTTTTGCACTTCCGCAATAAATACGCATATTAATTAGGCATTTGCTGGCGAAATTGCAAATTATCAATTATTTAGTTGAAGTAATCACACTCTTTTTATGCACTATTACTATTAGAGGCTGACAAACAAGTTCTTAATTTACAAAATCTGGTGCAAACGATGCGTTTTACTTTACCTTACTGCATTTGACCTAATTAAAAATTCTTTAACCTAACAGTTTGTACTAAAGTGTGGATGAAACATCAAAATTGTACCATTAAATAATAATAATAATGAAATCATAAAAAACTGCTTAAATCGTTACATAAACTATATGCTTGCCCAGAAGTGCACAAAATAGAATTTACAGGGAAAAATTCTAATACAAGTTATAATACTAGCAATTATCACAAATTCAAAGAAAATTTATAAGAGTTGTTTTTGGAAAAAATCTGAAGAAAATGGAAAATTTAATAAAGTAGTATTCCGGTGGGCCGTTTTTATTTTTCATCATTTTATTTTAAAAGCTCATTTCGTGTTCGATCGTGACGGCTGAATCAGATATCTAATTTGAATTTCCACGATTTGTGTTTTGTTTTTGAGTTGTGCAGAACAAAACTCTAAGAAAGAAAAATTGATAAAAGCTATAAAAATCAATTCTGGAATTTAGAATCCAGATTTAATCCTTCATAAAAATCTACTTAAAAAACGTAGTTTCAAAAGTTAATTATAAGGGTTGATTAAACGACAAAAGGTACACAAAGCAGCAAAGTACCCAACATTTCATTTATGCTTCCGCCCGTAATTTCAGCCAATTAGAAACGTTCAAAAAAGCAAGTGTTTAATTCAAATTTTACTACCATTCAAGTAATTTTACTGCATTAAATTTTCTAAAATATTGTTTAGAATTTATTAGATGCCATAGAACCTTATTCTGGCTATTCTAGTTGTTTTAATAACCGAATTATACTTGCGATCTGCCCTTGACTCTATTCATTGATAGACAGTGAGTCTCATAGGCCTCACTCAGTTGGACAGTGATTTCCGGTAACGAGAGAACACTCTCAACTTCTCAAGTCATAAACTCTCTTAGATGCAAACATTGTCGAACCTCAATTAAAAAAAAAAAAAATTCTAGTCACATATCTGTACCAGTTTAAGCTTGAAAATGGAAATAGTTAATAAGAAAGTGAACAGGCAAGTTTTGTCTGGCAAATTAAAACTACAATATAAATAAAAAATATTGCAATAAAGTTTTCATTAAAATTGAATTTAAAAAAAATAAATAAATAGCTGAGCAATTATTTTATCACGTTGGAAAATAAATTGAGGAAGTCTTGCAATAAGATTTCAACTAATACGAGCTGCAAACAGAGAAAGCGATAGGTTTAGAGAAGCATTTTCTTAAGTGAGCCAGTTAAAGTGCTTGTTTTGTTTTATATAAAATTGGTCCAATCTTGGAACAAAATCTAAGAGATTACAAACAAAGCAAAGCCTTGCCTCTCTCAGATAAATTACTTCTTTTCGATTATATATTTTAATTAAAAAATTAATTTTTTATAGATTTTTTTTTGTTTTAAATCCTTAGTAAATAATTCACGAAAATCGGTTATTGCGACGATGATTTGAAAAGATTGCAAAACTTCCCCTTATTAGGTGTAAGAGCAGAACGTCGCTTTAATTTTGGGTAGAGGAGCCCTATCCCTTTCACCCTACCAAATTTTATCAAAAACGTGCCAATATTTACAGTTATTAGTAATAATACTAGTTATAGAGGGGGCCTCACATACTTGGGGATAACTCCTCTCCCATTTGAGGTACAGCATCGAGACCCCCAAAAGGCACATCTACATAAAATTCCGAATCGAATGACACCTCATTCATGAAAATCGGTTTGCGCGTTTAGGCGCTACGCAGTTTACAAAAAAGGTAACAACAACAACAACAAGAAGAAGAAGAACAATTTTTGAAAATGTTATTTTTGCGCATTTTTCGCATCGTTTTTCTCGAAAACTAATAAATCTATGTTATTATGAAAAAATTACAGTCATAAAGGAGGATTTGCCCTACATTATAAAGAAAATTTGGGAATTTTATCTTTTATAGAAAAAGAGAAAAAAATTGTCAAAGTTGGGTGTTTTTCAACGTTACGCTTTTTCGTGCAGTTTTTGACGATCAACCCTTATACAACTGTCCTACCGGACAGTTTTAATTTAATAAACTTTTACTTAATTTTAGCTATAAATAAAGTAGCTGGTTTTTGTAATAGGAGATATACCACTGAGAGTAATACTTTTGTTTCCGAAGGATAAAAAAAAAACAAGAACAGAAAGAGCACACTCACACGACTATTATCAAATACAGAAACAGCAGCATTCCAGTGAAATTAGGAGAAAAGTTTCACTTTTTCCAATGATTTTTACTTCTTGATTTTCAAAATAGAACAACCCAACATGTACAAACTAGCATTGGCCTCAATATTTACTATCAAACACAGAAATAGCAGTATTCCAGTGAAATTAGGAGACATATTCTGCATTTTCCAATGGTTTTAACTTCTTGTTTTTCAAAATAGATCGACCCGATATGTACAATCTAGCATTGGGCTTTGTTATTTACTATCAAACACAGAAACAGCAGCCTTCCAATGAAATGAATATTAAATATGATTTTTTGTGCATTTATATGCTGAAAAGACTAATAACAGAAATGTTTTCTTTTTTCGAAAAGTATTTTAGCTCTAGCTCAGTCTTGGAGCCAAAAGAAAGCTATACCCATAGTTAGCTCTTTTTTAGACAGAAACAGCCGACATAATTCTTCAACACAATTCTAGAAACTGCAATAAAATAATACAGCCGATTTCATAAAACATTAATTGGGCAACTGAAACACAGTTTACTCAATAAAGATGGTTTGATTGCGAAGCAATTATTTTTTTTACAAGTATAATTAAAGAAACATCGATTAATTACAGAATTTAATAGCATATATCGTATGTATAGCTAAATGTCTGGTTTATCTTAGTTTTATTTCAGCCATTACAGATGTGCTTAGATGAAATTTACTGTTATATAACTAAAATTAACCCCAAATATTTAAAGATTGTTTGTTTTTACTTTTTAAAAGAAGATGAATAAAATGCTAAATATATCTCAATTTAATAGCTTTAAGACTAAACACTCCTGGAAGTTAGTTGGTTTAACAAGTGGCGAGTGAAATGCACCATCTATTTGAGTCCTCGAGTGTACGTAATTAGATTATCTTTAACTTTTTAAGAAAACTGCATTTGTTCAGATTATTTTTCTTCTTTATTGTTGACAATTAAATGCCTGACAAAGATTTAACTTTACTTCTGCAACCTGCAGTTATAAATATTGGGCGGATTCGTCGAACCTATTTCGAGATATTATGAGTCCTTAAACCACCTCTCGTGGACCTATAATTATAGATTTAAAAAAATGCTCTTCATTCATTCACGTACACTGAGGACGATAAATTTTTTTCAATATTTTAAAAGAAGGGAAAAAGTATGCGAACTGTAATTGCCATTAAAAAGTCCTAAAAGAAATGGAATGTAGGGCATTATGTGATTGAAAAATGCAGGGTTAATGTAGACTCACTTTCTGTCAGATTCTGACTCTATGATTAAGTTCCGCTTGTGAACCAGTCATGAATTTTTATCAGACCCACAAGGTGTGTCTGTAAAAAAGGTTTATGATTACAAATATTCTATGTTTGAGTGGTTAGCCTCGAGAAACATTCTGTTCATACATGAAAGCCCGATCTTAGCCTAAATTCAAGGGAATTTAGTACAGTAAATTATTACTAACAGAAATTTTCAGTAATATAGCTACATTCTTGCGGTTGAATATTTCTGCTTTAACCCAATTTGATAGATGGACGTAAAATCCACATCAAAAAATAGACGATTAGCATACTTTAGTTTTAAATACTATTCTATTTTAATACATTTATATAATTGCCTGGTTTTATAATTCCAAATATGTATTTAATTAAATAATAGACTTTAAAACGTCATTTTTGTGATGGTGGACGTGCCAAACCTTCTACACTTTACGATTCATAAAGACGCTGCCACTTTAATATCTTCTTCGCCTTAATGTGAGGTCTCTCTCTCTATTTGATGCGGCAATAAAATATAGAAAAAGATTTTTGATGATACAGACGTTTAAAATTATATTCCTACAATATATTTTCATCTTATTAAACTTATATGCTCTGAACTTTATTGCTTAATTAAATTTATATTTATAGGAGTAAATAAAAATAAAGATTCATTTGCCATCGATTGGATATCGATATAGCCACTTGATTAAGCTGTACAATAAATGCAAAATTTTAATCTAATTGTTTTTATTTAAAGGATATTTACTTTCTCATTCGCTGAGTCAGAAAAAGTGAATTCTGGAAATGGTCTGTGCAGGTGTTTAAAAAAAAAACTCAAAAAGTTAAAAATTACAGAAAGATGCAACATTTTAGTCTCACAAGGGGAGCTGAATCAAAATTTCTCAATCGAAATGGATTTTTCACATATTTGAGATTGTCTCAAAAATATTCTTTTTTAATAAATATACAGGGTGTTCATTTTAAGACGGCTCAAAAGCATTTCATGCTTAAACGGTTGATCTGAGCCAAAAAATGGCAGAGAAAAAATTTGTTGTCCGTCACCTCTAGTTTCAGAATATGTGACTTGATTTTAGATTCCTACCCGCATACGCGGCTGACGCGCGACCAAAAGTGAGGGTTCGCAGTTGACCCCCATTTTTATATACACAGTTTTAAAGAGTATAAAAAGTTATGAAGAAAACCGGAAACCGCAATTCGATATCTTCAAATTTAAAGGTGCTAGGCCATTTCAAAATCCGATATTTATTAACCATATTTCAGTTTTTTAACTTGTTATCAAAGAGAAAGAAGAGCACGCGATAGATCATTTTTATGTATTTTTTCATCCCCTTTCTACTAAAAATATTGCCAGGTAGTAAAGCTAGCATTTTTCATAGTATCGGGAAATAAGTCGTTTTCCCAGTGATTTTTCTAAGAAAAATCAGATGTTAAGAGCTTTAGATGTTCTCCAGCATACACAAAATGGCTAAAAATTAATTTTACATCTGTTACAAACAAGAAGGTTTAATAATTCTTTGGTAATTTTGGGAGAGTTGCGTTTAATTACCAAAAAAATTGGAAACCTCCTGCCACATATTTAAGTGATCAATATCTTTCATGAAAAGGATCAAACTTATTCCTTAATTTATCAAATAATGCACTTTACTCAACTTGTGAAGCATGTACTGAGCCTTCAAACGTGCCTCCTCAGATACAGAGAGCAATTGATAACCTCCAGGCTAACCTGGCTTGCGAGCCAGAGGAGGCACGTTTGAAGGCACAGTACATGCTTCACAAGTTGAGTAAAGTGCATTATTTGATAAATTAAGGAATAAGTTTGATCCTTTTCATGAAAGATATTGATCACTTAAATATGTGGCAGGAGGTTTCCAATTTTTTTGGTAATTAAACGCAACTCTCCCAAAATTACCAAAGAAGTATTAAACCTTCTTGTTTGTAACAGATGTAAAATTAATTTTTAGCCATTTTGTGTATGCTGGAGAACATCTAAAGCTCTTAACATCTGATTTTTCTTAGAAAAATCACTGGGAAAACGACTTATTTCCCGATACTATGAAAAATGCTAGCTTTACTACCTGGCAATATTTTTAGTAGAAAGGGGATGAAAAAATACATAAAAATGATCTATCGCGTGCTCTTCTTTCTCTTTGATAACAAGTTAAAAAATTGAAATATGATTAATAAATATCAGATTTTGAAATGGCCTAGCAACTTTAATTTTAAAGATATCGAATTGCGGTTTCCGGTTTCTTACATAACTTTTTACACTCTTTAAAACTGTGTATATGAAAATGCCACGTATGCGGGCAGGAATCAAAAATCAAGTTCCATATTCTGAAACTGGAGGTGACGGACAACAAATTTTACCTCTACCATTTTTCGCTCAGAACAACCGTTTAAGCATTAAATGTCGTCTTAAAATGAACACCCTGTACATGTATTATACACAAACATATTTATATATGTTCTAAGGAAGGTAAAATCTGTCGCAAAAAATCTGCGATTGAAGAAAATGCCTCAATACTAAGTCTCACTTTATGGGTTGCAGTTGGCTAAACTGCAAAACATGCGTTTTTAGAAGTAAAATATTAAAAATACTGAACTTAAAAAAGATCAGAAATCGATCAGTGGGATGTCCAAAACATTGTACAAGACAGTTGCAGCATCTAAGTAAGATAAATATTTACTAAAATCTGATAAGTGAAACTTATAATTTAATATCAAACTATTCTCTAGCGCGGACCATAGTAACAGCTAGTACTGCTATATTTCGTGTCCACAGTTATTACAAGTTCTGTTTCATATCTAGTTTAATAAAAGAAAAAGCAAGAGTAAGGAGTAGAAGGAAGAGAATTAGAAGAAAAAGGAAAAAGCAGCTCCAAAAACCATTTCCTCCTAAAGGAGTGGGATTCCTCTACCCCAAACCTCAGCTAAACTGACTAACAAGAGATGACGTCTTACACGAGCAGGGTGAACAGAATACAGCCATTATTTCCTGCAGATAACATTAGCAGTCATCGTTTTCAAGATGAATTCTGACGCTAACCAAAGCTTATTTATAAAATTGCTACTTTAGGCAAAAAAAGATCAAGTTGCCCAATAAACGCTACCCAATCCCTGATTCATCATTCATTGTTATCCCAAATAAATTATCATTTATACGAGGAAATGGAGTATTAATTTAATTTAGAGTGTTTTATTTTCAAAAATTAATCATTACACTTTCAACTTTTTCTAAATTCATATCAGCAGTTTAATCCGTAAATAATTTTTAAATCCAAGCAAAATAATGTTTCAAATAATATAAGGTTTTGTTAAAATTCTAGATGCCTAAATATATACATATATATAAACAAATAAAATGAAAATTATTATTGTGACGAGCAACAACTCAGAATAAATAAAGGTGGTTCTGTGAGATAAAAATTGGCGAACTGTCGGACAAGTAAGTGCTAACATGGATGGCAGAGACGATGAATACATACTGATGCGGGCACTTTACTGAAACATTATCCTAATAGTTACGGCGGGACAACTTGAATTCAATTTCTTTAAGTTTCAGACAAAATTAAGAGATTTTTTAAAAACTAAAAATTATCAAGTAATGAATAATAAACAATAATCAGGATTTGAAATCGATCATTATTTTTTCTAACAAATCATGAAATAATCATTATTTTTGATCAATAAATTTAAAAAAAACAAGCCTGATTTATTAATGAAAGTGGAAATCAATTTTTGAATTTTATTGAATCCATTAAAAATAATGATTAATTTTTGATCGAAAAAATTTCACTCAAAAAATTAAAAACAGGTTGAATTAAAATAAGTTGGAATTAAATTTTTAATCGAATTAAAAAAAGTTTGAACGCTAGATGGAATCAAGACCTCGATATTCGCATCGATAGCATAAAGCTTGAATATCATAAGTCTTTTGTTTTCAGTGAAGAGTGTAGAACGTCGGTCAAGTAGTCTACAGTGAATTTTGAATCGTTTTGTTTAGTTCCTATCTTTTCAGTCCAGAGTGGCGTGGGCTCCAGGTGAGTTGCTTATCTGGATGCTACAAAATCTTTAAAAACAAAGAGCAAAAATCCATTAGGTTTAGTGGTATATCCAAATTCAGAAACTTGGATCGCCAAGTTACTGTTGGCTCCCTTAATGGAGGGGAAATCCAAATCAATAGTTTCATAATATTATCTTTAGAAAGTGAATAAGAGGGGGTAGGATACGGTAAATTGAACGCTAATAATTTTAAAAGCCGGTAACAGCACGAAACGTTCGCTGCTAGAGATTTAATTGGTTGTTATTAAAAGTGGAATTCGTAACATTCATAATGAACCCATTTCATACGGTAATATTCTTTTTAAGCCCCGTTCTTTCATTAATAATTTAAGACATTTAAAATTGGAAACAGGTAAATATTTCTTCTTTAATTCATTAGTGTTAGATCTTTTAAAGAGTTTAGGACTCTTGTCTGCTAGGTAATTTATTGAAGGATGTAAAGTTAAAAAAAGAAGTAAGCACTAATGGAAATTACTTTAAGCTTTTCTAAATAGCGAACAGACAATCTAGAGAGGAACTCAGCATGGATTCATGCATTCTGCACGTTCTAGAAACAATTTATTAAAGCAATTAATTGATTTAACCCAGGGGTCCCCAAACTTTTTACCCAGGGGCCAGTTCACTGTCCATCAGACCGTTGGAGGGCCGAACTATAAAACAAACTATTTTAAAGTAAAAAACAAAAACAAAACGGGAACAAATACAAAATTTAAAATAAAGAACAAGTAAATTTAAATCAACAAACTGCCCAGTATTTCTGTGGGAACTAAAGACCTGCTTTTGGCTAATGAGATGGTCAATGTCCGGTTTAGTTATAATACTTTGCCTTTCTTCCAACTTCTGCTGTTATGTTTTCGGAGCCTGCGTCACCGGAAGTAGTACTGTACATGAGCGACGCAGCGCTTTGCGGCACCGCCACATATAGTGCTCCTCTCACTGACCACCAATGAAAGAGATGCCCCTTCCGGAAGTGAGGCGAGGGCCGGATAAATGTCACGGGGTCGCATGTGGCCCGCGGGCCTAGTTTAGGAACCCCTGATTTAACCCATCAAAACCGAAGTTTATTAAAAATATATTTTCTATGAATTTTTTCTTAAAATCTTTCAATTATCCTTCAAATAATGTGAAAAAATATAAAATAACATACCGTTCTCGGTTAACACGCTTAATGGTTATATCTGGTTATCTGGGTACCAATATACAGGGTGGACACGGAGGAGAGGTCGAATCTTCGGGAGATGATTCAGCAGCTCAAATGCAACAAAGAATATTCTATTCACTTTGGCCGGATTCTCAATAGTGTCAAAGATATTTGTATTTTTAACTTTTTCCGTCGAGATTCGCGTTTTCTACAATAAAAACGGCCGTAATTTTTCTATTCTTTATCCTACAACAAATCTGCTTATTCCAAACGAAAGAGCATTAAATTTCTTATAAATCTGGTTAAGCAAAACGTTAACTCAAAACGTTTCTTATAAACAATGAAACAATGAAATTTTTACTTTAATGTCTAGAAAATTCGTTCTCGATGATTTTTGTTAAAATTTTCAACTGTATTTTTTCAATGATTAATGAATCAAGGTGTCATCCAATTACAGGGAAAGCTGTGCATTTATTGAGATTCAAGACCATATGGATTTGTTTGTTTTTAATAAAACAGAGAGTGGTGTAAATGCTGAAAACAAGGATGTTGCGTAACCGACTTTTCGCTGATATCAAATTATAAATTTAATCGTCTGTCAATTTTTAAAGAAGGAACAAAAAGTAAAGTAACCATTTTGGTTTTGAACAATTATTATTTAATAAAACGGAAGTAAAAAATACAGTAGCAATAAAACTATTACCAAAAATCCTATTACAAAAATTGAGCTTAGCCCTTCTCTGTTTATCCGTATAAAATAAACCAACTAGGCTACTCAAGAAACTTTATTTTCTTTAGAAACAGGAATTACACAGCATTCATCCCATGCTTAAGTATGGGATGCTTGCCTTTATCTTGCAGATTGCTATTAAATTAGAAATTCTTCCCAGAGCGCCCTTGATGCTTGAATTAATTATTACAAATGGGATAAATTCGAAACCTGAAGCGATGTTATTTTTTAAAAATATTTTGCAGAGCTTTAACTAGTTTTAAAGGATTTAAAAATAAACTAAATTAATTTCACATTTCCAATGATACTTTAATAATTAATTGTAGCATTTTATGTAACAAAATTTACTAGAGCATCTAGCTCAGAACGACGGTGCTTAGGAAATGATAAAGTTCACTTAGTTATTTACTTTAGATGATGCAAACTTTAAATGGTTATACTTTGACACGAACACTTACGCGAAACTTTAGACAACTAAGTGGTGTCTGGTCGGGGCGATGGTTAGTCTTTAGTTGGAAACTTGCTGGCAATTCTTTAAAATTATTTAAAGAGATAAACTATAATTTAGTATGTTAGATAAATATCATTGAAAATTTAGTAATAAAATCTTATTTTGAACGTTTAGACCACTGAGAGCATTTATTATTCACAAATAGATTTTTGTAATCCAATATGGCCTCTTTTTCTTTGTCTTACAATGAAAACAATTCTAACATAGATTTTTAATTTATTATAATTATCCAAGTGTACAGTATCACTAACAGTCTGACCAACCTCCACTCATAGATCTCAAAGTCTGGAAGATTTCTTCAAAACCTTAAAAAAAAATTTATAACAAACATTATTTTCAATAATTTTGATGCAGTACTGTTCTGTTCTCAAATATTGTGTAAAACCTTTAACAATTCTTCACAAAATACTGTACAAAGTGACCTGGTAAAAATGTCTGAAATTTGTACATACGAGTTGTGGCTATTAAATAACGATACTGATACTGCTACAGAAGAACTATGCATGCGCCAAATCCTAACGATCTACAGCTGTGCAGCGTAAAGCCTTCTCTTTCGATTGTAGCGTCTCACGGGTTTGTAGAGAAATCTGTCTGACCGAAATCGTCGTTTGTGTAAGAGGTGTTAGATTCGTTTTGCCGAAAACATGATACAATACATGTAGTAGAGCAACGAATTGTCGTGAAATTTCACATGGATACTTGGTAAAACCGCTACTGAAACTTATCTTTTATTAAAAGAAGTTTATGGTGATGAATGTTTATCACATGCGCGAGTTTTTGGGTGGTTCAAGCGTTTCCAAGATGGCCGCGAAGACGTCGGAGATGATGACCGTCGGAGATGATGAAGGTCGCCCTTCCACGTCCAAAACGGTTGAAAATATCGATTATAATTAATCAACATTACTACCACGTGAGGTGCTTGCTCAACTCCGTGAAAGAGTAAGGAAAAAACGACCCGATTTGTGGAAGAACAAGTCATGGGTTCTCCATCAAGACAACGCGCTGGCTCACACTGCATTGTCTGTCAAGACGTTTCTAGCCAAGTACAACATCCCAGTTTTAGGCCATCCGCCTTATTCGCCTGACCTTGCCCCATGTGACTTTTATCTGTTCCCCAAAGTCAAATCTGTATTAAAAGGAACACGATTTCAGTCCGTTGAAGCTGTGAAAGTAAAAGCGGCACGCGTCATGCAGGAGCTCAAAGAAAAAGACTTCCAGCACTGTTTCGAACAATGGTAAATTCGCATGGAGCGTTGTAGGGATAGGAGAGGGGTGTATATTGAAGGTGATAATACCTAAATATGTATAAATTTAAAATAAAATGTTTTATAGCAATAGTCTCGTTATTTAATAGCCACACCTTATATAATAAAAAAATTATAAAAATAATAAAAATAGAAAATTGTAATAGACTGATAATATTTTAAGACTAGATTAAAATGTATTATTTCAGAAATATTGGATTCATCTGAAATTTGAGGTATATCGATTTGAAGTTACATAGAAAAAGTTAAATTGAAGTTCCTGAAGATTGTGTTTCATACGCTTTGAAACTTGACTGATAACTTCGTGGAATTGTAGACCAGCCAGTTACAATTAAAAACAAAAATGTTTAAACGAATGCTGGACTATTGGACATAAATTTTTGATGATAATCTCATAAGATATTGGATAATCTCATAAAACAATTTCGTAGCTCATACTAAGAAATACTAGGTACACTATTGAAGCCCAAAACATTAGGAATTCTAGCTTAACTTTATTAACTATTGAAAATAGAGAAGGATGATTGGATCGTTTAAGAACAATGCTATATCTCCGCGGGAATAGAATTTGTAACTAACTCTTCATTTAATACCTGCCTTAAGAATAATTCCTCTTTGGGTCTAGGTTGGCAATTCGATTATCACTCCTACGCTATAAGGATTAACAGTCAGTAAAGGTTAATGAAGAAGAAATATCTAGTAGAATTGTTTGGAATATTGTTTATCCTCAGCAACAATATTAGTTGAGTTTATACGATTCTAAGCTGCATTTCTTCTCTTATTGTTCTTTACGATGTCCTCAAGGGAGGTTAATTTCTTCTGTAAAGTTTTTGGTTTTGTTTTAATCTAGAATTAACCCAGGAGAGTCGTCACGCAATATTGAACCTCTTCCGGAGCGTTTTTCTAAAGAACCGCCTTCCCTTCAGCTTTAAAGAATGATTAATAATTAAAAAAACAAAAACTAAACGACTCCGCTCTGAATTAAATTGTAATGGGACACATATTTCTAACTTACCCTATTTCCATATTTGATTTCGCTGTAGAATGTTGGTAGCTAGAACACTTTTATGTTTTTTTTTTGGGTTTGTAAGGACAGAATCTTTTAAAAAGTTAAAGATGAAATCTGTTCGCCTTTTTCACAAAGATTACCCATTTTTTTTTTTTTTTAGCCAATCAAAACACCGCAGAATCTTTACAAGAGACTGTTGCAGCGAGTAAAACACTGCAATAACATGTGGTAAGGGAAGAGTGTTTGTGTTGACGCTATATAGACTTTCCTCGGTATACTAATCAAAGATCAAATAAAGAAAAAGTAAAGTAATCGCCTATTTCTTCAGGCTGCGCTTAACGTCCAACTACCATTTACTAGGTGTCGTGGACGGAGGCGACTAGCAAACGTACTTTATTATTTCTCATTTAACCATTAAATAAAATCCAAGGCCTAAAGACCGGGAATCGAACCCAGAACCCCAATGCATATTAGCTTTGCAGATCTCGCCTCTTAACCCGCTCGGCTACCGTGGCGCCTTAATCAAAGATAATTACCTGCAGCTCGTTCAAACATGTCTTTTCGCTGTCTAATTATTCAAAAGCAGCTACGCAAAATTTCAAAGTAAAATATTATGTTTTTATTTAACACAAGTAATTGTGATGAAAATGCTCTCGAAACGCATTGCCGTGGAGGTAGAAAGATGATTCTAGTTTATTAATTTTTTTTTTCAATGATTTAAGGCGCGTCAACATCTCAGGTTATTGGCGCCCGGAGCTTTTTTTTTTTTTTAGTGCACTGCTGGCCTCCGGACAGTGTTCTTTTGTTACAGCCAACACTGTCCATCACCGGACAGTGAGAGCTGTAAGAAGCTCCTAGGAAGAGAAAATCTAAGGTTCAGCAGCTGGATTCGAACCCGGGACCATTTAAATTTGATATTTTACTAAATATTGGTAAGCGTAATTTTAAATTTTAAGATAGCAATACCTAATTATATCATAGAGAAGTAAGACGGCCCAGTTCTGTAACCCAATTTTCTGAATCCCCAAAGAACCCATTTTCTTTTTGTTGATACTAGGTGTTTGTAAAAAAAAGTATAATGTCTAGGAGTAAAGTACAATGAATAGAGGGGTTTGTGTGGCGATGGATGGGTCTGTGGGTTCGCTAAAGGTTCCCACGAAGAAAAGATGAAAGCAGGTGGCTAATTTAATTCTTTATGACCAAGAAACCTTTTGGAACTAAAGTGATATGTATTATACTTTAAAGAATAGCCTGGAAAGGCTACCTTTTTAGTACTTAACCAAAAAAAACCCCAAAGCTCACAGACTTTTGTTAAACATGTATATTAAACATTTATATATATGGACATAAGAATTAAATAACCTATCTTAATCAACTTGGAATATCTCAAAGTAAATAGAACTTAGAGAATCGAATGAATAGCTGAATGAACATAATAGATAAAAGAGGAAGTTAATTATTAGTCCTAAATGACTACCTGTCTATGCACATCTTTCTACTCTAGTCACTATGACTAGACGCCCTTTCCTGCGTTGTACTGTAATATGGGTTTTAGGGGTAACCACAATTTACCACTTCAATACCTCCTAAGTCAAACCTTCTGGAAACTTTTTGCAAGAAGTTTCTCTTAGCGTAATTACTTCCACTACGATGTGTTGATATCGTTAATTTGAGTACGAAATTCATCAAATTCAAGTAAATCTTACATCTTATTTTCCTCGTTAACTTTATCCCAAATCATTTACAGGTAACCTCAACATCTATCCACCTTTATATCCACATTCATACAGACAGAAAGCCTAAACAGACCCTTATGGGACAATGTCTTTTCACAGGACATGCGTAAGAGAAATTAATTAAGTATTAAATTTCTTTTGGGTCGAGCAACTTCAAGGTTATTATCGCTTATCTAAACATACAACTGAAACTGATAAAAAGAGTTTCAGTTATTTATTTTTTAATGATTTAAGGCGCTTCACCTTAACTTATGGGTGCAGAGTAGGTCTCAGGAGTGGTGACCACTGGGCAGGGACAGACGAAGGAGTTTATTAAAGGCTATTCGCCGAGGCTGACCGCAGAATTATAGTCGTGGGGCTATAAGGATGATTGTAGGCCTATAAACCGGCCACTGCAGGCTCAGAAAACACATGCATCGCATGGGCCAGGCAGATGATAGCCTCTGTAGGTTCTGGCAGGAGGAGGAGGAGGAAAACTGCACTGCACATGTTGTGCCAGCGTGAGGGGCTTGTTTGGCTAAGGATGTTTACTTCTCGAGGAGAAAAAACCAAGGCCTGAGAGCTTTACCCAAGAGTCGCTCTCCAGCATTAAGAGTCTGATAAAAAGGACAGGTCTGGAGGGTGAGCTTTAGAGTGAGGGGAGCCACAATAGATCCAAAGGGGTCGCAGTGGCGTAGGCCTTGAGGCCGCCTTAGTCTAGTCTAATCTAAGGCGCTTCAAAATCTAAAGATTATTGGAACCCGGGGCTTTTTACAGTGCACTACCAGCTTCCGGACAGAGAGCTGTAAGAAGCTCCTAGGAAGACGAAAATCTAAGGGGCAGCAGCTGGATTCGAACCTGGGAACTCCGCGTGGGAATCCAATACGCTAACCACATAGATAATCCCACCCTTGGATACACTTATTTATTTATTTATTATTTATTTTATTTGTAAAAAGTTAAGATATCTAATAAATTTAAATGAATAGGATAATATTAATAAATTGCACAATGCTACATGAATTTAAAATGAGGTATTATCTTAGTCGCTAAATTACAGAACAGTTTGGCCTCTGAAGCATTAATCTTAACGATTCCAACATTAACTGGTTCGCGCTTTTTCCAAGATAACGCGGTAACATTGCATTAATTAAAATATATCTAAGTTTACACTTAGTTGAGTTAAAGTTATGTAGTTTTTATTTCTTTAGAAATTTTAATGAACTCGCTGTAGTCAATAATAAATAAGACAGATACATTTACCGACATCCATTCATTTGCTAAACTTGGACGAACCACCGTAACTGGCTGACTTTAACCATTTCCTGATGGTTAATCACTTCCAGCGTAGCTCTCCGATTAAGATGTTGTTCCTCAAACAATCATGCTATCTTTAGTCTTTCCTAGTCTTTCCAGCTATCTTTCTCTCCAAACAGTTCATCTCCATGATTTAGCTGGTCTATTTCTGAGCCACAGCCCCATTATCTACTGCTGTTAATTCTTTGCAGGGCCATTTCAATGCTTTGTAGAACTTCTTCTTTTTTGTTTTTTGCTGTGGAATTTCTTAATTAGTAAATAATATTTCTGTCTTTTTCTCAGCTTTACCTGATGTTACTGAGAGAATAGCGATGGTATTTTCAGAGCATTCAACTGGCTCTGTTCAATTTCCATCCAAAATCTTCAGCACCAGAGTTTGTCGTCTTTTCCTCACGTAACAACTAAACTCTTAGTCAGAATTTGCTTTCCGAGCTCTTCGTTTCGAAATATTGAGGTTCTGTATACTGGTTTATTTATTTATTTGTTTTTGTTTCTTAAAGAACCGACACTTTAAAAGTTATGCATCTGATTGCTTTAATGTGACTCAAAATTTTGTCCAGAATACAAACAGACGCTTCCTACAACTGAAAAGACTACTCGACAACAGATCAAAACTCACTCTGGGAAACAAAAGACTTATTTATTGTAAGTATATTAAAGCCAGTCAGGGCTTATGGCGTCGAACTGTGGGGTTCTACCAAACGCTCAAGCCTCCAAATTATCCAAGTAAACGCTCCTTTCTACGTCACCAATCAAGCCATTCACACAGACAAACATTCCTTTCGTCACACAAGTTGCTAAAACACGATACAGAAAATTCCATCTTAACACTCAATCTCATCACAATCCACTCATACAACATCTATCTTCCAGAACATTTCCAGACAACAATTTTAGACGTCTTAAAAGACAGTGGCCTCGCGATATCCACTCTTGTCTTGAAGAGAGTCAATAGAAAGTAAAATTTTATTGAAGTGCTACCGCTGGATAACTTCTCCACTCTGAGAATTAACTATATGTATGTTGTTTATTGTTATGATTATTGCTTATAACGCAATAAAATGCGTTGATTTTAACTAAATAAACGATCAAAAACATTTTTGTCATTTTTATTCAAAGAAGTCTCTAAAACATTTAAAAATTGAAGCACGATTTGATGGAATTAAAGGTAGAAATTACACGAGTAGGTTTCAAAAAAGTATACAATTGAAATTAGGCCGATTTTTCCCAGAACGAAAATATTTCATTATTTTAGAAAATAAACTTATTTATTGTTTCAATCTTTACCTAAGCCAGGGGTCAGCAACCTATTTTAAGTAGAGAGCCATTTCTCCTTAAATAATTTTAATAAATCTTACCAAGAGCCGCAAGGATAATAGTGTAAAAAGCTGTAGTAGATCATTTGTATTCACAAATTATTATTTTGTGATATTCAATAACATTTAAATGTTTTATATATTATTTTTACAAGTTGCATAGTAAATAAACAAATAAATAATAACTAAACCTGTATTTGAATGAAAATGGCGGCAGTCTTTTATGATTACGTACTGTATTTTAATATAATTCTATTCAATTTCAAACCTATCTCCTTTAAAATTCTTTTTGAAAAAATATCTTTACTTAAATAAATGAAATTTTCATAAAATTGAAATATACAATTTATTTTGGACAGGCTGAAGTGCCACAAAATTTTGATAAAAGAGCCGCATGCGACTCGCGAGCCGGGGGTTGCCGACCCCCTGACCTAAGCCAATCGTTATCCTTCGAAAACTCACAACTTCTCCATATTATGCCTCCAGTATAACCCAATGTAATGATCTATCTACATTCCTTTCCTGTCAGAGTAAATTCCATCATAATCACAATCCTCTTTTACAATAGATTTCAAGCCCAAACTCCCAATACTCTCTTTAAACGACTTAAGCACTGCTGGCCACGTGATCAACTTCACTAATTCCAACGTCCTGAAGAGATACCACTGGTTATCGTCTTCAAAAAACATTCATGTTACTTCTGGTTCACAATTGCTAGTTGTATATTTTACAGAGGCAAATAAATAAAGACATGGATACGGTCACCTTTATAAAAAAAAGAAAAAGAAAATATTTAAAAAAAAAACATTAATAAAGATAAAAATGGTCAAATGAAAGGCTTACCTGTCGACAGATATGGCCATTAACGTGAACACACTGGCACATATTGATAGTACAGCCACAAATTGGCTAATCTTGCAGTAAAGTGTACCAAATGGCCAATCACTATTCACCATGTAGGTATAATTGAATGTAACATTTAGACTAGATACCATAGCATCAGCAATGGCTAGATTCACTAGGAAATAATTAGTTACCGTGCGCATTCTCTTGTGCGCTAAAACTATCCATATCACAATGAGATTGCCTCCGGTAGCCACAATCACCATGCCGCCAAACAAGAACGTCCATATTAGTTGTCTCCACCAGGGCAATATAAACTGATTTCCATCTTCGTCATCATATGTTTCATTAACCGTAATGTTCTGTGTTAACTCATTCCATCCTAGAGTGCTATTTTCAGTGTAAGCCATTGTTTATTACCTTCCCAGTAATGTTATCACAGCTTATATACTATCACCTGTACATCATTTCCATCATAACTATTTCACTTCACCTCTCACATAATCATCTTTCTATTTTACACTGGATCTTGGTTTTGCTCTATTTTTTACTGAATGTCTCTTACGGCTTCCACTATCTGCCACTCGAGCATGTCAACCTGAAACAAAACCCACTTCTGTTAATACCATAATATGGGCACATTGGAAGGGACTGGCTGAAGTAGCTAAACCCTTCAAAGTTTAGACAAATTAATAATTTTTTTTTTTTTTAAAAGAGAAGACCAACGTCCAAAACTTTCACTTAATAACAAACGACTGATTTACAATTCTATACGAAAACCTGCCTGGATTGAACTGTAGGGTTCAACGAAACGCTCCAAACTTCAATCTTCAACGAATTCAATCTCTGCAGTCAAAAATTCTCCGCGCTATCGTTAACGCTCCATTTTACGTTACAAATCTAACGCTCCACACAGACCTGGAAATTCCGTTTGTAGGTCCAGATTGCACGAACTCACTATACGTACCAAAAAAAAACCGGAATTATTTTTTAAAAGCTATTTATTTACAAATTTTTTACAGAACAACCTTATCCCCTTCAAAATACTCTCCATTACAACTAATACATTTGTCCCACCGGTGCTTCCACTGTTCGAAACATTTTTTGTAGTCATCTTTAGAAATGGCTGACAGCTCCTTCTTCGTTTTTTTCTTGACCTCTTCAATGTTGTCAAATCGGTGACCTTTCATGCCCTTTTTCATGCGTGGAAATAAGAAAAAGTCGCACAGAGCCAGGTCAGGCGAGTAAGGTGCGTGGGGCAGCGGAACCATGCCATTTTTAGCCAAAAACTGTGTAACAGAGATGGCTGTGTGTGCAGGTGCATTGTCGTGGTGGAAGAACCAGTCTCCTGTTTGCCACAAATCGGGTCTTTTTTGGCGAACACTATTGCGCAATCTTTTCAAAACTTCCAAATACAAGGTTTGATTGACGGTCTGACCTGGGGGGACAAACTCTGAATGGACTACGCCTTTGGCATCAAAAAAGCAAATCAGCATTGTTTTGATGTTTGACTTGACTTGACGACATTTTTTTGGTCGGGGTGAAGATGACGTCTTCCATTGGCTCGACTGTTGCTTTGTTTCTGGGTCATAACCATAGCACCATGACTCATCACCAGTAATGACCTTTGACAGAAAGTCTGGATCAGTTTCAAGCTGTTGTTTCAAAGCACGACATGTTTCAACTCGATGTTCTTTTTGATTGTCAGTCAGAACTCGAGGAACAAACTTGGCAGCAACCCTTTTCATCCCCAAATCTTCCGTTAAAATTCGCTGAACCGAGCTCCAAGATAACCCACTACTCTCTGACAGTTGATCAATTGTCTGTCGACGATCTGTGAACACCAGCTCTCGAATTTTTTCAACATTTTCGTCGATTCGGGCAGTTGATGGACGTCCAGAACGAGGTTTGTCATCAATCGACATGTCGCCATTTTTAAACCGAGTAAACCACTCGTATACTTGAGTTTTTCCCATAGCGTCATCTTTGTAAGCTGTTTTCAACATTAAAACACTTTCAGCAGCATTTTTGCCGAGTAGAAAACAAAATTTCAGAGCTGCACGTTGTTCACTTAAACTTGCCATCATAAAAAACGAAAAAAGAACAAAACGGCGCTGGTAAAAACAATCACTGCAGATGAACAGAACAAGCCAGGCAGACAACACAGGCAGGACTGAACTGGCAAGGAATTGCGCTATACACGTCTAGCGGCAGAAATGCGTACTACATAAGCTCCATGCGCGGCAACGCAATTCCGGTTATTTTTGGGTACCCCCTCGTAAAAGTTTTCATCAGAACTTGCACTCTCATTTCAATCCTCTTGTCCCGCCATTTATTATCTCATCACCTTACAGATCATCCTTCCAGAAGATTAGAACGCCAGTGGCCTCGCGATTTTTCTCTCATCTGAAGAGAGTAGCTAATCCTGGAGACGACTTAGGGAGTGTTATCACTGGATAACTTCTCCTTCTACTTATAGTGTATCTAGCGCTGGTGTAACTCAACCAATAAATTAAAAAAAAAAAAAAAAACTGCTGGATTCTGAAGAGTACTGAGCTGCTGAAATTGTCAGTTCTGTTGTCCCATGAATTCAAAAAAATAGTTTTTCAAAAAAAAAAAAATTTTGTACGTTACGCGTGGGTCACGTATGTACATAAAAATCGGTGAAAGACCAAATGTTTTGATAGAAAAACAAACTTCCTTATTGTTCCAATCTTTACCTAAGCCGATCCTTATCCTCCAGTATAACCCAATATAATGATCTATCTGTTCCTTTCCTGTCAGGGTAAATTCCACCGTCATCACAATCCGCTTGTTTACAGATTTTAAGCCCAACTTCCCAATACTCCCTTTAAATGATGTTGATGTAATAAATAAGATTGTATAACGTCAATCACATAATTAAGTTTATTATTGGAATTATTTTCTTTTCTCATTTAGAATCTACTGTTCATTTTAAGTTCGTTTATTTATCTATGCTGTTACTTAACCTCTCTTAATTTGTATATGTATCATAATTTGTTTTAATGATAAAATATGAATTATAAACGCATCAAAAACATTTTTATTCAACGCACACTATTACAGTGTATTTGTATGAATCATAAATATGGATATTTAGCAAATATTTTCCGAAATATTTGGTGTATGTCCGCATACACCAAACGACTAAAAACATCTCAACTCGGGACATAAGTGTGAATGGTCGTATGAATGTTCTGTAAATAATTATGTAAGTATGTAAATAAGTTTTTATCTTAGATTAGGTTATTAATGTGACGTGAGGAATATCAAGTACTCCATCACAAATCGTGATTAGTATACGAGATTAGTATACAGGTATTTTAGCTGGATTTAGTGATTGTATTTATTTGGATGAATGTATTTATATGCATGAGTGTTTTTTATTAGAATGAGCGTTTTAGTTTGGAATGAATTAGTATAGTGTCATTTCAGCAACATTCAGGGCCTTTAAAAATAAAACAAAATAAAATCTCAACATTCACCGAATGAATCTTGAAATTCTCCAATTTCGGTCTTTTACAGTAACTATAATGTGTATTCATCCAGCTTAACGCAAAAACTAGAAGCTCATCTCTTTATGCCACCATAAAATAGATAAATAATGATTTGAGGTATAAAAATAGATTTTTATATCCTACGCTATTCTACTATACACTAAATTGGTGAAATTTAAATTAATAATTCAGTGACTTTTACTTCAAAAAACCTATTTGAAAATTGATTTATTCTTAGCTGTTTTAGTAAACATGAATTCTGGTAATTCTGTTACATGGAATCGCTTTTAAAATGTAATAATTATTCATGACCATCATGCTTATCATTGCATAACATTAATAATTGAACACTTTTAGCAATTGCAAACGCTTAATTAAAATCCAAATAAAATCTATCAAAAAACGCCTCATAACGCCTTAGAATATATATAGATTTTAAAGGACTTAATACGGATTATACGTATCAGGATTATAAAAAATATATTGTTTTCCAATTGTGTAAGCCCATGTAAACCTGTGTCGAGTTGTTGACTTTACAGCAAGCAAGAATATTGATAAAAGTGTAAAAGCAAAGTAAGTAGTAATAACCCTAACAAGCTGTATAAACACAGATAAAGGTTTCAGGTTGACCAATACACATTATCGAAAACCAACATTTAACTAAAACGAAACGATTCATCAGAGATATAAATGTTCAAATAGTTACTAAGGTGGTTGGGCGGATAGTGATAATTTGCTAACGAGAGCGTTTTATAAACTGTAGCGTTTTTCAGAGATATGTATCTTCATTAAATAGAAACAAAAAGATGGACACAAATAAATGTAACCGACCATACATCCCACAGAAAATAACATATTAGTATAACACTTTGTTCTCTTATAGGGTAAAGTAGGGTGAGATGACCACCATTTTATTTGGAGGGGGCCTGCAAATTTTTGGTAAGGGCTAGGCTTACTTTATTATTATTTTTGGAAACCTCACACGCTCACAAACATAAGATAAGGTAAAAATTTCAGGAAAAATGTTAAGGGAAAATTTGTTTTTCTTACAAAAGAAAAAAAAAAGTAGCAATTGGCCATCTATCCCCACTGGGTTGGGTGAGTTGTCCAATGCAACTTGGGAGAGATGGCCACATATTGTAAATGAAATTGCAATAGTAAAACGTAAAAATAACAGAAAAAAATGAATGGTTACTTAATATTTACTTATTATTCTTCTTTCTAAATGCGCTTTTACTACAATTTTGGCAAGCGTATTCAAAAGATGAGCAATTTTCGTGGAACCATTTCCGGCATATTATGCATTCCACCCGATCTTTTTTTTCTGGTCTTGTTGTAGCTTTCCCCATATCCTGTACATTCAGTTTCATCGATTTCTAAAATGGCATCACTTTCCTCTTCAAATTCGATTCCTGTTTCGTCCTCTTCATCGGAACTTGGGCAAGGTGAGCGTTTTCTTTTTTGGACAATCCTTTCTTTCAGAATTGTCTCTTTGGGAATAGTATTTCTTGTTGGTTTGGATTTCTTTGCTACTCTGTTATTCACAACAACTACGTTTTACTCAGTTACGAGCTATAGTTTGTATGTGAGTCGATCCTTACATTGAGAAGATATTGAGAGTTGAAATTTTTATGGGTCATGGCTTGCTGTGATATAGAGCCACCTATAACTCCCTATGTAAACAGCAGGTTTTTAGTATTAAACTTTGTTATCTTAAACACTACGTTTTACTCAGTTACGAGCTATAGTTTGTATGTCAGTCGATCCTTACATTGAGAAGATATTGAGAGTTGAATTTTTTTTGGGTCATGGCTTGCTGTGATATCGAGCCTCCTATATCTCCCTATGTAAACAGCATGTTATTAGTATTAAACTTTGTTATCTTAAACACTACGTTTTACTCAGTTACGAGCTATAGTTTGTATGTGAGTCGATCCTTACATAGAGAAGATATTGAGAGTTGAAATTTTTTTGGGTCATGGCTTGCTGTGATATCGAGCCTTCTATATCTCCCTATGTAAACAGCATGTTATAAGTGTGATGTGATAACAGAAGAAAAAAATATAATTTTTAATTATAAAAATTATAAATAGTGGTGCCAGTCAGACGCTAGTACTTAGGTCAAGTGCCGCGGTCAGTGCACGGGCAAAAGGGACCGCCCGCCAAAGACACACCGCTTTCAAAAGGGCCATTATACGGTCAGTATACAGTGACTACCTGGCTACAGCCCTTTGACAATATCCAACACCTTTCACCGGCCTATTCAAGACTGGGGTCAACACACGGCAAGAGATGTTTGAGTGTGACCCGTAATTACAAGACTTGTCAATGTGTGGTGAGGGCTATATATGGTCTCTCTACAGGAAGTGGGGCATCAGTCGATGATTATTCTTCAGATTTTTACCACCGTAACCTCAAGATTCTACCAGCGAGTTACACCGCGAGCGCGTCCCTATCTAAGTGTTTAAACATATATCTATTCAACGTCGTTATAGTTGTGCATTCTAGTTACAATTTAAATCATTCTAAATTATTGTTAAAATATATATATTTATTTTCCGAATATCAACTCTTTATCTATCTATCAAATCTCTATCTAATTCCCGCATCATAAACCTCCTCTTCAAGTCATCTGAACCCATTACATAAGTATGAAACTTTGTTAACTTATTAAAAAAAATGTGTATTCACTACATTTTACTCAGTTACGAGCTATAGTTTGTATGTGAGTCGATCCTTACATTGAGGAGATATTGAGAGTTGAATTTTTTTTGGGTCATGGCTTGCTGTGATATCGAGCCTTCTATATCTCCCTATGTAAACAGCATGTTATTAGTATGAAACTTTGTTATCTTATACACTACGTTTTACTCAATTACGAGCTATAGTTTGTATGTGAGTCGATCCTTACATAGAGAAGATATTGAGAGTTGATATTTTTTTGGGTCATGGCTTGCTGTGATATCAAGCCTCCTATATCTCCCCATGTAAACAGCATGTTATTAGTATGGAACTTTGTTATACACTACGTTTTACTCAGTTACGAGCTATAGTTTTTCTGTGAGTCGATCCTTACATTGAGAAGATATTGAGAGTTGAATTTTTTTTGGGTCATGGCTTGCTGTGATGTCGAGCGCCATATATCTCCCTATGGAAACAGCATGTTATTAGTATGAAACTTTGTTAACTTATACACTACGTTTTACTCAGTTACGAGCTATAGTTTGTATGCGAATCGATCCTTACATTGAGAAGATATTGAAAGGAAATTTTTTTCGGTCATAACTTTCTTAGAAATTGCTCCGTAATTTATCTCTCTCTGTAAACTTCATATTAGTATGAAATTTGGTTGTTTTATGCACTAGACACTAGATTCAATGAACACAATTTTGCACTAGATACCAAAAAAATCATCTGCCGTTGCAATAAAGTGCACATTTGCAAAACAATAAATAGACTTATCTATATGGTTATATGAATGTAATATTTAGTAATCTACCGTACGTTACTAACTTCACTAGATTACTATTAGAGCTTTGTGAAGATAAAGGGTTTAATTTACAAAGATATTGTACATGAATGCTAACCGTATGATCATTTTCACATCGTTGCCCTATTTACTGAAATTTGTTTTCATTCACAAAATTATCTCAGACAATTGTATCCATTAGAAGCGTTGGTTTACGTTTTAGTATCCTCTAATACAACCATTTCTACTTTAATTTGAATTCAACATGGAGGCTGATTTTAGGTCACGCCTACAAATTGAGTATTCAAACCACAATCCGTGCCAATGAAATCGAATACCTCTAATACAAACAAGGCAGTAAATTGTATTGCTGCTTCATACTTCTTCCTGCTAAAATTTACTCATGATCTTAAGTTTCATATTGTCTACTTCAATTTGTTTCAACTTAATCCATTTTATCTACGGAATTTATATTTGTCTTTTCATTTTATTTATTAGTGCGCATCAAGAGCTAAAGTAATTGGCACCCGGTTTATTGTTTAGTGCACTGTCGGCCTCCAGATCTCTTGTTACAGATTACACTATCCAGGTGAGCTGTAAGAAGCCACAACGAACAGAAAATTTAAGAGCCGGTTGCTGGATTCAATCCGGGATTTCCGCCAGGGAATGCGCTACGCTAACTGTGAAATAATGGATCATTTCGAATTTCCTAAATCTATTTATCACCAAAAGTACCTGTCATATTTTACTTATTGGTGTCAATACTTCCAAATTCACATTTGGAAAATAAAAATGTTATTTAAAACTTCTCTATTATACATGCTACAGTAAAGAGAAGGTTTTTGTTTTTTTTTCTATTTTTGTAAAATTTAAATGTGAATAGAACGGTGTTATGTGTGTATATAGGTTAGTTGGAATACTTCCGCTCCTAAAGTGCGCTAATTTTTTAACAAAAAAAAGTTGTATAAATCATTCTTTATAGAACAGTTTTTAACTTCACAGCGAATGTTTAGGTTGCTCTTTTATCTTTTATTTTCCAACCTTAACAAATGGCTTCAGCATTCCACTGTTGCCAAAACAAAAGCTATAAAAACAATATATTCAAATAGGGACTGGTTTTAGAACAGAAGGAATGAATGGGACTTATTTCTTTTATATTATAGTTAATTTTTACTTGATAATATTAGTTATTTTTTATTGTTATAGATCATTTATTTTATTATTATGATTAGTTGTTTTATTACTATTAGTTAATTTATTGTTATTAGTTATTTTTAGGAAGAAGTTCATTCTTCGTAAAATTGTTCATGTAAATTGACGTAATATATGTTACAGTCCAAAATATATTAGGGTTGTTGTTAAAAAAGGGATTACTTCTGCTGTAAACTCGTTGCCTGATCACTAAAAGAAAATATAAAATCCAACAGCTGACAGATTTATTGTTTTATTTTTACAGATAAATTTGAACACAATTAAATAAACGGAAGGGATTAGCTATGAGGTTAGCATACTGGACTCCCACGCGGAGGTCCCGGGTTCGAATCCAGCTGTTGACCCTTAGATTTTCTCTTCCTAGGAGCTTCTTACAGACAACACTGTCCGGTGATGGACAGTGTTGTCTGTAACGAGAGAACACTTTACGGAAGCCGGCAGTGCACTGAAAAAAGCTCCGGGCGCCAATAACCTTAGATGGTGACACGCCTTAAATCATAAAAAAAAAAAAACTAACATATACCCCACTATAATTTAGTTCGGCAAAAAGAACACCAGAATAACATACGAGGGGGTACCCAAAAAAAACCGGAATTATTGTTTAAAAGCTATTTATTTACAAATTTTTTACAGAACAACCTTATCCCCTTCAAAATACTCTCCATTACAACTAATACATTTGTCCCACCGGTGCTTCCACTGTTCGAAACATTTTTTGTAGTCATCTTTAGAAATGGCTGACAGCTCCTTCTTCGTTTTTTTCTTGACCTCTTCAATGTTGTCAAATCGGTGACCTTTCATGCCCTTTTTCATGCGTGGAAATAAGAAAAAGTCGCACGGAGCCAGGTCAGGCGAGTAAGGTGCGTGGGGCAGCGGAACCATGCCATTTTTAGCCAAAAACTGTGTAACAGAGATGGCTGTGTGTGCAGGTGCATTGTCGTGGTGGAAGAACCAGTCTCCTGTTTGCCACAAATCGGGTCTTTTTTGGCGAACACTATTGCGCAATCTTTTCAAAACTTCCAAATACAAGGTTTGATTGACGGTCTGACCTGGGGGGACAAACTCTGAATGGACTACGCCTTTGGCATCAAAAAAGCAAATCAGCATTGTTTTGATGTTTGACTTGACTTGACGACATTTTTTTGGTCGGGGTGAAGATGACGTCTTCCATTGGCTCGACTGTTGCTTTGTTTCTGGGTCATAACCATAGCACCATGACTCATCACCAGTAATGAATGACCTTTGACAGAAAGTCTGGATCAGTTTCAAGCTGTTGTTTCAAAGCACGACATGTTTCAACTCGATGTTCTTTTTGATTGTCAGTCAGAACTCGAGGAACAAACTTGGCAGCAACCCTTTTCATCCCCAAATCTTCCGTTAAAATTCGCTGAACCGAGCTCCAAGATAACCCACTACTCTCTGACAGTTGATCAATTGTCTGTCGACGGTCTGTGAGCACCAGCTCTCGAATTTTTTCAACATTTTCGTCGATTCGGGCAGTTGATGGACGTCCAGAACGAGGTTTGTCATCAATCGACATGTCGCCATTTTTAAACCGAGTAAACCACTCGTATACTTGAGTTTTTCCCATAGCGTCATCTTTGTAAGCTGTTTTCAACATTAAAACACTTTCAGCAGCATTTTTGCCGAGTAGAAAACAAAATTTCAGAGCTGCACGTTGTTCACTTAAACTTGCCATCATAAAAAACGAAAAAAGAACAAAACAGCGCTGGTAAAAACAATCACTGTAGATGAACAGAACAAGCCAGGCAGACAACACAGGCAGGACTGAACTGGCAAGGAATTGCGCTATACACGTCTAGCGGCAGAAATGTGTACTACATAAGCTCCATGCGCGGCAACGCAATTCCGGTTATTTTTGGGTACCCCCTCGTATACTGGCAAACAGCGGATTTGCCAATATACGAAGAGCAGCAATAACTTAATTTAAATGAGAAGTAAAAGTTATTGTCACCTGATTATGTAAAGACAGGCGAGCGGATCATTGTGAAAAACAACAAACATAAACCAAATAAATTCGGACTTTTCCTTGAAATATGCTCCTATCTAAATGAATGTTTTAAGCCCAGATGTCGGCTGTAGCTTTAAACTTCATCTTGTATTTTGTCGTCCTCAGATTATTATTATTAATTACTTTTTACTTTCTCTCTTGATATCCTGTTAATTATTTTTCATCTTCATTACTTTCCTTTCAGTTTAATTTCCTTCTTTAGAATTAATATTTGTTATTTTGTCATTTGGAAGTTCTAAGAGAAGTCCTTCTTATTATTTTCTTTTAGTTACCAAATATGAATTTGTATTCATAGCTTATTTCGTTTCATGTTAAAAATTAGCAAAATGAATACCCTCCAATCTTTTGTATGCTCTAAAAAAATAAAGGTATTATTAGTATCGGGTTTCTAAGATTGGGTTTCCATGCTGACTACTAAATGTTCTCATTTCTTGTTGCAATTTTCTCTTATTAAAGCATTGGTGTAAGCAGTTTCTTTTCTACTCGAGTTGACAGAATAACAGAAAGGTCTTGCTCCTCTTCTTGTAATATCACAGCTCACTTCTAGGACCACAAACCCAAACTACGCTCTCCATCGAGAATAATAGTCGACATTAGGAAATGGGCTGAACCAAAGTGATGCCAACTTCTTAATAAAATTGCCTTTTATTATTTTATTGCATCTAACAGATGTAAATTATTAAAACTATACTAATTAAAATTTAGGTACTTTTAAAATAACTGCAGTTGGAAAATATTAGCTCATTACTGTGCTGGATGGCCACGCGGATCAAATTCTGCTGCTAGCCGTTGATGATGACGGCCCGGGTCGCCCTTCCACGTCCAAAATGGATGAAAATATCGATTATAATTAATCAACATTACTACCGTGAGGTGCTTGCTCAACCCCGTGAAAGAATAAGGAAAAAACGACCCGATTTGTGGAAGAACAAGTCATGGGTTCTCCATCAAGACAACGCGCCGGCTCACACTTCCATTGTCTGTCAAGACGTTTCTAGCCAAGTACAACATCCCAGTTTTAGGCCAACCGCCTAACCTGGCCCCATGTGACTTTTATCTGTTCCCCAAAGTCAAATCTGCATTAAAAGGAACACGATTTCGGTCCGTTGAAGCTGTGAAAGAAAAAGACTTCCAGCAATGTTTCGAACAATGGTAAATTCGCATGGAGCGTTGTAGTGATACAGGAGGGGGTGTATATTGAAGGTGATAATAACTAATTATGTATAAATTTAAAATAAAATGTTTTACAGCAATAGTCTCGTTATTTAATAGCCACACCTCATATTTCAATTAAGAATGACATTTGATATCTTTAAGATGTCGTGAACGCTAACCGAATATTTTTTGAATTTCATTAACTAACTTATGATAGTAAATTGTGTTTTAAACAATATCGATAGTATTATCGAATGGTTAGAGCTTAATAAGCTTCAGTTTTTAAGCATTTATTAGCTAACGTATTATTCTAATACCGACTTTATAATAACAGCAGTTATAATTGTTACCATTAATTCAAACATCGGGCAAATCACCATAAAATTAAAAATATTTTGATGATAATTTTTCGACAATTCTTATACTGGACACAAGATTATCCTGGGACTCTAAACATTACACTGAAATTAACATAGGACTACCAATCTCTGAGATAGCTATAACCTCTAATTAACAGACGGACACCACAGAAACCTCAATGCTCTAGACTTGACCAGTCCTGTGGTACAAGCAGCTCGTAACTACGAAATTGAATTAAAAACCTATTGACAACCGTTAATTATTTATCCTTTTTCTTTAATAAAATAATTGATTAGGCAAATTTGTCTTTTATAAAGTTTTAACTTATCATTTATGCCTGCAACTATCACAGGTTTAAAATCGTAAGAGATAACATATTTGTTTTGTCCTCTGCTATTAATCTGCATCTGAGATCAGAAAAGAGAAAAGTTTTCTCCATTTTTGTCGACTTTAAAAGAGCGTTTCATTTGGTTCATCATCACAAGCTACAGGTACATGCTCCATGATCTTGGAATCAACGGAAAATGTCTTCGTTTAATTATGAATATTTACGAGTCAGCTACATTTAAAGTGGAGTCAAAATAATATGACCCTATATACAGGGTGTTCATTTTAAGACGGCTCAAATGCATTTCATGCCTAATCGGTTAATCTGTGCGAAAAATGGTAGAGGAACAACAAATTTTTCCTCTACCACTTTTCGCTCAGATTAAGCATTATGTTTAAGCATGAAATGCATTTGAGCCGTCTTAAAATGAACACCCTGTATAATAATATAGGCGAGATTTTGAGCCCATTATTGTTTTCATTATACCTTTCCGACTTTAATTCATACTTTCAAGACTGTGATTTTAAAGGTATAGACATTGGCAAGGAAAGAGATCTGCAAAGCTTGTTCTATGCAGATGATTCTAGTGCTTTTCTCCCCCACTTGGGGCGACGCTCAAAACGCTTAATAAATTATCTGATTATTGTAAAGTAAAGTCCCTTTAAGTAAACATAGACATAACGAAGGTAGTCGTGTTTCGAAAAGTTGGTAATATAAGGAATATGAAAAATCTTGTGTACGAGAATTCGGTAGTTGAGGTCTGTAACTTTTTCACTTATCTTGGAGTTCCTCTATCTTGATCCGGCAAGTTTAGACAAGCGAGTAAATATTTTTTTTTAGCGAAAAGTGCGATTGCCAATAATAGGGTCATGTTTCTATTGAAATATTGCAGTTCAGATTCTTGGGACTATTTGACTCTCTATCTGAAAGTATATTACTTTATGTGGAATCAGGGCAACTGAAATTTTTTTTAAATCTTGATAAATCTTCCCATAAATACGGCAAACTATCATGTTAGACTGAAAACAGGACGAACGCATGTGGAGTGTAGGATTTTCAAAAGAATGCTGAGGTTGGTGGTGTAGGTTTTATTGACAATGGCTGATGATGAACTCTCCAGATTATGTTTTGAAAGACTTTGCAAATGGATAGACATAAAATCTATCCCATATAATTGGGCATATGTTATGAGAAAATTACTAATTTCTTCTGCGTAAAATGAGTACTCTAACTCTTTGCTATGATGTATTTCTAAAAGCACTAAATATACATATATACATACATTTAAAATGGTATTTAAATAGAAACACTTTATATTCATTCATGTTAAAATACGTTCGGTATGATTCGGATTAATTCGTCATTACAATCGGCTGAAGATTGATAAGTCTGGTATTGTCTACTTCTTGACTTAACAACTGATTGCAAAGCGCAACAAGTTCTGATATCTTCAGTTTAAAATTCTTTAAGGAAATGCAATACCAGTATAAGAATCGATACTTAGTAATTACCAGACAAACTAAATATATCATGACAGTATTATTTTTTTTTTTAATGTAAGGTGTGTCAATATCCACTAGGCAGTGTTTCCTCTTTTCAGTACACACTCAGACGTATCGATACATTTAAGTATATTTAAAAAAAATCAACAAAATATAACCTTTTAATTGAACAGGCCTGGCTCAACACTCTTGCATACATCTATCTACACTCACATTTACGTTTGGAAGGGACTATAGTAAGACTACAATAAATAAAGGCTCCAAGTTTACCACAATAAAGTGCTTCCTGTAAGAGTCCGGGAATGAGCTAAAAGTACCCACAATAAAAGACTATATGGTACAGGATAACCAACACATATATTTCTAGAGAATCTACGTACTACAAAGGCTGGGCAATGCCATTAACTCGAAAAGACGACGTCTAAACTACCACTGGACTATTTCCAAACTAGCCAGCAATAATTTTTAAATTTATACTTTGCGTTTGAGATATATTGCATTTTGTAAGGCAAAACCAAAGTCTGCGTGGAAAATTAAAGGTAATAAATAAGTAAATAAATAAATGAATAATTCATTCAAAACTGCATTTTCTTTTAACTAACTAACTTCCAACCTTCTTAGAAATTATTATAATCACTTTTCTGAAGTAATACATTTCTTTAAAAACTGGCTCCTCCTTAAACGAAATTATCTCTTCTTTGACGAGGCACCTCCTTTATATGGAGTTATAACCAAATTTCTCAAAAACTGCAACTTTCTGTTAACCAAATTTGGTACCAATTACTAACAGATGCTAACCAATTTCGTTTATAGTTTTTTAGTGACTGATTCATTAATCAAGAAGGAAGAAAAGAATTTCAGTCATTATTCCTTGTATTATTTTGCAGAGCTTTCGACGCATGGACTAGGTCATCAACAGGGCTGTGGAACATATTTTACAGTAGAATTGTAGATCTATGTACAATATAAATCTACTGTAATATTTTGCACCCCTGGAGATGATCTAGTAACTATGTCTAAAGGTCGGCAAAAATAAAAAATAACTGAAATTGGCATTGATCCTTCCTTCTAACCAATTTTCCAAATCATTGCCTATTTTAGGCAACTCCTAACGAGCTGTTTTAAACATATTTCACAATAACAAGAATTTGTAGTTTCCGATGGTGATTAACTGTTGCAGATGGGAACGCAGAGGTGTGGCAATTAAATAACGAGACTATTGCTGTAAAACATATAATTTTAAATTTAAACATATTTAGTTATTATCACCTTCAATATCCACCACTCCCCTATCCCTACAACGCTCCATGCGAATTTACCATTGTTCAAAACAGTGCTGGACGTCTTTTTCTGTGAGCTCCTGCATGACGCGTGCCACTTTTTCTTTCACAACTTCAAAGGACTGAAATCGTGTTCCTTTTAATGTAGATTTGATTTTGGGGAACAGATAAAATCACATGGGGCCAGGTTAGGCGAATAAGGCGGATGGCCTAAAACTGGGGATTTTGTACTTGGCTAGAAACGTCTTGACAGGGAGAACCCATGACTTGTTCTTCCACAAATCGGGTCGTTTTTTCCTTACTCTTTCACAGAGTTAAGCAAGTACCTTACGGTAGTAATGTTGATTAATTATAATCGATATTTTCATCCGTTTTTGACGTGGAAGGGCAACCCGGGCGGTCATCATCTCCGACGTCTTCTCGGCCATCTTGGAAACGGTTGAACCACTCAAAAACTTGTGCGCACGTGATAACCTTTCATTGCCATAAACTTCTTTTAATGAAAAATAAGTTTCAGTAGCGGTTTTACCAAGTTTCATGTGAAATTTCACGACAATTCGTTGCTCTACTACATGTGTAGTATCATGTTTTCGGTAAAACGAAACTAACACCTCTTACACAAACGATGGTTTCGGTCAGACAGATTTCTCTACTAACACATGAGGCGCTGCAATCGAAAGAGAAGGCTTTACAGTGCACAGCTGTCGATCTTTAGGATTTGGCGCATGCAAAGTTCTTCTGTAGCAGCATCAGTCTCGTTATTTAATAGCCACCTCTCGTAGTTTAAGACCAATCAATATCCGATACCGGTAAGAGACACAATAAACATTCGCGTTACTACTAATAAAATCAACAATATTATCTATCATTGCGAACCTAACCTCGTTTTCAACGATAATTAAATTTGTAGTGGTTGCTGAATGTATTAGTTTCAAACTTCTCTAGTTAAGTATGGCAAATACAGTTTGAATTGGCATTAAATTTATTCTAGGGGAATTCAAATGAAAGGATTTATTCAAAAGAAAAATCTACCATCATAATGAACACAAGGATGCCAGAATCATTTGATCTGCATTTTGTTTCTTTTTTTAGAAAACTTTAACAAGTGGGTTTCATGTTTTTCACGAGGGAGCTCGTGAATATATTTCCAATGTTAAACTACACTCTCTTTTAGATCAAGTATACAAAAGAAAAAATAGAATAAAAAGACTGCTTGAATACAAATTAGCTGAGCATATCTCCCTTTCTATGGCCAGTAGACATGTAAGAGGCCTGACAAGTGACAGAGTTAGTAAGGTAGATGGAACAAACACATAAAAGGGATCTACAGTAAATAATAGGGTCAACTACTCTTTACATTACTAAAGTTGGATTATTTAATTGTTGAAGCTATTTGCTATTATACTCTCCTTTCACTTCATCTTCTTCCATTGACTCTACAGTTGCTTGAAGAACCCTGGCCTACGCCTAGAAGAATTTGCTGCCAGGTGTCTCTATCACTTTCATTTGGCTATTTCGTAACCATTTCTTTTTTTAAAGGAACCCTACACCTAACCTCCAACTTACAGGGCCACAGACATTTGTCATTTAGGTGCCTTACCCCTAGGCAAGTTGCCTTTGCCCCCATTAAAGAAGCTCGCCTCTTCTGGGTTTGATTTCAGAGTGACCTTTTCCCAGCCTTTTGAGTACCCCGAAACTCCTACAGTGTAAGGCAACACTGGTGTCCCTTTAGTCGCCTTCTACGACCCAGGACAAAGGGCAGGCCTATTCTTACCTTCCTCACGAACTAACAGGGTTACAAAATGAATACATCAATTAACCTATCATATCTTGAATAAAAGGAATTTGAAGTGAAACAAAATAAAAGTATGGAAAATTTGAATAGCTCCGTAGTGACTCATAATATCTTTGATTTTACAACTCGCAATACGAATCCCTGACTGGTTTCGAACTTTTATCCATTAGCAAAGTTTGGTTAATCTGAATTTAGTAAGGAAGTCGAAATATCTACAAGAAATTGATTAAACTACTTCCAATAATGGATAAAACCCGTTTCCGGTGAGGGATACAATAAACATTCGTTTTGCGATCGATAAAATAAAAAATAAAATTACATAAATATTAAGTAATTAATGAATCTAAAAATCTGAAACACACCAATGCAATTAAATAATTATACAGGAGGGCTCGGATAAACGGATTAAAATGAAGAGTTAGTTTTGAATGGAATTTCAGACAATGAGATTTGGTTAAGTAGGGTACTAACAGAATTCACAGATCCGTGTAAATGGTTAGGTTAGATAAGTACGATGGAGCATTGACTGTGGTGCATAGGATTTTGGATTGTAGGGTTTGAATGCAATACTATATTTGTTCTTTAGAGTTCCGTATAGTTTTGAGACCGTACGTATGATGTCTTTTGTTATACAACATACTCGTAAGTTTAGAGCTTTTGCCTAATAGTATATCTTCTTATATTTTCCAACTCTTCAAGTTCAAATTCTCGATCCATTCTCGCAATACTAGACCTCGTTCCTCTCATCTCTATATTCCCTCACATCGTACTTCATCCTTAGACAAATCCTTCCTAATACGCGCTACCTCTTTCTGGAATTCCTTACCTTCATCTGTCCGCCATGCTCCTATCCTTTCCATCTTTAAATCCCTTCTGTTCAATTATCTCCTTTCTAACCAGCTTTCTCCGAAATTATAATTGTATTCATTTAGTTCATTAATTTTAATTCTTATTTTTGTAAATACTTACTTATTTCGTTTACTTAAATCTCTAAAATACAGGCCAAACCAATACGGCCTCCAATTATACATGTTTTTATTCTGAGGGGACAATAGTCCCAGGATAATAAATTTATTTTCTTTCAAAATAGTCTTTTTAACATTCTTTAATAATGCTTTAAAATAGACAGCGAGAATTTGTTTTACTTTTTCCAAATTCTCTTCAAAGAAGATATGGAGAAGGATAAAAATTTCCAATGATCAAAAACTCATCATCAAAATTTTTTTACCTAGCTTAATGCTAATGAAGTTTAAATACAAATAATCTGATTTAATTGAACATGCTTAGTAGTCTGCATGAATTAGCTTTTACGCCGACGTTTTAATCTGCATACATAGGTGTGTTCAAAAAGTAACGGGAATTTTTAAATTTCGCGGGTTTGGAGAGTCTGATTGTAAATTTTTTTTTTTATTATGTTGGTACACATGCCCCTGAAGTACGATAAAATTTTCAGTAATATTCATTGTTTACTTCTTAAGTGGCAGCCGTTAAGGTTAGACGTGTTTTTCGAGCTTGGCGATTTTTGTTTGTTAAAAAAAATGGATCAAAGAATTTGTATTAAATTTTGCGTAAAAAATGAAATAAAGTGTGTGAAATGTTAATAAAGGCATATGGTGAGTCTGCTATGAGTAAAACAAGGATTTACGAGTGGTATAAGCGTTTCCAAGATGGCCGCGAAAACGTTGAAGATGCCGAACGACCTGGACGTCCAAGCACATCAACAACCGATGAAAACGTGAAAAAAGTGAAAGAAATGGTTATGAACGATCGCCGAATCACAATCAGAGAAGTCGCTGATGATGTTGCCATATCAATTGGCTCATGCCATGAAATTTTTTCGGATGTTTTGGGTATGAAACGTGTGGCAGCAAAATTTGTTCCAAAATTGTTGAATTTCGAACAAAAACAGCGGAGAATGGAAGTTGCTCAAGAGTCACTCAATGAAGTCGACAACGATGCGGATCTACTGAAACGTGTTATAACAGGTGACGAAACATGGGTTTACGGATATGATGTCGAAACTAAGGCTCAATCGTCCCAGTGGAGGCATTCTGGATCGCCAAGACCGAAAAAGGCTCGACAAGTGCGGTCGAATGTGAAGGTTATGCTCACTGTGTTCTTCGATTTTAATGGCATAGTGCATCATGAATTCTTGCCATAAGGTCAAACAATCAATAAGGAGTACTACCTACAAGTTCAACGCCGTTTGCGTGAAGCAATCCGAAAAAAACGCCCGGATTTGTGGCAAAACAATTCATGGATTTTGCACCACGATAATGCACCTGCTCACACTTCATTGCTTGTTCGTGAATTTTTGGCCAAAAACAAAACTTTAACCATGCCCCAGCCTCCATATTCGCCAGACATGGCTCCATGTGACTTTTTTCTATTTCCAAACATAAAGAGAACATTAAAAGGCCGTCGTTTTACAAGCATAGATGACATTAAAAGCGAATCGCTGAAAGAGCTGAAAGCTATCACAAAGATCGAGTTTCAGAAGTGTTTCGAGGATTGGAAAAAGCGCTGGCACAAGTGTATTGTATGCGAAGGCGACAATATTAATGTAGATGAATAAATAAATATTTTTTTCAAAAAACGAAAATTCCCGTTACTTTTTGAACACACCTCATAGATCTAGTGTATGTGAATTTAATAATGCACGAAAAGAAACATAATCTTATCCCTCACATTTCAATCTCTTTTATCAGGTTTTCGCTTAACTTACAAGTTTTTCTTTTCATATTTTAGTTTTAAACCATCAAAAACACTCCAATAAAGTTTCCACCAACTTATTGAAATTTTTAATAGATCGCACAAACTTTACTCTCGCCCGGTTGTTGGAGAATGAAGTGACAAAAACCCATCAGATGGTGGTGGGTCGTCCTGTGTAAAAATAACCAACTAGACGGCAAAGTATATTGCGTGGTAAGATCGTCGTAAAGGGCATGATGAACGTAGTATGGGAACTTGTCGCCGTCCTGCGTTGTAAAGGGGCTTGGGCAAGTTAACCTAATTTTCTGTTCCTAAGTTTTTTACCCTTACTTCATATAACATAAACTAGTAAAACAAAAAGTAATTTTTATGTCAGCTATTCTTAAAAACTGTTTTTAAATAAAACAATAATCTGGTATTGAATGAGTAAAATATTTACCCAAATAATTGCGAACAAACTTTTAATAGAAGTGAGGCCGATCCTGGTTTCAGGAGAAGAACAAAAATAAATTCGTAGAGTTTATAAATTGGAAAAGTGATTAAGGCAAGGTTTGAAAATGGACTGTAAGTGGCCAGTAGCGTTACCTCTCTCAAGTACTACTAGCAAAGAAAGGATACCAACCTATGGGACATTTCAACCTAGCCCCCTGTACGATCATCAAGAGTTCTAGTCAGACAACATAGTTGTATTTAGCCCATATTAACCTTTCTACCCGATTTTCAATCTGAATTCCAAAATATTCACAAGATCTCATGACTTCTTTATGACAATAATAGAATAGAATAGCTTTATTGGACAGAAATATTGATACAATTTTATATTAAATAAAAGGCTACATACAGAAAAACCAAAAGCATTTTCGGCTAGGTAAATTACCGTCAGCCTAGAGTTGCTGCTATATTTACATAACTGAAGAAATAATAATAGGCAAAATTCAACTAAAAAATAATATTCCTTCTAATTTACAGATGATATGTTTTTAGCTGTTATTTTATTTTTTAATTTATTTCATACTGCTTTTGGGGTTTATCCCCTTAGCATGGAGTTTGACATTGATACATAAATACAATAAATTGATACAATGATACATAAATGGTAGATATAAATACGCAAAAAAATAAATTTAAATTCGTAAAAACAAAATTATATGAACATCCCAAGAGCTTTTCTTTTTCTTTCTGTCTTAAATCAGACCTTAACTTTCAATAGCTTTCTTAGCTTTTTAAGAAGTTACCACTCATTAAGTAAAAAGCTTCTTATTTGTAAAGATAATTTAACGTAATCACATATAGCATTGATTTGATTTACAGAGTTAATGGAAAATAGGTTTACATAGTTTAGCTGTTATATTCAGCTATGAGAAAAGCCCGATACTTATAAGCGGTAATAGGTAATAGAATAACCGTTTCCATCCTCCACCATTCAACAGGAATATAACTTCGGAAAGAGTCAGATACTTCTTCCCCAGTCACTATATTCTATATTCGGTCAGGACTGGACAGACACCTACATAGTGATACAAATCCTCCTGTTCTTCTCTATTACACAGGGCACATAGTCTCTGTTGCTCTGATCTAATTACATTGTTATTAAGAGAGATTAATTGCCCACGTAATTTAAAGATCACTCTTATGAAGTTGAAGTTATTCACATCACTTACGTAGCGCCTGCCTGCTGGATCCAGCACTAGATCTTTTATATAAACAATGGAATCTGGACTCCTTTGCCCTCTCAACCATTGCTCTCCGAATCTTTATTTTTATTTATTTATTTTTTTTTGTCTAAGGGTTTTCTCCACAGTGAGGATTCCCTCGCCCTAACTAATTTAATTTTTTATTTTTCTCCTCCAAATCTCTCTATTTTTCGCATCTTCTATCGAGAAGCCACATCCAGCCATATCCTCCTTAGCCATCTTCAGCCATCACAGCTTCGGCCTGCCTCTTCTCTAGATCCCATTCCATGATCCGTCTTGGAATCCTTTCCAATTCCATCCTTGAAACATGTCCGAGCCACTCCAACCTATTCTCCGTAATTCTTTGGAGGATGCCCTTCTCTATTTCCATAGTCTTTCTTATCTCCGAATTTCTTACTCTTTTTAAACGGGATTTTCGAGCGGACCTTCTCCAAAAATCCATCTCGGTTGCCAACAATTTCTCTCTCTTTATGTCTCCGAATCTTTATGACAATAAAATTTGTGTTAAACAACAATCATTGTACCTCCTTTTCAATTCTCTAGAACGTACTTGGAGTTGGTGAATTGATATTGATACTATTTCAGCGCTGGAAAAAATAAAGCTGAGTCAGAGATATTTCTTTAAATGAAAAATTCTTCTTCCTTTACTCCATTTCATATCCAACGATATTTGACAAAGTTAGAAAACTAGGAATAGAAAGAAAATGTTACGAGTGGAAAAAATACTTTGAAGCAAACCTAATAAGGGAACTGTAGTGAAATGGTACTAAGGATCAAGATATACCCCTTAACTGAGGCAAATTTATGATAATTGGGGGAAAGTTAGCTATGTAGTTATCTTCTGCCACTGAATAATATCGTTCCTTTCTCTTTATTAATAATTTATCTAAGCCTCCATTATTTCAGGTTTTCTTTTGACTGCCACTAAATTCAGGAACCTCTGAAAAGGTAACCAAAGACTTTAGGCAGTCCTTTTATGTCTTTTTCATTTTGCATTTTTCAATGAATGCATTTTGTATGCATAAATCATTAATTAACAGGATAAAACTTTAATTTCAAGCTGAAAGCAAAGTCAGCACGATGCAATACTTCTTGCAAAGAAAAAAAACCACAATATTTTCTACTTTGAAAATTTGATTGGAGGCTGTATGCACGTATGTATGTAGGGACGCAAACAGAATTAATTTTCGGGTAAGAGGTCTTTAGATTGAGAGAAAAGCATTTCTTTTTATATTATAATTTACGTTTAATTCAGAACTAAAACTTCGATTTCTTAATGTTTTTTTTTAACGTTACCCCAGCCATGACCCCATTATAACATTTAAAACTTCTTTCCGTAGTGGTCCTCATCAAATTCATTGAGACTCCTCTTTTCATTAGCTTACAAAGCATTTCCTACCACCAGTCATACTCAAAACGTTTATAAAGGACGTTTGGAATGTGCGGCAACGATGGGATGTAGACAAAGCCATCCATGGAATGGTTGACAAGTGTGGGGAAATTGAACAATCAACATCTTTCTACAATACATTCCGACTACAGTGAATTGTCATTAGTCACCGTTTTAACTCATCTTGACACATGCCACTTTCTACCACCATCTAATTTATGTTAATTGTAATTGTAACAAGATTTCTCCGTGATGTCATGTTACGTCTCACAATATGGCCGTTACAATCTGCATTGTGTTTCATTACACATGGAAATGCTTCGTCATTAGTTCACTCAGTAATATTTCTGGCATTACCTCAGATCTTACCAACTGCCTTCATAATCTATTATTTCCTTAAAAAGGTCAAGAAGTAAAGAGTTAGTTGCATCTTCTAATTATACAAAGGCAATATCGCTTAAAAAAAGCTTAGGTTTCATAATTGTTGTATCACAACATAAAGAAACTGAAATATCTTAAATAAAATCATTTTTACCACAACATTTTGTGATAGTTTTCGAAGTCTAGAATTGTGAACAGTCTAGAAATGAGTAATTAAAAGTTATTTTTTATAACCAATTATTTACAACCAGTAAAAAATGTTCAAATCTTCTAAAATACGATTACGGTGACACAATTGCTGGCCTATTCCTCTAGAAATCCGTGACACAATCAGAATGGCGTGTTCAGAGGACTAAGTGCTTGTGCATGAACTCTCTAGACGGGAATTGGGAGCTATAGAAGTTTAGCAGGTCGTGAGGATCAAACGACGTGCAGGATTATCGGGATGGGTGAATGAGGAATGGGCTTGTACAATGGAATTGTGATGGACTGTAGAAATGGCATAAAACAAGAATGGATTAGTTCGTTCATGGACGGGATTTAGAGGACTTTGTGGACATTTTAATTAGAGACAGAGTAAGGGAGCGTTGACAATATGACGAACGGCTTTAGATTGAAAGAATTGGATTCACTGAATGTTAAAAAAGAGGTCTACCATTCGGGCCCCTGTCCAGATTTGTCTCAGAGATGTTTTGTGAAGAGTTAGTTCGTTTTTTTTTTACACGTTCACGGATGATCTCCGTCACAAAAGTCGTCGCAGTTGTCCATAATGAAGGTTAATTCCTGTCTTTTCAGGTCTCGACTGTGACTTTCATGGAGGTCGATTGTTTAAGTACAGTAGCGTAATTCAGCAGATATCGGTATTTCTCTGTTCATGTTTTGTACGAGAGAGCAGGTTTTTTATACGTGAAGTGCAAGTAATCTGTTGATATTTGTAAACAAATATTTGTCATGCATAATGCCTGCTCTTCTTTTAAGATGAATTTTTTAATAATGGATAATACTGCATCAACAAATGCCAATTTTTAAAGTACAAAATACGAATATTATAAACTTTACTTTTCTACCAAATCTAATAAAATACGTTCTTTAAAATAAAAATGTTGACGACAAATGACTAAGAGCATCAATTTTTATGAGAATTTTTAAGTTTTCGCGTACTTTAATTAAGAGTTATATCAAGTTTTTGCGCCGCTTTTTGTTGCAAATAGAAACAAAACTTAGAAAATTCGATTATGTATATTTTTGTACATTATGATTTTTTTTTTAATAGATTAAATTTTAATTAACTTAATGAAGAATTGTACAATTCTATCTCAAGGATGTACCTTTCGCGGGATTTAAGGTGACAAGAGGCGGTAAAGTACAAGATAAGAAGTTCCGCTTTCAAATTAGATTATTACCTCCTTTCAGACCGCTACCTGGCTCTTAGATATCAAAAGAGATTTTTTTCCTTTTTAAATTTGCGAATTATAATTAAACAAAGTTGATAACTTTAATTCTATCAAGAAATAATAAACAAATATGGAACCTAGAAAATAATATTTCTAATCCATAAACTCACAAAACTATCTCCTCACCCTAATCTTCAAACTTATTTCTTCCAAAATTTCCTTCGCAAACATTAATATCCTTGCTGGCGTGCCACAGGGAAGTGTCTTAGCTCCTCTTCTTTTCACAGTCTACACTGCCGACTTACCTTCTAACCTGCTGACGACACTGCCATTCTTTCCACACACTCCGACCCTAACCTCGCAGTACGCTCACTACAGTCCCACCTTCACTCAATAGAACCTTGGTTAGAAAACTGGCGTATAAAAATTAATCCAACTAAGTCTAAATACGTAGTCTTCACACTCAAACGTCAAACTCCGCCACCTGTCTTCTTACATCACACACCTATCCCACCAGCCGACCATGTGCGGTACCTTGGAATGTACCTAGACAAGAGACTTACCTGGAACCCCCATACGAGACTTAAACGTACCGAACTAAACAAACGATACAAACTTCTAGCCAGACTACTCGACAAACGCTCAAAACTCTCACTACAGAACAAACGACGACTCTATACAACTCTTCTCACACCAATATGGACTTACGGACTCGAACTTTACGGAACAGCTAAAAAAATCAATCATCAATAGACTGCAAACACTCCAATCCAAAATACTCCGCCGCATAGTAGACGCTCCATTCTATGTTAGCAACCACACAATACACACAGATCTCCAAATTCCACTCATCTCCGAACTTGCCAAAATTCGATATAAAAATTTTTACCAAAAACTCTCACTTCATCCCAACCCTTTAGCTGCAAACTTATCTTCAACTACGCTACCCTCCAATCCTCGAAGACGTCTGAGGCGCCGTTGGCTCCGTGACCAACTGGGTGACTAATGCCGTTCATTACTGGATGAAAACGGACTATTGTTTGCAGTACGCTCACTACAGTCCCATCTTCACTCAGTAGAACCCTGAGTCCATCACTGGATGACCGCCTGCCACGCTATCATATACACTTATCGCATTTACTTATTGTACCCTGTAGGTACAGGCTTAAATTTCATTAAAAGGATAAATAAATAAAAGCATTAATGTAACAAGATTGTCAACCAGAATCCGCATAGCTCGGGATTATGATCTACTTCACGGAACCGCGGAAACATACCAACTTAAATTGAATCCAAATCCTACAAAATCTAAAATCCATAAAATTTTCAATGCTCCTTTCTACGTTTCTGAACATTACAATCCCCTTTTTTTTGGGCACCTTTCTAGCAAAATCCTGAGACAACTGATTTTATAGTAGAATCTCCTTTCTTCCTGTCCTCTTCTCCAAAACTAGCCACAAATACACTTCCTGGGAAATCCTGTTCAGCGCAAACTTTTGAACAACTAATGGAGTAGTCGCTGTGTAATTACTATTTATGTTTAGCACCACCAGAGTTTTGTACACCCCTCTACAATTAATTTGTTGCTAATTTATTGTGTAGTGATATTTCAATTAAAGAACAATAAAAACAAGTTGCGTGATTACCGGTTCTACCATAATAATGATAACAATAAGTGACTCTCAACACTGTTATCAGAGCACTAATACCCAAATGATCTCTAATCTCAGAGACGAGGGTCTAGGGTGTAATCGAAGCTAGTGATCGATAATTTATCGTCACGTTAAGTGAGCGATGCCTGACCATAAACATTCAAATGTGAATTATAGTAATTAGCATTTAAAGATAAACGTACATCTATACATTATTAATTGGTATAGCCTAAATAATTATATTATTCGGTACGAAGATTTGTTGTTGGTAAAATATTTGTAAGAGGCTAACAGATTTTGTAGCAAGAATAATAAGGGATAAAAGAATGAACTGGTATAAGTGAAAATGATGAGAGGCACTGATTTATTGGCTAGGGAGAGAGATTGTTCATCTCCTTCGTAACAAAGTAAAGAAGACGTTCCTAATCAAAGAAGTGTTACCAACTAAAAAGGGTAGAATTTCATAAGGGTTTACGCCAAATTAGAGAATAATCTAACAAATAGTTAAAAATTTCTAATGATTCACTCCTTGAATTGAATAATATTTTTAGTCAGTTTTCCGAGTTAAACAGCCGACAGTGGCGGCAAGATAAAGTACCCTGGGCAATACGTATGTATATCCTGGATGATACGTTTTATTTCTTGGCGATATGCCTTAGGTTAAAGAATTAATGTATCTGAGTGGCTTTGTCCATGACAACCAGGTAATAAATGAATGTCCTTATAAATGGCCAAAATTTGTTACGATTTTTATAGATTCTTAACTAAAGCAGTTAGTTACAGAACAAATTTAACAGATCAGTTAAATTCCGAACTGAACTTACAATAAAAGGAGAGAAAAACAAATTGCAATTTATTTATTATGTACTCGTATTATGCAGTATGCAGTATGTATTTGTAAGCGCTCTTGATTATACACCATCTTGACTTCTTGATGTAAAGTATTTTATTTTTACACTCGTGTGTGCCGATTGCTGATTTTGATATTTCATTGTAAATATCCGTTTTGCGATCCTCTGAAACCGGAAAAGCGTTTATTTCCTTCAGTTTTCTAAGATTTTCTTTTAACTCCGTGACTAACTGCACAATTGCAGTTTTGTGAAATTATTATTTAAAACATTTTTCCAGGAACATATTACGATTAATTGTAAAAAAAAGTCACTTTGATTGCGTCGTCGTATTAATTAAAATTAATTTAAAGTATCATCAAATTCAAATGTTTCCTTTAAGGATGCTAATACCGGAAAGAAAATGCGCAGGCTTATTTGGTTTTCTTATGGTTGAGGATACAGAGTGCTAAAAGAATTGGAGTATGGCAGCGAAAGAGCTACTTCCGGCAGAAATACATATATGAAACTATGCCGACTGAAGATAGGAATCTACCACAACTGTAGAAGTGGTTGTAGAAATATTGGTTTTTACAACTACTTCAAACATTGGCTACTATAAAATAAATATAAAACACAGTAATTTAGTTTTACGTAGAATACTTACTTTTTAAGAGATCAACTGAGAAGTATTTCTCATTAAGGTATTATGAAAAGCCTAATATCGGCTTCCAATAAATATTTTTCTTTCTCTTTCTCATACTAAGTAAGGGGACGGATTGCAATCGTACAGAATTTTCATTTATTGTTTTCACTGGAACAATTTGAGGAAAATGTCCAATACAGTTGTGAGAATATTTTTCTACCGCCACTCAAAAAACAGTTACAAAATTGGTAATCACAAACAAACAAAAAATTAAAATAAATAAATTAAAAAAGTTAAGAGAACTTTTAAGAAAAAGGTTGGACAAGATTCCTTAAAAAGTGGTAAGAATTACTACTTTATACTTAAAGTAAAGAATGTAAACGAATTGTACAGAGGACTGGACCACCATTACCCACTCTAACGGCTAAGCCAAACACTCTTTGATCTATTTAGAATTTGAAATTTGACTAATTTCACGCTACTGTCATGTCTAATGCGACACCGTACATAACATACACGTTGTTTACCAGTTCTCCTCTAGCAGTCACTAATCTTCGCTGGGCTTTAGCTATTTATTATTTATGTATAACTTTATAGGGAGGAGATCCCATTTACAATGTACAAAGTTAAATGTTATTTACATGTAAACTTGATTATATTACAAATTAAACAGTAAATAAAATATTCAAAATCTTATCAATTCAGTACCTCCGAGGTACACAACACTAAGTCAATTATTTTCAAAAATTTATTTTTTCTGCAACCATGTCGGGAAGTTCTCATTACTCAATTAAAATCAGCTGTGTAATGCCCAACTTCCCACACTAGTGGGGAAAAATTCCCATTAGTGTCACTTTCCGCACTAGTGTGTGGAAAAACTTTATTGTGCTTCCTTGATATAAGAAGTTTTGTTATTAACATAAATATTTTCTGTAAAACTCTAATAAGCTTATTTAAATTTATTTTATCTAAATAATTAAAAAACGAATATTAAAAAATAAAATAAAAATTGAAAGGAATGTAGAAATAAAAATAATACTTTAATAAATAATTAGATATTTTTAATTATAACAGTTAAAAAGGTTATAGTGATACCTTATAGAAATTTAAAATGGATTCTAGTGATGCCTGTTTAGAAAACACTCCTCCATCAATAAAAGAAACAGCAGAAAATGTAATAAGTAATGTAAATACGTAAGTAATGTAAATAATTGTAATATAACAATAAATGTTTATAATAAATAAATTACTTTTTGTAGACTGTAAAAATGAAATTTTTAATTTTATTAGTTAATAAATCTAATGGTTGCAGAAAAAATAAAATATTTAACTCGAATGTAAAGTATTTTCCTCACACTCGGCAATTTGCATTTGCACTCGCCTCGCTTCGCTCGCTCGTGCGTGCAAACTCTGCCTCGCGTGAGGAAAAGTACTACTTTCCACACTTGTTAAATAAATAACTATTTTTAATGTTTCTAATACAAAATTATTGTTTTTTTATTATACAACCATCTGTTATTATGCTACTATGTTACTTATTATCGACCAAAGGTTTAAGCAAAATAACTCCCGTGGGCTTGTGAGTATGAAAAAACCGCGAAAAAACTATTTCATTTGCTCTCTTGTAAAAAATTAAATATGTGACATAGTGTTGTGTACCTCCGTGGTACTGAATTAATTATTAAAACAAACCTGCTATTGAAAACAAAATGAATAAATATAATAATACTAATAAATAATACTCAAATAACAGTTTATTTATAAGCCCAAATTAGAATAGTGCCGTTAGATAGTGAATGTAGATGTGAAAAACAGATCATCAGATAATGAATTTGCATAATTCGTTATCCTTGATAGACTAAAATATTTTGAGTAATATCATTTATTTTACAAAAAGACTAATTCTAGTCATTTAATTGGAGAAAGATGAAAATGATGACTGCTGTCGTCTGCAGAAGAAATTTGAAGATCAGAAGTTGTTTCTGACAAGCTCAGTACTGCAAATCAATCCTAGAAAGGGTAAGTTTAAATCCTTTCATAAACTCAAAGAAACTTAGTTTGGGATGCTTTCCAGAGCTTGTAAAAGGTTTATTAGTTAAGGAAGATTTCAAACTTCACGAATCATATTCCAATCTTACTAGAGTTATCAAAGATGACCCCTTAAGTAAGAACTTAAGGTATAGAACAAAGTTTCTAAAAATGGTTTACGTTTTTAGAATATTTTAACAATAAATCACTATTCATTGTCTTATTAAGATCTTTGTATTAAGACTAAATAGATATACATGAATAAATTTGCGAATTTGAGTAGAAAAAAGCTTTAATAAACTATTTTGATATTATTAATGCATGTTTAAACATGAGGATCCTTCAAGAAAACCATGAGCTGTTAAGAAGGATTAAATTTGTTGCCGAAATTTTGACTTTAAAGAAAATCCCTCAAGCCGAAGTAAGTCTCCACTAAATGGGTGGTTTTCTGTTCTTTTTTTTGAGATTTCTTTGAAAATGGCTTCCAAGATTGTGTTGAAACTTCGCATTTACGGGTACCATTTATCTCCTCCTGGGGAGGAGCTGCAGAAGGTTTCCCTGTAGATTTTTATTGCTGTGTAATTTATGATTTGAAAAACACCCAACTTTGACAATTTTTTTCTCTTTTTCTATAAAAGATAAAATTCCCAAATTTTCTTTAAAATATAGTGAAAATCCTCCTTTGTAACTGTAATTTTTTTGTAACAACCCAGATCTAATAGGTTTCGAGAAAAAAGTTGCCGAAAATGAGCAAAAACCGCTTTTTCAAAAAATGTTCTTGTTCTTGTTGTTCTTCTTCTTGTTACCTTTATTGTAAACAACGTAGCGCCTAAACGTGTGAACCGATTTTCATGAATGAGGTGACATTCGATTCGGAATTTTATGTAGATGTGCCTTTTGGGGGTTCTAGATGCTGTACATCAAATGGGAGAGGAGTTAGTCTCTTATATGTGAGGCCCCCTCCAAAATTATTATTACTAATTACTCTGTAAATCTTGGCCCGATTTTGATAAAATTTGGTAGGATGATGGGGTTAGAGCTCCTCTACGTAACAATAAAGCGACGATCTGCTCTTACACTTGTTGAGGGGAAGTATAGCAATCGTTTCAAATTATCGACACGGGAACCGATTTTCATGAATGAAATGTCATTCGAATCGAAATTTTGTACAGATTTGCACTTAAAAAGTCTCGACGCTATGCCTCATAAGGAGGGGAGTTCGCCCTACCCAAATAAGGCCCTTTCTAAAACTATTATTACCAATATTTCTAAAACGCTTAGTCCTATTTTGATAAAATTTAGCACGAAGAATTGATTAAAGCTCCTCTACGTGGCTGTGAAGTGCCATCATGCTCTTACACCTACTAAGAGGAAGTACTGCAATCGTTAAAATTATCAATGAGTGAACCAATTTACATCAATGAATTGTCGTTCGATTCAAAATCATTGCCTCTTTGCGTTTTAGGGAGAAGTACTGTAATCGCAGTTTATTTTTCTTGCTCCTCTTAAAAGGAAGTACTGAAATCACAGTTTAATTTTGCTATTTACGTACAAATACCTTCCTATTTTATTCAAAACGCTTTCTCAAAAAAGTTGTTATTGAGGATGGTTGGGGACCGCAACTATAAGCATTCTTTAAAAAGATCTCTCCAGTGGTAGTTACGGTTCCGACTTAACACTTTATCAGGTTATAATGATAGAATTGCTTATTCCAAATTTTAAAAAAATCTGTAAAGCAGATATGTAACTTTGTAAAATAGACAAAAAGGAAAATCTATCCAAAAGGTACAAAAATCTCCTTAACAAAAACTTACAGTTTAAAATGTTAAGTATAAGGGTTGATTAAACGCCAAAAGGTACACAAATCAGCGAGACCCAACATTTCATTAATACTTCATTAATATTTAAGTAATTCTACTGCATTAATTTTCATTAATAAGTTATTTTTTAGAATTTATTAGATGTCACAGACCCTTATGCTGGCCACTTCATTTATATTATTTTTTTGTTATAATTGTGATAAAATGTATATTATATCTTCGTTTTTAAATAGGTACTTTATTTTAACTCTATTCCAAATTATTCATCTGATTTCTCTTTAATGTGTCCTTTATTCTGAAGTTGTCACATATACATGCATGTTAAATTAGAAAAAGACTAAGAGTCGGCTACGGTATAAATTTGAATCACGGAGGATTTAAAACAATATTTCAGTCTTGAATTCGTCTTACCCAAATATTCGTGAGCACAAATAACACACAGTTATAACAAGTAGATTATTCAACAACAATTATTGGTTTCTCAATTGTAATTTAATTTAGTCCCCCTAATTTTACTTATAGTAAAATACTGGAATAATTAGCTGTCCTAAAAATATGCATCTTCTTTATTTTATATTACATATACACAACATTGTGGGATGAATACCTAGATTGAGAATGTAATTGAAGAAAACTATATTATTTGCGATAAAGCCAGATAATTATTATCTATTATTATAAACGTTTGACTACTTCATAAAATGACAATTACTTTAATCGAAGAATGAACTTAAACCGACGATTTTTATTAAAAAATAAAAATAAATAAATAAAATAAAATCATTGATGTATGTTGGTGTGAGCATTTTTTAAAAAAGTTTATGAATTTTTTAGCCTCATATTTTTTTATTTATTTATTATAACGTTTTCTTTTTCACCTGTGATTAATAGTTTGATTATTATAGATAAATAGATATTACAGTCAATCTAAGTTAAATGGTGTGCTACTTCAACAAATATTTTGTAGATGAAAATGGCCAGCATAAGGGTCTGTGACATCTAATAAATTCTAAAAAATATTAATGAAAGTTAATGCAGTAAAATTACTTAAATCATATCAATGAAGTATTAATGAAATGTTGGGTACTAGCTGATTTGTGTACCTTTTGGCGTTTAATCAACCCTTATACTTAACATTTTAAACTGTAAGTTTTTGTTAAGGAGATTAAACAATACTTTTGATCACCGATACACTTTTTATTTATTTTTTAATTTTTTTGTGTTCATTTCATCGTATTTTCAATTTTATTATCAATAAAAATACAAATATAAAAGATATAAAAGAAAAAAACGAATATTTTATTAACCTCCAATTACTTCTTCCCTTTATGTTCTGTTTTTTCAAACTCATCTAAATCAAATATTGAAACCCACGGAACAATTAATTATATTTGCATATTTTCTTTCAAAATATAAAAACAAAGTACGTGTATATTCAATTATAATTATAATACTTTATTGTTTGAATAGAGTTATTTTCAATTTATAAAAACATATATTTTAATTTAGAAAAACAAAATATTTTTCTGTTATTTAATTATTACCTATGTTTTCTTCTAAAACATTTAATCGCCTTGATTGTGTAAAACACGTGTAATATAAATATGATTTTTTTACGGATAATCAAAGTAGTTCGTGAAAAAATCTTAAAATAAAGTGAAAAGATACTTCAAGATAAAGAATTTTCTTCAAGTTCGCAATTTTGGCAACATTTTTAACTCTTGTTAACATTATATGAGTTGCAGGACCGAACACTACATGAAAATAACACTTAATCGAATTTTTCATGTTAAATGTTTTCAAATAGATGTAAATTTGCATGATTTATGTCTGTATAATGCTATAAAAAAAAATAAAATCATAGAGTATGAGAGTAGTTTTCGTGATTATACACAAATTACTGAGAAATCTTTTAAGTAATCTATCACAAATTGACTCCGGATTAACACTGCAGTGCCAATCCGGAGTCAATTTGACTCCAAAAAAAAAAGGAATTGCTCTATTTCCCCACATCTCATAGCTATCCCAAAATGCTCTTAGATATGCTATCCCCACTCTCTCAACATTCGATAGACACGAGTTGAAGACCATGGAATTCTTCGTTCCTTTTTGCAGATTGGTTTACTTGAATCATAAAGAGTCATTTAGACTCCAGATTGGCATTACACGTAAATATATCGGAGTCATTTCGACTCCTGATTGGCATGATAAGTAGATTTTCTGTTATTAACTTGACTCCAGATTATTGCCTAAATGCTTATTTGTTAAATTTTCACAGAAAGTATCAAGGCGCAACAAAAAAAAAGCCTCTTTCTAGAATACATTTTCTGTCCGAATTGCAGTAAAAACTTGCAGCGAATTGGGTAATTTCCGAACCCGTGTCAACAGCGCACAGTAATTGAAAAAATGGTGAATGCAATTAAAAAAATGAAAAAGTCTCTGATCAGAAGGCAGCCAATCAGGTTTCTAGAAAATACTGAAATTACTGCGATCCTAAGTTGAAGTTAATTCCTTCTGCGTGAAATGTTAAAGCCCCGATTTTCGGACAAAATTTGTTTTTTCGTCCTTAATTCCTATTCTTTCTCATCCTTTAATGCAAATTTTATTATTAAAATTGAAATCAATATAAAAAAAGATAAAAATAAATTATGGAGTCAATATGACTCCACATTGGCAATAACTGACTATAAGTTCGAGTATTGGCAATGCAGTGTTAATCAGTAATAGTTAATTTAATAATTAATTAATAAATTAAATAAATTAATTTAATTTTAAGAATTAATATTTTAGTCACGCCTAAATTTTCCCAACGCGCTGCAGAACATTTTATTAGTGTTAGTATTAAATTAATTCAATATAAAAATAAATTAATATATAAATGTAATTGTAGTTCTATATTTAAATTGAATAGGAAATCTAATTAAGACTACCTCAATAACAATATTACTTGACGATTATTGATCTTGTTATAAGAAATAAACAAGTCAATAACTATAAAAATAAAAACAATATTTATTTACAAAAAACTATGTTGAAATTTTGTAGAATGACAAATAAAGACTATTCACCTAACTCAATAACAGTTTTAGTTGACCAACATTGACCTTGTACATTAACTTGCACTGACTATACCACTCTTATATATATAAAAGTCAGACAGCGAACTTTGCTAAATTTATATACATTTATATATATGCTGTACATGAAGAAATAAAAGCAACTAAGTCCTAAAGATTGCGTGCTTTCGCTGTATGACTCCCTTAAGTTTTATAAAAAGAAATGCTGTCGTAAATAATACTGAAATCCAGCTACTTCGCAAAGCTCTTTGTCGACAAAAAAAGTGTATTTTATTTATCAACTTAATTCTTTTATATTGTAAGACTTTATTCTTTAAAGGTACTACAATAAATAAAATAAATAAATATTAATATGTTTTTGGTTTTTTAATAAACTGAACATTTGTCATATTTTGTATTATTTAAATTATTTGCTTATTTTATTTACTTTTTTTTTAAATGAATTAAGGCGCGTCAATATCTGAGGTTATTCCGGCCCAGAGCTTTTTTCAGTGCTCAGCCGTCCTCCGGACAGTGTTCTCCCGTTACAGGTAACACTGTCAATCACCAGACTGTGAACTGTAAGAAGCTCCTAGGAAGAGAAAAAAAATCAAAGCGTCCAACAGCTGGATTCGAACCCGAAGATCTCCGCGTGGGAATTCAATACGCTAACCGCATTGCTAATCCTTTCCCAGGTAGTTGTATTGTTCAGTTATTTATTTTAATACAATTATAACATTGTTACTACAGAATAAAATCTATCAAATCATCTTTTCAACAAGTGCCCTTAATTGAATTATCTTGGAAGTATCCAAAACTAAGTCGTCCAACTAATAAATTGGATGTCCTGGACTAATAAAGGCACGTCCAACAACTTAGGTCATTGGTGCCTGGAGCTTTTTTTATGTGGACTGCCCGGACTTCTTGTTATAGACAACAATGTCAATCATTGGACTAAGAAGTACCTAGGAAGAGAATCTCTAAGGACAGCCACAAATTGGATTCGAACAGGGAATCTACCACTTTAAAAGCCTAATTGTAACTACTAAACACCAACACTTGATCCTTGACATAATCAGAATGTATGCAATAAAGTTTATATTAAAAATTATGATAATGAAATTTAAATTTTGTGAAGTGGACTCATAGTCTGTTGGTAAGAAGTTAAAATCAAATTGGCCCGCAACGTTCAAGATTAATTGGTACGTGAAGAGCAGGAGGAGATAATCAACCCAGTGGTAGCATTCTCTACGGGATATTAATGATGTTTAGGTCTTCAGACTACAAGGAAGTCGCGGGGCCACTGGCGATTCAGTCTGTGAGGAGGATTGCCAGAGGAGGCGAGAGACAGTACAAGAGGATTAGAGCTAGTCGAGAGAGCAGTATGGAATTTTTGGTATTTCGTCTTGGCGAGTTGGTGTACGAATGGGATGTTGAGGTCGTAGTGAAGAGTAAGGTTAGTCACGTAGACAGGAGCGTCAGCTATCTGTCGACAGAGTTTTGACTGAAATGTGTGTACACTCGGTATGTTAGGTTTGACTGAATCCCATAGCTCCAGGCCGTAAGTCCACATAGGTTTGAGGATAGTACTGTTTATTAAGCGTTTGAGTTCAATGGGTAATTTGGATCGTCGTCCAAGCATTTTCGCACGTTTTGCCACTGCTTGTATTTTAAGTCTAGTATGTGGGTTCCACGTGAGTCTTTTGTCTATGTAGAGCCCAAGGTAGCGCACCAGATCTGTACAAGGAAGAGGATTACTGTTGAAGAGGACAGGTGGACAGTAGCCCCGCCGGAGAGTAAACGTGGCATGCTGGCATTTAATTTTTTAGATTATTTGTAAACACACGCAAAGATCATTTGTTAAAAATCCTTATTCGAACTCAAGGTATTTTGAAACGAACAAAATTTCCTGTGAAATATGGCATAATCACAATATTATCCCAAAAAGATGTACTATTTTGTACAAAACATTCTATTAAAAGACAAAAAAGTAGATAAATAAGTAACTTTTGTATACTAAATAGTTGTAATAAATAAATAGGTTCTAGATCTGAGATATACGTAACTCATGGTTTTGTGTTTACTGTAAAAGGACATTAAAGAAATTCCCAAAGATATTCGTTCGAGACTTCTCTGGCACGTGTATTCAAGCTTCAATCTATTCACTTATTTATTCTTTTGTAATCATATTTATTTTTGTATCAATGGAAATGGTTATTTTTAAGGACCCAACTGGGAATAACTTCCATTATTATTTTGAAAATTTGAGATCTATCTCTAATGAAATTCAATATTTCATTCGCTCATAATGGTTGTATAAACATTTTACTTCACATCAACACACTGTAACAAACACTGTCGACTGGGATAGCTTTATAAGGGCTTCTTCCAGCCCTTAAAGACGAATAATAAATAATAAAATGGGTATTAAGCAGCTTTGAAATTCTAGAAGTTAAGTCTGTGCCCTCAACCTGGCACCTTCGGATTAAACATGTTAACCTTAAATCCCCCAACAACAAAATCCCCACTCGTTTGCGATAATAATAAAGGAAATCCTTTTAATGATATGGGCGCTATTTTATTTTTAGAACATATTTATGTGGGTAAAAGGAGATAAATATAAGACGTCACTCCACATCCTACGGAAATGATACCTAAATAGGAAAAGCATCCTTCCTAGAAGTGTCCTTAATAAAATTTTCTTGGAAAATTTCTTCAAATAAACTTTGTAGAATAACATAAACATCTAATATTTAAAGAAAAACCCTTGAAAGGACCTAAACAACATTTTTCTTTTTTCTATTGGATGAAAACGCCATTTTGAAAAATTTGGCAAGATCACTATTCTTGGCATGGTAGGCCTCAAAAATATTATAGAAAATATAGATGGAGAGGCGATAAAATATGTATTTAAAAATAACTACACTTTTTTTATATTATTGTTATTATTATCATTGACAATTTTAGGGAAGGGATTAGCTATGCGGTTAGTAGCGCACTGGACTCCCACGCGGAGGTCCCGGGTTCGAATCCAGCTGCTGACCCTTAGATTTTCTCTTCCTAGGAGCTTCTTACAGCTCATTGTCCGATGATAGAGGACAGTGTTGTCTGTAACGAGAGAACACTGTCCGAAGGCCGGCAGTGCACTGAAAAAAGCTCCGGGCGCCAATAACCTTAGATGTTGACGCGCCTTAAATCATTAAAAAAAAAACTACAGTTTTTGAATTTAAAGTGTAGGGCAGGGGTGTCAAACTTAATTAAACCACGGGCCACTTGGTGCAACAAGCAAAATTCACGCGGGCTACAAATTTTTCCTAGTTTTCTAGTATCTGGATTCAGAGACTGAGAACAGACAATCTTCATTAGGGCAGATAGATGTTTATCAGTCAATCTTGATCTGTATGCTGTTTTATTTAATTTCATGGACGAAAATAGTTGCTCACACAAAGACTTACTCCAAAAATAACATAAAATTTGTACAGCAAACATTTTTGGATATTTCTCAGCTAAATAAGAATATATTTTGGGAATTCCTACTTAGTCTTTTAAAACCGAATCATTCTGGGAATTCCACTGAGAGTGGCAGACATATCGCTTCCAAACGCCGCCGGAACTAAGTCAGCGCGATTATACAAGTCCACTGGCCTCCCAGGAAAGGCCCTGGACCACTTTTATACTCGTCTTCAGTAGCTAACGGAACTGGGAATTGTGTGAACGATATTGTCTCGATCTTCCGAGCTCCAGGATTAGCTACTCTCTTCAGAAGAGAGAAAATCCCGAGGCCACTGGCGTTTTAATCGTCTGGGAGGATGATCTGGATGGTGATGAGATGATAAATGGCGGACAAGAGGATTGGAATGAGAGTGCAAGTTATAGCGAGTTCGTGCAACCTGACCTACAAACGGCATTTCCAGGTCTGTGTTGATGGTTAGGTTTGAAACGTAAAATGGAGACGTTAACGATAGTGCAGAGAATTTTAGACTGAAGAGATTGAATTCGTTGAAGATTGGAGCGTTTCGTTGAACCCCACAGATCAATACCGTACATAAATACACATGTTAAATCCGAAAAGATATACTTTCCCTCCTAATATTTTTGTAGGATTGAAAAAAATATTAACAGCACGTGTGGTACCAGTTCGACCGTCTGAGGCTCTACCACACCATGCTGGCCTTCGATGGCAACTTTGGGTAATCTGGGTTCGAGGTTTAGATGCTCTAATGAACATAGAATTTGATGCGCAAAAAATTAAAAAAAAATATTGTACATCTGGGAGACGAATATGAATCGTGAAACTATGCAATTAATATAAATAATATTGCCAGGAGTGCACAATGAATATAGTTTCCCAGTTAGTAAGGTAGGAAATAAGCCAAATAAGGATATTACAAAGGAGAGAATCTAGTCCGGAAGCAATACAGCTAAACGTAATGTAACCAACAGTAACTAGCACGGGACGGTATCTCATTAAATGGGACCTTTTTTTCTTCTGTCTGACTGGTCCTTTTGCTTGTCATTGTTAGATAAAATTTCACCATCCAGCATCACTTTCCATTTTGCAATTCACTGGCAAAGCCAAACTGTCTTCTTATACTCGCACAACTGCTCTCTTAGTTTATAAACCACAAAAAGACATCAAATCTATTCTTTTGCTGAATATAAATTGTATCATTAGTAGAGTGTACTGAACCTTCCCAACATTGTTATACTCTTAAATGTAATCTTCACCAGAGTAAATTAACGGATATAACTTTATAACGCAAATCTATTACTGAATTATTTTGGGCGAAATGATCGCTGAATGTGAAAATTAAGAACGATGTATGAATAAAAATATATAAGCGCTTACTTACTGTACATTACAGATCATGATGTAAACTTACTTTTCTTTCTGCTGTTAACAATTTTAAAGTCCCAACTAAAATGTCATTCAATAATTCAATATACCTACAGAGATTTATTAAAGTCAGAACATGTTTCAGACACCAACAATGAATTGTCGTAAGCATGGAAAAGATAATGTCTTAACAGTTTTAAAGAAGCTTTTTTAAAAGCACCATTTAGTTTGGTAAATCCATTATTTAATTGTTTTTGTTTTTTTTTTAATTAAGGCGCGTCAACATCTAATTATTGGCGCCCAGAGCTTTTTTCAGTGCACTGCCGGCCTTCGGACAATGTTCTCTCGTTACAGACAACACTGTCCATCACCGGACAGCGAGCTGTAAGAAGCTCCTAGGAAGAAAAAATCTAAGGGTCAGCAGCTGGATTCGAACCCGGGACCTCCGCGTGGAAGTCCAGTATGCTAACCTCATAGCTAATCCCTTCCCTTTATTTAATTGTGTTCAAATTTATCTGTAAAAATAAAACAATAAATCTGTCAGCTGTTGGATTTTATATTTTCTTTTAGTGATCAGGCAACGAGTTTACAGCAGAAGTAATCCCTTTTTTAACAACAACCCTAAATCAGTAAATGGTGTAGTTATTTCTGAAACGTGAAATACGAGCTGAAATTTTATATTTTGATTGGGGTTTACCGGCGGATCTGTCTGTAACTTAGCGATAAAAAATTTTTTGATCCGCAAGTAACGTTTTACTTTTGAATGGATTTTGTTGATTTATTTTGATTTTTTCCGTGAAAAAACTTAAAATTTTGTACATTAATCTATAAATTTTACTTAATTTTGTTTTTCTTCTTCTTTTTTCTTGGCCTTATGGTGATTCCAAATTAGCCATCATGCAGAGGTTGGTTTTTACGTAGTGGGTGGTTTGTCTGTTAGTATGTATAGTTTTAAAGTCACTGTCCGTGTGGTTGCTAGAGAAATATTTTAATTTTATTTGTCTTCATGTAGTCATATAAGTCTGGGTAAATGTTTAGTTAAGTCAGTACGATATAGTGTTTATGTTGGCCAGAAGTGGGCAGTTCGTCTGTAACATTGCCTTCCACAGCTGATCCCTACCGTTCATGTTCTTGCTGCAGGCCAGGATTATGTGATTGGCTTCGGCAGTTGATTCTCTGTCACAGAAGCATATAGGATTTATTACTATGCCAACATGTGCCAAATGATGAGGTGAGTAGATTGTGGTTGAATCTCAACCTGGTAAACTTAAATGTAAACTTAAAAAATTAGTTCATGACAATTCGATAAGAGTACTATTTCAGAATAGTGTACGAATGTACTTATATTAAAAAATATAATATCTGGGTGTCCCAAGGTATATGGATAACGACTTTTTCACGGAAACTAAGATAGCTAGAAAAAAACTAAAAAATACGTGTTCCCTTAGTTTTTTGTTAGAAATCCAAATTTAATTTGTAAATTTTTTTCGGTGCTTCCAGAAGCGAGATACAGGCACCAACTTCATTTTTTCAAATAGGGAGGTGTGGTTTTTATTTAAGAAATAGATTCCTCTATTTTTTTTTAAGAAAAATTTACTTGAACGGTTTTTTTCTGTGAGCGATATTTTAGAAGTTATGAATGAAAACATGATTCTTATAATAAACGTCAAAATTATAATATTATAAAGGTTTTTTTGATTGAATAAGAAGAAAAGTACTATTTTATTATAAATTTTACTCCTCATTAATATTACAGATCATGCTCGAACAGGCCTACACCATTAGAGATGCATAGACATGCTCTTTCCTGCCAATTGTCCCTTTACTGCCAAAGAAATAGATTCGGCTTTAACTGAGTTACAGGTATCTATTATTCTCTGCTTTAGTTCATCTACAGATGCAATCCCGACTTGATTCTGATGCACCTAGATTTAGAAATGCTTTTAGATAAGCAGAAATAAGAAAAGAAAGAAAAAAGTTATGAATAATCACCTTGTTTTTCAGGGATACCCAAAGGAAATAGTCCATCTAGTCCAAGGATGAGCAACACGCGGCCCGCCAAGCATTTCTAAAATTGAATTTATTTTATCGACTTTCTCCCATCAATATATTGTTATAAAATTAATTATAATAAAATGGTAGTACATACTAAACCGAAATATTTTTTTATGGCGAGTTACTTGTCGACGACGTTTTTAAACATGCAATATGAACGCGCCGCGTCTGCGCGACTTTTTTGTGACGAGATACGAGGGGGTACCCAAAAATAACCGGAATTGCGTTGCCGCGCATGGAGCTTATGTAGTACGCATTTCTGCCGCTAGACGTGTATAGCGCAATTCCTTGCCAGTTCAGTCCTGCCTGTGTTGTCTGCCTGGCTTGTTCTGTTCATCTGCAGTGATTGTTTTTACCAGCGCTGTTTTGTTCTTTTTTCGTTTTTTATGATGGCAAGTTTAAGTGAACAACGTGCAGCTCTGAAATTTTGTTTTCTACTCGGCAAAAATGCTGCTGAAAGTGTTTTAATGTTGAAAACAGCTTACAAAGATGACGCTATGAGAAAAACTCAAGTATACGAGTGGTTTACTCGGTTTAAAAATGGCGACATGTCGATTGATGACAAACCTCGTTCTGGACGTCCATCAACTGCCCGAATCGACGAAAATGTTGAAAAAATTCGAGAGCTGGTGTTCACAGACCGTCGACAGACAATTGATCAACTGTCAGAGAGTAGTGGGTTATCTTGGAGCTCGGTTCAGCGAATTTTAACGGAAGATTTGGGGATGAAAAGGGTTGCAAACAGGAGACTGGTTCTTCCACCACGACAATGCACCTGCACACACAGCCATCTCTGTTACACAGTTTTTGGCTAAAAATGGCATGGTTCCGCTGCCCCACGCACCTTACTCGCCTGACCTGGCTCCGTGCGACTTTTTCTTATTTCCACGCATGAAAAAGGGCATGAAAGGTCACCGATTTGACAACATTGAAGAGGTCAAGAAAAAAACGAAGAAGGAGCTGTCAGCCATTTCTAAAGATGACTACAAAAAATGTTTCGAACAGTGGAAGCACCGGTGGGACAAATGTATTAGTTGTAATGGAGAGTATTTTGAAGGGGATAAGGTTGTTCTGTAAAAAATTTGTAAATAAATAGCTTTTAAAAAATAATTCCAGTTTTTTTTGGGTACCCCCTCGTACACACTTGTCGGTGACTTGTTCAAACATGCAATACGGACGTTTCGTAAATTATTAATAAGAGTTAATCTATGGGCGGCCCGCCAAAAAAAATTTAAATTTAAATTGGCCCATTGATTAAAAAGGTTGCTCACCCCTGATCTAGTCTAGCTATATTAGTTTCCGAGAAAACGTCGTTATCCATATAGCTTGGGACACCCTGTATATTAATTTCCAAGAAATTTCGATATTCAGATCGAAACATCCTACTACTAGGCTACTCTAGCCAAATGGAAAAGTAGAAATTTGGAATTTATAACAATATTGATAAAGCGTTAAAAAAAAATGAGATAATTAAAGTACATTTTTTAAAATTACAGAAAGGATATAGAAAATTGTGAATGCCATGAAACAAAAATACGGTATCAAACGGATAGAGATTTACATATTTTCCTCATTTATAATTTCTTTACGGATATTAAAAAAAAAACTTAACATCAAAAAAATTTAATAGTTAATTAAAAAAATAACGCCTTGTCAACGAATGATAAAATGGTTCTCCATTTCACATAATGTAAGAAAAGCTTAACAATAATAGGTAAGAAGAAAGATTGGTGAAGTTAGCATGAATGCAGTCTCCAGAGAGTTTGTACATAATGGTGGTTAGAGGATGATGTACAAGGATATCCCTTTTTGTGTGGTACAGACAATGAATGAAACAATAAGAAGTAGAAGTAGGGTGGCGGAACCATGGACGTAGAGAGCTAAATACGTACAAGAAGTGCATCGGATACATTCACAATACACATGGAACCAATATAAATATATGCACACGGGTACACATTTGACGGGTGTTGGTCTAGTGGTCAAGAACATGTCTTTGTAAGTGGGAGATCGTTAGTTCGAATCCCGCGTATGACTACTTTTTATTTGTTAGAAAAAAATTGTCTTTAGCAAAGTATGAGCTTCCGCCCCCGACTACGACATGTAATTGGTAGTTGGCCTTTAAGCCCCGCCTGAAAAAATAGGCGATTACTTTACTTTATAAACACATTCACACAGGAACACAATAATGAAAGCTTATAAATGGAAATCCTATTTTGATAACTTTTACCCCTAATTTCAGAAATGAATCGACAAATTATTTAATGATTAGATTAGAATACTTGTTGAAAATGAGAACATAAAATTCAGCGAAAATGTTCGAATTGAACAGCAATGGACTGAATAAAGCCATTGTTTTCAGAAGTTCTCTCAACAAAGAAACAAAACGTTTAGCATGCTAAACACGTTTTGGTAGAAGTCAAGTTTAATTAACCCTCCTGTCGAGCCTTTCCTACCAATGGTGATCCATGATTATTTCCTCCCTAGAATCTCGTCTCGTTATTTTAAAATAAATTATATACTTTTCTTTTTAATGTTTACAAGCTCTTTTATCAAGGACGAATCAATAAGTCAAAAACCACAAGTTCAAACCAAACTGGTAGATAAGAGAAGCATACGACTTTGTTTTCACTTTTTTGGTAACTCCGAAAGTCACTTCCTGTGTACTGATAATTTTTCCACATTTTATAATAAAACTGTATAAATTTAAAATGGTCCATTGGAACAATTATAGGGGTACTGCCCTGATGGGATTTGTGTGTAAGGTACTAACAGTACTGCTGAGCCATAGACTGTGATTATGGTCTGAGGAGATATTGGGCGAATATCAATGTGGTTTCTGGAGTAAATCGATCAACTATTGATCATATTTTCTCCTTGAGGCAAACCCTAGAAAAAACGTACGAATATTGCATTGACTTACGTCATCACTTCATAGCAGGTGTACGACTCGATCGATAGGAATGAACTAGTGAAAGTTCTGGTTAAACTGGGTATTCCTAAAAAGTTTGTACGACTTTTGAGTCTTAAACTTTGGCTTAAGATACAAGGATGGCTGTTTGAAAATTTTGCCGTTGATAGTGACCTAAGACAAGGAGATCCACTGTCACCTATACTTTTCAATCTTGTATTGGAGGCTGCGGTAAGAGCCATACGTACCAATCCAAATGGTACGATTCTAAATAGATTGACACAACATTTAGCCTGTGCGGATGATTTTGTAATCACAGCAAGAAGTAAAGCGGCATTAGCAGGATCTTTTCAGGAATTTGAAAGAACAGCTAAAAAACTGGAACTTCGAAGTTATTTCGAGAAAACTTTGTATATGAAGTCGTCTAGATCACCATTAAATAGGGTGAATATCCATCTGGGAGATTATTCCTTTAGAGCAGCAACTCAGTTCAAATATTTGGGGACCATTTTGTCTGAGAAAAATGAAATAGAAGAAGATATAAAGGCTAGGATTGCTGCAGGAATAGATGCTATTTCTCCCTACGGAAAACCATCTTGTCCAAAATGATGTCACGAAGAGCTAAATTGCAAAGTTTACAAAACCATTATCCGACCAGTAGTAACCTATGGCTGTGGACCAAGGATAATGAGAGTCTTCCAATTTATTTGGAAAAGAAAATTCTTAAAAAGAATATTTGGTCCCGTAAAAGTAAATAATATTTGGAAGAACAGAACAAACTAATGAGCTTCGCGAACCAGATCTGGTCTGTTTCATTAAAGACGCCAGATGGTTAGGGCACGTAGAAAGAGTGATGCCCGAAACAGGAATTCCAAAAAAAAAAAAAAAAACTGTTCTATGGCACTCCAGGTGGAAGAAGAAAAAGAGCAGGTCCTCGCTTGAGATGGCTGGACGATGTAGTAACCGATATTAGAAGGCTGGGAGTCAGAAGATGGAGACTCCGTGCCTTGGACAGGGACGAGTGTAATGCTGTGCTGAAGGTGGCCAAGGTCCTTACAGCCCCGTAGTGCCCTATTGTTGGTAATTCTAGAAAAATGTATCAAATAAATGAAGTGTTCTTTATGTATGGAGGGAGTATGTTAGGTTTAGAGATATTCGATGAAACCGTATCCGGAAAAATCACTTAGCTAAAACAATTTAGGGAAGTAGAACTGCCGGTCGGACGTTTTACTAACAGTTTTAATTGCTAATAAAATTTTTTTAGATGGTAAGGCTATGAATTAGATGGAAATGGCACATTAGATGAAAACATTTCATTTCTTATTTAGAAGTCCTTTTTTCAAAACCTTTTTTTAAACAAAATTTATAATTAAACATGTAAGCAACTAGCAGGTATGGCAACTTTAAAGAAAAAAAAAGTTAAGTAATTTTCTAGAACAGGAGAAAGATCAAATTATATTTCTTTTAGAGAAACCTTCATGGAACCTGATGCAAAATTAGCGACCAAAATCCCACGAACTTGAAATATCGATTTCCCAGAAAATGGTTCCAACGAGGGATTAAAAAATAAAAATAAAGAGAACCTATTCACAGCAAAGTTTACTGTTTACACGGTGTAGCTTTAATTTGTTTCAAATTCCATGAAGCAGAATGTGTAAAGCATTGAGATATACTGTATGTGGTAGGTAGATACGGCTTATTTTCAGAAAAAAAAGCTATTTGTCAAGGTATACAAAAGCGTGGGTGGCATATTGAGAGTTAATGGTTTTTATCAGAGCATTTTGTCATTGAATCAAACATCAAGTGAACGTAGAACGTTTTGCCGAACGCTACATTCACTTGTACTGCTGCCAGTTCATTTCAAATAAAATTAAAGTTTCACATCATAAATCAAATTTCATAACCAGTAAGTAAATTCTGGAGTATTTCCAGAAATAATTAATTTTTATTCGTAATTAAGAAACGCGACTTGCTTGTTTTGTTTACGTGTGCACGGAAAATTCAAATTTTGTTTAAAAAACGCACAAAAATTTTCAATTTAAACAATTAATAAACTATCAAATTAAGTGCGGAAAATCCACGCCACCACAAAGCAAACATTTTCAAAAATTATCTCTACGGAATAAATTTATATCTTGTACTTCAAATTTCAAATTAAGACCAAACTAGGTGATATAATTCCGGATTTTTCGTTTGTTTTACGCAATGAATGTTAAGAAAAAGATCGACCTCAGTTAGTACATTTAGTACTGGCCTGAATAGCCGCCGTCATTATCACAAAACATCCTTTTGTTGTCTAACCTAGCTGGTAGTTCCTGATTTTTCCTACGTTTCACGCAATGAGTGTAAAGAAAAAGTTCCACCGCAGTTGGTACATTTAGTACTGGCCTGAATAGCCGCCGTCATTATCACAAAACATCCTTTTGTTGTCCAAACTAGCTGGTAGTTCCTGATTTTTCCTACGTTTCACGCAATGAGTGTAAAGAAAAAGGTCCACCGCAGTTGGTACATTTAGTACTGGCCTGAATAGCCGCCGTCATTATCACAAAATACCCTTTTGCTGTCCAAATTAGCTGGTAGTTTCTGATTTTTCCTCCGTTTCACGCAATGAGTGTAAAGAAAAAGGTCCACCGCAGTTAGTACATTTAGTACTGGCCTGAATAGCCGCCGTCATTATCACAAAACATCCTTTTGCTTTCCAAACTAGCTGGTAGTTCCTGATTTTTCCTTCGTTTCACGCAATGAGTGTAAAGAAAAAGATCGACCTCAGTTAGTACATTTAGTACTGGCCTGAATAGCCGCCGTCATTATCACAAAACATCCTTTTGTTGTCCAAATTAGCTGGTAGTTTCTGATTTTTCCTCCGCTTCACGCAATGAGTGTAAAGAAAAAGGTCCACCGCAGTTGGTACTTTTAGTACTGGCCTGAATAGCCGCCGTCATTATCACAAAACATCCTTTTGTTGTCCAAACTAGCTGGTAGTTCCTGATTTTTCCTCCAATTCACGCAATGAGTGTAAAGAAAAATGTCCACCGCAGTTAGTACATTTAGTACTGGCCTGAATAGCCGCCGTCATTATCACAAAATACCCTTTTGCTGTCCAAACTAGCTGGTAGTTCCTGATTTTTCCTTCGTTTCACGCAATGAGTGTAAAGAAAAATGTCCACCGCAGTTGGTACATTTAGTACTGGCCTGAATAGCCGCCGTCATTATCACAAAACATCCTTTTGTTGTCCAAACTAGCTGGTAGTTCCTGATTTTTCCTTCGTTTCACGCAATGAGTGTAAAGAAAAATGTCCACCGCAGTTGGTACATTTAGTTCTGGCCTGAATAGCCGTCGTCATTATCACAAAATACCCTTTTGCTTTCCAAATTAGCTGGTAGTTTCTGATTTTTCCTCCGTTTCACGCAATGAGTGTAAAGAAAAAGATCGACCTCAGTTAGTACATTTAGTACTGGCCTGAATAGCCGCCGTCATTATCACAAAACATCCTTTTGTTGTCTAACCTAGCTGGTAGTTCCTGATTTTTCCTTCGTTTCACGCAATGAGTGTAAAGAAAAAGTTCCACCGCAGTTGGTACATTTAGTACTGGCCTGAATAGCCGCCGTCATTATCACAAAATACCCTTTTGCTGTCCAAACTAGCTAGTAGTTCCTGATTTTTCCTTCGTTTCACGCAATGAGTGTAAAGAAAAATGTCCACCGCAGTTGGTACATTTAGTACTGGCCTGAATAGCCGCCGTCATTATCACAAAACATCCTTTTGTTGTCCAAACTAGCTGGTAGTTCCTGATTTTTCCTTCGTTTCACGCAATGAGTGTAAAGAAAAATGTCCACCGCAGTTGGTACATTTAGTACTGGCCTGAATAGCCGTCGTCATTATCACAAAATACCCTTTTGCTGTCCAAATTAGCTGGTAGTTTCTGATTTTTCCTCCGTTTCACGCAATGAGTGTAAAGAAAAAGATCGACCTCAGTTAGTACATTTAGTACTGGCCTGAATAGCCGCCGTCATTATCACAAAACATCCTTTTGTTGTCCAAATTAGCTGGTAGTTTCTGATTTTTCCTCCGTTTCACGCAATGAGTGTAAAGAAAAAGGTCCACCGCAGTTAGTACATTTAGTACTGGCCTGAATAGCCGCCGTCATTATCACAAAATACCCTTTTGCTGTCCAAACTAGCTGGTAGTTCCTGATTTTTCCTTCGTTTCACGCAATGAGTGTAAAGAAAAATGTCCACCGCAGTTGGTACATTTAGTACTGGCCTGAATAGCCGCCGTCATTATCACAAAACATCCTTTTGTTGTCCAAACTAGCTGGTAGTTCCTGATTTTTCCTTCGTTTCACGCAATGAGTGTAAAGAAAAATGTCCACCGCAGTTGGTACATTTAGTTCTGGCCTGAATAGCCGTCGTCATTATCACAAAATACCCTTTTGCTGTCCAAATTAGCTGGTAGTTTCTGATTTTTCCTCCGTTTCACGCAATGAGTGTAAAGAAAAAGGTCCACCGCAGTTAGTACATTTAGTACTGGCCTGAATAGCCGCCGTCATTATCACAAAACATCCTTTTGCTGTCCAAACTAGCTGGTAGTTCCTGATTTTTCCTTCGTTTCACGCAATGAGTGTAAAGAAAAAGATCGACCTCAGTTAGTACATTTAGTACTGGCCTGAATAGCCGCCGTCATTATCACAAAACATCCTTTTGTTGTCCAAATTAGCTGGTAGTTTCTGATTTTTCCTCCGTTTCACGCAATGAGTGTAAAGAAAAAGGTCCACCGCAGTTGGTACTTTTAGTACTGGCCTGAATAGCCGCCGTCATTATCACAAAACATCCTTTTGTTGTCCAAACTAGCTGGTAGTTCCTGATTTTTCCTCCGTTTCACGCAATGAGTGTAAAGAAAAATGTCCACCGCAGTTAGTACATTTAGTACTGGCCTGAATAGCCGCCGTCATTATCACAAAATACCCTTTTGCTGTCCAAACTAGCTGGTAGTTCCTGATTTTTCCTTCGTTTCACGCAATGAGTGTAAAGAAAAATGTCCACCGCAGTTGGTACATTTAGTACTGGCCTGAATAGCCGCCGTCATTATCACAAAACATCCTTTTGTTGTCCAAACTAGCTGGTAGTTCCTGATTTTTCCTTCGTTTCACGCAATGAGTGTAAAGAAAAATGTCCACCGCAGTTGGTACATTTAGTTCTGGCCTGAATAGCCGTCGTCATTATCACAAAACATCCTTTTGTTGTCCAAACTAGCTGGTAGTTCCTGATTTTTCCTTCGTTTCACGCAATGAGTGTAAAGAAAAATGTCCACCGCAGTTGGTACATTTAGTACTGGCCTGAATAGCCGCCGTCATTATCACAAAATACCCTTTTGCTGCCCAAATTAGCTGGTAGTTTCTGATTTTTCCTCCGTTTCACGCAATGAGTGTAAAGAAAAAGGTCCACCGCAGTTAGTACATTTAGTACTGGCCTGAATAGCCGCCGTCATTATCACAAAACATCCTTTTGTTGTCCAAACTAGCTGGTAGTTCCTGATTTTTCCTTCGTTTCACGCAATGAGTGTAAAGAAAAATGTCCACCGCAGTTGGTACATTTAGTTCTGGCCTGAATAGCCGTCGTCATTATCACAAAATACCCTTTTGCTGTCCAAATTAGCTGGTAGTTTCTGATTTTTCCTCCGTTTCACGCAATGAGTGTAAAGAAAAAGATCGACCTCAGTTAGTACATTTAGTACTGGCCTGAATAGCCGCCGTCATTATCACAAGACATCCTTTTGTTGTCCAAATTAGCTGGTAGTTTCTGATTTTTCCTCCGTTTCACGCAATGAGTGTAAAGAAAAAGGTCCACCGCAGTTGGTACTTTTAGTACTGGCCTGAATAGCCGCCGTCATTATCACAAAACATCCTTTTGTTGCCCAAACTAGCTGGTAGTTCCTGATTTTTCCTCCGTTTCACGCAATGAGTGTAAAGAAAAATGTCCACCGCAGTTAGTACATTTAGTACTGGCCTGAATAGCCGCCGTCATTATCACAAAATACCCTTTTGCTGTCCAAACTAGCTGGTAGTTTCTGATTTTTCCTCCGTTTCACGCAATGAGTGTAAAGAAAAAGGTCCACCGCAGTTAGTACATTTAGTACTGGCCTGAATAGCCGCCGTCATTATCACAAAACATCCTTTTGCTGTCCAAACTAGCTGGTAGTTCCTGATTTTTCCTTCGTTTCACGCAATGAGTGTAAAGAAAAAGATCGACCTCAGTTAGTACATTTAGTACTGGCCTGAATAGCCGCCGTCATTATCACAAAACATCCTTTTGTTGTCCAAATTAGCTGGTAGTTTCTGATTTTTCCTCCGTTTCACGCAATGAGTGTAAAGAAAAAGGTCCACCGCAGTTGGTACTTTTAGTACTGGCCTGAATAGCCGCCGTCATTATCACAAAACATCCTTTTGTTGTCCAAACTAGCTGGTAGTTCCTGATTTTTCCTCCGTTTCACGCAATGAGTGTAAAGAAAAATGTCCACCGCAGTTAGTACATTTAGTACTGGCCTGAATAGCCGCCGTCATTATCACAAAATACCCTTTTGCTGTCCAAACTAGCTGGTAGTTCCTGATTTTTCCTTCGTTTCACGCAATGAGTGTAAAGAAAAATGTCCACCGCAGTTGGTACATTTAGTACTGGCCTGAATAGCCGCCGTCATTATCACAAAACATCCTTTTGTTGTCCAAACTAGCTGGTAGTTCCTGATTTTTCCTTCGTTTCACGCAATGAGTGTAAAGAAAAATGTCCACCGCAGTTGGTACATTTAGTTCTGGCCTGAATAGCCGTCGTCATTATCACAAAACATCCTTTTGTTGTCCAAACTAGCTGGTAGTTCCTGATTTTTCCTTCGTTTCACGCAATGAGTGTAAAGAAAAATGTCCACCGCAGTTGGTACATTTAGTACTGGCCTGAATAGCCGCCGTCATTATCACAAAATACCCTTTTGCTGCCCAAATTAGCTGGTAGTTTCTGATTTTTCCTCCGTTTCACGCAATGAGTGTAAAGAAAAAGGTCCACCGCAGTTAGTACATTTAGTACTGGCCTGAATAGCCGCCGTCATTATCACAAAACATCCTTTTGTTGTCCAAACTAGCTGGTAGTTCCTGATTTTTCCTTCGTTTCACGCAATGAGTGTAAAGAAAAATGTCCACCGCAGTTGGTACATTTAGTTCTGGCCTGAATAGCCGTCGTCATTATCACAAAATACCCTTTTGCTGTCCAAATTAGCTGGTAGTTTCTGATTTTTCCTCCGTTTCACGCAATGAGTGTAAAGAAAAAGATCGACCTCAGTTAGTACATTTAGTACTGGCCTGAATAGCCGCCGTCATTATCACAAAACATCCTTTTGTTGTCCAAATTAGCTGGTAGTTTCTGATTTTTCCTCCGTTTCACGCAATGAGTGTAAAGAAAAAGGTCCACCGCAGTTGGTACTTTTAGTACTGGCCTGAATAGCCGCCGTCATTATCACAAAACATCCTTTTGTTGTCCAAACTAGCTGGTAGTTCCTGATTTTTCCTCCGTTTCACGCAATGAGTGTAAAGAAAAATGTCCACCGCAGTTAGTACATTTAGTACTGGCCTGAATAGCCGCCGTCATTATCACAAAATACCCTTTTGCTGTCCAAACTAGCTGGTAGTTCTTGATTTTTCCTGTCCTGAGTGGGATGATTGTAGAGGTTGCCATTTAGGTTCGAGTGTATCACCCTTATTGCTAATTCAAACTGAAAATTCAATTTGATAAAAACAATTTTCCTTTTAATCAATTTTCCACAAACTAAATTTGTAATTTCAGCAATGCTAGGAATTTGAACCAGCAGCAATTTTTGGTCTTGAGTTTCGGTGGATTAATGCCAAATAGATTTAAAAAAAACACTTATTCGAACTCCAGAAGACCATACAATAGATATTTTCAGTTAAATCTCAAAATAGAAAACAGTGCGATTAGAATACCTTCCATTTCTGGAGAAAGTATAAATTATATTTACTCCGGATGAAAATTCAAATTCGAAAGTTTGGCATGAATGATGTACTTCCCTTACTTAGTCATTAAACAAATATAATCCAATTCATATTTAATGAAAATCAGTTACTGATGTACAATGACTCCCATTAATATTGGGACAGTACATACAGAAGTTAAAAATTGACGAAAATTAAAAGTGGCACCCATTTATTCAAATTTTTATAAATTCATTTCATTTTATAATTACTATTAATTATTATTATTATTAATTACTATTCAGGCCAGTACTAAATGTACCAACTGCGGTGGACATTTTTCTTTACACTCATTGCGTGAAACGAAGGAAAAATCAGGAACTACCAGCTAGTTTGGACAACAAAAGGATGTTTTGTGATAATGACGGCGGCTATTCAGGCCAGTACTAAAAGTACCAACTGCGGTGGACCTTTTTCTTTACACTCATTGCGTGAAACGGAGGAAAAATCAGAAACTACCAGCTAATTTGGACAACAAAAGGATGTTTTGTGATAATGACGGCGGCTATTCAGGCCAGTACTAAATGTACTAACTGAGGTCGATCTTTTTCTTTACACTCATTGCGTGAAACGAAGGAAAAATCAAGAACTACCAGCTAGTTTGGACAGCAAAAGGATGTTTTGTGATAAAGACGGCGGCTATTCAGGCCAGTACTAAATGTACTAACTGCGGTGGACCTTTTTCTTTACACTCATTGCGTGAAACGGAGGAAAAATCAGAAACTACCAGCTAATTTGGACAGCAAAAGGGTATTTTGTGATAATGACGACGGCTATTCAGGCCAGAACTAAATGTACCAACTGCGGTGGACATTTTTCTTTACACTCATTGCGTGAAACGAAGGAAAAATCAGGAACTACCAGCTAGTTTGGACAACAAAAGGATGTTTTGTGATAATGACGGCGGCTATTCAGGCCAGTACTAAATGTACCAACTGCGGTGGACATTTTTCTTTACACTCATTGCGTGAAACGAAGGAAAAATCAGGAACTACCAGCTCGTTTGGACAGCAAAAGGGTATTTTGTGATAATGACGGCGGCTATTCAGGCCAGTACTAAATGTACTAACTGCGGTGGACCTTTTTCTTTACACTCATTGCGTGAAACGGAGGAAAAATCAGAAACTACCAGCTAATTTGGACAACAAAAGGATGTTTTGTGATAATGACGGCGGCTATTCAGGCCAGTACTAAATGTACTAACTGAGGTCGATCTTTTTCTTTACACTCATTGCGTGAAACGAAGGAAAAATCAGGAACTACCAGCTAGTTTGGACAACAAAAGGATGTTTTGTGATAATGACGGCGGCTATTCAGGCCAGTACTAAATGTACCAACTGCGGTGGACATTTTTCTTTACACTCATTGCGTGAAACGAAGGAAAAATCAGGAACTACCAGCTAGTTTGGACAACAAAAGGATGTTTTGTGATAATGACGGCGGCTATTCAGGCCAGTACTAAATGTACCAACTGCGGTGGACATTTTTCTTTACACTCATTGCGTGAAACGAAGGAAAAATCAGGAACTACCAGCTAGTTTGGACAGCAAAAGGGTATTTTGTGATAATGACGGCGGCTATTCAGGCCAGTACTAAATGTACTAACTGCGGTGGACATTTTTCTTTACACTCATTGCGTGAATTGGAGGAAAAATCAGGAACTACCAGCTAGTTTGGACAACAAAAGGATGTTTTGTGATAATGACGGCGGCTATTCAGGCAAGTACTAAAAGTACCAACTGCGGTGGACCTTTTTCTTTACACTCATTGCGTGAAACGGAGGAAAAATCAGAAACTACCAGCTAATTTGGACAACAAAAAGATGTTTTGTGATAATGACGGCGGCTATTCAGGCCAGTACTAAATGTACTAACTGAGGTCGATCTTTTTCTTTACACTCATTGCGTGAAACGAAGGAAAAATCAGGAACTACCAGCTAGTTTGGAAAGCAAAAGGATGTTTTGTGATAATGACGGCGGCTATTCAGGCCAGTACTAAATGTACTAACTGCGGTGGACCTTTTTCTTTACACTCATTGCGTGAAACGGAGGAAAAATCAGAAACTACCAGCTAATTTGGACAGCAAAAGGGTATTTTGTGATAATGACGGCGGCTATTCAGGCCAGTACTAAATGTACCAACTGCGGTGGACCTTTTTCTTTACACTCATTGCGTGAAACGTAGGAAAAATCAGGAACTACCAGCTAGTTTGGACAACAAAAGGATGTTTTGTGATAATGACGGCGGCTATTCAGGCCAGTACTAAATGTACCAACTGCGGTGGAACTTTTTCTTTACACTCATTGCGTGAAACGAATGACTGATGTGGAGAAGGGTTTCTTGTGAACAGCTGTTGCACAAGAGTCAGTCGATCCTAAGCCCTAGGAGAATTTTTTTTTTACCACCAAGATCTGCACCAGCGACGGCTCCAGGCGGGCTCTCGCCCAGACCCTTCTGCGCTCATCGCCGCGGCCCTCTTACTCATCAAGACATAATGATGATATAGTAATAAACCTTGTAATTAACAATACTGTAATTAACAATAGTAATTAAATATAAATCCTCTTAAAAAAAAAAATAATAATATTCCATTCTCTAAAGCTTTTACATCCTTTGTTTTATCGAGTAAAAATGTAAACTTTTTAGGTGAAATAATGTTAGTTAGGAAGTTTTTTTTTAGTTCGTGTTAGTTTTATGAACTTTTTTAAGTCACATAAGTTTTTAAGTTTATAATTTTTTTATGTACAATACAATTTGTGACTTTATGCATGTTTGTAAGTACAGTTTGGACTTATTCTCTTCAAAAACTTTTTTGTTAGAATGGCGGTCTCATATCTTCTTATAAATTCAAAAGTTTTATAATGAAAATTAGTACAAGAATCTTCTCCATTCCAAGAGCTAGTCTCTTATCGTAGAAATTTAATGTTTCTCAACAATTCCCAACTTCTAGACCTCTGCAAAGTGATGATACTTAATCCAAATTGTGCATATTAACACAATAATTGTTATAATTGAGGCGAAACCTGCGAAGCCATTCTACTCTTAGCCAGTAATGTTATCTTTTATTCCATTTCAGCCCTTCAGCCTTCCTAATCTAATCCCAATATTCCGCTCGTGCCTATAAACTAATAGCCACTTATATCTTTTTTTTCTGAGACCTGCGAAGCTAATATGTATTGTGGTATTGGGTTCGATTCCCGGTCTTAGGCCTTGGATTTTATTTAATGGTTAATAAAAGAAATTTACAGTGAAGTATGTTTGCTAGTTGCCTCCGTCCACGACACTTAATTGGTAGTTGGACGTAAAGCCCGCCTGAAAAAATAGGCAATTATTTTACTTTTACTACTTTTAATTGTGCATAGGAATCCTCTATTTTAGTTAACGAGTTTGAGTTATCATTGATTTAATAGGGAAGGATGCCCATGCAATGATGGAAATATTTACAATTAAAGATCATCATTAGAGTCGTATTCAAGGTAATCGCCTGAAACTGAAGAAAATCTATTCGATTAAGAGAACAACCAGTTTCAATCAAATTTGAAATTAAAGGCACAAATTTTAGGTCCAAAAAATGCGATCTAAAAAAATTGCAATTCTGATCATCTGCTACCAAATCTCTTTCATTTCATTTCACTATATTTAAACAAGTCACAGTCTTGACTCGGGCAAATATTTTCTTCAAGATTTGTCAAAATTAATGTAATCAAATAGAACTGAAAAAAGAAGACAGTTCTGTAGACCGTGGAGATGGAGAATTAAGGAAGTGGAATACGGTTTTCCGCCAGATGCAGTCAAAAGACTAAACAAAAGAGAAAACCACGAAATTTGGAGCGAAATTCCCCAAAATTCAACATTTCCTTACAATTATTATAGGTTTATCAAGCCATTGTTGACCATATCATTACAAAAAACCATAGTCACTGATGATCAAGTCACTATAATAAACCTCAAAGTGTGATCGGAACAACATTATTCATATTTAATAGGAGCGTTTTCCCATGTCATTTCTGATTTGTGGTTAAAGTGAAAAATAATGACATTTTTCACCAAATCAACGTTGTATATTTAGGAAATGCTTTTTAACAAAACATGGATGAAACTGTTCATTAAGATGATGTATTTTTATTTAAGAATAATGTACACAATTAGGAGAAAGATTAAAACTGTTCGGTAGGACAGTTGTACAAGGGTTGATCGTTAAAAACTGCAAGAAAAAGCGTAACGTTGAAAAAACACCCAACTTTGACCATTTTTTTCTCTTTTTCAATAAAAGATAAAATTCCCAAATTATGCGATATATCCTCATTTATAAGTATAATATGTAGGCAGTAGTAAATGCCATCTACCACTGAACACAAAACTATAAATTAAATTCAATAAAAAACATATCTTTTATTAAAGCAATGAAAAACGAGAAAATGGCGTAAAATAAAAGTTCCTAAATAAATTAATTGGGATACTCGAATCATCTCGAAACCTATAATTACAAATCGATCTCGACTATCTCGCAATCGTCTCTAGACTCGAAACTTATAATTACAAATCGGTAGGCCAGTAATACCTGAACTTCTAGATATACCGTGCGTAGCCAAACAATGGTTAAGTGAGACGAGCCTGTCCAGTCCAAAAACCAAATCATCTTCCAGGAAAGAGTAGTTTTTCCGAAATTGATCTGAAGAAAATTAGTTGGAAAAGGGCACCCTCCCAAAATGTTCTTCTTCTTTCTTCTATCTTAGCCCATAAAGGGCCGGCCCACTAGCCTCCTCAATTTTCCAATTGAGATTTCTAGACGTATCAAGATTATGCAGGATAGGATTGTCGGCCCTTCGCCCAACCCTCGATATAATGCGAGGACCTTGGATTTAAAAGGTTCACTCCCTTTGCCGAAGCTATTTCGGCCAAGGGTAGGTAGCCCTTGGGTGTGCAGTATATGTGCCTTGCTGCACTTGTTTACGTGGATGTAGTGTAAAGTGCATTGTGACCCTATTGTTTAGTGAAAGTGCATGGAGTACTGTGCTAGGAACCCGTGGGGATTGCAACACCCAGAAAGCTGCATGCAACAGCCACCCCTTGCGGGGCCCAAAATGTTAAACTTGAAAATATTTTCATGATAAAAGTAAAAGATATTTTAAAACAGTTATAAAGGAGGATTTGCCCTATATTTTAAAGAAAATTTGGGAATTTTATCTTTTATAGAAAAAGAGAAAAAAATTGTCAAAGTTGGGTGTTTTTCAACGTCACGCTTTTTCGTGCAGTTTTTGACGATCAACCCTTATTCAACTGTCCTACCGGACAGTTTTAATAGTTAAAAACTAGATTGGTTGTGAACTATGCTGGTCTCGTATGTTATTAAAGCCTGTCAATAACAGATACTTGATTTCTTTCAAAATGGCGGTCAGATAGGAGATACAGCCTCAGCGTAATAAATACCAGTTATATCTGTAATGATAAAACTTCAACATCATTTATTATCAGCAAATGATTTGCAATTATAGTTTATTAACTCCTAGTTCATCAAAGGGACATTATAAATACCCCAAGCTTAATTTTCAAGAAAGTTCTGCTTTGTTGATGATTATTTTTTTAAAAATAACCTTCTAGCAATTTGTTTGAAGTTCATAGAAATGAAAAATATTGAAAAAATAATAAATACTTCTTTAGAATTAATGTGTGGGTTTGGGTCGAAGAGAAACAAAGAGCACCTCACTTTCCTAATCACTGCAGGTTTGTTTAAAATAATATTTCTCAATCATCAAAATGGTACCAAAACCGACGAAACCCATCACTAGTATTACTTCCTACCGACCAATCTGCTTACTACCACTTCTTTCCAAAATCCTCGAAAAGCTACTTCTTAAAAGACTTTATCCTTTGGTGTCAGAACAAAATATGATTCCGGATCATCAATTCGGATTTCGGAGATATCACTCAACTTCTCACCAGGTGCTTCGCGTTGTAGACACTATTGCTACCTCCCTCGAGCGAAAGCAGTATTGCCAAAGTGTTTTCCTTGACGTCGCTCAGGCGTTCGACAGGGTCTGGCATGAGGGACTACTGTTTAAGCTGAGGGAGATTCTTCCTCATACTACCTCATCCTCAAATCCTACCTAAAAGATCGATATTTCAGAGTCAATTGTGGAGCAGCAGACTCTGATATCCAGCTCGAGCTGGTGTTCCTCAGGGCAGTGTCCTAGGTCCTATTCTTTACTCCTTATATGCAGCAGATATACCTCAACATCCAAATACTATCCTTTCCACCTTCGCTGATGATACTGCAATCTTATCTCCTCATTCCGATCCTCTTAACGCTACACGAACTCTTCAAACGCATATCAACCACTTATAGGACTGGCTTATCAAATGGCGAATCAAAACTAACGTTACGAAATCAAAATAGTATTTACTCTAAGACGAAAAATCCTACCTCCCATCATCTTGAACCAAACTCATATACCAACTGTGGACAAAGTACGCTACCTTGGACTGCGCCAAGACAAAAGGTTGACATAGAGTCCACATACTAGACTGAAAAGACAAGAAACTAACCAACGCTACAAACTTCTCGCCAGACTACTTGACAAACGTTATAAACTCAACCTACAAAACAAAAGACTCTTATACCTATTGTTATTGCGACCTATTTGGTCATACGGCATCGAAGTATGGGGATCGACTAAACGTTCCAATTCTTTACGCATTCAGACTTTACAATCAAAAATACTTCGAAAACTTCTTAACGCTCCGTTCTATGTATCTAACCTCACTATCCATAATGACCTCAAAATCCCTTTCATTACAGATCTTGCTAAAACTCGTTTCTTAAAATTTCACTCCTTTACAGCAGCTCATTCTAATCCTTTAATTGAACACTTATCTTCTTCCACATAACCAGGCAATCCTCCAAGGAGATTGAAGAGAAGATGGCCTCGTGATCTTCTCTCATCATGAGAGCAGTGTAGCTGAGCACGTTACTGGAGTGGCACCACTGGGTGCCTTCTTCAATCATGATTTCCAGTTATTTCTTTTCTCTTTCACCATATTTGCTTGTTGCAACAACTGTTGCAGTGGTAAGTTACAATAAAAGATTAAAAAAAATATATATTATTTAAATTTAGGATATGCATGAAATCCAAGCCAAGGCGCAGTGACAAACAAATTTTGTGTTAGTAATATATTTGTAAAGTCGAATCTCCAGAATGGATTGATTCAAATGCTTCTCTTTTAAACTTATAAAAGCTAATAATGAAGAGATAATCGCTCATATACAGTTGAATTTCGTTTTTTGTTTTTATTTGATAAGAATTTTAATTCTTGAATTTGGCTTATACTGACTAATTACCCTTAAAGAATAAAACCAGCAATGCAATAACTGAATGCAAAACTGGTGCATCCTCACTGATGCAGAAAAATAAAAAAGTAAAAAAAGACAAAATACAAAACAGTTTATACTGCAGTAGAGGTATTCATTCCAGTATGCAAATCTCACGAAGAGAAAAGAAAATTGGATTTAAATTATATAAAACAACGATTTGCATGAAGCAAATTTATGCTTTAACTGTAATTACACCATTACCTTTTTTTTTGCACTCGTGTTAAATTTTTGTAAAATTTTTTTATCGTAGTTGTTTAATGTTTCAGTGAATTATTGCATAATTTAAATGCGTGGCTATAAGAGTTATGTTAATGAAGCACATAAAGAGCTTTTTTTGAAAAAAATTATTTAACACAGGAAAGCGTAAACTATGACAACTCAGGTAGGCCTTAAAATACCAGGATCTCGGGATCCCGAATACCGGAATCCCGGACGATTTTTGTCCATAATTAAAAACCGGTATTTATGTAAAAATACCGGTATTTTTGTATTACATTGGTTGATAAAAATTGAATTTACACACAATTTATCATTTTTCAGATAAAGAATTTAATTTATTATCTTCAATTATTGCTGCTCTTACTCCTGTAAAATTAACAGTAGATGCATTATGCCGAAAAGATGCAAATCTTTTGACGGCTGACGCTTCTTTGACATTTATGTTAAATACTCTTTCCCAGCAAAAATCTACAATTGCATTAGAATTATTGGAAGCATTAAAATCTCGAATTTTACTGCGACGAACTGAATTATCACAAATACTTCAGTATCTGCAAAAAGGCTCAAAAGATGTTGTAGAAGTATTTAAACGCATATCCAAATTTACAATCATTAAAAAAAATTGTAAGCTTAACAAAACGGCTCACACATGAAAATCTAGAAGATACAGAAGATATGGAAGTTGTGCAAGAAACATCCCTTCCAATATCTTTTCAAATTAGTAACGAAACAATATTAGAATCTGACAAGGTAAACGTAAACGCATTAAAGAGAAAACTACAGGCAGCAATAGACGAAACACTAAATACTTCACCCGTGCCTGCGTTTAAAAAAATTCCAAGTCTGGAACAAAAAATAAAAGATGAAATTACTTTTTTTGAAAAAACAGGAACCAAAGAAACGTATTTACAAAATGTGTATGATTTCTTAATGGCAATAGTGCCGACAAGTGTAGAATCAGAAAGAGCTTTTTCAGCGGCTGGTTATATTTGTACGAAAATTCGGTCCTCGCTTGATGATGAAACGATTGATTGTTTATGTTTTTTAAGAGCATACTTTAATAAACAAAACGCAAGTTATTAATATTGTTTCATAAATACTTTCAATTAATTATATTTTTCGCTTCTTTAATTACATAATGCCATGCGAGCCTATTATATGTAAAATATAACATAAAATTTAATATGTACTTTTTTAATTTGCACGATTTTTTTATTTACCTATTCCTACTCTCTATGTAATAAAATTAATAATATCTACTCATTTCAGAACAATATTTATTAGATTTCAGCAATTATTTGTTAACAAGTCAATATAATATCTGATGTAAGTAAAAATATAACTAGTAAATTTTTTATTAATAATACCGGTTTTAATACCGGTATCCCGATATTTCAAATTTCAAATATCAAATACCGGCATTCAGATTTTACTTCGGTATTGTAAGCCCTAAACTCAGGGTACAAGGAGCGGTTTTTAAAAAAAAAGTAAAAACGGAAAATGAAAAGTTTTAAACGAATATTCTGTACAGTCTGCTTTTCCGAGCGAGACAACTACGATGTAACTGAGGTTACCCTTTGGGAGGATGGATGTAAATATTTTATTGGTTCTAAAATTGTTAATTGTAGTATTTTCTTAGCAAACTCATGATAACTGGAAACAGTAATTGGAGAGTTAAAAAAAATAATTAAATAGGTCAAATAATATAGTGGGATTCAATAAGAAATGGAGAGTTGCCCAAAGGGTTTAAATAAGCGAATATTAATCATAAACGATGTGCTATGGATGATAATAACTTAAGAAAAGTAACTTTTGTTCTTTACGAAACGTCTTAGTGTGGATTTCCCAGGTATTCTGGCTAGTTTTTCGCCCATTTCTTAAATCTTTTTAAAATTAAGGCCTACAAAATGTTACAATTCGTAACAAGAAGAGGTATGTCCCAGTAATTAATGACACCAATTAACTCTCTTTAATTTAAAATAATAATAAGAATAATAAATGTTAAAATAAAAAATACAACGGCATTACACCAAATATCCAACAAGTCACGTATTCTATAAAATCTGTATAATTTTCCTTTCAACACTTCACTACCATGTCCTAGAAATGCGAGAGATATTGTTGTGTGTGGATGGCTTTCATAATCCACTTTTTCCGACGGCCGTTCCACTTCTTCTTCCAGATGATCGCACACAGTAGTGCTTCTTGCAGCTCACCTCTAGCGCTTCAGATAAGGAGATTTCCTTCCTTAAAACGAAAAGTTAAAGAATATCCATTCGTTGTACAGCATACTTGCCAAATTTTTTGAAATTGCTATTCACCGAAAATACATGCCCTAAATGACCTAGAACATAGAAACGTTTTATATCTATCTAATAGACTCTCACCTATTTACCTAATTACCCGAAATCACAAAGTTTGTTGTGTCTAAATTAGTTTAGTTTCTAGTAGATTGCAGCAGTTCCCAACCAACGTGAGCCCATTGACAGGGTCGTGAAGGTAAATAAAGCAATCAATTATACTGAAAAGTTGTTCTCATAATCAAGTTATTGTTAAACTATGTTGGCATAAATTATTACGCTATTGTAATTAAAACTGTCCGACAGGACATTTGTATAAGGCCTTAGGAACACAGAAAGCAATCCATCGCGGCGGGCAACGATCTCCGACCGAGGCGGTCAGGCGGTCTAATTGTATTACACAATGTTGCATCATCTCTGTCAAACAGAACGCGGTCTACCGACGCGGGCTAGTCTTTGTCGAGAAGACAAGCGATGTGGTAGTACAAAATTACAGATTTCATCGAGACCGCCTTGCCACCTTTGCTCAAAAATGAGCGAAGAAATTGACATTTTTATAGAAAATGTGGGCAAATACAGATTTTTGTTTGACAATTCACACGGACATTATAAAAAGGTTTTAAAAAAACCTATCTTCATGTGACTCCAGTTCGATACATAAGCGGTGGTATTCCCCTAATTGTTCTCTTTCTTGTGCACCCAGCTTAGACTTTTCTTCTTTTTGCTTTACAAAGCTAATAGCAGAAGGAGTTGCTCTTCGCCCAAGCTCATACTCAATATATAAAAATTAAAAAAAAAAACGCACAACTACTTCACAAGAAGAAAGCTACCAAACTGGACCGCTCTAAAAAAAAATCGCAATTGCACTATAATCATTAAAATTACATTTATATCAATAATGTAATAGAGGAAAAATTTCTAGGAAAAATACCATTTAAATTTTTTTACTAATTTTTCGCCCATAGGTATTTGATAAATTATCTAATAATGCAATAAAAATTGATATCGTAAAAATGTCCAAAATTAACATGTTTTACTCAATATATTTCCGGTTTCACACTTCTAATGTAATGCAGAATCAAAAAAGTTAACGAAATATTTTCCTGAAATAAAAGAAAGTAAAATCTAGATCGTTGAATGAAAGTGAAAGAGCACCATTTTATGTACTGGATAACTGTGCTTTTATTGGTGAGGGAGTGGCTTACGGTGTCACTACGTCATCAGCTACAGACCGCCTACTTCACACATCCCGTTCGCCAATGAGATTAGTTAATCGTTTTTGGTAATTATTTCTAAGAAATATACCATTTAAATTTTTTTTACTAATTTTTCGCCCATAGGTATTTGATAAATTATCTAATAATGCAATAAAAATTGATATCGTAAAAATGTCCAAAATTAACATGTTTTACTCAATATATTTCCGGTTTCACACTTCTAATGTAATGCAGAATCAAAAAAGTTAACGAAATATTTTCCTGAAATAAAAGAAAGTAAAATCTAGATCGTTGAATGAAAGTGAAAGAGCTCCATTTTATGTACTGGATAACTGTGCTTTTATTGGTGAGGGAGTGGCTTACGGTGTCACTACGTCATCAGCTACAGACCGCCTACTTCACACATCCCGTTCGCCAATGAGATTAGTTAATCGTTTTTGGTAATTATTTCTAAGAAATATACCATTTAAATTTTTTTTACTAATTTTTCGCCCATAGGTATTTGATAAATTATCTAATAATGCAATAAAAATTGATATCATAAAAATGTCCAAAATTAACATGTTTTACTCAATATATTTCCGGTTTCACACTTCTAATGTAATGCAGAATCAAAAAAGTTAACGAAATATTTTCCTGAAATAAAAGAAAGTAAAATCTAGATCGTTGAATGAAAGTGAAAGAGCACCATTTTATGTACTGGATAACTGTGCTTTTATTGGTGAGGGAGTGGCTTACGGTGTCACTACGTCATCAGCTACAGACCGCCTACTTCACACATCCCGTTCGCCAATGAGATTAGCCAATAGTTTTTGGTAATTATTTCTAGGAAAAATACCATTTAAATTTTTTTTACTAATTTTTCGCCCGTAGGTATTTGATAAATTATCTAATAATGAAATAAAAATTGATATCGTAAAAATGTCCAAAATTAACATGTTTTACTCAATATATTTCCGGTTTCACACTTCTAATGTAATGCAGAATCAAAAAAGTTAACGAAATATTTTCCTGAAATAAAAGAAAGTAAAATCTAGATCGTTGAATGAAAGTGAAAGAGCACCATTTTATGTACTGGATAACTGTGCTTTTATTGGTGAGGGAGTGGCTTACGGTGTCACTACGTCATCAGCTACAGACCGCCTACTTCACACATCCCGTTCGCCAATGAGATTAGTTAATCGTTTTTGGTAATTATTTATAAGAAAAATACCATTTAAATTTTTTTTACTAATTTTTCGCCTATAGGTATTTGATAAATTATCTAAAAATGCAATAAAAATTGATATCGTAAAAATGTCCAAAATTAACATGTTTTACACATTATATTTCCGGTTTCACACTTTTAATGTCATGCAGAATCAAAAATGTTAACGAAACATTTTCCTGAAGTAAAAGAAAGTAAAATCTAGATCATTGAATGAAAGTGAAGGAGCACCATTTTATGTACTGGATAACTGTGCTTTTATTGGTGAGGGAGTGGCTTACGGTGTCACTACGTCATCAGCTACAGACCGCCTACTTCAAACATCCCGTTCGCCAATGAGATTAGCCAATAGTTTTTGGTAATTATTTCTAGGAAAAATACCATTTAAATTTTTTTTACTAATTTTTCGCCGGTAGGTATTAGATAAATTATCTAATAATGAAATAAAAATTGATATCGTAAAAATGTCCAAAATTAACATGTTTTACACATTATATTTCCGGTTTCACACTTCTAATGTAATGCAGAATCAAAAAAGTTAACGAAATATTTTCCTGAAATAAAAGAAAGTAAAATCTAGATCGTTGAATGAAAGTGAAAGAGCACCATTTTATGTACTGGATAACTGTGCTTTTATTGGTGAGGGAATGTCTTACGGTGTCACTACGTCATCAGCTATAGACCGCCTCCTTCACACATCCCGTTCGCCAATGAGATTAGCCAATCGTTTTTGGTAATTATTTCTAGGAAAAATACCATTTAAATTTTTTTTACTAATTTTTCGCCGGTGGGTATTAGATAAATTATCTAATAATGAAATAAAAATTGATATCGTAAAAATGTCCAAAATTAACATGTTTTACACATTATATTTCCGGTTTCACACTTCTAATGTAATGCAGAATCAAAAAAGTTAACGAAATATTTTCCTGAAATAAAAGAAAGTAAAATCTAGATCGTTGAATGAAAGTGAAAGAGCACCATTTTATGTACTGGATAACTGTGCTTTTATTGGTGAGGGAGTGGCTTACGGTGTCACTACGTCATCAGCTACAGACCGCCTACTTCACACATCCCGTTCGCCAATGAGATTAGCCAATCGTTTTTGGTAATTATTTCTAGGAAAAATACCATTTAAATTTTTTTTACTAATTTTTCGCCCGTAGGTATTTGATAAATTATCTAATAATGCAATAAAAATTGATATCGTAAAAATGTCCAAAATTAACATGTTTTACACATTATATTTCCGGTTTCACACTTCTAATGTAATGCAGAATCAAAAAAGTTAACGAAATATTTTCCTGAAATAAAAGAAAGTAAAATCTAGATCGTTGAATGAAAGTGAAAGAGCACCATTTTATGTACTGGATAACTGTGCTTTTATTGGTGAGGGAATGGCTTACGGTGTCACTACGTCATCAGCTATAGACCGCCTCCTTCACACATCCCGTTCGCGAATGAGATTAGCCAATCGTTTTTGGTAATTATTTCTAGGATAAATACCATTTAAATTTTTTTTACTAATTTTTCGCCCGTAGGTATTTGATAAATTATCTAATAATGCAATAAAAATTGATATCGTAAAAATGTCCAAAATTAACATGTTTTACACATTATATTTCCGGTTTCACACTTCTAATGTAATGCAGAATCAAAAAAGTTAACGAAATATTTTCCTGAAATAAAAGAAAGTAAAATCTAGATCGTTGAATGAAAGTGAAAGAGCACCATTTTATGTACTGGTAACTGTGCTTTTATTGGTGAGGGAGTGGCTTACGGTGTCACTACGTCATCAGCTACAGACCGCCTACTTCACACATCCCGTTCGCCAATGAGATTAGTTAATCGTTTTTGGTAATTATTTCTAAGAAATATACCATTTAAATTTTTTTTACTAATTTTTCGCCCATAGGTATTTGATAAATTATCTAATAATGCAATAAAAATTGATATCGTAAAAATGTCCAAAATTAACATGTTTTACTCAATATATTTCCGGTTTCACACTTCTAATGTAATGCAGAATCAAAAAAGTTAACGAAATATTTTCCTGAAATAAAAGAAAGTAAAATCTAGATCGTTGAATGAAAGTGAAAGAGCACCATTTTATGTACTGGATAACTGTGCTTTTATTGGTGAGGGAGTGGCTTACGGTGTCACTACGTCATCAGCTACAGACCGCCTACTTCACACATCCCGTTCGCCAATGAGATTAGTTAATCGTTTTTGGTAATTATTTCTAAGAAATATACCATTTAAATTTTTTTTACTAATTTTTCGCCTATAGGTATTTGATAAATTATCTAAAAATGCAATAAAAATTGATATCGTAAAAATGTCCAAAATTAACATGTTTTACACATTATATTTCCGGTTTCACACTTTTAATGTCATGCAGAATCAAAAATGTTAACGAAACATTTTCCTGAAGTAAAAGAAAGTAAAATCTAGATCATTGAATGAAAGTGAAAGAGCACCATTTTATGTACTGGATAACTGTGCTTTTATTGGTGAGGGAGTGGCTTACGGTGTCACTACGTCATCAGCTACAGACCGCCTACTTCACACATCCCGTTCGCCAATGAGATTAGCCAATAGTTTTTGGTAATTATTTCTAGGAAAAATACCATTTAAATTTTTTTTACTAATTTTTCGCCCGTAGGTATTTGATAAATTATCTAATAATGAAATAAAAATTGATATCGTAAAAATGTCCAAAATTAACATGTTTTACTCAATATATTTCCGGTTTCACACTTCTAATGTAATGCAGAATCAAAAAAGTTAACGAAATATTTTCCTGAAATAAAAGAAAGTAAAATCTAGATCGTTGAATGAAAGTGAAAGAGCACCATTTTATGTACTGGATAACTGTGCTTTTATTGGTGAGGGAGTGGCTTACGGTGTCACTACGTCATCAGCTACAGACCGCCTACTTCACACATCCCGTTCGCCAATGAGATTAGCCAATAGTTTTTGGTAATTATTTCTAGGAAAAATACCATTTAAATTTTTTTTACTAATTTTTCGCCGGTAGGTATTAGATAAATTATCTAATAATGCAATAAAAATTGATATCGTAAAAATGTCCAAAATTACCATGTTTTACACATTATATTTCCGGTTTCACACTTCTAATGTAATGCAGAATCAAAAAAGTTAACGAAATATTTTCCTGAAATAAAAGAAAGTAAAATCTAGATCGTTGAATGAAAGTGAAAGAGCACCATTTTATGTACTGGATAACTGTGCTTTTATTGGTGAGGGAATGTCTTACGGTGTCACTACGTCATCAGCTATAGACCGCCTCCTTCACACATCCCGTTCGCCAATGAGTTTAGCCAATCGTTTTTGGTAATTATTTCTAGGAAAAATACCATTTAAATTTTTTTTACTAATTTTTCGCCGGTGGGTATTACATAAATTATCTAATAATGAAATAAAAATTGATATCGTAAAAATGTCCAAAATTAACATGTTTTACACATTATATTTCCGGTTTCACACTTCTAATGTAATGCAGAATCAAAAAAGTTAACGAAATATTTTCCTGAAATAAAAGAAAGTAAAATCTAGATCGTTGAATGAAAGTGAAAGAGCACCATTTTATGTACTGGATAACTGTGCTTTTATTGGTGAGGTAGTGGCTTACGGTGTCACTACGTCATCAGCTACAGACCGCCTACTTCACACATCCCGTTCGCCAATGAGATTAGCCAATAGTTTTTGGTAATTATTTCTAGGAAAAATACCATTTAAATTTTTTTTACTAATTTTTCGCCCGTAGGTATTTGATAAATTATCTAATAATGCAATAAAAATTGATATCGTAAAAATGTCCAAAATTAACATGTTTTACACATTATATTTCCGGTTTCACACTTCTAATGTAATGCAGAATCAAAAAAGTTAACGAAATATTTTCCTGAAATAAAAGAAAGTAAAATCTAGATCGTTGAATGAAAGTGAAAGAGCACCACTTTATGTACTGGATAACTGTGCTTTTATTGGTGAGGGAATGTCTTACGGTGTCACTACGTCATCAGCTATAGACCGCCTCCTTCACACATCCCGTTCGCCAATGAGATTAGCCAATCGTTTTTGGTAATTATTTCTAGGAAAAATACCATTTAAATTTTTTTTACTAATTTTTCGCCGGTGGGTATTACATAAATTATCTAATAATGAAATAAAAATTGATATCGTAAAAATGTCCAAAATTAACATGTTTTACACATTATATTTCCGGTTTCACACTTCTAATGTAATGCAGAATCAAAAAAGTTAACGAAATATTTTCCTGAAATAAAAGAAAGTAAAATTTAGATCGTTGAATGAAAGTGAAAGAGCACCATTTTATGTACTGGATAACTGTGCTTTTATTGGTGAGGGAGTGGCTTACGGTGTCACTACGTCATCAGCTACAGACCGCCTACTTCACACATCCCGTTCGCCAATGAGATTAGCCAATAGTTTTTGGTAATTATTTCTAGGAAAAATACCATTTAAATTTTTTTTACTAATTTTTCGCCCGTAGGTATTTGATAAATTATCTAATAATGAAATAAAAATTGATATCGTAAAAATGTCCAAAATTAACATGTTTTACTCAATATATTTCCGGTTTCACACTTCTAATGTAATGCAGAATCAAAAAAGTTAACGAAATATTTTCCTGAAATAAAAGAAAGTAAAATCTAGATCGTTGAATGAAAGTGAAAGAGCACCATTTTATGTACTGGATAACTGTGCTTTTATTGGTGAGGGAGTGGCTTACGGTGTCACTACGTCATCAGCTACAGACCGCCTACTTCACACATCCCGTTCGCCAATGAGATTAGCCAATAGTTTTTGGTAATTATTTCTAGGAAAAATACCATTTAAATTTTTTTTACTAATTTTTCGCCGGTAGGTATTAGATAAATTATCTAATAATGCAATAAAAATTGATATCGTAAAAATGTCCAAAATTAACATGTTTTACACATTATATTTCCGGTTTCACACTTCTAATGTAATGCAGAATCAAAAAAGTTAACGAAATATTTTCCTGCAATAAAAGAAAGTAAAATCTAGATCGTTGAATGAAAGTGAAAGAGCACCATTTTATGTACTGGATAACTGTGCTTTTATTGGTGAGGGAATGTCTTACGGTGTCACTACGTCATCAGCTATAGACCGCCTCCTTCACACATCCCGTTCGCCAATGAGTTTAGCCAATCGTTTTTGGTAATTATTTCTAGGAAAAATACCATTTAAATTTTTTTTACTAATTTTTCGCCGGTGGGTATTACATAAATTATCTAATAATGAAATAAAAATTGATATCGTAAAAATGTCCAAAATTAACATGTTTTACACATTATATTTCCGGTTTCACACTTCTAATGTAATGCAGAATCAAAAAAGTTAACGAAATATTTTCCTGAAATAAAAGAAAGTAAAATCTAGATCGTTGAATGAAAGTGAAAGAGCACCATTTTATGTACTGGATAACTGTGCTTTTATTGGTGAGGTAGTGGCTTACGGTGTCACTACGTCATCAGCTACAGACCGCCTACTTCACACATCCCGTTCGCCAATGAGATTAGCCAATCGTTTTTGGTAATTATTTCTAGGAAAAATACCATTTAAATTTTTTTTACTAATTTTTCGCCCGTAGGTATTTGATAAATTATCTAATAATGAAATAAAAATTGATATCGTAAAAATGTCCAAAATTAACATGTTTTACACATTATATTTCCGGTTTCACACTTCTAATGTAATGCAGAATCAAAAAAGTTAACGAAATATTTTCCTGAAATAAAAGAAAGTAAAATCTAGATCGTTGAATGAAAGTGAAAGAGCACCATTTTATGTACTGGATAACTGTGCTTTTATTGGTGAGGGAGTGGCTTACGGTGTCACTACGTCATCAGCTACAGACCGCCTACTTCACACATCCCGTTCGCCAATGAGATTAGCCAATCGTTTTTGGTAATTATTTCTAGGAAAAATACCATTTAAATTTTTTTTACTAATTTTTCGCCCGTAGGTATTTGATAAATTATCTAATAATGCAATAAAAATTGATATCGTAAAAATGTCCAAAATTAACATGTTTTACACATTATATTTCCGGTTTCACACTTCTAATGTAATGCAGAATCAAAAAAGTTAACGAAATATTTTCCTGAAATAAAAGAAAGTAAAATCTAGATCGTTGAATGAAAGTGAAAGAGCACCATTTTATGTACTGGATAACTGTGCTTTTATTGGTGAGGGAATGGCTTACGGTGTCACTACGTCATCAGCTATAGACCGCCTCCTTCACACATCCCGTTCGCCAATGAGATTAGCCAATCGTTTTTGGTAATTATTTCTAGGAAAAATACCATTTAAATTTTTTTTACTAATTTTTCGCCCGTAGGTATTTGATAAATTATCTAATAATGCAATAAAAATTGATATCGTAAAAATGTCCAAAATTAACATGTTTTACACATTATATTTCCGGTTTCACACTTCTAATGTAATGCAGAATCAAAAAAGTTAACGAAATATTTTCCTGAAATAAAAGAAAGTAAAATCTAGATCGTTGAATGAAAGTGAAAGAGCACCATTTTATGTACTGGATAACTGTGCTTTTATTGGTGAGGGAATGGCTTACGGTGTCACTACGTCATCAGCTATAGACCGCCTCCTTCACACATCCCGTTCGCCAATGAGATTAGCCAATCGTTTTTGGTAATTATTTCTAGGAAAAATACCATTTAAATTTTTTTTACTAATTTTTCGCCCATAGGTATTTGATAAATTATCTAATAATGCAATAAAAATTGATATCGTAAAAATGTCCAAAATTAACATGTTTTACACATTATATTTCCGGTTTCACACTTCTAATGTAATGCAGAATCAAAAAAGTTAACGAAATATTTTCCTGAAATAAAAGAAAGTAAAATCTAGATCGTTGAATGAAAGTAAAAGAGCACCATTTTATGTACTGGATAACTGTGCTTTTATTGGTGAGGGAATGGCTTACGGTGTCACTACGTCATCAGCTATAGACCGCCTCCTTCACACATCCCGTTCGCCAATGAGATTAGCCAATCGTTTTTGGTAATTATTTCTAGGAAAAATAGCATTTAAATTTTTTTTACTAATTTTTCGCCCGTAGGTATTTGATAAATTATCTAATAATGCAATAAAAATAGATATCGTAAAAATGTCCAAAATTAACATGTTCTACACATTATATTTCCGGTTTCACACTTCTAATGTAATGCAGAATCAAAAAAGTTAACGAAATATTTTCCTGAAATAAAAGAAAGTAAAATCTAGATCGTTGAATGAAAGTGAAAGAGCACCATTTTATGTACTGGATAACTGTGCTTTTATTGGTGAGGGAATGGCTTTCGGTGTCACTACGTCATCAGCTATAGACCGCCTCCTTCACACATCCCGTTCGCCAATGAGATTAGCCAATCGTTTTTGGTAATTATTTCTAGGAAAAATACCATTTAAATTTTTTTTACTAATTTTTCGCCCGTAGGTATTTGATAAATTATCTAATAATGCAATAAAAACTGATATCGTAAAAATGTCCAAAATTAACATGTTTTACACATTATATTTCCGGTTTCACACTTCTAATGTAATGCAGAATCAAAAAAGTTAACGAAATATTTTCCAGAAATAAAAGAAAGTAAAATCTAGATCGTTGAATGAAAGTGAAAGAGCACCATTTTATGTACTAGATAACTGTGCTTTTATTGGTGAGGGAATGGCTTACGGTGTCACTATGTCATCAGCTATAGACCGCCTCCTTCACACATCCCGTTCGCCAATGAGATTAGCCAATCGTTTTTGGTAATTATTTCTAGGAAAAATACCATTTAAATTTTTTTTACTAATTTTTCGCCCGTAGGTATTAGATAAATTATCTAATAATGAAATAAAAATTGATATCGTAAAAATGTCCTAAATTAACATGTTTTACACATTATATTTCCGGTTTCACACTTCTAATGTAATGCAGAATCGAAAAAGTTAACGAAATATTTTCCTGAAATAAAAGAAAGTAAAATCTAGATCGTTGAATGAAAGTGAAAGAGCACCATTTTATGTACTGGATAACTGTGCTTTTATTGGTGAGGGAATGGCTTTCGGTGTCACTACGTCATCAGCTATAGACCGCCTCCTTCACACATCCCGTTCGCCAATGAGATTAGCCAATCGTTTTTGGTAATTATTTCTAGGAAAAATACCATTTAAATTTTTTTTACTAATTTTTCGCCCGTAGGTATTTGATAAATTATCTAATAATGCAATAAAAACTGATATCGTAAAAATGTCCAAAATTAACATGTTTTACACATTATATTTCCGGTTTCACACTTCTAATGTAATGCAGAATCAAAAAAGTTAACGAAATATTTTCCAGAAATAAAAGAAAGTAAAATCTAGATCGTTGAATGAAAGTGAAAGAGCACCATTTTATGTACTAGATAACTGTGCTTTTATTGGTGAGGGAATGGCTTACGGTGTCACTATGTCATCAGCTATAGACCGCCTCCTTCACACATCCCGTTCGCCAATGAGATTAGCCAATCGTTTTTGGTAATTATTTCTAGGAAAAATACCATTTAAATTTTTTTTACTAATTTTTCGCCCGTAGGTATTAGATAAATTATCTAATAATGAAATAAAAATTGATATCGTAAAAATGTCCTAAATTAACATGTTTTACACATTATATTTCCGGTTTCACACTTCTAATGTAATGCAGAATCAAAAAAGTTAACGAAATATTTTCCTGAAATAAAAGAAAGTAAAATCTAGATCGTTGAATGAAAGTGAAAGAGCACCATTTTATGTACTGGATAACTGTGCTTTTATTGGTGAGGGAATGGCTTACGGTGTCACTACGTCATCAGCTATAGACCGCCTCCTTCACACATCCCGTTCGCCAATGAGATTAGCCAATCGTTTTTGGTAATTATTTCTGGGAAAAATAGCATTTAAATTTTTTTTACTAATTTTTCGCCGGTAGGTATTTGATAAATTATCTAATAATGCAATAAAAATTGATATCGTAAAAATGTCCAAAATTAACATGTTTTACACATTATATTTCCGGTTTCACACTTCTAATGTAATGCAGAATCAAAAAAGTTAACGAAATATTTTCCTGAAATAAAAGAAAGTAAAATCTAGATCGTTGAATGAAAGTGAAAGAGCACCATTTTATGTACTGGATAACTGTGCTTTTATTGGTGAGGGAATGGCTTACGGTGTCACTACGTCATCAGTTATAGACCGCCTCCTTCACACATCCCGTTCGCCAATGAGATTAGCCAATCGTTTTTGGTAATTATTTCTAGGAAAAATACCATTTAAATTTTTTTTACTAATTTTTCGCCCGTAGGTATTTGATAAATTATCTAATAATGCAATAAAAATTGATATCGTAAAAATGTCCAAAATTATCATGTTTTACACATTATATTTCCGGTTTCACACTTCTAATGTAATGCAGAATCAAAAAAGTTAACGAAATATTTTCCTGAAATAAAAGAAAGTAAAATCTAGATCGTTGAATGAAAGTGAAAGAGCACCATTTTATGTACTGGATAACTGTGCTTTTATTGGTGAGGGAATGGCTTACGGTGTCACTACGTCATCAGCTATAGACCGCCTCCTTCACACATCCCGTTCGCCAATGAGATTAGCCAATCGTTTTTGGTAATTATTTCTAGGAAAAATACCATTTAAATTTTTTTTACTAATTTTTCGCCGGTAGGTATTAGATAAATTATCTAATAATGAAATAAAAATTGATATCGTAAAAATGTCCAAAATTAACATGTTTTACACATTATATTTCCGGTTTCACACTTCTAATGTAATGCAGAATCAAAAAAGTTAACGAAATATTTTCCTGAAATAAAAGAAAGTAAAATCTAGATCGTTGAATGAAAGTGAAAGAGCACCATTTTATGTACTGGATAACTGTGCTTTTATTGGTGAGGGAATGGCTTACGGTGTCACTACGTCATCAGCTATAGACCGCCTCCTTCACACATCCCGTTCGCCAATGAGATTAGCCAATCGTTTTTGGTAATTATTTCTAGGAAAAATACCATTTAAATTTTTTTTACTAATTTTTCGCCCGTAGGTATTAGATAAATTATCTAATAATGAAATAAAAATTGATATAGTAAAAATGTCCAAAATTAACATGTTTTACACATTATATTTCCGGTTTCACACTTCTAATGTAATGCAGAATCAAAAAAGTTAACGAAATATTTTCCTGAAATAAAAGAAAGTAAAATCTAGATCGTTGAATGAAAGTGAAAGAGCACCATTTTATGTACTGGATAACTGTGCTTTTATTGGTGAGGGAATGGCTTACGGTGTCACTACGTCAGCAGCTATAGACCGCCTACTTCACACATCCCGTTCGCCAATGAGATTAGCCAATCGTTTTTGGTAATTATTTCTAGGAAAAATACCATTTAAATTTTTTTTACTAATTTTTCGCCGGTAGGTATTAGATAAATTATCTAATAATGAAATAAAAATTGATATAGTAAAAATGTCCAAAATTAACATGTTTTACACATTATATTTCCGGTTTCACACTTCTAATGTAATGCAGAATCAAAAAAGTTAACGAAATATTTTCCTGAAATAAAAGAAAGTAAAATCTAGATCGTTGAATGAAAGTGAAAGAGCACCATTTTATGTACTGGATAACTGTGCTTTTATTGGTGAGGGAATGGCTTACGGTGTCACTACGTCATCAGTTATAGACCGCCTCCTTCACACATCCCGTTCGCCAATGAGATTAGCCAATCGTTTTTGGTAATTATTTCTAGGAAAAATACCATTTAAATTTTTTTTACTAATTTTTCGCCGGTAGGTATTAGATAAATTATCTAATAATGAAATAAAAATTGATATCGTAAAAATGTCCAAAATTAACGTGTTTTACACATTATAGAATAGAATAGAATAGAATAGAATATATTTTATTTTGCCTGTACATATGTTTTACATACAATAGACTCGTCATAATAATCACAATAAACTAGTTATAATGAACTTTGAAATGATCCGTCAAACAATGTCTTTGTACAATTTACTTCAGTTCACTCAACTTTGAAGTGAGTAACAGTCCATCTACTTGACAAGAAGTCCTCTATTTTATAAAACATATTATTCAATAAGAAGTCTTTAATAATTTTCTGAAATTCCTTTTTCTCTGTATTTCTTATTGATTGTGGAATTTTGTTGAACATCCTGGCTGCCATCATGCCCGGCGCCTTGTCAGACCTACACAATCTCCGTCTAGGCAAATGTAAGTCATTTTTGCTTCTTAAATTGTAGGAATGTTCATCACTTCTTAAAACATTTTTCTCGTTGTTCTTTATATGCATTATATTGGCATAAATAAATAACGACGGTAATGTTAATATTCTATTCTCCTTAAATAGTGGTTTGCAGCTGTCCATTTTTCTACTATAAAACATCATCCGTAAGGCCTTTTTCTGCATTTTAAAAATGATTTTTGCATCTGAGGCTGCTCCCCATAGTAGCAGTGCATAACTCAGCTTGGACTGGAACAAGCCGAAATATGCTGTTTTCAGAACATCCAGAGACACCACATCTCTTAGCTTTTTAAATAAGTAAATCAGTCGTGCCAGCTTACCACTCAGCATCTGAATGTGACCTTTCCAGGAAAGATTTGAATCCATAGTAATGCCTAAAAACTTGACAGGTGGGTCATTTTGTTCTTGAATTAGATTAAAAACCTTTGTTGTGGTTTTCCCTTTATTCAAAGATAACTTATTTAGTATTAACCAGTTTTCCAGAAACATCAGACCATTAGAAGTACTTTTTTGAACATTATCATAGATTTTATCTTTTGTAATGAGTGTGGTGTCATCCGCATAAAACAAAAAGTTTCCTGAGGAGCACTCACCAACATCATTGTAATAAATCAAAAACAGGAGCGGCCCCAAAACAGAGCCTTGAGGAACTCCACACTGTACGGTCTTTAATTCCGATGTTTCTCCTAAATGTGACACATATTGCATTCTACCCACCAGATATTGCTTAAAAAATTCCAACTGTCCTCCTTCTATACCGTAGATCTGCAGTTTATTTAACAATATTTCATGTGATACCATATCAAAAGCTTTACTCAAATCACAAAACGTAACCTCACATATTTCTTTATTTTCAAAGGCTTGAAATATTTCTTCAACTAAGGCGCATATGGCGTGCTGAGTCGAACTGTTCGCCCTATAGCCATATTGATTCCTATGAAATAGGCCTAAGGTTTCAAAGTATGAAGACAACTGGTTGGCAACTAGTGATTCCAGTAATTTTGAAATAACTGGTACAATTGCAATAGGTCGGTAACTGGTCACATTATTTACATCTCCTTTTTTGTAAACAGGTATGATTTTTATATTTTTTAAGACCTCCGGAAATGTTCCATTTTTCAGACAATTATTTATTAATTTTGTAAGAGGTTTAATATAAGAGTGTATAGTCTTTTTAATAAAATAGTTTGAAAGACCATAATGATCTTCAGTCTTCTTTCCTTTCATCCTCTTCACGATGTCTAATACACTGTCCTCTGCAACCTCCTCAAATTTAAAACTATTTTTGTTTTGAAACTGCTCTAATCGCAGAGTCGGATACTGTGTTGTACTACCTTTACTCACTTCAGGCAGCTCAATAAAGTAAGTATTAAAAGTTTCTGCATTCAAGGTAGTTTCTATATCAGTGTTAGCATTTTTAGCTCCATTAATAACACTCCAAACTGCTTTATTTTTATTATCACTTTGCATTATGTATCTGTCATTGTAAGACCTTTTAGCTATTTTTAGTGTATTCTTATATTTTTTCTTTAACTTCTTATAGCTTTGTCCTAATCGTTCACTACTTTTAACCCAGTCATGAATCATGTCCAATCTGCACTTCATCTGCTGGAGCTCAGCAGTGTACCAGTTCCTTCTTTGCTTATTTCTTTTTTGTTCAATTACTGGAAAGCATAATTCATAATAATACAATAAAATTTCCATAAATTTATAAACATTTTCATCATTATCGGTACCACCAAGTGTTGTATCCCAGTCAACAAGTCCAATTAAATATTTGAACAGGTTTATATTATCCTTACTAAATGGCCTGGTCAGAAAGGTCAATTTTTCTAAATTTCTGACTTTAAATATATTAAAAGATACATTAATAATTTGACCTAAATGATCACTGATGTGGTCATTAATTACACCTATTTTAAAATTATTTCTGTCAATATTAGTTATAACATTATCTAAACATGAATTTAATCTAGTAGCCACTTCTAATGTAAGTTCAAAACCATACGAGTAACATAAGTTTTTAAAATCTAAAACTAATTTATCATTATTTAATACATTAATATTATAATCACCACATATAACAGCCTGCTTTCTTAGACTAAGTAAGTATTTAAAAACCCTAGACATTATCACAAAAAACATATCACAGTCTCTATTCGGTGGACGGTATACTGTTACAATTACTAGATTTTTTATTTCTATGGCTGTAAATTCACACACTGATTCTACAGATAATAAGTTAACTTTAGTAAGTATCTTGAAATGAAATCCAGACTTAATGAATATAGCTACACCTCCATGCTGGGCATTGGATCTGCAGAAGGATGTTGCTAATTTGTAGCCAACAGGCACACACAGCTTCAATCGCTCCTCGCACTTCATCCAATGTTCCGACAGACATAGAACATCATACCTCTCTCTTTGAGCAACACTATCAATTTGCATAATTTTATTCCCTATGCCCTGCATATTTTGGTGCCATATATTGAAACTTTTTATGGTGGAAGTACTGCCACTCGTCGTGGGAATAAAAAACGCCTCAATGTGACATTTCTTGGCCAAGCATCGCTATTCAGAAGCGCATCTTTAAAATTATAGTCAACTCCCAGTCGAAAACTACAATTTTTTCCTTTCGATTCCAGTTTTGAGACTGTTAAGCTCATTTCAGGAAATCGTTTTTGCAAAAAGTTTTCTACTTGCTCGGTAGTTGTTCCTTCCTGCAGTTTACCCAGATGAAGCCATGCTTTCTTCACACCCACAAGTTCACTTGGAGTCTGAGAGGATCCCACAAGTATTTCCTTCTTTTTCCGATCTGTTTTATTTTTCTTTTTCGACAAAACTTCAGTCCAAGGCTCTTCTGCTTCCTTATTTTCAGTAATTGATTGAATTTTATCATTTCTTTGCCTTGTAACATCAGAGTATTTTTCCTTGGACATATCATCTGTTTTATTTACATCAACATTTGTAGACTCAATCGGCTGTACCTGCAGTGTAAGATTCGGCATACTACAGTCTTCCTCCATTAAATTAATTTCATTTTTCGGCAGTTTACGTTTAAAATTCTTACCCCTGTGTAAGGTTATGTTTTCAACTTTTTTTACAGTTACAATTTCCGGATTTTCGATTTCAATATTCTTCAAAGTTACTTCACTATTCTTTATTTTTTCTAATTCATATTTTAATGTTAATTGATTCTCCGTTACCTGTAGCAACTCCGTAGTTATAGTTGAAAGCAATGGGGTGCAGTTGCACGTAGTTTCTGTTTCACTTTGCATTTTTTCTTCACTTTTAAGCTTGTTTAAATCCTCTTGAAGAGAGAAAATTGTCGACATTAACTGTTTTATTAAATTATCAGTGAGGGTACTAACCTTCACCTTGTCACATGTGCTACATAACCAATATAGCTTGTCACAACTCATTAACGATTTTTTTTCTTGTTCATTTAACCCAGTACAACTCAAATGAAACACCGCTCCGCAATTACCACTGCAAAACACATACGAATCGCATTTACTCAGAATATTTGGACAACTTGCACACACGACATAACACTGTTCCGCCATTTTTACATATAGTTTGAGTAATATGCTAATTAAATTTCAATTAAACGCTGTTTAGAGGCTAAAGTATTAGTCCTTTTAAAATCCAATTTTTTGTTTTAAATAATAATAAATGCATTTGAATAAGAGAATATTAACTAAATATTTAAATCTTTCAGAATGGCAATTTTTTTTTTACTTGTTTATTAATTTTGCAACTGAAAGTAATGTTGCAATAAGCAAAAGAGACGAGAGATGCAGGAAATTAGGCAATAGACATGCGTATATGCAGATGCACCCAAAGACATGAGTGAACGACGGCCATCCCCATTAATGAAAGCTGTTGGTTCGCCACGTTGGCAAGCTTACAAAGTAAGCAACCATCTTAGGAGATTGGTCGCGTGGCTATCACTGCTTTAGTCAGCAATATGGATTTGAAGGAAGCGTTCTGGCAGATATCTTGTGGATCAGAGGGTTATAATGACTGTCCAGATTTAAATGGAGCTACGTAGAAGGGAACGATCACTATTGTTATTAGAATTTTAGACTGTAAGGTTTGAAGTCGGTTGTATTCTGTACTTCCGTAGAGTTGTATTCTGTAGGTCCATTTTAGCGCAAGTAGGGCGGTTTATAGTGTTCTTTTGTTCATCAGGGTCAGTTTAGAAGGTTTGTCGAGTAGTCTTTTCAGCATTTTGTACCTAAGACTGAGGTCAATTTCTTTGAGTCTCGTGGGGGGGTTCCATGTTAATGTGCCAATTAAAATTTACCCAAACTAAAAAAAAGCCATATCATTTTCTTTGATGTTCTCATGGTGATAATCTATAGATTTCATTTAATATCCGAATTTTAAGACACATTTGATCCTTACTGACATAATCTCTTGGTTGTGAGGCTTTTTAGCCAACTTCCACAGAATCTAATCTAGGAACTTCAAGCCCACAAGAATGGATCTATTATTTATATAAGTTAAAATTGCATTGTAAGTATTGTAAGAAATCTATTTATTACAATGCAAATTTAAGCTTACTTCCTTCAAGAGTTCTATTAAGAAGAGAAACTGTCCGGATCGAATCTTTGATGACGACAACTCAAATCAATTATTTATCTTAATTAACAATCACATTCTTGTCAATGGGAGTCTCTAAAAAATAAACAGTAACCCCTACAATATTGTTAAAGTAAAAGTATTCTTATTTCTAAATATTGTAGTTGGAAGAAGTAATTAGAAGCATCATTATCATTAATATTGGTAGCACTGCTTCTTGCTCCTAGGCTAATTCAATGTTAAATATTCTGATAACATCTTCAATAAAATTGTGTTAGTTTTCATGTTATCTTTGCTTTGCTTCACCATTTTGGTAAGAAGATTCTGTTATCACATTAGATTAACGAATTTTGAGTTATCTATGAAAATACGTGTACATGTTTAAAAAGGTCTCCAAGTATGAAAGAATATTTATAAAAGTTGGTAATGAATTTAAGGAATTCCTTCGTAATGTTGGGCCCCTTACCGTTCCCGTTAATTTTTCAAAGGATACCACCACAAACATTGCAGTGACGGACGATAATAGATGCGCTCGTTTATCCCTAGCCTTATACCTCAGACAGACAACTTGGACAGTGGAACAAAACCATCTCTTAAAATATTTGGCACGGAAATTCGCTCCACCTTCTCTTTTACTATTATTTATTTCATAAGATCGTAATACTCTTTTTTCCTAACTCCGAATTTTGGAAATATATGTACTGCATGCTAATAAATTCAAAGTGAGATTGCCAACATCTGAAACGGAACTTTAGAGAGAAGCGCCTCAAAATTCCTCTCCGTGCACTTAATTGAATATTACAAACAAAAGTTGTAGACCTAAATGCTAGCATACGTATAACGATTAAAGTAAACTATTTTTGAGAACAACTAAATTTAAATTGAAAAGTCTATTCAGTACTTCTAGTGGAGAAATTTTCTTTTATCTCAGAACTTTAACACCAAATTCAATCCTCCTTGATACCGATGAAACGTCAAAAAGGCAGTTAAGAAAGGGTCTTTGCCACTCTCCTCACCCAAAAAGTGCCCTTAATCAAAATTTTCACGGAAAAATGTTTAATAAAAAGTTCTAGATCCCCCCTCCCAAAAATCCATAGAAAGTGTTTTCGCAAAAATTCCATTAAAGTGACGTAATTCCCGCAGTAAAGAATAACTTCCACGCCAATCATTCTCAGCCAGATTCTTGGGGAATCCAGTCGAACTGTAACATCTGATCTTCGGGAAAGTTTTCATTGTTGAGCTGGAATAATCACATATACATACATACAATAGACCATTTTACAAAAAATCTTTCTGATGAGATCACTGTGTATTTGTTTGAGATGTACTACTGTGAAATGGCGAAGATTTTTAGAGTCTCTTCGGCTGTCTCAACACTTGGTGATTGAGTTTGATATTTCGGTAATTTTGTACTGTATTCCCTCTAAAGATATATATTCAGAAAGAGGAATTATTTTAGTAGAACCTCCTACAATGTTGAAAAGATCTTCTGAGATTCTGAATTAGTCGCATTATTACTTCTAGCCGTACTGCTAGAACAATAAGTTTAATTGGTTCTAACGATGTTGCTGTAACAGTCTTTCAAGCTTTGATATTTTGGCCTGATTTACGAACCGAGAGTTCGGAGGATCTGCTACGTTGAGATGGAAATCTTGGAATCAGGTGTGGATTACTTTATTGACCAACTGAAAGTTAAAGTTAAGATGGAGGTACAATTGGAGACGTAGAAAGGAGCATCACAATACTGCGAACGACTTTGAACTGGAAGAATTGGTCGAAGTTATATTTGGTATAGTAAGATTTGTTGGGAACATCCAATTGGATTTATCCTCCTAGAAGTCTTCTGAGTTGTCCGTAACGTCTACTTAATTCCTGACTTTTAAGTCTTGGGTGAATTTCCACGTTAAATGGCTGAAAGTGTTCTTGTACCCATTTAGCAGTGTTGAATTATTTCTAAATTTGTTTAAGACAAAGATTTAATGACCTCTAGGTGTTCTCTTGTAATGTTATAAGAGACATAAATAGGTTCAGTTTGTTCATGGGAAGATAAAATGACGATATCATCGGCGTAGGTAGTGACCAGCGTTTGAGGATGGCTAGGTATGTCCGTAGGTTAGGATGGGTCCCAGTCCCCAGTACGGTGTCTTCAGGTAGTTAGTACAATAGAACTAGCCTCCGCAACTCACTCTAAAGCAACGACCGATCAGATATGGTTAAAGTAAAATGAAATAAAAGGAAAAAATTTGAGCCAATACAGTACTCGCTGGGGACCAGAACCTCTCTACAACAACTTTCTGAAAGACACTCAGGCAATTACAAATAAGTGATTAAATTTCGTACATTTTTAATAAGTACCAGAGTTCCTAAATAAATAAAAGTGTTTGAGAAAAGTTATTAACTGAATTATTGTGTTATAAAAATCCTAGAATGTTAAATGTAATTTGTCTATTTATTTTTTATGTAAATATGTTCTAGTTTCACACGATTTTAAACTATTAACTTATTTGGTAGAATTATCGCTCCATTGTTTTGAAAATTTATCTTTTCAATAGTAGAATGAACAATAACTTTTTTTAATGAGATGATAATAAATAAGGCAACGTTATTTTGAAGTAGCCACAATGTTGTAAGTAAAGCTGGCAATATTAACAATTAATCAATCAACTAATGTCCATTTTTCTATCGACGTTGTAGAACAGAGGTGGAGATCCCGAGCTGACTGCCGTCAGGCTAAGGAAATTCTTGGCCTGTCAAAAACGGATATGGTTGGTTTTAGCAAGACCCGGATCCGCCAGTTGCTTCAGATGTTGAGTGGACATGCGAATTTAGCGTACCATCTTTTCAAATGCGGCCTTATCCAGTCGCCAATCTGTGTTGGCGGTGGTGAGTCCAATGAGACTGTGCGGCACTTTGTAGAGGTGTGTCCCGTTTATTCTAAAACCAGATTCCTCGACTTCGGGAGGTTAAATGTTTCGCTACCGGAGATTGTGGCATCCGGCAATCTTTACCAGAACTATCTAGGCAGTGCACTGGGCGATCGAGTCGCCATGCTCCCTAGTGTCCTGTTGCTATTTTATTAGTTTATTGTATTGGCATCTGCAACCTATAGCCGGATTTGTTGTTCTAAAGCCCCGGTATCTCTTATGTGGTGAGGGGTGGGCGAGGAACAATGGACATTTTGGATTGCCTGCGTTCCTTCCCCTTTCTGGTGGAACCGCCCGTCTAAAGCAATCTAATTTAATGTCCATTTTTAGAATACTTTGGATTAAATGATTGTAACGGTGTCATGGTCAGAACCGATAGAATAGAACAGTGAACTGAAACTATCTTTGACTCCCAAATATGTTAACCATAATTAATCGATATTTAAAAAAAAAATTAATTACTAAGTTTTAGTTCTTTAAAAGGAAGTCGAGGAATTGAATTTATACGTATAAGGCAGGTCAACATTTGAGGTCATTGGCGCCCGGAGATTTTTCAGTGCACCGCTGGCCTTTGGACAGTGCTCTCTGGTTGCAGTCAACTCTATCCATCACCAGACGGTGAACTGTAAGAAGCTCTTAGGAAAAGAAAAATCTATGGGCTAGCAGTAGGATTCGAACCCGGGACCTCCGCGTTCGAATTCAATGTACGCAATCCACTGAGCTAAAAACTGTTTAATATTAATAATTATTTTTTTATGTAAGAAATATTCCAAATTTGGAAAACATTAGTTGAATAAAAGTGGCACTTTACTTATTTAATTCTGCGTATTTTTTTTTAGCAATTTTTGTTGTTTTTTTTGCATAAAATATTTTATTAAACAAATACTTAATCACGGAAATTGCGTTTAGAGAAACTTAAGTGTTTCCAAGTTAAAATGATGGGTTCATTTTCTTTATTCAAAGGCGAGTGGAGCATATTTCGATTAATAATTGATTTTTTGTTTTAACCTGGCGTTGTTAACTCTTGGAAACTGTATTCCAGATTCATAAAATATAGATAAACAGAGAGAATTTTCAGTAGAGAAAAAAGATAAATAATAAAATCTAATTTATTTTCAAGTTACTTGGAAAAACATTTTCCTCATCGACCAGTTTTTTTTTTCTTTTTTGCACGAAAAAAAAACTGTGTTTTCTCAGTTTTTCCGTACATTTTATACCAAATGTTTAAAAAGTTTTATTGAACAACATAGTACATGTCTACTTTCTTTAAATTTCCAAAAATAAATAAAAGAAGTGTGCGTGACATCAAGGATGTAGGAGCACAAACGGCAAGTTGGGCAGAAGAATACCAGATGTAGCCCATACATTCCCGGGGTTAGGATTGGGGTCGTAGCAATCCTTGAGTTCTACTATACGCTGAGTCTGGGAATAAAGATTGGAATACATATTGCTCTATCTTTTGTCTTATATTGGTGGTCTTCTTTGGACTTCACCGAATTTCCGAATTCAAATAAATGTATACTCGGTTATATTACAACCTTAGATAACATAGTTTTTTTAATAAGAATAATATATGATGTGTTCTACTTAGTACTTATTTTAAAGAATTATATTATTTTCTAAATTAAAATATTTTAGATAAATGATAGTTTTGGTTTTCGACCGCTGTTAATTGATGATTTTTGGGAATATTTGAGGTGCGATCCATAAATTCACTAACAAATTTCTTTCTTCACACCAACGTTTCGGTAAATTTATTACCTTCTTCAGGGTATTGTAAACTTTGTAGAGATTAATGTTATACTATATCATGTCTCATCATAACTGTTTTATCACAACCGTTTGGTGCTTGTCAAATCCTTTTACACCCATTAAGTAGGTTTCTCCATTGTTCTGGAGAATATAGTAGAAAGACAAGATTTTCTAAAGAGAGGATCAGAAGTTAGAACATAGAAGAGAATGTTACGCTGCCCGAGGATCAGAAGTTTAATTATTGTAAAATTGTTATAATGCCCAAAATGAAATACAGTCGAGCCTCCCATAAAGGGCGCTCTCACTAGCGACCACCTCTATTTACGGGGCAGTTTTTTCGATTTCCCCGTTTTACTCCTATACACTTTCTATATAAAAGAACGGACACTCTACATAACGACCGCAGACATTGATTTTGGGGAACGGATTATATGTTTCCCCACCAACGACCACCTTATTCTTAAAAGTTCGTTTGACGCGGTGATCAAAATAATTATCCCTTCTCAAGTTTCTCTTTTTTTCTAGTTTTTCCTAAAGTTTCCTATATAAGCTCCATACATCTTGTACCATTTTAATCATTTTTCAATATTACTTTGGACGAACAATATTATTTTTTCCGACATGTCTCTCAAACGAAAGTGGTTATCTCTAGAAGAGAAAATAAATGTGTTGGAAGATTTTGCAAAAACCAAATCGAGCCATCGTCAACTTGCCGAAAGGTTTGTTCTATTTTTCTAATAATAGATGATAGATGATAATTTTACCATAAATTATTATTATTATGAATAAATGTGATGATTATTGCAAAAATTGTTATACAAATTATTAATTAAGTCAATAATATGTAGTTTTTTGATAATTTTTTTGGATAATTAAGAAAAACTTGATTCATATCATATAGCTAAATAATTGTGCAATTATGTACGTTTTTAAATCTATTAATAATAAACAATTTTTAAATAGATGTTTGGAAAAAACCCATATTTTTTCATTATGAAACTTGCCTACCTCCTTCTAACGGCCACCTCCAAACAGCGGCCACTTTGCTTTCCTCCGCCAGTGTCCGTTATTGAGAGGTTCGACTGTATTTACTTTAACTTCATGTTCTTCTATTACTCATTTACGTAATATTTCTTTAGTTAACGATTTTGCGCGAAAAGAATATTACAGCTCACTTATATTTTGAGTTGGTGCAAATCTAGTTTACTCTATCAAAGTCTTGTTTTTCAAAATATATTGTTGCTTTTCTTGAACGTGATCCAACCCCCATATTGATCATCTGCCAACGGAATTGGCCCCTAAATCCACTTTTTATCTCATGTAACTCGTATTTTTTATTTTATTTTTAGCACATGAAGTGCATGACAGATGGATATTTTCCTTTATTGGCTTTGAAAAGTAATTACTGTCATATCAAATTTTCTATATCGAATTTTTAGAGTTCCAGAAATGGAATTTTTACTGAACTTTTTCTGTCAAAAAGTTTTCTTAATGACGTATATTTACAAAATATATGAAAAATACATGAACAGAAAAGTATCTACTTATTACAGGATGATATCCTCCAATTAAACATAAACTAAATTATAAACAATTTAAAAAATAGATAAAAATACACTAACAAAAAGTTCAAAATAACTTTTCAAATAAGATAAATTTCGAATCTTAGACAATGGCTCGTGGGCCGTCTGTCGAGTAGTTCTATTTAAGTTTATAAATATAAGTTCGAAAGTGGATGATATGTAAACTACAAGAGTAATAATGTGCACAACAAGCGATGAGGGGCTAAACAATGTTAATTGTTATAATTATATATTATAAATTTATATTTATATTTATATAATAATTATTATAATCAAATTCCGAACATAACATTTTCCTGTAACGATATGCATCGCGGACATATTTAAATTATATAAACTATTGACATTATTATTACTAGGGAACGGATTCGTATGTATTTACATATTTTTTTCTAGGTAATTTACAGACGTTTTTCAACTAGAAGTATTCATACTGACACTCTTTAAGCCGTTTGAGCCTACTTTTATTTCACATATTTCCACATATTTGGATGTTATCGCATATTTATACATATTTGATTAAAATAAATAAATATTTCTACATATTTAATCAAAATATGTACATATTTTTCATTTTGGGCATATTTTCATAATTGGGAGGTGGTTGACAGGAACTGTGAACCACAGACTGTAGGGCTGTGAATCACAGTGGTTAAAAAAGTGTTCTTAAAAGCACCAAGTCGCATTAAAATGCTAAAAGATCTCAATCCAGACTTGTGCCTTCCACCAGAACCAATATTGACAAGATGGGGTACTTGGCTGGAAGCAGCTCAGTTTTACTATGAAAACTACAATAAAATCAAGAATGACCTTTCACATCTCGAAGACGAAGCAGTAGCGATAAATACAGCCAAGTCTTTATTCGAGAAACCTAATTTAAGGAACGACCTTGCATTCATTTCTGACAATTGCGTATTTCTTGCACAAGCCATTACCCAACTTGAGTCCCAAAATGTTCGACTGACAGAAAACGTGTCCAACGTTAAAAAAGTCATCGAAAAGGTGGAAGGAATACCTGGGAGTAAGGGAGATCTGATCAGATCAAAACTGGTGGAAGTACTGAGCAAGAACAAAGGGTGGGAGACCATCTACCAGATTTCTGATATTATCAGTGGAACAGAAGTCACCTCAGAACATCGTGTACCCTTTACAACCAACGAGATAACTTCTTTCAGCAAGGCACCTATAACATCTGTAGATGTTGAACGATCTTTTAGTCGTTACAAGTCCATCTTACGCCCAGATCGTCGTCACTTTACGTTCCAACATTTGAAATTTCATGTGGTTGCAAACAATTTCGAAGAGTGAAGTTTCAAAATTGAAAATTTAACACATCTTTTTATAAATAGTAAAAATGTTCTTTGTTGTATAAATCATTATAACATGTAAAAACAAATTATTTTGTTCCTAATAAATTATTATAAATTGTAAAAATGTTCTTTTCTTGTATAACTTGCCCCCCCCAAAATCCATTTTCATAAAAAAAATGTCCATTTTACTTAAATATTCCAGAAAATATTTTAAGAAAATCACATATTTTCCACATAATTGACGAAAATAAATACATATTTTAATTAAATATTTGGCATTTTTAAATACATAAAAATCCGTTCCTTAATTATTACCAATACGAGTATATTCCTGCCACTCCAATCTCTTTTTCCCAAAAAAACGTAACCTGAACTCCTTAAGTGCAGGGCATACTGATATAAAATTGTAGGTATTCTCGTTCACATTCATGCTACAGAGGGAGCACATGAAGATTCTGTCTGTTTTCCAAGGTTGGTAATTTAGTTCTAATAACTCCCCTCTGACACGGAAAATAGTCCGAATCAGATGGAAATTATTAAATAATCAAGTATATTTATTATTAAAAACTGAGGTAGTTTGGCTGAATCAAGTGTAAGGAGCTTTATTGGGCTGCAAACACTTGTAAACAACCCTCTTGGTATATGAATTACTGTATTATAAAGAATTAAAATATTTTGAAGTCCCTATTGTTTTTTATGGAATATGTTCTGGTAATAAATGAATAAAATAATTATTAAAAAAAAGCTGTACTGGTTTTTGTCGCAATTAAAAATAAAGAATTTGTTTAATAAAAGTTTATGCTTGAGAAAATATCAACATTTTTTAATATAATTGCAACTTTATGTCGTGTTAAAAGTAACTTTTTTTTAAAAAAAAACCTTTAATTTTTCAGGCAGTTTGTTTTACAAAAGTACAATACAATGCAAACACAAAGAGTAAATTTAAAATTATTACAGACTGTTTAATAAGTTTGTAAGTACTTCTGCGCTAGTTCAGTTTTCAGTCATCATGTTTTCTCACCGAGAATGTGGGGATTTCGCCCAGCCTTTGTAGAAGGTTGGTCCACTAAAAATGTATAAGTTGCCCAGTCTTTTATTGTAGGTACTTCCAGCCTAACCCTTAATTTGCTCATTCTGTTTGAACCATTATGCTCTCAAAGCGATAAAAGGGCACATAATTTTATACTCTCAAAACTGTTATAGTTTGGGGGGGGGGGAAATTATGTTAAAACCAATTAAACTAAGACATTGATTCAAGATTAACAGTTACCTGCAAAAAACAGAAATTTATATCGCTTAAGAAGTAAGCACAAGCGCGAATATAATACGCTTAATATTTGCTTCTCTAGCCCAGGACGAGGACTATATACACTTGGGAACTGGACCATTCCCAAAAAAAAATAGGTCGTGATTTATGGGAAAATATTCTAATACTATGATTCGTTTATCTTGGACGCGCTTTGCCATGCAAGGCTGTAAATCCTCAAGAGAAGCAATAAACAATTTACAGGAAATAGATAGGTTCCAGCAAAATGACCTACAGATTTAGGTAAGAAGCAGTGGCTATATTTATTTATTAGGAACTGCAAAAAAAAAAAAAAAATTATATGAAAATGAAAGGCATAAAAATAAAAGATTTGAGGATTTGCATAAAGATGGGAGTTAATGGCGCCGGATCAAGCTAAGTGTTTGATGGATGGATTAGGATTTCAGACTAGGATTTGGATTTTACTAAATGTAATTTAATTTTCTTAATTAGGGTGATCTGTCTGCCCGTTATCCATGGCTTTATATAAAGTTCACCCGGGAATCTAGAAATTCGTACTTGTACCTCATTCTGGGAGTAGAACTACTGACCTCCTCAACTTCAGAATTATCTATTTTTCATATCCTGATCGTATTATTTCTTTCTTGTTCTAAAAGCTCTTACTCTCCTGATCAGATCCAATTTTCTATAGCAAAAAAATAAGAATTTTGTAGCAAGACATTTGATATTAATATTGGTCACGCAAGCTTATAATAAATAGTTGCTTTCACGAATCTTTATTGAAGGAAGTTATTGCCATTCTAAATACAAGGTCATAGACCCAAATTGGCCATCCATAGTTCAATTTCAGAGTTCAAAGTTACCCACAACGTTCTTGTCTTCTCTTCATCCGAGGGTTTCATTCAATTATATTTTTATTTCATTTTCATCGTATCACGCTAATCTTTTCCCCTGATCAAGTTAGATATCGGGTTACTTAGCATCTTTCATGGCATTCTACGAGGAGCATTTTTTTTTAAGTAAGTACCGTTTTGGGATTCGGTCAGTGCATTACTGCGGTAGACATTTGGCGCTTGCGCTCTACGAGTATGTACCTACATCTGTCAGGAAGAAACCAGATGATATTACGAAAACATTCAACAGTGTTTACGTTTGTTAATGAGTATTTAAAATGCCTCCACCGTCTGGGAAATAAGCGCTGTGATACGTTTTTTTAGCGCTAAAGTTGTGAAAGCGGCTGAAATTCATCGTGAGATACAGTGAAGTTTATGGAGAAAACGTTATGTGCAGCGGGAATGGTACGGAAATGAGTTATAGCTGAAGATGGCCGCACGATATGGAATGAATTGGGCGAATCTTCAGTCATCACTGGAAATCTGGTGCAGAAAGTTGACCCTTCGTACTTTCCCCGATCTAGTCTCCCAATGTTTCACCACCTGTTTCTACATTTGAAGATCCATCTGGGTGGTTAGTGTCACGACGACGACGATGAGGTCAACACGGCCGCGTTGCAGTGGTTTGTCAAAACAGCCGAAGACTTCTATGAAGATGGGATTCAAAAGCTGGTTGCAGGATAAGTGCCTTAGTTTGCCGAGTAGCCTACTTATAAAGCTACCCATGCACTCTCTTTTTTGAAGTATGACAGGATGAGATACTCTAAGATCTTTCTGGAGAGACATGACAAGACTCGCTCTACATATCTCCTTTGAAGAACGAAAGATAAACTAAAGAAAATTATTGCTCCATTACGAAGTCAATGCCCCATAACCTCCTAAGCTGCTTGTGGCTAGTGGTTGGCTATATTCTTTCTGTAAAGTGATTCATTTTCTTTGCAATCTGTGCTGTTTCTCTGCTTACCATTTTTTAACGTTTCTTTTTTGGCTTGAAAAGGATACTCAGATGAATAGATCGACCCAACGTCTCGACTTTGTTTCACTGTCAAAACTTCGTAAATAATGCCAGTAATCAATTATTTCGTACTTTTTAAATTTTTTGCTTAATCCCATTGGCATGAAGGAAAATATCTTTCAGATTCTGCGTCTCCAGCATTTGACCAAAAAAAATAAAAAGAAAGAGTTGCAAGGAAGTGAATAGAATGTCAACTTCCCTGCGGAAATATCCATTTGACACACCTAGAGTAATCTATCAACGGCAGTGAAAAGTGTACCGAGGAAAAAGCACACAGTGAAGCTGGTCTTCAATCAACTGATTGCTTCCAAACTCGATATCTTAGGACAGATTTCATTTTTATTAACTTTATATGGGTGTGTATACATTCTATACACTAATTTAATTAACCCTGTTACTGCATAGCTTATTTTGAATCTGGAATCTTATTTTTCGAACTAAATTATGTAGCTGTTACTCTAAATTGAATAGTTTTTTTACTTTTTGATATTTGTTGCTTGCGGAAATTCATTCTTACTAAAGATGATCGATCTACTTAACGGTTTACTAAAGATTTTAGCAAAGCCTAAGGGTTTTTATCAAATGATTAAATTTCAATGTTAGCTCAGGTAATGGCCATTTGTTAGAAAATTAATTTGATCTGATTAAACGAAATTATGGTCGCAAATATAAATGTTGGTAACATGCAAAACTATGCAAATAGTTGGTATTTATTTTCTTCTCTTTACTTTTATAATTTTGTAATTTGAATTTATGAATTATATAATGAGAAGATATTATTTATTATGATTAGAATTTCTGAAGATTGGACAGAATAATGGAACCATTAGCTGGTGGTCAAATTTTCGGCCATCGTAACAATTATAACAATACAAATCTCAGGAAAGCCCTTTGGAAAAGGCTTCATTAATGCAACAAATAATTATTTAAAAAATAATTATCTTAATATTGTAAAGTACAAGGTCTCAAAATATAACATTATTATATATATCGTAAATAGCCAGTGAGCGAATGAACTTTAGTAACTATGAAATATTTATGCTTTGGCAAATCAGAAAATAAATAATGTACAGGAAAAATCGAGATGTGATTTACGTTCTGAATAATATAAAGGAAACAAGCATGAAATGTAAACATTGTTATAATCGGAAAAACACTGTCATAAATCAAGATAGCACTGTAAATATGCCAAACTGTGTAACGTTTCTTTTCGCTGGAAAAGCCAGTAGTGAAACAATCAGATGCTTCAATCCGCACCGTTTCTCAATTATATAATGGAATTTTTATTATTGATTTGCCAAAAAAAATGGTTGACTTCAGAACAGATAATTATAAGAATCCTTACCAATTCTTCCACATCACAATTTCCTTACAAATTGAATTTGGGTCAAATTGAACAGTAAATTTTTAGCTTGTCTTAATTTTTCATTTTTGAAATATGTTTTCATTTCCTCAAACGTACAGAACATTTTATAAAAACCACTTTTTATAACCTCAAAACTTATTAGGAAAATTTGACATGATTGCAGTATTTTTCTTACGCAAGAGAAAGGAAAAATCTTGGTTATTACTCTCGCGGTTAAATGCTAAATTAAACTATAAATGATAAATTTGCAACAAACATTTGTAAATGTTCGAGGGTTTGTTGAAAAGTAACGCATGGGAAAGATAAGAGTTATCAAGTTCGGGCAAAAAGTAGGTATATTAAAGTGCAATTCTTAAGCTTCACAATTATGTATTACTTTTCAACGTAGTCACCATTAAGGCTAGTACAGTTCTCCCTACGTGAAACAAGCTTTTTCATTCCGTCACTGAAGAATTCTTTTAACTTTTCTTGAATCCAGGAATTGACAGCTTCCTTCACCTCATCGTCTGAGGAGTAGTGATTACCCTTGAGGTCTCTCTTGAGTAGAGGAAACAAATAAAAATCGCAGGGGGCAAGAACCGGTGAATAAGGAGGGTGTGGAATTGGTTCAAACTTCAGTTTTTCAAGAGCCTTTGCAGTTTTGCGGCGCGAGGTGTGAAGACCAGCGTTGTCATGTTGCAAGATTATTGGTGCCAAGCTGCCTCTAACACGACAAACTCGACATCGGAGGTTTCTTAGAGTCTGTACGTACCGAGAAGAATTTACCGCTGCTCCTGGTTCCAGAAAATCGGTCACATAAACTTGTTGAGCATCCTAAAACATAGTCAGAAGAATTTTTTTTTTTGCGGACGGTTGTGTTTTGAACTTTTACAGCCGAGGTGAAGACGCATGTCGATATTCAGTGCTCTGCCTTTTCTCTTCTGGGTGTCGTAATGGTGGACCCATGATTCGTCCCCTGTCACAATATTCAAAAGAAAGTCGATAACAGCACGCTGTTTATCTCGCAGTGACATAGCACCAGTACACGTGTCCATACTTCGGCGTCTAAAAATACACTGGCTGAATGCAGCGAGTTTAAACTGCGCATACGTAAGGGGAAATGTGACTTCTAAATGCCACCTCGCGCGCTTTTTGAAGCTCTAGCAACATCGATCTTCCAATCTTTAAATCGATTCGCTGTAAACCTGGCCAACTCACCTTTGCTTTATCTCCATGAACACCTTTCTTTAATGTATTGAAGAAAATGGAAGACAAAAGGAATGAAAAAGGATAAAGGAATGAAAAGAAATGTATTCATATCACGTATTCTCTTTGTCACCCAACCTTTACTGGCGATAATTAAATAATACGGGCTTTTTATGCATCTTATGTAGAATGCATGTGGAAATATGCGACCAGCTGGGGGCTTTCACTTCAGACTGGAAAGAATAAACAGTTATATGACCATGTGAATGTCTATTATACAATAGTTTCTACTGACTGGTCACCGAATATAATCATTGCTAACCAAAATCTAAACAAAGATGATTAATCAAACATAATCCATAATATGCCTCGAAAAATCTTCTATGCTTCTTTAAAATCTCTAAATAAAACTATTCTTTCAATATGGTAGCTGTTCTTGACCCTTAAAGAACTGTAAATCAATCTTTCGCACGGTTTGAATTGGACAAGTGGAAAGAGAAGAAATCAACAGACAAAAGAAGACCACCTCTCTGCAACACTGAAATGAATTAGATTATCTCAATCTCAGGCTATGAGACAAGTCCTTGCTACCATTTCTATTGGCCTACTTCTAGAAGTAGTCGTCAGGAGGACCCTGAGAAGAATAAAAGATCGAATTTTAGACCCTCTGCATACTGAGTTTGTTTTAGGAAACAAAAATTGGAATAATTTATTTTATTTTACCTAAAAAGTAATAGTTATACGGGAAACTTGTGGAATAACATTAAAATTTACGTAAAATTAAAAATATTTCAGAATAACAGATCATATGATTGGTTTTTGCTGTGCTAAATTATATGTCTAAGTCTTAGATAAGATATTACTAACAGTCCACACTGAGAAGGCAAGAATGATGCCTCATAATCAGCAAAGTAACGAAGACTATTTGATTGTAATCGGACCTCAATATGCTGATATGAGGTATTTAATGCACAAATCGATTAACTCCACTTTTTGAAATATCTTAAATTAAATGTAATAATAAAATAATTACTAAATATCTTAAATTTAAAAATTATATTAAATTTGCCAAATTAATAAAGTTTAACACTCAATAAAGGACAACAATTGTTTTGGCTGTTGAATAATAATAAATAATTTATTTCAGAAGCCATTTTGAGCAACTTCGTGCTCTAATGTAAATCGTTGCAATAATTCAAATAATATAAATTTGCCAAATTAATAAAGTTTAACACTCAATAAAGGACAATTGTTTTGGCTGTTGAATAATAATAAATAATTTATTTCAGAAACCATTTTGAGCAACTTCGTGCTCTAATATAAATCGTTGCAATAATTCAAATAATATAAATTTGCCAAATTAATAAAGTTTAACACTCAATAAAGGACAACAATTGTTTTGGCTGTTGAATAATAATAAATAATTTATTTCAGAAGCCATTTTGAGCAACTTCGTGCTCTAATGTAAATCGTTGCAATAATTCAAATAATATAAATTTGCCAAATTAATAAAGTTTAACACTCAATAAAGGACAATTGTTTTGGCTGTTGAATAATAATAAATAATTTATTTCAGAAACCATTTTGAGCAACTTCGTGCTCTAATATAAATCGTTGCAATAATTCAAATAATATAAATTTGCCAAATTAATAAAGTTTAACACTCAATAAAGGACAACAATTGTTTTGGCTGTTGAATAATAATAAATAATTTATTTCAGAAGCCATTTTGAGCAACTTCGTGCTCTAATGTAAATCGTTGCAATAATTCAAATCAAATTCAGTAGCAGGCGCTGAATGATAACGGTAAATTTATTTGGATTTTTATAATCGGAATTACAAAAAACAATGTATGTACATTATTTCATAGCATTTCTCCACTTTAAAGTGACCAATCTTTGGACTCATTGTGACTCTTCGAGCAGCTGGTCTAAATAAATCGATATCCTTACTACTTTTCTTAATATTAATTATTACGATGATAATTATTTAGTCAGTTCTAGTACTAACATGACCACAATTGCTAAACTAATTATAACTCTAGTAACGACGTGTAACTCAGCTAGTTTATAAGCAAGGAAATTAACAATATTGCAGTAAAGTTACGGCGTTTATTTTATGTTGGGAATTATGTATTAAACCAACTTTTGCGTCTCGTACAAGGGTTTGGTTTGTAAGTACTTTTTCCCTAGCACCGTCTTAACCACAGAATCAACTCTAAGGGCTTTTTTTTTGTAGATTACAAAAAAAAAAAAAAAAAAAATAGCAAACAGTAGTTTCAATCCACTGTTTTCTAAAAATTCCTAAGCGTGAACGGAAGTATTCTCAAGCTATGGTGTGACTGCAAATTCCGTGCGAAACTGGTTGGTCTTGTTAAGATAATAATGAATATACCATGCATATACAAGATGAATATTCAGAAACTTTGAAAGTGATATTGGTGTACGTCAGGGGGATATGCTGTCACTCTGGAGATAATGAGAAGGAAGCGAAACATACACACGAACAGAAGAATGTTCAATAGAACGACCAAGCTGTTCGCCTATGCGGATGACATCAATGTTGAGTGAGATCTAAAAGGGAAACCGAGAAAGTATTTATGATCCTGGAAATTATTACAAGATGACCATGCAAAAGTTTAAATATATGAGGACTGGTGACGAAGCAACTATTAACATTAGCCCACAAATTTCGAGTGGTTAGACAATTTGTTTGGAATCAGAAGTAAGTTAGCCAGATTGATATTTCGTGAGAGGTAGAAATGGGAAATTAGGGTACCACCAAAAGGTGGGCTACTTTGGGCTCAGTAAACTGCTCCGGGTCTACCTGATGTCAGGAACGTCGAGATAGGACCTTTAATGAAAATTAATTTGTCCCATTCTCAGCTGTAGCTCAATAAAACCAAAAAAAAAAACAGAAAAAAAAACTGTGGCTGTGTCATGGTCACGGCCGAGTGTTGTACGTGAATACGTTTACGTAACGGGTTATATTTTTTATATAAAATATTTTTATTTATGTATTTAACTACAAAAGCCACACACAGTCTATTCCTATACAGTCCGTTGTCGATGAAGAAGCGATTTCATCATCCACTTGCATAATTTCAACCGCCCCAGCTGCAGATGTTCTGACACCGTCGTTGATCCGCTCGGCCGCATACATTCTTTTACGTTCCCGGCACAGCTTGACTCGGTCATATGGTGTTTTATTATTACCATTCGATTGTTCTTGAGAAGCCCTTTCCAACCGGATACGATCTCTGTATTTGGTTTTTGCTTTTCGACGCATATAGGCCGACATTATATATTTTTGATAATATTTTTTTATTCTAACACCTTATTATATTCACTGTCACTATTTTACACTAATGTTTTATGTACAATCGATAGATTGTGACGACAGCTGACGATTAAAACTTAAACGAACATCTTAGCTTCTCCGAGTCAAAAGTTATACTAATTGCAAATCTCGATACGCAGCAAAATGATCTCAAAATGGCGGCGCTTCCCTAGATGATAGATTCGAAACTACAATGTCAAACTGTATCACCCGATTTTGTTATCATTAGGTTTTTTGGATTGCCTCCATATGATAGCAAATTTAAAGACGTATTCACGTCAAAAGATGCCCAAATTGAAACATTTGAAAGAAAAATAATCCGTAAAATACATATGGTACGGTCAGAACCGGGCAGATATAGAGAAAAAGATGTTTTACATACTTGGCATTAAGAAACTAGATAGCTACTGCACAAAATAAGGATACCTGGCGAAGGCTTATAAGTGGCCCATACTAATTTGATGGTGGCGATATTTAGGTAAGTTTTCCCAATGTTGGCAGCTGCTTTCATGTCTAAATGAACTAATATATTTTTCAATAGATTTTTATTTTTATTAGTCTGAATTAGTGATAACAGAGACACTTACCGTATCAGATGAATCCTTCTTGAATATTTGTAATCTGTAAAATGAAAATTCCAACAATTAATTAAATAAAACTACAGAATAGAAACAGAAAACTTACAATAGTTGAATTTTTCGTAAGTTCTACTTCTTGATAGAAACTGTTCAAACAGTCATTAATATGCCAGATTCATGTACGAAACATCAATTTGGCAAGGATAATGTTTGTTTAATGTTTTCAAACACAGCAAAGTTCGAGTTAGTAGCAATCGACATCAATCTTCCAGCAAATTAATAAGTTTTAGCAACAACAACAACTTTTATGTAAATCAGATTGAAGCTTATCAACGCTCTGTTGATACCTACATGTCGATCTGAAACATTTATTGTACATTTTCATATTTTTTTTTTAATTTAGGATATTTTAACGTATCATTTCGGTGAAATGTACAGCTCTCCAATGGAGAAAGTGATACTAGTTGTTGTTATATACGAAGGTGTGGCTATTAAATAACGAGACTATTGCTGTAAAACATTTTATTTTAAATTTATACATATTTAGTTGTTATCACCTTCAATATACACCCCTCCTCTAACCCTACAACGCTCCATGCGAATTTACCATTGTTCGAAACAGTGCTGGAAGTCTTTTTCTGTGAGTTCATGCATGACGCGTGCCGCTTTTTCTTTCACAGCTTCAACGGACTGAAATCGTGTTCCTTTTAATGCAGATTTGACTTTCGGGGAACAGAAAAAGTCACATGGGGCCAGGTCAGGCGAATAAGGCGGATGGCCTAAAACTGGGATGTTATACTTGGCAGACAATGCAGTGTGAGCCGGCGCGTTGTCTTGATGGAGTTTCAGACGTGGAAGGGCGATCCGGGCGGTGATCATCTCCAACAACTTCTCGGCCATCTTGGAAACGCTTGAACCATCTTGAATGCTTGATCTTAATAAAAGATAAGTTTCAGTAGCGGTTTTATCCAGTTTCATGTGAAATTTCACGACAATTCGTTGTACATGTGTATGTTTTCGGCAAAACGAAACTAATACCTCTTACACAATCGGCGGTTCCGGCCAGACAAATTTCTCTACAAACACGTGAGAGGCTGCAATCGAAAGAGAAGGCTTTACGCTGCACAGCTGTCGGTCGTTAGGATTTGGCGCATGCATAGTTCTTCTGTAGCAGCATCAGTTTCGTTATTTAATAGCCACACCTTAAACGTTTTAAAATTCTAAAATTGAAGAAAAATATACTTTAGAACCTCCAAAATTGTCAAAGGAAATCGTGGCAAGAGTTTATTTTATTTTTATTCCCAAATTTTGTTAAGTTCTTCTAGATTTAAAAAAAATATATAAACAATAATTAATCGCTAAAAACTTTCTGACGTAACTAGAACAAAGTGAGAAATTTAGTTAAAAGTTGAACAAGGTATTAGGGCATGACTGTCCACAATAGCAATAGTATAATAGAGATAAACTAGTGACAAGTAAAATCAGAGCACGTGTACATTGTAGAGAGTAGAATATACATTTAGCTCTAGGTAACATAATAGAACTGGTTTGGCCAGATGAAAAGTTAAGGGACATCACGTTATCATTAGCGAATGATAAGGTTGGGAAAGTAGTTAGCGATAGTTAGTTGTCACACAATGATCTCATGTTGATAAAATCTAGCAACCACTTTATCTAGCTTGGTTATATTTAAGTTAGGTTATATTAACTGTTTTAGTAAAATATTTTCAATGAATACACTTTAGCAAATATGCTAGAACTTATTTTTCGATAGCAATCTGTTGCTTAAGTGACTGATTTGGGTGTAAACTTAGCGATTGAAGGCGGCTAACTTAACTATTAAACCCTCATATTAACCGTTAAATACAATTTATAGGATTGGGCTGGCTCTATCCGAGATGCTAAATGGATGACAATCGATTTATCTTGTACTATAATTTACTATAATTCTTTACGTTATAGCCAAGTTAATTGAAAATCCCTCAGTGCATTTTCAACAAAAATAACAAGCAACTCAGAAATACTAGTACATTCCCTTCAGCCGTCGGTCCTAATTTCTGCAATTGTAAGTATTGCAGTCGAGTAGATTTTGTCTTCATGTTCTGTAATAATATACAACATGTCCACCACCGGGCAATAAGCTGTAAAGGTTTACAAAGGAAGGTAAAGAAATATAATAATTATTTGAGGAGAAACAACAAGCTTTAAGTTGTCTTAAGTCCTTCTAGAGCTTTACAGCAACTACTCCTATATAAACAAGAAGGGTCTAGCAAGATAAGACCAGAAGGTCTGACCTAATCTACCTAACAAACTAATAAAACGGACAACAACCTTAAGGGAGAAACAACTTAAGCTCTTCCAAGTAAAACCGACCAAATTTTCTAACCTAATCTATCCATAACCCAAACAATTTGTCTCAAGATAGAAGCCAGTGACTCGCAAACTACTAGCTTATTTATATTAAATATTTTTTTGTATGTATTTTTATTCAACAATGTGAACATATTATTTTAGTAAAAGAGATAGTTAATACGACGTATTATTCATTTAAACAAAGGTTTTTTGTTTTTACTTTTAAACTGTCTACTCAAGTTAGATTTTCTTGCGAATCCAAAATGGGACACAAGTAGTCGAAATATCCTGATGCTTTAACAACAATTTCTTTAAGGAAATGCTAACGAATGCACAGAGTCCTGGTGCGACATTGTTTGCAAAGAGAATGAGAACAAAATTTCCAAAATTTAACATTACGCAATAAGAGTATGCCTTGCGAATCGAATAAGGAATCATTTTAAAGTATCAGAAAAAAAAGGGTAATTGTTTGATTACATTGTGAACGCTACGAAAAAAATAAGTTCTTGACTTAGAGGTTAGAGGTTAGACCGAGGAGAGATTAGAACATCAAACTTTGATACACTAATCTAAGAAGTATCTAAAACTTCAATACTTTGGCTTAAATTAATGGTTTTCATCCATTTCTGGATTTAATATAGCAAAATTGCCTTCAAAAAATAAATCTCGTTAATAAAGCATAAATTTTCCACAAAAACTAAGTCCCAACTTAGCCCTTCATGTGTAACATTCACATTAACTAATAGAAATTGGCATTGAAGGATCAAGCAGGAATTGATCAAGCAGTCAATTTCCTTAATCGGATAATACTAAAAATTGTTAGGCAGAATATACTGATAAGAGAATTTAAAAGACAAAAACAATCGCGTACTAATGTCATTTTCAAGCAGGTAACGACTATGGCACTAAAAGGATTCTGATCATCTTAGAATCTTGGTGCTTCTGAAGAGAAGTAAAAAATTGTTATGTTGCCGTTGCATACGTTGCCGGATGGCCGAATTTACCTCAAACCGACAAAGCGTAGAATGGGATTATTCGTCTATTTCTTATCGAGTATTCAAGTTTAACCATAGAGAGGCGAAAATAATTCACTCAACTTAAGGAAAAAATAGAAGGACATAAATGAAGATAAAGTTAATTATGGACGAGATTTAGTTAAGAGAAATAATAAATGTTTTACAGAATAGTGGCGGTCTTTGCTAGAGGTTGCCAAGACCAAGATTCATTTAGCTAGACTGGCAAGCAATAATATTTTATTAACTTTTTAATTCATTTAAGAGTTTTATTAAAATTTTAGCACCACATCAGTAATCTAATTGGTTAACGCAAAATTGGATTAAATTGTAAGCACAAATACGCAGTTTTCAGCAGGTGAATGCGACGTTAAAAATTACATCAACATCATTAACTAAATAAAAACATTGAGAAATTTGGAAACTTGAATTTGAGTCAGTAAAGTTCAGATAAATCGCTTTTAAGTGCAGTGGATTGAAATAATACTCGTATGTGGTGCGATATTAGTTCGCTTCAGCAGTAGCTCTAGAAAGATCAGTGTCTAAGAAGGTTCTAGAAAAGCTATATTCCCCTCCAAGAACTGGTAACTGAATCTTCTCTAAACATTTCATAGTCCGTCAGGAGGCAAATTTCCGTTTTCTCCATACTCTCCACAGAATTCGCAGGTTGTTACGCGTTCCAGGTACAGCTTTTTTTTTTAGGTATGCACCGAGCTGAAAATGACCCACGAGGAAACTTATCAGCATGTACATTTTTTTTTGTCATTATTAAACCTTCATGCACCAGATTTTTCCCCAGTTACAAGTTGCCTAGAAAGAGCTCGAGACCTTAACTCTGTTTGCTTCCTCAATCTTATATTGAGCTTCTGCTTAAAGAGCCTACACCAAAGGGTTCAGGAGACCCATGAAGAGGGAGATGCGCCTGATCCTTGCCAGGGTATCCTTTCCTCTACTCTTACCACGCCAACATGTTATGGTACTAAAAGAAAATAGGTTTATATTCTTTTCCCAGAACCTTGGGTTGTGATGGTAAGATTAGATTGAACAAAAATCATTCTATAATTTAGTCTGAAATGGTCTAGCCGTTATCACTACTGGTATGCTAGCCTTACAATATGAACATGCTTACTGGAATCCCAAATCCGAAACAGTGCACTTAGAAGAAGAATAAATATTTATTATAAAAAATATATACACATACATAAAAAAAAAAATTCAACCTTCTTAGCTAAGTAAATAAGAGAAAAGTTAGATGAGGAGGATTGGAATGCAGGGAAAAAAGGAGAGGAAAAACCTGCAGCTAGTGTAGAGAGTTAGAGTAGGATATGTTTTAATCTTCTGTGTCTGTATGTTGTAGAAAGATCGTAGGAGGCTATGTCGCGGCATAGTGGGTTGGGATGGCAGTCTAGGATGGAAAGGAGTTTGAGCAGACGATATTGGATATAGGAGTGTACGGGGATAATGGACCCAGTCTCGTGGAGTGAGTCAATTCTAGTGCGTCATGGAGAGTCTGTTGCGAGTCTGAGTTTGTTCTGGGTAATCTGAATTTTCTTGATGTTGCTACTACAAGTCAGGCTCCGCAATGCACTTAGAGCCTGCAGAAGTAGAAGATGGATCAACGATATGGATTAAGGTATCCAAAGCTCAACATCATCCTAAAAACATGAATTCCATTTAATCAAGAAAACTCGAACAATAATGGATGGTTTTTACACTTGTCTGATAATTCAAGACAAGAAATTAAAACTTTAAATATCAGAACAACCACACTAGACTTAAAAGAGCAGAACTAAACAGACGCTATCTACTACCTAAAAGACTCTAAGACGATAGATCAAAACTCTCTCTGGACAACAAAAGACTGATTTACACTTCTATTTTGAAACCCATCTGGGAGTATGGAATAGAGCTGTGGGGTTTAACAAAATTCAATCTCTTCAATCTAAAATACTTCGAACTATTGCAAACGCTCTATTTTATGTCTCCACTCTGACAATACACACTGACCTTAACATTCCTTTTGTCACACAAGTCGCTGAAAACACGATACAGAAAACTCCACTTCAACCTGCAATCTCATATAAATCCTCTAGCTCAAAATCTTTCTTCAAGAACTCTTCCTGACAAACCCGACAAGATGCCTTAAGAGATAATGGCCTCGTGATCTCCTTTCAAGTGAAGAGAGTGACTAACAGTCTAATGTTTCGTAGTGTTGCCATTGGGTAAATTTGTTACTATCTACCGATCACTTCTATCATTGTTACTTACAGCAAAACGCGCTGATTGTAACAGGAATAATCGCAACAAACAAATATTTATCAGCACTAACAAGACAACTACCACTACAGTTCCATAAAATATAAATAGTTACACTCACAATTATTGTGCAATGTTATTTTTATTGGCTAATCAAACTGAGTGTCTGTTCTAATGAATAACTAATTAAATAATTTCTTTGACAATTGAAACTTCCATTTAATTTGATGTCGAACTAGGTAAGAGCAGTACTTTAGCAATTAAGGTAATCACATTATGGTTACAGAGAGAAATATTAATTAAAATTGATTTAAAATCCAAATAGAAACGGAAATGCAAACGGATGTATGCAGAAGTTGAAAGTAAAATTTGATTATCCCTTAAAATTATTTAGGGTCTAAAAGTAGCTTCAAATTAGGTTACAACCAAATTACATTCATAAGGGCTACAATTTCAATCTCACAGAGGTAAATATTTAGGACGCAATAAAAATTATAGTTTAAATTACAGATATGCCCTGTCACTAATAAAGTGATGTATTAATATAATAATCTGTTCACATTTTTACCTTATATTATTGTATATTATGTATTAACACAGTATTCCCCATATAAAATGTACGAGAACGAGAATTTGGCGTTTTTAACATGTTTACCTAACATCGTTTACGATTTTTCTTCTTTTTTTGACGATTTTCTGATAAAAATGTTCAAATTAGGGCAAAACGCTATCGAGACGAACAATGATAATCAAAAGCACTATGCTTCGAGATTTTTTGATTTCGAAGATTGCTTGGCCAACGGTAATCGAAGAAAATGGTAATCAAAGACAATCGTTGAACTTGGCCCATCTTAAACAGTTTAAACCAGGGGTCCCCAAACTAAGGCCCGCGGGCCACATGCGGTCCCCTGAGGACATTTATCTGGCCCCCGCCGCAATTCCGGAAGGAGCATCTCTTTTATTGGTGGTCAGGTGAGAGGAGCACTATATGTGGCGGTGCCGCAAAGCGCTGCGTCGCTCATGTACAGTGCTACTTCCGATGTCACGGCTCCGAAAACAGTGTAAAATAACAGCAGAAGTAGGAAGAAAGGCAAAGCACTATAACTAAACCGGACATTGACCATCTCATTAGCCAAAAGCAGACCCATAGTTCCCACAGAAATAATGGGCAGTTTGGTGATTTAAATTTACTTGTTCTTTATTTGAAATATTCTATTTGTTCCCGTTTTGTTTTTTTGTTTTTAACTTTAAAATAGTTTGTTTTATAGTCCGGCCCTCCAACGGTCTGAGGGACAGTGAACTGGCCCCCTGTGTAAAAAGTTTGGGGACCTCCTGGTTTAAACGATCGCTTTGCAACTGGACGTTAGCCACACTGCAGCTGTGGATGGTTTAAAGCGCATTAGAATAGCGTACAAACTCCAAAAATGGGTGCCTCATGAAAAATCGTTTAAAAAAAACGATCGACAAAAAAAATTGTCCCATTGAACGCAATAAAAACGGACAAATTTTTGAACAGAATCGAGACCAGTGATTAAAAGTGGACACTGTATCCTGAATTGCAAACGCACTGGTCAATAGTTAACCACCTACTTTCTAAAGGCGAAAATCTGTAAAACCAATCTTGGCTATGGTATAATTGTTAGAAGATAGTTTCAACCGTAAACTGGTTAGAACATCAATGCTGAGAGCTACTGCCAAGAAGTAAATGCGCCAAAAATAGACGGCATTGATCAATATGAAGGGTGAGATCCGATTGCGTGATAACCTCGTATGATTCACGAATCAGCGTCCAAAAATTGAATAAGTTGAATATGGAATATCTGCCTCACCCTCCAACCGGATAATAACCTTTTCAAACTTTATAGATTAAGTTTATTACCTTCCCTGTCAGATTCCTTAAATTCAGAGAACCTAGTTCTAGGCAAAAGAGAGCTGTTTTATGTATTGGTGCTTCTTTAGAACAAAATTTTCGATTTTGACACAATCGCTTATATATACAGGGTGTCCCAAGCTATATGGATAACGACTTTTTCTCGGAAACTAAGATAGCTAGGAAAAAACTAAAAAATACGTGTTCCCTTAGTTTTTTGATAGAAATCCAAATATATTTTGTAAATTTTTTTCGGTGCTTCCAGAAGCGAGATACAGGCACCAACTTCATTTTTTCAAATGAGAAGGTGCGGTTTTTATTTCAGAAATAGATTCCTCTATTTTTTTAAAGAAAAATTTACTTGAACGGTTTTTTTCTGTGAGCGATATTTTAGAAGTTAGGAATGAAAACATGATTCTTATAAGAAATGATAAAATGATAATATTATAACGGTTATTTGATAGAATAAGAAGAAAAGTACTATTTTATTATAAATTTTACTCCTCATTAATATTACAAATCATGCTCGAAATGGCCTCCACCATTAGAGATGCATAGACATGCTCTTTCCTGCCAATTGCCCCTTACTGCCAAAGAAATAGATTCGGCTTTAACCGGCTTAAAGGTATCTATTATTCTCTGCTTTAGTTCATCTACAGATGCCATCCCGACTTGATTCTGATACACCTAGATTTAGAAATGCTTTTAGATAAGCAGAAATAAGGAAAGAAAGAAAAAAGTTATGAATAATCACCTTGTTTTTCAGGTATCCCCAGAGGAAATAGTCCATAGGTGTCAAGCCCGGTGAGAGAGGTGGCTACTGAATCGCCATATAACACGCCCATCAAATTGTCTATCGAGATATCTCTTTACATGCCTGATGGTGTTATATCGACAAGGGGGGCATTTCTAAATCTAGGTGTATCAGAATCAAGTCGGGATGGCATCTGTAGATGAACTAAAGCAGAGAATAATAGATACCTTTAAGTCGGTTAAAGCCGAATCTATTTCTTTGGCAGTAAGGGGCAATTGGCAGGAAAGAGCATGTCTATGCATCTCTAATGGTGGAGGCCATTTCGAGCATGATTTGTAATATTAATGAGGAGTAAAATTTATAATAAAATAGTACTTTTCTTCTTATTCTATCAAAAAACCGTTATAATATCATTTTATCATTTCTTATAAGAATCATGTTTTCATTCCTAACTTCTAAAATATCGCTCACAGAAAAAAACCGTTCAAGTAAATTTTTCTTTAAAAAAATAGAGGAATCTATTTCTGAAATAAAAACCGCACCTTCTCATTTGAAAAAATGAAGTTGGTGTCTGTATCTCGCTTCTGGAAGCACCGAAAAAAATTTACAAAGTATATTTGGATTTCTATCAAAAAACTAAGGGAACACGTATTTTTTAGTTTTTTCCTAGCTATCTTAGTTTCCGAGAAAAAGTCGTTATCCATATAGCTTGGGACACCCTGTATATATATATATATATGTATATACATTTTGTTAACAAACGGAAAAACTATTTTGAAATAAATGTACTATAGATTAAAGAATTACAGCTAAAGACTGAAGAAAGTAAGTCTTATATATTTTTCAGGCAAACTTTTCAGGAATAAAAAAATTATTAGCAGTGAAAACAGAGAAACATTATTGGCGTACATCAACCAATCTCTAACCGTCAGGTAAGCGTTTAATTTGTTCGAATAAAAGGTTTTACGTGATCAAAAAGGGATTAATTTGATTGAAAAGGCTCTGCAATGTACAGCCCAAGCTTACGTATAAGCACTCGCTGATACATCAATTCACAGCTTTAAATCTAGAATTGATTAGGAATTAGTTTTGGCTTGGCATTTTATCTAGTACTTCAAAACTAATTATCGATGTAGCGATGTTTTAATATTTAAGCCATCTACTATGGGAAAGAAAGAGGTAGAAAGCGAGAAGTTCCTAACTCCTAGTTTGAGTTCCTCCCTTGAATTCAGAGATCTTGGTGGTGTAATGAAATTGTAGTAGGTATAAGAGATACGAGTAAGTAGAGCAGATGGATTCCCAGTCTGAGAGGATGGCTTCTTAAATTTAAGCCGATATGGATGATCTCTTGAAATGGAGATAGGCGTTTAGCAGAGGGGTGACCAACTAGCGGCCACCGAGGTAATTTTTTGTGATCCACGACGTTCTGAAATAAAATCAAAATAGAAAAAATTATGAAGAAAATAAAACATAGGGTAATACCTTACACAACGATTTCCTCGTTAACTCTTGAACTACTGAAGACGAGTATACACGTCTTTTTTCTGGGTCCCTGTAGGAGTGTATAAACGCGCTGACTCAGTTTCGGCGACATGTGGAAGCGTCTTCCACTCTCAGTAATATAAACAGATCCCAATACCGAAAAGATTAAAAATGGCACTCTGAATTGTAAGGTTATGAATCATACCTATCAAACCCAATTTGTAAATATGAATCTTGCCTGTTCAGCCAAATGGCTCTTACATTAATTGAGTTCGAAACTTCTGGTTTAGCATTTGGCCACAGGATACGCACCGGCTCAATGGTGGCCTGCGAACTGTTCTAAAGAACAGATCTCCTAGCGGCCGTAGAGTGTTTCTGCTCAGATTGTTACTCAAATCACAAGAAACGGTCCTAGGTCACGGTTCCTGTAATGAATATTGTAACGAAGTTGACCTGGGCAGAAAAGAAAGGCCTAGATTGTTCTAGGGGTTGAGCGATCAAAGTCGGTAACAGGCCACCACTGTGTAAACAAAAGGGCCGGTCTCTACTGAACTGGAAAAGAAAGGGCTAGATTGTTCTGGGAGTTGAGCGACCAAAGTCGGTAACAGGCCATCCCTGTGTAAAAGCCAGCTAAGAGAGAGGCCGCAGCTGAGGTGGTGGCAGTATGTGTTTTCCCCAGCCAGTGATTGACAGGTGGGAGTGAGACCGAGAGTTGGAGGAGGGCGGCTCCAGCTGAGGTGGTGGCAGTATGAGTTTTCCTCAGCCAGTGAGCGGCAGGTGGGCGTGAGACAGACGGAGTGGGGCAGTCGCAGTTAAAAGGAGGCAGACACAGCTGGAGGAGTAGAGTTTTGAGTTAGACTTGGAAAGTTAGTTTGGAGAGACACTTTGGAAGTGACAGTTTTTGAGAGAGTCAGTGTTGCGGAGTGCTTCGGAGTTAGCCAGTTAGGCGGTTAGTCAGTTAGTAAGTAGAGCTGTGTTAGTGCAGCTGAGACTAGTGCAATTCGGTGCAGTGCGGACCAGTGGTCAGTCGTGGAACAGTTTTGTGGCGTTACGTAGTGAGTAAGTAACAGTAAACTGTTGTGACTGTTGTAAATGGTGACTGTAATGAATAGCGTTAGTTGCTAGTAAATGTTAATGTGTTAATAAATCAGGTTATTACTTACAAATTTAGCGAGTTTTATTATTTATCAAACCCACATATTATTAAAATAACTAGTGGCAGGCACTAGTTGTATCGTAGTTGTGAAGTTTTTAGTAAGAGGACAAAAACTTTACAATATGTTAGTTTAAATGTCTGTGTCTGTTAGATAACCTTTTTTGCCTGTTCTACCTTCGAAAAAGGTACCCAGAAAGAACAAATTAAGCCTCACAAAGTTCAAAGAAGAATCAGAGAGGAAGTTACTGTAACCTGTTTTCTATTAGATTCAAAACTTTCTTGCAAATTGTGGATTTTTACTTAAAATTTGTAATTTTATTTTGTATCATATATTATAAAGTAATCAACTGGGTTGCTTGGCAGGGGTTAAAAACACTACTCTAGTCTATACTTCCTTGCAACCTGCCTATAAAAACGTTACTGATTTAGACATTCTATCTCAAACTTTAAGTAAAAGATACCGTTATAACTTAGACGCTTCTTGATTTGTCTAAAGATTCTTTAGACCTAAATTTTTCAGTTTAAAAAATTATATAAACACAAAGGAATGGCTTTGAAAAATAAATTCATTTAAAAGAAAATTTACTTTTTGTTTTTCTTTACTTTATCTTTTATTTATTTTTCATCTTCCCTCCTTTAGTAAAAGGCCGGCAAAGATGTATTTCGCGAAAAATAATAATAAAGACTAGCAAGGATAGTTGTTAAGTAGATTAAGACGGCTCAGTAACCGGAATAATGGTGAAACTGGAATTGAAAACGGAAATGTATCACACTGTAGGAGTGACAGAAAAACCTAAGGCTAGATTGAATTCTCCGGGGCTTAGTGGATTGCCTTCTGCGTCTATCTCAAGATATTCTTCCCTACCTTACAGTTACAGCCCAGCACAGTAATTCATAACTCGGCTAAAGATATAATTCTCAACCTTGTCTTTCATTTAGTAAATACAAAAAACAAACAGATAAATTAAGTAGTAAATTGTTAAAATAAATAATAATATTAAACCACATAGTTTTGCAAAAGTTATTAAACTGATTATATTGAGAAAATCCACTTATTTTTGAACTTTTTTCTCGACTTATCTGTCGAGAAAAAAGTTCAAAAATTACAAATATCCAATATATTTTTTATACTTGCACTTTCATTCATTCAAAGAACTAAAAAAAATAATAATTTCAAATTTAAATGTGCAATTTGTGTAATAAATCCTTTCATTGAAATTTAGAAGTATAACCTTTCATTAAATAAAACTTCATTGCAGCCAACATAACGCCAGTAAACTAATAAATTTATTACAACATTATCAGGTGTACAAAATGATTGTAAAACGAATGATTCTAGTAAAAAGAATTTACTACTTCAAACTTTTGTGTAAATATGTAGCACTTTAGAGCTGCAAGAATTAATGTGCAACGCCATTTAACCAGCTGGTGCCACTTACGTTGCTTCTAAAACTTTCTTCTTTGTTTTAAATACGATAGATATTTCTATTTTTATCCAAAATTTTACACCCTAAACTTATAAAATATTTTAAAGAAATAATTATTGTACGAATAATTTTGTTTTTGTTAATGAACGATTAAAATTTGTGCAAAGAGGTCTGTAACTAAATTAATTTAAATAATAAGTCCTAGAAAATAACTTAATCTTGTGAGAGACATAAATTTATCTTATTGAAATTGGAAGGAATTGAAAAATTTTGAGTTTTTAATAATGAATTAATTTTCATGGCCCCCCCAAAAAAAAAAATTTATCCTTCATAAAATACTTCTGAAAACTCAGATCTGTCTTCGTATTTTTATTCCTCTTTACAAATAAAAGAATTTTGACTTCTACATACCATGTTTCGTGACATTCGTTTCAATTATATTAGGTATATTATGATGAATTGTTATTTTTTAAATATTATTATTTAAACGGCACAATCAATGCAAGTATGTACAAAAAATAATAAAACGTAAATGATAAATTTTGTTAACAGTCAAAATAATTAAAATATACAAATTTAATATTCAACAATAATGCTAAATTGAATGTTCAAATATTGGACAATATTCAATTAAGTGGGATATTCAATTAATGTCTAATTTAAATAATTAATTAAATAATTTTAATTTCCAAACTTTCTTCTTTATTTTCTTTTCCAGATGGTAATTGTTTAACATTCTGGCTGAATCCATATGAAATTAATTTCCAGCATTTAAAAAACTGGTATTGTATACGAGGGGTTACCCAAAAAAAACCGGAATTATTTTTTAAAAGCTATTTATTTACAAATTTTTTACAGAACAACCTTATCCCCTTCAAAATACTCTCCATTACAACTAATACATTTGTCCCACCGGTGCTTCCACTGTTCGAAACATTTTTTGTAGTCATCTTTAGAAATGGCTGACAGCTCCTTCTTCGTTTTTTTCTTGACCTCTTCAATGTTGTCAAATCGGTGACCTTTCATGCCCTTTTTCACGCGTGGAAATAAGAAAAAGTCGCACGGAGCCAGGTCAGGCGAGTAATGTGCGTGGGGCAGCGGAACCATGCCATTTTTAGCCAAAAACTGTGTAACAGAGATGGCTGTGTGTGCAGGTGCATTGTCGTGGTGGAAGAACCAGTCTCCTGTTTGCCACAAATCGGGTCTTTTTTGGCGAACACTATTGCGCAATCTTTTCAAAACTTCCAAATACAAGGTTTGATTGACGGTCTGACCTGGGGGGACAAACTCTGAATGGACTACGCCTTTGGCATCAAAAAAGCAAATCAGCATTGTTTTGATGTTTGACTTGACTTGACGACATTTTTTTGGTCGGGGTGAAGATGACGTCTTCCATTGGCTCGACTGTTGCTTTGTTTCTGGGTCATAACCATAGCACCATGACTCATCACCAGTAATGACCTTTGACAGAAAGTCTGGATCAGTTTCAAGCTGTTGTTTCAAAGCACGACATGTTTCAACTCGATGTTCTTTTTGATTGTCAGTCAGAACTCAAGGAACAAACTTGGCAGCAACCCTTTTCATCCCCAAATCTTCCGTTAAAATTCGCTGAACCGAGCTCCAAGATAACCCACTACTCTCTGACAGTTGATCAATTGTCTGTCGACGGTCTGTGAACACCAGCTCTCGAATTTTTTCAACATTTTCGTCGATTCGGGCAGTTGATGGACGTCCAGAACGAGGTTTGTCATCAATCGACATGTCGCCATTTTTAAACCGAGTAAACCACTCGTATACTTGAGTTTTTCCCATAGCGTCATCTTTGTAAGCTGTTTTCAACATTAAAACACTTTCAGCAGCATTTTTGCCGAGTAGAAAACAAAATTTCAGAGCTGCACGTTGTTCACTTCAACTTGCCATCATAAAAAACGAAAAAAGAACAAAACAGCGCTGGTAAAAACAATCACTGCAGATGAACAGAACAAGCCAGGCAGACAACACAGGCAGGACTGAACTGGCAAGGTATTGCGCTATACACGTCTAGCGGCAGAAATGCGTACTACATAAGCTCCATGCGCGGCAACGCAATTCCGGTTATTTTTGGGTACCCCCTCGTAAAACCAGACCTATGAATAAATGGTGAATATTTGCCATTTAGTAAATTTAAACATTTCATCGTTGACAGATATTTCTCATCAAATTAACACGATCTGAATTCGGCATAAAATGATTGAAGGTTTTCTGCAGAAAGATAGATTGCACTTCATTAATTATTAGAATTTTCAATTATACAGTTAGATAATTCAGTTATCTAATTCACATTTCGATTTTCACTTTATTAATAATAAATATTCAATCCTGAATATTCTGCAAATTTAAACATCGACCAGGAAAGTTAAAATTTAAAAATTGACATTTTGAATGCTTTATTGCTATTTTTTTTTTGTTTTTGTTCAATAAATTATTATTATTTCACGGAATAAAATACAGGATAGAATAGATTAAATTAGGGCGGCCTCAAGGCCTACGCCACTGCGACCCCTTTGGATCTATTGTGGCTCCCCTCACTCTAGAGCTGTCCTTTTAATTAGACTATTAATGCTGGAGAGCGACTCCTGGGTAAAGCTCACAGGCCTTGGATTTTCCTCCCCGAGAAGTAACATCCTTAGCCAGACAAGCCCCTCACACTGACACAACACGTGCAGTGCCGTTTCCACTGACAGAACCAACAGAGGCTATCATCCGCCAGGCCCATGCGATGCACGCGTTTTTTCTGAGCCTGCAGTGGCCGGTTAATAGGCCTACAATTATCCTTATAGCCTCACAGCCTTGACGGATTAATTCTGCAGTCAGCCTCGGCGAATAGCCTCTGATGAACTCCTTCGCCTGTTTCTGTCCAGTGGTGGCTCGCCACCACTCCTGAGACCTACTCTGCACCCACAAGTTAATGGCCGCAGACTTAACACACTTCGAAACCCCAAAACAGGGCTCCGGGCCAACGAAGTGTCCCGCAGAGCCTTCCCGGGCCAATAAATCTGCCACTTCGTTTTCCCTTATATCCTGAATGACCAAGTACCCAAACCAGAAAGACCTTATTTTGGTCACTAATTTCCTTCAGGGCACCCAAACAGTCCCAAACCAATCTTGAGTAAATACAGGATAGCTTATCTCATTTATCCAAAAATCGACTTATTGGCATCAATGGCGACATAGTTTTTATCAACAAGCTTTATCCATTCTTTAGCCCAACATGTTTTGTTCGTAGCATGATGAAATCATGTTGCTTAAAGTTTATGAAATCGTCAAAGATTTTTTAATCGCATTTCTTGGGACAGAAACCTGTTGGACCAGAAGTATGGGTTATCTTCTATTAAGCGGACAATTTAGCTATAAAGCAAAAGTGCGAATTACCTAGTCAGGTATTCTTTTTGTACTGTAGCCACAGGATAACAACGTCCTGGAGCGTACTTGGGATCATAAGGATCTTTTAATATGTTTACACTCATCTTTCATCCAACGTGGTATTTTTTTATCGGGATGTCCTTCCTCTAGCTTTTTATACCTACAGCCAGGATGGGCATTAAGAATAAGGCACTAAAGGAAGAGGAATAGGCAGAAATAGAGGTTAAGGTATTGTAAGTGGAATAAGGGTAAGGTCAACGTACAGTTGCTCCTTTAGTCGCCTCTTACGACAAGCGGAAGACACTGTGGCCCTATTCTGCAACCCTGGAACCACAGGGGGTACCTTTTCAGGTGTTGACATAGTGGAAGTGTTGGTCATACACGCATTAAGGAAGCAACTAAAAGAATCTTTTTTTTAGATTAGTGAATCTCATTTATAAAAAGCAACCTAATATCAAAAAAATACAAAAGTGCTTCTCTACAAGACCCTGATCCCGACCTGTATTAACATATGGCGCCGAAGCTTGGGTAATTTAAAAAAAAAACTATGAAAGGATGCTGCAAGTGTTCGAGAGAAAAAATTCTTCGACGAATTTTTGGCCCTATTAAACAGGGCGCGATTTGGAGATGAAGAAAGAATCAGGAACTACAGCATCTATTCCAGGAAGTAGAAATTGTAAAAATAATTAGGCTTGGCAGGCTCAGATGGGCAGGCCATCTGGCAAGGAAGGTCTGAGTTGGAAACACCCAGACGGCTTCTGCAAGAAGATGTACATAGGATCAAGAGAGTGGGCAGGCCTAAATTGAGATGGAATGATGGAGTAGGCGTGGATGCCAGAGACCTGCTTGGAGTGAGGAATTGGAAGGTTGCTGCAAGGGATAGGGAGGTCTGGCGAAAGCGGATTGAGGAGGCGAAGGCCCAGTAATGGGCTGTAGCGCCAATAGTAGTAGAATCTTCAGATCTTAAGTTTTGATTCCTTCGCCAGTACATTTAAGTTCAAGTGGAATTCTCTGAAACTGCCATCATTCAAGATTCTAAGTCCTACTCTTTGAAAATTAAGATGATTTTTTTTTCCCTCCGCAGTGGCCCAAGAGAATATTTTTTGAAGACAAATTCCTTAATTATATTTCTAAATTTCAAGTAATTCTGGTGTTCTTCAACAGGAGCTTCTTCAGGATAGGGAAGTATACTTGCGCCCAATGAAGGCTATAGTAGCTTTTCCCCTTAAAAATGTAAGCCCTCCCACTCAATAAATATGAGCGTTACCGTTCAAACTCGGTTCCACCCTTTGTCGTCATTATTTTGCCGCCATCATTTCCGCCATTCTTATTCTACTTGCAATCTTTCCATTCTTCCAGGCTTGTCTCTCTTCAGACTTTTTCTTTTTGTGCAACTCATTTTCAAATCCCATGGGATGTTCTTTCTCATCCATTATATAACATGACTTGTTTTTCATCTTTTCTTTTCTATTTTCTCAATTACTATAATTGTTTTGTAACATTGTCAAAAAGAAAATAGACAATCTGCAACAATAAACACACCACTTTGCTACAAACTCCAGAGTTTTTTGTTTAATCATACATTTTTAATCAAATATTCCTTAAATGTTCAATATAATTAATGAGCTTTCGAGAGAAACGTGACGGCCCCCGCAATTTCTCCTTTCTCTTGAATAAAAAAAGAAAAAGTCCAACCAAAAGGGATGCTAGAAGATTTATTCATGCGCGTGAACTTAGGGCTAGAGATCATTCTAAAAAGATACATCTACAGTCAGGTGATCTAGCATTTTTCCACTTTTTTCTGAGTAAAAAGTTTTTCTTTTTTCTTTATCTCATTCAGAGAACCTCAAACCTGCAATTTTTGAGTAAAATTTGTATCGACCGTAATACTTCCTATTGAAGGCCTTTAAGAGAAATAAACAGCATGAGGAACTGCCAAGATCTTAACTAAGTATTTAGGAATTTCCACGCAACACTCCAGATACAACTGTTTATACGGATCTTTAGCTACACTCGGATTACCAGAGCCATATCTGGATTGGAAAGTCAATATTAAAAAAATTGAGAGTGGTAGTGCAATTAAGGCTGTGCAATTTATCCAAGGCAAGGTTCTATATTAATGACACCTGTTATGAATTTGATGAAAACAATCTTTGCCTCATTTGTAACTCTTTTTCTCCAGATTCAGTTGTTCATTTCCTCTTTGAATGTACCTCACTGTTACCCATCAGAAGTCATTTTCTCAACTCGTACCATTCTTCAAATGAATCTAAATATGATAACCTTCTCAAATTGTTAGATATAAATAATGTGCATCAAATTAATGATATTTACAGTTTTATCTATCAAGCTCTGAAGCTCAGAAGTTCTTTGCTCTTAGAGTGATAACTGCTGAGTAATTTACGCGTATGTTTAACTAATTAAGCTATTTTTCACTTATGTACATACTCGTAGTATGTCAATGAGTTATTTTTTAGTTTTCCACTTTTTTACCTCATAAAGAATTTAATTTTTACCTTTATTTTAATTCTGTATTAATGAAATGTTATTTTATTTATTTATTTTACTTTACTTTTATTTTTTACTGTTTGTGCATTTTTGTTACAACTCCCAGCTAAAGGTATTTACCTAGAAGCTTGTAAATAAATAATAATTTCCACGCAACTAAATTGAATATGCTGTCTCAACTGTTCAAGTGTAATTTACCAAAAAAAAGCAAAATCCAGTCTCTACTTAAATATGTTGACTTTTAATGAATCGAGGTGTCCTACTTCCCAACCAAAGGAACACAAAATGAGATACTGTTAACGAACGTTAAAGAACAATGGGGGAAAACAATTAATTAGGGAAGATTAGAGATGTGATTAAAGGTTTTTCCGATCGTTCCAATAGTTGGCATGCCTTGTAAGAATTGTCGAGGCAGTCTGGTGTGGATTTGAATATCATCAGAGGTCTTGGAGTTACAACCAGCTGAATACCCATAATACACTCAACTTTTCTTTAAAACAGTCCATTAATACTGGAATAGCATATTGCTAGCACGTATAGTTTATCCTGACAGATTAATTTACTAATAGTTTATAAAAGAGACCCCTCTACACCCCTCTGCAGCTTCTTGCGCCTCCTGAAGTGTTTGCTCCTTCCGAAGTTTCTGGTTTAATTAAACAACTACCTGTAGGAAAAGCTCCTGGTTTCTATTTAATCTTATAAAAAAAGTCTCGTCTCTCTTCCATAAAAAAAGAAAAGTAGATTTCCTTACATCAATAACTAATTCTCTTCTCCGAACTACTCTTTTTCACAACACGCTGGAAATTTCCCGCTACCAAAATGGTATCTAAACCTCCATCCTTTACCGTCTTACAATTTCTTGCAACGTTCTTCCACTGAAGGGAAAAGTTTTTCTTAAACAGCTCCTATCCTCTTCTTGCATCTCAAACTGTCGAACCAAACCATCATCTTAAAATATTCCACCATCATCTCTTAGTGAACTTCATCGGAACCTCCCTCTAACGAAAATAGGATTGCTTTGGTGCCTTGCACTATATTGCCCATGCATTCGATTAGATATGTCATCCCGATTCACTGTGGAAATTCAAAGAATTCTATTTCACACTTACTTACTTAATTTTTATTTTTTTGTCTCATATCTTTCTAAACGCTTCTTTTGCTTAAAACATAAAGCTGAAAAAAAACCTTATTTTCATCTTATGCAGACTGGGTATTTTCTGGGATATGATTCCTTGTTCTGGAACACAATCTTTACATTGACATAGTCATCCTTTTTTCTAGATACAGAAGATAATTCGCGTCCTTATTCTCTCGAAGAATGGTCTCAAAACTAGAAAATAAAGGCGAAGTTCAACAAAGAATGAACATATCAAGTAGAATATGAACATTTCAAGGAGTTAAGAGTTGTTATTAGTGATAAAAAATAGATTAAAGAAGACATAAAAGCAGGGATTCATCCCCTGGAAAAAATTTGTATGTTTCAGTTTAATGATTAGTCAAGCCAAACAGTTTTTTTACAATACAATTTGAAGTCCTGTTTTTAAATATGGAAACGGGGGCTGGGTACTGATAAAAGAAAACAAACATCTGCTAATTATTGAGTGGCAAAAAAAAATCCGATAAGGACTTTTGGAGCCGTTAGAGAAAGAAGACGGATGAGAGAATAAGATCCAATCAAAAATCGAAGGATTTGTTTCTGGTAGATATAGAAGGGTTATTAAAGAAAGGGAGCTTGTTCGCATAGAAAGACTGTGACAAGAAATTATAGAATAAAGAGAAGAGGAAGATTTAGGACGGAGACGGAAGGATGAACTTGACAATGATTTAGAGGGTGTAGAGTGTGAGCAACGGTTACGGACAAAGTGGGTTTAAGGAGACCCAAGTCATTTTACGAACAGCAGTCTCAAAGAAGAAGATCAGTTAACTCGAGTAAAAAAGAGATTTAATATTTTAGAAATTCTATTTACAAAACGGAGCCCCTAGGTCTTCTTGGGCTTTCACTATTTTAGGAAGATAATCTTAATCTGGAATTGGATTTCCGCTTTCCCTTTTACTTTCTTTAAAAGGTCCAATTGGATTATCGGGTGTCCGTCATGCTTCCTAGGACATCTACAAGTCAATAAGTTTATCACCAAAACTGACCAGCTAAGTATTTCATTAGTTTTAAGCCCAATAACTGTTTTTAACCGAAAAAGAAGATCGATTTTAGAAAATCCTTCTTTTTAAGAATTAATTGCATTAACTGAACAATTTATCATTTACCAAGATATACAGAAGACTTAAGTCTGTCCTAAGTTTGCGAGGAATCGGTCAAATAAAACAACTCGTCTTTTTGCCAACGTTTCGACAAATATATTGTCCTCTTCAGGGCCTGGATATTACAAATACAAAACAATTTACAGAGTCAGTAACATAGAAAAAACAGTAAAAATCAGTAATACAAAAATAAACAGTAAAATACAATAAATTCTTTATAATTATTGAGACTTACGTGGCTATGCGGGTTGGTTGAGTTACAGAAACTAAGAGCCAGAAATTGAGAAGCAGGTGTATATATACAGATATAGCGGGACTCACACGGGAATTATGGTAATTACAATTGAACAGATACAATAGACTAGTTACAACAAAAGAGTAAATACAATAAATATTGGGAAATTTCTTTAAACATCAAAAACCGTTAAACACAAAACACAGGAGAAACCAAATAACCCTTATGCACTAAATAACAAATAACCAAAAGATTTGAAGTAAATTTAAAAATACCCAACAATAATTATGTACAAAATTTGGATATCTATTTACTTTTTAATGACAAAATTGTAGCAGTTGGCCAAATTCGACGTGTCTGTCCTAAAGTTAACTGTGTTGTTCTGTTTTACTGTGTGGCACATTTCAAGAAAATTTCGCTTATACTGTTTTTTCCCCTATCGAGTACTGTCACATTCTGAAAGTCAAAGTTGTGTTTGTTGTCAATGTGGTGTCTGAGTAGCGCGGTGGAATTGTCATCTTTTTTGTCTTACAATCATACTGATGCTGGTATACCCTTGCCTTGAGATACTGACTTGTTTGGCCTATATAACAACTGTCACAATTCTGGCAATTTATTTTGTAAATTATGTTAGATAGTTTGTCTGTTTGAATTTTGCTCTTTGTTTTGGTGAAAAATTGTTTATTGGTGTTCCCCGATTTCCATGCGGGGATTATGTTGTAGCTGTGAAGTAGTTTGTTAATTTTCTCCGACAAGGTGTTAATGTAGGCCCTGAAGAGGACAATATATTTGTCGAAAAGTTGGCAAAAAGACGAGTTGTTTTATTTGACCGATTCCTCGCAAATCTTCCATCCTAAGTTTAACAATTTGCCGTCACGAAAACTATATATTTATACAGAAGACTTCAATGATTTTAAAATTGAAAAGGAGTAAATTCGTTTTCACCATTCGAAGTGAAACGTCTTAGATAGGTCAACAAAGGCAATAATCTTTGCTGAGACGGTTATCCATTGATGGCACAAAACTGTGGCTAAATGAAGACAAAGAGAGGTTAGGGAGGTAAGCATCAATAATCAGCTTTCCTAATTAATAATAATGACAGTTATTACGTTGCAAGCGTCATCCAAAGGTGAGTTTCTAATTACATACTTGAAAAGACAGCGGACAAAAAGAGCAGAACTTAACTCAAAGAGTGTGGAAAGAAGGGAATATTTATTTAGAATTTAGAAATGAACAAAATTTAATAAAGAAATAAAAAATAATTGAACATTAAAAAGTAGAGAAAAGATGCCGAAAGAAGTTAGTTAGATGAAATATTTAGGATGAGATAGAAAACAAAAAGATTCTGATCCAACTTCAATGTTTCACGTGCAATAATGATCCATTATGCAACCAGATCACGTTGCAATAACATTGTAACAATACGCTAGAAAAATAATGCAATAATATTAGCAGGACAAAAAAAATGTCACGAAAAGCTCATTTAATCTTTAAGGCTTTAGTGAATTCCAGCAAGGAGTTTTACTTGAAAAAATTTAAAAAAAATAATAACTTTAAAAATAAATGGGATTGCACATTACAAACGTATATTAGAAAAGTTTAACACTAAAAACAAAATAAAGAAAAATAACTTTAATAGGAAACTAAATGATATTTAGAAAAAATAATAAAAAATGCCAAACGGTGTATTATTTTAATGATTCCATTTTAGTTTTACAATTTCATAGCGCCAACCATTTTACCGCACGTAAAAAGTAAATAGCTGCAGAAAACCATTAACTTTTTTTTTATTAACAAATTGATGACTAAAACGATACATGAATGAATTCAGAACATTTATTTCAAGAAGTGGTGCATATACCGTCACGATTTAAATGGGTTAACATAATCAATTATTCTAAGCTAACTATTCTAGAAGTTGGTTAGTAAGATGATGAATGAAGTTTGGTTAAGGAGAAGAGTTGTTGAGAGAGCCAACAAGATCCGTCATGTTCCTAGAGCCAGTTAAGGAGAAAAAGGAATGTTAGAAGAAGATTTATTATGAGTAAAATATTCTGGTAACATTAAGAAAAAAAGAGAGTCGACAATAGTTATTTATTTAACAAGTGTGGAAAGTAGTACTTTTCCTCACGCGAGGCAGGGTTTGCACGCACGAGCGAGCGAAGCGAGTGCGAGTGCAAATTGCCGAGTGTGAGGAAAATACTTTACACTAGAGTTAAATATTATATTTTTTCTGCAACCATTTATTAACTAATAAAATTAAAAATTTCATTTTTACAGTCTACAAAAAGTAATTTATTTATTATAAACATTTATTGTTATATTACAATTATTTACATTACTTACGTATTTACATTACTTATTACATTTTCTGCTGTTTCTTTTATTGATGGAGGAGTGTTTTCTAAACAGGCATCACTAGAATCCATTTTAAATTTCTATAAGGTAACACTATAACCTTTTTAACTGTTATAATTAAAAATATCTAATTATTTATTAAAGTATTATTTTTATTTCTATATTCCTTTCAATTTTTATTTTATTTTTTAATATTCGTTTTTTAATTATTTAAATAAAATAAATTTAAATAAGCTTATTAGAGTTTTACAGAAAATATTTATGTTAATAACAAAACTTCTTATATCAAGGAAGCACAATAAAGTTTTTCCACACACTAGTGCGGAAAGTGACACTAATGGGAATTTCCCCCCACTAGTGTGGGAAGTTGGGCATTACACAGCTGATTTTAATAGAGTAATGAGAACTTCCCTACATGGTTGCAGAAAAAAGTTACTTTGGCGGAAGATATAAAAATTATACAGAATATTATTAATAAGAAAAAAATTATATTATAAATGATTCCTACAACTTAATTACAAAATTATTATAATAAAACTGAATAACATATAAATTGACAAGAATTAAGTACTCATTCGATACTGCAGTATTTTTTTTTAAAGTAAATATATTTGTATATCAAAAATTATTAAATGATTTCTTGTAAAAATTCGAAAATTGCGAAAACATGTTGCTTTAGTTTTGACTAATATTACAGATGGCCCGCATATAATTTACTTCTCCTTTATTAACGTTTTGCTGTTTCAATTTACGACCCCTGCAATAGTTATTGGTTTGAAATGTTTACTTATTCACAAATGATTTTTTTAATAGGAACATATTATATGTGTATGTTCTTTACAAGACACATTGTATTCAGATTGTTTTGCTGTTAATTTAAAGTTACAATACGTAAAATCAAGGATATGATTATTTTTTTTATTTATATATACAGGGTGACCAAAGTTATATGCTCCACCCACTTTTTTTTTAACGGCGGGAAATTTCGAAAAAATAAAAAACACGTATTTGATCATTTTTAGTCTAGTTGGATACCTTGCACCAGTTAAGTTCTCTCTGTAGAAGTATGGGCCGATTAGTTGATTTCCTATAACTCCACACTAAACGTTTGTAGAAAAAACAACCTGAACGTCCAATAACTCTAGCCTGCCTAGATCTTGACTTCGCCACTATAAGTGCAGCTACAAGCAAAGGCGTGGGAGTCCCAGAGTTTTGGCTTGCCTATCCGTTGGTTGTGCCCAGTTTGAATAGATTCTTTAAAAAAAATAACGTAATTTTGATAGTAAACTGAAATTCTTTTCCTCACAGTTTTGAAACAAGATGTAGCACTGTACGGAAAAGTAGTCTTACCAATTTACCAGTTGACCTGGCATCCCTGCGGGTACCCTGCCCACCAACATGAGAACTGCTACAGCACACAAATGCACGTAAATCTTGTAAAGATGTGAGGAACTAATTGAGTTTAGCATGTACCCACAGGTAAATTCTAGCTCATTATCATTCAGGAATGTTGTAGAGTAGAAGAGTTAAAGGCTATACGAGGGGGTACCCAAAAAAAACCGGAATTATTTTTTAAAAGCTATTTATTTACAAATTTTTTACAGAACAACCTTATCCCCTTCAAAATACTCTCCATTACAACTAATACATTTGTCCCACCGGTGCTTCCACTGTTCGAAACATTTTTTGTAGTCATCTTTAGAAATGGCTGACAGCTCCTTCTTCGTTTTTTTCTTGACCTCTTCAATGTTGTCAAATCGGTGACCTTTCATGCCCTTTTTCATGCGTGGAAATAAGAAAAAGTCGCACGGAGCCAGGTCAGGCGAGTAAGGTGCGTGGGGCAGCGGAACCATGCCATTTTTAGCCAAAAACTGTGTAACAGAGATGGCTGTGTGTGCAGGTGCATTGTCGTGGTGGAAGAACCAGTCTCCTGTTTGCCACAAATCGGGTCTTATTTGGCGAACACTATTGCGCAATCTTTTCTAAACTTCCAAATACAAGGTTTGATTGACGGTCTGACCTGGGGGGACAAACTCTGAATGGACTACGCCTTTGGCATCAAAAAAGCAAATCAGCATTGTTTTGATGTTTGACAAGTCAAGACTTGACGACATTTTTTTGGTCGGGGTGAAGATGACGTCTTCCATTGGCTCGACTGTTGCTTTGTTTCTGGGTCATAACCATAGCACCATGACTCATCACCAGTAATGACCTTTGACAGAAAGTCTGGATCAGTTTCAACCCGTTGTTTCAAAGCACGACATGTTTCAACTCGATGTTCTTTTTGATTGTCAGTCAGAACTCGAGGAACAAACTTGGCAGCAACCCTTTTCATCCCCAAATCTTCCGTTAAAATTCGCTGAACCGAGCTCCAAGATAACCCACTACTCTCTGACAGTTGATCAATTGTCTGTCGACGGTCTGTGAACACCAGCTCTCGAATTTTTTCAACATTTTCGTCGATTCGGGCAGTTGATGGACGTCCAGAACGAGGTTTGTCATCAATCGACATGTCGCCATTATTAAACCGAGTAAACCACTCATATACTTGAGTTTTTCCCATAGCGTCATCATTGTAAGCTGTTTTCAACATTAAAACACTTTTAGCAGCATTTTTGCCGTGTAGAAAACAAAATTTCAGAGCTGCACGTTGTTCACTTAAACTTGCCATCATAAAAAACGAAAAAAGAACAAAACAGCGCTGGTAAAAACAATCACTGCAGATGAACAGAACAAGCCAGGCAGACAACACAGGCAGGACTGAACTGGCAAGGAATTGCGCTGTACACGTCTAGCGGCAGAAATGCGTACTACATAAGCTCCATGCGCGGCAACGCAATTCCGGTTATTTTTGGGTACCCCCTCGTATTTAAGGCCACGTATAATTTGTATTAATATTTTACTTTTACATCTTTAATAAAGCGTAAATACGGAGACATTATTATTTAGCATTATCTTAGTTGTTACTACGATTAAGGACCATTAAAAGTCCTCTGAACATTCCAGGATTAAAACATGCATGGTAGAATGTTCTGAAATTGTTTTACAACAAGAGTATTTGCCTGGCAGCTGTGGAATCCCAAATAAAACGGGAAACCTCTCAAATTCCTTTTTCTTTTTATTTGTAGAAAAACAAAAAAATGCTGTATGGAATTTAATCTATCATAAATAAAACTATATATTTACTTTCCTTTCTCTTTTTGGAAAAGTTTTGTGATCATATCTTATTTCTGAAATAGAGTTTGCGTTTATAAAATATATAAATTATAATAATCGCACGATGGGGAAGGATTAGCCGAGTGGTTAGCGAATACTGGATTTCAACGTGAGGATCACCGGTTCGAATCCACCTACTGGATCTTACGTTTTTTTTTTTTTTTTTTACCTAGGAGCTACTAAGGAGGTTACTGTCTGGTGATGATCAGAGTTGTATGTAACGATAGAACATTGTCCGGAGGCCGGCAGTGCACCAAAAAGGGTTTCGGGTTTTAATATCCTCAGATGCTGACGCGACTCCTTAAATTAAAAACATCAATAATAATCGCCGTGAGAAACATTATATTTCGATTTAGTCTCACGGATTCAATTTAAAGTGCAGTTTCAAAATTTAAACTAAAGAAAACTGTTTGAATATATGTGGTACCAAAGAAGCCGAAAGTAATTAAGAGGAGTACAATCTTCAAGTTGTCCAATCACAAACAGAGTAGCAGATTAAGGTAAACGAGACAGTTTGCTAACTTCAATGTTGGGATTAAAGTTTAGATATTAGACTGTCCACTGATGTGTTCAAAAGTTTGTCACTAACAAAGAAGGATGAATCCATTTGATGTCCTTTCATTAAGAAAAGGATTCATTAAGATCCATAGAATCACCGTAGTTGGCAAAATGGTTACTCATGTTCAACATCAATAATTATCATTTACGAGATGTAGAAGGTTAAATTTTGGGATTTTCAAATTCGTTCAAATTTCAAACCTCTATATCTCTCTTTGTATTGTTGAGATTTCAATGAATTCTTTACCGAATTCTAGAGAAAAGTAAGCTGTACAACTGGTACAATTAGCAATGTTCTAGTGATAATAGGTAACGAGATATAGAAGGTTAAATTTTGGGCGTTTTGCAATTCCTTTAAATTTCAAACCTCTACATCTCTCTTTGTATTGTTCCGATTTAAATTATTTCTTTACCGAATTCTAGAGAAAAGTAAGCTGTACAACTGGTACAATTAGCAATGTTCTAGTGATAATAGGTAACGAGATATAGAAGGTTAAATTTTGGGCGTTTTGTAATTCCTTTAAATTTCAAACCTCTATATCTCTCTTTGTATTGTTCCGATTTTAATTATTTCTTTACCGAATTCTAGAGAAAAGTAAGCTGTACAACTGGTACAATTAGCAATGTTCTAGTGATAATAGGTAACGAGACATAGAAGGTTAAATTTTGGGCGTTTTGTAATTCCTTTAAATTTCAAACCTCTATATCTCTTTTTGTGTTGTTCCGATTTAAATTATTTCTTTACCGAATTCTAGAGAAAAGTAAGCTGTACAACTGGTACAATTAGCAATGTTCTAGTGATAATAGGTAACGAAGATTAAATTTTGGGCGTTTTGCAATTCCTTTAAATTTCAAACCTCTATTATCTCTCTTCGTGTTGTTCCGATTTTAATGGTTTCTTTACCGAATTATGGATAAAAGTTAGCTTTATAAGTGGTATAAATTGCAATATTCTAGAGATTATTGCTTATTATGAGATATAGAAGGTTAAAGTTTTGAGGTTTTAAACTTGGTTCAAATTTCAAACCTTTATGTCTCTCTTCGTTCTGTTGAAATTCAATTAATTCTTTAGCGAATTGTAGAGGAAAATTACCTCTATAACTGGTGTAAGTTTCAATGTTTTAGTTATAATAGTTAATGAGATATCCATATATTTAACCTTCCAAGGTTAAATTTTGGAGGCTTGCATATGCGTCTCTATTTGTACTGTTGAGAATTCATTGAATTCTTTACCGAATTTTAGCTAAATGGTACACAAATCAGCAATCAACTAATATCTCATTAATACTTCTTTGATATCATTTGAGTAGATCAATATTATATTACAGTCAATCTAAGTTACTTGGTGTGCTACTTGAACAAATCTTTTGTGAAGCTAGGATCTGTGAATTAGAATGAAGTGTTAATGAAATGTTGCGTACTTTCTGATTTTGTACTTTTTAGCGTTTAATCAACTATTATATTAAACTTTTAAACTCTAAGTTATTTTTAATAGAGATTACTATAATGGATGAGAGGATAAATTGAGAGCGTATCAAATTTTCAAATTTAGTTTACGCTTGAAGTAACCATTCAAGAACTCCTAAAACCCAAAAAGTAATTTTACGAAATTGTACTTTACAATGGAGTTTCAATGTTTATATTGGCTTTATTAGCCACCGTCGAAGCCAACAATAAGCTTTTTTAACAATCTCAGCCAACAGCCAGTTCTAATGTACTCGCTCCTATCGTTTCCTCTGCAAAGCTTTCTTTTGAATTGTAATTTCAATGAAGGAAACAGAGGTGAGAGTTTCATCTAAAGGGTAATTAAAATGCAATGTACAGTTTAATACGCTTAGAGGTTAAAGAAAATATTAAAGTTATAACTTGGAGAATTGATGTTTTAGTTAGGTGAGTGAATATATGATAATAGTTGGGTTTACACAAATAATTAGTGTGCCAGGAAATTTATTAAAAATAAATAATTCTAATCAAAAGCAGTTAGATAAAACACAGCAATGAAAAAACAATAACCATATCTTTTTGCATTAATAATAATCAAACAGGTTCGCCAAGCGACATGACACTTTGAATGATCTGCTGAGGCTTTTGATCAGACCAAGTTATCCACCAACTTCCTGCAATTAATTACTAAGCTTCTGTCATGAAGTTAGTTGAGAAACTTTATCAATAAATACTAACATCAATTCGCACGAATGATTTCAAAGAATGAATGAAGAAATTATTTGTAGCGCATAAAAAAGTGATAATTATCTAAAACTGATCCATCATTAAATAGTAGTCCCAGATTTAATTAGTATTGCACTTTTATATAAGTATATCAAGAGCACTGAGTGCAGTTTGCATTCAGTTAGCATGCACTGAGTGCAGTTTGCATAGTTTTTTAAAAAAAGACAGATTTGTTCGCATTTGTCTTTTATCAAACTCCTTTACAAAAAGTTATGTACACTGGTCAAAAAAAGTATTCGTACACTAAGTTTTCTTACTTTATCTTCTGAACATTTGTTTCTAGGATGACTACTTGTTCAGCACTGAAATCGAAGATAGTAACAATGAATTTAATGCACTCATTTTCTGTTATAAACATAAAGAATTGATTAAAAAGCAGAAAAATAAAACCCTATTTAAAATTCATGGTTTTGTTTGGAGCGAAAAATTCGAAAATTGAAATGTTCTTCCAGAAAAGAGCTCATAACCAATTTAAAGAAATCATGGGCAGAAATCACATCTCAAGAGACACCAAACCTGGTGGAATCTATGCCAAGGAGGCTTCAGGCAATAACAAATGCAAAGGGATTGCTTACAAAATGATAGGTCTTTAGTTTTGCGTTAATTATATAATATTCAGACTGAGTGTATGAATACTTATTTTGCATACAATAAATTATTTTTCTGCTTTTTACTCAATTCTTTATGTTTATAAAAGAAAATGAGAGCATTAAATTCATTGTTACTATCTTCGATTTCAGTGCTGAAGAAATAGTCATCCTAGAAACAAAAGTTCAGTAGATAAAGTAAAAATACTTAGTGTATGAATACTTTTTTTGACCACTGCACGTATAAGTGTTGATTAAACGACAAAAAGGTTGATTAAACGTGAACCTCTATCTTTATTATTCATTGAACAAAAATTTTGTTAGTTTTAATGATTCAGCAAAAAAGTAAAATAATTTTTGTAACTTAGAGTAGCACAAACTTCGTAATAGAGGTTCAAAATACACAGGAATCATTTACAGATTGTAGGTAATGAGTACTGAAAACGGATTAGAATGGATAGAAAAAACATGCTTCAAATCTTCTCTTTGTTTATTATAATTGAACAAAGTTATTTGAAATCTAAGTTATTTAATATTTTCTAATTGAAAGTTTACAACTTACCTTAAAACCTAAAAGCGGTCAACTGTTACAAATTGCGATTGATTTTCTCAAGAAAAAAACACAATCTGAGATGAACAGCAGAAGAATTTCATAGATCCTTCCCTTTTCTGCTAGTGTGAGCGATTGCATGTTTATTTTGTGGTCCTTATCGGGGTTTTGAGCGTTTGCCCTTTGCTAGAAGGGGTAGATAGATAATTTCATATGTTACTTTTTCGAAAACTCATCCATCTTCAGGTGTGGAAGAGTTCGTCATGCACAACCAAGAATCTCTCATCCTTTCTTTTACTCACTCCTATCTTCCTATTGTCTTGGCTTTAAACGGTTCCATCCCTATCATTTTCACGTCTATTTCGAGATTATTATCCCAAATTACTCTTCTTCTTTCTCAGTGCCTTTTTGGTCCCTCTCTACTCTGTGTTTCTCCATCTTAGCTACCACTCTAAGAACTAAGCAACTCTTGATTCTTTTAATGACAATTCACTTCTGACCTTAGTATTGCCACCTGCTCGCACTTAGTCTATTTTTTAAGTTTATTTTAATCTTGTTTTTAATCTCTTTTCCAAACCTTGAAGGTGGCTATGATCCGATATTTTCAAAGCCTCTGACGTGGGTTTACTTTCCTTTCTCTCTTTGGAAAAGTTTTGTGATTATATCTTATTTTCGAAAAAGAGTTTGCGTTTATAAAACATATAAATAATAATAATCACAGGATAGGAAAGGATTAGTGCGTTTATAAAACATATAAATAATAATAATCACAGGATAGGAAAGGATTAGCCGAGTGGTTAGCGAATACTGGATTTCAACGCGAAGATCACCGGTTCAAATCCAGCTGCTGCGCCCTTAGATTTTATATTCCCAGGAGCTTCTTCATCACCTGTACAGACGAAAAGTGTTGTCTGTAACCGCAGAATACTGTGCGGAGGCCGGCAGTGCACTGAAAAGGGCTCCGGGCTCCAATGAACTCAGATGTTGATGGGCCATAAATCATTAAAATAATAATACAGTAAGGCATTCTGAGAGATAAGTTAATATCAACTTATTCGTCAGCACTTACGAGTTTCGGTAGGAGCAAGTGAAGTGAGTATTCATATATTTACACCTAATCAGGTTAGACCAATCACTTATAAGTAGTTTGTTAATCTAAAAGTACTGGAGAATACAATGAAATGCAGTAGTTAATCAAACTAGCAAACAGAGAATTTAAAATTTTCCAAATTATCTAGAATGTGTGCAGTTTTTCTTTTACTTTCCTCGGCATTGCGGTAGATGGTTACTGCCAATAATTGTGGAAGATGTCGAAAACGGAACAGATTGAAGGAAACACCTTTTTTCAGCCAGTGGCTAACAAAATGTCCATTTGGTCAGCGGTGGTGTTTAGATGTTAATGGCCGGTCTGATGGAAAGAGACAGAGGCACTGAAATAATACCAACAACTGGTGGCTGAATGTGTTCGCTGGCAGATTGAACCTTATCAATAGAACGCACCTTCCATTCGCACAATGCTCGCATTTCAAACACATACAATATTTCCATATTCCCTTCTAATTCAATACAAACCTGACTTATAGTTTACTAAAAACCTTTCCTAACATTAAATTAATATTTTTTCATCTTTCAACATTATAATTGTAGCATTATGCTCTCAATTTTTTTTTTTTTTTAATGTTTATTTTTTTTCTTAATTCTCTACAAATAATAAATAGTAATTTTTATTCATTTTAAGATCCCTTGAGTCCGAAAAAGTTGCTTTTACAAAACTGCTTTTTTGTGCTTGAGAACGAACAGCGCAACTCAAAAACAGAAATTTGCAGGAATCTTAGACACGACATTTCGAATTGATGACCACCAGGAGTTCCCAGTAATCCATTTATGGATAGAAAAACTGCCACAACTTAAGGTGCCACATTACTAAATGGATTTTCCTGTACGAGTAATTGAACGTAATTGAAAATTTTCTCGAAAACAGTTCCTAAGATTTTGTTAAAACCTTGATATTCTAATTGCGCACATGTAGTTTTGTAAACGTTAATTTGAAAAAACAATGTTTGTATTTAAATGCTTAGAAAGATAAATGTGAATGTATTCAAAATACTTTTACGCTTCGATGGTGTTAAATTAAAAAATACTTTAGTTTTCTTACTTCTGAGAGACGACACATTGGAATTCTCAAGCATACTGAAGAGAATAGAGACTAACAAATGATTTCGCATGCTATTAAGACTACTCGGGAAACGATCTAAACTTACATTTTAAAACAAATTTACTTTGTAGAAAACTGACTATGCCTATGGAAATGGATCTATGGATTCATTCATGTGGAGTTCAGCTAAACATTCCATTCTTACTGAATCCAATTCCACACAATCAAAAATACTTCGAAAAATCACCAATAATACTTCTTATTATCTCTCCAATTAAACTTTACATAAATGATTTATCAATTCCCTTCGTGTTCGAGGTGATCAAATGCAGCTATCATAGATTTCCCAACTTCTTATTCTATCATCACAATCCTCTTGTACAACAGCTTTCAGGCCTAACCTTATCCAATACTCACCTGAGACAAGTGAAGCCTCCAGTGGCCTCATGTTTCACTCAATCCGACGCCAAGAAGTGTTACCACTGAGTATCTTCTTCAAATGTTACTCTGCCATTTTATTCTAGCATCATATTTGGTTGTTGTAAATTTTACAGTTGATAATAAATAAGTGGATGACAAAAAAAGAAGAAAAAGAAATTGCTTCTTAAGATAGTTCTGGAGGAGAGGCTTCTTTTGCGTAGTTTAGTACTTTACCGTAGTTTTTTTTTTTTTTTTTTTTTTTTAACCTTTATTTAGATTTTTACCACTGCACAGAAACAAATGCAACAAGCAAAACAGATGGTCGATAATAGTGTGCTGATAGGCTAGGCCAACAAGCACACATTGACATGTCTGACATGAGCGACGGCCATCCAGCGATAGCAGTCGTAATATGCCATATAGCAGGAGAATCACGACTGTCTCACTAGATAGCCGACGCTACATTCGCAGATGGTCGCGAGGCCACCGACGCCTCAACCGTCGTGGAGGATTAGTTGGGAGGGTGGAGGTTGAGAGGGCTTGGACTAAAGGATTCATGTGAGAGGATAGTTGGGAATGGAATTTTATGTAGCGGGATTTGGCGAGGACAGAGACGAAGGGGATTTTAAGGTCATTGTGGATAGTATGGTTAGAGACGTAGAAAGGAGCATTGACAAGGGTACGAAGGATTTTGGATTGAAGGGATTGGATACGATGAAGGTTCGAGTGTTTGGCTGTCCCGTACAGTTCTATTCCATATGTCCATATAGGGGCTAGTAATGTGTAGTACAGCTGTCTTTTGTTACGTAGCGTCAGTTTTGAACGTTTGTCTAGTAATTTTTTTAATAGTTTATATCTGTTATTTAACTCAGTTCGTTTTAGTCGAGTATGAGGATTCCAGGTTAGTCGTTTGTCGAGGTGAAGTCCAAGGTAACGTACTTTTGTAACGGTAGGAAGAGCAATATGGTTGAAATATATGGAAGGAAGGGTTTTCCGGTTTAGTGTGAAGACTATATGTTTGGATTTTTGTTGATTTACCTTAATTCTCCACTTTCGTAGCCAGGGTTCTAGGATATTAATATGGGATTGAAGATGGCGAGTTGCCATGACAGGATCATTGTCAGACGATAAAATGGCCGTGTCATCAGCGAAGGTAAAGGTAGCAGTATTTGGATGCAGTGGAAGGTCAGCAGTGTAAATTGTATAGAGGAGGGGTGCGAGAATACTCCCTTGTGGGACACCGGCAAGAATAGGATATATAGGAGAAAAAGAAGTGCCTTCTACAACCATGAAATATCGATCAGCAAGGTATGATTTTAAGATGAGGTAGTAGGTTGAAGGAAGGATGCCCTTAAGTTTCCACAGAAGACCCGGATGCCATACCCGATCAAATGCTTGAGAAATGTCTAGGAAGGCTCCCGGGCAATACTGTCTCCGCTCAAGGGAGGTTGCGACGGTGTCAACAACTCTGTGAGCCTGGTGGATGGTAGAGTGGTAACTACGAAAGCCAAATTGATGGTGAGGAATTAAATTGAGAGGAGTTAAAATAGATTGGAGACGGAATAGTAAAAGTTTCTCGAACATTTTCCCTAGAAGCGGAAGTAGACTAATAGGTCGATAAGAGGAAGGAGAATGAGTTGGTTTGTTGGGTTTATGGATCAGACGGATTGAGGAGAATTTCCAAAGAGTGGGAAAGTGAGTAGTTCTAAGGATAGCATTGTACAAGGATGTTAGGAATACAATGGCCTTGGTTGGGAGCTGGAGAAGGATGCGGGTGGTTATTAGGTCGTATCCAGGACTTTTTTTCCTGGGGAGATTTTGTATTAACTGTTGAACTTCTTTAGGAGTGAATGCTTTGGGTGGTAAAGAAAGGGGAACTGGGATATCAAGTTCTTCATTTATAGTGGCACTGTGATGAGGATCCTCAATATCAGGATGAGGTACAAAAACTTGGGAGAGGTGTTGGGCAAAGCAGAGTGCTTTATCCTCGTAGGATTTAGCCCATGACCCGTCTGTACGTTGAAGTGGATGAGATAATCTCGCTACACAAAACTCCACTCAAATCTACACAGTCATTACAACAACCCTCTGATCCACAACATGTCCACTACAACACTTCCTTCAAATCCACAACGAAGACTAAAGCAGCGGTGGCCACGTGACCATCTCAACATAACGCCGACCTCCTAGGATGGATGCTGTGTTAGCTTTCCATCACTGGATGGTCGTCGTTCACTCCACTTACGCCACTTGGCGCACATGTATTTGCGCCATTTCCTTACCCTCATCCCTTTTGCTTGTTGTATCTATTACAGTTGCAAAATAAATAAACAAATAAAAAAATTATTAGATTTCATTTTTTTTTGTGATTTTCACAGAAAACTTAATTGAAAAATTACAAAACATTAATAATAGCAATAATAATAATAAAATCCATGCAGATTGATTGTATGAAGGTTCTGAGCCACTTTGTCATTTATCTTAACATCAAACAGCCATTTAAAAAATATTTAGTCGGAACAAAGTGGCCATTCACGGCTACAATCCCGTTTAAGTTATTTATTCTCTTTCTATTAACTATTTGTAATAGAATAGATCCAGACTGTCTGTAACAAGACTGCAGGTAAGTCCACTTTTGATCCAGTCTCGGTAATGGTAATGGTGATTTATAGCTGCTTTGACAGCTGTGCCTTTCTGAACTTAGGCTTAGCAAGGTCTACCTCAGGCCAACACTGTCAAACACTCTGAAGTATTCTTTAGACAGGTTCTATTTTTACCTTTCTATAACTTTACATCGATCAATGATGACTCCTTTTGACTGCAATGAATTTTTTTTTATTTTATTTATTTGAAAGCCGGTTTTGTGCCTAAATATGATTCCGTCGCCCATACCCAAAAGGTTCTTTCTTTATTGAACTTAAAACAAACAAAATAATGACTAATTTTACCGTACTTATAAACTGAGCGTAAACAAAACCCTAATTAAAAACCATAATCCTTTACATTCATAATATAATATAACTGAACGTTTAAACAAGAAGGGATTATTTTTCCTTTTAAGAAATATACAAACCGCTTAGCGTTTCATAAATCACTTGACATAAACTGTACAAACAAAACTTGCTGGGAGCAGAGAATTTGAATAAAATGCATGAAAGCACCAGGTTAGAACTTTAAGAGCTAACTCAAGTCCTTAGTTTCATTGAGAGTTATTCATCCGTACCGGCAATTAAAAAAAAAAAAAAATTCTAAAGCGAATTGATTAAAACCTTTATAATACCTTTATAATATAATGTATAATTCGAAATATTTTTGTCTGAGACTGTTTTTCTTTTATATTTCTGCAATTTATTGTTATATCTTTCTAAAAATTGTTTTTGTTAATTTCAAAATACAATATTTTATCGATTCAATAGTAAATAAATGATAAAATTTCTTGAGTTCAATTATGATTTTGTTATTACTTGTCTTAGTTTATTTTATATATTTGTATACACAACTCTATTTTGTAATGATGTTTATTGTATATTACAATAAATAAATAAATATATTTGGTTCAATTTGAGAAATAAAATCTCAAGTTTAGATTTTCTTTACACAATTCAGCTTTTCCGAGCTTTATTTTAATCCACTTAGGAAAATGCACAACAACTGTTGTGCAGGCGAAAATTTTCTTTACAGATTTAAAAGAATCTAAAGAATTGAAGCAACAGGAGAATCGTTCTTTTTTAAAAATAATTTTCCATCAGCTAACAAGAGAACTTAGATTAATAATCTCGAGTTTTTTTTATTGTCTGAATGTCCTAGTTTAAAGAATACAATTGAAATCGAATCTAGGTAAAGAGATTACAGTAAAAAAGATCAAGGGAAAAGCGACGAGGAAAAGAAAATTATAGAATAAAAGAAGATTGGCAGCACAACACGTGACTATTCCTCCATCTTCCTTGAACATTAATTTAAAATTATGAGCCTCGGGCAAGGATTCTTGCCACCAAATAAATCACGAGGTCCATTTGTCGTTGATGTTTATTGCCGTTGTCATTATACAATAATACAACCTGCAATGGAATCTCTAATAAATTTTCCTAGAGAAATTGCCATTTTGTTTAAAAGATTTTTGAATCTTTTTGGAGGTGCGGGGAGGTCACTAGGGAGTCTAAAGGTTGAAAGCTCATTGCACTAAAACTAAATAACTTTTAATTTAAAGTTTTACTTAGGCAAAAAGATTTAAGGCACTTCTGTCCATTAAGGCTTTTATCTAAAGTATCATTTCTTATATTGTTATATTGTACCACCTTATCACTTATCAGAGTGAAACAATAAATAATGTCCATATGCCTTCTGTGTGTAGTACATCTGAAGTGAGCTTCAAAGACGTATTGGTCAACTTCATATTCTCCAATATTTCCAAATGACGCCACTTTATTTTATATTTTCTAAAATCATTACTTTTTTGCAATAAAAATGTTATTACTCAGTAAGTTTTAGTCCGAATTCGATTCTGATGACACGGTTAGAAAGACAGATAAATTTTCTAAAAATTGATACCATTTCGAAGCATAAGTTATTCTCCAAACAGCCTCAATCTTCCTCCGAATGCTGGAAAAATAAAAGTAATCGAAATTTTTAAGAAAACTCATTAGGTCCTTATGTGTGATCATTATCAGACTTAGGTGCTGGCACTTTTTATAAAAGTTTCCTTGTCTAAATGAGCTTTCAAACGGTATATCATTTTCCAGGAACTCTTTTATCTTCGTATGAGAAATTACGTTTATTTTACGCCAGAAAAACGTGTTCACGAGCACTCAATAATGTTAGTTTATCAAGTTGTTTAATTCATTGAAAACTCTTTTTAGATGGACCTAGTAGTCAATTTTTAAAGTAGATTATCTTAAAATAAGGGAAGTTAAAGGTTACAAATTGCACTTTCAAAATTTACTTCTAATCTCTCTGAAATATTTGAGAAAATGTTAGGAAATATTTTAAACACCATCCGGATACCGTCAGTGAACTGGGAAAAAAGGTGTTGGGCGCTGTTGATTTCAGATGTAGGCGACATGTTTTAAAGTAAAAATAGAAAAAAAAAAAATTGATCTGTTTTCGGATTGATTTTGACAGTTTCGCCATGATGAATTGATTTATAAATAGATTAACATTAAAGAAGTATAAATCGCAATCAATCACTAACGGACAAAACATAATGTTACATAGATTCCTGGATAGCGAACTTTAACCTAGAAAGCTGCACTACCGTGTCTTATTAATGACGTAGTGATTATAGAACTCCAACTCTTAATGAAGCCAGAAAGTTTAGGGAGCATGAAAGTTGGCCCTAAATCTAAGGTAGGAAGTTGTTAGCACTAACTAGGCGATGGAATTCAGCGGATGCTTGTAGCAGAGATGTTCACTGATCAATATATTGGGAATTGGAAGTATCTCCAGGCTGGATTTCCACTTCTCAGCAAAACTTATCACCAGATATTCTTCTCACAACGGTGTTACTTTACACTCGCATGTTTCCTTTACTTGGAATTTTATGTAAATGTTATTTTCTTCTGGGAATCAAAAGAATCGAAAAATTATACTAAACAAATAAATTACTTAAAGTACTTTTTGCAAAAATAAATCTGTTATGTTTTGGCAAACAGTCTAGTTCAAAACTTTACAAACTTATTAAAATTAATAACAAAGTATCAAAGGTGCTGTATCTAAAAAACAAACGTAAATTCGGTACATGTTTAAATTTCTTCTCAATTCGATGCGTAAAAAATAATATTTCAAGAGATAGCGTAATTAAAATTTAGCATTAAAAAAAGTACCTGTTAAGAAGGATCTTACACGCAATAAGTAAAGTGATTCAGGAAATGATATTGCAGACGGATATATAATTTTAATGGAGCTTTTAATTTGCACAACATCCTGATAGAACATTGGAAACGTTACTGATATTTCCGATCCTTTTTAATCTTCTTGTATTGTCAATTACACGCGGGAAATCAGTTTGAAACGATCATTCTTCCTCATTAGTATAATTACTCTCAGAAGAAAACAACTGGAGGTAGCGGTTTTATGCTGTCTTTTGCTGGAAATATTGACGGTACAAAAATGTTAATTAGTTTAACAATTTTTGATAATTATACTAAACATATGATTCTTAAAATTGACAAGATTTGAAATGAGTCCTTTCTTGTTCATTTTCAATGTGTTTTCATTGCATGATTCACAGTTTGATAAAAACAAATTAGTAAAATTTACATTAATTTAAACGCAAATAGTCGCATTTCGAAATTTCACATCTACTTTATTTCGACCTTGTATAACTGGCAAAAGAAGACAATTTGGCTTTCCGATTTCCCAGTCGATTTCTATGTGGAATGTTGATAGTAACAAGTTTTGATATTACTTTTTGTGTTTTGCAAGAAAGAAGGACCTTGTCTTTTAAAAAGCCAAAATTAAGAAACTTCCAACTGATCGCTTTTTTTCCAATTAAAAAAAGAAAGCTATTTTTAATTTTAAAAGATCTCTTTATAATTTTTTACTTATTTATTTATTTACTCTGTTTATGCCGCTAGGCTTACAGATGGAGTTGGCTACAAATGGAAAATTACATAAATAAATAAATACATTTTCCTGCAACCATGTAGGAATGTTCTCATTACTCAATTAAAATCAGCTGTGTAATGCCCAACTTCCCACACTAGTGGGGGGAAATTCCCATTAGTGTCACTTTCCGCACAAGTGAGTGGAAAAACTTTATTGTGCTTCCTTGATATAAGAAGTTTTGTTATTAACATAAATATTTTCTGTAAAACTCTAATAAGCTTATTTAAATTTATTTTATTTAAATAATTAAAAAACGAATATTAAAATAAAATAAAAATTGAAAGGAATATAGAAATAAAAATAATACTTTAATAAATAATTAGATATTTTTAATTATAACAGTTAAAAAGGTTATAGTGTTACCTTATAGAAATTTAAAATGGATTCTAGTGATGCCTGTTTAGAAAACACTCCTCCATCAATAAAAGAAACAGCAGAAAATGTAATAAGTAATGTAAATACGTAAGTAATGTAAATAATTGTAATATAACAATAAATGTTAATAATAAATAAATTACTTTTTGTAGACTGTAAAAATGAAATTTTTAATTTTATTAGTTAATAAATGGTTGCAGAAAAAATATAATATTTAACTCTAGTGTAAAGTATTTTCCTCACACTCGGCAATTTGCACTTGCACTCGCATCGTTTCGCTCGCTCGTGCGTGCAAACCCTGCCTCGCGTGAGGAAAAGTACTACTTTCCACACTTGTTAAATAAATAACTATTGTTATAATTACTACAAAATTAATTAAAGTAAAAATAAACATATATGAAATTAAGATACTTTTTTTACCTAACAAAATAATCGTAGTGGAGAGGGGAGCACATTTGAACAGAATTTACATTTTCTGTAACTGAGTGCACGGAATCGTATTATTGAACCTTTTTATTTTGTTTTCTACAACTGTCAAGTCTTCTTAACAGATCTGTATTAATAAACAGTTGGTACTTTACATACATATCTATATTTTTTAATTTAAAAATTTTGTGTCAATGTTAATATCTGCCCCACTGGTGGGGTAGCTTTGAACACAATATAAAATAGAAAGAAATGATATTACTTTACTCTGGATCTACCTTCTATCAGTTATTTCTCTCACTACTACATTACTTTCTCTTTTAAACCACTGCTAGTTCGGGATGTTGTACCCGAAGTGATGGGTTTAGGAAGTTTGAACAAAATATTCGGTTTGTTGCGCTTCTTAATGTAGGTTCGGACCACTTTTGCCCTTCTTTGCGATTAAACAAAAAAAAGTCACAAACTTGCAGGTCGGTAGGGCGGCACATTTTAACTGTGATGTTGAAATGTGCCTCTCTCCTACCGTAAAAGAAAATATAATCCCTTTTTGCAAGCAAATAGACTTTTGTAAATACTAGGTTTAAAAATACGAATTCCAAATGTTAATATGGGCTAACAATATTTACACCTTGTCCACTACAATTTTAACAATACACTTCCAAAGATGCAACAAAAATTTTACTTCCACCTTACAAAATAAAACATTCCTCAATTCTGACTTTACTAAAAATGAAAACGAAGGGAAACTCTGTCAATTATACAACAGGTCTACCACCAAAATATGGAGAAAATTACCAATCATAAATGTTTTAAACATTTAGCGGGAAAAATAAACTGTTCAAAGGTGCCCCCCTCTCCCCTGCTTATGCACATAAATTAAAACAAGTAAAAAACGCAGAGCTACAAATAAAGGTGTTAAATAAAGAGAGAGAAATTTTTTGAATTTACATTAATAATAATAATGAGCCACTAACATTAATATAATGACATTTTTAATTTAAAACTTTAGGTACAAAACAGGTATAGGTATATCCTTTATTTTCTCTTCAGACGTATTAGTTGAAAACTTAATAATGAAATAAATTTATCATAGTCTGAGATTGCAGAAAAATGCTTTTCTAAATATTTCATTAAAAAGTGAAATAAGCAATTTACCTAGTACGTGCAATTTTTTCTGAGTTCTTCTTCTTTTAAAGCAAATCGAAACACAGAGGATAAAATCGCAAAAATACAAAAATGTGGTACATAAAGAGTGGAAGCTGATAGTTAAAACAGATTTCTATAAAGTATGAAGTTCAGCTAGGCAAAAGCTCAATAAAAAATATTCAAGTTCCTAATCACGATCAAATTTAAATTTGTGTGACGGGAAATTCACAAATTCTCTCAAGTTAAGAAATGTAGGTAATATCTTATTTGTTATTCACAAAAAGAAATTATTTCACAAATGTCTAGAGCATGTTCTGCATTGATATTAACTGTGGAACGTTTTTAAAATGATCTTAACGTCCTCCACTCACAATGTACGTAATTGTGTTCAGCGACCATAACACCAAATCTGCTTACTTTTATTGAAAGGTAAGGAGATCAGAGTAGAACATGTTTTTACAGAAATCATGGCTGAGGTATTTAGCAGATTAGAAAGAAAAGAACTGAAAATCGTCCATGGAGAGGAAAGATTTTTCAGAATTAAAGGACAAAAAGTGTTTCATTGGCTGTCGATTACTTTTTAGATGGATTTTTTAAACCCATATCCGGTCACATAGGGTCAATTCATTTTACAAGTTTTCATTTTTCAGTCACATTTTTCTCACCACCTTCAAATTGCCTCTAAATTCCGAAGTTAGGTTAAAATTTTAGTTTTGAACAGGGAGTGGCGAACTTTTTAAATGTCTGTGAGCAAATTTTTGTAATTTTCACATTTTAAACACTGTACTGAAACTTATGGAAGTGTAGGGCTCTACCAAACGTTCTAATTATCACCGACTACAAACACTTCAATCCAAAATTCTTCGCAGAATCACTAATGCTCCATTTTGAGTTTCTAACCAGACCATCTTCAAAGATCTTAATGTTCCTTTTCTAATCACATCCCGTACATACAAACAATTTCATCTCTGTCCCCACTACAATCCATTAATCCAAGAACTTTCTTCCCAATCCATTCCTAGGAATCCAAATAGAAGACTGAGACGCCGGTAGCAAAGAGATCTAATGATGGAATCAAATGGATTTATAATATTTTCTTAGTCAATTTGTAAATATGTAAATATCCCTCACTCTGCTCATTCAGTCAAACTCTCAGCGCTATTACTTTGTCATTTACTCGCAACTCAAGTTGCTCACCATTCCTTATCACATTCACAATCTATCGCCTGCATATTTCTCATTCCTCACTTCTGGACAATATCTCGGAGGGTTGTCAGTGGACAACTGCTCCACACTTGTGCTCATCTCTCCCCTTCATCACATTTACTAGATGCAAGTTTATGCAGTTCTAAATTATCCAATAAATAAATTTAAAACAAATTCACATTTTGAAATAATGGTTTGACAGATTAAATTTTACAATGAGAAAAAAGAGTAAATATTTTTTTCTAAAAATGACAATATTTTCACATTATTATAAAACTATTTATAGAAATATGTAATCAAGCTACAAGAGAAACTATATAACTAAATTTTGTAAACAAAACTAGTCTAGTATACTGTAAATTAAACTTTGGGCAACAGCCAAAGATTCCAATATCTACAGAATCCCATCTTTTTAATCAAAAACACTCCGTTCGAATCACTAAAGCTTCTTACTTCATTTCTAACTCCATCTTACACCGAAATCTACTTGGTCCCTACGTTTCTGAAGCTACAAAACCCCGCTACGTCAAGTTACAAGTCTCAGTTTTTTCACAACCTAACCATCTAGTTTTCTCAATTTACCGCATTGCCAGGAGGAAATCGGTCGAGACAATTTAAGCGACGATGGTCACATGAATTTAATGGAGTAAGTGCCTGAGCATAATAGCGTAATGTTATTCTTTGAGAGTTTCACCATTGGGTGAATTCTCCCCCTCATCATGCTGTTCACGAATTCATACATAATTATAATGTTGTATCAGCTTCACTTGTCGCAGAAATGCAATGCATTTGCAAAAATAAATACTGTTGAAAAAGACAAAAATGCCCAAAGTTATGGAAGAGAGGTATTAATAACAGTGTAAGACCCAATCTTAGTGCAAAGATTCTTTTGTAAGTTCCATTTTTTTAACTGTAACTTGCTTTCCTAACTTCGAGGCAGCTGGACTCGAACCCAGGCTTTCAGTGGAGAGTCCAGCGTGTTACCCACTGTACTTAGCTCTTCCCTTATGTTATTATTAATGTTAACTGTAGTTATTCTATTCATGGAAATATTGAACCAAACATAAGTCAGTCATTTATAAATTTAAAAAGTTCTAAGTTAATGGCTTCCCAGAATGCTGAAGAATGCCTAACTATTACTTTTCGAATAAATATTCAATATCTATCTTACCTATTTAACTTCTTAACGTCCTAATGTACTCTGAAACAATACAAGAAAGAAGGTTACTCTTATTTATTTACAGAAACTAAAAAAACAAAAAATGACGAAATTTTTACTTTAAGTTTTCTTCATACACTAATTTTTACCCCATTTTGGCTTCAGTTTACATACTTTTATCAGAGATAATCATTTTATCGTCCCAAGAGTCCAAGAAAACGAATAATGAAAAATTGTAAAGAAATTCTATCTGTAACTAAAACCGCTTGTAACTCAAGCTCTGTAATTCAATAATGCATTAAGTTATGTTTAATAGTGTTCAAACAGTAATAACAATAGATTCTATATTGTCTTTCACATATAATCCTCCATCATTTTTTCCGCTTTGTTTTGTTTTAATAATTCAGTTAATACAATAATGGAGTTCTCTACTCAGACATAGATGGATGTAGCCTGTCGACAAGTAATACTAAATACTAAAAACATGGACTGAGTTTACGTGATTGATAACTTCGCATATATATATAGATATAATATATAAACCCACAAACGCACGTCACTTGCTAAAGTTTTACAATATGTTTTTGCGTTTAATCTAATTAAATTTTATTGAATCGATTTGTGCAAACAAAGATAAATAAAGCTAAATACCACAAAGTTTATTCAATAAAATAGCACTACCGCTCTAACGATTAATTTCAAATTTGGAATGTTTAATTTCAATTCGTACTATAAAAAGTACTACAAAAACTGAAAAATCATTACTGTAAACCAGTATTTCCGGCTAGTTGGTTTCTTTTCCAAAAAGCTGATCTCTGCGTCCCACGTCAGCTCCAGTTCGAAATATCAAATTTGAACTTACTATGTTTTTCCTGTTTTGCGTGAAACAAAAACAAAAAAAAATCAGGGCAACTCAAAATGATAAAAACAATGATAAAATGCAATAAATAAATACAATATTTGCAATACAAATAAAAAATAAATAAAACTTTAAGCTTTAAAATCAATTTGTACTAATGCCTGATGCAGTAAACATTAATCAACAGTAGAGGAGAGTACTTAAAAAGAAAATAAAGAAAAATATTTGAACACCTGAAAGTTTTCCCAAAAGTGTGGAAACTTACCCACATTTGTTTCCATTAAAGAAATAGAGAAAACTTAGAAAACTACTCGAACTATATTAAGAATTGTGAGTTCTGTTTGTAAATCTACACTTGAATTCCTTTTAACTGAAGTGTAGCTACCTTTTTAGACGGTAAAAGTTGTAAAAAACAAACTTTTGAATGATTCTTAGTTTAATGTTGGCAATTATCTTCTATTTACAAATTTTTTAGATCCCTTGGAAAGTAGAATTACAAAAGAAGCAACAGCTTGTTAGTACTAAACAGTTCGGCTTAATGCATTGATTGCCTCATAGAAACCAGGATAAAGTTAAGTCCAGCGGTAATCAAAGTAAAATATTCTAACAGAACAATTTATAATCAAATATAATAATAATAATAATAATAATAATAATAACAATAATAGTGTTTTATTTATATCAATAATACCCAGATAAAATAAAAGTGAACAAAGAAAAAATACTTTTCAGCAAGGATAAAAATCCGTCTGCCGAGTTGCTACATCAAAAACACAACAAAATAATACACCATGTTACAGCGAAATAATCACAAGTAATTTAAAAAACTAACCTAAAAATCAATTAATAATTCACTGAAATTCCTCCATAATCAGTCTTCTATACAATAGCGCTGCCTTTAAATATTTACTTAAGTGGTCCCAATTTTTCCCGTTAAGAAAAAGAACGACATCCTCCTGTGCTAACTTTTTGCCTCCCAGATATTGCAATCTATAAGGAACCAGGATGGGGCATATCCCAATAAAGTGGAAAATGTCTTCAATCTCAGATAGATTACACAGGATACACTCTTGCCCAGACTCCGTACAAAAAGGCCTGTAGTTAAGGTACAACGATTCAGATAAGTTGTGCCTCAGAAAATGTCCTGTTACGGGGACATAATCTACCTCGTATAGCAGTCTGGGGATACAGTTTATGAAAATGTCCCATTCTAGCACGCGACATCATGTTCTCTTTCTCTTGTTGTTGCACTACCGAAATCAATGTATTCAACGAGGTTTCCCCAGTTAATAAATTTTCCATTTGGGAGTACGGTGTCTGCAATTGGGAGCCTATTTTTGCCCATTCTTCCCACCATAGAACTTTATTGGCAATTACTTGTTTGGCTACTTTTTTGGGAAGTCTTTGATCCGGGAGTTTGAGAACTTTCAAAATATACTTCAAATGTAATTTGAGCGTGAAAGTAAACATTGTATGTAATCCTGACTCTAAGTTGATGATATAATTTGATACATTACCAGGGAGTCTGAACAACTTTTTTTATAAAAAAAAATAAACTCTGTAATTTCTCCAACGTGTCATATCGTTTTTATAATCAAATATTGTAAAGTTTAAAGAGTGAACTACTAACTTATTGGCTTGGGAAATGAAGTGAAATCCTCAAAAGCGCAAAATAAAGGGAAAAACAATGGAAATAGTATTGTTCGTAACAGCAGTACTGAGGATAATGTTTGCACTCAGATTTAAACATAAAAACAGGCCAAAATGAAGTAAAATCTTTATTTATTAAATTTGGGGGTAATTAAAACATTAAATTTACTATCTACTGATTAGAATTAGTTCTTGGTTGATTTCGCAGCGATGATAGTTCAACACTTAACAGAAGTAGATAAAAAATTGTTAAAAATACAGAAATCGCGAAAATACAGTAAAGGCTATTTTTGGGCACAATAAGCCTCTTGTGGCTGCCATGCCGTGGGGCTTTTCTAAGGCTTTACGTCCAACTAACAAACATACTTTACTATAAATTTCTCATATTAACCATTAAATAAAATCCAAGGCCTAGAGACCGGGGAATCGAACCCACTAAACCAACAATACATCTTAGCATTGCGGGTCTAGCCTATCTAACCGCTCGGTGGCGCCTAAATCGCGAATTATTTCTGTCATAAATAATTTTTAAAATTTGTGCAGTCGGAGGAAAACTGTAGTCGTTACACAACGAGACAAATAGAACATTTACATCAAAATATAACATCGAGATCCAGCTGTATTTTTGTTCAGACCGAAAGAGAACTTAATTACAACAAAATCATACAATAATTGTGTCTTGATGGACTTGCATTTTCTGGGAACAGAATTTTATATATATATATTTTTTAAAACGTACTACAGTTTATTTGTGCAGCATCTTCTCTTATCATCTTGCCTTTTATATCATATCATCTTGTCTTTTTCTTGATAACTTAATCTACGTTAAAGTTTTCTATTTTGAAAGATGTAAACTTTATAGATGAATTCTATGAATATTTTATTAAAATTCATGCGATTATTCGAATAAAGAAACTTCTGAAGAATTGTGGTGTTTAGGCTGCCTCTAACGTGCCACTTTTGTACATTGTATTGTCTTGCCACTTAAATAGAATAAAATTGTGAAAATAAATTGCCAAATTTGAAATAAATTGGTCTACGGGAAGAGGTACTAAAGGAATAGATTTTTTTTCACTATTTTTATGAACTTTTATTTAATAAGATTTTCCCCCAGTAATCCGATGAATGGTAAATCTAGGAAACGGAGTGTGTAGATTACCTCTAACGTGCCATTTTCTTGTAATGCACTTATTTACTGTTAAAGATGGTTAATTAATTCGCCAAAACAAATTCACCCAACAAATGTTCGGTTACAAATTGTTAATAGTGTTGATGAGAATAAAATATTACTTAAATCTTCGGAGTTTAATGGAAATTTAGTGAGTTATAACCTTGAGTAAAATTTTAAGAGAGATTTCACACAATAGTTTTAGAACATACAAGACTCGAGGAAGCACATTTTAATGGAAACTTACTTTAGAAGGACTAAAAACAGTTTCAATTATATAAAGATTTTTTTTGGACTATTTTAATTAAAACGTTTTTGCTGATTCTCAAAGGATTTATATATTTTTTACTTAAACTTCACAGTATACTGAGCATTCATTTATTATATTCACTTTTTTGCTCTAATATAAAAATTAGTGAAATATGTTTCCACTTTCCCTACCACTTTTATTTTTACTTCTGTAGTAAAGTTTTTTTTGTTGCCTTTTTTTTGGCATTGGCTTTCGCCATACAGCCAGCATCGTCTAGGTGCTTATCACTAGAATAACACTCACTCTCCATTCTTACTTATAAATACATTCGCTTCACACTTTCATCCCTCTACTATATCCAGCTATTTACATAAACTACAGCTAATGGATGGATCAGTACTCTACATTCCTGCCATCCTTATAGCTTAACCGAAATTAAAATCACGTAATCCTTCTCTAATTATTTTCTTGCATTCATTCTAAACGGCTGTAACTTTTAAATACATTCATATTTCATTGCTAGCTCTGCTATAGAATGAAGCACATAGATGTTGCAGGAGAATATTATGTCTTCATAGCGAAATGGTGCATCTAAATACCTGTATATGTCGTCAAACATTCATTTCCTTTCTACCTCATAACGTGGACATATCATTATTATTTGTTTGAAATCCTCCTCCTCATTGCAATCTACGCAAAGAGGAGAGAGGACCTTTTGTTGATCCTGTGAAGATACGATCCACACACCGCGTGGTTCGCTCTCAGTCTGCTTATTGTCGTAACAACCCATTTATTAGTGACAGTTCCCCTTAAACCATGGTTGTCTAGGTACTTCTGTAGTTGACTTAAAAAGAAAGTAAAAAAAAAACTTTAAAAACTTAGAAACTATAAAAAAAGTTAATTTAAAAGTAATTTTAAGCAGGAAGTAAATCGAAGAAACGATCTTTTTTGATCAAAGGTTAGAATAAATATGTCACTTTTTAAAAGCAATATGATAACTAAATTAAGAAATAGCTGAACAGCATTTTCTCTCTCTTTTATTAAAAATTCAAATGCACAAATTCCATACATTTTCATAAATAAAATGTTTGATAAACATGTTTGATAAAAATGATTTTATCAAACAGTATGAAATCGTAAATAATAAAGAGTTCAGATTTTCAGGAAACAAAAACCTGTAGGTGTTATTGGATGTTTAAATATAATAATATATTTAAAGTGAAACAATGTATATTTTGATATAATCAGTTTGTACAAATAAAAAACAAATACACGTACGGAACGCACATCGTTGGAATATTTCGTGAGTTTGTGGACACGAACAATAAAAAACAATTGACACGTTAGCAAATTAATATAATTTTTTATTACTTAAAAATGGGATTATGGAGAAAGTTTAGTTAGATGACAAAATCTAGTAAAAACTCATCCGGGATGAACTAAGAGAGCCAAAATGATAATTTTTTACTTTCTGTTACCAAGAAATTGGCAATATTTATCCTCATTATTTATTATAAATTCTTAATCTTTTTATATAATAGATGAGGAGATGGTAATATGGAACGACAGTCTTTTTTTACCTTGCATACTTTGAACATTACTGAATTTAAAATCTACTTTGAAGTAAAATTATATACATACACTTTTCTTTGTCTTTGTAATTTTGGAGTCCTGAGTAGATTACAGCAAGGATTCTGTGGAGTTACACTGAAAAAGTCTGTAGTGGTGCCACATTGGGTTTTCAGAAAGTGTGGTGGTAATATGGGACACACATAATAATTATAGTTAATGTTCTCGTTTCTCCATGAATTGTAAATATAAGCCTTAAATACGCCACAAAACTATATATTTTACACAATTATCGTACATTAAGGATAAAAATTAGGGTGTAATCAGTTTTCTTGGAGAAATGATCTTTTTAAGGCCCTGTAGAAAAAAAATATATAAGACACTAGTTCGTCCTCAGTGCCACTTTTCATACTTGTTTCGCAGACGATTAACGAGGTCGTTATAAGGGGACAACGCTGTCCCATAATACCACCATACACCGCGTACAATATCATTTTTTTCCCAATATACACTCATATTTCAAATCTATAATACCGGCAATTAAAACTCTCTACTTTCTACATTTTTAATGTCTAAGGGAAATTATTCTAACTTTCCTCGGTATTACCCAAAAGCAGAGGTAAATCAACCTTAAGAAAACTTTTTAGCACTGACAAAATCCACACGATCCTCTCTTGGACAAAGCTGCCACTTGATTGACGCGCTGCCTTCTGCAGCAGACAAAGCCTACCCCAAAGTAAGTAGTAAGGCACCAGAAACTAACAGATAGCACATTGATAGTTTCACATAAACAGGGGAGTCGCAAATTCCAACCCCGTCCAAAATTGCCGCCTTCTCTTGAATTATAATATAAGTAATTGACCTGCGAAGCTAATATGTATTATGGTACTGGGTTCGATTCCCGGTCTTAGACCATTTATTTAATGGTTAATAAAAAAACATTTACAGTAAAGTATGTTTGCTAGTCGCCTCCGTCCACGACACCTAATTGGTAGTTGGATATTAAGCCTCGCCTGAAAAAATAGGCGATTACTTTACTTTAGTAAATATAAGAAATAATTATCAGTATCTGGTTAATTTATATAAGAGTACATTTTCAAACTGTATCTAGCAGTTAGTCGCTTGATTCTTTGTTACGCTGGCCAAGTGTGGGGTTTTCAGCGTTATGAGGAGCTGGAGAAGGTCCAGTATTATTTTATCAAGAAACTGTTTGCGCTCCCTAATTCTACCCCCAATTTTATGTTGTACCTCTTCAGGTACAACATACCTGACTGAAGTCTTCACTTCAGTTGATTTGATTTTTATTTTTACTCTCAGACTCCATTTCAAATATGTCAGAAAAGTGTTTTCACTCCCTATTTCCCGTTTCCCTCGTATAACAGCATCAGAGGTAATAAGTAAAAACGCCTCTTGGTTTCTTCATTGGAAATTCCCTTTTTGTAATAAATATAACTTGGAGTTCGATCTTTTCTTGGAGAATGTTTTGCAGTGGCGGTCTAGTATCTCTAAGCTACTACCTTACAATTAGTGCTAAACTCCGGGAGGAGTCTTTACGGTCTGCCCAGTCTTTCGCCAGGTTTGTTTTATACAAAGAGCTCGATCATACCGTCTCGGTCTTTAGTTTTAATGGTTAGCGCAGCTGACACGTTAAGTCTTATTTAGCTTCGCTGGTTGTTCAAGTCACGAGGAGAGCTGCTATACCTGAACTACATGCCGTGGTATTGCAGAGATACAGATATCTGTTCAAATGTGCAACTCTGGAGCAAGGAGGACATTTTCCACTTTGTGGCTGAATGTTCGATTCTCAACGAAATACGTACGTCTCCTTAGACTTGGTCGCCGCTTCTTATTCAGATCTCAGTTCTACTTTTATCTCCAGATTGAGAATTGTAAACCCTTGTTCGTCATGCATGCCAACACCGCTATCAATTGGTACAAATCTTCAATTATTAACTAAACAAAATATTGTTTTTCATTCCGCTTTTCTGAAAAGCTCTAGCTTTTTTCTGATTCCTCTTCATTTATGTATTTATTTTTCTAGTTTTATTTTTATTTTCTTTTCGCTTAAAAGCTTGTTTAAATTTTTCTTTTATTTAATGCATTTAAAATCTTTAATTCATTAAAATTTAAAGGAATGTATTTTATTTTTCACGACAATTTGCTTGTACTTTTTTGTTTTTTCTATGCTTTTTGTATCTGTTTACACTTTTATGGTACGTGCATGTCCACTTCCGGCAGACGGATTTGTCCATGCCGTAAAATACTTATTTATATATTTCAATTTATTTATCTTGTAAATAAATTATTATTTTTTTTTTTTTGGCGCATTAACAGCTGAGGTTATTAGCGCCCGGAGATTTTTCCAGTGCACTGCCGGCCTCCGGACAGTGTTCTCTTGTTACAGACAACACTGTCCATCACCGGAAAGTGAGATGTAAGAAGCTCCTGGAAGAGAAAATCTAAGGGTCAGCAGCTGGATTCGAACCCGGGACCTCCGCGTGGGAGTCCAGTAAGCTATTATTGTTATTATTATTATTATTATTATTATTATTATTATTATTATTATATTTTCAACACAGGAAAGAACTTATAACTCTGTAACGGTTATTGCCTATTGGTTAATTAAACAAATGAACACAGCTGCCTAAATCTGTTAGAGATTTTATAAAATAACTAGGCAAAAAAACAAAATTCCAACCGCGCACATTCTCCGCACAAGATAATGGCGTTACCGTTGTAATGTCCATATTTTTCTTCTTCTTTTTTTTTTATATTTAAAAATGTTTTCTGGACTTCACATATCCATTTAATACGCTTCAGTTTTTAATTTAGATTTTTTTTTTTTGTTTTTTTGAAGGAACGTAATTAGTAAGGTTGGGTTAGAGTTATAAAATAACGCTTGAAATTAATTAAACGCTGAGCTCTTGTTACAAAAGCTGACAAAAAATTTGTATATATTGTATATATGTATATATGTACATACAATATTCACCTTCATAGGTGTGTTTTAATTTACGCTAGATTATATTTTAAAATGTAGCATCATCCTTTAACGTTATCCGAAAACTCCCACATTTATATACATGTATAAAATTCCGGCTAGCCACTATCGTCTCCATTCTCATTTTTTTTTACATAAATAGAATATTTAATAATACATAATATTTCTCAATACTACTACTGCTCCCTGGCCATCACAGCCCATGAAGGGCCTGGACCTCAGCCACAACAGCTTTCCACCGTTCGCAACCGTTCTCCAACCGTGCAGGCCGACCTCCTCAATATCATCCTCCACGCCCCTCAGCCTTGGTCTGCCTCGGGGGCCTTCTCCCGCCAGGATGCCCATACAATGCTCTCTTTGGAGCTCTTACGAGGGTCGTTTGAAAAGTCCGTGCAACGTCAGAGAGATAGCACTACTGGCGCGTATCGAGGTTATGTTTAGTTAGTAGCATCTCTTAGAAGAACACACACCAAGTTTCAGCCAGATCGGTCTATTTCTTTGTGTTTGGCATTCGTTTGAATCGAGGAAGTCGAGTGATTTTCAAAAAATGGACGAAAAAGAATTTCGTGTGTTGATTAAACACTACTTTATGAAAGGCAAAACGCCTCAGGAGACTAATGAGAAGCTTCATAAACATTATGGTGATTAGAACAGTTTATAAGTGGTTTCAAAATTTTCGGATTGGCCATATGGGCACAAGTGACGCTGAACGTTCTGGACGCCCTGTTGAAGTTACTACTCCAGAAATCATTGATAAAATCCATGATATGGTGATGGATGACAGAAGAGTGAAGGTGCGTGAGATTGCTAGTGCTGTGGGCATCTCGAATGAACGGGTACATAATATTTTGCATCAACATTTGGACATTACAAAGCTATCCGCAAGATGGGTGCCGCGATTGCTCACGCTTGACCAAAAACGAAATCGTGTGAAGTGTTGCAAGGACGGTTTGCAGCTGTTCCAGAAGAATCCGCAGGACTTTAAGCGTCGTTTCGTCACTGTGGATGAAACATGGATACATCACCACACTCCTGAGACCAAAGAACAATCTAAACAATGGGTTACCAAGGGGGAATCTGCGCCAAAAAAGGCGAAGACCGTTCCTTCGGCCGGAAAGATTATGGCGACTGTCTTTTGGGATTCGCAAGGAATAATCCTCATCGACTATCTGGAAAAGGGTAAAACTATTACAGGTGCATATTATTCATCGTTATTGGACCGTTTGAAAACCGAGCTGCAAGAAAAACGCCCACGATTGGCCCACAAAAAAGTCCTTTTCCATCACGACAACGCACCAGCTCTCACCTCAGCAGTTGTGGTCGCAAAATTAATGGAAATGAGGTTCCAACTTGTTTCACATCCCCCCTATTCTCCAGACTTGGCTCTCTCGGACTACTATTTGTTCCCCAATATGAAGAAATGGCTGGCGGGAAAAAGATTTTATTCAAACGAGGAGGTGATTGCAGAAACGAATTGCTATTTTTCAGACTTGGACAAATCCTATTATTCGGAAGGGATCAACAAACTAGAGCAGCGTTGGACGAAGTGTATAAGCCTAAAAGGAGACTATGTTAAAAAATAAAGAAGGTTTACCCCAAAAATTAAGTAGTTTTTATTTTTGCACGGACTTTTCAAACGACCCTCGTAGGTGTATGTGTCCCAACCATCGCAGTCTTCCTGCCTTTTATGCAAGACACACTATCAGGCTCACCAAACAGTACAGCCACTTCTTGGTTCGTCCTGATTCTGAAGCCGTCCTCTGTCCTCGCGGGTCCAAATATTTTCCTTTCCCACCTGCGTATCTTTTGTTCATCTACTCGGGTCAAAACCCACGTTTCTGAGCCATAGTCTGACAATCGGCCTCAGCACTGTCTTAAGAAAGCCTTATTTTTGCTGCTCTTGACACATTTTTACTTCTCAACACCGTTTGAAGAGCCCATAAGCAACTACTTCCAGCAGCCATTCGTCCAGCCATATCTTCTGTTACATCGTTTTTAGAGGTTAACACTGAACCCAAATATTTGAAATTCCTCACTCCTTCAAAGGTATATTTCCCCACCCGTAGGTACCGAAATATCCTTCTCTTTCTTGTCACAACCAAATATTTGGTTTTCTGACAGTTAACCTCCAATCCAAACTCTTTGGCTGCTGCTTCCATTTCCAAGAATATCGCTTTAGCTCTACTTCAGATCTTGCCAATAAAGCCACGTCATCAGCATAGGCTAACACCTGTACCATCCTAGTGTAAATATTTCTCAATAAAGCGATATAAATATCATAAAACAAATTTTTAAAAAAACACTCCTATAAAACCCATTTTGTATGCAACGTGAGTTTAGAGAGGTTTTCTTTTTAATGAAATAATAAACGATTAAATGAAAAATCAAACCAAGCGTAAAATGGTTGAACGATATTGTAGAGCTGATTATGCAAATTATTGTCATCTAGCTAAAAAGATAATTTTTTTTTTGTGAATGCATTAAAACAGTTAATTTCTTTGGGCATCTGCAGCCATTAGGCGCATTTATTGCTTTCAGTTCTTTAATTAAGTGCAACAATGTAGATTATATTGTACACCTAGAGCTTTTCTAAGATCTCTCCAGGTATAGAAGTCAGAAAGAAACAATGTATTGATGAATAAATGCATTACAAATAAATAAACGAGGCTGCCTTACTTTGTTAGCTTTCTGTATACTCTTACACTCGAAATAGATTCTTAAGATATAATACATTAGTAGAATATATAAAAAATTCGTATAATAAATAAAACAAAAATAAACACAACCTAAATATTTATGACGAGTAAACAGAATTAAAAAATAATAATTGAATCAAGATAATGTTCTTTTTTTACTTTATTACATTTTATATTGGCCGCAATATTTATTTAATATAATATATATTTATGACTGATGCAACCTTAATCCCTAATGTATCTTTAATAAAATATTCTTTAAACAAAATTCAAATTTGTAATTCCAATTTGAGCTCATCCATTTGCTGACTCTCCAACTAAGGCCAAATTTAAATTCAAAATTCCCGTCAAATATGCTCAGATTAATAAAATGTGTATTGTTGCCAACAAAACAAAACAAATTTACTTTTTGTATGCTCAAGAAATATTAGGAAACTTTTTTTTCCAAAATAAAGAGTTGAGACTTTTTATTAGACCAACCTAGAGATGAAATTTTACTAATTCCTGGAGCTTTGCATCCAAATTTGCTATATCAAAGATAACTTCTGTACGTGGACAGCAGTAATTGAACAATCTAAAGGCAGATATTTAAGTATGCAATAACAGTAATGTAATGTAACAGTATGTAATAACTACTGGCTGGCATTGGCATTTTCTGGCTTTTTTTGGCATTGGCTTTCGCCATACAGCCAGCATCGTCTCGGTGTTTATCACTAGAATATCACTCACTCTCCATTCTTACTTACAAATACATTCGCTTCACACATTCATCCCTCTATATACAACTATTTACATAAACCTTACAACTAATGGATGGATCAGTACTCTATATTCCTGCCATCCATATAGCTTAACCGAAATTAAAATCATGTAATCCTTCTCTAATCATTTTCTTCCATTCATCCTAATCGGCTATAACTTTTAAATACATTCATATTTCTTTGCTAGCTCTGCTACAGATTTAAGCACATAGATGTGGTGGAGAATATTATGTCTTCGTAGCGAAATGGCGCATCTAAATACCTGTATATGTCGTCAAACATTCGTTTCCTTTCTACCACATAACGTGGACATGTCATTATTAACTATGGTGCTGAAGTCTGGGGTCTTCGTTATTTCCAATGTCATAGGGAAAAAAATAGCCTATTTTAGGTTTTATTAAAGAAGATCTCAACGAAAAGCAAACTACCTTACTGTTCAATTGAAATTGAATTAAAGTTAAATCATTCCAGCTGCAAATTACTTAAACAGAATTTATTAAGATGAGAGTTATAAAACAAATAAATAATAACACTACAAAAAAAATGAGAGGCGTTTCAAAACTGAGTCACTAGAACTAGCTCTCAGTGATCATGTCAATGATTCATTTCTAAACACAATAATTCAAGTAATTTCAACATTACAATACGAATAAGTTCAAAAATCTACATTCCTTAAGTTTTTTTTGTAATGACGTGAGTGTGATTTCTGTCAGCCATTAACTCATTTCAGTTAATCTAAATGTATACAGCGCTCTCTTCAGCCAATCTTGGGGGTACGAACATTCTTGAACTATCTAGTTTGTGGTTTTTGTTTTTAGTTTTGAAAGTTTGTTAATTATGTTCAATAAAAAATCTTCAACCACTACGTCATCAAGAAACTTCTTGAACCTGTTTAGTATCCTTGTGAAAATTTTATTACTCCAACTTTGCAATGTCTGGAAAAACCAATTAGTTTTTTTTTCTTTTCTTTTTTTTTGCCTGCAACACATTTCGAAGAAGTTACAGACTCCTCTGGAGTATCCGCTCTACTTTACAACCCTACTTAGTTAATTATTTGTAATTTAAAGTTTATCCAAAGAGCGCTAAAGTTAGATGAAGTCAGATCAAATACTCAAAAATCCTCTGGGAAAACTACACATATTTTTTTGGACAGGAAGAAAGGTTATCTTCAAATTTATTACATATACGAGGGACGTTTGAAAAGTCCGTACAAAAATAAAAACTACTTAATTTTGGGGGGTAAACCTTTTTTATTTTTCAACATAGTCTCCTTTTACACTTCGTCCAACGCTGCTCTAGTTTGTTGATCCCTTCCGAATAATAGGATTTGTCCAAGTCTGAAAAATAGCCATTCGTTTCTGCAATCACCTCCTCGTTTGAACAAAATCTTTTTCCCGCCAGCCATTTCTTCATATTGGGGAACAAATAGTAGTCCAAGGGAGCCAAGTCTGGAGAATAGGGGGGGATGTGAAACGAGTTGGAACCCTATTTCCATTAATTTTGCGACCACAACTGCTGAGGTGTGAGCTGGTGTGTTGTCGTGATGGAAAAGGACTTTCAAACGGTCCAATAACGATGAATAATATGCACCTGTAATAGTTTTACTCTTTTCCAGATAGTCGATGAGGATTATTCCTTGCGAATCCCAAAAGACAGTCGCCATAATCTTTCCGGCCGAAGGAACGGTCTTCGCCTTTTTTGGCGCAGATTCCCCGTTGGTAACCCATTGTTTAGATTGTTCTTTGGTCTCAGGAGTGTAGTGATGTATCCATGTTTCATCCACAGTGACGAAACGACGCTTAAAGTCCTGCGGATTCTTCTGGAACAGCTGCAAACCGTCCTTGCAACACTTCACACGATTTCGTTTTTGGTCAAGCGTGAGCAATCGCGGCACCCATCTTGCGGATAGCTTTGTCATGTCCAAATGTTGATGCAAAATATTATGTACCCGTTCATTCGAGATGCCCACAGCACTAGCAATCTCACGCACCTTCACTCTTCTGTCATCCATCACCATATCATGGATTTTATCAATGATTTCTGGAGTAGTAACCTCAACAGGGCGTCCAGAACGTTCAGCGTCACTTGTGCCCATATGGCCACTCCGAAAATTTTGAAACCACTAATTAACTGTACTAATCGAAGGTGCAGAGTCACCATAATGTTTATCAAGCTTCTCTTTAGTCTCCTGAGGCGTTTTGCCTTTCATAAAGTAGTGTTTAATCAACACACGAAATTCTTTTTCGTCCATTTTTTGAAAATCACTCGACTTCCTCGATTCAAACGAATGCCAAACACAAAGAAATAGACCGATCTGGCTGAAACTTGGTGTGTGTTCTTCCAAGAGATGCTACTAACTAAACATAACCTCGATACGCGCCAGTGGTGCTATCTCTCTGACTTTGCACGGACTTTTCAAACGACCCTCGTAATTACTAGCTGAAAAACGCTCTCTGTTAAATAAAAATAATTTATACAATTTCTTAAAGTAAAAGAATGAATAAAACGGGAATTGGGTGTATGCCAATGCTTTTTCTTTTTTAACCCTTGAAGTACGACCCCTGTTTTAGACAAGGAGTAATTGAATTTTATGATTCGTAGTTTAATTTGTTCTAAATCAAACTTATTCGGAAATAAATATTACCTGATTATGACACGATTATTAAATATTGAATAATTTTTTATTTATGAATTATAAATTATCATAAATAAAAATATTGGTAGTTAAATAAAGATAGAGAAGATTTTTTTTCTAGCAAATTGGTTTTAACTTAAGTGATTGGAAAGAAGTATTAGAGTGTTGCTTTTCTTAGCAGACTGTTATGGTGGTAAAAGAAACGTAAACTATGTTCTAAAGCCATTTAGTATGGTCAATATGTATATACCTCAAATTTTTCAGCAGTAATATCGGCAGGAATATTTTAGTAACCGTCCTTGTGCACAAGTAAGACTGAAAACAAGAACTGGGCGTTAAAGAAGCTTGCTATCCGATGATATTCCATGGGATTTTGGCAAGGATATTTAGTTGTCAAGGCGATACTATGATTATTTCAGATTCCTCCAGAGTTTGTATTTGTTACAAGTATCTTTAGTTTTTTTTTTGTTTTTTTATGATTTAGGGCGCGTCAACATCTTAGGTTATTGGCGCCCGGCGCTTTTTTCAGTACACTGCCGCCCTCCGGACAGTGTTCTCTCGTTACAGACAACACTGTACTTCACCGGACAGTGAGCTGTAAGAAGCTCCTAGGAAGAGAAAATCTAAGGGTCAGCTGCTGGATTCGAACCCGGGACCTCCGCGTGGGAGTCCAGTATGCTAACCTCATAGCTAATCCCTTCCCTAGTATCTTTAGTTATTTTTATTTTTTTAATTTATTTTGTAATTTACAATCTGTATACATCGTATACAATCAGTAAATATGGAGAGAGTGATGAACTGGTGCGGCAGGAGAGCTGGAGGAGAGAAACTACCCAGCGGTAGCACTCTCTATAGGAGAGTGGAGAATGTGAGAAGGAGAGAGGAGAGCTAGGAGAATAATGGCGTTTAGGTCTTCAGACTGTAAGGAAGTCGCGGGGCCACTGGCGATTCAGTCGGCGAGGAGTATTAGGGATGACAGAGGAAGCGAGAGACTGTACAAGAGGATTAGAGCTAGTCGTGAGAGTAGTATGGAATTTTTGGTATTTAGTCTTGGCGAGTTGGTGTACGAAGGGAATGTTGAGGTCGTTGTGAAAAGTGAGGTTAGTCACCGTAGAAAGGAGCGTCAGCTATCTGTCGGTGGAGTTTTGACTGAAATGTTCTGTACAGTCCTTATGTTTGTAGGTTTGGCTGAACCCTACAGCTCTAGTCCGTAAGTCCACATAGGTTTGAGGATAGTGTTGTATATTAAGCGTTTGAGTTCAATGGGTAATTTGGAGCGTCGTCCAAGAAATCTGTAAAACAGGTTCGCACGTTTCGTCATTGCTTGTCTTTTAAGTCTAGTATGTGGGTTCCACGTGAGTTGTTTGTCTATGTAGAGCCCCAAGGTAGCGCACCAGATCTGTGCAATGAAGAGGAATGCTGTTGAAGAGGACAGGAGCCCCGCCTGAGAGTAAACGTGGCATTCTGGCATTTCTGTGAGTTCATTTTAATCCGCCACTTCTTTGTTTAGTTATATTAAAAACATAAGCGAAAAAGCTCTGGTACAATGTATGAGTAAAGCTTCATGTAAAAGTTTGTGGTATGTAAAAGCTGTGATTCGTAAACATTTTAGTATTTTCATTTGATCGTAACAATCAAAGAATTATGTGTTATGGACAGAATATTTTATTTGGACATTTTACTTACTGCGTAGCTACCTTATAAAATTCCAAAAAAAATGCCCAAAAAATGCTAGTTACTTCGTGCATTATTTAAAAGTATACTTGTGACGGGATATTATTTAGGCACAACCTAGGTTTATTTTAATTATTAAAAAGAGAAAATTTGTGGAACATTTTGACTGGCAGTGTTTAAATTTTCTGTTCTACTAAAATAGTTATTTATTTAACAAGTGTGGAAAGTAGTACTTTTCCTCACACGAGGCAGGGTTTGCATGCATGAACAAGCGAAGCGAGGCGAGTGCAAGTGCAAATTGCCGAGTGTGAGGAAAATACTTTACACTCGAGTTCAATAATATATTATATTTTTTCTGCAACCATTAGGGTTATTAACTAAAAAAAAACTAAACAGGAATCACTAGAATCCATTTTAAATTTCTATAAGGTAACACTAAAACCTTTTTAACTGTTATAATTAAAAATATCTAATTATTTATTAAAATGTTATTTTTATTTCTACGATATATTCCTTTCAATTTTTATTTTATTTTTTTAATATTCGTTTTTTAATTATTTAGATAAAATAAATTTAAATAAGCTTATTAAAGTTTTACAGAAAATATTTAATAACAAAACTTCTTATATCAAGGAAGCACAAAGTTTTTTCACTCACTAGTGAGGAAAGTGACACTAATAGGAATTTTTACCCACTAGTGAGGTAAAGTTGGGCATTACACTGCTGATTTTAATTGAGTAATGAGAACATTCCTACATGGTTGCAGAAAAAATTATATTTCAATAGCGACAAATTAATTGAAAAAATAAATATAATTATTAAAATTGTTTGGTGAGTTATTTTTAATAAAATTAACCGATATCTTACTTATAATATTAAGTACTCAGCATAAAGTTATGTTCTTTAAATTTATTTAAGTTTATGAGCTTCGTATTTAAATTTTTTTTAATGGTTTTGCCCTTATTTTGATTTTGAAAGAGGGAAGAATCAAGCACTCTTACTATATGTGAAATAGTTCTGTAATGGCAGACTTTTAAATCTGATGCAGAAGGTTTCAGTTATGTTACTATCTTAAAAATGTTTATTAATAATCAGGTCTCCTAAGAACAGAACTATGATACCAACACTGTCCGGATTAAAACCAGGGAACTCTGTATGCCGGTCTAACTTGATAACAAGTATTAATAGAACTAATTATCATTACCATAAATAATCTAATAAAGAACTTATAAAGTTTGAAACTGGTTATAACCAAAATGGTTCAAAATAAAAATCCTCATTTTGACAACATCATAAATCACAAATAATTCAACTGAAGCTTATTATTGAGACAGATTTTCTGGCTGCAATGTTATTTATGAGTAACCATGCTTTGTCTTAAAACCTGAAAGCTTGCTGGTAATGTCCTTCACATATTCCAGCCGGTTTAATGCCTAGGTCACGTACATAACCTAGCATGTCGCGTACTTATCTAGGGGATAACGTTACAGTTTACGTTATTCACTGGTGGCCTCTAAGTCAAATTTTCGTTACAAATTGAAAAATTAATGTAACATATAAATTCAACTTCGAAGCATTGTTTTTTTAATTTAGAGGATGTCCAAAAGAGATGTTTCTAAACTTAACTCAAACTCGAAACTCGGCACTTTACAAAAACTTCCCTCACTTAGGAGAATAAGACGGAGAAAAAAAAAATTAATAACAGAAATTATGTGATTAAACTTTTAAATTTGTAATTAAGTTTCTTTCTGAAAATGTCATTGGACATATACAATCACAGGGATGTCAGAATCTGTAAACATTTATTCAATCAGTTGCCGCTAGTGTATAGATAAGGTGTGATTTAATTTGTTTTCTATCTTTTTAAAATTATAAAAAAGTTAGCAAATATCCTTCTAAAGACGCCTTTTCTAGTGCCAGTAAAAAATAAAGAAAAAAAGAAGTACTTTACGAACAAATAAACAGTCTGGTTAACCAAAAAAAGAAAATAAGGTTAACCGAAAAAACTTTCTTTCATATAAATGGAAATTATGTTTCAGAATATTTCACGTAAGTAAACAACAAACATTACAGAAGTTTTTCCAAAGGTATAAGGTTTTCCTAAAAAACCAATAAGAACTTTATCCTCACGGACATTATAGTACTTAGATTAGATTAGATTAGATTAAATTTGGGTGGCCTCAAGGCCTGCGCCACCGCGACCCCTATGGATCTATTGTGGCTCCCCGACTTTAGAGCTCACCCTCCAGACCCGTCCGTTTAATCAGACTCTTAATTCTGGAGAGTGGCTCCTGGGTAAAGCTCTCAGGCCTTGGTTTTTCCTCCCCGAGAAGTAACATCCTTAGCCATACGAGCCCCTCACACTGACACAACACGTGTAGTGCAGTTTCTTCCTCTTCCTGACAGAACCTACAAAGGCTATCATCTGCCAGGCCCATGCGATGCATGTGCTTTCTGAGCCTGCAGTGGCCCGTTAATAGGCCTACATTATAGTACTTAAAATGAAAGATATTTACAATCTCCAGTTTGTAGCAGACAATTAGTTTTTAAATAGGAACCTATTTATAGACTAAGTTCAAACAGAATTATAAACTTTAAATTTAACGAATTCTGGCTGTCAGATACTTTTTTTATCGTCTTTTATTGAAATTTACAACTGCAATAACTTGCAACAAGTAAATGTGATATAAGATAAAACAATATCAGGAATATTGATCGGAGAAGGCACTCAGTGGTGTCACTCCATTATCGTGAATATATGTAGTACTTACACTATACTGTTCTCACGGTAAGAGTAGATTGCGGTGCCTTCTTCTCTTCAATCTTCTTGGAGGATTACCTTGTAATGTGGAAGAAGATAGGTGTGTGTTCGAATAGAGTATTAAGATGAGCTGCTGTAGAGGAATGAAATTTGAGAAAAAGAGTTTTCGCCAGATATTTCCCGAAAAACGGAACTTTAAGAATTTTTGGAAATATTTTTAGTTGTAGTGACTGGATATGCAGAGATTTGGGGGAACGTTTAGGAGATCCACATACTTTGATGAGTATGTCTTTGAGTTTAAGGGTCTCTCGTTATTTAAGTTAAACATTAATTGAGTGTCAGTCTGGCGAGAAGTTTTGTAGCGTTGGTTAGTTTCTTGTCTTTTCAGTCTAGTATGGGGATTCCATGTCAACCGTTTGCCTAGATACATGTTCTCGTGGTGACTGAAAAGGTGGAGTAACTATTTCCGAAGGCTAACCAACCATCCTTATCCCACACAATAGATCATGGGAACTCTACCATCATCATTGCAATACCTCGACCACCACGAAACCTTTCCTCAACTCGTGAGCTTGGAGACAGAACTCCAGCGGGCTGACTCTCGATCCCGAGATACCATTTTATAGAGACTCTGTTTCCTACTTTAAGGCCTAAAATGGTCACTGGCCCAGCCATGCCCAGCTCATGACTTACGGTTTCTCTACATCCTTCTGGTGTCAGCTTGGGCTTACTACACCATTCCAGGTGAGATGGTTTTCCGTACACGTCCCCTATTAGTCGCCTTTTACGACAGGCAGGGGATACCGTGGGCGCAATTATTCCCGAAGGCTAAACGACCATCCTTCTCCCACACAGTAGACAAAGGGGACTCTACCATCGTCCCTGCTTTACCACAACCACCACGAAACCTCTCCTCAACTCGTGAACCTGGAGACAGAACTCCAGCAGGCTGATTCACGATCTCGTGGTAACATTTCGTAGAGAGACTATGGCCTCCTATTTTAAGGCCTAGAATGGTCACTTGCCCAACCATGCCCAGCTCATGACTTACGGTTTCTCTACACCCTCCTGGTGTCAGCTTGGGCTTACTACACTATTCCAGGTGAGATGGTTTTCCGTACACGTCCCCTATTAATCGCCTCTTACGACAGGCAGGGGATACCGTGAGACTATTCTCGCCCGGTCCCACACGGAGATTTGTATAGGTACATGTTCTTGCAGTGAATGAGAAGGTGGCGTATTCCCGAAGGCTAAACGACCATCCTCCTCCCACACAGTAAACCAAGGGGACTCTACCATCCGTCCCTGCTTTACCACAACCACCACGAAACCTTTCCTCAACTCGTGAACCTGGAGACAGAACTCCAGCGGGCTGATTCACGATCCCGTGGTACCATTTCATAGAGACTCTTAGTCTCCTATTTTAAGGCTTACAATGGTCACTGGCCCAGCCATGCCCAGCACATGACTTACGGTTTCTCCTCACTCTCCTGATGTCAGCCGTTTGTCTAGGTACAGTCCAAGATAGCGTACTTAGTCCACAGTCAATTGATACTTCAAAGATTTTAATAATACTCCAAATAATCACCAGTAATTGTTCCACCAGTTAGAACAAATTCCAACTAGATAATACTCTCTAAAAAATACTCCAAGAAATAGCCAGCCTTAAAAAATTTAGAACCCTGCGCATTTCTAAAACACTCAGCCCACCTGGTTAGGATTACCTCGGAATAAATAAAGGTATAGTGAATTCCATTTGAATAAATATTAAAAAGGGTTAATTTAACCAAAAATATTCGAAACAGATGTAGAGTGTCATATCTGCTTGCCAAAAAAATATATCAAAAATTTACAACAAAACAATAAAAATAAATAAATAATAATAATAATAGATAGATATTCTTTCAAAAAGAAATGTATTAGTGAAAAACATTATTTCTTAACTCTCAATTGTATTTTATTAATTTCTGTTATTCGTCAGGAAGTTACTTTAGAGAAATGAGTTTGTCCTAAGATTGATCAGGGAAGAGTTTGTTTTGTTGTTGATTCTTCGCTAGGATTATTTACTCTGAAGGGTAGCTGTATCAAAAGAGAAGTATAAAATGGAAAGAGATGAGAGACGAGGTGCAGTAGCAACCGTAGGTAGTACATCTAGTGGAAGAGGAAAAATAAGAAACTTCGCAACACCATCACAGCAAAAGCCTAAATCAATTTGGCAATCACTTCTACATTTCCTTATAGAAAAGGTTTCTACCGTTTTCAGACTGCATTAAATTTATATCTTGGTCTAGCTTTTTCTTTCTTTTTTTTTTTATCTTATAATACACTCAAAAGTGAGTGTGGAAATAAAGTTGAATAAATGGATCCCATTTGGATGAAAATCCAGTATGTTTCTGTACTGTTCAAACAAGCACGATAAGCACAGTACGATTCTTTGACCTTTAACTGATATTTTGTGCTTACCGGATGGGCTTTCTTTGGACAAAAATTTCCTTTGAATCATTTAACTTCTTTATTCTACGCACAGAGAAATATCTTCGAAGTTTAGAATAAATCAGGGATCATCAAAGTGGACGATATGGACTCCCTGAAGGTCGATTAATACCTAACCATTGCTATACAATTGCAAATTTACTGACAGCAACGCAGTATATATACGATTTTCATTTGGAAATGCTTCAGTCATGTTAATTCTGCTTTAAGAAGCAGAGGAATAAACTGAATGTGAAGCTTCGAGGCGATTTAAGACTGAAACTAACTAAATTTCGAACAAAATAAATCATTCAAGAACCACATTAGTTTCTGTTTTCTTTTTTGAACATATTTTTATAGAAAGAGTCGGTCAATAAGGGAATTAGCAACTTTTTAAAGGTAGATGATCAAAAAAGTTTGGCGGCCCCCGATTTAGAGTCTGTTCAGGGCAGAGCCGCCTCCGGGAAGTGATCAAGAGAATCATAAAGCTGCCCCATTTAGCATGGGACAAGAATAACACCCACATAGAGGCGGCTAAAAGGGACATCCTTCGAATTGTTATTCATTCTCATCCAGATATTTACCCATTTTTCTTTTTCCTACTCTCAAAACTCCCAAATTCACGGTTATGGATGGAAAGGGATTCAAAATCTTAAGGACGGCCATCTCTCTAGGCACAAGTTACCAAAATATTAAAACTATTTTGTACGAATAAATAAGCGCTTCCCATTTGAACATATGTGCTACTAAATTGAACGAGTCAAACTTTGTTCATTGTCAAAATAAATAAAGAACTCAGTTTTTACTGAGTTCAAACTTGAAGTTTAACAAACTTTTAAAGTCAAAAAGTTGTTGTTATTTTGGACATTTTAATTGTTGATTGATTGTATGTTCAGCAAACTGTTAACGATTGAAATCGATAAAATCGAAAGTTAACTGCTCTAGTGCCGATTAGATACTGCCAACGTAGAAGCTTTCGCTTTCATCTAAAACGTATAGTAAACACAATCTGCATTTTGATTAATCCATTCACCAGCTGCTAATGACAATTAAACCAGTGTACGTTCAACAAATGCTCTCAAGGTTTTATAGCTCCCAATTATTCTATTTTCTGCTTTCATATTACGCCAAACATAATCTTGAGATTTGCTTATTTTGTTATTCCATCCGCTTTAACTCAACGAAATTTGCTTTTTAATTTGGCGGATATTTTTAAATCGCCATTCTAATCTGTTACTCAGTGAATCCGCACCAATCTGTTTTATGTATCAATTAAGATGGAACAAATTCTACCTAAAAAGAGGAATGCTAGAATCGTTACAAACATTTTGTAGGCCAGTTTTTCTACAACAATAGTTATGACAGCACAACTATTGATTTCGTAATTTTTGATAAATTTTGCTTTAAGAATTTAAAAACAAAGAAAACTCAATATTGAATAAGTTTTCTAAATTAATAAGCTGATTAAAACAATGTAAAAACTTCCCCTAATCATTATTTTTATGCTTTCTCAACTTTTTTATTTTTTAAAACTTTCTCTTACTATGATGCTCGAATTTTAACTTATTCATTTTTTCAAAATCCGAATTTAGAAACATTTTCACTAACACTATCTAGATTTTTTTTATTTATTTATTAATTTATTTACAAAGTTACTACAAAGTATTTATAGGAGTACCAAATAGCGTATTCTAGCTCCTACACAGCTACGATTTAGCATATATACACAAGCTAGAAAGGGTGTACAAATTTATTAAGAGAGAAAAATTTGTATAAAAACCTCTAAAAGGTAAAATAAAAGGTTAAAGCCTAATTATAATCCTAAGTTATAGACTGAGAATATGTTTAACTCTGTTATGTTTATATTTCAAGTTAATAGTTATATGTTCCTGTTTGGCTGTAAAGAGGTATGTCACTGTCTTGTAGTTTAATGAAAAATCTGAGTGTTCTATTTCTATGTCTGATGTAAGTAGAGTCGGTATTGTAGAATACTATTTAGATGATAACACTGCACATTACCCAAAAATGACTCTTTTTGGGGGAACTAAAATACTAAATAATCGGTTCTAGGTTTAATCAAGGTTTCATTTCATCTTGGCGTATCGTGCCTCGAAGAAAGGAGAGTCCCCAAGGTGAGATAAGGGCAATGCGAAAGAAAGGAACACGTATGAAGTAGCTGGTGGATGGGAGTTAAAAGGTGGAGAAGTGGAAAAGGATTGTTGAGCAATCCTTGATCCGCAAAGGGCCGTACCGCTAGGAAGAGAGTTTGACAGAGAAACCTTCGTCACTGTTACAGATTCAAAGTTTTAAGTGAAATTAGTGGCAACACGTTCTTTAATTTTTGAGCTTTTAAGCAAGTAATGATAGTTCTTTTTTTTAGGTGGTACCTGTCCACCATGGCTTGTAGGTGGTAAGCCGTTGTTTTAATGTGACTCACTCCAAGAAGTTTGTCTAGAGGCTGTGCAACAGGTTAGCTGTGAATTGCCATTCTCTGTTAGAGTTGTGACAAGTATTAGGCAATCCTTATCGTGATAGACTGTGCAGTAAAAAAAAAGGCTTCGGCGGTGAGGTCAGGTAATGGAATTACTTCCTCCCTCCTTGAAAATCGATCGATCAATGGGAGGCAATAGATTTCAGCGTCAAAGAGAGTACGGCCCTATTAAAACCACATAAGTATAGTTTAATAATTATTACGGAACCCAAATAATTTTTAAAAAAATTTAAATTAGCTTGTTAAAAATATTTCATTTAAAACTGATCAGCTATAAAACCTGCAACATCCTGATCATATGCTCTATAATATGTGAATCCAACCAAAATCTAAAGCACAAAATGGATTTTGGGTGGAACATGAGATATAAAAAAACGAATTAAAAATAAATGAAATTCTAAGACAATTTCTAGAAATTTTTGATTACTATTGCATAAGAAATTTATGAAAAATCTATTTGAAGTGAATTCTGTGTAGGACAGTTTTTCGTATAAACAGAAACTTTTAATAGAAAACTATGTAAGAAAGTAATTGGCCAAGACTCTAGCGGAGGATTCAGCCTCTTGGCCTAAATGCTCTTTCTCCAGTCCTGTTCAATTGATTAGACTTGGAGCTACTGGCTAAGGTTGGAGTATCTTCTTCGCAGAGCGGTATTCGATCCATAAAGCCCTTAAATCTTCACAGAGAGTGCAGTCTGATTTCTTCCCCTTCCTGACAAAATTCAAAAAAGCTATTTCACTATTGGGCCCCTGCGATGCGTTTTTCTTTGTGGTGTGGTGGCCATTGTCATCCGATTGGCCCATTCAATAAACTGATGCAAGTAGTTAAAGATAAACCTTCCTAATGATAAACCACGCTTTTTTTCCCTTCACAAATGGAACCTTCGAGAGTATTAGTCGGTTTCTAGGCCTAATATAAGTCTGTTTCTAGGCCTAAGAAAATAATGTTTCTAGGCCTAACATAACATTGTTTCAAGGCCTAACATAAGACTGTTTCTAGGCCTAACATAAGTCTGTTTCTAGGCCTAACATAAGTCTGTTGCTTGGTCTAACATAAGTCTGTTTCTAGACCTAACACAAGTCTGTTTCTAGACCTAACATAAGTCTGTTTCTAAGCCTAACATAAGTCTGTTTCTAGACCTAACATAAGTATGTTTCTAGACCTAACATAAGTCTGTTTCTAAGCCTAACATAAGTCTGTTTCTAGACCTAACATAAGTATGTTTCTAGACCTAACATAAGTCTGTTTCTAAGCCTAACATAAGTCTGTTTCTAGACCTAACACAAGTCTGTTTCTAGACCTAACATAAGTATGTTTCTAGGCCTAACATAAGTCTGTTTCTAAGCCTAACATAAGTCTGTTTCTAGACCTAACATAAGTATGTTTCTAGACCTAACATAAGTCTGTTTCTAAGCCTACCATAAGTCTGTTTCCAGATAAGTCTAAGATAAGTATGAGATTAGGGAAGGGATTAGCTATGCGGTTAGCGTACTGGACTCCCACGCGGAGGTCCCGGGTTCGAATCCAGCTGCTGACCCTTAGATTTTCTTTTCCTAGGAGCTTCTTACAGCTCACTGTCCGGTGATGGACAGTGTTGTCTGTAACGAGAGAACACTGTCCGCAGGCCGGCAGTGCACTGAAAAAAGCTCCGGGCGCCAATTAAAACCAACCTTAGATGTTGACGCGCCTTAATTAAAAAAAAAAGTATGAGATTAGTTTATTATGGTTTCCACAATCTTTATTTTAAAACTCAATATTATTACTTTTTTAAAAAAAACTTCATAAATAACTGCAGGAACATAGAAATACGTTATTTATATAACAAGTAGGAAAATCCATAAGGTGGTTGAAATTACAATGAACGGGGGAATATAAAATTTTATCGCAATTTAGATTCTTCTGCCAAAGTTACTATCCAAGCTAAACTTTTATAGAAAGGAAAAGCAAGTACAAAAAAGAAAAAGAAATGAAAAGCAGTTTTCCTTTGAGAATATCAGCTTGGAATTTTCTATACATAACATACGTCAGATAAACTTTCATCAGGTTAAATGCAAAATATTTTTACTACAATTGATAAATTTACACCTTTTTTTAAAAATATATAATTTATTAAGCAGGATTTATAAAATTTAAAAAAAGGAAAGAAACGCTTCTTTTTCAGGAGGGCTTTATGTCCAACTACTGATTAGATGTCGTGGACGGAGGCGACCAGGAAACATACTTTACTACTCGTATAAGTTCTTACATTCAAGGCCTAGTGCCATCATACACCTCAGTCAATGTACGATAAGATAAATGGTGTGCAACTCTTTACTGAACAATTAAGGCTGTTTTTTAATTAATTAAAGGTCATAAGGGCTTGTGAAATCTAATAAATTCTAAATAATATTAATGAAAATTTAACGCAGTAAAATTACTGTTAGAAAATTTGAATAAAACTGTAAATACGAATTGAAGTATGAATGAAATATTTTGGGTATTAGCTAATTTGTGTACCTTTTATCATTTAATCAATCCTTTATACTTAACTTTTTGAACTGTAAGTTTTTGTTAAGGAGATCAAATATGCCCTAAAGGGCTAAAGCATTCAGCAATAAAACATATCCGTAAGACTGTTAGTAAATGATTTCAATTGGTGTTAAGTATTTGTCAATGATATCTAAAAATGATAAAATCTTAAATATAGTTTTATGATGGTGACAATAGTTCTAATAACCACTTGAAAATAATAATAATAGTAAAAGAAGAAGAAAAAATAATAATAAAATGCTTCACTCTTGAACTATAAATGCGCTTTTCTCTTTAATACTGGAGACAAGAAGGAATTTTATCTGCATGAAACAATGCGAGGATTAAGGCCGCAAAAACTTTGCGAGGCATAAAGTTGAAACATTAAATCCGCCTTTAGAAGCGGAGGAAGCAAAAAAACATTTTTAATTAAAACGATATTAGAAAAACAAAGAAGGAGTATTTTTAAATTGAATACAAATAATACGGCCAATGGAGAATATGTAGTTTTCATCCTATCAAATTTACGCTTTTAAAATTTGGTGATTGGAAAATTTGAAATGTAGCTGAAATTATGCGAGGGAAAGGAGACAAAAAAAATGCTCTTAAAGTTTTATATTTCTAAAGACTTTTCTTAGAAATGTAAACTGTAATTTTGCTAGAACTCTAAACAGGGTATTCATTTTAAGACGGCTCAAATGCATCTCATGCTTAAACGGTTAATCTGAGCAAAAAATGGTAGAGGAAAATTTTGTTGCCCGTCAACTCTAGTTTCAGAATATGTGACTTGATTTTAGATTCCTGCCCGCATACGCGGCTGACGCGCAACCAAAAGTGAGGGTTCGCAGTTAACCCCCATTTTCATATACACAGTTTTAAATAGTATAAAAAGTTATGAAAGAAACCGGAAACCGCAATTCGATGTCTTCAAAATTAAAGGTGCTAGGCCATTTTAAAATCTGGTATTTATTAACCATATTTCAATTTTTTAACTGGTTATCAAAGAGAAAGAAGAGCACGCGATAGGTCATTTTTATGTATTTTTTCATCCCCTTTCTACTAAAAATATTGCCAAGGCAGTAAAGCTAGTATTTTTCTTAATATCGGGGAAATAAGTAGTTTTCCGAGTGATTTTTCTAAGAAAAATCAAATGGTAAGAGCTTTAGATGTTCTCAAGCATACACAAAATGGCTAAAAATTAAATTTTACATCTGTTACAAACAAGAAGGTTTTATAATTATTTGGTAATTTTGGGAGAGTTGCGTTTAATTATCAAAAAAATTGGAATCTCTTGCCACATATTTAAGTAATCAATATCTTTCATGTAAAGGATCAAACTTATTCCTTAATTTATCAAATAATGCACTTTACTCAACTTGTGAAGCATGTACTGTGCCTTCAAAGTTGATTCCTCTGGCTCGCAAGCTAGGTTAGCCAGGAGGTTATCAACTGCTTTCTGTATCTGAGGAGGCCGTCTTAAAATGAACACCCTGTATATATTTTTTAAAAAGAAAAATGCACTATGAGTTCCGTCATGATTCAATTGATCTTTACTAGTTTTTACTTTAAAAAAGAACGTTTGCATTTAATTAAATCAGTTTTGCATAAAAATGACAGCTGAAATAAGATGAATTGCTGAGTTATTCAAAGAGAAATTCACAATTAAAAAAGAGTAAATAATTTTAAAATACTAAAAACTGAAGATCAATGAAGTACGTAGTAAGAGTACAAAGGTCAAGTGGATTTTCCCAACAACCTTAGGTGTCCACCTCCCAAAGGAGTAAGCCAAACAAAGGGAGCAATTGAAGTAGTAGTGGTAAGAAATGTTGAATCCCAAATTTGAATGAGTCCACACTTGTATATTGTTCTCTTAAACAGTAAATCCCTTGTAGTTGCATATACATCCCTTATATGCTTAGTTGCAATTATACTTTAATTCGGATAATAAATTTAACTTGAAATTTATAATTTATATTATACAGTCCATTGTCTTCAATATTAAACATGGCCACTTCAAAGGTAACTTATATTTTTCTTCTAAGGTTGAAAAACACGCTAATAACTACGAATTCTGTACAGAGATAAGCAATTTAGACATGACTATTTTCATCACTTTTAGAATTTCGATTATACAAAATAAGTTTGCTCACTTAAAATAATTTACTCATTAAAACGGATCGTTACAGCCTTTGACTCATATTTACCCAGAGAAAATGTCTCATAATGAAGGTTACAGAACTGTTACACATGCAATTAGAAAGGTTTACAGAAAAGTTTAGGAGAAATTTTCAAAAAGCTGAGAAAATAATTCAGTCAAATACTCTCTCCTTCCAGCTGGCTGATTTTATCCTGAAGCTTATTGTCAAGTTCAATGTTACCAACTAAACCATACATCAAATTTGTTTTTGTTTTGGTAGCTATGCTGAACACACTCCGTAGATAGACAAACGGACATGCAACCACAGATATGAACTAATTTTTAAATTCCACTTTTTTTTTTAGACTCTAGGGATCTAAAGTCTTCATGACTGGATCAGCTGAAGAAAAGAAACTAGCAACACTCTTGCTGGAATTCCCTACATTACTACCGGAAATGATCTCGAAGCCAACAGCGTTTCAATTTGCGAGAAAAACGATCTGGAATCGTTGTAAACGATAAAATTTAAGCAGAAAGGAAGAGAACCTAAAGAATTTTCTATATTTTTATTTAGATTCTTCAGTAAATCAGAAAATCAGAAAATAGCATTGATTCTCTTTCTAGAAGATTCTAGAAAAGCCGAAATTACTATACTAGAAAGAATTTATGTGCCATTCTTATCCTGTTTTACGGCAGATGATTTAACTGGTAAAGATTTTCTAAAGGTTAAATTATACACGAACCTAATGTGTGCAATAGAAGAGTTTAATATCGCGTGAAACTTGAAAGCGGACAAACTGTTTTGGTTAGCTGCATACTCGTAAATGGGTGGAACACAAAATATATAGTATCAATGGTACACAATAAATTGTAAAAGACTACTCTGATAGTAACGCTGCTGCTATAACAACAGCTTAAGCGTAAATGAAGTGATGCATAAATGACTGGGCTTCAAAATTAAGTAGTTTATGTATAGTCATTAGAAGAAAAGTTACCATTGTTCGCTTTTGATTGAACAGTGTTGGTTATTTTGGGTTGAAATAGCGTTGATGAACTCGAATTTATTTACACCATTAAATGGGACTACTTAGCGCTGAGTGGATTTAGAACTATTTTAAACCATAGAGACTTATTATCAAAGAGTTAAGGATTAGGCACACAGAAAGTGGTCTAACCCGGCGGGCAACGATCTCCGACCGAGGCGGTTAGGCGGTCTAGTTGTATTACGCAATGTTGCATTATCTATGTCAAATAGAACGCGGTCTACCGCTGCGGTTTAGTCTTTGTCGCGACGACAAGCGATCTGGTAGTACAAAATTACAGATTTCAACGTGACCGCCTTGCCACCTAGTAAAGATTCCAATGTTAAGAAACTTTATTACTCATTTTCTATTTCATTCTCGCGACATACCGAAAATACTAGAAGAACCTATCTTCAGGCGACTCCAGTTCGATACATAAGCGGTGGTATTCCCCTAATTGTTCTCTCTTCTTATTGATTTCATGCACCCATCTTCGTCTTTTCTTCTTTTTACTTTGCAAAGCTAATAGCAGAAGAAGTTGTTCTACGTCCGAGCTCATACTCAATTTATAAAAATTAAAACAAAGAACAAGAAAACGTACTACTACTTCTCAAGAAGTGAGCTACCAAACTGGACCGCTCAACTAAAGATATCGCGTCCTGTGTGACGCCCACATATCGCAGACCGCCGCGACTACCTCTGGATCGCTGCCCGCTGATCGCTTTCTGTGTGCCCAAGCCTTTAGATTTGACTAGAAACTGACAGCTAAATCATTACGACAAAATCGTTACAGTCATGCTGAAAAGAACTGCTGTACCATAGAATTGGTAATTTGTAATGATTGTTGTTGATGGTGTCCATCTTAGTCCAATTCTATTGTCTTGAAGATAGATACGATGATCTGGGTTAAAATCTGTTTTGTGACATCCCACTCTGTAAACTGTGTGCTTGTTTTAAGTACTGTTTTAAGTATTTTTTAAGTAGTAAGGATATTTAAAAAAATATATACAGCGCTTAGTTTGTTTGGTATTGCGCTAAATCCACTTGGATAAAATAAAAAATACTTCAATTTTAACTTTTCTTTTTTTTTAAAGTAAGAAAAGTTTATATCTAAAACCATGGCTGGTCCCCTTCCTTTCCTTAAATAAAACTGAAGTATCAGAACTTTTCCTTTGATTAAATTCGTCCATCTTGATACAAAAACTAAACTTTTAAAAAGAATGAAAGATAACTTTATCCTTACTCTCGGCTAATATTATTGCTCTGAATCATCAATCACTGATGGATCAATTTTATAAGCAACACTGACGTATTTATTATTAAAACAGTAATCCTATCGTACACTATTCATTATCTCCGGATGTACCTAAATGAAAAGAACCAAGCGTATACATTCAATAATTTAGTTCATGATGATAATAATATTAAATGATAGAATAATAATGATTTTCCCTTAAAATATAAAAATTCTGTAGCAGCAGAAAATGTACGAGTAAAAACCACAAGAAAACAACAAGACAGTACGATTGTAGAAGGCTTCACTAAAAAGCAGCATGCATTCCATCAGTGTTTCATAACTTATGATGAGAACCCTTGAATTTTCAAAATTGATTCCCTCACATCCTCTTCATAATAAAATATAATTTCATGTTGAGGGAAGCAAATTTTCCATAGCCATCACACGCGTACAATAGGTGGCAATTAAACGATTTCAGATCCTTGTTTTCACGTGAATGAGTGCAGAATATCGTATATCTCTCAACTAGGTGGTAATTGGCACAGGGTAAACCAGCTGTGAGAGATAGGATTCTAGTTCTGGGCAATGTCGCCAGAGCTCACCACGAATTGGGTAATTTGCAAAGTTTGGGACTCTAATGGAACGTGATCTCCATTCTTTGTCCATAAAATCAAGGTCAAAAGGATACCAGTCCTTTAGCCAACTGCCAGCTTCTTCAATTTCTCCTGCTCACTTCTTTAATTTGTTCTAATATTGGTGAACATCGTACAAGAAACAGATCACCGTGCGATAGAATGGTCTATGTCTTACCCCTAGGCCTAACTTTGGACAACAAACTTTCACTACACACGTTCAGGACAAAGTAAACTCAGGCAAACTGGACTACACTACTATTATTTCCTCTACTCTCACGTGACTCCAAAATGATTGTGACCAACAAACTCCTCCTTTACAACAAAGTGGTCAATAGGCCGATGTTGCTCTACGCCTGGAGCGTGAACCTTAGCAGCAACATCAAGAAACTCCAGTCCAACTCAGAACAAATTCCTCAGACTTGCGACTGACTCTCCACGACGCACTAGAATTGACTCACTCCACGAGACTGCATTCATTATCCTCCGTACACTCCTATATCTAAAATCTTCTGCTCAAACTCCTTTCCATCCTAGGTGTCATCCTAATCCACTCTGCTGCGACATAGCCTCCTACAGATCCTTCTATACCCTACAGGCACAAAAAAATAAAACACATCCTTCTCTAACTTTCTACACAAGCTGCAGGTTTTTCCTTCCTTTTTCCCTGCATTCTTATCCAACACCTTAACCTTTCTTGTTATCCTCACTTGTTATGAAGGTTACAATGTTTTGTACATTGATACTTCGTATTTTTTTTTTTTTAATTTATTTTGTAATTTAAAATCTGTACACAATTTACAATAAGTAAATATGGGGAGAGTGATGAACTGGTGCGAAAGGAGAGCAGGAGGAGAGAAGCTACCCAGCGGTAGCACTATCTATAGGAGAGAGGAGAATGTGACGAGGCGAATACGAGGAGGAGAGAGGAGAGATAGGAGAATAATGGCGTTTAGGCCTTCAGACTACAAGGAAGTCGCGGGGCCACTGGCGATTCAGTCGGCGAGGAGTATTAGGGATGTCAGAGGAAGCGAGAGACAGTACAAGAGGATTAGAGCTAGTCGAGAGAACAGTATGAAATTTTTGATATTTAGTCTTGGTGAGTTGGTCTATGAAGGGAATGTTGAGGTCGTTGTGAAGATTGTGGTTAGTCACCGTAGAAAGGAACGTCAACTATCTGTAGGCAGTAGTTTTGACCGAAATGTCTGTACAATCCGTATGTTTTGTAGGTTTGGCTGAACCCCACAGCTCTAGTCCGTAAGTCCACATAGGCTTGAGGATAGTATTGTATAGTAATCGTTTAAGTTCTATGGGCAATTTGGAGCATCGTCCAAGTAGTCTGTAAAGCAGTTTCGCACGTTTTGTCATTGCTTGTCTTTTAAGTCTAGTATGTGGGTTCCACTTGAGTCTATGTAGAGCTCAAGGTAGCGCCACAGATCTGTAAAAGGAACTTCGTATATTTATTTCTTTCTTTGTACATATTTATTGTACAAACTGCTTATAAAATATGTTGTATATAAAATCACAGGATTGTGTGTAAAATTGTCATTTGTGTAATTTTTTTTACTATGCATTTTTATTGTACATATTATAACCTCTGTACAGTTAAAGTTAACTGCACCCTCTGTATAGTTAAAGTTAACTGTACCCTCTGTACAGTTAAAGTTAACTGCACCCTCTGTACAGTTAAAGTTAAACGCAACCCCTGTGCAGTTAAAGTTAACTGTACCCTTATGTACAGTTAAAATAAAATTGCATTTTACTTGTTTCCACCCAAAAAGTACCTTCATTTTTCAAATCAAAATTCAACACTTTATTTTAATATTCTTAATTCTTTTCTTAATATTCAAAGTTTAATTTCCCGAAACTTTAAAAAAGAATTGTGGAGCTAGAAGAAAGAATATGATCAACCATTTCTTTTAAATAATAATATGATTCGTTTTTGCCAATGCAGCCAAAAACAGATTTCAATTAAAATAGGCAAAAAAATAAGACAAAGGGAAATGAGAGTATAATTTCAATTATTTTCTAAAATTAAATAACTTAAAAAAGGAAGAAAAAAAAAAACTTCTACAGAAGTCTCACTTCTACAGAAGAAAACAGGCAAAAATGAGATTATTCCCAAGAAAGGGAGTTGTACGAGGAGACGTAAAAAAAACAGAAAGAACGATGGGGTAGGAAACGAGAGAGAGGTTGAAGTAAAGCGAAAGATAAACAGAAGAAGAGGAAAAATTGAGAAATATTAAAGCTTCTTTCTTAATTTATCTAATACAAAGGTTCACTAATTAACGCGAAATAGGATTTGGGTACACACACACCAGTTTCAGTAAGCCATTTCGTAAATTTGTATCTTCATCTAGATCGCAAAAAATTACTCCGATATTAATCTTATAATCACCTCTAAGCCAGTAAAGCACTCGTAATGAAGTTGTAAGTGATACTCATGACGCAGGAAACGTTTATTATCAATAATATCGATTCTCGTTGGGAAAAAGAAATTAGGGAGGCTGATTTATCGATTATTTTAAGGCAATTATCTCAAATAATAATACTGTAACAAAGTTGACCTGAGGAGAGAAGAAAGGCCTAGATTGTTCTAGGGGTTGAGCGTCCAAAGTCGGTAACGGTCCAGCGCTGTGTAAAAGCAAGCTAAGGGAGCGGCCCCAGTTGGGGTGGTGGCAGTATGTGTTTTCCCCAGCCAGTGAGCGGCAGGTGGGAGTGAGACAGACGGAGTTGGAGTGAGACAGAGAGTTGGAGAAGAGCGGCCCCAGTTGGGGTGGTGGCAGTATGTGTTTTCCTCAGCCAGTGATTGACAGGTGGGAGTGAGACAGACGGAGTTGGAGTGAGACACAGAGTTGGAGGAGGGCAGTCCCAGTGGAGGGGGCAGGCAGTTAAAAGTGAGGGAGACACAGCTGGAGAGTCAGTCTTTGAGAGTTAGTTTGGAGAGACATGTTGGAAGTGACAGTTTTTGGGAGAGTCAGTGTTGCGGAGTGCTTCAGAGATAGCTAGTTGGGCTGTTAGCCGGTTAGTCGATGAGCCGGTTAGTTAGTTACAGTTTGAGAGAGTCAGTGTTGCGGAGTGCTTCAGAGTTAGCTAGTTGGGCTGTTAGCCGGTTAGTCGATGAGCCGGTTAGTTAGTTACAGTTTGAGAGAGTCAGTGTTGCGGAGTGCTTCAGAGTTAGCCAGTTGGGCGGTTAGTCAGTCAGTGAGTAGAGCTTTGTTAGTGCAGCTGAGACTAGTACAATTCGGTGCAGTGTGGACCAGTGGTCAGTCGTGGAACAGTTTTATGGCGTTACGTAGTGAGTAAGTAACAGTAACTGTTGTGACTGCTGTAAATGGTAACTGTAATGAATAGCGTTAGTTGCTAGTAAAAGTTAATGTTAGTAATGTTAATGTGTTAATAAATCGAATCGAAAGTTTAGCGAGTTTTATTATTTATCAAACCCAGTTTTTAGTAAAGGTAGAAAAATTTTACAATACAATACTCCTTAAAAGTAGATCCGCTGCTAAGTGGTGCATTTCCAGGTGCTCTGAAGCCAAATGTTTTTAGCCTTCCTGAATACTTGAATCAGAATGCATTTCCTTTCATAGTACTTCCTTTGTCTGTCTTGTCAAACTTACTGATGTGGAATCCACAAACCAGACTCAAAATAACTTGATCATTTACTTCAGTTTAACTTCAAGACTATGATCAATGTTTCTAAACGCATTCCACAAGCTTGACTCAAAGTCTTACGAACTCGGAACTGTTTCAAATTTAATATATCGCCCTTTAATATTGGCTGTCTAAATTTCTTCACCGGGTAGCCAATGCTCTAAACCATGCAATTTAAACCTTACAAGAACACCAAGCCCAACACCTACCTGAGAATTATCCTAAAACTTTGTTTTCGTACTATATGGCTGAAGTAAAAGTAATAAATATCTATGATGAATCTAGAAAATATATCTTAATGTATGTAATGTTATCTATATAAAAAATCCTAGGAATCATTTTTGGAAATACTTACAAGAGGCTTTTCTTAACAAAACTGTAAAGCAGGGTGTCAAACTCAATTTAAATACGGGCCAATTGGTAAGGCAAGATTCATGGTGGCCACATCGTATTTACAAATATTGTTAAATTTATACTCTGAAGTGAGGAACGAAGAATATGGATAAAATAATTAAAACGCTATGTAATTGTATTTATAAAACGAAAATTATTCTTTTTTACCCGAAACTTGGCCAGCGATTTCCTCGAACATGTGGCTACATCTGGAGTCAAAGACTGAGAACGTAAGAATATATTTTAGGAATTCTTAGGTCTTTTTTTGTGTTTTAAAACCTAATCATTCTGGAATTCCACTTAGAGTGGCAGACATAAAGCTTCGAAATGTCGCCGGAACTGTGTCAGCGTGTTTATGGCCCAGAGAAGGCACTGGACCACGTGTATACTCGACTTCAGTAGCTAAAGGGGTCATCGAGGGAGCGAATTGTGTGTACTATAGTGCCCCAGCTCCCCTAAGCGCTATTTCCTTCATAACAAGTTTTTTGTATTTTCATTTTATTTCAGAACAAAGTGGGTCACAAAAAATTATCTCGCGGGATGCCAGTTTGACACCCCTGCTGTAGAGATATTACGAAAAAAATGGCCACTTTAATTGAATGTATCCGCCCCGTCTCACAAAAGTGTTCTTAATTAATTTTCTGATTAAACTATTTCAAATGTTGCTCCGCCTGGAGCCTGACTTGTTGTTGCAACATCAAGAAACTTCAGACAACGCAAAACAAATTTCTGAGACTCGCAACAGACTCTCCATGACGCACTAGAATTGATTCACTCCACGAGACTGCATCCATTATCCCTAGTACACTCCTATATCCAAAATCGTCTGCTGAAACTCCTTTCCATCCTAGACTGCCATCCTAATCCACTCTACCGTGACATAGCCTCCTACAGATCCTTCTATACCCTACAGTCACAAAAGACTAAAACACATCCTTCTCTAACTTTCTACACTAGCTGCAGGTTTTTCCTCTCCTTTTTTCCCTGCATTCCTATCCTACTCACTTAACCTTTCTCGTTCCTCACTTGTTACTACTAACTACTATTGGCGCTACAGCCCATCACTGGGCCTTGGCCTCCTCAATCCGCTTCCGCCAGTCCTCCCTATCCATTGCAGCAACCTTCCAATTCCTCACTTGTTATGAAGATGTAAAATGTATTATACGTTATACTTCTGTATTTATTTTATATATACATTTATAGAAATAAATATTTATTCATTCGGTATCTACGAGTACATATTTCAAATGAAAGTTACAGATTTACATATTTTTTTATCAGTTTACGTAGTTTAAATGATTTATTGCCGAAAATCAAAACACGTACAACAGGAGTTATTCTCAGAGTGGAAAGCCAATCACAGAAGTGCTCCCATTAATCGAATTATCCTAAGTTCTAGAATCAAAGTTCACCAAGTTTAAAGAATATTTTAAGAATCATTTAATCATTTTCGAAGGAATCTAAAAACTAAAATTGAAAATCAATCTAATTGAAGTTGATCGATTCAAACCATCTTTTTGGGACCTCAGTTAGCAACTGAGCAAACTTAAAATTGTGATGGTGAACACAAAAACAGACAAATTTGTATAAAGAACACGTTTTCCTTCTCAGAATATTAAAAAAAAAGTATAAAAGGGACTCAAAATTAGATTTCAGCACGATTAAAATGCTATTTTTCTTTCGAGCGAGATAGATAGAGAAAAATATATACTACTGAGAATTGTAATGGAAACATTTTTGTGTTAAAATTGCCCGGAAATATTGATTGAATATGTGGAACAAAAAAAGAATTGAATCTATTGAATGATTAACTTTTAGTGCTTCGTTTCACAGCCCCACTATCTATTTAGTCCGAAACTGTGAGAGATAAAACGGAACAATATAAATACCTATTTTATAATCAATAAAACTAAAATATGCACTGTGGAAATAATATATAAGTATATTAAGTATTAACTTAACATTGAAAAAAACGAATACACCAAAAATATAGTTATAATTTGCACGACCTTTGTCTAATAAAATTTGAAAATTAAATTTTCATAATTAAATGAATATATTGTAATCAGATTGCGGTTGTTAAAACTCTTCTTCAATGTAAACGTTGCAACTCTGTTTAAATTTACTTTAAAGTTCGGCTAACCAAGAATTAAATTAAACTCTTAGTCCTTAGTTTGCCAGTTAAATTTCTAAATAATTTGGAACAGTGTTTTCTTTATAGCTTTAAATTATTGTTGTACTTTTGTTGAATAACATTTTATTGTTGAATGAAAACGAGGTTTTAATTAAACAATTTATCTTATTATTATTATTATTTTGTTATTTTACTCAATTGTTGCCATTATTCACTTAAAGAACGCTATGTGCTTCAAGGTACTGCAGCCATTGTGGCTTATTTTACTTTTTCCTTTAACAAGTAGCAGATAAATCTTAAGCTTCAGCATTTTCTTGACTAAGTCTATGTTGCAATATAATCACCTCTGCAATCACACAATCCGACAGGTTATGAGAAGCAGTTTGCTCCATCTACTGGGAAAAGTTTATGCAGAGATTTCATGTTCAATAACACCAGCCTGAGGGATATGTTTCCAGAACCTCCGAAGAGCCCTGGTATGGAGGAGCCCTAATTTTAGGTTTTCCTCAGTTCCAAATTTTTACCAAGATCGGGATGCAATTGATCGGGATTAGTCTTGAATTGAGTTTGATTTCTTGGTTTTAAAAAGGGCATAATTTAATTTTTTTTAGTATTAAATATGGTTCAAATATTCGGAGCTTGAAGAAAATTGATTTTGGGGTAACTCGAGAATAATAGTCTCAAGAGAAAGTCAAGAGAACTAACGTATTAACATCCGAGTTCTTTGGTACCCACACTCTTCTAAAGTACTCGGCCTGGCACAGTTCGGGTTTCCAAAATACTCAGAATTCGCCATCAAATTGAAAGAAACTACAAAGAAATAGGAACTCTAAGGTAAGGAAGCTTTTCCCCAAAATTTTATTTTTTCGCTTTCAAGCATAAATAATACTCTTAAGGCGTTCATAGTCAAAGGGGGGGGAACAGAAACAAAATTGAAATTTAATAAAAATATAGATAGATTGCAACATAGTTATTCTTAAAATAGATAAGTGCAAATTAAGCTACACGAATTTGGCTGCTTTAGCAATTTGCTTTTCATAATTACCAAATCTGTGACGTCAAAGTATACTGACGTTATAAAGGGTACACGCGGGACTGATATAGGGGCTCACTAAATTACATTCACAGCGCAATGATGTCCTAATATATGTGGAGGTAGTTCCAACATTACTAAACCTTTCCCCTTACAGTCTACTTCTACTAGATCCTAATATTACGTTTATATAATACATATATTGTACATATCAGTGTTCGTATGTGTGAGGAGGGTATGTAAAGCTTACGAGTTTCTGGGTATATTTAATAATTTATAATTAAAAGCTGTACGATATTTCACCAAAATTAGTCAAATATATAACCCAACAAATCTTGTCAACATAATTATTTGCTTAATAGTACAAAGTCAATACTTTGGGTGCATCCGATATTTCATTTATAATCAGACTTTCCTAACTGATCTTAGTATGATCTCCATTTTACGCTGACGAAACCGCTATAGTAAAGTAAAGTAATTGCCTATTTTTTCAGGCGGGGCTTAACGTCCAACTACCAATTAGGTGTCGTGGACGGAGGCGACTAGCAAACATTCTTTACTGTAAATTTCTTTTATTAACCATTAAATAAAATCCAAGGCCTAAGACCGGAAATCGAACCCAGTACCACAATAAATATTAGCTTAAGAAATAATAAATTAAGTAATAAATATCAATCGTAAAACTATCGAATCAAATTCAAATTTCAAAACCATCAATTTGCAACAGTGAATGCTAGTTTGACATTTATATTAGGTACTCTGCATACGAAACACTAACGGGCACAACGTTTCTACTGAAAAAAAAAAGATTATAATAATAGAGAATTTGACTGAATAGCCAAATTGATTGATAACAACCTATAAACTCTGTTATGGAAGAATAGATTGACCCCAATATTATTCGATCTAATAATGTCAATGTGCTAACGCAATATTTTTGAAATTAACGTAATTCTGATTTAAATAACGGTGCCCTTTACACTTTCGAAATAAATATATACATACATATATTTTCAACAGTATTCTATCACCCATATTATACTGATTTTAATTGTATTAGAAGATCATACATTTGGAACAAGAATTCACAGCAATAGGATTACTTGATAACTAACACTAATACGATGTCGTGAAGCGTATATTTAGAAAACATATGAACTAGCTGTGCGTATGATGTATTTACGTATTTTAATTCAAGAAGTCCTTTTGGGGTAATCAAATAAAACAACTCGAGGAAAGAGATGGTACGCTGCTTTTGAGAACAGTCCTACCACCACTGCCTCTGAAATTGCCTTAAATTTAAATTCCTACCTTCAATTCCGCGATGTTGAATTTAAATAATAAGATGTAGCTTTTTCTGTGGCGTTTAAAACAAAGTCATAAAAAACTAGAAATGCTTTATTTGAAGTGTATTCTCTTTGAATTGAACACAAAGTGGTGTGTATTTTCAAATTGTAGGCATCTGTTCTTTTCTCTTTTTTTTTTTGTAAAATTAAAGGGCCTGCAACCTTTCTTACTTTGATAATTACACATTGTACTTTAGGGTACAAAACTAGAGGAGAACATTCTCAATAAAATATATTCAGTAGTTCTCGCCTCAAATAACACAAGTTAAGACTAAATTTTATTCTAAAGTTTTCACAGCTACTCGTCTGATTAAGCGAACAGACGTATAATTCACTGTAACCTAATGTCAAGTCCTTTCAAAGTCTGTATTGGAGACCGGGAAGCTTGGAGACGTGGACTCCCAGTGGTGGGAGATTAGATGTGGTACACGGATGGCTCCAAGATCGAGGAGGGTTTGGGAGCGGGAGTGTACGGAGTGAAGCCGAAATGTAGCTTTTCGGTTAGCCTAGGCAAACTAGCTACAGTTTTTCAGGCTGAGGTAGTTGCAATTAGGTTCTGTGCTACCGAGATTGAAGGGCGAAGAATTATTGATTCTAAGGTCGTAATTTTCTCGGATAGTCAGGCTGCTCTACGAGCTATTAGATCCTACCAGGTCAACTCAAGGCTGGTTTGGGACTGTCTGGGTGCCCTGAAGGAAATTAGTGACCAAAATAAGGTCTTTTTGGTGTGGTTACCTGGTCATTCAGGATATAAAGGAAACAAAGAAAACGAAGTGGCAGATTTATTGGCCTGGGAAGGCTTTGCGGGACACTTCGTTGGCCCAGAGCCCTGTTTTGGGATTCCGAACTGTGTTAAGTTGGCGACCATTAACTTATGGGTGCAGAGTATGACTCAGGAGTGGTGGCTTGCCACCATTGGGCAGAGACAGGCGAAGGAGTTCATTAAAGGCTATTCGCCGAGACTGACTGCAGAATTAATCCGTCAAGCCCATGGGGCTATAAGGATGATTTTAGGCCTATTAACTGGCCACTGCAGGCTCAGAAAACACATGCATCGCATGGGCCTGGCAGATGATAGGCTTTTTAGGTTCTGTGCAGGAAGAGGAGGATGCACGTGTTGTGTCAGTGTGAGGGGCTCGTGTGGCTAAGGATGTTACTTCTCGGGGAGGAAAAACCAAGGCCTGAGAGCTTTACCCAGGAGTCACTCTCCAGAATTAAGAGTCTGATCAAAAGGACGGGTCTGGAGGGCAAGCTTTAGAGTGAGGGGAGCCGCAGTAAATCCACAGGGGTCGCATGGGCCTGGCAGATGATAGGCTTTTTAGGTTCTGTGCAGGAAGAGGAGGAAACGGCACTGCATGTGTTGTGTCAGTGTGAGGGGCTCGTGTGGCTAAGGATGTTACTTCTCGGGGAGGAAAAACCAAGGCCTGAGAGCTTTACCCAGGAGTCACTCTCCAGAATTAAGAGTCTGATCAAAAGGACGGGTCTGGAGGGCAAGCTTTAGAGTGAGGGGAGCCGCAGTAGATCCACAGGGGTCGCAGAGGCGTAGGCCTTGAGGCTGCCCTAGTCTAATCTATCAATCTATCTATCTATAACCTAATGTACTATCTTTGGAATAACATTCTGACAAAATGAAGCTCCCTTAGGGTAGAAAGAACATTCTCTAGAACCACTAACCATAAATATTTGGTTATTTAAAAGCTTAATTTTATTACTAAGAAAAAAGTTTTTACGTTCGATATGTAGTAGAGCAACGAATTGTCGTGAAATTTCACATCTAAACTTGATAAAACCACTACTGAAACTTATCTTTTATTAAAAGAAGTTTATGGCGATGAATGTTTATCAGGTGCGCACAAGTTTTTGAGTGGTTCAAGCGTTTCCAAGATGGCTGAGAACGAGATGAAAATAACGATCATAATTAATCAACATTACTACCGTGAAGTGTTTGCTCAACTCCGTGAAAGAGTAAGGAAAAAACGACCCGATTTGTGGAAGAACCAGTCATTAGTACTCCATCAAGACAATGCGCATTGTCTGTCAAGACGTTTCTAGCCAAGTACAACATCCCAGTTTTAGGCCATCCGCCTTATTCGCCTGACCTCGTGACTTTTATCTGTTCCCCAAAGTCAAATCTGCATTAAAATGAACACGATTTCAGTCCTTTGAAGCTGTGAAAGAAAAAACGGCACGCGTCATGCAGGAGCTCACAGAAAGAGACTTCCAGCACGGTTTTGGACAATGGTAAATTCGCATGGAGCGTTGTAGGGATAGGGGAGGGGTGTATATTGAAGGTGATAATAACTAAATATGTATAAATTTAAAATAAAATGTTTTACAGCAATAGTCTCGTTATTTAATAGCCACACCTCGTATACATTATTATACAAAAACACAAATAAAATAAAAACATGGCTGTATGATGAAAGTCAATGAACTCAATCCGGAGTGAACTCAAAATCAAATATCCACGATTATAATACTACTTTATTTCCTATAAAGAACAAAAGAAACTTAAGTATCTTTGAACATACTTTAAAGTATGTTAATTAATAAAAGTAACAATGTGGCCACGTTACTAGATAAGTAATATGTTAATTCAAAAGCCGAAAATACTAAAGGGAAATAACAATATTAAATATGTAAAAGAAGCTCTCCATCAAATACACAATGGAAACATGAACCCAGTCTGGAACTAGAATGAATTTGACATCCATTTTCCCTCCAACTCATTCATTTTACACCTACTTCTCAATTAGTGAGACATTTCCGTTTAAAATGCCCTATCTTAGTACTCTAACACGCCCTAATTTCCAATGAAAATGACGTGCGGAGGAAAATAGCTGCTCTAAGGAATTTCATTTTCCATCTCTACCAAGACATTTAATAGAAAAACCTATTGTGGAATTGTCATTAAAAACATTCTACTTTACTTTTAAGCGTTTAATTTTATTTTCATTTATTAATATTTTTGGGTCTTCTATGAACTTTTAAAAGTCATTAACTTTTAAAACATATTTGGCTTTCGTAATCGCAGCAAAATTGTTAAGTATTTTTTTGGGGGGGGGGGAACTTAATTCATTTAACGCAAATTATTTCATAAAATTTATTTTTTTAAGCAATGACAGACCAAATCACCAGAATTACGAATCATTCATGAGAACTATTTATTTTATCATTATTTTTTAATTTATTTAATTTTGTTTCAATTGATATTTTAAACCTAATAATTTAATGAGGATAAAATTATTGCTCTATTTTTGCTTTACTGCTCTAGAAACAAAAATGTACTCTCATAAGCCCACTTCGATTCTCTAGAGAAGTCCTAGGGAGCCGGAAGTCAGGGATCTCCGATGCGATGAGCCAACAGTAGCTTTCCTTTTATTGACATCCACAATGGATGGAAATTCATCAAAGGAAGGGCCTCTAGAAACCGGCAGTTGCGGGTGACCATTCTATCATTCTAACACATCTTCTTCTGAAAAAAAAGGGTAAGATCCTACTCCGTCAACAGTTATAGAGTCGGCCAGGTGGGTAGCCGATTCGAAAAGGGGACACCAGAATAAAAGTCGAGTTTACCTACTTTTCTTTTAATAAACAAGTAATATCTTTCATCAAGAAATGGAACATAAGAGTGGCGAGGGTAACTGGAAGCAATGCTTTGTTCCACAATCAATTCAGCGTAATGTACGGTCCTTTTCTTGAATATTGTCAAGGAGGGATAAGTGTCACCTTAATCAATGGATTTTACTCGTTAAAAAAAAAAAAAATTACACCGAAATGGAGAGCTTAAAAGCAAATTCTACATAATTCAACAAATTATACACAATTAGTTATTATTACCTTCAATATACACCCCTCCCCTATCCCTACAACGCTCCATGCGAATTTACCATTGTTCGAAACCGTGCTGGAAATCTTTTTCTGTCAGCTCCTGCATGGCGCGGGCCGCTTTTTCTTTCACAGTTTCAAAGGACTGAAATCGTGTTCCTATTAATGCAGATTTGACTTTCGGGGAACAGATAAAAGTCACATGGGGCCAGGTCAGGCGAATAAGGCGGATGGCCTAAAACTGGGATGTTGTACTTGGCTAGAAACAGACAGACAATGCAATGTGAACCGGCGCGTTCTCTTGATGGAGAACCCGTGACTTGTTCTTCCACAAATCGGGTCGTTTTTTCCTTACTCTTTCACGGAGTTGAGCAAACACCTCACGGTAGTAATGTTGATTAATTATAATCGATATTTTCATCTGTTTTGGACGTGGAAGGGCGACCCGGGCGGTCATCATCTCCGACGTCTTCTCGGCCATCTTGGAAACGCTTGAACCACTCAAAAACTTGCGCATGTGATAAACATTCATCGCCATAAACTTGTTTTAATAAAAGATAAGTTTCAGTAGCAGTTTTACCCAGTTTCATGTGAAATTTCACGACAATTCGTTGCTCTACTACATATGTAGTATCATGTTTTCGGCCAAACCAAACACCTCTTACACAAACGACGGTTCCGGTCAGACAGATTTCTCTACAAACACGTGAGACGCTGCAATCGAAAGAGAGGGTTTTACGCTTCTTTTTGTTAACGTGAATATTGGTTAGTGAAGACTGAAACCTCTAGACTGGTGGTAAGAGGAAGAAGTTTGAATCCAAACTCAAATTCACACTAGAGTTTTAAATTGGTTAACTTCTTATAGCTTTAGCATTTTTCTTTAAAATATTAGAAATACTTGAATTTGCTTCCATTAAATTTGCATCTATTTTGAAGCATTGATCATTGAATGGAGGTCCTTCAAGCTATTAAATACCACCATAAGTTAATTGTTCTAATCTTAAAACAATTACAACGAGATAACACATAATAATGTCAACGTGACAATTTAAATTGATAGTTTTGTTAATTGTTTATCGCTGTATGTGGGAATTAGTTGTACCCACATATAAAACTTGTAGTAAAAGCGTTTTATAAGTGGGACTATTAAAAGCCATTATTTCAGACGTACAATTCTGATATTGTTTTATCAGCGAACTAGAATATATTTATTCCGAATGAAATAGCAATTTGGAAAAAACCTTATTTCAGTTGCTTTTTTTAAAAAATATATATGTATATAAAACGATATATCTTGCACACACCCTTAATCTAGCATTTTAGCATAAAACAGCCCTTCTAGTGGATGCTCTGAATTGAAACACACACAGAGATAAAAATCAATCCTACTTGGTCTCTGCCAATGCTTGAATAGGATTTTCAGAGCGGGCATTTTCATCTTCTAAACAATAGTTTTTCATTTATTGTCACTGAGGAAAATTAGTGTTCAATGTAAGAATAACAACAAGAAATCTGGTATGAAGCAATCACTCACTTTTAAATACATTCTTTCGAAAATATGAATCTCGGGTTATAAAATAAGTTATTTATTGTACTAGATAAAGAAATGTACTGTTCACACAACCAACCTAAGTAAGTAACGCATCTTATAAATGAATTTGAAAATACTTCCCTTAAAGGTCCAAAATTTTATATATATATTTTTTTAAATCGTTGCCAAAATTCAAAAGAAAAACTCTATCTTAGATGATCCCCACACTAGACTTAAATCAACACAACTAAACAGACGCTATCGACAACTTAAAAGACTCTTAGACGATAGATCAAAACTCTCTCTGATCAACAAAAGACTGATTTATACTTCTATTTTGAAACTCATCTGGGAGTATGGAATAGAGCTGTGGGGTTCAACCAAACGCACAAATCTCCAAAGGACTTCGAACTAATGTAAACGCTTCATTTTATGTCTCCAACCTGGCTATACACACTGACCTTAACATTCCTTTTGTCACACAAGTTGCTGAAACAAGATACAGAAAACTTCAGCCTGCAATTTCATATAAATCCTCTAGCTCCAAAATCTTTCTACAAGAACTCTTCCTGACAACCCGGACAAGACGCCTTAAGATATAGTGGCCTCGTGATCACTCTCTAGTGAAGAGAGTGTCAAAAAGGCAAATGTTTTGGAGTGTAACCAATGGGTAACTTCTCCACTCGTTTACTTGCTCTGTTATGTTACTGTTACCATTGTTACTTATAGCACCAATGCGCTGATTGTAGCACAAATAATCGCAAAAAAAAAAATCTTAAATAAACACCATACCCGCTTAAGGTTATTGAAGGTTGTAATTAGGTTATTGAATTAAGATTATTGGATAAACTTGAGCTTTAAAAAAGTAAGAATTAAGTAACAAAGTAAAATACCAAAAATAAATTTTAATTAAGTTTTAGAAATTATTTTATTGAATTAATATTTGATTTTGCTGCACTTAATAAAATGTTTTTCAAAAAGTAGCAGTTTTGCTGTTAATAAGTTGCAACTGTTTTATTATTATCTATTAGATTTCAGAAATTAATTTTAGGAAGAGCATTTTGAATTGAACAGGCATTTCTTTTAGCCGTCAGTAACTAAAGAAAATAGAAAGAATCACCCTGGCGTTGCCCTAATATTATCTATGTTAATTCTTCCTACACTGGAAGATGTCCAGGATACGAGGGAGAGAAATAACTGTAACCTAATACGAGCTGGCCGACTGAAATGGAAATTTTCATAGGGCAACCATAAAGCACTAATCTCCATAAATACATAATTGTGCGAATGAGGCAACAAAAAATGGCTTATATTTTTAGTCGAATATATGTTAACAAACCACACTGCTTCAAGGGAGAAATTAGAAACTTCTTTTTTAAAAATCTATTTAGCAATTAACAAATCTATTTATAAAATTTGAACAATAAGTAAATATGATGAAAATGTAAATGGTGCGAGAAGAGCAGGAGGAGAGAGACCACCCAGAGATAGCTCTGTCTGCAGGAAAAGGATTATGACAATGATCTTTAATTTTTAAGGAAGTTGAAGTAACTGGCGATTCAGTCGGCATGGTGGATAATCAGGAATAACAGTAGAGGCGAGAGAGCATTTGGAGAGAGCAGTATGGAATTGACGATATTTCATCTTGGCAAGCAAGTTATTGTACGGATTCGATGTTGAAGAGTAAGGTTTGTCACGTAGAAAGGAGAGTCAACTATCTGTCAGAGTGGTTTTGATTGTCATGTCTAAACAGTATGTTTGTAGGTTTGGCTGAACTCTAATAACTAGTCCTTTAGTTTACAAGATTTGAGGATCTTACTTATAACAATCGTTTGTACTCTATCAATCGTTTTTATTGGACAATTTAGAAGTTTCTCCAAGAGATCTGTGAAGAAGTTTCCTAAGTTTTGTCATTGCTTGGCTTTTAAGGCTAAGTGCATGGGGTTACAAGTGAGGTGTTTGTCTATGAAGAGCCCAACCGGGAGCAAAGGAAGAGGTTTGATCGCTGTTGAAGAAGACAGGAGCGTGACATGTTTCTACCTTTCTGTAGGTCATTTAATTCATCACTTCTTTAAGCTCTTACAAACTTGTATAAAGCTGATGAAGGGTGTGTACTTGTGGCTAGTATGGCTGTGTCGATTGCATATGTATAGAGTAGTGTAGAGGGTTGTACAGGTATGTCTAATGTAGATTCTGTGTCGAGATCAGGGCCAAGTATACTCTACTGTGGAGAAATAAGAGATTGCTGAGCCAGTATTAATTTGAAAGAATCTATCTGAAAGACAGGAATGCCGAATGAGGACGTATGTTGAGAAAAGGCTCTTTTTTAAACTGGACAAAAAACCAAGAAGTCAAAAACGATCGAAGGCCAGAAAAGTTGTTCGTACAGTACTACTTTCTCTTCAGTGCTGACGCAAAACAGTCAACAACTCCTTGTACATGCTATGGCAACTCCTGAAGCCATATTGTCGGTCTGGTATAACACTAAACTACGCTAATATGGGGTTAACTCGCTTAAATAATAGGTTTTCGAGAACTTTTCCTATTGTTTGCAGTAAGTTGGTTGGTCCCTAACAGAAAACAAAAATGAATATTTTGTTAGTAAACAAAGTCTACAACACCCAGATTCCACCAGATAGCTGCTAATGAAGATAGAAATGACTTTCAAACAAAGGGTGGAAAAATCTCTCTTTTATTTCGGTACAAAACGAAAACAAACATGATGGGATTTTTTTTTTTATGTGGCAATTAGAAAGAGAGGTATCTCTTTGTAAATCTAAATGGCGACAGTTTCACACTTTCTATCTGCTAGCTTTTCATTCACGGATTTTCCATTTTGTTTAAATATTAAGTATTATATATTCCTTTATGGCTCCCTTGGCAGTTTCTATTGCATCACATTTTACCATAATTTCTCTTGAGGCTGCCTAAAAATATGGCCAGGGATCTTACCGTTTTTACTGGCCAAAAACTCGTTTACACTTCAACCTCTCCAAGGCCCAAAAAAGCAAGAATTGCGAAGTCGAAGATTAAATGCATGCTGATTTGTTTTTTCGATATCCACGGAATCGTCCACAAAGAGTTTCTACCTCAAGGTCAAACGGTCAATCAACACTTTTACCGAAAGGTTCATGAAAAACTTCGAAAAATGGTCATTCGTGTGAGACCAAACATCAAGAACAAGTGGGTGTTGCATCACGATAATGCTCCTTGTCACACAGCAATTTCAATAAACCAGAGTTTTAGGCCGAGTAAAAACATTCCTGTGGCTCCTCAGCCTCCTTATTCGCCTGACTTGAGTCCTTGTGACTTTTTTCTCTTCCCGAAGTCGAAAAATCACCTCGAGGGTACTCATTTTGAGACAGTCGAAAACATTCAAACGGCTGTAACCGACCAGCTGAAGGCTATTCCAGTATCGGAGTTCGAGCACTGCTATGAGGAGTGGAAGAAACGCCTCCAGCGCCGTGTGGCTTCAGAAGGAATTTATTTTGAAGGTGACAATATAGAATTGTAATTCTTTTTGAATAAAAAATTTTTAAAAAATCAGTCTCATTACTTAATTTACAGACTCGTATAGTTCAGATAGGATGGAATCTTTGAATCTATGACTCTGAATTTAAATCCCAGAAACTCGGATTTTCTTTTTTAACAATCTAGACCAGGGATGGCCAACAAGTCAATCGCGAGGCCAGTTTTGGTCGATCGTCGATCGCTCGCAATGTCTGGGGTGGAATTGCGTGCACCATGGACTTTTGCAATTGTAGAAGACAAAACTTTCTACCAATAGTTTAATGCATTCTGGGTATTTGCCAAAGTCGTAAATTCCTAGAATTCTGACAGCCTGACACTATGATCTCCGCCCAACCAGTACAATACATTTTGACTTGTGTTACGATTCGACTCATCGAAGAACACAATCAGTTATCTTGAATATTTGGTTGTGTCATACTGTAGCTTCTTTTCTTTTATGAATTAATAAATATTGTTAATAATTATCCATGTTCTTTTAATTCCCCTGGATGTGAGTTTTTTGCCCTTTAAATATTTATTGTTGCTGTTTTTTACGTAGGTAGATAAGCCGTATATCTATATTTCAGTACGAGGTGCACTCAGCGAGCTATTGATAGATTAGCAAAAAGTAAGTCATATTATTCTTTCATAATAAATTTTCCTGGCCCAAAAAAACGCGAAAGTGAAATATTGAAATCAAATTATCAGCCATACTGCGCATTTTTATAACAACTTTTTCATATTTACGAACAAATAGTACAACTTATACATTGCAGTTGATAAAAAAAATTGAATTGCATTTTATGTTAGTAAAAATCTATCTTGAAAAAGTGTCGGAAAATAGAATATTTTAGACACCGCATGTACGGAATGCTGCTATCAAAGGGTCTGGAAATTTATTTTCTTCATGAGCCTGTATCTCGAAAACTTAATAAGTGATTTAAAAAATAATATATTTTACTTATCAGCCCATACCTCGCTGGAATGCACCTTATACTGAAACACAGAGTATAAACATAGTATGCATTTCACACCCCTTCTTCCCTCTTAGACTACCCTACGACAAGTCGATCGCGACACACTTATAAGATAAAAAGTAGATCTTATATACAGAAAAATAGGCCACCCCTGATCTAGACAATTAGCTTTAAAAAAACAATTATTCTGATTATATTTTCATTTTGATTCATCGAACTCAATGTAGAACGTCTAAGATCCTCAGCTTCACGCATTCATCTTCAACTTCCGTAAAATAAAACGAAAACTTTTTAAACATTTTTGAAGCAACCAAATACATCTACTGGGATTAAATCTAGAGATTTTGAAAAACAGCTAAATACTTGTAAACTTATTTTAATTAAAAACTTTTGTAAAATTATGAAAGCATGAATAAATTTGAACGAATAAAATATAAGATAAATAATAATAAATAAATGAAGAAGTAATATTAAAAGGAAAGCGGTTCGGGTTTAGAACAATGAAAATACTTCACCTTATTTCTGATTTAAGCATTACAAACAACTCAGCCCCCTGAGGGATTTAATGTTGGTATTACTGTAAATTTAATGAACAAAATATTTGGTGAAACTTAAATTAAGGATGGATTCAAATTAGCGAGGAATCGGTCCAGAAACAAAAACAACAACTCGTCTTTTTGCCAACATTTCGACAAATATATTGCCTTCTTAAGAGCGTGGCTATGCGGGTTGGTTGAGTTACAGAAGACAGAATTATTTACCAATTGGTTTTATATTGGTTTAAGGTCACTAATATTTGGTGAAACTGCATTTTTCAACTTAATTTTTAGAAAACTTGGAATAACAGACTCGTAATCCTTGTTTCTTTTTTTTTTTTTTGTCACTTCATATTTACAACTGCATCAAATGTTGCATCAAGTAAATTTGATCTTACTGGTTTGGTTCACTTGTAAAGTCATGGGTAGAGCAATCACCCACTGGTGAAACTCTTTCACAATGATTTAATCACAACAGATCTCTAGGCCAATTCCGTTTCAGTCGACGAGGAGGATTGTCTGGAAGGTTAAGAGAGGAGAGTTGTTGGACAAGAGGATTGGGATGGAGAGCTAGGAGGCTGTGAAAGTTGCGGTAGTGAGACTTTATTAGATCAGTGACGAAAGGGATGAGAAGGTCAGTGTGTATGGTAAGGTTAGAAATGTAGAATGGAGCATTCAGGATTTTCCATAGGATTTTAGACTGCAGTGTCTGCAGGCGTTTGGAGTTAGAGGGTTAGGTTGAGCCCCACACTTCTTTCCAAATGGGTCTTTTAAATTGTCAGTTTGTGATTCAAGTCGAATTTGGATCTGCAGTCAAGTAGTCTAGTAAGTAGCTTGCAGCGTCTGTTCACGGTCTTGTCGTTTCAGTTGAGTATGTGGGTTCCACGTGAGTCTCTTGTCAATGTACAGTCCTAAGTATCGTACTACGTCAGCTGGAGGAATCGTTACACCGTTCAGTTGAACTGGTGGACTCGCAGATTTTCGTAAAGCAAACTAATGTGCACTGATTTTTGTTCATTAATTTTTATTATCCATTTTCGGAACCAGGTTTCGAGAAGCTTTAAGTGAGTTTGAATATTCTGACTGGCTTGGACCGGATCGGAGTGAGATGAAAGTATAGCAGTATCGTCAGCGAATGTTGAAACTATTGTATTTTGGGATAGAGGTAAGTCAGCAGTAGTATATTAGAAAAAGGAAAGGGCCTAGAATGCTTCCTTGAGGAACTCCAGCTTTTATGGGTATAAAGGACGAGAGGACCTGCCTTTCGCGGCAGTACCGATCGGTTAAGTAAGATTTTAAGATCAAGTAGTAGGTGAAAGGAAGATGATTTTTAAGTTTGTGCAGTAAGCCCGAGTGTCAGACCCGATCAAAGGCCTGAATCCTTGTTTTTAAATAGAACATACTGTTTCTAAAACCAACATTGGATGGAAATGATTATTTTATCTAAATAATAATGCCCAAAGTTGTTTTTTGTAAAGTTGGTGTGTCTTCTGACAAGTTTTAAGAGAAACTACGTACAAATATTAATTATTTAATATAATTATAAACTACGTTAATATACTACTTGTCAATAGCATAAGTCATGAAAATTATCTAGTCCTTAAGTCAAAAGATTGGCAAAAGAAGTAAAAGTCAATAATGACTGAATTCGGCAATATTCTTTCTTCCTTATTATATGATAACTTTTTAAAACAGATCACGGCAGAGACGTTAACACAATAAAAGAAATATTAAGACTAATTTTCGATGATAGTAAAGTTTTATTTTTTTTATAACATTTTAAAAATCTGTAGCAGGAAATGGAATGTTATCAACCAGATATAGTGCTAGCTGATAGTTGAATATTTCAGTAAGAAGCAAGCCACTCAAGCTGCCACAGCCTCCTGGTTTTCTAGATAATAAGGTAAAGGCATTTTTTTTTTACTTTTACTTTTACTTTTGTTTCACGCGAATGTACAAAAAAAAGTTTCGAAACTAAATTGCCGACAGAACTATATTTGTGGACGTCAAAGTGAGAAGAAATGTCAATTTCAGTAATGACGTTTGAATGTGTCAGAATATGTGCAGATCAATATACCTGGAATACAAAATCTTGCAAAAAATAACCACAGATTTAGGGCTTCATACTTTGCATTGCAATCTATCGCCTGCGGCTTCTATAAAATATCCATCAAAATACTACGGGAATAAAACTTATTGACTAATTTTTGTTTAAGTTTAATAACTTACAAATAGGATTTAGCATTTTATACATACATTTTTCATTTAAATATTCGTATATGATATGTAAAAGTACCATCAGAGGGGGCTGACGCGACACAACCTGAATGTGAGGTTACAGCCTAGGAAGGTTCAGCGTCATTTGAGTGTTTACGTAGTTTACATAGAGTGTTTAAAGACGGTTACTTATAAACTTAGTAATTTAATTATTCTTTTCAGAATAATAAAATCTGTTTTAAAAACCGTCTTATAGATATATTTTAATTTGCCCAAAAAAGTCTTAAAAGTAATCCTGGAACTCCAATTTTATTATTAAACTAGTTAGTCCGGAAAACAGAAATTTACGAAATAGTTTTCACAGTTTTTTAAAATTGTATTTAATATAGTTTATACAATAAAAATTACTTTAATTTAGAAAAATATTTGCGAGAGAATTCATTGGCTTTTTGCGAATGTTTGAATGAGATTTAAAGTTGAATTTTCATTAATAGTTCTTGTTGAAGAAGGAAGAACACGATGAAGGTAAGGCATTACTTGACCCAAGTCCCACTATAGTTTTTCTCCTACAAATTTGTGGCTAAAACCAAATTACACCTTCCAAAATTTGTCAATTTAAACAAATAAATAAGTTGTGCGTTTTCTACCAGATTTTCAGCTCACGCTTGTGAATAGACAGTATATCAATCTAAAAAATGTTGTCCTGTACTCAAGGGACTTCAAACGAAAATATATATTTTATTACGTTGACCAGTCTGCTACACTTCCTTTTGTACCGAAAAGTAAAAATAAAAGAAATATTACCTCGTTTCTAATTAAGATTAATGGTGGCAAATATTTCGATTTAACTACCTAACTGCATCATTAATCAAATTCATTACATTCGTATCTTGTGTGATGTACGTTTCATTCATTTACCATTTTCCTGCAGACTCTAGCAACCCACATCACTCAGAGATTGTGTATCACAGCATCACTATATTAATCTCACTAGTCAATCTTTAAAGTTACCCTGCTTTCGTTGGACTTGGATAGAATATTGTGTATTCTAGGATACTGTGTTTAACTCGATTGAAATATTAAAATGACGATGTTTCAGGAAGTCTTTATTTCTTTATTAGCAAAAAAAAACAGTGAGAGCTAATGTGTTATATTAGCATTAGAGAATGGATGTTCTCTCGTTATGGAAACAAAAAATTCTAATCACGTGGTAAAAAATAGGATGTCAACCCTCTTTATCATTCTGCTTAGATATCCTTAATTTACCAGCTGATCTGCTTGGCCAGTTACCGGCGGATATCTTTAACTCGTCTTTTTTGCTAACGTGATTTTTTAAGTGAATATTAGTGCGTGTTAAAGTGAAGTTCTATTTTATAAATTGTGTTTGTTATACTTAGTGCGTGATATACTGTTTTATGCGAATAAGTTGTGAATTATTTTAAAAAATGTCAAGTGTCAAGTGCTATTGGACTGGTGATCTATTGAGATGCTGATGGATTTTTATATTTTTTAAACTAGGTAAGACTTTATTATCGATTATTTTATTTTAAATTTCAATTATATTTTTGCATGAAAATAGCATGCTATAACTAATTTAATTATGATTTACAAATTATAACTGTCTTGACGCCGTTCTGAGTCGATTATTTCTTTAATTTTCAATACTACTAAAAGTATTCAAATTCATTTCTATGCTTTCTTAATATTCTTTAATACTTTTTAATTAAATGTGTATTAGTTTAAACCTTCCAAATGTATTCTTTAATCTTTCCCTTTTAATTTACTATAAATTATCGTTTTCGTTTCCCAAAAGTGTTTTTAAAGCCTTTTTGATGTATTCTTTGATCTTTTGTTTGCAATCGACAATAAGTACAAAATAAGCGTTTTTGATTCCCCATGTTGTTTAGAATTGATTTCTAAACATTTTTTAATCGCCGAAAAGAAAAAAAAATTACCTTTCTTTGTTTTCTCAGTTAGTTGATGTCTGTAAGTCGGTGATGGTTTGGTTATTGTCAATGTTGTCGCTTTTGTTAATGATATTTCATCATATATGTAGCTCAAATCATTATACGAGGTTTAGTTCAGTCCATAGAATAGGAATATTATAGAACTTATTGCTTCCAGAGGCAGGCTCGTGAGAATTCTTGCTGAATACCGATAATCTTGTTAAATATTATCCACAAAGGAAGGTACACGAGGGTCGTTTGAAAAGTCCGTGCAAAGTCAGAGAGATAGCACTACTGGCGCGTATCGAGATTATGTTTAGTTAGTAGCATCTCTTGGAAGAACACACACCAAGTTTCAGCCAGATCGGTCTATTTCTTTGTGTTTGGCATTCGTTTGAATCGAGGAAGTCGAGTGATTTTCAAATCGTGTGAAGTGTTGCAAGGACGGTTTGCAGCTGTTCCAGAAGAATCCGCAGGACTTTAAGCATCGTTTCGTCACTGTGGATGAAACATGGATACATCACTACACTCCTGAGACCAAGGGGGAATCTGCGCCAAAAAAGGCGAAGACCGTTCCTTCGGCCGGAAAGATTATGGCGACTGTCTTTTGGGATTCGCAAGGAATAATCCTCATCGTCTATCTGGAAAAGGGTAAAACTATTACAGGTGCATATTATTCATCGTTATTGGACCGTTTGAAAACCGAGCTGCAAGAAAAACGCCCACGATTGGCCCACAAAAAAGTCCTTTTCCATCACGACAACGCACCAGCTCACACCTCAGCAGTTGTGGTCGCAAAATTAATGGAAATAGGGTTCCAACTCGTTTCACATCCTCCCTATTCTCCAGACTTGGCTCCCTCGGACTACTATTTGTTCCCCAATATGAAGAAATGGCTGGCGGGAAAAAGATTTTATTCAAACGAGGAGGTGATTGCAGAAACGAATGGCTATTTTTCAGACTTGGACAAATCCTATTATTCGGAAGGGTTCAACAAACTAGAGCAGCGTTGGACGAAGTGTATAAGCCTAAAAGGAGACTATGTTGAAAAATAAAAAAGGTTTACCCCCAAAAATTAAGTAGTTTTTATTTTTGCACTGACTTTTCAAACGGCCCTCGTAGTTGTTCTCATTATCGGAGAACATCTTTTTTCTGGCCTAACTAGCTCACATTACCTTATATTTCCGTTTTTTTTAGCAATGAGTGAATAGAAATAGATCTAACCTAGTAGTAACTTCTTGGGCTGGTCTACATACTCGTAGTTATTCTCATTACCGAAAAACACCATTTTTCTGGCTAAAATTTCCTTCGTTTTTGACGATGAGTGAATTGAAATAGATCCAAGCAATTTCTAACATCTAGCGTTGGTCAGTTTAGAAAATTCTCATTGCCGGAAGTCTCCATTTTTCTGGCCTAACTAGTTCACATTTCCTTCTATTTCAATCGTTTTTAGGAGTGACTGACTATAACAATATCTACCCCAATTGTTACATCGAATGTTGGCTAGTTTAGCTGTTCACATTACCGGAAAACATCCTTCTTCTGGCATAACTATCTCACATTTCCTTTCTTTTCCTTTGTTTTTACCATTGAGTTAATTGAAATACTCGTAGATCCTTCTTAGTTGTAACATCTAGGGCTGGTTTGTCTAGTAGTTCTCTTTACCAGAAAACTTCTGCCCTACCTAGCTCACTTTTTCTTATATTTCCGTCGTTTTTAGCAGCGAGTGAGTAGAAATAGATCTACCCCAGTTGTATCACCGAATGTTGGCCAGTTTAGTTATCCCCGCATTACTGGTGAACACCCTTCTTCTGGTCTAATTCTCTCACATTTCCTTTCTTTCCTTTCGTTTTTGCAGTAAGTTAATAGGCATAGATCCACCCCAGTTGTAACATCTAGGGCTTGTCTGTATGGTGGTTCTCGTTACTGGAAAACACCATTTTTGTAGCCTAATTAGTCCAAATTTCCTTATATTTCATTCATTTTTCGGAGTGACTGGAAATAAAAATATCTACGCCAGTTGTTACATCGATTGTTGGTCGACTTAGCTGATCTCATTACCGGAAGTCACCTTTCTTCTGGCCTAAACAGCTCACATTTCCGATTTCAAATTACCGCAGAGTCGTTTTTGCAGGCTAAATTTATTATGAGATTATTCTTATTTAGTTTCTGACTTAGGTTATTAGCTGTCCGTAGTTCTAGATTAGCTGTTGTTTTGATTATATGTTCTGTTCCTAATTTGAGAGAGGTTAGATTACATAGGATTTGAAATAATACTAAAGTATATTAAACAAAGCAATAACATATACCGAACTACACTTATACTTATGAAGGCATTTTTGCCACTACGTTAGTACTTTTCACTTTAATTTGGGTTATCTTATTTTATTTTACCGTCACATATTTCGTATTGCCTTATATCTGTAATCACATATAACTCGATCATTCACAAAACTTACTTCCTATTATGTGATTCATAAGGCCAGGATCCAAAATATTCTCTTTTTTCTTCTTTCGTTGAAATTTCTTCTAAATTCCACTTCCCTCCTCAGCCATCGTAATTTTTGACCTGTACTTTCAATTTAATTGTTGCGCACTTCTCAGCCTACCACTCTATTATAATTTAATTAGTAAATAAATTTAGTAAAGAAACAAGAAAATGGAAGATGAGATAAATATAAAAGGAAGTTGATTCTGGGAGAAAAAAATATTACTTACGAAAAGCAGTTAGGCACTTAATTATTACTTGAATTAGGTAAGGTTATAAAAAAAAAAATGGCGACGATTATAAAGGAAATAATATAGGCTGCTGTCTTTGGACTTGCAAAAAGATACTCATGCAAACAATATGAAAGGTAAGTAAAGAAAAAAAAACCCTGCGTGAAAAAATACATAAAATGCAGTTATGTATTAAACATTTTTTTGTTTAATATTATTTTAAATTTAAAACTACAGAAAAACAATGTGTTGCTACAAATAAATATGTGCTGATATAAGAGACGTGTTTAAGATGCCAAATAGGTTAGGATAAAGATTCGTATAGCAAGATGGTATATTATGTCCTTGATAAATAGTATTTTGTGATTCTTATGGTTTATTCTATTGGATATATAACATGAAACATTAGTTAGTCGGTGAAGAATTTTAGACAGCTGTATTTGGAGGCGGAAAATATTGAAATATTGGATTGACCCCCATACTTCAAATCCGTTAATCCAATTAGGTTTCAGTAGTGTGTTATTAAAACTGTCCGGTAGGACAGTTGTATAAGGGTTGACCATCAAAAACTGCACGAAAAAGCGTAACGTTGAAAAACACCCAACTTTGACAATTTTTTTCTCTTTTTCTATAAAAGATAAAATTCCCAAATTTTCTTTAAATCTTACTCCAAACCCTCCTTTATAACTGTAATTTTTTTGCAACCACCCAGATCTAATAGGTTTCGAGAAAAAAGTTGCCGAAAATGAGCAAAAACGGCTTTTTCAAAAAATGTTCTTGTTCTTGTTCTTGTTCTTGTTCTTATTCTTATTCTTGTTCTTGTTCTTGTTCTTGTTACCTTTTTTGTAAACAACGTAGCGCCTAAACGCGTGAACCGATTTTCATGAATGAGGTGTCATTCGATTCAATATTTTATGTAGATGTGCCTTTTGGGGGTCCCGACGCTGTACATCGAATGGGAGAGGAGTTAGCCCCCTTTATGTAAGGCCCCCTCCAAAATTATTATTACTAATTACTCTGTAAATCTTGGCCCGATTTTGATAAAATTTGGTAGGATGATAGGGTTAGGGCTCCCCTAAGTAACATTAAAGCGGCGATCAGCTCTTACACTTGTTAAGGGGAAGTATAGCAATCGTTTCAAATTATCGACACGTGAACCGATTTTTATGAATGAAGTGTCATTCGAATCGAAATTTTATACAGATTTGCACTTTAAAAGTCTCGGCACCGTGCCTCATAAGGAGGGGAGTTTGCCCCACCCAAATAAGGCCCTTTCTAAAACTATTATTACCAATATTTCTATAACGCTTAGTCCGATTTTGATAAAATTCAGCTCGAATAAGTGGTTAAAGCTCCTCTACGTTGCTGATTCTCTTGCTCCTACTAAGAGGAAGTACTGCAATCGTTTAAATTATCAATGAGTGAACCGATTTAAATCAATGAATTGTTCGATTAAAAAATCTTTGCCTCTTTGCCTTTTAGGGAGAAGTACTGCAATCCTAGTTTATTTTTCTTACTCCTCTTAAAAGGAAGTACTGAAATCGTAGTTTAATTTTGCTATTTACTTACAAATACCTTCCTATGTTATTCAAAACGCTTTCTCAAAAAAATTGTTATTGAGGATGGTTTGGGAGCCGCAACTACAATCATTTTTTAAAAAGATCTCTCCAGTGGTAGTTAACACCTTATCAGGTTATAATGATAGAATTGCTTATTCCAAATTTTAAAAAAATCTGTAAAGCAGATATGTAACTTTGTAAAATAGACAAAAAGGAAAATCTATCCAAAAGGTACAAAAATCTCCTTAACAAAAACTTACAGTTTAAAATGTTAAGTATAAGGGTTGATTAAACGCCAAAAGGTACACAAATCAGCGAGTACCCAACATTTCATTAATTTTCATTAATACTTCATTAATATTTAAGTAATTCTACTGCATTAATTTTCATTAATAAGTTATTTTTTAGAATTTATTAGATATCACAGACCCTTATGCTGGCCACTTCATTTATATTATTTTTTTGTTATAATTATGATAAATCATATATACGTACATGCATGTTAAAGTAAAGATAAAGTTAGAGTAGGCTACTGTCTTGAATTCGTCTTACCGAAATATTCGTGAGCACAATTAACACACAGTTAATAACAAGTAGATTATTAAACAATAATTATTCATTTCTCTATTGTAATTTAATTTAGTCCCCCTAATTTTACTTATAGTAAAATACTGGAATAATTAGCTGTCCTAAATATATGCATATCTTATTTACTTTATATTACATATATACAACATTGTGGAGGTGGAGAACACCTAGATGGAGAATGTAATTGAAGAAAACTATATTATTTGCGATAAAGCCAGATAATTATTACCTATTATTATAAACGTTTGACTACTTCATACAATAACAATTACTTTAATCGAAGAATGAACTTAAACCGACGATTTTTATTTAAGAAATAAAAATAAATAAATAAAATAAACAAAATCATTGATGTAAGTTGGTGTAAGCATTTTTTTAAACAAGGTTTTGAATTTTTTAGCCTCATATTTTTATTTTATTTTTTATAACGTTTTTCTTTTTAACCTGTAATTAATAGTTTGATTATTATAAATAACTAGATATTACAGTCAATCTACAGTGCTACTTGAACATATATTTTGTAGACGAAAATGGCCAGCATAAGGGTCTGTGATATCTAATAAATTCTAAAAAATAACTTATTAATGAAAATTAATGCAGTAGAATTACTTAAATATTAATGAAGTATTAATGAAAATTAATGAAATGTTGGGTACTCGCTGATTTGTGTACCTTTTGGCGTTTAATCAACCCTTATACTTAACATTTTAAACTGTAAGTTTTTGTTAAGGAGATACATCCATAGTTTGTTAGTCAGGTTTTCGATTTGAACGTCCGTCAAGTAGTGGCACTAAATAAAGTGGTAAGTTCTTGTCGTTGGTGTAATAAACAGATCACTTAAAAATAAAACGAGACCGGAAACAAAACTATGGCTATGCCTCTGCTCACTTATGGAAGCGAATCCTTGGATTACCAGAGACAAAGTGCAGAGATGTGATTCCTCAGAAGAGTTAAGGGTTGCACAAAAAGAGAGAGGATACGGAATGTTGACATACGGGAAGAATTGGATATATATAATATCAATGAATTTATAGTTGAAATTAGAGATAGATGGAGGGAACATCTTAACCGTATGCCAACTACAAGAGCACCGGTAATGGTCAATAAGTACAGTCCTAGAGGACAACGTACTGTAGGATGACCATTGAAAAGATGGAGATGAAAAAATAATTATAAAAAATTAAAATAAATAAATAAAATATTGTGAAGACGGAACAGGCATGTTGCCTAATCCCTGAAGTGAAGAATATGAGAAGTTATTGACGTTTGTGTCTTCTTTGCGGTTTCCATGTCGGTTGAGTCACTGATATTTGACAATGACAACACAAGGAAGTGCACTCTAATTTAATCAAACTAGTAGGTAAGTCTAAAAGTAAAAGTATATTCTGACATAATTGAGCACAAATTTTCCTTTTGTAAATCTTACTTTTTTCAGAGAGTTTAAGTTTGTTGCAAGGCACATGAGAGATTCCCTTTGGATTAGAATAAGTAGAAAGAACAGCTACATCGTCTGCTATATCGTGAATGTTGGTTGTTTTAGAATGAATTGAAGATTGAAAATGTTTAAAGTGAAGAGGTTAAGTCCACGTACAATACTCTGAGCGGTTTTTAGTCACCAGAGGGTGTAACGAAGAACAGTTTGAGCCCTCATCAATACAGAATTATCTGTTTCAAAGATAAGACATGATGATGAGGTAGTAGGCGTAAAAAAGATTTTTTTTGAGCTTCCACAGTAAACCTGTGATTAAATGTTTAATAGGTACGGTATCGAAAAAGAAAAAAATTGAATAGAAATCGATATGATAGGTCGACAGTTGCGAAATCCAAACTTGATGTCGAAGAATGTCAATAACAGAAGATAAACATTTAGGAATAAGTTTTCCTTACATTTTTCCCCGTTAGAGGAAGGCTTATTGGTCGGTGAGAAGTTAGTAGGTGATGATGTTGAACATATTATTGTTATTATTTTTTTTTAATATAATAATAAAAGTTATTTCACAAGTTTGGTAATTATTAAATTAGACAGCGTGTTACGCAACCAACTTCATGTAAACGTTACATAACAAAGTGAACAACCTCATAATTAATTGTATTGTTGGTTTTGATTGAAATTTGCAGAAAACCCAGTTTCTATGAGTAGAACGGCCCTTTTTTCTTTCTCTCTCAAAATGAAGGATATTATGATAGAAATAATTAGCCCAAAAGAAAGAAATGGTTATACAGGGTGTCCCAAGCTATATGGATAACGGACTTTTTCTCGGAAACTAAGATAGCTAGAAAAAAAAACTAAAAAATACGTGTCCCCTTAGTTTGTTGTTAGAAATCCAAATTTAATTTGTAAATTTTTTTCGGTGCTTCCAGTAGCGAGATACAGACACCAACTTCATTTTTTCAAATGGGGAGGTGTGGTTTTTATTTCAGGAATAGATTCCTCTATTTTTTTTTTTAAGAAAAATTTACTTGAACGCTTTTTTTCTGTGAGCGATATTTTAGAAGTTATGAATGAAAACATGATTCTTATAAGAAATTTCAAAATGATATTATAACGGTTTTTTGATTGAATAAGAAGAAAAGTACTATTTTATTATAAAATTTTACTCCTCATTAATATTACAGATCAAGCTCGTATCATTAGAGATGTATAGACATGCTCTTTCCTGCCAATTGTCCCTTACTGCCAAAGAAATAGATTCAGCTTTAACCGACTTACAGGCATCTATTATTCTCTGCTTTAGTTCATCTACAGACGCAATCCCGGCTTGATTCTGATACACCTAGATTTAGAAATGCTTTTAGATGAGCAGAAATAAGAAAAGAAAGAAAAAAGTTATGAATAATCACCTTGTTTTTCAGGGATACCCAAAGGAAATAGTCCATAGGTGTCAAAGCCGGTGAGAGAGGTGGCCACTGAATCGCCTTCCCGAGTTACACGCCCATCAAATTGCCTGTCGAGATATCTCTTTACATGCCTGGTGGTGTTTTATTTGAACGTTTGCTACAATAATTCTTTCTGCATTGTGAACATAATTTCCCCTCAAAATTAAAAACAAAAAAAAAATATACAAAAAGAAATTAAATGCATGCGTTTCATTCGTGGAGTACAAATCCCTGAAGAAATTCCATTTGTAAGACTCTAGTTTAGCATTGCCGCTACAACTCTTAATCATACAAACGTTCCTGATCGTCCTACAGGAAGTTTAAAACTTAAATGGCCCAGTAATTTCCTCTCCTCCGGTGAAGAGAGCAATTAGTCCGGAACCATTACTTAGGGAGCATTCAACCCCGCGGTAAATACAAAAAAAGGGAACAAAAGTGATTAAGCTTAAATTTGAGGAGTACTTAATTAAGGAGAACTCGGAACCACACTAACACAAAATCATGTAACCGTTAGGTTAGGTTAGGTTCATTGTTAAATGGTGATGAACCCATCAAGATTACTTCAGGCAACATCTATATTCAAGTCAAAAAAATAGGAAAGCATTTGTCTAAGAATAGAAAAGTAAATTTATCGAGCTATTTAAAGTTGCAAATAAAAGAACGTTTACCATATTGAATGAAAATAATGTTGATTACTTCGAGGAACTGGTTATAAATGTATAAGGTTTTGTTTTATTCAGTAGTGCGCAATTCGTGTCTTCAATAGAAACATTAACCCTTCAAATATTGATCGATTCAAAAAAAGTCGATGACACAATAGATCAACTGGTCATATCTGTTTCTAACCACTAAGAAATTTGGCTCTTAGGTCTTCTTAAATACTAACTCTTGCTTGAATTTTTGAGTCCAGATCATTACGAGGTGTGGCTACTAAATAACGAGACTGATGCTGCTACAGAAGAACTATGCATGCGCCAAATCCTAACGACCGACAGCTGTGTAGCGTAAAGCCTTCTCTTTCGATTGCAGCGTCTCCACGTGTTTGTAGAGAAATCTGTCTAACCGGAACCGTGTTTGTGTAAGAGGTATTAGTTTCGTTTTGCCGAAAACATGATACTACACATGTAGTACAGCAACGAATTGTCGTGAAATTTCACATCAAAACTGGGTAAAACTGCTACTGAAACTTATCTTTTATTAAAAGACGTTTATGGCGATGAATGTTTATCACGTGCGGGAGTTTTTGAGTGGTTCAAGCGTTTTCAAGATGGCCGAGAAGACGTCGGAAATGATGACCGCCCGGGTCGCCCTTCCACGTCAAAAACTGATGAAAATATCGATTATAATTAATCAACATTACTACTGTGAGGTGCTTGCTGAACTCCCTGAAAGAGTAAGGAAAAAACGACCCGATTTGTGGAAGAACAAGTCATGGGTTCTCCATCAAGACAACGCGCCGGCTCACACTACATTAACTGTCCAGACGTTTTTAACCAAGTACAACATCCCAGTTTTAGACCATCCGCCTTATTCCCCTGACCTGGCCCCATGTGACTTTTATCTGTTCCCTAAAGTGTAATCTGCATTAAAAGGAACACGATTTCAGTCCTTTGAAGCTGTGAAAGAATGCACATGCAGGAGCTGACAGAAAAAGACTTCCAGCACTGTTTCGAACAATGGTAAATTCGCATGGAGCGTTGTAGGGATAGGGGAGGGGTGTATATTGAAGGTGATAATAACTAAATATGTTTAAATTTAAAATAAAATGTTTTACAGCAGTAGTCTCGTTATTTAATAGCCACTACTCATACTTAGGAAACGTTACCATTGCAACCTCCATGGTAAATACAATAAATGGAATGAAAATGATTAAGCTAAAATTTAAGGTGCAGGTCATGTAATTAATTACGTCAAGTTTAAAAGATAATACTAGGCGAGGTTTTCCAGAAAAACCCAAAAAACCTTTTTTTATAAAATTGGTTCACTAAAGTGGCACTTGACACAAAAGCTGGGTCCGAACGTGGAAAAATTTGAAACATTGTAAAGTAAAACTAAAGTAATTCCTATTTTTTATAGACTGGCATTACATCTAGCAATAACCGTCCCTGGAGAGACTACAGAAGTTTTATGACGAAAATCTCTCTTACATTATAATGCATTACTGCAATAGCCGTTTCCTTTGTCCAGACCAGTGATGAGGCAAAGAGGTTTATTTTATTAGAACATTAATGGTGCATCACAGTAAGCCTTTTTCCGCAAAGCTAAGAAGTATTGTTCGATTCTCTATGGCTTGTATTTTATTTAATGGTTAATATGAGAACTTAATATTAAAATATGTTTGCTAGTCGCTTCCGTACGCGACACCTAATTTGGTAGTTAGTCTTGGAGCCCGCCTATAAAATTAGGCATTACTTTACCACTTTTTTGGCTAAAATCATTAAACTGTTAAAATTTTAAGCGTCATACAAACACAACATGCATGTAACATTCTCCCTGATTCAGGCAGCAATTGTTGTGCAAAACTGCATCAAAACAAGTGGAAAAATAAATTATCTACGCTAAACCAATCGGAAACCGTTTAAAATATACGAGTATATAATATATAAAAAACAATCGTTCTAAAACAGATAGAATCAGCCATATTGTATTGCACTCGCTAAATAAAAAGAAAGAATAAAAAACTGTCGATCTGTCCATCCAACTGTCGATAGAAGTGAAGAAGGATGCTTTTATATTTTATTTGCAGAAATGAAGAAAGAGGAAAAAAAAGAGTTTTAATCTTGCTCGGATGTCTGCAGGGCGGTGAGTCTTGATAAATTACTGGAGATTAATATTACAGATCGTCCTTCTGGAGGCATTGTTTTCTCCTTAACGCCCCTATAATCGAGCAGGATTTCTACTTCACTAATTAATTTTTCAACCTTTATTTGTGAATTTGTTTAAACAAAAAGACAAATCTAAAGATTCTGACGAAGTTGTAACAAAAAGTTTCTACACTCAGTCAAACTAATCGTACTTCAATTTTGAAAAAATACTACGCAACTAATCTGTCTTTAATATTCGACAAACCGGTCGAAATAATAATTAGCATTAACTGTGGATTATCAGAGGTATTAAAATTAAGTTTCTTTGGGTGTTCTCCTCCGGTTATGACAGCTTAGTTGCATCCTCTCTTTACTGGGCGACCGTACTGCATGCACTACTCTTCAATCCCTGATATCCGGGGAAATCCAAGGATCTATGTGGGTTCTATGAAGGGTTTATCCTTCTCCAGCATATCTGGTAATTTCCTAGGTGTCTAAATTTTCCTTGAATTGTGATGAAACAGTCAGATAGGAAATTGTAATAGAGTTCCTCCATGACTCCCCATAGAGTCTGTATTCGTGTTCCAAAGCCAGAGCAAGGAGCCGACAATGCCTCCTTGAAGGAATCGATTTGCTAGCTGATTTTATCTTTACTAAGAAAGACTCTTAGAAGACAAGAAGTGTGACTAAACTAGGAGAAACCTAAGTGCCATACTTTTTTAGAATTTAAAAAAGAATTTTTAATCTTCTAATATGGAGGTTTCGATTTTTTTATTTGATTTCGTTTTGTAGCCATTTTCTTGAGATTATGTGGAGGCAATACCATTTTATTTTCCATGTTTATCTAATTATTGATGATGAAATTCTAAGTCGAGATAAGTTCCGTTAAGATACGAGCCTAATTTTACTTAAAATGTAGGTAGTAACCGAAGATAAGGTGGTTAAAATAGTGTCTATTGGCTCCGTGTTTATACAATTTAACTTGTAGCATTTTAATTAAGCAATAAAAGAGCTGTATCTTCGCAATAGATCTGTAAGGTGGATTATACTGAATCATAAACTAGAAAATAAATGCAGGAAAAATAAAACAACCTATAATAGACCTATAATGGACAATTTGTTAGATTATAGGGTGAAAAAATGAATGCCAGTTTCAGTCATGATATATTTTGTTACGCCGAGCTTTCGACCTAGGGACTAGGTCATCTTCAGGGCTGTGGAACATGTTTACAGATTGTTAACAATCATTCTATTAAAATAAATATTTATAATGTGACGAAATTTACAAAAAATATTTACGTAATTTACAATGTACTATTTTACATCATTAGAGGGTTGATGTGTCTTCTGCCTTGTCGGTTCATGGACTGATTATGTTTGATTGTGAGGAAGTCAGTGTTGCCAATTATCAAGTAAGTTTTGTAGTAAGTTGGCGTATATACTGTTTAAATTGTTGGTGTCAGTTTTGAAATTTAGACTGTTTTCTGTCTTAGATATGTATAACATTTCTAGCACACTTTCCTTTTGTGTGTGTAGGTTTCTGATTTCTGTATCTTTGTGTTTGTGAAATCGAAAGTGTGATGATTTTCTGTGCTATATAAGGAAAGTGCTGTGGTGTTCTTTTTTAGTTTTGTGTCATAAGAGTGTTGGTACAGACTTTTTTTTTTAAGTACTGTGATGTTTCGCCTTTATATTTTTTGTGTCAGACAATGAACAGTAATTGTTAGATTATATTTAGATAACCCTTTAAAAAGTCCAGTAAACTCAGCTAAGATAGTATCTAAACTATCTTTTTGTTTTATAGCAATTTGCCAAAGCATAAGCCCATCATGATTTTCAGGCGGGGCTTAACGTCCAACTACCAATTAGGTGTCGTGGACGGAGGCGACTAGCAAACATACTTTACTGTAAATTTCATTTATTAACCATTAAATAAAATCCAAGGCCTAAGACCGGGAATCGAACCCAGTACCACAATACATATTAGCTTCGCAGGTCTCGCCTCTAACCGCTCGGCTACCGTGGCGCCTCCATCATGATTTAATCCTATTTCAAATTTCAAAACGATCGCTAAACAGATTGTTCACCAAATCATTTGAAATTCTAGTATTCAGCGAGGCATAAAACAGTAGTTGTAAGTTTAACCTGATTAAGCAATTTAACGACTATGTTCATTGATTGTGTAATCAACTAGAACTAAAATCTACATCCACAGAATTTAGGATTTACTTGTCCCATAATGTTTATTTAGAAGATTTTAGTTAGTAGTGCGGGAATTTTGGGTGCATGAATTTCCTCAATAAATACCCCATTCTGGGCAACGAGAGAAGACATTTTCACTTTTCGATTTTAAAAGGCCCCCCTTGATAGCGCTTACGTACTTTAGTTTGTTTAAAAAAATTATTTTGAGTGAGTGTTTGCTTATTTCTAAATCTACCACAACTCAAAAAAAAAACTCACTTTCTAGAAGAGTGCTAGAAATGATATACATATCTAAGACAGAAAACAGTTTAAATTTCAAAACAGACACGAACAATTTAAACAACATTTACGCAAACTTACTACAAAATATTTGACAATTGGCAACACTGACTTCCACAAAACCTAACACATATTACCCATTGACCGATCACACTCAGTCCATGAACAGACTAGACAGAAGACACAACAACCCTGTAATACAACTGTCCTACCGGACAGTTTTAATGTAAAATATTACTTTGTAAACTAGGTAAATTATTTTTGTAAATTTAGTTACACTATTAAAACTGTCCGGTAGGACAGTTGTATAAGGGTTGACCATCAAAAACTGCACGAAAAAGTGTAACGTTGAAAAACACCCAACTTTGACAATTTTTTTCTATTTTTCTGTAAAAGATAAAATTCCCAAATTTTCTTTAAATCTTACTCCAAACCATCCTTTATAACTGTAATTTTTTTGCAACCACCCAGATCTAATAGGTTTCGAGAAAAAAGTTGCCGAAAATGAGCAAAAACGGCTTTTTCAAAAAATGTTCTTGTTCTTGTTCTTCTTCTTGTTGTTGTTGTTCTTGTTCTTGTTACCTTTTTTGTAAACAACGTAGCGCCTAAACGCGTGAACCGATTTTCATGAATGAGGTGTCATTCGATTCGGAATTTTATGTAGATGTGCCTTTTGGGGGTCTCGGCCCTGTACATCGAATGGGAGAGGAGTTAGCCCCCTTTATGTAAGGCCCCCTCCAAAATTATTATTACTAATTACTCTGTAAATCTTGGCCCGATTTTGATAAAATTTGGTAGGATGATAGGGTTAGGGCTCCCCTACCTAACAATAAAGCGACGATCTGCTCTTACACTTGTTAAGGGGAAGTATAACAATCGTTTCAAATTATCGACACGTGAACCGATTTTCATGAATGAAGTGTCATTCGAATCGAATTTTTGTACAGATTTGTACTTTAAAAGTCTCGACGCTATGCCTCATAAGGAGGGGAGTTCGCCCCACCCAAAAAAGGCCCTTTCTAAAACTATTATTACCAATATTTCTACAAAGCTTAGTCCGATTTTGATAAAATTTAGCACGAAGAAGTGATTAAAGCTCCTCTACGTGGCTGTGGAGTGCCATCATGCTCTTACACCTACTAAGAGGAAGTACTGCAATCGTTAAAATTATCAATGAGTGAACCGATTTACATCAATGAATTGTCGTTCGATTCAAAATCTTTGCCTTTTTAGGGAGAAGTACTGTAATCGCAGTTTATTTTTCTTGCTCCTCTTAAAAGGAAGTACTGAAATCGCAGTTTAATTTTGCTATTTACGTACAAATACCTTCCTATTTTATTCAAAACTCTTTCTCAAAAAAATGGTTATTGAGGATGGTTTGGGGACCGCAACTATAACCATTCTTTAAAAAGATCTCTCTAGTGGTAATTACGGTTCAGATTTAACACCTTATCAGGTTATAATGATAGAATAGCTTATTCCAAATTTTAAAAAAATCTGTAAAGCAGGCGTAACTTTGCTAATAGACAAAAAGGAAAATCTATCCAAAAGGTACAAAAATCTCCTTAACAAAAACTTACAGTTTAAAAAGTTAAGTATAAGGGTTGATTAAACGCCAAAAGGTACACAAATCAGCAAGTACCCAACATTTCATTAATACTTCATTGATATTATTTAAGTAATTTTACCGCATTAATTTTCATTAATATTTTTTAAGAATTTATTAGATGTCACATACCCTTATGCTGGCCAGTTCATTCATAATAGTTATAATTGTGATAAAATGTATATTATATCTTCGTATAAATAGGTACTTTATTTTAACTCTATTCCAAATTATTCTTCTGATTTCTCTTTAATGTGCCCTTTATTCTGAAGTTGTCACATATACATGCATGTTAAATTAGAAAAAGACAAATTTAGAGTCGGCTACTGTTTAAATTTGAATCACGGAGGATTTAAAACAATATTTCAGTCTTGAATTCGTCTTACCGAAATATTCGTGAGCACAATTACACACAGTTAATAACAAGTAGATTATTCAAAATTATTTATTCATTTCTCAATTGTAATTTAATTTAGTTCCCCTAATTTCACTTATAGTAAAATACTGGAATAATTAGCTGTCCTAAAAATATGCATATCTTATTTACTTTATATTACATATACACAACATTGTGGGAAGAACACCTAGATGGAGAATGTAATTGAAGACAACTATATTATTTACGATAAAGCCAGATTGACTACTACATAAAATAACAATTACTTTAATCGAAGAATGAACTTAAACCGACGATTTTTATTTAAAAATAAAAATAAATAAACAAAATCATTGATGTATGTTGGTATAAGCATTTTTTAAAAAAGGTTTTGAATTTTTTAGCCTCATATTTTTTTATTTATTTATTATAACGTTTTCTTTTTCACCTGTAACTAATAGTTTGATTATTATAGATAAATAGATATTACAGTCAATCTAAGTTAAATGGTGTGCTACTTGAACAAATATTTTGTAGATGAAAATGGCCAGCATAAGGGTATGTGACATCTAATAAATTCTTAAAAAATATTAATGAAAATTAATGCGGTAAAATTACTTAAATAATATCAATGAAGTATTAATGAAATGTTGGGTACTTGCTGATTTGTGTACCTTTTGGCGTTTAATCAACCCTTATACTTAACTTTTTAAACTGTAAGTTTTTGTTAAGGAGTACATATTCATTTTAATAGAATTATTGTTAACAATCTGTAAATATGTGCCACAGCCCTGAAGATGACCTAGTCCCTTGGTCGAAAGCTCGGCAGAATAAATGTATCACGACTGAAAACTGGCATTTATATTTTCACCCTATTGAAGAAAATTAGAGTAAGTTCAAGATAAAAGAATAAGGTTTAAGGTCACCTGAAAACCAATTTTTAAGATACACTAAACAATGTTTAGGCTAGTTTTTTAAAAAAAATATACTCTTGGATTACCTGTTATAGATTCCCAAATTGCTACGAGTATTTCAGAACTATTATAAATGGTTGTCTGAAATTCCATATTTGTAGAGAATAAATAGACAGTAAATACATATATAGAGGTATTCACTGTGTTATTTCAAAATTTTAACTCATTTCAAAAAATTTAATTTAAATATTAATAACGAAGATATTTCTAAAAAACTTACTTCTTTTTAAACGATTCAAAATCATAACTTATTTAGCAACGAACCAATAGGCCTACTTTTCATGCAGGAGAACTGCAATCTTCTCTGATAGCTAAGGCCGACCTAAAAACTAAGGAAATGTGCTGTGTCAGTTCGAAGATCGTTAATGATTGCCCCAAGGTACTGGGAAGCCCTAGTGAATCCACAGTATCATAAGGCTAAGTAACTTGTCAAAGCTTAAAGACTTAGAAGGCTACCAAGAAAAGGACTTTGTGGGTACGTTCTGACTCTTTTAGCGGCATGTAGTACAAAACTGCCTGCGAGGCTTTTGAACATTGGCTCACAGGAGAGCGTACTCTAAAAAGGAGATGTTTGTCAGGGTTGACCCACTTTAGATTTTTCTGGACTGGCCTGATAAAAAAAAAACTCGCTTCGTCCATCTTCTTGGTAGAATGAAAGTCAAGCTGAGGAAAACGCTTACGTTAGTTCAGGGAACTGGCTCTTGAGGGAGCATCTATGTAGGGATACCATTTCCAAAGAGAATGCTTGCAGAGCAATCGACTGCTGGTCCAGAGCCGAACTGTGGTTCCAAATCTTCGCTCGGCATTGCCCTGACGTTCTTGGCGAAAGTTGATTTCTGTGGAAGCCCACAATTGACCCAGTTCTAGCCCAAGCTCATATTCAACTTCCCTAAAGAAAACACCGATTCCAGTCTAGATTAAAAAATAACTTTTACAATATCTCCAATTTCTTGACTTTTTTTATGTGATTATTTTTTTAAATATTTTTAAGCTGAAATATATTTTTTTTAAAATTCAATCGCGCAAAATAAATACTTAATAAAAACATATTGATCATGCAGATAAGATTATATAGAACCCCCATCTTTAATATTTCACTAAATAAAGTTTTAATAGATTGCTATGAATAAGCTATCTACTGAAACATTATCGTGTATAGTTCTCCATTGTTAGGGACTGCACATGCCGCATAGACGCTGGCTTTTACAAGACAGCTTATATGATCGATGATTATGAAATTCAATACATTGAAGGTATACTGTTTTGCATGAACTGTTAGAAGCGAATAGCTAATTATTAATTGCATACGTATCTAGTTCAATTAACGTTGCATTAACTTTTGTTCTATAATTCAATGAATTTATCACCCCAGACAATTTAATGATAGAATTCTAATAAAAATAAAACCACCAGTGAAAATTTGGGTTATTCAAGTTAATCTCTAACGAGTGGTTTTACCTTATTATTATAGTAAAAAATGAACTTATGAGAAATAGGCTTGTGCAGGACACTGGGAGGCCGGTGGTAGTGCTGTCCTTCGTCATTTGCATGAAAATTCTGGGTCCTCAGACTTCAAAGGGTTGTCAGCCCTGTTTTAGACCTTCAATTATGAAAATACCAAAACAAATTTATATTTTAATCAAGAAGGCAGCGGCCATATTATAGTCATCTGGAATGTAACCACAACATGGCTATTACCAGCTTAGTGTGCTACTGTTAATGACAATTAGCGGTCGAAACGTCCAAAATTTATAAAGTAATTTAAAGCAATGGAATTTGTTGACGTAGCGTCTTCAAATACTTGATAATTGAAACGATTTCTCAACATTAAGCATCTCAATGAGCAATTTACAAGTCATGAGCTGGTCTCCTCATTGAGGAAAACGGGTCCTTAAAAAAAAACAACTGATACCAGAAAATGGCTGATATCTAGTCATGGAACTGCGAGGAAAAGAATTAGCTCAAGGCTAGTGCAAAAATATTTCATCAATACATTGGCTGAATTCCTGAGCTTAGCTAGGAAATTTATTATTATTACAAGACGTTTGAACGTAATCAATTAGAACGTTTCGTTCTCCTTTAAATCAAATTAAAAAACGGCTTGTGAATCCCATCTCGGTCGTTAATGCAAATAATTTAAAAAAGAATCCGTACTGCGGAATTTGAAGATTACAGTTCAAAAATATTAAGAATTTTTAACATTTATCCTTGTTCGAAACTAAAGATTTGAGGGACCTTTATCGTATTAATCCATATTAAACAAGTACAACAAGTATTTTGTAGGAGATATAAGGGTTTACTTGTTCAACAGGACTCCATTTATTTTTAATAGAAATGTGACAGACGATAATCCAGCTACATCCGTACAACACAAGATATATACTAATCTCTACGGAGTAACGGTGACTTATATGGTCCAGACGTGTTTCTCGATAAGCAGCTAGAGATAGCGTCGAGTGAGTTGGAATCCTTTGTATAAAATGTATTTGTAAGTTTAGAGCGTTCTTTATGAATGTAAGGGAAAGGCTTTGTTTTATTTTTACAAATATATTTGTAAGAAGTTAAAATTTATCGCTAAAATTTTTTGTACACAGCCGTTTAATTTATAAGCGATTAATTACAAACTCAAAAGTCTCAAGAAACTCAAAAAACAAAAGTATCATAGTTTCTACTTTATTAAAATTACAACGACATGGTTCATCTGTTTCAATTTTTGTAACATTTTTTATTTAAATACAGTACTACCTCGATTAACTGGGCTGACCTCCTGCTATACCCAACCCGGAAAACAGAAATCCCGGTTAAACCGAATACACAGTATTACATAGTACATTTATACCTATGAATGTACATATGTATATTTATAAGTATGTATGTATTATACGGGTGCATTGGTAGACTCAGCAAGATGCCTATGGGAAAATATGTAAATTAAAAAGCCGTTCGTGAAATAAAAATTCGACCGAAAGGGCAAACGGAAAGATGTTTTCTGTAGGACAAACTGATTAACACTGAAGACTAGCTTGAGATTCTGGGAAGATTAAAATAATGCCGGCAATTATCCATAAAAATATTACATTTAACCGTAAAGTTGAAAATCAACCATTTACGACACGTAAATCCCATGGTCTTTTGTAAGATCTTTTGTAAGACCGTGGTATATCCCAAGAAATTCAGTACTAATTACACCATATTTTGGGTTTTTACATACATACATATATACCTTCAAGAAAATCAAGTATAAAAGAGTTGCTGCCACGCCTACAATTATGTTACATCGGAAGACAAAAAATTTTCCTGTCGGCACCGAAAATTAACTTTTGTTTCGGCGCCGATTCAGGTGTTCTTATGATATACTCAACATGATCCCGGTTAATCCGAATCCCGGTTAATCGAGGTTGTTCTGTATAAAGTTATTCGTTTAGTTGGAGAGACTTTAATTTGTCTTAACAGACATAAACTGGCTTTGCTTGAACAAGATCCAAATAATCGTATTTTTTTAAATCTTTTATTGAAATTTGCGACTGCAACGGTTGTTGCAACAAGCTAATGTGATGTAATATATCGTAGTGTCTTGATTGAAGATTGGAGAAGGCACCCAATGGGCGACACTCCATTAACGTGATCAGATCACTCACTATACTATTATGAGCAGAGTAGATCGCGGGGCCATCTTCTCTTCAATCTCCTTGGAGGATTACCTGGTAATGTGGAAGAAGATAGGTGTTCAATTAAAGGATTAGGATGAGCTGCTTGTAAAGGAATGAAATTTTAAGAAACGAGTTTGAGTAAGGTCGTTAATGAAAGGGATTTTGAGGACATTATGAATGGTGAGGTTAGAAATATAGAACGGAGCGTTAAGTAGTTTTCGTAGTATTTTTGATTGTAAAGTCTGAATGCGTAAAGAATTGGAACGTTTAGTCGATCCCCACACTTCAATGCCGTATGACCAAATAGGTCGCACAGGTATAAGAGTCTTTTGCCATGTCGGTTGAGTTTAGATTTTGTCAAGTAGTCTGGCGAGAAGTTTGTAGCGTTGGTTAGTTTCTTGTCTTTTCAGTCTAGTATGGAGGATTCCATGTCAACCGTTTGTCTAGGTGCAGTCCAAGGTAGCGTACTTTTTCCACAGTTGGTATAGGAGTTTGGTTCAAGATGATGGGAGGTAGGATTTTTCGTCTTAGAGGAAATACTATATATTTTGATTTCGTAACGTTAGTTTTGATTCGCCATTTGATAAGCCAGTCCTGTAGGTGGTTGATGTGCGTTTGAAGAGTTTGAATCGTGATATAAAAACAAAAAAACATTCTAATAAAACAATATAAAAATGTAATATATAAATTAGATACAGATCATATCAATATGTCCTCATACAAAGTAATTTACAATAATGTCTGTAATAAAATTAGTAGACAAAAACAATACTTCAGATTTAATGTGCGCTAGCACAAAGCCTTGAAAGATATTGTTTTCTTTGATAACATGCATTTACTTCGTCGTTTATTTGTATTATTTCAGTTAATTACTTTGCCTCATTCCCTCTTTTCTTAACTTTGATTGTGGAATGATATTTAAACTAAGAATTATTCAAAATAATTGACTTTTTCAAAACAATAAACCTTCTATTTTTTTACTCAAAAATAACTAATATATTTATTTTTTGGTCTCAGTGGATTCATATTTTTTAAAAATCTGGTATTAAATTCGCACACAACCTTCTCTAACCACCATTTTTTTGAAACTTACAATTTCAATATTGCACATGCACTGTTCACTGCAATAAAATATTGATTTTTAAAAGAAACGTGATTTCGCAGCTTTCTAAAGAACTGCACTATATTCTCTGAGAGATTTCAAATTAATGTTGGTTATATAGGTGCTTAGAAATATGCCCAAAATTTTAGAAGCCTTTCTGTAAAAAAAAACCATCTACCGGTTTGTAAAGAACAAATTTTTTTTGAATTTAGTGGCCTTAAGTAGGTAATTCCCATGATTATTCGATTTAAACAATTTCAAACGTACCCAATATTCTGTCTTACTGTATATTGTAGCAGAGTTCTAACTATACGAGGGTCGTTTGAAAAGTCCGTGCAAAAATAAAAACTACTTAATTTTTGGGGGTAAACCTTTTTTATTTTTCAACATAGTCTCCTTTTAGGCTTATACACTTCGTCCAACGCTGCTCTAGTTTGTTGATCCCTTCCGAATAGTAGGATTTGTCCAAGTCTTAAAAATAGCCATTCGTTTCTGCAATCACCTCCTCGTTTGAATAAAATCTTTTTCCCGCCAGCCATTTCTTCATATTGGGGAACAAATAGTAGTCCGAGGGAGCCAAGTCTGGAGAATAGGGGGGATGTGAAACGAGTTGGAACCCTATTTCCATTAATTTTGCGACCACAACTGCTGAGGTGTGAGCTGGTGCGTTGTCGTGATGGAAAAGGACTTTCAAACGGTCCAATAACGATGAATAATATGCACCTGTAATAGTTTTACCCTTTTCCAGATAGTCGATGAGGATTATTCCTTGCGAATCCCAAAAGACAGTCGCCATAATCTTTCCGGCCGAAGGAACGGTCTTCGCCTTTTTTGGCGCAGATTCCCCCTTGGTAACCCATTGTTTAGATTGTTCTTTGGTCTCAGGAGTGTAGTGATGTATCCATGTTTCATCCACAGTGACAAAACGACGCTTAAAGTCCTGCGGATTCTTCTGGAACAGTTGCAAACCGTCCTTGCAACACTTCACACGGCACCCATCTTGCGGATAGCTTTGTCATGTCCAAATGTTGATGCAAAATATTATGTAGCCGTTCATTCGAGATGCCCACAGCACTAGCAATCTCACGCACCTTCACTCTTCTGTTATCCATCACCATATCATGGATTTTATCAATGATTTCTGGAGTAGTAACCTGAACAGGGCGTCCAGAACGTTCAGCGTCACTTGTGCCCATATGGCCACTCCGAAAATTTTGAAACCACTTATAAACTGTTCTAATCGAAGGTGCAGAGTCACCATAATGTTTATCAAGCTTCTCTTTAGTTTCCTGAGGCGTTGTGCCTTTCATAAAGTAGTGTTTAATCAACACACAAAATTCTTTTTCGTCCATTTTTTGAAAATCACTCGTCTTCCTCGATTCAAACGAATGCCAAACACAAAGAAATAGACCGATCTGGCTGAAACTTGGTGTGTGTTCTTCCAAGAGATGCTACTAACTAAACATAACCTCGATACGCGCCAGTGGTGCTATCTCTCTGACTTTGCACGGACTTTTCAAACGACCCTCGTAGTTTATGAAAGCGCAGGTTACTGAATTACCTGTCTCGATTCCACAGTATTCTTAATCTATTTATGAGTAAAATTTCAATAACAAAATTAGATCAGATTCACGACGAAAGTTCGAACAGTTCAATAGAATTGCTTTTGCAATTGCAATAAATGTTTTACTAAACTAGTAATTTGTTTCTAATAACAAGAAGAACAAAACATAGAATTCTGTTCTGTGGTTTAAATGTTAATGAATGCAAATGAAGTTAACTAATATGTATCAAATTTCTAATACAATATTGTGGGTGGTTAGAAGCAAGTTTATAAAGATTTTGAGATTCAGTTTAATTTTTTACAAACCGAATTCTGAAACAAAAAACCTACAATTTAAAAGTTTAAGTATAAGAATTTTCACTCTTTTTAAGGTTCTGAAATTATTGGAGCTTTTTTTTCAATAGATTGCCGGTCTCCACACAGCGTTCTCTCGTTAAAAGCAACCCTGTCCGATATTGAACAGAGAGCAGTAAGAAGCTACTAGGAAGTGAAAATCCATAGAGTTAATTAATCGACTAAAATTATACAAATCATCCAGTCCTCTAAATTGAATTCATATTTCAGCCAGATAGAAACTTACAACAAAAATAAGTGCTTCATTCGCATTAGCTACTAATTTTTTCACAAGTTTTCTAAACAGATTCTCTTACTATTATTTCTTTGACTACTCAAAACCTGTGCTCCATTAATGACTTTGATTAATTCAACAATTGAGTAAAATACCAACATTACCGATACAATATTTTGGTATTATAGTTTTGAAATTTAACCCATTCTCATTTCACTAAATTTTTAATCCAAATATCTGTCTTTATATTTTTCAGAATTCCTTGAAATGTTGTTTATCCGAAGAATACATACACTTAACCTTCAATTTAAAGTAGCCTAAACATTAAAGATAAATTAATAACGGAGATAAAGAGTTTTGAAATTTGGCGATCACACATTTTGAATCGTAATATCTCCCATAGTAATGTTCAGAATGCTTTAAAAATTTTCTAAATCAACGACTACGTTGAACCCTTTGATTGAGAGAAATGTTGACATTTCAGAGACTATTTCCAGATAGAGTTCTGGAAAGGAAATGGATTAATCCTAACTGCTGGCTGCTTCCAAGAGTTCTTGGAGAGCGTAGGTAGTTTTCCAGGTGCTGCTGTAGGATTATATGATTAATATATCATCCTACAAGTTCATTTTGATGGTCAGAATATAGAGATTGTGAAAAGTTATAAATACTTGGGGATAAATCTGTCGCCTTCATTGTCTTTCGATAAGCATTTAAAAGATAAATTGGGAACTGCTAAATTTGGTTTAAATTGCACATGGAGCGGGATGCTGTCAAATTCAAATATACCTCTAGACTCTAAGTTCAAGATTTTTTTTATACCACTTCTGGAGCCGTTATGTGCTATGCAGCCCAGGTCTGGGGGTTTAACCGATATGAAACTGTTGAGAAACTTCAAAGGTTTTTCCTCAAAAAGTTATTCTCTTTACCTCCCAATACGCCTAACTATGTGCTAAATTTAGAGATTGGCATGTCTAGTATGTTTATCTACACTCTGAAGTTACATTTCAATTATATTTTAAAGTTATTTAAGTTGCCAGAGTGTAGATTGCCTAGAATAATAGCCGCGAAAGTAATCTCTAAAAATTTTTATTGGTTTAATGATTGGAAGCTGTTGTGTGCACAGTTTCAATTTCCTGCGGAAAATATTGATTCTAACTGTTTGGAGGTTTGGCAGACCAGTTTAAATAGTTTAGTTTCTCAAATAGAACAAAATGATAAATTAAGTGCTGAATGTAAAGCCAGACAAGCTGTACATCATAGGTTTTATTCGAAGTTGAGCTATGAGTGTAATTATATCAGCACACTTTCATTTAGTGATGCCAAGCTCATTTTAAAGGCCAGATGTGAAGCGCTAAACTTAAAATATAAACATTTTAATAATGACGAGTGTCAGCTTTGCTCCATGTGCAATTTGCGAGAAATTGAAAATATTATGCATTTTATCTCAGTCTGCCCTATTTTGTCTTCTTATAGACTTAAATATTTTAATAGAAAGGGGCTCACAGAGGTAGAACTTTGTGAGTTCTTAAATGGAAAAAACTGGAATAAACTGGGCTAAGAGATGCATCCAGGTATAGAACTGGGCTGTAGGAACAATGGGATTATTAACCTCTTTTCTCTGCATTAATTTAAAAGAAAAATAATTTTAATTTTTCGCCATTTTGTTTTGTAAAATCTTAAAAATTTAATTTGGTAAAATTTCAATTTTTTGTTTCTTCATTTATACCACATTATGTTAATTATAAAATTTATTTTTTCAATAGTAAAAAAGAATTTTAAGTTTTTTTATTTAAACATTATAATTTTTTGGTTAACATTTTTAATTTTATTGCAATTCATGCAGACGGAGTAAAATCCATGCATTATTTGTGTTTTGTTTTTTATGTTTTATATTATGTATTATTTTTTGAATGAATAAACATTTTATTATTTTTTTTTTTTTTTTTTTTTTTTTTTTTTTTTTTTTTTTTTTTTTTTTTTTTTTTTGGCGCATCAACAGCTGAGGTCATTAGCGCCCGGAGCTTTTTCCAGTGCACTGCCGGCCTCCGGACAGTGTTCTCTCGTTACAGACAACACTGTCCATCACCGGACAGTGAGCTGTAAGAAGCTCCTAGGAAGAGAAAATCTAAGGGTCAGCTGCTGGATTCGAACCCGGGACCTCCGCGTGGGAGTCCAGTATGCTAACCTCATAGCTAATCCCTTCCCTTTTTATTATTATTATTATTATCATCCTACAAGTTTCTTTTAGTTTGTAAATATTCTTCAGAATATCTTGGACTGTTAGATTTGAAGGCGGTAGATTTTTACTTAATTTGAAATTTATTTTGGTATCCTCTTTTGTCTTGGGCTTTTGATGTTCTAAAACTCATCTGTACTCGCGTATGACTTCATATAGTAAACCGGAGACAGTTCTCTCCCAGCTGTAAGCTTTGGCATAGTCAATCAGAAGGATTGATTCTAATTGATTGTCTGGCTCTCAAGAAAAGTGATGGTCTAAGTCTAAAGAATACAGACTTTGGCTTTACGTACTCTAACATTAAGATCTCCTACAAAGCACCTTTTAAATGCTATAATCGCCAAGAAGAACGGCCATTAATAAAATCTTCGAAACTTTCAGAACAATTCTCATTTAGTAAACAAAACACCCTAAACAATCAACACAAGATATTATTGCTCTTTAATCTACAGCAACTAAAAATTATATACCAAGATAGATGCCAAGTGTTGAAGTGTTGAAGAAGTAAAAAACGTTCGTTAGAACTCCTCCAGGGATATCTCAAATATCCTAACTTGGAGAGATAAAGGTTGGAACTAGGTTTTTATTTGGTACCAGAATGGAGCCCACAATAGTGATGGATAACAGTCATAAAATGGTGTAACCTCCTCCCCAAACACACCAAAAAATGGCAACCAGAAAATGCATGAAAAAACAGCACTAACAGATTTAATAACGAAAATATACAGCCGCAGATTTGCTGTACTGAAAATATTTACATAAAATAAAATCAAGAGCAAATAAAATATGCATTTGATCCACCTTTTTTTTTTAGATTGTTACGAATCCAATAAATAAATCAAAAATAAAATTGAAAACAGAAATTAGCACAAAAACAAGTTAAAAAAAAAGAAAACAAAGAATTTAAATAATGCGAAACGTTATTTTTGAGCCTGACACAAGTTGTACTAGAGTGGAGGATGGTAGAGTGTGGATGAAGCGTAAATGCATTGAGATCTGTGTAAATTTATTTTACTCTTGTTTTATAGATTTACCTAGTTTAGGAACATGGAAAGGCATAATTTGCAGTGGTATTTAAAGATTAAAGCACTAGCGGAGGCTTACAGCGATATCTGGTTTTCATCTGAATAATGGGGTGCCATTGCTGCCCATATCGTTCTGGCTAGATTGGTGCTTTCAATACTAGCGTCGTAACACGCATTGAATAATGCATAGCTTTTTTTTTTTTTTATGACCTGTAGTTCTCATAAAACATTCTGACGATGAAAGAATCATTACATTATGATCCAAAAATAAAAAGGTTATCTATTATGGAAAATCAAAGCAGTTATTTTTCATTTACCAAAATCAAGAAAAGCCTGCAGATATCTGTGGTCCAATGACATTTTCGCTAATAAGAATGGGAATTACAAATTTATCATTTCGTTTTAATATTTCTTCATCTTTCGCACATATTTACTTTTGACCCTATACGATGCTCGATGTCACTTTCTTTATTATAACCTTCAGATATGGAGCTTTTTTTAAAAAATCTTTTATTGGAATTTACAACTGCAGCGATTGTTGCAACAAGCAAATGTGGTACCTGATAAGAAAAATACGTGAAAATCACGAGTGGAGAAGGCACCCAGTGGTGTCACTCCAGTAACGTGCTCTTACTATACTGTTTTCACGATAAGAGTAGATCACAAGGCCACCTTCTCTTCAGTCTTCTTAGAGGATTACCTGGTAATGTGCAGGAAGATAGGTGTTCTCTGAGAGGATTAAGATGAGCTGCTGTAGAATGGAATGAAATTTGAAGAAACGAGTGTTAGCAAGATCTGTAATGAAAGGGATTTTGAGGTAATTACGGATATGGTGAGGTTAGATACATAGAACGGAGCGTTAAGAAGTTTTCGTAGTATTTTTGACTGTTATGTCTGGTGAGTTGGAACGCTTAGTCGATCCCCATACTTCGATGCCGTATGACCAAATAGATCGCAGTAACAGTAGTTAATAAGAGTCTTTTGTTTTGTAGATTAAGTTTCGAACGTTTGTCAAGTAGTCTGGCGAGAAGTTTGTAGCGTTGGTTAGTTTCTTGTCTTTTCAGTCTAGTATGGGGATCCCAAGTCAACCGTTTGTCTAGGTGCAGTCCGAGGTAGCATACTTTGTCCACAGTTGGTATAGGAGTTTGGTTCAAGATGATGGGAGGTAGGATTTTCCGACTGAGAGTAAATACTATAAAATTTTGACTTCGTAACGTTGGTTTTTGATTCTCCATTTGGTAAGCCAGTCCTGTAAGTGGTTGATGTGTGTTGGTAGAGTTCGTGTAGCGATAAGAGGATCGGAATGAGAAGATAAGATTGCAGTATCGTCAGCAAACGTGCAGAGGATGGTATTTGGATGTTGAGGTATCTGCTGTATGTAAGGAGTAAAGAAGAGGCCCTAGGACACTGCCCTGAGAAACACCAGCTCGGGCTAGATGGATATCAAAGTCTGCTGGAGCTTTTTTAAAATAAATAAATAAACTTAGTTTTTTGAAGTAGTTGAATGCCGAATTGCTACATTCTTAATTTTTTTTAAATTATATTTAATATTTTATAAATGATTCTAAAACGAGACACTTTTTGGGATGAAATTGTGTTTTATGTTCTCAGTTATTCCCTACAATAAGATTTCATGCTATTTATCATTTCATTTTCAAATAAATTTCATAAAATGAAGTTCTAGATTATTTCTAAATTTTGTTTGTTCCTTGTGGAATCTAAATGCTATTGAAGACTCGTTTCATTTTCTAGCAGTGTGCCCCAATTTTAAAAGAATTTAAATTAACCTGCTTTAAAAGGAACCAATAGGATAATGAGGAATGTGTGTTCTATCTCAATGGCGGAGACTGGATGGGTTTGGTTAAGTTTGTTGCAGCGGCAACCTCCTACAGAAATTTTTTTAATTAAAGAATTTAATTTTTAGTTATAGGGGCTCCTGTCCACCTGTCCTCTTCAGCAGCAATCCTCTTCCTCATACAGATCTGGTGCGCTACCTTGGGCTCTACATAGACAAGCGACTCACGTGGAACCCACACACTAGACTTAAAAGACAAGCTATGACAAAACGTGCGAAACTACTTTACAGACTTCTTGGACGACGCTCTAAATTACCTATTGAACTCAAACGATTAATATACAGTACTATCCTCAAACCAATGTGGACTTACGGACTAGAGCTGTGGGGTTCAGCCAAACCTACAAACGTACGGACTGTACAAACATTTCAGTCAAAACTCCTCCGACAGATAGCTGACGCTCCTTTCTACGTGACTAACCTCACTCTTCACAACGACCTCAACATCCCCTTCGTACACCAGTTAGCCTAAGACTAAATATAAAAAATTCCATAGTGCTCTCTCCACTTGCTCCAATTCTCTAGTACAGTCTCTCGCCTCCTCTGATATTCCTGACAATCCTCCTCGCCGACTGAATCGCCAGTGGCCCCGCGACTTCCTCGCAGCCTGAAGGCCTAAAATAAATATCCTGTAGAAAGTGCTGCCGCTGGGCAGTTTCTTTCCTCCTGCCTTTCACGCCTCTATACTTCTATCTCCTTATTTACTTATTGTATAGTGTATTATACAGATTGTAAATGGCTAAATAAATTAAAAAAAAAAAAAAAAAATTTTAGTTAGAAGGGAATATTATTATTAGTGTCACGAGTATGTCTTTTTGTTCATAGTATTTATTTCTTATAATTTGTCATTATTTTGTCTTCGTTTTTTATAATTTCTAGTTGGATAATGCCTTGACAGACGGTCGAAAGATCATTGTTTAGTGATGTTTTTGTATGTAAGTATTTGAATAAGTGAAATCAATAAACATCTTTATTGATTCATTCTAGATTATTTCTACAAATTCTAACTACTCTGCATAATATATGCAACAGTTTAAAGTTTAAGTGATTTCATCTGCTTTTAATGACTCCTCAACTAATACCTTCCCTGTCATCTTGCTTCATTTTTTTTTTTGCAATGATGCAGTGAATGCAAAGATGCGCTTAAGCGCAAAATGGATCCGCACATTTCTTCGAGAAATGTTTTCACAAAAGGCAAGCAGAGACAACTATACGATCTTTCGACATTTTAGTTAATTTCGACTATTTAGATTTTTTAGCAGTTTTTTTCAAGGCTTCAATTTTTGCAGCAGTCATGGCATTTCAGCCACATAAGTAGGCAATTTAAAATAGCTGTTCACCCCCTTTCAGTTTATCGTAACGTAAAATAGTCTCCGAATAACTGAAATGAAGATGTGTACTCTAGCTAAATATTTCCATCCGTTTTCAGGCCGGGTCTAGTGAATTATGTCCGTAAATGGGCATGGTAAAGCGTTTTCTTTTCTATTGTTTTTAGTAGTCTTACATTAAGCACATGTGTTTTTGTACACACATAATGTTTGTAAGCACACTGTTCACAAAAACAAATCATTGTAATAATTCTCATTTAGTTTTATGTATACATTTAAAATATCTGTTCCATGGAACTCTCATTTATTCTAGGATACAGAGCAAAATTTTTCAGTATATGTTTTAAAATTCATCAAAATTTATTAGCCAACGTCACTTATAATAAGACCTGAGTAATCTCAAAGAACTCGTCAAGCGAATTTTCCACAGTTTTTGATTAGAAGGAAAAAACGAGACCAAAAACTCTATTGGATAACCATCTTAATTTAGACTTCATTGCAGTTAGCTACGAACAAAGCAAAATTACCAGTAAAACTAAAACATCAAAGGAAAAATAGCAAAAACAGTAATTATCAATAATATAGTAATTAGTAATTTGTTAGTTGTCAACAGATTTGACAGAATGTTTAATACAAAAGGGGTTTTTAAACGGTAAAAAGCAACGTTTTAATGGAAAAACTGAAAAGTTCGTATTGTAAAAGGTTGTGCTAACTTTTAAACGTATAATTAACTACAGCTTTAGATAAATAAGAACATAGGATCAAAAAGTTTTCTTAGAGCTATTGTCAAGATAAATGAAAACAGTTAAGTGTATTTAACTTTTTCAACCCAACATTTTTTCTATCTCTCTCATTATTCTTTAAATAATTAATTGTCGAAAGTTTTCTTTTAATTTTTTTGTTTTATTTTCCCAAGTGTTCACTACTGTGTGAAAGTTTTCCACTAAAGGGTTTTCAGCTAAATTTTCTTGAGAAAAAAAGAAGAAAATCTTACTTTTCTTATTTATTTACTGCTTTTATCAATCAATTATTTATTATAGTTTGTTTTCATATGTACGCAAAAATAATAATAAATAAAGTAAAGTTGAGGTTTTAAACTTTGTGTCTATTTAAATTCACAGATTATAGAACATGTTTCATAAAAAACACGAAGGAAAAATTTAATTTAAAAAAACCTCACCTTAATACTGTCACCATGATTTTGCCAGTCTTTTGCTTATTTTACTATTTAATTCATTGTTTCTTCTTTTACGAAGATTTCCCTTTTTGGGAGTAGAGTTCCCCTTCGTTTTCATTGTTTGTAAAGTCCAGAATTGAGAAATGTTATATTTTGTAAGGTGAAAGTAAAATTTTGGTTGCAGCTTTGGAAGTGTATTGTGAAGATTGTAGTGGACAAGGTGTAAGGTATTGTTAGTCTATATTAACATTTAGAATTCGTATTTTTAAACCTAGTATTTACAAAAGTCTATTTGCTTGCAAAAAGTGTTGGATATTATATTTTCTTTTATGGAAGGAGAGGGGCACCACATTTCAACATCACCAGTTAAAATGTGCCCTACCGACCTGCAAGTTTGTGACTTTTTTTCTGTTTAATCGCAGAGAAGGGGAAAATGGTCTGAACCTACATTAAGAAGCGCAACAAACCGAATATTTTGTTCAAACTTCCTAAACCTATCACTTCGGGTGCAACATCCCGAACTAGATTTCAGTGGTTTAAAAGAGAAAGTAATGTCAGAAGTGAGAGAAATAACTGATAGAAGGTAGATTCAGAGTAAAGTAATATCATTTCTTTCTATTTTATATTGCGTTCAAAGGTACCCCACCAGTGGGGCAGATATTAACATTTGACACAAAATTTTTAAATTAAAAAAATATAGACATGTATGTAAAGTACCAACTGTTTATTGATATAGATCTGTTCAGAAGACTTGAAAGTTGTAGATAACAAAATAAAAAGGTTCAATAATACGATTCTGTGCACTCTGTAACAGAAAATGTAAATTCTGTTCAAATGTGCTCCCCTCTCCACTACTATTATTTTGTTAGGTAAAAAAAGTATTTTAATTTCATATATTTTTATTTTTACTTTAATTAATTTTGTAGTAATTATAACGAATGTATTTATGTAATTTTCCATATGTAGCCAACTCCATCTGTAAGCCTAGCGGCATAAACAGAATAAATAAATAAATAAGTAAAAAATTATAAAGAGATCTTTTAAAATTAAAAATAGCTTTCTTTTTTTAATTGGAAAAAAAGCGATCAGTTGAAAGTTTCTTAATTTTGGCTTTTTAAAAGATAAGGTCCTTCTTTCTTGCAAAACTCAAAAAGTAAAATCAAAACTTGTTACTATCAACATTCTACATAGAAATCGACTGGGAAATCGGAAAGCAAGAAAATGTAAATTCTGTTCAAATGTGCCTCCCTGCCATCTAAATCGTGTTGAGTGGCTGGTAAGGCTGGTTTCGATAACGCCAGCTATGCAAAAAAGAAAGGATTATCTTGTAAAAACGTTAATTCGAAAATCTGAGCCATGGTACTTTCTACTACTACAGGAAATAACGGAAGTAAATAACCAGACATAATGGAATTCATTGCGCAAATTTTCTCTTTTATAAAACCTCTAATAAGTAAATAATTCTATTTAAAAAGAATAATAATAATATGTCTTTAAAAAAAATAAGAACGAGGTAAAGTTTTACGATTCAGTTAGAGCTTTATCCTGCAATAGAAAGTTATTAAAGAGCTTTTGCCTTAGAGGCAACTTCCTTTTTACTTCCTCCTTTTTATATTTATATAAAAGCTGCATTAAGGACCTCTTTTTAAGGAAAAATAATGGTCAAAACAGTTTTTAAGAATTCAACAAGAAATTCTAGTCTTTTTTTTTTGGTCTTGTCCAAAAATGTAGTTTTTTAAAACATGATGAATTTATGAAAACATTTCCTGTCACTGTAATAAAATAACCTTGACTTTGTTTGAACAAATGTTGTCTCAAGGAATGCACTTCCCTTTAAGAGAAAATTTATTATTGGGCAGATATTTTTGAAATCTTGAAGTGCAAGAAAAAACGTATTGTTGAAAAACACCCAAATTTGACCTTTTTTCTGTCTTTTGCTGTAAAAGTCGAAAATCCCAAATTTTCCTTAAAATAAAGGGCAAAACTAAGAAAAACTATTACAAAAATGAGCAGAAACAGCATTTTCAAAAATTGTTATTGTTCTTGTTCCTGTTGTTGTTCTTCTTCTTCTTGTTGTTGTTACCTTTTTTTTGTAAACAACGTAGCGCCTAAACGCGTGTATCGATTTTTATGAATGAGGTGTCATTCGATTCCGAATTTTGATGCAGATGTGTATGTTTACATATGTACGTTCATAAATAAGTCTTCAGTATTAAAAATATATCGGAAGGGAGGTATTCCCAATTAATTCACTTTGATGGCTATATTATGCACTGACTCAATCTCACAATACTAACAAAAACACAAAATTTTCTTCTCAGCTCACTACTGAATTCGAGGCATCAAAACTGGGTGGTAGTCGGTCAGTTTCCTTGGTGATATATTCAATTATCTCGTTATGTATGATGATTTCCATCAATAATTTGGCTCCTTATTCAATGTTATCATAATTACAATACGGTTATTTGTCAGAATACGATCTGTACCGCTTTTATTTCAGCTTATTAGTTTGGACGGAGGCGACCAGCAAAACATACTTTACTAACAAGTTCTCATATTAAACATTAAATTAAATCCAAGACCTAGAAACCGGGAATCGAACCCAGTACCACAATACTTACGAGGTGTGGCTATTAAATAACGAGACTATTGCTGTAAAACATTTTATTTTAAATTTATACATATTTAGTTATTATCACCTTCAATATACACCCCTCCCCTATCCCTACAACGCTCCATGCGAATTTACCATTGTTCGAAACAGTGCTGGAAGTCTTTTTCTGTCAGCTCCTGCATGTCGCGTGCCGCTTTTTCTTTCACAGCTTCAGCGGACTGAAATCGTGATCCTTTTAATGCAGCTTTGACTTTGGGGAACAGATAAAAGGCGGATGGCGAATAAGGCGGATGGCCTAAAACTGGGATGTTGTATGTACTTGGCTAGAAACGTCTTCTTGACAGACAAAGCAGTGTGAGCCCATGCGTTGTCTTGATGGAGAATCTATGACTTGTTCTTCCACAAATCGGGTCGTTTTTTCCTTACTCTTTCACTGAGTTAAGGAATACATCACTCACGGTAGTAATGTTGATTAATTATAATCGATATTTCCAGCCGTTTTTGGACGTGGAAGGGCGACCCGGGCGGTCGACATCTCCGATTGTCTTCTCGGCCATCTTGGAAACGCTTGAACCACTCAAAAACTTGTGCGCACGTGATAAACATTCATCGCCATAAACTTCTTTTAATAACAGATAAGTTTCAGTAGTGGTTTTACCAAGTTTCATTTGAAATTTCACGACAATTTGGTGCTCTACGTACTACAAGTGTAGTATAATGTTTTCGGAAAAACGAAACTTACACAAACGACGGTTCTGGTCAGACAAATTTCTCTACATACAAACACGTGAGACGCTGCAATCGAAAGAGAAGGCTTTACGCTGCACAGCTGTCGGCCGTTAGGATTTGGCGCATGCATCGTTCTTCTGTAGCAGCATCAGTCTCGTTATTTAATAGCCACATCTCTAGCTTTACGGGCCTCGCTTCTAACCACTCGATTACCGTGGCTAAAACTGGGATGTTGTATGTACTTGGCTAGAAACGTCTTCTTGACAGACAAAGCAGTGTGAGCCCATGCGTTGTCTTGATGGAGAATCCATGACTTGTTCTTCCACAAATCGGGTCGTGATTCTTCTCACGATTTTGCTTCTAAAATAATTAATTTTCCGTCATTAACTGTTGCATTCAAGAGAGAGATTAACTAATAATAATAAAAAAAATATTTTTGAATAAATTAAATAAATTTGAAGCAAGAATTAGTAATAAATACAATCATTACTGTGAATGAAAGGTTTCATCATAATCAACAAGGATTATTTCATTCAAATCACTTCAAAGCTGAAAGCTGGGGCTGATGGCCAATCCAAAAAGTAAAATTTCAAAAACATAGATACATCACAATATTAGATTTTTTAGATTTTGGAAAGACGGGGCGGGACCCTATCCCCACGGCACTGCAGCCACACGAGGCTTATTGTGCCTTCCCCTTAAACCTAGTAGGTGGACCCTCCCCTCCTAAGAAGGTCGAGAGCTTTCCCTACTAGTTCCTTCTGCGCTGTTATCTCCTTTGGCCTCAAGGTTCCAAAGATGTCATAGCGCAGTCTCTCAATTGCAACGCAATCGAACAACAGGTGAGAGGCCGTTTCCTCCTCTTCCTGGCACAATCTGCACAAAGGTTCCGAGCTAATAAGCCCTATCTTGTGCAGGTGCTTTCTGAACCTTCCGTGCCCCGTGAGTAGGCCTGTAATCAGAGTAATCTGATTCCTGCCTAAACCTAGAGTCACTTTAGTTCTTTGTTTGCACAACAAGGGCATAACCCTCTTGCTGTGTTTGACCCCTGGAAGCATCACCCAGTACTTTTCGTGTTCTCTCCAGATCCAGTCTCTGAGAGCCTCACGAACTGCACCCCTAGTGATCCCCAGGACTGGTTCCGGACCAGTGAAGGGAGTATTAGCTCCATTCCTGGCCAACTGATCAGCTATTTCGTTCCCCTTGATCCCCACATGGCCCGGCACCCATTCCAATCGGAGTTTGTTGTGCCGAGCCAGTTGATCTAGGGCCTTCATCACAATATTAACTCAACTAGCAACATTATTGCTCCAAAATAATTAATCATGATCTGATTTCGGGGCAGCATCACTCTTTTTTAACAATCCTTTAACTTTCATTCGATATCTTAACTTGACTACCTTTGAGTAGCACCACTCCCTATACTTTCATGAAAACTTTGGACGTCCCTCTTTGGGAAATCTTGCCCCAATAAGTCCATAAGTAACTAAGGAACCATTGTTTCTCTCTAATGGAAGGCAAGCAATTTCACCAACTCTTAACGGTTCCATTACTCAGAAAACTACAGAAATATCAGTTATTTATTAAAATATATTTAAAACGCATAATCAGAAAGATTTTGTAATAATTATTAAAATTATAATATTCTAAATTAATTATCAATTCAAACAAGTATAAATGTCACATTACAGCTGAATCCTCAATGACAAGCAGATTAGCGTCAGGCGGAGCAATAAATAATAATACCAATACAATCCTAAACCATTTCCTCTACATCCAATACTTGGTGAACCGTCAAGCTTCACCAATTGCTGCAAATACCTTATATAGTATATTTCATTCATCACAATCCCAAAAGTGAATAAACAATGTTAAATATGAGAGAAAAATGGCAAATTCTATGCAGTATTTTCCGAACTATTAATACAATTTACGTGCCTCGCATACTACCAATTGAATGGAAATTACTAATTCGTAACTGTGGGCCAAATTTTGTTGAAGTAAATAACACGCTTAGTAACACTATAACTCAGACAAAACTCTGTAAACATAAAAAAGAACACTTTATACCAATTTAATAGCAGGAAACCTCCAACACGTTGTACAATTTAAAGCATTTACAAACACACACATGTCTGTGCAAGCACTTTCGAAATTGGAACAGTACTATGGTACATAAAAATGTACGCTGGAACACAATCCCAGTAATTTAACTTGTAGTCAGAAAGATATTCGTTCTGACAGAATCATCTACCAGGCTGACTTGATATCCTAATAAACATTTCGACTATCTACTCTATCCAATCGAGTTAATCGATAAGAACGGTTGCTATGAAGTCATCCATTGCTAGAAGCCTGACAGGCATGTTTTGTCCACAGTAATCTAAAATTTATTATTATTCTTTCCCATCTTTTACTTTGAAGGATTCATTTCGTATTTCAAACTATTTTTACGTCAAAATTCAGGAATTCAACTAAATATTTCTAGCGTCCCGTTAAAAGTCACTTATTTTTAGAGGTGGTCTCCCGTCTATTGGATTACGCAAATTTCTTTATTTACAGCTTCATAGCTTAATGCTGCATGCTTCTAATTGTTCTGTAATCAGTGCCTACACGAGGGCTCTACTCGTTGAAATAGACTACGTCCTAGATTCCTCGTCTTCTAACTATTATCAAATCCATTCCCACGCCTTGTTCGTAACTTCTGGACTGTTACTTCTATTTCTTTATTTCGTAAAAATAGTATTTTTCAAAGACGATGTCAACGCGCACAACTCCAACTCTAAGAGAGCTCACTCTCCTAGAAGAGTCACCATTTTACCTCTACTCTTAAACTATCCATTCGAGGTAAGTCATCTAACTCGACTTATGGATGCCGCCGTTTACTGAAAAGATAGTTCTACCGCCTAGCATCTTTACTACGTGACCCGTTGCGTTCAACATAGTTTGTAGACCATATTGTTGCGATAAATTTATATCCTGCGGCACCACGAGGAAGTATCTACAATTAAACCTCAATCCTTAATTTATCCACACAAATTACAGTAAGCGCTAGAAGTTTATTTGATAGTTTATAGAGAAGCTAATTTTGAACACTTTTTATTCATTTACCTCAGTTCGTAATAAGTATATTTTTTATCCACTTGACTTGATCAATTTTGTCAAATCTTCAAGCATACACTGATAATCTCAAAATTATTATGTTCCTACCCATTTTGCGCTAATGTTTCATCAATCTAATCAATCATAGAACAACAAATTCAATTTAATTAATATGATGTTTTTAAATGGTAATCATTTGCTCCCACGCTCAAATCAACCTCAGAACGAAATATTTTACGGAAATTTAAAGAGATTATTGTTTTTATAATTAAAACCTCTCTTTCTGTGACGAGTTGAAGGAGAAAATGTCAGCCAACCTTTATCAATTTCAGCGAGAATTAGTTCGCTAATTGGAAATTATGAAAACATATTTATTATACTTTAAACACTAATTCCAAAACAAAGAAGCAGGTTCTGATTATAATACCTGGATTAAATATATATACGAGCTAGCAGCAATACGGATAAGGTTTCTAGGGTGTTAATTTTATACCGCATTGAAAATTACTGTAATTATGATTAAACCATGCAAATTTTATGAATGAAAAGATTGCTTTATTTTTGCTCAATAAATACGTCTTATCAATGAACTTTGATCGCAAAATGAATAAATAAAAACTCCCATTGCAAACAGTCACGCAAACGCTTCCATGTTGAATTCATTGATTACAAAAAAAAAATAATAAAAAAATTAAAACTGTCCGGTAGGACAGTTGTATAAGGGTTGATCGTCAAAAACTGCACAAAAAAGCGTAACGTTGAAAAACACCCAACTTTGACAATTTTTTTCTCTTTTTCTATAAAAGATAAAATTCCCAAATTTTCTTTAAAATATAGGGCAAACCCTCCTTTATAAGTGTAATTTTTTTGCAACAACCCAGATCTAATAGGTTTCGAGAAAAAAGTTGCTGAAAATGAGCAAAAACGGCATTTTCAGAAATTGTTGTTCTTGTTGTTGTTGTTGTTGTTCTTCTTCTTCTTCTTGTTGTTGTTACCTTTTTTGTAAACTGCGTAGCGCCTAAACGCGTGAACCGATTTTCATGAATGAGGTGTCATTCGATTCGGAATTTTATGTAGATGTGCCTTTTGGGGGTATCGACGCTGTATATCGAACGGGGGAGGAGTTAGCCCCATATATGTGAAGTCCCCTCCAAAATTATTATTACTAATAACTTTGTAAATCTTAGCCCAATTTTGAAAAAATTTGGCAGGATGATAGGGTTAGGGCTCCCCTACGTAACATTAAAGCGACGATCTGCCCTTACACTAGTTAAGGGGAAGTATAGCAATCGTTTCAAATTATCAACAAGTGAACCGATTTTCATGAATGAAGTATCATTCGAATCGAAATTTTGTAAAGATTTGCCTTTTAAAATAGATTAAAAATGTACCTGAAATCTGAATTAATTTATTAATTTTAATTTTTTTTAATTTACATCTGCACAGCAATAAAAAAAATAACAAAATACATCAGTTGACTACTTTTATTTTCAGGGTCAGGACAGAAATCATCTTCTAATGGTGAGACACCAAAATAATAACGACTCAGGAAGAGATTGTGTGGTTAGTGAACACTGACTAGGAGCTTCTTACAGCTCACTGTTTGGCGATAAAGAGTGTTGTCTGTAACAAGAGAACAATGTTCGGAGGCCGGTAGTGCACTGAAAAAAAAAGCTCCGGGCTGCAATGACGAGCTTTAAAAAAAACAATAGAATAAAATAAATAAGTAACTTCTTACTGGCCCGCATTGCCCGGAGAATAGCGTACCTAAAGCCGCTTAAGGAGAAGGCGTTGTTCGGGAAATATCTAAGATGACAGCTGATAAATTAGTGGGTAGTGACGACTATATGTAAATGTAAAGGAAATCTTTTGAAGCGAGTTGATTCGAAATTCTTGGTGATGGTTATGGTAATTATGGATAATGGTTTGGTTTGAGACAATATAATGCATATACGATACTCATCGAAGAATTACAGACTAATGAACAGAGGTGGTAGACATTGGAATGGTTAGCTAACCCAAATTTTTTTTTTTAATTTATTTTGTAATTTACAATCTGAATACATTGAATACATCTGAATAAGTAAATATGGAGAGAGCGATGAACTGGTGCGGGAGGAGAGCAGGAGGAGAGAAACTACCCAGTGGTAGCACTCTCTATAGGAGAAGGATGACGTTTAGGTCTTCAGACTGCGAGGAAGTCGCGGAGCCATTGGCGATTCTGTCAGCGAAGAGGAAGCGAGAGACAGTACAAGAGGATTAGAGCTATTCGAGAGAGTAGTTTGGAACTTTTGATATTTAGTCTTGGCTAATTGGTGTACGAAGGAGATGTTGAGGTCGTAGTGAAGAGCGAGGTTAGTCACGTAGAAAGGTGCGTCAACTATCTGTCGGAGGATGGGATTTTTGAAGTAGTAATTCTTGATAATAATTTTTAACCATTAGAGAAACTAATCAGAGCTCCATTATAAATGGAAATAATTTTTATAATTATCTTAAGTTTTTAATTATCTTCACATTTTCAGTTAGAGGAAGGACTTGGAGGCCTCCGCGAAGGATAGAAGATGGTAGTGGATGAGGCTATGATGGACCGAGAAGGGTTTTTCCTGAATCGTATTTTCATTTGGACATCTTTGATGTCCTTCGTGCACAAAATAAAAAAAAAATATTGTTTATAGCCCATGCTCCGCGTTTAAAAAACACAAAAAACAGAAGGATCAAACTTTGGTAAAAACCATTGTCAGGAATGGAAACAGTAAGGATTGTTTTTCATCAGAATCACCCCCTTTCTCTTATATTGCCTTGAGTTAAAGAATGATTTAATTTGAACAGAAATGCGACAGAATGTTGAATTGTTTGACAGCTTAAGACAAGCATCAAATAAGGATCCAGAGGGAAATCTATACCAAGATTGCCTATTTAAGTTTAATGGAAAAATGAAAAGACATTTTTGGAAAGTTGATTAAGAAAATGGAAAAACAACACGAAAGATAAAATATATTCATCTCATTTAAATAAGTTTCACAATTCAATTGTAGTAATAGCTAGCGAAATTTGTTAAGTGTGTTACCGTAAATTCAATTTACCTTCTATTATTAGAAAGCTATCATGAGACTTTCCAACCGCTTCTAGCAGCTCGATTTTAGAATGGAACATCTTAACCTTTACAGAGTAATAATAATCATAAATGACTTAAAGCCAGTAAAGTGGAAGATTAGAAGTTAGAAGTGAATGGACACTGCCTTAGTTCAACCAACAATAGTTCAATTCAAAGAGGGGATAATAATAAACAGGGCGCTAAAGAGGTAAAGGATTAGCTTACAGTAGTTAGCGCACTGGACTAGGAGCCGAAAGTGCCCCGGGGCACTCTACTCCGTTAAAGATATCCTTAAGATTGCCAGGAGCAGAGAAATTTAGGTTTTGGCTATCATTGTAAAGGAGATAAATTTTATTAATGTATTGCTACTTTGAAGACTTTTTTCACAATTCATAAAAAAAAATCAAACTTATGTTTAAAATAGAGATGAAATTGACACGTATATTAAGCGGCTTCTATAGTTTTGAACTTTAGCAACTACTTAAAGCTTCTGCGGGTATATTTCAATATTATAATATATTCTAATATTATACATAATATATTAGAATACATATTCTAATATTATGTTATAATATCTCTATCTAGTAGAACCAAACAGAAGTTGTGAAATTAGAATATTAACTCAATAGTTAAATAATTTTATGCAAAGCAGTCTATCATAGAATAACATCATTCTGAAAACTGTTTTTAAAAAAATTTGAAACTTAAATTGGTTTTTAAGATACTGACTGTATTATTTTAAAAACATTTTCTCATTTGTCTGCAAAAATAATGCAAAATACCTAAATCTTACAACTATTGTAAAATTATTGTATTAATAATTTTTAGCGACTAATTGGACATAAATGTGATTGAATTAATGTAATTAACGACTGAACAAATGAATTCTTTAAAATAAAAAAAAATATTTATTGTGACGATATATATTTTTTTATTTTTGTAGTGCAAACGTTTACATTACCAACATTTATGATGAATTTTTGAAAATTAAGTCGACTTGGGAACTCTAAAATTCAAATTTTCTGAAAAGGAATATTTAAACTATTCTTAATCTCTGAAAATTGTGTATATGTATTATAAATTAATTGCATATAATATGAATATATCGGCTTCGTGACCGTAAATTATTAAACTAAGGATTCAAGATTGGCGAGGAATCGGTCAAATAAAAAACAACTCGTCTTTTTGCCAACGTTTCGACAAATATATTGTCCTCTTCAGGGCCTGGATATTACAAATACAATAATACAAACAATTTAGGGAATCAGTATCCTAGAAAATCAGTAAAAAAACAGTAATATAAAAATAAAATGAAAAATTTAAAAAAAAAAAGTAAAATGCATAAAAAAAATGTTATGTAGGCCAGACAAGTATACCTTGACAACCTTAAGGCAAGGTTGTACCAGCATCTGTATGATTGTAAGACAAAAAAAGACGACAATTCCACGGCACTACTTAGACACCACATTGAAAACAAACACAATTTTGAATTCCAGAATGTGACAGTATTCGGTAGGGAAAAGAACCAATACAAACGTAATTTTCTAGAAATGTGCCACATAGTGAAACAAAACAACACAGTAAACTTTAGGACAGACACGTCGAATTTAGCCAATTGCTAAAATATTATCATTAAAAAATAAAAAGATCTCTAACTTCTGTACATAATTATTGCTGTGTTTTTTTTAAATTTACTTCTAATCATTTGGTTCTCATGGTATTTAGTTCTTGAGGGGTTTTTTGGTTTTTCCTATGTTTGTCTTCAACGCTTTTGTATTAAAAGAAATTTCCCAATATCTATTTTATTTACTCATTTGTCAAATTGAACATTGTTATTAGTCTATTGTATCTGTCCCAACTCTTTATTGTTATTACCAAAATTCCTGTGTAAGTCCCGTTATATCTGTATATACAGGGTGTCCCAAGCTATATGGATAACGACTTTTTCTCGGAAACTAAGATAGCTAGAAAAAAACTAAAAAATACGTGTTCCCTTAGTTTTTTGTTAGGAATCCAAATTTACTTTGTAAATTTTTTTCGGTGCTTCCAGAAGCGAGATCCAGACACCAACTTCATTTTTTCAAATGGGGAGATGTGGTTTTTATTTAACAAATAGATTCCTCTATTTTTTTTTAAGAAAAATTTACTTGAACGGTTTTTTTCTGTGAGCGATATTTTACAAGTTATGAATGAAAACAAGATTCTATAAGAAATTTCAAAATGATATTATAACGGTTTTTTGATTGAATAAAAAGAAAAGTACTATTTTATCATAAATTTTACTCCTCATTAATATTACAGATCATGCTCGAAATGGCCTCCACCATTAGAGATGCATAGACATGCACTTTCCTGCCCCTTACTGCCAAAGAAATAGATTCAGCTTTAACCGACTTACAGGCATCTATTATTCTCTGCTTTAGTTCATCTACAGATGCCAACCCGGCTTGATTCTGATACACCTAGATTTAGAAATGCTTTTAGATAAGCAGAAATAAGGAAAGAAAGAAAAAAGTTATGAATAATCACCTTGTTTTTCAGGTATCCCCAAAGGAAATAGTCCATAGGTGACAAATCCGGTGAACGAGGTGGCCACTAAATAGCCCCCGTGATGGATATAACACCATCAGGCATGTAAAGAGATATCTCGATAGGCAATTTGATGGGCGTGTTATATCGACACGGGGGGAATTCAGTGACACATCGTTCTGAATTTGACACCTATGGACTATTTCCTTTGGGGATACCTGAAAAACAAGGTGATTATTCATAACTTTTTTCTTTCTTTTCTTATTTCTGGTTATCTAAAAGCATTCCTAAATCTAGGGGTGTCAGAATCAAGCCGGAATTGCATCTGTAGATGAACTAAAGCAGAGAATAATAGATGCCTGTAACTCGGTTAAAGCCGAATCTATTTCTTTGGCAGTAAGGGGCAGGAAAGTGCATGTCTATGCATCTCTAACGGTGGAGGCCATTTCGAGCATGATCTGTAATATTAATGAGGAGTAAAATTTATGATAAAATAGTACTTTTCTTCTTATTCTATCAAAAAACCGTTATAATATTATCATTTTGACTTTTCTTATAAGAATCATGTTTTCATTCATAACTTCTAAAATATCGCTCACAGAAAAAAACCGTTCAAGTAAATTTTTCTTTAAAAAAATAGAGGAATCTGTTTCTGAAATAAAAACCGTACCTTCCCATTTGAAAAAATGAAGTTTGTGCCTGTATCTCGCTTCTGGAAGCACCGAAAAAAATTTACAAAGTAAATTTGGATTTCTAACAAAAAACTAAGGGAACACGTATTTTTTAGTTTTTTTCTAGCTATCTTAGTTTCCGAGAAAAAGTCGTTATCCATATAGCTTAGGACACCCTGTATTTATCTGTTCTCCAATTCTGGTTCTTAGTTTTCTGTAACTCAACCACCACGTAAGTTTTCAATAATTATAAAGAATTTATTGTATTTTACTTTTCAATTACTGATTTTCTATGTTAATGATTCTCTAAATTGTTTGTATTTTTGTATAATATCCAGGCCCTGAAGAAGACAATATATTTGTCCAAACGTTGGCAAAAAGACGAGTTGTTGTTTTTATTTGACCGATTCCTCGCCAATCTTGAATAATTTAGTTTAATTGCATATAATGTTAAAATTAATTTATATTAATTAAAACATAAATACAATGTTCCGAAATTTTGAGTAGCTTTGAATTTTCTAAATTAACTGAAGTGATCATTAAGTGCTTAAATTTGTATACAATAAACGCTAATTTTTTTTTTTTATGATGCTAAAATTTATCGATTAAAAATGCCGAATTTAAGCGTGTTGTCATTTAATAAAAAATAATCCAAAATTTATAATAACTTTGAGGAGACTTTTTCTAAAATTCTATTCCTAAATTAATTTTAAAAATATTATTTAATTTTTTAAATATTGGAGACTCAAGAAGCCCATTTTTGTTTTTAAATTAAATACGAAATTTGTGAGAAATTTTGTAAATACAAATATAAATTAATTATTAATAATAAAATATAAATATATAACTTGGGAAAGTATGCTAGATGGTGCTGTTTATATTTTCTCTTGTCCAAAAATTTTTCTTTAAAAATATTAATTTTCTTTTACCTTGAATTTGTATTGTTAAGAAGGACGCAAAATGTATAGAAAACTGGGAGCGATGGAACTACACCGACGGACTGGGGAAGACTGAACGCCTCCACTGCTGCTCCTTGTTTGCCCCTCTCACTCTAATCATATATCCCTTCTCTTTGCATTATCACTGCACAATGTTTTTCATCCCTTTTTTTATTATATAATAAATACAATAATAGTTTCTTTCTAATGGAGTTTTGTTGAATTATTTAATTGGTTTTACTACTAGTTTTGTATTTCTTTGTTTTTTATTTTTCTTACTGCTGATTAGAGAAAGATCTAGAGGCTACTATGGGGGTTGGCCCAGTGGGGCTACCCGACTGAGACGTGCAGCGTCCATTGTGGTACTGACTAGAGTAAACTTTTCTGACGCTGTCTAACTAGCAGTTTGATGAGCGGGGCTCCTGGGACAAAGTATACAGGCAATCATTTTTTCTTTTTTTTTCTATTTTATCCGACGTTGTGGGACTCAAAAACTGAGACGGTAAAGTAAGTGGATATCCGTCAGCTAAAGCTCTTAAAAATTGCATTTAACAATGTTCTTTAAAAAAAGGTTGTAACCGAAACTGCATTTTAACACGGATAAATTTTTAACCGTCATAGCGCGGTTTAAAACTATATCCTGGACTAAATTTCAATTTTTTTTCGTCCATCACCAGAGTTGGATTAAACAGTTTGATATTGAGTTTTTAACTTCACCAATGTTTCTGCCTTGCACCACACTTGCAGATCAGGGATGCTGTAAACGTGCGTGCTACAACGATTGAAGTCAACGATATTATCGAGCACTGCGTACCTAACCACATTTTATATTGTATTTTAAAGGCACCACGGTAGCCGAGCGGTTAGAGGCGAGTCCTGTGAAGCTAATATGTATTGTGGTACTGGGTTCTATTCCCCAGTCTCAGGCATTGGATTTTATTTAATGTTTAATATTAGAAATTTACAGTTTTAATATTAGTAATTTACGGTCACGAAACCAATTTATTCAAAAAAATAAAAATAAAAAAGTAAAAATAATTGGCCATCTATCCCTACTGTTGGTATGGCCATCTATCCCTACTGTTGGTATGGCCATCTATCCCTACTGTTGGTATGGCCATCTATCCCTACTGTTGGTATGGCCATCTATCCTTACTGTTGGTATGGCCATCTATCCCTACTGTTGGTATGGCCATCTATCCCTACTGTTGGTATGGCCATCCATCCCGAATGCTAGAGAGAGATGGCCAACATGATAAACATAACTCAACGCGTACTTTTTGACAGTTTTAGAAGTTAGGATTCATTAATATACACTGTACTTACCTAATATGTAGAAAACCACACTAAATTTCGACACATACATTCGCTGCAGCACGCAGTATGTAACTATCATAAAATTTTTTGTTGAGACGATAATGTTTTTATTCTCTGAGTTAATTAATAACGCTTTGACGTAGACCAAAATAAACTCACTGAAGTCAGACATGAACGTTCATCACTGGAGAGGTCACACAGCGCCGTCGGACGACATTTTGGTTAAATTTCGGCTGTTGGCCATCTCTCCCGATTAGCCATCTCACCCGACTTTACCCTTATAGTATGTTTGCTAGTCGCCTCCGTTCACGACACCTAATTGGTAGTAGACGTAAAGCCCCGCCGGAAAAAATAGGCAATTAATTATTGTATTTTAACCTTGGAAAACCTTTTAAAAAAAATATTAATAATAAAATAATATACCTACCTGATTTTTTTTTAAAGAAAAAATGACGGTTTAAAAAAGAAAACTTTTACGATTTCAGTGAAAGGTCCGCTACACATAATAACAAACATAATTGAAAATAAGAAATCAAATACAATTTGGTTATCATTTTTGCCAATTAATAACGTTAACATTAAAGGAGAATTTATTCCCATAAAAAACACTTGAATAGAAACTGAAGGTTTCTCGGTCAGTCTGAAGAGCATCAAATCAAATATTTAGACTCAGCATAATTGGCTATGCAACGACCAATTTCATCTCCAATCGAGCAACGCATCACCTTCTAATGTAGTAACGTAACTTTGAACTGCCACTCCTTGGAAAGGATGGTTTTTATAATAAATAAGAGAACAAAAACCATGTTTTCGTAAAACAGGAGGTCAGGGAATTCTGATTACCTATCTGTAAATTACTAGAATTAATTAATAAAATCCAATTACCTAGAACGGGAATCGAACCCAGCACAATAAGACATCATTATAACCTTCCAAAGTTCATAAATTCCAATGACTTTTTATTGACAGAAATATAAAAAACTTAATCTAAAATATTTAATCAAGTTATAATCGTGTAAAAAAAAATTATTATGCAAAATAAGTTCAACAAATGTACATTTTGAGTCTTGCTTAATGTAATGCTTTTTTTAAGCAGATTTCAGCAAAACATTTTATACCAACTTAAAGAAAAAAGAAACTACCATTAAGATGCTATAAATATGGGTGCTTTTCAAATTTAGAGTTGCTCTTATGAAACAACTAATATTATTATCACATTCACTTTCCTAAAAAGTTCCGAGATTCAAACTTCTGATAAAATGTATCTGTTGAAAAGAACGAAATTAGAAAGAAGTAGCCATTTTATAAATGTAGATACAATTGTACGATCAACATATTGAAACGTTTATGGCATTAAGGACTTACAACTCTATAAGAACGCAACCAAAATATACAAATGCAAGGAAAATCTAAGCTTCTCAAAACGAAAATTCTCTGCCAGATAACAGATGCTCTATTCCCCAACAAAGATCTTGAACATTTCTTGCAAAAACAGAATCAGAAATATAAAAAAAAATCCGTAGTGTTCTTCTCCGTTAATGCTAATGTAAACAAGATTTCGCTTCTTGCACTTGTCCAGAATAGTACCATACTTCTTCTTACTGATCCATCTCTTCTAGACAATCACGCCAGCACGGCACTTAGGAATTAATAGTAATTTTAAGATCAAAATTTGTAAACAAATTTATTGAAAAATCCAACCGACTAGTGATATTCCATCCAATTTGGTCCACTATCATACTAAAATAAAATCCAACTGTGAGATTTTGACCGAACCTTTGGGTGGAATCCAAATTAAGATAAATTTTAATATGTTGTCATTTTTGAATGATAACATTTGCTTATTATTCATTAGCATACATTTTGCAATTGGCTAGAGAGTTTTGAAGATTTTGACGTGGTTGGGTACTTATACTTAATACTGTGTTAATGATAGCCTATAAATGCCTATTTTTGCCGGCGAACTTTACATCAAATTAACAAATTAAGTGTTCCTGGACGGTGACAGTCTATAATATAACAATATTGAGGTTCTTTTTATTTAAACTTTTCATGAGTTCAAACTAGAACTGAAATCTCAAAAAAAAAAAAACAATCGTGTAGCTTTTACAAAATTTGGTTCCAGAAATTTCGGTTTGCAGATTTTGATACACTTATCTTAGGACATCTGGTAATAGAATATGATGTTTTTAAGGATCATCGAGAAAGCTAACTCATCTCAAACAGTTCGTGTGATCGCCAAGAAACATGATTTAAAGACAAGAAAAAGACATGATAAGTATTAAGGTTTAGGTGTTGGTTCTTCGCAATAAAAATACAAATCCATTTTTGGATTGAACGATAACAGAAAAGCTTATGAAAAGTAGTTGAACTACCTAAGTCTTCTAAAAACCATTAAAACAAAATAATGGTTACCTTGTGGTTACTATAAATAATTTAGAAACTGGGGAAGCCATTAATGAAGAGCTTTATTAATAACATTCGGCGCCATGATAGCCGAGCTGTTTGAGGCGAAGCCTGCGTATCAAAGATGTCTTATGGTACTCGGTTCGATTCCCGGTCTAGGCAATTGGATTAATCAATGCGAGTAATTTTCCATAAAGTAGGCTAGCTAGTCGCCTTCTCCAAGGCACCTAATTTGTTAGTTGAACGTAAAATCCGCCTGAAAATATAGGCATTATTTTACTTACTTTATTGCCGACATGACTAGGTTGAAATCCAATTGCATGAAGTATCTGGATTTATGGGCTCACCATGTTTTCACAAATCATTGTCCACAAATTGAACAAAGTTCTGCATGATCCACACCCTTTCCAGACCATTTGTCAATGAATACTTTTCTTTTCCAAGCATCTGTATAACTTTCTTGCTGGTAGAACATTCAGCGGTCAAAAACGGCATTCGTCGCGTTCCTTGAATATAACGTCACAATTTTTACTATGATCGAATTAATCCAATTGTTTTTTGTTGGCAAAGAAGTAACGTAATGGGTGTTTATTTCGTTTAAATTGAATAATTATTTTGTAAAGTTATACCATTTTAAATCAGATATCACGTTGTCAACTGTACTAAAAAACATCTAATAAGAGATAATGATACAATTTATTGTTTACTCAGATTCAGCATCTCCACCTTGGACTACTATCATGACTCCAATATTATCTTTAAGAGGAAGAGCAACAATGTTCATCTACAAGTATCTTGGAGCAATAATTGGAGTTAAACAGCTCAAGACAATAATTGCAGATGTTAAGGTCAAAGACGTAGTTAGTGAAGGGAATTAAAGATAAATCAATAACACCCCATTTGTAGAATGTATTGATCATGAAAATCAATTTCCTTTGACAATTTTGATAATTAATATTGTAACTTACTTTGTCATATACCTGATCATAAAACTTGACTGAGACAATAATCATTCAAACGGGAATGCTCAAATAAATAAAATAAATTGAAATAATTATAATAGTGAAATAGTTTTCTGAAAGAGAAAATAAAGAAGTAAATAAATGAAAAAATAAATAGAAAGAAAACTTTTATTGAAAAGAAAACGCGAGAAATCTCCAATAATTTACCACAGCCCATTGAATCACAACTTAATTGAACTAAATGAAGCACTTGAAATGTTTCCATTTGGTGTGAAAATCAGAAGATTGACCACTTCACTTTAAGTACTAAAGAAAGAGAAATATAAAGAAATTGCTAGAGATGTAGCAAATAATTGTTGCGGAAAAATCCATTGAATGTAGGCAGGAAGAAAAAAATGATTGCATTAGACATAACTTTTGTCTAACTGCAAATAGCAGCTAGCAATACTAATTCATCCTCTTTCTCCTCTTTGCGTACATTGCGATTCAAACATGTAATAACGATATGTCCACGTTATGTGGTAGAAAGGAAACGAATGTTTGACGACATATACAGGTATTTAGATGCACCATTTCGCTACGAAGACATAATATTCTCCACCAACGTCTATGTGCTTAAATCTGTAGCAGAGCTAGCAAAGAAATATGAATGTATTTAAAAGCTAAAGCCGATTAGAATGAATGGAAAAAAATGATTAGAGAAGGATTACTTGATTTTAATTTTGGTTAAGCTATAAGGATGGCAGGAATATAGAGTACTGATCTATCCATTAGCTGTAGTTTATGTAAATAGTTGTATAAAGTAGAGGGATGAATGCGTGAAGCGAATGTATTTATAAGTAAGAATGGAGAGTGAGTGATATTCTAGTGATAAGCACCTAGACGATGCTGGCTGTATGGCGAAAGCCAATGCCAAAAAAATACTAATTCAAATTGGAACCTTATCTAGCTTTTCATAAGTTGCAGACTAAGTGATGCAACGAATTCGGTATCTAAAGATAATGAATTTTGTCCATTAAGATGAATTCCAGTTAAGCTGCTTTTTCTATCATATCCTAGAGACGTTCCCTACCAAAGCGACATTTTGTGTTCTTAAGTCAAATATCCACTGCCATTTAAAAGATCTATTTGGCAGAAACTACACATATCTATAGGATGAAAAAATAAATGCTAATTTCAGTCATGATATTTATTTATTGTTCCGAGCTTTCGACCTAGGTACTAGGTCGCCTACAGGGCTAGTATTATAGTAAAATAGTACTTTAATATGACACTCCTTCTCTTATGAACTCTGATCATAAGCAGACAAGGCAGAGGAAACAATAATCATGTAAAAATATCATATAGACAATGAAACTATAAAGTCTAATATTGGGTTGTCCGGAAAATAATGCAGGATTATGGTTTTAAAAGAAAAAAATAAAAATTAATGATTTACAACTGTTTTTATTAATCAAAATATTCTCCATTACTTTCTATACATTTCTGCCAACGTGTGGGTAACTTTTCCATACCCTCTGTATATAATTTGGAATCCTTAGAATTCATAAATTCAGAAAACGCATTTTCTAATGTTCTTTGGTCAATAAATTATTTTATTTTGTAAATAGCGGTCCAAGTGTCTAAAAAAAATGGTAATCAGTAGGCGAGAGGTCCGGTGAGTAGGGCGGGTGTGGCAGACTCTCATAGCCAAGCTCCAACAATTTTCGGGAAGTCAAACGTGAGATATGTGGCCGAGCGTTGTCATGCAACAGAATGGGTCCCCTTTCGATTGACTAAAGATGGCTTCATTATTGCCAATTTCTGGCGGGTTACGTCAGTTTGGTTACAATACGATTCGGCATTACAAGGTTTCGTCAGGATTCAAGAAGCTGTAATGAATCAGATCAAATGAAGCCCATCAAACAGTAACCATCCCCTTTTTTTGATGATTTGGGGGGCTTTGGAAAATGTCGTGCTGCTTCTCCTTTGTCAAGCCACTGTCCAGAGTGTCTGCTGTTATTGTATAGGATCCACTTTTCATCGCAAGACACAATTCTGGACAGAAAAGGATCGCTGTTGTTTCGGCAAAGTAGTGCAGCATAAATTTCATACCGATGATCTTTTTTTGGCGGTCGTTCAATGTGTGAGAAACCCAACTTTCAAGCTTTTTCACCTTCCCAATCGCCTTGAGATGGTCATCGACGGTTGATTTGCTGACTTCGAGTTTCCCTCCAGTTCTCGAACAGTTTTGATCTGGGATTTTCTCTCACCAAAGCTTGGAGAACACCGTCATCATGGGTAGAACTTCTTCCACGGCCTTCTTTGACTTCAAGGCTCAAGTCTCCCTCTCGAAAACTCTGGAATCACCGTTGAACAGTGCACTCACTTATGCTGCCTTCGCCCCAGACATCGTTGATATTTCTGGCCGTTTGGGCCCGTAAAAAAATTATGCGAAAATCACGCTTTGACATCTTAGTAAAGACTGAATTATTTCCAAACAGCAAAATATTACGGAGGTAAACAAACATTTTTGTTTGAAAGAGGATTAATACTCGTAAGTGTTTATATTTATGAAAGTCAAAAGCCCAACAAACATAGTTTACTATTTGGAGGGGTATTTTAAAGAAAACATAAAAACCTGCATTATTTTCCGTACAACTCAATAATTTTGAGTAATATTAATTAATTTTGTTTCGTTTGTAGAGGGACATACGTTATCACTTTTGCAAGTAACACCAAGAAGTGTGGAATCTGAGTTTTCTAAGGGTAAGAAATCATTCCTTAGGATATGTCCAGGACATACATTATTGGTGTAAGCTGCACTTAGTGATGTGTAGAACCAGTATAAAGAGAGATTAAAGTTAAAATTTTCATGTTAGAATGGTTACTCACCTGAGGAAGTAACTGTAGGAGCTTAGATTTGTGAAAACGGTAAGAATTCTGCCAGGAGCTTGCTTTTAAACCAAAACTCGTAAATTGTGAATGTTCATCCAAATCTATTAATTAACTTTTAATCCTAAGAGCTACAATTACATACACAAAACAAAAAAGGAATTTTAAATAAAGGAAATAAAGAGTTGGAACTGAGATATGATAAGCATGTCAAAAACAGGAATATCTGTTAAGACTGAGTTGAGTGAATGAGCCACTTCCAGTAGTCGAGTGTAACAATGGAACTCGACAAAGGAATACATCTCACCAACATCGGTATTATCTTTATAGTGCACAATGGAGTCGTATGATTTACACTTTCATTGTGCAAATAGTGGCATTGTTACTAAGAGCTTCTATTTATTTATTCCTATTCAATCAAACTCAAAATAAATGTTCAAAATATTATACTTTGAATTTTTAAAAAAATCAATTATTACTTTATTTTACTTGATAAGGAAAGTATTGCGGTCATGTTAAATTACCGAAATCTTAAATCATCTTAATTTTATGGCCGATGTACATTTTGGGTCATTTGCTTTACATCATCTTCTGCTTGACATACCACAATTCCTCTCGCACAATCATCGATTTTGTTGCAGATGGCTCAGTTTTCCTTTCTTCCTATCCAGAACCTACACCTTCATTCTAAACATGTAAATCTTTCTCACTAAACTAGAAATATGGTTCAAGCGTAGCAAAAATTTGGAATTGTGTGCTAATAAAAGTTTCCTTATTCATACCATATATTACATTACATTACCATCCTTGGACAAGAGTTGTACGAGGTGTGGCTATTAAATAACGAGACTGATGCTGTTACAGAAGAACTATGCATGCGCCAAATCATAACGACCGACAGCTGTGCAGCTTAAAGCCTTCTCTTTCGATTGCAGCGTATCACGCGTTTGTAGAGAAATCTGTCTGACCGGAACCGTCGTTTGTGTAAGAGGTGTTAGTTTCGTTTTGCCGAAAACATGATACTACACATGCAGTAGAGTAACGAATTGAAGTGAAATTTCACATCAAAACTTGATAAAACCGCTACTGAAACTTATCTTTTATTAAAAGAAGTTTATGGCAATGAATGTTAATCACGTGCGCGAGTTTTTGAGTGGTTCAAGCGTTTCCAAGATGGCCGAGAAGACGTCCGAGATGATGACCGCCTGGGTCGTACTTCCATGTCCAAAACGGATGAAAATATCGATTATAATTAATCAACATTGCTACCGTGAGGTGCTTGCTTAACTCCGTGAAAGAGTAAGGAAAAAACGACCCGATTGGTGGAAGAACAAGTCATGAGTTCTCCACCAAGACAACGCGCCGGTTCACATTGCATTGTCTGTCAAGTTGTTTCTAGCCAAGTACATCATCCCAGTTTTAGACCATCCGCCTTATTCGCCTGACCTGGCCCCATGTGACTTTTATCTGTTCCCCAAAGACAAATCTGCATTAAAAAGGAACACGATTTCAGTCCTTTGAAGCTGTGAAAGAAAAAGCGGCCCGCGCCACGCAGGAGCTCACAGAAAACGACTTCCAGCACTGTTTCGAACAATGGTAAATTCGCATGGAGCTTTGTAGGGATAGGGGAGGGGTGTATATTGAAGGTGATAATAACTAAATATGTATAAATTTAAAATAAAATGTTTTACAGCAGTGGTCTCGTTATTTAATAGCCACACCTCGTATTCCTGAGAGCTTCCTAGACAGACATACGTTCAACTTTTAATTTATATAAAAAGAGTTTATTTCGTCAATTTTTCAGGTAAAATACATTCGGGGCATTTTCTGTTAATGGCAGAATTTCAGTAAGAGAAGTCATGCGGGTGTGCAGACCAGAATTTTTTTTAAAAATCTTATTAATAATAACTGCTAACAATTACAAGCACACTTATAATTAGAATAATTAGTATCGTTAATACTCACAAAGAGCTCATAGCTTTATCAAAAACAAAAAATAAGATTAACTTTCTGAATTCCAAAATACAATAGTTTCAACATTCGCTGACGATACTGCAATTCTTTCATCCCACTCCGATCCGGTCCAAGCCAGTCAGAACAGTCAAATCCATTTAAATTTTCTCGAAACCTGGTTCCGAAAATGGAAAATAAAAATTAATGAACAAAAATCAGTGAACATTACTTTTACATTACGAAAATCTGCGTGTCCACCAGTTCAACTGAACGGTGTAACGATTCCTCCAGCTGACGTAGTACGATACTTAGGACTGTACATTGACAAGAGACTCACGTGGAACCCACATACTCGACTGAAACGACAAGACGTGAACAGACGCTACAAGCTACTTACTAGACTACTTGACCGCAGATCCAAACTCGACTTGAATCACGAACTAACTATTTACAAGACACTGTTAAGACCGATATGGACATACGGAGCAGAAGTGTGGAGCTCAACCAAACCCTCTAACTCCAAACGCCTGCAGACACTACGTATAGTCTAAAATCCTACGGAAAATCCTGAATGCTCCATACTACATTTCTAACCTTACCATACACACTGACCTTCACAACCCCTTTGTCTCTGATCTAATAAAGACTCGCTGTCGCAAATTTCACAGCCACCTAGCTCTCCATCCTAATCCTCTTGGGCAACAACTCTCCTCAGCACACCTTCCAGACAATCCTCCTTGTCGCTTGAAGCGGAAGAGGTCTAGGGAGCTAATGATGTGAGTGTAATATCCACCGAGAAAGAGTTTCACCAATGGGTGATTACTCTTATCACGACTTTCATGTGAATTTAACCTGAATCATCAAATTTACTTGTTGCAACATTAGTTGTAGTTGTAAATATGGCTAATAAAGTGGCAAAAAAAAAAAATCTTTCTGAATTAATTAGCATAGATCACGAGATATGTTAAAAGTAACATCAATAAATGCCTAATCACAAAGCTCAAATTGGTGACCCAATATTTATGAGGTTAAACTGTTAACTGCCAAAGTTTAGCTGGTTGAAATGGAGGATAATATTAAACAAAGCATGGAGAAGATTAGAGCCAGGTGGATGGATTGCTCCAACTAGACTGCTTAATATTGGCTAAAAAACTTAACCGGAAAATAATTGCTTTATTAGATTTCGTCATCGATCGAAGTATGTAAAAGTGCTTAATTGAGGGAAGGGGGAAGTGGGTCTCGACGTCTGAGGAAGTTATTTATCTAATTCTTTTTCAAAACTCTTGAAGCTGATTTAGGTTATTTAACATGAAATGCTCCCTATTATGTCTCTAACCTCACGCTACAAAGTCCTAAATATCCCTTTCGTCACTGAAACCATCCATTCACGGATTCCTCAATTTCCACAGAAGCCTGTTGTGCCAATCTCCAATTCAACAGCTCAAACTCTTTCCGCATCAACTTATCCTTATAATCTTGCACGACGTCTAAAACGATGTTAGCCTCGTGATCACCTAACCTAGACCTTTCCATTCACTAAAATTCCCTTCAGAATGTTAGGGGTTAAGAAGAAAATAATAGTTGGGTCAGTCATTCTGGTGGAAGAGAGGGAGGCAGTGATTATTTAAACAGACAAAAACAAAATATAAAAATAAATAAATAATAATTTTTTTGTTGTTGAGAGGGGGTTCAGTCATTTGTAATGCAGCTCTTAATGTAGTGAATTTGATTTTGTTCAATAAAAAAAAAATTAGCGGAAACAAAAGGCTGAGTTTTAACTGCATGTAAAAGTGCCGTCAGAGGGGGCTACCGACAACGCCACACAGCCTGAAGGTTAGGTTATAGTCTAGGAAGATTTAGCGACATTTTAGAGTGTTTACGTTAGTTTTTCATAGTGTTTAACGACGGTGAAATATAACTAGTAATTTAATTATTCTTTACAGGTATTTTATTGTTTTAATTATTTATGTATGTATTAATGTATTTGCGGTGATTGGTACTAGGGAAAACTTACCGGTCATTTGTGATATTAAGATTTATTAATTGAGTAAAGTTTCTATTTTTAAAGTATATTTTATAGTACATATTTTGAAGTATTTTTCATCTATTAAGTAAATTATGTGTATATATTATTTCTATTTTATCTTTATTTCTATTCTACGATATATATATGTATAAATGTATGATATATGTATATTCTATAATTATTATATATTGAGTTATTATTAAATGTTATTTTAAATTATATTTCTTTGTAACTGGGTGATTGCCCGTCTTGTAAATAAATAAATGTATTGTATTAATTTATTTATAAAATTATATTCTTTACAGAATAATAAAATCTGTTTTTGAAAACCGTCTTCCATGCATTTATTCAATGATTAATGAATCAAGGAGTCACCCAATTACAGGAAAAGTTAAAAAACTTTTGACCAAAATCATCGAGAACTAATTTTGTAGACATTAAAGTAAAAATTTCATTGTTTATAAGAAACGTTTTGAGGCTTTAGGTTCTGCAGATTTATAAGAAATTTAATGCTCCTTCGTTTGGAAAAAGCAGATTTGTTGCAGGATAAAGGATAGAAAAGTTATGACCGTTTTTATGGTGAAAAACGCGAATATCGACGGAAAAGTTAAAAATGCAAATATCTTGGGACACTATTGAGAATTGGGCCATAGTGAATAGAATATTTTTTGTTGCATTTGAGCTGCTGAATGACCTACCGAAGATTCGACCTCTCCTCCGTGAACACCCTGTCATATATAAAACATGAAATAAATTGGGCTAATCCTAAAATTACTAACGATCGTTTTTGAAATTTTCTTCTATTGTTTTGGGTTGACTATTTATATAAACACTTTTTCTCAACTATTAATTTGTTCAATTTAAATTGGTATCAAATAAAATTTACAATTATGTTGATTTTCTTATATTTTATAATGATAATTGGACGATCAGAGCTACTTCAACAGCATGCATGTTACGTAGATAAAGACGAAGCATGTATAAACATGCATTCCCATGAAGAAATTTCATTATCATTTTATTTTCATTATCATTTTATCATTTTAAAAAGACAATTTAATTTTAAAAAAAAAATAGATTGGCCAAGTTAATTGTAAAAAAGTTTCCTTAATACCAATGTAATAAAAAATTTATTATTTGTCCAATAGTTATTTGTAATTATCCTGTAGTTAGGATTTCGCAATTTGCATTCAACTAATTATTTAATGCGAACCAGGTGGAAAATATCCTAGTGTACTATTTTTTTGATCCTGCCATTATTGGATTTAATTAAATGGACTTCGCTATTACATAAATAAGCGCTAAATCGATAAGCTTTAAGGTGTGAAAATATTTGCCTTTATAGAGAATCGCCCTAATTATATTGACATCACCTTAAAACCTTTTAATGGATACTTCTTCTTCTTTTTTTCTCTTTGAGAAGATATTGTTTTTAAGTTTCACTAACCGTAATTTAATAGTTTTTATTTAACTATGATCTGAACTTATTGTTAATTGTTATTGTTAATAAAGGGTGACGCCACAAATTATTCAATATGCATGGAAAAAAAATTAAAATATTGTGCTGTGTTTTTATATTAAAACTGTCCGGTAGGAGAGTTGTATAAGGGTTGATCGTCAAAAAGTGCACGAAAATGCTTAACGTTGAAAAACACCCAACTTTGACAATTGTTTGCTATTTTTCTTTTCACAGGGCAGCATTCTGGGTCTTACTCTTTATTCCATTTAAACTTCAGTAATAACAACTGATCCTAAAACCACACTTCTCACATACGCAAATGACACCACCTTACTGTCCTCTAATCATGATCCTGTCCTAGTACACAGAAATCTGCAGTCACATCTCTTCTCATTAGAGCAATGGTTCAAGAAATGGGCTATAAAACTTAACGAAACCAAGTCGCAAAACGTCACCTTCACTCTTCGTCGCATTACTCCTTCCTCGAGTCTTCTATAACCTAACACCTCTACCAGTAGTGCCCGCTATCTTGGGTTTTACTTAGACCGAAGACGTTTTTGGAACCCCCACACTAGACTTAAAGGAACAGAACTAAACAGACGCTATCGACTACTTAAAAGATTCTTAGACGTTAGATCAAAACTCTTTCTGCACAACCAAAGACTGATTTATACTTATATTTTGAAGTCCATCTGGGCGTATGGAATAGAGATGTGGGGTTCAACCAAACGCACAAATCTTTAAAGGATTCAATCTCTTCAATCTAAAATACTTCGAACTATTGTAAACGCTCCATTTTATGTCTCCACTCTGACAATACCCACTGACCTTAACATTCTTTTTGTCAAAAACAAGTTGCTAATACACGATACAGAAAACTCCACTTCAGCCTGCAATCTCATATAAATCCTCTAGCTCAAAATCATTCTTCTAGAACACTTCCTGATAACCCGACAAGACGCCTTAAGAGACAATGATCTCCTCTCAAGTGAAGAGAGTGACTAACAGTCTAATGTTTTGGAGTGTTACCACTGGATAACTTTGTTGTATACCAATGCGGCCGAGGGATGAAGTCCAGTATACAAGCTCTTCTTCTCACCGCTCGCAGGTACAAGTGACTGGATGGCCCTGAAAAGGACCGTTCACAAAAAATATGTCGGCGCTTGACTCGCCTATGGCGCTCCCCAGCGGGGAAGCCGTACAGTTGGGTGGCCCTGAAAAGGACCGTTCACACTGTTGGTTGAAGTTACTGCGCCGCTCCGAGAATGGCTTGATCCCAGCGCAAGGCCACAGCCAAAGGGATGTGAGAGGCCCTGAAAAGGGCCGTTCGCTAATACCAGTCAACCGGCTTTGGGAGCCCCGGCAGTGTGGCCAGCACCCCGATAAACCCCGGTACCAATTGGCCTGGTCCTCGCTCGTATCTCACACTGTGGCAGCGCTGGTGATTCGGCTTGCCTTCGTAGCTGGTGAACTGGGCGACTCGTGTGCTGCACTTCCTTCTTTCTTCTTTCTTCAAAATACAGGGGTTAAGTGATCGATTTTTGTTCTGGTCTGGACAGTGAGGTCCTTTGGCCGGTACAGAGATCCAGGTTTTGAGAGCAAGGTCCAGTCAGCAATCTTCCAGCTAAGGTAGCTATTGTGGAGGTCTTCCAGTTGAAAAATTTTCTTAGACTGATGCAGACACGGCCGATTCTGCCCTTTTTATAGCGAAGTCGACCGTGCCGCGCCCTGGCGTCGCGACTGCGTCGCTATCTCTGTACCGTCCAAAGAACCACACTGCCATTCCAGAGTCTTGAGAAAGACTTTTTTAAAATGGGCTATTTGCCTCTTTTCCTTTTTTATTTTTCTTTAATAAACAATTCTATATACATATAAAAATTATTTTTTTCCTATTTACAAAAATTATGTAGCTGTTCAATTATGCAGCAAAGTGAAGTTGGGGTTCCAACAACTTCTCAACTCGTTTGCTTCATTTGTTACTCTGTTATCATTGTTACTTATAGTGCCGACGCGCCGATTGTAGCAAAAATAGACGCCAAAAAACAAAAAACGCAAAGCTCTTTTTCTATAGAAGATAAAATTCCCAGATTTTCTTTATAATACAGGACAAATCCTCCTTCATTTTATTTTATTTAAGACGGATATTTCTTCAGTGCAATGCCGGCCTACAGACAGTGGTACCTTGTTACGGACCGTGAACTGTAAAAAAACTTCTAGTAAGAGATAATCTAAAGGCCAGCAGCTGGATTCAAACCCGGTATCTTCGCGTTGGAATCCAGTATTCGCACACCACTCAATTCGTTTCCTTTTATACATATTTGTTTCGATTTTTAAGTAGAACAACAATAATTTACAGGAAACGATATTGGAGATAAATAGAAGTTCTCTGCAGCCATTTAGGAAAGGAAAAATAACCTGAAATCCATTTAACGCTGACTGTCAACTAGAGTAATAACAAAAAAACTAGTTCGAGAATGCTGTAAAAGAAAAACACAGAGAAGAATCTGAATAAAAAGTTAGGAGCTACAGAGGATTCTTAGATGAGATATCTGCCACCTGGTTTACTTAGGCTTTTTTTTTTCTGTAATAACGGGAATTAGACGAGGCCTATATTGAAGACTGTTTTGTAGTTGGAGATGTAAGATTTGTCCCTCATGAACTAGATACAAAGACTTTAAGAAGTCTACGCTATATTTGTTAGAGCTTCCACAAAGTCGAACGGCCAAAGAGTCAGCTTAGAGACTGGCTTAGTTTAAACAAAGCATGAAACAAAATTGTCTAGAGTTCCATCAGATTTCAACATTATTAAAAATAATTCTTCAGTAAAACTAATTAAAAACCAATTTGAAGTACATAATTTCAAAATAAATTCGGATGATTTGAGTAGTAGTAACTATTTGTCATAATCAACAAAATTACGTAACCACAAAATCCAAAAAAAAGTAACCACAAAATCCAAAAAAAACGTAACCACAAAATCCAAAAAAAAAACGTTTAAAAAATAAATTAATTCAAATAGTTTTAGAATTTGCAAAAACCTTAGATCACAATTTACAGTTGATGAAATTGGTAAAACAAGAATAGCCAGAAGTAAAAGCCTACTTATGATGCTCTTTGCAAAGGAATCACAGTACTTGGAAAGCTCGAATGAATGGTTGAATATGATATTTTATGCTTTTTGATCTGAAATCAAATCAAGTTTGGGTGGTCGCACTTCTAAGTAGAGTATCAGTGCAGTCTGATACCAACCTATATTGACTTTTCGACCCACTTTACACGTCATTTCCCTAAATTGAACCTGTAATTTTTTTTTTTTTATACAATGTAGACAAGTCAGGTCTAAGAGGTTATTGTTACATAAGCATGCTCTATTTAAATTTGTTTAAGTAACAAATAATTTTTATATTAAAAAAAAAAGATAAAGCACAAATGAGCCGTTTACTCTACAACTCAATTGACTCACTCAATTTGGAGAAATGTGATGGAATAATGTCCATCGTTTTTCAAAATTCCGTTTATAATATAAATTAAAATAAATTTACCGTTATAATTCAGCGCCTGCTACTAAATTTGAGTTGAATTATTGCAAACGATTTACATTAGAGCAAGAAATTAATCAAAATATGTTCTGAAATAAATTACTTGTTATTCAATGGTCAAAAAAAAAAATTATCGTTTAATGGTGTTAATCTTCATTATTTGGGAAATTTATTAGGCCGAGTCAAGAGTCACGACCAGTTACCGGTGCTGCCGCTGGTAGTGTAACCGGCGGAGCACATTAAATAATATAATAATAAAAACGTCATAAATGCGAGTTAAAATTTTTAAAAAAAATCTCCGCTTTAAATAGAATTTCAATAAATATGTATCAAGTTTACCAAGAATCATCTATCATCTGTATATTGCGCAATCTAAGCAGAATCTTCTTTCAATCAATGATTTATGAAGCAATAATTTGGAACGGTAATTAGTAATCAGTGTTAATTATACTGTATACAAGATGGATGTTCACTGTAATGTATATCTTATGGAAGAGTAACTTACCTCATCTATATTTGTAGATATATCGTAAGTTAGCTATATTATTAATTACAGAATGTAAATAGCCTCAAACTCAAGTTTTGTACAGATATTCTGTCTATGAGTATTATGAAATTGAGACCAAGTATATTGTATTCGCTCAAAATCTCAATAAGGCTAGATAGTTCGATTAGTATTGATTACATTAACATTAGCTACTGAATAGAATTGGCAGGCATAAAACTTTTTAAAGGATTGTAAAAATAGCCTTGTAAAAAAATCGATTCACATAAAAATATAATAAGTTACAAGTTAGAATAGGTTGAATAAGTTATTATAAGGATAATATTCAAATTTTAGACTATATAGGAAATTTTACATTTAGGTGGACTGTTGGATTCCAGGCCGAAACCAATCCTAAAAACGTTACAATTTAATCCAACACCAGCAATTTCATTAGTTAAATCCACTGGAATTGGTGGAGTTAAATCCGGAGTGATTTAAATCCTTTTGAAACCGGACTCGTTCCATTTTTTCGTTCACTGAATCTAGCCAATAGAAAATGCTGGAACTGGAACCAGAGTTGTTAAACGGTTCCATTGCCATGGTAACGACGACTGACTCCACCTGCATTCTAGATCATTCTGTTTGTATATTATATTTTATTTGAAATTCTTCGTATTTTATAAGAGTAATGGACAAAAACAAATTTTTAAAAATTCAAAACATCTTGAGAAAGCGTTATAATGTTTTTTGTTTTCAAATGAAACGAATATTTAATTAAAACCTATTTCCAATCGACGAATGTTTGTGAAATAGGTGATAGAGTGGGAGGGATACAGCAGTAAGTAAACAAGTTAAGTAATACTATTTTTTAGCTCAGTATTACTTTGATCGTCGTAATAACATGTACACGATTTAACTTTTGCCAATGAAGATAATCCAGCCGCTAAGTTAAAGATTTGGCACACAGCTTGTAAGTAATGTAGTGAAATACACTACAGTAGCAGCGAGTGGTGGGGGCCTCTGTGGAGGGGGAAGGCCCCAACAAGCAGTGGAGCTAGCTAAGAGTGTGGGAGTGAGTGAGTCAGCGCTGTGTGAGAGACAGGTGCGAGTGTAGACCGTCTCGCTTGGCTAAATTGACTTCTAAAGGGCCCTTTACTGGACTATCGCCATCCCTATTCTGGTGAAAGGAGGTACCGCAGGTGAGCTAGCTTTGTGTGGCGGTATTGGTGTTCCCTTCCCCTCCCCTACACGGGGCATCGACGGCCTACTTGGTGGAAGACGGGGCGGCTCAGCTACAACTAACAATACAAGAGTGTGACCGGCTAAAACTCATATTTATGTTAATAGTATTTAGTATAAAGAAGATTGTATATAATTGTATTGAGAGTAAGTGTGTGTATATGTACCGTGTGTGTGTGTGAGTACGCATGTGAGTGAGTGTGCTCGTGCGTATGTGTGTATATGGTATACTTAGCGTAGAGGAAGTTGTTTTATGTTTATTTTAAACAGTTACTTATTTTGGTAATATTTTCCTTTGAGAATCATAAGACAAAGATAGTTACTTTCTGTTATTATTTGTATTATTTCTATTACTTGTATTATTTCTGTTATTTGTAACGATAGGAAATATATCTTTTATTTTGTGAACCTAACTCTGTGATTAACCACCCCCTTTCCCATAACCCAACATTACAGTAATAAGTAAAGTAACTACAGCATTGCTTTTTAATTAATGAGATGGGTGTGCCTGGTGTTTCTTTTCAAGGTTCGCTATATTGGGTACGAAATTATTTTTCCTTCGCCTCCCTGCCTTAGATCGACCCCTAATTTTGTTTAGAAATTAACAAAATAATAAAATGAATATTATTTTAGAATTGATATTCTTAAAAAACCTTGGAACTTATTTTATTCTTCAAGCATCAGTATTCAAGCTCGCCAGGTTTTGTATTTTGGTGTGGATTCCTCTTACAAGTTGGAATGTGTCAGTGAACTTCTACATAGTAGCCTCAAGTCAGTTTTATTTAAGTGTAAACGACTACAGTATTAATTATTTTCATTTTAATTTGCCTCAATTTTTTGGGGCGGGGCGGAATCACTTTTTTTAAAAATAGGGATTTGAATCAACTCGTTCCACCATCGGACTCGTTCCACTGGAACGAGTCCGCTCTAATAGCCCATCACTAATCATAATCAGTATGAAACTTTTAAAACCTCTTGAGTGCTAACTACTCATATATGCGGTTTGACTTGACGTGCTGGTGGTACTAACACCCCATTAATTCTCCAGCGACATCTATACAATCTATGGTATCGACAATATTTCTAATGTACTACAATGATAATAGATGGCATTTTTTTTGTGTCTGTGTTGTTATTTTTTTAATTCTCCCAACGACATCTATTGACATTTTTTTTGTTATATTTCTATTAGTTTTCAATTCTCCAGCGACATCTATACAATCTATGGTATCGACAATATTTCTAATGTACTACAATGATAATAGATGGCATTTTTTTTGTGTCTGTGTTGTTATTTTTTTAATTCTCCCAACGACATCTATTGACATTTTTTTTGTTATATTTCTATTAGTTTTCAATTCTCCAGCGACATCTATACAATCTATGGTATCGACAATATTTCTAATGTACTACAATGATAATAGATGGCATTTTTTTTGTGTCTGTGTTGTTATTTTTTTAATTCTCCCAACGACATCTATTGACATTTTTTTTGTTATATTTCTATTAGTTTTCAATTCTCCAGCGACATCTATACAATCTATGGTATCGACAATATTTCTAATGTACTACAATGATAATAGATGGCATTTTTTTTGTGTCTGTGTTGTTATTTTTTTAATTCTCCCAACGACATCTATTGACATTTTTTTTGTTATATTTCTATTAGTTTTCAATTCTCCAGCGACATCTATACAATCTATGGTATCGACAATATTTTTAATTTACTGGAATGGCAATAGATAGCAACTTTGTGTTTTTAAATTTTATTGTTTCGTACACAGACTGATTTTTCCACTACCTACTAGAACCCTATTTTTCCTTTTTAGATTTAGTTTTTCTACCTGATCCTTTTTTTTTATTGTATGGTTTATGTTTTTACGACTATGAACACATGTTAAGGGTGGATAACACACTTGCATACATATTTTTATCACTATTGCGTTTGCTTTCGTTCAAGTACCAACTATTTGCAATTTTTTAGTTACACTTTTTGAATTTTTAGTAGTTATTATTTGCGTTTATTTATTAGTTTCTATTGCGTTATTTTTAGTATTATTGTTTTAATTTTTATTTCTAGTTATTCTTAGAAGTTCGGATAGTTTATTATAGTTTTTACTTTGAATTTATTGACTTTAGTGAGTTTGAATTTCCGATTATTTTATTACAGTTCAGATTTTAGTTTATTTCTTCAGTTTAGAAACTATGGCTGGTAAAATACTAAGTGAAGAAGAAATTTTAAAACTTTTGACAGTAAGTGATAGTGAAGAAGAATTTTCTTCTTCAGAAGAAGAATATGAAGAGCCTAAACCATCTACATCCAAGAAACCGGATGCTCCGCGACCATCAACTTTTGATGATCAGCCTAGACCATCTACATCCAAGGAACCGGATGCTCCGCGACCATCAACTTTCCCTCCGTCTCCGCTTGCAATTTCAACTGATTCCGAGTCTTTTGATGAGACTGATGAGGAAACAGCAGGTAGGCAGACAGATTATGAAAATTATTTTTCGTGGAAAGTAACAGACTTGAACCCAACCATACACAAATTTGATGGCACTAATTCTGGTCCAAAAATTAAGGTAGATAGTGAAACTTCAATTTATAATTATTTCACTACTTTTTTTACTTTAGGATTAATAAAAATCATTATATTGAAACAAATAATTATGGTAATTTGTGTATAGGAAAAGTGAGTCGGATCTCATCCAGACTAAAAAGATGGGTTGATACCGATACAGATGAAATGTATTGTTTTTTGGCGATATCAATGCTCATGACTAGAATTAAGAAATTAAAATATTCAGAATATTGGACCAAAGATACTCTTCTAGAGACGCCAATATTTACAAAAATAATGGCAAGAGACAGATATTTGCTTCTGTTGAGTTTTCTTCATTTTAGTGACAACACTCTCACCAATATTACAAATGATCCTCTAATAAAAATTAGACGAGTTGTCGACATTGTCAGAGGTAAATTTAAAACATGTTTCTACCCGTTCCAGAAGTTATGTATTGATGAAAGTTTAACTTTATTCAAAGGTAGACTTTCTTTCAAACAGTACATCCCATCAAAACGGAGTAGATTTGGGATAAAAACCTTCGTACTCTGTGACTGCCAAACAAATTACATTTTGGATTTCATTATATACACAGGAGCCTCAACAGATGTGAATATTGAAAATAAAGATTTGGGAAAATCGGCGAACATTGTTTCCACTTTGCTGGATCCTTACAAAAACAAAGGCCATACAGTGTATGTGGACAACTGGTATACCAGCCCAATTTTATTCCAATGGCTTCATCAGAACAGGTTCAATGCCTGTGGAACAGTCAGAAAAAATAGAAAAGAAATGCCTTCAATGCAAGGAAATTTGAAAAAAGGCGAATTAACCTTTCGGGCATCCAAAATGCTACTTGCGATGAAATGGTGCGACAGGAGAGAGGTTTGGATGCTGACAACCTGTCATGATGCATCAATGGTTGAAAGTAACAAAACTGATTTTGTTACGGGGTTGAAAAAAATGAAGCCTGCATGTGTAATTGATTATAATAAAAATATGGGTGCAGTGGATATAGCAGATAGGATACTGTCAACTGTGGAAACTATAAGAAAATCGTCTAAATGGTATAGGAAGTATTTTTTCCACATATTAGATTTGTGTATAATGAATGCCTATATCCTGCATAAAATCACAACGAGAAAGAAAATGCCTTTCGCCGATTTTCAACTTTCTCTAATTAGAGAAATCTTAGAGAATCACCACAAAGAAAGGAAAAAATCCGGGCGACGGTCATCAGAATCCGCACCATTTAGATTGACAGAGAGACATTTCCCAAAGCTAATACCTGACTCGCCAAAAGTAAAAAGCCCACGGAAAACCTGCGCAGTATGTAAAAAAGCGCAGAAAAGAAAGGATACTAGATATTACTGTGATAAATGCAATGAAGGACTGTGTGTGGTCCCATGCTTTGAAATATATCACACACAAAAAACATTCTAGTTATTTCTATTTCATAAGACATATTTTATATTTTGTAATTTTTTGTTACAAAAACGTAAAAATAAATTATTTTAAAAAGTATTTCTTTCTAGCTATCATAATCCCAAAACATTAGGCTAATTAAACATAATTAAAAGCATTAATTATTGAAAAAAATTGAATAAATGCACAGGAAATATAATAGTTATTAATTATAAGGAGATTTAAAAAGATTAAAACCCTTAAAGAAGGGGATTTAAGCTTTAAAATGCTTGTAAACAAGTAGTGGGGAAAACAACCTTGAGTTAAAAAGAATTCAGTATGGTGGGGAATGTAGCCGGCTGGATTGTTAGTACTGTGTGCACTTTAACTCTCTACAAACTCAGTAAAGAAGAGGTTTAACTTCTGTGAATGTTCAGACGCAATTGACAGTTTAGTTAGTTAGCATTTTTTCTTTTTTTTTTAATATCCCAATATTTTCTAAATAGATTATAGATTAGCATAAAGTAACTTTTATTATCATACACTCTTTTCTACTTTTTTTTTAGATTTCTTGGCCGTTATCAGTCATGGAACATTCTAAACAAAACATCCTAAAACAATTGCAATGTCCGTTTACTTGGAATCTGGCAGATATTAAATTAGATGCTCCTATAAAAAGCAAATTAGACCATTTGTTGCAGAAAAATAATAATGTATCTGGACAACCTTGGATAAAGTATGTTGGAATAATTTTTGAACATTGAAATAATTTTTATTTTAATTACTAATCAACTTACAAAACTGGTTCCAGAGACTCTTTTGATAATATCACTAACTCAAAATAATTTTCATTAGTTATTTTAAATAAGTGCTCTACTTTACTGCTTGGTTTTTTTGTGCTCGTAAAATGGTAAACCGAGGTTTGGGAGATTAAAATCTGATTCAAAGTAATTTTGACTATCGAATTTTTAAGATTAGATTTTTTTTTTCTTTCTAAATTGAAGTTTATTGAATTTCAGCCTCCTGCTTTCATTGGCTACAGCTTATGAGTACTGTATAAATGAAGATGCTTCAAGAGCGTTCAGTGAATTAGACAAATCCATTACTATTCTGGAAAATGAAAAGAACGATGCATTTTTAAATAAATATAAAAAATCTTTTCAGCATGTAGTCTATTCAACTAAACTTTTTGTCAAGAAAGATATACTAACAAATTCTGAATTTGTAAAGGTAAATTATTTGTGTCTAATACTTTCTCATGTTCACTCACGAAATATTCTTATCAGAGTGTTCAACAGAAATGTTAGAGTTTTTTCGCCCACATAAACATCAAGAACACTTTCTTTTTATTTTTAGTTTCTAGTTAAGGAAAAGAATTGCAATCCGGACTAATTTTTTATTTTGATTTTTCTCAGGAAATATTCTTTTTAAGATTCCTGAATCCTTAATGTAGTTTTTAAAAATTAGCCTGTATAAGTATTATTCTTTAAATTAATCTATATTAATCTACAAAATTAGTCTGTATAAAAATGTACCCTGCATTTTTTTCTCTCTCTCTCTCTCTCTCTTTCATGGGAGTTTAGGTTTAATAAGTAAGAAAGTTAGGTTTGAGAAGTAAGAAGTTAAGGTTATAAGAAGTAAGGTTAGGTTTAAGGAGTAAGAAGTTTTGGTTTAAGGAGTAAGAAGGTTAGGTTTAAGGTGTAAGAAGTTTAGGTTTTATGAAGTAAGGAGATTAGTTTAAGGTGAAAGAAGATTAGGTTTAAGGAGTAAGAAGAAACCAGTTTTGAGTTCTTGAGACTCTCTACAGTTGTCAAACAAACTCGCTAAAACTTGCAAACTTAAAAACGTTGTTATACCCTAAACTGTCTCTTAAAGAACTGTCTTAAAGCTTAGTTAATAGAAAGAACTATATTGCTATTCGTCGCTTTGTAACAAATCATTTTTATAAAAAAAATTCTTTTTATTATTAAAGGAAACGGAAAATATTCCGCAATATTCCGAATTATCTGCTGAACAGAAAACTGCAGTAACTGGAATTAAAGCACACATCTTATCAGAGTACGGTGTACAAGGTAAGTGAGAGCTGAGCTAAAAGTAGTTCAGCATTATTCATTTCATTATGAAGAAACATTGTTTAACTAAAAACACTTATCATCTTCGGCCTTGTATATGCAATAACTTTTTTTTGGCGTGGTACCCTTATACACTCTTAGCGATTTCGCGACATTTCTTCTCGGGTAAAATCTGGTCTCATTCATGCCATGCATACCAGTTCTTCCTGCTCTGAGCCTCTAGATGTTTTGGGAACAATTACTCTTTCCCCCCCGTAAGAGCCCGGCATCTTCTGTAATTATTCACTGCCAGTTAGCGTGAAATAAAATGGAGACTTCAATTTTTTTCTACATTCTTTTTCCAAAGTCTTTGACAGTCCAAGATCAGTTCGTACTGTTTGGCTTATAATAATAATAACGTTACCACACTGTCCCCCCTTAAATTTAAGCGTGTATTTCCCATCAAAATCATCTGCTGGATTATTTCCTACGATGATTATTTTGGGCTGAAGACTAGAAAGTGCGTCGGCATTTCATGGGCTAAGCTGTACCAGTGGGCTGCCACCAAATTTTATGCATGGATCTAGCAAGATTTCATTTATTTATTACGTATAAACAATTAAGAATTTAGCATAGGTTGATCTGTTAACATGCCCTGAACTTCAGTAAGTGAAAAGTAAAAACAGAACAATAGTAAACAACAGATAGATAAAAGTGTACGATATATAATTAAATGTAGACCCAATTATAAAGCAGATATCTATATAAAGAGTCTTTTATCCATCTTGAACATAATAAAGCAAACAAAAAACAAGAAATCTTGTGGAAACAATCGAAATAAGTGCAGTCATAATAAACTAGAATCGGCGTACTTATTAAATTCTAAATCATACATGATTGCACAACATATGTAATTCTGATTAGAGAACCTTCCCAAAATAATTCTATACATTTGCATAAATAAAAGTTTTTTAAAATGATTTTTTTTCTGGTTAAATCATTCAAAAAGAGAGCCCTGCACTGAAAACAATTTATAAAAAAAATAAACATTTTAATTTGTAATACATAATTCATTTTCAATAACATTTTGAGATTGGAGAAAGAGAACCAGATAACTGTAGAGGTATTTGCCGCTTGAGGTAACATTGTAAGAAAATGCACTGTAGAATCATCTTCTTTAGTATTACCCTCCAAACATTGTTGCTGAGGATAAACAATCATTCCAAACCATTCTACTATGTTTCTTTTTCATTAACCTTTACTGATTGTTGATTTTTGCCATTACTGCTACGACTATTAATTCTGTCATAATCGAATTGTCAATACAATTCTTCCAGACCCAAAGAGAAATTATTTATTTATCTAGTATTAAATGAAGAGTTCGTAACAAATCCTTCATACAAAGGCATATAATTTGTATTAAACATTTCCATCAACCTTGAGTGTCGCTTTGTGTCTCCCAGATGTTTTGAGTTTTTGAAGACGTGTCCTAGTTTAAGGAACATTAGATCAGATTTCATTAAAATTCCATGCTTTCTTCTGGTTGGTCACAGCATAAGTTCAACACATTTTCTATTTTTTTATTATTATTATTGATTAAAGAAGTTATGATAAATACCGTTCACTGCTCGGCGGAGGCTTATTAGCTGCATTTATATGTTCTAATGCACCTTCTTTTTTTTCAGGCTCCAAGTGTGCTTTAACTTTGGTAAGGCAAGCATTGAAAGAAAATCCCCATGAATCGGAATGGTCTTTTTTTGTGGGAATATTGCTTGGAAGAATAAGACATTATTCTTGTGAACAAAAAGTTACCGATGAAGAATTAAGTTCTATGGAGAATGCATATAAACTGAACAAAACTCCTCAAAATGCTGTATTTATGGCCCAGACGTATTTAGACGTTGCTACAAGCTTAAAAACTATCTACAGCTATTCGGAAGACAGAAAACAAATTATACATCGAGGACGAATGAATGAGGATTTCTATAAAAATGCTTACAATCTTTATAAGTATGTATAAATGGAACGAATTAAAAATTCTTGTTTTTTGCGAAAATTAATTTATTAGCCATTTACATTTTTTAATAATAAGAACAGTTAGTACGAAAAGTATAAAAAAATAATAAAAATGTATAAAGAATATAGATATTAGGTATAAGTGTAGTGAAGGCAAGAGCATTGATACCAGATATTTCATTTTGTTTTCAGAGAAGCCTTGAATCTAAACGAGAAAACTCATAAAGATCTTCAAATAAAGATCCGATGTATTGATGGTCAATTTAAAGTAATTAAGTATAATGGTAAAAAGAGAGAAAATGCAATAGAATTAGAAAACCTAATTAGGGCGATTAAGGAATGCTTAGAAGTAGCTCCAGATCATACATACAGTAATCATATTGCTTCTAAAATATATTTTGAGTTAGGAGATGTAAGTCAAAAATTTAGTTTAATTTTCTTTACATCATAATTTTTGTTTTCGGCCTTTACTTTGACCTTCCACCGCATTCTCAAATTAACACTTACCAGGGTTAATAATTATTTTTATTTCTGTAAATTTAAGGCACATTAGTACCTCGAGATATTGGCTCCTATGAGTCACTTTTTAGTGTACTTCACGTTCTGATTCTATAACAGGATAAAGAGCTGCAACAGGCTTTTGAAATGAGTAAATCTAAGGAAAGGCTGGACTCCTATTCGGGATCTCTGCGAGGAAGTGCAATGCATTAAACTGTTAATGTCTTACCTTACCTTGCGATTGGCAGTTTTGTCTGTATCTAAAGAATTCTGTCTGAAACCTTTTTCTTATGAAGTTTATCAGTTATTTATAGGAAGGCTGTAAGGCATTAGAGAATCTGGGATTTTGAGGAGTAATCAGAATAATGACTTCTTTTTTTCTAGAATGAAAATGGATTCAAACATGCATATATTTCTGAAAAAAATGGCAACTTTCAAGCTCTCATGACCATAATTGATAAGAAACTTGAATTGAAAATTAAGTTCAATTCAGAAAAAATTTTTGAAGATGCTTTAAAAACTTATCAGGACGAAGTTTACCTTTATCAAACTTACGTTCTTGCCATAGCATACTACATCTTTCATCAATACAATATAGTTCTGATGATGAAGTATTTTTTAATGGCAGCAGAGTGTAAAATGGATCGAAAACATTTTGTACGTAATATTATTAATTTGTTTGATTCCTCTTATGAATGAAAAGTTGTTATATTAATACCTCATATGTTACTATATCTTAGCATTAGTATGTCCGTCTGTTTAGCGAGGGATAGTAGAAGTGAGTTGGTTTAAAGTCTTCGATGGTTCCAGGTTAAATTTGCTTTGGAAATCTCTCCAGTAATTTCTCTTTCTCTTTGGTCAGTATCTAGTTTCTGTCAGAAGGGACACTCTCCAAACATTGCAAAAATTTCTGACTTTATACTTAGTGTGTGGATATTACCTCGTTGGGGGAAGTGGATTAGCTACTAATTCAGCGTATTTTGTGACTCTGCGGGTATCCAGCCTAACATGAACATGAGCTACATACACTTAAACGCCCAGTACACATAGGGCATAGTGCTGCTAATCCTTGCTTCTATCCCTCCTTTGATCCTGTCTATCCCTTTCCTGACCCCCCCAAGCTGAGATGGGAACTCGTGTCGAGGCGGAATGCGTTCTGAGTAGTAAAATATATGTGCGATCAGGTAGCGATCCACCTGGCGGCACCGGGCCGCAAATCCCATTGGTAATGTAACCTTCCTGTGGAAGTGGGGGGGGGGTCTGTCTCAGGTGACCGTTGATCCTTCACCTTTCCCGTAGGATAAAAAAAAAGTATAAAAATAAAACATTCAAAATCAAAAGCTAATGGTGTTCCTTACGTTTCTGAGAAAGGTGCACTGGCTGATTCTGTACTTAAGTGGTGGAATTATGCCAGACCTTAAGTTGGATGCGGTGAGACCACAGAAGAGCGTTCCTGGAAGGAGAACCCAGAAATGAAGGAGGCTCTTGTTAGGGTTGCCCAGAAACGATTTTCTCTATTGCGTTGCAGTTCAGTGGTTGAGCTATGAAACCTTTAGATCTTTGTGACCAACGGAGATAGTAGCGCAAAAAGAATTAGAAGGGAAAGTCCTTAACCTCTGTAGTAGGGGAGGTTTTGACTACTAGATTAAAATAGGGGAAGGCCCTATAAGCCTCTTTTGGCTGCGGTGCCGTGGGGTGTAGGCCCCGTCCTGATATTTTAATCTAATCTAGTGCTGATATTGGGCGAATTAAAAAGCTTTTATGAACACACATTGGAATCCGTCAATTAGATCCTGAGGTCACCTCTGCCTGTAGACAGGGGAAAATATATTTATTATTTAGACATTTGAACTGTGGAAGAATCGTTATAATACGAATTTATTAGCATAAGTATAAAAATGGAACTCCGTTTTATTGCTATAAAATCTAGATATTGCTTAATTAGAGGTCTATTAGAATGAAGATGAATCAACACTTACTAACTAAAATTTAAACGGATTATTGGGTGTGTTGGATATCATAATTGACGAAGAAGACGGCGGTGGACAGTGCTTCCTCAAATGATGAAAGTGTGGTGACACTTAGTGCGTAAAAAATCAAAAAGTTCCATTTTATGGCCACCATTCCCAGTTTAATAAATTATCCTGTTATTATCTAGAGGATTGTTCTTTCATGAACCTTAGGTAATAAAGGCCCAAAATAAAGGCATGAAAGCAGGAACTATTAATATAGCACATAAAATAAATCCAATTCTGTATACACTCATGATTTATGAAATATTGTATAAAAATCTAAATGCAGTTAATCAATTGTTCATGTTAAAAAAAATCTCTTATTGCAGAAGCGCTACTTGTTCTGGACGCGAAAACCTGTCGATGTGTGCCACATAGCTTGCAATCAAGTAAGACTTACAATTATGAACAAAAGATACAAATCTGAAGAAGAACTGAAACAACTAAAGCAAGCAGTTGAAAAATTTTGTTCATTATATCCCGACGTGATGAAAGAGGCTGTAAGGAACGATTTGTTACAAAACCTTAAGAAACGTTAAAATAAAGAGTTTTTAGATTACTTTTATAAAAAATATATTAAGAAAAAAGAAATATTTGCAAAGAAAATATAATTAACCAAAATAATTTTCTTTTAAGAAATATATTATTTGAAAATAAAAATAATTAAAGATGTATACTGATCTATTTGTAATCTATGTATACTGATGTTTAAATAAAATCTTTTAAGTTTTCAAAGTTCTCTTTACAACCGTTGACAATTGATATTTACAAATGTGTTTGTACAAATAAACTTCAAATTTGATTTTTATCCATAACCGTAAATATCCATTTTGAGATCCTGAGTCGGAAAATTGTCTATGTGCGCTTGAGAAAGTGGTCTGTCTCCACGCTTTGGTACCCAAAAGTGGATACCAAAATGAAGTTATTGCCCGAATTGGTCAACTGAAAGAGTAAACTCTAGAAAGTAAATTTTGTATCTTTATATAACCATAAACCAGGGTCGAAAGACAACAACTGAAAAAGAAAAGGTACGGACAGATACATGATCCGTAAGTCCAGATGGGTTGAAGTAACGTCTTGCTAGTTTGTTGGGTTTCGTTTGCATTAACAATACGGATCAGAGCTGTGGGGCTCAAATAAACCTTCCAAAATCTCCCTCATCCAATCCTTCCAATCAAAAGTCCTCCTCTGTATTGTTAATGCTCCCTATTATGACTCTAACCTCACGCTTCACGAAGACCTAAATTTCCTTAATTCACCAAATCTATCCATTCACAGATTCCTCAATATCCACAGAAGCCTATCCTTTCATACCCAATTCAATAGCTCGAACTCTTCCTGTGTAATCCATACTGATGGTTGATGAGGCCGAGCGGATCAACGACGGTGTCAGTACACCTGCAGCTGGGGCGGTTGAAATTATGTAAGTGGATGATGAAATCGCTTCTACATCGACAACGGACTGTATAGGCATAGATTGTGTTCGATCGTCGATTATGAATACACATTGGGCAGCAGCTAGTGCACGTTTCACTACGACGTTTGTCAACAATCCATTCGGACATAAGTGTGATGTGTGTGATCGTCTATTGTTTCTGCGCTCATTGAAGCTAACCAAAAAAAATTTCCGTATCACACACCTATAATTAATAAAGTTATATTGTACACAGTAAGTTGAAAAGGTTTGGCTGGCAGTTAACTTTGGTTAGCATTTCATAATACAAAAATGTTACAAGTAAGTAGGTTGATAAGAGTTCAGCTTGTTTCTTTACCAAAGGTTTTGTTCTAAGCCATAATGATTTTACTTCGGTAGAAAACCAAAAAACAAAGAAAAGACGTTCCTATTTTACCACAGAAATGCTTCAGTGTACTAAAATACTAATAGAACTGATAATCCATTTGAATTTCTTTGGTCTTTGAATTAATTGTCAAAGTAGATTACATAGAGGCCATGTAGGAATTTCGCCTAAGGGTATACAACTAGGAATTAACATTGTGTTGGAACACTAAGGTATTTACCACGAGTGTAATTATTGTGCACCAATTATTTCATTGCCTTTGTAAATAAACATATCTCACAAATAAATCAGTTTAAGTTTGGTCCTCTTTTATCGAGGCATCAGTGAAAAGCGTTCTAAAATATTCACAAAACTTCCACTCTGCAATCATTACTCTTGAAATGTTTAAAATTTTCTTCAAATTAAGTTTTCCAATTGAATTTGAGCTTCTAAAGCAGCTCTGCTAACTAAAAGCTGGCCAGAATGTTTGCTGAGATTCAACGCAACATTTTCTGCCTTGATATTGTCAAGCATAAATTAATGTATATTTTTATCATAAATATTATACCCTTCGCTGCATAGCCATAGCCGTTTAGCCACAAGTTTCTTTCTGTTTGAATTATTTGTGTTTGGGGTAGCCATTTTGTTACTTTTTTTATTGTTTTTAATTCAGCACTTAAAAGAAATGTTTTTTGCTGTGACAGTGCAAAGGGAAATCAACAGAGAGCAATTCAAGCATAGCAGAACTAATTTTTGGAATGAAATCCATTTATTGGATTTTTACAAACTTGTGGCTCCTCCACTCCTCTTAAAGGAGTTTAAAAAAAAAAGAGTTCAACAGGTTAAGCAAATATAAGAAACATTATCTAATTTTGATTATAAAAACATCATGCTGAACTAAAGAAAATTTTAATTTGGGTTCTGAGATTACACATTTTTTTTTTTTGTATCCCACAAACTGCTTAATTAACGAGTACACGCATTCGTACATAAAATGTTCATTAATAATGTTAACTTAAACAGATTTAAGCAGTTCAGTGCTTCAATTCTGATTACTGAATATTACATGGCGCAAACAATGGCTGATGTGCCAGCATATAAACTATTAGATAGATTATTGCCTCTCTGAATTCATTTCCCCACACAACTGTTTGTCACGCAAAATTTCTAAAATATGTGGTTATCACTTTTGCAGAAATTTGTAACTTAAATTCTCGATAATGAAATATCTTAATATTCCGATTAATGAGTTAATTGTTTCAAAGATTCTTGACATATTTTACGCTTTATAGTGCATAGTAACACAGTTTACTTTAAACAGTTAGGTACCTTTGAGACCGTGGAGTTGAAATTAAATTCAGAAACAACTTATATTGTACCGATTTACTTAAATTGCAACCACTGGGCCGAGGATTTTCATGAACTTTATCAATTTATGGACCAAAATAGAAATTTAAAATTTGTTTTGATAGGGGATTTTAATGGCAGACTTGGCAATTTACAATCGATCCCCAGTTATTTATCCAACTTATCATTTGATTTAACTATTTCTAGAAACTCTAAAGTTTCATTTGTCAATTCCAGTGGTAGGAAATTGTTGTCTCTTACGGAAGATTTTAATTTAGTTTTGTTAAATGCATATAACTTAGATGATCCACAAAGAGTTTTAAACAAAATAACAGATTTAATCCTAAATAATGCTTCCTCACATAACTTGATAGCTTCCTCAAATAATAATACAAGATTTTATAAGCAACCCTGGTTTGACAGGTAATGCTGGACAGCTCGTTCTCGTGCCTTTAGATTGCTCAAATTGTACAGAAAAACTAATTCTGATACTATTAACTTTATTTATTTGAAAACCTGTAGTCTTTTTAAGAATAAATGTAGGTAAAAAAAAAAGAGATCACACACTTCTGGCTGTAAATAAATTTAAAGAAGTTAGGGATAGTAAAGACTTTTGGAAATTGGTCCGTTCTTTTAAAGTTAAAAAATTTCAGTTAGATACTAGTATCAAAGTAGCAGAATGGATTAATCATTTCAAGTGTTTATTGAATCCCTCTATTGATTCAAATAAAATGAATTATGCTGCCCCATTCGTTACAAATGTTTTTTTAGATGCGCCTTTTCTCAAATCTGAACTGATGTACGTACTTGGGTACGGCCAAAAACAATAAGGCCCCCGGTAGGGATAGGATTCCTTGCGAGTTCTACATAAATAGTCCGGACAACTGTTTAGATAAAATATTGCATTTATTTAATATATTTTATGAAAAGGGCCGAGTACCTGACTGTTTTAAAGACTCGATCATCTTCCCTTTATATAAAAAAGGTAGTGCGAGCGAAGTAAGTAGTTATAGGGGTATTTCCTTTTGCAATACAATCGCTAAATTGTTCACCGGCCTTTTATTGGACAGATTAGTGAAATGGGTAGATGAACAGAATTTAATAGGAGAATTTCAGGCGGGCTTTAGGAGAACATATTCTACGGTTGACCACATAATGACTTTAATGAGTATAATTAAATTAAGCTTACATAGAAAACGGCAAAAGGTCTTGGCTTTTTTCATTGATTTTTCGGCAGCCTTTGATCATATAGACCGCCATGCATTATTTTATAAATTATCCTGACTCGAAGTCTCTAGTAAATTTTTAAATATTCTGAGGAATCTCTACACTGGAACATTCGCGTCTGTTTGGTGCCATAATGGATTGTCGGAGAGCTTTAGGACGGGGATGGGAGTTAAGCAGAGCTGTTTGTTGTCCCCTCTTCTATTTTCTCTCTTCTTATCTGACATGGAAAATTGTATGGACGGGGGGGTTCAAGTGAAAAATACCCTTATTTTGGCCCATGCTGACGATCTCGTATTGTTAGCCATTGACAAAGTATCGCTTCGGAATATGATAGACTCGTTTGAAAAGTATTGCTTTATGTGGTACCAAAAAGTTAATTTGTCCAAATCGAAGATCGTGATATTTAGAAACGGGGGGGGTAGGCCGGCCGGAAGTGAAGTGTGGAGGTTCAACAAGCAGAAGATAGACGTAGTGAGACAATATAAGTATTTGGGATTAACCCCTCACATCGACATTGAATTTAGAAGAGCATTTTAGTGAAAGATGTTCAAAGGCCAAATTTGCCCTCAAATACCTTCAATAATATTATAAACAGTAAAAAGGTACCGTTTACTTCAAAATTGCAAATATATTAATGCAATGCAATCTCGCGGGCTATTTTAGTGTTAATGGATCTCAAGTTTGGGGTTGCAGTAGATACGATAAAGTTGAAGTATTGTTTAAATATTTTATTAAAAATGCTTACAATCTGCCATTAAATACCCCGGATTTTATTTTATATTTAGAAACAAATCTAATGCCCACCTTTCTATATACTGTTAAAAACCATCTAAATTACATCTATCGATGCCAACAATTACCACCTAATAGGTACCCAAACATTTTAATAAATGAAATAATGGAGAAAAAAATCTTTTTTTACAAAGAATGGGAGAAGTTGAGTTCAGAATACGGGTTCTCATGAGAAGAATTAATCAATCAGAAAGCGAAAAATCACGACATTTTATTAAATATTAGAACAAAATTAATAAATGAATTTAAAATAAAAGCCCAGAATAGTCAACACTATCCAATATATAAGGAATTAAATTTAGAATGCCATCTTTTAAAACAAGACGTTAGATTGCCAAACCGTGAGCTGGATAATTAAATGTAGGGGAGAATTATTGTATTTAAATACTCTTTTGGTGATGGATTAAATTATGCTCATTGTCAACCTTGATGAAAGAATTGAGGATGTTTTTCATTTCATAGCTATTTGCCCAGTCCTACGAGAATTTAGAGCTCAATACTTTAATAAACAACTGCTTACGTGTGATGAATTTATAACAATTTTGAATGGGAATAATTGGACGAATTTGGTTAAATATTGTAAACGGGCCTGGGCATATACTAGATACAAGTTAGTGAGCGAATTTAACTATTAGGGGCCAAAGATTAGTTCTGTTTAAATCTCAGAAATATTACGTTTGTCGTTTTTTTTGTTAAATATTCTTTTTACTTTAACTTTAATAACTTCTGTGTGATGTCTACAATTATTTTTTTTTCTTTTTTTTCTTCTCTTCTTGTCATTTTGATTTTCATTCCTCTGTTTTTCTTAATTATTTAGGTATTTATTTGTTTCTTTTGGTTTTTATTTAATTATTTTTTGTTAGAAAATTGTAGTCAAGTATTCTATCCAATTTTATTTATTTATTTTCTTGTTTTTTTTTTCTCAGTAATATAATGCATATTAAAGAAGTTTATTTGCAAGACAACTCTCAGGCCGTCGTCATGACCATGAGTAAGTCTCTCACACACTGCCCCCACTCCAACTGGGGCCGCTCCCTTGGCTTTTACACAGTTGTGGACCGTTATAGACTATGGTCACAACACCCAGAACAATCTAGGCTTTTCTTCTCTGGCTCAGGTCAACTTCGTTACAGTATCAACAAGCACCATTAGATGCCCGCAATTCTACTTCAATACTGGGCTGCAGCTACTCACCGCAGGTGACCAGCCAGTAGATCACCATCAGCAAAATACTCTTCTCCTGCAAACTGGCTCCATGGCCAACTGTATATACCATCTCAACTCTCCACCTTAGCCTCCCAGTTGCAACTGATCCCATCCACTAGTCCCCTGGTCCCCTTACAGTCTAAAATACGAGTAGTTCATCAAAAATTGAAAGAACTCAATAATAAATGCATGTAAAATATTATTAGTTATCGTTAACGAATCCATTAATCTCTTCGTTTTTGCCTGATTTTGATTTAAATGCATTTCTGGAAAAATAATTATTTCTTTTGCATTGGATACAAGAAGATTATATTTAAACATTAACAAAGCCCAAAAATTCAATTTATAGCCCTTTTATTACATTATTGTGGCCAAAACAGCTCTCACCTGCCAAACTTATTTGAACTTGGCCATACATCTAAAATAAATTAAGACTGCACAGCAACGTGTGCCTGATATAAATATTTTATAAAGTTTATTTCTTTATTTTTTGTTTCATTTAAAGAAACTGATATAAATGGACTATAGTAATCTAGGGCCACTAGTCCAATTAATGAATAACGTACGAGTATGTTCAATTTAGTTCCGCCTACTGCACATAGGGTGCAATTTGTTGCATGTGTGAATCATCTGTTATTCCCAGCTTTCAGCTGATTGCGCAATACACCCGATGCACGTCTTTATTATCACTATCAGTATGTAACTTTTAACTTCTGTGATTGTACAGGTGCTATTGACGATTTAGTTAGTTAGCATTTTCCTTTTTTTTTTGTAATATCCCAATATTTTCTAAATAGATTATAAATTAGCTTTAAAGTAACTTTTATTATCATACAATCTTTTCTACTTTTTTTTAGATTTCTTGGCCGTTATCAGTCATGGAACATTCTAAACAAAACTTCCTAAAACAATTGCAATGTCCGTTTACTTGGAATCTGGCAGACATTAAATCAGATAATACTAAAAAAAGCACATTAGACCATTTGTTGCAGAAAAATAATAATGTATCTGGACAACCTTGGATAAAGTATGTTGGAATCATTTTTGAACATTGAAATAATTTTTATTTTAATTACTAATCAACTTACAAAACTGGTTCCAGAGACTCTTTTGATAATATCACTAACTCAAAATAATTTTCATTAGTTATTTTAAATAAGTGCTCTACTTTACTGCTTGGTTTTTTTGTGCTCGTAAAATGGTAAACCGAGGTTTGGGAGATTAAAATCTGATTCAAAGTAATTTTGACTATTGAATTTTTAAGATTAGATTTTTTTTTTCTTTCTAAATTGAAGTTTATTGAATTTCAGCCTCCTGCTTTCATTGGCTACAGCTTATGAGTACTGTATAAATGAAGATGCTTCAAGAGCGTTCAGTGAATTAGACAAATCCATTACTATTCTGGAAAATGAAAAGAACGATGCATTTTTAAATAAATATAAAAAATCTTTTCAGCATGTAGTCTATTCAACTAAACTTTTTGTCAAGAAAGATATACTAACAAATTCTGAATTTGTAAAGGTAAATTATTTGTGTCTAATACTTTCTCATGTTCACTCACGAAATATTCTTATCAGAGTGTTCAACAGAAATGTTAGAGTTTTCTCGCTCACATAAACATCAAGAACACTTTTTTTTTATTTTTAGTTTCTAGTTAAGGAAAAGAATTGCAATCCGGACTAATTTTCAGGAAATATTCTTTTTAAGATTCCTGAATCCTAAACAGTAGTTTTTAAAAGTTAGTCTGTATAAGAATGCGCACTGCATTTTTTTTTTCAGGGGAGTTTAGATTTAAGAAGCATAAACTCGCTAAACCTTGCGAACTTAAATTAAAAACTGCTTCCTAATAGGATGAAAAAATAAATGCCATTTCAGTCAGTAAACACACTCAGTCCATGAACAGACAAGACAGAAGATACACCAACCCTGAAATGTAAAAGTATTACTTTCTAAACTAGCCCTGAAGATGATCTAGTCCCTAAGTCGAAAGCTCGGCAAAATAAATTTTACTGACTGAAATGGCATTTATTTTTTCATCCTATTGAAACCATAAATCAGTCACCAAAAACAATGAACAACAATTGCTTCCTAAACTGTCTCTTAAAGCTATAGTTGATAGAAAGAACTATATTACTATTCATCGCTTTGTTACAAATCATTTTTATAAAATAATGCTTTTATTAATTTCTTAAAGGAAATGAAAAATATCCCGCATTATTCCGAATTATCTGCTGAACAGAAAACTGCAATAACTGGAATTAAAGCAAATATCTCATCAGAGTACGGTGTACAAGGTAAGTTAGAGCTGAGTTAAAAATAGTTCAGCATTATTCATACATGATTGCACAACATTTGTAATTCTGTTTAGAGAACCTGAAAAATCTATGACTGTGAAATAAAACTAAAGGAAAGGAAAGGGAAGGGTGGGGACGCCACCGACACTCAAAATACCTTGACCAATTAAACAGACATAATAAACTTTTATTTTGAACTTGCATGACAGATTGGGAGGATCATGATCCAGGACATAATGACTTACTTAAAATAAATTGGCAATGTTTCGACTTACTTAGATTAATCAAACTTAATTGGCATAACATTAACAATTAATTGACATGACATTAACACTTAGTATGTGCACAACTTGATTCTGTATAAAATGACATATAGACAGTTGATTCACACAACATAGGTCAGGACCGCCCACGATCAGAACGCCATCTTGGCGGGCGGACAGCAGAAAAGAACAAAGACGTACACTTTCTCCATAGTGACCAGTTGAGAAGCCCAAAGAACTAGTGATGGGCTATTAGAGCGGACTCGTTCCAGTGGAAAAATATAGTATTTTCTCGGATTCCACGAGTCCGATGGTGGAACGAGTTGATTCAAATCCCTATTTTTAAAAAAAGTGATTCCGCCCCGCCCCAAAAAATTGAGGCAAATTAAAATGAAAATAATTAATACTGTAGTCGTTTACACTAAAATAAAACTGACTTCAGGCTACTATGTAGAAGTTCACTGACACATTCCAACTTGTAAGAGGAATCCACACCAAAATACAAAACCTGGTGAGCTTTAATAATGATGCTTAGCGAACCTTGCAAAGAATCACCAGGCACACCCATCTCATTAATTAAAAAGCAATGCTGTAGTTACTTTACTTATTATTTAATATATTTTATTTTACATAAAGAAAATGCTGTGTGCTTAATCTTTAACTTAGCGGCTGGGCGCTCTTTCTCTTATCTTCATTGGCGAAAGTTAAATCGTGTACATGTTATTACGACGATGATTGGTATCACCTATTTCACAAACATTCGTCGATTGGAAATAGGTTGTAGTTAAATATTCGTTTTATTTGAAAACAAAAAACATTACAACGCTTTCTCAAGATGTTTTTAATCTTTAAAAATTTGTTTTTGTCCATTACTCTTACAAAATACGAAGAATTTCAAATAAAATATAATATACAAACACAGAATGATCTAGAGTGCAGGTGGAGTCAGTCGTCGTTACCATGGTAATGGAACCGTTTAACAACTCCGGCCCAACACCAGCAATTTCATTGGTTAAATCCACTGGAATTGGTGGAGTTAAATCCGGAGTGATTTAAATCCTTTTGAAACCGGACTCGTTCCATTTTTTCGTTCACTGAATCTAGTCAATAGAAAATGCTGGAGCTGGAACCGGAGTTGTTAAACGGTTCCATTGCCATGGCAACGACGACTGATTCCACCTGCATTCTAGATCATTTGTGTTTGTATATTATATTTTATTTGAAATTCTTCGTATTTTATAAGAGTAATGGACAAAAACAAATTTTTAAAAATTAAAAACATCTTGAGAAAGCGTTATAATGTTTTTTGTTTTAAATGAAACGAATATTTAACTAAAACCTATTTCCAATCGACGAATGTTTGTGAAATAGGTGATAGAGTGGGAGGGATACAGTAGTAAGTAAACCAATTAGGTAATACTATTTTTTAGCTCAGTATTACTTTGATCGTCGTCGTGACATGTACACGATTTAACTTTCGCCAATGAAGATAAGAGAAAGAGCGTCCAGCCGCTAAGTTAAAGATTTGGCACACAGCTTTTTCTTTTTGTAAAATAATAAGATAATTTAAAAGCTTGATATTCAATTCATAGTAAATAAATATTTCTTTCTTTATGAGTAATTATCATTTTGTTTGAAAGGTTATAATTTTTTTTTATGGGAATAATTTCCTACCCATTTCCGTTTTTCTTCTTGAATCAAGTTAACTCCAGTGGTCAAGCTAGATAACGACAAAACTGCAGTTGCTTTAATTTTTATATTTGACTAGCCTATTTTTGTTAATATTTGGTTAAGTTGTTAATTTTATATTTATCAGATCAATTGGAAATTAGGGAACTACTTAATGTGTGTTAAAGAAATATAGTTTTGTTATTAACTGGAAAAGCTAACTTTTAATGATTTATTTAATTACAATGCGTGACATTTGTACTAATGCACAGACTGGAATCAGTGAACGAGTTGTTGGAATCGATTCCAACCCTGGAACTGATTCAAATCCAACGACTCCAAACGCGGACTCGTTCTGCCCATCACTACAAAGAACAACTGGCTCGAGCTCCCAGGCACACGCTGGAGCCCCCTCTCCGTTGTCTTCTCCAGTGCTGCCAACTGGACAATGTTGTGCTAAAAGGTAAATTCTAGGCCGGGGGGCCGCACATCCCTTCGAGGATCGAACAGAACCTTCCCAACATAATTATGCAATTGTATACATTACATTGCTAGTTGAATCATTTAATTGATTTTTTTATATCGTCAATCCTATACTAAAGGAGGAAATGTTTATGGTGAAACTATGTAGAACACCGTTACCTTATCATTTATTACTCTATTGTATCATTGTTACATATAGCGCTGATTGTAGCACAATAAACGCAAAAAAAAAAAATTAACAGGAGAACCCTGCACTGAAAAAAACTAATTTATATAAAACATAAACATTTTAATTTGTAATACATCATTCATTTTTAATAACTTTTCGAGATTGGAGAAATATATAGAGAATCAGATAACTGTAGAGGTATTTGCCGCTTGAGGTAACATTGTAAGAAAATGCACTGTAGAATCATCTTCTTTAGTATTACCCTCCAAACATTGTTGCTGAGGATAAACAATCATTCCAAATAATTCTACTATGTTTCTTTTTCATTAACCTTTACTGACGTTGATATTTGCCATTACTGACTGTTAATTCTGTCTTAATCGAATTGCCAGCACCGTTCATCCAGACCCAAAGAGAAATTATTTATTTATCTGGTATTAAATGAAGAGTTCGTAACAAATCCTTCATACAAAGGCATATAATTTGTATTAAACATTTCCATCAACCTTGAGTGTCGCTTTGTGTCTCCCAGATGTTTTGAGTTCTTGAAGACGTGTCCTAGTTTAAGGATCGAGATTTCATTTAAATTCTCTGTTTTCTTCTGGTTGAATGTAACAACATAAGTTCTGCACATATTCCTGATTTTTATTATTTCTTTATTTTATTTTATTATTATTTTTGTAAAAAAAAAGAATAGTATGATCAGGGGAGTTTAGTAAGGTCTCGCTGTTGTAATATTTTGGAGGAAATAATTCCTACATTATTACAATAATTTTCTTGCATTAATTATTCGCATTATTGAATTCTTCTCCAAAAAGTCTCGTGAGGTCTGAGCTACACTTCATTAGAGAGATTTAAATAAATAAAAATAATAAATATGCAAATAATTAAGAATAATAAAATAAGTTAATCATTTTTGCAAATGATTTTTATAATTATTAGAGCAGTCCCTATTTCATTTAATATGAATATTAAGTATCGGCCAGCCTTAAGAGTAAAACAGTTTTTACGACTTTAAAGCTCAATTAGAATTACTATTTTGTAAAACTAAAACATGATTTCATTTCAAACAGCATAACAACTCTACAATATTTAAACTTCTGTTCCTCTTTGTAGAAAGTCTTGATTTTATTTATTCTCCAGAACCTCACCAACGGGAGATAAAGAATTTGGCTGACGATTTCGTTATTTTGCCTAACATTCGGAAACTCCATTTTTTTAAAGCTAAAATATTGTTTTACGTTATAATTATAAAAATAAAGTTATTCCATGTAAAAGATCATTACTTTGAGTACATGTACGTATTATAACTGAACCATTGCATACAGTGAAGTAATATCGGTTCCTGTACAACCGGCTTGATTAAAGAGGTTTTGGTAAATGCCGTCCACTACTCGGCGGTGGCTTAATAGCTGCATTTATATGTTCTAATGCACTTTTTTTCCAGGCTCCAAGTATGCTTTAACTTTGGCAAGGCAAGCATTGAAAGCAAATCCACGTGAATCGGAATGGTCTTTTTTTGTGGGAATATTGCTTGGAAGAATAAGACATTATTCTTGTGAAAAAAAAGTTACCGATGAAGAATTAAGTTCTATGGAGAATGCATATAAACTGAACAAAACTCCTCAAAATGCTGTATTTATGGCCCAGACGTATTTAGACGTTGCTACAAGCTTAAAAACTATCTACAGCTATTCGGAAGACAGAAAACAAATTATACATCGAGGACGAATGAATGAGGATTTCTATAAAAATGCTTACAATCTTTATAAGTATGTATAAATGGAACGAATTAAAAATTCTTCAGTTTTTTTGCGAAAATTAATTTATTAGCCATTTACATTTTTTAATAATAAGAACAGTTAGTACGAAAAGTATAAAAAAAAAAAATAAAAATATATAAAGAATATAGATATTAAGTATAAGTGTAGTGAAGGCAAGAGCATTGATACCAGATATTTCATTTTGTTTTCAGAGAAGCCTTGGATCTAAACGAGAATTCTCATAAAGATCTTCAAATAAAGATCCGATGTATTGATGGTCAATTTAAAGTAATTCAATATAGTGGTAAAAAGAGAGAAAATGCAATAGAATTAGAAAACCTAATTAGGGCGATTAAGGAATGCTTAGAAGTAGCTCCAGATCATACATACAGTAATCATATTGCTTCTAAAATATATTTTGAGTTAGGAGATGTAAGTCAAAAATTTAGTTTAATTTTCTTTACATCATAATTTTTGTTTTCGGCCTTTACTTTGACCTTCCACCAAATTCTCAAATTAACACTTATCAGGGTCAATAATTATTATTATTTCTGTAAATTAAATACACATTAGTACATCGAGATATTGGCTCCTAAGGGTCATTTTTTAGTGTACTTCACGTTCTGATTCTATAACAGGATAATGAGCTGCAACAGGCTTTTGAAATGAGTAAATCTAAGGAAAGGCTGGACTCCTATTCGGGATCTCTGCGAGGAAGTGCAATGCATTAAACTGTTAATGTCTTACCTTACCTTGCGATTGGCAGTTTTGTCTGTATCTAAAGAATTCTGTCTGAAACCTTTTTCTTATGAAGTTTATCAGTTATTTATAGGAAGGCTGTAAGGCATTAAAGAATCTGGGATTTTGAGGAGTAATCAGAATAATGACTTCTTTTTTTCTAGAATGAAAATGGATTCAAACATGCATATATTTCTGAAAAAAATGGCAACTTTCAAGCTCTCATGACCATAATTGGTAAGAAACTTGAATTGAAAATTAAGTTCAATTCAGAAAAAATTTTTGAAGATGCTTTAAAAACTTATCAGGACGAAGTTTACCTTTATCAAACTTACGTTCTTGCCATAGCATACTACATCTTTCATCAATACAATATAGTTCTGATGATGAAGTATTTTTTAATGGCAGCAGAGTGTAAAATGGATCGAAAACATTTTGTAAGTAATATTATTAATTTGTTTGATTCCTCTTATGAATGAAAAGTTGTTATATTAATACCTCATATGTTACTATATCTTAGCATTAGTATGTCCGTCTGTTTAGCGAGGGATAGTAGAAGTGAGTTGGTTTAAAGTCTTCGATGGTTCCAGGTTAAATTTGCTTTGGAAATCTCTCCAGTAATTTCTCTTTCTCTTTGGTCAGTATCTAGTTTCTGTCAGAAGGGACACTCTCCAAACATTGCAAAAATTTCTGACTTTATACTTAGTGTGTGGATATTACCTCGTTGGGGGAAGTGGATTAGCTACTAATTCAGCGTATTTTGTGACTCTGCGGGTATCCAGCCTAACATGAACATGAGCTACATACACTTAAACGCCCAGTACACATAGGGCATAGTGCTGCTAATCCTTGCTTCTATCCCTCCTTTGATCCTGTCTATCCCTTTCCTGACCCCCCAAGCTGAGATGGGAACTCGTGTCGAGGCGGAATGCGTTCTGAGTAGTAAAATATATGTGCGATCAGGTAGCGATCCACCTGGCGGCACCGGGCCGCAAATCCCATTGGTAATGTAACCTTCCTGTGGAAGGGGGGGGTCTGTCTCAGGTGACCGTTGATCCTTCACCTTTCCCGTAGGATAAAAAAAAAAGTATAAAAATAAAACATTCAAAATCAAAAGCTAATGGTGTTCCTTACGTTTCTGAGAAAGGTGCACTGGCTGATTCTGTACTTAAGTGGTGGAATTATGCCAGACCTTAAGTTGGATGCGGTGAGACCACAGAAGAGCGTTCCTGGAAGGAGAACCCAGAAATGAAGGAGGCTCTTGTTAGGGTTGCCCAGAAACGATTTTCTCTATTGCGTTGCAGTTCAGTGGTTGAGCTATGAAACCTTTAGATCTTTGTGACCAACGGAGATAGTAGCGCAAAAAGAATTAGAAGGGAAAGTCCTTAACCTCTGTAGTAGGGGAGGTTTTGACTACTAGATTAAAATAGGGGAAGGCCCTATAAGCCTCTTTTGGCTGCGGTGCCGTGGGGTGTAGGCCCCGTCCTGATATTTTAATCTAATCTAGTGCTGATATTGGGCGAATTAAAAAGCTTTTATGAACACACATTGGAATCCGTCAATTAGATCCTGAGGTCACCTCTGCCTGTAGACAGGGGAAAATATATTTATTATTTAGACATTTGAACTGTGGAAGAATCGTTATAATACGAATTTATTAGCATAAGTATAAAAATGGAACTCCGTTTTATTGCTATAAAATCTAGATATTGCTTAATTAGAGGTCTATTAGAATGAAGATGAATCAACACTTACTAACTAAAATTTAAACGGATTATTGGGTGTGTTGGATATCATAATTGACGAAGAAGACGGCGGTGGACAGTGCTTCCTCAAATGATGAAAGTGTGGTGACACTTAGTGCGTAAAAAATCAAAAAGTTCCATTTTATGGCCACCATTCCCAGTTTAATAAATTATCCTGTTATTATCTAGAGGATTGTTCTTTCATGAACCTTAGGTAATAAAGGCCCAAAATAAAGGCATGAAAGCAGGAACTATTAATATAGCACATAAAATAAATCCAATTCTGTATACACTCATGATTTATGAAATATTGTATAAAAATCTAAATGCAGTTAATCAATTGTTCATGTTAAAAAAAATCTCTTATTGCAGAAGCGCTACTTGTTCTGGACGCGTAAACCTGTCGATGTGTGCCACATAGCTTGCAATCAAGTAAGACTTACAATTATGAACAAAAGATACAAATCTGAAGAAGAACTGAAACAACTAAAGCAAGCAGTTGAAAAATTTTGTTCATTATATCCCGACGTGATGAAAGAGGCTGTAAGGAACGATTTGTTACAAAACCTTAAGAAACGTTAAAATAAAGAGTTTTTAGATTACTTTTATAAAAAATATATTAAGAAAAAAAAAATATTTGCAAAGAAAATATAATTAACCAAAATAATTTTCTTTTAAGAAATATATTATTTGAAAATAAAAATAATTAAAGATGTATACTGATCTATTTGTAATCTATGTATACTGATGTTTAAATAAAATCTTTTAAGTTTTCAAAGTTCTCTTTACAACCGTTGACAATTGATATTTACAAATGTGTTTGTACAAATCAACTTCAAATTTGATTTTTATCCATAACCGTAAATATCCATTTTGAGATCCTGAGTCGGAAAATTGTCTATGTGCGCTTGAGAAAGTGGTCTGTCTCCACGCTTTGGTACCCAAAAGTGGATACCAAAATAAAGTTATTGCCCGAATTGGTCAACTGAAAGAGTAAACTCTAGAAAGTAAATTTTGTATCTTTATATAACCATAAACCAGGGTCGAAAGACAACAACTGAAAAAGAAAAGGTACGGACAGATACATGATCCGTAAGTCCAGATGGGTTGAAGTAACGTCTTGCTAGTTTGTTGGGTTTCGTTTGCATTAACAATACGGATCTGAGCTGTGGGGCTCAAATAAACCTTCCAAAATCTCCCTCATCCAATCCTTCCAATCAAAAGTCCTCCTCCGTATTGTTAATGCTCCCTATTATGACTCTAACCTCACGCTTCACAAAGACCTAAATTTCCTTAATTCACCAAATCTATCCATTCACAGATTCCTCAATATCCACAGAAGCCTATCCTGTCATACCCAATTCAATAGCTCGAACTCTTTCCTGTGTAATCCATACTGATGATCCACCATTGCGACTCGCAGAGCGGATCCACTGATGGTTGATCAGGCCGAGCGGATCAACGACGGTGTCAGTACACCTGCAGCTGGGGCGGTTGAAATTATGTAAGTGGATGATGAAATCGCTTCTACATCGACAACGGACTGTATAGGCATAGATTGTGTTCGATCGTCGATTATGAATACACATTGGGCAGCAGCTAGTGCACGTTTCACTACGACGTTTGTCAACAATCCATTCGGACATAAGTGTGATGTGTGTGATCGTCTATTGTTTCTGCGCTCATTGAAGCTAACCAAAAAAAATTTCCGTATCACACACCTATAATTAATAAAGTTATATTGTAACACAGTAAGTTGAAAAGGTTTGGCTGGCAGTTAACTTTGGTTAGCATTTCATATTACAAAAATGTTACAAGTAAGTAGGTTGATAAGAGTTCAGCTTGTTTCTTTACCAAAGGTTTTGTTCTAAGCCATAATGATTTTACTTCGGTAGAAAACCAAAAAACAAAGAAAGGACGTTCCTATTTTACCACAGAAATGCTTCAGTGTACTAAAATACTAATAGAACTAATAATCCATTTGAATTTCTATGGTCTTTGAATTAATTGTCAAAGTAGATTACATAGAGGCCATGTAGGAATTTCGCCTAAGGGTATACAACTAGGAATTAACATTGTGTTGGAACACTAAGGTATTTATCACGAGTGTAAGTAATTATTGTGCACCAATTATTTCATTGCCTTTGTAAATAAACATATCTCACAAATAAATCAGTTTAAGTTTGGTCCTCTTATATCGAGGCATCAGTGAAAAGCGTTCTAAAATATTCACAAAACTTCCACTCTGCAATCATTACTCTTGAAATGTTTAAAATTTTCTTCAAATTAAGTTTTCCAATTGAATTTGAGCTTCTAAAGCAGCTCTGCTAACTAACAGCTGGCCAGAATGTTTGCTGAGATTCAACGCAACATTTTCGGCGGCCTTGATATTGTCAAGCATAAATTAATGTATATTTTTATCATAAATATTATACCCTTCGCTGCATAGCCATAGCCGTTTAGCCACAAGTTTCTTTCTGTTTGAATTATTTGTGTTTGGGGTAGCCATTTTGTTACTTTTTTTTTTTTTGTTTTTAATTCAGCACTTAAAAGAAATGTTTTTTGCTGTGACAGTGCAAAGGGAAATCAACAGAGAGCAATTCATGCATAGCAGAACTAATTTTTGGAATGAAATCCATTTATTGGATTTTTACAAACTTGTGGCTCCTCCACTCCTCTTAAAGGAGTTAAAAAAAAAGAGTTCAACAGGTTAAGCAAATATAAGAAACATTATCTAATTTTGATTATAAAAACATCATGCTGAACTAAAGAAAATTTTAATTTAGGAACTGAGATTACACATTTTTTTTTTTTTTTTGTATCCCACAAACTGCTTAATATTAACGAGTACACGCATTCGTACATAAAATGTTCATTAATAATGTTAACTTAAACAGATTTAAGCAGTTCAGTGCTTCAATTCTTATTACTGAATATTACATGGCGCAAACAATGGCTGATGTGCCAGCATATAAACTATTAGATAGGCAACACGGACATGTGATTGCCTCTCTGAATTCATTTCCCCACCCAACTGTCACGCAAAAATTTCTGAAATATGTGGTTATCACTTTTGCAGAAATTAACAACTTAAATTCTCGATAATGAAATAGCTTAATATTCCGATTAATGAGTTAATTGTTTCAAAGATTCTATTTTACGTTTTTTTTGAAGTTAGTTAAGATAAAAAAAAAACAAATTTAGTTAATCTTTAGATTTTCCTCAGAAATTACGTGTTTTGGAACAAACTTTAAGATTTTTAGAAAATTTTAGTTCACGGTTTATTTGACAGCCATGTAAATCCTTCGATGGAATGATAGCCAACTTAGTAGCAAAATAATAAAGTTTAGCCATTTTAATGGCAACAAAATCAGACAGAAAGCTGAGAACTTAGTAAAAGGAATTTAATTTTTCGCCCAATCGTAAAGTTTTCCAGCAGGCAAAGCACACAATGAAAGAAATTTTGTGCGGACACTGACATGATTTTTTTTATTAATTCCAATTTATGCAATGAAAAAGTTTATTGGAATTTAGAATTTAATTCATAAAAATCACGAGAAACCATAAAATTTATTGAATAAAGTACCACTTTCGTTCGATCAAATATTTCCATTTTTGGAATTTAACTTAAATTTTTAATTCCCATTACAGGCATTGTAGACTCACTTTATATTTAAAAGACAATTTAAATAAAGGTGAATGTTTTTGAGGTTGATTGCTAATATTTACATAACTTTTTTTAGGATTATGGTTAAAGATGCATAATGAGAGAAAAATTCCATTTTTTGCTTAGTATCTTAAAGTAAGGTTACCAGATTTTTTACCTGAAGTCCGAGGACATCTGGCAGCTCCATTTATACAGTTGATCGTAACCGTTGTCGTCCACTGAGAAGAGTTAAGTTTCTCAAAGTAAATTCAATACTACTATTATTATACTACTATAAATATAATTATTAATACTTGATTAATCATAATATTATTGTTCTGACACAATTAAAGTCACAAGTATTTTTGTGATGAATGTATTTTTTGTAATATGTCATCACTTGAACGTAAGTTTTGTAGCAAATTCTTGACAAGTCATAGGAAAGTTAGTAATGACAGCTAATGGAGTCATTCCGGGGACATTTTTCAATCGGGGACAGAAGTAAGAATTCGGGGACTGTCCCCGGGAAACGGGGGACGTCTGTCTGGTAAACCTTATCTTATATTATTATGCCTAAAGTAAAAGAAGTAAGTTCTGGGGGTGTGTTACTAAAATGGAGGAAAGACACACCACACACTATTCAGGTTATCCTGTTCATTCTGTGATTTTTTCTTCTAGTTTCATTTTTTCTTTTGTTTCAACTTTTGTTTTCTAAATTTATTTGAGTGATCCACACCTATTTCTTCCATTACAATACTCATTAAAAATTAAACGATATTTTTAAAAATATTTATTTATTTTAATTTAAGGGGCGTCATCATCTTAAGGTAACTGACGCCCGGAGCTTTCTTTCAGCGCTAGGTCGACCTTGGTAGCAGCCTGGATTCGAAACCGGGATCTACTTGTTGGAAACCACAGAGCTAATCTCTTCATTATTTTTAAATAACGCGATACTTTTTATTATTATGCTTCATTAATATTTTGTCAGTGAATAACGCACGAACTTTTATCCCCTCAGTGTAATGTAATTTATTGGCACTCAGGGCATTATACATATTATAAAGTCGGAGTTTGTATTAAAGGGAAAAGCGGAAATAAATCAGTACCCTACCCACACTAGATGTGTATCTCTGCTCTGTACAGCTTCATATACAACCAGTTGTTGCGTTACGGTGTTGGTTACATGTTAATAGAAGCGAAGTTAATGACGCATCTAGAAAGTCTCTCTTATTCATATGTTTGAGTTTAAAATGCATCCTTTAAAATAATTATATACAAAATTTAAATCGAGTTCTATTCCTAATTAGATGAAAAAATAAAAAAAAAAATGTAGAAATGAGTGTAATTTTAATTCTACTTATTATTTTAAACATTAAAAGTTTTATATCTTGTGGACGCCTTGATGACTTGCTCACCAATCTTGGTAAGTTGAAATACTTTGCTGTTTTGATAAGAAATAATAGTTTGATACCCAAAATTGTTAGAGATTTCTGTTTTTTTCTGTTCCAAATTTTTATAAAAATTCAGAATTTTCAAGAATTGATATTTTCGTAAATTTATTATTCATTAGTCTAGCCTCAATGAAGAAACATAAATACGGACGAAGATACTATAATAGTGGGGTTGCTATAGGTCTCGGTACATGGGGACATTTCCTAGTCTCTAAAATTATTTCCCAGAATCCACCGGAGAGCAACAAATCTTGGCTTTCGGAAGGACTTTCTCATTTTTTTAAAAAAATTATTGTGAACTCTGATTTGCTGGATGTAGATCTTGGAAACCAATACTTTTTCCTATTTGTTAATCTTTTCGGCGCGGAAATGTGCCTCTACAGAGGTACGGGTACAAGAGTATCGTTAAGTTAGAGGAGTATGGTCAATGATTATGGTTGACAAGCCTCTTGTTTTCTTATCAGCCATTAATGAGCACCCAATATTTTGGGGTGAAACATTTGGCTAAGTCGATAAGTCGCAGGAAACTCGAAAGTTTATAATTCGATTGAATTCCATCAAGAGGTCGTGGACTCAACGGTCAAAAATTGCTCCACCAAAAATATCACTTGAATGAAAGGATCTTTTAAAATTCTGAGATTTATTCGAAAATGAGTCCATAGTTTTTCTATAATTTTTTCCATATTTAATGCACTACTGTTCTACATCTCTTTTCTTCATTGGAGTTAATTATAGACGAAAACAAAGTTCCTTGAAATTCTATACTTGAATATAATTTTAATACAATATTTAATTTTGAAAAGATAAGAAAAACTGTCTTAGAATTTAAAGTGGAATTTATTGTTATTGTTGTTACGATATCTAATTATTTGTCATGATGCATCTTGGGTAATATAATGGTTTCCTCTTAATAATATTTTGTGAAAGAAAATAATTAGATTTTCTACAATATTTATTTCTTTCATCAACAGAATTGTTTGTTTTCAAGAAGGACTAATTCAATTTAAATAAATTTACTTCCTGTAAAGTAGAATCTACTACATAATCGTATTGAGCTTACAGAGAAATAAATTTTATTTGCATTGCATTCTTTCTCTGGAAAAGATAATGAAAAATTCCACTAACAAACTTCGGTTGTAATCACACTATTAATAAACGAACTCATCTAGAAAGGCTACTAGAAAGGAAAGGGTTTATTGCATTGACTGAACCCTCTTAACGTAATGTTTTTGTAACGTTCTATTGCTTTCCAAAAGAGGAAGTGCTGCAAAGGTGTGAAATAGTCGAATTTCCGTTTCTAATTTGGTATTTATTTGGAGATTCTCTATTAAAAATTGTGTTTTTAGAGCCAAATTATGTGTGTTTTTATAAAAATTAAGAATGGCAGATTGCTCCAAATTTTTGTTTTGTATTGCTCCAGATTTTCCAAAGTTTCTTTTTAAACTCCATAATTTATTAACTCTTGCGTTCATTCTAAGAGAAGGTTAAGTCTAAGAGTTCTTTCAAGATCATCCAATGGAGCAGGAAAGATGTAAAGAACATAGTATAGCGCTGATTACTGGACTTACGAGAATATCTGCTACTCACCGCTGATTTCATTATGAAGATAATTCAGCAGATTCAGTGACAACGGTGTTTATATTTGCAAAAATTTAATTGACCAAGATTTATACAAAGAATGTACAAAATATGAATTTTTTAATCCACTACTGCAGTACCTGATTAAAGTGAACTTCATTTTAAGGTAAATTTTCTAAACGTAAAAGAAACAGAATGGACAATTCAAATGTCCGTTTTCTGTCTTTAAAATATCTCTAATATTAATTTCATATGTATGTCCAACCTGTCTAGACCCACGGAATGGAAATTCGGAGCTCAGCCATATTTGTAATTTCCAAAATCCAATCTTTTCTTTCAAAAAAAACTCCGTCGAATCGCTAAAGCTTCTTTACATTATTTCTAACTCCATCTTGCACTGAGATCTCCTTGTTTCCTATGTTTCTAAATCTACAAGATCTTGCTTCGCTAAGTTCCAAGACTCTGTTTACTCATCTTCTAACCGTTTAGTTTCTCAACTTACTGCATTACCGGAAAATCCTCCAAGATGGTTGAAGCGCTACTTTGTAAGACTACTTCCTTTAAGTAAAGTGAAAAAAAACTTTTAAGAATAAATTACTATTCTCTGCCGCTTCCAAAAAAATATATATGTAAAAGTGCCATCAGAGGGGGCTGCCGACAACGCTACACAGCCTGAATGTTAGGTTATAGTCTAGGAAGGTTTAGCGAAATTTTAGAGTGTTTACGTTACAGTTTTTCATAGTGTTTAACGACGGTGAAATATAACTAGTAATTTAATTATTCTTTACAGGTATTTTATTGTTTTAATTATTTATGTATGTATGTATGTATTAATTTATTTATGAAATTATATTCTTTAGAGAATAATAAAATCTGTTTTTGAAAACCGTCTTACATATACATACATATATACTTATATTAAAAAATAAATAAATAAAAAAGTGTTACTTAAATTTTAAATGAAGTCATTAATATGTTACCCTTAATGAGTTTTAATAAATCAAGGTCAGATTACATTCAAACTGTGTGAATCACAATGGGCATTGTCAATCAGACCTTGGTGTGACAAACAAATTATACTTGTTCATATGATTTTTGTGTGTTTGTAATTAGTAATTTGTAATGTTAACAATCTAACCTTCTCTCCTGAGCTCAGCGAATTTTGCAGAAGTGGAAAATCTGTCAGAATGAAAACTTCCTCAAATATGGTCAAAAAGATGTTTTATTTTCTTGGATAACGGCCCAATTGATTCAAATTTTTAGATTACATTCCGAAAGAAATCAGCGTCTTAATTAAATAGGCAATAATGACTTACTTTATAAATGAATGTATTAGCCAATTGGTTAACGAACTAGATTCCCATTTGGAGATCCCAACTGCCGGTCCTTATAGTTTCTCTTTCTAGGAGCTTAGCCCCAGGAAGTGTTCACTCACGAAGGAAATTTCTGCGCTACGGGTTGTTTAGTCTGCATGGAGAGTTGTCTGAATGGTATTAGGGACTATACGGAAAGAATTAAAGAAGATGTACTTTATTTCTGGTAATTTACCTAGGTTTGCTGTTTTACCTGAGTAATGTTCTGATCGAAGTGGGGTGAGCTTTGTGACTTAGAACGGGGCATCAACAATTTGTCTGAGAAACTTAGATTGGAACGTCTGTATTAACAGTTTTATTTAACTAGGCTACAGAGTTTTAGTCCATAAGTCAACAAGGGGTTTGATTGCAGAGTTTGTGTATAAGTGATTTTAGTTCTGTAGGTAGTTTAGATCTTCTCTAAGTAGTCTGTGAAGAAGTTTTGCAGGTTTAAAATAATTTTTATAAATATCTGAGGATATTGTTAAGATTAGATTCTATCTGATCACTTGGAATTGAAATTGATACAAAATTTAGTATACCTCACCAGTTTATAAATAACAAAACGGGGTTGCTGTTCTGTATATATTTTCTAGTAGAACCACTATCAATGCAAACACATTTATAAGATCTATTACAGCAAAGAATTTCGATTTAAGGCAACATATGTTGCAGCTATTCTATATGCAGCATTGGTAAAGAAATCAGTTTTTGTAAAATATTATGTAAAAAACATTCTACATGACCTTATTAGAATTATTCGTCAGCAACATAAAAGTCGTTCTGGATTCTTTAATAATTCAGAATAATATTTAGAAATCTTAAAGAGAATTAATACCATAGAAAAAGTCTTAATCGTTAGGGTGTTCTGCCTTTCGGGATTTAGTGGCAATGTGGGGGGCCGATTGCTTGGCTCGGGAGAATACCTGTGGATTTATGATAGAACCCGAATCCAATTGTGGAATTGAACAATGGCTTGCCAGTGCAGATATTGAAGAATAGTACAACTAGCAGCAGAAATAGAAAACCCCAGGCCAGAAGTATAGCGACTCTACCAAATTTATTACCGTGTAACTACCAAACCGGATATTTAAGGAGTCATTATGGATTAAAGAAACAAGTGCATCGCGTAGGCTTGGCGGAGGACATCTATGTAGATCCTGTCAGGAGAAAGAAGGAATGCACTTCAGTACCACGAGACGCTCTTCAGAGATGAAATATACTTGTACACGCCTCCATTATGTTGCCAAGAAGTCTCTCACCAGTATCCTAAGCTAAACAGACAGGACTGGACTTGTTGTTCTATCTAGAGGATGACACAACTGATTCTGGCTTTCAGTACAACTCCCATGGAATCTAATCTAATGTGATACATATTATTTTAATAACCTTCCACAGTGGTTGTTCCAACGACATAAACACTCGTCAGTCACATTCATTATAAAAGAAAATCAAAGCAGACTATCACCGCAATTGCTCTCTGAGATCATTAATATTACAAAATTAGGTTAATGGCGATAAAATTTTAAAATCCAGCCTAGTTTGTTGCAAAACGGCAATACGTTTAAGTTAATGAAACGCATAAAAACTAACTCAGCATGTGGACGAGTGCTATATAAATATTGTAAGTAAATATTTTTGTATATTGATTGAGCATTGCCGAGTTAACAGTCTGGATTTCGATTTCGGAGTTACATATATATTAATGGCCCAGAGGAGCTTCAGATTGCTCGGTATTACTTACTCTACATATACCTTGTTTTTTTCTTTTTTAAACCTTCATTCCCTCGGGCATTAAAATTCAATTTTCCCAAACATAAAAAAATATTGAAATAAAAGCGAACTATGATACAGGAAATTTCCCTTCTAAGTTCATGGATGGTTTTCACTAAACCTCTTCCACTGCCGTCAATATCTTCCAAATAAATTTTCGTGTTCAGTGAATACAAAATAATAGTTTTTCAGAAGTTATAGTTGTATCGGAGCTAAACTATCAGACCCACATTTTCTACTTGTTAACTTTTAATTGCTAATTTTACGCCATTTTCATACAATAAATGTCATATTTATTTTATATTCATTTTTATGAACCATTGTTCGATCCGGCGGTGGTATATTAATGAAAGAGGTTCTGAAAATAGGTGTACCTATTTTGGTATATACTTCATTTTAAATTGGCGTATGGAGTCATATAATAGGGAACATCTTGTGAGGCAAGATGGGTTTTCAGACTACTAAAAGAGCCACCACAGAGTAAAGGAGATCGAGAGAATTGTAGATCATTGTTTTCTTCATTGAGAATTACATCTTCTGCGTCTCTCTTTATTTAAAGAAACTTGGGCAATACTTCAAGTTTCGATTTAACTTCAACTTGATATACGTATCCCCTTCTAAAGATTGAATCTACAATCTACAATTGGTCAAAATTTCATGCAATTCGAGACTGTAAAAAGTTGAAATTTAACCCAAAAAGAATAGAATTTTTAGAGGCAAATAGTATTAGTGCACAACGTATGGGTTTCTATTTTAGAGTATTGGAATAACTATCATGTGGTTTGTGTGTTAAGAACATTATTAGTATTCAGAATTGTATGTTAAGTTTTTGGTTAATTTGGTATCTGGTTTTGGGGTTTTGGATCTGGAGAAGCAGACAAAATGTGAAATGAGTTATGAGAGAAAAAAACTCCGTTGCACATAATCCTGGTGTTTGATCTGGATCCAATCAAGTAGAATAACTACATCAGATGTAAGGAAAATATTAGATTTAACCGTATAAAAAGATGGGTAAAAACAAATTTTACCCCTTATGTGTGATATAATACATCATAAAATTCCTAATGCACGTATTCTTAACACGTTTGGAAAAACAATACTAAACTTTCTGAAATAGTATTTATGAAGTATTTACTAACTGGCTAAAGTTCATGTCACAGCTAGATTATGTATTGAAATGCTTTTAAATTTATAACCATACATCAGCATAATACAATTAAATTATTATTCATAGCCGCGAGATTACAGGTTTTTATTATTTTTTTTAGTCCACTTTGAGCAGTTAAACTTCTACATTTAGCATGTGTTTATTAAATGTTTTAGAACTAGAAGATCTTATTATGTACGAGGTGTGTTCAAAAAGTAACGGGAATTTTTAAATTTCGCGGGTTTGGAGAGTCTGATTGTAAATTTTTTTTTTTTTATTATGTTGGTACACATGCCCCTGAAGTACGATAAAATTTTCAGTAATATTCATTGTTTACTTCTTAAGTGGCAGCCGTTAAGGTTAGACGTGTTTTTCGAGCTTGGCGATTTTTGTTTGTTAAAAAAAATGGATCAAAGAATTTGTATTTAAACTTAATTTAAATAAAGTGTAATAAAGTGTGTGAAATGTTAATAAAGGCATATGGTGAGTCTGCTATGAGTAAAACAAGGATTTACGGGTGGTATAAGCGTTTCCAAGATGGCCGCGAAAACGTTGAAGATGAACGACCTGGACGTCCAAGCACATCAACAACCGATGAAAACGTGAAAAAAGTGAAAGAAATGGTTATGAACGATCGCCGAATCACAATCAGAGAAGTCGCTGATGATGTTGCCATATCAATTGGCTCATGCCATGAAATTTTTTCGGATGATTTGGGTATGAAACGTGTGGCAGCAAAATTTGTTCCAAAATTGTTGAATTTCGAACAAAAACAGCGGAGAATGGAAGTTGCTCAAGAGTCACTCAATGAAGTCGACAACGATGCGGATCTACTGAAACGTGTTATAACAGGTGACGAAACATGGGTTTACGGATATGATGTCGAAACTAAGGCTCAATCGTCCCAGTGGAGGCATTCTGGATCGCCAAGACCGAAAAAGGCTCGACAAGTGCGGTCGAATGTGAAGGTTATGCTCACTGTGTTCTTCGATTTTAATGGCATAGTGCATCATGAATTCTTGCCACAAGGTCAAACAATCAATAAGGAGTACTACCTACAAGTTCAACGCCGTTTGCGTGAAGCAATCCGAAAAAAACGCCCGGATTTGTGGCAAAACAATTCATGGATTTTGCACCACGATAATGCACCTGCTCACACTTCATTGCTTGTTCGTGAATTTTTGGCCAAAAACAAAACTTTAACGATGCCCCAGCCTTCATATTCGCCAGACATGGCTCCATGTGACTTTTTTCTATTTCCAAACATAAAGAGAACATTAAAAGGCCGTCGTTTTACAAGCATAGATGACATTAAAAGCGAATCGCTGAAAGAGCTGAAAGCTATCACAAAGATCGAGTTTCAGAAGTGTTTCGAGGATTGGAAAAAGCTCTGGCACAAGTGTATTGTATGCGAAGGGGACTACTTTGAAGGCGACATTAATGTAGATGAATAAAAAAAATTTTTTCAAAAAACGAAAATTCCCGTTACTTTTTGAACACACCTCGTATAATAATGATAGAAGACCAGCCAAAATGTTCTCCAAGTATTACCTTATAGAAGTCTACATCTCCTTTCAAGAAAAAGTTATTCACAAGTTCACATGGTCCAGAAATCAGAATCTCTAATAGGTTAAATCTTGTTGAAACATGGTAGTTCAATAAAGCTCAGCCAATATGTAGTTCTACAATAAGAACTCCAAGAAGAAAGCATCAGGAATTTTTGTGTTTATAAAACTCAACAATAAACTAGAAGACGAATACTTTATAAATCTATTTGTTAAAGGAACCAAATTGTCAATAACATCATCTCTCTTAAGAATCTTCTAATTATTAAATTATCTAAATTCCTATGTGGAGCCACTAACAAAGCTTTCTGTGTGGGTTCAAATGACACGTTAACAAGAAATAGCCCACACTCCAAGGAGACGCCCAGTTTCTCGGAGACTCCCAAAGCAGTCACTCCATTGCGGCCAATCATTCGCCTTATATCGAATAACCTCGCACCGAATAACCTACCCCAAACTTCTCTCTCTCTATATTTTTTTTTAATAATGACTCTCAAAGGATTATCTCAATCCAGATTATAATTGTCCTCAATTTGAGTACAATTCTTACACCATCTCCGCAGGCCTACACCAAGGACTACGATGAATCCACTTGGACGTAGAGGTATAAAATAATTGTTTCCATTATTAAAATCATTTAGTATACACATCTAATAGATTCAAAAGTTTGCAAAAGATATCTTGAATTTACAAATATACGTAGCAGATTTCAGCAATTATTCTTTTTTTTTTGTTTATAATCAATGGAATTTAAACATCTTTAGTTACAGTTTCAGTAGATTAATCTACAATGTAGTCTAGTAAAACTTGCAGAAACCAAGCAAAAGTCATTATAAAACACCGACGTTGCAGATAGGGTCAACGAACCATTACTTTTTTTTAAAAAAAACAAACACTAAGTTTATTCGAAACTGTCTAAATGAAATTTATTACAGCAATTTCTGACCACACAATAGAGGTCGATTTATCTCGGTGCACATTCATTTTTTGCTATTAAACTTCCAACATACATCCCATTAACTATTGCTCACTATCTTCCTGGAACAAATCTAATTTTATTTAAAATATAACTAATAAATTACATTCCCGTTATTGTTATCTTATTTCCCTTGTTGTTCTGCTGTTATTATCTTTTCTAATTATATTTACTGAATTTCGATTTGTCGACATGTTTACTGCTTTGTTGCATTTCTAACTTTTTGTTACTTCCTTAAGAGAAAGTATTTGTGATTAAAATATGTACTGAGGAAAACCTGCGGATGGAACTTAGAAATAGGGAGATTTGCATCTTTTCGGACAGCCAGGCTGCGCTGAAGGCCATTGTTTTCTTCAGAATTAGAATAAAGGCCCTAGAACTACTGGCTCGGCACAATAAAGTTCGGTTGGAATGGGTGCTGGGGTCTTGTGGGAATCAAGCGGAATAAAACAGCCAATCAGCTGGCCAGGAACGGAGCTAACACTCCTTTCATTGACCCGGAGCCTGCCCTGGGGATCACCAAGGGTTCGGCTCGTGCGGCTCTTAGAGATTGGATTTGGGGGGAGCACGAAAAGAGCTGGGTGATGTCCTGGGGTTAAACACAGCAAGACTACGTTGCCTTTGGCTGTGTAAGCAAAGAACCAAAGAGACTCTGGGCTTGGATAGAAATCAGATTACGCTGATTACAGGCCTATTCACAGGGTATGGCAGGTTCAGGAAGCACCTGCACAAGGTGGGGCTTATCAGCTCGGAACCGCTGTGCAGACTGTGTCAGGAAGAGGAGGAGACGGCCTCTCACCTGTTGTTCGATTGTGTTGCAATCGAGAGACTGCGCTATCTTTGGAACTTTGAGGCCAAAGGAGATAGTAGCGCAGAAGGAACTGGTAGGGAAAGTCCTCAACCTTTTTAGACGGGGAGGTTTCAACTACTAGACTTAAAGGGGAAGGCACAATAAGCCTCTTGTGGCTGCGGTGCCGTGGGGCGCAGGTCCCGTCCCGTTTTTCCTAATCTAATCTAATCTAAGAGAAAGTATGACAATTGCGATGATTTTCTATTTTGACTTTTTTGGGGGAATAACTTTTTAAAGATTCTTTGCTCTACCGAGACCATAAAACGGAGAATAATTAATTAAGAACATCCAGACGGTCTTGCAGGCCATCAAGAGTCCCATGAAATTTGTACCAAGCTAGTGTGATACTGCATTGATACTGATGAGAATTGGTAGTTAGAATAAGATCTTCCTCGCCTGGATACCTGAACATTCAGGATACTAGGGCAATGAGGTGGTGGTTAGCTTGACATGAGAAAAATCCGACGCATTTTCTCACAGGACCTGAACAAAGGATGATTAGTGAATAAAAAAACAGGTCGCCGAAGAGGTTGGAGGAATCTCAGTTAAAGGCAGGTGAAAAGATATTATCAGCAGCCCAAACATCCTGCAACATTAATCTAGCAAGACGTATCCTTTTCACGGGCTGTTCTAGATTGAAGAAACTCTTGCATCATAATGGCCTGGCAGAGGAGGCTGGATCAGGTTCTGCCTGAAAGATGAATTTGAAATGGCACTGTACGTACGTCAGGATGAAAGAATTAGTGTGCTTCAGGATTCAATTTTGTGGAGTCTGTCTAATAACTTCTTTTTAAGTTCCCAATATTGCTAAAATTCTTTCTTTCCAAAATAAGTTTTCGTCCTTCCCATTGAATTATTCACAGGATTCTCAACGTAAATATTTTTGCAAGACTGGGGTGTTTTCTTTTGCGTTGGAAGGCCTAGGATTTTTAGGGTTTACTGCACGTCATCTGGACATAAATACAGGACTTACTGCTCATTGATTTCGAATACTTATTTATAACTGTTGATTAACCAGCTAAAAACAATTACCTAATTACTATTAAATGCTTTAATTATAAGTATTTAAAATGATTAGGTAAACAATAAGCCTAAAACTACGTAAGTTTGAAGCAAGGGTAACTTTTACTCTAACTAATCTTTAAGAAAGTTATGCGGATAAAGAACTTCGTTAAGTTGATGTACAGTCTTTCTGATACATTTACCAAACTTTATTATAAAAGCTTCTTCACTCATTAGTACAGAATAGCCTAGCGTGCTTCTTCAAGTTGATTACACCATCGCAGCTAGAGTCGTGTAAAAGTAGTTCACTTTATATGTTCACTTTTCACTTCACTACTTTATATGTGTTTGAGTTATTTTTCGCTAAAAAATTCTCGCCTCATTAGAAATAATGGTAATAGCAAAAATGTATTCTGAAATCATAATTTGAGAAGGTTCAAAATTAAATCATTCTTCTGAGATTAACAAGTTTGGCCATTTAGTACCGGTGTTACATATCCGCAGGATCCGGTAAGATAACTCTCCCTCTGTGCGATACATGAATTCTTCGAGGATTTGCCAACTTTGTTGTTTGCATTTACAGCAATCTGTGAACGAGTAGGTTTACTAAATCTGTAGTTTTATCACATTTTACTGGACACGCCAGCAGATAGGTAGTAACAGATAAATTTCTATTTTCTGTTCCGCAACTTAAGCAAAATGTGGGAAATTTTCCCATTATTAGTTAACTTTTAACTTGTAAATAATAATTTTAAAAATTGCTGTGATTCTTTCTAACAAAACAACTTGGGAAAGTCGCTTTAACATCATTAAAAATGAGTAGTCACTTTAATAAGAAATTAAAAATTTACCTAGGGTAAAGTGCATAATTTCATGATAATATTTAATATGAAGACAAAGATACCTCCTGTGAGCATATCGTTCGTATTGTTTTCATCTTTTGAATTGCAACATTCTCACAACAATAAAGGCAACATCGAGGAAGGAATGACCAGCCACTCCTACTTTACAAAATAGTGAATAGAAAATATACAAACAAAAGTTTGAAAAACAATACTAGAAAATAAAGTAGATAAAAGGTGCAATGTACTGGAGCAACAAAATGAAAGCGAGGGTATCGTCATCGCACAATATGCCCTAAACTAGTGAACCTGGCAAACCAAAGTTCCAGATGGTTTTTGTTTGTGGAGAAACACACAACTAGTGCTTTGGAATAAGTGTATGTGTATGTGTAAATGCTGAAGTTTGTTAGGTATACTAGTTATATCGATGTCAAATAAATCATCTGACAAAGATCGGACATTCGATAGCACGACCGTGATCACTAAATCTATGTTCTCACTCAACCATGTGTTATATTAAATTAAGGTAGAATTTTTGTTAAACTGATATTTCAGTTAAATGAACAAATCTAGCATAGCTCTTTCCATTCAATTTTTAAACACGTGTACATACAGATTTAATCTGAGCCAAAAGACCAAGAAGCCTTGAATTGTATTTGAAAGTGTATGTAAGATTACTGCTAAGCTAGGACGAATTATCTATGAATATATGGCAAGCTTGTAACACTGATATATTTTGTATATTTGCCAGTATCGAGTGGAGCTCGATATGTACTAAGAAATATAGAATTAAATGCAAGTAATGGAATGAGGAGCGATGTAGAATGATTTATGAGAGCGTGGTAGTTAATGGAGGGAGGCCTTCTTTTTGGAATAGTTGAAGTATAAGGCAAAATAGACAAGCGAACTAGGCGCCACGGTAGCCGAGCGGTTAGAGGCGAGGACTGTAAAGCTAATGTGTATTTGGTAATAGGTTCAATACCCAGGTCTAAGCCTTGGATTTTATTTAATGTTAAATATGAGAACTTTGTTGTAAAGTGTGTTTGTTATTCGCCTCCGTCCATGATTCCTAATTTTGGTAGTTAGAAGTGAAACCTACCTTAAAAAGTAGGTATTACTTTACTAGTAGGTATTACTTTACTTAACTTTTTAGAGGTAAGCGACCATTCGAATAGTAGCAAGCTATGTTAGCGCAAATTTTGGTTCAAGCAGAAGTTTTAATAGAACAATTGTTTTCTCTCTCGAATGCTTTTCCGTTCTTCTTTAACTTTTTCTATTACAACTGTATTTCCAAGAAATGACATTTGAATAAATATTTCATTGCTTTAACTCTTTTTTATTCTGTCACGAACTTTCGACAAGCAAAACGTTTAAGAAAAAACTAACACGTGGATTTTATTGCAAAAATGTGTGTGACCGCGCTTGCTCGTTGCTTTCTGTTGATTTTCCATTAAACTTCGACCAGAAAAAAGTATATATGTAAATTAAAGAAAAGGCTTACTGGCAAACAGGTACACTATGAAGTGAAGAGTAAGCAACTCAAACATTTTTATGAGTGGTAATAATTGTGGAGTTTGATTAAAGTGGAGACTGGAAATTATGAGTTCTGAAAGGAGCGAGCCAACTCTCAATATTATTTGTTCCATCAAGGGAATGTTGAGATGGTGGATGGCACTGATGTCAATGTCTGCTAATCGTTTACCACAAATATGTTTTCTTAGATCGAATGAAATAATGAATATTCCCTCTGTGCCTTTTAATTGGGCAAGTGAATTAAATTATTATTTGCCTACTATAGGTGCGGACGATATTTGGCGAGCTGGTGACTTAAATGTAACTAAAAACAATTATCTTAATTTAATAAGGGCTTTTAAAAAGAATTTAATGGGAAAAGATATTCAGTTTGTTTTGAATTCTAGATTTAATACTTATTTTCGATTAATTAAATACTTCAGTTTAATAGAACAGGAAGAACAATACATTAATCTGAATATGAGCTTGAATAAAATTAGAATTTTGGCCCAGGTTGGAATGGCGTCTGAAAAACAGAACAGAATATTGTTAGGATCAAATTCTTACCATTTCAAAAGTGATGATAATTGTAAACTGTGTTCGAATGGTAAAGATACTTTCATTCATTTCTTATTGAGATGTAATTTGTTGGTTCCATTTAGACTGGTATATCTGAGTAAATATATTCCTGATAATGATGATGCAATAATTTTAGAAAATTTGTTGACTTTAGGCAGGAATGATCAAAAAATCTCAGATATTTATATGTATTTGGTAAAAGCATTAAAGCTTAGAGAGATTATCATTGTGAATTGTGTTTAGAAATATTTTCATTTGTATATTATTATTTATATAAATTTAACAATAATTAAGTTAATAATGCATTATATTACAGTAAATTACTATAAATGATAATAATAATGGATTAAACTAGCGAGAGAAGTGAAGTAAGAAATAATGGTTCTGTTTATGTTCTGAAGTTTATTTTGTTCAGAGTTCATTTTGTTTGTATACCTGGTTAGAATATTTTGTTTCTTATTTTTTCTTTTCTTAGATTTTTATGTACTGCTAATTAAGTATTGTGTATTTTTGGTTTAAAAATCTTATACAGAGTGATCCATTTAAAACGCACCAATCGCAAATAACTTTTTAAGAAAGCGGAATTTCGAAAAAACTCATGAAGTAAACTATATGTTTTTTTCGGTCTAGTTTTCAAATTTTTCACCCCCAATGCTGTATCTTTATTTTTGGCGGAGTTACGGCCAAAAACCCGATTGGGGTTACATAAGGACCACTGGTTTTGACAATCATTATGAAAACTACATAAAAAATTGTGAAAAATGACGTTGACCCCGTTTCGATATCTCTAATATTTTTTGAGATATTTAAGATCAAATTTACTATTTCATCAACCCGTGAACGGTTTTCAATATTAATTTTCCACCAGAAATACACGTTTTTGGAGGTCCTCTGACTACAAAAATATTATTTGTGAAGCAAAGATCAAAAATAATAAAAATTAAACATTTTAAAAATGTAGTGCAATGTAATGGTTATGGGTGAGTCAGAATAAATTTGTTTTATCATCAAATAAAAGCAACCAACACATCATTTTAATGTACCCAGTATGCAAGACTTCTTGACCTATGATTGCGGTAAGAATATCTTGCCAGGGATGGGCGGGTGTTGGTGTAGTGGTCAAGAGCGTGGCTTTGTAAGTGAGAGATCCCCGATTCGAATCCCAGTCATTCTTATTACTTAAAAAATATGAATCCTTTTTTTAATAAAGTGTAGTCATACGCGGGATTCGAATCGGGGATCTCTCACTTACAAAGCCACGCTCTTGACCACTACACCAACACCCGCCCATCCCTGGCAAGATATTCTTACCGCAATCATAGGTCAAGAAGTCTTGCATACTGGGTACATTAAAATGATGTGTTGGTTGCTTTTATTTGATGATAAAACAAATTTATACTGATTCACCCACAACCATTACATGTTGTAAAATCTTCAATTATTATTATTTTTTTACTTTGGGTCACCAAAAACATTTTTTGCAGTCAGAAGACCTCCCAAAATTTGTATTTGTGGTGGAAAACTAATATTGAAAACCGTTCACAAATAGACAAAATTGAAACTTTGATCTTAAATATCTCGACTAATATTTGGCATATCGAAACGGGGTCATCGTCATTTTTCACAGTTTTTTATGCAGTTTTCTTAATCACTGTCAAAACTAGTGGTCCTTAAGAAAACCCAATCGTGGTTTTGCCCGTAACTCCGCCAAAAATGAAGATACAGCATTAGGGGTGGAAAATTTGAAAACTAGAACAAAAAAAACATATAGTTTACTTCGTAGGTTTTTTTCGAAATTCCGCTTTCCTAAAAAGTTATTAGCGATTGGTGCGTTTTAAATGTATCACCCTGTATATGTATGTAACCGTAAGAGGCTCTTAGCTATGAAATTTTTTATATTTCTATAAACTACCAAATAAATAAAATTATTTGTTCTACTAAATCAGGACACTTTAGAAAAAGCATACATTATAGATTATAAGGCACCGTACGTTCAGCTTTCAGAATGAAGGACGAATACAAATGAAAAATGACATCCTGGAACATGGCGCTTGCTTTCAACCTCTATTTTATCGCACTATCTTTGGTCTACCGTACATTCATTAACCTTACTCCCGTCCATTAAATACAAAACGATTTTACAAGGTTTACATGATTTTGCTTTCAAAACCAGTGAACATTAAAAAAAAAAAAAAAAACGAATAAAATATAGAGTGGTAACAGGTGAACAAAAATCTATAGCAAAGTTTTTTATCTTTTATTTACAGATATTGCATTTTTATGTAGGACCTCTGGCTTCGAATAAATCCATACAGAAAATAAACACAAATATTGGAGTACATTAAAAACATTTATAAGGGCAAATAAAATGTAAACTCAGATTTGTTTATATAGTTATTTTATATAGTATTATTATAATTTTATAATTTAATAATAAAAAAAAGTAATGTAAAAATGTAAATTTTAAATAATTTAAAAAAATATAATTTCTAACTGGACCAATATTTTAACTTTTGGCTTAGAAATTAATATTTGATTGTTTACTTTACAGTTATAAAATGGAAATTACAAACTGTTGTGGCCGAAACGTCGAACTTAAAAGAACATTTTTTATAATAGCTAACAATTGCAAGTGCAAATTGTAATAACGGCCTAAAATCCAAATTATTAATGTTCATATTATTTTAATATCTTCTTTTACAGAAAGAAAAAGTGGCGCTGACCTTAGAAAACTGGAAGCTGCCATTGACAGACTAATTAAGGTAGACTTATAATTTAATTAAAACTTATTAAATAAAGCATCGTTTAAACTTTCTAAAAGATTATTAGATTAAAATATAAACGGTATTAACTTAAAGTTTAAAACAAAATAAGTACAATAAGAAATTAAAAAAAAGATTGTTTATACTTTTAATAAATATTAATCAATCAAGTTTTATTGAAATTATTTATAATGATGGTTTTATTTTACAGGGAACAAGTCAAAAGCTGTCTAACTACTCTACAGGAAATTACATGGTCCCTCTGCATTTTCATTCAAACAATTGTACTGTGTAAGTAACAGAGAACTCAACAAATGAGAATTTAAATAAATACTTATAATTTTATTTATTTATTTTGATTAAGCTTTATAAAATTCTTTATAGCTTTTCTTTATATAGATAAATAAGTAAAGGGTTAAGGCAATAGAATATTATTTTGCGGAAAGTTCATAGATGGACTATGTCCAGTCAGAGACAGATTGAGGTTAATTTATAGTGATTTGTTACAGTGTAAATATTTTTCATTTGATATTAATTTATTGATTAAACGGGAAAAATTGGATTAGATTAAATTGGTTTTGTAAATCTCTGCGAGTAAATAAGACGCTCCCTTCTAGATTATAATTAATAATTAAATAGAATGTTTTATAGAAGTTAGTTTTAGGTACATTCGTTTATCTTTAGTGGAAATGATAATAAATTTAATAAAATTAAAGATCGCTGGGCTGGCTAAAGAAGCCAATCTTAGCACACGGTACAACTGCCACTACTTCTGCGATTGCAAAACTCCTAATTTCTACCAGAAGAAGAGCCAATTATAACAACTTTTTTCTAACAGCAATGTAGTAAATCAGTGTTGTTGACCACTTGGTGACTAGTGCATAAAGTTGTTTTTTTGTGAACTTCTTTTCCGCGTTGATATCAATAATAGCGTGTGGAAAGTAGTCACGTGCAATGTGAAGGTCCGTATCTGTTTCTCCCATTACCAATACTTTTTCTAACGAATAAAAAGTAGTTACACAAAGTAGCTAACCTCAAAGAGCTTAAGAGTTCAAACTGGGAATCTCCCACTTACCAATTCATGATTCATAACCACTAGACAAATACCTGCCCCTGAGTAATACATAAATTTCCTTATGTCGAAGTAAATGTAAGGAAATATCAATCTGTGCTGATCAAATTAGATCATTCCAACATAGGAAGATTTTAAAGAAGTTTTGCACTAGTATTCAAGATTTATTTGTTCACTCAACATCATCTCTTCCTTGATTTTAGTTCGCTTATGAGTGTTAACAGGGTCGAGAATTTGGAATCCCCGCAGAACTAGATTAAATGTCTATGGAAGAAGCGGATTGTTGTGTTAGCGTTCAGTCTGCATTCTCAGAATCTTTCAGGTCTATGAATGAATGCAACAATACAACATTGGCAGTAATATAGATCTAGAAAAAAGTAGTGAAAAGTTCAGGCGTAGATATCAATGGTAATGTCTGTAGTTAGCGTTGTACGAGTTGTTGATAAAAGCTGCCGATATTGATAAAGTTGCTGGTCCTAAAATAGTCCTAAACCTCGTTTTCCAGAATATGATAATGAACCTAAATAATGGAAGAATGGACAAAACCAAGTACACGACGGTTGGTGTTCATAGAAATAACTTATACTAGTGGCAAAGGAATACTGTTTTTAGATAGACGGTTTTGTCTGTTCGAGTTTCTATACAGGGTGATCCATTTAAAACGCACCAATCGCTAATAACTTTTTAGGGAAGCGGAATTTCGAAAAAACCCACGAAGTAAACTGTATGTTTTTTATAGTCTAGTTTCCAAATTTTTCACCCCCGATGCTGCATCTTCATTTTTGGCGGAGTTACGGCCAAAAACCCGATTGGGGTTTCATAAGGACCACTGGTTTTGACAATGATTACGAAAACTACATAAAAAACTGTGAAAAGTGACGTTAATCCCGTTTAGAAATCCCTAATATTAGTTGAGATATTTAAGACCAAAGTTACAATTTTATCTATACGTGAACGGTTTTCAATATTAATTTTCCACCAGAAATACACGTTTTGGGAGGTCCCCTGACTGCAAAAAATGTTATTGGTGACGCAAAGTGAAAAAATAATAATAATTTAAGATTTTAAAACATGTAGGGCAATGTAATGGTTGTGGGAGAATCAGGATAAATTTGTTTTATCATCATATAAAAGCAATCACATCATTTTAATGCACCCAGTATGCAAGACTTCCTGACCTATGATACGGTAAGAATATCTTGCCAGGAATGGGCGGGTGTTGGTCTAGTGGTCAAGAGCGTGGCTTTGTATGTGGGAGATCCCCAGTTCGAATCCCGCGTATGACTACACTTTATTAAAAAAGTATTATGGTTTTTTAAGTAATAAGAATGACTGCATACGCGGGATTCGTATGAATCCACCAAAAATGAAGATGCAGCATCGGGGGTGAAAAATTTGGAAACTAGACTATAAAAAACATATAGTTCACTTCGTGGGTTTTTTCGAAATTCCGCTTCCCTAAAAAGTTATTAGCGATTGGTGCGTTTTAAATGGATCACCCTGTATGTGTAAATTCTTGATATGATATAAGAATTACAAGTTGATCGGTGAATTCTAGCTCATTTTAAAAATAAGCTCATCCCTAAAGAAACCAAAGATTTCCTTTACAGAATGTGTGGGTACAGCTAGATTCCTCCTGAGCCGGACAGACTGTCTTCTCATTAAGCTTTCATCCTGAATGCCTCAGAACCCAGACAATGTATACCAATATTATCATTATATTGCTCATCCTGGCAGTCTCACACTCCTTGAATTAACTTCTTAGGTCCTCATAACCAGTAAAACCTCTTGGTTGTCTGTGAATATTACCACTCAGGAATTCTCATGAACTCAGCGGAATAAATGAATTAAAACTAGCTCTGTTTGAAAGACTGACGCCAGTTTTACTCGGCTTACCGGATATCGCACCATGGATTAGCGCCGCACAACCCGGCTACCCCTTCTTTGTTTTTTGGAGTCATCCAAGAACCTCAAAGAGCTTAAAGTAATTACTTAAACAACAGTTTGAATCTTTCAGATTTTTGTACAAATTTAATTTAAAATGAATTGTGCCATTTCTTGTAAACTTGTTCTAGAAAGTCAACTTCAGCCATGTAATTTTAGTAACATATATCTGAAAATAGTAAAGTAAACAACGTTTCTTCAAAAAAAAAGAAAATCACGAACAAAACAAGAATAAAAAAGTTAAGTAGTAGTTACGTGTCAACAAAACTGTGGCAAATCCCTAACTTCTAAACTTGCTTAAAGATAAAGGCTAACCACAGCTATGGGGCAACAGCGGTTTAAAGAAGGGTCTGGCGAAGGTTTGGTTCACAACTCTAAAATATAGGCCACAAGAGTTAGCCGTTCATTATCCATAACGCTGTTAAAATTAAAATTTAATTGAAGGTAGTACAAGAGAGGTTAACGTTATTATAACTTTTAACTGTGATTAATTTACGAGTATAAAGAATTTGTTGATTTTTGAAGTATTAAATTCTCAAGTTTTTGAGAAAAAAAAAGGTAAAAAATACTACGTTACAAATATGTTTCATTTTTTCTTTATTTCATAGCATTAAAACGATTCATCCTTATCGACTAAGCCTATGTTTCAAAATAAAGGTAATTATTTTCTGTAATTTTGAGCAGTTCGATAAACCTTCAATCTCAAAGAACTAATTATAAAAGCAAAACTCTCTACAAATTTGTTTTGTAATGTGTATCGTATTGGACTTAACAAATTTATTATCAATTGTTTTCTTAAATTATGGCAGAAAATATTTTAAATAATAAAACTATGTTACTTAAGTATGAAGGTTGGGACAAATTAATCGAACAGTTAGGTTTGTGATAAGAATTCATTGGGCTCCCGTTATACAAAATTAAATCCATAGGATATGTACGGGCTAACTATATATATACATATATATTATATATTATATATGTAATATATATTATATATGTAATATATATTATATATTAAAGGAAGATCAGTTCATATTTGAGTAATATGGAGTTAAATGCTTTAGAGCTGTGTCCCAGAATATGAAACGTTACTCTTTGGACGTACATTAAGCTTTCAGCTAAGAAAATCTGTGTATTTTTATTAAGAAGTTTACCTATAATGGTTATAATATTATTAATTACAAAAACAATTAACTTTAAAGTGCAATTATTTTTTTAGTTCTAATTCTCTTGCCAAATTTTCAATTTTTTGTTTAAATCTTTTTAAAAATAATTTTTTGGTAAATGAGACATCAAGCAATTGAATTGTATCGGGTTGGCAAATAAGTTCGTTCGGTTTTTATTTTGGTACAGATTCATTCCGATTTTCTTTTTTTGTTTTCGGCGCAAGCGCAGAACTCGATTGTTCATTTGAAAGATTATGTTAAGCTTAACCTTTCTATGGATTTCGGTTTAACAAACATTACTATTGCGCTTGCTGCGTAGCTGTAAAGATGAAAGAAAATAAAGTGCATTTTCGTCATATTTTGCTCTATTATTTTAAAAAGGGCAAACGAGCTGCAGAGGCTCATAAAAAGATATGTTGTGTTTATGGTGATGAAGCCCTAACAGAACGCGTGTGCCAAAAGTGGTTTGTCAATTTCTGTTCTGGAGATGTTGACATTAATGATGCGCCCCGTTCCGGTCACCCGACCGAGATTAATTCAGATGATGACAAAGGCGTAATCGATAAAGATGCATGCGAATCGGTGAGAGAGATAGCACCAGCACTTTACGAGCTCCAAAAATCATTTGCGCCGGCTGGGATACGTTTCTCGGCTCAATTTATGGGTACTGCATGAATTAACCGAGGCCAATTTAGCCATTCGCATATCCATTTGAGATTCGTTGCGGAAACGTCAAAAAAATACCCATTTTTAAAGCGGATGGTAACAGGAGATGAAAAATGGATCGTCTACGATAATGTAGTGTGTAAAAGATCATGGAAGCACTGCAGTGAGCCGCCGCAAACAAGCTCGAAGGCGGAATTGCATCCGAAGAAGATTATGCTCTCCGTATGGTGGGATTATAAAGATATCATCTATTACGAGCTGTTACCGTCAGGCAAAACAATTGATTCAACCGCATACTGCTTGCAGTTAACCAAATTGGACCATGCAATCCGCGCAAAACGTCCAGAATTGGCAAATCGCAAAGGTGTCGTCTCCCACCATGACAAGGCCAGACCGCATACGTCATTGACCACTCGGAATAAACTGCTGGGATGTTTTCCCTCATTCTCCGTATTCAGCGAACCTGGCACCTTCTGATTATCATTTATTCTGATAGTTGCAGAACTCCATAAACGGAAAAACTTCGATAATGAGAAGACTGTCAAAAAACATTTTGATTTGTTTTTCGACGATCAGCCACAGACGTTCTACGAACGTGGTATAATGAAGTTGGTGGAAAGATGGCAAGAAGTTATCAGTAAGAATGGTCAATGTATGTGTAATTGATTAAAATTTATTCTGTGTATCAAAAAAATTGTTATTTATTCCACCCTCAAAAACCGAACGAACTTATTTGCCAACCCTATATTATTTTGTTTTCACCTTTTAAAAGTATTATTCGAAAACAAAACAAAAAAGAAGCAGGAATATCAGGAAAAATAATGCATATTTATTTTTTTTTGTTTATGTTTCATTATCCAATCACAGTTCTACTTCGGATACAAAAATTTATTTCGAAGCTAAAAGTTGGAATTGGCAAACAAATTTATCACGAAGGACTGTATTATTGTCTATAAAACTGGATAATCTGAGCATTGATGGTGATTACAAAGTTGATCGACTGGCTTACGGTGACTCGCTGTCAACGACTACTGGAATATTCAGGTATGTGACATGTGCTCACCTGTCAGAAGTGGCAATCAATTAAAATACTTTTTTTCTTTTTTTTTTTTACTTATCTAGGCCATGTCATTGGCTGATGGATGATTTATTGGATTATTTTCATTTTTTATTTTGGTACCAGAAATATTGTTACTAGTTTTAATGGTATAATTATTATTTTAAAAAACAGATGTCAGGCACATTACATTGAAAATGTTCAAGTAAAATCGATTGAAATCTTTCTCTGTATTACTGAAATTAATCTTTAGATTAGTCCTCTGTGATTAGCACTCATTGAAGGAGCTTCAGGTCAATAAAGTAAATAAAAGAAATATGTATCGCCAAGGGAAGGGATTAGCTATGAGGTTAGCATACTGGACTCCCACGCGGAGGTCCCGGGTTCGAATCCAGCAGCTGACCCTTAGATTTTCTCTTCCTAGGAGCTTCTTACAGCTCTCTGTCCGGTGATGGACAGTGTTGTCTGTAACGAGAGAACACTGTCCGGAGGCCGGCAGTGCACTGGAAAAAGCTCCGGGCGCTAATAACCTCAGATGTTGATGCGCCAAAAAAAAAAAAAAAAAAATGTATCGCCAACTAATATGGACTACTTTTTAATTAATAGCAAGCCTGGCCCTTAAGATTTTGGTGCTCTAGGCAATTATTTGAAATTTTCTTTGTCATTTGAGGCATAATTAATTCTCAATAACATTTATACACTTAGTAAAACCAACCGAAAAGATATTTAGTAACATAAAATTTGGCACTAACTTAAAACGTCCTTTTACCAATACTTAAGAGGGTTTCTCTTTGAAGTTCCATTTCAAGATAAGATAATGATCTCATCATTTTTATAAGGAGTTAAGGAGGACCAAATTTCCAGCTCTCACAGAATTTCCTCGTAAAATTAGGCTTCTAGGCAATGTGTTAGTCCTTGGTTGCCTACAATAAAAGCTGGCCCAGAATAGTAGCGTTGTCTTCTAAATTTTGGCTACCCAAGACTATTCAGAAAATATGGTCTCAGACTTTCATTGTTTTCCCTTAGAACTGGCCAGTGTACTCGACACTGATACGTGTTGGATGACCATGTTCTCGATTTACCACGAAATGTAAAGAAGGCAATCAACTATATCTAACCTGTGCAGGTTTTTGTTTATGTAAATATTCGTGACGGTATAATGTTCTAAAACATGCTATGAGAATATGTACTCTGCCAAGAGAATGAGGTACGTCCTCATTAGGATTTCCCATTACTTTTATTCTTCGCTGCAATTCCTTCTCTATTTATTTTAATTAATAATTGTGCAGTAGAATAAGGAGAAAATTGATTGCTCTTCTAACGCTTCAAATTGCGCCAATTTGTACGCTTGTTCGGTCACGAAGAATTCGTTGAAGAACTGTGCAAAATACTTATTGTCCTTATAATCAATTAGAAGACAGCTACAATAATATTACAGTGCTGCAGTCTACAAGGAAAACTAGTTTGGCAATATGTTTTTTCTATTTGATCAAACTTCAAAAATGAGACCATGGTTTTACCATTATTGTTGGACTCATGTGAAATAACTAATAGTCTGAGAGTTATGTAGAATAAAGTTGTTTGAAACGACAGAAGTCTAAGTTCATAGCTGCTCTAGATGTTAATTATTATTTTTTTCTTGAAAACTGTTCCATTTAAAATGGCATATTTTAGCTGTGGCAAGTTCTAAGCCAAAGAAATTACTTGTTTAAAAAAATGTCTAAAGTTTGTGGATTATTTTCACCAAAAAATCACAAGATGCTTTTCCACCAAAACTTCAAGGTGAGTTGTGTTGCAGGTAATTTAATAGAATATAAATTTCACCCAACAGTGATTTTTGTTTTTGAATAATTTTCTTAAGAAACAAAACATATTCCCCCTTTTTTTTATACTTTCTTATAGTAGTAAGTGAAAATAGAAAATAGATGAACGGTTTTCACGCTGTGACATGAAAATTATGTGAAACTTGTGCCAGAACAAAACATCTAATTGTAAATAAAAGACTTTACATTAAAGAAAGAAGGAGAAAGAATAAGAAGAAAATCCTATTCTTTGACAATAATTCGAATAAGTTAAACGAAAAGTACAAAGCTGAGCGTCGCCCCAGCTTCCAAGCCAATGGGGATGTACCTAAAAATTTTACGTAGCTTACAGAGAAGACAGCAGGCAGAATAAATGAGTAATATTTCTATTCATGAGGAAATAATTGACTACAATTATTTTTTTAAAAAAAGTTCTTAGGTTCACGGTAAAAGCATTTGATTGGGTCCCTGTAATCGGTCTTCTGCCACCAGAGTGGTTCGTAGTAGTTGTGATCATTCGTAGTACGAGGGTCGTTTGAAAAGTCCGTGCAAAAATAAAAACTACTTAATTTTTTGGGGTAAACCTTTTTTATTTTTCAACATAGTCTCCTTTTAGGCTTATACACTTCGTCCAACGCTGCTCTAGTTTGTTGATCCCTTCCGAATAATAGGATTTGTCCAAGTCTGAAAAATAGCCATTCGTTTCTGCAATCACCTCCTCGTTTGAATAAAATCTTTTTCCCGCCAGCCATTTCTTCATATTGGGGAACAAATAGTAGTCCGAGGGAGCAAAGTCTGGAGAATAGGGGAGTTGTGAAACGAGTTGGAACCCTATTTCCATTAATTTTGCGACCACAACTGCTGAGGTGTTAGCTGGTGCGTTGTCGTGATGGAAAAGGACTTTTTTGTGGGCCAATCGTGGGCGTTTTTCTTGCAGCTCGGTTTTCAAACGGTCCAATAACGATGAATAATATGCACCTGTAATAGTTTTACCCTTTTCCATATAGTCGATGAGGATTATTCCTTGCGAATCCCAAAAGACAGTCGCCATAATCTTTCCGGCCGAAGGAACGGTCTTCGCCTTTTTTGGCGCAGATTCCCCCTTGGTAACCCATTGTTTAGATTGTTCTTTGGTCTTAGGAGTGTAGTGATGTATCCATGTTTCATCCACAGTGACGAAACCACGCTTAAAGTCCTGCGGATTCTTCTGGAACAGCTGCAAACCGTCCTTGCAACACTTCACACGATTTCGTTTTTGGTCAAGCGTGAGCAATCGCGGCACCCATCTTGCGGATAGCTTTGTCATGTCCAAATGTTGATGCAAAATATTATGTACCCGTTCATTCGAGATGCCCACAGCACTAGCAATCTCACGCACCTTCCACTCTTCTGTCATCCATCACCATATCATGGATTTTATCAATGATTTCTGGAGTAGTAACCTCAACAGGGCGTCCAGAACGTTCAGCGTCACTTGTGCCCATATGGCCACTCCGAAAATTTTGAAACCACTTATAAACTGTTCTAATCGAAGGTGCAGAGTCACCATAATGTTTATCAAGCTTCTCTTTAGTCTCCTGAGGCGTTTTGCCTTTCATAAAGTAGTGTTTAATCAATACACGAAATTCTTTTTCGTCCATTTTTTGAAAATCACTCGACTTACTCGATTCAAACGAATGCCAAACACAAAGAAATAGACCGATCTGGCTGAAACTTGGTGTGTGTTCTTCCAAGAGATGCTACTAACTAAACATAACCTCGATACGCGCCAGTAGTGCTATCTCTCTGTCTTTGCACGGACTTTTCAAACGACCCTCGTAAAGTGAACGTAATGTTTACCCAGTCAAGAGCTGCCAATATTTCTGAGGAAAGTGTTAAATCTAGCATTTAACAGGAATTTAACATCCTTACTAATAATATTATTGTTAAATCTTGCCATGATATCAGTTAGTTTATCATCGGATATGTACTGTTTTTCCCAGATATCATCGGAACCAATAATCTCAAACTGCTTTCGCAAATCAGTGGTCCAGTTAAAAGGGATGCTAGGGCTATCAATGTTGTCAAGCAATAAAGCATAACAAATATGTGGCAATCTATTTTCAAGCATGGCTAAAATTTTCTGCCATAAAATTCTTTGGTCGTAGAAAACTTGAATATTTGAATTATGTACGATATAATAATTGCACACGAGAGAACCGTTTTTTTCTTTTTGTAAATGGACAAGTTAACGAGTACAATTCTTGAAGCCGTTAAAATTGCACTGAAGGTGAAGGAGGGAAATTATACAATAAAAAAAAAAATTTTGTGTTATATGGTAAGCGTGTTACAATTTGGCCTTTTCCTCTCCAGAGATCTAAAGCTGAATAATCTATGTGAAAAGATAATTGGAGGCTTAGATCTGTACAGATCCCTGGAGTATTCTTTGTAATGAAATAAGGTTTTCTTTCTGCTTTATTTTTAACATCCTCAGACTAGTAGTTAAGGGAAGTATTGCAATCTCGTCAAAATTAAGGATGAGAATTCGAAATAAGAATTCAGAAATTGAAAAAATTTAAAAATTATTAAATCTCAAGTCAGAAGGAGTTTTGGTGCAATAAACAGAAAATTTAAATTCTGCGTTGCGAATGCTCAGACATAATTACATCTCTTATTGGCTGCAACTTCATATTTTTAGGCATTACTTTTTAATTATTTCTTCAATCTCAGCTTTAACTTTTCTCCATTTCTCTTAGAAAAATAATAATAATGTTAAGAACCAAACAAACTGTTCAGCCTCCTGCAAAATCCAAGTATTCAATCATTCTGATTTCTGTAACAGAGTATTATTCTTCCTTTTATAACCCCATTCTTCATAACAACTTCAATAAACAAAATATCAGAAACACAATAACGTTGCATTAAACATCTGTACATTCGTTCGGCTCTACTTCTATTTCTGAAGATGCTCCCCGTCACTAGCGCCGAGATTTCCTTTGGGAGATATCACTGTTGATTACATCCTGTTCAAGGGACTACCAATGCAGCAATTTTCTCTTATCTCCTTTTTCGCAGCTCATGTATGTTTTATTGTATTTAGTAGTTTGCAAAGATCTTAAATTTCTGACTTTTTTAATAATTCCGATCTGATAATTAAATTTCACTTTCTTTGTTTGGTGACATTATTTAGCAATATCAAATTTATATTATTTTTTCAATGGCTCAGTGTTTGAACGGATTAATACCTCCAATTCAAGATAATATGCTTAATGCTGTTGGTATAGAAAATAAATAACTTTAATAAATTTAAATAACTTTTTAGTCCTATCTTTAGGAAGTCATGAAATGTTTTTAACCTTCTAGTACTTTGAAAGAAAATGATTTTCTCCATCAACACCTTCAACTTTTGGGCTTGCTAATATATGCTTAAAAATGTTCTAACTTAATCTGCTTTCAATTAGAAGAATATCTTATCTTCAATTACATTTGTTTCGATTACTTTTATTCGTCTTCAAGAAATAAATATTACTTCATGATACTATTTATATTATTATTATTATATAATAAATATTATAATAGTGATATTATTATTATTATATAATAAATATTATAATAGTGATATTATTATTATTATTATTATATAATAAATATTATAATAGTGATATTATTATTATTATTATTATATAATAAATATTATAATAGTGATATTATTATTATTATTATTATATAATAAATATTTCATGATGGATGCCCAATTTGCTATTTAGTTGTAACGTTACAATAATTTTAAACAAAAAATATGTTTTTATTTTTTGTACTTCCATAAAGCTTACATTTATTTATTCAATCAATCCTGAGTAATTAATATTCTGCAAACTTCAAAGTTGTTTCCAACTACAGTTTCACTATAGGCAGATAGGGATAGGTAACCTACTTATCTGTAATTTTCTACTGTTAATATTTAATTATTGTTAATGTAAGTAATCTACCGCAAATCGAACCCAGTTTTATTCAAGTTTAGCTACTATACTACCTGCAACTATAACCAATAAACTTTCGTGGAAACTGGGAAACTTTTTATGAAACTTAAGGCCTATGTATATTATTTGCTTTAAACTATGGTTCTTTTCTCATGATCATTTAAAGAATTTTTTTAGCACCGTTTTAGATAAGGCATTGGACCAACGGAATTGAAGGAACACTCATAGCTAATGTTTCTTTTAAAATACTTATTCTGTGCAAAAATTATGTGCGTGTAGTATCAATGGGATTCTAAGAGAACCACCATTTCATTTGAACACCAAATGCTAATGATTTTATTACAAAAAAATCTAAAAACGTTTTAAAAGGGCTTGCAGTAATAATGAAGAAGAGTAAGAATATTTGAAAGCAATCTGTTGAGTTCGCATTTGTTTGTACTTTAGGAAAGTCACACGCTTTTTTTTTATTTTTAAAAAAAGTTGCAAAATCAAAAGGAAAACAAAAACAAAAAGCTAATTATATTTAACACTTTAAAACTTTTGTTTTTTAATATTTCTCCTGCGTTCTATATTCAGTCATCACAACAGTGATATTTGGTAGTATATTTTCGTTTCTACGATCGAAACAGCTACCATCGATATGATTCAGATAGAACTCTCACAAATGAAGTTATTTTAAAACAGTTGCTAATAATAAAAAATTATATAGAACAAAACACATCAATTCTATTTTAGTAGTGTTTACATCTGAGTGTAGCACTCAGGGCACTCAATGACAAATATCTGGTGGCTTTTAGAAGAGAATGACTGAATAAAATCTACTGTAATTTGATTAATATTTGGAACGAAATGCAATTTTTTCTTGAAAATGAATTCAAAACATCCATGTACCGAAATAATGAAAAAACAATTTAAAATAAATGAATAAATAGATGTCTGCAGTGGAATACTCAAATGACAATCTTTTATCAGAAGTTACATACTAAAATTTTTGTTCAACTATTAAACTCATTCAGTAATGGTGGCATTTTGCTCAATTAATTTTCATCAGATTTTGAAGTTAACAAACATAATTATTTGCTATTAATATGACAAAGACGGTGAAACCGCTTATTATAATATTAAAATGACTTTTTTTTTGAGGGAAGTTAAACCCATCTCTCCACCAGAACGTCCCTCTGAAGTATTTTCAAAGCTCAAATGTTTGATGTATTAGTTATAGATCAAATTGTAGGCAATGAACATAGTTTAAAGGTGGAAAAATGAGGTTACCAGCAAAAAAAAAGAAGCGGTTTTTGTAAAGAAGCCTAATTATTGGTCCCATTGTAGCACTATTTCGAAATATCAAATTCCATCTTGCTTTTTTTTCAAGTTATAAAACCCATACATACGCAGGCCAATTAGTCCGGACTTTGATGTCCTCCAAATGATTATTTGTGGAAAAAGAAAACTAAAATTTGCATGATTGCATTGTTTCTTCTTAAAAAGAATAAATTAAAAATCAAACAAATCAACTGCATCAATCAATTTCGTCAATTGGATAATTTAATGGATGCTTAACAACGTTGACTCGTTGCATGACTTATTTCTGTGTATAAAGTAATTTCTGTTATTTCTTTGTCTTTCAATTGCATTTTCCTATATGGTCTAGCTACTTATACATCAAGAGCCTTGGTATTCTTTTGGTTTTCCGGCCTAACATCAAAGACACTTACCTACAATTGCAATACATTTAGAATGCAGCACAAAGATAGTTTATGCGTACATCCGTTTGTACCAAGCTAAACTACCAAAGCAGACTAGCTAATCACCTACAAACCCATACTAATTCAGAATTACGCAATGTTCTATTAACAAATACTAACATTTAGGTAGCCAACCTAGGCCTTTGCGAAAAGGGAGGCTTTATCTACCTTTTTGGCTGTAATGCCTGAAGGCATTACATAACGCATTAATCTAATTTAAGGGAATCTTAGTAGATCTTGTACACATTACGGAGCATCAGGTTTTACGCATCAGTTCTCCTAATTCACATCTACTCTCTATTTGCAAAACTGTTTATTACTTAGACACATTATTACTCGTATTTGTATAATTATTCCAAAGGAATTTCAACAGTTTGAAGATTTACGCGATGCTTAATGATTTTTTAACTCAGTGCGTAACTTACTGATTTGTATATTTAAGATAACGTTATTTCTCATGTCTTTCTACAAGCATTAGAGTAATTAGGTCTTCGTTTTTTATGACTGTATCGTCTTAAGTCTACAGTATAATATTGGCGAGGACGCTTTGGAAAGAATGTTCTACCATGAATTATTAATTAATAATTTAAATATAAATTAATAACAGCCATAATGCATTGATTATTATCAATAATATGACAGGACTATAAGTAGATTGAGAGCTAATCATGCAATTAGTGGAAGCGTACGTGTTTACGTTGAATCGGAGAGAGAGAGCTTTACATCTCTTGTAGTATGAAGTGGAAGATTTCAAGAATATAATGATGATACGAGATGTTCATGGTATGCAAAGGGATTATTTGGCGTTTTGTACCAATACATGCAAGCTCCCTTACAGTACGAAGATATAGAATATTTCACTGACATTTGCGTGCTCAGAACTACGTACATTAGCACAAAGCAATAAATGTGAAATTATTTCAAGGCTTGGTTTTACTAATGAGAAAAACGTTCACGTATATCACGTTAATATGTTCAAGGGAAATAATTATTGGCTGTTTGAAAGCAAATGCCAGCGAATTATAGGTTAAAAAGTAGGAGATTATTACCATTTATTAGCGCAAGATGCTCGTCAGTCATTCTTTCATTTTCATGAGTCAAATGTTGATAGCTTTTTATCATTCTCACATCATCATTTTTTTTTCTAGGATAGACTAGTATTTGCATGACTAACATAAATAGTCAGCAATTATTATAACTCAGGTGTAGTACAGAACAGTTAATTGGGGTACAGACAAAGCAGACAGTGATGCTGTACGTTCTAAAGCTTAACTCAAGGGAAGTTGTTAGTAAGGGCGTAGAGGTTTAAGGAGGCAATTTATTCTACCCAAAGATTGTAATACAGGGGGAAAATTCAAGACTAATTGGTGATTTTTCTTAAGACTAATAGATTATAGTGAGGAGAGCTGGTATAGAATTCTTACACAAGATGTTTGTTGAACTTTTTCACCTTACTGTACAATTGATATAGCATTTTTTTGTTAATTCCCTCTTCTCCAAGCTTGTTTTTACTACTTCTTCTTCTTCTTTTTTCTTTGAAAGAGCTGAAAGTGTTTTAAACAGCTTGGGTTAACCTTACAAAGAAAGCCTTTCCAGCCTAGAATATCATTTCATAACCACACCAATCACATACGTACAGTGTAATTAATTCGATAGGTACAATGGATTAGGCAATCTATATCTTTCCAGCCCACTCTTTCAGTCAGATTAACCCTCAATGTTGCACTGATAAAATGTGCAAGTGGAATGAATTAGAGATACGCCATGGTTGCTGAATAGAGCTCACAGAAATAAGTACTTACGTCGAAAATTTAAATTTTGGAGTTAGGTCCTCTGGTTCCGGCATAGCTCAACCTGTAAACCATTTACAGCACATTCTCCACCTTAAAAAAAACAAACAAACGAAACAAATTAAATCAAAAAACAAATTAGTTTAGCTTATTAACTTAATGTGTAAACTTAAGGAATAATTTTCTGCTTATTTCATGATCAAAATCAAAATAGAAATTCGTCTAAAATTCGATAGAATTATCTAAATTTCTTGATAAAAACTAAAGTTACACGAGTAGCAAAAATTAAAAATCACGTTTAACTGAATTCACATAAATCCTAGCACAGTAACTATCCGAAAGGAAAACATAACCTTTTGCGTATATTCAAGTTGAATACTTGCTAGAGAGTGATTTTTTAAATATAATCATTAACAGAAACAAAAATCAATGAAAGATATGTAATTTTATTGAGATTTGTTAAAGATAGCTGTAAAACTGAAAGCTGCATGATCCAGCGCCATTAAGTCAAGATATGAATGTACGGTGTTCATTAAATTTTCTGACAATACTTACACATTGTTTTTATCAGATAATATCCAATAGTGGTCAAGAAACATCTTTTTAATTAAATGACAACATACTCTTTATAAACATTTAAAATAAAATTGGGTTATAAAATGTAGGAATTTTATGATGTTCCGAACAAAATACATGTCTTCATTTTTATGTGAAATCAGAAGATTGCAGGCTAAAGCAATATAACATTTACTACCCACTTTTTACAAGAAAACCCTGTAAAAGTGACGTAAAGAAAATATGACATCCGACTAGGGATTATTTTAAAGTAACTTGATTTTCCTGAAGATAAGGTGATAGTTCTAAAAATGTAATACATAGTTATTTTCAGTTTATATTATATAGATTGGTTTAAAGACTAATTTAAGATAAATTTATGAAGTACAGCTTATAGAAAGAAGCTTAAAGGTGTGTGCTACTTGGTAAAACTAGACGATTAATAACCTATTGATCTCAGTATCCTGTAAAATAGTTGATATGTGCAGCTATGTGGGTTTAACGCAACCGTAGGCAACCTTCAATTCGCTCCCACAACATTCATTCAACTCTTTAATTTATTGCAGTTTACAGGCGACTAAGCTCTTAGGCAACCACAATCCAGGGGGCCACAATTCCTCAGTATTATCTCTGAGTGGGAGCCCATCTTGAGCCTTCGCTGGTGCAGATCTTGGTGGTTGTAGCAAAGATGAGTAAAACAGATTTCCTATAGTAGGCCCCACTAAAACTATTCTAACCAATCCATTTGTAAAGTGCCATTTAGGGAACTTTCCACCATACCTTTAATATCCATTTATTTTGTAATGTCTGTTTACTAATAATAAGATTAATAATAATTCGAGGAATTGCCTACAACAGACAATTTAGCCTAATAGAATATTTATTGACAGGTTACAACTCCTACTAATGGAGAAGTTTGCTCCACCATTTGGTAATTTGTATCTCAGTACATTTGGATCAAAGCCACTTTCAAATTCCTAAGCACTATAATCACAACTTAAGGAGAAAGCTCTCAATATTTTGGACAGAAGAAGGAGATACTCGAAAAGTATCTAACAACAAAATGAAACAGGCTATCAAGAAAAAGATTTTCAACTAATCGGTCCTAATATGTTTTACTTCCACTAACAAGACTTCATAAGACATCTGGGCTCCTTTTGGCATTGGAAGGACTTCAGCGAGTTGACCAACAGCATTTTACTATCTTTAGAAACAGTCTATGTTTTTTTACTATGAAAAATGATCGAAAATTAGAGATCAAAAGTGGTAAACAATGAACTTAGAAGACAACTTTCTCTTTATTCTAATGTACTAAACTACATACTTCTGTAATTATCATCCCCTCTCCATTAAAATAATTTATTACTTCGATTAATGCAAAGCGAACTATAGAAAATAATAAGCCTTATTCCCACTGATGGTGCAGTTTGGTCTGCAGTTTACATCCTCCGTAAAAGTCACTAATAACAATCAATAACTTAAAGAAATAGATTAATTCGGAATTGGAACTTTGTAAAGATAAGAAATTTAGTAATGAAGATTTAATAGACCTTGTGCCTTTCAAATTTTAAAGGAGACTGATCCTTTCTTCCTTACACGTAAAAGGCTCTGCTTGCCTAGATACTCCAATAGCAAAAGTAGAGCAACCATTCCAATTCCGAAGAAACATAAAATAGAGTTATAAATTAGAGATAAGCTCTAAAGTAGTGGTTAAACGAAATGGCTACTATAAGTAAACACAGTGTTAACTTACAGTTTCACAACTTACTAATACTTTATTCAAATAAAGTTTGGATGTTTGCCATGAACGTAAGAACTTTTTTCTTCACTATTTCTATAAATATTATCAATCTTTTCCTTATCAATGCGTTTCTATTCTGTTTCTTGTGGGCTGCCCTCTGTAACTTGGCTACGCACATTCATCTTCATATTTGGTTAAAATCTAAAGAAATAAAAGTTCTGTAATCTCTGCTTCAACTAGAAGTTAAATTTACCTGTTTTCGATAAAAGTATTTGAAATACTAGGTAACTAATATAAAAGATTTGTAACTAAACTAATTTAATTTAGTGTAATATTTTAATTATATAATAAATTCTAAATTTTGTTGCATGTCCTAAAACTCAGTAATAATAAACTTTGGTGCAAAATACACACAAGTGTAAAACCAACATTAGGTCAAAGTTGAAGAAAGTTCCAATCTACGGAATGATCAGGAGAGCAGTGGAGATACTTAGTACTGGAATACTTATTTATACTGATATATACATTTATATATATAATTATTTACTTTATACATTTATACTGATTTCTCCACATGATTATTGGTATATCATCATAATTTTTAATAATTCAAAACATTATATGCACCGCGGTCTCCAGACATTGTTTACCAAGACATTATTGTCGAACATCGTAAGATGCTCCTGAGAAGAGAAAATCTAAGCTAGTTAATTCCCTTATTTCAATAATATTTGACCATTTATATCTAAATGATTTTAAATACATCACTCATCTTGAACAATTCAATTTCACTAAAATAATGTCATCATTCGTTAATGGTAATTTTTTTTCAAAGAGGTCATCAAAGCATCACCTGATATCTGATCATCAGTTGGACGTAAAATCCACCAGGAAGAATACACATTACTTTATTCACTGTCTTTCATCAAAATAAATAAATATGTTCTTTCTAGATCCACCATTACTGATTTGCATTGTGATGGAGTGGCTGCTTTGGAAACAGGAACTCAAAGTTTTACTCTGGATTGGTTACATCTTTTTTGCAATCTCTCAGATTCTGCTATAAAAACTGAGGTGAAGTCTTAGAATTTTTCAAGTTTTTTAATTTGTCTTACCCACGCGGAGGTCCCGGGTTCGAATCCAGCAGCTGACCCTTAGATTTTCTCTTCCTAGGAGCTTCTTACAGCTCACTGTCCGGTGATGGACAGTGTTGTCTGTAACGAGAGAACACTGTCCGGAGGCCGGCAGTGCACTGGAAAAAGCTCCGGGCGCTAATGACCTCAGCTGTTGATGCGCAAAAAAAAAAAAAAAAAAAAAAAAAAAAAAAAAAAAAAAAATTTGTCTTACATTACTAATATTAAGATAAAAACACGTTTAAAAATGCGATTCTATGTAAGCGAAATTCTTACTTGTCTACTGCAGTTTAAATTTTCTTGAACAAACAGTAATAAATGCAATAATAAAATTGAATATAAGTCGAATAATGCAACACAATAAATAGCCATTATAAATAGATTCAGCAACTGATTCATCTTCAATAATGAGAACAACTGGTGTCGGCATCGCGCAGAAAAATATTTGACCTTATTAGCAAACCCTAATCACTAAATAACTCCTCTTGCCAATACGCATATTTTAGGGCACGGCCTCTCCACTTTGGCGCAAAATAATAATTTTTTGATGAAGGAGGCGCCGGATTTCTGAAGAAATGGCATGAGAGTAGTTAAAGCAAATCCTCTTTACAATGAGGCCATCTTTCAACTAAAAATATTTAGTGAATATTTGACTTTTTGACCTAACAATGTTAGTGAAATCTGAATATTCTTTGCAAGTTTTTCTACTTTTTCTAAAGATCTCTTTGTTTAAAGTAAAATAATTGATTAAATATAAAATGAATTTGTCTAATACTACTAACTGTAATAGAACTTGGGTAAGTACTCATTGGATACAGTTTCAAGCTCCAGTAACTCTATTCACAGTGTCAACACAATGAGTAAGCATTATTTCACAACAGTTGGCGACATGAATTGTATTCTTTACGTCCTTAAGAAATTTTGTTTGTATTTATCATAGTTGCTACAGCAAAATTATACCTTAGCTCTATTTGCGCAAAAATTTATTTAGTAATTTAATAGTGTTCTATTAACTATAAAAATTAATAAGTCTATTATTGTCTTATTAATCATTATTTTTGAAATTTAGGTAGAAAGCTTAAATCTTAAAGGTAATGTAATTTTATATTGGGTAATGAAATATGCCCATCGAAACGTTTAAAAATTAAATAAAAACTTTTTTCAAGGCTAACAGTCAACCCACCAGAGTTCAATTATTTATAATCTCACATCATCTTTTTCCAGTAGCATCTTGCTAGCTTGTAACTACAGTAGGGTGCTCTACCGCTAACCAGGCCGTACTTTATAGCAAACTCAATAACCTCTATCTAGTTGTACTGCTCAAGATATTAGGTGGCCTGACAAGCACGGGGTACCCTTCAAGTATTTTATCGATGTACTTGTCAGTACTATACACCTGTAGGCAAACATCTTATTGAACGAGGGTCGTTTGAAAAGTCCGTGCAAAGTCAGAGAGATAGCACTACTGGCGCGTATCGAGGTTATGTTTAGTTAGTAGCATCTCTTGGAAGAACACACACCAAGTTTCAGCCAGATCGGTCTATTTCTTTGTGTTTGGCATTCGTTTGAATCGAGGAAGTCGAGTGATTTTCAAGAAATGGACGAAAAAGAATTTCGTGTGTTGATTAAACATTACTTTATGAAAGGCAAAACGCCTCAGGAGACTAAAGAGAAGCTTGATAAACATTATGGTGACTCTGCACCTTCGATTAGAACAGTTTATAAGTGTTTTCAAAATTTTCAGAGTGGCCATATGGGCACAAGTGACGCTGAACGTTCTGGACGCCCTGTTGAGGTTACTACTCCAGAAATCATTGATAAAATCCATGATATGGTGATGGATGACAGAAGAGTGAAGGTGCGTGAGATTGCTAGTGCTGTGGGCATCTCGAATGAACGGGTACATAATCAACATTTGGACATGACAAAGCTATCCGCAAGATGGGTGCCGTGATTGCTCACGCTTGACCAAAAACGAAATCGTGTGAAGTGTTGCAAGGACGGTTTGCAGCTGTTCCAGAAGAATCCGCAGGACTTTAAGCGTCGTTTCGTCACTGTGGATGAAACATGGATACATCACTACACTCCTGAGACCAAAGAACAATCTAAAAAATGGGTCACCAAGGGGGAATCTGCGCCAAAAAAGGCGAAGACCGTTCCTTCGGCCGGAAAGATTATGGCGACTGCCTTTTGGGATTCGCAAGGAATAATCCTCATCGACTATCTGTAAAAGGGTAAAACTATTACAGGTGCATATTATTCATCGTTATTGGACCGTTTGAAAACCGAGCTGCAAGAAAAACGCCCACGATTGGCCCACAAAAAAGTCCTTTTCCATCACGACAACGCACCAGCTCACACCTCAGCAGTTGTGGTCGCAAAATTAATGGAAATAGGGTTCCAACTCGTTTCACATCCCCCCTATCCTCCAGACTTGGCTCCCTCGGACTACTATTTGTTCCCCAATATGAAGAAATGGCTGGCGGGAAAAAGATTTTATTCAAACGAGGAGGTGATTGCAGAAACGAATGGCTAATTTTCAGACTTGGACAAATCCTATTATTCGGAAGGGATCAACAAACTAGAGCAGCGATGGACGAAGTGTATAAGCCTAAAAGGAGACTATGTTGAAAAATAAAAAAGGTTTACCCCAAAAAATTAAGTAGTTTTTATTTTCGCACGGACTTTTCAAACGACCCTCGTATGTATTTTTAGCAGTTACGGTATGACCAGATCCAGTTAAGAGACCATTATATCTTTCGTCTCAAGATTCTAAGTTCATCCATATGCAAGAGTCATGGCAACTGTAAGGGACTAGAAATCAGCATAATATCTATCGTGCAACTATTTTGTTGTACCTAATCGTCACATTTGACTTCACCATCGATCACCTTTCACAAGAAGACCAGCTCAAATTAAGAGGAATAAAGTCACTCGTATTATACTTATAAACATGGTTCTCTAGGCGCAATCCTGAAAATAAATCATTTGTTCTTCCCTTTTCAACCCTTCCACATAGTATAGACCTGTACACCCTGACGCCCCAAATCACGAGGAAGGGAAATCCACTTTTCAAGTGGTGCACCTGAAAAAGTCTTCTGGGCCTGGGACAAGGATGTTCAAAGCATTTATTTCGTTTACTGGCTTCTTAATGATCTCACTGGAGTATGTAAGTAGAGATACCACTCTGATGGAACCTCTAACTCAGAAAGAGCTTAATGTTCTTAGGGTCAATCCTTGCAGTCTCAGATATAACTCCTGGCCCTCTCCAAGGAGTCAATCGACGGTGTAACATACTCAAGTTAAATAGCCGGAATTGCCCATGCTTTCAAGGCACTGAGCTTGTAGTTGTCTGTTCCAAGAGGTGATCTTACCCTGACTGGGCTCTGCTTCATTGAAAAAACTTCAAACATATTTCAAGGCAGCAGGGTGAGAGAGTCCATTAAATAAATTTTAAAAAGGTAAAAAAAAAGTAAAGTAAATTAATGCTTATTTTTCAGGGGTACGACCAACTACCAAGTTAGGTATAGTGGACGGCGAAGACTAACAAACATACTTTACTAAAGGGAGTAGCGGAATAAGAGGGGTCTGGCGGCCCCCACCGGTTTTGAAACAATCGACCCAAAAACTTTGGAGGAGACCGAAAAAAATTTTTTTGAAATTTTTTCCGACCCTCTCCAACCCCACAAAAACCCGTAAACGAGAAAAATGTGTTTTTTGATATTTTAATTTTTTTCGAGCGTTCTAATCCTTTTAAAGCGGTTCCAACGCAACTAAAAATTTATTTTGGATGTGTATATGTTCCCTGAATTTTTTCGGTTTTTACTGTACAGTTAAATGAAGTGAAACATAGCTTTGAATCCAAAAAAATCGTTGAAAATCGTGATTTTTTAAAAACAAGTCTTCGGCATTTTGGGCTGACTCGATGGAAAATGACGGCCTAACTATGGTTGAAAGATACACTCTTACTCTACAAAATGGCGCAATTGAAACTCAATTTGGTTGCTTGTTGTCTGCGATAACTCAATTTGAGTAAAACGCGAATTTAAAAGGTATGCGATTTTGGCCTATAAAATAAGTCACAATTTAATTAAACAAAAAAAGCACCAAAAATAATGTTCGTATAAAGGTATTCTAAATCGCTGATCAAGAATTTGATGTCAAAACCATGTTTCGACATTTGACAGCTGTTAAAAATGCTGTCCACAAAAAACGAAGGGACTAAATTAAATTACAATTGAGAAATCAATAATTGTTGTTGAATAATCTACTTGTGGCTTGTTGATGGTAGATTCGAATCCGAGGAATTGGATTTGAAAACTTCCAAATGATGAAAGGTGCATAAAATGCGACCTACTGTTGCGATACGGCACCGGGCAAAAAAAAGTCATTACTTCAGAAGAAGAAGCCAACTTGTTTTCGGTTGAACTGGACAAAGAAGTGGATGTAGGAAACGTTCTGTGCGGAAAATGTCGTCGTTCAACTCGTCTAGTCAGTGCGGATCCGAATTTACCATCAACAAGCCACAGTCATCACGAAACTTTTCCGCAAGATCGTGATCGTGTGGAACGACAATTATCAGAACTCTCAAACTTGTCAGCATCAGGATCTTCAAACCATTGACATCAGACGATGTATCAGACTTTCCCGAAATGGCAGAAAAAGATTTGAAGATCCTTTTTACAGGTTCATCATTCATTCATCATTTGGAAGTTTTCGTTTTTTTGGTGGCATCTCTGTTTTAGCGAAAAAAAATTTCAAAAAATTAACATCGACAAAATCAAACTAAAAAAATGTGATATGACGTTTTATCAACATATACTTTTATCATCAAATTCAAGATTATAATTATGTACCTCAATGAATTGAAAATAAAAACAATTATCCGTGCATTTAAAAAAAATTGAAAAAAAAATGAATTCTTCGTTTTTTGTGGACAGCATTTTTAACAGCTGTCAATTGTCGAAACATGGTTTTGACATCAAATTCTTGATCAGCGATTTAGAATACCTTTATACGAACATTATTTTTGGTGCTTTTTTTGTTTAATTAAATTGTGACTTATTTTATAGGCCAAAATCGCATACCTTTTAAATTCGCGTTTTACTCAAATTGAGTTATCGCAGACAACAAGCAACCAAATTGAGTTTCAATTGCGCCATTTTGTAGAGTAAGAGTGTATCTTTCAACCATAGTTAGGCCGTCATTTTCCATCGAGTCAGCCCAAAATGCCGAAGACTTGTTTTTAAAAAATCACGATTTTCAACGATTTTTTTGGATTCAAAGCTATGTTTCACTTCATTTAACTGTACAGTAAAAACCGAAAAAATTCAGGGAACATCTACACATCCAAAATAAATTTTTAGTTGCGTTGGAACCGCTTTAAAAGGATTAGAACGCTCGAAAAAAAATTAAAATATCAAAAAAACACATTTTTCTCGTTTACGGGTTTTTGTGGGGTTGGAGAGGGTCGGAAAAAATTTCAAAAAAATTTTTTTCGGTCTCCTCCAAAGTTTTTGGGTCGATTGTTTCAAAACCGGTGGGGGCCGCCAGACCCCTCTTATTCCGCTATCCCTTTTCTTATATTAAATGAAATCCAAGGGCTGGACCGGGAATCGAACCCAGTACCACAATATTCAAGTATTTGAAAAGCATTTTTTCATAAAAAAGAAACACTATTAAATTACTTCGTCAAATATCAACTAAATAAATACTCGGTGTAGTGATTTACAGACGTTCTCAGTTTAAGAAAAGCCTGGCAGAAGAGCAGAGCACACCACTTAAAATCAAGCTATTCTTTCTGAAGACCCACTTTACTGGTTTTTATTAAATAATTTGATCAAAATGTTCCTCATCGCTCAACGAACCAGAAATCAACAAATTTTGTTCACTTTTTTTCTCTTATTTCTATTTCAACGTCTTTTAGTTTTTACAACATTTATATATTTTCTGAGAGAAGCAAGTGTTTAACTGTTCATACATTTGTAAGAAATAAAATTTAATACAGGCAATTGCTTGTGTTCAATAATTATTGGTTCATTTCTTGTACTGCACTTAATATAAATTTGACTTTATTTTTTATATAAATAAATAAAACAAAATGAATTAAATCTGCTTGCAGATAAGACCTTATGGAATTATACTTGGCAATAATTTGAACAAATTCATGAACGAAGATTTTGGTAAGTAAAGAGGGATTCGACCTTGTGTTTCTTTATTATGTAATTTTAGGTTTGATAAATTTAATTTTCACTTAAGGCACAGAACTTGAAGAAAGGTTGAAAAATGAAGTGATTGGACCATTGGAAGAAGTGGCGTCAGATAGTCTTAAAAAGAAATTAGAAAGATTACCTTACAACATTACACGAAACCGTGTTCTCAGAAGCGCAGATTACCAGTAAGTCTTTTAATGAACAATTTCTTGTTAGCATCAATTATGGTGACAAAATGAGTGACAAAGTGTTAAACCAGCGATTCTAGAAGATTTTTTCAAGCATTAGATTGTTTTCTAGATGTTCTTGTACCCCAACAATTTTTTTTTTTATTGATTAAATTTGTTACTAATAACTTTTCGATTAGTTTATGTATCTATAAGAACTATATTATATGAAAAACTAACAAAGAGGATGATCAAGCAGAAAGGTTATGTAATACCAGTATTTAGGTGCACCGATCAAATTACTCATTATTAAGGAATTGTTAACTTATTAAGGAATGTTTTACACGTTACAGAGAGTACATTTTAGAATTATATTTCTCAAGTAATTCAACTAGATTTTTGAATACTAAAATCTAATCAACATAAGTACATCATAAGTACGCCTACAGCGTAACATTGCCAGCAATCGATTAACCCCAACACATTCGGTTTAAAAGGAGAATTCCATGAAGGAATGCCTGTGGCGAAGGTTCTCCTAATAAGAGGTGATGAACAGTAGCGAGAGATCCAAGATGTTTGTGGGTGAAATAGAAGTTTGATCTTCAACTCACTTAATCCATGGACCGTGATTTGTGAAACAAGTGAGTTGCCTTGCAATAGGATCGGACGCTTTTTTGTTGTTCAAAAGTAATTTTTTGTTGGTGTAAATTTTTGTTTTTAACCACCATACATCACTATGATTTGTTAAAAACAGTTTTGTCCGTAAGGAAATTTTTTGGAAGTTTCAGAATTTTTAACCACTGTCCTGAACTATTTGTTATAAGTAGGGAACGGATTTTTATGTATTTAAAAATGCCAAATATTTAACTAAAATATGCATTTATTTTCGTCAATTATGTGGAAAATATGTGATTTTCTTAAAATATTTTCTGGAATATTTAAGTAAAATGGACATTTTTTTTTATGAAAATGGAATTTTTTTTGGGGGGGGAAGTTATAATTATTTATACAAGAAAAGAAAATTTTTACAATTTATAATAATTTATTAGGTACAAAATAATTTGTTTTTACAAGTTATAATGATTTATACAACAAAGAACATTTTTACTATTTATAAAAAGATGTGTTAAATTTTCAATTTTGAAAACTTCACTCTTCGAAATTGTTTGCAACCACATGAAATTTCAAATGTTGGAACGTAAAGTGACGACGATCAGGGCGTAAGATGGACAAGTAACGACTAAAAGATCGTTCAACATCTACAGATGTTATAGGTGCCTTGCTAAAAGAAGTTATCTCGTTGGTTGTAAAGGGTACACGATGTTCTGAGGTGACTTCTGTTCCACTGATAATATCAGAAATCTGGCAGATGGTCTCCCACCCTTTGTTCTTGCTCAGTACTTCTACCAGTTTTGATCTGATCAGATCTCCCTTACTCCCAGGTATTCCTTCCACCTTTTCGATGACTTTTTTTTAACGTTGGACACGTTTTCTGTCAGTCGAACATTTTGGGACTCAAGTTGGGTAATGGCTTGTGCAAGAAATACGCAATTGTCAGAAATGAATGCAAGGTCGTTCCTTAAATTAGGTTTCTCGAATAAAGACTTGGCTGTATTTATCGCTACTGCTTCGTCTTCGAGATGTGAAAGGACATTCTTGATTTTATTGTAGTTTTCATAGTAAAACTGAGCTGCTTCCAGCCAAGTACCCCATCTTGTCAATATTGGTTCTGGTGGAAGGCACAAGTCTGGATAGAGATCTTTTAGCATTTTAATGCGACTTGGTGCTTTTAAGAACACTTTTTTAACCACTGTGATTCACAGTCTGTGGTTCACAGTTCCTATCAACCACCTCCCAATTATGAAAATATGCCCAAAATGAAAAATATGTACATATTTTGATTAAATATGTAGAAATATTTATTTATTTTAATCAAATATGTATAAATATGCGATAACATCCAAATATGTGGAAATATGTGAAATAAAAGTAGGCTCAAACGGCTTAAAGAGTGTCAGTATGAATACTTCTAGTTGAAAAACGTCTGTAAATTGCCTAGAAAAAAATATGTAAATACATACGAATCCGTTCCCTAGTTATAAGATACAACACCGGCATTAAGCAAATAGTTATTCAGTAAAACATTGAGTTATCGAAACCAACATTTTCTTCCACCTAATGATTCAATATTATACGTAGATATTGATATTGCTAGATTTGCATTCCAATTTCTTTTGTTTGGTGAAGCTATGTATCACATCTGATGATCTCAGAACTTCTGAGTCCTAAATATCTCAAACTGAAAGGAAATTTCCCTAAATTTGAAATTCGAAATATGATTTTACATATAAAGAGAGGTAGTTGCATTTTAGATTGATTATGATTTCAACTATAATTTGGTATATCAAGCTAAAAAATTTGAAGTATATGTTAATTTTATAAAAGGGAAATGTGTCTTTCTTATCTTACACTTACAGTCCTTTTACGTCAGATCGGCTTTACGTCCAACTTTTGAAAAAATGTCATGGACAAAGGTGGAAAGCTTACTTTACTTTTTAAATTTCCACATTAGCCAAGACTGGGATTTGATTTCAAGCCCCCCCCCCATCTTTCTAAGCAACATTTCTTTTACTGAAAAAAATCCTCTTTCTTCGTTTTCTTCTATCTTAAGAATTTTCAACGTAATATAGAAAAATGGTTAAAAAATCAATACAAATTTATACAAGAGGTAAGTGACACTCAAATAAGTTTTTCAGTACAATTATTTTATGAATAATCCTGCTATTTTAAATTACAGATCAATCACCGAATTTGAAAAATTATCTACAAACGACCTCATGGATGGATTATTAAGTATAGTAGCTGAAATAATACGAGAAAATCACAACGATGAACTACCAATACCCGATATTAAAGAAGGGTTTGAAAAACAAGTTAGGTTACATCAATTAAATTCTTTTATTTAAGTATAATTATATGGCAATGTTCTAACATTGGTATTGAGACCAAACCTGCTCGAAAAATGTCATTAGTAGTAAATAATAATTATAGTATGTATATATCAAAAAGTAATTTACACAATTCACAACTTAGATGCAATCAACTTTTAGAGATGAGACAATTTTGGTCAAAATAGTCCATAAATAAATATAATATAAGCAAATTAATACTCTGAAAGCCTCCAATAAACAAAACAAATTATTAGGTACCAATTTTTGTTTATACAAAAGACTAACTTGCTATTCCCAGCGATATAAATATTAATGCACAGAGCTGTATCAGCTAACAAGAGTGGAATACTGATCTGAGATTTTATTCAATCTGATTGAAGAAAAACCAAACCCAAAAAAAGTTGTAATAAAACATAAAATTCGCAGATGAATTCAAATCAGGTGTCATTGATTATTTTATTACGTAGGCCAATTTGATTCTTTTAATACGTCTATAATCTTTGATTGTAATGAAGTTAATTAGTCAAAAAACAGGCATCTGAGTTCCTTTTCTGTCCTAAAAGAAATGTCAAAAAAAGCTTTGCGATTTGGAAAACGCATATGCAAAGTACCAACACATACCAAGAGTTGCGAACAAGTTATTGTTTTGTTAAATTAAAAAATAAAATCAACAGAAATTAAATTCATTTGAGAAGTAAGTTCTTTCAGAAACGTAAACGAATAAATGAATATTTTTTACAAAGAAAAAGGGACTTGCCTACAGTAGATTGAGTTTTACATTTTACTTAAAACAAAAAAATAGCAGACAAACAAAAACCACTTCAAAGTACTGGAAGAAGATTGATTTTACGCTTGAACTTTTATTTCTTCCTTTGTGAAAGTATATATTTGTATCACAGGTTCCTATCTTCTTAGTTTGAATTGAATTATACCAAAGTATACATGGAGATCTTGTTTATAGATGAAGGCAATACTTATGATCGATTTATTGCTGATTGAAATTGCAAACCTAATGTTATAAACTGAATTAAATCGAATGCTAACATCCTTTCCTTTGAATTTATAAAATAATCTAAAGTAACCTAAATAAAACTTGCTGTAACAGAGATATTTAGTGATAATGTCTTAGGCCTTTTTTTTGAGGCTGATTCGTGAAAATAATTTCTCGATTCTCTTCAACTATCCAATTTCAGAACAATACCTTCACTGTCTCTCTACCAATTTGATTCTGACATAAAATAAAATAAAAATAAATAATCATAATAATGCAATAGTAATCAAACTCTAGCTTTGGAAGGGAGCCATAATTCAATATTTGATTTAACAGCTGAAAATCCTGGTTTAAAGAGTGGTAGAATTTAGGGAATAAGTATTTTTGTAATTTAGACAGTCTTCCTACTACTCCTACACAAATGTTCGGAATTAGAAAAAGTTAGAAAAGTAAAGTGGGTGTCCACGCCAGATTTTCTTGTCACAGAGCAAATCGGCAAAGTAGTTTTCGGAAAAACTCGGAAATATTTAGTGTAAGTTGCAATGAAACTTCCAATAGACAAGTTCCCTTTAAACTTGAAACTATATTAGTCGGACATGTTTATTTCTTAACTACACCTTACAGAAAAATCTGATATTTATTAACAATTATTTTTCAAATTTTCCAAATTAGCTTTTACATGTGGTAAAACTGGGAGCGATATTTCATGCAACTGAAGGAATAGCCCGTGGAGTAGCTACATTGCAACGAGTAGGAAATGCAAGACTGCAACAAATGAATCACACAGTGCATTTCTCCGGCTCTGTAGGCTTTCAGAAATTACAAGTGAGTAACTTTAATAAATAATAAAATTAACAATCTTGTGAAAATTAGTCAATCAATATTCATTCATAAAGAATGTGTTTTAAAGTTTTTTTAAAAAAAGAAAAAGCAAATAGAAATAATACTTTAGAATAAAATTTCAGTAAACGTCTACTCACCTCTCAAAAATAGTTGGAATCCTCATAATGGATTTATAAAGCAGGAAATAAACCGACGATAAAAACTGAATGTCACACTACTGGACAGCCGCTCTCACTGTCACTGACAGGCAAAAAATTATGCACCAGCATAATATAACCTTTCTGGGTTTACGGAATTAATGCAGCAGCCAAATTATATTAAAAAACCAGCGATGTTATCTAAAACTGCGGACTAACCATAATTTCAAAAATTCATTTTGTTAAAAACAAAAAATAATAATAACTTTAAAATAATTATATCTGACGGCTGATAAACATCACATCATTCTAGAAAACCGCTCAGAAATGTTTATTGATAAGCTCAGATAACTTTCATTTTTATTTGACTTCTGCTTTAATGAATTAATGAATGTTTTCGGAGAGTAGCAGGATGAGTAAAAAAGATAATGAGATATTGTCTAAGGAGCCAATGCTCTTAGATATCTACGTCTTAAATTAAACAAAAATGTTAAACTAATAACTAGTTTTTTTGTTTAAATTCTTTTTATTTCATTTACAACTGTGTGATGGCAACAATTTATGATTAAATATAGTTCATAAACAAAATAAAATGAAAGTATTGAATGAAGGCCATCCAACAATGGACCATCATTAGTCGGCTAACTCAGGATGAATTTGAAGGATGCCCTTTTTTTATCATGAGCCATAGATGATTCATCCTTTGGGAACGATTCGAGTGGAGTTTGAACCAGATTTCCATATTTAGTTAACTTAAACCAGCATTCGTCTTCATCTGATGTAATGTTTTTTTTTGCTTGACGTACCCTATCCATTCCTGGCTATTCTTTTGTTAAGAGAACATCCGATCCTTGTTCTTCTTGTTTAGAACACTTGGGAGTAATCCTCCAGAGTCTTTGTTATTTTTCTTTGCAATTATATCTAGCCACTCTGCCTCTTTATCACTTAATTCATTCTACTTATGTTCTCTGAATTGTTTGTTCGATGGTTTCGTTTCTTAAAGTTACTCTGGAAAATGCGTTGCTACTAGATTTGCCTTAGAATTATTTCTACTTCTTTCTAGAAGCTCCATGTTGGAGTATTACATGCGAGTACTAACTTAAAGAAATTGCAAAGGGTGCAAAACAAGTGCCTAACGTACAATGTACACCTTCTCTTAATTTGCATGAAATTACTGGTCTGCAAAATGTGAGAGACTTATTGAAGGCAATTTTATCTTAAATTCTTGCAAAATAATACACTTATTAATGCGCTGGTCAGTAATTTAGCTAATTGTGTCGTAAATAAGACACTCATATGTAAACGAATTTAACATTTCATCTGTTCACCAACATAATTGAGAACAATTGGAGCTTTATACGAGGTGTGTTCAAAAAGTAACGGGAATTTTCGTTTTTTGAAAAAAATATTTATTTATTCATCTACATTAATATTGTCGCCTTCAAAGTAGTCCCCTTCGCATACAATACACTTGTGCCAGCGCTTTTTCCAATCCTCGAAACACTTCTGAAACTCGATCTTTGTGATAGCTTTCAGCTCTTTCAGCGATTCGCTTTTAATATCATCTATGCTTGTAAAACGACGGCCTTTTAATGTTCTCTTTATGTTTGGAAATAGAAAAAAGTCACATGGAGCCATGTCTGGCGAATATGGAGGCTGGGGCATCGTTAAAGTTTTGTTTTTGGCCAAAAATTCACGAACAAGCAATGAAGTGTGAGCAAGTGCATTATCATGGTGCAAAATCCATGAATTGTTTTGCCACAAATCCGGGCGTTTTTTTCGGATTGCTTCACGCAAACGGCGTTGAACTTGTAGGTAGTACTCCTTATTGATTGTTTGACCTTGTGGCAAGAATTCATGATGCACTATGCCATTAAAATCGAAGAACACAGTGAGCATAACCTTCACATTCGACCGCACTTGTCGAGCCTTTTTCGGTCTTGGCGATCCAGAATGCCTCCACTGGGACGATTGAGCCTTAGTTTCGACATCATATCCGTAAACCCATGTTTCGTCACCTGTTATAACACGTTTCAGTAGATCCGCATCGTTGTCGACTTCATTGAGTGACTCTTGAGCAACTTCCATTCTCCGCTGTTTTTGTTCGAAATTCAACAATTTTGGAACAAATTTTGCTGCCACACGTTTCATACCCAAAACATCCGAAAAAATTTCATGGCATGAGCCAATTGATATGGCAACATCATCAGCGACTTCTCTGATTGTGATTCGGCGATCGTTCATAACCATTTCTTTCACTTTTTTCACGTTTTCATCGGTTGTTGATGTGCTTGGACGTCCAGGTCGTTCGTCATCTTCAACGTTTTCGCGGCCATCTTGGAAACGTTTATACCACTCGTAAATCCTTGTTTTACTCATAGCAGACTCACCATATGCCTTTATTAACATTTCACACACTTTATTTCATTTTTTACGCAAAATTTAATACAAATTCTTTGATCCATTTTTGTTAACAAACAAAAATCGCCAAGCTCGAAAAACACGTCTAACCTTAACGGCTGCCACTTAAGAAGTAAACAATGAATATTACTGAAAATTTTATCGTACTTCAGGGGCATGTGTACCAACATAATAAAAAAAATAATTTTACAATCAGACTCTCCAAACCCGCGAAATTTAAAAATTCCCGTTACTTTTTGAACACACCTCGTATATACATATGTATGTATATTCCCAGCAGCATAACTCGAATCTCAAAGAAAAATGAAATTAATGGAAGATGAACAGATGAAATTGCATTCTTGGTACTTTTGCAAGCAATATCTATGGTTATGTGCACATTGGACGATAAATAAATTTTATTACTATTATTATTTCCAGAAGCCTGGATGAGGTTATGTTCTGAATTTTTTAATGCCCTAGAATACAAATACAAAAATGTGGAGAGACATACCAACCTTTGGCGAAAATGTTCGCCTTTGCATTATTTTTCTCCTTCAGTTTCTCCTTAACCTGAGAGATAGTTTGAAGTACACCTTTAAAATATTAAACTCCTTCAATATCCTTTTAATTTGTTTAAAATAACCAGCTAATCTTTTTTGTGACTCACTTGTCCAATAAAACTTTATACATTGATTTATTTTTCAGATTTATTATGGCAGATACCGCGCTGAAGTGTTTGGACTTGGGCCTGGAGGCTCAATATCAACCAATGTAGCACCAATTGCTATCCGCTTGCGAGTACGCATAAATTTCCTGACAAGACGTGTATTCCTTGATCATCTTTCTATCACACAAGTGGGGTAATTATTATAGTTTGATTATAATTAGTTTTTATTTAATTAATTAGGAAAAATAATACTTAATCAATTGATTTTAGAATGAAATATTGTCCCAAAGCAGTTAAAGCTAATTAATAATCTAATATTTATTCTAATGGTTTACTATATTTCAAATGAGCAAGTGTTAAAAATAGTTTATTTTGTACAAAACTCAATTTTTTAATTTGCTTTTATTTAGGTATCTATGTATCTTTGTAAATATTGGTAGACAATGTTGCCTTCCTAGTTGTGTAATTAACAAGTTAAAATCGAATAACAAACCCTGAAACTAAAGTAAAATATTTGTTCTGAAATATTCTGAACTAGATTAATCCTTTCTTTGCGAGTGTGTATGTGACAGAACACTTTATTCTTGCGTGGCATTACCTATCCGTTTGAATTCAGAGAATCTTAGCGTTTCCACCTACGTTTATGATTAAGATATTTTCCACCATGTGGTTGGAAATCTAATGTAAATTTGACATTTAACCAATAATTTGACGTTTAATTTTACTAAACTGTCAGACGTATAATGTAAGAAGGAAAAGCCAAAAGTACACCGAACAATTTAGATAGAAAACTAACATTTTTTTAGTGTAGAAATCACATTTACCTCGCCTTCAGCTTTATTATTGAAATTTCCAATCTTCTCACTCATGACGACTCTCTAAGTTTATAGTGAGAGTTTTTTTGTTACTTCCTTGCAAACTTACCAAAATGGAATTCGTAATATTAAATTATTCTAAATTATCTATTGAAAAAACTGTGATTTTTTTTTTTTATCGAAAATATTGCTTTTAGAATAGGTTTTTATGCAATAAACTTTTAAATATATAAATTTTTTTTATGGTGGTTAAATGTTTCTCACATTTGCTCGCAATAAATAATGGCTGCCAGTTGAACCTTATTGAATCTTGTCACGTTTTGGCATATTTATGTGGCGCTAACCCCTTTACCCATAGATTCACAAACACACTGCGGTAAAGTTCTCCTTACAAGTTTATCTACCTCTCAAATGCTCTAATTTAACACATCTTCAGTTGGAAATTTCCTTATCGGTTCTACATTTGTCATCAACTTTGTATCTTGCTAAAGTATTATTTTTGGAATTAAGAATTTTTGTTTGTTTGTTAAATTGTTTATAAAAGAATATTCATTTATGTTTTAGATAGGTGACAACTTGGAAATAAAGATATACTCTAAGTGTTCAATATCCTTAAAAACAGAACACCTGCAGAACTTTCTGCAATCATAAAAATGAGAAAGTAATTCTTATTATATTTTCCTGATTAGTGGTCCACTATATTAATAATTTGGATGTTTTATTTTAAACATTTGAAATTTAACATTTTTTTTATCTAATTCTCAAAGATCTCAATGATTTATTTACTTTCTGTTATTCTCCTATTGAAGAAAAGTAATGGCTACCTTTTTCCAGGCAGGCCTTACTCCAACTGCCAATTATGTTAGGTGACGTTGACAGAAGCGATCAGCAAAATACTTTAAAGTTCTCAAATTAAACATTAAATAAAATCCAAGGCCTAGACCGGGAATCAAACCCCAGTGCCATAATAGATATTAACTTTTCAGGTCTTGCCTCTAACCGCTCGGCTACCGTTGGCTAATCACGTATTAAATGTTTTATGAATTGCTGTGTGTATGTCTTAATTCAAAAAAAGAAAAATTGCAGAATGTTTAAATTTGTTTAAAAAAAAAATCAAAATCGGCCGACCTAATGTGCCACTTTATTGATTTAATTTTTTCAGGTTTTAGAATTTTTTTTTATTAATCTTGCAGTACTAGTTAAATGTATTACTTCTATTCGAAAAGTATTCCCAGGTAAAATTGTTCTCCTAAAATTGTAAAATTGGTACTTCTGTACGAGAGGGATTGTTCAGGCTTTCCTCTAATGTGTCATTTATGCTAATTTTACCGTCTTACCGTCTGTATAAATTAATAAAAATTAAGCTTGGGGCTAAATTTATAACTTTAACTGACCGAAAGTGTCATTTACTGTCAAGACTTTTCAGTATTTTGGGATTTCCTCAAAAAATGGTTTGTACGATTTTAATGAAACATCGTTCATTGACTAAAAATTGTTTTCTTTTATCATAATCATAAAAGGTTCTGCTTTCTTTATTTAGACTGAACAAAGACTGTTATTATTAATAAATTATATGATTTATTTTTATTTTATTTTACTTTTTAATTTTTGTGGCAGTTTCCTTGTTTTACTCTTAATATAATTATACCTACTATGAATATTTAGGAGTATTATATAAAACATAATACTAAAGAGGTTAGAGAAAGGAGTGTATTCTGTAAACGTAGAATAGAATATACATCTATGCGGCGCTCCGTTAATTAAATTGACTTTACTCTAAAATGGTATAAGCAGAACAGCCTGTATGTCTGAAGGAGGAGAGATAAACTCTAACATTCTGTATTATCCATTATTATTACAAACATACAACCACCTATGAACATACGCCTCAATAAATAACTAGCTTTAAGGAAATCAGGAACATAAATAGAAAGACGTAATTAAATCTAATGACTCCTCTTTTGATTGTTTACATCGATCTCTCTCTTTCTTTGGTGAAGAACTTATTGCAGCCAAGTTAATTGGATATCTCTTAGTTTGCACTCTGGTAGCCAGGATATGCAATTCTTTACTGAAGGACTCAATATGTGTCAAATTCATTCTTTAAAAAAAAAACTACTAAGAAAATAATGTGGGATTTCACTAACTTAATCACCCACCTTCAGACGATCATAGAGGTTGTTAAATATTTATAGAAATATTGTTTACTTTCTCTTGCTTAGGTAAGGGAAGTATTGCAATCTTATCAGTTTTTTTTTATTTCGAGTTTTCATTAGAAATTTCCTATTTGAAGTTCTCTGAATCCAAAAAAGTGGTTTTTATAAAATACTCTTGATGTGAACCAAATATACCAAAGACTAAAAATTCCAGGAAGCTGAAATTAGGAGTAGGTCTCCATCAGCTGACCTAACTGTAACATAGTGATCATAATCTCTTAAAGATTTTTCACTTTTTCCAGAATTTACTCGAAGCTGCTCCTATGATTTTCCCTGTGTTACCACATTGAAAACTCATGATGGTCCATAACTTTTTTTTGAATCATTTCCCCAAATTCAATTAAGGGCACTTCTGTTAGAAGGGCGCAGTTAGGCTTTCTTTTAAGCCCATTCAAATGTAATTTAAGATTTTGTTTCCTATATATATATTACAAACAAGGTTGAAGTGTGAATTCTTCAATCGCAATGATCATTTTAATTGAACGGATTATCCACTTCTTTGAGGTTTTCTTAAAAATGGCTCCAAAAATTCACTTTAATAATGAAAATTCTTCCTAGGAGCTTCTTACAGCTCACTGTCCGGTGATGGACAGTGTTGTCTGTAACGAGAGAACGCTGTCCGGAGGCTGGCAGTGCACAGAAAAAAGCTCCGGGCGCCAATAACCTTAGATGTTGACGCGCCTCAAATAAATAAATAAAAATTAATGAAAATGCATTTAAAACATGCAAATCAGAGATGACTGACTTCAGAACCAACATTTTCAACAAAAGAACTTCGAAGTCAGTTGCCACCGATTTTATCCGCCTTAATCAAACAAAATAAATCTAAAATACTTGAGAAGTTTTAAAGATTAAGAGTTCAACTTTGTCTTTAATTTTCATAAATTGAAATAAATTAGCATAAATATCGCTACTGCTGCAGTTTATCATATTTAACAATAGCATATTGGTCAGGCATTATTATCCTGAGTATGAGTTATATGATGAGATAAAAACTTGATTTAATTCTTTACAGATTAGATTGTTGTTTTTTATTGTTTCATTACTATTATTATTTATTTTTTCAGGAGAATACAAGTAAGACTGCGAGGATTAGGATGGTTTGTTGACCGTTTTCTGTCTTGTATAACAAACTGGGTAGTAGCCATGTTCAGAGATCAGATATTAAGGTTAGTGGAGAAGAGAGTCACTAAGTACACCCGCGAGACATTGGCCAAATCGACCATCGATCAACTTATCACCGGGGACACATCCATTTAACTAAGTACTTAAATAAATGTTTTATTTTGCTAGTAGAGCAATACTGTCACGACACTTATACCTTTGCAGTTTCTAAATACTTTAGAATGTTCTAGTTCGTAAATATTAAAATATTCGTTGTAAAATTCTATCTGGATTTTGCAATTTATGCAATAGCTATAATAATGCGATTTATTTATATAAATAATATCATGTATTTAATTTAAAAAATGAAATAAATAATGATATATATAAATTAACAATCAAATAAAATAAATCAATTAAAAATATTTAATTTATAAAACTACTAGATAAACTTCAGCACGGACTAGCTTAATTAACGCTAGTTTTTTCTTCTTTTAGAAAAGTAATTTCTCAGATATATTTTCGAAATTCTCTAAATCTTTGTACGATTCAGAAACCCAGAAAACACAAAAGAGGATTGCTTTTTTATGAGGAATTAAAAATCACCCATTTTACGCTTTGATAGTTACTCATTATTGTGCCAAAACACTGAATTTTAAAGTGTACTTTATTGATATTTTGTAATTGAGTTTGCATGTATAAGTGGTGCCTGAAGAGATAATGTATCGTTAGATACATTTTTTATAACAATTTTTCATTTATTTGGTGTTTAATGATTACGCCGTGAGACATGTACTGTCTTATGGTACCTTCCTTATTCGTGGTTATTGCAATGCCTTTTCAGAAATCACGTCAGTACAATCAATGGGCCTGAGGTCGCATTACGACTAAGATTAGATTGTCAACGTTTATAATTTATGTATAAACAGTTCGAAACCTAAGTGGTTCGGCTATGACTATATTCTCCAATAAGATGCTGGAGTCGAATATTACCCTTTCAAGGGATTAATCTAATGAAGAGATTATTGTATTTGTTAATAAAGACAGAAATTGTTGATTGTGAAATCACATTTCTTGTAGAACATCCTCTAAAGGAGAAGATGTTAACTTTGTGACCACAACTTAACCAACTTCAACCTACCTTTATTATTAACCACTTTGTCCTGGTACCATATCGGCACTCTAATGGCGGTGACCTAGCAACAAACTGGTGGTGCTTCTGGCGCGCCTGCTTTAATGCTATTATAAACACAGAAATCATTACCAAGGCTAAATTTATGGTTCGTCAATACAATTATGATCCATTAATTTGAATAACATTTAATGTCTCTAGGCTTTTCTTGCGAGTAAATGATGAATAATTTTCCTAATTTTTGACTCTTTGTTTCTAGTATTTCGAAGCTGAAGCTGTTTGATACAGTGTTTTAATCAATTTGAACAATCTTTATCAAGTAAGTTGTTAAATTATAGTGCTGGCTTTGTTTCGATTTCAAGGATTCAGACAGAGTCTCCGGCTATCGAAGTACTTTCGTTTACCCTTTAAGTCAAATATTTTTGTTTTCAAGCACAGTGCTGGGGGCAAGTATGAGAGTTACTATTCTCTCTATACACCTCAAGTCCATTAAATTCGTCATATTAGGTTTTATTTAAATTAGCTTCAAAACCTTTCATTAAAAGCATTGGCTGTAAAATGTGCTGAAGGTAAAATGAAACTATTAATAACCATCAATTAAAAAAATAATACAAAATAAAATGTTAGGCATTGCTTTTTATTAACTTAAAAACATAAATATCATAAAATAAAACTTAAAATAAAAATAAAATAGTAACAGCATCGTTAACTTTTTTAATTTAATTGTATTAAAAAAAAAAAAAATTAGTAATCACATATAACTTTTTGGAATTATGCACTTACACAATTTAATGCACATCATCTCAATCTTCTCACTTTTGATTACGTTTTAATTTTCCTCCTCATGGAATGAAATATTTTAGTTTTACAAAGATTTACATCTACTCTAATGCCTTAGGTATATAAATACATTTCATGTTTGGAATTCTAATATTTGACTACGTTGCAATACTGTTTGACAGTAGTTCTTAATTATTTCACAAAGCTATTAAGATAATTGTCGTGGCAAATTAGAAAGTTATAAATGCCTTGCAAAAATTGACAGCAATTATTAATTTTTTAAATGACAATACAATTTTGTTTATGACAGGTCCCTGTAATTTTTTTTTTTTAAATGATTAAAACAAAAACAATTTTTTTTTTTTGTTAAAAGTTTTGAAATTGTAAACTGAAAATTCAGCATCGAAGATAAATCAATTTCTACTAAATTGCACTTAAAATTGCTTTGTCCCTCTCTTTATATCTATAAAAAAATCTTTTTCTAAAACATTCAGAAAACTGATATAAATTTCCGGATAACATGAAATTAAAGATCCCTACGATTTTTCGTTTGAGAAATAATGTTTTCTCACTCTTCCCTTCTCTATCTCTAATGTGCTGAATTTCAAGCTGTGTTTACTATTTCAAAAATCTATAAAACTGTACTCTGAATGTACTGTGCTACAACATTCACCAAGCTAAAAAAAAAAAACTAATTTTGTAATTGGCAGAATTTAAGGAATGTTGATTTTTCTTGTTAGGAATTTTTGGACAAAAAAAATTTCCGTCTTCAATGTTTTATTTCTGGATGTTAAAGTCAAATAAGGTCATCATGAACGTTAATGTATTTTATTCCTTGCCAAATCGCTATTCTTTCTAATGTTTTTTTATTAAAATGCAACAAGATATAATGATACCGAATTTATGAGAGATAAATTCAACATTACAGGCTCCATTAAAATATTTAATATGCTGATGAGGCCTTATTAAGTGACTAACATTTTGAAATTAAACAACTAAGTCCTTCCGTCAAAAATCTTTAACAATGAAAAACCACTTTTGTTCTTGAAAATTTATTATTATTTATAAAACCAATTTGCACTTTAATCACTGTAAATTATTTACCAATTTATACAATGAGGCAAACGTAATATCCTTAAAAATATTGAATTCTGCTTTTTTAAAAAAACAGGCTTAATTAGTACTAATGTTTAAGCCACATATTTGTAAGGCATCATTTATAGAATTAAAATAATTTCTTTAAAAATAAGTAAAGTAAAAAACTAATAAATACGCAAATAAATTAAGTTCATAAAGCTAAAAAAAAATTGTTTTCTTTTCTTTGTTCAATTTAAGTAAATTATTAATGGATATATATCACAATTTTACAACGTTAAAGGTTAAAGTAACTGATATTACCAAAATTTAAGTAATTAGTATGTACTTTTAAATGCATAACAGGTTTTATTCAGTTCAAATTGCACTACATATTTAGAAAATAAAATTTATCCTTTTTTTTCTTTTTGCAAACAAACATAAAATATATGTTGCTTTTAAATTAAATAACAATTTAAAAAAATAAATAACATAAATTAAAGTTGAAAAATTAGGAAAAGGAAATAGCAAATAAATATTCTAAAATTAAAAATAACTACAATTTTTTTTTCCTTTTTTTAAAAAAGAAAAATGAAAAACTGAGAAAAAAAAGAACCTGAATAATGAGTATGTTTATTACACTTTAATACTACCTTAATATTTCAATATTACTTTGGATAGGATCATCATTGTACATTGGTCTTACAGAGGCAGTCTGATGGAATCTTTGTCTATTTGAGAAATCTTCGTTATCTTCCGTTAACTGTGAAGGTGACAATTCTACACCTGGATGGTATGGTGGTACAACTATTTCTTCGTAGTCAACTCCTCTTTTACTGTAATTCAAAATGTAAAATTTATGTTAAAGGTTAATTTGCTTATGCTTATTATACTGGTCTCACGATAAGAGTAGATCAAAAGGCCATCTTCTTTTCAATCTCCTCATAGGATTACCTGGTAAACTGGAAGAACATGGGTGTGGTCTATTAAAGGATTAGGATAAGCTATTGTACAAGCAATGGAATTTGAGAAAACGAGTTTTCTCAAGATCTTTAACGAAAGGGTGATATTTTGAGGTAATCTTAGGATGGATGATTTACGAGGAATCGGTCAAATAAAACAACTCGTCTCTTTGCCAACGTTTCGACAAATATATTGTCCTCTTCAGGGCGTGGCTATGCGGATTGGTTGAGTTACAGAAATTGAACAGAAACGTTGGCAAAGAGACGAGTTGTTTTATTTGACCGATTCCTCGCAAATCATCCATCCTAAATTTAACAATTTACGGTCACGAAACCAATATATTCATTTTTGAGGTAATTATGGCTTGTGAGGTTAGATACAAAAAACGGATCCAAAATGACTGGATACGTTTAGTCGATCCCCATACTTTGATGCCGTATGATGTAATAGGTCGCAGAAACCGTAGGTATGTATAAGAGTGTTCTCTTATTTAGTTATGGGTTTCGATCGTTTGTAAGCAGTTCTGCTAGCGTTAGTCAGTTATATTAAGCTTAGCAAGTTTACTCGTAGTTGGTTGGTTTCTTGTCTTTTAAGTCTAGTATGAGAGATTTTTTTTTAAAGAAATTGTACCTCTATTTTTGTGTTCAATGCAAACAAGTCTTGTGCGTGATTTCTAAGTTAAACCTTTTGTCTCGGTGCATTCCTAGGTACCGCAAATGATCAGAATAGGAATATTATGCAAGAAGGAGGGTGCTAGATTTTTTAACGGCGATTGTTGGAGACAAGATTCCAGAGAGTAAAGATGAAGGAAAAGCGAATGCAAGATCAGTATGTATGGGGAGAATAGTAGTTCTTCAGTGGAGAAATTAAAGGAGGTGTCAAAAAACTACAGGCAAGTTAAAAGATTTATGCGAAGAAGTGAAGGGAAGCTATGATACTCATACTTCCTAGAGGTAATCGACCTAAAGAGCACAGAAAGAAGATTGGAAATCTCCTTAAATGATTTTAATGTTACAGGGAAATAATACCTTGAATTCAAGAGTTATAGTTATGGTGACCTAAAGGTAATGAATCTGCTGGCTGAATAGTCAAATGGGAACTGCGATTTCTGAACTGATTGTTATTCAAAACTTTAAAATTGAATCAGTTGTGAATAAGATAAAAACAACATGAAAATATCCACATTTATTAAACTGGGCGCAAAAAAAATGTTAATATCTGTCTAGCAAGAAAGACACATTTAGATTAGTAGTGGCCACGTTTACTCTCCGGCGGGGCTCCTGTCCACCTGTCCTCTTCAACTGCAATCCTCTTCCTGTTACAGATCTGGTGCACTACCTTGGGCTCTACATAGACAAAAGTCTCACGTGGAACCCACACACTAGACTTAAAAGACAAGCAATGACGAAACGTGCGAAACTGCTTTACAGACTACTTGGACGACGCTCCAAATTGCCCATAGAACTTAAACGATTACTATACAATACTATTATCAAACCTATGTGGACTTACAGACTAGAGCTGTGGGGTTCAGCCAAACCAACAAACCTACGGACGGTACAAACATTTTAATCAAAACTCCTCCGACAGACAGCTGACGCACCTGTCTACGCGACTAACCTTAACCTTCACACCGACCTCAACATTCCCTTCATAGACCATCAAGCCAAGACTAAATATCAAAAATTTCATAATACTCTCTCTACTAGCTCAAATCCTCTTGTACAGTCTCTCGCCTCCTCTGACATCCCTAATACTTCTCGCTGACTGAATCGCCAGTGGTCCCGCGACTTCCTTACGGTCTGAAGGCCTAAATTATTACTCTTCTATCTCTCCTCTCTCGTATAGAGAGTGCTACCGCTGGGTAGCTTCTCTCCTCCTGGTCTTCCCGCACCAGTTCATCTCATTCACCTCCTATTTACTTATTGTATATATTTTTACAGATTGTAAATTACAAAACAAATAAAAAAAAAGATTCGTAGTGGTAAAGACTTGTTCTTTTTTTTATTCTATTAATTATTAGAACATCTAATACAAGTTAAGAATAATTTATAACATACCCGCACATCATTAAGAAAGCGATACGAATCCAACGGAAAAATTTAAATTCGGATGCTATGCCAGGTTTAACTGCAGGATTGGTCAGTCCAACGTATAACCAAATAATAAAAACTATTCCAATATTGGCCATAGCATAGCTCCAATGTACAAGGAACATCATACCTAGCTTTAGGAACGCCTGAATAAAAAGAGAGGAAAAAAAACGATATATTAAGATGAAACTTAAAATTACTTTACAAAGAACAAACACTGTGAACCTACTCCAAACAAAGAAAGCCATCTATTGCATAAATTTGAATACCAATTTGTAGTTTTCTTATGTACAGTATGACTAGGAGGTTGCTGTTGTTCTGGACTTGGCGTGGATGCTATCTGAAAATAAATTTTGTTTTATGTCAGAGTTAAAGATTTAAAAAAAAAAAAATTGTTATCAAAATAATTTACAATTTAAACGTCCTTATAATATAAAAAGTTGTACCATATAACATTTATTCAAAAGAAGAAGTGGGATATATACAGAAAATTACAACGTACACTTACTGCTGAATACATTCTATGTTGACTTCTTTCAGGAAATAATGTATCCAAGTCATTACTAAAATCACTCTGCTGAAGTGAAGGCGAAGAACCAGAATTTGGTCTATCCTTGGTTCTAAGATAAAACAAAACAAAAAAAATACAACATTATAAAAGTTAAAATGGTTTCCACAATAAATATTCAAAAATGCTTTATTATACCACTGACCTGAATCTTTGTTCACGTCGCATTTGAATATCAAATGTTTGAGCTAAAGCAAAATATGCATAATCAATAATAGCGTACATCATAAGGAAAGGCATTGTAACAACTGGGGCAAGTGAATTTATATCTCCAGCTAATATAAAACCAATAGTTACAGCAGCTACTAAAACCAAGGCGTAAACTGGGACTCTGTTAGGACCTCTCTGAAAATTAATGTTGTTTAAAACAATTTATTGAGATAATAAATATGTATTTCAAATTATGAATCATACGAGACTACTGCACAAACTGATTTACTCCACTTTGCAAAATATCTAAAATTTAAGTGACAAAACACTTGGTTCAGTCATACCTCTGTACATTTGTAATAAAGTTCCCAAATAATAAAGACTAACACCATTTAACGACATAAAAATGTTTTGGCTATTGAATAATAATTTATTTCAGAAGCCACTTTGATTAAACTCCGCGCTCTATTGTAAATCGTTGCAGTAATTTAACTCAAATAAATTACTGATTATTTGAGTAAATTTATTTAAATATATATTATAAACGGAATTTTAAAGAAACAATGTATACTTTACTTAATTATTTCATTGCATTTTCCATTTTTTGTTTTACGGAGTTAATCAAGTTGGGTAGTAAACGATTCTATACATACTTACTCCTTTTCCTAAAATTTGTATCAGGGGGATGACATTTTCGTTTGCAATTGACTGCAGTACCCTGGGAGTTCCATACATCGCTCCAAGACAACTTGACATTGAGGATACATATAAACCGGCCAATAATAATATTCCTTAAATCAAAGTAAATCAATGTTAAGATTCTCCTAAAAAAGCTAAACAAGTACTTATTGACACTCAAATAATAATAATAATAATAAAATACTTACTAACAGCTGAAACTTTAGCTGAGATCATGAAGTCAGTTTTCAATGCTTCACGAGTACATGTAGAACCCAATACAAGAACAAATATCAAATAAAGACCAGTTCTGAAAAATTATTTCATGCTGTATAAACTTAATCGTAAATACCAATAACACATACTGTAACTGTAGTGACCCATTTAACGCCAGCTACTTTGATAATTCTCAATTATGATGTGTATCAATATAAAGCAAAGCGATGCTAGCAAAAATCCACGTTCTGTCCATCGATTACCAAAATTTTATTTGAAATAAATAAATGCTACTTACACTGTCATTATGGCGGCTAAAGTCCCATTAGGTATATCTTTTGCTGGATTCCTCAGATCACCACTCATATTAATACCAGCAAGAATGCCAGTGATTGTAGGGAAAAATACACCAAATACCGTGTACCAATTGTATCCATCAAAATAACTTGGATATAAATTATTACTCAATTGGCCACTCCACCATCCCATAAATCCACTTCCTGTATATAAATTAATTATATTTTACTTTTATAAGTTAGTAAATGTAATTAATATTGTTAAATTTATTTAATACTTACTCCAGTCTGTGTGTACAAAACTTCCAACGACTAAATCTAATGCAGCTAGAAGTAACACTACCAATAGCACAAACTGTAATTTCACTACCCATTTAACGCCAGCTACGTTGATAATTCCCAATAAAAGCACAGCACTGCTAGCAAATCCGCGTTCTGCCCATCGATTACCAGAAACACCAACAAATCCTGCTAACGATTCACCTAAACCTAATACAAATAAACTGCATCCAACCGCCTAAAACAAAAAATTTCGTATTAAATAACACAGAATATTATTAAAAAAAAGAGTAAATACTTAAAATAATGGAAAGCAAAATTGTTTAACCTGTCCAAAGACATAAAGGAGCCCGAAAGCAGTGCCCAGTCTCGGACCAAGAACGTGAGCCAAAAGAAAATAAACACCACCGCTTTCCATACGACATCTTTCACATATCCCAACTGCTGACAACACTGTAATCAATGCTATACCAACTGTAACAAATTATTTGTAGAAATTAAAACATATTATCGTGTTTAATGTAAATATATATATTTTTTTTCATTTTATTAGTAGTATTTACAACTACAACAAATGTTGTAACCAGTAAATTTGATGTTATTGGTTCAGTTCATTTGTTATGACATGTTACGGGTAATCACACAGTGTTGAAACTCTTTCACAGTGGATTTCACTGACATCAATAAGCTGTAGGCCACTACTTCAAGCGATGATGATTATTAGGACGATTAGGAGAGGGCAAAAATGAAGAGTTAGTGAAGAGCAGTGAGGCTTAATTAGATCAGTGACAAAAGGGATGTGAGGGTCAGTGTGAATGGTAAGGTTTGATATATAAGGTGTATTAAGGATTTTTTGTAAGATTTTTTATTGCAATGTTTACATGCATTGGTATTTGAATGTTTGATTGAGTCCCACACTTCTTCTCCGTACGTCCATATAATTCTTAACAGTGTCTTGTTGATGGTTAGTTTATGATTTAGGTCAAGATTTGATCTGTAGTAAGTAGCTTGAAGCGTATGTTCACGTCTTGTCGTTTCAGTCGTGTATGTGGGTTTCTAGTGAGTCTCTTGACAGTTTACAGTCCTAAGTATCGTACTAAATCAGCTTGAGGGATCGTAACACCATTCAGTTGAATTCGTGGACAAACAGTTTTCCGTAAAGTCAATGTAGTGAGTACTACTTTATGCCCATTTATTTAAAGTTTTCATTTTCGAAACCATATTTAGAGAAGGTTTAAATGAATTTGAATATTCTGACTGGACTTCTCCAGTTTTTTGCCTAAAACAGATCAAAGGAGTAGCCGCCAGGCGCTGCATTACAGATTTATTCGTTTTCAAGATCATTTTAACAATGGAGAATTCCAACTGTACGCAAAATGGCGTTGTAGATGTAAGATAGGAAGAGAATACCATCTTTTGGTACGTTGCGCAAAATTACTAGTCATAAAGATCATAGCCAGGAGGTTTTTTTTTAATTGGTAGTTGTTTAATAATGTACTTTACTTCTGAAGGTTTAAAGGCTTTAGGAGGTAATAACTGAATAAATTCTTCTCTTTCTGGTGATAAGTGTTACATCTTAGGCGTTTACGCCTGAAACAGCAACTAAAGAAAGATCTAACTCTTTCAAGTCAGCCGTTTTAGAAATTTTGTACGCGAAATTGGAGTGCGGATACCACTAGTGTATGCAGCTTGAAAAAAAAAATTAATTAAAGAGACCAAGACCCACCAAGGATAGTATTGCTGCGAAGGTACGATAAATAGATAAGACTGATTATGCTTTAAATCATATACGTACTTATGCTTTAAATATACGTTAAAATACTGTTTACCCTTTGTAAATAATGAAAAAGTAATTACTGTGAGGGAGTATGTGTACAACTAAATTAGGATCTAATCTTAATTCAAGATGTCGAGGCGCGTACTTTCAAAAGTCCAGATATTATCAAATAATCATGTCGAATGAATCTGCCTCAAGCAAAGTCTAGAAAGCAAAAAAAGCTAAACAAGTCAAAAGCAAAGAGGAAAATAAAAAGAGAAAGTCATCAGGATTCTAGTCTGCAGCGATCTTAAATTTTTTTCATTAAGTTAAGCAGCAAAATGGAAGACAAAACAAAATTTTTAGTAAAGATGAAGAAATACACGTATTATTACGTGGGTAGAATAAAGGTAGTGGTACTGGGTTCTATTCCCGGTCTAGGCCTTGGATTTTATTTAATGGTTAATATGAGAACTTTGACGTAAAGTATGTACGCTAGTCGCCTACGTCCACGACACCTAATTGGTAGTTGGACGTAAAGCCCGCCTGAAAAAGAATAAAGGTAAAACATCAAATAAATTACCTGTAGCCAATATCATTAAAATTGCATTTAAAACACCTGCTTGTCCAACAATCCATCCTGAACGAAGAAATACAATAACGCCGAATACATTGATTAAACAAGATGTAAATACTCCGTCTAATGTGCCAAATAGTACTGGTTCAGATATGAAAAACTGAGATTTCCACCATGGGCTTTCATTCTAGAAGAAATCATTCCAAATGTTCAGCAAAATTGTTTAAGCGAGCAGTTTAAACAGTAAAACCTGCCTAAACTGTTAACAATTGCATATTTATAAGTGTAACTTAAATTAAAATAAATAAATATGGTAAACAGGACATATACCGTTCAGTTTACTTCCACAAATTAGATTTTTACGCTTTTAAAACGTAAAATTAAATTAAGTAATTGGAGAGGCATTCATTCTGATCTGACATGGTCTTTACAGAAAAGATTAGCTTTAAGATGCTTAAAATAAGAACTAGCTAATTAAGTGATTTATCTTAAAAACTATGAGAAATTCTCGTTTTAGAATAAGCTTCTCACTGACAAGTAGTGATCAACTTTTTAAAATATTTTGGAAGTTCTGATGAAGGGCAACAGCAAAACAACCCACCCTAGTCTACATATAATTATTACTAACAATATGGTTAGTATAGATCTTTCAAATAATTTACTTGAGAACTTTTGTTCGTTTTGGACACGCCAGCACCTATTTCAGTGAAGTCTCATCCGATTATAGATTAGTAATTTAAGCCTAAAGGTGGATCGCGATTCACTGAAAAACAACAGTTTGTACTTCTAAAAGACAGGTTGCTACATAAAACTATACCATGGCTTGGTCATTCCAAATTGGCCGCACTTGACATGTTACGGTAGGCCGCGGGTTGTGCATACTCTTCAAAATTAACAGTTTTCATCTTGCTTGTGCCAAAAAAAAATTACTATTTGCATCAGATAATTATTTATAAAACATTAATGATGCATTTTATGTAATTAACACCAAAACAGATTAATGATCTTACATGTTCACCAGCAAAAAGTTCATTTGGTCCAGTTGGTTGATGACCTCCACTGCCAAAATCTCCATTCTGTCTTACTTCACCTTCTTCGGAGCTACCTAAACCAAATTTTGACCAATCGACTGTCTCCCCGTTCTTTTCTTTGTTGGGCATTATAAATTAGCATCTAAGGAAACCAATACAATCATTAATGAACTTAAATATCTAAAATATTAGCTTTTTTAATATTACAAAGTCTCAAAACAATTTCACCCTGATTTATCAGTCACATCATGCTTTGATTCTTTACTTCTGGGATCGTATTTACATCTAACTTTAGAGGTTTGCTCTTTGCATTTTCTAAAGTACAAGCGCCCTTGACATTATTCGGAGTAATCTAACTTCCTTGAACTTATGAAGGAACATTAATGGATGTTTGTTTATCTTTTTCTTCACTTCTAATTACTATGATAAAACTGATCAGTGGTTAATTAATCAAATGAGGGAGAAATAAATATTACGAAGTCCTATACATAAATGAACTCTAAAGACTCCAAGTTAAAATTCAATTATTCTAACTTAAAACCGAAAATGTTTCAATTGTATCACGAGTAAAGGATTTTAGCAGTGATAAATGCTAAAATAACTTGTTTTAAGAGAAGAGAGATACGAAATCAAATCTCGTTACTCCAGTTTGGGGTCATAGGTAGTGCTAATTTTCGCAAAATAAAAAAAAAAAAAAGCTAAAAGATCATAAAGCATTTAGGTGAGAGAACTCTGAAGAGAAACCCTCAAAAAATAAATCTAAAATAATGAGTAAGCACTGATCAGTTAGTTATGTATGTATGAAGAAATTTTATTATTTCTTGAATAATTCAATGTTTCTTCATTGCCGCACATGTTCTGACTGACAAAATCCATTAACTTAGCTAGAGTACGAACTTTCATTTGTAAATATTTACTAAAAGAATTGTAAGTTAAGTAAATAAATAACCTAAAATAACCTTCCATATTTGTTACTCACACAAGTGTTTTTAAGGGGAGATATCCATACATAACTCTTAGAGTATTTATCGTTACCACGCTGACTGCGGTCATATAAATCCAAGTAATTATCACAGAACACAATCTCTTATGGTATCTAAAAACACAAGCAACTCAGATAACCCATCGTGTACTACGGTACCTTATGTACCTTCCGACATAAGACCACTCCAACTCACCAACTGCTTAGAGCAGAAAGATGACACAATAGCGACAGGTTAGTCAGGGCACTACTGCTCTGCTTTTTTCCAACATAATTCAATCAACACTGAATATTTTTAAAGACGAAAAAAAGAATTTTTGTATGCAAAACTAACTAAATAATGAAATGTTTAAAAAAACTGTTGTAATATTAAAAAATTGATTGTATGTAGCTAATGTCCCTAAGGCTCACTGGACATTCTGCTCTGATTAATAAAGTAATTGTTCCATGATTACCCTAACTAGTTTGAATGTAATATATATATCTATTTTAGCTTCTACATCTTACAATCATAAATCTGATGACCCTTTTAGATAATTATCCATTTTGCTCTATGAAACTTGTAACCTTTTATTAGTTCCATTCACTGGCACTAGGCATCCCTCCCATTATTAAATTTTTAGGAGTCAACGCCTGAGTTTTTTGGTACCCAAATGATCTTAAAGCTCATTAAAAAAAAATCATTTTTTTTATATTTTCTTTTAAAATTTATGTCGGTGATAATCTGTACTTTTTTATTTTGCCAGGAGTCACCACCAATGGTTTATTTTGCTCAGGAGCCCACTCACAAGCAATGAGCTTCAATATTCCCACACCAATCTTCCTTCTAACGCTTCTACCATACGTCCTACTGCATACGATATTTGCCACGACTTCCTCTTCCACTTTTAAGGTGGGTAAATATCAAGGGTCATTGGAGCACAGAGGCTTTTTCAGTGCATAGTGTTCTCTCCTTACAAACAACAATATTCATCACCGGTCAGTACGCTAAAAGAATATCCTAAGAAGTGACCATCTTAGAGCTAGCCGGCACTGATACATACCGAATGAAATAAATGAAGAAGCCCTCCAATATTTTCAAATTGTTACGACTGTTAAACAAAATTATTTATTCTTTTGGGCGTTAAATTATGTGGAAAAGAAAAAAAACATTAAAAACAGAAATAAAACATTAAACGCTTTTTATCTAGATCTTTAGCTACGGATATATCGTAAAATAACAAAAACGTCCACCAGACTTTGTTAGAGGTCCGGGAAGTTAAACTAAAGATTAATTAAATTAGCAAAAAGTGGTTAGACAAAATAATGTATCTACCAGAAAACGCTCTACTTTTCTCTCTAAAGTAAACTTTGGAAGGCATCCAAAATGAGTACACCAATAAATGATAATCAAAAATCCTTCAGAAATTAAGGCTTGAAAGTTCAAATTAAGTCAAATTAGACACAAACATAATTTTATTGCTATATACTCAAAACAACTCTCCATAAATTAGATCTAAACTTTTGATTTATGTAATAATTATTTCATTATTATTATTACATAAATGTGTGTTAAATTTGTAACTTATTATTGTAAATAATTAAGCGTGTAATCTGTAATATAATATACGTATAACTGAACTTATTTGGTGTATATATATAAGGTAAAGACGCTTAAGTTATTACTTATTGAAATTCCTTATATTTATTACTGAATTCATTAATTCGTGATTATTAAGAAATCATTATAAAATATTATCACTTTTTTTTTACAAAATTTTAATACCGTTTTTAAAAAAAGTTTATCTTTTGAAAACATAAAATATTTACATATTCATGAATAGATGTTTTAGAAATTAATTCCTTAATCTTGCCAGTTGCTGTTCTAATTCTTCTTCGGTCGGCAAATTTGATTTTGTTGATTCATGTAAACTGCCAGAAACTGCTGCAGGTGCTTTGGCCATCTAAATCATAAATATTTAATTAAGTTCAAGCAATTTTTTTAAAATTTCGCAAAATAAAATTTAAACAAAAATAAATTTTAATTACCTTTCCAGATATTTCAATTCCAATTTCATCTAAAACTTTGTTTACAATCGCATCACTTTCTTCTTCATCGCCGGATTCATTCATTATGTCGTCTAATGTATCATTTACTAAAAAGAATAGATAAATTAGTGTAAACATTGATAAGTTGAATTGTCAGCTAAAATGATTTGGAGTTGTAACTATAGACCCTAAAATTTGGTTTTATGATTTCAGTTCCAAGATAATCATTCTGCTTAATCTGACTAAAAGAATTATTATAAAGAAATTAATCAAATTGAACTTTATCTCAAAATTTGAGAAGAATTTCCTTAATAAAGAACATCGGATTAATATTATTCAACGATATCTTCATTAAACATACTTAATTCTTCTGTCATATCCATTTTCATAGAAGCTTGTTGGAACGTTCTCATATCTCCGGCAATCTGTTCTGGTTTAAGAACACTATTAATATTCTTCATGGTCTGGGCTGTTGTAGATACGGCTCCAGCGAGTTTGGCATTTGCACCAATCATGCGATTCTGTGAGCTAATTCCTTGGATCTAAAAGCAAAGGAATATAATTATACTCGTATAACTTTCAATTGCAAAGTAAATAAATTCTAAATAGAACGGAAACTATATTTCTCATCTACAATTAGACAAATTCCTGAGATGTATTTTAACGAAAAGTGGGCAAAAATTAATTTAAATTGGAAGAGAGTGAACGTTTTTAAAACATTTTGTTATTAATGTTAAAGTATTGACATAAAAACGTTTTCACTCTCCTACATACACATTCTCCGAAAATTGTAGGAATTCGTTCCCCCGAATAATTCGTTCGCCCAAATAAACGCGAAGATTGTAGAAAATGATGATGTTCCAGCTTTATCAGTAAAACGGGTAGCTAAAATTGAACTTTTTGCTAATTCAGTGAACTTAAAAAAAAAAAGATTTTTGTTTTTTAAATATGATTTAAAAGAACGTAGAATGATCCTTATGAACATATATTTGATATTTTCATTGAAATTGAAAATAGCAATTTATACAAAACTAACAATCTTATGCTTTTGAAAGCAAAAAAGTGATATCTGAATATCGTAATTGCTTGAAGCTTTCTAATGTTGCCAAAAATATGAAAAAGATTTGAATTTACAATTGTATAAGTCGCCTTTCCGGCGGATCTGAAATTTGATTTAAATGTGAACGTTAATGAAACTGATTTTATAAGACCTTCAGAATACGAAACGATGAAATTTAGAACAGAGGAAACTATATGTATATTTTGATACAATGGTAATCATTTCTCCGATAGTGCCAGCTAGAAAATCAAGATCAGTGCTCTGATCAGTGCACACAGCATTCCTCAGAAACGTTTACAACATAAATCGCCCATAATAGTATTAATGAATAAATAAAATCTAACAAAGATGGCAACTTAATTTTTTAGAAACTTGCAAAATAGGAAAAATATAATCTCGCCGAGCAAGCGACGAATCTTAGTCCAAAATTTACCTGGACAAATATCTGAACCACTAAAAGTCACCAATCTATTTAATAAATATAAAAATCAGCTGTAAACCTATGACTTTTCCTTTCTGCAATGCGTAGAAACCTTATTGGCAAATTTTTCTTTTAAATACAACTTGATTTCCCCTTAAAACAAAAATAAATGCAGAAGAGGAAACCATAAATATTAGATCCAGGCTTTTGTAGAAGATTCCATCATATGAATTTGGTTGGTTTATTTTGAACAGTTCTCACAAAAAACGTCAAAATTCATAATTTCAGAAATTTTACATCCTAGTTAAACATTAAAATGCTTTTTAATAAGTAAGTACTAACTAACTTCTTGTTAAATTTTAAAATTACTATTATAAATAGATAAAATATCCATGGTATTAAAAAAAGAGTAAAAATTAACATAACAAAATGAAAAAAAAAATCATTCCAGAATATATAATTAGATACTGTACCTTTGAATTAAACGATAATGCTCTATTTTTCTGTGCACGAACTTGTACAAGTTGTTTGGCAAGTAATTTACATGCTGCTAAATTATTTTCTTTTGCAGCTTTCTTGATTTCCATTTCCTAGAAATAAGTTCAGCTAAATGAATACTCTCAAATTCATTAATTATCCAGGTATTTGCAAATTATGAAACAAAATTTTTATCACTTGGTGTCTTCTTAGAATTAACAAGTTAATGCAATAATGATTGAAAAATAATTCCTAATAATATGCCGTCTTATTGTACGAACTGAAGTTAGCTCGTTCTTGATAAATGTCCATGTTACAATTAAGAAAAAATCTGCAGCTGTACCCTGTCAAGTTTTTCCCTTAATCTTACTTCTAGTTCGAATAATTCTGAGAGCGAATATCAATCGAATTTTGAGCAAAACATTTAATTCACAATGACTAAATGACTAGAAATGGAAAACTGTAGAATAAACCTCAAGCAAATTTCAAATCAAACTTACATATATATTTGCAGACCCACTCGATTGGTTTTCTAGAGATTGTACACGAAAAAAAAATTATTTAAAATTAAAAATTCGCACTTCTCGAAATTTTAACGAAAAAAAGAAAATTTAATCCTCATTAATAGTGTTTGTTATAAGCGGTGGAACCGTTCACAAAGCAAATACCACCAACATCCAAGTGTCCTTAATCGTTTTCTTTTTTGTTTGTTTTTATATTTTTAAGTTTAAAATATTTAAGTATCTTTTTTAAAGAAAGTTTTAGAGAAAATAAAATGTAAAATCCCTTTAATAAGATAGCAATTTCGGTTGAAGGATTTTCATCGTGGATAATATTGAGAATCTATAAAGGTGCGTAACCGAAACAAAAACGTTTACTGACAACAATGTCCATCACCGGCCAGTAAGCAGGAAAATGCTCCTAAAAAGAAAAACTCTAAGGGACATTCGAATCTGGGATCTCCGCCGCGTGGGAATTTGTCAGCAAACCACCACTGAGCTAATCCCTTTCCTTTTTTTAATAATTAAAATAAAATAAGAACAATTATTATTTATTCCTATTAATTTATTATTGCAACTTTAAAATGGGCTCTCGTTACACAATTCTTAACCTACATATGTATTTAAATTACACTCTTATTATAAAAATATTTACCTATTACTATTAAACCTAAATCAGAACTATTAAAAGAGAACTGCGAAAAGTGACGTGGGAAAGACAGCTTTTTTGTATTTAATATGCGCAGATTCAACTCCAAGTTTATATTACCATGAATATACTTAGTAAAATTTAAAACAGTTCAGGTTGAATGAAAAACAAACTTACAGGAGTTAGAGGAGACTGAGCACACTAATATGAAAAAATTTAAAAAGATTGAAAAAAGTTTTCTTAAGACGCGTCAACATTTCTGGTTTCTGGCATACGGAGCCTTGGAGTGCACGGAATCTAAGTAATGTTTTCTGATACGGGCAACACTACTATCACTAAGCTGCTAGCCTTTGACGCCCTTAGAAGACATGTAAAGTCCCTAATCTCGAACATGAAATTCGTGCAAACCAATGTCAAGTGATAATTAAATTATTTCATGTTTAAATTGATACCTAATCGCTTTCAGAACACAAATAAAACAATTCTAATGTACGAAACATATTCTTACAGGAAATATACCTTCCATAAATAATCTCGAGAAACATGTCACGTTATATTTACCAATTTCTTTTCTTCTCTTTCCATTTCTCTTCTATCTCTTTCAATATCACGTCCTGCTTTTCGCAAAGCTCGGTCATTTTCTCTTTGTTGCTCTAAAAATAGAAATTTAACATGAATGATTACAAAAAAATCTAGTATTACATTAATTAGGGAATACCTTAGTAAAACGATATTCGACGTTTGGATTATTTGTAAACTTTTATTGTCTTTATTATACAAAATGAATAATTACCTTTCAAAGTAGGTTTTTTCCCAAAAATCCAATCCATGATGTTGAGTTTAAAAAATACTTTCTTTAAATAATGTATGTATGTAATTTTTTAAGTACACTTCGATTTCATCAAAGGACACAAGTTATCACATTGTTTCACCAATTTTAATGCTACTATACTGAATGCTGCATGCTAAGATCGATACGAGAAAATTTTAATCATCCCAACTTGTATGCCATGATAAGAGACATAACCCTACTCTAATCAATTGCTAAGTTGGTTAACATTCATTAGCAGCAACCAGTCAGCTGTTGTTTTAAGATATGAGATAACGACATTCAAAATGTTATGTACAAACGTTTTAATAAAATATATTAATTACATCATAATGATATAAACGTATTAAGAAATTCACGGGCGACTAATTTTATTTATTTAAAGTTTCAAATAAATTAATATAACCTTACACTTCAGTTTTGTGTTAGGTTTAGTGCTCAGGTTGTTTGCTGCGGTTAACCTTATACAAACAACTGGATGTATGTATCTGTAGCAAAAAAATATTTGGCATAAATGAAGGAGACGGTGTTATTGATTATAACTGGCGGAGTAATGATCATTACTTGTTGAAAACTATTTTTTACTCTGTAAAAATGAGTATGTCGCTCTATGTATTATATCGTTGGTGTAAATACGGTTTAAACAATTTTGCCCGATGTGAAACACTCAGCAGTTGCAGTTTAGTTCTGCATTTAAGAAATTCATCGTGGAATAGAAATTCAAGTTTCTGTGGTAATACGGTTTTAAAAGACAATATTTTAAACTGTTCTCACGTAAGATTTTACTGTACTGTAATAGAAAATACTAGAATTAAAGAAGGTGCCTTAAGATACTTTACATATTATGGTTTCAAATATGAAGATACCAGTACATTAATTAAATCTTGTCCGGATATTACTCGTTTGTCTGAAGATAAGTTAAATGAGATTTTAAATTGTTGGGCGCAGTGTAATTTTGGTGAAGATCGTATGACTTCATTAATATTAAAACATCCAAATTTAATATTAATTCAGTGTAAACAAGTTCAAAGTTTACATGTCTATCTTTCCTCAAAGTTCAAAAAAAGTGAAGTGTACGAAATATTTTTTTCATCCCCACAGCTTCTTAAAGAGAACATAGATAGTGTTAATGATAAATTATATTTTTTAGAGGAAGAATTTAACATAACCAAATCTCAAATAGCAAAAAGTGGAGTTTTGCAATATACATTAGACTTTATAAAGAAAAGGATAGAATTTTTGATAAGAGTTGGTGTATACAAGAAATTGCAACCCAAGAAAAGTACTCACGTGAATCCTAGATTAGACATTATTGTGCGAACCTCAGATAAGGAATTTTCTACAAAAGTAGCTGGCGTAACGTTATTGGAATATGAAGTATTTCAACAAATATTTCAAAAAGAAGAGGATGATGATTAGAGAAAGAAATTCCATTTTACCTGAATGTTAACAAATTTTAGGAACTGTGGAGAGAATACAAGTTTTTCCATTTTTAATTATTATGTAAAAAAAATATTAGCCCTTTTTATTAAATAAATGAGTTAAAAGGGATGTGTAAATTATACTTAACACACACACACAAAATCTTTTAAATCATTATAAAGGAGATTTGATTACTTTGTACACCAAATTAACTCCTAGAAACCTAAATTCCATCCTTAATGTCTCAAAAGTTACCGGAACATTACATTTTTTAAAAAATTACCTCCATAAACTAGTAATGTGTAAGAAATACTTGTTAGCAAATAACTTTTTTTTTGTAGCTCATACTAAGTCCTAAAAATCCAACTAACCATCGGATGTCATTAATGGAGGCATTATTTAGTCGTAAATTAAATAAACTGCAACTGTATGGATTGTAGAAAGAAAACGGTCACTTATTTCATAGTGGAAATAACGTTTTGATAACCTATGTGTCAGAAAAATTGTGATACAATTATTTTGAGAGTTCAATTATAACTCAATAATTGAACTAATTTTATTACTTTTAAAGTAACAGAATTGTAGACAAAAAATCCTTTTGTTCTATTATCAAACATTTATTTAAGAATTGTTTTATAAAAACGCTAACATTGCATTGGTAAACAATTTGTTAGATGAAAAACACGAGATACAAAAATATTCAACAAAATAAAAATAAATTACAAAACAGAAAAGAAGAAAAAACAAAATGAGTGAGAAATTAAATGATCTATACACACTATTTATTGATGCAACACAAATGACTAATGAAAATATTATTTACATTAGCCTGAGTATTTTACTATTTTTCAGTAGAATCTTCTGTAGCATTACTGTGCACTTTATCATCAATGTAAGAGAGGCATTTTTGTCCTGTATATATTAGACCACAACCAGTTAATAAACCTAGTAAAGATGATACACAATTGCTTCTTGTGCTAACAGTGCGTAAAACTGCCCACAATAGTACTGATCCAAAATTAAACATAATAGCACTAAATCCACTGAAAAAATAAAATTAATATTAAAATTGGGCTTAAGTTTAGAAAATGCATTATTATTATTTGAGAATTATTGAGTTATAGAGAATATTTCCTAGTTTTGTAACCTATCCGGTTTCTGTGGATGCAATGTAAAGACTTGTTTTGTTTTCAACCTAATTTTATTTCACGAACTAATTAATATTCTTATCTATCACTACGACAGTAATATTGTAAAGTTCGCAGGAAATATTGTATCTGTAGAGAAACATTAAAGGCACTAGGGTATCCAGAGGTGAAGCTCCTCGGAATAATAGGCAAATAGTGGTGGCATTAGGAGTTGAACCACTCCTATTCAATATTAACTTAGAAAACTATTGCAGGTAAGTGGAAACTGCTTAATAAGAATCTTTGGAAGGATATCATTTCAAAGTTTATCACAAATTCTGTTGATATAAGCATTATAAGCTTGTTACTGAAATTCCTACAGGTTTTAGTGAAGAGTGAACTTAACAAACAAATCACACTCTTCAACAACTTCACAATACAAGACCTAAATGCTGGTACTAATGATATGAACAGAATTTTTCTGGCTGCTGGATTCATTTTTAGACATCTTTTTTTTGCAGGCGTTCGCTTATCATTAGAATGTTATATTTAAAAGTGCGTTACATTGGCATATTTGATTAAGAGAAGATACTTATTTAACATATTTCGTTATTTTAAATTTTCCGATATAATCTTTACTAACAATTCAAATAAAGAGAAAACGTTCAAATCTCTGAGAAGGTTCATTTCAAATTCAACTTACCACTTAAATCAACAGCAATTTCAAATGAAATGAAAAGTGATACCCGTACCTGTAAATTAATCTCATTTGAGGAGTTGCTCCTTGAAGATGTGGTCGATTATAAATGTATAAAGCTGATCCCAAAACTGAATGAGCTAGTAAAACGTTGGTTACATCTCTAGATGGAAAAACCCTATAAATTCACAATCAATAATCAATAATTTTCACTAAAATATAGTATTTTTAAAATTAATAATATCCAAACACTTTGTACTTACCTCATTATAAGGCCAGGATTCATTACGTTAACCGATAATGTAGCATAATTCGCAACTCCAAACAATGGTACATAGTGGAATGCCACATTTGTTGGTGTGATTGGTTTTAGACCAATTTTAGTGCATATAGTACACTTCTTTTTCTCTTGCGCAGTATCTGTCATTTTTCAAATTAAGTATGGTAAAAAGAGGTAATAACACTAAAGTAGAAAAGAAATTCACTGCTCTCTAATTCTAGTTCCCTTAATAGCCCTCCTCCGTTCGATAATGGATATACCCAGTGTTGCATCGCAACAAAAAGTCGTAAAATATTATGGTTTACACATTTCTTACTACAAAACTGAAATTCAATATTTTAGTAGAAAATTTCCTTAAAAGAGTTTCAATAAACCTTTTTAATGTTACAAAAAATAAAATAAATACGCCTCCTCCCAAAAATCTATAAACTTAAACTCTTGACAAAATACGTCATTACTAGAAGATGTAGGCTGTATTTTCAAAAATCGTCTTCAAATACCAGAAAAATACTAACCTCGGTTTGTTTAGGTGTTCATTTTTTTAATTAAGGCTGGTTAAACATTAGGTTATTAATGCTCAGAGTGTTCTTAGTTTCTTTAAGCTATCAAGAATGAAATCAAAATTACTATCATTGAGGTATCAACTACTCTTTCAGAGACGTTGAGTGAATTCCTCAATTACTGTTTCAGTCCACTGACTTTAACTTGTAAAAGCCCTAGCATTTAAGTAAAGGGTCATGCTTGCTACTTTTTTGACGGGATTGGTGGGAAGCAATTAGCATTTTCCCTTGAAATTTATTTATTTCAAAATTATCAATCCGCAGAAGCAATAGTAGTTTAGTAGCTCATGCCCTCATGAAGTTCGACACATGATAGGAACTGTATTTATAATCTATTATTTGCAATACACCTCTAGAATTGCGATGTTGAGGTGCCAGGTGATGATGGTGTAGAGTCAGCACATTTTATTATTTTTTAGGTAAACTGGAATGGTTGCATTTATCCGTACCAGTTCATAAATCCTCTTCTTATATTGCAGACGTAATTATGATTTGACTTTACAGGATATATTTGGATACATGTTATAAAATTTGTTTATAGTAAAAAATGAATGTACTCGTATTAATAGGGAATGGCAACAACTCACTGTCCCAATGAAGGCAGAATATTGGTCTAATTATAGATTCTTCAAAGTAAATAATTTTTGTTATCATTTTCATTGCCGAATCCATCGCTCTTCTTCTTCAACATTAAAACTGCATTATTCAAATGCTTATAAGCGCATAATCATAGTGTAAACTATGTATGCAAAAGGATCTCATTCTTAACAGAAGAGAATCAGAGATTGTGAATTTTCTGGAGACGGAAGGCAATGGACACTTATTGAAGAACTCTACATTATCCAAGCTAATTAATCCTGTACTACAGATTTAAAAGGTTATGGATTCATTCGCCTATTTTTTCTCTTCTGGTATCCCTGCAATCTTTTGCCATATTAGAAGATGTCCTTAAAAAGAAATTACAAAAACATTCTGAAACTAGCTAAAACACTGCCCTTGGATTGTTTATTTTTAGAAGTCTCTACAGCTCACATTTCGATTATAGACCACATTATCTGTTGCAAAAAAGGCTCCATGCATTTAAAAAAAAAACTATCTTTTACAGACTTGGGGAGAAAAACAGTGCTTCCATAGAATCCCAACAAAACATCATTAACTTTCAAAATTTTCTTGCATATCTCCCTCCATTCAGAGGAACATTACACTACAGACTAATTTACACTCTTAAGGATTTAAAATTGACGAATAAATTTATTATTTTTTCCTTATTGTTCAAACCAGTAAAAATCTGGGAATACCCTTTTCTAATGAATCATAATATAAACAATTACACGACTTGATGTTTCAAGTTGTTACATCATCGCTTATCTCTTATTAGTTTAAAAATTGATCTAAAGTTTGATAATTCTTACCATATACTTATGTAGTCCAGCATTTATAAAAGTTTTTATTTGTAATAAAAAATCAAAAAAACTCTCAGACGTTGATATACTATTTAAAATGTTGAGGCCTTTAGAATCGAGCTAAGAAAAGTTCATTTAGTGTTACAATAGTTAATAAAAATTATTTTGTTTTCATGGCTTTATTTTTAAAAGACAGAAAGATGCATTTGTTACCTTCTTACACAATAGAAATTTTATTTAGTTTAAAAGTAACATAATTCTAAAGAAAAAGGAATTCATTTATCATACTTTCCTTGATAACTTCAAACTTACTTCACTTACCTCAAATTTTACACATACTGCCGAGAGCAATTAAAAATAATTAATATGCAATTTAAAGCAAAGTAATAATTGTACTTCACATTTTGATCTGACATGTGCTGCGCTCTTTGATCTAAAGATGGTACTAAATGGTGGGACATTCTAGCCACTTCTTGCTACTACAATATTTTTTCTATATACCTAAATGCAAGCAATAAATTGTTCCATAAAAGTTTATCTATCATTCTTTGTACAGGCAATTTACGCATTTAAAGATAATTTAAATAAATATAATTTAAAAATAAAGGTAAAGGTAGCAAAGATAATTTAAAAATAAAAAATCACAAATCTTGGATGCATAATGCAAAAAAAAAAAAAACATCTATTTTTCCGTTTCAGAAGATCTTTGTTGCACTGTTTGAGTTGAAACAACATTGTAATTTTGATTTTCTTATGAACTGATCTTGGCTCATGCCCTTCTCTACTTTCTGTCAAAAGCTCTAAATGTAATCTCGCTAATTAAGTAATTATTGATTGATAAGTAATATAGTACAAAATATTTCAATTATTTAATTTAGACAAACATGGGTGAATTTACTAAATTTCTTACATGAGAAGTTACCAGCACCAGTTAATTACTGAATCTAGAAAGTATAAAAAAGATAATCTTTACTTCTTAAGCATTAAATATTCGTGCATAGGTATCAGAGTGTTTTAACAATTGCATATTCTATGTAGACTAATTTTTCTTGCCGGTAAGTTTAGTTCTAAGTGTTAAAAGAGCTCCCTTCACTCAGAAGTCATGAACATTAATGGCCATAGAGACAAAAGCCAATTATATTTTAGTAAAACAAATAGTAATCTGTTATTTATGAGGTAAACCCTAAAATCTGTAATACAAATTCCATATATAAAATAAGAATCCTGTCTACAACAATTGAGTGTCTTCTTGATAGTATTTAGCTCAACAATTTAAAGTCCCAACTTGCTTTTGGGATTGGAAAACTCTAATAGGATATCTCCTTTACCTGCTGAAAAGGACGAACGTCAAATCCATTTGAGGTACCATTCAATTATCCAAGTTTGCAAAAAGAGAGAGAGGTACATGACAGAAAAAAGTAAAATTGGATTGCCATCGATTTTTACTAAAATTAATTGCTGGATAAAAACTCTCGAGTTCAAAAGTGGTGAAGAGAAAGTAAATCAACACAAAAATGGATAGAATCTCACCTCTAAATGATGGAAACTGAAGGAAATTCATTTTTTAAAGGAAAGTCCACCTAATAATTCTTCAGAAGAGTAGTTGCATTATAGATATTAATAACTTTTAGAAGAAATCTTACAATGATAGGATAAGAAAAAATGCACAAAATTAGTATAAAATTTCGGATTGATATTATTGATTGTTGTAGGAAAACAATTACTGTCCAAAACAACAATTATTACGAGAGGAGGGTAGAGATTCAGGCCGAAAATTAGGAGATAATGGTGGTGAATTTATTCTTGTATGAATATTTTTTTCGATTATACTCGTATATACGTTTTTTTTTTTTGTTTTTTTTTTGTAGTTTAACTCATAACGTACATGACCATCTGTTGAGAAAATGAGTAACAGTCGGTAAGTTGTGAAACAATATTGGGTTGAATTGGTGGAACTATGCAGTTAGGTAGTTCTTGTTGATGGCAGTGTAATTGTGTTGCTGGCTGCCGTGGGCCCGCTAACGCTGAGTACATGTGCCCCCAATGTGTCGGTTCGTGTTGGACCGGCCAGTTGTACTTCATCAGTTAGATACGCCGCATTCTCACCACCGTCACGTACCATTCTTTTTCCTACCTACAAACCATTCTTTCGATCACAGAAAATTAATCCAATCTCTTCTTTTGTCTGCTTACATCCTTTCTTTCTGTCTTAAACTATTACTATTTCAGCATAGTTCATTCCACTTGAAGAAAATAATAAAAGAATAAGATAATACTTTATAATATATATCCGCTCGATTACAATACTTTGTAACGAGGACTTAATAAAAAAATAATACTAAAACATGAGCTTGTGTTAGCCATCAGAATATTAGAAGCATTTTTCACATGTATTATTCGCATTAAGGCACAGATAACAGCAGGAAATAGGAGCTAGTAGTTGCAGAAAGCTATGCGCTTTGGACGAGTATTCAGGGAACACTATGTGGTCAAATATGGTAGCAAAACACCTTGCCATTGAAATAACAAAAGAAACGGTTTCTAGTAAACTGGAAGAACAATTTTCAGGATTGTAAGGAACCAGGACTTATTATGCGAGGGTGAATAAGGATGTTTGGTCATCCGGAGATACACAACAGGTCATGTCAAGTTTTACAATTAAACTTTTAAAGTAAAGCTTAACTTCACTTCTTACTAAAGCAATGTTTTTACTTTTTCCCTCTTTAAGGTCATTGCCCGATTTTTTTGGATTAGAGTGAAACTTCAACTACAGTCTGGGTTACTTAAATATATATTTATATATAATGCATCCGTAATTTCTATTATATGAACAGGGTTAACAGGGTTTCTATCGCTACGAGGAGCGTAACTTCAATTCAGTGATTTTTCAGGAAAGTAAACAAAAGTCGGATGTTCATAAATTAAAAGTACCCAACAAAAATTTGATGATTAGGTGGTAAAATTACAAAACATTTATTTTAATGGAATAAAAAAAAAATAGAAATATTTTTAATTACAGTCACTGTTCAGGACTTTCGTCACTTGAGGCATCCTCAGAGGCCAAACAAGTAAGGTGTAACCTACTATTAAAACTTAATTTATCTCGTTGAATTCCAATAACGATTATAGGAACGAATTAAAATGCAAAAAGAATCTTGCACATTGTAAGCTCGACAAAGGTTCAATGAACCTCACAGTACTAAACCTATATTACTTTTCTAAATCCGCTTAACTGCAGTAACTAGTTAACATTGTCCTGGACTCATCAATATCATTCTTCCAGTCATTCCTAGATCTAATCTTTTTCCGCCTGCCAGGTTCATTCCAAAAGAGGCGATTAAATGGATTTGCTTAACAACCCTCGGCCAAGCATCTCCAGTATTTCTACCATATTCTACTTCATTCTCAAGTTCCAATTTTTCTTTATTCCAATTTATAAGGGCATTGGTTCGTTATCCGAGATAAAGGCTGCCACTCTAAGGGTCGGGCAACCTGTCAAAAAAAGCTTCTAAAAAAAGAGAAAAAAAAACTTTTTAAATTAAACTGCTGAGTGATAGAGAGTGCTGTACATTTTTATTAAAGATTAGGCAAGCAGGAAAGTTGTTAGGAAATATAACACGTCAAATATAAAATACAGCAATTTAAAAAAATTGCAGATGAAAAGAGAAAACCCTACCATTTTTGTATTTTTTGTTTTTGTTTTTTTAATCGACAGAAAGGTGGGGGTCTCAGCTTTCTACAGAACAGTTTGAAAGGCTTCTTGGTTGTGATTAAAGTCATTTCGTCATCTGATATTTTTTGTATTAAAGTTGTTCTTTATCAAAGTCCTTACAGGAAAGACTATATCCTATTTTTTCGCAAGCTACATTCATCATTATTATTACGTACATCATTCACTCCTGAAATTATGTTTGCATGAACTAGGTGCTTCCATATTTTGTTAAAAAAACGGAATAACGATTCACAATTTGAATTTTAACTTTTATTAGACAAGTTAAAATTTATATTATATATTAATAATCTCACTGACCATTATAAGCTCTTAATTGAAACATTGGATAAATCTAATTTCAATTGTGGAGGAAATTTATAAATTAAATTAGATTCAATTAAATTAAACCTAATCTAAATTTACTTCCAATATTTAGTGACAGATATCGAATGTATTTTTAAGAAGAGTACATTCGTGTTAAGCCATATAATTTTGCCTTAGAGTTGGTATTTCTAAAATAATCTTCAAAGTCTACATTAGATTTATCTTTATAATGGCAATATTATTATGAACTTTAAAATACTTTTGAAGGGGGTTCAAGCTTTAAACTCCTCTGAATGCGCTTATTGCTTCCCTTCCTACTAAAGTTTAAATAAAACTTACAGAGAGAAATAATAATTTTAAATAAAATGAAACAACAAAAATCAAGAAGAAAATATTTATTAGAGTTTTGTGAAACTCAAAGCATTTTAATATAATTCTTATTATTATTATGCCCTTGTTCTCCTAATTTAATAATGTGTACTCAAAAGAGAAAATATATTCAGTTACAAATTTGCCAGAGATGAAATTGTTTAAATATCAGGTAACAGGCAGTTTGTTTTATTATCAGCTACTGTTACTTGTAACTCATGGCCCCGTTATCTTTTAAAATTATTAGGTATATAAATTAACTAATTATTATTTAAAATTCATCATTCTTGCCCCTTGATTTTAGGGGAAAAAACTATTGAATTATTAATAAATAGATTAAAGTCAGTTTTGTGTTCTAAGGTACTGTAATGAGAGTTTATTTTTATTTATTTAACAAATAAAATATGAGCAATTTCGCTTTAGAGCTTTATACAAATATCAATTTATTAAGAAGCAACATAAGGTCTTATAGGTAAAATAGGTATCAATATTCTTGAGGAGGTTGGTTCTGAGGGTTAGCTGAGAAAGAGTAAGAAAGAATAAGAAGTTGACAAGTAGGTCGAGTTGAGAACCAAGTTGTGTTAAGTGCTTTGTTTTGAAAGGACTGTAGTTGTTTTATCAGTTACTATCCAAACTGGACAGGCGTATATTGGAAGAGATCTGTGGAGTGTCTTGAAAAAACAGTACGATGCAGGAGTGTTTCAGTTAATAAGGAGGTAAAACTGTCTCAGTCTGTTGTACCCTTGGTTTTACGGTTGATTTATAGCTTCCCAGGTGAGCCTTTCGTCTAGAGTTACGCCAAGATAGCGCATTTCTTGATATTTTTAATTACAAGGAATTTCTGATTGTGATTAGTCATCCTAGGCAAATTATCATTTCGAAATCTTCGAAGAGCGAAGATTTTTACTTTCTGAGTTTTACATTCAGTTATAATTTAGCAACCATTTTGTTTTAAGATTATTAAATGTCAGTGATGTTTTTGCTATTGTCTAGGTTGGAAAAGTTTAACATTGGTAATGTTTATCATGCTAATCAAATCGTATTATTTTTAAGAATGTGAGTTTAAAGTCAAATTGTATTCAACCGTAATCCGTTTTAAAACAATTAGTAAGAATAATTAATTATTATTTGTTAATGATGACAATCCCTTAAAACAATAAAATTGGTATTTAATTAACGAAATTGGTAATTTCATATGAGGACTTCCATCGTGTTTCGTAGATTAAATTTTTTTTAATTAACTCAGTTGTATTACCAGCTGGAAAAATGTAAAAATGGACGCTGTCCAGTCCTCTTAACAATTTTTATTTTTAATTAAATAAATGGTAACATTACAAGTATATCAGTACACGAACTATGAACATCATACATACAATGTGGGCTCACTTGAATGATAATTAATTGAATGATTTATTAAACACAGAAATATCAGTGACATTGTCAGTATATTTTTTTTTAATGCTAAGGGCTTATTCCTAGTCATTCCATTTAAAGCTTGTACATGCATTAAATTCTATGTAACTTATGCTTATTGTGTTTTTTTGCCAGATTAAACACGCTCATGTAAACTAAATCCATTATTCAACTTTGCGTGGGGTTCCATTCTTTTTTGCTGAAAAATATTTAGTTAATAATTTGTTGTTAACTTTTCAACTGTGTTTTTTTTTTTTGGAAGTGTACCTTTAAAGCAAATGAATTTGACTTATAATAGCTTAAAAGCAGGTAAAAAAAAATAATGTTTTCGCGATGACAGGACAATAATAAACGAACGAACAAATAGAAAGAAATAAATGAAATTATGTTTAAAATAATGCTTTTATGAGTAACCAAAAAATAAAAAAAAAAATAAAATCAAATAAAAAAATAAAAATGGCTAATGACAAAAATGACTACTGAAATTAAACTCACTTCTTTTTACAACAAAAATAAAATGAATCTGGTAAAAGATCAGTAAATACCGTAAATAAGGAAAACAAACTATAATAAAGTAAAAGTAAAACAAATTATTTAGTTTATGTATTTTTTTCACTTCTAATATATTTCTAATTGGTTTAGTTTCCGATATTTTATGCCAGTACATTTCGATTTTGTGTACAATGAACAGTTTACTAGAAAATGAAATAAACTATTGCACTCATTTTAAGTAGATGTTAATTATTCCATTGAAATAAATATTCATTTTATAAATTATTCTAAAATGATTAAAAAGATTTTAAGCTAGGTGTTTGGTTGATCACTATGAGTTTTGAATTGGAGCTTTTTATCGATTGAAACGGATATTAAAAGATTAAACTTCATTTTTCTTTTAAATATCAATGGAGCAAAGTTCACAAAAGCAAAAAACAACAACAATCTAATACCGAGTTGGAAAAAAAAGTAGCAGTAGAAAAACTCCAAGATAACACAACTAAGTAATTCAACAGGCGATTGTTATCAACTCTAATGCATCGAGGTAGGGCAGGAGATTACAGAACTCTGGGCAGCCCAGAACGCTGTATTCCCAGTTCTGTTTCCAGGTTCAATCCAATCAACTTTAGCCTAAAATTTATAAAAAAACAAAAAAAAGTAAATACATAAATAAAAAGAAAAATCTTTTCATTTTCATTTCAATTATTTATAAAGAATTTCTTTTCGAAGGAGAAAAAAAAAAGAACAATTATTTTGATGTGATAATAAATAATTTTTACTTTTATAAAGATTATAAATTACCTTTGATTAATATAAGATATAAGATTACGAAGTACTTCCATACGTCGACGAGTTGGGAAGACCGTACCATAGAAGACATAAAACTCCCAGGAGTGGAAAAATTCAAATACATGGGCTCTGTTATGTAAGGATACTTAAGGATAAGTTAAAATGATGCATTACAAAGAAATGTAAGCGCAAAAAGAGCAATTGACATTTATGGAACTCCGTCAGATACGAAGCGTGAATATTCTAAATAGTTACCAATAAAGACGATTGGACAAGCTTGGTATGCAGTATTAAAACTGTCCGGTAGGACAGTTGTATAAGGGTTGATCATCAAAAACTGCACGAAAAAGCGTAACGTTGAAAAACACCCAACTTTGACAATTTTTTTCTCTTTTTCTATAAAAGATAAAATTCCCAAATTTTCTTTAAATCTTACTCCAAACCCTCCTTTATAACTGTAATTTTTTTGCAACAGCCTAGATTTGATAGATATTGAGAAAAAAGATGCTGAAAATGAGCAAAAACGGCAATTTTCAAAAATTGTTCTTGTTCTTGTTCTTCTTCTTCTTCTTCTTCTTCTTCTTCTTCTTCTTCTTCTTGTTGTTGTTGTTACCTTTTTTGTAAACAACGTAGCGCCTAAACGCGTGAACCGATTTTCATGAATGAGGTGTCATTCGAGTCGGAATGTTATGTAGATGTGCCTTTTGGGGGTCTCGATGCTGCACATCGAATGGGAGAGGAGTTAGCCCCCTTTATGTAAGGCCCCCTCCAAAATTATTATCATTAATTACTCTGTAAATCTTAGCCCGATTTTGATAAAATTTGGTAGGATGACAGGGTTAGGGCTCCCCTACGTAACATTAAAGCGACGATCTGCTCTTACACTTGTAAAGGGGAAGTATAGCAATCGTTTCAAATTATCGAAACGTGAACCGATTTTCATGAATAAAGTGTCATTCGAATCGAAATTTTGTACAGATTTGCACTTTAAAAGTCTCGACGCTGTGCCTCATAAGGAGGGGAGTTTGCCCCACCCAAGTAAGGCCCTTTCTAAAACTATTATTACCAATATTTCTATAACGGTTAGTCCGATTTTGATAAAATTTAGTAAGAAGAAGTGGTTAAAGCTCCTCTACGTGGCTGTGAAGTGCCATCATGCTCTTACACCTACTAAGAGGAAGTATTGCAATCGTTAAAATTTTCAATGAGTGAACCGATTTTCATCAATGAATTGTAGTTCGATTCAAAATCTTTGCCTCTTTGGGAGAAGTACTGTAATCGCAGTTTATTTTTCTTACTCCTCTTAAAGGGAAGTACTGAAATCGCAGTTTAATTTTGCTATTTACGTACAAATTACCTTCCTATTTTATTCAAAACGCTTTCTCAAAAAAATTGTTATTGAGGATGGCTTGGGGACCGCAACTATAATCATTCTTTAAAAAGATCTGTCCAGTGGTAGTAACTCCGACTTAACACCTTTTCAGGTTATAATGATAAAATTAAATTTATTATTCCCAATTTTAATAAAATCTGTAAAGCAGATATGTAACTTTGCAAAACATACAAAAAAGAAAATCTGTCCAAAAGGTACAAAAATCTCTTTAACAAAAACTTACAGTTTAAAATGTTAAGTATAAGGGTTGATTAAACGCCAAAAGGTACACAAATCAGCTAGTACCCAACATTTCATTAATACTTCATTGATATTATTTTAAGTAATTTTACTACATTAATTTTCATTAATATTTTTTTGAATTTATTAGATGTTTCACAGACCCTTATGCTGGCCAGTTCATTCATTTTCTTTTTTTTTATGATTTAAGTCGCTTCAACAACTTCAAAAATCTGCGGTTACTGGCGCTCGCAGCTTTTTTCAGTGCACTGCCGGCCTCCGGACAGTGTTCTCTCGTTACAGACAACTCTGTCCATCACCCGGACAGTGAGCTGTAAGAAGCTCTTAGAAAGAGAAAATCTAAGGGTCAGCAGCTGGATTCGAACCCGGAACCTCCACGTGGGAATCCAATATGCTAACCGCATAGCTAATCCCTTCCCTTTGTTCATTCATAATATTTTATTTTTTTGTTATAATTATGATAAAATGTATATTATATTTTCGTAATTAAATAGGTACTTTATTTTAGCTTTATTCCAAATTATTCTTCTGATTTATCTTTATTATGCTCTTTATTCTGAATAGTCACATATATCGTATGTATGTACATGCACGTTAAAGTAAAAAAAGACAAAGGCAGAGTCGGCTACTATTTAAATTTGAATCACGGATTTAAAACAATATTTCAGTCTAGAATTCGTCTTTCCGAAGTATTTGTGAGCACAAATAACGCGTAGGTAATATCAAGTAAATTATTCAGCAATAATTATTCATTTCTCAATTGTAATTTAATTTAGTCCCTCTAATTTTACTTATAGTAAAATACTGGAATAATTATGTTAGCTGTCATAAAAATATGCATATCTTATTTATCTTATTACAGTCAATCTAAGTTAAATGGTGTTCTACTTGAACAAATATTTTGTAGATTAAAATGGCCAGCATAAGGGTCTGTGAAACATCTAATAAATTCAAAAAAATATTAATGAAAATTAATGTAGTAAAATTACTTAAAATAATATCAATGAAGTATTAATGAAATGTTGGGTACTAGCTGATTTGTGTACCTTTTGGCGTTTAATCAACCCTTATACTTAACATTTTAAACTGTAAGTTTTTGTTAAAGATACTACTGAGACTTGGACCTTCAATAAGGAAAAAGTTTTGGGCCACCGAGATGGATTACTGGAAGAAAGCAACATGAAAATCAAGGTTTGGAAGTGGAAGAAAAGAAGAAATAAGAGATAAAATGAATATGAAGGTGGCAGAAAAGAAACTTAGATGGAAGAATGGCTGAAGAAATCCTAGAGACTGGAAAGCCCAAGAAAAAGTGGTTCAGACTGAGAGAAGAAATATCCGGGGCAAATCCAGCTAGAACCTCAAATTAAAAGAAATATTTGTTTGAACGATACTTCAATAAAGTTATAAATCATAAAATTATATATACTTATAGTTACAAATGTGTAATGAGTATATGAAGTTTAATGGATACGTTGCAACCATTTTCGAGACAGTCTCAAAAACTGGTAAACTTATTTTTTTTAAGTGAAATTAATCAATTTCAGGTTTAAAATTTGATTTCATTTACATTTTTTTCATTACCTGGTCTTATGGTGGCACCAGAAAAATATCAAATTGGAAGTTTTAGCGAAGTTGCACATACACAGTTTTACTATGTTCAATTGGAGGTCTATCGCAGCAACCATGTCCACATATAAATTATTCAAGCAACACTTATGATTAAGAAGTTATGTACGTGATATTCATAATTTAACAGTTCTTCTAAATTATTTTGACTTCAAAATGCAACTTGACTATAAAGCATTTAGAAGCATTATTTTGTAAAAAAAAAAAAGTCTAAGAGCGACTAAACACTTCTACACGAATTTTATTTTCATGCCTACTAAGTAGTGGCATGCTTTTACTCAGAAGAGCTTACATTTCTTTTAAATGATTAATGATGCAATCTTCTGTAACTAATTTCGAAGATCTACATAATTGATTTCCAGACACCTACTGTAAAATGTTTAATAATAAATACAGAAAAATGCGTGAAATTATTTAGGGTATGAAACTAAGCATTAACTATGAGTAGAGGTAATTTGGAAGAATTATTAGTATAAATGGACTATCAGAGAGTAAACGAATTAAAAACTGAAGTCGTATATAAGGGAAAAAGAAAAAAATCAAATAACAAAAAGAAGATCGGACGAATATACATCATATGAAAGTATAATACAATAAAAGTATTGAGACAGCTATGTAATGGGACATTAGCCTTATAAATAATTCTAACTGATCTGACTTGTTGGTGATAAATTAAGATTTATGTTTTGGTATACAAATGAGCATCACGCTTAGCGCTATTATACGTCCAACCGAGTTGTTATTGGCTCTTTATTTTTAATTTTTTATGCATCCATTTTTTTTTTTGTTGCCTACCTGATGTGGTGCTTTAAGGCGGCATATATTTTTCTCAAAGACATAGTTGATTTATTTGTATGAATACATAATATCTGGTGCAGAATATTCATAGTTAATAAGACTTTTCTTGACTACAATACAGGATAAGAAAAATTAATTAATGTCCAATATAAAGGAAATTTAATGCTCTTTCGTTTAGAATAATCAGATTTGTTGTAGGATAAAGGATAGAAAAGTTACAACCGTTTTTATGGTGGAAAACGCGAATAAAAATGCAAATATCTTTGACACTATTGAGGATCGGGACAAAGTGAATAGAATATTTTTGGTTCCATTTGGGCTGCTGCTTCTATGTGTACATTACTTTTCGATATTTACACAATCATTTTTGATAATAAAAATATACTTCATCACCATCTATTTTGCAATTAAACTCTAATGCACTGTTGGTAGCAATATCAAAACTTTATTCGCTTCCAGCTACCTCTTCACTTAAATGATCACTCTCGATATTCTGTGGAGAATGTCTGTTCTGAATTTAAATTAAATGAAATACAGTTCAAAATTATTTAGTTTAAAACTTTCATTTAAATTCTCAGTAATTATTATTCTGTGGTGTTCATACAAAATAAATTGAATTCTCTAATTTTGTATAGTCCCATGAAAAAGAAATAACTTACGTTATATTTGAGATATCTTAGAAATAATTTATATCTGAGATAACTTCGAACAAATATCGGTAATGTCTAACTTCCACAAGAGTAACTAATGGGCACAGAACTCTTGTCATAGTTACAACTTCTAGATAGAATATTCAGCAGCTCAAATGGAACAAAAATTATTCTACTCACTTGGTCCCGATTCTCAATAGTGTCCAAGATATAGGAAATTTAATGCTCTTTCGTTTGGAATAAGCAGATTTGTTGTAGGATAAAGGATAGAATAGTTACGACTGTTATGGTGGAAAACGCGAATATTGACGGAAAAGTTAAAAATGCAAATATCTTTGACACTATTGAGAATCGGGAAAAAGTGAAGAAAATATTTTTGGATCAATTTGAGCTGCTGAATCACCTCCCAAAGTTTCGAGGTCTCCTCCGTGTATACCCTTTACTAGAACTCTTTATTTCTTTTTTAAATACTTGCGAACAATTTTTGTATTTAGTTAATTTGAACGACCGTTAGCAGCTGTTTACTAAGACTTATCTATGGTGAGAAGCGACAACTCTTTCCAAATAAAATAAAAGGATTTATTTATGGAATAATATATCAAAAGTTTTTGTTTTATTTCAAGTTATAATTATTATTAAACTGTGCAATTCAAAATTATTATTATCAGATGGAAAATTCGAATTCGAACATAAAAATCTTTAGTACCCATCTTGGAACTAAGCACGCCATGTTTCTAAATACCAAAAAAGAAAAAAAAATTACTTAACGACTTGATCAACTGACGTTTCATTAACAAAAATTAATCACACTGAAAACAAAAAAAATAGCTTCTTTTATAGTAAGTACTCTGTAGATAAACATTTTTAAAATTAATTCATTGAAAGCTGAGCCTTCAAAGTGACAGTTTTAATACATAAATCCAAAGCCCATCTACTTGGCTGTTGACCTTATATCAAACTTTTGATTATTCACCGCCATCATAGAGTAAAACATGTCATTTGATTATTCACCGCCATCATAGAGTAAAACATGTCATTTGATTATTCACCGCCATCATAGAGTAAAACATGTCATTTGATTATTCACCGCCATCATAGAGTAAAACATGTCATTTGATTATTCACCGCCATCATAGAGTAAAACATGTCATTTGATTATTCACCGCCATCATAGAGTAAAACATGTCATTTGATTATTCACCGCCATCATAGAGTAAAACATGTAATCACAAATTTTCTGAAAGTGAAAAGTTATGATTGTTTGGAAGAGGTGAATGGGGTGAAGACAGAGGGATCGTTTAGATATGCAGAGAATAGCGGCAACATGGAGATTTGGATCATTTACCCTATATTGTGACATGAAACATAAAATAGAGAGTAACTAATTAACGTTCAATTAGAAAAATCTATAAATTTGACAAGTATACATACTCCTAAACAGCAGTTCAGGGAGTATTTCGTAGTGTAAGAGTGTAAGGTATAAAACCTGTGGAATTTTCCCTGAGAAATGTTTTTCCAATTAAAGTGGGGCTTCCTCGAACGATTGGGTATCGATCTTAACAGCATACTTCTGTCAGAATCAATTATAATAGTTGATCAATCATGTGGAGATTGATGTTCCCAAAATACCATTCCAAAGTATTCCATATATGTATATCCATCAATGATGATACGCTTTGTATGTGCTGTGTTTTTAGCCTGTAAACTTTTAGACTTAGAGTTGTCCTTCAAACTGATTAGAACGCGGTGTTAATAAGAGTGTAACACGATTTAGTTTGTAAGGTGTAACTACTACTTATGTATTTCAAAACCAATAATCTATATTGAGATACAAACTCAATACTGTTAGATCAATAAGCAAATTTTGTTCATATGAAAACTTCTAATATGAAGGGCATACATAAAAGCATGCTGCAGTTTTAAAACTTAATTAAAAAAATGTTTTTTTCACATAACAAGGCCAAACATAGGGGCAACTGTCGCAGTTTCTGATCCACTGACAGCATTGTTTAGGCAAGTTAGCAAGGCGTTAAGGAATTAGAAGTGTAAAAAAACTTTTTTGTAACTCTGTTTTGAGATGTTTTAAAGTTGGCTGAAGTTTATAATTTCGATTTCTTTTTTGGAATGCTCTCGTAAATGGCACTGGTATTGATCCCACTCAAACCTACGTTTAACCACAGTCATAAAGTGGTTTTTCATAATAAATCTTACCAATATTTGTAACAGTGTGCTTGAATTTCTTGTAATGTATATAGCCCTTTATAAATAATAATAATAAATAACCCTTTTCGCTAAGTTTTCGCTTTCACAATCAAAGAGATTAATGTATGCCTCGAAGTTTGTTTAAGCCAAGCTTTACTTGTAACCCTAAGGACTAAAAATTCAATTTAAGCTTCTAAGCAATTTATATAATCACGTGCTTATATTACTAAGAGGATGTATAATTTAGTTTACCATTATTTTAGTTTGTTAACGTTAAGTAGCAAAGCAATTTAAGCCTTTACTCAATTAGTTAGGTTTTACGGTTATTAAAACGCATTATTTAATTTTGTTATTTATTAGCTAGATGCTTGATTAATTTAATTTGTCTACACTTGAGTAAATTTCAATTTATTAAATTAAATTAATCGTTGGAAGTGTTCAACCATGGCAAAATTGATCTTTATATCTTTTAGTGGTTAAAAAAAAAAATACTTTCTTTTTTATTAAGAGAAGAATTGCGAAAAAGTTTCGATCTTTATTTCCACAATTATATTTTCGTCGAGTTTTAAGGTCAGGGTTCCCTAACCTGAATAAAATGCTGAATTCTCTCGGAAAGGTTTGTCACTCTCAATCGCAGGCAACTCTTCTTTGAACAAACATTTAGTTCTAAGATTCTAACAATGTAAACTAAGAAACTTGTGTTGTACACATGTAAACATTTTAACCTGGCGATAGCACTAAGATGAACATTCTTTTCTAATTTTCAAGTTTTTTCGTTAATTCTTAATAAAGGATTATAACCGAATTCATTGCCACAAACTGGAGTTCAGATAACAATCAAATTCATTGGTAATTACCATCCAGTTTATAAATATGAAACAGTTTTATTTATTAGTAATTATGATTTACCGTTTGCAATAATGGGAAGTAATTAGTGTGACTGTAAATCCATTAAGGTAATTCTAATGAGCATAGTAAATTTACGTACTGCAATCAGTTGAGGTAAACATTGTCTGGCATTTGAAAGCAATCCAATCACGTATGTTAGATTTGAGGCAAGCTAATCGTATACTATCTGGATTTCCAACCGGCGCATCACCCTTCATTAATCTGTTTCATCTCCTATTAATTCTGATACTAGAACTCTGGATTCGCCAAACTCGTACCATATAATTTGTTCATATTATCTTGTAATTACATAAATACCGTTTCATCTGCATTTATTGTAGGTATATATTTTTTTTATTAATACTAATATTTTATTTTAAACTGTAAATATTTGGAAAACATCACCTTTTAGACTTTTTAAATTGGGAAGATTTCAGTTTACCCCGTAGCAGAAATCCCGAAAGTTTTGTTAAAAGTTGGAAATATTTTGAAGTAGCGGAAGATTTTTCACAAAGAAAAGGCTTCTCTACAATAAGTGACAGCTTGCTTGTAGAAAACTCCATTAAATTTACCACTCATTTATTATTTAGAGTCATGAAAGAAATGCTAGAATTTTAAATTTGAAGTAAATATTCAGTTAGAAGAGAGAATTCACTGAACAGATTTCTATTGTTTTAAAATTATCTCAAAAACAATTCTATCGATAATTTTTTAGCTTGATTTGCTAACTACAGATATAGCAGTTTGTTAATTAAGAAAGGCTTGTAAGTCCAGGCTACAGAACAGGTGATTCAGACGACGGCGTTGAGCTAACATATTTTATTATAAATGTCTCAGATTAACAATTCAATAAAAACCGAGGCTATTTCAGAGAATCAAAACCCAGTCTCACAATACATCTTTCCTTTGTGGTTATCCTATATAAAAATTTACCACTTCGTTTAATATAATATATTACATAAAAAAATATTCTAAGGCTTAAAGAAAATAGATTTTTAGATTACTTCCAAAATTTGTAGCTTATTGTTCGAAAAAAGTTGTAAGAGTAAGAAAACTGAAGTTAGTTTGGACAATATTAAACATCCATTGTAATTGTCGCCTTTGCGTTGATGAAACGAAGGTTTCACGAAATCCAAAGCCAGGCTTTACATTTAGCTTCTGTAATTGGAATGGGCTAAATTCAAAAAGGTCAAATGTGATAGTGCAGTTAACTAGAATTTATCTATGGGTACGCCAAACATTAACCGATTTTCAAATCAACTTTTACAGGTATGATGAATAATTAAGCACACAGTATTAATTAGGAGTGTTGTTTGAGTGCTTTTTCTCTCAAATGTAAATTTTGTATTTTTCACTAAAAAAGAATATTTATCGTTTAAATAGCAATTTTAATTTTATCAGCCACTCTGTTTCTATTATTACACAATAACACTTAATGGAGGTTAAAAAAAGAAAAGTGCAAATATTCTTCTTTTTCTAAAATAGTACCAAAGAGAACAAAAAGCCTTGATTGTTTTTAATATAAATACAATTTAAATTCGCAAAATCTCTGCTAGAATAAATTGTTAAATCAGTGCACAGTAAGTAACTATTGTTCATTCGTAATTTGTTTATTCAAATCTAATTCTTTATGTAAATGAATAATTTAAATCTTCCATTAAGTTTAAATACTAACAAAAACTCACTGGTGCTTTCATATTTAATTTAGCTTATTCTTGAATAAAATTTTTATTATTTTTGAATAATAAAATATTATTTAATCATGAAACATAGAAACTATAATTTAATAGAAGCGAATAATTTGTTTAATTTCCTCGCCATTCGCATTAATTTTTCTTTTATCAATTCCAGTGCCGCCAATTTGTGAAACAAAGTTGATTATTTAGTTAATAGGATAATTAATTGTTTAATGTTTGCCTGAAGAAATATGGTCGAAATATGATATGGTTTGAATTGTCTAAACTATATAAATTTTGTTGATTATTGTTATAAAACCTAGAAATGCTTTAATGCAAAAATTGAAAAACCTTCGGATTGGATAGAAAGTCCTTTTGATGGAATTAAATTTTTATAAATGTACCAATTTAAAGATTGAAAGAGATTGAAATAAAAACAAAAACATATGGAGGCACGGGTTGCAATTAAAACCTTCTAATGCTGATTCGGTTAGTTCCATTAATATGGAATTTCCTTATATACTGTATAAATAATAGCCCCTCTTCAATCTTTCACTAATTGTCTAAACGAATCTTGTTTCTCCAGAATGAATAATATTACAAATAAAATGTTAGATCAAGCTCAAGCACTCTAGTCTGATAGCTAAGTTTATGAATTTAGTTCATCATTGCTCGGTTTGGCATTCAACTATCCGGACTCGTCATTTACATTTTTGTTCTTAAACATTTGGTAAACTAGTTTTCATCAGTAATTAAATTAAACACACGTAAATAAACTATAAAATCTCATTTACTTTATTTTTTAGTTATTTTTCGAAATAGACAATTATGATTCGAAATAGACAATTATGATTCGAAATAGACAATTATGATTCGAAATAGACAATTATGATTCGAAATAGACAATTATGATTCGAAATAGACAATTATGATTCGAAATAGACAATTATGATTCGAAATAGACAATTATGATTCGAAATAGACAATTATGATTCGAAATAGACAATTATGATTCGAAATAGACAATTATGATTCGAAATAGACAATTATGATTCGAAATAGACAATTATGATTCGAAATAGACAATTATGTTCCGAAATAGACAATTATGATTCGAAATAGACAATTATGATTTCTTTAATTTAAACATTGTGCTCTACTAACTATATTTAAGACATAAACACTTTTAAATTTTTTCAGAAAATTCATAAATTAGAATTACCATCAAAATTGCAGTTAGCAAAGAATGGGTTTATTGTTTTTAGGACTAGTTTGTTGCTATTGCTATAAAACTGGCACTCAGTAATTATTTTTTAATTTTTTTAATATCCATATAAATCTAAAGGAAACTACCAGAGTTTTATGTACAATCTTCTTCTCTTTGTAAACATAAATATGTAGTAAAAAAGAACTCATTTCAACTTTTCTATATAAATTTTAAAAATGAATGAAAAGGATTCACAAAAACTGAATCGTTATTTTTCTAAAAAAAAAATTTAATGATCAGAAATCTGCTATCTTAAAAACACTTTTATCTGCTATTTAGTGGTCTTTCCAGCATCTGTCTTGCCTTTTTTTTTCAATCCATAGAAGACCGCTCCTTTCTTCTTACTAAAGACACCACCCTCAATACCATCTAAGGTGAGCCGATTTGACGGCTTGGTCTCCAAACGTCTTTAACATTCCTTTGAAGAAGAATCATGGTGGTGATTGAAAGTGAAGTGCACATCTGGAAAACCTCTCCAATTCCTCGATTCCTGTCACAATCAGTGTTAAAGTATCAAATTTTATTTGAAAATAAATAAAAAAAAGTCACAACAAATTACAAATTGAAACATCCTAAAATAAATTAATAAATTTTAAAAGTGAGAGACACTATTATCTGTACAAACAAGTGTAACTGATGCATGCAGCTTCTTTGTTAACTATGTGTTTTCAAGGATACACACACACTCATCAAAATAGAAAGATTATGAAGGAAGTTGCTATTACTAAAAGCTTTACGCTGATTAAAGATTTATTGTCACACCCTAAAGATCACAGAACATAGATTGCAGCGGTCCCAGACAGATTGGAGGAATATTAAACTGATATTTTTGATGATAGATTAGTAAAAAGTAAGTAAGTAAAGTAATTGCCAATTTTTTCAGGCGGGGCTTAACGTCCAACTACCAATTAGGTGTCGTGGACGGAGGCGACTAGCAAACATACTTTACTGTAAATTTCTTTTATTAACCATTAAATAAAATCCAAGGCCTCTAGACCGGGAATCGAACCCAGTACCACAATTCATATTAGCTTTGCAGGTCTCGCCTCTAACCGCTCGGCTATCGTGGCGCCTTTGATGATAGATTAATGGGTGTGCTAAACCCCAATAGTTATAAAACCAATGAAATAGATTTTACCCCTTTTGAGTGAAAAGAAACCGGAAACAAGTGAAGACTTACATCAAGTTTGCCAGAGAATAGCTTTGGGTAAAGTTTGGTTGCTAGGATGGTGGTAGAGAACGATTATAGAAGAAACAAGAACATCAAAAAGATTTTCCAGCCGTTAGAGAAATTTCTTCAGATAAATCTTGGGACGCCATTGTCCTCTAAAAATAATTTCATGCTTCTTCCTTATAACAGGGAAGGTAATGAGATTTTATATACAGGTGAATCTTATTTTCTCCAGACCTTAATATTCAAAAGGTGAAACCTTTTAATTAAAATTCATTAAGTTATTCTTTTATTATTAGAAAATTTTGCTAAATTTTTTTTTTGTTAAAAGAAAAACCTGTTATTAATTAATTTGTTCTGCAACAAGAAAAAAAAGTTAAATATATAGAAGGCTGAAAAAGGAAAATTTAGAAAATTAAAACATTGTGTTGATTTTAACTTAATTACAAAACTAAACAACCTTCCATTGGTTTATCCAACCAATTATAATTATTTTTTTTGACCTTCCTTAAATCTACTTAATTTAATGAAGGTGGCAGGTTACGAATTAAGGAAACACTTAACATTTGCTGTTACAATAATTAGTTATATCTGGGGAAAAAGTTTTGGTTATCGCAATCTGTGATTAAGATTTCTTGTTAAATAAAATGCTATAGCGTTTTTATAAGGGGGAAAATCATATTGATTTCAAATGTGCGATTTAGTAAAGAAAATCTGTACAGATAATGGCCGATTTTGCAGGAACTGAAAAAAGGAAAGATAGAATGTTTTTATTATACTCGTATTTTAGTTGGTGCAACGTTTTGGAAACTTACGTTAGAAATGTCACTAACATGATTATTCTATGATACAGTATTTTTGTGAGTACCACGGTATTTGTTCTACAGTAATTTTTAAAATTGAACTAATATTTGTATTGTTAACATATCTGGTATTTCCAACAATCACGGCTCTGCTTTTGGAAGTGTTTACCATAATATTATTTTGTTTGGACCATGGATCCATTGGGCATACATCAAAATTAATTTTTTTTGTTAATACCCTGTTCTAATTCAGAACGGTGACACTGTAAATTTGTAGATTGTCTGGACAGCGTGTTCTGTTCAGTCATACACACCTTTCTCTTGGCGGTTCATTTTATCTTTCCCGTCACCGCATTTACGCATTTTCCCGCGCTTTTACCTCCGTTTCTTGTTCCCGCCAAACATCTATAACCTTTATTGTTGTGTTTATCTCCTACAGTGCTTGTTGTTTGCAGTTCTCCTGTATACTTTAAATCAGTGGTTCCCAACCGTTTTTCCGCTCCGTACCCCCAGAGAAATTTCACTCGAACCTCACACCCCCTGAAATTTATATTTTGCTCAAGGATAAATATAATAAAAAAAAAAAAATCAAACACATGGAGTATAAGTAGTGGAGAGGGGGGCACATTTGAACAGAATTTACATTTTCTGTTACTGAGTGCACAGAATCGTATTATTGAACCTTTTTATTTTGTTTTCTACTACTTTCAAGTCTTCTTAACAGATCTATATCAATAAACAGTTGGTACTTTACATACATATCTTTTTTTTTTAATTTAAAAATGTGCCTAATGTTAATATCTGCCCCACTTACGAGGGTAGCTTTGAACACAATACAAAATAGAAAGAAATGATATTACTTCACTCTGAATCTACCTTCTATCAGTTATTTCTCTCACTACTACATTACTTTCTATTTTAAACCACTGAAATCTAGTTCAAAAATCAAGAATGACTCAGTTCGGGATGTTGTACCCGAAGTGTGATGGGTTTAGGAAGTTTGAACAAAATATTCGGTTTGTTGCGCTACTTAATGTAGGTTCGGACCACTTTCCCCTTCTCTGCGATTAAACAAAAAAAAAAGTCACAAACTTGCAGGTCGGTAGGGCAGATTTTAACTGTGATGCTGCAACATAAATTTTACTTCCACCTTACAAAATATAACATTCCTCAATTCTGACTTTACAATCAATGAAAAGGAAGGGAAACTCTGACAATTATACAACAGGTCTACCACAAAATATGGAGAAAATTGCCAATCATAAATGTTTTAAATATTTGGCGAGAAATGAAAACTGTTCAACGGTGCCCCCCTTTCCCTGAAAGCAAATAGATGTTTTCTAACAAGCTCAATGAATATCTAAATGATGAGGAATAAAAATATGAAAATATTTGAATAATAATAACATCCTATTATTTACCTGGACTTTACTCGCACCCCCTGGAATATCGTCCCAGGTTGGGAACCTCTGTTTTAAATATTCATCAATATTCATCATCAGTGTTTTTCTTCATCATCAACTTTAGGGATGATGGTCCCATCGGTGTCTTATTTATGCCGTCTTTGTGGACCTGGCCCTTCCGACCTTGACGAGCTGGAAGGGAACCTTGCGAACTAAGGACACTACAGACTAATCCTCTTTAAAATTCCCGCTTCTCTGCATCTGGGTGTAAGCGCCTTCGTGCGCTCCCACAGAGACTATGTGATCGTCTGAATAGAGCGAAAAATCATTGTATGTAGTATACTTTTCGGGCCATACTAAACAAACTTACTGTAATTTAACGAACAAAATCTTTTTCCGGAAGAACCATTGCAGTTGAGATTTTCTCCTCTTTTGAGACGATTTTCAAAAACGGCTAAACGATTTTCTTTAAACTCGTACATTGCACTATTTCCCTCTCAAAATTCGATTAAGAACACTTTTGAGAGAAGGGATTTGGAGTAAGCTTCCTTTTGCGCTTCAGGGCAAATTACCTTCTCCTAATCAACTGCATGAGAAAGTAACAAATGAGAGAAGATTACCTAAATAAAAGTTTGCATTTTAAGTAAACTTAGATGTGTTGGGTAAATATTACTCTGGACAATTCGTTACTTAAAGACAGAGAAATAGACAGAAGTGGAAAACAAGGACTAGTAAACTGGCAGAATTCTTGCTGGCTCATGAATATTTTAATAAGAAAGTGTTTTCTCTATTTTATTTCTAAGTTTTATTTATAAAAAAAAAAAAAAAAATCTGCACTCCAAGAATTCCTGCCGGTTTTATTAACAGCGAAAGAGAGTTGATTAGATGATTTTATGGCGTTGTGTAGGTGGCAAGGGACTGATTCCTAACCTCATAAAATAAAGATGACCTTCCTCGCCACCATCACTCTCTTCTTTTTTTTCATTTCGACTTCGACTCACAGTGTTACAGGAGTATGAATAATTTTGAAAAATGTCGCAACATTTTTTTTGAACTTTAAAAGAACTTTAAAAAAAGAAACAATCTGGAATTAACAGTTCAACTTTGATTTTCTTTCACAACAATTTACTTAAGTAAGTTTTCCTCGAACTTAGAATTCATATTAACAGTATAGGAGACTATTCGATATTATGATTGTAGACTATTCGATATTATGCTTGTAGACTATTCGATATTATGTTTGTAGTCTGTTCGATATTATGCTTGTAGACTATTCGATATTAGTATGTTTGTAGTCTGTTCGATATAATATCAGGTTAGAAGAAAATTTTTGCAAATTTTGACTTCTATATTTTCAAAACATTTTTCTGAATGAACTTAATTACTTAATTGTTCTACTTGATGTACTTTAAAGTTAGCCATATACTTTTTTTTAATTACATTTTAACGAATTTTTTATTAATTAGAATTATTTGACCTTATGAGAATCCTTAAATAACTACTGAGAGCATCCAATCTTTTTTCTGCAGTTGCCCATCAGCTGGATTGCGAAGAAATTAGATTTTCATTAACTCAATTTGGAGTACATCAATGTATGAATTCTATCAATATTAAATTAACTTATATGACCCGGTGAGAATGTCAGTGGCGCATTCCACCAGATTGCTTGTTTCTTTATGACTGTTTTCTTGGTGAAGTTTGTTGTCGTGTGGTGTTAATTAGTGAATTGTTACGTGGTTTTAGTTAACTGAAAATTAAATATAAACCTTAGTGTTGTTATTATTAGTTAAATTTTAATTTGGATTTTTTGTTTTGTTTTTTTACTTTACTTTTACAACTGCATTAATATTTCTGCATTAAGTGAAGTTGATACATGATAATAGATAAGTACACAAATAGCATGAGGGGAGAATTCACCCATTCCCAAAGAAAACTCCCAAAAAGGTACAGTTCACTATTGTGCACTGGCACTTACTTCATTTAGATCGCGTGGCCACCTGCGCTTCAGCCGTCTTGGAGTATTTCCAGGCAATGCAGTAAGTTAAGATACTAGTGGATTAGGATGTGAGGTGATTGATGTGTGTAATTTAATATAACAGGATCTTACAGCTTTTGAAACATAAGGAACAAGGAAATCTCGGTGCAAGGTAGAAGTTAGGGACATAGTAAGGAGCTCGTCGGAGTGTTTTTGACTGGAAGGATTGAATTTGGTAGATATTGGAAGCTTTGGCTGAGCACCAAAGTTCCATTCCGTAAGTCCTGGCAGGTATCATAGTGTAGATAAGTCATTTATTCTGTAGTAAGTGTTTACATCGCTTGTCGAGAAGTCTAGAGAGAAGTTTGAATCGTCTGTTCAGTTTATTGGGAGAGAGATGACTGTTGATTGAAGAGAATTGGTAGGACTAGTTGGGATCAGATTGTGTTGAAGACAGTTTTCTTATTCCTATTGCAATGCTCTCTATGTGAGGTATCATCAGGGTGATCAGTTTTGTGGATAGTGTAGTCGGTTATGTTGAAATAAGATCTGCTAGTAAAATCAGTCTCAGTGATGAATCTTCTGCATTTTGAAGCATTTAGTTTATGAAATAAAACCCTTATCATTGGTTTTAAAATGCCGTTGTGTTTAACCTTACGCCAGATATGCTGAGAATGACAATGAAGTAAGTCACATTTTTGCATTTTCTAAAATAATTACATTCCCATATAATTAAAATCCCATTACATTCTAATATACAACAAAAAATTTGATTCTGCGTAATAATAAAAAAAAATAATAAAGCTGTTTTTATTATCTGTATTTTTTCCAGAGTAAAACACAAAACTCGTTTTGTCTCAAAACTGCTCAAAATGCACTTACGCCACTTTCATTCTCACCGCGTCATATGAATGTATTAAATACAGTATAGTGCATACAGTTATGTGAAAAAAACCCGATTCTTTCATAATAAATTGTTTTAATCATCAGTAACTAAGCGCTAATGGTCAACTGTATGTTATTTATCAATTTGAATAAAATAAGTGTCATTCAAAGCAATATAGAATGTAACTTTAACAAATCTGGGTACAATAAAAGCAATCTAGGAAGTTTAAAAACACGTAAACCGCTTCACGGATATTGAATATTTGTTTCTTTCATTCGATTCATTTTGCTAACGTCTGGTAAATTGATTTTTCCTCTTTAAGGGATAAAATACCCAAAGGTTTGTACATATTTTTTAATATTTACTGCTATCTATGAAAAAAGGTGGAAGGTGTGGGGGAAGCTGAGACTTTGATGGTAAAAAGATAGAAATTGTAAACAATTACAAGTACTTGGGGGTTCATCTTACTCCTACTTTATCCCTTAACTATCACTTGAAAGAAAAGCTCTCTTCGGCGAAACTCGGGATTAACTGTACTTGGCAGAATGTGTTTTGTAACAGTAAGGTACCTCTTTCCTCCAAGGTGAAGGTGTTCAATGCAGTATCGAGGACTGTCATGTGTTATGCTGCTCAAGTTTGGGGGTATAATAGGTACGAACAAGTGGAAAAACTACAAAGATTCTTTTTTAAAAAATTATTTGCGCTTCCAAGCAATGCGCCAAATTACATTTTAAATTTGGAATTGAAGATTTCCAGTATGTACTTGTATACTTTGAAACTTCATTTAAATTATGTAGCAAAGGTCTTAAAATTGCCTAATTGCAGACTGCCACGAATTGTTGCGACAGAAGTAATTAAAAGAAATTTATACTGGTGTCAAATTTGGAAAAATTTGTGTAATCAATATAATATTAACTCCTTAACAAAAACTTACAGTTTAAAAAGTTAAGTATAAGGGTTGATTAAACACCAAAAGGTACACAAATCAGCAAGTATCCATCATTTCATTTATACTTCATTGATATTATTTAAGTAATTTTACTGCATTAACTTTTCCTTCACATTTTTAGAATTTATTAGATGTCACAGACCCATTATGCTGGCCATTTTCATCTACAAAATATTTTTTCAAGACTGTAGACTAGATTGTAATAGTATCTATTTATCTATAATAATCAAACTATTAATTACAGGTTAAAAAGAAAAAAAGTATGAGGCTAAAAAGTTCAAAAACTTTTCTAAAAAAATGTTTACTCCAACATACATAATTGATTTTATTTTATTCATTTTTTTATTTTTATTTTTAAATAAAAATCGTCGGTTTAAGTTCATTCTTCGATCAAAGTAATTGTTATTTTATGTAGGAGTCAAACGTTTGTAATAATAAGTAATAAATAATCTGACTTTATCGCAAATAATATAGTTTTCTTCAATTACATTCTCAATCTAGGTGTTCTTCCCACAATGTTGTATATATGTAATATAAGTGGCCGACTCTAACTTTGTCTTTTTCTACTTTAACATGCATGTGTATATGACTACTCAGAATAATTCATAACTCATTTTATCATAATTATAATGAAAAAATATTATGAATAACTGGCCAGCATAAGGGTCTGTGACATCTAATAAATTCTAAAAATGTGAAGGAAAAGTTAATGCAGTAAAATTACTTAAATAATATCAATGAAGTATAAATGAAATGATTGATACTTGCTGATTTGTGTACCTTTTGGTGTTTAATCAACCCTTATACTTAACTTTTTAAACTGTAAGTTTTTGTTAAGGAGATTTTTGTACCTTTTGGATAAATTTTTCTTTTTGTCTATTTTGCAAAGTTACATATCTGCTTTTTTGAGAAAGCGTTTTGAATAAAATAGGAAGGTATTTGTGCGTAAATAGCAAAAATTAAACTGCGATTTCAGTACTTCCTTTTAAGAGGAGCAAGAAAAATAAACTGCGATTACAGTACTTCTCCCTAAAAGGCAAAGATTTTGAATCGAACGACAATTCATTGATGTAAATCGGTTCACTCATTGATAATTTTAACGATTGCAGTACTTCCTCTTAGTAGGTGTAAGAGCATGATGGCACTTCACAGCCATGTAGAGGAGCTTTAATCACTTCTTCGTGCTAAATTTTATCAAAATCGAACTAAGCTTTGTAGAAATATTGGTAATAATAGTTTTAGAAAGGGCCTTATTTGGGAAGGGCAAACTCCCCTCCTTATGAGGCATAGCGTCGAGACCTTTAAAGTGCAAATCTTTACAAACTTTCGATTCGAATGACACTTCATTCATGAAAATCGGTTCACGTCTCGATAATTTGAAACAATTGCTATACTTCCTCTTAACAAGTGTAAGAGCAGATCGTCGCTTCAATGTTATGTAGGAAAGCCCTAACCCTATCATCCTATCAAATTTTATCAAAATCGGGCCAAGATTTACAGAGAAATTAGAAATAATAATTTTTGAGGGGGCCTTACATAAAGGGGGCTAACTCCTCTCCCATTCGATGTACAGCGTCGAGACCCCCAAAAGGCACATCTACATAAAATTCCGACTCGAATGACACCTCATTCATGAAAATCGGTTCACGCGTTTAGGCGCTACGCAGTTTACAAAAAAGGTAACAACAACAAGAACAAGAACAAGAACAAGAATAAGAACAAGAACAAGAACAAGAACAAGAACATTTTTTGAAAAAGCCGTTTTTGCTCATTTTCGGCAACTTTTTTCTCAAAACCAATTAGATCTGGGTTGTTGCAAAAAAATTACAGTTATAAATGAGGGTTTGCCCTATAATTTAAAGAAAATTTGGGAATTTTATCTTTTATAGAAAAAGAGAAAAAAATTGTCAAAGTTGGGTGTTTTTCAACGTTACGCTTTTTCGTGCACTTTTTGATGATCAACCCTTATACAACTGTCCTACCGGACAGTTTTAATACAGAGGCAGATGGTGACACTATAGTGACAGTTTGGGAATCCAGTATAGGTGAACTAATTGGTAACATAAACCGGGAAGAAAGAGCTAATGCGGAAGTAAATGCAAGGCAAGGTGTTTCGCATGGATTATACCCCTTGTTAGATTATAATCGTTCTAGTTATATAGATTGTTGGCCATTAAATGAGGTTAAGCTAATATTGAAGGCTCGGTGTGAGCTGTTAAATTTAAATTATAGACCATTTAGACCTGAAGAATGTCAGCTTTGTTCTCTCTGTAACTGCAGGGAAATAGAAAATGTAAAGCACTTGATCGCTATTTGTCCCATATTGAAGCCATATAGATACTCCTTAACAAAAACTTACAGTTTAAAAAGTTAAGTATAAGGGTTGATTAAACACCAAAAGGTACACAAATCAGCAAGTATCCATCATTTCATTTATATTTAATTTAAGTAATTTTACTGCATTAACTTTCTTCACATTTTTAGAATTTATTAGATGTCACAGACCCTTATGCTGGCCATTTTCATCTACAAAATATTTTTTCAAGACTGTAGACTAGATTGTAATAGTATCTATTTATCTATAATAATCAAACTATTAATTACAGGTTAAAAAGAAAAAAAGTATGAGGCTAAAAAGTTCAAAAACTTTTCTAAAAAAATGTTTACTCCAACATACATCAATGATTTTATTTTATTCATTTTTTTATTTTTATTTTTAAATAAAAATCGTCGGTTTAAGTTCATTCTTCGATCAAAGTAATTGTTATTTTATGTAGGAGTCAAACGTTTGTAATAATAAGTAATAAATAATCTGACTTTATCGCAAATAATATAGTTTTCTTCAATTACATTCTCAATCTAGATGTTCTTCCCACAATGTTGTATATATGTAATATAAGTGGCCGACTCTAACTTTGTTTTTTTCTACTTTAACATGCATGTGTATATGACTACTCAGAATAATTCATAATTCATTTTATCATAATTATAATGAAAAAATATTATGAATAACTGGCCAGCATAAGGGTCTGTGACATCTAATAAATTCTAAAAATGTGAAGAAAGTTAATGCAGTAAAATTACTTAAATTAAATATAAATGAAATGATGGATACTTGCTGATTTGTGTACCTTTTGGTGTTTAATCAACCCTTATACTTAACTTTTTAAACTGTAAGTTTTTGTTAAGGAGATTTTTGTACCTTTTGGATAGATTTTTCTTTTTGTCTATTTTGCAAAGTTACATATCTGCTTTTTTGAGAAAGCGTTTTGAATAAAATAGGAAGGTATTTGTGCGTAAATAGCAAAAATTAAACTGCGATTTCAGTACTTCCTTTTAAGAGGAGCAAGAAAAATAAACTGCGATTACAGTACTTCTCCCTAAAAGGCAAAGAGGCAAAGATTTTGAATCGAACGACAATTCATTGATGTAAATCGGTTCACTCATTGATAATTTTAACGATTGCAGTACTTCCTCTTAGTAGGTGTAAGAGCATGATGGCACTTCACAGCCATGTAGAGGAGCTTTAATCACTTCTTCGTGCTAAATTTTATCAAAATCGAACTAAGCTTTGTAGAAATATTGGTAATAATAGTTTTAGAAAGGGCCTTATTTGGGAAGGGCAAACTCCCCTCCTTATGAGGCATAGCGTCGAGACCTTTAAAGTGCAAATCTTTACAAACTTTCGATTCGAATGACACTTCATTCATGAAAATCGGTTCACGTCTCGATAATTTGAAACGATTGCTATACTTCCTCTTAACAAGTGTAAGAGCAGATCGTCGCTTCAATGTTATGTAGGAAAGCCCCAACCCTATCATCCTATCAAATTTTATCAAAATCGGGCCAAGATTTACAGAGAAATTAGAAATAATAATTTTTGAGGGGGCCTTACATAAAGGGGGCTAACTCCTCTCCCATTCGATGTACAGCGTCGAGACCCCCAAAAGGCACATCTACATAAAATTCCGACTCGAATGACACCTCATTCATGAAAATCGGTTCACGCGTTTAGGCGCTACGCAGTTTACAAAAAAGGTAACAACAACAAGAACAAGAACAAGAACAAGAACAAGAATAAGAACAAGAACAAGAACAAGAACATTTTTTGAAAAAGCCGTTTTTGCTCATTTTCGGCAACTTTTTTCTCAAAACCAATTAGATCTGGGTTGTTGCAAAAAAATTACAGTTATTAAAACTGTCCGGTAGGACAGTTGTATAAGGGTTGACCATCAAAAACTGCACGAAAAAGTGTAACGTTGAAAAACACCCAACTTTGACAATTTTTTTCTATTTTTCTATAAAAGATAAAATTCCCAAATTTTCTTTATAATATAGGGCAAATCCTCCTTTATAACTGTAATTTTTTTGCAACCACCCAGATCTAATAGGTTTCGAGAAAAAAGTTGCCGAAAATGAGCAAAAACGGCTTTTTCAAAAAATGTTCTTGTTCTTGTTCTTCTTCTTCTTCTTGTTGTTGTTGTTGTTGTTGTTGTTCTTGTTACCTTTTTTGTAAACAACGTAGCGCCTAAACGCGTGAACCGATTTTCATGAATGAGGTGTCGTTCGATTCGGAATTTTATGTAGATGTGCCTTTTTGGGGGTCTCGGCCCTGTACATCGAATGGGAGAGGAGTTAGCCCCCTTTATGTAAGGCCCCCTCCAAAATTATTATTACTAATTACTCTGTAAATCTTGGCCCGATTTTGATAAAATTTGGTAGGATGATAGGGTTAGGGCTCCCCTACGTAACAATAAAGCGACGATCTGCTCTTACACTTGTTAAGGGGAAGTATAGCAATCGTTTCAAATTATCGACACGTGAACCGATTTTCATGAATGAAGTGTCATTCGAATCGAAATTTTGTACAGATTTGCACTTTAAAAGTCTCGACGCCGTGCCTCATAAGGAGGGGAGTTTGCCCCACCCAAATAAGGCCCTTTCTAAAACTATTATTACCAATATTTCTACAAAGCTTAGTCCGATTTTGATAAAATTTAGCACGAAGAAGTGATTAAAGCTCCTCTACGTGGCTGTGAGGTGCCATCATGCTCTTACACCTACTAAGAGGAAGTATGCGATCGTTAAAATTATCAATGAGTGAACCGATTTACATCAATGAATTGTCGTTCGATTCAAAATCTTTGCCTTTTAGGGAGAAGTACTGTAATCACAGTTTATTTTTCTTGCTCTTCTTAAAAGGAAGTACTGAAATCGCAGTTTAATTTTGCTATTTACGTACAAATACCTTCCTATTTTATTCAAAACGCTTTCTCAAAAAAATGGTTATTGAGGATGGTTTGGGGACCGCAACTATAATCATTCTTTAAAAAGATCTCTCCAGTGGTAGTTACGGTTCCGATTTAACACCTTATCAGGTTATAATGATAGAATAGCTTATTCCAAATTTTAAAAAATCTGTAAAGCAGACGTAACTTTGCAAATAGACAAAAAGGAAAATCTATCCAAAAGGTACAAAAATCTCCTTAACAAAAACTTACAGTTTTAAAAGTTAAGTATAAGGGTTGATTAAACGCCAAAAGGTACACAAATCAGCAGTTCCCAACATTTCATTAATACTTCATTGATATAATTTAAGTAATTTTACTGCATTAACTTTTCCTTCACATTTTTTAGAATTTATTAGATGTCACAGACCCTTATGCTGGCCAGTTCATTCATAATATTTTTTTATTATAATTATGATAAAATGAGTGATGAATTATTCTGAGTAGTCACATATACATGCATGTTAAAGTAGAAAAAAACAAAGTTAGAGTCGGCCACTTTTTAAATTTCAATCACGGAGGATTCAAAACAATATTTCAGTCTTAAATTCGTCTTACCGAAATATTCGTGAGCACAAATAACATACAGTTAATAACAAGTAGATTATTCAACAATATTTACTCATTTCTCAATTGTAATTTAATTTAGTCCCCCTAATTTTACTTATGGTAAAATACTGGAATAATTAGCTGTCCTAAAAATATGCATATCTTTATTTTCTTTATTTTATATTACATATATATAACATTGTGGGAAGAACACCTAGATTGAGAATGTAATTGAAGAAAACTATATTATTTGCGATAAAGCCAGATTATTTATTACTTATTATTACAAACGTTTGACTACAACATAAAATAACAATTACTTTAATCGAAGAATGAACTTAAACCAATGATTTTTATTTAAAAATAAAAATAAATGCATAAAATCATTGATGTAAAAAAAGTTTATGAATTTTTTAGCCTCTTATTTTTTTTATATTTTTTATAACGTTTTCTTTTTCACCTGTGATTAATAGTTTGATTATTATAGATAAATAGATATTACAGTCAATCTAAGTTAAATGGTGTGCTACTTGAGTAAATATTTTGTAGACGAAAATGGCCAGCATAAGGGTCTGTGACATCTAATAAATTCTAAAAAATGTGAAGGAAAAGTTAATGCAGTAAAATTACTTAAATTATATCAATGAAGTATTAATGAAATGTTGGGAACTGCTGATTTGTGTACCTTTTGGCGTTTAATCAACCCTTATACTTAACTTTTAAAACTGTAAGTTTTTGTTAAGTAAATGAGGGTTTGCCCTATAATTTAAAGAAAATTTGGGAATTTTATCTTTTATAGAAAAAGAGAAAAAAATTGTCAAAGTTGGGTGTTTTTTAACGTTACGCTTTTTCGTGCACTTTTTGACGATCAACCCTTATACAACTGTCCTACCGGACAGTTTTAATATAGATATTTTAATAAATATTCCTTATCAGAAAATGAGCTGCTAAACCTTCTGAACGGCCAAAACTGGACTGCCTTAGTCGGATTTTTGAAAGAGGCATTATATTATAGATCTCTATTAGTTAGAGAATTTAATTATAATTAATATTCATCAAAAAAACAGAGTTTTTTTTTCTTTAATAAGTGTTTTTTCTTGTTTTTTATTATTATTTTTAATTATTATATTTATATTGATTCTTAAAATGTAACTTCGCATTTGCAACTCTGCTGACGGATAATATCCAAAGCAATAATAATGTTAAATTATTGTATACATACACCTATGTAAAAATATTCCTGTTAATAAACATTAATAAATAAATAATACTGCTATCTATGAATGAGTAGGTTAACTAAATCTCTAGTTTTAACACTGCTAGCACTTTGGAAAGGGTCGTTGTGCTGCAGTGCCTGGATCCGATCGCCCGATACGCACAAAGGCAAAATTTACTTTTAAAATACAAAAGAAAAAAGAAAAGTTAAAAATAAAATCAAGAAAGAAGCGAACTTTATATAGATGATTTAAAAATTGATTACAAATATTAACATAAAGGTAAAAGAGAAAAAATTTAAGTTTATGTTTATTCAAGAAATTTATGAAAACTGGACGAACGGCCATTACAATCTTTACAGTATCTCGTTACACTTTTAATTTTAGCATCTCTCCTGAACATTTTTCACTTCAATTTGAACTTATTTATGTTACATGCATTTCTTAGTGAACGGGCATTTATTTTTAAAAAGTAGAAGTACTTTCCTTCTTTCTCACATAAATAACGTTAAAGAAAAATCGTCACACAGTGAATGCAATGAGCATTACATATTCCCAAGGGCTTGAAATGCCGTTAATGCTTTAAAGAAGATTGACTAACTAATCTTCTTTGTGTAGAACAAAATGAAGTTCATCTAAGGGACTTTTAAGGAAGATCAGTTTTGCTGCTTTTCTTTTCTAAAGATGTCTAGTGCACCATTTTTCGTTCTGTGGAATCTGTAGTAAAAGTTAACCATTTTAACTTATTCGTTAGAGTTATTGTTGAGTTGTAAATTCTAGCATAAAATGACCATTAGGTATACTGTAGGCATTCTAAACTATTATTTTTATCTTTGTTTTTTTCTTTCGTGATTAACTCCGAAATTATGACTAAATACAACTCTAAACAGTCAACAACCTTTTCAAGAACCATTATATCCAACGACCCTCACATACAACATAGTAGATCGTTAAGGGACTAAAACCAACCTTGTTAGGGGACCCTTCCATGGAGTAAACTAGATTCTTGTAACGAAGGAAATTAGTGATCCACAAAAAGGAAAGTTATAAAGTTATTAGGAGCTTTTAGAAATATAATTATTATATGGATAAATTGAGCTTATACATATTCTACTTCTTGTCCATAAGAATTTCCAGAACATTGACTAGTGAAATATATTTTAGGTTGAAAGCCAATTGAAGTGATGGAAGGTTTTAGAGAAGTGGCGGGAGAGACGGTTATTGGCATCAAGATGGCTTCTACTATACTGCAAGGTTGGGAACTCATTGCTAGTAAGTGAAGAAGCGTGTTCTTATAAAGAAGAAGAGGCTACTTAATAATATCTAAAAAGAAGTTAGACTAGGGAACAACGCTCTGTAACCAAGTGATGAAATAGAAAAAAAAAAAAAATTATAAATAAAGAACACACCTTTTTTGGCCGCGCTGGTAGTAGATAAAAGGCCGACAATAATCTGTTGAACTGTGGTAGTTGAGGACAATATTTAGGCAGAAGCACGGTGTCCTCTTGTTGTGAAGTAGCTGTGACTATGAAGTGGCAATAGACAGGAGGGCTGGAAAGCTCTAATCATGTGCATTGTTGGCAGATAGACGCAGACAGAGGGACGTGAGAACTCGCCGTCCACATCATTATCGAGTGAGGACACAAGCCAGGCGCGTGCTCCTCGGCAACATGCCTTTTATAACCATAACAATAACCTAAAACTTTTCTTGAAACCATTTGCCTTGGTAGCGCTACTATCGTCATGCTGCTTTCCAATCCATCCTTTGTTACCTTCCCCACTAACTATTCTCATTTATTCCACAAGTTTATCCAATTGAGAGCAATTTATATAAGTACAAGTATTTTATAACATATATACTAAGATTTTATTATGTTTTCATCATTTTCATCCACCGACAGCCGTTCGTGGAGGCGTTTTATTTAAAAAATATCTGTCGATAAATTATTCAATAGAGTCCCAAATCCTGCCATTTTTACCAACATGTAATTATATTATGAATATCAACGAATTGCCTAAAATGCTAGTTTCTAGAAAGCAGAATTAGCTTCCATGTAAGAGTATAAACACTGAGTTGAATTTAGGTTTTATAAACAGATTGTTATCTTCGTTTAGATATCTGTTTTTCTTAAATTATTAACGATATAATAGTTTTATTTTGTATAGTTAAGGGTGAAATTGCTATTAAAACTAGTTATTAAAATGGACAAAGTGAAATTTTACGCCTAGTTATGCTATGGAAGTGATTAGATATCTTTCTTAAACATTTTATAATATTTATCGTGAATTATATCAAGGAACATTCCTTGAGACTATAAAAAAAATTTTGAAAAGCAAAAATACTTTTTGCCGAAGACACAACATCTCTCTCATGCTAAGAGGCTTAAAAAAAATGTCCCATCTTATGAATATGCTCATAAAATTCTTCCTAGCTTTGTTTTGCTAAGCTCTTTCTTTGTGAAGTATCCACTGCCTTCATTATTTTCTTGTATTTCCATCTTTTTTTTTTTTCTACTTTCTAGGTTGAATAGCTCTTTTTATAAATCTTTAAATTGAACATAGATGCACTATTGATTTTTCTTGATGATGAAAGAGATTAATGCCGGCGTTAGCATAACGCATGGATTCCTCTCATCGACGTACAGTGTATATACATATTTTAAATTATCTCGTTGAGCTAGTTCTTGGATATATTATTTACAGACAAATGGATATTTAGCACAAGTGCAACAGTGCAGTTGAGTGCACTGTACAAGGATATGAATACATTGACCAATGATAAGACTGGAGGCAGTATTGTATTATTTACTTGAATATAAAGTAAGTTGGAAAAAATTTACAATTTACAATTCTTTAAATAAAAGTAAGTTCGCTTAATAATTCTACAAAATATGTTTAGCAATTGTGTAAACTAGACACTAAATATTTTGTGATGAGTTTAATTTACTTTTTTGAGATAAATTGAGACTTTATTGTATTAACTTTTCTATTATATTGACAATTTGATTGTTATCTTAATAGCGCCTCTTAATAAAAACAACCACAGTAAAAGAAGAGCTGTAGGTAAAATGAGCCTCAGCGACGAAGAAAGTGAATCAGATGATAGTTTTACTACCAAAACATCAATGACCACCATCAAGGCGATCACCAAAGAGGCCAAAAGAATTAGCGCGACTGGGTGCTCACCGCCCAAAAAGAAGACGAAAAAGTAGAAGCTTACAGCTACTACAAAAGAGTAACCAAATCGACAACAAAAAGTGAACCGACTGCAATGAGCACTGCAATGCTAACCTAGGTAAGTGTCACCTCTTTACCGGCCACCACAATATCTGCCCCTCCGGGCATTATCTCCGAAAAAAAAATTCGAAAACCTAAAAGACGACGACACTATGAAAACGAATACCACGGAAAAGCCACAAAAAAAATACAAATTGGAGAATACCTCCTCCAATTTACAACAAAAACCTACAGAATTATATGGAATTCTGTAGAGAAATCACACTTTTAGTTGGAGCCAGCAACTTACACAAGCAAAACGAACCTCTCAGGAACCATTTTGGACAGCGCTAACCGTAGGAATCCTACAGAAGCATTGTTCATTATCTGAAAGATAAGAAATATACATACCACACTTACCAATTAAAACAGGACAAACCCTTTAGAGTGGTGATTCATAACCTTCACCACAGCTGAAGATATTAAACTAAATAAACATATTCGCTATTTTTAAATCATTATTATTATTGAAAGATAATGAAACAGGTCATTCGGTCCATAGAGATTGTGTGAAAATGTTGTACAAAATCCTGTTCTTAAAATTAGATATGACAAATTAAAGTTAAGAATTCACCACAAAATTTCACATATTCAAGAAGACAAAAAAAAACTGAACAAAGAAGATAATAAATTTTAGTTAACGTTGAAAGAGAATATGATAAATTGTTTCACAGCTCACGGGTTTTCTGGAACAGATATCTTAGATCCAAGAAGGACTACCAAGACTGTAAACATTGGGGAGATTTGCTTTAGTGTACCCAGGTGGAGTTATTTGGAATAATAGAATACTATAATTTGTTGGAGGGGATCTAGAAGGATACAATAGAGATAAGTAGCTTCTGTGATAGTCAGGACGCTTTACAGACAGCAAGTTAAACCCAACTAGGAGGCCATGCTGGTAGGAAAATGATGAAAACGCTTCGACCTGGAAAAGCCAACCACACCTCCCTTCCCAAAAATTACCCTTATTCGAATTTACATAGAAAAATGTTTTGAAAAAAAGGTTTTTGCGTACATAAAATATAATAAATTTAGTCGGAGCCATTTTTGGAGATGATCTCAAAAAATATTTATTCATTGTTACTTCTGGTTCTAGCAATAAGAATTAAAAAATAAACCATTCAATCAAAATAAAGAAAGTAGCGAAAAAGTATTTAAAATACAAAATAAGACGACAAATTTTATTTTCAAAGTGAATACTTTGAAGTAAATACTATCTTAATTTCACTTTTCATAATTCATGGAAAGTTTAGAGGTAGTTCCAATCTAATTTAACTGTAGCCTTCCAACTTAACTTCGAATATTAACTGTTTTGGAAGTTAAGTTTGATTTGTCAAAGTTTTCCTTTTTAGGCAGTTGAAAATATCCAGTCAAACCACTTTACCCACTTGTTCCAATCCTTTTTGGCAAACTCTTCCATCTCTTTAAAACTCAATCTTTTAGATATTTGGCCCACTTTGGGAACTCACCATGGCAACTGATGGTAAGATCCAGATGGTATATATTATTTATAAAGCTGCACAGAATTTTAGAAGGAACGAAGGAAATAGTACTCGTATTCTGGCCAATTTCTCATATTGTGTAACTATAGTAATACAATATCTAGAGAGTAAAAGATTTTAAATCATCAACAAGTTTTAATTGTAATGTTTAGGTGACTATTCACGAAAACATGACACACAGACACTCTAGGGCTAATAATAACAACTTATACAACATTTAAATGATTACAATTCCTTTATGCTGTAACTATTTGTTTACAAAAAGTTTCAATAAAATAACAATAGTTATTGATTGCAACATTAAATTTTTATTAAAGGAAGTAGATTAATGTATTTAGTGTAAATATAATAAGGGTTGTGTGCTTAACAATTAATTGTACAATTTAAAGAGAAAATACTTGCATACAAAATTAAAATATACTTTGCAATTACAAAGAAAATGAAAATAATTATTTATTATGAGATTGCTATACGTGAATAGGACGGGTAAATAAAATAATAATAAAAAGAAAAGATCAAATTAAATGAGATCTAAATATTCTTTTTTTTTCTTCTTTTTTTTAATCTTTTTTGAAAATTGCGACTGCAACGGTTGTTGCAACAAGCAAATGCGATGTAATATAGTGTCTTGATTAAAAATTGGAGAAGGCACCCAGTGGCGACACTCCATTAACGTGATCAGATCACTCACTATACTGTTATGAGGAGAGTAGGTCGCGGGGCCATCTTCTCTTCAATCTTCTTGGAGGATTGCCTGGTTATGTGGAAGAAGATAAGTGTTCAATTAAAGGATTAGGATGAGCTGCTGAAAGGAATGAAATTTTAAGAAACCAGTTTTAGTAAGGTCGTTGATGAAAGGGATTTTGAGGTCATTATGAATGGTGAGGTTAGAAATATAGAACGGAGCGTTAAGTAGTTTTCGTAGTATTTTTGATTGTAAAGTCTGAATGCGTAAAGAATTGGAACGTTTAGTCGATCCCCATACTTCAATACCGTATGACCAAATAGGTCGCAATAACAATAGGTACAAGAGTCTTTTGTTTTGTAGGTTGAGTTTATAACGTTTGTCAAGTAGTCTGGCGAGAAGTTTGTAGTGTTGGTTAGTTTCTTGTCTTTTCAGTCTAGTATGGGGACTCTATGTCAACCTTTTGTCTTGGTGCAGTCCAAGGTAGCGTACTTTGTCCACAGTTGGTATATGAGTTTGGTTCAAGATGATGGGAGGTAGGATTTTTCGTCTTAGAGTAAATACTATGTATTTTGATTTCGTAACGTTAGTTTTGATTCGCCATTTGATAAGCCAGTCCTATAAGTGGTTGATATGCGTTTGATGAGTTCGTGTAGCGATAAGAGGATCGGAATGAGGAGATAAGATTGCAGTATCATCAGCGAAGGTGGAAAGGATAGTATTTGGATGTTGAGGTATATCTGCTGTATATAAGGAGTAAAGAATAGGACCTAGGACACTGCCCTGAGGAACACCAGCTCGAGCTAGATGGTTATCAGATTCTGCTGCTCCACAGTTCATTCTGAAATATCGATCTTTTAGGTAGGATTTGAGGATGAGGTAGTATGAGGAAGAATCTCCCTCAGCTTAAAAAGTAGTCCCTCGTGCCACACCCTGTCGAACGCCTGAGCGACGTCAAGGAAAACACTCGGGCAATACTGCTTTCGCTCGAGGGAGGTAGCGATAGTGTCTACCACGCGAAGCACCTGGTGAGAAGTTGAGTGATGTCTCCGAAATCCGAACTGATGATCCGGAATCATATTTTTCTTCTTCTTCTTCATATCTTCTTCTTATTCTTGGAAATAATTTACATTCTTTTTACACTCAGCAGATTAGGAAATAATCTTTAAGCTGTCTTATTCATTAAAGAAATGATCTTAATTTTAAAAGTGATTTTGTTTGTGATTATTGATTTGAATTATTAAAAGTTCATTCGAATTAGTTTTATCAGTAATAGATCTGGATAGATATTGTTTTCGAATTGGTTTATAACCAGGACATACATGTGTTCTAATGTTTCACAATTATTAGAGGTAGTAATGGAAATTACACTTTTTGTTTTACATTGTCCATCGTATTTCATTTGTTTCATTCTGTTTCATCTCATTTATCCTACTGTCCAAACTTGACATGGTCTCCACCTGCAAGAGACTTCTGGCTTTCCTTTCACTTGCTGTTTTCCGCTACCGACGAATCGTCTCCTAGATCCTAGAACCAACCTTCCTGGGTTTAACTCATGACCGCCTCTCTCACGAATCATACACTTTTCATGGACCTCTTCGCTGTTCCATTCTATGTGGCCAAACCAGGTGATCCTCCGAATTTAATTGCTGCCACAAGATGTGGTTCTCAAAATACTTCTCAGTTCTTCATGTTTTGAAACCTCCAAAATAGTGGTAAGAAAAAAATCATGTGAGTGTTTCCTACTTTTGTTTCTATGACGGGAAAAGACGCTTCCTTATGAGTATAGTTTTCTTCCAAATTAATTCTACGGCTATGAAGTAAAGTAATCGCCTATTTTTTCCGGCGGGGCTTAACTTCCAACTACCATTTACTAGGTGTCGCGGACGGAGGCGAATAGCAAACGTACTTTACTATTTCTCATTTAACCATTAAATAAAATCCAAGGCCAAGACCGGGAATCGAACCCAGTACCACAATGCATATTAGCTTTGCAGGTCTCGCCTCTTAACCCGCTCGGCTACCGTGGCGCCTTCTACGGCTATGATTTGAATTAATTACTTTCTGAGACGTAAAAATGGAAAATTTGAAGTGAGAAGGGATCAACAACTTAAGCGTTTCGCAGTTTCTTGTTTCGTTGTACTTATATTACATATTTCTTTAAAAAGCCGTAGGATTAAGATTTCCAGAGCCACAACCACTAAAATTCGAAGAGAAGTATAGAAAATATTAATTATCAAGTTTGTATAATGCCGCATGATTTAAAGTTGAGTGTAAATCCTTTCATTACAAGTAGAGACGCTTACAGCTGGGCGCTCCGCCTGGCACTGCACCCTACTGGTGTACACTGGAAACAAATCCCGACTGGTTGTTATATTAATTCTACAAGTACACATTAGCCTGCATGAACACGAGCTTAACTGTTTCAATTCATTTATTTTCCATCAAACAAAGCCTTAGGAAGTTTTGATAGAATTGAATTCCACAATAAACTGGGGCTGATAAAACTCCTAAATATGCAACATCGCTATTTACAAAAATTTCGATCTCTCACATCCATTTTTTTTTTTTAATTATCTATAAAATTAATGAATGTATGCTTTAAAAGGCGTTTTGGATGTGGGATTGCGATGAAATAAGGCTCATCTTTTCTAAAAATAATAATAATGTTCATTATTTTTGGTGACTGAATCATAGTTTCAATAGGATGAAAAATTAATGCCAGTTTCAGTCATTATAAACTTTAGGGCTAATTTACAATATACTGTTTTACATCATTAGAGGGGTTGGTGTGTCTTCTGTCTTGTCTGTTCATGGACTGAAATTTGCTCATGGTTTCAGACCATGAACAGACAAGACAGAAGACACACCAACCCTCTAATGATGTAAAACAGTATATTGTAAATTAGCCCTAAAGATGACTTAATCCCTAGGTCGAAAGCTCAGCATAATAAACTTTATAATGACTGAAACTGGCATTAATTGTTCATCCTATTGAATAATAATAATAAAAGAAAAATTTTGTAAACCAATATGGAATGTACGAAGTTTACAAAAATACTTAAGAGCCATTTTTGATAAAATAAAAAAAAAGAGTAGAAAAATCCATTGCTTTAAGTAGGACTTTAAAAATTCGGTTAAGAGATCGCTACTTTCCTATCGGGTCAAATGGTGCGACCAAATCGAAATTTAAAGTTGTAGCATTTCTGTTACTTTTCATTTTAGACATTTTGTAACATTTTCTACTTATTTATCATTAACAACTTTTTGTAATTTAATGAAATACACAACGGATATTTACAGTAAATATCTATTTCAAAAAGTTTCAAGAGAGCAGGACTACAAGAGAATGAAAAATGACCAATTCTTTCTAAATTTTTAATATATGCTAGCTGTTTGATCCCTCGCAGTCTTTTCTGCAGCTTAAATTCTATTACAATCTTAAAAAAATCAGATGATTGCGTTTCAAACAAATACGAATTTTGTACAGTGATTTTTCTTCCCAAACTTCACAAATATATCGTCGTCAAAGTCATTGTTGTTTCCTTAAACTTTCTCACAATTTGACTAACTATTTATTTCAATGGGACACAATATGTAAGGAAATAAGTTTTCAATATCTAAAAGCTTCATACAATATCGTGTTTGCAAACATTCATGGGAATGAATTATAGAACCATGGTACTTTTTTTTTTACAAAACCTTTCTTTTGTAACCACTTTATTACATGAAATAACGTCTTTTTTAAATTATGTTTTAATAATATGGAATTTATGTCTCTTCGAAATAAATTCTTCTTGGGCGGCTGGTGTAAGTTAGTCTAATTTAACCTGGGAACCCTTCAAAGATACCACCCAAAATATAGTGGGCGACACCCACGGCTTACTTAGACAAAGGAAATGGAAAACCATAAATTTTGCAAAGCTTTGCGGGTTAACTCCTAAAATAAGTTCATTATTTTAGAGAACTTGCCATATTTGTTGAACTGACAGGGAAATTATTGGAAGGTAGGAGGAGATATAATGTCAGGACAGTTTGGTGACCTGCGGTTAATTATGAACCACTTATTACAATCTAAGATGCAATTTATTAAAAAAAAACTATAAAAATACTTTTAAATTGAAATATTTCAGAAACTGCTGAGGGATTCCTATTCTGCTCAATACGGGTAAAGTAAAACCAAGCCATTCCATTTAAAAGGTTTCGTGTACCGCTCGGTAAAACTTAAGTAGGGTTTAATGCGAATCTAAGCCCCAATTCAACACCTGGGAGCACCCAGGAAGGAGATATGGATTCCTCCATGAAAATCTGGAAGCAATAAAAGTTTGCTAATATTATGACATAAAATAAAGGAATTGTAAAAGTAGTTTATGAATACAATATTTAGAATCTTCCACCTTTAAGACAAAATTAACTCTCCTAAATGTATTAAGAAATATAAATCCATCCGTTGTCTACATCTAAACTTAATTTTCTAATCCAAAAATTGGGAATCAATTTAAATTTGATTTTATTAGGTGGTGGTTGGCCAGTCAGCTTGTAGCCTGGTACTGTCTAGTTAGAACTGAACCGGTCCATGTTGATTGGGAAGTCTGGAGAACGATTTTGAAAGCACGAGATAGTTTTATTTTTTAAAGTGCCAAAATCTCAGCATCAACAACCTTCATACATCAAGTACATGTGTAGTGCCGTATCTTCTTCTTTCGGACAAATCTACTCCGCCAATCCGTTGACAAGTGCTTGCGTAGCATGTGTTTACTTCACGTCCAGAAATTCGTTGGCCCGTCTTTGTTGCAGTTATGCGAATGGCTAATAATGAACTTTTTCGCTTGTCTCTTCACAGGGGTTCCCACTAATAGCTACGAATGTTTGTATGCGTACAAGATTTGGCTCCACTATTGTGCTGCATCATTGTCTGCCGACAAAGCTCAGGTGCTTTCTGAGTATTATTGATACTCTCCTAAGACAGGCTGGTTGCCTGTTATCATAACCTTATTCCCTGAGAATACTTGGTCACTCAACAACGCTACCAATTATTCATTAGAATAAAGACGCCTGGAGAAAATCACGTCACAGTTATTGATGATCCTTCACTCGTAATCTCAACAGTACATACAGTCTGCAATTAGCTCTGTCTTAAATACGGTCAAATAGTCTACGCTTCAGAAAAATCATACTTCGAAAACGGTATTACTGAGATAAGGTGGATATTAAAGCTGAGAGGAGAATTGCTGAACCTCAACCATAAACCTTGCAACCTTGACAGAGAGGAGGAATGTTCTCTTTGTAATTATAGGGTAAAGGAGGACACCTTTCACTTTGTTGCAGAGTGCCCTATTCTTGCTCCCTACCGTTTATCTGTGTTTGGGGAAAGATTTCTTTCGTTCGGTTTCTTCCTCAATGTGCTGAACGGTCCTGATTGGTCTCACCTAATTAGATACGTGGTTGCAGCATGGCAATACAGGAGAATAATAAAAAATGAATTTTTTTTTTTTTTTTTTTAATTTGTTTATTTATTTTGCAACTGTATGCAGTACAATAAGCAAAAGTGATGAGTGAAAAGGGATGGCACAAATACACATGCACGTATATGCATATCCATACACATACGCGCACATGCATGTGCAGCAAGGGCGTGATTGGAGTGAACGACGACCATCCAGTGATGGAAGCCGTTAGTTCGCCAGATTGGCAAGCTTACACAGCAACCTTCCTAGGAGGTCGGCGTTGTGTTGAGATGGTCGCGTGGCCACCGCCGCTTTAGTCTGCGTTGAGGATTAGAAGGAAGTGTTGTGGTAGACATGTTGTGAATCAGAAGGTTGTAGTGACCGTGTAGATTTGAATGGAGTTTTGTGTATCGAGTTTGGGCTATTTCAGAAACGAGAGGAATATTGAGATCAGAGTGTATAGTATGATTGGAGACGTAGAAGGGAGCGTTAACTATTGTTCTTAGAATTTTAGATTGTAAGGTCTGAAGTCGGTTGATGTTCGATTTTTTGGCGCTTCCGTAAAGTTGTATTCCGTACGTCCATATTGGGGCAAGTAGAGCGGTATATAGTGTTCGTTTGTTTGTCAGGGTCAGTTTTGATCGTTTGTCGAGTAGTCTTTTCAACATTTTATACCTCAGATTGAGGTCAGTTCGTTTGAGTCTCGTGTGTGGGTTCCATGTTAGTCGTTTGTCAAGATGTAGTCCGAGATATCGTACTTGGTTAGTCATTGGTATGGAAGTATTGTGGAAGGAGAGAGGAGGGAGAGTTTTCTTGTTTAAGGTAAATACTATGTATTTAGATTTCATTTCATTCACTTTGATTCTCCACTTTTGCAGCCAAGGCTCTAGAAGATTGAGGTGTGATTGGAGGGCACGGCATGCTATTACAGGATCTAGATGAGGAGAAAGAATTGCAGTGTCGTCGGCGAATGTGAAAGTAATTGTAGTCGGGTTAGTTGGTAAGTCGGCAGTATAGAGAATATAAAGTAAGGGGGCTAGAATGCTTCCTTGCGGAACTCCAGCGAGTATTGGAAGGATAAGAGAAGAAGAAGAGCCTTGTTTGACTAGGAAGAAACGGTCGGAGAGATAAGACTTAAGAATGAGGTAAAAGGTAGAAGACAGTAGGCGTTTGAGTTTATAAAGCAGTCCCGTGTGCCATACCCTGTCGAATGCCTGAGATATGTCAAGGAAGACACCCGGGCAATACTGCTTTAATTCAAGGGAAGTAGCGATTACATCCACCACTCGATGTGCTTGGAGAACAGTCGAGTGGCAACTCCGAAAACCGAACTGATGGTCAGGAATGATATTTAAAGGGGCTATTTCAGTTTGGAGGCGGAGTAGTAGAAGTTTTTCCAGGACTTTCCCCAGGATGGGTAGAAGGCTGATGGGTCGGTAAGAGCTTGGGATATGAGAAGGTTTATTTGGTTTAGGGATCATTGTTACAGAAGAGAATTTGTAGAGAATAGGAAAGTAAGTGGTTCGAAGTACAGCATTATAAAGAGTAGTAAGAAATACTATTGCTTTCTTGGAGAGTTGTAAAAGGATGTTAGCAGTAATCAGGTCATAGCCCGGACTTTTCTTTTTGGGAAGACAGTTGATTACGTCCATGATGTCTTTAGGAGTGAATGGCTTGGGAGGAGGTGAAAGTTGTAAAGGGATGTCCAGTTCTTTGAGAATATGTTCAGTATGTTGTAAGTCTTGTACGTCGGGATGAGGAGTAAAGACTGTAGAAAGATGTTCGGCAAAGTACTGGGCTCTCTCCTCGTCGGATTTAGCCCAAGAATTGTCCGGGCGTCTTAGTGGGTGAGAAGTTTTTTTGTATTTGAGAATTCTTTTGGTTGCTGTCCACAGAGAGTTGTCTTCAGTTGTGAGTGATTGTGTATAATCCGAGAATTGGTCGTTAAAGTAGTCCCTTAGTTTTGTTGTCAGTTCTCTAGTAAGTTGGTTAAACAGTCTTTTGTGAGAGGGATATCTGGTGCGATGCCAAAGAGCTCTTGCGCGACGTTTGCGCGTTATCAGTTCTCTCAAGTGTATAGGTAGATTTAAAGGTAATGGTGCAGTTCTGTTGGGTGAAGTCCGTTGAGAAGAATGCCAAATACTTTGCTGAATAGCGGTAGTCAAGTATGCCACGTTATCGTCTAGTTGTTGAGGAGTTTTTAAGGACACATTTAAGTTCAGTTTTTCGTCAAGAGTTTCTCGAAATAAGTCCCAGTCAACAGTTCCGTTTATTAGGGTTTGTCGGGGAAGAGCTTGTTTTGGGTGAATGTCAAGGGTTAGAATGACGGGGCTATGATCTGAAGACAAGTCGTTTAATGTGTGTATGTCAGTGTGTAAAGAGGTAATATTGGAACAGATAAAGAAGTCAAGAAGGTCAGGTCTTTTGCGTGGAGAAGTTGGCCAGTAAGTCGGTTGAGAAGGGGATAAGGAAATGTAACTATTTTGATTGAGGATGGTGCTAAGAGTTCGACCTCTCGGATTCGCCACCCGGCTGCCCCAACTGGGATGCTTAGCGTTGTAATCGCCACCACATATGAAACGAGAACCGAGAGAAGAGAGAAAGGATGAGAAATCGTTTTGATGGATATTGTGGTTAGGAGGACAGTAAACAGCTGCAAAAGTGTAGGAGAAGGGCTCTGTCAGTAAAGAGACTACTGTAGATTGTAGGAAGGGTGTAGCGTTGTAGGGAATTAAGAAATGTTGTAAAGAAGTTCGAATAAGTATTGCAGTTCCTCCGTGTCCAGTTCCGTCGGGGTGATTGGTCTTGTAAGTCGTGTAGCCTGGGATGAAAAATCTTGATCTGTCAGTGAAGTGCGTCTCAGTTATAAGGGCGATGTCAATACGTTTGTCTCGTAGTAATATTTCTAGTTCATGTCTGCGGTTAATCAGTCCATTAGAATTCCAGAGGATGATGGTGAGAGAGTGTTGTGAAAGAGCCATTAAGGAGATTGGTTAGGAAGGAGTCTGGAAACGACAGTTGTAAGGAGAGATATCAGAGGTGTGATGAGGGATTTGAAGTCAGTTAAGAAGCTTGTGAGAAGTGTATTGATGTCTCCTGTGGATGAGGTTGTGGGCATTTGAGAAATAGGAGGCGGCTGAGGTCCCGCGGCCACCCTTGCATATGATAGGTTTTGGTTATTGAAGGGAGTATGCAGAGGAGGAAAGTTTCTTGACTGTTGTGTTGGAGGTGGTTGTGGAGTACTCCGTTGTGCTGACCGATGTTCGTACACGGGAGGCTGTCTCCGAGCTCGCTGCAACTCTCTGTACACCATACACCCTTTATAGCTGGCTGTATGGTCGCCGCTGCAGAGAGCACACTTGGCTGGTGTGGTTGGCATCTTGCCGCAATCTTGAGTAAAGTGCTCGCCGGCACACTTTACGCACCTTGGTCTGTGCTGACAATAGCTCTTCGTATGCCCGTACTCCTGGCAACGCTTGCACTGCACAACAATCCGTTGCTTGTGTGGCTCTTCAACCTTTATTCTAGAGTAACAAAGAGTTTCTATATTAAAAACATCTTTGTTATTTGGCCGTGGTTCGAGATCCACAAAGAAGAGAGGCAAAGTTTGTTTGGTGATTGGATGAATAACTGGAGCCACATTTCGAACAGTGTGGCCCAGCTCACTTAGTTCTTCCTTTATGAATTGGACGGGAACGCTTTGATGGAGGTGTCTTAAGACTACCCTGTAGGGTTTGTCTTCCTCCAGTTGGAAGGTATGGTAGTCTGCATTATTTTGTTTGAGGTACCTGATGATACCCCTGTAGCTGTCGATTGTTTTTGCGTGGATGACTAGATCTGAGATTCTTGCTTTACATATAAAGGTATCTCTTCCCACGAGTTGCGATAATGCAGCGCATAAAACACTGTACTGACTGAGGTTTTTCACGTAAATAGGAGGTGGCTTGTGGACACGTATTGAGGCGGGCGCTGCAGTCTCCATGTCCTGTAGATCAGTCAAAGGAGCGAAGGGATTATTAGTCAGCACTCCTGGAGGAGCCGTAACAGTTGCTAGGCCCCGAGCTACTTCGGGTTTCTCAGCTGAGGGCGTCGCTGGTTGCAAAAAGGCAGGAAGGTTTTGTGGTTGATCAATGGGGCCCTGGGGTCCTTTCTTGGCAGAGGCATTCCGTGTGCTTTTGGTTTTTTTGCATTTTTTGGGGGAGACACCGGAAGGATAGTTCCTCTTGTAAGAAGTGGACGTAGTGGACTCGTTGTCCGTGGAGGTCGCTATTACTGTGCGGTCACTAGAATTGCTCATCGTGAAAGAGAAATAAATAAGAGAATAACAATATAAACAGAAAGAGAGTAATAAAAAGTTAGTAAACAAAAAAGAAAATCGAACTATATGCGTATGTACACTGCCTAACACTAATAATAATATTTACAATTTTACAGATGATTATAATTATAAAAAAAAATGTTAAAGTTACTGTCCAGGTTAAATTTATAAAATTACTTTTTAATACACTGCTATGTTATTTATATAGTTTATTAGATCCTAAAACTGAAATACTCACTAAAAATAATAATTGTCACATAATATAAGTTAATAATAATGCTAATAAATTGTCACTAGGAAAAGAAAGAAAAAAACAAACTTCCGAACACAATGTACCGGAGAATGTTTTAGAATCAAGTACCACTTGAGGTAAGGTACTTACTTACCAAAAATCGGCACAAATAGTCCATAAATTACCAAAAAACTTTTAATTTTAATAAGCACAATAAATAATCGCGTCTTGCTTACATTAGAGCCAAAAAAAAAAAAAATGAATTTAATTTTTAAATTTCTCTTATACACTATTTGTTAATTATAAACGCACTAGCCCCAGATTTAGTATTCAGCAGTTCTTCAACGAATACAATATAAATATTGTTCAATAATGAATTGTTTTATCTATTAGCAGTTTTGGATGTCTTTTGATTTGTATTTAATAACAAAATTGTAATTTATTTATCTCTCTTTCTCTCAAATTTTCGTTTCTTTTTTCTTTTCTTATATTTGTTTCTCTTTTTAATTTTCAGTTAATGGTCACTATTATTATTATTAAATTTGTAGTAAATAAATTTTGAAATTAATGGTAATATTTTGTTGAATTTATATTATATATATTATAAAAGGCACTGCCATAATTGTATCTAACCAAACCCCAGCAGACGGTTATCCTTGCCGTATTAAGTTTTCATATGTATTAATGAATGTATTTCTTTCTTTTTATGGTATTATGTGAAATAAACTTACTTATTATTATTATTATTATTATTACTCGTAATCTCAACAGTACATACAGTCTGCAATTAGCTCTGTCTTAAATACGGTCAAATAGTCTACGCTTCAGAAAAATCATACTTCGAATTAGCGCTATAGCCTGGCCTTCCTTCTTCAACCTTCAGTCCTCCTTGAACTCTCAAGAGTCGTAAGTTTTAAGTGATTACTTAATCATTGTATAGGCTATCAACTAATCTTTATTTTACAGCTTAAAATGTTAATGTTACCAAAATAATATTTTGAAAAATTATATTAGAAAAAATATTGGTAAAAGAAAAAAGAAATAAAAGAAAATCATGAGAGGAGAAAGCACCCAGTGGTGCCACTCCAGTAACGTGGTTTGCTCTCACGATAAGAGTAGATCACGAAGCCATCTTCTCTTCAATCTCCTTAGAGGATTACCTGGTAATGTGGAAGAGGATAGGTGTACTATGAGAGGGTTAGGATGAGCTGCTGGTAGAGGAATGAAATTTGAAGAAACGAGTGTTAGCAAGATCTGTATTGAAAGGAATTTTGAGGTCATTATGGATAGTGAGGTTAGATACATAGAACGGTGCGTTAAGAAGTTTTCGAAGTATTTTTGACTGTAATGGCTGGAGGCGTAGTGAGTTGGAAAGCTTAGTCGATCCCCATACTTCGATGCCGTATGACCAAATAGGTCGCAATAACAATAGGTATAAGAGTCTTTTGTTTTGTAGGTTGAGTTTAGATCGTTTGTCAAGTAGTCTGGTGAGAAGTTTGTAGCGTTGCTTAGTTTCTTGTCTTTTCAGTCTAATATTATAAACTTAAATAAAAAATACTAAGTAAGTATTTTGAATCCTATTTGAAGTGAATAGTTTTAAAATGGAAAAATCAAACAGAATGTGCTGGAAAATTTAGAATGGTCCTATGTATAATCAAATCCTAAATATTTAAAATCTAAACTTCTTTTTGAAAAAAATTGGCCAATTTAGCTAGCGAGTGGAAGATGGTTAACTTAAAATATTGGTAAATAGATTTTAAAATGATTTTTGGAATACCATCCACATTCTTCTTTTGCATCAATCGTTGAAGTTGACGCTATATGGAGTAGCAACTTCAAAATAACCTTCCATGTTTTCTAATTTACAGCTACTTTTGCTCCTCTATTTTTTCCTATCAACTATCCTGTATTTTGAAACCAAATTACTGAGAAAATGTTTGTTCTCACAACAGTCTAGAATGAGTTGATCTGTTTTTAAGGAAAACAAAAAAAACTTTTAAAAAATGTAAAGCTATGTTTTCGTCAGTTCTGTTTGTTTTCTGTCAAAGTACCGTCTAAGGATGGTTCGTTCCTAAATGTTGCTCTAATGTACCAACAATTATTATCACATTTACAACACTCTAACTAGCCTCTTGTTCTTTTGTCTGTAGCTCTTCTTAATATTGAACTTTCTAGAAATAGGAACATGTTCTCTATCCTAATAAAGTTTTAAAACGTGCTCGCATTTGAATAATTAAAGCATTTAAATGCTAATACTTAAGCATTTTGTCATAACTTCCTTTTTAACATTTAATAATAGGGTGAAATAAATAGTTGTTTTTGGAAGGGAAATGAAGTTACCATCTACAAGATGTAAATGATTAATTGCAGTAATTGTTCATAATGTGTATACGAAATTAGATCTGCTTTAGAGGTGACTAGAAGGGACAAAAGGAAAGTTTTACGGACTTCCTAACATTAAAATAAACGGATAATGAAAATTAATCATTTTCCATTAGCATAACTTCAATTACACAAAGGGTGCACTAACAACGCGGTTATGTTGCTTTCAGAGGTTCTTCCTCTATCATAATTTGTGATGTCTAAAATTTCCAGATATATTTGCTTTCCCAAAGACAATCAAGTGATGTCGTTTTCAATTTAAAGAAACCTAAAGAAAATTTGGTTTCCCGGTCGGGGGATTTCCATTAAAATTGGAATTTTAGCCACATATTGTTTACATTTAACTGTAAATTGGTATTGGCCGAAGAACATTATAGGATACGAAAGGTCAGGAGAAAAATACTTACAAGAGAGGAAGGAATGATTAGGATATTAGGAATAGTCGGGCACTTCAGGAAGACGGAATTCTAGAATTGGTTTTTAAGAGTTCAGCGCAAATTTTGGAGTATCCAGAATAATTGCGCATCGCGCTGTCATATAGTTAAAATATTGCTTAGTAGCAATCGAATGGTAAAGATATTGTGAAGTATAGATAAACTATAAAGCAGAGTTATTTGAAAAAATATGCTACAACATTCCGATAGTTTAACTCCTACATCACTGTTCATTATTTTTTGGTGACTGAATCATAGTTTCAATAGGATGAAAAATTAATGCCAGTTTCAGTCATGATAAACTTTATTATGCCGAGCTTTCGACCTAGGGTGACTAGGTCATCTTCAGGGATGTGGAACATATTTACTGTGTGTTAACAATTATATTACAATGAATATGTATAATGTAACGAAATTTACAAAAATATTTACCTGTTATTTACAATATACTGTTTTACATCATTAGAGAGTTGGCGTGTCTTCTGTCTTGTCTGTTCATGTACTGAGTGTGATCGGTTTTATCTGTTTGGTTGTAAGAAAGTCAGTGTTGCCAATTGTCAAGTATTTTGCAGTAAGTTGGCGTATAACATATGTTGTTTAAATTGTTGGTGTCAGTTTTGAAATTTAGACTGTTTTCGGTCTTAGATATGTATAACATTTCTAGCACACTTTCCTTTTTTTGTGAGTTGGTTTCTGATTTAAGTATCTTTGTGTTTGGGAAATCGAAAGTGTGATGATTTTCTGTGCTAAGTACTCCTATATCAGTTTTATATCTGTTTATAACTAATATTTAACATTGAAAGATTAATTTTAATAAAGAATAGCTGATTAATTAAGAAAAGAGAGTAAAGATAATGCATATGAATTTATTTAATTGAAGATTTTATTTATTCGACGAATCTGTTATTGCATGGCAGACTAACTTCTTTTATTATAATTAAATTTTAATCCCCCACACTAGACTTAAAAGAACAGAACTGAACAGACGCTATCGACTACTTAAAAGACTCTTAGACGACTGATCAAAACTCTCTCTGGAGAACAAAAGACTAATTTAAACATGGAATAGACTAATATGCGTATGGAATAGAACTGTGGGGTTCAACCAAACGCTCCAATCTCTAAAGGATTCAATCGCTACAATCTAAAATTCTTCGAACTATTGTACACGCTCCTTTTTATGTCTCCAACTTGACTATACACACTGACCTTAACATTCCTTTTGTCACACAAGTCGCTAAAACAAGATACAGAAAACTCCACTTCAACCTGCAATCTCATATAAATCCTCTAGCTAAAAATCTTTCTTCTAGAACTCTTCCTGACAACCCGACAAGACGCCTTAAGAGACAGTGGCCTCGTGATCTCCTCTCAAGTGAAGAGAGCGACTAATAGCCTATTTTGGAGTGTAACCGCTGGGTAACTTCTCCACTCGTATTCTTCTGTTATTTGTTGTTACTGTTATCACTGTTACTTATTATAGCGCTAACGCGCTGATTGTAGCAAAAATAAACGAAAAAAAATAATCAATTTTTTTAACATAGTCTTAGGTTATTTGTATACGTATTTCGTTTTAGTATTATTCTTTATTATAATTTCCAGAAATAACAACCTATTGAAATCATCGTCGGTGGATATTTTTTCCCTATGCTCCAATGAAGTACTTCTTTTATTTTCATTAACCGTATTTAGTTTTATATTTTTACAGAAAGAATACTTTTTATGTTTTAATTTTAAGCGATTTGTTTTTAGAGGATTAATTTCTGCTATTTTTTAAAAAGCTGCCCTATACATTTAAATAGAACAATAACTACAAAGGGATAACTTGGAAACTTGATATAAAATTACAGAAAATAAATCACAAAGATAATGAAAATTCAAAATAAAATAGATATCACTGTTATGCTCTCAGCTGATCCAGATCCAGTAATCTCTCACAGAAATATGCAAACTATGTTACAAATTTAGAGAAATGGTTTCGTAAGTGGAGAATAAAACTAAACGGAAATAAGTATCGGCTTATTACTTCCACTCTTCGAAAAATAACACTGCCTCCTCTATATTACAACCAAACTCCTTGAGAGGTTCATTGATTAAAAGATTAACATGGAACCTACTACACATTCCACTTAAACAACAAGAAATGAACACATGATATAGACAGCTCAAAAGACTATTATTAGACTACAGATCACGGCTATCTCTAGAGAACAGTCTCTTATACAACAGTTTACTTAATAAACCAATATGGACACATGGCATCAAACTACCAAGCGGCCTAACGTCCTAAGAATTCAAGCCTCGCAATCAAACATTCATCCCAGAATTATGGATGGCCCTTTTTATGTAACGTACTGCAATCTTTCCGCAATATAACCTCAATCCGCAACAAGATATTTCACAATAGCCTATGGATAGGCCGGAGCCAAATATTAACAGTAAAACGATTGAAATCTCTTTTGGGAGCCAAATTTTTGTAATCTTCAACTATATAGGTACATAATTATTAACTTAATTAAGGTACTAGGGCTTAAAAGACTAACTAGACCATCGTTCAAATCTTTTACTTAATAACAAACGATTGATATACAATTCTATACTAGAACCCGCCTGGACGTACTGGTATTGAACAGTGGGGTTCAACAAAACGCTCCAATCTTCACAGAATTCAATCTCTTCAGTCTAAAATTCTTCGCACTATTGTTAACACTCTTATGTTTCAAATCTAACCATCCACACAGACTTAGGAATTCCGTTTGTAAGTCCAGGTGGCTCGTACTCGCCAAAAAAACTTTCATCAGAACTTGCACTCTTATTCCAATCCTCTTGACCGCTATTTATCATCTTATCACCTTCCAGATCATCCTCCCAGGCGATTAAAACGCCAGTGGCCACGCGATTTTCTCTCTTCTGAAGAGAGTAGCTGATCCTGGAGACGACTTAGGGAGTGTTATCACTGGGTAACTTCTCCCCTCAATTAGTGAGTTTGTAGTGGTGTCAGTTATTGTCATTGTTTCAAAAAGTGTATCTAGCACTGTTGCAACTTAACAAATAAATTAATTATAAAAAAAATAGTAATTAAGGTACTGCTAAACTTGTCTTTGCTGAAAACGCCCTCTATCGGATTTAGGTGCATGTGCTGGTGTCGACTCCTTCCAGCTCTTCGATCCACCCTCGTTCTTGTATACTTGTTTAGTCTATCTCCAATTGTTCATCTCACGTCTAACGAAACTTCTTCAAAAAGTAGACTTGCCCAAGCCGTAAAACCGACTTTTGCGCAAGGTATTTTGTGGAAGAGCCACATTCAAGGTGGCAAAGAGCCGCAAGTGGCTCTCGAGCCGTTGTTTCCGACCACTGGCCTATCCGCACATTATAACGACTTAGTCGGTCACCTCTCTTCTAAAACAATTCTTGATAATTCTCTTAGACGTCTTCAGTGTCCATGGCCTAGTTATTTGCTCGAGCAATTGAAGTGTGTTAAAGCATTCAATCTCTTAAGTCTCTCAATTGGGCAGCAAATCCCCACATAGTTTGTACAAACCACTGTAAGAAATAAAACAAAATTTAATAATAAAATATTTGTATTAACTCCAAGAAATTTAGAAGTACTTCGTTTACAATATTTCTTCCTTCATTATAATATTATTAAAAATCTTTTATAAATCTTATAGAATTGTTGAAACATATCCAGATGGAAGGCGATAAAATATCTAAAAAAAAAAATCTTCTAAAAGATTCAAGCTCGGTAAATAGTGGTTTTGCTACAGCTGGCGGTTGGAAAGAGACGTTGGGCCTGCTGTAGACCGTTCTTGACAACACACAATCTTGACAACGATCCAAATGCAAAGTAACTGTTTGCACAGATATCGTGGAGATCTTTCTTCAAGTGAAATATCTTTTATCTTTATTTAGATAAAGAATCCTATTTGCAATGTTATACTCTTTTCCTTAACATTAGTTCTTAAAATTTACACCCAAAAAATATATATTATTATCATTGTCCATCCACGACACCTGATTGGTAGTTGGACGTAAAGTCCGCCTGAAAAAATAGGCAAATTACTTTACTTTATTATTATTGTTTCTTACTAATATATTTTTAACAAGAAAAGTTTCAGTTTATATGTACAATTGATTCAACGACAGTAATTTCAAAATCAATGAGAATCAAATATTTTATTAGTATTTTCTTTTTAGCTCAAAATTTCAATCAAACGAAAATGTTCAGTTTTAAATAAATATTTAATTGAAATTCATACACGAAAATGCTTCTACAATTTTAAACAAAATCCTCACAAAACATAATAAATATATAAAAAATCTATTCCACTTCTGTGGGGTGAAGTTGATCGCCTGCTCGTGGTGCCCCCTTGCGTTATTTAAACGGTCAACAGTGAACTCCAAACTGATTGGGTCAAACCATCAGGCCGTCTCAGGAAGTAGAAGTTTTAAAACGCCTACAAAACTTTGAAGGTGCTCCGAGGCAAGTGTAAAGGCCCAAATGAGGTAAACACTCCATTACTCTAGGGCAGCGTTTCCCAACCTTTTTTTGGCTCGCGTACCACTTGGTAGTACATCATGCTAAATTGTTCCACATCGTAAAAATGATTGTATTTCGTGAAATTTGTTATTATCATCTTTATTTGTATAGAGATACAATGTATCTGTTACAAAGGAGTCCCAAGTTCATGTTCACTTTATAAAGTTTGTAAAGTGTAAGATCTTAGTTTTAAAACTTTTTTTAAATAATTAAAAATTGCTAACATATTTTTCTCTTCAAAATTATTAATTAATTTACAAAGTTCTTCTTTAGGATTATTATATTTGTGCCCAAATCTTCTAAATTAATTTCTTTTAAGCATTCAACTGCCTCTAAAGTACCAATTAAATTTAATGTTGCTTGGATAGAGCTTACTCATTACAATCAGTCTCTTTAAGCAGATCTTTACATAGTTATCATTTAAGTTCTGTCACACGATAATTCTATTAAATTTTCTTTATCTTTTATTGATAATGATGTAGCTTTACCTAAATTTTCTTTATAGAAGGGGTTTCAAATCCAATTATCATTTGTGTTTTCAGGTTTTGGAAAATACTTCATGAAAGACAATTTTAATCCTGTAAAATGTGATATTATATTTTCTCCTAAATCTTGAGACAGACCAACCTTATTACTTAACAACTTCACTGTTATATTACACTATACTATATTATATTATTAATGAAAACAATTTTTATTATTATTAGAAAATAAATTTCTATGATATTTTGATGCTTTCATTTTTTTAAATTTTTTATGTCCGCCATTATTGATTATTTTTCGTGTACCACCAACCAGCAATTCGCGTACCACAGGTTGGGAAACGCTGCTCTAGGGGGATTGTAGGCCAATGCCTCACATCTCCGAAATCAAACTGACTAGAAGAAACCTTTACACCGCGAGGTTGATGAGGCAGAGACTAAGTAAGTATTCCACATCTGGATTTCGATGCTTCAATTACAAATGAAAATTTAAGATCTTTGTGATGGGCAGTGTTAGAGACATAAAATGGAGAATCCGTTGTCCTCACGATGTATTTTTGATTAAAAAAACTATATATATTTTCTTTTTTTTTGTGAATCCAGAAGTTTGATTGAACCCACATGTAGAATCTAAGCCAATTTCGATATAGAAACGGAAATCATAGCCTCCAATTATTAAAAACACCAGAACATTTCTCTACTAAATGATAAGACTGTCTCTAGAACTCCAAAAACCGTAACGAAGTAAGAAAACCAATTACCACACAACAAGTATTTGTACAGATTGTGCAAAACAGTTTGTCTAACAGCTTCAATCAAAATTGTCTTAAGTAGGGGGAAAATGGCGGTTCTGGCGCACGTAAAATGTGCACCTTTTTTGTGCAAGATGGCCACAATCCCCAATCCGCCCAACCCTACCCCACCCATCCTTATTGAATAAACATAGAATTTGAAGAGAGTTTAGGCCACGCCCCCTCATTATTGACTAATCATCGAATTCGACGAGGGCTTTAGGCCACGCCCCCTACCCCCTCCTTATTGATCAATCATCGACACACCTAAATTGTGCAAGATGGCCGCTCTCGCAGGCAATCAAAATTCGACGACATCACCTTTACCCCCATTTCACAGCAAAACCATGACCCAATAAAATTTCAACTATCAATATCTTCTCAACTAATGGATCTGTACACAAGAAAACTTCAGCATACGACTCAATAAAACCGAGTGTGTAAGAGCACTAAATTTCAAACAAATAATCTGTTGTTTTCTGTGGGAGTTATAAGGGTCCAATTACACAGCAAAACCATGACCCAATAAAATTTCAACTCTCAATATCTTCTCAACTAATGGATCTGTAATAAAGAAAACTATAGTATACTACTCAGTAAAACAGAGTGTGTAAGAGCACTAAATTCAAACAAATAATCTGTTGTTTACTGTGGGAGTTATAAGAGCCCAATTACACAGCAAAACCATGACCCAATAAAATTTCAACTCTCAATATCTTCTCAACTAATGGATCTGTAATAAAGAAAACTATAGTATACTACTCAGTAAAACAGAGTGTGTAAGAGCACTAAATTCAAACAAATAATCTGTTGTTTACTGTGGGAGTTATAAGAGCCCAATTACACAGCAAAACCATGACCCAAACAAATTTCAACGCTCAATATCTCCTCAACTAATGGATCTGTACTCAAGAAAACAATAGCATACTACTCAATAAAACCGAGTGTGTAAGAGCACTAAATTTCAAACAAATAATCTGTTGTTTTCTGTGGGAGTTATAAGGGCCCAATTACACAGCAAAACCATGACCCAATAAAATTTCAACTCTCAATATCTTCTCAACTAATGGATCTGTAATAAAGAAAACTATAGTATACTACTCAGTAAAACAGAGTGTGTAAGAGCACTAAATTCAAACAAATAATCTGTTGTTTACTGTGGGAGTTATAAGAGCCCAATTACACAGCAAAACCATGACCCAATAAAATTTCAACTCTCAATATCTTCTCAACTAATGGATCTGTAATAAAGAAAACTATAGCATACTAAATTTAGTGCTCTTATACACTCTGTTTTACTGAGTAGTATGCAATAGTTTTCTTTATTACAAATCCTTTAGTTGAGAAGATATTGAGAACTGAAACTTTATTGGGTCATGGTTATGCTGTGTAATTGGGCCCCTATAACTCCCACAGTAAACAACAGATTATTTGTTTCAAATTTAGTGCTCTTACACACTCTGTTTTACTGAATAGTATGCTATAGTTTTCTTTATTACAGATCCATTAGTTGAGAAGATATTGAGAGTTGAAATTTTTTTTGGTCATGGTTTTGCTGTGAAATGGGGTGCTAATAACTCCCACAGTAAACAACAGATTATTTGTATGAAACTTTCTGCTCTTACACATTCCGTTTTACTGAGTAGTATGCTACAGTTTACTTGAGTACATATTCATTAGTTGAGATGATATTGAGAGTTGAAATGTTTTTGGGTCATGGTTTTGCTGTGACATGGGGCCCACAGTAAACAACAGATTATTCGTATGAAACTTTCTGCTCTTACACACTCTGTTTTACTGAGTTGTATGCTATAGTTTTCTTGAGTACAGATCCATTAGTTGAGAAGATATTGAGAGTTGAAATTTTTTTGGGTCATGGTTTTGCTGTGAAATGGGGCGCTTATAACTCCCACAGTAAACAACAGATTATTTGTATGAAACTTTCTGCTCTTACACATTCTGTTTTACTGAGTAGTATGCTATAGTTTTCTTGAGTACATATTCATTAGTTGAGATGATATTGAGAGTTGAAATGTTTTTGGGTCATGGTTTTGCTGTGAAATAAGGCCCACAGTAAACAACAGATTATTTGGATGAAATTTTTTGTTTTTACACACTCGGTTTTACTGAGAAGTATGCTATAGTTTTCTTGAGTACAGATCCATTAGTTGAGAGGGTATTGAGAGTTGAAATTTTTTTGTGTCATGGTTTTGCTGTGAAATGGGGCTCACAGTAAACAACGATTATTGGTATGAAACTTTCTGCTCTTACACATTTTGTTTTACTGAGTAGTATGTTATAGTTTTCTTGATTACATATTCATTAGTTGGGATGATATTGAGAGTTGAATTTCTTTTGGGTCATGGTTTTGCTGTGAAATGGGGCCTTGATAATTCCCACAGTAAACAACAGATTATTCGTATGAAACTTTTTGTTCTTACACACTCTGTTTTACTGAGTAGTATGCTATAGATTTCTTGAGTACAGATCTATTAGTTGAGAAGGTATTGAGTGAAATTTTTTTTGGTCATGGTTTTGCTGTGACATAGGGCCCACAGTAAGCAACAGATTATTCGTATGAAACTTTCTGCTCTTACACACTCTGTTTAACTGAGTTGTATGCTATAGTTTTCTTGAGCACAGATCCATTAGTTGAGAAGATATTGAGAGTTGAAATTTTTTTGGGTCATGGTTTTGCTGTGAAATGGGGCGCTTATAACTCCCACAGTAAACAACAGATTATTTGTATGAAACTTTCTGCTCTTACACATTCTGTTTTACTGAGTAGTATGCTATAGTTTTCTTGAGTACATATTCATTAGTTGAGATGATATTGAGAGTTGAAATGTTTTTGGGTCATGGTTTTGCTGTGAAATAAGGCCCACAGTAAACAACAGATTATTCGGATGAAATTTTCTGTTCTTACACACTCTGTTTTACTGAGAAGTATGCTATAGTTTTCTTGAGTACAGATCCATTAGTTGAGAAGGTATTGAGAGTTGAAATTTTTTTGTGTCATGGTTTTGCTGTGAAATGGGGCTCACAGTAAACAACGATTATTGGTATGAAACTTTCTGCTTTTACACATTTTGTTTTACTGAGTAGTATGCTATAGTTTTCTTGAGTACATATTCATTAGTTGAGATGATATTGAGAGTTGAAATGTTTTTGGGTCATGGGTTTGCTGTGAAATGGGGCTCACAGTAAACAACGATTATTGGTATGAAACTTTCTGCTCTTACACATTCTGTTTTACTGAGTAGTATGCTATAGTTTTCATGAATACATATTCATTAGTTCGGATGATATTGAGAGTTGAAATTTTTTTGGGTCATGGTTTTGCTGTGAAATGGGGCCTTGATAATTCCCACAGTAAAGATCAGATTATTTCCATGAAACTTTCTGCTCTTACACATTCTGTTTTACTGAGTTGTATGCTATAGTTTTCTTGAGTACCTATTCATTAGTAGAGATGATATTGAGAGTTGAAATGTTTTTGGGTCATGGTTTTGCTGGATATGGGGCCCACAGTAAACAACAGATTATTCGTATGAAACTTTCTGCTATTACACACTCTGTTTTACTGAGTTGTATGCTATAGTTTTCTTGAGTACAGATCCATTAGTTGAGAAGATATTGAGAGTTGAAATTTTTTTTGGTCATGGTTTTGCTGTGAAATGAGGTGCTAATAACTCCCACAGTAAACAACAGATTATTTGTATGAAACTTTCTGCTCTTACACATTCCGTTTTACTGAGTAGTATGCTACAGTTTACTTGAGTACATATTCATTAGTTGAGATGATATTGAGAGTTGAAATGTTTTTGGGTCATGGTTTTGCTGTGACATGGGGCCCACAGTAAACAACAGATTATTCCTATGAAACTTTCTGCTCTTACACACTCTGTTTTACTGAGTTGTATGCTATAGTTTTCTTGAGTACAGATCCATTAGTTGAGAAGATATTGAGAGTTGAAATTTTTTTGGGTCATGGTTTTGCTGTGAAATGGGGCGCTTATAACTCCCACAGTAAACAACAGATTATTTGTATGAAACTTTCTGCTCTTACACATTCTGTTTTACTGAGTAGTATGCTATAGTTTTCTTGAGTACATATTCATTAGTTGAGATGATATTGAGAGTTGAAATGTTTTTGGGTCATGGTTTTGCTGTGAAATAAGGCCCACAGTAAACAACAGATTATTTGGATGAAATTTTTTGTTTTTACACACTCGGTTTTACTGAGAAGTATGCTATAGTTTTCTTGAGTACAGATCCATTAGTTGAGAGGGTATTGAGAGTTGAAATTTTTTTGTGTCATGGTTTTGCTGTGAAATGGGGCTCACAGTAAACAACGATTATTGGTATGAAACTTTCTGCTCTTACACATTTTGTTTTACTGAGTAGTATGTTATAGTTTTCTTGATTACATATTCATTAGTTGGGATGATATTGAGAGTTGAATTTTTTTTGGGTCATGGTTTTGCTGTGAAATGGGGCCTTGATAATTCCCACAGTAAACAACAGATTATTCGTATGAAACTTTTTGTTCTTACACACTCTGTTTTACTGAGTAATATGCTATAGATTTCTTGAGTACAGATCTATTAGTTGAGAAGGTATTGAGTGAAATTTTTTTTGGTCATGGTTCTGCTGTGACATAGGGCCCACAGTAAGCAACAGATTATTCGTATGAAACTTTCTGCTCTTACACACTCTGTTTAACTGAGTTGTATGCTATAGTTTTCTTGAGCACAGATCCATTAGTTGAGAAGATATTGAGAGTTGAAATTTTTTTGGGTCATGGTTTTGCTGTGAAATGGGGCGCTTATAACTCCCACAGTAAACAACAGATTATTTGTATGAAACTTTCTGCTCTTACACATTCTGTTTTACTGAGTAGTATGCTATAGTTTTCTTGAGTACATATTCATTAGTTGAGATGATATTGAGAGTTGAAATGTTTTTGGGTCATGGTTTTGCTGTGAAATAAGGCCCACAGTAAACAACAGATTATTCGGATGAAATTTTCTGTTCTTACACACTCTGTTTTACTGAGAAGTATGCTATAGTTTTCTTGAGTACAGATCCATTAGTTGAGAAGGTATTGAGAGTTGAAATTTTTTTGTGTCATGGTTTTGCTGTGAAATGGGGCTCACAGTAAACAACGATTATTGGTATGAAACTTTCTGCTTTTACACATTTTGTTTTACTGAGTAGTATGCTATAGTTTTCTTGAGTACATATTCATTAGTTGAGATGATATTGAGAGTTGAAATGTTTTTGGGTCATGGGTTTGCTGTGAAATGGGGCTCACAGTAAACAACGATTATTGGTATGAAACTTTCTGCTCTTACACATTCTGTTTTACTGAGTAGTATGCTATAGTTTTCATGAATACATATTCATTAGTTCGGATGATATTGAGAGTTGAAATTTTTTTGGGTCATGGTTTTGCTGTGAAATGGGGCCTTGATAATTCCCACAGTAAAGATCAGATTATTTCCATGAAACTTTCTGCTCTTACACATTCTGTTTTACTGAGTTGTATGCTATAGTTTTCTTGAGTACCTATTCATTAGTAGAGATGATATTGAGAGTTGAAATGTTTTTGGGTCATGGTTTTGCTGGATATGGGGCCCACAGTAAACAACAGATTATTCGTATGAAACTTTCTGCTATTACACACTCTGTTTTACTGAGTTGTATGCTATAGTTTTCTTGAGTACAGATCCATTAGTTGAGAAGATATTGAGAGTTGAAATTTTTTTTGGTCATGGTTTTGCTGTGAAATGAGGTGCTAATAACTCCCACAGTAAACAACAGATTATTTGTATGAAACTTTCTGCTCTTACACATTCCGTTTTACTGAGTAGTATGCTACAGTTTACTTGAGTACATATTCATTAGTTGAGATGATATTGAGAGTTGAAATGTTTTTGGGTCATGGTTTTGCTGTGACATGGGGCCCACAGTAAACAACAGATTATTCCTATGAAACTTTCTGCTCTTACACACTCTGTTTTACTGAGTTGTATGCTATAGTTTTCTTGAGTACAGATCCATTAGTTGAGAAGATATTGAGAGTTGAAATTTTTTTGGGTCATGGTTTTGCTGTGAAATGGGGCGCTTATAACTCCCACAGTAAACAACAGATTATTTGTATGAAACTTTCTGCTCTTTTACATTCTGTATTACTGAGTAGTATGCTATAGTTTTCTTGAGTACATATTCATTAGTTGAGATGATATTGAGAGTTGAAATGTTTTTGGGTCATGGTTTTGCTGTGAAATAAGGCCCACAGTAAACAACAGATTATTTGGATGAAATTTTTTGTTTTTACACACTCGGTTTTACTGAGAAGTATGCTATAGTTTTCTTGAGTACAGATCCATTAGTTGAGAGGGTATTGAGAGTTGAAATTTTTTTGTGTCATGGTTTTGCTGTGAAATGGGGCTCACAGTAAACAACGATTATTGGTATGAAACTTTCTGCTCTTACACATTTTGTTTTACTGAGTAGTATGTTATAGTTTTCTTGATTACATATTCATTAGTTGGGATGATATTGAGAGTTGAATTTTTTTTGGGTCATGGTTTTGCTGTGAAATGGGGCCTTGATAATTCCCACAGTAAACAACAGATTATTCGTATGAAACTTTTTGTTCTTACACACTCTGTTTTACTGAGTAATATGCTATAGATTTCTTGAGTACAGATCTATTAGTTGAGAAGGTATTGAGTGAAATTTTTTTTGGTCATGGTTTTGCTGTGACATAGGGCCCACAGTAAGCAACAGATTATTCGTATGAAACTTTCTGCTCTTACACACTCTGTTTTACTGAGTTGTATGCTATAGTTTTCTTGAGCACAGATCCATTAGTTGAGAAGATATTGAGAGTTGAAATTTTTTTGGGTCATGGTTTTGCTGTGAAATGGGGCGCTTATAACACCCACAGTAAACAACAGATTATTTGTATGAAACTTTCTGCTCTTACACATTCTGTTTTACTGAGTAGTATGCTATAGTTTTCTTGATTTCATATTCATTAGTTGAGATGATATTGAGAGTTGAAATGTTTTTGGGTCATGGTTTTGCTGTGAAATAAGGCCCACAGTAAACAACGATTATTGGTATGAAACTTTCTGCTCTTACACATTTTGTTTTACTGAGTAGTATGTTATAGTTTTCTTGATTACATATTCATTAGTTGGGATGATATTGAGAGTTGAATTTTTTTTGTGTCATGGTTTTGCTGTGAAATGGGGCCTTGATAATTCCCACAGTAAACAACAGATTATTCGTATGAAACTTTTTGTTCTTACACACTCTGTTTTACTGAGATGTATGCTATAGTTTTCTTGAGTACAGATCCAGTAGTTGAGAAGATATTGAGAGTTGTAATTTTTTTGGGTCATGGTTTTGCTGTGAAATGGGGCGCTTATAACTCCCACAGTAAACAACAGATTATTTGTATGAAACTTTCTGCTCTTATACATTCTGTTTTACTGAGTAGTATGGTATAGTTTTCTTGAGTACATATTCATTAGTTGAGATGATATTGAGAGTTGAAATGTTTTTGGGTCATGGGTTTGCTGTGAAATGGGGCTCACAGTAAACAACGATTATTGGTATGAAACTTTCTGCTCTTACACATTCTGTTTTACTGAGTAGTATGCTATAGTTTTCATGAATACATATTCATTAGTTCGGATGATATTGAGAGTTGAAATGTTTTTGGGTCATGGGTTTGCTGTGAAATGGGGCTCACAGTAAACAACGATTATTGGTATGAAACTTTCTGCTCTTACACATTCTGTTTTACTGAGTAGTATGCTATAGTTTTCATGAATACATATTCATTAGTTCGGATGATATTGAGAGTTGAAATTTTTTTGGGTCATGGTTTTGCTGTGAAATGGGGCCTTGATAATTCCCACAGTAAACAACAGATTATTCGTATGAAACTTTTTGTTCTTACACACTCTGTTTTGCTGAGTAGTATGCTATAGTTTTCTTGAGTACAGATCTATTAGTTGAGAAGGTATTGAGAGTTGAAATTTTTTTGGGTCATGGTTTTGCTGTGAAATGGGGCTCACAGTGAACAACAGATTATTTGTATGAAACTTTCTGCTCTTACACATTCTGTTTTACTGAGTTGTATGCTATAGTTTTCTTGATTACCTATTCATTAGTAGAGATGATATTGAGAGTTGAAATGTTTTTGGGTCAAGGTTTTGCTGTGACATGGGACCCACAGTAAACAACAGATTATTCGTATGAAACTTTCTGCTCTTACACACTCTGTTTTACTGAGATGTATGCTATAGTTTTCTTAAGTACAGATCCAGTAGTTGAGAAGATATTGAGAGTTGAAATTTTTTTGGGTCATGGTTTTGCTGTGAAATGGGGCGCTTATAACTCCCACAGTAAACAACAGATTATTTGTATGAAACTTTCTGCTCTTATACATTCTGTTTTACTGAGTAGTATGCTATAGTTTTCTTGAGTACATATTCATTAGTTGAGATGATATTGAGAGTTGAAATATTTTTGGGTCATGGGTTTGCTGTGAAATGGGGCTCACAGTAAATAACAGATTATTTGGATGAAATTTTCTGTTCTTACACACTCTGTTTTACTGAGAAGTATGCTATAGTTTTCTTGAGTACAGATCCATTAGTTGAGAAGGTATTGAGAGTTGAAATTTTTTTGTGTCATGGTTTTGCTGTGAAATGGGGCTCACAGTAAACAACGATTATTGGTATGAAACTTTCTGCTTTTACACATTTTGTTTTACTGAGTAGTATGCTATAGTTTTCTTGATTACATATTCATTAGTTGAGATGATATTGAGAGTTGAAATGTTTTTGGGTCATGGGTTTGCTGTGAAATGGGGCTCACAGTAAACAACGATTATTGGTATGAAACTTTCTGCTCTTACACATTCTGTTTTAATGAGTAGCATGCTATAGTTTTCATGAATACATATTCATTAATTCGGATGATATTGAGAGTTGAAATTTTTTTGGGTCATGGTTTTGCTGTGAAATGGGGCCTTGATAATTCCCACAGTAAACAACAGATTATTCGTAAGAAAATTTTTGTTCTTACGCACTCTGTTTTACTGAGTAGTATGCTATAGTTTTCTTGAATACATATTCATTAGTTGAGATGATATTGAGAGTTGAAATTTGTTTGGGTCATGGTTTTGCTGTGAAATGGGGACTTGATATATCCCACAAAAAACAACAGATTATTCGTATGAAACTTTCTGTTCTTACACACTCTGTTTTAGTGAGTGGTATGCTATAGTTTTCTTTATTACAGATCCATTATTTGAGAAGATATTGAGAGTAGAAATTTTATTGGATCATGGTTTTGCTGTGTAATGAGGCCCTTATAACTCCCACAGTAAAGAACAGATTATATCCATGAAACTTTCTGGTCTTACACATTCTGTTTTACTGAGTTGTATGCTATAGTTTTCTTGATTACCTATTCATTAGTAGAGATGATATTAAGAGTTGAAATGTTTTTGGGTCATGGTTTTGCTGTGACATGGGGCCCACAGTAAACAACAGATTATTCGTATGAAACTTTCTGCTCTTACACACTCTGTTTTACTGAGATGTATGCTATTGTTTTCTTGAGTACAGATCCAGTAGTTGAGAAGATATTGAGAGTTGAAATTTTTTTGGGTCATGGTTTTGCTGTGAAATGGGGCGCTTATAACTCCCACAGTAAACAACTGATTATTTGTTTGAAACTTTCAGCTCTTATACATTCTGTTTTACTGAGTAGTATGCTATAGTTTTCTTGAGTACATATTCATTAGTTGAGATGATATTGAGAGTTGAAATGTTTTTGGGTCATGGGTTTGCTGTGAAATGGGGCTCACAGTAAACAACGATTATTGGTATAAAACTTTCTGCTCTTACACATTCTGTTTTACTGAGTAGTATGCTATAGTTTTCATGAATACATATTCATTAGTTCGGATGATATTGAGAGTTGAAATTTTTTTGGGTCATGGTTTTGCTGTGAAATGGGGCCTTGAAAATTCCCACAGTAAACAACAGATTATTCGTATGAAACTTTTTGTTCTTGCACACTCTGTTTTACTGAGTAGTATGCTATAGTTTTCTTGAGTACAGATCTATTAGTTGAGAAGGTATTGAGAGTTGAAATTTTTTTGGGTCATGGTTTTGCTGTGAAATAAGGCCCACAGTAAACAACAGATTATTTGGATGAAATTTTTTGTTTTTACACACTCGGTTTTACTGAGAAGTATGCTATAGTTTTCTTGAGTACAGATCCATTAGTTGAGAGGGTATTGAGAGTTGAAATTTTTTTGTGTCATGGTTTTGCTGTGAAATGGGGCTCACAGTAAACAACGATTATTGGTATGAAACTTTCTGCTCTTACACATTTTGTTTTACTGAGTAGTATGTTATAGTTTTCTTGATTACATATTCATTAGTTGGGATGATATTGAGAGTTGAATTTTTTTTGGGTCATGGTTTTGCTGTGAAATGGGGCCTTGATAATTCCCACAGTAAACAACAGATTATTCGTATGAAACTTTTTGTTCTTACACACTCTGTTTTACTGAGTAATATGCTATAGATTTCTTGAGTACAGATCTATTAGTTGAGAAGGTATTGAGTGAAATTTTTTTTGGTCATGGTTTTGCTGTGACATAGGGCCCACAGTAAGCAACAGATTATTCGTATGAAACTTTCTGCTCTTACACACTCTGTTTTACTGAGTTGTATGCTATAGTTTTCTTGAGCACAGATCCATTAGTTGAGAAGATATTGAGAGTAGAAATTTTATTGGGTCATGGTTTTGCTGTGTATTGAGGCCCTTATAACTCCCACAGTAAAGAACAGATTATATCCATGAAACTTTCTGGTCTTACACATTCTGTTTTACTGAGTTGTATGCTATAGTTTTCTTGATTACCTATTCATTAGTAGAGATGATATTAAGAGTTGAAATGTTTTTGGGTCATGGTTTTGCTGTGACATGGGGCCCACAGTAAACAACAGATTATTCGTATGAAACTTTCTGCTCTTACACACTCTGTTTTACTGAGATGTATGCTATTGTTTTCTTGAGTACAGATCCAGTAGTTGATAAGATATTGAGAGTTGAAATTTTTTTGGGTCATGGTTTTGCTGTGAAATGGGGCGCTTATAACTCCCACAGTAAACAACAGATTATTTGTTTGAAACTTTCAGCTCTTATACATTCTGTTTTACTGAGTAGTATGCTATAGTTTTCTTGAGTACATATTCATTAGTTGAGATGATATTGAGAGTTGAAATGTTTTTGGGTCATGGGTTTGCTGTGAAATGGGGCTCACAGTAAACAACGATTATTGGTATAAAACTTTCTGCTCTTACACATTCTGTTTTACTGAGTAGTATGCTATAGTTTTCATGAATACATATTCATTAGTTCGGATGATATTGAGAGTTGAAATTTTTTTGGGTCATGGTTTTGCTGTGAAATGGGGCCTTGAAAATTCCCACAGTAAACAACAGATTATTCGTATGAAACTTTTTGTTCTTGCACACTCTGTTTTACTGAGTAGTATGCTATAGTTTTCTTGAGTACAGATCTATTAGTTGAGAAGGTATTGAGAGTTGAAATTTTTTTGGGTCATGGTTTTGCTGTGAAATAAGGCCCACAGTAAACAACAGATTATTCGTATGAAACTTTTTGTTCTTACACACTCTGTTTTACTGAGTAATATGCTATAGATTTCTTGAGTACAGATCTATTAGTTGAGAAGGTATTGAGTGAAATTTTTTTTGGTCATGGTTTTGCTGTGACATAGGGCCCACAGTAAGCAACAGATTATTCGTATGAAACTTTCTGCTCTTACACACTCTGTTTTACTGAGTTGTATGCTATAGTTTTCTTGAGCACAGATCCATTAGTTGAGAAGATATTGAGAGTAGAAATTTTATTGGGTCATGGTTTTGCTGTGTAATGAGGCCCTTATAACTCCCACAGTAAAGAACAGATTATATCCATGAAACTTTCTGGTCTTACACATTCTGTTTTACTGAGTTGTATGCTATAGTTTTCTTGATTACCTATTCATTAGTAGAGATGATATTAAGAGTTGAAATGTTTTTGGGTCATGGTTTTGCTGTGACATGGGGCCCACAGTAAACAACAGATTATTCGTATAAAACTTTCTGCTCTTACACATTCTGTTTTACTGAGTAGTATGCTATAGTTTTCATGAATACATATTCATTAGTTCGGATGATATTGAGAGTTGAAATTTTTTTGGGTCATGGTTTTGCTGTGAAATGGGGCCTTGAAAATTCCCACAGTAAACAACAGATTATTCCTATGAAACTTTTTGTTCTTGCACACTCTGTTTTACTGAGTAGTATGCTATAGTTTTCTTGAGTACAGATCTATTAGTTGAGAAGGTATTGAGAGTTGAAATTTTTTTGGGTCATGGTTTTGCTGTGAAATAAGGCCCACAGTAAACAACAGATTATTTGGATGAAATTTTTTGTTTTTACACACTCGGTTTTACTGAGAAGTATGCTATAGTTTTCTTGAGTACAGATCCATTAGTTGAGAGGGTATTGAGAGTTGAAATTTTTTTGTGTCATAGTTTTGCTGTGAAATGGGGCTCACAGTAAACAACGATTATTGGTATGAAACTTTCTGCTCTTACACATTTTGTTTTACTGAGTAGTATGTTATAGTTTTCTTGATTACATATTCATTAGTTGGGATGATATTGAGAGTTGAATTTTTTTTGGGTCATGGTTTTGCTGTGAAATGGGGCCTTGATAATTCCCACAGTAAACAACAGATTATTCGTATGAAACTTTTTGTTCTTACACACTCTGTTTTACTGAGTAATATGCTATAGATTTCTTGAGTACAGATCTATTAGTTGAGAAGGTATTGAGTGAAATTTTTTTTGGTCATGGTTTTGCTGTGACATAGGGCCCACAGTAAGCAACAGATTATTCGTATGAAACTTTCTGCTCTTACACACTCTGTTTTACTGAGTTGTATGCTATAGTTTTCTTGAGCACAGATCCATTAGTTGAGAAGATATTGAGAGTTGAAATTTTTTTGGGTCATGGTTTTGCTGTGAAATGGGGCGCTTATAACACCCACAGTAAACAACAGATTATTTGTATGAAACTTTCTGCTCTTACACATTCTGTTTTACTGAGTAGTATGCTATAGTTTTCTTGAGTACATATTCATTAGTTGAGATGATATTGAGAGTTGAAATGTTTTTGGGTCATGGTTTTGCTGTGAAATAAGGCCCACAGTAAACAACGATTATTGGTATGAAACTTTCTGCTCTTACACATTTTGTTTTACTGAGTAGTATGTTATAGTTTTCTTGATTACATATTCATTAGTTGGGATGATATTGAGAGTTGAATTTTTTTTGGGTCATGGTTTTGCTGTGAAATGGGGCCTTGATAATTCCCACAGTAAACAACAGATTATTCGTATGAAACTTTTTGTTCTTACACACTCTGTTTTACTGAGTAATATGCTATAGATTTCTTGAGTACATATCTATTAGTTGAGAAGGTATTGAGTGAATTTTTTTTGGTCATGGTTTTGCTGTGACATAGGGCCCACAGTAAGCAACAGATTATTCGTATGAAACTTTCTGCTCTTACACACTCTGTTTTACTGAGTTGTATGCTATAGTTTTCTTGAGCACAGATCCATTAGTTGAGAAGATATTGAGAGTTGAAATTTTTTTGGGTCATGGTTTTGCTGTGAAATGGGGCGCTTATAACTCCCACAGTAAACAACAGATTATTTGTATGAAACTTTCTGCTCTTACACATTCTGTTTTACTGAGTAGTATTCTATAGTTTTCTTGAGTACATATTCATTAGTTGAGATGATATTGAGAGTTGAAATGTTTTTGGGTCATGGTTTTGCTGTGAAATAAGGCCCACAGTAAACAACAGATTATTTGGATGAAATTTTCTGTTCTTACACACTCTGTTTTACTGAGAAGTATGCTATAGTTTTCTTGAGTACAGATCCATTAGTTGAGAAGGTATTGAGAGTTGAAATTTTTTTGTGTCATGGTTTTGCTGTGAAATGGGGCTCACAGTAAACAACGATTATTGGTATGAAACTTTCTGCTTTTACACATTTTGTTTTACTGAGTAGTATGCTATAGTTTTCTTGATTACATATTCATTAGTTGGGACGATATTGAGAGTTGAATTTTTTTTGGGTCATGGTTTTGCTGTGAAATGGGGCCTTGATAATTCCCACAGTAAACAACAGATTATTCGTATGAAACTTTTTGTTCTTACACACTCTGTTTTACTGAGATGTATGCTATAGTTTTCTTGAGTACTGATCCAGTAGTTGAGAAGAAATTGAGATTTGTAATTTTTTTGGGTCATGGTTTTGCTGTGAAATGGGGCGCTTATAACTCCCACAGTAAACAACAGATTATTTGTATGAAACTTTCTGCTCTTATACATTCTGTTTTACTGAGTAGTATGGTATAGTTTTCTTGAGTACATATTCATTAGTTGAGATGATATTGAGAGTTGAAATGTTTTTGGGTCATGGGTTTGCTGTGAAATGGGGCTCACAGTAAACAACGATTATTGGTATGAAACTTTCTGCTCTTACACATTCTGTTTTACTGAGTAGTATGCTATAGTTTTCATGAATACATATTCATTAGTTCGGATGATATTGAGAGTTGAAATGTTTTTGGGTCATGGGTTTGCTGTGAAATGGGGCTCACAGTAAACAACGATTATTGGTATGAAACTTTCTGCTCTTACAAATTCTGTTTTACTGAGTAGTATGCTATAGTTTTCATGAATACATATTCATTAGTTCGGATGATATTGAGAGTTGAAATTTTTTTGGGTAATGGTTTTGCTGTGAAATGGGGCCTTGATAATTCCCACAGTAAACAACAGATTATTCGTATGAAACTTTTTGTTCTTACACACTCTGTTTTGCTGAGTAGTATGCTATAGTTTTCTTGAGTACAGATCTATTAGTTGAGAAGGTATTGAGAGTTGAAATTTTTTTGGGTCATGGTTTTGCTGTGAAATGGGGCTCACAGTGAACAACAGATTATTTGTATGAAACTTTCTGCTCTTACACATTCTGTTTTACTGAGTAGTATGCTATAGTTTTCTTGTATACATATTCATTAGTTGAGATGATATTGAGAGTTGAAATTTGTTTGGGTCATGGTTTTGCTGTGAAATGGGGACTTGATATATCCCACAGTAAACAACAGATTATTCGTATGAAACTTTTTGTTCTTACACACTCTGTTTTAGTGAGTGGTATGCTATAGTTTTCTTTATTACAGATCCATTATTTGAGAAGATATTGAGAGTAGAAATTTTATTGGGTCATGGTTTTGCTGTGTAATGAGGCACTTATAACTCCCACAGTAAAGAACAGATTATTTCCATGAAACTTTCTGGTCTTACACATTCTGTTTTACTGAGTTGTATGCTATAGTTTTCTTGATTACCTATTCATTAGTAGAGATGATATTGAGAGTTGAAATGTTTTTGGGTCATGGTTTTGCTGTGACATGGGACCCACAGTAAACAACAGATTATTCGTATGAAACTTTCTGCTCTTACACACTCTGTTTTACTGAGATGTATGCTATAGTTTTCTTAAGTACAGATCCAGTAGTTGAGAAGATATTGAGAGTTGAAATTTTTTTGGGTCATGGTTTTGCTGTGAAATGGGGCGCTTATAACTCCCACAGTGAACAACAGATTATTTGTATGAAACTTTCTGCTCTTATACATTCTGTTTTACTGAGTAGTATGCTATAGTTTTCTTGAGTACATATTCATTAGTTGAGATGATATTGAGAGTTGAAATGTTTTTGGGTCATGGGTTTGCTGTGAAATGGGGCTCACAGTAAACAACAGATTATTTGGATGAAATTTTCTGTTCTTACACACTCTGTTTTACTGAGAAGTATGCTATAGTTTTCTTGAGTACAGATCCATTAGTTGAGAAGGTATTGAGAGTTGAAATTTTTTTGTGTCATGGTTTTGCTGTGAAATGGGGCTCACAGTAAACAACGATTATTGGTATGAAACTTTCTGCTTTTACACATTTTGTTTTACTGAGTAGTATGCTATAGTTTTCTTGATTACATATTCATTAGTTGAGATGATATTGAGAGTTGAAATGTTTTTGGGTCATGGGTTTGCTGTGAAATGGGGCTCACAGTAAACAACGATTATTGGTATGAAACTTTCTGCTCTTACACATTCTGTTTTAATGAGTAGCATGCTATAGTTTTCATGAATACATATTCATTAGTTCGGATGATATTGAGAGTTGAAATTTTTTTGGGTCATGGTTTTGCTGTGAAATGGGGCCTTGATAATTCCCACAGTAAACAACAGATTATTCGTAAGAAAATTTTTGTTCTTACGCACTCTGTTTTACTGAGTAGTATGCTATAGTTTTCTTGAATACATATTCATTAGTTGAGATGATATTGAGAGTTGAAATTTGTTTGGGTCATGGTTTTGCTGTGAAATGGGGACTTGATATATCCCACAGTAAACAACAGATTATTCGTATGAAACTTTCTGTTCTTACACACTCTGTTTTAGTGAGTGGTATGCTATAGTTTTCTTTATTACAGATCCATTATTTGAGAAGATATTGAGAGTAGAAATTTTATTGGGTCATGGTTTTGCTGTGTAATGAGGCACTTATAACTCCCACAGTAAAGAACAGATTATTTCCATGAAACTTTCTGGTCTTACACATTCTGTTTTACTGAGTTGTATGCTATAGTTTTCTTGATTACCTATTCATTAGTAGAGATGATATTGAGAGTTGAAATGTTTTTGGGTCAAGGTTTTGCTGTGACATGGGACCCACAGTAAACAACAGATTATTCGTATGAAACTTTCTGCTCTTACACACTCTGTTTTACTGAGATGTATGCTATAGTTTTCTTAAGTACAGATCCAGTAGTTGAGAAGATATTGAGAGTTGAAATTTTTTTGGGTCATGGTTTTGCTGTGAAATGGGGCGCTTATAACTCCCACAGTAAACAACAGATTATTTGTATGAAACTTTCTGCTCTTATACATTCTGTTTTACTGAGTAGTATGCTATAGTTTTCTTGAGTACATATTCATTAGTTGAGATGATATTGAGAGTTGAAATGTTTTTGGGTCATGGGTTTGCTGTGAAATGGGGCTCACAGTAAACAACAGATTATTTGGATGAAATTTTCTGTTCTTACACACTCTGTTTTACTGAGAAGTATGCTATAGTTTTCTTGAGTACAGATCCATTAGTTGAGAAGGTATTGAGAGTTGAAATTTTTTTGTGTCATGGTTTTGCTGTGAAATGGGGCTCACAGTAAACAACGATTATTGGTATGAAACTTTCTGCTTTTACACATTTTGTTTTACTGAGTAGTATGCTATAGTTTTCTTGATTACATATTCATTAGTTGAGATGATATTGAGAGTTGAAATGTTTTTGGGTCATGGGTTTGCTGTGAAATGGGGCTCACAGTAAACAACGATTATTGGTATGAAACTTTCTGCTCTTACACATTCTGTTTTAATGAGTAGCATGCTATAGTTTTCATGAATACATATTCATTAGTTCGGATGATATTGAGAGTTGAAATTTTTTTGGGTCATGGTTTTGCTGTGAAATGGGGCCTTGATAATTCCCACAGTAAACAACAGATTATTCGTAAGAAAATTTTTGTTCTTACGCACTCTGTTTTACTGAGTAGTATGCTATAGTTTTCTTGAATACATATTCATTAGTTGAGATGATATTGAGAGTTGAAATTTGTTTGGGTCATGGTTTTGCTGTGAAATGGGGACTTGATATATCCCACAAAAAACAACAGATTATTCGTATGAAACTTTCTGTTCTTACACACTCTGTTTTAGTGAGTGGTATGCTATAGTTTTCTTTATTACAGATCCATTATTTGAGAAGATATTGAGAGTAGAAATTTTATTGGGTCATGGTTTTGCTGTGTAATGAGGCCCTTATAACTCCCACAGTAAAGAACAAATTATATCCATGAAACTTTCTGGTCTTACACATTCTGTTTTACTGAGTTGTATGCTATAGTTTTCTTGATTACCTATTCATTAGTAGAGATGATATTAAGAGTTGAAATGTTTTTGGGTCATGGTTTTGCTGTGACATGGGGCCCACAGTAAACAACAGATTATTCGTATGAAACTTTCTGCTCTTACACACTCTGTTTTACTGAGATGTATGCTATTGTTTTCTTGAGTACAGATCCAGTAGTTGAGAAGATATTGAGAGTTGAAATTTTTTTGGGTCATGGTTTTGCTGTGAAATGGGGCGCTTATAACTCCCACAGTAAACAACAGATTATTTGTTTGAAACTTTCAGCTCTTATACATTCTGTTTTACTGAGTAGTATGCTATAGTTTTCTTGAGTACATATTCATTAGTTGAGATGATATTGAGAGTTGAAATGTTTTTGGGTCATGGGTTTGCTGTGAAATGGGGCTCACAGTAAACAACGATTATTGGTATAAAACTTTCTGCTCTTACACATTCTGTTTTACTGAGTAGTATGCTATAGTTTTCATGAATACATATTCATTAGTTCGGATGATATTGAGAGTTGAAATTTTTTTGGGTCATGGTTTTGCTGTGAAATGGGGCCTTGAAAATTCCCACAGTAAACAACAGATTATTCGTATGAAACTTTTTGTTCTTGCACACTCTGTTTTACTGAGTAGTATGCTATAGTTTTCTTGAGTACAGATCTATTAGTTGAGAAGGTATTGAGAGTTGAAATTTTTTTGGGTCATGGTTTTGCTGTGAAATGGGGCTCACAGTGAACAACAGATTATTTGTATGAAACTTTCTGCTCTTACACATTCTGTTTTACTGAGTAGTATGCTATAGTTTTCTTGAATACATATTCATTAGTTGAGATGATATTGAGAGTTGAAATTTGTTTGGGTCATGGTTTTGCTGTGAAATGGGGCTCACAGTGAACAACAGATTATTTGTATGAAACTTTCTGCTCTTACACATTCTGTTTTACTGAGTAGTATGCTATAGTTTTCTTGAATACATATTCATTAGTTGAGATGATATTGAGAGTTGAAATTTGTTTGGGTCATGGTTTTGCTGTGAAATGGGGACTTGATGATTCCCACAGTAAACAACAGATTATTCGTATGAAACTTTTTGTTCTTACACACTCTGTTTTACTGAGTAGTATGCTATAGTTTTCTTGAATACATATTCATTAGTTGAGATGATATTGAGAGTTGAAATTTTTTTGGGTCATGGTTTTGCTGTGAAATGGGGCGTTGATAATTCACACAGTAAACAACAGATTATTCGTATGAAACTTTTTGTTCTTACACACTCTGTTTTACTGAGTAGTATGCTATAGTTTTCTTGAATACATATTCATTAGTTGAGATGATATTGAGAGTTCAAATTTTTTTGGGTCATGGTTTTGTTGTGAAATGGGGCCTTGATAATTCCCACAGTAAACAACAGATTATTGGTATGAAACTTTCTTTTCTTACACACTCGGTTTTACTGTGTACTATGCTATAGTTTTCTTGAGTACAGATCCATTAATTGAGAAGGTATTGAGAGTTGAAATTTTTTTGGGTCATGGTTTTGCTGTGAAATGGGGCCCACAGTAAACAACAGATTATTGGTATGAAACTTTCTTTTCTTACACATTCTGTTTTACTGAGTAGTATGCTATAGTTTTCTTGAATACATATTCATTAGTTGAGATGATATTGAGAGTTGAAATTTTTTTGGGTCATGGTTTTGCTTGAAATGGGGCCATGATTATTCCCGCAGTAAACAACAGATTATTCGTATGAAACTTTTTGTTCTTACACACTCTGTTTTACTGAGTAGTATGCTATAGTTTTCTTGAATACATATTCATTAGTTGAGATGTTATTGAGAGTTGAAATTTTTTTGGGTCATGGTTTTGCTGTGAAATGGGGCCCACAGTAAAAAACAGATTATTGGTATGAAACTTTCTTTTCTTACTCACTCGGTTTTACTGAGTAGTATGCTATAGTTTTCTTGAGTACTGATCCATTAGTTGAGAAGGTATTGAGAGTTGAAATTTTTTTGGGTCATGGTTTTGCTGTGAAATGGGGCCCACAGTAAGCAACAGATTATTGGTATGAAAATTTCTTTTCTTACACACTCGGTTTTACTGAGTAGTATGCTATAGTTTTCTTGAGTACAGATCCATTAGTTGAGAAGGTATTGAGAGTTGAAATTTTTTTGGGACATGGTTTTGCTGTGAAATGGGGCCCACAGTAAACAACAGATTATTGGTATGAAACTTTCTTTTCTTACACACTCGGTTTTACTGAGTAGTATGCTATAGTTTTCTTGAATAAATTTTCATTAGTTGAGAAGGTATTGAGAGTTGAAATTTTTTTGGGTCATGGTTTTGCTGTGAAATGGGGCCCAAAGTAAACAACATATTATTGGTATGAAACTTTCATTTCTTACACACTCGGTTTTACTGAGTAGTATGCTATAGTTTTCTTGAGTACAGATCCATTAGTTGAGAAGGTATTGATAGTTAAAATTTTTTTGGGTCATGGTTTTGCTGTGAAATGGGGCCCACAGTAAATTGGTATGAAACATTCTTTTCATACACATTCGGTTTTACTGAGTAGTATGCTATAGTTTTCTTGAGTACAGATCCATTAGTTGAGAAGGTATTGATAGTTAAAATTTTTTTGGGTCATGGTTTTGCTGTGAAATGGGGCTGACAGTAAACAACAGATTATTGGTATGAAACATTCTGCTCTTACACATTCTGTTTTACTGAGTAGTATGCTATAGTTTTCTTGAATACATATTCTTTAGTTGAGATAATATTGAGAGTTGAAATTTTTTTTGGTCTTGGTTTTGCTGTGAAATAGGGCCTTGATGATTCCCACACTAAACAATAGATTATTCGTATGAAACTTTTTGTTCTTACACACTCTGTTTTACTTAGTAGTATACTATAGTTTTCTTGAATATATATTCATTAGTTGAGATGATATTGAGAGTTGAAATTTTTTTGGGTCATGGTTTTGCTGTGAAATGGGGCCTTGATAATTCCCACAGGAAACAACAGATTATTCGTATGAAACTTTATGTTCTTACACACTCTGGTTTACTGAGTAGTATGCTATAGTTTTCTTGAGTACAGATCTATTAGTTGAGAAGGTATTGAGAGTTGAAATTTTTTTGGGTCATGGTTTTGCTGTGAAATGGGGCTCACAGTAAACAACAGATTATTGGTATGAAACTTTCTGCTCTTACACATTCTGTTTTACTGAGTAGTATGCTATAGTTTTCTTGAATACATATTCATTAGTTGAGATGATATTGAGAGTTAAAATTTTTTTGGGTCATGGTTTTGCTTGAAATGGGGCCATGATAATTCCCACAGTAAACAACAGATTATTCGTATGAAACTTTTTGTTCTTACACACTCTGTTTTACTGAGTAGTATGCTATAGTTTTCTTGAATACATATTCATTAGTTGAGATGATATTGAGAGTTGAAATTTTTTTGGGTCATGGTTTTGTTGTGAAATGGGGCCTTGATAATTCCCACAGTAAACAACAGATTATTGGTATGAAACTTTCTTTTCTTACACACCCGGTTTTACTGAGTAGTATGCTATAGTTTTCATGAGTACAGATCTATTAGTTGAGAAGGTATTGAGAGTTGAAATTTTTTTGGGTCATGGTTTTGCTGTGAAATGGGGCCCACAGTAAACAACAAATTATTGGTATGAAACTTTCTTTTCTTACACACTCGGTTTTACTGAGTAGTATGCTATAGTTTTCTTGAGGACTGATCCATTAGTTGAGAAGGTATTGAGAGTTGAAATTTTTTAGGGTCATGGTTTTGCTGTGAAATGGGGCCCACAGTAAGCAACAGATTATTGGTATGAAAATTTCTTTTCTTACACACTCGGTTTTACTGAGTAGTATGCTATAGTTTTCTTGAGTACAGATCCATTAGTTAAGAAGTTATTGAGAGTTGAAATTTTTTTGGGTCATGGTTTTGCTGTGAAATGGGACCCACAGTAAACAACAGATTATTGGTATGAAACTTTCTTTTCTTACACACTCGGTTTTACTGAGTAGTATGCTATAGTTTTCTTGAATACATATTCATTAGTTGAAAGGGTATTGAGAGTTGAAATTGTTTTGGGTCATGGTTTTGCTGTGAAAAGGGGCCTTGATAATTCCCACAGTAAACAACAGATTATTGGTATGAAACTTTCTTTTCCTACACACTCGGTTTTACTGAGTAGTATGCTATAGTTTTCTTGAGTACAGATCCATTAGTTGAGAAGGTATTGAGAGATGAATTTTTTTTGGGTCATGGTTTTGCTGTGAAATGGGGCCCAATGTAAACCACAGATTATTGGTATGAAACTTTCTTTTCTTACACACTCGGTTTTACTGAGTAGTATGCTATAGTTTTCTTGAGTACAGATCCATTAGTTGAGAAGCTATTGAGAGTTGAAATTTTTTTGGGTCATGGTTTTGCTGTGAAACGGGGCCCAAAGTAAAAAACAGATTATTGGTATGAAACTTTCTTTTCTTACTCACTCGGTTTTACTGAGTAGTATGCTATAGTTTTCTTGAGTACTGATCCATTAGTTGAGAAGGTATTGAGAGTTGAAATTTTTTTGGGTCATGGTTTTGCTGTGAAATGGGGCCCACAGTAAACAACAGATTATTCGTATGAAACTTTTTGTTCTTACACACTCTGTTTTACTGAGTAGTATGCTATAGTTTTCTTGAATACATATTCATTAGTTGAGATGTTATTGAGAGTTGAAATTTTTTTGGGTCATGGTTTTGCTGTGAAATGGGGCCCATAGTAAAAAACAGATTATTGGTATGAAACTTTCTTTTCTTACTCACTCGGTTTTACTGAGTAGTATGCTATAGTTTTCTTGAGTACTGATCCATTAGTTGAGAAGGTATTGAGAGTTGAAATTTTTTTGGGTCATGGTTTTGCTGTGAAATGGGGCCCACAGTAAGCAACAGATTATTGGTATGAAAATTTCTTTTCTTACACACTCGGTTTTACTGAGTAGTATGCTATAGTTTTCTTGAGTACAGATCCATTAGTTGAGAAGGTATTGAGAGTTGAAATTTTTTTGGGACATGGTTTTGCTGTGAAATGGGGCCCACAGTAAACAACAGATTATTGGTATGAAACTTTCTTTTCTTACACACTCGGTTTTACTGAGTAGTATGCTATAGTTTTCTTGAATAAATTTTCATTAGTTGAGAAGGTATTGAGAGTTGAAATTTTTTTGGGTCATGGTTTTGCTGTGAAATGGGGCCCAAAGTAAACAACATATTATTGGTATGAAACTTTCATTTCTTACACACTCGGTTTTACTGAGTAGTATGCTATAGTTTTCTTGAATACATATACATTAGTTGAGATGATATTGAGAGTTGAAATTTTTTTGGGTCATGGTTTTGCTGTGAAATGGGGCCCACAGTAAATTGGTATGAAACTTTCTTTTCATACACATTCGGTTTTACTGAGTAGTATGCTATAGTTTTCTTGAGTACAGATCCATTAGTTGAGAAGGTATTGATAGTTAAAATTTTTTTGGGTCATGGTTTTGCTGTGAAATGGGGCTGACAGTAAACAACAGATTATTGGTATGAAACATTCTGCTCTTACACATTCTGTTTTACTGAGTAGTATGCTATAGTTTTCTTGAATACATATTCTTTAGTTGAGATAATATTGAGAGTTGAAATTTTTTTTGGTCTTGGTTTTGCTGTGAAATAGGGCCTTGATGATTCCCACACTAAACAATAGATTATTCGTATGAAACTTTTTGTTCTTACACACTCTGTTTTACTTAGTAGTATACTATAGTTTTCTTGAATATATATTCATTAGTTGAGATGATATTGAGAGTTGAAATTTTTTTGGGTCATGGTTTTGCTGTGAAATGGGGCCTTGATAATTCCCACAGGAAACAACAGATTATTCGTATGAAACTTTATGTTCTTACACACTCTGTTTTACTGAGTAGTATGCTATAGTTTTCTTGAGTACAGATCTATTAGTTGAGAAGGTATTGAGAGTTGAAATTTTTTTGGGTCATGGTTTTGCTGTGAAATGGGGCTCACAGTGAACAACAGATTATTTGTATGAAACTTTCTGCTCTTACACATTCTGTTTTACTGAGTAGTATGCTATAGTTTTCTTGAATACATATTCATTAGTTGAGATGATATTGAGAGTTGAAATTTGTTTGGGTCATGGTTTTGCTGTGAAATGGGGCTCACAGTGAACAACAGATTATTTGTATGAAACTTTCTGCTCTTACACATTCTGTTTTACTGAGTAGTATGCTATAGTTTTCTTGAATACATATTCATTAGTTGAGATGATATTGAGAGTTGAAATTTGTTTGGGTCATGGTTTTGCTGTGAAATGGGGACTTGATGATTCCCACAGTAAACAACAGATTATTCGTATGAAACTTTTTGTTCTTACACACTCTGTTTTACTGAGTAGTATGCTATAGTTTTCTTGAATACATATTCATTAGTTGAGATGATATTGAGAGTTGAAATTTTTTTGGGTCATGGTTTTGCTGTGAAATGGGGCGTTGATAATTCACACAGTAAACAACAGATTATTCGTATGAAACTTTTTGTTCTTACACACTCTGTTTTACTGAGTAGTATGCTATAGTTTTCTTGAATACATATTCATTAGTTGAGATGATATTGAGAGTTCAAATTTTTTTGGGTCATGGTTTTGTTGTGAAATGGGGCCTTGATAATTCCCACAGTAAACAACAGATTATTGGTATGAAACTTTCTTTTCTTACACACTCGGTTTTACTGTGTACTATGCTATAGTTTTCTTGAGTACAGATCCATTAATTGAGAAGGTATTGAGAGTTGAAATTTTTTTGGGTCATGGTTTTGCTGTGAAATGGGGCCCACAGTAAACAACAGATTATTGGTATGAAACTTTCTTTTCTTACACATTCTGTTTTACTGAGTAGTATGCTATAGTTTTCTTGAATACATATTCATTAGTTGAGATGATATTGAGAGTTGAAATTTTTTTGGGTCATGGTTTTGCTTGAAATGGGGCCATGATTATTCCCGCAGTAAACAACAGATTATTCGTATGAAACTTTTTGTTCTTACACACTCTGTTTTACTGAGTAGTATGCTATAGTTTTCTTGAATACATATTCATTAGTTGAGATGTTATTGAGAGTTGAAATTTTTTTGGGTCATGGTTTTGCTGTGAAATGGGGCCCACAGTAAAAAACAGATTATTGGTATGAAACTTTCTTTTCTTACTCACTCGGTTTTACTGAGTAGTATGCTATAGTTTTCTTGAGTACTGATCCATTAGTTGAGAAGGTATTGAGAGTTGAAATTTTTTTGGGTCATGGTTTTGCTGTGAAATGGGGCCCACAGTAAGCAACAGATTATTGGTATGAAAATTTCTTTTCTTACACACTCGGTTTTACTGAGTAGTATGCTATAGTTTTCTTGAGTACAGATCCATTAGTTGAGAAGGTATTGAGAGTTGAAATTTTTTTGGGACATGGTTTTGCTGTGAAATGGGGCCCACAGTAAACAACAGATTATTGGTATGAAACTTTCTTTTCTTACACACTCGGTTTTACTGAGTAGTATGCTATAGTTTTCTTGAATAAATTTTCATTAGTTGAGAAGGTATTGAGAGTTGAAATTTTTTTGGGTCATGGTTTTGCTGTGAAATGGGGCCCAAAGTAAACAACATATTATTGGTATGAAACTTTCATTTCTTACACACTCGGTTTTACTGAGTAGTATGCTATAGTTTTCTTGAATACATATACATTAGTTGAGATGATATTGAGAGTTGAAATTTTTTTGGGTCATGGTTTTGCTGTGAAATGGGGCCTTGATAATTCCCACAGGAAACAACAGATTATTCGTATGAAACTTTATGTTCTTACACACTCTGGTTTACTGAGTAGTATGCTATAGTTTTCTTGAGTACAGATCTATTAGTTGAGAAGGTATTGAGAGTTGAAATTTTTTTGGGTCATGGTTTTGCTGTGAAATGGGGCTCACAGTAAACAACAGATTATTGGTATGAAACTTTCTGCTCTTACACATTCTGTTTTACTGAGTAGTATGCTATAGTTTTCTTGAATACATATTCATTAGTTGAGATGATATTGAGAGTTAAAATTTTTTTGGGTCATGGTTTTGCTTGAAATGGGGCCATGATAATTCCCACAGTAAACAACAGATTATTCGTATGAAACTTTTTGTTCTTACACACTCTGTTTTACTGAGTAGTATGCTATAGTTTTCTTGAATACATATTCATTAGTTGAGATGATATTGAGAGTTGAAATTTTTTTGGGTCATGGTTTTGTTGTGAAATGGGGCCTTGATAATTCCCACAGTAAACAACAGATTATTGGTATGAAACTTTCTTTTCTTACACACTCGGTTTTACTGAGTAGTATGCTATAGTTTTCATGAGTACAGATCTATTAGTTGAGAAGGTATTGAGAGTTGAAATTTTTTTGGGTCATGGTTTTGCTGTGAAATGGGGCCCACAGTAAACAACAAATTATTGGTATGAAACTTTCTTTTCTTACACACTCGGTTTTACTGAGTAGTATGCTATAGTTTTCTTGAGGACTGATCCATTAGTTGAGAAGGTATTGAGAGTTGAAATTTTTTTGGGTCATGGTTTTGCTGTGAAATGGGGCCCACAGTAAGCAACAGATTATTGGTATGAAAATTTCTTTTCTTACACACTCGGTTTTACTGAGTAGTATGCTATAGTTTTCTTGAGTACAGATCCATTAGTTAAGAAGTTATTGAGAGTTGAAATTTTTTTGGGTCATGGTTTTGCTGTGAAATGGGACCCACAGTAAACAACAGATTATTGGTATGAAACTTTCTTTTCTTACACACTCGGTTTTACTGAGTAGTATGCTATAGTTTTCTTGAATACATATTCATTAGTTGAAAGGGTATTGAGAGTTGAAATTGTTTTGGGTCATGGTTTTGCTGTGAAAAGGGGCCTTGATAATTCCCACAGTAAACAACAGATTATTGGTATGAAACTATCTTTTCTTATACACTCGGTTTTACTGAGTAGTATGCTATAGTTTTCTTGAGTGCAGATCCAGTAATTGAGAAGGTATTGAGGGTTGAATTTTTTGTTGGGTCATGGTTTTGCTGTGAAATGGGGCCCACAGTAAATAACAGATTATTGATATGAAACTTTCTTTTCTTACACACTCGGTTTTACTGAGTAGTATGCTATAGTTTTCTTGAGTACAGATCCATTAGTTGAGAAGGTATTGATAGTTGAAATTTTTTTGGGTCATGGTTTTGCTGTGAAATGGGGCCCACAGTAAACAACAGATTATTGGTATGAAACTTTCTTTTCCTACACACTCGGTTTTACTGAGTAGTATGCTATAGTTTTCTTGAGTACAGATCCATTAGTTGAGAAGGTATTGAGAGTTGAATTTTTTTTGGGTCATGGTTTTGCTGTGAAATGGGGCCCAATGTAAACCACAGATTATTGGTATGAAACTTTCTTTTCTTACACACTCGGTTTTACTGAGTAGTATGCTATAGTTTTCTTGAGTACAGATCCATTAGTTGAGAAGGTATTGAGAGTTGAAATTTTTTTGGGTCATGGTTTTGCTGTGAAACGGGGCCCAAAGTAAAAAACAGATTATTGGTATGAAACTTTCTTTTCTTACTCACTCGGTTTTACTGAGTAGTATGCTATAGTTTTCTTGAGTACTGATCCATTAGTTGAGAAGGTATTGAGAGTTGAAATTTTTTTGGGTCATGGTTTTGCTGTGAAATGGGGCCCACAGTAAACAACAGATTATTCGTATGAAACTTTTTGTTCTTACACACTCTGTTTTACTGAGTAGTATGCTATAGTTTTCTTGAATACATATTCATTAGTTGAGATGTTATTGAGAGTTGAAATTTTTTTGGGTCATGGTTTTGCTGTGAAATGGGGCCCACAGTAAAAAACAGATTATTGGTATGAAACTTTCTTTTCTTACTCACTCGGTTTTACTGAGTAGTATGCTATAGTTTTCTTGAGTACTGATCCATTAGTTGAGAAGGTATTGAGAGTTGAAATTTTTTTGGGTCATGGTTTTGCTGTGAAATGGGGCCCACAGTAAGCAACAGATTATTGGTATGAAAATTTCTTTTCTTACACACTCGGTTTTACTGAGTAGTATGCTATAGTTTTCTTGAGTACAGATCCATTAGTTGAGAAGGTATTGAGAGTTGAAATTTTTTTGGGACATGGTTTTGCTGTGAAATGGGGCCCACAGTAAACAACAGATTATTGGTATGAAACTTTCTTTTCTTACACACTCGGTTTTACTGAGTAGTATGCTATAGTTTTCTTGAATAAATTTTCATTAGTTGAGAAGGTATTGAGAGTTGAAATTTTTTTGGGTCATGGTTTTGCTGTGAAATGGGGCCCAAAGTAAACAACATATTATTGGTATGAAACTTTCATTTCTTACACACTCGGTTTTACTGAGTAGTATGCTATAGTTTTCTTGAATACATATACATTAGTTGAGATGATATTGAGAGTTGAAATTTTTTTGGGTCATGGTTTTGCTGTGAAATGGGGCCCACAGTAAATTGGTATGAAACTTTCTTTTCATACACATTCGGTTTTACTGAGTAGTATGCTATAGTTTTCTTGAGTACAGATCCATTAGTTGAGAAGGTATTGATAGTTAAAATTTTTTTGGGTCATGGTTTTGCTGTGAAATGGGGCTGACAGTAAACAACAGATTATTGGTATGAAACATTCTGCTCTTACACATTCTGTTTTACTGAGTAGTATGCTATAGTTTTCTTGAATACATATTCTTTAGTTGAGATAATATTGAGAGTTGAAATTTTTTTTGGTCTTGGTTTTGCTGTGAAATAGGGCCTTGATGATTCCCACACTAAACAATAGATTATTCGTATGAAACTTTTTGTTCTTACACACTCTGTTTTACTTAGTAGTATACTATAGTTTTCTTGAATATATATTCATTAGTTGAGATGATATTGAGAGTTGAAATTTTTTTGGGTCATGGTTTTGCTGTGAAATGGGGCCTTGATAATTCCCACAGGAAACAACAGATTATTCGTATGAAACTTTATGTTCTTACACACTCTGGTTTACTGAGTAGTATGCTATAGTTTTCTTGAGTACAGATCTATTAGTTGAGAAGGTATTGAGAGTTGAAATTTTTTTGGGTCATGGTTTTGCTGTGAAATGGGGCTCACAGTAAACAACAGATTATTGGTATGAAACTTTCTGCTCTTACACATTCTGTTTTACTGAGTAGTATGCTATAGTTTTCTTGAATACATATTCATTAGTTGAGATGATATTGAGAGTTAAAATTTTTTTGGGTCATGGTTTTGCTTGAAATGGGGCCATGATAATTCCCACAGTAAACAACAGATTATTCGTATGAAACTTTTTGTTCTTACACACTCTGTTTTACTGAGTAGTATGCTATAGTTTTCTTGAATACATATTCATTAGTTGAGATGATATTGAGAGTTGAAATTTTTTTGGGTCATGGTTTTGTTGTGAAATGGGGCCTTGATAATTCCCACAGTAAACAACAGATTATTGGTATGAAACTTTCTTTTCTTACACACTCGGTTTTACTGAGTAGTATGCTATAGTTTTCATGAGTACAGATCTATTAGTTGAGAAGGTATTGAGAGTTGAAATTTTTTTGGGTCATGGTTTTGCTGTGAAATGGGGCCCACAGTAAACAACAAATTATTGGTATGAAACTTTCTTTTCTTACACACTCGGTTTTACTGAGTAGTATGCTATAGTTTTCTTGAGGACTGATCCATTAGTTGAGAAGGTATTGAGAGTTGAAATTTTTTTGGGTCATGGCTTTGCTGTGAAATGGGGCCCACAGTAAGCAACAGATTATTGGTATGAAAATTTCTTTTCTTACACACTCGGTTTTACTGAGTAGTATGCTATAGTTTTCTTGAGTACAGATCCATTAGTTAAGAAGTTATTGAGAGTTGAAATTTTTTTGGGTCATGGTTTTGCTGTGAAATGGGACCCACAGTAAACAACAGATTATTGGTATGAAACTTTCTTTTCTTACACACTCGGTTTTACTGAGTAGTATGCTATAGTTTTCTTGAATACATATTCATTAGTTGAAAGGGTATTGAGAGTTGAAATTGTTTTGGGTCATGGTTTTGCTGTGAAAAGGGGCCTTGATAATTCCCACAGTAAACAACAGATTATTGGTATGAAACTATCTTTTCTTATACACTCGGTTTTACTGAGTAGTATGCTATAGTTTTCTTGAGTGCAGATCCAGTAATTGAGAAGGTATTGAGGGTTGAAATTTTTTTGGGTCATGGTTTTGCTGTGAAATGGGGCCCACAGTAAATAACAGATTATTGATATGAAACTTTCTTTTCTTACACACTCGGTTTTACTGAGTAGTATGCTATAGTTTTCTTGAGTACAGATCCATTAGTTGAGAAGGTATTGATAGTTGAAATTTTTTTGGGTCATGGTTTTGCTGTGAAATGGGGCCCACAGTAAACAACAGATTATTGGTATGAAACTTTCTTTTCCTACACACTCGGTTTTACTGAGTAGTATGCTATAGTTTTCTTGAGTACAGATCCATTAGTTGAGAAGGTATTGAGAGTTGAATTTTTTTTGGGTCATGGTTTTGCTGTGAAATGGGGCCCAATGTAAACCACAGATTATTGGTATGAAACTTTCTTTTCTTACACACTCGGTTTTACTGAGTAGTATGCTATAGTTTTCTTGAGTACAGATCCATTAGTTGAGAAGGTATTGAGAGTTGAAATTTTTTTGGGTCATGGTTTTGCTGTGAAACGGGGCCCAAAGTAAAAAACAGATTATTGGTATGAAACTTTCTTTTCTTACTCACTCGGTTTTACTGAGTAGTATGCTATAGTTTTCTTGAGTACTGATCCATTAGTTGAGAAGGTATTGAGAGTTGAAATTTTTTTGGGTCATGGTTTTGCTGTGAAATGGGGCCCACAGTAAGCAACAGATTATTGGTATGAAAATTTCTTTTCTTACACACTCGGTTTTACTGAGTAGTATGCTATAGTTTTCTTGAGTACAGATCCATTAGTTGAGAAGGTATTGAGAGTTGAAATTTTTTTGGGACATGGTTTTGCTGTGAAATGGGGCCCAAAGTAAAAAACAGATTATTGGTATGAAACTTTCTTTTCTTACTCACTCGGTTTTACTGAGTAGTATGCTATAGTTTTCTTGAGTACTGATCCATTAGTTGAGAAGGTATTGAGAGTTGAAATTTTTTTGGGTCATGGTTTTGCTGTGAAAGGGGGCCCAAAGTAAACAACATATTATTGGTATGAAACTTTCATTTCTTACACACTCGGTTTTACTGAGTAGTATGCTATAGTTTTCTTGAATACATATACATTAGTTGAGATGATATTGAGAGTTGAAATTTTTTTGGGTCATGGTTTTGCTGTGAAATGGGGCCCACAGTAAATTGGTATGAAACTTTCTTTTCATACACATTCGGTTTTACTGAGTAGTATGCTATAGTTTTCTTGAGTACAGATCCATTAGTTGAGAAGGTATTGATAGTTAAAATTTTTTTGGGTCATGGTTTTGCTGTGAAATGGGGCTGACAGTAAACAACAGATTATTGGTATGAAACATTCTGCTCTTACACATTCTGTTTTACTGAGTAGTATGCTATAGTTTTCTTGAATACATATTCTTTAGTTGAGATAATATTGAGAGTTGAAATTTTTTTTGGTCTTGGTTTTGCTGTGAAATAGGGCCTTGATGATTCCCACACTAAACAATAGATTATTCGTATGAAACTTTTTGTTCTTACACACTCTGTTTTACTTAGTAGTATGCTATAGTTTTCTTGAATATATATTCATTATTTGAGATGATATTGAGAGTTGAAATTTTTTTGGGTCATGGTTTTGCTGTGAAATGGGGCCTTGATAATTCCCACAGGAAACAACAGATTATTCGTATGAAACTTTATGTTCTTACACACTCTGGTTTACTGAGTAGTATGCTATAGTTTTCTTGAGTACGGATCTATTAGTTGAGAAGGTATTGAGAGTTGAAATTTTTTTGGGTCATGGTTTTGCTGTGAAATGGGGCTCACAGTAAACAACAGATTATTGGTATGAAAGTTTCTGCTCTTACACATTCTGTTTTACTGAGTAGTATGCTATAGTTTTCTTGAATACATATTCATTAGTTGAGATGATATTGAGAGTTAAAATTTTTTTGGGTCATGGTTTTGCTGTGAAATGGGGCCCACAGTAAGCAACAGATTATTGGTATGAAAATTTCTTTTCTTACACACTCGGTTTTACTGAGTAGTATGCTATAGTTTTCTTGAGTACAGATCCATTAGTTGAGAAGTTATTGAGAGTTGAAATTTTTTTGGGTCATGGTTTTGCTGTGAAATGGGACCCACAGTAAACAACAGATTATTGGTATGAAACTTTCTTTTCTTACACACTCGGTTTTACTGAGTAGTATGCTATAGTTTTCTTGAATACATATTCATTAGTTGAAAGGGTATTGAGAGTTGAAATTGTTTTGGGTCATGGTTTTGCTGTGAAAAGGGGCCTTGATAATTCCCACAGTAAACAACAGATTATTGGTATGAAACTATCTTTTCTTATACACTCGGTTTTACTGAGTAGTATGCTATAGTTTTCTTGAGTACAGATCCAGTAATTGAGAAGGTATTGAGGGTTGAAATTTTTTTGGGTCATGGTTTTGCTGTGAAATGGGGCCCACAGTAAACAACAGATTATTGATATGAAACTTTCTTTTCTTACACACTCGGTTTTACTGAGTAGTATGCTATAGTTTTCTTGAGTACAGATCCATTAGTTGAGAAGGTATTGATAGTTGAAATTTTTTTGGGTCATGGTTTTGCTGTGAAATGGGGCCCACAGTAAACAACAGATTATTGGTATGAAACTTTCTTTTCCTACACACTCGGTTTTACTGAGTAGTATGCTATAGTTTTCTTGAGTACAGATCCATTAGTTGAGAAGGTATTGAGAGTTGAATTTTTTTTGGGTCATGGTTTTGCTGTGAAATGGGGCCCACAGTAAGCAACAGATTATTGGTATGAAAATTTCTTTTCTTACACACTCGGTTTTACTGAGTAGTATGCTATAGTTTTCTTGAGTACAGATCCATTAGTTGAGAAGGTATTGAGAGTTGAAATTTTTTTGGGACATGGTTTTGCTGTGAAATGGGGCCCAAAGTAAAAAACAGATTATTGGTATGAAACTTTCTTTTCTTACTCACTCGGTTTTACTGAGTAGTATGCTATAGTTTTCTTGAGTACTGATCCATTAGTTGAGAAGGTATTGAGAGTTGAAATTTTTTTGGGTCATGGTTTTGCTGTGAAAGGGGGCCCAAAGTAAACAACATATTATTGGTATGAAACTTTCATTTCTTACACACTCGGTTTTACTGAGTAGTATGCTATAGTTTTCTTGAATACATATACATTAGTTGAGATGATATTGAGAGTTGAAATTTTTTTGGGTCATGGTTTTGCTGTGAAATGGGGCCCACAGTAAATTGGTATGAAACTTTCTTTTCATACACATTCGGTTTTACTGAGTAGTATGCTATAGTTTTCTTGAGTACAGATCCATTAGTTGAGAAGGTATTGATAGTTAAAATTTTTTTGGGTCATGGTTTTGCTGTGAAATGGGGCTGACAGTAAACAACAGATTATTGGTATGAAACATTCTGCTCTTACACATTCTGTTTTACTGAGTAGTATGCTATAGTTTTCTTGAATACATATTCTTTAGTTGAGATAATATTGAGAGTTGAAATTTTTTTTGGTCTTGGTTTTGCTGTGAAATAGGGCCTTGATGATTCCCACACTAAACAATAGATTATTCGTATGAAACTTTTTGTTCTTACACACTCTGTTTTACTTAGTAGTATGCTATAGTTTTCTTGAATATATATTCATTATTTGAGATGATATTGAGAGTTGAAATTTTTTTGGGTCATGGTTTTGCTGTGAAATGGGGCCTTGATAATTCCCACAGGAAACAACAGATTATTCGTATGAAACTTTATGTTCTTACACACTCTGGTTTACTGAGTAGTATGCTATAGTTTTCTTGAGTACAGATCTATTAGTTGAGAAGGTATTGAGAGTTGAAATTTTTTTGGGTCATGGTTTTGCTGTGAAATGGGGCTCACAGTAAACAACAGATTATTGGTATGAAAGTTTCTGCTCTTACACATTCTGTTTTACTGAGTAGTATGCTATAGTTTTCTTGAATACATATTCATTAGTTGAGATGATATTGAGAGTTAAAATTTTTTTGGGTCATGGTTTTGCTGTGAAATGGGGCCCACAGTAAGCAACAGATTATTGGTATGAAAATTTCTTTTCTTACACACTCGGTTTTACTGAGTAGTATGCTATAGTTTTCTTGAGTACAGATCCATTAGTTGAGAAGTTATTGAGAGTTGAAATTTTTTTGGGTCATGGTTTTGCTGTGAAATGGGACCCACAGTAAACAACAGATTATTGGTATGAAACTTTCTTTTCTTACACACTCGGTTTTACTGAGTAGTATGCTATAGTTTTCTTGAATACATATTCATTAGTTGAAAGGGTATTGAGAGTTGAAATTGTTTTGGGTCATGGTTTTGCTGTGAAAAGGGGCCTTGATAATTCCCACAGTAAACAACAGATTATTGGTATGAAACTATCTTTTCTTATACACTCGGTTTTACTGAGTAGTATGCTATAGTTTTCTTGAGTACAGATCCAGTAATTGAGAAGGTATTGAGGGTTGAAATTTTTTTGGGTCATGGTTTTGCTGTGAAATGGGGCCCACAGTAAACAACAGATTATTGATATGAAACTTTCTTTTCTTACACACTCGGTTTTACTGAGTAGTATGCTATAGTTTTCTTGAGTACAGATCCATTAGTTGAGAAGGTATTGATAGTTGAAATTTTTTTGGGTCATGGTTTTGCTGTGAAATGGGGCCCACAGTAAACAACAGATTATTGGTATGAAACTTTCTTTTCCTACACACTCGGTTTTACTGAGTAGTATGCTATAGTTTTCTTGAGTACAGATCCATTAGTTGAGAAGGTATTGAGAGTTGAATTTTTTTTGGGTCATGGTTTTGCTGTGAAATGGGGCCCACAGTAAACCACAGATTATTGGTATGAAACTTTCTGCTCTTACACATTCTGTTTTACTGAGTAGTATGCTATAGTTTTCTTGATTACATATTCATTAGTTGAGATGATATTGAGAGTTAAAATTTTTTTGGGTCATGGTTTTGCTTGAAATGGGGCCATGATAATTCCCACAGTAAACAACAGATTATTCGTATGAAACTTTTTGTTCTTACACTCTGTTTTACTGAGTAGTATGCTATAGTTTTCTTGAATACATATTCATTAGTTGAGATGATATTGAGAGTTGAAATTTTTTTGGGTCATGGTTTTGTTGTGAAATGGGGCCTTGATAATTCCCACAGTAAACAACAGATTATTGGTATGAAACTTTCTTTTCTTACACACTCGGTTTTACTGAGTAGTATGCTATAGTTTTCATGAGTACAGATCTATTAGTTGAGAAGGTATTGAGAGTTGAAATTTTTTTGGGTCATGGTTTTGCTGTGAAATGGGGCCCACAGTAAACAACAAATTATTGGTATGAAACTTTCTTTTCTTACACACTCGGTTTTACTGAGTAGTATGCTATAGTTTTCTTGAGGACTGATCCATTAGTTGAAAGGGTATTGAGAGTTGAAATTGTTTTGGGTCATGGTTTTGCTGTGAAAAGGGGCCTTGATAATTCCCACAGTAAACAACAGATTATTGGTATGAAACTATCTTTTCTTATACACTCGGTTTTACTGAGTAGTATGCTATAGTTTTCTTGAGTACAGATCCAGTAATTGAGAAGGTATTGAGGGTTGAAATTTTTTTGGGTCATGGTTTTGCTGTGAAATGGGGCCCACAGTAAACAACAGATTATTGATATGAAACTTTCTTTTCTTACACACTCGGTTTTACTGAGTAGTATGCTATAGTTTTCTTGAGTACAGATCCATTAGTTGAGAAGGTATTGATAGTTGAAATTTTTTTGGGTCATGGTTTTGCTGTGAAATGGGGCCCACAGTAAACAACAGATTATTGGTATGAAACTTTCTTTTCCTACACACTCGGTTTTACTGAGTAGTATGCTATAGTTTTCTTGAGTACAGATCCATTAGTTGAGAAGGTATTGAGAGTTGAATTTTTTTTGGGTCATGGTTTTGCTGTGAAATGGGGCCCACAGTAAACCACAGATTATTGGTATGAAACTTTCTGCTCTTACACATTCTGTTTTACTGAGTAGTATGCTATAGTTTTCTTGAATACATATTCATTAGTTGAGATGATATTGAGAGTTAAAATTTTTTTGGGTCATGGTTTTGCTTGAAATGGGGCCATGATAATTCCCACAGTAAACAACAGATTATTCGTATGAAACTTTTTGTTCTTACACTCTGTTTTACTGAGTAGTATGCTATAGTTTTCTTGAATACATATTCATTAGTTGAGATGATATTGAGAGTTGAAATTTTTTTGGGTCATGGTTTTGTTGTGAAATGGGGCCTTGATAATTCCCACAGTAAACAACAGATTATTGGTATGAAACTTTCTTTTCTTAGACACTCGGTTTTGCTGAGTAGTATGCTATAGTTTTCATGAGTACAGATCTATTAGTTGAGAAGGTATTGAGAGTTGAAATTTTTTTGGGTCATGGTTTTGCTGTGAAATGGGGCCCACAGTAAACAACAAATTATTGGTATGAAACTTTCTTTTCTTACACACTCGGTTTTACTGAGTAGTATGCTATAGTTTTCTTGAGGACTGATCCATTAGTTGAGAAGGTATTGAGAGTTGAAATTTTTTTGGGTCATGGTTTTGCTGTGAAATGGGGCCCACAGTAAGCAACAGATTATTGGTATGAAAATTTCTTTTCTTACACACTCGGTTTTACTGAGTAGTATGCTATAGTTTTCTTGAGTACAGATCCATTAGTTGAGAAGTTATTGAGAGTTGAAATTTTTTTGGGTCATGGTTTTGCTGTGAAATGGGACCCACAGTAAACAACAGATTATTGGTATGAAACTTTCTTTTCTTACACACTCGGTTTTACTGAGTAGTATGCTATAGATTTCTTGAGTACAGATCTATTAGTTGAGAAGGTATTGAGTGAAATTTTTTTTGGTCATGGTTTTGCTGTGACATAGGGCCCACAGTAAGCAACAGATTATTCGTATGAAACTTTCTGCTCTTACACACTCTGTTTTACTGAGTTGTATGCTATAGTTTTCTTGAGCACAGATCCATTAGTTGAGAAGATATTGAGAGTTGAAATTTTTTTGGGTCATGGTTTTGCTGTGAAATGGGGCGCTTATAACACCCACAGTAAACAACAGATTATTTGTATGAAACTTTCTGCTCTTACACATTCTGTTTTACTGAGTAGTATGCTATAGATTTCTTGAGTACATATTCATTAGTTGAGATGATATTGAGAGTTGAAATGTTTTTGGGTCATGGTTTTGCTGTGAAATAAGGCCCACAGTAAACAACGATTATTGGTATGAAACTTTCTGCTCTTACACATTTTGTTTTACTGAGTAGTATGTTATAGTTTTCTTGATTACATATTCATTAGTTGGGATGATATTGAGAGTTGAATTTTTTTTGGGTCATGGTTTTGCTGTGAAATGGGGCCTTGATAATTCCCACAGTAAACAACAGATTATTCGTATGAAACTTTTTGTTCTTACACACTCTGTTTTACTGAGTAATATGCTATAGATTTCTTGAGTACATATCTATTAGTTGAGAAGGTATTGAGTGAATTTTTTTTGGTCATGGTTTTGCTGTGACATAGGGCCCACAGTAAGCAACAGATTATTCGTATGAAACTTTCTGCTCTTACACACTCTGTTTTACTGAGTTGTATGCTATAGTTTTCTTGAGCACAGATCCATTAGTTGAGAAGATATTGAGAGTTGAAATTTTTTTGGGTCATGGTTTTGCTGTGAAATGGGGCGCTTATAACTCCCACAGTAAACAACAGATTATTTGTATGAAACTTTCTGCTCTTACACATTCTGTTTTACTGAGTAGTATTCTATAGTTTTCTTGAGTACATATTCATTAGTTGAGATGATATTGAGAGTTGAAATGTTTTTGGGTCATGGTTTTGCTGTGAAATAAGGCCCACAGTAAACAACAGATTATTTGGATGAAATTTTCTGTTCTTACACACTCTGTTTTACTGAGAAGTATGCTATAGTTTTCTTGAGTACAGATCCATTAGTTGAGAAGGTATTGAGAGTTGAAATTTTTTTGTGTCATGGTTTTGCTGTGAAATGGGGCTCACAGTAAACAACGATTATTGGTATGAAACTTTCTGCTTTTACACATTTTGTTTTACTGAGTAGTATGCTATAGTTTTCTTGATTACATATTCATTAGTTGGGACGATATTGAGAGTTGAATTTTTTTTGGGTCATGGTTTTGCTGTGAAATGGGGCCTTGATAATTCCCACAGTAAACAACAGATTATTCGTATGAAACTTTTTGTTCTTACACACTCTGTTTTACTGAGATGTATGCTATAGTTTTCTTGAGTACAGATCCAGTAGTTGAGAAGATATTGAGATTTGTAATTTTTTTGGGTCATGGTTTTGCTGTGAAATGGGGCGCTTATAACTCCCACAGTAAACAACAGATTATTTGTATGAAACTTTCTGCTCTTATACATTCTGTTTTACTGAGTAGTATGGTATAGTTTTCTTGAGTACATATTCATTAGTTGAGATGATATTGAGAGTTGAAATGTTTTTGGGTCATGGGTTTGCTGTGAAATGGGGCTCACAGTAAACAACGATTATTGGTATGAAACTTTCTGCTCTTACACATTCTGTTTTACTGAGTAGTATGCTATAGTTTTCATGAATACATATTCATTAGTTCGGATGATATTGAGAGTTGAAATGTTTTTGGGTCATGGGTTTGCTGTGAAATGGGGCTCACAGTAAACAACGATTATTGGTATGAAACTTTCTGCTCTTACAAATTCTGTTTTACTGAGTAGTATGCTATAGTTTTCATGAATACATATTCATTAGTTCGGATGATATTGAGAGTTGAAATTTTTTTGGGTCATGGTTTTGCTGTGAAATGGGGCCTTGATAATTCCCACAGTGAACAACAGATTATTTGTATGAAACTTTCTGCTCTTACACATTCTGTTTTACTGAGTAGTATGCTATAGTTTTCTTGTATACATATTCATTAGTTGAGATGATATTGAGAGTTGAAATTTGTTTGGGTCATGGTTTTGCTGTGAAATGGGGACTTGATATATCCCACAGTAAACAACAGATTATTCGTATGAAACTTTCTGTTCTTACACACTCTGTTTTAGTGAGTGGTATGCTATAATTTTCTTTATTACAGATCCATTATTTGAGAAGATATTGAGAGTAGAAATTTTATTGGGTCATGGTTTTGCTGTGTAATGAGGCACTTATAACTCCCACAGTAAAGAACAGATTATTTCCATGAAACTTTCTGGTCTTACACATTCTGTTTTACTGAGTTGTATGCTATAGTTTTCTTGATTACCTATTCATTAGTAGAGATGATATTGAGAGTTGAAATGTTTTTGGGTCATGGTTTTGCTGTGACATGGGACCCACAGTAAACAACAGATTATTCGTATGAAACTTTCTGCTCTTACACACTCTGTTTTACTGAGATGTATGCTATAGTTTTCTTAAGTACAGATCCAGTAGTTGAGAAGATATTGAGAGTTGAAATTTTTTTGGGTCATGGTTTTGCTGTGAAATGGGGCGCTTATAACTCCCACAGTAAACAACAGATTATTTGTATGAAACTTTCTGCTCTTATACATTCTGTTTTACTGAGTAGTATGCTATAGTTTTCTTGAGTACATATTCATTAGTTGAGATGATATTGAGAGTTGAAATGTTTTTGGGTCATGGGTTTGCTGTGAAATGGGGCTCACAGTAAACAACAGATTATTTGGATGAAATTTTCTGTTCTTACACACTCTGTTTTACTGAGAAGTATGCTATAGTTTTCTTGAGTACAGATCCATTAGTTGAGAAGGTATTGAGAGTTGAAATTTTTTTGTGTCATGGTTTTGCTGTGAAATGGGGCTCACAGTAAACAACGATTATTGGTATGAAACTTTCTGCTTTTACACATTTTGTTTTACTGAGTAGTATGCTATAGTTTTCTTGATTACATATTCATTAGTTGAGATGATATTGAGAGTTGAAATGTTTTTGGGTCATGGGTTTGCTGTGAAATGGGGCTCACAGTAAACAACGATTATTGGTATGAAACTTTCTGCTCTTACACATTCTGTTTTAATGAGTAGCATGCTATAGTTTTCATGAATACATATTCATTAGTTCGGATGATATTGAGAGTTGAAATTTTTTTGGGTCATGGTTTTGCTGTGAAATGGGGCCTTGATAATTCCCACAGTAAACAACAGATTATTCGTAAGAAAATTTTTGTTCTTACGCACTCTGTTTTACTGAGTAGTATGCTATAGTTTTCTTGAATACATATTCATTAGTTGAGATGATATTGAGAGTTGAAATTTGTTTGGGTCATGGTTTTGCTGTGAAATGGGGACTTGATATATCCCACAGTAAACAACAGATTATTCGTATGAAACTTTCTGTTCTTACACACTCTGTTTTAGTGAGTGGTATGCTATAGTTTTCTTTATTACAGATCCATTATTTGAGAAGATATTGAGAGTAGAAATTTTATTGGGTCATGGTTTTGCTGTGTAATGAGGCACTTATAACTCCCACAGTAAAGAACAGATTATTTGTATGAAACTTTCTGCTCTTATACATTCTGTTTTACTGAGTAGTATGCTATAGTTTTCTTGAGTACATATTCATTAGTTGAGATGATATTGAGAGTTGAAATGTTTTTGGGTCATGGGTTTGCTGTGAAATGGGGCTCACAGTAAACAACAGATTATTGGTATGAAACTTTCTTTTCTTACACACTCGGTTTTACTGAGTAGTATGCTATAGTTTTCTTGAATACATATTCATTAGTTGAAAGGGTATTGAGAGTTGAAATTGTTTTGGGTCATGGTTTTGCTGTGAAAAGGGGCCTTGATAATTCCCACAGTAAACAACAGATTATTGGTATGAAACTATCTTTTCTTATACACTCGGTTTTACTGAGTAGTATGCTATAGTTTTCTTGAGTGCAGATCCAGTAATTGAGAAGGTATTGAGGGTTGAAATTTTTTTGGGTCATGGTTTTGCTGTGAAATGGGGCCCACAGTAAATAACAGATTATTGATATGAAACTTTCTTTTCTTACACACTCGGTTTTACTGAGTAGTATGCTATAGTTTTCTTGATTACATATTCATTAGTTGAGATGATATTGAGAGTTGAAATGTTTTTGGGTCATGGGTTTGCTGTGAAATGGGGCTCACAGTAAACAACGATTATTGGTATGAAACTTTCTGCTCTTACACATTCTGTTTTAATGAGTAGCATGCTATAGTTTTCATGAATACATATTCATTAGTTCGGATGATATTGAGAGTTGAAATTTTTTTGGGTCATGGTTTTGCTGTGAAATGGGGCCTTGATAATTCCCACAGTAAACAACAGATTATTCGTAAGAAAATTTTTGTTCTTACGCACTCTGTTTTACTGAGTAGTATGCTATAGTTTTCTTGAATACATATTCATTAGTTGAGATGATATTGAGAGTTGAAATTTGTTTGGGTCATGGTTTTGCTGTGAAATGGGGACTTGATATATCCCACAAAAAACAACAGATTATTCGTATGAAACTTTCTGTTCTTACACACTCTGTTTTAGTGAGTGGTATGCTATAGTTTTCTTTATTACAGATCCATTATTTGAGAAGATATTGAGAGTAGAAATTTTATTGGGTCATGGTTTTGCTGTGTAATGAGGCCCTTATAACTCCCACAGTAAAGAACAAATTATATCCATGAAACTTTCTGGTCTTACACATTCTGTTTACTGAGTTGTATGCTATAGTTTTCTTGATTACCTATTCATTAGTAGAGATGATATTAAGAGTTGAAATGTTTTTGGGTCATGGTTTTGCTGTGACATGGGGCCCACAGTAAACAACAGATTATTCGTATGAAACTTTCTGCTCTTACACACTCTGTTTTACTGAGATGTATGCTATTGTTTTCTTGAGTACAGATCCAGTAGTTGAGAAGATATTGAGAGTTGAAATTTTTTTGGGTCATGGTTTTGCTGTGAAATGGGGCGCTTATAACTCCCACAGTAAACAACAGATTATTTGTTTGAAACTTTCAGCTCTTATACATTCTGTTTTACTGAGTAGTATGCTATAGTTTTCTTGAGTACAGATCTATTAGTTGAGAAGGTATTGAGAGTTGAAATTTTTTTTGGTCATGGTTTTGCTGTGAAATGGGGCTCACAGTGAACAACAGATTATTTGTATGAAACTTTCTGCTCTTACACATTCTGTTTTACTGAGTAGTATGCTATAGTTTTCTTGAATACATATTCATTAGTTGAGATGATATTGAGAGTTGAAATTTGTTTGGGTCATGGTTTTGCTGTGAAATGGGGCTCACAGTGAACAACAGATTATTTGTATGAAACTTTCTGCTCTTACACATTCTGTTTTACTGAGTAGTATGCTATAGTTTTCTTGAATACATATTCATTAGTTGAGATGATATTGAGAGTTGAAATTTGTTTGGGTCATGGTTTTGCTGTGAAATGGGGACTTGATATATCCCACAAAAAACAACAGATTATTCGTATGAAACTTTCTGTTCTTACACACTCTGTTTTAGTGAGTGGTATGCTATAGTTTTCTTTATTACAGATCCATTATTTGAGAAGATATTGAGAGTAGAAATTTTATTGGGTCATGGTTTTGCTGTGTAATGAGGCCCTTATAACTCCCACAGTAAAGAACAAATTATATCCATGAAACTTTCTGGTCTTACACATTCTGTTTTACTGAGATGTATGCTATAGTTTTCTTGATTACCTATTCATTAGTAGAGATGATATTAAGAGTTGAAATGTTTTTGGGTCATGGTTTTGCTGTGACATGGGGCCCACAGTAAACAACAGATTATTCGTATGAAACTTTCTGCTCTTACACACTCTGTTTTACTGAGATGTATGCTATTGTTTTCTTGAGTACAGATCCAGTAGTTGAGAAGATATTGAGAGTTGAAATTTTTTTGGGTCATGGTTTTGCTGTGAAATGGGGCGCTTATAACTCCCACAGTAAACAACAGATTATTTGTTTGAAACTTTCAGCTCTTATACATTCTGTTTTACTGAGTAGTATGCTATAGTTTTCTTGAGTACATATTCATTAGTTGAGATGATATTGAGAGTTGAAATGTTTTTGGGTCATGGGTTTGCTGTGAAATGGGGCTCACAGTAAACAACGATTATTGGTATAAAACTTTCTGCTCTTACACATTCTGTTTTACTGAGTAGTATGCTATAGTTTTCATGAATACATATTCATTAGTTCGGATGATATTGAGAGTTGAAATTTTTTTGGGTCATGGTTTTGCTGTGAAATGGGGCCTTGAAAATTCCCACAGTAAACAACAGATTATTCGTATGAAACTTTTTGTTCTTGCACACTCTGTTTTACTGAGTAGTATGCTATAGTTTTCTTGAGTACAGATCTATTAGTTGAGAAGGTATTGAGAGTTGAAATTTTTTTGGGTCATGGTTTTGCTGTGAAATGGGGCTCACAGTGAACAACAGATTATTTGTATGAAACTTTCTGCTCTTACACATTCTGTTTTACTGAGTAGTATGCTATAGTTTTCTTGAATACATATTCATTAGTTGAGATGATATTGAGAGTTGAAATTTGTTTGGGTCATGGTTTTGCTGTGAAATGGGGCTCACAGTGAACAACAGATTATTTGTATGAAACTTTCTGCTCTTACACATTCTGTTTTACTGAGTAGTATGCTATAGTTTTCTTGAATACATATTCATTAGTTGAGATGATATTGAGAGTTGAAATTTGTTTGGGTCATGGTTTTGCTGTGAAATGGGGACTTGATGATTCCCACAGTAAACAACAGATTATTCGTATGAAACTTTTTGTTCTTACACACTCTGTTTTACTGAGTAGTATGCTATAGTTTTCTTGAATACATATTCATTAGTTGAGATGATATTGAGAGTTGAAATTTTTTTGGGTCATGGTTTTGCTGTGAAATGGGGCGTTGATAATTCACACAGTAAACAACAGATTATTCGTATGAAACTTTTTGTTCTTACACACTCTGTTTTACTGAGTAGTATGCTATAGTTTTCTTGAATACATATTCATTAGTTGAGATGATATTGAGAGTTCAAATTTTTTTGGGTCATGGTTTTGTTGTGAAATGGGGCCTTGATAATTCCCACAGTAAACAACAGATTATTGGTATGAAACTTTCTTTTCTTACACACTCGGTTTTACTGTGTACTATGCTATAGTTTTCTTGAGTACAGATCCATTAATTGAGAAGGTATTGAGAGTTGAAATTTTTTTGGGTCATGGTTTTGCTGTGAAATGGGGCCCACAGTAAACAACAGATTATTGGTATGAAACTTTCTTTTCTTACACATTCTGTTTTACTGAGTAGTATGCTATAGTTTTCTTGAATACATATTCATTAGTTGAGATGATATTGAGAGTTGAAATTTTTTTGGGTCATGGTTTTGCTTGAAATGGGGCCATGATTATTCCCGCAGTAAACAACAGATTATTCGTATGAAACTTTTTGTTCTTACACACTCTGTTTTACTGAGTAGTATGCTATAGTTTTCTTGAATACATATTCATTAGTTGAGATGTTATTGAGAGTTGAAATTTTTTTGGGTCATGGTTTTGCTGTGAAATGGGGCCCACAGTAAAAAACAGATTATTGGTATGAAACTTTCTTTTCTTACTCACTCGGTTTTACTGAGTAGTATGCTATAGTTTTCTTGAGTACTGATCCATTAGTTGAGAAGGTATTGAGAGTTGAAATTTTTTTGGGTCATGGTTTTGCTGTGAAATGGGGCCCACAGTAAGCAACAGATTATTGGTATGAAAATTTCTTTTCTTACACACTCGGTTTTACTGAGTAGTATGCTATAGTTTTCTTGAGAACAGATCCATTAGTTGAGAAGGTATTGAGAGTTGAAATTTTTTTGGGACATGGTTTTGCTGTGAAATGGGGCCCACAGTAAACAACAGATTATTGGTATGAAACTTTCTTTTCTTACACACTCGGTTTTACTGAGTAGTATGCTATAGTTTTCTTGAATAAATTTTCATTAGTTGAGAAGGTATTGAGAGTTGAAATTTTTTTGGGTCATGGTTTTGCTGTGAAATGGGGCTGACAGTAAACAACAGATTATTGGTATGAAACATTCTGCTCTTACACATTCTGTTTTACTGAGTAGTATGCTATAGTTTTCTTGAATACATATTCTTTAGTTGAGATAATATTGAGAGTTGAAATTTTTTTTGGTCTTGGTTTTGCTGTGAAATAGGGCCTTGATGATTCCCACACTAAACAATAGATTATTCGTATGAAACTTTTTGTTCTTACACACTCTGTTTTACTTAGTAGTATACTATATTTTTCTTGAATATATATTCATTAGTTGAGATGATATTGAGAGTTGAAATTTTTTTGGGTCATGGTTTTGCTGTGAAATGGGGCCTTGATAATTCCCACAGGAAACAACAGATTATTCGTATGAAACTTTATGTTCTTACACACTCTGGTTTACTGAGTAGTATGCTATAGTTTTCTTGAGTACAGATCTATTAGTTGAGAAGGTATTGAGAGTTGAAATTTTTTTGGGTCATGGTTTTGCTGTGAAATGGGGCTCACAGTAAACAACAGATTATTGGTATGAAACTTTCTGCTCTTACACATTCTGTTTTACTGAGTAGTATGCTATAGTTTTCTTGAATACATATTCATTAGTTGAGATGATATTGAGAGTTAAAATTTTTTTGGGTCATGGTTTTGCTTGAAATGGGGCCATGATAATTCCCACAGTAAACAACAGATTATTCGTATGAAACTTTTTGTTCTTACACACTCTGTTTTACTGAGTAGTATGCTATAGTTTTCTTGAATACATATTCATTAGTTGAGATGATATTGAGAGTTGAAATTTTTTTGGGTCATGGTTTTGTTGTGAAATGGGGCCTTGATAATTCCCACAGTAAACAACAGATTATTGGTATGAAACTTTCTTTTCTTACACACTCGGTTTTACTGAGTAGTATGCTATAGTTTTCATGAGTACAGATCTATTAGTTGAGAAGGTATTGAGAGTTGAAATTTTTTTGGGTCATGGTTTTGCTGTGAAATGGGGCCCACAGTAAACAACAAATTATTGGTATGAAACTTTCTTTTCTTACACACTCGGTTTTACTGAGTAGTATGCTATAGTTTTCTTGAGGACTGATCCATTAGTTGAGAAGGTATTGAGAGTTGAAATTTTTTAGGGTCATGGTTTTGCTGTGAAATGGGGCCCACAGTAAGCAACAGATTATTGGTATGAAAATTTCTTTTCTTACACACTCGGTTTTACTGAGTAGTATGCTATAGTTTTCTTGAGTACAGATCCATTAGTTAAGAAGTTATTGAGAGTTGAAATTTTTTTGGGTCATGGTTTTGCTGTGAAATGGGACCCACAGTAAACAACAGATTATTGGTATGAAACTTTCTTTTCTTACACACTCGGTTTTACTGAGTAGTATGCTATAGTTTTCTTGAATACATATTCATTAGTTGAAAGGGTATTGAGAGTTGAAATTGTTTTGGGTCATGGTTTTGCTGTGAAAAGGGGCCTTGATAATTCCCACAGTAAACAACAGATTATTGGTATGAAACTATCTTTTCTTATACACTCGGTTTTACTGAGTAGTATGCTATAGTTTTCTTGAGTGCAGATCCAGTAATTGAGAAGGTATTGAGGGTTGAAATTTTTTTGGGTCATGGTTTTGCTGTGAAATGGGGCCCACAGTAAATAACAGATTATTGATATGAAACTTTCTTTTCTTACACACTCGGTTTTACTGAGTAGTATGCTATAGTTTTCTTGAGTACAGATCCATTAGTTGAGAAGGTATTGATAGTTGAAATTTTTTTGGGTCATGGTTTTGCTGTGAAATGGGGCCCACAGTAAACAACAGATTATTGGTATGAAACTTTCTTTTCCTACACACTCGGTTTTACTGAGTAGTATGCTATAGTTTTCTTGAGTACAGATCCATTAGTTGAGAAGGTATTGAGAGTTGAATTTTTTTTGGGTCATGGTTTTGCTGTGAAATGGGGCCCAATGTAAACCACAGATTATTGGTATGAAACTTTCTTTTCTTACACACTCGGTTTTACTGAGTAGTATGCTATAGTTTTCTTGAGTACAGATCCATTAGTTGAGAAGGTATTGAGAGTTGAAATTTTTTTGGGTCATGGTTTTGCTGTGAAACGGGGCCCAAAGTAAAAAACAGATTATTGGTATGAAACTTTCTTTTCTTACTCACTCGGTTTTACTGAGTAGTATGCTATAGTTTTCTTGAGTACTGATCCATTAGTTGAGAAGGTATTGAGAGTTGAAATTTTTTTGGGTCATGGTTTTGCTGTGAAATGGGGCCCACAGTAAACAACAGATTATTCGTATGAAACTTTTTGTTCTTACACACTCTGTTTTACTGAGTAGTATGCTATAGTTTTCTTGAATACATATTCATTAGTTGAGATGTTATTGAGAGTTGAAATTTTTTTGGGTCATGGTTTTGCTGTGAAATGGGGCCCACAGTAAAAAACAGATTATTGGTATGAAACTTTCTTTTCTTACTCACTCGGTTTTACTGAGTAGTATGCTATAGTTTTCTTGAGTACTGATCCATTAGTTGAGAAGGTATTGAGAGTTGAAATTTTTTTGGGTCATGGTTTTGCTGTGAAATGGGGCCCACAGTAAGCAACAGATTATTGGTATGAAAATTTCTTTTCTTACACACTCGGTTTTACTGAGTAGTATGCTATAGTTTTCTTGAGTACAGATCCATTAGTTGAGAAGGTATTGAGAGTTGAAATTATTTTAGGACATGGTTTTGCTGTGAAATGGGGCCCACAGTAAACAACAGATTATTGGTATGAAACTTTCTTTTCTTACACACTCGGTTTTACTGAGTAGTATGCTATAGTTTTCTTGAATAAATTTTCATTAGTTGAGAAGGTATTGAGAGTTGAAATTTTTTTGGGTCATGGTTTTGCTGTGAAATGGGGCCCAAAGTAAACAACATATTATTGGTATGAAACTTTCATTTCTTACACACTCGGTTTTACTGAGTAGTATGCTATAGTTTTCTTGAATACATATACATTAGTTGAGATGATATTGAGAGTTGAAATTTTTTTGGGTCATGGTTTTGCTGTGAAATGGGGCCCACAGTAAATTGGTATGAAACTTTCTTTTCATACACATTCGGTTTTACTGAGTAGTATGCTATAGTTTTCTTGAGTACAGATCCATTAGTTGAGAAGGTATTGATAGTTAAAATTTTTTTGGGTCATGGTTTTGCTGTGAAATGGGGCTGACAGTAAACAACAGATTATTGGTATGAAACATTCTGCTCTTACACATTCTGTTTTACTGAGTAGTATGCTATAGTTTTCTTGAATACATATTCTTTAGTTGAGATAATATTGAGAGTTGAAATTTTTTTTGGTCTTGGTTTTGCTGTGAAATAGGGCCTTGATGATTCCCACACTAAACAATAGATTATTCGTATGAAACTTTTTGTTCTTACACACTCTGTTTTACTTAGTAGTATACTATAGTTTTCTTGAATATATATTCATTAGTTGAGATGATATTGAGAGTTGAAATGTTTTTGGGTCATGGTTTTGCTGTGAAATGGGGCCTTGATAATTCCCACAGGAAACAACAGATTATTCGTATGAAACTTTATGTTCTTACACACTCTGTTTTACTGAGTAGTATGCTATAGTTTTCTTGAGTACAGATCTATTAGTTGAGAAGGTATTGAGAGTTGAAATTTTTTTGGGTCATGGTTTTGCTGTGAAATGGGGCTCACAGTGAACAACAGATTATTTGTATGAAACTTTCTGCTCTTACACATTCTGTTTTACTGAGTAGTATGCTATAGTTTTCTTGAATACATATTCATTAGTTGAGATGATATTGAGAGTTGAAATTTGTTTGGGTCATGGTTTTGCTGTGAAATGGGGCTCACAGTGAACAACAGATTATTTGTATGAAACTTTCTGCTCTTACACATTCTGTTTTACTGAGTAGTATGCTATAGTTTTCTTGAATACATATTCATTAGTTGAGATGATATTGAGAGTTGAAATTTGTTTGGGTCATGGTTTTGCTGTGAAATGGGGACTTGATGATTCCCACAGTAAACAACAGATTATTCGTATGAAACTTTTTGTTCTTACACACTCTGTTTTACTGAGTAGTATGCTATAGTTTTCTTGAATACATATTCATTAGTTGAGATGATATTGAGAGTTGAAATTTTTTTGGGTCATGGTTTTGCTGTGAAATGGGGCGTTGATAATTCACACAGTAAACAACAGATTATTCGTATGAAACTTTTTGTTCTTACACACTCTGTTTTACTGAGTAGTATGCTATAGTTTTCTTGAATACATATTCATTAGTTGAGATGATATTGAGAGTTCAAATTTTTTTGGGTCATGGTTTTGTTGTGAAATGGGGCCTTGATAATTCCCACAGTAAACAACAGATTATTGGTATGAAACTTTCTTTTCTTACACACTCGGTTTTACTGTGTACTATGCTATAGTTTTCTTGAGTACAGATCCATTAATTGAGAAGGTATTGAGAGTTGAAATTTTTTTGGGTCATGGTTTTGCTGTGAAATGGGGCCCACAGTAAACAACAGATTATTGGTATGAAACTTTCTTTTCTTACACATTCTGTTTTACTGAGTAGTATGCTATAGTTTTCTTGAATACATATTCATTAGTTGAGATGATATTGAGAGTTGAAATTTTTTTGGGTCATGGTTTTGCTTGAAATGGGGCCATGATTATTCCCGCAGTAAACAACAGATTATTCGTATGAAACTTTTTGTTCTTACACACTCTGTTTTACTGAGTAGTATGCTATAGTTTTCTTGAATACATATTCATTAGTTGAGATGTTATTGAGAGTTGAAATTTTTTTGGGTCATGGTTTTGCTGTGAAATGGGGCCCACAGTAAAAAACAGATTATTGGTATGAAACTTTCTTTTCTTACTCACTCGGTTTTACTGAGTAGTATGCTATAGTTTTCTTGAGTACTGATCCATTAGTTGAGAAGGTATTGAGAGTTGAAATTTTTTTGGGTCATGGTTTTGCTGTGAAATGGGGCCCACAGTAAGCAACAGATTATTGGTATGAAAATTTCTTTTCTTACACACTCGGTTTTACTGAGTAGTATGCTATAGTTTTCTTGAGTACAGATCCATTAGTTGAGAAGGTATTGAGAGTTGAAATTTTTTTGGGACATGGTTTTGCTGTGAAATGGGGCCCACAGTAAACAACAGATTATTGGTATGAAACTTTCTTTTCTTACACACTCGGTTTTACTGAGTAGTATGCTATAGTTTTCTTGAATAAATTTTCATTAGTTGAGAAGGTATTGAGAGTTGAAATTTTTTTGGGTCATGGTTTTGCTGTGAAATGGGGCCCAAAGTAAACAACATATTATTGGTATGAAACTTTCATTTCTTACACACTCGGTTTTACTGAGTAGTATGCTATAGTTTTCTTGAATACATATACATTAGTTGAGATGATATTGAGAGTTGAAATTTTTTTGGGTCATGGTTTTGCTGTGAAATGGGGCCCACAGTAAATTGGTATGAAACTTTCTTTTCATACACATTCGGTTTTACTGAGTAGTATGCTATAGTTTTCTTGAGTACAGATCCATTAGTTGAGAAGGTATTGATAGTTAAAATTTTTTTGGGTCATGGTTTTGCTGTGAAATGGGGCTGACAGTAAACAACAGATTATTGGTATGAAACATTCTGCTCTTACACATTCTGTTTTACTGAGTAGTATGCTATAGTTTTCTTGAATACATATTCTTTAGTTGAGATAATATTGAGAGTTGAAATTTTTTTTGGTCTTGGTTTTGCTGTGAAATAGGGCCTTGATGATTCCCACACTAAACAATAGATTATTCGTATGAAACTTTTTGTTCTTACACACTCTGTTTTACTTAGTAGTATACTATAGTTTTCTTGAATATATATTCATTAGTTGAGATGATATTGAGAGTTGAAATTTTTTTGGGTCATGGTTTTGCTGTGAAATGGGGCCTTGATAATTCCCACAGGAAACAACAGATTATTCGTATGAAACTTTATGTTCTTACACACTCTGGTTTACTGAGTAGTATGCTATAGTTTTCTTGAGTACAGATCTATTAGTTGAGAAGGTATTGAGAGTTGAAATTTTTTTGGGTCATGGTTTTGCTGTGAAATGGGGCCCACAGTAAACAACAAATTATTGGTATGAAACTTTCTTTTCTTACACACTCGGTTTTACTGAGTAGTATGCTATAGTTTTCTTGAGGACTGATCCATTAGTTGAGAAGGTATTGAGAGTTGAAATTTTTTTGGGTCATGGTTTTGCTGTGAAATGGGGCCCACAGTAAGCAACAGATTATTGGTATGAAAATTTCTTTTCTTACACACTCGGTTTTACTGAGTAGTATGCTATAGTTTTCTTGAGTACAGATCCATTAGTTAAGAAGTTATTGAGAGTTGAAATTTTTTTGGGTCATGGTTTTGCTGTGAAATGGGACCCACAGTAAACAACAGATTATTGGTATGAAACTTTCTTTTCTTACACACTCGGTTTTACTGAGTAGTATGCTATAGTTTTCTTGAATACATATTCATTAGTTGAAAGGGTATTGAGAGTTGAAATTGTTTTGGGTCATGGTTTTGCTGTGAAAAGGGGACTTGATAATTCCCACAGTAAACAACAGATTATTGGTATGAAACTATCTTTTCTTATACACTCGGTTTTACTGAGTAGTATGCTATAGTTTTCTTGAGTGCAGATCCAGTAATTGAGAAGGTATTGAGGGTTGAATTTTTTGTTGGGTCATGGTTTTGCTGTGAAATGGGGCCCACAGTAAATAACAGATTATTGATATGAAACTTTCTTTTCTTACACACTCGGTTTTACTGAGTAGTATGCTATAGTTTTCTTGAGTACAGATCCATTAGTTGAGAAGGTATTGATAGTTGAAATTTTTTTGGGTCATGGTTTTGCTGTGAAATGGGGCCCACAGTAAACAACAGATTATTGGTATGAAACTTTCTTTTCCTACACACTCGGTTTTACTGAGTAGTATGCTATAGTTTTCTTGAGTACAGATCCATTAGTTGAGAAGGTATTGAGAGTTGAATTTTTTTTGGGTCATGGTTTTGCTGTGAAATGGGGCCCAATGTAAACCACAGATTATTGGTATGAAACTTTCTTTTCTTACACACTCGGTTTTACTGAGTAGTATGCTATAGTTTTCTTGAGTACAGATCCATTAGTTGAGAAGGTATTGAGAGTTGAAATTTTTTTGGGTCATGGTTTTGCTGTGAAACGGGGCCCAAAGTAAAAAACAGATTATTGGTATGAAACTTTCTTTTCTTACTCACTCGGTTTTACTGAGTAGTATGCTATAGTTTTCTTGAGTACTGATCCATTAGTTGAGAAGGTATTGAGAGTTGAAATTTTTTTGGGTCATGGTTTTGCTGTGAAATGGGGCCCACAGTAAACAACAGATTATTCGTATGAAACTTTTTGTTCTTACACACTCTGTTTTACTGAGTAGTATGCTATAGTTTTCTTGAATACATATTCATTAGTTGAGATGTTATTGAGAGTTGAAATTTTTTTGGGTCATGGTTTTGCTGTGAAATGGGGCCCACAGTAAAAAACAGATTATTGGTATGAAACTTTCTTTTCTTACTCACTCGGTTTTACTGAGTAGTATGCTATAGTTTTTTTGAGTACTGATCCATTAGTTGAGAAGGTATTGAGAGTTGAAATTTTTTTGGGTCATGGTTTTGCTGTGAAATGGGGCCCACAGTAAGCAACAGATTATTGGTATGAAAATTTCTTTTCTTACACACTCGGTTTTACTGAGTAGTATGCTATAGTTTTCTTGAGTACAGATCCATTAGTTGAGAAGGTATTGAGAGTTGAAATTTTTTTGGGACATGGTTTTGCTGTGAAATGGGGCCCACAGTAAACAACAGATTATTGGTATGAAACTTTCTTTTCTTACACACTCGGTTTTACTGAGTAGTATGCTATAGTTTTCTTGAATAAATTTTCATTAGTTGAGAAGGTATTGAGAGTTGAAATTTTTTTGGGTCATGGTTTTGCTGTGAAATGGGGCCCAAAGTAAACAACATATTATTGGTATGAAACTTTCATTTCTTACACACTCGGTTTTACTGAGTAGTATGCTATAGTTTTCTTGAATACATATACATTAGTTGAGATGATATTGAGAGTTGAAATTTTTTTGGGTCATGGTTTTGCTGTGAAATGGGGCCCACAGTAAATTGGTATGAAACTTTCTTTTCATACACATTCGGTTTTACTGAGTAGTATGCTATAGTTTTCTTGAGTACAGATCCATTAGTTGAGAAGGTATTGATAGTTAAAATTTTTTTGGGTCATGGTTTTGCTGTGAAATGGGGCTGACAGTAAACAACAGATTATTGGTATGAAACATTCTGCTCTTACACATTCTGTTTTACTGAGTAGTATGCTATAGTTTTCTTGAATACATATTCTTTAGTTGAGATAATATTGAGAGTTGAAATTTTTTTTGGTCTTGGTTTTGCTGTGAAATAGGGCCTTGATGATTCCCACACTAAACAATAGATTATTCGTATGAAACTTTTTGTTCTTACACACTCTGTTTTACTTAGTAGTATACTATAGTTTTCTTGAATATATATTCATTAGTTGAGATGATATTGAGAGTTGAAATTTTTTTGGGTCATGGTTTTGCTGTGAAATGGGGCCTTGATAATTCCCACAGGAAACAACAGATTATTCGTATGAAACTTTATGTTCTTACACACTCTGGTTTACTGAGTAGTATGCTATAGTTTTCTTGAGTACAGATCTATTAGTTGAGAAGGTATTGAGAGTTGAAATTTTTTTGGGTCATGGTTTTGCTGTGAAATGGGGCTCACAGTAAACAACAGATTATTGGTATGAAACTTTCTGCTCTTACACATTCTGTTTTACTGAGTAGTATGCTATAGTTTTCTTGAATACATATTCATTAGTTGAGATGATATTGAGAGTTAAAATTTTTTTGGGTCATGGTTTTGCTTGAAATGGGGCCATGATAATTCCCACAGTAAACAACAGATTATTCGTATGAAACTTTTTGTTCTTACACACTCTGTTTTACTGAGTAGTATGCTATAGTTTTCTTGAATACATATTCATTAGTTGAGATGATATTGAGAGTTGAAATTTTTTTGGGTCATGGTTTTGTTGTGAAATGGGGCCTTGATAATTCCCACAGTAAACAACAGATTATTGGTATGAAACTTTCTTTTCTTACACACTCGGTTTTACTGAGTAGTATGCTATAGTTTTCATGAGTACAGATCTATTAGTTGAGAAGGTATTGAGAGTTGAAATTTTTTTGGGTCATGGTTTTGCTGTGAAATGGGGCCCACAGTAAACAACAAATTATTGGTATGAAACTTTCTTTTCTTACACACTCGGTTTTACTGAGTAGTATGCTATAGTTTTCTTGAGGACTGATCCATTAGTTGAGAAGGTATTGAGAGTTGAAATTTTTTTGGGTCATGGTTTTGCTGTGAAATGGGGCCCACAGTAAGCAACAGATTATTGGTATGAAAATTTCTTTTCTTACACACTCGGTTTTACTGAGTAGTATGCTATAGTTTTCTTGAGTACAGATCCATTAGTTAAGAAGTTATTGAGAGTTGAAATTTTTTTGGGTCATGGTTTTGCTGTGAAATGGGACCCACAGTAAACAACAGATTATTGGTATGAAACTTTCTTTTCTTACACACTCGGTTTTACTGAGTAGTATGCTATAGTTTTCTTGAATACATATTCATTAGTTGAAAGGGTATTGAGAGTTGAAATTGTTTTGGGTCATGGTTTTGCTGTGAAAAGGGGCCTTGATAATTCCCACAGTAAACAACAGATTATTGGTATGAAACTATCTTTTCTTATACACTCGGTTTTACTGAGTAGTATGCTATAGTTTTCTTGAGTGCAGATCCAGTAATTGAGAAGGTATTGAGGGTTGAAATTTTTTTGGGTCATGGTTTTGCTGTGAAATGGGGCCCACAGTAAATAACAGATTATTGATATGAAACTTTCTTTTCTTACACACTCGGTTTTACTGAGTAGTATGCTATAGTTTTCTTGAGTACAGATCCATTAGTTGAGAAGGTATTGATAGTTGAAATTTTTTTGGGTCATGGTTTTGCTGTGAAATGGGGCCCACAGTAAACAACAGATTATTGGTATGAAACTTTCTTTTCCTACACACTCGGTTTTACTGAGTAGTATGCTATAGTTTTCTTGAGTACAGATCCAATAGTTGAGAAGGTATTGAGAGTTGAATTTTTTTTGGGTCATGGTTTTGCTGTGAAATGGGGCCCAATGTAAACCACAGATTATTGGTATGAAACTTTCTTTTCTTACACACTCGGTTTTACTGAGTAGTATGCTATAGTTTTCTTGAGTACAGATCCATTAGTTGAGAAGGTATTGAGAGTTGAAATTTTTTTGGGTCATGGTTTTGCTGTGAAACGGGGCCCAAAGTAAAAAACAGATTATCGGTATGAAACTTTCTTTTCTTACTCACTCGGTTTTACTGAGTAGTATGCTATAGTTTTCTTGAGTACTGATCCATTAGTTGAGAAGGTATTGAGAGTTGAAATTTTTTTGGGTCATGGTTTTGCTGTGAAATGGGGCCCACAGTAAGCAACAGATTATTGGTATGAAAATTTCTTTTCTTACACACTCGGTTTTACTGAGTAGTATGCTATAGTTTTCTTGAGTACAGATCCATTAGTTGAGAAGGTATTGAGAGTTGAAATTTTTTTGGGACATGGTTTTGCTGTGTAATGGGGCCCAAAGTAAAAAACAGATTATTGGTATGAAACTTTCTTTTCTTACTCACTCGGTTTTACTGAGTAGTATGCTATAGTTTTCTTGAGTACTGATCCATTAGTTGAGAAGGTATTGAGAGTTGAAATTTTTTTGGGTCATGGTTTTGCTTGAAATGGGGCCATGATAATTCCCACAGTAAACAACAGATTATTCGTATGAAACTTTTTGTTCTTACACACTCTGTTTTACTGAGTAGTATGCTATAGTTTTCTTGAATACATATTCATTAGTTGAGATGATATTGAGAGTTGAAATTTTTTTGGGTCATGGTTTTGTTGTGAAATGGGGCCTTGATAATTCCCACAGTAAACAACAGATTATTGGTATGAAACTTTCTTTTCTTACACACTCGGTTTTACTGAGTAGTATGCTATAGTTTTCATGAGTACAGATCTATTAGTTGAGAAGGTATTGAGAGTTGAAATTTTTTTGGGTCATGGTTTTGCTGTGAAATGGGGCCCACAGTAAACAACAAATTATTGGTATGAAACTTTCTTTTCTTACACACTCGGTTTTACTGAGTAGTATGCTATAGTTTTCTTGAGGACTGATCCATTAGTTGAGAAGGTATTGAGAGTTGAAATTTTTTTGGGTCATGGTTTTGCTGTGAAATGGGGCCCACAGTAAGCAACAGATTATTGGTATGAAAATTTCTTTTCTTACACACTCGGTTTTACTGAGTAGTATGCTATAGTTTTCTTGAGTACAGATCCATTAGTTGAGAAGGTATTGAGAGTTGAAATTTTTTTGGGTCATGGTTTTGCTGTGAAATGGGACCCACAGTAAACAACAGATTATTGGTATGAAACTTTCTTTTCTTACACACTCGGTTTTACTGAGTAGTATGCTATAGTTTTCTTGAATACATATTCATTAGTTGAAAGGGTATTGAGAGTTGAAATTGTTTTGGGTCATGGTTTTGCTGTGAAAAGGGGCCTTGATAATTCCCACAGTAAACAACAGATTATTGGTATGAAACTATCTTTTCTTATACACTCGGTTTTACTGAGTAGTATGCTATAGTTTTCTTGAGTGCAGATCCAGTAATTGAGAAGGTATTGAGGGTTGAAATTTTTTTGGGTCATGGTTTTGCTGTGAAATGGGGCCCACAGTAAGCAACAGATTATTGGTATGAAAATTTCTTTTCTTACACACTCGGTTTTACTGAGTAGTATGCTATAGTTTTCTTGAGTACAGATCCATTAGTTAAGAAGTTATTGAGAGTTGAAATTTTTTTGGGTCATGGTTTTGCTGTGAAATGGGACCCACAGTAAACAACAGATTATTGGTATGAAACTTTCTTTTCTTACACACTCGGTTTTACTGAGTAGTATGCTATAGTTTTCTTGAATACATATTCATTAGTTGAAAGGGTATTGAGAGTTGAAATTGTTTTGGGTCATGGTTTTGCTGTGAAAAGGGGCCTTGATAATTCCCACAGTAAACAACAGATTATTGGTATGAAACTATCTTTTCTTATACACTCGGTTTTACTGAGTAGTATGCTATAGTTTTCTTGAGTGCAGATCCAGTAATTGAGAAGGTATTGAGGGTTGAATTTTTTGTTGGGTCATGGTTTTGCTGTGAAATGGGGCCCACAGTAAATAACAGATTATTGATATGAAACTTTCTTTTCTTACACACTCGGTTTTACTGAGTAGTATGCTATAGTTTTCTTGAGTACAGATCCATTAGTTGAGAAGGTATTGATAGTTGAAATTTTTTTGGGTCATGGTTTTGCTGTGAAATGGGGCCCACAGTAAACAACAGATTATTGGTATGAAACTTTCTTTTCCTACACACTCGGTTTTACTGAGTAGTATGCTATAGTTTTCTTGAGTACAGATCCATTAGTTGAGAAGGTATTGAGAGTTGAATTTTTTTTGGGTCATGGTTTTGCTGTGAAATGGGGCCCAATGTAAACCACAGATTATTGGTATGAAACTTTCTTTTCTTACACACTCGGTTTTACTGAGTAGTATGCTATAGTTTTCTTGAGTACAGATCCATTAGTTGAGAAGGTATTGAGAGTTGAAATTTTTTTGGGTCATGGTTTTGCTGTGAAACGGGGCCCAAAGTAAAAAACAGATTATTGGTATGAAACTTTCTTTTCTTACTCACTCGGTTTTACTGAGTAGTATGCTATAGTTTTCTTGAGTACTGATCCATTAGTTGAGAAGGTATTGAGAGTTGAAATTTTTTTGGGTCATGGTTTTGCTGTGAAATGGGGCCCACAGTAAACAACAGATTATTCGTATGAAACTTTTTGTTCTTACACACTCTGTTTTACTGAGTAGTATGCTATAGTTTTCTTGAATACATATTCATTAGTTGAGATGTTATTGAGAGTTGAAATTTTTTTGGGTCATGGTTTTGCTGTGAAATGGGGCCCACAGTAAAAAACAGATTATTGGTATGAAACTTTCTTTTCTTACTCACTCGGTTTTACTGAGTAGTATGCTATAGTTTTTTTGAGTACTGATCCATTAGTTGAGAAGGTATTGAGAGTTGAAATTTTTTTGGGTCATGGTTTTGCTGTGAAATGGGGCCCACAGTAAGCAACAGATTATTGGTATGAAAATTTCTTTTCTTACACACTCGGTTTTACTGAGTAGTATGCTATAGTTTTCTTGAGTACAGATCCATTAGTTGAGAAGGTATTGAGAGTTGAAATTTTTTTGGGACATGGTTTTGCTGTGAAATGGGGCCCACAGTAAACAACAGATTATTGGTATGAAACTTTCTTTTCTTACACACTCGGTTTTACTGAGTAGTATGCTATAGTTTTCTTGAATAAATTTTCATTAGTTGAGAAGGTATTGAGAGTTGAAATTTTTTTGGGTCATGGTTTTGCTGTGAAATGGGGCCCAAAGTAAACAACATATTATTGGTATGAAACTTTCATTTCTTACACACTCGGTTTTACTGAGTAGTATGCTATAGTTTTCTTGAATACATATACATTAGTTGAGATGATATTGAGAGTTGAAATTTTTTTGGGTCATGGTTTTGCTGTGAAATGGGGCCCACAGTAAATTGGTATGAAACTTTCTTTTCATACACATTCGGTTTTACTGAGTAGTATGCTATAGTTTTCTTGAGTACAGATCCATTAGTTGAGAAGGTATTGATAGTTAAAATTTTTTTGGGTCATGGTTTTGCTGTGAAATGGGGCTGACAGTAAACAACAGATTATTGGTATGAAACATTCTGCTCTTACACATTCTGTTTTACTGAGTAGTATGCTATAGTTTTCTTGAATACATATTCTTTAGTTGAGATAATATTGAGAGTTGAAATTTTTTTTGGTCTTGGTTTTGCTGTGAAATAGGGCCTTGATGATTCCCACACTAAACAATAGATTATTCGTATGAAACTTTTTGTTCTTACACACTCTGTTTTACTTAGTAGTATACTATAGTTTTCTTGAATATATATTCATTAGTTGAGATGATATTGAGAGTTGAAATTTTTTTGGGTCATGGTTTTGCTGTGAAATGGGGCCTTGATAATTCCCACAGGAAACAACAGATTATTCGTATGAAACTTTATGTTCTTACACACTCTGGTTTACTGAGTAGTATGCTATAGTTTTCTTGAGTACAGATCTATTAGTTGAGAAGGTATTGAGAGTTGAAATTTTTTTGGGTCATGGTTTTGCTGTGAAATGGGGCTCACAGTAAACAACAGATTATTGGTATGAAACTTTCTGCTCTTACACATTCTGTTTTACTGAGTAGTATGCTATAGTTTTCTTGAATACATATTCATTAGTTGAGATGATATTGAGAGTTAAAATTTTTTTGGGTCATGGTTTTGCTTGAAATGGGGCCATGATAATTCCCACAGTAAACAACAGATTATTCGTATGAAACTTTTTGTTCTTACACACTCTGTTTTACTGAGTAGTATGCTATAGTTTTCTTGAATACATATTCATTAGTTGAGATGATATTGAGAGTTGAAATTTTTTTGGGTCATGGTTTTGTTGTGAAATGGGGCCTTGATAATTCCCACAGTAAACAACAGATTATTGGTATGAAACTTTCTTTTCTTACACACTCGGTTTTACTGAGTAGTATGCTATAGTTTTCATGAGTACAGATCTATTAGTTGAGAAGGTATTGAGAGTTGAAATTTTTTTGGGTCATGGTTTTGCTGTGAAATGGGGCCCACAGTAAACAACAAATTATTGGTATGAAACTTTCTTTTCTTACACACTCGGTTTTACTGAGTAGTATGCTATAGTTTTCTTGAGGACTGATCCATTAGTTGAGAAGGTATTGAGAGTTGAAATTTTTTTGGGTCATGGTTTTGCTGTGAAATGGGGCCCACAGTAAGCAACAGATTATTGGTATGAAAATTTCTTTTCTTACACACTCGGTTTTACTGAGTAGTATGCTATAGTTTTCTTGAGTACAGATCCATTAGTTAAGAAGTTATTGAGAGTTGAAATTTTTTTGGGTCATGGTTTTGCTGTGAAATGGGACCCACAGTAAACAACAGATTATTGGTATGAAACTTTCTTTTCTTACACACTCGGTTTTACTGAGTAGTATGCTATAGTTTTCTTGAATACATATTCATTAGTTGAAAGGGTATTGAGAGTTGAAATTGTTTTGGGTCATGGTTTTGCTGTGAAAAGGGGCCTTGATAATTCCCACAGTAAACAACAGATTATTGGTATGAAACTATCTTTTCTTATACACTCGGTTTTACTGAGTAGTATGCTATAGTTTTCTTGAGTGCAGATCCAGTAATTGAGAAGGTATTGAGGGTTGAAATTTTTTTGGGTCATGGTTTTGCTGTGAAATGGGGCCCACAGTAAATAACAGATTATTGATATGAAACTTTCTTTTCTTACACACTCGGTTTTACTGAGTAGTATGCTATAGTTTTCTTGAGTACAGATCCATTAGTTGAGAAGGTATTGATAGTTGAAATTTTTTTGGGTCATGGTTTTGCTGTGAAATGGGGCCCACAGTAAACAACAGATTATTGGTATGAAACTTTCTTTTCCTACACACTCGGTTTTACTGAGTAGTATGCTATAGTTTTCTTGAGTACAGATCCAATAGTTGAGAAGGTATTGAGAGTTGAATTTTTTTTGGGTCATGGTTTTGCTGTGAAATGGGGCCCAATGTAAACCACAGATTATTGGTATGAAACTTTCTTTTCTTACACACTCGGTTTTACTGAGTAGTATGCTATAGTTTTCTTGAGTACAGATCCATTAGTTGAGAAGGTATTGAGAGTTGAAATTTTTTTGGGTCATGGTTTTGCTGTGAAACGGGGCCCAAAGTAAAAAACAGATTATCGGTATGAAACTTTCTTTTCTTACTCACTCGGTTTTACTGAGTAGTATGCTATAGTTTTCTTGAGTACTGATCCATTAGTTGAGAAGGTATTGAGAGTTGAAATTTTTTTGGGTCATGGTTTTGCTGTGAAATGGGGCCCACAGTAAGCAACAGATTATTGGTATGAAAATTTCTTTTCTTACACACTCGGTTTTACTGAGTAGTATGCTATAGTTTTCTTGAGTACAGATCCATTAGTTGAGAAGGTATTGAGAGTTGAAATTTTTTTGGGACATGGTTTTGCTGTGTAATGGGGCCCAAAGTAAAAAACAGATTATTGGTATGAAACTTTCTTTTCTTACTCACTCGGTTTTACTGAGTAGTATGCTATAGTTTTCTTGAGTACTGATCCATTAGTTGAGAAGGTATTGAGAGTTGAAATTTTTTTGGGTCATGGTTTTGCTTGAAATGGGGCCATGATAATTCCCACAGTAAACAACAGATTATTCGTATGAAACTTTTTGTTCTTACACACTCTGTTTTACTGAGTAGTATGCTATAGTTTTCTTGAATACATATTCATTAGTTGAGATGATATTGAGAGTTGAAATTTTTTTGGGTCATGGTTTTGTTGTGAAATGGGGCCTTGATAATTCCCACAGTAAACAACAGATTATTGGTATGAAACTTTCTTTTCTTACACACTCGGTTTTACTGAGTAGTATGCTATAGTTTTCATGAGTACAGATCTATTAGTTGAGAAGGTATTGAGAGTTGAAATTTTTTTGGGTCATGGTTTTGCTGTGAAATGGGGCCCACAGTAAACAACAAATTATTGGTATGAAACTTTCTTTTCTTACACACTCGGTTTTACTGAGTAGTATGCTATAGTTTTCTTGAGGACTGATCCATTAGTTGAGAAGGTATTGAGAGTTGAAATTTTTTTGGGTCATGGTTTTGCTGTGAAATGGGGCCCACAGTAAGCAACAGATTATTGGTATGAAAATTTCTTTTCTTACACACTCGGTTTTACTGAGTAGTATGCTATAGTTTTCTTGAGTACAGATCCATTAGTTAAGAAGTTATTGAGAGTTGAAATTTTTTTGGGTCATGGTTTTGCTGTGAAATGGGACCCACAGTAAACAACAGATTATTGGTATGAAACTTTCTTTTCTTACACACTCGGTTTTACTGAGTAGTATGCTATAGTTTTCTTGAATACATATTCATTAGTTGAAAGGGTATTGAGAGTTGAAATTGTTTTGGGTCATGGTTTTGCTGTGAAAAGGGGCCTTGATAATTCCCACAGTAAACAACAGATTATTGGTATGAAACTATCTTTTCTTATACACTCGGTTTTACTGAGTAGTATGCTATAGTTTTCTTGAGTGCAGATCCAGTAATTGAGAAGGTATTGAGGGTTGAAATTTTTTTGGGTCATGGTTTTGCTGTGAAATGGGGCCCACAGTAAATAACAGATTATTGATATGAAACTTTCTTTTCTTACACACTCGGTTTTACTGAGTAGTATGCTATAGTTTTCTTGAGTACAGATCCATTAGTTGAGAAGGTATTGATAGTTGAAATTTTTTTGGGTCATGGTTTTGCTGTGAAATGGGGCCCACAGTAAACAACAGATTATTGGTATGAAACTTTCTTTTCCTACACACTCGGTTTTACTGAGTAGTATGCTATAGTTTTCTTGAGTACAGATCCAATAGTTGAGAAGGTATTGAGAGTTGAATTTTTTTTGGGTCATGGTTTTGCTGTGAAATGGGGCCCAATGTAAACCACAGATTATTGGTATGAAACTTTCTTTTCTTACACACTCGGTTTTACTGAGTAGTATGCTATAGTTTTCTTGAGTACAGATCCATTATTTGAGAAGGTATTGAGAGTTGAAATTTTTTTGGGTCATGGTTTTGCTGTGAAACGGGGCCCAAAGTAAAAAACAGATTATTGGTATGAAACTTTCTTTTCTTCCTCACTCGGTTTTACTGAGTAGTATGCTATAGTTTTCTTGAGTACTGATCCATTAGTTGAGAAGGTATTGAGAGTTGAAATTTTTTTGGGTCATGGTTTTGCTGTGAAATGGGGCCCACAGTAAGCAACAGATTATTGGTATGAAAATTTCTTTTCTTACACACTCGGTTTTACTGAGTAGTATGCTATAGTTTTCTTGAGTACAGATCCATTAGTTGAGAAGGTATTGAGAGTTGAAATTTTTTTGGGACATGGTTTTGCTGTGTAATGGGGCCCAAAGTAAAAAACAGATTATTGGTATGAAACTTTCTTTTCTTACTCACTCGGTTTTACTGAGTAGTATGCTATAGTTTTCTTGAGTACTGATCCATTAGTTGAGAAGGTATTGAGAGTTGAAATTTTTTTGGGTCATGGTTTTGCTGTGAAAGGGGGCCCAAAGTAAACAACATATTATTGGTATGAAACTTTCATTTCTTACACACTCGGTTTTACTGAGTAGTATGCTATAGTTTTCTTGAATACATATACATTAGTTGAGATGATATTGAGAGTTGAAATTTTTTTGGGTCATGGTTTTGCTGTGAAATGGGGCCCACAGTAAATTGGTATGAAACTTTCTTTTCATACACATTCGGTTTTACTGAGTAGTATGCTATAGTTTTCTTGAGTACAGATCCATTAGTTGAGAAGGTATTGATAGTTAAAATTTTTTTGGGTCATGGTTTTGCTGTGAAATGGGGCTGACAGTAAACAACAGATTATTGGTATGAAACATTCTGCTCTTACACATTCTGTTTTACTGAGTAGTATGCTATAGTTTTCTTGAATACATATTCTTTAGTTGAGATAATATTGAGAGTTGAAATTTTTTTTGGTCTTGGTTTTGCTGTGAAATAGGGCCTTGATGATTCCCACACTAAACAATAGATTATTCGTATGAAACTTTTTGTTCTTACACACTCTGTTTTACTTAGTAGTATGCTATAGTTTTCTTGAATATATATTCATTATTTGAGATGATATTGAGAGTTGAAATTTTTTTGGGTCATGGTTTTGCTGTGAAATGGGGCCTTGATAATTCCCACAGGAAACAACAGATTATTCGTATGAAACTTTATGTTCTTACACACTCTGGTTTACTGAGTAGTATGCTATAGTTTTCTTGAGTACAGATCTATTAGTTGAGAAGGTATTGAGAGTTGAAATTTTTTTGGGTCATGGTTTTGCTGTGAAATGGGGCTCACAGTAAACAACAGATTATTGGTATGAAACTTTCTGCTCTTACACATTCTGTTTTACTGAGTAGTATGCTATAGTTTTCTTGAATACATATTCATTAGTTGAGATGATATTGAGAGTTAAAATTTTTTTGGGTCATGGTTTTGCTTGAAATGGGGCCATGATAATTCCCACAGTAAACAACAGATTATTCGTATGAAACTTTTTGTTCTTACACTCTGTTTTACTGAGTAGTATGCTATAGTTTTCTTGAATACATATTCATTAGTTGAGATGATATTGAGAGTTGAAATTTTTTTGGGTCATGGTTTTGTTGTGAAATGGGGCCTTGATAATTCCCACAGTAAACAACAGATTATTGGTATGAAACTTTCTTTTCTTACACTCTGTTTTACTGAGTAGTATGCTATAGTTTTCTTGAATACATATTCATTAGTTGAGATGATATTGAGAGTTGAAATTTTTTTGGGTCATGGTTTTGTTGTGAAATGGGGCCTTGATAATTCCCACAGTAAACAACAGATTATTGGTATGAAACTTTCTTTTCTTACACACTCGGTTTTACTGAGTAGTATGCTATAGTTTTCTTGAGTACAGATCCATTAGTTGAGAAGTTATTGAGAGTTGAAATGTTTTTGGGTCATGGTTTTGCTGTGAAATGGGACCCACAGTAAACAACAGATTATTGGTATGAAACTTTCTTTTCTTACACACTCGGTTTTACTGAGTAGTATGCTATAGTTTTCTTGAATACATATTCATTAGTTGAAAGGGTATTGAGAGTTGAAATTGTTTTGGGTCATGGTTTTGCTGTGAAAAGGGGCCTTGATAATTCCCACAGTAAACAACAGATTATTGGTATGAAACTATCTTTTCTTATACACTCGGTTTTACTGAGTAGTATGCTATAGTTTTCTTGAGTACAGATCCAGTAATTGAGAAGGTATTGAGGGTTGAAATTTTTTTGGGTCATGGTTTTGCTGTGAAATGGGGCCCACAGTAAACAACAGATTATTGATATGAAACTTTCTTTTCTTACACACTCGGTTTTACTGAGTAGTATGCTATAGTTTTCTTGAGTACAGATCCATTAGTTGAGAAGGTATTGATAGTTGAAATTTTTTTGGGTCATGGTTTTGCTGTGAAATGGGGCCCACAGTAAACAACAGATTATTGGTATGAAACTTTCTTTTCCTACACACTCGGTTTTACTGAGTAGTATGCTATAGTTTTCTTGAGTACAGATCCATTAGTTGAGAAGGTATTGAGAGTTGAATTTTTTTTGGGTCATGGTTTTGCTGTGAAATGGGGCCCACAGTAAACCACAGATTATTGGTATGAAACTTTCTGCTCTTACACATTCTGTTTTACTGAGTAGTATGCTATAGTTTTCTTGAATACATATTCATTAGTTGAGATGATATTGAGAGTTAAAATTTTTTTGGGTCATGGTTTTGCTTGAAATGGGGCCATGATAATTCCCACAGTAAACAACAGATTATTCGTATGAAACTTTTTGTTCTTACACTCTGTTTTACTGAGTAGTATGCTATAGTTTTCTTGAATACATATTCATTAGTTGAGATGATATTGAGAGTTGAAATTTTTTTGGGTCATGGTTTTGTTGTGAAATGGGGCCTTGATAATTCCCACAGTAAACAACAGATTATTGGTATGAAACTTTCTTTTCTTACACACTCGGTTTTACTGAGTAGTATGCTATAGTTTTCTTGAGTACAGATCCATTAGTTGAGAAGGTATTGAGAGTTGAAATTTTTTTGGGTCATGGTTTTGCTGTGAAATGGGACTGACAGTAAACAAAAGATTATTGGTATGAAACTTTCTTTTCCTATACTCTCGGTTTTACTGAGTAGTATGCTATAGTTTTCTTCAGTACAGATCCATTAGTTGAGAAGGTATTGAGAGTTGAAATTTTTTTGGGTCATGGTTTTGCTGTGAAATGTGGCTCACAGTAAACAACAGATTATTGGTATGAAATTTTCTGCTCTTACACATTCTGTTTTACTGAGTAGTATGCTATAGTTTTCTTGAATAGATATTCATTAGTTGAGATGATATTGAGAGTTGAAATTTTTTTGGGTCATGGTTTTGCTTGAAATGGGGTCATGATAATTCCCACAGTAAACAACAGATTATTCGTATGAAACTTTTTGTTCTTACACACTCTGTTTTACTGAGTAGTATGCTATAGTTTTCTTGAATACATATTCATTAGTTGAGATGATATTGAGAGTTGAAATTTTTTTGGGTCATGGTTTTGTTGTGAAATGGGGCCTTGATAATTCCCACAGTAAACAACAGACTATTGGTATGAAACTATCTTTTCTTATACACTCGGTTTTACTGAGTAGTATGCTATAATTTTCTTGAGTACAGATCCAGTAATTGAGAAGGTATTGAGAGTTGAAATTTTTTTGGGTCATGGTTTTGCTGTGAAATGGGGCCCACAGTAAACAACAGATTATTGGTATGAAACTTTCTTTTCTTACACACTCGGTTTTACTGTGTAGTATGCTATAGTTTTCTTGAGTACAGATCCATTAATTGAGAAGGTATTGAGAGTTCAAATTTTTTTGGGTCATGGTTTTGCTGTGAAATGGGGCCCAAAGTAAACAACAGATTATTGGTATGAAACTTTCTTTTCTTACACACTGGGTTGTACTGAGTAGTATGCTATAGTTTTCTTGAGTACAGATCCATTAGTTGAGAAGGTATTGATAGTTGAAATTTTTTTGGGTCATGGTTTTGCTGTGAAATGGGGCCCACAGTAAACAACAGATTATTGGTATGAAACTTTCTTTTCCTATACTCTCGGTTTTACTGAGTAGTATGCTAGAGTTTTCTTGAGTACAGATCCATTAGTTGAGAAGGTATTGAGAGTTGAAATTTTTTTGGGTCATGGTTTTGCTGTGAAATGGGGCCCACAGTAAACAACAGATTATTGGTATGAAATTTTCTTTTCTTATACACTCAGTTTTACTGAGTAGTATGCTATAGTTTTCTTGAGTACAGATCCATTAGTTGAGAAGGTATTGAGAGTTGAAATTTTTTTGGGTCATGGTTTTGCTGTGAAATGGGGCTCACAGTAAACAACAGATTATATATTGGTATGAATCTTTCTGCTCTTACACATTCTGTTTTACTGAGTAGTATGCTATAGTTTTCTTGAATACATATTCATTAGTTGAGATGATATTGAGAGTTGAAATTTTTTTGGTCATGGTTTAGCTTGAAATGGGGCCATGATTATTCCCGCAGTAAACAACAGATTATTCGTATGAAACTTTTTGTTCTTACACACTCTGTTTTACTGAGTAGTATGCTATAGTTTTCTTGAATACATATTCATTAGTTGAGATGATATTGAGAGTTGAAATTTTTTTGGGTCATAGTTTTGTTGTGAAATGGGGTCTTGATAATTCCCACAGTAAAGAACAGATTATTGGTATGAAACTTTCTTTTCTTACACACTCGGTTTTACTGAGTAGTATGCTATAGTTTTCATGAGTACAGATCCATTAGTTGAGAAGGTATTGAGAGTTGAAATTTTTTTGGGTCATGGTTTTGCTGTGAAATGGGGCCCACAGTAAACAAGATTATTGGTATGAAACTTTCTTTTCTTACACACTCGATTTTACTGAGTAGTATGCTATAGTTTTTTTGAGTACAGATCCATTAGTTGAGAAGGTATTGAGAGTTGAAATTTTTTTGGGTCATGGTTTTGCTGTGAAATGGGGCCCACAGTAAACAACAGATTATTGGTATGAAACTTTCTTTTCTTACACATTCGGTTTTACTGAGTAGTATGCTATAGTTTTCTTGAATACATATTCATTAGTTGAGAAGGTATTGAGAGTTGAAATTTTTTTGGGTCATGGTTTTGCTGTGAAATGGGGCCCAAAGTAAACAACATATTATTGGTATGAAACTTTCATTTCTTACACACTCGGTTTTACTGAGTAGTATGCTATAGTTTTCTTGAATACATATTCATTAGTTGAGATGATATTGAGAGTTGAAATTTTTTTGGGTCATGGTTTTGCTGTGAAAAGGGGCCTTGATAATTCCCACAGTAAACAACAGATTATTGGTATGAAACTATCTTTTCTTATACACTCGGTTTTACTGAGTAGTATGCTATAGTTTTCTTGAGTACTGATCCATTAATTGAGAAGGTATTGAGGGTTGTAATTTTTTTGGGTCATGGTTTTGCTGTGAATTGGGGCCCACAGTAAACAACAGATTATTGGTATGAAACTTTCTTTTTTTACACACTCGGTTTTACTGTGTAGTATGCTATAGTTTTCTTGAGTACAGATCCATTAGTTGAGAAGGTATTGATAGTTGAAATTTTTTTGGGTCATGGTTTTGCTGTGAAATGGGTCCCACAGTAAACAACAGATTATTGGTATGAAACTTTCTTTTCCTACACACTCGGTTTTACTGAGTAGTATGCTATAGTTTTCTTGAGTACAGATCCATTAGTTGAGAAGGTATTGAGAGTTGAATTTTTTTTGGGTCATGGTTTTGCTGTGAAATGGGGCCCACAGTAAACCAAAGATTATTGGTATGAAACTTTCTTTTCTTACACACTCGGTTTTACTGAGTAGTATGCTATAGTTTTCTTGAATACATATTCATTAGTTGAGATGATATTGAGGGTTGAATTTTTTGGGTCATGGTTTTGCTGTGAAATGGGTCCTTGATAATTCCCATAGTAAACTACAGATTATTGGTATGAAACTTTCTTTTCTTACACACTCGGTTTTACTGAGTAGTATGCTATAGTTTTCTTGAGTACAGAGCCATTAGTTGAGAAGATATTGAGAGTTGAAATTTTTTTGGTCATGGTTTTGCTGTGAAATGGGGCGCTTATAACTCCCACAGTAAACAACAGATTATTTGTATGAAACTTTCTGCTCTTACACATTCTGTTTTACTGAGTTGTATGCTATAGTTTTTTTGAGTACATATTCATTAGTTGAGATGATATTGAGAGTTGAAATGTTTTTGGGTCATGGTTTTGCTGTGAAATGGGGCCCACAGTAAACAACAATTATTGGTATGAAACTTTCTGCTCTTACACATTCTGTTTTACTGAGTAGTATGCTATAGTTTTCTTGAGTACAGATCCATTAGTATTACTCCCACAGCAAAATTGGGGGTTATGGTTGAATTCGCTGATTGTTCGTTTAAGAATGGGGGTAAAGGTGGTGTCGTCGAATTCGCTGAATAATTGATTATGAATTGTGGGGAAGGGGCGTGGCCTAAAGCCCTCGTCCTAGTTCCTAATTTTTGATTAAGAAGGGTGTGGGCGGGAGTGGTGTATTCGAATTTACTGATTTGTCGATTAAGAAGAGGTGGGGTTAAAGGTAATGTCGTCGAATTCGGATTGCCTGAGAGAGCGGCCATCTTGCATAATTTAGGTGTGTCAATGATTGATTAATAAGGAAAGGGTAGGGGGCGTTGCTTAAAGTTCTCGTCGAGTTTGATGATTAGTCAATAAGGAGGGGGGGCGTGGCCTAAACTCTCGTGTAATTCGATGATTATTCAATATGGATTGGTGGGGTTGGGTTGGGCGGAGTGGGGATTGCGGTCATCTTGCACAAAAATGGTGCACATTTTAGGTGCGCCAGAACCGCCGTTTGCCCTCTACTGTCTTAACAAGTGTAAATACAAAATTTTTTCATAGTTATATATATAAAAGCATGTATTCTGTTTATTTTCGAAGCACTATCAAACCGGTAAATCATATTTCTAATATTTAATCACGAAATGTTTTTGGCTCAATTTATGATCTACATTTATACATCGAAGCGTTGTCGTAATTTGTAATTAATTCATAATAGATTTCGCTTTATTAGTCTTTGCAAAATAAATATATATATATCATTAATAAATGTAAATAATATATTGAGGTTAATTTAAAATAATAAATACTTAGTGACTAATAACAATTACAGTAATATAAGTAATTTATATTAAATGTTGATTAAACGTTACTTATATTCACATGAAACTTATAAAATTAACTTGAAACAGAATAATTTTAAGCTCTCTAAACTTGATCTTCAAGGATTATTTGTAATAGAAGTGATTACTTTGTTGGGTAAATTGTTGAAGCGAAGAAGAGATTGTACATTTCCCAGAGGGTAAAATGTGCTTGCTTAGAGTGTAATTGGGTAAGAATTCAAAGCCAACTATACTTGGTTTCAGTGTATGGGTACTGTATATGAGTAAATGTGCGTGTATTTGTAGGGTATACGTAATCAAAGACTTAATATATCTTACAATATGAGTGTACATCAACCAAAAGGTGTTCTATGTGTTATTAATCAACATAGAATGTTCGGTCTTTATAAATGATGTTTCTAAAATAGTTCTTCTTTCTATTGCAGTTAATCTTATTCAATGTTATTACTTATAAACGGTTTTACAATTCAAGAGTATTACTAACTTGTTATATAAAACATGTATCAACGTTACTACCTGTCTTAACCTAGTTATATGTTACGCTTATACCAATTGGGGTTTACCAATGTGGCCTAAGGCATGTTATTCTACCTTCGCGGTCGGGCGAACGCTAAGCTTCACACGTCAATTTATTTGGGAGGGCAATATACTATTTAATAAATATAATTTTTCAATATAGTCGTTATTTCTAATGATACACTTTTGTAGATTGTTATTCACCATTTTTTGGTGACTTACAGACTCATTCGAGAGAAAAAAGTTACTGTGGCTGTGTCATGGACACGGCCGTGTGTTGTACGTGAATACGTTTACGTAACGGGTTATATTTTTTATATAAAATATTTTTATTTATGTATTTAGGATGAAATCAAGGAAACAAATCGACAATCGAACACAATCTATGCCTATACAGTCCGTTGACGATGTAGAAGCGATTTCATCATCCACTTGCATAATTTCAACCGCTCCAACTGCAGATGTACTGACACCGTCGTTGATCCGCTCGGCCGCATTCATTCTTTTACGTTCCCGGCACAGCTTGACTAGGTAATATGGTGTTTTATTATTACCATTCGATTGTTCTTGAGAAGCCCTTTCCAACCGTATACGATCTCTGTATTTGGTTTTGGCTTTTCGACGCGTATAGGCCGACATTATATATTTTTGATAATATTTTTTTATTCTAACACCTTATTATATTCACTGTCACTATTTTACACTAATGTTTTATGTACAATCGATAGATTGTGACGACAGTTGACGATTAAAACTTAAACGAACATAACAGCTTCTCCGAGTCAAAAGTTATACTAATTGCCAATTTCGATACGCAGCAGAATGAACTGAAAATGGCGGCGCTTCCCTCTCCACCACGCGCGATGCGTCACAGTCCTCGCTTATCGTAATGAATACTTTGATCCTTTAGCTATCCAGTGGCCTAATTTAATTTTGGATATAGACAACAGATTCGAAACTATAATGCCAAACTGTATCCCCCGATTTTATTAGGTTTTTTGAATTGCCTCCATATGGTAGCAAATTTAAAGGCGTATTCACGTCAAAACAGAAAATTATCAATTTCGTGATATAATATCTATAAAGTAAACTATCTGATAATTCTCTAAGTATTTACTTCACAGGTTTTCTGGTGGAAATTTATGCAATTTGGACTTATGTTGCTGGAAACCTGAGGAATCTTAAAAATAAGGTTGTATTTTTAATTTTTACAGCCTGTCGGGCTTGCGCTAAAAGTTTGTAAAACTAATTCATCCCTCACTTGAAAATGTTGGGATTAGCTATAGTGCAATAAGATGTTTCTTGTGTGGGTGTAGGGTCATCAAGGGTAATCAAGTTGATCGAGGAATGAAGAATCTACCAGAAACTGCCCTTCCTTGGCGATTGCCTCTTTTGCAATGACTTTAGAGGGAGCATGGCAGTTTCTAATAGGTTAAACTTTGGGTCAAATCTAGCGAAATCAAACTTCTGCTCAAACTGAGTAAATTTAGAACTGAGGAAACCCTGAGGTTGGATAGGAACCAAATAGGCCTGGGTGACACACCTTACCGGTTTAGAAAACATCTTTACACAGTGAAATTATTGAACCAGGAACCTCTGTTTAAGGATGTGTCAAGAGGAATAAGATGGAAATGGTTTTTCAAATTCTGTTGGATTGTGTCGCTATCGTGTAAAGAGATATTTGGCTTTCTTCGGCCAGAGGACATCTGATATCTATAAGACTGGTCCTGGCACTTTTAAGAAGGAAGTGATGGGCAAACATTTAATTAGGAGCGGGCCAAAAACTAGAAGGAGACATTTTGACGAACCATAATAATTTTTTTTATTTAAAAAAATACAGTAAGTGAGTAGGTAAGTCTTTTTTGTAATTTAAAAATTAAACTAATGCGATGTATGAAGCTGCGAGTGTTTTGATAATAGTTCGTCATAATTTGGTCCAAATTTGGGACGTAGCTATTCTTAAGAGTGAAATGAGGTGGTTCATCCGTCAATCTATTTCTGACACAGCTTTATCTAAGTTTCATTATTGGAAAAAGCTGCTCACAAATGTATGAAGTGTAATTGTTATCTTTAATTATTACTATAAAATATGTGACAGGCCGAAGTGAACCTTTCACTGGGCCAGAGATTCTAGAGAATTGTCTATAAGCTTTCTGATGACAGTGCTGAAGGAATTGGACCCACAACGAGCGATTCTATGACCAATAATATGATGTGGCAATTTAAATTACTTTAAATTTAATTGTCCCAGTACTTAGATCGAAAACTTGGCAAAATAAATTAGCTATAACTTTTGTCACCTCTCAAAATGTTTTCTGTTGTCTCCTATTCTTCAATCAAAGATGCTGCTGAAGCCATACCCGGTCAAAGGTTTGGGTAATGTCCAATAATTTTCAAGGACAGTACACTGTTTCAGCTCAAGGAACGACATTAAAGACAACGCGGTGAATTTACATAAATTAGAAGTAACATATCGTCGAATGATAGCGAAATTAATTTTTATTTCCAGTTTGAAATAATAATTAAAATAAACATTTAAACGCGTAATAAGTGTTTAGAAATTAAATAAATAAGTATTGTCAATGCCTTTTTGATCCACTGTATATGTTGAAGGTTTATTTATAGATAAGGGTAGCAATGAATCTAACAGTCGGCTACATCTTAAAGGTTTCCTAAAACATCCATAAGGTCAACCATGAAGGGGGAGTGAATTGCTGTTGTTATCACAGTTGTGTGTTAACATTATCGCATACGCCCTACTGAGTCGGAAAGCATTTACCGACAACCCTATACAACTTAATAGCGTTTTTTTTTTTTTATCTTAAGCGCTTGCAACTTAGTTTGGTGTTCTTCACAGTTTCACCATAAACATTGCCTCCTCTAGTATAAGATTGACGATGTAAAAAAAGTCAAATAATTTCATGGATCACTAGTATTTTTGTGATATTCTAAATGATCCTTTGTTTCTTACAATATTTGCAGCTTGTGGTGAGTGAAGTTACTGTTTTCTGGTGTGAAATAAATAAAAAGCGACATTAATTTTCAACATTAGTGGCTAAAATATTGCACTCTACCTCTAACTAGTCCGATATCCAGCGGCATCACTGTTAAAAGTGTTGTAGAAAAGATCCTTTGACGTATTTGTCTTAATGAATAAGTACAGCCAGAACTGTGAAGAATATAAATTAAATTATAAAACAAAATCGAAACCTATTTGAAAATTGATGATTTATTATAATACATCGTTTAAAATTAATAACACTAGTTATAAAAATGGTGATGAAGGGTTGAGAACGGATAATAAGGTAATAACTTAAGTGGATAGCAATCTGTAATAGTGAGACCCTGTGAGGCAGGATTCTCTCGAATATTTTCTTTCTTATTCTTTTTTGACACTGCTAATGGTAGATTAGGGCTATTTATTATTATTACTATACAGATCATAACAAATATGTTCGGAGAAGTCTAATGTACATTTAGATCATGAACAGCTGCAATGTTCGACGTATTAAATACAAATTACTTTTTTTGTTCGTCATACAAAACGCCCGAGAAAGAAATTAAAAGAGATTTGTGGTGTTTATTGATAGCCGAGTAGTTAACCAAGTGCCTACATCCTCTGAGGATTCTCAAGAAGTCATCGATGGGTACTGAGATAGAAACGAGTCAGCTTTGGACCTTGGTGATAATTACATCTTTCTTTCAAGGGATATACTGGACACTGCCTTCAAAGCACTGTTGGAAAGAACTAAGTGTTAAATAATAATTCAATCCTAACGTTGATTGAAAAGAAATTGCTCCGTCTTCGGGTTGATTCTTGCCCAAAAGTTTCAAAATAGCAGCCTCTTAATCTTAAAGACTAGCGTCAAATTTTTAGATTCCGTAGATTTTAAAATAGCTTTCCGCTAAAAACCCATAATTTGGCATGGTCCTAACGTTCCTTTCTTGGTAAGGGAATATTGTTACTATGAACATTTATTATTCGTTATAAAAAAAGATGCTTTGTTAAATATAAATCTACGCTTTTCTTTAGCACTATAGTGGAAAATTATCCTGTGACACACAACTCTAGATAATGTATTTCCCAATAAGATAGCCCGTGGGGCAGAAGTTGGTCTAGAGATCAAGAGCGTGGTTTTGTATGTGGGAGATCCCCAGTTCGAATCCAGCGTTTGGCTAATTTTAATTTGTTAGAAAAAGTTGTTTATAGTAAAGTATTAATTTGCTTCCGCCCCCGGGCCACGATACCTAATTGGTAGGAGGACGTTAAGCCCAGTCTGAAAAATTATACTTTTTTAAAAAATAAGATCGCCTATTACAATAAAGCGTATATATACAAGGTGTGGCTATTAAATAACGAGACTGAGGCTGCTACAGAAGAACTATTCATGCGCCAAATCCTAAAGATCGATAGCTGTGCAGCGTAAAGCCTTCTCTTTCGATTGATTACAGCGTCTCAAGTGCTTGTAGAAAAATCAGTCTGACCGGAACCGACGTTTGTGTAAGAGGTGTTAGTTTCGTTTTGCCGAAAACATGATACTACACATGTAGTAGAGCAACGAATTGTCGTGAAATTTCGCAAGATAATTGGTAAAATGGCTACTGAAACTTATCTTTTAATAAAATAAGTTTATGGCGATGAATGTTAATCACGTGCGCGAGTTTTTGAGTGGTTCAAGAGCATTCAAGATGGCCGAGAAGACGTCGGAGATGATAACCGCCCGGGTCGCCCTTCCACGTCAAAAACGGATGAAAATATCGACGAATATAATTAATCAACATTACTACCGTGAAGTGCTTGCTCAATTTCGTGAAAGAGTAAGGAAAAAAACGACCCGATTTGTGGAAGAACAAGTCACGGGTTCTCCATCAAGACAACGCGCCAGCTCACACTAAATTGTCTGTCAAGACGTTTCTAGCCAAGTACAACATATTTTCATCCGTTTTACGAAGTAGAGCAGGTTAGAGAGGTATAATCCTTCTCCGATTAGAATACCCGTTTTGCTACACTTACTGGTCCACTCTTTCAAACTCATGTCGAGGTTAAACTTGAACAGGACCGGTGACATGCAAACAACCTTGAAGAAGTCCTTTGCTTGTGGGAAAGCCTTCAGAGATCCTCGAGCCCTCTCTTACCGCGCGTACATTCCCGTCATAAATCTTCTTCGTAATACGGATGTGCTTCTTCGTAATAAAAGGTGCTTGCTCAACTCCGTGAAAGAGTAAGGAAAAAAATGACCCGATTTGTGGAAGAACAAGTCACGGGTTCTCCATCAAGACAACGCGCCGGCTCACACTGCATTACCTGTCAAGACGTTTATAGCCAAGTTCAACATTCCAGTTTTAGGCCATCCGCCTTATTCGCCTGACCTGGCCCCAAGTGACTTTTATCTGTTCCCCAAAGTCAAATCTGTATTAAAAGGAACGCGATTTCAGTCCGTTGAAGCTGTGAAAGAAAGAGCGGCACGCGTCATGCAGGAGTTCACAGAAAAAGACTTCCAGCACGGTTTCGAACAATGGTAAATTCGCATGGAGCGTTGTAGGGATAGGGGAGGGGTGTATATTGAAGGTGACAATAACTAAATATGTATAAATTTAAAATAAAATGTTTTACAGCAATAGTCTCGTTATTTAGTAGCCACACCTCGTACTTCGAAAAAGAAATCTGTACATCAGTAATAAATTTTTTCTTAGAGGAACTCCAAACTAAGCTATACACATTGTGAAAATTTATATTGGTACCAATAGCTACAACAGTTGGGAAATCGGATAATTTGATAGTTTTCCCGATAGCAAATGCAACTCTAACAATATTGTAGTTTGGTCCTTTCCTCTAAACACTATAACTGGGAACTTAAAGTTTCTGATTACTATTCAGATGAGTTTCATTCTAGCTACATTCTCCTTTCGATAAGCTGCTATTCAAGTCTACCTTATTACAAATTGAATTGAAGTCTAGTTGTTATTATTTATTTTATTTTAAACAATAGTTGTTCCTGTAATCCAATTTACAAATGTTTAAACAGTGGGATTTGTTTTTTAACAAATTCACAACTCTGAAACTTTAATTGAATAAGTAAAGGTAAAGTAAAATAAAGCTTGTTTTAGTATTAATTTTTATTTACTTTTTCTAAAATTTTATTGTGCCTATCTACTAGCGCTCGTAGCTGAAGGAATTTATTTTTTCAGCATTCCCATAATTGTATTACTTGAGTTCAAGTACCATTAATTTTGGTTTTTAATTTGGTTGCTGTCTTATAATTTATGAAAATGAATAGTTGCGACTGCATTTTCAACTTAACGTAATGTACTATTTAAGTAAATTCATGTAATACTGTACTGTGGAACATGCAAATAAAAGATAATTAAAAATCAAGACCATTTTGCAAAAAATCCCACCTTTTCACAAACATGGTAACGGAAAATTCATATTTACTGTGAAATCTGTAATTCGAAAACCTTCCCCAAAGTTATGTACATATTCATAACGCTTATTTGTTGCAGTAAGAAATAATTTGATGTCTTTTTTTTAACTATGTTTTGATGTTTACTGGAATAGAAAAAGGAATTGCCCCAAATGAAAACATTGCCATATTTTTGATGTTGAGTCCTGCCTGCCTCAAGGTTTCTGTAAATTAATAAAAACCTTCATTCCCATACATTTATTTCTTTATTTATTTTTTTAAAGCACAAAGGGGTAAAACTGTCAATTCCAGGTTGTATTTAATTTATTTACTGTCTTATTCAAAACCATTGTAGTAGACTAGCTGAGTTTTATAAACATGGCTACAATATTAAATATTGAAAATGTGCGGTAGCGGTGAGTTTTCTCTTGGGCAACAGAACGCTCTATATTTCAAGAACTCAACCTGTCAGCTATAAAGTGAGATTCAATTTATTTAATGGCCTCACACAATTTGTCTAAGTTTTGCAGCTTCTGTTTTATGACATTGTTATAAGAAAAGATAAATTGGTTGTAACATTTTTTTACATTGTTACTACTGGATTAACAAAAGAGCTGTATTGGTTATCGTCAAGAATTTTTGAAAGAGAATTTTGAAAAAAAGGAAAAATGAAGAAGATTATAATAAATGTGGCTAATGCGTACTTTCTAGATAAGTACCACCTGGATTGGAAAATGGGTGATAAATCTTGACGTTAAGCTGATGTTTCTGGTGTTTCTGTAAAACAGAACCGCACATCTTGCAGAAAAACTGGTACTTTAGCAGGAATTGTCACGGCCATCTTGCTCAGATAACAATTTTTTTTTAGAACAGATCTTAATTATAGTGCAATGTGGATTACGAAGTTTAAACAAAATTGTTTCATTAACTTCGATAAAATTGCAAAAAAGTGAAAATTCTATTCAGGAATACTTCAGATACAATTCTCTTCACTTGGAGAGGAGATCACGAAGCTACTGTCTCTTAAAGCGTTTTGTCCGGGTTATCAGGTAGAGTTCTTGAAGAATGATTTTGAGCTAGTGGATTTATATGAGATTGTAGGTTGAAGTGAAGTTTTCTGTATCGTGTTTTAGCAACTTGTGTGACAAAAGGAATGTTAAGGTCAGTGTGTATAGGTCAGGTTGCAGACATAAAATGGAGCGTTTACTATAGTTCGAAGTATTTTAGCTTGAAGAGAATGAATCCTTTGGAGATTGGAGCGTTTGGTTGAACCCCACAGCTCTATTCCATACGCCCAGATGGGTTTTAAAATATAAGTATAAATCAGTCTTTTGTTGACCAGAGAGAGTTTTGATCTATCGTCTAACAGTCTTTTAAGTAATCGATAGCGTCTCTCTGGTTCTGCTCTTTTAAGTCTAGTGCGGGGGTTCCAAGAAAGTCCTAATTATATAATTCAAAAATTGTATTCAATCAAAAGTAATACCTGGATGTACATCAATAATAATAGAAGTAATAAAAATTGGTATCATTATATTTAAAACACTAAACTTTTATGGTTTATTCAATTCCTAAGTATCCTTAATCCCGTGGCTTCAGTCGATGATCGGAAACGTCGAATAACTCTAGCCTGCCTAGATCTTGACTTCGCCACCATAAGTGCTGCTACAAGCAAAGCGTGGGAGTCCAGAGTTTTGGCTTGCCCAGTTTGAATAGATTCTTTAAAAAAAATAACGTAATTTTGACAGTAAACTGAAATTTGTTTTTCATATTTTAAATTACCATAACTTTTGAAAAACCTAACCGATTTCAAAAAAATATTTTTTTGTTGTTTTTAGGAGCTCAAATACTACAAAAATATGCAACAAAAAATATAACGTTCCATTTGAAAAACAAAAGTTGGATGCTGTATCTCGAGATACAAGGGTTTACAAAAATTGGTCAATCAGTGAAAATAAACTAGACTAAAAATGATTAAATACGTGTTTTTTATTTTTTCGAAATTTCCCGCCGTTAAAAAAAAGTAGGTGGAGCATATAACTTTGGTCACCATGTATATAAAACAAGCACAGGACTTATTATACTTGTATTTTGATTTGGTCCTGCTAGGGTTCTGACTGTATCTTTTGCCCCGTGATTATAATTAAACAGAACAAAACACAAAAATGAAATGTTATCAAACGTTTTACTCATTATGAAACCAGATACTAGGTTTATTAATTATGTTAATTTATAGCATGTTCAAGAGTTCTTATTATTTTCGTTAAGAATTCATTATTATTGCTTACCTAAACAAATTTTAAGGTTTAAATAAAATAAATAAATAAATGAAGCCCCTGTACGCATCCTTTAAAATCCGTCTCTCGCTATAGTTTCTGTAAGTTTAGAAAACTACTACCAATGGCTAGCACTTAATTAAAAACGAACATTTTCGCTGAAAAAATAAATCAAACGATCCAGGAAGAAGTGTTACATCATCTAAAAGAAATACTTTCGCTAAATGGTTCCTTCCATTCCAAAATAATTTCAGACAACTTTGTAAACAGTAAAAATTGATATCTGAAGAAAATTTTTCTCATAAGCCATGAGAGAAAATCAAATCGTATAACGCAAAAAGTTGTGCGAGTGTTTTATATATATATTATTTAAACAATGCTGATATAATTTATATTTTAAAAAAACGTGAAATAATACAGATTAAAATTGTAGTATATCGTGCATGCCTTGGGTAACAAAAAGAAGTAAAACTTGTAAGAAAAAAAAAAGAATCTAAAACGAGATTTGGTTTTATTTCAAAGTCTCTAAAGTGGTTCGCGTTGAAGTCAAAAAGAAAGAAAGAAAAAATGAATCTGAGAAGTGAAGAAAAAAGAACAAAGTGGAATATGCGGCTGGCTGGCCTGGGGAAGAGTCACGAACCTGCACTGACTTAATGGTCCTCTAAATATTTATGAAGATGGTACCCTCGGGCACATCTAGGAGACTCACTTAGGCAGAAATGAGCACCAACAGAATCTCTAGTGAAGAGCTGTTTTAATACTTACTAAAACATTATATATTTCTATAGTTCACATTATATCGGCAAGGTGTCCATTTCTATCCTGTATTCTAACAGCAGCTTATAACAGAAATTACAATTTTATAAACTTCTTTTTTTTGTCTTATATCTTTTATACCATCTTATAATACAAGTTATTGGCTTCGATTGTTTAGGTGTGGTCGAGTTGTATAATTGTATTTAGTTTGATTTGCTATCGAATTTTACATCAACTGGTATTTATTTATACGTAACATTAGTTGTACGACTGCGCAGTTTGGTTTACAATCTTAGAAAACAAAAAATATCTTCACAGTAAAATACGCATCTGATAAGTCAATTTTCTTAATAATTTGGCATTTTAGGGCACACATTTAGTCCTTATTAATGTTTAATAGGTGATAAGTCCATACATTGCACTGAATTGGTACTTTAGAGGAAATTTGAATCACCTTCTCAAAACTAAATACCCTTCTGACATTTCAGCCATGTTATTAGACAGCAGTTTGGGGTAATCTTGCATCTCCAAGAAGATGCAAGAAGTCATATTGAGTCTTCCAGTCAATAGCCTGAAGCAGGAAACGTTGACTGAATATGGGATGATCTTTGGGACATTGCATAGTAAACTGGAGGACATGGAGATCATTGAGAGACTGTTCCCAACGTTATTATGAACATGGAGAGTAAGTTACCAGACAAAATCTCAGAAAGCAAAACCCTTAACCTTCCCGTGAGAAAGAATTGGTGACTGCGTAAAGCTGTAATTATATCGTAGGTGACGCGCCAGTGAATGAATCTTGTCCACTCAAGACTTCCTGGCAAATCCAAGACCTTCTAAATTATTTAGCAGAATCGTCCTCCTTAAGCCATGGGGGGCCATCTGTGGCCTCCACTCTACCTGTACTCTCTTATAATTCACTAATCTTCTTCCAATAATTTCTGCAACGCTATTAGGCTGCAGAGGTAACAGATTGAAAAGTCATTGTAACCAAGAAAGTAACTTCCTCAAAACTAGAATCCCTGAGAAACATGAAACTGAGCCAGCATTCGTCCGTTCCAAAGAATTGAGAGCTATATGGCTCCTTCTTTTTCCTCCTCCTTCTCCTTCTCCTCCTCCTTCTTCTTCTTCTTCTTCTTCATTTACTTCTTCTTCTTCTCCTCATAGTTAGTTTCCAGAAAATTTTATGTAAATTTCGGTTAGAGTAGATCAAAGTGTTTGCACTATATTTTTTGTAAATAATAAATTATTACGATGAATTAAATCTCATTTTCTTTATTTATTTATATTGAACTCAATAAGACCAAAAATGATAGGAAATTTACAACCAACTAAACATCTGCTTCTGTTTTTGACGGATTAAATTTAACTATATCCATTTGGCAGTAAAATCTCTCTCCATTCGATAATATTGTTCTTAGACATGATTGCATTTAACTTCTACTAAAATGTTTCCTGTCAGAATTAAATCTTCTTGAGTCTATAGTGACAGCCACTCAATATGAACTGGTATAGCACTACTTTGCACATGACAAGCTGAAATGATGTTTACTCAAGTTAAGTAAATTAAGTTTGGCTAAAGTAAACTGAGTATGAACTGTCTTTTAGGATATAACCTGTATAATATTATACTACGATGGTAAAAACATTTTTTTTTTTTTTTTTAATGACGATATTGAAAAATAAAACTATGATTTATAGTTGCAATCATACTTTGATAGAAGAAATATTAAATGGCGAGGAAAGGCAATGCAAAAATAATTTGATTTAATTTTTTAATTAGGGAAATCTGGAAACTATAGCATTAAGGAGTGCGCTACTAAGCGATAATTCTCGATGCATAACTCACCTGGAGGCTGCACATCAACGCAGTTCTTCAACAAGCAATACACTGGGGCTGAAACAGTTATACCCATTAATTAACAGAAACAAATCGCTTAGACACTCCTGGCACTGTACTGCTCTACAAAGCGCTCCTTAGATCTCTTTTAACATACGCCTGTCCAGTCTGGATTACAACTAGCAAAACGCTGGCAAAAAGGCCACAGACTCTTCAAAATAAAGTACTACGAATTGCACTGAACGCACCCCGGATTGCAAGGTACACCACTAATACACAGAGAACTCGACATTGAAGCCATTCACACTCACATGACCAAACTAACAGACAACTTCTTCGTCACTCTTCAAACACTTCCAACCACATCTCATTATCACCTTGGCGAGCCTATATCTTCAAGAAGACTAAAACCAAAATTGTATTTGAAGAACTGAACTTCTTTAAAATATAGTATATTTGTAAATAATTAAGAAATAAGAGGAATAATCTTGATAAATATTGTGACGAAGTTGATCTGGGCGAGAAGAAAGGCCTAGATTGTTCTAGGGGTTGAGCGGCCAAAGTCGGTAACAGGCCACCACTGTGTAAACAAAAGGGCCAGTCTCTACCTGAGGAGAAAAGAAAGGCCTAGATTGTACTAGGGGTTAAGCGACCAAAGTCGGTAACAGGCCACCACAGTGTAGACAAAAGGGACCGTCTCTACCTGAACTAGAAAGGAAAGGGCTAGATTGTACAAGTTTAGTGACCGTAGCCGTAGCGGTCCACCGCTGTGTAAAAGCCAGCTAAGAGAAAGGCCCCAGCTGAGGTGGTGGCGGTATGTGTTTTCCAGCCAATGAACGTCAGAAGGGCGTGGAAACTTATGCTCAGAGAGTTGGAGGAGGGCAGTCCTAGTTGGAGGGAGGCACGCAGTTAAAAGGAGGCAGACACAGCTGGAGAGTCAGTTTTTAAGAAGAGTTCTCAGTCAGTTTTAATCAAGTTTTAAGGAGTTTTTAGAGCAGTTAGTTATTGAGTTTAGAAAGTTTTAATCAAGTTCTGAGTTAGTGTTGAGAGAGTCAGTGTTGCGGAGTGCTTCAAAGTTAGCTAGTCAGGCAATTAGTCAGTTGACGAGTAGAGCTGTTTTAGTGCAGCTGAGACTAGTGCAATTCGGTGCAGTGCGGACCAGTGGTCAGTCGGGGAACAGTTTTGTGGCGTTACGAAGTGAGTAAGTAACAGTAAACTGTTGTGACTGTTGTAAATGGTGACTGTAATGAATAGCGTTAGTTGCTAGTAAATGTTAATGTTAGTTAATGTTAATGTGTGAATAAATCAGGTTATTACTTACAACTTTAGCGAGTTTTATTATTTAATCAAACCCACATATTTAATAACTAGTGGCAGGCATTAGTTGTGTAAGTAAAGTTTTTTTAGAAAAACTTTTACAATATAGTGGCCAAATGTTCACTGTCATTCTAAGTGACAGACTGACTCAACGTCTTGCCTGAAGAGCAATTTGGCTTCAGAAGAAACCAAGGATTAGCTTGCCAATTAATATCAAACCTCAGGTTCAAGACAGTAACTTTGATTACGGTATTATAGCTGATTTTAAAAGCGCGAACGGTAAAAATAATGAAAAAATTATAATTGATAAAATATTACATAAGATGTTTCAAATGGCGGAAATATATTTTGCAAAAAGAAAATATTGCTTTTAATAATCTTTTTATTTTAGGTAGGTACATACTCTTTCAACATTCAAATACAAACTTGGAAAATAAACGTTAATTATATTTTGAAGTAGCCTCTATATCAGGGATGGCGAACCTTTTTGAGACGTGGGTCAAATTTTGTTCATTTTTTTTTTAGTACTAGCTCTTGGGTCACTAATGCCCATTTGCACAAGAGTTAAGTTTAAAAATTTTAAACTGAATATTTTCAAAACCAAACATCTTTAAAATTCAGTTGGCTAAACTGGGTAAAACGGGACGAAACAAGTGGCTATGGAAGTCTCTTTTTACAGACATAACTGAACAAAACCTTACAAAAGTGTGTTTTATCTGAAGAAAAATCTAAATATGGTTATTTGCTTTGGGTTGTCTACTTTTTTAACAAACAAAATATGAGTAAAATTATACATTTTATTTGATATTTTGTAAACACTTTTGCTTTATTTCAAATACTACAAAAGCATTTGCCTTCATTTGCGTTTTAGAACTGTAATGATCAAATTAAAGGTTATAGATAGCATTTAAATTGCTTTTGTGTCAATGTGTGATTGAAAAAAAATACAGATAGAATATAAATTATCCACACAATTAGAAAATCTAAATCAACCCTCGTAAACAAACAAATGGTTGCCTAGCAATTGTGGGTCAGTGAAAAAGCTCGAGCGGATCAGTGTCTGACCCGCGGGTCATTGGTTTGCCATCACTGCTCTATATGTTTAAACTAAGCCTGAAATTCTTTTTACAGTCTTTGTCATTTGCGCAGTTGTCCATCCAAATTGTGACGTCTGCTATATAGTTTTTCAAAGGCGATTATTTCGGTCAACTCCGGGAATTTGTTGATGAGATGTTGCACTAATTGAATCACTATTATTTTTAACTGAAAAACTTCATTTATATCATTTTAAACTGAAAATTTAAATGCACTGTTACAATGTAACAATGTTCAGTCAGAATATTCGTTCGCCATTCTTCAAAAAAGTAAAAGTATCACGGTTTTCTTTCAGTACTAGTCTGTAAAACATTTTTTACGTTCGAGTTATGTGGTTGAAAATGAAAATCCTGAATTACAGAAGTATTTAATTATTTGAGGTGCTACCTAGTTAGGTTTTAATTTGAAAAGAATTTAACGGATATTTAACGGAACTACTCGTAAATTTCTATTTAAAGGGGGTCATTGATGGGAAATTTACCTCTAACGTCATGTTCATGCAATCAGTTCTTTACACTGACCACGAGATTGTTAAGTCTGATGGATATTTAGACTTAGTAAAGAGACAACTTTAACTGGCAGTTATTTTTTTTTTCAAAAGCTTATTTTCGACGTTAAAGATTGCATTTAAACATGCAGTCATTTCTCGTTTTTTAGTTATGAATATGATCATCCCCTGTCCCACAGACATAAATAACCACTCTTTCTGTTTCAGGGAACTCCAAAGCGAATACTACCAATGAGAACTATTATCTAGTGCAATAAGATAAAGTAGAAATTTCGGAGCAATACAGGCCTAAGACATTTTGAGGTTAATCGCAACAAATTCGTCTGAGTGTGGGTATGTATTCTTAAGAAGCAGGCAGGGTGATGATAAAGCCAGAGTAAAGTGCTAAGATAAAATGTATATATATCATGGACTTCTTCTCCGTCGGCATATGTATAGACATATTTTCGGACTGCCGCCTTGCAGTGTAGTGTTGGAAAGGTTTTTTTGGTAAACAGTGCGACCCACCCGGCAGACTGTCATATTTGTCTGGAAATATTATTTATGTGAAGCCATGTTGGGTGTAGCCACTTCTCATAAAAGGCGTGTTCTCTCTACAACAAACAAAAAGGAAGAAGAAAAGAAGTCCACCACAAATTTTCCAACTAGAAGAATGCTTTTCTATTTAAAAAAGAAAATATAAAAGCGTGAAATAGGACCGACATATTTTTTATTCAAGTAAACAACAAAATTGAATTACTTTAAATTTTCCATAAACAATTCATGGAAGTATCTCAAAACAACTAAACTTTTGTTGGCATTTTCTTACGCAGCTTAAGACGTATTAAATTTGGTTACACAAACTTGAGAATACTAAACAAAAATTTTGTATAATTTGAATTTGGAGGTTACAGAAAATATTGGCCAAAAATCAGTCATCGGTCATCTCTACTTTACTTTTTACTTCCGTTTTAACAAATAATGATTGTTAAAAACTAAAATGGTTACTTTTCTTTTTGTTCCTTCTCTAAAAATTGACATTTGAGTAAATTAGTAGAGAAAAGTCGGTTACGCAAAATCCCAGTTTTCTGCATTTGCACCCCTCGGTTCGGGATAGGGTTTTATTTAAAAACCAAAAAAAATCCATATGATCTTGAAGCTCAATAAATGCGCAACTTTTTCTGAAATTATGTGACTCCTTGATTCATTAATCATTGAAAAAATACAGTTGAAAATTTTAACAGAAATCATCGAGAACGAATTTTTTAGACATTCAAGTAAAAATTTCATTGTTATAAGAATCGTTTTGAGGCTGTGTACCAAACAGATTTATAGGAAATTTAATGCTCTTTCGTTTGGAATAAGCAGATTTGTTGTAGAATAAAAGACAAAAAAGTTACGGCCGTTTTTATGGTGAAAAACGCGAATATCGACGGAAAAGTTAAAAATGCAAATATCTTGGGACACTATTGAGAATCGGGCCAAAGTGAAGAGAATATTTTTTGTAGAATCACCTCCCGAAGTTTCGACCACTCCTCCGTATACACCCTGTACATAAGTTACCACTGTAAATCCTCTTAATAACAATAAATATGAATAAAGCTACCCAACCTGCATAGATGTTTGAAACAATGATGGTGGATAATGGTATTATTTATTTATTTAGTTTAATTTAAGGTTCGACAAAATCTGAGGTTATAAAGCTTTTTTAGAGCACATCCAGCTAACGGACAGTCTACACACGTTACAGGCAACACTGTCGCATCAGTGTACAGCCAGTGGGCTGTAAGAAACTCCTAGAAAGAGAAAATGTTAGGGCCAGAAGCTGGACTTTAACTCAGTATTTTCTTTTGTGGAAATTCAGAAGGCCAATCAACTTAGCTAATCTCTTCCTATTATTAGCCAATATTAATTGGGGGTAAAATTTAAAAAATAATCCAAAAAATGCAGGATAAAATAGTTAACGAATACTACAATTTGTTGCTATTGGGCAAACTAATTTTTGGAATGAGCATATAAGACAGATTGGAGAGACACAGAGATGCAAAATAATTCTAGTTTAGTAGATTTATTAGTGAGAAATAGTGTTGGTTGTTGCCTAAGTATGGAGGTCGACTGGCCAGCCAAGTTCCCTGAGATTGGCTGACCAGCAGCTAGCTAAATTACCCACCGACCAAAGTCATGTAGGCTATGTAACTTCTAAATTACAAATTGATCCAGCTTGTCAGTCACTTGTGTTTGGTAATGTAGTTAACTGTTGCTATACTATAGGTCGTTTGTTACAAGCATACTCCCGCGCCCGACAATACCACAGCGTCAGGCTAATCTCTCTCTCTCTCCTCTGTTCTTGATTCAAAGTTTGTTTAAAACATTCTAACTTCAATATGTTTACTTTCTACTAACAACAAATATACCTTCCTATTTTAAGGCTTCTAAAATTTTGCATAGAATTTGAAAATTGTCTTCATTAAAACTGTCCAGTAGGACAAGTTATATGAAGGTTGATCGACAAAAAGTGCACGAAAAAGCTGTTCTTTTTCTTTTTCTCTATAAAAGATAAAATACCAAAATTTTCTTTATAATATAGGCCAAATCCTCCTTTACAACTGTAATTTTTGACGTGAATACTTCTTTAAATTTGCTATCATATGGAGGTAATTCAAAATACCTGATGATAACAAAATCGGGGGATACAGTTAAGCATTATAGTTTCGAACCTATCGTCTACATCCAAAATTAAATTAGACCACTGGATAGCTAAAGGATCAAAGAATTCATTAAGATAAGCGAGGACTGTGACGCATCGCGAGCGGTGGAGGGGGAAGCGCCGCCATTTTGAGATCATTTTGCTGCGTATCGAGATTTGCAATTAGTATAACTTTTGACTCGGAGTAGCAACGATGTTCGTTTAAGTTTTAATCGTCAACTGTCGTCTCGATCTATCGATTGTATTTATAACATTAGTGTAAAATAGTGACAGTGAATATAATAAGGTGTTAGAATAAAAAAAATATTATCAAAAATATATAATGTCGGCCTATACGCGTCGAAAAGCTAAAACCAAATAAGAGATCGTGTACAATCGAATGGTAATAGTAAAACACCATATGACCGAGTCAAGCTGTGCCGGGAACGTAAAAGAATGAATGCGGCCGAGCGGATCAACGACGGTGTCAGTACATCTGCAGCTGGGGCGGTTGAAATTATGCAAGTGGATGATGAAATCGCTACTACATCGACAACGAACTGTATAGGCATAGATTGTGTTCGATCGTCGATTTGTTCCCTTGATTTCATCCTAAATACATAAGTAAAAATATTTTATATAAAAATATAACCCGTTACATAAACGTATTCACGTACAACACACGGCCGTGTCCATGACGCAGCCACAGTTTTTTTACAACAACCCAGATCTAATAGATTTCGAGAACTACGTTGCCCGAAAATGAGCAAAAACGGCATTTTCAGAAAATGGTCTTCTTCTTCTTCTTGTTACCTTTTTTTGTAAACAACGTAGCGCCTAAACGCGTGAGCCGATTTTCTTGAATGTGGTGTCATTCGAATCGGAATTTCATGTAGTTGTGCCTTTTGGGGGTCTTGATGCTGTATTATACATTAGAAGTAGAGTTTGCCCTGTGTTTACGTGGGCCCCTTCTTAAATATTTATTACTAATAACTCTGTAAATATTATCCCGATTTTGTTAATCAAATTAGGCAAAATGAAGGGATTATGGCTTCCCTATGTAACATGAAAGTGCAATGCTGTTCTTACACCTATTAAGAGAGGGATCTTAAACACTTGTAATTTCAATTTAAAAACAAAAATTGGGAATAATCACATTTTGTTCACTTCTTCAAGTTCAAAACCACGTCGCTCGCTAGCAAGTCTGGGAACACATTGTTTTTTAAATTAATATTTGGCACTCCTCATTTAAACTGTATGGCAGAATATTTGTATAAGGGTTAATCGTCAAAAAACTGCACGAAAAAGAGTAAACACACATAACTTTGACAATTTTTGTTTTCATGTTTCGTAAATTCTAATTAAACACTTTAAAATTGCGACATTTATGACTTAAGAAAATAAAATAATCAAAATCTATACATGATTTATTTAATGTTTTTCCTTTAAACCTTCTTTTTCAAATCACGAATCTACCTTTGTTCGAAAAAAAACAAAAAACAAAAACCTACGAACAACAGAACAAGTGTAAAAAATATTTTTATTCATTAACTTTTGATACATTTAAATAATATAAATATTTATCAGAATAAATTCGTAATGTATGATCGATAATAATTGAATATACGAGCATATTCGTTATCTTAATCAGATCTTAATCTTTAGGATTTAGTATGTGAATTATTTCTACGTGAGAATCACTTATCTTGGCGCGCAATCAAACAGGATTAGCTGCAGGCTTTAAAGAATGATACACCATTATAGGTCGATTACCATAAAACTAAGATTGGTGGATGAGCATAGTTCTAGCTTTAGAAAACATGGACGCCAATCACGTCACTTTGTAAATTTCTTGCCTTTAGTTTGTCCATTAAATTAATTGATTGGCTAGGTACCTTTCTTTTTGCTGCTTTCTGTAATCGTGTCTAATTTTTTTAAAAATTGAGTGATCTTTAACACTTTTTCTGGTCTCTTAAAGATAAAAATAAAATGGTTTTAACTCATTGTTTAATGTGTGCATGTGTATTTGGGATCTTACGTAACCTCCACTAACGATACATCCTCAGAAGTAGACAGAAGAATACTGGCAGAGAACAGAAGTTATTATGGAATGCTAGAGCATTTTAAATCGAAATTAATTGATAAATGAACAAAAAGCTGTATTTTTATTTTTTTTATTTTTGCGCATCAACAGCTGAGGTTATTAGCGCCCGGAGCTTTTTCCAGTGCACTGCCGGCCTCCGGACAGTGTTCTCTCGTTACAGACAACACTGTCCATCACCGGACAGTGAGCTGTAAGAAGCTCCTAGGAAGAGAAAATCTAAGGGTCAGCTGCTGGATTCGAACCCGGGACCTCCGCGTGGAGTCCAGTATGCTAACCGCATAGCTAATCCCTTCCCTAAAAAAGCTCTATTAAACTTTAGTTAGGCAGGTTGTTTCTTACGGATCAGAAAATTCGCTTCTCAATAAAATGGATGAACCCCGTCTGAATGTACTTGAAAGGAAGATTCTGAAGAAGATATTTGGTCCGACAAAAGAGAGTGATACCCAGAGGATTCGGCGCAATTCACAATTATATACACTTTACGAAGTGTAAGTCTAACTTCATAAAAGTCAACCGTTTAACATGGGCTGATCATATAATAAGAATGGAAAATCAACAACTGCCTAAAAGTAGATAGCTGAACCATGTGCCCACATCTCTGCCCAGAGATGCTAGGAACGCTGGTGTTCCAGACTAGAAAACCAAAGCGCAGGTTCAGGAACAACGGAGAAGCTTTTTGATGGAGGCCAGGGCTCGAAACTGTAGACTGAAGCGCCAATTATGTTTTATGTGAATTTAAATGAATTGAATATCATAAAAACTAAAAAATTACGGTCTGTTCAACCTATTTAGGTGTTCCGTTTTATTGACACTTCGGGTAATATTGTTTGGAACGCAATCCAACAATTTGAAGTACAACTTTAGAAGCTTTTTCTAAGTAAGAATAAGCGATATTATTATAAATATCTTGACAAAAACTTACAGTTTAAAATATTAAGTAGAATGGTTGATTAAATCTGTAGATTATTCCGGAGCCTCAAAAAGCGAAATGTCACTTTTAAGACTACCACTTACCGCTTCATTTATGCCATAACAAATAAAGTATTAACCCTTAACTGGTACACTCAAAATCTCAACTTCAACTGGTATCGTCGGGTCAGCTTTGAAGTTTTCTTTATTTGGAATTATATAAGAGGGGTTTTCTTTTTTATTTTTTTCGTAATGCCGTCGAGTAAGACAAATTTAGCTTTCCTAGTTCATGGGCCAGCTTAACTGAACAGAACTAGTTATCAGCAATAATATTAAGTATTATGTTATATTTACTATTTTAATATTTAATATTATAGAATAATATTAAAATATAGAACAGAAAAGAAACTCCAAAACATAAAAATAAAAAATATTAAGAAAAAAAGTTATAACGTAAATGGTATTCGGGTCAAATTTGACCAAAAACCTATATTTTATTTACTTGCACTGCTCAAGAACGACTGATTTGTATGGTCGATTGTTGGTGAGGATGAAAGAGGAGAATTCAGAAAAATGGAGATGTTTATAGTTAATTCCTCACAAAATGCCACACGCATTTTGAAAAGAAAAAAACGCGCGGGTCAAATTTGACCCGACGATACCAGTTGATGGTTATGCAGTTACAATCAATGGCGTCATTTTCAATTGCGATTATTAATATCGAAAAATATAGTTTCTAATTTTGTTTAATTATATGGTGTGGGCGAATAATTAACTTCATCTAATTTGATATTTTAAACTAATGATTTTAGTTTTTTCTTTTAACGTTTCTTTTAACCTTCACAAAAATGTAGTCTAATTCTCCTTCAGGAAATCAACCAGCCCAAATCTAATTGAAATATTTGCGCGGGAAAAATGTATAGAAAAGAGAAAAAGAAAGAATTAAATGCAAGTTTTAGTCATTACAATTACAGAGAGAGATACAAAATCACGTTTTAGCTATAACTCTAAAGAATCCACTGGCACTAATGGCTGTTAAAGATTCTCCTTGGAAATAGAGTAGTGGCCAGTGATTGGTCGAAAAAAAAAACTTATGAGTGGCAATATTTACGATCGGGATGGTAAGGTAAGGAAAGAGAATGAAAATAAGAATAAAAATAATGGAACAAGAACAGAGAAGAGAGGTCGCATTCCATCCACCGCTTTGTATCCATTGTTAACGCCTCAAACTTGGACACGACTAAAAAAGAATACAATTTGAAATTAAAATTGTCTATAAAGGAAAACGAGAGGCTCTGAAGTGCAAACTCTTCAAGACATATTTAACACCTTCTTCTGTCGCCTTTGTAAAGGCTTCTTTTACCTTGGTTATTATTTATTCTTATTTTTAACTTAACTGGCCAGCGCGACCAATATATAGTTTAAACGAGTTCTTTTATTCCAATACAGTTCTCACAAACCAGCTAATTTATAATTATTATCGAATACTTTTTTATTGATTGTTGGTAGCAAATGATTCATTTTCAAAATAAATAACTTACTTTTATTATTATTACTTTTTCTAACTCTACCAGTAAGAGCAGTTATTTGAATCGCACATCTCCTAACATGTTCCCATTGTCTGTATATAATTGACTACGATATTGATAAATAAGTTGTAGAAAATGAATTTATTATCCTGGGACTATTGTCCCCTAAGAATAAATACATGTACAATTGGAGGCCTCTATTTTAGATATTTATATACAAAAAATACGTTAGTATTTACAAAAATAAGAATTAAAATTAAGGAAATAAATGAATTCAATTATTATTTCGAAGAAAGATGGGTAGAAAGGAGATAATTGAACAAAAGGGATTTAAAGATGGAAAGGGTAGGAGTATGACGGACAGATGAAGGTAAGGAGTTCCAGAGAGAGGTAGCGCGTATTAGAAAGGATTTGTCGAAGGATGAAGTACGGTGTGAGGAAATATAGAGATCAGAGGAACGAGATCTAATATTACGGGAATGGATCGAGGATTTGAACTTAAAGAGTTGGAAAATATAAGATGGTCTTTGAGATTGGATAACTCGGTAAAAGTATGAAACCACAAAAAATAATGGCGGCTGTAGACAGGAGAAAAGCCACTTCAACTCATTGTAGCAGAGCGAAATGCGAGAGTCTCTGGGAATGCCGAAAATAAATCTTATGAAGTAGTAGAAAACTGATATCAAAATTTAAGTAACATCGCAGCCATTACTTTATTTAGTAGAGTGAACACTGATGACCACTACGATCCTATCAAATTGAAACTCTGTAGATACCAATCAGGCCATCTGCCTATTCTAACCAACTACTTTGTATTCTTCTCCTTAAAGCCTCTGATACGAACAAGCTGAAGGCTTCAATTGCAGACTCATTTTCAAGCAACCGAGGAAACTCTATTAAGACCTAAGACTGTACGTATCTATTGTTAGAAAGTTCCAAAGTATTCTATCTTTTATTAGACCTTAGTCTATTGATCTAAGTACCGCTCATAATCTTTGGTTACCTCAACAAAACTGCATATCACTGCATTACCACGTTCACCTCAGTGACAACGTTAATCCTCCTTCAATAAACCCATTTTGCCCTACATCCTGCTTAACTAGCCCATATACAGTTGCTGATCGCGCTATAGCATAAGAAAAGAACTAGAAGGAATTACTCTGCTCCCACTAAGAGTACTGGGTACAAAACGGAAAGTAGTCCTGCCGTTTACCTGGAAGTATCCCAACGAGATTTCCATATTTCCTTGAAGGTCCTCATCTAGTTTGTCTCATCACTGATGAAACCTCCTGAGCCCAAAATTACTGTTAGATGTTGGTTAAAATGTAATACTTAATAAAGATTCCTTCGGTAGTTTGAAAATTGAAGCCTTCAGCTTGTTCTTACAAAATGATTGGTAAGAAAACTGACGACCTGACAAAATGGAAGGTTTTCCTGATAAGCACCCTGCGCCACTTTTGGCGGCGATGCCTGGGTGAAAGCATTAAAAATAAAACCACGTCATTGGATTTAATTACTTAAAAACTATTTAGTTTATAAATAAGATCAACATATTTTGAATAACAATTTATGAATTTTGAGTAAAATATGTACACTACTGGTAGATGGAAGAATCGCTTATTGACCGGAGCAAGAGTTAGAGGGTAGCGCACTGGGAGGAACATCAGTGTTATAGAGTGTACACAATATGGGAGGAAGTAATACACAGGCAAGCTCCAGAGTAGAATGGGATCCCATTCCTGCCCGCCACTTTGGAGCCACAATCACACACACACACACTCTAAATATAAATATATGTGATTGGCTCTCCAACTGAGTGGCCTCCCAAGTATAAGCGTTAATCTCCATATGGTTATTTACCTCTAAATTCTGTGTTTATGTAATGTGCGGTGTTTGTTGGTTCACACCCAGACCCATCGGCCGTACCGACCACATTCGGCTAATGATGATCCACAGGAACAGAACGATGGTGGGATGCTTTCTAATCCCGTACTAAAAACACCCCCAGAAATGTTCATGTCAAACTTCCTGCTAGTATTTTAACAACAATATTGGAACAGAACAAGTTAATTTATTATAATGAAAGTACGCGTATTGACAAAATTATATATGCAACATAGATTATTTAGTTTTGATTAATGTATGTTATTTTGTATAATGCCTAAAACTAGACAAATTTACAAAAAAATAAAGTAATAAAAAATAAATTGGAATAAAAATATAAAAAAAGAATTCTGTGTTACACGATCGGTCATTTAGTAAGTTATGTTTTATATTTTAATATAATTTATTTGAATAATTAATAATTATAAATTGTTTCTCGACAAACCTTACAAGTTTTCATTGGTGATAAACCCTTTCTTAGCGTATCTGCAACAAATTCAGTTATCATCTGATAGAGAAGTTGGTCGGTTCGCCTTCTTTCTTCACTTAATCTTGCTAGCGAATCTTCCAACTTCATAGTTTTCTCTTGTTCTTGTTCCAAAGCAAGACGCAAAGTCGCTGGTTGCTGTGTACCGGCCAATATGAGATCTCTGATAAAGAAAAATTTAAATAATAAATTGTATAAATATATATTTTATTTATTTGATTTATAGGACTCAAGTCCTGTCTCAAATACAGTTGGGTACAGCATAAATTAATAGAAATATAGGCACAAAAGAAACTGAAAGAAGCACTTTGAATTGTGTTATTGAAATAAGCTCAAAGGAATAGCTCCTTTGTGGTATTTCGTGGTATTTTTTAAGTCCTTAGAAATAAGTAAAAAGTTAAATAAAACCAAAATAATTAAAAAAGAAATAAAATAAAAACCATAAATTAACTTTTTAACCTATTAACTCCTCTCTTAAAGTGAAACCTCCACACAGATAACAGAATAGAGTTTTCATTACAACTCTACTGCACTGAGTTAACACAAAAGGTAAACTGAAAGATGCTCTGTCCTTATACTTTTCACGGATGCTAAAATTTGCAGGACAAACCATGAATATATGGTACAAATCCTCTTTTAGAACATTACCACATAAAAGGCATTTACTGCTTAAATCTATTCTGTAAATCTAATTTTTTAAATTTAATAAGTTATGTATTAGATTTTATAATTAATTGTACAATTTTTTTTGTAAGTATTAGATACAGATACATGAGATCATCTTAACAATAAGTACTGACCTTTCACACGTATCCTCAAGGAATGACAAAATCCTATTAAAAAAGTAGAATTTTAGTAACCTGAAAATTAAAAAAATAGTATCAATACAAAGTCAATTTTTTATAAGTTTAAATAAAAAAATGGACAAAAATACTAAACATGAGGAAGAGCCACGATCTCAGGGGTCTCACCCAGAATCTCCATCTTCAAAAGTTTCACCTCTTTCTCATCATCTTAAGCGATTTTCTCTTGAAAACATCGGATAGTAAAATATTTGTTTTTAAAAATAATAACACTTAGCTGCATACCTTTTGTTTCTATTTCGTATAATAAATTATGTTTTAGTACAATTAGCAGCCAGATCCCTTAAGGGCGATAGATAAGTTTGTTTTCAGGACTGGCGAAAGCGACAATTTTGAGTCTAATTGCTACAATTAAAATTTCTCTGACGTAGGAGCATCCGGCGAGTGATGTCTTTTAATAACTTGTCACATAAGTCATTTTATCACTAATTATCAAAATTCAATATATATAGGCAAAGTTAGCGATATAATATATTTTTTTTACTTAGTGCAGTACATTTCTGTAATAAGTGAAACTGATATAAAATTATACATAGTATGAGCATGAAGTAAATGTCAAAACGTGGTACCAATCTATACAATTCAGTACTTAGAACCACATTTTTCCCAATTCAATGGAAATTCTCCAAAATAATAATGAATCCTAAACTCAAAAATACCATAAACGGCGTTTCATCCCATTGTCCTATCAGTTTCCTTCCTATCTTAGGAAAATTCCTTGAGAAATTGCTTCTAAAACTAAATTTATCCTCTTCTAGAATAACAGGAACAGTTTTCAGTACCACTGGTTCCTATATGAAAGAAAAAAACAAAACAGTGTATTATTAGAGACCATCTGTGGTATCATTAAAATAAAATATTGCTAAAAATAATCATATTTGTTAAGGGATTGATTTCATGTTATTTAATTTGTAAACTTTTATATTACAAAAAATGTACAAATAAAATGCCTATATTATCTGGAAATGTTAATGGCTCAATTCTTAAACTTTTTTAGAATAAAAGAATTACAGTTAGAAAATGGATCCGTTTTCAATAAGTTATTAGAAATAAATCACTAATCAATTCTACTAGTCTTTGAATAAATGATCGATTTTATTCTCCATTTGTAACGCGAATTCGATAATTAATGCAGGAAGCAATCAGAAAAAAAAGAAAAAAAAAGCAATTAAACATTTCTTTTAATTCACCGTCCGGAAAAGGGAAGTTTGGAAGAGTAATCTGATTTTGACGGAAATAATTTGCAGTATTGGAACATGACAATTTCATGCTACTCCAATTAGAAGGTCCTACGTTCTATCAATACATGCTTGCATATGGAATTTGAAGTAATGAATTCATCAGGTGAAATGAATAAAGAAAAAGTTGTACTATTTTGAAATATTTATTATGTAAATATTTATTAAATGTTTTTAATGAAATAAAATTTAATTTTTCTGCAATCCATCTTAAATGGGGACCATTATAAGACTAGTAAAGTAAGTTCAGGCAAACACGACATTAAAATGCTCCTTATCACACGTAGTTGGTCCTGATGGTGATGATGACCTTTTATCTATTAGGTTAAATATTACAGTGGACTTTGTCTGAGTTATCTCGCGACTAGAAAGTCCTCGGTTAGTGCATTTCACCGTCTCATTTGAACCAACCAATCTTACCAGTTTCTTTGATCTCCCAAGATTTTGCTTAGACATCCGCTAATGTGTTTCTTTTAGATACTGATGTAAGCTTGTTTGAAATACTCTACTTAGTCCTAAGACAATCAAATACAGTTTACGAAAATAAATATCAGACATTTCGAGATAGGTAGAAAAATAAATAAAATCGAAATGCTATAAAATATTAGGTAATCAATAATAATATCCACGCTTAATTTTACCAAAGTACAGTTACCAGTCAATTTAACTAATTGGAAAAGTTTCATTTGCAGAAGCGGAGGAAGGCAAAATCCACAAAAATCAAATCTGGAAGATGTAAATAAACAGATTTCTGAAGGTAAATATTTAATTTGAAAAGGGATATAACTTCTACTTTTCACTTAGTTTCATTTTCTTAATTCTCAAATTTGTCAATGTTTTATTAAGTTTATTTAAGGTTTTTATTTATTTATTTATTTACTTTTTAATTATAGGAATTGCTATGAAAAAAGTCCAATAAATTTACCTGCAGCGCTCCGGCGGGCATTATCTGTACTCGTGTTCCATCACTAGTCTAATAATATGATTTTATTATTTCTTTAAAAATTGGGTATACATAATGTACGAAGTGACCTAACTGCCAAACTCACAGAGTATGATGAGAGACACCATCCAATGCTAGAACTATCCAAGAATTAAGGTCGGGTTTGATCACAGAAGAAAGTCCATGGAGGCCATCAATTTTATCTTAGCGGCAAGGTGGATTGTCATGGTGGAAAGTGGTAGAGAAGACTTGAATAACAGGATTAGGATGAGCGGATAGATTAGTGTGGAATATAAGGAAAGATTAATCCGGTCTGATTAATTCGGAAATAAAAGGTATATTTAGTATTTTTTGATTAGTACTTTGGATTGGAATGGTTGTTCTCTCTGGATTTTAGCGGTGGATCCTTACAGTTCAGCTCCTGTGTCTACATGAGTAATAAAAGTGTTTTTTATGTGTATTCACAGTCTAAAACTTTTGGCGTGAATGACCATATTTTAAGCGCTTCGGATGCCATACATTTTCAAAAAAGCTTGCGATAAATCCAGAAAGTTTCCCAGACGACAGCTTCATATGTCTTCAGAGGAGCTGCAGATGGTATTGGATTGTAGAATGATCCAATAAATAATAAAATAATTTATAATAAATAAATTTGTAGAAAAAAGTTTTACTTTGAAAATGTGATTCAATGAAAGGCGCTTTGGTTAGTCAAAAGTTTCAAAGATCCAATTTTGTTCTTTTTCAGCTCCACATAAATTGCGACAAGAATTGGAATCTTTTTAAATTTCAATTCTTAATTCAGTCGCTTTATATTCTCCAAATAAATTCTTCAGCCAACTTCTTGACATTGTTCTGAATTAACTTTCTGTTTTTAGCTTTTCAATATAATTTTCATTAAATCTTTCCTCTTCCCTAAAGTACATTTTATGAGTTATTACTTCTTTTCTTATGCCACAGTTTTCATCTACATTTCCTCAATTTCTAAAGATGAGTTCTAAATATTACAATAAAATTTATTCACTACTTTATCTGTGTCTTTTCCATTAATTACAATAACAGCGTCAACATTTTGCACTTATTCATCTTGATTTTCTGTCAATCTTACGTTATTCCTTTTTTTACTTCTTTATTGTCATCTTTCATGTCTTTTTCATATTCACCAGTTTCTTGTTTTCAACTTCTTCTTTTTCAGCTATTTCTTTGGCATCTTTTTTTTTAGTTTCTTCAGCAAAATATTTCTTTGTAACTTCTTCTTCTAATATTTCTTTGACAACATTCTTCTCATTATCAGCGACAACTCTGAAATTGAATCTCTCTTTAGTTCCCTATTCTTCTTCTTCACGGACATATTACTCTCATTTATTTGCTTTTTTTTTTTTTCTTTGACTTCACCGTCTCCTCTTTTATAATTTCTTCTTGTAACCCTGTTTATTACTTTTTCGTTTTCTTTTTCTACACGAGTGTCCTCATTTTTATTGATAATTTAATTTTTCTTTTATTTTCTCATTTCATGCTTTCTAGCATAACTTTCTCACTAAACAAACCCACTCGGAATTCCTCAATTAATTTTTTTTTAACTCACTCTGTTTTTTAATCATTTTTCTTAGTTTAGGAAAAATTTCATATCATATTTTATCAAAAAATTTATGTACACATATATGTAAACTTTGTTCCGTTCAGCATTTTTAAACGATTAAACGATTCAAACGATTTCGTCAAAATCCTGAAACTACTTTAAAAAATTAATCCAATTAGTTACATTAATAGCAACAAACAATTTTAAAAATAGAGAACAAACAACTACAAAACTTTAAACTATTCAGTGAATAGTACCTATCTATTAGATCTTTGATAAAATTTAGTGATTTTTTTATGAATGAGTTTTGCAAGATATTATAAATTCTAGTTCATAACTTCTTTGTAGCCAGTATTTTAGTAAAAATAAAGTATCACGATTGAAGAATTTGAAACAAAAAGGAGAATAAGTTGAACAAGTGTTAGAGGAATATCGGCTGACAATTCCCTAAAAGATTGGTGTCAAGAACAGATACCTTTCGTAAAAATGAGGTCCCATCTTTGTTTAAGACAAGTTGGTGCACCCGATATAGACAGCGATTTATTAAAAGATATTACAAAAAGTTGATGGCAGCTTTCTTCTTAATACTGTTTCTAATAATAAAATTTATTTTTTTGGTGTCTTTTGCTGATTTGATGTATTAAATATTTAAATAATTTGGAAGAAAGAATATTGCCAATTTTAGTCAGAATTATTTTTCCCAAGCTTTCAACTTAGGAACTAAGTTATCGTCAACGCTTGTGGTTTAATGTCTTTTACCGTAGTTACATTTAAGGTTGGTGGGTCCTGATTGTTTAGGGACCATAAATAGTATAATTGGAAATATCCTTTCTTCGTATTGGATTATTAAAGCAGTCACCAAAAAACGAAGAACAATTCTCTACTGTTCAAATAATATTAAAGTATATTTGGCAATTAATATTTTTTTTTATAAATTTGCAACTGCAACGGTTGTTGCAACAAGCAAATATGATGTAATATAATGTCTTGAATGTAGATTGGAGAAGGTACCCAGTGGCGACACTCCATTAACGTGAACAGATCACTCACTATACTGTTATGAGGAGAGTAGATCGCGGGGGCCATCTTCTCTTCAATCTCCTTGGAGGATTACCTGGTAATGTGGAAGAAGATAGGTGTTCAATTAAAGGATTAGGATGAGCTGCTGTAAAGGAATGAAATGAAATTTTAAGAAACGAGTAAGGTCTGGTAATGAAAAGGATGTTGAGGTCATTATTAATGGTGAGGTTAGAAATATAGAATGGAGCGTTAAGAAGTTTTCCTAGTTATTTTTGATTGTAAAGTCTGGATGCGTAAAGAATTGGAACGTTTAGTCGATCCCCATACTTTGATGCCGTATGACCAAACATGTCGTAATAACAACAGGTATAAAGAGTCTTTTGACAACAGGTATAAGAGTCTTTTGTAATATTTAATATTATTTAAAGTATTAACGTTGCTTTAACTAGTACTTTCTCTTACTTCATACCAGGAAAATATATTACCCGAAAATTGAAATTTTCACCGCAAATACCCGTTTTGGGTTCCCCAGAGTTTAAAACTGGAAGTAGAAGTTTTTAGAAATTATTAAATGGATCTTAAAATTCAAAATTTGAGAAAGTGTATAAGTTAGGACCCCGAGAATGGTCATGAGAGTGGTCACCCAGACTTTTTTTAAAAAGCGTTGAGCTTTTTGAGTTATCTGTCTGTACGTTACACGTATACAAAAATACGTACTCCGTTTTACTCATTTGTTAATTAAATATTTATAGAAACAGTAACACGAATTTTCAATTAAAAAAGACAAAAACAAAGTTAATGTAGATTTGGCCTGCTTTTAGTTTGGTCTAAAAAAGGAAATAGAAGTATACTGTAATTTAAAAATTAGTGCAGAGTAAAAATAAAAACAAAAAATCAGTTCCATCAGTTAATAGGAAAGTAAAAGTGAAAGGGTTTCTTTCTTTTCAGTTAATTTTAAGAGACCCCATCACTAAAAGGAAAGTTAGGGCAGCCCATAGCTGGAGATAAAAACAGAGTATACCTTCTTACAAGTTCCAAAAAGCATTTAGAAACTCAAGTCAAGGTTTTATTTTAACTTAGGAGCCAATAGAAAGTGTTAATACATTTGACACTGCGAGCTAATCAACTAACATTAACTTTTCTTGAAAAAAACCAGCAGTTGTTTAATAATATAAGAAGATTAAATATGCAGGGTGCTCTAATGTTGTGGAAGTCTGGAAACAATACTTATTACGAGTAAGCTAATCCAAACTGTCGATATCGACCTTAGTCAGTATGTTATGGGTATGTAAGGTGAAGAGATTCTCTGATCTTTCAGCATTCACTTAATTTCGTAAAAATTATTCACATTTTCATCATTTTATGAAATTAATTAATAGTTTTCTGCTTGTTTTGGATATGCTTTTTTTGGGTATAAATCATTGATCTCTTTGTTGCCACCTCATTTTTTGAACATTCTCTTATTTTCTTTATTTTATTACATGAATACTAATTAATTAGACCAGCGTTTCCTAACCTTATTTGGCTCGCGTACCACTTGGTAAATACATCATGCTAAATTCTATCACTTCGTAAAAATGTTTGCAGTTCATGAAATTTGTTATTCCGAGTGTGCTATTTTATTATTATTATCTTTATTTGTATGGAGATACAATGTATCTGTTACAAAGGAGTTCAAGTTCATGTACACTTTATAAACTTTGTAAAGTGTAAGATCTTAGTTTTTTTTTTTTTTTATTATCCTTTTAATGAAATTTACACCTGTACCTACAGGTACAATAGGTAAATGCGATGAAAGTATGTCAATAGCGTGGCATACGTGAATGACGGTCATCCATTGATGGCCGCCGTTAGTCACCCAGTTGGTCACGGGGCCAACGGCGCCTCAGCCGTCTTCGAGGATTGGAGGGTAGCGTAGTTGTAGACAGGTTTGCAGCTAAAGGGTTGGGATGCAGTGAGAGTTTTTGGTGAAAATTTTTGTATCGAATTTTGGCAAGTTCGGAGATAAGTGGAATTTGGAGATCTGTATGTATAGTGTGGTTGCTTACATAGAATGGAGCGTCTAGTATGCGGCGGAGAATTTTGGATTGCAGTGTTTGTAGTCTATTGAGGTTGGATTTTTTAGCTGTACCGTAAAGTTCGAGTCCGTAAGTCCATATTGGTGTGAGAAGGGCTGTATAGAGTCGTCGTTTGTTCTGTAGTGAGAGTTTTGAGCGTTTGTCGAGTAGCCTGGCTAGAAGTTTGTATCGTTTGTTTAGTTCGGTACGTTTAAGTCTCGTATGGGGGTTCCAGGTAAGTCTCTTGTCTAGGTACATTCCAAGGTACCGCACATGGTCGGCTGGTGGGATAGGTGTGTGATGTAAGAAGACAGGTGGCGGAGTTTGACGTTTGAGTGTGAAGACTATGTATTTAGATTTAGTTGGGTTAATTTTTATACGCCAGTTTTCTAACCAAGGTTCTATTGAGTGAAGGTGGGACTGTAGTGAGCGTACTGCGAGGATAGGGTCAGAGTGTGTGGAGAGAATGGCAGTGTCGTCAGCGAAGGTGTAAATAGAGGTATTAAGGTTAGAAGGTAAGTCGGCAGTGTAGATTGTGTAAAGAAGAGGAGCTAAGACACTTCCCTGTGGCACACCAGCAAGGACGGGATAGATGGAAGAGTGAGTAGTGCCTTGAAGAACTTGAAAGAATCTGTCAGAGAGGTAAGAGCTGAGTATGAGGTAATAAGTGCTAGGAAGGATGTGTTTTAGTTTCCACAGTAGACCTTCGTGCCAGACTCGGTCAAAGGCTTGCGAAACATCGAGGAATACTCCAGCGCAGTACTGTTTTCGCTCGAGTGAAGAAGCGATGGTGTCTACAACACGATGGGCCTGCTGGATCGTCGAGTGGCAGCTTCTGAAACCAAACTGATGGTCCGGTATAATTTCGAGAGATTCTGTAATTTCGTAGAGGCGTGGTAACAGAAGTCTCTCGAATATTTTGCCCAAGAGAGGCAGTAGGCTTATCGGTCGATAGGAAGAAGGTAGTTGAGTCGGTTTGTTGGGCTTGGGTATCATTCGAACTGTAGAAAATTTCCAGAGTATAGGGTAGTAAGTAGTTCTGAGAATAGAGTTGTAAATGGTAGTGAGGAAGACTATTGCTTTTTTGGGTAGTTGGAGTAGGATGTTGGCAGTAATTAGATCGTAACCAGGGCTCTTTTTTTTATTGAGATTAATAATGACTTGCTTGACTTGGGAGGGTGTGAACGGTTTTGGAGGCATAGAAAGAGGTAAAGGTATGTCTAAGTCCCTAATAACGTCTTGAGTATGTTGTGAGTTGAGAACGTCAGGATGCGGAATGAAGACAGTTGAAAGGTGCGTTGCAAATAGCTCAGCTTTTTCCGAGTCACATTTAGCCCAGGAACCGTCAGTAGTACGAAGAGAAGAGGAGGTAGGTTGATATTTTAGAATACGTCTAGTGGCAGCCCAAAGGGAGTTGTCTTCAGTAGTCAGAGATTTGGTATATTCGGTGTATTGTTTGTTGTAGTATTTACGGAGTTCTTTTTTAAGTTGGTTTGTCAGGTGATTAAGTTGTTGTTTATGAGATGGGTATTTTGTACGTTGCCAGAGAGATCTCGTTCGTCGTTTGTTAGTTATGGGTGTGCGCAAATAGAGGGGTAAGTTATAAGGTATGCGAGCAGGTTTTTTAGCGGTGCAGTTAGTCGTCGCTTGCCAGATACTCTGCTGGATGGCGGCAGTGAAGTGATCAACGGTATTGTCTAATTCTTGGGGTGTTTTGAGAGGTATTTTGAGGTCAATTTTCTTCTCAAGTAAGTCTCTGAAGAAGTCCCAGTCTAAAGGTCCGTTTATTAGCGTTGGTTTTGGTGGTCTAAGTTTGTGGTGGATGTCTATTGTGAGGATGACTGGACTATGATCAGAGGAGAGTTCATTTAAGGTGAATGAGTGAGTATGAAATGATGAGATGTTAGAGCAGATGAAAAAGTCAAGCAAGTCAGGGAGTTTATTGGGAGCAGTCGGCCAGTAAGTTGGTTGAGAAGGTGATATGTATGAGTAGCTAGTTAGAGAGAGTGCATTGTAGAGTAGGCGTCCTCTTGGGTTTGCCACCCGACTACCCCAGCGAGGATGCTTCGCATTGTAGTCCCCACCGCTTATGAACCTGGGACCCAGAGACTGGAAGAAGGATAGAAATTGGTTTTGAAGGATTGTGTGATTAGGTGGACAGTACACTGAAGCAATGTTGTAGTGGAAGGGTTCACTTTGGAGAGAGATCACAGTAGGTTGTATGTAGTTTGAGGCATTGTATGGAATGGGAAAGTGAGATAATGAATTTTTTATGAGAATAGCAGAACCGCCATGTGCAGTACCATCAGGATGGTCAGTTCTGTAGGTTTGGTAGCCATTGATGTAGAAGCGTGTTTTCTCAGTGAAGTGGGTCTCTGTTATAAGGGCAATGTCTATCCGTCTGTCGTGTAGGAGGATGTCCAGCTCTTGTCTGTGGTTAGTTAGTCCGTTTGCATTCCATAATAATATAGTAAGAGAGAACTGAGTTAGAGGCATTAAGGAGCGAGACGGGGAAGTAAGGTGTTGACAACGGTGGTGAGAAGAGTGACGAGAGGAGTAAGGAGCGATTTGAAGTCAGAAAGGAAAGAATTTAGCAAAGTGGTAATGTCGGAAGGAGAGGCTGACTGCTGAGGCGGCGGCGGACCCGCGACCACTCGGGCATAAGATGAACAATCGTTGACGTTGGCTGAAATGTTGTTCCGTGGGAGGTTCCCTGATGAGGCCGAAGCAGCAGGTTGCTGAACAGACGCAGCTACTCTGTTGAGGGCTGAGGGATGGTCGTAAACTGGCGGTCTTCTTCTTGAGCGTTGAAGTTCCCGGTGGACTATGCATCCTTTATAGTTCGCAGGATGTTCTCCATCACAAAGAGCGCATTTAGGACGTTCTATGGTGAGCTTGCCACATTCTTGAGTGAAGTGCTCGCCAGCGCACTTGACGCACCTTGGTCGATGCTGGCAATAACTTTTGGTGTGACCATATTCTTGGCAACGTTTACATTGCACAATAAGCCGCTGTTTGTGAGGTTCCTCAACTGTTATTCTCGTGTAGCAAAGTAATTCTAGGTCAAAAATATCCTTGTTATTATTATTTGGCTCGAGGTCAACGAAAAAAAGTGGTAATGTTTGCTTTGTAACAGGATGAATAACTGGAGTGATACTGCGGGCAATATGCCCATGTTCCGCTAGTTCCTCTTTTATTAAATCGGGAGGTGTGCTTTGATGCAGATACCTTATTACTACCCGATATGCTTTCTCCTGTTCAAGTTGGTAGGTATGAAATTCTGCTTTTTTCTCCCTGAGGTAGTGGATTATTTGTCTGTAGCCGTCAACTGTTTTCGCCTGTATAATTAAATCAGTTGCTCGGGCTTTGCATGTAAAACAGTTTGGACCAATTAACTGTGTCAGTGCTTTACAAAGATCAGCGTACTTGGTTACGTTTTTTAAATATATTGGCGGTGGTTTCGGTATTTTCTGAGACTGAGTAGGCACAGATGCAGGCATTTCATCTGGAGTAGCTAGGGGAGTGAACGGGTTGTAGGTGAGTATTCCTGGAGCTACTATTGTGTCTGGCATGGAATTTGCAGTTGCACTGCTAGGCTCTGGATTCAGCTCGGGGAACAGAGTGGGTTTGCTTGCTAGGCTTGTTTTCGTAGTTGCTGCAGGCGGAGCATTTTTCTTTTTGTCTTTGGGGGGAGAGCTGTGAGGTGAGATTGTTCTTTTTTTAGTTGTTTTTGAACTTACAGAGGAAGTAGATAAGCTGGCGGGAGATGATTTGGAGTTAGATGTGTTGCTGAGACTCATCTTTAGAGTTGAGAATGGAGAATTGGAAGATAAATAAAGAGTGGTGAGAAATTGTCTTAGCACTTGGTTTTACACTCAGAAGGTCAAATACTTACAGAACTGAAGGTTAGAGGTCACTATGAATGTTTTGCACAAAAAAACTAAGAAAAAAAAAAAAAAAAAAAAAAAAATTATATTTACATTGTTCTTGTACACCGTTAAACTGGTTAAAAGTACTTTACAATCATCTATTAACACAACTTAAACTCTTTTAAACTGATTATTTAAGAGAGCAAAATAAAATAATTTTACTATCCAAAACGATCATATGGTTCCCTCAGTTTTAAAACTTTTTTTAAATAATTAAAAATTGCGTTTATATTTTTCTCTTCAAAATTATTAATTAATTTACAAAGTTCTTCTTTAGGATTATTATATTTGTGCCCAAATCTTCTAAATTAATTTCTTTTAAGCATTCAAACTACCTGTTAAGTACCAATTAAATTTAATGTTGCTTGGATAGAGATTGCTCATTATCAGCCTCTTTAAGCAGATTTTTACATAGTCATTAAGTTCTGTCACATGATAATTTCATTAAATTTTCTTTATCTTTTATTGATAATGATGTAGCTTTTCTTAAATTTTCTTTATAGAAGGAGTTTGAAATCCAATTATCATTTGTGTTTTCGGGTTTTGGAAAATACTCCATTAAAGACAATTTTAATCCTGTTAAATGTGCTATTATATGTATATTTTCTCATATATCTTGAGACAGACCAACCTTATTGCTGTATAATATTAACAACTTGACTTTATAATATTATTAATTAAAATAATTTTTATGAATTATAGGAAAAAACGTTTCTTTGATATTTTTATGCTTTAATTTTTTTTTTTTTATGTACGCCATTATTGATTATTTTTCGCGTACCACCAACCAGTGGTACTCGTACAGGTTTGGAAACGCTGAATAAGAATAATTATTTAATGGTTAAAATTATTTATTAATTATTAAATCTGACTGAACGTTATTAACAATTTCCTCTCAATAAGCTTTAAGAGGGTAAAATTAAAATGTTCTCTGCTTAGAATGAAGTGAATCATTTGAATTATTTAGAGCCAAAGTGCGTATAGTACCTAGTACTCTCTTTGTTCTATGTTTTTTGACTAACGATTTTCCAATAGACTTCCAACCCTTGATTTTTTTTCCTTCCGACTTGATTTTTTCGCTCTTCAGGAGACCATAAAACGGATTGTTCTGGTGAGATCTCAAAACATCGAAGATCTTACGAGAGAAATGGATTAAGAGGAAGTTAAAATGAAATTTTATCCATAATATACTATTAAAAATATGCAAATATGAAATGGCCATACTTTTCTATGCATGTGTAACAATATTAATCCATATGTTGCCTTTAATCTAAACATAATTCTCTAGAACAAAAAACTGGATTTATGTTTAAATTGAAATCCTAATCTTGGGCACAAGTGTAATTGAAGTTTGGATGTGAGGGTGGTTTCCCCTAGGGATTAGCCTGTAAGCCTGTGATGCTGCAATTTAGGGGATTTATTGTGGTACCTTTAGTTGGAGTACCTTCCAGTTTTGCCTGTTTAGGCAATAGGCATACAAAGTTGGAGAGCGCCATAGTTAAAGCTCACATATTCATCATTATGCAGCCATCACAGCCATACGAAACAGGTGGCCAGTACTTGTAGAACTGTTTTATTTTTCTTTTTCCTGACAAATCTACACATTCCAATATATGTCCAGACTTATGCAAAGCATTTGTTTAATCACATTTGTCAAGAGGCTTACAACAGTCCGCTTAGTTTCCTGCCTTGATCTAGTAATACCGATGTACGAGGTCTGTCGATTAAGTAATGAGACTGATTTTTTAATTTTTTTTTATTAAAAAAGAATTACAGTTCTATATTGTTACCTTCAAAATAACTTCCCTCTGAAGCCACACAGCGCTGGAGACGTTTCTTCCACTCCTCATAGCAGTGCTCAGTAGATATAAAGTGGGGATCCTGGCACAGGGCAAATGAGCCAGGCCCCCCAGCCGCCTCTGGTTTACAATATCCTTACCCCTCTCCCTAAACATTGTGCAGGTAGTCCCCCTCCACCCCCACCCCCACCCACGACCCCCAATTCCTTCATCGCAGAGTAGATATAAAGTGGGGATCCTGGAGCAGGGGCAAATGAGCCAGGCCCCCCAGCCGCCTCTGGTTTACAATATCCTTACCTCTCTCCCTAAACATTGTGCAGGTAGTCCCCCTCCACCCCCACCCCCACCCTCGACCCCCAACTCCTTCATCGCAGAGTAGATATAAAGTGGGGATCCTGGCGCAGGGGCAAATGAGCCAGGCCCCCCAGCCGCCTCCGGTTTACAATATCCTTACCCCTCTCCCTAAACATTGTGCAGGTAGTCCCCCTCTATCCCCACCCCCACCCACGACCCCCAACTCCTTCATCGCAGAGTAGATATAAAGTGGGGATCCTGGCACAGGGCAAATGAGCCAGGCCCCCCAGCCGCCTCCGGTTTACAATATCCTTACCCCTCTCCCTAAACATTGTGCAGCTAGTCCCCCTCTACCCCCTCCCCCCAGACAGGGCAAATGAGCCAGTGAGAAATAAAAAATTATTTTTACCTGGTGTATTCGATCCGATGACTCTGGGCACTAACAGCCGACGCTTTACCATCCTTGACCATAGTGGTAGTCTTGTGTATGGTTATGAAAGATGTGAATCTTATGTTTCGCGGTCGGTGCTCTGTGGTGTGGGGGATTCAAGTTTTGTGCTCGGTGTTGGGATCTGGTTTTTAAATGTCATATAGGTAAGATTTTAGATTACTATGCTATCCACGAAGCAGTTTCAACGACCCCCTCTCCACCAATTGAATTCCGAAGATTGACGCGTTTACCCGACGTCTTTTCCGCGACAGGTATAAAAGAAGGCAGAAAAAATAATAATGAGTTTAATAGTCGATGATCGTTGGAAGTGTTAGCATGGATAACTCTAAAGTGTTTAGAGTGCCCCAGCTCTATGGAAGGAAAGTCAAACCAACGAACGAAAGATTTGGACATTGGTTATTGTTAGAAAATATGGTAAATAATAATCTGGTTTCCGATGTTGGTAATATTAATTATACGGAAGGAGAACTATTACTAGCAAACGATAACGGTCTTACACCAATCACGAAACCATTTTGCGACAATATTATGCTAGTAAAGATTTGCAGCCTGGAAGACTACGATGGAATATCTAAACTAGTTAAGAAAGAAATATGCGGCTCTTTTAACAGCTATATACGGGGAAAGTTTGGACAATTAGTCTCTGCAAAACATGGAGTTAAGGCTAAACTACCTTTCCTCTTACTAAGCGATAATCTACTTGCAAAAGGAACAAGAGAAGTAATCGGAGAACGAATAGAATATATTACCAACAAATATAAAAATCCAGTATGTATTCCATACAAAGTGGAGTTAGCCGACGTAAAATTAGACAATCTATTGGAAGTATTGCCTGATTTGCTGGAGCAGCTCCGCAAGGAAGATTACTACCTAATGGACATGGATATAACACAGGACTTTGCTGGAATATTTAACAAAGAAGAAATGAGAAATTATTTAACATGTAACTTTAACTTTTGTAACCAAGGAGAATACATGGAAAACAGCAATGTAATTGTAAATAACGATAAAACAGTTGGGATTGATTGCTTAACATGGCTAACATCTAACGCTAGAGTAAAGATTTATAACAAATTCGTATGCCAATTAACCAGTCCAGGAGTTAGCAAACAGATTGGTAACCACATAATCGATTTTATCAACTGTCCGGATGTGAGATTAAAAGAAACATTTTCGTCAGCATCCGCTAAAAAACATGGAATTACCAGATTAGAAGCAACAATATACAACTATAGTATTGGAAACTCCCATAATGCATCCTATATACCTCTAGAAGATTGCTTACGGTTATTGGAGAGTAGTAAGATATATTTCCAGGAAGCACCGATATACTCGGTTTCTCTTGCAAAAATGTGGACAAAGATTGCGGACGCTGTACAGAACAGTTGTTGTCTTGTATTTAATAATATACTGCAATACGTTTATTGGGGGAACACAAATACAGGAAAGTTGACTGGAATACAGATAAACTTACCGAATGAGAAAGTCTCTAGGAAGAAGGTTATAAATTATGCTCTATCTGCGTTTAGTTTTAATTGCTTACCTATTAATTATATAGAAGTAGTAGAAAATACGGACAACAAAGACAACGTTCGAATAATACAAAAGTGTTACATTAAGGCTGGAGAGACATACTTTTCCAGGTCCAGAACATTATTCTCTACTATACCAAAAGATACAGACATCCAGGAAGCAGGGCTCATTTCTACAAATAATATAATTCCCTGTGTTTTAAGGAAAAGAAAAAATAATACTAACAGACTGCACCCATGTACTATTAAAGAAATAAAGCCACTGTCGCCAGCATACGTAACATCGACAAGGAAACGAAAACAAGAACTGGAAGAATTAGATGTTAAAAGAAGGAAAACAGATTATTTGGAAAAGACGGCAGCAATAAAGGAAGAATATAAACAGCTTCTAGAGAAAGAAGAAAAGATAAACCAGTTAAGGGAAAAATTAGAAGACTATTTTTACACCCATTGGAAGAATTTACATCCGAATGCGGAGTATAAGGTGTCTGCATTTACCGTTAATAATAAAGGTAAATATACGTATGTGGGGGTATTGGCTGAAAAAGATGGAAATAAAAAGGATTATTACTTAAAAGGCTTGCATAAAAATATGTTTATTAATGTATACAACAATAAAGAAGAACTTATTAAAGAGGGATACGTTATTATTCCGTACAACGGAATGGATTTAATTAGTCTACCTACCGAAGAAACGTTTGTAACGTTTGTGACAAATGGTCTTACAACGTATCATGGCAACACCTTCTCCAAGATAGAAAAAGTAAACTTTTACACAGATTTATGGAGAAATATGGAGAATATTCCTTTTACACAAGAAGACGTGAATCAAATTAAGAACATTACCATGCAAGAGATAAAAGAACCTATTAACTTTCGCGATTGTAGCCGTTTAGAAGAAATCGCCGAAGGGACAGAATTGATAATTTCTGGTATTAAGGAAGTTGTATACAGGAAGAATCGACGATATATATTACAGTTCGAAAATATAAATAGGTTCTACTGCTCGAATTACTGGCTGGAAAGGGAATTGGCGGATGTGGATTTAAGATACAGAATAAAAATTAAAGTAGATATCTTTAAACATACGCCCAGTAGGAATAAGGGAATAGTGGTATTTTGTGTGTAACATTAGAGAGAGAGAGAAAACATGTAAAATAATATTAAAATAAAAGATGCTGTAAAACGATTATTACAATAAAGTTTTGTTGTTAAATATATATGTATTAATAAATGTACATTTACTACACTAATTTGCGTTATTTGTAATAGATCCCTACTCTCCTTATTCCTTTGGATATGGCAAAAAAAGAATTTGTCTTAGATAAATTATTACATGTGCTTTTTGGTTAAGATGATAAATATTTATTAAAATATTGGAAGGACTTCGAGTAAACGCGTCAAGCTTCGGAATTCAATTGGTGGAGAGGGGGTCGTTGAAACTGCTTCGTGGATAGCATAGTAATCTAAAATCTTACCTATATGACATTTAAAAACCAGATCCCAACACCGAGCACAAAACTTGAATCCCCCACACCACAGAGCACCGACCGCGAAACATAAGATTCACATCTTTCATAACCATACACAAGACTACCACTATGGTCAAGGATGGTAAAGCGTCGGCTGTTAGTGCCCAGAGTCATCGGATCGAATACACCAGGTAAAAATAATTTTTTATTTCTCACTGGCTCATTTGCCCTGTCTGGGGGGAGGGGGTAGAGGGGGACTAGCTGCACAATGTTTAGGGAGAGGGGTAAGGATATTGTAAACCGGAGGCGGCTGGGGGGCCTGGCTCATTTGCCCTGTGCCAGGATCCCCACTTTATATCTACTCTGCGATGAAGGAGTTGGGGGTCGTGGGTGGGGGTGGGGATAGAGGGGGACTACCTGCACAATGTTTAGGGAGAGAGGTAAGGATATTGTAAACCGGAGGCGGCTGGGGGGCCTGGCTCATTTGCCCTGTGCCAGGATCCCCACTTTATATCTACTCTGCGATGAAGGAGTTGGGGGTCGTGGGTGGGGGTGGGGATAGAGGGGGACTACCTGCACAATGTTTAGGGAGAGGGGTAAGGATATTGTAAACCGGTGGCGGCTGGGGGAGCCTGGCTCATTTGCCCGGTGCCAGGATCCCCACTTTATATCTACTGTGCTCGAACTCCGATACTGGAATAGCCTTCAGCTGGTCGGTTACAGCCGTTTGAATGTTTTCGACTGTCCCAAAATGAGTTCCCTTGAGGTGATTTTTCAACTTCGGGAAGAGAAAAAAGTCACAAGGACTCAAGTCAGGCGCATAAGGAGGCTGAGGAGCCACAGGAATGTTTTTACTGGCCAAAAACTCGTTTATTGAAATTGCTGTGTGACAAGGAGCATTATCGTGATGCAACACCCACTTGTTCTTGATGTTTGGTCTCACACGAATGACGCCTTTTTCGTAGTTTTTCAAGAACCTATCGGTAAAAGTGTTGATTGACCGTTTGACCTTGAGGTAGAAACTCTTTGTGGACGATTCCGTGGATAGCGAAAAAACAAATCAGCATGCATTTGATCTTCGACTTCGCCATCCTGGCTTTTTTTGGGCTTTGGAGAGGTTGAAGTGTGCCACTCCATGCTCTGGCGCTTGGTTTCTGGGTCGTACTCAAACACCCAAGACTCGTCACCAGTAATGACACGTTCCAGAAAATGGGATCATACCTCAAGGGAACTCATTTTGGGACAGTCGAAAACATTCAAACGGCTGTAACCGACCAGCTGAAGGCTATTCCATTATCGGAGTTCGAGAACTGCTATGAGGAGTGGAAGAAACGTCTCCAGAGCTGTGTCGCTTCAGAAGGAAGTTATTTTGAAGGTGACAATATAGAATTGTAATTCTTTTTGAATAAGAATTACTATTACTTAATAGAATTATTAAGAGTCTCATTACTTAATTTACAGACCTAGTATACTTTATGTAAGTGGTTAAAAATGAACTTTTCCCTCTGCTTTTGGCCTGGGATTCACCCAACCACTGCTCTAGGTTTTGATGGCTGTGCTTCTGTGATATTTTGCCATAATGCTCAGTATTTTTAATGGTACCATGAGAACCTACTTTCAGATTTGGTAATCTGCTGTCCCATAACCTTTTTTTTAGCCAGCAAGCAAACAAATATACCAATTACAATTAAATGTCCAGGCAGCTTACCACTGTTTTGTACTAACTCCTTGTTATTTACTTTTTGATTAGCCTTCTTGATTTAATTATTTCATTGCTATTCGATATGCAATATGAATTTGATTTACATCGAGGTTTATTGATTTCATTTCTACAAATTGCAGTTTTTTTCATATTCCAATACATGTCATCTACAATATTGGTGTTAAATTAAAGTGAAGATGTTAAAGATAAAATGCTCGAATTTCAAGACATAGATCACCTTGTAAAAGCCACGTAGTTATAACTTTTTAAAGGATTGATTATTGGTCAATATAATTAAAGAATTAATCTGTTTCAAATTGTTTAAACAGCTAACATAATTTTAGTTTTCCGTTTATCTAAAAAAGGGCATAATTGTACGGCCATGACGTCCAGGGCGGCCTGCAAAGAGGTCCAATTTACAATAGAAGAGAACAGTACAATGTTTAGTCTATAATAATATATCTTGAAGCTCTCATTCTCAGTAATATTTCACATGGTTGGGAAACAATTACCTGCTCATCCAGTTCTAGATTATGGCCAGGTAAAGAGGCGCATCTTCCATATACCAGTCCGGGCCTTGTTATTTTACCTTCCCACGTGTATAGTCATCTATGTTAATTTGAATGAATGACTTTGAGGAGTTTACATGTACATGTGTGTGGGTGTGTTTATATAAAGTGCATGTTTAGGTATGTTATTTTGCTTCAAAGTAAAGTACTCTTTCAAAATAAAAAACAAATAATTTTTAATATATATTTTTTCCGCTATTACGAAAGCTTTAATGATAAATTTAAATTACAGCATATGAGAAAATGTTTTAAAGAAGAGACCAGGGTAAAACAATAAATTATTTTTAATTTCTCAAACTATTTCTTGAGAGAGTTGCGATTAATGCGATTAATATTAGGCGAGACATTGCAGCATGCCCACTGCCTCTAATTCGAGGAATAAGGGAGCCAACGTTAGGGATAAATACTCCCTAGAGACAATAAATCTTCTCCTTATTACAAGACTTAAATATTCTGAAGAAAACTCCTTCAAGAGGATTGTAGGTATAAGGTATATTCCGTTCTAAACACCTGGTATCCATTCAAGCACTACGGGAAGCGTGATTGCTTTCCGTACACGCTAAACGCCTCAACGCACCCTGGATGTTCGAAGGATGGTACTCCAGAGCGAAAGGAAAACCCCAGGTAGGGAAAGGAGCCGGTTGTTAGGTAAAATTGTCATGGTGCACCATGCACACCTCTCCACTTCAGCACTCCTCCATATATTCCATTATCTCCAAATGAAAAAGATTAGGAGTTTTCTGAGAAAGCTTCTTAGAAAGAAAAAGTTCATACTTCAAACGTTAAAGTTCTTCTTTAACCGTGGCAATCCCCTAGAAAATCTCGAAAAAATTTCACAAATTGGGGAGCCAGCAAATATACACTCCATGTTGCCACACCAAATCCATCCTGTAATTCCTTCAAGAGAGGGCATCATAACCCGTTCCCCATTACCTAAGGCACTCAGGGAAGTTCCCACCAAGAGATTTGGTAGATTGGGATGGACATTTTAAATGCCTTAATACCATTTCTTACGGAGAAAGTATAGATATTCTCTTTCATTACAAATGCTTTCTAGATTGTGCGTTGACTTCTTGTGATTGATTGACAGATTATCTGCTCTATCTTGAGCACATCCCCTTCTCTGTGGCCTCTATCACTTCCAGTTCTTCTCCAGACCTTCTCTAACATTCTTCTTCGCCGTTTCGCCCAAGATCGATCTCCAGTATCTTTCGTTCAAGCACGTGCATCTCACACACTTTTATTGAAGTTTCCTTCCCCTCGATATTTTATTTAAAGTGCATTGATATCAGCAGTTAACAGCTGCTAACGTTTGTTATTCTCCGTCTAATTTCTTACTGTCATTATGACTTCTTGAATTAAGATCAGTAATTTACCGTACATAATTTTGAATTTAAACGTAAACAAATTTTAATTTAGCGCACTAACTGTATGCTCTTGATTAATATGGTTTTCGTTGTATCAAGATTTGTTTTTTAATTAAATATTTAAACGCAGTCATGTTGAAAAATTTATTTTCTTTTGATGGTAGTAAGGAGAAGGTTAAATTAAAAGAACACCATTATAAGTTGAAAGTAATATGAATCACGTAATTAAGTTTACCAAGAATATTTTTCTCTTTGTTAAATTAATCTTAATTTAGTCTAAAATTAACATTAAATTGATATTCAGAACTGAAATGTTATTTAATAAATTGTTAATTAATAGAGATTCTACGTATTTTTTTTTGGTTTAAATATTTAATTTTCGATAATATGGTGAAATAATTAGCAACAATTTTTGTTTTAACGCGCAGCGAATGTAACGGTTTTCCAAAGAATCTTTAATATTGTAATGTTCATCTCTTTGGAGTTAAGTTTTGCTGGAGGAATTTTTTTTTTTTAATTTATTTAAGGCACTACAACATTGTTGCCCAAAGGCTTCCCAGTACATTGATGGTCAGCGTACACTGTTCTTTGGCTGCAGAGAGCACTGTCTATCACCGAACAATGAGCTGTAGGTACTGCTAAGTCCTGGGTAGAGAAAAATCTAAGAATAACACGCCTTGATTTGAATTGGTTACTCGGTTTTTCTCCTTAAGATGGAATTTGAAGGCAATGTCGTGCATCATGGATTAGAATTGAGAAATTATAAGTGAGAAGGGTTCGAAATGTATTGTACGGTGGTGTGCTTGCTTGAAGCATTATAAACTGCCGTGTAGCGTAAAACGCTTAAGCGGTAAGTGTGCTGCAAGTAGCTTCTAGGATAAGAAATTCATCCTAGGCGACAACTCGATTCTAATCCCATTACAGTAGTATTTGTTACATTTTCTTTTGACGCTGTGAATAATGAAAGATATAAACTTTTCTTCGCTCTCATGAAGCGATATATTGACTACTTTCGCAAAAATTTATTGAAATTAATAAAAGAAATTACATGTTACTTCGGAATGCGCTGACTATCTTACACAAATAAATTACTGAATATAGACGGAAATGTTCCGATAACAATGTGACAATATTCACTATCTAGTCACAGATGGTCTACCGTGTTCAATTTTGTGGTTAACAAGACGCTTTCAGGCTGAGATTTGCGCGATAGGTAGCTGTAAGGTACAACAGCGTCCCATGGAGTTTTCTGAAATTGGTGGGGCCCACTTACAAAAAAATAAAAATTCCTACAATAGTTGTACATTTTTGTCATATTTTTAATGCTTCTAAATTCTACAACCATATTTTACCATAGAACTCAAACGATTGAAATACGTCAATTGACATTTTCCACGAAACGTCACAGTTCTCAACGTACTGACCTCAAAACGGTCTCGATGCGAAGGGGAGGAATCAGGCTACACAGCAGTGTAGCCAACATGTCGCAAAAAAAAAAAATCCCTCCGGCCGTGAGAGCCTCAGTACACTTACTTTCTGGACATGCCTCGTACAATACTATCCTCAAACCTATGTGGACTTACGGGCTAGAGCTGGGGAGTTCAGTTAAACCTACAAACATACGGGACTGTACAGATATTTCAGTCAAAACTTCTCCGACAGATAGTTGACGTTTCTTTCTACGGTGACTAACCTCACTCTTTACAACGACCTCAACATCCCCTTCGTACACCAACTCGCTAAGACTAAATACCAAAAATTCCATACCACTCTCTCGACTAGTTCTAATCTTCTTGTACTGTCTTTCGCCTTCTCTGACAATCCTTCTCGCAGACTGAATTGCTGAGACTTCCTTAAGGTCTGAAGATCATCACCATCATAATCGGTTTCCTGTCGAGAGTGCTACCGCTGGGTAGTTTCTCTCCTACTGCTCTTCAAGCACCAATATTATCTCATCCACAGATAATAAATAACTAAATAATTTTAAAAAAAAATACAACCTGCATTACACTGCACGGGAACTTTTATTTTGTGAGTTCCCCAAAACATGTGATTTCAGTGAAAAAGAATTTCAAAAATTTGAATAAATGCAGTACTTCCTTAAGGGTGTAAAATTATAACCAAAAATTACCTCACATTCCGGTAAAGTTTTGAATAATTATAGTTTTACACAAGGACATAATCTAGTAATAAATACCCCCATAAAAATATCAGTATCAAATGAAGACTATTATTATTATTATTTTGACAAATCAAATAATTAAATACTGAAATGAGAAACATGTTTTAGATTGAAAATGCCCATTTTGCGAAGGTAATTCGAGTTAATGTAGTCAAAACGTTATTACCATGGTGAAATACGTTTTGATAGGTTATATTTAGAGTCAGTGTGAGTGCATACCCGTTCTAACAGAACAGCGTTCGACTGCATCCGTCATTACATTTTACCACTCCATTTATAGCCAACATCCTCATAAAGTAATGTATATCGCTGACTTTATGATTTGTTGAAGTAAGCAAGTCCCTGCCTCCCACTCACCCCTCACTTGACTGTTCTTGTTCCAGCTATCCGGGCGCTGCTAACTGCTGGTGTTCTGCTCGTTACCCTCTGTATTTCTCCTCCGCTTCCAATGCCCCAGTAGCTCTAGCTAATGTGTGCTTGGTGCACATCAGAAAACAACATCATTCTTCTACGTTATCTCCAGCATTGAACCCCATACACAATCCACTTCTAATGTTTTGTAAACATTAAATTCACTATAAATTATAATTTTCACTATTATTAATTCACTGCTTGCCTGGTGTTGTTGACAAGGGACCTTAACGTACATCTAATTTTGCAATACAATACATCGCAAAGTAAATTTAATTTCTCCCTCTAGTTTGGTAAACATGATTGCATTTGCTTAACATATCCTTCGTTCAGAAGATTTCAAAAACGTAAGATTTTATCTTCTCTATACGGTGTAGGAGTATAGGGAAGTATGGGGATCGTGCCCAATTACTGAAATGTAGTTTTCTTCTTAAATAACTGTTTTGGTATCCATTGAAAAAAATCATGCCCCACCTAAAAAGCGTTTAGAAAACTCTTGCGTTTATAACCATTAGCATTGCAGAGCATTATTAAATGGATTAAAAGGAATGGCGCTAATCCAGGAATAAATCCATTATTAAAAGGATTCAAATAACTATTTTTATATCATTTCTTTTTTAAAAAATCTTTTATTGGAATTTACTACTGCAACGATGATGCAATAAGCAAATGTGGTACCTGATAAAAAGACTACGTGAAAATCAAGAGTGGAGAAGGCACCCAGTGGTGTCACTCCAGTAACGGGCTTTGCTATACTGCTCTCGCGAGGCCATCTTCTCTTCAATCTCCTTAGAGGACTACCTGGCAATGTGGAGGAAGATAGGTGTTCTATGAGAGGGTTAGGATGAGCTCAGCTGTAAAGGTATGAAATTTGGGAAAACGAGTTTTAGCAAGATCTGTATTGAAAGGGATTTTGAGGTCATTATGGATAGTGAGGTTAGATACATAGAACGGAGCGTTAAGAAGTTATCGAAGTATTTTTGACTGTAATGTAGAGAGTTGGAACGCTTAGTCAATCTCCGTACATCGATGCCGTATGACCAAATAGGTCGCATTAGCAGAAGGTATAGGAGTCTTTTGTTATGTAGGTTAAGTTTCGATCGTTTGTCAAGTAGTCTGGCGAGAAGTTTTGTAGCGTTGGTTAGTTTCTTGTCTTTTCAGTCTAGTATGGGGATTCCATGTCAACCGTTTGTTCTAGGTGCAGTCTAGGTGTAGCGTACTTTGTCCACAGTTGGTATAGGAGTTTGGTTCAAGATGATGGGAGGTAGGATTTTCCGTCTGAGAGTAAAATACTATAAATTTTGATTTCGTAACGTTAATTTTGATGAGCCAGTCCTTTAAGTGATTGACATGTGTTTTTAGAGCTCGTGTAGCGATAAGAGGATCGGAATGAGGAGGTAAGATTGCAGTGTCGTTAGCAAAGGTGGAAAGGATGGTATTTGGATGTTTGCTGTATATAAGGAGTACAGAAGAGGACCTAGGACACTGCCATGAGTTTATATCATATTAATTAATAAATTTATGCGAGGATATGAACATCATTATTTCCTTAATTGTTAATAATCTTTCAGTTCAATATTCTCATTCAAGCTCACTTTTTTATAACCCATATTTTATGACAAACAATGATATAAAATAGTTTTTCAAAATTTTAAATATTTCTTACTGAAATATTAGTCGCCAATGGTAAGAGTAATAATAAAGTATATCTATCTCAAAGAAGGGCTTTCTTTATACGTCCAACTACCATGTGTATTTCATGATTCTGATATTAAATAAAATCTTAGGTATAGGCCCGGAAGCGAACCCAGTGCTAACACAATTTATATTAATATTGTGAGCTTCGTCTCCTCTAACCGCTCGGCTATCCTGGCGCTTCAGTGGTCAATTAACATTGTTTGTACTTCATACATTCGAAAAAGCGGAAAGATAAGTAAAAAAAAAAAAATACTAAAATAAGGCAAAAGTTGAAATTAAAATAAACTTGTTTTTTAAAAATGTCAATAGACTTCCAAAACAACTTTTTAATGAGGAAAACGTTATTGAGTTGTAAACAAATTCACATGTCGGTAAAGTTTTTAATTGTGTAGCTACAAAAATAACATCATTTTCTCTATTCAGCTAAACGAGGAAATTATTGACAAAGGTGAAGCTTATGTTTGTGCTGCCATTCTTTGTTTATTTGCTCGCTGCTACGCGTAAACACAAAATAACTAATTGTCTGAATGGATGTGAAAATGATGTCCAGGACACAATTACATCAAATGAACATTTAAATAGCTGATGGTGAACACACATGTTATACATATTATACGAGGATATACATTACTGCAAACACATATAAACTTCAGCGCTGACTTTAACGAATCCAGGAATAAAAATCACAAAAAGAAAGAACTGGACAATCTTAGCACTACGCTTAGCATCATTCTTTACAATATAAGTAGGAATTAAATATTTATGTTAACTTCCAAATATGAAAAGATTTGGTTAAGCGATGTGCCATTAATCGTATAAATTTTACGACAAGCAATTCTGGCGATTCATGCAAATTCTACGTTGCATGAAACTTTTAAAATGTAAATTGTGATTACATCAAATTGGTGCATTCAAATTGGTCACATATTTGTTATCATTTCTTACATAGTCAAAACTTTGGTTTTTGTAACTTTTTTTACCTGGCTAAAATTGTGGATTGTTTCGAGTGACTTTATTGCCGATCACCATTTTTTTTCGCCCATTTTTTCAGGCGGGGCTTAACGTCCAACTACCAATTAGGTGTCGTGGACGGAGGCGACTAGCAAACATACTTTACTGAAAATTTCTTTTATTAACCTTTAACCCCTTAATGAGGTGTGTTCAAAAAGTAACGGGAATTTTCGTTTTTTGAAAAAAATATTTATTTATTCATCTACATTAATATTGTCGCCTTCAAAGTAGTCCCCTTCGCATACAATACACTTGTGCCAGCGCTTTTTCCAATCCTCGAAACACTTCTGAAACTCGATCTTTGTGATAGCTTTCAGCTCTTTCAGCGATTCGCTTTTAATGTCATCTATGCTTGTAAAACGACGGCCTTTTAATGTTCTCTTTATGTTTGGAAATAGAAAAAAGTCACATGGAGCCATGTCTGGCGAATATGGAGGCTGGGGCATCGTTCAAGTTTTGTTTTTGGCCAAAAATTCACGAACAAGCAATGAAGTGTGAGCAGGTGCATTATCGTGGTGCAAAATCCATGAATTGTTTTGCCACAAATCCGGGCGTTTTTTTCGGATTGCTTCACGCAAACGGCGTTGAACTTGTAGGTAGTACTCCTTATTGATTGTTTGACCTTGTGGCAAGAATTCATGATGCACTATGCCATTAAAATCGAAGAACACAGTGAGCATAACCTTCACATTCGACCGCACTTGTCGAGCCTTTTTCGGTCTTGGCGATCCAGAATGCCTCCACTGGGACGATTGAGCCTTAGTTTCGACATCATATCCGTAAACCCATGTTTCGTCACCTGTTATAACACGTTTCAGTAGATCCGCATCGTTGTCGACTTCATTGAGTGACTCTTGAGCAACTTCCATTCTCCGCTGTTTTTGTTCGAAATTCAACAATTTTGGAACAAATTTTGCTGCCACACGTTTCATACCCAAAACATCCGAAAAAATTTCATGGCATGAGCCAATTGATATGGCAACATCATCAGCGACTTCTCTGATTGTGATTCGGCGATCGTTCATAACCATTTCTTTCACTTTTTTCACGTTTTCATCGGTTTTTGATGTGCTTGGACGTCCAGGTCGTTCGTCATCTTCAACGTTTTCGCGGCCATCTTGGAAACGCTTATACCACTCGTAAATCCTTGTTTTACTCATAGCAGACTCACCATATGCCTTTATTAACATTTCACACACTTTATTACATTTTTTACGCAAAATTTAATACAAATTCTTTGATCCATTTTTTTTAACAAACAAAAATCGCCAAGCTCGAAAAACACGTCTAACCTTAACGGCTACCACTTAAGAAGTAAACAATGAATATTACTGAAAATTTTATCGTACTTCAGGGGCATGTGTACCAACATAATAAAAAAAAAAAATTTACAATCAGACTCTCCAAACCCGCGAAATTTAAAAATTCCCGTTACTTTTTGAACACACCTCTTATTAGCTTCGCTGGTCTCGCCTCTAACCGCTCGGCTACCATTTTATTTAGTATTATGAAGGCATTGAAAAATACAAAATTTATTTTTCAGGCTGATATAATTCCATGTTAAAAATTTTAATATTGTTGGAGTGTGTAGACTCGAAAGAGATTGTTTAGTTCCTCTAAAATAAATACTTTATGATCATGAATCATTCAAAAAATGAATTAAAACAAGGAATTGAGTTTGAAATTATTGAGGCCCCTCCGCCCTCCCTCTATTGGACCCACTTTTGGGAGCTGGTTTCCCTCAAGTTATTATTTGCTTTTATGTGGGAAACATTCGTATAATATGCTGTCATATGGAACAATACAATGCTACTTGTTACAATACAAAGATATAATCCAATATCTCTTATAGATATACCCTAAATATCACGACGATTTTATTAATAAAGAACCCCCATACATCAGATCCTGACGAAGTAGGGCCATAATCGATATTTAAGCCTCAGTTTATTTAACCTAAACCAAAAGTAATCTTACTTGACAGATATTTTTATACTCTCCCAATAATTTGCTGAGTCACCAACATTCTGAAAAGTTGGGTGGATTTTGTTAACGTATATTAACTATTTAAATGAATATTATCATTAATAGAATATAATTATTTCCAATAAATAATTTAATATATATATCATTTAATTGTGAGGAATTTAATTTGTTAATTATTGTAGTTTTGTTACAATTTCAAAATAATGTTTATAAAAACTATTTTTTTTTTTTTTTTTTTTAGCGCATCAACAGCTGAGGTTATTAGCGCTCGGAGCTTTTTTCAGTGCACTGGCGGCCTCCGGACAGTGTTCTCTCGTTACAGACAACACTGTCCATCACCGGACAGTGAGCTGTAAGAAGCTCCTAGGAAGAGAAAATCTAAGGGTCAGCTGCTGGATTCGAACCCGGGACCTCCGCGTGGGAGTCCAGTATGCTAACCTCATTGCTAATCCCTTCCCTTATAAAAACTATTGTTATCATATTTGTTAGGGTCGCAAAAACACGAGGGACTTGAGTCTCCAAAAAATCTTATCCTAAACCTCTTAAAGTTCTTTGATCAATCATTCGATCTGAGAACTACACTGACCTTCAAATGGCCGAGATCCTTCCTAAGTAAATATCCTAAGCAAAACTTCTAACCGCTCGGCTACCGTGGCGTCTACAAAGCTAATATGCATTGTGGTACTGGGTTCGATTCCCGGTCTTAGGCCTTGGATTTTATTTAATGGTTAATAAAAGAAATTTACGGTAAAGTATGTTTGCTAGTCGCCTCCGTCCACGACACCTAATTGGTAGTTGGACGTTAAACCCCGCCAGAAAAAATAGGCGATTACTTTACTTTTACTTTTAAAAGAATAGAACATATTTATAATAAAAATAATTTAACTAGATAATTGTACTTAGTCCATCAATTTAATATGTAATATATAATGATTATCATAAATATATTTTTAATTATATATATTACGTTTAATGATAACTTACGTATTTATGAGTACCGATCAAATTTCATACCTGTTATTATTTACTCATTTATTACAAATGCTCTAAGCTTTAGAGCGCTAGTAACATAGTAATAAAGTTTACTTAATTGTTCTTCAGAGGTAATGGCCAACAAGTTAATTAAAGTTTGGCTATTGCTTTCATAATTTGTCACATACTGTTTTATGTAATGATTTCTAATTGGAGAGTAGAGGGCAAAGTGTTCCAGTTTTTCATTGGCATTTAAATTACAGAGTGTACAATAATGCTAGAGCATCAATAGCATGGTATCCACCATTGCTGTACCATATTCTAATAGATTTGTCACTTGCCAGTCTCAAGTGACTCACTTACTCGAAGTTTGTCAATTGCAGTTCTATAACCCAGATATTTTTTCAATAAGTCCCAAGTTGCTAATATTTCTAATAGATAAGTGTTATATCCAGAGTGGAACACTCTTTCAATATCCACTGAAAGGGCATTGATTGTTCCATTTTGTAATTAAATCTGGAATTTTAGCATCTAAATTGTTTTCGCAATTAAATAAGGTGTGTTGATTCTAGACAAAAATTGAATAACACAATAAGAAGCAAGTGTGGGGGACCTACAAAAAATGAATCTAATGTGATCTCTCACATCACTATCTTTTGGTACTATTCTCACGTTTTTAACTTACAAAATCTTCTTTATTCCCAAAATTTGGGACATATTTAATTATTATCAACATAGGGTGAAGGGACCAGTAATTGACTGCTTAAGAAAAAATTCGAGTTTAAGATAGAATAACTTCCGTTATTTTTGCTCCAGGTGTAGGTTATAAAATTGTACCGCTCCAGTAGGATGTATTTTATTTTATTAATATTTTAAAAGCAGTAAATTCGATCTTTATGTCAACCAAAAATGATTTTTTTTGGAAGTATGTCAATGACCCAGTAATTGACATACCGAATTTTCGGTGGGACCAGTGTTTGACATGGAGTGGGACCAGTAATTGACATACAAATATATTCATGAAACGACATAAGATATGCATTCAAAATCACTTTTAAATCTAAATAAATCACTTAAATCACCTAAATCACTTTTTCAATTGGATTTATAACAAAAATTAGTCTTATTCATAATTAATTACAATCAGTTTTTAAATAGGCAAACCTAAATAATCTAATATTTTTTCAACCTTACCCTTTTTTATGCAGCTTTTGACGATCAACCCTTACACAACTGTCCTATCGGTAACATCACAAACATCACAAAGTCACCAACTCTCCACGTATGTTTGATTTCGCACCTGGTACTTCTCTTGAGGGAGCTTCATTTTCCCTCTGGCCGTTTTCTTTGATGGAATTCTATGGTTTAGCCATTTCCTCCCTTTCTTCTTTGCCATGTGGCTAGGACCCAAAACTGAGGGAGAATGAGAGATTTTCCAACTCCGATAAGTGGGCGTCGTTTTTATTAGGCACGTAGGCCTCGGAAGCTGTTCGGCGATCACGACTATTCCAGTTTGTTGTTCATACATTGTTCTCTACAGAATAATCATTCTGCATGCCCTCTTGAAATAAGGCGTACATTTGCAAATTCATTAATTTAAACATATTTTGTTGGAAGTTTTACTATTTATTTTATGTTGCCGATTTTTATCAATGATTTTATTTTACAATGATTGAATTTTTAATTATAATAAAATTTACCAACCTATCTTATCATTTTCCCAGGAAGTCAATCACTGGTCTCAAACAAAAAAGCTGTAGGACTAGTAATTGACATACATGTCAATTACTGGGCAGATTGCCGTTTCAAGGACCAGTGATTGACAGCCTCATTTTAATCCTCAATGCTTCTTATAATTAAAAAAAAAAACTACATAAATGAAATCTACAAGTAATACTAATTATAACAGAACATTGATAACCACACGAATATATGAACAAATAAACGAAAAATAAGTAAAAAGAAAAATTATTTTCTTATCAATCCTCCTTAGCAACGGCTTGTTTTTCCCTTGATTTTGAACTTTTAACACAAATAACCTTCCACTGATACCAAGGAACCTTCCAATAATTAATATTTTTCTGGAACTGCTGCCCAAAGGCTTCTCAATAACGAAATTGAAAGAATCACCACTAAAAACGGCTCATATCCCTTATAGTACCAGTTTATTTCTGGTATGTCAATTACTGGTGCCCAGTCAATTACTGGTCCCTTCACCCTAATGAAGTTTTGTACAACCTAAATTTTGCTGAAGTGTAGCATTTGTAGGAAGCCTTCCTTAGGAACTGATGCTTTCTTTTTTCTTGTATCTTATTATTACAATAATGTTTCATATTTTAATAAATTTCTTAATTCTCGTCTTTCCTTACTTCTCTACGATACTTCTAGCTGGCGGTTAAAACGTTCTAGCAGCCTGGTGATTTTCTTTCTTCAAGTAAAAGAGCAACTAGCTTAGAGTAATTAATTCCAGAACGGTTTAGTACTGGCAAGAAGCTACTTCGCTCGGAGTTTCCAAACTTAGCTGTTTGCTAAGATATCTGCGATGTCCTCTTTCAAAGAAACTTTTTTTTTCTGGGTATTAACTAGAAAAAGTACAAGGAAACCTGCCTTTAGTTCCTTCCCAAGGCCTAGATGCTGTTTTGGAATTAGGCTTGAAAAGGGGACAGTGATCTCATCTGATTACCAGTAAAAGAAGCAATTATCACTTTTGTGCCCGGCCATGCTTCGCCCAGTGACAATCAAAACTGATGGAACGCACCAATTTCTGCTACATTCTGATTCCAATATTTAAGAATATCAAACGAAGTAATAATGTTCATTAGTAACTTGCTTTGTCAGAAATGGTTCCTTCACTAAACATCTGTCTCTGACTAACTCAAAATATTTAACAGAAAAACACAGCTGATATTTTATTTATTTATTTACTTTTGTACAAAGATTTATACCTGTTGTCAATGAATACTTTCTTATTTTAGAAAACAACTTTTATTGCAATTACCATCAACAATAATCATAATACAATACTGCTATTAAAACATATGTTACCCTATCTAAAACATTGATAACTCAACTTCGATCCCTTACAGCTCCCTCTTTTAATTCGCTACTTTAAAGTTAAGAACAATCGTAGTCTTTATATTTTTCTGGCTTTTTAACCTTTCTTATGAATCGTCTATTTCGCCATAGTTCTCCTCCCTTATTCATCTTTACATCGTAAGATTTCTTCCTATCCCCATGGTTTCCTTTTACTTTGCCTGGCTCCCATCTTCCTTCCCTCTGTACCATCACCTCTTCACCCTCCTGTAACATTGGTAACTCCTTCTTCCCTCTGTTATAGTAAACCTTCTGCATCTCATGCCTCTTCTTAAGAGCTTCTCTGATTTCTTCGAAGTTCCTATTTATAGGATTGTAGGGCAAAAGCCCCCTAACTTTACGTCCAAATAGTATCTCTGCCGGTGACGGTAATTCCTCACTAATTGGTGTGTTTCTATATTCTAATAGACATAGTTCCATCTCTTTTTTGTCTTCGCTCGCCTTCTTCATCATTTTCTTTATTGTTTGAATGTGCCTTTCTACCATTCCGTTTGACTGAGCATTGGTCGGGCTAGAGCATCGGTGTTCAAAGCTCCATTCCTCTGCAAATCTTCTAAATTCTCTTGAATCAAATTGTTTTCCACCATCTGACCTTACAACCATCAACCTATGAATTTGAAACATATTACAGTAATATCATTTATTACATTTAAAAATTCTAAATTAGGGTCGTTTTGAACAGATAAATTTAGAGCTTTCTTAAATATCTCTTACAGTGGACATTGTATAAATGTATGAGATAAATGTTTTCGGGTTATTTAAATTAAATTTTTATCTAACAATGACAAAATTAACTTACTGAAACACAGCTAATATATTTCACTTAGTGGATGAATAACAAAAATTTAAATAATTGAAAGAAGAAACAAAAACTACCGCCCTAAAGATTGGCTGAATTCAGAACACGTTCCTGCTATGATTTTTTGAAACATTATTTCAGTAGAAAACTACTGCAGCGATAAAGGACAAATGTTGCTATTTAAACGAGTAGAAAAACTTTATACAAAACAAAAACAAAAAAAAAATTTTTTTAAATAAGTTTTCATTCTCTAAACACAATCACACAGATCTTGTTGGCGGCACGCGTGCCTTCTCTGAACTTTCAGATTGATGATGTGTATGTGGGCGACCCTGAGAGATGAATGTTAGCACTTCCAAGTAATAATCTGTAATGGCAACAACATTCACAACCAAATATGGATTCAATAACTGGAGAACTGGTCTGCTCCATGACGAAATATGCCAACTCACATAACAACCCATCTATCTTCTCGCAAAATCCTCTTCATCTTCTGTAATAGTTTCTCAATAGTATGTCTATTCGACTAAACAAGATTTTCAATCATAGTTACTCTTCGTCTAATATTAATTAAATTATTTTTAATCTAGCAGTAATAAAAGTTATTTTGACAAATCTTTTTTTGATACAAGAGCAATTAGGCATGAATTTGATGGACATTGTGCTAATGAAGGCAATCATCTATATGCTATAACAGCATTTTCAGTTTTTTGTTTACAAAATGCAACTAGAAACATTCTAGTGGCGAACCCAGGCGAGTTTTGGTCCAACTACTCGCTCGAACATGTACAAAATAAATTTTTCTAATAAAAACCTGTAAACATAGACTATCAACACTTATATTTAGACAATTCCAGCTCTCAGACTTGAACTTACTGCATAGAAACATGGATCCCTCTGATATTAGCATTCTTAACATAATTCTCAAAATATTAGATGTAAGTTTAAAATAAATTAGATTTTGTGGGAGATTGTCAGTTAGCCTATGTTATCGTGGAATCTAATGTGATACCTACCTGTTGGAGTACTGACTGAGTAATCAGACTTAAGATTCTGGTATGGGTACCAGTTTTACTTTTCTAAAGTTCTGAACTCTCAGCCACAACGTGAATAAATTTTGTGATTTAGTTTTCTTTCTAACTTAGGGTGTAGGAATAATCATAATAATAAAGTGTTTATTTACTTCTAGCTACATACATAAGTTACGAGGTGTGGCTATTAAATAACGAGACTGATGCTGCTACAGAAAAACTATGCATGCGCCAAATCCTAACGACCAACAGCTGTGCAGCGTAAAGCCTTCTCTTTCGATTGCAGCGACTCACGTGTTTGTAGAGAAATCTGTCTGACCGGAACCTTCGTTAGTTTCGTTTTGCCGAAAACATGATACTACACATGTAGTAGAGCAACGAATTTTTGTGAAATTTCACATGAAACTTGGTGAAACCGCTACTTAAACTTATCTTTTATTAAAAGAAGTTTATGGAGATGAATGTTTATCACGTGCACAGTTTTTGAGTGGTTCAAGCGTTTCCAAGACGGCCGAGAAGACGTCGGAGATGATGACCACCCTTCCACGTCCAAAATGGACGAAAATATCGATTATAATTAATCAACATTACTACCGTGAGGTGCTTGCTCAACTCCGTGAAAGAGTAAGGAAAAAAAACGACCCAATTTGTGGAAGAACAAGTCATGGGTTCTCCATCAAGACAACGCGCCGGCTCACACTGCATTGTCTGTCAAAACGTTTCTAGCCAAGTACAACATATTTTCATCCGTTTTATGAAGAAGAGCAGGTTAGAGAGGTATAATCCTTCTCCGATTTGGATTCCCATTTTGCTACACTTCCTGGTCCACTCTTTCAAAGTCATGTCGAGGTAAATCTTGAACAGGACCGGTGACATGCAACAACCTTGAAGAAGTCCTTTGCTTGTGGGAAAGTCTTCAGAGATCTTCGAACCCACTCTTACCGCGCGTACATTCCTATCATAAACCTTCTTCGCAATACGGATGTAAATTACATAATTTACGTACAATAATACGTATAATACAATAATAATAACACTCCGTCCGCAGAGTTGAGATTCAATGTTTAAATTTTATATAATACTATTCGTTTTTGCAAAAAAATCATATATTCACTTGTGAGTAAAATAAAAAAGAAAATAAATACTCTTGCAAAAAAGAACTAAATAAAACACTTTTTAATTGCAATTAAATTCATTAATTATTAGTTTCCTATAGTTTAAGGCCTCTTTTAAATAATTACATAAGTTATTCCAAATGTAAACGTTTAATATTAGTGGGTAGGAATTTAAGAGATATGTTTTTTTGAAATTGTATTTGTTGATATGACGAAAAAATAAATAATAAAACTCGTATGATAACCACATTAGACTATATTCAAATGAATTATTACAAAAACCGAGCTTACTAATTTGCATCCTAATTAAGCATGATGACTAAATGTTGAGGCAATTGTTTGCTAGGAAACTGAAGGTACTCGAGAAGTTATGGTGGATCTAGAAAACTGCTGTCGCCCTTTAATGATTATTGATGAATCTGTCTGCTTCCAAGTGCATTTCCTTGAAGATCAGGATGACGGCCATTGGAGTCCCTTCTACTTTTATTCGCTCTAGACTGGGCATTTGTCACTCCCTCTGTAACAAATGTTTTACACTGACAAATCTATTCAGGCTAAAGAAAATGACTCCCAGCCTTGTTGGAGTAATGCTATGATCAGTTTAAACGAGGACTTTGTAATGTACAATTAATATCTCTGGCCTGAAGGGTTCATTCACCATTGCTTCGACTATTTTTACACAAAATGGAACCATACCTTCTCTTGGTAGAATAAGAAAGCCCTTAAAATTATTTGCTGGCAGATTATGGTTTGTATTGAGTACAAACAAGTCCATGTTTTAACCGATATACAGGCGAAAGGTTAGCTTTACCCACAGTAACGAGTTCCTGTTTCAACAGCCCTTGTTAGGGCACTGATATTAACAAAGGCCCTACTGATTGCAGGGACATTGTTAGTCTTTTATTTTTAAATTTACCTTTAGATATTCTAAAATATGAAAAGCTTTTCATGCAACAAAATGTAGTATACATTATTTATAAGAGAGCAGTACTTATTTCGGTTTCAAATAACTAACACCTAGAATTTCTCATCTCGCTGTGATTACGTATATTCGAGTTTGGAGTATTTTAGAACCTTAGAATTAGGGCTTTCATCATTAGTATCCCCTATTCACGGTTGCGCCTTTCAAACACCCACGCTAACTAAGCTAATTTGATCTAAAGAGAGAGGTATTCAGATGGCCATGACTGATAAGCCATCTCAAAGCACAAAACTGCTGAATTTAAAATAGAGATAAGAGTGATTCCAAAGAAATTCGCGGAATCGAAAAAATCCTTTGCATTTCCTTATTTCTTCAAAGTCAGAATTACAGTAACTTATTTTATTCTCATTCCACTTAGTAATTGACAGACTACCAATCTATTCTTTAGAGCCACCTAAAGTATATTTTCCAGCAGAATTTCTCAAATACCACTTGTAAAGGACGAGGTAAGCAATCCTTCATAAAACAGAGACACATTCTCCATTAATGCTCGTCTTTGAATGTTTTTATTTTTAATAAAGTAAAGGGCGAACTCAGTAAATATTCATTTTAATGATAATAATTTATTTCGCCACTTCACAACTTGAAAATAAGGCCAGATCATTTGATTAAAATGATTATTGATTAACTAGCGACCAAATTTCATAAACAGGCTGATGAGTAAAGAGTTGAGGTGAGGAGGTCGAAAAAGTAGCTGAATGAAAACGATTTACCTGAACGAAAAAAATAATTGTTCCAAATTTCAATATTTTTAAGTAACTGCTGTTAAGATAGCAGCACAATGCAGACAGCTACTTGTGAGAACTTGTTGACGTCGTACAAAATTATTGAATTTATTGCAAATTGTGGATAAGAGACATAAACAAATTATTTGTTGTTCTTTTTTAAATTTAAAAATTATTCAGTAAGAATTTAAAAACTGATGCTTAACTATTATAATTATGTTTGGGATTTCATTTTGAAGACTTATTGTATTGATTATACGTCTTCATCAATCATATGTATAACATACAATTATTTTAACGTTATATTATTACGTGTTTTAGATTGTATAAAGATAATAGTTGTGTAAATAATTCAGATTAATAATAATAATAATTCAGATTATATTTACTTAAAGTAATTTAATCATTTTTGAATTTAAATGCGATTTATCCAAGAGCTTGAAACTATTTAACTTTTTTCCATTGTGAAAAGTGGAATAATTATGAAAAATAACATAATAATTAAAGAAGTATTTACGTAGAAATCGGTAACAGTAATGTTATTCACATATTTTGATGATTACCTAATCATACCCCAATTTTCGGCAATCTATGGCAACTTCATTATACGCCCTTAGATTATACGAACACCAAATCTGACCATACAAAGACCAATATGATTGAACTTAAATTAAGATTAACGATAAATCTAAGCATAAAGCGAAACCAAACAATGATAGAGTAATCAAACTTCACAATGCACACCGTGCATGTGCAGTAATAGTTAATTTGTAATTACTAAGATGGAAGAGGCTCCAAAACTATTGCACATTTGTGCATTATTCCAATTCAATAGCCACAGTTAATTTGTTTACAGGTAACATTAATTAAGTGTTCTATTATTAGTTATTTTTGGTTATTGAATTGATTAATTTTGGCGCAATGTGCAATAAAATTGTGTGTACATTATGTTAATAAAGGAGGCGCCAGGGTAGCCGAGCGGTTAGATGCAAGGCCTGCAAAGCTAAGATGTATTTTGGTAATGGGTTTGATTCCCGGCTTGGATAGAAAATTTTTTTGTAGAACGTAAAGCCCTCTAGAGTAAAATGGAATTACTTGTTTTTATATAAATAAAGGAAAGAGTGGAAGATGGTCATTCATAGACAAGTTGGTCGCGAGGCTAACGATGCCTCAGCCGTCTTCAAGGGTTGGATTGAAAGTTTAGTGGTGAACAGATTTGTTTGCTAGGATTTGAAGACTAGCTGCTGCGCTCTTTAGTAGATTGAGATTAGAATATTCAGAAAAACCAAAGGAATTTTGAGATTTTTATGGATAATTGGACTCCCAAGAGATTATTAAACGGAGTGGAAATGATCTAAGGAACACCTTGTAGCGCTGATTACCGGATATGCACCTATGGACGGACCTTCGCTACATGTTGAACATGAAGGTAATACGGGAATAACAGTCCCAACTGGTCTAGATGGAGTGGCCCGTAGAGACGTCTGTCCTTCATATTGCCCGCATTTGGAGCAGTGCATCTTTGGAATAGATTCAGAGGGATAACATTATTTAACTTATCCTTAAAGGATTTTGGAAAGGTATTTTTACTAGATTGGTAGCTTCAGGTATAACCAGTGTTAAGACTGAATGGTAAAGAGTTAGGATTCTTTATTGGGTAGGATTGATCTTATGGTTCAGAGCATCCGCTTCTAATTAATAATAATATAATTATTAGTTTACAATATTTCCTCAACTCAGCCGTTTATTTATTCATGCTTACATTTCGCCAACGTTTCCATAATTCCGATCATTTTTAGGGCTTAAATATTTCAAAAATTTTAAAAGTATTTTAATACATACGAATATTTTATTTATTCATTTATTTTTGTCAACATAATTGACACCCTTTAAGTTTTTTTGATAACTGCCGGTCTCTGTAAAGTGTTCTCTCGATTCCTCTCCTGTCCATGATATGTATGAACAAAATATCGCAACAAAAAAAAAATGGCAGTAAATTGAAATTTTTCGTTCCCATTGGAACCCATTAGATATCCGACCAGGTTGTTACTCAAAATTTAAAAAAACTCTCTACCACATGTTGAACCGTAATTACAATATATTTTCTAATAAAAATGATTTGGTAATTTTCAGATTCTAGGACATGGATTGTTATTCCAGTGAATAAGTCGATTTTTTCCCCACTTTTTATCAGATGGTTTTTAAAGTTTGAAAGTGTCTAAATTAGCTTTTTTCTAATTAGACAATTAAAACTTCTTTTTTTCCTCCTTGTTATTGGCCACTTGAGCTTGCAATTCAGCCATTTAAATTCTTCTTTCGAAGCTTTTTTAGTATATTGAATATTTACAGAGTTATCTTGTCGTTTTTTTATGAACTCAAAGAGTTCTGTGTAAATGCTGCCATCATCAGCTGCAAGAATATTATTTATATTGGCAGGTAACGAAAATCCAGTCCGAATGGCAGCGGATATACGAATTGTCAAAGGCGAGAAAAGGCCAATTTTACACAGCCATACAATCTAGTGTCCCCAAAAGACCTTGGTTTTACAGATATACAAGAACAACAATAGGACGTTTGTTAGCACAGTCATTAGAATGCGAATTAATCATAATTATTCGCCGCAACATCTAGCCAGGATTGGGGTGGAAACAACGCACAAGTGTTCGAGTACTTCTGGAATATTAGCAGACGCCAACCATCTAATTTTGGAATGTGCTAACAATACTAAAGGAAGAGAACGATTGCGGATGGCTGTTCTAGTGAGTAGAAACTTCTTAAATGTGTATATCTTCATAACATCAAGAAACTTTAGCAACATCTCTTGACCATATTAAGATATAGAATTTATTATAAGATCAGTTGGACATCAACAATTTGCTGTAGATTTGACCAATCATTCACTTAGGTAAATTTGTCGAATTTATTCAAAAGTATTTTTTATTAATAAAAACAAAAAATATTGCGAGACTTTTTTAATTGTCAGAAATTTAGTTATGGAAATAAAATAAAATAATGTATGGCACAAATTTTTGTCTTAAAACAAAATAAATTGTTCATTATTACAAAATTTCAACAATCAATGGGAAACTTTGTCAAATTTTTATTTATTTGAATCTTTATTTGTAGAAAATATGACATTAAAAAGTGATTAATTTGATTAAAGCTTAATCAGAAAATAAATACTCAATTTAGTGAATTTGATGATTAATCACTTCCAATGAATCAATTTCTTCGGCAGCATCCCATTCATCCAGATTAGTGACAGGTTGTTGTTTTTAAAATTTGTGTAATAAATAAAAGCATCATCAGTTAACGGCAACGTCAGTTTTTTATTATTCTATTTTTTGATATAGATAGCAGCTCGATCTAGCTGTTTTGGAAATAAAACGGAGTGCTCTCTTCATGTTTATGTACGACACCCACGCTACCTTGAGGACAAAGCCGATTTTGGACTCTACTTAATAAAACTACAAAAAGAATAAATATTATTAATTTAATATAATAATGTAATGCTATATTTAACAACACAAAATATTTAAAATTTAAAATATATAGTGTAATCTGTTGTCTACAGCACCTGTCCTCGGTTAATTCAACATTGAATGTAGTTTGTAATTGTATGCAAATGTAACTCCACAATATAGTCCTTTGGATTACAAATGTTTTCTTTCTACTTTAGCCGTAGGGTGTTACTCTTGTAGAATTTAAATTATTGTCTTACTATTATTTAAAAGACAAGATAAATGTTTAGTGTAGGTGTTTTGTCTGTAGCTTAGGTATTTATATGATATACCACAGTTATAATAATAAATGTTAGCTTATTATAGCATCTCATACGTATCTGTCTTTATAATATACATACAAAGACAAAATTAGAATTGTATATTCCATTGTAATATCTCTTCAATTCCAAAATGTAAAATTGTTTAAAAAAAAAATTGTTTTAATGCCGCTAAAGCACTGTTCATTTTTTGTTTTTGACAAATATATGTAATGCGAAAAAAAAAATTAATGTGAATGTTAAGTAATTGTACATAGGTCTAGTGAGTCACCAACATGGTTAAAGGTGAGTGTAAGGTGGTTCTATAGGTCTAGTGAGTCACCAACATGGTTAAATGTGAGTGTAAGGTGGTTCTATAGGTCTAGTGAGTCACCAACATGGTTAAATGTGAGTGTAAGGTGGTTCTATAGGTCTAGTGAGTCACCAACATGGTTAAATGTGAGTGTAAGGTGGTTCTATAGGTCTAGTGAGTCACCAACATGGTTAAATGTGAGTGTAAGGTGGTTCTATAGGTCTAGTGAGTCACCAACATGGTTAAATGTGAGTGTAAGGTGGTTCTATAGGTCTAGTGAATCACCAACATGGTTAAATGTGAGTGTAAGGTGGTTCTATAGGTCTAGTGAGTCACCAACATGGTTAAATGTAAGTGTAAGGTGGTTCTATAGGTCTAGTGAGTCACCAACATGGTTAAATGTGAGTGTAAGGTGGTTCTATAGGTCTAGTGAGTCACCAACATGGTTAAATGTGAGTGTAAGGTGGTTCTATAGGTCTAGTGAGTCACCAACAAGAAAAAAAACGACAAAGGCTAATGATTAATTTAAATTAAATAACTAAAAATTCCAATTAACGACTAAATTAGTCGTTCTTGTAGCGACTAATCTAAATTGCTCTCGTGAAATAACTCCCGTAAGTTTTGCCGACGATCTATTGATTTTAGGTGACTGTTATACTGATGTAAAGCACAAATTAGTTTTATTGAAAGCTTATTATGGAAAAAATAGTCTCACATTAAATGATAATAAAACAAAGATTCTAAAATTGGGACAAGATAGTCAACCTAAAAAACCAAGAAAATTCTATTATGATAATGGACACTACAGAAACTGTAAAGGGATTTGAGTATTTGGGCACAACTTTTACTAAATCCTGTTTATCTAACGAAACGACAAATAGTTAAATAGGCCATAGTAAAATCAAATGCAGCTATTGAAAGCGTAATTGGTATTCTTTCTACCGGAGCTTGGTAAAGAATTGTTTATTTTATTGCGCGTCACTGTGGAGTTTAAGGCACCCAAATCAATTAGAAAAAGTTCAAGTTGGCTTCTTCAAATGTTTATTATGTTTACCTAAATGTACTCCAAATCATTTAATACGCCTTGAAACTGAACAACCCCATTTCAAATATGAAGTATTGAAGCATGCGTTAAGATAGTTGCATAGAATTCTTTGTGTGAATGATGATAACTATATATAGAGCCCTGTATGTCTCTTTTTATAGGACTGATTGTAATGAGCAAGCTCTGTCCAACCTACAATAACTTTAATTAGTACTTACAGATAGATGAATGCTTAAAAGAAATTAATTTAGAAGATTTAGTCTCATTAGAATGTTTCACAAACCTAATATTTATATAATTTTAGACAGGCACAGGGAACATTTGTTCTTTACTGACTTAAATAAATTTCATTCAAATAACAATATGTTTAATGAAGAGAAGGGATTAGCTATGAGGTTAGCATACTGGACTCCCACGCGGAGGTCCCGGGTTCGAATCCAGCTAATGACCCTTAGATTTTCTCTTCCTAGGAGCTTCTTACAGCTCACTGTCCGGTGATGGACAGTGTTGTCTGTAACGAGAGAACACTGTCCGGAGGCCGGCATTGCTCTGAAAAAAGCTCCGGGCGCCAATAACCTTAGATGTTGACGCGCCTTAAATCATTTAAAAATAAAAAAATATGTTTAATATATTTTGGAATTCTCAAAATTTACCACAAAATGTTGGCCAACAATACTTAAATAAATTCGTTTCTTTTCAAGTAATAAGAATTATTTTTGAAATTAGATTGGGTGGCCCTTATGTTATTAAATTTTGTAATTACATAGTTAAGTATTCACTTCGAAGTTTCCAATTTGTTGATAGTTTTGAACTAAAAAATACTAAATTGTAGCACCATCTTTTCAACAAGGTAACTTTAAATAGAAAAAGAAAAAGTAAACGTAAGTGCCTTTAACTCGCTTTTTGAGAACGTCAGCAATGAAATTGAATTCCATCAGACTCCTTTTCCACGTCATTGCCAATATATTTCAGCTTGTCACTTCACGCTAAATACTATTAACCTCTCATTCTGTCTTCTCTATAAGGCCAAGTGCTCTGACGGACTGTACTTGATGGCTTTACTTATTCTGTATCCTGAAAAAAAAAAAATCTTCACATAATAAGCACAGACTTTAGTTAAACTACTATGATCATCCACACAACTCTTAATCGTAAATAAACTCAGAATATTTGAGCCTTACTTAATTCTCACGATCATTGCAGTTTCTAAAGTCGTACTCTAACCTGAACTATAACCTCACAGAGAAGTCTACCAAAATCCCTTTCTGAGAACCGTCTTAAAACACGTTTTCTAAGAAAAAAAAAAAAAAAAATGATACCAGAATAATTTAGAAATCAATGAATATAGTTTTATATATTATTATTGTAACAATGTATTATATCAATGTAAATACGAAGGTCGTTTGAAAAGTCCGTGCAAAAATAAAAATTACTTAATTTTATGGGGTAAACCGTCCTTGCAACACTTCACACGATTTCGTTTTTGGTCAAGCGTGAGCAATTGCGCCACCCATCTTGCGGATAGCTTTGTCATGTTCAAATGTTGATGCAAAATATTATGTACCCGTTCATTCGAGATGCCCACAGCACTAGCAATCTCACGCACCTTCACTCTTCTGTCATCCATCACCATATCATGGATTTTATCAATGATTTCTGGAGTAGTAACCTCAACAGGGCGTCCAGAACATTCAGCGTCACTTGTGCCCATATGGCCACTCCGAAAATTTTGAAACCACATATAAACTGTTCTAATCAAAGGTGCATAGTCCCCATAATGTTTATCAAGCTTCTCTTTAGTCTCCTGAGGCGTTTTGCCTTTCATAAAGTAGTGTTTAATCAACACACGAAATTCTTTTTCGTCCATTTTTTGAAAATCACTCGACTTCCTCGATTCAAACGAATGCCAAACACAAAGAAATAGACCGATCTGGCTGAAACTTGGTGTGTGTTCTTCCAAGAGATGCTTCTAACTAAACATAACCTCGATACGCGCCAGTAGTGCTATCTCTCTGACTTTGCAAGGACTTTTCAAACGACCCTCGTATGTATAAGAAGTTTACAGAAATGTTTTAAACCTTAGAAGCAATTTTTTGATTAATTAAAACATTACACTGAGTATTGAGGCACTCATTTGAATGAGGTTATAAGTGGTTATCACATTAAGATTTAAATAAAATCGTAAGAGCCATTTTTTGAGAAGATTTGAAACTGAGAAGAGAAATTGATAATTTTTTTTAAATGATTTTAAGGCGCGTCAACATCTAAGGTTATTAGCGCCCGTAGCTTTTTTTCAGTGCACTACCTGGCCTCCGGACAGTATTCTCTGGTTACAGTCAACACTGTCCATCACCGTGAACAGTTAGCTGTAAGAAGTTCCTAGGAAGAGAAAAATCTTAGGGTCAGCAGCTGGATTCGAACCCGGGATCTCCGCGTGGGAATCCAATACGCTAACCTCGTAGCTAATCTCTTTCCTTGAGAAAATGATAATAAAAATATGTTGATCAATAAAATATGGAGATGTTTTTGGTGAATATCTTTACATTCTGGTTAGGTTTAAACAAAAGACTAATCGGATTACTTGGAATGTAAAGGAAAAGCAAAGAATAAAAAGGATTAAGGTTTTCAAGAAGAATCAATCCATCTACAATTTGTTGTTCTAACATTCTCTTAATTAATTCTTACATTATTTACCAATGAAACTGATTAAAACTTGAAGAAGGTTATAATTATTGATATTCTTGTACAGCCGATTACTAAAAGCCAATTCCTACCTGACTATTTGCGTAATTTTACAACTTAGAAGTGGTAAGCAGCGGTTGAGCTTTTTATTATCTTCCAAAGCTGAACTTATCTAAAATATTTTTCTAAAAAAGAAAACATGATTTCTAATCTGTTACTATGTTTAGCAGACAAAATAGAATTGTTTTATTCAAATAACAAGCTTTGCGAATTGTAGTTTTTCAAAGCCGTCTAAGCTTGCGCACTTCTCCGCTTTCTTTGAGATTATCTGCTTGAAGCTTGCGCACTTTTCGGAATTTTTGGTGAAATAAGGCACATATAAAGTTCATTCAATTTTTTTTTATTTTATTTAATTTTCTTCCAGTTTCTGGAAAATTTAATTGAGGTAAAAAGATGGAGATACTTTTAAAATTTCAGTCAACATATTATTTCCAATTTAAGCCATTATAATCAGAAAGACTGATGCAACACGTGGCCTTCGAGTTCATTCGTGAACTTTCGGACTAAGTTTTTTTTTTGTTAGTGTACGAATGGATAGTTCAGACAGAAACAATTTTTGAAAGTGGGGGACATTTTTCATACGAATATTTTTCATATTAAGCTGAGGACGAATTAGAAAAAGGGACCTATACCCAATGTCACCGCATCCTCAAGAGACTTATTGTGCCTTTAGCCGAGGACGAAACATCTATTTCTAATAAAGTTAATTTCCAAAATTAGACGATTCTCCCGTGAAAGTAAGAATTAATAATACAAAGGTTATAACCCTATAAAAAAGGTTATAACCTCCCAGAATAACAGTAAATAGTAGTGGATGTAAGGTTAAATAGTCACACAGTAAAAATATCACACTGTAGGTCAGTCAAATGACAGCTAGCTGATAAATCTAAACATAGATAACTAAACCACTTCAATTTCCCACTTTAAATCATTTCAAATCTACTTGTTTAAATCTAATCGTTACTGAAATATTTCAAAAATAAGAGTTCCGGGTTTTTGTAATCGAAACAATTATATGATACACTATCCTCTCTTTGAAAAGTACTGTTCATTTTTTTTTGTAGTGACTGATTCATCATTTTTCCAATTTGAAGAAAAATTATTAACAGTGTTAGTGGTAATTGTTATATTTGATTTTTATTTATCTATTTTTGCAACTGCAGTCAATTATAATAAGCAAAAGAGATGAGAGATAAGGACTGCGCAAATACACATGCACTTACATAATATAACATATGCATTTACATTCACTTGCTGGCAAGCTTACGTAGCAACCATCCTAAGGGGGTCAATGTTATGTGCTGAGATGGTCGCGTGGCCACCGCCGCTTTAGTCCTGCGATGTGTGGATTTGAAGGAAGTGTTGCAGTAGACATGTTGTGGATCAGAGGGTTGTAATGATTGTGTAGATTTGAGTGGAGTTTTGTGTATCGAGATTGGGGCTATTTCAGAGAAGAGAGGAATATTGAGATCAGAGTGTTTAGTATGATTGGAGACGTAGTAGGGAGCGTTAACTATTGTTCTTAGAATTTTTGATTGTAAGGTCTGAAGTCGGTTGATGTTCGATTTTTTGGCGCTTCCTTAGAGCTGCCATATTGGGGCAAGTAGAGCGGTATATAGTTCTCTATATAACGTTTGTCGAGTAGTCTTTTTAACATTTTATACCTAAGATTGAGGTCAATTCGTTTGAGTCTGGTGTGATATTTGATTTAATGTCAAGCTTTCGGCCTAGCAACTAGGATCTCATCAGGGTTGTGGAACATCTGCAGCAATAAAAGTTATCAACAATTTTTTATAACAAACTATAATCCGTTTTTATTTGTAAAATATATTCCAAATCTTTGAAGATGACTTAGTCCTTAGATTGGAAAGCTTGGCATTAAAACAAATGAAAACCAATTATGACTGAAACTGGCAATAATTGTTCATTCTCGCTTTGTTTAGACAAGCATTTCGTTACAGTTTACTCTGATGTTAATTGGACAACTTCATCTATAATAAAATAATAAAGAAATTTAATATTAGTCGTTAGCTCTAACTGTAGAGTATATACATAAAAAATAGGTTCATATTAGGGAAGGGATTAACAGAGTGGAAAGCGAATACTGGATTCCAACACGGAGATCTCAGGTTCGAATCCAGCTGCTGACCCTTTGATTTTTTTTTCTCTCTCTCTCTGTATCCGGTTGTAGCGTCATATTATATTGGAGTGTTAGACTCCTCAGCGGAGAATGCTCCCAAAAAATTGTTTATTGTAAATTGTTCGTATTAGTTTTTTGTATAACTAGGTTCACACAAATGCATCATTTTGAATCATGCCATTCACGAAGCCTTTTTGTTGTTTTTAAGTCCGTTCCTGATCAATGTTACGTAAATGGAATTTTTATTTTAATGAATTGAGCAGTTTTATCCCGGCTATTACAGCCTACAGAAATAAAATTACCCGGGTACCCCTCCGGATGTGCCCTAAATGCTTAAACTTCGAATTTAAAAAGGAAAAAAATGTTACGTTTAAGCTTCTTAACTTAACAAGTCGCAATGAGAAGTTTAAAAACAATTTAGAAGCATCCAGAATTACCTACCTCAAATACACTTGGCTAATGAAGACAAATAATATTAAAGAATTAGTAATAAAAAGTAAAAATAGAATAATGTTTTCCAAATATAGCAGCACATTTCATTTAAAACGAAGCCCACCATAAATGAAATTACGTAATTCTTCAACTCAGAGGTAAAAGAATCTTCTCTCTTTCTGATTATCTAATTTGCTAAATCTCTGTAATGACCCACTTCTTTCTATGGACAAGATTATATTTGTTAAAGGAAATGAAAATTTTCTGCAAAGATTATTCAATTGGAGCATAAAAATGAATTCAAGTTCTGAAAAAAACCTTGCGGATTTGTAAAAAAAAATTAGTCTTTAAAAAATTAATAACATCAACCCTTAGCTCAATCTCCGCTTCTTTGGATGGCCAAGGATTTTTCGTCCCCTTCAAGACCGACCTTATTGTACAGTCTGTGTGTGTAATGCTCTGGTTACAAGTTGGTGAGAGCACTTAAGTATATTTTTTTTTTTATATCAGAATGCAGTTTGCAGGCATTCACACGAATTTTTCTTAATGCAGTTTTCAGTACATTTTTTTGTTCATAATTTCGTGTTTGCTAAACCATAAATTATGCTTGAGATCAAAGAACAAAGTCTTTACTCATCCTAACTCAGAACCTAAACAAATGTTGCCTAAAAAAACAAAAATTATAATAGAATAATATTAATGAAGAACACTAGTTTATCAGGTTGAAGTATTTTAACAGTTAACAGAACTGTAGTTTCAAAAATTAACTAGTAATAGACAATGTCCACAAAACACTCAAGAGTGGAGAAGTAAACACTTCAACAACATTTCTCTGTCTACTCTCGTCAGCAGAGAGGAGATCACTATCTTTTAAGACGCTAGAAGTGATGTCTGGAAGTGTTCTGGAAGATAGATGCTGTATGAGTGGATTGTGATTAGATTGAATGTTAAGATGGAATTTTCTGTAAAGAGTTTTAGCAACTTGTGTGACAAAAGGGATGTTTAAGTCTTTATCAATGGTTTGATTGATGTCGTAGAAAAGAAAGTTTAAGATCGAAGAATAGATCGAATAGAATGGAATAGAATAGATCGACGATCTGGCCATTAACCCAGACGGGCTTTAATACTCTTACATAAATAAGTTTGGTCGACAGTGAGTCCGTTCAAATCTAAATTTAAAATGTTATGTATTGTTATACATTATGTATATAATGCATTACTTTAAATATTTTTAATATAAATTTTATGGACTTGAAAGGCGAAACAAGTAAGAAAAATCGGTTTTAGGAAATTAGTTTAATTTTTAATTTTTATAGTAAAATGTTTTCTAACAAATTAATGTTTTCATTGCATAATTTATATATTAAGTGGCTCCTAAAGAACAAATTTAGTTTTTCAACTAAATTTCCAATTAGTTTACCGCAAAGGGAGGTCGCTTGAATTCATAAATTATGTACTCGGGATGCTACGGTTTTTCTATATTATAAATTGGCACATAAGAAAATACCTCACGAGGTTCACCTGGCAGTTATTTACCTGTTTCAGAGAAGACAAAGACAAACTAAACTTCAACTTTTGAAAACCTAGGTGACCAACGAAGCGTCCAAACTAAATGGCTTATAGTGTTGGTAAAACTTTATATAAGACACAGATTATAAGGTACTTTCTTTGCTCCTTAAGAACATCTGTAGTAAGAAAATAGAAGAATAGCAACCAGTTGGATGCTACATTAGATCGTGAGAAACTGTAATAAACTAAATAATACCATTACAGCAATATCTACGTTTAACATTTTACCACGTCTAGAGTATAACCGCTTCTGGAATTGCTACTTGGCTATAGAGGGAAGAGTGGGATTTAGTAGAAGTGCTAAGTGATGAAACCGCAACCTGCTGAGATGAGATCTAATGTATATATATACACTAAAACATATACACTAGGAGCGCCTGCGGGTGTATGGAAAGTGATGACGGCGGCGAGCGTTAGCGCGTTAACATTACTTTGCTTGTATAGCGCTGCTTGAGGCTGGATATTACTTCGCTGAGATGATCTTTTGGGAATCCATTTGTATTGGAGCCATTTATAATCTTACTAACGTCAATATCACTTACAAGATTACTAAATTTGAAAATCTTTGAATTGTTTTCCTCTTTTGCGTTTTGTCTGAATAGCTTTTGCCATAACGCCAATTTTACTTCTTGATTTGTTATGATTGCCAGTACAATTCCATGGTCGATTGTACAATCCAAAATTAAAATGAATTTTTTTGTAATATTTCATGAAAAGGGCTTTCTAAAACTGATTTTACAACAATGGTTTTAATTAAATTGATCGTCATTCTTTTAAGAATCATTTAGGAAACCTAATAAACCTAACCACTCGGTTCAACCCAACTTGTAAAATGTAGAATTGCCTTCATTGTTAACTATCAAATACAGAAACAGCAGCATTACAGCGAAATTAGGGAACAACTTCCACTTTTTCCAATGGTTTATACCTCTTGTTTTTCAAACTAGATCAACCCAACTTTTAAAAAGGAGAATTGGCCTTAATATTAACAATCAAATACAAAAACAGCAGCATTCCAGTGAAATTAAGGAACAACTTCCCTCTTTTTCCAAAGGTTTTTACTTCTTGTTTTTCAAAATGACCTAGTCCCTTGGTCGAAAACTTGGCAAAAAGTTTTAAAAAAATATTACCGAAGTTGGAAATATTCTTTCTTTCTAAAATGATTAACGCTATCCAGTGGGTAGAATACGTACTTTAGTGAACAATCAATTTCAAAGTCTGGTTTTGTAGCAATAATTCTTCTTAGGCTCATAAAATGGGTAAATAAAAGTAAAAAGTTAGTAAAAATGAGCTTGTGCACAAATATTAGTAAGGGGAGCACTTATTATCTTTTAGGTATTTCTATCAATAAATTATTATCAATTATTTTCTACGATTAAGCGAAATAATTATAAAATCAAAACGTACTAAAGTGCACCTCTGCTAAAATGCAACAGAGTTGTTTATTTGAATGTTGGGAGGACTCATGTTTTACCAACTTCATCACGAACTCGTGATCCTTACAAAAAACCTATTTTATATTCTCCGTTATATACTTAACTTTTATATGAGAATGTTCATCATAATATTAAAAAAATTAAAATTAAAATACGAATAAGATTATTCTTTGTTCGTCCTTATTAGATATTAATAATTGTAATCTTCTGTTTAATCAAAGCTCATACCTTAATTTTAAACTTAATCTCTTGAACAAAAACTTACGGTTCAAAATGTTAAGTATAAGGGTTGATTAAACGCCAAAAGATACACAAATCAGTTAGTACCCAACATTTCATTAGTACTTCTTTGATATCTTTTAAGTAATTTTACTGTATTAACTATTCACGAATATTTTTTAGAATTTATTAGATGTCACAAATCATAACTTCACAAATGATTTGTTCAACTAGCACACCATTCAACTTTGATTGACTATAATATCTATTCTGTAATCTATAATAATCAAACTATTAATCACATGTTATTACTGCCAGGATTAAAAATACTACCGAACATTGATGTTCACAGATACGTATGTCGTATCTCGTATATCGCACGTTGTTTCAACCCTTCATTTATTGAAACAAGATGTAGAAACTTCAGAAACAAAATGAAAGATTCATTAAAACTTCATCTTTTCAGCTCCTCAACCACTCTTTCGCCATTCGTCTCTCCATTGCACAATCCTAATACGAGGGTCGTTTGAAAAGTCCGTACAAAGTCAGAGAGATAACACTACTGGCGCGTATCGAGGTTATGTTTAGTTAGTAGCATCTCTTGGAAGAACACACACCAAGTTTCAGCCAGATCGGTCTATTTCTTTGTGTTTGGCATTCGTTTGAATCGAGGAAGTCGAGTGATTTTCAAAAAATGGACGAAAAAGAATTTCGTGTGTTGATTAAACACTACTTTATGAAAGGCAAAACGCCTCAGGAGACTAAAGAGAAGCTTGATAAACATTATGGTGACTCTGCACCTTCGATTAGAACAGTTTATAAGTGGTTTCAAAATTTTCGGAGCGGCCATATGGGCACAAGTGACGCTGAACGTTCTGGACGCCCTGTTGAGGTTACTACTCCAGAAATCATTGATAAAATCCATGATATGGTGATGGATGACAGAAGAGTGAAGGTGCGTGAGATTGCTAGTGCTGTGGGCATCTCGAATGAACGGGTACATAATATTTTGCATCAACATTTGGACATGACAAAGCTATCCGCAAGATGGGTGCCGCGATTGCTCACGCTTGACCAGTAACGAAATCGTGTGAAGTGTTGCAAGGACGGTTTGCAGCTGTTCCAGAAGAATCCGCAGGACTTTAAGCGTTGTTTCGTCACTGTGGATGAAACATGGATACATCACTACACTCCTGAGAACAAAGAACAATCTAAACAATGGGTTGCCAAGGGGGAATCTGCGCCAAAAAAGGCGAAGACCGTTCCTTCGGCCGGAAAGATTATGGCGACTGTCTTTTGGGATTCGCAAGGAATAATCCTCATCGACTATCTGGAAAAGGGTAAAACTATTACAGGTGCATATTATTCATCGTTATTGGACCGTTTGAAAACCGAGCTGCAAGAAAAACGCCCACGATTGGCCCACAAAAAAGTCCTTTTCCATCACGATAACGCACCAGCTCACACCTCAGCAGTTGTGGTCGCAAAATTAATGTGAAATAGGGTTCCAACTCGTTTCACATCCCCCCTATTCTCCAGACTTGGCTCCCTCGGACTACTATTTGTTCCCCAATATGAAGAAATGGCCGGCGGGAAAAAGATTTTATTCAAACGAGGAGGTGATTGCAGAAACGAATGGCTATTTTTCAGACTTGGACAAATCCTATTATTCGGAAGGGATCAACAAACTAGAGCAGCGTTGGACGAAGTGTATAAGCCTAAAAGGAGACTATGTTGAAAAATAAAAAAGGTTTACCCCAAAAAATTAAGTAGTTTTTATTTTTGCACGGACTTTTCAAACGACCCTCGTACATTATAGCAAACATTTTGGATCACACCCTTTCTCTATTTTTAGCCCTTCCAGTATAATCTAGTCTCAAAACAAATATTCTATTCTTACTCGCCAATTTGAGGATTACTTTTATAAAGATATTTCCTTCGGAAATCGGTTCAAGAACGAGAAATCTTAATCACAGATTGCGATAACCAAAACTTTTTCCCCAGATATAACTAATTATTGTAACAGCAAATTTTAAGTGTTACCTTAATTCGTAACCTGCCACCTTCATTAAATTAAGTAGATTTAAGGAAGGTCACAAAAATAATTATAATTGGCGAGATAAACCAATGGAAGGTTATTTAGTTTTGTAATTAAGTTGATGTCAACACAAGTTCAAGTTTTAATTTCCTCTATTCAACCACCCACGTATTTAACTTTTTTAGCTGTTTTAAACTTAATTATTAATAAGTTAACGTTTAAATTAAAAAAAAGAAAGAATAATTAGATCACAAATTTGCTAATAATAAGAGAATAACTTAACAAGTTATATTTAATAGGTTTCGCCTTTTATATATTAAAGCCTGGATAATGTTAACCTGTATATAAAATCTCATTACCTTCCCTGTAATAAGGAAGTGGCATGCAATTATTTTTAGAGGACAATGGCGTCCCAAGATTTATCTGAAGAAATTTCTCTAACGCCTGGAAAATCTTTTTGATGTTCTTGTTCTTCCTTGACTGCTCCTAAGGTACGCGAAAGACCTTCCTCAATCACCCTTCTCCAGCTGATCTTCTCTAGCTCCTTTAATACTCTTCTACCAGGCATCCATTTCAAAGCTCCTCTTGGGTCTTTTGGATCCTTTCCTTCCACTTCCTCACTGGGCGCTCTATCCCTCCCCTCAATCGTTTCAAGAAATTCACTATAGCTTGTTTTTGGATAAATGCCAAACGTTACTAGCAGGGCATAAGGCTTCCAGTTGTTATTATTCCTCTTACTAATAAATGGGTAGTCATGACAATAAGCAGGCTGAGAGCGAACCACGCGGTGTGCGGATCATTTCTTCACAGGATCAACAAAAGGTCCTCTCCTCTTTGCGTAGATTGCAATGACGAGGAGGATTTCAAACGTATAATATTGATAAGTCCACGTTATGTAGTAGAAAGGAAACGAATGTTTGACGACGTATACGGGTAATTTAGATGCACCATTTCGCTACGAAGACATAATATTCTCCACCAACATGTGCTTAAACCTGTAGCAGAGCTAGCAAAGAAATATGAATGTATTTAAAAGTTATAGCCGATTAGAATGAATGCAAGAAAATGATTAGAGAAGGATTACGTGATTTTAATTTCGGTTAAGCTATAAGGATGGCAGGAATATTAGAGTACTGATCCATCCATTAGCTGTAGTTTATGTAAATAGTTGTATATAGTAGAGGGATGAATGTGTGAAGCGAATGTATTTATAATTAAGAATGGAGAGTGAGTGAGTGATAAGCACCTAGACGATGCTGGCTGTATGGCGAAAGCCAATGCCACAAAAAAAGGCATTAAAGAAATTAAAATAATTTTGGGATTATATCCTGAAAGACACACAATGTTTGATTATTAATTATTGATTATTAGTTAATTTTGAAAATAATAAATAAAAGTAAAGAATTTATTTTAGTTTTGTTTGAGGCGAAGAGAGTTTAAACAGATTAAATACCGTTTAGAACCCATTTAGAAGACAAGATTCGAGCTACTTTACTACAGGAAAATAGTCTAATTAATATACTCGAGCACCAACCAGAATCAATAATCTTGTCTTAATGAAATTCTGAACTGCTCTTAACTCCTTTACGTCAGCTAATGAATCGAATGCCAGATGTAGGAGGATATTTAATGAAGTTGAAAACCAAATATGGTTCATTTTGTTTTAATGTAGTTATTTATTTAGTAAGTTTAATGTAAACCTACTAAACCTATGTTGTATTCAATTAGCGTTTAAACTGTTGAGGTTTAGATAATTAAACTTTGTAAATAATGAAACAAAATGTTAAACTTGTTTCTCTGTAAAAGGAAGCGTATTCCTACCAACTTTTAATTAATTTTTGTTTTGTTTTGTTTTTGTTTCCTACGTAATTTTTTGTTTAAGCAGTTACATGTATGTTGGAATATTTTAATTAATTAGAAATTACGAACGGAAACTTGCAAATTACTTCTTTATTTCCTGCGAAAAAATGAGGAAACTGTTTTTAAATTTTAAATAAGTTTTTCGTTTAAAAAGTAAACGAACATATCAAATTTTCAGCGAATCGGAATACTAAGGAAAATAGAACGTAAAAAAAAAAAAGAAAAAGCAAAACTAAATACTGTTTAGAAACTAAATACAGTAATAATAGTTATTTATTTAACAAGTGTGGAAAGTAGTACTTTTCCTCACACGAGACAGGGTTTGTACGCACGAGCGAGCGAAGCGATGCGAGTGCAAGTGCAAATTGCCGAGTGTGAGGAAAATACTTAACACTCCAGTTAAATATTATATTTTTTCTGCAACCATTAGGGTTATTAAATAAAAAACAAAACTAAACAGGAATCACTAGAATCCATTTTAAATTTCTATAAGGTAACACTATAACCTTTTTAACTGTTATAATTAAAAATATCTAATTATTTATTAAAGTATTATTTTTATTTCTATATTCCTTTCAATTTTTATTTTATTTTTTAATATTCGTTTTTTAATTATTTAGTTACGTTAAATAAGCTTATTAAAGTTTTACAGAAAATATTTAATAACAAAACTCCTTATATCAAGGAAGCACAATGTTTTTTCACTCACTAGTGAGGAAAGTGACCCTAATGGGAATTTTCCCCCACTAGTGAGGTAAAGTTGGGCAATACACAGCTGATTTTAATTGAGTAATGAGAACATTCCTACATGGTTGCAAAGACATTTATCTACAAATATTAGTTGGAGGGGAATTAACTTAAAGCAAGTCAAACAGAAAATGGATCTTATGAATGGGCATTTCCTGAATACCTTGTTCCTGAACTTCTCTAAATGAAAATTTATTGATTTTAGAAAAAAAATGAACGCAATCAAAATGGAAAGAATAATTGATTGAATCAAATATTTAGTACATTTTGCAGCAATTTTTCTTCTGTATGTTGCCTTCTGTGCATTGATAACTGAACAGTGCAGAACTGTACAGTTTTTTGTATCAAATAAGTTTCATTCCTTGTATAAGTTTTTTACTTAAAATTTCATTATGTCCAACAAAATGAAATTGGCGACATTTTAACCACTCTGTCAGTAATATTTTATTGTAAATCAAAATTATTTTAATCCATTGAAGCATTAAATGAGTAGGAATGTAACTTTATTGGGTCCTGTTATTCTATTGTAATTTAAAGGACAATTCATTTTAAACTTAGAAGTGAGATTTATAAGAAAGCAACAATTATTACATGTTAAATATTAAGCTCATACAGAAAGAACTGTAACAGACGATTCAAACTTCTCCCTAGACTTCTCGACAAGCGATCTAAACTCTCTCTCTACAGAATAAACGACTTATCTAAACCATGATACTGAAACCTGCCTGGACTTACGGGAATGGAACTTTGGGACTCAGCCAAAGCTTCCAATATCTACAGAAATCCAATCCTTCCAGTCAAAAACACTCCGTCAAATCGTAAATGCTCCTTACTTTGTCCCTAACTCTACCTTGCACCTAGATTTCCTAGTTCTTTATGTTTCAGAAGCTATAAGATCCCGTTATATTAAATTCCACACATCAATCACCTCACATCCTAATCCACTAGTGTCCCAACTTACTACTCTACCAGGAAATACTCCAAGACGGCTAAAGCGCAGGTGGGGCCACGCGATCTTCTAAATGAAGTAAATGCCAGTCGACAATAGTGAACCTCTTTAGATTTTTAATTAGAAAAATTAAATTTAAATTAATTTAAAACCTCTTTGGAGGTTTTCTTTGGGAATGGGTGAATTCTCCCCTCATGCTATTCATGTACTTATCTATTATCATGTTGTATGTATCAGCTTCACTGATTGCAAAAATATACTGCACTGTGAAAATAAAGTAAAAAAAAAATTAGCAACAAATTATTTGAATAATAAGACCCAATGTAGCTTTAGATTCCAGCTCATTTAATTCAACAATGCTTTAGAGTCAGTGCAAAAGAAATTTGTAAGAATTATTTGCTGCCATGAACTGGGTATGTACAAATAACATCAACCATATTGTCTGGCCATTACGATTCTAAGTTTATTCAAGAAAACTAGAAACCACAGTAAATAACAATAACCTTAACAATTTAAAAAGGGAGAACAAGCAAAACAAAAATCTCATAATTGTTTTATGATTTGTTGTAATGAGAGTGAATTCGTTGAACATTTAAATTGCATTGCCTTCCTTATCTATGGAAATGATGGGTAATAATGTGTAATTTGCACTAGTTTTTACTTAAAGTATAAAGAGCACGCAATGGTCACCTATAACAGACCTAAAGTTACTAACTTAAACTAGGTAGCTAACCTGCCTAGACTTACTAACTTAAACTAAGGTAAAATGTTCGACACGGAAGGGTTCAAATTGTTTTAACTGTTTTCAGGATTTATAGAAACAAACACTTAGTTGAATTTGTTAATTTCATTATTATAAACAGAACTAATTTCGCTAACCAGTAAGATTTTAAAGTTTTGCAACAAATTTTCAAGATATTGCTAACTCTATTTCTTTCAATCTAATTAAAAGTTCTAATCTAATTAAAAATCTAATTAATCTAAATAAAAATCTAATTAAAAAAATTAAAAGTTAAAAGTTCTGTTACCACGCCTCCACGAAATTATAGAATCTCTCGAAATTATACCGGACCATCAGTTTGGGTTCAGAAAATGCCACTCGACGATCCAGCAGGCCCATCGTGTTGTAGACACCATCGCTACTTCACTCGAGCGAAAACAATGCTGCGCCGGAGTATTCCTCGATATATCGCAAGCCTTCGACCGAGTCTGGCACGAAGGTCTACTGTGGAAACTCAAACGCATCCTTCCTAGCACTTCATTACCTCATACTCAGCTCTTATCTCTCTGACAGATTCTTTCAAGTTCTTCAAGGCACTACTTACTCACGCTTCCATTTATCCTGTCCTTGCTGGTGTGCCACAGGGAAGTGTCTTAGCTCCTCTACTTTACACAATCTACACTGCCGACATACCTTCTAACCTTAATACCTCATCGATATCCTGAAAGAATATCATCGATATCCTGTAGAGCAGAGGTGGTCAACAAGTCGATCGCTAGGCCAGTTTTGGTCGATCGTAGATTGCTCGCAATGTTTTCATACTTAAAGCTAACGAAGAATAAACAACGTTCTGTCCTGACTGATTCCCATACTGAAGACTCATTATTATTATCTTTGTCAGGATATACACCTAATTATGATTCCTTGGTTAGAGACATGCAAACTCAATCTTCCCATTAATGTTAAGGCAACAAAGTAAATTCTAAATCTGTCTTTATCTGTAGCTACTTTGAATTAATAAATATTGTTAATAATTATCCATGTTCTTTTAATTCCCCTGGATGTGAGTTTTTTGGCCCTTTAAATAATTATTGATGTCGTTTTTTACGTAGGTAGATAAGCCGTATATCTATATTTCATTACGAGGTGCACTCAGCGAGCAATTGATAGATTAGCAAAAAGTAAGTCATATTATTCTTTCATGATAAATTTTCCTGGCCCAATTGAAATATTGAAATCAAATTATCAGCCATACTGTGCATTTTTATAACAACTTTTTCATACTTACGAACAAATAGTACAACAACTTATATATTGCAGTTAATAAACAAAATAAATTGCATTTTAAGTTAGTAAAAATCTATCTTGAAAAAGTGTCGGAAAATAGAATATTTTAGGTACCGCATGTACGGAATGCTGCTATCAAAAGTTGGGTCTGGAAATTTATTTTCTTCATGAGCCTATGTCACGAAAACTTAATAAGTGATTTAAAAAATAGTATATTTTACTTATCTACCCATACCTCGCTGGAATGCACCTTATACTGAAACACAGTGTATAAACATAGTATGCATTTCACACCCCTTCTTCCCCCTTAGTCTACGCCGATGACAAGTCGATCGTGACACACTTTTAAGATAAAAAGTAGATCTTATATTCAGAAAAGTTGACACCCCTTCTGCAGAGAATTCTACCGCTGAGTAGTTTCTCCTCCTACTCTTCATGTACCATTGATACAGCTTGTAAATTACTAAATAAATTTTAAAAAATATATATATTTAAAAACTACCCTTAACTATAATTTAAGAACGCCAAAGTCTAACAAACAAATGTGGATTATTACAAAGAATTAATGGTAAACATATTTTTCAAGCTGTGAAGTACAAGAAATTTAACCCCTTTTAAGTAATAGCATTTTTGGTCATTCCATTGTATAAGCATTGCGTGTCTTTACAAATTACTACCCCCTCAGTATTGAATACATTTAAGCTGCTTGCCAGGGGTACAAAAGCTGTTTTACCAAGCTTAGTACCAGACGCTTAAAACCCCCTAGGCTATGCACGGTACTACTTATTTCTACATCGTCATACAATACAAAGTGTATAATATATTTACGTACGTCCAATTGCAAATCACGCATAGAGATTTAATAACAACAAATACTGCATTTAAATAAGTAAATGAAACAAAAATGCTAAGTTTTAAACCATCCCTTTGACCTAAAGTTTATTCTAACTCTCAGCATGAGTGATTGTTTTAACCAAGTTCATAATATTGGGAAATCTGGGCAGAAAGGAACCAAAAGATAAATATAATTGCAGGAGGATCTGTTTGACATTCCATTTAACCTTCATTAAAACGAAAAGTTTACCTAAATTGAACATGATAATAATTATTAATTAATAATTAATAATGAATAATAATTAAATTATAATACTTATATAACTCGGCTTGTCTTGCTAATGATGTTACTTCTCAGGGAGGAAAAACCAAGGCCTGTAGGCTTTACTCAAGTGTTGCTCTCCAGAATTTAAGAACCTAAATGGACGGGTCTGGAGGGCGAACTCTAGAGTAGGGGAGCCACAATGGATCCAAAGGGGTCTCAGTGGCGTAGGCCTTGAGGCCGCCCTACTTGAATCTTATCTTACTAAGCTATGAGGTAAAAACATACTAATTTAACCTAAAATTGATTCCTTTTTGCCTCCAGAAGATGTGTTTTGTATTTATGGTTGTAACGAGATAGTTATATTTAGAAGAATCTTTTTTCAACAATGTTCATGCGTACAATTTTTGCATTAATGTTGTAAATAGTCAGATGTAACAGCTAATATCCTAGTTGGCTTAAATTTAATTAAATAAAAATACGAATAGGAATGAACTAGCATTTTATAAAATAAAATCAGTGGATTTTAGAGCCTTATGCACAAATTGTTACAAGAAAATTTGTAGTTTCTAAATTGAGGGCAGAGAAAATAATGAGATTTGCTATAGTTTTATTTATTTTTACTAAAGAAGACAGAGATGCTGCCATCAAGGACTGTTTCTGCCTAATTTGCAATATTCTATTCGTATCTTTTAATAATTTATTACCAGCTTGTTAAAAACAAGCTCAGAATAGTGCCATATGATTCATGAAGTATATACCTGTGTACAGTTTCCGGCAAGTTGAGCAAGCAATGATGCTAGAAGATGGTCCAGCAATGTTACGTCGTTATTATAAGATATAGAATCACGTAGAGTATTGTCTGTTTGAAACGGTGTACGCTACAATCCTAGCACAGTGTTCCATTATTGCCATAGTGTCACGTCCAGCTTGAATTTCTATCTTGAAAATAATTATATTACTTTAAAAGTACTGTGTTATTTTTATACCATTTTTTTTATTTTATTTATTTATTTGTTATTACTTGACATCACCGTCATCGTTAATGAAAACTGCAATGATGATGTAGTAAAGTTCCCATCATGAGTTTGCCACAAGAAATCATCCTTCAATTTTTGATCATAAAATTGTAATTATTATTTTCTTCGATTTCCTTTCAGTTAAACTTTCCAATTCAAGTTTATTACATTTGTTGGAACATCCTTTTCAATGGATTAGAGAATTCCATCTGGCTGGGAAGGAGGTTAACTGAGCGGAATTCAATCCGAGAAGAGTTTTGTAGCAGAACTAATTTTAGAACTTACAAGTTGCCCTTAAAAAAAGTTAAGCTTTTGGCCCTTAGTGGTTTTCTGCTGACGTGTACGCGTTAAATCATTTCGTTCTCTTTTTGCAATTTAAATTATGATATTTTTTATTTTCCCTTAATAATAATATATTCTTTCATTTCATCAATTATTATTATTATTATTTTTTTTATTTAAGGCGCGTCAACATCTAAGGTTATTGGCGCCCGGAGATTTTCTCAGTGCACTGTCGGCTTCTGAATAGTTTTCTTTCGCTGCAGACAACACTTTCCAACACCGGACAATGAGCTGTAAGAAGCTCCTAGGAAGAGAAAAATCTAAGGGCCAGCAGCTGGATTCGAACCCGGGATCTCCGCCTGGGAATCCAATACGCTAACCTCATAGCTAATCCCTTCCATCTTCACCAATTAATGAAGACAAAATTATTAATTTTACAGAGTACAAGAGACATAGCTAACGCCTTCAGCCGAAGTTTGGTAAGGAAACTAAAAACGAAAGACTTAATAATTTATATAAAAAATAAACATGAAATAAACTATGTATTCTTACAGAGAGGCAGGTCTCACAGCATCTTTGAACAAATTTAACCAGTTACGAGTAAGTGTATTTGACGTGTATACACGTCAAACTATTGTAAATCTCTATTACGGTGCGTTCGACGTGTATTCTCGTTGTGAAAAATATAAAATTGCCATTAACTATAAAAACTCGAAATTTTAATAAAATACAATAAGAATATTATTTGGCGGGATGTTTCCTTTATCTTACCAATAGAACTGCGGTGGGAGTCAGCCAAATGATAAGTGGTTGGTACCTGTTTGGTCTCCGCATTAGAGATTGGGAATTACGCACACAAATAGAAGCTCTCAACTCTTGTGCAATGCCGTTTTTACCTTAGATAGAGATTCAGACCTCCCAGTACGAGCACGATTTCATTTTGCACAGAATTCAAAGCTCTTTTCTTTCTTGTAAAAGCTCTTGCGTCCCTAGTTAACTAGAGCAATGCATAACGTGAAGCGGTGTTAGATTTTGAATGAGCACAGAATGCTCTGGTAATCTCAAGCCCCAGAGATTGCGGAAAAAGTCGCTTGCAGTGACAATTATGACGTTGTAAACTTTTGGTTGTTTTGCCCTGCGTTCGACGTGTATACACGTCATTGTCTGATTTTAATTCCGCACACTGTGAGGGTTTTTTTTTTTTAAATTAAAATTCCTCGCTTAACTGGTTAATAGGATTTAATGAACTGTTAGGCCGCCCAGAAAGACAGAGGAATATCACAATCCTGCAATGAATCATTTCTCCATCAACTGATCTCCTCAAAGATATTTAGCTCCATCTGAAGGCTTCAGCCTGCTTAATGCTAGCCAACATAATGCAAAAACCATGGTTTAGCCCTCGTTTACCACCACCTGAAACTGTTCAAGCCTTTCTGCCCACAATATGAACTATTAAATGTGCGGACTGCAGCGAGACCTAAAACCGTGTCCGCTTTCTGTTTTTCGCACAAATTAAAAAACTGGTTCACAAATAGTGAAATTTCTCGAAGATTTAATTTTTTTCACGAGTTTTTTCGACAATCATTTTAGTTATTTTATTTTTTCCTAACTACGCATATAAGGAACTGAACCTTATTTTACAATCTTTAATTCTGTAAAATCGAAAGTAATTATTATATAATAAAACTATTCAACTATAGCTTCTTTTAGTACCTTATTTTTGTAAATAGCAGTATCTTGCAAGATCATATCCTTTTTCTTTTTTATCCTAAGAAATAATATCCTTTCATTAAAATAAATAACCATTTCCTCTGATATTTTCTTCCATTTACGGACGGTACTTTATTGTAACGAAGTATATGGGGATATTGCCTTTAGTAAATTGTCTGCAGATGATTTTCTACGGTAAGAAAACATTATGAATAAAAGTGAACATCTTATTATACATGTCTATAATGTATAGCTATAAAGTCTACTTTACTTTAATAGTTATTTGGGGAGCACACGTTTATTATATATATAGTATATATATTTATATACAATGTGTGTGTTTGAGTATTCGTAATTTAATATATGTGGTTATGGCAGGAAAGAAGGAAATCGGCGTGGATCCTTTAATAAGCCTCTACTCTTATTAATACGATATTTTTTTTTTCAATAATCATTATTAAAAGTTATTTTATAAAAAATAACGAGTATTATAGTGATTACTATTACATTAAAAGTGTTAAGGAAATAGTTTTGTGATTTACAAAATTAATGGATAATTTCCTCTGCATGATTGTGCATTATTAAACTATGTGTAAGTTTAGTAACAGAGCTTTACCGTGCTTGCTCGGACTTAACATCAATTATAGCCAGAAGATCGTACATGTAATTATATTATTGTGTTCAAGTTTTATTGTTTTTTTTCCTTCTTTTAAAATGAAAAGTTTTGATTTGATATGCATATTAAGTATTGTAATTTAGTCTGAATTGCTGCATATAATTATAGATGTTTTCATTTTCAATGGTTATCTACTCAGTTGTATAAGTGAACGTTAATCAGGTAACGAAATATTTCACTGTCAATAAACAGTTTAACTTCTTCAGTAATACGGTAACGTAAGTAAAGTTCTTGTCGCTTGTGTCGAGTATGGGGGTTCCAAGTAAGGCGCTTGTCGAGAAAAAGTCCAAGATAACGCTCCTTATTAGCCGGAGGAATAGGAATATGGTTCAGATAGATTGGCGGGAGTACCTTGTGATTGAGGGTAAAGGTTATGTAATGAGATTTAGACTCGTTGACCTTTATTCTCCATGGTTCAAGGATATGAAGTTGAGACTGGATGGATCGGATTGCGTTCACTGGATCTGAATTATGGGATAGGATGGTCGTATCAACGGCATACGAATAAATTGTAGGGATTGGATGGAGCGGAAGATCAGCCAGGGTATGGAGAAGTGGAGCGAGAATATATACTTCCTTGAGGCACTTCTGCTAGGATAGGATAAATGGAAGAGGAGGAAGTGTGTTGGATAACTTGTAAGAAGCGATCTGATAGGTAGGACTTAAGAATGAGGTAGTAGGTGCTAGGAAGAAAAGATTTGAGCTTAGCTAGAAGGCCTTGATGCCACACTTTGTCAAATGCCTGGGAGATGTCCAGAAAAACTCCTGGGAAATATTGCTTGAGCTCAAGAGAGGTGGCGACAGTATCCACCTCACGGTGAGCCTGGTGGATAGTAGAGTGACAACCTCGAACTGGTGGTCTGGGATAGAGGACGATAGGATGTTTTGGAGACGAATTAGGAGCAGCCTTTCCAGCACTTTCCCAAGAAATTGGCAGGAGGCTGATGTGTTTGTAGGATTTGGGATCATGGGAAGGTTTCTTTGGTTCCCGAATCATGCAGATAGAAGCAAATTTCCAGAGGATGGGGAAGTGTGTGGTTCTCAAGACGGAATTATATTATATGGTGGCAATGAATACTATAGCCTTGTTTGGAAAGTTGGATTAGGATGTTAGAAGTGATCAAATCGTAGCCTGGACTTTTTTTTACTGGGTAAGTTTTTTATGGCCATTTTGACGTCATTCGGTGAGAAGGGTTCGGGAGGGAGAGAGACTTGAAGAGGAGACAAAACATCAAGAACAAGTAGGTGTTGCATCACGATAATGCTCCTTGTCACACAGCAATTTCAATAAACGAGTTTTTGGCCGAGTAAAAACATTCCTGTGACTCCTCAGCCTCCTTATTCGCCTGACTTGAGACCTTGTGACTTGTTTCTCTTCCCGAAGTTGAAAAATCACCACAAGGGAACTCATTTTGGGACAATCGAAAACATTCAATCGGCTAGTAACCGACCAGCTGAAGGAATGAATGAAGGACCAGAAATGGAGAATGAGGTAGTAGGTGCTAGGAAGAAAATATTTGAGCTTAGCTAGAAGGCCTTGATGCCACACTTTGTCAAATGCCTGGGAGATATCCAGAAAAACTCCTGGGCAATATTGCTTGAGCTCAAGAGCAAAATTTCTGGCTCTTAGTTTCTGTAACTCAACCAACCGGCAGAGCCACGTAAGTTTCAATAATTATAAAGAATTTAGTGTATTTTACTGTTTATTTTTGTATTACTGATTTTTACTGGTTTTTCTATGTTACTGACTCTGTAAATTGTTTTGTATTTGTAATATCCAGGCCCTGAAGAGGACAATATATTTTGTCGAAACGTTGGCAAAAAGACGAGTTGTTTTATTTGACCGATTCCTCGCAAATCTTCCATCCTAAATTATTGTTTACAATTATGAACAGATAGGTTATATTGCTTCAGGAAAAGTTATTCCATACAAATAACATTTTGGTATTCTAATAACAAAGTATTAGCTAGAATTCAATTAATATTGGCACAAATATTTCCTATATGCCCAAAAATTGGGAGATTTTAAGCTTAAAAGCTGAAATGAAAGAAAGTGAAGCGAATTATTTTTTAAACTAGAATTTATTTTAACCAGTAAGCCCTCAGTAACTGAACTAAGTATTAAGTTACTTGCTAATCTTATTGACCAGATCAAAATTTAGCAGAAACTCTTAACCCTGAATTCTTCCATTGTAGTTTTGACAATGATAGTCTATTTTTATTAAAGTCTTTCACGATGAAGCTATAAATCTTTTCTATTCTTTATTTCTTTCTGCTTCGTTAGAGCGCTTTTTTATATTTTTATTTTCAATAAATGGTATAAAGGAATTATTGAATTTAATTCAGTTGCAGAAGAAGTATTTGAAAAGTGTATAGAAGTGTGCAGAATAGCTTTGAAGTTTTGTACGGTGGATAGAAGACAATATGGTTATAAAAAAAAAGATGGCCACAGAGTTCACAGTATGTCGCCTAAAGCTATATTATTTGATAATAGGAATGGTAATGCACCAGTGAATAGTCGATGATTTCTTTTTATTTTATTCTTGACAAGACTATCTTGAAGCAAAAAGAAAGGCCAGATTAAGATATGACAGTAAGTTTTTTAAGGTCCCTTTTATTTATCTTTTGCTTCTTTCTCTTTTCCATCTTCTAAGTCTGTGTTGTGTTTGAAGAATGGGCAGCGGTTTTTTGTGCTCACTTTTTTTGTTATTTATCCTTTTCGCTCTCTTCTTCTGTACCTAAGAAGGGTTGTCAGAAGTGTTGCTGCAACTATGACAGTTCCCACAGGTCCGAAAGGTACAAACAGAAGCAGCCTCTATCAACAGGTGAGCTACATCTGCCAGCCGGCCAACTGTGTACAGCATTTCTATTTTATCAGCAAAATATTAGTTTAGGATTTCCTAAAGCTCTCTTTATAACTTTCCCTTACTGCTGATAAGATCGTATTACGTGAAATATCGCGTGATTCCTTGCACGACTATTCTGAGTTGGAACACAAATTTTCTTTAAATTCATCACAGAACATTCATATTTAATTATTATCAACTCTAAGTACTTTGTTCATTAAATATCGTTCATTACTTCCGAAATGTAACCATACATTTGTAATCATACAAATGTATATCCTTCGCATCAATTTAATTTCTACGTTACCGTAAAGCATCGTTTCCCAACCGTTTTTGGCTCATTTGGTAGTACATCATGCTAAATTGTACCACTTCGTAAAAATGATTATATTTCGTGAAATTTGTTATTCCGAGTGTGTTATTTTATTATTATTATATTTATTTGTATGGAGATACAATGTATCTGTTACAAAGGAGTTCAAGTTCATGTTCACTTTATAAACCTTGTCAAGTGTAAGATCTTAGTTTTAAAACATTTTTAAATGATAAAAAATTGCGTACTTATTTTTCTCTTCAAAATTATTAATTAATTTACAAAGTTCTTCTTTAGGATTATTATATTTGTGCCCAAATCTTCTAAATTAATTTCTTTTAAGCATTCAACTACCTGTAAGTACCAATTAAATTTAATGTTGCTTGGATAGAGCTTACAATCCGTCTCTTTAAGCAGATTTTTGCATAGTTATCATTTAAGTTCTGTCACATGATAATTCTATCAAATTTTCTTTATCTTTTATTGATAATGATGTAGCTTTTCCTAAATTTTCTTTATAGAAGAGGTATGAAATGCAATTATTATTTGTGTTTTCGGATTTTGGAAAATACTCCATGAAAGACAATTTTAATCCTGTTAAATGTGCTATTATATTTTCTCGTATATCTTAAGACAGACTAACCTAATTACTGTACATATTAAAAACTTTACTGTATAATATTATTAATGAAATTGGAAAAAACGTTTCTATATTTTTATGAATTAATTTTTTGTGTCCGCCATTATTGATTATTTTTCGTGTACCACCAACCAGCAACTCGCGTACTACAGGTTAGGAATTGTTGCTCTTCTAAAGGAAAGCTTACCTTGAACATCTCCACAAAAACAACCCAGATAACGATTTCACTCTTTAAATGAAACAAGCTATATCAGTACGTGATTTAGGCAAGAAAATTACAGATCATACAGAATCCTACATAATCCTAGAGGCTATTTTTACGTAAATCTAAAAATTTATAAACAATCCATTACATATAAAAGTGGATCTAGTTTAGGAATTTCGTTTAGATTCAACTTTAGCGATATAACCTTAACAGTAGACAAGAAATAGAACTGTACAAATTACAGAAATGACACTTTAGAGGAAATCTAGATTTGTCTTAACCTAATGACAATACCAATCGCTTAATCCTTCAGGATCATTTCGACTTCCAATCTTTGGATGCCTTTAATCCTTCTGATATAAAATACTTCTAATTAAGGATACCGCAAAGGTTTTTGTTGGAATGAACGATCATAGTGAAGTGATATTCCACAATATTTTAACACTAATTTTTTGATGGTCTTATTTTTAAAATTCAAATACAATTTGTCCAGATTTCAAGTTTATTTGGAATAAGATATAAGATATTTTGTATGATAGTTGTAAACTATTTATTAAGTAGATATACAACTACTTTTGAGCATCACAATATTCATTTTCGAAGAATAAATATTGGAAAAAATAAATGGAAATTTATAAAAAAAAAAAAAAACCGTTTTCGTTCTGTTTTATTTATAAATACCTGTATCTGTACCATTCATGATGAAAGCATTAACTACAAAAATGAAAGTCAAACGTCTTTCAGTAATGCTACTTTTATACAATGCAGTAACTATTAACTGAACAGCCAACCTAAGGTAAGGTACGGATGAGAAAAGTAAGGTCCAACTGCTCGCTTGCAAACAGATCTTCAGGTAGCTAGTTCTATTTGCCCCGGTTTTCTAGGTCATCTTGACAGAGGTTACATTACTAGAGTTGATAGTAGTACAGAACGTGGTTGTACCAACATTAACAACCTAATTACATGCTCTGGGCATTATGGAATATTACTACACCTTCCACTTCGTACCTTACTTACTTCTACCTTGGATTTTATGTACTTTTTTATTTTCTTGAATTAGAATATGAAGAGATGAAGTTTTTTTTTTTGAAAACGAAGAAAAGTTTTCTCTGCTTCCTTTTAAATGAAACAATCCAATTTCTGTTTTTAAATAGTTTGGTGTTTCCTTCTAAAAAATTCACCTATTTGGAACTACCTAAACCCTTTTATTTAATTATTCGATTCATTTTGCTACAGTAACTCAGTGTCCGATTCTTTCTTTTACTGAATAGTACGAAATCACTCCAATCATTTTAAATTTTCAATTATACTAGATTCCAACGCGAAGATCCTGGGTTCGAATCCCGCTGCTGGCCTTCACTTTTTCTCTTCCTAGGAGCTTCTTACAGCTTACAATCCGGTCATCGACAATGTACAGGTTGGCAGTACGCTGAAAAAAGCTCCCGGCGCCAATGTCCTCAGATTCTAATTTAATACCTCTAATTTACTGCGATATTAGTAAAAACCTTTGAAAATACTACAGCTAAGGCTAAATGGTACGTCACAGGTCGCTGTAGTTTACTATAAGACAAATTTAAAATATGTAATACTAATAAACAATTCTTTAGAAGTTCTTGAGGTTTAATTTATATTCTCTTTAACAATTAATATACGATAGACGCGTCAGTTATACGTGAGATACCTAGAAACTGGTTCTGATGAAACAGCAACTAGGAGCAATGTGTTTCACTATGGCCAGTGTGGTTAATAAAAAAGCGAGAATTATGACCTCCTTCGACTCCCTCTGGCTATTCTAGATGCTTAACTTATATTTATGTCTGATCCATTAACTTCTGTATTATTTTTAATCAGGTAATTAGATCTTGCTTCCAATCTGCGAATATTTTTACACATGGTTAGCTTCAAAACCTGGAACAAATCAAGCGCAAAAAAAATGATAGGAAACGAACTATAACGACAGCATATATTCTATGACAAAATGTTGGTTTTATTGCATAATTTGTGAATTTATTGATCTTGAGCAATTGATGTATGATTACAGAGCTTGTGAAAAAGTGAGAATAAATAAACTGTACAACTCACATAGCTCTAATTTACTAAACTACGAGTAAAAACCATTGTTAAAGCACGTAATTATCTATTACTTTGACCAGATTGCCACGGTTTCTGTCTATAAGATCTAATACTACAGCTAAGGTTAAATGGTACGTCACAGGTCGCTCTAATTTACTAAAATACGAGTGAAAACCATTGTAAAAACCCGGAATTGTCTCTAAGTTTGACCAGATTGCCGCTGTTTCGGTCAATAAGTTCTAATAATTCACCTAAGGCTATATGGTACATCGTAGGTCGCTCTAGATTACTAAAATACGAGTAAAAACCGTTGTTAAAGCACGTAATTATCTCTTAGTTTGACCAGACTGCCGTTGTTTCTGTATAAGATCTAATACTATAGCTAAGGTTAAATGGTACATTGCGGGTTGCTCTAATTTACTAGAAGGTTGGAGAAGGTGGCCACCTCCGTGTAGGCATGGACCTTCGAAGTAAGGATAAGGAGCTCCTGCTAATTGAAAGAACTGAGTTGAAGGAGCCTAAAAGGATCTAATATGAAGCACCACCTGATTTCCTACGATAAGTGGTTCCAGGTTGGGTTTTCTTACCAGTAGAAGAGGAGATTCTATTGGGTGAGGGTCCCACATACCTGCAGGCGTTAGGTAACCGAAGATGCATAATGCATTTCTTCCCTTTCAAAATGTGTGTGTATAAAACTATAATTAAGTAATTATATTATAGTAATATACTCGTAATTTAAGTACAGACTGTGTTGAAATAGAAGAATTGGAGGCAAAAAGAAAGCAATAACAAAATCTAGCTATCAGCTGACCCAATTAGCTCTTCAGTCTAGAATTCTATAATATCTACTTTTTTTTTATTTTAACCTACATTACAGTTTGTCATCCAACAGCGTGATTTCCTCAGATTTCATTCATTTCGTGTAAATAACTACTAGTTAAAGGTTAAATCAAGTTTGCGTTTGCCACAGCCATCTGCTTTGCCACAAATGTTTAAGTATTATTCTCTAACAACGTAGAAAATATTGTGAATGTTCTGATAAAAACCTTATAAAAAAAAACATTCTAAACGATTTGGAAAAAGATAAAATATAGTTTTTATTAGCATGATAAGTAATCTGAACAGGTGCCACATTGATAGATTTTTTTTTATATATCATTCTATTTTTCTTCCAACCAGTGATTACCCCTTTATTAGTAGTAATAAAATTACAATGTTACAAATTGTAGTGAAAATGTGGTTTTGGATCCGCATTGATTGATAGTATCTCTGATTTTATTCCTCATAACATGCAGGTTTATTTTTCGCGTTGTTTCTTTTTTGTTCGGTTTCGGATTTTCATCCATTTGCGGAAGTGATGTGTATATTTTAATCAAATATGTATTTGTATCAAATATGTAAACCAAAAATTTTTCGGTGGTAAAAGACCACTAACATAAATTTGTAAGATTCAAATAGTGAAGGCAGGATCTTCTATTAGATTTTAGGATAGAAGCGATGCGTCTTTAACCAGCTCGTCTTAAGATTGTATAGTCCTCAATCTTTTGTTTAAATTTTATTTATTTATTTTATTTTGTTTTATTTTTTAAGAATTTATTTGCTATTCACAATCTACAAAGAATAAAATGTAATGAGTAGGGAACGGATTCGTATGTATTTACATATTTTTTTCTAGGCAATTTACAGACGTTTTTCAACTAGAAGTATTCATACTGACACTTTTTAAGCCGTTTGAGTCTACTTTTATTTCACATATTTCCACATATTTGGATGTTATCGCATATTTATACATATTTGATTAAAATAAATAAATATTTCTACATATTTAATCAAAATATGTACATATTTTTTCATATTTTTCATTTTGGGCATATTTTCATAATTGGGAGGTGGTTGACGGAACTGTGAACCACAGACTGTAGGGCTGTGAATCACAGTGGGTACAATGGTTATTGTAATTTACACAGAATGCTGCTAAACAGTGACGGGCACTTGTTAGTTCTTTGAAGTTGTCTGACGTTGTCTGTTCTTTCAGCTCGTTCGTTGAAGTGTCCAATTCATTTCGTTCGATCACTTAGTGTATTCTTTTTTGGGTGAAATGCCACGAACATCGGCCTCAAACAAACAACTGGTTGCTAAATATCTTCGCGAGTTTCCAGCAGAACTTTTTCGAAGTGATGGAGACATTTTGTACTGCACAGCTTGTGACAAGCGCGTTTCTTGCTCTCAACGTTCCCAAGTCACCAAACATATTGCCACCGGATCGCACATTGAGAATAAAAACAGAAAGAAAGAGAGGACGTCCTATCAAGCCTTCCTTACATCTCCATCATCAAGTAAGTCTACTCTGAGTACAGATCTGTGTCGGGCTTTGGTTAGAGCAGATATCCCTTTCCACAAACTTAAAAATCCTCATTTCAAAGGATTCTTAGAGACCTATATTGGGAAAAAAATGGCTGACGAGAGCACTCTGCGGAAAAACTACCTGGAAGATATCTATAAAGATACACTAACCAAAATTCGAGAACATATCAAAGATGGACCGATTGGGTGTCAATTGATGAAACCACTGACGTTGAGGGCAGGTATATTGCCAATGCAGTTATTGGAAAACTTGACAGTGATACTGATGTGGATTCAAAGCCATTCCTTTTGAACTGTGAGGTTCTCGAAAAATGCAATCATTCCACCATTTCACGATTCTTCGATGCCTCAATGCATATCCTATGGCCCAGTGGAGTTTTGAACGAAAAAGTTCTTTTGTTTCTCTCTGATGCTGCCCCCAACATGGTCAAGGCTGGGCAATCTATTCAGGTATTTTATCCTAAGATAATTCATGTGACGTGTATTGCTCATGCCTTGCATCGAGTAGCAGAAACTGTCCGATCTTTGTTCAGTGACGTAGATTCCTTAATCTCCTCGGTTAAAAAAGTGTTCTTAAAAGCACCAAGTCGCATTAAAATGCTAAAAGATCTCTATCCAGACTTGTGCCTTCCACCAGAACCAATATTGACAAGATGGGGTACTTGGCTGGAAGCAGCTCAGTATTACTATGGAATCTACAATAAAATCAAGAATGCTCTTTCACATCTCGAAGACGAAGCAGTAGCGATAAATACAGCCAAGTCTTTATTCGAGAAACCTAATTTAAGGAACGACCTTGCATTCATTTCTGACAATTGCGTATTTCTTGCACAAGCCATTACCCAAGTTGAGTCCCAAAATGTTCGACTGACAGAAAACGTGTCCAACGTTAAAAAAGTCATCGAAAAGGTGGAAGGAATACCTGGGAGTAAGGGAGATCTGATCAGATCAAAACTGGTAGAAGTGCTGAGCAAGAACAAAGGGTGGGAGACCATCTGCCAGATTTCTGATATTATCAGTGGAACAGAAGTCACCTCAGAACATCGTGTACCCTTTACAACCAACGAGATAACTTCTTTCAGCAAGGCACCCATAACATCTGTAGATGTTGAACGATCTTTTAGTCGTTACAAGTCCATCTTACGCCCAGATCGTCGTCACTTTACGTTCCAACATTTGAAATTTCATGTGTTTGCAATCAATTTCGAAGAGTGAAGTTTTCAAAATTGAAAATTTAACACATCTTTTTATAAATAGTAAAAATGTTCTTTGTTGTATAAATCATTATAACTTGTAAAAACAAATTATTTTGTTCCTAATAAATTATTATAAATTGTAATGTAATAGTAGGGAATAGAAAGTATAAAAGAAGTCAGACGGCAGCGGCTGAAGTGGTGGGGGAACCCGACACACACATGCACAGCCCGTTGGAGTGGGGAGGGCTGTAGGAGAAGAGAGACAGCAGAAAGGCTGAGGCCGGCGACTCGTGCACAAGTCGACAATTTACGAGTTTTGTTTGTCATAACCAACCAAACAGAGGCAGCAGTTTGGGCCCCAGATTCTGCTGGAATTGGCGGCACCGGTGAGTTCTGTGTTGGTGGAAGACTAACCGAGCGACAGTGTGAAGAGACTATTGTTCTTACAAACCCCTGTTTTGTGCTAGCGCAATTGCAATTGAAACACTTATTTCGTTTTGTAGAAGATTATTATTTTATTTCACTTCTTTATTATTTTGCCGTTTAGGCCTATGTTCTGTGTTTGCGTTTTATAATTAAGTTGTAATCAATTATCATTAGAATAAGTTAGCCGCGTGTATTAGAGTGAGTGTGAGCGTGAATGTGTGTAACCCGGGGTTGGGTATCTGCATCCTTTATTATTATTTCTTGTAATGTAAATGTTATTAGCGTAAGTTAAGCTGTACTAGGTGTATTTTGTAAAATTATAGACTTTGGCCAAGATATCTTCTTATTTGTTATTGCCTTCTCTCACCAGGGTTTACAAGTGGTTGTCAGGTGTGGGGTACCTGTTGGGCGCTTACTCATACTGGGCTACACTCCCGAGCGGTATCTCGAGAACGGTTAGGGTTTTTGAGATTTTGAGAATTTCTCTGGACTTATATAGAGTGTAATAATTACTTAAAACCAAGAAAATAATTTTCCGAGTTTTCTTTTTATTAAAATTTTTCCTACCGGCCGGACCATAGAGTGTGATATATCGTTGGAAAGCTCTCAACGAGCCTAGTATTTCTAGACATAGAACAAAGATATTTAGAAGGGTTGTAAATAATTCGGGTAAAAAAAAAAAAAAAAAAAAAAAAAAAAAAAAAAAAAAAAAAAATTAATCAAATACAGTGACAAGGCTCGATACATAATATTGTTTGAATATATATATGTATATATAAATCAAAGTCTTGGTGCTATAATAGTGGCAATTCCGTTTGCACACTGAGTAAATTTTATTGTAATCTTTATCGAATTTGGAGTTATTAGTTAACAACCGTCTATTCCAAATAAGTGTAGGGGAAACACACGGTTATTAGTGCTGCCGAGATGCCGAAAGAGGAAATAGCGTCTCTAAAAATGGAGCTGGAAGCGGCCAGGCGGGAGTTAGAGCAAGCACGATTGTCGTTGAGGACTACTGCCGATGAGGAAACGAGAAAAACAGTTAAAAGGGATCTCAGTTTGCAAAATATGATTAGGCCTTGGGGAGGGAGCGAGAATGAGATTCCACTGGAGGAATTTCTGAGCGATCTTGAGGCAGTGGCTCACAGTGGTGGTTGGACAGAGTCCGATCTAAAACTAGTTTGTCGTCTAAAGGTAACAGGGCGGGCGGCGGCCTGCATTTCGGCCCATCCGGAACTTCGTGATGCAGCCTCAACCTTTGATGAATATAAAAGGGTCCTAAAGGAACGTTTTGGCGAACTAGCAACCCCAGCGCAACGTCTCCTAGAGTTGAATTTGGTAATGCAGCGCCAAGGTGAAAGCGCGCTGGAGTTTGCGGACCGAGTTCGGAGGTTGGGCGAACGTACGGTTGCTCGGGGGCAGGAGGACGGCTCTCTTAAGTGGGAAAAACAGCAGGTAGATAGTTTAATTCTCGCGGCTTTTATTAAAGGCTTGAGGGGGGAAGCAGCGGCCCAGTTGCACTATAACCCACCCACCAACTTCCAGGAAGCAGTGAGCAGAGCTGCGCGGGTTGAATTATACCAAGGGTCTTCATCGCGAGTAATCAATAGCGTCGAAGAACAGGGAACCTCGCAGGTAGCTGCTGCGATGGCTACCCCGGGGAGGGGAAGTCGCCAAATTCGATGTTTCCGTTGCAACCAGGAGGGACATGTCGCCCGCGATTGTGCGCAGCTAAGAAGGGGGGTTAGCAGAAATGCGAGGGAGGGCAGCCAGGAGAAGAAGAAGCAGTGGAAAGATACAAATCCAGGAGGCGCGCCCAATCGCCCCTTTTGCTTCGTCTGTGGAAGTCCATGGCATTTTGCACGCAACTGCCCCGACCGAGCTAAGGAGGCCCGGGCGGCTTCCAACTTTGTGGATAGCTCATCTGTCAAAGAGGCGTCCCCAAAAGCAGCCGGTTCGGCGTAAGCCCCATCGTCGAGCCAGCAGGATCGAATGGGGCCTCTTATGTAATCCCTAATGTTTCAGAGTCTGGGGTACCCCGGGGCCTGATGGTCACCGTGGACGTGGAGGGACTCAGGAAAGAACTATTGGTAGATAGCGGCTCAGAAATATCCATATTAAAGAAAGCCCTGCCGGGAATCCCGTTGAGACCACCTTGCCTTAAGGCTACCAGTGTGACTGGGGCCGTGGTGCCTGTTCAAGGGGAACAGGAAGTAGCGTGTCGCTTGGAAGGGGTAGTCACAAGGCATAGGTTCGTCATTGCTCCCATTGCTTCTAGGGGGGATGGCCTCCTGGGGTGGGATTTGATGGCTAAAGCTGGGGTAGTGCTGAATGCAGCAAAAGGACAGGTCCTGGTACAGGGTAACGGCCGCGAGGGGATAAATTTGGTAAACTATCCGGGCGAATGCGATGTGAAATCTGGGTGTGTAAAAGCCGCGCAGGAAGGGCCCTCGGTTAATCTAGTTGTAAAGGCTGTCAGACAGGTGACAGTCGAACCCTATGTGGAGCAGATCGTCGAAGGCAAAGTCCCTCATTGGAGAGAGGGAGATCTACTTGTTGAACCAGAGGACCTTCCTCAAAGGGGGCTTCGCGTAGCCAGAAGTCTGGATCGGCCCGTGGGGCGGAAAATATGGATAAGGGTTGTTAATTTAACGGGGGGTCGAATCCGCATAGACAAGGGACAAAGATTAGGTAAAGTTAGGGCGTGGGAACCTTTGAGCGCTCCAGAGGTATTGAGTGGTAAGCAGGTTGGACTAACAAATGTCGAGGAGTCTGGCAAGGCGGGAGAATTAAGGATCAGAGAGGCCTGCAGTCAGCGGCTTGCACATTTACCGCTGGGGGATCAAGAGAAAGTAATGGAAGTGTTAGAGCAATACACTCAACTTTTTGAGGAACCCGATAGCGAGGGTTGCCGGTTACCGGTTTTTCACCGTATCGAAACGCAAGGGGGACCCATCGCCAGATCACCCTATCGAGTTCCGTTCCACCAACGAGAAATCGTGGGAGACCATATAACTCAAATGTTGAGCAAAGGGGTGATTGGCCCTTCCAGTAGCCCTTGGTCGGCGCCAGTTGTTCTTGTCCCTAAGAAAACCCCAGATGGGAGTTTGCAGTACCGGTTTTGTACGGATTTCAGGGGCCTTAATAAGATCACAAAGCCCGACGCATACCCATTACCACTAATTGTGGAAACGTTGGAATCCCTGGGAAACAGCCAATACTTCACTACTCTGGATCTCGCGTGTGGGTACCACCAAATTCCCATACGCCCAGAAGACCGCGAAAAGACCGCTTTTTCTACCATTGGGGGCCATTTTGAATATAATAAATTAGCCTTTGGTCTCATGAATGCCCCCGCGACCTTTCAAAGGTTAATGGACCAGCTGCTTGCCCGAATGATTGGAGAGGAGTGTTTTATTTATTTAGACGATATAATCATCTTTTCGGCTACATTAGAGGAACATTGCATCAGGCTAAGAAAGGTCCTAGAACGGATGCGGCTAGCGAATTTAAAACTTCGGCTAGAGAAATGCCATTTCGCGAAGCAGGAAGTAAAGTATCTCGGGCATGTAGTAACCGCCGATGGAGTAAAGCCAGATCCGGAGAAGGTGGCGGCTATGAAAGGATATCGGGTCCCTTGTAATGCAAAGGAGGTGAAAGGATTCCTAGGGCTTGCGGGATATTATCGCCGTTTCGTTGCCGGGTTCTCCGATCTGGCGAAGCCTTTGACATCGCTGTTAAGGAAGGGGGTAACCTTTAAGTGGGGTAGGGACCAGCAGAAGGCGTTTGAAGGCCTTCGAGACACGTTGTGCTCGGATTCAGTATTGGCCTATCCAGATTTTTCAAAACCGTTCGTTCTGGCGACCGATGCATCCAGTGTGGCGCTTGGAGCGGTTCTTGCTCAGAAATGTAATGGTGAAGAAAGGCCGGTCGCATATGCGAGTCGGCAACTGAATAAGGCAGAGCAAAACTACTCTGCGACGGAAAGGGAATTGCTAGCCGTGGTCTGGGCAACTAATCAGTTCCGGTGCTACTTACTGGGGAGGCGTTTTACGCTGGTAACGGATCACGCTGCTTTGCAATGGATGCTCCGAATCAAAGATCCGTCGGCCCGTCTGACTAAGTGGTCGCTCCGGCTGATGGAGTATGACTATGAAGTAACCCATCGTCCTGGGAAGCAACATCTCAATGCAGATGCACTCAGTCGTGCAGTGGGGGCCGTGAGAGCACAGGGTAAACTGCCAGATGAAAAAGAATTTGCGGAGGAGCAAGCACGTGATCAATGGTGTGCCGAAGTGGCACGAATTAGCCCAGAGAAGGTGAACCGGGGTTCCAACGGAATTATGTATTTGATCGCCGAGGGTAGGGAACCGGGAGACGGAAAAATAATGGTACCTGCATCATTACGGGCCCAGGTCTTGTATATGTGTCACGATACCCCTTGGTCGGGACACCCAGGCCGGGAGCGAACAATAGCACGTATAAAGAAATGGTTTCATTGGCCTAACCTTAGTAATGATGTGAAAGGGTATGTAAAAAATTGTCAGTTGTGCAACGAACGAAAATCACCGACTGGATTGGGGATACCATTAGGGCAGTCGTATGAGACCACGTATGCGTTTGAGCAGGTGTCCCTGGATGTGGTAGGACCGTTCCCCACTAGTAGAAACGGGTACAAGTATCTACTAACGTTTATCGATAACTTTACGCGGTATGCTGAAGCTGTGCCATTAAGAACACTGACAGCGGAGGAGACCGCGCAAGCGTTTGTGCGTGAGATCGTACTGAGACATGGCGCTCCCAAGCGGTTGCTTACCGACCGAGGTACTAATTTTACCTCTGAATTGTTTAAAGCCGTGTGTAAACTCCTCGGTATTAAAAAGGTTCAAACTACTGCGTATCACCCCGAATGTAATGGTATGATAGAGCGACTCCACAGAACGGTGGTGGATAATGTATCTTTTTTTGTTCGAAGGGATGGTCGAGACTGGGACGTTTGGATTCCCTTCGCCTTAATGGCTTACCGATCCACCACGCATACCTCCACGGGATACAGCCCACACTTTCTTCTGTTTGGAAGGGAATGGGAGCTTCCATTCGGTTACCATCTGTCTGCAACTGATCTCCCAGCTGGGGCGGAGGAATATATCCGTACTTTACAGGGCAAATTATCCGAGGCTTATCGGGGTGCGCGGAGTGCTACCTTACGAGCACAAGATAAATGGACAACCGCCTATAATCGGGGGAAGAAAGAACGGGAATTCGCGATAGGTCAGCTGGTATATATGCGCGAGCCAGCGGTTCCCCCAGGGCATGCACGGAAGTTTCATAGACCGTGGACGGGACCACACACAGTGGTTGCACGGACCTCCCCATGGAACTACCAAATCTCCTTAAATAAAGGAGGATTGGTGGTGATACATGCGAATCGCCTTAAGGCGGCTGGGGATAGGGAGAACGGGGAGGATACAAACCGCGCCGCAAAAGCGCAGGAGTGGAATTGGCCCAGGGGAGGCAGTTCGACCGGAAGCAGCGAGGAAGAGGGAGGAGAACAAACGGACGAAGGGAAAGTGGGGCCTGACACGAGTCCAGAAAGTCCAATAGTAGAGTCTCGGGTGCCTAATCGCCAGGAAACAGTCGTTTCCGAGGAGGGGTTTGATTCAGGGGAGGAAGAGGAGGGAGGTGGGGATAATACATGGAGACCGTACCCTGACCAAATGGCCGGCTGTGCACTGTTGCCCCGATCGCCTTACGAGCTCCGAAATGCTGAGGGAAGCCAACAGGTAGCTACCCCGAGGTCTGGCGTTAATACACGAGTCCGCCGTCGTAAACGTAAAACCCCGTGTGGGAGTCCCCAGACTGAGTAAGGGGGCGACAGATTGCAAGTTAACCGCAGAGGCGGATAAGATTCTTCTGAAGTCTATAGTTCTGGTAGTAAACACCACAGGGTTCAAACAGTCAGCGCGAGAAGTGAGGAAGAACTACGAATCCAATTATGGCAGAACCGGAAAAGCGCACGTAGACCGACAGCCTAGATACCTGTCCACTAACAGTATGCCGAGTATAAGAGGAACTCCGGAGGAGGATAGCCACGATGAGTAACCAAGCATGGGGAAAGAGAGGTCGTCAACAAGGAGCCCAGGAGTCCCTGCTGAGGTACACGCTCCCCCCCCCCTGGATAGGAACATCTCCAACATACACGGAGGAACCATAAGCAGGTCAGCAGGAAGATTGAGGAAGTGAAACCCCCATTGTTTCACTTTTCCTTAAGGGAGGAGTGGTGTAATAGTAGGGAATAGAAAGTATAAAAGAAGTCAGACGGCAGCGGCTGAAGTGGTGGGGGAACCCGACACACACATGCACAGCCCGTTGGAGTGGGGAGGGCTGTAGGAGAAGAGAGACAGCAGAAAGGCTGAGGCCGGCGACTCGTGCACAAGTCGACAATTTACGAGTTTTGTTTGTCATAACCAACCAAACAGAGGCAGCAGTTTGGGCCCCAGATTCTGCTGGAATTGGCGGCACCGGTGAGTTCTGTGTTGGTGGAAGACTAACCGAGCGACAGTGTGAAGAGACTATTGTTCTTACAAACCCCTGTTTTGTGCTAGCGCAATTGCAATTGAAACACTTATTTCGTTTTGTAGAAGATTATTATTTTATTTCACTTCTTTATTATTTTGCCGTTTAGGCCTATGTTCTGTGTTTGCGTTTTATAATTAAGTTGTAATCAATTATCATTAGAATAAGTTAGCCGCGTGTATTAGAGTGAGTGTGAGCGTGAATGTGTGTAACCCGGGGTTGGGTATCTGCATCCTTTATTATTATTTCTTGTAATGTAAATGTTATTAGCGTAAGTTAAGCTGTACTAGGTGTATTTTGTAAAATTATAGACTTTGGCCAAGATATCTTCTTATTTGTTATTGCCTTCTCTCACCAGGGTTTACAGTAAAAATGTTCTTTTCTTGTATAAATAATTATAACTTGCCCCCCCAAAAAAATTCCATTTTCATAAAAAAAAATGTCCATTTTACTTAAATATTCCAGAAAATATTTTAAGAAAATCACATATTTTCCACATAATTGACGAAAATAAATGCATATTTTAATTAAATATTTGGCATTTTTAAATACATAAAAATCCGTTCCTTAGTAATGAGTGAATATGAAAAGAACACTTCATGACAGGATCAGCTTGAGGAGAGAAGCTGCCCACCGGCAACACTCTCGCTGGAGTTTCTTGCATTACTGGAGCTGGTCACGAGGCCAACAGCGTTTCAATCGTCGTGGAGGACGAACTGGAATCGTATTGGAGGCGAGATTTTGAACAAGAGGATTTGTAGAGAATGGAAGAGAGTCAAAGAATTTTCTATATTTAGATTTGGATTCTTCAGTTACGTATGAGATTTCGAGGTCGTTATGGAGGGTAGAGTTAGAGACATAAAATGGAGAATTCGTAATCTGACGGAGTATTTTTGATTGGAAGGACTGTACCTTTTGTGAATTGGAATGTTTAGATGAATCCCACATTTCAAATCCGTAAGTCTAGATCGGTTTGAGTAGGATGTCATTAAAACTGTCCAGTAGGACAGTTGTATCAATTTGAAAGATACGGCCTTTCGGGGTCGCGATGGTATATACTTAGGAGGAGAGTTGGCCCCACGTAAATAAAGCCCCCTTTTAAACAGTTATTAATAATAACTCTGTAAATCTTCGCTCGCCTTTGACCAAATTAGGCAAGAAGAAAAATTTAGAATGCGTGACATTAAATTGTCATCCTGCTCTTACACCCACTAAAGGCAAGAATTGCTACTATGTAGGCGCCACGGTAGCCGAGCGGTTAGAGGCGAGACCAGTAAAGCTAATAATATGTATTGTGGTACAAGGTTCGATTCCCGGTCTTAGGCATTGGTTTTTCTTTAATGGTTAATAAAAGAAATTTACAGTAAAGTATGTTTGCTAGTCACCTCCGTCCACGACACCTAATTGGTAGTTGGTCGTAAAGCCCTGCCTGAAAAAATAGGCGATTACTTTACTTTTTACTTTACTATTGCAACTATGCCGTATTCGCAGTTTAAATTCTCTGTGATTGCAAATCATTTTTTTTCCCCCTCTTTAGAAGTTATCGTGATCACAGCTTGTTTTCTCTTACATCCCTTAAGAGGAAGTAGTGTTAACAAAATTTATCTTTTTCCTTTTGTACCTTTTGACGTTTAATCAACCCTAATACTTAATTTTTTAAACTGCAAGTTTTTGTTAAGAAGATATATTAGACGTTTATGTTCCAGAGGTAGCTCCGATTGTCTTCTAATTTGTCGCAATAGTAAATTTGTTCCGACGATTGAGTTCTAGTCTTCTTAGCCTGCGGTGCGGGTTCCACATTAATCTTTTGTCGATGTACATCCCAAGATAGCGAACTAAGTTAGCGGAAGGTAGAAGAATTGTGTTTAGATTTATAGAAGAACAAGAGTTACGACGCTAAGTGAAAGTTATCTGTTGGCATTTTGGAGTATTGAACTTGACTCTCCACTCATTTAGGGCCCAGGGTTCTGGTTTGTGTAAGTGATTTTGCAGATGAGAGGAAGCCGTCGTGGCGTCCGAGTTAGAAGATAGCCTCAAAGTGAAAAAATTAAATTATATTTTATCGTAAAATTATTCCAAATATTGAATAGTATATCAATGGTTTTAATACAAAATCATCATTTTAAGATATCTAATGAACTAAACATGCTGAGTTAAATCAGAATTTTGAATTTAACGGCTATTAAATTGTAAAGACCAAAGATCTGTTTCAAGTAGTAATACTACCAAAGAAAAAATAAAACAATGTAATGGACATTTTGTAGAAAAATTAGTGACTTGTTGCCAAACGTGCGACTTAAATCTACCAAATTCTTGGAGTACACAAAAACACAAACCAACGTTAACAGCGTTATGAGCTTTAAAGATCGGAAAAACAGTAAAAATTATGTTAGATTTTGCGTAATTAAGTGGCAGAAAATTCTGCTAAATTACTTACTGATCTGGTGTGAACACTTAGACCACTTTCTCTTACTTAAAAATATCAATTGTAAGAAATAGCAAAGCAAATACTTAATTCTGTTTTGTAGGCAGGAATTTCCATATGTTTTTAGGCTCCTGCCGCGAATAAGAATGAATTTATTAGAACTGTCAGGAATCTATTATAAAAAGAATTGGGCCAAGGATATTTCACAGGGGTTATTCCATTTTGCTTAGGATTGTTTAAAGAAGAAATAGAAAACAGAATTTCCCATCAAGATTTTCTTAATTGAATACATTTACCAGTGAAATATAATTTCAAAGTTGATAATCAAGAAGCTCTTGGATATTTCCCTGACAATATGTTGCCGTTACAATGAGCGAAGTTTTCACTTTTGATAGCATTACTCTCAACAATTTCCTTTCAAGTTCCTAATATTGTACCAACTTTACTTGCTAAGAAACCTCTTTGGCACAAGTTTAACCAGAGAAATATTACTTACTAACGTAGAATTTGCTAAATTATTTCCTTATAATATCGTAAATGTGAATAGTTATACTACTGCCGCTAGTTATGTAATCATGCCGCGTTATAGAGGGTTCACCCTGCACGTTTTATGTGCACCCGGCTACCGCATTGTTATCTGATAATGTCACTGTAGTAACCATTTTCTTCCCTTCCTTATCTTAATTATATTCTCTCTTTGTTTCTCCTTTTCTTAATTTCTACATACTTATTGTCCCTTTTAATAAATTTAAACTTATCGCACAGTTATATTTAATTTCAATGATGTGCTAAAAAGTATAACACACTACGTAATGTGGTCAATAATTCCTTTAGTTCTAATGCCTCTGGTTTATGTAGACACTAAGGGCACTATTTTGTACTTTAGATCAATATTAAACTTGAGCTTGGGCAGTATTGTAACCTTAATTTCTAAGGCAGCGAACCATTTACCTAAGTGATTATTTTTCTCAAAAATTAACAGCCAATCAATAAAATCCTTTTAAATAATATCAACCCATCAGATGCGTTTTATAATAATACAACAAGGTTATTTATTATCGCGATATCTTAAAGTAACTAATTTCTCGTCAAAGTGACTCCATTAACCATCTAATAGGGCCTGGCAGATGATAGCCTCTGTAGTCGTTGTAAAGAGTGAGGTAGGAGCTACTATCTATCGGAGCCTCGCCAATTGATTTGAACGCAGTTTACGAACGTCATTATATTTTTTAAATTTTGAATTTAACTTAAATTATAGCTACTAAGAACTATGAACGGGCTATTCGCCAAGGCTGACTGCAGAATTAATCTGTCAAGGCCGTGGGGCTATAAGGATAATTGTAGAACTATAACCGGCCACTACAGGCTCAGAAAACACATCTGCATCGCATGGGCCTAGCAGATGATAGCCTTTGTAGGTTCTGTCAGGAAGAGGAGGAAACGACACTGCACGTGTTGTGTCAGTGTGAGGGGCTTGTCCTGGTAAGGAGTTACTTCTCGAGGAAGAAAAACCAAGGCCTATGAGTTTTACTCAAGAGTCGCTCTCCAGAATTAAGAGTCTGATTAAACGAACGGGTCTGGAGAGCGAGCTCTAGAGAAGGGGAGCCACAATAGATCCAAAGGGGTCGCAGTGGCGTAGGCCTTAAGGGCCGCCCTATTAGAATCTAATCTAACCTAATATAAATGTTAGATTATTTCTAATTATAAAAACTGAATTTATGAAGCAATTAACTGCATATTTAATTACAAAATATTTTGTACTTAAAAAACACGTATATAAATACATATAATCAATAATTTCTATTTTGAAAGATGTATTAAAGATTATCAATTTTAATAATAGATATTTTTCGATAATTTTGGCAAAAGTTTAACCAGAGAAATATTACTTAGTAACGTAGAATTTGCTAAATTGTAAATAGATAGATAATATAGATTTTAATAGATATTTAACCTTAATCTTTTTAGTGTTTGTGCTCTCGTACAATAATTGTTTTGAAAACAAGGAAGACGTTTAATCTACTCAAAATTACTGAAAAATATCAGAACTAGAAAGCTTTTCATCCCGCGGATCATCTGTTAATCTCAATGTTCTGGATGAGTTAATTTTGGCCGCTAAGTTATGGACCGGGCAATCGAAGCATGGAAATTGAGCTTCTAGCGTTTTTTCGACAAACCAGATCATTTCATAATCAACCAAAATCAAACAAAAACAAAAATAACTGCTACCAATATCGAGAAAGATCTTTTCTATAGAAAAATATAAATTTTCCCGACTAATTCCAGTTTTTTGTTTGGTCCATACTAGGAAAAACTACACCTGTCAGAACTGTCAAATTGTGACAAATTGTTATGAATAATTTGAATTGACAAAAATACTTGTTACGTTTAGATAAATCAAGTGATTTGCTAAACATAGATCTAATCCAATGAACGTAAAAGTTAGTGTCAGGATTTCCGATATACAATAGACTTAAGGGAACACAATTTACTGTAGTTCAGAGTGATTTATTGTAGCTATATCTATTGGCCAAACTGAGCCAATATCTTCTCTTGAAACTTAATACAACATTTTGTAGGGTATTTTGTACGCTTTAATATAACCAATATTGAAAGAATTCTGAATTCGAGTCTTCAAAAATAAAAATTTAAAAAAAAAGTCTTAATTTGGAAGAATTTAAATCGGTAATCAATGGTGGTTAACATTTAGAACTAGCACATTAATTTAAATTAGCATGGACTGATTTAAATTAGTCAATAAGTTTAATTATTAGGTTTGTAGTTAGTTTTTCGTTTATACAACAATAAGTTCTACTTTATTTATAATTTTTGTATTTTATTTTGAAAATATTTTATGCAGACTGAGAGGAGCGAACCACGCGCGGTGTGCGCATCTTATTTACACAGGATCAAAGAGGTTCTCTCTCCTCTTTGCGTAGATTGCAATGAGGAGGAGGATTTCAAACATATAATAATGATATGACCACGTTAAGTGGTGGAAAAGAAACGAATGTTTGACGACATGTACAGGTAATTTAGATGGACCATTTCGCTACGAAGACATAATATTCTCCACCAACATCTATGTGCTTAAATCTGTAGCAGAGCTAGCAAAGAAATATGAATGTATTTAAAAGTTATAGCCGATTAGAATGAATGGATGAAAATGATTAGAGAAGGATTACGTGATTTTAATTTCGGTTAAGCTATAAGGATGGTAGGAATATAGAGTACTGATCCATCCATTAGTTGTAAGGTTTATGTAAATAGTTGTATATAGTAGAGGGATGAATGTGTAAAGCGAATGTATTTATAAGTAAGAATGGAGAGTGAGTGATATTCTAGTGATAAGCACCTAGACGATGCTGGCTGTATGGCGAAAGCCAATGCCAAAGAAAGAAAACAAAAATTAATATTCAAAATTTATTATAAAAATCCATACCAAATATTAATGAAAAAGATGAATTTGACTAGGTTGAGATTATATTTCCTTTAAGGTTAAATTTCAGTGTAATGTACGATTAAAAACTGAATAATGTTGGTACGTAAAAATGAAATATAACAATTGTTCGGTGTTTGTAAATAATAGAGGGTTAGAACTCCGAGAATAGCAGCAAGAGTGTGACTGTTCACCACTGATTTTGTATTTATTTAAATACAAAAACTATATTCATTTATTCAATACAGTAAAATAGTTTTAAATAATCTGCAGACCCAATAGCAATTAAGAGGCAAGGACGATTGTATTCAGGATGGTGAGATAAGCCATGTTGATGTCCCCCTCGCGTGACAGTCAGAGAGCATGTGCCCCCCAGATCTGAATCAAACCGTCCGCCTACACTCAAAGGCGAGAAGAAAACTAACCACATATTCATTCTGCTGCTCTCAAGCACATAAATTACCTCGATATTGTTTCCGTGCTGATGGGACTCGAATCTATTTTTAAAGCGTAATTTATTAGAGGAAAACCTTTCTGTAATTGAAATAAACTAAGAACGAAATGCTTACATTAAATATTTGTACCCAGAGATATTTGCATTTTAAAACCATTTCGTTTATGAAACAGTGCAGCGAGGTACATAATTATGCTGATATTAATGATTTGGACTAACAAAATCAGTAAAACATTTCCAATTGAACTCTTCTGAATATTAGGGCTTATTTGTAATTGGACATAATGTTCATGCCACGAGAACATGTCGATATATGAAGGACAAGAACGCTTTGTAATGTTTTTATTTGGCCCAAAAATCTAAAATTAAAATTTACAATTTAATGACAGAAATACTTCTGAAACTATTGTATGATATAAAGCATTGTATATTTCACATCAAGTTTCTAAAAGAGAGATTGTAAACAGATCTTTGTTTTACATTTTTCAGTGAGCGAAGAAAAGTTAAAGTTCAGTTAAAATTTCTGCCTTCAAAAATAGAACATTAATTCAATCAGAACATATTTTCATTTCCTACATAAAATTAAATAAAAGTTTAATTGGAAGGAAACAGATATAAGCTGAAGTCTGAAAAAAAGCAAAAGAATTGTATAACTGTACAAGGTATTAGAGCTTTTAATAAATATTTTCCAGAACATAACGAGAAGCGTGATTAAACTGTATCTTCCATTTTGAATTTATTTGTAACTTTAATGAACTTATAATTAGGTACTGTTTCTTCTCAGTTCTTTCTTCCAGAGTATGGCAAAATCTTATTTGAAGTAATTCATTTCAAATAATCATTTCAATCAAAACATTTCAACTAGCACCTTTGAAACAATTTATTACAATTAGCTAAATTTAATAACATATTTAGAAAATAATTATTGAAATAAATGCAAGCCTACATTTTCAACCCATCAATTTGGGCTCACTCCCAAAAAGTTTTACCACATACACGAGACTTTTATCCTATGCCAATTTCGGCCATCCAACTCATAACTTAAATCATTTTTATTCAAGTACCAAGTGGATGGGATGAAGATAATAAAGTGATGAAAAGTTGTGCAGTTATGCTTTAAAAGGTATGTGGAATTAGTAATTAATGTTATGAGTTGATGGGCACAAGTTGATGGGGTAAAGATCAAGGGTGCAGAAAATATAATAAATATTGGTGAAAGAAGCCTATGTTGATAGGATAAAAATGTGAAAAATCTGATGTTCATAAAATGAAAAGTGGTTATTTCTTATTTCAAATAAATAAATAAAATTAATAGTTATTTAGTCAGATTCACGTGGAACCCACACTCTAGACTTAAAAGACAAGCAATGACAAAACATGCTAAACTGCTTTACAGACTACTTGGACGACGCTCTAAATTGCCCATAGAACTAGAAACGTTTTATACACAATACGAGGGTCGTTTGAAAAGTCCGTGCAAAGTCAGAGAGATAGCACTACTGGCGCGTATCGAGGTTATGTTTAGTTAGTAGCATCTCTTGGAAGAACACACACCAAGTTTCAGCCAGATCGGTCTATTTCTTTGTGTTTGGCATTCGTTTGAATCGAGGAAGTCGAGTGATTTTCAAAAAATGGAGAAAAAGAATTTCGAGTGTTGATTAAACACTAATTTATGAAAGGCAAAACGCCTCAGTAGACTAAAGAGAAGCTTGATAAACATTATGGTGACTCTGCACCTTTGATTAGAACAGTTTATAAGTGGTTTCAAAATTTTCGGAGTGGCCATATGGGCACAAGTGACGCTGAACGTTCTGGACGCCCTGTTGAGGTTACTACTCCAGAAATCATAGATAAAATCCATGATATGGTGATGGATGACAGAAGAGTGAAGGTGCGTGAGATTGCTAGTGCTGTGGGCATCTCGAATGAACGGGTACATAATATTTTGCATCAACATTTGGACATGACAAAGCTATCCGCAAGATGGGTGCCGCGATTGCTCACGCTTGACCAAAAACGAAATCGTGTGAAGTGTTGCAAGGACGGTTTGCAGCTGTTCCAGAAGAATCCGCAGGACTTTAAGCGTCGTTTCGTCACTGTGGATGAAACATGGATACATCACTACAGTCCTGAGACCAAAGAACAATCTATAGAATGGGTTACCAAGGGGGAATCTGCGCCAAAAAAGGCGAAGACCGTTCCTTCGGCCGGAAAGATTATGGCGACTGTCTTTTGGGATTCGCAAGGAATAATCCTCATCGACTATCTGGAAAAGGGTAAAACTATTACAGGTGCATATTATTCATCGTTATTGGACCGTTTGAAAAACCGAGCTGCAAGAAAAACGCCCACGATTGGCCCACAAAAAAGTCCTTTTCCATCACGACATCGCACCAGCTCACACCTCAGCAGTTGTTGTCGCAAAATTAATGGAAATAGGGTTCCAACTCGTTTCACATCCCCCCTATTCTCCAGACTTGGCTCCCTCGGACTACTATTTGTTCCCCAATATGAAGAAATGGCTGGCGGGAAAAAGATTTTATTCAAACGAGGAGGTGATTGCAGAAACGAATGGCTATTTTTCAGACTTGGACAAATCCTATTATTCGGAAGGGATCAACAAACTAGAGCAGCGTTGGACGAAGTGTTTAAGCCTAAAAGGAGACTATGTTGAAAAATAAAAAAGGTTTACCCCAAAAAATTAAGTAGTTTTTATTTTTGCACGGACTTTTCAAACGACCCTCGTACTATCCTCAAACCTATGTGGACTTACGGACTGGAGCTGTGGGGTTCAGCCAAACCAACAAACATTTAGCCAAAACTACTGCCGATAGATAGTTGACGCTCCTTTCTATGGTGACTAACCTCACCCTTCACACCGACCTCAACATTCCCTTCTTAGACCAACTCGCCAAGACTAAATATCAAAAGTTCCATACTACTCTCTCGACTAGCTCAAATCCCTAGTACAATCTCTCGCCTCCTCTGACATCCCTAACAATACTCCTCGACGACTGAATCGCCAGTGGCCCCGCGACTTCCTTGAGGTCTGAAGAACTAAATCTCTCCTCTCTCCCACTCATATTCTCCTCTTCACATTCCCCTATCTCATCTAGAGAGTTACCGCTGGGTAGCTTCTCTCCTCCTGCTCTTCCCGCATCAGTTCATCTTATTTACCTCCTATTTACTTATTGTATATATTTATACAGATTGTAAATTACAAAATAAATAATAATGATAATAAACAAATTTAGTCAGATTATTTGAAATAACTCTGCGAAACAAAATTATTTCTTTAGTTATTTGAAATAACTATTATGATAATTTATTTGCAATAATGCCCAACTGCAAATATGTTCCCTTTCAAAACTAATCACGCTCAGAAACAAAAATTTGTTTTTAATGAGTAAAAATGATAGGCGCGTATTTTGAAAAAAATGTATAATCCAAGTTATTAATTAAAGTTTTAGAGAAATGAGAAGGCCAGTAAGAGGATCAAGTTAACTGAGAGAGGAATAAACTTTCCTAAAATGGGAGTAAAAAAGAACCATTGTTTAACTTTTGAAGGCATTAACCAGCGACTATGATGAGAATTAACGATTACATGCAAAGCGTGAAGGGATAAACTGAGTTCAAATACATATTATTTGTTTTAGTTACCATTATAAAGGGTTTATTGCCTAAAATTATAAGAAAATTAATACTGACGACGTATACACTTTTAGTTACTTATTATTCCTTCTAAATACACAAACACAAAGATTGCCTAGTTAAAGATTTTATAAAGTTGCTACACTGTTCTTGACATTCTCTTTAACTATGAAGTGAAACGGAAGTAAGAGGTTGCAGAAGTTAACTACTGAAAGATCTTAGATTAAGGGAGACCCACATTCTAATATGATTTTAAGTGCTTCAGTTGCTATTGACGTAAAAGGGGATTATTCTAAAAAGGGTCTTAACTTATTTATAAACGAATCTGTCATATCCAAGCTTTAGTTTAGTATTATTTGTTTCCCTTGTTTACATAGACTGCATTATAACTTATTTTATTATTATTCTTTTTTTAAATAACTCTTTATTGCAATTTTATTCTTAGTTCCAATAGTTTAGATACACTTACACTATTTCGGAATTTATATTAGATTTTAGTCGCAGACTATTAAAACGGCGGTTTCCCGATCTACAGGACAGGACCTCTTCCTCAAAGCTCTCGATTTCCCTGCCGCAAGTCTCTTGCAGGCATCTCATCCTCACAACTTCTCAGTGGTATTTTTTCCTTTTACTATTCCATTAGAGATCCACCCTTTCTCCAGTTGTGGCTGTCGACCAGGGGACTTCCTCCTATAAATGTCTATACCACTCCAATATCTTCCTAGCTATGCTCTTATCCAACGTTTTTTCATTACTACCATTTCCAATCTTACTTTCTATTCCTCAGTCTACCCATTTGCTTCTTTTTCTTTTAATTGACCTTCGCCAATCTACAATCTGTACACATGGGATTCACTTGTAGGTTGTAGTACCGGTTTCGGTACTATAAAGCTTAGTACTCATCATTTCCGAGTATGATTATTGATATACATGTATCTTTTGGAATATCCTTTATTTTACTGTACCCTCTCTTAGCTTTGCTATTTAGTGCTTAGTAAAAAACTGAAATGTTACTTCAGCGCTGATTGCCAGTTTAAACAGTAAGCTACTTCTGAAACCAGGGTACGGCCAAGCACCCAGTACCGAACAGGTTCTGTATGTCCATAGATATTTGGAATCGTTACTACCTTGAGCAAGTGACAGTTTACTGAATGATTTTGTTTGATTCTTAGATGTACCAACGATTTACTTTTATTTATTTATTTATTTTTAATTTGCTCATAGCACACACTAAAACTTTTATTCGAAATAGTTTCTCTTAAGGAAATTGTAATGGCTGTAAAATCAGAGGAAAAACTGAGAATTAGAAATAGAGATTCATACATTGAAAATAAGTTAAACATTATAAAAACTCAAATTATTTTTTGAACATTTGGCAAGTAATTGAGAACAAAAGACAAAAGTTTGACCCAACAAATAACCTTATGGTTTTCTTTCCCCCTTTGGATAAACCACATAAAGAAGGCACATAAATGGACTAATGTTTATATTAGAAACAGATTTTGTAAGGCATAAGAATCTAAACTCTATCGTAAGTTAGCCACTTTGTCTAAAAGTTACAATTGTCTATCTAATTGTGTAAGTGTTATAGTCAAATTTCCTAAGTTTCCTTAGTTTCAAATTCTATTCCTTCAATAAATTGTGGCTGTTTTAAATGACATTCAGCATCACTGAGCCATGCAACACTATTCTAGGAAAGACTTATAGATATAGACTGTTAATTCGAGAAATTGAGGCTGTTCAGAACAAGCCCTTTCGGTGGTTAGCTTGCCGTTTGGAAATCCCTAAAGAAACCCGTTGTCTATTCCGATCTACAGCTCACTCTCAATATTCCTCTACTTGCCACCAGAAGAATTTATTATGATCTCTCTCTTTCCTCAGCAAACTTCTCCATTCTCAAATAGACTGTCCTTACCTTCTTTCTCTTATTTCTTTTAATATCTCATCCCATATACTACACGACATTCTTCTCCATTCAATGTACTGAACAGCAAACATAATTACGTTTTTTACTCCCCTATCTTTCGTATGATGCGAATCATTTTGACTCAGATTTCTTTGGCACTGATATATGTAGTTACAAAATTTTCTAAATAAAGCTACATGTTACAATTTCTTTGTACTATTTGAATTATTAATGCTATTATTATTATTATTGATGTTTTTGTGAAATGGATTATTGATCTCTTTTTTATTTAAAATAAAATTAGATTAAATTTTTCGTCAAAGTCAAATTTTTTTTTTATGAAAATCTGTATAAATTAAAAGTGGTAGACACAATCAACAATATACTGATACAACAAGATTAAATAAACTTTTGGAACCCGTAATTTGGAGGAAGATAAAAAGTTATACTACTGAGAAGTCAATTTTATTAGCTTGTAATTTTAGAAGCTCATTTAATAGGCCTTAATTACAGTGGATGTTTTAAAGAAAATGCTACTGGAATTTTCAACATGGAGGTGTAAAATTTCAGATTCCATTAAACCCTTTAACCACTTATATACTTTGACGTAAAATTATCTGCTTAATTTTCACTATCTTTTGTATCAGTTATATCAAATATCAGATTTTACTTTTAATGGTATCTTTTATTATGTTTGACAATAAACACCTTTGAACTCGGAAAATTTATTATTAATAAATGATCACTTTTCTAGCAATTCCAAGGTCCTTTTTCTCTTTAGTTCTTTTCTAAATTCAATTTCCAAGAGTGAACAGTAGGACAGTTAGTAAGTAGTTTGGCAAAGAAGTTGGTAGACTGGCGAACAACAACTTTCCAAGGTTATTTATTGTTTTTCCAACTCTTGAAGAAACGCATTTAAAGATCATTTCAAGAAAAAAAGAAAAAAGACTTCCAAACAAAAACTATTGTAGTTTAGATTGATGTAAACTGAAAACCTTTCTTCCAGGAGTTGTTAATGAGGTTTGCTTTTTCTAATAGCACTAACAGCAACTATTCCTATTTTTATTTCTTACACAACTGAAACTATTTTTTGAAAATAATAATTAAATGCTATTAGCAAACCTAACGAGACATTCTGTGAAAAAAATATCTCGATATATTTCTCCTTTCCTTTCAATAGGATTAGTTAGACTTTCAAGTATTAGGTGCTACATGTTGGGCATCACTTCCTTCCAAGATTTCTTCGGTAAAGAATGTTGGTTTCGCTTTACGATCAGCTTTTCGGTGCAGCTACTCATGTATTTTACAAAATTAAATTCATTCTCAGTTCATTGTGAAACAGGTTAACTAACGAAAATTCTGAAATATGTTTTCTTTTAAATACAACCATCACCTAAATATCTCAAAGATTAGGGAGATGATGAAACAGGAACAAGGAAGTCATTAAAATGATTAAATGTTCTTAATTAAATAGGGTTTCATTTTATTTACATGGTGTTTACTTTACTGTTAACATTTTATTATTTCTTTCCAGTTATAATTGAGGATTTGGTGTTAATAAATTTGTAATTATCTATTTAAGGTTCATTGGATTATCCAAACTATATAATTTTCTTATTTTCTGTACTCTGAGATAATATATAGACTAAAATAAAAGTGATGTGACCCACCAGCCAAAATCTTTTGTGGGGAAAAAAATGACTCACTTGTAAGAAACGTTGCCGATCACCAAGTCTAAAGCAATGCATTCTCAATGGTTTCCGAACTGTGATGCGCAAAAGGAATCGGACTGGGTACGCCTAACTTTCAAAAGAAATATCATTTTTAACACTGTATTGCCAATGCTCGAACTTAGTCAATTGACTCCATAATTTATTTTTATCTTTTTTTTTTATATTGATTTCAATTTTAATAATAAAATTTGCATTAAAGAATGAGAAAGAATAGGAATTAAGAACGAAAAAACAAATTTTGTCCACAAATCGGCTTTAAGATTTCACGCAGAAGGAATTAACTTCAACTTAGGATCGCAGTAATTTCAGTATTTTCTAGATTCCTGATTGGGCTGCCTTCTGATCAGGGACATTTTCATTTTTTTAATTACATTCACTATTTTTTCAATTACTTTGCGCTGTTGACACGGATCGGAAATTACCCAATTCTCTGCAAGTTTTTGCTGCAATTCGGACAGAAAATCAATTCTAGAAAGAGGCTTTTTTTTTTTGTGCCTTGGTACTTTCTATGAAAATTATGTAAATTTATCAAATAAGCATTTAGGCAATAATCTGGAGTGCTAGTGATAATAACATAAAATCTACTTATATTACCAATCTGGAGTCGAAATGACTCCGATATATTTACGTGTAATGCCAATCTGGAGTCAAAATGTCTCCTACGATCCAAGTAAACTAATCTGCAAAAATAAACTAAGAATTCCATGGTCTTCAGCTCGTGACTATCAAATGGCGAGAGAGTGGGGATAGCATATCTAAGAGCATTTCGGGATAGCTATGAGATGTGGGGAAACAGAGACCATTCCTATTTTTTTTTGGAGTCAAATTGACTCCAGATTGGCAATGCAGTGTTAATTACCTATAAAGTATAAAATTATATTACATAAGTGGGTGCTAATGGGCAAAAAATCGATGCATCCAAAAAAAGAAAAAATAGGATTACGTAAGTGCTTTATTAAGTCATAAAAAAAGCAAGAGATGTTAAAAGAAAAAGTTAAGGGTATATTATGAGAAATAAGCATTTTTAAATCAATTAATTGTAATATTAAATAAATAATTAATTATTACTTTTCCTTTGCGGGAAAGAAGTAGCCTTTTCTTTAAAATTTCGTTTGTAGATTCTTATGAGTCAGAAAAAATGTTTTTTGGTCAAATTGATCTACTTTGTTCATAAAATACCTCGAAAATATGAAGATTGCAGGAATATGAAACTAGGCTAGCTTCTTCGGCGAAACGCCATTGTTGAAGGTCGACCCAACACTTGATTTCCGGATTTTCCAATGAGTGGTTTTGACTTTTTGTTATTGTTATTGGATTATTGCCTGGTACAACGATAACACGTTTCAGATGAAACGGATCCTTTCTGGCTGGCTAATTTTGCCACCCTATTCACAGTCTTCTCGTTTCCTTGACGCCTCAAAGACTAGGGATCCATTGTAAGATTACCCTACCTACCCTACCTCGAACAGGTCGTCGATAATTCTACAACCCTCAACGATTTCATAAAAGTAGGTAACATTACTGATGTTTGAGACCATCAAAAGAACTATCTTATAAATGTTGAGCTGTTCGCCACAGGTATTTCAAAACCGTTTTATCTTAATCAACCTAGTTAAAGACAAACGTTTCCACTTGTTTGGTTATACCTAAGAATGAGGCCTGACCACATCTTAAAACAAGTGCAGTCAATTCCTTTAAGGTTATTCTCTCTTAAATAGTTATCAAGTGCCTTTAATTCATGTTCAGAAATAACTTAATTTAAAATCTATTTTCATGTCTGGATAATGAACAGCTTCAGCACAAGGAAAGTTCACAAAACTTGAACTTTATATTAATAATTCTCATAAATGACAACTTTTATTTAAACTAGTCTAATTGCAAAATCAACAATGCAAACATTACATGGTAACACTCGCTGGGAAATATTCTTTGAAATATTTACGCTAAAAGTTTGTGACAAGTTGAACACCCTCATTGGATACTTTCTGTCAATCGACAATTATAACTTAATTCTGTACAAAGAAGATGAAGTTTATGCTAGAAGTACATTTTGTAGATAGGATTTCTTCACAAAATTATGTTAAATCAAAAGAATGGTGGCAGAAAGATTTGAACAACTTTCATTTATGCTAATTTGAGTTAAAATTTTCTACTTTCTTGTAGTAAAAGAAATTCAGTTTTCATTGAATGTTAATGTTTTGAGAAGATTGAATTTAAATCAAAATTGTTTGAGCAAGTTTTATCTTAACCCTGGATATTTGTTCTTCTTTGTCCTTTGAACATTGTTCATCATTGTGGTATCAAAAGATAGCCCAATAACCTGTTCTTCTTTGTCCTTTGAACATTGTTCATCATTGTGGTATCAAAAGATAGCCCAATAACCTGTTCTTCTTTTTTATGTTGAACTGATTCTTTTTAGAGATATCCTGTAAATCTGTGAAATGAATTTAAAGAGTTTATGAAAGCAGATTGTACAGGAGGTTTAAACAGCTTAGCGAGGATTAATGCCGATTTGTAATACCAAAAGCGATTTAATGCAACATTAACGAAAATTTACTTTCTTCTTCTAGCGTGGTCTTCTTAATTAAACTTGTTTTGATTGAGCCAGTAATAATGATAATATTTTTAGCTCAATTCGCAAAAAAAGTAAGGAAAGCATACGTTAGTCCCACAAGAATTTATTTATTCACGAACAGGTTCACTATAAAGGCACATGTATTTGTATCTAACTATTCATAATGTTCTTAACATTATTCATAATATTGCATACCATGTTTTTCCCTACAAATCAGTAAAGAATTCATTGAAATCTGAACAAAATGAAAAAAGATATAAAGCATAGAAATTTTAACAAATTCAAAATCATAAATTTAACCTCCTATATCTCATTAACTATTATTACCAGAACATTGTAATCTACACCAGTTATAGAACAAACTTTTCTCTACAATTCAGTAAAGATTTCATTAAAATCTAAAAAATATGAAAAGAGGTGGAAAGGTTTGACATTTAAACGTATTTGAAAACTGTGGGGGACCGCCTGAATATTATTGTGATTAAAAAATGTAACCTTCTAGTCGGCTAGGCGGTAAAAAAACAATATGTATATGTGATTCATGTACCACGTTGCTAATTGTAACAAGATATAAAAATAAAGAGTTTTTGTGGTGTTCTGCATATTTTTGTGATTAGAATTGATTGTAAATACTAGTAAAACCCACAATTGGTGACCCCGACGTGATATAACGGCACAATTAGTGACCCCGGATTGGACCTAATAAAAAGTAAAAAAAAAAATAAAATAATAAACTATATCTTTTAAGTAAAAAAAAATAAAATAAAATAAAAATAAAAAACATTATATGTGAAGTGTATAAAAAAAACTATTGTAAATACTATTTTTTCTATAAATTAAGTTTGTTTTCTGTGTTTATTTTAGTGTTAAGGACATTTCTCGTTTTATTAAGGTAAATTTTTTTTTTTTATTATTCCGGTTTTTATTATATTTTACAATCTTAAAACCATGACTGGAGAAGAAAAACAAAAACTGGATGGCGCAACGTCAATGCCAGAATTCAAATCAGAAACAGAACCCCCTGCATGTGTCGATAAGATTGCCGTAAAATTACCACCATTCTGGTTTGAAAAACCAGATATTTGGTTTGGCCAGATCGAAGCACAATTCCGTCAAGCTGGAATTACACAAGAATTGACCAAGTTTGACTACTTACTTTCCCAACTGGAAAGAAATGTAGTTGAAAACATATGGGATTTGGTAACTATGGACGAAGCCAGAAAATATTCCCTGGCTAAAAAACGACTTATAGCAATATACAAAGAGGGCGAAGGCCGGCAAATGCGTCGATTGCGGGAGCTGGAACTTGGAGAGATGAAGCCAAGCCAGTTATGGCGAAAAATGAAATCAATGGCCGAAGCTGATGTCGCGGATCGTTTCATGCAAACTCTGTGGCTTGATAAGCTACCCTCGACCATGAGAGATATGGTCACAATCGTAGACGATGATATAGACAAAATGTGCACCCTAGCAGATAAATTGTGGGAGCAAAAATCGGTCGAACTGATCGAAACTAATAAATGTTTTAAACCTAAACATGATTCGGTTTCTGCAGTAACTTCTCATAGAGCTCCTTCCACATTAACTCTTCAAGACCTCCTTACCAGGATTGAGGAGATGGAACAAAAATTTTCCAGAGGGCGTCCACATGATAGACGTGACGCTCGTTCAAAATCTCGAGACCGCTCTAAAAGCAGACCCAAATATAACAAAACTGGACGATTTTGTTATTACCATTTCCGATTTGGTAACAAATGCAGGCCAGAAAAATGTGAAGCTCCGTGTGCATGGAAAGAATACAAGGAGGAAAACTCCTCGGGGCAGCGCAGGTAACGGCCACCTGTAATGCCACAGAAACCCCTTATGGCCGTAATTTTCGTCTCTTTATCAAAGATAAACATTCAGGTATAAAATTTTTAATTGATAGCGGAGCTGACGTTTCCGTTATTCCAGAGTCTGCACAACAAAAGAAAAATATCCTAGCTTCAGATTTTAAGCTTTATGCTGCAAATGGTAGCGAAATTCCAACTTATGGATCAATACTACTAAATATTGATTTAGGCTTCAAACGTAAATTCGAATGGCCATTTATAAAAGCACAGGTAACTAAGGGTATATTAGGTGCCGATTTTCTCCACAAATTTGGATTAATAATTGATATAAAAAATAAACGTCTTATTGACAGTAATACAAAGCTTACAGTTTCTACTGATATTGCAGCGATTTCTGAAACTGAATCAGTTAGTTCTTTTAAAGCTACTTGCTGTTTTTCTGAAATTATAAAAAAATTTCCACACTTGACACGCCCATATAACTTAGAACCTCAGAATATAAAACATGATGTTTATCATTATATTGAAACTACTAAAGGTGCTCCTTTATTTTGTAAGCCTAGGAGACTAGATACGAACAAAATAAAAATTGCGAAACAGGAATTTCAATATTTATTAGATCATAATATTATAAGGCCATCAAAATCACAGTGGGCCAGTCCCATTCATATGGTTAAAAAGAAGAATGGACAATGGCGAATATGTGGAGATTATAGGAGATTAAATGACCGGACGTTACCGGATAGATATCCAATCCCCCGAATAGAGGACGTTAATGAAATTTTAACTAACAAGAAGTTATTTTCTAAAATTGACCTTCATCAGGCATACTATCAAATACCTCTCGCTGAAGAGGATAAACAAAAATCTGCCGTTATAACGCCATTTGGCTTATATGAATTTAACTTTATGCCTTTCGGACTGCGAAATGCACCGAGTACCTTTCAGAGGTTTATACACGAAGTTTTAAGAGGACTAAACTTCTGTTTTCCTTATTTAGATGATATACTAGTAGCGTCAACTGATCCAGAACAACATAAACAACATTTGTTGGAAGTTTTTAAAAGATTAAATAGTTTTGGTCTTCGAATCAATCTTAGTAAATCTGTTTTTGGTGTGGAACAATTGATTTTTCTTGGATATTTAATTACTACAGAGGGCACCAAACCGGACCCCGAAAGAGTTAAAGTCATTATCAACCACAAACTACCAGAGACTGTAAAGGAATTAAGAAGATTTCTCGGAATGCTTAATTTCTATAGACGGCACATACCTCATGCCGCAGAAAATCATGGATTATTAAATAATTACCTAAAAGGGATAAACAAAAATGATAATAGTGTCATTAATTGGACTGAAGAGGCACAGACACAATTTGAAGAATCTAAGCAAGCCCTTGCTAATTCAACATTGCTGACTTACCCTAACATGGATTCTAATTTGGCATTATTTGTTGATGCATCTGATTTTGCAGCGGGAGCCGCATTACAACAGTTTGAAAGAGGAACATGGAAACCAATTGGATTCTTTTCAAAAAAGTTTTCAGTTAGTCAAAGAAAATATTCCACATATGATCGAGAATTACTTAGTATGTATATGTCCATAAAATATTTCAGGTACTTCCTTGAAGGCAGAAACTTCACGATATATACGGATCACAAACCATTGATCTTCGCTTTTAAACAGAAGAACGAAAAGGCATCTCCTCTTCAATTACGACATTTGCACTTTATATCACAATTTACAACCGATATTAGACACATATCCGGAAAGGATAATATAGTAGCGGACACATTGAGCCGAATTGAAGAAATCAATCCTGCTCAACACTCCGATATCGCATTGGCCCAGCAATCAGATGCTGAATTAAAGGCTCTATTGTCAGACAGCACAATGTCTCTACAATTTAAAAAATTTCCAGTCTCACCTGACTTGTATATTTGGTGTGACACAACTACAGAAAATATTAGACCGTATATACCCACAATGTACAGAAGAGCTATTTTTGATCAGTACCATAATCTAGCTCATCTAGGAGTCAAATCAACTGTCAGACTTCTTACGTCTAAAGTTGTTTGGCCCGATATACGTAAAGATGTGGCATTATGGGCTAAAACTTGTATTCCGTGCCAACAAAGCAAAATATCCAGACACACTAAAACCCCAATAGGTATATTTCCAACAACAGATGAACGTTTCAGTGTCATACATCTTGATATTGTAGGCCCATTACCATCTTCTGAGGGATACCAGTACATTTTAACATGTATCGATAGATACACCTCTTGGCCAGAGGCTATTCCATTAACCAGTATAACGGCGGAGGCAGTTGCTCGAGCATTTTTCGCCAACTGGGTTGCAAGATTTGGAAGTCCTAGCCGTATCATCACTGATCAAGGTGGCCAGTTTCAAGCAGAATTGTTCCATTCGCTCGCTAAAATCTGCGGAACTATTATTAATAGAACAACAGCCTATCATCCACAGGCGAATGGCAAAATAGAACGGTTCCACAGGACTTTGAAAGCAAGCATACGTGCACACTGCCATGAGAAATGGACGGAAGTGTTACCCGCAATCCTTTTAGGTCTACGAACTACGCTCAACATAGATGCGAGCTGTTCAATAGCCGAAATGGTATACGGAATGACAATTAGGATACCAGGTGATTTCTTTACCGAGCCTTCAATTACAGCGGATAAAACACTTTTTATTTCACGCCTTCGTCAAACCATGAACAATTTAAAACCAGTTCAGCACACAAGGAAAAATCGAGAAACAACGTTTGTGCACAAAGATCTAAACACTTCAACCCATGTCTTCGTGAGAGTGGATCGTCTAAAAGCGTCCCTTGATAAACCATACGAAGGACCATACCCGGTTAAAGCCAGAACTGACAAATATTATACACTGCTTATCAAAGGAGTAAAAAATAACATCTCTATAGATAGGCTTAAACCGGCTTACATTTTGGCAGGCCCCGAAGTCGAGGATTTTCCAAACAACTATCCAGCATCCAACACTTCACCGGAGACGGCCGAAGAAGTTCCAGATAGGACCACAACCCGTTCCGGTCGAACTGTCAGGTTCCCTTCCCGTTACCTGGAGGCCCATTATGCTTCGTAACGGTGTTACTGAAGGGGGAGTGATGTGGGGGACCGCCTGAATATTATTGTGATTAAAAAATGTAACCTTCTAGTCGGCTAGGCGGTAAAAAAACAATATGTATATGTGATTCATGTACCACGTTGCTAATTGTAACAAGATATAAAAATAAAGAGTTTTTGTGGTGTTCTGCATATTTTTGTGATTAGAATTGATTGTAAATACTAGTAAAACCCACAAAAACCACAAAAATTTAACCTCCTACATCTCATAAACTACGTATTAACACTAAAACATTGCGATTTATGTCAGTTATTGAGCAAACTTTTCTCTACAATTCGGTAAAGAAATCATTAAAATCTTAACAATACGAAGAGAGTTATAGTGTTTTTCAGAGTTACGCTTTTTTGTGCACTTTTTTGACGATCAACCCTTATACAACTGTCCTACCGGACAGTTTTAATCTGTTAATCGCTAACTTGAACTTGTGTACATGAATATTGGTAATTTTTAATAGCTTTAAAAAATCAGTATAACTTCACAGTTCACCGTTGAGTTTTAGAGCAATAAAGCTTTTACAATTGTTGTTTCAGCCAATTTACACCTCTTTCCCCATAATTTGAAATATTCTTTCAACAGGACCTTGCAGGCTGAATTCTGTAATATATATTTTAACAAATTTTGTATATAGCGTGTTCAGTGTGTAAATGAATTTGCCACTTTTAGAAGTGTATCAAAAAACCAGGACCAAGTGCCACGCTGGTCGGGACGCCGTAACTTTTTCGAGTCAACCTTTACTCTACTCTAACCCTGACCTCTATCTATTCTTTATCTTACTCTTTCTTCCAAATTAGATCATAGTCCAAGCATTATTACTAGGATGAACAGAAAAACACACAATGAAGACAGAGTATCTAACTTCTAAATCCTGAAATTACTTAATCGAGAACGACACACTTGTCTTAAAAACACAAAAGGAGTTTTTGAAATTGTTTGAATAGTTAAACTACAATTATCTTTGTAAAACTAAAGTAAAGTTTGCTGCAGTAGTTTAACAGAACTTTAACAACTTAAACTCTTAAACAACTTTAAAAAGATTAACTTTAATATTATCAGGATAGGCTTCATTTTCTTTATATGAGCATTATGGTTCTCGTTTAATTGTCCATGGAAATGATAACGTTAGAGTAACAAAACTTGATAATTATATAACTGGTTGAATCAGGTAAAACATTAGACGAAAATTTCTTGAGGAACATATTATAAATTTCAAACTTTAGCAGAGGTTTGACACAGACATGATTTAAACTTTTATAAAAGTTGATTATCATTTAATGAATGGGTCACTTAGAGAATTTTGTGAAGTAAAATCTGTGGCTTAGACAAACCAAAAATTTGATGCCTCAACTGAGTTCTTGCAGCTTTATTAATAAAATTATTTCTTCTATACTAGGTGTACACGGAGGAGTGAGTGTGAATATTCTCTTTACTTTGGCCCGATTCTCAATAGTGTCCCCACAATATTTGCATTTTTAACTTTACCGCCGATATTCGCGTTTTTCTTTACGTCCTTTAACCTACAACAAATCTGCTTATTCCAAACGAAAGAGCAATAAATTGTCTATAAATCTGCTTTACCCAGAGCCTCAAAACGTTTCTTATAACAATGAAATGTTTACTTTAATGTCTACTAATTTCGTTCTCGGTGATTTTTGTTAAAATTTTCAACTGCATTTTTTCAATGATTATTGAATCAAGGAGTCACATAATTATAGAAAAAGTTGAAAAGCATTTTAACGTAAATCATCGAGAACGAATTTTGTAGACATTAAATTAAAAATTTCATTGTTTATAAAAAACGTTTTGAGGCTCAGGGTTAAGCATATTTATAGGAAATTTAATGCTCTTTCGTTTGGAATAAGCAGATTTGTTGTACGATAAAGGATAGAAAAGTTACGACCGATTTTATGGTGGAAAATGCGAAAATCGACAGAAAAGTTAAAAATGCAAATAACTTTGACACTATTGAGTAATCGGGACAAAGTGAATAAAATATTTTTTGTTGCATTTGAGCTGCTGAATCACGTATCTAAGTTTCGATATCTCTTCCGTGTACACCCTGTATATAGGGAATCTAAAATGAGCTCTGTAGATTTCCAAGCGGAGATCGCGGATTCGAATCCAGCTGCTGGCTCTTAGTTTTCTCTTCCTAGGAGCTTCATACAGCTACCTCACAATCCGGTGATAGACAGCTTGCGTGGTGGATACTTGGACGACTTAAATTAATTTAAAAAAATATATATTTCTTTAAAAACATCAAATCATAAAAGTAACGCTAAAATGTAGAGCTTTTGAAAATGAAAAATCATTTGAAGCCCCCCCCAACATGATGAGCTCAATATTCCTTTCCTGACCGACTTAAACTCAATCCTCTACTTAAAAAAAATCCACAACACCTTACATGTACATCCTAATTCTTCAGTATGTCACCTCTTTTCCTGAACAATTCCTGACGATCCTCCAAGACATACTAGCACCAATGGCCTTTTGATTTGCTCTAGTGAACACATCTAGTTAAAGCTATTAAGTCTCTTATGAGGGGTGCTATTTCTCCCCTTATTTCTGATATATACTGCTGTACGAGGCACTACTTACTTATATTTTGAGCCTTGCCAACACTCACTTGAAAGTTCCACTTGAAAGTTTGACATTTTTGACCATAACCTTCTTCAGAACGTTTTGTTATTTGATCGCGATTTGTGTTGTTTACAGTCACTTGAAAATTGTGTCTCACCGAAAAAATGGAATTAACACGTGAAAATTTTAGTGCAATGATTTATTACGACTTTCGACGTGGATTATCAAGACAGGAGTGCATCGATCAACTTACTTCCACTTTTTGGCGATAAAGCCCCATCGTTTGCCACTGGGTAACGGTGGTATAACGAATTCAATCGTGGTCGTCGTTCGCTCACCGACGAAAGTAGTGAAGGTCGTCCAAAATCAGTTGTTGTGTCAGAAAACATTGATGCTGTGCAAAAACTAATAATGCAAGATTGTCATGTGACATACTGTGAGATTGAGGCAACCTTAGGCATTAGTTCCGCCAGCATATATAAAATATTGTATGATCATTTAGCCGTGAAAAAGGTTTGTTCTCGTTGGATGCCACATAATCTGAAAAAATCTCAAAAAGTTGCTCGTGTCGATTGGTGCAAACAAATGCTGAAGAAATACAATGGGGGTGCTTCAAAAGACGTGTATAAGATTGTAATAGGTGACGAATCATGGATATATGCGTATGAGCCGGAAACTAAACAGCAGTCGACTGTATGGGTGTTTCAAGATGAACCAAATCCAACAAAAGTTGTTCGCGCTCCAAGCACTTCGAAACAAATGGTCGCCTGTTTTTTTGGAAAAACTGGTCATGTGGCAACAGTGCCTTTAGAGGAACGTAGAAACGGTCAATTCTGAATGGTACTCAACCATTTGTTTGCCGTAAGTCTTCGATGAAATAAAGAAAACAAACCAGCGCCGTCGGATCGTTCTTCATCAAGACAATGCCAGCTGTCACACGTCTCGTCTAACAACCGACTATTTGAGCACTCAAAAAATCGAATTAATGGGTCATTCGCCGTACAGTCCTGATTTGGCACTAAATGACTTCTTTTTGTTTCCGAACGTCAAGAATAAATTAAGTGAACAACGATTTTCGTCGGCAGAAGAAGCCGTTGATGCATTCAAAAACCATGTTTTGGAGGTGTCTCAAGCGGAATGGAAAAAATGCTTTGACTAGTGGTTCGAACGCATGCGGAAGTGTATAGTTCATAAAGGAGAATATTTTGAAAAACAATAAAGCCATTTTCAATGACAAATTACTGTTTTTTTTTTATTATTAGGCTCAAAATATAAATAGTGCCTCTCGTATTACTTTTGCGATTGCCTTTTCTTACGTGGTCAAATTTAAAGACAAACTCTTTAAACGATGAGTTTTTATTAAAGTTACAATTGTCGTTACATTCAAATTCGAATTCATTTACTTCTAATTACAGCTTCAAATTAAAAAAAAAATCAGTTTTGTTTTGAAGGTTATGACACCTCACTGCCTTCATGATCGCCTTCATGTCTATTGTCAAACCTTTCTATGCATTATTCATAACACTAATTCCTCGAAATTTTTTATTTAGTTTGGTTTTGGTCACACCTCAAAGGTTCGCCATTAAAAAAAATAATAAATGAGTTCGCAGTAATGTTTTTTGTGGTACCTTCTAACACCAGCTTTTATTATTCCTTCTACAACTCAAACCAGCACTTTACAATCACTCTTCTTAGAATTTAAATAGAAGTTATTTCCTTTTGAAGAGAGATGTTATTTTGGAATTGAATATTAATGAATTGCCACACACAATTCAATGTGATATTTCTGTTTGGTATTAGATCATGAAGGCTGTGCTTCAACAAGCTTTGTTTTACTTTTCTTTTGACAAGAAATTCATTAAAAATAAATTCAATATTTTCAGTTTACAAAATTTCTATGCAGAAAATTTGGGTCAAAACACAGAAAAGAAGAAACGTTTTTAGAACATTTATTTTTATTTTTTTTGAGTCAGATGATCGATCTGTCCGTTCGATTTTGAGACGAAGCATTGTGCTTCATAATTTAAGAGCCCTAACTTAATTTTCTTTGAGCGCTACTTACTCTGACTAAGGTTACACATGATTTTCAATCAATCGCCAATTTTTAAATATTTCAGGAGTCAATTGGCTAGGCTGTTGAGAGATGTGCGGACTATTTAAGGCAGGTGTCCCCAAACTACGGCCCGTGGGCCACATGCGGTCCCCGGGAGGACATTTATCCGGCCCTCGCCGCAACTTCCGGAAGGGGCATCTCTTGCAAAGCGCTGCGTCGCTCATGTATAGTACTACTTCCGGTGACGCGGGACGGACGCGTCAAGGCTCCGAAAAATAACAGCAGAAGTAGGAAGAAAGGCAAAGCACTACTCGCATAACTAAACCGGTCATTGACCATCTCATTAGCCAAAAGCAGGTCCATAGTTCCAACAGAAATACTGGGCAGTTAGTTGATTTAAATTTACTTGTTCTTTATTTTAAATATTTTTATTTGTTCCCGTTTTGTTTTTATAGTCCGGCCCTCCAACGGTCTGAGGGACAGTGAACTGGCCCCCTGGGTAAATTGTTTGGGGACCCCTTATTTAACGCAAGCAACCATTTGTTACAAACATTCGCAACAGCTTAGCGTGGTTATTTTAACTGGGCAGGCTATAGCCGGAGTGAATATTCAATATTTAGTTTACCACCATTGAATGGTCAAAAAAATATGGATTTGCACACTTTTATCCCCCTACTGTTTTCATATTATAAGTCAAATGCGATCAATTATGTGCATTATATCATGGAAGTGTTGTGCAACGATGATACAATATTCCCAGTTGTAAACTAGTGGTTGCAATACTTTATTCTCTCCGGTAAATCCTAGAGAGCACTCTTTCTGAGCTGCCAACATGAGGACAACTAGAAAAACCACTCATTTTATTGTAAAATAAAGATATTAATTAAGCAAAGTTGTTTACTTAAATTACGTGATGCTTTGAATTCCATTCGAATTGAAATTCGTTCAATCACTATGCACTTTGAAAGCCACCAAAAGTAGGTATGAAAGTTGAAAACAAAAAAATTTTGAAGATAAAAACTATTTCATCTTTTTCAACAATATTGAAAAATTTCTACCTAAAAATGAAAATAAATAGTTTTGTTTACTGTTTTAGACAGGCATGAACATACCAACAAAATAAATATTATATGCGTTTGTCTTTCAATTGCAAATATTTCAGCTCTAAATGTCTAAAAATTTTTGTGGAAAGCCTGTTAAAAATATTCTCTCACGAACGATGCTGTTTCCTCGTGCACATAAAGCCGTCATAAAAACTGTGTTGCAAGTATTAAAGGTACGTGAGTATTGGTCCATGCATAAAAGAGGGATGCGCTAACATTACCAGAGCTACCTTTCATCCAAAATACATTCTAACTTTTTTTCGTTTTTTTATATGCACTTAACCAAATATTGCAACGTGCGTGGAATTAGTTATATTCTAATTTTCTAATATTGCGCTAGAGTTATTCAACGTTATTTTGTATTACAGTTTTTGAACATTGCACAATTAATGCATAATTTAGAACTCTTTAACAAAAACTTACAGTTTAAAATGTTAAGTATAAGGGTTGATTAAACGCCAAAAGGTACACAAATCAGCTAGTACCCAACATTTCATTCATGCTTAGCTGATATAATTTAAGTAATTTTGCTGCATTAACTTTTTCTTCACATTTTTTTAGAAATTATTAGATGTCACAGACCCTTATGCTGGCCATTTTCATCTACAAAATATATGTTTAAGTAGCACTGTAGATTGACTGTAATATCTAGTTATTTATAATAATCAAACTATTAATTACATGTTAGAAAGAAAACGTTATAAAAAATATAAAAAAATTATGAGGCTAAAAAGTTCAAAACCTTTTTTTAAAAAATGCTTATATCAACATACATCAATGATTTTGTTTATTTTATTTATTTATTTTATTTTATTTATTTTTTTAAATCGTCGGTTTAAGTTCATTCTTCCATTAAAGTAATTGTTATTTTATGTAGTAGTCAAACGTTTATAATAATAGGTAATAATTATCTGGCTTTATCGCAAATAATATAGTTTTCTTCAATTACATTCTCAATCTAGGTGTTCTTCCCACAATGTTGTATATATGCAATATAAAATAAATAAGATATACATAATTTTTAGGACAGCTAATTATTCCAGTATTTTACTATAAGTAAAATTAAGGGGACTAAATTAAATTACAATTTATTGAGAAATGAATAATTGTTGAATAATCTACTTGTTATTAACTGTGTGTTATTTGTGCTCACGAATATTTCGGTAAGACGAATTCAAGACTGAAATATTCTGTTAAATCCGTGATTCAAATTTAAACAGTAGCTCACTCTAACTTTGTTTTTCTCTACTTTAACATGAATGTATATGTGATTACTAAGAATAAAGGGCATATTAAAGATAAATCCAAAGAATAATTTGAAATGGAGTTAAAATAAAGTACCTATTTAAAAACGAAGATATAATATACATTTTATCATAATTATAACAAAATTATATTATGAATGATCTGGCCAGCATAAGGGTCTGTGACATCTAATAATTTCTAAAAAAATGTGAAGAAAGAGTTAATGCAGCAAAATTACTTAAATTATATCAGCTAAGCAGGAATGAAATGTTGGGTACTCGCTGATTTGTGTACCTTTTGGCGTTTAATCAACCCTTATACTTAACATTTTAAACTGTAAGTTTTTGTTAAAGAGATTTTTGTACCTTTTGGATAGATTTTCATTTTTGTCTATTTTACAAAGTTACTTATCTGCTTCACAGATTTTTTTTTTAAATTTGAATAAGCAATTCTATCATTATAACCTGATAAGGTGTTAAGTCGGAACCATAACTACCATTGGAGAGATCTTTTTAAAGAATGATTATAGTTGCCATCCTCAATAACAATTTTTTGAGAAAGCGTTTTGAATCAAATAGGAAGGTATTTGTACGTAAAAACCAAATTAAACTGCGATTTCAGTACTTCCTCTTAAGAGGAGTAAGAAAAATAAACTGCGTTTACAGTACTTCTCCCTAAAAGGCAAAGATTTTGAATCGAACGACAATTCATTAATGTAAATAGGTTCACTCTTTGATAATTTTAACTATTGCATTACTTCCTCTTAGTAGATGCAAGAGCTTGATGGTCCTTCACAGCCAAATATAGGAGCTTTAACAACTTATTCGAGCTGAATTTTATCAAAATCGGACTAAGCGTTATAGAAATATTGGTAATAATAGTTTTAGAAAGGGCCTTACTTGGGTGGGGCAAACTCCCCTCCTTATGAGGCACAGCGTTCAGACTTTTAAAGTGCAAATCTGTACAAAATTTCGATTCGAATGACACTTCATTCATGACAATCGGTTCTCGTGTCGATAATTTGAAACGATTGCTATACTTTCCCTTAACAAGTGTAAGAGCTGATCGCCGCTTTAATGTTACGTAGAGGAGCCCTAACTCTATCATCCTACCAAATTATTTCAAAATCGGGCTAAGATTTACAGAGTAATTAGTAATAATAATTTTGGAGGGGGCCTTACATAAAGGGGGCTAACTCCTCTCCTATTCAATGTACAGCGTCGAGACCCCCAAAAGGCACATCTACATAAAATTCCGAATCGAATGACACCTTATTCATGAAAATTGGTTCGTGCGTTTAGGCGCTACGCAGTTTACAAAAAAGGTAACAAGAAGAAGAAGAAGAAGAAGAAGAAGAAGAAGAACAATTTTTGAAAATGTAGTTTTTGTGCATTTTTCGCATCGTTTTTCTCGAAAACTAATTAATCTATGTTATTACGAAAAAATTACTGTTATAAAGGAGGATTTGCCCTATATTATAAAGAAAATTTGGGAATTTTATCTTTTATAGAAAAAGAGAAAAAAATTGTCAAAGTTGGGTGTTTTTCAACATTACGCTTTTTCGTGCAGTTTTTGACGATCAACCCTTATACAACTGTCCTACCGGACAGTTTTAATGCAGTTTGTAAATTGTTATGTTTACTTTTTACTTTTTTTCTTAGTTGTAACAAAGAGAGTTTTCAAAGGTTTTGAAATAAAGCCATATTTTTCAACCATTTCTCGCACATCTTGCTGTTACAGTCTTTATTTCAGTCTCCATTTCCTACAGTCTGCTGTGAGGTGTCTAAATCATCAGTCGATATTTAATTCAAAATAACTGCCCAATGTATTATTGAATTCAAAATCAGGACTGAGGAATGTCGAAATACTGTTACTGTTCATTTACCAATCATATATTCGAAAATTAATTCTGGACAAAAAGTGAAAAGCAATTAGTCGAAATTATTGCATAAATTTAATAAATTATTCAATTTATAAAACATAAAACAAGGTTAAACGACTATATGAAAGCGTATTAAAATTAGACTACAAGTTAGTCGGCGTTTCTGTAGTTCTTAATGAAGGGCCTAGCCTGAAGACATTAGAGTATAAGTGCCCATCAAGATTTGATTACTGCCAGCCAAACGATATGTCGTTAAATATAGACCGAATATAATTTTAACGATCTAGACTAGAAAATAAATCATAGCGAATACGTTTCAATTTAATGCTTGAAGCCATAAAGAAGTATAATACATAAATACAACTTTAGAGTTCAAACTTTTCTTATAACTAATTTATTTACCTTAAATTCGTTATAATATATGGATATTTTTCTTACAGTAGCTAATAAATTCATTTTAAAATATCCAAAACAAAGTTTTTTGTGCTAAATCCAATAATGACTCCATGATTTAGCCGCATTTATTACAAATTTAACTTGATTACCAATCACAAAACTTTGTCCTCAACATTACAATTTTTTAAAATTTTGCAATCATGCACAGCATCGTTTCTGCAAATCAAAAGATCTGCAAGGCATTATTAGCCAAAGTGTTCTAGTAATAAGAAGTGGCAGGAGCAGAATCTGTGTAGCCCTAGATTCTGCCGCTTGTTCTGTCAACATTGATACGAAATCAATATTACTCTGGCTTAAAATATTTGGCAAACAAAGTAAGGCGCAGATACATTTCTTAACCAACAATTTTTTACGTACTCATCTATGATTCGATCGTTCTCTTAGTGCACTTCCGGCCTCTAAATAGTGTTCTCTCTCATTTTAGACATTACTATCACCTTGTTTCCTTTCAGGAATGTCTGTAAGAGGCTTCTAAGTAAAAACATTTTAAGATCAGGCACCTTAATTCTGGTTTATCACCAAAAATACATGCTGATAATTTTCAATTTTTTCATGCTTTTGGCTGATAATTTTCTCAACTTCTATAACTTTGAATTAGTTGTAACATAGTATTACTAACTTAAGCTTATAATTAGATATATTGAGGCATAATTATAGTAGGCTTAATTAGCTTCTGCTAGCATTAATTAAAAGCTGGTTTGTTTCAGTACGGACTAACAGTTAATTTTTATATAATCACGATCAAACAAATCAAATATAATCACACGATAGCTACTTTTTAACAGTTTTTCGCCTTGCAAGTCAGTTTGGACAAACAAAAAATTGAAGTTAATTATTAACAATTTTAAATTGTACAATTATTGAATAAATTACAATTTTTCAAGATATTTACGAGTCTATCTTCTGCAAATAAGACAAATACGAGGTGTGGCTATTAAATAACGAGACTGATGCTGTTACAGAAAAACTATGCATGCACCAAATCCTAACGACCTACAGCTGTGCAGCGTAAAGCCTTCTCTTTCGATTGCAGCGGCGTCTCACGTGTTTGTAGAGAAATCTGTATGACTGGAACCGTCGTTTGTGTAAGAGGTGTTAGTTTCGTTTTGTCGAAAACATGATACTACACATGTAGTAGAGTAACGAATTGTCGTGAAATTTCACATGAAACTAGGTATAATCGCTACTGAATTTTATCTTTTATTAAAAGAAGTTTATGGCGATGAATGTTAATTACGTGCGCGAGGTTTTAAGTGATTCAAGCGTTTCCAAAATGTCCGAGAAGACGTCGGAGATGATGACCGCTCGGGTCGCCCTTCCACATCCAAAACGGATGAAAGTATCGATTATAATTAATCAACATTACTACCGTGAGGTGCTTGCTTAACTCCGTGAAAGAGTAAGGAAAAAAAAAGGACCCGATTTGTGGAAGAACCAGTCATGGGATTTCAGTCCTTTGAAGCTGTGAAAGAAAAAGCGGCACGCGTCAAGCAAGTGCTGAACAGAAAAAGACTTCCAGCACGGTTTCGAACAATGGTAAATTCGTGTGGAGCGTTTTAGGGATAGGGGTGGGGTGTATATTGAAGGTGATAATAACTAAATATGTTTAAATTTAAAATAAAATGTTTTACAGCATCAGTCTCGTAATTTAACAGCCACACCTCGCAGATCTGGAGATTTAGTGTTCATGCGTATAACATTTTTAGACCCTCGTGAATTCTTCGAAGAAGTAATTTTCTAAATTACTCTCTTGTGAAATTTGGAGCTCTCAAATCGCTCAAGTCTGCTAATGAAAGGCATTTGAAATCTCCTGGAAATCAGATAATGGTTATTTAAAGTTTTTCCAATTTAGATTAATTGAATTTTATCACCTATTTTTTTAATTTTTTTCTTTTGGTAAATTAATAACTGAAGTGTGTTCACCTGGGATAAATATCTGGTAATTCCCTCATAATTAAATTTCTGCCCTGCTTTTTAGCCGTAATGAAATGTGTGGCCCTCCGTATAGGCGGAAAAACCGCATTTACAGAGAGAGCAGAAACTGTTAATTAAAATCTTTGCTTTCATTTCATTACTTCACATGTGTTTAAATTATTTAATTAATTTCATTAATAGTTATTATTTATTAAAGTGGTTATTAATTTTTGGCGCGCAGTTTTCTCCACATTATTGAGGCAATTTATAAAAGATATTTCCCATTAAATTCATTGGAAGTTATTTTATTTATTTCAAACTATTTGTTAATTAAAGTATTCGTTTCAAATATTAATTACCAAATAATTAAAGCTAATGTAATCAGAATTTATTACTTGACTTGTTTGGCCAGCTATTATGCATTAATTAGATTTTATTAATTAAAACTGTCCGGTAGGACAGTTGTATAAGGGTTGATCGTCAAAAACTGCACGAAAAAGCGTAATGTTGAAAAACACCCAACTTTGACAATTTTTTTCTCTTTTTCTATAAAAGATAAAATTCCCAAATTTTCTTTAAATTATAGGGCAAACCCTCCTTTATAGCTGCAATTTTTTTGCAACAACCCAGATCTAATAGGTTTCGAGAAAAAAGTTGCCGAAAATGAGCAAAAACGGCTTTTTCAAAAATTGTTGTTCTTGTTCTTCTTCTTCTTCTTCTTGTTGTTGTTGTTGTTGTTACCTTTTTTGTAAACTACGTAGCGCCTAAACGCGGGAACCGATTTTCATGAATGAGGTGTCATTCGATTCGGAATTTTATGTAGATGTGCCTTTTGGGGGTCTCGACTCTGTACATCGAATGGGAGAGGAGCTAGCCCCCTTTATGTAAGGCCCCCTCCAAAATTATTATTACTAATTACTCTGTAAATCTTGGCCCGATTTTGATAAAATTTAGTAGGATGATAGGGTTAGGGCTCCCCTACATAACATTAAAGCGACGATCTAATCTTACACTTGTTAAGGGGAAGTATAGCAATCGTTTCAAATTATCGACACGAGAACCGATTGTCATGAATGAAGTGTCATTCGAATTGAAATTTTTTACAGATTTGCACTTTAAAAGTCTGAACGCTGTGCCTCATAAAGAGGGGAGTTTGCCCCACCCAAGTAAGGCCCTTTCTAAAACTATTATTACCAATATTTCTGTAACGCTTTGTCCGATTTTGATAAAATTTAGCACGAATAAGTGGTTAAAGCTCCTCTACGTTGCTGATGCTCTTGCACCTACTAAGAGGAAGTACTGCAATCGTTAAAATTATCAATGGGTGAACCTATTTACATTAATGAATAGTCGTTCGATTCAAAATCTTTGCCTTTTAGGGAGAAGTACTGTAATCGCAGTTTATTTTTCTTACTCCTCTTAAGAGGAAGTACTGAAATCGCAGTTTAATTTTGCTTTTTACGTACAAATACCTTCCTATTTTATTCAAAACGCTTTCTCAAAAAAATTGTTATTGAGGATGGCAACTATAATCATTCTTTAAAAAGATCTCTCCAATGGTAGTTACGGTTCCGACTTAACACCTTATCAGGTTATAATGATAGAATTGCTTATTCTAAATTTTAAAAAAATCTGTGAAGCAGATAAGTAACTTTGTAAAATAGACAAAAATGAAAATCTATCCAAAAGGTACAAAAATCTCTTTAACAAAAACTTACAGTTTAAAATGTTAAGTATAAGGGTTGATTAAACGCCAAAAGGTACACAAATCAGCTAGTACCCAACATTTCATTCATGCTTAGCTGATATAATTTAAGTAATTTTGCTGCATTAACTTTTTCTTCACATTTTTTTAGAAATTATTAGATGTCACAGACCCTTATGCTGGCCAGATCATAATATTATTTTGTTATAATTATGATAAAATGTATATTATATCTTCGTTTTTAAATAGGTACTTTATTTTAACTCCATTTCAAATTATTCTTCAAATTTCTCTTTAATATGCCCTTTATTCTGAGTAGTCACATATACATTCATGTTAAAGTAGAGAAAAACAAAGTTAGAGTCAGCTACTGTTTAAATTTGAATCACGGATTTAACAGAATATTTCAGTCTTGAATTCGTCTTACCGAAATATTCGTGAGGACAAATAACACACAGTTAATAACAAGTAGATTATTCAACAATAATTATTCATTTCTCAATTGTAATTTAATTTAGGCCCCCTAATTTTACTTATAGTAAAATACTGGAATAATTAGCTGTCCTAAAAATATGCATATCTTATTTATTATATATTACATATATTCAACATTGTGAGAAGAACAGCTACATTGAGAGTGTAATTGAAGAAAACTATATTATTTGCGATAAAGCCAGATAATTATTACCTATTATTATAAACGTTTGACTACTACATAAAATAACAATTACTTTAATCGAAGAATGAACTTAAACCGACGATTTAAAAAAATAAATAAAATAAAATAAATAAATAAAATAAACAAAATCATTGTTGTATGTTGATATAAGCATTTTTTAAAAAAAGGTTTTGAATTTTTTAGCCTCATAATTTTTTTTTATTTTTTATAACGTTTTTCTTTTTCACCTGTAATTAATAGTTTGATTATTATAAATAACTAGATATAACAGTCAATCTACAGTGCTACTTGAACAAATATTTTGTAGATGAAAAGGGCCAGCATAAGGGTCTGTGACATCTAATAATTTCTAAAAAAATTTAGATAATTAAAGCTGGTCAGGCCGTACGTCAGCTCTTTGTGACAATGAAGCATTGGTTACTATTAGCAATAGGGTGTTTAAAAAAATGATGACTTTTAAATTTTAAAGAGAATCAAACAGAGAGACTCTTTAGAGATGCGATAAGAGGCACATAATTAGGTATCCACTCGGAAATATTGATGAAACTGCCTTCAAATTGGCAATACTTTGGGCGGAAAATCAAAGTTTATTTAAAAAACAAAACGTTTCGTCCGTGTCAGAGCAAAATCGATTAATATTTAGAGGTCGCTACCATTGATCAAAAAATTTTTGTTTTGCTTTTATAAAAAATCCTTATTAAATGTTTTGTATCTTTTCAAATTATTAGTAAAACATGTAATTGTACAAAGTTTATCTATATATATAAAAATGAATGTGTGTCTGTCTGTTTGTACTCGATAGATTCAAAAACCATACATCCAATCGCCGTGAAAATTTGGGAAATTATTAGGTATATCCCCGGGAAGGTTTTTGCAAATTTTTTTTTAAATCAGAGTTGGGGTTCTAGGTGCTCCCGAACAAATATCCCAAAAATATCAAAATAACATTTAATTAGTAATATTTGTTGAAAGTGTAACCCTGAAAACCATGAAAAACAGTTTTTTGCAATTATTAATACGAGAATAAATTATACCGAAGATGGTTAACTGAATTTTTCACATTATGTAGAAATGATACCTTTGCAAGGACACTACTGTACTCTGAAGTAGGGATAATTTTATTGTTAATTTTCATTTCGATGTATTGTATACATTTGGTCATTAATAAATTATGTTTGAGGTATCAAAACTGCCTTTTTGTTCAAATACAGCAACGTGTGAACGGGTACAGCTAGTTTAAATATTGTAACGAAGTTGACCTGGGCAGAGAAGAAAGGCCTAGATTGTTCTAGGGGTTGAGCGACCAAAGTCGGTAACAGGCCATTACTGTGTGAACAAAAGGGCGGTATCTACTTGTGGCAGAAAAGAAAGGCCTAGATTGTTCTAGGGGTTAAGCGACTAAAGCCGGTAACAGGCCACCACTGTGTAGACAAAAGGGGCGGTATCTACTTGTGGCAGAAAAGAAAGGCCTAGATTGTTCAAGGAGTTAGTGACCTGTGTAAAAGCCAGCTAAGAGAAAGGCCTCAGTTGGGGTGGTGGCATATGTGTTTCCCAGCCAGTGATTGACAGGTGAGAGTGAGACAGACGGAGTTGGAGAGAGACAGAGAATGGGAGGAGGCGGCTCACAGCTGAGGTGGTGGCAGTATGTTTTCTCCAGCCAATGAACGTCAAGAGGGCGTGGAAACTTAGGCTCAGAGAGTTGGAGGAGGGCAGTCCCAGTTGGAGGGAGGCACGCAGTTAAAAGGAGGCAGACACCGCTGGAGAAGTGAGTTTCAATCATAGTGTTAATCAAGTTTCAAGCAAGTTTTAAGGAGTTATTAGAGTTTATAGTTTTTAATCAAGTTTTTAATCGAGTTTTTAAGAAGAGTTTTGAATCAAGTTTTTAAGCAGTTTTAAGGAGTTCTTAACGAGTGTTAATCAGTTAGTTTTGAGTGAGTCTTTGAGAGACAGTTTTGGGAGACACTTTGGAAGTGATAGTTTTGAGAGAGTCAGTGTTACGGAGTGCTTCAGTGTTAGCCAGTTGGGCAGATAGTCAGTTCGTGAGTAGAGCTTTGCTAGTGCGGTTGAGTCTAGCGCAATTCGGTGCAGTGTGGACCAGGGGTCAGTCGTGGAACAGTTTTGTGGCGTTACGTAGTGAATAAGTAACAGTAAACTGTTGTGACTGTTGTAAATGGTGACTGTAATGAATAGCGTTAGTTGCTAGTAAATGTTAATGTGAGTAATGTTAACGTGTTAATAAATCAGGTTATTACTTACAACTTTAGCGAGTTTTATTATTTAAACAAACCCACATATTAATAAAATAACTAGTGGCAGGCACTAGTTGTGTAAGTAAAGATTTTTTTTTTTTGGGGAAAAACTTTACATTGGTGTCAGAAGTGGGATATAGTAAAACCGCTAGACGAGTAAGTGCTGATTTTATTAGTTCGGGTGAATTGCCGGAAAGTTGTAGAGAACTGACGAGTATTATATGCCCGTGAGTACTAAGATGCCCAGCATGGAGGAGTTAATAGCACTGATGAAGGAGATGAATGAAAACCTGAAGCAGGGCCAGTTAGAGATGATAGAAAAAGTGAAAAACATTAGAAAAGGCCAAATTGAGATGAAAGAAGAAATAATAAGGAAAATAAAAAGGGAAGTAAACGAGATGCCAGAAGAAATTGAGGGCGTAACAGAAACAAACAACATCCAAGAAGAAGACGAAGGCAGCCAGGATGATACAGACAGCAGGTCAGACTTAAAAGGTGACCAGGATAAAGGGAGACGTAGCTGTGTAGAAGTTCAGGAAGCTGCAAGGGAAGAAGAAAGCATAGAAAACTGCAGCGGACAGGAAGAGAAAGAGCAAGGTAAGGGAACTTTTGTTATACCAGTTGTGGAAGAGAGCCTTGAAGCGAGGACAGCGAGGAAAGAAGAGGGAGATAAAGTACTCCTGCCAGGATCGAAAAGGGAAGAAGGGCTATCGGACATCCACAGAGGTAACACCGGGATCCAGTTTGCAGTGAAGAGGGCAAGGGCCAAGCAGAGGCGGCGGTTCTCTTTGGTAGGCTACCACGAGAACGGTGTAGACTGGGCTAGTCGGTGCACCGAGTGGGTAGCGAGAAAGGGAACCAGCCGAGAAACCAATGGCGCCCTGAGGCAGGACAAGATTGGGTTACCGCTCAAAAGGATAGCCAGCGATATGGCAGGACCTTCTCCTGATTACAGAAGAAGAATGCGCTGCAATCTGGTTGCGATGGACCACGTCAGTAAGTGGGCAGAGGCACACGTCTTGGCAGATCAGGACGCGTCAACGGCAGCTGCAGCAACGAAGGTCTACAAGATCCTCGGCGTCAGGAGGACAAGGTCGACGCCGCTATACCCTCACTCTGACGGCATGGGGGAGCGAAGCTACAGGACCCTAGGAGGCCATCAGAGGACTTTGAAGAAAGATCATCAGGAGATTTGGGATAAACATACACCTCCCATAATGATGGTGTACCAATCGGCAGCTCAAGAGACCACAAAGCGAATGCTTGCTAGCGTTGTGCTTGGCAGAGAGCGTCGACTAACCGGTGACCTTGCATTTGGCAGCCTGGAAGCTGAAGAGACGGACGTGGATAGCTGTGCTGCGAAACTTCGCCGTAAGTTGAGAGCTGTACGTGGAGGGGTGCGCGGCAGGAGGAGACTGGACAGCGACCGGACGAGGACATCGTGTGACAGGCGGGTCATTGGAAGAACTTTCCAGAGAGGTGAGAAAGTGTGGTCGTACAAGCGTGTCCGCAAAAAGGGAAAACCTCCTAAGTTGCTGGGTAGGATCTTACACCACTGTCTCACTGCTCAACGACCTGGTGTTCGAGATCCAACCTACGCCCAGATCCAAGATGAAGGTGGTGCACTTGGACCAATTGCTGCCGCACGTCACGAAGGAGACTTCTGTTCGGGACGAACAGTTCTAAGAGGGGGGCAGTGTAACGAAGTTGACCTGGGCAGAGAAGAAAGGCCTAGATTGTTCTAGGGGTTGAGCGACCAAAGTCGGTAACAGGCCATTACTGTGTGAACAAAAGGGCGGTATCTACTTGTGGCAGAAAAGAAAGGCCTAGATTGTTCTAGGGGTTAAGCGACTAAAGCCGGTAACAGGCCACCACTGTGTAGACAAAAGGGGCGGTATCTACTTGTGGCAGAAAAGAAAGGCCTAGATTGTTCAAGGAGTTAGTGACCTGTGTAAAAGCCAGCTAAGAGAAAGGCCTCAGTTGGGGTGGTGGCATATGTGTTTCCCAGCCAGTGATTGACAGGTGAGAGTGAGACAGACGGAGTTGGAGAGAGACAGAGAATGGGAGGAGGCGGCTCACAGCTGAGGTGGTGGCAGTATGTTTTCTCCAGCCAATGAACGTCAAGAGGGCGTGGAAACTTAGGCTCAGAGAGTTGGAGGAGGGCAGTCCCAGTTGGAGGGAGGCACGCAGTTAAAAGGAGGCAGACACCGCTGGAGAAGTGAGTTTCAATCATAGTGTTAATCAAGTTTCAAGCAAGTTTTAAGGAGTTATTAGAGTTTATAGTTTTTAATCAAGTTTTTAATCGAGTTTTTAAGAAGAGTTTTGAATCAAGTTTTTAAGCAGTTTTAAGGAGTTCTTAACGAGTGTTAATCAGTTAGTTTTGAGTGAGTCTTTGAGAGACAGTTTTGGGAGACACTTTGGAAGTGATAGTTTTGAGAGAGTCAGTGTTACGGAGTGCTTCAGTGTTAGCCAGTTGGGCAGATAGTCAGTTCGTGAGTAGAGCTTTGCTAGTGCGGTTGAGTCTAGCGCAATTCGGTGCAGTGTGGACCAGGGGTCAGTCGTGGAACAGTTTTGTGGCGTTACGTAGTGAATAAGTAACAGTAAACTGTTGTGACTGTTGTAAATGGTGACTGTAATGAATAGCGTTAGTTGCTAGTAAATGTTAATGTGAGTAATGTTAACGTGTTAATAAATCAGGTTATTACTTACAACTTTAGCGAGTTTTATTATTTAAACAAACCCACATATTAATAAAATAACTAGTGGCAGGCACTAGTTGTGTAAGTAAAGATTTTTTTTTTTTGGGGAAAAACTTTACAATATAATTTGCTATAAAGACAATGCAGTTGGAATCATTTTAATGGCCATTTTACTTTCAAAGTTGTAATGCTTCGCCCTCCTAGACTTTATGCACTCTAAGTCTACGTGTAGTGTTACATTCCCCATATATAACAATTTTATTTAAACAAAAATATAACTACAATTTACAAAACCTTAATTCCGTCTCCTACAAAGTTATGAATAATTAAAGAAGCTGTATTTTTTTAAAAAAAAGTATTTAGAAAAATATACATAATTGAAAAATTTCAATTAATTAACGTTAAAATCGCTTCATTTTTTATGTGTTTCGTGCAGAATTTAAAAAACAAATAATTTTGGTTACTGAAACTTCTAAATTATGGAATATTTTTCATTTATTGTTAAAATTTGAAATTAATCTACTGTCAATCAATCAGTTTCAAATTATAACAATAAATTCAAAATATTCCCTAATTTAGAAGTTTCAGTAACCAAAATTACTTGTTTTTTAAATTCTGTACGAAGCACATAAACAATTTTAAAAATGTTTTTAAATTAACTTTGATTTTCCGCCCGGCGCTCTTTAAAATTTAAAAATCAACATTTTTTGAAACACCCTAATTACTAGTAGTAACCATTTTTCTCAAACACTGCATTTCCTGTTTGCTAACCAGGTAGGTTTACCGGCTTACTTTCAATAAGAGGCTCAAAGTTGCAGCCAATTCAAATTTGCAGGTGTTCAGGTACTTTAAGTTGAATTTATTGCTTGTATTTATGCGCCAAACATAGTACCAATCTTTGGAAATTTTCCCAAGTTAACAGAGTTATGTCTATGATTTGCAGATTGGTTATATATACTAGCTATACCTGGTCAAAGATACACCTACATTTAAGGAACACCAGAAATTCACAGAACATCTTCATCTAATGGTGTTAGATTCCTTATATTGAATGATAATGGACGGATACAATCTATTTATTCACAGCCGTCCTGCTCTTTCTACCATCGTTCTTCTACAGTTTAGAATATCAATTCGTACAGTTAGTTTCCTAGTTAGGTTAGTGTAAATCTCTTGTTTAGTTTAAAGGCAGTTACCGCCAATAATAGCTCGGAACCATTATGCAGATTGTGTCAGAAAGGGGAAGAAACGGCCTCTCACTTGCTGTTCAATTGTGTTGCAATCTAGTACCAAAGAACTAGCACCGAAGGTCCTCAACCTTTTTGAAAAGGGAGGTTTCGTCTACTAGATCCAAAAAAGGGGAAGGCAAAATAAGCCTCTTTTGGCTGCGGTGCCGTGGGACATAGGTCTAATTAGGGATTTTCTAATCTAATCTAATCTACTGCTATTAATTAAAACTAAATTAGTGCTTCTATCATTATTTCTGTTTAGCCCTTACTTCCATTGCTTATTAATATACAATAGGTTATCCGCTTGGGACATAATTAACATCAACTTAATTGGACTGTTAACTACTGACGGTGAATGAGAATTAAATTTGGTTTTCTAATCGAGAGGAAAGATTGATCATTTGTTTCTTTCAATAGAAAATCATTTTGTGATTTGAAAATCGATAAACATGGCTGATCAGCATGAATAAGGTGCTGAAACAGACAGCGTATCAAACTCATCTAGCCAATTACCCAAAAATATTAAAAAATGCACGCTTCTTCAAATGAAAAGGTAGCTAATACAACGGAAAAATTATAAACATAAGTATGTTATCGGTAAAATTTGCAATCATGGCATTTTTAAGGAAGTTTTTGGATTTACTTTGGTAATGGGTTTTTCACCGCCGCGCACCGAACCATTAACCAACGAACTGTGAACTACCTCCGCTGAACTTCTCTTTACAATATGGAAGGCACTTTTCTCTCTTTTTTAAAAAATAATTCCCAAATTCTCCACCATTTCTAAACAGAGATGAGAACTAAATACAGTGTTGTAACTGGGGGACAACTGAAATATCCCAATGTTCACCATAATTTGCCATACTGCTTCATTTGCTACCTTATTATTCATTTCGTTGTACCATCAAAGCTAAAAGATGCACGTAACACTTCGCCCAGTCTGCCAGTATATCCAAGTAATATTTGTGTAAACAATTTCTACACTGTCTATATATATGCTAATTGTGGAGCCTGCAAACAATGAATAAACCTCCCACTCTATCTCCAGACAGGGATGTGAAACATAAATTCAACTCCAAACTCACTCGCCACTTAATCATAATCCGCTCTTTCTGTCTCTTTTTCTATATCAAATTCTCTCTTTTCCACATTTTTATAAAGTTGCAACACATATGTGTAATAAAATGTACATGTATTTTTTTTTTACATATATGTAACTTTTTTTCTCTTAATTAACTCGCATTTTTTTATATTTTATTTCAACGTAATTTTTCTATTTTACTTTTGTTTCATTTTAAAACAAGGAACAAAATATTTTTTAAAAAATATATAATCCTAACGTTTAATAACTAACTAACTATGTAACGCAGTCCACTTTTTCAAGCATTTTTAGTCTCATTATATATTTGTTAAAATATAATTAAAAAGTCAACAATATGGTTGTGCTAACAATATCTTCATTTGACCATGTTTGTTAGTTTTATTGCAGCTAAATGAGTTTATCTTTTTTAATTTAATCGGTTGCAGCCGACATGTTTTTTCTTGTTTCTGATCGATTTCCGGATTTTTATTCATTATCGGAAGTTAAATAGATCAGCTTAGTTTACAGATATAGATTTTCTTTGTTTCTGCATTACACTTTTAAATAAGGGAGGTCGCAAGGTTTGTATTTGCAATAACTGCGAACTAATAAACTGTTCGTTGCAATTGTAAATCTTTTCGTACAGATACTTCCTTCTTAGAGCTTTTAAAACTAGTTTTTGACCAGTACTTAATTGTTTTAACCCTCTTGTGTCAATAATTATTGTAATTAAAACAAAACTTTTATGAAAATCAACCGTAAAATACAAGCGGACTTCTTCATCTCGTATTCAAAAATATCTCCTCTAGACAATAAACTACTTGAAATATAGAGAATGCATATTATAAATTTATTTGTTGATTTCCAAAAGTCTTTCGATATGTACAGCAGCTTTAAACGATTTATTTGCGTTACAGGTATCTGGAGTGTAGAATGGTGTACGTCGAACTTCAAGGAACTATTCGAAAGGATTACATCCTGTTTAGAAGGAGAGGGAGAGAATTCATTCTAGACGGATAACAAGGAGTTTCCTATTTCGCCAATATTTCTGTGTCCTGGAAAACATCATTAGAATGCCCAACTTAAAACACATGAATCCTGTCTAATTTGTACATTCTAATCAGTTATAAGTCGAGATTTCCTTTTTAGAAGGTCAGATAATTATATTTATGGCAGTGTGATAGGCCCTTATCCCCTGTAGGCTAAATACTCAGAAAATAATTTCATACCAAATACACATTTTACTGTTGAACATTAGTAAAAGTTGAATCAACGATTTTATTAGCCAGTACGGTTTATAATGATGATACCAAAACGTCAGATACCCCATAAAGTCGACCATTCACTGCTTCAGAGAATTTAGTTTCCTTAAGAGAGTCCCCAGTTTAACAACAAGAAGCTACAGTTTATTTCTGACATAACCTTAGGACTGTGCAAGTAACTGATAAGTGTAAACTAACTGGGTTTAGCAAACCCCAGATAAACTTTAGTTCATCAACATCTTCACAAACTTATTAGGTGTACGTATAAGCAGACAGGACAGAAGGTATACCAAGCTTACTTATAAAAATGTAAAAAAAAAAAAAATATATAATATAATTGTCAATAGTTTAAAAACCACGAAGAATACCTAGTCCTTGGGCCGAAAGCTTGGCAAAAATAATGACCAAATAATGACTGAATTTGACTGTATTCTTTCTTCCTTATGGTTTAATGAATCAGTCACCAAAAACAATGAACAATACTCATATTTACACTTTTATAGGCATTTACCGCCTCCGTGCAGTAACTAATCCTTAAGCAAGTCACAATAGATCTTTGAAAAAACACCTTTTTCAGTGTGAGTAATAAATTTTCTCGAGAGTTCTCGGTTTTGTTCTTCCATCTAAATTCATGCACTTAAAGAAAGAAAGGAGAAAGAGATGCCATCTTAATCGTTGATGGAAGAGAAAATTTATGTACGTAAGCACTTTTTACACAAGTAATTTTTCTATCCGGGATCCACTCTACAAACTCAAGTGGCGTGAGGTTATTCTATTAAAAAAGGCGCCTCGGTAGCCGTGCGATTAGAGGCGAGGCTCCGCAAAGCTAAGATGTATTATTAGGTACTCTGGGTTCCGATTCCCGGTCTAAGCTTTGGATTTTATTTAATGTTTAATATGAGAACATTTTAGTAAAGTATGTTTGCTAGTCGCCTCCGTCCACGAAACTTGGTAGTTGGGCGTAGGTACACCTCAAAAAATGGGCGTTACTTCACCCTTTTTTACTCCTATTTAAAAACAATGTATGTAGGGCATGATGAAGTACGAGGGTCGTTTGAAAAATCCGTGCAAAGTCAGAGAGATAGTACCACTGGCGGGTATCGAGGTTATGTTTAGTTAGTAGCATCTCTTGAAAGAACACACACCAAGTTTCAGCCAGATCGGTCTATTTCTTTGTGTTTGGCATTCGTTTGAATCGAGGAAGTCGAGTGATTTTCAAAAAATGGACGAAAAAGAATTTCGTGTGTTGATTAAACACTACTTTATGAAAGGCAAAACGCCTCAGGAGACTAAAGAGAAGCTTGATAAACATTATGGTGACTCTGCACCTTCGATTAGAACAGTTTATAAGTGGTTTCAAAATTTTCGGAGTGGCCATATGGGCACAAGTGACGCTGAACGTTCTGGACGCCCTGTTGAGGTTACTACTCCAGAAATCATTGATAAAATCCATGATATGGTGATGGATGACAGAAGAGTGAAGGTGCGTGAGATTGCTAGTGCTGTGGGCATCTCGAATGAACGGGTACATAATATTTTGCATCAACATTTGGACATGACAAAGCTATCCGCAAGATGGGTGCCGCGATTGCTCACGCTTGACCAAAAACGAAATCGTGTGAAGTGTTGCAAGGACGGTTTGCAGCTGTTCCAGAAGAATCCGCAGGACTTTATGCGTCGTTTCGTCACTGTGGATGAAACATGGATACATCACTACACTCCTGAGACCAAAGAACAATCTAAACAATGGGTTACCAAGGGGGAATCTGCGCCAAAAAAGGCGAAGACCGTTCCTTCGGCCGGAAAGATTATGGCGACTGTCTTTTGGGATTCGCAAGGAATAATCCTCATCGACTATCTGGAAAAGGGTAAAACTATTACAGGTGCATATTATTCATCGTTATTGGACCGTTTGAAAACCGAGCTGCAAGAAAAACGCCCACGATTGGCCCACAGAAAAGTCCTTTTCCATCACGACAACGCACCAGCTCACATCTCAGCAGTTGTGGTCGCAAAATTAATGGAAATAGGGTTCCAACTCGTTTCACATCCCCCCTATTCTCCAGACTTGGCTCCCTCGGACTACTATTTGTTCCCCAATATGAAGAAATGGCTGGCGGGAAAAAGATTTTATTCAAACGAGGAGGTGATTGCAGAAACGAATGGCTATTTTTCAGACTTGGACAAATCCTATTATTCGGAAGGGATCAACAAACTAGAGCAGCGTTGGACGAAGTGTATAAGCCTAAAAGGAGACTATGTTGAAAAATAAAAAAGGTTTACCCCAAAAAATTAAGTAGTTTTTATTTTTGCACGGACTTTTCAAACGACCCTCGTATGTTTGTTGTAGCAACATCAATAAACTTCAAATAACGCAAAACATATTTCTAAGATTCGCAACAGACCCTCCACGACGCACTAGAATTGACTCACTCCACGAGACTGGGTCCATTATTCCCGTACCCTCCTATATCCAAAACATTTTGCTGAAACTCTTTTCCATTCTAGACTGCCATCCCAATCCTCTCTGCCGCGACATAGCCTCCTACGATCCTTCTAATCACAGATACACAAGAATAAAACAGATACTCCTCTAACTCTCTACACTAGCTCCAGGTTTTTCCTCTCCTTTTTTTCCTTCATTCCTGTCCTACTCACATAACCTTTCTCTTTCTTCACTAGATTAGAAGGTTGAAATGTATTATACATTATACTTCTTTATTTATTTTATGCATATATTTAGAGAAATAAATATTTATTCAATTCAATTTATTCGATGAAGAATGTAAACCAAAATTCTTCAAGTGGCTACAAAAATATCATCCTTGCAAGAATCTTTAACAAATTATCATGGTAAATAAGCTTTCGTCAAACCTTAGAAAACATTCAGTCTATTGTAAAACGCGGCGTAGACACTTTATCGCTAGTCATCGCCTATTGCCATCATCCATTATCTGCAAATTTTCAAATTATGTTTTTTCACTGAAATAGTAGATTTTTTCACATATTTTTCTGTGCACTTTGTGGATGGGTGGATTGTTAGTGTGGTCAGCACAAAACAAAAACTGAAAATTTAGCTAAAAGTGCCAGTTTAATCGATCTATTATTCTACTTTTTTGGGGAAGGGAATTTTCTCAAGACGGTCTCTTTGCTCTGTAGAACTGTAATTTTTGTTAGGAATATTTTTTCAGAGAATTCCTTTTTAAAGCAGTCCTGAGAATGTACGATTTTATTACCTTTATAATTTTAATAGAAAATCGATATATCAGTAATATTTGAAATTTAAAAAAAAAATCGCAAGAGTGGAAGTGCCATTTTGTTTAAGAGATTTTTGGTAGTTTTTATTTAATTTTGAAGTTAGAAAAGGTGGTACTAAATTTTAACCAGCTTTATATTCCCCTTAAATAGAAACAATATTGATAAATAAAATCCCTGAATATAAATTAGATATAAATGTATATGGGAGATGGTAAACCGTACTGTAGGAATGAATCTCATATCAGAATAAAAATACGATTATGTTAAATTATTCCATTTAATGTATTGTGATGCTGAATAGCTGATGTATTTTAAGTGTATTATCATAAGAATTGAATCTTTGAAATAAGCTATGTGCTTGCAATATTATAAATTGAAAAAGCTATCTGGTACATTGCAATTTGGATTTATAAATGTTCACCGATGCAATTATTACACATAATAAAGAACAGATAAATGGTTTAACTAATTGAAATGATCATAAAGTTTGAATATAATAATAATTGTGAAATATTTCGCTAAAGAATTAGAGATAAAATGGAATAAAATCACGTATTCTCTTTGACAAAGAAACAAAGGTACACTTTTTCTTTTTTTTTAGCGATACATCTTTGTTAAAAAATATAATACTTTCTGCTCTACAAATCGATCTTTGGTTTATCTTCTTGATTAATCGTTTGCTTATTTTTCACTGTTTGTTTACAGTTGCTTTTGTTTTCATTTTTGTGAGATAAACGGTTTTTTACACTTCTTGCTGACATTAATATATCTGTTTTCTCATTTCTGGCTATCTAAGTAAGACTCTCTTTCCAGCTTTTTGTAGAAAGAGGGCCACATGACTCGCCATATTGAGCTTCCCAGACACGTCTTTGGGCGAACAATCTGCACAATTTCGAGTTATAGCTCTCTTTTTATTCGAGAATTGTAAATTTCTGCAGGTTTTTTTGTTTTGTTTCTCTTTTGTCTTAAATTTCTTAAAATGAGCTTCTTCAGAAAATTATTTAAGATTATACTAACATCAATTTAAAGTCAATAAAGTCATCAAGTTTTAAAACATTGTTCACAGTGGAAAGCCCTGTGCAACTTCAACAGTGTCAGGACATTGCAATTTGGATTTATAAATGTTCACCGATGCAATTATTACACATAATAAAGAACAGATAAATGGTTTAACTAATTGAAATGATCATAAAGTTTGAATATAATAATAATTGTGAAATATTTCGCTAAAGAATTAGAGATAAAATGGAAACAAAAGCAACTGTAAACAAACAGTGAAAAATAAGCAAACGATTAATCAAGAAGATAAACCAAAGATCGATTTGTAGAGCAGAAAGTATTATATTTTTTAACAAAGATGTATCGCTAAAAAAAAAGAAAAAGTGTACCTTTGTTTCTTTGTCAAAGAGAATACGTGATTTTATTCCATTTTATCTCTAATTCTTTAGCGAAATATTTCACAATTATTATTATATTCAAACTTTATGATCATTTCAATTAGTTAAACCATTTATCTGTTCTTTATTATGTGTAATAATTGCATCGGTGAACATTTATAAATCCAAATTGCAATGTCCTGACACTGTTGAAGTTCCCAAAAATAGCCGAAATCTACACGATGGCCTCCTACTGGAGCCTTCATTCCTACTGGGATCGAACAATACAGAATCTAGGCTGAATCTTCTAAAAGCAAAACCTGCTGCTCAACAGGGAACAGCAAATATTTTCCTTTTTAATAATTGTAGTAATCCAAAATTATAACAGCAAATGTTTGATTAAAAATCATTTCTAGAGATAAATGGTTCAATAGCAGAGTATGCTTTTTGATTGTAGTATTGGGCTGGGATACTCATAGCGATTCCATTTTTGCTAAAGAATGGTCCCCATTATTTCGCTCTACTGTGTGGAGACATTACTAGGTATCTGATTTTTCAAATGTACGAAAAGTAAACTTGTTATTCTTTTGCTACAAAACGGTATTCACTTAAAAAAACAAGCCTCGTATTTTTCCCAATTCTATAACCTAGTAAGAATTATTTGCACACAGTGCTCCCAAGTGGTAAAATAAGTTACTAATTTTACTGACAGTTTTAGATCAAACTTTATAAAACTTTGCACTTAGAACAGATTAACAAAATTCGGCGCTTGCATGTTTAATAAGTGCTTTTCCTTCATTTAGGTTACAAAATAGAAAAAATACAAAAAAAAATAGTTCATTTCTTGTTTTATCTATTTAAACAACCATTATATTAAAGGAAACACTGATCATTTAAAATCAGACGGTGATTTGCTCATATCTCTGCTGTGGAACACTCATAAATCAATTTTTTCTTTTCTTTTCTAGTGATAAAATTGAAAGCACTTGTATGCTTAATAATTTTACCAAGTTAAACATTTGCTCAACTACATTTTATACCCCTGAGCAAAGCTTAAAAGATATGCTTGTTTATATTATACATCATAGAACAAGTTTATAGTATCAGCAGATTTTGTTCAGAAATTCCTCTAGATTTTATATAATCCTCTAATAACATTAAAAAAAATGAAAACTTCAAGAAATATTCCTCTTTTTGCTATTCACTTATTAAAAGCCTAATTTTGTCAACATTTCCCATTCACGTCTATATTATTTCTTTGATAATGGACAGAAATAGAAAATAAACAAAATGCAAAGGAAGCATTTAAATAAATTCAATAAATATTAATATAAGGACAAATCAAGGGCAACATTACTATAAATATGATAAGAAAATAATAGAAAGCTGAATGTTTTAGTTGATAACTTTGGAATAATTGTAAATATTGTTATTTAAATTTGTTTTAAAGGTTAATAAATAATAACAGATTTTTTTTTCCTAATTAATATTTATTTGTAAATTGATCTGTTGAGTGAACTATATAAAAGGGTCATGTGGGCGTTTAGATACTTATTATTATGAATAATTATCATCCAAGGCAAATACAATTATTAATATTTTGTTGATGTAGCAATTTAATAAATGTTGATTTTGCATTAGCAGTATTATTTACTTTATAAACATTTTAATCGTTATGATAAAATTGTGTTTTATTTTTTTTTTATTTTGTACATTATTTTAGTGTTTAATTAAAAATTACGAATTACGCCCCATCCTTTAAATTTCAGTTTTTCAAGCGAATCTCTGTAATTAAATTATTTACTTTTTAAATTAAAAAAAAAGAAAAAAAAAGAAGCTTTTGCTTTGCATAATCAATACTAGTTGTGACATCAACAAAATATTGTCGCTCATAATAATTTATTGCATTTGGCAGGCATATTCTGAACAAGAGTATATCTGCATTTATTTTATTCGAGGCAGGTGCCCTAATCCATTGGATCTAGGGGACAGATAGACCCTTCTTTTAGCCGATAAAAACTTTTAACTCCCACATTCAATCTTAACATTGATTACGTTTAAATGTACCTGTCTCGTTACAGGACATTTTCAATTTCTTTTAAGGGTAAGTTTATTAATTAATCACATCCAGTCCAAAAATACAAGTCTGCAATGCAAAAAAAAGGTGGGCATTTCTTTAAGTAATGTGTCTGTGGATTCCTTAATCTTGCACTGTTATCGCTGAACTTGTCGTATTATGTTGAACAGGTAACGACGAGGTGCACGCACCGCTACTAAGTTCTTCCATAGATTATTTCAACTCTGTTCAATTGTCTCGAGAGTATCCATAGTCTTTACATGAATATATAGGCTTCTTGACCGTAAATTATTAAACTATGGATTCAAGATTGGCGAGGAATCGGTCAAATAAATAAAAACAACTCGTCTTTTTGCCAACTTTTCGACAAATATATTGTCTTATTCAGGGCTTGACTATGCGGTTTGGTTGAGTTACAGAAGACAGTTTCTTGTCGAAACGTTGGCAAAAAGACGAGTTTTTTTTTTTTTATTTGACCGATTCCTCGCAAATCTTGAATCCATCTTCTAACTATTTCTTTTATGCCTTACTCACTATTGCTGGCAGCTAATAACTGCCAGTATCTAGGCTTACGAATAACTGCTTTCTCCAATGATCAACTTTTCGTTACGCAGGGTACCTTTGTATCCAGATATGTTCTATACTTCCTTTTGGGTCTTCTTCTTACATTCTCTCACTATTTTTGCTTTCAAAGCAAACCATGATTTCAGTGGAAATTCTTGCTTCTGTAACCCATTGTTCTCTAATTATTTCAAGCGAATTACACCCTAGGATGGTTTTTGCTTGAGTAAAAAGTCTTCTGTAGCCTCTGCTATCCTTCATATTCTTGCGTTTCATGCCAGTGCCTTAGACAACCATACTTTCCTGCCTAAATCCTTTTGTGAAACAGATAAATTCGAAAAGTGGAAATACGACTCACAACCCTAACCTAATAGCTCTTTATGAAATTCATCTTTTTACTTCGTGAGTCTGTCAATTTTAGAACAGGATTCAGTTTGTGGATTACCTTCTAATGTCTTGTAAAGCTAAAATGTATTTGTGGTACTGGGTTCGATTCCCGGTCTAGGCCTTGGATTTTATTTAATGTTAAATATGAGAAATTTGTAGTAGTCGTAAAGTACGTTTGCTAGATTGGACGTAAAGCCTCGCCTGAAAAATAGGCATTACTTGATTTCTTTTCTTTAATACTCAAATGTGATTTCATTACTTAAGCTTTAATGAACACTTCTAAAGTCACCAAATTAAGAAATGCCACCATAACTATCGTTCTTAATTCTTCTTCAATTATTACTAGAACAATGATAGACGAAATAAAGAGAACATCTTTAAGAAATAAAGAGAGAATTATCCGGATGCATCTTGCAAATTTACATCAACAAGTTCGAACAGGGCTTTTTTGTTTTTGTTAGAAAATTAGAGTGGTGAACTTGATAGTAGAAATTTGAAAATAAAGGGGTTTAAAAAAGTATTAAGTTATCGCCGCGCTTTTGCAAACTATGATATCACCAACTCCAGTTGATCCATTATTCAATTCAATAAATGAATTTAATAAATATACAATGCTGATAAAATTTTATAGTATCTGAACTTTTGGAAAAAATTTTTAGAGAAAAATCATTTTTCAATGTTAGCATTCGCCAGTGTCAATTTAAGGCAGAAGATTGATTACCTCGTCTCTCTAGTTAGATTGTTGTAATTCACAATTATAACAGCCTGTGGAGTTCTGCTTGTTCGCAAACAAGATGTGGATTTTATTTATTAATTTCATCCAATGCCTGTTTTATTAATGTTTTATTTTTATTTTTTAAAGAATAAATTCTGTTTATTAAAAATGATATATTAATCAAAGCTTTTATTTTATTAAAAAAATAAAATTTTACTAAATTAAAATTTATTTATATACAAATTCACAACTCTGTCCTCAGAAGGACGCATTTTCCCACACTGTGGAAATTTTCCATTATGAAAATGATACCAAAACCGACGAAACCCATCGCTAGTATTACTTCCTACCGACCAAGACCAATCTGCTTACTACCACTTCTTTCCAAAATCCTCGAAAAGCTACTTCTTAAAAGACTTTATCCTTTAGTGTCAGAACAAAATAAAATTCCGGATCATCAACTCGGATTTCGGAGACATCACTCAACTTCTCACCAGGTGCTTCGCGTTGTAGACACTATTGCTACTTCCCTCGAGCGAAAGCAGTATTGCCCGAGTGTTTTCCTTGACGTCGTTCAGGCGTTCGACAGGGTGTGGCACGAGGTACTATTGTTTAAGCTGAGGGAGATTCTTCCTCATATTTCATCCTTAAATCTTACCTGAAAGATCGAACTGTGGAGCAGCAGACTCTGATATCCGTCTAGCTCGAGCTGGTGTTCCTCAGGGCTGTGTCCTAGGTCCTCTTCTTTACTCCTTATACACAGCAGACATACCTTAACACCCAAATACCATCTTTTACACCTTTGCTGACGATACTGCAATCTTATTTCCTCATTCCGATCCTCTTAGCGCTACTCGGGCTCTTCAAACGCACTTACAGGACTGGCTTATCAAATGGCGAATCAAAACTAACGTTACGAATTCAAAATTTATAGTATTTACTCTCAGACGGAAAATCCTACCTCCCATCATCTTGAACCAAACTCCTATACCAACTGTGGGCAAAGTACGCTACCTTGGGCTGCACTTAGACAAACGGTTGACATGGAATCCCCATACTAGACTGAAAAGACTAACTAACTCTAACCAAACTAACCAACGCTACAAACTTCTCGCGACTACTTGACAAACGTTCGAAACTTAACCTACATAACAAAAGACTCTTACATCTACTGTTACTGCGACCTATTTGGCCATACGGCATCGAAGTATGGGGATCGACTAAGCGTTCTAACTCACTACGCCTCCAGGCTTTACAGTCAAAAATACTTCGAAAAATTATTAACGCTCCGTTATATGTATCTAACCTCATAATCCATAATAACCTCATAATCCATAATGACCTCATAATCCATAATGACCTCATAATCCATAATGACCTCATAATCCATAATGACCTCAAAAACCCTTTCATTACAGATCTTACTAAAACTCGTTTTTTCAAATTTCATTCCTCTACCAGCAGCTCATCCTAACCCTCACATAGAACACCTATCTTCCTCCACATTACCAAGTAATCCTCTAAGGAGATTGAAGAGAAGATGGCCTCGTGATCTACTCTTATCGTGAGAGCAGTATAGCAAAGCACGTTATTGGAGTGACACCACTGGATACCTTCTCCACTCGTGATTTTCACGTAATTTTTATCAGGTGCCACATTTGCTTGTTACAACAATCGTTGCAGTAGTAAATTCCAATTAAAATTTAAAAAAAAATATATATATATATACTATATATACATTTTTTTTGTGTAAGTCTATCTTTGCTTAACGTTTTGAGTGACGTGTTTCATCAATTCTATCGCTATGGTCTATTCCTTGATTGTAAAAATCATTCCTCAATTAATTTCGAAGAGTTCTTAATAGTTAAGAAATATTTAAGTTCACTACATTCGGCTGAAGGTCCTTAAGACGCTCCCCCAAAACTTCTGCCACTGTTTGAGATCCTGGCTAGAGCAAGACTATCCTGGAGAGAAGACTACTCGTAATAACTCTTACTAACAGCTATAATAATGGTATAATGGCTACACTTTGCTTTTTAAGGCTAACTCATCCAATCTATCAAAAAAAAAAAAAAAGTCTCCAAAATTCCATCCTGTGATATTCCCTATTATAATTTGACGATTCAGAGTACTTTGCCCTAACTGCTATAATTGGATAAGTACAACAAATCTGACCTAGATATATTATCTGAAATGAAATTGGACTATACTTACTTGATCAGATAACAGATTAAATTATTTTTTTATTCAACAGTTCCAAGTGTTAATACTAATTTAAAGTATCCAAGATTTTTAATAACTGAGCAGAATTACATAGATATTGTCGCTGATTTTAGGCCCACCAATATAATTTACATATTTTATAGTTTTAGGTTAATTTAAGAAAATATATTATATTTATATGTTGCGTGCTACACGCAAAAAACTTTTAAGATCGACGTTCTAGCACGCTCAATTCTGGTATTTTTCTTTTTTAGTGCGGAGACAATGTTAGATTTAGTTTTTATTATTTCTTTTTTTGCCTAATTTGTTTTTTTTAAGTCATGAATTGGGTACGTCAAATGTTTATTTGAGGCGCTTGTACTGTTGTAGAAGAGTTTAAATTGTAAAATAAATAAACGTTGTTCATTACTTTTTTCCCACATTCGGGCCTAATCTCACGGTTGTTTGTTAAGTTTAAATCTGAGTATGTTTATTTCTTTTGCAGTAATTTAAATTTATTTCACCGGTAAGTTTTTGTAAACCAGTTTTTTTAGGTTATTAAATGTTTAATAAAGATTTCTTTTATTTAAACTAAATAAAACTACAATATTTTTATGTTAACTGAATCAATTTCGATAGTTCACTCAAATCAGGAAGTAACGCCTCCTGGGCTTTCGATTGCAGCGTCTCACGTGTTTGTGTAAGAGGTGTTAGTTTCGTTTTGCCGAAAAACATGATACTACACATGTAGTAGAGCAACGAATTGTCGTGAAATTTCACATGATACTTGGTGAAACCGCTACTGAAACTTATCTTTTATTAAAAGAAGTTTGTGGCGATGAATGTTTATCACCTGCGCACAAATTTTTGAGCGGTTCAAGCGTTTCTAAGATGGCCGAGAAGACGTCGGAGATGATGGCGGCCCGGGTCTCACTTCCACGTCCAAAACGGATGAAAATATCGATTATAATTAATTAACATTACTACCGTGAGGTGCTTGCTCAACTCCGTGAAAGAGTAAGGAAAAAACGACCCGATTTGTGGAAGAACAAGTCACGCGTTCTCCATCAAGACAACGCGCCAGCTCACACTGCATTGTCTGTCAAGACGTTTCTAGCTAAGTACAACATCCCAGTTTTAGGTCATCCGCCTTATAAGTCTGACCTGACCCTATGTGACTTTTATCTGTTCCCCAAAGTCAAATCTGCATTAAAAGGAACACGATTTCAGTCCGTTGAAGCTGAGAAAGTGAAAGCGGCACTCGTGATGCAGGAGCTGACAGAAAAAGACTTCCAGCACTATTTCGAACAATGGTAAATTCGCATGAAGCATTGTAGGGATAGGGGAGGGGTGTATATTGAAGGTGATAATAACTAAATATGTATAAATTTAAAATAAAATGTTTTACAGCAATAGTCTCGTTATTTAATAGCCACAGAAGAAAGACAACAGCAGTCCAGTAACCAAAAAAGTCAGGATTTTGTAGTAAGTAATATTTTGTACTTGGACTCGAAGCTAACCTGGGATTACATTACATTGAAGTTAAGAAGATCTACCAAACTTTTCAGGCAACCATGTTCTTTAATTAACCAACACAATTTGAAACCACTTTGCTCTAGATTCATCGTATATAGATCATTACTGATTTAAGCTAGTTCCGTATGCATGGGGCGCTAGTATGCTGCAAGTTTTCAGATAGACCTTATAAATAGGTCAACAGATACGTACTATATCCTTAGATAATGTAGGGGCTGACACCACTACCAGCTGGAGAGTTAAAACTCTGGCCGACAACGGCTATTACCTTAACTATCTCAGGATTACTTCCAAACTTATTAAATAGGCCAGTTATAATTTTAAACTTACACATTGAGCATGTTGTATTATGTAAGGCAGAAACAAACTATCTCTTTCTGCAGACTGTATGTCATTGCTCATTGGCTGAAAATGTGTTCATTAATGTTTATAAAATAATAATTAAATATATATTTGGCCCATTCCAATTTATTGACCAAGACAAAATATACACTGGCCGGGGACGCTGGAATTATAGTTTAAAACGGGACAGACCCGGTCAAAATGGGACAGATTCGGTCAAAATGGGACAAACCCGATCAAAATGGGAGCGACCCAGTGAAAACGGTACAGACCCGGCCAAAACTTAACCAATGATTTTAGCCTCTAATTACGCAAATAAAACTTTTCTAAAACATATTTATTATCTAATTGACCTCAGATATTCTTGAAATAATCTACATTTTTTGCTGAAATAATATTAGTTTGTAATTTAAATGGTTTTCCAAGATGGATGGACCTTGGATACGATACGATTAAAATAAATGTCATTTTCTACTAATGAAAATCAGTTTGCCTTCTAGAGCTTCGGATACAGTCCATAATTTCAAACAATAAAATTTTCTGAAGCATTCTATGTTAGTTCAAAGTAAAACACTGCTTTAAGTACATCCTTTTGGCTTCCCACTGAGTATTAGGGGTAAGATTTAATTGGTAACAATTTTAATGGTTTAAGAGTAACATTTAAATTGCCTTCAAAACGCAACGAAAACCGAGCAGTTAGAGGCGCTGTTCTCAAAGTAAAAATGTATTCGTGGTACCGGGTCTGATTCCCTGTTCTTGGCCTGAAATTTTATTTTATGGAATGAAAAGAAATTAAAACGAAATATGTCAGCTCTGTCTATGATATCTGATAGAGAAACACGAAGAGTTCTGATGAAATAACTGGCATTACTTTACCTGCTTTTTATCCTATGTTACGAGGATGGTTTGAAAAGTTCTCGGAATGTACTAGAAAGAAGTGTCTTACCTCGGTGAAACTGCTTTTATATTTCAACATAGTCTCCCTGTAGACTAATGCATTTGGTCCAGCGATGTTCCAATGCCTTGATCCCATCTCGAAAATGAGATTCCTCCAGGCCTGCAAAATACCTCTCCAATTCGGCTGTCAGTTCTTCCGTTGTAGGAAATCTCCGTCCACCGAGGAAAATTTTCAGCTTGGGGAAGAGATGAAAGTCTGATGGTGCCAAATAAGGTGAATAAGGTGGATGTGGCAACAATTCGTATCTCAGTTCATGAAGTTTTGCCATGGCAATAACAGGGCGGGCGTTGTCCTGATGAAAGATGACTTTTTCCTTGCCAAACCAGGCCTTTTTTCGCGTATCTTTTCCTGTAGTTGGTCTAGGAGGTTTGCATAGTATTGCCCCGTAATTGTTTGGCCAGTAGGAAGATAATCTATCAGCAGAATGCCTTTTACATCCCAGAAAACTGAGGCCATGACCTTTCCAGCCGAACGTACTGCCTTTGCTTTCTTTGGTGGTGGTGACTCTGCATGTTTCCACTGCTTTGACTGCTGTTTTGTCTCTGGGGTATAGTAGTGGTTCCAACTTTCACCTGTAGTCACAAACCGGCGCAAAAAATCTTGTTGGTTGCGCTGAAAACGGGCCAGACTTTGTTCGGACATTTCCAATCTGGTACGTTTATGGTCCAATGTCAAGAGCCGCGGCACCCATCTTGCGGATAATTTTTTCATTCCCAATTCTTCGGTTAAAATGTGATATACCCGTTCAGATGACATCCCTACAGCTTCAGCAATCTCTCGCACTTTCAGTCGACGATCCTCCATGACCTTTTTAATGCACTTTTGCGATAAATTCTGGGGTCGTAGCACTTTTTGGCCGTCCACTACGCGGATCATCATCTAAGCTCTCCCGACTAAATTTAAACTCGCTGGTCCACTTGGTAACAGTTGAATATGAAGGAGCAGAGTCCCCCAGTGTGTTCTGAAAGTCGGCATGAATTTCCTTTGCTTTCATACCTTTCTTTACAAAGTACTTAAGCAGTACTTTATAATTAATTATCGATTTGGAGTCTCGTAGATCTAAAGACCCGGGTTCATTGTACCCTGCTGATGCCTGGGACTGTAAGTTGTAAGTATGTTAAAACCTTTTAATTTTATTACAAAAATTTTCCCATTTTTCATTGCAATGTAAACCACAAGTGCACAGGATAAAGCTACTTATTCCTTAATCTTGTTTGGTTTGCTTGTTATTCTATTAATTAATTTTTCCAAATTAGAGAAGTGTTTTAGATTACCAAGCTCGGCTTAAACATCTATAAATCTTGTACAAATGTTTATAATTATGGTTGGGGTTGGTTTGGTAAAGCATTTACAAGTGATCATTTTGTGTGAGATTGTACTTAAGAGTAATTAATGATGCGGCTTAAATCATAAATCAGTTTGCGTACATGCTTTACGTTCTTAGTAATGTTTTATAATTCGTTAACCACAAAACGTACCAGACTTTGTATTATTTAAAATTATTAAATAATGTAAACAATTCCAAGTCCTTTAATTATAATTGATAATAAAATCTCATTGCAATAATAGATTCTTTTTCTCAAGTTAACGAGAGTAAGAATCTTATTTACGTTGAACCTACAATCATCTCTTCAACTACCTAAATGTTTAATCAATAATGTTCGGCAAGCCAGTTTTCAGTAAAAGGTATCCGCCATATTAACTTAAATTATCGAAAAACATTTTTGGGAACAGCATCATGATAATAAACTTGAATTAAATTTATAAACAAATTTATACAATAACTTAAGAGTTTTGTCGAATATTTGTCGATCAATTGTAGAGAGTTGATTGGTTTTTCCCTACTCTTTGCAAATAACCTTAATCAAACTGTTTAATCGAAGTTTTAAATTAAATTTTCTCATTCCCTTTTAATATCTAAAATTCATTAAATTGGAAATGATTATTTCCATCGTTTAACTCGATCTTTTTGAAAAATGGTTGAACTAACAGAGCTTTACCATGAGATTACCAGCTGGCTTTTAATGTGTAATTTAAGCCATCCGTTACTTTTCATGTTTGAACTTAATCTAATTTTTTTTAGAATAAAGTTTGATAACTGGTTGATCACTTTTTCAAAGATTTTTTAAATTTTTTGTTTATTTTTGATTGTTCAGAAGCCTGCTGGTGCATGCATCTTCCTGGGTGTTGCAATCCCACAGTACTATACGACAGAGTCACTTTACACTACATTCTCGAAAAACAAGGACCCTAAGGCCTACATACACTGCACACACCCAAGGGCTACCTTCTCTTGGCCGAAATAGCTTCGGCAAATGGAGTTAACCCTTTTCCAAGGTCCCCCATAATATATCGAGGGATGGGCGCAAGGCCGACAACCCTATTCTGTAAAACCTTAAAAAGCCTCGAAAATCTCAATTGTAAAATTGAGGAGGCTGGGACCATTCATGGGCTTTAATGCCAAGAAAGAAGAAGAAGATTGTTCAGAAAGGATAGGAGATGAGATGAGCCTCATTTCGTTAAAGGTGTCTCCTTAAAGCGCAGCCTTCTATGAAAGAACGAACCAGATGACTTTGAGAGGACCTTCAGAGAATTCGTAACTTCTCCTTTAAAGGAATAGCAAACAATTAATTTTTAAGAGTAATAAAACAAAACAAAAAAATAATCAAGATGAGATGAATGAGTTGTAGTAACAATTAAAATGTAAAAGGAAACTTTGCAATTAAGAAACAAAACACAGCATAAAAGATAAAGTTTTGGAGGCGCACGTTCTTACTTTATAATATATAGCTCAGAATTATGCGCATACATATAACCTGGCCCCAAAGGTGTTAACTTTAGACACATGACATACATTTAGTATAATTGTGTTAATAACTGAATAAACTGCCAGTTTCTTGTATGTCACATTTACCTAATAATTAATGTTTAGGGTCTCATATTTATCTAATCTTAATTCGTAACAATTCATTTTATTTAATAATTTAACACCTACATAAAATTCATGGCCATTAAAATTGTTTAAATTATCCTATCATTAAGTTAAACAAAATAAGATGAGCCAGTTAGGGAAACACAATTCACCAAATTATGTTCGATAAATGTAATTGGGCTGTACGGCTGTATTTTCTCTTTACCACTGGCCAACTGATAAATTACTGTGTCTACTATAATTGGCTTTTCGTGATAGTTCTTTATTTTTAATTATTATAACTTACCGCACAAAGTTAAATATCATCTTCCATTCACCTACTATCTGATCTTAAAATCTTACTTAACTGATCGGTACTGCCGCGTTCGTCAAGGGCAGGCCCTCTCGTCCTTTATACCCATAAAAGCTGGAGTCCCTCAAGGAAGCATTCTAGGCCCTTTCCTTTTTCTAATATGTACTGCTGACTTACCTCTATCCCAAAATACAATAGTTTCAACATTCGCTGACGATACTGCTATACTTTCATCCCACTCCGATCCGGTCCAAGCCAGTCAGAATATTCAAACTCACTTAAAGCTTCTCGAAACCTGGTTCCGAAAATGGAAAATAAAAATTAATGAACAAAAATCAGTGCACATTACTTTTGCTTTACGAAAATCTGCGAGTCCACCAGTTCAACTGAACGGTGTAACGATTCCTCCAGCTAACGTAGTACGATACTTAGGACTGTACATTGGACAAGAGACTCACGTGGAACCCACATACTCGACTGAAACGACAAGACGTGAACAGACGCTACAATCTACTTACTAGACAACTTGACCGCAGATCTAAACTCGACTTGAATCACAAACTCAAGACATTGTTAAGACCCATATGGACATACGGAGCAGAAGTGTGGGGCTTAACCAAACCATCCAAACGCCTGCAGACACTACAGACTAAAATCCTGCGGAAAATCCTGAATGCTCCATACTATATCTCTAACCTTACCATACACACTGACCTTCACATCCCCTTTGTCACTGACCTAATAAAGTCTCGCTACCGCAACTTTCACAGCCTCCTAACTCTCCACCCTAATCCTCTTGTACAACAGCTCTCCTCTCCACACCTTCCAGACAATCCTCCTCGTCGCTTGAAGCGGAAGTGGCCTAGGGACCTACTGATGTGGATGTACTATCCACTGGGAAAGAGTTTCACTAATGGGTGATTACTCTTATCACGACTTTCATGTGAACATAACCTGTATGATCAAATTTACTTGATACAACATTTGTTGTAGTTGTAAATATGGATAAATAAAGTGAAAAAAAAGTTATAAAATAGAGCATTTTTAGTTTTAAAACTGTCCGACAGGGCAGTTGTTCAAGGGTTGATCGCCTAAACTGCACGAAAAAGCGTAACGTTGAAGAACATCCATCTTTAACAATTTTTTACTCTTTTTTCTATAAAAGATAAATTTCTCAAATGTTCTTTAAAATTTAGGGCAAATACCTCCTCTATAACTGTAATATTTTGCAACAACCCAGATCTATTAGATTATATTTATAATTATTATTATAAGGAGTTATTTTGCCAAGTGATGCAATTATGCTTCAGGCGTAGGGGTTCCCAAGTAATTTGGGATTATTTCCTAAAAAAGCGCCCCTTGCTCCTTTGACACTAAGGAGAGATAATGAACTAACGGTGGTACAGTCGAACAGGGTTCTATTCTAGATAAGGACCTCTGGTTCATCACTTACGACATCATGCTAGACAGGGCCTAGTTAGCCTATAGGAAAATCCGGCCCTGATGCTAGTAGTCGAAGGAGACAAGCTTGATTGTTCCTAATCAGTGCGAGGGACCTAAATTAGATTAGATTAGATTTACACGGCGGGACAGGACCCATGCCCCACGGCACCGCAGCCACCAAGAGGCTTATTGTGCCTTCCCTTAAGACTAGTAGGTGAAACCTCCCCTTCTAAGAAGGTTGAGGGCTTTCCCTACCAGTTCCTTCTAAGCTATAATCTCCTCTGGTTTCAAGGTACCAAAGATTTCGTACCGCAGTCTCTCGATTGCAAAGCCATTTCTCTCGTTGCAAAGGTGAGAGATGATCGATAAAATGTTTAGTTGCGGGGAACAGATCATACGGCAGGTAAAACCTCCGAAAGCATAGTAGGTTAAATTGATGGCTAATGTATGCAGAGAAAGAGACGGTTGTTGCAGTTGGTGGCTCAGTCAGTTTTCTTGTAAGGTGTCGCAGGACTCATTAGGGAAGTGTAGCCGTGGTTAGAGGGTCAAACCGGTGAAAATAAACACTAAACATAGTGAAAACGAGTCGTCGAAATGTTTGCACTGCCCAGGAACATCAGCGTCTTCTTTTTTGTATGTAATATTGTAGAGCGGTACGTCTCCATATTTCTAAGAGGAGATAGGAGAGATCCGCTATGTTGGGTTACTTAGCAGAGGAAAGATCTGGAGCCACGTAGCAGCTTTGCACACCATGTGCGAAGGAAATTACTCCTATATCTGCTTCATCAGCTTCTTAAGTACGACCCAAGTAAAAGCAAGTCAGCCTTTAGGGCGTAGAAAAGGCCTGTAGTGATGTGTTTGCTCGGAAGATATTTGTTTCTATTTGGGGAGCCCCACAAATGCGTGCATGAAGCATTTAACCTCATCAAAAATAAATAATAAAATAAAAATAAAATAGGAGCTCTGATAAAGGGCAGTAAAAGTACCCGTAAATTAGAGGTAAATTAAATAAATTTCCCCAAACAAGACCACCTGGCTATTGCCGTAAAAACCTTCTTACTTTTAATTGATATAAATAATGACTAACATGAAATTTAATCAAAAGCCACTTCTCTAGCTTGTATACACTTCGTAATTGTTACTAAATGTAGGTGGCATTCAGAAAGAAGTGACATACTCAGGCATATCCGCTCCCCGTATCGATTTGGAACTTTTGTGACCACATATATCGGCCTCCAAGGAATCCTATAGCTCATTCTTATACCAAGCACGAGTAGACCTTCTTTTTTCTCGTAACTACACATTGCATTTTTACTCGCTCTTTTACAACACCTTAACGTGCCTCACAATAACAACTACATCCAACATAACCGGATGTGCTACATCGTTATATTTAGTTTTGTTTTTTTACTTGTTATTCTGTTGGTAATCTTGTAAACATTACTTTTTGAACATTCAGGTCAAATTCCTATTGTACATCTATCTTGGTTGTTAACTAATTAGTGACCAATCATCTAGCACAGTAACCTCATTATTTATAACTCCTTCTATTCGGTTCATTGCATTTTTATTGATATGAAATACATCACAAAATGTTTTATGAAGAATAATTTAGAAAATCTACATCATTAATTACCTCTTTGTTAATTAAGGCGCGTCAATATCTGAGGTCATTGCCTGCCTGAACCCTACAGAGTGCATGCCTAGATTGTAGATTGTATTAAAAGGGCGGTTCCACCAAAAAGGGGAAGGAACGCAGTCAATCCAAAATGTCCATTGTTCCCCGCTCACCTCTCATCTAATGAGAGGTACCGGGGCTTTAAAACAACAAATCCGGCTAAAGGTTGCAGGTAATACAATAAACTAATAAAGTAGCGACAGGACACTAGGGAGCATGGCGACTCAATTGTACTGAATAAACCTAGAGAGTTCGTTAAGATTACCAGATGCCACAATCTCCGGTAGGGAGACATTTGACCTTCCGAAGATGAGGAATCTAGTTTTAGAATAAACGGGACACACCTCTACGAAGTGCCGCACAGTCTCATTGGACTCACCACAGCCAGCGCAAATTGGCGAGACTGGATAAGGCCGCATTTGAAAAGATGAATACGCTAAATTCGCATGTCCACTCAACACTTGAACCAACTGGTGGATCCGAGACCTGCTAAAACCAACTATAGCCGTTTTTGACAGGCCAAGAATTTCTTTAGCCTGACGGCAGTCAGCTCGGAGATCTCCACCATTTCCGATGTTCCTTCAAATTCCACTGCTCCACCTCAGTTCTACAACATCGATAATGGGCTGAGGAGTCATTGTTATCAACGCTGCTCCTTCCTTTGCTGTTTCATCAAGTGTTTCGATTCGTGTTTCAGCAAGACAGTGTTTCCTAAAGATATTCCTAATAAGAAAAACCTTCAGCAATCGCCTCATTCTATGGGTTAAAAGTTCTTTTTTTCCAACTTCTTGAAAGGGCTCATTCCCACTTAAATCTGCAGTTTCACTAAATGACGCTTGATGCATTTCAGAGCATCACTTAGTTGGGCAAAAGTGGATTTTATTTTAGTGATAGAAGGTGAAATTAAAATGTCAGTATATAGAATTTAAGAATACTTTTAAATAACCAATTTAATGGACTAGAATAAGTTGAGCTTCATTCAACAAAGAAATAAGTACAAAAATTAGAACTATATAAGAATTAAATGGCTATGCAATTCGGTAGCGTAACGGTAAAGTTACGGTTGAACTTAGCTTCTGCCATGCTTGACGTGAAACTCAACTGAGCTTTGTTACAACCAGGACTACAAACTTGCTTATTTTTATGGCCACCAAGAATTTGATTAAACTTGAGAAAATAACTATAAGAATTTGAATCTTTCTATTGAAAATAAGAACATTAGTTTTAAGGTGTTGTTCGTTTTAAACTAGATACACTTCTACGGATTGGCCTTTCTATTACTTATATTTTAATACGAACTCCATTTTACAATTTGTCACGATTGCAACAAGAATAGACTCTACTCCCTCTAAGATTAGATTCCAACTTTTAAAATGAAAGAAATTTTACATAAATAAGTTTTATTTTATTAATTAATCTATTTTTTGGAGTAGGAGAAAGACCATTAAAGTTGGCATTCAATGTTAGATAGATAGATTAAACTAGGGCGGCCTCAAGGCCTACGCCACTGCGACCCCTTTGGATCTATTGTGGTTCCCCTCACTCTAAAGCTCACCCTCCAGACCTGTCCGTTTAATCAGACTCTTAATTCTGGAGAGCGACTCTTGGGTAGAGCTCACAGGCCTTGGTTTTACCTCCTCGAGAAGTAACATCCTTAACAAGCCCCTCGCACTGACACAACAACACGTGCATTGCCGTTTCCTCCTATTCCTGACAGAACCTGCAAAGGCTATCATCTGCCAGGCCCATGCGATGCATGACCTACAATCATCTTTATAGCCCCACGGCCTTGCCGGATTAATTCTTCAGTCAGCCTCGGCGAATAGCCTTTAATGAACTCCTTCGCCTGTCTCTGCCCAGTGGTGGCGAGCCACCACTCCTAAGACCTACTCTGCACCTATAAGTTAATGGCCGCAGTCTTAACACACTTTGGAACCCCAAAACAGGGCTCCCCGGGCTAACGAAGTGTCCCGCAGAGCCTTCCCGGGCCAATAAATCTGCCGCTTCGTTTCCCTTATGACCTGAATGACCAGGTACCCAAACCAGAAAGACCTTATTCTGGTCACTAATTTCCTTCAGGGCACCCTGACAGTCTCAAACCAGCCTTGAGTTGACCTGGTAGGTACTAATAGCTGGTAGAGCAGCCTGACTATCGGAGAAAATTACGACCTTAGAATCAATAATTGCTCGCCCGTTAATCTCGGCAGCACAAAACCTAATTGCAGCTAGTTCAGCCTGAAAAACTGTAGCTAGTTTCCCTAGGCTAACCGAAAAGCTACATTTCGGCTTCGCCTCGTACACTCCCGCTCCCACACCCTCCTCTGTCTTGGAGCCATCAGTGTTCCTCATCGAATCTCCCACCACTGGGAGTCCACGTCTCCAAGCCTCCCGATCACCAATACAGACTTTGAAAGGCTTGTCGAAGCTATATTTGGGGGGCATTACATCCGAAGGCAGGCACAAAATATGATCGGCCTCCTGCTCCTCATATAGCTCCTGATACGCTCCTCCGTGCCTGACAGGAGCTTGTCCTTCCATAAGCCTAACGACAACGGCCCTTACAACGCCCTGAATGTATAAGTACAGATTTAACAAAACCTCCAAGGCCGCAGTAGGGGAAGTCCTCATGGCCCCAGTGACACTCAGGCAAGCCAGCCTTTGAATATCACTGAGTGCCCGGACTCCACCCACCTGGCATTCAATGTTACTTGTTACAACAAAAACACGCCGTTGTCGAACACAATCTCTCAATTGTAGGTATTTTTTTTTTCAAAACATTTTTTCGCCTGGAAATGATTTTTGGTTAGTTTTTTATTTGAAAAAATACCGGATATTTTTTTTGGAGAAATACTTTCAGAGAATTTAATTCCCTCTTTAAAGAGACCATGTTCTAAAATTGGTGTCAGATATTTAGAAATTGGTAGACATTAATCTTTATACAAATTGCCTAGGATTTGTGTATAGCCCCAGCAAACTTGTTCAATAATTCACTTGAGTTATAAGAAAGTTGTCGTAACTTTTGTTATATGAAAAGTAGAAAACTGTAAATATAACTTGGCTCTTATTGTTTCACAAAGTATACAAAACTGGGTAACTACTTCTTACATCTTAGTATTTGCTGTATTAACCTCATTCCAAATTTTTATTTATTTTATCCTTTTCGTAAAACAATTTCATGAAACAGTTTTTATGAAATTTTTGTGTATATACGAGGGTCGTTTGAAAAGTCCGTGCAAAAATAAAAACTACTTAATTTTTTGGGGTAAACCTTTTTTATTTTTCAACATAGTCTCCTTTTAGGCTTATACACTTCGTCCAACGCTGCTCTAGTTTGTTGATCCCTGCCGAATAATAGGATTTGTCCAAGTCTGAAAAATAGCCATTCGTTTCTGCAATCACCTCCTCGTTTGAATAAAATCTTTTTCCCGCCAGCCATTTCTTCATATTGGGGAACAAATAGTAGTCCGAGGGAGCCAAGTCTGGAGAATAGGGGGGATGTGAAACGAGTTGGAACCCTATTTCCATTAATTTTGCGACCACAACTGCTGAGGTGTGAGCTGGTGCGTTGTCGTGATGGAAAAGGACTTTTTTGTGGGCCAATCGTGGGCGTTTTTCTTGCAGCTCGGTTTTCAAACGGTCCAATAACGATGAATAATATGCACCTGTAATAGTTTTACCCTTTTCCAGATAGTCGATGAGGATTATTCCTTGCGAATCCTAAAAGACAGTCGCCATAATCTTTCCGGCCGAAGGAACGATCTTCGCCTTTTTTGGCGCAGATTCCCCCTTGGTAACCCATTGTTTACGAGTAGATTGTTCTTTGGTCTCAGGAGTGTAGTGATGTATCCATGTTTCATCCACAGTGACGAAACGACGCTTAAAGTCCTGCGGATTCTTCTGGAACAGCTGCAAACCGTCCTTGCAACACTTCACACGATTTCGTTTTTGGTCAAGCGTGAGCAATCGCGGCACCCATCTTGCGGATAGCTTTGTCATGTCCAAATGTTGATGAAAAATATTATGTACCCGTTCATTCGAGATGCCCACAGCACTAGCAATCTCACGCACCTTCACTCTTCTGTCATCCATCACCATATCATGGATTTTATCAATGATTTCTGGAGTAGTAACCTCAACAGGGCGTCCAGAACGTTCAGCGTCACTTTTGCCCATATGGCCACTCCGAAAATTTTGAAACCACTTATAAACTGTACTAATCGAAGGTACAGAGTCACCATAATGTTTATCAAGCTTCTCTTTAGTCTCCTGAGGCGTTTTGCCTTTCATAAAGTAGTGTTTAATCAACACACGAAATTCTTTTTCGTCCATTTTTTGAAAATCACTCGACTTCCTCGATTCAAACGAATGCCAAACACAAAGAAATAGACCGATCTGGCTGAAACTTGGTGTGTGTTCTTCCAAGAGATGCTACTAACTAAACATAACCTCGATGAGCGCCAGTAGTGCTATCTCTCTGACTTTGCACGGACTTTTCAAACGACCCTCGTAATCAATAAATTTTGTAAAATGGTCTTTCATACGAGGAGCACTATTTATATTTTGAGCCTAATAATAAAAAAACAGTAATTTGTCATTAAAATGACTTCATTGTTTTTCAAAATATTCTCCTTTATGATCTATACCAGCGTTTCCCAAAGTGTCGGTCGCGACCCGGCACCGGGTCGCAGAAAAATTCAGCTGGGTCGTGGCAAAAATTGTAAAAACACAAAATATCTATAACATTTTGCTCTAAATTTAATATTTTTCGAAACTTTTTCAAGTACTGCAGGTGGCAACCCTTTACCACCGTTTCCTACCGGATCGTTTAAATTCGGATGCTCTGATTTGGCTGATTTCGATTCGTCATTCAGTGCCTTCTGTCGATATTGAAAAGGAAGAAATGCTTAATTTTAGTGAACAAGAAGTTGATAATTTAATTGAAATTTCATGCGACACCGATCTTAAAAAAGTGTTTGAAACTGTACCACTAATTAATTTTTGGTTGCGCTGTCAAAAGGAATATCCAAGCGTAAGTGAAAAAGCGATACAATTTTTAATGCCTTTTGTCACCACTTATACGTGTGAAACTGCGTTCTCAGCCTTGGTGTACTTAAAAAATAAGTATCGAAACAGATTGGATGTCGAACCTAATTTGAGAATAAAATTAATATCATTAAGTCCTAATTTGAAATTACTATGTGATGAAAAACAACATCATCCTTCGCACTAAGGTCAAAATATGTAAAACAAAATGAAGATAATGGATTGTCTTTAATTACTTATGTTTTTGTTATATAATTATTTTGCAATTTTTGTGTATGAAATAAATAAACAAATAACTTGAATTTTGATTTTTATTAAAAAATTTTGTAAATAAATGTTTTTTTTCTGAGGTGGGTCGCGAAAAAATTTAAAATCTCGTACCGGGCCGCGGTCAAAAAAGTTTGGGAAACGCTGATCTATACACTTCTGCATGAGTTTGAACCACTTACCAAAGCATTTTTTCCATTCCGCTTAAGACACCTCCAAAACATGGTTTTTGAATGCAACAACGGCTTCTTCTGCCGACGAAAATCGTTGTCCACTTAATTTATTCTTGACGTTCGGAAACGAAAAGAAGTCATTTGGTGCCAAATCAGGACTGTACGGCGGATGACCTATTAATTCGATTTTTTGAGTGCTCAAATAGTCGGTTGTTAGACGAGATGTGTGATAGCTGGCGTTGTCTTGTTGAAGAATGATCCGACGGCGCTTGTTTGTTTTCCTTATTTCATCGAAGACTTCCGGCAAACAAATGGTTGTGTACCATTCAGAATTGACCGTTCTACGTTTTTTCTGTTGCAAATTTGTTTTTAATTATAATACAGGTGATAGATAAGGCCTTAGGTTAGACTGGAATTGCACGTTAGACGGAGCCTTTAACTCTTCTCACAATTAGCATAAATTTCATTGTTTTATTAATTTCCAATTTCATATTATTATAATATTCTTCCATCATTGACAGAGGTCCCGAAAACTAAACATTTGGTTAATATTTATATTTTTAATATTGAAAATAAGTGATTTTCATCAGTTGTTTCAAGTTGCCTTCTAAAAGAATACCTGCCGATCGTCATAATTAAGAATTGTTTACTGGGTCACTAAAATTTTCCCAGCATTTTTTGTTCACTAGGTGACTCGCATGGTCATAGATTGTCGACCACTGGTCATTCGTAAGTTGGTCAACTTATTCTAGTCATTTAATTATTTATTTCGAAGCATTCTTAAAGTTTACATTCGTAAGTTCTTAATTTTGTAATTCTGTACCTAAGATAATTCTTATTATTCTTGCCAAACTACGTGCTGTTCTGATGTACATGCAGCATTACACTGCCACGTTGCAGACGTAAGCGAGAAGTGGCACTTTTAATATGTAATTAAATTTAATTTCTACAACTTAAGTTAATTATATATTAAAAATTTAATAATTAATAGCATTTCACGTCCTACAAGATGGTTGATTGTTTTCTAACAGGTGCAATATTTTGAAGTAATACGAGGAGTGGCTATTAAATAACGAGACTATTGCTGTAAAACGTTTTATTTTAAATTTATACATATTTAGTTATTATCATCTTCAATATACACCCCTCCCCTATCCCTACAACGCTCCATGCGAATTTACCATTATTTTGAAACAGTGCTGGAAGTCTTTTTCTGTCAGCTCCTGCATGACGCTTGCCGCTTTTTCTTTCACAGCTTCAACGGACTGAAATCCTGTTCCTTTTAGTGCAGATTTGACTTTGGGGGAACAGATAAAAGTCACATGGGGCCAGGTCAGACGAATAAGGCGGATGGCCTAAAACTGGGATGCTGTACTTGGCTTGGAAACGTCTTGACAGACAATGCAGTGTGAGCCGTCGCGTTGTCTTGATGGAGAGAACCCATGACTTGTTCTTTCACAAATCGGGCCGGTTTTTTCCTTACTCTTCCACAGAGTTGAGCAAGCACCTCACGGTAGTAATGTTGATTCAATTATAATCGATATTTTCATCCGTTTTGGACGTGGAAGGGCGGCCTGGGCGATCATCTTCTCCGACGTTTTCTCGGCCATCTTGGAAACGCTTGAACCACTCAAAAACTTGTGCGCAAGTGATAAACATTCATCGCCATAAACTTATTTTAATAAAAGATAAGTTTCAGTAACGGTTTTACCCAGTTTCACGTGAAATTTCACGATAATTCGTTGCTCTACATGTGTAGTATCATGTTTTCGGCAAAACGAAACTAACACCACTTACACAAACGACGGTTCCAGTCGAAAGAGACGGCTTTCCGTTGCACAGCTGTCGGTCGTTAGGATTTGGCGCATCTGTAACAGCATCAGACTCGTTATTTAATAGCCACACCTCGTATTTGAGAATTTCCAATTCAGCATTTATTAATGGAGAAATTTAAATTAAAAAAAAAATAGATGTTTTGAATTTTTAAAAAACCAGATGAAGGTGCTGCATTAAACCTACATCTATTACATTAAGAAAACAATTTACATAATTTTGTTTTTGCGCTCAACTAAAGATTCTGCATTTTTAGTGTGAAAAGTTGATAAAATATAAAAATAAAAATAAATAATTGAAGCAGGCTGGTATTATACAAAAGTAACGACCCGCTGTTTATCATTGCGCATTTTTAATAGAAGATTTCATTTTAATATATAAATATTCCTTTATAATCTAGCAGACTCCGTCCTTTCTGCAGCTGCTGCTATAATATTCCATGTCAGCAAATGTTTAGTTTATTTTTTACTTTTTTTATTTTTTTTGTAATGCATTAAATATTTATGGTAGCCTTCTCTCCTCCGCATGGAATATTTTTCCTTCTACACTTTTCTTTATAGAAGTACATCACATAAGTATTTTCTTTATACATATGTAGTTATGCATATACAATATATAGAAAGGTCAGATGAGTTAGTATCGCAAGAATGATTGAGATGTATACCCTGTTTACGTGTGTATTTTTCCTTGCCCGTCTTATCCATAATGTAAATGATTGCTGAAAGAATTGGTTACATGAATTTCAAGATTCCTAGCGTTATTTAATACCTACGTAATGTTGAAAATAAGTAGATGATATTGCATCGGCAAGCGATGGTTGTGTGAGATCTATTAAATGAATGAATGTGCTTTGTCGTTGATATAAAACTAATAGTATGAATTGACCTTCATTCATGAAAAAAGGTTCATGCGTCGGTAATTTGAAACGATTGTAATACTTTCCTTTTGCAGGTGTAAGAGCAGGTGGCACTGTAATGCCTCACTTTAAGCTCTATGCCTTTCATCCTAACAAAATCAAATTTACCGAGTTATTAGTGAAAATAGTTTAAAGGAGGATATATGCTTACTCGTTTATATTTATGTATACAGGGTGTTCATTTTAAGACGGCTCAAATGCATTTCATGCTTAGACGGTTGATCTGAGCGAAAAATGGTAGAGGAAAAATTTGTTTCCCGTCGCCTCTAGTTTTAGAGTATGTGACTTGATTTTAGATTCCTGCCCGCATACGCGGCTGACGCGCGTCCAAAAGTGAGGGTTTGCAGTTGATCCCCATTTTCATATACACAGTTTTAAAGAGTATAGAAAGTTGTGAAAGAAACCGGAAACCGCAATTCGATATCTTCAAAATTAAAGGTGCTAGGCCATTTCAAATTCTGGTATTTTTAATCATATTTCAATTTTTTTAACTTGTTATCAAAGAGAAAGATAAGCAGGAGATAGGTCATTTTTATGCATTTTTTCAATAAAGTGCATTATTTGATAAATTAAGGGATAATTTTGATTCTTTACATGAAACATATTGATCACTTAAATATGTGGCAGGAGGTTTCCAATGTTTTTGGTAATTAAACGCAACTCTCCCAAAATTACCTAGAAATTATTAAACCTTCTTGTTTGTAACAGATGTAAAATTACTTTTTAGCCATTTTGTGTGTGGTTGAGAACATCTAAAGCTCTTGACATTTAATTTTTCTTAGAAAAATCACTCGGAAAACGACTTATTTCCCGATATTAAGAAAAATACTAGCTTTACTGCCTTGGCAATATTTTTAGTAGAAAGGGGATGAAAAAATGCATAAAAATGACCTATCGCTTGCTCTTCTTTCTCCTTGATAACAAGTTAAAAAATTGAAATATGATTAATAAATACCAGATTTTGAAATGGCCTAGCACCTTTAATTTTGAAGATATCGAATTGCGGTTTCCGATTTCTTTCACAACTTTTTATACTCTTTAAAACTGTGTATATGAAAATGGGGGTCAACTGCGAACCCTTACTTTTAGTCGCGCGTCAGCCGCAAATCTAAAATCAAGTCACATATTCTGAAACTAGAGGTGACGGGCAACAAATTTTTCCTCTACTATTTTTCTCAGATTAACCGTTTAAGCATGAAATGCATTTGAGCCGTCTTAAAATGAACACCCTGTATAAGCATATACGAGGAGCACTATTTATATTTTGAGCCTAATAATGTGGGTCAGGAACCTAATATTTTGAGTCAGATTATGTGGGATCCAACGAGAACAAACCTTTTTCACAGCTAAATGATCATGCAATATTTTATATATGCTGGTGGAACTAATGCCTAAGATTGCTTCAATCTCACAGTATGTCACATGATGATCTTGAAATTATTAGTTTTTGCACAGCATCAATGTTTTCTGACACAATAACTGATTTTGGACAACCTTCACGACTTTCGTCAGTGAGCGAACGACGATCACGATTGAATTCGTTATACCAGGGTTTCACAGTGGAAAAGGATGGAGCTTTATCACCAAAAGTGGAAGTAAGTTGATCGGTGCACTCCTGTCTTGATAATCCTCGTTGAAAGTCGTAATAAATCAACAGCACGAAAAATTTCACGAGTTAATTCCATTTTTTCGCTGAGACACAATTTTCAAGTGACTGTAAACAACACAAATCGCGCTCAAATAACGAAACGTTCTGAAGAAGGTTATGGTCAAAAATGTCGAAACTTTCAAGTGGAAACGTCAGTTAGCACCAGACAACACTCAGTGTTGCCAAGGCTCAAAATATAAGTAGTGCCCCTCGTATGGGGCTAACTCCTCTCCCATTAGATGTATAGCAGCTTCGAGATCCACAGAATGCACTCTACGATAAATTCCTAATCAAATGATACTTCATTTATGAAAATCTGTCCAAGATTTAGGCGCTACGTTGCCTACGAAAAAGATAATAATTTTTGAAAACGCTTTTTTTTTTTCTTCTTTTTTTTTATTAAGCCATTATTTCAAGCTAAATGCATTTTTTTTTCTCGTCAAGGTCATAAGAGATTATTTACCAAATGAGGGGCCAAGTGGTAAACCCTGAACCTTGTAAAGAAAGAGGGCTTCATTGTCTGGACCTTACAAAGAGATAGAAAGCTCTCTTTACAAGGCGCTCTCTTTACAAGGCGCTCTCTTTGGCTACAATGTATTGGAGATCAAGACCAACCTTTGCCATCAATAAACAAGTGAATCGTGTCCTAGATCATTTTAAATAACTACATAAGTCGTAGTTGACTAAAGAAGTAAGTAATTCTTCTTACCATCAAACCACAGGGCACAAAATGCGAACAGTTATTTCGAACATAAAATTCCATTAAGTTAACTAGACTAGAAGTTCATCTAAACATGAAATCCAAAATAATACTATTAGATATTTGATTAATTTGCGGTTAATATATTATTTGAATGAAACTTGTGGTCAGTTGGCCTAGAATAGTTCCGTTTATATAGATAATAGTGAAATATGCAAAGTCCGCCCGACACTACTTAGTAAACTATGTTATTTCTTAGATAAGTTGTTCGTTTCAAGTAATATAACTTCAAATATTCATCTCGCATCCCTAGCTCTTATTACTAGACCACAGAATTTCTTGCAATAAGTAACCCAACTATATGTTACAATAATTTGTGCTGCTCAATAAAATTGAGCTGTAATATTTCAGAAAACTTTAAATAATTCATCTCAGCTGCGCTTCTCATTTAATTGAAGTAGCGTTTTATTCGAAGTTCAGCAAAAAATATCATGGGAGCCATTTTTGATATAATTTCAAAGTGAGAAATCCTCAATCTTGTATTTTTGTAATTAGCAAGAGAAATTAAATTATCTAATGAATATTATCTAATTAAATAATCATCAGGGGCCGTTACCAAATGCAAAATTAAATTAGTGCACTACTACATTTATAGGTAATTCAAAAATTAAAATTTATTTTTCACCATTTTGGTTTTCATTATTATTATTGTTTATTTATGTTTTTTTTGGCGTTTATTTGTGCTACAATCAGCGCGTTAGCGCTATAAGTAACAATGATAACAATAGCGTATTAAATGATAAGGTAACGAGTGGAGAAGTTACCCAGTGGTAACACTCCAAAACGTCAGACTGTTGGTCACTCTCTTCACTAGAGAGATTACGAGGCCACTGCCTCTTAAGTTAAGGCGTCTTGTTGGTTATCAGGAAGAGTTATAGAAGAAAGATTTTGAGCTAGTGGATTTATATGAGATTACAGGCTGAAGTAGAGTTTTCTGTATCGTGTTTTAGCAACTTGTGTGACAAAGGAATGTTAAGGTCAGTGTGTATAGTCTGGGTTGGAGATATAAAATAGAGCGTGTACAATAGTTTGAAGTATTTTAGATTGAAGAGATTGAATCCTTTGGAGATTTGTGCGTTTGGTTGAACCCCACAGCTCTATTCCATACGTCCAGATGGGTTTCAAAATAGAAGTATAAATCAGTCTCTGGTTGTGCAGAGAGAGTTTTAATCTATCGTCTAAGAATCTTTTAAGTAGTCGATAACGTCTGTTTAGTTCTGTTCCTTTAAGTCAAGTGTTCCAAGAAAGTCTTCGGCCTAAGTAAAGCCCAACATTATTTATAAAAAAACATAAAAATAATAAAATCAAATAAACGGAACCCTAATTTAGGTAATTAATCGAATTATCTCACTGTTATAAAAAGTTAGATAAGCTTCAAACTTATTATATTTAAGAAGTAAATTGTAAGTTAAACTTAATCTGTATTGACTAATTCTATCCAGATCAGTCTTAATTAATTTTTCTTCGTAATCCTTTTACATTGGATTTTTAAATTTATCCAATAAACAGCCAACCTGCTGATCTAGTAACCAATCCTAACCCAATTAAACGAAAAGTTTTCTTTTTTGCTTAAGAAGTCCAGTTATATTTTTCAATATTATTTGACAAACCATCCAGCTGCATTAATCTTTTAAAGCATATTTTTGGAATATGCCAGTCATACGCCTTGTTAATTTGCATTGCACAGTTTAAGGTAAGCTTTAATAAACGGATATTTGAGTTTAACTCTGCATCCGTCTTAGCTAATGTACGTAGTTAGTTAGTACGGTTACGTTTCGACCAAAATATGGTTTTCAGATTTGTATCATAAAAACCACTTGTCCTTAGAATATCGCGTTAACTGCGTTACATAACCTAGCAAGATATACGATGCTCATTAAGTTCATAACTGTTTACTGTTTTTTTCCAAAGAAGAAAAGTTATTTTCATTTTTTCCATAAAAAAATAAAATGAAATAGAAAAGACGCGATCTGTAACTTTTCAAATAGAGGCCTAATACAGTCGAACCTCTCAATAACGGACACTGGCGGAGGAAAGCAAAGTGGCCGCTGTTTGGAGGTGGCCGTTAGAAGGAGGTAGGCAAGTTTCATTATGAAAAAATATGGGTTTTTTCCAAACATCTATTTAAAAATCGTTTATATTAATAGATTTAAACACGTGCATAATTGCATAATTATTTAGCTATATGATATGCATCAAATTTTTGTTAATTATCCTAAAAATTTATCAAAAACTACGTATTAATGACTTAATTAATAATTTTTGTAATAATCATCACAATTATTCAAGACAATAATAATTTTTGGTAAAATTATCATCATACTAACATCTCGTATTATTAGAAAAATAGAACAAACCTATCGGCTAGTTGACTTTTGGCTCAATTTGGTTTTTGCAAAATCATCCAACACATTTATTTTCTCTTCTAGAGTTAACCGCTATCGTTTGAGAGACATATTGGAAAAAAATAATATTGTTCGTCCAAATTTACATTGAAAAATGATTAAAATGGTACAAGATGTATGGAGCTTATACAGGAAACTTTAGGAAAAATCAGAGAAAAACTAAAACTCGAGAGGAGATAATTCTTTTCATCACCGCATCAAACGAACTTTTAATAATAAGGTGGTCGTTGGTGGGAGGTGAAACATTTAATCCCTTCCCCAAAATCAATGTCCGCGGTCACTATGTAGAGTGTCCGTTAGACGGAGGTTCTTTTATACAGAATCCAATAACTGTCCGTAAATGGAGGTGGCCGCTAGTGAGAGTGTCCTTTATGGGAGGCTCGACTGTATTCACTTTATTTATACGCATTAACTGTTTTATAACTATTAGCATACTGTCCATCTTTACTTCTATTTCCATCGCCACTTCTACTATTTCCTTCAGTTAAAATGACACGTCCAACTTTTTGGCTTCCTCAGACTACATGCTGTCCAGCCGAGAGATGCTTATCAGTTAGGCATGTAACGAGTAACTGCCAAAGTCTTTGACAGCAACTCAGGATATTGTTTGTCGTATTCCAATAAATTTCAAAAATTATCATTATCTTGCATTATCTTAAACATATTCCTGATCATCAATTTGGATTCCGACAGTTCCATTCCACTATACAACAAGCTCATCGCGTTGTAGACGCCATCGCTGTTTCCCTCGAAAAGAAAGAATATTGTGTGGGTGTCTTCTTAGACATAGCTCAGGCATTCGATAGAGTCTGGCACGAGGGCGTCCTCTGGAAACTAAAGAACATCCTACCTTCAACATACTTCCTAGTCCTTAAATCCTACCTAACTGATAGACACTTCCAAGTATCCTATGGAACCCACAATTCCTCTATTTATCCTATCCTTGCTGGTGTTCCACAAGGAAGCATCCTCGCCCCATTCCTCTACACCATTTACACGGCTGACCTACCAACTCATCCTTCTACTTCCTTGTACACCTTTGCCGATGATACGGCAATTCTATCCTCTGGTACTGATCCTGTCTTCACTACCCGTACACTTCAAACCCATCTCAATTCCATAGAAACATGGTTAACCGACTGGAGAATTAAAATAAATCCCTCTAAATCCAAAAACATAGTCTTCACACTTAACCGCAAAATCCCTCCTCCTGTTTATATGTATAACACCCCTATACCACCTGCAGATCACGTGAGATACCTCGGACTATTCCTCGACAAAAGACTTACTTGGAATCCTCATACTCGACTAAAAAGAAAAGACCTCAACACAAGATATCGATTTCTCGCCAGACTACTTGACAAACGATCGAAAATTACTTTACGAAACAAAAGAAGACTATACATCTCTCTCCTCATGCCAATATGGACTTACGGACTGGAACTCTATGGCGCTGCCAAAAAATCCAACCTTAACCGCATACAAATCCTTCAGTCTAAAATCCTCCGCCGCATCACGAACGCTCCTTTCTATGTGTCAAACCTCACCCTTCATACCGACCTCAATATTCCATTTGTAACCAACCTCGCTAAATCCCGCTACACTAAATTCCATAAACTCCTCAGATCCCATCCCAACCCACTCGCACAACTCCTTTCATCCCAATCACTTCCCGGAAACCCCGTACGACGGCTCAGGCGTCGCTGGCCCCGAGATCACCTGAGGAGCTAACGATGGTCACCACTGGGTGACTGTCATTCACGACAATCACGCCATGTCTATACTTATTTAGCACATTTACTTGTTGCATATATATTTGTGCAGTTGTAAAATTCTAATAAAAATAAAAAAAAAAAAAAAAAAAAAAAAAAAAGGATTTCAGTCCATTTAACTGGTACTATTTCAGTATGCAAAATGTTATTAAATAAATTTAAGACGTAATGTTCCCAGTTTGGGGGCATTATTTTATAGACTTCGTAAGATAAATTGTCAGACCCTGGCGTTTTATTCAATTTACAGTTACCAATTGCTATTTGTAGTTCTGAAAGTGTAATATCCCCATCTAAAACTGGGTCTGAAACATAGAATAAATCATTATTCAAAGTAATTTTATCCATATAAAAATCTTTGTAATAGGAGCTAAACTGTTCAATAGAAACTGGGATATCTGTTCTTTTATTCTTATTAAAAAATTTAATAGTGTGCCAAAATGTTTTAGAGTTCTTGACGTCAGATAAACAGTTTAATTTCTCATCATAAAATTTCTTTTTCACTTCTTCTAAACATTTTCTATACTGTTTTTTACTATCGGAAAGTAAGATATAATTGTACTCAGAATATCCGTTTTTCTTTAAATTTTTATAACAAGTTTTGACATTATTTTTAGCTGTTCTACACTCTTCATTATACCATAACTTATTTTTGAAAATTAAACTCGAGCATACATTTTTCTTCACTTTTATAAGACCGGACGAAAGTGCACAATACATAAAACAGTCTGCCATATTATTATACAACAATTCAGAGCAGTCAGAATTAAAGTAAATATTTGTTTGAGCTAATATAGATAAATAATTTTTGATATTTGTTTCATTAAAAAATAAACAATATTTTTCCATTCTGTCATGAACCTTACATTCTATTAGATGTTTATTTAATTTATTTAGAGAAAGAATTACAGGTAAGTGATAGCTGAGTTCTGGAATGGAGGAGACTTCCATATCATACACTAACTCAATTAAATCAGGTGATAACCATACAGTTAGGCATGTAACGAGTAACTGCCAAAGTCTTTGACAGCAACTCAGGATATTGTTTGTCGTATTCCAATAAATTTCAAAAATTATCATTATCTTGCATTAGTTTTCCTTAATACTAATATATTTTTATTTCATTTCTTAAAAATTATAATTCAAATTACTTTTTATTCAAGTTTGTTTTTTTTTTGAAAAAAAAAGTCAACTTTTGTCCATGGGGATTATGAACTACCGGATCTTGGTCCTACTGTTGCAGCATAACTGCTCCTTTTAAAATGTCAGAAAATTGTTTTAAAAGTTGAGATTTAGTAAACCTACTCGTTCACTGGTAGCTGTAAATAACAAAAAGGTTACACATCTTAGGTTACACCTCCCTGAGGATGTATCCTGCACAAAAGGAGAATCAACTTATTAGACCCTGGGGATATGTAATGTAAAGGGAGACGACAATATTACTCAATATCTTGGTCCTGCAGTTAACCTTTTAAGGGTGGATTATTTAATTGAAATTGTAATTTAGAATTTCTTTAAGATCGTAATTTTTTCTCAGTTTTGAAATTTTGGTTAGTTCCGCAGCGCTGGATAATAGAATAGAATAGAAGAATAGAATAATTTTATTTGTTTTAAGGGTTCTACCCTATACAAATGGAGTTTGGTTAAATACAACAAAATAAAACCTTATAAAACATAAATAAAAACTTGAATTGATAACTAAAAATATACATTCTAATCGAATGAAAATAAAAAGAACCAAAATTTAAAAACATAAAAAATTATAAACAAAACAAAATTATAAAAGTATTTTTATAAACTTAAAACGAAATTCCTCATTTTGAAGGCACTTGTTATAAAATAAAATAAATCATTTAATTTGTTAATATCGGCTACATCTAATAGAGCTTGAACTTGAACATCTACATCTGAAATACTAGAGATGTATTTATTCAAGTATTTATCTCTATAAGATTGCAGCCTTAAACATTTTAATAAAAAGTGCTGTAAATCTTCTCTTTCGGGAATACTGCATATAGGGCAATTGGAGGTATCTGTTTGAAAACTGTTTCTGAAACCAGAAGAAGTGATTTGAAATGAACGAGGCTGACATAACCTCATTTGACTAATTAATTTATGCTTTATAATTGGCACCCTAAGAGACAAATATTGCTCACCCAGCGTTAGACTACTTATCTTTCTGAAGTCTGGATTGTAGTTTGAATGCAGAACAGCGTTAATGTCTAAAGAAAATTTATTATTCTGAAATTTCAGAATGCTACTGCTGAATTCATCCTTAAATTGTGACATTTCGCTAGTATTTAGCAAGCTAACTGCATCAATAGAATCCAATTTTCCTTTTAACTGAGTATACCAATTAAATTTAACCATAGATATTCTGTCATTACTGAGGGATTTTAAAATATTCAAACATATCTTTGGGAGGCGGTTACCATCCATTAGTTGAACTTTATGCCACCATCTAACCATCTTTTTTAGAACCTCAGTTTCAATAGACTCTAACCCAACTTCTATACGTACATAATGATTAGGCACATTTCGTGGCCAATGGAAGATGGATTTAAAATATCTGGTCTGAACACATTCTAACTTACTGCAATATAATGGAGCCCAAATTTCTGCGCTGTATAATAAAACGGAATTAATCATAGATTCTAATAATTTTTTTTTTCTTGTCACTAGCGAATCCGATTTTGACTTTATTAAAATTTCTCTAACTTTACGGGATGCTAATTGTGATTTTCTAATAAAATGGTCAGCTGTAAGTGAAAAAAGGCCTGAAGAAGAGAAAAGCACTCCGAGATAAATGTATTGTTTTACTATTTCAATTTTGAAGTTATCGTAAAAAAGGGGTTTCATAGATTTCACTCTACCTCCCCTTTTAAAAATCAATATTTTAGATTTATCAGGATTTACTGTTAAAGAATTTTGGTGACAATAAACAGAAAGTGATTTTAGTTTTTTATTTGCTGCTGCCCAATTATCATCAAGTAATACAAGATCATCGGCATACATTAACGCAGTAATCTCAGTATGATGGTCAACATTAACGCCATTGCAATCACTATTTTTTAGGTGAACAATCAGGTCCGAGATAAATAGGGAGAATATTAGGGGACTCAACGAATCACCCTGCAGGACACCCTGAGTCACGTCTACAGTTTCCATTGTAGAATTATCTTTTAGGACTATAGTTGCCCGGTCATATAAACTTTTTAAAGTTTTGATAATTTTATCTCTCAGACCATTCTCATGAAGTTTGGGCCATAACTTGCTATAATCAAGCGAATCAAACGCACGTTTGAAATCGATAAATGCTGCAAAAATATTCTTCTTATTTCTATAACCCAGACTAATATTTACTATTGAATTTAAGACAAAAATACAGTCAACGCATCCCCTTCCTGGTCTAAACCCGCTTTGTTCCTCAGGAAGTATCTTGCTATTATTTGCCCAATTCATTATACAATTTGCTAATATCGACGTGAAAAGTTTGACAATACAATTTATTAAAGCAATTCCCCTATAATTACCAGGATCAGAAGGATCACCTTTTTTGTACAAATGAAACATTAGGATTTCAGTCCAGATTAGTTTACTTGAGATATGAGTCACATCGCTCTGTACTTTCATTCATTTTTCTTAATGAAAACTACCTAGTATATAGTGCTAGTTAGATTCAAAATAAAGCTCTCATTGAGTTCTATTTAACTGATATAGTTAGTGCGTGAAAGGTGATTAGTGGAAGGTGTAATTAAAGAAAAAAAAGAAACAATTGACTGAAGAACTATAGAGAAGTAAGTTAAAAGTTTATTCCACAAAGTAAATATGTGCATTCACTCATACGCACTGCACTAATCCCTCTATTGTATTATACAAATTGTAAATATTTCTCTTGTATATAAATTCTTTTTCTCTCCCTTGTACATAACTTCTCTTCTCTTTATAATAGTAATCTGTAAGAATAATTTAGTCTTAAATTTAATTCTCGTAATTTTTTTTTTTTTTTTTTTTTTTTTTTTTTTTTTTCCTAAATATATGTACCCATAGTTATATACGGGGGAATTGTTTGCATCTTAACCGGCGTCGTATGTGGTCCTATTTATGGACCTTGCCGACGATAAATATACTGCCAGCTCAGACAACGAGTCAGTAACGTCTAGAGCGTCTATCACTCAGAAAAGATCGAGCACGACAGGAAATTCACCTCCCAAGATGAAGAAAAAGATGCAAACAAGATCAAATAAAAATTTACCACCACCACCCTCACAATTGGGAGCATCAACTTCTTCAACTACAAGCAAACAACATTTTAGCACACAAGCGGTGGAAAACAATATTGTAGCCCCTCCTGGGGTTATATCATATAACCCTTTCTCACCAATAGCTGTCCCAGACGAAATGGAGGCAGCACCTTCAGCGCCAGCGCCCCAGCGTGAACCCAAGCCTCCCCCGATATATGTCAGAAATGTAACTAAATTTTCTGACCTATGTGGTGTATTATCAAACCTAGTAGGAAAAGATGCATTTACATTCAAAGCACGGATAACCGACCTAGTCATCAACCCTAGTACCACCGAGAGTTATAGGATGATCACGATCATCCTATCATGATGACGATATCTTTCAGAAAAGAGAGCTGATTACCATACTTACCAGCTACAGAGCGAGAAAGCGTACAGAGTTGTCATTCGGTACCTTCACCAATCTACGCCCGTAGAAATGATAAAAGAAGAGTTGGACGAGCTGGGTCACAAAGCACGTAACATAGCGCCCGTCATCCACCCAGTCAGCAAGCAAACTCTACCACTGTTCTTTGTTGACTTAGAACCAGGTCCCAACAACAAGGACATCTTTGGACTAGAGTTTCTCTGCTATACAAAAATAAAAGTGGAAGAACCAAATAAACAGCGCAATGTAATTCAATGCAAGCGCTGCCAAGAATATGGCCATTCCAAAAGTTATTGCAAACATCGCCCACGATGTGTAAAATGCGCGGGCGAACATCTCACCACAGACTGCGGCAAACAACGTACTACGCCAGCAAAATGCGCTCTCTGCAACGGAGAGCACCCTGCAAACTACAGAGGCTGCATTGTGCATCGGGAGCTCCAAAGAACCAAGAGACCATCTGTAGTACCTGTGTACAACCATCCTTCAGCGCCCAAGAGAGAAGTCACAAACCCAGCAACAACTGCCACTCAGCAACCAGCGAACCTTCCACCAATGCCACAACAGAGCCGTGCCGCCATTAGAGACAACCTTTCTTATGCCCGAGTGATCTCGGGGCTGCCTCCACCTCAGCCGCCTTCCCAAACTACTCCAGACATTTCCACATTATTAAATTCCTTCTTGTCAGACTTTAAAGCGCTCATAACTCCTTTAATATCACTCCTTACGAATGTAGTCAACTGTATCCTTCCCCGTATTGCTCCCTAAATGCCTTTATCCCAACATTCCTTGTCAATACTCCTATGGAACGCCAACGGACTCACGAACCACAGACAAGAACTTAACATTCTTCTACACGACAAAAGAATTGACATTGCCCTAATAACTGAGACACACTTCACTAACAGGACATACTTTAACATTGTTGACTACAATACTTACAGAACTGACCACCCGGACGGAACCGCCCACGGTGGCTCTGCCATCCTTATACGGAAATCCCTATCCCACTACCTAGTTCCTTGTAATGCCACAGCTTCCCTGCAACCCACTGTAATATCCGTATTAACCGAACCATTCCTTTACACTATTGCAGCCGTGTACTGTCCTCCCAATCACATCATTGACCAAAACCAATTCCTTTCCTTCTTCCAATTTCTCGGTCCTCGTTTTATCAGCGGTGGTGACTATAACGCGAAGCATCCTTGCTGGGGAAGCAGAGTAGCCAATCCAAGGGGACGCACTCTGCAAAATGCCCTCTCACAAACCAACTATTCCTACATATCCCCCTCTCAGCCCACTTATTGGCCAACCTCCTTAAACAAACGTCCCGACCTACTTGACTTCTTCATTACTTCCAACATCACATCCCTTTTTACTGATACGTACACCATTCCTGACCTTTCCTCTGATCATTCACCTGTCATCCTTGTACTCGACATACACCCCAAAACTATTCCTTCCAAACCATCTCTAATTAACGGACCAGTGGACTGGGACCTATTCAGACAACTACTCGAACAAAAACTAGAACTGGGAATTTCACTTAAAACACCTGAAGACATTGACAATAACGTAACCTACTTAACTGAGGCAATACAACAGAGTGTCTGGAAATCGACAACATACAAACAGACTGACAGACCAACAACACCAAACAACCTACCAATGGAAATACGAGCCTTAATTATGCAAAAACGAAGGGCCAGATCATTATGGCACCGTACCAGATACCCTTCCCACAAACGAACTTTTAACGCACTAACTAACAAATTAAAAAACCAACTACATAAATACTATAACGAACAATACGCGAAGTATACAGAAACCCTAACAACTCGTGACAACTCACTATGGACTGCTACAAAACGTGTCTTAAAATACAAAACTGTTTCCTCTCCCCTCAGACGAAATGACGGAACCTGGGCCAAATCTGACTCAGAAAAGTCCGAACTCCTTGCCACCCAACTAAGCTCTGTTTTTAGTCCTCACACAGACATTATAAGTCACAATCATGCCGAAAAAATTTTAAACGAACTCGACGTCCCTTTACAACTCTCCCCTCCTCCGAAATCCTTTACTCCTACAGAAGTCAAGCAGGTAATCCTCAATCTCCCGAGAAAGAAGAGTCCTGGTTACGACCTTATTACCTCCAATATCCTTCTGCAACTCCCCAAAAAAGCAGTTATCCTCCTCACGACAATCTATAACGCCGTCCTCCGCACAACGTATTTCCCCTTCCTATGGAAGTTTTCCACCATTAAAATGATCCCCAAGCCTAATAAGAATCCTCAATGTCCTTCTTCCTATCGGCCAATAAGCCTCCTTCCTATCCTGGGTAAAATCCTCGAAAAACTCCTCTTACCCCGCCTTCAAGCTATAGTTATACCCCTTAAACATATTCCTGATCATCAATTTGGATTCCGACAGTTCCATTCCACTATACAACAAGCTCATCGCGTTGTAGACGCCATCGCTGTTTCCCTCGAAAAGAAAGAATATTGTGTGGGTGTCTTCTTAGACATAGCTCAGGCATTCGATAGAGTCTGGCACGAGGGCGTCCTCTGGAAACTAAAGAACATCCTACCTTCAACATACTTCCTAGTCCTTAAATCCTACCTAACTGATAGACACTTCCAAGTATCCTATGGAACCCACAATTCCTCTATTTATCCTATCCTTGCTGGTGTTCCACAAGGAAGCATCCTCGCCCCATTCCTCTACACCATTTACACGGCTGACCTACCAACTCATCCTTCTACTTCCTTGTACACCTTTGCCGATGATACGGCAATTCTATCCTCTGGTACTGATCCTGTCTTCACTACCCGTACACTTCAAACCCATCTCAATTCCATAGAAACATGGTTAACCGACTGGAGAATTAAAATAAATCCCTCTAAATCCAAAAACATAGTCTTCACACTTAACCGCAAAATCCCTCCTCCTGTTTATATGTATAACACCCCTATACCACCTGCAGATCACGTGAGATACCTCGGACTATTCCTCGACAAAAGACTTACTTGGAATCCTCATACTCGACTAAAAAGAAAAGACCTCAACACAAGATATCGATTTCTCGCCAGACTACTTGACAAACGATCGAAAATTACTTTACGAAACAAAAGAAGACTATACATCTCTCTCCTCATGCCAATATGGACTTACGGACTGGAACTCTATGGCGCTGCCAAAAAATCCAACCTTAACCGCATACAAATCCTTCAGTCTAAAATCCTCCGCCGCATCACGAACGCTCCTTTCTATGTGTCAAACCTCACCCTTCATACCGACCTCAATATTCCATTTGTAACCAACCTCGCTAAATCCCGCTACACTAAATTCCATAAACTCCTCAGATCCCATCCCAACCCACTCGCACAACTCCTTTCATCCCAATCACTTCCCGGAAACCCCGTACGACGGCTCAGGCGTCGCTGGCCCCGAGATCACCTGAGGAGCTAACGATGGTCACCACTGGGTGACTGTCATTCACGACAATCACGCCATGTCTATACTTATTTAGCACATTTACTTGTTGCATATATATTTGTGCAGTTGTAAAATTCTAATAAAAATAAAAAAAAAAAAAAAAAAAAAAAAAAAAGGATTGCAGTCCATTTAACTGGTACTATTTCAGTATGCAAAATGTTATTAAATAAATTTAAGACGTAATGTTCCCAGTTTGGGGGCATTATTTTATAGACTTCGTAAGATAAATTGTCAGACCCTGGCGTTTTATTCAATTTACAGTTACCAATTGCTATTTGTAGTTCTGAAAGTGTAATATCCCCATCTAAAACTGGGTCTGAAACATAGAATAAATCATTATTCAAAGTAATTTTATCCATATAAAAATCTTTGTAATAGGAGCTAAACTGTTCAATAGAAACTGGGATATCTGTTCTTTTATTCTTATTAAAAAATTTAATAGTGTGCCAAAATGTTTTAGAGTTCTTGACGTCAGATAAACAGTTTAATTTCTCATCATAAAATTTCTTTTTCACTTCTTCTAAACATTTTCTATACTGTTTTTTACTATCGGAAAGTAAGATATAATTGTACTCAGAATATCCGTTTTTCTTTAAATTTTTATAACAAGTTTTGACATTATTTTTAGCTGTTCTACACTCTTCATTATACCATAACTTATTTTTGAAAATTAAACTCGAGCATACATTTTTCTTCACTTTTATAAGACCGGACGAAAGTGCACAATACATAAAACAGTCTGCCATATTATTATACAACAATTCAGAGCAGTCAGAATTAAAGTAAATATTTGTTTGAGCTAATATAGATAAATAATTTTTGATATTTGTTTCATTAAAAAATAAACAATATTTTTCCATTCTGTCATGAACCTTACATTCTATTAGATGTTTATTTAATTTATTTAGAGAAAGAATTACAGGTAAGTGATAGCTGAGTTCTGGAATGGAGGAGACTTCCATATCATACACTAACTCAATTAAATCAGGTGATAACCATACAGTTAGGCATGTAACGAGTAACTGCCAAAGTCTTTGACAGCAACTCAGGATATTGTTTGTCGTATTCCAATAAATTTCAAAAATTATCATTATCTTGCATTAGTTTTCCTTAATACTAATATATTTTTATTTCATTTCTTAAAAATTATAATTCAAATTACTTTTTATTCAAGTTTGTTTTTTTTTTGAAAAAAAAAGTCAACTTTTGTCCATGGGGATTATGAACTACCGGATCTTGGTCCTACTGTTGCAGCATAACTGCTCCTTTTAAAATGTCAGAAAATTGTTTTAAAAGTTGAGATTTAGTAAACCTACTCGTTCACTGGTAGCTGTAAATAACAAAAAGGTTACACATCTTAGGTTACACCTCCCTGAGGATGTATCCTGCACAAAAGGAGAATCAACTTATTAGACCCTGGGGATATGTAATGTAAAGGGAGACGACAATATTACTCAATATCTTGGTCCTGCAGTTAACCTTTTAAGGGTGGATTATTTAATTGAAATTGTAATTTAGAATTTCTTTAAGATCGTAATTTTTTCTCAGTTTTGAAATTTTGGTTAGTTCCGCAGCGCTGGATAATATCTTTTGATTTTACCCATCGCAGTACGCGTGTCTATTATATCCGTGGTTTCGAACATTCACATATCGTAAGAGGTAAGTTTGTTGTAGAGATTTCAATTCAAAAATAAGTGTAGTGACATAAGTGAAGTCGAAATCTTTACTCTAAATCGATTAATCTACCTCGAATTATAAATGAAATTCTAAAACCAGGGATAAAATCAAAGATTCTCTTTTAGAAATATCAAGCATTTTGTAAAGACTAATAAAAATAGATGTTTTCTAAAAATTTGGAAATCTTGTAAAGAATCAGTAATTGTTTTAATGAAGAAGTAAAATAGAGACATTGACCCTAGAAGGTTGCAAAGAATGTCTTATACCAAAGTAAGGCTATTTCTCGGCTAATTGTTTGTAATTGTGTGATGCTGGGTATTGACCAAATTCTGTGGATCAGCACTTTTTTACCTTTGTAGACTTGCACACCCAATTTAGGAAATACTGGTAAAAACCCTTCATTTTCTCTAAAGAATTCGCTCACAGAGAAAAAATTAAATCGACTTTCTCTTTTTTTCTTTTTTTTTTAAAGTAGTATTGCATACGCACCAAATTTTGAAAATTTGAGTATTTTGAGATCAATTCAAAAAAAGGAGTTTTGGTCGTATGGCCATTCTTGTGTGTAAGGAGGGTGTTTACAAAAAAGTACTAACTTCCATTTTAGTGTTGTCGTTCCTAATAGAAAGCTTTCAATTTAAATCCAACATCCGGTATTACGACTTAACTTATGCGATATTTCTGTGCCATTAGACTTCCTCAAAATTAGCCTCTACCTGTTTCTTAACTTTTACTGTTGATAAGGAAAGTGACCTTGCGTTAAGGTGGGATAAATTACACGCCTGCACAGAGTGCAATTTATAAAAACTACTTTTTCGAACTCAGAGGATTTCAATAGTTATTAATTTAAAAAGTGTGGAAAGTAGTACTTTTCCTCACGCGAGGCAGGGTTTGCACGCACGCACGAGCGAAGCGAGGCGAGTGCAAGTGCAAATTGCCGAGTGTGAGGAAAATACTTTACACTCGAGTTAAATATTATATTTTTTCTGCAACCATTAGGGTTATTAACTAAAAATAAAAACTAAACAGTAATCACTAGAATCCATTTTAAATTTCTATAAGGTAAAACTAAAACCTTTTTAACTGTTATAATTAAAAATATCTAATTATTTATTAAAATATTATTTTTATTTCTATATTCCTTTCAATTTTTATTTTATTTTTTAAATATTCGTTTTTTAATTATTTAAATAAAATAAATTTAAATAAGCTTATTAAAGTTTTACAGAAAATATTTAATAACAAAACTTCTTATATCAAGGTAGCGCAATAAAGTTTTTTCACTCACTAGTGAGGAAAGTGACACTAATGGGAATTTTCCCCACTAGTGAGGTAAAGTTGGGCATTACACAGCTGATTTTAATTGAGTAATGAGAACATTCCTACATGGTTGCAGAAAAAAATGTATTTTCTTTGAAAATAAATCAACTTACACGATTTAAAATACCTTCTCTTAATTGTAGTATAAGAAAAAGTCAAAAGTTATAACTGGAAACTCAAAAGTTGTAACTGGGATCTTGAATTTTAAAATTAAAACCACCTTTTATGAGGTACGTTATTACAGCTTTTTGGTTTTTAAGGAAATATTTACTACTTAAAAGACTACTAGACAAACGATCAAATCTTTCACTTAATAACAAAAGACTGATTTACAATTCCATACAAAAACCCGCCTGGACGTACGTTATTGAACTGTGGGGTTCAAAGAAACGCTCCAATCTTCAAAGAATTCAATCTCTTCAGTCTAAAATTCTCCGCACTATCGTTAACGCTCCATCTTACGTTTCAAATCTAACCATCCACACAGATCTGGAAATACCGTTTGCGCGAACTCGCTACAAAAGTTTTCATCAGAACTTGCACTCTCATTACAATCCTCTGGTCTGCCATTTATCATCACATCACCTTTCAGATCATCCTCCCAGACGACTAAAACGCCAGTGGCCTCGCGATTTTCTCTCTTCTGAAGAGAGTAGCTAATCCTCGGAGACGACTTAGGGAGTGTTATCACTGGGTAGCTTCTCCCCTCAATTAGTGAGTTTGTAGTGGTGTCAGTTATTGTCATTGTTACTTATGGCGTATCTAGCGCTGGTGTAAATTAACAAATAAATTTTAAAAAAAGAAAAAAAAGAAGAAAATATTTAAATTTAGAATTATAATATAACAGAATGTAGGATAAAAATTTCTCCAAATTTATAAAGTAAGTTCTATCCTTTATGTCTTTGTCCTTGGTAATACAGTACTGGGAATTCTCCAGCAAGATGTATATTTCTAGATGTATATATTTCTTGATGTAAGTTTTCCCACGGGAGTTAGTGGTGTTTTGGTTTTTGTTGGAAAAGACATTAGCGCAGTCGCCTGTAGAGGCAGATGGCCATCTGTTAACCCTTTTACCTGCCAAAATATCACCCTTTGATATCATAGTCTGTCCTTTCTTTCTATACTTCTATCTCTTTCTATCTCCACTACAGAGATACAAATATGATGAACATAATAATGTTAAAAAGACATCTGCAAATTTTCTCATGCTTTACCCAAATAATTATTTAAAACATTTATTGATTCATTTTAATTGTTACTGTAGAGTGTTAACATAATTTAATTTTTTAAATTTTACTTTTAGGTAAATAGAAATTTCAAATAAATAAATGAAACATCTGATGCAAAAGTTTCTCATTGTACTTATCGTGATAACCCCTCTAGTGACCAAGATAAGGAATTACACTACAGATCTTGCTTATGCCCTCCATTATATCCCAAAGTTTTATCCTTTATACTTGTCATACAGTTATTAGATTATCAACACTCTTTGTATGTTCCTTCACTTGGTAAATATTTCTACCATCAAGCTATTTCTCGGTTTGCTATCAAGTAATATCCCTGCTTAGTTAACATGGATAAGTTATGCCCAAAGATATTTCCTATTATCAAGGCGCATAACGAAACTAACTCACATCTAACAAAACTACAGCCTCAGAACTCCCAATTACTTTTCTATCGTGAGATTTGCGTACTGGTGCTCAGCAAACTGAAGATTATGTTTGTCTGACCTACAGGATGAACCTTTTTTTTACATTTTGTTTTTATTCTTATATTCCTGAACGGGGATACAGGAATTTAACTTTCTTCTTGTGGGATTTGCTTTGTTCGTTTTTTTACTAAAAAGTAATTAACAAAAGTTTGGCAAAGTCAAGATTTAATTATAAGCGTACTACTAAATGTTACATTAATTTATTTATAATTATCTTTTTTCGGTTTTAAGTAAAGCATTTGTTCAATATAGCGGTGTCAACTTCTTTTGAAAATGTAGTTACATTAGTGCAAAATAATTGAACCCATGTACCATTTGGATATAAGTCTAACATGGATTTGAGTAATACTAATCTTGGATTTTCGTATTAACATCTTTCTTGGTTGAACCAAATTGCTCAAATATCCTAACGGAACATTCTTACCCTTAATAATCTTCGGTTCTCTCCAACAGCTGCTTCCCCAAAATTCTTCTCGCCTACTCTCTAATATTTCCTAACTTCGATTATGAGTGTCTTGTTTATGGGGGTGCTAAAGTTTTTTGATGAACTGTTTACCACAACTCGGAATTACGTCACCAATTCTTACTTGTAAGTTTCCCATTACACGCTATTAAATCCTAAAGTTCTTTCTACATCCTTCAACTTCTCTTATTCAAATCCTTTGTGCAATCCTGATCTATCGTTCCTTGCCTTCTGACCTTTAAAAGTCTTTCCTTCAGGAGAGCCGCAATAAATCCTTACTCCATAACTACCAGTTTATATATTCGTCACTCACCTTCACTTAACACATTGCCGACCACTCGGGGAAATCTCTCCGTTTTGTAAAATGTCAGTGCACGACCAATCGGGGAAATCTCTACGTTTGACAATGTAATGCAATGGAGTACATGGTTTTCCACTGTATAAATTTTGATGGCTGCTTCTCTTCGTTGATCGCTATATATTATCACTATATTTTTTAAATAATAGAGAGTAAAAGAATTAGGAGATGAGAAAGAAAGAGATATTGCTAAAAATAATGTTGATAAACGGTTCATGAAATTTTCAAAAAAATATACGCCATATTGGATTAAAGTTGATAATATAGTCATCTAAAATTCCAGTCTTACAATTTTTGTATTGAGCATAACAACTCCATATCTATTTTGTAATTTATCTTTGTAATATAAAGAAAGACCTTAATAAAATGTCCCAGGAAATTGAAGATGCTTTTAATGAATTACATCTTGATACTGCATCGGAATGTTTAGAAGATAATTTTTGTATTCATGATGGGGACATTATCAAACCAGGAAATAGATCTACTCCTAGAATAATTTCAAGCAGGGAGTAATTTGGAAGATTCAGACAGTGATTCAACTATATTCAGTTGCAACTCGTGCGAACGGCAATGTGTTATGATACGGCTGGATCATCTCATCCATCTCCAGCTTGCCGTCTCTAATTCCTCTTGATTTACTTCAGCTAATGCCATTCATATCTTATTTCATTGTAATATACATTATACTTATATAAATCTTTATTTAATATTTTAATTAAATTTGTATTTAATTATTAAATAGTAAGTATTTAGGGAAATCTTCAAAATAGATATCTTCATCTACTTATTCATTCCGTACGAACTAAACAAAACGAAGAAGATGTACAAGTTTTCAGGAAAGCAAAATAAACAATCTTTTTGAGAACTTAGAGCGATTTGACCACGCTGATCGAGATCCTGAGCGAAAGGACCCAAGTCTGTGTGAATACAACTGCCATAATGGGAAGAAATAGTTAAACAATGAGCAGATCAGTTTACAATTTCCTGTTAGAGGGGAGAGATCACAGGTGGACTTTGAGTACCCTTTCTCCAGTTTCCCATTATTATCTCAACAGTACAAAACAGACTTCCTCTGTGAGGTGTATTAAAAGAGGAGGTTCCTTTTAGAAAGGTTGTATTTCCGTTTGTAAGAGGCATAGAAAAGTTCTCTACCTGGAGCATGTTTAGCGGCACACTGTTTGTTTAGCTCGCTCGCGTACAGACTCCTTTACACACAAACCCACTCAGGAACACTGAAGGATTTCTATTTTTTTTTTTTTTATATAGCTGCCCACCAATATTTTGTGCCATTGGCACAGATTGTCAGATTGACAGGCACGAGAAACCTCTGGTATTCTCAGCCCAAGGCATTCGATAGATCCGGCAGTTTTATCCCTAGAATATAGTCTATTATACCATCATTTAGAAGTCCTGCTGTGTTTTAAACTATAAGAGCTACATATTTTTACTTTACTTTTTCTGAACTCATTGTAATCAAACAGATTCGAGTTTCAAAGTTTTTACAAGAAATGTTTGGTTTGAGGTTTCCTACATCCGAAAATTTTTTTTTTTCTCATCGATTGCTATGGTCATTAGCGCCCCGTAAATTGTTTTATTACTGTAAATCTTAAGATATTTTAATCATATTCAATTATTTGTATTAAAGTTATATTTATACAGTTTGTAAAACGGTACTTTAACCGAAATGAAACCTTCTGGCAATCCAAACCGTTCCACGAGAACAACCCTACGTTTTCCCAAAACGAATTTTCAAAAGAAAGTTATTGAAATGAAAGTATACGTCAACTATTATTTCAGACAATATCTCATCAAAGTGAAAAGTTAATTAATTAAGTATTATTTTAGGTCAAAAATTTTTCAACTTGCAATAATCGCACCTTTGGTTATGATATTGCCAATGCGCAAACTGCATATTACAGACAGACCACCCACTACTTATAAAAAGACGACTAAGTGACTACAAAAGAACTATGCATGCGCCAAATCCTAACTACCGACAGCTGTGCAGCGTAAAGCCTTCTCTTTCGATTGCAGCGTCTTACGTGTTTGTAGAGAAATTTGTCTGACCGGAACTGTCATTTGTGTAAGAGGTGATAGTTTCGTTTTGCCGAAAACATGATACTACAGATGCAGTAGAGCATCGAATTGTCGTGAAATTTCACAAGAAACTGGGTAAAACCGCTACTGAAACCTATCTTTTATTAAAAGAAGTTTATGGCGATGAATGTTAATCACGTGCGCGAGTTTTTTTAGTGATTCAAGCGTTTCCAAGATGGCCGAGAAGACGTCGGAGATGATGACGGCCTGGGTCGCCCATTCCACATCCAAAACGGATGGAAATATCGATTATAATTAATCAACATTACTACCGTGAGGTGCTTGCTGAACTCCGTGAAAGAGTAAGGAAAAAACGACCCGATTTGTGGAAGAACAAGTCACGCGTTCTCCATCAAGACAACGCGCCAGCTCACACTGCATTGTCTGTCAAGACGTTTCTAGCTAAGTACAACATACCAGTTTTAGGTCATCCGCCTTATTCGCCTGAGCTGACCCTATGTGACTTTTATCTGTTCCCCAAAGTCAAATCTGCATTAAAAGGAACACGATTTCAGTCCGTTGAAGCTGAGAAAGTGAAAGCGGCACGCGTCATGCAGAAGCTCACAGAAAATGACTTCCAGCACTGTTTCGAACAGTGGTAAATTCGCATGGAGCGTTGTAGGGATAAAGGAGAGGTGTATATTGAAGGTGATAATAACTAAATATGTATAAATTTAAAATAAAATGTTTTATAGCAATAGTCTCGTTATTTAATAGCCACACCTCGTATACCCAAGAAGTGATAGAAAACACTGCTGTACACCTAAAGAGCACAGAGGGAACATAGCATCATCAACCAAGGGACACCAATTAACCTTAATAGCTCAGCTCGAATTTTAAAGTGTCCAGCTAAGGTTTCTCGTTAGCAATATGGCCAAAATATGAACTGAGCTATATCCTCCATAAGTGATCTGTAAAGGAGGAAACGCTCTGTCTTACTAGCCCTACTTAGGAAGACCTCTAAATATAATGGTTAATCTGGCACAGAAACAAAACGCGAAGAAATAAACAAAGTACTATAAACTATACGTCAGTGATCAAAAGTTTAATTGCCTTTACTAAATTTATCGAAATAATGGACCCTTTATATTACATAACTGTTACCGTCTTAGAACAAATATTGAACCAATGTTTTTAATATAAAGTTCAGTATAAAAGGGTTTGAGCCTTGAGCGTTCATAATATTTTCTACAAATACAAAAAAAAAGATAAATTTTATGAACATTGTATTCTTTTTATTTTACTAAACGCTGAAAAGTGTGGCTCATAATGAATGAAACCAGCCTGAGGGGTGTTTGCTGATTACATAATTCAGATTTATTACGAAATATAATAAAAATGGCGACTTTTCATTTCTCTTATATTTAATTATTATTTTTGGGAGAAAGTCGTCATTGTTTAAGAGAAGGCTGTTCTTTTATTTTTCTTTATTAATAATAGGTAGTTTTATTTATGTATTTATGTAATGAATAATAAAAAATAAGAACATCAAATGTACAAAATCATTAACTTAAACTATACAAATCTCTCGACTTATTCTTAGTACTATTCCCAAAATTCTAACTCACATATTTCTGTGTTTTGGTTCTGAATACCGAACATTTGAGTTGATGCCACTATTTTGAGGCATTAATTGAGTAATTGAGCTAATTGCTATTTAAATTCGTTTACTATATTTGCATTAATATTATTAGTTAGAAAATATACGTTCGTCTAACCGTACTGTAGCTAAATTTACTGGGACTAAAGTACATGTTATTCGAATTAAATAGATGCTAATATGTCACTATATGGAGATACGTATAGATATTCAATGGGAAACCACTATTCCCAATTAACACGTCACCAATCTGTCTCCGGTGGATGTCTAGGTCACCGAGATTGTCTGCCCAATGCTCTCACAACTCTACAGCTCAAAGCTAGTGGATAATGGCTGAACCAATCACCTTGTAAACTTAATTAATACTGAATCAATGATTTAATTAAGGCAAAAATAATGTGAATTATTATTATTGTTTAAGTATTATGAAAAGCAAAACAATATAATCTTTTAGGCTGCGTATTACAGTTGTACCAACCACTGATTCCGGAAGGTTATACTTTTTTGAAGCGTTTAAAAAGGAGGGCTATTGATTTCAGCATTTGTATATTCTTCTTTTTTCCGATCTCACCACAGAAATATGAACAAATTTAATGGATAAATTGGGCTTCAGACCGACAAAGTCACCCCAAAAAGAAGTCATCATTCAATTTAAGTGGCCAGTAAAAATCACTTAATAAAAATTAATCATAAAAATCCAAATTTCAGGAAGATAAATAAGTCAGGTAAAATCAAAAAATAGTATTCCACTTCAGTGCAGATAATGAAAATGTCACCCTTTCAAGCAAAGCCGACTTGGAAGTTACAGAACCCTTGTTAAAACAATTCTCAACTGACCCTTGATTCCCTGTTCATTACCTGCAACTCTCTGTTTCTGAATTTAAGTTTTACCCTTGGAGTTAAGCTATCAGTGCTTAGTTGATTACAAACATTTACAGGTTTAACTATCTTCGATCTAAAATTTGTCTTCTATCTTCATTGAATTCTTGAAATTGTTGCGAGTTTTTAGTTTCAAGGCAATAATTGGGTTTCCATGCAAAGAGTTTTCTAGGGTTGTGTTGTCCAATTATTTTATGATCTCTTTATCATAGAGCAGAAGGCTTGTCGACTTTTGATTCAATATATCGATCAAAATAATCAAAAAAACTGAATAAGATTAGTCAATAATTAAAGTTTCTGAATTAGATTAGTGTAGATTAGACTGATTTAATGCAGCGAGAATACGCGTTGTTCTAGCCCAATTTTATGAACAATTACAATTTATTAATCAAATAACTGGTTGATTAAAACAAAATAATTATTACCTAATATTTAAGGGCATTTATAAGGCCCTTATTGATGACTCTAATCACCTTGGACTTGAGTAACTTCAAGATTGAACAACATTGATAAGTACTGTTTAACGTTGTATTACTTAAATGGAGATATTTGGAATTATACTAGCGAGGGTTCGGTCAAAATAAGTAAAACAGCAACTCTGTCTTTACGTCAATGTTTTGACAAATTTGTTGTCTTCCTCAGGGGCATGGATATTAAAAATAAATAACACAATTAGACTGTTGAAACACAGGAATGAAAATATATACATCTTTTTAAAGAACTATTAGAAATGATAACAATAACTTACGTAAGTCGTTAGGTTTACGTCGAGGGAGACAATAAATTTGTCGAAACGTTGGCGTAAAAACGCAGTTGTTTGACCAAATCCTCGCTAGTTTAATTCTAATTATTTAATAGTTTACGGCCACTAAAAGATAGTACTAATTCATACTTCAATGGTGATGTTTAACATACGAGGGTCGTTTGAAAAGTCCGTGCAAAGTCAGAGAGATAGCACCACTGGCGCGTATCGAGGTTATGTTTAATTAGTAGCATCTCTTGGAAGAACACACACCAAGTTTCAGCCAGATCGGTCTATTTCTTTGTGTTTGGCATTCGTTTGAATCGAGGAAGTCGAGTGAATGGACGAAAAAGAATTTCGTGTGTTGATTAAACACTACTTTATGAAAGGCAAAACGCCTCAGGAGACTAAAGAGAAGCTTGATAAACATTATGGTGACTCTGCACCTTCGATTAGAACAGTTTATAAGTGGTTTCAAAATTTTCGGAGTGGCCATATGGTCACAAGTGACGCTGAACGTTCTGGACGCCCTGTTGAGGTTACTACTCCAGAAATCATTGATAAAATCCATGATATAGTGATGGATGACAGAAGAGTAAAGGTGCGTGAGATTGCTAGTGCTGTGGGCATCTCGAATGAACGGGTACATAATATTTTGCACCAACATTTGGACATGACAAAGCTATCCGCAAGATGGGTGCCGCGATTGCTCACGCTTGACCAAAAACGAAATCGTGTGAAGTGTTGCAAGGGCGGTTTGCAGCTGTTCCAGAAGAATCCGCAGGACTTTAAACGTCGTTTCGTCACTGTGGATGAAACATGGATACATCACTACACTCCTGAGACCAAAGAACAATCTAAACAATGGGTTACCAAGGAGGAATCTGCGCCAAAAAAGGCGAAGACCGTTCCTTCGGCCGGAAAGATTATGGCGACTGTCTTTTGGGATTCGCAAGGAATAATCCTAATCGACTATCTGGAAAAGGGTAAAACTATTACAGGTGCATATTATTCATCGTTATTGGACCGTTTGAAAACCGAGCTGCAAGAAAAACGCCCACGATTGGCCCACAAAAAAGTCCTTTTCCATCACGACAACGCACCAGCTCACACCTCAGCAGTTGTGGTCGCAAAATTAATGGAAATAGGGTTCCAACTCGTTTCACATCCCTCCTATTCTCCAGACTTGGCTCCCTCGGACTACTATTTGTTCCCCAATATGAAGAAATGGCTGGCGGGAAAAAGATTTTATTCAAACGAGGAGGTGATTGCAGAAACGAATGGCTATTTTTCAGACTTGGACAAATCCTATTATTCGGAAGGGATCAACAAACTAGAGCAGCGTTGGACGAAGTGTATAAGCCTAAAAGGAGACTATGTTGAAAAATAAAAAAGGTTTACTCCAAAAAATTAAGTAGTTTTTATTTTTGCACGGACTTTTCAAACGACCCTCGTATAAGCTTATCTTCTTTTGTATAACTTTTTTTTTAATCCTCTCCGCAAGGGACCCGAAGCAAATTTTTTGAACTGATTCTTTGATAGCGTTTTAAGTAACCAAAATCGTTAAAGGCCTTGAAGAATAGTTGTATCAGAAGGTCTTGCAGTGCAATACGGGAATGAATCATGCCAAGATGAAACTGCTTGAAGAAAAGGCTACTATTTTTCTAAAATTTTCGGTGCTATCGAATATTTTGGGGAAATCTAGGGCTGACTGTATCCACTCATTTTGTGTAGTTACATTTTCAGTTATTTGACTGACAGGCCACAAAAACATGAAGACTGATTGCAGTTGGTTGAAATGTCTTGAACCAGTTGGTCTTGTTGGTTCTAAGTGTAACAAGAAAGCTGATGGAATTCGACCATTTTTGTTTCAAAAAAATAACTTGCTGCAAGAAAATCTTCGTCAATAACAAAAAAAAAAAAATTAAGATGTCCACCATCCTGAGTTCATCGGCACCCATAGCTTTTTTTTAATGCACTGCCGGCCTGCGGACAGCATTCTCTCCTTACAGAAAACAGTGGCCATCAGTGAACGGTATCCAAAAGGCTCCTGATCCAAAAGCTAGAAATCTGGATTTATTCCCCCAATAATGAATTAATTAAATAAAAATACTTTTAGTAAAAGGCGCCACGGTAGCCGAGCGGTTAAGAGGCGAGACCTGTAAAGCTAATATGTATTGTGGTACTGGGTTCGATTCCCGGTCTTAGGCCTTGGATTTTATTTAATGGTTAATAAAAAGAAATTTACAGTAAAGTATATTTGCTAGTCGCCTCCGTCCACGACACCTAATTGGTAGTTGGACGTTAAGCCCGTCTGAAAAAATAGGCGATTAGTTTACTTTTAGAAAATAACAGATTAATTTCAATTCAGCGAACAAATCTTTTTTTTTTTTGAAGCCAAGCTAAAAACGGTTAGGAATTTTAAAAACAGTTCCAGTTTTATTCTGACATACTTTATAAATTATAATAAATGTCGATGTACACTGAATTTAGCAAGGTGAGAATATCAGGATATAAAAAATGTATGAACTTTAAATATATTTAGAATAAGTTAATTCTGAAAATGGTCCAAATTGTATTTACACCGTTAGTTAGTTTGATAATTGTTTCATTTGCATGGAAGTTTAGTTGATAAACTCTCTTTAATAATTAGTAAGTTAGCTTAATATTTAGAATTCCATTTAATTATTTTAAATACATGTTGTCAATTATTAATTAATAATTAATACTTTTAATTAGTTGAGACTTGATTTAATTAAACTTTAGTTATAAAGGACTTTGTTGCCAAGCATAAATTCATTTATTTAAAACTTTATTTGGGCAAGAACCTACGAGTATTTACAGAGTATACAAAAGTTAAATAATATTAACATGTTACTTACATATTACTTGCTAAATTATATAATTAGGACACACAAAATTTTGGAAATTGTAGGTCAGCCGCGGGAGGTTGTGCAGAGTTGTGCACCGCAAAGAGCAACTTCAATAAAATTAAATTATTGATGAAAATTAATTAAAAAAAAAAATATCTTACAAATGAATGGACTGAGGTCGGTATTTCGCTGGTCTAACCCTGGAAGAATTTTTTGTATAAATCAAATTTGTGTACACTCATAGCAAGGAGATCACCCATGCAATTACAATATAAAACAGAAACAATACAATATAATTACAATATACAATATAATAATTTCATCTTTAAAGAATAAGCAAAGAAAAGAAATGATCAGATATAAGATAAACACAAACAGAACAGAAATGTCGTACACTAATGGAAAAATAATAATAAAGTAAATAAATTCTTAATTCATTAATTTAAATCAACCGAACATAAAATTATGCTATTTATATTTTACTATACCTTGAATTTTTCAACGCATTAAACAAAAATATCAACACATAATCTGAAGCTAAGAACTGGTTAACAATTTTCTGTAGGTCAAAATTTGGACTACAAAATTAAAAACATCAATAATTTGGGTAGTGGTTGTGAAAGTAAACAAATTGCAGAATATTTCAGTCCTATCTGAACTCGTCTATAAATAAGCGGGAATTAAATTCAAGGCACTCCATTAGACAATGAGTCAGTGAATCCGGAGCCACCACAAAGTTTACATCTTTCATCGCTGACAAATATAAATTTTTCATTATTGTATAGTATTCTGGCGCTTTTTAGGTTGGCCAAGCGAATTTGGCTCAGATCTTATTAATATTCAACCTGAAATGTAAATAAACTTTTTGCATTCTCAAGGTACTTATATGCCTATAAAGGATACTCCTTAACAAAAACTTACAGTTTAAAAAGTTAAGTATAAGGGTTGATTAAACGCCAAAAGGTACACAAATCAGCAAGTACCCAACATTTCATTAATACTTCATTGATATTATTTAAGTAATTTTACCGCATTAATTTTCATTAATATTTTTTAAGAATTTATTAGATGTCACATACCCTTATGCTGGCCATTTTCATCTACAAAATATTTGTTCAAGTAGCACACCATTTAACTTAGATTGACTGTAATATCTATTTATCTATAATAATCAAACTATTAATCACTGGTGAAAAAGAAAACGTTATAAAAAAAAAAAAAAAATATGAGGCTAAAAAATTCATAAACTTTTTTAAAAATTGCTTACACCAACATACATCAATGATTTTATTTATTTTTATTTTTAAATAAAAATCGTCGGTTTAAGTTCATTCTTCGATAAAGTAATTGTTATTTTATGTAGTAGTCAAACGTTTATAATAATAGGTAATAATTATCTGGCTTTATCGCAAATAATATAGTTTTCTTCCATTACATTCTCCATCTAGGTGTTCTTCCCACAATGTTGTATATATGTAATATAAAATAAATAAGATATGCATATTTTTAGGACAGCTAATTATTCCAGTATTTTACTATAAGTAAAATTAGGGGGACTAAATTAAATTACAATAGAGAAATGAATGAATAATGTTGAATAATCTACTTGTTATTAACTGTGTGTTATTTGTCCTCACGAATATTTCGGTAAGACGAATTCAAGACTGAAATATTGCTTTAAATCCTCCTTGATTCAAATTTAAACAGTAGCCGACTCTAAATTTGTCTTTTTCTAATTTAACATGCATGTATATGTGACGACTTCAGAATAAAGGGCACATTAAAGAGAAATCAGAAGAATAATTTGGAATAGAGTTAAAATAAAGTACGTATTTATACGAAGATATAATATACATTTTATCACAATTATAACTATTATGAATGAACTGGCCAGCATAAGGGTATGTGACATCTAATAAATTCTTAAAAAATATTAATGAAAATTAATGCGGTAAAATTACTTAAATAATATCAATGAAGTATTAATGAAATGTTGGGTACTTGCTGATTTGTGTACCTTTTGGCGTTTAATCAACCCTTATACTTAACTTTTTAAACTGTAAGTTTTTGTTAAGGAGATTTTTGTACCTTTTGGACAGATTTTCCTTTTTGTCTATTAGCAAAGTTACATATCTGCTTTACAGATTGGATTTTTTTAAAATTTGGAATAAGCTATTCTATCATTATAACCTGATAAGGTGTTAAATCGGAACCGTAACTACCACTGGAGAGATCTATTTAAAGAATGGTTATAGTTGCGGTCCCCAAACCATCCTCAACTCCTTAACAAAAACTTACAGTTTCAAATGTTAAGTATAAGGGTTGATTAAACGCCAAAAGGTACACAAATCAGCAAGTACCCAACATTTCATTAATACTTCATTGATATTATTTAAGTAATTTTACCGCATTAATTTTCATTAATATTTTTTAGAATTTATTAGATGTCACAGACCCTTATGCTGGCCATTTTCGTCTACAAAATATAATATGTTCAAGTAGCACTGTAGATTGACTGTAATATCTAGTTATTTATAATAATCAATCTATTAATTACAGGTTAAAAAGAAAAACGTTACAGAAAATAAAAAAAATTATGAGGCTAAAAAATTCAAAACTTTTTTTTATAAAAAACTTACATCAATGATTTTGTTTATTTCATTTATTTATTTTTATTTTTAAATAAAAATCGTCGGTTTAAGTTCATTCTTTGATTAAAGCAATTGTTATTTTATGAAGTAGTCAAACGTTTATAATAATAGATAATAATTATCTGGCTTTATCGCAAATAATATAGTTTTCTTCAATTACATTCTCAATCTAGGTATTCATCCCACAATGTTGTATATATGTAATATCGGTAAGACGAATTCAAGACAGTAGCCTACTCTAACTTTGTATTTTTCTACTTTAACATGCTTGTTCATATATATGTAGATATACATATTTTTAGGACAGCTAATTATTCCAGCATTTTACTATAAGTAAAATTAGGGGGACTAAATTAAATTACAATTGAGAAATCAATAATTGTTGTTGAATAATCTACTTGTTATTAACTGTTTGTTATTTGTGCTCACGAATATTTCGGTAAGACGAATTCAAGACAGTAGCCTACTCTAACTTTGTCTTGTTCTACTTTAACATGCATGTACATATATATTTGATTTATCATAATTATAGCAAAAAATATTATAAATGAAGTGGCCAGCATAAGGGTCTGTGACATCTAATAAATTCTAAAAAATAACTTATTAATGAAAATTAATGCAGTAGAATTACTTGACTATTAATGAAGTATTAATGAAATGTTGGGTACACGCTGATTTGTGTACCTTTTGGCGTTTAATCAACCCTTATACTTAACATTTGAAACTGTAAGTTTTTGTTAAGGAGATTTTTGTACCTTTTGGATAGATTTTCCTTTTTGTCTATTTTACAAAGTTACATATCTTCTTTACAGATTTTTTTAAAATTTTGAATAAGCAATTCTATCATTATAATCTGATAAGGTGTTAAGTCGGAACCGTAACTACCACTGGAGAGATCTTTTTAAAGAATGATTATAGTTGCGTTCCCCCAAACCATCCTCAATAACAATTATTTTGAAAAAGCGTTTTGAATAACATAGGAAGGTATTTGTACGTAAATAGCAAAATTAAACTGCGATTTCAGTACTTCCTTTTAAGAGGAGTAAGAAAAATAAACTACGATTGCAGTACTTCTCCCTAAAAGGCAAAGAGGCAAAGATTTTTTAATCGAACGACAATTCATTGATTTAAATCGGTTCATTCATTGATAATTTAAACGATTGCAGTACTTCCTCTTAGTAGGTGCAAGAGCATCAGCAACGTAGAGGAGCTTTAACCACTTATTCGAGCTGAATTTTATCAAAATCGGATTTAGCGTTATAGAAATATTGGTAATAATAGTTTTAGAAAGGGCCTTATTTGGGTGGGGCAAACTCCCCTCCTTATGAGGCACGGCGTCGAGACTTTTAAAGTGCAAATCTGTACAAAATTTCGATTCGAATGACACTTCATTCATGAAAATCGGTTCACGTGTCGATAATTTTCAACGATTGCTATACTTCCCCTCAACAAGTGTAAGAGCTGATCGCCGCTTTAATGTTACGTAGGGGAGCCCTAACCCTATCATCCTACCAAATTTTATCAAAATAGGGCCAAGATTTACAGAGTAATTAGTAATAATAATTTTGGAGGGGGCCTTACATAAAGGGGGCTAACTCCTCTCCCATTCGATGTACAGGGCCGAGACCCCCAAAAGGCACATCTACATAAAGTTCCGAATCGAATGACACCTCATTCATGAAAATCGGTTCACGCGTTTAGGCGCTACGTTGTTTACAAAAAAGGTAACAACAAGAACAACAAGAACAAGATGAAGAAGAATAAGAACAAGAACATTTTTTGAAAAAGCCGTTTTTGCTCATTTTCGGCAACTTTTTTCTCGAAACCTATTAGATCTGGGTGGTTGCAAAAAAATTATAGTTATAAAGGAGAATTTGGAGTAAGATTTAAAGAAAATTTGGGAATTTTATCTTTTATAGAAAAATAGAAAAAAATTGTCAAAGTTTTGTGTTTTTCAACGTTACACTTTTTCGTGCAGTTTTTGATGGTCAACCCTTATACAACTGTCCTACCGGACAGTTTTAATTATATCTGGAGTCCAATACAAACTGTATGTCTTCAGACAGGAACTTATTTCGAAATCTTTCTACAAGGCTGTTGAAATTGGTTCGCAGAGTACTAGGGTTCAAGGATAAGAGAATGACTTCGGAGCCAATAGCAAAAAAACATTGCTTTAAGTACAGAAAACCAGTTCAGTTCAGGTTTATTACAACTAGAATCCTCTAAAAAGATGAGACTCTTAGGGCAGTTATGGGTAAGTCTGGTTCATGTTCCAAAAATTTAATCAGCAAGGATACCATTCCTGCTGAAGATACCGATTTTTAAAAGCCCAATTCCACACTCTAATCGGACGAAACTATTCGGGGTACTTTTAGGCCATAAATAAATTTCTTTTATAAATTGTAACTGTACTGACTCAATAGAATCAGAGTATCTGTTGTAATATTAAGTATTGTTGCATATTACGTAGTTGTAATTACAACCACTTTCTTAACACGTGTTAAATTTGTGTAATTGACTATAACATTGGCTTAAGGTTTCTATGAAATTATAGTATATTATTTAAATTATGCAACCCTATACGAGGGTCGTTTGAAAAGTCCGTGCAAAGTCAGAGAGATAGCACTACTGGCGCGTATCGAGGTTATGTTTAGTTAGTAGCATCTCTTGGAAGAACACACACCAAGTTTCAGCCAGATCGGTCTATTTCTTTGTGTTTGGCATTCGTTTGAATCGAGGAAGTCAAGTGATTTTCTCACGCTTGACCAAAAACGAAATCGTGTGAAGTGTTGCAAGGACGGTTTGCAGCTGTTCCAGAAGAATCCGCAGGACTTTAAGCGTCGTTTCGTCACTGTGGATGAAACATGGATACATCACTACACTCCTTGAGACCAAAGAACAATCTAAACAATGGGTTACCAAGGGGGAATCTGCGCCAAAAAAGGCGAAGACCGTTCCTTCGGCCGGAAAGATTATGGGCGACTGTCTTTTGGGATTCGCAAAGAATAATCCTCATCGACTATCTGGAAAAGGGTAAAACTATTACAGGTGCACATTATTCATCGTTATTGGACCGTTTGAAAACCGAGCTGCAAGAAAAACGCCCAAGATTGGCCCACAAAAAAGTCCTTTTCCATCACGACAACGCACCAGCTCACACCTCAGCAGTTGTGGTCGCAAAATTAATGGAAATAGGGTTCCAACTCGTTTCACATCCCCCCCTATTCTCCAGACTTGGCTCCCTCGGACTACTATTTGTTCCCCAATATGAAGAAATGGCTGGCGGGAAAAAGATTTTATTCAAACGAGGAGGTGATTGCAGAAACGAATGGCTATTTTACAGACTTGGACAAATCCTATTATTCGGAAGGGATCAACAAACTAGAGCAGCGTTGGACGAAGTGTATAAGCCTAAAAGGAGACTATGTTGAAAAATAAAAAAGGTTTACCCCAAAAAATTAAGTAGTTTTTATTTTTGCACGGACTTTTCAAACGACCCTCGTAATTTGGTACTACTTAAATATCCTTTTTGCAAATCATGTTCCTTGCAATTTAGCAATACAGTTTTATAACCGCGATTATTATTTATCATATAAATATTCTTTGTAATTGGTCAACCACTAATAATAATAATAATAATAAAAAACGAGGAGTTACAAGAATACCATCGGGTGATGCAATAGTTTTTCTCTTTAATACTAATATTTGTCTTTTTAACCCTTCAGCCGTCACGTCGGGTCATATTGCTCATACTTTCAAGCCTTCTATTTTAATATCTATAAGGGCTGGGCTCGCGAAATTTTTATTTATCTCTTTTTGACGTATTTTGATTGAGATGGCATAGGATTTTTTCCCGCTGCCTGCTGTATGGGCGCGAACCAGCCATTTTGACCCGAGGTGACGGCTTGTGTCATTCATTTCTTAGTGTTTTGACCCGAAGTGATTCCTTGAGTAACATTTTTCTCCTCCAATAAAACTGTTTAAGAAAGAAGTAATTCTTTATTTTATTCAATAAAAGGATTTTTTTTTTATTGTTATTGCTACCAATAATATTGTACAAGTATAAATGTTGCCTTGCCGCCGAGGAGGTGTAGCTATTGTCGTGGAGAGTGTTCTGGGAGTTGAGTGACCGAAGTCTATCGCGGTCCACCACTGTATTAACAAAAGGCCAGATTTACCTGAGCCGCAGAAGAAAGGTTCGAGTATCAAAGTGGCCTGGCAGCCGAGGGGGATGTAGCTATTGTCCGTGGAGAGTGTTCTGGGAATTGAGTGACCGAAGTCTATCGCGGTCCACCACTGTGTAAAAGCTAAGGGAGCGACCCCAGTGGGAGTAAGGGTAGGATTTAATGCGTATATCACATATAAAAATAATGCTCAACGTAAAAATATAAATTTCAAAATGTACCGACGCACCTTCCTCAAAAGTTTGGGGCATCAATTATTGCGAAACCTCATTATCAGAAGGTCGCTGAGCACCGTGATCCCACGGAATTTGAAGGTGAGGATCAATATTTATCTGCAAGAAGAAGACGCAACAATTCTTGCGATTGTAACAAATGAAGAGGACATTCCTAACCCTAAAAAACGAAGAAGATGCCACATATGCCCTAGTGCAAGGGACAATAAATATCATACTTTTTGCAGTAACTGTAAAAATTACATATGTAAGATACACTCAGTAAGATACACAGCACTAACTGTACAAATAATTGTAATTAATTAACTGTTTTAATTTTAATTGTAAACTGTAAATATTTTCTCTGTTTTTCATTACATGCTAAGCAGCACCTCATTTAGAAATTACATCTTTATATTATTGATTTTTTTTTAATTTGTATTTCTGTTTTATTAAAGTATAAATAAAGGTTTTGTCTTCGATTTCTATTCCCTATAACATGATATTAGTTAGTTTGTCCTTTTTATTTAATGGTTTTTAATGCTGGGTCAATATGGCCCGAGGTGACGGCTGATGGCGCTTCACATAAGGTGACGGCTCAAGGGTTAATATCACCTAGAATGTGCATGTTTACTAGACAGACAATAATAACTTAAAAAACTAATGAATACACCATTTCTTCTAAACATAATAAGAAGTAAAAAGCGAAGTAAAGTAATTGCCTATTTTTGCAAACGGGCTTTACATCTAACTACCAATTGTATCGTGGACGGAGGCGACCAGCAAAAATACTTTATTATAAATAATAATCCTTTATAAAAATTAATCAAACTCAATGGCTAATCTGCTTGGAAAGTAAGCCAAAGGGGAAATAACAAATCCGAAGTTTAAAACACTGAAGTTTTAATTTAAACCTTCCCCTCTTGCTTATTTTGTTTTTATTAACAAACAAAACTAAAAAAGTGTATAATTTAAATACAGAAGCTGAGCTTAAAACTTGCTTCGTTTTTAATAATGGAAAGAATTTGTTTCAGCTAAATTCCTGGCTTTAATTTTATAATTTAAAAATGGTAATTTTCTTGCTTCTTAGAATGATAATTCTGATTAAATATTAATACATCAATTTCATGAACAGTAACCGTTTTAATTACAATTTTTTATTTGCATGACTATTTTTTTTTTTTTTTTAATATTAAGACTCATTAATTTTTTTAACTTTTTAGAATATCATTAGTTAATATTAAGAATCAACAAATAACGGGGAATTCGAGGATAACCCGCAGTAGTAAAAGTAGGTTCTAAAAAGCTTGGTACGCGAGAGTTAGGAAGTGGAATTATATTTACTCGTATACGAGGGTCGTTTGAAAAGTCCGTGCAAAAATAAAAACTACTTAATTTTTTGGGGTAAACCTTTTTTATTTTTCAACATAGTCTCCTTTTAGGCTTATACACTTCGTCCAACGCTGCTCTAGTTTGTTGATCCCTTCCAAATAATAGGATTTGTCCAAGTCTGAAAAATAGCCATTCGTTTCTGCAATCACCTCCTCGTTTGAATAAAATCTTTATCCCGCCAGCCATTTCTTCATATTGGGGAACAAATAGTAGTCCGAGGGAGCCAAGTCTGGAGAATAGGGGGGATGTGAAACGAGTTGGAACCCTATTTCCATTAATTTTGCGACCACAACTGCTGAGGTGTGAGCTGGTGCGTTGTCGTGATGGAAAAGGACTTTTTTGTGGGCGTTTTTCTTGCAACTCGGTTTTCAAACGGTCCAATAACGATGAATAATATGCAACTGTAATAGTTTTACCCTTTTCCAGATAGTCGATGAGGATTATTCCTTGCGAATTCCAAAAGACAGTCGCCATAACCTTTCCGGCCGAAGGAACGGTCTTCGCCTTTTTTGGCGCAGATTCCCCCTTGGTAACCCATTGTTTAGATTGTTCTTTGGTCTCAGGAGTGTAGTGATGTATCCATGTTTCATCCACAGTGACGAAACGACGCTTAAAGTCCTGCGGATTCTTCTGGAACAGCTGCAAACCGTCCTTGCAACACTTCACACGATTTCGTTTTTGGTCAAGGAGCAATCGCGGCACCCATCTTGCGGATAGCTTTGTCATGTCCAAATGTTGATGCAAAATATTATGTACCCGTTCATTCGAGATGCCCACAGCACTAGCAATCTCACGCACCTTCACTCTTCTGTCATCCATCACCATATCATGGATTTTATCAATGATTTCTGGAGTAGTAACCTGAACAGGGCGTCCAGAACGTTCAGCGTCACTTGTGCCCATATGGCCACTCCGAAAATTTTGAAACCACTTATAAACTATTCTAATCGAAGGTGCAGAGTCACCATAATGTTTATCAAGCTTATCTTTAGTCTCCTGAGGCGTTTTGCCTTTCATAAAGTAGTGTTTAATCAACACACGAAATTCTTTTTCGTCCATTTTTTGAAAATCACTCGACTTCCTCGATTCAAACGAATGCCAAACACAAAGAAATAGACCGATGTGGCTGAAACTTGGTGTGTGTTCTTCCAAGAGATGCTACTAACTAAACATAACCTCGATACGCGCCAGTAGTGCTATGTCTCTGACTTTGCACGGACTTTTCAAACGACCCTCGTATTTGACAATCTAACTATGGCAAGATGTGCTATTGGTCTTTGTAGTCTAATTTTAGATCTGCCGGTTATACAGGGTGATCCATTTAAAATGCACTAATCGCTAATAACTTTTTAACTAATTACTAATTTTGTCAACGATGGGCGGGTGTTGGTCTATTGGTCAAGAGCGTGGCTTTGTAAGTGGGAGATCCTCAGTCCGAATCCCACGTATGACTAGATTTTATTTAAAAAAGTATTATGATGTATTAAGTATATGACTGCATTCGCGGGATTCGAACTGGGGACCTCCCACTTACAAAGCCACGCTCTATTCCACTAGACTAACACTCTGGCAAGATATTCTTACAGTAATCATAGGTCAAGAAGTCAGGCATACTGGGGTACATTAAAATGATGTGATAGTTGCTTTTATTTGATGATAAAACTTATCCTGACCAATACTTTTAAAATCTTCATTTATTATTATTTTGATAGGATGGAAAAATAATTGCCATTTCAGTCGTGATACATTTATTCTGCCGAGCTTTCGACCTAGGGACTAGATCAACTTCAGGGCTGTGGAACATGTTTACAGATTGTTAACAATGATTCTATTAAAATGAATATGTATAATATAGCGAAATTTACAAAAATTATTTACCTAGTTTACAAAGTAATATTTTTACATTACAGGGTTGGTGTGTCTTCTGTCTTGTCTGTTCATGGACTGAGTGTGATCGGTCTATGTGTAATAAATGTTAGGTTGTGTGGAAGTCAGTGTTGCCAATTGTCAAGTATTTTGTAGTAAGTTTGCGTATATGTTGTTTAAATTGTTCGTGTCTGTTTTGAAGTTTAAACTGTTTTCTGTCTTAGATATGTATATCATTTCTAGCATTTTCCTTTTTGGTGTGTTGGTTTCTGATTTAAGTGTCTTTGTGTTTGGGGAAATCGAAAGTGTGATGATTTTCCGTGCTGTGTGAAAAGAATGAATAAAAATTATTATTTTGGTTCTTTTGCGTCACCAATAACATTTTTTGCAGTCAGAGGACCTCCCAAAACGTGTATTTCTGGTGGAAAATTAATATCAAAAACCGATCACAAATAGATAAAATTGTAACTTTGAACATAAATATCTTGACAAATATTAGGGATCAACGTCATTTTTCACAATTGTTTAAGTAGTTTTCATAATCATTGTTAAAACCAGTGGTCCTTATGTAACTCCAATCAGGTTTTTGCCCGTAACTCCGCCAAAAATGAAGATACAGCATTGGGGTGGAAAATTTGATAACTAGACAAAAAAAAACATAGTTTATTTAATGGGTTTTTCCGGATTTCCGCTTTCCTAAAAAGTTATTAGCGATTGGTGCGTTTTAAATGGATCACCCTGTATAATGAGCGCATTATCTATCAGTATTAAATGACGAAAATGAGGATTATATTTAGAATTTAGGGCCTTCTCAATTTTGGTGACACATAATGCCTTCTTAACTGCATTCTTCGAGTCTACAGGGGATGCAGTTCATTTAGTTAGGATGGAAAAGTGTTTGTGAATCACAGAGTGAATTATCAATTTCCATAAATCACTTTTTCGTGTTAAAAGAGAGTAAATCTTGAATTAAGAATGAGAGTTAACATGCTGAAAGCTGTCCGAGAGCAGTATCTTCCCGCTATATGAAAGGGATATAAAAGTATGTTAAGAAAAAGCAAAAAGAATGAATTCCAGTTTGTTGCTTGTGGTTTGTAGAAGCTGACGCTTCATGTAGGTGCGCCGATAGGATTGTTTTAGTTTGTGGAGATCGGTTAATGTGGTGGTTGTAGAGGTAGCTGTCAGGTGTTCTAATGATATACTGATCCAGCCGATCCAGCTTTACACTCTTGCTGATAACTAAACATGTGATTGATGAAATAGGACATTATATACGTTTAGAAGGAGAGTATGGTGCCATCGCTGACAGCAATAAACCCTGGGATATGTATCAACCTCCTTTTCAGATACGTTATAAATATAACCATCATATTTTCCTCCATGTTTTTGGTGGTTTTTTAATAGATAACAGGTGACGGGTTTTTCCTTGCTTAAGTTTTTATGTTTGAATAATTTGAGTTTTAAACAGTCAGATGCTTTGTCTAAAGTATTTTTCACTCTTTAAAGCAGTGGTTCCCAGCCTGTGAGCCGCAAGAACTAAAATATGGTGCGCGAAACACAACATTTTTAAAATAATGATTATTTGACATGCGTCCGCGTGTGCCGCAACGGCGCGGTGTATGGGACGTCGAGCGTGCCTAGAGCGCCTAAAAACAAGTCCAGGAGTCGACTAAAAGTAAATGACTCCTTAACAAAAACTTACAGTTTAAAATGTTAAGTATAAGGGTTGATTAAACGCCAAAAGGTACACAAATCAGCGAGTACCCAACATTTCATTAATACTTCATTAATAGTTAAGTAATTCTACTGCATTAATTTTCATTAATAAGTTATTTTTTAGAATTTATTAGATGTCACAGACCCTTATACTGGCCACTTCATTTATAATATTTTTTTGTTATAATTATGATAAATCACATAAATATGTACAGGCATGTTAAAGTAGAAAAAGACAAAGTTAGAGTAGGCTACTGTCTTGAATTTGTCTTACCGAAATATTCGTGAGCACAAATAACACACAGTTAATAACAAGTAGTGTAGGCGCTCGAGTACGCCTACACCCAAATGCCCAAGTGGGCGCTGTACGAAATAATAGTAGACAAAGAAGAATAGAAAAACTAAAGAGAAATAAAAGAAAAAGGGGAAGGTACTTACCCTTTGCAAGGAGCGATGTGCGTGAGGTATGTTGATAATCTGCCTGAGAAGCGATGAGAGGAAAGGAAGCTGTGGAGCGGAAGCGTGTATATATGTTTATGTAAATGTGTGTGTGTGTGTGTGTTGAGCTCTGAGAAAGGGAGGCAATATGTGGGCTCAGGCTCAGAGAAGCGTAGCGGAAGTGGAAATGAGGTAAGCGGAAGAGTAAAGGGGGAATAGTGCAATAAGTGCACTATAAGCGGTGGAATATGCGTGAAGCGATATTCGGGAGAGGCGTTTAGATGCGGATGATGCGTACTGTTAGGTGTCAGCGGAAGTATGAAAGTAATAGCGTACTAAGGGCACTAGATGCAGATGAAAAATGATAGGCGTGAAGTGATGAGTGAAGCGTTGAATATAAGCGTATTAGCACAGAAACACAGAAGCGTAAATAGCGCGGTCCCACAGAGAACTGTGTAGGCTCGAAAGGTGACCACACGGTCCTAAAGGAAGTAGTGGGGCAAAGGGCTTAGAATAGAAAAAACAAATAAAGGAAATAGAAGTGATAGGTAGTGACGCATTTGGCATAAGAAACGGAAACTAAGATTTTAATATACTGAAAATTATTGAATAAAAAATAAGACTTAGTAATTGGCGATAGTGATAGCAGGAAATTAAGGCGGATGCGTACATTAGTACGCGCGCGGGCGCGAGACTGAGCCGCGGGAGTCGGAAGTTAGTCACGACCGAACAAGTAGATTATTCAACAACAATTATTGATTTCTCGATTGTAATTTAATTTAGTCCCCCTAATTTTACTTATAGTAAAATACTGGAATAATTAGCTGTCCTAAAAATATGCATATCTTATTTACTTTATATTACATATATACAACATTGTGGGATGAATACCTACATTGAGAATGTAATTGAAGAAAACTATGTTACTTGCGATAAAGCCAGATAAATATTATAAACGTTTGACTACTTCATAAAATAACAATTACTTTAATCGAAGAATGAACTTAAACCGACGATTTTTGAAAATCATTGATGTATGTTGGTGAAGTTTCTTTTAAAAGAAAGTTTTGAATTTTTTAGCCTCATAATTTTTTTTTATTTTTTGTAACGTTTTCCTTTTTAACCTGTAATTAATAGTTTCATTATTATAGATAACTAGATATTACAGTCAATCTACAGTGCTACATGAACATATATTTTGTAGACGAAAATGGCCAGCATAAGGGTCTGTGACATCTAATAAATTCTAAAAAATAACTTATTAATGAAAATTAATGCAGTAGAATTACTTAAATATTAATGAAGTATTAATGAAATGTTGGGTACTTGCTGATTTGTGTACCTTTTGGCGTTTAATCAACCCTTATACTTAACATTTTAAACTGTAAGTTTTTGTTAAGTTAGTAATAATAATTTTGGAGGGGGCCTTACATAAAGGGGGCTAACTCCTCTCCCATTCGATGTACAGGATCGAGACCCCCAAAAGGCACATCTACATAAAATTCCGAATCGAATGACACCTCATTCATGAAAATCGGTTCGCGCGTTTAGGCGCTACGTTGTTTACAAAAAAGGTAACAAGAAGAAGAAGAAGAAGAAGAAGAAGAACAAGAACAAGAAGAACAAGAACATTTTTTGAAAAAGCCGTTTTTACTCATTTTTGGCAACTTTTTTCTCGAAACCTATAAGATCTGGGTTGTTGCAAAAAAATTACAGTTATAAAGGAGGGTTTGCCCTATAATTTAAAGAAATAGGCGAGGTCTTCGTCTGCGTCTCGGGGAACGGGGTCGAGTACCACAGGAAGCGCGATAGCTGGAGCGACCGATTCGGAAGCGGAGTACGGATTTGCGGATGTGTGAGTGACGCATTCTCTGGTTTCAGCGGCGGAAGGCGCAGGGATGAGAGCCACCGCATCCAGAACGAGAGGTGGCACGGAGGAACGCTGGGGAGACGGATTGGACTCGCGAGTATGAAACACAGTTCCGGGCGCGAAGCGTACGTGGATTTGCTTAGACAGCGCTGGGCGGTAAGGCCCGTGAAGCACCCAGCCGTAGGTGGTGCGGAAAGCGCCCGGCGCGCGAAGCGTGGGGCGAATTACCCCGGTGAGCATGATGTGCGGTAATACATCATTACCCAACAGCAGCTCAATGGGCTGCGGATAATTAAAGGAGGGGTCTGCCAGGGGGAGAGCTTGGAGATGGGGCCAACTGCCAGCAAAAGGCCGCGTGGGCAGCGGAGGAATGATATCCTCTAGGACGGTGGCATGAACCCGCAACAGGGGGGGATCACCGCGATGGGAGATAAAGAAGTGGGTTCGAAACCGGGAGCGAGCGGTAACAACGCCGCCGAGCGTAAGCAAGTCGGAGGAACACCGGCGAAGGGGGGAGCGGAGATGGTTTGCGAACCGGCGCGTAATAAGCGTTTGGTGGCTTCCGGTGTCGATTAGGGCGCGCACGAAACCGTGAATGTTTTTATTCACAGCATGTACCGTGATGGTAGGCATAAGTGGGTATGGATACGCGGGGGGGATGGTAAAGGCGAGGGGGGTTGGCGGAAACCCTCATTCCGCGTCCAATAAGGGGCGGGGAACGCGGGAGCGGATATGCCTGCGAGAGGGGGGGAGTTCAGCCGGGTTAGGAAGAGCGGGCAAGGGGGGCGATTCATCTTCGGACGCGGGGGGGGAGGGACAGTCCGCCCAACTAAAGCGCGACGGGGGAGACGCTGAGGCAGGTGAACGGTGTGGCGAGTTGGCAGTGGGGTTGTCCACCGGAGTGGCAAGCGGTAAGCGGGGCGGGGAGGTCGAAGGGATAATCTGCGGGGCCACTGGGCGGTCAGTGGGAGACAAGGGTGCCGATGGGAAATCGGAAGACACGGGATGCAACATCGTATGATGTCGTTTGTTACAGACGCGGCAGGACTGCACCGATCTGCAGGCTGTAGTCAGATGTTTAGCGGAGAGGCAATTCCTGCATAATCGGTGAGCATCTATATATGCCCGGCGCTGGGTGATAGACAGTGTCTTAAACCGGGGACACTGCCGAATAGAATGCTTAGCTGCACAGTATTCGCAGCTGTAAACAGACACCGGGGGCGCAGGGGCTACATATTGCGCGGAGGGGTCCCGAGAGGCAATAGCTCCACGGGGCGGATACAGGGGGGTGCGAGCGGAGGCGGAGGGATTAAGCGCGGATGCCCTGCGAGGCGCAGGGGGGGAAGCGCATGCGGAGGCAGGGGTTACGGCCGCGCGAACAGGGGGACCGGAAGAGGTCACCCGAGTGACGGCGAGCGAGCGCCTACGCAGAAACGTGCGTAAGTGTTTTACGGTGGGAAAGGGCTCATCAGCGTAGGCCAGCTCGAAAGCGAGCTGACTCTCCTGGTCAAGGCGGCGAGACAGGAGCAAAAACAGTAGAAAAGAGGCCGGGTCATCCGCGGGGATATTAAGAAACGTCTCTGCACACCCCACCTGCTCCAGCAAGGCCTCCAGATGCTGAGGTGTGGTATGCGGGGGGGTCTGAGGAGCGCGGGGAAGTAACTGGTCGAGCAGCGATAAGGCGAGGTTGCGGTGGCTGTCAAAGTGGCCACACAACAAATCCCACGCCGTTAGGAATTGCGCTTCCTGGAGGGGGATGTGAGAAATGATAGAGCACGCAACCCCGGAAAGCGCCCCCCGTAGATAGGTAAACTTCTGCACCCCGGAAAGTGCGGGGTTGGCGATAATGAGGGACGCAAACTGGTCCTTAAAGTGCGGCCACTCCCGGATATTGCCGGAAAAGTCCGGTATCGGTAGTGGGGGGAGGAGCGGGGCAGCGAAGGTCGCTGCACCGACAGCGGATGAAGCGGGGCAACTTTCTTCGAAGGTGCAGATTATCTGTCGGTATAAGTCCCGCACTTGCTGGACCTCAGCCGACAATTGGTCTTCTGAGAGGCCTTCAGGAAGCGAGTCTGCCCCTACATAAGGCTCAACGCTTTTAAGGAATGTAGCGTAATCGGCCTCGACCAATCTCGTCATCGAAGCTATGAGCGTTGAGGACAGAGGAGCGACTCTGAGTCGTTCGGCAAAGTCCTCGAGATGTCGATCCAGGGCCAATTTAGTTGCTCTGATTAAGCGAGTGAAGGCAACAAACGATAATGCACCTGCAGTGCCTTTCCCTTTTTTAGGCGCCATAGTGGGTTTTATTAAGCGATGCGGAAGAAGTGGACTGTATATGTGCGAAAATCCGGCCCGGAGGACCAAAATGTAGGCGCTCGAGTACGCCTACACCCAAATGCCCAAGTGGGCGCTGTACGAAATAATAGTAGACAAAGAAGAATAGAAAAACTAAAGAGAAATAAAAGAAAAAGGGGAAGGTACTTACCCTTTGCAAGGAGCGATGTGCGTGAGGTATGTTGATAATCTGCCTGAGAAGCGATGAGAGGAAAGGAAGCTGTGGAGCGGAAGCGTGTATATATGTTTATGTAAATGTGTGTGTGTGTGTGTGTTGAGCTCTGAGAAAGGGAGGCAATATGTGGGCTCAGGCTCAGAGAAGCGTAGCGGAAGTGGAAATGAGGTAAGCGGAAGAGTAAAGGGGGAATAGTGCAATAAGTGCACTATAAGCGGTGGAATATGCGTGAAGCGATATTCGGGAGAGGCGTTTAGATGCGGATGATGCGTACTGTTAGGTGTCAGCGGAAGTATGAAAGTAATAGCGTACTAAGGGCACTAGATGCAGATGAAAAATGATAGGCGTGAAGTGATGAGTGAAGCGTTGAATATAAGCGTATTAGCACAGAAACACAGAAGCGTAAATAGCGCGGTCCCACAGAGAACTGTGTAGGCTCGAAAGGTGACCACACGGTCCTAAAGGAAGTAGTGGGGCAAAGGGCTTAGAATAGAAAAAACAAATAAAGGAAATAGAAGTGATAGGTAGTGACGCATTTGGCATAAGAAACGGAAACTAAGATTTTAATATACTGAAAATTATTGAATAAAAAATAAGACTTAGTAATTGGCGATAGTGATAGCAGGAAATTAAGGCGGATGCGTACATTAGTACGCGCGCGGGCGCGAGACTGAGCCGCGGGAGTCGGAAGTTAGTCACGACCGAACAAGTAGATTATTCAACAACAATTATTGATTTCTCGATTGTAATTTAATTTAGTCCCCCTAATTTTACTTATAGTAAAATACTGGAATAATTAGCTGTCCTAAAAATATGCATATCTTATTTACTTTATATTACATATATACAACATTGTGGGATGAATACCTACATTGAGAATGTAATTGAAGAAAACTATGTTACTTGCGATAAAGCCAGATAAATATTATAAACGTTTGACTACTTCATAAAATAACAATTACTTTAATCGAAGAATGAACTTAAACCGACGATTTTTGAAAATCATTGATGTATGTTGGTGAAGTTTCTTTTAAAAGAAAGTTTTGAATTTTTTAGCCTCATAATTTTTTTTTATTTTTTGTAACGTTTTCCTTTTTAACCTGTAATTAATAGTTTCATTATTATAGATAACTAGATATTACAGTCAATCTACAGTGCTACATGAACATATATTTTGTAGACGAAAATGGCCAGCATAAGGGTCTGTGACATCTAATAAATTCTAAAAAATAACTTATTAATGAAAATTAATGCAGTAGAATTACTTAAATATTAATGAAGTATTAATGAAATGTTGGGTACTTGCTGATTTGTGTACCTTTTGGCGTTTAATCAACCCTTATACTTAACATTTTAAACTGTAAGTTTTTGTTAAGTTAGTAATAATAATTTTGGAGGGGGCCTTACATAAAGGGGGCTAACTCCTCTCCCATTCGATGTACAGGATCGAGACCCCCAAAAGGCACATCTACATAAAATTCCGAATCGAATGACACCTCATTCATGAAAATCGGTTCGCGCGTTTAGGCGCTACGTTGTTTACAAAAAAGGTAACAAGAAGAAGAAGAAGAAGAAGAAGAAGAACAAGAACAAGAAGAACAAGAACATTTTTTGAAAAAGCCGTTTTTACTCATTTTTGGCAACTTTTTTCTCGAAACCTATAAGATCTGGGTTGTTGCAAAAAAATTACAGTTATAAAGGAGGGTTTGCCCTATAATTTAAAGAAATAGGCGAGGTCTTCGTCTGCGTCTCGGGGAACGGGGTCGAGTACCACAGGAAGCGCGATAGCTGGAGCGACCGATTCGGAAGCGGAGTACGGATTTGCGGATGTGTGAGTGACGCATTCTCTGGTTTCAGCGGCGGAAGGCGCAGGGATGAGAGCCACCGCATCCAGAACGAGAGGTGGCACGGAGGAACGCTGGGGAGACGGATTGGACTCGCGAGTATGAAACACAGTTCCGGGCGCGAAGCGTACGTGGATTTGCTTAGACAGCGCTGGGCGGTAAGGCCCGTGAAGCACCCAGCCGTAGGTGGTGCGGAAAGCGCCCGGCGCGCGAAGCGTGGGGCGAATTACCCCGGTGAGCATGATGTGCGGTAATACATCATTACCCAACAGCAGCTCAATGGGCTGCGGATAATTAAAGGAGGGGTCTGCCAGGGGGAGAGCTTGGAGATGGGGCCAACTGCCAGCAAAAGGCCGCGTGGGCAGCGGAGGAATGATATCCTCTAGGACGGTGGCATGAACCCGCAACAGGGGGGGATCACCGCGATGGGAGATAAAGAAGTGGGTTCGAAACCGGGAGCGAGCGGTAACAACGCCGCCGAGCGTAAGCAAGTCGGAGGAACACCGGCGAAGGGGGGAGCGGAGATGGTTTGCGAACCGGCGCGTAATAAGCGTTTGGTGGCTTCCGGTGTCGATTAGGGCGCGCACGAAACCGTGAATGTTTTTATTCACAGCATGTACCGTGATGGTAGGCATAAGTGGGTATGGATACGCGGGGGGGATGGTAAAGGCGAGGGGGGTTGGCGGAAACCCTCATTCCGCGTCCAATAAGGGGCGGGGAACGCGGGAGCGGATATGCCTGCGAGAGGGGGGGAGTTCAGCCGGGTTAGGAAGAGCGGGCAAGGGGGGCGATTCATCTTCGGACGCGGGGGGGGAGGGACAGTCCGCCCAACTAAAGCGCGACGGGGGAGACGCTGAGGCAGGTGAACGGTGTGGCGAGTTGGCAGTGGGGTTGTCCACCGGAGTGGCAAGCGGTAAGCGGGGCGGGGAGGTCGAAGGGATAATCTGCGGGGCCACTGGGCGGTCAGTGGGAGACAAGGGTGCCGATGGGAAATCGGAAGACACGGGATGCAACATCGTATGATGTCGTTTGTTACAGACGCGGCAGGACTGCACCGATCTGCAGGCTGTAGTCAGATGTTTAGCGGAGAGGCAATTCCTGCATAATCGGTGAGCATCTATATATGCCCGGCGCTGGGTGATAGACAGTGTCTTAAACCGGGGACACTGCCGAATAGAATGCTTAGCTGCACAGTATTCGCAGCTGTAAACAGACACCGGGGGCGCAGGGGCTACATATTGCGCGGAGGGGTCCCGAGAGGCAATAGCTCCACGGGGCGGATACAGGGGGGTGCGAGCGGAGGCGGAGGGATTAAGCGCGGATGCCCTGCGAGGCGCAGGGGGGGAAGCGCATGCGGAGGCAGGGGTTACGGCCGCGCGAACAGGGGGACCGGAAGAGGTCACCCGAGTGACGGCGAGCGAGCGCCTACGCAGAAACGTGCGTAAGTGTTTTACGGTGGGAAAGGGCTCATCAGCGTAGGCCAGCTCGAAAGCGAGCTGACTCTCCTGGTCAAGGCGGCGAGACAGGAGCAAAAACAGTAGAAAAGAGGCCGGGTCATCCGCGGGGATATTAAGAAACGTCTCTGCACACCCCACCTGCTCCAGCAAGGCCTCCAGATGCTGAGGTGTGGTATGCGGGGGGGTCTGAGGAGCGCGGGGAAGTAACTGGTCGAGCAGCGATAAGGCGAGGTTGCGGTGGCTGTCAAAGTGGCCACACAACAAATCCCACGCCGTTAGGAATTGCGCTTCCTGGAGGGGGATGTGAGAAATGATAGAGCACGCAACCCCGGAAAGCGCCCCCCGTAGATAGGTAAACTTCTGCACCCCGGAAAGTGCGGGGTTGGCGATAATGAGGGACGCAAACTGGTCCTTAAAGTGCGGCCACTCCCGGATATTGCCGGAAAAGTCCGGTATCGGTAGTGGGGGGAGGAGCGGGGCAGCGAAGGTCGCTGCACCGACAGCGGATGAAGCGGGGCAACTTTCTTCGAAGGTGCAGATTATCTGTCGGTATAAGTCCCGCACTTGCTGGACCTCAGCCGACAATTGGTCTTCTGAGAGGCCTTCAGGAAGCGAGTCTGCCCCTACATAAGGCTCAACGCTTTTAAGGAATGTAGCGTAATCGGCCTCGACCAATCTCGTCATCGAAGCTATGAGCGTTGAGGACAGAGGAGCGACTCTGAGTCGTTCGGCAAAGTCCTCGAGATGTCGATCCAGGGCCAATTTAGTTGCTCTGATTAAGCGAGTGAAGGCAACAAACGATAATGCACCTGCAGTGCCTTTCCCTTTTTTAGGCGCCATAGTGGGTTTTATTAAGCGATGCGGAAGAAGTGGACTGTATATGTGCGAAAATCCGGCCCGGAGGACCAAAATGTAGGCGCTCGAGTACGCCTACACCCAAATGCCCAAGTGGGCGCTGTACGAAATAATAGTAGACAAAGAAGAATAGAAAAACTAAAGAGAAATAAAAGAAAAAGGGGAAGGTACTTACCCTTTGCAAGGAGCGATGTGCGTGAGGTATGTTGATAATCTGCCTGAGAAGCGATGAGAGGAAAGGAAGCTGTGGAGCGGAAGCGTGTATATATGTTTATGTAAATGTGTGTGTGTGTGTGTGTTGAGCTCTGAGAAAGGGAGGCAATATGTGGGCTCAGGCTCAGAGAAGCGTAGCGGAAGTGGAAATGAGGTAAGCGGAAGAGTAAAGGGGGAATAGTGCAATAAGTGCACTATAAGCGGTGGAATATGCGTGAAGCGATATTCGGGAGAGGCGTTTAGATGCGGATGATGCGTACTGTTAGGTGTCAGCGGAAGTATGAAAGTAATAGCGTACTAAGGGCACTAGATGCAGATGAAAAATGATAGGCGTGAAGTGATGAGTGAAGCGTTGAATATAAGCGTATTAGCACAGAAACACAGAAGCGTAAATAGCGCGGTCCCACAGAGAACTGTGTAGGCTCGAAAGGTGACCACACGGTCCTAAAGGAAGTAGTGGGGCAAAGGGCTTAGAATAGAAAAAACAAATAAAGGAAATAGAAGTGATAGGTAGTGACGCATTTGGCATAAGAAACGGAAACTAAGATTTTAATATACTGAAAATTATTGAATAAAAAATAAGACTTAGTAATTGGCGATAGTGATAGCAGGAAATTAAGGCGGATGCGTACATTAGTACGCGCGCGGGCGCGAGACTGAGCCGCGGGAGTCGGAAGTTAGTCACGACCGAACAAGTAGATTATTCAACAACAATTATTGATTTCTCGATTGTAATTTAATTTAGTCCCCCTAATTTTACTTATAGTAAAATACTGGAATAATTAGCTGTCCTAAAAATATGCATATCTTATTTACTTTATATTACATATATACAACATTGTGGGATGAATACCTACATTGAGAATGTAATTGAAGAAAACTATGTTACTTGCGATAAAGCCAGATAAATATTATAAACGTTTGACTACTTCATAAAATAACAATTACTTTAATCGAAGAATGAACTTAAACCGACGATTTTTGAAAATCATTGATGTATGTTGGTGAAGTTTCTTTTAAAAGAAAGTTTTGAATTTTTTAGCCTCATAATTTTTTTTTATTTTTTGTAACGTTTTCCTTTTTAACCTGTAATTAATAGTTTCATTATTATAGATAACTAGATATTACAGTCAATCTACAGTGCTACATGAACATATATTTTGTAGACGAAAATGGCCAGCATAAGGGTCTGTGACATCTAATAAATTCTAAAAAATAACTTATTAATGAAAATTAATGCAGTAGAATTACTTAAATATTAATGAAGTATTAATGAAATGTTGGGTACTTGCTGATTTGTGTACCTTTTGGCGTTTAATCAACCCTTATACTTAACATTTTAAACTGTAAGTTTTTGTTAAGTTAGTAATAATAATTTTGGAGGGGGCCTTACATAAAGGGGGCTAACTCCTCTCCCATTCGATGTACAGGATCGAGACCCCCAAAAGGCACATCTACATAAAATTCCGAATCGAATGACACCTCATTCATGAAAATCGGTTCGCGCGTTTAGGCGCTACGTTGTTTACAAAAAAGGTAACAAGAAGAAGAAGAAGAAGAAGAAGAAGAACAAGAACAAGAAGAACAAGAACATTTTTTGAAAAAGCCGTTTTTACTCATTTTTGGCAACTTTTTTCTCGAAACCTATAAGATCTGGGTTGTTGCAAAAAAATTACAGTTATAAAGGAGGGTTTGCCCTATAATTTAAAGAAAATTTGGGAATTTTATCTTTTATAGAAAAAGAGAAAAAAATTGTCAAAGTTGGGTGTTTTTCAACGTTACGCTTTTTCGTGCAGTTTTTGATGGTCAACCCTTATACAACTGTCCTACCGGACAGTTTTAATAATATTTGAGGAGATCCCACTTACGTGGGGCTAATGCCTGAAGTTAGGTATATAATACAGCTTCTGTTCCATCAACACCTAAAAGATAAATCTATACATTTAATCTCAAATCAAATGATATGTAATTTAATTCCTAAAAATCGGTACGAAAATTAGAATCGATTGCAATCTCTCTCCTTAGTAGGAGTAAGAGCAGGATGGCAATTTAATGTTAAACAGGGAAGCCCTAATCCCTAATTTCTGCCAAATTTTAACAACATCGGGCCAAGATTTATAGTTATACCGGACAGTTTTAATTGTTAATAATAATTGGTGAAGCTAACTCCTCTCCTGTACCGTGTATGACGTTGAGATCCCTAAAGTAAAATTTAGAATAACCCAAAAAATATTTAACCTAAAATTTAGAATGAATACTTCATTCATGAAAATCGGTTCAAGCGTCGATGTCTTGCAGTACTTCCCCTTAGTAGGTTAAAAGCATGATGGTCCTACCATGTAAGGAAGATTTAACCAATGTTACTTGCTAAATTTTATCAAAATTGGCCTACAATTTTCAGTCATTAGAATAAGTTTTAGTGTTGGCCTTACTAGCACGGGGCAAACTCCTCTCCTCATGATGCACAGCATCAAGACTTCTAAAATGCAAATCTATGTAAAATTTCGAAATAAATGACCATTCATTCAATGAATAAGGTTCACGCGGTGATAATATGAAACGATTGCAATAATTCCCCTTAATAGGTGTAAGAGCAGAACGCAAGACTTCTAAAATGCAAACCTACGTAAAATTTCGAAATAAATGACCATTCATTCAATGAAAAAGGTTCACGCTGTGATAATATGAAACGATTGCAATACTTCCTCTTAATAGGTGTAAGAGCAGAACGCAAGACTTCTAAAATGCAAATCTATGTAAAATTTCGAAATAGATGACCATTCATTCAATGAAAAAGGTTCACGAGATGATAATATGAAACGATTTCAATACTTCCCCTTAACAGGAGTAAGAGCAGAACTTCGCTTTAATTATGTTATATAGGGGATCCTTAACCCTTTCAACCAGTCAAATTTTATCAAAATCGGGCGAAGATTTACAGAGTTATTAGTAAACAATAATTTTGAAGGGGCCTCACATTCATGGGGCTAACTCCTCTCCTAATCGATTTACAGCGCTGTGTCCCCCAAAAGGCACATCTACATGAAATTCCGAATCGAATGACACCTCATTCATGAAAATCGGTTCGCGCGTTTAGGCGCTACGTTGTTTACAAGAAAGGTAACAAGAAGAACAAGAAGAACAAGAAGAACAAGAACAAGAACAAGAACATTTTTTGAAAAAGCCGTTTTTGCTCATTTTCGGCAACTTTTTTCTCGAAACCTATTAAATCTGGGTCGTTACAAATAAATACAGTGATAAAGGAGGGTTTGCCCTATAATTTAAAGAAAATTTGGGAATTTTATCTTTTATAGAAAAAGAGAAAAAAATTGTCAAAGTTGGGTGTTTTTCAACGTTACGCTTTTTCGTGCAGTTTTTGACGATCAACCCTTATACAACTGTCCTACCGGACAGTTTTAATGAAGTGCGTGTCGCTTTGAGCAATCTCATCAATCCCAGGATTAGCCATCTTGTTAGGGAAATTCATGCTCAAAAAGCACATTAATATAATTGAAAACATAATCACAATGTTAATTGTAGTTTATTTTTAAAATCTAAAAGTAGTTTACTGTGATATTGAACCTTGTGGTCCCTGCTAACAACAAAAATATTAAAATGGTCCCTGGTCATAAAATGGTTAGTAACCACTGCTTTAAAGGAATTATAGATTGCTTTTTATTCCTAATTTCCACTTCATGGAAATCTCTGTTTTACGCATGATCCTGAATCCCATTAAATCCTCATTTTACTTCTTCTTTTAGACCGATCAGTGTACTGTCAACTTCAGAAAAAACAAACCAAGTTCTTCAATTACAATAAGAGAATTCGCTACACAAACAAAAAAAACTGATTCGATGTTAATTTAATAGAAGCAAATTAAAGATTAACTCCTTCACTAACGTCGGAAGCGAAATATCTATAAAGTGTGAGTCTTTATTTGGAAGAGTGGGCAGGTTATGGATGTACTTTTTATTCAAAAAATGTTGACTTAACCAAACTTTGGTACAAACTTACTTAGGCTAATATCATTCTTGGAAAAGTATATAAAAACGGAGAAAACGTGTTGAGAAAATCGTGAGTTTGCACAACGCTGAAGATGAAAGAAAATCCCGTTCTGTGTTGGTTCACTCAGGATTTTTTTGTTTACTTTCTTTTAGGTAAGTTGGCAGGTTTTAAGGAAATAAAAACAAAATCCTGTTCAATGTGTATAGATGTGGAGATTGGGAAAGAGGAGGTTGTTGCCAGCGAGGGGCACCCAGTGAATGCTAAATAAAGTAAGTTGTTTGTTCATCCTAATGGACCCGGCCCCCCAACCCATCGGCGACACCTGAATAATGATGGCGCTCATGTTTATGAAGATCACACTGTACATCAATTTGTTACCTATAAACTTTATTTTCAAACATCAAATGATTTAAATTTCAGTTTATAACCTTACTCATCTTACAAATTATAGAGAATTTATTTTTAAGAGCGATTGTGTGTGAGAAATGTGGGTATTTGAATGGGAAGTATCAGAACGAAATTTATTCTAAGAAATAAAAGAAGAATGAAACGTCAGTCACAACAAGGGAGACAACTTGACTTCATCAAGTTTGTAGATCTCTAAGAGGCTCCTAGGAAGAGAAAATCTAAGGGTCAGCAGCTGGATTCGAACCGGGGACCTCCGCGTGGGAGTCCAGAACGCTAAGCGCACAGCTAATCCCTTCCCTCATACTTGCTTTCAAAATCTCAGGGATAACTGCGGAATAAACATTTATATACAATTTAAAAATTCAGTTCAATGAGGTTGGGACAAATTAAAAATACTTGGGATATAAGGATAAAACATTTCATAACTTCTATTTTCTCTTATACTAATAATATTTGATCCTAACATTTTTCTATTATTACAAGGTGTGGCTATTAAATAGATCCTGCTACAGAAAAACTATGCATGCGCCAAATCCTAACGACCGACAGCTGTGCAGCGTAAAGAAAGAGAAATCTGTCTGACCGGAACCGTCGTTTGGGTAAGAGGTGTTAGTTTCGTTTTGCCGAAAACATGATACTACACATGTAGTAGAGCAACGAATTGTCGTGAAATTTCACATCAAAACTTGGTAAAGCCGCTACTGAAACTTATCTTTTAATAAAAGAAGTTTACGATGAAGAAAGATGGCCGAGAAAACGTCGGAGATGATGACCGCCTGGATCGCAAATTCCACATCCAAAACGGATGAAAATATCGATTATATACTCGTAATAATTAATCAACATTACTACCGTGAGATGCTTGCTCAACTCCGTGAAAGAGTAATGAAAAAACGACCCGATTTGTGGAAGAACAAGTCATGAGTTCTCTCTATCAAGACAACGCGCCGGCTCACACTGCATTGTCTATCAAGACGTTTCTAGCCAAGTACTGCATCCCAGTTTTAGGCCATCCGCCTTATACGCCTGACCTGGGCCCATGTGACTTTTATCTGTTCCCCAAAGTCTCAAATCTGCATTAAAAGGAACACGATTTCAGTCCCAGTTGAAGCTGTGAAAGAAAAAGCGGGACGCGTCATGCAGGAGCTCACAGAAAAAGACTTCCAGCACTGTTTCAGAACAATGGTAAATTCGCATGGAGCGTTTTAGGGATAGGGGAGTGGTGTATATTGAAGGTGATAATAACTAAATATGTATAAATTTAAAATAAAATGTTTCATAGCAATAGTCTCGTTATTTAATAGCCATACCTCGTCAGTATACTTTGTGTTTTGTACATAAAAATCATTTGTGCAGATTTTTTGAGACTTTGAAAGTGATGTCTAGGGAACGGATTCGTATGTATTTACATATTTTTTTCTAGGCAATTTACAGACGTTTTTCAACTAGAAGTATTCATACTGACACTCTTTAAGCCGTTTGAGCCTACTTTTATTTCACATATTTCCACATATTTGGATGTTATCGCATATTTATACATATTTGATTAAAATAAATAAATATTTCTACATATTTAATCAAAATATGTACATATTTTTCATATTTTTCATTTTGGGCATATTTTCATAATTGGGAGGTGGTTGACAGGAACTGTGAACCACAGACTGTGAATCACAGTGGTTAAAAAAGTGTTTTTAAAAGCACCAAGTCGCATTAAAATGCTAAAAGATCTCTATCCAGACTTGTGCCTTCCGCCAGAACCAATATTGACAAGATGGGGAAGCAGCTGGAAGCAGCTCAGTATTACTATGAAAACTACAATAAAATCAAGAATGTCCTTTCATATCTCGAAGACGAAGCAGTAGCGATAAATACAGCCAAGTCTTTATTCGAGAAACCTAACTTAAGGAACGACCTTGCATTCATTTCTGACAATTGCGTATTTCTTGCACAAGCCATTACCGAACTTGAGTCCCAAAATGTTCGACTGACAGAAAACGTGTCCAACGTTAAAAAAGTCATCGAAAAGGTGGAAGGAATTCCTGGGAGTAAGGGAGATCTGATCAGATCAAAACTGGTAGAAGTACTGAGCAAGAACAAAGGGTGGGAGACCATCTGTCAGATTTCTGATATTATCAGTGGAACAGAAGTCACCTCAGAACATCGTGTACCCTTTACAACCAACGAGATAACTTCTTTCAGCAAGGCACCTATAACATCTGTAGATGTTGAACGATCTTTTGGTCGTTAGAAGTCCATCTTACGCGGGCAGATCGTCGTCACTTTACGTTCACATTTGAAATTTCATGTGGTTGCAAACAATTTCGAAGAGTGAAGTTTTCAAAATTGAAAATTTAACACATCTTTTTATAAATAGTAAAAATATTCTTTGTTGTATAAATAATTATAACTTGCCCCCCCCCAAAAAAAAATCCATTTTTATAAAAAAAAAATGTCCATTTTACTTAAATATTCCAGAAAATATTTTAAGAAAATCACATATTTTCCACATAATTGACGAAAATAAATGCATATTTTAGTTAAATATTTGGCATTTTTAAATACATTAAAATTCGTTCCTTAGTGATGTCATATTGGACGAAAAGTTAGAATTTATTATTATTTTTTTTAATTCTAAACATTTTCATTTGACTTAACCTTAATGTTTTGGAAAGGTTACACTACGGTTTTTAATAAATTTGTTTATTTATTTAAATGTTATTTAAATTCTCAAATGATTTGGAATAAAAGTTTTTTCTTCCAATCTTGAACATTTCTGCACCAATTTTTGGGCAAGAATTTAGTCTAGAGCATATCCGAGCTAATTCTAAAAGTTTAGTAGAATGTTTAAAGATAAGTCTGGTAAACTTTTTTGTCTATGTGAAAGAGAGAGAAAATTAAATTTAAAAATGAATTATGTTAGTTCCATTTTCTAGTCAGTTGAACTCAAGTTGATGACACCAGAAAGAAACTTTTATTATAAAGTCCTCCTTCAAAGAAGAATGCAGCAGATAAGAAAAAAAACACGGTAGCTCACTTAAGGTACGAAATCTAAAGCTGACAAAAAATATCTTTTAGTCTCCCAAGAGTGATTATTAGAGCAGGTTGAAAGAGCCGACACCTCCATTAGCGGTTATAAAACTTAAGGACACAAATGTTTCGTATTACATGACACCCTGTCTGGCCTGATTTCATCCTTCAATTGTTACAACATAAATATTTATTTACTTAATTTTATCTTCATTTTATTTGTCAATACAATTTTATTTGCAGCTAAGTCCGCAGCGAAGCAGCAGCAGATTGATTCGGTGATGACATTCCTATCGTAGTTTCTTTAAATATGCCAGGTTGTCCGTCGACTCGTTCTCCTTGTTTGCGTTGTTCAAATGATTTTCTATTCGCATTCCATCGTGTAATACGTTGGCACTTCCGAATACAGCAATGTTTTCGCAAACGCTTCACTTTGACTTAACGTGAAGAAAGCAGTTAACGATGGATTCACGGCTATTTGTTGCACATTGTAATCTATGGGCATTCAATTTAACAATGTAAATATCTTAAATTTAAGAGTCACATACATAATTTTCTTATATATTGCAATTTTACTTGAATATATGAAAACTTTGTTCGCAATTTCTAAGCACAATTCTTCAATCACTATCATCGCTTCGTTGTAGATTCCTGATGAGCAATCCATGTTCATATTGGAATTTTCCTTGCGTATTCGATGGGAAATATCTACAACCCATGTGCGATTTATATTTCTCCCAAAACTCTGTTGGAGATGAAAAAGAGCCGGCGGTCAATATAATTGTAAATGTTGCACGAATTTGATTTGGATATAACGTGTTGCAAGCGACATTAATGCATACATCCCAGTAGTCGTTCTCCAATAAATGCAGAGCTTGACATATACTGAGATAAGTGGCATGTGTAACACAGTGGACAATTCTCAATTGCTGAAAGACATTCACCAACAGTATGCGAAGAAAGAAGCATTCATCTTGATTGGGATGCACCGTGTACAGTCTGTCTATCGTAGTTTCCTTAAATTTACCAAGTTGTCTTTCGACTCGCTCACTTTATTTGCGTTGTTCAAATGGTTTTCTACCCGCATTCCTTCGTGTAATACGTAGGCACTTTCGAATACAGCAATGTTTTCGCAAACGCTTCATTTTGACATAATGAGAAGAACGAAGTTGACGTTGTAGCCCAGGTGTCCCCAAATTTTTTACACAGGGGGCCAGATCATTGTCCCTCAGACCGTTGGAGGGCCGGACTGTAAAACAAACTATTTTAAAGTAAAAACAAAACGGGAACAAATAGAATATTTCAAATAAAGAACAAGTAAATTTAAATCACCAAACTGCCCAGTATTTCTGTGGGAACTATGGGCCTGCTTTTGTCTAATGAGATGGTCAATGTCCGGTTTAGTTATAGTGCTTTGCCTTTCTTCCTACTTCTGCTGTTATTTTACACTGTTTTCGGAGCCGTGACGCGTGCATCCCGCGTCATCGGTAGTAGTACTGTACATGAGCGACGCAGCGCTTTGCGGCACCGCCACATATCAAGTGCTCCTCTCACTGACCACCATTGAAAGAGATGTCCCTTCCGGAAGTGCGGCGGAGGCCGGATAAATGTCCTCAGAAGGCTGCATGTGGCCTACGGGCCGTAGTTTGGGGACCCCTGTGGTAGCCTATAGATTCAGGGCTATTTGTTGCACATTGTAATCTATGGGCATTCAATTTAACAATGTAAATATCTTAAATTTAAGGGTCACATAAATAATTTTCTTATATATTGCAATTTTACTTGAATATATTATATAATCTAGAGTTCTAAGGGCCTCGATGGATGCTGTACGTAGTCGTAGTGGGTGCCACAAAGACCTCATGCGATGGATTTGGTTTGCCCATAGTTCTCGTCACTTCTGATTCGACGCCAAAAACTTTTTACGAAATTACTGATTACCTTAATTTCCAGGTTTCATCATCAAGGTAGCCAATGAAATCTGTTCTGTTATTTCAGAAAATTTAACTTTAACTTTCTGTCAAAGGTCATTACTGGTGATGAGTCATGGTGCTATGGTTATGACCCAGAAACAAAGCAACAGTCGAGCCAATGGAAGACGTCATCTTCACCCCGACCAAAAAAATGTCGTCAAGTCAAGTCAAACATCAAAACAATGCTGATTTGCTTTTTTGATGCCAAAGGCGTAGTCCATTTAGAGTTTGTCCCCCCAGGTCAGACCGTCAATCAAACCTTGTATTTGGAAGTTTTGAAAAGATTGCGCAATAGTGTTCGCCAAAAAAGACCCGATTTGTGGCAAACAGGAGACTGGTTCTTCCACCACGACAATACACCTGCACACACAGCCATCTCTGTTACACAGTTTTTGGCTAAAAATGGCTCCGTGCGACTTTTTCTTATTTCCACGCATGAAAAAGGGCATGAAAGGTCACCGATTTGACAACATTGAAGAGGTCAAGAAAAAAATGAAGAAGGAGCTGTCAGCCATTTCTAAAGATGACTACAAAAAATGTTTCGAACAGTGGAAGCACCGGTGGGACAAATGTATTAGTTGTAATGGAGAGTATTTTGAAGGGAATAAGGTTGTTCTGTAAAAAATTTGTAAATAAATAGCTTTTAAAAAATAATTCCGGTTTTTTTTGGGTACCCCCTCGTACTTATGTTTTCTGTCGTTACATCAATTTCTGTTTAACTTAAAGATCCAATTCTGGAGAAAACTATTTTTTCCAACTAAAATACTAAGGGATGAGCTTAGGCTCAATGTTTTAGTTGGATTGGATTCGATAGAACTTTCTATTAGGTAGATGGCCCTAAAAAAGTTCCTAAAAGGGTCTATGTGTTGAAAGCTTTCATTGAAATAGCTAACAAATGTTCTAAACTCTTCGAAACCATCGTATGATACAAAAACTAAAGGATTATTTATTTATTTTTACTTTATATTTATTTTTGTAAGCTTATTCGTAAATTGATTTTTATAAAATGTATGGTATTAATTATTTCACTTGTCCACATTTAGCTCATTTTCTACATCACATGCTGGAATTACTACTCGGAACACAATTTTTGTTATTATTTTGACCTTCAAAGTAATATTACTTCTCACATCGAATTACTTTTGAATAAGTGCTTGTTGCCTCACATTCACATCACTTACAACTCCAAAACTTATTCTGCGGTTTCTCAGCCAATCATCTGGAAAAAATCCTTTCATTTCTTCTTACTATAGAAATAAAAGTTTATAAAGTTACAAAGTATTAAAAAAAAATAAAAGAAAGATCTTCTTCAACACCTGGTTAGAGTTTTAGTAGTATCCAATATTTGTTGTGGTTTATCACTGTGTTACCTTGAAGGAAGTGGTTCCATCGTTTTTATTTAAGATGTTGTGTTCTCTAATACAGTCTTAACTTCCGCCCATGTATGGAACTACGTAGACTTTACGAAATAAAATAATAATAATAATATTAATAATGTACTGATTACTGGGAGAACAGTTTTGCAACTAAACAAACTTACTGTGGATGAAATTCACGAAACCAAAATATTCTTATTGTCTGTTGTTTAAGGTGAAATTTCTCAGGACGTTTAATAAACCTTAAAATTAGATGTCGAAAACGGGGGCGCATGCAGATATTTACGCTTACAGTGTAACTACAATAATATAAACCATTTCATTAAATCCGTCCCATTACAAATAACAATTGGTAACGTAATATTTTAATAGTTTTATTAATTAAACAAAAATGAAGAAATCAGCCCAGAGGTTAGCGTTTTGTATTTACAAAAAATATCTCTTTTTGTATTTGTTAGCTTTCAGTAATTTATTTACGGAAATTTAGAGGAAGGTTAGCTTTATGAGTGGTATAAATGTCATTGGTCTTGTAATAGTAGCTCATGAGATATTGAAGGTTTTAATTTTTCACGTTTTCAAATTCGTTTAAATTTAAAACGTTAATATCTCATTTCGTATTTATCAGAATCCTATTATTTCTTTACCGAATTGTTGAGAGAACATAAATGTATGAGTGACACACATTGCAATATTCTAGAGATATTACTTAACGAGATATTGAAGGTTAAATTTTGGAAGATTTCAAATTCATTCAATTTTAAGACGTTCATATCTCTCATAGTATTTGTTAGATTTCAGTTTTTTTTTTTACCGAAATGTAGAGAAAAGTTAAATAGAGTTAAGTAGAAATATGTGGTATGAATGGCAATGTTTTAGTGATAGTAGTTCATGAGATATTGAAGGTTTTAATTTTAGACGTTTTCAAATTCGTTTCGAATTCGTTCAAATTTGAAACGTTAATATCTCTCTTCGTATTTATCAGAATTCTATTATTTTTTTACCAAATTGTAGAGAAAACATAGATGTATGAGTGACACAAATGGCGATGTTCTAGATATATTAGTTAACGAGATATTGAAGGTTAAATTTTGGAGGTTTTCAAATTCTTTCAATTTTCAAACGCTTATATCTCTTTTTGTATTTGTTATATTTCTAGTTGGGCGTAAAGCCCCGCCTGAAAAAAATTAAATAAAAATGATAATAATAATAAAATAACACATTCTGAATAACAAATTTCACAAAATGTAATCATTTTTACGAAGTGGTACAATTTAACATGATGTACGAGGGTCGTTTGAAAAGTCCGTGCAAAGTGAGAGATAGCACCACTGGCGCGTAATTAGGTTATGTTTAGTTAGTAGCATCTCTTGGAAGAACACACACACTAAGTTTCAGCCAGATCGGTCTATTTCTTTGTGTTTGGCATTCGTTTGAATCGAAGAAGTCGAGTGATTTTCAAAAAATGGACGAAAAAGAATTTCGTGTGTTGATTAAACACTACTTTATGAAAGGCAAAACGCCTCAGGAGACTAAAGAGAAGCTTGATAAACATTATGGTGACTCTGCACCTTCGATTAGAACAGTTTATAAGTGGTTTCAAAATTTTCGGAGTGGCCATATAGGCACAAGTGACGCTGAACGTTCTGGACGCCCTGTTCAGGTTACTACTCCAGAAATCATTGATAAAATCTATGATATGGTGATGGATGACAGAAGAGTGAAGGTGCGTGAGATTGCTAGTGCTGTGGGCATCTCGAATGAATGGGTACATAATATTTTGCATCAACATTTGGACATGACAAAGCTATCCGCAAGATGGGTGCCGCGATTGCTCACGCTTGACCAAAAACGAAATCGTTTCAAGTGTTGCAAGGACGGTTTGCAGCTGTTCCAGAAGAATCCGCAGGACTTTAAGCGTCGTTTCGTCACTGTGGATGAAACATGGATACATCACTACACTCGCTCTGTCCGAATTACCGGCGGGAGTAGGATATCCCAAAGGAGAGAGGGTGGAAGCGATGGAGGTTTCCGTGGGCGAACTCCCGGGTGGAAGCGGACCCTTGCCCCAGAGGCCTAGCGGCCAGGAGCAAGAGTCAGGATCCGCTGAAACACGGGGGGGGAGCCGCGGGAACTCGAGACGTCGCCCCGCCCACCTTGGACGCTTAACATGGTGCTGAAAGTGGTGCAGGCAAACCTTCACCACGCCAAGGCTGCTTCGGCCGTGGTGTGTAGGAGGTTTGACAGCGAGGGGCTAGATTTAGCCCTACTGCAGGAGCCATGGTACCATGGGGGGTTTGTCCGGGGTCTTAATCCCAAATTGGGGAAGACACTATACAGCAAGTCTGCTAGTAGACCCAGAGCCTGTATAGTGCTTAAGTATGGAATTGGATGTACACTTATACCGGAGCTATGCTCTGGAGATTTTGTTACAGCTCTTCTAAATATCATCACCGAGGGAGGACCAAGAAAACTTGTGGTTTGCTCGGCCTATTTTCCCGGTGATGAGGACTGCCTTCCATCTCTGTTAGGCGACATTGTTGCCCACTGCCGGAGAGAGAGATTGCAGCTGATACTGGGGTGTGACGCCAACGCACACAATACTGCATGGGGGAGCACCGACGACAACGCCAGAGGTAAGTTACTTTTAGAATTCATTTCTGGTGAGGGGCTGCATGTGTCTAATATAGGATCAGTCCCGACTTTTGTGACTGCAACTAGGAGGGAGGTGTTGGATTTAACTCTAGCCACGCGTTGCATGTCAAATACCGTAGTTAATTGGCATGTATCGAACGAGCCGTCTTGTTCCGATCATAGGCATATCAGATTCGATATATGCGTCCCGCCCCTGGTTATCAAGAGGCTGCGAAGCCCTAGAGAAACCCACTGGGCGGGATTTACTCAAGCGCTCACAGAGTCCCTAACAAGCTTTAAGGTTGATGTTAGAAGGACGGAGAGCATCGAACAGGCAGTGGTCCATATTAATGAGGCGATATTAGAGGCCTATCAGGATAACTGCCCGGAAAAGATCAGACCACAAAGGTCGAAAACAGTCTGGTGGAATAGTCACCTCGAAAAGAGGAGGAAAGAGGTGAGAAGGCTGTTCAATAAGGCCAAACATAACCAGGACTGGGACTCATATAGACAAGCTCTGACGCAGTACAACAAGGAGATAAGGAAGGCCAAGCGAAGCGCCTGGCGGTCATTCTGCGAGGACATTAAAGAAACCCCTGAATGCGCCAGAATACATAGAGTCTTGGCGAAAGAAGGTACTGCGGGCAGAGTAGGTTTCATGGCTAAAGATGATGGAACCTACACTAAGTCGATGGAGGAAACCCTGGAATTACTCTTGAGTGCTCATTTTCCGGGGTCCACTCGACTATCAGCCTCGGGTGATGAAGAGGTCAGCTCGGAGGTTCCAAAAAGGCCTTCAAGAGCGGATTGGAAGATTGCGACGCACATCGTTCAACCAAATAGGCTGCGGTGGGCGATCGCAAGGTTCCAGCCCTTTAAATCCCCGGGGCCGGATGGAATTTACCCAGCCTTTCTACAAAAGGCAGGGGAGGTGCTAATGCCCTTCCTGTGTAGAATCCTCAGAGGCTGTTTGGCTTGGAGGTTCATTCCTGAAGTATGGCAAAGGGTGAAGGTCGTGTTCCTTCCTAAGGTTGGGAGATTAGGGGACCAAACACCGCAGTCATTCAGACCGATTAGTCTGTCGTCCTTTCTGCTTAAAACATTGGAAAGGCTTTTAGACAGACATATTCGGGACGAAATCCTAAGAATTCAACCCCTTAGTGATCGTCAATATGCCTATCAGGCAGGCAAGTCTGTGGACCTTGCATTAGATGATTTTAATAGGCTACTTCAAAAGTCCCAAGAGGACAAAGAATTTGCGATGGCCGCATTTTTAGACATACAAGGGGCTTTTAATAATGTCTCGGCTATGTCGCTGATTGATGCCCTGTCAAGGAGAGGCTTGGCGCCAACCATCTGTCAGTGGATTAAGTCTAACCTATTAGGCCGCATTGTTATGGCCACGTTGGATAACTGTTCGGTAGAGGTCAGAGTGGTGAGGGGTTGCCCGCAGGGGGGAGTTTTGTCACCCCTTCTGTGGACGATTCTGGTGGATGATCTCTTAGCGAAAATGACGGCGGAGAGTTTCTATTGTCTAGGTTTCGCGGATGACCTGGCAGTAGTGGTTAAAGGACGATTCGCTCATACGGTCTCGGGGCGCATGCAAAGAGCGCTTAATATTGTGGATAGATGGAGTAGAGCGGAAGGTCTCTCCATCAATCCTCATAAAACTAGGGTTGTTCCCTTCACGAGGAGGAGGAATCTGGGTGGATTGGAGCAACCAACTCTGGGGGGAGTTACTATCCCCCTGTCCATGGAGGCCAAATATCTTGGGGTTATCTTCGATAAAAGGCTTACATGGAATTCACACATAAATATGATTTCCCACAAGGCTAAGGTTTCCTTAGGATGCTACAAAAGGCTGTGTGGGAAAAGTTGGGGATTAAGCCCTAGGATGACGCTCTGGATCTATAAAAGTGTGGTTAGACCCATGGTGTCACATGGGGCGGTGGCGTGGTGGGCGAAAACCTTGCAGGTGGGGGGAATCCGAACACTCAGTGGTATTCAAAGGCTGGTTTGCCTGAGTGTCACTGGGGCCATGAGGACTTCCCCTACTGCGGCCTTGGAGGTTTTATTAAATTTGCCCCCATTGCACATATATATTCAAGGCGTTGCAAAGGCCGTTGTCATTAGGCTTATGACAGGACAAGCCCCCATTACCGTTAGGCATGGAGGAGCGTATCAAGAGTTATATGAGGAGCTGGAGGCCGACCCAATTCTGGGCCTGCCCTCGGACTTTATGACTCCCAAATATAACTTCTACAAGCCTTTCAAAGTCTGTATTGGGGACCGGGAGGCTTGGAAAAGTGGACCCCCAGTTGTGGGAGATTCAATGTGGTACACAGATGGCTCCAAGTTGGAGGAGGGAGTAGGAGCGGGAGTGTACGGGGCGAAACCGAAATGTAGCTTTTCGGTTAGCCTAGGAAAACTAGCTACAGTTTTTCAGGCTGAGCTAGCTGCAATTAGGTTCTGTGCTACCGAGATTAAAGGGCGAAGAATTATTAACTCTAAGGTCGTAATTTTCTCGGATAGTCAGGCTGCTCTACGGGCAATTAGTTCCTACCAGGTCAATTCAAGGCTGGTTTGGGACTGTCTGGGTGCCCTGAAGGAAATTAGTGACCAGAATATGGTCTTTCTAGTTTGGGTACCTGGACATTCAGGACACAAGGGGAACGAAGTGGCAGATTTATTGGCCCGGGAAGGCTCTGCGGGACACTTCGTTGGCCCGGAGCCCTGCTTTGGGGTTTCGAAGTGTGTTAAGTCTGCGGCCATCAATGCATGGGTGCAGAGTAAGGCTCAGGAGTGGTGGCTTGCTACCACTGGGCTGCGACAGGCGAAGGAGTTCATCAGAGGCTACTCGCCGAGGCTGACCGCAGAATTAATCCGTCAAGGCCGTGGGGCTATAAGGATAATTGTAGGCCTATTAACGGGCCACTGCAGGCTCAGTAAGCACATGCATCGCATGGGCCTGGCAGATGATAGCCTTTGTAGGTTCTGTCAGGAAGAGGAAGAAACTGCACTACACGTGTTGTGTCAGTGTGAGGGGCTCGTATGGCTAAGGATGTTACTTCTCGGGGAGGAAAAACCAAGGCCTGAGAGCTTTACCCAGGAGCCACTCTCCAGAATTAAGAGTCTGATTAAACGGACGGGTCTGGAGGGTGAGCTCTAAAGTCGGGGAGCCACAATAGATCCATAGGGGTCGCGGTGGCGCAGGCCTTGAGGCCACCCAAATTTAATCTAATCTAATCTAATCACTACACTCCTGAGACCAAAGAACAATCTAAACAATGGGTTACCAAGGGGAAATCTGCGCCAAAAAAGGCGAAGACTGTTCCTTCGGCCGGAAAGATTATGGCGACTGTCTTTTGGGATTCGCAATGAATAATCCTCATCGACTATCTGGAAAAGGGTAAAACTATTACAGGTGCATATTATTCATCGTTATTGGACCGTTTGAAAACCGAGCTGCAAGAAAAACGCTCACGATTGGCCCAGAAAAAAGTCCTTTTCCATCACGACAACGCACCAGCTCACACCTCAGCAGTTGTGGTCGCAAAATTAATGGAAATAGGGTTCCAACTCGTTTCACATCCCCCCTATTCTCCAGACTTGGCTCCCTCGGACTACTATTTGTTCCCCAATATGAAGAAATGGCTGGCGGGAAAAAGATTTTATTCAAACGAGGAGGTGATTACAGAAAGGAATGGCTATTTTTCAGACAAATCTTATTATTCGGAAGGGATCAACAAACTAGAGCAGCGTTGGACGAAGTGTATAAGCCTAAAAGGAGACTATGTTGAAAAATAAAAAAGGTTTACCCCCAAAAATAAGTAGTTTTTATTTTTGCACGGACTTTTCAAACGACCCTCGTACAACAAAGTGGTACGCGAGCCAAAAAAGGTTGGGAAACGCTGGATTATTGGACGCTATTTTGAATGGTTCTCTCAGGATTAACCAAACTAAAGAATTCATCGTAGGCAACGCCACACATTAAACATAAGACCTAAGTTAAAACATTTATAGATATTAGTAAATAATAATCAAATTAAAATAAGTTTATAATATAAATAGTATTTTTGAGTTTTATGCAACATATAAAAAAAAGAGTAAAATAGTGCCTACTTTTCTTGGTGACCTTTACATCCCCAACTACCAATTAGGTATCCTGGACGAAGGCGATTAACAAACACACTATAAAGTTCTCATATTAAACATTAAATAAAATGCAAGGCCTAGATCTGGAATCGAACTTAGTACCATAATGCATAGGTACAGTGACTCCCATTAATATTGGGACAGTACATACAGAAGTTAAAAATTGACTAAAATTAAAAGTGGCACCCATTTATTCAAATTTTTATAAATTCATTTCATTTTATAATTACTATTAATTAAATAAAAACTATTTAAATAAGTACATAAAAATGTTTTGGTAGATTAAAAAATATATATATTATAATAAGTGCAAATTCTACCTCTCATAAATATTGGGACACTATTATAATTTATAGTTTGTCCAAGGTTTTGCCCGAATATTTATACAATTTGTAAATATTTACCTTAAGCATATATTCAATATGAAATTAATAATTATATTAGTTTATATAAATCAAGCCAGGTGTAACATGTCGCGCAAAAATACAAATACAACGATTGAACAAAGAAAAATTGTAATTTCTATGCACAAAGACAAAAAAAAAAGTGTTAGAGAGACAGAAAAACTGATCGGACCTAAAACATCTACTGCGTGGAACATCATTCAGCGTTACCAAAAAGAAAAAAGAATTGTTTCAACCCCACAAAAAGGCCGTCCTCAACTGCTCTCTGAGAGAGAGCAGCGTTATATATTAAAAGAATTAAAAAAGATCACCGACTTAATGCTCCAAAACTTCTATGTGAAATTTTTGACATGTTTAGAAAGCAAAAAAGGGGCAGAAACTGTTCGGAGAGTGCTAAGAAAACTCGACTATCATGGTAGAGTAGCCTGGAAGAATCCTTTTGTCAGTAAGATAAATCGTGTTAAGAGAGTGAAATTTGCCGAAAAATGTTTTAATGGAAATAGTGACTTTTGGAATGATATACTCTAGCGTTGAATCAAAATTTAATGTTTTTCAGTCAGATAGATGGGTTATGGGCTGGAGGAAAGCGAATGCTGAGCTCGAAAAGAAGAATTTCCAGCCAACATTAAAGGGTTTTAAAGCTCCACCTCCGGGTGGAGGTGGGTCAGTTATGGTTTGGGGCTGGATGTCCGCATAAGGATTTGGAGAATTAGTGTTTATTGATGGAATGATGGACAAAATAGTTTATAGTAATATATTAAAAAATAATTTGGAAAAAGTGCCAAAAAATTGGGTATTTTAGGGTCTTTTAAATTCTACCAAGATAACGACCCCAAACCTACGGCTTGGGTGATACGTCAGTGACTGTTATATAATTGCCGAAAAGTTTTCCAAACCTCTCCGCAGTCACCAGATCCTAATCCCATTGAACAATTATGGCAGTATTTAGCCAGTGCTTTAAGCAAACGAGTAATATCTAACAAAAATGAATTAAAACGATGTTTCCTGGAAGAATGGGAAAAAAACACCACCTGAATTAACCAAAAACTTGTTTCACCTATGCCTGATCGTTTGAGGGCTATTGTAAGTCAAAAAGCAATTATTAAATTATTACCAACCAAATATTAAATAGTAGGAGATTTTAATATTGAACATTTAAACTCTAGCATTTCTGGTGTCCTAATATTTTTGAGAGCCTTATTTTACACTTTTTCAAAAAGTGCTACCTAACAGTTTGGAATTTCATTGAGTTATACTTATATATAATTTCTACAGATGTTGCTAATGTTATTTAAAAAAAAAAAAAATTCCAAACTTTTGTCTGTTGTTTTCATTTTCCTTTTAAATCATTTTGTAATAGGAGTCCCAATATTAATGGGAGTCACTGTACGTCAATAAAATGAAGTAATAAATAAAAAAAAATTAATATAGATTACTAATATTTCTTCAAAATTTGCTTATAAACGAGATTATTGGTGGAAAATAATCTAAATTTCCCTGTCCAGACTATCTGGACCATTCTCTAAGTAACGGCTGCCAAAGATTTATTGAAGTAATTTTAACTTGTCATTACCTACACCTGACTTCTTTCCATTTGTTGACCCGAATTCTTCCAAAGATTAGTAACGCGTTTGTAACAAAGAACTCTTATTATTTTTTCCAATGTTAACGTTCATGCGAAACGAAAGTAAAATTAATGAAAACCTTGATAAAATTGTAAAAATTATCCAATCAAAACTCAGCGTTCAGACAAAGTTAATTTTACATGATTTTATTGAGTATAAATGGGTGTAAAAATAATTACTGTTCATTATTTTTGGTGACTGAATCATAGTTTCAATAGGATGAAAAATTAATGCTAGTTTCAGTCATTATAAACTTCATTATGCCGACCTTTCGACCTAGGGTGACTAGGTCATCTTCAGGGCTGTGGAACATATTTACAGTGTGTTAACAATTATATTACAATGAATATGTATAATCGCCCACCGTGTCGATATAACACCATCAGGCATGTAAAGAGATATCTCGATAGGAAATTTTTGATGGGCGTGTTATATCGTCACAGGGGGCGATTCAGTGGCCACCTCGTTCACCGGATTTGACACTATGGACTATTTCCTTTGGGGATACCTGAAAATCAAGGTGATTATTCATAACTTTTTTCTTTCTTTCCTTATTTCTGCTTACCTAAAAGCATTTCTAAATCAAGGTGTATCAGAATCAAGCCGGGATTGCATCTGTAGGTGAACTAAAGCAGAGAATAATAGATGCCTGTAAGTCGGTTGAAGCTGAATCTATTTCTTTGGCAGTAAGGGACAATTGGCAGGAAAGAGCATGTCTATACATCTCTAATGGTGTAGGCCATTTCGAGCATGATCTGTAATATTATTGAGGAGTAAAATTTTGTAATAAAATAGTACTTTTCTTCTTATTCAATCAAAAAACCGTTATAATATCATTTTGAAATTTCTTATAAGAATCATGTCTTCATTCATAACTTGTAAAATATCGCTCACAGAAAAAAAGCGTTCAAGTAAATTTTCCTTAAAAGAAATAGAGGAATCTATTTCTAAAAATAAAAACCACACCTCCCCATTCGAAAAAATGAAGTTGGTGCCTGTATCTCGCTTCTGGAAGCACCGAAAAAGGATTTACAAATTAAATTTGGATTTCTAACAAAAAACTAAAAAAAGTCGTTATCCATATAGCTTGGGACACCCTGTATATAAGTCAAATATAATTAATTGTTAACACACTGTAAATTATGTTCCACAGCCCTGAAGATGACCTAGTCCCAGGTCGAAAGCTCGGTATAATAAAGTTTATAATGACTGAAACGGGCATTAATTTTTCATCTATTGTAAAAATAATATTTTGTTTTAAATAAAATTAACCGAAGTTTTGTAAGAATATTCAATAAATTATAATAATTGAATTTTATATATTTATCCGGATAAAGCTTATTACAGCGCCTAGCGGAAGTCCATTGTATCTACAATCTGACAAGTAATTCTAACTAGACACTAATTATATTTCCTGGCAACAAAAAGGAAATAGAAATCATAACTATGTATAGGAAAAAATTACAATAATCAAATTTGACAATCGTAGATGATTATAAACATTTAACCAGTTAAGTGTGGAATTTAGTTTTGAAAAACTCCCCCACAGTGTGCGGAATTAAAATCAGACAATGATGTGGTATACACGTCGAACGCAGAGCAAAACAACCAAAAGTTTACAATAGTCGTAATAGTCACTGCAAGCGATTTTTGTCTGCAATTTCTGGGGGCTTGAGATTATAGAGCATTCTATGCATTTCAAAATCTTGCACCGCTTCACGTATGCATTGCTCCAGCTAACTAGAGACCCAAGAGCTTTTGCAAGGAAGAAAAGAGCTTTGAATTGTGTGCAAAATGAAATCATGCTCGTTCTGAGGTCTGAACCACTATCTAAGGTAAAAAACGGCATTGCACAAGGGGTTGAGAGCTTCTATTTGTGTGCCTAATTCCCAATCTCTAAAGCGGAGACCAAACATGTACCAACCACTTATCATTTGGCTGACTCCCACCGCAGTTCTATTGGTAAGATAAAGGAAACATCCCACCAAATAGTATTCTTATTGTATTTTATTAAAATTTCAAGTTTTTATAGTTAATGGAATTTTATATTTTTCACAACGAGTAAACACGTCAAACAAGCTTAACTGGTTAAACCTTCAACTATTATGTAATTTGTTTTTTCTCCGATTTTCTTGGAAATGGCTTCTAGGATTATTCTCATAGATTTAAAAGTTACAATATTGTTCATTGTTTTGGGTAACTGATTCATTTATCCGAAATGGCTTCTAGGATTATTCTCATAGATTTAAAAGTTACAATATTGTTCATTGTTTTGGGTAGCTGATTCATTTATCCGAAATGGCTTCAAGGATTATTCTCATAGATTTAAAAGTTACAATATTGTTAATTGTTTTGGGTAACTGATTCATTTATCCGAAATGGCTTCTAGGATTATTCTCATAGATTTAAAAGTTACAATATTGTTCATTGTTTTGGGTAAATGATTCATTTATCCGAAATGGCTTCTAGGATTATTCTCATAGATTTAAAAGTTACAATATTGTTCATTGTTTTGGGTAACTGATTCATTTATCCGAAATGGCTTCTAGGATTATTCTCATAGATTTAAAAGTTACAATATTGTTCATTGTTTTGGGTAACTGATTCATTTATCCGAAATGGCTTCTAGGATTATTCTCATAGATTTAAAAGTTACAATATTGTTCATTGTTTTGGGTAACTGATTCATTTATCCGAAATAATGGAAGTAAGAATATTGCTAATTTCAGTTGTAATATTCTTTTCACTATTCCTTTAAAAAAAAGGCGCCACGGTAGCCGAGCGGTTAGAGGCGAGACCAGTAAAGCTAATATGTATTGTGGTACTGGGTTCGATTGCCGGTCTTAGGCCTTGGATTTTATTTAATGGTTAATAAAAGAAATTTACAGTAAAGTATGTTTGCTAGCCGCCTCCGTCCACGACACCTGATTTGGTAGTTGGACGTTAAGCCCCGCCAGAAAAAATAGGAAGTTACTTTACTTTACTAAAAGATGCCTCAGATATTCGGAGTTTGAATTATAAAAATATATTATAATATATTACAATAATATTATAATGAATAATTTTGATTTAAATCATTGAAAATGATTGGAACGCAACGGATTTCTTTCCTGTGACCATTATTATCAGTCTCACTCGTTAATCTACCAATGAATTTCTTTAAATTTTGGGTGGAATTAAATTTATTTAAAGTATTAATAATTTCATTTAAAACTTTGTTTCCCGAGAAAAGAGAAGTTTCTAGCAAGCTCTTTAATTTTAGAGAACTATTATCAAGTATTAAGGCTGTCTGCTTGCTGAAAAATCGGAGAATATACTGTGTTAGATTTAGTATAACCACAGGCAAAATATAGCTGACATTACTTACATTTATTGGTTTCCACAAACTTTAAAGATCCATTCTCTGTACAAATCCAAAAATACATAAACGGAACCACAATAGAACTCTTAGTAGCAGTAGATATCTGATCCTTATGCGCAGTCTACGTATCTTCCTCGGGGAGAACCTTTTATTTTGATGCTAGAATTCAGATCTTAGATTCAGTCAATAGAGTTTAGTTATGAAGTATTTATCAAGCATTTATATTCATAATTCGGTTGTATGTTAATATAATTGAATTGCTGCCTAATAATTATTTCAAAAATATTTAATTAAATAATTTTTTGTTTTACTGCGTACAAGAATTCGTAATTTGGAGTGGTGAAGGACATTTCTGTTTAAAGTGTGTGCGTATATATTTGTTCAAACTCACGCAAAACACACAGAGTGAGTTGGGGAGGGCCCTGGGTGATTGGAGTGAGTGAGTGAGTGAAGGAAGAAGAAGAGCGAGAAGAAGCTGAGTTAACAGAGAAAATTACATTTTCTTAGGAGAAATTATATTAGGAGCTCAGGATAAACTGGATTTTCTCATCCTGTAATAACATCAGTCAACAAGCAAGGTACAAGGTGGCAGCCTGGCTGACTATGAGGTATTTCTTAAGGAGCAGGGTGTAGCAGAAGTGTTAGAATGAATGAAGGTCTGCAACTAACAGCGGAGAGGGTGCCATTTCCTAAATTCGTATTACTTTCCCGCCACTTGTTACTTCTTAGCTTCCTTCTGGTTTGGCCATCTTTTAGGAAAACGTAAACGATTAGGAACGCTAATTACTTGTACAATGAATGATGTGGTGTTGCCTAGAATATATTGTATATAGAGCAAAATTTTGGTCCCCACTGCTGGATATATCGTTGATTTTATCCATTTTAGCTTGTGGTTTTGTTTTTAATGTCTGAGCGATTTCATGTTTTCATCAGCCATCAGAGATGATTTATAAGTTCTGTGATAAGAATTCGACCACAATGTTTCATCATACACAATGCCATAGCTTCCTTTAGACTCCAAGGTTGAGCCTACCGAAAATATTTTTCAAAAAAAGCAAAACATTTCCACTTAAATGATGAGCATCAACATCTGAGTCTATTGCCACCCGGAGCTTTTTTCAATGCACTGTTCTCTCATTACAGACAACACTGTCCATCACCGGACAGTGAGCTGTAAGAAGCTTCTAGGAAGAGAAAATCTAAAGGCCAGCAGCTGGATTCGAACCCGTGATCTCCGCGTGGAATCCAATGCGCTAACCTCACAGCAACTCCCTTCCTTATATTGCTCAGTTAATAAATTACTTTGAATCGCGAGCGCTAAGAAAAAACAAAAACCTATACGTTCAAGAATTACACCAAAGGCTGTTGCTTTGGGCTGGAAACATAGTGGAGCGGTGATGAAAGTTGCTTCAAATGAAAGAGACCGACGAGTAGCGAGCAAAGAGTCACACGCACATAGTGACGAGTTTAGTCGCGTTTTCCTTTCGACGAGACAAGATGGAGGAATTATTTCTATACGAAAATTCTTCCTTGAAAATTTGGTATACAGGGTGACCAGAGTTATATGCTCCACCCACTTTTTTTTTTAACGGCGGGAAATTTCGAAAAAATAAAAAAAACCACTTATTTAATCATTTTTAGTCTAGTTTATTTTCAGTGATTGACCCATTTTTTTAAACCCTTGTATCTTGAACTACAGCATCCAGTTTTTGTTTTTCAAATGGAACGTTATACTTTTTTGTTGCATATTTTTATAGTATTTGAGCTCCTAAAAACAAAAACAAAAATTTTTCTGAAATCGGTTGGGTTTTTCAAAAGTTATGGTAATTTAAAATATGAAAAACAAATTTCAGTTTATTGTCAAAATTACGTTATTTTATTTTAAAGATTCTGTTCAAACTGGGCACGATCAACGGATAGGCAAGCCAAAACTCTGGACTCCCACGCTTTGCGTGTGGTGAAGTCAAGATCTAGCCAGGCTAGAGTTATTCGACGTTTCAGATCATCGATGTGAAGCCACGGGATTAAGGTTACTTTACACCTAATTTTTTTAGGTATCCCCACAAAAAATAGTCCATTTGGGTTAAGTCCGGAGATCGAGGTGGCCATTGGGTGGGACAATGAGTCCCTAAGCACTTTTCATGGAAATTTCTGTCCAGGTAACCTCGAACCACTCTCGCATTACGTGCCGGGCAACAATCTTGTTGAAAATACATATCTAGCCGACGTTGTAGAGGAACACCTTCAAGCAGAACTGGCAAAATGTCTCTTAAAAAAAAGTTGGATACCTTGCACCAGTTAAGTTCTCTCTGTAGAAGTATGGGCCGATTAGTTGATTTCCTATAACTCCACACCAAACGTTTGTAGAAAAAACAACCTGAACGTCGAATAACTCTAGCCTGCCTAGATCTTGACTTCGCCACCATAAGTGGCTGTTACAAGCAAAGTGTGGGAGTCCAGAGTTTTGGCTTGCCTATCCGTTGATTGTGCCCAGTTTGAACAGATTCTTTAAAAAAAAATAACGTAATTTTGATAGTAAACTGAAATTTGTTTTTCATATTTTAAATTACCAAAACTTTTGAAAAACCTAACCGATTTCAAAAATTTTTTGTTGTTGTTTTTAGGAGCTCAAATACTACAAAAATATGCAACAAAAAATATAACGTTCCATTTGAAAAACAAAAGTTGGATGCTGTATCTCGAGATACAAGGGTTTAAAAAAATGGGTCAATCACTGAAAATAAACTAGACTAATAATGATTAAATACGTGTTTTTTATTTTTTCGAAATTTCCCGCCGTTTAAAAATAAAGTGGGTGGAGCATATAACTCTGGTCACCCTGTATACAGCAGCTAAGAAGCAGGAGCTGCAGTGTTCATGATATAAACAGGACTAGACATGCACATGGTGAATTCCATCACATTGTACCAACAACTTCGGGAACATCCTAGCAAGTTTCGTATATTGTGTATATTCGAAGGTCTATTTCAATATTTGATTACATACTAACCAGTGTGGAAGGCATGTTAATCAAGAAAAGGACAAATTTCAATGTTAACCACATTAATCCTGTTCCATTTCTTATATAACACAAATCGGTTGTGATGCCTAAGTACTTGCGCAGATCTCTCCACTCAAGATGATAGCTTTAAAAAAAAATTACGGGCATGAAGCCTAGGCTTTAGCACCTGTTCTGTAATTCTTGTAATATTTATCCGTTTTATTTTTGTTTTGCTTTCTTTTGGTGCGACTTATTTACATGTTTCTTTATTTCTTAGATCAGCGTTTCCCAACCTTTTTTGGTTTGCGTACCACTTCGTAAAAATGATTGTATTTAGTGAAATTTGTTATTCCGAGTGTCCTATTTTATTATTATTATCTTTATTTGTAAAGAGATACAATGTATCTGTTACAAAAGAGTTCATGTTCACTTTATAGACTGTAAGATCTTAGTTTTAACATTTTTCTGAACAATTAAAAATTACGTGCATATTTTTCTCTTCAATATTATTAATTAATTTACAAAGTTCTTCTTTAGGATTAATATATTTAAGTCCAAATCTTCTAAATTAATTTCTTTTGAGCATTCAACTACCTGTAAGTATCAATTAAATGTAATGTTGCTTGGATAGAGCTTACTCATTACAATCAGTCTCTTTAAGCAGATCTTTACATAGTTATCATTCAAGCTCTGTCACATGATAATTCTATTAAATTTTCTTTATCTTTTATCGATAATGATGTAGCTTTACCTAAATTTTCTTTATAAAAGGGGTTTGTAATCTAATTATCATTTGTTTTCGGGTTTTGGAAAATACTCCTTGAAAGACAATTTTAATCCTGATAAATGTGCTGTTATATTTTCTCGTATATCTTGAGACAAACTAACGTTTTATTGCTGTAAATATTCAACTTCACTGTATAATATTATGAATTAAAATAATTTGTATGTCTTATATAGGAAAAAACGTTTCTATGATATTTTTATGCTTTTTTTTTAAATGTATTATGTCCGCCATTATTGATTATTTTTCGCGTACCACCAACCAGCAACTCGCGTACCACCAACCAGCAACTCGCGTACCACCAACCAGCAACTCGCGTACCACCAACCAGCAACTCGCGTACCACAGGTTGTCTTAGATTCCTAAATCATTATCAAAATACCATCTTGACTGATACCATTCTTGCGATCCAAAGATCATCGATGGTTAATTTCTTGTTTGTCATGTCATGTTTAAAATCTCACTTTTTATTCAATAGTCATTATTATTTTGCTGATATTTTTACAGTTTTTTTTTTTCAATACAATAAAGAAGAAGAAGAAATTATTGAAAACTAAAGAGTGCATTCGATCGAGTGTAACTGAATGCATAATCAAAGTAATCAATAAACTTAGTAAATCGGATTACAGAAGGAGAAAGAGGTATGTTTACGTAGGAATATTTAGAATTACAGCAATTAAGTGAAGGGAAAATATTTAGACATACAATGGACTCATTTACGGTTACATTCACACCCACTGATTTAATAATAATAATAATAATAATAATAATAATAGAGTTTATTTAAAGAAATGTTTCCATCTTACAATACAATAATATTTATGAACAAATAATAATTCTAAATTCAATAGAAAAATAAATAATAACTCTTTGAAGGCAATGGATTACATCCGTCTGCCGAGTTGCGATTACAAATTTTTATGGTTTAAAACTGCAACTAAATGAGGAACAAATAAACATCGGATAAAGTAAAAAATAAAAATAATATTAAAACAGAACAAAAATAGAAATGAAAACGACTTATCATCAGAGATAAAATTCATTAATAATCAATCTTCTATAAGAGATAGCTGATTTTAAATATTTGCATAAGTCACTCCAGTTTTCTGTACCATTCAAAAAACTACATACCTCCTCAATCGAGAGAACTGTTTTATTTAAATAATGAAGCCTATATGGCGCCAGTATGGGACAAACTCCTATAAAATGAATAACGGTTTCTATGTCATTTAGGTTACACAAAGTGCAGTTTTGGTCAGCTTCTGGATCAAAGGGCCTAAAATTTAAATTGAATGACTCTGATCTGGCTTTTATTATTAGGCGGGCATCTTCGACACTATAATTACAGAGGTATTCCCATTTATCGTAATCCAACCTCGGATAGATAACATGATGTTGTCCTTCTCTCGCCCTAGCTATATCATTCTCTCTCTCGTTCATCTTTAATATATCCAGAAAACTATTTAAATTACTTCTCCAGTTATCATAATTTTCTAGATTGAACGGGGATATTCCCAGTTGACGACACACGTTATCCCAATCCTTGAACCACAAGATTTTCTTAGCGATAATTTTCTTGGCTATTAGTTTGGGGAGCCTACCGTCTGGAAGTTGAAGTATTTTGAAAATATAACTTATGTGCAACTTCAATGTATACCAAAACATACTCGTCAAATTCGTTTCTAAACTGATTATATAATTAGCCGTATTCTTTGGTAACTTGAAAAGCTTTTTAACAAAAAACCGTTGCAACCTTTCAACTGTTTGATACTTTTTATAACCCCAAACCTGCGCCGCATAACACATTATCGAACGCGAGGTTGAATGAAAAACTTTTATCTTAGAATTCATTGGGACATTATAGTTATCAATTAATTTGGACCAAGTACAGTTCATGGCAAATTTAGATGCCTGAAGTTTTTCTTTCAGATGAGGTTCAAATGAGAGTGCAGGGGTAATAGTAACTCCTAAATAATTATATTTATTTACTATTTCAATATTATTTCCCTCGAAATTCCACTTTTCTTCATTAGAATATCTTCCTCCTTTATTTCTACAGACCATCATCTTAGACTTTTCAAGATTCACTCTTAGACCCCAACTTTGGCAATAGCTGCTTAATGCGTCTATCATACGTTGCATTGTTACAGGCTTATCTGCTATCAAAACAATATCATCGGCGTACAAAAGTACTCGAATATTTAACTCCCCAAGATAAATACCACCCCCAATGTCATCGTGAAGATCATTAAGGTAGATCGAGAATAAAATTGGGGACAATAAACAACCCTGTTTCACCCCTGATAAAGTTTTAAAGAATTCTGATATTCCCTGTTCGCCCCAGACTGCAGCTTTACTATCCTCATACATATGTTCAATAACTTTAATAAATTTACTTGACAGGCCCAGTCTAGATAATTTATAAAACAATAGCTTTCTCGGTACGGAATCAAATGCAGCTTTGAAGTCGACGAAAAATAAGTAAATCTTCTTTACTTTATTTTCGACGAATTGCAATTGTATTAAGTTTATAACACTAAAAATATTGTCAATTGTTCCATACCCTGGTCTGAATCCCGCCTGAAATTCATTTAACACATTATAACTATCCAACCAAAGCCATAATCTGTTTAACAAAATTCCTGAAAACAATTTAGCTTCAATATCGATAAATGAGATACCCCTGTAATTGAATATTTGTTTCGTATCACCCTTTTTATGGAGAGGATATATTAGTGCTTCTTTAAAATTTTGCGGTACTCGACTGGTATCATAAATTCTATTAAATGCGTCGAGCATTTTCCCCAAAAAGTTGTCCGATGCATTCTTGAGGAACTCGTATGGTACTCGGTTTAATCCAGGAGCTTTGCCATTTTTTGCTTTACCTATAACCGCTAACAATTCATCAAAATTGAACTTATCATCTAAAATTGCGTCATAAACAAAAGGTTCTGCGTACATAATAGTAGGTACCTCAAGTACAGGATTATATAATTCTTCAAAGTAAGCTTTAAACTGATTAACATCTATACTGGTGTTGTAAAGAAATTTTTGTTTTTTAAGTAATTTGATTGAATTCCAAAATTGTTTCGGATTTTTCGCTTCTTTTATTTTTTCTATAGATAATTTATTAAAGTTTTCCTTTTTATTTTTACACATCAGCTTATAGTTTAGATTGCATTTTAAATAGATGTTTTTGATTACATTAGAATTAGTTTTTCTATAAAAATTTAATAGACGAAATGACCTTTTTCTCTCTTTATCACATTGCCAGTCATACCATTCTTGTTTTTTAGTTAAAGGTTTCCGAAATTTTTGCCGTGACGCTACAATGTTAACAATATTTATCAGAGAATTAATAATATCCTGAGCTTCATTTCCTAAATTTTTATATTTATTTAACTCGATGTCTAATTTTTCGCCATATTTTGGATCATCGCGCCATATTAACTTCGGCAAAAGTGGGAGAGTGGCGATATTGTTTAAATCAGAATGTATTAGATTTAGTGTTAAGACGATAGGGCAATGGTCAGAGTATGTTTCAGGAAGAACAACAAAATCATTTATTATTGGCAAAATTGAAAAACTTACATTGCATAAATCTATTACCGAGGAACCAGATGCTCCTATGAATGTAAATTCTCCTTGTCGGTCTCCCTTTGATCTACCATTTAAGACCACCATATCATAATCGTCACAAAGCTCTAACCATTGTTTCCCTCTTGCATTTAAACAATTGTCTTTAGATATACGTACTTCCCTAATGTTGCTATTGTGATATACGAGGTTCGACGAAATAATTTGTTCGTCTGAAATTCTCACATTACAGTCCCCTATTACTATGAGCTTTCTACTGTTAACATCATTTAATAAACTATTTAATTGGTCAAAGTCGTTATTCCAGTGGTTTACATTAATATAAACAGGTATTAAAAGTATTTTAAAATTGTTTTGATTAATTTCCATTACAACATTATTGTTTACATAAATAAAATTACAGATATTAGATACAAAACACGATTTTTTAAAACCAAAAATTGAGCCTCCCACAGCTCTACCAAATTTAGATTGACGTAATGCCGGTATACAATGAATTTTAAATTCTTTGAAGTAATGCTCAAATGAACCAATTTCACTTCTTTCCAAATGCGTTTCTAGTAACAAAATAATATCAAACTTATTTATAAACTCAAAAAACATAAACATATCTTTTTTATTTTTCAAACCTGCTATATTATACGATAAAATATTAAACTTAAAATTATCATTTTCACTACATAATTTTTTATTTTCCTCACGTCGTTTCCGCGGATGCTTGTTGTTGTTCTCCTTTTCACCTCGGCAGACAGTTTTTTCTCATCTTGGCTTATTTAAAGGCCCTTCACCCGCTTTTTGTTCGTATTGTCTTTCTGCTTCCTGAATTTCTTTAATACTATCTTCTAATTCTTTTTTAAACCCATTTCCCATAATTTGTTTAAGTACCACTGCACCATTGACTCCCGCACATTTTAAACCATCTTCCAGATCCCAAACAAATCTTCTATCATTATATATGAAAAAGCTATCTCTCATTTTTATTTTAGCTTGACTTTCCACTTCTATTATTTTCCTTCTAAGTTGTAGCAGGCATCTCTTCTTCCTTTTAGTTCTATCCGATACATCTCTATGTATAATAATACCACTACCCTTCAATTTACTCGCATTCTTCAAAATATCGTAAGTTGTTTCTTCTCTAGTAAATTCAGCTACTATAATATTGTTTACATTTTTCTTCTTTATTTCAAAAGCTTTATTTATTTGCGCATTTTCAACTCCAAGTATTTCATGACAAATTTCACCAACTGTATCCACTGCGTTCCCATGCCTGGTTGTCACCACACCTCTGAATACTAAATTTCTTATTTTACTTTTGTTGATCAGATATTCAATAGTATCGTTCATTTTATTTTCTCTCTCCTTCATTTCTTGAATTTCCTTTTTTAATACTTGATTTTCCAAAACTAGTACATCTAATTTACTTTCTAGCGTTTTGAAATCTTCTTTGGAAGGCAATGACGACCTAAATAATTCAAATTTAGAGTCTAATAAAGCACTCATAGTTTCAACATTAAGTTCCATATTTCCCTTTTTTATAAATTTTCTATTTTTTACCTTTTCAAGATGTAATTCTGGCGAACTTTTGGATCGTCTTCTTTTGGGTGTTGTACTTGAGTTTGGCGAGAAATAGTCCTCTAACTTACTGCCTTTTTTGCTCATCAAAAACAATAAAAAACTTTCTCATCCAGAGATATTCATAAATAACACGCGGAATACAAAAATTTTGGAATCATTAAACTTGAAATAAATTAAACTGAAGTATATGAATTATACATCATGCAAAACAAATAGGGAGCTGATATAAATTATTCGTTTAATAAATAATAATATTACTAATAAACTGAAAGTTCTCAATAAAGTTCAAACAGCAAAAGTGAAAGATATCTTCAAAACAATTGCTATAGAATATTTTGTTCCATACTTACATATTTTTGTCCATAACATAAATATCGTTCCCCACCTCTGTAGAAAGATTATACACCACTAGTAAATATTCTATCCCCACTCCACAAACTTTCTCTTGAATATTTCTCTAATTCTTAATAAATTAAATATAATATTCGCAAATACTTTAATTAAATCAATCTAACCAGTCGAAACAACTGAATTTTCTAAAAGTACACCTCTTATTAATATTGTTGGCCAATTATTGAAAAAAACCTTCCACATTAAACCAGTGAAAAAAGCATTTAAATACGGAGCACAAATCAAGCGTGCGTACAGTTCAACTGCCAGATAACAACTCCCACTGATTTAATAATAAACCATGTTTTGGCACCCATCTGGCGTTTTGGTGAACGTTACATATACTAACTTTGCATTTCAAGTAGCCTTGTTAATTTGCCGAGACTTAATTAAATAGAAGGGGGGAAGTTTAGCTACTTAACGTCCCCGAGACACTGGATGAGGTTAGAAGCGAGGATTATATTACGTAAGTAAGTAAACATTACATACGAATACATATATAATTTGTTAAACGAGTAAGAATAACTACTCTCATAATGTTCTCTGACCAAGTGCAAACAATGTTTTGTTTCTTGTTTTCTTGGAACAAGTCTTAGGGCTATATTATACAATATATATTGTATAAACATATAATTCATAGCGGAATAATTTTATTTATATGTAAATTCTTTTGTTGGTAAATAATTGTTTTTCATTATTGTCAATAATTTAATAATAAAAGTATTTTTACTTGTAAAGGGCAGCTTTGCGCTGTAATAACCAACTATATTTATAACTTAAATTTGTTTTTTACAGAGGGTGCCTCCTCGATACAGAGAGCAGTTGATAACCTCCAGGCTAACCTGGCTTGCGAGCCAGAGGAGGCGCCTTTGAAGGTACAGTACATGCTTCACAAGTTGAGAAAAGTGCATTATTTGATAAATTAAGGAACAAGTTTGATCCTTTACATGAAAGATATTGATCACTTAAATATGTGGCATGAGGTTTCCAATTTTTTTGGTAATTAAACGCAACTCTCCCAAAATTATCAAATAATTATTAAACCTTCTTGTTTGTAACAGATATAAAATTAATTTTTAGCCATTTTGTATATGCTTGAGAACATCTTTTAAGCTCTTAACATTTGATTTTTCTTAGGAAAATCACTCGGAAAACGACTTATTTCCCGATATTAAGAAAAATACTAGCTTTACGGCCTTGGCAATATTTTTAGTAGAAAGGGGATGAAAAAATACATAAAAATGACCTATGGCGTGCTCTGCTTTCTCTTTGATAACAAGTTAAAAAATTGAAATATTAATAAATACCAGATTTTGAAATGGCCTAGCACCTTTAATGTTGAAGATATCGAATTGCGATTTCCGGTTTCTTTCATAACTTCTTATACTCTTTAAAACTGTGTATATGAAAATGGGGGTCAACTGCAAACCTTTACTTTTGGTCGCGCGTCAGCCGCGTATGCGGGCAGGAATCTAAAATCAAGTCACATATTCTGAAACTAGAGGTGACGGGCAACAAATTTTACCTCTTACATTTTTTGCTCAGATTAACCGTTTAAGCATGAAATGCATTTGAGCCGTCTTAAAATGAACACCCTGTATTATTAACAATAACATAAAGTTTATTTTGTTATAAACATACAAAAAAAGAAAAAAGAAGAGTTTTGGTAACCCATAGTTATTGTTATTATGTTTGGGAAATATTTAAATTATAGAGGAGATTAAGCAATTTTGATTTTCCCTTGTAGTATCGCGGTTGGTTATACACGTTTTCTGAGTCCAATAAAGTGATTTTAACCCTTAACTGGTATCCTCGAAATCTCAACTTCAGCTGGTATAGTCGGGTCAGCTTTGACCCGAAACTTTAAATGCACATTACTTTTAAAAGGTCATTGATATAATTAAAGTCGATTTAGTTTTTGTTAGAAAATTTATGTAGCAAACGAAAATGATGAATATTTTGTTAAATTTGTTTCATAAGATTAAGAAAAACCAAAAAAAAATGTTAAAAATTACAAAAGTTGCATTTTTTGTTTTACATTCTTTTTAAGTTACAAAAAAGAGAAGAACAAAAAATATTATTTACTGGAAAACGTTATTTTCTTAAAGTTAGATGTTCATTCCAAGAAAAGAAAAGTCCTAAAGAAAAAAAAAAATTTTCCCCATAATTCTGCAAGTACTGAATTATCATGATGCGAGTATAACATACTTGTTCTGTTTTGGTACAAAAAACCACCGTTTTGTTGCCAGTAAAAACAAACAGTGAAGTTCCGACGGTAAGTTTTTTTTATTTGGAATTATATAAGAGGGGGTTTTCTTTTTTATTTTTTTCGTAATGTCTCCGAGTAAGACAAATTTAGCTTTCCTAGTTCATGGACCAGCTTAACTGAACAGAACCAGTTATCAGCAATAATATTAAATGTTATGTAATATTTAATATTATTACATTTAATATTATAGAATAATATTAAAAAATAGAACAGAAAACAAACTCCAAAACATAAAAATAAAAAATATTAAGAAAAAAAGTTATAACGTAAATGGTATTGTCGGGTCAAATTTGACCCAAAACCTGTATTTTATTTACTTGCACTGCTCAAGAACGACTGATTTGTCTGGTCGATTGTTGGTGAGGATGAAAGAGGAGAATTCAGGGAAATGGGAGATGTTTATAGTTAATTCCTTCAAAATGCCACACAAAAGAAAAAAACGCGCGGTTCAAATTTGACCCGACGATACCAGTTGATGGTTAAGAAAATCGCATTTGTGTGAATAGGTTATCTTAAGGAGGTTAAATTGGCTGGAACTGAAATATAAATCGTTTTTGTTGCAAAGAGAGTTCAAAATATTTAAAAAAAACACACTCTTTTATTATAACCTAACTTTTTCAGAGTCACCTACTTACTGGGTGCTTGAAACTTTCATAATGGAAGCCATATTCTTTTCATACATGATATATCATCTTCTGATGAAAAGATGAAAATCCACAATTGGTGAAGAAATAAGGAAAATATGCTATGATATGATGGATAAAATCAACGATACTAAACCAATATCTGCACCCAAGAATCTTTACCAGTGTAAAACTCTTTACTACCTACCACACATGGTGTTTATGTTTAGACAGTACTGTTGATTTGGTTGTTACAATATCAACGCTTGACCAGACCATGTACACAAGATATGAGGAATAGTAAAGTCAACTATAAACCAGCCATACGATCGCGATTTACTTGTTGAAGGTAGGTGCATTTATTTTAACAAAATGGAACCAATATATTGTCTTTGTGTTTCAATATGCAGGCATTTTTTGTTTTACTTTTTCGAGGAATATATGTATGTATATATTTCTTGTACAATTTCCTATTCGGTAAGATAAATATTAGGATCTAAATTGATACAGTTGTTGCAACAAGCAAATATGGTAAAAGAAAAAAGAAATAGAAGAAAATCACGAGTGCAGAAGGCACCCAGTAGTGCCACTCCAGTAACGTGCTTTGCTCTCACGATAAGAGTAGATCACGAGGCCATCTTCTCTTCAATCTCCTTAGAGTATTATCTGGTAATGTGGAGGAAGATAGGTGTTCTATGAGAGGGTTAGGATGAGCTGCTGTAGAGGAATGAAATTTGAGAAAACGAGTGTTAGCAAGATCTGTAACGAAAGGGATTTTGAGGTCATTATGGATAGTGGAGGTTAGATACATAGAACGGAGCGTTAAGAAGTTTTCGAAGTATTTTTGACTATAATGCCTGGAGGCGTAGAGAGTTGGAACGTTTAGTCGATCCCCATACTTCGATGCCGTATGACCAAATGGGTCGCAGTAACAGTGGATATAAGAGTCTTTTGTTATGTAGGTTTGTCAAGTAGTCTGGCGAGAAGTTTGTAGCGTTGGTTAGTTTCTTGTCTTTTCAGTCTAGTATGGGGATTCCATGTCAACCGTTTGTCTAGGTGCAGTCCAAGGTAGCGTACGAATTATTAATTTTTTATTTCGAGTTTTCAAATATATCCTTTCAAGTACCCTAAATCTGGATTCCTCAGGAGAACAAACTTGGACCTATTCTTTTCAGTTTTTACACATCGGATCATCCGTCTCATCCTAATACCATAAACTATACTTACGGAGCCTCTCTCCCCATTCTGATGCATTCATCAGTAAACATCCTGCATATTACAGTCAAACTTAAATTTTCAAGAAAAGAGCTTTAGAAAATGGAAAAACTAAGTGAATACACAAAAAATGCTTAGAATATAACTTTCAGTTTAACTAAATCAGACTGTCAAATACCTAGGTCTGCAAGTACCAAACGACAAGAACCAGAGAATAATTATCACTTAAAAGCGGTACTACTTTACAGGCGTTCCAAACCTACATTATCCAACGAAATACAAATCAACAGGCAGCATTGAAACTAATTGGATCTTTATGGAGTATGAGGTATCAGCCAAGCATTCCAACGTTTCCAATCATTGCAGTTCGAAATTCTTAATTTCATAACCTCCTATGTCTATAACGATATTCATAATGGTCTAAACGTCATTCATCAAAGACACGACCTTACATCTCGCTAGCCTCTATTAAATGGACTTCCTAAAAAAAAGTAAAGTAAAGTAAAGTAGTCGCCCATTTTTTCAGGCGGGGCTTAACGTCCAACTATCATTTACTAGGTGTCGTGGACGGAGGCGACTAGCAAACGTACTTTACTATTTCTCATTTAATCATTAAATAAAATCCAAGGCCTAAGACCGGGGAATCGAACCCAGTACCACAATACATATTAGCTTTGCAGGTCTCGCCTCTTAAACCGCTCGGCTACCGTGGCGCCTTGGACTTCCTAAAGTATTAATCCATCAGCTCTTATCTCTGACACTTCCTGACGACCCCATTCGTTGGCCGTACTATTTTCTTGGCTACAGAATTTACTTTCTGGGAGTGAACCCTTGGGTGATGATTCTTTCATTCTAATTACTTGTAAATTCTTATTTCTTTGTAGGAGCCTTAATGTCCTGCAGTTGTAAATTTCAAATAAATAAATAAAAATTGAACTAAACCATGAATCTTATAAGATGAATACTGAAAATAATAAAGAAAGTCACAAATGAAGTGAAATAAACACCTAGGGAAATGCACACCCAATGAAATACAAAACTGCAGGTTAAAAATAGATGTTCTGAAAACACTGCATTCGAGTTCAATGAACAAGAAATTTTTCCCCAAAATCATGTTTGATTTAAATTTGTATTTGTTCGATACATTTACAAATAAAATTCAATAAGATTTCTTAAATTTATTGGCACAATAAGGCTGTTAAACTAAGGTGTTTTCCAAAATAGAATAACCTTCTGTGATGTTTACAAAAACATTCTTTGATTCCTTTCTTTTACAATTCTTTTTCTTATTTTTAGTTGTTCAAGTTAATTTTATCCATTGTATGGATACCGATGTGTTTTACACATTTTTTTGGTAAAAACGTTGCCTATTGTGACAAATTTTACTGAATAACTCTAGTAAAATGTTCTACGCTTGAAATGTGTTGAAAAAAAATTACATAAATCTTACAGAGAATTAACGCTTGTTAGGTTACCTGAATGGGAAACCCTTGAAGGTAACCCGTCAAAAGGTTCCCTTCTTCTCCTTTTTCTTCTAATACAAAGAGAAACAGTTTGAAGTAGGTATTTTTACCTTGCCGGAGAGTATTCTATACTTTCAACAGATTAGCTCCTTCACCTTTTATGTAGAACTATTGATCTAATAAAAAGGAGCTAACCTAAGAGTGTGCCGTCTACTAGTAGAAAGAATGGTTGTGTATTGTTGCAGAAATGTTTTGTATTTATATTTATGTTTTGGGTGGGTATTGTTGAAGTGGTGTTGCTTAACAGTTTTGGGATACAATCAGGTGATATTGGTTTGGACACTAGTAACTCCAAGGCGTGACTTTCTACCATAGAGAGCCAGCCCTAGCTTCTACAATGACCATCCGCTGTGTGATGTAGGTGATTGAGATGAGGTCTGGTCCATAGCAGTTTGTCAGCTGTTATTTACACAATAGAATAAGGTTTTAAAACTGGCTGGCTCCAGAACTTTTATCACCAGCTTGATTTTATTCGATTCACTTATATTCTTTCTTTTATTTTGCAGTTGTTCCTCGAGTAACAGATCCTTATTTATATTTTTTTACTTTTTATGAACTTTTTTTTAGCCATCTATTCTATTTTACCTTTTTTTTATTTTCCATTTATTTATTTTCGACTGTAAAATTTACAAGCAAAGATGAACCTGAAATAAAATGACATGAATAACATGTCAAGAAGAAGAAGGAGAAGAAGATTATTCATTATTATTATTTAAATTATATTATTTATTTTGCGTTTATTGTGCTACAATCAGCGCGTCAGCGTTATAAGTAACAATGATACAATAGAGCAATAAATGATAAGTAACGATTGGAGAAGTTACCCTGTGGTAACACTCCCAAATATTGAATGGTTAGTCACTCTCTTCACTGGAGAGGAGATCACGAGGCCACCGTCTCTAAAGACGTCTTGGCGGGTTGTTAGGAAGAGTTCAAGAAGAAAGATTTCGAGTTAGAGTATTTATATGAGATTGCAGGATGAAGTGGAGTTTTCAGTATCGTGTTTTAGCAACTTGTGTGACAAAAGGAATGTTAAGATCAGTGTGTATAGTCAGGTTGGAGATATAAAAAGGAGCGTGTACAGTAGTTCGAAGTATTTTAGATTGTAGAGATTGGAGCGTTTGGTTGAACCCCACAGCTCTATTCTTTATTTAATTGTTATTATTTATTAATTAATAATAATTAATATTATTTAAAAATAAAATGAGATACTAAGTGGCATCACTTCGTGGTTTTGGAACTAGTAAAAACTAGGCCAATTACGCTTCAGTCGTCTATCGGGAGTATTGGGTAAGGTTAGGCTTGTAAGCTGTTGTACAAGAGGATTGTGTTCATAGAATAAGATGTGGAATCTTTGACAGCAGAATTTCATCAGATCGGACATGAATGGAATTGGATAGGTCATTATGTAAGAGTTTTATTGGAGAGAAAATAAGACTGATTTTTCGTAGGATTTTGGATTGTAAGAATTGGATTCGGCAAAGGTTGGAACCTCATAACTCTGATCCGTAGATACATGTGAGTCACAGTAAAGTTTTGTACAAAGTCAATTTGTTTTGTAATGTCGTTTGTAATATAGAAATCGTTTCTCGAGTAGTCTTGATAGCATGCGAAATTCTATTTTTGTCTTCAGTCTCTTCAGTCTGGTGTTAGGGTTCCAGGTTGTCGATTTGTAAACCCAAGGTAGCGTACTCTGTCCAGAAGTAGGAACCAATATATTATTGAATTCAATGCCAGATTAAAGTAAGATTTCTGAGCGTAAAAGTGGTTTGCACAAATTTCTGTTCATTCATATTTATGGCACCACTTTTTTCTAATGAGAACAGATATTCTTGGAGATGTTTTAGACCGAGATAGCTTCGGGCTAGGAAGTGGGAATAGCAGTATCATCAGCTAAGGGCGAAGTTACTGTTCTAGGATGCAAAGAAAGGTCAACAGTGTAAATTTTACATAAAATAAGTCCTAAAATACTTTCCTGCGGAATTCCACAACTTTCACAGAAAATTATAAAGAAAAGGAAGATCCTTGAAAGACTTAGCAAAACCATCTCTCTAAGGTTTGACTTAAGGATGAGGACATAGGTATGTAGGGGTTGGATGCCTTAGATTTTTGTCAGTAGCCTAGTGTAAGAAACTTTGTCTAATTCTTGAGGGACATCGAGGAATGCTCCCGTAAAGTACGGACATTGGAGTGCATTTGTCTGAATCTAAGTTGTTGGTCTGAAAGGATCTTTGAAGATTCAAGGATAAGAAGGATAAATTTAAAAGAAAGTGATTTTCAAAATTTTTGGGCATCACTGGAAGAATACTAATATTGGTTGGTAGGATCATGTGGAGGTATTTTACTCTTTTAACTAAAAAAATTAAAAAGATTTAGACCCAATCCTTATATTGGCATTTTCTGTTGATACCTGAGCCAAAATATGAAATTGGGCCCCTTTCGATTTACTATTTTTGCGTTCAAAATCGAAAAACTGCGCGTGCACCTTCTCTTATTAGATCAGTGAAATTGAAATTGGAAAAGAAAATCCTCTCAAATCCCAAGATAAAAATAAATCCTTCATTTTGTTTTTTATCAATAAAGTTGGATGTAAAAAAATATATTTTAATGCTGCTAGTACATTTTCAGGAATATATAAAATGAGGATAGTTTAGTTGAAGAGGATCAGTTTGCTTTAAAAGTCTATTTTTACGGGCGGAACACGATACTACTATATAGTTAATGGCTCTTAAAAGTTAGTTCAACGGAAACTCGCTCCTAAGAGAAGGAGACCAAATGATTGGGAATATAACTGAAGGAATCTCTTAAAAGAGGCCTCTTCCACTTGGAGACAATACCTTACTCTGCTTGCCCTATTTACATTTTACGATCTTCCGTCTTGTCTTTTACTCACTATACGAGATTTACTACTTTACCGTCAATTTGTGTGCCAGGTGTCCATGGAGAGCCATAGATCTTACTCTACCTTTTAAAGGAGAATTCTCCTAACTAATATACTATCCATAATATTCATGAATTTTGTTGCTTCACCACTCTGCTAAGTAGGCTGAGTTCCCTCTAACCTATTTTATACATACACTGGTTGTCATAAAACATAATATTAGCTTTGAATCTTTATGACTTCAGTAAATTTTAATTTTAATGACACCAATTTCAGGAATATGGGTAACTAATACAAATATTTGGTAAAAATTAGAATAAATACAATACAAAGCTATTATTTGCGAGAAATTTCAGGATTAATTTAAATGTACAACAGTCTCCTAAAGTTCTGGTGCATTTTTTCATTTTCTCTATCATATTTTCATATAGTATTTACTCTCAGACGGAAAATCCTACCTCCTGTCATCTTGAACCAAACTCCTATACCAACTGTGGACAAAGTACGCTACAATGGACTGCACCTAGACAAACGGATGACATGGAATCCCCATACTAGACTGAAAAGACAAGAAACTAACCAACGCTACAAAACTTCTCTCCACACTTCTTGACAAACGTTCGAAACTTAACCTACATAACAAAAGACTCTTATATCTTCTGTTTACTGCGACCCATTTGGTCATACGGCATCGAAGTGTGGGGATCGACTAAGCGTTCCAACTCACTACGCCTCCAGGCATTACAGTCAAAAATACTTCGAAACCTTCTTAACGCTCCGTTCTATGTATCTAACCTCACCATTCATATTGACCTCAAAATCCCTTTCATTACAGATCTTGCTAACACTCTTTTCTTCAAATTTCATTCCTCTACAGCAGCTCATCCTAACCCTCTTATAGAACACCTATCTTCCTCCACATTACCAGGTAATCCTCTAAGGAGAATGAAGAGAAGATGGCCTCGTGATCTACTCTTATCGTGAGAGCAAAGCACGTTACTGGAGTGGCACCACTGGGTGCCTTCTACACTCATGATTTCCTTTTATTTCTTTTTTCTGTCACCATATTTGCTTGTTGCAACAACTGTTGCAGTGGTAAATTCCAATAAAAGATTAAAAAAAAAAAGGATTTACAATTAAGAGTGAATTTTACTGAACATATAATTATGTTAGTAGTTATGGCACCTAGAAACTTTATTTAGTATTCCTCAAAACGTAAAACGTAAGCTGTTATAGTGGCTTCAAATCACTATCGTTTACCTATCCTTAAATAAGGATCAATATGCAAATGTTAATGTAGTTTATGTTTAGATTTACATCAATGTCAGATTTAGGGATGTCGTATGTGTTATTACATTGTAACTGTTACATCAGTCCAATTAGCAATATTTGCTTTGAATTAAGATATTTGTTTAAGCGATAGATTAACAAAAGGGAAATAATATTGATTGCCATCTTTAGTAGATTTTGGCAACTTCATTCATATGCCAAATTAACGTCTATACTTGGCAGTTAAAGATTTCTATTTCAGTAAATCTTCGCTACGCCAAAATATTGTTTTTAATTTTAATAATTCACTCGGGCTTACTGCACAAAGTTAAAAATCATCTTCCATTCACCTACTATCTAATCTTAAAATCTTACTTAACTGATCGGTACTGCCGCCTTCGTCAAGGGCAGGCCCTCTCGTCCTTTATACCCATAAAAGCTGAAGTCCCTCAAGGAAGCATTCTAGGCCCTTTCCTTTTCCTAGTATATACTGCTGACTTACCTCTATCCCAAAATACAATAGTTTCAACATTCGCCGACCATACTGCAATACTTTCATCTCACTCCGATCCGGTCCAAGCCAGTCAGAATATTCAAATCCATTTAAATCTTCTCGAAACCTGGTTCCGAAAAAGGGAAATAAAAATTAATGAACAAAAATCAGTGCACATTACTTTTACATTACGAAAATCTGCGAGTCCACCAGTTCAACTGAACGGTGTAACGATTCCTCCAGCTGACGTAGTACGATACTTAGGACTGTACATTGGACAAGAGACTCACCTGGAACCCACATACTCGACTGAAACGACAAGACGTGAACAGACACGTTACAAGCTACTTACTAGACTACTTGACCGCAGATCTAAACTCGACTTGAATCACAAACTCAAGACATTGTTAAGACCCATATGGACATACGGAGCTGAAGTGAGGGGCTCAAGCAAACCCTCTAACTCCAAACGCCTGCAGATACTACAATCTAAAATCCTACGGAAAATCCTGAATGCTCCATACTATATTTCTAACTTTATCATTCACACTGACCTTTAAATCCCTTTTGTCACCGATCTAATAAAGTCTCGCTACCGCAACTTTCACAGCCTCCTAGCTCTCCATCCTCATCCTCTCGTCCAACAACTCTCCTCTCCTCACCTTCCAGACAATCCTCCTTGTCGCTTGAAGCGGAAGTGGCCTAGGGACCTAATGATGTGAGTGTAATATCCACTGAGAAAGAGTTCCATCAATGGGTGATTGCTCTTACATGACATTCATGAGAACTTAACCAGTTTCATCAAATTTACTTGGTGCAACATTTATTGCAGTTGTAAATGTACTAATAAAGTGAAAACAAAAAAATTTAAATAATTAATAACAGTCGGAGATACTTACCACTAAACTACCTTGGTGAATCTCAAAGCTTCAAAATATCTATAAAATCCAATCCTTCCAATCAAAAACAGTCCGTCGAATCGCTAATGCTCCTTACTTTGTATAAAACTGTACCTTGTACCGAGATTTCCTAGTTCCCTATGTTTCTGAAGCTGCAAGTTCAACGCTGTACTAAGTTCCATGCCTCAATTTCCTCATATCCCAATCCTCTAGTTTCCCAACATACTTCATTGCTAGGAAATCATCCAAGCCCGGTTGAAGAGCCGGTGGATATACGTTCTTCTTAATGAAATACGTGCCAGTGCATAGCTACACTTGTTGCAGAAATGTACTGCAGTTAGTGAAAATAAATACAAGTAAAGAAAGAGAACTGCAGTTGGTTTTCCTAATCTTTTATTTACGCTTAGCCAGCAACTTTTCATCCAAAGAAATGGCGACATCGATTTATCTACCACTAATAGTCGGGCTTGTTACTGGATATAGTTCTATCCGTGTTCATCGTAACAAGTTAAGCGGCTTACATCTGTGTACATCAGGGATATGATCTAATTCGATTAAAAACCGTAGTGCAAAGTTCATTGAACTAAAAGAGAGCTATGCAACTCAAGGAATTCTGCAAGAAGGTTGAAGCGCTGGTGACCACGCGTTCTTTTTAATGAAGTGCTACAGCATAATGGTAGAATATTTTTCTTAGGGAGTTGTAACATTGGGTGAATTGCTACTCATGTTACTCATGTATTTGTACTATGTATCATGTTGTAGCAGCTTCACTTATTGCAGACATGTGCTGCTATTCTGAAAATAAATAAAGTAAAAAAAAGGATAAATAATAAAGGAATCTCAAGCAGAACTTAGAAATAAATGAATTTTTTCTGCAACCATGTAGGAATGTTCTCATTACTCAATTAAAATCAGCTGTGTAATGCCCAACTTTACCTTACTAGTGGGGAAAAATTCCCATTAGTGTCACTTTCCTCACTAGTGAGTGGAAAAACTTTATTGTGCTTCCTTGATATAAGAAGTTTTGTTATTAAATATTCTCTGTAAAACTTTAATAAGCTTATTTAAATTTATTTTATCTAAATAATTAAAAAACGAATATTAAAAAATAAAATAAAAATTGAAAGGAATATAGAAATAAAAATAATACTTTAATAAATAATTAGATATTTTTAATTATAACAGTTAAAAAGGTTATAGTGTTACCTTATAGAAACTTAAAATGGATTCTAGTGATTCCTGTTTAGTTTTTTTTTTTAGTTAATAACCCTAATGGTTGCAGAAAAAATATAATATTTAACTCGAGTGTAAAGTATTTTCGCCTCGCTTTGCTCGCTCGTGCGTGCAAACCCTGCCTCGTGTGAGGAAAAGTACTACTTTCCACACTTGTTAAATAAATAACTATAACCTCATCTAATACCATTACTAACCAGGGACTTCTTCCTTTCTCAGTGGAAATTTGCACTTCTAGACGTGCTAGTATGGATTTCCTCTCTGAAAAAATAAAAATAAATAGGATTTCTCTATCTCATTCAGAAAAACCACTACTGTTAAAATATATTGAATTAATCATATTACTTCTAGGTTCTAATCGAAATTAAAACTTCTACATACTGTACAATACGAGTAGTAACAATTGTTCTTTGAAGTGTGTATTTTGTGCAGATGAGGAGACATAGATACGTTTATTAGCTCACGCCCCTTCACAATTTAGTCTCCCTAGGGCGTCAGTTCATCCGCAGGGCAAGTCTTCCTTTTGATCACAACACTCATGTTCCGACATATTAAAATCTTACAAAGGAGAGGCCGTTCAATGAGAGCAAGTTGACTTGATTGTCATTCAGATGTGAAATTATGCACTTCTATTTATTGCTTTTAGTTTTACCTTCTTTTGAAGTAAATTTTTTTTAATTAAAAATAGTTTTTCTTCTTTGATTGAAGCTGGAGGACACATGAATTTCTATCTAAAGAGTAAGGACTGCAGTATAATGAAATATGTTTTCTCAAATTAGATTCCTCTACCGCAGCTCATCCTAATCCTTTAATGAAACACCTGTCCTCTTAAGAGATAGAAGAGAAGATGGCCACTCGATCTACTCTTATCGTGAGAGTAGTGTAATTAGCGCTCACGATGAATGAAGAAGTCACACAACACTGGATGCCTTATCATGCAAATATGGCGTAGAAAACTTGGTACCATTAAGTATTTTTATTGAAATTGAGATAATGTATTTATTTATTTACGCCCTAAAGAGCTGAATATTTGAAGACAAGTTCTTTACTTGCTTAAGATCATTTTCCAATTCTACAAAAGCTTAACATATTTAACGATAACAATTAAATGTTTAGAATGTATTAACGAGGAAAATTTCTTTACACATTCTGGGATAACATCTTTGATACCATATAAATGTGAGGAAAAACAAATTAAAAAAAAAAATGCGTAAAAATGCCCTTGGAACGTACAAAAAATATGGCTACCTTTTCTTTTACTTTTTTAATAAGTCATTAAAAAATAGTGCAGAATAGCATATTCACCTTGTTTACACATACTTTACATTCAAGTTGGTCATACAGTATGTAATAAAAAAGAAAACTAAATCTGTTTTGGGTTTACGAATGTAAACAAACCATTTCACACCGGTACTAAGACATCTTTAAATAATTTTATTATATATTTCTGTTGTAAAATAATCTAATTTGAAATGGCCCAAAATCTCATAATTTTGAGACACGTACAGTGAACATTCAAGAGTTTATTTCTTTTAGCTAAGACGTTTTGGGAAGAATAATATCCCGTATAAGTATTAAAAAAAGGCAGTTCTTTGTATTAAATTCCATGTTTATTGTAAATGTTATCCTAGATAGTGAGGTGAAAATAAAATTTTAACATTGTAAAATAATAATTACATGGGTTAAACCGAATCAAAGTTCCTTTTTTCAGCAATAGCCAAAGAAAATCATTTGACAATAAATGTTTATTATCACTCAAAACATTCCGGTACTGTACTGCATTTTATCATGGATACTGTACTGTATTTCATTATGGATACTGTACTGTATTTCATTATGGATTCTGTACTGTATTTCATTATGGATACTGAACTGCATTTCATTATGGATACTGTACTGTATTTCATTATGGATACTGTACTGTATTTCATTATGGATACTGTACCGCATTTCATCATGAGTACTGTACCGTATTTCATTATGGATACTTTACTGCATTTCATTATGGATACTGTACTGCATTTCATCAAGGGTACCGTACTGCATTTCCCTAAATATGGTTTTAAAGTCTCCATTGCCTACTTTTTTTTAAAATATTTTTATTTTTTTCGTATATTTTCAGAGTGGTGGGCAATCCTTAAAGCCACTCTAGGAGTAGGTAGGTACCTTTGCTTAAGTTCAACTACCACTGGATCTAAGTTGCATAACTGTAAAGAAGCCCGCTGACGAGGCACCCACAGGACACCCTAAATGATGCACCAAACAAGAGTTTTTTCCCAAAGCCTTCCTGGTGCCGGTGTTGATTAAGAAGAGAACTTCGCACTATTTTTCTTTCTTTTCTTAAAACAAATCCTACCAAGACGGTGAGTTGGCAATCTTGATTCTGCGATTTGTAAATGTCAAATGGTACGTTTTGAGGTTATGTATAGTTGGTGGTAGATCAGACAACTGACTGGAACTCAGCTGAAGTTACTTTCTTCAAACAGCAAAACATTCATCACTAAATAATAATAATAATAATAATAATAATAATAATAATAATAATAATAATAATAATAATAATAATAATAATAAGGGAAGGGATTAGCTATGAGGTTAGCATACTGGACTCCCATGCGGAGGTCCCGGGTTCGAATCCAGCAGCTGACCCTTAGATTTTCTCTTCCTAGGAGCTTCTTACAGCTCACTGTCCGGTGATGGACAGTGTTGTCTGTAACGAGAGAACACTGTCCGGAGGCCGGCAGTGCACTGGAAAAAGCTCCGGGCGCTAATAACCTCAGCTGTTGACGCGCCTTAAATCATTTTAAAAAATAATAATAATAACAAATAAAGCTCAAATTCGTTTCGATCCAGATATTTACACTTATGACTTAATCAGTTTTCGTATTTTTATATTTCCAATATAAAACCAGCGAAATAATAGATTAGATTTTATTATATAGAAATGGGTATTCAACTATAAGAAGTTACAACTATTACGCCAATAATAGTAAGTGAATAGAAAAATCGAATTAAATGAAATAAACCTAAGTATTATTTACCATTTCTAGCTATCGGCCTAGTCAAGACTTCCGGCCTGTATCTTGTACCAAATCTATGTACGATGTCGAATGGAATGCAGGACACGTGTACGGGCTTAGTGTCGTAGAGAGCTCTACAAGAGTAAAGGATTTCCCGCTGGTCCTTCTCCTACAGCTTTAAGAGATAAGTTACCCCTTTGTACAACATGTACACTCAATCCCTCGATTCTGTCTGACGTTTTAACCATTTCGACATGTTCCTATTTTCTTTAGAATATTTATTATAAGTACAAAATGATTTTTTTTTTTTTTTAATGCACAATATATTTTACATTAACTAGAATTTAAATTTTTCAAAGTTCTAAATTCTGCAGTAAAAAAACTTTCAAAAGATTTATTCGTTTTTTAAAAATAATTAATTTTAATTAATAATTAAATTGGTGTTATTTCATCATAATATTTGATAAATTAAAGGATTATATCTGCCCCAGTAAAACGTGTTCTTCTGAATGTTTTTAATAATTAAATGAAGTGCAAATATTTATTCTAATATGAGATTGAAGTAATTCGATTACGTGTAGAGAAGTGTGGGCAAACGATTACTTTAATCCTAAAATTGCTTTGATTAAAACAAATATTGAGAGAAATACAAACAAATCTTATTCATTCAAAGTACTTACTGTGTAAGATGTAGATATATTTTGGTGAAACATAAATAGAGGGAATTCAACAAAAAAGGAATATTTACTTACTTTCTGGACTCAATTATTGTTAGCAGTGTCCGACAGTTAATTGTAGAGATCTACTTGATAATTATTGTAATCTTAACAAACCAAACTTTTTTGAACTTAAAATGTTTACTGATTCTACAAGTTTAGATTACATTTTTTTTTTAATGGAATGTAAATGATGACTGTGCTCTTTCGAAATCTATTATAGTTAGCCGAACGCAGAGAGGCAAGGCCTGCAAAGCTAAGAAGTAAAGTAAAAGTAAAGTAATACCTATTTTTTCAGGTGGGGCTTAACGTCCAACTACCAATTAGGTGTCGTGCACGGAGGCGACTAGCTAACGTACTTTACTATTTTTCATTTAACCATTAAATAACATCCAAGGCCAAGACCGGGAATCGAACCCAGTACCACAATACACATTAGCTTTGCAGGTCTCGCCTCTTAACCGCTCGGCTACCGTGGCGCCCCAAAGCTAAGAAGTATTGAGTAGTATTGGGTTCGATTCCCGATCTAGGCCTTGGATTTTACCTGTTTAATATGAGAACTTTTTTAGTAAAGTATGTTTGCTAGTCACCCCCATCAAACACTTATTATTTGGTAGTTGGAAGTAAACCTCTCCTGAAAAAATCGGCAATACTTTTTACTAATTTGGCTTCCTCATTTCCATGATATCTAAGAAATCTCCGAAATTGAGAAGGACACATTCTTCTCCAGTTCCAGATTTTCCAAATCTTCCTTGGACCAAGGAATGGTGGTAGTCAGTTAGAAGAAGTATTGGCGATTCCACCATCTTTAAACACAAACTGTAGTAACCGTCACATCTAGGTTCAGCATCATTTGTGCTTTTTAAGTCGATATTACCCTGTACAGAAACTGGAAAGTTTCTTTACCTGATAAAAAACCCAGGCCTTCAGGAAGTCTTGGAGCTCTTTACTAATACTATCCACCAACGCTTCCCGGTTATTCTTAAGATGGCTTTACGAGATCAAAGAAAACTAGGTCTCCAGAGAAGTCCTTGGTAGAGAGAGAAGTCAGGATTCTATTCTTACAAAGCCCTCACCAGAAAAGAAGTGTTCCTGGGGTCGAAAAGCTGTTGAATCACTCTCTGGAACCAGACTCTGCCCCAAATTCTCCAAGTAGTTCCTAGTCAGGTTCAGGTTCTCCAAGGAGAAGGTGAGCTGTCAAATTGGGAGAAGTAATTTGCCTGAGTGTTGTTTACAAAGAGACGTTTGAAATGTTTTCCAGAACTTCGAAGAATCAAAATTTAAACCAAATAAAGTCCTACCACCCGTGATTAACAAAATAAAACCAAAACACTTCCGCATTAAATGTAATTTATGGTATTATTTTTCAACGTCACTTTGCTTTCGCAAATTTTATGGAGACAAGAGTTAATTAAAAAAAGTTGAAACCTCATTTATTATGCGAAAGATGTCTTTCATTGTCGGCGACTTTAGTTCTGAATATAAAGTCAGTGATACCATCACTTGCTAGTATTATGCATACCGATTTACCATGCACCGGAAATCGTCCAAAATTTTGTTACATCTGGTTTTCCCCTTTTTACGAGGGTCGTTTGAAAAATCCGTGCAAAAATAAAAACTACTTAATTTTTTGGGATAAACCTTTTTTATTTTTCAACATAGTCTCCTTTTAGGCTTCTACACTTCGTCCAACGCTGCTCTAGTTTGTTGATCCCTTCCGAATAATAGGATTTGTCCAAGTCTGAAAAATAGCCATTCGTTTCTGCAATCACCTCCTCGTTTGAATAAAATCTTTTTCCCGCCAGCCATTTCTTCATATTGGGGAACAAATAGTAGTCCGAGGGAGCCAAGTCTGGAGAATAGGGGGGATGTGAAACGAGTTGGAACCCTATTTCCATTAATTTTGCGACCACAACTGCTGAGGTGTGAGCTGGTGCGTTGTCGTGATGGAAAAGGACTTTTTTGTGGGCCAATCGTGGGCGTTTTTCTTGCATCTCGGTTTTCAAACGGTCCAATAACGATGAATAATATGCACCTGTAATAGTTTTACCCTTTTCCAGATAGTCGATGAGGATTATTCCTTGCGAATCCCAAAAGACAGTCACCATAATCTTTCCGGCCGAAGGAACGGTCTTCGCCTTTTTTGGCGCAGATTCCCCCTTGGTAACCCATTGTTTAGATTGTTCTTTGTTCTCAGGAGTGTAGTGATGTATCCATGTTTCATCCACAGTGACGAAACGACGCTTAAAGCCCTGCGGATTCTTCTGGAACAGCTGCAAACCGTCCTTGCAGCACTTCACACGATTTCGTTTTTGGTCAAGCGTGAGCAATCGCGGCACCCATCTTGCGGATAGCTTTGTCATGTCCAAATGTTGATGCAAAATATTATGTACCCGTTCAGTCGAGATGCCCACAGCACTAGCAATCTCACGCACCTTCACTCTTCTGTCATCCATCACCATATCATGGATTTTATCAATGATTTTTGGAGTAGTAACCTCAACAGGGCGTCCAGAACGTTCAGCGTCACTTGTGCCCATATGGCCACTCCGAAAATTTTGAAACCACTTGTAAACTGTTCTAATCGAAGGTGCAGAGTCACCATAATGTTTATCAAGCTTCTCTTTAGTCTCCTGAGGCGTTTTGCCTTTCATAAAGTAGTGTTTAATCAACACACGAAATTCTTTTTCGTCCATTTTTTGAAAATCACTCGACTTCCTCGATTCAAACGAATGCCAAACACAAAGAAATAGACCGATCTGGCTGAAACTTGGTGTGTGTTCTTCCAAGAGATGCTACTAACTAAACATAACCTCGATACGCGCCAGTGGTGCTATCTCTCTGACTTTGCACGGACTTTTCAAACGACCCTCGTACTAAGTAAGGAAATAGTTTATTGTCACTTCCAAAATTTCAAATGAGTGGAAATATTTTATAAGAATAGTCCAATTAATTTGCATTTATTAAACGGAGTTATTATGCTTAAACAACAGTTTTTTTCTTAAAATTACGAAGTTGGCAAGAGATAAACTTCTTATTATTTAATTCCTTTAAAGTCAAGTACATCATCTGCAAAATTCACTTATCCTCCGGATGAGCCACGTACAAAATTAAAAACCAATTTTAAAATTAACCTAGCTTTAAATCTATAGCTAGTGGAGCCTGGATCTTTCATAAACACAATGAATTTTAGCTCCATTTTCCTGCACCAAGATAAAATAAACCCTTAAAAAAAAAAGTTCCGACTTAAAATTGAGTTTGCATTATTAAGAAAAGAAGAAGAAAAAAAGAAGAAGTTGTTTAATAAAAATGTTGACATTAGTCATGATATTAAAGGCAAACAACTGTAAAATTCAATTTAGTTCGCCGGAACATCCTGTTTAATGGCGAAAAAGTCATCTTTTTATCTGTAATAATCTATAAAATCAAGGAAATTTTTTGTTTGTTTACATTTTATATTTTTTAATCGAAACACAATTTTTCTTTAATGTGATATTAGAGGTTTAAACAGATAAATTTTAAACAGATTTTATTACATTAATTACTAGTAAGGGCGATGTTGGTCTAGTGGTCATGAACTTGGCTTTGTAAGTGGGAGATCCCCAGTTCGAATCCCGTGTTCGGCTACTTTTTATTTATTAGAAAAAATGGTTTATAGTAAATTATGTGCTTCTAGCCCCGTCCACGATGCGATTTGGACGTTAAGCCCCGCCTGAAAATATATACTTTACATTAATTTCAAGTTTGGTTGTTACTTTAATCAACTTCTCTGCTGTTTGTAAGTGAACAAGTTTTACTGAGCGTTTTGGTTTAGCTAATTTAAGTGGAATGGTTACAGATATCAATAATAGCAATTCTTATCATTTATTAGGACTTTTTTTCTCCTTAATATGTTATTAATAAATATAGATACTGGCTCGGCTACTGACGATTCGAAACAGAAATGTTTACAGACCAGCAATAATTTTAATCAGACATCTTTGTGTCCAGTGATGGCAGAGCTCCGCTAGCAGTTTTCTGTGGCAATTAATGTGACACTTTTTTTGGTGACAAGTATGCGTTATTTGTTTTTTTTTTTAAAATAGGTACTTCTATTTTGAAATCCATCTGAGCGTATGGAATAGAGTTGTGGGTTTCAACCAAACGCTCCAATCTGCAAAGGATTCAATCTCTTCAATCTAAAATACTTAGAACTATTGTACACGCTCCTTTTTATGTCTCCAACCTGACTATACACACTGACCTTAACATTCCTTTTGTCACCCAAGTTGCTAAAACACGATACAGAAAACTCCACTTCAGCCTGCAATCTCATATAAATCCTCTAGCTAAAAATCTTTCTTCTAGAACTCTTCCAGACAACCCGACAAGACGTCCTAAAAGACATTGGCCTCGTGATCTCCTCTCAAGTGAAGAGAGTGACTAACATTCCAATGTTTTGGAGTGTTACCACTGGGTAACTTCTCCACTCGTTACCTTATCATTTGTTACTCCATTGTATCATTATTATTTATAGCGCTAACGCGCTGATTGTAGCATAAATAAACGCAAATAATAATTAATAAATAAAATAGGTATTCTTACTTAACAGAATAATTATTTTCCTTTTTCAAACCAAACTCCAGCAAGACCTTCATTTTTTTGGTCACTTACAGAGTTGCCAACCTGATAGACCGCTAATCGTGAAGAATATTATTCTTTTAGGACACATTCCGAAGAGGGGTATGTTGGCATCAAGGTTTAGTAAACCCTAACCGCTAGCTTCTTTCCCTCTTTCAGGCTTCCTTGGAGAAAAAGTTGGATTTGAATTAGCATCAACCCAGTTTTTTTCAATGTAGGAGAATACGCTGAATAATTTACACAATTTGAATACATACGTACTTAATTTAAAATTCACTTCCCTCTTTGTTAACCATACAACTGTTTCTAACGACCAATTAGAAAGTTTCTGCCTAATTGGGTAATTTAATTTAATGAAAAAATTGGGAAAACTAAATCAAACGAAAGGTTAATCCAACATCCAAGATTAGATTCAAGGTTTATTCTAAATATTTTTCTGATCAAGTCTGCAGTGTCCTCATCAAGTTCGAAGAACTTGTTATACGATGTATTGATTGCTTTTAAGGAAATAGTTTCATTTCGAATATTATAATATAACCTCTAAGCTGGAAATAGTTCACGCAATATTCTACTTAGTAAGACTGATATTTAAATAATTCATAAAGAACTAATTTCACACGCACTTAATCTCCAGATTAAGGTTCGAACTTTTTTTTTTTAAGTTAAGAATAATTATTTTAAAGTATTAATATTGATGATAGTTTAAAAAAAGTGTGTAAAAACCCTAGAATTTCAAAATATATTTTTAAGGTAAATACATATTTAGAGTCACGTACAGTTCGTATAACTTAGATATCATCAGCATGACTAACTTCTCCCTTCAGTTTCACGATTATGTTAATGAAAAGTAGAGAATTGTAAGTCTGTGATGCATACTATCTATATTTGGGTCAATTTGGGTAAGCACTGTAAGCTCTCCTCAAATGTTTGGACGATATGGGCTAATAGCCTGGTCCTCTGACAAAGATCTGAAGGAGGTCCACTTGGAGGTTTTAGACTTACAAATCAAATTTACAAAGTATTAATTGATATTAATCCAACACTACTTTAAAAAAATAAAAAAAAACTAATAAAATGAAATCTAAGTGAATCAAATTAATCTCTAATAAAACTAACCAAGCAAACCTAATATCCAACGTTACATAGCATTAAGAGAGATAACGCCGTGTACATCCATGATTTTAGAATTAGCAGGAAATGGTAAGGGTCAGTTGGGACTGCCTTTATGTTTCACAGAATAGATAATCCTCTAATAAGTATTATACATTCGGGCCCGCTTTAGATATACTTACTAAATTCTACTTTACTGGATATATTCTAAACATTAGCCAAACTGTACCAGATAATAGCTGTTCATTAATTTGGGTGACTGATTCCATAGTTTCAATAGGATCAAAAAATAAATGCCAGGTTTCAGTCGTTTACATTTATTCTGCCGAGCTTTCGACCTAAGGGACTAGGTCATCTTCAGGGCTAGTTTACAAAGTAATATTTTACATTACAGGGTTAGTGTGTCTTCTGTCTTGTCTGTTCATGGACTGAGTGTCACACTCACCCTTGTAATGTAAAAATATTACTTTGTAAACTAGCCCTGAAGATGACCTAGTCCCTAGGTCGAAAGATCGGCAGAATAAATGTATCACGACTGAAAACTGGCAGTTATTTTTTCACCTATTGTACCACTTCGATTGTAGATTGTATTAGAAGGGCGGTTCCACCAAAAAGGGGAAGGAACGCAGACAATCCAAAATGGCCATTGTTCCCCGTCCACCCCTCATCTAATGAGAGGTACCGGGGCTTAAAAACAACAAATCCGGCTAAAGGTTGCCAGATGCCAAAATAATAAACTAATAAAGTAGTAACAGGACACTAGGGAGCATGGCGACTCAATCGCCCAGTGCACTGAATAAACCTAGAAAGGATAAGATTACCAGATGCTACAATCTCCGGTAGGGAGACATTTGACCTTCCGAAGACGAGAAAACTCTAGTTTTAGAATGAACGGGGCACACCTCAACGTAGTGCCGCACAGTCTCATTGGATTCACCACAGCCAGCGCAAATTGGCGACTGGGTAAGGCCGCATTTGAAAAGATGATACGCTGAGTTCGCATGTCCACTCAACACCTGAACCAACTGGAAGGATCCGGGACCTGCTAAAACCAACTATAGCCGTTTTTGACAGGCCAAGAATTTCTTTAGCCTGACCAGTTAAGTGATTAAGTACTGTAATTGCTTGCTGAAAAATTACGTGGATATTTTTGGAATATATGGTTGCAATTCTCTAGCTTTGACATCACCTATGATGAACCATTTGCCCATGACTAACAATCTAAAGCCGTCTACACAGTAAACTCACAGTTTATGCTTGAAAATATAAAAAATCAATATTAACCTAAATTACAGATAATATTCTGTATTAAATGATACAATATTTATAAATATACATATAAATAAGAGAAAGAAACCTCTTTGATTCAGAATCAAGAGTGATGAGTTTATGAAGGACGTGATACTACTCATCATGCCATTAGTATTCTATCGTTAAATGATTGCAAAGTATAAAAGTGAGAAGGAGAGAAGTGCTAACGCTCCCCACTCCTGGATGAACGTGAAGGAATGTGGAACGGGTGCTTTATATTGAATTAGCTACTGATTCTATGTATGTTCATTTTCTATTACAAAATATTCACTTTATTATAATTATTAACAATTTTATTTTTAACTAATAATAATGATTGTCCGAAGCGCTATGAAACAGTTTAATTTTATACCAAACTAGTGGTATTTACATACTATTTTGAAATACTAAAAATCTCTGAGCACAATGTCAAAAAATCAATTTATATTTAACACTAGATTACCAATACTCGAACTTAGTCAGTTATTGCCAATGTGGAGTCATATTGATTCCATAATTTATTTTTATCTTTTTTTATATTGATTTCAATTTTAATAATAAAATTTGCATTGAAGGATGAGAAAGAATAGGAATTAAGGACGAAAAGACAAATTTTGTCCACAAATCGGCTTTAACATTTCACGCAGAAGGAATTAACTTCAACTTAGGATCGCAGTATTTTCGGTATTTTCTTGTACCCTGATTGGCTGCCTTCTGATCAGGGACTTTTTCTTGTTTTTAATCACATTCACTATTTTTTCAATTAGTGTGCGCTGCTGACACGGATCGGAAATTACCCAATTCGCTACAAGTTTTTGCTGCAATTCGGACAGAAAATCAATTCTAGAAAGAGGCTTTTTTGTGCCTTGATACTTTCTATGAAAATTACGTAAATTTATCAAATAAGAATTCAGGCAATAAATGTTGATCATATTAAAAAAGAAACACAATGACTACCTTCAAGTTTTACGATTAGCACACAGATTCGATTCACTGAATCATTATGTAAAGATGAGTGCAGCAACCCAGTTTATTGAACTTCCCTTTGTACGATACCGCTGTAACATTTGGCTCAAAAAAGAATAAACATGAATGAATCGATTTCGATTTTCATAATCTACGGAAATATAAATTTTATGACAATCAAAAATATCAAGAGGAAAATCTCAGAATTCTTCGCAAGGAAAACAGTTGAGGGTTTAAAGTAGAAGTTAATTTCCCTATAAGGGCTGATCAAATTGGTAATCTGGAGTCAAGATAATGACAGAAAATCTACTTATATTACCAATCAGGAGTCGAAATGACTCCGATATATTTACTTGTAATGCCAATCTGGATTCATGATTCAAGTAAACTAATCTGCCAAAAAAGAAACTAAGAATTCCACGGTCTTCAGCTCGTGACTACCGAATGGTGAGAGAGTGGGGATAGCATATCTAAGAGCATTTCGGGATAGCTATGTGATGTGGAGAAACAGAGACCATTCCTATTTTTTTTTGGAGTCAAATTGACTTCGGATTGGCAATGCAGTGTTAAATACGAACGATTTTCAACTCGTAACATAATTATGTAGAGTTCTAGTCCAATAATCACATTTGCAAAAATAATGAATTATGTTATTTTCTGAATTAGATGTTCCAAATCAAAGATATTTTTCCGCTGAGCCGCATGAAAAGATATTTCTGTTACATATGTTATTATACTAAAAGAGAAATTGAGTGCCTAATAAAGGTCTAAGCGAATCCAGAATGAATTTAATGATTAGATTATTATCAATAATAAAAATAAGTGAAATTTTAAATAGTTTCCTTGGTGGACTAGCAGGTTTTATTTTCTCTTTTAAATCAGGAAATGAAATGAGTTCTTTAAGTTTAAAATTAAAAATTTGTAATGCATTTTTTCTAAATTTGAAAAGATCGATATTTCAGAGTCAACTGTGGAACAGCAGACTCTGATATTCGTCTAACTCGAGCTGGTGTTCCTCAGGGCAGTGTCCTAGGTCCTCTTCTTTACTCCTTATATACAGCAGACATACCTCAACACCCAAATACCATTCTTTCCACCTTTGCTGACGATACTGCTATCTTATCTCCTCATTCCGATCCTCTTATCGCTACACGAGCTCTACAAACGCATATCAACCACTTACAGGACTGGCTTATCAAATGGAGAATCAAAACCAATGTTACGAAGTCAAAGTTTATAGTATTTACTCTCAGACGGAAAATCCTTCCTCCCATCATCTTGAATCAAACTCCTGTACCAACTGTGGACAAAGTACGCTACCTTGGACAGTACCAAGACAAACGGTTGACATGGAATCCCCATACTAGACTAGAAAAGACAAGAAACTGACCAACGCTACAAAACTTCTCACCACACTACTTAACAAACGTTCGAAACTTAACCTACATAACAAAAGACTCTTATATCTGCTGTTACTGCCGTGACCGTTTTGGTCATACGGCATCGAAGTATGGGGATCGTCTAAGCGTTCCAACTCACTACGCCTCCAGGGACATTACAGTCAAAAATACTTCGAAAACTTCTTAACGCTCCCGCTCTATGTATCTAACCTCCACTATCCATAATGACCACAAAATCCCTTTCATTACAGATCTTGCTAACACTCGTTTTCTCAAATTTCATTCCTCTACAGCAGCTCATCCTAACCCTCTCATAGAACACCTATCTTCCTCCACATTACCAGGTAATCCTCTAAGGAGATTGAAGAGAAGATGGCCTCGTGATCTACTCTTATCGTGAGAGCAAAGCACGTTACTGGAGTGGCACCACTGGGTGCCTTCTCCACTCATGATTTTCTTCTATTTCTTTTTTCTTTTACCATATTTGCTTGTTGAAAAAGTGAATAATATATTTTGGAAACAATTATTATATTAGTAAAACTGAGCAAATTAATCTAAGTCATGTGGCTAATTTATGCATATTATACATACACTTTCGGTAGTTATTGGTGTTCATACATACACTTTGGTACATACATAATAATATACATATAAACAAACACTCAAATGCAGCCTAAAACATATGCACTTATACATATATGTAAACTCTCGTTTCTCCATTAGTGCATAAACGTACTGGGTACAGTCATATCATCTATTATTCAACAATATGTAGCATTAAATACATATGTATCAAGTTCTTTGAAGAACTCCATTTGGAATATATAGCAATATGTGTTAATATCTTAGTGAGCTGGCACATAATTTATTTTTTAATTATTGTATATAAAATAAAATTATGAGTAAACGTTTTTGAGAATAATTTGTTAAATTTGATTTTGAATAATGCAAATTTTCGTTCCTGATTCAAAATCAGGGAATAAACATACAATAAAAATAAATATGCGTAAAAAATAAAATTTAGAAGGAGACATCTTGTTGATTGAACTAAAATTGATATTAGTCTACACTTTATTACAACTGAGAATCATTTTTATCGATTTGAAAGAACAATAACTACCGAAATGTTAAAATAAGGAATATTAACATTTACCCTTATTAATTGACACAAGTATCATGTCCATATGTTTATAGGTTACAATTACGTTAATTACAATGAATGAACAATATGTTACAAGGAATGCAACAAAATACTTTAAACGCAGTTTTGGAGCTCTTAATCACAGTCTCTGTTTATTTAAAATTTCTCTCGCTAGTATTATCTTTCTTACCAATGTTGTGACTTACCGTTTGTGTTTCCGAAGCCTGCAATACAACAGAACGGGGGCCCCGGAGAATGAACGGTTTCATCGTCATTGATACACTTAAGTAATAATAATAATAATTTTTGGTTGACGTAAAGATCAAGTTTACTGCTATTTAAATATCCTTAACAAAAACTTACAGTTTTAAAAGTTAAGTATAAGGTTTGATTAAACGCCAAAAGGTACACACTCATTCATGAAAATCGGTACACCGATATCAAGTGTACAATTGCAAAAGCAGCACTACAAAAATGGCAGACAGATTAACAGTAATGGTAATAAAGGAAGATTCTATAAAACTATGGCAGATCAATTACCTAGACAACCATGGTTTAAGGGAACTGCCACTAATAAATGGGTTGTTTACGACAATAAGCAGGCTGAGAGCGAACCACGCGGTGTGCGGATCGTATCTACACAGGATCAACAAAAGATCCTCTCCTCTTTGCGTACATTGCAATGAGGAGGAGGATTTCAAACATATAATAATGATATGTCCACGTTATGTAGTAGAAAGGTAACGAATGTTTGACGACATATACAGGTATTTAGATGCACCATTTTGCTACGAAGACATAATATTCTCCACCAACATTTATGTGCTTAAATCTGTAGCAGAGCTAGCAAAGAAATATGAATGTATTTAAAAGTTATAGCCGATTAGAATGAATGGAAGAAAATGATTAGAGAAGGATTACGTGATTTTAATTCAGGTTAAGCTATAAGGATGGCAGGAGTACAGAGAACTGGTCCATCCATTAGTTGTAAGGTTTATGTAAATAGTTGTATATAGTAGAGGGATGAATGTGTGAAGCGAATGTATTTATAAGTAAGAATGGAGAGTGAGTGATATTCTAGTGATAAGCACCTAGACGATGCTGGCTGTATGGCGGAAGCCAATGCCAAAAAAAGGCAAAAAAAAACAACAAGAACATTTTCTGAAAATTCTTGTTTTTGCCCATTTTCAGACACTTATTTCTCAAAATCTATTTAATCTTTGTTGTTACAAAAAAATTACAGTTATAAAGGAGGATTTGACTTATATTATAAAGAAAGTTTGGGAATTTAATCTTTTATAGAAATAGATAAAACAATTGTCAAGGTTGGGTGTTTTTTTCAACGTTACGCTTTTCCGTGCAGTTTTTGACGATCAACCCTTATACAACTGTCCTACCGGACAGTTTTAATTAATAATACATAAAAGAACCTAATGAAGTGGTACAATTCTGCAACCCACAACTGGAGCCAAAATAATGGAAAATATTCTAAACGAAACTCGAATGTTTTCTTAACCGGTCCCTTCACCATAGTGGGGTTATGGAATATTTTGGAATTAGATTACGTTGCCTTGATTATCTAAAATGTTTAAAAGCTGAATATTATAAATTATTCTAAAAAAAAACTTAACCTTAGTATTTTTGTTTCCATTAAGAGTTGAAAGTAATAATTTGTTGCCTCTCAACAGTTAAATAAAGTAAGCATTGAACTAGTTAAATAAATTAAAATAAATAAGACAAGTGAATGTTGGGGGGGGCACGGGTAAACAAAAAAAACCTTCTCTGAAACTGAACCTCCGACAATAAGTAGAGCAACAAGTGCAGCCGTTCTGGGTATTTACTTATCTCAAATTTACCATTTCCTGTAATTTTATTCAAGACATTTTAGTGTATAAGAAAGGTTGTTCAATTATTCTTTTAATAGAAAACATTAATATTTTTTTTTGATGTAGAACTTTTTCCTTATTTTGAAAATATACAAAACAACTTCTTGGTAAACAAACTTGCAAAGGAAACACGAAAAAAGAAATTCACGATATTTACGAGAGAAATCAGATTTGAGAATCTATTTAGTGGCTTTTCTCTTTGTAGTGACAGGATAGCAGAGACTAGATATTTCAAATCTTGATTGTTCTTAGTTCTAGGTGCCAGCTCCTGATGGAACAGTACCATTGTCAGCTTGATACTGAATTTACTAACTGTTGGTTGTTGGTCTAGATCAGGGATGGCGAACCTTTTTGAGAGTGGGTCAAATTTTGTTCATTTTTTTTTAGTACTAGCTCTTGGGTCACTAATGCCCATTTGGACAAGAGTTAAGTTTAAAAATTTTAAACTGAATATTTTCAAAACTAAACATCTTTAAAATTCAGTTGGCTTAACGGGTAAAACGGGACCGAAACAAGTGGCTATGGAAGTCTCTTTTTACAAACATAACTGAACAAAACCTTAAAAAAGTGTGTTTTATCTGAAGAAAAATCTAAATATGGTTATTTGCTTTGGGTTGTCGATTTTTTTTTAACAAACAAAATATGAGTAAAATTATACATTTTATTTGATATTTTGTAAACACTTTTGCTTATATTTCAAATACTACAAAAGCATTTGTCGTCATTTGCGTTTTAGAACTGTAATGATCAAACTAAAGGTTATAGATAGCATTTAAATTGCTTTTGTGTCAATGCGTGATTGAAAAAAAATACAGATAGAATATAAATTATCCACACAATTAGAAAATCTAAATCAACCCGCGATAAACAAACCAATGGTTGCCTAACAATTGTGGGTCAGTGAAAAAGCTGGCGCTGGACAGTGTCTGATATGGGGGGGGGGGTCGATGGAGATTTCGAAAAATTATATAGGGATCCATGATCAAAAAAAGGTTTGGCAACCCCTGTTCTAGATTAAGATTGGTCTAGACTTGATCTGCTGGCAGACTAGTAATATTACCCTACTATAGACTTATTGAGGAGCCAACTAATCCCACTGACCTTGGAAAACAAGTGTTAAAATTTAACATCGAAACGTTCCACAACTTTAGAACTCTTTTACCATCATTGATCACATTTTGGGTAGACTTCCCACTGCTTACTCATGTCCAACTCTTGCGAAAATCCTGCACTAGGAAACTAAAATCTTCTTATAAGCCAGGTTTGTCCTCAATCTGTCCCAATCATTCCATTTATATGTTATTAACGTGTATTTTCTTTTATGTTTTAATTAATTTGTTTTAATCTATTAAAAGGCGATCCCTCGTCCAGTAAAAAGAACAAATAACAGATAAAAAAAGAACACAAAAAATCCAAGTCTAAATAAAATGAAAGCTAGACGATCTTCCATCGTTTCCACAACTCTCTCTCTTCAGTCAACCACATTCATTTTATTTTTTATATTTTGGTTCTGATAGCATGCCTGACAACTCTTTTTAAACCAACCCTTTCAAACTGTTTCTCATCGTTAGATGGATATTGAAAACCACGGGAACATATCCTTTAATCTAAATTTTATCTCATGATTCAGTAGCTCTGAAAGATTGATTGAAAAAAAATTACCACTAAGCCCAAAACTGCCAGATAATGGAACAGATAGACAAATTTTTTTTATTTCTTGAATTAACTTAGTAATTTCTTGAATTAACTTAGTAATTTCTTGAATTAAATTAGTAAAATTAATTTTAAAGAAGGAAAAAAAAAGTTACATTATTACACTGAAGTCTCGGTCCAGCCGAGATTATTTTTAAAGACTATCAACCTTTGAGGTTAACCCAGTTTTACAAAACAAAATATATTTTAAATAATGTGATCATAAATAATTTTTGACGTTAATTAATCAACATAAAACAAAAGATATTATCTATATGAACCGTATCACATATAATCTTAAAACTAGTTCAGCTTAATAGATATTTTTACGAACTGTTACAGCCCTGAAAATGAACTCTCTAAGTCAGGAGTCGGCAACCTATTTTAAGTCGAGAGTCATATTTCTTATCAAGAGCCGCAAGGATGATTATATAAAAAATTCTGTAGATCATTTGTATTCGCAAATTATTATTTTATGATATTCCATAACATTTAACTGTTTTATATATTCATTTTCACATATTGCAAAGTAAATAAACAAATAAATAATAACGAATGAAAGGGGGGCAGTCTTACAATATAAATCAAGTACTTTATTTTGATATTGTATAATTCTTTTCAATTTCGAACCTATCACATTTAAAATTATTTTTGGAAAATACCTTTTTCTGCAACCATGTAGGGAAGTTCTCATTACTCAATTAAAATCAGCTGTGTAATGCCCAACTTCCCACACTAGTGGGGGGAAATTCCCATTAGTGTCACTTTCCTCACTAGTGAGTGGAAAAACTTTATTGTGCTTCCTTGATATAAGAAGTTTTGTTATTAACATAAATATTTTCTGTAAAACTTTAATAAGCTTATTTAACGTAACTAAATAATTAAAAAACGAATATTAAAAAATAAAATAAAAATTGAAAGGAATATAGAAATAAAAATAATAGTTTAATAAATAATTAGATATTTTTAATTATAACAGTTAAAAAGGTTATAGTGTTACCTTATAGAAATTTAAAATGGATTCTAGTGATGCCTGTTTAGAAAACACTCCTCCATCAATAAAAGAAACAGCAGAAAATGTAATAAGTAATGTAAATACGTAAGTAATGTAAATAATTGTAATATAACAATAAATGTTTATAATAAATAAATTACTTTTTGTAGACTGTAAAAATGAAATTTTTAATTTTTTTAGTTAATAAATCCTATGGTTGCAGAAAAAATATAATATTTAACTCGAGTGTCAAGTATTTTCCTCACACTCGGCAATTTGCACTTGCACTCGCCTCGCTTCGCTCGCTCGTGCGTGCAACCCTGCCTCGCGTGAGGAAAAGTACTACTTTCCACACTTGTTAAATAAATAACTATTAATAAATAGAATTTTCATTCGTTTCAATAAAATTAAAATATACAATGTATTTTGGGAAGGCTGAAGAGCCACACAATTTGGATAAAAGAGCCGCATGCGGCTCGCGAGCCGCGGGTAGCCGACCCCTGCACTAGGTTTTGAAAGTGACAAAAATAAAAAAGTTATTCCCAATTTCTTACTATAATTAAATATATTAATTACTTCTCTTCTCTTTTAATTAGTTATTGACACATAACAAAATGTTAACTTTAATTTTGTAATGCTAATTGTAAAATTTAAGATCTTTGTACTGATTTTGACTGAGGTTTCATGAAGCATTTAATTGGATCTAATTGGAAACATAAACAAAAGTTTGATGGATGTAATTGATTGTTTTGTGGCAGCCATTATTAATTATAACAACTAAGAACTATTCATTGTAACAATTTATTTCAGTATAACCGCAGACAGAGTTTTGATTGAATATTAACTGAAAATGCAAGCACAATAGATTGGATATTGTTTATTTAAAAGTAAAGTAATTCCCTATTTTTTTCAAGCGGACTTTACGTCTAACTACCAATTAGGAGTCTTGGACGGAGGCGGCTAGTAAACATATTTTACTGTAAAATTCTTTTATTAACCATAAAATAAGTTTGAATTGAAAAAGTTTATTTACAGTTTAAAATAGAATACAAATACAAATTATACAAAAGGAGGTTTCAGGATGCAGTGCCTATATTCACTCCACAACCTTAATATTTACATTGGTAAATCTTTCCGAACTTAATACTAAGGCAAAAAAAAAAGGCCTTACTAAAGTAAGTAAAGTAATCGCCTAATTTTTCAGGCAGGGCTTAATGTCCAACTACCAATTAGGTAAAAGCCTTACTACATTCAGTTAATTAAAGCAAGATATGCTTTAGCCCTTTGTGCTTGTATTTTTTATAACTAACAGAACTTAAGTTATAGTGTACAATATCTTTTACATGTAGATGGGGACTATGTGTACAGGAAGATACAAAGTTTTCCGTAGCATTGTAGACAAATGTAGACACGCTGGCAACATCAAGTGCTACATGCATGTAGTCTATGGGTGTCCACTGGGGATATGACCCATCTAGTTTTAAGCATTTACTTTGGACTTTTTGTAATTTCCCGCAGTTGGTGCGACAAGTATTGGACCACACAGGGGCTGCATATAAGAGTACAGGTCTGGAAGTAGAGAAAGTAAATTAGTTTTTTTTATTAAGAAAATCTATGTTAGAATTGCGGTTCAAAAGAGGAAAGAGACTGCACATAATTCCTACCGCTTTATCGCACACCGAGTTTATATGTTTGGTGAAAGTAAATTTAGAGTCTCCGTTAATTTAGACACCATTAAATAAAATCCAACGCCTTGAGACCGGGAATCGAACCCAGTACCACAGTACATATTAGCTTTACGGGCCTCGCCTTTTAACCGCTCGGCTACTGTGGTGCCTTATATTATTTACTGCATAAAATATAATCACGGAAGCTCTCTTTCGTTCCTTGTTTTGTTTTGTCTTGTTCCTTGTTTGTTGGTAGGACACAATTTTGTTTCAGGACGTTATTTTTGTTATTTAGCCCAGCAGTCCACTTCGGGTAAATGCAGTTTACTTCATTCAACCTTTGCTTGAATGCTAGCTTCTTCCATGTTTATTCAACTTTTTCTTTGTTTTCTTTAGTAAGCGTTTTCAGATTGCCAAATTTCTCGTTCCAATCTACTTAAAACTTCACTGTCAGAGAAGAATGCTTCCCTTGATGTTTATTACATTATTACAATAAGCAAATGACATTTGAGTGTTTCACATAGATGAATTTAATTCAAGTAGAAATAAAAAAAAAAAAAAAAAAGTGGTAATTCTAATATTGAGCCGATCTGGTTTGAATTGATTAAACCGAGTGCTTATCTACGGGTCTAGTATTGCCGGGACAGAGCGGTTACAGATTCAATAGGGACGAGGAGGTAACAATGATTGTTAAACTGGCACATTAGTGAAGGCGTGCTAATGGAGGGTCAGAGTTTGAGATTCATTTTCCACGTTGTGTGATCCTCCACATCCCTCGCAGCCTCCGGCAGTGGTGCACACTCTATTGTTTTTATCGTAGTCGTCTCTATTTTTTTTTTTCTAAACGAAGAGAAAAGAAATGTAGTCCAAAATTAAAACCACCATTTTATAACTTGGGAGGTCTAAAACTCTTTAACGGCATTGTGCCCTTGTATTATTTGTGGTGACATTGTTCATCTTTCCTTAATTCAGTCACGATTCATTTTTAGTTACAATTTGTGTAGTTATTATTTAAATAGTGGAATAAAGAATTTAATGGCATTTGGCTATCTCTAGGTAAGCATTTATGTCTAATCTTCCATGAAGAGTTAACGTAGATTCTTTGAGTCCGATAAGAAGTTTTGGGAATTCTTTTTCATTCACTTTCGGATGAACCATTGCGCCAAAATATCCGCTGATGCTGCTACAGAATAACTGTGCATGCGCCAAATCCTAACGACCGACAGCTGTGCAGCGTAAAACCTTCTCTTTCGTTGTGCAGCGTCTCACTTGTTTGTAGAGAAATCTGTCTGACCTGGAACCGTCGCTTGTGTAAGAGCTGTTTGTTTCGTTTTGCCGAAAACATGATACTACACATGTAGTAGAGCAACGAATTGTCGTAAAATTTCACATCAAAACTTGGTGAAACCGCTAATGAAACTTCTCTTTTTTTAAAAGAAGTTATTTAATATAGAAGTGTTATTTTATTATTATTATCTTTATTAGTATAGAGATACAATGTATCTGTTACAAAGGAGTTCAAGTTCATGTTCACTTTATAAACTTTGTAAAGTGTACGATCTTAGTATTAAAACATTTTTAAATAATTAAAAATTGCGTTTATATTTTTCTCTTCAAAATTATTAATTAATTTACAAAGTTCTTCTTTAGGATTATTATATTTGTGCCCAAATCTTCTAAATTAATTTCTTTTAAGCATTCCAACTACCTGTAAGTACCAATTAAATTTAATGTTGCTTGGATAGAGCTTACTCATTACAATCAGTCTCTTTAAGCAGATTTTTTTACATAGTTATCATTTAAGCTCTGTCACATGATAATTCTATTAAATTTTCTTTATCTTTTATTGATAATGATGTAGCTTTTCCTAAATTTTCTTTATAGAAGAGGTTTGAAAGACAATTTTAATGAAAATGTGCTAACATATTACATTCTCTCTTATATCTTGAGACAGACTAACCTTATTACTGTACATATTAACAACTTTACTATATAACTCCTTAACAAAAACTTACAATTTAAAATGTTAAGTATAAGGGTTGATTAAACGCCAAAAGGTACATGGGAATTTTATCTTTTGTAGAAAAAGAGAAAAAAATTGTCAAAGTTGGGTGTTTTTCAACGTTACGCTTTTTCGTGCAGTTTTTGACGATCAACCCTTATACAACTGTCCTACCAGACAGTTTTAATAATTATTAATTGAAATAATCTTTATGAATTATAGGAAACAATGTTTCTATGATATTCTTATGATTTAATTTTTATTTTTTATCTCCGCCGTTATTATTTATTTTTCGAGTACTAGCATCTAGCATCTTGCGTACCACCAGTGGTTTGCGTACCAAAGGTTGGGAAACGCTGCATTAAACAATCGCGTGCACTATGTGCTATCATAGAAGCAAGGCAGTCTAAATTTGCAACATTTATCACCCTCAGTATTTTTCTTTGATAAGAAAAAAAGAGTAATTATGATTAGAGATCAGTTTGGTTAGTAATTTGATACATTTTTGAAATTATCTTTTACAATGATCCATTTATTACGAATACAATTTGCGAAAAAATGGATTTACAATGCTCCAGGGCTTTTAACTCCCCAGTACAGTAAGCTGTTTGGGTCTATGGTTTGATTTTTATAACTTAATGCCAACGCAATTTTTATTTTTATCGGGGGCATAACATATGGCGGAAAGGCGATTCCCTCCGGGAGTTCAGGTTGGAGGTTCAGGGCACTCGCTTATCCCTTGCCCTCTGATCGCTCTTACATGTGAAGTATATTCTGTATTTTTTCTTGTCACTGTGACAGTTCTAAAAAAAACAAAAAGAAATATATATTTAGTCGTTAGGAGAACCATCTGGCTTTTCGAGAGCTAATACTTCTTGACTTACATTGGAGGTGAGTGGCTCTCTAATTCTCTGTGTGTATGTGTAAATTCTTGTCAAGTTTTACAACATTATACTAACACAAACATAAAACACATCAGTGTTTGGTGTCCAAATAGTAATTGATGGTATGCCTACTCTGCTTTGTGGCCTTCATTAATCTAACTAGGCGCTGTGCTGTCAAATAATGGATGGGGCTCTGTGATGTTAACTCATTTGCACGCTTACAAATCTCACAACGTTGGTGGAATAGTATTTTTTATTTTTATTTTTTTTTATTTAGATTGGTAATTTGTCCAAATGGAACTTTGTGATAATTTAAAGAAGTAGCAAAACACTCCTAAAAAAATTATTAAATAACTTTTAATTGATAATTAATAATACATTTGTATGTGCAAATATTATTATTTATTCTATATTTAAATTTGCTAAACCACTCAAAGCTACAAAATGTAGTCAACAGAGTCCGCTACCTTGGGCTTTACCTTGACAGAAGACTTACATGGAACCCTCATACACGACTTAAGGAGAACAGAACTCAACAGACGCTTCTGATAACTGAAAAGACTATTAGACAACAGATAAAAACTCACTGTAGACAACAGAAGACTTATATATGTAAGAGTATTAACAGGCTTGTCCATGGGACATATTTTTCTGTCCCATCCCATCCCACGGGATTCCCATTATAATATTAATACGGAATACAGTTCAAATAAAATTATTAAATTTATGAAAGTTTACGTTTAGTGTCTACTAAATAGGACTACGTGTACAAAGAGACATGCAAAACGACTAAATTTATTAACATTATTAACTTTAACACTCAAAAGTATAATCTAAGTATGACAATTCAGTATCATTCTGACACTCTCATTCTATTTCTGAGTCACTCTATCTATTCAGCACACTATCAATTTCCTATCAATTTTGTTGCACTTACGCAACTGCAAATTTCAGCCTAAATTTATTTTACAATATCAAGTATCGACTACCATGGGAAATACAAATGTGTGCTGTCCCTTCCCATCCCATCCCATGGGACGTTTCCCATGGGAATAACATTCCTATGGACAACACTGAGTATTAAAGCCCGTCTGGGTCTATGGCATCAAACTGTGGGGTTCAACCAAACGCTCAAATCTGCAAAGGATCCAGGCCTTGCAGTCTAAAACACTTAGTAAAAGCTCCTTTCTACGTCACCAATCAAACCATTCACACAGATTTGAACATTCCTTTCGTCACACAAGGAGCTGAAACACGTTACAGAAAATTCCATTTTAACATTCAAACACATCCACTTGTACATCTATCTTCCAGAATATTTCCAGACAACCCTTCTAGACGTCTTAAAAGACAGTGGCTTCGCGATCTCCTCTCTGATGAAGAGAGTCAGTAGAATTTAGAATGATATTGGAGTGTTACCGCTGGGTAACTTCTCCACTCTGATATATGTGAATGTTATTTATTGTTATCATTGTTGCTTATAACGCAAAATGCGTTGATTGTCACTAAATAAATGATTAAAAAAAAAATTGCTAAATTTTATCTTGACCCTTCACTGCAGAGCGAAACCGTTCGGTTACTTTTCTATTTGAATTGTTCTATTAGGGCAGCCATTTTGTTATTTTTTGCATTTACACTTTTTTAAAAGGCATGTTCAGTTGTCAAAGATCAAAAGAAAAGTCAACAGAAAACAATTCTAACGCGATAACAGTTATTTTATTAAAAACAAGATCTGTGTTAGAAATCGTAGCGTTTTGATATCTCTTGACTCAGTTAAAAATGAGTTTAAAGCATAAAAAAAAAAAAAACTTATTAGGGTATAGCAGATATTTTATCAAATTTTTTAAAAATAAAATACATTTCTTCTAAATAATGGAAACATTTAAGTATTATAATGAAATTAGTCTTAAGCGAAATAGGTACGACAAAGCGATTTTAGCTAATATATGTGATACGAATAGAATATGATGGTTTTACGTTATTTAGGAGTTATTCTGAGTGTTTTCGCATTACTTATCTTGTCATATCCAAGTTAAATGCTTGGCTTTCATATTGCTGAATAAGAAAATTATTGGGGGATGGAATAGCCAAGCCTCAGACTATTTCAACTGCGAAATTTGATTTGATGCCACGTCCAAGAAGAGTGAGGCCACTGAGAAATGTAAACACTTTTGCCGGAGTAACCACCAACCCTGCCGATTATTAGGATACACAAGATAACCCGCTGGCCAAATCATACAGCTAAATCTTGCAAATAAAAGTGCATTTAACTTATCAATCGTCAACCATATTTTGGTTACTTTAAATTAGAAATTGTAAAAAAAAAAAAAAAAACCTTTGAAATCCAAAGTATACTTATCCATTATTAAAATTCATCATGATCCAACTCCACCTTGCATCACAGGAAACCTTTTAGACTTTAAACTCTTCTGCAGTCATCTCTCTGAGAGGCACAAGCACGATCTTCAGCTGGTTGCTGTTACTAGAAGGCATTGACTAATGAAATATTTTAAATCCAAGAATTTCTATCTGGCAAAACCTGCCAAAGCCTAAACCTGTAGGATTACACTTGACCTACCCTTATGCTGCTGACACATATTAGTTCGAAACTGATTACTTTAAAAGATAATTTAAGTGTTGTTCATAAATTTTTCCAGATCATTGAGCGATAAAAATAAGGTTTGTAGGCAATTTCTCTTTTATGTCTTGTCTCTATTGTATTGAACAATGAATAAAAATTGAAGCTCTCAGTAAAATGATAGCAGATGTATACTTCAATGTAAAAAAAAAAAGAAATTATTAAAAAAATATAAAGAATAAATGATGTAGCATAACATGTTCAGCAACAGCACATCAATTTATGTACGTAGAAGGATGTGGTTGCGATGTTAGCGAAATGATGGTGCGCATGTAAAAATTGAAGAGAGGCATGGCGCATATTCTAAATGGAGCTAATATTATAGCTTTTTTGATATCGTGTAAAAAGTACCCATCTTATCTTTTATAGCATGCTGTACTACAACTTGGGTATATATCATTAATCATTTCTTGTATAGGAATACGTGTGCATACATATAAGTTCTTAAGATCTACGTTTGACACTGCACAAGAGCGGTTATAAAGTAATTGAAGTACTAAGTACCAAAATTACGCTAATTTGTTGGAGATATTATCCAGTTAACTGTTTATGACGAAGATATTCGTCATGAAAAAAGTGTAAAATTTGGTGTTATTACGAGTCTATTCGTCGTTTTCAGTAGTGACTATCGGCAGTTAATTTTGCAATTTTAGTTAAAACTAAAATATATTCGTAAACTGCAAGAAGTTTGGAATATTTTGAGGCCATGTCGAGATAAAAAGAACTAATATATATATATATAGTATGAATTAGTCTACGTAAATGTATGCTTGTCTTTTATTAGTCATCACTGAATCAATAACGAATTCATACTCGTATATTGTGTTAGGCTACACTATGGCAGTAAGTGGTGTGCCTGGTGATAAAAAACGGGATGAGGATCCTTTTGTTCCCTATTTCCCTGTATTCAAGAGTCGGAGCTTTTGGCTCATGTGCAGGGATTTAGCGATCATCCAAATTGCTGAGTCGTGGGCTACTAACCTGCCAAGATATTTCCCTGCATAATTGTTTGTATTTTATCATCTGGTCAGGGATTCATTTGCATAAATACCAGTCTGTAATGTTGCGACCTACTCGGGATAATTGCAGCAGTGTGCATTCTTTGTAATTTGGTATTTATGCAAGGACAGTATTGAGTAAGCTGTTTAGTGGCACCGGGTTTTTCCAAGTTTTGTGATTATTTGTCGGATTTCCTCTTAACACTTTATCATTTGAATGCGTATTTGAGATAATAAGGTAATTTAGAAAATATTTGTGTCCGATCGTAGAAAGTAACTCTGAGTGTAGCAAGCTGTTACCAGATCAACAACAATAGTATATTCGAGTGCAACGACATTTATTTTTGATGTTTTTGGTTCCTATTTATGTTAATATAAATAAATGAGTAAATTTACATGAAATAAATAACGAAAAAAAATTTAAAAGTCATTTCATTGCAACCCAAATTCATATCAAACATACTCTGGGTTTGACGAATATATTCGCCATCGCTTAATTTGTAAGACGCACGTAGGAGACACATTTTCCAACAGGATCGAAACAGTTAAACCTGGTTATGGGCGTTTAGGATTATATCTGGGATTGGAACAATGGAAACTCAATGGTAAATGTGCAGATTACCGAGCTAGGGATATTATTAGTTTATAAAATTATGGAGCATTTTATCGTTTACTGGAATTGATACTTTGGGCTAGACAAAGATAGAGAGAACTTCGTCCGGCTGATCTGGCCGATGAATGTGGAGAAGTATTTGAGTGATATCAAGCAAACGTTAAAGTGACCCACAAAGATTCTCTTTCTGGAAGAAATGATTCCTCTAATCATTTCAAGGAGGCGGACTCCAGATTTAAACTTTTTTAACTGAAACTATTTCAAATCTCGAGTTTGGTTATGTCTCATACTCAAACTGTGGAAACCTTTAATATATCAACAACGCAAGAAATCCCTGCCAATCAGCCCGAAAGGATTTCCGTAAAAGGAATCAGCAATGAAGGTTTGAACAAACTGATTGGATAGTGGTTATGAACTCGTATATACTCTTGAGGAATAAAACGATGTATGTGTAAATTAGCACAATTGTTTTGGGTTCCATCAGCTTCACAAAGCGCGAAATTCTTTCTGATGAACCATACATTTTCGAAGACTAACACTCTTACAATCAAATTATCAAGTTATATTTGCAAAGTTTCGTTATTATTTTGAAGAAAACCCAGCAAATTTTAATTAGAGATAGTTTTTATTTCTAATGGTTCAATTGAATATGAAAAAAAGTATGAATGTAGATTACATTTCATTATTAGGGCAGCAATAATAAGGAAATTAGGACTCTAATGTAATTAAGTCAGCTAATGTTTGCTACAGCCGGTACAAAGCGCTCGTAACGTTTTCTCTTGTAATAAAAGTTCCAAAAAAGAGGTAGTATGCTTGTTTTCCTTGCAGAAAATGGGGCACTAACTTATATTCTCACTTGCCCACTAATTTTCTAGTATTAATTTTAAATTTACAGTCACTTCCAATAAATTTTACATGACTGTAATTAAAACCTAATGAAATTACTTGAATATACTTTAATTGATCAAAATAAACGACAGATCAAAACTCTCTCTGGACAACAAAAGACTGATATATACTTCTATTTTGAAACCCATCTGGGCGTACGGAATAGAGCTGAACGGTTCAACCAAACGCACAAATCTCCAAAGGATTCAATCTCTTCAATCTAAAATACTTCGAACTATTGTAAAAGCTCCATTTTATGTCTCCAATCTGACTATACACACTGACCTTAACATTGCTTTTGTCACCGAAGTTGCTAAAACACGATACAGAAAACTCCACTTCAGCCTGCAATCTATGTAAATCCTCTAGCTAAAAATCTTTCTTTAAGAACTCTTCCTGACAACCCGGACAAGACGTCTTAAAAGACAGTGGCCTCGTGATCTCCTCACAAGTGAAGAGAGTGACTAACAGCCTAATGTTTTGGAGTGTTACTACTGGGTAACTTCTCCACTCGTTTGCTTCATTTGTTACTCTGTTATCATTGTTAATTTAAGCGTCAAGACGCAGATTGTGGCACAAATAAACGCAAGACAAAAGAAATTGATGGTCTATGCCGAATAACTCAGGATAAAATTATTCTGATGTTTCCTTATGCACATCGGAGAAGTGGGCTAAAGGTATCTTCTAGGAAGAGGAAAATCTAAGGACAGCAGCTGGATTTGAACTCAGGATTCCATTTGATAATCCAGTAGGCTAGCCACCTTCAAGAAAGAGATTGATTACATTTTATTCTTTAATATAAAACATCCATAAGTCCATCTGCTGGCCCTTATATTTTCTCTTCCTAGGAGCTTCTTACAGCTCATTGTGATGGACAGTTTGTCTGTGACGAGAACACTAACTGGAGGTCCGGTAGTGCTCTGAAAAAGGCTCTAGGCGCCAATATTCACAGATCTGGACCCACCTCAAATTAAAAATAAATAAATAAATGATATCGCTATCTTTTGTACGCCATATTTTTTCAGAATATGTCAGCGTGAATTCGAGAACCTTATGTTAAAACTTCATAGAATAATGTTCTTCATAGTTGTTTTTCTCTTTTATTTATTTTTTCATTAACACAAGAAGAGGTTTACTAAGACTATAGTATTTTATTAGAAATAATTATTTACCTTTGTTTATTAGGAGGGCTAAGCATGGTTTTGAAACTTCAAAGCAACAAAATTGTGTATCAAATAAACTTGTTAGGAAGTTGATTTGTTAAAATGTGAGATAAAAAAAAAATAAAAAAAATGTTATTCACAGATATAGAGTAATGATGAAGATGGGACCCTAAGATAGACTGGACTTGGGCGACCAAGAAGTGATGGTGGAAAGAGGAAGGACGTGCCAGACCCTCGGACCGACACAACATTTTACGACTCTACCTAACCTATTTGTCGTAGAGCCCTCTGGGTGTTAAGAATCTGAAGTCTAAAGGTGTTTATCTCTATGTGTCATACATTTTTATAGGTCTTATATCCCCATAGCCAGGGAGTGTGAGTATGTTTGGAGGAGGTGGCATGTCCTTCACAACTTTGGTGGCCTTCTCTTGCTTTTTTATGTCATTTCGTCCTTAATCTGATAGTTGTTTCCTTCTTTTTATTTCTTTTTAGCTTTTATTTACAACTTGGCGACCAACCTTTCCAACATTGCTCAACACTGATTTCATCCTTTCCACTTTTCAATTTTTTATTTATCAGCCATAGAATTAACATATTATTTAAATTTAGAACCAAAACAAGTTGTATTTTACCTTTTTTGGAGTCACAGATTTTGCCTTCACATTTCTTTCAGCGGTATTTCCGGAGACAAATTGTGTATTTTTACTTTCTTTAATTACCTAAGAAAAGTAGTACTGAGATTATGCCAAATTATAGACATTCTGTGTTCTCCGAAAGTAGCCTGTATTTGAGTTCACCTGTGATTGAAAAATTGTTCAGAAAATGGACTCTAGGTAGGCTAATACAAAAATATTTAATTGAAAAACATCTTATTACGATAAAGTCAGAACATAGCCTTCACTTTCAGACGTGCCGTATATTCTCTAGTTTACTACAACCGGACTGTACTTGTACAACACCCTACCTCAGACTATTTATGGACAAACGATCAACATGGAACCTACATACATGTCTTAAACGGCATGAACTCAAAAAAAAAAACTTCTACCTACTGGTAACACTCTTTGACAGACGATCAAAATTAATTCTAAACAACAAGATGTTAATATACAACGCGTTACTGAATTCTATTTGGACTTACGGGCACAAATTAAGGCTTGAGTTCAGCCAAGCATTCCAAAATCTACGGACTATCACAAATTCTACGCCATATAACTACTCCATGCTGCATCTCTAACAGAACCATTCAGTCAGATCTAAAAGAACCTTTTATTCAAGACCCTCATCTCCGCTTGATACCTTAAGTTTTCTGTCTCATCTTTCCGCCCATCCCAACTCTCTCATTGACCTCTGCTTTCATCTTTTAACACTTTCAGAAAACCGCCAACCGTTGGCGACTGAGAAGACGCTGGCCAAAGTGAGTTACTTAGCGTTGAAGGTCCATAATTGATTCATTGATTCATTGCATTAACACCAATGAGTTATTATTTTTTTAAAAATGATTTAAGGCGCGTCAACATCTAAGGTTATTGGCGCCCGGAGCTTTTCTCAGTGCACTGCCGGCCTCCGGATTGTGTTCTCTCGTTACAGACAACACTGTCCATCACCGGACAGTGAGCTGTAAGAAGCTCCTAGGAAGAGAAAATCTAAGGGTCAGCAGCTGGATTCGAACCCGGAACCTCCGCTTGGGAGTCCAGTACGCTAACCGCATAGCTAATCCCTTACCTGCCAATGAGTTATTATAACAGTTATTATATTTACTAGTTGCAGCTGCAATTGTAAATTTCAATACATTTTTTTGAACAAGTTAGGGTTTTCCAAAATTTTGACACGCCGCACTAAAATGGATTGCCATCACTGGTCTAGCTGATTCCTCATATCCAACTGGTCGTTTCCTCGTTGCCTAAACTGCCGCCATGTTCTGGAATCCGTTGAATAGATAAGATAAATTAGGGAAATCTCGTTGATTCCACGCAGAATAATTAAGTTATAGCAATTTTTAATTTCCAACGTCTATTAGTCATTGTCACGGCTTAGATCTACAAGTAAGGTCAAGTTACAGTGACGCATGAATTTATCTATCTTACTGAGAAAGAGGCAACCAATCTTTAACGCACCAGTTGCCACTAAACATGAAATAAATCAGCCGTTGCACTCACAAATCAAGGGCTGAATTAATCTACAGAGCTGATGAATAATTCTCCATGTCTTAAAGTATTTCAGTTGAAGTGTTGGAGTCCATTTTACACAGAACGTTTTTCATCTTCACAAAGTAATCGTGGCAAGTTACAGATTAATTTCATGAATCATTTTTTGTTAATTTCTGCAGCAATATTAGTAACAGAAAGTTTTGCATTTTGACTTTATACTTTAAGTTTGTTTTGAAATCACTTGAGTGCAACAAAGAGATTTTATTTGTTAGTCTGACATATGAGTGTGGGGCTCTTAATCTCAAAATTGTAATTTTTCGGATAATCCTCCTATTCGTTACACAGCTAACAGCCAGCCAAATTATAAAACGATAGCAAGTTCTTAAACAAAGTCAGATGACCTGGAAATGTCTCTCTACTAGTTCAGTTGTTAGTTTTCTAAGATTGTGGTCGAAAATAGCTTCTCTTTAAACTTGCTATACTAAATACGTACATGTAGTTCTAAAAAACTTGTACATATGTAAGCTATTTTTCGGACATAGTCACCATTCCTCTCAATGCAGGTGGTGAACCGGGGTATTAATTTTTTGATGCCTTCCTCGAAGTAGTTTCCCACCAACACCTTCGTCCACTTCTCCACCTCCCCCTGCACCGCCACGTCGGTTGATAACCTTTTTCCACCCATGTGCAGCTTCAGGGAAGTAAAGAGATAGTAATCTGAAGGTGCTAGGTCCAGGACATCCCATTTAAACGAGGCGAGCAGTTCCTTCGTGGCATTGGCCGTGTGTGGTCTAGCATTGTCGTGCAGCAGGCAGACTCCCTTTATAAGCATGCCTCTTCTCTTGTTCTGAATCGCCCTCCGCAATTTTTTTTAGGGTCTCACAGTCTCCTTGCAGAGTTGATGGTTTCCCCTTGAGGCATATATTCAATTAAAATTATGCCCTGACAGTCCCAAAACACGTATGCTATGATTCTCTTAGCTGAAATTGTGGTTTTGAACTTTTAGGCGGAGAGTGAAGAGGTGTGACGCCACTGTTGAGACTGCTTTTTGGTTTCAGGTGTGTACGAGGGTCGTTTGAAAAGTCCGTGCAAAAATAAAAACTACTTAATTTTTTGGGGTAATCCTTTTTTATTTTTCAACATAGTCTCCTTTTAGGCTTATACACTTCGTCCAACGCTGCTCTAGTTTGTTGATCCCTTCCGAATAATAGGATTTGTCCAAGTCTAAAAAATAGCCATTCGTTTCTGCAATCACCTCCTCGTTTGAATAAAATCTTTATCCCGCCAGCCATTTCTTCATATTGGGGAACAAATAGTAGTCCGAGGGAGCCAAGTCTGGAAAATAGGGGGGATGTGAAACGAGTTGGAACCCTATTTCCATTAATTTTGCGACCACAACTGCTGAGGTGTGAGCTGGTGCGTTGTCGTGATGGAAAAGGACTTTTTTGTGGGCCAATCGTGGGCGTTTTTCTTGCAGCTCGGTTTTCAAACGGTCCAATATCGATGAATAATATGCACCTGTAATAGTTTTACCCTTTTCCAGATAGTCGATGAGGACTGTTCCTTGCGAATCCCAAAAGACAGTCGCCATAATCTTTCCGGCCGAAGGAACGGTCTTCGCCTTTTTTGGAGGATTCCCCCTTGGTAACCCATTGTTTAGATTGTTCTTTGGTCTCAGGAGTGTAGTGATGTATCCATGTTTCATCCACAGTGACGAAACGACGCTTAAAGTCCTGCGGATTCCTCTGGAACAGCTGCAAACTGTCCTTGCAACACTTCACACGATTTCGTTTTTGGTCAAGCGTGAGCAATCGCGGCACCCATCTTGCGGATAGCTTTGTCATGTCCAAATGTTGATGCAAAATATTATGTACCCGTTCATCACTTATAAACTGTTCTAATCGAAGGTGCAGAGTCACCATAATGTTTATCAAGCTTCTCTTTAGTCTCCTCAGGCGTTTTGCCTTTCATAAAGTAGTGTTTAATCAACACACGAAATTCTTTTTCGTCCATTTTTTGAAAATCACTCGACTTCCTCGATTCAAACGAATGCCAAACACAAAGAAATAGACCGATCTGGCTGAAACTTGGTGTGTGTTCTTCCAAGAGATGCTACTAACTAAACATAACCTCGATACGCGCCAGTGGTGCTATCTCTCTGACTTTGCACGGACTTTTCAAACGACCCTCGTAGTGTGCAACCCAAGTTTCATCTCCAGTAACAATGGAGCGGAGAAATTCATCTCCATGGAGTTTGTTGCATCTCAAGAACTCTAGCCCGGCCTCCACTCGATTCAACTTGTGTGTTGGTCTGTCAGTTGGAGGAACCCACCTCGCGGACAGTTTCCGATATCCGAGAGTTTCTGTGATGGTTTCGTGTAGCAGAGGTCAGCTACATCACAGAAAGTTCATCCATAGTCAATCTGCGATCGTCAAGGAGCGCATTTTCGATTTTTTTTCCACAATTTCGTCGGTCACGATTGAAGATCTTCCGCTTCTCTGATCATCATGCACAGACGTACGACCGTTTTTTTAAACTCGCGACACCACTTGAACACACTCGTACGATTCATAGCTTTATCACCATATGCTGTTTTTACCTCATTATAAACCTAAACCGGAGTTTTTCCCTTCCAATCGAGATAACGGATGACGCTGCGTATTACGCACTTGGCGGGAGATTGGATTGACATTTTTCACGAAACCTATTGTCGCGACGACAGTTCTCAACGTACTGACCTAAGATGAAATGTTTTTTTTTAATCAGCAACTGAGAGAAAGATTTTTTGGTGATCAATATTTATTTATTTTTACCCTAACGTTTTGAGTAACATTTGCACCCTTAATCAGGGCGCTTCCTTAGGAATAGAGAGAAGTGAACTAATATTTAGTTTTTACGGTTAAAATACCACCCCTATTGCCTTATTTGAATTTTCTGCGACTGGAACATTTGAATTAAGACAAAGAAATGTTGGAATCAATTCAGAGTAAAACTTTTTATTTTATTTTTCTCAAAATAAATCAATTTTTAATGGGAGTTTTTATACGATTTCTGCAACAATATCTTTTATCTAGAGAAGGGATTAGCAGTGTGGTCAGAGTATTGGAGTCCCCACGCGAAGATACCGGGTTCGAATCCAGCTGCTGACACTTAGATTTCCTCTTTCTAGGAACTTCTTACAGCTCACTTTGCAGTATAATGAAAAAAAAGCTCCGAGCACCAATGACAGTTGTTGACGTGTTTTAAAGGCTCTTTTTCTTAATTCTAATAAAAAGAAGTTTTATTATTTTAGCTTGAACATTTTTAAATTGAGCAAGAATAATCTTTATAATAAATACTCGATATTTATAGAATAATGAATTATGTTAATTATATTAATACAAAATCTAGCGCGAATATTAACTAACACCAGATTTCGTTATTAATATTAATTACATCATTAGTTCCATAATTTTAGTTCTAAATTCAGTTAAACCAATTGAAACGCAATCACACCTCTTTCATAATGTATTGATTCATTTGACTCATTATGAGCGCTTATTAAACATTTCATTTGAACTCTGTTACCTGATTTAATGCTATTATATTCTGTAATTAACTGGATTTATTTATTCCAAATCTATTGAAACACGCCAGCTTAAAATGATTTGCATAGTTTGATTTGATTTATTATGACTTCATTAAGCAATAAATTTGGGAACTCTATCTGCAGTGTAGTGCAATAAAATATGTGATTAATTTAGATAAATTTGGTTTACTATATTCTTTGATAAGAATTTAATTTACCTTTTTACCATTTATTACCTAAATAAATATATATAAAAACGTTTATTTTATCTACATTTAATAGGAGCTTTACTATTGGTACTTAAATTACTTCATAGCTGACCTCCTTAATTCCTAATAGTTAAAAAAAAAGGCGAGCCAATAACAAACTAGCAGACGCCTATTTTATAAATACAGCACTCTGATTGGCAGCCATTAATCTCTCCACCTTTAAGCCATCTGAGCTTCTAGGTATGGCATTTTGTTATTTTGATAAGAATAGGCAATTTTACTTCATTTCTATGACAAGTTTATCATTGAATATTGCCCATTTCTTTCGTTTCACTTTTTTTCCCGAGTGAATGTTTATCTAAATAACTAAAAATTAACTGAAATTGATAAATGCTGGCTATTAAAAGTTAATATTTCTTCTATAAGAGCTCAATTGATTACTACTTTTTACTATCTTAACTTTTGTGTATGTGTGTGAATTTGGTGTTAGTCATTAAGCAACTATTGTTTATACAGGGTGACCAAAGTTATATGCTCCACCCACTTTTTTTTTAAACGGCGGGAAATTTCGAAAAAATAAAAAATACGTATTTAATCATTTTTAGTCTAGTTTATTTTCAGTGATTGGCCAATTTTTTTAAACCCCTGTATCTCGAGATACAGCATCTAACTTTGTTTTTTCAAATGGAACGTTATATTTTTTTGCATATTTTTATAGTATATGAGCTTCTAAAAAAACGAAACATAAATTTTTGAAATCGGTTAGGTTTTTCAAAAGTTACGGTAATTTAAAATATGAAAAACAAATTTCAATTTATTGTCAAAATTACGTTATTTTTTTTTTAAGAATCTGTTCAAACTGGGCACAACCAACGGATAGGCAAGCAAAAACTCTGGACTCCCACGCTTTGTTTGTAGCAGCACTTATGGTGGCAAAGTCCAAGATCTAGGTAGGCTAGAGTTATTCGACGTTCAGATTGTTTTTTCTACAAACGTTGGTGTGGAGTCTTAGGAAATCAACTAATCGGCTCATACTTCTACAGAGAGAACTTAACTGGTGAAAGGTATTTAACTTTTTTTAAGAGACATTTTGCCAGTTCTGCTTGAAGATGTTCCTCTACAACGAAAGCTAGATATGTATTTTCAACAAGTTGGTTGCCCGGCACATAATGCGAGAGTTGTTCGAGGTTACCTGGACAGAAATTTCCATGAAAAGTGCTTAGGGACTCATTGACCCATCTAATGGCCACCTCGATCTCTGGACTTAACCCCAATGGACTATTTTTTGTGGGGATATCTAAAAAATAAAGTGTACAGTAACCTTAATCCCGTGGCTTCAGTCGATGATCTGAAATGTCGAATACCTCTAACCTGCCTAGATCTTGACTTCGCCACCATAAATGCTGCTACAAGCAAAGCGTGGGAGTCCAGAGTTTTGGCTTGCCTATCCGTTGATCGTGCCCAGTTTGAACAGATTCTTTAAAAAAAAATAACGTAATTTTGACAATAAATTGAAATTTGTTTTTCATATTTTAAATTACCATAACTTTTGAAAAACCTAACCGATTTCAAAAATTTTTGTTTCGTTTTTTTAGAAGCTCAAATAATATACAAATATGAAAAAAAAAATATAACGTTCCATTTGAAAAAACAAAGTTAGATGCTGTATCTCGAGATACAGGGGTTTACAAAAATGGGCCAATCACTGAAAATAAACTAGACTAAAAATGATTAAATACGTATTTTTTATTTTTTCGAAATTTCCAGCCGTTTAAAAAAAAGTGGGTGGAGCATATAACCCTGGTCACCCTGTATAATTATAATTTAACGGAAGTTATATCACAAAGAAAGCGCTGATTATTCAGCAATTATGATATCAACTTTACAAAACAGCATTTTTTTTAAAAAAAATTATTTTAGAGTCTCAGTCTAATATTCACCTTACAATATAATCAATTCATACATATTTGGTTCAGCGTTAACAACCATCATAAAATGTTTAGAACAAATTTTTAAAAAAATGTAGTAAAAGTTATATCGTGATTGTTTACTTCGGCAGAATGTTGTTAGGTGGAATAGTAACGCGTGAGAAGTTTTGAGCTACAATATTTTTTTGTTGAGGTCGACTTCTTGTCATGAAATAAATAAAAGAATGAATGCAATAAGTAGTAGAAAGGTCAGGACATGTCAGAATTTGTAGTAACGGGAAATATTATATTACTTAATGAACGAAACTTCAAAAGATTACCTCACTAACCTTCCATTACCTTCTATGGCTGTCTTATTTGATGTTCAGCACTTCCCACCTCTTGGTCTAACATCTATTCTAAGAATATAAGTTGTTTTTTTACAGTATGGCATCTTTAACAAGTATAAAATACAAACTTCACGACACAAAATATTTGCTATAAATAAGAGTTTTAGTAAAATTTGTAGCTAACCAAAAACAGCTGCATGTTGAAGATACAAGTTTTGGAGTGTGTACTTTGGGGCAAAGGTAAACCAGTATTTTACTTAATTTAGAACTGTCTTCTTTAGAGCAACTTTGTTTTTGGGTGTGAGTTTATAAAACCTAGAAGACTCTCTGAACTTTTACACCATAATTATAACGAACTGGGTAAATGAGTACATAATTAACATAACTTTTAATTTATTAGATTGTGCAAGAGCAATAATACTTTCTAGGTAAGAAAAGCATCCTTTGCATTCTATTCATTCGGTATTTTCCATTAACCAACTTAAGATGGTCATCGTTGGATGATCTTCAATCAGACCAATCCAATGATTTTGTTTTATTATGATTTATATTACATTATATGTATTGTTTTTTTTTTGGCATTAGCTTTCGCCATACAGCCAGCATCGTCTATGTATACGGCCAACATCGTCTATGTATACAGCCAACATCGTCTATGTATACAGCCAGCATCGTCTATGTATACAGCCAACATCGTCTATGTATACAGCCAACATCGTCTATGTATACATCCTAGGTGCTTATCACTAGAATATCACTCACTCTCCATTCTTACTTATAAATACCTTCGCTTCACACATTCATCCCTCTGCTACATATATACTATTATTTTCATAAACCTTACAACTAATGGATGGATCAGTACTCCTTATTCGTGCCATCCTTATAGCTTAACCTGAATTAAAATCACGTAATCCTTCTCTAATCATTTTCTTGCATTCATTCTAATCGGCTATAACTTTTAAATACATTCATATTTCTAAAAATAAAAGCGATAAAATGTCACCATATTAAAATGTCATTCACGGCGATATACGAGGGTCGTTTGAAAAGTCCGTGCAAAGTCAGAGAGATAGCACTACTGGCGCGTACCGAGGTTATGTTCAGTTAGTAGCATCTCTTGGAAGAACACACACCAAGTTTCAGCCAGATCGGTCTATTTCTTTGTGTTTGGCATTCGTTTGAATCGAGGAAGTCGAGTGATTTTCAAAAAATGGACGAAAAAGAATTTCGTGTGTTGATTAAACACTACTTTATGAAAGGCAAAACGCCTCAGGAGAGTAAAGAGAAGCTTGATAAACATTATGGTGACTCTGCACCTTCGATTAGAACAGTTTATAAGTGGTTTCAAAATTTTCGGAGTGGCCATATGGGCACAAGTGACGCTGAACGTTCTGGGCGCCCTGTTGAGGTTACTACTCCAGAAATCATTGATAAAATCCATGATATGGTGATGGATGACAGAAGAGTGAAGGTGCGTGAGATTGCTAGTGCTGTGAGCATCTCGAATGAACGGGTACATAATATTTTGCATCAACATTTGGACATGACAAAGCTATCCGCAAGATGGGTGCCGCGATTGCTCACGCTTGACCAAAAACGAAATCGTGTGAAGTGTTGCAAGGACAGTTTGCAGCTGTTCCAGAAGAATCCGCAGGACTTTAAGCGTAGTTTCGTCACTGTGGATGAAACATGGATACATCACTACACTCCTGAGACCAAAGAACAAGCTAAACAATGGGTTACCAAGGGGGAATCTGCGCCAAAAAAGGCGAAGACCGTTCCTTCGGCCGGAAAGATTATGGCGACTGTCTTTTGGGTTTGGCAAGGAATAATCCTCATCGACTATCTGGAAAAGGGTAAAACTATTACAGGTGCTTATTATTCATCGTTATTGGACCGTTTGAAAACCGAGCTGCAAGAAAAACGCCCACGATTGGCCCACAAAAAAGTCCTTTTCCATCACGACAACGCACCAGCTCACACCTCAGCAGTTGTGGTCGCAAAATTAATGGAAATAGGGTTCCAACTCGTTTCACATCCCCCCTATTCACCAGACTTGGCTCTACTATTTGTTCCCCAATATGAAGAAATGGCTGGCGGGAAAAAGATTTTATTCAAACGAGGAGGTGATTGCAGAAACGAATGGCTATTTTTCAGACTTGGACAAATCCTATTATTCGGAAGGGATCAACAAACTAGAGCAGCGTTGGACGAAGTGTATAAGCCTAAAAGGAGACTATGTTGAAAAATAAAAAAGGTTTACCCCAAAAAATTAAGTAGTTTTTATTTTTGCACGGACTTTTCAAACGACCCTCGTATAAGCGCTAAAATAGATAATATTTTATTTATAAATTATTAATATAAAATAGACTATATTTTTACATATTATGATTTTTAAATCATAATAGTTAGCAGACCGAACATAGTTCCATTTGTTCCAAAACGTTTCCAAGATGTGTAAACAAAGAAGTAAAAAGAAAGATTGTCTGAAACAGACTTGATTTTATCAGAAACTTTACACAAATTTGAAAAACTGGGTACAAAGTTACATAACTTACTTTTTTTTTACATTTTTCAATGTTGTAAGTTATCTCATGTCAATTGGTTTTATAGTTTGGTTTTTATGCTTGATATATTTTAGAATTAGCATTTAGGAATTTTTTAGTATAACGTAAAATCATTTGAATTGTGATAAGACATGGCCTTTAGAATCACCATAATCCAGGCTAGTGCTACCAATTTATTGAAATAAGTAGAACTTACAACTAACTTAAGAAATGTTTACTTAAACAAAATTCCTTAAGTTAAAACTAATAATACTCGTGAGTTCTTAATTATCTATTTATAGAACACAGAACAATGTTGCCCACATTTAATTAAATATGATATTTATTTAACTATCAGTTCTAACTATTTCAAAACAACAGATTTAATTGTATTTTGAATTAAAATAATAGTTCTATAATATCAAATACTTTACATAAAACAATTATTAATTACTTTATGCACTGTAAATACAATGTGCCACAACTGCAAAAACAATTTTATATGAACAATAATATTATTTACTAATTATTATGTGGTATTTATTTTCTTAAAATAAATAATCCAGTAATTAATTACTTTTCTGGGCGGAGCTTAAAGTCCAGCTTCCAATTAGGTGTTGTGGACGGGGGGGGGGCGGAAGCTCATACTTTTCTATAAAAACAATTTTTTTTTGTAACAAATAAAAAGTAGTCATAAGCCGGATTCGAACTGGGGATCTCCCACTTACAAAGCCACGCTCTTGACCACTATATCAACACCTGCCTCAATTAATGATTTTTTTTTTTTATAGTTACTCTGACCAAAAATAAATTAATACTTTATTCAATGAATAAAGATAACCCAAATAGTGGTTTTTAAAGAATTTGGTCACCAAAAAGTATTGTTGTACTTGTTTCTACAGACTTGGGCTTTTACAACTAAATTTTCACCACATACATGCTGTTTTTTCGGGTGAATCATTTTTTATTGTGATCAAACTAATTGTGAAAGAAATTGTTGGCCAACAAACTGGAGATTATTGGAATATGTAGGTTCACCTTTGGATGCACTTTTGGAAAGTCGAGATGAAGCAAGTAAATCACGATTTGAATTAAAAGTACCAATATAAATGTTGGTAGCGTTTAGCAAAGGGACTAAAAACATGCTTAAGTTTTGTATTGACATTTGTGCAACAACATTAAACTGGACTGTTCACGGGTAGTGCAACTGGTTGGCAGTTTTAAATACTTCTTGCACTGATCGCTTTGTTTTCTTACCTTCTTCAACACGTTGACTGCCAAGAAACTTTTCAGTATTCCGGTCTAAGAAGCCAATTTAATTTAATCATATTATATTACCAAAAAATTTATAGTACTACTAGATAACACGTAGTAGGCGTCCGTGGCAAGCAAACAACCTACGAGGGCCTGCCTTCGGATTTTATGACTCCCAAATATAACTTCGACAAGCCTTTCAAAGTCTGTATTGGAGACCGGGAGGCTTGGAGACGTGGACCTCCAGTGGTGGGAGATTCGATGTGGTACACGGATGGCTCCAAGACGGAGCGGGAGTGTACGGGGCGAAGCCGAAATGTAGCTTTCGGTTAGCCTAGGAAAACTAGCTACAGTTTTTCAGGCTGAGCTAGCTGCAATTAGGTTCTGTGCTGCCAAGATTAAAGGGCGAGGAATTATTAATTCTAAGGTCGTAATTCTCTCGGATAGTCAGGTTGTTCTACGGGCAATTAGTTCCTACCAGGTCAACTCAAGGATGGTTTGGGACTGTCTGGGTGCTCTGAAGGAAATTAGTGACCACAATCAGGACTTTCTGGTTCGGGTACCTGGTTATTTAGGACATAAGGGAAACGAAGTGGCAGATTTATTGGCCAGGAAAGGCTCTGCAGGACACTTCGTTGGCCCGGAGCCCTGTTTTGGGGTTTCGAAGTGTCTTAATTAACTTGTGGGTGCAGAGTAGGTCTCAGGAGTGGTAGCTTGCCATCATTGGTCAAAGGCAGGCGAAGGAGTTCATTAAAGGCTATACGCCAAGGCTGACTGCAGAATTAATCCGCCAAGGCCGTGGGGCTATAAGGATGATTGTAGGCCTATCAAGTGGCATCTGCAGGCTCAGAAAACACATGCATCGCATTGGCAGATGATAGCCTCTGTAGGTTCTGTCAGGAAGAGGAGGAAACGGCACTGCACGTGTTGTGTTAGTGTGAGGGGCTCGTGTGGCTAAGGATGCTACTTCTCGGGGAGGAAAAACCAAGGCCTGTGAGCTTTACCCAAGAGTCGCTCTCCAGCATTAAGAGTCTGATTAAAGGATAGGTCTGGAGGGTGAGCTTTAGAGTGAGGAGAGCCACAATAGATCCAAAGGGGTCGCAGTGGCGTAGGCCTTGATGCCGTTCTAATCTAATCTAATCTAATCTAAACAACCTACGAAATATCTCGAAGTTGGCAGTCAACGTGTAATTCTTGAAATTTCTAGAGAGACTTGGTTTTTGGCTGTAAAAATGCTCCGGTATCTAATTAATAATCGCACATAATCGGAAGCTACGACTTAGCCCTCTGAGCAGAAATCGACAGACTACATCAACAGTTTATGATGATGATGTAGCTTAACATTAAACTTAACAAATTTTACAATACCCTGAAGAAGGAAATATAAATATTTACCGAAACGTTGGTATGAAGAAAGAAATTGGTTGTGAATACGAGTATGTGTGACCGCACCTCAAATATTCCCAAAAATCATCAAATATTGTATATGTTTTACAAAACAATATTAATGACTGTATAATTTCTTGATTAGGTATTACATTGAAATGTTTAACAAAAGTTTTGTAGAACTGTTGAAAAGTAGATCATCATAAAGTAGAAAATGAGGTAGCAATTGTGAAAATGATATTTAGCCCATCCACATATCGTGAACTAGAAACTGAACCAAATAATAGGACATGATATTCTTGGTGATGACTGTTCTGAAGTGTCTAGTTCTAATGATCTTAATAATAATAGCGTTGCTCCTATGGTTCACAGTTATTATGTCCGCCATTCTGTGTGTAGTACAACCTCGTTAAATTCCACTTGGCTCTTCTTTTTAACCCAACTAACTCTTGTTTAAACAAGTAGAAGGCCCTTTAGTACTAGAATTAATGTGAATATATAAATAAGAATTTATTTAATTGCGAAGGGAACGTAATGCCGGACATGGATCATTCAGAGTCTTTCATTCAGGACTAGTGCTGCATACAAAGGGCAAAGTTATTCATACGTCTGCAGTTGAGGTTTTTTTTCTTTGTCCCTGCGAAGATCATATCCCTTAACTTCAGAAACCTCAGCTCTGTATTCATAACAGCGACTTTTTACAGGTACTCAACTATCCATTCTGCATTTATTTTTCTACAAGAGTTATGATTATGTATCAGAGAAGAAATAAAAGAATTAGCAGTAATGCTCCCAAAACTCGCTTTAATTTACTAAGCAAGCCGAGCTAATATAGATTATTGATTTAGAGAAAGTATATTTAGAGTGATTGCGATAGGTAAAGTTTTGATTATAGATGGCTTCTTCTTGATTCTCTGTTCTAGGACTCTTGTTTTGTTTTATCATTAGTCGTTATAGAACAATTCGTTTAAAGACAAGTTATTTAACTGCTGAAAACGCTTTTTACAAACACTTGCAAACTGTACGAAACGCTCTAGACCAGGGATGGCCAACTTTTCTGTGTATAAGATCTTTAAAAGTGTGTCGCAATCGACTTGTTGTCATAGGCCTAGTCTAAAGGGGAAGAAGGGTTGTGAAATGCATACTATGTTTATACACTGTGTTTCAGTATAAGGTGCATTCCAGCGAGGTATGGGTAGATAAGTAAAATATATTATTTTTTAAATCATTTATTAAGTTTTCGAGATATAGGCTCATGAGGAAAATAAATTTCCAGACCCAACTTTTGATAGCAGCATTCCGTACGTGCGGTACCTAAAAATTTAGATTTTTCGACACTTTTTCAAGATGGATTTTTACTGACTTAAAATGCAATTTAATTTTTTTATTTATTACAATGTACACATTGTACACTTACAAGTTGTACTATTTGTTCGTAAATATGGAAAAGTTGTTATAAAAATGCACAGTATGGCTGATAATTTGATTTCAATATTTCACTTTTTGGGGCCAGGAAAATTTATCATGAAAGAATAATATGACTTACTTTTTGCTAATCTATCAATATCTCGCTGAGTACACCTCGTACTGAAATATAGATATACGGCTTATCTACCTGCGTAAATAACAACAACAATAATTATTTAAAGGGCCAAAAAATTCACTTCCAGGGGAATTAAAAGAACATAATGGATAATTATTAACAATACTTATTAATTCAAAGTAGCTACAGATAAAGACTGATTTAGAATTTACTTTGTTGCTTTGACATTAATGGGAAGACAGAGTTTGCATGTCTCTAACCAAGGAATCATAATTAGGTGTATATCCTGACAAAGATAATAATAATAATGAGTCTTCAGTATGGGAATCAGTCAGGACAGAACGTTGTTTAGTCTTCGTTAGCTTCAGGTATGAAAATACCGATTCGCATAGGTATGTAGATCCCAAACAAGAATAGATATCCATGGTACACGGAATTCCACCCCACACATGGCGAGCAATCGATGATCGACCAAAACTGCTCCCTGCTCTAGACGATATATTTATTTTGTAAAAATTATTGTAAAGGTTCATGAAATAATTTGGTAGAGCACTTAGTTTAACAAAAAATAAAAGTAAAGTAAAGTAATGTCTCTTTCAGGCAGGCCTTACGTCCATCTATACCAAACTATGTGTCACGGACGGAGGCGACTAGCAAACATACTTTTTACTATAAATTACTCATAAAAACCATTAAATAAAAACAAGGGGAATCGAACCCAATACCACAATACATATTAGCTTTGCGGGTCTCGCCTCTACCCGATCGGCTAAAGTGGCGCCTAGTTTTTACATCAATAGAAGCACAAAACAATTCAAATCTCAGATTCCTTCAATTTTGCACGCACATTTATCTCAAACAACATATGCTCGTGAGCTTAATCTATAGGTATATTTTTGACGCGATTCCGATTTTGTGGTAGATCATAACTGCAAAATGAAGTATAAGGCAATTTGAGGAGGTTATCATTCAGTTTTTCCGATTCGTATTTGTTTCGTAATTGGTAGTGACGTCACTGGGAAAATGTCACGATTTGTTTTGTAAGATATTCTCGAGTTAATACTATTTAGCATAAAACAGGTGATTAGATGTTAGTATTAGAGCTCATAGTTCTTTTTTACTTGAAGATTAAACCTTTCTGGTACTTAAATACTTAGGCAAGAGGATAACTTTTCAAAAAATTAATTTTAATCAGTTAAATCACAAATTAATGTATTTTTTCAGGTGAAGATTGGCGGAAAAGCTGCGCTGAAAATTATAAAATTTTAACTATGTCGCATAATAACAATACCTTCAACGGGTTTAGTAATAAAAATATTTAGTTGGGCTAAACTCTATTGTCAATCACAGCCAATGCTGGCGTTTCCCTTATGGCGTAAACTGGAAATCAGTATGATAATAATAGCGCAGCATAAATTAATGTTTGAAGTAGCTGGCCAAAGTTATTAATTTAGGCGTTGGGTAATTACATACATTTTCAAAATTAGATGAATTTGACCTTTTGGCCTATAATATGTAGTATATACAAACATTTCTGGGCATGAATGGCTAACTTTTAGAAACCTTCGCTTGAAGGCAAAAAGCATTGACTGCTAAAATGCACAAAGTCTTCCTTTGATTGAATTTCACTATAAATTAAATGCTTTGTCCGCAACAAAAGCGGAACTCCATCTGCTAAATACCATCGTTGCAGCTTTCCTACTGAATATTCATTCCACTCCGTTTCTTAGTAATTTCTCCCTGATTCTCTTGATTATTATTATTATTATTATTATTATTATTATTATTTTAGGCGCACCAACATCCAAGGTCATTAATTTCCATTCCTTCTCGAACTTATTACCACTTTACTAGGAATGGTAGATATTCCAGTAACCTAGGTCAGGGGTCGGCAACCTATTTGAAGTAGAGAGCCATTTTTCCTTAAATAATTTTAATAATTCTTACCAAGAGCCGCAAGGATGAGAGTGTAAAAAAACTCTGTAGATCATTTTTGTATTCACAAATTATTATTTTATGATATTCAATAACATTTAAATGTTTTATGTATTTATTTCCCCATATTGCAAAGTAAATAAACAAATAAATTATAACCAATGAGAAGGCGGCAGTCATACAATATAAATCGAGTACTTTATTTTGATATTGTATAATTCTATTCAATTTCGAACCTATCGCATTTAAAATTATTTTTGAAAATATTTTGGGCAGGCTGAAGAGCCACATAATTTGGATAAAAGAGCCGCATGCGGCTCGCGAGCCGCGGGTTGCCGACCCCTGACCTAGGTGCATCCAATGCTGAACCTTGACCAGCACGGTTGAGAGGATCTCCAGGTATCGAAGAATGGGTTACACCCATCTCCTCTTGGATCATCTGCTCAGGCGATGAGGGGGATGGTTATTTCTAGTGTGCCACCCCTTATATTATTAACATTTCTTAGTTATCTAAACTCCTACATATAACTCTTATCGGTCATATAATAAATTTCTCTAAGTACTTCTGTAATTGCGATTTGTGTATTCAATGCACAAATCGATTAACTCCACCTTTTTAGAAATATTTTAAAATTAAGTGTCAAAACTCAAGTTCAATCATAGCTTTTTATATTTACGATAACTTTTCCAAATTATAAAGATTAATACCATTAAACGGCAATATTTTCTTTTGTTAATTAAATAAATGATTTTAGAAACCATTTTGATTAACTCCGTGCTCTAATGTAAATCGTTGCAATAATTAAACTCAAATTCAGTGAATTTATTTTAATAAACAGAATTAAAAATAATCAATGAACATTATTTCATCGTATTTCACCAATTTTTGTTTAATGGAGTTAATCGAGTTGTACAGTGAACGGTTCATACATTAGGTAGACTCGTTAATTTTAAGTTTTTTCTTTCTTGGCTAAAGGTTATTTGCTTTAAAGGGGAAGTACGATACTTTTATAAATAATTCTTTCCCTGTTATTGGCCCTTCTGAATACTCTTAATTTTTGTAAATAACTTTTCTGTAACTCAACAGCTGCACCGGTTGATAGATACTATATCCTCTTCCTTGGAGCGTAAACAGTACTGTTCGGGTGTATTTCTCAATGTGGCTCAGGCCTTTGATCGGGTCTGGCACTCGGGCTTACTGCACAAAGTCAAAAATAATCTTGCTTTCACCTACTATCAGATCTTAAAATCTTACTTAACTGATCGGTACTGCCGTGTTCGTCAAGGGCAGGCCCTCTCGTCCTTTATACCCATAAAAGCTGGAGTCCCTCAAGGAAGCATTCTAGGCCCTTTCCTTTTTCTAACATACACTGCTGACTTACCTCTGTCCCAAAATACAATAGTTTCAACATTCGCTGACGATACTGCTATACTTTCATCCCACTCCGATCCGGTACAAGCCAGTCAGAACATTCAAACTCACTTAAAGCTTCTCGAAACCTGGTTCTGAAAATGGAAATTAAAAATTAATGAACAAAAGTCAGTACACATTACGTTTTCTTTAAGAAAATCTGCGAGTCCACCAGTTCAACTGAACGGTGTAACGATTCCTCCAGCTGACGTAGTACGATACTTAGGACATTGGACAAGAGACTCACGTGGAACCCACATACTCGACTGAAACGACAAGACGTGAACAGACGCTACAAGCTACTTACTAGACTACTTGACCGCAGATCCAAACTCGACTTGAATCCCAAATTGACAATTTATAAGACACTGTTAAGACCTATATGGACATACGGAGCAGAAGTATGAAGCTCAACCAAACCCTCGTAACTCCAAACGCCTGCAGACACTATAGTCTAAAATCTTAAGAAAAATCCTGAATGCTCCAAACTACATTTCTAACCTTACCATTCACACTGACCTTCACATCCCTTTCGTCACCGATCTAATAAAGTCTCGCTACCGCAACTTTCACAGCCTCCTTGCTCTCCATCCTAATCCTCTTGTCCATCAGCTCTCCTCTCCTCACCTTCCAGACAATCCTCCTCGTCACTTGAAGCGGAGGTGGCCTAGGGACCTACTGATGTGAGTGCAATCCACTGAGAAAGAGTTCCATCAATGGGTGGTGACTCCTACATGTCTTTCATGTGAAAATTTAACCAGTTTCATCAAATTTACTTGATGCAACATTTGTTGTAGATGTAAATATGACAAATAAAGTTAAAAAAACTTTTCTGTAATCGTAACAATTCTTTTTTTAAAAAAAAGTATGCTGTGATTCATTGCTTTATTAATCAGTCGAATCTAATAGTTTGGATGTTTGGTCTCAGGTATGTATTGAAAAATTAGAAAGTCTATTATAGATTATCCAAAGAAACTCTATTAAATTTTATTAATAGAATAATTTGTGGTAACCTGTCAAGTGTTTCCATAATATGGTATGTCAGATTTTGATGAATCAATTTACTGGATGGTAGTGCACGATAAGAAGCTGTTAAATTGTCAAGTACTAGTACTATACCCCGAACTTAGAACTACAGTTGACAGGCTAACAAGAACAGGGGCACAGAAAGGCAAACTTCCGCCGCATTCAAGGCGTAGACTTTGCCTCTGGGATTGAGTTTAACTACGCCACTGAATCGTTTCTCCTTTAATCTAGATTGATGAAAGGTAAACATTGACGTGTCCCAAACACTTTCTCTTTCGTTTAATAAGATTTAGTAAAACTTTGTTACTTGTTTCGATAATTTATTTTTATTTTTTTCAGATAAAAAACTGGTGAGAGAACTTAAAACGAGTTTCTGTTACAGCAATGAAAGCAATGAAATTCTCTTGAGCTAGTTTATTTTTACGAAAAAATTGCTGGAATCTAAGAAATAGAATCAGTTATGTGGGACTTACTTCTCCTTCGTCAATGGTGCTTAGGATTGTAATTATCACCAATGCCAGTAAGTTAATCATATTACTGCTTAATTCACTTTACTTCTGCTCATCCCTTTACAACTATCTAATCATATTAAACAAATAAATCCGCACGATGTTTTGCAAAGCAACTTAATATGTGAGATAGCTTCTATAACTGCAACCAGTCTTTCGAGTCATTACATAAAAGGAGGATTACTGAATCTGGATTAGCAACAGGTTTATATCATTAAATTAAAGTAAACTTACAAACTGTGTTAACATAACATGATGAAAAACCCATTTTCTGTTTTAGGTCACAAAATGAAGAGATCTGCTTCAATGTTGTGAATTTGGAGCAAAAGAAAAAAACATCAAATCACATATTTCACTAGTTCACATACTGAGTTCAATCACTGATCACCACAACATGAATCCGCCCCGGCTGTGCCAACAGTGCGAACCAATCAATTACCCATTTATTGAGATCCAATGGGCTAAGTCAGAAGTTCAAAATGTGAGTGAAAAATAATGCCATACAAAGCTGTCTCGCTTTTTAGCAGCCTTCTGCACTTTTGCACCATTAGACTACCCAAATTATCCAAAAGAACGGCTAGATTTTCGGAAATTGGAGAGATGAGGGGCAACCTCTCTAACAAATTGGACGTCAAAAAATTATTTAATTTAAATTCAGGCGCCATGGTAGCCAAGCGGTTAAGGAAGGCGAGACCTGCAAAGCTAATATGTATTGTGGTATTGGGTTCGATTCCCGATCTTAGGCCTTAGATTTTATTTAATGGTTAATAAAAGAAATTTACAGTAAAGTATGTTTGCTAGTCGCCTCCGTCCACGACACCTGATTGGTAGTTGGACGTAAAGCCTGACTAAATGGGCAATTACTTTATTTTTTGAATTCACTGTTACCGAGCAGGAACCAGCTAGAATTTGTCAATTCCAGCGAAGTGTAGCACTGTTTTCTTGCTTTCAGCCCAAATTGAAAATAAATAATTAGATATTACTAACTTATTACATTGTTTGTGTAATCAATTTAGAACCTCAAAGATCTATTAAAACTGTCCGGTTGATCGTCAAAAACTGCACGAAAAAGCGTAACTTTGAAAAACACCCAACTTTGACAATTTTTTTCTCTTTTACTATAAAAGATAAAATTCCCAAATTTTTTTTAGAATATAGGGCAAATCCTTCTTTATGACTTCAATTTTTTTACAACAACCCAGATCTAATAGGTTTCGAGAAAAAAGTTGCCGAAAGTGAGCAAAAACGGCTTTTTCAAAAAATGTTCTTGTTCTTGTTCTTCTTGTTGTTACCTTTATTGCAAACGGCGTAGCGCCTAAACGCGAGAATCGATTTTCATGAATGAGGTGCTATTCGATTCGTAATTTTATTTAGATGTGCCTTTTGGAGGTCTTGAAGTTGTATATCAAATGGGGGCGGAGTAAGCCCCATGTATATAAGGCTTTATACTCTCTCTTCAAGGCTACTTAATGGGAAATTCTCACATTTACAATTAGAAAAAAACATAGTTAATAACATATTCTTGATTGTTATTTAGATGTCTCTTTTAAATAAATATTCTACAAGTTCCTTTACATTAAGGCATCTCGCAACATGTACTTTTGACCTGTATTTTATTAAGACCACTTCTCAAGTTAATCCAATAATCGGAGGAGTTACGAGAAATTTTACAGATATAAAATTGAAGATACATCCTGGGCCTACAGCCTCCTTGCTGAAATAATCACGCTACTACTATATAGCCAGTTTTTTTTCCTTATTTTTTATTAAAATAACTTTTTGAAATTATCTTTGCAAGGAACAACCGAGAAGGAGAGAACTCAATAAGAGGTTGTTGGATCGCCGACCATCGCCAGCCGCCAGCCGGTCTCTCGCCACCTTTAAGTTAATTGTCTTCCAATAGAGTACCACCTTGTTACCTGGTGCAGAACTTGCCGCAGACTGCAGCTGCAAACAGTAGAAGGTATGCATAAGTAATTAACAGAAGTTATTAGAGAAAGATTTCATATTTTACAACCTAAGTTCATAAAGAACTTTATTTTAACTTATACTGTACTTATACTAATTTAAAGTTCAACTTGTACCTTACTTTATCAAATTAAATTTTATACTCTCTTGTTTTACTTGTATTTTATACTAAAAATAAAAAATAATTCTGATTGTATGGAGAATCAGCGAGTAAGGGTTAAAATAACTTTATAAATAACTTTGTAATTTTACCTAGGCGCCACGGTAGCCGAGCGGTTAGAGACGAGACCTGTAAAGCTAAGGCCTGTAATGTATTGTGGTACTGGGTTCGATTCCCGGTCTCTAGGCCTTGGATTTTATTTAATGGTTAATAAAAGAAATTTACAGAAAAAGTATGTTTGCTAGCCGCCTCCGACCGCGACACCTAATTGGTAGTTGGACATTAAGCCCTGCCTGAAAAAATAGGTGATTACTTTACTTTACTTTTGTAATTTTACCACCGCCCACATACCAAGGCTCTGTTTTTAAAGGAGTTAATTAAATACCACAGTTGTCTTGAATCATTAACAGATCTTAACTGTTGTTTTAAGCAGCTTCGGCAGTACATAAACTAAAACGGTTTCATAATTGAAAACCATATTACAATTTCTCTCTGCTACTAAAACCTTTTCTTGAGAATAACTACTTGAAAATACAAATGAATATTTTGAATACTTGTAAGATTTGATGATGAAAAAAAAGATCCTTAATAGGGTTCAATGCCCAGTAGTCGGTGGGCTGAAGTACCCTAGTTAAAGAAAAAAACTAAAGTAATATTTCATGAACCAGTTTCTATTACTAAGTCTCTATTTGGTTAAAGTTTTACAGAACAAACAAAATAAAAACTAATTAAATATATCGAAGGCTACAAACAGGTAGCATTTCTCTTGTAAATAAAAGTTTTGCGCACAATACAATTTAAAAATTAAAAAAATGAATTTCTACATAAATAATATTGAATTAGTGTTTTGTATATAAGTTTATTTCCGGGCTTGACAATACCATAGACAGGAGATATTTCCATTTGGCTGGTTTCCATCCAGCCGAGACAGCCGCTGTAACGTAACTATCACTCTGTATTCTGACTGTCCGTCCAATTGTACAAATTTCCCTTTTTTTTGAACAATAATCAAATAATTTAGAATCTCATGCATTACATGGGTGATTCGTTTCTGTGTCTACAATTGGTTGACTGTTTTCTCCAATCTGAAAATACCTTTTCACCAAGCACTTGCAGCGAGCTCCTACTGCATTATGTTCTCACTGATACAAAATTTGCATTTTTCTCCGTTTTTAGATAGAAATTGATGACATATTACCTTTTTCATTGTATTCTATTGCTTTTTAGCAATAATTCAATAATATTGAATTATTGATGTTTAATAACAATATTTTCCTGTCATATTACACGTACATAAAAATATATACTTTAATTTATGAATATTTCAGTTTTAAATAATCTCTTTTAAAACGGGGTTTCCTTTTTGGTAAGCAACATAAATTATTCATTTCCAAACTAATTAAGTAAACGTTGAACACTGTACCACATTAATTTTAATTTCAACGTTTTAGTGTAACAAATCAAAATTTAGCTTAAGAAGCATATAAAAGTTATAAACACGTTCAGTTTATTAGTTGTTCAATGCGCGAAAATTTGTTTAAATCTAAATTTTTAAATTCAACACAGAATTTATTATTTTTATTGAATATATCTTTAAAAAAATAAATAAAACCTCAGATTTTATTTAAGTTTGGTGTAACAGAAAGGTGTAGGCATCAATTAAACGTAAAACCCTAGAAAATTATGTAATTTGTCAAAATTCCTATCTAAAATTTAAGCAAAATTCACTTTTCATCAGTATCAGTATCAGTAGAACATGGTAGTAAAGGAGGTCGTCATAGAATCTACAAGGGAAGGTTATGAAGGAGTGGGGATAAATACCAGCTAATCAAACATTAAGAAATTGATTTTCTCTATTTTGCCCATTTTCATCTTAGCCAATGCGATACAGGAATCGTACTGGGCAAAATAAATGCCAGCTCTACTACTTCTCATTGGCTGACTGTTTCTCCCAATCTGAAAACACCTTTTCACTAAGCACTTACAGCGAGCTCCTACTGCATTATGTTCCACAGATACAAAATTTGCTTTTTTCACCGTTTTTAGATAGAAATTGATGTCTTATTACATATTCCTAGCTAAAATTGAAGTGAAATTCACTTTTAGTATCAGTAGAACATAGTGGTAAAGAAGCTCGTCGTGGAATCTACAAGGAAGGTTACGAAGGAGTGGGGGTAAGTACCAGCCAATCAAAAACATTAAGAAACTGATTTTCTCCATTTTGCCCATTTTCAGCTTAGCCAATGAGATACAGGAATCGTACTGGACAAAATAAATGCCTACTCTATTACTTCTCATTGGCTGACTGTTTCTCCCAATCTGAAAATACCTTTTCACTAAGCACTTACAGCGAGCTCCTACTGCATTATGTTCCTTTGGTACAAAATTTGCATTTTTCTCCGATTTTAGACAAGGAAGGTTACGAAGGAGTGGGGGTAAGTACCAGCCAATCAAAAACATTAAGAAACTGATTTTCTCCATTTTGCCCATTTTCAGCTTAGCCAATGAGATACAGGAATCGTACTGGACAAAATAAATGCCTACTCTATTACTTCTCATTGGCTGACTGTTTCTCCCAATCTGAAAATACCTTTTCACTAAGCACTTACAGCGAGCTCCTACTGCATTATGTTCCTTTGATACAAAATTTACATTTTTCTCCGATTTTAGACAAAAATTGATGACATATTACCTTTTTCATTGTATTCTATTGCTTTTTAGGAATTATTGACGTTTAATAACAACAATTTCCTGTAATATTAATCATATTTAAAATATAGACTTTAATTTATAAATATTTAAGTTTTATTTTTTATCAAACTAATTAAGTAAACGTTAAACACTTTACCACATTAATTTTAATTTCAAATGATTTGTGTACTTTTCGTTTAATCATTCATTATACTTATCTTTTTGAACGTAAGTTTTTGTTTTGGAGTTGATTTTAACATATTTAACTTTAATTTGGTAAATACTTCTTTGTAGAAAAACTAACAATTTTCAAATGTCATTTTTATTAAGTTTATGAGAGTTTATGGTAAATAATCATTTATTATACTTTCTGTCTTTTTCCTAGAACAATTTGATTCCCTGATCAATCCAATCAGGTGTTGAAATTGCGATAAAAAAGAACTTTTCAAAAAAATTCTTGGTAGAAGGTTAGCGAGTACAATTTTACTAAATGTAATATGGATTGCAAAGGGTCATCTTATTTTTATGAATCCTAAACGGGAATCGAATCCATAACATCGCTAACCCATAACACTTGTTACCCATTCTGCCAACGTAACTCACTATTTCCCTCTGAGATTCATATTATTTAATCTTACAACAGCTGTCAGCTGCAGTAGAACTGCTGGTACAACTAAATGTTTTGCAACAACAAAAAAGAAAAAAAAACTGAATAGAAATAAGTTTTTCATATTTAGCTTTTTGAGCTTTCACAATTGTGGTTTTAAATATAAAAATAATACGTTCCTGTTTCTTTTTTTTTCGGTTAACCGGTGCATTATCGGTTAACGGAAGCGTATTTCCGCCCGCAGGCTAAGTACCTCTTATATTCATTGTAGCAATTTTCCAATTCAACTTACTCAGTTTTTTGTATTTTTTTTTAAAGATTTAACCAAGGCAAATTTTGCCTCCTCCATAGTATGTAGGCTAACTATTTTGTACTTACAAATCAAGTAAATGCTGTGAATCATATAAGGTATTTCTTACTTTTACTGAAGTAAAGTAAAAGCGATCACGTGAAATTGTTTATTTCTATTTTTTGCCAGAAATATCCGTTTTGAACAACTGGTGAGATTATTGGGGGACGATCAAGGGTCAGGTGCCTGGGATCAGTTATAAGTAAAGAAGGTACCTGTATAGCAGATATTAAGGACAAGATAGTTAAGGGCAGAGCTGCAACCCGGGATGTTAAACTCTGTAATTTGGAACCATGATAATAGCAACTCCACAAAGCATAAAATCTACACCTCTCAGTAGAAAGCCTGATATGCATTGAATGCGACGGAAATGGGTTTTGGTGGAGATGTATATACATAAGAGAATCCTCGACAGAGACAACTGACGCGATGTGTACCATAACATACTGAAAAAATGAACGGAAATTATTGTAGTATGAATGAATAACGAACGGCTCCCAAAGAAAGCTCTTAACTGGCAACCCTCCTGGAAGGTAGAGAAAAGGCAACTCTCGAGATAGTTGGATCGTGCAGATTTCAGAAATTATGGCTGCGCGAAGTTCATGTCCGAATGACCCCCCCTTAATAAGGATCTATGGTCACTTGGTGCAAGGAACCCTGATTAGGTAAATATCTTGAAGAAGAAGTAGTAGTAGAGAACAACTGGTTATTATAAAAATGGACTGTATGTGAAGAAAATGTCTTTAACAACTAAAAATCGCAGCAAGCTGAAGCCTTATATTCAGATTTGACCCTGATCAGTGCACCTGACTGCAGCCTAGCAAACGAAACTCTTCAATAGGTATTCAATAGGTAGATATTCAATAGTTAGGTATTCAATAGGTAGGTACATATTCAATAGGTAGGTGTTCTATAGGTAGGTACATATTCAATAGGTAGGTGTTCTATAGGTAGGTACATATTCAATAGGTAGGTGTTCTATAGGTAGGTACATATTCAATAGGTAGCTGTTCTATAGGTAGGTATTCAATAGGTACATATTCAATAGGTAGGTTCTATAGGTAGGTATTCAATAGGTACATATTCAATAGGTAGGTTCTATAGGTAGGTATTCAATAGGTACATATTCAATAGGTAGGTTCTATAGGTAAGTTAGGCGCCACGGTAGCCGAGCGGGTTAAGAGGCGAGACCTGCAAAGCTAATGTGCATTGTGGTTCTGGGTTCGATTCCCAGTCTTGGCCTTGGATTTTATTTAATGGTTAAATGAGAAATAGTAAAGTACGTTTGCTAGTTGCCTCCGTCCATGACACCTAGTAAATGGTAGTTGGACGTTAAGCCCCGCCTGAAAAAATAGGCGATTACTTTGCTTTACTTTACTTCTATAGGTAAGTATTCAATAGGTAGGTATTCAATAGGTGGGTATTCCATAGGTAAGTATTCAATAGGTAAGTATTCAACAAGCAGGCATTCAATAGGTATTTTTTTTTTAAATTACGACACGTCAACATCTAAGGTTATTAGCGCCCGGAGCTTTTTTCAGGGCACTGCCGGCCTCCGGACAGTGTTCTCTCGTTACAGACAACACTGTCCATCACCGGACTGCGAGCTGTAAGAAGCTCCTAGAAAGAAAAAATCTAAGGGTCAGCAGCTGGATTCGAACCCGGGACCTCCGCGTGGGAGTCTAGTACGCTAACCGCATAGCTAATCCCTTCCCTAGGTAAGTATTCAATAGATAGATCCATTCTACAAAATGGATTTTTCAGTATTTTGAGATTATCTCAAAAAGGGCTCCAAATGACTTTTTAAAAAAAAAAAAAAAAAAAAAAAAAAAAAAAAAAAAAAAAAAAAAAAAAAAAAAAAAAAAAAAAAAAAAAAAAAAAAAACCTAAATGCATTAGTGTTTGCCTAAAACCTCTATTTGAGTTAAAGAGAGGTGTCCATCGATTAATTTAATAGAGTTGAGAGATTCGTTGACTTACCTCAATTACATTGTAATGAATGAAGTCCAGGTTGGTCTCGTGTCGAGTTTAAGGTTTACTGAATAGTATTATTACAAAATTCTGACTTATTTTTGGTAACTAGACCGCTAGTGGACTGTACCAATCATAGGTACATAGTTTATAGCATGCGTTACTTTCTGTTTTAAACAAACTCTAGAAATTAAAACTGTTTCGCTAAATAAATAGTTTAGGAAGTCTTGGGAATCAGGATAGCAAGCTTTTTTAGTTAAAGAAGCTGTATTGGTTGGGAGTCGAGAGGAAAAGGAGCTTAAGCAGCGGTATTAGTAGAATTGTACAACTTCAAGCGAGATTATCCTCTATTTAACGTTAGTCACATTTTCAACTACCACAAACGAAATTCTAGGATTAGGGCCCATCTGGTTGGCTGAATTTCGTCTTTACTCTTTACATTATGCTCTACGTCAATAAAACAAAAATAACAAATGTGAAATAATACCATTGATATTTGTTTTTTGTTTTTTTTTGCTTAAATTCCAACTTAACTAATAATATGTTAAAAAACATCAGTGTGACATAAAATCACATATATTCCATGACTTTTTTAAAAAATAAAACTGTACACAATGTAGAGTTCATGTAACTTTACACCGATCACAATGGTAACAGTGCACATTACACATGTCCTTTCCCTCTGTGTGTTTAATCTTTGCAACCTTTACAACCCTTTCTCTGACATTTTGGTATTGAACACTCATATAGTTAATTTGACATTGTCACTAAGGGATGCTATATGTAAATTCTAGCCAGAGTGCAATATTTTTCACATTTCTTGTCACTCTTCAGTTGTATTTGGTTCCAAAAAACAATGCTCATGGATCATTGATTTTATGTTCTTTATTTAGAATAACTTCACACGAATTAATCTCGCGTAGAGAGGTCGGACGGTGAATAGAACTTCGAAGAAAGTAACTGAACTGAACGTATTTATTTGTAAAAGTAACCTTCATCTCCGCGCTCATCTAAGGCTAACTGATTTATCTGTTGACATGAGCTCATATTTTAAAGCAGCCTCTCAGACTAAGTGAAGAGCAAAATATTTAATAAAATCGTACCAAACTTCCTGAAAAAACAGATACAATTTCTCTATTATTATGCATCTGTTAAGAGAAGGGATTAGCTATGCGGTTAGCGTATTGGGTTCGAATCCAGCTGCTGACCCTTAGATTTTCTCTTCCTAGGAGCTTCTTACAGCTCACTGTCCGGTGATGGACAGTGTTGTCTGTAACGAGAGAACACTGTCTGGAGGCCGGCAGTGCACTGAAATAAGCTCCGGGCGCCAATAACCTTAGATGTTGACGCGCCTTAAATCATAAAAAAAAAAAAAAAAAAAAAAAAAAAAAAAAAAATATGCCTCTGTTATAAGAGGTTGTATCTTTATCGCCTTTCACCAAAAATAACCAAAATTTTAAAAAATGCATCAACTTATGAAAGGAATAAAAACTAAAAATTATAGTTCTTTACTCCAATCTTAGTTGTATATTTAGTGTGCATCCACAGAGTGTCTTTCGAATAAATATGCACCTACTGTGGAAGAAAATACAAATTGAGATGCACTATAAAATGCATAATTGTAAAAAGTGTAAGCAAGTTACTGATCGATTAAAATTGGCAAATACATCTTTTATTGAGCCGTTCGCTGCACAACTCGATTAACTCCATAAAACAAAAAAAAAGTGGTGAAATACGATGAAATAATGTGCATTGTTTTTTAAAATTCCGTTCATATTATAAATTCAAATCAATTTACCGTTATCATTTAGCGGCTGTCACAGAATTTGAGTTGAATTATTACAACGATCTACATTACAGCACTCAGTTAATCAAAATGGCTTCTAAAATAAATTATTTTATTAATCAATGGCCAACAAAATTTTTGTCGTTTACGAGGGTCGTTTGAAAAGTCCGTGCAAAGTCAGAGAGATAGCACTACTGGCGCGTACCGAGGTTATGTTCAGTTAGTAGCATCTCTTGGAAGAACACACACCAAGTTTCAGCCAGATCGGTCTATTTCTTTGTGTTTGGCATTCGTTTGAATCGAGGAAGTCGAGTGATTTTCAAAAAATGGACGAAAAAGAATTTCGTGTGTTGATTAAACACTACTTTATGAAAGGCAAAACGCCTCAGGAGAGTAAAGAGAAGCTTGATAAACATTATGGTGACTCTGCACCTTCGATTAGAACAGTTTATAAGTGGTTTCAAAATTTTCGGAGTGGCCATATGGGCACAAGTGACGCTGAACGTTCTGGACGCCCTGTTGAGGTTACTACTCCAGAAATCATTGATAAAATCCATGATATGGTGATGGATGACAGAAGAGTGAAGGTGCGTGAGATTGCTAGTGCTGTGGGCATCTCGAATGAACGGGTACATAATATTTTGCATGAACATTTGGACATGACAAAGCTATCCGCAAGATGGGTGCCGCGATTGCTCACGCTTGACCAAAAACGAAATCGTGTGAAGTGTTGCAAGGACGGTTTGCAGCTGTTCCAGAAGAATCCGCAGGACTTTAAGCGTCGTTTCGTCACTGTGGATGAAACATGGATACATCACTACACTCCTGAGACCAAAGAACAATCTAAACAATGGGTTACCAAGGGGGAATCTGCGCCAAAAAAGGCGAAGACCGTTCCTTCGGCCGGAAAGATTATGGCGACTGTCTTTTGGGATTCGCAAGGAATAATCCTCATCGACTATCTGGAAAAGGGTAAAACTATTACAGGTGCATATTATTCATCGTTATTGGACCGTTTGAAAACCGAGCTGCAAGAAAAACGCCGACGATTGGCCCACAAAAAAGTCCTTTTCCATCACGACAACGCACCAGCTCACACCTCAGCAGTTGTGGTCGCAAAATTAATGGAAATAGGGTTCCAACTCGTTTCACATCCCCCCTATTCACCAGACTTGGCTCCCTCGGACTACTATTTGTTCCCCAATATGAAGAAATGGCTGGCGGGAAAAAGATTTTATTCAAACGAGGAGGTGATTGCAGAAACGAATGTCTATTTTTCAGACTTGGACAAATCCTATTATTCGGAAGGGATCAACAAACTAGAGCAGCGTTGGACGAAGTGTATAAGCCTAAAAGGAGACTATGTTGAAAAATAAAAAAGGTTTACCCCAAAAAATTAAGAGGTTTTTATTTTTGCACGGACTTTTCAAACGACCCTCGTAATGTTGTTAATCTTTATTATTTGCCGAATTTTGTTATAAATTTAAAAAGCTCTGACTGAACCAAGTGCTTTGACAGTTAAATTTAAGATATGTATTTCAAAAAGTGGAATTAATCGATTTGTACAGTGTACGGATCGATTAGCATTAGCTTAAACGAAATCTGGATTATCACGTTGTTGCTAGTTTTGCATTGAGCGAGAGATTTAATCGCTAGTTTAATTAGAATGAATAAATTTCCATCAATGAAGAATGAATAAGCAAGGATTCTGTGCATAAAGATGTCCTGGACAAATTAAAGGAGTATTTATTACGGAAACTAATATTTAATACACAGTTAATTGCCATCTAAATCAACGTAATTGCTCTGTTTAGAACGGGCTATTATTCTACTATTATTCAATAACAAATACTAATTATATTGAACCAGTTATTTAGAATAAAGCTAAAGTCAACGGAAATCTAGTGTATTAAAGTAAAACTTTAATCTAAGCGAAAGAAACAATTGATTTCAGTCATAATTTAGTTATTTCTACAAAATAAAAATTTCTACGACGGAAGACATGAGCCGAACTGCCGGAAAGACCTGAGCCAATAGTCCGAAGAGAGAATGACAATTCAAAAAAGGCGTAATTGCGGTGATGCCTGCGAACGCCACACATGCTGGTCACATAAACAAAAAGAAGAAGATTTTAAAAGAACTAACAAATGAGCAAAAAGGACAAGTAAATAACTAAGTAATTTTTAGAAATGGTCTATAAGCTACGTGAACAGACGGAGGTCCTTTTGCTCAATTTTACATCCTGCGGTCTGAATACTAATTACTGTGTACTGTAAGTAGGGAATTTCATTCAACGCTCCTCTTTATTCTTGTATTCAGAACAGCTAGCGGAGGAGCAACTGTGGTTTTAAGAACTGGGACTATTTCTCTTTGCAGTGGGTTCATTTCATTTCTTATTTAGATGTGAAATATTCAAATCTGCCAAAAGTATACTGTGCGTAAAACAAAAGTTTTTACAAGCTGGAAATTGTTAGCGTCAACGTTACAGCTGTCTGTAGCCCGAATGTAGGAAAGTATTATGACAAGTTGTCTTTGAAGGAATTGTATTTTGAGAGTGGAATATTTTAAGTTGTTTTCCAATTCAGACAATACTAGCGTATTCGGCGTAATGCAAAAGTTTATTAAAAATTCGTAATATTCTTTTGTTGTAAAGACTTTTTTTTTAAAAAATTCTTCATCTAATCAGGCGTAACGGGAGCCGAGCGGTTAGAGGTGAGACCCTCAAAGGTGAGAAGTATTGTAGTACTAGGTTCGATTCCCGGTTTAGGCCTTGGATTTTTATTTAATGGTCAATATTAGAAATTAATAGTAAAGAATGTTCGCTACTCGCTTGCGTCCACCACACCAAATTTGGAAATTGGACTAAGGCCCACCTTAGTGTGGGGATTTAGGGAAATGAAATAGCTGATCAGTTGGCCAGGAATGGAGCTAGTACTCCCTTCATTGGCCCAGAACCAGTCCTGGGGATCATTGAGGTGCAGTTCGTGAGGCTCTCAGAGACTGGGTCTGGAGAGAACATGAAAAGTACTGGGCGATGTTTCCTGGGGTCAAACACAGCAAGAGGGTTATGCCCTTGCTGTGCAAACAAAGAACCAAAGTGACTCTAGGTTTGAGCAGGAATCAGATCACTCTGATTACTGGCCAACTCACAGGGCACGGAAGGTTCAGGAAACACCTGCACAATGTTGGGCTTATTAGCTCGGAACCGTTGTGCAGATTGTGTCAGGAAGAGGAAGAAACGGCTTTGCAATCGAGAGACTGCGCTACGAAATCTTTGGTACCTTGTGACCAGAGGAGATTGTAGCGCAGAAGGAACTGTGGTAGGGGAAGCCCTCAACCTTCTTAGAAGGGGAGGTTTCACCTGCTAAACTTAAGCGAAGGCACAATAAGCCTCTTAGTGGCTGCAGTGCCATGGGGCATGGGTCCCGTCCCGTCGCGTAATCTTAAGGCCCGCCTGAAAAATTAGACATTATTTTCCTTTTTTTTCTTCATCTAATACCGATTTTTCTGTTTTTAACCTGCAAAAAATCAACCATTTTGATCAAAAGTAAATACTTGTTCAAAGATTTAGCTGAGACTTATTTAACCACGATATAACATTAAATAGAAAAGAATAGAAAAATAGTGAAAATATAAATAAAGAATAGGATGAAAATAATACTGCCAATTTCAGTCACATTTTGAATTTTTTTATTATTATGCCGAGCTTTCGACCTAGGGACTAGGTCATCTTCAGGGCTGTGGAACATATTTGCAGTGTGTTAACCAGAATTATATTAAAATGAATAATAATGTAACGTAATTTACAAAATTATTGAAGATGACCTAGTCCAGGAGTCGGCAACCTATTTTAAGTAGAGAGCCATTTCTTCTTAAATAATTTTAATAAATCTTACCAAGAGCCGCAAAGATGGTAGTGTAAACAAACTCGGTAGATCATTTGTATTCACAAATTATTATTTTATGATATTCAATAACATTTAACTGTTTTATATATTCATTTTCACATATTGCAAAGTAAATAAACAAATAAATAACAACTAAACCTGTATTTGAATGAAAATGGCGGCAGTCTTTTATGATTACGTACTGTATTTTAATATAATTCTATTCAATTTCAAACCTATCACATTTAAAATTCTTTTTGAAAAAATATCTTTACTTTATAAATGAAATTTTCATTTTTTCAATAAAATTGAAATATACAATTTATTTTGGACAGGCTAAAGAGCCACAAAATTTGGATAAAAGAGCCGCATGCGGCTCGCGAGCCGCGGGTTGCCGACCCCTGACCTAGTCCCTTGGTCGAAAGCTCGGCATAATAATATAAAAAATTCAATATTATGACTAAAATTGGCAGTTATTTTTTCATCCTATTGAAACAATGAATCAGTCACCAAAAATAATTAATAGAAATAAATGAAGAATAGTATATGACATATTATGTTATAGGATACTTATAAAGATTATAGGATATAGGATTTTAGAAAAAAAAGACTAAAATACCTTCTAATAATTTAGATTATCCGACAAGTCTAGAAATCTCACAAGTTCTGCTCTCTTGAAAACAATAAGTACCGTACTTTGAAACATTGTCCAGCGTGTGATCTTTAAATCGTATGAATTCAGCCATTTCTCCGTGTCCTTAAAGAAAGAGTTGACCAGTTAACGTCACTACAATTCTTCAGAATTTAGTGGAGCTTCTTCGTCTGATCGATTGGCTTTAGACTCTAGTTAAATTAGAAATGATTTTAATCGAAAGGTATGGCCATATTTTTTACATTATGGAAGTTGTAGAATTGAATACTACAAAAAGAATGTTTAATATTTTCTTCCAAACGAATTAAATAAAGAATTTATAGCACAGCATAACGGAAAAATACGCTCTTGAATCAAGTTTCTTAATTCACAAAATAATTTAAATCTTTATTGATGTTTATCTTTTTATGTAAGCAACACAATTATATATTAATTTGTGATAAGTTATAGTAATTTGAGTACTTATTAGCTTTCTAATTTAAAATCTCATCTTAAAGTAGTTGCAGTAAATATATGGGATCTCTCCCTGCTGTTGTAGTAGTTACTGTCCAAGACAGGTTAAGCTATAACTTATCGAATATATTATCCCATACTAGAGCGAACTAAAACTTTTTATTAGCATTTTATGGTTACCTTCTTGGTGTAAACAAGATATATACGAGGCCATATATTTTCCAAGAACATCTTGCCTAAAGTTATAAATTCAAGGAATTATAATTCCATAAAACAAGGGTAAAACTAGTAGTAAATATTTTTGTTCATCTTCTGTATGTCGTAATAAAGTGAGGAGGATGACCTATTTGCAAAAGAGGCGTTGGGTTAATTTGCAAAATTTTTGGAGGCTTCGTGCTTAAAAGCAACTAGTGAAGCTATTGAGAAATGGTTTACAGATGAAAACTACCTCTATTTATTAGAAGCTGTTGGGAATCCAATGACTTTGTTCAATTCAAACCTTCTGAATAGCAATTGTTGTAAAATTAATTCCAATAAAACAACTGAAGCTAGCGATAAATCTATTTTCAGTCCATTTCATAAAACCCGCATCATTGTAGCCAATCCAAGGGCTACCAATTCAGTCCAAGTGATAAGGTTATCTGATTTTATCAGCTATCTACTACTGCACGGCAAAACATGCCTTTGAGTTTATTTTTTGTGGCATTAATTTGTAACCGAAATGAATACATAATTAAATATTCTGTACACCAAACATTCTTAACTTGAAAATAATCTCAACTTCAGTCGATTATTAACTTAACTGGACCCCAAAGTTCATAAAATGGCAGACGTACTAGTGTTTTATTGTGCAATTAAAGAGTTGAGCTGGCGCCTACATATCAACTGGCCAGGTTTTGTCAAATGAACGCAGCTAATAGTGCAAGAGAATTGGCTGAAAAAATGCAAGTTTTTCTTTAAAAACTACATTTATGGATGTGTTTCTTAGGGTGGCAATAACTGTTCTCAAGACAGCATCACATTGATCCAGATTGGATCCAGATAATTGTATTTTTTTAAATAAAAAAGCTGTTGAAGATTAAACAATATAATAATATTAAAAAGGAAATATATTGTACAAGAAAGCAGAAATATTAAATTGGAAATTTAAAAAACTATGTTTTATAACCGCTTAATAAGAAAATGTTTTTGAATTCTCAGACTGGTAGTTGTAAATCTACATGTACTTTTGAAGTTGTGCAGTGGTAAATTAAGAAAAAAAAGAAGATTGAAATGAGTCTCTGATGGTATAAAGAATCATAGACATTTATTTAAGCCTAGTGGCCCATACGTGCACGCTATACATTACGGCGTACGAGTCAGGAAGCGTGTATAAAAATGAAAAAAAGAAAGAATATATGAAAAAATATATATTTCACGCTGTACCGCATCTATGGCATGAAGCCTTTTTGAAAGAGTGATTCAGGGTGGCTTTAGTATATTCCACTGTATGCAGATATACCGGATGTCTGCGGGTTTACAAAAAAAGAGTGACATTTTCTTTTTTTTTTATTTAAACAAAAACAAAATCTTTCTTCTTTATTGGGGTAAAAAACCCCGAGTATTGACTAGCTCCCAGATTCTTTTTAATATTTATATGTTTATGTCGATACGTTTGCATGTTATCTTTAGCGAATTTGTAACATTTAAAATTGTCCTTAAAACCGATAAAAAACTAATAAATTCAATAATAATAATATGTAAGAAATGCGAATGGATTAGCCGAGTGGTTAGCGAATACTGAATTCCAACGCGAAGATCATGGGTTCGAATCCAGCTGCTGGACCTTAGATTTTCTTTTCCTTAAAATTTAAGGGCCGAGATCTTTGCACTGGAACCCAATATTTAGGGTAGAACCCTAACCACTCAGCTAATCCATTTTCTGATCCATGATGATTGTTGTTTCTTTTAAACAAATTGTGTTCAAATTTTCTCACGAATTAAAAAGTATACTTAAGAAAGACTGTACATTTTTGAATATTAAGTAAATTTGACGTTCGACTGGGTGTGGCACGAGGGTCTACTGTTTAAGCTGAGGGATATCATTCTTACCTACAAGATCGATATTTCAGAGTCAACTGTGGAGCAGCAGACTCTGATATCCATCTAGCCCGAGCTGGTGTTCCTCAGGGCAGTGTCCTAGGTCCTCTTCTTTACTCCTTATACACAGCGGACATACATCAACACCCAAATACCATCCTTTTCACCTTTGCTGGCGATACTGCAATCTTATCTCCTCATTCCGATCCTCTTACCGCTACACGAGCTCTACAAACACAAATCAACCACTTACAGGACTGGCTTATCAAATGGCGAATCAAAAGTAACGTTACAAAATCAAAATTTATAGTATTTACTCTTAGACGGAAAATACTATCTCCCATCTTCATGAACCAAACTCCTGTACCAACTGTGGACAAAGTACGCTACCTTGGACTGCACCTAGACAAACGGTTGAAATGGAATCTCCCATACTAGACTGAAAAGACAAGAAACTAACCAACGCTACAAAACTTCTCGCTAGACTACTTGACAAACGTTCTAAACTCAACCTACATAACAAAAGACTCTTTACCTGCTGCTACTGCGTCCTATTTGGTCATACGGCATCGAAGTATGGGGATCGACTAAGCGTTCCAACTCGCTACGCCTCCAGAATTTAAAGTCAAAAATACTTCAAAAACTACTGAACGCTCCGTTCTAAATTTTTAACCTCACCAACCATAATAAGCTCAAAATCCCTTTCATTCAAGATCTGGCTATCTAACTGGTTTTCTCAAATTTCATTCCTCTACCGCAGCTCATCCTAACCCTCTAATCGAACGTCTTCTTCCACAATACCAATTAATTCTCCAAGGAGATTGAGAAGAAGATGGCCCGGCGATCTGCTCTCATCATAAGAGCAGACTAATTTATGTCCACGATAATGGAGTAATGGATAATGGACACCACTGGGTGCTTTCTCCGATCCATATACATGTTATTGTTTTATCTTGTATCAAATTTGCTTGTTGCAACTGTTGTTGCATAAAAATGTTATTTGAAATATTATTAGTGTCAATATCTCTTTAAATTAATATTAAGAGGGTTTTGCATGTCTAGAATTAGCAAAAAATTTTTACCCATTTTATTTTGAGGACTTTTACATTTAGTTCATCTATTTCAGTTTGAAACGAGGTTTTACTTTAAGAATTACAATGATTAAGCTCTCCGAGCTAATTTTACTAAAACTATCTACATAACTCTATCAAGGCATCAGCGAACTGTTATTTATGGGAACAGATAACAAAACCAGAATTATAACAAGAGGAAAAAATCTTCTCTTACTAACCGAAAAGGAGAAAGTAAATACCAAAAAAAGAAAAAATAATAAATTTAATTAACAATTAATGAGATGAAAAAATATTAAATAACCAAAACAGAAAAAAACGCCATATGTTACCCATTGTGTTTTGTGATGTCACAGTTGGGGTCACATGATAACGGAAGTTGTCATCTTGTCATCCATTCTAACCCTCCCATAGCAACCCCTAAACTTTTGGGGGTACCATACATGCTTTGTGTATTTCCCTGTTGTTCAAAGGGTAATTAAAAAAAAATTAGAATCTAACGGACAGGAGCACAGGACGTTACTTAATTAAAGTAACAGGCAAACTTAACGTGTTTTTTCTGCCCTAACCCATTTTTTTTAAATATCCACTTTTTAGAGTTTAGAGTCAAAATGTTGACCAAAAAAAAAAAAATTCAAAACACATTTATCATTTTTTAAAACAAAGCTTTCGAAACAGGGGCTGCGTTTGTTTATTCTATTTTGTATGAAGTTATTTTTGTTCACTTTGGCCACAGATGCCTAAAAAAAAAAATCTCGAGTTTTAAAGGTTGCCCTTTACATGTGAATTAAGTTTTTGCACGGTTTACGCAGAATTGTAATTTTTAATGTTGAATAAATATTTATTTTGGAGGTAAACTTTAAGCCGGGAAGGTTTCGCGTACTTTAGTTCCACATTCGGTGTCCTGTTAAGATTCTCATAACTTCAAGGAAGGGTTTCGCTTCATTTTTAAATTAGTTCTTTTTATTTTCAATATTAACTTATAGAATTCTTCATTTAGTCTTAATATTATTATTATTTAATAAATTTAATCAATTTATTTATTTTTTAATGATTTAAGGCGCGTCAACATTTAAGGTTATTGGCGCCCGGAGCTTTTTCCTGTGCACTGTCGGCCTCCGGACAGTGTTCTCTCGTTACACTGTCCATCACCCGACAGTGAGCTGTAAGAAGCTCCTAGGAAGCGAAAATCTAAGGGTCAGCAGCTGGATTCGAACCCGGGTACATTTATTTATTATTTTAATTATTAAAATTACATTCAAGAAAATAAAAAACAGAAAATATCTATGTAAAAATTTAAATTCTGTGCTTTTTTTAAATAGTAAAAAAGTACATTTTCGGATTTCCAATTTTCCTCGTCGATTTTGTTGTCATTGTGGAATTTCGTATTCAACAACTAGTTTTTATTATTTTTTGGTTAGTAACAAAAAATAAAGGTAGTATTTTTTGAAAAGCCAAACACGCGTATCCTATTGTACTATCAAAAAAAAAAAAAAAAGAAAAAAGAAAAAAGATACTGGTATCTCTTTTTTGTGTATTTTTCCTGAGGGTACCAACACTATATATGCAGTTTTGTTCTCATTTTGTAGCAAAACACGGAGAGCGCCCTGAGCAAAACTCTACAAAAAATAAATACAAAATAGTGGTACATGAAGAGGTTGCTGTCCACTGAGGAGCCCCGGCTTACTGGTTACTAATATGTTTCAGAGTCGAAAACTGCACTAAAAAGCTGAAAATATTTAAAATACACCCAAATTTGACATTTTCATTCTTTTTTCCTAAAAAAGAAAGACAAAAATACTTAAATTTTCTTTGAAGTAAAGGAAAAATTCTTGTTTATTTGTGTAAATTTGTTGCAACATTATTCAAATAGAATTTGAGAATGTTTTGAGAGGCTGCACACTGTAGATACTTTGTTCCATATATTTTTATTGGTGGCATTTAAATAATAAAAACCGTTGATTCCATGGAATTAGTAGGTAAGTGGATTGACTTGAACAGTAAGGAATTAGTTGGAGTGAATTTCATGAGTGACCACAAGTTCAAGTTTAGCTGGTTGCCTTTGATTTCTTTCCCTAGCAGCTTTCCTGTCCAATAACGACATTGCTGCCTGGAACGCCAATGGCCAAGGACCAGGATTAGGCTATTGGGATCGATGTTGGATACTAAAGTAGGATCAGAGTAGTTCTACAGGAACTACGAACAAAAAAGGATACATTTTTGTATCCTTCTTTATAATTTGTCAATCTGAAGGATCTCAGAGAAAAGAAGGCAAAAAAAGGGCATTGGAAATTGAGTTATGGAGAAATTCCAAAAGGAAATATAGATCGCGAAGAGTAAGAAGTTAAGGAATAAGAGATGGAAAGTTTTACAGGACAAACTCTTTAAAAAGCATAGAGTATATACCTAGAAGAAAAAAGACAAAATAGAATGTTAAGAAGATTGCCCGAGGAACAAAAAGGAAGGATGGTTTAGAAGAGGAAATGACTAGTCACGAAGAACAAGTATTTTAGGGGGAAAACGGAAAAATCTCTCTTTTCTGAAAATGATATCCTAGAACAGGAATGAGCAACCTTTTCTTTTACAACGGGTCAAATACAAATTCAAAGATAATGTTAAAATGTTGAAAAGACTACTCGACAAACGTTCAAAACTGACCCTGACAAACAAACGAACACTATATACCGCTCTACTTGCCCCAATATGGACGTACGGAATACAGCTCTACGGAAGCGCTAAAAAAATCGAACATCAACCGACTTCAGACCTTACTATCAAAAATTCTAAGAACAATAGTTAACGCTCCCTTCTACGTCTCCAATCACACAATACACTCTGATCCTAATATTCCTCTCGTCTCTGAAATAACCCCAATCTCTTTACACAAAACTCCATTTAAATCTACACAGTCACTACAACCCTCTGATCCACAACATGTCTACCATAACACTTCCTTCAAATCCACTTCGCAGACTGAAGCGACGGTGGCCACGCGATTATCTCAACATATAACGCCGACCTCCTAGGATGGTTGCTGCGTAAGCTTGCCAATCTGGCGAACTAATGCCTTCCATCACTGGATGGTCGTCGTTCACTCCACTCACGTCTCTTAGCGCACATGCATATGTGCGTATATGTATAATGCATGCATGTATATTTGTGCTACCCTTATCATTCATCTCTTTTGCTTATTGTACTGCAGAAAATAAAAAGAAGATTTTTAGATAAAAATTATTATTATGTAGAAAAAGATTTACGTAAAAGATTAAATTATTAAATCTTTAATGGGAATTTGGGCATTGATTTTTTAGCAACTAATTCGTCTATATTTGGTGATATAGACGATATAGCAACTCGCAAACAGCTTTCTAAACGAACATTGCTAAATCTAGATGGGCGATCGCTTTTAATTATTGTCCACAAACATACGTGCTCCCCCAAAAAAGTGTCATTATTTGCTGTATATGTGCGATTAATCTTGGGAATTTTTCTGGATTGACGTAATTTTGATAAGCAAATGATAAATGCCAACATTTTGAAATTTGTTTTTTTTGGGGGGGGGGGGGTCTGTGTCATTTTGAATATCTATTAATTTCATTTATAAATCATCTGTATCCACTTCTACCACTAAATGGTGAAGAAAAAATTTTGAAACCAAAAACTACGAGATATTCATGTTAAAAATTTACAAATTACTATAATTTTTTAATACTTTTTTTTAAATTTTTTACAATTGAACATAAATATAATTGGTTGTATAAACAATCAAGTAACCTCCTTTAGAGAGTGCTCATATAGGCGCCTATATTATGCTGAGTGAAACGTTTGGACATTTCGGACATTACGACATAAACTATTTAGATAAAAAGTTTAAAATAACAGATGTAAGTTGGATTTTAAGGGCTAGGGGAGAGCTATTAAATTTAAATTACAAACGTTATTCCAGTGGTTCTGCAATTTGTTCTCTATGCAACAGATCCGAGCAGGAGGATATATTTCACTTTCTTGCGATCTGCCCTATCCTCAGTGAAATAAGATTTAAATTTTTTAAAAAAACCAGTCTTTCTAAAGAAGAGCTTATAAAATACTTAAATGGCGCAAATTTTTATTTATTAATACAATACTGTAAATTGGCATGGTCATATAGATATGATTTAATTTTGGAATTCAATTTTTAATTTTATACTGTTTTTTGTACTGTAATTTTTGTAATTTTATTTTGTTTAATTTTAGACTGTATTGTGCATTTATGTTGTTTTTTGTGCAAAGCCTCCTTTTTATTTTTATTCGTTTATTTTTTCTATTTTCGTTTTATTGTTCTCGATACAACCCCTCTGATGGTGTTTAACACCAGAGAGTATTGTCTTTTATTTATTTGTAATTCTATTTTGTATAATTTAAATTCATTATAATAAAAGATATTATTATTATTATTATTATTATTATTAAATTTTTTACAAGAATGTGTGGCGAGCCGCTGGTTGCTCATCTCGGCCCTAGAAGTTGGAATAAACTGGACTACTAAGTATGTAATTAAATTAAATGTTACAGACCTACACGAGGTGCAATAATTATAATTATTAATAATAAATTTTGCAGTTCTAAATTTTGCAATAAATAATTTAAAGAAATAAAAATAATAATCGACTCACGTGGAACCCACACTCTAGACTTAAAAGACAAGCAATGACAAAACGTGCGAAACTGCTTTACAGACTTCTTGGACGACGCTCTAAATTGCCCATTGAACTCAAACGATTAATATACAGTACTATCTTCAAACCAATGGTGAACTTACGGACTAGAGCTGTGGGGGTTCAGCCAAACCTACAAACATACGGACTGTTCAGGACATTTCAATTAAAACTCCACCGACAGATAGTTGACGCTCCTTTCTACGGTGACTAACCTCACTCTTTACAACGACCGCAGACATCCCCTTCGTACAACAACTTGCCAAAGACTAAATATTAATAGTTCCATACTGCTCTCTCTACTTGCTCCAAACCTCTTGTACAGTCTCTCGCCTCCTCTGACAATCCTCCTCGCCGACTGAATCGCCAGTGGCCCCGCGACTTCCTTGAGGTCTGAAGACCTAAACATCATTAATATCCTATACAGAGTGCTACCACTGGGTAGTTTCTCTCCTCCTGCTCTTCACGTACCAATTAATCTTGTACTTCCTGATTTACTTATTGTATAAATGATTATAAATAACTTAATAAATTTAAAAAATAAATAAAATAATTATTATTATTATAACATAGCTAAAGAAAAACGTTGAAGCTATTTTATAGAAAATTCCATTCAGTTAAATGGCTCCTCGACTAATGGAAAATAAAAACTAAATAAATAAAATGCGTTCAAAGAATAAACATCATTAGACTAAACTAAACAGTTAAAAACATAATTTTGAAATAAGACAAATGTTTCATTGGTAAATATTGAGAGGGAATAATGTTCGTTTCCGTTTAGCCCAGGCACGTGAAATGAATATGTTTTTTGGCAGTTGTAGGATAAATTAGGCCATTTTGCTGCATTAATGGCGCTAAAACTTGTATAGCGATAGCCGCATAGTTATACCCACGTAACATCCGGTATTTTACCTCCATTTAGGTGTAATCTTCCACATTCATTGTAATAAATTATTCCTGAAATATTTTAGCCACATGAATCGAATGAATCTGGAATACTGGGAATACAAATTGTGTAGATAAAGATAGTGACTCAATATTGTTTTTTTGGGTGGGGAAATATTAATTCCTTTATTTATAATCGATGGAGATAGATTTAATGTTTCTATCCCCTTTATTTATTCGACAGATACTTTTTATTTGGTCGGCGACAGAGAAGTATTTCAAAGGATTGTGCAAAGTTAAAGATACTTGGGCTAAAGAAGTCAACTCTACTGATCAATTAAATCCTAATTACACGAATAATGAGTACGGGCTATTAAATAACGAGACTATAGCTACAAAACATTTTATTTTAAATTTATACATATTTAGTTATTATCACCTTCAATATACACCCCACCCCTATCCCTACAACGCTCCTGGAAGTCTTTTTCTGAGACCTCCTACATGACGCGTGCCGCTCTTTCTTTCACAGCTTCAACGGACTGAAATCGTGTCGCTTTTAATGCAGACTTGACTTTGGGGAACAGATAAAAGTCACATGGGGCCAGGTCAGACGAATAAGGCGGATGGCCTAAAACTGGGATGTTGTACTTGGCTAGAAACGTCTTGACAGAAAATGCAGTGTGAGCTGGCGCGTTATCTTGATGGAGAACCCAAGACTTGATCTTCCACAAATCGGGTAGTTTTTTCCTTACTCTTTCACGGAGTTGAGCAAGCACCTCACGGTAGTAATGTTGATTAATTACAATCGATATTTTCATCCGTTTTGAACGTGGAAGAGCGACCCGGGCAGACATCATCTCCGACATCTTCTCGGACATCTTGGAAACGCTTGAACCACTCAAAAACTAGCGCACTTGATAAACATTCATCGCCATAAACTTCTTTTAATAAAAGATAAGTTTCAGTAGCGGTTTTACCCAGTTTCATGTGAAATTTCACGACAATTCGTTGCTCTACTACATGTGTAGTATCATGTTTTCGGCAAAACGAAACTAACACCTCTTACACAAACGACGGTTCCGGTAAAACAGATTTATCTACAAACCCGTGAGACGCTGCAATCGAAAGAGAAGGCTTTACGCTGCACAGCTGTCGGTCGTTAGGATTTGGCGCATGCATAGTTCTTCTAAAAAAAAATCCGTCGCATGGATAAAATTTTTTTTGTAGAATTTCATGAAAAAGCAAACAGCTTTTTCCCTCTTCATCGTTTGCATTATTATTTTTATTGTTAATGTATCATTTATTTATATTCTTATATATAATGTATTTATTATTTTATTTCTTTTTTTTAATGATTTAAGGCGCTTCACTATTTAAGGTTATTGGCGCTCGTAGCTTTTTTCAGTGCACTGCTGGCCTCCGGACAGTGTTCTCTCGTTACAGATAACACTGTCCATCACCGGGCAGTGAGCTGTAAGAAGCTCCTAGGAAGAGAAAATCTAAGGGTCACAGCTGGATTCGAACACGGGACCTGCGCGTGGGAGTCCAAATTTTTGTTATTATTATACTATTTATTTTCTAAATATCTAAATTTTCTGGTCACTGAATTCCAATAAACTTACCCCAAAACCAACCCACAGCATGTTTTAGTGCAGCCGATGTTCTGGATTTTCCCCTCTTGCAACGGGATTACGATGGGTGAAGGCCCCTCTCATTATCCCTTCCTCTGCGAGAGTGGTCACCACATAGTAAATGAGTTCCAGGCACTGGAGTGTCAGACACTGACAACTGTCCACTGGATCAGCTAGTACTTTTTATTTGGATTACACTGTATATTGGACTACCTGCCTTCGAATAGCTGAACGACAGTGACTTTTCAGGAAATTAATAAATAATTTTGGTAAATTACTACTTTTAGACAGGACTAAATGCAAAGCTTATTAATTAATGAATAAATGAAGCGCTTGCTAAAGTTTTGAAGTTCAAATTGGATAAAAACAAAATGAATTTATCACTAAAGTTTCAAAATTTCTGTTCCGATAAAGTTTTGCCAGTTTTTCTACAATCAACAAAAGTTTGGCTTCAAGGATTTTTGGCTAAGCTTAAATTAAATTAACAGAAATTAAGCTTACCCTTAAACCAGTTAAGCGTATTTGACGTGAATACACTTATACGTACATATACACGTCAAACCAAATCTCTGTTACGGTGCGTTTGACGTGTATACTCGTTGTGAAAAATATAAAATTGCTAATAACTATAAAAACTCGAAATTTTAATAAAATACAATAAGGATATTATTTGGTGGGATGTTTCCTTTATCTTACTAATAGAACTGCGGGGGGAGTCAGCCAAATGATAAGTGGTTGGTACATGTTCGGTCTCCGCATTAGAGATTGGGAATTACGCACACAAATAGAAGCTCTCAACCCTTGTGCAATGCCGATTTTACCTTAGATAGAGATTCAGACCTCCCAGTACGAGCATGATTTCATTTTGCACAGAATTCAAAGCTCTTTTCTTCCTTGTAAAAGCTCTTGCGTCTCTAGTTAACTAGACAATGTAAAGCGGTGCAAGATTTTGAATGAGCACAGAATGCTCTGTAATCTCAAGCCCCAGAGATTGCAGAAAAAGTCGCTTGCAGTGACTATTACGAATTTGTAAACTTTTGGTTGTTTTGCCCTGCGTTCAAGGTGTATACCTCGTCATTGTCTGATTTTAATTCCTCACACTGTCGGGGGTTTTTTAAATTAAATTCCACGCTTAACTGGTTAATTTCTTGCTATCAAACTGCTTCTTCCAAGTTATCCAAGGCTGTTGCTCCTCTCCTGTTTACTCAATCCTCGCAGGTGTCCCTCAAAGGGAGTTTTCTAGTTCCACTCCTTAATAACCCTGTATAAGGCTGATCTTCGTCTCCGATTCAACACTTCAATTTATTCGTATACCGATGATACGGCCATTCTATTCCATAATAAGATCCCTTAATTGCCATCCAATCCATCCATTCTCAACTTCATGTTAAGCAAATGGAGTATAAATGGAAAAGTGAGGCCAAATCACACCACACAAACTTCTACTTTAATCAAAAACCCTTCAATCTATATGAACCATATCCCTGCTAACCCTCCGGCAGATACCTCAGATTCTATTCTCAGTCTAAGTTCATGAACTTAACTTACGTCACAAAATGATCAAAAAAATACTCGTCAAACGGTCCAAATTGAATCTAATGAACAAAAGTAACTCAGCATAGCCCTACAAGCTCCAATCTGGGGCTATGTAAAACTCTTCCAGATAATTGGACATTCTTTTGAATTCCCTTCCGTTTCTCGTAATAATTTTGCAGTAAGATATAATAATTATAACCTGACAGAGTTGCTGTCATTGGTTATAAGAACCTGTCCATTGGCACGAGCTGCTCACTTTTTGCGTGCTCTTAGCATAACGGGCATTCATTTACCGGAAGTTATAGTACACCCACACAGGAAGTGATATAATACCACCTGCCTTTCTACTATCAACACAATTTTCTCCCCATTGTGATAAATGTATAATGTAACGTGAAACAAACCTACATTATTCTAAAATGAATTTAAAACTATTGCTTCAAAATAAAGTAGAGTAATAGCCATTTTTCTAGGTGGGCTTAACGTCCAGCTACCAATTAGGTGCTGTGGACGGAGGCGACTAGCAAACATACTTTACTGTTAATTTCTCACAATATCTTTTAAATAAATACTAAGGTGTAGATCAGGAATCGCACCCAGTACGTCATTTTCACTGAAAAAATATTCCAAATTAAAGCTGTAGATTAGTGTTTAAGCAATAAATATTCACCGAGTGAAAAAAGTGTCATTAAAAAAAATAAAAAGAAAAAATTATATATTATCAGGGTTTCTGTTCCTGAAGAGTTTGGTTTTTGAAATAAATTTATTAGTTTAAAGGTATTCTTTTATTCAGGGATACAACACTATCTCTTTCTTAAGGAAGTTGTAGCTGAGGTTATGTTTACAGGATAATCTAAGCAATATGATCTCTTTCATACCTACTATAAAGGTATTCTTTTATTCAGGGACACAACACTATCTCTTCCTTAAGGAAGTTGTAGCTGAGGTTATGTTTACAGGATAATCTAAGCAATATGATCTCTTTCATACCTACTATAAAGGTATTCTTTTATTCAGGGATACAACACTATCTCTTTCTTAAGGAAGTTGTAGCTGAGGTTATGTTTACAGGATAATCTAAGCAATATGATCTCTTTCATACCTTCTATAAAGGTATTCTTTTATTCAGGGACACAACACTATCTCTTCCTTAAGGAAGTTGTAGCTGAGGTTATGTTTACAGGATAATCTAAGCAATATGATCTCTTTCATACCTACTATAAAGGTATTCTTTTATTCAGGGATACAACACTATCTCTTTCTTAAGGAAGTTGTAGCTGAGGTTATGTTTACAGAATAATCTAAGCAATATGATCTCTTTCATACCTTCTATAAAGGTATTCTTTTATTCAGGGATACAACACTATCTCTTACTTAAGGAAGTTGTAGCTGAGGTTATGTTTACAGGATAATCTAAGCAATATGATCTCTTTCATACCTACTATAAAACAAACTATAATAACTATAAATTTTATTTTTGTTTTTGTGACTTTATTTTTACTTTTCCCGTGACTGTTTATAAGTACTTCATGAAAGCTATTTTTCTTTATTAAGCATATAAAATAATTGGGTTCTTTTTTTCCTCATTAATGATGATTTTGGTTTAGTTCTATTCTCATTTCTATTGAGTCATTTTTTGCCTTATTTCTACTTAGTTATTAAAAAAACTCATTATTTCCGGCTGACTTATACGCTTTTGTTTTTTTTCCCCCACTGTAAAGATTGTAAATTAATTTCAATAAAGTGTATTATTATTATTATTTTTTTTTTTTAATGATTTAAGGCGCGTCAACATCAATGGTTATTGGCGCCCGGAGCTTTTTTTCAGTGCACTGCCGGCCTCCGGACAGTGTTCTCTCGTTACAGACAACACTGTCCATCACCGGACAGTGAGCTGTAAGAAGCTCCTAGGAAGAGAAAATCTAAGGGGTCAGCAGCTGGATTCGAACCCGGGACCTCCGCGTGGGAGTCCAGCTCGCTAACCACTCAGCTAATCCCTTCCCTGTGTATTATTATTATTATTATTATTATTATTATAAACTTTGTGCGATCCTCGGACTGTTCCAGGACAGAAGAAGTGTGAACCAGCATGTATCTCACGTAGCCTAGGACAAGGATGGCGAACCTTTTTTTTTTAGATGTGGGTCAAATTTTGTTCATTTTTTTTTTTTTAGTACTAGCCATTTGCACAAGAGTTAAGTTTAAAAAATTTTAAACTGAATATTTTCAAAACTAAACATCTTTAAAACATTCAGTTGGCTTAACGGGTAAAATGGGACTGAAACAAGTGCTATGGAGTGTCTCTTTTTACAAACATAACTGAACAAAACCTTACAAAAGTGTGTTTTATCTGAAGAAAACTCTAAATATGGTTATTTGCTTTGGGTTGTCGATCTTTTTAACAAAGAAAATATGAGTAAAATTATACATTTTATTTGATACATTTTAACACTTTTGCTTATATTTCAAATACTACAAAAGCATTTGTCATTTACGTTGTAATTATCAAACTAAAAGTTATAGATAGCATTTAAATTGCTTTTGTATCGATGCGTGATTGAAAAAAATACAGATAGAATATAAATTATCCACACAATTAGAAAATCTAAATCAACCCGCGTAAACAAACAAATGGTTGCCTAGCAATTGTGGGTCAGTGAAAAAGCTTGCGCGGGTCAGTGTCTCACCCGCGGGTCATAGGTTCGCCATCACTGGCCTTGGAAAACTGGGGTTTTAGACTGAGCTGCTGAAGTTATACTTCAAAGTTAAAATTTTCTTAATTAAGGTGCTTCAACTGGTTGCTAATTTCGCAGTGGTTAAGTCAAGGGATCTGAGATATTTACTAAAAGGGAGTTCGGACATTCAGAACAAAAAACGAAAAAAGACGACATTTTGTCCGGCTGGTAAACTCTCTTCCCACTGCATCTTCAAAGGACGAACTACACGTCGAAGGAAAATGTCTCAGTAGTACATCCAACAAAGCGTTAGATTCACCTAAAACGTGGTAACAAACGGTGAAAAGATCCTGGTCAAAGGCGAACCAATTCATTATTAGCCTAAATTTACTTAGTACCATCTAAACGAACTTTAAAGCCTAAGAACTGCAGTGGTTTTATTTTGTTTTTGACCTTTAGTATTAACATACATAGTCTATTTTCCAAAAATAATTTTATTTTTTCAGACTAAAGGGAGAGTTTCAGTCTACGGAGTCCTCCATAGCGATGTTTACAATATAAATTCACCATAAAAGAATTCAAAACAAGCTAGAATGCTCTAGTAAGTTCTAAACCAGACGATAACGGATGAACATTCTAACAGCACATGTTTTTTATTGCGACCATTTAGACTAACCGAACGAGCATTCCGATAGATTTTCACGAATGCTCGATTAGGGGAGATAGAAAATTGGGGGGCTTCGATTTGTGGTGAACTAGAACATGTGTTCGCTCGTTTAGTGTAAGTGTACTTTAATATTCTACAGTATGAGTGAGCTAGCTTAGCTCTGAAATATCAAAAACCTGTGCAGTCCCATAGTTTTTTGTATGGTTTGGACATTAATAATTTAACTTAATATCTCATTTCAGCACATCCTATTTGTTAATTACCAAAATGGAAAACTAGTTAGCTGGAATGACGCATTAACCTAATCACTCAAACAGAGTATTGTTCTACAGAAAATATAAAGACAGTGAAATAATAGTTCGCAGAACTTTATTAACAAAATGACGCCATGTCAGCACATCTACAAATTAATCAACGAGTTAGAAAAATTATTTTTACAACCCACGTCAGTATAAGAAAAATTACTGTACAATATATTTCTCAATCTATCAACTTAAGCACAAGTACGGAACACATCACTTCATCCTACATACTTCCAGAAGATCGTGGGCGAACCTCTTTTGGATTGAAGGTAATTTGCCCGAACAGTCACTAACAGAAGATATTAAATCAGACCGACAAGAAGCTGCTAGTTTCTTGGATATCCTGGACTATTATACGATTTCTAGCATTTCTTGCTCTAATAATAACCAAGGGTTAATAAACCGATCAGGATATCAGGATCAGTTTCTTGTATTATATAGTATTTTTAATTTCAGGTACTATCTTCTACAAACAACTAGGGACGGGTGTTGGTCTAGTCATCAAGAACATGGCTTTGTAAGTGGGAGATCCACAGTTCGAATCCCGCTTACGAGGTGTGGCTATTAAATAACGTGACTGATGCTGCTACAGAAGAACTATGCATGCGCCAAATCCTAACGACCGACAGCTGTGCAGCGTAAAGCCTTCTCTATCGATTGCAGCGTCTCACGTGTTTGTAGAGAAATCTCTCTGACCGGAACCGTCGTTTGGGTATGAGGTGTTAGTTTCGCTTTGCCAAAAACATGATACTACACATGTAATAGAGCAACGAATTGTCGTGAAATTTCACATGAAACTGGGTAAAACCGCTACTCAAACTTATCTTTTATTAAAAGAAGTTTATGGCGATGAATGTTAATCACGTGCGCGAGTTTTTGGAGTGGTTCAAGCGTTTCCAAGATGGCTGAGAAGACGTAGGAGATGATGACCGCCCGGGTCACCCTTCCACATCCAAAACGGATGAAAATATCGATTATAATTAATCAATATTACTACCGTGAGGTGCTTGTTTAACTCCGTGAAAGAGTAAGGAAAAAAACGACCCGATCTGTAGAAGAACAAGTCATGGGTTCTCCATCAAGACAACACGCCGGCTCACACTGTATTGCCTGTGAAGACGTTTCTAGCCAAGTTCAACATCCCAGTTTTAGGCTATCCGCCTTATTCGCCTGACCTGACCCCATATGACTTTGTTCCTCAAAGTCAAATCTGCATTAAAAGGAACACGATTTCAGTCCGTTGAAACTGTGAAATAAAAAAGCGGTACGCGTCATGCAGGAGCTGACAGAAAAAGACTTCCAGCACTGTTTCGAACAATGGTAAATTCGCATGGAGCGTTGTAGGGATAGGGGAGGGGTGTATATTGAAGGTGATAATAACTAAATATGTATGAATTTAAAATAAAATGTTTTACAGCAATAGTCTCGTTATTTAATAGCCACACCTCGAATGAGCTTCCGCAACCGTCCACGACGCCTAATTGGTAGTTGGACGTTAAGCCTCGCCTGAAAAAATAGGCGATTACTTTACAAACTTTACAAAGTAGAATATTTGCCCTGTTGAAAATTCTTCTTGTTAACGTTCTTAAGAAGGAAATAAAAACTGCTCCAAAAAAGTCTGTAAATCAGTTCAGCTGCTATTACTAATTTAATCTTCCAAATAGATAAGTTAAAAATAAATCAAGACATGGCCACTAAATTCGCCAATCTGGAAATTCAATTATTATAAACTAGAAGGGATAATAATCCTTTACTCAGGTGCTAATTCATGTTACCTATTACCGGTCAGGTGCGCAGAGGGGCGCCACTGATTCATTAATTAAATGATTTTCAAAGGGGTTTAGAGGATTTGAGCAGATCTATTCGATTACCAATGCGGAACACACCTGCCACCTTAGCAAACACTAAATCATGCCAATACCGTATTTAGTTATATACAGTTTAACTGTCAAATGGAATTTGACCATCTAAATCATTTTCTTTGCTCACAATTTTAAATAAAAAATTAATTTTATCCAACAAAATCACTAATGAGCAGCGGAATTATGATATTTACTGGATACACTATCAATTTCTACATGTCTGAACATGAAATCTTATTTAAAAGTGTGGAACTAGACTCAAGAAATAACAGATGCGAATTTCGGTCAGTTTGCTTTCAATTTTTTCAATCTAAATTAGCAAATAAAAATTATAACTCCGCATCGTTTCTACGATCAACTTCATGAACTTGTAGGTATTTGATTTCAAAAACTTGAAGTTTACAATGTTGAGAAATGTGAAAAAAGTGGAATAAAACATTAGTTTTAGGGAAAACCAAATTTGAGTAGGGGTTGAGCTAATATCTCTTTCGCCAGAGGTGTACAAGCAATGTAACCTGAATCAATAGATGTACAAGCAATGTAACCTGAATCAATAGATGTACAAGCAATGTAACCTGAATCAATAGATGTACAAGCAATGTAACCTGAATCAATAGATGTACAAGCAATGTAACCTGAATCAATAGATGTACAAGCAATGTAACCTGAATCAATAGATGTACAAGCAATGTAACCTGAATCAATAGATGTACAAGCAATGTAACCTGAATCAATAGATGTACAAGCAATGTAACCTGAATCAATAGATGTACAAGCAATATAACCTGAATCAATAGATGTACAAGCAATGTAACCTGAATCAATAGATGTACAAGCAATGTAACCTGAATCAATAGATGTACAAGCAATGTCCCCTACGCGAAATGATAACCTGAAGAGAACCTCACTTCTGTTCGTCAGGTTTTTTTTTTTTAATTGAAATTTAAATAAATTATTTAGAATACACGTGAAAACCAAGCCTGGTTGAAATGTGAATCACAATTTTATAGCCGTATATTTTTTCAAAAATTGGTTTCCATCGTTCAGTTCAACGATAATTGTTTTACATAATAACATAACTTAATTAATAAACGGTCTAATCAATTGAAATGTTTATTTTTATTTTGTATAGGGATGAAGCTTTAAATTTAACCGACATATAAAATGCACTTTAGTGAATGTAGCAGTCACGAAGAGAAAAAAAATTGAAAGTAAATGAAGCAGTACGTTATTCATGATTCAAATTTATATTAATCCATTATAATTACTATTATATTTTTATTATATTATTACATTGTATGTTTAATTTATGTATTTGCCGAAGATCGTGCTTAAAATTTATTTGAAATTATAATACATTTTCTAAATGTGAAATTATCGAGAATACCGTATCTGATAAATTTTATTATCTCCCTAAATATTAGTATTTTTTTGTATTATTATCTTATAGTGTACCCATATTAACTGTTACAGTAAGGAAAAAATAAAATAAATAAGCGTAATAATTAAAATTGCCAACCATTTTATGGTTCTCCAGAATTCCCTAAACAGTGAAATGAAATACTAAAATAGCTTGGTGATCGAGGGATTCAATTAATATTTTTTTAGAAAAGTTTTCTTCCTCGCTTAAAAGTGTTTTATGTGATTTTAGGTTAAGTACTTTCTTTGAAAATATATATTCTACTTAGGAAATTAAAAGGAACTTAGGAATGCAAAAGACCTTTCGCAAAGTCCATCTCCTGAAATATTCACTAGCTTCCTTTATAAGATTAATAGTAACTTGTTCAGAGTGGCCACAAATTACTTTGTAACTATGTTCAGGGTTTTATTTAATGCTGATTACTAAACAAAATTGGCCAATTTAATGAATTTATTAATTTAAATAAATTAATAATTTGTTAAATGAGCCATTCACTGCACAAATCGATTAACTCCACTTTTAGAAATATCTTAAATTTAAGTGTCAAATAACTTAGTTCAGTCATAGCTTTATTATATTTATAATGAATTGCTCAATTAATAAAGATTAACACCACTCAACGACAAAAAATGTTTTGGATATTAAATAATCGTGCATTTCAGCAGCCATTTTGATTAACTCCGTGCTCTAATGTAAATCGTTGCCCAATAATTAAAGTCAAATTCAGTAGCAGGCGAATGATAACGGTAAATTTAATTATTTATTATAAACGGAATTTAAAAAAAAAACTACAATTATTTCATCGCATTTCTCCACTTTTTGTTTTATGTAGTTAATCGAATTGGGCAGTGAACAGTTTATATGTATTTATTTCAAGTGTAACGTAAAATTATATTTATGGTAAATGTATTAATTATTTTGAAGATATTCATTTCATCGTCCTAAAACAGAAAGCATTTTCATTTTGTTAGAGGACTGCAGGCTTACGTGGTAGATTGGATTATTGTTAACTCAGCCTAAACAATTTCTTAACCAATAAAATCCAATTTGGAAAAGAAGAAAATCAATGCTATCCACATTTATTTTTCTGAAATGTTAGTTTCAAATATTGTAAAACATATGCAACATAAACAATTACAAGTGAGGGTAAAATTTAATAAATTTAAAAAATTGTTGTGTTAGTTCGCAATTTGATTTGAATTTAGAACATTTTCTCATAAATTAGTGAATTATAATTTGTTTTTTCATTGAGAAAAGTTTGTTGAATGGCCATTTTATGGATCAGCACTGTATGGAATATCAATGGAATTGATCCAAGTGTCTCCTCAGCCATCATCTTTACATCTTAAATAAGGCTTAACGCTTCCAGTTTCATACAGACAGTAGTTCCCAGCTGCGCCGAAGCGTCTGTGAAAACATTTACAAAATTGTCACCGTCTTGCTTCCTGCCTTCATTTCCATCAATTCAATTGTTGGCTCAAGAAACTGATGCTCTCTTACATTTCTTCTGTATATTTTAATCTATAATAAACTCGTATTATTAAGCAGCGGAGTCAGACTGGTTTTGATCTACTTTTAAGAAAAGTACTGAGCATAGTGATTCAAATGAGGTACTAGAAACTTCAGAATACGGTTCCTTCCTAAATTGTATCAGTTCCACCTTTTATAACTTTATTACGTTTAAATAAAATCAAAATTTAAGGTTTTCAGCGTGGCATGCAAGAACATTGTTTAAGGCCTCGTTTACAAATTGAATTTGAAAATTATTTATAAATGTTCAATCTGATTCCCAATGCGATTTAATCACTTATATTGAATCAAATTCATTTAATTATTTAACTTCAATCATACTTAATTTAAGTAAGTCAAGTAATTGCCTATTTTTTCAGACGAGCTTTACGTCCAAATACCAATTAGGTGTCGTGGACAAAGGCGACTAGCAAACATACTTTACTGTAAATTTCTTTTATTAATCTTTAAATAAAATCCAAGGCCTTAGACCGGGAATCGAACCCAGTACCACAATGCATATTAGCTTTGCAGGTCTCGCCTTCTAATCGCTCGGCTACCGTGGCGCCTTCATACTTAGTTTAATAAAATTGAATACTTTGATTCCTATTTTAACCAATTAGACTGTAAGGTATCTTTTCTCGATTCTCGGAAAAGCAGGACAACTTTTCATTTTTCCACCCAAGTGTACCATTTTCTGTAGAATTGTTCCAACGCCATGAGGGCGGCTATCTTTACGAATAACCATCTGAAGCGAAACGACCATCTGTGCTTCTTCCACTCTTAAATCCTGTTCTGATATGATTCTCAACCTACGAGTAATCTCCTCGAACCAAAAAAACAATCTGTTATGAGAGAAATCAAATTATTTCCTTTTCTGTCTAATAAATTCATTTAAAGGGTATCTGTGGGTTTTATGTACGTTCTTAAACCGCAAAGAAATGGACAAGAGATGTGACCTTTACAGAATCATTTTTCTACAGGTTAAAACGATTTCAAAGTTGCATTGTTTCATAATATTTCTTAGCAAAAAGCTTTTTTTTATCTATTGTGGAGATAAAAAATGAGGCTTTTTATATTTTTACAGACTGTTTTAGATTAAAATTTTATATTTTTTTCTTGTTACTCTTTTATTTTTTTGGTGATTTAAACCAATAGGGAAGAGGAATTATTGCCAAATTCATTCTTGTTTAGTTTTTGAATTAGTAAACAATCACAGCTGTAAGAAATAATCCATAGTTATTAACTTACAGTTTTTAACCAACTACCTTGCAAAAAATTAAATAAAAATTAAAAGTTTTAATATTTTAAATATGTAATCAAATGCAAAGTGCAATTCAATTAGTAAGTAAAAGCTTTGAAAATGGTACAGTCCTGTGCTCGAAAGATGAGCTAAAATGATTAAAAATAAAATTATCAACAATTTCTCTTCCCTATTTTATTGAAAATATTTTAAAATTCCCTAGCAATTAATTTAAATTTAATTTAATTTAATTGAAAACACAAATTAGTACTAAAAGCGTCTTGGAAAATGTTAAGTTATCGACCCATGTTTTATTGACTTTTCTAAATAATACAGATCAACGCTGACTGCAACAAAGTGCATATTAAAGGATTGAAACATTTTTTAGTTGAAGAAACAGTCGTACCACTAACATCTGGTGTAATTATATCGATTGCTATTGACATTGCAGTCGATGCGCTGCAAATAATTATTTAAAAAAAACAACATATTATTCGCTCAATAATATTTCTCTGACTATCAATCGGACAGGAATGTATTGCCTTAAATTTGCAGGAATGCAGCAGCAAAATGGATGTCATTGGCATGCCTGATTACTGGGCCCAGAAGCAGTTGCATGATCGTTATTTCGCACAGGTTACATCCGGCAGTAATGAATTTGATCAGTTTATTAAGAGATTAAGGCAGTGGTTCTTAACCTTTTCAAAGACGCGGAACACAATTGTGTATATATTTTTCTCGCGGAACACTAACATTAAAAAATTTGAAATTCGGTATTTAGCAAGAACTTAATATTAATGAATAATAAAAAATCGAATATAATTTTCAAAAAAGATACATGTATTAATTAAAATTAAAAAGGATAAATTATTACATAGTTTTAAAAAATAAATTCTGAAAATTAATCAAATAATGAACATAAAAGTACGTTGCTACAAATAAGAAAATTTTCTAATCTTCAATACATTTAAAATTGAAATTTCGCGGAACACTTGGACCATATTCGCGGAACACCGGTTAAGAACCACTGGATTAAGGCTTGGTATCTAGTTTCCGGAATCGGCTGTTTACTGGCGATCTAGAATAAAATTTTTGATATTTATTTTTTTTTTAGAATTGATATTTTCGAGACCTTATAGAGCTTGTAGCGCATACCACAAGAAAATATCTAGATGCGCAATATGCAACACGAGTTCACGGCAGTAGCTGCTAAACAATTGAAACCCAACAAATTCGCCTAGCTCATTGTAATGAGAAATAAGCTTTGCTTTGGAGGAATGCATTTCTTATTATGAGTAAAAATCCCCTGAGATTCTTTGGAAAAAAAAATAGAAAAAGCTTGGTTAGTAATGACTTGGGCGCTAGACGATCAATTGCAAATTAAGTTAGTGAACAAAGATTAAACTTAAGTTTAAAATAAACACTAAACACTGTAATGGAGTAAACTATTTTTCCTAGTTAGATAAACGGTAATTTACTATTTCTAAACAGTAAAGCTCATCAAAAAATAAATGGCCAGTAGATAACCAGGGCTGTAACGGTGTCTAACACCCTCCTGGAAGGCAGGTGCTGGTCATGCATGAGTTTGCACCCATTCTTTCGCGTACACTATCTGCAATTTTTATTTTATTTACTACCTAATTTGTAGATTAAATTGAAAACCGTTATTTTTCTCTCTTTTGTATCTAAACACACAATATTCTGTTCTCATTTCTTAATTGTATCAAAGTGACTAAGAATAATGACTGTTGTGAATAAAATTAGGTAACTATTGATTTATAGTCACTATTGGTGAGGTAAGCATTGAGATCTTGGTACATTTCCCAGCGCTGGTGTAACGCTCTGAGACTTGGACCATTTCAAAAGATGACGAAGAGAATCTACCCGTCATCGAGAAGAAGAATGTATAGTTGCAGTCCAAGAAGGTGAAGTTTAGTGACGAAGGACCTACTCTCCAGGAAGCTGAACATCAAACCAATAATTATTAAAACTGTACGACATCGTTCAAGTTGAACACATTGTCCGAATGGCCAACGATGTGTTTCATTAGAAGCTTCAGATTGAGCAACGAATTGGTTGCCTGGCCATTTATTTGGATGGTTGCTATGAAAGAGGGGATTCAAAGAATTTGATCGGAGTATAGAACTGGATGGCAGCTGTACAAGGCCGAATAGAGTTGGTGGAGGCGATTGTTATATCAACTTAAAGGAATCTTTTTTCAGGCGGGGCTTAACGTCCAACTACCAATTAGGAGTCGTGGACGGAGGCGACTAGCAAACATATTTTACTGAAAATTTCATTTATTAACTATTAAATAAAATCCAAGGCCTAAGACTGGGAATCAAACCCAGTACCACAATGCATATTAGCTTTACAGGTCTCGCCTCTAACCGCTCGGCTACCGTGGCGCCTGACTTAAAGGAATCTATTCTGAGTTGATTTTCATTCAATTGGAGCTTTAAAAAATAATTATTGAAAAAAATGCATTCCTTTTTATGTTTACTTCTTTTAATGGACGTTTTGAAACTTCTCAATTTTTTTACTACGAAATTATTTGTTTTCACTAAAAATATTAACTTGTTAAATTAACTTGTTTGATTGCATGCTCTTATATTACAAAATGAAATTGAGTTAATTCATTAGCCTAATAATATGGTATTATATAATTAATATTAATAATATTCATGTAACGATTCATTTATAGCATTAATATGTACCTAATTAAATGGACATAGATGTTTTGAAAGTTTTGCACAAAATATTTAAAAAATAAAGCACAAAATTGTGGAAAACTGTCGGGTCCTACCAGGAAACCTATCTGAAAGTTAGCGAACAAAATGCTCTAACCAGAAATAACTCTGCGGCAATGTTATCTAACTTATATGATAATAGCTCCAAAAATTGTCTTTCGATTCCCTAGTCTCTTACACCTGGAGTCAGGCCTCAGAAACTTAAGTTACTGAGTTATGAAAAAGGCTACTCGACAGACGAACCAAATTGACTCCAAAATGCCATCGTTAATGCAACTTTTGTGCAATAACAATCGTACTTTCCACCCCAGATTTAAAAATCTTATTGGTCCATGTTGTAGCTCAATTCTGTAAAAGCAAATTTCAGTCCAAATTTTCGCCTTCTCGTAGTCTTTTCTGCGGCAGTTGTGTCTGAAAGTCTGCAATACTAGCTCATATGTTCTGTCATAGTCTGTAGAATCTGCTTCTCATATCAATCAGAGGGTGGAGCATACGTTAGAAGATCCATTAAATGAGAAATGGTTCACTAGTTATGAGGAGATCTACTCAGTTAATGCTAATAGTTCAGCTGGATTCGCTGAAACAATAGCATTTATAGAAAATAGTATAACGGCGAACATATTAAACCCCAAAAATCCGCTTTTAAAGCAACGCTGCTAAAAAAAAGGAAAAGGGCGACAAAAGTGTACCTTTTTTGGTGAAAGAAAATTTAAAAAAGTGATTGGGTGTTAGAGAGTCCACAGCGCAGGGTCTATGGTTTGAATCCAAGAGAATTGTACACAAGAAGAACTCAGATTTCCTCTATTCATTAGGCATCAGCCTAGGCCAAGCTCGCTCTTCTAGTTCAGAATGCTATAATAGACTTACAGATGGTAAACATTGTAAAAGATACAATTATGTTTACGAAGGCTACCGCAGAAATAGGTTTGTGTTATCGAAACATCAGTTACTTCAAACCGTACTTTCAAAAAAGAGATAATAAATGAAGAAATTTGAAAAAAATATCTAACGGTGAGTTCCCAAAATGTTATTTTTTGCCTCAGGCACTGCGAATAGTATATGCTAGAGGTGGGTCTGTAAATTCCGCATGAAGTTGAATAATAAAACCAATTATTACAAAGTTCTTTAAAAATGTTTCCAGAATTTGCTTCATTGTTTATAATTTAATATTATTCCAAATATATATATCTGTATCTACAGAAATAGATTTATTTAAATACATTATAGAGATAGCTACAGAAGTGACGCAAGTGCAAGTTTGCGGTAAGTGTGTTGAATTTAATATGAGTGGTTTAGGAAGCCGCAGATTGGTTGCTGGCAGTATCACCAGCTCTATCTACCAGCCAAACTTCTAAACTACTATTTACATAAATATTAGAGCACATCACTTCCACTATTTGTGTGTGTATCTAGGCATGTATAAATGTGTATATATATACAGATATATTCCTCTGTTTTGGCCCATCTTTTCCCAGCTACCTAATATTAGTTCATAAAACTTTATGTATTTCCAAAATTAACTGCTTACATTTTTTAGACATTTTTACCAAATCTAAATTTAGATCCTGTACTATTCTTTTATTCATTTATAATGCTTATATTTGCTATTATTAATGAGCTTATTTAACAAAATAAGCTTACATGGGTAGCATGCATGTTTCTTGTGTCCCCTGATCGGAAATCTTTACACTAAACTGATTTATCTAGCTCTGACAATGGTTAAAAATTCGAACCCGACAGGGATGCAATAAACATGCTGCAACGGATAAAATCGAAGAATAGCTTTTCCATACTAGGTATAGGAAGGTATTTAAATTTAAAAGAAGAAAAAATGTATTTAATATCAAAGAGTAGAAAATTACACCCTGTATAGTTCAAACTTATGACGACTTTCCACGTTTTAAACAATGTGACCCCCACCCCCGCTTTCCGCTGGCCTATTTTCCGCTAATTTCCCAACCAAATTTATTCCGTGCATATATTAAATAAGTTATAATCTTCTCTCGTCAAGTTTTTTGACAACTTTATTTATTATCTTGGGTTCGTTTTATATACTCTTAGCTATCAATTCCTCTTTTAATTTACGCCTAAGAAACTCTTTCATGATTCAAATTTTTGAACTACACATATTTTAATTAAAATGGTATAAATCTTAAAGCGATTATTGTTACTATTCTCAAGGATGTTAATTACAACTGCCTGTTGACAACAAGAAAATATAATAGCTTATAGCAGCGGTTCCCAATCTTTTTTCATTAGTGTATACCCCTTTACCTGATTGTTTCCTTGATTTTACGTATTGTAACTTTAAATTAACAGCAAAACAATCTGAATATAATGTGTCTTGTAAAGAACATATACATATTTATATCATTTATGAATAGGTAAACATTTCAAACCAATAACTATTGCAGGGGTCGTAAATTGAAACAGCAAAGCGTTAATAAAGGAGAAGTAAATTATATGCGGGCCATGTCTAATATTAGTCAAAACTAAAGCAACATTTTTTCGAATTTTTACATTTTCAAGAAATTATTTAATAATTTTTGATATACAAATATATTTACTTTTTAAAAAAATACTGCAGAATCGAATGAGTACTTAATTCTTGTCAGTTTATATGTTATTCAGTTTTATTACAATAATTTTGTAATTAAGTTGTAGGAATCATTTATAATATAATTTTTTTCTCATTAATAATATATCTGTATGATTTTTATATCTTCCACCATAATACATTTTTTTTTGCGTGCCCCTAAACAATCTTTCGCGTACCCCAGGTTGGGAACCGCTGTTTTATAGTTAAAACTAGCTAATAAATAAATCTGTTCGGTAGGACAGATGTAAAGATATTGATCGTCAAAAAGTGCTCGAAAAAGTTGAAAAACACCCAAATTTGACAATTTGTTTTCTCTTTTTCTATAAAAGATAAAATTCCCAAATTTTCTTTAAAATACAGGGTAAATCCTCCTTTATAACTGCAACTTTTTTTTTTTTTTTTTTTTGCAATAACGTAGATTAATTAGTTTTTGAAAAAAATGAAAAACGGCATTTTCAGAAAATTTTCTTCTTCTTCCTATCTTTTTTTTTTTTTTGCAAACAACGCGAACCGATTTTCATGAATTATATAGACAAAATAAATCGAAAGAAATGAATCAGAGCCATCCAAATAATGGACCGAGCTTATATTCGCACACCTAAAGGTTCTTTCATCAAGTCTGTAGCTTATAAGCACATGATCAATCTGGTTTTACTAATCTGCGCATTGAAATCTACAAGGCAGAGTTTTGTATTGAGTCGGGGTTCACTTATCAGACTCTTTTTTTTCCCCATTTCAGCGACTTCGGTTGGCGTGTAGACGCTAAAATTGCTATAACTATAGTACATTCCTCTTGACCGAATATAGCATATTCTGGGGCTATAGGCTTTAAAGTCGATTAGCTGATTGCCTTAGCCGCTTACTTAACACCACTCTCTGAAGCGTGCTGTTTCTCATGGCAGCTGTAATAGATAATTTTCTCCTTTTTCTCTTCCATTATGCCTGTTCCTAACGATCTCACTACCTGGAATAACAGTAATGTCAGTCCGATATTTTCTAGTTTGCTCTAGAAATTACATTGACGGCTCCAGGTCAGTAGAGGGATAAAACATTCCATGTCGCAATCCTAAAATCATTAGCCAATAGACGTTTGTCAAGTTGTAACCGTTTAGACAGTCTAGCTTTTCTTGGTTCATCCTGAGCTTTCATAATCTGGTAGTTTAAGGCGTTGTGGATGATTGGCCCTCAGCGCCCGAGTCCAATGCCCCCCTCAAAGCAATTAGACTTTCAGGCCGGCCTCCTAGGTTCCGTAGCCCTAGGGTGTATACTGTTAGTGCCTTGGTCTGTAGGATGCGTGCGGTGTAAATGTTTTTATACTGTTATGGTGAGGGTACATGGTGTACTGAGCGACTGTGGTAACCCGTGAGGACGCTGCTCCCCAAATGCCTGCATGGAAGAGGCACCCCTTGAGGGTTATATCTCATATTCACACTTTTAATTATTAATTTGATAATAATAATAATTGATATTACGTACTAGAATACTAAAATTGGTCAGGCAAATATTTAAAATCCAGTACGTAATACAATAAAATAGATAAATAGCTAGAGATAAATAAGTTTAAAGATAAAAATAAATGTTAAAGATGGTAAAAACTAGATAAGTAAATAAATAAGGTTGTTGTACAGTTAAAAATGGTGAAGTGGTCACCAATGAAAGGTTAAAAACATAATGTTAAAAAGGTCAGTTGAAAGATCAGATTAAAGCATCCTTTTCTTCATATCCGGAGAGATGGTACGGCTGAGATGTAGTAATAACCTTGGCAACTTGTCACTATACTCAACTACTTAGTGAATTACATGAGTAATTCTGGACTAATTTCGATTAAGTTGGTTCCGAAGTAGGGGATACTTTCATCTGCTTTTTACTACTGACGCATCTGTTAAAATTCATCTTTATTAAAATACATAGCTAAGGGCATCTAAACAAAAACTTGGATATTATAATAATCTTTGTAACCTAACTATTGTGTAATAAAATATTACCTAACTCCTTAGCATTTGGTCTTTTACTGTGCCTCAATATTTGTCTTCAACAATTATGGGCATTTAGAGCTGTCTTTTCTTCACTTAACATCAAACGTCAAATTCATTCGACCAGTTATCTCATTTTTAGCCTAACAACCTTCTCAACCTGACACACCGAACATACCCTTTTGACGACAACGATTTCTTACATCAGATTCTAATACCAGGAGCATATGTTTAGAATGGAGATATCGGATCACAGTAGAAGAGCATCCATTTGGAATTGGTCGCATTGAGAGCAAAAGAGAGGTTTTGAGCATTCATACTGAAGATGGCCTGGTAATCTTTGGAAGGCGGAGATGAGGAGTATTGGCGACAGTCAAACAGTTGCAGGGCTTTGGAGACGGAAACTCGGTTCCTTTATGGGACGTTTGATGTAGTTTACACATCGCTGTTTGATATACTTATCAACAGTTCAATGGCATTCTTAATAGTTCCTCGTTATGACTTAACCTTCACTTAGTTTTAAACTCAGGTTTGTTTAGTACCAGGATTGATAACTCTTCTTATTTGTTTTTTTCTCCATTTTATCAATGCAATGAAACGGAGACGCAGTTTACGTAAAAGTTGTGTAATCTGTTGTGTTAACCATCAGATGGTTATAATGTCGACTGTTGACACTGCCTTCTAGTTAGAGTTCTGATTATTGGTTATATAATTGGTTCAATTCGTTATCTGCCAACCAGATATTGAGTACTTTGTCGTTTCCTGCGTTACATATCCCTGTAAGTTGATTCTCCTTGTGGTACTATACACCTATCCCCAGGGATGTGTAAACTTTGTTTCCATTAATAGCAATCTGTACACGCGTAGATTAACTCAGCCTGTAGTTAACGAACACTCCAGAAGCGGGCCTTTGTGCTGGAACAGACCTGGATACTGCACAAGAATAACCACATAATGCACAAGAACTTTTAATTTTAATTACAAAATTAATTATAAAATATTTTAAAAGAAAAGCAAAAAAAAAAAACATTGTCACTATCCTTAAAGCTATGTGGACTTACGGACTGGGGGTTTTCAAACAAACGTACGGACTCAGTTCAGACATTCCAATCTAAACTACTCCGACAGATACCTGACACTTCCTGACACTACCTTACTCTTCATAACCACCTCAACATCCCATTCGTACAACAACACCAAACAGACCAAATATCGAAAGTTCCATTCTGCTCTCTCTAATTGCTCTAATCCTCTCGTACTGACTCTCAGCCTCCTCTGACATTACACCACGCCAACCGAATCTTCAATGGCCCTGAGACCTCCCTGAGGTCTGATGACCATCAACATCGGTTACCTGTAGAGAATGCTACCGCTATGAAGTTTCACTCCTCCTGTTCTTCACGCATCATTTATACATATCTCCATCTCTCACTTTTACTTATTGTATATATTTATATTCAGATTTAAAAAAATAATACTTTGTTTTTTTTTTTTTTTTTTTAATTTATTTGTTAAGTTACACCAGCGCTAGATGCACTATTAGTAACAATGTCAATAGCTGATACCACTACAAACTCACTATTGAGGGGAGAAGTTACCCAGTGATAACACTCCCTAAGTCATCTCTAGGATTAGCTACTCTCCTCAGAAGAGAGAAAATCGCGAGGCCACTGGCGTTTTAGTCGTCTAGGAGGATGATCTGGATGGTGATGAGATGATAAGTGGCGGATAAGAGGATTGGAATGAGAGTGCATGTTCTGATGAAAACTTTTATAGCGAGTTCGTGCAACCTGACCAACAAACGGAATTTCCAGGTCTGTGTGGATGGTTAGATTAGAAACATAAAATGGAGCGTTAACGATAGTGAGGAGAATTTTTGACTGAAGAGATTGAATTCGTTGAAGATTGGAGCGTTTCGTTGAACCCCACAGTTCAATACCGTACGTCCAGGCGGGTTTTAGTATGGAATTGTAAATCAGTCGTTTGTTATTAAGTGAAAGTTTTGAACGTTGGTCTAGAAGTCTTTTAAGTAGTCGATAACGCCTGTTAACTTCAGTTCGTTTAAGTCGTGTGTGCGGGTTCCAAGTCAGTCTTTTGTCTAAATAAAGCCCAAGATAACGGACAACATTGGCAGGAGGAATTGGAATTGAGTCATAGAAGATCGGAGGAAGAGTGATGCGGCGGAGAGTAAAAGTAATATTTTGAGATTTGGTTTCATTTAACTTGATTTTCCATTTTTTAAACCATTCCTCAAGAGAAAAGAGATGTGTTTGAAGGTTTCTATGTGAAGTTACCGGATCAATGTGAGGAGAAAGTATAGCGGTATCATCTGCATAAGTTAGAAGGACAGTTTCAGGATGGATTGGTATGTCTGCTGTGAATATAACATATAGGATAGGTCCTAAGATGCTTCCTTGAGGAACACCCGCTTCAATGCGATGTTTAGCTGAATACGATGTCCCGATTTGAATTTGAAAATGACGATCAGACAAATGGGATTTCAAGATGAGGAAGTGAGTGAACGGAAGAATGCCCTTGAGTTTCCAGAGCAAGCCCGGGTGCCAAACCCGATCGAAGGCTTGCTTCACATCGAAAAAGACACCAGAGCAACACTCTTTCTTCTCAAGGGAGGATAATACTTTGTTAAAATTGTAAATCAATAATTATTAAAAAATTAAGATACAAATAAAATCATATATAATTATTAAGAAAAGAGACGAGAAACTTAAGATTATGATTGTTCATGAATTACTCGTATCATAAATGAAATATATAGCCGGAGAAAAAAGATAAATTAGCAATTGAAAGCATTTGGAAGCCAAAGTTAATTTAAAATGTCAATATGCTGATATTTTTGTAGCCATAAAAAAAAAGTTGATTGTTCGATGCCCTAACAATAAAATTAAAAATGAATGTATGAATAAAATGGGCATTTATCGATTTTATACGATTTATTAACTAAAAGCAACTTTTAAAATGAAAAGTAATAAAAAATGTAATATGATCATATATATCATTTAGATAAATAAATAAATTTTCCATGTATTATGCTAATTAACAAAAATTTAAATGACAAGTAGAATAAAAGTAACAATTTTTTACTAATGGTTTCACAGAAAAACAAAATTTATATTAAATTATGTGTTTTAATGTATCGATAAAATGTGTTTTGTTTTAATGTATTATATGACATACCGCATTATCGGGAAAATCAATGACAATATTATAGCAGTAATATTCTATTAAAAAAATTATTTATTTTTCGAAGTTTTATTTTCTTTTTTTAACGAACCAGTTTATAACTTTAATAAAACTAAACCATTTTTAAGTATAGCTAAAATAATAGCGATTGTTTAGAAATTCTTGAAGAAGAAATAATTTTGCAGATATTATTGACAATGAAATTTTATTGTATAAAAAAAGATAATAAATATATCTTCCTGTAAAATCTAAAATTATATAATATCAATTTATAGCTGAGATAAAAAATAAAAAAAAAACAAAAAATCAGTGCACACGCATATAATTTTGACTACGCAGAGTTCTAATGAAGTTGATTTTATGTTACGTTTTGATTTAATCAAAAATTGTGATAAAAAAAAAAGCACGGGCTTCAAATGCAAAATGTGTTATAATGTGTGTGAAGTTAAGAGTTTAGGCAGGCGAAAACAAAATTAGGCTGTGATTACGGAGTGTTTTCAGCTCAGAGAAATTACAGACTAAAGTAACTCTAGGCGACACAAAGGCTGATATTTAGAAAACAAAAAAGGAAAATGTATTCAACCGTAACTTAGTCTAAATTTAATACGTTTTCAGGTACGCCCTTTTCGCGTATTTTACTTTATCCAGGCACCTTCATTTGAATTTATTGTTTTTCACTTTTCCAGGTAGGTAATAAAATGCAGTTTAAAAAGAAAAGAAAAGTAGCATTGTTTACAAATTGCTTTATTTAATTTAACAAAATCCTCGACGAAATTGGATCTATATATATATATATATATATAAAAGTCCGTGCAAAAATAAAAACTACTTAATTTTTTGGGGTGTAATAGGATTGGTCCAAGTCTGAAAAATAGCCATTCGTTTCTGCAATCACCTCCTCGTTTGAATAAAATCTTTTTCCCGCCAGCCATTTCTTCATATTGGGGAACAATAGTAGTCCGAGGGAGCCAAGTCTGGAGAATAGGGGGGATGTGAAACGAGTTGGAACCCTATTTCCATTAATTTTGCGACCACAACTACTGAGGTGTGAGCTGGTGCGTTGCCGTGATGGAAAAGGACTTTTTTGTGGGCCAATCGTGGGCGTTTTTCTTGCAGCTCGGTTTTCAAACGGTCCAATAACGATGAATAATATGCACCTGTAATAGTTTTACCCTTTTCCAGATAGTCGATGAAAATTATTCCTTGCGAATCCCAAAAGACAGTCGCCATAATCTTTCCGGCCGAAGGAACGGTCTTCACCTTTTTTGGCGTAGATTCCTCCTTGGTAACCAATTGTTTAGATTGTTCTTTGGTCTCAGGAGTGTAGTGATGTATCCATGTTTCATCCACAGTGACGAAACGACGCTTAAAGTCCTGCGGATTCTTCTGGAACAGCTGCAAACCGTCCTTGCAACACTTCACAAGATTTCGTTTTTGGTCAAGCGAGAGCAATCGCGGCACCCATCTTGCGGATAGCTTTGTCATGTCCAAATGTTGATGCAAAATATTATGTACCCGTTCATTCGAGATGCCCACAGCACTAGCAATCTCACGCACTTTCACTCTTCGGTCATCCATCACCATATCATGGATTTTATCAATGATTTCTGGAGTAGTAAACTCAACAGGGCGTCCAGAACGTTCAGCGTCACTTGTGCCCATATGGCCACTCCGAAAATTTTGAAACCACTTATAAACTGTTCTAATCGAAGGTGCAGAGTCACCATAATGTTTATCAAGCTTCTCTTTAGTCTCCTGAGGCGTTTTGCCTTTCATAAAGTAGTGTTTAATCAACACACGAAATTCTTTTTCGTCTATTTTTTGAAAATCACTCGACTTCCTCGATTCAAACGAATGCCAAACACAAAGAAATAGACCGATCTGGCTGAAACTTGGTGTGTGTTCTTCCAAGAGATGCTACTAACTAAACATAACCTCGATACGCGCCAGTGGTGCTATCTCTCTGACTTTGCACGGACTTTTCAAACGACCCTCGTATTTTTTTTAATCTTTTATTGAAATTTGCGACTGCAACGGTTGTTGCAACAAGCAAATGTGATGTAATCTATCGTAGTGTCTTGATTGAAGATTGGAGAAGGCACCCAGTGGCGACACTCCATATACTATTATGAGGAAAGTAGTTCGCGAGGCCATCTTCTCTTCAATCTCCTTGGAGGATTACCTGGTACTGTGGAAAAATATAAGTGTTCAATTAAAGGATTAGGATGAACTGCTGTAAAGGAATGAAATTTTAAGAAACGAGTTTTAGTAAGGTCGTTAATGAAAGGGATGTTGAGGTCATTTTGAATGGTGAGGTTAGAAATATAGAATGGAGCGTTAAGTAGTTTTCGTAGTATTTTTGATTGTAAAGTCTGAATGCGTAAAGGATTGAAAAGTCGATCCCTATACTTCAATGCCGTATGACCAAATAGGTCGCAGTAACAACAGGTATAAGAGTCTTTTGTTTTGTAAGTTGAGTTTAGATCGTTTGTCGAGTAGTCTGGCGAGAAGTTTGTAGCGTTGGTTAGTTTCTTGTCTTTTCAGTCTAGCATGGGGTTTCAAAGTCAACCGTTTGTTTAGGTGCAGTCCAAGGTAGCGTACTTTGCCCACAGTTGGTACAGGAGTTTGGTTCAAGATGATAGGAGGTAGGATTTTCCGTCTGAGAGTAAATACTATATATTTTGATTTCGTAACGTTAGTTTTGATTCGCCATTTGATAAGCCAGTCCTGTAAGTGTTTGATGTGTGTTTGTAGAGCTGGTGTAGCGATAAGAGGATCGTAATGAGGAGATAAGATTGCAGTATCGCCAGCAAAGGTGGAAAGAATGGTATTTGGGTGTTGAGGTATGTTTGCTGTATATAAGGGGTAAAGAAGAGGACCTAGGATGCTGCTCTGGAAAAACCAGCCCGGGCTAGATGGATATCAGAGTCTGCTGTTCCACAGTTGATTCTAAAATATCGATCTTGTTGGTAGGATTTGAGAATAAGGTAGTATGTATGAGGAAGAATCTCCCTCAGCTTAAACAGTAGTCCCTCTTGCCACACCCTGTCGAACGCCTGAGCGACGTCAAGGAAAACACTCGGGCAATACGGCTTTCGCTCTATATTAATCTATATTAATGATGTAAAAGTTAATATGCTTGAAGATTTCAGGACTGCATTAGGACGAGTTGGCTGGGGAATTCTCGACTAAGAAGTACAAAAATTGAGAGGAGAATATGAAGAAGTCGTACTTAGGAGAAGGCGTACCTTGGAAGGACTAAGGAGGGTTGTTGCTGGTATTGCCTCAAGGAGTAAATGATTTTAGGGCAGCAAAAAAATGGGCGTCGATTATCTTTTTTGACGAAGATTATTGATTTTGACGCGACATTATCTGAAATGCAACGAAATCATGAAATCGATAAATCAATTATTAGTGTCTGAATAATTTAAAACAAATTGAATATTCTAACTTGAACTGCCTAAATAAAGAAAAACCGTATCTAAAGACAATTTCACTCTTTTAAAATGCTTAATTTTGTATTCAGTTCAAACGTTGATACTACTTGGCATCATTCCAAACTAAATCTACATTTACTTGCTGCATTCTTTAAGAAAAAATCGGCCATTGAGCTTTTAGATGCAAGAGACAAACTAAGGGAGGTAACAGGAATAAAAACTGGTAAGTCCGTTCATTTAAGATATTTTGAATCTTCTATAAGACTCATACGCTCAGAATGATTCCCAGATTCCGTTTTGTTGGCATCAGACTCAGCCACAATAATCCTCTTATTCATTCTTCTTTGATATGATAGGTTTATCGTGTGCAACGATTCAACGATAATTTTTTTGTCAACTAGGCACACTATGAAGATTCATTTTAATTTCGATTTCATTTAAGTTCCAATTAGTAAAAAATAATAGATTTTTAAAATCATTTACCTATTTTGCAAGATATTACAGATATTTTTTTAGATTGTAGAACTTATTTGCTTGCAGTTGTAATGCTTGTAATTGATTTGAACTATACGTCACCTTTGTGATATTATTAAGTGTTTTTACGTCAATACTTTTAGATACGCACTAATACAATAAACTTAATATTATTATTCTAAATTGGCAGCATCTTACTAACAATATAATTAATAAGATCCAGTTATACTCAAAGACTAACCTTACCGAGGAAGGTTAAGATAAAATAATAATAATAACTGGTAAAAATAGAAAAAGAATTTATTTTTTTATAAAATAAATCAGATTATATACAAAAAAAACTTTATCTCTCCCCTTAAATAAATATTTTAACTGTAATTATAGTAGTTTCTAAAAGCAATTATCTATGAATAAGCAAACTTTATTCACAAACAGTTATTTCATGGCCTAAATAAATTTAGAGAGATAAATTTACGTTGAGATTGTTATGGTTTGTGAAGTGGTTTGAAAGGAAAACTCGATCAAGTAGTCGATGCTCTTCAAACTGTATTCCGTATAAACAAGACCCGGTTATCGATTGTTAGACGGTCTTACGGTGAAATAAGGCAGGTTGTAGGAATTATCTTTCTACTGGAATGTAAATTTAACTTTCTTAATAATTGTTATCATTCACTTGTTTACTGACATTTTTGTATAAAATAATCTTATAGTAGTTATTGAAAAATAAAAGTTTAATTATTTGAAAGCTTCACTTGCCAAATCGATTAACTCCATCCATACAACAAAAAAATTGAGAAAAATGAGAAACTAGTAAATATTGTTTTTTAAAATTCCTGTTAAATAATAACAAAAATTATTCTACTTCTTTTCTTACACTCTACTACGAGGGTCGTTTGAAAAGTGCGTGCAAAAATAAAAACTACTTAATTTTTTGGGGTAAACCTTCTTTATTTTTCAACATAGTCTCCTTTTAGGCTTATACACTTCGTCCAACGCTGCTCTAGTTTGTTGATCCCTTCCGAATAATAGGATTTGTCCAAGTCTGAAAAATAGCCATTCGTTTCTGCAATCACCTCCTCGTTTGAATAAAATCTTTTTCCCGCCAGCCATTTCTTCATATTGGGGAACAAATAGTAGTCCGAAGGAGCCAAGTCTGGAGAATAGGGGGGATGTGAAACGAGTTGGAACCCTATTTCCATTAATTTTGCGACCACAACTGCTGAGGTGTGAGCTGGTGCGTTGTCGTGATGGAAAAGGACTTTTTTTTGTGCCAATCGTGGGCGTTTTTCTTGCAGCTCGGTTTTCAAACGGTCCAATAACGATGAATAATATGCACCTGTAATAGTTTTACCCTTTTCCAGATAGTCGATGAGGATTATTCCTTGCGAATCCCAAAAGACAGTCGCCATAATCTTTCCGGCCGAAGGAACGGTCTTCGCCTTTTTTGGCGCAGATTCCCCCTTGGTAACCCATTGTTTAGATTGTTCTTTGGTCTCAGGAGTGTAGTGATGTATCCATGTTTCATCCACAGTGACGAAACGACTCTTAAAGTCCTGCGGATTCTTCTGGAACAGCTGCAAACCGTCCTTGCAACACTACACACGATTTCGTTTTTGGTCAAGCGTGAGCAATCGCGGCACCCATCTTGCGGATAGCTTTGTCATGTCCAAATGTTGATGCAAAATATTATGTACCCGTTCATTCGAGATGCCCACAGCACTAGCAATCTCACGCACCTTCACTCTTCTGTCATCCATCACCATATCATGGATTTTATCAATGATTTCTGGAGTAGTAACCTCAACAGGGCGTCCAGAACGTTCAGCGTCACTTGTGCCCATATGGCCACTCCGAAAATTTAGAAACCACTTATAAACTGTTCTAATCGAAGGTGCAGAGTCACCATAATGTTTATCAAGCTTCTCTTTAGTCTCCTGAGGCGTTTTGCCTTTCATAAAGTAGTGTTTAATCAACACACGAAATTCTTTATTTCGTCCATTTTTTGAAAATCACTCGACTTCCTCGATTCAAACGAATGCCAAACACAAAGAAATAGACCGATCTGGCTGAAACTTGGTGTGTGTTCTTCCAAGAGATGCTACTAACTAAACATAACCTCGATACGCGCCAGTAGTGCTATCTCTCAGACTTTGCACGGACTTTTCAAACGACCCTCGTATAACTAACTATACGTATTGCCATCAGCGGATTTTTGATCTTGAATTTTTGCAGTTAGTATTGTTTTTGGAGAACCAGTGAATCAGTAAAAAGTGAGCATTACAAATTGTACTATATTTTTGTTTATATGACGAGCTTTATAACACAAATGCGGGAAATTGTATAAAGTTTAAATTCAAGATTTCGATTTAGTGTGACCTTGGGACGCGTCAAAGAATTTTTTTTTGAGAAATCAGTCAAAAGGAATTAATTACCACCTCGCTGAATACATTTTATTTTATTATTATTTTTTTTTTTGAAAATTCTCGAATACTGCTCCAATTCTTTACTTTATAATTCGCATTAAACTCATGGGAATCTATCTATACTTGTAACATTTTCTCAAGCAATTGTTTTTTAAGCTAGTTACAAGTGAAAAATGGTTGTTAAGCTTCTTTATTACATGGGTGTAATCCTCTTTTAAATGTTATGAGCTGCCATTTTCATCTGTGTAATTTTAATATTAATAGATTATGAATAAGTAGAATCCCAAATTTTAAGAAAAACAGTTGTGAGGCCCATTTTATTTTTGTTATTTGTTTTTCGCACCCAAAATAGTTTCTAGCAAATTTTATTACGCAATTGGCGGTACAAGAAAATCTGTGATTGCTTCACACTAGAGATTTTGTTTATGTTTTTTTGGTTAATTACAATAATTAATTTTACTGAAGAATAAAAATATAAAAACTATTTCATCGCATTGTGTATTTTGTGAAGACATTTCATAATAATAATAACTTCAAAGGCTATTTATAGATGGAATATTCCTTTTTATTAAACATAATTCAGAAACAATGAGACATAACTTCTTTATTAGCTATAATTATCATTGAGATTAGCACAACTAATGAGGAAATTATTTCAGTCTATAAGAAAATAAGAAGCAGATATTACATTTTATTTCGAGGATACAAAAAGGAGACAACAACTTGGTTAAAAAGATAATAGAAATTCTTATTTCAATCTCCTTTATATTTATTCCCGTTCGTTTGAGTGTTTTCCAACATTGTTATAGCAAAAAAAAAAAAAAAAATAGAACAAAATGAACGAACATCAAAAGTAAAATGTAACGAACAGAGAAGTAAAAAAGGTTCGCTAAACAAGAAGCAAACAAAAAATATACACTTTGTGAGATGGTTTTTGTTAGGAAATTGTCACTCAAAGACTATTCGCCTACCGTTTTGTTTTCATCATGAAAAGGATTCTGCGTCAATGTTTTTGTTATACTTTGTTTTGTCGACACATGTTATTTATTAAATATGTAAAGCAAGGATTTTTTTGGCCATACACTAAAAGAACATAATCATATCACTTTTGATATTTTCTTGTTTTGATAATTTTCATTCATTATTAATTATGACAGTACACAATGAAATGTATTCAACCCTTTTGTGTGTTTCAATACATTACTAAAAAAAAAATCACCTCTAATTAAGGACCTTACACAATATCCTGCCATTTCCAAAAAATGTTTCCACCGCCACATCTTTTTTCGATAAGTTCAGAAATCCATGGACATTAGCTGCCACAGTTTCAAGATCCTTTATTCAATTAATCCTCAAATCCACTTCATTCCTTATTCCTCCCTCGTTAACAATGATGCTATATATTATCGCATACCTAACTCTTGTGCACCAAGCTATTTAGTAACTCCTTTTTCTAATGCCAAGCAGTTACCCTTTACACCACACAATATCGTGTCTGTTTATTATTTTAGGTTTTCTCCTTACCGTCTAGTTAGCTCAGATATATACTAAAAGATATTACAAATAATAATAATAATAATTTTCTTTTTTCCGAGGGGGAAAATGCCACAGGCACCTTCCAGATTAAGTCTGGGTGTGTGGGGCTCCACCCACTAAAAAAACTCCCTCCTCTTCAGGCATTACGTCCACCCCGGAACCGGCATAAGCATTACTTCAGGGTGGTGCCTCGTATTGAATTTCAACTATCCTAATTTATCTCATTGTCTGGTCTAGGTCTTAGCGACGGTCTAGCTCCTTCTTCTTACTTTTTAGCACAGACCTAACGAAGTACGAAACTTCCTCCCATAGGTCTGGGCTAACCAGCATAGTTGCAACTATATTATGCGGTGAAAGCGGACCAGTTCTTGCTTGCAGTCTCGCTCTTTCCTCCGCCCATCTTTCACATTCGAAGAACGTATGATGCGCATCATCATAGGCAGAATCCCCGAATATACAATTTTGCGTGGCCACCTTACCCATTTTTCCAAGATCCATTGCCGGTCAAAAACTGGGTTAGGTAGTAGTCTACCTCGCCGTGTCTCCTATCCGCCCAAGCTGCAGGATCTCCGATGAGACTAGCTGTCCATCGACCCTGAGTGTCAGCCAACCATCGTTCGCGCCAAGCCCATTTTACATACTCTCTTGCTTGCGCCTTAGCTACGCATTTCCCCAGGGCATCCTTCTGCTGGTAGATTAACCTTCTAGCCTGAGCGAGCAGATCTATAGGTGTCACTCCAGCCACCACTAAAACCGCCGGTTCAGACACAGTTCTATATGCACTAGCGATTCTAAGTGCACCCTTTTTTTTGTACCACAGCCAACCGCTTACGGTACTTTTCTTTGCTGAGTGCATCAGCCCAGATCTCGCTACCGTACAGCAAGATGGCATTGACAGTAGACATCAGTAGGCGTCGTCTGCTAGCAATAGGTCCTCCAGTGTTCGCCATCAACCCGCTCAATGCGGAAGTGACTTTAGCGGCTTTCATTGCTGCATGTTTAAGCTAGGCACCAAACGTGAGCTTTGTGTCTAACGTACACCAAGATACTTGACTTCGCTCTTCGTTTCCACGGCCAAGGCCCCTACCTGTACACGAACATTTGTGGAAATATGCCTTCTGGTTATCATTAAAACTTCAGTTTTTTCTGTAGCCAGCTCCAGTCCATGATCTTCTAGCCAGGATTGGGTTAAGGACCTTACACAATATCCTGCCATTTCCAAAAAATGTTTCCACCGCCACATCTTTTTTCGATAAGTTCAGAAATCCATGGACATTAGCTGCCACAGTTTCAAGATCCTTTATTCAATTAATCCTCAAATCCACTTCATTCCTTATTCCTCCCTCGTTAACAATGATGCTATATATTATCGCATACCTAACACTTGTGCACCAAGCTATTTAGTAACTCCTTTTTCTAATGCCAAGCAGTTACACTTTACACCTCATCACCTGATTCAATCTTAACTGCGCATCCTCCACATCCCTCGCAACAATAACGGCGGCAATATCGTCCGCATAGCCAACCAAGAAAGAATCCAGGGCATTTCCATGCACAGAATCCCATTGTACATCACATTCCACAAATCAGGTCCCAATATAGAACCCTAGGCGGCACCACCTGTAATTTCCTTCCGCTGAGGTCCCTCTACCGTGTCATATCTCAGCTCTCTATTACTCAGGTAGCAATCGATCACCCGCAGCAAATAACCAGGTACACGGAAAACCCTGTCTAAGGCGAACAACATATCTACCCACCTTGCCGAATTAATAATAATAATAATAATAATAACAGTAAGGGAAGGGATTAGCTATGAGGTTAGCATACTGGACTCCCACGCGGAGGTCCCGGGTTCGAATCCAGCAGCTGATCAAGAGGGTCAACCCGCTTTATTTGCGCATCAGTATAGGTACCCTTTAGCTTGCTTAAGTGTCGCCAATCTAAAATCTTACTTGCAATTTCAGCTCCTTCCATTTCAAGTTCCTCTAGTACTTCAGAGTTTGTGCTATACGATCCAGATTTTAACTTTTTCTTCTTATTAAGCCCCATTTTATTAAACAAAACATCACTCAATTGTTTTGGCGAAGCAATATTAAATCTTTCTCCTGCCAAATTGTTGTCTAAGTGGAGAAAGTCACCTCTCCCTGACCCTTAGATTTTCTCTTCCTAGGAGCTTCTTACAGCTCACTGCCCGGTGATGGACAGTGTTGTCTGTAACGAGAGAACACTGTCCGGAGGCCGGCAGTGCACTGAAAAAAGCTCTGAGCGCTAATAACCTCAGCTGTTGATGCGCCAAAAAAAAAAAAATAATAACAGTAATAAAGGCGCCAGGGTAGCCGAGCGGTTAGAGGCGAGACCTGTAAAGCTAATATGTATTGTGGTACTAGGTTCGATTCCCGGTCTTAGACCTTGGATTTTATTTAATGGTTAATAAAAGAAATTTACAGTAAAGTATGTTTGCTAGTCGCTTCCGTCCACGACACCTAATTGGTAGTTGGACGTAAAGTCTGCCTGAAAAAATAGGCATGTACTTTACTTATATTTGTGACTGAATCATAGTATCAATAGGATGAAAAGTTAATGCCAGTTTAAGTCATTAGAAGTGATATACATATCTAAGACAGAAAACAGTCTAAATTTCAAAACTGACACCAACAATTTAAACAACATATACGCAAACTTACTACAAAATACTTGACAATTACAACCAAACACAATCACACACAGACCGATCACACTCAGTCCATGAACAAACAAGGCAGAAGACACTCCAACGCTCTAATGATGTAAAACAGTATAATGTAAATTAGGTAAATATTTTTGTAAATTTTCGTTACATTATACATATTCATTGTAATATAATTGTTAACACACAGTAAATATGTTCCACATCCCTGAAGATGACCTAGTCCCTAGGAAGAAAGCTCGGCAGAATAAAGTTTATAATGACAGAAACTGGCATTAATTTTTCATCCCATTCAAGTACTTTACTTTACTTAATAATGGTAATAATAATAAGTCGATCACAAAAATTATTCTTCTCCACCTGACAATATCCTGGACACCCCTCCATTAAAAAGTTAAACAACTATGATAGATAAAATGTACAAATTAAACGATGTTATTTATTTTTCTTTAAGCTTCAACGGACTGAAATCGTGTTCCTTTTAATGCAGATTTGACTTTGGGGAACAGATAAAAGTCACATGGGGCCAGGTCAGGCAAATAAGGCGGATGTCTTAAAACTGGGATGTTGTACTTGGCTAGAAACGTCTTGACATTCAATGCAGTGTGAGCCGGCTGGTTGTCTTGATGGAGAGTACCCATGACTTGTTCTTCCACAAATCGGGAACCTTTCACGGAGTTAAGCAAGCACCTCACGGTAGTAATGTTGATTAATTATAATCGATATTTTCATCCGTTTTGGACGTGGAAGAGCGACCCGGGCGGTCATCACCTCCGACGTCTTCTCAGCCATCTTGGAAACGCTTGAACCACTCAAAAACTTGCGCACGTGATAAATATTCATCGCCATAAACTTCTTTTAATAAAAGATAAGTTTCATTAGTTTTGATGTGAAATTTCACGTCAATTCATTGCTCTACTACATGTGTAGTATCATGTTTTCGGCAAAACGAAACTAACACCTCTTACACAAACGACGGTTCCAGTGAGACAGATTTCTCTACAAACATGTGAGACGCTGCAATCGAAAGAGAAGGCTTTACGCTTTTATTTGGAGCATTTACAGTTCTTCTGTAGCAGTCTCGTTATTTAATAGCCACACCTTGAAGTAACGAATACTTCCTGAAATCGAATTATGAAATTATTTTTTGAGCCACTTAAGTATCCTTCTCCTTTATAAAGATTAAACCTTACTGTTGAGAAATTTATCGGCCAAAATTTGAATACAATGAAATATAAATGAGTAAAATAATAATGATGATAATAAAATAGATGGCAAAAGATTAAAAAAAAAAAGAGAGAGACGTTATTGGATGATGCTTTTTAGAGGCGATATTTGTCATTGGTATAGTTAGTATTTGACCAGCTGTTAGTGACAGTTCTGTAAGGTTGGCTTCAAATGGTTAAGGTAGGCTACAGCCACTTCGCTGAAACATTTCCTTCAATAAATAGAATTGTCATTTTTATTTGTCCTCTCCATAATTCTTTTTCCATTTTCTTTCATTACTTCTACTATCTTTATATTGCTTTGCCTGAAAACTGTCTACCTGTCGGTTGTTCCTTTATTATTATTCTGCCATCAATGAAAGTCCTCCTTAAAGAATGCAACAAGCAGCACTTCTATTCAATAAATGTTAAAAAAAGAAGAATAAGAAGAAGCAAATAAAGGTTATTATAATTTTATATTAAAAGGAAATAGTTTTATTGTGCACAATATTGCCAATTATTTCTGAACGCTTCCTTTAAATTAATCTTCCCAAACAGGATTTTAGATAAAAGTGTCTTTTCTTTACTAGAGATGTATGTATCGGCAAGGAATGAAACCCTGCAATTTTAACTAGTTACTTTGTTAAATTTAACAAATTGTCTAAATTGCTAACTATTACTAGTCTACAATTCATTTAAATTTAAACGTAAAATTAATTATTGAAGTAAAAAAAAAAGAAAAACCTACAGTTTCAGGCGGGTTTTCTCGTCTAACTACCAATTAGATGTCGTGGACGGAGGCGACTAGTCAACATACTTTACTAACCAGTTAAGCGCGTTTTGATGTGTATACACGTCAAACCAAATCTCTATTACGGTGCGTTCAACGTGTATACTCGTTGTGAAAAATATAAAATTGCCATTAACTATAAAAACTCGAAATTTTAATAAAATACAATAAGAATATTGTTTGGTGGGATGTTTCCTTTATCTTACCAATAGAACTGCGGTGGGAGTCAGCCAAATGATAAGTGGTTGGTACATGTTTGGTCTCCGCATTAGAGATTGGGGAATTACGCACACAAATAGAAGCTCCCAACCCTTGTACAATGCCGTTTTTACCTTAATTCAGACCTCAGTACGAGCATGATTTCATTTTGCACAGTATTCCAAAGCTCTTTTCTATTCCTTGTAAAAGCTCTTACGTCTCTAGTTAACTAGGCAATGTATACCTGAAGCAGTGCAAGATTTTGAATGAGCACAGATTGCTCTGTAATCTCAAGCCCCCAGAGATTGCAGAAAAAGTCGCTTGCAAGTGACTATTATGACGTTGTAAACTTTTGGTTGTTTTGCCCTGCGTTCGACGTGTATACACGTTATTGTCTAATTTTAATTCCGCACACTGTGGGTTTTTTTTTTAGAACTAAATTCCACGCTTAACTGACTAAACAATTCTCATAATAAACATTAAATAAAATCCAATGCTCTGGACTGGGAATCGAAGCGAGTTATTATTTAGACTCTATAATACAATGTGTAGGTATAAATATTATTACATTAACATTGTATTTCGTTTGCGGCTCTGCTTTACAATGTTACTCTGGTTTTTGTAGCTAATTATTAACTGAATTTGTCTTTCAATATGTGTCTATTATTGTGATCTTTACATGTTAAATCTGTTCTGGCAATATTTACGAGTACTTAAATAAAAAATATTTTTAAAAACATTGAATTCTCGGGTAGACAGTATAATTTTAAGTTATGAGTAAATTAAAAATTCTTTTAACTCAAAAAAATGCTAAAAATTTTCTTACAGAGGGTGACTCTGAACATCTTCATATTTGTACACCTTAAAATCGATACCGAAGCTTGGCTAAAAGGTTTTTTTAATTTTGAAGCCATTTGGAATTTTTTGTTATTTAAGAAAATACTTTAGCGTCCAAGTATTTTTTTTTTTTTTTAACTTAATATTCTAACAGGCCAAAAAATGATTTTAGCGGATAACTCCAAGTATCTTCAGCTTATCTCTTCAATTTTTGTTGAATTTTTCTAACTGCGTAAGGAAAGCTTTGCCATCCTTCGAAATTTGTAAAATTGAGTTACCACTTAAATATATCTATTTTGAGGCCCCACTTAGTCTGAAAGGAAAAGCAATTTTTCAAAATGGTCTCTGCGTTTGAACAAAAACAAATTGAAAATTGAATAATCGAGGTTTGACCAACGCTTATATTTTGATTTCGTTCCACCAAAAAAAAAAAAAATACCATTATAACTTAGCATTTTTGTGATTTATTTGTTATTCACAATCTACAAAAGAATAAAATGCAATCAGTGAATATGATGGAAGAAGACTTTATGGCTGGATCAGCTTGAGGAGAGAAGCTGCCCTCTCGCTGGAGTTCCTTACATTACTGGAGCTGGTCACGAGGGGCCAACAGCGTTTCAATCGTCGTGGAGGAAGATCTGGAATCGTTGTGGAGGCAAGATTTTGAATAAGAGGATTGGTACAGAATGGAAGAGAGTCAAAGAATTTTCTATATTTAGATTTGGATTCGTCAGTTACGTATGAGATTTTGAGATCGTTATGGAGGGTGGAGTTAGAGACATAAAATGGAGAATTCGTAATCTGACGGAGAATTTTTCGATTGGAAGGACTGGATCTTTTGTGAATTAGAAAGTTTGGCTGAACCCCACAGTTCGAGTCCGTAAGTCCAGATCGGTTTGAGTACGCTGTTGTATATTAGTCTTTTATGTTCCAGTGGTAGTTTGGATTGTCTGCCAATTAGTCGTAACAGTAATTTGTTTCGTCGGTTGAGTTCAAGTCTTTTCAGTTTAGTGTGCGGATTCCACGTTAGTCTTTTGTCGATGTACATCTCAAGGTAGCGAACTAAATCAGCAGAAGGAAGGAGAATTGAGTTAAAACTTATAGAGGGACAAGAATTACGACGCAGAGTAAAAGTTATCTGTTCGCACTTTTGAGTATTTAGCAAATAAAAATGCAAATTCCACCTACGGATATATCATCATAATTAATGGATTTTTCATAATTTGGAAGATGTCCCAAAATTTTGTAGTCTTAAACATTTTCCCTAATTGATTGATTATGGCCACTTGTGTGGAGAGTGTATATACTTCCTTCCAAAAGTGCATTTTAGTGCATTGCAAAAAATAAAATTGACGTCTGTGATAAAAACATTATCTAATTGGGCTTAAATTATAAGTAATATTTTGACATTGTATGGTTTCTTCCAATGCTTCTAATTTAGGCCATTTTTTAAAAAAGGTATATCGGCCAGAAAAAAGTTGTTACTAACCTCAAGTTGTAAAAGATAATGGCCTCTTAGAATAGAATAGATTAAATTAGGGCGGCCTCAAGGCCTACGCCACTGCGACCCTCTATTGTGGCTCCCCGACTTTAGAGCTCGCCCTCCAGACCCGTCCGTTTAATCAGACTCTTAATTCTGGAGAGTGACTCCTGGGTAAAGCTCTCAGGCATTGGTTTGTCCTCCCCGAGAAGTAACATCCTTAGCCATACAAGCCCCTCACACTGACACAACACGTGCAGTGCCGTTTCCTCTTCTTCCTAACCTAACCTATAAAGGCTATCATCTGCCAGGCCCATGAGATGCATGTGTTTTCTGAGCCTGCAGTGGCCCCACGGCCTTGGCGAATTAATTCTGCAGTCAGTTGTAACTAACCTAAAGTTGTAAAAGATAATGGCCTCTTGATCTCTTCTCAGTGAAAAGAGTGACTAAAATAGTCCATTACATTGGATAACATCGCGCGTTTGTATCCACTAATATTCAGTCATCATTTTTACTCATAGCACTGCGTTGATTGCAGCACAAATAATGAAGTGTGAGAAAGAAATATCTATACGAATATTTTAAAGAAACATATTTACTTCTTGTAAATCTCCGATACTTTTCTAATTCACAAAGAAAACAAATCCAACTGTTAAAAGAAAAAAATACAATAAGAAATTCCATAGCAGAAAGAAGTAGAAGACCTCTGATTAACATGGTAAAAAAATATAAAAACAAGGAACTGGCTAGCTAAACCAAAGGAAATTCCTTCAATAGCAAAGTGGATCAACTCGCTCCTCCAAATCCTCTTGAATTAGATTACTGCTCTGGTTGGCTCAATATGATGATAAATGAGTCTGAATTGTAACTGACGCGAATTGCTTATTCAATAAATACTAATAAATTATTGTCACTATTTCGTCATGTTAGGTTATAGAATTGTTACGGTTATCTACGACTGCCTTGTAACCAGCTAATTATACCTTGCAATATAATAATTATAACTAATGCATAATGTAAATGTGATCATTAATTATGTGTGCAGTACTGAACAGAATTGAATGGCTAATTGTAGTGTGTTTGGTTCCATCAAAATCGTAGAATTTGTGCGCTACTTTTGTACGTAATAATAAAAAATCGTTTATTGATTAAATTTGCTGACCTATAGTTTGGATTTCAAACAAATGCACTTCGCTGTTCGACAGTTTCATCGATTTTAGATGACAACATTTAATAGCATATCTATTTCCTCGATTATTAAGTCATGTCTTAGAGAGAGATGGTTTTGCTAAGTCTTTCAAGGATCTTCCTTTTCTTTCTAATTTTCTGTGAAAGCTGTGGAGTTCCGCAGGAAAGTATTTTGGGACTTATTTTATGTAAAATTTACACTGTTGACCTTTCTTTGCATCCTAGAACAGTAACTTCGACCTTTGCTGATGAAAATGCTATTCCCTCTTAACCTCCTAACCCGAAGCTATCTCGGTCTAAGACATCTACAAGAGCATCTGTCCTTAATATTAAAGTGGTGCGAAAACTGTTGCGTTAATAGTGAATGGACCAAAATTTACACTAACCACTTTTACGGTCTGCCATTCTACTTGTCCTGGCATTTGATTCAATAGTACCTAACACACTGGAAATTTTCAAAGAACACTTAAAGACTTACTAAGTTTACAGAGCTCCAATTTTATCGTTAACTATAAAATAATCCATTCAAAACTATTCACTTTAAAATCTCCCAATAACTTTCGTTCGTTTAGTTGCTCAGCTGCGAACCTCAGACAAATATTACTCTAAGTGTACTATTATTTAAGAAACCTTCAAAATGACCCACAGTAAGATTGTACTGTTTGTAATACAAATAATGATTTGCTCCATATACTGTTTATATGTCCAATTTGCTGCCTCTATAAGTTGTTACTAAGGTAATACGGCTCCCCTGATTGGCCTAAATCACTTCCCAAACCCTGTATCTATCGAACACTGTAAACTGAAATTTCGTTCAATTGGTCTGAAAATACTTTAAGTGGTATTGATGTTTTCAATTCTTCTGGATACTGGTAATTAATGCTGAGTTACAATTGAATTGTATTGATAATACTGTTTATTACTTTTATGTAGCAAGTGTATCATGCTTGTTTAAAATGTATTCAAAATTAGATAAATGTATGTATCCAAATCTTTTTTGAATAGATTTTTACTCTTTAAACAAAATAAAACAAATAATTAACATAAAATAGAAGATAATGATGAATGAACCAAAATTGAATTCAAACCACTTTTACCTCTAGCACTGAATTCAATAATACATTGCTTCCTGCTTCTAGACAGAGTACGCTCTCTTGGGTTACATATGGATAAACAGTAAACTTGGAATCATCACACCAGACTGAAGATAATGTAGGCTAACCTTGCTATCAAGGACTATGTGACAAACTATCTAAACTTACTTTTTGTAGAAAACTTAGCTGTGATTTCGACGGATTAAAGGTGTAGGGATTGAGCTAAGTAAGCATTCCAACTTTCACCGAATCCAATCCTTACAATCCAAAAATCCTTCGAAAAATCACCAACTTATCCTTATTGTGCTTCTTGTTATGCACTAAACATTCAGCATTGTTCTAGTGAATGGCTATCTAATTTGAAAATAACTCATTGTTAGTCAATATAGTCCGAGATTCTGACTTTTGTCTCTGTTTTTTTTGAGCATGCACTAAGGCAATTATTTCAGTTTAAATAAGAATTATTAAAAATTGTATTAAATTCTTAAAATGACAAATCGTTGCAGCAGATAATGCACTAAAGTTTGATGTACGATACAATAAACTTAAAGGCTGTAAAACCCAACAAATAACTGCTGCAAATTAAATAATAACTTTAATAATTAGATTTGTTAACATTTAGATTTACCTTTAAAATACTGCATTGTTTTTTTACTGCAGTATTAGAGGGCGAAGGAGTGTGGAGCTGAAGAGCATCAGAACGGCTGAAATTAAGGGCGAAAGGGTGAATTATGGTGAATGTCAGCTGTATATTTGTGTGAATGTACAATAAACAAAAGGCCACTCTGATGTCATTAACCAATGTTGATGTTTCGTTATTAAAGGCTTTACTCGGTACATGGTTCCTAACTCGTGGTAATCTTGTACACTAAATTCCAGGTCTACAATGTAGTATACATTCTAGTTTTCTACCTTGCAATGTAAAATATGTTATTAACTATTTTGTTTATATATAACTAATTTTTTTGTTTTTATAATGGTTAAACTTTAATATTAAAAATGATTGAACCATGTAGTAGCTGAGTTAGCATTAATAAATATAAACGCAATTGAATATTCTGAGTGAAATAGAAATATTATAAAATTATTAAAAAAAGTTTGAGTAAATTATAATATAAATTATGGTTTAAGCAATTTAATTTTAGAGAAATATATAATTCAATGTGTAGAGGTTTTAAGGTGACAATATTTATTAACTATTGGTTTTTAACTTTAAGTCTGCCTTTTTAAATTATTTTCGAATATTACTTTAAAGTTTAAACAAGTTGTACCACGAGTGTTTATAATTTCAAATTGATTTTTGAGAGCGATTGTTCATTGGAAACAAGAAAAAGGCTAATAATCTACTCAAAATTAACTAAAAAATTACGTAGCAAATGTTATTTTATTGAATTAATATCTCGAAAATGATTTGAGTAAATAAATTACTCATTAATCAATAACATATCAATAATTTGTCAGTCAGATCAATGAATAACGCTATCTAAAGCCACTTTGGGCCCATGAAGCTATCCTAAAATTTAGACCTGAGTCTGAGCCACAAAAATTTATAACTGTTTAACCAATAATCCAGTAACAACTTTGAGGGGAAAGCGCGTGATTACTCTAGTATTTCTTCAAGAGATCCTAAACCATATAGACAATCCGTTATAAGATGAATGAATGCCTTGAGTCTCACAAAACCTTGAGAGCATTAGCGTAATTTAATAGAGATGATCTTCTCGAACAACAATGCCTAGTAAAGGAACCGACTAGGTGTCTAAGAAAGGTAAATGAGAGACCTCACCACAACATCGTTCGTTAACGAATGTGGACGCGCCGGAATCATCCTTTTGGACTGTCAAAGAAGATCGCCGATCGGGAGCATAAAACATTTAAGAGGCCATAGAATTAGAATAGAAGAGTAGACTTAATCGTCCCACTATGTATGACCTGGATTGAGGTGAATAAATATAAGTTTGAGGCGCTAATGTCCATAGATATCATTGGGTAACAAAAAAAGAAAAAAAAAAGAAAGTCAATTCAATGAAAATGTAGTCGCCATTATTAAATTACACCAAGGAAAGCTGCATCAGGAAAAAATTGAACATAAAATGCACAGTAATGTGCAGCTTGTCTTGTTTAAATTTGAATAGACAGGAATAACCTTAAACCGTAATTTAATGTGTCAGTACTGATTGTGAAACAGGGACACACTCTTTTATCTCTTCATTTTCCCAACGATTGCATGAATCTTGTCACAGAAATTTTAGCAAACGGTAAAGACTTTTTTTTAACAGTTAGGGCTTTTGAAGGTTCTACGATCGAAAGTAACCATCCCTTAACCGGCGAAACATAGCTTCCACCTTGCTATGAGTGCCAAAGAAGGTGGATATAAAACCGTAGTCTTGTCTGGACGCTGTACGAGGTGTGGCTATTAAATAATGAGACTATTGCAGTAAAACATTTTATTTTAAATTTATACATATTTAGTTATTATCACCTTCAATATACACCTCTCCCCTATCCCTACAACGCTCCATGCGAATTTAACATTGTTCGAAACAGTGCTGGAAGTCTTTTTCTGTCAGCTCCTGCATGACGCGTGCCGCTTTTTCTTTCACAGCTTCAACGGACTGAAATCGTGTCGCTTTTAATGCTTAACTTGACTTTGGGGAACAGATAAAAGTCACATGGGGCCAGGTCAGGCGAATAAGGCGGATGTCTTAAAACTGGGATGTTGTACTTGGCTAGAAACGTCTTGACATTCAATGCAGTGTGAGCCGGCGCGTTTTCTTGATGGAGAGTACCCATGACTTGTTCTTCCACAAATCGGGAACCTTTTTATTCGTTACTCTTTCACGGAGTTGAGCAAGCACCTCACGGTAGTAATGTTGATTAATTATAATCGATATTTTCATCCGTTTTGTACGTGGAAGGGCGACCCAGGTGGTCATCATCTCCGACGTCTTCTCAGCCATCTTGGAAACGCTTGAACCACTCAAAAACTAGCGCACGTGATAAATATTCATCGCCATAAACTTCTTTTAATAAAAGATAAGTTTCATTAGCGTAATGTTAAAAAGAAATGTTAAACTTCTTCTCTCATTTAGTAATAATATCTTATATATTTATATAAATAGAATTTGAACGTACTAAGTTTATATGTCTATGAAATAGTTATTTGTGTACCTATTGCTGAAATAAATATTGCATTCAAATATAAATTTAATATGCAATAAAAACATGTTATTAATAACGTATTTTTTTTTTTTTTTTCTTTTATTTACTGCAGTAAATACAAAATTGAATTGTTGGCCTATTCTACCTTATTTATCTACCTGAATCTATATTATCTCAGGGAATTTCGCCTCATACTTGTTCTTGGTGAGAAAATAAATCTTGTTCAGCACAGATTCCAGTGCTATGAGGAGGCTGTAAGAAGGCAGGTGGAGGAGAAACCTCTGCGAAATCACTCAAGTAAAAAAAAGAATTAAAAGTGAAAGACACAGCTATAGCTATAGCTACTGATTTCCAGACTAACTTAATATGTGGAATACGATGACCTACTTGATGGTAAACACGAATTCAAACCAGCTACTTGAAATAACTAATAATTACAGAAATAACTAACTTACGTTTGATGAACTGGAATCAGTCTACTTGGCAACTGCTTCACTCGGCCATGAATTATGAACTGACACTTCCAGAAAGTGTGCCACAAAAGTGACAAAAGCTTTCAAGCAGCAAAAGAAAGCAGAGTGGATGATGTGTAAAGAAAGAAAAAGTTTACGAACTGTTGCAAATCATTTCCACGCTTAAGCAATCTTACTTTACCTTTCTGCTAATATTCAGGCGATGCTGTTAATGCTTGGACAAAGCAAATTAAGGCACAGAGAAGAGAAACGCACGCAATGTTTATACTTCAAGGCTAAAAGTTAAAGAAATTGTATATAAATGGCCGTGAAAATCAACAATCGTTTGCCTAGATCAGCGTTTCCCAACCTGTGGTACGCCAGTTGCTGGTTGGTGATACGCGAAAAATAATCAATAATGGCGGACATAAAAAATTAAAAAAACAAAGCATAAAAATATCCTTTCCTATAATTCATAAAAATTATTTTAATTAATAATATTATACAGTAAAGTTGTTAATATGTATAAAGTAAGTCTGTCTCAAGATATACAAGATATACGAGAAAATATAATAGCACATTCAACAGGATTAAAATTGTCTTTCATGGAGTATTTTCCAAAACCCGAAAACACAAATGATAATTGGATTTGAAACCCCTTCTATAAAAAAAAATTTAGGAAAAGCTACATCATTATCGATAAAAGATAAAGAAAATTTAATAGAATTATCATGTGACAGAACTTAAAAGATATCAGTGTAAAGATCTGCTTAAAGAGGCTGAAGGTAATGAGCAAGCTCTATCCAAGCAACATTAAATTTAATTTAAAAAAAGTTTTAAAACTAATAACTTACACTTGACAAAGTTTATAAAGTGAACATGAACTTGAACTTCATTGTAACAGATATGTACATTGTATCTCTATGCAAATAAAGTTAATAATAATAAAATAACACACTCGGAATAACAAAGTTCACGAAATACAATCATTTTTACGAAGTGGTACAAATTAGCATGATGTAGTACCAAGTGGTACGCAAACCAAAAAAGGTTGGGAAACTCTGGCCTAGATCACTGTTTAATCAACAAAAAATAAATTTTAGATAAAAATTGTATCTTTTGCAAAATTATTTATACGCCATTGATATCTCAAAAGAGAATGAAAAGTGTATTACGAATTATGTATAGAGTATTTGTTTACATGGCGTAATATTGTTGGTGACAATATTTTGTTCTAATTTTCCTTAGGTATTGCAACAAATAAAGAAAATTATTCATTTATCCAGTTCAGTAAACTCATTTAACGGTAACAGTTAGCAGTGATAATCCTTTATTTACTAATAATAATTACGAAATACAAAAAGTCTTAAATAACAGAAACTGCATATTGCTACCAGCATGAGTTGGTAATGAAACGTGAGATATGGGAACAAAAATCAAATGAAAAAAATCAAAATTGTAGCGCATTGAGAATAAATATTTATAAAATGCATACTTTAATTCCAAGTAAAGCGATGTAACACTTAACTTTTAGATTTTAACTGTGTATCAGCACACCGAACAGTTAAACTTCTAGCAACGAAACAAAATAAATGTAGAAAAATTAATGAAAGATAGTTAAAACTGTTTGTAATCTCATATCTTAAATTTCAGGCGTTCCTGGTAAAGGCAATCAGTGGAAAATAATCCGAGATAGATAATAAACTTACAATGAAATGGCCAGAAAGACTAGAGTAACCCATGATGGAGTTCATTTAAGGTTGGGTATATTGCAAGGAAATGAAAAAGATCCACTTGTACTTCCTGAAGAGTACAGAGTACACAAACCTTAATCGTTTTGCCGCTCCAACTATTCAACCTTAACAATTCGTTCTCTAAATCTAAAGAGCCTAACCAAGATCGCTTAAGTCTAATTTTAAGTATACAATATGGACTAAAAGTGATTTATAGTGAGCTTTAAATTCCATGATTGTTAAACAATAACATTTCTTAATGAATTTATGAAACTCAACAAACAGAACAATTTATAAAACAGCAACAGTTAAATAAAAGATCTAAAATCAACTACTGTAATCAGTAAATATTTTGGCAAGACGAAACCAGTTAATACTCGTAATTCTAAAGAAGACGCAATTCTTGTACCTACAACCGTTATCAATTCTCTTTCACTAAAACAAATCTTAATTCAACTCAATTGAATGTTCTAGAAAGTGTAATTGTTTAATTTAAAATTATTCAGCGAGTTGAAATCCATTCAAATTTTTAACAATTTTTCATAATCTCATTAACTCTTTAAAAGAAAGAAAACAATTACACGTTACATTGTCTGTTTATCATGAAGAAAGGGTCAAGGATTATTAAAGGAATCCATATTGTTTTCTTTAAGGAGACAAAACAAAAGAATTCTATAATCGATTGTTACATAAGTAAATCTATTGTCTCAAAAGTATTGAAAGAGAAAGAGATATGTATGGCGTTCAACGTTTGTTGTGGGAATTGAAAACCACTTAACTGTCTCTTACAAATCGATGTCTACATTCATTCATAATGTATAAAAAGCTTTAGCATTTGAAAGTTTTAGATCTTTTTATATTTATTTCTTTGAATTCTTTTTATTAAGTTTAATATAATGCGAGGTTTCTATTGAAAATAGTATTTTATTTTTTTTTTATTTATTTATTTATAATAATTTGTCTTGGGGACATACCCCATACAAATGAAGACTGGTCAAATATAGTGAACAACATGGTAAGAAAAAAGAGACCAGAATATATAAATAATACAATAACAGTAAAACATAAAATCTAGAGTAATAACAGTAAATATACAGCACACTGCATTGTATCCATATTTTAAGTAACAGATGTATAATTTATGAATACAAGAATATAAACGGACAAAAAGTGGCGATATAAGTATGTAATCAATCTCTCACACTGTAAACTATTCATTTAGTATAAATGATCGTGTTTTGAGGCAATTAATTGTAAAGAGGTATAATTGTTTAATTTCATTTTCGCACCTAAAAACAAACACATTGTGGAACTGCTCCATTGATACATTCTTAACCTGCAGTATGTACTGATTACGAAGAGATTCGTAAACCGGACAAACTACTATTAAGTGGTACAAATCTTCCGCATCATTACGCCCGCATATTGTGCATATTTCCTTAGGTTTTATTAGGTGTGTGACATTTTTCACTGACAATTTGATCTGGTAATTGCCCGAAAGCCTCAATTGTGTGACTAGTTTCACTATACCAAATGGCAAATTCAATTCGCTAGAATATTGGCAGACCGAACTTGTGGCAAGTATATCGTTGTAAATAGGGCTGTACTTTGCTGAGTGCATTAGATCTAGGTCTTTTGACTTTTGGAATTCCTTATATCTATTTAATGTTCCAGAGATAGAGTTTTTAAAGGCTGTAGGGTCTCTTTCAAGAAGGATGTCATTTGAGCCAATCAGACTCAATAAATAATTCATCTGCGAAAACCAGTTGTACTTTATCGAGGGTTTATGACTAAAATGGATATGTTTTAGCTTCAAAAAGCACAACTTAGGAAGTCTATGGTCTTGCATCTCAAGGAGCTTGCAGATCCAGAACAGCGCTGATTTGACCACATTATAACTGGAGTTAAGCAGATCAAACTCAGTTCGGATAAGCCAGGCAGGAGTACTTTTATTCAATGAAAAAAGCTTTTTGTAGAACTCCAGGTGCGCTTTTTCTATTTCAGATAGATATCTCAACCCCCAGATTTCAACCCCGCAAAAGAGAGTACTCATGGAAATGGCATCATTGACCCTACTTCTACATTCCATTGATCTAAATTTACCATTGCGGCATACTTCTAACACTGAGCCAACAGCAGATGAGGCCCTAGATGCGGCTAATTTGGAAGCGAGGTGGAACAAACAGAATTTGAGAATCTAATTCCCAAGTAGTCGAAAGCTGATACAACTTCCACCTCCTCACCCAAATAATACAATTTTTTTATCTTTTTTGGTCGGCCTTTATGGAAGTGTATAATTTTTGTCTTAGCTGTATTTACTTCCAGATGATTAATACTGGCATAGCAGGCAAGGATTTCAAGCTTTTTCACTAAGTCAGGCATCGAATCAGCGAAAAACACGCTATCGTCCGCATATAGCGAAAGAAGTATATCTTTACCTGGGGAAATTGGGATGCCAGAGGCACCTCTCGCTCTAAAGAATTCCTCTATGTCACTTGTAAAGAGGCTAAACAAGTACCCAGACAGGACTTCGCCCTGCAGCACCCCTTTAGTGACAGGTACCTCATCGGATACAATCCCACCACTTTTAACTCGTAATGTTGCATTATCATAGATACTTTTAAGTATCCTTATTAACTTTCCACTTATGCCCATTTGACTCAACTTGTGCCATAGTCTGCTGTGGTTCACAGAATCGAATGCCTTCCTATAATCTACAAAGATGACGAATAGATCAGATTTTCTGTAGTCCAATTTGAGTTGAATCATGGTATTTAAAACAAACAGGTTGTCTACACATGAGCGCCCTTTTCTAAAGCCACACTGGCTTTCAGGCAAAGCAAACACACTCTCATCCCATACAATCAATCTTTCCAATATTATCTGGGTGAATATTTTTAATATAACACACAGCAAAGAAATCGGTCTATAGTTATCCGGCATTGTTTTATCACCTTTCTTATATATCATAGAAACTATAGATTTCGCCCAAATATCAGGAACTTTTTCCTGTTCGAGAACTTTGTTAAAGAGGTGGACCAGATATAATTGCCAATTCTGAGGAAGGTTTTTAAAATATTCATTAGGTAGTCTGTCCTGGCCAGGCATCTTGCCACCCTTCAGTTTAAATAGTGAACGTTGTAATTCCTCTAATGAAATGGGTCCGTCAAGGACTGGACAGGACACACTAAAAAACAATTCATCACCTATGTTTGCCTCTCCATAATAATTCCCAAAGTAGATCATCCATTGTTCCAAACTAACGTAATTCGAATAGATTTTCTTAGATCTGAATTTGTTTACGTTACTCCAAAATAATTTGCTATTTCTACAGTTACTAAGATTTATCATCAATTCTTTTTCATAGTTATCTTTTTTCATTTTAACTAAGTTTTTATATTGCTTTTTGGAACTCATGTAATCCACTTTAAGAACATCATCATAGCCACTCTTTTTAAATAATTTAAAGTTGATTTTCATAACAATTTTAGCATTTTTACACTCCAAATCATACCAGGGATGGTAATTATTATAAGTTTTATTTAAACTGATTTTCTTCTTCAATGAAAGGTTTAGAGAGTTCGCAGTTTCGTTAAATGCAGAAACTAAATTAGTGTATAAATCATTTATATTTTGGTTAATGTTGCCTACTTTAGGGGAATGCTTTAAACTGTCTGTGAATAGCGTGGCCCTCGCAGGATCCCACAGGAGTACATCCTTAGTTATTATTTCATTCGATTTATCTCTTTTGGCTTTTCTTAAACAATAGTTAAGGAATACAGTTACAGGAAGGTGATCTGAGAGCGATACATTAGATGTGACACAGAAATCATTGATATGGTGAGCAAATTGTAGTTTACACCAGACGAGATCAACAATACTTTGACCATTGTAGTTAATTGATGTAAAGTTGCCTGGGCTATCACCGGGGGATCTACCGTTAAGCAGTAGAAATTGGTTACTTTCAAATAAGTCAACTAAGGATAGGCCCCTATTATTGTGTATAGTATCCAAGCTATTACGAGTTCCGCTAAAAAAAGTATTACTTATAAATTCCGCATCATATTGATTTAAATGGCCAACCCTGCAGTTAAAATCTCCCCCCAGGACTACCAATCTATTACGGAATTCAGACTGAATTCTATTAAGAGAATCATTAAGGTAAGTTAGTATGTTGTTTAAGTCAAGGGAGGGCTTAAAGTAAAATAAACCAATAATAAACACCAGGTTAGTTTCTGTCAACAGAACCTTTACAAACATCCAATATTCACATTTTTCTAATATACTTAGCGTAAATAATTTATTATTATAGATGAATGCCAAGCCACCACTAGCTCGTCCTTTGCTCCTCTGTTTAACGGCTGGTGATACTAACACAGAGAATTCCGACAGAGTAGAAGTTAGGCTGATGATATCCGAAGGTATCCAGGTCTCAGAAAGGCAATAAATAGTTTCTTCAGACAATGAAAGAGAATTAAGCTTGAAGTTAGTGAACCCCTGAATATTCCAGAATACGACAGAACACAGGGTATCTTGAATTAGGCTATTACTTTTTGCTGAAAATTGCTTCTTACTGACTGTGGTATCTTTCTTATGATAGTCAGGCGGAGACTGATTTAACTGAAGAGGAACTGGGGGAATTGGGACGAAAACGAAACTGGCCTAAGCGTTCTTTAATTTCATCTACTCTTTGCTTTTTCTTGACTTGCTCTTCATCAGACTGAGCACCGATTTCACACCCATCCAACAGTGACTCTGCCTCCTTTAAACTGTAATAGCTCCCCCTGAACTTAAACATTTTCCTAGCGTAAATTACTCTGCTATCAAGGCTCCTTAGCTTATTTATACAGTCATAAATTCTTTTTCCTTCGTCCCTCTCCTCCCTAGTACGATCGTGACTCAGGCGGTAGTGTTTTTGTTGGAATAACTCCTTTTTCTCGAATATGTTCCGCTTTAGTAAATTGCTATTTAGAGACACCAAGATTGGTCTTGGATCACCTCCTCTCCCCATTCTGTAGCAATTATTGATATTCTGTTCATTTATATTAATTTCAGCATCAGCACAAACTTCTTTCACTTTATCAACAACATTTTCATTTTCAGCATTCGGCACATTATAAATAATAAAATTATTTCTTCTCAACTGCCTATTTAAGACTTTTACTTCCTCAGTTAAACGGTAATTCTGCTCCTCTAAAGCCTTGCATTTTTCTTTCATGTGTGAAAATTGTCTTACCATGTCTTCCATCAATGTTAGAGATTTTTCGACAGTTGTTTTTATTTCCTTTGTTTCATTTAAATTTCTTTTTATTTCATTCATCAAATCCTCATTTGTGAACGCCATCATTAAATAAGTATAACAGAATTAACAAGAATATTAAATATTTAATCGAAATAAAGCTGTAGTAATACGGAAGAAGTAGTGGCTGAGTGCCGCTGCAGGTAGTAGGAAAGTTGGTGCGAGAGAGACAGAGAGTTCTCCCACTCAAGACAACTCTATGGATTACTTCGACCTCTGATTAAACCAATAACAAATACAAATATGAAGTCTGTTTATAGAAACCCCACCTCTCACAAAGTAACACGCAGCTCAAACAAAATTTAATTAATTATGACCTTGAAATGGAAGTTTTTCTTAATTTTCTGGAAATCCACTCGATGAAAAACTTTTAAATTTCACTACTAGCTACACAGATTACAAATAAAACTATCTTCGAGTTTTCAACAACAAAACACTTTACACAAACAATTTAAATTAATACAAAAGAAGAACACAGTGACGCGATGTTAACTGTATGATAGCTGAGACCAAACTCCTATTGAAAATAGTATTTTGTATACTTTTGCTTTCTCGTAACAAACTCTATCTATTGTTTGTTCGTTTATTTATTTAATCCAAATAAATTATTAAATCATATCATTATTCTCTGATTATCAGAATAAGAGGATAATGTATTGTTAATTTATTCCGATATTAGCCGTAAACAAAAGAGTAGAATTAATTTATTCGATTAGGACTTAGCCGAAGTAAATCTACATTTTAAATTAGAATTATCAATTATTTGTATACAAGTGTCCATTTAATTTAAACAAAGTTGATACACCAATAATAATTCAGTAAGTTCTCATTTTCATTTTCCAGCTGACGGTAACTAACACCTAATTTGCAACTCACAGTAAATGTTCTCAAGAAGGCAGTGGAATATTCTAGCGCGAAATTGACGAGCAAATTTTCGGTTTGAAATTTAATAAAATCATTTAATTGAATGATTCGAGCAGTGGCGCTTTTCTTGTGAGTAAAGTAAGATATACGATTTATAAAAATTAAGGAAGTGAAATAAATAAAAACACAACAAAAAAAAAATATTGTAACTTAAGTAGTTACAAAAAATATTGTAATTAAAGTACTAATGCAAATTATAAATGTAATAATATAATGATTCAAAAATTATTTTCTAGCTTAAAAAACAATGTTAAACTGAAAAGCTTTTATTGTGACGGATTAAGAATCAATTATCCGAATGAATAACAATGTTCACATCAGAGATTTTACAGAGAAAAAATAACACTAATTTTATACGAAAATCGAAATCTCTCAATTTTTATTGTTCACTCTCTTTTAAATTAAAACAATTAATTTAATGAAAATAAAAACGATTTTTTTTTTATATTTTTTAAATTTTTTAGTGAGAGAGTTTGCAATCAGCTAATGCTAATTAATGACACCTAGTTACTGTGCGATTCTGTTATTATCACAATAATTCTAGATATAGGGTAAAGTCGGGGTGAGATGGCCAATCGGGAGAGATGGCCAACAGCCGAAATTTAACCTAAATGTCGTCCGACGGCGCTGCGTGACCTCTCCAGTGATGAAAATTCATGTCTAACTACAATGAGTTCATTTTGGTCTGCGTCAAATCTTTATTAATTAACTCAGAGAATGAAAACATTATCGTCTCAACAAATTTTTTTATCATAGTTGCATATTACGTTCTGCAGCGAATGTATGTTATGTGTCGAAATTTTAGTGTGGTTTTTTACATATTAGGAAAGTACAGTATACATTAATGAATCCTAAGTTCTAAAACTGTCAAAAATACGCGTTGAGTTATGTTTATCATGTTGGCCATCTCTCTCTAGCATTCGGGACAGATGGCCATCAAACAGTAGGGATGGATGGCCAATTATTTTTACTTTTTTTTTATATAGTTTGGCTCAGTTTCCAATTCACTGCAGAAAAATGCCAACTCAGCATAAAAGACAGAACACTAACCGTGGAAATTATACTGAAGAAAATTTGAGATCGTATTAACCCCACACACAAACGGTCGTCTCTGCAAGAAAACGAGCCAAGTCTGTTCTCACTTTATTAACTTCACCCGAGCACATTACTGTTGTGAAAAACAGAGTTGCAAAGAAATCCAAACTAACAAGAAATACCATTCCCAAAGAGACAATTCTGAAAGAAAGGATTGTCTGAAAAAGAAAACGCTCACCTTCCCCAAGTTCCGATGAAGAGGACGAAACAGGAATCGAATTTGAAGATGAAAGTGATGCCATTTTAGAAATTGATGAAACTGGATGTACAGGATATGGGGCAAGCTACAACAAGACCAGAAAAAAAAGATTGGTTGGAATGCATAATATGCCGGAAGTGGTTCCACGAAAATTGCTCTTCTTTTGCATACGCTTGCCAAAATTGTAGTAAAAGCGCATTTAAAAAGAAGAATAATAAGTAAATATTAAGTAACTATTTATTGTTTTCTGTGTTTTACTAGCGCAATTTCATTTACATTATGTGGCCATCTCTCCCAAGTTGCATTGGCCAACTCACCCAACCCAGTGGGGATAGATGGCCAATTGCTATTTTTTTTTTTTTTTGTAAGAATAAAAAAATGTTTCCCTTAGCATATTTTCTGAAATTTTTCCCTTATCTTATGTTTGAGAGCGTATGAGGTTTCCAAAAATAATAATAAAGTAAGCCTAGCCCTTACCAAAAATTTGCAGGCACCCTCCAAATAAAATTGTGGCCATCTCACCCTACTTTTCTTTATAAAGATTCAACTCAACTCAACCCAAAAGCTCCAATTGTGGGGCCTTAGCGAGTTCCCTTTTAGCACTGTCCTGTATTAGTCTTAGGAGTATCGGCTGAGAGGTCCTTTGGCATTTAATGGCGTGGATTTTTCCTTTCCCGAACTCAGATCCGGATTATCCCTTCACATTGACACATCATGTGCTGTTTTGTCTCATATTCTTTCTTATAGAAGCTGTACAGGCATTCTCTGCTAAGCCTAGGCGATGCAAGGGTTTATTTAATGTAAATTGGACAGTAAAAAGGTCTGATAGCCTTTTATAGTTGCTAATAAACCCCTGGATTTCTTCCCTACACTCCTGCGTCTTGTTACGCTACCATTGCAAGCTATTAGGCGATGACGCAAAAAGGGCTCAGGATACTTGTACCTGAATGCCCTAGTATCCAGTCCAGAAAGATCTTATTCTGAACTGGCAACCATTTTTTTCTTCTTCTTCTTCAGGATATCTAAAAAGTTCCACACAACCCTTTGACAGATTTCATAAGTCTTCAGGGCCAGCAGAGCCTCCTGGTTAATCGTGAAAACGGTGAGCCTCGAATCAATTATCCTTTATATTATTATCACGATAGCACAAAAGAGTATCTGATGAGATTAACAATTTGGAAGGAGGTGAATTTCGAAGGTGTTTTGAACACTGACAGTTGGCACCCCTGATTTACAGCTTCTATTTTCCTTTTATGATGTCATAACAAACGGATTGCCAAGTTTTTTTTTGCTTCTGCTAAAACTCTTGTTGAGGTATTATTTTCTACAAAAGGTACAACATAATTTCAAACTTTGTCCTGATTCTAACATCTGCTTTTAACGATAAATTGGAAGATTTATAATTCATATTTGTATATTTTACACTGGGATCTCCAAACATGAATTTTCAATTTAATATTCGTTAATAAAAATAAATGGACCAATAATTTCTCTCTTTTACCGGGAAAAAAAAGAAGCCATTTTGTGAGATGAACGTCAGAGAACATAAAATTTAAATAGAACATCAAAATAATATTAATACGAACTAATGTTGTTTAGTGCCTAATTCTAAAAATGAAATGAATTTTCTGAATACATTTCCCTAATATGATTATCAATGACATATTCATTTTTAAATTGAAAATTCCCAGCCAAAGATAAATTTGAAAATTGAAAAATCATGTTGATTTGGTGACTATAGCATGAAGTAGTTTGTGCAATATTTTTAGTTGATTTAATTAAAAAACAAAATTGAAGTTATTTTCTTTCATCTACGAGTATGCTTTTACGAAAAGCCAGAGCTATTTGTCTGTCAGAAAGCAGTGCGATGAAATTTTAGGACATCAATCTGCTATTTGTTTGATTTCGGAGAAAGAGCTTCTTATTAAATTTCCTTTTAAATATTTGTTATTCTCTTTTACCTTTATTACAGTCGAACCTCGCTTAACGAGCATAATTCGTTCCAGAACCTTACTCGTTACGCGAAATACTCGTTAAGCGAAACAATTTTTTCATATAAATTAAAATAAAAGGGGATAATTGCTAGATCAGCCACATTTACACCATTTTCTCGTTTCTCAATGATTTTACGCTTCAGTTCTAACGTTATTTTAATTCTTTTTGAAGCCATTTTGTTAGAGGGATAACAAAATAAACACAATAATATTTAAACACAAATGTCACTATATGGACTTCCCCTATACACCACTCATTCGGTGAAGTTCGGTTTCGACTGTATCAATGCATTAGATACGTGGAGAATATGAAACGCATATGCGTAAACAGGAATGACTAATCGAAGAATGCGCAGTTTTCGATGAGTCAGCGAAAACTGCGCAGTCAGCGAAATGTCATTAGAAAACTATCGTTATGCGAAACATCGCTCGCTATAAGAATCAATTTGTTTTACTCGTTATGTGAATTACTCGTTAAGAGAGGTGCTCGTTATGCGAGGTTCCACTGTATTTGGAAGCATTAGATATTGTAAACATACATAAAGGGTTTATTTTCCATTAAAACAAAAAACAACTATTTACAATTTTATCGAAAACTTATAAGTTATATTTACAAGATTTGATTTATGTTCAAGACCAAACCCTAGCGACCAATTTCCCTAAGGTAATCTTTTTATTTTTAAATAACCTTCACTCAATAGAACCTTGGTTAGAAAACTGGCGCATAAAAATTAACCCAACTAAGTCTAAATACATAGTCTTCACTCTCAAACGTCAAACTTCACCACCTGTCTTCGTACATCACACACCTATCCCACCAGCCGACCGTGTGCGGTACCTTGGAATTTATCTAGACAAGAGACTTACCGGGAACCCCGTATACGAGACTTAAACGTACCGAACTAAACAAACGATACAAACTACTAGCAAGACTACTCGACAAACGCTCAAAACTCTCACTACAGAACAAACGATGACTCTATACAGCTCTTCTCACACCAATATGGGTTCTTACGGACTCGAACTTTATGGAACAGCTAAAAAAAATCCAACATCAATAGACTGCAAACACTCCAATCCAAAATACTCCGTCGCATAGTAGACGCTCCATTCTATGTTAGCGACCACACAATCCATACAGATCCCTAAATTCCACACATCTCCGAACTTGCCAAATTCCGATACAAAAATTTTCATCAAAAACTCTCACTTCATCCCAACCCTTTAGCTGCAAACTTGTCTTCAACTACGCTACCCTCCAATCCTCGAAGACGGCTGAGGCGCCGTTGGCCCCGTGACCAACTGGGTGCCTAATGTCGGCCATCACTGGATGACCATCATTCATGTCTGACACGCTATTTATTTATACATTTATCGCATTTACTTATTGTACCCTGTAGGTACAGGTGTAAATTAAAAAAATATATTAAAATGTGTTTTTGTATAATAAATGTTTTTTTTGAATTTTTCAATAAAACTTATTATTTGTTATACATACAAAACAAATCCTAACAGATTTTTATTGATTTTTACAAAATTAATAAACTTTGTAGCAACGCCAGATTATATATGTACGTATGCAACTCGATTCCAAATTTTTATCGATTACAGACCAATTTTTTAAAGCAATTTTAATTTTGATAGGACTTAAACATGTCTAAACTCAACTTAAAAAAAATTAATCTAATGTTAAATTCATTTTTTACAGGAATGGGATTAGTAATTTGCTTACAGGTAAGTAAATTACCTTCCATCAGTTTCTAATAATGCTAATTCCTCAGAAATGTAATTTCAAACATATGTCCTCTAAAACTAACTCACATTTAATATTTATTGATGTTATAACATTAAGATTTGCGTCGAGGAATATTTTAGCAGTAAATACTTGTTAGGATTAACATTAAAACAATCTTGACTTTACAAATTAGTAATTAATAGTTAGAGAGAACAGTATCTCTGGCAGCAGCCAGTTAATGTTGATGACTTGTAAATTGGGCTTACAGGTAAAGTTGTCAGGCAAGCTGCTTTATCTCTCCGTACTTCCACAAACTAGTTTACTAACTATCTTATAATAACCTAACTGTTCGTTAACGTGTAGTACTCTCATATTTCCCTAGTTTAACATACTCAAGGTTCTTATTTACTCTTTCGTTTGTTTAGACGAACTTCTCCGTTTTTACTACCGTATATTAAATTCCTCAGCGATCGACAAGTATTACTTCTAAATCCTAACAGAATTCACCAATGTGAATTGTACGAGTATCTACAGCAAGTGCTGTACAATTTCCTTAAAATGAATGAAGTTATTGGGCGATTAGAAGGAAGTAGCCATTACTTACAGATAGATAGATAAATTTATTGTCTTCAAGATATTTTGAGAATCTAAATTTATACAAGGCTTATCATATATTGAATACATATGCTAAAATTCTAAACACTAGAATGTTATCATCATTTATAATTACTGTAGCTGCAAGAGAGGTATCGCTTCTGTTACAAAATTGCAATATTTATCCTAGATAAAGGATAGAAATTTAGCAATATTTTTTTAGTGTTTTTTTTTTTTTTTTTTTTTTTTGCGCATCAACAGCTGAGGTTATTAGCGCCCGGAGCTTTTTCCAGTGTACTGCCGGCCTCCGGACAGTGTTCTCTCGTTACAGACAACATTGTCCATTACCGGACAGTGAGCTGTAAGAAGCTCCTAGGAAGAGAAAATCTAAGGGTCAGCTGCTGGATTCGAACCCAGGACCTCCGCGTGGGACTCCAGTATGCTAACCGCATAGCTAATCCCTTCCCTTTTTAGTGTTATTCATAAAACCTCAAAAAAATGTCGCAAAGTAACCTCCAATTAAGGAAAACATATTATAATTCATGGAGGCGCCACGGTAGCCGAGAGGTTAGAGGCGAGGACTACTTATTTATGTCGTATATTGTGTTGGTTAGTGGGTTCGATTCCCGGTCTAGGCCTTGGATTTTTATTTAATGGTTAATAACAGAATTCATTGTAAAGTAGTGGCAGGGGGCACATTTGAACGGAATTTACACTTTCTGTTGCAGAGTGCACAGAATCGTGTTTTTGAACCTTTTTATTTTGTTTTCTACAACTTTCGAGTCTTCTTAACAGATCTGTATTAATAAACAGTTGGTAATTTACATACATATCTATATTTTTTTAATTTAAAATTTTTGTGTCAATGTTAATATCTGCCTCCACCAGTAGGGTAGCTTTGAACACAATATAAAATAGAAAGAAATGATATTACTTTACTCTGAATCTACCTTCTATCAGTTATTTCTCTCACTACTACATTACTTGCTCGTTTAAATCACTGAAATCTAGTTCAAAAATCAAGAATGACTCAACAGGGATGGGTTTAGGAAGTTTGAACAAAATATTCGGTTTGTTGCGCTCCTTAATGTAGGTTCGGACCACTTTCCCCTTCTCTGCGATTAAACCAAAAAAGTCACAAAGTTGCAGGTCGGTAGGGCACATTTTAACTGTGATGTTGAAATGTGCCCCCTCTCCTTCCATAAAAGAAAATATAATATCCAACACTTTTTGCAAGCAAATAGACTTTTGTAAGTACTAGATTTAAAAATAAGAATTCCAAATGGTAATATGGACTAACAATACTTTACACCTTGTCTACTACAATCTTCACAATACACTTCCAAAGCTGCAACAAAAATTTTACTTCCACCTTACAAAATATAAAATTCCTCAATTCTGATTTTACAAACAATGAAAACGAAGGTAGACTCTGTCAATTATACAACAGGTCTACCACAAAATATGGAGAAAATTGCCAATCATAAATGTTTTAAATATTTGGCGAGAAATTAAAACTGTTCAAAGGTGCCCCCTTTCCTCTACGTTAGCTAGTCACCTGCGTCCACGACACCTAATTTGGTAGTTTAGAGGTAAAGCCTGCCTAAAGTAATAGGTACTACACTAAAGCGCACAACGCTAAATAAAGTTATAGGGTAGCTAATTTTTCTATCTATTTACGATACTGAAAGCAGTGATCAATAAGTAGTATTTCATGGTGATATTAGCATGATTTTGACATCTAATAATAATAAAATATGACAGCACTTTAAGGAGAAATTTAATAATATTTAACGTCACCACGGTTGACATCATTCTCTAACTAGAACGCCTATAAAGAGAAGTAATCAATGATTGCTCTTTTCTAGTGTCTAGTCCTAGGCTAGAACTAGATACATTCTCAAATGTAGAACTAGTACATTTTCTTGCAACTATCCTCAGGATTTTGATGTACATATGCGTTTACTGCAGAATATTGTTCATCGTTTTTGGTGAGAAAATAAGTTTTAAACATAATTTTCGATAGTTATTTGCCAAGTTGTCGATCTAGGGTTGTAGCTACGCAATCTATGTGTTACGATTTCCTTTATAGGTTGTTTTGTATTTCCAAAGTAATTTACTTGAGGTTTCCATCTTTGTTAATAAACCCTCAATTCGTTGTTTAATTATCTTTCAAATAATAAAGAGTTTAGGATTGTGTTTACAATATAAATTTACATTTTTAATAAGTTAAAAACGGATTTGGTGGGACTACAGGGAACTTCTTCTGGAGGGAGCGGCAACGCAGACCCTCCAGGTAAAGAGGCAGTCACTGGAGTCTCCCAGAAGTTGAAGGGTATTCACATTACACCTAGGAAGCCGAGTGGTGCTCAGCGGAGAAAGCTAGCTAAGCTTAAGGTCGCTGAGGCTGGGAAGGAGTGGATTCCTGGGAAGGACTGGAGGGAAAGGGGGAAGGGGCAGAAGACCTCCAGAGTGGTAAACCAGCCAGGTGGGCAGGGTATAATTCCTTCGACCTCCTCGGATGGGGCAGGCATTGGGAAGGAGGTGAGAGTCGTTAGTTCTCTCCCTCCAGAAACAAGTCAGACCCCTAAGAGGCCTAGGTCGGAGGTCAGTACTCCAAGTTCGGCATCGGGGAAGGCGGTGGCACAGGGTAGCAAGAGGGTGAAACTCCCAGAGGAAGGGCCTACGGGCTCTTTCAGGGACGCTCTCTGCGCTCAAAAGATGGCCATCGTTCTTGACTCCTATCCGAATGACTTTTTGTCGGAGGAGCAAGCGGATCTTCTTCAGCAGAAATTGGTGGAGGAGATCTGTAGTGAGAAATGTACTGGCAGCCTCGGACCCCAGTTTCGGAGCTGCTTTCTCTCCAAAGGTGCACTCATTCTCGCTTGCGAGGGTGAGGATGCGAGACTTTGGTTAGAGAGGGTGGTTCCGGAGCTCCGGTTGGGTGAGGGAGCTAAGCTGAGGGTGGGTCCTGCCAGAGATATCGTGAGGGCGGCTAAGGTGGCTATGTGGGTACCTGGCGCTCTCAAGAATACCACTCCGTCCGTTATTTTGGACAAGCTGCTCGTTCAAAACGAGGGCTTGGATATAGCGGAATGGAGGCTCCTAAATAGGAAAATCGAGCCCAAGGGTCAAACTCTTGTGTTCGAAATATCGGAACAGGCCCTGAGTAGGTTGAAGGGGACTAACTTCGAGGTTTTTCTAGGACTCAAAGTGGTCAGACTCAGGGTAGTTTCGAAGACTTCTACTAGTGCTGCAGTTCATGACCCCCCTGAATCGATGGAGGTTGCTTCAGGTGAACCTCCATCACAGTAGAGGGGCGTCTGCAGCTCTAGTAAAATTCATCAAGGAGGAAGATATCGCCATTGTCCTCATCCAGGAACCCTGGCTGGTACGGGGGCGAATTGCAGGACTTGGCGAAGCGAAAGGTAAGATTTATTATGACCATAACCTTGACAATCCCAGGACATGTATTTTTGTTAGGGAAAACATTACTTCTTTACTGCTAATGGAATTTTGTTTCAGAGACCAGACCGCAATAAAGGTGAAGCTACATGTGGATAAGGAGGCCAGGGAGATTGTCGTGGCCTCGACTTACCTTCCATATGACTCTACAGTCCCTCCCCCATCGGAGGAGATGCAGTATCTGACCAACCGGTGTAGGGAGAGAGGACTGCAACTACTGATTGGGTGTGATGCTAATTCCCATAACGAGGTATGGGGTAGCTCAGGAACCAATCAGAGAGGTAAGTATCTTCTGGACTTCATTAGTGCGAATAATTTGCATGTTATAAATGAGGGAGAAGAACCCACCTTCCACAACTCTATTCGTAGGGAAGTGATCGACCTAACTTTGGGAACTAATTTTGTATCGACCCTTGTTAGGAACTGGCATGTGTCGAGGGTCCCCTCACTTTCGGATCACATGTACATTAGGTTCGACATTGGGTTTGACTGTAAGGAGGTGGTTACTTACAGAAACCCTAGGAGAACAGACTGGGACTCGTTTAGACGGGATCTCAGCGCAAACATTGGTACAGTCAACAATAACTTTAGGACCCGGATGGACATTGATGAAGCTGCTGAGAGACTTCAGGGCGTCATCAAGGAGGCCTACTGGGAGAATTGTGCGGAGACAGTGATAACATCTAACAGGAAAGTAGGCTGGTGGAATAACCAGCTGAAGGAGCTCCGCAGTAAAGTTAGGAAACTGTTCAATGTAGCTAAAAGAAGGGGTATATGGAAGGAGTACCGTGAGGCCCTAACTTCTTACAACATAGCCATTAGAAAGGCTAAAAGAGATGCTTGGAGGATGCTCTGTGAAGAGGTAGAGATGACCTCGGAGGGGGCTAGGCTCCATCGCATAATATCAAAAAGTCCAGGGGGTGCCCTGGGTACCATCAGGAACGAGGAAGGGATTTTTACCAAATCGGGGAGAGACACATTGGAGTGTCTCATGAGAACTCATTTTCCCGATTCGAAGGTAATTGAGTCAGGACAGCATGGTGAGGATACTCTGGGACCCGATAGGTGTCGGGGGACCAGGGAAACCTGGGCCGTGGCTAAATACTGCATTACCTACAATAAGGTGGCCTGGGCTGTAAATTATTTTAAGCCCTATAAATCCCCGGGTCCTGATGGCATTTTCCCTGCCCTTTTGCAGCAGGGGAAAGATTTAATTACTCCTATTTTATGCAGGATAATGAGGGCATGCTTGGCACTCAACCATGTCCCTAGGGCATGGAGGCCTGTAAAAATTATCTTTATTCCAAAGCCTGGGAAGAGAACTCATACCCAGGCGAAGGAATTTAGACCAATTAGTCTAACATCGTTCATGTTGAAGGTGCTAGAAAAACTGATTGACATGTATATTAAGGAGGTGGCTTTAAAGCAACGGCCTCTGCATGCCAATCAGCATGCCTACCAAACAGGCAAATCTTGCGAGACAGCCCTCCATTGTCTGGTTAAGGAGTTGGAGGCTTCGGTATTTTGCAAGGAGACAGCTGTGGGCGTGTTTCTGGATATTGAGGGTGCCTTCAGTAACACTACCTACAGTTCAATTGCCTTGGCGATGGATAGACATGGCGTAGAGTCCACTGTTTCAAGATGGATCTGTAACATGCTATCGTCAAGGAGAATCACAGCGACCCTTTTTGGGGAATCGCTGGAGTTAACGACAGTTAGGGGGTGCCCTCAGGGGGGGGGTTCTATCCCCGCTCCTTTGGTGTATGGTCGTAGATGAGTTACTTGAGGTGCTAGACCTTCGTGGGTTCTCGGTCCTTGGCTATGCAGATGATATTTCTGTAGTGGTCAGGGGTAGACATGAGACAATCGTGGCTGAACTCATGCAGGAAGCTCTCAAGGTTATAGAAAATTGGTGTAGAAGGGTAGAGCTTTCAGTGAACCCTTCTAAAACTACTCTGGTTCCCTTTACAAGGAGAAGGGACAAGGAGAGCTACAAAAACCTTCGATTTTTTGGTAAAACTCTGGATGTGTCGGGTGAGGTCAAGTATTTGGGCATTGTCCTGGATACCAGACTCACTTAGAAGGCGCAGATTGAGAGAGTTACATTAAGGGCTAAACAGGCCCTTTGTGGAATAACTAGAACCTGTGGGAAGACATGGGGTCTTAGCCCAAAGATGACCCACTGGCTCTATACACGTACAGTCATACCTATCATCACCTACGGTTCAGTGGTGTGGTGGAGGAAGACTGAACAACAGACGGCAATTAAGGCTCTAGCAAGGGTGCAGAGACTGGCCTGTCTGATGATCACGAAGGCCTTTAGTAGCACCCCTACTGCGGCGCTGGAGGTACTTCTGGGGTTGGCTCCGCTTCAATATGTTATTCAGGCGGAGGCAAGGGCCAGTGCGTACAGAATGGCGAGCAATGGGCAATGGAGGCGTATAAGTTCCTGCATTGGCCATATGATTATTTCAGATAAGGTCGACCCTGGGCCGGTTATTGACATGGCAGGGGACAGTATCTGTCCTAAATACAGTTTCGAGACTCCTTTTCAGGTGTGTATTAAACCGAGGACTGAATGGAGGGTAAACTGGACGGATCAGTACCGGAAGGGAGGCATTTGGTTTACCGATGGCTCCAAGATGGACTGTGGGACTGGGTCTGGAGTGTGTGGGGTTAAACCCGAGGTACTCATTGAGAGATCTCTTGGGGGATACGCCACAGTCTTCCAGGCCGAGGTTTTTGCTATTAAAATATGCGCTGAGGAAAACCTGCGGATGGAACCTAGAAATAGGGAGATTCGCATCTTTTCGGACAGCCAGGCTGCACTGAAGGCTCTCGTATCCTTCAGAATCACCTCTTCCCTGGTCTGGGAATGCAGGAAGGCCCTAGAACTACTGGCGCGGCACAACAAAGTTCGGTTGGAATGGGTGCCGGGTCATGTGGGTATTGAAGGGAATGAAAAAGCTGATTATCTGGCCAGGAATGGGGCTAACACTCCTTTCATCGGTCCAGAGCCTGTCCTGGGGATCACCAGGGGTTCGGTTCGCGCGGCTCTCAGAGATTGGATCTGGAGGGAGCACGAAAAGAACTGGGTGATGTGTCCTGGGGTTAAACACAGCAAGACTTTGATGCCTTGGCTGTGTAAGCAAAGATCCAAAGAGACCCTGTGTTTGGGCAGAAATCAGATTAATCTGATTACAGGCCTATTCACGGGGCACGGTAGGTTCAAGAAGCATCTGCGCAAGGTGGGGCTTATCAGCTCGGAGCCGTTGTGCAGATTATGTCAGGAAGAGGAGGAAACGGCCTCTCACCTGTTGTTCGATTGCGTTGCAATCGAAAGTTTGCGCTATGAAACCTTTGGAACGTTGAGGCCGAAGGAGATAGTAGCGCAAAAACAACTAGTAGGGAAAGTCCTTGACCTCTTTAGGAGGGGAGGGTTCGCCTACTAGAACTAAGAAGGGACTGGCACAATAAGTCTTCTGTGGCTGCGGTGCCTTGGGGTATAGGTCCCGTCCCATCTACCATCTATCTATCCTTTATAGGTTGTTTTGTATTTCCAAAGTAATTTACTTGAGGTTTCCATCTTTGTTAATAAACCCTCAATTCGTTGTTTAATTATCTTTCAAATAATAAAGAGTTTAGGATTGTGTTTACAATATAAATTTACATTTTTAATAAGTTAAAAACATTAAATAAATTAAATGCTCGAGCAAACAGTGCAAACGACTGATAATAATTAAAAAAGAACTAATTAAATTAAGTGACTATACTTTGAGTACTGAAAGTGTAAAGAAGTATTACAGATGGAGGCTGTGTCTCAGTATCTCTCAGCAAGATTCATTACTTTAAACTTGAAAAAAAAAAAGTATAAATTCCTCTTAGAGCTACAAAGTTTTGTTAACATAAAATGGAAGGTAAAAAGCACTTTTTGTTTTGTTAAGTATATTGCTTGGTTGTCCTTATAACCTTAATTGATTAAAAGATAAGCGAATTGTTTAAATATTAAGAAGATATAATCCAGAGAAGGCTAAAGGTAATCTCTTCAATCTACTTTTTTATTTTATTTTTTTTTTGAAATCAGGAAGACGTTTCGAATCACTTAGCATCTCTATCCTCAATCTCCTTCTTAAATTTATACAGAGAATTCCAGCGAGAATCGGTCATCTAATGTTTAAAGCAGCGGTTCCCAATCTTTTTTCATTAGTGTACACTTTTACCTGATTGTTTCCTTAGTGTTTACCCCTAATGTATATATATATAATACATAAATAAAAAAAAATAAATAATCGTATCCTTGATTTTACGTATTGTAACTTTAAATTAACAGCAAAACAATCTGAATATAATGTGTCTTGTAAAGAACATATAATTCTGCGTCCAGAATCTGGTGATTCTGCGTCCGGGTTGTTAAGGGCCTGCTGCTAAAAAGTTTTGTCTTCGATTTCTATTCCCTATAACATGATATTAGTTAGTTTTCCTTTTTATTTAATAGTTTTTAATGCTGGGTCAATATGGCCCGAGGTGACGGCTTATGGCACTTCACATAAGGTTACGGCTCAAGGGTTAATAATATTAATGTATTATACAAAAACTATATTTCGTGTGTCAGTAATTGTTTTAGATTGATTTTATATTATAAAATATATCATTATAATGTAATAATGAATGAGAATCAATATGAAATTGAAACACTGCAATAGGTGGCATCTTACCCCAAGTACTGGAGGAAGGCGCCACATAGGTTTATTTTTGTACTAAGGCTTCAGTCATGTTGTTTCAAGCTAACACGTACTCACCAAGATGTACACGTCACAAATATCACGGAATTATTACGTTTAATCTAGTCAATCCGTCACCAAACCTTAAGTATCGACAACGAAATATTATAACATGGGTACTCACCAAGTTCAAAGAGTTGAATTTTCAGTTTAACGACGATTAAACTAGATATAAATAGAAATACTCACAAGCACGGTATTCACAGTTGTTTACTTCACACTTTAACGTAGGTATTGCTGTCATCCAGTTGTAGATATGCAAAATCTGACGATACTTGCATCTTCCCCCAACTGGCATCTTCCCCTCACTTACCTTACATATGATATGTTCATATTAAAAAAATCATTTATGAACAGGTAAACATTTCAAACCAATAACTATTGCAGGGGTCGTAAATTAAAAGAGCAAAGTGTTAATAAAGGAGAAGTAAATTATATGCGCGCCATGTCTAATATTAGTCAAAACTAAAACTAATTTTCGAATTTTTACATTTTCAAGAAATCATTTAATAATTTTTGATATACAAATATATTTACTTTTAAAAAAAATACTGCAGTATCGAATGAGTACTTAATTCTTGTCAATTTATATGTTAATCAGTTTTATTATAATAATTTTGTAATTAAGTTGTAGGAATCATTTATTATATAATTTTTTTCTCATTAATAATATATCTGTATAATTTTTATATCTTCCGCCATTATAACTTTTTTTTTTGCGTACCTCTAAACAATCTTTCGCGTACCCCTAGGGGTACGCGTACCCCAGGTTGGGAACCGCTGGTTTAAAGTATTGTTGATTCTTACTTAGAATGTTCTGTCTTGTTAAAGTGTTGTAATTTGAGTAAGTAAGATAAGTACATTTCTTTGGTCTACTTTACGTTTATAAAATTACTCTTGAGTGCCAAACTTTGACAAATTTGACTACCTTAACCGAAACTATTATCACTAATTAGTTGGGCATCATAAATTTTCAAATTTCTGAAACTTAAATTATTTATTATTCATTTGTTTTTGACTAGCTCACCTCGTTTGTGCTTATTCTTATGTAAAATTTAGTTGTTACTTTGTTTTTCTTTTTTTTTTTACATTCTGGTGTGTTTATATATTTATTAGTCCAAAGTTCCTTAGAAGCAAGTTTTTGGTTACATTGTCTAGATGATTGATCGGAATACTGTGAGATCATACTAGCTACCCCGATCGTTTTAGCAACACCACTGTGAGCTTGTTTGCTTTCAAGGGTCCCTCTACTTCTCACTCTTTATTTTATTTAGCTGTAGCTTATAAAAGATGGATAATAATGTTAGTTAGAATTTTTGCCATTAATTTAAATGTTAAAAATTGATTATTGATTTGATAAAGTTAGAAATTAACAATCACTATCCATTTTTTACTTATCTTACTTATGGTTACGAGAACGATTAACTTGATCTGCAGTTTGGAGGCAATTCTGGTTACGTAAGAAATGTATATGGTACCATAACATATAATCTTTATTGTTCTATTTGCACCTTTTTACCCCATATTTATTATGTAATAGGTTTCATTTTATGGCAGGAGTGTCAAATTGGCGGTCCACCAAGGAAATTTTTTGTGGCCCAAGATGTTCTGAAATAAAATGTAAATGGATCCAGGCAATACCGCACCCACTATTTCTTCGGTAACCCTTTATTATAATAATAATAATAATATTACTTTATTTAAAAATACAGAACTAAACTATATTCAGGAACAAAATCAAACAAGTAATGTACAGCATGGATCTAGTCCGTCTGCTGGAGGTCGACGTAAAATTCTTCGGTAACCCTTTAACTACTGAAGACGAGTATATACGTAGCCCAGGGTCTTTCCTGACTTAGTTCCGGCGACGTTTAGAAGCGTCTGTCACTCTCAGTGGAATTTCAGAATGATTCCGTTTTAAAAGATGAAGTAAGAATTCCAAAAATATATTCTTATTTATGTGACAAATACCTAAAAATATTTGCAGTACAAATTTTATGTACGTCCTTTTGTGGGCAACTATTTCCGTCTATGAAATTAAATAAAACGGCATACAGAACAAGATTGACTGGATAAACATCTGTCTGCCTTAATGAAGATTGTCTGTTCTGCCTCTGAATCCAGATACTAAAAAACTAGTACGAGGAAAGCGCTGGCAAGTTTCGGGTAAATAAGAATAATTTTGGTTTTATAAATACTTTAAATAGAATAAATTTTTAAATAAAAACTATTAGGTATATAATGTTTTAATTATTCTATCTATATTCTTGAATCCTCACTTCAGAATATAAATTTAATAACATTCATAAATGTGATGTGGCTCATGTGACTGTTGCATGTAGCACCAATTGGCCCGTGTTTAAATTGACAGGACAATTAAATTTAAATTAGACAACTCAGTTTTATAGGATAAACTCTTAGAAATTACCTTCGTTTCATTCCAAACTTTATAAAATACTTTATACAAGAACAATAATCCATCCTGGTTAAACCGGAAACAAAAAGAAAGGAACAAACCTAATGGGATAAGCCATTCGCCCATCATGTGATAGTTTTTGCTCTGGGGTTTAGGCGCGTCAACAACTGCGGTCATTGGCGCCCGGAACTTTCTTAGTGTTCTCTAAAAAAAAAATGTCCTCCCTTGAAGAGAACTGTTAAAAACAGGTAACTTATTGTGCCAGTCCCTTCTTAGTTCTAGTAGGCGAACCCTCCCCTCCTAAAGAGGTCAAGGACTTTCCCTACTAGTTGTTTTTGCGCTACTATCTCCTTCGGCCTCAACGTTCCAAAGGTTTCATAGCGCAAACTTTCGATTGCAACGCAATCGAACAACAGGTGAGAGGCCGTTTCCTCCTCTTCCTGACATAATCTGCACAACGGCTCCGAGCTGATAAGCCCCACCTTGCGCAGATGCTTCTTGAACCTACCGTGCCCCGTGAATAGGCCTGTAATCAGATTAATCTGATTTCTGCCCAAACACAGGGTCTCTTTGGATCTTTGCTTACACAGCCAAGGCATCAAAGTCTTGCTGTGTTTAACCCCAGGACACATCACCCAGTTCTTTTCGTGCTCCCTCCAGATCCAATCTCTGAGAGCCGCGCGAACCGAACCCCTGGTGATCCCCAGGACAGGCTCTGGACCGATGAAAGGAGTGTTAGCCCCATTCCTGGCCAGATAATCAGCTTTTTCATTCCCTTCAATACCCACATGACCCGGCACCCATTCCAACCGAACTTTGTTGTGCCGCGCCAGTAGTTCTAGGGCCTTCCTGCATTCCCAGACCAGGGAAGAGGTGATTCTGAAGGATACGAGAGCCTTCAGTGCAGCCTGGCTGTCCGAAAAGATGCGAATCTCCCTATTTCTAGGTTCCATCCGCAGGTTATCAAAAGATTAAGATTATTCTTAAAAAAATTAAAAGTTTATACATCCTTTCCAAGCCTGGTTACCACACAGGCTTCACCATCCCAAGGGAAATAACAGGAATCGAGTGACGGCTGTTTGGGATAAAACACTTCTTGGTGCCAAAGCCTTCCTCCTATTTCCAATGGGAAAACATATCTCTTTTCTCAACCTTGAAACCATTCAGGCTCTCTGGGCATCCATCAGGGATAGTGGGAAGCCGGCAGTTTAGGATGACCACATCCTAAAGCCATAACATTCCTTCTCCCTAAATCAGGTCGTATCCAGCTTCTTTTTCTTTTCAAGGATTGGTGTGCATCTTTACAAATTAATTACAGGGCAATCTTTTCTGCAATAAAAGAAATTTACGTAAAGTTAAGGTTGTTAGAATTATTCATTTTTACAGATCTAAAGTTTATTCTTTCTGTTCTCCACAAATAAGACATCAGCTTTAATCGTATTTACTGAAATTTGAGCCCAAAATCTGAGGTGGCATTCTAATCACTAAGGCACGCTTATTTTCTGGGATGGGGAATCAGCAAAGATTACCCGATTTCTGTGGCTTCTTCCCCTTTATGCAAGTGTGAATGCTGTTTCTTATTCGGCGAATATGTATTGTGTAAATGAGTTATTTAATTCAACTTACAGCAATAAATTTCCAACTTAGATGTTTGTCTAACTTTGGTAGCTATAGTAACTAAAGTTTTCTTTTTCTTCTTTCAGCAAAAGAATAAGAAGATCTTCAACTTTGTAGAAAAGAAAAGACAAACTTCCAAACTTCTAACTTTGACCGCTGACAAAGTAGGATTTGATCTTTAATTAAGTGTTGAATAAACACCGGTTTTTCTTCCCAAAGAATAAGTATTGCTAGGAAATTTAGGAGTCAAAATCTAAAGTTGGAAGGTAATTTGTTATGTCGGCTGAAAGTTAATACATTCGATCACTACTCTCTTTCTCAACATCACACTTCTTTTTCAGTCTTTTAATTAAAATCTCAGATAAACGGAAGATCCTGCTTGTTGAATCAAAGATCAGTTGGTGAGAAATTAATTTATCGCTAAAAGAAGGTTTAAAAAGAGTCAAAAAACAACAAGCAATTAGTGATTAAAAGTTGTTCGAACAACTCTTAGGCTCTAATATTTATTTAAGGGATCACAATCTCATTTACACAATAGTAAAGATTTAAATTGTGGCAGTTGGGAAACTAACTATCCATATCATATTCAAAAAGGGGAAAGAAAAATCCATTTCATGCAGATGAAGGAAATAAGAAGCTGGAAAAATTTTAATAAAAGAATGGGAGGATGAAATAATTTCTGAAGAATGGAAAACAGACGTAATGTAACTCTTATACACAAAAGAAAAGAGTTAAACATAATGCACGGTCAAAGTGGCAGTGCATAATCCAAATTCTCACATCATGCAACGTAAGTCTGAATTATTAAACAAAAATACTGATTTCTTATGCTAAAAGAGTGGTCAGACTGTACCATTATGTAATGGACTTTATAGTTTAAATCTTCAAAACCGATCAAGTATGTACCATTATACAAATATTTAAGATAGCAGAGAGATTAGTATATTTCTGAACAGTGAATCACAGTGTGCGGATTTAAAATTGTTAAAAAAGCTATAAGAAAATTAGTCCATTTAGATTAATTAGTCTTTTAATTACTACTGCAAGATACTAGCTGCCGAGTAAGAGACCAGGAGTTTCTGACAATACTATTCTCGTTCGTTTTGGAAGACGATGATCTTGCTTGAAATGGTGATAAGATTCAACCACTAGCACACCATTTTTAATGTCTCAAGACCGATATGCTTTGGAACCACAGTTGGAAGAAGTCAGCAGGCATATTAACTATCAAAATGTGTTTTTGTATTAGTGTAGGAGAAACTGCAAACTTGAGGAGCGTTGTTAGGCGTGTAGAACACTCAAGTAGGCAACTGTATCTCTTTTGCGTGTACTGCTGATTTTAAATACCTTTGATTGGCGATTGCCGAAGTAAAACGACGAAAAATGAATGGACGCAGAGGTCACTATGAGGAACCTCAGTGTCCAGAGCTTTTTTCGTTCTTTCTTGCTGAATTTCCTGATTTTCGGATTGCCAATGTCCCGACAGTGCCGTCGAATGTGTTTACGCTGAACTCCAGCCGTACACTCCTGCAAGATGCAAGAGATTTCAGTGGCCAGTGCAATTTTGCAAGCATCAAATGTCCCTTCAGTACTCGTTGTCAACTATATACTGCCACTATTTCTGAGCTGGATATTCTTGAGCAACTAGTCAGGAGCCTGTAGGAGCGCTGAGTTTTGAAGACTGTCATATTAGCTTTAAAGTTCCGTTAGGAAAACTCCTGAATGGCAAACGTATTTTAAGCTTCAGGAGTGTTTGATTTGAGCTTTATGAAGACCTCCTAATATGTTTCAAAATGCATTTAATAATCACATATTCATGCCACCCGACTCTTTTGGTAGTTAGTTAGTTAATTTAATAAAACGCACTATATAAATTAATCAATAATGCAACTACGAAACAGGAATATAAATTCCTTTCAAAGATAGTCAACAAAGATATGTGACAAATAGAACTCGAAAGATTCTAATCAACCATTATTGTTTTCGAGCAATTTAATACCTCTCATCAGAACCTTCTTAAATCAAATACTAGGAGCAAATCCTTCATTGTAAGAATTGTTGCCCACAACGTGATAGGTAACCATCTTATCTTTAATGCTAGAGCCATTATTAGACTAGAATGCTGTTCAACAACAAACCCTTAAATGCTTCCAAACATTGAGACATAAACAGAAGTCTGCGAGCTAGGGTACGCTGCACTTTTTGGACAGGTGGCGAACCGTTAGCGACGCTTTGGATGGGCCAGAAGTAGGAGCCAAAAAGCGCCTATGCTACAAGAAATATTTATTTATTTATTTTTGAAGCTAGCATCGTGCAACAATAGACCACTGTACTATTTACTATTTGCCCTTTTATTGACGTACCGAATAGAACTATTTAGTACATCATGCAATCCGTTCAATCTTATGCACTCCCGTTAATGCTTCCGTCTATGTCTCTAACCACACTATTCGTTAAAAGCCCTTAAAATTCCCTTCATCTCTGTGATGCCTACATCCTATAACCTGAAATTTCCCATTCCCAACCCTCCTCTCACCGAATCCTTTAATCTGAGCCCACTCAATCTCCATTCATTTTTTTAATCCATTCCAGCCTGAGGCCAAAAGCGTAAGTTTGTTGTTCTAAAAATGGCCGTGAAAATCAACAATTGTTTGCCTAGATCAGCGTTTCCCAACCTGTGGTACGCGAGTTGCTGGTTGGTAGTACGCGAAAAATAATCAGTAATGGAGGACATGAAAAATTAAAAAAAAAATTAAAGCATAAAAATATCATAGAAACGTTTTTTTCTATAATTCATAAACATTATTTTAATTAATAATATTATACAGTAAAGTTGTTAATATGTACATAATAAGGTTGGTCTGTCTCAAGATATACGAGGAAATATAATAGCACATTTAACAGGATTAAAATTGTCTTTCATGGAGTATTTTCCAAAACCCGAAAACAAATGATAATTGGATTACAAACCCCCTTTATAAAGAAAATTTAGGTAAAGCTACATCATTATCAATAAAAGATAAAGAAAATTTAATAGAATTATCATGTGACAGAACTTAAATGATAACTATGTAAAGATCTGCTTAAAGAGACTGATTGTAATGAGTAAGCTTTATCCAAGCAACATTACATTTAATTTAAAAAAAGTTTTAAGACTAAGATCTTACACTTGACAAGGTTTATAAAGTGAACATGAACTTGAACTCTTTTGTAACACATACATTGTATCTCTGCACAAAAAAAAAAAATAATAACACACTCGGAATAACTAATTTCACGAAATACAATCATTTTTACGAAGTAGTACAATTTAACATGATGTACTACTAAGTGGTACGCGAGCCAAAAAAAGGTTGGGAAACGATGGCCTAGTGTGGCAGTCGTTAATCTCCTCTTGTAGTGGCAACATCACTGGATGGCCGTCATTTATGGCATCACGTTGGCGTTTAGTTAACCTGCGCACTCAATGATGAAGCAATTATTAGTGATCTGTTTTAACTACTATATAATCTATATTTAATGTAGCATGCTTGTCAGAAAGTATAAAGAAAACTTTGAGCGAACACATAAAGCGTTTTATTTAAATCATACGATCAGTACCTCATTTCCTTGTTGATATAATCACTGAGTAACTAGTGTTTCGTTGACCCTGAGCCCAGAGATAGGGGTTGAAACATTGATAAGAACTTGATTAATATAGTTAGGACTTCCTTAAAATGGTTCATTTATTAGCTGTGATTTATTTAAAAGTTAATAAACTTAAATTTTAAATGAATTTTGATTCAAACAAAGAAAAAAAGTGAAAGGTTTTGTACAGAAAGAAATATGAACAGAAAATAAAAGAAGTAGTTATAACCCAATCTTGGTGTTATTTCTCTTTTTTCTGCTTCTATAAACTTGGTTCGGATTTTCCCTTTTTTTTCTGTATTTTTTCTTTTTAGAAGTTATTATTTCTGTTCCTGCTTTGGACTTTGCTGCTTATCTTGTGTTCGGTGACCCATAAGGAAAGGAAGACTGTATATAAAGATGTTGCAGAGTTCATGGTACTGTAAAAAAGAAGGAAAAAAACAAAAAGAAAGTTGCACTCTCCCCAAGAGAGAGACCTAACTCAATTTTCTAAACTTCCTTGGCCAAACTTTTGCGGACATTTCAATTGAATCGAACTGGGACATGTCTCTTCATCTAGGCACTAAGGTGTACCTACTTATATTCTTGTGTATACAAGATATATCCATCAACATTGTATTCTTTAACTTAATGACAAAAATATATTCAGCTGACCCAGATAGGCTTAACGCAAGGAAGCATTTTAAGCCCAATCCTGTACTCTATATATGTAGCTGATATAGAGACAGTACTGGTCGAAAATGTTAAAATTCTACAACACGCCGACGACGTGTGCGTCGAGTGAGATGGCCAACCGGGAGAGATGGCCAACAGCCGAAATTTAACCGAAATGTCGTCCGACGGCTCTGCGTGACCTCTCCAGTGATGAACATTCATGTCTGACTACAGTGAGCTTATTTTGGTCTTCGTCAAAGATATTAGGAAAGTACAGTGTATATTAATGAATCCTAACTTCTAAAACTGTCAAAAAGTATGCGTTGAGTTATGTTTATCATGTTGGCCATTTCTCTCTAGCATTCGGGACAGATGGCCGGCCATACCAACAGTAGGGATAGATGGCCAATTATTTTTATTTTTTTGAATATACGGTTTCGTGACCGTAAATTACTAAATTAAGGATTTAGAATTGGCGAGGAATCGGTCAAATAAAAACAAGAACTCGTCTTTTTAGCCAACGTTTTGACAAATATATTGCCTTCTTCAGGGCCTGGATATTACAAATACAAACAATTTAGAGAATGAGTAATGTAGAAAATCAGTTAACAAAATTAACAATTCACAAAAAAGTTAAACACAAAACATCGGAAAAACCTAACTTCTGTAGCGGTATCTGTGTGTATTGTTTTATAGTGTTACATTTTTTGGGCAACTATGATGACTACTAATTCTGTATCTATATAAGGGTTCGTAAGGGTTTTTGGTTCTTCCGATGTTTTGTGTTTAACGTTTTTGTATTAAAAGAAATTTCCCAGTGTCTACTGTATTTACTCTTTTGTCAAAGTTTAACATTGTAATTAGTCTATTGTATCTGGCCTATCTCTTTATAGTCATTACCGAAATACCGAAAAAAATTAATAAAATAAATAGAAAAAATTATATTATATATTATTGGAAATATTAAAAAAAGTAAATATTAAGTAACTATTTATTGTTTTCTGTGTTTTACTAGTGCAATTTCATTTACAATATGTGGCCATCTCTCCCAAGTTACATTGGCCAACTCACCCAACCCAGTGGGGATAGATGGCCAATTGCTATTTTTTTTTATAAGAATAAAAAAATGTTTCCCTTAGCATTTTTTTCTGAAATTTTTACCTTATCTTAAGTTTGTGAGCGTATGAGGTTTCCAAAAATAATAATAAAGTAAGCCTAGCCCTTACCAAAAATTTGCAGGCACTCTCCAAAAAAAAATGGTGGCCATCTCACCCTACTTTACCCTACACAACACAAAAAACTTCTGAGGATTGCAAAAAAGCGCTTGAAGAAGTAATGGTGAATCTATAATCCTGGACACTTCTGTCGGAGTACGGTCTGTCGCTGTCAGAACCAAAATCAGTTCTCTGCCCTTTTACTAGAAAGAGGAGATTGGCCCTTTCCGGTGAAATGGTATTGGCGAACTAGAAATTTCCATGCCAAATGTCCGCAAAGTTCTTAGGGTTGACTATGGACAAAATACTTAATTGGAAAAAACACATCGAAACCGTTGAACAAAGAATAGAAAAGTAATTTAACACATTACGAGCCTTTTCCCATAGGAAGTGGGGGCTTACACGGAGATTTCCCTAATGTTCTACAGGGCCACAATAAGAGGGGTACTGAATTACGGGTGTCTTCTGTATGGTCAGGCCTGCCAGTCTGTTATGCGACCCCTTCACGTTCTATAATATAGTTTCGTTTTGCCGAAAACATGATGCTACACATGTAGTAGAGCAACGATTTGTCGTGTAATTTCACATCAAAACTTGATAAAACCGCTACTGAAACTTATTTTTTATTAAAAGAAGTTTATGGCGATGAATGTTTATCACAAGCGCGAGTTTTTGAGTGGTTCAAGCGTTTCCAAGATGGCCGAGAAGACGTCGGAGATGATGACCGCCCGGGTCGCCCTTCCACGTCCAAAACGGATGAAAATATCGACTATAATTAATAAACATTACTACCGTGAGGTGCTTGCTTAACTCCGTGAAAGAGTAAGGAAAAAACGACCCGATTTGCATCAAGACAACGCGCCAGCTCACACTGCATTGTCTGTCAAGTCGTTTCTAGCCAAATACAACATCCCAGTTTTAGGCCATCCGCCTTATTCGCCTGACCTGGCCCCATGTGACTTTTATCTGTTCCCCAAGGTCAAATCTGCATTAAAAGGAACACGATTTGAGTCCGTTGAAGCTGTGAAAGAAAAAGCGGCACGCGTCATGCAGGAGCTGACAGAAAAATACTTCCAGCACTGTTTCGAACAATGGTAAATTCGCATGGAGCGTTGTAGGGATAGGGGTGGGGTGTTTATTGAATGTGATAATAACTAAATATGGATAAATTTAAAATAAAATGTTTTACAGCAATAGTCTCGTTATTTAATAGCCACACCTAAGAAGAACACTTCTGGCCACTGCAGACTCAGAAAACACATGCATCGCATGGGCCTGGCAGATGACAGCCTTTGTAGGTTCTGCCAGGAAGAAGAGGAAACTGCACTGCACGTGTTGTGTCAGTGTGAGGGGCTTGTATGGCTAAGGATGTTACTTCTCGGGGAGGAAAAACCAAGGCCTGAGAGCTTTACCCAGGAGTCACTCTCCAGAATTAAGAGTCTAATTAAACGGACGGGTCTGGAGGGTGAGCTCTAAAAGTCGGGGAGCCACAATAGATCCAAAGGGGTCGCAGTGGCGTAGGCCTTGTGGCCGCCCTTATTTAATCTTAGATCTTAGAAGAAGAACACTTTTAATAGTAAAAAATATGCAACTTGCTGATTTAATCATGTTTTTAGGAAGGGTTTTAGTGGGGCTAGCTGTGACTTATGGTTTGAAACAGGTTTTAAATTACACAAAACTGATTATCCTTTGATGAAGGAGTAAGTTCGAAACCTGTCAGTGATAGAATAAAAATACTTGCTACGACATCGTATACTATCAGCAATATTATCCAGCACTGCGGACATATTTCCCAATTTTTAAAAAACTCTTTTCTGACCCAGGGGACCCAAAAAGTTTATTTCCAATTAGGAAGTTACTAACACATCAATGTTTCTAATTAAGTTGTAAGTAAAAATTAAAATTATTGATTTCATTTTACACCATCTGCGTTCATTATAGCAGCAGACTTTTCTTTGAATATTTTCTATTATTGCTGTCACCAGAAGTGGGAAGGTTTTACTGTGAATGGTCTTTAATAGTAGAAGAATACGAAGGAAGGGGTGAATGAATTGTAGTGAACGCTGGTAAGAGATGAAAATAAATTGGAAAATAAGGGAAATTGATTTTGGTAGCGCGCTGGTATTCGCGACACTAAAGGTTTGTTAACTTCCTAACCAAAACCATGAGGGTGAACCTGTCGTGCATGAAATATGGTGATATTAAATTCTCAGTTACACACCATCTTTCTTGCCGCAATGTTCGACCAATTTTATTACTTTTTTATTTCCATTTAATATATATATATATTCATGTGTTATACGTACGTTTATGTTATAAACCACTTTTTTTTTTATTAATAATTACTGTCATGAAGAGAGGAAACGTCTCTAAAAACCTGGAAGATCGCACCGAAATTGCAGGTTTCCGTCATTGAAGCCCCAGGCAGCTAGAGATCAAAGACAATACTTAAATATGACTGGTGCGAAACGCTTAAATTGTAAACAGATTTCAGTCCTCGTTTGAATCTTGTGTGAAAATTCCATGTTCGTTTTATCTAGGGTATACATCACCAAGATTGTGTACATATTTGGCATATGGGAAGATGTTCATCTAGATCAGGAAGGAGGGTGTACGTAATTTTGAAAACTGGATACACTGCAGTACATCCGTCCACGAAAAATCAAGAAAAAGTCGGAAATACTGTATTCAAACAAATTATCCGAAAAGACTACAATAATTTTCTAGATCAGTGTTTCCCAACCTTTTCTGGATCGCGTACCACTTGGTAATACATCATGCTAAATTGTACCACTTCGTAAAAGTGATTGTATTTCGTGAAAGTTGTTATTCCGAGTATGTTATTTTATTATTATTATCTTTATTTGTAAAGGGATACACTGTATCTGTTACAAAGGAGTACAAGTTCATGTTCACTTCATAAACTTTGTCAAGTGTAAGATCTTAGTTTTAAAACTTGTTTTAAATAATTATAAATTGCGTACATATTTTTCTCTTCAAAATTATTAATTATTTTACAAAGTTCTTCTTTAGGATTATTATATTTGTGCCCAAAACTTCTAAATTAATATCTTCGAAGCATTCAACTACCTGTAAGTACCAATTAAATTTAATGTTGCTTGGATAGAGCTTACTAATTACAGTCAGCCTCTTTAAGCAGATTTTTACATAGTTATCATTTAAGTTCTGTTACATGATAATTCTATTAAATTTTCTTTATCTTTTATCGATAATGATATAGCTTTTCCTAAATTTTCTTTATAAAAGGGATTTGAAATCCAATTATATAATTTGTGTTTTCGGGTTTTGGAAAATACTCCATGAAAGACAATTTTAATCCTGTTAAATGTGGTATTATATTTTCTCGAACATCTTAAGACAGACTAACCTTATTTCTGACAACTTTACTGTATAATATTATGAATTAAAATAATTTTTATTTATTATAGGAAAAGACGTTTCTACGATATTTTATGCTTCAATTTTTATTTTTTATGTCCACCATTATTGATTATTTTTCGTGTACGCGCACCACAGATTGGGAAACGCTGCTCTAAAATACAGAAAGATGGGTTCTGACAAAAAACAAAAAAAAAAGAAAGCATCCTCGGCATATGGGAACAAAATGTTCTCCGCAAAATGGACAGAACAAAATTTATAAGCGGGGAATATCAAAAAAACTTGAAGCTATAGGAACTGAACGAGCTTCACGTGGAGCCACACATGGTAGTTCACATAGAGAAGGATAGGTTGAGATAGATGAGACCGAAAGAGTGGTTATTTGAAGAAGGTTGCCAAAGGAAATATTAACTAGCAAGCTGAGAGAAGCCCGGAGGCGTGGACGAATGACTATTGAGGAACAATAACGGCTAGGCTGAATGTTGTCGAGTATGACCTGAAGATTATTATTAGAGAAAAGGCACTTCAAGGCTTAAGATCGAAGGGAATAGATCAAGGTTATTAAGGAGGATTTGGTCTGGTTCTTGAGCCAATAAGTAAATATAAAGAACCTGAGAACGGTTTTTGAGAATCAATTGAATGCAAAAAGATCAGCTATATTGATATATTGATATCCTACGATGTCATGAAAGTTTAATGGCCCCGTCAGGAGTAAGTAAAAGAGAAGAGGAAAAACTATCAAGCATAGGAGGATCAACAAAGACGAAGGAATAAATACCCTAGAAAGCAGTATGTCAGAAACGTGAGAAGCTTGACAAATGGAGGCGGCCACAGAACCTTTATATCACGAGAGGATGGGCGAGTAGATATGTTCTGGACTAGAGTCTCCGCCTCCAGAGGCAGGCTGTCACATGCTGTTCCCACGCTGGTGTTGATCTACTTTGTTTCGTACGTACCCCGGACAATCATACCGAGGGGTTTTACAAGTGGGCTAAATAGAAAAGCTGTAGCTAGACAGAAACATAGAAAACAGTCGGGGTAAAGATGATGATGACAGGGATGATGTGTGAAGCGACGATTCTTGGGGGTGTTATAGTATCTAGCAACTGACAACACATGTCTCCAACTACGTCACCAAGTGTTATTCCGCCCCAGTTGTTACATTAAGCGAGTTTCCACCCTTTTGCTAAATATCATAAAATACAATACTTTCATTATTTATCATGTTCATATTAACATTACTTTATCCACATATCATGAATATATTTAAACAAGTTCTCTCGTTACACAACTTACACGCTTCAGAACACATCTAGTGCGTCAGCGACTTGGATTTAGTTTCAATTCTTAAGGAAAAGTTTGATGTTCACCAACAGCTTGGAACTCACATACTGAAATGGATAGAGAAAAACACAGTCAACTGAGACGACTTCTTAAACTGTACTTCTAAGGGAATACTCGTACACGTACAAAACCGACTGCATATTTATGATTACATCCAACTCTTTTTTGACATGAATACGTCTTTAAATTTGCTATCATATGGAGGCAATCCAAAAAACCTAATGATAAAATCGGGGGATACAGTTTGGCATTATAGTTTCGAATCTATCGTCTACATCCAAAATAAAATTAGACCACTGGATAGCTAAAGGATCAAAGAATTCATTGCGATAAGCGAGGACTGTGACGCATCGCGCGCGGTGGAGAGGGAAGCGCCGCCATTTTGAGATCATTTTGCTGCGTATCGAAATTTGCAATTAGTATAACTTCTGACTTGGAGACGCTACAACGTTCGTTTAAGTTTTAATCGTCAGCTGTCGTCACAATCTATCGATTGTATATAAAACATTAGTGTAAAATAGTGACAGTGAATATAATAAGGTGTTAGAATAAAAAAATATCAAAAATATATAATGTCGGTCAATACGCGTCGAAAAGCCAAAACCAAATACAGAGATCGAATACGGCTGAAAAGGGCTTCTCAAGAACAATCGAATGGTAATAATAAAACACGATATGACCGAGTCAAGCTGTGCCGGGAACGTAAAAGAACGAATGCGGCCTAGCGGATCAACGACGGTGTCAGTACATCTGCAGCTGGGGCGGTTGAAATTATGCAAGTGGATGATGAAATCGTTTCTACATCGACAACGGACTGAATAGGCATCGGTTGTGTTCGATCGACGATTTGTTTCCTTGATTTCATCCTAAATACATAAATAAAAATATTTTATATAAAAAATATCACCCGTTACGTAAACGTATTCACGTACAACACACAGCCGTGTCCATGACACAGTTTTTTTACACAAATTTGAAATAACACGGTTCAACAATAAGAAAAAATACACTTTCTGACACGAATCCCCCTCAAAAAATTGTTAATTCTAATTTTTGACAGTGTGATCCAGAAGTCGGTCGGTTTATGCCCCACACAGGTGTTAGTGACATGGTCTTGTTGACTTCTCATGACTTCATGGCTACTTTACTTTGTATTCCGGAGCTTTTTTCAATTGAACTGCCCACCTGCGGATAGACAACTTCTCCTGTTACTGACCAGACCACACTATCTATCGCCGGACATTGAGCTGTAAGTGAGCTTCTAAGAAGTGAGAATCTAAGGGTACGTTTACAACGGAGCTGTGAGTATAGATGATAGCAGAGATGATAACTGATAGAGTAAAATATAATCGCTGATTTGTGTGCACAACAGAGCTGTGATACATGCAACATGTCCGAGAAGTGAAGAAGAGTTTTTATGTTCAGCAGCAACAAAAAGGTATATTTAAAAGAAAACACGCTTTAGAAAATATCATGTACATCCCATAAATAAAAAACGAAGCACTTTGGGTGAATTTCACCATTTATATAAGGAACTTAGAAATTATCCGGATCGTTTTTTTGAATATGTGAGGATGGATCCACCCACATTCGACTATATTTTAGAAAAAATAAGGTCAAAATTAAGAAAACTTTGGAAAAATTGTCATGGAAATCCTATAACCATAGAAGAAAAACTAGTGATTACTCTTAGGTAAGTAATGGTTTTATTGAGAAAAAACAAATAAATACACATGAAAATAAATGTAAGCACGATTTAAAAAACAAAATATTGTTTAAAAGTAAATAATAAAATAATAACCAAAAATAATGAGTAAAGACAGCACTAAATAATTTTTCGACGTCCATTTTGAAGCTCCGATACTGGAGTTCAGCTAGCAGAAAAATGAAAAATTCAATTCTATCATCTATGCTCGTTTATACCAGCGCGTATGAGTCACTAGTCGAAGCTTCGTTGTGCACGCTCACATAAGAATGTACTAGGTTATTCTATAAGCGCTGATGCATCACTGCATCCTTAGGGTACGTTCACAACGGAGCTGTGAGCATAGATGATAGCGGAGATGATAGCAGTGATGCATCAGCGCTTATAGAATAACCTAGTACATTCTTATGTGAGCGTGCACAACGAAGCTTCGACTAGTGACTCATACTCGCTGGTATAAACGAGCATAGATGATAGAATTGAATTTTTCATTTTTCTGCTAGCTGAACTCCAGTATCGGAGCTTCAAAATGGACGTCGAAAAATTATTTAGTGCTGTCTTTACTCATTATTTTTGGTTATTATTTTATTATTTCCTTTTAAACAATATTTTGTTTTTTAAATCGTGCTTACATTTATTTTCATGTGTATTTATTTGTTTTTTTTTTCAATAAAATCATTACTAACCTAAGAGTAATCACTAGTTTTTCTTCTATGGTTATAGGATTTCCATGACAATTTTTCCAATGTTTTCTTAATTTTGACCTTATTTTTTCTAAAATATAGTCGAATGTGGGTGGATCCATCCTCACATATTCAAAAAAAACGATCCGGATAATTTCTAAGTTCCTTATATAAATGGTGAAATTCACCCAAAGTGCTTCGTTTTTTATTTATGGTATGTACATGATATTTTCTAAAGCGTTTTTTATTTAAAATATACTATTTCGTTGCTGCTGAACATAAAAATTCTTCTTCACTACTCGGGCATGTTGCATGTATCACAGCTCCGTTGTGCACACTAATCAGCGATTATATTTTACTCTATCAGTTATCATCTCTGCTATCATCTATACTCACAGCTCCGTTGTAAACGTACCCTAAGAAGTAGCAGCGCGGTGATGCCCGCGTTGGAATCCAAGATTCGTTAACCACTCAGCTAATCCCTTCCCTTTTTAATAGTAAGAAATGCGTGTGTTACAATCAATATTACTTATCAAAAACCATTAACATTCCTTATTTAAAAATATAACATTCTGTATTTAATTGAAGATCAGAACAGTTTATTGAGAGTAAATTGATCCAAAGATATGCACTATTTCCCCCTAACATAGACGTTTAGGTTCCCTACCTGATCGTTGACTCTACTCCTAAGAAACGCTTATAAATAGAAAGCAATAAAATGTAATACTACAAAAAAACAAAGGAAAAGAACAGACGTATTTTTATCTATTTTCAAAAGTGCGTTCAGAAAGAAAGTGTCGCTACTGTGATTTCCGGTTTTTCATAATCATCTGTTAAATCTATCGTTAAGCCACAAATATCATAATTTAATGGAGCGTTAATAAAAGTCACTTCTATTTGTCGATATTACGTGGATTTTTATATTCTGCAACAAATTATAGAATCACTTTCTCTGTGTAAAATATAAGATTATTTTGTTTAGATTTTAGTGAAAATAAAGAAAAAAATCTAAAAATTAGTAAAAATCTGTACATCTGCATTCCGATTAGTCAAATTTCTATCCTAATTGATTCATTTAGAAAAAAAATAGTTAAGATTTAGATTGATTGCACTTAAGTACAATAAATACTAGAGCCGCAAAGCTATAAATAAGATGCATTGTGATTTGATTCCTAGGTCTTGGGACTTAAATGTTAAAATAAGAAATTTTCAAAATGTTTGTTAGCTATTTTGACTCCAAATAAGTCATCCGATATAGAAGGACTAAAATATCGCCAGAAAATTCTTTTACTTTTGTTAATAATAAAAACTAGGGTTAGGATCAGCTTAAAGGCGTTCTAGAGTTCCACAAAGAGATCCCGGGTACGAATCCAGCTGATGCCTCCTAGATTATTCTCTTTCTAGCAACTTCTTACAGTGTTATTATTATCTACAAGATAACACTGTTCGGTGACCGGCAATGCACTGAAAAGAAGTACCAGGCATCAATGTCTTAACATGGTAAGGATATTAAAAAATAAATAAATAAATATAATTTATTGATTGCTAGATAAAGGTATTTTTTTTTTTAAATCTTTTATTGAATTTACAACTGCAACGAGATTGTTGCAACAAGTAAATGTGGTACATGATTAAAAAAAATATCACGTGAAAATATACGAGTGGAGAAGGCACCCAGCAGTGTCACTCCATTAACTTGGACCTATGTATGCACTTATGACAGTAGATCACGAGGCCATCTTCTCTTCAATCTTCTTGGAGCATCGCCTGGTAGTGCAGAAGAAGATAGTTTTTCGATTAGAGAGTTGAGATGAGCTGGTGTAGAGGTGTGAAATTTGAGAAAACAAGTTTTAGCATGATTTTTAACGAAAGGGATTTTGTGGTTAGATACATAGAACGGAGCGTTAAGAAGTTTTCGAAGTATTTTTGACTGTAATGCCTGGAGGCGTAGTGAGTTGTAACGCTTAGTCGATCCCCATACTTCGATGCCGTATGACCAAATGGGTCGCAGAAATAACAGGTTTAAGAGTCTTTTGTTATTAACGTTTCGATAGTTTGTCAAGTAGTCTGGCGAGAAGTTTTGTAGCGTTGGTTAGTTAATGGGGATTCCAAGTCAACCGTTTGTCTAGGTGCAGTCCAAGATAGCACTTGGTATAGGAGTTTGGTTCAAGATGATGGGAGGTAGGATTTTTCGTCTTAGAGTAAATACTATATATTTTGATTTCGTAACGTTAGTTTTTATTCGCCATTTGATAAGCCAGTCCTGTAAGTGGTTGATGTGTGTCTGTAGAAGTATTTTAATATTGCTCTTTTACGAAATCACTCTTTCATGAACCTTTTACATTGTGTACTGGGCAAAACCTTGTCGCAGAGGAGAACGTCGAATAAGAAATATATTGTCATTTTTCACGAGGGGGAAATGAATAAAGTAAAAATGGCATATTGAAAATAAACATGCATACACAGGCACTAACTGAACTCGAAGAAAACATATTATTCGATGCAATAAAATCACTAGCAATAAAAACTAGATATTACCTATTTTCATAACATATTGAAAGGACAGCCAATATTGTGCAACTCATCTCATTCTTTATAGCAATATTCACAAATAATATTACAAATAATAATAACAATAAACCTTAGCTGAGTGGGTGAATCTCCAACGCGGAGATCCACTGGTTCGAATCCAGCTGCTAGCCCTTAGATTTTCTCTTCCTAGGAGCTTCTTACAGCTCAGTGATGGATGAAGTGTTGCCTGTAACGAGAGAACACTCTCCGGATACTGGCAGTGCACTGAAAAAAGCCGTGGGCGCTAATAAACTCAGATTAAAATAAAAAAAGCGTCAGAGAAAGTTCTTGTGAATTTTTCTAAATATTATAAAATCAATTAAGTGACTGTAACCTGATGAAGAAGGTAAATTGAATGTAGCGTGGGACATCAATTGCATATTTTAGACATTTATTTTGAATTTGCTGAACTAGACGACACAATATTAAATATATTTATAATTACTTTATTGATATAATAGTAATAATAATAAAAGTAAAGTGTTTTATTTTTAATGAATTTTTTTTTTTTTTTATTATCCTTTTAATGAAATTTACACCTGTACCTACAGGTACAATAGGTAAATGCGATGAAAGTATGTCAATAGCGTGGCATACGTGAATGACGGTCATCCATTGATGGCCGCCGTTAGTCACCCAGTTGGTCACGGGGCCAACGGCGCCTCAGCCGTCTTCGAGGATTGGAGGGTAGCGTAGTTGTAGTCAGGTTTGCAGCTAAAGGGTTGGGATGCAGTGAGAGTTTTTGGTGAAAATTTTTGTATCGAATTTTGGCAAGTTCGGAGATAAGTGGAATTTGGAGATCTGTATGTATAGTGTGGTTGCTTACATAGAATGGAACGTCTAGTATGCGGCGGAGAATTTTGGATTGCAGTGTTTGTAGTCTATTGAGGTTGGATTTTTTAGCTGTACCGTAAAGTTCGAGTCCGTAAGTCCATATTGGTGTGAGAAGGGCTGTATAGAGTCGTCGTTTGTTCTGTAGTGAGAGTTTTGAGCGTTTGTCGAGTAGCCTGGCTAGAAGTGTGTATCGTTTGTTTAGTTCGGTACGTTTAAGTCTCGTATGGGGGTTCCAGGTAAGTCTCTTGTCTAGGTACATTCCAAGGTACCGCACATGGTCGGCTGGTGGGATAGGTGTGTGATGTAAGAAGACAGGTGGCGGAGTTTGACGTTTGAGTGTGAAGACTATGTATTTAGATTTAGTTGGGTTAATTTTTATACGCCAGTTTTCTAACCAAGGTTCTATTGAGTGAAGGTGGGACTGTAGTGAGCGTACTGCGAGGATAGGGTCAGAGTGTGTGGAGAGAATGGCAGTGTCGTCAGCGAAGGTGTAAATAGAGGTATTAAGGTTAGAAGGTAAGTCGGCAGTATAGATTGTGTAAAGAAGAGGAGCTAAGACACTTCCCTGTGGCACACCAGCAAGGACGGGATAGATGGAAGAGTGAGTAGTGCCTTGAAGAACTTGAAAGAATCTGTCAGAGAGGTAAGAGCTGAGTATGAGGTAATAAGTGCTAGGAAGGATGTGTTTTAGTTTCCACAGTAGACCTTCGTGCCAGACTCGGTCAAAGGCTTGCGAAACATCGAGGAATACTCCAGCGCAGTACTGTTTTCGCTCGAGTGAAGAAGCGATGGTGTCTACAACACGATGGGCCTGCTGGATCGTCGAGTGGCAGCTTCTGAAACCAAACTGATGGTCCGGTATAATTTCGAGAGATTCTGTAATTTCGTAGAGGCGTGGTAACAGAAGTCTCTCGAATATTTTGCCCAAGAGAGGCAGTAGGCTTATCGGTCGATAGGAAGAAGGTAGTTGAGTCGGTTTGTTGGGCTTGGGTATCATTCGAACTGTAGAAAATTTCCAGAGTATAGGGTAGTAAGTAGTTCTGAGAATAGAGTTGTAAATGGTAGTGAGGAAGACTATTGCTTTTTTGGGTAGTTGGAGTAGGATGTTGGCAGTAATTAGATCGTAACCAGGGCTCTTTTTTTTATTGAGATTAATAATGACTTGCTTGACTTGGGAGGGTGTGAACGGTTTTGGAGGCATAGAAAGAGGTAAAGGTATGTATTAAGTCCCTAATAACGTCTTGAGTATGTTGTGAGTTGAGAACGTCAGGATGCGGAATGAAGACAGTTGAAAGGTGCGTTGCAAATAGTTCAGCTTTTTCCGAGTCACATTTAGCCCAGGAACCGTCAGTAGTACGAAGAGAAGAGGAGGTAGGTTGAAATTTTAGAATACGTCTAGTGGCAGCCCAAAGGGAGTTGTCTTCAGTAGTCAGAGATTTGGTATATTCGGTGTATTGTTTGTTGTAGTATTTACGGAGTTCTTTTTTAAGTTGGTTTGTCAGGTGATTAAGTTGTTGTTTATGAGATGGGTATTTTGTACGTTGCCAGAGAGATCTCGTTCGTCGTTTGTTAGTTATGAGTGTGCGCAAATAGAGGGGTAAGTTATAAGGTATGCGAGCAGGTTGTTTAGCGGTGCAGTTAGTCGTCGCTTGCCAGATACTCTGCTGGATGGCGGCAGTGAAGTGATCAACGGTATTGTCTAATTCTTGGGGTGTTTTGAGAGGTATTTTGAGGTCAATTTTCTTCTCAAGTAAGTCTCTGAAGAAGTCCCAGTCTAAAGGTCCGTTTATTAGCGTTGGTTTTGGTGGTCTAAGTTTGTGGTGGATGTCTATTGTGAGGATGACTGGACTATGATCAGAGGAGAGTTCATTTAAGGTGAATGAGTGAGTATGAAATGATGAGATGTTAGAGCAGATGAAAAAGTCAAGCAAGTCAGGGAGTTTATTGGGAGCAGTCGGCCAGTAAGTTGGTTGAGAAGGTGATATGTATGAGAAGCTAGTTAGAGAGAGTGCATTGTAGAGTAGGCGTCCTCTTGGGTTTGCCACCCGACTACCCCAGCGAGGATGCTTCGCATTGTAGTCCCCACCGCTTATGAACCTGGGACCCAGAGACTGGAAGAAGGATAGAAATTGGTTTTGAAGGATTGTGTGATTAGGTGGACAGTACACTGAAGCAATGTTGTAGTGGAAGGGATCACTTTGGAGAGAGATCACAGTAGGTTGTATGTAGTTTGAGGCATTGTATGGAATGGGAAAGTGAGATAATGAATTTTTTATGAGAATAGCAGAACCGCCATGTGCAGTACCATCAGGATGGTCAGTTCTGTAGGTTTGGTAGCCATTGATGTAGAAGCGTGTTTTCTCAGTGAAGTGGGTCTCTGTTATAAGGGCAATGTCTATCCGTCTGTCGTGTAGGAGGATGTCCAGCTCTTGTCTGTGGTTAGTTAGTCCGTTTGCATTCCATAATAATATAGTAAGAGAGAACTGAGTTAGAGGCATTAAGGAGCGAGACGGGGAAGTAAGGTGTTGACAACGGTGGTGAGAAGAGTGACGAGAGGAGTAAGGAGCGATTTGAAGTCAGAAAGGAAAGAATTTAGCAAAGTGGTAATGTCGGAAGGAGAGGCTGACTGCTGAGGCGGCGGCGGACCCGCGACCACTCGGGCATAAGATGAACAATCGTTGACGTTGGCTGAAATGTTGTTCCGTGGGAGGTTCCCTGATGAGGCCGAAGCAGCAGGTTGCTGAACAGACGCAGCTACTCTGTTGAGGGCTGAGGGATGGTCGTAAACTGGCGGTCTTCTTCTTGAGCGTTGAAGTTCCCGGTGGACTATGCATCCTTTATAGTTCGCAGGATGTTCTCCATCACAAAGAGCGCATTTAGGACGTTCTATGGTGAGCTTGCCACATTCTTGAGTGAAGTGCTCGCCAGCGCACTTGACGCACCTTGGTCGATGCTGGCAATAACTTTTGGTGTGACCATATTCTTGGCAACGTTTACATTGCACAATAAGCCGCTGTTTGTGAGGTTCCTCAACTGTTATTCTCGTGTAGCAAAGTAATTCTAGGTCAAAAATATCCTTGTTATTATTATTTGGCTCGAGGTCAACGAAAAAAAGTGGTAATGTTTGCTTTGTAACAGGATGAATAACTGGAGTGATACTGCGGGCAATATGCCCATGTTCCGCTAGTTCCTCTTTTATTAAATCGGGAGGTGTGCTTTGATGCAGATACCTTATTACTACCCGATATGCTTTCTCCTGTTCAAGTTGGTAGGTATGAAATTCTGCTTTTTTCTCCCTGAGGTAGTGGATTATTTGTCTGTAGCCGTCAACTGTTTTCGCCTGTATAATTAAATCAGTTGCTCGGGCTTTGCATGTAAAACAGTTTGGACCAATTAACTGTGTCAGTGCTTTACAAAGATCAGCGTACTTGGTTACGTTTTTTAAATATATTGGCGGTGGTTTCGGTATTTTCTGAGACTGAGTAGGCACAGATGCATGCATTTCATCTGGAGTAGCTAGGGGAGTGAACGGGTTGTAGGTGAGTATTCCTGGAGCTACTATTGTGTCTGGCATGGAATTTGCAGTTGCACTGCTAGGCTCTGGATTCAGCTCGGGGAACAGAGTGGGTTTGCTTGCTAGGCTTGTTTTCGTAGTTGCTGCAGGCGGAGCATTTTTCTTTTTGTCTTTGGGGGGAGAGCTGTGAGGTGAGATTGTTCTTTTTTTAGTTGTTTTTGAACTTACAGAGGAAGTAGATAAGCTGGCGGGAGATGATTTGGAGTTAGATGTGTTGCTGAGGCTCATCTTTAGAGTTGAGAATGGAGAATTGGAAGATAAATAAAGAGTGGTGAGAAATTGTCTTAGCACTTGGTTTTACACTCGGAAGGTCAAATACTTACAGAACTGAAGGTTAGAGGTCACTATGAATGTTTTGCACAAAAAAACTAAGAAAAAAAAAAAAAAATTATATTTACATTGTTCTTGCACGCCGTTAAACTGGTTAAAAGTACTTTACAATCATCTATTAACACAACTTAAACTCTTTTAAACTGATTATTTAAGAGAGCAAAATAAAATAATTTTACTATCCAAAACGATCATCTCGTAATGAATTTATACATAATATTACAGCCAGTAAATCATATGTACACAAAACATGGACAGCAGTCCATTTGCTTGACCGATTCGAATTCTATTTAAAAAATTTACAGTAGCCGCCAGAACTTAATCGTACAATTCCAATTGAACCCATAATTACTACTATAAGTTCTGTATTCCTAAATGTTAGATTCTTGTATGAGAAAACTTCTGTATTTACATGCTCCAATATGATAATTATATAATTTATCTCAGTCGCGACCATTTAAATATTCAATACGAGGGTCGTTTGAAAAGTCCGTGCAAAAATAAAAACTACTTAATTTTTTGGGGTAAACCTTTTTTATTTTTCAACATAGTCTCCTTTTAGGCTTATACACTTCGTCCAACGCTGCTCTAGTTTGTTGATCCTTTCCGAATAATAGGATTTGTCCAAGTCTGAAAAATAGCCATTCGTTTCTGCAATCACCTCCTCGTTTGAATAAAATCTTTTTTCCGCCAGCCATTTCTTCATATTGGGGAACAAATAGTAGTCCGAGGGAGCCAAGTCTGGAGAATAGGGGGGATGTGAAACGAGTTGGAAACCTATTTCCATTAATTTTGCGACCACAACTGCTGAGGTGTGAGCTGGTGCGTTGTCGTGATGGAAAAGGACTTTTTTGTGGGACAATCGTGGGCGTTTTTCTTGCAGCTCGGTTTTCAAACGGTCCAATAACGATGAATAATATGCACCTGTAATAGTTTTACCCTTTTCCAGATAGTCGATGAGGATTATTCCTTGAGAATCCCAAAAGACAGTCGCCATAATCTTTCCGGCCGAAGGAACGGTCTTCGCCTTTTTTTTTTTGGCGCAGATTCCCCCTTGGTAACCCATTGTTTAGATTGTTCTTTGGTCTCAGGAGTGTAGTGATGTATCCATGTTTCATCCACAGTGACGAAACGACGCTTAAAGTCATGCGGATTCTTCTGGAACAGCTGCAAACCGTCCTTGCAACACTTCACACGATTTCGTTTTTGGTCAAGCGTGAGAAAATCATTCGACTTCCTCGATTCAAACGAATGCCAAACACAAAGAAATAGACCGATCTGGCTGAAACTTGGTGTGTGTTCTTCCAAGAGATGCTACTAACTAAACATAACCTCGATACGCGCCAGTAGTGCTATCTCTCTGACTTTGCACGGACTTTTCAAACGACCCTCGTACATTCTGTTTCAGTTAGAGCTTTCTTTCCGGGCCATCTTTCTCTGAATTCAGATAGTATAGGACAGACACTTACATAATGAAAGGTATCTTCAATAACCGACTGGTTAAACATAGAACACAAATGTACAGTTCCACCTCTGGCAACTTTAATGAAATAATAAGTATGTTTTCCATAAGAGTTACAATAACATTTCTTTTATCTTGAAAACAAAATAACAAAAAAATCCTCCCGTAATGTCGTACTATGTTGCGATGGATTTGGAAGAAAGAGACAAAGGAGATTTGAAGTGTTGGTCTTAAAAAAGACTGAATAATAAAGGGAATATATATTTCGAAATATCTTCTAGTTTTTTATGAGTTATTTATTCTGTTCGTAAATCGACGAAATAGACCTCTTCAACACCCAGATACTAAATACACGCATCTGGGTGACAAAAAAAATAAGAACAGGGCCAATTCTCACAAATCGTTTGCTATAAAACTACTTTCATCCCAGCTTTGGCGGAACAACCCTAAATCATAGTTATCTAAATCACAGAATTTACCTTAAACTGAGGGCTACGTAGCCAAAGACTGCTTATTGTGACAATCCCCTTTGTAGGGAGAAACCTCCCAATTTTTTCCCTAAGGTTCTAAATTGGTTTCTACAGTTCTTTACTGCGAGACCATTCTTCTTTGGTCTCAAGGTGCTAAAAATTGTGCGACGAAAGCTAATAACAGCAAATCAAAAGAATGTAAGTGGTCCACTTTACTTCGAGCGTCCAGCTGTTGGGTGATAGAACTTTCAGCTCTTGATCGAATAGCCTCTATCCTAGGTTAGAGTCTTCGGCTTTATAGCCTGGCTTATCACCTCCTTTTGAGTCAATCTGCCCACAGCAATGTCTTCTTCTCAGATTTCTTTAGATACGTTACTTGCTTTGTTCAGCGAAACCAAAGCCTCTTAAAACTCAGAAGGGGCTAACCTATTTGCTGAGTAATAAAATAAAATCCTATGTTTAGATGTCGCAAATCAACCACTTACAGGACTGGCTTATCAAATGGCGAATCAAAACTAACGTTACGAAATCAAAATATATAGTATTTACTCTCAGACGGAAAATCCTACCTCCTGTTACCTTGAACCAAACTCCTATACCAGCTGTGGGCAAAGTACGCTACCTTGGACTGCATCTAGACAAACGGTTGACATGGAATCCCCATACTAGACTGAAAAGACAAGAAACTAACCAACGCTACAAACTTCTCGCCAGACTACTTGACAAACGTTCGAAACTTAACCTACATAACAAAAGACTCTTATATCTTCTGTTACTGCGACCTATTTGGTCATACGGCATCGAACTATGGGGATCGACTAAGCGTTCCAACTCACTACGCCTCCAGTCATTACAGTCAAAAATTCTACGAAAACTACTTAACGCTCCGTTCTACATTTCTAACCTCCCCATTCATAATGATCTCAAAATCCCTTTCATTAGCAACCTTACTGAAACTCGTTTCTTAAAATTTCATTATTTTACAGCAGCTCATCTTAATCCTTTAATTGAACACTTATCTTCTTCCACATTACCAGGCAATCCTCCAAGGAGATTGAAGAGAAGATGGCCCCGCGACCTACTCTCCTCATAACAGTAAAGTGATCTGATCACGTTAATGGAGTGTCGCCACTGGATGCCTTCAATCAAGACACTATATTATATCATAAAAACAAAAAAAAGCAAAATATTTGAAATTTAAGCGAACATTTTTATTAAAAATAAATTAAATTGATAGATTTTAAAATTTTAAGAACTTGTGATTTTGGATCTTAAAAATCACATTGTACTGAAATCCTATGTAACAGATGAAAATTTTTGGAACCTGGTTGACAAAAAAAAAAGATTTCAATTTTTAAAAACTGCAGCATACACGAGATAAAATCGTTCTTCGGTTCCACATATTTGTGCGAATCATTGTTTTCAACCATTTTCATAATAAAAACAAAATACAGATTTCGAATTACCGACTTGGTGATTGTCTGCGGACAGGAATATCAGCCTGTAACCCTGATTTTGAGGTATTGGACACTGATGCTCAGTGTCAAAGATCACATAACTTTTAATAAAACTTAATTGGTGTTGTATTTTTAGTTTGTCATATTAAAGTAAATGTTAAATTAAATATATTATTTCGTACATTATCTGTGTTATTATTTTGAAAGTAACTATAAATTTAACTTTAAAAAATAATTGGTACCCGTTACGTCATCGGCAATTTGGAATATGCTCTTCGGTACTAAAAAATTGGGGACAATTTGGGGGTTAGCTCAATGCTCAGCGTATTCTGGATTCTGATATGAATATCCTGGGTTCGAATCCAGTTGTTAGTCCTTAGATTTTTTTTTTCTTTCTAGTAACAGCTCATTGTCCTGTGTTTGAAACGAGAGAAAAGGTAACCCTGGGCGCCAATGACCTCAGATGTTGACGCGCCTTAAATTAAAAAAAAAAAAAAAAAGAAAATATAAAAGTAAGACTTATGTTGAAATTTCCAAGTGGTTCCAAGAAATAAATATATTCATAAGAAAGCTCGTGGAGAAGAAGTGGTTTCTAATTTAAAAGTATAATGTCGGCAGTTTTTCCTCAATGGCGCGCTTTACAAGAAGACAGGCTAAAAAAGCTTTATAGTTTGTAACACAGTTTACACAATCGTAGACACAGACATACTGGCGCATCCATATTATATACAAATTCTACAGTAACTTGTAAAGAACATATACATACATACTATATACTATGTGAGTGAAATCAGTCGTGCGTGTTGTATGTGATTATATACACCACGCAGGCTTTCATTTGTACCATTGTCCTCGCATTAGGCCAAACTACCAACTAAGGAGAAGTCAAACAAAATATTTCCTAGTGTCACAGAACTTCCATATTTCACAATAACATTTCTTTTAGAGTAACATCCTGCACGCAACAACTACTTTTGGTGGAAAAGAAAAAAAAAAAAAGGGAAAAAGTTTAATGGTTTAGTGAAAACCAAAATAGGCCTCTTCAAAGTTTTACACGCAATTAATTAATTGCATTCATTTCTACTGCTTTTAAGAAGAAGCTTTGTAATCTTGTAAATTTTCTTCGGATTAATAATTCAAAGATCCGAATCATTTGGTGTTTATGAATGTGGGAAGGTAACTGGGATTCAGGTTGTGGCGTTCACGTTCTCATGGTAAAGAAAACGACTTTTGGAAGGTTTTGTTACATAAAACACTTTGTATATTTACATGTATGTGTTATTCTATTATGGAGATTCTTAGAATCTTTTAAAAATGTGTTAATCTCCAAAGATCATGAATTGTCGCCTCTTCATTTAATACTATAATTATTATAGAAATATTAGCGCTCTGTAGGGAAGGGATTAGCTATGAGGTTAGCATACTGGACTCCCACGCGGAGGTCCCGGGTTCGAATCCAGCTGCTGACTCTTAGATTTTCTCTTCCTAGGAGCTTCTTACAGCTCACTGTCCGGTGATGGACAGTGTTGTCTGTAACGAGAGAACACTGTCCGGAAGCAGGCAGTGCACTGAAAAAAGCTCCGGGCGCCAATAACCTTAGATGTTGACGCGCCTTAAATCACAAAAAAAAAAAATTAGCGCTCTGAGATTTCCCTCAGCCTCATTTTAAGTTTCTTTCTCAAATAAAGAAGTTAAGGCTAATAAAAGCGAATTCGCTTAGCAAAAAAGAAAAGTGCTCGCCTATTTTTAATACTGGGATAAAGTACGAATTCTCCGGACTTAAAAAATCTAGAAAATACTGAAATTACTGCGATCCTAAGTTGAAGTTAATTCCTTCTGCGTGAAATGTTAAAGCTGATTTGTGGAAAAAAAGATAAAAATAAATTATGGAGTCTATATGACTCCACATTGGCAATAACTGACTAAGTTCGAGCATTGGCAATGCAATGTTAAGAATTGTTTACTGGGTCACTAGGTGACCCACGGGTCATATGTTGCCGATTTCTGGTCTAAACTATGTACTATGTTTAGTCAAACTGTTGCTGTAAGACCAAATCTTTACAAACCATAAATTTATAAATAAAATTTTTCTAGATTCGTTTTTTGTTCTATTTTCTGTTTTTTTTTTTGTTTTTTTTTGGATACCATCGCCTCGCTTGATGTCTCTGAGAGGGTTCACTGAGGTCCACGTGGCCTTCAGCGTAATTATAAAATTATAGGCGCTACGGTAGCCGAGCTGGTTAAGAGGCGAGACCTGCAAAGCTAATGTGCATTGTGGTACTGGGTTCGATTCCCGGTCTTGGCCTTGGATTTTATTTAATAGTTAAATGAGAAATAGTAAAGTACGTTTGCTAGTCGCCTCCGTCCACGACACCTAGTAAATGGTAGTTGGACGTTAAGCCCCGCCTGAAAAAATAGGCGATTACTTTACTTTATTATAAAATTCTTATTTGCGGGCACATTAAATTTGATATTTTGGATACTTCAGTGCTGACAGAATACAACTGGGTGCATTTATAGAAGGTTAAAGAAGAGGACAGTGCGGCTGTGATGGGATAGATGTTGTTAGAAAGGCGTCTTCTGAAATAAAAACAAAAGCTATGATTGACGAAGGAGTCATAAAGTATCTATTCCTGTCAGAGAGAACAGCCTAGTCCAGAATAGTAGACCATCTATTTTACATTTTAATTGTTTGAATAGATGGACTATATGAAAGGTTTCGTTACAAGAAGAACAACAAGGGCTTCTGCTGTTCTTCAAGAGGATTACCACATGTCCGAATGAGCACCACTTGTCGGAACTTCTTTTACATTGTATGTAACTTACATGGTATAGTGCAGTCAATCAAAACATATGCCTCATCTCTTCAAATCTCTGCATCCTGTAGCCCCACTTTATCTCTTATCTATCAATTATTGAAAGAAGCCCCTTGTATTTCTTTTAATGAATCGTGACTTTTATATCGTATCTTAGACCATTCCCAGTATAGAAATAGCCTATTCAATTAGTCACAGAGTCATTACATTAATTGCATATGGTTTCCGTTGGTTCATACCAAGAAGTAACGAGTTAAGAGTTGAACATTCTTCAATAAATTTTATGCTACAAATATGGCTCCATTATTTAATGATTGTAAATGTAATGCAGTTATGTCGGGATTCGCGTCTCACTTCGTGGAAAAAACGCCCTGAAGGGAATTCAAAAATTTAAATAACTACCCCTGCAAAGACGAAAAACTTTTTGCAGCATTCGTTTGTCCTTTACTGTTTAACTAGATCTACTGTGTCTCCTATTAAAGCCAGCTGAGATCTTAAAACTCCAGGTGATAAACCATCTTACCCAGGTATTTTAGGAGAGTTCTTGGAGAAGATGTAGGTATAGGCAGTGAGGAATATTTCCTGGAGACAGTTCACCACTGTTCCCATTGCCACCCTTAGATATTCCGACAGAACTTCCCAAAGAGAATTTCAGGTAGACTATAGCCCCGCACAAATATCTGGTAAACTACGCAAGATCTCTAAGAAACAATGGAACCCAACACTTCTAACGCTTCCTTGATGTTGTAAAGAATGGCTCTATCAGAGCAAAAAGAGTTCTCCAGGTAAGTTCTAAGTAGTGTTGCGCATAATATACTTGAACTCCTACCCACTCCTTCCCATAATGCCCTAAAATGTGCCCCAAAATACAAGATATTGAGTGTTCTAAGGAGGGTACGTCACCACCCTTCTTCTTCTCATTCTATTTGGAGACCGCCCAGTAAGAGAGAGGTGCTGGAAGATTGGGATGACCACTCCTTAGAAACAAAACAAAAAATCTTCCTTCATAAGATAATGCATCCTCTATTTCTACATTTACTAAGATTTTCTTAGAATATCAAATAACTATTCAAAGTAAGTCCAACTACCAATTAGGTGTCCTGGACAGCGGCGACTAGCAAACATGCTTTACTGTAAATTTCTTATATTAACCATTAAATAAAATTCAAGACCTAAGACCGGGAATCGAACTTAGTACTACAATACACATTAGCTCTTCAGGTCTCGTATCTAACCGCTCGGCTACCGTGGCCCCTCAAATAACTATTCAAGCCTTATTATATCTAAGAAGAGTAATACTCCGAGGCGACTTCAAGTACCTCGGAAAACTCCTATTTCTGTGCAGTTAAATTCCTACCATCCATCATTGAACAAGATGTGCGTAATGCCTTGGAATTGAGCTACGAGAATACTGGGATAAGAAGAGTCATCAGTTTGGGGTATATAGTCCACTATTATCCCTTTATCTTCCCAAAAAACGACCCCAGAAGTTATTACTTCCTTTGCCAACCCTGTATACCTACCTGCTGCATAGTTGCCCAGGTAGTCGTACGAGAAGATAGAGATCGGATTTTGCCTTGAAGACATAACCTGGTTAGTATAGCTCCGACTTTTAACAAGCTTTTTAAATGTTCATCAGGAAAGAAAACTGCTCGTCAAATTGGGGCTAAACATTCTTGATGTAAACTGCTGTACCTTCGTTGCATTTCTGCATTCATCGCTGTTAGTGCACCTTTCATTAATTAGAGAATTATATCTTTAAAATCATATTGTTTGATTTAAATATGTATTTTCTTTATTACTAAGAGTCAACCTGCTTACCACCCTAATGATAACTGGGAGATGCAGCGCTGCAGATTTAGATACAAAATCTTTCTTCTCTCTTTTTTTTTTAAGCATTGTATATGATGTTTCCTTTTAGAGCGCAAAGGTTATGAATGTTTACAAACGTAACTCCAACAGAAAGGTAAAAGCAGAAAAGAAATTGGGAAGTCACAAAGAGATTACAGACAGTGGATAAAAGATCTGGTAGAAATATAAGAATAAATAATGTAGAAAACATGATCAACTACATACCTTAAAGGAAAAGGACGAAAAGGATATTTCAAAGAAAAGAAACACATTTATAGGAAAAAAAAAGATAGTTATTTTTGGAAAATAATGATCTCGTGGGATCTAATTGAGCAAATATTCAAAATTAATATCTTCGTATTTTATCATTTTTCGTGTTCTATAGCTCTTTTATGGTAGACTTATTCATTTATTCTTATACAACTGCAAACGTCAGCAAATCCAACTTAAATATAATAAAAAAGATAAAATAAGCAAAAAAACCAATGTATTCCTTTGTGCAGTTGAACATTACAATTATTTATATTTTATTTCATGTAAAGTTAACTATTCAAGACTATAATGTTCTTTCAACGACTAATAAGCTAACTAAATAAGAGTGATTTGGAGATTTTAATCCAACCATATGACTCACCAAAACCATTAAATTGCTTTCATGACACAAGAAAATCCACCATGACATCAATGCCAGAGATGAGAGCTCATCGATTAATAAAAGTTCCAGATTACCAGAAATGAGAGATTTTTAAAGGCTTTTTGGAGAAATTGTTGTTCTCAAGTCCTTAGAGAATAAATATCTGAAATAGGGGCTGGTTTTAAATGTGTTAAAAGCAGAATATCTAGTAATCGAAAGAAAGTCTAGAGGACAAGATGGAAGTCGTGGAACCCTAGACATCCCGACAAGAAACGGGTTTGTTTTGGGTCCATTTTGGAGAAAAATGCAACCCACGATAGAACATGCAAGAAAGTTTGTTCTGGCCCGATTCCTCGCTAATTGAATCCTTAATATAATTTTTATTGGCTTTGTGAGGGATGAATTAAGTTGAACTTCAATTAGTAAGTTTTAGTTGGTTTTGTTATAGTATTTAGTAGTAATACCCCTCTTAGGAATATCGAGTAGTGTTTGGATCTAGGTTAAGCTGGTAATGCTAGTCGGGTCGAACTTTATGGTGGGATGATCCCGGCTTTTAGATAGAACAAGTAGTCCCTTAAGAGAGTACCGTACAGGCGTATATAATATGTATCCGTCATGAAAAAGTAACTTTATGGTCTTTTATTATTTAAGTTTCAACCATGTAGCAGGCATGTGCCCATTTTTTCCACCACAAAATGGTTGTTTTGTACCAAGACGTTTTTGAGAGAACGTATGGTTTGATCTCAAAAACAAAAAATAAAACTAACATTTTAGCCAGTTCTTTACATTTTTTATTTTGTTTTAAATTCAAAATATTTGGCAAATTTCACCGACAAATCTAATTATTCACTCCTTTAAACTCTGAACAACTTCAGAAATGTGAATTTACTACAATCTCTCGAGAGAATATCTCGATAACGTTCCTTTTTTTAAAAAAACTATAAATTTTTAAAATCCAATTACTCCGATTTACGTTGTTTCTTTTTCACATTAGCTGGAAACAACAGAAATAGTGGGTAGTAATGAATAGTACAAAACTTTGGAAGACCCACTCCTATCTATGTAATCACCTGATTAACCTTTGAGTATATGCGCGTACAATTATTTATTTGATTTATTATTTACAAAAATAGCTCTGGGGTATGGTTGGTAAATTAAGTGGCGAACTACATGTTAGGGGAGACTACCAAATAACCAGTGTTGTTACATCATCTGAAGATATCCTAAGATTATTAGGGTGGTAGGATAAGATCAACTAGTTGATTAAGAAGGGTCTTTGAGCTGGCGAAGTGGCAATAGGTCCCTGGCGTTACCCCTCACAAGTAGCAATATACTTTATGGGGGGAATTACACTCCCCCTTGGAGGAGCTTAGCACAGTGAACAGCCGTTCTAAACTTCTCTCACCTACTGCAGGCTAGGAAGAAAGAATTTTCTCATCATCTCCCGATATTAAGAAATTGAAGAGGGTGCTGGCTACCATTTAAGAGGGATTAATGTTAATCTTGATGATGTCAATGGCTGGCGATCATCTCTTTCTGTTTGAAGCAGCAAACTTTCATTTATCGATGGTTAAAACGAAGCTTTTTGCGAATTACTAACATTTAAGTTTATTTATCTTTTTACTCTCTTTTACACTACTATAATACGAGAATATATGGTAATTGTGCAGATTTTTCGTTTTGAATTTAACAGTTTTGAGGAACCCTGCGTCCGAAAATTTAGTTTCTACAAAATTGTCTGAGTCTATGGGTTTGTTTGTCCACCTTAATTCAAAAACCTGAAGTCGTAAACTGTTGAGATTTGATATTTCGCTTAGATTTAACAAGAAATTGCCACTACAGAGTTTCCGGTAAAGTAACTACTTTTCTAAATCAAATTTTTAAAATTTTCTCAAAAACAAAAAGAAAATTTAACTATTTTACTTAACTTTAACTTTACTTTAATTTAACTACTAGCTACTAACTACACTATTCGATAAACGGGTGAAACACGAACTTCAATCTAGTGATGTGGAGCAGTGTATTGTGGGTTGGCCTTGGAGATGATCTGGTCCCTGGGTCGGGGGCTCAGCATGGTGGGGTTTATAATGACTGAAACTGGCATTAAATTTTTTCATCCTATTGAAACTATCATTTAGTCACCAAAAATAATGAACAGTAATATAAATACAATATATAAATATTATATTTAATAAATAAGTAATATAAATATAAGTATTATTTTCTTTTTGGTTATTTGTTTCTTTGTTTTGTTGAAAAAAGTTATGGGTAGATAAAGTGTAATGTTGTAAGAAGACATCTCCCTCCGACGGTCATGGACCAGTGAGGTATGTCTACAAGAATGTATTTTGCTTTTCATTTATTTTGTATTTTATTTCTGAATAAAGACGGATTATTATTATTATTATTATTATTTTAAATAATGCCTCGCTGAGAGCCGAATATAAGAATGTCTTTGTAAAATGCCATTGTAGGAGGAGTTCCTTGGAAGAAGATGCTAGTGAGGCCAGCGGCGTTTCAGTATCCTAGATGGTTTGTTTGGGATTGTAAGAGATGTGAAAGAGTTTTGATGTGTAATTTTTTATGGCGGAATTTAATATAAAAAGTACTTTGAGGTCTCTTATGAAAGGTTAAGTTTGATTCGCAAAACGGAGAATTGGTAATTGTTCTTGGTAACATAGATGATCCGACAGGAGTTGGAATGCTTGGATTAACCCCAAAAGCAAGCATCAGTTAGTCCAGAAAGATTTTGTTACAGAGTTCTCTACAGGATTCCTTTGTTTTCAATTTAGAATTTCAAGTGTCTGTCAAAAAAGACTACGAAGAATTTTATAACCTTCTGTTAGGTTCCAGGCTTTTTAACCTTTGTCTGTGCGTTCCATGTAAATCTTTTGTCGAAATGAAGTCCAAAGTACCGTAAACTTTAAGAGTTTGGCATCACTGTTCTCTAGAGAACAATGGAACGTGGCATATTGAAGGTGAAGGTGATATTTTTGCTTTTAGTGGGATTAAATTTTAATTACCAATCATAATTAATCATAATCATAATTAATAGAAATCATAATTTTTTATTTATAGAAATTTGCACCAATACTTTTTTCAGAAATGTTAAATTAAGAGGACTTTTGGATTGTTGAGGTTGTAAGTCTCTAAAGTACCATTTTAGGGTATTCTGGTTTCTAGCCATCTACACTATTTCATTTTAAATACAAATGCGGTGTTCAAGCATAGAAGATAACCGTTCCAGGAAGTCTTTACAGTTAAAAGAATCCAATGAGGCAATGGGATGACGGAAGATGTATGAGTTTCCGGAATTCAGGATCCAAAGTTGAGAATTTCCAAAGTTGAGAAAAGCATGCAGTGGCTAGGTCTGCGTCCAAGACGTAAGTAAAGGAACAGGATTCCTTTTTTGGAAAGTTCTTTAAGGATTCTGGTTGTGATTAGATCAAAGCCAGGAGCGTAGGTTATTAAATTTCAATTCGAAATTCAGTATTTTACAACTTCATTTTGTTCAATGGTCGCGGATTTTATTTTGCAACTTTATTTTGTTCAATGGATGCAAAACTTTTGCATCTTGACTTTCTTTCTTCACAAAAACAAATTTTTTTTTTTTTAAATTTATTTTGTTATTTACAATCTGTATAATACACTATACAATAAGTAAATAGGGAGATTGAAGTATAGAGGCGTGAAAGGCAGGAGGAAAGAAACTGCCCAGCGGCAGCACTTTCTACAGGATATTTATTTTAAGCCTTCAGACTGCGAGGAAGTCGCGGGGCCACTGGCGATTCAGTCGGCGAGGAGGATTGTTAGGAATGTCAGAGGAGGCGAGAGACTGTACTAGAGGATTGGAGCAAGTGGAGAGAGCACTATGGAATTTTTGATATTTAGTCTTGGCTAATTGGTGTACGAAAGGTATGTTGAGGTCGTTGTGTAGAGTGAGGTTAGTTACGTAGAAAGGAGCGTCAGCTATCTGTCGAAGTAGTTTTGATTGAAATGTCTGTACAGTCCGTATGTTTGTAGGTTTGGCTGAACCCCACAGCTCCAGTCCGTAAGTCCACATTGGTTTGATGATAGTACTGTATATTAATCGTTTGAGTTCAATAGGTAATTTGGAGCGTCGTCCAAGAAGTCTGTAAAGTAGTTTCGCACGTTTTGTCATTGCTTGTCTTTTAAGTCTAGTGTGTGGGTTCCACGTGAGTCGCTTGTCTATGTAGAGCCCAAGGTAGCGCACCAGATCTGTATAAGGAAGAGGATTGCTGTTGAAGAGAACAGGTGGACAGGAGCCCCGCCGGAGAGTAAACGTGGCGTGCTGGCATTTCTGTGAGTTCATTTTAATCCGCCACTTTTTGGCCCAGAATTCTATTTTATGTAAGTGTGTCTGTAATTTGTATGAAGCTGATGTAGGATGTGTACTTGTGGCTAGTATGGCTGTATCGTCTGCATATGTACAGAGTAGTGTAGAGGGTTGTACAGGTATGTCTGATGTGTATACTGTGTAGAGAACGGGGCCAAGTATACTCCCCTGCGGCACTCCCGCCCTCACTGTGGAGAAAGAAGAGATTGCTGAACCAGTACTAATTTGAAAGAACCTATCTGAAAGATAGGAGCGCAAAATGAGGTAGTATGTTGAGGGAAGATGCTTTTTTAGTTTGAACAGTAATCCAGGATGCCAAACACGGTCGAAAGCCTGGCTTACGTCTAAGAATGCCCCTGAGCAATACTGTTTTTTCTCCAGTGCTGAAGCAATAACATCAACAACCCGGTGGCATTGTTGAATAGTGCTATGATGACACCTGAAACCAAATTGGTGGTCTGGTATAACACCAAACTCCGACAATATGGGGTTAATACGCTTAAGTAACAGTTTTTCAAGAACTTTTCCTAGAGTCGGCAGTAGGCTGATAGGTCTGTATGATGAGGGTAGGTGAGCAGGTTTTCCAGGTTTCGGAATCATTCGCACCACTGAATACTTCCAGGATAGCGGAAAGTATGTAGTACGAAGGACAGAGTTGTAAATGTAGGTGAGGAAGATGATAGCTTTTTTAGGTAAGTGGCGGAGAATTTCAGAGGTGATGAGGTCATATCCTGGAGACTTTCTAGATGGAAGATTCTTGATAGTGTATTTAACGTCAGAAGGAGTAAAGGCTTTTGGTGGTAGTGCGAGAGGAAGTGGAACGTCCAGTTCTGTTTGTATTTCATCCATGTGTATATCGTCCGTCATATCAGGATGAGGTGTAAAGACATTTGTCAAGTGATGAGCAAACAGTGTAGCTTTGTCCTCGTCCGATTTCGCCCAAGTCCCGTCTTCCCGTTTGAGTGGAGAAGGAGTATGTTTGTAGGAAAGTAGCCTGCGTGTAGCTGTCCAGAGAGATTTACGGTCTGTAGTCAGGTTTGTAATGAAGGCGTCATATTTTTCAATTTTTAGCTTTTGTAAATTTCTTTTCAGTTGTCTTGTGAGTCTAAAGTACATCCGTTTGTCGCTAGGATAACGTGTCCGTTGCCAGAGGGCTCGGGCTCTCCTTTTTTCTCTTATGAGTATTCGTGTTTCTATAGGTAAGTTATATTGTCTAGTATTCTTCCGATGTAAGTGAGTAGTCGATTCCCAGATGGAAGTCTGTATTGCGTTAGTCAGCGTGTAAACTGCTTCATCAATTTCGTCAGCAGTTTTTAAAGAGAGAGATAGATTAAGTTTAGTGTCAAGTAAAGTTTGGAAGTTATCCCAGTCAACAGGTCCCGTAATTAGAGAAGGGCGAGGCGGAAGTGTCTTAGGTGTTGCAGTTAGTACCAACAGCACAGGACTGTGGTCAGAGGAAAGATCAGTAAGAGTATAGATGTCTGTACATTGTGAAAATGTCTGAGAGGTAACGAAAATGTCTAGGATGTCAGGCAGTTTAGAGAGAGCTGTCGGCCAGTAAGTTGGTTGATCAGGGGATAGTACCTTGTAGTTAGAGGAAGAAAGAACATTGAGTAGGGTGCGTCCTCTAGGATTAGTTGTGCGACAACCCCACTGCGGAACAAAAACAAATTAGACTTGCTTAGAAGTTACTAGAGTAACAAATATTAATAATGAAGATATCATATCGTTAATTACTAGTTAACTTTTCAAAAAACAGGTACAAAATAAAATTAAAACACGGTTTGCTCATGAAAATGTCAGTTCCTGTATGAGAGTTAATAAAACCAGAGATAAACTAAGATGTTTTACTAAAAGGTTGGGAGAGAACTTTTTGAAGAAGCCCCAAGCTTTACGAGTAAAAACTGAATCGTTCAAAGGAATCGATATCCATCTAAAATATATTGCTTACAGTTAATTATCTTTTTCCTAAAAATTACTTTAAAGTATTATTTTACTTTTTTTCTTTATGAATAGCCATTTCTTTTACTGACATTTATTAAAGTATTAATTACATGCACCTCAAAAATAGTAATTACTAATATGTTCAATATTTTAATGGAATTACTACTGAATTTACAGTTATTTACTTATTCTCTTTGAAACCATCAAGTTGGGAATGAGCAGATCTTTAAAGTTCATTATATATTGCTGGCATTGAAAAAAAGTGACATTGCGAAGTATTAGATTGTTGTGAATCTTAGAAGTCAAATTCTGTGGGCTCTGGGCCTTAATTATAGTTTATTGAAAGGCATTACAAAACAAATACAAACTTTTATAAGGACAAAAAGCTTGACAAAAATGGCCGTTTGCCGAGGTTCATTGCCAGGTAAAAAAAATAAATTAATAAATCTAAAGATGTGCATAAAAACAAAATACATATCATTTTTGTTTAGAGATCGAAAGAAAGAAGCAAGGAGAAATTTACCTAAACTAGACAGTCCTGAAATAAAGGCAAAACTTAATAATATTTGGGTAGAAATGGATTACATTGTATTATATTTTACATCGCGAGATGAACGGAAAGCTCCGCGAACCATTCAAATTCGAAATACTCAAGAGTTGAACAGATCAAAGAAATACAGCTAGCAAGTAATTCAATATCTCACGTCTAGAAAGGTATTTGTTGTCCAAGTGAAGCTTAAACCAGCAGAGAACAGTCTGCATAAAGTAAAGTAATGATCCTAACGACATTTTTAATTGCAAGACAACTCGTCCCATTATCCTCACATTATTTATCCAGGTTCAGAAGAAAACAACGGAGATCGTTAAGTTCAAGTACATGAAATGAACATTCCGATTTTGTAAGCAGAACTGCATGAGTTTAAGGTGAAAACCGGCCATACGAGGTGTGGCTATTAAATAACGAGACTATTGCTATAAAACATTTTATTTTAAATTTATACATATTTAGTTATTATCATCTTCAATATACACCCCTCCCCTATCCATAAAACGCTCCATGCGAATTTACCATTGTTCCAAACAGTGCTGGAAGTCTTTTTCTACGAGCTCCTGCATGACGCGTGCCGCTTTTACTTCCACAGCTTCAACGGACTGAAATCGTGTTTCTCTTAATGAAGATTTGACTATGGGGAACAGATAAAAGTCACAAGAGACCAGGTCAGGCGAATAAGGCGGATGGCCTAAAACTGGGATGTTGTACTTGGCTAGAAACGTCTTGACAGACAATGCAGTGTGAGCTGGCGCGTTGTCTTGATGGAGAACTCATGACTTGTTCTTCCACAAATCGGGTCGTTTTTTCCTTACTCTTTCTACACGGAGTTGAGCAAGTACCTCACGGTAGTAATGTTGATTAATTATAATCGATATTTTCATCCGTTTTGGACGTGGAAGGGCGACCCGGGCAGTCATCATCTCCGACGACTTCTCGGCCATCTTGGAAACGCTTGAACCACTCAAAAAACTTGCGCATGTGTTAAACGTTCATCGACATAAACATCTTTTAATAAAAGATAAGTTTCAGTAGCGGTTTTACCCAGTTTCATGGGAAATTTCACGACAATTCGTTGCTCTACTACATCTGTAGTATCATGTTTTCGGCAAAACCAAACTAACACCTCTTACATAAACGACGGTTCCGGTCAGACAGACGTCTCTACAAACACGTGAGACGCTGCAATCGAAAGAGAAGGCTTTACGCTGCACAGCTGTCAATCGTTAAGATTTGGCGCATGCATAGTTCTTCTGTAGCAGCATCAGTCTCGTTATTTAAGAGCCACACCTCGTATTGGGTAGTCAATCCAGGGATAAAATTCGTAGGGGATATTTTAAAGCACCCAGACGCTGCTAGTACTGTCTTGGTTTTAATTTGGGTAGTATTAAGGGTTCAAGTGGAGCTTTGATTAGCGTGGTAATAAGTCTCTTCCCAAGGTAAAGTAAGTTTGTACGTTGAACTTTGAGCTTACTTGGTTTGAGCTACCAAATTAAGTTAGCCACACTGGACACTTACAAGAATCGTCGAACAAAAATTCGAAGGTTTAGCATCGACGCACGTCCAAATGGAAGCACAAAAACAAAAAGTGCTTTGATGAAAAAAAAAAGGCGTACGTATGCGTAACACGTTAAAATTGCTATATTGATAATTCTTATTTACAATCTGTACATATGAAACTACCCAGCGGTAATTTTTTAAGATCGATTTACTCATAATTGATTTCGTTAAATTATTTTGCAGCACAACTTTCTGTTTATTTTAATTATGGTTGGTAATTAAAATTTAATCCCACTAAAAGCAAAAATATCACCTTTACCTTCAATATGCCACGTTCCATTGTTCTCTAGAGAACAGTGACGCCAAACTGTTAAAGTTTACGGTACTTAGGACTTAATTTCGACAAAAGATTTACATGGAACGCACAGACAAAGGTTAAAAAGCCTGGAACCTAACAGAAGGTTATAAAATTCTTCGTAGTCTCTTTTTTTTGACAGACACTTGAAATTCTTAATTGAAAACAAAGATATCCTCTAGAGAACAAAATCTTTCTGGACTTACTGATGCTTGCTTTTGGGGTTAATCCAAGCATTCCAACTCCTGTCGGATCATCTATCTCCTGTCTATGTTAATCAATATTACTAAGAACAATTACCAATTCTCCGTTCTGCGAATCAAACTTAACCTTTCATAAGAGACCTCAAAGTACTTTTTATATTAAATTCCGCCATAAAAAAATTACACATCAAAACTGTTTTACATCTCTTACAATCCCAAACAAACCATCTAGGATACTGAAACGCCGCTGGCCTCACTAGCATCTTCTTCCAAGGAACTCGTCCTACAATGGCATTTTACAAAGACATTCTTATATTCGGCTCTCAGTGAAGCATTATTTAAAATAATAATATAATCTATGTTTAGGGAAGGGATTAGCTATGCGGTCAGCATATTGGATTCCCACACGGAGTTCCCGTCTTCGAATCCAGCTGCTGACCCCATAGATTTTCTCTTCCTAGGAGCTTCTTACTGCTCACTGTCCGGTGATGGACAGTGTTGTTTGTAACGAGAGAACCACAGTGCACTGGAAAAAGCTCCGGGCGCCAATAACCTGAGATGTTGACGCGCCTTAAATCATAAAAAGAAAAAAAAAACAATTATCTAGTTCTAATTTCATAAATGCAAAGCGTGGGACATAATTAGAATAATGTAAGAGTTAATTACTAATGATTTGTAACAATGATTTGTTTTGTTACTAAATACATAAATGTATTATATATTTATTATTTGGCTATTACACTACCTCTCACTGTTTATTTTAATTGCTTCAACTCATTAACAATCAAAACAACAATTATCTTAAAATTACTAATAATAATTCAGATTTCCTTGCATTTAGTGGTTTTTTGGATTTTAAGAGAGGAAATTTATCAGACTTTCACCATGGCAACAATATGAAGTATTTGAATCCTAACCCTAACCATCAACAATAAAACCTTTATTGATCTAGTAATTATGATTACAATTGATGTTAGGCGCATTTTTAGGAGAGAATTGTAGAGAAGGGATCCAAATAGATAATTACGTTTTCTGCTTTGCGGTAACATTTGTGGAATTTTCAGTATTCTGGATAGGTGAGCTAATATGCTGCGGATAAAGCTTGTTTGACGTTTATTTCCGTGCGGTTAGCGTGTACGGTTTGGGTGAAAATTTAATTGAGGATAGCGTTGGTTTTATGGTGTTAATTAGTAATTAGCTTGTAAAGTTTTCTTTTTTGATTTCACTATCGCTTACTATACTAATTACTACTCGATTAACCATTAAATAATATCTATAACCTCGACCGGGAATCAAAGCCAGTACTAATTCAATACGTTGCTTCACGGGTGCCCAACTTTACTATTACTTTAGTATGAAGATTGATCCATTATCTATCAATACCAAAAGTTATTAATTTTTTTGTTAATAACAAATTTCTTAAGATTTAAAAAGCTATTTACAACTGGATAAATGCAATAAAACGTCAAATTATTCTTGTTTTTTAGCCTTGATATATTTTACAAATACGACGTTAAAAATTCAATAAATGGCAAATGAAAATTTATGTCAGTGTTGAAGAGAACCTATTTGTCATTCGAAATTTCCCTGAAATATCGAAAGCATTTTCGTTTTTTTTTTTCCTCCCTGCACACATTAAATGCTAATCAAGCAATAAATTTTAAAATGAAAATGAGAACACATACACTTATCGTGTTGTCGAGTCAATAACCTTATTTGACCTATTTTGTTCCTATAATCTAAAACTGTCATATTATTGTGATTTCAAAATGTAATTTATGGTTAATTAAAAAAAAAAAATAAAAGGATATGTCGGCGCGGGTAATCTTATCTATTCACTGTTACTTCCTTTGTCAGAACTTGGAATGTTTTTCTAATGTTTTTCCGGATAAAGAATTTAAAAATACGTAGAAATCGAAATATATTACAAAATGGTTCTTTTTCTTGCGTTTATGTGTGGTACAATCAGTGCGTTAGCGCTATAAGTAACAATGATAACAGTAACAAATGAAGCAAACGAGAGGAGAAGTTACCCAGCTCTCTTCACTTTAGAAGAGTTCATGAGGCCACTGTCTTTTAAGGCGTCTTGTCGGGTTATCAGGAACAGTTCTTGAAGAAAGATTTCGAGCTAGAGGATTTAAATGAGATTACAGGCTGAAGTGGAGTTTTCTTTATCGTGTTTTAGCAACTTCGGTGATAAAAGGAATGTTGAAGTCAATGTGTATAGTCAGGTTGGAGACATAAAATGGAGCGTGTAGTTCGAAGTATTTTAGTTTGTAGCGATTGAATCCTTTGGAGATTGGAGCGTTTGGTTGAACCCCACAGCTCTATTCCATACGCCCAGATGGATTTCAAAATAGAAGTATAAATCAGTCTTTTCTTGTCCAGAGAGAGTTTTGATCTATCGTCTAAGAGTCTTTTAAGTAGTCGATAGCGTCTGTTTAGTTCTGTTCTTTTTAGTCTAGTGTGCGGGTTCCAAGAAAGTCTACGGTGTTAGGTTATAGAAGACTGGAGGAAGAGTAATGCGTCGAAGAGTGAAGGTGATGTTTTGCGACTTAGTTTCATTGAGCTTTATAGCCCATCTCTTGAACCACTGTTCTAATGAGGAGAGGTGTGATTGCAGATTTCTGCAGAGCAAGTACAGGATCATTACAAATTGGTTCAAAATCATTTTTTGATTTGATGAATTCTCGCCGCTTGCATCTTATGTATTTTATGCATTACTTGTGTTAGCTGCACTTGTTGCAAAAGTAACTGCAGTTGTGAGAGTAATATTTAAAAAAAAGGTAGGAGTTATATTTTAGAAAATCGCTAAAAGCTAAAGAAATACTATTCTGATATTTTTTTTCTCTGAATTCTACCCAGCGTACTCTGCTAACAGCCAAGGATATATTCACTCAAATCCACTGACATAAATGGATTAACTCCTCAGGAGATCTCAAAAAGATATTTGAGCGAAAACGCTATAACGACTAAGTAAAGTAAAGTAAATGCCTATTTTTTCAGGCGGGCTTTACGTCCAACTACCAATTAGGTGTCGTGGACATAGGTGACTAGCAAACATACTTTACTGTAAATTTCTTTTATTAGCCTGTTTGTGTGTTTGACGTGTCAAACAAAGACACGTCAAACCAAATCTCTATTACGGTGCGTTCGACGTTCATACTCGTTGTGAAAAATATAAAATTGTCATTAATTTTAATAAAATACAATAAGAATATTATTTGGTGGGATGTTTCCTGTATCTTACCAATAGAACTGCGGTGGGAGTCAGCCAAATGATAAGTGGTTGGTACATGTTTGGTCTCCGCATTAGAGACTGTGAATTACGCACACAAATAGGAGCTCTCAACTCTTGTGCAATGCCGTTTTTACCTTAGATAGAGATTCAGACCTCAGTACGAGCATGATTTCATTTTGCACAGAATTCAAAGCTCATTTCTTCCTTGTAAAAGCTGTTGCGTCCCTAGTTAACTAGAGCAATGCATAAGTGAAGCGGTGCAAGGTTTTGGAATGAGCACAGAATGCTCTGGTAATCTCAAGCCCCAGAGATTGCAGAAAAAGTCGCTTGCAAGTGACTATTACGACGTTGTAAACTTTTGGTTAGTTTTGCAATGCGTTCGACGTGTATACCAAGTCATTGTCTGATTTTAATTCCGCACAATGTAGGGAGGTTTTTAAAACTAAATTCCACGCTTAACTGGTTAATTATTTAATAAAATCCAAGGCCTAAGGCCTGGAAATCGAACTCAGTACCACGATACATATTAGTTTTACAGGTCTCGCCTCTAACCGCTCGGCTACCGTGGTTATAACGAATATTTGCAATGCTTTCTTCTTGCATAAAGTAGAAGGAAGAAATAATGGCATAAAATTATAAAATATAGACTTTGAGCTATAAGCTATTTCTTCTTTATTAACTGTACTGATCACGCAGCCATTATGAAAACCAATATATCTTGAATTTTTTTTAAATAAATACTTCTTAATGTCACTTCAAATCAATTTGGAAAATTTGACACAATTGAAGTAGTTCATTCAGACTAGCAATATGAAAAAGTCAATTTTCACTGTTTCTACGTCATAAATTCACGCAGAGGAAAGTGTCATTACGTCACGTACCGTTTAGGAAACTTGGGGCAATAAAAACTACGCACAGAGATGGTTATATGGTGACATTATAAGAATACCTGGAATATCCCGACATCCAATATTGCACATTCATAAGATATATATGAAAGACATTAGCATAATTCTGTTTAGTATGAGTTAGATGCTGTTCATATTGCAGTATCTCTGTAAAAGTGTAAAAAAAAATATTAGAACTATCATAATGGGTTGATTGAATTACTATTAACATAAGAAAAGGGATTAGCTGAGTGGTTAGCGAATACGGGATTTCAACGCGGAGATCACCGGTTCGAATCCAGCTGCTGACCCCTTAGATTTTTCTTTTCCCAGGAGCTTCTTACAGCTTAATGTCCGGTGATAGACAGTATTATCTGTAACAAGACAGCACTGTGCGGAGGCCGGCAGTGCATTGAAAAAAGCTCTGGGCGCCAATAACCTCAGATTTTGATGCGCTTTGACTACCAAAAATTTCTTAACTATTTATTTTATTCCGCAGGACGTCTTCCTGTACTTTCTGGGGAGCCACCGCTTTCTAGGTCGGGTGGGTCTGTTTCGGGATTGGCACCCTGGCTCGCGTATGAATGGTTGCATGAATGTAGATAGGTTTAGGATTGTAAATGAGTGAGAGGAATATAGAGTACTCCACTCAATGTATACATTTATATTTATCAGGATGAATGTAATTATTAGGAGGAATATACCTATTAGGATGAGTGCATGAACGGGTGTATAATCTTTGTGTAAATAGGTGATTTTAAAATTTAGGTTAGACCTCTATGGGGTGCGAGGAATATCGAGTACTCCACTCCCAATATTAGTTAGTTATGTTAGAAGGAAATACGAGTTAGGCCAACCAATAGGTTAGTTTCGACAAGATTAGATGTTAAAGTAAATCAAGTAATATAGTAAAGTATCTATTCTCTGGCGTAGTTCAGGTGCAAAGGACCTTCCGATGTTGGGCACCTTTCAAAACAAAAGCAAAAAAAAACATTTATTTTAACTAAATAATACCAAAATAGAATATAAGAAGGACCTATTTAATTTAAGTCAACTAGACTCATCAACATCGTATCAAAAGATTTAAGTAATTTTGCCGAAAATTGATATTACCATTGTTAATTAGAGATTTTAATTAGTTAGTTTCACCATACCTTAGATTAGGTTTGCATTTGAGTACTATTAATTTAAATTAATTAGGTTTATGAGGTACCATATGAATTTAGGGCATTCTAATGACCTTTAAAGCTCAGTGCACACGTTCGGTCCTTGCCAGTGCTTGCACGTGCTGCACCGCAATTATAGTATTATAGTTCGTGAATAATAGTGATAGAAAGACAGGTAGCAATCACTTATTTTAGAATAAGGAATCCTGACCGAAGTCGTAACTTTTTAAAAGTATATTCTATGAAAGAAACCTTGACTCTATTTCCTCGGCTCTAGAACACAAGAAGTACTGCCTGGGTGTCTCCCTCGACGTGGCCCAGGCTTTCGACAGAGTCTGGCACCCAGGACTACTATTTAAACTTAAAAAATTCCTCCCCACTCCTTTTTACCTACTCCTGCAATCCTACCTTACCGATCGCTGTTTCTGAGTGAGATGCGGTGGAGAGGTCTCTGATCTTCGTGCAATACACGCCGGCGTGCCACAGGGCAGCATACTTGGGCCGATCCTGTACACCATCTATACGGCTGGCTGACATCCTTACCAATCCCCAAACTTTTCTTATCTTCCCACCCTGATCCTCTTCAAGTCTCTTAACATTGTCCAAGAACTCCTTGAGCTCATAGAAGCTTGGTGCAGAACATGGAGGATTAAACTTAACACTACCAAATGTATTCAGGTGACATTCACATTACGAAGACAGACCTGCCCTTCACTAACTATTAACAATACTGACCTACCAACTTCCACACAGGTTCGTTATCTAGGGCTCTACCAAGACAACCGTCTAACCAGGAACCCTCACACAAGACTTAAAAGACAAGAACTGAACAGACGTTACGGACTACTAGGGAACTCCTTTGACCGAAATCTCCTCCATGAACGTACAAAACATACTTACACTTTACAAAACACTATTACGACCAATATGGACATATGGAGCACAATTGTGCTCCATTTTGCGCCAAACCATTCAACATCCAATCTTTCCAGTCTAAAGTCCTCCGCCGAATCGTTAACGCACCATTCTATGTCTCCAACCGCATCCTCCATCATGATCTCAATATTCCCTACGTAAATGAGTTAATCCACACCCTATTCCTAAATTTCCACAGCAAACTCTCGCTATCACCCAAATCCTTTGGCTCTATCACTATCCACATCGTCCCATCCTGACAATCCTCCACGTCGCTTAAAACGGCGTTGGCCACGTGACCTCATGGTTTCCTAAACCCCAATAAGTTCCTAGAGAGTTCCAGCGCTGGCTGGTTTCTCTCATCCCGTCATCCTGGTTGTGGCACTGAGCCAGCTCTGTGGCACAATCAATTGTTTCTTCCTGTAACACTTGCTAAATGCATATTTTGTATATTTGCAAATAAATAAATAAAAAATATTCCTTGACTAAATGGCAACTTGAGTGCATAGTAGCCTTTTATGCCATAGTGAGCAAAAAGTATAAATAATAAGTATTCTAAACCTCTGTGAAACATTCAGAATTGTTAAAAAAGTTATTGAAAAACAATAAATCCAAGTTTAGCAACAGAAAGACTAGTAAATAATATAAAACTTTATTTATTACTGGCCATATTTCTGTAAAGTAATGAGTCTGGCGCGTAATGCGAACCATCTGGCCGTCAAGTAATAAAACTTGTAGAAATGGTTATACGCATACAAGAAATAAAAATCCTTCAAACTTTTATTTGAAATAACTTTTTAGCTATTTTTATAATCACAGCACTAGTGTAGCGTTTTGAAGGCGATAAGTAAATGTTATTGGACTAACTCCTTTGTACCAATCGATATGATTCTATTTTTGAGCCAATTTGAGAAGGACTTGAAATTTGTCACGAAGCATATTGGGATTAAAAGAATTACAGTTACTAAAGTTCACCTTTACGCTAACTACAAATGCAGTGGGACACTTATTTTTATTAACTAGTACTTAAGGCCGAGCAGTTATCCTAATACACTGCAATACATTCCCTAAAGGGTATATTTTGAACGCAAAGCTAGATATATTCGAGACTGTCTATGCCTTGGATTTTATTGGGCTAAAATAAGTAAATAATTAAGTGAAGTACGTTAGCTAGCCGCCTTCGTCGACGGCTCCTGAATGAATATTTTTATTTTTTATCAAACATCTTTTTTTTTAACTTTATATATTTGCACTATTGCAACATATTTCTGCAATAAGTGAAGCTAGTAGAACAAGAACAAGAACAAGAACATTTTTTGAAAAAGCCGTTTTTGCTCATTTTCAGCAACTTTTTTCTCGAAACCTATTAGATCTAGGTTGTTGCAAAAAAATTACAGTTGTAAAGGAGGGTCTGCCCTATATTTTAAAGAAAATTTGGGAATTTTATCTTTTATAGAAAAAGAGAAAAAAATTGTCAAAGTTGGGTGTTTTTCAACGTTACGCTTTTTCGTGCAGTTTTTGACGATCAACCCTTATACAACTGTCCTGCCGGACAGTTTTAATATATGAATAGCATGAGGGGAGAATTCACCCACTGGAGAAACTCCCAAAGAAGAACAGTTCACTATTATGTACATGCATTAAATTCATTAAGAAAATCGCATGGCTTCAACCGCCTTGGAGGACAGTAATGCAAGAGTTCCTGGTAATGCAGTAAGTAAGGAAACGAGAGGTTTAGGATGTGAGGAAATTGAGGCATGGAACTTAGCATAGAGGGATCTTGTAGCTTCAGAAACATAAGGAACAAGGAAATCTCGGTGCAAGATAGAGTTAGTGACATAGTAAGGGGCATTTGCCACTCTACGGAGGGTTTTTGACTGGAAGGATTGGATTTGGTAGATATTGGAAGCTTTGGCTGAGTCCCAAAGTTCCATTCCCGTAAGTCCAGGCAGGTTTCAGTATCACAGTGTAGATAAGTCGTTTATTCTTTAATGAGAGTTTAGATCGTTTGACGAGAAGCCTAGAGAGAACTTGGAATCGTTTTTCAGTTTGACTTAAAACCCTAATATTATGGTACTGTTAATAAGTATTTCTAATAACTTTAATTTTTTTACTAAGTTCTCAAAATAATAGTAACAAATTTAGAATTAATAAATAGTATAAGATCAAAATTTGATACAAAATATTTGTAGCACGAGTACAAGAGGAAACTGTAACGTCCACTTCTTTAACTTGAAATTGCTCTCATTTTAAATCTCTACTATTATTACACAGCATTACCTGAAGGCGACTACAAGCGGATTTCTTTTGCTACATAGTGGAAACTCGTTGCCCAAAGACTAGACGAGGATACTCCAAATGGAACTCCCTGACAGAGCAAGCCATTAGTGCTGACCAGCGGCAATAGGTTCTTGAAGTCAACAGCCAAGTAGTTGTTGTTATATTAAAGTTAACAACTCAATGTCACCATTAAAAATGCATTATTTCTTTAGCCTTACATTGGTTTCCCACATAATGTTGTGGTTAAAAAAAAGTAAATAAATAAACCTAGAATAGGTGGAAAAATCTTGGTTTAACTAGGCAAAAATGCATTTGATTTTAAGAGATGTAATGACCGACAGACAAATGACTTAATCCGCCTTGGGAGTAGATTTGTTGATGAGAAAACATTAAGCAATAAAATCTGGTCCAAACTCTACAGAATACAGATAATGTTGTTTATTTCTTACAGACTGTTTTAGGTAGTTTACTAATTTTGTTTTTTTAATATTCTCTTACATAGTTAATAAGGACAGTATTGTGATCAAAAGTTCTATTTAGATTTTACTTCAGAAATATCTGTTTTCAGGCTGCAAGCTACTTTCTTATAAAGTGGACCCTATCAGATATCTCTGAAACTGAATATCGTAACAGCAAGATAAAACTTTAAATTTCGATTTGATCCCAACAGAGGACCCGACTGTAACCTAGCGGTCAAAATTCCTAACAAAGTACAACTGTAAATGGGTCACTTTTTTTTTTGTATCTTGCTTTAAAAATGGCTGCAATTATTATCTTAAATACTGCTCGCCCCAGGTAATAATTATAGTAAAATAGGCCTGTTTCATTGTAGCCACAAGTTATAATAAAATATAAATAATACTCTTTCATAAAATTAACAAAGTAGACATAAATAATAAGAAAGACTTTCTTACATTTTCGTAAGTACCAGAAAGACAAGGGGATAGCCCAAATAAGATTCCACGTCCTTTCCACTCGTCGACTAGTAAGATGAAGTAAGGTCGAGAAAGGACTTTATCAACTAAGGCTTCACTCTGTGTTACTGGACAAGGTACTGTGGAAAAATAGCCAGGATAATCGGAGAAGGATAATAGCCAGTGCCATCAAGCTCGAGTGGCTCTAGAACTAAAAGGAAATTGTAAATACTTTTCAGCAAAGTGCCACTTTCGGTTATCCAATTTTCTCCCAGATTTGTAAAATTTGGTACTTCATGTAATTTTCAATCAAATTATATTTGGTTGCAAGACAATTTATAATACTCAAAATTGGCCCTTTATGAGAGAACCTATCCATGCTCTTTTTTTCAAAAGATCTCTGAATTGAATTTTTTTGAAAAAAAATGTTTAAAAACCAATGATCAATATATCAGTATATTGAGTAGTATACTAAGTATATCAGTAGTAAAGTAAAAAAGTAAAAGTAAAGTAATGGCTATTTTTTTAGGCGTGCTTTACGTCCATCTACCAAATTAGGTGTCGTGGACGAAAGCGGATATCAAACATACTTTACTATAAATTTCTTTTATGAACCATTAAATTCCAAGGCCTAAGACCGAGAATCGAACCCAATACTATACATATTAGCTTTAAAAGTCTCGCCTCTAACCGCTCGGCTACCGTGACTTATACTACTATATACGAGTACTTATACTACTAACCAGTAGTATAAGAGGTGTGACTATTAAATAACGAGACGATGCTGCTACAAAAGAACTATGCATTCGCCAAATCCTAACGACCGGCAGCTATGCAGCGTAAAGCCTTCTCTATCAATTGCAGCGCCTCACGTGTATGTAGAGAAATCTGTCTGACCGGAACCGTCGTTTGTGTAAGAGGTGTTACTTTCGTTTTGCCGAAAACATGAAACTACACATGTAGTAGAGCAACGAATTGTCGTGAAATTTCACATGATACTTGATAAAACCGCTACTGAAACTTATCTTTTATTAAAAGAAGTTTATGGCGATGAATGTTAATCATGTACGCGAGTTTTTGAGTGGTTCAAGCGTTACCAAGATGGCTGAGAAGATGTCGGCGATGATGACCGCCCTTCCACGCCAAAACGGATGAAAATATCTATTATAATTAATCAACATTACTACCGTGAGGTACTTGCTCAACTCCGTGGAAGAGTAAGGAAACAACGACCCGATTTGTGGAAGAAAAAGTCATGGGTTCATTGTCTGTCAAGACGTTTGTAGCCAACAAACATCCCAGTTTTAGGCCATCCGCCTTATTCGCCTGACCTGACCCCATGTGACTTTTATCTGTTCCACAAAAGTCAAATCTGCAATAAAAGGAACACGATTTCAGTCCGTTGAAGCTGTGAAAGAAAGAGCGGCACGCGTCATGCAGAAGCTCACAGAAAAAGACTTCCAGGACTGTTTCGAACAAAGGTAAATTCGCATGGAGCGTTTTATGGATAGGGGAGGGGTGTATATTGAAGGTGATAATAACTAAATATGTATAAATTTAAAATAAAATGTTTTACAGCAATAGTCTCGTTATTTAATAGCCACACCTCGTACTAAGTTCGATCGAAAACCGATGGAATGGTTTTTGGGCAAATATCATTAAACTGGAAAATTGTTCTATTAAAATGCTATTGATCTTGATTATATAACCTTATTGTGGCGTCCATTATTGGCATTTAAGCGAAAAAATTTAATTTGAATTTCCTTAAATTTGTCATTTTTTGAGTTACGATGGATACAGACTGATAAACCAATAGACCATTTTGTAAAATTTCAGCGTATTCTCACTCAGGGGAGCTCAAAATGATTATTTCTAAAGAAAATAAAATCTTCTCTTACTACGGTAAGTAAGAGAAAGTGAAGATGATCTAGTTGAAAAAGTCGAAAATTGTAGCTAGTGAGTGTCGTGTTCACATGAGAATATTTTAATTTTAAAATTAAACTTTGAGATCCATGTTGTTTTATTCTTTTTATAAATTTTGTGATCCATTTTTTATTCGTATAGATTATAAAATATCAAAAACGTTGCCTTTTTGAAGCGATTAATGTTTAAATTTTGTTAAAATAAATGAAAAAAGAAAATATTAATCATCGACCAGCCAAAAGGATGATGGTATAAGTGCGTCCACCCCTTTTCTTTTTCAATTTTGTAGAACAGATGATTCTGATTTCCACAGCAATAATTAAATTGAACATATTTTACCACTTAATTACTCATTTTAATAAAGTGTCACTGTAATAAATTACGAAACAGCAAAAGAGCTTTTTAATTTAAAACCATAAAACAAAGAGAGGGAATATGGAAGATCAAAGCGGACCATTTAGTGGTCGGCGCTATTGTGGAACACCTTTGAAGATGATGCAGAACACGAATATCCCACATTTTCATTAGAGGATATCCTAAAAAACTAAAAGATGAAAACCATTTCTGCAATAAGAAATATTTTGACGCGGTTCAACTATTCAACTATTCAGCCAGAAGTTTTCACTCATTTTGTGGATGATTAAAAAAAAAAAAAAGTAAAAGATAAAGGGACTGCTACGATTGGATTTAATATTCGGTTGACAAATATTAAAGTGATGGTAACCACCCGCTACGTTCTATCAGCAAGAAACTGGTCCAAATGTTTGAAAAAGGTGATAATCTGTTTGTGTGAAGTCTCTATTCATGTAAATGAGGCAGAAGAATGTCGCTCACAATTCTCTTTTTGGATTGTGAGTTTAGGTAAACTTTATCATGCCACTTACAACCTCCTTCTGTTGACTAATGTCGGCTATTATAGGCGTATCTTCTTGTACGATTCATTTCGTCAATTTCTTTAATAAATAAATACAAATTAATAAATACATCGCTGCGTGGTCTCACTAGTTTGCAAAAATGTACTGTAAATGTCATCAAATCACCACCAACATTACCGGATGCCACATTCCATTTTATGGATTTAACCTTCCAGCGGGCGCGCGTATCTCACAGATAACAAGCTTAGTCTAAAATAATCGCAGTTTAGAGACGGAGCGGCGGAGGATGCTGCCCTTTAAGCAATGCTACATCCTCATGACTAGTTTTCTTCAGTAAAAATCTTATATTGTTTGGAGTTGTACATTTCTTTGCAATTGCCGATCCGTGCCTGACATATACTCGCGACCATTCGAGTAAGTTTCCTGACTTATCAATTATTTATATTTTTTCTTTTATAAGTGTTCATCAAATTGAACTATTTTCAACATTGTTTATAAGAATATTGTTTTCTACGGGCAGAAAAAGACATTGTATATCTCAGATACGAGGAGGAAATAACTGCGAACACTTTCAGACAGTCTAGTGGCTGAACATGCTGATTGTAATTATTACACTTATTGGCTTGTAAAAAATAAAAAGTACTGTCGTTTTCTGAGTCTTTTTTTATTTGTTATTTCATTATTAATAATTACAGATGTTATTTAATTAATTTCATTTCTTCTATTGAGAGAAAAAATTAAAAATACCAAAGTTTATCTGTAAGATACGCGCGCCCGTTTTTATAATTTTTTGGGCGCGCCCGCTGGAAGGTTAAGCATTTGAGAACGTATTTGGTGGCTCTGCTTTTGTCCAAACTAGTGTCCAGAATGTTTCTAATTGTCTTATAAGATCCACCGTTCGTTACAAGTCACGATTCCATCTATTAACAAGTCCTTTTTGTTGTACTAATGCAGAGGTAGCCAAAGTGGTCTATATAGACTCCCAGAGGACTATTTTAACAAAAGTTGGGGTCGATCTGAGCCAGGGGGTCGAAGGAAGAACAATTTCGAACCCAATATAGCGAACCTTGCAAAGAAACCCAGGCACGCCCATCTTATTAATTAAGAAGCAATACTGTAGTTACTTTACTTATTATTTTTACTTATTCATAATTACTTATTATTTAATAAATATTAAAGTATTTAAATTTCAACATTAAGATATTTTTCTTAAAACTATTGTTACAAAATGTTCTCCAACTTCTTATCTTGGCAATTCTCATCTCCTAACCACGCGTAATTTCATTATCGAAGCGATCTAATCTATAATACTTTATTAAAATACTGTAATAAATGTTTAAAATCATAAAATAGATGTACAAACACAGTATCTAATAGATGTTATTTTAATTAACTGAAAATTACTTATATTGGGGTCCATGGAAATTTCTATAAATTATATAGGGGTCCACGATCAATAAAGTTTGGCGACCCCTGCACTAATGCATTCCTTTTCGGCCTCTTAATTAAAAAATATATAATTCTTATGGAAGATGAAGCTAACAATCGTTTCAGGACCATAATTTATACGTTCGAATAGGTTTTATAAAAAAAATTCTAACATAAAAACGACTATTTCTTACTCACAAATTCTAGCACGCAAATTTGCTTCGAACTCCTTAAATTCGTACTGTTCGTAACCTAATATTACTCTAAAATGCAACCTTACTAGTAAGCCTCTCCGAGAACTGCCCTAAAATAAAATATAGTTTGAGTTTAAGTAGTCCTTTTTTTTCCAATTGTAACAGTCATTGCTGCTGACAAAGAGATTAAACAGTTCGTTTAATTATCTCGGTTTTAATTAGTACTAAGATCCATGGCGTCATTAATACGGTGCAACTAATTACTTGTGTAATAGCTCTCGTAACTAAATTAGCTCCAATTAGTTATTTATATAACGAGTTCATTGATTTGAATACTCTAATATTGAACAGTACAATATTGAAATTCTCCTCCTTACAGATTATCGCAGCATCCTTCCACACTGATCTCTCTACATGGCCAACATTCCGAGAAATGTGTTAAATATAAATATTTGTATTATAAAAACCTTTGCCTATTTATTGATTGCTTAGTCCATTAGTCTTAATTTGCTCATTTGACATGATAGGAAGGCTACAACCTCTCAGGTTGTTACTTTGACAAGAAGTTTGATGTCGTAGAGGATTTTGATTTCTAGAGTCTCTTAGTAAGGTCCTAACATTCAGCTGTAAGTGTGGAAGAGAGACTGATATTGGTATAAGAGAAAAAGAAATCTAATGGTACAGAAAATGTACCAAAATACAAATACATAACAATATATTCTGTATAGGAAACATGTACTATACATATATATATGTGAATGTAATGCTATATATGCGTATATGTTTACAGTTTGGATAATATAGATCAAGCATGTATCTTTTTTGGTCAGTTTTGGAAGGCATCCCTTAGCTTCCTTTCCGGCTCAATAATTCACCACTGTCCCTTTTTCATTCCATAAATTAAACCTTTTCCTCTGTTATCCCTTTGGTTACAAATAAATATTCTACGGTAAACACTTTTGCAAATATATTTGTTTAAAATGGTTTCTTTAAAAGATAAATTTATATTTAAAGAATATAATAATGGTTAAAATCCAGGATGGTCAATGACCACGATGTCTTTATAGAAAGGTATTCTTGCTTTGTATTTGATACGAAAAAGTGTTATGTTGTGGATTTTTTTTATTTTCATATGTATGTGGATTATCTTTTGATCATTGTAAATAAAGATTTTTTTTGACGTGAATAGGTCTTTAAATTTGCTATCATATGAAGGCAATCCAAAAAACCTAATGATAACAAAATCGGGAGATACTGTTTGGCATTATAGTTTCGAATCTATCGTATATATCCAAAATTAAATTAGACCACTGGATAGTTAAAGGATCAAAGAATTCATTACGATAAGCGAGAACTGTGACGCATCGCGCGCGGTGGAGGGGGGAGCGCCGCCATTTTGAGATCATTTTGCTGCGTATCGAGATTTGCAATTAGTATAACATTTGACTCGGAGATGCCACGATGTTCGTTTAAGTTTTAATCGTCAGCTGTCGTCACAATCTATCGATTGTATATAAAACATTAGTGTGAAATAGTGACAGTGAATATAATAAGGTGTTAGAATAAAAAAATATTATCAAAAATATATAATGTCGGCCTATACGCGTCGAAAAGCCAAAACCAAATACAGAGATCGTATTCGGTTGGAAAGGGCTTCTCAAGAACAATCGAATGGTAATAATAAAACACGATATGACCGATTTAAGCTGTGCCGGGAACGTAAAAGTGAATGCGGCCGAGCGGATCAACGACGGTGTCAGTACGTACATCTGCAGCTGGGGCGGTTGAAATTATGCAAGTGGACGATGAAATCGCTTCTACATCGACAACGGACTGTATAGGCATAGATTGTGTTCGATTGTCGATTTGTTTCCTTGATTTCATCCTAAATACATAAATAAAAATATTTTATATAAAAAATATAACCCGTTACGTAAACGTATTCACGTACAACACACGGCCGTGTCCATGACACAGCCACACGTTAATGTTTTTCTTCTTCCAATGGTTAAAATTTTTTACTAACTTATAAACAAAATAATCTGATAAGCACCATAGTCTGTTAAGTGTTCACGTGATTTGATAATTGATAATCGTAAGTTGATAATTTTTTTTTATTATATTATTTCCTTTAATAAAATACTTCATATGATACGATTCAACTTGATGAAAGATGAACAGAATGATGGAACTGTTAGGTAGTGGGCAAATTCTCTGGACTTCCGTCAGGAAGAAATTAGAGTATAATTATTTCTTAGGGTAAATAAGGACTATGTGTTTCCAGCGAGGAACAGCCACAGTTTAAGGACTATAAAGGTCGCTGAACTGTACAAATACTTTACTAAATAGCTCTACAGCTCTGATCGAACCTTGGCCTCCCTGACAACCTCGAACCACCTCTCTCTGTCCAGCGCCTTCCTCTTCCAATCAGTCACACCCAGCTTCCGCAAGGCACTCCATTTTGGAGAAAAGTAGTTTTTTATGGCATCCGATTGTTCCGGCATTCGCACCACATGGCCCAACCATACAATTCTTCTTGCCTTAATGAATTGCACTATGTCATTTTAGCTGTACAAATAAAGATCAAATTCAAGTATTGTATTGAAGCGGTGAGATTAAAAAGGAAAACATTCCACTTTTTTGACAAAACGAGTTGAAATAGCCATTTTGTTGTTTATACCTAAACACATCTGTTGAGGTAAAGAAAGCAAAAATCCCTCCACATTCTAATGCCATAACTAGCCCTTAAATATTTGACTGAGATTAAGAAAGAAAATATTCCTGGAATGTTTTCCTTTTAAACCTCAATGGGGAGTTTTGAGAATGTTTGGCCACCAGGGCGCTTAGCATTAGCTCAAATGTTATTGTACTGTGAATAGGCACCGCCTTCCAGCGCGATAGTCGCTGCCTGTGGGTCGCTGAGTGAGGTGCACACAACGTGTTCGTCGCATTACCGTTTCTCTCAAGATGACTGAACGTGTTGAGCAAAGGCACTGCATCAATTTAGTCAAAAGCTTGGTGATTCTCAAAGCGAAACAAAATAAAACCTTAATTTTAAGGAGTCGTTCAACTGCTTCAAAAATTGCCGCACATCAGCGGAGAGTGACCAAGTTGTTGTCCCCGGAACAAAAGGACCTCCGTTTTGAAGTTGCACTAACTCCAACCTCTTGGGCGATCTCCCGCACGGTCAAGCGACGATCTGCCATCACCAAATTTCGCACAGTCTCAACAACGGCTGCACTCCGAGCAGTTTGGAGTCTGCCAGAACGATGGTCACTCTCCGCTGATGTGCGGCCATTTGTGAAACGGTTGAACTACTCCTTAATTTGTGTTTCACCCATCGCTTCGGCTCCAAACACCAGCTGAATCTTACGAATTGTTTCGCTTTGAGAATCACACCAAGCTTTTGACAAAGTTTGATGGTTCAGTCATCTTGAGCGAATCGGTAATGCGACGAACACGTTGTGTAGCACCACACTCAGCGACCCACAGGCAGCGACTGACGCGCTGGAAGGCGGTGACAAAATTCACAGTTGCGCATGAAGGTGTCTTCCTTCCACCTGAGTACAGTGGCGCCGCGCTATCGTCTTTATGTTGCAAGGGAAAAATAAAGGTCGGATACTTTTTAGACAGGCCTCGAATATCTAAAAAAGTTTGTAATACTTTCATAGTTTAAGTCAATAAATACTGGAAATTTGAAAAAAAACAAAGGTGGTTATTTGGTTTTTCCATCCTTTTTTTGTACTGAGATCAAAAAGGAAAACATTCCCACAGTTTTATTTGCCTCTCAGGGTAAAACTATTGAATATAACCAAAAAACACTTATACAGTACTGTTACCATAGTTATAATGAACAAATTTGCAATTTTACATTTTAGCCTTAAAGCTATAGTTTGCTTGTTATGAAGTTTTTCTCTATTCCCCAAAAATTAGGTCAGTGGGAATGTTTTCCTTTTTAATCTCACCGCTTTTGTATTGATGTGTTACTAAATTACTTTTCGGACTTACGGAGACCTTAAGTTTTTTAAGTTGTAAAATAAGTCCTGTAATAATGATAAAAGTTATTCTTTGTCAAAAATGATTAAAATACGAGGTGTGTTCAAAAAGTAACGGGAATTTTCGTTTTTTGAAAAAAATATTTATTTATTCATCTACATTAATATTGTCGCCTTCAAAGTAGTCCCCTTCGCATACAATACACTTGTGCCAGCGCTTTTTCCAATCCTCGAAACACTTCTGAAACTCGATCTTTGTGATAGCTTTCAGCTCTTTCAGCGATTCGCTTTTAATGTCATCTATGCTTGTAAAACGACGGCCTTTTAATGTTCTCTTTATGTTTGGAAATAGAAAAAAGTCATATGGAGCCGTCTGGCGAATATGGAAGCTGGGGCATCGTTAAAGTTTTGTTTTTGGCCAAAAATTCACGAACAAGTAATGAAATGTGAGCAGGTGCATTATCGTGGTGCAAAATCCATGAATTGTTTTGCCACAAATCCGGGCGTTTTTTTCGGATTGCTTCACGCAAACGAAAAACAGTCGAAGAACACAGTGAGCATAACCTTCACATTCGACCGCACTTGTCGAGCCTTTTTCGGTCTTGGCGATCCAGAATGTCTCCACTGGGACGATTGAGCCTTAGTTTCGACATCATATCCGTAAACCCATGTTTCGTCACCTGTTATAACACGTTTCAGTAGATCCGCATCGTTGTCGACTTCATTGAGTGACTCTTGAGCAACTTCCATTCTCCGCTGTTTTTGTTCGAAATTCAACAATTTTGGAACAAATTTTGCTGCCACACGTTTCATACCCAAAACATCCGAAAAAATTTCATGGCATGAGCCAATTGATATGGCAACATCATCAGCGACTTCTCTGATTGTGATTCGGCGATCGTTCATAACCATTTCTTTCACTTTTTTCACGTTTTCATCGGTTGTTGATGTGCTTGCACGTCCAGGTCGTTCGTCATCTTCAACGTTTTCGCGGCCATCTTGGAAACGCTTATACCACTCGTAAATCCTTGTTTTACTCATAGCAGACTCACCATATGCCTTTATTAACATTTCACACACTTTATTACACTTTATTTCATTTTTTACGCAAAATTTAATGCAAATTCTTTGATCCATTTTTTTTAACAAACAAAAATCGCCAAGCTCGAAAAACACGTCTAACCTTAACGGCTGCCACTTAAGAAGTAAACAATGAATATTACTGAAAATTTTATCGTACTTCAGGGGCATGTGTACCAACATAATAAAAAAAAAAATTTTACAATCAGACTCTCCAAACCCGCGAAATTTAAAAATTCCCGTTACTTTTTGAACACACCTCGTATGAGCTTTATATTAAGTTTTGTATTTTCTCATTTTTAATTTAATGCTTACTTGTTTTTATTTTATGAAAAATATTTCAATTCTCTTAAATTTTGTAAGAAATCTATGAAATCAATGATTGCTTATGGGGAGATTATTCTCTGTGAATTCACTAGAAACGGTTGACAAAAATAACAGCTTGTAATTTCCACACCAGATTTCAATGTATTCCATTTAAGTTGTCAAAAATGATTTAGTCGGATACATTTGGTCAAAAAAAGGTGTTAAGTTATTTTTGTGGAATCGAATATTAAGGATGTAAGCATTACGATTAAACTCTTCAACCGCAGTTTTTACTAAAAGACATTATTTATTAAGAACTGTTCATTGGAGAATAACAACACTGTAGCCTTAATTGGCAGAATAAGAAATTAGAATAACTTCAAATAAAAGCAAGAAAAACTAGTAGAAAATAAAGTAAAACACAAATAGAAAGGTTCAGGTTTGTTTGTTGGCCAGGAAATCAATGGACCATTTGTTATAAATAAGTATATAATTAGGTGAAATTAGTTCCGACTGCTAGAGGCTCTAATTTAGCGGAAGAAATAAAGAAGCTGAGGATCTTTTACACTAATTGAAAACCAAGTTAATTATTTTATAACTATTTAATCTTAGCTGGTTGGAATGAATTTAACGGATCTTATTCTTTTTTAATTTGACTATACATTTTCGAAAAAAAACGTGTTTATTTTTGCAGTAAGATTTAACCAGTTTCGACCTTGTTGGAAAGTGTGTCCCCTACGTGCGTCTTACAAATTAAGCGATGACGAATATATTGGTCAAACCCAGAATATGTTTGAGATGAAATTGGGTTACAATGAAATGACTTTTATATTTTTTTTTCGTTATTTATTTCATGTACATTTATTCATTTATTTATATTAACATAAATAGGAACCAAAAACATCAAAAATAAATTTCGTTTCGCTCGAATATACTGTTGTTGTTGATCTGGTAACAGCTTGCTACACTCTGAGTTACTTTCTACGATCGGACACAAATATTTTCGATACTACCTTATTATCTCAAATAAGCATTCAAATGATAAAGCGTTATGAGGAAATCCGACAAATAATCATAAAACTCGGAAAAACCTGGTGCTACTATGTAAACAGCTTACTCAATAATGTCCTTGCATAAATACCAAATTACAAAGAATGCACACTGCTGCAATTATCCCGAGTAGGTCGCAACATTACAGACTGGTATTTATGCAAATGAATCCCTGACCAGATGATAAAATACAAACAATTATGCAGGGAAATATCTTGGCAGGTTAGTAGCCCACGACTCAGCAATTTGGATGATCGCTAAATCCCTGCACATGAGCAAAAAAGATACGCCTCTTGAATACAGGTAAATAGGGAACCAAAGGATCCTCATCCCGTTTTTTATTACCAGGCGCGCCACTTACTGCATAGTGTAGCCTAACACATTATATGAATTCGTTATTGATTCAGTGATGACTAATAAAAGACGAGGATACATTAACGAAGACTAATTCATACTATATCTTCTATTAGTTCTTTTTATTTTGACATGGCCCCAATATATTTCAAACTTCTTGCAGTTTACGAATTTATTTTAGTTTTAACGAAAATTACAAAATTAACTGCCGATGGTCACTACTGAAAACGCATGACGAATATACTCGTCATAACACAATATTTTACACTTTTTTCATGACGAATATCTTCGTCATAAACAGTTATCTGGTTAAGGGAATATCGAATATTTAAGACTTTGCCTAAAAACTGGAACAACCCTACAGCCAACTTCAATATTTCGCTCAATTTTCAGTGAGTCCTAGATCAATAAGGACTTAATGCGACTTAATTCTGTTTAAGAACCTTAATACACGTTAATACCAAGGATACCCTATCGCGTCCTACTTAAAATTTATTATTAGTAAAAATATAAAAATAATAGGTAAATACGTTTTAAAAGTAATTACAGGAATTAACTATGAATTTTATTAATGGGTTACTAAGAGAAACATAGTACCAGAAGCAAAACGATACCAATTGGAATACCAAGATGAAGCTTACTTTAAACTACTTTCCAGATATTCTGCTCACTAAGAGAACTTAATTTACAAAATTTAAGAAGAGTATGAGAAAGAAAAAATTGTTGAAGATTTCACTCTAGATTTTATTTTTTAGTTTTTACTCGATTTACACCTTAAAGCCGAGAGTATTCTGTTTGTTGAGTGATACATCATTCTCGATCTCCAATTACTGTCAATTCCTTTTTAGAAAAAAATTCCTTAAACTCCTTTTTTTTCTGAAACAAAAAGTAAATAATAAAAAAAATTACAAACGAAGAAGATAAATGGCCGCAAATTAAAATTAGACATGTTAATCAAAGAGAATTTCCTATCAACGAGTGTGAAACCTTTTAAACTAAAACCTAAAGTGGATGAATAATTAGACTTAATACCAGGCTACAGTATTATGTTTAAAACAGAGGAGATGGTTTAGAAGCGGAATACACTTGAGTTTGGTTCAACTCTGCTATTCCACATTCCAGATTTATTACAATGAAACTGTTGAATTTGGAGAACATGTAATTAATGAGCCAGTACTTTGAAGTTCACCACAACAATCCACCATTCTAATAATACTCTTCACTATTTTTTGGGGGGTAGAGGGGGATTACTGTTTTAAAATGGGGGCTACGATTTGGTCATTTTTCTGGTTATATTTTTAGGAGAGTTTGAATAACAAAGGAGAAGGATTATCCTTTTCGCTCATGTAGATTTTTTAGATTTTTTTTAGATTTTGAAGAGACGGGGCGGGACCCTATCCCCCACGGCACTGCAGCCACACGAGGCTTATTGTGCCTTCCCCTTAAACCTAGTAGGTGAAACCTCCCCTCCTAAGAAGGTCGAGAGCTTTCCCTACTAGTTCCTTCTGCGCTGTTATCTCCTTTGGCCTCAAGGTTCCAAAGATGTCATAGCGCAGTCTCTCAATTGCAACGCAATCGAACAACAGGTGAGAGGCCGTTTCCTCCTCTTCCTGGCACAATCTGCACAAAGGTTCCGAGCTAATAAGCCCTATCTTGTGCAGGTGCTTTCTGAACCTTCCGTGCCCCGTGAGTAGGCCTGTAATCAGAGTAATCTGATTCCTACCTAAACCTAGAGCCACTTTAGTTCTTTGTTTGCACAACAAGGGCATAACCCTCTTGCTGTGTTTGACCCCTGGAAGCATCACCCAGTACTTTTCGTGTTCTCTCCAGATCCAGTCTCTGAGAGCCTCACGAACTGCACCCCTAGTGATCCCCAGGACTGGTTCCGGACCAGTGAAGGGAGTATTAGCTCCATTCCTGGCCAACTGATCAGCTATTTCGTTCCCCTTGATCCCCACATGGCCCGGCACCCATTCCAATCGGAGTTTGTTGTGCCGAGCCAGTTGATCTAGGGCCTTTTTACATTCCCAGACCAGGGAGGAGGTAATTCTGAAGGAAGAGAGAGCCTTTAGTGCCGCTTGACTGTCCGAAAAAATGCAAATTTCCCTATTTCTAAGATCCATTCGCAGATTTTCCCCAGCGCAAGCTCTAATGGCAAAGACCTCGGCCTGAAATACAGTAGCGTATCTCCCAAGAGGACTCTCAATGAGTGCCTTAGGTTTAGCCCCATACACTCCAGCTCCGGTACCGCAGGCCATCTTGGAGCCATCCGTATACCACATGACTCCCTTCTGGCACTGTTCGGTCCAGTTTACCCTCTATTCATTCCTCGATCTGAGGATCACCTGAAACGGAGTCTCGAAACTGTATCTAGGACAGACACTGTCCCAACCATGTCTAATACTGGCAAAGGGTCGACCTTGTCTGTAATTTTCATATGCCCAATAGAGGAGCTAATGCGCCTCCATTGTCCATTCCTCACTAGTCTGTACGCGCCAGCCCTTGCCTCCGCTTGAATGACAAACTGGAGCGGAGGCAACCCCAGCAGTACCTCCAGCGCAGCAGTAGGAGCACTGCTAAAGGCCCCTGTAATCAACATACAGGCCATCCTTTGTACCCTAGCAAGAGATTTTATGGCCGTCTGTTGTTCAGTCTTCCTCCACCACACCACTGCTCCGTAAGTGATGATAGGTATGACTGTTCTTGTATACAGCCAGTGGGTCATTTTTGGGCGAAGACCCCAAGTCTTCCCACAGGTCCTGGTTTCGCTCATGTAAGTAAAAGAACTGTGACACATGTCTTTGAATATGAGGCACATTCTCAATCTACGGTCAATTACTTGCAACAATTGAAGCAGCTCAGTATCATCAGCATTCAAATGGTTTTAAAGTTACCTCCAAAGCAGTAAGCAAACTAATTCTTGACCTGCTCTCCAAACTGTCCCAGTGTTAGATATTCTATTATGGGTGCCTCAACGTTTAATATGCACGGTTACAATTTTCTCTGAAAATGAATAGAAGTAAAATTTTTTTGATATATTTCTGTCTTGCGACAAAAGAAAAAGATGATGCAGTAAGGAGCAAGAATTATGATAATTATTATTAACAAAAAAGTTATGAAACATTTTTTAAAAGAAAGTATGCAACACCCATGGGACAGCAAATTGACCTGCGCAGTGTGATGTCTGTATATGTTCCCCCTTCAGTTACATTCATTTCGTTTTTTGCTTTATAAACAAAAAACAAAAAAAGAAAATGAAATTGAACAAAGCATTTCGTTAGAAGGAAATAAACTCTAACTACAAATGTTTAAATTAAATTCATTCGCAATTAGGTTTTATTTCGAATCACTCATAATTTATAATTAAACATTATAATCGGCATTGCTAATAAACTTCGGTAATCCGAAGTTCACCTTACGCCTCTCTCTCATTCTGCGATTCGAGGAACAGAATATGTAGATGAGGCGACGCAAGAAGTTGGTCTAACTAAGAATATTCTGCTTATTGTTTTGCAGATCTCTGATCCGCCAGCTAGTGCCTGAAGTTTAAGTGGATATTTTGTCATTTCGTCCTTGTCAAACCAATATCTGCTATGTGCAAAAAGTATAACTTTGAAATATTAAATAAAAACGTTCACCTGTAAAATTTTATGTGAAGCAGATTTTTTAAAACTAATTTAAATTAAAGTTATATGTGTTATACGTTATTTTATTTGATTTTTAGGTATTCAAATGTAATGATTAACTTATTATTACCAAATTAGAGTTATTTGAGCACATAGCAGATTATAAATGGTCAAATATTGGCACATAGCAGGTATTAGTGAAAAAACATGTCTAATTTACATTAGTATTAATCAGACTTATACTTTAACCAATCATAAAATGGATGGTAATCAGGGTTAATAAACGGATTAAGTTCCTGTAACTGATTGAACTTAGATCGAGTTATATTTCCAATGGGCCGTCAGACAATGTTGAAGGTTCAGGTTACTCTCGAGGAAGACGCCTTCCTTGAGGAAGTATTATAATAATCTTGTGGATGGCGAAGTTTGAAGCACATTTCACTAATAGACCTGTATAAACATTCTCTGATATCATTCACAATGGGATCACCAGCTCTGATAGACTGAAAATTGGTGGTGAGATGCTCGTAATATTGTTTGATTACGTTAGTTTTCTTAGTTTTTATTTGACAATATTCTGGCTGAAGCACAGGGCATATTTAGCGACCACAGTTCACCGTATAATGCTTAGAGTCACATAGCAGTCTTTTTATACGAAAATTTGGTTAGTAAACTAGTCATAATAGTCAAAATGTCGTCCAAAAAGTGCACATAGCAGATATTGGTTTGACAACGACGATATAACCTATTTATTGGCGGCCTTTACCAATCACCAGACTATGCTGCCTGTGATGAGTCTAAAAAAGTTAGGTGCCAAATAGTTTGCAACATTTCTTTTATTTCACTTTTCAATTTTGTTTTATTATAATTCAAAGTGGCGCAATTGACACCATCCAACATTCAAAAATGTGGTGCACGATGCAAAGTTATGCTTGAACGAAATTCTTTAAGTTAACGATTCCCTTATTCATGAACTAAAATAAAGTAAAACTAACTTTCCTGGTACAATTTAGTAGTTTTGATGTTCATTATTTTCTGTCTTACCTAAAATAGGAATGTTGTTTTTCTTATAGAATCGTTGAAACATTAATCAGAAAGTACAAAAGGGTAAGGTCAAATCCTGTAAATTCCTTCAGCTTTTAAACTATGCAAAAGGGTCTGCTGTCTCGGTTTGCTCTTTTGCCCTTAAACAATGCACTTAGCTTGAATTTTAATAAGTTTAAAACATTTCACCAAGTTTGTGATTCACTTAGTGAAAAAAGTAAAAATAAATAAGTAATGTAATTAGTAAAAAAAAGTAAAAATAAATAAGTAAATTACTATTAGTAATTTACAAAGTCGAAAAGATATGGCGATTGTATTGTTTATGAATGTATAGCTTTCACTAGAAATATTGCCTCTACAGATGGGGCGGGTGCTGGTCTAGTGGTCATGATAGTGGCTTCGTAATTAGTAGGTTCCCAGTTCGAATCCCGCGTACGGCAACTTTTTTATTTATTAGAAAAAATTGTTTAACCCTTTCCAGCTCGATGATGCCATATGGCATCACTAGTTTAAAATGTATTATTTCTTGCTTAATTTTGACCAAATAATACAATTGGCATCATTTTAGTTTTCTTTCATGCCTGTTGGAGCAGCACAAGTCGTAATTTTTACATAATTCTTGCCCGCGAAAATATAATATGTTTTTATTTCATTGTTGTCAACCACCAGAAAATCGTCTTCATTACAGTTGTATTTGTGAATTTTTTTTTGCATTTTTTAAAGCTTTTTTGTTTCTTAATTATTTGTTTTTGTAGAAACTAAGTGTTATTTATCTTGAATTAGGTATGTTTCAATTTATTTAACTTATATTTATTTGTATAATCGAAATTTTAAAAATGAGTCCATATGGACTCTTTGAGCAAAACTTGACTATTAACCATTCTATTTTTTTTTATTACATAGGGTAGATTCTGACCTGTTTTTTTTAACATGGAGCGCATGTATACACCCGAAGAAGCTATAAAGATTATATTAGACGGTAATTGGTCAGATGTTGACTTAGAATCTTCAGATTCTGAAGATGAACAAATTGGGGAAGTTGATGCCAACGCGAATTTACCCCCAAAAACAGACTCTAATACCACTTTACCAAATGAAGATGAGTTTTTTTACTGAGGATGAAAGATCAGCTAGTTCGGAAAATATTTCAGGAAACCTCCAAAATTATTACGCGGGAACAACATTAGTTGGGTACCAGTTAGGGATGATTTTCACTTGAATTGTACTAATTTTTCTTTCAATAAAAAACACAATATCACTTATGGATGTGACAAGCCCATAAATTATTTTCAACTCTTTTGTTCGAATGAAATTTTAAAAAAATTTGTGGAGCAGTCTAATTTATATTCTGCTCAAAAGACTGCCCAATCTATTGGCACCACAATTAATGAAATAAAAAAATTTTTGGGTATAAACATCATGAGCGGAATTGTAAAAATGCCAAGCTATAGAATGTATTGGGCCAGAGATACCAGGTATCCTTGCGGATGCAATGAGCAGAAATCGTTTTGACAAACTTCGCACATTTTTCCATGTGAATGACAATACAAACTTTATCTCTGATCCAAATCACCCTAATTACAATAAATTGTACAAAATTCCACCATTCCTAGATGGAATAAATAAAGTTTTAATTATTTTCATTCTTGCTAACTGGTGCCCAATGATGCCATATGGAATCATTTTCCAAAAAATGTTCAAAACATTCAAAATGGAAAAAAATATTTGATTTGTTCATTTTAAGCATTATTTATTGCAGTGAAAAAAGTTTTTTCTCTCTCTCTCTCTGTATAATAATTCGGTCCGGAAAGGGTTAAATTATAAGCTTCTGCCTTCGTCCACTATACCCCTAATTGGTAGTAGGACGTTTTAGCCCCGCCTGCAAATATGGGCGATCACTTGACTTTATTTCCTTTTCAGGTCTCTTGAGTTTGAAGAAGCCTCACTCTGTCATTCTTTCTCTCTTGTAGTTCTTTCAGACTCTGTGCCAGAATGGAACCTAGCAACATGGGACCAGGATGCCACAAAACGGATATTTCTAATGAAATAATGCAATAAAATTATTAAACCTGAGAAGAAAATAAAAAAATTGAACTGTTTTTTTTAAAAAAAAAAGGCTGTGGATGAGCGCGACAATTGTTATGAACAAAAACTTGGTTTGGGGACGGTACAGGAAATTAGATAGGGGCAATCATAACAAAAAATCTACTAAATGAAGCAGTAAAAAACATAGAATTGGGTTATTATTTTAGCTAGCCATTCAATAACTAGAATATCCTTTCGCAAAAAACAGGAAATTACTGTAAAATTTCTGTTTTTAATAACTTTACATTTTTATTTTACTCTCTTTTTTTATTTCCCTGCCATTCCTTTTTACTTAAAACAAATTAATTAAAATGGATTCCATTTAAATTATGGCAAAATTAGCAAAGTAAACAAGTCAATATCAATAAAACATCAATTAATAACATCTGTTTTTTTTTTTTTTTTAATATTTTTTTCTGTAGCCCACGTCTGATTCTACACGCAGCACTCAGTTTAAATTGGTACTTGGTACCGAGCAACAAAGCAATATTTCTCTTCTCTTCTGTGACATTTTTCTCTTGTTTGTAGAGATTATTTATGACTCTATTTTTAGTTAAAAATAAATAAATGGATTAACCAAAACCTTTTAACATTGACTTTACGTCTCGTTCGCTAACCTTTCTCACTGTTCGCTTGCGTATAATATTTATTTTTTTCACGGCCAACATTATCTCACTGCCTTCTAGTATTCCTATTCTGTTGCAGCATTATTATTAGCCTTAATTTCTTGTTCATTTTTTTTTTTAACATTATTAATAATTTTAAAAGTAGTTAAAATTAGGAAAATATAATCGCTATTCTTTTCTAATCTTTTAAGAGAAAGTAAGTTGTTGCCAAAAAATCATTTGAAAATTGCAAATAATTGAATATTAAATTATGTTGGATTAACCTTAAAACTAATAAAGGCGCCGCGGTAGCCGAGCGGTTGAAAGTTAAATCTTACCTAGGTGAAGAAGTTGAAATTTTCTAGAAGCGAAAACTCTCCAAGTAATTGGTGTTAATCAGGCGCCACGTTAGCCGAGCGGTTAGAGGCGAGACCTGCAAAGCTATAATATGCATTGTGGTACTGGGTTCGATTCCCGGTCTTTAGGCCTTGGATTTTATTTAATGGTTTATAAAAGAAATTTACAGTGAAGTACGTTTGCTATTCGCCTCCGTCCACGACAACTAATTGGTAGTTGGACGTTAAGCCCCGCCTGAAAAAATAGGCGTTTACTTTACTTTACTTGGTGTAAAGTATCTATTCACGAGCATTGTAACAGCAGCAGAACATTTTGCAAGGTCTACATTGCTCTCTAATCCGAGTCTATAATTCAAACACAATAGTTTTGCCTTTGTTTTTATTAATAAACTAGCGAAGATCAGCAAGCCTGAAATTATGAAACAGGCACGCTATTAAGTAACTGGAGTACATTCAGCTGTTTGCATATTTTAAAGAAGTAGTTTAAATTGTATAGTTCCGTTCAAAAGGAAATGATTTGAAATAGTTTTCCGCGATTCAACTCGTTAAAACGAATATTCCGGTTTGAATGGATTTAGTCAATCTTGGAGTTGCAACATTTGCTGTATAGATCATAACATTATTAAAAATCTTGTAGGCCTCACTGTAGCCGAGCGGTTAGAGACGTGACCTGCAACGGTAATAATGTATTGTGGTACTGGGTTCGATTCCCAGTCTAGGCCTCTTAGATTTTATTTAATGTTTAATATAAGAACTTTGTAGTAAATTATGTTTGCTAATAGCCTCCGTCGTCCACTACACCTAATTTGGTAGTTGGACATACAGCTTACCTGAAAAAAATAGGCATTACTTTACTTATAACTAATCAAAAAGCTGACTTACTCCATTTTCATTATTTCTACAGTATTTTTAAGGAATCTTGAGTTTTGAATCAGTTATAAATGAACCATCTTTACACCAACGTTTCGAACTATATTTAGTCTATCTTCTGGGCTACTAAATAAAAACGATAGATCTGGGTCTTTACAAATTATCATGGAGAAAATAAGATATTCACAATTCGAGTAAAAAAATAATATAAAACATAATCTAAAAAACCGTGGACAAAACTTATTACAACATTGCCTAGGTATATTTTTAAATAGGTACATAATATTATTATAATTCAAATTGTGAACTAAACTAAAAACTAGTTTTAATGATATTTATTTGGTAATTTTGATTTACCTTAAATTTTTTATTAGTATCTAATTGTTCATATCTTGCTAACATTATTGTATTAATATTAACTATAAACTACAAAGTTTATGTAGACCTTGTTTTTGTGAGGTTACCTACCAAACTGTATTTACTTTATAATTATAGTAGCTTTTAGATTTTTTTGTTTTACTCTGTTTTTACTTGAATTCTGTATCTTATTTTCTCCACACCCAGTACTCTCGTGTTTGTTTTGTAGTCCTGAAGATAAACTATAGTTTAAAAATTTTGGCCTCATGATGTTTTTATTTATAACTAACCAAAATTCAAGATTCCTCAAAAATAAAATATCAATTTTAGTTACATCTGTTACAAATAGAGTGCAATTGAGTCGATTTTTGCCCCTTCTCTGAACGAATTACCTGCTAAATGGATTGATTACCTGAAATAATAATTACTTTCTCACGGAAATTGCTGTCACATCCCCCCAATTGACTGGAACCCCTACTTTGTACATGACCCTCATGGCCCATTACCCCTCCAGCAATGTTGGAGTAAGTTTCTTATACCCCAGTCATTCTTCTTGTGTTTTTTTCCTTCTTTTTCTTGGTGTGCGTTGTTTCACTGGCCGAAACTAGTGATCCATCTGGAATTTCCTTAGAGTACGTGACCAATCCATGTACAGGTACTCCTCACAGAACATGTGTGCGACCATTTTTAGTAATTTTGGTCAGGTGTTATAATCATACTACATTGATGATAGGGCTCAAACAATTCTAAAAATTATGTTTACATTACTTTTACATACAAGAACATAAGGTTTTTGTTTACTACAATACAACAATAAATGCAATGAATTATGTTTGAGAGATAACCAGAGTTTGAAATCAATATTAGTTAACATTAATTAAGATTAGTTGTTCAACAGTGCGATGCGGATTTTCGCTGGACAGTGATAAATTTGATGTCGCTCCATTTTACTGTAAGAGATTGCCGCTGCCACAAATTGATAAATTATTAGATTAATATTAAATCCTACCAACAATAATGACTTGAATCTTTTCCAAACTTGATTCCTAAGATGGATTTGATTTTGTTTCTTTTTTTTTCAGGGTCAAAAACATCCTTTTTAGATTCGCTCAACAACTTTAACTCACTCTAATAAGTAAGTGGAGATATTATAATTTTTTTTTATAGCCATTTTTTGGTTTTAAGCTATCACCGGAACAGGAGAAGATGCACCAAATTCTGAATTGTGACTCTGTAACTAAGATTTTAGAAATCTATATAATTTTAATGTCAAAACAATAAAATCAAAGAAAGCGATTGGTTATTAGTTATGTGGAAGGTAACAATTTAATGCAGTTTTTGTTTATTTCTCCTTTTTTGATTTGTAGATGGATAACTTTTTTCATATTTTATATTACATATTTTAAAGTATAAATTAATTTTTTTGTATAGAATATATTCCCAGATGTTTGTATTTTTACTTTATTTCTTTTATTTTATGTAATTCAAAATGTTTTCTTGAAGTGATTACAAATTACTAATTCTCAAGTCTATGAAATTTCAAATTTATTCATGTAAAACTTTGTACGATCTCCAAGCTCTGTATATAAGGCAATAGCTTTAAAAATAATAAAAAAAGAACGAATAATTGTCCTAGAATTTCAATTCCTTAGCAATTTAGATTAGATTATGGGGGTTAGACCTACGCCCCACGGCAGCGCAGCCAAAAGAGGCTTATTGTGCCTTCCCCCTTCGGATTTATTAGAAGAAACCTCCTCTCCTAAGGTTGAGGACTTTCCCTACTAGTTCTTTTTGCGCTACTATCTCCTTCGGTCTCAAAGAGCGAAAAGGTTTCATAGCACAACCACTCGATTGCAGCGCAATCGAACAACAAGCGAGAGGCTATCTCCTCCTCTTCCTGACACAATTTGCACAGCCGCTAATAAGCCCCACCTTGTACAGATGCTTCCTGAACCTGCCATGCTCTGTGAATAGGCCTGCAATCAGAGTAATCTGATTCCCATCCAGAGTCTCTTTGGCTCTTTGTTTGTATAGCCAAGGCATCATAGTCCTGATGTGTTTAAACCTTAGCAATAATAGGAAACAAAATTGGGACTGAATTTCTACCACCTTAATTAGATCAGGTTTTTCCTTAATTAGATCAGGGGTTTTCACTCAATATGGCTCCTATGATTTTTATTGAAACTTTTGTTTTGAAGAAGAAAAACACATAAATTTACAACTTGTACTTGAATCATATTTCCCAAAAAAATCGATTAAGGGTTGAGTAAAAATGGAATGATTTCTTATAAATTGAAAGATATAACTCAATTGTTTCGAGTTAGAAGAAAATTTTGTGAGTTAGAACCTTGAGACTTAGTAAGTGAAGGTCGTCTGTATACACTCCAGATTTTTTCTTTATTTTACGAGAAGTTTCGAATCTTAGTGAGGCCATTTAAAACTAAAAAATTAAAAAATAAATTCATCAAACAATTTCACACATTTCTCAAATGTTTTGTTTTATTTTTTTGTCCTAGAATATTGTTTATATTAAATAATAAGCTGTACCTTATTTTGAGTCTAAAAACTTTTTAAATTTAATGAATTTCCCCAAATTCTTAAATTTTTTAAATAATAAAATATTTAACTAAACTTTCTAGGCGAACTACAAGACATTAATTGACATGATCTATTTAAACCATCTGGAACTAGTGTACTAAATATAACTTGCTCACCCTCAGTACATTCCCCAGCTACCATCTGTTTCTGCATTTGAAGATTCAACTGGGTGGTTAGGGCCATGGACGGCGAAGATGAGATTAAAATGTCTGTATCGCAGTGATTGTCAAGCACAGGAGGCAGAGTTCTATGAGGATAGGATTCTAAAGCTGGGTTGTATGATACGATAAGTGCCTTAATATTAGTGGCTTTCATGTAAAAATAAAATTGTTAAGAAAAGTATAAGTACTTGTTGTTTTTCTATTTAAAAAGCGTACTTTCTTAAAAACACGCCTGGTATTAAATTTTATACTTAAATGTAACCGTTTTAATTTAATATCTTCCGCCTCTTTCAAAGCAATACTAAGAACTGACTGAAAAACATAATTCAATGGTTATTAATAAAAATGCCGCTCCGGTCATTTTAATTATTAAAAAGAAAAAGAAATAAGTATTAAAACAAAGAATAAAAGGAACATTTTGAAGAAGCAAAGAAACAAGAACGATGAGAAAAAATAAATTACTGGTAAAAATGGTTGTCTGTCTGGCTATGACGGTAGTACAAAGTATTCAGACAGTTTGCAGTAAATGGACGCTCATTGTCTTGAAGTTAATTAAGAAGTGGTAATGAAATAGACAAGTTTAGAACGCTCGTTCTCCCGAAGCCAGTGTACCGGCGGCGAACAGTTGACAGTTCCAAGACCTGGCAGACTCTCTTTGCTCTTCTACTTCTTCTTCTTATGGACACGGGCGGCCAGCGTTTAAAACTTTATATTACATTAAGTAATTAGTCTGAGAATTGGCCCATACTTGGAGGGGTGCGTTCGTTCTAATTGCTCCGTGCACACCTTCTGTCTCGCATATGTATTTCTAATTATAGGCAGTTATAATTATCTCGTGATCATTTTACGTTTCTTATGAGTAATTTGTTACCGAGCTTATGGCAACTTTCTACTGCTATGTCGATATATTGAATCGATTTTACCAGCTATAACTTTTTAAATTAAGCCTTTTAAAATAATTTTGACAGAACAAATTTCTTGCAAACGTGAATAGATTATCTCAAGATTACGGATAAATCTTTGCTACATTATTGCCCAGAGTTCAAAAAATTGCTTGCTTACTTTGAATTTGGGGCTAGCTTCTTGTTTTTATTTACTTATTTTATAACGTCTTCATTAAAATATTCCATTAAAAAGTATGAGGTCTTTAGCAGTATAATAGAATGGCGAACTGTTATGGGTAAATTTCATTTTAAGATTGCCATGAAAGTTATTTCTTTGAAATGAAAGTCGTAGAAGAATGGTCGCGAGTATATGTCAGGCACGGATCGACAATTGCAAAGAAATGTACAACCCCAAACAAGATAAGATTTTTACTGAAGGTAACTAGTCATGAGAGTGTAGCATTGCTTAAAGGACAGCACCCTCCGCCGCTCCGTCACTGAACTGCATTATTTTAGTCTTAGTCTGTATCTGTGAGATACTCGCGCACGCTGGAAGGTTAATACTGGGATTAAGGAAGACCTACCAAACAATTTTAAGAGTACAAGTCCATTTCTGTTACATTTACCCCTCAATTAGCACCAAGTCGTTGCTAACGATTACCTACGAAGTACCAGTTCTTTTAATGGTATCTACAGAAAAGCTAATAGTGTCACACTTACTGGTTTTCCTAGCGAGTTTTCACAGCACCCCATTAAGACTAAGATATCCAAAGAATTCTAGGATCTGTGAGAGTTCCAGGAAGATTGTGTCCTCTTCCCGTATCTGGTTGCTCCCCCAAGTAGGTGCATCACAATCAGAAGTTTTCTTAGTGTTCCTCCATCTCTAAAACAAAATCTAAAAGTGCCATTGCATTCTTGACCAAGCTTTTTTTTATCCTCTGTATCATCATGCCCTATCAAATCCGATCAACTCGCGAAAAGCTACGTCAAATTACTGCGGGAATAACGTTATATGGATATCACTTGCTCAGAGTAATCTATTCCTCTCAAAAAGACTTGGTCCTTGCCTATCGCTCCCTTCAATCCCATGGAAAATACCTCGAGCCTTGGCTAAAGAAATGGAGAATTAAACTCAATGAAAACAAATGTAATTGCATTGCATTCTCCCTAAGGCGAACTATCCTTCCACCCGTTTACCTAAGCCTCACTCCTCTTCCCACAACTGATTGTGTTAGGTACCTAGGACTCTCCTAGGAAAAACGCCTAACCTGAAATCCACTAGACTTAAACGGAAAGAACTAAACAGACAATTCAAACTTCTCTCTAGACTTCTCGACAAACGATCTAAACTTTCATTAAACAATAGGCGACTTATCTAAACTGATACTGTGAAACCTGCCTGGACTTACGGTATGGAACTTTGGGGCTCAGTCAATGCTTCCAATATCTACAGAATTCAATCCTTCCGGTCAAAGACACTCCGTCGAATCGCACTAATGCTCCTAACTTGGTTTCTAACTCTATCTTGCACCGAGAACTCCTTGTTCCCTAAGTTTCTGAAGCTGCAAGATAAAGTTATATTAAGTTTCTCGCCTTAATTTCAAAACAAACTTGCCAGGAAATCTTCCAAGTAGGTTGAAGCGCTGGAGACCAAGCGATCTTTTTAATGAAGTAAGTGCTACTGCATAATAGTAGAATATTTTTCTTTGAGAATTGTAACATTGGGTGCATTCTTCCCTCATGTTACTCATTTTATACTTTGTATCATGTTGCATCAGCTTCACTTGTTGGAAAAATGTACTGCAGTTGTGAAAATAGATAAAGTTAAAACAAAAGTTTATTTTTTTTAAAAAAGAACATAATTAAAACCCAACATAAATCATTTTTGACATTTCCAGTAACACAAGCAGAACAGTGAAGGGAAAGAAAAACCATAAAGTCGACTTAATGTTGAAGCAAATACAATGAAAAGTACTTTTCAAATACCCATTGACAGGTAAAAAAACAGACAAGTGATCCTTCAGACAACAAAGGATAGGAAACAGCACAATGCTATCTTGATAGGTACTAGTTAGGGTAAACAATGAATGTTTAAGGAGAGATAAGTTGGGTGGCGCCAGGACCACTCTTACTTCCTAAAAGCGAGGAAGGTAGAGGAGACACTCCCTGGGCTAAGAGGATTGCCACTAAGTACGAACAGGGCACCCTCTTCCATTCAAGGGGAAAAATCACAACTCTGAAATCAGGTTTGTAAACTGAGGACAATAATTTTGTTAAGCACTATTTCCGGGCATACGCCCTTTTCAAACCGGATACTGAAAGAAAATAAAAAAGTAAGTTTCTCCGTACCATACCTAACTGTATAATTTACAGCTGGCTTCCGTTGCTAATTCAAATCACAGCCAACTTAAGGTTCCTCACCGGATAGACTTATTTTTATTTTTTTCATTTATAAAAAATAAAATGAAAGAGAATTTGTTTTTTGTTCACTTATTTTTGTTCTATTTTGTTTTAATATTCCCCTCTTTTAGTATTCTATATTCCACTCCAGGAACTGACAGAAAAACACGGAAGATTTTTTTTTTTTTTGTCTTTCTGTCGTTTATTTTAGAGTTAGTTTCAGTTAGGGCTTATGGTTCGATTATAGAAGCAAGACACGCGACTACAACAACCTACCCCTTGAAACTTTGTTACCATGCAGCTTTTAGAAACGCTGCTGGTTCTACCATTAGTTTTTCTTTTAAATAAATAAATCATATGAAATAATCACAACACTTTTATCTTTTACTGCATTCTGTTTTAACTTGCATTTTATTAAAGGTTTTAAATTTTTTTTACTAAATGTAATTCGCTTAATTATTGTTTAGGTTTGTTTACCGCAATAAAAATGGCCATTTCGTTGGTAATTATTCCTGCTAGATGCCATCAAAATCAATGAAAAACGTTTTCTACGGAAAACATAATGACTCATAATAGGGTCTGGCCTTTTCCACAGGCATTATTCTCATAATATTTCAAATCATTTTTTTAATTTTCTTCAATTTTTTTTCAGGTTTTCAGAAAATGGTTTATGTGCGCGTTATCCAGTAACGAAAAATTGCTGGAAGCAGAAAATCAATCAGTTTTCTTCAAATTGGAAGTCTAATTTATACAATAATTATAATAATAAGGATAATCATTATAATAATCATCATAATAATACTTTAGGCTGAGAGCGAACCTCGCGGTGTGCGGATCGTATCTTCACAGGATCAACAAAAGGTCCTCTCCTGGTTTGCGTAGATTGCAATGATGAGGAGGAATTCAAACATATAATAATGATATGTTCACGTTATGTGGTAGAAAGGAAACGAATGTTTGACGACTTATACAGGTATTTAGAAGCACCATTTCGCTACGAAGGCATAATATTCTCCACCAACATCTATGTGCTTAAGTCTATAGCAAAGCTAGCAAAGAAATATGAGTGTATTTAAAAGTTATAGCCGATTAGGATGAATGGAAGAAAATGATTGGAGAAGGATTATGTGATTTTAATTTCGGTTAAGCTATAAGGATGGCAGGAATATAGAGTACTGATCCATCCACTAGCTGTAGTTTATGTAAAAAGCGGTATATAGTAGAGGTATGAATGTGTGAAGCGAATGTATTTATAAGTAGGAATGGAGAGTGAGTGATATTCTAGTGATAAGCACCTAGACGATGCTGGCTGTATGGCGAAAGCCAATGCCAAAAAAAGTAATAAATAATTTATTTGAAAAAGTAACTGCATCATTTACAAAACAAGTATATTCAGTTTGGCTAAGCCGTCTGTCAGAGTTTACTTTAAATGAAAGTGAAACTATCTTTTTTAATGAAATAAACAAAACTAGTCCTAACAAATAAGAATATAAAATAATAATCTCTTATTTACATTTATAATTCATATTAATGTCGTGAAAGGTAATATGGCCGCACATTACACTTAAAGTGAAACAGGATTTATGAAAATATAACATATCTCTAAACATCGACTTCTTTTTGAATACTTTATTTTAGTTTTATTCCATTAACTGCAGAATTTTAATTACTTTATTAGTTACTCTAACGTTTGTTTCATATCCCTTTTGCCCTAAACCTTATCTTCACTAAACCTTAAGAAAAATTTTACTCCAGAGAAAAAGTCCAAATAAAAGTAATAGATTTCCTTTTATGCACGTTTTAAGTGCGCATGGAAATCCATGGTGCCATTTTCGAGAAAAATCATTCAGCAAAAGGGCCCTTTGTCGTTGGAAGGATTTATCGTTGGAGATTTCTATGAGAATGGCATTGAACGTTAGCTACAGAATTGGGATATTCATATTTTAGGCTGCGATACAGTATTGTATAACTGTGGCCATAATTTAGGGAAAAATAAATAAGGGTGACCTAATTAAAATAAGTTCTACGTAATGGAAGAGGTTCAGGGGTTCGCTGCCAATGAGAACTGTATTTCTATTTTCTAGATTCTGTTCGTTTCCTTTTTGTTTTATTAGCATTCAATAATTGTCTAGAGTATTTAGCGAAAAAGTTGAGTAAGATCTTGAACAACTTGAATTACATTCTTTCAACTTTTTGTAAAAGTAGCACAGGCTTCAACAGACATAGCAAAATACTTGACAGCAATAGACAAAAACAAAGATTTCTATCTTTTTGATTGTCAAAGTTATTCTGACGAAATATTTGTTTACAAGAAAACTTATTGAATTAGAAAAGTTTGTTATTAAAAAACTAGACTTTTTTGATAATAAAATATTTCTCAAAACGCCAACAGAATATTTGAGAAATCTATTTGCTTTTATTCCATATAAAAAGTCTGAAACTATTTTATTAGTTACTATCTTTAGCTCTATATCCTTTATTAAGAGGATTACATTCATTTCCTGTTACCAGTAGCTGGATGAAATCTACTGAAATTGGTATCATAATGAAAACTATTTTGTACAACCAAAAGTTATTAAATAACAAAAGGATGTGAGAGAAATTGTTAAGGTTGGGGGAAATGGACAGCTTAAAACCATTCGCAGAAAGGAAATTACTTAGTCTTTTAATATATGCATGCAGGAGGATTAGAGTTTGAACATCAATCTAAGGAAAATGAACTTGTTATTTGGCTCATGGCTGCTGTATATTATTGGTATATTGGTATATATTGGTATATTGCTGAATATTGGTATATTCAACCAATACTACCAATACTGTTTCAGTAGCACAGGAATTCCTGTGCATCTCCATATCCTGTTCTGTCCTTCACTTGAACTATTTTTTTTTTTTTTAGGTCACCATTTTTGTTTTTACCTTTTTCTCTTAGTGGAATTGCGATCTCCAAGGTACCACCTTGAAATATCTTCTTTTTTTAAAAGTCTCCTGCCTTTTTTTTGAATTGATCTCTATTTGTGCAGAGAATGTGTTCAGTATAAATCAAAAACTCGAATTCCAAGGAAGTTGAAATTTGATAAATGGTTTAGATACCACTGGTATATAAACAACTTTTCAACCAAATCAGCAGGTAGTGCCTTCTTACTATATCAATTTTCCAGTTCTTATTGAATTTATTAAAGTTTATTAAATTGAAAATGGCTCCAATTTTTTTTAGGTTAGGTTAGGTTAAGTTAAGTTAGGTTCAGTTAGGATAGGTTAGGTTAGGTTAAGATAGGTTAGGTTAAGTTAGGATAGGTTAGGTTAAGTTAGGATAGGTTAGGTTAGGTTAAGATAGGATAGGTTAAGTTAGGATAGGTTAAGTTAGGATAGGTTAAGTTAGGTTAGGTTAAGTTAGGTTAGGTTAGGTTAAGTTAGGTTAGGTTAAGTTATGTTAGGTTAGGTTAGGTTAAGTTAGGTTAGGTTAAGTTAGGTTAGGTTAGGTTAAGTTAGGTTAGGTTAAGTTATGTTAGGTTAGGTTAGGTTAAGTTAGGTTAGGTTAAGTTAGGACAGTTTATGTTAGGTTATTGAAAATGGCTCCAATTTTTTTTTTTTTAGGTTACAATTTGATAAAATTTGGTAACAAAGATACCTTTAAAAAAAATGCCTAATTACTTTCTTTTTCATTTAAATATTGATGGAATTAGAGATAGAAAAAAATAAATAAAAATAAAATTATTATAAAAGCAAAAGGCACGCACGCAGCTGCTTGAATATTATCTTTCATATGTATGTTTGTACTCAGTAAGACTATATAAATGTTTGTTTCAATATTTCTAGTCTTAAATGTAAAAAAAACATAAATATGTTATAAGTAAATACGTGTTTTGTTTACCACCCATTTACTTGCTATCTGGTTATACAGGTGTTATTCATAGTGCGTATAACAGAACACCTCTTTTATTATATGTATTATATTTATAAACAAGACACTGCCCTGTAAGTTTCTCTTAAAAACTTTTCCTTTAACTTCCAATCATCATATAAATTGAATACGCTTTTATAGATAATGTTGCTTCTTAGAGTTCTTTTTAATTTTTTGTAATTGGATTGCTTATAAAAATACTCTGATAGGAACACTTTTACTCGACTTTAATTTTCTCTAAGTTTTAACTCGTATATTTTTTTTACAAAACTTCTAATTTTAAAACATAACTATTTCATTTTTACTAATATTATCTAGATTATAGAACTTAACATTTGATCGCATTAATAGTTTGGAGATAGACTAGACTTCTCGTTACTCAGATGTCAAATAAACTAGAAATCATATTCAAATCAAAGTTATTGCTCTACTTTTATTGTGATTTATAATACTAGTTTAAATCTAGTTGATAATTTCAAAAAAATCTTAGAAAAGTAAAACATTTTGAAACATGCTACTCCAGATCGTAGAGTTTTCTTTTTTTATATTTATTTATTTTTAGCTCTATTTAATTTACAATTGCTTATTGACTTCATATAGAAGTTGTAGACCAACACGAGTACTTTTTGGTGTACCAACGAACCAATGCGAGGTGTGTCTATTAAATAACGAGATTGATGCTGCTACAGAAAAACTATGCATGCGCCAAATCCTAACGACCGCAGCGACTCACGTGTTTGTAGAGAAATCTGTCTGACCGAAACCGTCGTTTGTGTAAGAGGTGTTAGTTTTGTTTTGCCGAAAATATGATACTACACATTCATGTAGTAGAGCAACGAATTGTCGTGAAATTTCACATGAAACTTGGTAAAACCGCTACTGAAACTTATCTTTTATTAAAAGAAGTTTTTGGCGATGAATGTTTATCACGTGCGCAAGTTTTTGAGTGGTTCAAGCGATTCCAAAGATGGCCGAGAAAATGTCGGAGATGATGACCACCCGGGTCAACCTTCCACTTCCAAAACGGATGAAAATATCGATTATAATTAATCAACACTACTACCGTAAGGTACTTGCTCAACTCCGTAAAAGAGTAAGGAAAAAACGACCCGATTTGTGGAAGAACAAGTCATGGGTTCTCCATCAAGACAATGCATTGTCTGTCAAGATGTTTCTAGCCAAGTACAACATCCCAGTTTTAGGCCATCCTCCTTATTCGTCTGACCTGGCCCCATGTGACGTTTATCTGTTCCCCAAAGTCAAATCTGCATTAAAAGGAACACGATTTCAGTCTGTTGAAGCTGTGAAAGAAAAAGACACACCTCGTGTACCAACTTGAGAACTCAGAGAAATGTTAAGTCTAAATAAATCAGCTATTCAAAAAAAAGATTATTATTTTTAAAACATTATTTTAGTGAAAAAATATTTTAGATAAATTTGATAGTTATCTATTTTTACAGTAAACAATCATTCCAAATTTAGGGAAAATCTATAGATTCGTTTCGTGGAAAAAAAAACAATGTATTTCAGTTGCAATCAAGTTGGAAAACATGACACTTAATTTTCTCAAGTTGCTTTGAAAAAAGAGAATTGAAAATCTAGAAATTATTAATGTTTTAGAAGTTAACTACATAAATCTTGCCTTCTCTCTAAATTTAACTTGGAGAAAATGCCCTCGTGTTATTTGAACCCATCTAACGGCTGAGAATTTCACCGTTTAAATGATTTATAATTCTCTTAGTGCAATACACTAATACTGTCTGTTAATTCAAATTCGTGACTTAAAGTTGTTAATGGCGAATACAATCAGTCAGTAACTTGAGAATCAATATAAATCTATAAATTAATCATTTATAAATCATTAAATAGACCAGGAATCGAACCCATTACCACAATAGATATTAGCTTTGCAGGTGTCGCCTTTAACCGCTTGGCTATCGTGACACTAGGCTGATATAATCAAATCTCTGTTTCACTTCTAATAGACCAGCATTTGAAATGGTTGAAAGATTTTATTGGCAAATTATGTGAACAACAGGGAATATTACAGGAAAAAATTATAATCAGCGAATTCCACCAACAGTACAAATGTTTAAATTTGGACAAGTGGTAACAGATATATTAACGATAGTAGTAATATCCATCTGATTCAGACTATTTTCCGTGTCAGAGGGGAGTTATTAGAATTAAATTACCAACCGTGGAAAACAGACAGAATCTTCATGTGCTCCCTCTGTAACATGAATGTGAACGAGGATACCTACCATTTTATATCAGTGTGCCCTGTATTTAATGAGTTCAGGTTACGGTTTTTGGGGAAAAAGAGATTGGAGTGGCAGGAATATGTTGGTAATAATCATGTCAATAGTTTATATAATTTAGATATGTCCGCGATGTACGAGGGTCGTTTGAAAAGTCCGTGCAAAAATAAAAACTACTTAATTTTTTGGGGTAAACCTTTTTTATTTTTCAACATAGTCTCCTTTTAGGCTTATACACTTCGTCCAACGCTGCTCTAGTTTGTTGATCCCTTCCGAATAATAGGATTTGTCCAAGTATGAAAAATAGCCATTCGTTTCTGCAATCACCTCCGCGTTTGAATAAAATCTTTTTCCCGCCAGCTATTTCTTCATATTGGGGAACAAATAGTAGTCCGAGGGAGCCAAGTCTGGAGAATAAGGGGGATGTGAAACGAGTTGGAACCCTATTTCCATTAATTTTGCGACCACAACTGCTGAGGTGTGAGCTGGTGCGTTGTCGTGATGGAAAAGGACTTTTTTGTGGGCCAATCGTGGGCGTTTTTCTTGCAGCTCGGTTTTCAAACGGTCCAATAACGATGAATAATGTGCACCTGTAATAGTTTTACCCTTTTCCAGATAGTCGATGAGGATTATTCCTTGCGAATCCCAAAAGACAGTCGCCATAATCTTTCCGGCCGAAGGAACGGTCTTCGCCTTTTTTGGCGCAGATTCCCCCTTGGTAACCCATTGTTTAGATTGTTCTTTGGTCTCAGGAGTGTAGTGATGTATCCATGTTTCATCCACAGTGACGAAACGATGCTTAAAGTCCTGCGGATTCTTCTGGAACAGCTGCAAATCACTCGACTTCCTCGATTCAAACGAATGCCAAACACAAAGAAATAGACCGATCTGGCTGAAACATGGTGTGTGTTCTTCCAAGAGATGCTACTAACTAAACATAACCTCGATACGCGCCAGTGGTGCTATCTCTCTGACTTTGCACGGACTTTTCAAACGACCCTCGTATATCGGTACAGGAAAATGTTATACTCGGAATTCGATTATAATAAATAATATATAAATAAAAATTAAAATAAATTAATAATATATAATTAACAATTAATATTGTTTATCCCCTTATCGCTTGTTGCATATTGGAAATATATTGCTCCTATAGTTTGTACATCATTCATTTACGAAATTATCATAGTTATTTAAAAACATAAACTGAACTACTGGACAGACGGCCTACGAGCCATTGTCTAAGACGAGAAATTTATTTTACCGGAAAAGTTATTTTGAAATTTTCTTTTATCAGTGTATTTTTATTAATTTATTTTTTTTACTATTTATGTTTATTATTTAATTTATGTTTTATTGGAAAATTTTTGTAATGTTATAAGTACATACTTTTCTGTTTGTGAATTTTTCATATATTTTGTAAAAATACGTCATTCATTCATTCATTCAATCATTGTATTAGGGCATTTTGATTGGAAGGTGAGTTTGGGAATGAAATTATCAATTAAAAAAAAGAAAAAAGTTTTAACAAATCCTTCGGGCCGAAATCATCAGTTTGTTTCAAAATATTAAGGAGAATATCTCAGGATTAAATCAACTTTAAAATGTTAATTTTGTAAATAAATTTAAAATAAATAAATAAATAATTTCTAAAAAAACAGAAAAAGGGAAGTGATTTTAGTGAATCAATTTGTTTTAAAACATTAAGGAGAATATCTCAGGATTAAATCAACTTTAAAATGTTAATTTTGTAAATAAATTTAAAATAAATAAATAAATAATTTCTAAAAAAACAGAAAAAGGGAAGTGATTTTAGTGAATCAATTTGTTTTAAAACATTAAGGAGAATATCTCAGGATTAAATCAACTTTAAAATGTTAATTTTGTAAATAAATTTAAAATAAATAAATAAATAATTTCTAAAAAAACAGAAAAAGGGAAGTGATTTTAGTGAATCAATTTGTTTTAAAACATTAAGGAGAATATCTCAGGATTAAATCAACTTTAAAATGTTAATTTTGTAAATAAATTTAAAATAAATAAATAAATAATTTCTAAAAAAACAGAAAAAGGGAAGTGATTTTAGTGAATCAATTTGTTTTAAAACATTAAGGAGAATATCTCAGGATTAAATCAACTTTAAAATGTTAATTTTGTAAATAAATTTAAAATAAATAAATAAATAATTTCTAAAAAAACAGAAAAAGGGAAGTGATTTTAGTGAATCAATTTGTTTCAAAATATTAAGGAGAATATCTCAGGATTAAATCAACTTTAAAATGTTAATTTTGTAAATAAATTTAAAATAAATAAATAAATAATTTCTAAAAAAACAGAAAAAGGGAAGTGATTTTAGTGAATCAATTTGTTTTAAAACATTAAGGAGAATATCTCAGGATTAAATCAACTTTAAAATGTTAATTTTGTAAATAAATTTAAAATAAATAAATAAATAATTTCTAAAAAAACAGAAAAAGGGAAGTGATTTTAGTGAATCAATTTGTTTTAAAACTTTCAGATATCAACGTTAGATTGAATGTCAAAGTTTTGTGTAACATCGCTTCCGGAGAACTTGGTTAAAAAAAAAGAGTGAAAAATAGAGATAGAAGTTCCTGTATTAATTATTAAATTTTGATCGTTATTTTTAATGACCTGACCTTTTTTCGCCACTCCATTAAGAATTTAATGTTATAGAATAATCAACTAGTATGACACCGGCTCGTACAACTTTTTTTTTAAAGCCTTTTTTATTTTTTGAGTAAATATTTCATCACAGAACCACTTAAGTGTTGTTTTTTATTCAATTTTCCAAACTTTTCCTCACAGTATAAAATTTAAATAAAATATTACATTTTTTAATATTAATTTTCATCACAACTTTGCTAACTGATTTCTGAAATCTTGTCTATTTAAATCGTTCTTACTGAATCCTGGCCCTTCTTCAATTCACCGAATACCCCACATTCAAACCTGTTTTTTGTGCGGTCTTCTTTATGCGACTTTTTATTGGAGGTATATGAATAAGTGTCGAGATTCTGAATATTGCATTAGGTACGAAACTATGCTACTGCAGCTGAGGCTCAAATAAAACAACACATTTTATATTCGTGCTGGAATTAGGGTTGTGAGCCAGCTACGTGTAGCAAGTGATTAAAGTATAAAAGTCTGGTTCAAAAGTGGAAGCAACCACTCTATTGATACGCAATCTGTCTGCACAATATGCAATTTGAATAAGTACGAAACTCTTGAACACCTACTAATAGAATGTCCCATTTATAAACCAATTAGATCCCACTATTTATCAGAGTTTGTGGGCGAAAATGCTCCTTATAAATCTCTATTTATTAAAAATAAGGACCACTTAAACAGATTATATTTTTTTATAACAGAATTATTAAAAACCAGATCATTTTGTCTTAATGAATAAGTATTATTTTCTAGTATTAAATTTAAGTTTTTTATGTATGCTCGTCAGTATGTATATACATATATTTTATATATTTATATATACTTATAATTTTTTTTTAAGTTAATTAAGTGTACTTATGTAGAACTCAATTTGTTTTGATTTTGATTTAATTTTCAGTTAAAATTATGAAAGTTCTGTGTAAAGCACAGAACCACTGTAATGTGTACAATTAACACTAAATACAGTAAATATCTATCAAATTCGTGCTGGAAAGCCTGAATGCGTCATCAATAGAAATGTAACCGAGAACTCGTTTAGGTTACCATCAAAAATCGTTGCGTTAGCACAAAACTACTGCGGAGAAGGTTTTGATACGATCAGCGAAAATAAACCTTATCGAAATGATTAAGAAAGGAACCTTAATTTTTTTTTTTTTTTTGCGAGGGGGAAAATGCCAAAGGCACCTTCCGACGATCTGTCGGGTGTGTGGGGCTCGACCCACTAAAAAAAACCCAAATGTCCAACCCGGAACCACCAAACAGCATTACTTCGGGATGGCGCCTCGTAAACTTGTCTTTCCTTCTTTTTATTGCTCTTCAATTACACCTGCAATTATTCTAGGTCCTTTCTTTTTCTTATTAGGATCCTCCTTACCATGGAAGAGACCCTCGCCTAAGTTTCCTTATCTTCCAGCATCCGTCCGACGATGCTGTCCGGAGTTATCTGACCGGTAAACTCCAGCAATCTTCTTCTTTCCTGTACCCAACGTGTACATTCAAAAAATTGTGTGCAGGGCGTCATCCGAGTCCGAGTCTCCGTAAATGCACGCCACAGACGGCCTTTTCCCGATTTTATGAAGGAAACCTGCGAAATATCCGTGGCCAGTAAGGAATTGTGTGAGGTAATAATCCACCTCTTCATGTTTTCTATCTGCCCAGGTCACCGGGTCAACAATCAACCTTGCAGTCCATCGCTCATGGTCGTCATTCGCCCAGCAGTCTCTCCATTCTTGGGCCAGCCGAGCAGTCGCCCTCTTTTTGGCGTCGATACTATCCAGAGGCTCCCTCAGCAGGTAGGTCCGTCTTCTGGCCATTGCCACCAAGTCAATGGGTGGAACCCCTGCCATTACCAGGGCCCCGAAACCGTCCTGTAAGCACTAATAAACCTTAAATGATAGTGACATTATCAATAACTTAACAGACCACGAAGACGGAGGAGAAGAATTCGGTTTCTATGATAGCGGTTAAATTGTTTCCATGGTGATTTAATTATTTATTTTGTTTGGAAAGCACATTCCTCGCTATTTTGTAAAGTTTTGAAGTATTTTCTGAATGGATTTTTTTTTTTTTTATGCGTCCCACCATTACCTCAACGCACAACGCAACAATCTATTGCATACTTATGACGTCATTTAAACAAAACGATGTTTTTTAAAGAATTTTTCATTTTTTAGGGAGTGATTGCGAGGATTGTGGCCACTAGACAATGCGACAGTGCTAGCTTTGTAACGATGAAATCACCTACGAATTGTGGAACGAAAAGACCAGCAGAAAAAGAGAAATCCAAAAATTACTGGGGATTTTTAAATAATAGTTATAAAAAGATGGCAAGAGGATTTAATCATCAATTACGTCCATTATGTCCTTTTAAAAATGAATATAGCTATAAGTACAAAGGATTCAATGCATTTATTATGTGACCCTATGGAGTAAAAGAACATTTCCCATCTTTCAACACTTAGGGAGAGAGATGAAAAGAAATTTGCATACCATTCTTTTAGAAAAATATACAACGGAAGTTTCTTGGAACGTTTTATGTCCTAGGGTGAATATTTATTGTTGATTTTTGTTGTTTTATTTTTTGAAATAACCACCCGGTAAAGAAAAACAAGAAGTGCGGCCAAGACTACAATAGGGGACGTTGTGTTATTCAAAAGGGTTAACTCAGGGCACTAACTCAAAAGCGAACACCAATACACACAAAAACATGTATATATATATATAAGATAAAAGGTAAAGGGTCTATTTTTTTATGAATCTGTGGAGGATTTATAACAAAAGGGCCTCGGTGGTTAAGTAAAGTGGATTACTAGAGAGTGAAGAATGGTAGTGTACTTTTTCCTATTTTCTCTTATAAATTGACACAAAAAAAAGAAGGCTTAAAAAGAAAGGTGGAATGTCTGGTATTGTAGAAATACGATAAATGAGAATGCGAGGAAGAAAATAAGGAATTGGCTTAGAGGCTCTAATAGCTGCACGAGCCGAACCGCGTGGTAAGTACTAATGTGAAGTGCTCCACTAGCATGCACCAATTACCACTGTTGGCGGCTATAAAAAAAAGAAAAGAAAAATGAAGAAGAAAAAAAAAATACTGACTAGGGTCTCGTTAACAGTGCGTGTATGTTCTAGGCCAGTCCTGGCCAGCATTTCCCATGGGCTTAGAGAACATCAGGCCACAAACTCAGCTCTTCTATTTACACAACCTTTGTACAATTGTTAAAAGTAAATTAGATTTATACTAAACATACTAATGAACACATGGGGTGGTAGAGTGTTGGTCTAGTGGATAAGAGCGTGGACTTTGTGTGCAGGAGATCGCCAGATCGAATCCAGCGTTTTAGCTCTAGTTTTTATTTGTTAGAAGAAATTGTTTGTATAAAATTACCGCTTCCCGTTCATGATACCTAATTGGACTTTAAGCCCTGCCTGAAAAAAATAGGCGATTTAATTTACTTTACTAATGAACGTGTTCGTGGCATTTTATACAATAATTACTGGAATTATTAGGATAACAAATAATATAGTTGTTCCATATAGGTTAATGATTTTACTCTCAAAGCGATAGATTGATCTATAATGTTTCTTAAATCCTGCGAGATTTCTAATCGATGGGCAAAAAATGCTAAAAAATCTTGTAAAATATTGAAATTTGTATAAAGAACCGCTTCTCAGGTGCAATGGTGCGATGAACTGGATGGTGGATGTTGATGATGATGTAGATGCATTTATTTAATATGAATAGATGACGGAATGGGCTTAGTAAGTAAAAATTTGTATGGCAAAGCCTAACATTAAAATAAGTAATTACGTATCGTGGACAGAAGACAGAGCTATTTCACTAAATAAATAAAATGTAGGTACACACGCTGGATTCGAACTGGCGATCTTCCTCATAAAAGTCCAAACTTATATTACCATTACAGCAAACTCGTCCCAGAGAAATATACTTCTGTCCTCTACTTAATCTTCTTCTTCAATGGCTCTAAGGTCCATATCTTTTATGGTTCTTTACCGTGGCATCCACCAATAACTTTTGCCATTATTTTCTTTCCTGGGTCACTTCACACTACACACACCTTCTGGCACTCATGATCATGAGGTCCCTCTTCTAGCTCAACCATCTACCTGTTATGTACTAGTCCTCTGGGCCTTTTGTTACTCGGCTTACTTTCCATCGCTAATCTCGGACAGTGGCTGCTCTCCAATCTTATTACCACTCAATAACTAAATATTGTAAGGATACATTTACTAGTTATACTTAAGTAATGGCGCCTCGGTAGCCGAGAACATTGTTGTAAAGGATGTCCACCGTCCACGATATACCTAATTTGGTAGTTGGCGTAAAGTCCACCTAAAAAAATAGGCATTACTTTGTACTTAATTAGCAGAATGCAATTTATCTGAGACAATTTTTAGAGAAACAGAATGTGTACTTAATTTTGGGGCTTTTTCGCCTCTATTATATTATTATATTAACTTTTATTTTGATTGCCTAAACATATTCAACGATTTTTTTTTTTTTTTTAATTCTCTGACCAAAAAATAAAAAGAAAACTGACGTAGGACGGCCAAGAGTGGGGGCCTCTGGTAAACCTAATGGGCCAAATATTTATCTTCTTAAAAATAAAATACTTTGAATGGTATCTTTTGATCTACCATCAACTAAAACTGAGATTGCTTGTATTAAAAAAAAAAATCTTTCATCAGTATTTCGTGATTTTCATTTGAAAAGGTTTTAACTGAAAATTTTTCAAATTCACATCTCTAAGATTGTTTTCCAAATTCTCTTTAAAAAGCTTCGTTTTTTCTCATCCATCGAGACTCCTTTCAATGGCCTAAATACCTGGCTAGAACCAATTTATTGGCCTTGAATGATAAATTTGAGAAAAAATCAAAACTCAAAAACCAAAACTGTCAGAACATAGAAAAGAAGGTTTTTTTTATATAAAAAGAAACAATTGAAAACCACTGTTAAGGTGAACTTTGCCCAAAAAGACAATATTTCTTACACGCGTCAGATAATTTGAAACAATTGCAATAATTCCTCTTAATAGGTGTAAGAGCAGGATTGCGCTTTCATGTTACGTAGGGAAGCCATGATCCCTTCGTTCGGCCAAATTTGATTAAAATCGGACTAAAATTTATAGAGTTTTTAGTAATAATACTTTTTAAAGGGGGCCTCACATACATGGGGTTAACTCCTCTCCCACTCGATGTACAGCGTTGAGAACCCCAAAAGGCGCATCTACATGAAATTCCGAATCGAATGACACCTTATTCATGAAAATCGGCGCTAAGGTGTTTATAAAAAAGGTTTACGAGAACATTTTTTGAAAACGCCGTTTTTGCTCATTTTCAGCAACTTTTTTTACGAAATCTATCAGATCTGGGTTGTTGTAAAAAAATAAATAATAAAGTTATAAAGGAGGATTTGCCCAATATTATAAAGAAAATTTGGGACTTTTATCTTTTCTATAGAAAGAGAAAATAATTGTCAAAGTTGGGTGTTTTTCAACGTTACGCTTTTTCATGCAGTTTTTGACGATCAACCCTTAAACAACTGTCCTACCAGACAGTTCTAATGAGAGCTACATCCTATCTCTTGTTCCCCGAAGTGCCACCTAGATAAATGCCGTCTGATACTAGGGCTTATATTATCTTAAATTGACTTTTGATTAAATTAAATTTTAAATTGACTTTTATTCTTGCAAACTCGATAAAACCAGAATTTTTTGAAAAAAATTATTATTACTACATTTTAAAAGTAGAAACATATGGAGAAATTTAAAACAGCCAGATGTAATCCATCTTGATTAGTAAATAGTGCACTTATAGAAACCAAATGTTGCCAGTAACGTTTATGTTAGGAGTTTATGTAAAGAACAAGATTCACTTCAACATTTTGCTGTTTGTATAGAACCTAAACAGTAAACCAACAACAAAATGTGTAAGAAAAAACTGGAAACATACATCTTATGTATATATTTACACAACTATATCAAACTGAACAAGATATACAGCGACAATAATAGTGGTAGAAAGAGGCTCAGTTCCGTTTTAAATCTACTAATACAAGTATATTTTATGAATGGTTGGTTGGCGTTAGTGCTTGAGGTTCCAGTCGATAACATTCATTGCTCTACCTCCACAGTTCTTCTAACTTGACTAAACGTTTCCCTGGTTTATTACTGTTCTCCTTCCTCTTTCTTCACCCTAGCCGGACTTCAAATAATATACGGAAACGAAATATATATTTATATACGACTTTGAAAGAACACACACACTCAAAAAAAAAAAAGCAAGTTAGTATAGACTTAGTCTTTTTGCAGACTCTTCTATAAATAACCCTCCTAACTTTTAGAACACTTTCGAAAGACATAACGACTCTACATTGCCCCCACCAGACAGACTTACACACTCACACTACCTTATCTTAACAATACTTTTATACACTTACTAACTTACGTAGTGGACACAGTTTCTTGTAAACATAATTTATTAACTGATCTACAGTTTCCACCAGTGAAAAATGTCCACTTTTGAAAGAAGAATTGTAACTTAAAACAAGTAATGGACTTTCTTACTGTTTAAATTCTAACTTTTCTCCGATTTACGCCCAAAAATTGGGATACGTAAGTATTCACAAAGAATTAAAACCAGTCTTATTATTATTAATATTATTATTACTATTATTATTATTATTTGTTTTTAAATGATTTAAGGCGCGTCAACATCTAAGGTTATTGGCGCCCGCAGCTTTTTGCAGTACACTACCGGCCTCCGGACAGTGTTCTCTCCGATGGACAATACTGTCCATCACCGGACAGTCAGCTGTAAGAAGCTCCTAGGGAGAGAAAATCTAAGGGTCAGCAGACTATTATAGTATTATTATTATTTTTTTTTTTTTTGGCGCATCAACAGCTGAGGTTATTAGCGCCAATTATTATTATTATTTAAATATTATTGTTATTGACCCTTAAAATGAGAGATATTGATGGAGAGGAAGATAACCCCTGATGTGTAAGGAACAGGAGCTTAGTCCGATGTAATGCTGCTCAAGCGAATCCGGGCTAAGCCGCTAAGATCGGCGGAGAGCAAGGGGTGTTCTTTACGCCGCTTAAGCGGGAGCCTGGAACACAGTGCTTAACGGACATTTCACCCCTCTACAGAAAAACAAATTATTAATATTATTTTTAATGATTTAATGCGCGTCAACATCTGAAGTTATTGGCGCCCGGAGTTTTTTTCAGTGCACTGGTGGCCTACACACTGTGTTCTCTCGTTACAGACAACACCGTGAGCAGTGAGCTGTAAGAACCTCTTAGGTAGAGAAAATCTAAGGGTCAGCAGCTGGGGATTCGAACTCGGGAACTTGGCACTGGGAAAAAAATTGATTCTCAAAAGTGGGTGGTAGACGAAAGAAGGTTAAAAACCACTGATTTAGAAGAAATACCAAAATGGCATTTCCAGGTGGCCCTGATTTTTCAAAAACATTTTTCACTTTGTCCACCTAACCAAAATTAGAGTTTGTAGTATTTTATGGTTGCTTTCGAATAAACTTCTCCTTTATTTCCCCATTAACAAATAAAAAATCAATTTAAAAATCAATCAAATCCAGATCAGAAAATTCGCTAATTTTAATGTTCGTAGGCCGTTTCATAATTAGCCATTTTCAATTAACCATTGTAGGCCTATTAATTGGCCACTGCAGGCTCAGAAAACACATGGCATTGCATGGGCCTGGCAGATGATAGCCTTTTTAGGTTCTGTCAGGAAGAAGAGGAAACGGCACTGCACGTGTTGAGTCAGTGTGAGGGGCTTCTCCTGGCTAAGGATGTTACTTCTTGGGGAGGAAAAACCAAGGCCTGTGGAGCTTTTACCCAAGGAGTCGCTCTCCAGAATTAAGAGTCTGAGATTAAACGGACAGGTCTGGAGGGCAAGCTCTAAAGCTGGGGAGCCACAATAGACCCAAAGGGGTCGCCGAGGCGTAGGTCTTAAGGCCGCCCTAATTTAATCAATTCTCTTCTATTCTATCGTTAATTTTGTTAAATAATTTATTTCAGTAGCCATTTTGATTAACTCCGTGCTCTAATGTAAATCGTTGCAATAATTCAACTCAAATTCAGTAGCAGGCGCTGAATGATAACAGTAAATTATATTATATATAAACGGGACACGTTTTGGTTTTATGAATTAATCGAGTTTTGAAGTAAATAGTTCAATTAGCAGTGAAGATCTCCTTTAGGGCCAATATCGTTCGATTAGCGCTCTTTTTGATTAAAAAGTGATTTTTTTGGGGGGATGTGAGAGGGAAATACTGAGAAGGATTGATATGTGGGATGCTGGGTAATTGAAGCGAACTGCTAGCAGATTACGGCCTAGATGCAGCGAATGTTACCCAATATCCGGCAGCTGAACATTAGATTCAGAGCGCCGAGACAACATCCCTTTTTATTGTAACGAAGTTGACCTGAGCCGGAGAAGAAAGGGCTAGACTGTTCTGGGAGTTTAGTGACCGAAGCCTATAACTGACCACCACTGTGTAAAAGCTAAGGGAGCGGCCCCAGTTGGGGTGGGGGCAGTGTGTGTTTTCCCAGTCAGTGAGTCGCAGGTGGGAGTGAGACAGTCGGAGTTGGAGTGGGGCAGTTGCAGTTGAAGTGAGGCAGACACAGTTGTAGTCAGCCAGTTTTGAGAGTCAGTTTGGAAGTGACAGTTTTGAGAGAGTCAGTGTTGCGGAGTGTTTCAGAGTTAGCCAATTGGGCAGTTAGTCAGTTAGTGAGTAGAGCTTTGTTAGTGCAGCTGAGACTAATGCAATTCAGTGCAGTGCGGACCAGTAGTCAGTCGTGGAACAGTTTTGTGGCGTTACGCAGAGTAAGTAACAGTAAACTGTTGTGACTGTTGTAAATGGTAACTGTAATGAATAGCGATAGTTGCTAGTAAATGTTAATGTGAGTAATGTAATGTGATAATAAATCAGGTTATTACTTACAAATTTAGCGAGTTTTATTATTTATCGAATCCATATATTAATAACTAGTGGCAATCATTAGTTGTTGTTAAAGTTTTTAGTAAAAAGACACAAAAATGAGTTGGGGCTGAATCCCCATAATTTAAATTAAATTAAAATGCAGAAAAATCATAAAATGTTATCACTTGTGTCATCCAAAAATGTCTTTAATATATTCTGAAAGGATTCACGAAAAATCATGTTAAAAGACAAATTTAAATCGGGTTCTTTTTTGGAAAATTCAATTCTGACTGAATTATGTGGCTGTAATTGAATATTAAGCATTAATCACTTGAGCTGTTTGATTTGATTCTACCATTGTAGTCACCAGCGAGCTGTAGTTGAACTGTTCTATTGTGATTCAATCTGTCTTCCATAATTGAATTAATTATCCCATAGATTGCTATAGACATTAATGTATTATGATATTAACAGTGGCCCTACTGACTGTAAAAGCTGCTGTAACTGGAGCCGAATCTTCTGTAAAGTTAGTAATTATTAAGAAAATGCCGGTAATTTTACAAATAAGTCTTGAAAATTGTATAAATATACCAAAAGCTTTTTCTCTTAATTGTGCCGTTTCTTAATTATCTCTTTTAGCGTATTTAATAAGAACAGCGTTAGCAAGCTGAACGGGAAAGAGTTAGTGCTCGTTTTAGCGTAATTACTTTAGACCAACTAACATTACTAGTTAGCATGCTGCCGCTGCCGACATGGGAAACTGCTTGCCTCCTCAGCCTGAATTTTCTTCATTTCCTCAGTCTGGAGATTTCTATCAAGCTTAATCACCTTGCAAAATTCATTTTGCTTTTCAAAAACATTTTGAAAGGTTTACCTAGAGTACGGAGCTCAGTTTTATACTTATAATCTTTCTATCTTCCTTTTGTGCTCTTTTGTATGCTATTTTTTTCTATTCATTTTTATTACTTATGTTCTTTATGATTTTAATTTAGGGTAAGTCAACATTTGAAGTCATTGGATGTTCGGGCTATATTCTCTGAAGACACCAGCGAGTTGTGGAGAACACTGCCGATTTCCAGATTGTGTAATCTCATTACAGACTACACCAGGGATCCCCAAACTTTTTACACAGGGGGCCAGTTCACTGTCCCTCAGACCGTTGGAGGGCCGGACTATAAAAAAAAAACTATGAACTAATCTCTATGCACTCTGCACATATCTCATTTTAAAGTAAATTAACAAAACGGGAACAAATACAATATTTAAAATAAAGAACAAGTAAATTTAAATCAACAAATTGCCCAGTATTTCTGTGGGAATTATGGGCCTGCTTTTGGCTAATGAGATGGTCAATGTCCGGTTTAGTTATAGTGCTTTGCCTTTCTTCCTACTTCTGCTGTTATTTTACACGGCTTTCGGAGCCGTGACGCGTGCATCCCGCGTCATCGGAAGTAGTTCTGTACGTGAGCGACGCCGTCACATACAGTGCTCCTCTCACTGACCACCAATGAAAGAGGTACCCTTCAGGAAGTGTGGCGGGGGCCGGATAAATGTCCTCAGGGGGCCGCATGTGGCCCGCGGTCTGTAGTTTGGGGACCCCTGGACTACACTTTCCATAACTAGAGATTTACGGAATCCTGGGAAGGAAACATCTAAGCGAAAAGCGCATGGATTTGGACCTAGGCTTAAAGTGGGGCCTGATGCTTAGTAATCCACCTCACTACTATAACTAATCCTAATTTTCCACCACATTGTTAGAGTGATAAGGATAACTTGCCTGCCTTAAAAGCCAAGATCCGCCTCCAACAGAAAAGAACGCTTCTTTTGTTAAAGATTAAATCTCAAGTGTTCTTTACAGGATTGCTTCAACCAAAGCAAGTATATGTCTTCTTTCGAAGCCGATATTCTCATCTGTCAGGAACAGGCCGTTTTACAAGATGAACCATTGGGATCAACTCGATCGAACCTAAGACCTACATATTATCTCTTTTACACTTAGAGCCTGTTAGTTTGGCCTCTACTCTGTTATGGTTGTGACGATGTTGCGGTGTTATGAGACAGAAAAATAACCACCTGCCTTACAGTCTTATCTTCCAAAATTGTATCTGGCTATCATTAGCTTCTATTTTGGTGATATTAACATTCCAAACCAGCTTTCATTCTGGTTTCAACCAATAATAGGGAATTTCTGGCTCCAGAAGTCACATATTGGTAGATCACCTTGGCATCTTCTTAGTGGATAGACAGTTGTTTGGTCGATCCCAACTTTGGTTTGGACACGTTGAATGGACTACTCACTCGGTCGTAACAAAGTTGCGCTTGGAAAACTATATAGTAATGACGAATGTCTCAGTTTCCGTGAAGGAACCTTCCGTGATCAGTCTCCCTGCTGATGGCGACATGTCTATGACTCTTAACACGAGCGCCACCGGAATTCATTGTCAAGAACTCTACGCCTTGTGGACGTTGGACCGAAAGCCCATATCAAAACCTTCTTTCAGTTTACTTTCATCGGTAGTAAAGCGATTGCTATAATTTTGAGTAGATTAAAAAACTGTCTTGTTCCATGATAACCTAAAGGAATCCAGGCCAGAATTAATAATCTACTCCAAATTGCCGAAGAAACTATTAGAATAATATTTTTTACCAAATCAATACTTTATTTGAGTAAATAAAATATTTACAATTAGATGTTGAATGAATTAATTTATAAATTAAGAAATATCAGCTAATTAATACGCTCCTGATTGGTTGAAATCATTGAAATTATTAAAATTGATGAATGTTGAGTTTATGAGTGAAATTGTCAAATTTTAATCTGTAAATTTTCTCGAAGTATCAGAAATATTGTAGTTGAACAATGATGGCCCAAGCATCACAATTGCTACACACACAATTTAAAAATAAAGCATTTTACAATATTGTTAATTTTCTAAATCAAAAAAGCGCTAAGAACAATTTAAACAGCTTAAAAAAGAGAGAGAGAAAAAAAAACCTTAAAAAGAAAGTACACTATTTATAAACCCGGATGGCAGACATTAGTGGAAGTAGAGCTTGATGACACAGTCAGGACATTAGCAACATTAACAGAGGTCATTGGCGGACCAGTAGAGCTGTTTTGTTCCAGATAAGTGGGCGGAGTTGTGACTCTCTCTAGCAAGTACACGCTATGTTGTCAATCAGTTCCTGTCATTAGACTAGAACATGAGCTCCTACAATCTGCATAATTATTTTGCTCCTAATTAATGGACAATTTTAATGAAGAAAAAAAAACTATAATGAGGTAAATTTTAATTATTCGCCACATTTCATTGACTACTTTATTTGTGTCCACCAAATTCCGCAGAACATTAAAATTGTTAAAATTATAAAGTGGATATTGTTCTTAATTTTGCCAAATAATTAATAAAGTAATTTTGTCATTAACAAATCGAATATGATGTATATAAAGTAATGTAAAATAGCAAAGTAATGCCTATTTTTTCAGGCAGGCTTTACGAGTACGTCCAACTACCAAATAGGTATCGTGGACGAAGGACAACATAAAAGCAAACATACTTAACTGTAAATTCTTTTCTTTAACCATTAAATAAAAATCCAAGGCCTAAGACAGGGAATTGAACCCACTAACAAACAGTACATCTTAGCTTTGTGTTCTTTGTTAGCTAGACGAAAACTTTACCAATATATAAATATAAATGTATATATTTCTTATGTAGTTATTTCTGTCATCTATTGTTCTTAATGACATATAAGGGCTAAGTTTTCCAAAAAAGAGCTAGATCAATAATGAAAGCTATGCCGCCCCAAAATGAGATCATTTCAAAGTATTGTGGAACAACAGTGCTGTGTTTATGTGAAATTTTACCCTTTGGACAGCTCAAAAACCCCAATCAAGAGCTTTAGGAAAACTAATTTTAACAGGATTTGTGATTCAACAAATCTTTGTCGTTGGGTTTAAATATTTGGAGGTGAGGCTATCTATTGAAAACCAATACCCCTAAATGGGGTTTTATTTAATTTAAATAAAATGATTGAAGTACTAACAAAGAAATAATGCTGATATAGTTTTTCAACTTTACTTAATCAGCAACCTGGACCAAATCTCCTCCACACTTCAAACAAACTGTAAAGATGAATAGGGGCTACATCCCCTGTCTCGAAAACTCCTTTTTTGTTATAGCATAAGGGATTGAATTTTGAAGGAATTTAAAAACGTCCAAAAAATAACCCGCTTTATTTCAAGAACTATTAGCACTAATGCATAGCTATTTATACTAGTTATAGAGCTTACTTCTCTCTACGATATGGTAATGGAATCGTTGAAATCGGAACAACACAAATGGAGATATAAAGGATTGAAATTTGAAGGAATTTAAAAACCACCAAAATTTAACCTTCCATATCTCAAAAACTATTATCACCAATACATTGCAATTTATACCAGTTATAGAGCTAACTTCTCTCTACAATTTTGTAATGAATTAATTAAAATCTGAACAATAGGAATAGAGATGTAGAGGTTTGACATTAGGAGAAATTTAAGGTTACTATTGTTATTAAAACATATCTATTTTTGCCAGTTATAGAGCTAACTTCTCTCTACAATTTGGTAAAGGAATCATTGAAATCGGAACATTACATACGGAGATATAAAGGATTGAAATTTGAAGAAATTTAAAACCACCAAAATTTAATATTTTCTATCTCAAGAAGTATTATAACCTTTCTTCCACTGCAGCAGGATCGGCGGCTTAGCCTGCTTGCTCTCCAGATCTGGCTCCAATGGATTCTTTTTTACTTGGGGTACCATTAAAGGAAAAGTCTATGAAATGCCGGTCAATGATCTTCATTCTTTAAGAAGAGTAATTGAATCATTAACAGCGATCCAGTGCCGTTCGGCTATTGCTGCTGTGGAAGAAAGACACCGATTCCTCATTTTCTTTATTATTTATTTATTTACTTTTAATTGTCATTATTTTCTATTAAAGTAGTTGGAAGACACTATTAATTTTTTTTTATTATAACCTACCTAATAATAATTTATAAAATGGAAATCTTTAGACGTGAATATCTCATAAACAAAGCGCTAACAGGCATACCTTCAGAGGAAAATTTTTTCGTGTTTTGAGGTCCTAAATTCATATTTTCAGTTAAGACACTTAACCCTGAAACACTCTGTACTATATAAAATAATTTTTATTTTTTTAAGGAGATAATGCAGATTAATATAATTTGATAATCGGATTAGTGAATCGTCGAAGCTTAAATTTGATAATGCTTTAAAGGTTTTTAATCATACTGGCAAGGAAAGTAGGATCAAAGGATGTATTCCTTTCAAAGGAAATCACTTAAAAGACTAATTGCGGAGTTGCGATATAACCTTTAAAACATGTAATTTTCTATTTTTATTTTTTTTTAAATGATTTAAGGCGCATGAACAGCTGAGGTCATTGGCGCCCAGTTTTAGTGCACTGCCGGCCTCCGGACAGTGTTCTCTCTGTCCATCACCCCGGACAGTGAGCTGCAAGAAGCTCCTTGGAAGAGAAAATCTAAGGGCCAGCAGCTGGATTCGAATCCGGAACCTCCGCGTGGGAATTCAATACGCTAACCGCATAGCTAATCGCTTCCCTTATTATTTGTAATTTTAGGGTGAATTGAAACAGAAATTTTGTCTGAAGTGATAAAAGTAGAAAGATTCCTGACTTGCTACAATTGAATAAGCTTTGCCAACCAACCTAACTACTTTTTTTAACAAATATATAAAAAGCTAATAACTATTTCTCACCAGACAGACAAAATTTGCCTCCACCAAAGCAGAGAAAGTAATTAAGGGCAAGATATAGATATCTATGTAATGTAGTCTTTTGAGTAAGTACTTAATTAACAATTCTTAAGGGAATGCTCAAGAGATTTTAAGGGAAATAACAATCTGCATTAACGAAAACAAATATTTAATATTAATAAAAATATATAAATCCGTTATTACGTGAAATGAAAATAAAAATTGTAACGGATAGCAACAGTGGTTGGGAGAGAGAGATTTGGTTATAATATAAAGAAGGCAGTGTTATTTACCGTAGAGGGAAAATAACATGCTGAGACTTGTTTCTGTTTACGTTTATTTTCCACCAATGAAACCATTTCTTCGAACTTGTAAGGATATATTTACATACATTTGTGTGGGATTACTAGGGCATGAACAGTGGAACGGATAGTATTATGTAGTCAGTAGGATCGATAAAGATATCTGCAGTGTTTGCTGTATATCGATAAGAGCTTAGAATGCTACCTTACGGGACAATAGCTAATGCTCGTCAAAAAACAGAAAGAGGTAAAAAGTCTTCAATCATTCATCGCTGAAATTAGGAGTCGGAGAGAAATGTTTTTAAGGTTAACTAGAGAAGTGTGGCCATTACTTCCAAGATATGCCACTCTGGTTTTACAGTTTTCGGCCTTTGGTTTGTGTCCGCCATATAATCATAAGAACTGGTCTCACTACTAACTCATTCCTAAATTGTTTGATTCTGATAAAAAAAAAGAAAAAGATAAAAAGAAGCAACTAAAACTGTCAATAGAGACAAGTAAATTAGGGCAGAAAGCTTAACAAACAGCTTTAACTCTCCTTGCTTAACACCAACTATTTAATCCTATCTGGATTAACTCTGTCTGGATGAGTTTTAATTCTCTGTTTTTAAACGAAAATATAGTAAATTATCTTTTCTCCTGGTACAAAGAATCAAACAATGCTTATAAATGTTTATTACAAGTTGAATTCTCTAATATTGCTTAAATAATATTATATTATTCGAAAACTTGCCAATTCTTTTACCCAGAAAACACCAAATTATCCCCGTAATGGATTTAGAAAACAACAAATAATCATTCCAGGGGAAATAAAAACGATTACGAAAGTTTTGAGACACTAAGAATTAACACGCTTTTGATGAGAAAAGTAAAAAATATTATGTAATTAATTCTAATAACTGAGGATGATGCAAAGTAATATCACTCTGCTATTAGACGTGAAAAAGTAATAAATATTACTAAAATGGCGGAATATATATTTTGTAATGAATATTTATTGCATATTTATAATTTTAAATTATTATTTTTTTTAAATTCCAATTTTTTACAAAATGAATAAAGCAAAAGTTACTGTACATAACTTTGAATATTGGAATAATGAGCTGAGCGCAAAACCCTAGAAAATGGATTCACAAAATTAAAATATTTTTTTATAAATAAAATGATAAGATATTTATTAACAATAAGAAAAGTATTTTGAAATGAATTAATAATTTAAAATTTAATTTTTACTTATTTTTTACTCTACTAACAGTGTGGGCACGGAGATTGAAGATTTAGTTCACTTTTTAGCATTCTGGCCAGCACTAAGTGAGATTAGAGAAAATGTTCTTTAATAATGAATATGTAACGAAAGACATTAGTTTGGCATACCATATACTATATAAATGGAAAAAATTGGGTCGTTTTATCAAATTACTGCAGATCTGCCTACGCTTATCGATCTGAATTAATATGAAATGTTTACGAGAATTCTTTTAATGTTTTAATTTAATTGTTAATAGTTAGAAATAAAGTTGAAAGAGTGTATAGCGCGCCTATGGACCAGAGAGGTTCTACACCTGGACGCTCATGAACGGATAACGTCTTTGTGCTTAAACAAGTGTCCGATAAAAGGCGACTCGGGGCAGAGAGACCCATTTAGCCTTCATTGATCTGACCAAGGCATATGATACAGTACAAGGAAATGTCTCTGGGCGCCCCTTAAGGAGAAAGGGATTGGACAGTCTTTGATTAACATGATAAGGCTGTTATATGAAAACGAAATTATGGTCATAAAAGTAGCTAGGGAAATTTCTGACGACTTCTCTCCAACAAAAGGACTGAAACAAGGATGTTGCGCAGCTGCCACACTCTTCAAGATATACCTGGACCATGTGTTGTCCCAATGGAAAAGGAAAGTCTCTGGTATGGGTATCCCTATTGATGATGCATTTTTGGCTTCCCTACATTTCGCAGACGATCAAGTAGTGATAGCCCAGGATAGTGATGATATAATCTTTATGGTCAAAAATTTTGCAAAGGAATATAGGTCCTGGAGGCTAGAAATCAATTTCGACAAGTCAGAATATATGGTAGTGGGAGGATCAAGCAACGAGAAAGATCTCCAACTCTCAGATGGATCAAAGGATAAAGGGATAGACGCAAGGATTGGCAGTAGGGGTACAAGAAAGGATTAAAGGATGGGGAGATAGAAGGAGGGAAGCCGATGGGGGAGACACACCGACCCGTCAGAGCCCCGTTAGCCGCAACAAATGCCGCGTTACCAGTTGACGAGGAGGGGTTAACTTGCCGCCTGACCTCCGGAATCGCATAAAGCTTTCAACCGGAGTCACAACGACCTTGTGGACCCGGGAGAAATAGGGAGATTCGCATCTTTTCGGACAGCCAGGCAGCACTGAAGGCTCTCGTATCCTTCAGAATCACCTCTTCTCTGGTCTGGGAATGCAGGAAGGCCCTAGAACTACTGGCGCGGCACAACAAAGTTCGGTTGGAATGGGTGCCGGGTCATGTGGGTATTGAAGGGAATGAAAAAGCTGATTATCTGGCCAGGAATGGGGCTAACACTCCTTTCATCGGTCCAGAGCCTGTCCTGGGGATCACCAGGGGTTCGGTTCGCGCGGCTCTCAGAGATTGGATCTGGAGGGAGTACGAAAAGAACTGGGTGATGTGTCCTGGGGTTAAACACAGCAAGACCTTGATGCCTTGGCTGTGTAAGCAAAGATCCAAAGAGACCCTGTGTTTGGGCAGAAATCAGATTACTCTGATTACAGGCCTATTCACGGGGCACGGTAGGTTCAAGAAGCATCTGCGCAAGGTGGGGCTTATCAGCTCGGAGCCGTTGTGCAGATTATGCCAGGAAGAGGAGGAAACGGCCTCTCACCTGTTGTTCGATTGCGTTGCAACCGAACGTTTGCGCTATGAAACCTTTGGAACGTTGAGGCCGAAGGAGATAGTAGCGCAAAAAGAACTAGTAGGGAAAGTCCTTGACCTCTTTAAGAGGGGAGGGTTCACCTACTAGAACTAAGAAGGGACTGGCACAATAAGTCTTCTGTGGCTGCGGTGCCTTGGGGCATAGGTCCCGTCCCATCTACTATCTTAATCTTAATCTTCTCAGATGGATCCACAATTATGAATGTGAAAAGCATTAAATATCTGGGGTCTATATTTGAGAAGGATGGCTTCTCAGATAAAGATATAGAATACCGAATTTAAAGTGGCCGAAAAGCCATAAGAATGTTGAATTCTGTATTGTGGAATCCACACATATCAGTTGGGGTGAAAAAGCAAATTTATACGTCCATTGTAGAGAGTATATTGTTGAATGGGATCGAGACCTGGACTCTCAGGAAAAAACAAAGCAGAAGCTTAGAGCTGTCGAAATGGACTTCTGGAGAAGGTCGGCGTGATGCTCAAGAGGTGAAATCAGAAGCAATAAGAAGACTCATGGAAGTGGACAACGACATAATAGTCCGGATATACCAAAGAAGTCTAACTTGGTATGGCCACTTACAGAGAATGGGAGACGACGGTTGGCCCGGAAGATGTTTAAGGTGGCAACCAAAAATAACCGATCTTGGTCTTTTCTTTCCTCGAAAAAGATTTGAAAAAGTAGCTCAACTCAAAAACGGACAGCAAGAACTCACCACAAATACAGATTAGACTCGAAGAAATTATCTTTGTGGCAGACTTTTAACTCTAAAGTCCCAAATACTGCTAGTTTAGAGCTTTAATAATGTTATCAAATTAAGAATTATATAAACTCAATTTCTTTTCTTTAAAAATGTTTCTTTATAGCCGATTCTAGCACCCTCTGGGATTTGGCATACTCTGGAATTTAGTATCCAGGAAAGCCACAGTTTTCATTGGAGAGAGAAAGAAAAAATAATTAAAGCTGCCATTCGTAAATTCCTGGTCGGAAAACTCAATACTGAAAATTAGACATTATTTTTTCACTGTTTTTCGTGCGCATTTTTATGACAGATCATTGTTACTATTGTGAAACCCATCATGCTGATCAGTGGTAGTGGTGCATCCTTGATGCATTTTTTTTTTTATTAAGGCGCGTTAATAATTGAGATCATTGGCGCCCAGAGCTTACTTTTCAGTGCACATCCAGCCTCCGGGCAAAGACTGTGAGCTGTAAAAAGCTACTAGGAAAAGAGAAAAATCTGAGGGCCAACAGCTGGATTCGAACCAATGAACTCCGACGTGGGAATCCAATTCGTTAACCACTCAGCTAAACCCTTCCCTCTTCATGCTATTTAATGAGGCCAAAAGTTAGCTAGTGTTGTTGGTTAGGTGGTGAATAAATGTGAATCACAATATAACCGAGTATAGAAGCTTCTCAAGTTGCATCTTTACACTTTGCTCGCTCTCAAAAGTTTGGAGCAAAGTTTGTGACTGTAAATGTGTATATATATTTGTATCGCTTACATACATATAGTGAAGCAAGGTGAAGGTAAAGGAGAGGTGCGAATGTATTGTTGTGCTTCTTTCTCTACACAACACCGCTCTGTTCGCTCCACAAGCTTTGCTCCAACATTGGCAATCTATTATTCAACATATATCTATGTGTAGTCCTAACACATACTTTAACTTCTTGTTTCTTCCACACTCTTGTGGATCCATATCTAAATATATATATATATACATATGTTCGGTCCGTATTACCACTTTACACCTTTCATACTATTATATAACCCCTTACAACCTCTGTGCACAGATATGTATAAACATGATTCAATTGCTTACCAAAGCACTATTACCCACTAGACCTTGTCTAAAATAAACGCTAATATTTTCTCCTGTCTTGATAAAAAGTTTATTTTTATCAGTCTGCGCCATCTTCCTAAAAAACGAAAGATCTCATTATTCCTGTGTTATAGATACAACTCGGTCCTTAGTAACATCTACTACCCACATTATGGAAAATTCTCGGATCCACGAATGTTCTTAACTCCTAATAAATCCGTACATTTTTCTTCTCCTTATATACTAGTCAGCATACTATCCATTTCAGAACAAATGATGACTAAACTATTACCAAATTTCACAGATTCCTGGCTGACAAAATTAATGCCAAAAACATTTATGATACTCCTTCAAATAGAGTCCTTATAGCGACTGCACTACCTCTCCTAGCTCTAGTCCATCTAGAGTTTATAGGCAGACTCCTTTCCTCGTTAGTTAACAGCACATATTTCCATTATTTCAAGGTCCTAGGTTAGGTGTAGTCGATCAAACCATATTCTTGATACGCGATTAGCTTTGGTGAGTACCGAGAACTAAGGCTAGTCGCCTAGAAGATAGTCTAGCTTTGTGAAAACATCTTACAGTTCTGGCGGAGATAGACAAATTTTTTACACTCTACATAGTCTCTTTGGACCTTTTATCTGAAAATCCGCTCGTGTTGAGAGATCCGTACAGCAAGAACGAGCCTACCCACTTCTTCTGGACTTTGATAGAGATCTTAACATTCTTTTTACCACACAAGTCGCCAAAACACGATACAGGAAATTCCATTTCAATCTGTATTCACACGGAAATCCTCTAGCTCAAAATCTTTTTTCTAGAGCTTTTTCTGCCAGCCCAACAAGAAGTCATGAAAGACAGTGACCTCGAGATCTGCTCTCTTAACCCACTCTTAACAACAAGGACGAAGTTTACCCTAAATGGTAGGAAATAATCTTTTTTTTTTTCAATTTTGCAATCTTTTAATAAAACAGACTTAACCAATCAAAGTAAATGTTCTTTCGTCTATTAATCTTACCTACGCTCTAACAAAGAAAATTGAAATATTCAATTACTACCCATTTTGAAGATTAAGACTTCTACATCTACAAAATCATAGTGTTACCAATTTTTCTGGAAGGGTATAACTAATATTTTCCAAATATGACGATATTAGTGCATTTTTTGAATCTATTGCAAGATATTTCAATTCTTGAAGCTTTGTTAATCTTTGACTTGTTCAGAAAATAACTATTAGTGGAGGCAATTGCCTTCTACAAGATAATGAAACAGTTTCTTTTGTCGGTAATGCAATTTGTCTAAATAAATTCAAATCACTCGTTAATTTTGACAAGTACTTTAGACATGACATTTTTAAACTACAATTGTTCTTTTTTGCTAATGTCAGAGTAGTAATAGTTTTTTTCTTAAAAGAAAATGATTTTTTGAGATTGAATTTGCCGCGGATTTTAGATTTTCAAAAATAAATAAATAAAAATAAAATAAATTGGTGAATAACGTTTTGAGATAATGACATTGTGAACTACCAATAGTAACCATTAAAAGATACTTTTTCTCTTTAGTATTCACCCCAGTGTAGTATCACGATTACATTAGAGACCAAATATTGTCATCGTCTCTGGGAAAGAAATCATTGTGAAGGCATATTATCTAAACTAGAGACATCCTAGACAATTCTCTGGAAAGGTTATCTTGGTTTAGTAGTTAGGACGGCGCCATTAAGCCTATGTGATACACTTTAAACGGCCCCCATCGTTACCAATGGTGAATACCAACAACAAGGTCGTACCTATACTATTATCAAACAGTACTAAAGCACTTATGACAAAACTAAAACATATAAACAGGCTTACCAACAGAGGAAACTGTATTCTCTCTTTAATAGCCCGGCAACTTAAAATAAATTTTTATTTTACTATGTTCTACAAAACAAACTCATTGTTAATAATTATTTGCAATATAAAATAATTTATAAAGTACCACGGTAGCCGAGCGGTTAGATATGAGGCCCTCAAAGCTAAGATGTATTGTTACTTAGTGGGTTCAATTCCCGGTGTAAACCTTGCATTTTTTATTTAAAGATTTATATAAGAATTTGATAGTAAAATATGTTTGCTAGAATCGCAGTCAGATAATTTGGTAGTTGGACGTAACGCTCGCCTGAAAAAATAGGCATTACTTTACTTTACTTTTTAATTTGTATTTCGTCACTTCAGTAGGAAAGGACTAAAGATGGTGAAGACATTTTCCTGTTGGAATGGTTACTTTATAGAATATTATTCGTAATGCTGCTAGATAACAGGCGTTCTCGATTGATTCTCGAAATCGAGTTCACAGTTTACTTATTTGATTGAACATCTCTTAAATTATTATAATCTTGAACGAACTGAACACCAAAAAAGAGCCCACCAATTAAACCATACCATCAGTCGAACAATCCCGAGCAGTGTCTAAAAAGGTACATCTAAAATTTTAGCAGAAGCAATTTTATTGATAAAAAGGTAATAAAACAATCGCTTGAAAAAGAATTGGTACAGTCATGGCAAAAAGAAAACTACTAATAAACAAACAAAAATTGATAAAGAAATTATTATCCAAACTTTTTGCATAATTTATGAAACAAACATAGAGTTCGCCAGGGTCGATCGATTCGCCACTAATTATACAATACATTACACGCTTTTCCCGATATTCACATTAATGGATAATTCAGTTTTTCACATTGAGGTACATATTCCCGATCTAAAAAGAAGTGTAACAAACGTTTATAATTGGTGACAATTTAAATATCTTATCTATGTCATTTTATAAACCAATCATTTTATAAAGTTTCTACAATTTGTAATGTCATAGGTTAATTTCAGATCATTGATTGTAAACAATAATTTACAAACACGTAGCACAATAAATGGTAAATACAATACATTTTAGATAAAGTATTTTACCTTAAAATGATGAAATTCCGTAACTACTCTATTCTTTTCTGAAATAGTGCAGACATTTTTATCCAATCAGTTTGGTTTCATTCTAAAATAGAAAATTGGTCTATATTTTCCAATCTCTAACAAAACAAACCACTTCTTTTTTACTAACTTCAAACAAATTAATCCAAAATCCGTTGATTAACTCAAAATTTATCTTATTCTCATTTGATAAACACCACTAAACACAATATCTGTTTGATGCTGTTTATTGATTAGACAAAACTAATTGGTTACATGAACCTTGGAGTACTTCTAGTGGTAATTACCAGGCTTCCACTTCAAAGGCCATCACTCCAAGTCTGAGACACTATATTACCGCTTAATATATTAGTTTATTTGAAGTGTTCACTTAAAATATAGATTACAGTATTAACTAGTATTTATATTAACCAAATATTGATCAGTTTTATTTAGTTCAGGCTCATTTCAGTCTTATTTACTTTTTGAACTTTGACTGTTACTTAAAAACGAAAAATCGCTGAAAACCACTCTTTCGATTTATCAACACAAAAATACCAAAATCAGAAATCACAGATTAATTTCGATTCATTGATTGTAAACAATAAAATTCCGAATCGAATGACACCTCATTCATGAAAATCGGTTCACGCGTTTAGGCGCTACGCAGTTTACAATAAAGGTAACAGCAACAACAAGAAACAAGAACAATTTCTGAAAATGCCGTTTTTGCTCATTTTCTGCAACTTTTTTCTCGAAATCTATTTCATCTAAGTTGTTGTAAAAAAAAATTACAGTTATAAAGGAGGATTTTCCCTATAATTTAAAGAAAATTTGGGTATTTTATCTTTTATAGAAAAAGAGAAAAAAATTGTCAAAGTTGGGTGTTTTTTAACGTTACGCTTTTTCGTGCACTTTTTGACGATCAACCCTTATACAACTGTCTTAGATTTTGGACAAAGTCTTTTACCATAAAATGATGAAATTCCTCTACTATTCTGTTCTCTTCTGATATCTTGCAGACGTTTTTATCCAATCTGTTTGGTTTCATGAAATGATTTTACTGAATATGATTTATGTAACAATGTCAGTTCCTAGTTTTAAAACAGAATCTTTTAAGTGGCTCTTCTATTTGTGTGATTAGTGGTGTAGAGACTAGTATTTGGAATTAGGTCTCTAGTCTGAGAAGATTGCTGCCTAATTCAAGTCGATGTGGAGAGCCTCTTGAGGCAATTATAGCCCTTCTTGGAATGAGTTAGGTAAAGAAAGCTTTCCAGCTTATGGGCTGGAGAGACAGATACTTTGGACCTTAGAAAGCGTCATATACGCTCATCCTATCAGTCTCTACTGGTCAAGGTAAGTGTTTACACTTCCAGATGTTCTTGCCGATAACAAGTCGCGTATCTTGACGCGGACTAGGCTGTGTGCAATGCCAAAACAAATCGAGCCTTATAGCTTCTTGGCAAGAATAATCAGAAAGAAATCGCTACAGGGTCTAGCAGGTGGAACTAGCCTTTGAGGTGGACTATGATAAGAGTAGAGGCAATTGCTAGGGATGTGAAAGCCTGCCAGATTAGATCAGAAGTAACGGTTCCTCTCCAAGCACTGCTGCCGACAGAGTGTGCCGACTAGTTCCAATAGGAAAAATCACTCTTTTCTATAAGTTTTTCCACCTGTCGTTCAAGTGTATTATCTACTCTGGATTTCCAGTGCTATTAAGGACCCTAAAATAATTTTGAGTATAAAATTCTGTTGGGATTTCTAAAAGAGTATAAATTCCTCTTAAAATTTAGCACACATTGTGTTGTATTAAGCAAGACAAATGAACGCTTTGTTTAATTTGTTCCAAACTTTTTTATTCACAAAATTCCCTCAAAGTTCCCAGTTTAGATTTTAGTGTTTTTTGTTTTTTTTTTTTAAAAAAAACGTTTAAATAAATGGGATGAATAGCGTTCATGTCTGACAGCAATTAAATATCATTTTACTCTGTGCTCTTAATTGAAAATAGAATAACAAGAGGATAAACGATGCCAAGCTGCGAGCTGTTTTTTGTGGCATTCCCAAAATAATGTTGCCAACCATGTATAAAATCCAGCTTAAATTTTATTTTATGTAAATTGTTTGATTTTTTTTTTAGTTTATCCTTTCAAAATATTGCATAACTGCACAGATGATGTAATAAATACGAATGCATTTAAAGAAGATTCAGATAATGTAAGAAACATTTATATTTATTATAAGTAATAGAAAACTCAATGGCGCATAATTATGCAGATAAAGTGCAATTTAGTTTAACATTTGCCTCTTTGGGTGTGTGTTGGTGTCTAGTAAAATGCATTAGATGCATTTGGATTAACCACTTGCATAAATAAAACGCTTCTATCAACGCCCTTCTAGATTAGCTCGGCCTAATGTCGGCAGACTAAGGTACCGTTGTTAACCGACCAGGACAATAGTTAGATATTATTAGGACTTGCATGAACTTCTCTCTGGTGCTCCCTATCAGGGCTTTGTGGTTTGAAAGGCTTCGAAATTTGAATGTGAATGTGTAAAAAAAAAAAAAAAAGAAAATGTTGTAATTTCAGTTTTCTGTATAAATGCGTTAGAGGTATTGAGGTAGCCGATCGGCTTGCGAAAAAAGAATGGTCAAATAAGGAACTATGTTAAGAAACAGGAAGGAAGCTGCACATCTTAATGGACTGCCAACTAACTCTAGATAATGCGCTTTGAGTGGTAAGGATGGCCAAATTCCTTATCAACTACCAAGAATTTGGTTTTATGACCAGATTAAGCCACTTAACTGGCCAAGACTGCCTTACAGGCACATCTATGTAGCATCTGTAACCCAACCTTAGAGGCAGATATGACCGTGACCTCAGGTCTGCCATTGGTCGGTTAGCAAAAAAAAAAAAGTGAAATTAAAAAATTAGAGAAGTTTGTTGAGAATATATTTCTACAAAACTGAAGAAAATCCATAAAATAATTAAAGTTATAACCCGATCAGATTTCTCTCAGATGAATAAGACGGTGAACGGATATCTTTTTCATCCTAGCTCAGAGTTAATTAGCAAAATCAAAGACCAAAAGGGAACCCAACTAAACGGAACTACTTAAATACTTTATTTATTAGACTTTGGCGTATCTACTCAATTTTAGTAATAGTATATAATTAGTGCTTCGTTTCAAAGTTTCTTTTTTATGTTTGGGTTTCTTTTGTTTCCTCCTAGCAGTAATGTTCTTTAATTTATTACAGTTGCTTTGTCCAGTTTTATCCTGGTTTATACCAGGAGCTTGGTTTTAGCCATAAGAGAAATAAAAACTTTTTTTAAATAAAAAAGCATAAAACAAATCATTACTGCTCAGACAGCTCTAGAGATTATTTAAAGCCAATTCGAGCCAACAATAGAAACAGATGCCGATACATCCGCTTTTTGCCAGTGTCATGTTTTATTACTCTCGTAATTTTGTTTAAACTATAGAATTCATTTTTATTTTATATTTTTAATGTCTTTTTCAATCTTTTTTTTTTTTTATTTTTCTTTCTGTCTGCAATATCACAATTGCCCGTAACAACTAGTTCATTTTGTCTGACCCAATTTCTAATAAGAACTTCTCTCCAAGAACTTTTTGTCATTCAGTTTAATCCATTCATGATTGAATATATATGTACTTCGGAATCTTAACAGCTTCCCAATATTTATTCTATAATCCACTCCCTTACGAATGGCGGCCTATATTAAATAAATACGAGGGTCGTTTGAAAAGTCCGTGCAAAAATAAAAACTACTTAATTTTTTGGGGTAAACCTTTTTTATTTTTCAACATAGTCTCCTTTTAGGCTTATACACTTCGTCCAACGCTGCTCTAGTTTGTTGATCCCTTCCGAATAATAGGATTTGTCCAAGTCTGAAAAATAGCCATTCGTTTCTGCAATCACCTCCTCGTTTGAATAAAATCTTTTTCCCGCCAGCCATTTCTTCATATTGGGGAACAAATAGTAGTCCGAGGGAGCCAAGTCTGGAGAATAGGGGGGATGTGAAACGAGTTGGAACCCTATTTCCATTAATTTTGCGACCACAACTGCTGAGGTGTGAGCTGGTGCGTTGTCGTGATGGAAAAGGACTTTTTTGTGGGCCAATCGTGGGCGTTTTTCTTGCAGCTCGGTTTTCAAACGGTCCAATAACGATGAATAATATGCACCTGTAATAGTTTTACCCTTTTCCAGATAGTCGATGAGGATTATTCCTTGCGAATCCCAAAAGACAGTCGCCATAATCTTTCCGGCCGAAGGAACGGTCTTCGCCTTTTTTAGCGCAGATTCCCCCTTGGTAACCAATTGTTTAGATTGTTCTTTGGTCTCAGGAGTGTAGTGATGTATCCATGTTTCATCCACAGTGACGAAACGACGCTTAAAGTCCTGCAGATTCTTCTGGAACAGCTGCAAATCGTCCTTGCAACACTTCACACGATTTCGTTTTTGGTCAAGCGTGAGCAATCACGGCACCCATGTTGCGGATAGCTTTGTCATGTCCAAATGTTGATGCAAAATATTATGTACCCGTTCATTCGAGATGCCCACAGCACTAGCAATCTCACGCACCTTCACTCTTCTGTCATCCATCACCATATCATGGATTTTATCAATGATTTCTGGAGTAGTAACCTAAATAGGGCGTCCAGAACGTTCAGCGTCACTTATGCCCATATGGCCACTCCGAAAATTTTGAAACCACTTATAAACTGTTCTAATCGAAGGTGCAGAGTCACCATAATGTTTATCAAGCTTCTCTTTAGTCTCCTGAGGCGTTTTGCCTTTCATAAAGTAGTGTTTAATCAACACACGAAATTCTTTTTCGTCCATTTTTTGAAAATCACTCGACTTCCTCGATTCAAACGAATGCCAAACCCAAAGAAATAGACCGATCTGGCTGAAACTTGGTGTGTGTTCTTCCAAGAGATGCTACTAACTAAACATAACCTCGATACACGCCAGTGGTGCTATCTCTCTGACTTTGCACGGACTTTTCGAACGACCCTCGTAAGCTACCTAATTTCTCTTTATGCAGTTTTTAAAATGATTTAAAATGCAAATTTTAGCAAAATCTTTCGTTGCATGAAATTTTTTTTTTTTTTAAATTCTTGAACGGGTTAAATTTTGCTTTGATTTTGTTATCCTCATGGACTTTTGGATGGAAATTACCTTCCGGGCATAGTCAGACTTTACCCTTTCTCTCCTGGCAAGAAATCCACTCTAAGAGTGTTTATTGCATTACATCAGTGTGGTGTCTCAAATTAAGCGCTTTCCGGATCGCGCTTTTTCCAATTTACTTGGTTTTTTCTTAAGAGGAGCACAAATCTAGCTGTTACTTTTTGCATCGAATTGTCGGCTCGACGAAGCACCATATACCGGAAAGCATTATAGCCACTATAGGCTTCACTCTATTGTTCTCTTCTTTAAGCCTTAGTCCCTCAAAAATCCCACTTTTTTCAAATTAAAATAAAATAAAAAAATTGAAGTGGCCATTATCCTTCACTTAATCGCCGAAGACGCAAACATTAGGCCGACCTTTTCTACCCAGTATAAGAATGAAGCCCCATTGTAAGTAAATGCATGATTTGATCTCGCCGTGCGTCCATTATGCCCTTAAGAGAAACCCTGACCACTGATAAACAGGCAACGAATTTTTCTAACATCTTTGGGAGCCAATTTACACAATGATAGGCTTTAGATCGGTTCATTTCTTGTTAACTATGATATGTTACCACCAATATTTCGGTATGGGAATATTAATTGAATTATGCAATATCAACTTTACCCATCGAATACACGCTAAAAACCTTCCCTCCAACTTAATACCTCTTGACTTTTAATCAAAGCAATAATGTTGAAAATGCAATTATTAGATTTTTGAAATATGTGTTACAAAAGCCAAGAATTGGCACTTGTGACATGTAATTAGGTTTATATTGCGTGACTATGTCAAGCTAGAACACCTACCTTTCTTTCCCCAGGGTATAAAAGATCCCTGGACTCCAATATTTGGTACACATTCGGGCACCATTTACGCTGCATGATACTTTTCAGTAAAACCCGTTGTTTTAGAAGAATAATTATTAGCACTTTTGTTATATTTAGGATATTGTATAATTTATTAATAAGCTTTAGTCAAGTTATAATAGTTTACATTGTCTTATTAGTATTAACAAAGTAGATATAGACAAGACAGCTAACAAGTCCTTCACTTAGCCCTTGTCTTATTGTCGTTACGTTTTAATTAATAATTAAACCTCTTGCGCCCTTAGTACTGGCTATAGCAGAGCCTCTGCGACTTACTTTAATATTAGATATGTCGCTTTCCCTTTACTGCCCTTAGCTTTTTCAAAGGACTGGAGCACCACTCATTAAAAACTTAGTTTAGACGGTCAAACTGTATTTAGAAATAAATATTGATTCTTGCTCCAGAAAAAAATGATAGATAGGATAAAAGCAATAGGCCTAAGTGTTTATGAATTCTTGAATGCTGTTTTTCAAAAAAAAAAAAATTATCATCTAGTCACAACTTTCTTGGATACAGCTTTTGAAAACTTAGTAGTTTATATTGACCCAGTTTACTTTTCCTCAGAGATTTCACTTCAAGCTTTCCACAAAGTTATCGTCGATTGCACAATCATATAGATCGACTAAAAATGCTACTCAACAGAGAAACAATATCAACTAAAACCCTCCACAATTTTAATCAATCAGTGAGTTTGGTTATGGCGTCCTAATCAATCAACTCGGGTTTTCCTGTTCCACATTTCTGTTTTAAATATTTCCATTGAATATTATATTTGATTTCATAATGGAAATTGAAAATCCATTTAATAAAATGGTATAACAAGTATTTTCAGTTAATTCATTATATTTCATTGTGAAATTAAAACACGTACAGCGATTTATTGATGTAAACATACCTACCGTTAGAATGCATAAATTTTTAGAGTTTTATCAAATCTTAATCTGAAACAAAAGATATCACCATTATGACGAAGAGAAATGGAAAAATATGGGGTAAAAACCGATAAATGGTAAAAGGAGAAAAAACAAAATTTCTATATATATATTTTTTTTAATTGGTTTAAGTATTGTAAATTATTTGGACTTTCTCTTACTCTGCGGTAGTAAGAGAAAATATTGTAAATGTGCAGATTTTCGATTTTGATAAATATCCGACTTAAGTTCCTTAAAATGTTTTATCTTCCTCACTGAGTGTGACTGTCCATGTCCATCTTAACAAGAGGGAGATTGCAAGGGAGAGCAGAAATACCCGATTTGAGATCCCTTTCAAGCTAATATAGAACTCCACAATAAGGTTTTGGTCAAGATCGGTCGACTGGAGTTATTACTTTATTAAATAAGATATTCAGTTAATTAAGGTTTTCTCATGGAAAGACTTCTAACAATTTCCATTAAACATTGTGCACTAATTGTATAAAGGGGAGAGGGGCACCTTTGAAGAGTTTTAATTTCCCTCCAAATATTTAAAACATTTAAGATTGGTAATTTTCTCCATATTTTGTGGTAGACCTGTTGTATAATTGACAGAGTTTCCCTTCGTTTTCATTGTTAGTAAAGTCAGAATTGAGGAATGTTATATTTTGTAAGGTGGAAGTAAAATTTTTGCTGCAGCTTTGGAAGTGTATTGTGAAGATTGTAGTGGACAAGGTGTAAGTATTGTTAGTCCATATTAACATTTGGGATTCGTATTTTTAAATCTAGTATTTACAAAAGTCTATTTGCTTGCAAAAAGTGTTGGATATTATATTTTCTTTTATGGAAGGAGAGGAGGCGCATTTCAACATCACAGTTAAAATGTGCCCTACCGACCTGCAAGTTTGTGACTTTTTTTTTGTTTAATCGTAGAGAAGGGGAAAGTGGTCCAAACCTACATTAAGAAGCGCAACAAACCGAATATTTTGTTCAAACTACCTAAATCCATCACTTCTCGGGTACAACATCCCGAACTGAGACATTCTTGATTTTTTGAACTAGATTTCAGTGGTTTAAAAGAGAAAGTAATGTAGTAGTGAGAGAAATAACTGATAGAAGGTAGATTCAGAGTAAAGTAATATCATTTCTTTCTATTTTATATTGTGTTCAAAGCTACCCCACCAGTGGGGCAGATATTAACATGTAAAAAGTATAGATATGTATGTAAAGTACCAACTGTTTATTGATATAGATCTGTTAAGAAGACTTGAAAGTTGTAGAAAACAAAATAAAAAGGTTCAATAATACGATTCTGTGCACTCTGTAACAGAAAATGTAAATTCTGTTCAAAAGTGCCCCCCTCTCCCTTATTTAGGTCAATAAATTTTGTTAAAAAAAATTTTTTTATAAAAAAAATCGATTGAAGGCACTATTTTATGGAAATAAAGTGCCAATTTTGGATGGAATGCGCTCTTTTGCCACTTACAATACTTCTACAATTGCATTTAGGTTGTTTAGTGAAATCTAAATATAAATCTGAAATTTATTTTTAAATGATTTTACCCGAGAAAATTCGATAAAGGGTACTTCTAAGAAAGGGGATGGTAGAGTCTATTTGATGTATCGTTAAAATCGTGTTTGGAAGAAATTCCTGTACCGCTTTATTAAACGAATCGATTCTCAAAAATTTAAAAAATTAATGAAATCTAGTAATTGTTTTAAGGTATAAATGTAATTTTTGCCACAAACTGTATTATTTCCAATTAATGACAATTTTTTAACAAATGTTAACCCAAATTGTATGTAAGTTAGTTAATACTTTAAGTCAAACTTTAAATGCTTTTACGCTGCAAGTGTATATACTGTAATAATGAAGGCAATTTCCAGCAGTACATTTGTAATTACTTAACAGGCGTTAAATTAAATAATAATCAACCAATTAATAGAAGGCGAACGTGTGAAATGTGCGCTATAATATAATTGAAGTATTATGACGCAATTACCGACAGGGTAATGTAGTAAGAAATGTTTTGCAAGTGAAATTCTGGGCTGTGGGTGAAAGAGCAGGGACAGAGAGAGAGAATTGTTCCCAAACAGTTAACCTAATAAAGTAAAAGAACCATTTTAGCCTTTCGTTTGAACATTCATTGTGCAACCTTTTATCCAAGCTGAATTATATAACATGGCCCTAAAACTCCTAAACATTTTCACTAAACTTTTAAATTAAATAACCCAATAGAAATTGAAAATGGAGAAAAACAATTCAAGCTTTTATTACCATTAATTATAAAAGTTAAGTAACGTAATAATTTGATTTACGTAATTAGCAAATGATGAATGTTAGATTCAAATAACCATCAATGCAGTTCGTACGGCTCTCAGAGATTGGATCTGGAGAGAGCATGAAATTAACTGGGTGATGTGTCCAGGGGTTACACACAACATGACTATGATGCCTTGGCTGTGTAAACAAAGAGCCAAAGAGACTCTGTGCTTGGGCAGAGTTTACTCTGATCGCAGGCCTATTCACGGGGCTTGGTAGGGTTCAGGAAACATCTGTACAAGGTGAGGCTTATTAGCTCGGAACCGTTGTCCACGAATGTTTGACGATATATACAGGTATTTAGATGCACCATTTCGCTACGAAGACATTATATTCTCCACCAACATTTATGTGCTTAAGTCGATAGCAGAGCTAGCAATGAAATATGAATGTATTTAGAAGCTATAGCCGAATTAGAATGAATGGAACAAAATGCTTAGAGAAGGATTACGTGATTTTAATTTTGGTTAAGCGAGAAGGATGGCAGGAGCACAGAGTGCTGCTCCATCCATTAGCAGTAGTTTATGTAAATAGCGGTATATAGTAGAATGATGAATGTGTGAAGCGAATGTATTTGTAGGTAAGAACGGAGAGTAAGTGATATTCTAGTGATAAGCACCTAGACGATGCTGGCTGTATGGCGGAAGCCAATGCGAAAAAAAGAAAAAAAAAAAAAAAAAAAAAAACCGTTGTCCAGACTGTGTCGGGAAGAGGAGGAAACGGCTTCTCACTTGTTGTACGATAGCGTTACAATCGAGTGGTTGCGCTATGAATCCCTCGGAACTTTGAGACCAAAGGAGATTGTAGCGCAAAAAGACCTACGTAGTAGGAAAAGTCCTCAACCTCTTTAGTAGGGGAGGTTTCGTCTACTAGATCCAAAAAGAGGAAGGCACAATAAGTCTCTTTTGGCTGCTACCTTTAATCTTGATCCTAACCTTAATCCTGTAGAAATGAATAAAGCGGATTTTTTAACTCTAGGATTTTTCAACTTACAATCAATTGATTGACTATTTGAGCAACAATGTTCTTTGACAATGCATCGTGAATTCATTTTTTGTAAAACCAAAAAATTTCTAGACAGTATGTGAAAATGGATTTAGCAATTAATGAAAATAACTGTTGAAGATTTAAATTTGATTTAAAAGCGATTAAAGAAGTCGTACTACTCAAAAGTTTAAATTTAAAAAATATCTGATAGAAAAAATCGCCTAACTTTTTCTCGCTATGATTTTCGAGACTCTAACTAACAAATTGGTTCATACCCTAAATGTTTGTCGAGCACTTAATTATTACGAACGTAAACCAGATAACGAAACTGCACGTTACATCATAATTACCTTTAGGGGAACCTAACTCATTCGTTATTAGTATTTTACTAAAAGAATTCTGTCCGAAAAATTAGGGGTCACTAAACCAAAATATATCTCAAGATTGCTCTCTGCACGCATTATGTGTGAGTTTAGGCTAGCAGAGAGATTCGGGTTTACGAGAATTGGACAATCACATCAACGCCAACAACAGTACAGAAATTGCTGAAACATTAACTCTTAAAGAGATTATTTGAAAAGAAATTTTAAAAAAATGAGAAAATTTAGTATTGATAATGGTTATACAGGTGTATGCGGAGGAGTGGTCGAAACTTCTGGAGATGATTCAGCAGCTCAAATGAAATAAAAAATATTCTCTTCACTTTGGCCCGATTCTCAATAGTGTCCATGATATTTGCATTTTTAACTTTTTCCGTCGTTATTCGCGTTTTTCTCCATAAAAACGACCGTAACTTTTCTATCCTTTATGCTGCAACAAATCTGCTTATTCTACGCATCAGGAAATTAATTTTTAGCCATTTTGTTTATGCTTGAGAACATCTAAAGCTCTTAACATTTGATTTTTCTTAGAAAAATCACTCGAAAAACGACTTATTTCCCGATATTAAGAAAAATACTAGCTTTACTGCCTTGGCAATATTTTCAGAAGAAAGAGGATGAAAAAATACATAAAAATGACCTATCGCGTGCTCTTCTTTCTCTTTGATAACAAGTTAAAAAATTGAAATATGATTAATAAATACCAGATTTTGAAATGGCCTAGCACCTTTAATTTTGAAGATATCGAATTGCGGTTTCCGGTTTCTTTCATAACTTTTTATACTATTTAAAACTGTTATATGAAAATAGAGGACAACTGCAAACCCTCACTTTAGGTTGCGCGTCTGCCGCGTATGCAGGTAGGATACTAAAATCAAGTCACATAAATAAGTCGTTTTCCGAGTGATTTTTCTAAGAAAAATCAAATGTTAAGTGCTTTAGTTGTTCTCAAGCATACACAAAATGGCTAAAAATTAATTTTACATCTGTTACAAACAAGAAGGTTTAATAATTATTTGGTAATTTTGGGAGAGTTGCTTTTAATTACCAAAAAAAAAAAAAAAAATAGAAACCTCCTGCCACATATTTAAGTGATCAATATCTTGCGTATAAAGGATCAAACTTATTCCTTAATTTATCAAATAATGCACTTCACTCAACTTGTGAAGCATGTACTGTGCCTTTGAAAGTCCCTCCTCAAATACAGAGAGCAGTTGATAACCTCCTGGCTAACCTGGCTTACGAGCCAGAGGAGGCACCTTTGGTGCAGGGCAGGAACCTAAAATCAAGTCACATATTCTGAAACTAACTAGAGGTGACGGGCAACAAATTTCTCCTCTACCATTTTTTACTCAGATCAACCGTTTAAGCATGAAATGCATTTGAGCCGTCTTAAAATGAACACCCTCTAGCAGATTTTTTTTAACGTAAGATTACAATAATAATTACAACAAGAAATAATTATTGTGTCTGCGTAAAGTAAGTTTATGACAAGATAAATCAGAAACAACTTCAGCGACAGGAAGCAATGGTGAACTTAGTTTACAATATCTGCACTGACACGTAAAATCGATTTCCTCTTGTACGATAAGCAAATGGAAAGATATCAACAGCAGGGATAACATTTGATAACCTTCTGTCAAAGAAAGAAATTGTTTGGGATGAGGAACAAACTTCACCAGCTCAAGGATTAATAATGTATTTAATTTAAGTTGAAAATAATTTGTCATTCCAATAAAATAATAGTAATTAGTGGGAGAAAAATATGAACTACGTCATTTTAATTAATTTCATTAATTTTTTAAAACTTGAGGGCTTTTAATTAAGTAAACCACATAAAGGTTATTTTGAAATAAACCTGGTTTTCAATTTGTTTCTGTCAAAGATAAAATTTCTGCGTATACGTTAATAAAATGGAAAATTATCAACATTATTTTATTTAAATATTAAAAGTAATTATGACTAATTATTGTGGATATTAAAACTGTCCAGATTAGTACAATATTATACCCTTTTTATTTCATTTTTTTTTTTTTTTTTTTTAATCTAACATCTATTTAACAACGGTAGCGTGAGCAATTCACTGCCATATCGTGACCACAGTGACTTGTTTTTTGTTGTTTTTTCATTCAATAAATTGTGCAGACTAAAATCTAGAAGGATTGAATTTTAATTAAATAGTTAATACATTTTATTACTATTCTTAGTTCATTATTAGACCCAAATATAATGGAATTTATTCCTTCGGAGCCAGGTTTCTTGGTTAAACGAACTGAATTGTAGGTAGTGATGAGTTATACAGGGTTTATGCGGCTGAGTGGTCGAAACTTCGTGAGGTAATTCAGCAGCTCAAATGAAACAAAAAATATTCTCTTCACTTTGGCCCGATTCTCAATAGTGTCTAAGATATATTTGCAATTTTTGACTTTTCCGTCTATATTCGCGTTTTTCACCATAAAAACGGCCGTAACTTTTCTATCCTTTATCCTACAACGAAAGAGCATTAAATTCCCTATAAATCTGCTTTACCCAGAGTCTCAAAACGTTTCTTATAACAATGAAAGTTTTACTTTAATATCTAAAAATTTCGTTTTCGGTGATTTTTGTTAAAATTTTCAACTGTATTTTTTCAATGATTAATGAATCAAGGAGTTACATAATTTCAGAAAAAGTTGCGCATTTATTGAGCTTCAAGAACATATGGATTTTTTTGGTTCTTAATAAAACCCTGCCCCGAACAGTGGGGTGTAAATGCAACCTATTAAAATAATTAAAATAAGTTGCACAAACAATTTGTAGTCAACTACTGCGTTTTATTGCTACTTTATTTTTTACTTCCGTTTTATTAAATAATGATTGTTAAAAACTAAACTGGTTACTTTTCTTTTTGTTCCTTCTCCAAAAATTGACATTTGAGTAAATTAGTAGAGGAAGGTAGGTTACGCAAAATCCCAGTTTTCGGCAATTACACCCCTCTGATCAGGTTAGGGTTTTGTTAAGAACCAAAAAAATCCATATGTTCTTGAAGCTCAATAAATGCGCAACTTTTTCTGATGTTATCTGACTCCTTGATTCATTAATCATTGAAAAAATACAGTTGAAAATTTTAACAGAAATTTTCGAGAAAGAAATTTTTAGACATTAAAGTAAACATTTCATTGTTATAAGAAACGTTTTGAGACTCTGGGTAAAGCAGATTTATAGAAAATTTAATGTCTTAAAATGAACACCCTGTATAAGAAATTTTTAAGAACATACTTTGGTATTGAGTTCATCTCGCGCCTGGTCGTGTTTCTCCCAATTGCGCACCCTTTTGAGATATAATTCAATTTAAAATTATATATGTCTAAAAGTTTTAGACTAAAACAATCACTTCGACTAGAACTAGAAATTTGAATTAGTTTATTCAAATAGGCCAACACCAAATAGATTCACGTTGACTACTCTTGTCTTCAGTTGGAATTTCTATTGAATATTATGTATTGTGCGTATTCCCTTGTGCAAATACTCTAGAACAATAAAGTTTGCCGATTTAATTTGACAAGACAAATGCTGTCAATAAATTCTGTTTTATAATTTCACAACAATCCATTACATTTCTATTTCGAATTAATTATTGATATATAACAACTGAATTCAATACAATTTCTGGCATTTTACTTACAGATTCGTCAAGGTAATGAATGTAAAAAAGTGAGAACTGTACGAGTATATAAGATATCTGGTAACATTTTTTATCTTTTCTGGTGATGCAATCTTGGTAAGATCGTTCGAATATTCAGCCAGACCAAAAGAAAAATTCACCATTTACGAGAATGTATGTAAACTATAGTTTCTAATTGAATTTTGGATTTAGTATATTGGAACCATTACAAGATGTTCTTCAGTACAATTTACTTCTTCATCTCATCAACACTATAACTAGAGTGCAGTCTTAATCTCCAAGAAATCTGCTCCTTCTCCCGATCTTGAAAACCATATTCTCTAGCACAGTGATTCTCAAACTCCTTTTTTTTTTCGTCGAGGCACACTTTTAGCAATTTCAAAATTGGGCGGTACACTAACAACAAGATAAGTTTAAAAGTACTCGTATTTTATTTATCCATAATGCACTGTGTAAAATAGTTTATGTTTATTTTCAATATAGAATAAAATAATATGTACTACAAAAACAACAGTATATGTTTATTAAGGGATTAATTACAAGTTAATAATAAGAATACTTTTAATGAGAAATTTGAGCTTGATGTTTTTTTGATAATTACAGTTTATATTTGGTCTTATAAATGATAATGCTATCTCATATCGTCTTCTACATTTAATATATTATTTTTATTGCGTGCATTTCTAAAATTTGACGGCACATTTCAAAACTTTCGCGTCACGCAAAAGTGTTGCGGTACAGTGGCTGAGAATTACTGCTCTAGCATCTCTGTTTACCTAGTCTAGCATAATGTTCTTAGGCAATTTATCTTTCGCTAACCTCATCATATGATGTACCCTGATCTTATACTACCTAATTATATCTATCTTACAATAAACCATGCAATTCGCTATCCAGGTAGCTTCACCAAGTATTTCACTCATTTTTACTCTATTTTAACAACAATCAACATGTAGGTAAAGGATTACTGATAATAAAGTTGCAGTAACCAGGAAGAAGAAGTAAAGTAGATGCAGAAAGAATTGTAAAATGAGAAGAGGATGAAAAAAATGTTGGATACAAAGTTATTGAATTGATGAAATGGAAAAAGATGAAACTGAAGAGTCGATGGAAGTAGAAGAATGTAAAAGAGGAATGAAGAAGATAAAGCAGACAAAGGTAATAGCCAAAGCCAAATCTGTTGGATAGGGCGTAAAGAGTTGGAAAGTGATAATCATAAGGTTAGTTAAGGATAAAGTATGGCCAGCTAATTGCACTGAGGTAGATCTTGACGTTTTGAGGAAGAACCTGAGTTCCTGGAGTGTGTTATAAATAAAATAATAATGGCACTGGTTTCATTTTAAGTATTAAAATCATAGAGTAATTTTTTTTTTATTTTTCACTTTATTTGTAGATTTACAACTGCATCAAGTAAATTTGATCTTACTGGTTCAGTTCACTGGTAATGTCATGGTTAGAGCAATCAACCACTAGTGAAACTCTTTCTCAGTGGATTGCATTGATATTAATAGGTCTCTAGGCTACTTCCGCTTCAAACGACGAGGAGGAGAAGGTGAGGAGAGGAGAGCTGTTGGACAAGAGGATTAGGATGGAGAGCTCTAGGTGGCTATGAAATTTGCGGTAGTGAGACTTTATTGGGTCAGTGACAAAAGGGATGTGAAGGTCGGTGTGTATGGTAAGGTTAGAGATGTAGTAAGGAGCATTCAGGATTTTCCGTAGGATTTTAGACTGCAGAGTCTGCAGGCGTTTGGAGTTAGAAGGTTTGGTTGAGACCCACACTTCTGCTCCGTGTGTCCATATCGGTCTTAACAGTGTCTTGTAAATTCTCAGTTTGTGATTCAAGTCGAGTTTGGATCTGCGGTCAAGTAGTCTGCTAAGTAGCTTGTAGCGACTGTTCACGTCTTGTCGTTTCAGTCGAGTATGTGGGTTCCACGTGAAGCTCTTGTCAATGTACAGTCCTAATTATCGTTAGAGTAATTTTATGTTTTATTTTTTTATATTTTTTTTTATAAATCAGTGATTAACTAGATAAAGATCCTTCCCGTTTCCTTAAAACAAAAATGAGGTTCAACTTTGGAAAATGGCTGTTGTTCTTCCTCGATTGTTTAAAATAATAATAATAATAATAAATAATTTCAGTTACACTAAAAGCGTTAATTCAAGAAATCAACTTCATTGAAATCAATAAACCTTTTGACCGGTTTTGTATTTAGAATATTAAAAGCTAAAACAATAGATTTTCGCACCGTGTAAGTCAGCAACAATCATGAATTTAATTATTAAAGTATTTATATGTCAGCTTTGAGTATAAACCTGTCTATTACGTTTAGTGCGTTTAACGTGAGTTAGCGAGTTTGGATATGAGTTATATTAATCAAAATCTCTACAAACAGGCACATTACATGCGTAACTCTTTTTGTAGAAAATAATAATAATAATATATTTATTGTTTAAAGTTAACATCTTCTAACAATGAGTTTGTTTTTTTTTTTTTAAATAAGTGGAAAATGCAATAAAAATAGCGTACTAAAAGGAAAACTATCCATAAAAAACAAGAAAAAGAAAATGTATCTGTCAAAAAAACCAACAAATTATGACAAAAAAAATGCGTTTTCTTTCTATACAATACAATTTGGTTATATACAAATTTATCAATCCAATCATAAACACAGTTACCCATCAATTACAAATGAACGAAGCTTCAAACAGTTAATTACATAATAAAACAAATAATTCAGTTTATTTAATGAATTTATTAAAAGAAGATCCTCCACAGTACAACCTTGACTTTTTTTTTTTCTTTTTTTGGCATTGGCTTTCGCCATACAGCCAGCATCGTCTAGGTGCTTATCACTAGAATATCACTCACTCTCCATTCTTACCTACAAATACATTCGCTTCACACATTCATCCCTCTACTATATACAACTATTTACATAAACTACTGCTAATGGATGGAGCAGCACTCTGTGCTCCTGCCATCCTTATAGCTTAACCAAAATTAAAATCACGTAATCCTTCTCTAAGCATTTTCTTCCATTCATTCTAATTCGGCTATAGCTTTTAAATACATTCATATTTCATTGCTAGCTCTGCTATCGACTTAAGCACATAAATGTTGGTGGAGAATATAATGTCTTCGTAGCGAAATGGTGCATCTAAATACCTGTATATATCGTCAAACATTCGTTTCCTTTCTACCACATAACGTGGACATATCATTATTACATGTTTGAAATCCTCCTCCTCATTGCAATCTACGCAAAGAGGAGAGGACCTTTTGTTGATCCTGTGTAGATACGATCCGCACACCGCGTGGTTCGCTCTCAGCCTGCTTGTTGTAACCTTGACTTCCATAATATTTGTCAATGTATTTCTTTCTTAGGTTATTGTAAACAGGACATGAGAATAGAAAATGCTGTAGAGATTCAAATTCCAGTTTGTTACAGATTGTGCATACAATCGAAAGAAAACAAAAATTAATGAGCAAAAGTCAGTGCACATTACTTTCACGTTACGATAATCTGCGAGTCCACCAGTTCAACTGAACGGTGTAACGATTCCTCCAGCTGACGTAGTACGATACTTAGAACTGTACATTGGACAAGAGACTCTCGTGGAACCCACATACTCGACTGAAACGACAAGACGTGAACAGACGCTTCAAGCTACTTACTAGACTACTTGACCGCAGATCCAAACTCGACTTGAATCACAAACTGATTATTTACAAGACACTGTTATGACCCATATGGACATACGGAGCAGAAGTGTGGGGCTCAACCAAACCTTCTAACTCCAAACGCCTGAAGACACTACAGTCTTAAATCTTACGAAAAATCCTTAATGCTCCATACTACATTTCTAACCTTACAATATACACTGACCTTCACATCCCTTTAGTCACTGACCTAATAAAGTCTCGCTACCGCAACTTTCACAGCCTCCTAGCTCTCCATCCTAATCCTCTTGTCCAACAACTCTCCTCTCCTCACCTTCCACACAATCCTTCTCGTCGTTTGAAGCGGAAGTGGCCTAGAGATCTATTGTGATTAAATCATTGTGAAAGAGTTTCACCAGTGGGTGATTGCTCTAACCATGTCATTACAAGAGAACTGAACCAGTAAGATCAAATTTACTTGATGCAACAATTGTTGCAGTTGTAAATATTCAAATAAAGTGAAAAAAAAAATAATGTCAACTAAATGAAAACCAAGAAAAATATGACTTCCATTTTTTGTAATTACATTATTTTTAAATTAGAAATATTGGCCCAATATCTTTTTTGAGTTAATTGAAAAAATAATAAATAATCTGTGTTTGGACTTGTTGCTCAATCTGAGTTGCATTTATTAATCTTATTTTATGCATGGAACATTTAAACCTAATGTATTCCTCACCACTATTTAGACTACTAATGCTCCTATGCAAAGGGTTAAATTTGGAGTGTACAATTTTATTGATGTTTAAAGATAGGTAATGGTTCGAAATTTTTTCAAGAATATCTTTATTTTTGTTTTCCTGTATTGAGTACTTAATTCTAAATACTTGAGACTGGCACCTACATCAAAAAGAAAAAGATCTATCTGACTGTACCAGTTATGTTCTAATTTTATTATAAGGCAATCCACTTATTTCTTTATGTTTGTTGAACAACAAACTTAAAGAAATCGTCAGACATTTCCATTAATTTGTCAACATAGTTCAAAATTCTGTTAAATATGTTAACAACCATTAGAGTGACGCCAGTTTCAACCTCGTATATTGGACCGTTTATTTTGAAAGTAGTGTAAGACCATTTTCTGTTATTTCGAGAAAATTAAAGGTAAACATATCTGTTAATTATAAAATTTAGACAAATTATATGAAGTCTGGCAATGTTTCTACTGTTATATCAATATGTAATTTGGTTATATAAATTTATTTTAGGCGTATTTTACTAAACTGATGTATCACTTACGAGCTGCAAATGGACTTACACCACTTTCAAAATTAGCCAATTGTAAAAATCGTTTAGTTTCAATTTTGAAAAATCCAATAATATATATTTTCAAATAATAATATACTAATTTATAATAATATTTCATGTTAATAAATAATAATATACTTCATATTAATCCAATTTTGTTTACAAATAATAACGACACGACATAAAATAGAAGTAATATTTTTAATTTTAGACGCTTACATTGTTAAAATTGCAAGATATTGGCAGTATTTAATATAAAACAAATGTAAAATAACAGGCTACTGATCGGCAACCATCTGCTAAGCCGCCTACCACTGTCAATTGGACTTACACCACTTTCATAATCAATGATTATGCAATTTCATTTACCGACCAATTTTAAATTCTACAAAACATGGGCATTTTTTAAGAAATTAATCACGGACTAGTTGTACATAAAAAATTAACATAAAATTAAGCATGAATTACGTGATATCTCTTCTTTTTTTTTCAAAAATGGACTTACACCACTTTCAAAATAAACGGTCCATATAATGATCAGGAGTATTAAAAGGCAGCAGAGTGGATGCTAGTTGGGGGAAGATGCAAGTTTCGTCAGATTTTGCATATCTACAACTGGATGACAGCAATACCTACGTTAAAGTGTGAAGTAAACAACTGTGAATACCGTGCTTGTGAGTATTTCTATTTATATCTAGTTTAATCGTCGTTAAACTGAAAATTCAACTCTTTGAACTTGGCGAGTACCCATGTTATAATAATTCGTTGTCGATACTTAAGGTTTGGTGACGGATTGACTAGATTAAACGTAATAATTCCGTGATATTTGTGTCGTGTACATCTTGGTGAATACGTGTTAGCTTGAAACAACATGACTGAAGCCTTAGTACAAAAATAAACCTATGTGGCGTCTTCCTCCAGTGCTTGGGGTAAGACGCCACCTATTGAAGTGTTTCAATTTCATATTGATTCTCATTCATTATTACATTATAATGATATATTTTATAATATAAAATCAATATAAAACAATTACTGACACACGAAATATAGTTTTTGTATAATACATTAATATTATTAACCCTTGAGCCGTAACCTTATGTGAAGTGCCATAAGCCGTCACCTCGGGCCATATTGACCCAGCATTAAAAACTATTAAATAAAAAGGAAAACTAACTAATATCATGTTATAGGGAATAGAAATCAAAGACAAAACTTTTTGGCAGCAGGCCCTTAACAACCCGGATGCAGAATCACCAGACTTCAATTTGGGTCTTTGCTAAGCGCCGCGTGGAATAGGGCAGTCACTGTTGGAAATGACATCGTGGGATTTTCTGCATGCGGAATTTATCCATACGATCCGCAAAAAATTCCAGAACATGGTTATACCATTTCTTACAATATGAAAGAAAATTTGAATGCCACACAAGAAGTTAACGCACCTCTGGCAATAGCTTCAACAAGCAGCAGCGGTGCCATCACTTCTTTTGAAGAAATTAGTCCCCTATCCCCAGATTTCAGAAGCCCAAGCAAACTCGAAGAAAGAAACAAACTGCTGAAGTCCTTATGACGGTGGAGAAACGGGAGATATTGAGAAGAAAGGCTACTCTGCCGACAATAAAAAGGGGGAAAAGTACTGCAGAAAAAGGAAAGGAAGGACAGTTCATCTTCAGCATCCTCCGCTCCCGATAATTTGGTAATGACCAGTGGTGAGAGTGACATTGAAGAGGAAGACGATGATTTTTGTATTGAGTGTAAAGGATATTTTTATGATAGGAAGGGCCCAAAATGCGATTGGCTTCAATGCATTTCATGCAAGAGATGGCTACAAAAAATTTGCATTGCAAAAAATGTTAAAAATTAAACAAAAAATGTCTTTTGTTCGGTGTTCCTTCCCCTCAGTGTTTAATGAGAATATTTTGCTGTTTACCTAACATTAAATTTGTAATTTTCTCTTTCTCAATTTATATCTTGAGATATTGTTGCATCTTCCCCCGCATCAACTGGCATCTTCCCCATATGATGGGGGAAGATGCCAGTTTTGACAAATTTCATTCAAATGCATTTTTATCGGTTTTGCATTTAATTAAATATACTAATATATATATGTAATTAAAGAAGAAAAAACAACGTGGACGTTGATACATTTGGTGTTGTTTTTCGATAACCCAGTTTCCTACAAAACGGAAATAAGTGTTAAGTGTGGCATCTTCCCCCCACTTACCTTAGTTGTTTTTTGTACTTAATCAAAATTTTACTTACTTGTACAAAATATGTTCTCGAGACTTCAGAGCACTAAAATCGGTATACTTCCTTTGAAGTATTCCAATTTTAAAAATTTTAAGCGATCACAATATTTCCACTGCTCTTTCAATAAGTAAGGGAAAATAGAAAATTAAATAATTTAGTTTTCTAAAAAGTTTTCTTTTCCAGAAAAATAAAGAATATTTCCTTTTATTTTCTTTACAATTATGTAGAAGAGTGAAAATTATTGCTTATTCAATCAGTAATACCGGCGAATTCAAATTTATTTTATTCTCATAAGATGAATTAATGTGGTCTACCATCTCTTCAAGGAAGAAGACTAACTTTTTTATTAAAGTTATTTTAACATCCAGAATTTTAAAAGCGATTCATAAAAAAAAGCCTAATAACAGTAATTTAAAAGAGAATAATTTCGTCGATTTATGTATTACATTCAATATTTCTTCTCCCTTCCAATAGAACTGTAGAATTTTACTTCCCCTTGACTTTTACGCAGACTGTTCGAAATATTTTCATTATATTTACCTTGTAAAACATAGATTTCGTCATTGTTTTTTTTAGTCATAGAGCTTGACGTACTTTCTCATTTAAAGCTAACATTGCAGTAGAATTCTCTGCAAGACAGGCTTTAGATATAGACTGGGCTCTCTCTGCCTTACAAACTCAGCTTGCCCTAGAATTCCTGTAGATGACTGCCAGAGAGCGGGTATTATGACCGTTCCCAAGCTAAATCCCTTAGTAACCTCCGTTCACCCTTCCTACTTTAATATTACTAACCAGGATATTTCCATTGTCATGAATATTACTCCCAAAATTGCGGCTCACGCTGTATCCATCTAAAATAATCCAATATAGCAGCACCAAAGTGTCAAAAATTATTTTTAAAAATTCAAACTATAAGTAAACGCAATACGACCCATCCAGTCTAATATGCTAGAACCCTGGTTTCACAAATGGAGAATAAAGGTAAACGAGACCTAATCTCCTTCACCATCAATCACAAGTTACTCCCGCCAATCTATCTGAACCATATTCCTATTCTTCCGGCAGATAAGGTGCGATATCTCGGACAGTATCTCGTCAAATGCCTTACGTGTAACCTAATACTCGTCTCAAGCGATATGAACTTAACCCACGTTACCGAATGACCAAAAGATTCCTCGACAAACGCTCCAAATTGTCTCTTGCGAACAAACAAAAGGAAACTCTACGCAGCCCAACTACCTCCAATCTGGACATACGGACTTGAACTGTACAGTACTGCTAAGCGCTTCAATCTTAACCGCATCCAAATCCCTTCAATCGAAAATCCTACGCACCATCGTTTAACGCTCCTTTCTAAACTGACCTAAAAATCCCTTTTCTCCTTGACCCAGCCAAATCCCGTTACAACCAAATTTCATTCCAAACTTTCCCAAAACTTCAATCCGCCCAAACACAAACTGTCTCAGACTACTCTTCCCTCGAATCCTCTCCTAAAGACTGAAGCGTCGATGGCCTTGCGATCGCCTTCAAAAGGGCATCCTTTGAATCCACTTCAACGGTATCCTGTACTGGCCAACATTCGTTGGATGACCCTCATTCAGCTTCTTCAATCAATTAATTTTGTTTATATATTATACGCAATCATATTTACTTGTTGCCAATAGGCTGTTGTAAATTAAATAAAGAGAGTTAAAACAAAATAATAATAATTTTAAAAATTAAACATTTACAAAAATCAAGTGAGTTTTATAATAAAAATTTAAATATTATTGAAATGCCGTCGTGTTTTTTAATGAACGCTGTGAAACACTATCATGTCTCTTTCTATTACTGTAATTTAGGTGAAACATCATTTTGTAATTATTTTGTTTGAAAATGTCGCTAAAAACCACAAATTTTACTTTTATATCTGTACTAATTGCAACCAAAAACAATAAAAAATAAATTATTCATATGAAATATTTTAAAAAAGCCTGTTTTGACATGTATATAGATAAAAACAAAGAATGGATGGCCTATTTAATAGACACGGTAGAATTCTATTTTCAATAGACCTAAAATATTAACTACTACAAACAATAATTTTTTAAAACTCATGTAGGATTTTGTTAAAAGGCATTTTATTTAATCATTTAAAATGGTCAATAAAAAATTTAACGTCCATATATTGTGAAACGGTGTGTTTGAAGAATCAAGGGATATTGGTTAAATATTAGTACTTTTTAATGGGGTAACCATTTAAAGAGGCAATACTGCCTCTGCCTGCAGACTGCACCTAGTAGATACTTCGCTCAAGTGTCGGACACCAGTTGCTCTTTGTTTTTTATTCCAGGGTTGGCTCAAAGAGAATACCTGTCGAGCAATAATAAGCCTGATATCTGAAACCTCTGCAGGAAAACCAAGAAAATCCGGTAAGAAGGTTTATTCTGTCTTTCCCGGCACTACTCCAACGGGATTTCCACTTTTTCTGCAGTTTCAAAAAATTCAAGTTAAATAAGATAACACTTACTTTTTAAAAAAATATATAAAATTTGGACTTTTTGCGAGATTTTTTTTATTTTTCTAAATTTCTCTTTTTCTTTTACTATCAAATTCTTCTCGCAGCTGTGATCTTTTTTCTCACGTTCGGTATAAGAGAACTGCTCTCTTAATTCCACTTCAAAATGTAGAACGCCTGCTGCAAATTTTTTTGTAAAGACCTTAATGAAGTAACATATACTCTTTCGCTTAGTTGGTGCATTTGTAAGCCATGGTTGAACCAAAAATAATATTAAAATACAAAATTGTAAGGCTGAAAATACGCCATTAACTTGATTATTCTAGCAGTAATAGTTTTGAATTAATAATGCATAGTGTACAATAAATATTGTAATTCAAGTAATACATTAAACAATAGCAACACAATTTGCTTACTAACTGAAACAATAACCGTGTTTTAACATATTATGGATGGAATTATAGGTCAACAATGCACTTTTAAAGATGACATTTTTTGCATATAATGTTAATTATCCTGTACTAAATACCAGAAGAAAGTAGAGTCGGCAAAGTAATAGAGAGGAACGGTTAGTTGGATGGCTACTATGGTCTATATACTAATTTTGTTTAGACTTTTTTGGAGAACTCAACATGGTTTAACTGCCGCCGTCTCTTGCAGTCTAGCCAAATTTGTGGTTAACTTCTACATTAAAAATCAATAACTAACAAGACAAAATATAGCAGGTAATGGAATCAAAAAAAGACGGTTCACATAGTATTATCTGATATTATATCAGCTTGTTTCGAACTGACATGGATTTGTAGTGAATATCAGTACAGGGGAAATAGTTTCACGTATATCCATTTTAGTAACCACAGTGATCGGCTAAATGTTTGTGTAACTATTCCGTTCTCAGGCCATCTACAGTAATGATCAGATAACGGGTAAGCTGGAGAATAATATAGCCCGGATGTCTCCATATTGTATCATTGAGTATATTGCAGATTTTGTTGGAAGCGATAATGTAAAATTGTTAATAAAATTGAAATTATTTCGAAATAAAAGATCACGAAAAATAAGCAACCTACTCAACCTTAAACTATGCTTTAAGGCCTCGGATTTCATGAAAACCGAGGGTATTTAATAGCCTAAATCATAAATTCAAGAACTATTGGAAATTTTCTATTAGTTCTTGAATTTATGATTAGAAATTAGAAATTTTCTATTAACTGAGCAGTTGTTACATTGCAATTAGTGGGTGATTCGTTTTTTATTATTATTATTTTTAAATCTTTATAAAATTGCTGAATTGATGTTATTCTTGCAGGACCCCACAATCCCAAATTTTAAGTACTATGTATTGAAAACAAATTTATATTTGTAATAAACAAAATAGTAACAAATGCGAGTCATATTCTTGTTATCTGGCTGAAGATATTTCTGCTAAAATTTGCCAAGTTTTCTGCATTTAATTAATTTTTGAATTAAAGGTATTGCTTCGTCTTTAAATTTGTGGACCAATAGCATTTCTGCAATTTTCATCAGTTTAGAAATAGTGAAAGTAATGTCGCAAGTCATTAAAACTGTCCGGTAGGGCAGTTGTATAAGGGTTGATCATCAAAAAAAGTGCACGAAAAAGCGTTACGTTGAAAAACATACAAATTTGACAATTTTTTTCTCTTTTTCTATAAAAGATAAAATTCCCAAATTTTCTTCAAAGTATAGGGCAAATCCTTCTTTATAACTGTAATTTTTTTGCAACAACATAGATTAAATATATTTCGAGAAATACGTTGCTGAAAATGAGCAAAAACGGCATTTTCAGAAAATGTTCTTGTTTTGGTCTTGTTGTTGTTGTTGTTGTTACCTTTTTTGTAAACAACGTAGCGCCCAACCGTGAGAACTAATTTTCATGAATGAGGTGCCATTCGATTTGGGATTTTATGTAGATATGCCTTATGGGGGTCTCGACGCTGTACATCGAATCGGAAGAGAGTTAGCCTTACGTATGTGAGGCCCTTTCCAAAAGTATTATTACTAATAACTCTGTAAAACTTAGTCCAATTTTGATAAAATTTGGCAGAATGAAAGAGTTTGGACTCCCCTAAGTAACTTTAAAGCGACGTTCTGCTCTTACTCCTATTAAGGGAAAATATGGCAATCGTTATAAATGATCGACGCGAGAACCGATTTTCATGAATAAAGTGTCATTCGAATCAAATTTTTGTATAGATTTGCATTTTAGAAATCTCAACGCGGTGTCTCTTAAGGAGGTGAGTTTGCCCTTCAATGAATTCTTTACCGAAATGTAGAGAAAAGTTTGCTCTATAACTAGTATAAATTGCAATGTTCTAGTGATTATAGTTAATGAGATATTGAAGGTTAAATTTTGGAGGTTTTCGAAGTCGTTAAAATTTCAAACCTTTGTATCTTTCTTCATATTGTTCAGGTTTAAATTATTTCTTTACCGAATTCTAGAGAAAATTTCACTCCATAACTGATGCTAAATAAATAATTTTTTGAGCATATTATTTACGTATTATTTCTACTATTTACTATTTTTTTTTAAGCATAAAAACTCGCACAGTTATCATTAATTTAAGGTTTATTGATTTTCATTACTATCTTATCGATCGCAATTAGCCCCAAGCACATTGTACTGTTGCTCCACATTACTTGTAATGTACTTTCATACATAAGAATTATTGCATCATAAAACAATGTCTCGTCTGTGACTTTATTAGCATTTTTCGGGCTAGGATTTATTTATTTATTTTAATTTATTTAGTAAATTACTATCTGTATATAAATATATACCTACCTATTGGTAAATATGAGAGGTGGAGATATAAATGGTGCGTGAAGAGCAGAAAAAGAGAAACTACCCAGTGGTAGCATTCTCCACAGGAAATTGACAAGGAAGTCTCTTGGCCACTGGCGATTCAGTCTGCATGGTGCTTTGCCAGATATGTCTGAGGAGGACAGAGAAAATACAAGAGGATTTTGTTGCAAATAGAGGTAACTGTATAGAACTTTTGATTTTGGTCTTGGTTAAATACGAATAGGAAGTTGAGGTCTTTGTGGTAGAGTAAGGTTTGTCACGTAGAAAGGAGCGTCTACTATCTGTTGGAATAGGTTTGGCTGAAAAACCCACAGCTCTAGTCTGTAAGTCCACATAGGTTTGAGGATAGTATTGTATATTAAACGTTGGGAGTTCTATCGACAATTTGGAGCGTCATCCAAGCAGTTTGTAAATAAGTTTCGCACGTTTAGTATTAGAATTCTGAGTTTAGCTAAAAATATTATTACTTAAATATCAATAATCTAGCAAACATTCTTGAGAATTGTGACTTCAAGAGTTGATCTAGAGCTAGATTAAAATTTGTATTTAATTACTAAAATGTAATCTCATTTATCTATTGTAAATCCAATCGGTCTCAACTGCAATTAAATTACTGACAGAAATAGGCGCCACGGTAGTCGAGAGGTTAGAGGCGAGACCTGTAAAGCTAATATGTATTGCTGGTACAGTGGGTTCGATTCCCGGTCTTAGGCCTGGGATTTCATTTAATGGTTAATATGAGAACTTTATAGTAAAGTGTGTTTGCTAGTATCCTCCGTCCACGACACCTAATTTGGTAGTTGGACGTAAAGCCTACCTGAAAAAATAGGCGATTACTTACTTGCTAACACAAATGTTCCGCAAAACCTTCCTTCATCCTTCTTCTGCAAGTGCTTTTCAAATTAAAGTCAAAAGTTTGTAATGAAAAAAAGTTGAGAGGCTCAAAACGTTCAAGTTTTGGTGTTTGAATGTCAGTGAAAGTTTAAAAAACTTAAAATACCAATAAACCGAAACTGACATCTCCCATGTCAATTTGGGTCTCCTCAAGGGACCGTAATATAACGATGAAACGTTTTTAATCAGAAGAACCACTTTATTGAGTCAGTTTTTCCCCTTTTTACGATTTTCTTGGATATGGCTTCGAAGATTTTAGATAAACTTCGGATTTACATTAAATGTACGCATTTAGTAGCTTTATATTGAATAAATAGCCTACAGAATACGTAGAATAACTTTTAAATAAATATAATAAATTAATAGAACCTTTGAATAAATAGAATAACTTTTCTAAGAGAATTTGGTGTTAGGCAGTCCTGGATAGAAGCCTACAACGCTAACGTCTCTTCTTTGTAATTTAAGATTTTGCCCACTGCACAATGTGAGTAAAACTGGAATATGTTGTAAAAATTACAATCAATAGAGCTTTGAAAAAAAGACAGTAGGAGGCAGTACATTGAGATGACCAGTTCCTAAAGCCTTAACTTCCAAAAATGGGAGGGTAATGGTGGATTTTAATTAGCCTATCCAAAAAGGAATCGCATTTTAAACTGTGAATAATTTTTGAGATGAAATCAACTCAAAGTATTGCCTTGTGGAAAAGTAAATCTAAGACCTCACTGGCTAGTCTTCAACTCCGAGCCACAGCACGCCTGTCAACACCAGTACTAATGTGTTTATCTTTTTAAGGGCGTGGGAAAAAAAAGTGCCCCAAATAAAGTCTTAAATAACTCATAAACAAATTTAATTTGTTACCCTGGTTACAACTTCAATATTCTCTTGATCTGCGAACAAGTAAAATGATTGCCCCCTCCCATTTACAAGTTAGGGAGTTCACATTTTCCCAATCATCTCACTCGCTTTCTGGGATAAGTGAGTGAGTGAAGACCTTTTTTTATCACTTGCTTTCTGGGATAAAAGTGTGAGAGATGTTTTTTTATCAGTTATTTTACAGTTTATGTTGAGATGACGTCCAAGCGTGTTCGCTCTAAATGGAGGATTGATTAATTGAGTAATCGAATTATTTATTTAAAATTCTATTAATCTTCAAAGACAGATCAAACTTATTAAAAAAACTGTTGAATATTACAAACATAAATTGCTCGCTTAAATTAATATTAGAGTGAATTTGGCGATCTTTGTGATTTAATAACTTTGGATTGTAAATTGAATTTTGTTTAATTTTTTATATCAGTTTAGTTTCGTTTCATACATTCCGATTAAAGAGGGAGATGTTCCCTACAATTGCACTAAATTTCATAAAAAATCGGAACATTATGAGGTGAGAAAATGAAGGTTAAAATTTCAGTTTATAGTAACTATTATAATAGGAAAATGTCCTTTTTACTAAGACCTTAGAGCAAAGTATTTACAGACGTTAAAAAAACGCAGATCGTAAATATTTGTTAAACAATTTTAAGTTTTTCTATTACAAACTCACTAATTGACGGGAGAAGTTACCCAGCGATAACACTCCCTAAGTCATCTCTAGGATTAGCTACTCTCCTCAGAAGAGAGAAAAACGCTAGGCCACTGGCGTTTTAGTCGTCTGGGAGGATGATCTGTAAGGTGATGTGATGATAACTGGCGGACAAGAGGATTGGAATGAGAGTGCAAGTTCTGATGAAATTTTTTATAGCGAGTTCGTGCCAACCTGGACCTACAAACGGAATTTCCAGGTCTGTGTGGATGGTTAGATTTGAGACATAAAATGGAGCGTTAACGATAGTGCGGAGAATTTTAGACTGAAGAGATTGAATTCTGTGAAGATTGGAGCGTTTCGTTGAACCCCACAGTTCAATCCAGGCGGGTTTTAGTCTAGAGTTGTAAATCAGTCGTTTGTTGTTAAGTGAAAGTTTTGAACGTTGGTCTAGTAGTCTTTTAAGTAGTCGATAACGCCTTAATATAATTTAAAATTATAAATTTCACTTATTCTTAATTTTAACATTTTGTGCTGTCTAGTTCTGTTCTTCTTATACTTGCTTCTGTTTTATATTGTTTATACACATAAAATGTGCTTCATTATTCTTTATTTCTATATTCACTATTATTTTGTACTCAATTATGTATCCAACTCTTTTTGTACGGGCTAGAAGCCCAAACAAAAATATGAATAAATAAATAAATAAATAATAATTCGTAATAAGTTATTTACTCGTTTTCTGCCATTGATTTAATTTTGGGTAGATCATTTTTTATTTTGTTATACATCCTTATCGCGTGAAATTAGTTACAGCATCGTGATGTTAGACTAAATGTAAAGAGTAGTCTTTTTATAGTATTTGATAGGTATTGCTTATTAACTTATAATTTCTAATTGTATTTATCTCTAAATAAGTAATATGACCAGAAACAGGGATTTAAAGCGTTCTAATTGCTACATAATGATAGAAATTTGAACCTGTTTCACTGTAATCAATACAATAATAGGCCCTATATCTTTATATTTTAATAAAATATGAATATATTTAGCGAAATCCTAGAATCCGGACTAGCAGATTGCAGAGAAATAGTTATCCATAAAACTGGGCTGCTGGCTATCTGAATAGTTAGTAATGTTTGGGGACAAGTTTAGAAATTAGGTACAAGAGGTGCGGTAGATCCTGAAGCTTGGTGTAGCGGATAGTATAAACCGCAGAACTGGGTCGCCGTACCATTAAGTGCATATATAGTTGGTACTGGACCAACGTTGAATATCCTCGTTTCCAGTTTGAGATTACAACAGTCGTATCATTTTGGTCCAAACAATCAGCATAACTGTAGCAAATAGTGTTTCTTTCAGTACGACCGTCTCTTTATAATGGTCCAACATTAAACTGTGCAGCCTCACTACGCTAAGAGATCTGGTTAAGCCCGCAGTTCCAATGTGCTTTCTCTTTCACTATAATAAGCTTAACTTTTCATTTAATTACCTTCTATTCTTCTAAATAGCATTATGCAACTTTTTTAGCCAGGTAGTTTCTAGATCCTGGTTTAAATGAAGTAGATTGTAATGCTTAATTTTTAATAAGGTTTTATCGGCAACGGCCAGACTAAGTTTTTTTTTAAGAGACCATTTTCTTCATTTTATCACTAAGTTTTTGCTACCATTCATGCCTTTTATCCGGAACATCATTAGATGAAAGGCCTACTAAATAGATTACCATGTGGCCCATAATGTATAGAACTTAATAATTCATGAATAAAGTTATATATAAGATCGGGAGAGAGGTAAATTCCATTCGTTTGGTAGGGTTAATAACGATGATGGAGCTGCAGTGTGCTGTAAGAAATCAGAACAACTTCAATCTCCAGTGTTATGGACCTGCTCCTCACCAATAACCTAATAAATTGATAAGAAAATAAACAGAATTTGTAAATGTTAAAGTTATTATTTTATAAATATAGAAAAACGGGCACTTTAAATAATAAAATGGTAAAAATCACGTCAAAAAAGTTTCTGTTTTTTTAAATTCTTGGCGTCACAGACTAAATCAGTAGCAACGAGCAAGGCTACCACTTGTCGCAACGTATAAAAGGAACTTCGAACCCTAGACAATAAGTTTTTATAATTTGGAGCGAATAAAAAGACTGATGCTCCCCTCTACGCTCTGTAGGTTTTTTTTTTTGGAGTTTTCTCTGATTTTTCACAAAAAAATGTATTACTTTTGAGCTATTTCTTGTTATTTTATTTTTTTTATTATTATTTTTGTTTTAAGACGCGTCAACATCTAAGATCATGTGCACATAGCTTTTTCAGTGCACTGTCAGCTTCCGGACATTACGTTACAGGCAACACTATTCAATCACCGGGGCAGTGAGCTGTAAGAAGCAAAATCTAACGGCTAGCAGCTGGATTCGAACCTAGTATCTGCGCATTGGAATCCAGTACACGCTAACCACTAAGCTGATCCCTTCCATTATTAACACTGCATTGCCAATCCGGAGTTAATTTAACTCCAAAAAAAAATAGGAATGTCTCTATTTCCCCATATCTCGTAGCTATCCCAAAATGCTCTTAGATATACTATCCCCACTCTCTCACCAATTGATTCTCACGAGCTGAAGACCGTGGAATTCTTAATTTCTTTTTGCAGATTGGTTTACTTGAACCATAGGAGACATTTTGACTCCAGATTGGCATTACACGTAAACATATCGGAGTCATTTCGACCCCTGATTGGTAGATATAAGTAGATTTTCTGTTATTAACTTGACTCCAGATTATTGCCTAAATGCTTATTTGATAAATTTACATAATTTTCATAGACAGTAACAAGGCACTAAAAAAAAAATTTGTAGCGAATTGGGTAATTTCCGATCCGTGTCAACAGCGCACAGTAATTGAAAAAATAGTGAATGTAATTTAAAAAAATGAAAAAGTCCCTGATCAGAAGGCAGCCAATCAGGGTACAAGAAAATACCGAAATTACTGCGATCCTAAGTTGAAGTTAATTCCTTCTGCGTGAAATGTTGAAGCCGATTTGTGGACAAAATTTGTTTTTTCGTTCTTAATTCCTATTCTTTCTCATCCTTTAATGCAAATTTTATTATTAAAATTGAAATCAATATAAAAAAAGATAAAAATAAATTATGGGGAGTCAATATGACTCCACATTGGCAATAACTGACGTAAGTTCCAGCATTGGCAATGTAGTATTAAAATATTGAAATTGTGGTTAGATCCGCTGTGCTGGGTAAAATCAAATGAAATCAATAATTATTATATTTTCCACTGTAGTAAAATATTTTTCTAACTGCCTTGTCATATAAAAAGTTATTTATTTATTTTAATTACTTATTGCTCGTTTTATAATAACCTTCTTATGCCCTATAAACGGAAACATTCAACAAAACCCGGGGAAAAACACATTCTTGAGATAATGGATGAACCAGAGAATCACTCTAGAGGTTACAACCCAGGAAAGCAAGAAAGACCTGTCAATCTATCGATTATATCCTGGGCCCAAAAAAAAGGTTACCAATGTTGCCAATATAAATGAACGAAAAATACTCTTTTCATTACTTATGGATGAAATATATGTGTAACGCACATTTTAATAATTTTAAAAAATAAATAATTCCATATAGTAGCATTATTTACAAATCATTATATTCTGTAATATATCGAAGTGCCGCAAATAATAAACAACAAGCCAGATAAACCTTGTCTGATTCAAAATAGCAACTGTCAAAACTTGATGTTACTCCAACTAATGGCTTGGGCGTCCTCTACTGAGTATGTACTTCACCTTCTCATTTAGTAAGTGAATAAATTTCAGAATTTTGATTGGCAGTTCGATTACCTATTGGTAAATCCACTTTTCATAAATACATAGGTATATGTACATATTCTGAAATGTTGTACAAGGAGGTATTGCAATACTTCTTTCTTTTGTTTTGAAACATTTTTTTAATATTCTGAACGCATAAAAGTGGTTTTTACCACTTCTACCTGTTAGTCTTTGGTCATCAGTGTACTCAGAAAATTTAAAAAAAAAAATATGGTGCAATTAAATTATACAGGGTGAACCAGTAAGTAATGTACGTAGGCCTACTGTGTGTAGTACATCTAAAGTGGAGTTCAATGACGTATTGGCCAACTTCATATTTTCCACTGTTCTTGAGTGACGTCACTTAATATTTTTTCTCTAAAAACATTACTTTTTTCCAATAAAAATGTTATTACTCAGAAAGTTTTAGTCCGAATTCGATTCTGATAACACAGTTAGAAAGGCAGATAAATTTTCTAAAAATTGACACCATTTCGAAGCATAAATTATTCTCCAAACAGTCTCAATCTTCCTCCGATTACTGGAAAAATAAAAGTAATAGAAGTTTTTAAGAAAACTCATTAGGCCCTTATGTGATCATTATCAGACCTAGGTGAAGTTTCCTTGCCTAATGGGCTTTCAAACGGTATATCATTTTCTAGGATTACTTTTATCTTTGTATGAGAAATTACGTTTGTTTTGCAAGAAAACGTGTTCACGAGCACTCAACAATGTTAGTTTATCAAGTTAATTCATTGAAATCTCTTTTAGATGGACCAGTGGTCAATTTTTAAAGTAGATTGTCTCAAAATAAGGAAGGATAAGGAAGTGCCGTTATTCACTGTATTAATTTTTCAATTTTTTTGGGGATCATTAGCAGTAGTGCCATCGCGTTTTAGACGCCATATTATCCTTCATTGAATAGAATGAGTGTTGCTCGGATGACATCCTTCGTACAAAGTAAGTTTTGCGCTCGAGTATGGCGTCCAGAGCTGCTCTGAAAACTTAATGATAACCATCTAATCATCTATTTTACCTTTTTTCTAAAATCCAACTTGACTTATCGATAATTCTACGTGCAGCTCCATTATTCTCGTTCTATTATCCACCTAGCCGAACAGGTGTACTGCCTATTATCATAAAATATCTCAGGCTTACGTTTGGAAGACTACCTTTTATTAAGAAAATAATATGTTCGACAAATCTAGTAGTTTTTGCGAAGCATTTTAAGAGGTCCAGCGAGAAAAAACAATAATTCTAGTAAGAGACACGTCTTGGAAATATTTTTAACAATAACAGAATTCTAGAAATCAACTTTGGATTTGCCTACTAGCAACCTCAGTATCTCTTTAAACACAACGCTGTCCTTAAACCAGAATATTTAAGATAAACTACCTGGAACTACCATGAAATTGGATAGATTAACTACAGCTGAAACCACCCTCTAAACTCGTAAAAAATGCTTCAGGTCATTTTAATTTTAAAAAAAGAAATGGTATACTTTTTAAATGGCATATGCATATTATCAGTATAATTCCGTAAACTGACTGCAGAGATATTGTGAAGTGAGAAGGTAAATGTTACAATACTTTACTTTAGAAAGAGAAGGAATGCAAGAACAAGGAACACACAGGAGAAGAGTGAAGTAACGAGAGCATTATGGGGAAAATGGACAGGTTTCGTGACTTCTGAGATAGTATCTAAACACAAACCCATAAAAAATTATTGAATTCCCCGTTTAAGAGACCCTTTACTGACGGGTATTTTAATAGAATAATCCTAGAAACAGAATATTATTTCTTGTTTCTGTTTCTTTTTGTAAATAAACTCACTGAAATTTGTATTAGATCTTGCTACGTGGCTACGTAATCGTTAAAACGGGGCTGCTAAAAGAAGACTAGAACCTCCAAAGTTAGCCTTAACAACAGAATAGATGAGTGAAAAGAAAGCAGTAGAAATAAAATTTCGAAATCGAGATATGCAGCTTGAAGTTTGTTACCCGATCTTTAAACGATACTTGATAGTTATTTGAGCTTAAAACCCCGGAATGAAATGAACATTCTGTTGTGAATACTTACTAAAAGATAAAAGATTCTACTTACATACTTCATTCAATCTCAGAATTTGTACAAACAATATAAGTTAAAACTAAAATATATTCGTAAACTGCAAGAAGTTTGGATATTTTGAGGCCTTGTCGAAATTAAAAGAACTGATAGAAGATGTAGTATGAATAATTAGTCTTCGTAAATATATCCTTGTCTTTTATTAGTCATCATTGAATCAATAACGAATTCATATATTGTGTTAGGCTTGACTATGGCAGTAAGTGGCGCGCCTGGTAATAAAAAACGGGATGAGGATCCTTTTGTTCCCTATTTACCTGTAATCAAGGGGCGGAGCTTTTGGCTCATGTGCGGAGTTCAAGATTTAGCGATCATCCAAATTGCGTCGTGGGCTACTAACCTGCCAAGATATTTCCCTGCATAATTGTCTGTATTTTATCATCTGGTCATGGATTTCTTTGCATAAATACCAGTCTGTAATGTTGCGGCCTACTCGGGATAATTGCAGCAGTGTGCATTCTTTGTAATTTGGTATTTATGCAAGGACAGTATTGAGTAAGCTGTTTAGTGGCACCGGGTTTTTTCAAGTTTTATGATTATTTGTCGGATTTGCTCATAACGCTTTATCATTTGAATGCTTATTTGAGATAATAAGGTAATTTAGAAAATATTTTAAAGAAAGTAAATCAGTGTGTAGCAAGCTGTTGTTACCAGATCAACAACAATAGTACTCGTATATTCGAGTGCAACGAAATTTTGATGTTTTCGTTCCTATTTATATTAATATAAATAAATGAACAAATGTTCATGAAATCACAATTGGAATTAAGAGAAGTTGAGACTTTACAAGTTGAGATTATGGTTGGCCATTTAAATGTGAGCACAATTTGAGCCAATAAAGTGCCGTTTTTCAACTGCATTACATTTATCACCTCAACAACACCAAACATAAAAATGCAACTTTGCATGATAATCGCAGACATAACAGCCGTTTTTTTTTTTTGTTTTTTTTTTATTAATGTGGTACGATTGGTACTAGTATAGCGCTGGTGTCATCGAGCGACAGACACTAATTCAGCTTGCAGTCGCATTTACTGACTACACTGTAGAATACAACAACTGAACGAACGTTTTGACACGAAATTAATATTGTAGCATTTTAATTGTATATTTATGGGTGCTGTTTTATTCTGTGCAGCAAAATAGGTACTTGGCATTACATAACTTATTTAGACGTGGTCTTAAAAATAAGTAAACGTTAGATAAATCTTTTAACGTCAAAATATGGAAGTTAATATCGGAGCAAGTGAATATATATACCAGTAGTGCTGCCGTTATGGTAAATATGTGAATGGAATACAGTTAAATTTAATTTTTCTTGACCAGAATTTGTAAAAAATAAATTAAGTGCCAATTTTGCTACGATTAGAAGTTAGTTTACGCATGAATGATATGAAATATATTGAAAGTTTCGTGAGCTATTTGTATAGAAAATGTAAAAAAAAATCGTTTCCAGATATTCTAAAATTATGTCAGCCAAAAGTAAATATAAAAAAAAATTATTAGCAGCAAAAAGTGTTTATTTTAAAAACCCGGGAAAGTGTACAGTAACCTTAATCCCGTAACTTTAGTCGACGACCTGAAACGTCGAATAACTCTAGCCTGCCTAGATCTTGACTTCTCCATAAGTGCTGCTACAAGGAAAGTGTGGGAGTCCAGAGTTTTGGTTTGTCTATCCGTTGATTGTGCCCAGTTTGAACAGATTCTTTAAAAAAAATAGCGTAATTTTGACAATAAACTGAAATTTGATTTTCATATTTTAAATTACCATTACTTTTGAAAAACTTAACCGATTTAATTTTTTTTTTTTTAAGGAGCTCAAATACTATAAAAATATGCAAAAGAATATATAACGTTCCATTTGAAAAAACAAAGTTGGATGCTGTATCTCGAGATACAGGGGTTTAAAAAAATTGGTCAATCAGTGAAAATAAACTAGACTAAAAATGATTAAATACGTGTTTTTTATTTTTTCGAAATTTCCCGCCGTTAAAAAAAAAAGTGGGTGGAGCATATAACTCTGGTCACCCTGTATATTGTCTTCTCAGGGCCTGGATATTAAAAAAATACAAACAATTTAGAGAATCATTAACGTAGAAAATCAGTAATATAAAAGTAAAAATAAATACAATAAAATTTTTCGACATTCTCCAGTTCTAGCTCTTAGTTTTTGTAACTCAACCAACCCGCAAAGCCACGTAAGTTTTCAATAATTATAAAGAATGTATTGTATCTTATTTTATTTATTTTTATTTTTATATTACTGATTTTCTATGTTATTGATTCTCTAAATTGTTAGTATTTTTGTATTTGTAATATCCAGGCCCTGAAGAGGACAATATATTTGTCGAAACGTTGGCAAAAAGACGAGTTGTTTTTTATTTGACCGATTCCTCGCCAATCTTGAATCCTTACTTCAAGAAAGTAATATTCGAATTAAGAAAGTGGAGATAGGAACAGAAAATAAATATATCACTGGATGAGTAGGACAAGATTGGAAAGCCAGCAAATACCAAATATAAGTAAGAAATAGTTACTACTGTAAGAGACAAGTTTACTGCAAAAAGTGGGAGATAATTGAGGGAGACAATATTTGCCGTCTTCCCAACCATCAAGTAAATGAAAACGGAAGCTGATGGACTTATCAATCAGTGCTAACACTCTTGGATCAAAAAGATCGCTTGTCTTTCTTGAGCTAACCATGCTGACTAGTCGCACGTCCTATTCTTCGGGACTGCTACGTCATTTCAAGTGAGTGGAATGATTGTATTTCTTGTGAAGTAGAAGATATTCGCGGTAATAATTATTATTCTGTATATTATATTATTATTTATTTCAACCATATTGGCGAATTGTTGAAAATGTTTTAATAAATAAGTAGCGGATTATTAATTCAGCGCTGTAACAACAATCTTTACATCCCTTGCTTTACAACCAATATTTTATATTTAATCAAATTTTCATAATTAACACATAAGTTAGCTTGGTAATTGCATTATTATATTATTAAAATAAAGCATCTTGACGATGAAAGTGTTTAGTCATTGTGTGTATATTTATTCTATTAACGACACATCATATTTCTCAAATAACACATCATCTCTTTGATTACCCATTTCCTTCACAAGCATTAATTATAATTATGAAATCATGACGTACACAATAATCGATAAGTATTTAGCTATTTTATTACTGCGCAAAACAATATTTTAACAAAAAAAAAACACATTTTTTAAATTATTTTCCATCTGTCTATTTCTAACTGTACACGTCAAATAAACCATTACAGCAAGTGAACACGGGAAACGAATGAAAAGTCAAGACCAGACATTTGCTTGGAGAAACCGGTCCAGTTCTATTTCAATCAACTACAGAACTTACAACAGATCAATGTTTTCACATTTATATTTATTTAGCAATAAAAAAAACTGTGAAAAATCGTCAATTTATTGTTATTTAAATATAACTGTTATTTAAACAGGGTGTTTCAGGGTTAAGTGTCCTAACTGAAAATATGAATTTAGGACCTCAAAACAAGACAAATTTTTCCTCTGAAGTTATGCCCGTAAACGCTTTGTTTATGAGATATTCACGTCTAAAGATTTCCATTTTATGAATTATTATAAGGTAGGTTATAATAAAAAATAATAATAGTGTCTTCCAACTACTTTATTAATAGAAAATAATGAAAATTAAATGTAAATAAATAAATAATAAAGAAAATGAGGAATCGGTATCTTTTTTCCACAGCAGCAATAGCCGAACGGCACTGGATTGCTGTTATTGATTCAATTACTCTTCTTCTTAAAGAATGAAGATCATTGACCGGCATTTCATAGACTTTTCCTTTAATGGCACCCCAAGCAAAAACAATCCATTGGTGTCAGATCTGGAGAGTATGCAGGCTAAGCCGCCGGCCCTGTAAGGGCCAATAAAGATTTTAGAACGAATGATAAATTGATTGTATAACTGCTAAAATCACCTTGAGTCTCTAACTGCACATACCAATATTGACATTTTACGGAATAATACCATCTGGAATTTGCACTGTGCACTTTCTAAATAATAACTTTTTCTCAAGAACATTTATCAGTTTGACGCTTTTACAGAGTTTGCATCATTATGCATCGCATTTATTCTAACAGTGAATATGCCGATATTGTGTTTGTGTATGGTTTTTGCAATGCTGCCGTATATTCCGAATATTCCGTGCAATTTCCGAATAAAAGATTACCTTACAAGACTATCTTTGGCGGAACCAATAGGAAGAGTGGCCTCTAATTTCGATGGGGAGGTCAGAGCGGTCCTTTTAGCCCTAAAATGCATTGCAAATATGGCATCCTTTTTATCGATTCACAGGCCGCGATAATGGCACTGACTACTTGGGCTGCGACAGACTCCCACGACATAATTGAGAATGACGGTAATTTTACAATGGATCCCCAGCCATTGTGGCCTCAGCGGGAATGAGGAAGCTGACAGACTCGCCAAGCTGTCAGCAAAAATGACACAGCCTGAAGGGCCCATTCCTTTTGAGACCACAAGTCGAATTTGCCGGACAAAAGCCAAAAAGAGAACAGCGGAGCTGCACACCACACTATCAGAGGGCAAACGATGGGCTATCATGAGGGACAATGTACTGCCAAAGAACCTGCCTCGGAGCGTAGCGGTGGCCTGTTTTCGTTTGGTCACTGGACACGATTACCTGCAGGCACACTTATTTAAGATCGGGGTAGTTGATAACCCGAACTGTGTGCTTTGCGGGAACGGGCCCATGACAGGAGACCATCTTTTAGAGTACGAAGCCCTGTCCCATTTGACTGCGACTACTGACGAGCTCTCTTCAAGAGCGAAAATATATTGGGCTGCGAGACATCTAATGGCGGAGCGCCAATGATGTATGGCATTAAAAAAAAAAGAAAACTATCTTTAGGTCCACATTTTAACGTCTTAGAGTAACTGGCACATTTGCTTTAATTCCACGGGCTGATGGAGCTCTTGTCCCTTTATGAAATGAAAGGAGTGCGACAATAATGATGATAATCCGTCCGCTAGAGTACGAAGAACTGCAGCTGAATTACATATTACACCAACTACAGTAAATAAAGGATTTGCCCGATATTTTATAGAAAATTTGAGAATTTTATCTTTCGTAGAAAAAGCGGAAAAAATTGTCAAAGTTAGGTGTTTTTCAACGTGTACAACTTTCTTTCCAGACGGTTTTAATTAACTTTTTTTAAACTAATAAAAAGTAGCTTCACGCTTGACTCAAACTGAGAATCTCCCACTTACATATTAATTCACACTTCATAATTAGTACACCAAAACCTTGCCCAATTCAAAAGAATAACTGAATTATTAATTAAAGAATCTTGGTCATCAGATAAGAATAAGAATTCGTTCATCGAACTCGTTAGAGGCGATAAATGTTTAGCAATTGAAGTCTGTTGCCACTTCTGAGAAATGTGAGAATAATGATTTCGAAGAGCTAAAATTTTAAAATTTAAAGGAAAAAATTGTTATATTGCAAAAAAATAAAATTAAATAATAATTTTTGAAATGATTTTATATTGCGAAGGCAAAATTTTGCGAAATAGAAGAGAACCAAGAAGGTAGAGAATTAATAGGAGGTATTAAATATTGGGTAAATTTTGGATAGGTTGTGGTAGCATCTTGTGTCTTATCAATTTGCAAAGATTTGTTTGAAATCCACTTTAGTTGAAACTAGCTTGCAAAGTAGGGAGGCTAAGTGTAACTTGATATTCTCTCAACAGAAGGGTATACCTGCCTAAGTAAACAAGATGTAGTTAGATTTACTTAGGAGTGAAGATTCAATCTTCTACAGAAAGTGCCAAGCTTTGAAAAGTGCCCAGGGTTTGAGTATAAGTGGCGTAATGTAAAAGTGTTATATATGATGTCTTTTCTTTAGAACCAGTAGTTGTTGGAGAGTACTTGAGCAAAGCTGTGTTATAGCAAATAAGATACTGAACCCATATTCTGTCACTTCAAACTACCTGTCAGGTGCAAAACGTTTGGACAATTGAGTGCAATTATTTATTTAATATCATTTTTAGAATTTTTAAAGGGAAATATAAGAAGTGACTGGCGGCCGACCTAAGAAAAGGAGCACTGAGGACTATTAGTGCTTACAGGATGGTTTCGGGGTCGGCGGCCTTGGTAATTGCAGGGGTTTCACACATTGACTTTGTGGCAATGGCCAGAAGACGGACCTACCTGCTGAGGGAGTCTCTGGGTAGTATCGACGCCAAAAAGAGGGCGACTGCTCGGCTGGCACAAGAATGGAGAGACTGTTGGGCGAATGACGACCATGGGCGATGGACTGCAAGGTTGATTGTTGATCCGGTGACCTGGGCAGATAGGAAACATGGAGAGGTGGATTATTACCACACACAATTCCTTACTGGCCACGGATATTTCGCAAGTTTCCTTAATAAAAACGGGAAAAGGCCGACTGGGGCGTGCATTTACCGAGACTCGGACTCGGATGACGCCCTGCACACTTTTTTTTTAATGTACACGTTGGGTACAGGAAAGAAGAAGATTGCAGAAGGTTACCGGTCCGTTAACACCGGACAGCATCGTCGGACGCATGCTGGAAGATGAGGAAGCTTGGGCGAGGGCCTCTTCCATGGTAAGGAGGATCCTAATAAGAAAAAGAAAGGACTTGGAATAATTGCAGGTACAATTGAAGAGCACTAAAAAGAAGGAAAACCAAGTTTACGAGGTGCCATCCCGAAGTAATGCTGTCTGGCGGTTCTGGGATGGACATTTGGTTTTTTTTTAGTGGGTCGAGCCCCACACACCCGACAGATCGTCGGAAGGTGCCTTTGGCATTTTCCCCCCTCGCAAAAAAAACAAAACATTTTTAGCATTGGCAGTTTACTGTATATTAAAATTGTAGCTGAACGAGGCTTATTTTTTCCATTGAACTTATAATCGCTACTCAAGTTTACATTATTACTTAAGGCTTTTTAGTGCATCACCGGCTTCCTGGAGAGCGATTGTTCTCTCGCTAAAGAAAACACTATCCATCACCGGTCAATTAGCTGATGCTCTTAAGGAGAAAAAAATCAAAGGGTTGCACGCTTGAGGATTTGAACCAGGAACATCAGGCTTACTACTTGAAATATAAAATGGAGCGTTAACGATTGTGTGGAAAATTTTCGGCTGAAGAGATTTAATTCTTTGCAGATATGAAGCGTTTCTGTGAGTCTCGCAGTTTAATACGGTACGTCCAGTTATTAATTAGATTTGAAGATAAGCACTAAAAGGACAGACACTTCAGCTTAGGCTTCAGATAACAAGTGAGAAGTATAAACAGTAGCTAAAAGATCAAAAGATTTGCAAAATTTGTTGAAATTGTTCAAAACAGCACAACTACCATGTCCTTCCAAATACAATATTGCTGCCAAAAAATGTTCAAGAAAACTAAATTCCTCCCTTCAGAGAAACGATCTATTTGCTTCTGACATAAAACCATTTAGAATATTTAGTAAATTATGGCAAAGCTCCATTCTAAATGATTTCACGCATTGTGTACAATTCGTTTCCGTTCGGTTTACTTAATAATGACTAAAACAAGGTTTAGGTTATTATTTATGCCCATGGGTTATTGAGCAAACAATAGAGGGGCTTCTGATTGTGAAATATTTGTGGAAGTTAAGGTCTTTATATTTAAAACATGTCATTCATGCTGAAGATAAAGAAAAAAAGGTTCTATAAAGAAATAAAATATACACACAAAACACTCGTACATACGATTATAAGGTAAGATGTTAGACAAAGATGTTGTTTTGTTAGTGCAATGAATGGCAGTTCTGTTTGTTAATGGAAAAGGGTGTATCAACGTTTTTACTTCCTTTGTAGTATACTTAGCTCACCAAAAGAAGCCCTCTTTGTTGTACCAGTACTATTGTCAGCTACCATGAGAGCTGTAGGGTCGGCTTTTAGAGTTTGGTACCCTCCCATCACGAGCTACCTTCCCACTAACTCCCACGGATTTGCCTCCTTTACAACCCAAGTAAAGAAAAGTTTTAAGTATACGTTGTTTCATAACGTACCAAAAGCGCAATCTTTTTATTACAAAGAGATTTAGTTAATGCATAATATAATAATAATTAATGGTGAGTGCTATAAAATTATAGCTATCCACTAGTTATTGTTCTTTTTACTTAGCTGGCGAAACTACGGTACTAAAGTTCATTCTCAGCTAATTTTTTCTAGAGATTCAAAGAAAATAATAGGGTCTCTAATTACGACAATTCAATAACATAACTTTTATTCCAAAAACTGGTCCACTGTAATCGAAATTCTACCATGAATCTCATCGGGCACATTTAATCTGTGAGATGAAGAGAGCATTTTCTTGTTGATAGCAACTCTGGTATTTCTTAGAGTGAGCCATGGCCCTCAGTAGCTTCCTCTTTTACCTTCTTCCAACCGGAAGGCCTGTCGGTGTTTTACCCTGAGTTATGTGGTGTGGTGTAATCTGTCAGATTAGTTGCGTCTGATGGTCTTATTCTTAAAAAAATTGAAATTTTTCAAGTTTTCTTACCAAAAACTGTTACAAAGTACATATTATGTTTTAAAAGACAGTTTTCTACTAATTGACTATTTTTGCAACGAGTGTCTTTTGTTGAATAATATTGAATAGAAGAAAGAGAAGGGGATTCGGACACTAAACAAGCTTTTTTTTTTAATTTTTAGAAGATCAAGATGCGGATGATTTTGAGTGCGTATGTTCAAATAAAGTAACCAAATTGCCGGATAAAAAACCTACTTCTAGTGTTAGACGAGGGAGCCATAATATTTTATGGCGTTTGCCTGGTATAGTTGGTGACAACGTCAACAGAAATGGTTCAGAGATGGTTCATGGTCATTCTTGCGCTCTTCTGAACATAGGCGGGCATCAATGCGTAAAACATTTCTTGGATAATGCTAATAAACCATCTCACACATTCATTCATAAATGTGCACCTCCAAAATTAGGGATGACTGATTTTTTCTATTCACATTAATGTTCTGTTCCACTTCACGTGTTTCTTTTTTTTTTAAAGAAAAACTTAAACTGAAATTTTTCATACGTTTCCAAAACATTTTTGATGAAATTAACAGCTGTTGGGTCTTTAATCTCACAGATCAGTTGCGCCCTATGAAAGGTTAAATCTAGGTTCTTGGTTATTTCATTTTGATTCCCTTAACTGAATTATTTATCTACAGATGCTTACGTCTCTTCTTTTAACCGGAAACGTTTTCTAGCCAAAAAAATTGCTTCAGGTTTTTTTTGAAAATTGGAACTAGAGAGGGACAAAATCTAAGAATTTGTTCTTCAAATCGCATAGATTTCTTGTTGACTAATGTAACATTGTAAGCTAGTGCTTTGTTTCGATAAAACCTTATTTATTAAGATTTTTCTGAGCCGTGGAAACGAATATCTTTTGAGAATAGAAATTAATGGAAATGAGTCCCGAATGTAATAATTGTTCTTTTTAAAGGTAAAAATATCAATAACGAGACGGCGATTAGTTAATTTGGAAAATCTATTTAAATTTTTCTAAAAATAATTAAAATGTTACAAGTTTTTTATTAACGAAATTGGATCTCCTTTACTTTTGCCTATATAACAATCTACTTGGTTTCAGTTACTTAATAAAACTTAAGTCTTAAGACACAGAACTAATGTTTTCTTGTGTAATATAGGATTTCAAGGAACCAAACCTAATTTGTAGTAGATTAGCCTGGCTGTTTGTTGGATTTGATAATGTAGAACAAGGAATTCCTGTCTAACAGTAATTAGCATAATGATGGAGTGGTATAATCAACATTACCACATTATACTATACAGGATATAACAAGATCTAAGGATATCTTTTTCTTCTTTTTTTTACCCGGATACTAAGATAACTGAAATAAATATAGGAAGAATATTGTCAATTTGTCATAATTCTTTTTGCATTTCTTGCCAAGTTTTCGATCTACGGACTGGGCTTATGCTTATTTTTGGTTTACATTGTTACTCCTCAGACTTACCTACTTATTCTCAAACTACTCTTCTTACCTATGCTGACGATACTGCCATCTTATCTACTATACTACAAAGATCCATTAATAGCTCATAGAAACCTGGTTCAAAAAATGGGCTCTAAAACTGAACGAGACAAATTCTCAAAACATTACATTCACTCTTCGACGCATCACTCTTCTTCCTGTCTTTTACAATTTAATTCCTTTACCAGTAGCCAACGTAGTCCGCTATCTTGGGCTTTACCTTGACAAAAGACTTACATGGAACCCTCATACTCGACTTAAGGAGGACAGAAATCAATAGACGCTTCCGACAACTGAAAAGATTATTAGACAATAGATCAAAACTCACTCTGGACAACAAAATACTTATATATGTAAGTATATTAAAGCCAATCTGTGCTTATGGCATCGAATTGTGGGAGGTTCAACCAAACGCTCAAACCTCAAAATAATCCAGTCCTTACAGCCTAAAATCGCTCCTTTCTAGGTCACCAATCAAACCATTCGCACAGACTTAAACATTCCTTTCGGCTCAGAAATCTTCCAGACAACACTTCTAGAATTCTTAAAAGACAGTGGCCCCGCGATCTCCTCTCTAATGACGAGAGTTAAATTTTATTGGACTGTAACCACTGGGTAGCATCTCCATTCTGAGTTTGATTATGTTGTTTATTGTTATCATTGTTGCTTATAAGAGATTTTTTATTAAGAAACTTTTTGGTCTTCCTCCCTCCACTCCCAATTACATGCTGTATTTAGAAACAGGACGTAAAATAATGTACCTATATACTTTACAGTTGCATTTTAAATACATTTTAAAAATCTTAAGGCTGCCGGAAAGTCGATTGCCTCATTTTATCGCTAAGAAAATAATTCAAAAGAAGCTGTACTGATACAAGGAATGGCTGGATATGTCTGAGAAATATGATTGCAATATCGAGGAAATTGGTGAAGATTGCGATAGGTTGGGAGAAAGTCTCGATATGGTTGTTTGCCGGGTCGATACTTTTTATTCGCAACACTGGTGGTTATTGGCCTCTCGATCGCAGCATCACTCTTTATATGGTGAATTGTTATTAGGAGAAAGTCCTCGAAGTTACATTACGAATGTAAATAAATTGCACTATATGGGAGTGTTGTTTCGGTCGAGATGCCAACTGTTAAACCTAAATTTTAAACCCTTTTCCTCGGACTCGAGCGGACTCTGTACCATGTGCAATCGATCTGAAAAAGAAGACTGTTTTCACTTTTTGGCGGTATGTCCTGTGCTGAATGAGTACCGTAGCAGGTGGTTGGGGAAAGCCCAGTTGTCAAGGGAGGAAGTGATTAATATTTAAATGGTAAAAACTGGAACCATCTATACCAGTACGTGACCAGGGCATCCACATATAGAAAATTTTTAATAGACCACTATAATGAATGAATAAAGGATTCTTCATTATTCATTCATGTAAAGACCTATAAGAAGATCGTAAGGAAGGTAAAAAGACCTGAAAATTTTAAGGTTCAAATGTACATTTTATTTTGAATTCAAACTAATTAGTTTATTTTATTTTGTAATAATTAAAAATCATTTTATTTTCAATTAGAAGGTAACTTGGCAGACGGACAAATTGTCCATTGTCTTAAGTGTTTTTGTTTATAATAAGTGTAGTTTTCCTTTTATTTTTTAAATAAAACACTATCTATCTATCTATCTATCTATCTATCTATCTATCTAAATGCGTTGATTGTAACTAAATTGTTAACATCAAAGACAGGTGCGATTGCTTAAGGACCAAAAATATTCAGGACACAAGACAGATTTACGTCCTGAAAGATTGGCAAAAATATAAATTAATAAAAAATTACGTCTGGAATCGGTAATCATTTTTCTACCTTTTACATAATTTTTGCGAAGTATGTACAATATAATCTGATTCTGTAAAATATATTCCACAGCTCTAAAGATGAGCTAGTCTCAATATGAAAAGCTTGGCATTAAAACAATGATGACTTAAACTGGCAATAATCTATAATCTTTCTTTGATTTCTTATACAGTTATTAAGTAAGTAGGATATATGGAGTTAATAATTTTTTGATATATTGCATTAAATATGCAACAATTGGATTTGGAAAGTTAACTACAATAACACTATGTGAAAGAATGAATTTCATTTGCAGCCTGTGCGAACATCTCCCAAGTGTATCTTTAAGAGAACGGCCATAAATAGACCCAGGACTAGAGCCTGCATTTTGGGCCGTGCCTTTACTTACTATTTATATAGTACAATAGTTTTACCAGAAGAATAAACTCTACAGCTAATGCCATATTGTACTCTAGAGGATTCGAGAAAGAAAGGACCTAACTTCTCCAATAAGCTTCTACCTAAGCAGTTAAATTAATTTGAAATAAAACATAAATTTGCTGTCAAGACTCTCATGACTTCCTCTTAAAGATATTCTTAAGGTTCTAACACAGAAATTTTCTTCACATTACGATAAGTTTCTTCACATTAATATTCGTAAGTATTCGTAAATAAATAAACTCAAATGAGTTAGTAAAGATAAAGTAAATGCTTCTTTTATTCAGGAGTGCTCTACGTTGAACTTAACAAATTAAGTGTCGTGGTCGGAGGCGATTAGCAAATATACTTTACTCTTAAATTTTCGTATAAAATATTAGATAAAATCCGATGTTTAGACCGGGGGAATCGAACCCCACACCACTAGAATACAACTTAGCTTTGCGTACTTCGCCACTAACAGCTCGGTTACCGTGGCGCCTAAATTTCAGTTATAACTTATCATTACCAACAATATACTGTTTTCAAAAACGCATATTATACTGTAATTTGTGCGTATATACGGAGTTTAAAGATAATCAATCCTAGGAGCCAATTTGAGCTCATGTTAACGTTTTTGAGAAAATCTCAAAATAAGGTGAAATCTATTTGATAAAATGGTACATTTGGTCAGCCAATTTTCTTCAAATTTACAAAATTCAGTACCACAATGGAATTGATATTAACCTTCTAGAAATAGAAAAGTCTATCCATTCCCTTACCGATTAGGCGAATTCGCATTTCCTTGGACCAATTTTACAAATACAAGTTTTAGATCTACATATAGACACACTTACATAAAATAGAATCCTGGGCCAAGAAGTGGCGGATTAAAATGAACCCAGAAAAATGCCAGCATGGCACGTTTACTGACTTACGGACTAGAGCTGTGGGGTTCAGCCAAACCTACAAACAAACGGACTGTACAAAACATTTCAGTCAAAACTCCTCCGACAGATAGTTGACGCTCCTTTCTACGGTGGCTAACCTCACTCTTCACTACGACCTCAACATTCCCTTCATAGACCAATTCGCCAAGACTAAATACCTAAAAGTTCCATACTACTCTCTCGACTAGCTCTAATCCTCTTGTACAGTCTCTCGCTTCCTCTGACATCCCTAATACACCTCCTCGCCGACTGAATCGCCAATGGCCCCGCGGCTTCCTCGCAGTCTGAAGACCTAATCGTCATCCTTCTCCTATAGAGAGTGCTACCGCTGGGTAGTTTCTCTCCTCCTGCTCTCCTCCCGCACCAGTTCATCATACTCATCATATTTACTGATTGTATACATCTATACACATTGTAAATTACAAAATAAATTAAAAAAAAAAGTCTACATATAACTTTGCATTCGTGCAAAAAATTTTAGACACTGTTAGTGCCTCTTTTTCTCATCAAATCCAAAGAAATCAAGAAAACGGATTTTGAAAAGTGGTACTTTCGTTCCACCAATCTAAAACCTTTTTTTTTTGGAATTCTCAAATTTATTTGGCATTAATTTTCTTCGATTTATTGAGTTACGGTCGGTACATACAAATACACAAATTCGGACCAATTTACCAAAACATAGAAAAACATTTTTCAGAACTCAAAACGTTATTTCAGGTGAAAACTTAAATGAAAAATCGGCATGATTACAATGCCCACTCTTAGTAGAGTAGGAGAAGGTATTAAGTACGCTCGTGACTCTACTATTGGGCTGTTCTCTTTCATTTTCACTAACTCTACTTATCCCGTTGTAACCACATCTAAGAACTAATAATCTTATCACAACTATTAATTATTAAAAGATAACTAAATTTCTCCATTCAATTCGGTGCTAGAAGAGGAACTAGTGAAAATAACAAGAAAACTAGCGCAGTTTGTGGTAGTTGTGCCATAGACTTTCTGCATTAACTACTTCATTTGCCCCATAAACAACTAGTTACGTACAAAGTTCAGATTTAAACTAGTATATAACTTCGACAAAGTTCTCTTAAATATTTAGAAATCTAAAGGGTTGTATGGCCCAGTAACTATAACAGAATTAGTACGAAACTTGTGCAGTTAGTTTATAGAAGATAGTTAAGAACAGTTATTTATAAACACAAACACAAACACAGTTAGGTGTTATAAGATATACTATAGTACCATACTTATAAATATAATACATACGAGGGGGTACCCAAAAAAAACCGGAATTATTTTTTAAAAGCTATTTATTTACAAATTTTTTACAGAACAACCTTATCCCCTTCAAAATACTCTCCATTACAACTAATACATTTGTCCCACCGGTGCTTCCACTGTTCGAAAAATTTTTTGTCGTCATCTTTAGAAATGGCTGACAGCTCCTTCTTCGTTTTTTTCTTGACCTCTTCAATGTTGTCAAATCGGTGACCTTTCATGCCCTTTTTCATGCGTGGAAATAAGAAAAAGTTACACGGAGCCAGGTCAGGCGAGTAAGGTGCGTGGGGCAGCGGAACCATGCCATTTTTAGCCAAAAACTGTGTAACAGAGATGGCTGTGTGTGCAGGTGCATTGTCGTGGTGGAAGAACCAGTCTCCTGTTTGCCACAAATCGGGTCATTTTTGGCGAACACTATTGCGCAATCTTTTCAAAACTTCCAAATACAAGGTTTGATTGACGGTCTGACCTGGGGGGACAAACTCTGAATGGACTACGCCTTTGGCATTAAAAAAGCAAATCAGCATTGTTTTGATGTTTGACTTGACTTGACGACATTTTTTTGGTCGGGGTGAAGATGACGTCTTCCATTGGCTCGACTGTTGCTTTGTTTCTGGGTCATAACCATAGCACCATGACTCATCACCAGTAATGACCTTTGACAGAAAGTCTGGATCAGTTTCAAGCTGTTGTTTCAAAGCACGACATGTTTCAACTCGATGTTCTTTTTGATTGTATATTAGCCGATCACTGCACAAATCGATTAACTCCACTTTTGGAAAAAATCTTAAATTTAAGAGTCAAAACACTTGGTTCAGTCATAGCTTTCTATATTTATAATAAATTTCACAAATAATAAAGATTAACAACATTATAAGTCAACAATTTTTTGTTGGCCATTGAATAATAAATAATTTATTTTAGAAGCCATTTTGATTAACTGAGTGTTGTAATGTAGATCGTTGCAATAATTAAACTCAAATTCAGTAGCAGGCACCTGAATGATAACGGTAAATTTATTTGCATTTATATTATAAACGATAAAAAACAACTATGTACGTTGTTTCATCGCATTTCTCCACTATTTTGTTTTATGGAGTTAATTGCAGTGAAGTCATATAGTACCTCTTGCTTTACAATACCACGAAGGATTCAATGATTAAATTGCTGCTGCGAACTGAAAAACTGTATAGGAGGTCCAATCCCCTTGAATGGGTCTCACGAGGGAAGTGTTTACAAATAAATAAAATGCGCTGAAAATGGGCTCGGGTAGTTAGTCTAGTAGTTATAAAGCATGGCTTTGTGAATAGGAGATCCCCAGTTCGAAACCCATGTTAACTACTTTTTATTTGTTAGAAAAAATAACATTTTAATTCTATAAAGTATGAGCCGTTAAGCTCCGCCTGAAAAAACAAAAAAAACAACAAAATAATAGGCGATTAATATACTTAGAACGAAGAAAGAATAATGTCGAATTCAGTCATGTTTTCCAAGCTTTCGACCTAGGGACCAGATCATCTTCAAGGCTGAACAATCAGTTCATAAACTGACGCACCAAACTTACAATAACATTGTAAAAAAATATTGTTAAAATTGTAAACAGCATCAGCCCTGAAGATGATCTAATCCCTAGGTCGAAAGCTCGGTAAAACAATAAAAAATAATGACTGAATTCGGCATTATTCTTTCTTTATTCTGGATTAATGAATCAGTCAACAAAAAATGAACAATTCACTCATTTTAAGACTGAAGCCCATATTTTGAACCGTTCTACCTCTAAGCGCAGAGTTAATAAGAGGATTTTACATTTACTGTTTCTTATAGAGTTCTTGGAGTAAGCACTATCAGAACCAGACAATAAATGAGACGAAGATACGCAATCGAAAAGTTAAAAGAACAAACATTATAAAAAAATTTATATAAAAACTTAATTGAGTATATAATTTGCGAGGTACCATGGGTATATGCTAGACAGGCTGCCTTTTCATTATGTTTTTGTCTTGACTTTTCGGGAAGTACCTAATACTCACGATTCCCTGCCAGGCTCTCGCTGGCACTTCCTGGAATCTAAAACGCAAGTAGAACAGCGAAGGGCTGAACAACTTATGACTCTGGGGAATCATTATTCTTCTCTTACTATTTCAGCCGCACAGAGAAGTATTGGAACTAGCGCTATAGAGCTAGCTTTAATTCAATAATAATTTGGTATTTTCGATAACTTTCAATTAACTATTTCATAACAGCTTACATTGCCGCAATACATTATATCTATAACAAACCAGCATTCAATCAAAACGGGAAAAAATCCATATCTAAATCTAGTACATATATTCTTTAAAATGATTCATCTAATTATTTTGTTACATCAAGAAATTTGAGTAAGTTCATGTACGCAAAGGACTTTTTGCTCTCGTAATTATGTGATGAACATTGATGAACAACCTGCTGGGTAAAGTATGACTTGGAACGAAATTCTTGATAACCTAATGTGTCGAGATCGCCTGGAAGGTAAAGTAGCTGGGTGATAGGAATGGAACATGAGAATTTATAGCAATCTGCTCTAGAAATGAATTTCAGTAATCTAATAATGAGTGGTAAGTATAATTTTTGTTTTGTACAGATGATAATATTTCTTGCTGTAAATAATTAGAAATATAATTCGATGTTTTGCTGTTACTATGTTATAAATTTCTAATAAATAATTTATGTGTTAGTAAATGAAGAGTCTAGACATTTAGGTGCTTTTGGTGTAATATATTTGGCGCACGATTTGTCATTGTATAAGCCAAATGGACACGACATAGCTGCTGGAGGTACATGATGGCTAGCCGAGACAGTACCAGCATAGGTTATAGTAGAGGTATTTGCCGTGGCTGTGAAACCATTTACCACCATAGTACTAGATTTATATTTAGTGAAGTTGTTATGAGCTAGTCTATTTGTATGAATGTTAGAGCAGATCGTGATAGCATGGTAGTGGCGCGGGTGAGCGAAGAAGACATGTTAGCCCGGTTCACGTTGAAGGAGTGTACACTCTGGTTGTGGCCGGTGTTTGCCTTGTCCTACCATTCTCTGCCTTGTGTCCAGGCATACTAAATAAAGATAGCCGTGCGACCGCATACATTACAGCCCCTTTTAACCCTCTACTTCTTTACTAACACACCAAACCAAACCAGTCTTCCTAATATTAACCATGGCCTCTTTATAACCTCGTTCTCATACAATATTTAACTTTAATTCAAACAGAACACTCTGATGCGCCTCCTATATCCTATGAATCCTCCGCAATCATCATCTAACCATCCTTCCACACTCTCTTCATAATCCTGCAGAATGTAATGTGGGCCTTGCAGGGCATAAGTTCTAATTAAATTGCGCTATATCGAGTAGTTTTCTTCCTTGAAATGGCTTCAACAACAGCCAAGGGGGATCATCCCTTTGCATACCTTGGATTTTTAGATTACAACAATCATTGGATTAGACACGTCCCCTCTGCAATAAATTTCTCCCCTATCTACATATTTTCTACCCCCTTTAATCACCCTTAACGATCTTCTATTAAATTTTTAATGACTTATGACTCATGCCAAATAGGAGATCTCCGAACAACATGTAATGGAAATAGCGTAGAATATAAATGAAAGAAAAAGCACCACTTTTTAAATTAATTTTTAATTTTTCCTGTCATTTGACTTGAAATATATTTGTAATTAATATTATTATATTATCTCCTACATCCCGCAATAAAGAGAGGGTTGGAAATATACAAAACAATTCCGATTTTCGGTTTATACTTATCCGTTTTGACATCGACAGAGCGCGAAAAAATATTAATTGCAACACTGGTCTGAGTGTACACTCATCTAACTTCGTTCAAAAATGAAAAATAGCAGACATTTCAAATCTAACAATAACAATAATAATAATAATAATGATAATATTGTTTATTGATAAATTTTTGTATACTTTCAAAGAATAATACTATACTTATAATTACAAACAATATAGGCATGGACATCAGTCCGTCTGCCGAGATGTTGCTAATACTAAAACAAGTCTCCGAGAATATATAACAAAAAATAAAGATAAACAATAAAATAATATAGATTCTTCTGAACTTAAGCTTACTTCAATAATTGAACTCCAAAACCAATTCCTACCTATACTTTAATGCTAATGTGGTATAACTGTATAAAGCCTACCAGTCTTTACCATTGGGACACAATAGAAACTGTGCCCTATCCACGGCATCCATCCCAAAGCATTCAAATCTAATATTTCGCTTAGATACTAATATAGGACGCCCCAAAAGCGTTTTATTCGAAATCGATCAACCGTTAAAAAACAAATTCATTTTTTTATTAAGACTCCCTGGAATGTCGCTTCAATAATTTTCTTATAAGTTATGTGTAACAATTATACATAGAAAATTCACTAGGAAAATTAGATTTAATGTGCGGTTTTTACAAAATATATAATGATGAAAAGAATTATATATTACTCAAATATTTGGATTTTAAAGAAAATTTGGAGAGAGGGAACCTTAAGAATTCTTCGAAGCTAACAGTTTTTTGATTGTTTATATTAGTTATTTGAAATACTCTTTCGATCTCTAAATGAAGCCCATATTTTGGACCGTTCTACCTTTAAGCGCAAAGTTAATAAGACGATTTTACATTTACTGCTTCTTTTAGAGCTCTTAGATTAAGCACTATTAGGGTCAGACAATAAATGAGACGAAGATTCGCAATCGAAAAGTTAACAGAAGAACAAACATAAAAAAATATATAGGTGGAAACTTCTTTTCTATTTTTTAATTTATTTTGTAATTTACAATCTGTAAGATGTATACAATCAGTAAATATGATGAGTAGGATGAACTGGTGCGGGAGGAGAGCAGGAGGAGAGAAACTACCCAGCGGGAGCACTCTCTATAGGAGAAGGATGACGTTTAGGTCTTCAGACTGCGAGGAAGTCGCAGGGCCAATGGCGATTCAGTCGGCGAGGAGGATTGTTAGGAATGTCAGAGAAAGCGAGAGACAGTACGAGAGGATTATATAGAAACTTATTGAGCACATAATTTGCGAGATAAATTGTGGACGTTGTTCATTATATTTCTTGTTCAGATCTAAACGGTTTGATGTACAGTCTTAATACTGTTGTATGTTACAAATTAGGAGTACTTAGCGTAATTCTGATATTTGGTAAATGGCCCGAACCCTTTGAGGTTACCATTTGTATATGCTAGACAGGCTGCCTTTACATTATGCTTTTGTGTTAACTGTTCGGGAAGTACCCAATACCCACGATTCCATACACTGCCACGCTCTCGCTGGTACTTCCTGGAATCTAAAAGGCAAGTAGAACCGCGAAGGGCTGAAGAACTTATGACTCTAGAGAATCATTATTCCTCTCTTACAATTTTAGCGGTAAAGAGAAGTATTGCAACTAGTTAGCACTACAAAGCTATGTTAGCTTCAATTCAATAATAATTCAGTATTTTCGATAACTTTCAATTAACGCTTTCAAAACAGCTCACATTGCCGCAATACATTCTATGTATGGATATAAAACAAACCAGCATATAAAGGGGGAAAATCCATATCGAGATCTAATATATTTTTTTTAAATTAACAACTTTATTGAAACTCACTAAAGGTTTGGGCACACAGAAAACGATCTCCGACCGAGGCGGTCAGGCGGTCTACTTGTATTACACAATGTTGCATATCTCTGTCAAACAGAACGCGGCCTACCGCCACGTCTTTCTCGCGACAACAAGCGATCTGGTAGTACAAAATTACAGATTTTAACGTGACCACCTTGCCATCTTTGATCAAAAATGAGTGAAGAAATTGAAACTTTATAGAAAATATGCGCAAATTCAGATTTTTGTTTGATGATTCACACGGACATTATAAAAAGGTTTTAAAAAAACCTCATGTGAATCCAGTTCGATACATGAGCGGTGGTATTCCCCTAATTGTTCTCTCTTTTTACGATTTCGTGCGCCCAGCTTCGTCTTTTCTACTTTTTGCTTTGCAAAGCTAATAGCAGAAGTTGTTCTTCGTCCGAGCTCATACTCAATACATATAAATTAAAACAAAGAACAAGAAAACGCACTACTACTGAAGAAGAAAGCGACCAAACTGGACCACTCTAACACTAGAATAGCATCCCATGTGACGTCCACATATCGTAGAGCGCCGCGACGACCGCTGGATCGCTACCAGCCGTTATAGACCGCTTGCTGAGTGCCCAAGCCTTTAGTTGGCAAATTAATGTGGAAATGACGCATCATATATTAATGCAACCGATAATTTGTATTAATTTCAATTTTTCATTGGCGAACGGGATGTGTGAAGTAGGCGGACTGTAGCTGATGACGTAGTGACACCGTAAGCCACTCCCTCACCAATAAAAACACAGTTATCCAGTACGTATAATGGTGCTCTTTCACTTTCATTCAACGATCTTGATTTTACTTTCTTTTACTTCAGGAAAATATTTCGTTATTTCTTTTTATTTTGCATTACATTAGAAGTGTGAAACCGGAAGTATAATGTTTAATACATGTTTATTTTGGACATTTTTACGATATCAATTTTTATTGCATTATTCGATAATTTATCAAATACCTATGCGGGAAAAATTAGTAAAAAAAATTTAAATAGTATTTTTCCTAGAAATAATTACCAAAAACGATTGGCTAATCTTATTGGCGAACAGGATGTGGGTAGTAGGCGGGCTGTAGCTGCTGACGTAGTGACACCGTAAGCCACTCCCTCACCAATAAAAGCACAGTTATCCAGTACATAAAATGGTGCTCTTTCACTTTCATTCAACGATCTTGATTTTACTTTCTTTTACTTCAGGAAAATATTTCGTTATTTCTTTTTATTTTCCCTTACATTAGAAGTGTGAAACCGGAAGTATAATGTTTAATACATGTTTATTTTGGACATTTTTACGATATCAATTTTTATTGCATTATTCGTTAATTTATCAAATACCTATGAGGGAAAAATTAGTAAAAAAAATTTAATTAGTATTTTTCCTAGAAATAATTACCAAAAACGATTGGATGATCTCATTGGCGAACAGGATGTGGGTAGTAGGCGGGCTGTAGCTGCTGACGTAAGCCACTCCCTCACCAATAAAAGCACAGTTATCCAGTACATAAAATGGTGCTCTTTCACTTTCATTCAATGATCTAGATTTTACTTTCCGGTTACTCCAGGAAAATATTACGTTAACTTTTTTGATTCTGCATTACATTAGAAGTATGAAACCGGAAATATAATGTTCAAAACATGTTTATTTTGGACATTTTTACGATATCAAATTTTATTGCATTATTCGATAATTTATCAAATACCTATGGGGGAAAAATTAGTAAAAAAAATTTAAATAGTATTTTTCCTAGAAATAATTACCAAAAACGATTGGCTAATCTCATTGGCGAACAGGATGTGGGTAGTAGGCGGGCTGTAGCTGATGACGTATGGCACCGTAAGCCACTCCCTCACCAATAAAAACACAGTTATCCAGTACATAAAATGGTGCTCTTTCATTTTCATTCAATGATCTAGATTTTACTTTCTTTTACTTTAGGAAAATATTTATTTCGTTAACTTTTTTGATCTTCATTACATTACTGATATACTTGTGATAATTACAATAATATTTTCAGTTTCCAGCGGTAAATACGCACTATGAAGAAAACTGTAGGTTGGTACAAGAGTTATTTTAGATTTACTGTTATTTGTTAGTTATCTTTAAAACTTTGTATTCCTTGTAGCATTAGTGTTGCGAATATGTGTTCAATTGTGATTATAATTATTAGTGACATAAATATAATTGTAATGTTTATAATGCAATTATCAGTGTCTAGTGTTAATTACGCACTATGATGAAAACTGTGGGTAGGTATAAGATTTATTTGGGATTTACATTTATTTGTTAGTTATCTTTAAAACATTGTATTCCTTGTAGTATTAGGCTTTGGGCGTACAGAAAGCGGTCAGCCGTAGCGGGCAGCGATCCAGCGGTCAGTCGCGGTGGTCTGCGATATGGAGACGTCACACAGGACGCGATATCTTAGTTTTAGCGGTCCAGTTTGGTCGCTTTCTTCTTGAGAAGTAGTAGTGCGTTTTCTTGTTCTTTGTTTTAATATATTGATTATGAGCTTGGACCAAGAACAACTCCTTTTGCTATTAGCTTTGCAAAGCAAAAAGAAGAAAAGACGAAGATGGGTGCATGAAATCAATAAGAAGAGAGAAGAATTAGGGGAATACCACCGTTTATGAATCGAACTGGAGTCACATGAAGAAAGGTTTTTTAAAACATTTTTATAATGTCCATGTGAATTGTCAAACAAAACTCTGTATTTGTGCACAAAATATCTGATATCAAATAACATAGTTACTACATTACAACATTCATTATACTGCCAATAAAATCCATGGCCATCGCTGGAATCAAATCCTATAACAAACTGTTCATCCCAATGAAAACAAAAATACTTTTACTTTTCTACATTTTCTTTTTCTTTGTTTAACATTAGATAAAAAGTTATTAACTTTTATTGTCAATTCTTTAAAATATTAGAGAGTATTGTTTAAAACTTTTTAATTTCTGTTTGATTAGTGTGCCTGTTTAAGAGGGAGAGAAGGGATAGTTAATTTTAAAAAAGTATAATTAAGTTATCTCGTTCACTGCAATTACAAAAACTCATTACTAAATGGAATATTTCGATTTTAACTTGCCATTTATAAATGAGATATTGTTTTTGTTAGTTTTAAGTACACAATTATATTTATCACTAGATCTAGGAATGACTACTTAGAAGTAATATAAATTAAATGTTGAATTGATAATAAAATATACTTCCACATTATCTTAAAAGTTGTTTTTATTTAATTCTAAGCTTCTGGTATTCCCTGAATATTTAGCTTTTTCCTGAGAGAGAAGGCTAAGTGCATAATTTTGTACTGCATTAAGTTAAGGAGATCTTCAAGAACGCTTGTCCAAGCAGCTGAACTAATCAATTACCAGCTGGATATTTTCTTGGTATCAGTCTTAGATATTTCTTCCGCTTCAACCAATACATATAAGTACTACCTCATATTGGACAGACTAGTTTTCCAGTAAGTCCGCTGTTGCCATAATGGTTTATTAGTTTCGGTTTGTTCACTTATTCTATTTCCTAAACGCGGTTTTGAGGCTAAGAAATTGAACACCTAATGATCGTCGTAGATATGGCAGTAAAATTACTATCACATATTGAAGTAGTAAGCGCAAGGACACTTATTAAAACTGTCCGGTAGGACAGTTGTATAAGGGTTGATCGTCAAAAACTGCACGAAAAAGAGTAACGTTGAAAAACACCCAACTTTGACATTTGTTTTCTCTTTTTCTATAAAAGATAAAATTCCCAAATTTTCTTTATAATATAGGGCAAATCCTCCTTTATATCAGTAATTTTTTCCTAATTACATAGATCTGATAGATTTCTAGAAAAAAGTTAGCAAAAACTGGAAAAAACAACATTTTCAGAAAATGTTCTTGTTCTTGTTCTTGTTGTTCTTGTTACCTTTTTTGTAAACAACGTAGCGCCTAAACGCGCGAACCGATTTTCATGAATGAGGTGTCATTCGATTCGGAATTTTATGTAGATGTGCCTTTTGGGAGTCTCGACGCTGTACATTGAATGGGAGAGGAGTTAGCCCCCTTTATGTAAGGCCCCCTCCAAAGTTATTATTACTAATTACTCTGTAAATCTTGGCCCGATTTTGATAAAATTTGGGAAGATGATAGAGTTAGGGCTCCCCTACGTAACATTAAAGCGGCGATCAGCTCTTACACTTGTTAAGGGAAAGTATAGCGATCGTTTCAAATTATCGACACGTGAACCGATTTTCATGAATGAAGTGTCATTCGAATCGAAATTTTGTACAGATTTGCACTTTAAAAGCCTCGACGCTGTGCCTCATAAGGAGGGGAGTTTGCCCCACCCAAGTAAGGCCCTTTCTAAAACTATTATTACCAATATTTCTATAACGCTTAGTCCAATTTTGATAAAATTCAGCTCAAATAAGTGGTTAAAGCTCCTCTACGTGGCTGTGAAGTGTCATCATGCTCTTACTCCTACTAAGAGGAAGTACTGCAATCGTTAAAATTATCAATGAGTGAACCGATTCAAATCAATGAATTGTCGTTCGATTCAAAATCTTTGTCTCTTTACCTTTTAGGGAGAAGTACTGTATTCGCAGTTTTTTTTCTTACTCCTCTTAAAAGGAAGTACTGAAATCGCAGTTTAATTTTGCTATTTACGTACAAATACCTTCCTATGTTATTCAAAACGATTTTTCAAAAAAATTGTTATTGAGGATGGTTTGGGGGACCGCAACTATAATCATTCTTTAAAAAGACCTCTCCAGTGGTAGTTACGGTTCCGACGTAACACCTTATCAGATTATAATGATGGAATTGTTTATTCCAAATTTTAATAAAATCTGTAAAGCAGTTATGTAACTTTGCAAAACAGACAAAAAGGAAAATCTATCCAAAAGGTACAAAAATCTCCTTAACAAAAACTTACAGTTTCAAATGTTAAGTATAAGGGTTGATTAAACGCCAAAAGGTACACAAATCAGCAAGTACCCAACATTTCATTAATTCTTCATTAATATATACGTAATTTTACTGCATTAATTTTCATTAATATTTTTTAGAATTTATTAGATGTCACAGACCCTTATGCTGGCCACTTCATTTATAATATTATTTTGTTATAATTATGATAAATCACTTTTATAACATATGTACATGCATGTTAAAGTAGAAAAAGACAAAGTTAGAGTCGGCTACTGTCTTGAATTCGTCTTACCGAAATATTCGTGAGCACAAATAACTCACAGTTATAACACGTAGATTATTCAACAATTATTGATTTCTCTATTGTAATTTAATTTAGTCCCCTAATTTTATTTATAGTAAAATACTGGAATAATTAGCTGTCCTAAAAATATGCATATCTTATTTATTTTATATTACATATATACCACATTGTGGGATGAATACCTAGATTGAGAATATAATTGAAGAAAACTATATTATTTGCGATAAAGCCAGATAATTATTACCTATTATTATAAACGTTTGACTACTACATAAAATAACAATTACTTTAATCAAAGAATGAACTTAAACCGACGATTTTTATTTAAAAATAAAAATAAATAAATAAAATAAACAAAATCATTGGTGTAAGTTTTTTTTAAAAAAGGTTTTGAATTTTTTAGCCTCATATTTTTATTTTATTTTTTATAACGTTTTTCTTTTTAACCTGTAATTAATAGTTTGATTATTATAAATAACTAGATATTACAGTCAATCTACAGTGCTACTTGAACATATATTTTGTAGACGAAAATGGCCAGCATAAGGGTCTGTGACATCTAATAAATTCTAAAAAATATTAATGAAAATTAATGCAGTAAAATTACGTAAATATTAATGAAATGTTGGGTACTCGCTGATTTGTGTACCTTTTGGCGTTTAATCAACCCTTATACTTAACATTTGAAACTGTAAGTTTTTGTTAAGGAGTTGACTGACTGGTATTATCAAAGATATACATAAAAAACTGAAGACGCAGAACAAAACAGTTAATCAGGAACTACGAACAGCCAATAACGTAAGACTGAAACTAAAAAAGAATGTCATATTAACTGAACTATTCAGACTATCTTAACAAAACAACTTCAAAAACAAAAACAGGCAAACCCAACTTAAGAGCAACACGACAACACGAGTCCAAAAGCAAATCAGGACAGCTATAAAAACAGCCACCTTTATCGTACGTACCTAAAAATGGAGTACTCAAATACTTCATCTCGCAGCAACAAACCTGAGAACTGTTCCTAAAATTTAATAAATAAAAAATACATAACACATTATCCGCTTATTGAAAGACACAGAACTAACATTCTCATCACGCCTCATGTCCTTTGACATTACAAACCTTTACACTTCTATCCTGTCAGAGACTCTTTAAATTATTTTAAAACAGAAACTAAAAGACGAAAACACACTACCGTACATTGACCAACTAATAGCTCTAACCAAAACCGAAACTACCTTCAAACAAAATTACTTTAGATTTAACAATATCTTCTTCCTAATGACTATTGTCAGAAATATTTATGCAAGATGAACGAGTGTTCCACAATTGATGGGAAAAATTCGGTGAAACATTCAAGCACGTTATGAAGACGATTTTGATGTAGACCACTTACTACTCATACTCAAACTACACAACAGACACATTTTATTTACAGTCGAACCTCTCAACAACGGACACTGGCGGGGGAAAGCTAAGTGGCCGCTGTTTGGAGGTGGCCGTTAGAAGGAGGTAGGCAAGTTTCATAATGAAAAAATATGGGTTTTTTTTTCCAAACATCTATTTAAAAATTGTTTATTAATAATAGATTTAAAAACGTACATAATTGCATAATTATTTAGCTATATGATATGCATCAAGTTTTTCTTAATTATCCAAAAAAATTATCAAAAAACTACATATTATTGACTTAATTAATAATTTTTATGATAATCATCACATTTATTCGTAACAATAATAATTTATGGTAAAATTATCATCATACTATCATCTATTATTAGAAAAATAGAACAAACCTTTCGGCAAGTTGACGATGGCTCGATTTGGCTTTTGCAAAATCTTCCAACACATTTATTTTCTCTTCTAGAGTTAACCACTTTCGTTTGAGGGACATATCGGAAAAAATAATATTGTTCGTCCAAAGTAATATTGAAAAATGATTAAAATGGTACAAGATGTATGGAGCTTATATAGGAAACTTTATGAAAAACCAGAAAAAAAAAAAACAAAAACTTGAGAGGGGATAATTATTTTGATCACCGCGTCAAACGAACTTTTAAGAATAAGGTGGTTGTTGGTGGGAGGTGAAAAATATAATCCGTTCCTCAAAATCAATGTCCGCGGTCGTTATGTAGAGTGACCCGTTAGACGGAGGTTTCTTTTACATAGAAAGTGTATAGGGGTAAAACGGGGAAATACAAAAACTGTCCGTAAATGGAGGTGGCCGCTAGTGAGAGTGACCCTTTATGGGAGGAGTCTCGACTGTATTTATTTTCCAAAAGACAGTTTAAATAAAATAGTCAAATTCACTTTTAATATTTTATCTGAATTTTTTTTTTAAACAAAAATCTACAATAAAATCATTTTCACGTCAACAAGAGTCGAAAGAAAAGAACTTTAAAAATCGTAGTAGTTACACCAAGTACATTCTGGACATGGTGCTCTAAAGTAATTAGATGTAATTAAAGCAAACCCTAAAAGACCTCCTGGAGGGAACCTTGCAAAATAATCCTTCCCAACGTGCCTAGAATCACTAATTATTCCGTCTGTCTGATGAGGTACTTTCTTTAACCTCAACTCTTAACCGTATAATTAAAATAAGGTCAGCAGTGGGTTTTTCTTTCTCATAATTTTGAGATTAGTTTAGAGCATATGTTTTAAAATATTATTTGAATTTATTCCCTAATTTCTACCCGTTATTAGGGAAAATTAGTCAGTTTTGGTGTGACTCAATCTCGTGTGAGGTCCTTTCCCAATTTTGTAAATTAATGTTCGTATGTTATTTCAAGTTTACTTTTATTTTGTTTTTATTGTAAAGTACAAAATGATGAAATTTAAATTTGTGTAAAAGCAAACCATTTTTGTTCATTAGTAGAACTACGCTGACATTTTTAATGTAAAAATTTATTAAATGTTTATGTGACAAGACAGGAGATTCGTTCGTCAATCCCAGACAAGCTTATCCATATTTTGTATTTATTTTTCGTGTCAAATATGATTAGGTGGCAAATAAAAGTCACTTTTTTATTATTATTTATATTATCTGAGTGTGAAAGAGGTGACTGCTTTAATTGAAAACAAAATTTCATTTGATGCATTAATCTACAGCCTTTTTCATTTATAAAAAGCGAAATTAAAACTGAAAGAGCAATTCTTAATCTCTTTTTAAAGGATTTTTGATTGGAAATTTTCATTTCATTTTTCAAAAATGAACAAAAAAGTTTCTTACTTATAAACATTTTCCAATATTTCTGTCAATAAATTAATCATAATAAAGAGAATTTTAAATTAATTAAAAAAGTGGTCAATATTAATTACCCTTTTCTTTTCCTTATTTAAACAACTTTTCGGAATTATATTCAACAAACGAACAAACCACAAAACTGCAACTTAGCGTTCTGGATTTCTGCTTCGATATACGAGCAGAGGTAAAAGTGTTGATCGAGTGGTTCTTGAAAAACTACGAAAAAGGGGTCCATTCGTGTGAGACCAAACATCAAGAACAAGTGGGTGTTGCAACACGATAATGCTCCTTGTCACACAGCAATTTCAATAAATGAGTTTTTGGCAGGTAAAAACATTCCTGTGGCTCCTCAGCCTCCTTCTTATTCGCCTGACTTGAGTCTTTGTGACTTTTTTCTCTTCCTGAAGTTGAAAAATCACCTCAAGCGAACTAATTTTGGGACAGTCGAAAACATTCAAACGTCTGTAACCAACCAGCTGAAGGCTATTCCAGTATCGGAGTTCGAGCACTGCTATGAGGAGTGGAAGAAACGTCTCCAGCGCTGTGTGACTTCAGAAGGAAGTTATTTTGAAGGTGTCAATGTAGAATTGTAATTCTTTTTGAATAATTTTTTTTTAAAAAATCAGTCTCATTACTTAATTTACAGATCCAGATGGCTCTTAGATGCTCTGTTGTTTTGATTATTAAGTAAAATTAGCATACAACAAGTGTACATAGGCCAAGTTATGTACATAGGTTTAATGTAGGCACTATTTTTAAAATTTTACTCTTTAGAATACTGGATTCCATCTTGGGGAACTCTGGTTTGAATCTAGATTCGAGTTTAATTAGTTTTTTCTGTCACTGAAAAATCTTCTTAACCTCCCTCTCCGGTGATGAATGGAATTTGTTTTTTTCGTAACAAGAGAACACCGCTCAAAGGCCGGCAGTGAACTGAAAGAGGTGAATTTATAATCACTTATATCATTTTCTTAGGGCAGGGTTGGTTTTTACAGATAGTATTGTCCTTATTTCATAATATAAATTCACCAAATTGTGGAAAAAGTTGGAATATCGGCCTAGATTCACTGAAAAAGATATTGTTTAATGTCTCTTGTCCTTCTACTCCTGGGAAGGCACACATCTCCTTCTATTCCTAGAGAATGAATATAAATTCTGAAGACATATTATCTGTTAGAATTTTTGTATTTAATTGGAGTAAAATGTAATCGTAAAAATATAGCAAATAATATTTTTCATAATTTTATCTCTTGATCAAATAATTTCTGTAATTCCATGTTGGTATATAAATAATGTATGCTCTTAATCGTTTACCTTACCTCTTGGGTAAACCAACCTGCCCAAATGAAGCGTACTAAAGGTAAGTGAAGTGAAGATAACAGCTGGTTAATTGATAAGCTAGCCTGAAGGCACGAATATCGGGGTCTTGGATCAAGATCGGTGGGTAACCGACTGGACTTTATTTACTCCCTCTTCCACTTTCTCAGTCTATCTCTCCCTATCCCTCCTAATCTGTATTTTTATGACGAGCGTCTATTGTTCACACTAGGTCGGTTAGGTTCAGTTGTAGAGATTTAGAAAAAAAAAAGAAAAACACAAAATCTTTCTTAGTTTTACTGGAATTTTCACATTTTCTCTTTCTAACATTGCATTTTCATGCCAGGCCTATTATTAAAAATTAAGTCGGCTGGTTTTGGATGTAGAGATTTAGAAAAACAGGAAAAAATACAAAATCTTCATTAGTATACCTGGAATTTCCATAATTTCTGTTTCTAACATTGTACTTTAATGCCAAGCTTATATTATACTAACGAGGTCGGCTAGATTTGGTTGTAGAGATTCATAAAAAAGAGCAAAATTCCAATTCTTCATTAGATTTGCAGAAATTTTTTAAATTTCGGTTTCTAACTTTGTATTTTTTTACTAAGCGTATATAATACACATTAGGTCGGCTATTTTTGGATCCAGTAGTTCAGGAAATAAGGAAAAATACAAAATCTCATTAGTTTTGCTGGAATATCCGTAATTTCTGTTTCCAACATTTTATTTTAATGCCAATCGTACATTATACACCTTAGGTCGGCTAGTTTTGGATCCAGTAGTTCAGAAAATAGGGAAAAATACAAAAGTTTGGCTAGAATTTTCTTATTTTCCGTTTCTAACATTAAACTTGAATGCCAAGCTTATATTATACTAACTAGGTCGGCTATTGGATGTAGAAATTCATAAAAAAGAGCAAAATTCCAAAATCTTCCTTAGTTTTTTTTGGAATTTCCTCACTTACCTTACTTTCAGCTTCTAACATGGCATTTCTAGTTGATTTTCAGTACTTAATATACAAGAAGTAATCGCTTTAATTCGGAAAATAAGATTCCTTACCCATCTGATGGTCATTTCGCCATATGGAATTCCTTTTACTATATTAACTTTGTTTTTAATCCAACTTTAGTTTAAATGGCAATTAAATTCCCATTTTGATCCAAACTATGACTCCAGTATGTTCCGAGAGGTCGATATATGTATTCTAGGAAGATCTAAAGACCTTTGAAGGCTTCTCTGAAAAGTTAATTTCTCAACTATGACAAGATTACAAACTTCTAACTTCATTTGTACTTTACTCCGAAGAGAGAGTGAAGAAGTTTGTTCGTTAGGCTTCCCTCTCACTACCGCCTTGCTTGGTGAGTGTCCTTTAAATCGTACTCACTGTAATCGATACTGAATCTTCTGCTCCTTTTATGTGAAGGATGTTTTGGCGTTTAGGTTACGAGCAGTATTTATATTTTTCTAATTTGCTTTACAACTTTAATAATCAAATACAAGTGTATGTCCTGGAGAGATTACTCTGGCATGCATTACTCTGGTTCTTGGCAGCATTCATCACTGGACGAGGTTCTATAGGGGTTTTTCAGAATGAGAATTTGAGGCGAAGTCTTAGGATGTTGGATTTGAGCGAGATAAGCGTTTATTGTGGAAACTAAGGTAAATAATTTTAGCCAGATAGGTGATGAAAGCAAAATGGTTGCGTATTTGTATTAGGTAAAGTTGAGAACATAGACTAGATTAGAATGCTCAGTCATCGCGTAGATTTTTTAGATTTAGATTTTAAAAGGCCCCACAGCCACCAAGAGGCTTATTGTGCCTTCCCTCTAAGTCTAGTAGCTGAAACCTCCCCTTCTAAGAAGGTTGAGAGCTTTCCCTACCAGTTCCTTCTGCGCTATAGTCTCCTTTGGTCTCAAAGTACCAAAGATGTCGTAGAGCAGTCTCGCGATTGCAAAACAATCGAATAACAGGTGAGAGGCCGTTAAGGGTCCCATATGTTCACGTACACTTTTATATTGATGTCCTTATTGGACGGAAACTTGAAACTCTAGTCATCGCGTAAGTCACAATCCAAACAAACTATAGAATAGTTTGAAATCTATTCTTACATCATTAAGATTAGGAATAGAATATGAAGTTCCATATGTCTTTCGTCTATGTATAGCCCCAAGAAACGCACAATCAGCTGATGGAATATAGATTGCTAAAGAGGAACCGTTTTACAATTTAAAGTAAAATTCACCAGCTTTAACTTTCATTTTTCACTTCAAAAGCCAGGACTTATTTGAGCGAATAGGAATGCCACATGTATGTATTATTGTAATATATAATAGAAGACAGAAGCTAGGATAATTTCTTGGGGAACGGCTGCTTGGATAGAATAAATGGAGAAGAGGCTAAGAGGTTCTACAGGTCCTTCGCCAACTAGAAAGGATCTGATGGTAAGATAAGATCTAAGGATGTGGTATTTAGGAGGATGCCCTTAAGTTTATTTAACAGTACTTCGTGCCATAGACTATTGAAAGCTTGTTCTATATTACAGAAGAAGTTATGGCGTAATGTGGTCATCGCCTCCTCCGTAGATGTAGGAATAAATAAACGTTTTTCCCAATAATATGGTATACAAAATGTGATCGAAACTTAGGCTAGACACATTATTTAAAAACTTGAATCTTTAAAACAGAATTAAACAGTTTAATCTTCTATATCTGGACAGATACATGAATTCGTCTGTTGTCTGAATGCTAAACTTACTCGTAATTCTATAATCTAAAAAATTTCTGCATAAGTTTAGGTTAGATTCCGTGCTTAAGTTAGGGAATCTATTGCTTTAACCTCTGGTTGAATCGGCCCTCCAGTCCTGGCTGTTTGATTAGATTAAAGAGTTCCGTGAGGGAGTTCTGGGTAAAGATTTCCTGCCAAGAGTTTTTCTTTTCCAAAGAGCGGAACCTCTCAGTCGAACACACCCTTCACACTGACAGAAAGTACTCGATTAATTTAGTACCGTTTCTTTTTCTTCCTGTGAAACCCACTACACGCAGGCTATCCGTTTATAATGATACATGTGTTTTCACAGCCTGCAGTTGCCCGTCTATAACAGCGTCCGAATGCTTCTACGCGTTATTGATGGTGTTAGAATCGTTGTTAACTTGGGCAGGCGCTTAATAAGAAACTTTTTTGCCTATTCTCAAGGTTTTCAAACACCATAAATATTGTCTTAGAGGCGATTTTGAGAAGGCTATCAGGATGGTACAGGTGTTAGCCTATGCTGATGATATGGCTTTATCAGCAAGATCTCAAACAGAGCTAAAGGCGACATTCTTGGAAATGGAGGTTAACTACCTGAAAACCAAATATTTGGTTGTGACAAGAAAGAGAAGGATATTTCGGAACCTACGGTTGGGGAAATATACCTTTGAAGGAGTAAGGAATTTCAAATATTTGGGTTCAGTGTTAACCTCTAAAAACTATGTAACAGAAGATATTGCTGCAAGAATGGCTGCTGGAAATAGTTGCTTATGGGCTCTTCAAACGGTGTTGAGAAGTAAAAATGTGTCAAGAGCAGCTAAAATAAGGCTTTTTTTAAGACTGTGCTGAGTCCGATTGTCACCTATGGCTCAGAAGCGTGGGTTTTGACCCGAGCGGATGAGCAAAGTATACACAGGTGGGAAAGGAAAATATTAAGGAGAATATTTGGACCTGCGAGGACAGAGGAAGGCTTCAGAATTAGGACGAACCAAAAACTGGCTAAACTGTTTGGGGAGTCTGATATTGTGTCTTGCATAAAAGGCAGGAAGACTGCGATGGTTGGGACACATACACCGAATGGAGGATTTAAGGGCTCCAAAAAGAGCGTCGTATGGGCATCCTGGGGGGGGGGAAGGCCCCCGAGGCAGACCAAGGCTGAGATGGCTGAGGGACTTGGAGGATGATATTGAGGCGGTCGGCCAGCAAGGTTGGAGAACGGCTGCGAGGGACCGTGAACGGTGGTAAGCTGTTGTGGCTGAGGTCCAGGCCCTTCATGGGTTGTGATGACCAGAGAGCAGTAGTAGTATTAATAAACATACGACTTCTTAATTCCTCGCTTTAGTTTAAAGTGGTTACTATTCAGTTACATTTCACGAACTATTCAAGTTTATAAGATTATTTATTGACAATATATTAAGAATTTTCTTAATTTTCACTAGCTCCATGAGGCTGTGGAATAGCCTCGCGGACATGATACTTAGATTTAATTTCGATTTAGTCATCTTAAGGGCTTGTTATTTGAGATGTATTACTGTGTATCTTGTAACAGTGCTTGTTTGCCTCTCATATCTTCATTGTTCTTTTTTTTTTTTTACTGCTTCAGCATTTAAGGCTTTAATTGGACGCTTACAGTTATCTCGACATCTTTTTGGTCATCAATGTTCTACAGACCTACAGTTATCTTGTCTTCTAATTTACATGAAAATTCCCTATTGCTCTTTTAGAAAATTTTAAGAATAATTAGGGAATTAGACGTAACTCACCATAATTCAATGACATATGTACCAATATTGTGAACAGAATATCTATTCAGGCTTCACTATAGTCATGCTGGTGCGTAAAATTTATGATTTTTTGTTGAAATTGTAAAATGTTTTATAATAAAAACAAATATTATCCTTTAAAGTAACCTTTTCTAAAATAAATAACTATGTTATTTATCTACATGGATGTAGTTAATTCGGATAAATGCTGTAAATTCAGAATGGTATCATTTTCCATCTTCACTTAGCTGGCATCGTTCCAATAAAAAAATAAAAGAAAATAAAAGAATTCTCTCCATAGACACATACAGACCCGGTTGGTGTACGTGTTATTTGTAACACAAAAACTGTTTACGTCGGTAGATATGTTCTCAGTTACTAGATTCAGGTTACTCGTACTTTAAAAGAGAAGGAAGAAAGAAACCTCCAAACTGTTACCTTAAGGTGGTTTATCTTATGTTTACTGTATTCAATAAAAATATATAGAAATAAACTGTTTAATGTTTGTAATATCCAATAGAATAAAATAAATAAATATTAGTTTACACAGTGGTATCAAAATTTTGAATAAACCTTTTAAAAACTATGCTGACTAAATAGTCTTTTGATACTTTAATTGGCAAATTAATACCTTAAACGTGTTTTTTTTTTATATATATATCTATGTTATTTATCTAGAAACTACCGTCAAAACTTTTATTTTCAATTAACCCTAGCGAGTATTGCTATACATATTTACGTGACCAGGGTGAAAAAGACCAGCTTGAATATTGCAGATTTAATCACCCGATCAATTACCCGTTTAAATCATTTAATAGTTTATATTATTTAAATAAAGTATTGCCAACTGGTTAATTTTAGCCACGTTTTTGTTTGTAATTTTTTGATGGGCCACTATTGTTAAATGTTTTTTTTTAAATTTGCCTGCTGTTTACCTTGCTAAAATGGCGACTATTTCAGCGAGCTTTTTTTGCTGTCATTTTATTTACTGATCATCCTAAACATACGTCTTATTTCTTTAGTTGATCGTCGTATTTCCGTGAGAAGTCTGTTCCTATACGAGTTATTCTATGATTCCTCATCCAGGAGTACTCAAATACTTTTATCTCTTTTAGCGCCCTGAAGGATATCCTCTTTTTTGGGATACTGACAAAATGCCTTTTGAAGAATTCATTTTTCTTTCTTTAGAGATCATTCTGAACGTTCCTCTTTCGGATGGAAACTTGTTCTTCTAAGAGGCGTGTTCTATAAATACACTTGGACGCTTTAGAAAGAAGATTGATTAGCATACCTGGGTTTGCTCAGTGTAAACAGGTAAAAACCACTTAAATTTATAAAATCTCTGTAGTCAATCTTCTTAAGTATCGTCAATAATATTATCCATTCATTTGGATTGCGTCTTTTTTTGTAACTATGTAAAATATACAAAATATCACCGTAGCATGGAAGACAGAAATTAATTATACCAAATTAGACCAAGCACCAGTAGACGTTGACATTTTAGAATGGTGGAAAACACTTGAGAATTCCTTCAAAAATTTGTCTAGAATGGCGAAAGATATTTTTAGTATCTGTGCAACTTCAGTGCCATCTGAAAGATTATTTTCGCAAGCTGCGATGATAATGACCAATAGAAGATCTTCTCTAACTTCTGACTCAGTAAAAGCTCTTTTTTGTATCAATGCTTGGGCAAAGAGTATCTTAAAGACGAAAATTTGTGACAATATTTTTTAGATGCATATATAGTCTTTTTTTTCAAATTCTCTAATTCTAAAATACTAAAATATAATTCAAATAATATCTAAGTTCAAAGTATGAGATTATTAATAGTGAAATTTATGAAATTGAATGAATGAATGATATGAATAGTGAAATTTAGTGAATTTATGTAAAAATTAGGTAATTTGAAGGGGGCGCCACGGTAGCCGAGCGGTTAGAGGCGAGACCAGAAATGCTAATACGTACTGTGATACTGGGTTCGATTCCCGGTCTTAGGCCTTGGATTTTATTTAAATGTTTAATAAGATAAGATTCTAATAGGGCGGCCTCAAGGCCTACGCCACTGAGACCCCTATGGATCTATTGTGGCTCTCCTCACTCTAAAGCTCACCCTCCAGACCTGTCCGTTTAATCAGACTCTTAATTCTGGAGAGTGATTCTAGGGTAAATCTCACAGGCCTTGGTTTTTCCTCCCAGAGAAGTAACATCCTTAGCCACACGAGCCCCTCACACTGACACAACTAGTGCAGTGCCGTTTCCTCCTCTTCCTGCACAGAACCTACAAAGGCTATCACACCTGCCAGGCCCATGCGATGCATGTGTTTTCTGAGCCTGCAGGGGCCAGTTAATAGGCCTACAATTATCCTTATAGCCCCACGGCCTTGACGGATTAATTCTGCAGGCAGCCTTGGCGAATAGCCCGTTAAGAACTCCTTCGCCTGCCTCTGCCTAATGATTAATAAAAGAAATTTACAGTAAAATATGTTTGCTAATTCTGAAAAAATAGGCATTACTTTACTTTAGCTTTTTTATACAAATTACTAAGACCATTTGTAATCGGCCAAAGATCCATTTTAAAACAATTTGTATAAACTTTAGAACATACACCGAACAAACAAAAAATTGAAATCTGTAGATTCTATTAGGTCTACTAATTAAAATGTAAAAAAAAAATATTACAAAGTTGTTAATGTAACGCGTGCAGAATATTATAAAAAGGCTAGGGAGAAAAAATTCAGATAAAATTAATGTGATTACATTTATGCGCCGGAAATGGCAGAAATGTTCAAGTCCAAGGAAATACATGTTCCTTCCCCCCTTACAATGTACCTTATCTTGAATGGTTAGAAAATGGAAAACGTTATCTACAATACTATCTCCTTCTTAACATTTCTGTGGCCCTTAAAACGCCATAGAAAGAAAATATACATATAAGTTTTATTAAAAAAAATAAAATAAAATAAAAAAAAATCATTTTAATAAATACACATAAACTTTAACGTTAGATTTAGATGGCATTAAGTAAAATGTATTTGGAGTTCGCGTGAGAAAGGTAATTACTTCCTGTTTAATAATTGATCTAATTCATAATTCCGCTGTCATATAGCTTGGAAAAACAGTGCGTTCAATTTCCTGTCTGGCTGAGAATGCTAGCTGTACGGAGTAAGTAAAGTAATCGCCTACTTTTCCGGAAGGGGGCCTAACTTTACTTCTAAGTTCAATTAGATGTCGTGCACGGAGGCAAAAGCACATATTTTACTATTTTTAGAACTTATATATATATTTATATATTTTTCCCTAACAAATAAAAAGTAGCTATACGCGGGATTCGAACTGGGGTCTACCACTTTCAAATTCACGGTTTTTAACCACTACACCATCACCCACTCCTTAGAAGTTCGATTACTCTCACATTAACCAGTTAAGCGTGTTTTACGTGTATACATGTTCTGAAAAATATAAAATTGGCATTAACTTAAATAAAATAAAATAAGAATATTATTTGGTTGGGATGTTTCCTTTATCTTACCAATAGAACTGCGGTGGGAGTCAAATGATAAGTGGTTGGTACATGTTTGGTCTCCGTATCAGAGATTGGGAATTACGCACACAAATAAAAGCTCTCAACACTTGTGCAATGCTGTTTTTACCTTAGGCAGAGATTCAGACCTCAGTACGAGCATGATTTCATTTTGCAAAGAATTCAAAGCTCTTTTCTTCCTTGTAAAAGCTCTCGCGTCCCTAGTTATCTATGTGCAATGCATACGTGAAGCGGTGCAAGATTTTTGAATGAGTACAGAATGCTCTGGTAATCTCAAGCTCCAAAGATTGTAAAGTTTTGGTTGTTTTGCCCTGCGTCGACGTGTATACCACGTCATTTTCTGATTTTAATTCTGCACAGGGGTTTTTTAAAACTTCCACGCTTAACTGGTTAAGAACCAAAAAAAAAAAATAGTTTTTTTAAGCAATAATAGTATTTTAACAGGAGTAGTTTACAGTAGTGGTTACAAATTCGAACCAGCAAGAGGGAGTTCGAATCTAGAGTCTAGCTAGTTTCAATTTAATTGGTAAAATTTTAATAGTAATGTATAATCTTCTGTCACCAGTTCAAGACTTCTGATCTAGCTGAACTGAAGCCTGAATAAAAATCGGCTATTGCTTAACTTTTTCATGATTTGTCTTATATAGCTTGAACAAAGGCGCCACGTTAGCCGAGAGCTTAGAGGCGAGACCTGTAAAGCTAATATGCATTGTGGTACAGGGTTCGATTCCCCGGTCTTAGGCCTTGGATTTTATTTAATGGGTTAATAAAAGAAATTTACAGTAAAGTATGTTTGCTAGTCGCATCCGTATAATACATAATTATGTGATACATCGTGATATGTGATACCGATACATAATTGGTAGTTGGACGTAAAGCCCGCCTGAAAAAATAGGCGATTACTTTACTTTTTTATACGCTGAACAGAATACTGTTAAATGGTCCGTCATTGGAGATGTGATATCTAAATAAAAAGTTAAAATAAAAAGAAAAAAGTATCGAACATTGCTTATAATCTAATCTTCGATATACATTGCACAAATCGATTAATTCCATTTTTAGAAATAAATTTAAGTGACAAAGCACTTGGTTCAATCATAGCTTTTTATATGTATAATAAATTTCCTTAATAATAAAGATTAACACCATTATCGATACTAAAATTTTGACAAATAAGTAATACATAATTTATTACATAAGCCATTTTGATTAACACCGTGCTATAATTGCAATAATTCAACTCAAATTCAGTAGCAGGTATCTGTATGACCGCATATACAATTTGTGTCAGTCTACTCTGCTCTCGAATCCTCCCTGAAGACTGAAGCGTCGATGTTCTCGCGAACTACTGATCGCTTAAAAAAAAGTGCATCCTTCGAATTCACTTCAACAGCATCTTGTGTTAATCGACTCATGATGGTCCATCGTTGATTGGCCTTCATTTAAATTTTTCAAACCATTTTTATTTATGTATTGTAAACAATCTGATTTATTCGAACGCATTTCTCCACTTTTTTGTTTTATGGAGTTAATCGAGTTGTGCAGCGAACGGTTCATATATGTGTCCATGATAATGGAGTTACACCACTGGGGCACCTTCTATACTCAAATATGCTGATAAAGTTTTAAACAATTTAAACAATTATTGCAGTTGTAAATTACAAGATTTAAAAAGAAAAGAAAACTAGATTCCAATGGTGGCATCATTTTAAAATATCTGAATGGTCTGCAATTTTACAGTAGTTTTTGAGTTATACCGACAACACAGTTACAATAGACCATTTTATAAAAACACTTTTATAGGTCTTAGAGGACTGCAAAAATGGAGATTTCAGGAGAAAAGCACAAAAAAATCAATAATCTCTGCACGATAACAAAATCGTTTCTTACTTATGGAAAAATATAAAATAAACAGACAAAAATATTTGGCGTGAATAAATGGAAAGATACAAACTTGATTTCCGAAATTTCACATTCTTAATGTTCCTGTCCAAGTTGAAGTATTAGCTGATATCAAATATGAAAAACAAGAGGTTAAAAGGTCTGAATTTGAACTTCTTTGCAAAACAAAAAAATACATGGTAAACAATAGTTAGGTATTAATGTATGCGGTTGAAATTGGAAGTAAAGTTTCGAACAGCATTTAATACCAGACAGGTTTGAATTATTCATACTCTTGATAGATACGAAGTTATATGATTTTGTACAAATGCTTTCATGTGAACACTTACAGCTTTTATTCTGATAGAAAGTTGATCAATTCTCGTATTTCTAAATCAATTCCACACATTTGTTTATCGTGTTAGCGAAGATTTAGTTATCTTTCTTTGTATCTCTCTCTTTTTATGCATTATTTTTGATTTTGGTAAAGGGGTGCCAAAAATATGAATAATTCAAGAATATAAAAATTGTAATGTGAGAGATTGCTCATTGAGTCAAAAATCTTTCACTTGGCTGAAAATTCAAAAAAAGATGGGGGTGTTGAGAGAAATAGGATGATATATACTTTAGATATAGATTCTGATATTATCAAAAAAAAAAATCAACTTAGTTTTGGTAGAATATGATTCGTCAAGTGGATGTGTTTGTCCCAGGGGATGTATTGGGGTGCATAAAAGCAGTGTATAAAATAGGGCTTAGTCCCTGTTCGGTACCAATTCCGTATTAGAAGGGTGCGCCAGGATGGGGTGCTAACGACAGTGCTGGCGCTCCTGGCAATCAACCAACCCCTTTTATTTTACCACATTCAACATTAGATTACAAATCCATATTCATTAAGTTTTGGCACATCCCCTTTTTTTGTAAAATATAACAAACGCTACTCAAAATCTTCCCTAGTTTTAATCTTTTTAGTTAATGGAATAAATTTTAGTAATCCTGTTTTCGTTGTTTAATCTTTTCGAAAGGAGTGTTTTTGATAATATCTCTTTTATAGTGCATAGTTTGATAGAGAATCTAATCAATTCAGCAAGTTTGGACAATGCTTTAAAACAAAATGGTTAGCAGACAGTATTTTGAATAAATCTGATTCGGGAATTTGAATAAATTACAAACTATAATATATTTACAAACTATAAGGGATTTAGATTAAATACAGTATATACAGAAATATAGTACGAGTATATTTCTTAGAGTCACTTCCACTGAGTGAGAAACATAACTTCCAATTGGTAGATCTCTAGCGAGTAAAGGACTAGAATTTTCCGCGATTGTTTCACTAAATACTAATTTCATGTCCAGATTTAGACAATGCGACTCAATAGGCAGGGGTCCCAAACTACGGCCCGCGGGCCACATGCGGCCCCCTGAGGACATTTATCCCTTTCAGTATCTCTTTCATTGGTGGTCAGTGAGAGGAGCACAATATGTGGCGGCAAAGCGCTACGTCGCTCATGTACAGTACTACTACCGATGACGCGGGGCGGACGCGTCACGGCTCCGAAAACAGTGTAAAATAATAGCCAGAAGTAGGAAGAAAGGCAAAGCACTATAACTAAACCGGACATTGACCATCTCATTAGCCAAAAGCAGGCCCATAGTTCCCACAGAAATACTGAGCAGTTTGTTGATTTAAATTTACTTTTTCTGCAACCATGTAGGGAAGTTCTCATTACTCAATTAAAATCAGCTGTGTACTGCCCAACTTCCCACACTAGTAGGGAAAAATTCCCATTAGTGTCACTTTCCGCACTAGTGTGTGGAAAAACTTTATTGTGCTTCCTTGATATAAGAAGTTTTGTTATTAACATAAATATTCTCTGTAAAACTTTAATAAGCTTATTTAACGTAACTAAATAATTAAAAAACGAATATTAAAAAATAAAATAAAAATTGAAAGGAATATAGAAATAAAAATAATACTTTAATAAATAATTAGATATTTTTAATTATCTCCTTAACAAAAACTTACAGTTTTAAAAGTTAAGTATAAGGGTTGATTAAACGCCAAAAGGTAAACAAATCAGCTAGTACCCAACATTTCATTCATGCTTAGTTCATATAATTTAAGTAATTTTGCTGCATTAACTTTTCCTTCACATTTTTTAGAATTTATTAGATATCACAGACCCTTATGCTGGCCATATTTATCTACAAAATATTTGTTCAAGTAGCACTGTAGATTGACTTTAATATCTATTAATATTAATCTATAATAATCAAACTATTAATTACAGGTTAAAAAATTCAAAAACTTTTTGAAAAAATGCTTACATCAACATACATCAATGATTTTGTTTATTTTATTTATTTTTTTAAATCGTCTGTTTAAGTTCATTCTTCGATTAAAGTAATTGTTATTTTATGTAGTAGCCAAACGTTTATAATTAAAGGTAATAATTATCTGGCTTTATCGCAAATAATATGGTTTTCTTCAATTACATTCTCAATCTAGGTGTTCTTCCCACAATGTTGTATACATGTAATATAAAATAAATGAGATATGCATACGTTTAGGACATCTAATTATTCCAGTATTTTACTATAAGTAAAATTAGGGGGTCTAAATTAAATTACAATTGAGAAATGAATAAATAATGTTGAATAATCTACTTGTTATTAACTGTGTGTTATTTGTGCTCACGAATATTTCGGTAAGACGAATTCAAGACTGAAATATTCTTTTAAATCCGTGATTCAAATTTAAACAGTAGCCGACTCTAACTTTGTCTTTTTCTACTTTTGCATATATCGTATATATGTGACATCTCAGAATAAAGGGCAAATTAAAGCTAAATCCGAAGAATAATTCGGAATAGAGTTAAAATAAAGTACCTATTTAAAAACGGATATAATATACATCTTATCATAATTATAACAAAATAATATTATGAATGAACTGGCCAGCATAAGGGTCTGTGATATCTAATAAATTCTAAAAAATGTGAAGGAAAAGTTAATGCAGCAAAATTACTTAAATTATATGAACTAAGCATGAATGAAATGTTGGGTACTAGCTGATTTGTGTTTAATCAACCCTTATACTTAACTTTTAAAACTGTAAGTTTTTGTTAAGGAGATTTTTGTACCTTTTGGATAGATTTTCATTTTTGTCTATTTTGCGAAGTTACATATCTGCTTTACAGATTTGTTTAAAATTTGGAATAAGCAATTCTATCATTATAACCTGAAAAGGTGTTAAGTCGGAACTGTAACTACCACTGGAGAGATCTTTATAAAGAATGATTATAGTTGCCATCCTCAATAACAATTTTTTTGAGAAAGCGTTTTGAATAAAATAGGAAGGTATTTGTACGTAACTAGCAAAATTAAACTGCGATTTCAGTACTTCCTTTTAAGAGGAGTAAGAAAAACAAACTGCGAATACAGTACTTCTCCCAAAAAGGCAAAGAGGCAAAGATTTTGAATCGAACGACAATTCATTGATGTAAATCGGTTCACCCATTGATAATTTTAACAGTTGCAAGACTTCCTCTTAGTAGGTGTAAGAGCATGATGGCACTTCACTGCCACGTAGAGGACCTTTAATCACTTCTTCGTGCTAAATTTTATCAAAATCGGACTAAGCGTTATGGAAATATTGGTAATAATAGTTTTAGAAAGGGCTTTACTTGGGTGGGGCAAACTCCCCTCCTTATGAGGCGTAGCGTCGAGACTTTTAAAATGCAAATCTGTACAAAATTTCGATTCGAATGACACTTTATTCATGAAAATCAGTTCACGTGTCGATAATTTGAAACGATTGCTATACTTCCTCTTAACAAGTGTAAGATTAGATCGTCGCTTTAATGTTATGTAGGGGAGCCCTAACCCTATCACCCTACCAAATTTTATCAAAATCGGGCCAAGATTTACAGAGTAATTAGTAATAATAATTTTGGAGGGGGCTTACATAAAGGGGGCTAACTCCTCTATCATTCGATGTACAGCGACGAGACCCCCAAAAGGCACATCTACATAAAATTCCGAATCGAATGACACCTCATTCATGAAAATCGGTTCACGCGTTTAGGCGCTACGCAGTTTACAAAAAGGTAACAACAACAACAACAACAACAACAACAACAACAACAACAACAACAACAACAACAACAACAAGAACAACAACAATTTTTGAAAATGCCGTTTTTGCACATTTTCGGCAACTTTTTTCTCAAAATCTATCAGATCTAGGTTGTTGCAAAAAAATTACAGTTATAAAGGAGGGTTTGCCCTACATTATAAAGAAAATTTGGGAATTTTATCTTTTATAGAAAAAGAGAAAAAAATTGTCAAAGTTGGGTGTTTTTCAACGTTACGCTTTTTCCTACAGTTTTTGATGATCAACCCTTATACAACTGTCCTACCGGACAGTTTTAATATCTGTATCTACAGAAATAGATTTATTTCAATACATTATAGAGATAGCTACAGAAGTGACGCAAGTGCAAGTTTGCGGTAAGTGTGTTGAATTTAATATGAGTGGTTTAGGAAGCCGCAGATTGGTTGCTGGCAGTATCACCAGCTCTATCTACCAGCCAAACTTCTAAACTACTATTTACATAAATATTAGAGCACATCACTTCCACTATTTGTGTGTGTATCTAGGCATGTATAAATGTGTATATATATACAGATATATTCCTCTGTTTTGGCCCATCTTTTCCCAGCTACCTAATATTAGTTCATAAAACTTTATGTATTTCCAAAATTAACTGCTTACATTTTTTAGAAATTTTAACCAAATCTAAATTTAGATCCTGTACTATTCTTTTATTCATTTATAATGCTTATATTTGCTATTATTAATGAGCTTATTTAACAAAATAAGCTTACATGGGTAGCATGCATGTTTCTTGTGTCCCCTGATCGGAAATCTTTACGCTAAACTGATTTATCTAGCTCTGACAATGGTTGAAAATTCGAACCCGACAGGGATGCAATAAACATGCTGCAACGGATAAAATCGAAGAATAGCTTTTCCATACTAGGTATAGGAGGGTATTTAAATTTAAAAGAAGAAAAAATGTATTTAATATCAAAGAGTAGAAAATTACACCCTGTATAGTTCAAACTTATGAAGACTTTCCACGTTTTAAACAATGTGACCCCCACCCCCGCTTTCCGCTGGCCTATTTTCCGCTAATTTCCCAACCAAATTTATTCCGTGCATATATTAAATAAGTTATAATCTTCTCTCGTCAAGTTTTTTGACAACTTTATTTATTATCTTGGGTTCGTTTTATATACTCTTATGGGTTCGTTTTATATACTCTTAGCTATCAATTCCTCTTTTAATTTACGCCCAAGAAACTCTTTCATGATTCAAATTTTTGAACTTCACATATTTTAATTAAAATGGTATAAATCTTAAAGCGATTATTGTTACTATTCTCAAGGATGTTAATTACAACTGCCTGTTGACAACAAGAAAATATAATAGCTTATAGCAGCGGTTCCCAATCTTTTTTCATTAGTGTATACCCCTTTACCTGATTGTTTCCTTGATTTTACGTATTGTAACTTTAAATTAACAGCAAAACAATCTGAATATAATGTGTCTTGTAAAGAACATATACATATTTATATCATTTATGAATAGGTAAACATTTCAAACCAATAACTATTGCAGGGGTCGTAAATTGAAACAGCAAAGCGTTAATAAAGGAGAAGTAAATTATATGCGGGCCATGTCTAATATTAGTCAAAACTAAAGCAACATTTTTTCGAATTTTTACATTTTCAAGAAATTATTTAATAATTTTTGATATACAAATATATTTACTTTTTAAAAAAATACTGCAGAATCGAATGAGTACTTAATTCTTGTCAGTTTATATGTTATTCAGTTTTATTATAATAATTTTGTAATTAAGTTGTAGGAATCATTTATTATATAATTTTTTTCTCATTAATAATATATCTGTATAATTTTTATATCTTCCACCATAATAACTTTTTTTGCGTACTCCTAAACAATCTTTCGCGTACCCCAGGTTGGGAACCGCTGGTTTATAGTTAAAACTAGCTAATAAATAAATCTGTTCGGTAGGACAGATGTAAAGATATTGATCGTCAAAAAGTGCTCGAAAAAGTTGAAAAACACCCAAATTTGACAATTTGTTTTCTCTTTTTCTATAAAAGATAAAATTCCCAAATTTTCTTTAAAATACAGGGTAAATCCTCCTTTATAACTGCAACTTTTTTTTTTTTTTTTTTTTTTGCAATAACGTAGATTAATTAGTTTTTGAAAAAAATGAAAAACGGCATTTTCAGAAAATTTTCTTCTTCTTCCTATCTTTTTTTTTTTTTGCAAACAACGCGAACCGATTTTCATGAATTATATAGACAAAATAAATCGAAAGAAATGAATCAGAGCCATCCAAATAATGGACCGAGCTTATATTCGCACACCTAAAGGTTCTTTCATCAAGTCTGTAGCTTATAAGCACATGATCAATCTGGTTTTACTAATCTGCGCATTGAAATCTACAAGGCAGAGTTTTGTATTGAGTCGGGGTTCACTTATCAGACTCTTTTTTTCCCCATTTCAGCGACTTCGGTTGGCGTGTAGACGCTAAAATTGCTATAACTATAGTACGTTTCTCTTGACCGAATATAGCATATTCTGGGGCTATAGGCTTTAAAGTCGATTACCTGATGCTTTAGCCGCTTACTTAGCACCACTCCCTAAAGCGTGCTGTTTCTCATGGCAGCTGTAATAGATAGTTTTCTCCTTTTTCTCTTCTATTATGCCTGTTCCTAACGATCTCACTACCTGGAATAACAGTAATGTCAGTCCGATAGTTTCTAGTTTGCCATAGAAATTACATTCACGGCTCCAGGTCAGTAGAGGGATAAAGCATTCCATGTCAAAATCCTAAAATATTAGCCAATAGACGTTTACCAAGTCGTAACCGTTTAGACAGTCTAGCTTTTCTTAGTTCATCCTGAGCTTTCGTAATCTGGTAGTTTAAGACGTTGTGGGTGATTGGCCCTCAGTCCAATGCATCCCTTCAGAGCGGCCTCCTAGGTTCGGTAGCCCTAGGGTGTATAGGTGCCTATAAGTGCCTTGGTCTGTAGGATGTGTGCAGTGTCAATGTTTTTACACTGTTCTGTTGAGGGTACATGGTATACTGAGCGACTGTGGGGTCGCTGCTCCCCAGGCACCTGCATGGAACAGGCACCCCTTGCAAGTAACATCTCATATTCACACTTTTAATTATTAATTTGAAAATATAATAATTGATATTATGTACTAGAATACTAAAATTGGTCAGGCACTTTTTATATTAAATACATTAAAAACCAGTACGTAATACAATAAAATAGATAAATAGCTAGAGATAAATAAGTTTAAAGATAAAAATAAACGTTAAAGATGGTAAAAACTAGATAAGTAAATAAATAAGGTTGTTGTACAGTTAAAAAAGTGGTGAAGAAGTCACCAATGAAAGGTTAAAAACATAATGTTAAAAAGGTCAGTTGAAAGATCAGATTAAAGCATCCTTTTCTTCATATCCGGAGAGATGGTATGGCTGAGATGTAGTAACAACCTTGGCAACTTGTCGCTATATCGTGCTCAACTACTTAGTGTATTACCTGAGTAATTCTGGATTAATTTCGATTAAGTTGGTTCCGAAGTAGGGGATACTTTCATCTGTTTTTTACTCTATTCGTCAGACTACTGACGCATCTGGTAAAATTCATCTTTATTAAAATACATAGCTAAGGGCATCTAAACAAAAACTTGGATATTATAATCTTTGTAACCTAAATACGAGAATGGAGATATCAGAACACATTAGAAGAGCATTCATTTGGAATTAGTCTCATTAAGAGTAAAAGAGAGGTTGAGCATTCATACTGAAGATGGCCTGGTAATCTTTGGAAGGCGGAGATGAGGAGTATTGGCGACAGTCAAACAGTTGCAGGGCTTTGGAGACGGAAACTCGGTTCCTTTATGGGACGTTTGATGTAGTTTACACATCGCTGTTTGATATCAACAGTTCAATGGCATTCTTGATAGTTCCTCGTTATGACTTAACCTTCACTTAGTTTTAAACTCAGGTTTGTTTAGTACCAGGATTGATAACTCTTCTTATTTGTTTTTTTCTCCATTTTATCAATGCAATGAAACGGAGACGCAGTTTACGTAAAAGTTGTGTAATCTGTTGTGTTAACCATCAGATGGTTATAATGTCGACTGTTGACACTGCCTTCTAGTTAGAGTTCTGATTATTGGTTATATAATTGGTTCAATTCGTTATCTGCCAACCAGATATTGAGTACTTTGTCGTTTCCTGCGTTACATATCCCTGTAAGTTGATTCTCCTTGTGGTACTATACACCTATCCCAAGGGATGTGTAAACTTTGTTTCCATTAATAGCAATCTGTACACGCGTAGATTAACTCAGCCTGTAGTTAACGAACACTCCAGAAGCGGGCCTTTGTGCTGGAACAGTGAGACCTGGATACTGCACAAGAATAACCACATAATGCACAAGAACTTTTAATTTTAATTACAAAATTAATTATAAAATATTTTAAAAGAAAAGCAAAAAAAAAAAAACATTGTCACTATCCTTAAAGCTATGTGGACTTACGGACTGGGGGTTTTCAAACAAACGTACGGACTCAGTTCAGACTAAACTACTCCGACAGATACCTGACACTTCCTGACACTACCTTACTCTTCATAACCACCTCAACATCCCATTCGTACAACAACACCAAACAGACCAAATATCGAAAGTTCCATTCTGCTCTCTCTAATTGCTCTAATCCTCTCGTACTGACTCTCAGCCTCCTCTGACATTACACCACGCCAACCGAATCTTCAATGGCCCTGAGACCTCCCTGAGGTCTGATGACCATCAACATCGGTTACCTGTAGAGAATGCTACCGCTATGAAGTTTCACTCCTCCTGTTCTTCACGCATCATTTATACATATCTCCATCTCTCACTTTTACTTATTGTATATATTTATATTCAGATTTAAAAAAATAATACTTTTTTTTTTTTTGTTTTTTTTAATTTATTTGTTAAGTTACACCAGCGCTAGATGCACTATTAGTAACAATGTCAATAGCTGATACCACTACAAACTCACTATTGAGGGGAGAAGTTACCCAGTGATAACACTCCCTAAGTCATCTCTAGGATTAGCTACTCTCCTCAGAAGAGAGAAAATCGCGAGGCCACTGGCGTTTTAGTCGTCTAGGAGGATGATCTGGATGGTGATGAGATGATAAGTGGCGGATAAGAGGATTGGAATGAGAGTGCATGTTCTGATGAAAACTTTTATAGCGAGTTCGTGCAACCTGACCAACAAACGGAATTTCCAGGTCTGTGTGGATGGTTAGATTAGAAACATAAAATGGAGCGTTAACGATAGTGAGGAGAATTTTAGACTGAAGAGATTGAATTCGTTGAAGATTGGAGCGTTTCGTTGAACCCCACAGTTCAATACCGTACGTCCAGGCGGGTTTTAGTATGGAATTGTAAATCAGTCGATTGTTATTAAGTGAAAGTTTTGAACGTTGGTCTAGAAGTCTTTTAAGTAGTCGATAACGCCTGTTAACTTCAGTTCGTTTAAGTCGTGTGTGCGGGTTCCAAGTCAGTCTTTTGTCTAAATAAAGCCCAAGATAACGGACAACATTGGCAGGAGGAATTGGAATTGAGTCATAGAAGATCGGAGGAAGAGTGATGCGGCGGAGAGTAAAAGTAATATTTTGAGATTTGGTTTCATTTAACTTGATTTTCCATTTTTTAAACCATTCCTCAAGAGAAAAGAGATGTGTTTGAAGGTTTCTATGTGAAGTTACCGGATCAATGTGAGGAGAAAGTATAGCGGTATCATCTGCATAAGTTAGAAGGACAGTTTCAGGATGGATTGGTATGTCTGCTGTGAATATAACATATAGGATAGGTCCTAAGATGCTTCCTTGAGGAACACCCGCTTCAATGCGATGTTTAGCTGAATACGATGTCCCGATTTGAATTTGAAAATGACGATCAGACAAATGGGATTTCAAGATGAGGAAGTGAGTGAACGGAAGAATGCCCTTGAGTTTGGAAGCCCGGGTGCCAAACCCGATCGAAGGCTTGCTTCACATCGAGAAAGACACCCGAGCAACACTCTTTCTTCTCAAGGGAGGATAATACTTTGTTAAAATTGTAAATCAATAATTATTAAAAAATTAAGATACAAATAAAATCATATATAATTATTAAGAAAAGAGACGAGAAACTTAAGATTATGATTGTTCATGAATTACTCGTATCATAAATGAAATATATAGCCGGAGAAAAAAGATAAATTAGCAATTGAAAGCATTTGGAAGCCAAAGTTAATTTAAAATGTCAATATGCTGATATTTTTGTAGCCATAAAAAAAAAGTTGATTGTTCGATGCCCTAAGAATAAAATTAAAAATGAATGTATGAATAAAATGGGCATTTATCGATTTTATACGATTTATTAACTAAAAGCAACTTTTAAAATGAAAAGTAATAAAAAATGTAATATGATCATATATCATTTAGATAAATAAATAAATTTTCCATGTATTATGCTAATTAACAAAAATTTAAATGACAAGTAGAATAAAAGTAACAATTTTTTACTAATGGTTTCACAGAAAAACAAAATTTATATTAAATTATGTGTTTTAATGTATCGATAAAATGTGTTTTGTTTTAATGTATTATATGACATACCGCATTATCGGGAAAATCAATGACAATATTATAGCAGTAATATTCTATTAAAAAAATTATTTATTTTTCGAAGTTTTATTTTCTTTTTTTAACGAACCAGTTTATAACTTTAATAAAACTAAAGCATTTTTAAGTATAGCTAAAATAATAGCGATTGTTTAGAAATTCTTGAAGAAGAAATAATTTTGCAGATATTATTGACAATGAAATTTTATTGTATAAAAAAAGATAATAAATATATCTTCCTGTAAAATCTAAAATTATATAATATCAATTTATAGCTGAGATAAAAAATAAAAAAAAAACAAAAAATCAGTGCACACGCATATAATTTTGACTACGCAGAGTTCTAATGAAGTTGATTTTACGTTACGTTTTGATTTAATCAAAAATTGTGATAAAAAAAAAAGCACGGGCTTCAAATGCAAAATGTGTTATAATGTGTGTGAAGTTAAGAGTTTAGGCAGGCGAAAACAAAATTAGGCTGTGATTACGGAGTGTTTTCAGCTCAGAGAAATTACAGACTAAAGTAACTCTAGGCGACACAAAGGTTGATATTTAGAAAACAAAAAAGGAAAATGTATTCAACCGTAACTTAGTCTAAATTTAATACGTTTTCAGGTACGCCCTTTTCGCGTATTTTACTTTATCCAGGCACCTTCATTTGAATTTATTGTTTTTCACTTTTCCAGGTAGGTAATAAAATGCAGTTTAAAAAGAAAAGAAAAGTAGCATTGTTTACAAATTCCTTTATTTAATTTAACAAAATCCTCGACGAAATTGGATCTATATATATATATCTCCTTAACAAAAACTTACAGTTTAAAAAGTTAAGTATAAGGGTTGATTAAACGCCAAAAGGTACACAAATCAGCTAGTATCCAACATTTCATTCAAGCTTAGTTGATATAATTTAAGTAATTTTGCTGCATTAACTTTTCCTTCACATTTTTTAGAATTTATTAGATGTCACAGACCCTTATGCTGGCCAGTTCGTTCATAATATTATTTGGTTATAATTATGATAAAGTGTATATTATATCTTCGTTTTTAAATAGGTACTTTATTTTAACTCTATTCCAAATTATTCTTCTGATTTATCTTTAATATGCCCTTTATTCTGAAGTTGTCACATCTTATACATGCATGTTAAAGTAGAAAAAGACAAAGTTAGAGTCGGCTACTGTTTAAATTTGAATCACGGAGGATTTAAAACAATATTTCAGACTTGAATTCGTCTTACCGAAATATTCGTGAGCACAAATAACACACAGTTAATAACAAGTAGATTATTCAACAACAATTATTCATTTCTCAATTGTAATTTAATTTTACTTATAGTAAAATACTGGAATAATTAGCTGTCCTAAAAGTATGCAATACTTATTTATTTTATATTACATAACATATATATAACATTGTGAGAAGAACAGCTACATTGAGAGTGTGATTGAAGAAAACTATATTATTTGCGATAGAGCCAGATAATTATTACCTATTATTATAAACGTTTGACTACTACATAAAATAACAATTACTTTAATCGAAGAAGGAACTTAAACCGACGATTTTTATTAAAAATAAAATAATCGAAATCATTGATGTATGTTGGTGTAAGCATTTTTTTAAAAAAGTTTTTAAATTTTGTAGCCTCGTAATTTTTCTTATTTTTTATAACGTTTTCTTTTTAACCTGTAATTAATAGTTTGATTATTATAGATTAATAGATATTAAAGTCAATCTACAGTGCTACTTGAACAAATATTTTGTAGATGAAAATGGCCAGCATAAGGGTCTGTGACATCTAATAAATTCTAAAAAATGTGAAGGAAAAGTTAATGCAGCAAAATTACTTAAATTATATCAACTAAGCTTGAATGAAATGTTGGGTACTAGCTGATTTGTGTACCTTTTGGCGTTTAATCAACCCTTATACTTAACTTTTTAAACTGTAAGTTTTTGTTAAGGAGATTTTTGTACCTTTTGGATAGATTTTCATTTTTGTCTATTTTGCTAAGTTACATATCTGCTTTACTGTTTTTTTTAAATTTGGAATAAGCAATTCTATCATTATAACCTGATAAGGTGTTAAGTAGGAACCATAACTACCACTGGAGAGATCTTTTTAAAGAATGATTATAGTTGCGGTCCCCAAACCATCCTCAACAACAATTTTTTTGAGAAAGCCTTTTTATATAAAATAGGAAGGTATTTGTACGTAAAAAGCAAATTTAAACTGCGATTTCAGACCTTCCTTTTAAGAGGAGTAAGAAAAATAAATGGGCGATTACAGTACTTCTCCCTAAAAGGCAAAGAGGCAAAGATTTTGAATCGAACGACAATTCATTAATGTAAATAGGTTCACCCATTGATAATTTTAACGATTGCAGTACTTCCTCTTAGTAGGTGTAAGAGCATGATGGCACTTCACAGCCATGTAGAGGAGCTTTAACTTCTTCGTGCTAAATTTTATCAAAATCGGACAAAGCGTTATAGAAATATTGGTAATAATAGTTTTAGAAACGGCCTTACTTGGGTGGGGCAAACTCCCCTCCATATGAGGCATAGCGTCGAGACTTTTAAAGTGCAAATCTGTACAAAATTTCGATTCGAATGACACTTCATTCATGAAAATCAGTTCACATGTCGATAATTTGAAACGATTGCTATACTTCCCCTTAACTAGTGTAAGAGCAGATCGTCGCTTTAATGTTACATAGGGGAGCCCTAACCCCATCATCCTACCAAATTTTATCAAAATCGGGCTAAGATTTACAGAGTAATTAGTAATAATAATTTTGAAGGGGGCCTTACATAAAGGGGGCTAACTCCTCTCCCATTCGGTGTACAGCGTCGAGACCCCCAAAAGGCACATCTACATAAAATTCCGAATCGAATGACACCTCATTCATGAAAATCGGTTCACGCGTTTAGGCGCTACGTAGTTTACAAAAAAGGTAACAACAACAACAACAACAACAACAACAACAACAACAACAAGAACAAGAACAACAACAATTTCTGAAAATGCCGTTTTTGCTCATTTTCGGCAACTTTTTTCTCGAAATCTATTAGGTCTGGGTGGCTGCAAAAAAATTTCAGTTATAAAGGAGGGTTTGCTCTATATTTTAAAGAAAATTTGGGAATTTTATCTTTTATAGAAAAAGAGAAAAAAATTGTCAAAGTTGGGTGTTTTTTAACGTTACGCTTTTTCGTGCACTTTTTGACGATCAACCCTTATACAACTGTCCTACCGGACAGTTTTAATAACAGTTAAAAAGGTTATAGTGTTACCTTATAGAAATTTAAAATGGATTCTAGTGATTCCTGTTTAGAAAACACTCCTCCATCAATAAAAGAAACAGCAGAAAATGTAATAAGAAATGTAAACACGTAAGTAATGTAAATAATTGTAATATAACAATAAATGTTTATAATAAATAAATTACTTTTTGTAGACTGTAAAAATGAAATTTTTAATTTTATTAGTTAATAAATCTAATGGTTGCAGAAAAAATATAATATTTAACTCGAGTGTTAAGTATTTTCCACACACTCGGCAATTTGCACTTGCACTCGCCTCGCTTCGCTCGCTCGTGCGTGCAAACCCTGCCTCGCGTGAGGAAAAGTACTACTTTCCACACTTGTTAAATAAATAACTATTTTTCTTTATTTGAAATATTCTATTTGTTCCCGTTTGGTTTTTTTTACTTTAAAATTAAAATAGTTTTTTTAATAGTCTGGCCCTTCAACGGTCTGAGGGACAGTGAACTGGCCCCCTGGGTAAAAAGTTTGGGAACCCCTGCCATAGAGGGTTAATAAAAACATTGTTCAAAGAAAAATCATCTAGTTTGGATGTAGAGGTTCTGAAAAAAGAGAAAAATTGAAAAATCTTCATTAATTTGCCAGTATTTCCTTATTTTCCGTTTCTACCACTGTGTTATTAATTTAGGCATAATGGTACCCCTTAAGTCGGCTACTTTTAGATGCCGAGGATTTGATAAAAGAGAAAAGTAGACACAACTTCATCAGATTTAATGTAATTTCCTTATTTTCTGTTGCTATCATTGTTTTATTAAGCCAAGCATACAATGTACACTTAGTTCGGCTAGTATTGGATATAGAGGTTCTGAAAAAAAAGAAAAATAGAAAAAATCTTCATTACTTTTACTGGCAGTCTTATTTTCTGTATCTAACATCGTATTACTAAGCAAGGTATACATTGTACTCCCTAGATGGGCTAGTTTTGGATGTAGATGTTCTGAAAAAAGAGGAAAATAGAAAAAATTTCATCAGTTTTACTCAAGTCCCGGCAGAATAGCACTATTTATTAAATGCTGAAGGGAGACATACGGGAATGTTATAATCGAGCGAGTAAGAAAATAATATAATTATTTGAATTACAAAAATACAAGAAATTAAGTAAACAACGGTCCACTGTTCACTGTAAACAATTATATAATCAATCCGATACTTTAAAATTAATCGATACCCTAAATATTTCATCTGCACAGAATAAGAAGAAAAAAAAATATTCAAAATTAGACTAAATAAGTCAAAAAACCTTTCGTTACTGAATATTACGCACACAAAAAATGGTTCAGTTTTTTAATCATTTTTGTAATTTACACAACTGTAAAGATTTAGTTAACTTATATTAAAATAAATATTTGAACTGTATTTTTGAAATGGGAAGCCGTGCAATAATAATAATTTGCTTACCTTCTGCAAGAAAGCAAGTACAGAATAATAATCAAGTTTTTGCTCTACCTGTCTGCAGCACGTTTAACTAAAAGAATTGAATAAAGTAAATTGAAGCAATATGAATGAATCTCAGAGAAGGCTACGGTGTATTCACAATTCTCGAAACATAAAGGCTATAAAATTTGTCAAGATATGGTGGCCAGATTTTCATGAATTTCATGTAAATTAATGATAGAAAATTCTTATAAAATTTCTAACATAAATTTAAAAGTTACAATTTAGTTACTTGGACGACGCTCTAAATTGCCCATTGAACTTAAACGCTTAATATACAGTACTATTCTCAAACCTATGTGGACTTACGGACTAGAGCTGTGGGGTTCAGCCAAGCCTACAAACATACGGACTGTACAAAAACTCCTTCGACAGATAGCTGACGCTCCTTTCTACGGTGACTAATCTCACCCTTCACACCGATCTCAACATTCCCTTCATAGACCAACTCGCCAAGACTAAATATCAAAAATTCCATACTGCTCTCTCTACTTGCGCAAGTCCTCTTGTACAGTCTCTTGCCTCCTCGGACATCCCTAACAATCCTAATCGCCGACTGAATCGCCAGTGGCCCCGCGACTTCTCGCAGTCTGAAGAACTAAATCTCTCCTCTCTTCTACTCATATTCTCCTCTTTCCTATAGAGAGTGCTACCGCTGGGTAGCTCTCCTGCTCTTCCCGCTCCAGTTCATCTCATTCACCTCCTATTTACTTATCTTATATATTTACACAGATTGTAAATTACAAAATAAATTTTAAAAACAACAAACAATTTAGCAGAAAAGTGAGATTTAAAACCAAATTTTAAGTAAAATTTTGTGGGCCAGGCGTTGCTTTTGTACATCTCCGATCAATAGGTGGGGTTTTATTGGCACAACCTCACCCAAGTTTTTGGTACTTCTGAAAGAAATTTGTTTTACATTCCTCCAGATTTGTAAAATTCATGACTTTGGAAATAAATAGCTAGAAAGGCGTATAGCCAATTCTTTTAGCTCAAAAAGAATCTAGAGAGATTATTAATTTGTTATGACATGAGTTTAAGGGGAACTAGAAAGAATTGGGCAGTTAAAGCCACGAAGTATTTCTGCTGTGGTCCAATGATATGAATTCAAGAAATCATAAAATATACCAAAAAAAATATTTTTGTAAAGTTTTTCTTTCCTTTATGTCAAAAGAAATTACATGAGCTAAAAATAATAATAATAATAATAAAAAGGGAACTCTACAAAGATTTGTACTCAACACTTTTTGTCCTAGAATTTTTTTCAGTCCTTTTTATTTTAGAGACTTTAATGGATCTTAGCTGTAATGCCCTAAAGGGCAGTGAAGCAGGCCTTCTGCCTTTTTTATACTATTATTTTTTTTTTTCACTTTTTTATTTTAAATGGAATTGAATAGGAAGTCTGTAAGAGGATTATTTGATGAAAAGGATAATGGTGAATAGCTCCACCTTTAACTTGTACATAATGGAAGGGACAAATGTGACATTTAGGATTAGAAGTTGCCTCCAGACTTGTCGAATTAGGTCGGTCTGTAGGACTCCCTCTGAACTAATTCTTGTGGTGTTATCCAGTACTAGGTGACAGCACGTTTGTTGTAATATATACGAGGTGTGGCTATTAAATAACGAGACTATTTCTATAAAACATTTCATTTTAAATTCATACATATTTAGTTATTATCACCTTCAATATACAACACTCCCCTATCCCAGGGGTCGGCAACCCGCGGCTCGCGAGCCGCATGCGGCTCTTTTATCCAAATTGTGTGGCTCTTCAGCCTGTCCAAAATATATTGGATATTTTAATTTTATTGAAACAAATTAAAAGTTCATTTATTAAAGATATATTTTCAAAAAGAATTATAAATGTGATTGGTTGGAAATTGAATAGAATTATATTAAAATAATGTACGTAATTATATAAGACTTACGTTCAAACACAGGTTTAGTTATTATTTATTTGTATATTTATTTACGAGTATTTTGTAATATGTAAAAATAAATGTATTAAAACTGTCCAGTAGGACAGTTGTATAAGGGTTGATCGTCAAAAACAAAGTATAACTTTGAAAAACACCTAACTTTGACAATTTTTTTCTCTTTTCCTATAAAAGATAAAATTCCCAAATTTTCTTTATATAGTAGGGCAAATCCTCCTTTATAACTGTATAAAACATTTATATTATGGTATTGAATATCATAATATAAAACATTTATAATATGGTATTGAATATCATAAAACAATAATTAGTGAATACAAATGATCTACAGAGTTTTTTTACATTTTCATCTTTGCGGCTCTTGGTAAGATTTATTAAAATTATTAAAGGAGAAATGGCTCTCTACGTGAAATAGGTTGCCGACCCCTGCCCTATCCCTAAAACGCTCCATGCAAATTTACCATCGTCCGAAACAGTGCTGGAAGATATTTTCTGTCAGCTCCTGCATGACGCGTGCGGCTTTTTCTTTCACAACTTCAACGGATTGAAATCGTGTTCCTTTTAATGCAGATTTGACTTTGGGAAACAGATAAAAGTCACATGGGGCCAGGTCAGGCGAATAAGGCGGATTGCCTAAAACTGGGATGTTGTACTTGGCTAGAAACGTATTGACAGACAATGCAGTGTGAGCTGGCGCGCTGTCTTGATGGAGAACCCATGACTTGTTCTTCCACAAATCAGGTCGTTTTTTCCTTACTCTTTCACGGAGTTGAGCAAGCACCTCACGGTATTAATGTTGATTAATTATAATCGATATTTTCATCCGTTTTGGACGTGGAAGGGCGACCCGGGCGGTCATCATCTCCGACGTCTTCTCGGCCATGTGAAATTTCACGTCAATTCGTTGTTCTATTACAAGTGTAGTATCATGTTTTCGGCAAAACGAAACTAACACCACTTACACAAACGACGGTTCCGGTCAGACAGATTTCTCTACAAACACGTGAGACGCTGTAATCGAAAGAGAAGGCTTTACGCTGCACAGCTGTCGGTCGTTAGGATTTGGCGCATGCATAGTTCTTCTGTAGCAGCATCAGTCTCGTTATTTAATAGCCATACGTCGTATTGTCCAAGACCATTTTGTAACTGCTATAAAATATCTAGGATTAAATAGATACCCTTTAAATTACTTTCTTGTAATTATTTTAATGACACAATTTCACATTGATATTCATCTCGTTGTTTTAGTTGTTTTGCATAAAAACAACCTCTCTTATTCCCAAAAATTCCCAACTCCAAAAATTTTTGTACATCAGAATGTTTGTTTTTTGTGTGTGCTCCTTACTATTTACATCTGAATGCTGGATTAGATTTAAGTTTGGCGTCCTAATCTTCTTAGTTTTGTGCAGGAAAATCTGTGTGGGGTTTCAAGATATGGAGAAGACGTGAACAAATTGTCAACTGAAAGTAGATTTATAGACACCACGACAGTCGGGCAATTAGAGTCCGACTAAGCTAGTGGTTAGTAGATTCGATTCCCGATCTAAGCCTTGGATTTTATTCAATGAGTCAGATGAGAAAATTAAGTACGAGTATAATGGTATAATGTGTTATCCCATGCACTCTCTTTAATGGGCGTTACATTATTTCACCATAAGGGCATTTTAAACTTCGACTCTCTTTGCACATTGGTTAGGCCGACTGTGTTGCCACAATAAACGCGAATAATATTTCGAGCGAAATACTTGTTGACAATTGCACAACGTAGAATCGTAGCATTCATGAATGTGATCATTAAACAGCGTAGCTGAAGGACTAAGTCCTCTTTTTTTGGGCCTCGTTATTGAAGAACTATAGCTGTTAAAGAAGCATAGTTTTCAAGCGATCTTGGGTAATTAGAGATCCACTTGCATGAGCATATTCTCTGTTACCGTTTCATGGAGGCAGTAATGATAGGTAAAATGGTTCAAGCGAAGGGAATTTATGAGTTGTGGAGAAATCCTTTGAAGTCACAAAACCTCTCATTACTGCAGTTAGACAATTTTATAGTTCATAACATTCCTGTTGACATTAAATTTTATTGCTATCTCAAGTTTCCGTAATTGTTTAAACACCTAATTTGAGGAACTTCGCTACAGCCTCATTGTACAATAGCTGAAAAAAAAAAAATTAATTTCTGAAATTGGTAATATTATTTCTTCCTTTCGCATTAATGAGTCAGTCACCAAAAACAATGAACAAAACATACAATGAGAACAATCTCGCGAACCCTCATTAGGTGGTTCAGCTACCCGATGAGCGAAACCCTCGGCACTTTTGGAGCCCCTTGGCCTTGAATGTAGTTTACCTTTGGCCAGTCGAATTACGCTACCAGTTCCCAAATTTTCTGTAAAAACAGGACATAAATGATGTAAAGATTACGCCAGTAGTTCACACAATACGTTTAAATATGTACGAGTATAGTTTAGTTTGATGCGAACAAAAAATTAAAAGAAAAAAAAATTATGTTTCTACAATGTGGCAGTTTAGAACATTTTATCTGATCAGCAATAATAATTAACTTGCCGTTAACATAAAAATGCCTTGTTTAACTAATACAGTTTTTTGAAATAGGTTATTCTTTGTGTAGTATGCATTTATTATTTAGTGGATTTTTTCCTTACGTAAACAACCGTAATTGGAACAATTTAAAAGTGTATGATGTTCCGCTTTTGGATTATTAAATGATACGGTCATAATGTAGAATAAAGTATTACTTAGTTCTGTCTGGTTTGCCACCGCTAACTAAATTCATACCTTCTTTTAATTACAGATAACATTACTAGAAGCGAACTAAAAAATGGACTATTCTCTAATGAAAACTGTAATTAGAAAAACTAATAAGAGTTTAGTGTCCTGAACAATATTTTTGTCTTTTTTGAAATTGTATATTCGCTTCCTGATCCTACGGTTCTTACAACTGTACAATAATTGTTTTTTAGAAAAAAGTGAAGGAAATATTTTAGCCCTGTCTAACCTGTACCAACTCCTCCGTTGAAAGAACTCTCAAAGCAAAAGATTAGGTTAAATGTTTCTGCTTAGCTTCTGCTAGAATGTTTAACTTAAAATCCCACGTTATGTGGTCTTGGAGCTGTTATTTAGACAACTGTCGTATGGTACTTTTCACTATACTCTTGTATTTTCTATTTGTTAAATAAAGTATTATTATTATTATTATTATTATATTTATTATTATTATTATTATTATTATTATTATTATTATTATTATTATTATTATTATTATTATTATTATTATTATTTAGACAACTGGCGATGAATCTCTGTTTGTGGGTTTGTCTATCTCAAATGCTGTTAGAGAATGACTAAAACTTATTTCACTTATTATTTTTATCAATTTTCTTATCAAAATTCTTCCTTTTCATTCATTCCTGTTTCATCCTTACTTACATAACATTCTTATTTTTAAACCTTCGGTTGAACTGTCCTTCGTAGCCGACGATTTGGGATATGATACTTCAGCAATAATAAATAATTGTAGTAGATTCTTTCTTCTTTTACTACTATTACTAAATCATTGCATTTACAAAGAGTGATGAATTGTAGTCGCAGTTATTTAGACTTAGATAATTATAATCTATCTTTTTGGTTTTCTTATTCATGACTATAATCCGAGAGGACATTTTTGTAAATTATATATACATATATATATATATATATATATATATTACAAAGAGTGATGAATTTTAGTCGCAGTTATTTAGACTTAGATAATTATAATCTATCTTTTTGGTTTTCTTATTCATGACTATAATCCGAGAGGACATTTTTGTAAATTATATATATATATATATATATATGTATATGTATATATATACGAGGGGGTACCCAAAAAAAACCGGAATTATTTTTTAAAAGCTATTTATTTACAAATTTTTTACAGAACAACCTTATCCCCTTCAAAATACTCTCCATTACAACTAATACATTTGTCCCACCGGTGCTTACACTGTTCGAAACATTTTTTGTAGTCATCTTTAGAAATGGCTTGTCAGCTCCTTCTTCGTTTTTTTCTTGACCTCTTCAATGTTGTCAAATCGGTGACCTTTCATGCCCTTTTTCATGCGTGGAAATAAGAAAAAGTCGCACAGAGCCAGGTCAGGCGAGTAAGGTGCGTGGGGCAGCGGAACCATGCCATTTTTAGCCAAAAACTGTGTAACAGAGATGGCTGTGTGTGCAGGTGCATTGTCGTGGTGGAAGAACCAGTCTCCTGTTTGCCACAAATCGGGTCTTTTTTGGCGAACACTATTGCGCAATCTTTTCAAAACATCCAAATACAAGGTTTGATTGACGGTCTGACCTGGGGGGACAAACTCTGAATGGACTACGCCTTTGGCATCAAAAAAGCAAATCAGCATTGTTTTGATGTTTGACTTGACGACATTTTTTTGGTCGGGGTGAAGATGACGTCTTCCATTGGCTCGACTGTTGCTTTGTTTCTGGGTCATAACCATAGCACCATGAGTCATCACCTTTGACAGAAAGTCTGGATCAGTTTCAAGCTGTTGTTTCAAAGCACGACATGTTTCAACTCGATGTTCTTTTTGATTGTCAGTCAGAACTCGAGGAACAAACTTGGCAGCAACCCTTTTCATCCCCAAATCTTCCGTTAAAATTCGCTGAACCGAGCTCCAAGATAACCCACTACTCTCTGACAGTTGATCAATTGTCTGTCGACGGTCTGTGAACACCAGCTCTCGAATTTTTTCAACATTTTCGTCGATTCGGGCAGTTGATGGACGTCCAGAACGAGGTTTGTCATCAATCGACATGTCGCGATTTTTAAACCGAGTAAACCACTCGTATACTTGAGTTTTTCCCATAGCGTCATCTTTGTAAGCTGTTTTCAACATTAAAACACTTTCAGCAGCATTTTTGCCGAGTAGAAAACAAAATTTCAGAGCTGCACGTTGTTCACTTAAACTTGCCATCATAAAAAACGAAAAAAGAACAAAACAGCGCTGGTAAAAACAATCACTGCAGATGAACAGAACAAACCAGGCAGACAACACAGGCAGGACTGAACTGGCAAGGAATTGCGCTATACACGTCTAGCGGCAGAAATGCGTACTACATAAGCTCCATGCGCGGCAACGCAATTCCGGTTATTTTTGGGTACCCCCTCGTATGTATATGTATATATATTTTTTAATTTATTTGTTAAGTTACACCAGCGCTAGATACGCTATAAGTATCAATGACAATAATAACTGACACCACTACAAACTCACTAATTGAGGAGAGAAGTTACCCAGCGATAAACACTCCCTAAGTCGTATTCCAGGATTAGCTACTCTCTTCAGAAGAGAGAAAATCGCGAGGCCACTGGCTGATTTTAATCGTCTGGGAGGATGATCTGGATGGTGGTGAGATGATGGCGGACAAGAGGACTGGAATGAGAGTGCAAGTTCTGATGAAAACTTTTATAGCGAGTTCCTGCAACCTAGACCTACAAACGGAATTTCCAAGTCTGTGTGGATGGTTAGATTTGAAACGTAAAATGGAGCCGTTAACGATAGTGCGGAAAATTTTTGACTGAAGCGAATGAATTCGTTGAAGATTGGAGCAATACATTCTTATTTTTAAACTTATACATGTTTACAAACTTATACTTATATCCCTAAAAGTAATGTGAGCGAAAATCGGTAAATATGAAATGCCTTTTTTACCAGAAGAGATTTCTACTCATTATGGAATTTATGGAAATTGGGGACAATTTTCCGCTCCATAAACATTTCACACAGTTATTTTAATTGGTTTGAATAAAAAATATAGTCGATCTACCCAAATTAGACATTGTTGGGAAGAAATAGAAGCACAGTCTTTATTAACAATATTTTATAACAATATAAATTGAGCCCAAAAAACAAAATGTCCGTAGCCACTAAAAGCATCTCATCGTAAATTTAGTGGTTATACAACAGGGTTCTGAAGCGGGCTCTCCTGCATTCAAGCGAACTACACACTACTACTACTTTCAAGCAAACAAGATTCACTTAGTTTCAAGCGAAGTGGCAACCCAGTTCCAACTGGGCATCTCCCAGTTTAGTTGGCAGTTTTTGGAAGAGCCTAACGAGTTAGCGTATCTTTAAATTATCGTTTAACGTTCTAATGAGTGCAGAACGCCAAAAATACTTCAATTATATTTAGGGCAATTTCTAGCAACCATATGTATGTAGAATAAAAGTATATCTGTATTAATAATAGTCTTTATTTAATCAAAAAACTAATACCCAAAAAATAAAAATTATAGAGAAATTACAAGACGCAACCACGGTGAGTGACAGTCAGTGAATGTTGTTCACTTATTGAATAGAATCAGCCAAGTTACTGGACTACTCGTATCTACAAATAATAAGCACATGATCAGGCATAATGTACGTAAAAAGTAAAGTAATCGCCTATTTTTTCAGGCGGGGCTTAACGTCCAACTACCAATTAAGTGTCGTGGATGGAGGCGACTAACAAACATACTTTACTGCAAATTTCTTTTATTAACCATTAAATAAGACCCAACGCCTAAGACCGGGAATCGAACCCAGTTATTCTTATTATTTAATAAATCATAATAATTTTTTAATAAAGTGCAGTCATACACGGGATTCGAACTGGGGATCTTCCACTTAAAAAGCCACGCTCTTGACCACTAGACCAACAACCTGGCAAGATATTCTTACCGTAATCATAAGTCAAGAAGTCTTGCATGCTGGGTACATTAACATGATGTGATGATTGCTTTTATTTGATGATAAAACAAATTTATACTGTTTCACCCACAACCTTTACTTTAAACTAAATTCTTTAAAATCTTCAATTATTATTATTTTTGTTCTTTGCGTCACAAATAACATCTTTTGCAGTCAGAGGACCTCCCAAAACGTGTATTTCTGGTGGAAAATTAATATTGAAAACCGATCACGAATAGATAAAATTGTAACTTTGATCTTAAATATCTCAACTAATATTGGGGATATCGAAACGAGGTTAACGTCATTTTTCATAATGTAGCTTTCATAATCATTGTCAAAACCAGTGGTCCTTATAAAACTCTGATCAGTTTTTTTGCCCAAACTCCGCCAAAAATGAAGATACAGCATCCGGGTTAAAAAATTTGAAAACTAGACTAAAAAAACATCTAGTTTACTTCGTGGGTTTTTTCGAAATTGCGCTTTCCTAAAAAGTTATTAGCGATTGGTGCGTTTAAAATGGATCACCCTGTATATTTTGAGTAAAAAAAAAATATTTTTTTTGGGTTCAGGTGACCCAAAAAACGAATTTTCTACTAAAAATCAAAATCAAAAATCCACACAGTTGCAACAATTCTTTTACCAATGAAAATAATATTTTGCTAGCGGCAAGGCGGTTAAAATCACTGTACATTAAAAATGGTAATAATAAAAGCTATATTATTTCTTGAACAGGTAAAAAGTAAGATAAACCTTATAGAAGAATCAGAATAAACAGTTTTCCTAATGAGAAATAGTTAACCAAAACAGCTGGTGATTCAAAGTAATTCAAAAATATTTAAAATTTAAATGTCAGCTTTTTTAATGTACCATCAAGCGTGGGACCAATCATAACCGTTTAGAAATACAAACAACTCACTTTAGGATATGCTGGCACTCACCAAGAACGCTTCATTCTACGTTTCGACTACTTTGCCCAATTAGGAAGAAAGGCAAACGTCATCCTCAGTCTCTTTACAGAATTCGCCTAATTCATTTAAATCTCTTTAATGAAGCCAAAAAATAGAAATGAATTCAAATATCTAGGCACATTTCTATTGACATTCCTAATGAAATGAGCAAAGAAGGGAAAACTTATGAATAGAAGCTACATCTGGTATTACAGATAGAAGCCAGGAAATGAGCACTTCACGTTGTTACTTGGAAGAGGAGTTTAAGAGTATGTCCAGAATAGAGTAATAACGGTCAATAGCCAAATTGAAATACTGAAGGAAGAAAAAAGGGAAACAGCCGGAAAGAGTGGACTTGGGAGATGAAGGAGATATATATATATATATAATCCGACTTCCAGTTGAATGACTGCTTTAGGCCAGGTGATAAGAAGGAAACGTGGGAGAGCTGTGTTGTATCCATATTGAAAAGAAGAAGGATGTCTAGAAAGTAAGTAGAGGTCGTGGCCACTCTCTGGCACCAGAAGGAAGCTGTCGGCCTCAATCACGTACTCTATGGAGTCCAAGAAAAAGAGACCCTCCCACTATTGGAAAGTTTTTCAATTCAGTAAAAGAAAATTCTCTATATATATATATATGAAGTAGCTTTTCTTTTTTTCCCCCCTTTTCAATGTTTTTATTTCAATGGGGTGAACCCGGAACACGTAAAATAATGTTTTTAGTTCTAAAAGAAATTTGCGTAACAGGTAGTGATATTTCTTCTGGAATTTTTCTTTCAATAACTTTTTTCCCTTTATTCAATACTCTTTTAAAATATAGAAAGATGTTATTCTCCTGTTACGTAGTATAATTGTAATGGCCACTTAGAATTTCCTAGCCCTTCTCACAGTAAAAGGGCTTACGCTTTCGCCTTTACTACGATAAGATTCGATTTCTTCTCCCGTTTTCGTAGTAAGCATAGTTTTCAAGGAAGAATTTAAGTTATACTCTAACTAAAGTGTTTAAGTTATACTCTAACTAAAGTGTTTAAGTTATACTCTAACTAAAGTGTTCAAGTTATACTCTAACTAAAGTGTTTAAGTTATACTCTAACTAAAGTGTTTAAGTTATACTCTAACTAGTGTTTAAGTTATACTCTAACTAAAGTGTTTAAGTTAAACTCTAAAGCAGAAGTGGGCAATCTTTTTCTGTAAAGGGCTACATAGGGGTATTGGTTTATTACCGAGGGCCGCAAAAGGGTATTGGTTTATTACCGAGGGCCGAAGTATATATATATTACTTTTTATATTTATTTCGGGTTCTTATTTATTAATTGTTTTTATCTATTTATAATACAGATTATTAATTAAAATGAAATTTATTGAAAAATCAACAAAAAAAACGGCATTAGTGACTTCTATGAAATTGCTTCATATCTTCCTTTATCATTTTTTCGATTAAAAGCCAGGCGAAATAAAAATAATGCGATTGAATTCACATTTATATGTCACCATAAAATAAATACTAGAGAAGAAGCGAAAATCCGTAGCTTCGACGGCGCCAACACGCTTTGTGTTGGTGTAAAAATGGAGTACTAAAAGTCGAGTGATCATACAAAGAAAGAGCGCGGATTACTAATATAAGATTTGAACGCTGAGACAATAATTGTACTAGCGAAAATTATCAAACTTTATTAACATAAAATTTGAAATATTTTATGATTTAAATTTTTATTATTTGCCGTTTTGTGCCGCGGGCCGCAGGAAAATGTTCAAAGGGCCGCAAGTGGCCCGCGGGCCGCACTTTGCCAACCCCTGCTCTAAAGTGTTTAAGTTATACTCTAACTAAAGTGTTTAAGTTATACTCTAAAGTGTTTAAGTTATACTCTAACTAAAGTGTTTAAGTTATACTCTAAAGTGTTTAAGTTATACTCTAACTAAAGTGTTTAAGTTATACTCTAACTAATGTGTTTAAGTTAAACTCTAACTAAAGTGTTTAAGTTAAGCTCTAACTAGTGCTTCAACTCTCTAAAGCAGTGGTTCCCAACCTTTTTTTTCGCTCCGTACCCCTAAAGAAATTTCACTTGAACCTCACACCCCCTGAAATTTATATTTTGCTCAAGGATAAATATAACAAAAAAAAAAAAAAATCGAACATATGGAGTATATAACAAAGAATATGTGCAAGAGAAATAAAAATATGAAAAATATTTGAATAATAATAATATCCTATTAATTACCTGGACTTTTCTCGCATCCCCAGGGGCTAGGAGCCTTCCAGGTTGGGAACCCCTGCTCTAAAGTGTTTTAGTTACAACTCTAACTAAAAGTTTTTAAGTTACACTCTAACTTAAGTGCTTAAAACGGATATTTCTCGTATACATCTAAAATCTGCACTATTACAGCATCCTCTCTTACTATAGTAGAAAACGAGAAATTGAAAATGAACTTACAGAACTAAGTAAAAATACTATTTTTTTAAAAAAAGAGATTTAAATACAATTAATTTTAATTACCAATTTACAATTAACTAACAATGAACAATCTAAATAATTTAATAGAAATTTTAAGAGAAACTTACTGCGGAAAATACTTTAAATAATTACTGTTAATGTTATTGTCTTTCATTTCGGTTATTCAATAGAACATCTCTCTCACTGTTAATTACTGTTAAATTGTGTAAATTAACCCACAACTAAAAAACGAAGCTTAATCTCGTCACGTTTCTTTTTACAGCCTTTTCTATTTAATTTACTTCTACTTCAACAATAATTTTATTAAGTGTTACTTCTTTATTTTATTACATGTTGGGAGAGTTTTATAAAAGTGGAACTGGATGAAGATGTACGAGCAGGATGACAGCAAAGTGACATCTATTTATTTTTATAACCAACTTTGTTCAAGATTTAACTTGACAAAAATGGAAGTTTTAGTTGAGAAAAAATTATAAATGTAAAAATAAAAGAATAAATGTGCTAAGATTTTATTTAACTAGATCTACTAGTTGCAGGCAGATCTGCAACTGCTATGAGAGAGAGAAGTGGGTAGATATTGCCTCTAAAGAGCCAGTATTGTTTATTGTATTGTCTTGCCATCCGAATAATATTTAAAAAAAATCAAATATGGGACTCCAATTCCTATTTTTTTTTTTTTTTTTTTTTTTTGAAAAATCCTTTTCTTGAAATATTTGTCACGGAAATTTGGTCAAGGTTATTTCAGAGAATTGGGAGAGTTAGATTCCCTTAAAGAGCCGTTTTTGTGAACTGACAGTTCTATCTCTTGTGTGCATACCGTTAAGAGTGGTTAAATTTGTTCAAAATCTGAATAAGTAGAAAATTCTTTAGCTTGAAAGTTCCGTCTTTCCTGAGTGGATTTTTACTTTTTTTTTAAATTTCATCTAAAATTGCTACATGGAATTTTTATGAACTATAATAGGAATACTTTAGATAGATATACACCCAACTCTTTTTTTACACGATTTTGAAATAACTTGGTTCTCCAATAAGAACAAATACACTTTGTTACACGAATTTTTTTAATTGCGGAGGTTACAAGAAATACCCGAATTTTATTATCACCTTTTTCATTATCTCGTTGTACTTCAACTTGAACCCAGCATTTCGTTATTCAGTGTCAAAGTGTTCAGTTCATCACATACGAGGTCTATAAATTAAGTAATGAGACTGTTTTTTTTTAATTTTTTTTATCTAAAAAGAATTACAATTCTATATTGTCACCTTCAAAATAATTTCCTTCTGAAGCCACACAGCGCTGGAGACGTTTCTTCCACTCCTCATAGCAGTGCTCGAACTCCGATACTGGAATATAGCCTTCAGCTGGTCGGTTACAGCCGTTTGAATGTTTTCTATCTGTCCCAAAATGAGTTCCCTTGAGGTGATTTTTCAACTTCGGGAAGAGAAAAAAAGTCACAAGGACTCAAGTCAGGCGAATAAGGAGGCTGAGGAGCTACAGGAATGTTTTTACTGGCCAAAAACTCGTTTATTGAAATTGCTGTGTGACAAGGAGCATTATCGTGATGCAACACCCACTTGTTCTTGATGTTTGGTCTCTCACACAAATGGACCCCTTTTTCGAAGAACCTCTCGGTAAAAGTGTTGATTGACCGTTTGAAAAACTAGCTGAAGGCTATTATTCCAGTATCGGAGTTCGAGCACTGCTATGAGGAGTGGAAGAAACGTTTCCAGCGCTGTGTGGCTTCAGAAGGAAGTTATTTTGAAGGTGACAATATAAAATAGTAATTCTTTTTGAGTAAATTTTTTTAAAAAAATCAGTCTCATTACTTAATTTACAGACCTCGTATACTGACAAATCTTCTGATGATAGCATTTTTGATCTAGTTCGTAATAAACGAGGACGCTTGTTATCAACTAGCGATGAATAGTTGCGAAACTGATTTTTATTCCAAATTTCAACTTAAATTTTTACTTAAGGACTGATTTTTTATTGAACACTAATTTAATTTAATTAATTTATTTTTGTAATAAGAATGAATTGTTATTGTTTTGTAAATATGTAATATGGATTTCATTATTACATTATTTTGCACGGTTTTTTGGGAGAAGCATTTAGAGTTTTCCCATCTAACACGATTTTTTAAAGTTGTGAAACATATCCCCAAATTTACGGTTTGTATTTTTTTTTACACGATTATTTTTGCACGGTTTTCTGTGGAACGTATCTATCGTGTAAAAAAGAGTTGGGCGCATTTATCATTTCGAAGAAGAGTTGCGGTTACATTTTACCCATAAAAGGTTATATAAACAACATTATGATGGTAAGAATTAGGTATGACGCATATATTCGAAGTTGGAATTAATTCTACTGTTCTTTAATTTTTTTAAAAAACTCTATGTCTTTGTTCTTATCTAAAGTGCAAAATTTTTAGGTAAAATTGTGTGTTTACCGTACCCGGTATAGACAATATTATTTATGTCTTGGGTATGTGAGTAAACACAATATATTGACTTCAAGTGCACAAGAGGAGGAGTTATGATGTAGACGTACGTATGTACAGTTAATGGAAATCAGAGTGAGCCAGTATATGTTTTGGTTGTCGTAAAGAGGCGGTAAAAGGGGCGGTAGATGTAACTACACAACCCTATGTTTAACGGCAACGCTGGGACCTGTCCTTTGATATTGCAATCAATCATTTCGCTCCCACTGTGTGACTCTTGTTGGTAATATCCTTCAGTGCGCCATCTACCTTCCCTGAGTAAATATAATGAAAGACACATTTAATTTTCCTATTTTGACTAACTACATAAATTATTTATTTTATCATTCTTGTTTTTCGTTACAATTTACTAAGATACATTAAATTCAAGTTTATCTATTCCCTGCAGCGCCTGACGTTTTGGTAAAATGAATAACTAATTACTAGCGTGAAAAGGTTACAGCTTTTATTAATTAAGAATACATTATTCTGTTTGCTTCCTTCCAGACCAGATTTCATGATTTACTTGAGACTTGGTCTTTACTCTTGATAGAATTGATGATAGAATGGTTCTTAAATTGAGAAATCACGTTATAAATTCTAAAGGCTTTTATTTAAACAAACACTTCTTCACATTAAAGCACAATACAAAATAATATAGTACGCGTTACAATTTTCACTGAGAATAAGACTCCATGTTACCGACGCTATATTCTGGCGGCAATTACTAAAATTTCCCTCTAACATTAAAATTTCCCTTTAACAACTCTTCATCTTAATTGCAACTATTGTTTATTTGTTTTGGAAATTCCATCACAAACCTTATCAAAAATTCTGATTAACAAAAAATGTGTCCAACAGATTTTTAAATAATTTGACGACATGAATATATAGGTTTCGTGACCGTAAATTGTTAAACTTAGGATTCAAGATCGGCGAGGAATTGGTCAAATAAAAAACAAACTCGTCTTCTTGCCAACGTTTCGACAAATATATTGTCCTCTTCAGGGCGTGGCTATGCGGTTTGGTTGAGTTACAGAAACTGAAGTTTCTGCAGTTACAGTTTAAAGTTTCTGTAACTCAACCAAACCGCATAGCCACGCCCTGAAGAGGACAATATATTTGTCGAAACGTTGGCAAGAAGACGAGTTTGTTTTTTATTTGACCGATTCCTCGCCAATCTTGAATCCTAAGTTTAATTTGACGACCTTTGTGTCAATGCAATCAATCGAGATCTCTCAATCTCGCCATTTTATTAGTTACATAAATAAATATTACACAATTAAAAAAAAAACCATAAAACGACTCCAAAATTAAAAGAAAGTAGAATATAATAATTTTATTCGTTTACAGGGTACTACCCAATACAAATGCAGTTTGGTTAAATAAAATAAAATCAAATAATATCTTATTAAACACAAATAAAGACTTAAATTGAAAACTAAAACTATACATTCTAATCGAATGAATCAAAATTTAGAAACAAAAAAATAGAAACAAAATAAAATTATAAAAGCAATCTTTTATAAACACAAAACAAAATTCCTCATTTTGAAGGCACTTCTTACAAAATTTAATAAATCATTTAATTTGTTAATATCGGCTACATCTAATAGAGCTACTAGAGCTTGAATATCTACATCTAAAATATTAGATATGTATTTATTCAAGTATTTATCTCTATAAGATTGCAGCCTTATACATTTTAATAGAAAGTATTGTAAGTCCTCTTTTTCGGGAATGCTGCATATAGGGCAAATGGAGAAATCTGCTAGAAAACTGTTTCTAAAACCAGTAGAAGTAATTTGAAAAGAACGAGGCTGACATAACCTCATTTGACTGATGAATTTAAGTTTAATAATTGTCACCCTCAGAGTCAAATATTGCTCACCCAGCATTAGGCTACTTGTCATTCTAAAGTCTGGATTATAATTTGAATGCAGGCAAAGAAAGTAAGGAAATGAAAACAGACATAAATTATGTACTCGACGCGCATCTGGTGTTCTAGAAGCGACAGTATTGCAATTTTGATTCAAATGAATAGATAAAAGTTTCAGATATTCTTATTTCGGTTGACTTGGATTTCGTCAGTTTGACTTAAGATAGTTCATTTCATCTCCTTCAGTTTGTTCTGTAACCTTCAGTAGTAATTGAACCGCCTCTTACTTTTTTATTTTTAATTTACCTCTCCTGCGGCTGTAATTGCCATGTTTTGCCTCAGAATTAGTTAATCTTTTAAATTTTCTCTACTTTAAACATCTAAAAAATACAATCTCAAAACAAACAATGTTCTTAAAAAGAGATCCTGAATAATATTAATTTTATACTTAAGAAGATGTAATTTTAAACCAAAGTCTGATTATTTAAAATGTTCATGCATAAATGAATGAATTATACACCAGTAAAACTAAGTTATAAATATCAAATAATAAAATTTAAAGTTAATATTAAATTTTATACATAACATTAAATATAAATGAGTATTAAATTATTTTGTGATTATGATTATAAAATTTCAACAATTCTCATGGAATTTATTTGGTTAATCTACCCATTACGCTCAACCTTAATGAATTCCATAAAATATTTCTGTTTTAATTTCTATTTAAATGTACATTACTTCCTTATGTACAATTATAATTAGTTTCAGTTTCTCTATAGATCTGAAGATATTTAAATCCAGGTTACCGACAAGTCCTTGCATTTAAGCACAATAACACTGAACACTTGTGCGAAACTGTTAACATGGCTACCACTGAAATTGATCAATTTTCTTCTTCCTTGTATTCTACTAAGTATGGTTTCTTTAATTTGATGCTTCTCGATAGAAAGTTTTAGTGATAATTGTCAGTAGCTAATACTTGATCTGCTATATATAAAAAAACTGTAAGCTCTGCCTTACCTCTAACTAATTCATAGAGAAAGGGGCTAAGAAACAGCTATTTCTGTTTGCTGTAGGTACTTTCTCTACTTGGTTTACCTCTAAATGAAATCTTATGAAGAGATGAGTGTCATCTTTTCATTGGCTAGAGTTATTTAGCGTTGTTGAAGCTGCTGTTGAAAGCTAAATGTTTGAAGCCCTCATAGTCTCAGATTATAAGAAAATGTCTTTAAACTGGCAATGAGATTGAAAGTGTTTTAACGTGTTGGAAATCTGAATTTCCATCATTAAATTGATTGTAGTAAAAACTGAATGCTGGCACAGTAACGGATGCACCCGATAAAATAAAACAAATAAAGTAATGTCTATTTTTCTCTGCCAGGCTTTTTGGGTCCAACAACCCAATTAGAACGGAGACATCTACCAAACATACTTTACTAATAAATTCTCATATTAACCAGGCAAAAAGAGAAAATCGTACCCAGTTCCACAAATCATCTTAGCTTTGCAGTCAATTTATTATAATACGAGTAATAGGCCTATTATTAAGATATTGCAGAAAAAGGCCATTTTTGTTTTTTAAACTTTTCGGTTAAAGAAATGGTTGGACACAAACCATTGAAATGAAATACCACAAGTACGTTTAGACTAAAATATTACTGTTCTTGAGAAAGTGATTTCTCTAAATTATTCTCCGGTATAATTAGGCTGTAAAACTTTAGAAAATATATACTAAATTTGAAAAGACGAAAGATTTGTGCGTTTTAAAGAGAGACCAGAGTAACCTCATTGCAATGGATAGACTGCGCTACGATATCTTTGGAACTTTGTGGCCGAAGGAGATTGTAGCGCAGAAGGAACTGGTAAGGAAAGTCCTCAACCTTTTTAGAAGGGAAGGTTTCATCTACTAGACTTAAAGGGGAAGGCACAACAAGCCTCTTGTGGCTGTGGTGCCGTGGGGCTTGGGTCCAGTCCTGCTTTTAAAATCTAAAAAAAATCGACTACATTTGAATATCAAACTTTTTTACTATTTCTTGAAACCATTTCTGGAGAAACATTAACGCTGTATTGGTAAAAACTTACCATCTAAAGACATGGTAATGTATTTATAATAATCTACACTTTTTATCTTTAACAACAGGCCGAGAAGGCGCCACGGTAGCCGAGCGGTTAGAGGCGAGACCTGTAAAGCTAATACGTGTTGTGGTACTGGCTTCAATTCCCGGTCTAGAAGCCTTGGATTTTATTTAATGTTTAATTAAAGAAATTTAACTGTGAAGAATGTTTGCTGTCCGCCTCCGTCCGCGGAATTAACCTAGTAGTTGGACGTAAAGCCTGCCTAAAAAAATAAGCACTACTTTACTTAATTTTTTTATAATAATCAAGCTTCCTCCTGTAGCGAAGACTTAGAGGCAGAACTCAACGTCACCATAGCGTTCGCAGCGGAGTTATGGTGGGATATAACCAACCAGAAGGTCGGATTCAGAGGATTCGGGAAAAAACGTCATTCCAACAAATTTCTCATTCTTGTTTGCGAATTCTACTAATTAGCGAAAGAGAAAATATTAGGTTTGTGTACATTTTTTTGCGAAAATAAATGTTTTAAGTCTCCTTAGAATCTCACAAAATTAGCAGAAAATTGCCTAACTCTTTCTTTTCATTCGCTACCACTTTCCTAAATTTCCATTATCCATAACTCAATTAGGCCTTTTAGTACAAATCCAGATCATAATATTGGTTATTTTCTGTAGTTTACATTAATCACTCTATCCGCTGTTCCCCTTGTAAGTTCAAGGTCTTGTAAGGAGCTGTGTCGTCAATAAATATGCCATTTGCTGTGGCTATCTGCAGAACTGAAAAGAAGACGGCGAAGCAATTTAGCTTGCATTAATTTTATTTAGTTTTAATGCGCTCGAGCAGATGTCGTACCTTTGATGCGTACAATAGGTAAAGGTTGTTTGTTTTTGAAGCGTAAGATAAGGTATTTTGTTTGATGATTATTCTATAATCCAGCACAAACTATAGTTTTAATGGGACCTAGAGTCTATCAAATCTTCCTCCCAGCCAACCCCTATAATAACTTCATTTTATATTTAAGTTGGCTACCCAGTTTGATACAAAGTGATCATTATTAATCGTCCATTACTGAAATGAAAGCTCCGCCCCCAGGGAAATTTGTTAGAAAGTGGAGGCTAGCGGCTTCGCAAAACTTTGCCAATCATTTTGCTATTCACAGTTCACCACACTCTGGTGGGACACGCTGTAACAATGGACAGGAGAGAAATGTACGAAGTGAACATAAACTGTATTTCCAGCAATTTTATTCCAAATAGAAAACCTCTCCTTGGGTTAGCTTCTCCTTCACTAAAACACAATTTCCAGTCCGATCGTCTCTCTCTATTTCTCTGCAGCAGGACATTTGAGCCCTAGCTCACTAAGTACAATTTTCCTAATTGTTAGAATCGATAATTAAAGGAAGTGTTGGCTGAAGAGGTTTTAGGTTTGATGGCTTTTAGCGAAGAACGGCGTTATTTGGTTTTGAGTTCGCCACAGGGCGGCAGATGGGGATTTTCAAGAAGCAGCAGCTGTATAAAACATTCCAATAATTATAAAAGTTATTTTCCTCTCAAATTGAGCCATTTATTAAGCAATATTCATCTTTTTTTTGTGTTGGTAGCGTTTAAATTTCATTATTACGTTTACCCCCTGTCACAATTAAAGCTGCCTGGATAAATTTTCTGATCTTCTTCTATTTCACAATAAGTGTAAGAAATCTGCACAATAATAATAATATTTTGCAACTATTTCTGTTGAAAATTATCTCCATTTCCTTTTACTAGCTCTTACCAAATTACGCTTCATTAATAAACCTTCACTGAAACACTCCTCATTTACATACTTCACGTCATAATTAATTCTTTGTAGTTATGTAACCAACGTATCACATATGTTTATCCTAATATGCATACATAATGTAATCTAATGTTACCATGTGCAGCTCTATTTTAAACTTGTAAAAACTTCATTAAATGGAATGCAATGCCTGATGATGCCCTAAAATACGACTGGTTCCTTCAGGCGTAGAAAACATTGTATTCTTTAAATCAGCTTGGCATCTTTCCAACGTTGACCGACTCGATATCAAAGAATAAGAAGATAAGTTTTCCTAAGAGTTAGTCCTTGTAGGCAATACTTGAGAAGGAAGGACAAAGAAAGTAGCAGCCTCAACATATAGTTCCTGCATACGATTGCATTCAATTGAGGTTACTTAACTCTAAAAGCACTAAAGATATTAAAATAATTTTGGTATAAATCAATCAAAGAATCAAGAAGAAAGTTGGAAGTTAACTCGATTCTTGCAACCACAACTTTATGCGTAAGACTTACTGCCTGGGTGTCTTCCCCGACGTGGCCCCAGGCTTATGACAGAGTTTGGCACCCAAGACTACTATTTAAACTTAAAAAATTCCTCCCCACTCCTTTTTACCTACTCCTGCAATCCTACCTTACCGATCGCTGTTTCAGAGTGAGATGCGGTGGAGAGGTCTCTGATCTTCATGCAATACACGCTGGCGTGCCACAGGACAGCATGCTTTGGCCGCTCCTTACACCATCTATACTGCTGACATCCTTACCAATCCCCAAACTTTTCTTATCTTCCCACCCTGATCCTCTTCAAGTCCCTAACATTGTCCAAGAACTCCTTGAGCTCATAGAAGCTTGGTGCAGAACATGGAGGATTAAACTTAACACTACCAAATGTATTCAGGTGACATTCACATTACGAAGACAGACCTACCCTCCACTAACTATTAACAATTCTGACCTACCGACTTCCACACAGTTTCGTTATCTAGGGCTCTATCAAGACAGCCGTCTAACCAGGAACCCACATACTAGACTTAAAAGACCTCGTTGGACCGAAATCCTCCATGCACGAACCAAACTTACACTATATAAAACACTATTTCGACCAATATGGACACATGGAGCAGAATTGTGGGGCTCAACCAAACCATCCAACATCCAACCTATCCAATCTTTTCTGTCCAAAGTCCTACTTTATATGTCACCAACCGCACCCTCCATCACGACCTCAAAATCCCCTACGTAAATGAGTAAATCCACACCCAATTCCTAAATTTCCACAGCTGACACACCGATAACCCAAATCCTTTGGCTCAATCACTATCCACATCGTCCCATCCTGACAATCCTCCACGTCGCATGAAACGGCGTTGTCCACGTGTCCTTATTGTTTCCCAACCTCCACCAAGTTTCTAGAGAGTTCCAGCGCTGTCTGGTAGGCATACGAAGTTATAGTCTGGGGGCCAATTTCGAGATTGTGAACTATTCATTCAAAAAGTGTTCTGTACGGATCTGTTCCAATTTTTTTGTCACTCGATTTGTATTACGCTTTTAACCCTGTTTGACAGTAGAAAAGAGGTAGAACGATAAATTATAGAAAAATGACCTTTTTAAAGGAAACCTAAATATCAAAGCAAATTAACAAATTTGAATGCTCTGTGTCTCTTTTTTTAATTACGCTTGTTATCATATTCACAAGCACATAGGTTTTGTGGGTTACCTAGTTAGGGAATCTCAAATCCTAAAATGTAAGATTGGCATGATTACTCTACCCTTTTTTTGTAGTAATAGAAACTAGTAACATTTTGTTTAAATTCACCTAACCAAATGTCTTTTGGTTAGGTCAAAATTCAGTTTCGACTATTTGTTACTTTTGTTTATATCTTTCAACTACCAGCCAAAATAAAACGTAATAAAACTAATTCAAACATAAATATTTACAAATTAATAAAAATAATAACATCATTATATTATAGTATATTAATAATATACTATAATATAATTACAAATTACTACATTCCGAATTAAAAAAGACAAATAAATTTCCTTTAAAATTAAAAAGGTGGGGTTTAATTAAAATTTAAAAACACGACGGCCAAAAAAGCTTATTAAACTTAAAACAGTTGAAAAATGAATATTACTTGAATGCTTTTTCCTACTTCATTGTTAATAATTGAAAAGTACGGGCTTCGTATTTATTTTGCAGCATTGATATCCACAAAGCTGGGGAGTAGGACCTACTTATCGAGATTATTTTTGCAGCTATTTTATTATCACTTTCTTTATTTAATTTAATGATCAAATTGTTATATAATTCAGTTTTTTTTCTTTTATATACAATTTTATTACTGTATAATATAATATTTATTCATTATAGAATTATTTGTCATTATAATAAAATGATTTGTCATCAAATCATGAGATTTTTCCATAAATTTTTATGAGCGAAGTTTCCTTATTTAAAAAAAGGAGGTACATAAAGCGAAATATATGAAAAAAATGTTATTTCAGATTATTGTTTCTTTGAATATAAAGATAATAGTATCTTCTTCAGTTGGTACTAAGTTCCTCAAAGGATGTTGCCTTCCTCAATCACCCTTCTTTCATCACGGCAATCCTTTTCCAACTTCTTCCCGGAAATTACTTACTCCATCTTTTCCTGCCACCTGAGCATCGGTCTTATTCTCCTTTTAGCCACACCAGTGTGACCATTTTACATTCTCTTGGGGAATCCTAGACTCCTTCGTCTTCTTTTTTTTATATGCCCCTATCACTTAATCCTTCCCCCTTTTTGATCAAAGAACCTACGCTGTGATCTTGGTGTAGCTCTTTATTGCTTCCTTACTCTTCACTTCTCTAATTCTTTTAATCGGGCCAAAGATATTCCGTAGGCTCTTTTTAAATGCAAACTTCCATTCTGATTTACAATTTGATTTTCCATTCTCTTTTGTGTACTCATATATCTCTGGCGTATTCATTCTTCATTTTTAGTCTATATAGACATATATTACTGTTATCGCTTCTCTGATTAGCGTGCAGAAACTTAAGTAGAGCCCAAAAGCATTTACGAGGTGTGGCTATTAAATAACGAGACTATTGCTGCAAAAAAAACATTTTATTTTAAATTTATACATATTTAGTTATTATCACCTTCAATATACACCCCTCCCCTATCCCTACAGCGCTCCATCTGAATTTACCATTGTTTGAAACAGTGCTGGAAGTCTTTTTCTATCAGCTCCTGCATGACGCGTGCCGCTTTTACTTTCACAGCTACAACGGACTGAAATCGTGTTCCTTTTAATGCAGATTTGACTTTGGGGAACAGATAAAAGTCACATGAGGTCAGGTCAGGCCAATAAGGCGGATGGCGTAAAACTGGGATGTTGTACTTGGCTAGAAACGTCTTGACAGACAATGCAGTGTGAGCCGGCGCGTTGTCTTGATGAAGAACTCGTGACTTGTTCTTCCACAAATCGGGTCGTTTTTTCCTTATTCTTTCACGATAATAATGTTGATTAATTATAATCGATATTTTCATCCGTTTTGGACGTGGAAGGGCGACCCAGGCGGTCATCATCTCCGATGTCTTCTCGACCATGTTGGAAATGCTTGAACCACTCAAAAACTTGCGCACTTGATAAACATTCATCGCCATAAACTTCTTTTAATAAAAGATGGTTTTATTAGTATAAAATAAAATTAGTATTAGTATAAAATTAGTATTTTATTTAGTATAAAATTATGATTTAGGTGCGGCGTCTCCGTCTCAGGTTAATGGCAATCGCAGCTTTTTTTTCAGAGCACTGCCGGCCTCAGGACAGTGTTTCCTCAATTCAGACAACACTGTCCATCACCGCACAGTGAGCCGTAAGAAGCACCTAGAAAGAAAAAACAAACAGCTGGATTCGACACCGGGATCCCCGTTTGGAAATCCAATACTACTATGTATTCCAATTTACATAATCATAATAATATTTTTTTTGCTAAAAATTGTATAATATTTATAAGATACATCTTGTGATCTAAAGATAAAGCCAGTTAATTTGTAAGATAATTTGTGTACTGTACTATACGCCCAGAAGCTTCTGTCACACCGTTGGACTATAAAGCGCGATCTAAGCTCCACAAAACGCAGAAATAACAAAGTTGACAGAAAACTATCAACAATTATCTTCCAAGTAAAACAGTTGACATCATCTCTATGGGTGGGGAAAAAAAATTAATTATTAAAAGTAAGAGAGATCTTGAGTTGACATTTCGAGTGACTAAAAATTATACTTTTTAAAACTGTTTTGGATTATTCAAAGTGCGCCTATATCTAACTACCTAAATAACTGTTCCACTTAGATTTTTAACAAAAAAAATCAGTCATTCATAATTAATAACAATCGGTTTTTAAATTGGCCTACCTAAAAAATGTAATATTTTTCAACATTACGCTTTTTCATGCAGTTATTGACGATCAGCCCTTATACAACTATCCTACAGGAGAGTTTTAATTTCGTTCACACCTTCTAGGGCATCTGCGTCATTCAATTGTCGAGAAACTTCATTATACAAAACGTTCAAACTAGTATTGGCTACTTTGCCTCAAAAAACAGTTCGCTTATACTACTTGCAATGATAGGATGACGGTTCCGGAATGCTTTCTACCAAGATTTACCTGGTAGGTTATTATTGAAAGAGTTAAGTATATCTAGTTTTTTAATAAGTTTCCACACACTCATCACTAGAAGGCTATTAGTGATGGGAAACCCAGCTATGGCAACGGACGTGATCCACAAAACTAAAAAAAAATCATCTTACGCAGAGGAGAGTATCGTATTCGTCTGCTGACTGTAGATTTACCTTTCACATTGTACAGTAGGGTAACTCGAGCGACTTGGTGCTTTTTAGAAGCTTTAGTAATTGATATTCCTTCACCTACAACTAGCTCCCGCAGTTAACAACACATTATTGGCATGAAATATTATTCACTTATATACTACACTTTACTGAGTTATACGAGGGTCGTTTGAAAAGTCCGTGCAAAAATAAAAACTACTTAATTTTTTTGGGTAAACCTTTTTTATTTTTCAACATAGTCTCCTTTTAGGCTTATACACTTCGTCCAACGCTGCTCTAGTTTGTTGATCCCTTCCGAATAATAGGATTTGTCCAAGTCTGAAAAATAGCCATTCGTTTCTGCAATCTCCTCCTCGTTTGAATAAAATCTTTTTCCCGCCAGCCATTTCTTCATATTGGGGAACAAATAGTAGTCCGAGGGAGCAAAGTCTGGAGAATAGGGGGGATGTGAAACGAGTTGGAACCCTATTTCCATTAATTTTGCGACCACAACTGCTGAGGTGTGAGCTGGTGCGTTGTCGTGATGGAAAAGGACTTTTTTGTGGGCCAATCGTGGGCGTTTTTCTTGCAGCTCGGTTTTCAAACGGTCCAATAACGATGAATAATATGCACCTGTAATAGTTTTACCCTTTTCCAGATAGTCGATGAGGATTATTCCTTGCGAATCCCAAAAGACAGTCGCCATAATCTTTCCGGCCGAAGGAACGGTCTTGGCCTTTTTTGGCGCAGATTCCCCCTTGGTAAGCTATTGTTTAGATTGTTCTTTGGTCTCAGGAGTGTAGTGATGTATCCATGTTTCATCCACAGTGACGAAACGACGCTTAAAGTCCTGCGGATTCTTCTGGAACAGCTGCAAACCGTCCTTGCAACACTTCACACGATTTCGTTTTTGGTCAAGCGTGAGCAATCGCGGCACCCATCTTGCGGATAGCTTTGTCATGTCCAAATGTTGATGCAAAATATTATGTACCCGTTCATTCGAGATGCCCACAGCACTAGCAATCTCACGCACCTTCACTCTTCTGTCATCCATCACCATATCATGGATTTTATCAATGATTTCTGGAGTAGTAACCTCAACAGGGCGTCCAGAACGTTCAGCGTCACTTGTGCCCATATGGCCACTCCGAAAATTTTGAAACCACTTATAAACTGTTCTAATCGAAGGTGCAGAGTCACCATAATGTTTATCAAGCTTCTCTTTAGTCTCCTGAGGCGTTTTGCCTTTCATAAAGTAGTGTTTAATTAACGCACGAAATTCTTTTTCGTCCATTTTTTAAAAATCACTCGACTTCCTCGATTCAAACGAATGCCAAACACAAAGAAATAGACCGATCTGGCTGAAACTTGGTCTGTGTTCTTTCAAGAGATGCTACTAACTAAACATAACCTCGATACGCGCCAGTGGTGCTATCTCTCTGACTTTGCACGGACTTTTCAAACGACCCTCGTAAGTTATATGCTGTAGTTTCCTAGGGTAAGATCCATTAGTCGAGAAGGTATTAAGAGTTGAATTTTTTTAGGTCATGGTTTTGCTGTGAAATTGGGCCCTAATAACTCCCCAAGATAACAACAGATTATTCGTACGAAATTTTGTGCACTTACACACTCTGTTTTACTGAGTAGTATGCTATAAATTTCTTGAGTACAGATCCATTACATCAGATGATATTGAGAGTTGAAATTTTTTTGGGTCATGGTTTTGCTGTGAAATGGGGCCCTTATAACTCCCACAGTAAACAACAGATTATTCGTATGAAATTCTGTGCTCTTACACACTCTATTATACTGAGTAGTATGCTATAGTTATCTTTAGTAAAGATCCATTAGTTGAGAAGATATTGAGAGTTGAAATTTTTTTGGGTCATTGTTTTCCTGTGAAACGGGGCCCTTATACATCCCACAGTAAACAACAGATTATTCGTATGAAATTTTGTGCTCTTACACACACTGTTTTACTGAGTAGTATGCTATAGTTTTCTTGAGTACAGATCCATTAGTTGAGAAGATAATGAGAGTTGAAATTCTTTTGGGTCATAGTTTTGCTGTGAAATGGGGCCCTTATAACTCCCACAGTAAACAACAGTTTATTCGTATGAAATTTTGTGCTCTTACACACTCTGTTTTACTGAGTAATATGCTATAGTTTTCTTGAGTACAGATCCATTAGTTGAGAAGATATTGAGAGTTGAAATTTTTTTGGGTCATGGTTTTGCTGTGAAATGGGGCCCTAATAACTCCCACAGTTAACAACAGATTATTCGTATGAAATTTTGTGCTCTTACACACTCTGTTTTACTGAGTAGTATGCTATAGTTTTCGTGAGTACAGATCCATTAGTTGAGAAGATATTGAGAGTTGAAATTCTTTTGGGTCATAGTTTTGCTGTGAAATGGGGCCCTTATAACTCCCACAGTTAACAACAGATTATTCCTATGAAATTTAGTACTCTTACACACTCTGTTTTACTGAGTAGTATGCTATAGTTTTATTGAGTACAGATCCATTAGTTGAGAAGATATTGAGAGTTGAAATTCTTTTGGGTCATAGTTTTGCTGTGAATTGGGGCCCTTATAACTCCCACAGTAAACTACAGTTTATTCGTATGAAATTTTGTGCTCTTACACACTCTGTTTTACTGAGTAGTATGCTATAGTTTTCTTGAGTACAGATCCATTAGTTGAGAAGATATTGAGAGTTGAAATTTGTTTGGGTCATGGTTTTGCTGTGAAATGGTGCCCTAATAACTCCCACCGTTAACAACAGATTATTCGTATGAAATTTTGTGCTCTTACACACTCTGTTTTACTGAGTAGTATGCTATAGTTTTCTTGAGTACAGATCCATTAGTTGAGAAGATATTGAGAGTTGAAATTCTTTTGGGTCATAGTTTTGCTGTGAAATGGGGCCCTTATAACTCCCACAGTAAACAACAGATTATTCCTATGAAATTTAGTACTCTTACACACTCTGTTTTACTGAGTAGTATGCTATAGTTTTCTTGAGTACAGATCCATTAGTTGAGAAGATAATGAGAGTTGAAATTTTTTTGGGTCATAGTTTTGCTGTGAAATGGGGCCCTTATAACTCCCACAGTAAACAACAGTTTATTCGTATGAAATTTTGTGCTCTTACACACTCTGTTTTACTGAGTAGTATGCTATAGTTTTCTTGAGTACAGATCCATCAGTTGAGAAGATATTGAGAGTTGAAATTTTTTTGGGTCATGGTTTTGCTGTGAAATGGGGCCCTAATAACTCCCACAGTTAACAACAGATTATTCCTATGAAATTTTGTGCTCTTACACACTCTGTTTTACTGTGTAATATGCTATAGTTTTCTTGAGTACAGATCCATTAGTTGAGAAGATATTGAGAGTTGAAATTTTTTTGGGTCATGGTTTTGCTGTGAAATGGGGCCCTAATAACTCCCACAGTTAACAACAGATTATTCCTATGAAATTTTGTGCTCTTACACACTCTGTTTTACTGAGTAGTATGCTATAGTTTTCTTGAGTACAGGTCCATTAGTTGAGAAGATATAGAGAGTTGAAATTTTTTTGGGTCATGGTTTTGCTGTGAAATGGGGCCCTTATAACTCCCACAGTTAACAACAGATTATTCCTATGAAATTTTGTGCTCATACACACTCTGTTTTACTGAGTAGTATGCTATAGTTTTATTGAGTACAGATCCATTAGTTGAGAAGATATTGAGAGTTGAAATTCTTTTGGGTCATAGTTTTGCTGTGAAATGGGGCCCTTATAACTCCCACAGTAAACTACAGTTTATTCGTATGAAATTTTGTGCTCTTACACACTCTGTTTTACTGAGTAGTATGCTATAGTTTTCTTGAGTACAGATCCATTAGTTGAGAAGATATTGAGAGTTGAAATTTATTTGGGTCATGGTTTTGCTGTGAAATGGTGCCCTAATAACTCCCACCGTTAACAACAGATTATTCGTATGAAATTTTGTGCTCTTACACACTCTGTTTTACTGAGTAGTATGCTATAGTTTTCTTGAGTACAGATCCAATAGTTGAGAAGATATTGAGAGTTGAAATTCTTTTGGGTCATAGTTTTGCTGTGAAATGGGGCCCTTATAACTCCCACAGTAAACAACAGTTTATTCGTATGAAATTTTGTGCTCTTACACACTCTGTTTTACTGAGTAGTATGCTATAGTTTTCTTGAGTACAGATCCATTAGTTGAGAAGATATTGAGAGTTGAAATTTTTTAGGGTCATGGTTTTGCTGTGAAATGGGGCCCTAATAACTCCCACAGTTAACAACAGATTATTCCTATGAAATTTTGTGCTCTTACACACTCTGTTTTACTGAGTAGTATGCTATAGTTTTCTTGAGTACAGATCCATTAGTTGAGAAGATATTGAGAGTTGAAATTCTTTTGGGTCATAGTTTTGCTGTGAAATGGGGCCCTTATAACTCCCACAGTTAACAACAGATTATTCCTATGAAATTTTGTGCTCTTACACACTCTGTTTTACTGAGTAGTATGCTATAGTTTTCTTGAGTACAGATCCATTAGTTGAGAAGATATTGAGAGTTGAAATTCTTTTGGGTCATAGTTTTGCTGTGAAATGGGGCCCTTATAACTCCCACAGTAAACAACAGTTTTTTCGTATGAAATTTTGTGCTCTTACACACTCTGTTTTACTGAGTAATATGCTATAGTTTTCTTGAGTACAGATCCATTAGTTGAGAAGATATTGAGAGTTGAAATTTTTTTGGGTCATGGTTTTGCTGTGAAATGGGGCCCTAATAACTCCCACAGTTAACAACAGATTATTCCTATGAAATTTTGTGCTCTTACACACTCTGTTTTACTGAGTAGTATGCTATAGTTTTCTTGAGTACAGATCCATTAGTTGAGAAGATATTGAGAGTTGAAATTTTTTTGGGTCATGGTTTTGCTGTGAAATGGGGCCCCTATAACTCCCACAGTTAACAACAGATTATTCCTATGAAATTTTGTGCTCTTACACACTCTGTTTTACTGAGTAGTATGCTATAGTTTTATTGAGTACAGATCCATTAGTTGAGAAGATATTGAGAGTTGAAATTCTTTTGGGTCATAGTTTTGCTGTGAAATGGGGCCCTTATAACTCCCACAGTAAACAACAGTTTATTCGTATGAAATTTTGTGCTCTTACACACTCTGTTTTACTGAGTAGTATGCTAAAGTTTTCTTGAGTACAGATCCATTAGTAAAGAAGATATTGAGAGTAGAAATTTGTTTGGGTCATGGTTTTGCTGTGAAATGGGGCCCTAATAACTCCCACCGTTAACAACAGATTATTCGTATGAAATTTTGTGCTCTTACACACTCTGTTTTACTGAGTAGTATGCTATAGTTTTCTTGAGTACAGATCCATTAGTTGAGAAGATATTGAGAGTTGAAATTCTTTTGGGTCATAGATTTGCTGTGAAATGGGGCCCTTATAACTCCCACAGTTAACAACAGATTATTCCTATGAAATTTTCTACTCTTACACACTCTGTTTTACTGAGTAGTATGCTATAGTTTTCTTGAGTACAGATCCATTAGTTGAGAAGATATTGAGAGTTGAAATTTGTTTCGGTCATGGTTTTGCTGTTAAATGGGGCCCTAATAACTCCCACAGTTAACAACAGATTATTCCTATGAAATTTTGTGCTCTTACACACTCTGTTTTACTGAGTAGTATGCTATAGTTTTCTTGAGTACAGATCCATTAGTTGAGAAGATATTGAGAGTTGAAATTCTTTTGGGTCTTAGTTTTGCTGTGAAATGGGGCCCTTATAACTCCCACAGTTAACAACAGATTATTCCTATGTAATTTTGTGCTCTTACACACTCTGTTTACTGAGTAGTATGCTATAGTTTTCTTGAGTACAGATCCATTAGTTGAGAAGATATTGAGAGTTGAAATTTTTTTGGTTCATGGTTTTGCTGTGAAATGGGGCCCTTATAACTCCCACAGTTAACAACAGATTATTCCTATGAAATTTTGTGCTCTTACACACTCTGTTTTACTGAGTAGTATGCTATAGTTTTCTTGAGTACAGATCCATTAGTTGAGAAGATATTGAGAGTTGAAATTCTTTTGGGTCATAGTTTTGCTGTGAAATGGGGCCCTTATAACTCCCACAGTAAACAACAGTTTATTCGTATGAAATTTTGTGCTCTTACACACTCTGTTTTACAGAGTAATATGCTATAGTTTTCTTGAGTACAGATCCATTAGTTGAGAAGATATTGAGAGTTGAAATTTTTTTGGGTCATGGTTTTGCTGTGAAATGGGGCCCTAATAACTCCCACAGTTAACAACAGATTATTCCTATGAAATTTTGTGCTCTTACACACTCTGTTTTACTGAGTAGTATGCTATAGTTTTCTTGAGTACAGATCCATTAGTTGAGAAGATATTGAGACTTGAAATTCTTTTGGGTCATCGTTTTGCTGTGAAATGGGGCCCTTATAACTCCCACAGTAAACAACAGATTATTCGTATGAAATTCTGTGCTCTTAAACAATCTGTTTTACTGAGCCGTATGCTATAGTTTTCTTGAGTACAGATCCATTAGTTGAGAAGATATTTAGAGTTGAAATTTTTTTGGGTCATGGTTTTGCTGTGAAATAGGGCCCTTATAACTCCTACAGTAAACAACAGATTATTCGTATGAAATTTTGTGCTCTTACACACTCTGTTTTACTGAGTAGTATGCTATAATTTTCTTGAGTACAGATCCATTAGTAGAGAAGATATTGAGAGTTGAAATTTTTTTGGGTCATTGTTTTCCTGTGAAATGGGGCCCTTATACATCCCACAGTAAACAACAGATTATTCGTATGAAATTTTGTGCTCTTACACACACTGTTTTACTGAGTAGTAGGCTATAGTTTTCTTGAGTACAGATCCATTAGTTGAGAAGATATTGAGAGTTGAAATTTTTTTGGGTCATGGTTTCGCTGTAAAATGGGGCCAAAATAACTCCCACAGTTAACAACAGATTATTCGTATGAAATTTTGTGCTCTTACACACTTTGTTTTACTGAGTAGTATGCTATAGTTTTCTTGAGTACAGATCCATTAGTTGAGAAGATATTGAGAGTTGAAATTTGTTTGGGTCATGGTTTTGCTGTGAAATTGGGCCCTAATAACTCCCACAGTTAACAACAGATTATTCGTATGAAATTTTGTGCTCTTACACACTCTGTTTTACTGAGTAGTATGCTATAGTTTTCTTGAGTACAGATCCATTAGTTGAGAAGATATTGAGAGTTGAAATTCTTTTGGGTCATCGTTTTGCTGTGAAATGGGGCCCTTATAACTCCCACAGAAATCAACAGATTATTCGTATGAAATTCTGTGCTCTTAAACAATCTGTTTTACTGAGCCGTATGCTATAGTTTTCTTGAGTACAGATCCATTAGTTGAGAAGATATTTAGAGTTGAAATTTTTTTGGGTCATGGTTTTGCTGTGAAATGGGGCCCTAATAACTCCCACAGTTAACAACAGATTATTCCTATGAAATTTTGTGCTCTTACACACTCTGTTTTACTGAGTAGTATGCTATAGTTTTTTTGAGTACAGATCCATTAGTTGAGAAGATATTGAGAGTTGAAATTCTTTAGGGTCATAGTTTTGCTGTGAAATGGGGCCCTTATAACTCCCACAGTTAACAACAGATTATTCCTATGAAATTTTGTGCTCTTACACACTCTGTTTTACTGAGTAGTATGCTATAGTTTTCTTGAGTACAGATCCATTAGTTGAGAAGATATTGAGAGTTGAAATTTTTTTGTGTCATGGTTTTGCTGTTAAATGGGGCCCTAATAACTCCCACAGTTAACAACAGATTATTCCTATGAAATTTTGTGCTCTTACACACTCTGTTTTACTGAGTAGTATGCTATAGTTTTCTTGAGTACAGATCCATTAGTTGAGAAGATATTGAGAGTTGAAATTCTTTTGGGTCTTAGTTTTGCTGTGAAATGGAGCCCTTATAACTCCCACAGTTAACAACAGATTATTCCTATGAAATTTTGTGCTCTTACACACTCTGTTTTACTGAGTAGTATGCTATCGTTTTCTTGAGTACAGATCCATTAGTTGAGAAGATATTGAGAGTTGAAATTTTTTTGGGTCATGGTTTTGCTGTGAAATGGGGCCCTTATAACTCCCACAGTTAACTACAGATTATTCCTATGAAATTTTGTGCTCTTACACACTCTGTTTTACTGAGTAGTATGCTATAGTTTTCTTGAGTACAGATCCATTAGTTGAGAAGATATTGAGAGTTGAAATTCTTTTGGGTCATAGTTTTGCTGTGAAATGGGGCCCTTATAACTCCCACAGTAAACTACAGTTTATTCGTATGAAATTTTGTGCTCTTACACACTCTGTTTTACTGAGTAGTATGCTATAGTTTTCTTGAGTACAGATCCATTAGTTGAGAAGATATTGAGAGTTGAAATTTTTTTGGGTCATGGTTTTGCTGTGAAATGGGGCCCTAATAACTCCCACAGTTAACAACAGATTATTCCTATGAAATTTTGTGCTCTTACACACTCTGTTTTACTGAGTAGTATGCTATAGTTTTCTTGAGTACAGATCCATTAGTTGAGAAGATATATGAGAGTTGAAATTCTTTTGGGTCATAGTTTTGCTGTGAAATGGGGCCCTTATAACTCCCACAGTAAACAACAGTTTATTCGTATGAAATTTTGTGCTCTTACACACTGTGTTTTACTGAGTAGTATGCTAAAGTTTTCTTGAGTACAGATCCATTAGTAAAGAAGATATTGAGAGTAGAAATTTGTTTGGGTCATGGTTTTGCTGTGAAATGGGGCCCTAATAACTCCCACTGTTAACAACAGATTATTCGTATGAAATTTTGTGCTCTTACACACTCTGTTTTACTGAGTAGTATGCTATAGTTTTCTTGAGTACAGATCCATTAGTTGAGAAGATATTGAGAGTTGAAATTCTTTTGGGTCATAGATTTGCTGTGAAATGGGGCCCTTATAACTCCCACAGTTAACAACAGATTATTCCTATGAAATTTTGTACTCTTACACACTCTGTTTTACTGAGTAGTATGCTATAGTTTTCTTGAGTACAGATCCATTAGTTGAGAAGATATTGAGAGTTGAAATTTTTTTGGGTCATGGTTTTGCTGTTAAATGGGGCCCTAATAACTCCCACAGTTAACAACAGATTATTCCTATGAAATTTTGTGCTCTTACACACTCTGTTTTACTGAGTAGTATGCTATAGTTTTCTTGAGTACAGATCCATTAGTTGAGAAGATATTGAGAGTTGAAATTCTTTTGGGTCTTAGTTTTGCTGTGAAATGGGGCCCTTATAACTCCCACAGTTAACAACAGATTATTCCTATGTAATTTTGTGCTCTTACACACTCTGTTTACTGAGTAGTATGCTATAGTTTTCTTGAGTACAGATCCATTAGTTGAGAAGATATTGAGAGTTGAAATTTTTTTGGGTCATGGTTTTGCTGTGAAATGGGGCCCTTATAACTCCCACAGTTAACAACAGATTATTCCTATGAAATTTTGTGCTCTTACACACTCTGTTTTACTGAGTAGTATGCTATAGTTTTCTTGAGTACAGATCCATTAGTTGAGAAGATATTTAGAGTTGAAATTTTTTTGGGTCATGGTTTTGCTGTGAAATGGGGCCCTTATAACTCCCACAGTAAACAACAGATTATTCGTATGAAATTTTGTGCTCTTACACACTCTGTTTTACTGAGTAGAATGCTATAATTTTCTTGAGTAAAGATCCATTAATTGAGAAGATATTTAGAGTTGAAATTTTTTTGGGTCATGGTTTTGCTGTGAAATGGGGCCCTTATAACTCCCACAGTAAACAACAGATTATTCGTATGAAATTCTGTGCTCTTACACACTCTGTTTTACTGAGTAGTATGCTATAATTTTCTTGAGTACAGATCCATTAGTAGAGAAGATATTGAGAGTTGAAATTTTTTTGGGTCATGGTTTTACTGTGAAATGGGGCCCTAATAACTCCTACAGTTAACAACAGATTATTCCTATGAAATTTTGTGCTCTTACACACTCTGTTTTACTGAGTAGTATGCTATAGTTTTCTTGAGTACAGATCCATTAGTTGAGAAGATATTGAGAGTTGAAATTTGTTTGGGTCATGGTTTTGCTGTTAAATGGGGCCCTAATAACTCCCACAGTTAACAACAGATTATTCCTATGAAATTTTGTGCTCTTACACACTCTGTTTTACTGAGTAGTATGCTATAGTTTTCTTGAGTACAGATCCATTAGTTGAGAAGATATTGAGAGTTGAAATTCTTTTGGGTCTTAGTTTTGCTGTGAAATGGGGCCCTTATAACTCCCACAGTTAACAACAGATTATTCCTATGTAATTTTGTGCTCTTACACACTCTGTTTACTGAGTAGTATGCTATAGTTTTCTTGAGTACAGATCCATTAGTTGAGAAGATATTGAGAGTTGAAATTTTTTTGGTTCATGGTTTTGCTGTGAAATGGGGCCCTTATAACTCCCACAGTTAACAACAGATTATTCCTATGAAATTTTGTGCTCTTACACACTCTGTTTTACTGAGTAGTATGCTATAGTTTTCTTGAGTACAGATCCATTAGTTGAGAAGATATTGAGAGTTGAAATTCTTTTGGGTCATAGTTTTGCTGTGAAATGGGGCCCTTATAACTCCCACAGTAAACAACAGTTTATTCGTATGAAATTTTGTGCTCTTACACACTCTGTTTTACAGAGTAATATGCTATAGTTTTCTTGAGTACAGATCCATTAGTTGAGAAGATATTGAGAGTTGAAATTTTTTTGGGTCATGGTTTTGCTGTGAAATGGGGCCCTAATAACTCCCACAGTTAACAACAGATTATTCCTATGAAATTTTGTGCTCTTACACACTCTGTTTTACTGAGTAGTATGCTATAGTTTTCTTGAGTACAGATCCATTAGTTGAGAAGATATTGAGACTTGAAATTCTTTTGGGTCATCGTTTTGCTGTGAAATGGGGCCCTTATAACTCCCACAGTAAACAACAGATTATTCGTATGAAATTCTGTGCTCTTAAACAATCTGTTTTACTGAGCCGTATGCTATAGTTTTCTTGAGTACAGATCCATTAGTTGAGAAGATATTTAGAGTTGAAATTTTTTTGGGTCATGGTTTTGCTGTGAAATAGGGCCCTTATAACTCCTACAGTAAACAACAGATTATTCGTATGAAATTTTGTGCTCTTACACACTCTGTTTTACTGAGTAGTATGCTATAATTTTCTTGAGTACAGATCCATTAGTAGAGAAGATATTGAGAGTTGAAATTTTTTTGGGTCATTGTTTTCCTGTGAAATGGGGCCCTTATACATCCCACAGTAAACAACAGATTATTCGTATGAAATTTTGTGCTCTTACACACACTGTATTACTGAGTAGTAGGCTATAGTTTTCTTGAGTACAGATCCATTAGTTGAGAAGATATTGAGAGTTGAAATTTTTTTGGGTCATGGTTTCGCTGTAAAATGGGGCCAAAATAACTCCCACAGTTAACAACAGATTATTCGTATGAAATTTTGTGCTCTTACACACTTTGTTTTACTGAGTAGTATGCTATAGTTTTCTTGAGTACAGATCCATTAGTTGAGAAGATATTGAGAGTTGAAATTTGTTTGGGTCATGGTTTTGCTGTGAAATTGGGCCCTAATAACTCCCACAGTTAACAACAGATTATTCGTATGAAATTTTGTGCTCTTACACACTCTGTTTTACTGAGTAGTATGCTATAGTTTTCTTGAGTACAGATCCATTAGTTGAGAAGATATTGAGAGTTGAAATTCTTTTGGGTCATCGTTTTGCTGTGAAATGGGGCCCTTATAACTCCCACAGTAATCAACAGATTATTCGTATGAAATTCTGTGCTCTTAAACAATCTGTTTTACTGAGCCGTATGCTATAGTTTTCTTGAGTACAGATCCATTAGTTGAGAAGATATTTAGAGTTGAAATTTTTTTGGGTCATGGTTTTGCTGTGAAATGGGGCCCTAATAACTCCCACAGTTAACAACAGATTATTCCTATGAAATTTTGTGCTCTTACACACTCTGTTTTACTGAGTAGTATGCTATAGTTTTCTTGAGTACAGATCCATTAGTTGAGAAGATATTGAGAGTTGAAATTCTTTAGGGTCATAGTTTTGCTGTGAAATGGGGCCCTTATAACTCCCACAGTTAACAACAGATTATTCCTATGAAATTTTGTGCTCTTACACACTCTGTTTTACTGAGTAGTATGCTATAGTTTTCTTGAGTACAGATCCATTAGTTGAGAAGATATTGAGAGTTGAAATTTTTTTGGGTCATGGTTTTGCTGTTAAATGGGGCCCTAATAACTCCCACAGTTAACAACAGATTATTCCTATGAAATTTTGTGCTCTTACACACTCTGTTTTACTGAGTAGTATGCTATAGTTTTCTTGAGTACAGATCCATTAGTTGAGAAGATATTGAGAGTTGAAATTCTTTTGGGTCTTAGTTTTGCTGTGAAATGGAGCCCTTATAACTCCCACAGTTAACAACAGATTATTCCTATGAAATTTTGTGCTCTTACACACTCTGTTTTACTGAGTAGTATGCTATCGTTTTCTTGAGTACAGATCCATTAGTTGAGAAGATATTGAGAGTTGAAATTTTTTTGGGTCATGGTTTTGCTGTGAAATGGGGCCCTTATAACTCCCACAGTTAACTACAGATTATTCCTATGAAATTTTGTGCTCTTACACACTCTGTTTTACTGAGTAGTATGCTATAGTTTTCTTGAGTACAGATCCATTAGTTGAGAAGATATATGAGAGTTGAAATTCTTTTGGGTCATAGTTTTGCTGTGAAATGGGGCCCTTATAACTCCCAAAGTATACAACAGTTTATTCGTATGAAATTTTGTGCTCTTACACACTGTGTTTTACTGAGTAGTATGCTAAAGTTTTCTTGAGTACAGATCCATTAGTAAAGAAGATATTGAGAGTAGAAATTTGTTTGGGTCATGGTTTTGCTGTGAAATGGGGCCCTAATAACTCCCACTGTTAACAACAGATTATTCGTATGAAATTTTGTGCTCTTACACACTCTGTTTTACTGAGTAGTATGCTATAGTTTTCTTGAGTACAGATCCATTAGTTGAGAAGATATTGAGAGTTGAAATTCTTTTGGGTCATAGATTTGCTGTGAAATGGGGCCCTTATAACTCCCACAGTTAACAACAGATTATTCCTATGAAATTTGGTACTCTTACACACTCTGTTTTACTGAGTAGTATGCTATAGTTTTCTTGAGTACAGATCCATTAGTTGAGAAGATATTGAGAGTTGAAATTTTTTTGGGTCATGGTTTTGCTGTTAAATGGGGCCCTAATAACTCCCACAGTTAACAACAGATTATTCCTATGAAATTTTGTGCTCTTACACACTCTGTTTTACTGAGTAGTATGCTATAGTTTTCTTGAGTACAGATCCATTAGTTGAGAAGATATTGAGAGTTGAAATTCTTTTGGGTCTTAGTTTTGCTGTGAAATGGGGCCCTTATAACTCCCACAGTTAACAACAGATTATTCCTATGTAATTTTGTGCTCTTACACACTCTGTTTACTGAGTAGTATGCTATAGTTTTCTTGAGTACAGATCCATTAGTTGAGAAGATATTGAGAGTTGAAATTTTTTTGGGTCATGGTTTTGCTGTGAAATGGGGCCCTTATAACTCCCACAGTTAACAACAGATTATTCCTATGAAATTTTGTGCTCTTACACACTCTGTTTTACTGAGTAGGATGCTATAGTTTTCTTGAGTACAGATCCATTAGTTGAGAAGATATTTAGAGTTGAAATTTTTTTGGGTCATGGTTTTGCTGTGAAATGGGGCCCTTATAACTCCCACAGTAAACAACAGATTATTCGTATGAAATTTTGTGCTCTTACACACTCTGTTTTACTGAGTAGAATGCTATAATTTTCTTGAGTAAAGATCCATTAATTGAGAAGATATTTAGAGTTGAAATTTTTTTGGGTCATGGTTTTGCTGTGAAATGGGGCCCTTATAACTCCCACAGTAAACAACAGATTATTCGTATGAAATTCTGTGCTCTTACACACTCTGTTTTACTGAGTAGTATGCTATAATTTTCTTGAGTACAGATCCATTAGTAGAGAAGATATTGAGAGTTGAAATTTTTTTGGGTCATGGTTTTACTGTGAAATGGGGCCCTAATAACTCCTACAGTTAACAACAGATTATTCCTATGAAATTTTGTGCTCTTACACACTCTGTTTTACTGAGTAGTATGCTATAGTTTTCTTGAGTACAGATCCATTAGTTGAGAAGATATTGAGAGTTGAAATTTTTTTGGGTCATGGTTTTGCTGTGAAATGGGGCCCTAATAACTCCCACAGTTAACAACAGATTATTCCTATGTAATTTTGTGCTCTTACACACTCTGTTTTACTGAGTAGTATGCTATAGTTTTCTTGAGTACAGATCCATTAGTTGAGAAGATATTGAGAGTTGAAATTTTTTTGGGTCATGGTTTTACAGTGAAATGGGGCCCTAATAACTCCCACAGTTAACAACAGATTATTCGTATGAAATTTTGTGCTCTTACACACTTTGTTTTACTGAGTAGTATGCTATAATTTTCTTGAATACAGATCCATTAGTTGAGAAGATATTGAGAGTTGAAATTTTTTTGGGTCATGGTTTTGCTGTGAAATGGGGCCCTAATAACTCCCACAGTTAACAACAGATTATTCCTATGAAGTTTTGTGCTCTTACACACTCAGTTTTACTGAGTAGTATGCTATAGTTTTCTTGAGTACAGATCCATTAGTTGAGAAGATATTGAGAGTTGAAATTCTTTTGGGTCATCGTTTTGCTGTGAAATGGGGCCCTTATAACTCCCACAGTAAACAACAGATTATTCGTATGAAATTCTGTGCTCTTAAACAATCTGTTTTACTGAGCCGTATGCTATAGTTTTCTTGAGTACAGATCCATTAGTTGAGAAGATATTTAGAGTTGAAATTTTTTTGGGTCATGGTTTTGTTGTGAAGTAGGGCCCTTATAACTCCTACAGTAAACAACAGATTATTCGTATGAAATTTTGTGCTCTTACACACACTGTTTTACTGAGTAGTAGGCTATAGTTTTCTTGAGTACAGATCCATTAGTTGAGAAGATATTGAGAGTTGAAATTCTTTTGGGTCATAGTTTTGCTGTGAAATGGGGCCCTTATAACTCCCACAGTAAACAACAGATTATTCGTATGAAATTCTGTGCTCTTAAACAATCTGTTTTACTGAGCCGTATGCTATAGTTTTCTTGAGTACAGATCCATTAGTTGAGAAGATATTGAGAGTTGAAATTCTTTTGGGTCATAGATTTGCTGTGAAATGGGGCCCTTATAACTCCCATAGTTAACAACAGATTATTCCTATGAAATTTTGTACTCTTACACACTCTGTTTTACTGAGTAGTATGCTATAGTTTTCTTGAGTACAGATCCATTAGTTGAGAAGATATTGAGAGTTGAAATTTTTTTGGGTCATGGTTTTGCTGTTAAATGGGGCCCTAATAACTCCCACAGTTAACAACAGATTATTCCTATGAAATTTTGTGCTCTTACACACTCTGTTTTACTGAGTAGTATGCTATAGTTTTCTTGAGTACAGATCCATTAGTTGAGAAGATATTGAGAGTTGAAATTCTTTTGGGTCTTAGTTTTGCTGTGAAATGGAGCCCTTATAACTCCCACAGTTAACAACAGTTTATTCGTATGAAATTTTGTGCTCTTACACACTTTGTTTTACTGAGTAGTATGCTAAAGTTTTCTTGAGTACAGATCCATTAGTAAAGAAGATATTGAGAGTAGAAATTTGTTTGGGTCATGGTTTTGCTGTGAAATGGGGCCCTAATAACTCCCACCGTTAACAACAGATTATTCGTATGAAATTTTGTGCTCTTACACACTCTGTTTTACTGAGTAGTATGCTATAGTTTTCTTGAGTACAGATCCATTAGTTGAGAAGATATTGAGAGTTGAAATTCTTTTGGGTCATAGATTTGCTGTGAAATGGGGCCCTTATAACTCCCACAGTTAACAACAGATTATTCCTATGAAATTTTCTACTCTTACACACTCTGTTTTACTGAGTAGTATGCTATAGTTTTCTTGAGTACAGATCCATTAGTTGAGAAGATATTGAGAGTTGAAATTTTTTTGGGTCATGGTTTTGCTGTTAAATGGGGCCCTAATAACTCCCACAGTTAACAACAGATTATTCCTATGAAATTTTGTGCTCTTACACACTCTGTTTTACTGAGTAGTATGCTATAGTTTTCTTGAGTACAGATCCATTAGTTGAGAAGATATTGAGAGTTGAAATTTTTTTGGGTCATGGTTTTACTGTGAAATGGGGCCCTAATAACTCCCACAGTTAACAACAGATTATTCGTATGAAATTTTGTGCTCTTACACACTTTGTTTTACTGAGTAGTATGCTATAATTTTCTTGAATACAGATCCATTAGTTGAGAAGATATTGAGAGTTGAAATTTTTTTGGGTCATGGTTTTGCTGTGAAATGGGGCCCTAATAACTCCCACAGTTAACAACAGATTATTCCTATGAAGTTTTGTGCTCTTACACAATCTGTTTTACTGAGCAGTATGCTATAGTTTTCTTGAGTACAGATCCATTAGTTGAGAAGATATTTAGAGTTGAAATTTTTTTGGGTCATGGTTTTGCTGTGAAGTAGGGCCCTTATAACTCCTACAGTAAACAACAGATTATTCGTATGAAATTTTGTGCTCTTACACACACTGTTTTACTGAGTAGTAGGCTATAGTTTTCTTGAGTACAGATCCATTAGTTGAGAAGATATTGAGAGTTGAAATTTTTTTGGGTCATGGTTTCGCTGTAAAATGGGGCCAAAATAACTCCCACAGTTAACAACAGATTATTCGTATGAAATTTTGTGCTCTTACACACTTTGTTTTACTGAGTAGTATGCTATAGTTTTCTTGAGTACAGATCCATTAGTTGAGAAGATATTGAGAGTTGAAATTTGTTTGGGTCATGGTTTTGCTGTGAAATTGGGCCCTAATAACTCCCACAGTTAACAACAGATTATTCGTATGAAATTTTGTGCTCTTACACACTCTGTTTTACTGAGTAGTATGCTATAGTTTTCTTGAGTACAGATCCATTAGTTGAGAAGATATTTAGAGTTGAAATTTTTTTGGGTCATCGTTTTGCTGTGAAATGGGGCCCTTATAACTCCCACAGTTAACAACAGATTATTCGTATGAAATTTTGTGCTCTTACACACTCTGTTTTACTGAGTAGTATGCTATAGTTTTCTTGAGTACAGATCCATTAGCTGAGAAGATATTTAGAGTTGAAATTTTTTTGGGTCATGGTTTTGCTGTGAAGTAGGGCCCTTATAACTCCTACAGTAAACAACAGATTATTCGTATGAAATTTTGTGCTCTTACACACACTGTTTTACTGAGTAGTAGGCTATAGTTTTCTTGAGTACAGATCCATTAGTTGAGAAGATATTGAGAGTTGAAATTCTTTTGGGTCATAGTTTTGCTGTGAAATGGGGCCCTTATAACTCCCACAGTAAACAACAGATTATTCGTATGAAATTCTGTGCTCTTAAACAATCTGTTTTACTGAGCCGTATGCTATAGTTTTCTTGAGTACAGATCCATTAGTTGAGAAGATATTTAGAGTTGAAATTTTTTTGGGTCATGGTTTTGTTGTGAAGTAGGGCCCTTATAACTCCTACAGTAAACAACAGATTATTCGTATGAAATTTTGTGCTCTTACACACACTGTTTTACTGAGTAGTAGGCTATAGTTTTCTTGAGTACAGATCCATTAGTTGAGAAGATATTGAGAGTTGAAATTCTTTTGGGTCATAGTTTTGCTGTGAAATGGGGCCCTTATAACTCCCACAGTAAACAACAGATTATTCGTATGAAATTCTGTGCTCTTAAACAATCTGTTTTACTGAGCCGTATGCTATAGTTTTCTTGAGTACAGATCCATTAGTTGAGAAGATATTGAGAGTTGAAATTCTTTTGGGTCATAGATTTGCTGTGAAATGGGGCCCTTATAACTCCCATAGTTAACAACAGATTATTCCTATGAAATTTTGTACTCTTACACACTCTGTTTTACTGAGTAGTATGCTATAGTTTTCTTGAGTACAGATCCATTAGTTGAGAAGATATTGAGAGTTGAAATTTTTTTGGGTCATGGTTTTGCTGTTAAATGGGGCCCTAATAACTCCCACAGTTAACAACAGATTATTCCTATGAAATTTTGTGCTCTTACACACTCTGTTTTACTGAGTAGTATGCTATAGTTTTCTTGAGTACAGATCCATTAGTTGAGAAGATATTGAGAGTTGAAATTCTTTTGGGTCTTAGTTTTGCTGTGAAATGGAGCCCTTATAACTCCCACAGTTAACAACAGTTTATTCGTATGAAATTTTGTGCTCTTACACACTTTGTTTTACTGAGTAGTATGCTAAAGTTTTCTTGAGTACAGATCCATTAGTAAAGAAGATATTGAGAGTAGAAATTTGTTTGGGTCATGGTTTTGCTGTGAAATGGGGCCCTAATAACTCCCACCGTTAACAACAGATTATTCGTATGAAATTTTGTGCTCTTACACACTCTGTTTTACTGAGTAGTATGCTATAGTTTTCTTGAGTACAGATCCATTAGTTGAGAAGATATTGAGAGTTGAAATTCTTTTGGGTCATAGATTTGCTGTGAAATGGGGCCCTTATAACTCCCACAGTTAACAACAGATTATTCCTATGAAATTTTCTACTCTTACACACTCTGTTTTACTGAGTAGTATGCTATAGTTTTCTTGAGTACAGATCCATTAGTTGAGAAGATATTGAGAGTTGAAATTTTTTTGGGTCATGGTTTTGCTGTTAAATGGGGCCCTAATAACTCCCACAGTTAACAACAGATTATTCCTATGAAATTTTGTGCTCTTACACACTCTGTTTTACTGAGTAGTATGCTATAGTTTTCTTGAGTACAGATCCATTAGTTGAGAAGATATTGAGAGTTGAAATTTTTTTGGGTCATGGTTTTACTGTGAAATGGGGCCCTAATAACTCCCACAGTTAACAACAGATTATTCGTATGAAATTTTGTGCTCTTACACACTTTGTTTTACTGAGTAGTATGCTATAATTTTCTTGAATACAGATCCATTAGTTGAGAAGATATTGAGAGTTGAAATTTTTTTGGGTCATGGTTTTGCTGTGAAATGGGGCCCTAATAACTCCCACAGTTAACAACAGATTATTCCTATGAAGTTTTGTGCTCTTACACAATCTGTTTTACTGAGCCGTATGCTATAGTTTTCTTGAGTACAGATCCATTAGTTGAGAAGATATTTAGAGTTGAAATTTTTTTGGGTCATGGTTTTGCTGTGAAGTAGGGCCCTTATAACTCCTACAGTAAACAACAGATTATTCGTATGAAATTTTGTGCTCTTACACACACTGTTTTACTGAGTAGTAGGCTATAGTTTTCTTGAGTACAGATCCATTAGTTGAGAAGATATTGAGAGTTGAAATTTTTTTGGGTCATGGTTTCGCTGTAAAATGGGGCCAAAATAACTCCCACAGTTAACAACAGATTATTCGTATGAAATTTTGTGCTCTTACACACTTTGTTTTACTGAGTAGTATGCTATAGTTTTCTTGAGTACAGATCCATTAGTTGAGAAGATATTGAGAGTTGAAATTTGTTTGGGTCATGGTTTTGCTGTGAAATTGGGCCCTAATAACTCCCACAGTTAACAACAGATTATTCGTATGAAATTTTGTGCTCTTACACACTCTGTTTTACTGAGTAGTATGCTATAGTTTTCTTGAGTACAGATCCATTAGTTGAGAAGATATTTAGAGTTGAAATTTTTTTGGGTCATCGTTTTGCTGTGAAATGGGGCCCTTATAACTCCCACAGTTAACAACAGATTATTCGTATGAAATTTTGTGCTCTTACACACTCTGTTTTACTGAGTAGTATGCTATAGTTTTCTTGAGTACAGATCCATTAGTTGAGAAGATATTTAGAGTTGAAATTTTTTTGGGTCATGGTTTTGCTGTGAAGTAGGGCCCTTATAACTCCTACAGTAAACAACAGATTATTCGTATGAAATTTTGTGCTCTTACACACACTGTTTTACTGAGTAGTAGGCTATAGTTTTCTTGAGTACAGATCCATTAGTTGAGAAGATATTGAGAGTTGAAATTTTTTTGGGTCATGGTTTCGCTGTAAAATGGGGCCAAAATAACTCCCACAGTTAACAACAGATTATTCGTATGAAATTTTGTGCTCTTACACACTTTGTTTTACTGAGTAGTATGCTATAGTTTTCTTGTGTACAGATCCATTAGTTGAGAAGATATTGAGAGTTGAAATTTGTTTGGGTCATGGTTTTGCTGTGAAATTGGGCCCTAATAACTCCCACAGTTAACAACAGATTATTCGTATGAAATTTTGTGCTCTTACACACTCTGTTTTACTGAGTAGTATGCTAAAGTTTTCTTGAGTACAGATCCATTAGTAAAGAAGATATTGAGAGTAGAAATTTGTTTGGGTCATGGTTTTGCTGTGAAATGGGGCCCTAATAACTCCCACCGTTAACAACAGATTATTCGTATGAAATTTTGTGCTCTTACACACTCTGTTTTACTGAGTAGTATGCTATAGTTTTCTTGAGTACAGATCCATTAGTTGAGAAGATATTGAGAGTTGAAATTCTTTTGGGTCATAGATTTGCTGTGAAATGGGGCCCTTATAACTCCCACAGTTAACAACAGATTATTCCTATGAAATTTTCTACTCTTACACACTCTGTTTTACTGAGTAGTATGCTATAGTTTTCTTGAGTACAGATCCATTAGTTGAGAAGATATTGAGAGTTGAAATTTTTTTGGGTCATGGTTTTGCTGTTAAATGGGGCCCTAATAACTCCCACAGTTAACAACAGATTATTCCTATGAAATTTTGTGCTCTTACACACTCTGTTTTACTGAGTAGTATGCTATAGTTTTCTTGAGTACAGATCCATTAGTTGAGAAGATATTGAGAGTTGAAATTTTTTTGGGTCATGGTTTTACTGTGAAATGGGGCCCTAATAACTCCCACAGTTAACAACAGATTATTCGTATGAAATTTTGTGCTCTTACACACTTTGTTTTACTGAGTAGTATGCTATAATTTTCTTGAATACAGATCCATTAGTTGAGAAGATATTGAGAGTTGAAATTTTTTTGGGTCATGGTTTTGCTGTGAAATGGGGCCCTAATAACTCCCACAGTTAACAACAGATTATTCCTATGAAGTTTTGTGCTCTTACACAATCTGTTTTACTGAGCCGTATGCTATAGTTTTCTTGAGTACAGATCCATTAGTTGAGAAGATATTTAGAGTTGAAATTTTTTTGGGTCATGGTTTTGCTGTGAAGTAGGGCCCTTATAACTCCTACAGTAAACAACAGATTATTCGTATGAAATTTTGTGCTCTTACACACACTGTTTTACTGAGTAGTAGGCTATAGTTTTCTTGAGTACAGATCCATTAGTTGAGAAGATATTGAGAGTTGAAATTTTTTTGGGTCATGGTTTCGCTGTAAAATGGGGCCAAAATAACTCCCACAGTTAACAACAGATTATTCGTATGAAATTTTGTGCTCTTACACACTTTGTTTTACTGAGTAGTATGCTATAGTTTTCTTGAGTACAGATCCATTAGTTGAGAAGATATTGAGAGTTGAAATTTGTTTGGGTCATGGTTTTGCTGTGAAATTGGGCCCTAATAACTCCCACAGTTAACAACAGATTATTCGTATGAAATTTTGTGCTCTTACACACTCTGTTTTACTGAGTAGTATGCTATAGTTTTCTTGAGTACAGATCCATTAGTTGAGAAGATATTTAGAGTTGAAATTTTTTTGGGTCATCGTTTTGCTGTGAAATGGGGCCCTTATAACTCCCACAGTTAACAACAGATTATTCGTATGAAATTTTGTGCTCTTACACACTCTGTTTTACTGAGTAGTATGCTATAGTTTTCTTGAGTACAGATCCATTAGTTGAGAAGATATTTAGAGTTGAAATTTTTTTGGGTCATGGTTTTGCTGTGAAGTAGGGCCCTTATAACTCCTACAGTAAACAACAGATTATTCGTATGAAATTTTGTGCTCTTACACACACTGTTTTACTGAGTAGTAGGCTATAGTTTTCTTGAGTACAGATCCATTAGTTGAGAAGATATTGAGAGTTGAAATTTTTTTGGGTCATGGTTTCGCTGTAAAATGGGGCCAAAATAACTCCCACAGTTAACAACAGATTATTCGTATGAAATTTTGTGCTCTTACACACTTTGTTTTACTGAGTAGTATGCTATAGTTTTCTTGAGTACAGATCCATTAGTTGAGAAGATATTGAGAGTTGAAATTTGTTTGGGTCATGGTTTTGCTGTGAAATTGGGCCCTAATAACTCCCACAGTTAACAACAGATTATTCGTATGAAATTTTGTGCTCTTACACACTCTGTTTTACTGAGTAGTATGCTATAGTTTTCTTGAGTACAGATCCATTAGTTGAGAAGATATTTAGAGTTGAAATTTTTTTGGGTCATCGTTTTGCTGTGAAATGGGGCCCTTATAACTCCCACAGTAATCAACAGATTATTCGTAAGAAATTCTGTGCTCTTAAACAATCTGTTTTACTGAGCCGTATGCTATAGTTTTCTTGAGTACAGATCCATTAGTTGAGAAGATATTTAGAGTTGAAATTTTTTTGGGTCATGGTTTTGCTGTGAAATGGGGCCCTAATAACTCCCACAGTTAACAACAGATTATTCCTATGAAATTTTGTGCTCTTACACACTCTGTTTTACTGAGTAGTATGCTATAGTTTTCTTGAGTACAGATCCGTTAGTTGAGAAGATATTGAGAGTTGAAATTCTTTAGGGTCATAGTTTTGCTGTGAAATGGGGCCCTTATAACTCCCACAGTTAACAACAGATTATTCCTATGAAATTTTGTGCTCTTACACACTCTGTTTTACTGAGTAGTATGCTATAGTTTTCTTGAGTACAGATCCATTAGTTGAGAAGATATTGAGAGTTGAAATTCTTTTGGGTCATAGATTTGCTGTGAAATGGGGCCCTTATAACTCCCACAGTTAACAACAGATTATTCCTATGAAATTTTGTACTCTTACACACTCTGTTTTACTGAGTAGTATGCTATAGTTTTCTTGAGTACAGATCCATTAGTTGAGAAGATATTGAGAGTTGAAATTTTTTTGGGTCATGGTTTTGCTGTTAAATGGGGCCCTAATAACTCCCACAGTTAACAACAGATTATTCCTATGAAATTTTGTGCTCTTACACACTCTGTTTTACTGAGTAGTATGCTATAGTTTTCTTGAGTACAGATCCATTAGTTGAGAAGATATTGAGAGTTGAAATTCTTTTGGGTCCTAGTTTTGCTGTGAAATGGAGCCCTTATAACTCCCACAGTTAACAACAGATTATTCCTATGAAATTTTGTGCTCTTACACACTCTGTTTTACTGAGTAGTATGCTATCGTTTTCTTGAGTACAGATCCATTAGTTGAGAAGATATTGAGAGTTGAAATTTTTTTGGGTCATGGTTTTGCTGTGAAATGGGGCCCTTATAACTCCCACAGTTAACTACAGATTATTCCTATGAAATTTTGTGCTCTTACACACTCTGTTTTACTGAATAGTATGCTATAGTTTTCTTGAGTACAGATCCATTAGTTGAGAAGATATTGAGAGTTGAAATTCTTTTGGGTCATAGTTTTGCTGTGAAATGGGGCCCTTATAACTCCCACAGTAAACTACAGTTTATTCGTATGAAATTTTGTGCTCTTACACACTCTGTTTTACTGAGTAGTATGCTATAGTTTTCTTGAGTACAGATCCATTAGTTGAGAAGATATTGAGAGTTGAAATTTTTTTGGGTCATGGTTTTGCTGTGAAATGGGGCCCTAATAACTCCCACAGTTAACAACAGATTATTCCTATGAAATTTTGTGCTCTTACACACTCTGTTTTACTGAGTAGAATGCTATAGTTTTCTTGAGTACAGATCCATTAGTTGAGAAGATATATGAGAGTTGAAATTCTTTTGGGTCATAGTTTTGCTGTGAAATGGGGCCCTTATAACTCCCACAGTAAACAACAGTTTATTCGTATGAAATTTTGTGCTCTTACACACTGTGTTTTACTGAGTAGTATGCTAAAGTTTTCTTGAGTACAGATCCATTAGTAAAGAAGATATTGAGAGTAGAAATTTGTTTGGGTCATGGTTTTGCTGTGAAATGGGGCCCTAATAACTCCCACCGTTAACAACAGATTATTCGTATGAAATTTTGTGCTCTTACACACTCTGTTTTACTGAGAAGTATGCTATAGTTTTCTTGAGTACAGATCCATTAGTTGAGAAGATATTGAGAGTTGAAATTCTTTTGGGTCATAGATTTGCTGTGAAATGGGGCCCTTATAACTCCCACAGTTAACAACAGATTATTCCTATGAAATTTTCTACTCTTACACACTCTGTTTTACTGAGTAGTATGCTATAGTTTTCTTGAGTACACATCCATTAGTTGAGAAGATATTGAGAGTTGAAATTTTTTTGGGTCATGGTTTTGCTGTTAAATGGGGCCCTAATAACTCCCACAGTTAACAACAGATTATTCCTATGAAATTTTGTGCTCTTACACACTCTGTTTTACTGAGTAGTATGCTATAGTTTTCTTGAGTACAGATCCATTAGTTGAGAAGATATTGAGAGTTGAAATTCTTTTGGGTCTTAGTTTTGCTGTGAAATGGGGCCCTTATAACTCCCACAGTAAACAACAGATTATTCGTATGAAATTCTGTGCTTTTAAACAATCTGTTTTACTGAGCCGTATGCTATAGTTTTCTTGAGTACAGATCCATTAGTTGAGAAGATATTTAGAGTTGAAATTTTTTTGGGTCATGGTTTTGCTGTGAAGTAGGGCCCTTATAACTCCTACAGTAAACAACAGATTATTCGTATGAAATTTTGTGCTCTTACACACTCTGTTTTACTGAGTAGAATGCTATAATTTTCTTGAGTACAGATCCATTAATTGAGAAGATTTTTAGAGTTGAAATTTTTTTGGGTCATGGTTTTGCTGTGAAATGGGGCCCTAATAACTCCCACAGTAAACAACAGATTATTCGTATGAAATTCTGTGCTCTTACACACTCTGTTTTACTGAGTAGTATGCTATAATTTTCTTGAGTACAGATCCATTAGTAGAGAAGATATTGAGAGTTGAAATTTTTTTGGGTCATTGTTTTCCTGTGAAATGGGGCCCTTATACATCCCACAGTAAACAACAGATTATTCGTATGAAATTTTGTGCTCTTACACACACTGTTTTACTGAGTAGTAGGCTATAGTTTTCTTGAGTACAGATCCATTAGTTGAGAAGATATTGAGAGTTGAAATTTTTTTGGGTCATGGTTTCGCTGTAAAATGGGGCCAAAATAACTCCCACAGTTAACAACAGATTATTCGTATGAAATTTTGTGCTCTTACACACTTTGTTTTACTGAGTAGTATGCTATAGTTTTCTTGAGTACAGATCCATTAGTTGAGAAGATATTGAGAGTTGAAATTTGTTTGGGTCATGGTTTTGCTGTGAAATTGGGCCCTAATAACTCCCACAGTTAACAACAGATTATTCGTATGAAATTTTGTGCTCTTACACACTCTGTTTTACTGAGTAGTATGCTATAGTTTTCTTGAGTACAGATCCATTAGTTGAGAAGATATTGAGAGTTGAAATTCTTTTGGGTCATCGTTTTGCTGTGAAATGGGGCCCTTATAACTCCCACAGTAATCAACAGATTATTCGTATGAAATTCTGTGCTCTTAAACAATCTGTTTTACTGAGCCGTATGCTATAGTTTTCTTGAGTACAGATCCATTAGTTGAGAAGATATTTAGAGTTGAAATTTTTTTGGGTCAAGGTTTTGCTGTGAAATGGGGCCCTAATAACTCCCACAGTTAACAACAGATTATTCCTATGAAATTTTGTGCTCTTACACACTCTGTTTTACTGAGTAGTATGCTATAGTTTTCTTGAGTACAGATCCATTAGTTGAGAAGATATTGAGAGTTGAAATTCTTTAGGGTCATAGTTTTGCTGTGAAATGGGGCCCTTATAACTCCCACAGTTAACAACAGATTATTCGTATGAAATTTTGTGCTCTTACACACTGTGTTTTACTGAGTAGTATGCTAAAGTTTTCTTGAGTACAGATCCATTAGTAAAGAAGATATTGAGAGTAGAAATTTGTTTGGGTCATGGTTTTGCTGTGAAATGGGGCCCTAATAACTCCCACCGTTAACAACAGATTATTCGTATGAAATTTTGTGCTCTTACACACTCTGTTTTACTGAGTAGTATGCTATAGTTTTCTTGAGTACAGATCCATTAGTTGAGAAGATATTGAGAGTTGAAATTCTTTTGGGTCATAGATTTGCTGTGAAATGGGGCCCTTATAACTCCCACAGTTAACAACAGATTATTCCTATGAAATTTTGTACTCTTACACACTCTGTTTTACTGAGTAGTATGCTATAGTTTTCTTGAGTACAGATCCATTAGTTGAGAAGATATTGAGAGTTGAAATTTTTTTGGGTCATGGTTTTGCTGTTAAATGGGGCCCTAATAACTCCCACAGTTAACAACAGATTATTCCTATGAAATTTTGTGCTCTTACACACTCTGTTTTACTGAGTAGTATGCTATAGTTTTCTTGAGTACAGATCCATTAGTTGAGAAGATATTGAGAGTTGAAATTCTTTTGGGTCTTAGTTTTGCTGTGAAATGGGGCCCTTATAACTCCCACAGTTAACAACAGATTATTCCTATGTAATTTTGTGCTCTTACACACTCTGTTTACTGAGTAGTATGCTATAGTTTTCTTGAGTACAGATCCATTAGTTGAGAAGATATTGAGAGTTGAAATTTTTTTGGGTCATGGTTTTGCTGTGAAATGGGGCCCTTATAACTCCCACAGTTAACAACAGATTATTCCTATGAAATTTTGTGCTCTTACACACTCTGTTTTACTGAGTAGTATGCTATAGTTTTCTTGAGTACAGATCCATTAGTTGAGAAGATATTTAGAGTTGAAATTTTTTTGGGTCATGGTTTTGCTGTGAAATGGGGCCCTTATAACTCCCACAGTAAACAACAGATTATTCGTATGAAATTTTGTGCTCTTACACACTCTGTTTTACTGAGTAGAATGCTATAATTTTCTTGAGTAAAGATCCATTAATTGAGAAGATATTTAGAGTTGAAATTTTTTTGGGTCATGGTTTTGCTGTGAAATGGGGCCCTTATAACTCCCACAGTAAACAACAGATTATTCGTATGAAATTCTGTGCTCTTACACACTCTGTTTTACTGAGTAGTATGCTATAATTTTCTTGAGTACAGATCCATTAGTAGAGAAGATATTGAGAGTTGAAATTTTTTTGGGTCATGGTTTTACTGTGAAATGGGGCCCTAATAACTCCTACAGTTAACAACAGATTATTCCTATGAAATTTTGTGCTCTTACACACTCTGTTTTACTGAGTAGTATGCTATAGTTTTCTTGAGTACAGATCCATTAGTTGAGAAGATATTGAGAGTTGAAATTCTTTTGGGTCATAGTTTTGCTGTGAAATGGGGCCCTTATAACTCCCACAGTAAACAACAGATTATTCGTATGAAATTTTGTGCTCTTACACACTCTGTTTTACTGAGTAATATGCTATAGTTTTCTTGAGTACAGATCCATTAGTTGAGAAGATATTGAGAGTTGAAATTCTTTTGGGTCATAGTTTTGCTGTGAAATGGGGCCCTTATAACTCCCACAGTAAACTACAGTTTATTCGTATGAAATTTTGTGCTCTTACACACTCTGTTTTACTGAGTAGTATGCTATAGTTTTCTTGAGTACAGATCCATTAGTTGAGAAGATATTGAGAGTTGAAATTTTTTTGGGTCACGGTTTTGCTGTGAAATGGGGCCCTAATAACTCCCACAGTTAACAACAGATTATTCCTATGAAATTTTGTGCTCTTACACACTCTGTTTTACTGAGTAGTATGCTATAGTTTTCTTGAGTACAGATCCATTAGTTGAGAAGATATATGAGAGTTGAAATTCTTTTGGGTCATAGTTTTGCTGTGAAATGGGGCCCTTATAACTCCCACAGTAAACAACAGTTTATTCGTATGAAATTTTGTGCTCTTACACACTCTGTTTTACTGAGTAGTATGCTAAAGTTTTCTTGAGTACAGATCCATTAGTAAAGAAGATATTGAGAGTAGAAATTTGTTTGGGTCATGGTTTTGCTGTGAAATGGGGCCCTAATAACTCCCACCGTTAACAACAGATTATTCGTATGAAATTTTGTGCTCTTACACACTCTGTTTTACTGAGTAGTATGCTATAGTTTTCTTGAGTACAGATCCATTAGTTGAGAAGATATTGAGAGTTGAAATTCTTTTGGGTCATAGATTTGCTGTGAAATGGGGCCCTTATAACTCCCACAGTTAACAACAGATTATTCCTATGAAATTTTCTACTCTTACACACTCTGTTTTACTGAGTAGTATGCTATAGTTTTCTTGAGTACAGATCCATTAGTTGAGAAGATATTGAGAGTTGAAATTTTTTTGGGTCATGGTTTTGCTGTTAAATGGGGCCCTAATAACTCCCACAGTTAACAACAGATTATTCCTATGAAATTTTGTGCTCTTACACACTCTGTTTTACTGAGTAGTATGCTATAGTTTTCTTGAGTACAGATCCATTAGTTGAGAAGATATTGAGAGTTGAAATTCTTTTGGGTCTTAGTTTTGCTGTGAAATGGGGCCCTTATAACTCCCACAGTAAACAACAGATTATTCGTATGAAATTCTGTGCTTTTAAACAATCTGTTTTACTGAGCCGTATGCTATAGTTTTCTTGAGTACAGATCCATTAGTTGAGAAGATATTTAGAGTTGAAATTTTTTTGGGTCATGGTTTTGCTGTGAAGTAGGGCCCTTATAACTCCTACAGTAAACAACAGATTATTCGTATGAAATTTTGTGCTCTTACACACTCTGTTTTACTGAGTAGAATGCTATAATTTTCTTGAGTACAGATCCATTAATTGAGAAGATTTTTAGAGTTGAAATTTTTTTGGGTCATGGTTTTGCTGTGAAATGGGGCCCTTATAACTCCCACAGTAAACAACAGATTATTCGTATGAAATTCTGTGCTCTTACACACTCTGTTTTACTGAGTAGTATGCTATAATTTTCTTGAGTACAGATCCATTAGTAGAGAAGATATTGAGAGTTGAAATTTTTTTGGGTCATTGTTTTCCTGTGAAATGGGGCCCTTATACATCCCACAGTAAACAAAAGATTATTCGTATGAAATTTTGTGCTCTTACACACACTGTTTTACTAAGTAGTAGGCTATAGTTTTCTTGAGTACAGATCCATTAGTTGAGAAGATATTGAGAGTTGAAATTTTTTTGGGTCATGGTTTCGCTGTAAAATGGGGCCAAAATAACTCCCACAGTTAACAACAGATTATTCGTATGAAATTTTGTGCTCTTACACACTTTGTTTTACTGAGTAGTATGCTATAGTTTTCTTGAGTACAGATCCATTAGTTGAGAAGATATTGAGAGTTGAAATTTGTTTGGGTCATGGTTTTGCTGTGAAATTGGGCCCTAATAACTCCCACAGTTAACAACAGATTATTCGTATGAAATTTTGTGCTCTTACACACTCTGTTTTACTGAGTAGTATGCTATAGTTTTCTTGAGATCAGATCCATTAGTTGAGAAGATATTGAGAGTTGAAATTCTTTTGGGTCATCGTTTTGCTGTGAAATGGGGCCCTTATAACTCCCACAGTAATCAACAGATTATTCGTATGAAATTCTGTGCTCTTAAACAATCTGTTTTACTGAGCCGTATGCTATAGTTTTCTTGAGTACAGATCCATTAGTTGAGAAGATATTTAGAGTTGAAATTTTTTTGGGTCATGGTTTTGCTGTGAAATGGGGCCCTAATAACTCCCACAGTTAACAACAGATTATTCCTATGAAATTTTGTGCTCTTACACACTCTGTTTTACTGAGTAGTATGCTATAGTTTTCTTGAGTACAGATCCATTAGTTGAGAAGATATTGAGAGTTGAAATTCTTTAGGGTCATAGTTTTGCTGTGAAATGGGGCCCTTATAACTCCCACAGTTAACAACAGATTATTCGTATGAAATTTTGTGCTCTTACACACTGTGTTTTACTGAGTAGTATGCTAAAGTTTTCTTGAGTACAGATCCATTAGTAAAGAAGATATTGAGAGTAGAAATTTGTTTGGGTCATGGTTTTGCTGTGAAATGGGGCCCTAATAACTCCCACCGTTAACAACAGATTATTCGTATGAAATTTTGTGCTCTTACACACTCTGTTTTACTGAGTAGTATGCTATAGTTTTCTTGAGTACAGATCCATTAGTTGAGAAGATATTGAGAGTTGAAATTCTTTTGGGTCATAGATTTGCTGTGAAATGGGGCCCTTATAACTCCCACAGTTAACAACAGATTATTCCTATGAAATTTTGTACTCTTACACACTCTGTTTTACTGAGTAGTATGCTATAGTTTTCTTGAGTACAGATCCATTAGTTGAGAAGATATTGAGAGTTGAAATTTTTTTGGGTCATGGTTTTGCTGTTAAATGGGGCCCTAATAACTCCCACAGTTAACAACAGATTATTCCTATGAAATTTTGTGCTCTTACACACTCTGTTTTACTGAGTAGTATGCTATAGTTTTCTTGAGTACAGATCCATTAGTTGAGAAGATATTGAGAGTTGAAATTCTTTTGGGTCTTAGTTTTGCTGTGAAATGGGGCCCTTATAACTCCCACAGTTAACAACAGATTATTCCTATGTAATTTTGTGCTCTTACACACTCTGTTTACTGAGTAGTATGCTATAGTTTTCTTGAGTACAGATCCATTAGTTGAGAAGATATTGAGAGTTGAAATTTTTTTGGGTCATGGTTTTGCTGTGAAATGGGGCCCTTATAACTCCCACAGTTAACAACAGATTATTCCTATGAAATTTTGTGCTCTTACACACTCTGTTTTACTGAGTAGTATGCTATAGTTTTCTTGAGTACAGATCCATTAGTTGAGAAGATATTTAGAGTTGAAATTTTTTTGGGTCATGGTTTTGCTGTGAAATGGGGCCCTTATAACTCCCACAGTAAACAACAGATTATTCGTATGAAATTTTGTGCTCTTACACACTCTGTTTTACTGAGTAGAATGCTATAATTTTCTTGAGTAAAGATCCATTAATTGAGAAGATATTTAGAGTTGAAATTTTTTTGGGTCATGGTTTTGCTGTGAAATGGGGCCCTTATAACTCCCACAGTAAACAACAGATTATTCGTATGAAATTCTGTGCTCTTACACACTCTGTTTTACTGAGTAGTATGCTATAATTTTCTTGAGTACAGATCCATTAGTAGAGAAGATATTGAGAGTTGAAATTTTTTTGGGTCATGGTTTTACTGTGAAATGGGGCCCTAATAACTCCTACAGTTAACAACAGATTATTCCTATGAAATTTTGTGCTCTTACACACTCTGTTTTACTGAGTAGTATGCTATAGTTTTCTTGAGTACAGATCCATTAGTTGAGAAGATATTGAGAGTTGAAATTTTTTTGGGTCATGGTTTTACTGTGAAATGGGGCCCTTATAACTCCCACAGTAAACAACAGATTATTCGTATGAAATTTTGTGCTCTTACACACTCTGTTTTACTGAGTAATATGCTATAGTTTTCTTGAGTACAGATCCATTAGTTGAGAAGATATTGAGAGTTGAAATTTTTTTGGGTCATGGTTTTGCTGTGAAATGGGGCCCTAATAACTCCCACAGTTAACAACAGATTATTCGTATGAAATTTTGTGCTCTTACACACTCTGTTTTACTGAGTAGTATGCTATAGTTTTCTTGAGTACAGATCCATTAGTTGAGAAGATATTGAGAGTTGAAATTTTTTTGTGTCATGGTTTTGCTGTGAAATGGGGCCCTAATAACTCCCACAGTTAACAACAGATTATTCCTATGAAGTTTTGTGCTCTTACACACTCAGTTTTACTGAGTAGTATGCTATAGTTTTCTTGAGTACAGATCCATTAGTTGAGAAGATATTGAGAGTTGAAATTCTTTTGGGTCATCGTTTTGCTGTGAAATGGGGCCCTTATAACTCCCACAGTAAACAACAGATTATTCGTATGAAATTCTGTGCTCTTAAACAATCTGTTTTACTGAGCCGTATGCTATAGTTTTCTTGAGTACAGATCCATTAGTTGAGAAGATATTTAGAGTTGAAATTTTTTTGGGTCATGGTTTTGCTGTGAAGTAGGGCCCTTATAACTCCTACAGTAAACAACAGATTATTCGTATGAAATTTTGTGCTCTTACACACACTGTTTTACTGAGTAGTAGGCTATAGTTTTCTTGAGTACAGATCCATTAGTTGAGAAGATATTGAGAGTTGAAATTTTTTTGGGTCATGGTTTCGCTGTAAAATGGGGCCAAAATAACTCCCACAGTTAACAACAGATTATTCGTATGAAATTTTGTGCTCTTACACACTTTGTTTTACTGAGTAGTATGCTATAGTTTTCTTGAGTACAGATCCATTAGTTGAGAAGATATTGAGAGTTGAAATTTGTTTGGGTCATGGTTTTGCTGTGAAATTGGGCCCTAATAACTCCCACAGTTAACAACAGATTATTCGTATGAAATTTTGTGCTCTTACACACTCTGTTTTACTGAGTAGTATGCTATAGTTTTCTTGAGTACAGATCCATTAGTTGAGAAGATATTGAGAGTTGAAATTCTTTAGGGTCATAGTTTTGCTGTGAAATGGGGCCCTTATAACTCCCACAGTTAACAACAGATTATTCCTATGAAATTTTGTGCTCTTACACACTCTGTTTTACTGAGTAGTATGCTATAGTTTTCTTGAGTACAGATCCATTAGTTGAGAAGATATTGAGAGTTGAAATTTTTTTGGGTCATGGTTTTGCTGTGAAATGGGGCCCTTATAACTCCCACAGTTAACAACAGATTATTCCTATGAAATTTTGTGCTCTTACACACTCTGTTTTACTGAGTAGTATGCTATAGTTTTCTTGAGTACAGATCCATTAGTTGAGAAGATATTTAGAGTTGAAATTTTTTTGGGTCATGGTTTTGCTGTGAAATGGGGCCCTTATAACTCCCACAGTAAACAACAGATTATTCGTATGAAATTTTGTGCTCTTACACACTCTGTTTTACTGAGTAGAATGCTATAATTTTCTTGAGTAAAGATCCATTAATTGAGAAGATATTTAGAGTTGAAATTTTTTTGGGTCATGGTTTTGCTGTGAAATGGGGCCCTTATAACTCCCACAGTAAACAACAGATTATTCGTATGAAATTCTGTGCTCTTACACACTCTGTTTTACTGAGTAGTATGCTATAATTTTCTTGAGTACAGATCCATTAGTAGAGAAGATATTGAGAGTTGAAATTTTTTTGGGTCATGGTTTTACTGTGAAATGGGGCCCTAATAACTCCTACAGTTAACAACAGATTATTCCTATGAAATTTTGTGCTCTTACACACTCTGTTTTACTGAGTAGTATGCTATAGTTTTCTTGAGTACAGATCCATTAGTTGAGAAGATATTGAGAGTTGAAATTCTTTTGGGTCATAGTTTTGCTGTGAAATGGGGCCCTTATAACTCCCACAGTAAACAACAGATTATTCGTATGAAATTTTGTGCTCTTACACACTCTGTTTTACTGAGTAATATGCTATAGTTTTCTTGAGTACAGATCCATTAGTTGAGAAGATATTGAGAGTTGAAATTTTTTTGGGTCATGGTTTTGCTGTGAAATGGGGCCCTAATAACTCCCACAGTTAACAACAGATTATTCCTATGAAATTTTGTGCTCTTACACACTCTGTTTTACTGAGTAGTATGCTATAGTTTTCTTGAGTACAGATCCATTAGTTGAGAAGATATTGAGAGTTGAAATTTTTTTGGGTCATGGTTTTACTGTGAAATGGGGCCCTAATAACTCCCACAGTTAACAACAGATTATTCGTATGAAATTTTGTGCTCTTACACACTTTGTTTTACTGAGTAGTATGCTATAATTTTCTTGAATACAGATCCATTAGTTGAGAAGATATTGAGAGTTGAAATTTTTTTGGGTCATGGTTTTGCTGTGAAATGGGGCCCTAATAACTCCCACAGTTAACAACAGATTATTCCTATGAAGTTTTGTGCTCTTACACACTCAGTTTTACTGAGTAGTATGCTATAGTTTTCTTGAGTACAGATCCATTAGTTGAGAAGATATTGAGAGTTGAAATTCTTTTGGGTCATCGTTTTGCTGTGAAATGGGGCCCTTATAACTCCCACAGTAAACAACAGATTATTCGTATGAAATTCTGTGCTCTTAAACAATCTGTTTTACTGAGCCGCATGCTATAGTTTTCTTGAGTACAGATCCATTAGTTGAGAAGATATTGAGAGTTGAAATTTTTTTGGGTCATGGTTTCGCTGTAAAATGGGGCCAAAATAACTCCCACAGTTAACAACAGATTATTCGTATGAAATTTTGTGCTCTTACACACTTTGTTTTACTGAGTAGTATGCTATAGTTTTCTTGAGTACAGATCCATTAGTTGAGAAGATATTGAGAGTTGAAATTTGTTTGGGTCATGGTTTTGCTGTGAAATTGGGCCCTAATAACTCCCACAGTTAACAACAGATTATTCGTATGAAATTTTGTGCTCTTACACACTCTGTTTTACTGAGTAGTATGCTATAGTTTTCTTGAGTACAGATCCATTAGTTGAGAAGATATTGAGAGTTGAAATTCTTTTGGGTCATCGTTTTGCTGTGAAATGGGGCCCTTATAACTCCCACAGTAATCAACAGATTATTCGTATGAAATTCTGTGCTCTTAAACAATCTGTTTTACTGAGCCGTATGCTATAGTTTTCTTGAGTACAGATCCATTAGTTGAGAAGATATTTAGAGTTGAAATTTTTTTGGGTCATGGTTTTGCTGTGAAATGGGGCCCTAATAACTCCCACAGTTAACAACAGATTACTCCTATGAAATTTTGTGCTCTTACACACTCTGTTTTACTGAGTAGTATGCTATAGTTTTCTTGAGTACAGATCCATTAGTTGAGAAGATATTGAGAGTTGAAATTCTTTAGGGTCATAGTTTTGCTGTGAAATGGGGCCCTTATAACTCCCACAGTTAACAACAGATTATTCCTATGAAATTTTGTGCTCTTACACACTCTGTTTTACTGAGTAGTATGCTATAGTTTTCTTGAGTACAGATCCATTAGTTGAGAAGATATTGAGAGTTGAAATTCTTTTGGGTCATAGATTTGCTGTGAAATGGGGCCCTTATAACTCCCACAGTTAACAACAGATTATTCCTATGAAATTTTGTACTCTTACACACTCTGTTTTACTGAGTAGTATGCTATAGTTTTCTTGAGTACAGATCCATTAGTTGAGAAGATATTGAGAGTTGAAATTTTTTTGGGTCATGGTTTTGCTGTTAAATGGGGCCCTAATAACTCCCACAGTTAACAACAGATTATTCCTATGAAATTTTGTGCTCTTACACACTCTGTTTTACTGAGTAGTATGCTATAGTTTTCTTGAGTACAGATCCATTAGTGGAGAAGATATTGAGAGTTGAAATTCTTTTGGGTCTTAGTTTTGCTGTGAAATGGAGCCCTTATAACTCCCACAGTTAACAACAGATTATTCCTATGAAATTTTGTGCTCTTACACACTCTGTTTTACTGAGTAGTATGCTATCGTTTTCTTGAGTACAGATCCATTAGTTGAGAAGATATTGAGAGTTGAAATTTTTTTGGGTCATGGTTTTGCTGTGAAATGGGGCCCTTATAACTCCCACAGTTAACTACAGATTATTCCTATGAAATTTTGTGCTCTTACACACTCTGTTTTACTGAGTAGTATGCTATAGTTTTCTTGAGTACAGATCCATTAGTTGAGAAGATATTGAGAGTTGAAATTCTTTTGGGTCATAGTTTTGCTGTGAAATGGGGCCCTTATAACTCCCACAGTAAACTACAGTTTATTCGTATGAAATTTTGTGCTCTTACACACTCTGTTTTACTGAGTAGTATGCTATAGTTTTCTTGAGTACAGATCCATTAGTTGAGAAGATATTGAGAGTTGAAATTTTTTTGGGTCATGGTTTTGCTGTGAAATGGGGCCCTAATAACTCCCACAGTTAACAACAGATTATTCCTATGAAATTTTGTGCTCTTACACACTCTGTTTTACTGAGTAGTATGCTATAGTTTTCTTGAGTACAGATCCATTAGTTGAGAAGATATATGAGAGTTGAAATTCTTTTGGGTCATAGTTTTGCTGTGAAATGGGGCCCTTATAACTCCCACAGTAAACAACAGTTTATTCGTATGAAATTTTGTGCTCTTACACACTGTGTTTTACTGAGTAGTATGCTAAAGTTTTCTTGAGTACAGATCCATTAGTAAAGAAGATATTGAGAGTAGAAATTTGTTTGGGTCATGGTTTTGCTGTGAAATGGGGCCCTAATAACTCCCACCGTTAACAACAGATTATTCGTATGAAATTTTGTGCTCTTACACACTCTGTTTTACTGAGTAGTATGCTATAGTTTTCTTGAGTACAGATCCATTAGTTGAGAAGATATTGAGAGTTGAAATTCTTTTGGGTCATAGATTTGCTGTGAAATGGGGCCCTTATAACTCCCACAGTTAACAACAGATTATTCCTATGAAATTTTGTACTCTTACACACTCTGTTTTACTGAGTAGTATGCTATAGTTTTCTTGAGTACAGATCCATTAGTTGAGAAGATATTGAGAGTTGAAATTTTTTTGGGTCATGGTTTTGCTGTTAAATGGGGCCCTAATAACTCCCACAGTTAACAATAGATTATTCCTATGAAATTTTGTGCTCTTACACACTCTGTTTTACTGAGTAGTATGCTATAGTTTTCTTGAGTACAGATCCATTAGTTGAGAAGATATTGAGAGTTGAAATTTTTTTGGGTCATGGTTTTACTGTGAAATGGGGCCCTAATAACTCCCACAGTTAACAACAGATTATTCGTATGAAATTTTGTGCTCTTACACACTTTGTTTTACTGAGTAGTATGCTATAATTTTCTTGAATACAGATCCATTAGTTGAGAAGATATTGAGAGTTGAAATTTTTTTGGGTCATGGTTTTGCTGTGAAATGGGGCCCTAATAACTCCCACAGTTAACAACAGATTATTCCTATGAAGTTTTGTGCTCTTACACACTCAGTTTTACTGAGTAGTTTGCTATAGTTTTCTTGAGTACAGATCCATTAGTTGAGAAGATATTGAGAGTTGAAATTTTTTTGGGTCATGGTTTTGCTGTGAAATGGAGCCCTTATAACTCCCACAGTTAACAACAGATTATTCCTATGAAATTTTGTGCTCTTACACACTCTGTTTTACTGAGTAGTATGCTATAGTTTTCTTGAGTACAGATCCATTAGTTGAGAAGATATATGAGAGTTGAAATTCTTTTGGGTCATAGTTTTGCTGTGAAATGGGGCCCTTATAACTCCCACAGTAAACAACAGTTTATTCGTATGAAATTTTGTGCTCTTACACACTGTGTTTTACTGAGTAGTATGCTAAAGTTTTCTTGAGTACAGATCCATTAGTAAAGAAGATATTGAGAGTAGAAATTTGTTTGGGTCATGGTTTTGCTGTGAAATGGGGCCCTAATAACTCCCACCGTTAACAACAGATTATTCGTATGAAATTTTGTGCTCTTACACACTCTGTTTTACTGAGTAGTATGCTATAGTTTTCTTGAGTACAGATCCATTAGTTGAGAAGATATTGAGAGTTGAAATTCTTTTGGGTCATAGATTTGCTGTGAAATGGGGCCCTTATAACTCCCACAGTTAACAACAGATTATTCCTATGAAATTTTGTACTCTTACACACTCTGTTTTACTGAGTAGTATGCTATAGTTTTCTTGAGTACAGATCCATTAGTTGAGAAGATATTGAGAGTTGAAATTTTTTTGGGTCATGGTTTTGCTGTTAAATGGGGCCCTAATAACTCCCACAGTTAACAATAGATTATTCCTATGAAATTTTGTGCTCTTACACACTCTGTTTTACTGAGTAGTATGCTATAGTTTTCTTGAGTACAGATCCATTAGTTGAGAAGATATTGAGAGTTGAAATTTTTTTGGGTCATGGTTTTACTGTGAAATGGGGCCCTAATAACTCCCACAGTTAACAACAGATTATTCGTATGAAATTTTGTGCTCTTACACACTTTGTTTTACTGAGTAGTATGCTATAATTTTCTTGAATACAGATCCATTAGTTGAGAAGATATTGAGAGTTGAAATTTTTTTGGGTCATGGTTTTGCTGTGAAATGGGGCCCTAATAACTCCCACAGTTAACAACAGATTATTCCTATGAAGTTTTGTGCTCTTACACACTCAGTTTTACTGAGTAGTATGCTATAGTTTTCTTGAGTACAGATCCATTAGTTGAGAAGATATTGAGAGTTGAAATTCTTTTGGGTCTTAGTTTTGCTGTGAAATGGAGCCCTTATAACTCCCACAGTTAACAACAGATTATTCCTATGAAATTTTGTGCTCTTACACACTCTGTTTTACTGAGTAGTATGCTATCGTTTTCTTGAGTACAGATCCATTAGTTGAGAAGATATTGAGAGTTGAAATTTTTTTGGGTCATGGTTTTGCTGTGAAATGGGGCCCTTATAACTCCCACAGTTAACTACAGATTATTCCTATGAAATTTTGTGCTCTTACACACTCTGTTTTACTGAGTAGTATGCTATAGTTTTCTTGAGTACAGATCCATTAGTTGAGAAGATATTGAGAGTTGAAATTTTTTTGGGTCATGGTTTTGCTGTGAAATGGGGCCCTAATAACTCCCACAGTTAACAACAGATTATTCCTATGAAATTTTGTGCTCTTACACACTCTGTTTTACTGAGTAGTATGCTATAGTTTTCTTGAGTACAGATCCATTAGTTGAGAAGATATATGAGAGTTGAAATTCTTTTGGGTCATAGTTTTGCTGTGAAATGGGGCCCTTATAACTCCCACAGTAAACAACAGTTTATTCGTATGAAATTTTGTGCTCTTACACACTGTGTTTTACTGAGTAGTATGCTAAAGTTTTCTTGAGTACAGATCCATTAGTAAAGAAGATATTGAGAGTAGAAATTTGTTTGGGTCATGGTTTTGCTGTGAAATGGGGCCCTAATAACTCCCACCGTTAACAACAGATTATTCGTATGAAATTTTGTGCTCTTACACACTCTGTTTTACTGAGTAGTATGCTATAGTTTTCTTGAGTACAGATCCATTAGTTGAGAAGATATTGAGAGTTGAAATTCTTTTGGGTCATAGATTTGCTGTGAAATGGGGCCCTTATAACTCCCACAGTTAACAACAGATTATTCCTATGAAATTTTGTACTCTTACACACTCTGTTTTACTGAGTAGTATGCTATAGTTTTCTTGAGTACAGATCCATTAGTTGAGAAGATATTGAGAGTTGAAATTTTTTTGGGTCATGGTTTTGCTGTTAAATGGGGCCCTAATAACTCCCACAGTTAACAACAGATTATTCCTATGAAATTTTGTGCTCTTACACACTCTGTTTTACTGAGTAGTATGCTATAGTTTTCTTGAGTACAGATCCATTAGTTGAGAAGATATTGAGAGTTGAAATTTTTTTGGGTCATGGTTTTACTGTGAAATGGGGCCCTAATAACTCCCACAGTTAACAACAGATTATTCGTATGAAATTTTGTGCTCTTACACACTTTGTTTTACTGAGTAGTATGCTATAATTTTCTTGAATACAGATCCATTAGTTGAGAAGATATTGAGAGTTGAAATTTTTTTGGGTCATGGTTTTGCTGTGAAATGGGGCCCTAATAACTCCCACAGTTAACAACAGATTATTCCTATGAAGTTTTGTGCTCTTACACACTCAGTTTTACTGAGTAGTATGCTATAGTTTTCTTGAGTACAGATCCATTAGTTGAGAAGATATTGAGAGTTGAAATTCTTTTGGGTCATCGTTTTGCTGTGAAATGGGGCCCTTATAACTCCCACAGTAAACAACAGATTATTCGTATGAAATTCTGTGCTCTTAAACAATCTGTTTTACTGAGCCGTATGCTATAGTTTTCTTGAGTACAGATCCATTAGTTGAGAAGATATTTAGAGTTGAAATTTTTTTGGGTCATGGTTTTGCTGTGAAGTAGGGCCCTTATAACTCCTACAGTAAACAACAGATTATTCGTATGAAATTTTGTGCTCTTACACACACTGTTTTACTGAGTAGTAGGCTATAGTTTTCTTGAGTACAGATCCATTAGTTGAGAAGATATTGAGAGTTGAAATTTTTTTGGGTCATGGTTTCGCTGTAAAATGGGGCCAAAATAACTCCCACAGTTAACAACAGATTATTCGTATGAAATTTTGTGCTCTTACACACTTTGTTTTACTGAGTAGTATGCTATAGTTTTCTTGAGTACAGATCCATTAGTTGAGAAGATATTGAGAGTTGAAATTTGTTTGGGTCATGGTTTTGCTGTGAAATTGGGCCCTAATAACTCCCACAGTTAACAATAGATTATTCGTATGAAATTTTGTGCTCTTACACACTCTGTTTTACTGAGTAGTATGCTATAGTTTTCTTGAGTACAGATCCATTAGTTGAGAAGATATTTAGAGTTGAAATTTTTTTGGGTCATCGTTTTGCTGTGAAATGGGGCCCTTATAACTCCCACAGTAATCAACAGATTATTCGTATGAAATTCTGTGCTCTTAAACAATCTGTTTTACTGAGCCGTATGCTATAGTTTTCTTGAGTACAGATCCATTAGTTGAGAAGATATTGAGAGTTGAAATTTGTTTGGGTCATGGTTTTGCTGTGAAATTGGGCCCTAATAACTCCCACAGTTAACAACAGATTATTCGTATGAAATTTTGTGCTCTTACACACTCTGTTTTACTGAGTAGTATGCTATAGTTTTCTTGAGTACAGATCCATTAGTTGAGAAGATATTTAGAGTTGAAATTTTTTTGGGTCATGGTTTTGCTGTGAAGTAGGGCCCTTATAACTCCTACAGTAAACAACAGATTATTCGTATGAAATTTTGTGCTCTTACACACACTGTTTTACTGAGTAGTAGGCTATAGTTTTCTTGAGTACAGATCCATTAGTTGAGAAGATATTGAGAGTTGAAATTTTTTTGTGTCATGGTTTCGCTGTAAAATGGGGCCAAAATAACTCCCACAGTTAACAACAGATTATTCGTATGAAATTTTGTGCTCTTACACACTTTGTTTTACTGAGTAGTATGCTATAGTTTTCTTGAGTACAGATCCATTAGTTGAGAAGATATTGAGAGTTGAAATTTGTTTGGGTCATGGTTTTGCTGTGAAATTGGGCCCTAATAACTCCCACAGTTATCAACAGATTATTCGTATGAAATTTTGTGCTCTTACACACTCTGTTTTACTGAGTAGTATGCTACAGTTTTCTTGAGTACAGATCCATTAGTTGAGAAGATATTTAGAGTTGAAATTTTTTTGGGTCATCGTTTTGCTGTGAAATGGGGCCCTTATAACTCCCACAGTAATCAACAGATTATTCGTATGAAATTCTGTGCTCTTAAACAATCTGTTTTACTGAGCCGTATGCTATAGTTTTCTTGAGTACAGATCCATTAGTTGAGAAGATATTTAGAGTTGAAATTTTTTTGGGTCATGGTTTTGCTGTGAAATGGGGCCCTAATAACTCCCACAGTTAACAACAGATTATTCCTATGAAATTTTGTGCTCTTACACACTCTGTTTTACTGAGTAGTATGCTATAGTTTTCTTGAGTACAGATCCATTAGTTGAGAAGATATTGAGAGTTGAAATTCTTTAGGGTCATAGTTTTGCTGTGAAATGGGGCCCTTATAACTCCCACAGTTAACAACAGATTATTCCTATGAAATTTTGTGCTCTTACACACTCTGTTTTACTGAGTAGTATGCTATAGTTTTCTTGAGTACAGATCCATTAGTTGAGAAGATATTGAGAGTTGAAATTCTTTTGGGTCATAGATTTGCTGTGAAATGGGGCCCTTATAACTCCCACAGTTAACAACAGATTATTCCTATGAAATTTTGTACTCTTACACACTCTGTTTTACTGAGTAGTATGCTATAGTTTTCTTGAGTACAGATCCATTAGTTGAGAAGATATTGAGAGTTGAAATTTTTTTGGGTCATGGTTTTGCTGTTAAATGGGGCCCTAATAACTCCCACAGTTAACAACAGATTATTCCTATGAAATTTTGTGCTCTTACACACTCTGTTTTACTGAGTAGTATGCTATAGTTTTCTTGAGTACAGATCCATTAGTTGAGAAGATATTGAGAGTTGAAATTCTTTTGGGTCTTAGTTTTGCTGTGAAATGGAGCCCTTATAACTCCCACAGTTAACAACAGATTATTCCTATGAAATTTTGTGCTCTTACACACTCTGTTTTACTGAGTAGTATGCTATCGTTTTCTTGAGTACAGATCCATTAGTTGAGAAGATATTGAGAGTTGAAATTTTTTTGGGTCATGGTTTTGCTGTGAAATGGGGCCCTTATAACTCCCACAGTTAACTACAGATTATTCCTATGAAATTTTGTGCTCTTACACACTCTGTTTTACTGAGTAGTATGCTATAGTTTTCTTGAGTACAGATCCATTAGTTGAGAAGATATTGAGAGTTGAAATTCTTTTGGGTCATAGTTTTGCTGTGAAATGGGGCCCTTATAACTCCCACAGTAAACTACAGTTTATTCGTATGAAATTTTGTGCTCTTACACACTCTGTTTTACTGAGTAATATGCTATAGTTTTCTTGAGTACAGATCCATTAGTTGAGAAGATATTGAGAGTTGAAATTTTTTTGGGTCATGGTTTTGCTGTGAAATGGGGCCCTAATAACTCCCACAGTTAACAACAGATTATTCCTATGAAATTTTGTGCTCTTACACACTCTGTTTTACTGAGTAGTATGCTATAGTTTTCTTGAGTACAGATCCATTAGTTGAGAAGATATATGAGAGTTGAAATTCTTTTGGGTCATAGTTTTGCTGTGAAATGGGGCCCTTATAACTCCCACAGTAAACAACAGTTTATTCGTATGAAATTTTGTGCTCTTACACACTGTGTTTTACTGAGTAGTATGCTAAAGTTTTCTTGAGTACAGATCCATTAGTAAAGAAGATATTGAGAGTAGAAATTTGTTTGGGTCATGGTTTTGCTGTGAAATGGGGCCCTAATAACTCCCACCGTTAACAACAGATTATTCGTATGAAATTTTGTGCTCTTACACACTCTGTTTTACTGAGTAGTATGCTATAGTTTTCTTGAGTACAGATCCATTAGTTGAGAAGATATTGAGAGTTGAAATTCTTTTGGGTCATAGATTTGCTGTGAAATGGGGCCCTTATAACTCCCACAGTTAACAACAGATTATTCCTATGAAATTTTGTACTCTTACACACTCTGTTTTACTGAGTAGTATGCTATAGTTTTCTTGAGTACAGATCCATTAGTTGAGAAGATATTGAGAGTTGAAATTTTTTTGGGTCATGGTTTTGCTGTTAAATGGGGCCCTAATAACTCCCACAGTTAACAACAGATTATTCCTATGAAATTTTGTGCTCTTACACACTCTGTTTTACTGAGTAGTATGCTATAGTTTTCTTGAGTACAGATCCATTAGTTGAGAAGATATTGAGAGTTGAAATTTTTTTGGGTCATGGTTTTACTGTGAAATGGGGCCCTAATAACTCCCACAGTTAACAACAGATTATTCGTATGAAATTTTGTGCTCTTACACACTTTGTTTTACTGAGTAGTATGCTATAATTTTCTTGAATACAGATCCATTAGTTGAGAAGATATTGAGAGTTGAAATTTTTTTGGGTCATGGTTTTGCTGTGAAATGGGGCCCTAATAACTCCCACAGTTAACAACAGATTATTCCTATGAAGTTTTGTGCTCTTACACACTCAGTTTTACTGAGTAGTATGCTATAGTTTTCTTGAGTACAGATCCATTAGTTGAGAAGATATTGAGAGTTGAAATTCTTTTGGGTCATCGTTTTGCTGTGAAATGGGGCCCTTATAACTCCCACAGTAAACAACAGATTATTCGTATGAAATTCTGTGCTCTTAAACAATCTGTTTTACTGAGCCGTATGCTATAGTTTTCTTGAGTACAGATCCATTAGTTGAGAAGATATTTAGAGTTGAAATTTTTTTGGGTCATGGTTTTGCTGTGAAGTAGGGCCCTTATAACTCCTACAGTAAACAACAGATTATTCGTATGAAATTTTGTGCTCTTACACACACTGTTTTACTGAGTAGTAGGCTATAGTTTTCTTGAGTACAGATCCATTAGTTGAGAAGATATTGAGAGTTGAAATTTTTTTGGGTCATGGTTTCGCTGTAAAATGGGGCCAAAATAACTCCCACAGTTAACAACAGATTATTCGTATGAAATTTTGTGCTCTTACACACTTTGTTTTACTGAGTAGTATGCTATAGTTTTCTTGAGTACAGATCCATTAGTTGAGAAGATATTGAGAGTTGAAATTTGTTTGGGTCATGGTTTTGCTGTGAAATTGGGCCCTAATAACTCCCACAGTTAACAACAGATTATTCGTATGAAATTTTGTGCTCTTACACACTCTGTTTTACTGAGTAGTATGCTATAGTTTTCTTGAGTACAGATCCATTAGTTGAGAAGATATTTAGAGTTGAAATTTTTTTGGGTCATCGTTTTGCTGTGAAATGGGGCCCTTATAACTCCCACAGTAATCAACAGATTATTCGTATGAAATTCTGTGCTCTTAAACAATCTGTTTTACTGAGCCGTATGCTATAGTTTTCTTGAGTACAGATCCATTAGTTGAGAAGATATTGAGAGTTGAAATTTGTTTGGGTCATGGTTTTGCTGTGAAATTGGGCCCTAATAACTCCCACAGTTAACAACAGATTATTCGTATGAAATTTTGTGCTCTTACACACTCTGTTTTACTGAGTAGTATGCTATAGTTTTCTTGAGTACAGATCCATTAGTTGAGAAGATATTTAGAGTTGAAATTTTTTTGGGTCATTGTTTTGCTGTGAAGTAGGGCCCTTATAACTCCTACAGTAAACAACAGATTATTCGTATGAAATTTTGTGCTCTTACACACACTGTTTTACTGAGTAGTAGGCTATAGTTTTCTTGAGTACAGATCCATTAGTTGAGAAGATATTGAGAGTTGAAATTTTTTTGGGTCATGGTTTCGCTGTAAAATGGGGCCAAAATAACTCCCACAGTTAACAACAGATTATTCGTATGAAATTTTGTGCTCTTACACACTTTGTTTTACTGAGTAGTATGCTATAGTTTTCTTGAGTACAGATCCATTAGTTGAGAAGATATTGAGAGTTGAAATTTGTTTGGGTCATGGTTTTGCTGTGAAATTGGGCCCTAATAACTCCCACAGTTAACAACAGATTATTCGTATGAAATTTTGTGCTCTTACACACTCTGTTTTACTGAGTAGTATGCTATAGTTTTCTTGAGTACAGATCCATTAGTTGAGAAGATATTTAGAGTTGAAATTTTTTTGGGTCATCGTTTTGCTGTGAAATGGGGCCCTTATAACTCCCACAGTAATCAACAGATTATTCGTATGAAATTCTGTGCTCTTAAACAATCTGTTTTACTGAGCCGTATGCTATAGTTTTCTTGAGTACAGATCCATTAGTTGAGAAGATATTTAGAGTTGAAATTTTTTTGGGTCATGGTTTTGCTGTGAAATGGGGCCCTAATAACTCCCACAGTTAACAACAGATTATTCCTATGAAATTTTGTGCTCTTACACACTCTGTTTTACTGAGTAGTATGCTATAGTTTTCTTGAGTACAGATCCATTAGTTGAGAAGATATTGAGAGTTGAAATTCTTTAGGGTCATAGTTTTGCTGTGAAATGGGGCCCTTATAACTCCCACAGTTAACAACAGATTATTCCTATGAAATTTTGTGCTCTTACACACTCTGTTTTACTGAGTAGTATGCTATAGTTTTCTTGAGTACAGATCCATTAGTTGAGAAGATATTGAGAGTTGAAATTCTTTTGGGTCATAGATTTGCTGTGAAATGGGGCCCTTATAACTCCCACAGTTAACAACAGATTATTCCTATGAAATTTTGTACTCTTACACACTCTGTTTTACTGAGTAGTATGCTATAGTTTTCTTGAGTACAGATCCATTAGTTGAGAAGATATTGAGAGTTGAAATTTTTTTGGGTCATGGTTTTGCTGTTAAATGGGGCCCTAATAACTCCCACAGTTAACAACAGATTATTCCTATGAAATTTTGTGCTCTTACACACTCTGTTTTACTGAGTAGTATGCTATAGTTTTCTTGAGTACAGATCCATTAGTTGAGAAGATATTTAGAGTTGAAATTTTTTTGGGTCATGGTTTTGCTGTGAAATGGGGCCCTAATAACTCCCACAGTTAACAACAGATTATTCCTATGAAATTTTGTGCTCTTACACACTCTGTTTTACTGAGTAGTATGCTATAGTTTTCTTGAGTACAGATCCATTAGTTGAGAAGATATTGAGAGTTGAAATTCTTTAGGGTCATAGTTTTGCTGTGAAATGGGGCCCTTATAACTCCCACAGTTAACAACAGATTATTCCTATGAAATTTTGTGCTCTTACACACTCTGTTTTACTGAGTAGTATGCTATAGTTTTCTTGAGTACAGATCCATTAGTTGAGAAGATATTGAGAGTTGAAATTCTTTTGGGTCATAGATTTGCTGTGAAATGGGGCCCTTATAACTCCCACAGTTAACAACAGATTATTCCTATGAAATTTTGTACTCTTACACACTCTGTTTTACTGAGTAGTATGCTATAGTTTTCTTGAGTACAGATCCATTAGTTGAGAAGATATTGAGAGTTGAAATTTTTTTGGGTCATGGTTTTGCTGTTAAATGGGGCCCTAATAACTCCCACAGTTAACAACAGATTATTCCTATGAAATTTTGTGCTCTTACACACTCTGTTTTACTGAGTAGTATGCTATAGTTTTCTTGAGTACAGATCCATTAGTTGAGAAGATATTGAGAGTTGAAATTCTTTTGGGTCTTAGTTTTGCTGTGAAATGGAGCCCTTATAACTCCCACAGTTAACAACAGATTATTCCTATGAAATTTTGTGCTCTTACACACTCTGTTTTACTGAGTAGTATGCTATCGTTTTCTTGAGTACAGATCCATTAGTTGAGAAGATATTGAGAGTTGAAATTTTTTTGGGTCATGCTTTTGCTGTGAAATGGGGCCCTTATAACTCCCACAGTTAACTACAGATTATTCCTATGAAATTTTGTGCTCTTACACACTCTGTTTTACTGAGTAGTATGCTATAGTTTTCTTGAGTACAGATCCATTAGTTGAGAAGATATTGAGAGTTGAAATTCTTTTGGGTCATAGTTTTGCTGTGAAATGGGGCCCTTATAACTCCCACAGTAAACTACAGTTTATTCGTATGAAATTTTGTGCTCTTACACACTCTGTTTTACTGAGTAGTATGCTATAGTTTTCTTGAGTACAGATCCATTAGTTGAGAAGATATTGAGAGTTGAAATTTTTTTGGGTCATGGTTTTGCTGTGAAATGGGGCCCTAATAACTCCCACAGTTAACAACAGATTATTCCTATGAAATTTTGTGCTCTTACACACTCTGTTTTACTGAGTAGTATGCTATAGTTTTCTTGAGTACAGATCCATTAGTTGAGAAGATATATGAGAGTTGAAATTCTTTTGGGTCATAGTTTTGCTGTGAAATGGGGCCCTTATAACTCCCACAGTAAACAACAGTTTATTCGTATGAAATTTTGTGCTCTTACACACTGTGTTTTACTGAGTAGTATGCTAAAGTTTTCTTGAGTACAGATCCATTAGTAAAGAAGATATTGAGAGTAGAAATTTGTTTGGGTCATGGTTTTGCTGTGAAATGGGGCCCTAATAACTCCCACCGTTAACAACAGATTATTCGTATGAAATTTTGTGCTCTTACACACTCTGTTTTACTGAGTAGTATGCTATAGTTTTCTTGAGTACAGATCCATTAGTTGAGAAGATATTGAGAGTTGAAATTCTTTTGGGTCATAGATTTGCTGTGAAATGGGGCCCTTATAACTCCCACAGTTAACAACAGATTATTCCTATGAAATTTTCTACTCTTACACACTCTGTTTTACTGAGTAGTATGCTATAGTTTTCTTGAGTACAGATCCATTAGTTGAGAAGATATTGAGAGTTGAAATTTTTTTGGGTCATGGTTTTGCTGTTAAATGGGGCCCTAATAACTCCCACAGTAATCAACAGATTATTCCTATGAAATTTTGTGCTCTTACACACTCTGTTTTACTGAGTAGTATGCTATAGTTTTCTTGAGTACAGATCCATTAGTTGAGAAGATATTGAGAGTTGAAATTCTTTTGGGTCTTAGTTTTGCTGTGAAATGGGGCCCTTATAACTCCCACAGTTAACAACAGATTATTCCTATGTAATTTTGTGCTCTTACACACTCTGTTTACTGAGTAGTATGCTATAGTTTTCTTGAGTACAGATCCATTAGTTGAGAAGATATTGAGAGTTGAATTTTTTTTGGGTCATGGTTTTGCTGTGAAATGGGGCCCTAATAACTCCCACAGTTAACAACAGATTATTCCTATGAAATTTTGTGCTCTTACACACTCTGTTTTACTGAGTAGTATGCTATAGTTTTCTTGAGTATAGATCCATTAGTTGAGAAGATATTTAGAGTTGAAATTTTTTTGGGTCATGGTTTTGCTGTGAAATGGTGCCCTTATAACTCCCACAGTAAACAACAGATTATTCGTATGAAATTTTGTGCTCTTACACACTCTGTTTTACTGAGTAGAATGCTATAATTTTCTTGAGTAAAGATCCATTAATTGAGAAGATATTTAGAGTTGAAATTTTTTTGGGTCATGGTTTTGCTGTGAAATGGGGCCCTTATAACTCCCACAGTAAACAACAGATTATTCGTATGAAATTTTGTGCTCTTACACACTCTGTTTTACTGAGTAATATGCTATAGTTTTCTTGAGTACAGATCCATTAGTTGAGAAGATATTGAGAGTTGAAATTTTTTTGGGTCATGGTTTTGCTGTGAAATGGGGCCCTAATAACTCCCACAGTTAACAACAGATTATTCCTATGAAATTTTGTGCTCTTACACACTCTGTTTTACTGAGTAGTATGCTATAGTTTTCTTGAGTACAGATCCATTAGTTGAGAAGATATTTAGAGTTGAAATTTTTTTGGGTCATGGTTTTACTGTGAAATGGGGCCCTAATAACTCCCACAGTTAACAACAGATTATTCGTATGAAATTTTGTGCTCTTACACACTTTGTTTTACTGAGTAGTATGCTATAATTTTCTTGAATACAGATCCATTAGTTGAGAAGATATTGAGAGTTGAAATTTTTTTGGGTCATGGTTTTGCTGTGAAATGGGGCCCTAATAACTCCCACAGTTAACAACAGATTATTCCTATGACGTTTTGTGCTCTTACACACTCAGTTTTACTGAGTAGTATGCTATAGTTTTCTTGAGTACAGATCCATTAGTTGAGAAGATATTGAGAGTTGAAATTCTTTTGGGTCATCGTTTTGCTGTGAAATGGGGCCCTTATAACTCCCACAGTAAACAACAGATTATTCGTATGAAATTCTGTGCTCTTAAACAATCTGTTTTACTGAGCCGTATGCTATAGTTTTCTTGAGTACAGATCCATTAGTTGAGAAGATATTTAGAGTTAAAATTTTTTTGGGTCATGGTTTTGCTGTGAAGTAGGACCCTTATAACTCCTACAGTAAACAACAGATTATTCGTATGAAATTTTGTGCTCTTACACACTCTGTTTTACTGAGTAGAATGCTATAATTTTCTTGAGTACAGATCCATTAATTGAGAAGATTTTTAGAGTTGAAATTTTTTTGGGTCATGGTTTTGCTGTGAAATGGGGCCCTTATAACTCCCACAGTAAACAACAGATTATTCGTATGAAATTCTGTGCTCTTACACACTCTGTTTTACTGAGTAGTATGCTATAATTTTCTTGAGTACAGATCCATTAGTAGAGAAGATATTGAGAGTTGAAATTTTTTTGGGTCATTGTTTTCCTGTGAAATGGGGCCCTTATACATCCCACAGTAAACAACAGATTATTCGTATGAAATTTTGTGCTCTTACACACACTGTTTTACTGAGTAGTAGGCTATAGTTTTCTTGAGTACAGATCCATTAGTTGAGAAGATATTGAGAGTTGAAATTTTTTTGGGTCATGGTTTCGCTGTAAAATGGGGCCAAAATAACTCCCACAGTTAACAACAGATTATTCGTATGAAATTTTGTGCTCTTACACACTTTGTTTTACTGAGTAGTATGCTATAGTTTTCTTGAGTACAGATCCATTAGTTGAGAAGATATTGAGAGTTGAAATTTGTTTGGGTCATGGTTTTGCTGTGAAATGGGGCCCTAATAACTCCCACAGTTAACAACAGATTATTCGTATGAAATTTTGTGCTCTTACACACTCTGTTTTACTGAGTAGTATGCTATAGTTTTCTTGAGTACAGATCCATTAGTTGAGAAGATATTGAGAGTTGAAATTCTTTTGGGTCATCGTTTTGCTGTGAAATGGGGCCCTTATAACTCCCACAGTAATCAACAGATTATTCGTATGAAATTCTGTGCTCTTAAACAATCTGTTTTACTGAGCCGTATGCTATAGTTTTCTTGAGTACAGATCCATTAGTTGAGAAGATATTTAGAGTTGAAATTTTTTTGGGTCATGGTTTTGCTGTGAAATGGGGCCCTAATAACTCCCACAGTTAACAACAGATTATTCCTATGAAATTTTGTGCTCTTACACACTCTGTTTTACTGAGTAGTATGCTATAGTTTTCTTGAGTACAGATCCATTAGTTGAGAAGATATTGAGAGTTGAAATTCTTTAGGGTCATAGTTTTGCTGTGAAATGGGGCCCTTATAACTCCCACAGTTAACAACAGATTATTCCTATGAAATTTTGTGCTCTTACACACTCTGTTTTACTGAGTAGTATGCTATAGTTTTCTTGAGTACAGATCCATTAGTTGAGAAGATATTGAGAGTTGAAATTCTTTTGGGTCATAGTTTTGCTGTGAAATGGGGCCCTAATAACTCCCACCGTTAACAACAGATTATTCGTATGAAATTTTGTGCTCTTACACACTCTGTTTTACTGAGTAGTATGCTATAATTTTCTTGAATACAGATCCATTAGTTGAGAAGATATTGAGAGTTGAAATTCTTTTGGGTCATCGTTTTGCTGTGAAATGGGGCCCTTATAACTCCCACAGTAAACAACAGATTATTCGTATGATATTCTGTGCTCTTAAACAATCTGTTTTACTGAGCAGTATGCTATAGTTTTCTTGAGTACAGATCCATTAGTTGAGAAGATATTTAGAGTTGAAATTCTTTTGGGTCATGGTTTTGCTGTGAAATGGGGCCCTTATAACTCCCACAGTAAACAACAGATTATTCGTATGAAATTTTGTGCTCTTACACACTCTGTTTTACTGAGTAGAATGCTATAATTTTCTTGAGTAAAGATCCATTAATTGAGAAGATATTTAGAGTTGAAATTTTTTTGGGTCATGGTTTTGCTGTGAAATGGGGCCCTTATAACTCCCACAGTAAACAACAGATTATTCGTATGAAATTCTGTGCTCTTACACACTCTGTTTTACTGAGTAGTATGCTATAATTTTCTTGAGTACAGATCCATTAGTAGAGAAGATATTGAGAGTTGAAATTTTTTTGGGTCATGGTTTTACTGTGAAATGGGGCCCTAATAACTCCTACAGTTAACAACAGATTATTCCTATGAATTTTTGTGCTCTTACACACTCTGTTTTACTGAGTAGTATGCTATAGTTTTCTTGAGTACAGATCCATTAGTTGAGAAGATATTGAGAGTTGAAATTCTTTTGGGTCATAGTTTTGCTGTGAAATGGGGCCCTTATAACTCCCACAGTAAACAACAGTTTATTCGTATGAAATTTTGTGCTCTTACACACTCTGTTTTACTGAGTAATATGCTATAGTTTTCTTGAGTACAGATCCATTAGTTGAGAAGATATTGAGAGTTGAAATTTTTTTGGGTTATGGTTTTGCTGTGAAATGGGGCCCTTATAACTCCCACAGTAAACAACAGATTATTCGTATGAAATTTTGTGCTCTTACACACTCTGTTTTACTGAGTAGAATGCTATAGTTTTCTTGAGTACAGATCCATTAGTTGAGAAGATATTGAGAGTTGAAATTCTTTTGGGTCATAGTTTTGCTGTGAAATGGGGCCCTTATAACTCCCACAGTAAACAACAGTTTATTCGTATGAAATTTTAAATCTTTAGATTTTTTAAAACGATTCCTCTTTTTTTTGTGATGGTGCGGATTTCAGCCTTGTCAAATCCGATGATAGGGGGGGGTAGAATGGTGCTGATGGGTATGGTTTACAGCTTCGTTGATCTCGATGATTACCCGGTCAGATTTTGAGGTGTTTGGATCTGGCACAATTTAGGTGCGCCAGAACCGCCATTTTCCCTCTACTAATGTACTTGTGTATTTATTTAAAACAATAAACAAACTAAAATTGAGGAAGGAAGAACTGTATAAGAAATATGCTAATGAGTATGATATAATTTGCGCTCTAGCAGTGAAAATGTTCCACTTATTTTTTATTTATTTTTTTTAATATTATTAGCCACCATCCATTTACCTTTTTTCTTCTTTCTGTTACATTCCACTTTGCAGCATCCTACGTGCGGTAATAAGTTCCAAAACATCACCCACTTTCTAATTGCATTTACCTGCACTTTGTCTTCTGGCTCACTATTTCTTAACGCTACTAATTCTATTATACTAACGTTACACCAGGCCATTAGATTGTATACATACTCTAACTTAAAAAAGGATCCATTATTTTCCTTTATTATTGTTTTTTTCTTCAGAGTATTTAACCATAACCTTTGTCTCTCGAACTGGAACAGTTTCAATGGCGTTAGCCAATTAGAATTTTTTAAAATTTTTTCTTTTATTTTAATAAATATTGTCACTTAAAAGACTACTAGACCAATGTTCATCTCTTTCACTTAATAACAAACAGTAGTTTTACAATTCTATAATAAAACCCGCCTGGACGTACGGTACTGAACTGTGGGGTTCATAGAAACTCTCTAATCTTCAACGAATTCAATCTCTTCAGTCTAAAATTCTCCGCACTATCGTTAACGCTCCATTTTTACGTTTCAAATCTAACTATTCACACTGACCTGGAAATTCCGTTTGTAGGTCTAGGTTGCACGAACTCGCTATAAAAGTTTTCATCAGAACTTTTTCGCTCTCATTCCAATTCTCTTGTCCGCCATTTATCATCTCATCACCTTCCAGATCATCCTCCCAGATAATTAAAACGCCATTGGCCTCGCGATTTTCTCTCTTCTGAAGAGAGTAGCTAATCCTGGAGACGACTTAGGGCGTGTTATCACTGGGTAACTTCTCCCCACAATTAGTGAGTTTGTAATAGAAAAACTTAAAATTGTTTAACAAATATTTACGATCTGCGTTTTTTAACTTTCGCCATACACATTTTATAAAAGATGAAGAATTGTACACATCTCATAAACTCCTTAAATTTGAGTTCAATAATATAACTAGACATAAGAGAAAATGCCTTTGCTTGCACATTCTGCCAGAAACATAATGGTTTCTCCAATTTTATATGGCATTCGTCATTCAAATCCTTCATAATCAGGTAGTTCCAGGCAATCCCTTACAGCTTTTAGCGTAATATCAAGAGAAATAATTTCGAATAGCTAGTTAGATGGAGGCCCTCTTTGAATAATCCAGATCAGTTTTAATAAGTATAATTTTTAGTCACACGAAATGTCAACTCAAGATCTCTCTTACTTCCAATAATTAATCTTTTTTTTCCCCACCCATAGAGATGATGTCAACTGTTTTACTTCGAAGATAATTGGTGATAGTTTTCTGTCAACTTTGTTATTTCTGCGTTTTGTGGAGCTTAGATCGCGCTTTATAGTCCAGCAGTGTGACAGTAGCTTCTCGGTGTATTGGACAGTATAAAAATTATCTCACAAAGTAACTGGCTTTATCTTTAGATCACAAGATGTATCTTATAAATATTATACCTACAATTTTTAGCAAAAAAATATATTATCATGATAATGTAAAAAGTAATACATAGTAGTATTGGATTTCCACACGGAGATCCCGGTTTCGAATCTAGCTGCTGGCCCCTTAGGTTTTCTCTTTCTAGGTGCTTCTTACGGCTCACTGTCCGGTGATGGACAGTGTTGTCTGAATTGAGGAAACACTGTCCTGAGGCCGGCAGTGCACTGAAAAAAAAGCTGCGATTGCCAATAACCTGAGACGGGGACGTCGCACCTAAATAATAATTTTATACTAAATAAAATTAGTATAAAACCATAGAGAGTGTAAGTATATATTGCTAGAATAAACTTTTCTCTTTTTTCAGAACTGTTTTGGAAATATATAAATGCAGAAGTGGATTTTACAAAGAGAGTGCTCGTCTACTCTTTTTCCAAAATCGCTGACTCCGGTTAATTATAGGTCGATGTTTGTCAAGTAATGTGCGGGTTGGACTTAGTAATTTGTTAGAGCATGTTTTGGGCCAGATGCTGTCAGTTGCCTTTAAAAGCTACTTCGTTTTATCCAGTATATCTCAGACAGTAACCTAACAGCGCTACAAACCAAATTCTAATAACCTAGATTTACTTAACCGGAAACTTAATAGTTTAAAAAGTTAAGTATAAATTGTTGATTAAACGATAAAAATGGTACAAAACAGCAAGTACCCAACATTTCATTCATATTTCAGCTCGTAATTCCAGCCAATTAGAAACTTTCGAAAAAGCTTATGTGTTTTACTTAATTTCGTTTCTAATTTTGCCTCCATTTTTCAAAAATTATTTCCCTATTACTATTAGGGCTTTCTGAGCACTTTGCTATTCACCATTGAACCACGTTTCCATTAATCTTTACGTAAGAAGATATTGAAAATCCATTAATATAAATCCATTTTACTTCTTCAAATTTGTAACAATTTGTATCATTGTAGAGTGCTGCATTAAATTATCACTGATATTGTTTAGAATTTATTAGATAGATCCTTATTACGGCCATTTTTATTCATAACATATATTTTTTGTATAAATAATGATAAAATGTAATATAAATCTTTATACGAGGGTCGTTTGAAAAGTCCGTTCAAAAATAAAAACTACTTAATTTTTTGGGGTAAACCTTTTTTATTTTTCAACATAGTCTCCTTTTAGGCTTATACACTTCGACCAACGCTGCTCTAGTTTGTTGATCCCTTCCGAATAATAGGATTTGTCCAAGTCTGAAAAATAGCCATTCGTTTCTGCAATCACCTCCTCGTTTGAATAAAATCTTTTTCCCGCCAGCCATTTCTTCATATTGGGGAACAAATAGTAGTCCGAGGGAGCCAAGTCTGGAGAATAGGGGGGATGTAAAACGAGTTGGAACCCTATTTCCATTAATTTTGCGACCACAACTACTGAGGTGTGAGCTGGTGCGTTATCGTGATGGAAAAGGACTTTTTTGTGGGCCAATCGTGGGCGTTTTTCTTGCAGCTCGGTTTTCAAACGGTCCAATAACGATGAATAATATGCACCTGTAATAGTTTTACCCTTTTCCAGATAGTCGATGAGGATTATTCCTTGCGAATCCCAAAAGACAGTCGCCATAATCTTTCCGGCCGAAGGAACGGTCTTCGCCTTTTTTGGCGCAGATTCCCCCTTGGTAACCCATTGTTTAGATTGTTCTTTGGTCTCAGGAGTGTAGTGATGTATCCATGTTTCATCTACAGTGACGAAACGACACTTAAAGTCCTGCGGATTCTTCTGGAACAGCTGCAAACCGTCCTTGCAACACTTCACACGATTTCGTTTTTGGTCAAGCGTGAGCAATCGCGGCACCCATCTTGCGGATAGCTTTGTCATGTCCAAATGTTGATGCAAAATATTATGTACCCGTTCATTCGAGATGCCCACAGCACTAGCAATCTCACGCACCTTCACTCTTCTGTCATCCATCACCATATCATGGATTTTATCAATGATTTCTGGAGTAGTAACCTCAACAGGGCGTCCAGAACGTTCAGCGTCACTTGTGCCCATATGGCCACTCCAAAAATTTTGAAAACACTTATAAACTGTTCTAATCGAAGGCGCAGAGTCACCATAATGTTTATCAAGCTTCTCTTTAGTCTCCTGAGGCGTTTTGCCTTTCATAAAGTAGTGTTTAATCAACACACGAAATTCTTTTTCGTCCATTTTTTGAAAATCACTCGACTTCCTTGATTCAAACGAATACCAAACACAAAGGAATAGACCGATCTGGCTGAAACTTGGTGTGTGTTCTTCCAAGAGATGCTACTAACTAAACATAACATAACGCGCCAGTAGTGCTATCTCTCTGACTTTGCACGGACTTTTCAAACGACCCTCGTAAGTGTAACAATCGGGTGCTTCATTTTTACTCGGTACCAAATTATTCTCTTTATTTATCTATCAGATCTGGGTTGATGCAAAAAAAATCACAGTTATAAAGGAGGATTTGCCCTTTATTTTGAAGAAAAGTTGGGAATTTTATCTTTTATAGAAAAAGAGAAAAAAATTATCAAAGTTTAGTGTTTTTCAAAGCTACGATTTTCGTGCACTTTTTGTCGATCAACCATTCCAGACGATTTTAATATGCTCCCTTGCAGTGCATTCTCGATAATTTTCTAACTAACCTAAATAACATCATATAAAATATTTAAAAGGATTGCTGTAATTTATGAGACTTTATTTACCAGCTTTTCTATTTTCTGCTTATGATGGTGAAGTGGTTTGGGCTAGCTGGTGTATACTGGTAAAATTGGAACCCAATTCCCGGATCTATCTAATAAAATATAACTTATTTTACATATTTGGATTGTTTACTTTTCCGCCTCCGTACAATGCACAGGTTGCATAGTAGTATATGCAAATTTTGCCTGAAGATATAGGCATAATGTTATTTTAGTTTTCAATATTATGAACGAAAATGTAGTCAGGATTAATTTAGTATGCTAGCTATTGGATATATCCACCATCAATAGAGTACATTAATAGAATTTACCGCGTATAATATAAGCTATTATAGTAAAGGAGCGTTATACATTTAGAAAACAATGTTTCAGCGAATTTATTAAAGAACCTTTAAATTATTCACTAAATAATAACAACCAAGACCAATCTCAAATATAATATTCTACCAATACAATACAGTATATTGTTCATTTGCGGCTACAAATATTCCGAAAGGCTAATTACAAAACAGATTTAATCCGTAGTTATTGCGCAAAAAGTATTTTTTGACTTCGATAATATTATTTATAAGGGAGTGAGTATCTGTTCTCGTTTACCAATAATAATAACAAAAAAGTTTAGGAATTGGACAAGAAATGTAAAAAGTATGAACTCGAACTGTTGGGTTCAGCCAAGCGTTCCAATATTTACAGATTCCAAACTCTACAGTTCACGATTTCTACGCCTTATAATGGCTGCGTACTACATCTCTATTAGAACAATGATTGAATGCAATCCGATCTAAAAGTACCTTTTATTCAAGACCTAATCTCCTTCCATTGCAAGAAGTTTTCTTTCTCAGCTTTCCGCATATCCTAATCCTCTCATTGACCGACTCTTCCTGATTTCAATGTTTCCACAGCGCTTGACACATTGGAGAGCGACCGATGGATGGTAACTTCTCTCTTGTCAGAAGACTAATCATCTGATTTATTTCTTGCATGAGCAGTCGCTAATTCCAATTAAGTTTTTTTTTATGTTCAAATCATTGCCAGACGCCACACCTCTAAGGTCCAAATTTGATTTCTCAATTTTGAACTAGAGTAATGAAATCCAAGCAACTTACAAAAGTGGGACAATTTTCTTTACTTTTGATTGTACTTTGTTAAAGGTCCCAGCAGATATTAGAACGATGCTATCCTTGCATAGTGGGGCCTGCGACTTTTCCTGGTCTTTAAGTAAGGAATCTGATCTTGCTAAAAAACTAATTTACTTCGACTAATCATTGTAATATACTAACCAATCAACTGACTATCGCCGCTGTGGCGAAGCTGGAGGCATTTCAAACGTATTGATATATTCTATTTTCTTTTAGTAAATAGTTAGAAGACTTACGTTTGAAATATTGAAAATTATTCCAGAAGTGCTTTGGAAACAGGCTCTTCAAATAAAACTGCAACACACAACTGCACTTTTCACGGAAGAAAAGATTTAAATAGATTACTGATTAACAGAATTATTGAAATTGGGTACATGACTAGAATTTATTAACAAATACATTGCAAAATATATTTAAAAACAAGAAAATACATCCAAAGCTAAAACAAGAAGAACATTACATATTTCTCTTTTTAGAATCACGGATGTAGGCGAGGTATAATATGCGAGTATTTTATATTTTTAGTGAATATGGTGGGCTCAGTTATTTCCAGCGGAATCAATAGGAACGGCTAAAGGGTGCAGTAAAAACAGGGAAATCAGTAGGAACTCTTGCCTCTTCAGAGAGCCCAGAGCAGCATATTTGTCCGGACCTAGAAGAAGGGTGTGTTGCATTTAGCCTTGTTATTTTATCTCGCAGGCTTCCTGTAGTACATAAATATATATATTTTTTTTCACATATTCCTTTTTATTCACAATGATGGCCAAAGTTTAGATTTTGTATTCATCACATTGGTCCATATTAAAGTATTTGATTTACAGTATTTTTTAGTAGTGTACGTTCTTATTATTTCTGGGTAGACTTTAACTGTTTTTTGTGTGTGTTTTATTGTAATGTAAGCGCAAAAAGAGCTATCGGCTCGCTGAACTTGTATTGTGGAGCATCAGTATTCTAAATAGCACCAAAAAAAAACAAAACCATATATGCTATTGAGATATATGGACTTTAAATAAGGCTTTAAGGAAAAAGCTGCTAGCCACCATGATGGATTACTTGGAGAAGGGCAGCACGAATATCAAGGTTGGAAAGTGGAAGAAGTGAAGAAATAAGAAAGAAAATGAAAATTTCTAAAAATATGTAGCAGAAGATTGGCTAAAGAAATCTTAGGCGGAGAAGCTGAAGATAGAAGAAGAAAGAGTAGACACAAGGAAAAGTGGATAGCCAGCGTCCAATAAAGCCTCCACGGTTATGGACTAAGAGAATAGGATATCCAGGATAGATCCAGTTTGGAAGCTGAAATTAGAAGAAATATTTGGTTGAGGAAAACGTAAGCCTAATTGAGAAACTTTTGAAAAAAACTGCATAAAAAGTTAACATATAAGGGGTACCAGCACCCGCAGTGATGTTCCATTACCTGGAACATCACAGGTCAGTGAGCTGTAAGAAACTCCTAGGAAGAGAAAAATCTAAGGGGTCAGCAGCTGGATTTGAACCGAGGTCCTTCGCGTTGGAATCCAGTATACGCTAACCACTCAGCTAATCCCTTCCCTCTAATCATTACTAGGGTTGTACCATATTAGAAAATGCCTTTCTAAAAATGAACTCGCTGAATCATTTCAATTTAGCAAAGATATTTACGCAATTAATCACTGGCTGACTTAACCTAATAAGAAAACTTAACTAACGTTAATTAACTACTATTTTAATTGACATATAGTTATAGAAAAAACTATAACTAACTATAATCTCACAATCTGTTATGGAGTTTTCTTTTTTCACCACAATACACTTGCGGACAAATAGATGAAACTGGACATTAAAGATATTGTTCTCTCTTGGCCTTTTCATAGTCTCTTAACCATTAGAAATGATCGCAATAATCATCAGCAGTTCTTTTTCTTACGCTGAATGCTACAGAAGGTTTGTCTGTCAGATCGCTTTAATAGCGGTTAAGAGAGCAGTTTCTTCTGTGTGCTAAGATCAAAGATATTAATATTCAATGTTCTTTCCACTCTATTGTAGCTAATAATAATTGACTTAATGACAGAGTTGTAATTTTTTTTATTCCTCTGCTTTCATTTTTCTTGAACTTATTGAGAGTGTAATATCCACTAAGAATTTTCCACTAGCGTCTAAGAATTTATTAATATCCTAAAATGTTTAACCCATTTTTATAAAACTTTTCATACTCTTCTATTATACAACTGTTTCCTCTGAAATAAGAAAATCTAGCTCTAACAGAAAAAAAATAATCTCAAATTAGATTAGTTCAACAAATAGAGCTGTATTTTTGTAAGAGGAATTTTTTTTCCCCTTAACTTAGAATAAATCTGCTAAAGTTTGTTCAAGAAAAAACAAACGTAGATATTTGCGCAAACAAATGTAAATAAAAAGAATGTATAATAATTCTGCACAGAATTCTGCAGTACAAACATTTAGATTGGCCAGGAGTTCACCAACATTCAGAGTGAAACGCCATTTCACGTATTATTTCGTTGATTGTCTGGAAAACAAAACAAACAAAAAATCTAGCAGTGAATTCGGTTGGTTTATTTTTTGGCAACTTCGTTATGATGCGCATAATTTGATCGTTATTTTAAATTGCCTTGAAATTATGGCCAAACGGCTATATGATGAAGGAAGTTTTGGTTAGGTTATCCATTGGGAGGATCAATAATAATCATCCTGGGCTTGGCGAATATTTTATTACATGAGATTCATTTTTTATTGTTACCTAAATAAAGAAATTGGTCATTGCAAACGACAATTTTGCTATAGTGTCAGCGTTTTTAAAGTTTATTGTCTTTCTATGGCATAAATTTTACAATTTTGTTATTGATTACTTGTGTGAGGTGACTACAGAACTGTCGCTTCTCCCCCAATGAAAGGAAACATCATCAACATTTTTGGGCAAAAAGTAGTTTTTGGATGAAATTATCCATTAATTGCCAATAAATTAGACGGTTCAGGTCCCATAAATAAATCAGAAGGGATTAAACCTTAAACTGCTAACTTGTTATTGGCCCAAAAATATGTTTTTAATACTTCTGTTGACAAATAAAATAGCAACGAATCACGAATTTTTAAGCAATTTAACGAAGAAATTTGCCATTGTTAAAAAGTGGGACTGGTTTTTAATTATCCGAATCATTTTACACAGTAAAATATACAGAAAATATCTTAAAGAAATTGGGAACATGATTTTGTGGTGAGTTATTTTTAAGGATTCTTGTCATTGTAAATTTTTATCAGAGCAAGATATTTAGATAAGTTATACGTAAGAGATTTGCAAAAAGGATCTATGGATTGCAACTTTACAATCAATCTTTTGAATTTCCCAGAGATTTGGGCAGCATAAGAAGAATTGTTAGGAATTATATTTTCTGATAAATCTGTGTTTTTGTTTCTAGATTGATAAACTTTGTTCATAAATATGGACCTCACTTAAAAGAAATTGAAGTACCTTAGAATATAAGATCATTCATTACAGGATATAGAACGCTTTTGATGAGAAAAAGCCAGGAAAAAGGATAGATTAACCTTCAGTCAGTGGAGAAAGTCAGAGATGGACATGTTTCATTTTTTTTTCGAGCTATTTCGTGTGGATTATCGTGCTGAATGATAATCTAGAGTGGAGAGGAGCTTCAGCAGACGATTTTGGATTTTGGAGTGTACTGTGATTATGGAAGCAATCTCATGGTGGAGGGAGTCGATCTAGTAAGTCGATGAGATCCAGTCGCAAGTCCGTTGAAATTGCCGGTATTTTTGTTTCAAATTTGTTTTCTCAGTTTTGATACTGCTTGTAAGACAATCCTGAACTAGTTTTCAGTAGATATCGGTGTCAAAAATTAAGAAAAGTAAGATTTGTACATCTTCAGCTTTAGCCGAGGATTGTTTGTCCAAGTCGAGGTGCGGATGTTTAAGTAAAACGCATTGTTTTACTAGTTTCGTTTTGCGAGAAAATGGATTTAGATGAATTAGATCTTTGCGCTATTTATGTTATAGTTTGTACACATGATTGGTGATTATGTTGCTACATTTGTAACTAAAGTCATCTTTTGCGTTGTTAGTTATCAAAGAAATCACTGATACATAAATTGCATACAATTTTATCATTGGTAAATCGTTATAATAATTATAAAGCAAAGCAGAGGATTATAGCGATTTCAATCAAACTTTTACTTAGGCTAGCAAGTGTAGCGTGATAGAAACAAATATGGAATTCAAATCCTACACACTAAACAGATAAATAAATATCTGATAATGGATGAAAAAACTATTAAGGCAGCTACACAAAACGAGCTGGAAAGAACTTAATTATAATCAACGTTAAAACTAAGAATTAATCCATGTTTGAGACATAAATCTCATTTTTTTTGTTTAGCGAATTCCAAATTAATTAACGACTTAAATGATTCTTTAATTTTTATAACAAAATAAATAATTTCACATTTAAAAATAGACATTTTAATACTTTTTCACAATCGTAGTAATAAACATCTAATTTAACTGAAATCTAATTTCACTTAATGCATTCTTTAATTACTGGTAATTAGGAGAACCGTTGGTATTATACAAAATTACAATTTCATTCGACTATTTTATAATCTTATTTTACGAACGGGTCCATTTTTATTAGTTTTAAATACTGTATTTTGGTAAAGAAAATTGAGAATATAATTTGAACATAACCACTAAAACTTTTGTTTGCACTTTACGATCTAAAAAAGCCAATTATAGTAGAAGTAAATAACAAAATCTTTGGATAGACTTCCCTCACATAGATCTTAATTTTCAAAGATTTTGAAATCAAATTCATAACCGATTTCCCCAAAAATAAAATATTCATTAGTTTTTATTTAATCAGTAATGTAGTCGAGCCTAGTGACGGGAACTTGCGCTAGAAATTATTGATAATATGGATCTATAATCCCCACTTTGTGGTAAAGCAAGAAATCAATCAGCAGGTTTCATTTATCCTACTAATTGTAACGATTAGAGTAAAACAAATAAATCTGGTTTCGAAATTCACATCACTTACTTCAAAAGTTTTAGCTCTCAAATTTGCCTTAAAGCTCGAAATTCCGAAATATATATAGCTGTTAGATCATGCAGTTTGAATAAATCGTACATTAGACAGTAATCTGCCCGTTTTCTATCTAGAAATTGTAGCCCCATCTTCAAAAAAAAAAAAACCCCTAATATAAAGAAGTGATTAACCCTCTTAATAATGGGGTTTCTTTCGGTTCGATTTCTTTAAAATCAATAATTTTAGCCTCATAAATAATACAAAACCGTCTGTCTGCAGGATTTCTATGAATAAATAATATAATACAAACAAAATTTAGTTGGCTCGCAGCTCTCGACCTTCTTAGGAGGGGAGGTTTCACCTATTAGGTTTAAGGGGAAGGCACAATAAGCCTCGTGTGGCTGTGGTGCCGTGGGGATAGGGTCCCGCCCCGACTTTTCAAAATCTAAAAATCTAAATCTAGTTGGCTCGCAAAATTATTTAAATACTTTGAACAAGATAATAAAATAATTAGACTGACAGGTATTAAAACTTTTTAATTAAAAGGAGATAAAGATTTCTCATCATTGAATAATAATGACGGGAAAACATTCATAATTTTTAAAAATTAAATTATTTACATAAAAACGTCTATATTTTTTAGGCTGCCATTACATATAAGCATTCAAGTTTGGAACTATTTTACAAAGAATCAACTTCCTGGTGTCGTACAGTAATTTAAACCAAATTCCCTGACTCCTGTTTCTCCAAATAAGGGGTATTCTGCGAGAAAATGGACTATATCTTCTCAGTATAGTCAATTACAGAGATAGTATTTTTATTTTAATAAAAAATTTGAAGGTAGAGCCCTAAATTTTTTAACCTTTATTCTTAAACTTAATATCTTTAATAACGTAACAGTGCTGGATGCTGGTAATTGAAAGCTGCTGATATTAATGGATGAAAATGATTGTATGAAGATGAAAAGATCACGAAGTAAGAGTGAAATCCATCATAAAAAGTGTGTCCTTTGAATAGAATCCTTTGGGTAGACTGATTTTTGCCAAGAATCTTACACGACACAGTGTTCCCTTGTAAAATATTAAATTTGAAATTGCTAGGATTTTGAGTTTAGCTAAGCCTAGACAGAAATGGCCCACCAAAATAGTGCTACTAAATTATGTACAGCTTCTGTGATAAGCCCTAGGCGATGCCAACGCTCCAGATGACCTACTAATTTTAAAGACAAACTGGCCCAGGACACAAAGGATGGATTTCTCAAATTTTACGGATAGGTCCGCCGCAATACTGCATAATTTCGCACGCTTGTTTTTCTAGTTTTTGTATACCCAATCAGTTTCAATTCTACATTCATCATCAGAGCTTAATTAAACAATTTTGATCTAGAAAATCTGACTTTAACCATGTTTTTGAACTCAATCTACACTCGCTGATTTGTGTAAAATCTTTACATCAAATTGATTAATCAACCCAGAATGTCAGATAAAAGAATAAGTCCAGAAGATAATTGAAATTTGTTTTTATTTTGTGAAATTATTATTTGAATTTTTAATAATACCCCCTTTGAGATTGCATTTAAACTACGTCCTATTTGCAGATACATGTATAATAGCAAAGCCTCCAGAGTATTGATTCAATGCTACTCAGTACAGAATATTACAAATTCCAACTTGCCAAGCACTTAATACAAGAGGTACTTTAATTGTCTGGGTGAGCGTGATTAACCGCCACATATTGCGGGACATCCTAGAACTCTTGTAGCATATAATGCCGCTCTTGGGACTACGTTATGAGAAGAGTTATATAAGATATATGTGAGTTCGCTTAACATATCATCTCTACTTAGCTCCAATGCCAGTTAGGAGGTTTTAATACCCACGGAAAAGCGCCATTGTCCATTTACTTAACACTAGATCTTCCATTTTGTCCAGCTTATAATTTTGTTTAGTGTTAAAACAAGTTTAAATTAATAAATTCTTTAATCCTTAATGAGTCATGTAACAACTTAATAAATATAATATCCAACACTTTTTTGCAAGCAAATAGACTTTTGTAAATACTTTTTTTTTTTAATTTATTTTGTTATTTACAATCTGTATAATACACTATACAATAAGTAAATAGGGAGATAGAAGTATAGAGGCTTGAAAGGCAGGAGGAAAGAAACTGCCCAGCGGCAGCACTTTCTACAGGATATTAATTTTAGGCCTTCAGACTGCGAGGAAGTCGCGGGGCCACTGGCGATTCAGTCGGCGAGGAGGATTGTCAGGAATGTCAGAGGAGGCGAGAGACTGTACTAGAGGATTGGATCAAGTGGAGAGAGCAGTATGGAATTGTTGATATTTAGTCTTGGCTAATTGGTGTACGAAAGGGATGTTGAGGTCGTTGTGTAGAGTGAGGTTAGTCACCGTAGAAAGGAGCGTCAGCTATCTGTCGAAGTAGTTTTGATTGAAATGTCTGTACAGTCCGTATGTTTGTAGGTTTGGCTGAACCCCACAGCTCTAGTCCGTAAGTCCACATTGGTTTGAGGATAGTACTGTATATTAATCGTTTGAGTTCAATAGGTAATTTGGAGCGTCGTCCAAGAAGTCTGTAAAGTAGTTTCGCACGTTTTGTCATTGCTTGTCTTTTAAGTCTAGTGTGTGGGTTCCACATGAGTCTCTTGTCTATGTAGAGCCCAAGGTAGCGCACCAGATCTGTATAAGGAAGAGGATTGCTGTTGAAGAGGACAGGTGGACAGAAGCCCCGCCGGAGAGTAAACATGGCGTGCTGGCATTTCTGTGAGTTCATTTTAATCCGCCACTTCTTGGCCCAGGATTCTATTTTATGTAAGTGTGTCTGTAATTTGTATGAAGCTGATGTAGGATGTGTACTTGTGGCTAGTATGGCTGTGTCGTCTGCATATGTACAGAGTAGTGTAGAGGGTTGTACAGGTATGTCTGATGTGTATACTGTGTAGAGAACGGGGCCAAGTATACTCCCCTGCGGCACTCCCTCCCTCACTGTGGAGAAAGAAGAGATTGCTGAGCCAGTACTAATTTGAAAGTACCTATCTGAAAGATAGGAGTTTGTAAATACTAGATTTAAAAATACAAATTCCAAATGTTAATATGGACTAACAATACTTTACACCTTGTCCACTACAATCTTCACAATACACTTCCAAAGCTGCAACAAAAATTTTACTTCCACCTTACAAAATATAACATTCCTCAATTCTTATTTTACTAACAGTGGAAACGAAGGGAAACTCTGTCAATTATACAACAGGTCTACCACAAAATATGGAGAAAATTACTTATCATAAATATTTTAAATAATTAGCCTGTCCAAAGGTGCCCCCTCTAATATTATACACTCACTAATATTAATAGTACAATATAACCCATCTCCTACTTGCGACTAAGTCCCCGCTACTACATCTACTCATGTTTCTACTTATTTACAACCCAGGAAGTACTCTCCGTTTTTATAGCCTCACGGTGGCTGAACTCAGTATTCTTGTCTTCATGCTTTCTCGTTGTGTTCGTCACTTCTGGTTACACTAATTTAAAAAAAAAAGCTTGTCGTTTATTAGTGAAGTAGACAACTGTTGCTGGAGTAGAATATGTCCTTGTACAAAAAGGGTACCTCTAAATACTTATATAAAGTACGGGGAGCCATTGTTTCTTTTGTGTAGCATGGGCATCTGTTTGAGATCTTCATTACATTCTGCAGCATTGTACTACGCATAATTGAATTCTGCAATATTGCATTTAATTTCTTCCAAATAATAATTTACAGAAATTAAAAGTAATTTATCCCATAGTAATAACAAAGATCGCAGTTACTTATTTCATTTTCTTGCTATACAAAACAGGGTTGCCAACAGATTATACTAATTAATAATTAAAACTAGTAGTTAATAATTAGTAATAAAAATTCAAGTCACTGCACGACTGCTTCCAATACCTACTTATTTTAGTATCCGCTCCATTCTTAATGAACAGAATAAACACCAGCTTGTTTAGAAAAATTCCATGCTGCCAACATCTGTTGTTCGAGATGGAGCGACCATTTGCTTACCGATCTTTAGAATGATGGTGGTGGAGATGTTGTTGTGATAAAATAAACCAGACTTACTTATAGAATCATTGCGGCTATCAGATATCAGTTGGCTAATACGTTGAATTTAATGGCGTCTCTAATTAGAACTATCGAAATGCAGTAGTTTAAAGTTACTGTACTGACTTCTTGATACAATGATGGATTTTAGACTGATTAGAAATGTCTGGTTTCGTTAAATATATGACAACTCTTACTACCTGGGGTAATAAAATGGCGATCGTGTCTAATTTTTCGATATCGAATGTTTACCAGATGATCCTTTTGAAGGAACTCGTTCTGATAATGGTATTCTAACGGTATTTGCAATATTATATTTAAAGCAAATCATTTGGCCATAAAAAGCTGCATTTAGTTTCTAGAGACAGAAAAATAATCCATCTTTTGCGATCAACAAGTTAAGCAAAACATTTTTAGAGAACACGTGGCCTTGTGTAAACAACAATTTGACATCGCTAAAGATGCCCATTAAGTAATAACGCAGACGCGTCACGTAAAAGAACTTACAGTGATTACTTCATTTTATTAAAGCAAACGTACAACATGCAAAACAATGGGGATTCAGCAATCTCTTAGCCGGATGTTACAGGGTGAGATTGTCGCGTGTTGCGTCAAGTCCAGCATGCAGAGCTAGAAAATATTGCGTGACTACAATAAGAATCTATAAGCTGGCGACAATTATATCTAATTTTCATAATTTATTAATTATTTTTACCGAAATTAATTTGAAACAGTTTAATTACCTACCTATTGTACGAGTACACTAGATGAATTGGCAAGAATGTTATATGTTTAGGATAGATCAGAGTCCGGGGTTGAAAGAATTTTTTATAAGTATTTCAACCCCTCTAGGTTAATTTTTAGATTAAGTTTATTTTAGGATGTGCAGGAAAATTTGTTAAAAGTACTGCACATTATCATAGTTCTAGGGAAAATAGCCTTCTTATGGTAGATTAGGTCTAATTACATTCGACAATAAAACAATTTAGGTTTTGTCGTTAATATCTTAAGTTGATGTAGATAGGGGAAGGCACGAATGTATTCCACTCCCCCCCTCGTCTACTAGATCGATGAGATGAGAGAGGATGAGTGGAGATACTCCAACTTACCAAGGCTCCACCCTACCTTGCTCAGCAAGGTGCTGAATGTGAAAGCCAGAAGGCTCCACGTGGCGACCCAGCTCGAGTGGCTAAAAGAAGAGAGGAGCACTAAACGATTAGAGGCGCTAATGACTTCGGCAGTCGATGCGCCCAAAAAAAACTTACTAGATGAAACAATCATTAAGATCATGTAGAATTGACGATATCAAGTCTTCATTGGCAATATCCACGTAGAGATGTCCTTGTAGAAATTCGAATCTCAAGAAGAAATCTTGAAAAATACGTACATGGAATTCTTGCACTGATTAGAAATAAAGAAATAACACACAATTTGAAAGAATGATAAGCTTTTGCCCCATTATTGCGGATTTAAAGTATCTGCAGCTACCGAGTATTTAAGAATCATCAATTTACAGTTAGATTTCCATAAAAAATTGTTTAAAACTATTTTTATAATGAATTTATATCAACAAACAAACAGAAAAGGGATTAGCTAACTGTTTAGCTATTTCTTCAGTGTCTCCGAACAGTGTACTCTCGTCACGCGGTCCAAGACGAGCTGTGAGCCAGCTTGCAGCTCCTAAAAAAATAGATATTTTCTCAGCGAAATCCCGGGTTCGAACCAAGCGGCCGGCAATTCCTAAGAGTAAGCTAGTATAATGACGATGTAATGACTAGCTCGGCGCTAATAACCATCGCAGACGATGCGCCCAAAACAAAACAAAAAACTAAAATCATTGTTGGTGATGCAACGAGTTGTCTGTCTGAAGACCAACACTGCAGTGGAAAAAGCTCTGGGCGCCCGTAACTTCACATGTTGATGCGCCTTGGCTTACAACACACTTTAAGAAAAAGTACTTCTAAATAAAGTTACAAATTTTTTGTGCAAAATAAACATTTTACTAGAAGAGATAAAATGCTGTTAAATGCTCCCATCTTGACGATGCCAAGTAATCCATTCACAAGCTGTAGAACTGATGACTTCTAACTGTGTTTTTACTTTGTCAATGGGGGAACCAAGTTGGTAGAAACGCTGATGCAGCTGCAATAATCTTTCACCCTTATGTGAGGATAAATTACCCAACACCTTCGCACGCGCCAACATACCAACCACCGTCCTTTTCTTTTTGTTCCTCACCATTTAATTTTAAGAAGTAGGTAAGCGAAATAGGAGGTGTGGCTATTAAATAACGAAACTATTGCTATAAAACATTTTATTTTAAATTTATACATATTTAGTTATTATCACCTTCAATATACACCCCTCCCCTATCCCTAAAACGCTCCATGCGAATTTACCATTGTTCGAAACAGTGCTGGAAGTCTTTTTCTGTGAGCTCCTGCATGTCGCGTGCCGCTTTTTCTTTCACAGCTTCAACGGACTGAAATCTTGTCCCTTTTAATGCAGATTTGACTTTGGGGAACAGATAAAAGTCACATGGGGCCAGCTCAGGCGAATGGGATGGGATGAAAACTGGGATGTTGAACTTGGCTAGAAACGTCTTGACAGACAATGCAGTGTGTGCCGGCGCGTTGCCTTGATGGAGAACCTGTGACTTGTTCTTCCACAAATCGGGTCGTTTTTTCCTTACTCTTTCACGGAGTTGAGTAAGCACCTCACGGTAGTAATGTTGATTAATTATAATCGATATTTTCATCTGTTTTGGACGTGGAAGAGCGACCCAGCTGCACGATGGTTGTAGATATGGAGTAAGCGGTGGTGAACCTCTAAAGCTGCAGTGGGTACATAAGACTTCATGGTACCCGTCATTTCAAGCAAGCAAGTCTCAGTAAGCCACCGAGTAATCAATCTGTCGGCACTGCTGTCCAATAAACCACCGTAAGACACCAATGGTCTTACCGCCCAGGTATAGTTCCACAAGGTCGTCCTGGGGCTAAATAAATAGAGATGAACAAGACATGTGTTACCAGTTATACAGGGTGTTTCAGGGTAAAGTGTCCTAACTGAAAATATGAGTAGGACCTCAAAACAAGAAAAAATTTTCCTATGAAGGTATGCCCGTAAACGCTTTGTTTATGAGATATTCATGTCTAAAGATTTTAGAACGAATGATAAATTGATTGTATAACTGCTAAAATCACCTCGTGTCTCTAACTGCACATACCAATATTGACATTTTACGGAATAATACCATCTGGAATTTGCACTGTGGACTTTCTAAATAATAACACTTTCTCAATAACATTTATCAGTTTGACGCTTTTACAGAGTTTGCATCACACTCTGAAGAAGACACACTCACAAGAAATGTTCAGCCAAAAAATTTATCATCTCTGGATGCTCGAAAATCCTCAAGCACCATTTTCAGCGTGAGTTTCAGTGATATTAGACAGTATTTTAATTGCTCCGCATTTCTTACCACCTAGGCTTAATGCGGACAATTTTCAGCAGTTTCTTAGTAATGATTATTTCATTTTGATTGAAGTTGTTCCGCCTCAACTCAGAAGGAACTTATGGTTTCAATTAGATGGTTGTCCACCACATTTCGGCAGAGGTCCACGAAAGTGGCTAAATCAACATTATCCCAATCGACGGCTTAGGCTGCTTGCTCTCCAGATCTGACACCAATGGACTGTTTTTGCTTGGGGTGCCATGAAAGGAAAAGTCTATGAAATGCCGGTCAATGATCTTCATTCTTTAAAAAGAAGAGTAATTGAATCAATAACAGCAATCCAGTGCCGTTCGGCTATTGCTGCTGTGGAAGAAAGATACCGATTCCTCATTTTCTTTAATTTCATTTTAATTGTCATTATTTTCTATTAATAAAGTAGTTGGAAGACACTATTAATTTTTTTTATTATAACCTACCTAATATTACTTCATAAAATGGAAATCTTTATACGTGAATATCTCATAAACAGAGCGTTAACGGGCATACCTTCATAGGAAAATTTCTTCTTGTTTTGAGGTCCTAAATTTATATTTTCAGTTTGGGCACTTAACCCTGAAACACCCTGTATAGCTAAAATAATAACTTTCGGTTTTCCCGGTTTGTGGCTCCCCGTATTCACGAGAGTGCATAGCCTCAAATATTTTTGGCTTAAATACATAGTTATTTATTATTTGTTTGATTTTTTACCGGTCGTTTTAATTGAATTACGACACTTTTAGTTTTTTGCCCGTGACTTTCTTACTGGTTACCATGGAGACTACTAGCATAATGTTGCAGTTTTTACTTCTTTAAACAAAAACAATAAACTTTAAGGAAATACCTACTTTGTTTTTACTCACCTCATTATTAAAGAGAAAATGTTTCTCTTAAATATTTCTTAGAAGTACACTAAGATGTATATGACCTATTTCTCGCGGAAAAAGTGATGAAACGGAGTTCACATTCTCCTTGTTCCAGAAGAAAAGTGTAAAAGTGAAGTTGCCAAAGAAAAAAGAAAGGATTACTGCTGGCAAGAGAGCTTAGAAACTAATTAAAGAACTTTTAGCATTAAAGGAATAATAACTTCTGCAGTAAAAACTTGCGAGATAATTACGGAAATGCCAGCGGATGAGTAGAGAGAGAAAAATATTTGGAAAAGGAGAACTTTGAGAGTTAGTACGTGAAATTGGTGATGTCATTATTTTTTTGTTTAAATAAAAAAATAATAATAAACCGAGATGTAGGATACAGTCTACGTTTTGGTGTCACTCTTTGGTTGGACAAATTGAACCAATTTGTACGTAGCTCTAAGGCTGAAGGCGAGAGACTCGCTGATCACGCATCACCGGGCCTCATTCAATTATCCAAGCGATTGTATTATCTCTGCTTCCATATCTGAGTTGAGGTGGTTATATGGTCGGTGCTGGACAGCATCAGATCTGGAGACACCGTACACAATTTCATTATCTCGCAAACCCTTCTAACTAAACTTCTACCTGATGGGGGTCGCCTTCTAAATCAGTGACCTCAGTCCAACCGTGTTAGATTTTTGTAATTTTTGTCGCTCTCACTCTTTCCTCTCGGGGGGTTTTAGTTTACTTAGCTTCCATTAGAGGCGCTGCTGGTAAATAAATCAAAGCTCCTGATAAAAAAAATTATATGGTTTGAACACTAACTCGACTTTCTCACTCTGCAATTGACCTAATTAAGTTTTCTTGAAATTTGCCATTTTTCTAAATTTTTCCATTCAATAATACGAGGTCTGTAAATTAAGTAATGAGACTGATTTTTTAAAAAATTTTATTCAAAAAGAATTACAATTCTATATTGTCACCTTCAAAATAACTTCCTTCTGAAGCCACACAGCGCTGGAGACGTATCTTCCACTCCTCATAGCAGTGCTCGAACTGCGATACTGGAATAGCCTTCAGCTGGTCGGTTATAGCCGTTTGAATGTTTTCGACTGTCTGCCTTGACTTTTGGTGACAAGTCTTAGGTGTTTGAGTACGACACAGAAACCAAGCGCCAGAGCATGGAGTGGCACACTTCAACCTCTCCAACGCCCAAAAAAGCAAGGAAGTCGAAGCTCAACTGCATGCTGATTTGTTTTTTCGATATCCACGGAATCGTCCACAAAGAGTTTCTATCTTATGGTCTAACGGTCATTCAACACTTTTACCGAAAGGTTCTTGAAAAACTTCGGAAAAGGGTCATTTATATGAGACTAAACATCAAAAACAAGTGGGTGTTGCATCACGATAATGCTTCTTGTCACACAGCAATTTCAATAAACGAGTTTTTGGCCAGCAAAAACATTCCTGCGGCTCCTCAGCCTCCTTATTCGCCTGACTTGTGGCGCTGAATGACAAAGTAAATTTAATTGAATTTATATTGATAATATTTTTGGTGGCCTGACAGAAATTAGTGAATAAAACAAGGTGTTTCTTGTGTGGGTGCCCCGATCATTCAGAGTATAAGGGAAACTAAGCGGCATATCTCTTTGCTCGTGAGCAGCGCCTTCGGGTAGCCTTCGACGGCCCTTGAGACAGGCGAAGAAATTTATTATGGGCTATTCTCCAAGGCTGACTTTAGAATCTAATCTGTCAAGACCGTGTGGTTATCAGGATAATTGTAGGCCTATTAACCGGCCACTGCAGGCTCAAAAAACACATGCATCGCATGGGCCTGGCAGATGATAGCCTTTGTAGGTTCTGGCAGAAGGAGGAGGAGGAAAACTGCACTGCACGTGTTGTGCCAGCGTGAGGGGCTTGTTTGGCTAAGGATGTTACTTCTCGGCGAGGAAAAACCAAGGCCTGTGAGCTTTACCCAGGAGTCGCTCTCCAGAATTAAGAGTGATTAAACGGACGGGTCTGTTCAAAAGCAACTCCGACTGTATCCCCAAAATAAAAATCATTTTCAAAAGCGTGCATTCATTATTTTTGTAGAATTTTTTTAATTCAACTTACCAAGCTATTACTAGACTAGTTATCTGCACTGAGAAATTGTATCACTGAAAGCCAAATTTCTCTCATAAACCTAACGAATCTTTCTGTTATTGTTGTAACCAAGTGAACAGAGCGAACATTTTCCGCTTCCTTAATCTCCCCTAATCACAAGAGTGAGAAAAAGCAACATCTGAATGATTGATCATACTAGTTACATAGTTTTTATTTTGCAAATAATTTGTTTTATCTTAAAATACAATACTTAATAATTAGTATTAAGAGCAAATACAAATATTCACGCAAAAATGGTGTAATAATTTATACTACTCGCCACTTCATTTAATTTGTTGAATCAAGTGATTTCATACATTAATATGTAACTCATACGCCCAAAACTGTTTATCTAAATATCAAAATTTTAGACATAAAGCGCATTTATATCTGGTTCATTGTAAAAATACTCTTCATGATAATTGAAATTATGTTCCATTTCACTAATTTGAAATTTCCATGTATTTGAAATGCTAAAATCAATTCACTTTCTACAATCATAACTACCTTATTTACTCGTTGTACATGTATGATTGCAATTCTAATTGCCAGTTATTGTACAGTTATTTCTCAGATTTCAATTAACTGCGGGCTAGTGAGACATTTTGATGTAAAAATTTATAATAAAACAGCGTACTGCTCAAGATAGATTTGAGTTGCTAGCGCCCAGCTTAACCTTTAGTGACAGCCAGAGTGCGTTGTGTAAATTATCACATATACACAAACCAGTCTACAGGAATGAATCACATTATCGCAGAGATTGTAGAAACTATTGCCATTTTTAAAGAGAAGGGAGTCTGCATTAATTTTTTGTGGGTAAGGAGTCATTGTGGTATAAAAGAGAATGAAATTGTTGATACACTTGCAAAGGAAGCCACCAATAGTGGGGAAATGGCTAATTATAAATTACCACACACCGATATCAGGGGTATGATTGCAAAAGCAGCACTACAAAAATGGCAGACAGATTACAATAATGGTGATAAAGGTAGATTCTATAAAACTATGGCAGATCAGTTACCTAGACAACCATGGTTTAAGGGAACTGTCACTAATAAATGGGTTGTTACGACAATAAGCAGGCTGAGAGCGAACCACGCGGTGTGCGGATCGTATCTACACTGGATCAACAAAAGGTCCTCTCCTCTTTGCGTAGATTGCAATGAGGAGGAGGATTTCAAACATATAATAATGATATGTCCACGTTATGTGGTAGAAAGGAAACGAATGTTTGACGATATATACAGGTATTTAGATGCACCATTTCGCTACGAAGACATTATATTCTCCACCAACATTTATGTGCTTGGGTCGATAGCAGAGCTAGCAATGAAATATGAATGTATTTAAAAGCTATAGCCGAATTAGAATGAATGGAAGAAAATGCTTAGAGAAGGATTACGTGATTTTAATTTTGGTTAAGCTATAAGGATGGCAGGAGCACAGAGTGCTGCTCCATCCATTAGCTTTAGTTTATGTAAATAGCAGTATATAGTAGAATGATGAATGTGTGAAGCGAATGTATTTGTAGGTAAGAATGGAGAGTGAGTGATATTCTAGTAATAAGCACCTAGACGATGCTGGCTGTATGGCGGAAGCCAATGCCGAAAAAAAAAAAACAATTTGGAGTTTTTTGTTTTTATTTTTTGATATGGTTCCTTTATTGGTTTGTCCAGTTCTCTAATTGTTTGGAGTCAGTGCACGTAGATCTTACCGATGGATAAATACAGTCACAGCCGAACTGTCGGGTTCATAAGAGGCAATCATATCTTGTCGATTTCGTGAATCAAGTGTAAAATTTCTTCTTCAATGGCAGCATAGTTTCATTTGAACGTTAGGGCGACTATCAAGTTGGCATTTTCCCAAAGCAAGAACTGGAGTTATCATTTACATAACAAATGGCTAACAAGCTACGATGTATAAGCATTCTACCAACCTATCAGCATTAATTGAAAAGCTCAAATTGACATCTAGACAGACACATGGAATCATATCAGCCAATTCGTTTGGATTTTAACAAAATCATATTCAATAAATCAAAGATTCGAACGGATTTGGTACAGAAACCGTAATGAACGGTTGCATCTTTGTATCACTACAAACTGCACTTATTCCAACACTTCTTTAGCTGCAAGCAATACTAATTTTATTTATAGAAGTTAGAACAATTGAGATTCGAGTAAATATTCTTGACAAGTTATCCGTGGTGCTGTGCCTCAAGTTTCATTTTTCAGTTCAATTCTTCTATTCTAGTCTAGATAGCAACTACTGCAGTTACCGCACTTACTGACAATATCCTCTTTCTTTCCAAACATCTTCTATTCTTCTACATGTAACACAGAAATATCAGGCGCCACGGTATCCGAGCGGTTAGAGGCGAGACCTGTAAAGCTAATATGTATTGTGGTACTGGGTTCGATTCCCGGTCTTTGGCCTTGGATTTTATTTAATGTTTAATAAAAGAAATTTACAGTAAAGTATGTTTGCTAGTTGCCTCCGTCCACGACAATTGGTAGTTGGACGTTAAGACCCGCCTGAAAAAATAGGCGATTACTTTACTTTCACAGAAATATCAATTAGATAAACTAACAGACTGGTTTCATAAATTGAAAATTAGTGATAAACGGTGGCGATTATAAGACTAGCTTCAGCATTCGATGCAGACAGCATGTCCGACTTCTTCACAAACTACTCGTAGATTATATTCAAACCCTTTTTTTGCTTGCAAGAAGCAATAGCTTCAAACACAGACAGATCTATTTGTGAATACAATTTTTTCCCCTCTTTAAGAATCTCAAAATGGATATTTGTGGGGAATGCTCGACATGTGATCATAAATCAACATGTTTACAATACTTCTCACAATAAGAGAAATTAAACAGTAAATGTAATGGAAATTAATTTTAAAATACCTTAAAACTTGATAAATTCTATCTCTACAAAAATTTCAATCAGAATAAACACACACAAGTTGTAAAAAGTAACACTTTTAAAAGCCACTTTCAGTTTAAGCTGCGGGGGAGTCTCGTTGTAAAGCACTGATGTCGGTCTGGATATAATAAAAAAAAAAGTCAATAGTAAATATGCACGCGAACAGCGTATTATCAGGCAAAAGGCCATATCTACACGAAAAATACCAAAAATATATAAATATAACTAATTTCTCTAGCTTGGAAATCAATTTTACATTCCTTATCTGCACTTGATTTTCAAAGCAATCCTATGAATTAAATATTAATTGTTATTGATATAAATATTAATATAAAATTTAATAACTAATTAAAAGAATTGTTGAAAATGTTATTAGGTCCTCAGGGCTGGGTAGCATCCCAGATTTTATCCTCGTAGCGTACAAGTTTCTATTGTATCCCTGACAGGTTTTATACTTTCATCCATCAAACAATTCAACTATGTTTCCACAACAAATTGATGAAATCTAAGAGCAAATATATAAGCCGTTTGTTTGCAGTGAGCACAGCTAGCAGGAATCCAATCTTCTACCGTCTGCCGGAGTTTGAAACATATATTATTTACACAATTAGGAAACAAAAGTTGAAATTAATAATTTTACGTAAATAAATAAAACAAAAACATTTTAAATGCAGATTTGACTGAGAAAAACAGGAAAAGAGAGAAAATACATGAATTTTCAAAAGTTCATTCACTTTCATGACTGTACAAAAAGCTCCTCTCAGATGATTACAAAATCAAGAAACAGGTTCATTGAGGAATTTTCCTCTAAACTTCCATGAATGAGTTGCGTAATGGATGAGTTGAGGCCAATCTATACCATTCATCACGTTTACAAATCTTTCTAGAAAGAGATATCTTTCTCCAAAAACTGCCAAACGAATGGGCGACAGGACAGGGGCAGGTAGCAACAAAGTGGAAAGTATCCTCCTTCTCCTCAAGATTACATAGAGGGTATTCTACATCAGACTGTTGCTGGTCATAGGGCTTATAATTAAATCTCATCAGTTCTCCTCTCAGCTTGAGAACCCAACGAACAGAAGATAAGCTATTGAGAGTGTCTACCCCCTCACTGAGTAAATTAGCACATTTCACGTCATGATCTAACAATTTATAAATTGTAAATCTATGAGTAGTGCTTGCTCTTTATTTAAATTTATTTTTGGCGTTCACCCTCACTTGGTCTACCAAGCTCCCAATCTGAGAACTGAGGGTGGCGCCATCAGTTGTGCTCAAATTGATTGACAACGAAAAATGGTGTTACCGGTTTGATCGATTTTTATAAAAAGCTTATTATCATAAGCTTAAATGAAGCTTTTATCGAAAACCGTATTCACTTGTACCGTATAACACACTGAATCTTTCAGCAGTTTTATTACTTCATTACTTATTATCAAACGAGAACTGTTTTCGAAAATGCCGTTTTTCGCTCATTTTTTTTTGCCTTTTCTCTCGAAATCTCTTAGATCTGGGTTGTTGCAAAAAATTACAGTGGTAAACGAGAATTTGCCCTTTATCTTAAGAAAAATTTGGAAATTTTATCTTTTATAGTGAAAGAGAAAAAAAAAATTGTTAAAAGTTGGATGTTTTTCCATGATACGCTTTTTCAGTAAAGTTTTTGACGATCAACCCTTATACAACTGTCCCATCGGACAGTTATAATTACTTAATTGGCAAAACCATACAATAAACAATAATGTTACTTTACAGGAAAGGCTCTTTCACATAGAAAGAAGTAGTTCCGATTGCCTATTTTGAACAAAACTTCCTCAATCAGCATCCTCAATTAGCACTTGAGCAAAATAATCAAATTTTAACTTCATGCGATGGTTTGAGTTAAGTTGGATACGAACAGACAGACTGTGTTTTTTTTTTTTTTTTAATCACTTTTTAAGGACTCAAGGTACCACAAAACGGATTTTTTTTTAATGAAAACCCAAAAATGAGATTCTGCATGGTTACAATACTTACTTTTAAAAAGTAAGAGAATGGAAAAAGAAAACTGAAAAAGTTTTCTAAGTTAGTTTTCTAAACGTGAGAGAAATTCCAAGCACTTTTCGCAGGATAAACAGCGCTTCCGTCCGCCGACTAGATTAACTCGCCCAAAAAAAAAAAAAAAAAAACTGCCATTACTGTTACCTACTTTTAAAGATGGTGGAGGAATACTGTACCAGTACCCAGAATCATTTCACGAACTAACACCTCTCTAAGACCTTACTGCTTTTACACACATATACCCTACAATCATAGTTACACTAAAGTTAAATGTTTCATCAACAAGAGAACGATCTCCGCAGTTAGTGAATTTCAAGTTTAAAGACTATCTAGCAAAACTCATTTTCTGGGAAATTCAAAGAAATTCACCAATATTTGTAAAGTAATAGTTTCGGTGAATGAACTTTCTAGAAAATTCAAGCTTGGAAATTCCACTAGCACTTCTTTTGCTAGTGTATTTTAATTAATTTTAACAGATGACCGGAATGTGTACAATATTTAGAATTAGCACTTTACAGGAACGAACAATTTTAGAACTCTTCCGGTAAGATGGCAGTTTCAGAAATAGGTCACGATCGATTACTTCCTCATGCAAATACGTGAAGGTACGACTAAATAAATTGTTTTACAAAAAATGATAATAATGTTGATTTTAAAACAGGGAGAAGGGATCTTGATATGGATTTAGCTATGGACTGGCTTGACCTAAGGTAAATTACCAAAATAAATCCATAGCTAACGAATCCAGGTTTACAAGTTTAAATACTTTCCTTTAACCACCCTCATGTTTTGCTTCTTTTTGGCTGAACGGAATGAATCTGGAAATTACTTTTTGCTGTTAATCTTTTTTTTATTCGCTAAATATTGCGGTACCGCAATATACAGGGTGTACACGGAGGAGTGGTCGAAACTTCGGGAGGTGATTCAGCAGCTCAAATGCAACAAAAAATATTCTATACACATTGGCCCGATTCTCAATAGTGTCCATGATATTTGCATTTTTAACTTTTCCGTCGATATTCGCGTTTTTCACCATAAAAACGGCCGTAACTTTTCTATCCTTTATCTGCTTATTCCAAACGAAAGAGCATTAAATTTCCTATAAATTTGCTTGGTATAGAGCCTTAAAACGATTCTTATAACAATGAAATATTTACTTGAATGTCTAAAAATTTCGTTCTCGATGATTTTTGTTAAAATTTTCAACTGCATTTTCTCTATGGTTAATGAATCAAGGAATCACATAATTTCGGAAAAAGTTGCGCATTTATTGAGCTTCAAGATCATATGGATTTTTTTGGTTTTTAATGAAACCCTACCCCGAACAGAGGGGTGTAAATGCAGAAAACTAGGATTTTGCAAACTGGCTTTTCACTACTAATTTACTCAAATGTCAATTTTTGGAGAAGGAACAAAAAGAAAAGTAACCATTTTAGTTTTTCACAATTATCATTTAATAAAACGGAAGTAAAAAATAAAGTAGCAATAAAACGCAGTAGTTGACTACAATTGTTGGTGCAACTTATTTTAATGACATAATGGAGGTTTTTTTTTTTATCAAAGTTAATTAATAATAATTCAAAAATAAAATGGTTATATTCTTTTTGTTCCTTCTCCAAAAATTGATTAGTTTTGAATTATTATTAATTAACTTTCTCACCATCAATTCTTTTTATTAATGATTTTGTTAAAGATATAAATCTAACATGGATATTTTTTACTGTGAACTTATCAATATAGTTCACACTATACTTTTGCCCAGGCAATCAGCATTTAGGGCAACAGCACAATAAATAAACCGATTGAACGTTCAAATTTAAATCTTTTATTATTTGGTTATTAAATAAAGTGTATTAAACATGGATATTGTTCTTTTTTTACTTATTTAGAACAGTATAATGTAGGGCAACAAGCAAAAGTGAGGGTATAGAGGTAAACAAAAACAAGAATGGCACCTGATGTACTCATAGTACACTAACATGCTCCCCTAGTTTACAGTAAATGATCTAGAGGTTACATTTGCGCTTTAGGCTGGAAACATAGTGCAGCGGCGAGCAAAGCGGCGAAAACAAACAAAAGTTATCATATGGGACCGCGCATAGTGGAGAGCAAAGCGAAGATAGAGCAACGCTACCAAGAGAGAGTAGAGCAAAGCGTTATGACATGTTTGATTTCTTCGCTCTCATCGCGCTCAATTTCCGGAAAGTTAAAATGGATATTGCTGCATTTATTGGTGTAGTATTTTTTAAAGAAACCTCTGTGGGACCAAAAGGATCTTCTACATCACAACCGATTTGTGTTGGATAAGAAATGGGACAGGATTAATGGGGTTAACATTGAAATTCTTCCTTTTCTTGATTAACATGCCTTCAACACTGGCTGATATGTAATTAAATGCCACGGTAGCCGAGAGGTTAGAGGCGAGACCAGCGAAGCTAATATGTATTGTGGTACTGGGTTCGATTCCCCGGTCTTAGGCCTTGGATTTTATTTAATGGTTAATAAAAGAAATTTACTGTAAAGTAAGTTTGCTAGTCGCCTCCGTCCACGACACCTAATTGGTAGTTGGACATTAAGCTCCGCCTGAAAAAATAGGCGATTACTTTACTTTACTTTTTAGACATTCGAAAATACGCATAAAACTTGCCAGGATGCTCCCGAAGTTGTTGGTACAAGTGATGGAATTTACCAAGTTCATGTCTAGTTATTTTTATATCATGTACACTGCAGTTCCTGTTTATAAGCAGCTGTAAATACCAAATTTTCAAGGAAGAATTTTCGTATAGTAATAATTCCTCCATCTTGTCTCGTCGAAAGGAGAACGCCACAAAATTCGTCACTATGTGCATGTTAACTCTTTGCTCGTTGCTCTCTCTGATTTGAAACAACTATGTTTCCAGGCTTATGCATCACCTTGGGTCTCCATAGAGTGTGGTAGCTGATAATCAGGATATCACGGGATTCGCGTGAGTGGAAAAGCTGGAATTTAATTATTATTTTTTAATTTAGTGTTAACCAGATCGGATACGAACGGGATATAGAAGTAATTACGGAGGTTAAGTTTAGAGTTATAATTACCTACTTCCCTGGTGCTGCAGCCCGGGTCGGGCCTTGACCTCCAGAAGAAATCGACCCCAATCGTCCCTATCCAAAGCCTTAGACCGCCAATTCCGGGCGCCTAGCCTGGTTGCATCCCTTCCAACCTGGTCATTCCATCGAGCCCTCGGGCGTCCAACCTTTCTAGTACCGATGACACTGAAGTTCAAAACTTTCTTCGGCATTCTGCCGTCTTCCATTCTCAGGACATGTCCCACCCACCGGAGCCTATTAATGCGGATTAATTGCACTGCTGTAGTATCATCAAATTTATCGTAGAGCTCTTGATTATGCCTCCTTCTCCATTCACCATTAACTTGAACTGGTCCATAAATCCGCCTTAAAATTTTTTGCTCGTCCAAAGTTTGGAGATATAAAAGCGAATATCTGTAATTTGTCGGAGGATTTGACTGGATGTGACGGGAATGGGGAAGGCTTGGTTGAATCCCAAGTTCAGCAGATACCTCATTCAAAAAAAAAAAAAAAAATTTATAATAATGAATAAAATAAAAAAGTCGTATGACTTTTATTTATTACAGTATTTACACAAAATGGGCGCTACAAACTTATAAAGTTATTTAATAAATGAATTGCATTATTTTATTTGAAGCGGCCTCCGATTTAATTTTAATGCAGCTTTTTCGGTTACCTAAGATTGGACAGACCTGAATTAGAATATTTTCCCCAACAGAATTGGACGGTCTTGGTCTTAAGCCCCAGGATAAGAGTTTGTTTTATAGTAGATATAAATATTCCTTATATCTTGTTTAAATGTTCTCCTAAATTCCCAAATTAATCTGAGGATGTAATTGATTTTTTGAACGAGTAATTGTTGAAAATATTGCCGTGAAATAGACCGATTAATGTTGATATCGCATCATCTTCTCGACATATTGAAGAAGCCCTTAAAAAACTGACATTCACTTGCTAGATTAGATATAAGTTTGGCCACATGCCACTTTGGGCAATCATCTCCCCTTAATTTTGGCCACTTGTAGTTTTTTCTATTCATATCTATAATTTATAATGATAATAAAAAAAGACAGAGGACAATCCGAGGGGTACCTAATGGCCACAAGTATGGAAGATGGGGTTTTATATCTAAGGGTTGAAATAAGCTAATCTATTTATAGTGTAGCACATCACAGTGTGTCATATGGGATGGTTATATACATTGTTACTGCTGGGAACTTGATGGTGCCTAGTCTGTAGTGAATAGAAAAGAAAAAAAACGACGGAAGGCCTAAGGGCAGTATTTGCAATGGAATAAAGAGCGAACTGGTGGCATAGAGAGAGTATTGTGGGTGAGCAAGTGCCCATGAACATGGCAGCAGAATGCGTGCACATCTGGCCGCCTCTTGTAGCAGGTCCCTCTGGGCACCCCTACTAGTTACACACTTTCTAGCAGCTAGCAGGTGCCTTACACTGGGGGGCACAAGAACCTTTACAGAACTAGTTCACACAAACTCAGTTTCTCACATATCCCTTCTTGGTGCCCTAGTGCCGTCACACGTTTTCCTGCCCTAGTTACTTTGCTTACAAAGCTGTAAACCTTAGTGTAAAGCAAACTTATTTTCTCATACAGACTCAAACTGCAGTTTTCCTTCCACTTTACAATTCACAAGTACTGCACTTGTCATTTTACTTCTTTAAACAAAAACAAAAGACCAACTGCTATAAATACCTATTCTTACTATAAATAGACATTGTGAATTTGCATTGTACATGTTTTGCAGGACGTTTTGAATTCAAAAAAAAAAAATCTTCTGCGAACCCTCAAACGACTTTTTTTTTAGCGCAATTTACATTATTAAATTTTCTGAAACATTTTGTACAATATCTCAAAACATTACCTTCACTCACCGAAGCATTACTCTTCCTCCTATATTTTACAATTTAATTCCTTTACTTGTAATCAACACAGTCCGCTACCTTGGGCTTTACCTTGACAAAAGACTTACATGGAACCCTCATACTCGACTTAAGGAGAACAGAACTCAACAGACGCTTTCGACAACTGAAAAGACTACTCGACAACAGAACAAAACTCACTCTGGACAACAAAAGACTTATTTATGCAAGTATATTAAAGCCAGTCTGGGCTTATGGCATCGAACGTTGGTGTTCAACCAAACGCTCAAAACCTCCAAAGAATCCTGGCCTTACAGTCTAAAATTCTTCGCTCTATAGTTGGACCCTCCTTTCTACGTCACCAATCAAACCATTCACACAGACTTGAACATTCCTTTCGTCACAAAAGTTGCAAAAGCACAATACAGAAAATTCTATCTTAACATTCAATCTCATTACAATCCACGTGTACAACATCTATCTTCCAGAACATTTCCAGACAACACTTCTAGACGTCTTAAAAGACTGTGGCCTCGCGATCTTCTCTCTGATGAAGAGAATCAGTAGAATTTAGAATGTTATTGGAGTATTACCGTTGGGTAACTTCTCCACTCTGATATGTGTGATATGTTGCTTATTGTTACCCTTATTAAATTTAAATTTGTACAGCAAATGCAGCGGACTTAAAAAATATTCTTTCTTAAGGTACCATTTCAAACACAAATTATTCTTTTAAATTTATGAAATTTGTTTTGGACAGTGAGCTGTAAGAAGCTCCTAGGAAGAGATTAAAACTGTCCGGTAGGACAGTTGTATAAGGGTTGATCGTCAAAAACTGCACGAAAAAACGTAACGTTGAAAAACACCCAAATTTGACAATTTTTTTCTCTTTTTCTATAAAAGATAAAATTCCCAAATTTTCTTTAAAATAAAGGGCAAACCCTCCTTTATAACTGTAATTTTTTTGCAACAACCCAGATCTAATAGGTTTCGAGAAAAAAGTTGCCGAAAATGAGCAAAAACGGCTTTTTCAAAAAATGTTCTTGTTCTTGTTGTTGTTACCTTTTTTGTAAACAACGTAGCGCCTAAACGCGTGAACCGATTTTCATGAATGAGGTGTCATTCGATTCGGAATTTTATGTAGATGTGCCTTTTGGGGATCCTGACGCTGTACAATGAATGGGAGAGGAGTTAGCCCCCTTTATGTAAGGCCCTCTCCAAAGTTATTATTACTAATTACTCTGTAAATCTTGGCCCGATTTTGATAAAATTTGGTAGGATGATAGGGTTAGGACTCCCCTACGTAACATTAAAGCGGCGATCTGCTCTTACACTTATTAAGGGGATGTATAGCGATCGTTTCAAATTATCGAAATTCATTTTCATGAATGAAGTGTCATTCGAATCGAAATTTTGTACAGATTTGCACTTTGAAAGTCTTGACGCTGTGCCTTATAAGGACGGGAGTTCGCCCCACCCAAATAAGGCCCTTTCTAAAACTATTATTACCAATATTTCTATAACGCTTAGTCCGATTTTGATAAAATTTAGCACGAAGAAGTGATTAAAGCTCCTCTACGTGTCTGTGAAGTGCCATCATGCTCTTACTCCTACTAAGAGGAAGTACTGCAATCGTTACAATTATCAATGAGTGAACCGATTTACATCAATGAATTGTCGTTCGATTCAAAATCTTTGTCTCTTTGCCTTTTAGGGAGAAGTACTGTATTCGCAGTTTATTTTTCTTACTTTTCTTAAAAGGAAATACTGAAATCGCAGTATAATTTTGCTATTTACGTACAAATACCTTCCTATTTTATTCAAAACAAGTGATGAAATTCACCAAGTTCATTTCTAGACTTATTTATGTCATGTACACTGCAGCTCCTACTACTAAGCTGCTGCTAATACCAAAGTTTCAACGAAGAATTTTCATATAAAAATAGTTCCTCCATCTTGTTTTGTCAAAAGGAAAATTCTAAAAAATATTAATGAAAATTAATGCAGTAAAATTACTTAATAATATCAATGAAGTATTAATGAAATGTTGGGTACTTGCTGATTTGTGTACCTATTGGCGTTTAATCAACCCTTATACTTAACATTTTAAACTGTAAGTTTTTGTTAATAATCTATAATCCACCAATTGAATTCGAACCCGGGACCTGTGTATGGGAATCCGGTACGATAACCAATTATTTATTACGTAGTTATTACTATTAAATAGGCCATAAGTCCATGCTAATCAATAATCAATTAGTTATTTCTATTAAATAGGCGATAAGTACATACATTATAACTAAAATGGAACTTTAAAGTTGAACCCAACCACACTCGTTGCCCCGAAGTGACCTTGATATTATAAGAATTTATAAGTTAGAACCTTGATCATTATAGTGAGTAAATACACCTGATTTTTCTTCAAACAGATTAGTCTTCTAACAAAGTATCAAAGAGAAAATTAAAATTATTTATCAACTATGGTATAGATTATATACTAAGAAATACAATAAATATACTTAAACGGTCGATGACCTAAAAAGAAAATAATTGAAAGATAAAATTAGAATATTTTATGGATTTTTTGTTGTTTAATTATGTACACAGAGCAATGTTCAAAAGGTGGAAGGTTTCACAATATAAAAGGCTGTGCCCACATGGTTAATTTCTGTTTAATTCAAGTTAATCGTTCTGTTTTATCATGATAATAATAAAAAAAGAAAAAAAGAGCTACCATATAAGCGAACCACAAAGCGATAGAAATATACCCTAACCACAACGTTATTGATGACCTTTAAATAAAAGCAAAAGTTCATTGTATAGTAAAAAACCAATAATCGTAACAATGAGATAAACCAAAATAATAACCAAAAGTGATAATTTTAATGTACCATTTATTTCACGAAAGGTTGAACGTTTATTTGGAAAACAAGAGCAATTTAAGGTTAACTTTATTTGCAACAGATAATCAGTTATGTCCAATAAATGTGTTTTATTCCCTGTTTAAAGAGTGAGAAAGAGCTAGTCCATTTATTTATTCAGGAAATACATAAAACAGAGTATTTATTGAAGAGCTGATTATTTTCAGCTTAATCTAATTAACTTTTAATAAAAAATGAAAATATAGAAGATGAAAAATTGGCACAATAAATTCCAAATTTTAGATATATTTTCTAGCTTTTTTCATAGAAAAACTAATTCAAATTGATCAAAATAAAATCATCGTGAAATTACCTACGTCAACAATAAACTTATCTCGCTAAAACAAAAAAAAGAAGCTGAAATTTGAATTTACTGTGTGCGCTTTTGGCTAAGTACTTTACGAAACTCAAAACCAAAAAGTTGCAGATGGTTGAAATTCTGAAAATCAGCAAAAGTACAACAAACAATGGATGGCACAAAATAATTTTGGTCAAAATCAGTCAGGTGGTTGTATATACAGGGTGACCAGAGTTATATGCTCCACCCACTGTATCTCGAGATACTGCTCCAACTTTTGTTTTTCAAATGGAACGTTATATTTTTTTGCATATTTTTATAGTATTTGAGCTCCTAAAAAAAAAAACAAAAAAAAATTTTTTGATATCGGTTAGGTTTTTCAAAAGTTATGGTAACTTAAAATATGAAAAACAAATTCCATTTTATTGTCGAAATTACATTATTTTTTTAAAAAAAAAATCTGTTCAAACTGGGCACAATCAACGGATAGGCAAGCCAAAACTCTGGTCTCCCACGCTCTGTGTGTAGCAGCACTTGTGGTGGCGAAGTCAAGATCTAGGCAGGCTAGAGTTTTTCGACGTTTCAGATCACCGACTGAAGCTATGGGGTTAAGGTTACTGTACACTTTATTTTTTAGATATTCCCACAAAAAATAGTCCATTGGGGTTAAGTCCAGAGATCGAGGTGGCCATTGGATGGGACAGTGAGTCCCTAAGCACTTTTCATGGAAATTTCTGTACAGGTAAACTCGAACCCCTCTCGCATTATGTGCCGGGCAACCATCTTGTTGAAAATACATATCTAGCCGACGTTGTAGAGGAACACCTTCAAGTAGAACTGACAAAATGTCTTTTAAAAAAAGTTAGATACTTTGCACCAGTTAAGTTCTCTCTGTAGAAGTATGGGCCGATTAGTTGATTTCCTAAAACTCCACACCAAACGTTTGTAGAAAAAACAACCTGAACGTCGAATAACTCTAGCCTGCCTAGATCTTGACTTCGCTACCATAAGTGCTGCTACAAGCAAAGCGTGGGAGTCCAGAGTTTTAGCTTGCCTATCCCGTTGGTTGTGCCCAGTTTGAATAGATTCTTTTAAAACAATAACGTAATTTTTACAATAAATTGAAATTTGTTTTTCATACATTAAATTACCAAAACTTTTGAAAAACCTAACCGATTTTAAAAAATTTTGTTTTTTTTTTTTTAGGAGATCAAAAACTATAACGTTCCATTTGAAAAAACAAAGTTGGATGCTGTATCTCAAGATACAGGGGTTTTAAAAAATGGGTCAATCAGTGAAAATAAACTAGACTAAAAATGATTAAATACGTGTTTTTTATTTTTTCGAAATTTCCCGCCGTTTAAAAAAAAAGTGGGTGGAGCATATAACTTTGGTCACCCTGTATAAAGTAATAGCCTAGTTTTTCAGGCTAGGCTTAACACGTCCAACTACCGATTAGGTAAATTTGTTTTTTAACAAATAAAAAGTAACCAATGAGAGATTTTGAACCGATTATCGTTCCCTTACAAATCCACATTACTGACCAATCCACTAGCATCCGCCCTTGAAGTGCATTAATAAAATAAAATACTTTACAAAATTAATTTTTTTGTATTTTACAATTGAGAGAAGGAATTTCTAAATTTGAACAAAATCATTTAACTGAAAACGCTTCTCTAAAACCATTTTCCGTATTTTAAGTTTTTAAATTTAAAGTTCATTGATTGTAAAAACACAAATCTAAAACTTTCACCTATGCAGGGTGTCCCAAGCTATATGGATAACGACTTTTTTCTCGGAAACTAAGATAGCTAGAAAAAAACTAAAAAATACGTGTTCCCTTAATTTTTTTTAGAAATCCAAATTTAATTTGTAAATTTTTTTCGGTGCTTCCAGAAGCGAGATACAGGCACCAACTTCATTTTTTCAAATGGGAAGGTGCGGTTTTATTTCAGAAATAGATTCCTCTATTTTTTTTCAAGAAAAATTTACTTGAACGCTTTCTTTCTGTGAGCGATATTTTACAAGTTATGAATGAAAACATGATTCTTATAAGAAATGTCAAAATGATAATATTATAACGGTTTTTTTGATTGAATAAGAAGAAAAGTACTATTTTATTATAAATTTTACTCCTCATTAATATTATAGATCATGCTCCGTCTCGATACAACACCATCAGGCATGTAAAGAGATATCTCGACAGGCAATTTGATGGGCGTGTAACTCGGGAAGGCGATTCAGTGGCCACCTCTCTCACCGGCTTTGACACCTATGGACTATTTCCTTTGGGTATCCCTGAAAAACAAGGTGATTATTCATAACGTTTTTCTTTCTTTCCTTATTTCTGCTTATCTAAAAGCATTTCTAAATCTAGGTGCATCAGAATCAAGCCGGAATTGCATCTGAGATGAACTAAAGCTGAGAATATAGATGCCTGTAACTCGGTTAAAGCCGAATCTATTTCTATGGCAGTAAGGGGCAATTGGCAGGAAAGAGCATGTCTCTAATAGTAGAGGCCATCTCGAGCATGATCTGTAATATTAATACAGAGGAGTAAAAATTATAATAAAATAGTACTTTTCTTCTTATTCAATCAAAAAACCGTTATAATATTATCATTTTGAAATTTCTTATAAGAATCATGTTTTCCTTCATAACTTGTAAAATATCGCTCGCAGAAAAAACTGTTCAAGTAAATTTAAAAAAAAAAAAATAGAGGAATCTATTTCTCATTCCCCATTTGAAAAAATGAAGTTGGTGCCTGTATCTCTCTTCTGGAAGCACCGAAAAAAATTTACAAATTTTTGGATTTCTAACAAAAAACTAAGAGGACACGTATTTTTTAAATTTTTTTTCCTAGCTATCTCAGTTTCCGAGAAAAAGTCGTAATCCATATAACTTGGGTATAATCCATATACCTTGGGTATAATCCATATACCTTGGGTATAATCCATATAACTTGGGTATAATCCATATACCTTGGGTATAATCCATATACCTTGGGTATAATCCATATACCTTGGGTATAATCCATATACCTTGGGTATAATCCATATACCTTGGGTATAATCCATATACCTTGGGTATAATCCATATACCTGTATAAAATATTTTTTTCAAAATTTCTATTAACATTACTTTTGGGAAAGGGGAGGAAGATTTCTTAAAAAATGTTTAAGAATCAAATTTGGATAAAATTTTTTGTAGTTTAAAGGAAATAAGATTTTTTTTTTACCGCTACATCTTATTTTTACTCATGAGTCGGAGAAAAATAGAGCAAATAGAGCAAAAATAACCTTGTAAAACACTGCATAAAGCAAATGTTATTGCAGCTGACATAAACCTTGATATTAGTGAGAAAAATCTTGAACATAATTTAAAAAAAAATATATATGGAAGAAAAAATGAAAATTGCTAAGGACAAAAAAGAAAAGCTTTAAGAAATATTGTTAGCTGTATGCAGTTGTAATTTCCTCTTGAAATAAGATTATGTAAAATAAATAAATTCGACCGGGTATACTCGAGGGAAATTTGTACCATTACTGGCCTAACTCGCTTGAATATAGAATGCCAAAACAAAACCACATTCATGGCAGAAACCTGATTGTAGCCCTCCGACAATTCTCTTATTATTTATAATGTGTTCAGGCTTTGAAAACAGGCTTAGAACTTTATTTATTATATGCATGTATACAGCTTAAATTTCTTACAAAACAAAAGAACTAAACCAAGAAAATATCTTACTATTCAGGTAATTATATTAAAACTGGATGATGAACTGATGAGAAAGCAAAACTAAACGGTGACGTCGATAAACGAAAGGCTTTAAGTAAAAGTAATAAACCGGGTAACCTGGAAAAACCTTCTTTAACTTGAAAAAAAAAGTTTATCCGCAAGAATTTTGCAACCAAACTTCTAAATAATCCAGAGGGCAGTAATTAGATACCATTTTAAACGGAAGTTCATTGACAGTATTTGCGATTATTACAATGCTTTCCAGAATGCGAGGTGTGACTATTAAATAACGAGACTGATGCTGCTACAGAAGAACTATGCATGCGCCAAATCCTAACGACCGACAGCTGTGCAGCGTAAAGCCTTCTCTTTCGATTGCAGCGTCTCACGTGCTTGTAGAGAAATCTGTCTGACCGGAACCGCCGTTTCTGTAAGAGGTGTTATTTTCGTTTTGCCGAAAACATGATACTACACATGTAGTAGAGCAACGGATTGTCGTGAAATTTCACATGATACTTGGTAAAAACGCTACTAAAACTTATCTTTTATTAAAAGACGTTTATGGCGATGAATGTTTATCACGTGCGCGAGTTTTTAAGTGGTTCAAACGTTTCCAAGATGGCCGAGAAGACGTCGGAGATGATGACTGGCCGGGTCGCCCTTCCACGTCCAAAACGGATGAAAATATCGATTATAATTAATCAACATAACTACCATGAGGTGCTTGCTCAACTCCATGAAAGAGTAAGGAAAAAAGACCCGATTTATGGAAGAACGAGTCATGGGTTCTCCATCAAGACAACGCGCCGGCTCACACTGCATTGGCTGTCAAGACGTTTCTAGCCACGTACAACATCCCAGTTTTAGGCCATCCTCCTTATTCGCCTCACCTGGCTCCATAAGACTTTTATCTGTTCCCCAAAGTCAAATCTGCATTAAAAGGGACACGATTTCAGTCCGTTGAAGCTGATAAAGTGAAAGCGACACGCGTCATGCAGGAGCTGACAGAAAAAGACTTCCAGCACTGTTTCGAACAGTGGTAAATTCGCATGGAGCGTTGTAGGAATAGGGGAGAGGTGTATATTGAAGGTGATATTAACTAAATATGTATAAATTTAAAATAAATTTTTTTATAGTAATAGTCTCGTTATTTAATAGCCACACGTCGTATAGCAACGACCAGCCAATTGTTTTTATGTAAAACGTCCATATCCCAATTATTAATATCAAATTCCTGCCACAGTATCAATTTATGGGTAAATAAGTAGCGTATAAAATGGGTATGATATCTTGCTACTGGACCCACAGAGTGCTAACTTTTGTAAACCTAAAATAATTTGCTTAATTATAGTACTACTACTAACCTTCGAAATACCTTTCAAGTATAAATATTTCTTTATATAGTAGTAACTGAAAGGTGACCAAAATAAAACCAATCAAAAAGGCACTTACACCAGGGACAATCAATACGAATGTCGAATGTTCTAAGAGGTCAATAGGAAGCTGAATGATTCTTCTGAGATCTCTTAGGGCTTCACTCATTGCAGCGCCAAACGTTTTTGTTGGCCATCTGGAGTGCATGATCTTCTAACATAACATGAAGCCATTGTTTCATAAGTTATTCTTCAGTATTCCTACTCTAAGCATAAAGTTAAATAATTAAATTGAAATAGCCAACCCAGTTATTAACACTGAAGCGGCAAGTAACCTGGCAAGTGGATACTGCAGAGATTTTAAATGGCGTTAGCTGTTTCTACCTTCATCATTCGTAAATCAAGGACATCGTCCTCCCAAAGTCTCGTTCCCTGGCCTTGTTACAGTTGGGGATGATGGATATCGCCGCGCCAGTGTCCACCAGGTATCTTGTCCCTGTTTTTATGTCAGTGACGAAGAGACGGCGGAATTTATTAGCGGTAGCGGGTTCCGCCTTCCCGTCTACCGCGTCCCATTTGTTGACGGCTGGCTGGTGGTCCCCCATTTGCAAGGTTTCTTGCACTTGGTGGCCTTCTCCCCGAACTTGTGGTGGTAGTAGCAATACCCATCCTTGGGAGCTCCTTGGTCACGGTTACGGGACCTACTTCTTCCACGGTTGCTGCGCTGAATGGTAGTGGCCAATGAAGAAAATTGCTCGTGCAAATCTTGCAGTTGCTTCTCCAGTCGAGCCAGTCTGTCGCCGTCAGTATCTCTCACAGCGTGAACTGAGGTGTTGGAGTCTACCTCCATTACCTTGTCTGCCACAGTGGCCAACTTGTCTAGGTCGTCCTGTTCAATAGCGGCTAGAATCCCTCTCACTCTCTGCGGTAGTGCTCGCAGCCAAACGGTACGTAAGACGCCGTCCGACATCGCTGTACCCGCTTGGTTTTGCATTTGTCGCAACAGCTGTGAAGGAGTCATGTCGCCAAGCTGTGTTTGTTCCAGAAGCCTTAATATCCTTCTCTCCTGGCTTTGACTGTAGATAGCGATCAGTTTTTCCTTCGTTGACGTGTAAGGCACTGGACCAGGTGACTGCACTGAGCCGGCTATTTGTGTAAGCACCTGATATGGTAGCTGACCAACTAGGGCTTGAAATCGTCCAGCCTCGCTCTTGATCTTGTAGGCCCCAAATAGAGCTTCGATTTGTAGAAACCATAATGCTGGATTTTCCTCCCAGAACTGGGGTAACTTCACGAGGCTTACAGCCTCTGTGTCCGGTGCAGGCTCGAGCGGTGCGTCCCTCGCTTCATTCATCACGTCGGGGTCACCAATTGTTGTATACTAATGCGGCCGAGGGATGAAGTCCAGTATACAAGCTCTTCTTCTCACCGCTCGCAGGTACAAGTGACTGGATGGCCCTGAAAAGGACCGTTCACAAAAAATATGTCGGCGCTTGACTCGCCTATGGCGCTCCCCAGCGGGGAAGCCGTACAGTTGGGTGGCCCTGAAAAGGACCGTTCACACTGTTGGTTGAAGTTACTGCGCCGCTCCGAGAATGGCTTGATCCCAGCGCATGGCCACAGCCAAAGGGATGTGAGAGGCCCTGAAAAGGGCCGTTCGCTAATACCAGTCAACCGGCTTTGGGAGCCCCGGCAGTGTGGCCAGCACCCCGATAAACCCCGGTACCAATTGGCCTGGTCCTCGCTCGTATCTCACACTGTGGCAGCGCTGGTGATTCGTCTTGCCTTCGTAGCTGGTGACTAAGGCGACTCGTGTGCGGCACTTCCTTCTTTCTTCAAAATACAGGGGTTAAGTGATCGATTTTTTGTTCTGGTCCGGACAGTGAGGTCCTTTGGCCGGTACAGAGATCCAGGTTGAGAGTAAGGCCCAGTCAGCAATCTTCCAGCTAAGGTAGCTATTTTGGATGTTTTCCCGTTGAAAAATTATCTTGGACTGATGCAGACACGGCCGATTCTGCCCTTTTTATAGCGAAGTCGACCGTGCCGCGCCCTGGCGTCGCGACTGCGTCGCTATCTCTGTACCGTCCAAAGAACCACACTGCCATTCCAGAGTCTTGAGAAAGACTTTTTAAAATGGGCTATTTGCCTCTTTTCCTTTTTTATTTTTCTTTAATAAACAATTCTATATACATATAAAAATTATTTTTTTCCTATTTACAAAAATTATGTAGCTGTTCAATTATGCAGCAAAGTGAAGTTGGGGTTCCAACAATAAGTTTTCCTCATTGCAATAATTACTATTTTGGTATCCTGATTTAGAAGAAATTGCTATTATACCTTCTCACTAAGCCTCTGGAAAGGAACTCGTCTATGCGGCAATCTCTCTTGGTATTCTGTTGAAGCATAAAGACCACCATAGTCTTGAAATCAGCTTCCAGTCGCGTGTGAGTCGAAATGCACAAGCGCCATGACTAGAACTTGTCATTTCTGGAATACAGATTTAATACGCGAAGAGGCATATATTCAGTCACACCACTCTAAACTATTAATTACCTATAACTAATTAACTATCTAATAACTATTAATTTTAATTAAACTAATGTCCACTAAAATAGAAGTGATGAATAAGTATAATAATGCTAATAAAATGTAACAGCTTTAACCAGTTGGCTATTTTTCATTAGCTGACACAGGCCAAAGCAGGTTCTTTTGTTGACGGAATGCCTGCTTTGGTTCCTTCAGGAAAAAGGCTCTAATAAGGATGCCTTGACATGAAAATTCAATCTCCAATTCAAACAGGTAAGATCCAAACTGGACTTCCTTTTTCCGCTCCAGGAAGCTGTCCTGATGCCATAACTTCATGTTAGACATAATGAAGTTCAAAAGCCTTTTATAGGGATGACTAAATACCTTAACTTCCAATAAAAGAGTTTATTTTCTAAAAATAGACTCGGCGTTCTATTAAAATTTGAATGCTAGAATGGCCATTCAGTCTAATTAACAACCTTTTTAGCATACAAATTGTTTAGAAAACTGTATTAAATTTCATACTTTACGATTCAGCCATGCGATACTGTTTTGCCTTTGTAACTCTACTAATATCTAAATTAGTATACCGCCTTTTATATGGCCATCTGACCATGGTAAAGGGAATTTACTTTTCTTTTCTTTTTTCAAGAAAATCATTTTCCAAAGTTTTCCTTTGCATGGAAAATGAAAATAAAAATAAAATCTTTCTTTATATATTATTTTTACATTGTTTGAGATGAAATCATCCAAACAGTCCTTTTATGCTTAGTAAGTCTGGCAGTATATTAATATCTAACTTTGCCCAACTTTGGTTCATTTCTTTCATGTCACGTTAATTTTTATAAATAACTTATTAAAGGTATAAAGATTTTTTTTTTTTTTCATTTAAATTCATTTATTTGCTACCTGTATAAACATAAATATACACCAGGCAAATTGTTAATAGTACAAGTACGGTATAGGATGCGAAAACTGCCCGGCAAAGCCGACGCACACCGCAACCGTAAGGACGCAGGAAGAGAGAAATCAGCCAGTGCTGATATTCTCGGGAATTTTAGTTGTGGAAAGGTCTAGGTTAGCGTGATCACGAGGCCAACGTCGTTTTTGAAATTGAGGAATCGTGAATGGATTGTTTCAGTGACAAAATGGATATTTAGGTCTTTGTGAAGGATGAGGTTAGTGACATAACAGGGAGCATTTACAATACGGCGGAGGACTTTTGATTGGAAGGATTGGATGCGCGAGATATTGGAAGGTTTAGTTGAGCCCCACAGCTCTGATCCGTAAGTCCAGATGGGTTTAAGTAACGTCTTGCAGAGAGTTAGTTTGTTAGGTGTGGTTAGTTTAGATTTAGGTCCCATTATGTGTCTTAGTTGTCCGTACCTTTGGTTTAGTTGTAATCGTTTGAGTCTCGTGTGTGGATTCCACGTGAGCCTGCTGTCCAAGTAGAAACCCAGGTAGCGTAAGTACGTTCGAGGTAGGAATGGGGTTTATTGAGTATGAAAACACTGGGGCACGTTTGACGCCTGAGCGTAAAAGTTACTTGAACGCTCTTGCTTTCATTAATTTTTATGCGCCAATGGGTACACCAGCTTTCTATTAGGTTGTGGTGCTCTTGAAGGAATTTTGAGGTTTCGGATGGTTCTGAGTGGGTAGAGAGGATGGCAGTATCGTCAGCATAAGTAGTGATTAAGGTGTTTGGGTGAGTAGGAATATCAGCAGTGTAAAGGATGGGACCAAGGAAGCTGCCTTGTGGAACTACGGCGGAAATAGGTTTAACAGGAGAATATTCGGAGCCCACTCGAACTTTAAAATGTCGATCAGCCAAGTAGGAGCGTAAAATTAAATAATAAGTGCTTGGTAGGAATTTTTTAAGTTTGTAGAGGAGACCTAAGTGCCATACCTTATCGAAGGCCTGGGCAATATCCAGGAAAACTCCTGAGCAGTACTTTTTATTCTCAAAAGCAGAAGAGATAACATCGACGATTCTGAAGCATTGCTGGCTAGTGGAGTGGTTAGCGCGGAATCCGAATTGGTAAAATGGAATAATGTCATTGGAGTCAAGTATGGGCAGAATTCTTTTGAGGAGGAGCTTTTCAAAGATTTTAGAGAGGGTGAGAAGTAAGCTAATAGGTTTGAAAGACTTGGGGTCGTTGGGAGGCTTCTTGGGCTTCTCCTTCATAAAGAAATAAATGTTTTATTAGTCTATAATTTTCTTAATTATTTAAATAATTTTAATTTATGTTCATCACACCTAAATCTTCTCGAACCTTGGCCGCAAAAGTGGAGAATCAAAGTGAATGAATTGAAATCCAAAAACATAGTATTCACTCTAAACAAGAAAACTGTCTACTTCCATTGCACTTCTAAACCAATTATTAACCAAGTACAATGTCTCGGACAAAATCTTGACAAACGACTAACCCCTACATGAGACTCAAACGAATTGACCTTAATCTCAGGTACAAAATGTTAAAAAGACTACACGACAAACGTTTAAAACTGATTTCTGATTTAGACTAATGCATATAATTTAACTAATTCCTTTATTGGCTAAACAAACTTTTAAACTACCATTTTATAATAATTTATGAACTAATTATCAATAAAAATAAGTAAGAATTATACACGCAACCAAAAGTCCAAAATTTTGAAGGTAATTGGCGGACCGGTAATGCCAAATCACTGAATAGGATTTTTTTGAATTTTTTTAGCAGGAAGGAATAAAAAACCTTCATGCAGCGCCTCAAGTTATCCTGATCTCATGAAAGGCCACGAAGAAGAAAATAGTGGAACAGAGTCTTACATCGTGGAAGTTATGGAGTAGAAAGAAATGAAAGATGCTGCAGAGTAACTGTTCATTTAAAACAAATGAACGTCCGAAAAGATAGGTCTAGTTTTTCCTCAACAATGTATTGGTAAATTGAGGCATCAGTAGCTGTGAATACCAATGTTTGGTTATTTCCAGTCCTCGAAAATAATAAATGGTTTATGTGAAGACAAAAACATAATAAATAAATTAAATCTTTATCGATTAATTTTTCGAAAATAATATCTTTCAAGTGAACACTTGTAAGAAAATTTAACTGGATAAATTAAGAAAGTCATCACACTCGCACGTTCACTGCAGATTCTTTTTTGTGACGTGTGATTATGGCAATTGAAGCGTCATACTCTCAGCATATTCAGATGACATCATTCAAGCTCAAAAACTCTTCATTTCTTGTACAAAAAAAAATGTATGTGTAACGATCTCCACTTTGAAAGACACTGAGATTTGTATATCTCTCTTCATGAATTCAAGCATACGTATGTTTCCAAACCTTTATCCTATATCTTTGTATACTTACCGTTTGGGCTTCGTAACTATTAATAATTCATGAGCGTAAAGAAATTTGGACATATGTAAGTCGCGCTCTTTGTACGGCACAAGGATGTATTCAACGTTCGATGGCTTAAAAATGTTATCTGCTAACCTTTTCATACAAGTAAGCGTCTGTAGAATGCTGTTCTATCTATTTTCTCTGCAACCCTCAGCGTCTGGTAAATCGGTATGTGTCTGGCTGTCAGATATATCTCTATCAGTTTGAATATCCGAACACATATGTCAATCTATTTATATATAAACTATATCTATCTATTTTGGACATGTCATATTTGTTTTATGTCTGACACTTGTATTGATTGATTTGATTTTGTTTTTTATTATTATTAATATTTAGAAGCACCTAGATTTTTAAATGTAATTTTTTCTCTTGCTTTTGTTCACGTCAAGTTGGTGTAATTGCGTTTTAAATGGACAATTAAGATCTCCTCAATTACCAGTACAACAACGTTGTTTAAAAGCTTGTGAGTTTGTTTGTGAAAATTTGAGAAGAGATTTCGGATGCTCAAATTTCGGCGCTGCGTGTTCTATAATTTTAGCCTCAACTTTACTCATTCTTATTTACAAACATTTACTGATCTCAATTAGTAAAACGATTCAAAAAAGTGGAAATTCAAGGTTATCCCAACAATGGAGACAATCTTGTGACACCTCGGAAAGACGTGCATTGCCTCGATAATTTTCGCAGACGACCCCTACCAGTGTGACATTCACACAAAATATTTTAGCATTCTTTCTAGTGTCTAGAAGCTCCATTTAAGTTTCTGTGCAGTATGATGCATTTATCGATGGTATCTTTGCATTTAAGAAGCTCTGCGTGTACCTCCTCATCTTCATCTAGAGTTCTATTGTCCTAAAGAGATGCGGTTTCTCTAGTAAGGGGAATTACTTAATCTTCTTGCTGCCGAACCTGATGCTGTTGTATATCTTTAGCTTAGAAACGTCCTTCGATGACATACAATACATGCTCTTTTTTCTACTTAGTCTTCTATTGTTATGATGATTATCATTACTTGTTTATTTATGTTAAATTTAAGGTACATCATCAGTGTACCGAAGCTTTTTTTTGGTGCACTGCCTGTCTCCTGATAGTTTTCTCTTATTACAGACAACACTGCCATCATCGATCAGTTAGCTGAAAGGAATATCCCCGAAACAGAAAATCTAAGAACTAGCTGTTGGGACCAATCAAAACAGGGACCACAGGCTGGAAATCCAGGTATGCGCTAATACCTATTTACTATCCTTACTGAAGCCAGGACAACACTCCTCAGGGATTTCTCCAATAAGTATCTATCTTCAGCTTTCCAGATCCTGCGAGTATACATTTCCTCGGGCAATAGGCAGTTTGCTGAGATGTCAATCGGTATTATCCTTAACACATTTAGCTGAATACATACATATCTTTCAGTTCTATTGCTAGATCTTGTTATTTCCACCACTTCTTGTCCAATATTTTGCGGATCAATATAATCCAAGGGAATCCAGATGTTTATTACTTCGCATAATCCTCTAACGGGTATTTAAAATAAGAATTTCCGTCTTTTTGTGCAAGGCAGTTCTGTTTGTTCGATTTGGACAGCTAGAACTTGTTGGAGAATTAGCGCTACATTATTCTAAACTCTTGAGAGGTTGTAGGTACACTGTCAAACAATTTCTATCTCCCCGGTGTTGAATATAAGCTCTAATAATAATTTCCTGCTATCGGTAGGCTTTCCGGATGTTTGTCAGATCTTTTCTGCCCAAATTTCTTACCAAATAAGAACTTATTTCGGAAGATTTTGGATAGTGCATCGTATAAGTCACCTTTTTTCTTTTTTTTTTTTTGGCATTGGCTTTCGCCATACAGCCAGCATCGTCTAGGTGCTTATCACTAGAATATCACTCACTCCCCATTCTTACCTACAAATACATTCGCTTCACACATTCATCATTCTACTATATACCGCTATTTACATAAACTACTGCTAATAGATGGAGCAGCACTCTGTGCTCCTGCCATCCTTATAGCTTAACCGAAATTAAAATCACGTAATCCTTCTCTAAGCATTTTCTTCCATTCATTCTAATTCGGCTATAGCTTTTAAATACATTCATATTTCATTGCTAGCTCTGCTATCGACTTAAGCACATAAATGTTAGTGGAGAATATAATGTCTTCGTAGCGAAATGGTGCATCTAAATACCTGTATAAGTCATCGAACGATAAGTCACTTCTGTCCTGATGAATTCTTATAGAGCGTCCAGTTTCATGCCGGCCTACTTCACTTTTCTAAAAGAATATGTCAATATTCTTGATATGGCCCACTTATTCGGCGCTTTGATCTCATTTCTTCCACTTAGAAGTGTGGTTCTGACATTGTTTCTAAAATAAAAATGGGTAAATTATTTTTTTAGAGGGGCTTTCAGTCGCAATAATCATTGATGCCAAGGTACTTGTAGACATACGAGTATATCACGCCCTGTCTACTAATAATTGTACCGTCATTTACAATTATTTTTACAGCTCTGTGCTGCACTTTTAAATATGGACTTCTCGCTTCACCTGCCCTAATTTCCTGATAGTACACTAGGTATCTGCGGCGAACCATCTAGTCGGTCAGTGCCAACGATGGGCAGCCAGCGGCCCACATGTAAGATGGACTACTCTGGCTGCAGTCTATGTTGCTAATATCCTCCTCTACTACACTACCCTGGTATTAACCTCATGCTCTATAGGTGTAAAATGAAATCCACAAAACTCATCAGTCTTCGCCAAAATGGCCACCGGCTGATTGCCTTACCAGCTACGAGAGTTAATCCACCGCCTTCCCTGAGAACGCTGACAGAAAACGGACTAGCAGAACTTGCTGCTCCCGCATAGTTTATAGTCTACATTTTATGTATTACCTAATTCACTTATTTTCGAATGGCACATTAAAGAAAGAAAAGAAATTAACAAAAATGTTTCCATATTGTACAATGTACTAATTTTTATTAATAAACGTTAGTAAATTAATCGTGATCATTTTATTCTAAAATTTCTCTTGTATTCTATTTGTGGTATTCACAAATGAATGGTCTGTGAATATGTGCGGTATTAATGTCAGGTACATAGCAATGCTAAGGATGCACTATTGTGGTATGCTGACGATTTCAATGGGTAACGCTGAAGATCAAAGCTCATTCCAAGGACACTTGAAACAATGGTAGTTCTTGCTATTATTTCAAATGTTTAACATTGTTACCGTGATTTTAAGCAAAATATTATTATTATTTTTATTGCGAATATGGTCAAAATTCTTTTTCAATGCTAATTACCTATCGTACAACTGAGGTATGTGTACTTTACAAGTTATATACCTCAGTTATTGACGCGCCTTAACCAGTTAAGCGTGTTTGACGTGAATACACACTATAAAAACTCGAAATTTTAATAAAATACAATAAGAATATTATTTGGTGGAATGTTTCCTATATCTTACCAATAGAACTGCGGTAGGAGCCAGCCAAATGATAAGTGGTTGGTACATTGTTTGGTCTCCGCATTAGAGATTGGGAATTACGCACACAAATAAAAGCTCTCAACCCTTGTGCAATGCCCTTTCTTGCCTTAGATAGTGGTTCAGACCTCAGTAAGAGCATGATTTCATTTTGCACAGAATTCAAAGCTCTTTTCTTCCTTGTGCAAAGCTCTTGCGTCCCTAGTTAACTAGAGCAATGCATACGTGAAGCGGTGCAAGATTTTGAAAGAGCACAGAATGCTCTGTAATCTCAAGCCCCAGAGATTGTAGAAAAAGTCGCTTGTAGTGACTATTACGATGTTGTAAACTTTTGGATGTTTTGCCCTGCGTTCGACGTGTGTACACGTCATTGTCTGATTTTAATTCCGCAGACTGTGGAGGGGTTTTTGTTTAAAACTAAATTCCACGCTTAACTGGTTAAATCAATAAAAATAAATAATAATAATATAATAATAATAATAATATTAAATCAATTAATCATGAGTTAGTAACTGCATCATTCTCCTGTAACACCTAAACCTAACATGAAGATTGATCCTTACAATAAACCACACAGACAAATATTGTAATATAAAAACATTTTAAGTATATAGGGTTATTTAAATTTTCAATTAAGTTAAGCCGTTATAAAGATAGTCCTGATAATGTTTAAAAATATTACTAGAGTAAAACGATGGCATGAGATATCTAACTATATATTGTATGCGTGACCAACTCCAATGAATTCCGATCATGTTTAAACATGGTAAACAAATCTTCGGCATTACCCTTTATGAAGAAGATTTCAGATATAATTTAGTTTATAAGTTCATTCTAAGTTTTCTAATTTACCTAAACACTTAATGGTTTATTTACAAAATCGTTTATTTGCATAAAATAAGTAAATTTATTTGAGAAAACGGATATTAGAAATGAAGATAAATTTATTTTTCGTTTAAAGCATTTCTGATTTTCGTTTTTCTCTAAAGATAGGCATAATCGGTGGACACAGACTACAATAATGGTCGCATTCAGCAGACAAGAGCGCTACCAGATCGCTCCCAAAGGGAGCGCTTTATTTCTCTGAACGCTCTGCTACTAATGTAACCTAAACATAACCTTTTTTCGAATTAAGATTGGCGAGGAATCGGTCAAATAAAAAACAACTCGTCTTTTAAATCAAAAGGTGCTAGGCCATTTCAAAATCTGATATTTATTAATCATATTTCAATTTTTTTAACTTGTTGTCAAAGAGAAAGAAGAGCACGCGATAGGTCATTTTTATGTATCTTTTCATCCCCTTTCTACTAAAAATATTGCCAAGGCAGTAAAGCTAGTATTTTTCTTAATATCGGGAAATACATAAGTCGTTTTCTCAACTGTACACAAAATGGCTAAAAATTAATTGTACATCTGTTACAAACAAGAAGGTTTGATCATTATTTGGTAATTTTGGGAGAGTTGCGTTTAATTGCCAAAAAAATTGGAAAAATTTCAAACTTGTTTTGATAAATACACGTACTTTGCTAGTAGCGATCACCGCTCCGTCGAAGTAGCATAGAAAATTTCCGCTCCATAAGATGGCGTCCGCTCCCACAACATGTTGTGAGAGCGATGCTAAAAGTGCGCCATTCAGCGGATAGTTCCTGCTGAATGCGCCCAATGTTCCTAATGTATGTCATGAAACTCATGAATGAAGCGGCATTCCTTTTGAACTCTTGCTGTAATGCCAATCCTAGTTCGAAAGTCAGTCTGTGGCCTAGATAAAAAATCTTTTAAACAGGAAAGAGCTGGGATCGAGAGGAGCAGGATTTTTGGGATGAATGAATGACCAATCAGCACATGAAAGATTCTTTTTTTTTTAGCTACCTCTGCGATGAAATTGGTAAACCTGGCTAGATCGGTCGGATGGTTGTAATCGAACAAGTTCATTTGAACAGGTTTTTTCCCTGAGTCTTAAAGCTTGTGCTGGCTTCTAAAGAACTGGCAATCCGGAACAAAGCTTACCTGGAAGATTTAAGATTTGACCCGAGACTGGCAATGTACTGAAAAAAAACTTAGAAATTGACGTGCCTTAAATCAAAAACAAAAAACAAAGTATTTCTCTACAATTTATTCCTAAAAAACCAATTCGGGACTCGAGTTATGGGGTATATCCAGACATTCCTACATTCACCATTTCCATTTGAATAAAAAATACTCCGTTTTAAAACTAATGCTCCTTTTTACGTATGTAACAAGACAATTCATTCTGATCTCTAGATCGACGGCTAAGTACCATGCAATCTCTTTTAAGTGTATGGAGTAAGTATGAATATACAGGTTTTGTGACCGTAAATTATTCAATTAAGAATTCAAAATTGGCGAGGAATCGGTCCAAATAAAAACAACAACTCGTCTTATTGCCAACGTTTCGACAAATATATTGTCCTCTTCAGGGCGTGGCTATGCAGGTTGGTTGAGTTACAGTTTCATCCGTTTTGTACGTGGAAGAGCGACCCGGGCGATCATCATCTCCGACGTCTTCTCGGCCATCTTGGAAACGCTTGAACCACTCAAAAAGTTGCGCACGTGATTAACATTCATCGCCATAAACTTTTTTTAATAAAAGATAGGTTTCAGTAGCAGTTTTACCCAGTTCCATGTGAAATTTCACGACAATTCGTTGCTCTACTACATGTGTAGTATTATGTTTTCGGCCTCTTACACAAACGACGGTTCCGGTCAGACAGATTTCTCTACAAACACGTGAGACGCTGCACAGCTGTCTGTCGTTCGGATTTGGCGCATGTATAGTTCTTCTGTAGCAGCATCACTCTCGTTATTTAATAGCCACATCTCGTATCTCAGATAATCTAATTTCACAAAGAATGGTTTGTTTGGTGATATTAACTCTGTACATCAGGTATCCTCTCTGTTATGAAAACGATTCGCTGTTCTATACAAAGTATTGTATCTGGCGTTACAAACATTGTCAACCTCAACACTTAAGTAAGAATTAGCCTACTTTTCTACGAAACTTAGCAACAATTTCCTCATTTGAAAAGCTTCTCCTAGCTTGGATTTGAGTAGAGAAGCCCAATTTAGGTTTTTTTAAAACGTGACGTTTTATTATCTGAACTTCCACCAATTTTAGAACAGACTTACTTTTCAGACTGATGTATTTGGGAAACGAATTAATGGATCTCTGTTTAATCCTACGAGATTTCACAATCGGGACCGACAAACATGTCTAACAGAATATAAAGTATGTAATTAAAGTATCTTTGTAGTTTTTTCTTTTCTTTTTTTTTGGAAAGTTTAATAAATTTTTTTAAACTGGATAATTTTTTATAGTTATTTTTTAGGGCCACACAGAATGGAACTAATATATATTTAAGGGTACGTGCCACCGCAACATCCTTAACATTCCGCCCTCATTTCTTGTCCGCTTATCTGTACGTGACACGGTTTATACACATTATATTAATAATTTTATGTACTTTTATATTTTAGTAATAAAATAGTGGACATTCAACAAACAAACAAAAAAGTGGGGAAAAACATTAGTTAATATTAAAATTAAAAAAATAAATAAATGTAATCACGAGAATTCTTCCTATTTTCTGAAATTTATTTTGTATTTCACAGATATCTAAGAGCTACTAAAGCTTTTAATATAGATACGATAAGAAATTGTTGGAAATTAAATTATTACATTTCATTGGGTAGCAAATATTGGCTTAAACAGGAGGCTGAAATAAAATAAGAGAAATCTTTGAGTGGTTTATCTTGGTCGGAACAATGAACGAAATATTTCTTATTCCAGTAATAATCTGATTTATTTCCGCTGGCCTTTGTAACCCATTTCCTTTAGTGGCTCTTCTTCTGATCAAGGATGTTGGGTGAAAAGATTTGAGGCAGTTATTCATTATGATAGCAAGCAATCTAGAAAATACTGCATTGGTATCATTTTGATTGAATTATGCCTTAATAAATCAACTGTATTATGAACTCGTATTAGAATGGTTTCATTTTGTATCAGAGTGTGCGCGTTTGAAGCTTTTTAAAGAGCAGCAATTTGGTATTTTTTATGTGCGTGATTTTTATTTTCAAATATTGTTTGTAAGTAGTGACAAATTTTTGAAATTCCTTGAGATATTCAGACTAAAGAGAAAAATAAATTACTGATTCATTAGTTTTGGTAACTGAATCATAGTTTCAATAGGATGAAAAATTAATGCTAGTTTCAGTCATGATAAACTTTATTATGCCCAAGCTTTCGACCTAGGGACTAGGTCAGAGATGGCGAACCTTTTTGAGACGTGAGTCAAATTTTGTTCATTTTTTTTTTCAGTACTAGCTCTTGGGTCACTAATGCCCATTTGCACAAGAGTTAAGTTTAAAAATTTTAAACTGAATATTTTCAAAACTAAACATCTTTAAGATTCAGTTGGCTTTTACAGGTAAAACGGGACTAAACAAGTGCTACGGAAGTCTCTTTTTACAAACATAACTGAACAAAACCTTACAAAAGTGTGTATTATCTGAAGAAAAATCTAAATATGGTTATTTGCTTTAGGTTGTCGATTTTTTTAACAAACAAAATATGAGTAAAATTATACATTTTATTCGATATTTTGTAAACATTTTTGCTTTATTTCAACTACTACAAAAGCATTTGTCGTCATTTTCGTTTTAGAACTGTAATTATCAAACTAAAGGTTATAGATAGCATTTAAATTGCGTGATTGAAAAAAATACTGATAGAATATAAATTATCCACACAATTAGAAAATCTAAATCGACCCGCGTAAAGAAACAAAAATGGTTGCCTAACAATTGTGGGTCAGTGAAAAAGCTTGCGCGGGTCAGTGTCAGGGTCAGGATCATAGGTTCGTCATCACTGGACTTGGTCATCTTCAGGGCTAATTTACAATGTACTGTTTTACAACATTAAAAGAAGTCTTGTCTGTTCATGGACTTCTGTCTTTGTCTGTACATGGCAGTCCGTGAACAGTCAATACCGAATACACACCAACTCTCTAATGATGTAAAACAGTACATTGTACTAATTTAGTCCTGAAGATGGACTAGTCCTTAGTTCGAAAGCTCGATATAATAAAGTTTATCATGACAGAAACTGCATTAATTTTTCATCATATTGAAAAAAATAAAGTATTATTCATCTTTCTCTAGGAGGTCCTAGAAAAAAGAACTAGGATAACTTTGGATGAAGAAGTGAGGGAGGCTTTCCACGAGGAATTGTGGGTAGAAGGAAGAGTGGGCAGGATCAGGACGTGAAGGTCCATTCTTTGTTGCCTAGGGAGCCTCACAAGGAAACTTGAGGTTAGAACACTAGTAATTTTGGTAATATAATGCTCTGAATTTGTTGCTACAATACTCTCTAATATCAAAACAATTTACCAAGTTTTCAGGAAGTTATTTAATATAATTAGATACTTCAGAATAATATAAACGTGAATAATACTTGTAGACTGCAGCGGAGAATTCTTTAATATATCTATAGGTAATGCCGAAGGCGGTCTTGTGTGCTTATTACTTCTTGATTCTATATCAAAATTATTCTAAATTATTTACTTAATTTGACTAAATGTTTTTCTTAAAAATTGTAATTTTATGAACATTTTTACGTGATTGGTGCACTTTGTTTTCTACTACATCTGTTGAAAGTATTATTTAGAAAAGAACTCATCTTATGACTTTCATGTGCAAGAAATATCATCAAAGATGGCAGCAAAAACCTGTTCAAGTAGTTTGGAATGAGGATTCCAGAAGCTGTGCTATCGAAGTATTTTAAATGAATAAAACATTATTCATATTGAGTGAGTAGTACATATCTTCTTTGAGGTGTCAAAGATCAGAATTCATAAATACATATTTGGCTTTATTCTCTTTTATTACACCGACTATTTTCTTTAGTATTAATGGTACTAAAGAAGATCTTCGTCTTTCTTTCTCTGGTTATGGGAATACGATTCACAACGGACAGGAGGACATTATAAAAAATAAGTCAATGTGTAAAGTGGGAGCTTCAGTTCTGGAAGAGTAACATTTCAGTTAAGATATTCCTAGAAAATTAGAGCGCACTCTAAACTGTCGATGGAAATCAAATACCATTAATGGGTGTAAAAGATTAGATCTTCAGGTGTCTCTTTTGATTACATTTCCAATATTTGCATTTACTTAATGAAACCGTATCTTTACAAAACCACAAGATTAACAGCCACAGATGTTACCAACATTAAAATGGTTACTATAACTAAATTCTAATTTTATTTTATCAAACAAATTGAAACTAAGACTTGCTTTTATTTGGCCAAATGATTGTTCTTCGATTTTGTTTTTCCTTTTATTATTTAACTGTACAATGACCCTTAAAAATAATGAAATTTCAAACAAAATGGGGAAAAACTGCATACAAAAATATACAGAACAAAAAAGGAACAAATTTTGTCTAATTAATAACAATAGTATTGCCCTAAATTACATTGCATGACCAAAACACATAAGAACCTTAACATTAAGTCCAGTTGTTCTGTTCATTAATAGTCTTACACATGAAACAGCTGAATATTTCGCGGGTATCTTGAATAATATAAAATCGTATAAATTCTAATGTTAAAAATTCACACATTGAAAGATATTAACAAGACGTTAACATACTATATAAAGTGTAATGTACGCATTTATACTCGTTGAAGAGAAATAATGTATTGAAAGTTAATATTTTATTAATTATTACTACAAAAGTTTGAGATATATTTCAATAAATAACTGGTATTTCTGAAGTTTGGAAGGAATAGATGTTGATCAAATTCCCTTGACTACAGTTAGGTAGCGAAACTATAGTTCTAAAGAGATATAGGCAAAGTTAGTTACAGTTAAAGCGAGAGTTGTAGCCGAAAATGATTTAGTTTCCTAAAAGGAGTGATGCTTTCCATAAATGAGTCTGTAGAAAAGAGCTGAATTGCCCAGAATGGATCAATTAGAATATTGTGAATTATATTAATGTATCGTAAGATAGTTAAGTGCTATAGTGTGAAATATTAATTCTCGAATTGATCACGAGAGACCAATCTTCAGCTGAAAGTTTAAAAGACGATAATGATACTATAAAAATTATTATAATTTGAACTGAATACGTTATGTTTTTCATTTTTTATTAACTATTTATTTGTATTAAAGTATGGTTTCTTTTTTTTTTAATAATTCTCCTCTCTTCATTGATGTGTGACATAATCTCACGAGAAGCATAAAAGGATTTGGGTTTGTTTATTCGCTAAATATTGTGACTTTTAATCAAACTGGACAATTTCAGTCCACTTGGGTTTGTTGGGCTGTTAGCTACAAAGCTCTGCCGTTTTTTATAAAAGCCGGATTTAGATAGCTTATCAAGAAGTCTAGAAATACGTATATTTATTTGACAGTCGGATTCGATTCTATGTTCATATCTGTGTTCATGGTAGATTTTCTTACAAGAAATTGGATTTTTCCTAATATTAGTCCTAGAAGTTGAGTATTATGAGGGCATCGGTGGTTATTGCATTTCCTCCAAGAAAATTCCGTGGCATGAGTGGAAAATGATAAAATGGGAAAGCAGTCCAGAAGTCAAAGAGTTGAGAAAAATTCATGTCAAATGTACAGTCATTGTCTCATTCACAAGATAGATAATAGTGACAAGTCTCCAATTAATTGGTTCTTAGATTATTCTCTGTAGTTGTGGTAATTGTTATAGTGGGAATTTTTTCGTGAAATAGATAATAATTTGGACATCCAAGTTCTCCAGCCACATTGTTAGGATCTTAGGATACTACTTCGTGGAGACGCAATTGGCTACTTTCGGGGCAACAAAAGTACCAACGTGCTTGATTCCTGTTTCTTTAGAACATCCTATTCGCCTGTATTGCATTCTATGTAACGTTTGTCCCAAACCTATCTAATAATATCTAGTAGATTCTTCAACAATTTTTGCAGGCGTTTCTCTTCGTTTGAATTGTAGGTTTATTTTATTTTTTAGAGAGAGTTTGCCACTGTTCCAGACCCTTTTAAGCTTCTTTTGAACTGTACAACATCGACACGTGAATAACATCTACTTAAAGTTTGAATTGTTCCAATTCCCCAACAAATAATCCAACCAACGGCTATGTGTTGAAGTCTGGGCTGATCATTGCCACCAGAAATTTGATGTACTTGGAAGAAGTTAAAGAATGTCCTCCTAATAAACATGTTCATTTGATCGTTGTTGCAGCAGTTCGGGTCAGCGAAAAAGGCAGTCTCCCTTCCCAATTCTATCTGATAATGACATGATGGATAAAAAGCAATACTATTACAAAATTATAACAGATTTCAGTTATCCTGTTTCAGTGACAAAATTATATTTTATTTCTCTTTTTTTCATTTTCTGGATTTCATTATAAAGTTTATTTTAATAAAAAAAAAAAACTTCTGTGACATATCTGAAGTAAGATTTATAATAACGAACATAATTTATTTGTTATTTGAAGACGGCGGTATGCTTTCATTTATTTTTTAAAGAGACTGCCTTATTCTCTCTCTGAAATAAATTATTTGAATACAACTTTAATAAATTTTGTATGCTTTTTACTTTTTTTCACAAAAATATGGAAAATATTACGACGTGTCAAATATAAGATTTTGTCCTTTTACCGGAGAAATTTCTGTTTTAAGTAAGAAAAAGTAGTTTTTAGAAAATTTTCGTTTTACCGGTGACGATTGTGGCATTTTATGATGTTGATTATAGATTATTAAAATTACGGCGAGGATTAAAAAAGTGTAAAAAATTTATCAAATTACTAAGATTCTCTCAAATAATTCATTTTTTTTTTACACATAATTTAATTTTATAATGATGTTAATTACCCTTACAATTATTCTGTCCATAACTGGACATGATGGTAAATAACCTTGTTGTTGGCCGTTTGCTTCAGATTGTATTGGTGTGTATTTAAGTATTACGTTTTATTCGATAATTGCTTCGAAATCAGAGTTCCGCAATCTATTTCCACCTGACGCACCAAAATAAGTTGATGGTTAATCACAAATTACCGTTTTTAAAACAATTATACACATAATCAATGTCGTGGAAATCTATTCTGTTTTAAATCTAGTAACCGCTCTTCGAAGGTCCCTCAATAAATGGTGCACTGCAATGGGAACGAAAATAGATTATTGGGTCTTAAATTCATGAGATTCTTCTACCAGGTGATGAAAAACCTCTCCTTACAGGATCACAGGAGCGGCTGTGATCACTATTCGCTATGCTAACATACGCTTCATCTCCCAGATACTCCAGGACATTCTGAATAAGATCCGCCACTGTAAAAGACACTGGACGGTTCTTAGATAAGGCATATATCCTCTCAACACGTGTTAACTACTTGGGCTCTCCAAGGAATCCCCATAAAGGGGTGTATAGCCTGAAATATACTTCCATTACACCCAAACTCCTTGGTGCCAGCGCCTCTTGATTTTTCTGAGAATGGATCCACTAAGATGAAGGCGCCACGGTAGTTGAGCGGTTAAGAGGCGAGACCTGTGTAGCTATACAGGTACAGGGTTCGATTCCCGGTCTTAGACCTTGGATTTTATTTAAAGGTTATTAAAAAAAATTTACAGTAAAGTATGTTTGCTGGTCGCCTCCGTCCACGACACCTAATTGGTAGTTGGACATAAAGCCCCGCCTGAAAAAATAGGCAATTACTAAGATGAAGGGAACCAGTCTTACCAGGAAATTTTTGGAATAAAGAACGAGGCAGAGGGACCAATAAACTTCTTCCCTCCAAGAAATTCTGAGTAATAGCCTCCAATTTTTAAATCTTCTTTTAAGAAGCCTAAAAAGGACAGGCAGCCAGCAGTGGCGATAACTATTTCTTGAAGCCCTGTGTTCAACACACCGGTGTCCTGATTGCTCTCAAATAGATATATCCTTCTTCATCAATGGTTGCTCAGCTAGTTAACTTGAGGAAAAGAGACAAGGCTCTAAAGTCATGACGAAGTCCTCTGCTTTCGTACTTTGGAAATGAAAATTTTCTTCCTGATTGATAAATGATCAGCAAAAAAAAAGTCACACTAAAGTGCCTCGGCCAATCGGATAAGGTACTCTGCTTTCGAGAGGCTTTCCTTCATCTGAAAAAAAAAAGTTAGAGTCCAGCTTTCATGGTGTACACATGTCTTAAATCTGCTCTGTGAATTTTTAGTTTTTTATAGTGTTTCTTGTGACTTTTGATTTTCAATTTTTAGTGTAATTATTGTTATTAATTAAACTTTATAATTATTCTTTTTTATAAAAGTTATATTTAAATGAATATCGAAATAATAAGAAAAAAAGACGTTGAATATTAAGAAAATATCTTATTTTCGTTTAGTTTGTTAGTGTTATTATTTATAGTGGGATCAGAGTTTAAAATGGGAGATAGTGATAAACAGATCGGCCGTAATACTACAGAACAGAGTGGTGGGGGATCTGATTTGTCTGCTCGTATTTTGGATAGAATATCAGTTTTGCATGAAGATGTTAAAAAGGATATTAATGAGGTAAAAATTAAAAATCAGCAGCTGACTGATTGTATTAACACGTTTAAGGATGAAATCAAAACTAGTTTTTCCAAGGTTGACGAGGAGTTTACCAAGTTTAAAAACGAGATTTTTGCTTTGAAAAAAGAAAATAAAGTTTTAAAAAAATCTCTTTTTTTATTACAGTCATCTTTAGAGGAAAGTATTCAACACTCTATTTACAATAAGATTAAGATATTGAATGTGCCGAATCATCCAAACATTCAAATATTTGAAATTTTACAACGCATCTCTATTGTAATTGGTTTTGATTTCAGCAAAGAAAAACTAGGCGATTTTAATCGTCTTAAAAGTAAACAAAATACTAATTTTGCCCCACCAATACTATTTAATTTTTTACGGAATAATGATAAACACGAGTTTATGAATTGCTATAGAAAATTTTTGAAAAATAAGAAATTGACGTTGGATCAGATTATAAATGATTCTCCAGCGGAAGTAAACCCTTCGAATGTTCTATACATATCTGAACATCTCAGCCCACTTAATTACAAAATATTTAAACTAGCAAAAGCACTGAAGTCTCAAGGTAAAATAAAATTTGTCTGGGTTCGTAATAATAAAGTTCTAGTTAGAGTGGAGGAATCTGCCCCATCAGTGTGGCTAAAATCTGAGAATGATCTTCTTCAATATATGGATTCGGCACTGTCACATACTTTTTCTGGTGACTCTGAAAATGGAGATGAAGAAAAATCGGATAGTTCCACAATGAGCTTGCGTAAGAAAAGGAAGATAAAGCTGAGTGTTTCCAAAAGAAGTGAGCCTTTTTTACGCCCCAAACCTCTCAAAAACCCGCAAGATATTTGATAAAATCGAAGAATTCTCTCAGTTTCGGATTCTGGAATATTAATGGTTTGAAATCTTTGTTTAATTTATCGGTAGTGGAGTTAAGTGAATTAGTAAAATTTGATATTTTATGTTTGTATGAATCCTGGCTGACTGAGTCGCAACATATCTTACCATCATTTATGCAAAATTATGATTGTTATTTTAATGATGCTTTCAAGTGTGCTGGGAGAGGTAGACCAAGTGGAGGTATGATTCTTTGTCTTAGGAAGGGGCAGTTTAAGGTAATTAGGCATCTGTTAGTCTCTAGATGTTTTAGTTGTTACTTAATTAAGTTTGAAGAAATGTATATTTGTCTAGGAATAGTTTATCTGCCCCCTTCTACTCATAATGATTATTTATTGAATTATTTTCAATCTGACCTGTATTCTGTCCTATCGTGCTTGGAGAATGTTTATACAGTAATAGGAGGGGATTTTAATGGCAGAATTGGAAATCTTAATAACTTTGATTTGGAAGTTTTCCCAAACTGTAACATATCTGGTAGTAGATCCTCCTTAGATAGTGTGATAAACAAGAGAGGCTCTCAGTTAGTCGATATTATGGAATCGCATGGATTGGTTTGTTGTAATGGCCGATCTTTTAGTGATACTCCTGCGGCCTACACATATCTGAGTGATCAGGGTATGAGTGTGATCGACTTAGTTTGGCTGTCCCCTAGCTGCTTAGATTTTTCTATAGATTTTAAGGTTGAAAATTATTTTGAAACATCCGATCATTATTTGTGTAAGCTTTCATTTTGTTTCGATAATATAAGCAGTGAAGAGCCAAGTAACGAGGAGAGTCATAAATTGTTTATATATAATTTATCAAATGCAAATTTAATCTTGTTTAAATCTGTTTTGGATGACCAATTTAATGTAGATTTTGATTGTAATGACCCAGATATTTATAACGAAAAATTTTGTAGCACAATCCAGAAAGCTATGATTGAAACAGGAATTTTAAAAATAAAAAAGAACATACATTCAAGAATCTCACATGTAAACAAACCCTGGTTCACTCAAGAATGTTTCTTAGCTAAGAAAGAACTCAATAAATTATACGGACTCTGTCGTAAATCTAATTTTAAAGCAGAAGAACTTCAAAGATATAAATGCGCGAAAACTTCATATAAGCAACTAATAGAATTTAGTAAAACTAACTATTATACAGATATTAAAATGAAATTAAGAAATATTAGGTCCCCTTCCGAATTTTGGTCTACAATGAAATTGTTTCAAAAAAGAAAATGTTTCGAATGTCCTATCTCTCTGGCTGATGGGGAATCATTTTACAAGGAAATTTTACCCCCAAAAATTGTTAGAAATTTTGAGTTTCTTACTTTTTATAATCCTGAACTTGATAATGAGATCTCTTTTGATGAATTGATAGCCAGTATTAATAGAAGTAAAGTTGGTAAAGCTGCCGGGTTTGATAAAATTACTAATGAGTGCTTAAAAAACTTGAATGAACCATGGTTACGTTTTTTATTAGATTTGTTTAATACCGTCTGGGAAACTGAAAGGGCACCAAAAGTTTGGTCAAATATTAAACTGAAATTAATTCATAAGAAAGGTGATCCCACAAATCCTTACAATTACAGAGGAATTTCTATCTTTAATTGTATTGCAAAAATTTTTACTAATATTGTTAATAGCAGGCTAACTCAATGGGTGGAGTCTAGAGGTATACTTCCTAATGAACAGATGGGCTTCAGAAAAGGGAAAGGCTGCAGAGATAACATATTTGTTTTATCCTCTGCTATTAATCTGCATCTGAGATTAGAAAAGAGAAAAGTTTTCTCCATTTTCGTCGACTTTAAAAGAGCGTTTGATTCGGTTCATCATCACAAGCTGTGGTATATGCTCCATGATCTTGGTATCAACGGAAAATGTCTTCGTTTAATTATGAATATTTACGAATCAGCTACATTTAGAGTGAGTCAAAATAATATGTTGTCTAAGGATATAATTGTCTCAGAGGGTGTCCTACAAGGCGAGATTTTGAGCCCATTATTGTTTTCATTATACCTTTCCGACTTTAATTCATACTTTCAAGACTGTGATTTTAAAGGTATAGACATTGGCGGGGAAACAGATCTGCAAAGCTTATTCTATGCAGACGATTTGGTCCTCTTCTCTCCTACTTGGGGCGACGCTCAAAAAAAACTTAATAAATTGTCTGATTATTGTAAAGTAAAGTCCCTTCAAGTAAATATAGATAAAACAAAGGTAGTCGTGTTTCGAAAAGGTGGTAATATAGGGAATATGAAAAATCTTGTGTATGAGAATTCGGTAGTTGAGGTCTGTAACTCTTTCACTTATCTTGGAGTTCCTCTATCTTGTTCCGGTAAGTTTAGACAAGCAAGTAGCCATTTTTTAGCGAAAAGTGCGATTGCCAATAATAGGGTCATGTTTCTATTGAAATCTTGTAGTTCAGATTCTTGGGACTCAAAAAACTTATTATTTGATTCTCTGTCTGAAAGTATATTACTTTATCTGTCGGAGGTTTGGGCTTCTCAATACTCAAATATCTTGGAATCAGGGCAGCTGAAATTCTTTAAAATTTTGTTAAACCTTCCCATAAATACACCTAACTATCATGTTAGACTGGAAACAGGACGAACGCATGTGAAGTGTAGGATTTTCAAAAGAATGTTGGGTTGGTGGTGTAGGTTATTGACAATGGCTGATGATGAACTCCCCAGATTATGTTTTGAAAGACTTTGCAGACTGATAGACATCAGATCTATTCCGTATAATTGGGCATATGATATGCGAGAATTACTGATACAAATTGGTCAAAGCTACATGTGGGACAATCAAAATTTAACAACAATTAAGAGTAATACCAATCATTTAGTAGAAACTGTGACAAATCACTGTTTAAGTTTAGATGTCGAGTCCGCTATTAATTCCTCATTTAATTGTTTTTATAGAAATGTTAGTACATTTGGTCTAGGTGAGGAATACACCAGACATAATATTCATTTCAATAAGATCAAAGTCATAGCCCAAATCAGGTTAGCCAGTTCAAAATTCCCGACAAGAATTTATTTAAATAAGGTGAAATACATATTTGATGTAAATAAATTTTGTACCTATTGTAATTTGCGACAACCTGATTCTGTAACTCATTTCTTATTGGATTGCCCCAGTTTCCATTGCTATAGGAAAATATATTTATTGAAATATTTTAATTCCAATAGTTCTGAGGAAAGAATTAGTTGTTTACTAACTATTGATAATGTTCAAAAGGTTGACGATATTTATTTATATGTAGTTAAATCATTAAAATTAAGAGATTTTCTTACAAATTAGTTCAAAGTTTTGTTATTGTCTTATTATTATTATTTTATCTTTTTTCTTGAAGTTTCATGTATTTCTTTTATTTGTATTTTTTTCTTATCTTTTATGTAAAATTTCTTTTGTGTTAAATGAGTACTCTAACTCTTTGCTATGATGTATTTCTAAAAGCAATAAATATACATACATACATGCTTTCCTTCATCTAGAAATGTCTTCAATATATTCTTCCCAGTTAGAGGTTTAAATAAAATTTGGTCATCTAATGTCCGTACCAAAGCTGATGAAAAACCTCATCAGCTTTTTGTTGGTAAAAATTTTGAACCTAACCTACATAACAAAAGACTCTTATATCTACTGTTACTGCGACCTATTTGGTCATACGGCATCGAAGTATGGGGATCGACTAAGCGTTCCAACTCACTACGCCTCCAGGCATTACAGTCAAAAATACTTCGAAAACTTCTTAACGCTCCATTCTATGTATCTAACCTCACCATCCATAATGACCTCAAAATCCCTTTCCTTTACAGATCTTGCTAACACTCGTTTCTTAAAATTTCATTCCTTTACAGCAGCTCATCCTAATCTTTTAATTGAACACATATTCTTCCACATTACCAGGCAATCCTCCAAGGAGATTGAAGAGAAGATGGTCCCGCGACCTACTCTCCTCATAACAGTAAGCGATCTGATCACGTTAAAGGAGTGTCGCCACTGGGCGCCTACTCCAATCTTCAATCAAGACATTACATTACACCACATTTGCTTGTTGCAACAACCGTTGCAGTCGCAAGTTTATAAAAAATTAAAAAAATAAAAAAAATTAAAGTATAACTACCACACCTCCGAACCCTCTATCACAGAGCCAATTGCAGTTTGTGCAAGATATTTAATATCTTTATAATTCTTGTATTTAACGTACATCTTCAAATCTCTGGTTCATCTCCAGTAATTTTTTTTTTTTTTTTTGTGATTTAAGGCGCGTCAACATCTAAGGTTATTGGCACCCGGAGCTTTTTCCAGTGCACTGCCGGCCTCCGGACAGTGTTCTCTCGTTACAGACAACACTGTCCATCACCGGACAGTGAGCTGTAAGAAGCTCCTAGGAAGAGAAAATCTAAGAGTCAGCAGCTGGATTCGAACCCGGGACCTCCGCGTGGGAGTCCAGTATGCTAACCTCATAGCTAATCCCTTCCCTCACCTCCAGTAATAAATAAATAAATAATAATAATAATAATAACAACAATAATCTCAAAACACATGTATAAATTTGGGTAATCCACATCAAATATACAACCCTAATGATGTATGATGTAATTCTATGGCAGACGGTCCTTGCTGGCCGAAAGATAGCTTCACCCTTATTTAAAAGAAATCAATTAAATTATTAATTAAAAAAAAAAGTTTTCAGAGTCGACCTAGGGTTTCCTTCCCACGTTAATTAATAAAAGAATGTATTTAAACAGCTCGATTATTTATATCGATCCTTTTTCACGTTCATTTAAAAAGCTATCTAGATATAATTAGCCACTAATTATCTTCAATTTATATTATTAACAAGAAAATTATGGAAGTAAAGTAGAACAGGTAATATTAAAAAATTGAAATGAAAGTGCTTATTAAATGGGCTCTTTGAAATTTTTAGTTAATAATATTACCTGGGCCAAATACAAAGGGTTACCAATGGACAAAGTAGAAGTCTCAGGTGTTGAGGGATGAAGGTTTCATATCATATCCAATAGGAACTGTTTTTAACTTCTAAAGGGCGCGTCCTTTTAAATCACTTTACTAAATTAATTTTATGTAATCATAGTACAACATATGTATTCTTAAATACATACATAACGTACATATGTGTGTGTATTTGAACATAACCTTTATACGTGGTTGTAGTTGGCAGGAATTTGTCGGTGAGGTATCCGATTGTGTTAAGCGACCTCCGTAAGTTAGGATTTTATCGTACTATCATCTGTAGAACATCCGTTGGTGTAAGGTCTGTTGCACATTGGTTGATGCATGATTCGACACCAGCAATTATAAGTTTAAGCACTAGTTCAGATGGAGCGATTCGCAACAATATCTCCGGTAGCTTTACAACGACCTCATCATCCGTCCGTTTTGCCAGTAATCCCCTACATCGTCACAGAAGCACCGGACAAGTACCTGCTCCGGTCTTTCAGTAACACGTTTTGCCCACTGTAGGGAACGCCCATGTCCGGCAAAGTTATTGGCTTCACGCACCTTCAAGCAATTAAGTGTTTTGCCCAAATGCTTTTAGAAATTCAGTTTCTGGTTCTGAGGTAACAGAGCCATCTTATTAGAGAAAAATCAAGCTACCACAGTGCATGGACTCGAAATTTAAAAGACATACCATTCAAATCCATCATCGAATCCCAGCTAAATAAAACTCCACTTGTAAATTACGATATTTTTAATTTTTAATTTAGTTGAAGATTTGATAAAAATAGATGTTTAAAAAGTATAAACATTTAAAGAGGAGAAGAGTTTATTATTAAAGTTTTTACATTAATAAATGTCTTTGTTATCTGACTTGTAGTTAGTATTCCATTGTATTGGGTTGCACAGCGAGGAGAAGCTTCTGTCTTCAGGTTACATTCAAACAACCTTCTGTACATCCCACCGGAACTGCTGAAAAAGCATCTCGTTCAGTTATTCCTTCAGTTTTCTTTCACAATGTTAGATTTCCTGATGCTCAAGTTTTAGTGAATACCTATCCTGTGTGGTGTTTTGGTCCGATATTACTCCTCCAATTTGTAAAATGAGTTGTAATTGTAAAATACGAGATTTAAAATACAGTAAAATTATTCAAGTTTATTAATGACATTAAAGTTAAATTTAGTTGTAAATATTTAAATGAGAAATTACTAGAGTGTAAAAAAAGACAATAAATTTTAGCAACTTTTCATAATTTATGCGACAAGTTGCTTTGGAAAAGTGAAACGACTTGAATTTCTAATTGAATTTATGTACTTCTAAATGAATGGAACTTTGTTCTTAACCAGGAAATCTTTTGAGTTGACGTAATAAGGTTTTAGTAATGGGTTGGGTGAGTTGGCCAATGTAACTTGGGAGAGATGGCCACATATTGTAAATGAAATTGCACTAGTAAAACGTAAAAATAACAGAAAAAAATGAATGGTTACTTAATATTTAATACAGCTATGAGCTCCAGAGAAGTTAATAAAGTGAGAACAGACTTGACTCGTTTTCTTTCAGAGACGACAGTTTGGGTGTGGGTTAATACGATCTCAAATTTTCTTCAGTATAATTTCCGCGGTTTGTGTACTGTCTTTTATGCTGAGTTGGCATTTTTCTGCAGTGAATTGGAAACTGAGCCAAACTTTAACAGAAAAAAAGTAAAAATAATTGGCCATCTATTCCTACTGTTTGATGGCCATCTGTACCGAATGCTAGAGAGAGATGGCCAACATGATAAACATAACTCAACGCGTACTTTTTGACAGTTTTAGAAGTGGGGATTCATTAATGTATACTGTACTTTCCTAATATGTAGAAAACCACACTAAATTTCGACAAATGCATTTGCTGCAGCACGCAGTATGTAATTATCATAATATTTTTTGTTGAGACGATAATGTTTTTATTCTCTGAGTTAATTAATAACGCTTTGACGCAGACCAAAATATATTCACTGTAGTCAGACATGAAGGTTCATCACTTGAGAGGTCACTCAGCGCCGTCGGACGACATTTCGGTTAAATTTCGGCTGTTGGCCATCTCTACCGATTGGCCATCTCACCCGACGTTACCCTTTATAAAAAAAAATCTACTCTAGAAATGCATTTCCATTGTTACCAACTGTGATTTTTTGGTTCCAAACTTCACATTTTTAGAGAGAAAAATTCGAAATGAAAGTAGTGTAACTTCTTTTAATCTTTTAGAAAACAATTTCTCAGTACCAAAATAGTTTTAAATAATATAACTCTATATTAATTGTTTATTTTATTCAATAGCCTTTTTATAAATCCACCTATTTCATATCCATCGAGGAAGACATTGTCCAAATATTTACAAGAGAGTCATAAATCTCAAGTAGACTTTACTGAAAGAAAAGAAGAATTCTGTGGCAAACAACGCCATATTTCTAGAAAAATTGTGGGATGGTTTGTAGGAATCAATGGAGAAAGTAGAATAGAAGTGTTTTCCATTAAATTAATAGAAAGTGATAAGAATTGTAAGTTAAACGATTGTCAAGTTGTGAACAATAATATATATAATAATAATAATAAGTTGAGTAAATATAATATTAAGAGAATTTCATGACAATGGCAGAAAGAGAGGAAGGAACTTTGAGGTAATATTTGTGCTTCTAGATTTAAAGTGAGAAGAACCGTAGTGGTTCCAAGTGGAACCATAGTGTTTATGTTGGTTGCATTTAGAGGCGCTGTTGACGGCAAGGCGTGCTGTTGGCACCTGCCACTTATCTTTCTTTACCTTTTGAAATGGTCCAGAATTTTGTCGTTTTACAAACTCTTCTGTTGTACTCTTGTCATAGTGTTCGTTTATTTTCATTCTGTCTAACATTTTTCATATTGTTTAAATAAATATTTCTCTTATAAAACAAAATTAAAAAAAAAAAATGGTCAGTTATATGTTTATTGTGAATAATTGACCATAATAATTATAATTACATACAATTATTTGCTAAAATATAAATAAAATAGTTCTTCATGCAAAAGAAGTAAAATTATAGAGTTGAAATTTAGGATCTTTACGGAAATACCGAGAGTATTTCCTACCGCTAGGCTAGGAACACCAAGATGCTTCTGTTTACTAGAATGCATCATTGCTATTACTGAAGCTACAGTACACCTGTTTCGAGAAAGAGTACCCAATTGTCAAAGTTGTCGTTGTATGCAGAAATAGTTACCTTTAAGAAAGACATACAGAGAGGTATAGATTATTGACCCCGCTCTGAGCGTTATGAAAATAACAATAAGGTGGAAAAGATATATTTTGGAAGCGATACGAAGTGTGGCTATTAAATAACGAGACTATAGCTGCAAAACATTTTATTTTAAATTTATACATATTTAGTTATTATCACCTTCAATATACACCCCTCCACTATCCCTAAAACGCTCCATGCGAATTTACCATTGTTCGAAACAGTGCTGGAAGTCTTTTTCTGTGAGCTCCTGCATGACGCGTGCCGCTATTTCTTTCACAGCTTCAACAGACTGAAATCGTGTTCCTTTTAATGCAGATTTGACTTTGGGGAACAGATAAACGTCACATGGGGTCAGGTCAGGCGAATAAGGCGGATGGCCTAAAACTGGGATGTTGTACTTAGCTAGAAACGTCTTGACAGACAATGCACTGTGAGCTGGCGCGTTGTCTTGTTGGAGAACCCATGACTTGTTCTTCTACAAATCGGGTCGTTTTTTCCTTACTCTTTCACGGAGTTAAGCTAGCACCTCACGGTAGTAATGTTGATTAATTATAATCGATACTTTCATCCGTTTTGGACGTGGAAGAGCGACCCGGGCGGTCATCTTGGAAACGCTTGAACCACACAAAAACTAGCGCACGTGATTAACATTCATCGCCATAAACTTCTTTTAATAAAAGATAAGTTTCAGTAGAGGTTTTACCAAGTTTCATGTGGAATTGCACGACAATTCGTTGCTCTACTACATGTGTAGTATCATGTTTTCGGCAAAACGAAACCAACACCTCTTACACGGTCAGACAGATTTCTCTATAATCACGTGAGACGCTACAATCGAAAGAGAAGGCTTTACGCAGCACAGCTGTCGGTTAGGATTTGCACATGCATAGTTCTTCTTTGGGAGCATCAGTCTCGTTATTTAATAGCCACATCTCGTATGCAAACTATGAAAGAAAAAAAAGCACCAATTACTTCTCCCAGAAGTATAGAAAGCGATTTAGAGAGCAGACATTCGTAGATTGTGGCCTATGGTTTAAGGCCAGAGATGAAAAGGAAGGTTATTGGGTTTTTTGATTAGGCTGGCAAAATTGGTTCATTCGTTTGCTACCAATGATTAAACTTAAGTCTTGATGTTCACTGAGCAATTGATGTTTTCTATTATTATCTTACTCAAAAATATTTTCTTTGATGATTGATGAATAAGTTGCAACTCAGCATTACAGCGCAATCTAGCAGCCCCGCTGATCTTTCTTTATTTACTTAATTGGAGTGTTCTTCTCAATAAACCAAGTAATAAATGGTTTCAATTGGGTGAAATAAAAGACAACAAATAAAGTATACGTTTCTAATGTAAAGGTCATGTTACCGTATCAAGTTTTTGTTACATAAAATAAAGCATTTTTCTTTTCTTGAACTTCTGTGCGTATGTAGACCAATATAACGCGCAATTCCGAAAGACAGCGTTAAGAGAGTCAACCTTTTTGAAAGATAAAGTTTTGTCGTTATGCTAGAAATTGGGTATATCTCTTGCCAAGTAATCATACTTCGTTTAAAACGGAAACCATTCTTCTGTATTTCCGAGTATAGAAGAAAGATGGTCGATACGAATAGTTTACCACTGATACGTTGCAATAAGGTAGAAAGAAAGATCTGAATGAGACAACCTGAAAGTACCATATTTACGATGACCGTGAGACGTTAACATAATTTTGAGTTTGCTCTTCGAGGATACAGCAGCACTTTTTTACAAGTTGGCCTAGAATGATCTTTATCCATGGCAGAATAATGCTCATTGGTATATCGACATGATCTTAAGACCAGTTTTGATTCTATACTGAACATTACACTGGAGCCATCTACGTGTAAGATGTTTGCACTCTTGTTATAAAAATTAGTTTAAACCTTAGTTAGAATCTACTTACAATCGGTAGAAATTATTTCTCCCGAGTTAATTTCAGTAGAACAAGAGTGGAATATGATTGGTGGCTTTAAAAGATTCGCCAATCACTAAACCACTTCTTGTTAAACTATTTGCATTGTCTACCTCTCCAGTCAAAATCATTCACAACTTTTTTTTATTATTTATTTATTTATTTGCAACTGTACAAAATATACATTTAACAAAAGAGTAGTACAAAGAAACATTTGATTGTGCCACAGAGCTGGCTCAGTGCCATAACCAGAATGATGGGATGAGAGAAACCAGCCAGCGCTGGAACTCTCTAGGAACTTATTGGTGTTTAGGAAGCAATGAGGTCACGTGGCCAGCGTCGATTTAAGCGATTGTCAGGATGGGACGATGTGGATAGTGATTGAGCCAGAGACTTCGGGTTACCGGTTGTGTTTGCTGTGGAAATTTAGGAATCGGGTGTGGATTAATTCAGTTACATACGGAATATTAAGATCACGATGGAGGGTGCAATTGGAGTCATAGATTGGTGCATTAACCATTCGGCGGAGGACTTTAGACTGGTAAGATTGGATAGGTTGGATGTTGGATGGTTTGGCGGAGCCCCACAATTCTGCTCCATGTGTCCCATATTGGTCGTAATAGTGTTTTGTAAAATGTAAGTTTGCTTTGTACGTTCAAGGAGTATTTCGGTCCAAGGAGTCTCCTTAGTAGTTCGTGACGTCTATTCACAACTTAGCTTAACGCAGGTAAACTGTTAAAGTTAAAGCTTGTAATTTACTCATTCAGGTTGGTGCATTATTATTATTTTATTCATTTATTTGGTATCTAGAAATAGATCGCTCCAACTTTATTACTAAGTAATGACGAAATTGAATTTTACAATAGTCTAGAGAATTTGAAAATCTAAATTACTCTCTCTTACTGCAATTATTAAAAATACAAATTTGTGATTAAAAAGAAATAAATAAAACATTTACTATATTAATGTAAAAGTGGAAAAAAAATTATCATTATTACACAAAACGGAACTTATATAGAAATCTGAATCTAAACGGAAACATAAAGCAATTACGTACCATATTGTTGTAAATAATGTGAAAGCGGAAGATAATGGACAATGGACATCCCGGTATTACGGATACGTCAGCCGGGACGACTGTTTACTAGACTCGTAGACCACAAGTTCACTGTGCGGGCAATCAACAAAGCTAGTCTGACATTTTGCTATTTATAATAGAATATTTCTCCTATTGAATTAGATACATAAAAAGGTTTTTGTGAATATTTCAATTCATTTTATATAACCAAGACATTCGTAAATATTTTCTACATACCTACACTTTTAAAAATGTACGAAATGAAAATATTTTCATTAAAATTTGCCACAAACTTGTTATGAATTGCAAATTACATTATTATATTGCATGTTATTATATTTTAAAGGCAATTTTGAGGTTTTTGTGTAAGATAGAAGTAAGAAAAAAGATAGAAGTTAGAAAAAAGATAGAAGTTAGAAAAAAGATAGAAGTTAGAAAAAAGATAGAAGTTAGAAAAAAGATAGAAGTTAGAAAAAAGATAGAAGTTAGAAAAAAGATAGAAGTTAGAAAAAAGATAGAAGTTAGAAAAAAGATAGAAGTTAGAAAAAAGATAGAAGTTAGAAAAAAGATAGAAGTTAAAAAAAAGATAGAAGTTAGGAATTTTTTAGTGGCGTAGCTTCCTATAAAGGCTCCCAAAGATTGAGTATATACAAAATATTTTTCTAAAAAATAAAAAACGTTGTTTTGATCATTAATGCTTCGGTAATTGAAAATGAAAATTTAACTGGTACTTTCGGTAAATTTAAACGGTACTTACCGGTTCTGAACAAATTAACCCTGGACGTTGTACTGATTTCTGCAGCCGCCTTACTTCTAGTGGCTTGAAAGACTTCAGGTTCTAAAGGCTAGCCCTTCTGCTATCCCCAGTAATACTCGCAAAACTTTAGGGCTTGAATAGAGTATTTTTCATACTCTCATTTTTAACTGAAAAAAACCATTTAATTGCCCAGTTATCTTTTTCAAGTTCGAAAATTTGTTCGCTGACAGTCAGATTTAAAGTGAAAATTGTGAAAATGTGTATGACATATCAGCTTTTAGATTAGAACTAGAAAAGGTAATCTCTCTTTAGAGCCACATGGTGGGAAATTTACATGTCATTTCCAAAAGCAGTTTTCTGGACATATTTGTACCAGAAAATTGAAAATTGTTATTTAAATTTACTTCTACCGTGGAAAAAATCTCCAAACTTGTTTTAATGTCCTGTGGTTATTAGACCATGACAAAGATAAGTAAGACATTTGCAGGAGTTCATTATTGATGCACAATTAAAGAGTTACCTTGGCTACAGCTTACCTATGTAAAATAACAACGCTAACCTTCTGGGGGTCTTCAAAAACGTAAAATTATTTCGCAAATATTGTTTACACGGAATAGAAAAAGACTATCCAGAAGATGGAAGAAATTAAATCTGACATCTTTGACTCCAAAAGCTGTGTCCAGCTAGTGCACTTTCCTCCTTATAGATAACACGTCCATCGCTCTTGACTTCCAAGCATTGCAGCATGAGAATCTGCTGAAGCTAAGCAAAAAATTAATTTATTTATCTTGACTAATAAGCAGTTTCAAGCTCAAGTAGTTTGTCTACGTTCACATTAAGTTATTATTTGTGCTACAATCAGCGCGTCGGTGCTTCAAGTTACATCAATGAATAAGTAGTCCACAAGAGAGTGGAAATATTAATGCACATTATACAACTAGTTGAACCAAAAATGATTTTGTAGTGCAGAAAGTTAATAAAACAATGATGATTTAAAAGAAACTTTAAAACAGTAAAAATCAATAAAAAAAATGATGATTTAAGAGACTTTTCCTGTTTTAAGGCTTTTTGTAAACACACAAATCTATTCACAAATACTGAAGACGATTATGCCTGAAAAAACAAAAAAAAATTGTGACTGACGTCGAATGACAGATTTTATTTTAATATTGATTAAACTAATCAACACTTATTTATTATTATTATTATTATTATTATTATTATTATTATTATTATTATTATTATTAAAACTGTCCGGTTAGACCAGACGTTCCCAATCTTTTTCGGTTTGCGGTTCCCTAAATAATCGTTTTTTTAGGGAATTCACAAACAATTTATTGAACGTCCATTGATGATTAACATTTTTAAAATTATTAATGGGATGGATGGGCTTGATGTTCACTACACAACTTCTCAGATCTCGGAATAAAATTGGATTTGGCTACCCTCATTTCTTGTACAACGTTAATTTTCGAGCGATATTTACTTTTTATTACCGCGACCGCCGAAAACCTCAGCTACGCACCAATAGGATGTTGCAAATGGAATTAATATTCGTAGAGCTTTACCACTAACCAGTGGATATTCCTTTTTTACTGATATCCAAAAATCAGAAAGTTCCATGCTACCAAATTGCCGAATTGTTTAATTGAATATTTCGCGGCGCCCTTATGACGGCACCGCGGCGCTCCGGGGAGCCGCGGCGCACACTTTGGGAATCATTGGGTTAGACCAGTGGTCGCCAAACTTTTGAGCGTGTGAGCTAGCCTAGCATTTATAAATCTTCTAGTGAGCTACCAAGGAATACTGGACGAAAGAAAGTACGCAAAATGGAATTAACACACGTTTATTGCCTACAAACATACATTTCTAGTATTAAAATCTACATATCTGACAGTAAGTGCAACAAAAAGTTAAAATGTACATTTCAATGAGAGGAGTGGAACTGTTTTTGGTCATCAAGTATTTTCTTGAAGTTTGGAGAGTATGTTGTAGCAGCCATTCTGATGCAGTTGTTTAAATGTTCATCGGTCAGTCTGTTTCTATATTTCCTTTTTATGAACTTCATACTTGAAAAAGATGCTTCACACAAGTAGGTAGAGCTGAACATAGCTTTCAACCTCAACGCAACTTGAATTACAATTGGATATTTTTCTTTAAAATATTTCCAGTGGTAGAAAGGGTTCTTAGAGACAGATCATTTTAAAAATCGACAAATTCCATTAAAACTGCAGCCTGATCTCCATCGAAATGTTTTACAACACAAGCTGAGAAATCTTCTGCATCGATCTCTACAAAAGGATAGTTGACGAATTGGGCCACAATCAATATGCTTTTAAAATCTTGGAATCGTTGATCGAATAGTTGTCTTAAGTCTGAAAGAATTTCAACGTATTCTTGGTTATTGCTGAGTTGCTGGGGAGGATTTTGTTTGTCAACAATCTTCTTCAGACTAGGAAAGTGCTTATATTCAAACTGGATAACATTCTTTTCCCACAGCTCGAGCTTTTAGGAAAATGACGTTACATCTGAAATCATTACACCAATGTCATTATCTTTGCCTTGAAGCTGCAAGTTCAAACCATTCAACTTTTCGGTTATATCAGTGAGAAAGACAAAATCTTGTACCCATATGGGATCTTCGAGTTCAGTGAGATGCTCAGGGTTGCCAACCCGAGCGTGGCCGTGAGCTACCCAAAATTACCCCGCGAGCTCGCGATCGACTGTTTGCCGACCACTGGGTTAGACAGTTGTTTAAGAGTTTATCGTCAAAAGCTACACGAAAAAACGTAATGTTGAAAAACACCCAACTTTGACAATATAATTTATTATTTTACGAGTACAATTAAGTAATATTTAATTAATTTTCAAATCCTTTTACGTAATAAAAAAAAAAAAAAAATTCTTGCGTAAAAAGTTAATAGCATTTATTTTAGAAACATAACTTAATTTTGATCTCTCAGTAACAATTAAATAAACTCCATTTTCACCATTATATCAGCTTTCCCTTTGAGCTCAATGAGTGAATAAAAACAAAATATGAACGGGGATTCGCTTTTTTAACACAGACAATACTTGTCTGTTATGTTCAGTTGCTATTTTTCCCCTAATTGAAGGATAAAATGAACAAGAAATTATTTTTTTATAAATCATAAACTGCATTCTTTGTATTCAATTAAAAAGAATTGTAAACTGCAAACAATGTGGATGTTAATAATAAAATAATAATAATTTTCACTTTTATTTTTTTGTTATAACTTTACGCTATTAAATAAAATCTAGAAAGCGAATTGTCCATGAATTTGTACGCTAACGAGTTGCAGCTATTGACGCGTTTTCACTGACAATAAACTCTAAGGTATCTCCTTTTTAAACCTTTCTATTATCTTTTTTTAAAGAAATAGGTTAATTGATGTTTCCATTCAGGAATAGTCTTAGATTTTGTTTGAACTAAGCGAAGCACTGCTTGGATTTAATTTGCGATTACCGCGTGCCAGTCTAGCGCATTACATTAAAAACCCTTTTTTGCTTTGGGTTGAATCCTGAACTAACCAATCAAAGCTTTTATTTTTTCAGAATGAAGATGGCTTTTTTGTCCAGCTATTCTATATGAAGCCCTTCATGGAAAAAAGCAAAAATATGAGGTTCGCTTGTTATACGAGGTGAGGCTATTAAATAAAGAGACTATTGCTGTAAAACATTTTATTTTAAATTTATACATATTTAGTTATTATCACCTTCAATATACACCCCTCCCCTATCCCTAAAACGCTTCATGCAAATTTACCATTGTTCAAAACAGTGCTGGAAGTCTTTTACTGTGAGCTCCTGCATGACGCGTGCCGCTTTTTCTTTCACAGCTTCAACGGACTGAAATAGTGTTCCTTTTAATGCAGATTTGACTTTGGGGGAACATATAAAAGTCACATGGGGCCAGGTCAGGCGAATAAGGCGGATGGAATAAAACTGGGATGTTGTACTTGGCTAGAAACGTCTTGATAGACAATGCAGTGTGAACCGGCGCGTTGTCTTGATGGAGAACTTATGACTTGTTCCTCCAAAAATCGGGTCGTTTTTCTCCTTACTCTTTCACGGAGTTGAGCAAGCACCTCACGGTAGTAATGTTGATTAATTATAATCGATATTTTCATCCGTTTTGGACGTGGAAGGGCGACCCGGGCGGTCATCATCTCCGACGTCTTCACAGCCATCTTGGAAACGCTTGAACCACTTAAAAACTCGCGTACGTGATTAACATTCATTGCCATAAAATTCTTTTAATATAAGATAAGTTTCAGTAGCGGTTTTACCAAGTTTCATGTGAAATTTCACGACAATTCGTTGCTCTACTACATGTGTAGTATCATGTTTCCGGCAAAACGAAACTGACACCTCTTACTACGGTTCCGGTCAGACAGATTTCTCTACAAACACGTGAGACGCTGCAATCGAAAGAGAAGGCTTTACGCTGCACAAAGCTGTCGGTCGTTAGGATTTGACGCATGCATAGTTCTTCTGTAGCAGCATCAGTCTCATTATTTAATAGCCACGCCTCGTAAGTCACCTGGTTTCGCCTTAATGCCGTTTTCATCACGATTGACTTCAAGTCAAGTAGTTGAATGGGAAAAACTAAGATCACCTTCATTATTTCTGTCAGAATTATGTTTTCTTGAGGCTCCTATCTAAAAATCGCGGAGTGTTTCTTTTTTTCTTATTTAGTCAGACGAAATTTTGTGATTTAATATTTATGAATAAATGATTATTTAAAAAACAATAAGCATTCGTTTAATTTTGTACTTTTCAGGAAATTTAGATTTATAATTTAAAGCAGGCTTTGTAAAAGTACTATATTCGCTCATTAATATACAAACACATTATTATACTATGTGCCACATTATAATCATATCATGTAAAATTAACAGCGCATGAAACATGACCCGGTTACAAGGTTTTACTCCAAATACATTTACAAATACAAATATTTATAAATGCACATTTCATTTTCTTAGCGTTAAATAAATTTGTTGTTAAATTTAGTTAATTTCTTCCTACTTTTTTAATTAATGAATAATCTTCCTAATTTTATCTGCGGTATACTTTTTTACAATTAATCAGAATAATTAATATTTATTTTACGATCGTGTTGCACTATAGGCGAAAACTCTAGTACGTTACTCCAAACTGTCTTTCACAGACAACCAGATGTCTTAAGCTCTTTGAAGTTCATTCAGTGCAAGGATGTGACTCTTTAAAAATCTTTAACGAGCGCTATCATCGAAAATAAGGTCTTTCCCGTCAGTGTTCACAGGTTATACGTACGTGACCAATGATGCGGCAGATCGTTGGTTCCGAAAAAGGGTACTATGCAGTTTTCAAAAAATCTATGCGTTGCTATAAAAATGCTTTTTCATGTGGCCAGCTGTCAGAGAGGTGATGCTGAAAAAAAGTCACTGAAATCGTTAATGGAAACCTTTACAGGAGAATAAGAAGTTTATTAGTAAGTTTCTCGTCTAACTTAGTGCGAAATAACTTCAGCAAAGGCTAGCTGCCAATAGGATGGGTCATTGTACAATAGATTAGGTAAATATGCATCACTTGGTCCTGGCAGAGGTCCCAGGACTCATATTGTAAGCAGTTTTAAGTAAACTACTTTGTACCAAGTTTAGGGAAGGGATTAGCTATAAGGTTAGCATACTGGACTCCCACGCTGAGGTCCCGGGTTCGAATCCAGCTGCTGAGCCTTAGATTTTCTCTTCCTAGGAGCTTCTTACAGCTCACTGTCCGGTGATGGACAGTTTTGTCTGTAATGAGAGAACACTGTCCGGAGGCCGGCAGTGCCCTGAAAAAAGCTCCGGGCGCCAATAACCTTAGATGTTGACGCGCCTTAAATCATTAAAAAAAAAAAATCAAGGTTTGGCTCTTCGGGGAAGACCCAATACTTTGCTCAGGTACCTCTCACCAAACTCCTGAACTTCTTGTTAAACAGCCCAGAATGAAGAGGATGCGGCGGGTGGATGTAGATTTTATGGCTATCCTTGAAGAATCTAGCCTTTATAGGAGCAGTTAAAATTTTGTAAATATTGTATTGAAACCAGCAGAATTTATAACGTGGCCTTGGCCAAAATAGTAGATTAGATTAAATTAGATTAGGGCGGCCCTTAAGGCCTACGCCACTGCGACCCCTTCGGATCTATTGTGGCTCCCCAACTTTAGAGCACGCCCTCCAGACCCGTCCGTTTAATCAGACTCTTAATACTGGAGAGCGACTCCTTGGGTAAAGCTCACAGGCCTTGGTTTTTCTTCCTCGAGAAGTAACATCCTTAGCCAGGCAAGCCCCTCACCTAGACACAACAGGTGCAATGCCGTTTCCTCCTCTTCCTGCACAGAACCTACAAAGGCTATCTCATCTGCCAGGCCCATGCGATGCAAGTGTTTTCCGAGCTTGCAGTGGCCAATTAATAGGCCTACAATTATCCTTATAGCCCCACGGCCGTGACGGATTAATTCTGCAGTCAGCCTCGGCGAAGCCAAAACAATAATTCTGAAACTGTACATTGTTCTGGAATAGAATGAAAAAAAAAATTTACTTTCAATTAAACATATTGTGACTAAAAATTTTCTTGTTGGGACGTAAGTTGTTGCCTTACGGAAGTATGAAGCATTTTCTCTTAAAAGCATACAAGAAAACACACACACAAAGACAAGTCAATTGCCTAAAAACATTCCGAATCCAGAAATACCCTACGGCGAGAACTCAATTTATAAAATTCGTCACCATCTGTAGTACTATCTTTACTGGAAGTAAAAGCAACTAGAAAGAGAGAAAAACAACAAAGTTAAAAAATTGTGAAACAAAAGGAAATGGAATTTTCCCTCTTAACAATTTCCTTCTTTCACACTGCGGTCTTTTCAGTGGCAAGCACTTCTTCTGCACGGTGGTTCATTAAATATTACAATCAGGGATACAGGGAAGATAGATTTTTGGACAACTCTGGATGCACGCCCATGAGTTGAATGTGGTGCTTTAGAGAGACAGTGATAAAATGGATTACTTAATATGTGCGTGAGTATGTGTGCGGCTATATGGGCACGTGGGTCGGATGTTCACTTACCGGAACCGCAGGTTCATTCACCCGGACTATTTTACTTTAAAAAAAATATACTTGTCTCCAGGATGTAAAAAAGAGTGTATCACAGTTTGAATCAGATGTTTTGTAGTTCATTTCACTAATTCAATTATAATCTTTATACCATATTTTCGTGAACGTCGACTCTGATCGGTACGTGCATGTTGAAATTACGGCAGAGACTAATTTTGTACAAATTCGCACATTATTTGAGGCACAAGATATAATCAGCCTAACTAGTCAAAACTAATTAGAGATTTTTTAGTTGAAACTTTGGCAATGGCTTCTCTGATCGTAACTTTTGTATTAAAATTTCCTTCAAATTATATTATGCTAAATAACCGCTAAAACACACAAATTTTATTCCATAAAGTGGTACTACCAAATCAAACAAATCCTATACAAATAATGGGTTGGCAACTAAGTAATTTCGGTTTTCACTCACAGGGAGTGGACCTTCATTTTTTTTAATTAGTCACGTTGGTGGCGTACTTTGCCTCTGGTAAAGGTAATATTGAGGTTACTTTAGAAACAAGTTATGCGTGCTTTTTCCAAAACCCTTACTTGTTGGTCCATTTCAAATGGAGTGCAGAATCGAACATTTACTTTTTTATTTCCGCGAAGGGAAAAAAGCTGCTGAACCTCACAAAGAGACATGCAAAGTTTATGGCATTGACTGCTTAACAGAGCTCACTTGTCAGAATTGGTTTAAAAAATTTCGTTCTGGAGATTTTTCCCTCAAAGATGAGCAACGCTCTGCTCGACCTACTGAAGTTGATGATGACCAAATCAAAGTCATAATTGAAGAGAATCGTCATATACCTGTTCGAGGGATTGCAGAGAAGTTAAATGTATCCCATACAATAATTGAAAAACACTTAAAGTGTCTTGGACTCGTTAAGAAACTGGATATGTGGATACCACACGAAATGAAAGAGATTCACTTAACACAACGAATCAATATTTGCGATAAGCATCTTAAGCACAATGAAACCGACCCTTTCTTGAAAAGAATCATAACTGGTGATGAAAAATGGGTCCTTTACAGTAACATATTGCGAAAACGATCATGGTGCAAGCAAGATGAATCAGCACCAACCACATCGAAAGCAGAATTGCACCAAAAAAAAGATCATGCTGTCTTTTTGGTGGGATTACAAAGGAGTTGTGTATTTTGAATTACAATCAGACGATCACTTCAGAGGTTTACTGTCCACAACTTATGAAACTTGAAGAAGCAATCAAAGAAAAACGGCCAGAATTGGCAAATCGAAAAGGAATTGTGTTCCATCATGATAATGCAAGGCCGTACACATCTTTGGCATCTCGCGGGAAGTTATTGGTGCTTGGTTGGGAAGTGATGGCACATCCTCCAGTTTCAGCCCTGATCTGGCTCCATCTGATTATCACTTATTTCGGAGTTTACTGAATTATTTGAACGGAAAAACTTTTACAGATGAAAATGACCTTAAATCGCACTTGGAAAAGCGATAAAGACCAAAAGTTCTAGGAGCGCAGAATCATGAAGCTGCAAGAAAGATGGCAAAATGTCATTGAACAAAATGGAAAATATGTCATTGATTAAAAATTATTTTTTGTTATAAAAAGAATGAGTTTTATACCATAATTCAAAACCAAAATTACTTAACGTAAAAAATACGTAACTAGTTGGATCCGTTCTCGGGGAAAAATTTTCCCTTTCCCAAAACTGAAAAATTTATACGTAAAATAGAATTTTGGCGCTGTTACCAAATTTGGATTTTCAGCGATTTGTATACAATCACTAATCAATTTGTTAAAATTAATCGAAAATCTGTTCGATGGCTGTTCGATTTGTTGAATATTTTCTTTTACCAGTAGAGTTGGAAATCATTCGAAAAGAAAAACAAACCAAAAAATCTTCGTATAATTTAAGCCCAAATTTTCCAGTCCTTGACTATTAAAAGAAAAAGGGAAAATTAACAGTTTTCTGATAATAAAAAATATCTAATGTTATTATAATTTCCGGTTCAAATACAGATGTTTCTGACGCACTCATTTCCTATTCATTTAGCTGTTTGTCCACCCACTCGACATTATGGGGGTCTTCAAGAGTATCAGAGGAAGTGTTTTTGCCGTAAAGGAAAGACAGTTTTGAAAAATAATGATACAGATGTGCTGCAAGCGGATGAATGGACCATAAGGATCACATTAACAAAACAGAGGACTCTTTCTACATAACCTACTGAGGAAGTGTCCCAGGACGAACCTCTCTCTCTGAAGCTCTGACATGGGTTACAAGCGCCGTCGATATGTACCATAACTTCCTGTACAGATGTATCTTCATTACCTAGTTTCTTCCTTTCAAAATAAAATAAGGAAGACAAAAAAAAAGTACACCTTGTAGATATTATAAAATAATCGTAGAACTTTTATCTAGGGTCTAGCAGAGTTTACCAGAGGCAGACAGGTACCAGATGGTTTCCTGTTACACAGGTCATTAGTTCCCAAGGCTTTGCTTTATCACCTGTGCCTTCTAAAGCCGACATACTTCCGCAAACCTGTACTTCATTCATTGTAATCATTCAAAAAGAAAAAAATTGTTGAAACTCAATATAGTAAGATGTTTTTCATTTTTTTTTGTGTTAATAATAATAGGATTAATAATATAAATAAATCTAGTGGAAATAACACATGAATTGCTTCTACCATAGTTTACGTATTTAGATTTTCTTAGCACTTACAATTTATACTAAACAGCAGTTGTCTACAATGTTATGTATGTTCACTTTAAAGTTATCGTTTCCCAAAATGCGTAAAATAATGTAAAATACTTTGTTACTAACTAATAAATTGAAAAAAACTAAGTAGTTTGTCTTTCAATCAAAAGCAACTAAAAAATTGGAAGTCATTCGTCCATCTCCTCTTCTCGCAGTTCATAAGTATTAATTTTCTAAAATTCTATAGAATCTAAATGTTATGTAGCTCTATTTCACATCCCTGAACTCTTAATTTAATTACTTCTCACTTTTTTGAAAATCGTAAAACGGAAATTTTGCAACTCAGTACACTGGCATTCTGTGATGCAGTTCATTGTGACAGCAATATTTTTAACTAATTAAGTAACCTAAATAACAGAAAACGCTTATTTACTAAGACCTATTTGGTCATATGGCATCGAAAAATGGGTATCGACTAAACGTTTCAACTCACTACGCCTCCAGACATTACAGTCAAAAATACTTGGGAAAATTCTTAACGCTCAGTTTTATGTATCTAACCTCCGCTATCCATAATGACCTCAAAATCCCTTTTGTTAAAGATCTTGCTAACACTCGTTTTCTCAAATTTCATTCCCTCTACAGCAGCTCATCCTAACCCCTCTCATAGAACACCTATCTTCTTCCACATTACCAGGTAATCCTCTAAGGAGATTGAAGAGAAGATGGACTCGTGATCTACTCTCATCGTGAGAGCAGTATAAAAACTGGGTGCCTTCTCCTATCCATATTTATGACATTGTTATTGTTATATCGCATTTACTTGTTGCAACAGTTGTTTTTTTTTAATGATTTAAGGCGTGTCAACATTATTGGCGCCCGGAGCTTTTTTCAATGCACTGCCGGCCTCCGGACAGTGTTCTCTCGTTACAGACAACACTGTCCATCACTGGACAGTGAGCTGGAAGAAGCTCCTAGGAAGAGAAAATCTAAGGGTCAGCAGCTGGATTCGAGCCCGGGACCTCCGCGTGGGAGTCCAGTATGCTAACCTCATAGCTAATCCCTTCCCTTCAGTTGTTGCAGCTGCAAAGTTCAATAAAAGATTTTTTTTAAATAATAATTATTTATTGATAAATAATCTGCCAAAATTGTTAAAGTTTGCGCATTTATTTTAAATACCAACGTTTAAACAATAATTAATTTTAATGATATTTTTTTTAAACCTAACTCCAACTTTTCAAAGATTTGGAATTCCAAATGACCGTCGAATTTTGTGCACAAAAAAAAACTCTGTGGCCAGCTAGAGGGCTCTCAGCATTTCAATTCAAAGAAGACTTTCCGGTTCAACTTGTTCAAGTCATGCCTGGCTGCAGGACCTAGTTATACTTCCGGAGTGAACTATACCCTGTTATTGTGCATCGTATAAATGGTGATTTAACTATAACTGCAAAATTATGGACGTCTCCCACAATCTTATCACTAATTAAGGAATAACCCATAATTACGACGCAGCATTTAACAAATGCACAAGTTGGTCTTGCGAAATAAAAAAAAATAAAATAAAAAGTAAGTGTGTATATAAGAATCTGATAACTACGAAAAGTAAAAGTAGCATGATCCAGCTTTTGGAGTGAAGTCGTCCAAAATATTTGTCAAAGAAATGTACCCCCTTATATGCAGAAGACGACGAAGAAGAAAAAGAATTGTCCATGTATGTTTGGGAGTGAATGTTCCACCCTTCTAGTTGAACTTTGAATTGAACTGACAAAAGAACTATTCTACTTAGTTGAACACAGTGAATTTTTCAAGCAAAGCGTAACAAATGAAAAAGCTAACTAATTAAATTGAGAATATAATTTTTTGCTTCAACTATTCCGCAAGTGTTGTCAACTTTACAAACAACAACTGACTTTTAACCGACAAAACCAAACTTGCTGCGTTTAAAACTAAAAACTTTCTTATTTAAAACCCTTTAAACTAAATAACTAACCACATATAGTCATGAAAACTTATGCTTTAATGCTGATAAAGTTTTCTGGTAATTCTTTCGGTAAAAATCCGATTTATGAAAATTTCTTTCTTAGCTTTTCGCGTAATCATGTGGTAGTTATGATACAATCAGTGTCAGTAGTCAATCAATCAAAAGTAGAATTAAAGTTTTAGTCCAATGAATTAGTCACTCACTGAACTCTAATTAGCACGAATCAAGTAAGTGCGTCCAGTAACTAGGATAGAACTGAATATTAACTAAAAATAAGTCAGATTCTCTGGATTTATACAAATATGATGAATATTTCATTTTAAACACGGTGTAGAAACTGGTACCGAAGTCCTTACGCTGGTAACTCATAGTTGGTTGAGCCTATATTGGCATGTGAGCCTCAGCCATGCTAGAGGAGGTTTAGGCTATTACTTTCTGTACCAAGGTATTTGTTTAAAGCAGGGGTGTCAAACTGTCAAACGCATACGGCTTCCGAGGTAATTATTTGTAGCCTACGTTGTTCTGAAATAAAATGAAAATAGAAAATATCGTTATAAAGAAAAGCTTCGAGGAGATAGTGGCAATACCGTAGACAAAATTCCCTCGTTAACCCTTTAACTACGAAGAAGAGTACACGAGCCCAGTGTCTTATACCTGGAGGCCTGCGGACATGTACAAATACGCTGTCTCAGTTCCGACGACGTTAGGAAGCGATATGTCTACCACCCTAAGTGGCATTTCGGAAAGTTGCAATTTTAAAGGAAAACAAGAAGTAGGAATTCCCAAAATATATTCTTACGTTCTCAGTCTTTGAATCCAGATTTTAGAAAACTAGTACGAGGAAAGAGCTGGCAAGTTTCGAAGTAAAAAAAGAATAATTTTCGTTTCATGAAGACAAATGTTTAAATAATTACAATTATACATATAGTGTTTTAATTATCCTATCTCATATTCTTGAATCCTCACTTCAGAATATAAATTTAACAAAATTTGTAAATGTGATGTGGCCCGCGTGAATCTTGTCTGTAGCACCAAATGGCCCGTGTTTAAATTGTGTTTGACACCCCTGGTTTAAAGTTTATTTAGACCTTCACAACAATATAAGAAGTACATGAGTACATTGGAACTTTCACAAAAAAACTTATGGGAAGCTGTCTTCTACTGGTGGAATGTCAAATAGAAAACTTCAGATCAATGAAGGTGTTCCTTAAGAGATGGTGGTCGCGAAGCTCGCGTCGTTTGAATCTCCTGGGAGGTTTCTTTGGGATAATGAAAGAGAGTCTGTGAATCCGTCATTTAAGATGATAGAACTTGAAGTCATGGAATATGGAGGGTTAACAAAGAGTTCTAAGATGCATCAAGAAGGAAGTCGTTTACTTCGACTTCAGGCCATCAGTGGCAACCAAATTGTGTCCAACGTAGAGTGTGAATATATTCACTCCTTCACCAAGATTGGTAACTTAATTGGATATGCCCCAGTAAATAGTTCCAGTAAACCTTTGAAGGTCCTTAAACCCTTCTTTGACTACAAATTTGTTTTCAAATTCAAAGACGTTACTTGTGACTCTATTAAACGCTCGCAAATCTCATTCGATATTTCCCCTTTAAGATAAGTTAAACCAAAAAAGCTAGTTTAAATATGTGAACAACTACTAAAGCCTGTTTTTTATTTAAATAGATAAGAATTGCCATTTACTCTAAGATTTAAGAGAGAAAATTCCGTAGCATACGTTACTGGGAATGAATCCAAGATTTCTGATCTACTTATTTCAAAACTAATTAAACCATTTTTAATCTTTCGGTTTGGAATCTTAAATAATTCTGCTCAGAAATAAAAAAAAAAAATCTCATAACTAAAACAGAAAAATCATCTCCTTCAGAAACAATCTTTATCAATGTATTAATCACGAATCGTGACGCTATAGTGCCGCCTTGGAAGTGTACGTGAATAGCACATATGATGCGGCTACTCACGAAGTCTTCACACCTTGCCATCAGGAATAACGAGAAATCTTCAACTTATTAAAAAAAGATTACTAATTAACCGCCATTTTATTTTTAAATGTTTTTATTTTTTGATTGGGTAGCAAATAATTTCAATACAGAAAAATCATTGAAGCAAAAAGTTGGCATTGATAGTGTTCGAATAGTTTTAAAGCACTCTTTTATTATTTATGCCGAAGGTTATTCGAAAATAATTTATAAAATAGGGTTGAAATGCCCATACAACGTTCACTTGTTCAAATTGTAAAGGGCAATATTGCAAATTAAGAATAGTTTTAGAAGGGGAACCAATTACTTTCAGTTTTTGGTGTTTGTTTTTTAACTTTATTTATATTCACTTCTGCAATACACTTCTAAAACAAGTGAAGTTGATTCAACATGATACAAAAAAATACATAAGTACAATAGCAGGAATGAGTATATTCATCTATTGGTAAAACTACCACCAATTACAATTCTATACTCGGGTTTCATCACGAATAGGTAACGGAGTACAAGAAGATCAAGTGGCCACCCGGGTTTCGGCCGTCTTAAATAAAATTTCCTGGCAATGCGGTAAGTTGGGAAAACTAGATGGTTAGGATGTGAAGAAACTGAGACTTTGAACTTAACGTAACGGGGTTTTGTAGCTTCAGAAACGTAGGAAACAAGGAGATTTCGGTGCAAGATGAAGTTTCAGCGATTCGACAGTGTTTTTTTTTTTTTTTAAAGAAAAGATTGGATTTTAGTAGCTTTGGCTGAGTCCCAAAGTTCCATTCTGTGTGTCCAGATAGGTTTGAGTATCATAGTGTTGGTTAGTCGTTTGTTGTTTAGTGAAAGTTTCGATCGTTCGTCGAAAAGTCTAGAGAGGCTTAAATCGTCTGTATATATTTCAATTAAAGAATAGATTGCTGTTCATTATTTTTGGTGACTGAATCATAGTTTCAATAGGATGAAAAAATAATTGCCATTTCAATCGTGATGCATTTATTCTGCTGTGCTTCCGACCTAGGGAGTAGGTCATCTTCAGGGCTAGTTTACAAAGTAATATTTTACATTATATGGTTGGTGTGTCTTCTGTCTTGTGCAGTCCATGAACAGACAAGATATTTAAAAAATAACAACATTTATTTTATATATTTATTTATAAAGTTAAGTAATAAGAGATGAGTAGATAACAGCTGGTCATTTATTAAAAATGAAATTACAAAATTCTTCACATATGTGTTAAATGTCAAGGTATTACACATCATCTATTAGCTTTACATGCCGCATTTCTTAGATACGAACTGTTAAGTACTTTGCTCTTGCAAGTCTTCTTGATTGTTCAAGACAAAGTTTAAAGTATCTGGGTAATATAACGATGAGAAAAATGTTTGGAAGTCACAGATGCCATTATAAGTAAATAGTTTTTCTACGATAAAAGTTTATTCCGTTTTCATTTCTACGATAATTTGTTATAATGCTATAATTAAGTAGTAACACAGATAAGATTTTATTATAAAAAATTTTAAACACATAATCTTATCATTTTCTTTATAATAACAAGTATTATTCGAATATTGTTGTCCCTGTACAGATAGTAATAATGTGCTCTTAAGTAAGTTACTTCAAATCTGTTTTATATTTTACGCTACTTCAGAAGATCTCATAGCTCTTCCAAAGCGATAAAAAAGATCAATTATCTATCATTTTAAGTGTTGCTCATCTCTTACAATGGCACAAAGCCAGCGTTTCTTGTAAAATTACTCCTTCATTTCGTTCAGAATTTGTTTGAAAATGAAAAGCAGCGATTGTTTGAAATATCGAAAGGTTACAGATGAGAAACAAGAAGAAGGTTATCTGAATTAGGTTGTTGCAAGTTCAGTTGCATTGGTATCGAACTTTATTAACCAGTTAACTGTTTATGACGAGTATATTCGTCTTGCGTTTTCAGTAGTGACCATCAGCAAGTTAATTTTGCAATTCTAGTTAAAACTAAAATATATTCGTAAATTTATCTTTAATGTTTTTGGTTCCTATTTATGTTAATATAAATAAATGAATAAATGTACATGAAATAAATAACGAAAAAAACATACAAAAGTCATTTCATTGCAACCCAATTTCATCTCAAACATATTCTGGGTTTGACGAATATATCCGTCATCGCTTAATTTGTACGACGCACCTAGGGGACACATTTTCCAACAAGGTCGAAACAGTTATCTGGTTAAAGGCATGTGTTAAAAAGCATAACAATCAGATTCGTGGCTTTGATGCCTTCAAGTATTCGTATCTTTGAATGGACATCAGTCAAATATATTCTTGAATTTGATCATAGTGCTATAAAGGATTCTTTTTGGTACCTCGTTGAATTACTGGACATGGATTAAGCAGATATCTTTGTGCAAAAGTATTATTAAAAAAAGTAGAAAGAAGAATAAAACCTGAGGTTAGACCTGTATTAGAGTTTTTGTCGTAAAGAGCCGAAATCTCGACTACTGAATGTACAGACTGCAACATTGAACTCCGTCTGAACTGCTTAGAAAGGAAAGTCCTACTAGCTATATTCCAGCAAAGAACTAAAGAGTCGCGTTGAAGAAGAAGTCCTAGTAGCAGCCGATAACATTACGCGCTGGCAGAAACGCATACATTGATTTGGACTTCATGTTTGCTTAGAGAAGAAAAAGAACTTAATGGAACGTTTTTTGAACTTCCTTTTCTGGTCCTTCCTGCAAAAAAACTTGGAGTACCTCATCGCCGTCACACGTCTCCTGCAGGTAGTATACTTTCTTGTTAATCATTCTTCAATTGCCTCTCAGACACATTTGTCCCCTGTGAGAATGAAAGTGGCGTAAGTCCATTTTGAGTAGTTTTGAGATAAAACGAGTTTTGTGTTTTGCTCTGTAAATAAAATGCAGATAATAAAAATAGCTTTATTATTTTTGTTTTTATTAGTATTACATAGAATCAAACTTTTTGATGCATATTAGAATGTAATGGGATTTTAAATTATTTTAGAAAATGCAAAAATGTGACTTACTTCATTGTCATTCTCCACATATCTGGCGCAAGGTTAAACAAAGCGGCATTTAAAACCAATTTTAAGGGTTCTATTCCAAAAAACCAATGCTTCAAAATGCAGAAGACTCATCACAGAGACTCATTTTACTAGCAGATCTTATTTCAATTATAAAATCCAATCCTTCAAGTCAAAAGTTCCGTCGAATCGCAAATGCTCCTTACTATGTCCCTAACTCTACCTTGCACCGATATTTCCTTGTTCCTTATGTTTCAAAAGCTGTAAGATCCCGTTATATTAAATTCCAAACGTCAACCACCTCACATTCTAATCCACCAGTATCCCAACTTACTGCATTGCCTGGAAATACTCCAAGACGGCTGAAGCGCAGGTGGCCAAGCGATCTTCTAAATGAAGTAAATGCCAGTGCACAATAGTGAACTCCTCTTTGGGAGTTTTCTTTGGGAATGAGTGAATTCTCCCCTCATGCTATTCAGGTACTTATCTATTATCATTTTGTATGTATCAGCTTCACTTATTGCAGAAATATATTGCAGTTGTGAAAGTAAATAAAGCAAAAAAAAACAATCCAAATTATAATTTAACTAATAACACCAGCACTAAGGCTTATTTTTAATTTTTTAGTTAACTAAAACCATATAACAATTCACTAATTAACACCACACGACAATAAACTTCCCCAAGAAAACAGTCATAAAGAAACAAACAATCTGGTAGACTTACGCCACTGTCATTCTCAACAGTGTGAGCTTTTGATTAAGTACTCAAACTTTGTGCTTCTCCTGATGGCCAATAAGTGCACTTAGTGCATTGTTACTCTAAACAAAACAGTTGTAGAATATAAAGCTGTCGTTAACTTGATTTTAATAAAAAATGGACTTACGCCACTTTCATTCTCACCGGGTCAATTATAATTTTAGAAAACAGTAAAACATTTTTGTAAAAATAGTAAAATAGTGTAATGAAACCTAGTATGTATTTAAGGATTCTTGTCGCTAATGTTTTTAAGCAATAACTGATAAAATCAACTAAACTGCTCCACAAAAAAGTGGCGCACTTTGAAAAAAGCGTTTATTTTTTGTTTTATCTCATTTTGGGGAAAGATTATTAGTTTCAATTATTTTCATAAACTGTCAGGGAACAATTAATCGAAACAAGGTTCAAAGTTTCTTGGAAATAGAGAAGCAATTCCTCGTTTAATCCCCTTCGGTCTTTTTGTGTAAACAACAACGTGAACTTTACCTCAACAGTAAATAAATTTATTGATCTCTACAGTTGCGTTTCGACTTTTTTCAAGCTGAAAGCATTGCAAATTCTCAGAAAATGGTGATTACTGCAGAGCAAGTGGCCCGTATTATTGCATTAGTTGAGGATGGGCTGAGTCAGCGGTACGCAGCACGAACGTTAGGGTTGCCTGAGACCACCGTCCGTAGAGTCATCCATCGTTACCTGGAGACAGGCCTCTGCATTCGCAGGCAAGGTTCGGGTCGACCAAGAGCCACAGAAGCACTTGATGACCGATTTATTAGAATTCACACTCTGAGAAATCGTACATCAACTGCTTCTGAGACAGCTCAAACACTGCTTACTGTTCGTGGAGTTTCAGTCAGTGCCGAAACTGTACGAAGAAGGCTCGCTGAAATGAATTTACGCTCTAGGAAGCAAGCCACAGGACCATTGCTCACCGTAGACCACCGGAGAGCCCGTCTAGAGTTCGCTAGGGAACACCGCAACTGGTCTGAGAACGATTGGAGAAACGTTCTCTTTTCAGACGAGTCCAGTTTTACTCTCTACGCACCGAAGGCCTGGGGAGCGCTACGCTCCGTGCAATATTTCTGGTAGACTACCATTAGGAGGTGGTTCAGTGATGGTGTGGGCTAGGATTTCCATGGGGGCTTAGACTGAGCTCCACGTGTTCAACAGGGCAATCTGGAATGCAGATCTGTATGTGAGGGAAATTGTGCAGCAATATGTGATACCCTATGCACCATTTATTGGGGAAAATTTTATTTTTAAGCAAGATAATGCCCGACCACACACTGCCGCCTGTGTTGTTCAATATCTATAGGATACTAGCATTCGTGTATTGAGGTGGCCAGCACGCAGCCCGGATTTAAATCCAATTGAACATCTTTGGGATGAGCTGGGTAGGCGATTAAGATGGAGAAAAAATCCTCCCAGGAGCTTAGAAGAGTTGCAAGGTGCTCTGGTGGAGATATGGGAGGAATTAACGCAAGATTTAGTGAGAACTTTAATAAGGAGTATCCCGAGGAGATTGGATGCAGTAATGCGAGCAATACACGTTACTAAAATTCTTTTTCTCTTTTTTAATCGGAAGAAATACTTTTTTTTCAAATTCATTTTTTGCTGAGAAGTACTTTTTTGAGGTTTTCATTTCTTTTATATCATTTTTTATTTTATTTTAGCCCTCCCGTAACTTTATACTTCTTATATTTGCTAACTAAAATAAAATGTAGAACAAAAAAGTTACAGAGAAAAAAAAAATAACGCATTTTTAAAGTGCGCCACTTTTTTTGTGGAGCAGTGTATTCTATTTAGCTCTGCGTTTTCAGAAGTTAACCCATTACCAAACGTATTTATCTGCAAAAACCACTCGATTGAAAAATATTCATTTCACAAAACAAATCTTTCTTGAATTTATAAATCTATTTTTATAAATTTTATCTAATCGTACTTTCACTTCTAGCAATAAAGTTTAAAAATAAAATGAAATAGATTTTATTTCCTAGTGGCCAAAATGTTTCTGTTAATCTTTTTCTTAAATCTTCCAGAACAGTCGGTTTGATAATTTGATAAATGATCTATAAAACCACGGTCACACTGGATGAGCCCAGCAAATGAAGCGTAACTATTTTATTTCTGTGGCCAAAGAAATAGAAATAAAAATAGTTCAGACAAAATAATTTAATAAAATTGGAAACAGTTTGTAATTCTATTATTAATTTTAATGGTTTAGTGTTGTGTAAAATACATTTATATTTTTCCTCTTTATTTAGAATTTGTTCATGCATGTGTGGAAGTTTATTTACTTTAACAAGCAAATAAATTTATAAGTAAATGAAATAGGTTTGTCGGATCGGAGTAATTACAGTGGTGACAAATTGACAAGTGACGATACGTTAATGGATTTAACACCATTTAATCGCTAGATTGCGGATGAACATTATTTGATGGTAATTATGAATGGTCAAGTTAGATAAGGAATAGGGAGCTATTTACTATTTTCCTAAGAATTTTGGATTAAAGAGTCTGGATTCACTGACAGAACTCTTGGTTATACGATATAATTACAGCCTATAATTCTAGATTGTTCTGTTATGCAGTTGATATAAATAATGTTTTGTAAGTTTCGATTGTCTGTCAATAAGTTTTATAGTCTAGAAAGAGAGTTATAGGTGAGTCTTTTTGTTAAGGAACTGTCCAAGGTAACAGATTCTGTCGAAATGTCTGATTAATTTGAATTTTAGGAGGATATGGTACCATATAAAGATTTGATTTTTTTTACATTTAGACGCATTTGAAACTAAGCAAATTAACCTTCGATTATAAAAATAGCACTTGTTTAAAATATTTCCTAACATTTTCTCAAATATTTCAGTGATATCAGAAAAAGTACAATTTGTAATCTTTGTCTTACTTATTTTAAGACAATCTACTTTAAAAATTCACTACTGGTCCATCTAAAAGAGTTTTCAAAGAATTAAACCACTTGATAAACTAACACTGCTGAGTGCTCGTGAACACGTTTTCTTGCAAAACAAACGAAATTCCTCATACGAAGATAAAAGGAATCCTGGAAAATGATATACCGTTTGAAAGCCCATTAGGCAAGGTAACTTTTATAAAAAGTGCCAGCACCTAGGTCTGATAATGATCACATAAGGGCCTAATGAGTTTTCTTAAAAATATCGATTACTTTTATTTTCCCAGTTCCCGTAGGAAGATTGAGGCTGTTTGGAGAATAATTTATGCTTCAAAATGATGTCAATTTTTAAGAAATTTATCTGTCTTTCTAACTGCGCCATTAGAATCAAATTCGGCCAAAAACGTTCTGAGTAATAACATTTTTATTGGAAAAAAGTAATGATTTTAGAGAAAAAAAATTATAGTGACGTCACTCAAGAACAGTGGGAAATATGAAGTTTGTAATACGTCATTGAACTCCACTTTAGATGTACTACACACTGTAGGCCTATGAACATTACTTACTGGTTCACCCTGTATAAATGATGAATAGAAGAGTATTGAGCTTTGGGGAATGCCTACACTTGCGAGAAATACAAAGGAGTAGGCGGAAAACATCGTTGAGAAAGGTAAGATCTGAGAACAATGAGCTAGAAAGGATTATCTTGGTTACTCAGCAAACTGTCGTGGCCTTCATGATCAAAGGCCTGTGTAATGTCTAGGATAAATAGCAAGCCAATGCTGTTTAAGATCAAGGGATAAAGCGTTTTTTTAGATTATCATTTTTAAATGTATTAAAATGCAAAAGTATTATTGAATATGCCAAAAATAATAATATATAAACAATTTATTATTTATAAGTACCCCTTATAAAACACAGAACTTACTTAACAAACTAGCACAGAGTATAGTCCTACTATATATCCTGCAGAAAGAAATACCTAGTGTGCATCTGTCTGTATTATTGTTAATAGAGTGTTGGAACGGTTAAGGTGAAACGAGCTGAGACGAAGCTGTGTCGGAAATGAATGGCCACGTAACTTCACGGATTTCTTCCGTACGTGCCCGCGCCAGCTAATCTCTTGTTGTGAAGTGGCCATTGTCCATGACTCCTCCTCGCGGCAGGTCCCATACATTTCCCATTTCACAAGCTACCGCTTACAGCAATCAAAAAAAGTTACTTTGACAATTCTCATACCAGGGGGAAAAAGAGATTGGAATGGTCCGGCCTTCATTACTGTCTTACGGTAGTAAAATACTACTTTTTTTTAACGCTTTTCTCGTTCGTGTATCTTACGTTCGAGAATTCTATTTCTTTAAAAATATTGTATAAAAAAATTGATATTTTTTTATACGAAATTATTGAAAAAAAGGTTGGAAATTAATGTTACAATTTCTACTATCAGAATTACTACTAATTAATTATTATTTTTAAGGCAATTGCCTTAAATACAGAGTTTAGAGATCGTACAAAGTTTTACATAAATAAATTTAAATTTCATAAACTTTAGAATTAATTATTTGTAATCACTTAAAATTTAAAATTTGAAAGTTTATTTACAATTTAAAAACAGTTGTGCAAATATACAGGGTGACCAGAGTTATATGCTCCACCCACTTTTTTTTTTAACGGCGGGAAATTTCGAAAAAATGAAAAACACGTATTTAATCATTTCTAGTCTAGTTTATTTTCACTGATTGACCAATTTTTTTAAACCCCTGTATCTTGAGATACAGCATCCAACTTTGTTTTTTTCAAATGGAACGTTATTTTTTTTTTTTTTTTTTGCATATTTTTATAGTATTTGAGCTCCTAAAACTCTAGCCTGCCTAGATTTTGACTTCGCCACCACAAGTGCTGCTACAAGCAGAGCGTGGGAGTCCAGAGTTTTGGCTTGCCTATCCGTTGACTGTGCCCAGTTTGAACAGATTCTTTTGAAAAAACAAACGTAATTTTGACAGTAAACTGAAATTTGTTTTCCATATTTTAAATTACCATAACTTTTGAAAAACCTAACCGATTTCAAAATAATTGTTTTTTGTTTTTTTTAGGAGCTCAAATACTATAAAAATATTTAAAAAAAAAAAAAATATAAAGTTTGAAAAAACAAAGTTGGATGCTGAATCTCGAGATACTAGGGTTTTAAAAAATGGGTCAATCCCTGAAAATAAATAAGACTAAAAATGATTAAATACGTGTTTTTTATTTTTTCGAAATTTCCCGCCGTTAAAAAAAAAGTGGGTGGAGCATATAACTCAGGAAAAAAAACATTTTGAATTATTTATTATAAAATAAAGCAAATAAAGTAAAAATGCATCTATCTGTGTATATATTCTATACAAAAAATTCATTTATACATTAAAATAAAGAATTTAAAATCCAAATTTCCAACTATAAAATTATAAAGATTTCTAATTTTAGTTATAGGTAAGGAACGGATTTTTATGTATTTAAAAATGCCAAATATTTAACTAAAATATGCATTTATTTTCGTCAATTATGTGGAAAATATGTGATTTTCTTAAAATATTTGCTGGAATATTTAAGTAAAATGGACATTTTTTTTATGAAAATGGATTTTTTTTGGGGGGGGCAAGTTATAATTATTTATACAAGAAAAGAATATTTTTACAATTTATAATAATTTATTAGGAACAAAATAATTTGTTTTTACAAGTTATAATGATTTATACAACCAAGAACATTATTACTATTTATAAAAAGATGTGTTAAATTTTCAATTTTGAAAACTTCACTCTTCGAAATTGTTTGCAACCACATGAAATTTCAAATGTTGGAACGTAAAGTGACGACGATCTGGGCGTAAGATGGACTTGTAACGACTAAAAGATCGTTCAACATCTACAGATGTTATAGGTGCCTTGCTGAAAGAAGTTATCTGGTTGGTTGTAAAGGGTACACGATGTTCTGAGGTGACTTCTGTTCCACTGATAATATCAGAAATCTGGCAGATGGTCTCCCACCCCTTGTTCTTGCTCAGTACTTCTACCAGTTTTGATCTGATCAGATCTCCCTTACTCCCAGGTATTCCTTCCACCTTTTCGATGACTTTTTTAACGTTGGACACGTTTTCTGTCAGTCGAACATTTTGGGACTAAAGTTGGGTAATGGCTTGTGCAATTGTCAGAAATGAATGCAAGGTCGTACCTTAAATTAGGTTTCTCGAATAAAGACTTGGCTGTATTTATCGCTACTGCTTCGTCTTCGAGATGTTAAAGGACATTTTAGTCGTTTTCATAGTAATACTGAGCTGCTTCCAGCCATGTACCCCATCTTGTCAATATTGGTTCTGGTGGAAGGCACAAGTCTGGCTGGATAGAGATCTTTTAGCATTTTAATGCGACTTGGTGCTTTTAAAAACACTTTTTTAACCACTGTGATTCACAGTCTGTGGTTCACAGTTCCTGTCAACCACCTCCCAATTATGAAAATATGCCCAAAATGAAAAATATGTACATATTTTGATTAAATATGTAGAAATATTTATTTATTTTAATCAAATATGTATAAATATGCGATAACATCCAAATATGTGGAAATATGTGAAATAAAAGTAGGCTCAAACGGCTTAAAGAGTGTCAGTATGAATACTTCTAGTTGAAAAAAACTCTATAAATTGCCTAGAAAAAAATATGTAAATACATACGAATCCGTTCCCTAGTCACCATCTCTTTCATTATCAAAAAGTTCACCAAAATATTTAACTCTGAAAAAATTATTACTAATTAGAAATTCTAATTAACTTTGTAATTAATGAATTAACTATTAGAAAATTCGTTCGAGCCGAGCCGTTCATTAAATCCTACAGAACTAAAAAGCCATAATGTGTAACTTCCAGGTCGCCGTATTAATCCAAAAGCTTATTTACAGATAGTACAGATTCGAAGTATTAAGTTTAAACTTACCAAGACTTTTCCGATTTAGAATTATACTGAACACAAAACCCAAAAACAATTTGTACAAAAAATAACTCAAAATCAAAAAATCTGCATTACAGTGAGAGAAAAGTGAAAAATAGCAATGCCAATAATAGTATATAAAAAGATAATTATCCAATAGTTATTTATTTAACAAGTGTGGAAAGTAGTACTTTTCCTCACGCGAGGCAGGGTTTGCACGCACGAGCGAGCGAAGCGAGGCAAATTGCCGAGTGTGAGGAAAATACTTTACATTCGAGTTAAATATTATATTTTTTCTGCAACCATTAGATTTATTAACTAAAAAAATTAAAAATTTCATTTTTACAGTCTACAAAAAGTAATTTATTTATTATAAACATTTATTGTTATATTACAATTATTTACATTACTTACGTATTCACATTACTTATTACATTTTCTGCTGTTTCTTTTATTGATGGAGGAGTGTTTTCTAAACAGGAATCACTAGAATCCATTTTAAATTTCTATAAGGTAACACTATAACCTTTTTAACTGTTATAATTAAAAATATCTAATCATTTATTAAAGTATTATTTTTATTTCTATATTCCTTTCAATTTTTATTTTATTGTTTAATATTCGTTTTTTAATTATTTAGTTACGTTAAATAAGCTTATTAAAGTTTTACAGAAAATATTTATCTTAATAACAAAACTTCTTATATCAAAGAAGCACAATAAAGTTTTTCCACACACTAGTGCGGAAAGTGACACTAATGGGAATTTTTCCCCACTAGTGTGGGAAGTTGGGCATTACACAGCTGATTTTAATTGAGTAATGAGAACTTCCCGACATGGTTGCAGAAAAAAATATTTTATGATAAATATCATTTCATATTACGAAATTTATTATTATTATTTGTAATCAAAGTTCCTTGCTGATTGTATATAATTTAAAGTTTATCTAGGAACTAGAGGACGGAAATACTAGAAGGAATATTACTTGTAGATTTGATCCAATTTTCTAGTTGACTAGGACCTCTGTTGGTACGCATTACATTATAACTGAATTGTGGTTTTCGGTGTACCGTTAGCGCTCGGTAATCTCTTTCAATCGCGCCAAATATTATTTTTTGATAAAATTGTTTAAAATATTACTGTCGTTAAATGTAAATCTGATTTTATTTTGAGACAAAACAATTGGTACATTAGCTTAACGAGTTGGTGGAGCTTCACCTTGCTAAGTAATCTTTTCATAACAAGTTCGTTTTATTATTGCTAATTCCACATGATATTTCTGCTCGAGACTGGAATTGTAGTGATCAATTCAGACTTAAATTTGTTTGTTTCCAAGTTAGTTTCCACTAAGGTTAGATCTGTTGTTGGGACATGGAACGGATCCCCTAGAGATACTGCAACGTAAGATGGTTTTAAGTTCTTACATATTCAAGACAAGTGTCCTAAGCCTAGAAAATAGGCCTCGTGTTAGCCCCTAAATTACCCTTTTATTTTTTTAAAAAAAATACTTTTTTTACACTTCGCATTTATTTTTGTATACGACAATACAAAACGAGGATGCACAATTTTTAGAAGTTTGATGGCCAGTAATTGCACTCAAGTTTGGACGAAGTATTATAAATACAATACTTACGCAATTTTATATTAAAATTATATTTTTAATACTGACTTCTTTTAAAAAATTAAAGTGCCTCATTAAAAGGGGAGAAACGTCTTGGAGTTCAGCCCGCTTGTATCGTGTCAGGCCAGTTCTTTACCTGTGCAGTTGCAATATGAAGCCGATCGAAGCACCATTCTGCAATTGACCCAAGATAGTAAAATTGTCTTCGCCGGCTCCGGACTTCCTACAATCCTAAGAAGCTTGGCACAAGATAACCAAAGTTTCTATTTCTTCAGTTTTAAATCTTACACATTTCTTTAACTTAATTTTATAATTTTCGCCGAAAGTGCCGAATAAGAGTATCTGAAGATGAATGAAATTCCTAAAAGGTCAAAATTAGAGGAAACAGCCAAGTAAGAGGCAGAAAATCATTATTCCTCTTTTAGAAAATACATCTTTGAAATTTACGTTATGAAATAACTTATTTTTTATAGACAATTTAAATGGTGTAAGAAGCGAGTTTATTGCTTGAAAGAGCAATTAAAATAGTTGATGTAAAAGTTGTTGTTTTTTTTTTTTTTAGAAGTTGTGCGATTGGTGCTCTTTTTTTATAACAAATTTATTTACCAATACTAATTTTTGGTTAGTTACAATGAGGGGAGATTTTGTTATCTGTAAACCATTCATCATGTACACGCGATAACAGTTAGATGTTCACGAATGGAGGGCAGACCAAGGTAATCGATTATTCAAGAAGTAACTACAACAAAAACCAGACTGGATACCACACATCCCAGGTGTATTTCTGTAATGCTTATTCATTTGTTATTTGTACAACGGATTAGTTTAGGATTTTACCTTTTTTTTTTTTGATACAATACATTTCGATACAATGTCGAATGATTTATGACAAGATTCGACTATGGTTTTATTTATATTAATTTTAATTTAAGGCGCGTCAACATTTGTGGTCATTGGAGCCCGAAGCTTCTTTTAGTGGCTGCTGGCGTCCGGATACATTCTTTCGTTTTTAGGATAACACTAACTAATTCCGGAAAGTGCTATAAGAAGTTGTTTGATTGAAGAGAAAATCTATGAGCCGTTTGAGCGGTTTACTGCATTTATTTATTTGTATATAATTAGAAATATATTTTTCGCGTTCAAAGTTAAAGGGACTATTGAGACTGTTGTTTTTATTACAACGAAAGATATTTTGAAATCTGTTCTTCTTGAGTATCACCCACCCAGTAGGAACCATGTTCTCAGGATAGGGTTATTTAAACTAGGAACCTCTATGTTGTAGGCTCTATCAGAAGGAGGAGGAAACGGTTTCTCATTTTCTGTAGGAATTACGTCGCCATTGCGAGCTTATGGTGATAGATATTTGGCTCTTTGTGGCAACACGAAGACTAATGAAATGGCTAAATTAGTGATGGGCAAACTACGGCCCAAGGGCCAACTAAGGCCCAGTGAAAGGTTCAATCCAGCCCGTCACATATTTAAGTAATAATAATTAAAGATAACAATTACACTTCATACATTTGTGAGCAGCTTTTTCCAATAATGAAACTTAGAAAAAGCTGTGTCAGAAATAGATTGACGAATGAACACCTTAGTTCGCTCATAAGAATGACTACGACCCCAATTTGAACCAAATTATGACGAACTATTATCAAAACACTCGCAGCTTCATACGTCGCATTAGTTTAATTTTGATATTATAAAAATGGTTTACTATTTTTTAATTTTTTTTGCTTTTTTTAATCATTTATTTAGTTGCAATCAACGCATTTTACGTTATAAGGAACAAGGGTAACAATAAGCAACATTCACACATATCAGAGTGGAGAAGTTACCCAACGGTAACACTCCAAAAACATTCTAAATTCTACTGACTCTCTTCATCAGAGAGGAGATCGCGAGGCCACTGTCTTTTAAGACGACTAGAAGTGTTGTCTGGAAATGTTCTTGAAGATAGATGTTGTACAAGTGGATTGTGATGTGTTTAAATGCTAAGATGGAATTTACTGTAACGTGTTTTTGCAACTTGTGTGACGAAAGGAATGTTCAAATCTGTGTGAATGGTTTGATTGGTGACGTAGAAAGGAGCGTTTACTATAGAGCGAAGAATTTTAGATTGCAAGGACTGGATCCTTTGCAGATTTGAGCGTTTGGTTGAACCCCACAGTTCGATGCCATAAGCCCAGACTGGCTTTGATATACTTACATAAATAAGTCTTTTGTTGCCCAGAGTGAGTTTTTAACTGTTGTCGAGTAGTCTTTTCAATTGTCGGAGGCGGCTGTTGAGTTCCGTTCTCTTAAGTCGGGTATGAGGGTTCCATGTAAGTCTTTTGTCAAGGTAAAGCCCAAGGTAGCGGACTACGTTGACTATTTTTTAAATTAAAAAAAAAATTATTATGGCCCACCAAATTTGTTTTTCCTTTTAGTTTTTGGCTCGCTTCTAAAAAAGTTTGCCCATCTCTGGACTAAAGTAATGGGCCCAGTAAGGAGAGTAGCGATTTACTCACTAGACTATTCTGGAGAATGGTTGAAGGTCTCTTCGGGAACAGAACTCGCTGCTAGCCTCAATAATGGTAGTCTTGGGTCACCAGATGAGTTATATCATAGTTGCAGACTTACCTCCATTTTGATGTACTAACTCTGTAGCCATCCAGCTTTCATTCAAGATTTCCCATAGTCATTCAATAACAGTTTGCTGCTCGCTGAAGTTTTTGCTAGCCAGGATTATTGAGCGAGTCGCGAGTTCTTCAGGATTAGGGAGTAAACAAGCTTCACAATTACAACTACGGAAATGTACCTAATTTATTTCGCTGTCTTTTTTGTATTTTTTTTTTTTTTTTTATTGTGAACAACGTTTTAGAACAACGTAGCCATACTTTGTGAAATACATTAAATCGTTTTAATTAATTAAATTGCAACTTAATAGAAATACCGGTAAAGCAATTAAGGGAAACCGTCCAAAGGGTCTGTATTTAAATTGTCCCCAGGGTTAATAGTGGTTCGAAATTTATATGCCACCCCTTTTGTATAATAAAACTTTACCCTTTAAAGTTTGCCGAACACCCCCTAGAGCGGAGGGGGTGCAGTGAGGTCATTGAGTGCTTGAAATGGCGGAAAAGAAATTAATTTTCCCGGATTTTTTCTACATAAACAAACTGAGCTCTCAAACCATTACTTGTCTAGGGCACAGTTAAACCCTTCGCTAATTAGTACTAGGACTTTTATTAATGAGGCAAGTCCTGCAAAGGGTGTATATTTATATGTTCTTTCATAAATACAGTCTTAATTTTTATTCTATTTTATGTCTTTAACGTTATTACATTTAAATTATACCATGAAATATGGTCGGATCAGGATGGAATTAAAATTACACAGAGTTAGCAAAAGAAAGGACAACTGAGGAATCCCCATTACTCTAACTACCATGATGGTCAACATTAATATTAATAAAATAATAATACTGGTCGTTAAAAAGCTTTAAATAGTACCAGAGATTTATTGAAGTGTAAGAGTTAAAAGTTTTGTATTGTTAAACCGGGTTTTATGCAAAGTGGCTGGTCATAGACTGGATGGAACCCACGTGCATTTCAATATAATAGCGTATCCCCTAGCCATTGTTAGAGATTATTAGAATTTAGAACTAGAATATTAGAATTGCCATATTATTAGAATTATAATGGCTCCTAATTCTAAAAAAAAAAAAACATTTCCAACTCATGGTGCTCCATTAAATTTAAATCATAGTACGATAATTGTTATAGATAAATAAATCTTTCTAATAACTAGTTATGGATCACAATTCGTAGGAAGAAATTATTAATTCTATTTAAGCTAGGAATTTATTGTTGGGTTTATGAGGTTCGGTTGGAAGTGATAGACAATGTCTGAAATTTTTCCTATTTCCGAATGGTTTCTGATTTTAATTCATCAGAGATTTGTTCATCATTTGGGTGTAAAGAATGACTTAATTAGTACTTCATTCGAAGTACAATTGCTGAATGAGTAAGGTGTTAGAAAATTATTAAAAAGTAAAACAATTTTGTGAAAATAACAGTATAAAGCTAATGTCAATAACGTTCAACCAAGATCCAGAAGGCACTTAATCGAATTTTGCACGAAAAATGTTACTATATGCAATAAGTATTTTTTTTTTTAATTTGTTTATTTATTTTGCAACTGCAGTCAATTATAATAAGTAAAAGAGATGAGAGATAAGGGACAGCGCAAAAACACATGCACGTACATACATATATCCATTTACATTCACGTGCTGGCAAGCTTACGCAGCAACCATCCTAGGAGGTCGGCGTTATGTGTTGAGATGATCGCGTGGCCACCGCCGCTTTAGTCTGCGATGTCTGGATTTGAAGGAAGTGTTGTGGTAGACATGTTGTGGATCAGAGGGTTGTAATGACTGTGTAGATTTGAGTGGAGTTTTGTGCAACGAGATTGGGGCTATTTCAGAGACGAGAGGAATATTTAGATCAGAGTGTATTGTGTGATTGGAGACGTAGAAGGGAGCGTTAACTATTGTTCTCAGGAATTTAGACTGTAAGGTTTGAAGACGGTTGATGTTCGATTTTTTGGCGCTTCCGTAGTAGAGTTGTATTCCGTACGTCCATATTGAGGCAAGTAGAGCGGTATATAGTGTTCGTTTGTTTGTCAGGGTCAGTTTTGATGGTTTGTCTAGTAGTCTTTTCAACATTTTATACCTCAGATTGAAGTCAATTCGTTTGAGACTCGTGTGGGGGTTCCAAGTTAGTCGTTTGTCAAGATGTAGTCCGAGATATCGTACTTGGTTAGTAATTGGTATAGAAGTATTGTGGAAGGAGAGAGGAGGGAGAGTTTTCTTATTTAGAGTGAATACTAACTGTTTAGATAAGTAAATAGAATAAGTAAATTAAATTTGAGGAAGAAATTTCGAAAACTTTTTTAAAAACTGAAAAAAATCTATTCAGTAAAGCTGGAATATTTAGTCAAAAAGCTTTTAGAGTCGTTTTCGATCAGTAAGCTTAAACAAAATGTTAAATTTACTCCAAAGACAAACCAATTTGAAAGAAAAAAAAAAACACTTTTGGGATTCGATAAGTTCTCAAGATGGAGTTTTCAGGTGAAAATTCTAAGTCGAAACTTCGACAAAATTACAGTACTTCCTTTTATCTATTACCTACCCAGAAAGAGAAACAAATTTGGACTTTGGGTTCGCTGAATAAGGTCTAACTGTTTAGGAACGTGTGACTTGACAACTCTGCTACCATTAATATGTATAATCTGAGCAAAAGTTATGCCTAAGAGCAAATGATCGATCTACATAGAATGCTAGCCTCCGAGTCTGTGTTCTCTAATTACAGGCAACACTGTCTACCACCGGACAGTGAGCTGTGTGAGAAGCTCCTTGGAAGAGAAAAATCTAAAGACCAGCAGCTGGATTCGAACCCGAGATCTCCGCAATGGAAACTCAGTATACGCTAACCATAGAGCTAATCACTTCTCTCTCTAGATAGAATTATAAAGTCCCACTTTTAAATCGTGCAGTTTGTCTGCTCTTAGCTGTTTAATTGTATATTTTACTTGTAAATTGCTAGAAAATTTAGTAATTTTAGACATTAAATTATTAATTTGGAAGAGTCCTTAAATTCTAAATCCTAAAGTTTAAGTTTTCAATTTTTATTTCCTGTTAAAGAACTATCTTAAAATTTAGTTAGATAATATAGATTATATATTATCTCTCTGATATATAACATCTTATTAAGTAACATACTACAAAGAAATATGAAAGTTTTATAAAAAATAACATTAACAGCGCATTTCCGCAGGCATTCGGCTATGCATGTTCATTGCTTTAGTCTTTGTAACTTGATTTTAAAATATTTCCTCTTATTAAAAGAATCTTTTGTAGCATAAAACATAGAAGCCGATGTTAAATATGTAGAATATGAAGCTGACATGTTAATTAAAGCTCTTGTTAAGAAATATTTTATCCAAGAAATATTTAATAAAATACAAGGGAACAATGTACGCACCTTTGTCTTTTAAGAATGTTTTATGAAATACATAAAATGTAATTCATAAAGGTATCTTTATCTTTTAAGTTATTTTATAAATAATTAAAAGATTTTTTTTCCATAAAGTTAAATTATTTAGCTTCTCTTTATTAATAAATCATTTTTAATACAGTTCAGGTGACGGTGCAACAAACTCTTAACAAATTTTGTGAGATAATCTCTGCTTCATTTTGCTAATAACGGCTTTAAGGGTTATTCATCCAATTTCAGGGTGTCTTGATTTATTGAGTCAACCAGAGCCGAACTTGTCTTCTTCTTCTTTGTCTTAGCTCTTATGCCTTTCAGTGTCGAGCTTTTGATAACTTAGTCCTTTAAGTTTCGTACGAATTCTTCCCTATTACTTGCCAATCTTCGGATTGATGGAACTCTATTCCTTCTCTATTACTTGCCAATCTTCGGATAGATGGAACTCTATTCCTTCTCTATTACTAGCCAATTTTCGGATAGATGGAACTCTATTCCTTCTCTATTACTAGCCAATCTTCGGATTGATGGAACTCTATTCCTTCTCTATTACTTGCCAATCTTCGGATAGATGGAACTCTATTCCTTCTCTATTACTAGCCAATTTTCGGATAGATGGAACTCTATTCCTTCTCTATTACTAGCCAATCTTCGGATTGATGGAACTCTATTCCTTCTCTATTACTTGCCAATCTTCGGATTGATGGAACTCTATTCCTTCTCTATTACTTGCCAATCTTCGGATTGATGGAACTCTATTCCTTCTCTATTACTTGCCAATCTTCGGATTGATGGAACTCTATTCCTTCTCTATTACTTGCCAATCTTCGGATAGATGGAACTCTATTCCTTCTCTATTACTAGCCAATCTTCGGATAGATGGAACTCTATTCCTTCTCTATTACTAGCCAATCTTCGGATTGATGGAACTCTATTCCTTCTCTATTACTTGCCAATCTTCGGATTGATGGAACTCTATTCCTTCTCTATTACTTGCCAATCTTCGGATAGATGGAACTCTATTCCTTCTCTATTACTAGCCAATCTTCGGATAGATGGAACTCCATTCCTATTCTATTACATGCCAATCTTCGGATAGATGGTGACAAAAAAGCAATTTAAATGCTATCTATAACCTTTAGTTTGATCATTACAGTTCTAAAACGCAAATGACGACAAATGCTTTTGTAGTATTTGAAATAAAGCAAAAGTGTTTACAACATATCAAATAAAATGTTTAATTTTACTCATATTTTGTTTGTTTAAAAAAATCGGCAACCCAAAGCAAATAACCATATTTAGATTTTTCTTCAGATAAAACACACTTTTGTAAGGTTTAGTTCAGTTATGTTTGTAAAAAGAGACTTCCATAGCAATTGTTTCGTTCCGTTTTACCCGTTAAGTCAACTGAATTTTAAAGATGTTTAGTTTCGAAAATATTCAGTTTAAAATTTTTAAACTTAACTCTTGTGCAAATGGGCATTAATGGCCCAAGAGCTAGTACTAAAAAAAAAAAATATACAAAATTTGACCCACGTCTCAAAAAGGTTCGCCATCCCTGGCATAGGGTAAGCAATAGGAAGTTATCATTCTGGAAGAAGAAAGGATAGCCACTGCTTAGATTGTGAGCTGTTTTAGGACCTTACTGGGCTCATTGACTTCAGAAATACTTCCACATTAAAACTGTGAGAATGCCACTTTGCAAGGAATCAACTGGAAAGAGGATATTCCAGTCCTACTGTTGGGCACTTGGTCTGTGTTGCAGGATGTTTGAAATTACTTTAATAACGATGAAGATTTGTTCTAGGTTGGCCAACCTGCAAGATAACGCTAAGCAAAAGAGAGCAAAAAAATAAATAAATGATGATAATAATAAAGTGTACCTAGTGAAGAAGCAAAATGAGAAAAGTTATACCTGAAGAAGTTGTTCTACAGTGAAATAAGGTTGTCTTCTAGTATCTTTATGCAACTAAATTTATCAGCTAGCGGTGCCAGTGTTAGATGTAGTTCTCCGTTGAATTCTATCTCTTCCGCGCAACTAAAGTATTAAAACTCGAAGTTTTAATCTCTGAAAATATTAAATAATTTCGAAATTACTTTAACTCCAATGAAAGAGAATATTTCCAAAACAAAAGTTATAAATCAATGAAAATTGGCCATTTTTGAGTTACTTTGAGTTACCGCGGCAGGAAAATACGTAAAAAGCGAGATAAAATAATTTTTTGTGTGAATATTTCTAAGAAGTTTCCATTAAGGGTATTAGTTTTTTAAAAGATTGAATCCTAAATGGATTAAAAATTCCAACATTAGATTTAAGCTACAATACCTGAACAATGATTTGAACAGACTGGTGGGACTGCATAGCGGAGGTTGTTGATTATGTGAGCAATATACAACGCAGAACTTTTTTTCCCATTCAGTTTATTGTTAGTGGAACCTGACAATGTTAATAATATTATATAAAACATATTACAAGAGTGTATTAAATAAGATCATCTTGAATAACTCCAAACTATACAGGGTGTTCATTTTAAGTCGGCTCAAATGCATTTCATGCTTAAAATCTGAGCGAAAAATGGTAGAGGAAAAATTTGTTGCCCGTCACCTCTAGTTTCAGAATATGGGACTTGATTTTAGATTCCTGCCCGCATACGCGGCTGACGCGCGACCAAAGTGAAGGTTTGCAGATGACCCCCATTTTCATATACACAGTTTTAAAGAGTATAAAAAGTAATGAAAGAAACCGGAAACCGCAATTCGATATTTTCAAAATTAAAGGTGCTAGGACATTTCAAAATCTGGTATTTTTAATCATATTTCAATTTTTTTAACTTGTTATCAAAGAAAAAGAAGAGCACGCGATAGGTCATTTTTATGTACTTTCTCATCCCCTTTCTATTAAAAATATTGCCAAGGCAGTAAAGCTAGTATTTTTCTTAATATCGGGAAATAAGTCGTTTTCCGAGTGATTTTTCTAAGAAAAATCAACGGTTAAGAGCTTTAGATGTTCGCAAGCATACACAAAATGGCTAAAAATTAATTTTACATCTTCTACAAACCAGAACGTTTAATAATTATATGGTAATTTTGGGAGAGTTGCGTTTAATTACCAAAAACATTGGGATCCTTCTGCCCCATATTTAAGTGATCAATATCTATCATCTAAAGGATCAAACTTATTCCTTAATTTATCAAATAATGCACTTTACTCAACTTGTGAAGCATGTACTGTGCCTTCAAACGTGCCTCCTCTGGCTCGCAAGCCAAGTTAGCCAGGAGGTTATCAACTGCTCGCTTTAACTGAGGAGGCACCTTTGAGGGCACAGTACATGCTTCACAAGTTGAGTAAAGTGCATTATTTGATAAATTAAGCAATAAGTTTGATCCTTTACTTGAAAGATATTGATCACTTAAATATGTGGCAGGAAGTTTCCAATTTTTGGTAATTAAACGCAACTCTCCCAAAATTATCAAATAATTATTAAACGTTCTGGTTTGTAGAAGATGTAAAATTAATTTTTAGCCATTTTGTGTATGCTTGCAAACATCTAAGAAAAATCACTCGGAAAACGACTTATTTCTAAATCAAGTCACATATTCTGAAACTAGAGGTGACGGGCAACAAATTTTTCCTCTACCATTTTTTGCTCAGATTAACCATTTAAGAATGAAATGCATTTGAGCCGTCTTAAAATGAACACCCTGTATATCAAAGTAAATAAAGAAAACGCATATAATTCAACCTCGCTATTCCACATTGTTAACAACTGAAAATAATGTCTATTTTTATAAGCGGATTTTTGGTTCAGTTACTAATGCTGCTACAGAAGAACTATGCATGTGCCAAATCATAACGACTGGCAGCTGTGCAGCGTAAAGCCTTCTCTTTCAATTGCAGCGTCTCACGTGTTTGTAAAGAAATCTGTCTGACCGGAACCGTCGTTTGTGTAAGAAGTGTTAGTTTCGTTTTGCCGAAAACATGATATTACACATGTAGTAGAGCAACGAAGTGACGTGAAATTTCACATGGATACTTGGTAAAACCGCTACTGAAACTTATCTTTAATTGAAAGAAGTTTATGGTAATGAATGTTTATCACGTGCGCGAGTTTTTGAGTAGTTCAAGCGTTTCCAAGATGGCCGAGAAGACGTCGGAGATGATAACCGCCCGGGTCGCCCTTCCACAACCAAAATAGATGAAAATATCGATTATAATTAATCAACATTACTACCGTGAGGTGCTTGCTCAACTCCGTGAAAGAGTAAGGAAAAAACGATTTGTGGAAGAACAAGTCATGAGTTCTATCAAGACAACGAGCCGGCTCACACTGCATTGCCTGTCAAGATATTTCTAGCCAAGTACAACATCCCAGTTTTAGGCCATCCGCCTTATTCGCCTGATTTTTATCTGGTCTCCAAATTCAAATCTGCATTAAAAGGAACAGGATTTCAGTCTGTTGAAGCTGTGAAAGAAAAAGCGGCAAGCGTCATGCAGGAGCTCACAGAAAAAGACTTCCAGCATTGTTTCGAACAATGGTAAATTCGCATGGAGCGATGGTAGGGATAGGGGAGAGGTGTATATTGAAGGTGATAATAACTAAATATGTATAAATTTAAAATAAAATGTTTTTTAGCAATAGTCTCGTTATTTAATAGCCACACCTCGTACTTCACTGTTAAATCCCTTTTCTTAACCATTAAATAAAATCCTAGATCGGAAATCGAACCCATTACCTTTATTTATTAAAAATAAATCTGAATTATTTTTAAATTAAATAATTAAGTTTTTCTAGTAGCGAGCTTTTGTGATAACCCTCGTATCTCATTTGTATTGGATGTGTCATTTTTTAATTTAATAAATTTAGATACAGCGTAAAATTGACATTCTGAATAATGATTATAAAATCTAGTTTAGAAAATTTCCAGTTATAAAATATTAACTGTATAAAATATTATCTGGATAATATTTACGTTACTCTGACATTATTTGTGTGTAGCCTTTGAGCAAAAAATTTTGCCAATTAAAGTTTTAGTACAAGTAGCCAAAATGTTTTAAGAAAATTTTCTGATCAGAAGTTTGTCTTTTGATTAAATAGATTTTTGTATTTTTAATGAGATTTGTTCCAAAGATATTACCTTTTAAAGAAATTTTATTACGTTAACTGTGATACGAGAACCTCGAATTACTCTTTGAACTCTGTGCAGAAGAATTGCGCTTGATATCAGCCATTAATGGGCAACTAGGAGCAAAATAGTGAAAAACAAACTATTTTTTTCCGGAAGTAACTTAAATCTCTTTTTAACCAAATACAACAATAATTTTAGTACTTCATTAAATTAATTATTTATGTATCTTGATAACTTCTTAGACTGGTTCATCAAATGCGAATATTACTAAATAAATCCAGAGAAAGAGACTCCATGAAAATGAGAAACGCAATAAAGCGATGTCTTTTTGGATTCATTTTTAAGATTTCTAAAAGGTAATACTATTTAGCAATTAGGTATAATTGCATCTATTAATGAAATTAAAGTATTAATCCCAAAAATCACAACTGATCATAATTGATCAAGGATTCTTGCTATATTTGTTAATAAAATTAAACTGAAATCTTCAGTTTTGTCTAACTGTATAAACATAGAAAAAATAACTAATAAGCTGTTGTATTTTGTCGTGTGTCTTATTTATACTAGTTTGCCTGTTATCAAAATTTCTACCCTATCAGCTCATTTATGTTATAAAAACAAAAACAAAATATGCAAATTCTTAAAAAAAAAGCATTCATTATGGAAGATTTAGAACGATCGTGTGAAAATACAAAAAACCAATTATCTAAATATTTAAGCTTATAACAAATTACTATGTCGGCTAATTTCTAGTTTCACTAAATTAGACTAATTGTCTTACTTGATTATACCCAATAAACTACATGAATATAATTCTAGCGTAAAATTGAGGTCACGCGATAAGTAGGTATGTATTAAAGAAAATAAGACTACAATGTTGGCAATTTTTATAATACATATTTTTTCTCATTAATAGTTAATTTTTTTTCACACCATCAAATGGAATATTATGATTTTATAGATGGAAAATGTAACTACATTTAGTAACTTCGAGCAATGGGCAATAGAGGCGTATAAGTTCCTGCATTGGCCATATGAGTATTTCAGATAAGGTCGACCCTGGGCCGGTTATTGACATAGCAGGGGACAGTATCTGTCCTAAATACAGTTTCGAGACTCCTTTTCAGGTGTGTATTAAACCGAGGACTGAATGGAGGGTAAACTGGACGGACCAGTACCGGAAGGGAGGCATTTGGTTTACCGCTGGCTCCAAGATGGACTGTGGGACTGGGTCTGGAGTGTATGGGGTTAAACCCGAGGTACTCATTGAGAGATCTCTTGGGAGATACGCCACAGTCTTCCAGGACGAGGTTTTTGCTATTAAAATGTGCGCTGAGGAAAACCTGCGGATGGAACCTAGAATTAGGGAGATTCGTATCTTTTCGGACAGCCAGGCTGCACTGAAGGCTCTCGTATCCTTCAGAATGACCTCTTCCCTGGTCTGGGAATGCAGGAAGGCCCTAGAACTACTGGCGCGGCACAACAAAGTTCGGTTGGAATGGGTGCCGGGTCATGTGGGTATTGAAGGGAATGAAAAAGCTGATTATCTGGCCAGGAATGGAGCTAACACTCCTTTCATTGGTCCAGAGCCTGTCCTGGGGGTCACCAGGGGTTCGGTTCGTGCGGCTCTCAGAGATTGGATCTGGAGGGAGCACGAAAAGAACTGGGTGATGTGTCCTGGGGTTAAACACAGCAAGACCTTGATGCCTTGGCTGTGTAAGCAAAGATCCAAAAGTGTTTGGGCAGAAATCAGATTATTCTGATTACAGGCCTATTCACGGGGCACGGTAGGTTCAAGAAGCATCTGCGCAAGGTGGGGCTTATCAGCTCGGAGCTGTTGTGCAGATTATGCCAGGAAGTGGAGGAAACGGCCTCTCACCTGTTGTTCGATTGCGTTGCAATCGAACGTTTGCTCTATGAAACCTTTGGAACGTTGAGGCCGAAGGAGATAGTAGCGCAAAAAGAACTAGTAGGGAAAGTCCTCGACCTCTTTAGGAGGGGAGGGTTCGCCTACTAGAACTAAGAAGGGACTGGCACAATAAGTCTTCTGTGGCTGCAGTGCCTTGGGGCATAGGTCCCGTCCCATCAACTATCTTATCTTATTTTATCTTAGTAACTTCGATTATTATTTTTCTGGAATATGGATTTTTGAATATGGATAAACGTTTAATCTTAGAATTACGAATAAGATGAATCCAGTTTTTTTAGTTGAATAAAATAAAATTTCTTTCAGATGTTTCAGTAGCTGAGCTATCAGACGTGAGAATTGCATTGTTAGGATAAAGAATACACAATCTTGGGAAGTCTGAGAGCCAGAATTTTGTAAAATAAAATGTTGAAGGGGCTACGTCTACCCTGACTTTCTGTGTCCTATACGAGCCTTTTTCTAAAAAGATCATTTATTTGAAAATATTATCGATGTAATGTGATTTCATATTAACTTCAAAATTAATTATTTATTTTTACTGTGGCGAATTTACTTCCGTTTTCGAGTTCTCTTCATTTATCAAACCCGTCTCTAAGATTCCAGTACTTTTAATACATAACTTTTCTAGACCACCTCAGAACTTGTTTGATTGAAAAATTTATCAAGAAAACTCATGCTGACGGAAGTCTACAGAATAACTAATTGTAAAATGTTTTCACTCTTATTAAAAACAGAAAATAAAACACACATTGTGTGAAAAAAACAATTGGCCAGAAGTGAATCACTCTTCTATGAGGCTAAAACACATTCAAAATTCTGTCAACGCATTTACTTACCGTCAACACAAATTGTAGAAAATTTTATGCTCCAACATAAGCCCAATTCAAGTAACAACTTGGCCATTGTGAGTTTAAATGTAAAGATTCTTATTGTAAAATTCTAAGCCGTGTTTTGAATATATTTGAAATGAATGTGACGTAGAAATGGAAAAAGGGAAATGCGGCTTTAAGTTGATGGAAAAAAAGAAGGAAAAACTTGTTCGCTGTTACAATAAAAGAACCTGCAACACAATGGAAGCTTTTCTAATACTTAATTCTTTGTAATTTTATGTGGCTTATTTGAAAATATAAATCAATTTTCTATTTGAAAGTTGTCTCACAGAACAATAAAGTTTGTGGACGTTTTCGATCCAGGAAATCTTATTGTACATTTTTAAATAAAATAAAATCATATTTTCCGCAATCGCTAATAATGTGCCTATTTAGTTAATAAACTTAGCGAAGTTCGAACTTAAATAATTGTTTTGTGTGTTCTATTATTATGTATTCATTTTAACATTAACCGCAAAAACAAAATAATGTTATAGTTTACCGTCCGATAACAGCTAGTGTTGTCTGAAGAGATGGTACCAACCGTAAATATATATTCTGCACGCCTTCAAGTTCTTACTTTAGGAACGGAATCGTGGAACAAAGTTAAAGTTAAACATAGATAAATACGAGGGTCGTTTGAAAAGTCCGTGCAAAGTCAGAGAGATAGCACTACTGGCGCGTATCGAGGTTATGTTTAGTTAGTAGCATCTCTTGGAAGAACACACACCAAGTTTCAGCCAGATCGGTCTATTTCTTTGTGTTTGGCATTCGTTTGAATCGAGGAAGTCGAGTGATTTTCAAAAAATGGACGAAAAAGAATTTCGTGTGTTGATTAAACACTACTTTATGAAAGGCAAAACGCCTCAGGAGACTAAAGAGAAGCTTGATAAACATTATGGTGACTCTGCACCTTCGATTAGAACAGTTTATAAGTGGTTTCAAAATTTTCGGAGTGGCCATATGGGCACAAGTGACGCTGAACGTTCTGGACGCCCTGTTGAGGTTACTACTCCAGAAATCATTGATAAAATCCATGATATGGTGATGGATGACAGAAGAGTGAAGGTGCGTGAGATTGCTAGTGCTGCGGGCATCTCGAATGAACGGGAACATAATATTTTGCATCAACATTTGGACATGACAAAGCTATCCGCAAGATGGGTGCCGCGATTGCTCACGCTTGACCAAAAACGAAATCGTGTGAAGTGTTGCAAGGACGGTTTGCAGCTGTTCCAGAAGAATCCGCAGGACTTTAAGCGTCGTTTCGTCACTGTGGATGAAACATGGATACATCACTACACTCCTGAGACCAAAGAACAATCTAAACAATGGGTTACCAAGGGGGAATCTGCGCCAAAAAAAGGCGAAGACCGTTCCTTCGGCCGGAAAGATTATGGCGACTGTCTTTTGGGATTCGCAAGGAATAATCCTCATCGACTATCTGGAAAAGGGTAAAACTATTACAGGTGCATATTATTCATCGTTATTGGACCGTTTGAAAACCGAGCTGCAAGAAAAACGCCCACGATTGGCCCACAAAAATGTCCTTTTCCATCACGACAACGCACCAGCTCACACCTCAGCAGTTGTGATCGCAAAATTAATGGAAATAGGGTTCCAACTCGTTTCACATCCCCCCTATTCTCCAGACTTGGGTCCCTCGGACTACTATTTGTTCCCCAATATGAAGAAATGGCTGGCGGGAAAAAGATTTTATTCAAACGAGGAGGTGATTGCAGAAACGAATGGCTATTTTTCAGACTTGGACAAATCCTATTATTCGGAAGGGATCAACAAACTAGAGCAGCGTTGGACGTTGATAAGCCTAAAAGGAGACTATGTTGAAAAATAAAAAAGATTTACCCCAAAAAATTAAGTAGTTTTTATTTTTGCACGGACTTTTCAAACGACCCTCGTAAGTACCATTTTAAACTGTGGCTGGACTTTTTACCCTTAGTAAATCCAAGAACGCTTAAAAATAATCTTTATATTTAAACTCATAATTGGTAAGTTATTACTTGCATTGGCCTTATAGAGCAGGAGCGGCCAACAAGTCGATCGCGTGGCCAGTTTTGGTCGATCGTCGATCGCTCGCAATGTCTGGGGTGGAATTCCGTGTACCATGGACTTTGAAGCGATTGTAGAAGATAAACAAAGTAACTTCTAAATCTTTCTTTATTTATAGCTACTTTGAATTAATAAATATTGTTAATAATTAATGTTCTTTTAATTTCCCTGGATGTGAGTTTTTTGGCCCTTTAAATAATTATTTATTGTTGCTGTTTTTTACGCAGGTAGATAAGCCGAATATCTATATTTCAGTACGAGGTGTACTCAGCGAGCTATTGATAGATTAGCAAAAACTAAGTCATATTATTCTTTCATGATACATTTTCCTGGCCCCAAAAAGTGAAATATTGAAATCAAATTATCAGCCATACTGTGCATTTTTATAACAACTTTTTCATATTTACGAACAAATAGTACAACAACTTATACATTGCAGTTGATAAAAAAAATTAAATTGCATTTTAATTTAGCAAAAATCTACCTTGAAAAAGTGTCGGAAAATAGAATATTTTAGGTACCGCATGCTGCGGAATGCTGCTATCAAAAGTTGGGTCGGGAAATTTATTTTCTTCATGAGCCTGTATCTCGAAAACTTAATAAATGATTTAAAAAATAATATATTTTACTTATCTACCCATACCTCGCTGGAATGCACCTTATACTGAAACACAGTGTATAAACATAGTATGCATTTCACACCCCTTCTTCACCCCTTAGACTACGCCTATGACAACAAGTCGATCGCGACTCACTTTTAAGATAAAAAGTAGATCTTATGCACTGAAAAGTTGGACACCACTGTTATTGAGCATAAGATTCCAACACAATTTGTGTTGACGGAAAGTAAACGCATTGACAGAATGGGTTTCAGCCTGAATTACTTTATTTATTATGATACAATAAATATAATTTATTTATTAATTATACAAATAAATAGTGACAACATTAGATTCTTAAAACAACGTTACAATTTAAAAAAGCTCTGCAAAGAATCTGTGATACCACAATATTGCGCTTTAACCTCGAATAAGTGACGCAATGCGACTTATTTTACACTTTTAACAAACTTTTACTGCTAACAAACTAATTTGCTTGAATATCTTTTTATGTTAATTATCAAGCGAATGATTGCTTTAATGATTAATTAAAATCTAGCTGTGATAGTTTTATGATTTGAATCAATAAGTTCCTTAGATAGTAAATTTATTATTTTTTATTTTCTTTTAATGTTTTTAATTTAAACAATTGGAATGACCAATTGGCTCGGACTTGTTGGAGTAATACTGCAAAAAGCTCAGACGAGAGAACATTTCTAGTCCATAATAGTTTTAGGCAACGCTGAATTCATTTATTTCATTCATTACAATTAACATTTATACTTGAACCAATAAAAAAATTTTGGGCTACCGCTACAAAGTTCTTCATCTACAACCTTGACCGGTAATTCACCTCGAAATATTCTCAAAGACAATCGTGGCTATGATTGCTTCAGATTTCAATGTCCAGTTATTGTAGATGTTGCAGTCCCATCCCTTGACATGGAAGTCTAGCCTCTTTTTATGAAATCAAAGTACTTTTAAGATTATTGTTGCTATAAACATGGAGACAAAACGGTATTATCTAACTGTCTGATCGCTTGGATACCATTACTCTGTAGTTGTTTAATCAATTCATTCCAATAACAGTTGCTCCTTGAGGATGAAATGTCTTCCCTCGGTAGTCAAGTGGAGATGGTTACGCCAATGGAAGTCCATTCTTTAGAGGCATTGTCCTCAACTTCAATCCACATGACCAAATGATAAGTTATTACTTCAGTTACTTGAATACATACTTTTATGTACTCTACTAGTTTCGAAGAGCTGCTGTTGTAACCAGAAAGATTTCCCAGAAAGTTATACTTATTCATTTTCCAGAGATCGTAAAAGTAGTTTCCATAATTGGCTAAATGTGTTCGTTTGTTTAATCAGTATAATTCCAAAGCTAATTAAGTTTTTCTTTCAGAGTTTTGGGATTTACTTGAAAACTGTTTCTAAGGACTTCTTTAAATCCTCTTTCCTTATTGTACACTTGCAATTCTATGCGTCGAAAGGCCGTTCTGGGATAGAGTTGGGTAAAGATTTCCTCTAAAGTGATGTTGAAATGTAACGAGCGACTTCACCGCTTGTGTAATGTTAAGAAGCATTAAATAAATACAATTCTAAATTCGTAGGAAATGTGCTAAGCGGGAATTCCACTTTATTGAATAAACATTGGATTTTTTAACGATTTTTAGCGCACAAAATAGTTACCATAAAAATTGACGTAAATTCTGATAATAGGAAGTCGTGTACATGTTCGCGCCAAACTCCTAATTAAAACTGTTTCTATCTTCAAATACTATCTTCAAATTGAAGAACATACGAGGTGTGGCGATTAAATATCGAGACTATTGCTGTAAAACATTTTATTCTAAATTTATACATATTTAGTTATTATCACCTTCAATATACACCCCTCCCCTATCCCTACAACGCTCCATGCGAATTTACCATTGTTCGAAACAGTGCTGGAAGTCTTTTTCTGTGAGCTCCTACATGACGCGTGCCGCTTTTTCTTTCACATCTTCAACGGACTGAAATCGTGTTCCTTTTAATGCAGATTTGACTTTAGGGAACAGATAAAAGTCACATGGATAGCCTAAACCTGAGAACCATGACTCGTTCTTTCACAAATCGGGTCGTTTTTTTCCTTACTCTTTCACGGAGTTGAGCAAGCACCTCACGGTAGTAATGTTGATTAATTATAATCGATATTTTCATCCGTTTTGGATGTGGAAGGGCGACCTGGGCGGTCATCATCTCCGACGTCTTCTCGGCCATCTTGGAAACGCTTGAACCACTCAAAAACTTGCGCACGTGATAAAAATTCATCGCCATAAACTTCTTTTAATAAAAGATAAGTTTCAGTAGTGGTTTTACCCAGTTTCATGTGAAATTTCACGACAATTCGTTGCTCTACTACATGTGTAGTATCATGTTTTCGACAAAACGAAACTAACACCTCTTACACAAACGACGGTACCGGTCAGACAGATTTCTCTACAAACACGTGAGAGGCTGCAATCGAAAGAGAAGGCTTTACGTTGCACAGCTGTCGGTCGTTAAGATTTGGCACATGCATAGTTCTTCTGTGGCAGCATCAGTCTCGTTATGTAATAACCACACTCCGTATCCCCTTTGATGTGTATTTTTTTTTCTACAACGAGAAAAACTTTGCCGAAAAATGGACGAATATTGATTTTCAGAAATTTTTCTTGTTCTTGATCATTTTTCTTGTACTTGTTCTCCTTTATGTTTGCAGGGCCTAAACGCGTGAATCTATTTTCATGAATGAGGTATCATTCCATTCCAAATTTTATTTAGTTTAATTTCATTCTGTACTCAGAAATCTATTAGTTCATGATAAACCTTTTTTACCCACCTAAACTTTTACTAAATACAACAATCATTAGTAACAATTTAAGCTTAGGTATATTTTTATAAGTACTAATTTTGTTATTACCATACTTATTTTTACACACTAAAAATAATTAAAAATAGGCAGCTATGGAATTTTAGCGAAAGGTCATCGTTAATTATGAACCAAGCTAATGATGGTAGTGTATTTGTTTACGTTCAAGGTTAGAGTGATGAGGAAATCGTGATGATTTGATGATGTAAGGTGTGAATGATTGCTAAACATTGTGTTACAGCAAGGAAGCCTTATAATAATAATGTACATTCACTAACTTGTACAGCTAACATTCATTAATAATTTATTATGAGATAATTTATAAAATTACCTCTTTTGCAGTTTATATGTATAATATTGCTATTCTTATTATAGAATTATACTTTAGGGAAAAGGATATGTAATATTTAAATATAATATTACCTTGTCTCAATACTTAGTCATCAAATATTATTTTAATCCTGAAGCGTTTATTAATGTTTAATATTAGTATTATTTTAGAGTGGAATTTTGGGTTGCAAGGGAGGAAGCTAATCAAAAAATAAAGTTAGAATTTCCTGTAATTTTTAGATTTTACCGCAAACACAGACCATTTCATAAAAACCACTTACAGCAAACTCTCAACTACAAAGCACCTGTAAGCTCTAACTGCTGTTTTAACAATCACAGCAAATACTTTTAATGGTTTTATAGTCTACATTCTTTAGTGAAAGAATGCGTGGGTTCAAAAAGTTTGTTGGTTCCCATATTTAGCTAGGTACTGCCCTTAAAATATTTTCATGGATCCTCAGGTGAAGGACCTTTTTTTTTATTTTTACCTAAGATAGAAAAACAAAAATTTAAATCTGACAACTTCAATGAAAATGTTTTTACTTTTTGTCTCTCCATCTCTGTCTTTTCTTTTGATATTAAATTAATCTGTAAATATTGATAACTTCACCTTCTACTTCTTCACACCAGATTTAGAAATAAAAAAATAAATATTATAACAATGGGAATTATAGTTGGATATGTTTTCTTCTGAGAACTTATTGAAGCGTGTAATAGCTCATACGACATTACACTGAGAAAGACAAAAGCAGCAGGTGTAAATCGGTACGTGAGGAGGCAACTCTCGAAGAGATATTAGCCTGGTCCTCTGAAATCTAGACCCTGGCACGTACGCATTACCTATCCTATTGAAAACTATGGTCCTAGGAGAGGAAAAAAGACAAAAAAGAAGAAGAAGAATATTATTACAGTATTGGTTGTTGGCTCCATTATTCTCTGTGTGGCTCTCATATACTCGTACGATCAATACTTCTTAACAGAATGCTGACAAGTAATTTCTTAAACTGTAGGCCAAGACTGGAGCCGAAAGAAGTATTAGATGTGTGCGCCATATGGCACATATTTCCACTACCTACTACCTAAACTTTCACGGCCATAAATGACCTGCTGGGCGGATAATACGAAACAGGTGGTGTTCGCCCTAGAGAGAGATTTCTTTAATGCTGAAGAAACAAGTATAACATATGAAATCACATGGTCTTTGCACATTTTACATTGCTTTAAATTAACTGGAACGTTAAGATATAGTCATTTATTTTAACTAATATATTCCCCAAAAAAAGATGAGAGTCTCGGTTATTTTTCTTTTTTGCCATTTATTAAAGTAACTTTATGAAACTATGGCAGATCAATTACCTAGACAACCATGGTTTATAAGGGAACTGTCACTAATAAATGGGTTGTTACGACAATAGGCAGGCTGAGAGCGAACCACGCGGTGTGCGGTTCGTATCTTCACAGGATCAACAAAAGATCTTCTCCTCTTTGCGTAGATTGCAATGAGGAGGAGGATTTCAAACATATAATAATGATATGTCCAAGTTATGTGGTAGAAAGGAAACGAATGTTTGACGACTTATACAGGTATTTAGATGCACCATTTCGCTACGAAGACATAATATTCTCCACCAACATCTATGTGCTTAAATCTATAGCAGAGCTAGCAATGAAATATGGGGTGTATTTAAAAGTTATAGCCGATTAGAATGAATGGTAGAAAATGATTAGAGAAGGATTACGTGATTTTAATTTCGGTTAAGCTATAAGGATGGCAGGAGTATCCATTAGCTGTAGTTTATGTAAATAGTTGGATATAGTAGAGGGATGAACGTGTGAAGCGAATGTATTTGTAGGTAAGAACGGAGAGTGAGTGATATTCTAGTGATAAGCACCTAGACGATGCTGGCTGTATGGCGAAAGCCAATGCCAAAACAAAAAACAAAAAAAACTTTATGAAAACCAAATAAACCGTTTCTTGTGTTCTTGGGTTCTCTTTCTGCTATTGGGTGTAATTATAATTTAAAAATTATCTTAAAACTATAGGGAAAAGTCACCTAAGTCTTATCGGTGCTTAAGTCGTACTTCAATAATTTCAAAAGCACTTTTCTCGCCATACAATTGGCAACAGTGTAATAGTTATACTCTAATAGGCAGTGGCATCTGCGTTTCAATGAATTTAGACTGTTTTTAGTTAACAAATTATTTCATGAATTGATAATTGATAATTTCTCTGAAAAATCGAATGATTGACGTCAAAAAATTAATTATTTACATTGATAATGCTTAACAAATCGTTGTAATTTTCAAAGTACAAATATGTGTTTTTCGTTTCTCTTTTAAACATGTTTTATGTTTTACTCGACTACTACTACACCTTATAAAAGTTAATTGGAAATTCGCCATTTTTCGCCAATCAATTGGGTACCATTTTGAAGATTTCAACCAATCAGGCGCCTATTAAAGCGATAATTATAACACCACCAATATTTCCGGTAATCTGCTAATGCTAATGTTAGTTTATAATATGCGTATTAAATATACATTAACACCATTCAGTATTATCCCAATAATATAGAATTATCGCTAATCAGCTGATAATAATGTTAGGTTCTAATATAATACCATTACAGCTGTAATTTTATGCAATAACAGAAAATTTAATTGCTAACATTTTAATTATATAAATAGAAATAAAATTTGGAAATTTATAAAAATGAGAAATTGTTCGCACCAAATATTTATACGGTTACTATTGCTTCTGAAACCTTCTTTTTTTTAAATAAAATGAAATAAAAAATATTTCATAATAATACTAAATAAATAAATAACTTCCATGTTTGTGCACAAGAAATAAGTATATTGCAACTTATGAAGTTGTCACAAGCAGGCCGTGGCTGTTCTCATAATATTACATGAGCATTGTAAATGTATCGGAAAATAAATATCTTGTACTGAAATTATCTTAATTTGATATCAAATAATATTAAATTTGCAAAGCCATCAAGATGTTGCCAATTTCCTTTTCAGAAAATTGGATTTAAAAAAAAGAAAATATACATATTATTAAATATTTTATCGCAAATAAAAATTAGTTCTTAACTTATTTATGGTTGGAAAGAGTCCGTTAGTGAGTTTCCCTCATTAAAATTAGAACGAAAACGAGCTAATTTCATTTATAGGATGAAATTACTCGTAACCATTTCAACCTTAAAAGTGAAAGCCAAGTTTTTTGATGAAAAAAGCGATCTTAAATTTCAGAGCTACATTTAATTGAATTTTAAATTAATACTTGGCGACAGCGAAATTCTAATCAAATGCCATTTTAAGATTCCTTAATTATTTTATATTTAACTTCCTTAATTTTTTTTTTTTTACATTTAATTAAAAGATTTTTTAGAGCATGTTAATTTTAATGAAGTAGTCAATTTAACTTGGGGTAGCAGTTTGCTGGTTAATTGCATTTACCGAATACAGTAACCTGTATTCTAGTCGTTGCCTGACCTTAGAGTTTCTGTTCTGGCAGGTTCTTATAGATTAATGTCCGGTGATAGGGCAGTGTTGTCAGGAGAGATGACTGTAGCTGGACCAACAAAATAAACTACTGGTACTGAAATGTTGATTTGGTGGACTTGAAAACATTTGAAGGACGATGATCTGTATTTTCCTGTATATAAACGTAGTAAAAAAATAATCTACATGACTGCTGGATCTGGTAAGGACATGTAGCATCGATCTGTGGGGAGCAACTAAAAAGTCAAATGCAGCTCTACTTGAAGCGATGTAGTCGCTTATACTTAGACTTATGTCAAATGCGCCTGATTGTACTTTTACTGATGGTTTTAGGATTGAGGTGCGGCTAAACAATAAATTCAAACACAAATATTGTTTCATCTCACCAACGTTTCGGTAAATCTATTACCATCTTCAGGGTATTGTAGAATTTGTGGAGTTTTAACTTTAAGCTATATCATCATAACTAAAATACAGTAGAACCTCGATTAACCGGGCTGACCTCCAGCTATACCCACCTCGGAAAACTGAAATCCCGGTTAAACCGAATGCACAGTATTACATAGTAATACATTACTGTTTCGATGTCGATTTTATCTTCTATAGATAAACAAAAATACGTTTACGTTTATCACCAGTTTTCTTAACGGATTCCATTGCGTAAGTGAAATAAAAATTCGACCGAAAGGGGGCAAACGAAAGATGTTTTCTGTAGGACGAACTGATTAACACTGAAGACTAGCTTAAGATTAGGCTGCTCTCTGGGAAGATTAAAATAATGCCAGTAATTTTCCACAAAAATATTACATATAACCGTGAAGTTGAAAACCAACTATTTACGACACGTAAATCCCATGGTCTTTTGTATGATCGTGGTAAATCCTAAGAAATTCAGTACTAATTGCACCATATTTTGGGTTTTTAAATACATACATACATACATGACCCTTCAAGAAAATCAGGTAAAAAAGAGTTGCTGCCTCGCCTACAATTATATTACATCGGAAGACAAAAAATTTTCCTGTCGCCACCGAAAATTAACTTTTGTTTCGGCGCCGATCCAGGTGTTCTTATGATGACTCAATATAATCATCGGTTAATCCGAATCCCGGTTAATCGAGGTTGTACTGTAAAACTGTTATTATTGATTGACTGCACCACAAAACTCCCAAAATCATCAATTAACAACGGACGAAAACCAAAACTATCATTGTACTTTTACTGTTGATTATATTAAGTATCAAACCTGACAGATTTACAAATATACCTTATGAACACATGAAAATAACAGACCGCCATTGCTTCCATAATCACCTAGCTAAGAACGACGACAGACTCAGTTTATTGTGAAGATAGACACACTACCAAACAATCCAATTCACTGGAGGACCTGGTCAAGACGTCTTCTGCACTAGACAGACTGGCGTAACACAAATTAACTCTCTGACAATGCACAAAACTATATAACAATGGTTTTCTATTTCTTTATTTGTTTGGGCTGACCTATTTTTTTTTTTTTTTTTTAAATCTACAATACATTTAAACAATTACAATTATATTGTAACTGCATCTGCATCAAAATAACTGCATCACCTATAGTGACCTTTTCATCCTCCCTAACCTCCAACAAACTAGGTGTCAGTTTAAATTATTTTCTGCCAAACATCAGCCGCATTAATGCGGTAATGGCCACTATATACATTGTAAATTTGTCAATCAATAACAGAACAATATGACAACCAATCCCTCGGGGTAGCTAGATTTCAGGCTAGTTTGTGAATTGTAACCTAAATATTGTAGAGTGGCTAGCTACATGGTCTGTGCGTGTCCCACCTATGCAAACAGTATAATATAATTTCCATGATCGTCTGATTTAAGAGCATATATAGTCAGATCTAGGATTATTTTGTATTTTGCCAACTATAACCTTCGCACATGTACCAAAATTAATTACATAGTTTTTAATTGAATGCGAGTGGTTAATTCAGTTTAATATGTTCTCCTTTTATCTCCTGTGTTAGCCCTTCATGCTACCTTCATTTTAATTAACCCAGCTGTCTCAAACATTTTGTTTTAATTCAGCGTCCTAATTAAATATTTTTTTTTGTATTACTTTAAAAAAATGTGCTAAAAATAATTCATAAATTCCTTCATCATGTTTACAGAGTTGGCTTTTGTGTATAATGTGGTCGATACAGTAAAATAAAACAGGTTTACCTGGGCTTTGTTGAACTTCAAAAGGCGTTGGACAGAGAATTCAGACTGTGGACATCATTCAGTAAAACGCAAGTGAATTAGGCTCTCATTCACCAGTAGCATAAAGTCTTTTACGCTAGGGGCAGAAATTACTTCAGAACTTCCAATTTTAAACTGACGAGTCCTCAGTAAATTGTTATTTTTATGGATACGAGTGTGGCTATTAAATAACGAGACTGATGCTGCTACAGAAAAACTATGCATGCGCCAAATCGAAAGCTGTGCAGCGTAAAACCTACTCTTTCGATTGCAGCGTCTCACGTGTTTGTAGAGAAATCTGTCTGACCGGAACCGTCGTTTGTGTAAGTGGTGTTAGTTTCGTTTTGCCGAAAACATGATACTACACATGTAGTAGAGCAACGAATTATCGTGAAATTTCACATGAAACTTGGTAAAACTGCTACTGAAACTTATCTTTTATTAAAAGAAGTTTATGGCTAAGAATGTAAATCACGTGCGCGAGTTTTTTGAGTGGTTCAAGCGTTTCCAAGATGGCCGGAGAAGACGTCGGAGATGATGACCGCCCGGGTCGCCCTTCCACGTCCAAAACGGATGAAAATATCGACTATAATTAATAAACATTACTACCGTGAGCTGCTTGCTCAACTCCGTGAAAGAGTAAGGAAAAAACGATCCGTTTTGTAGAAGAACAAGTCATGGGTTCTCTATCTAGACAACGCGCCGGCTCACACTGCATTGAATGTCAAGACGTTTCTTGCCAAGTACAACATCCCAGTTTTAGGCCAACCGCCTTATTCGCCTGACCTGGCCCCATGTGACTTTTATCTGTTCCCCAAAATCAAATCTACATTAAAAGGAACAGGATTTCAGGCCGTTGAAGTTGTGAAAGAAAAAGCGGCACGCGTCATGCAGGAACTGACACAAAAAGACTCCCAGCACTGTTTCGAACAATGGTAAATTCGCATGGAGCGTTGTAGGGATAGGGGAGGAGTGTATATTGAAGGTGATAATAACTAAATATGTACAAATTTGAAATAAAATGTTTTATAGCAATAGTCTCGTTATTTAATAGCCACACCTCGTAGATAGGGAGTTGCAAGAGTATTAATCGAAAAAAAAATCAGCTTTCAAAAAAGGATCGTAAATGCAGGTATAAAGCTAAAGTGCATATCCAGAACAAAATAGAAGAAGAACATCTCCGAAGAGGACGAAGTATTTAGAAGGTTCCTGGTTTCGAGTATCTGGGAGTGCAAATAAATGAAAGCGGAAAGTTAGACGTGGAAATTATTGCAAGGATGGCCGCTGCTATGAAAGTTTTCTCCCTCATAAACACAAAATTTTAGTGGAAAATGGCCAAACAGACGAAAATGGGGTTGTTAACATCTAAAAAAACCAGTCACTTCCAGGTTATGGAAATGAGGTTCAGGAATATGGTAAAGGGCAGAACCAAGAGTGAGCAGTAAGGGCAACGTTTAAAAGCGAACCTCGTTTTTCAAATAACTGAGAAAGGAAGGAATGGATCATGACCGCTCATAAGAGCCACGAAGTTGAGAGAGATTCGAAAATGATCTCGTAAAAACGTTTCGAATGCAGTACTAGGCCGTCATGCGAGTGTTCAGAGATTTGTTTCTTTTAGACATTAGTGACGCACTTACTTAGTTGAAAGACTGTAAATAGGCTACAGTAAAGCGTTTACGGTAGATAGAATCATGTTCAGTAAAGCAATACACGTGGGATAGCTACCTTTATTAACAATGTTACTACATTCAAGCAATAATCCTCAGGTCAACATTTACCATGTACTGGAGCTCAAACAGTCCCCCTAACTCCAGCACAAGACCTATGTGGTAAGCACACTATAAGCGTGCAACAGTTCCCTACTAAGCTGAAGGTTGCACTATTGAGTGGCATTCTTTTCTAGGTCTATAATCTTGGGGTACTCTAGTTCCTTTACGCTGCTAATCTTCTTAAATTGAACCACAACTGTTTTTTTTTTTAAAGTATCAGAGAAAGGGAAAAATGTTGAGTTCGATTTATTCCACCCTTTTAAACGATTCCAGAGCTTAAGTTATTGGACAAAGCTTATTTTAAACTTCTTTTTTTTTTTATTCTTTGTATTATCCATTGGAAAACCATATGTTCCAGGCTTACCTTTCATGAATAGACGATACTGCAGGTAAGAAGCCATATGTTTGCTGCAAAAGTATACAATTATTTCTTGAGGCATTCGACAAAATTCAGTATACATACTTGCAAAAGTATTGCAAATAATCGTCATAGAGTTAAATTTATACTCTTTGGAAAATAAATGCACAAATAGACAATTTCATTAGGCCAATGCTGGGAATATTATTTACTTGTAATTAAACACGTATTATACTTGCTCACTGAATATCATTTGAAAAAATGGCTAAAAACCAAAAAATATATTCATTATCCAATTAAGCATGTCTGACGTGTATACACGTCAAACCAAATCTCTATTACAGTGCGTTCGACGTGCATACTCGTTGTTAAAAATATAAAATTGCCATTAACTATAAAAACTCGAAATTTTAATAGAATACAATAAGAATATTATTTGGTGGGATGTTTCCTTTATCTTACCAATAGAACTGCCAAGTATTTTATAAGGAGAAGGGAGTCAGCCAAATGATAAGTGGTTGGGTACATGTTTGGTCTCCGCATTAGAGATTGGGAATTAGGCACACAAATAAAAGCTCTCAACCCTAATGCAATGCCGGTTTTACCTTAGAAACGAGAATTCAAAGCTCTTTTCTTCCTTGTAAAAGCTCTTGCGTCCCTAGTTAACTAGAGCAATGCATAACGTGAAGCGGTGTAAGATTTTTGAATGAGCACAGAATGCTCTGTAATCTCAAACCCCAGAGATTGCAGAAAAAGTGCTTGCTATTGTTTCAAATGTTTAAACATTTTTACCGTGATTTTAAGCAAAATATTATTATTATTTTTATTGCGAAGTATGGTCAAAATTCTTTTTCAATACTAATTGCCTATCGTACAACTGAGGTATGTGTACTTTACAAGTTATGTACCTCAGTTATTGACGCGCCTTAACCAGTTAAGCGTGTTTGACGTGAATACACACTATAAAAACTCGAAATTTTAATAAAATACAATAAGAATATTATTTGGTGGAATGTTTCCTATATCTTACCAATAGAACTGCGGTAGGAGCCAGCCAAATGATAAGTGGTTGGTACATTGTTTGGTCTCCGCATTAGAGATTGGGAATTACGCACACAAATAAAAGCTCTCAACCCTTGTGCAATGCCCTTTCTTGCCTTAGATAGTGGTTCAGACCTCAGTAAGAGCATGATTTCATTTTGCACAGAATTCAAAGCTCTTTTCTTCCTTGCGCAAAGCTCTTGCGTCCCTAGTTAACTAGAGCAATGCATACGTGAAGCGGTGCAAGATTTTGAAAGAGCACAGAATGCTCTGTAATCTCTAGCCCCAGAGATTGTAGAAAAAGTCGCTTGTAAGTGACTAATTACGACGTTGTAAACTTTTGGTTGTTTAGCCCTGCGTTCGACGAATTTACACGTCATTGTCTGATTTTAATTCCGCACACTGGGGGGGGGGGGGGGGTTTCAAAACTAAATCCCTCGCTTAACTGGTTAATTGAATGAATTGACTTATTACGAATAAAACTCTATCAGTTTAAAAAAACGTGAAAGGAAAAGAATGACTCAATCAATAACAAGATTTTACTTAACTACTGAATGGAAATTATTAACTTTCTTCAAAAAATTAGTTTAAAATCGATTTTAAAACTAGGCATTTATCAATCGAAACTAACAAAAACTATACGTGCCAACTAAACAAAGATCTACCCTAAAAGTTGGCAGGTCTTTTTCGTGCTGATATTATCAAGTTTCAACTTTAACAATTTTAATTAATTTTTATTTATTAATTAATATTAATAATTAATTTTCATTTCAATCATAATTTTTAATAATACAAACTTATTATATTCCAACTTCTCTTGCAAAATATAATTCTGCAGAGGCTTTTATGCTCTTCAACAATGAACTAATGCATTGTTTGGGATATTTACAATTGAAAAATTAAAAATATATAATTGGAAAAAATACATGTCGGACAAGAAATAATATAGATTTTCAATTTATCGTTGTCAGAGCCAATTATCTAATACATAATAAATTAGTCCATCTATTCTGCATAGCATAAAAAGGAGATCGAATGTCCGATGTATACATTTCTCTGTGATAATCATCCACCATCGACATTAATAATTCTTTTGTTTTCTCTGATATTTAACAATCGATTTTAAAGCTAATGCAAATTTAATTTGACAATTACATTATAAAATGTTTTTTGTTTCAATTCTCCATGTTACATTTATTTCTCTACTACTTATTTCTCCCACTTACCTCTCCTTAGAAAACATCGTGATGGTGTAAGTTTTAGAGTTGTTAGTTTTTACAAAAATAAACGTTTGGAGTTTCCCTGAACAAAATGGTCCACGTTTCCGTCAGTCTCTAATTAGTCAGCAAAACACTTTATTAAAAAGTAGTACACTTTACTAAAAAGTGAAAGGGGTTTTGCCATTATTTATTGAAATAGAACCTATTTGAAAAAGAAAATTGTCGAACTAAAATTGTTCTAAATCAATTGATAACTTTAAACCTTAAGGGGAGGAATTAGCTATGTGGTTAGCGTACTCGATTCCCACGCGGAGGTCCCGGGTTCGAATCCAGCTGCTAACCCTTAGATTTTCTCTTCCTAGGAGCTTCTTACAGCTCACTGTCCGGTGATGGATGTAATTGAAAATCTATATTATTTCTTGTCCGACATGTATTTTTTCCAATTATATATTTTTAATTTTTCAATTGTAAATATCCCAACGTAAATCACGTTGTCTGAAACGAGAGAACACTGTCCGGAGGCCGGCAGTGCACTGAAAAAAGCTCCGAGCGCTAATAACCTCAGCTGTTGATGCGCTAAAAAAAAAAAAAAAAAAACCTAAACCTTTATTAAAGTCTTGATTATGTGGTAATAATTGAATTAAAGACAAGATAATGGGAACAATTTCAAAGTAACTTTCACAGATGGTCAGCTAATTAGGTTAATTAATTGAACTAATTTTTAAAAGCAGATAACGAATATTAACTATGAAAACTAAGATCTTTTTTGGTACTATTCCTTTCTCTTGACCTTCTGTCTGATTTCTAACATAAAGCTCCAAGAATTTTGAGAGTCCCAAGACGCCACCGTGAGCTCAGGAAGTGACCTCTTATGCAAGTCTGACGAAAAACGAACCGCCCTCTTGTCGCCCAACCTTTCATCATTTCATTCGAGATTTTTAAAAGCGCGTAGTTAACACTATTTAGACAAGCAGAGAATTGAATTTATTTAAGCTGTCACTGACGGATTGATATTGTAAACTGGGTAGGCTTAAGGTGAAGAAGATGAAGATTAAATGTTGTGGCTTTTCGAATAATATCAATTTACTAACTTGAAAAAAAAAAAAAATTCTTTACAATTGTAACTTAGTGCAATAGCATAATTAGTAACCTATAAAAATGGCTCAAAATGTTCTCTATAAGATCGTAAGCAATATTGACCCCTGCAAATCGTCACTTTATTGCTGTGAATATGATTGACAGTATCCATTACTGTTTCGAGTTACTGTTCTTGACTGTTTATTTCACCCAGCTGCTTTAAGTGACCTCAATGATACAAACCAATCAACAGGATTTAGCTGAGATGAAACAATGAAGTGATATTGAAATCTAGACTCTGCAAGGTAAGTGCTTTCAATGATTGAATAACTAAGTTGGGTTAAACGGCAATTGCTGACGATTAGACTTCGTTTTATCTTTTTTTAAGTTTATAAAAATCCTAAAACATGAATCTATTGCATTTCTATATTTGATCAAAATACTTAAATGGAATCTTTCTTCTTTAAATCATTGTTTACTTAAAATGATTCCCACGGACAAATTTCCCAAATTAAGGAAACTGAATTCCATTAAGAAACTGTCTGTCTACACCAGTGATGGCGAAACCTGTGACCCACGGGTCAGACACTGACCCGCGTAAGCTTTTTCACTGACCCACACTTGCTAGGCAACCATTTGTTTCTTTATGCGGGTTGATTTAAATTTTCTAATTGTGTGGATAATTTATATTCTATCTGTATTTTTTTTCAATCACGTATTGACACAAAAGCAATTTAAATGCTATCTATAACCTTTAGTTTGATCATTACAGTTCTAAAACGTAAATGGCGACAAATGCTTTTGTAGTCAAATACAACTTTTCTCAGTACAATTTAATATTAGAACAAATTTTGTTTACTCCAAAATAAAGCAAAAGTGTTTACAAAATATCAAATAAAATGTATAATTTTATACATTTTACTCCAAAACCAACCACCTACACAGGATATTTGCTGGATTATTAACAGATCAAAAAATTGGTTGAAATAGGTGACTCCAAAACCAACTTTTCTCAGTAAAATTCAATATTAGAACAAATTTTGTTTACTCCAAAATAAAGCAAAAGTGTTTACAAAATATCAAATAAAATGTATAATTTTATACATTTTACTCCAAAACCAACCACCTACACAGGATATTTGCTGGATTATTAACAGATCAAAAAATTGGTTGAAATAGGTGACTCCAAAACCAACTTTTCTCAGTAAAATTTAATATTAGAACAAATTTTGTTTACTCCAAAATAAAGCAAAAGTATTTACAAAATACCAAATAAAATGTATAATTTTACTCATATTTTGTTTGTTAAAAAAATCGACAACCTAAAGCCAATAACCATATCTAGATTTTTCTTCAGATAAAACACACTTTTGTAAGGTTTTGTTCAGTTATGTTTGTAAAAAGAGACTTCCATTGCACTTGTTTCGTCCCGTTTTACCCGTTAAGCCAACTGAATTTTAAAGATGTTTAGTTTTGAAAATATTCAGTTTAAAATTTTTAAACTTAACTCTTGTGCAAATGGGCATTAGTGACCCAAGAGCTAGTACTAAAAAAAAAATGAACAAAATTTGACCCTCGTCTCAAAAAGGTTCGCCATCCCTGGTCTACACAATGAGGGGAACACGATGTTCTGAGTATTGGTCATTGCATTATTTTATTAATAAGTTTTTGTAAGCAAACGATATTTTCATTCCACGTTTGAATATATGATAACCAAATACAGTTTTTTTTTTTAATTTCATAAAATGTATTAAATTTCGAGTGCACTATGCTCCCTTATTCCCCAATCTCATTTAACCACTACTTAAAAATTCATGTTTTCGACTCCTTTGTTAGAGTGTTTTCTTAAATTTGGATAATTTAAAGGAATTTGACCCGAATAAACTAATTAATTAAAGCTCTCTCCCATGACTATTAGCATGCTTCTCCAGTACTTCTGCTTCAAGCTAAAGCGAAGCTTGAACTTACCTTTATTGGTGTTGTTATCGTTCTGATTTTCAATTTTAAGTTTTTATAGAAATTATCCATTTAGAGGTCCTCAGAAAGCGGAAATGTGTTTTTTTAGAAATTGTTTTGTATCCGGGTGTACCCACCGTAACTCAAAAATAAAATGAACAAAAATCGCTGTAAATTCAATTTTTTTTATTCAGCATTGAAATGCTGAAGTTTTGTACTGTGCTTTTGAATTTGTCTTTATATTATACATATTACCTATGCAACTCTTTAGAGAGCTCATTGTTGCGAGGAATGGCCATTGTAGTAGCTTTTGTACACGTTCTTAATAATTTATCACTGTTATTAGTGGTCATACAATTTCTATCTCAATTTTCCATGCGACAAAAAGTCGAAAACTCTTTTGAGGACAATGAGAATTCCAAAAATTTTATCCATTTAGGCAGTCTAAGAGTCGCAAATTCAGACAACTGGAAATTTAGGAGCTGTGGCATGCAGTTAAACTTCTATTTTTTCTCAGCACTTGTTCGTGCTTAACTTCGCGATATTATTATTAAGTTTTGAATTTTTGTAACCAACTTATTATTATTATTATTATTATTATTATTTTTTTTAATTAATTAAGGCGCGTCAACATCTAAGGTTATTGGCGCCCGGAGCTTTTTTCAACGCACTGCCGGCCTCCGGGCAGTGTTCTCTCGTTACAGACAACACTATCCATCACCGGACAGTGAGCTGTAAGAAGCTCCTAGGAAGAGAAAATCTAAGAGTCTAATAATATTATTATTATTATTATTATTATTTATTTATTTTTTATTTTTATGATTTAAGGCGCTTCAACATCCAAGGTTATTAGCGCCCGGAGCTTTTTCCAGTGCACTGCCGGCCTCCGGACAGTGTTCTCTCGTTACAGACAACACTGTCCATCACCGGACAGTGAGCTGTAAGAAGCTCCTAGGAAGAGAAAATCTAAGGGTCAGCTGCTGGATTCGAACCCGGGACCTCCGCGTGGGAGTCCAGTATGCTAACCTCATAGCTAATCCCTTCCCTTATATTATTATTATTATTATTTGTCTTTAGATAAACTTGATTTCGCTGTGGCTAGTAGTTAATATCGTTTTAGGGTTAACTTTAAAAGCTGCCATTTCATTGTCTTTTATTAATAATATTTTTATTATTATGACTATTATTATTATTTTTTATGGTTTTATGATGCGTTCATTAAGACAGCCGAAAGCCGTTAATACTTTTCCACCAACTTTAGCAGAAAGCAATTAAATTTCCATTCTGGTATTCTTTTATTTATTTTATTTTTATCTTTCTTTTTAAAATCACTATTTTCTCAACATTAAAGCAAAGTTTTTTGCCCTTCAAGCAAACTTACACGCCCTGTTTAACTTTTAGCGAACCGGCTGGCAATATTCCATGTACCCTTAATGTATAAATTTCCATTACAAAAAATGTATTTATTTCTTTGGTTTGTTAGTTATATCGCTGTGGGGATAAAAGAAAAAAAGAAACAAACTACAGAAAAAAGTTTGTCGAAGCGCAAGCAGTTTTTGCTCCGTTAAAACTTTTAAAGCAAAGAAAAATCCTGATGAAACAAATGACCGTTTCTTACTTTATTGGCAACATTAGATTGTCAATTGTAAAGGGAGCAATTGTAACGGCTACATCCACTGAGAACTGAAATAAATTTTACGTTTTCTTTTAGGGTCAGTATTTATTACAGAATTTAGACGTCTGTGACGTCAATAATGTATTGAGTAGATATGTGATGAAGACGTGGGATTTGCCTGTGGGTTGGCTAATCCCAAGTAGTTGGAACCCATTTAACCAACCACCTACACAGGATTGTTAACAGATCAAAAAATTGGTTGAAATAGGTGACTCCAAAACCAACTTTTCTCAGTAAAATTTAATATTAGAACAAATTTTGTTTACTCCAAAATGGCTTGCATGTTCATACCAGTTCAGTTTTTGAAACAATTCCTTTAACTCTTATTCTGTCCTAGTAAAAAGTAATGTAACAAAAAAAAAAAAAAAAACGCTACTGCATCTCTAGGAACGAGGATTATTGTAAATAATTATTATTAATAACTGGCTCAAATTTTAGACAAAAATGAACAAATTGCGCTGCAGAAAGATTTGAATCGAATGGTTTGCATTTCCATTTGAACGCGAGTAACATTCATGAAATGGTTTGTAAGACTTTTATTTTGAGGGGATGCTGTGATTAATGTTCATAGAGACGCATCGGTCGCCTACATACGAACAAGTCTTTTTAGTTTGTAATAGTTTGTATTTTTTGTAACAGTTTTGTTTAATAGTTTTCTCTCGGGTAAAAAATAACTTTTTTGAAAAACCCACATGTGGCTAAAGACAAGTTTTCCATAGTTTTTCTTTCCATTCTTTGAGAACTTGGTGTATCGGAATAAGTTGTACTTACGAATAAAAGAGGGTATGAACGTTTATTGCTGAAATATTCAAAGTCTGGTAGGTCACATATGGAAATTTATTAATCATTTCTGAACGTTTTTCACAAACATTTTTAAGCATAAAGTATTTGCTGAATATTTAAAACTTTCATTAAATTTCTCATTTCACTACGAATCGTTTCTTCTGAATTGTCTACATCTGCTGTCTACCCAACTCTGGAGTCCTGCAAGGAATTATCCTCGCTCTTTTATTGTATCCTATCTAAATATCTGACTTTCTTCTTCAACTTGAAGACAAGTCTTCACCTCTGAAATACACGCCGTTAATACTGATTCTGTTCCCAACAACTTCCTTCGGGCTCATCTAGATAACATCCTTCACTCTTAGTAGAAAAATTCTCCCTTTTTGTTCTTGAATTATGTTTCTATTCCTTTAGCAAACACCGTTCGAGCTAACAAGCCCCACCTTGTAAAGACACTTCCTGAACTTACGATAAGAGTATTCTGATTTCTGCCCAAGCACAGAGTCTCTTCGGTTTTTTGTTTACACAGCAGCCAAGTCATCATAGTCTTACTGTGTTTGACCCCACAGGACATATCACCCAGTTAATTTTTTTTTTCATGTTCTCTCCAGATCCAGTCCCTTGAGAGCCACGCGAACTGAACACCTCCCTCTTCACCTTGAACAAGCGACTTATGTGGAATCCACAAATTAGACTCAAAAGACTTGAACTCACCAAGTAGGTACCGAAGCTCAAGAGTCTATTTTTACATACGATCAAAACTTAATCTTATAAACAGATGAAGAATGTCTTTTAGTCGTACACGCTTCTACCTAGATTTAAAGGGAATCACCAAGTGTTCAGTTCGCGTGGCTCTCAAGAGACTGGATCTGGAGAGAACATGAAAAAAAAAAATTAACTGGGTGATGTGTCCTGTGGGGGTCAAACACAGTAAGACTATGATGACTTGGCTGCTGTGTAAACAAAAAACCGAAGAGACTCTGTGCTTGGGCAGAAATCAGAATACTCTTATCGTAGGGCTTTTCACAGGGCAAGGTAAGTTCAGGAAGTGTCTGTACAAGGTGGGGCTTGTTAGCTCGAAACCGGTGTGCAGATTGTGTCAGGAAGAGGAGGAGACAGCCTCTCACTTGTAGTGGTTGCATTATGAAACCTTTGGATCTTTGAGACCAAAGGACATTGTAGCGTAAAAAGAAGTAGTAGGAAAAGTCCTCAACCTCTTCAGTAGGAGAGGTTTCGTCTTCTAGTACGAAACCTATAAAAATACTTGTATTATCATTTTTTAAGAATTATTTCTGTGGCTTGGTGCAAGAAGTGCCAATGTCAAAAAAAAGATTACGAGTGTACGCGTCCTCTTTGGTTTACCTGGAGGGGGGAATATTGATGCTAAATTTTGACATTGGCCCTAGTACGTTTTAGTAACTCATTCACTATTTGAAATTGACTTCGGCACTCCTTACAAGAAAAATTCTGATGGTTAATATACCAAAACAGAGTTTTTACTCATTTTTACCAAAATCTGACATTGGCACTTCTTGCACCAAGCCACAGATTTATTTATTGATGAGTCATAGAAAAATAAAGGAATAATTTTTCAGTACTTGGTAAAAAAATTGAAAATTAAGGTAAACTTTTCATGCTAGGAGCAAACAATAAAGTTGTAGTGCTGAGGGAAGCCATGCGAAAAACTTTTCAAGCATCATATTTTGGAATTAAGGAATTAAAAAAAAAGAAAATGCCGGTAGAATTACTGCCACTGGAAAACGCATTGAGTATTCTTCGCTAGATTTCACTGAGTATACATTTCCACAATACCTTTCCACAGCTTAGTGTGAAAATTTAAAAAAGCTAGACCTCAGTTATGTTATATATATTTCAGTTTTAAAGGAAAGGTAGCCAAACCCTGAAATGTGAGCAGCTTAGTATGGCGAATGCTTTGTTTTTTTCCTGATTAATAACATGACGCAACTGTGGCAATAATTAAAATGGAATCTATATAAAGCTAAGAGCGCTTGTTATTAATTAATATTTTTAACGTTCACCTGAATTGGAATTGCAAAAGTTAATTTACTAGAAAACAATAGAAAAATAAACTGCAGATTAATTTAAATACAAATCGCGCTTTTGCTCGTAAATCTCTTATTTCATTTTTCAATTACAATTAATGGAGGTCGAAGTGGTTTTTAATAATAAACGAAATATAGTAGGTTTGATTTTAAGACTAAATTAAATTGTTTTCAGAAATATTCAATAATACTCTTCACTAATAAAAAAAATGTTTACTTTTATTAAAGTTTTAATCAATATTTCCTCTTAAATGTTTAAACTAAAAACGTTTATAACAATAGGAGGAAAGATTAAAGCCAGTTTCAGTCAAAACTTTTAGTTTAGTTTATTTTTCAAGCTTTCGACCTAGGGACTAGGTTATCTTCAGGGCTTGCGCTTATTAACGATTATAATATTTGTTTACTTTGTTACAACTGCGGTTGATGTGTCTTCTGTCCTGTCTGCTGACATAACCTCCGTGCAGTTTACACTTTAAGAGCGAAATTAAGAGTGGGATATAACCTAAAACCAACGAAAAGCTTAAATAAGTAAAAAATAAATACTAGTAGGAAGTAATTTTGTTTATCTTGCATACCTCACCGCTTCTATGCTGACAATATCTCACCACTTCCATGTTTGCAATACCTCGCCGCTTCCATGCTGACAAAACCTCGCCACTTCCATGTTTGCAATACCTCGCCACTTCCATGCTGACAATACCTCGCCACTTCCATGTTTGCAATACCTCGCCACTTCCATGCTGACAATACCTCGCCACTTCCATGTTTGCAATACCTCGCCACTTCCATGCTTCCACAGAAATTTCACGTCTCTAAGAGAAGAATCAACTAAAAAAAATAGGTTAATTGAATACATTGTACATTATTAAGTCAAGATGAGAAACCAAATGTAACAATCTACATGTTCGGTCGTGACCGAGAACATTCGGCCAGTTTGGCTAACTTCCGACTCCCGCGGCTCAGTCTCGCGCCCGCGCGCGTACTAATGTACACATCCGCCTTAATTTCCTTCTTTCCACATATTTCTTATCGCTCATTAGTATGTTATTATTTTACACCTTTTTTATCCTCTCAAACTCTCTATATAAACTTGTTGTTTCCGCTTCTATTTCCTTTATTTGTTTTTCTATATTCTAAACTCTTTGCCCCACTACTTCCTTTAGGACCTTGTGGTCACCTTTCGAGCCTACACAGTTCTCTGCGGTACCGCGCTATTTACGCTTCTGTGCTTCTGGGCTAATACGCTTATATTCAACGCTTCACTCATCGCTTCACGCCTATCATTTTTCATCTGCATCTAGTGCCCTTAGTACGCTATTACTTTCATACTTCCGCTGACACCTAATAGTACGCATCATCCGCATCTAAACGCCTCTCCCGAATATCGCTTCACGCATATTCCACCGCTTATAGTGCACTTATTGCACTATTCCCCCTTTACTCTTCCGCTTACCTCATTTCCACTTCCGCTACGCTTCTCTGAGCCTGAGCCCAAATATTGCCTCCCTTTCTCAGAGCTCAACACACACACACATACACATTTACATAAACATATATACACGCTTCCGCTCCACAGCTTCCTTTCCGCTCATCGCTTCTCAGGCAGATTATCAACATACCTCACGCACATCGCTCCTTGCAAAGGGTAAGTACCTTCCCCTTTCTCTTTTATTTCTCTTTATTTTTTCTATTCTTCTTTGTCTACTATTATTTCGTACAGCGCCCACTTGGGCATTTGGGTGTAGGCGTACTCGAGCGCCTACATTTTGGTCCTCCGGGCCGGATTTATACAATTTATACAGTCCACTTCTTCCACTATGGCGCCTAAAAAAGGGAAAGGCACTGCAGGTGCATTATCGTTTGTTGCCTTCACTCGCTTAATCAGAGCAACTAAATTGGCCCTGGATCGCCATCTCGAGGACTTCGCCGAACGACTTAGAGTCGCTCCTCTGTCCTCAACGCTCATAGCTTCGATGACGAGATTGGTCGAGGCCGATTACGCTACATTCCTGAAAGGCGTTGAGCCTTATCTAAAGGCAGACTCGCTTCCTGAAGGCCTCTCAGAAGACCAATTGTCGGCTGAGGTCCAGCAAGTGCGGGACTTATACCGACAGATAATCTGCACCTTCGAAGAAAGTTGCCCCGCTTCATCCGCTGTCGGTGCAGCGACCTTCGCTGCCCCGCTCCTCCCCCCACTACCGATACCGGACTTTTCCGGCAATATCCGGGAGTGGCCGCACTTTAAGGACCAGTTTGCGTCCCTCATTATCGCCAACCCCGCACTTTCCGGGGTGCAGAAGTTTACCTATCTACGGGGGGCGCTTTCCGGGGTTGCGTGCTCTATCATTTCTCACATCCCCCTCCAGGAAGCGCAATTCCTGACGGCGTGGGATTTGTTGTGTGGCCACTTTGACAGCCACCGCAACCTCGCCTTATCGCTGCTCGACCAGTTACTTCCCCGCGCTCCTCAGACCCCCCCGCATACCACACCTCAGCATCTGGAGGCCTTGCTGGAGCAGGTGGGGTGTGCAGAGACGTTTCTTAATATCCCCGCGGATGACCCGGCCTCTTTTCTACTGTTTTTGCTCCTGTCTCGCCGCCTTGACCAGGAGAGTCAGCTCGCTTTCGAGCTGGCCTACGCTGATGAGCCCTTTCCCACCGTAAAACACTTACGCACGTTTCTGCGTAGGCGCTCGCTCGCCGTCACTCGGGTGACCTCTTCTGGTCCCCCTGTTCGCGCGGCCGTAACCCCTGCCTCCGCATGCGCTTCCCCCCCTGCGCCTCGCAGGGCATCCGCGCTTAATCCCTCCGCCTCCGCTCGCACCCCCTTGTATCCGCCCCGTGGAGCTATTGCCTCTCGGGACCCCTCCGCGCAATATGTAGCCCCTGCGCCCCCGGTGTCTGTTTACAGCTGCGAATACTGTGCAGCTAAGCATTCTATTCGGCAGTGTCCCCGTTTTAAGACACTGTCTATCACCCAGCGCCGGGCATATATAGATGCTCACCGATTATGCAGGAATTGCCTCTCCGCTAAACATCTGACTACAGCCTGCAGATCGGTGCAGTCCTGCCGCGTCTGTAACAAACGACATCATACGATGTTGCATCCCGTGTCTTCCGATTTCCCATCGGCACCCTTGTCTCCCACTGACCGCCCAGTGGCCCCGCAGATTATCCCTTCGACCTCCCCGCCCCGCTTACCGCTTGCCACTCCGGTGGACAACCCCACTGCCACCTCGCCACAACGTTCACCTGCCTCAGCGTCTCCCCCGTCGCGCTTTAGTTGGGCAAACTGTCCCTCCCCCCCCCGCGTCCGAAGATGAATCGCCCCCCTTGCCCGCTCTTCCTAACCCGGCTGAACTCCCCCCCTCTCGCAGGCATATCCGCTCCCGCGTTCCCCGCCCCTTATTGGACGCGGAATGAGGGTTTCCGCCAACCCCCCTCGCCTATACCATCCCCCCCGCGTATCCATACCCACTTTTGCCTACCATCACGGTACACGCTGTGAATCAAAACATTCACGGTTTTGTGCGCGCCCTAATTGACACCGGAAGCCACCAAACGCTCATTACGCGTCGGTTCGCTAACCACCTCCGCTCCCCCTTTCACCGGTGCTCCTCCGATTTGCTCACGCTCGGCGGCGCTGTTACCGCTCACTCCCGGTATCGAACCAACTTCTTTATCTCCCATTGCGGAGATCCCCCCCTGTTGCGGGTCCATGCTACCGTCCTAGAGGATATCATTCCTCCGCTGCCCACGCGGCCTTTTGCTTGCAGTTGGCCCCATCTCCAAGCTCTCCCCCTGGCAGACCCCTCATTTAATTATCCGCAGCCCATTGAGCTGCTGTTGGGTAATGATGTGTTACCGCACCTCATGCTCACTGGGGTAATTCGCCCCACGCTTCGCGCGCCGGGCGCTTTCCGCACTACCTACGGCTGGGTACTTCATGGGCCATACCGCCCAGCGCTGTCTAGGAATATCCACGTACGCTTCGCGCCCGGAACTGTGTTTCATACTCGCGAGTCCAATCCGTCTCCCCAGCGTTCCTCCGTGCCACCTCTCGATCTGGATGCGGTGGCTCTCATCCCTGCGCCTTCCGCCGCTGAAACCAGAGAATGCGTCACTCACACATCCGCAAATTCGTACTCCGCTTCCGAATCGGTCGCTCCAGCTATCGCGCTTCCTGTGGTACTCGACCCCGTTCCCCGAGACGCAGACGAAGACCTCGCCTATTTGGTCCGACGCTTCTGGGAGGTGGATAAGGTTCCGGAACGACTGCCGCTCACCCCTGAAGAGCGCATTTGCGAAGACCTCTACCTCCGCGATACATATCGTCTTGCTAACGGCCGCTATGTAGTTCCGCTTCCTCTCCGGGCTCCACATTTGGGTGCTTCCAGAAATGTGGCCACGCGACAGTTTCTCCGCTTGGAAAAACGCTTCGCTCGAGACTCAGAGCTTCGGCACGCGTACCATGACGTTATGCAGGACTACCTGGATAGCGGGCATATGGACCTTGTATCCGCGTCCGATACTCCCCCCTCTTATGAGCCATTTTATATTCCGCATCACGCGGTACATCGCCCAGACGATCCCCCGAACAAACTCCGCGTAGTTTTTAATGCATCATGCGCTTCCGCCAACGGACATTCTCTCAATGACCTTCTATTTACCGGACCCAAGCTACAAGCGGATATCGCCACGCTCCTGCTCCGTTTCCGCCTCCATCGCGTGGTATTCACCGCGGACATCCGACAGATGTACCGCCAGATTCGGGTGCTACCTGCCCATCGTGACTATCAACGCATAATTTGGCGATTCTCTCCAGATGAACCGTTGCAAACGTATCGTCTTAACACCGTTACTTTCGGCGTATCTTCCGCCCCTTACCTCGCGCTGCGCACCATCCGCCAACTCGCGCTCGATGAAGGGGATAAATACCCCCATGCTAAACTCGCGCTCCAAGAAGAAGTGTATGTCGATGACATACTCACTGGAGCAGACTCCGAGGTGACTGCAAAGCATCTGATGGAGCAGGTCCGGCGGCTTCTCATGGCGGGCGGTTTTGAGTTACGTAAGTGGGCCACGAATTGCCCATCGTTGCTCCGGAGCCTACCCCCCGAGCACTGCCGCCAACCCACCTCCGAGGACCCCCTTCAGCTTGATCGGGATCCTGTGCTCAAAATTCTGGGGCTGGGTTGGGATCCCACTACTGATAGCTTTTTCTACGCGGTGCGCATGGCTGAACCCGCATCCACCAAACGTGCCATCCTTAGCCAAATGGCCAGAATTTTCGATCCCTTGGGATGGCTAACCCCGGTCGTTTTCAAGGCCAAGTTGTTTTTTCGCCAACTCTGCCGGCTGCAACTTGATTGGGATCAGCAACTCCCTACGGAGCTCGCAGCCCCGTGGCTCGAATTCCAGCAACGCCTGCCCGAATTGGGACGTATACGCTTACCACGATTGCTTCCCACGATCGACGCCGCTTATACCCACCGCTTAGTCGGATTTTGCGATGCGTCCGAGAATGGATACGCCGCGGTCGTCTACTTGCATACCACCTCCCCCCGTGGAGAGTGCCAAGTGCACCAGGTGGCCGCCAAGTCGAAAGTTGCACCTAACAAGACCATGTCGCTGCCGCGGCTGGAGCTGTGCGGAGCACATTTATTAGCTAAATTGCTGCACTCCATTGCCTCGTCCATGCTCCCGCAGTTAGGGGCATATCTGATCGCGTTTTCTGACTCCACCGTCACGCTTGCCTGGATTCGCGGCGAGAGCCATCGATGGAAGACCTTTGTTGGCCATCGCGTAGCTGACATCCAGGAGCTCATCCCCGCTAATGCTTGGAGGCATGTGGTCTCTGAGGATAATCCCGCTGACTGCGCTTCACGAGGCGTGCAACCGCATCAGCTGCAGCCACACCCGCTTTGGTGGACCGGGCCACCCTGGCTCGCCGAGACTCTTGATAACTGGCCTACCTCTAATGATCCCGTGCTCTCGGATCTGGTTCAGCAGGAAGAACGCGCCGACCCCCCGCTCACGCTTGCGCTCCCCGCTCAAGAGGAGCCCTTTTTCACGCGCTATTCATCGCTTCTCCGCTTGAAGCGGGTTACCGCCTACTGCCTTCGTTTTTTGTTCAACTGTCGTAATTCTGCTACACCGCGCCAGGGTTGGCTTAGCACTTCGGAATTACGGAGTGCGTTCATCGCGCTAGTACGCTTATCCCAAGCTCATGCGTTCCCCGTCGAAATGAAGGAAGCACAAGACCCCCAATCGCGTCATCGATTGGTGCGTCAGTTGAACCTGTTCACGGACAAGGATGGAATACTCCGCGTAGGCGGGCGCTTATCCGCCTCCACGCTGCCTTATGGTTTTCGCCACCCGCTCTTACTACCTAAGGATCATCATCTCACGCGGTTAATAGTGGATGACGCACACTTACGCTTACTACACGCTGGGGCGCTTGCTACCCACTCCTATTTACGCCGACAGTACTGGATCGTCAATGGACGAAACGTGGTACGCCACCGCTTAGCTAAATGTAACCGCTGTTTTTCTGTCAAACCGCGCCCTGTTATCCAACCGCTAGGAAACTTACCCACTGAACGTATCTCCGCCGCATCCGCATTCACAGTGACCGGGGTTGACTACGCTGGCCCGTTCGCCATCTCCAGTGCGCGCCTCCGCGGAGCTGTCACCACTAAGGGCTACCTGGTGGCGTTCATTTGTTTCGCCACCAAGGCCGTTCATTTTGAAATCGCTTCGGAGCTCTCAACATCCGCGTTCCTCGCCGCCTTTAGACGCTTCACGGCCCGCCGCGGACTTCCCACCACGGTGTTTTCCGACAACGGAACTAACTTTGTCGGGGCCCATCACCAGCTCCGTGATCTCGGCCGCTTAATACGCAACCCCCGCCATCAGCAGTTATTTGTTGATTCCGCCTCCACGCATGGTATTGATTGGCGTTTCATACCACCCGCTAGTCCTCACTTTGGCGGATTGTGGGAGGCCGCGGTTAAATCCGCGAAGCACCACCTCTCCCGCGTGATTGGGAAGCAAACGCTAACGTATGAGGAGCTGCTCACTGTGGTTACTGAGGTCGAGGCAATCCTTAATTCTCGCCCCCTCTGCGCTCTCTCCTCTGACTCCGCGGATCCGGAGCCGCTGACGCCGGGACACTTCCTAATTTTCCGCCCCCTAACCGCTCCGCCTGAGCGCCGTCTTACCCATCTGGCACTCAACCGCTTGTCCCGGTGGAATCTGACACAACGTATCCAGCAGGACTTCTGGACGCGCTGGAGTCAAGAATATCTGCATACGCTGCAGCAGCGTGAGAAATGGTTGCTACCCGCCACAGCCATCTCGCCGGGTACTGTCGTCATTCTTCGCGAAGACAATGCTCCTCCCCGCCAATGGCCGCTCGGCCGCATTACCGCCTTACATCCCGGACGAGATGGCGTCTGTCGGGTGGCTGATGTGACCACCGCGTCCGGCACTTTCCGCCGACCGCTAAACAAGCTCTGTCCTCTCCCATCGCAATAGAGATTCCGCTTATCAATCTTCGCTGAAGCCAAGCCTTCAGGGCGGGCGGGATGTTCGGTCGTGACCGAGAACATTCGGCCAGTTTGGCTAACTTCCGACTCCCGCGGCTCAGTCTCGCGCCCGCGCGCGTACTAATGTACACATCCGCCTTAATTTCCTTCTTTCCACATATTTCTTATCGCTCATTAGTATGTTATTATTTTACACCTTTTTTATCCTCTCAAACTCTCTATATAAACTTGTTGTTTCCGCTTCTATTTCCTTTATTTGTTTTTCTATATTCTAAACTCTTTGCCCCACTACTTCCTTTAGGACCTTGTGGTCACCTTTCGAGCCTACACAGTTCTCTGCGGTACCGCGCTATTTACGCTTCTGTGCTTCTGTGCTAATACGCTTATATTCAACGCTTCACTCATCGCTTCACGCCTATCATTTTTCATCTGCATCTAGTGCCCTTAGTACGCTATTACTTTCATACTTCCGCTGACACCTAATAGTACGCATCATCCGCATCTAAACGCCTCTCCCGAATATCGCTTCACGCATATTCCACCGCTTATAGTGCACTTATTGCACTATTCCCCCTTTACTCTTCCGCTTACCTCATTTCCACTTCCGCTACGCTTCTCTGAGCCTGAGCCCAAATATTGCCTCCCTTTCTCAGAGCTCAACACACACACACATACACATTTACATAAACATATATACACGCTTCCGCTCCACAGCTTCCTTTCCGCTCATCGCTTCTCAGGCAGATTATCAACATACCTCATGCACATCGCTCCTTGCAAAGGGTAAGTACCTTCCCCTTTCTCTTTTATTTCTCTTTATTTTTTCTATTCTTCTTTGTCTACTATTATTTCGTACAGCGCCCACTTGGGCATTTGGGTGTAGGCGTACTCGAGCGCCTACACTACAGTCGATTTTAAAAAGAAAATGATCAGAATTATATATATTTTTTCAATGAAAGTTCTGTTATAAACTTGATAAAAAATATCCATTTTAACGGAGAATCAGCTCGATCAATTGATTACAATTTTTTAATCAAGATAGTCATATACCAGGTACAGTAAAATAAAGTAAAGTAAGTAATGCCTATTTCTTCTGGCAGGATTAATGTCCAACTATCAATTAGGTGTCGTGGACGGAGGCGACTATCAAACTACTTAACAACAAAAGTTCTCACATTAAACATTGAATAAGATCCAAGACCTGGAATCGAACCCAGTACTACAAGCGCCTCATTCACCAGATAAAATTCATTGCATTAAATCAATCACAATTTATAAAAATCAATTGCAGTTGAATCATATATGTAGGGTGTATGATTCAACTGTAAATAGCAAGGAAAATTTAAATATCAAAAAGAAGATAAAATCATCTGATATTCAAAAAATCACAAATTTTATTTACAAAAGACCAAAGTAAAATAAATATCCCAAGAGAGATACTTCTGCATTGTTTGTTGTACAAACTAAACCAATTTCTATTCAGAGAATACAATACATTATTTAATGGAGTTAAAAACCAATTTTGAAAATGGTTCTTAAAAATATTAAAAAAAAATTCGAAGGGTTAAGTTAATTAAGAAAAATTGATTGTTTTCCACCCCCCTGCTAAAATGAAAGTTTGGGGAGTGTGAAGTAGATGTGAGGGTCAAGTTTTGAAGGGATGCTGGTGCTGAGAGGGTTGTAATTGTGGACCTTAGTACCAGAAACCATCGCTAACACTCTTCTAATGTACTCACTGGACTGCGAACATAATTCCAGTATCTTTACCCTCCTGCGCCAAATCCACATCATCACCTGCCCGATGATTCATCTCTTTTCTTTTCTTTTCTTTCCTTCTTTGCTAAAGCCTCCCCCAAACACTCTGCTTTCGATGATGATTGAAGCGTGTGTTTGACTTTGATACCCTTCTAAATTGGATTTCTAGGATTGTAAGAAACATTAGAGCCAGCCATTTGCGAACTAGTTGTTGCGAAGTTTTTCATTACCCAGTAAAATCATATTAATATTTGATTTTTAAGTAGCAATATAAGACTTGACTGCACCTCTAAGTGCATAAGCATAGCAGGTCTGAAAATGATGTTCTTCTTAATACGAGGGTCGTTTGAAAAGTCCGTGCAAAAATAAAAACTACTTAATTTTTTGGGGTAAACCTTTTTTATTTTTCAACATAGTCTCCTTTTAGGCTTATACACTTCGTCCAACGCTGCTCTAGTTTGTTGATCCCTTCCGAATAATAGGATTCGTCCAAGTCTGAAAAATAGCCATTCGTTTCTGCAATCACCTCCTCGTTTGAATAAAATATTTTTCCCGCCAGCCATTTCTTCATATTGGGGAACAAATAGTAGTCCGAGGGAGCCAAGTCTGGAGAATAGGGGGGATGTGAAACGAGTTGGAACCCTATTTCCATTAATTTTGCGACCACAACTGCTGAGGTGTGAGCTAGTGCGTTGTCGTGATGGAAAAGGACTTTTTTCTGGGCCAATCGTGGGCGTTTTTCTTGCAGCTCGGTTTTCAAACGGTCCAATAACGATGAATAATATGCACCTGTAATAGTTTTACCCTTTTCCAGATAGTCGATGAGGATTATTCCTTGCGAATCCCAAAAGACAGTCGCCATAATCTTTCCGGCCGAAGGAACGGTCTTCGCCTTTTTTGGCGCAGATTCCCCCTTGGTAACCCATTGTTTAAATTGTTCTTTGGTCTCAGGAGTGTAGTGATGTATCCATGTTTCATCCACAGTGACGAAACGACGCTTAAAGTCCTGCGGATTCTTCTGGAACAGCTGCAAACCGTCCTTGCAACACTTCACACGATTTCGTTTTTGGTCAAGCGTGAACAATCGCGGCACCCATCTTGCGGATAGCTTTGTCATGTCCAAATGTTGATGCAAAATATTATGTACCCGTTCATTCGAGATGCCCACAGCACTAGCAATCTCACGCACCTTCACTCTTCTGTCATCCATCACCATATCATGGATTTTATCAATGATTTCTGGAGTAGTAACCTCAACAGGGCGTCCAGAACGTTCAGCGTCACTTGTGCCCATATGGCCACTCCGAAAATTTTGAAACCACTTATAAACTGTTCTAATCGAAGGTGCAGAGTCACCATAATGTTTATCAAGCTTCTCTTTAGTCTCCTGAGGCTAAAGTGGACGGCTATGTTACCCAAACTTGATGAAGCAATCAAATCAGAATTAGGTAAAAGTATACTCTGAATGGTACACGGTTCCAAATTATATTTTCCACTAATTCAATTTGTTTAGGTTTTCCCTGAAATTAGAATTAAATAACAAGTGGAAAACACACAGTTTTGAGGAAAGCGTTTTTCAAGCCTTTTTTCCCCAGATTTTACAATGAAAATATTAGACCCGTGACCCAGAGTTTTGTACCCAGAAAAAAATGAACAAATGATTCGTATTTCAGCCATGTTTATCTTTTTTGCCTATCGTAAAATAAGTATGTGATTCATCGGTTTTTGCAAAAATAAAAAATAGCCCTTCATTGCCAAAAAAAAAAAACATTAAAAACCCTTAATACTACTTAAAACGATTTAAAAAAGAAATGATTTTAAAGAGTTTTTAGCTTAATTTTTTACAATTTTATTTGTTGAAATGAAATTTTTGGGAGAAAAAAAGATTTGATCGAAACGTTTAGGCACAATATTCAAGCATTTCACAAAAGAAAAATAGTTTATAAAAACCTTCAGGATATCTGGAACAATGTATAGTCCTAAGGGGGTGGATATTCCAAACTGCCAGCTCCTTGCTACAGTTTTCTAGCAAAGCCTGGGTAGATACCAGCTGTTCTACCTTATCTTACATTGTTCCAGTTTCTTTGGTTAAACCACGGCTGAGAAAAAAAGGTTGCCAAACATTGCCATAAATGTTACAATAGCAAGCTAAGTAGAGCTAACAAATTGAATGACCAGAAATTACAATAGATAATTGAAAATACAATTGTTAATTTGTTAATACATTCTATGCGAACATACATTTTTTTGGATGAAGTTAAATTAAATTTTAGTTTAAAACACTATAACTTACAACCTATAGCGAACAGTTGTTTTCCAATTTGATCATAAAACAGCATACAAACACCGGATATAGACAGAGTGATTGCTATAGTAAACACCTAATCTATTGGCCTCCAAAACCAAACAATTAGTACTCCAACAATAACTATTGGAAATGGTCTTGCAATAGACGCTCTATATTAACTTTTTATTGACAATTTTGTTTAAAAACTATTGCTACTCTTTAAATCTTGACTCCACAAAACTGAAATAGTAGGTTATAAAATTTAAGTTTATTGAAATAAATAATTGCAGTAAATAATTGTTCAAATTTTTTGTGTAGTGTATTAATTATTTAAATATTTCGCAGTTTCCTTTTACTTAGTTAAATATTCTTCAATTTTTCTCCCAGATCAGCAGTAGTTCTAATTTGAGTCAAAAAGTTCGTACACGTTCATGAACATAACATTGGTTAAAAGCTCCCAAAAGGCACAATATTGAAATCAGAACTTTAGGTTTATAGTTCTCCAGGCTTAAAGCAATATGATTCTGGCCTAAACGTCAAAGAGAAATCCTTACAACTCCAAGCCTAAAAAAAAAAATAAAAAAATGACAAAGCTTGGGTTAGTTTCATGTAGGAGAATTTGAAGTTCAAATGAATGTGATGTTGCAGATTGCCTGATGTTTTCAAGCGATGGACACCATATTGAATTTTTAACCAATCCTGGACGTGAGTGCCCCAGAGCTGCTCGTGGTTGGTGGGCACTCTTAACGGACGCACCCATTGAGGTATCTAGTTTGTATAGTGCAAACTAATTGGATGCCAGGGTAAGAAGGTTTTGGGAACTGCTGTTAACACCGCGTTTCTTCACATCTCCAAAAGGGTCCATTAGATTAGGTATCTAAAGTGGATGGTAGAATGGTTAGCCGAATTATTTTTATAAGTATAATGTTGCACTGTGAACTCCAAGAACCGAAGTGTTTCTGAATCCAAGATATCGGAGAAATCTCCTAAACTAAAAAGGCTTCTTAAAGGTTCAGAAAAGTTTAGAATCTGGAAATGTGTGCCAATCCCAGCTTCTACAGGTGCTCTCTGGATGGAGAACTTATCAACTTGCGAAATTTTTCTTTACACAGACCGAGATACGCCTCAGACCTGTTCCGTTTACGATGTGTCTGGACACATGGTACACCTAGTAGGACCCGTGAGGATAATCTACAGCTTAGTTCTGCCGATCTCCTTCATCCTCTTCAGGACTTTCTGTTAAACTTGTCTTCTATTCCCCCAGAAAGATTCAGATCCCAAGAAAAGGGTTTAGACGCCTTGCCTCAACGAGGACATGCGCTGTCTGATTTCCTTCAACAAAGTCCAACATCCAAAATAAGATTACTTTATTTTCAGTTTTCTAATCATTGAATTTGTTGCGACATGCCCAATTCATCTCAGAGCTATTTAAAACTAGTGCTCAGTACTTTGTAAGCAGTCTTTCAAATCTAAAAAGATAACGATCTCCTGAGTATATAGTTTCAGTCGTGTTTAAACCCAAACTAATTCTAGAATTTCCGTTTAGAAGATAACAAGGAAATTTTCCCATGGGTTCCTAGCTCCAATTCCTACTCCTAGTTCTCTCTCGACCCACAGAGTTTACCATACAATCGCGTGTTTCTTAATGAAGGGTTTAATGTTTCCAGAGACGGTGGATTTATTGCTAAATTTCCTCTGAACTCATGGAACTACACGGTGAAAACTATCTCTAGAATCTGTAGTCTGAAGCTCTATTTTGACTGTAATGGTAACGTCTTCGCGCTCTCAAGACGAAACTAATAACAACCACTTCCACAATTCGAAGGAGCTTTGAATGTACGTTTTGTGTCTATGAGTAACAAAGCCGTTCTGAGTTTTCGATTGTTGCCCAGTGATGTACTTCAATTTCTTTAAACTCTTTTCCAATAATTACTAATGTGGTTTTCTGGCCTAAGTGTTGCTTTTTCTCTTCTGAAAATGGACAGAAAAGGTATCTCCACATCAACGTTGGTGCACTCAGATTCAGCATCCTAAAACCAAGCCAGTCTCAGCGTAACACAAATACTCCTTTCGTGCGTCCAAGAATCTCCTTTCATTGTGTCCTTTTTCCAGTAGAAATCAATTTGGAATACTTCTATTGAATAAAAACATAAAACTGTGAGAGAATGCTAACAAGAAATCGTAGATAGATAGGTAGGGTTGACGGTTGGAAAACATTCTTACAAGATGATGAGTTAGAGGAACTATGAACAGTGGTGATTTGTGAAACCAAGACACGCTTTAAATACAATGGCCACGTTCTGCTGAGAGGGGCACATACAGAAATGTGGTCCAGCATAACAAACGTACGAACTTGGTCCAAGAGGAAACGGCTTAACATCACAGTCCATCTGCTTTTCTGACGAACAATTGCTGCATACTTTCATTTTTTTTTTTTTGTGCATTTCATTTCAAAATAGTTTACATGCATTCATAATACGAATTATCAAACTTAAAAGACTATCAAATAAATATTGTGTAACCTTTTAATGCTTTCAATGTCCACAACTTACATCAATCAGTATCCAAAGTAGTCTAATAATCCTCATTTGAAGTTATCGACCCTATTGGGTCATTTGCCATCTTTAAAACCAAGTCAACTGCCACCTAAATTGTTAGGTTTTGTGGTTAGGTAAGTAGTGTTGAATAATATCTTTGATTTTATCCATTGTACTGCGCATGCTTATTGTATCCCTGCCTGGTTTCGGATATTCATCCATCTTAAGTGGTAGAACAAACGTTTCATTATGTTTCCGTAGAAATCAATTTGGAATACTGCTATTGAATAAAAATATAAAATTGTGAGAGAACTATTTGGTGTAGAGATTTCGACTTCACTTACGTTACTGTGCACTACACAGGTGTAAGGTCTAATAGATATAAAAAAAAATTCTGAATAATTCTTTTGGTTTTCAACCTTTAATAGATGATTTTTGGGAATATTTGAGGTGCGATCAATAAATTCTCAAACAAATTTTGATCCTTCATACCAACGTTTCGGTAAATTTATTACCTTTAGGTTTACAATCATTAAAAAAAATATATATTAAAAATATATTTATCTTCTTCTTCTTCAAGATATTTCCCTAATTAGGGTTCCTTGCACCAAGTGACCATAGATCCTTATTACGGGCGTTATTCGTACATAAACCTCGCGCAGCCATAATTTCTGAAACCTGCACGATCCAACTATCTCGAGATTTGCCTCTTCTCTGCCTTCCAGCGGGACTGCCAGTTAAGAACTTTAAATAGTAAAGTAATGCCAATTTTTTCAGGTGGGCTATACACCCAACTATCAATCAGGTGTCGTGAACGGAGGCGACTAGCAAACATACTTTACTGTAAATTTCTTTTATTAACCATTAAATAAAATCCAAGGCCTAAGACCGGGAATCGAACCAAGTACTACGATACATATTAGCTTTACAGCTCGGCTACCGTGACGCCTAAGGCTGGAAACATAGTGGAGCGGCGAGCAAGGCGGCGATGATAGCTGCTTCAAATCAAAGAGAGCGACGAGCAGCGAGCAAAGAGTCGCATGCACATAGTGACGAGTTTAGTCGCGTTCTCCTTTTGACAAAACAAGATGGAGGAACTATTTTTATATGAAAATTCTTCGTTGAAACTTTGGTATTTGCAGCAGCTTAGTAGTAGGAGCTGCAGTGTACATGACATAAATAAGTCTAGAAATGAACTTGGTGAATTTCATCACTTGTACCATGAACTTCGGGAGCATCCTGGCAAGTTTCATGCGTATTTTCGAATGTCTTATCAACATTTGATTATATACTAGCCCAGTGTAACCCCATTAATCAAAATCAAATTTTATTGTTTTTGAATAATACAACTCACAACAAAAGTTAGGCACAATATAGAAAAATTAACTAAATACAAATCTGTGTAACCCCATTAATCCTAGCAGTTACTTTAAGGTTAGAAAAGAATAAATAAAAACAAAATAGAAATGTATGCAGATAAAAAGAAATTAATCAATAAAAAAAACAATAATTTTATTAAATCACTTTATTATTACTAATAATTATTAAATCAGTCGTAAATAAATGTTGTTCATCTGAAAAACTGGAGTAGTACGACGCTACAGAAGAAGGATTGGAGAACTCGTTCTGATCAGAAGTAGTAGGACGTGAAAATTTAATTTAATTTTGCCTAGTATTTAGATGAAAGTTAGCATTAAGGGATCGAGAACTAAATTAAATGTAGCAAAAATTACCTGAATTCTCCATTATCTACTAATTGTTTATTAATTTTAACGATTAATTATTAATTGTTAAAAACTGTTGTAGCTTCGCAAATATTACGGTCCCACAGAGGTTTCTTTAAACAAACTAAACCAATAAATGTATCAATATCCATAACCTTTGAAAAATAACCTTTACAAATTGAGCGCGATGAGAGCGAAGAAATCAAACATGTCATAACGCTTTGGTCCACTCTTTATAGATAGCGTTGCTCTATCTTCGCTTTGCTCGCCACTATGCGCGGTCCCATTGGTTAACTTGTGTTTGATTTCGCCGCTTTGCTCTTCGCTATCATCGCCGCTTTGCTCGCCGCTCCACTATGTTTCCAGCCTAAGAGCTTTAAATATATTGATGTTACAGGTAAAAAAACCTATAGTAATTGGCGGACTGCGCCAGCTAGGCTTACTGAACAAAAAAGTTCGGGTTAGATAGGTCACCACTGGTAAGTGACCTCCATCAAACCAAAGGAAAGCCCAAGTGTCCTGAACGAAGATATGGGGACGGATCTCTTCAACAACTGCTGTTCTCTAGAAGATATAAGAGAATGTTAACAGAATAATGTTAACCACAAAGCAAAATTGATCTTGTATTGGGCTCTAGTATGGTCGAAGTTGCCTCAGTCTTCAAGGCATGGGTGATGGAATAATATTTTGACCTCTCTCAATTTTATTTACTTCTAGAATTCTCGAAGCTTTAAGTTATTCAAACTATGAATTTTCTAAAACAAAAGCAATATTACTACATTATCTGTATTATACAATAAAACAGAGTATTACACCAAAATGACAGTTTTGGTGGTAACTGCACGCATCTTTCTCAGAATGTCCTGAAAAAAAATTATTGTACTAGCAACGTTGTTTAAATAACAGTTACTGATCAACATTTATTATATAAATACAAAATCTAGAGACAATCGCAGAACGCATTTTTGAATTCAAGTCAGAAAAGTTAAAAAACCACATCCAATAAAGTAGAATTTTCGAGTTGAACAATTTTGATCGTTAAATTACAGTCGTCTTCCCCTTTTTTATCTCCTATTTTTATTTTTTGAGATATTTTGTAATTAACTCCCTAAAAACAAATACACAAAGAGAACTTTTTCCAAAAACTAATTTGTATTAAAAGCTTTTATGAAGTTGTTCCAAGAAAACAGGCTGAAAAACACCATCAATATTTTGAAGGCAACCTTCTATTCCGAGTTCACCCGATCACTAATCAAGATGAGAAACTTTATAATTTGGAAAAGTTTCAAATATTCATTTCAGGAATATTTGATGTTCATTAAATTATTAAAAGTTCATCATTAAATCAATTTAAAAAGTTATCATTTACCTTATTTAGAAATTAAATACAAATATTAAACAATAATTATATGAGGGAAGAAATTAGCTCAGTGAATCAGCGGAGAACGCTGGGTTCGAATCTAACTTTTAGATTTTCTGTTTCTAAAAACTTTTTACCTCTCATAGTCTGGTGATAGACAAGAACGCCAGCTGTGCCGAGAAAAACCTCCAATCGCCAAAGCCTGAAATGTTAACCTGCCTTAAATTGAACAAAAAATGGAACAACATAAAAATAATTACATATCTTTATGCTGGAAATTAACTACTAACTCATTAGAGCAACATGGGTCCTAGCCTACTTAAGAACTCCACGTCTATCCCTAGCCGCAATCCACCAATTCAGGACGTTTAGCTGTCTTCTATCATTCGCGAACTTATCTAGCCATCGCATTTTCTACCTACCAACTTTTCATTTCCCTCCTGGTTCACTTCTTCTGGGTATGGCAGTTTCCTCCATCCTTACAACGTTGCCTGCCGCTGCCCATTGCAGGCACGTCAACTGAATACTTGACAATTTCCACTTCTGAATGCAATTTACTTGCCCATTCCTCTCCTTGTAGCTTATTCTCCACTGTTCATTTTTCTTTCTTAAAATCCTGCTTTCAAAGGCGAGTAGCTTTTGCTCCGTCGCTTTGGTCATTGGCCCATGCCCACAGTTCCATACTTCAGAACTGAATACAAAGTACATTTTGTGACCCTGGATAGATTTTTTGGCTTTTCATATACCTCAGAAGTCTATAATAGCAATTATTGGCCTCTAGTTCACCTCCTGTTTTACTCATTATCCGCCCTTTTATCACCTAACCCAGGTTTTCAAAGGTGCAAACCCTTTCGCAGTTATATTCGTTGCCCTGGATGCTTGAACTTATTCTTATCATCTGCTAGCCCCATTTCGCTTGCAGCAAATAAAAATTTCTTTTAAAGTCGTTGAATATTTACCAATTATGCAAATGTCATCGCCGTTCGCCAGGATTTGCTCGCTTTTATAGTAGATTGTGCCACCTTATGAAGGTGGTCTTGTAAATAAATTATTAGAACTTCTTTTTTCGTAAGTTAAGTACATATAGTAAATGATCTTTTTTTAATGTGGTTTTAATATGGTTATCTTTTTCAGACTGCAACAGCACCTGAATCAAATTACTTCTGGCAGATTCTCATTTTAGATTTTATAAAACCAAAGTGCATCAAATTTCCTTTTTACTTATTTACGTACAAATGTGAAAGTCTGACCAACTGTCCATTAGTTCTGGACGTCCTGTGTGTTACTTACTCGCTGTAGATGACAGCCAATGAAACGATGAGATTCAAATATTCATAACTTTTAATACTATAAAGATACTAATTTTATACAATATTGAAACTTTAATGGCTAAGTTTCAATTTTAAAATTGAGTAAATGCATATTTAATTCTTTCTGAAATACCGGGTCAATATATATTTTAATCAAAGAAAATAACTTCTTTCTGCAACCATGTAGGAATGTTCTCATTACTCAATTAAAATCAGCTGTGTAATGCCCAACTTTACCTCACTAATGGGGAAAATTCCCATTAGTGTCACTTTCCTCACTAGTGAGTGAAAAAACTTTATTGTGCTTCCTTGATATAAGAAGTTTTATTATTAAATATTCTCTGTAAAACTTTAATAAGCTTATTTAAATGTATTTTATCTAAATAATTAAAAAACGAATATTAAAAAAATTAAATAAAAATTGAAAGGAATATAGAAATAAAAATAATATTTTAATAAATAATTAGATATTTTTAATTATAACAGTTAAAAAGGTTATAGTGTTACCTTATAGAAATTTAAAATGGATTCTAGTGATTCCTGTTTAGTTTTTATTTTTAGTTAATAATCCTAATGGTCGCAGAAAAAATATAATATTTAACTCGAGTGTAAAGTATTTTCCTCACACTCGGCAATTTGCACTTGCACTCGCCTCGCTTCGCTCGTGCGTGCGTGCAAACCCTGTCTCGTGTGAGGAAAAGTACTACTTTCCACACTTGTTAAATAAATAACTATTAACAGACATAAATTTATATGTAAATTACTGCTTTTAGTTTTCTTGAAAATATAGACAAAAAAATTAACTATGGTGTCCGTTAAAGAGAGAGAGGCGGTGAAGTAAAATTATGAAGAGTACAAAACAATTCAAGTATGAAACTCTTTAATATTCATCATATTTTGGTCCTCCTCAAGCAAAAGTTGGTACTTCAGTTGTCCAGTAAGTTGATCTAGTCGGTCGGTGATCCTGGAAATTTGGTATTTTCAGGTTATTACACTCATTAAGTTGGAAATTGTACGATGGGAATTGTTACACTCCCATGGGATTATGTTTTCAGTAGACGATGGTTTTCTTTAGGAATTGTTGAAGCAGATGGGAGAAAGATATGCAAAAATACATTCTGGACCAGCCTTCGTATTCTGAGTGAACAAATGCCTGAGTAAAAATAACCTCAGCAAATCAGAGGCGTGCCTTAAAAATAAAAAAGAAATTCCATGAACTGTTCGGTTTAATCAAAGGACATTGACTACTCTGACGGCTCCTGAAGAAGTTGTGGGTACAAAATGTGATGATCGTACTTGCAGATTTTGTGGTTAGATGGAGGAAAACTCCAATCAAACTCCCAAGTGATAGATAGATAGATAGATAGATAGATTAAACTAGGGCGGCCTCAAGGCCTACGCCACTGCGACCCCTTTGGATCTATTGTGGCTCCCCTCACTCTAAAGCTCACTCTCCAGACCTGTCCTTTTAATCAGACTCTTGATGCTGGAGAGCGGTTCTTGGGTAAAGCTCACAGGCCTTGGTTTATCCTCCCCAAGAAGTAACATCCTTAGCCATACGAGCCCCTCGCACTGACACCAACACATGCAGTGCCGTTTCCTCCTCTTCCTGGCAGAACCTGCAAAGGCTATCGTCTGCCAGGCATGCATGTATGTGTTTCTTCCTGAGCCTGCAGACCCAAGTGATAGTGACATAATCGTTCTTAGAAGATTCAGAACATCTGGGAAACTATTTGGTGTTTGAGGAGGATATACCATCCAGCAGTGCACTAGAGAAGTGCTGTAGGAATTCGCCTGGCTTCAGGAAGGGGCCAACTAGTACTTACAGGTCGCAGTGCATGGTTATAACTCAAAATAAAAGAAATAATGAGATGAGAGTTAATTCATAGACAGATAGACAAAAAATGATTCTTGTAACAGACTATAGTCTGATAAAAGTGAGCTGTAAACAATATCTAGCAAATAGTTTTCAGAAATATTATTTATTTTATTTTATTTATTCTAGCCGGTACAAAAAGAGTTGGATACATAATTGAGTACAAAATACATTCATACAAATAATAGTGAATATAGAAATAAAGAATAATGAAGCACATTTTATGTGTATATACAAAACAAAAGCAATTATAACAAGAACAGAACAAGACAGCACAAAATGTCAAAATTAAGAATAAGTGAAATTTATAATTTTAAATTGTATTAACTCTAAGTTAACCTAACAAATCAGACAAATTCTCTCTACAAATGCTGATACCAAAAGTAATGAAAATTATAATTTGTCCATATTTAATATAATTCATAATTATATAATTATATTTATTGTTTGGGCATATTTCTCACACAAAGAGAGAAATAAATGGAAACAAAATACCTTCTTACAAGTATTAGTAATACTTAGGATTAGAGTAATGAATATAAATTACGAAAAAATCGAGAGCAATGGGGAATAATGTTCTAAATTAAATTAGCTTATCAGGCTCAGATGATGAGTCAATCGAGTTCTCTTTTTAAGTGCGGATACCATAAAGTAATGAAGGTTATTTATTCGCATCATCGGCAGAGCTGTAATGATAAGAGTGAGACAAGATTCTCAGAGCTACCGCGCAGATATGTCTGTAAATACTTTGCTCTAAGGTCTTTGTAAAAAAGGACAGTGAACAATAAAATATGACAAATCAGTTTTCAGATATATTTTTTTTTTTTTTTTTTTTTTTTGGCGCATCAACAGCTGAGGTCATTAGCGCCCGGAGCTTTTTCCAGTGCACTGCCGGCCTCCGGACAGTGTTCTCTCGTTACAGACAACACTGTCCATCACCGGACAGTGAGCTGTAAGAAGCTCCTAGGAAGAGAAAATCTAAGGGTCAGCTGCTGGATTCGAACCCGGGACCTCCGCGTGGGAGTCCAGTATGCTAACCTCATAGCTAATCCCTTCCCTCTCAGATATATTATTGTAATCGATAAGTTTTTTGCACTTGTTTTTCTAAAATGGATACTACAATAGAACAAAAAAAAAAATTTGAAAGAAAAGAAAACTGCAGTAAATATTTTGCAGTTAGAGTAGAGGAGATGTTCCGAAGTTTAAGCAAAGGCGCGGTACGCTCAACAGGTAGCGCCGCCGACACAGGGTAGAGGATACCTCCTGTGCAACTATAGAAGAGGAAGGAAGACCGTGATGGGTGCAACGGGTGGAAAGAGACGATTGTGGTGGGGATATTGGAACGTTAGTGGGCAACAGTGTTAGAGGGGATACGCCAGTGCTGTCAGAGACGAGCCGGCTGTAACAAACTAGTTGTTGTGCTAGCACCATACCATAGTAACATCGATCGTCATTAACCGTACCATCATGTGTCACCATTAAACATTACGAACTTTATCTACTTTTTCTGTGTAAAAAATATATATAAAAATAAGTGTTCAATTTAATCTCTGTAAGAACATAAGATCAAGTTTTTTGTGACTTTAAAAAAGGAGAAGATTGTTTTGTTTACATTTTTTTTTTTTTTTTTAAATCATGTGTACACTGGTTCAATTTGTTGTGCTCGCGATATTTGTAACGTCAGTCACATCACTAGAATTCCTCGACGGTACATATCGCGGACTTACAATAGCAATTGAAAGTTCCGTCCCAAAGGATAACTGCCAAGATATACTCAACAATTTAGAGGTATGTAAACAACCCCGATTTCAATATAAAAGTTTTTCTCTGTTCAGAAACGATTGTCTTTATCTTTAAAAAATTTATACTTATTTTTATATAAATTTCCTCTTAAATGTTAACCACTTTTAGGTTTTTTATAATTATAAAGAAAAGAAATAAGAAAAATTGGGCCTAGTCTGCATTTGGAACAGGGAATGTCCTCATTACTAAGTGATAAGCCGGTACTTTCCTTGCTTTTTATCAAACTGTGCTTTCTAAGTCTGCAATAGAGTTCAGTAGTGTCTTAGCTGGACGGTAGAAAAATATATATATATATATATGTTTTTTAAAGAAATTATAATGTGTTGGTAAACATTTTATAATTTTTACATTAATTTCTTCTTTTTCCGTTGAGTTTTTTTTAAAAACTTGCCGCCTTAAGGGATATTTATTTTTTTTTAAAAAATATTCAGAATCCATTTTTGCTTGGAAAATATTCCCAATCAAAGATTTTTTTTAAAACAGAGTAAGCAGATTATTGCAACAATTCCAAAAAAAAAAATTTTAGCACGATAATTCATCGCTTTAATCCGATTTACAATAATCAAAAATTACTTTTTTTAAAAAATATTCAGAATCCATTTTTGCTTGGAAAATATTCCCAATCAAAGATTTTTTTTAAAACAGAGTAAGCAGATTATTGCAACAATTCCAAAAAAAAAAATTTTAGCACGATAATTCATCGCTTTAATCCGATTTACAATAATCAAAAATTACTTTTTTTAAAAAATATTCAGAATCCATTTTTGCTTGGAAAATATTCCCAATCAAAGATTTTTTTTAAAACAGAGTAAGCAGATTATTGCAACAATTCCAAAAAAAAAAATTTTAGCACGATAATTCATCGCTTTAATCCGATTTACAATAATCAAAAATTACTTTTTTTAAAAAATATTCAGAATCCATTTTTGCTTGGAAAATATTCCCAATCAAAGATTTTTTTTAAAACAGAGTAAGCAGATTATTGCAACAATTCCAAAAAAAAAAATTTTAGCACGATAATTCATCGCTTTAATCCGATTTACAATAATCAAAAATTACTTTTTTTAAAAAATATTCAGAATCCATTTTTGCTTGGAAAATATTCCCAATCAAAGATTTTTTTTAAAACAGAGTAAGCAGATTATTGCAACAATTCAAAAAAAAAAAATTTTAGCACGATAATTCATCGCTTTAATCCGATTTACAATAATCAAAAATTACTTTTTTTAAAAAATATTCAGAATCCATTTTTGCTTGGAAAATATTCCCAATCAAAGATTTTTTTTAAAACAGAGTAAGCAGATTATTGCAACAATTCAAAAAAAAAAAATTTTAGCACGATAATTCATCGCTTTAATCCGATTTACAATAATCAAAAATTACTTTTTTTAAAAAATATTCAGAATCCATTTTTGCTTGGAAAATATTCCCAATCAAAGATTTTTTTTAAAACAGAGTAAGCAGATTATTGCAACAATTCAAAAAAAAAAAATTTTAGCACGATAATTCATCGCTTTAATCCGATTTACAATAATCAAAAATTACTTTTTTTAAAAAATATTCAGAATCCATTTTTGCTTGGAAAATATTCCCAATCAAAGATTTTTTTTAAAACAGAGTAAGCAGATTATTGCAACAATTACAAAAAAATAATCTTAGCACGATAATTCATCGCTTTAATCCGATTTACAATAATCAAAAATTACTTTTTTAAAAAAATCTTTCTAATTTCTCTTTAAGCAAACAAAATTTATTTTTACAAAAAATAAAACTAAAAAAAAGTATAATTAGGCGTTTTAAAAATTGTTTTTTTCTCAAAAGAATTACCGAACACTCCGCTATATAAAAATTTGCATTTCTATTTTTGCCAAATCTCATTTCCATGTTCTATAGCCATTATAGTATACCTGATTGCCCTTTACAAAATCACGCTATATGAATCAATATTTCTTTGTAGCTATCTTCTGTTTGTACAGTTTTTATTTATGTATTTATTCATTTATACACGCCTCCTTTATATATATATATATAAAAAAAATTCGGTATTCTGTAGGTAATGCATTTTCCGGCAGAGAAAAAAAATAAGTAATTGAAATTTTTGGTTTTTCATTACTCAAGTGGTTGAATTGGACGTTTGTACTTTTGACAAATATAAAGAAATTGAAATTAATAAAAATAAATACGAATTACAGGGAATCATTAAAACAAATTAAATAATAATACAAATTGTACAATAATTCTGCAATCAAACTTGATAAAATAATAATTTACGTACAACAAAAAGTGGAGGAATCTATCTAAAAACGAACTTCTAATTTTTTTACAAGAAAATTGGATAAAACTGGGGAAAAAAAAGCTGTAATCCAAAGTGGTTTATCGTTTAAACTGATTTTGTTCGAAGCTACTTTCAATTATAAGCTGTCCACGTTTTTTTTCCCCCCGTTCGGCAGACGAGACATTCACTTGCCCAAAAAAGGACTCCGACGTAATCTAATTTAAAAAATACTTTTAAAATGTATTACTTTAGCTGGAGCAGCTCATCTTAACTGAGAAAATTGGTACATATAATCTTGAAATTTTGTAAACAGTTATAAATAATAGGATTAATAAAGAATAATACATTATCTGATAAGATTGATTTTATCAGCGTGCTGTAAATTTTGATTCATTTTTTAAAGCAATTATAACTAGAAGTGGGAAGTAAATGGTCGTTTTTAAGGAAAAATGAAAAATTACAATGTAATTTTATGAATGTCAAGGTTTTTTTTTTTGGCAATGGCCAAAGAAAGTAATATTTAACTATCTACCATTCGAATAGTGTAGGAGCTCTTCGTCAGGCGCTTTGGATTTATCAGGAAAGTGAAAGTAAACGGAGGTTGATTTAAAATAAACTTCAATTTTTAAGAAGATTTTTTTCCCCCCCTAATTGTAAGTCTAATTTTAAAATAATTTTGGGATTGATAAAGGTCGTGTGATAATTCATGTTTTTCATGAAAAACTCATTCGTTTTTTTTTATGGAAAATCCCAGGAAATTTAATGGACGATTTCCTGTTTCTTTCAGTACGATTTCCGTTATAGGTCGAGTTGCCAACTGTATCGATGAACAAAATGCAAAAAAAATGGTACTGGATTTGATGATTCTGATCAATTATATTCTTATGGTAGATGAATTCCTTTCATAATGTCGACGCTGTTTTGAGGCCCACTTTTTTTGCAATTAATCAGAGATTTCTGCATCAATTTTTAAAATAACCACTATTCATGGTATATCTTTCGAAAGGTGTTTGTATGTAGATGTTCTTCATGAATAGTGCACGTTTTAAACATACATCAAAGTAAACATAAGTCGAAAGTTTTTTTGGAAAAAAATTAGAAACTTGCTATTTCTTATGTTTGGGCCACAAAGTGAAATACTTGTTATTATTATTTTGGAATATAAATTAGCTTATTTAAAAGGAAATTTAACCTTCTATCTAATGAGCTTATTGAAATCGCTGTAGCTTTAATAGTTTGAGAAATATAGACAACTGTTTGCTAAAAAGTAGTAGTACCTTAGAAAAACATAATATTAAAAATATTTATAAAATGGAGACAAATCGTGAAATAGTTTATATAGAATTTTTAAATGATGCCCCGAATCGCCTCCCGAAGTAACGGTAGTCTTATGCTGAACACCCTGTATATTCCCGGGCCCCAAAATCCTGTCGACGGCCCTGATTGTACCTACTTTTTTTAGGGTGTCCTTTTTTGGAATTTTATAGAGTTAGCAACCCTAGTTCAAGTTGAATCTGGTCTTTCAAAAGCTCTCTCTCTCTAGTCGTTCAGTTAATCTATGTGAAGATCATTCTAAAGCAAATTTCCTTTTCGTTCTTCGTATTGGTCTTACGCTTTCAAAAACAATTTCCTAACTCTTGCTTTCTTTTATTTACTGAGGTTTTCTGCGCAGATATCACGCACTTGTTTTTAATATTCTTCTGATAATCTCTAATGCTCTCACAAATTTTCATTTCTTTTTATAATCTAATCCTTACTCAGACTCTTACCTGATAATTCTTTCCTTAATTAAGTTTCACTTCATGGATATTTCGTTGCAAAACACTGTTTACAACCCTGACGAAATTTTGTTTTAATTTACTAAGCCTTAAGAGAAGGAATATTCAAAATAACGTGAACAATTAGTAAAATTATTATCATAGGATAAAAGAAATACAGAAAATGAATTTAAAAAAAAAAAACAACCTTCTGAGAAGAAGAAACGTTAAGAGTTTGGGTTCTGTTATCTGAAGTAGAATGCGTAGCTTTTTCCTGCCGAGTTAGAACAAGTTAGTCCACCTTCTTCAGAAGACGTTACTAGGGCATGACTTAATTCTCTTTTCTTTTTTTTAGAAGTAGTCTTTTTTTTTTCTTTTTACATCATTCTGCTTCCATCAACTTTCCGCTTCTAATTTCTACTGAAGATTGTTTTAAATGTGATACTGCGACCGTTTTAATTACTGGTAAAACTATCTTCAATTAAACTGCATTACAAACCGCTAACTAGAAATAGTTGATGGTAATTATTTTGGTCTTTTAAACTGAAATACTTTATTAGTGTATTTGTATTTTTTGGTAGCTTATTTTGAAGAAAAAAAATAAATTTTTTGTCTCTTTACCGTTACAATTCTCGTTGCTGTTGCTACGCGCATGAATGCAACCAAAATCTCAAAATTTCCTAAAAAATTATTTTAAATGAATCATTTAACAGAAGTAGCTAGCTATCCGGAAATTGAGTGCCTTAACACTGCATTGCAAATGCTCGAACTTTAGTCAGTTATTGCCAATGTGGGAGTCATATTGACTCCATAATTTATTTTTATCCTTACAATTTTAATAATAAAATTTGCATTAAAGGATGAGAAAGAATAGGAATTAAGAACGAAAAAGACAAAATTTTGTCCACCAAATCGGCTTTAACATTTCACGCAGAAGGAATTAACTTCAACTTAGGATCGCAGTAATTTCAGTCTAGAATCCTGATTGACTGCCTTCTGATCAGGGACTTTTTCAATTTTTTTTAATTACTGTGCGCTGTTGACATAGATCGGAAATTACCCAATTCGCTGCAAGTTTTTAATGCAATTCGGACAGAAAATCAATTCTAGAAAGAGGCTTTTTTTTTGTGCCTTGATACTTTCTATGAAAATTATGTAAATTTATCAAATAAGCATTTAGGCAATAATCTGAAGTCAAGATATTAACAGAAAATCTACTTATATTACAAATCTGGAGTCGAAATGACTCCGATATATTCACGTGTATTGCCAATCTGAAGTCAAAATGACTTCTATGATTCAAGGAAACTAATCTACAAAAAGAAACCCAGAATTCCATGGTCTTCAGCTCGTGACTATCAAATGGTGAGAGAGTGGGGATAGCATATCTAAGAGCATTTCGGGATAGCTATGTGATGTGGGGGAAACAGAGCCATTCCTATTTCTTTGGAGTCAAATTGTCTCCAGATTGGCAATGCAGTGTTATTTCGTGGTAATGTTGGTAAGACTGACGTGAAAAAAACTTTCTTGAAACTTATCCCTACTGATTCCTTTAAATTTCAATTTAAAAACAAAAAAAAAATGTAATAAGTTTTCGTCTGAAGTGCTACTTCAGTACATTTTATGGGGCTACCATTGCATAACGATGCTTATAGAATTGGCTATGTTGCTAATGATTCTAAAATTGTGAGGGAAACGCCATTTTCTTAAAGTTTTTTATTTTTCCTTTCATTTCCTTCATTTTTCTGGCAAAACAAACCAGATGGTTTCATTAAATTAAATTCTTTGACAAATATGCCAAAAATGCGACAGATAAAAAGTTGCTTTTGTTTAAGAAATTGTTCTATAAATACTATAATTTAATTGGGTTTCTGAGTAAGATGGTATTTTTATCCCAGTTTACCTAAAACGCTGTGTTCTTTATGGTATTTAGCGATTAATATTTAGTTAACATTTATTTTTATTTCTATAATATATTAATCTTATTTTACAATAACTCATTTTTACTCACTAAAACTCTAAAATTTCTCTTTTAAACAATCCAAATAACTCTATTATTAAAAAAACAACATGTCTCTGACATAAGAAAAATATTAAAAATGTAATAACAAAGACGTAATTCTAAAAATAAATAAATTATTATACCGTACATGCCGTGAATCCTTTGATATGAAATGAGAAAGGTAAAGCCGGCATACTAAGTCCTCTCTAGGATTACCTTAATGGTTAAGCATTATTCTGTCCTTGCAGGTACCATTCCTCAGGTATTATCCTCTCTACCCACACTAATTTTTTTTTATTTAGAATGTCATTTTAACTGGCTGGTTTGGTTAAAATATAATTATTTTAAGTTAATGAAAGATTCTTGACTATTTTTGAACAGTTTCTGTTGAGGCGTTTTGGTTTTAGTTAATAAATAACTTAATAATGAAGTAAATACTTCGCTGCTTAGCATAGGACTATAGTCTATGCAGATTTTCTTTGCATTATTTTATAAAGTAGAAGCGATTTTTTCAAAAATGAGTGATTGTTGACACATTGTTGAAACTAAAATTGGCCTGCAGAAAGATGAATAATAACTCTTAAGAGGGAACGTTACCACAATCAATTTGGGAAATTTAGTTTTGGTGTTCCCTGACTAACAGATATCTTCTGTATTAATACTCACGAATCCTTCACATTCTATAAGTTCTTAAAAGAAACATCTTGCTTGAAAAATGGTAAAGTAGAACAGTTTAAGTATTAGAGCAGGTAAAGAAGATTAGGATGGTTTATTGCTCCTAGTAATGCCGTACCACAGGTAACCACAGTTACTAGTAATTCAACTTCATAGATTCCATCCGAATCCCCAATATTTCTTACCAATCCTAAAATTACTCCTTTTTTTTCAAATCATACGTTTCAAATAAAGGTGATAGATATAAAAGCCGTTCACTGCACAACTCGATTAACTCCATAAAACAAAAAAGTGGAGAAATGCTATGAAATAATGTAAATTGTTTTGCTAAAATTCCGTTTATAATATAAATTCAAATAAATTTACCGTTATCATTCAGCGCCTGCTACTGAATTTTGAGTTGAATTACGAGGGTCGTTTGAAAAGTCCGTGCAAAGTCAGAGAGATAGCACCACTCGAGCGTATCGAGGTTATGTTTAGTTAGTAGCATCTCTTGGAAGAACACACAACAAGTTTCAGCCAGATCGGTCTATTTCTTTGTGTTTGGCATTCGTTTGAATCGAGGAAGTCGAGTGATTTTCAAAAAATGGACGAAAAAGAATTTCGTGTGTTGATTAAACACTACTTTATGAAAGGCAAAACGCCTCAGGAGACTAAAGAGAAGCTTGATAAACATGGTGACTCTGCACCTTCGATTAGAACAGTTTATAAGATGTTTCAAAATTTTCGGAGTGGCCATATGGGCACAAGTGACGCTGAACGTTCTGGACGCCCTGTTGAGGTTACTACTCCAGAAATCATTGATAAAATCCATGATATGGTGATGGATGACAGAAAAGTGAAGGTGCGTGAGATTGCTAGTGCTGTGGGCATCTCGAATGAACGGGTACATAATATTTTGCATCAACAAATCTATCCGCAAAGCTCTCACGCTTGACCAAAAACGAAATCGTGTGAAGTGTTGCAAGGACGGTTTGCAGCTGTTCCAGAAGAATCCGCAGGACTTTAAGCGTCGTTTCGTCACTGTGGATGAAACATGGATACATCACTACACTCCTGAGACCAAAGAACAATCTAAACAATGGGTTACCAAGGGGGAATCTGCGCCAAAAAAAGGCGAAGACCGTTCCTTCGGCCGGAAAGATTATGGCGACTGTCTTTTGGGATTCGCAAGGAATAATCCTCATCGACTATCTGGAAAAGGGTAAAACTATTACAGGTACATATTATTCATCGTTATTGGACCGTTTGAAAACCGAGCTGCAAGAAAAACGCCCACGATTGGCCCACAAAAAAGTGCTTTTCCATCACGACTACGCACCAGCTCACACCTCAGCAGTTGTGGTCGCAAAATTAATGGAAATAGGGTTCCAACTCGTTTCACATCCCCCCTATTCTCCAGACTTGGCTCCCTCGGACTACTATTTGTTGCCCAATATGAAGAAATGGCTGGCGGGAAAAAGATTTTATTCAAACGAGGAGGTGATTGCAGAAACGAATGGCTATTTTTCAGACTTGGACAAATCCTATTATTCGGAAGGGATCAACAAACTAGAGCAGCGTTGGACGAAGTGTATGAGCCTAAAAGGAGACTATGTTGAAAAATAAAAAAGGTTTACCCCAAAAAATTAAGTAGTTTTTATTTTTGCACGGACTTTTCAAACGACCCTCGTACTGTGCAACGATTTACATTAGAACACGGCGTTGATCAAAATGTGTTCTGAAATAAATTATTTATTATTCAATTCGACGGTGTTAATCTTTATTATTTGGGGAAATTATTATAAATATAATAAAGCTATGACCTGAACCAAGTGCTTTGGACACTTTAATTTAAGATATTTAAAAAAAAAAAGAAGAGTTAATCGATTTGTGCCAGTGTACGGCTCAAATAAATAATCAAAATTCAAGGGTAGGCACAGCAGTGGAGATACAGTAACTGTTGTAGTCACATTAAATTTAAATATATTTTCATTTGGATCGCAAGAGCTTGAAATTATTAAGACTTAAGCTTACCTGAAGAACAAATTTAGATTGTATTAGAAAGTAATAAATAGTTTGCGACTTGAAAAAAGGGGAAAAAAAAATCCCGATGTATATCGACACTCTGTGAAATCCATAATTATCTGCATTTATTTATGTAGGGCAACATCGAACTATTTGTTTTCTATAATTTACTAAGTTTGATAAAGTAACATATAATCAAGAAACACGTGATTTACCTTCAGTAGACTTTGAAAAATAGGTTCTAGAAATATAATTTCGGTTTTCTACGTGTTAACATCATAATGTCCAAGGTTGAACATAACTCTATTGTTTAAAAACAAATCATTGAACAATGAATCATAGACGAATATCGTGATTTTAGCATTTACTTTTAAATCTTTTTCTTGCCTTGTAATATTAAAAAGTGAGCTAACACGGTTCGCAGGAGATATGCTAATAAAGTTTTCATTAAAGGAGTAATAATAATGATTTTTTTTATACAAAAAAGTAAATACATTTTCATTTAAAATAATATATAAAATAAAAAAACATTGTCCGGCATGGAAAAATCCGTCTGCCGGAGGGTTAACGCAAAATAAAATAAACACTTCAGTAACTCACAGTACAAAACTTACAACATTAGAAAGAAAAATTAAGTAAAAAATTGACAGCTTAAAAAAATTGAAAAAAAACTGTGGCTGTGTCATGGACCCGGCCGTGTGTTGTACGTGAATACGTTTACGTAACGGGTTATATTTTTTATATAAAATATTTTTATTTATTTATTTAGGATGAAATCAAGGAAACAAATGATTACTGTGTTACAATATAACTTTATTAATTATAGGTCTGTGATACGAAAAGTACGACACAAATGGCATACAAGATACATCGAGATTTCTGGTAAACGTTAAATCAATATAGGTATTACCTAACGTTGTTGGAGAAATTTCAGTATAAGACAAATTGAACTCGCTGAGCATGAAGTCGGGCAATGAGCGGTTTTGTGAGACATCAACATTAAAGTCTCCAACTATCATAATTGGTGTAGTAAGATCAGGCTTGTAATCGGGTATAATTTTGATGATATTTTTGGAATATTTTAACAACGATCGTAACATAAAGAGTTTAATTTCTGCTAACGCTGTGCCCGGATGGGATATACACAAACCCGAGTACGAATTTGAAGATGCCATTAGCCTTTACGTTTACTAGACAGACATCACCAGCTTTTGCGTCTATTATTTCCAAATAAATTTCCGAAATGTCAATGTTAACTCTATGACAATTAGTTGAAGATATTGATGTTGCGATATATGGCGACTCTACCGGCTTTGCGACTTTTACCATTCGATTGTTCTTGAGAAGCCCTTTCCAACCGTATACGATCCCTGTATTTGGTTTTGCCTTTTCGACGCCTATAGGCCGATATTATATATTTTTGATATTTTTTTATTCTAACACCTTAACTGTCACTATTTTACACTACTGTTTTATATACAATCGATAGATTGTGACGACAGCTGACGATTAAAACTTAAACGAACATCGTACCTTCTCCGAGTCAAAAGTTATACTAATAGCTAATCTCGATACGCAGCAAAATGATCTCAAAATGGCGGCGCTTCCCCCTCCACCGCGCGCGATGCGTCACAGTCCTCGCTTATCGTAATGAATTCTTTGATCCTTTAGCTATCCAGTGGTCTAATTTAATTTTGGATGTAGACGATAGATTCAAAACTATAATGCCAAACTTTATCCCCCGATTTTGTTATCATTAGGTTTTTTGGATTGCCACCATATGATTCAAAAAAGACGTATTCACGTCAAAAGAAATAAAAACTTATATAATAAGAAAGATAAAGAAATAATATAAACGAAATAAAAATAATCTGAAGAATACACAAGAAAATTATGCATGCTAAAAAAAAAAAAATTCATAAATAAATAGAATTGAAAATAATGTAATGTAACTAATTAGAACCTACGTCGGCGATAATGTCAATTAACCGTCGGCAATCTTTCACGAAAGAAGCGCTAAGAAACGTTATCAGTGCTGATGCAGGAAAAGAGCTAGCGCCAAGGTATTGCACCCGCAGTTCGCTAAGGGCCCATTACACTCGCACAAAAAATGATGTAAATCCTTCCTTACAAAGGGATTACAAAGGGAGCAGTTAGCATCAGGGACGGTCAAGCCATGGCATGAAATCCTGAGCTTAAACAACCATTTCAAATCGTTCAGTTTAAGAGCTAAATGGCACTCAGTCTCAAGACCAAAATAGTTTAACATTATTAACTGAGTTCTTTGTACAAGAGAAACCTGTCAAAATCTTGAGCAAGCCGTACACATTTGTTCAGTATGCCGAACCTTAAATAGTATCTAGCAAAGTCCTGAGCTGCCCTTGCCAGAGAGAAACCTGATCCAGAGAACTATCAAACCCACCCAGGAGTATCTTAGTGCCTGAACCAAAAAGCATTCTGATTAATTACCTCGATTGCCAGAATACGTGGTAAAAGATGAGAGGGAAGATTTATAGCCCTTAGACAATATCTGAAATGTAAATTTAAAGTAAACACTTTAAAGAAATTTCCAAGTAAATCATGTTTTCATTAAATGAGTAGTTAAAAAAACCTTCATTTTCAAAAATTATTTGAACCACAGTAAGTGATCACAAAAAAATTTTTTCTGCAACCATGTAGGGAAGTTCTCATTACTCAATTAAAATCAGCTGTGTAATGCCCAACTTCCCACACTAGTGGGGGGAAATTTCCATTAGTGTCACTTTCCTCACTAGTGAGTGGAAAAACTTTATTGTGCTTCCTCGATATAAGAAGTTTTGTTATTAACATAAATATTTTCTGTAAAACTTTAATAAGCTTATTTAACGTAACTAAATAATTAAAAAACAAATATTAAACAATAAAATAAAAATTGAAAGGAATATAGAAATAAAAATATTACTTTAATAAATAATTAGATATTTTTAATTATAACAGTTAAAAAGGTTATAGTGTTACCTTATAGAAATTTAAAATGGATTCTAGTGATTCCTGTTTAGAAAACACTCCTCCATCAATAAAAGGAACAGCAGAAAATGTAATAAGTAATGTAAATACGTAAGTAATGTAAATAATTGTAATATAACAATAAATGTTTATAATAAATAAATTACTTTTTGTAGACTGTAAAAATGAAATTTTTAATTTTATTAGTTAATAAATGGTTGCAGAAAAAATATAATATTTAACTCTAGTGTAAAGTATTTTCCTCACACTCGGCAATTTGCACTTGCACTCGCATCGCTTCGCTCACTCGTGCGTGCAAACCCTGCCTCGCGTGAGGAAAAGTACTACTTTCCACACTTGTTAAATTAATAACTATTTTTTAGATATTTTCATAGAATTAAGAGTTTTTACGTTCACCTGGAGCTTTCAGACTGCAGTGCCGTGAGTAAACCGGATAAATATAATCGATTGTTAGGCTCTAATTGCTGGACAAGTTCTATTTTTTTCCCCACTTTTGTTCTTAATTTCTTTCATCGTCAGAGCGTGCCGTCGTACCTAATCTATGGACTTAACACTTTACTAAAATCAATAATCTGTTTATAATCCAGGATAATGCCACCATTAAATAACAAAATCACTTAACGTATTCAGAAATTGTTCTGCCTTTAACTACACTTTTGAAACTTATCTTCCATCTTTTTCTTAGTTATTAATATTTTTTCCCCTCTTGGCAAACGATTCTTCCAGCAATAAACCATTACTTTTGAACCCAGCATTCTTTTTAGCAACACAATGATTCGGGTTCAAGAAATTAAAATAAAAATGGACGCCTGTTTGTGAAAGCCGTCTAATGCAGATAAAACTTTAAAATTAGTCTCCCCATAAGTTTTCAACCGTTCATTTAATGCAGCCTCTGTTTAATTGGAACTTTTTTCATGCATTCATTTAATATAATTACTACAGTAGTTATAAATATTGTTGGCTATTCATTTTGTGATGATTCCCTTTCTTTAATAATGGTAGTAGTGTGTTATTGTTTCGCGTGAAAATGGAAACAAAATAAAACAAAAAATAATAACTACCTGGATTTAGCAGCTTTTAGAAAATTACCAACAATGTAACAATGGAACAGTTTATTAACTTATTTTTCACTCCCCCGCTGAGCAGTTAGTTACGTTACAACTGGGACGTAAAATCGATTTGATGCTTTCTTTTCAGTCACTAAGAAGCACGTAATTTGACGTCAAAATTTTAAATTGTATTTTTACCGGAAGTGGTAGTCAAAGTTTAAAAATAACACTTTTTATTTTCTCATACTATACCTGCTTAGCAAAGAGGTATAGTATTGCAATCATTACAATTTTTCGTTGAGAATTCGTGCTCTTAAGAACCTAAAACTAAGTATAGTTCTTTAAATTGGTTCGTCTGTCGGTTGAATGTTTCAACAGCATAACTGAAAAAAAAACTTCAAATTCTATGTTTAACTCAACTATCAGACCTAACAATAAGCTTTTCGATAAAATAAGTCAACCCGAAGGGTAGCTTTGTAATTGGGAGATCCCCAGTTCGAATCCCGCGTATGACTACTTTTTATTTGTTAGAAAAAATTGTTTATAGTAAGGAATGAGCTCCGCCTGCAAAAAAAATAGGCGATTACTTTACTTTTGATTAATTGTAGGCATACGAGGTCTGAGTAATGAGACTGATTTTTTTAAAAAAAATTTATTCAAAAAGAATTACAATTCTATATTGTCACCTTCAAAATAACTTCCTTCTGAAGCCACACAGCGCTGGAGACGTTTCTTCCACTCCTCATAGCAGTGCTCGAACTCTGATACTGGAATAGCCTTCAGCTGGTCGGTTACAGCCGTTTGAATGTTTTCTATCTGTCCCAAAATGAGTTCCCTTGAAGTGATTTTTCAACTTCGGGAAGAGAAAAAAAGTCACAAGGACTCAAGTCAGGCGAATAAGGAGGCTGAGGAGCCACAGGAATGTTTTTACTGGCCAAAAACTCAGTTTATTGAAATTGCTGTGTGACAAGGAGCATTATCGTGATGCCACACCCACTTGTTCTTGATGTTTGGCCTCTCACACGAATGGACCCCTTTTTCATAATTTTTCAAGAACCTCTCGGTAAAAGTGTTGATTGACCGTTTGACCTTGAGGTAGAAACTCTTTTTTGGACGTTTCCGTGGATATCGAAAAAACAAATCAGCATGCATTTTGATCTTCGACTTCGCCATCCTTGCTTTTTTTTAGCCTTGGAGAGGTTGAAGTGTGCCACTCCTTGCTCTGGCGCTTGGTTTCTGGGTCGTACCATGACTCGTCACCAGTAATTACACGTTCCAGAAAATGGAACCGACCAGCTGAAGGCTATTCCAGTATCGGAGTTCGAGCATTGCTATGAGGAGCGGAAGAAACGTCTCCAGCGCTGTGTGGCTTCAGAAGGAAGTTATTTTGATGGTGACAATATAGAAAAGTAATTCTTTTTGAATAAAAAAATCAGTCTCATTACTTAATTTACAGACCTCGTTGAATGTTTATTTTTAATATCCCAAGAGAAGGGATTTAAGTGCTGTGCTTAGCGAATACTAGTTTCTAAAGCGCAGATCTCATAGGTTCAAATCCAGATGCTCTTAGATTTTCCTCTTCTGTAGCTCTACTGTCCGATAATGAACAACTCCGGGCGCCAGTCATCTCAGTGGTTGACGCGCCTTAAATAATAATAATAAATATATTTTATAAAAAAAAAAAATTCATTTAAAGGCAACTTTATTAGTCCCCCCAAAAATTTAGACTTTGTAGGAAACTATAAGACTTAAAGTTGTTTAATTTTCCAAAGTTGCTATCAAAAAAATCAAACAAAGGTAACAAAGGAAATTTACAAACCGGCAGGTTATTTTAATGTGAACAATTGGTTTTAATACAAAAACTTTTATTTAGACAATTTAATCAACTTTCATAGTTTTAATGCTTTCTTTCTATTAATTTATTTATTTTTCTAATGAATATGACAGATCTCGCTGGTGTCCCTTTCAAAAAATTACCCTTAAAAAGTAAATAATTTATTCGCTGACATGAAATGAAGACTTAAAAAAAAAAAAGATGAATATTTTTCGTACTCAATTCTTTGATTTCTCAGTCTCTCCTGTCTGGTAGATAAGTTAATGTTATTACCGCTGAAAGTCTATATGCGCCCAGCGTTCATTAAATATTAATTTGATTAACATTAATTTGACGGTGCCCTTCTGATGTTACCTCTCCGTTAGAAATCATGATCCGCCTCTTTCACTTCATTCTTCATCTTTTTTTTTTGTTTTTTAATCCACTTTTCTCTTCAGTTTTTCTCAATTTGTTTTTGCTTTCATCTCCACTGAGAAATTCATTTTAAAGTGAGCTAGGTAAATTATTTACTTGTTTTAAAGTGAGCTAGGTAAATTATTTACTTGTTTTAAAGTTTGATATTTTTTTTTTTTTGCTTATTAAGTACCTATATTTTGTTGGAGGCTGCAAAGAAATTTTTCTTCTAATGAAAACATATAAAATCTGTATAACCCTCATAATATTGATAACATTGGTCATACCAACTTCTCCTCTATATTCTACTTAATACTTTATTTGCTTAGCTACACATTTTGCTGGCTACTTTTTTCGACTTTTGCACAAATCTTTGATGAGCCATCAAAACCCATTAGTATCTATACAGTTATAATGATGCTAATGATTTCCGTGGAGCTCATTACGAGCCTAATTAGACACATCAGATATATAAATTAATTTTCCTCAGATGTTAAAACCGTTTAATATACTATAATTTAACTTTAGAAGAGAATTATATTACTTCATTTCTCCAAAATACCCTACATAAATTCATTTTCATGGAAAATGTTTAAATAAGAGCAAAAAATTGACAAGTATGAAGGGTTTTAATGAAAAATTTTAAATAAATTTGTTAGAACCAGTTCTCAAATCCGCTACAGGAAATTCCATCATAAAATACAATGCCATCACAATCTATTGTTACAACACGTTCCAGGACATTTCCAGGTAATACTCCAAGACTTCTTAAGAGACAGTGGCCTCGCGATCTCCACTCTGACGACAAGAGTCAATAGATAGTGTTGTTCAAGTATAAGGCTGTAAGGTTCGAGCCTTAAGCGCTTTTTATATGAAACATTTTATTTGTACTAATTAATAAATTCATTTCTTAAAATAAAATCAAGTTATAGCAGCTAATGGATTTTTCAACATATTTTTATATAAATGAATGCAATAATTTCTAAAGTGTTCATTGTTCATTGATTACTTGTCATTACTTAAGAATTTAAAAAGGCTTGCACTTTGTGAGCCTTCAACTCCAGGTTTGTGAGCCTCCAACTTGAGCTTCACGACTCCAGCTTTGCTCTGAAGGCTCAAGCCGTAAAGGTTCGAGTCAAAGCTCGACTCGGTTGAGCCTTCAGCTCGAACCTCAACTGAACAACACTAATAGATGGTGAAGTGGATGGAGTTTCACTTCTGGGTAACTTCTCCATTCAGAGTATGTTTTGGACTTCGTTTCTTATTATCTTTGCTGCTAAGTAGCGTTTGAGTAGTTTTGATTTTAATTTGGAATTTGAACTTCGTATCCAATTATTATTATCATTATATAAGAGAACGACCGTTCGGCAAACTATCCATAACTTTTTAGGGATAGGCACGGCCAACCTCCCTCCCAAAGTGCCCTTAAATACAGTTTCTTTTTTTGAAAAAATGATACAACTAAGTGATTTACGCCCATTTTTATGAAGTAAGTGAAATAGGTTTGTTTGAAGGAAAAACAAAATTGTGAGAGAAATTTTTCGAGAAAAATCTCAGGAAACCAAAAAAAATAGTTTATTGTAGGGTCATTTTCGGTTTGTTAAAGCCAGTACAGAAAATTATGCAAAATTACTCTACTTCAACTATTTTGCATTATAGTGACATGTCTCATTATAATTAAAACTTTTATTGTTCTTACTAAAATTTATTGCATAAATTGTTGGATTAAATGGTACACTCTGTCCTGATATATTTCTAGAAGCCATAGAAACCCTATGATTCGCAATATGTCCACTATCAAAACACATAACGCTAATCTCCTTGGATGGTTGCTATGTAAGCTTCCCAATGTGGAGAACTAACTGCTTCCATTACTGGATGGAAGTTGTTCACTCCAGTCGTGCTTGTGGATGCACATTTGTGGGTACAAACTGAACTGCACTTATATATTGCAACATTCCTTGTGCTTATCATCTTCCTCGCTATTTGTCTCGTATTTAGTGCAAAATAAATGAAAAAATGAAATAAAAAAACAAACTTTCAGCTAGTATGTAATTTTAAAAAGATAAAAAATAAAGGAAAGACATTTGTTTAAACAATAACTCACACAACAATTGTTGACACAGGGAAGGGGCACACAAAAGGGGGCGTAGTCCTCTCATCTGGCGTAGCTATAAGTAAACTACATGCAGTAAAAACTTCCCTAACAGTCAAAGCGATACCCTACAGAATTGTAGAACAGTCGATTTCTCTCGTAACACCTGTCATTCAGTCGACCGTGTCCACTGAACTTACTCAGGCAAAAAATAAAATGCCAGTAGAAACTGCTCCAAAAATGGTATATTTGAAAAATTACTTTGCTAAATTATCAAGAAAACTGGTTTGTAGACTCACATGACTTTTACTAATATTCTCACGGTTGTAACATTTTCTTCGAACTCCCAACGTATTGAGTTATACGTAACTCATTATTACTAGAAATCATCTAAAATTTCCTCTTTTAGAAGCATCCTTAACCGAATTCTAGGAGAAAATGTTTCAAATAAAAGTTATTACAAAGTTTAAATAATATCACAGGAGCCATTGGCGAGTAAATCTTAAAATACAGGAATATCTATTCGGTAAAGTGTGACTTCCTCTTTCTTTATTAGTCCTTTTTCCATGAAATACGCAGGGTTTTTTTTGAAGGATCATTCCTGCCCTGTTGTGTACTCTAGTCCTATCACGCAAGTACGAGAATTGTTTAACAAGTAGGAGTTGTCGCCACTCTATCCAGGGTGGTGTGCAAGCTAAACTCTGCGGGTGCGGAAGCGCCCAGAGTCGCAACTGCCGCTGGGAAGATTACATTCCATAACCTGAATGAGCGCCCAAAGCAGGTCCTGGGGTATTTCTTTACTCATCTGGCAAGTTGCACTTCTAGCTTCAGGCTAGCATTGAGGGTAGTTTATATCACGATCTCCCTTTTGCTCTACGCATAACTAAATTGCAAGCGACCGGGCTCGAAAGCCGACAATTGCAAAAGTAGCTGCAAACATTCACTACACTAAGATAACCTAGTGACTGATCTTCTAATCTATCCATCTATTGATTAAGACCCGTTGCCTGGGGTGTAAATGTGAACAGGAAAGAATTATGAAGAAGGGAAACGACTGATTGTCGTCAAATTCAGTCCCAAATTTGTTAATATTATACCACTCACGGTGTACCACAACTAGATTTAAAAGCTAAGCAATAACAAAACATGCGAAACTGCTTTACAGACTTCTTGGACGACGCTCCAAATTACCCATTGAACTCAAACGCTTAATATACAACACTATTCTCAAACCTATGTGGACTTACGGACTAGAGCTGTGGGGTTCAGCCAAACCTACAGACATACGGACTGTACAGACATTTCAGTCAAACCTCCTCCGACAGATAGCTGACGCTCCTTTCTTCGTGACAAAACCTTACTCTTCACAAGAACCTCAAGATCCTATTTGTAAAAGAACTCGCCAAGACAACGTTCCTAAAATTCCTTAAAGTTCTCACTCATTTCTATAATTCATGTGTAGTCTCTCGTCACTACTGTTGTTCCTGAAAATTCACCACTCTTACTGAATCGTCAATGGCCCCAAGACCTTCTTGAGGTCTGAAAAGCATCACCATCATAATCGGTTTCCTGTCGAGAATGCTACCGCTGGGTAGTTTCTTTCCTCCGTCTCTTTACGCACCAATATCTCATAACTTTTTAGGGAAGCGGAAATCCGGAAAACCCCATTAAATAAACTGTATCTATTTTTTTGGTCTAGTTTTCAAATTTTTCACTCCCGTTGCTGTATCTTCATAAAACTAATCAGGGTTGCATAACGAGCACTGGTCTTGACAATGATTATGAAAACTACTGAAAAATGACGTTAAACCCGTTTCGATATCCCTAACATTTGTCGAGATATTTAAGATCAAAGTTACAATTTTATCTATTCGTGAACGGTTTTCAATATTAATTTTCCACCAGAAATACACGGTTTGGGAGATCCTCTGACTGCACAAAATGTTATTTGTGACGCAAAGTACAAAAATAATAATTACTGAAGATTTTAAAAAAATGTAATGGTTGTGGGTAAATCAGGATAAATTTTGTTTAATCATCAAATATGATAACCTATAATTACGGTAAGAATATCTTGCCTTATAGAACCTTGATCAGGTTTTTGGCCGTCAATCCGTCAAAAATAAAGATACAGCATCGGGGGTAGAAAATTTGAAAACGAGACCCAAAAAAAATCATACAGTTTACTTCAAGGGTTTTTTCGAAATTCCGCTTTCCTAAAACGTTATTAGCGATTGGTGCGTTTTAAATGGATCACCCTGTATATATTGATGCAGACTGTAAATTACTAAATAAGTTATGTAAAAAAAAAAAAAAAAAAATTAATAGGTTGCAATACAATACAAATAAGGCGCCACGATAGCTGAGCCCTCATAGCTAAGATGTATTCAGGGATGTATATTTATTTACAAATCGCCTCCGTTCAGTGACAGCTAATTTCACATTTGGACGTAAGCCTTAGCTGCATTTGAAGTTTTTGCTTATTGAAAGGAATATTAGAGTTAATAGATACGGAAGTAGTAGATCGTGACACAGTGTCGCATCTAGCGGAAATAATGCGAGAGACACAGTAGATCCGGAAGTGCTTCCGCCACAGCCGCGCTTGTGACGTAGTCTACTAATAAAGAATATGAACTGTGGTTATACAAACATCTACAATTACAGTCCATTTTGTAAATACCACTTTTTGAAAATGTCCGCGAATACAATACAATTCGTTATTCGTAGCAGAGATGTAAATTTGAAAAAACCTGAACCCTCAGTGATCTTGGGTTGTGGTTAAAACCAGACAGAGAAACCATATTGAATCTACAATAGAATATGTTGCACATTTATATTCTTCAAAGAGAAGATAATAATGCGTATGAATTAATTTGTTTGGGTGAAAGGCGAGGTATTATCTTATGTGGACATATTATACATTCAGAATAGTTACGTTTCAAGTTTGCCTGCAGGTTATACAGTCTACAAATATTCCCACAGTTCACCTAATTGTCCATACTGTCCTATATAATTGCGCTATATAATACCTCTAAGGGTAGTATAACACTCGTTTCGTGATTGTTTTATAATTTTACTCAGGTGGTTTATTTCTTGCGAAGATGCTTGTACGTATGTGTTTACCTGTATAACGGCCATTTAATTGGTTCTAACCACAATAACCAAAGGGAGACCATTATAAGATGATCAGTCTTCTCTCCATTTAAGTGGTGTTCATTATAGTAAAACACAAATTATACCAATACCTGTAGAAAGAAAAAGGTATCGTTCAAAATCAAAGAATCTACTTTCAAGGTTAATTCAAACAACTAGTGTGAACTCTCAGCAAAAATTAAATTTATCCACTGTTTTTGAGAAATAGTTTATTTAGTTTTTGAGTTATGCTAGATCAGACATACATCTACCACGGTTAAACTAATACACCCGTAGATACAGAGCAATATTTAGTTACCCACTTTTTTGAGAGAAAGGGTTCTTTGGCCCACAAAACGGATCTTTTCAGTGGAAACTGGTAATCCAAATTTTGTCACGATCGCGCAGTACTTTCTAAAGTCTGTAAGAGAAAATATTAAAATATAAGTATGATCTTTTTTTTTAAATATCCAATTTCTATTTTATTTTAGAAATATCTCAATGGTATTTTCCCATTGTTCTAGAATATTTGCGTTGGTCGTTTATTTATTATGTTGTAACGTTTCATTGGTTCATATGAATTGGGTCATTAATACAGATTGTTGAATTAATGTTATAATATGTTCTAATATTAGCGGGGTAAACGTTTCAGTTTAATCGAATAATTTAAGAAGGTATTTCAGTTTTTCATCCAAATTCTTAAATTCCAGAATTATTAAAACAAAAGATTCCTGTTTTACATTGTCTTTTTAAAACTGTTCACTAACGGAATTACGCAATTGATGATACCAAGCGTGTGATTCAGTTCTGGTTTCCAATTTATCGTTATGTTTCCTCTTCGAAAGATATTTTTAACCATTTTATTACTAATTGAAAATAGTGATGATTGTGTCGCTTTTTTATTAGTCACACTATTTTCTCATAGCATCCGCATACTTGAAGTTCACATTTACAAACTGTTTCTTGCACTTTCAAGACAGACGTTCCTACTTTTCAGTATCAAAAACTACTGATTTATAAAACATTTCGTGAGATATTGGGTAAAACATCGTATTAACAACTCAAGAGATCTGCTTATAGTTTTCTGTTGCTTCTATTTAAAATTAGAATTGGTCACTTTTTTTGCATTTTTATTTTTTTTGAACCTAATATTCAACTAATTTCATAAGTTTGATTCCAAAAAAGAGATTTGCAAACACATGGCAACTCCACAAAGCTAAACTGAGGTAGACACGAGTACTGCAATAATCACGGCACTGATCATCATAAAGCTTTTGGCTAAATTAATCAATATTAATTCTAAAAATTCCAATCAAATTGTTCATAGAGTTTCATTAAGTTTAAACTTAACTATGTTAATTGTGACCATTTTCATTGCACCGTTTTCAAGGACGATCTTCTGTTATGTTCTGACAATTTCCTGTTACCAGAGCATAAACTGAATAGATTGTTTTGTTCCGCTCTATTGAGTACAGTCGTGTCTTTTTAGTATAGTTCTAAACAGGCTTTTAAGAAATTAGGATTTAATAGATCAAGCCGAGATTTGTTTTATCAGATATCGATTAGTACATAAATGGAATTTGTTAATCCATAAGTGCGTCTTTCTCAATGGATTTTTTTGTTTTTGTTTTTTCAGAGATTTTCTCGCGAATCACTTTTAGGATTCACTTTTTATCTTCTGATACATTATGCACACATGTAATTAAAACCTTTTATTGTCATTTTTCTAAAAAAATAATAATTGTTTTTGGGTTATTCTTAGGAATTAGGGTAGGCTTCCCTGTATGGTTATACAGTACAACCCCGATTAACCGGGCTGATCTCCGGCTATACCCACCCCGGAAAACTGAAATCCCGGTTAAACCGAATGCACAGTATTACATAGTAATACATTACTGTTTCTATGTGGATTTTATCTTCGATAGATAAACAAATACGTTTACCTTTAGCACCAGTTTTCTTAACGGATTCCATTGCGTAAGTGAAATAAAAATTCGACCGAAAGGGGCAAACGAAAGATGTTTTCTGTAGGACGAACTGATTAACACTGAAGACTAGCTTGAGATTAGGCTGCTCTCTGGGAAGATTAAAATAATGCCGGTAATTATCTATAAAAATATTACATATAACCGTGAAGTTGCAAATCAACCATTTACGATACGTAAATACTATGGTCTTTTGTAAGATCTTTTGTAAGACCGTGGTAAATCTCAACAAATTCAGTACTGCACCATATTTTGGGTTTTTACATACATACTCGTACATAATGACCCTTCAAGAAAATTAGGTATAAAAGAGTTGCTGCCACGCCTACAATTATGTTACATCGGAAGACAAAAAATTTTCCCGTCGCCACCGAAAATTAACTTTTGTTTCGGCGCCTGTTCCAGGTGTTCTTATGATGACCCAACATGATACCCCGGTTAATCCGAATCCCGGTTAACCGAGGTTGTACTGTATTTCTGTGCAATGAACAGTTTTATGAAATTTTATATTGTAGTTAAGAACTAAATATGACTCCAACGTTCGGAGTTAAAAGAAAATTTTTGAGATTCAATCTTTCTTATTTTTTCAGATAAGAGATATTTTTCTTTAATAAGTAAGTTTAATTCTTTCTCCCTTTACTCTATCGCAATTTAAAATTGTACCTTAACAAAGTGTATTGATCAATTTTCTTTTACTCTTGTCGGGTACACCTGTTTGTTATCTTCATTTACAAAGTAAGAAGAAATAAAAGAAGTCAAAGAAAAAAAAGAAGCAGAAATAATAAGGAAAAAGTTTATAACAGGCGAACAGAAATGAAAGGAAGAAAGAGTGTCCTAAAAGTAAACAGCGGAGAAGCATGTTAAGGTGTTAGGAGCTCTCAAGTTTACACTTCGCCTAATTTCCTTTCTTATTTCACTCAAAGCTCCTAACTTCTAAAAATTATCATTTACTTTCCATATTCTTCTTGAACAAAAAATAAAAATAACCTCGTCCTTTCACTTTTTATTGCGCTCTTCATTTAAATAAATAATTAACTATTTTGTAAAAATAGAATTAATATAGTCATTGTTCATGTTTTTGCGTAGTAAAAAAAATACATTAGCTTACATTATTTGTAAGCGTATATTAACTAAGAGATCTGTTGTATAGATGTAAATTCATTATTTGTCATACACGGATATCATATTGTTTACTAATTATAGATGAGTCTGCGTGGATTAAAAAAAGAAAAATTGTTTTAACAAATGGTTGTTAAGTACATGTTACCAACTCAAGGACATACCTGTTATTGAAGAATTTAGAATAGAGATGCTATTTGTTTATTATGTAAGGTGATATTTTATTGTAGAAGGTCTCTTCCTATGTGTATTCATTTCGCAACTTGATTAACATTTTGTAAATACTAACTACTTACTTTCATATTTTAAGGACGACTTCTGTAGCTTATGGTAACTTGTAACATATTTGTTTTTTCTCAAATCCATTTATGGGCTCTAAATTAATTTATTTGGTTTTAACTAATCAATTTCAGATCTTTTATTTAAGGGTTTTGGCAATTTTTTGTAAACAGAGCAACTATTTTTCTGTAATATTGGTAATTAACTTTTTTGGGCTTCCATAAAGGCAAGTTACAAACGTTAGAATTCCTGTAAAAGTTGTTCTTAAAAAGATTATTGCTGTTCGTAAAGTAAATAATGCCTATTTTTTTCAGACAGGTGTCGTGGACAGAGGCCGATTAGCAAACATACTTTACTGTAAATTTCTTTTATTAACCATTAAATAAAAAATCCAAGGCCTAAGACCGGGGAATCGAACCCAGTACCACAACAAATATTAGCTTTATAGGTCGTGCCTCTAACCGTTCGCCTTTATTCCTGTTATTAAGAGATTGTATACCTTTCATGTGTTCATCTTCACAATATATTTGAAATATACATAAAAAAAGAAATAATTAGAAAAATTTAAAGCCCAAAATTCTGTGGTTTAAAGATTTGACTGATTGACTTCAGAGTTTGATTGTGAGATTAGTTTAGATTTCCAATTTCCTGACAAGTTTGGAGCAGAAATTAACAAAATAATTAATACTTTAAATCAGTATTATTTTAATTTTATCATTTCTAAAGCAATCAATACTACTTTTCATTACAAGCAAAATTGTCTTGAAATGCGAGTAACACGAATATTGGTTTGGATACTTACTCGTATAGCGTAAGCCAAATTAGAGAGGAGCTTCTTGATATAATATACTTTAAGCTGGATATTGAGAGAAGGTATTATAAAATGGAATGTGTGTAATGTGGGCGTCAGTTAAGATGGTATTTTACATTCTGGGTCATGTTAAAAATTTAGAAAAAAAAAGGCTTTGACAAAGAAAGATCCTGACAAAATGTGAAATGAACCTGCTGCTAAATAACTCTACATTGACTAGCATTAATTGGCTAAATCAAGGTGTACCCATGTAATACAGAACGTTGTTATTGGCAAATTTTAATTATTAAATTTCAATTTCAGCCCCCAGAATTTTATGTTTTTTTTAATCTTCTTTTGTTTATAAAACATGTTTTAAATTTATAAAAGATTTTTGCATTCATTTTGTTCTTGCAACATAATTTAAAAGTTATAATTTTGTATTTTTATTTTCTGGAAAAAGTTTTTCGTAGTTTTTAAAAAATGTTATCTCTCTGATCTCTTCAAAAATTTGACTGGTTAGCTTGAAATCATGGTAGCTCGATACCCGGATTCATGCGGAGTTAAAACTGCCTGTCTACGAACTCTTCTCGGAACTTTTCTGATGAGAAACTGTTTTGTTTTTATGGATATGTTATTTCTCTTAGCATCCATTTTCCTTAGCTTGCTCCTCATTATTTTTTATTTATTTATTTTTTATTTTTCAATCTTTTATTGTAATTTACCACTGCAACAGTTGTTGCAACAAGCAAATATGGTAAAAGAAAAAAGAAATAGAAGAGATCATGTGTGGAGAAGGCACCCAGTGGTGCCACTCCAGTAACGTGCTTTGCTCTCACGATAAGAGAAGATCATGAGGCCATCTTCTCTTCAATCTCCTTAGAGGATTACCTGATAATGTGGAGGAAAATAGGTGTTCTATGAGAGGGTTAGGATGAGCTGCTGTAGAGGAATGAAATTTGAGAAAACGAGTGTTAGCAAGATCTGTAATGAAAGGGATTTTGTGGTCATTTTGGATAGTGAGGTTAGGATACATAGAACGGAGCGTTAAGAAGTTTTCGAAGTATTTTTGGACTGTAATGTCTGGAGGCGTAGTGAGTTGGAAAGCTTAGTCGTTCCCCATACTTCGATGCTGTATGACCAAATGGGTCGCAGTAACAGTAGATATAAGAGTCTTTTGTTATGTAGGTTAAGTTTCGAACGTTTGTCAAGTAGTCTAGCGAGAAGTTTTGTAGCGTTGGTCAGTTTCTTGTCTTTTCAGTTTAGTATGGGGATTCCATGTCAACCATTTGTCTCATTATTATTTTTGAAACTTGTAGTTGGGTCTATAATCCAGGACATCTTCTTGTTGGAATGAATCGCTTTTTATGATAGAAGCAAAAGCGAGCCAACCAATTCTCATCCTCCCTAGATACCACCTCCAGCGAAATGTAACCTTTCTGTGCTCCATTATTCTATGCTTAGTTGAACTGTGATGATAAGCATAATTATCTGGGAAGCTTCATACTTTCACATTTATGGCAATCTGGCTAGACATCTCCTGGCAATCAATCCCAGAAACACGCAACAATGTTTAAATAATATTCAATAATTTAGAGTCGTGCTTAGTGTCTTTGACGATAAACTTTAGCTTCCCACATGAACATTAGCGTGACGAGAATGAAGCAATATTTGGATTTCAATTCCAAGATACTTATGTATTCCTAAGTGGTATGGTCAGCTATTTTGAATAAATCATTAACAAATTTCTTTAGTTCAATAAAAAGCAAGTTGAACTGTACAAACTACATTACAATGATGGGAGTTGCCGCTCTGATTTCCTTTATAGCTGTACCACATGAAACACTTTCGGCCAGTATTCACAGGCAGATAGTAATGGAGGATAACTGGAAAGCTCTTAATCTTAGTTTCCTTAAATAGGACGACAGATGCTTGAACTATTGATGACAGAGGGAAGTGGTAATGGGAAGATTAAAGGAGATAAAAAGAAGCAATTTGCTAAGTGAATCCTTTGAACGGGAAAAAATACCGTACTCTGATGAAAGGAAACTAAAATAAGCAACTTTTTCTTGTTTATTTTGTAATTTTTTTGTGTTTCGAGTTCCTGTATTTGTTGCACAAACTGTAGTCACAAAATATCTTGCATTTACACGACATTCTTTTACTGCAGTTTACTTTTCTATGCATCTGTAAAATCGTCTATGCAACTGTAAAATTTACAATAAGGTAATGTGTGTAATAACAAGAATGGGCATTTGAAGAAGATACCCAGTGGTGTCACTTCATGGCGTAGAAATTAGGGAAGATGAACACAAGGCTACTGGAGGCTTCAGTCGTCTAACGGGAGTATCGGGTAAGTTTAAGCTTGAAAGCAGGTTGAATAAGAAGATTGTGATGATTAGATAAGGAGTTGTTGAATCCTTGCTAGCGGATTTTCATTAGATTGGACACGAAGGATATGAATAGATCATTATGTAGGGTTTTATTGGAGACAAAATAAAGAGCATTGTTGATTTCTAGAAGGATTTTCGGATTGAAGGCATTGGATTAGGTAAAGATTTGAATGCCCTACACAGATCAGAACCCTAAACCTCTAATCCATGGTTTTCCTATAGGTCGCATTAAGGTTTTCTATAAAGTAAGTTTGTTTTTTAGGTGTAAGTTTAGATCGTTTGTCACGAAGTCCTTGATAGCAAGGTTAGCCTACTTTATCTTCAGTCTGGTGTGAGGATTCCAAGTATATTGTTTGTCCATATGTAACCCAAGAGAGCGTACTCTGTCCAGAATCAGGAAGCAATGTATTATTGAATTCAGTGCTAGAGCGTAAAAGTGGTTTGAATTCAATTTTGGTTCATTCACCATTATCTTCCATTTTAAATTTTTGTTTAAAGAGTAAAACCCTATTCTAAAGAGATTTGGATACATACATTTATATAATTTTGAATACATTTTAAACAAGCATGATTCATATGCTACATAAAAGTGATAAACAATGTTATTAATACAATTCAATAGCAACTCAGCATTAATTACCAGTATCCAGTAGAACTGAAAACATAAATACCACTTAAAGTATTTTCAGACCAATTGAACGAAATTTTAGTATTACTGAAACCTAAGTAGTGTAAAAGTTTACAGTGTTCGATAGACACAGGGTTTGGGAAGTGATTTAGGCCAATCTGGGAAGCTGTATTGGCCATGCAGTAACACCTTATAGAGGCAGCAAATTGGACATATAAACAGTATATGGAGCAAATCATTATTTGTATTACAAACAGTACAATTTTTTTGTGAGTCTATTTTGAAGGTTTCTGAATTAATAGTACACTTAGAAAGTTATTGGGAGATTTTGAAGTAAATAATGGATTATTTTATAATTTACGATATAATTGGAGCTCTGTAAACTTTGTAAGTCTTTATTGTTCAAGTATTCTTTGAAAATTCCCAGTGCGTTAGGTTGATTATTGAATCAAATGCCAGGACAAGTAGAATGGAAGACCGTAAAAGTGGTTAGTGTACATTTTGGTTCATTCACCATTATCTTCCATTTTGTGCACCACTTTTCTATTAAAGGCAGATGTTCTTGAAGTTGTCTAGAGTTCGAGATAGGTTCTGGATGGGAAGAAACGATAGCAGTATCATCTACTAAGGTCGAAGTTACTGTTCTAGGATGCAAAAGAAGAAAGAATTATTGAATCATGTAATTTCTACAATACTTTTGCTAATTTTCTTCAAATTTGATTCTTATAGGTGGTTTAGATGGTACAATAAACTTTAATAACCTTAATAGCACATTAGAGAGTTATCTGAACACCCCTTTCTCCGGATTTGCGTCTTTAATAAAATGTCTCTGAATAAATATTTCAAAGAAATGTTAAATATCTATGTACCATTAGCACAACAAGGTCAAAGTAAATTATAACATCTGTTTTTGTTGAGTACGAGTAAATCCTTATAAACTGAACAATCGATTCAGTAAAGGTTGTTCACCTATTTTGGTCAAAACTATAAGCTAAGTAGTATTTAGTTCAGTTTTTTCGTTTTTGAGTTACCATGAGATACAGACACATACATTAGCTCAGATAATTTTGTAAAAAACAACCTTTTTTCGAGTTCAAGGGTCCTCAAAACGGAAACGGAACCTCAATAAAAATTTTAAATCGAAAATCTACATTGTTACCAACTGTTCTTTTCAAGAAGTTTAAGAGAAAGAACAAGTAGGCACTTTTTGTTGGACATATTTAAAGGAATAATGAATGAAGAAAAATCAAAAAATACTATTATCTTTCTGCATTTATTATGTTCGCTTTTGTTAGTTAATATGTTCTTTTTTTTAAAGATAACTTTTCTTCTCCGGAAATTTAAAAAGATAAGCCAAATAGTTCTTAAATTATTTCTGTGCGTCAGACAAATCTCTCAGTTAGATATTGAATTATTTATTAGCTTTTTGCCGATAAGAATTGAATGGAAATGGAAGAAAACGCATTAAATACACATTAAGCGTGAAACAAGACAGTCACTAGTCTTTTTCTACAGAAATGTCAACGTCCTGGTTCATCACTATCATCGGCATAATGTAGTATATATGTGTCTTTCTTAAGATAAAAACTAAAATACTATTATTCATTAAAAGAGTATACTACTTTATTTTAATATTAACTATTCTAAAAACATTTACTGCAAGTTGCATTTATGCTGAATACTAAAAAGAAATGCAATAAAATTTGTTAAGAACCATAAAGTTTATGCAAGTTTTACGATAACTTTGGATCGTTTAACTTTCTGGTCTGGTTCAGTGAAGACAATAAAGTTATAAGTGAGTCTAATTTCGCTATTTCTATAAATTTAGATTGAGCAGCTTAAACTTTTAAATACTGATTGAAAATATGGCACGATGTTTTTTATTTAAGGCTCCTTATTTTATGAAGTAAACAACTTAATTTTTAGTGAATACTCCCAAATGTTGATCTATTAATAAGAAAACTTGCACTAGTAAGAATATGTGACTTGAAATTCAAATTTACCGATACTGGGGTGCCAAGTAGTTATTCTCGAGCTGTCATTTAGATCATATATTGGGGAATTAGCTTCCAAATAGGTCCTCATTTTAAGAGCCGACTAACTAGATTACTAACGAGACTATTGCTGTAAAACATTTTATTTTAAGTTTATATATATTAGTTATTATCACCTTCAATATACACCCCTCCCCTATCCCTACAACGCTCCATGCGAATTTACCATTGTTCGAAACAGTGCTGGAAGTCTTTTTCTGTCAGCTCCTGCATGATGCGTGCCACTTTTTCTTTCACAGCATCAACGGACTGAAATCGTGTTCCTTTTAATGCAGATTTGACTTTGGGGAACAGATAAAAGTCACATGGGGCCAGGTCAGGCGAATAAGGCGGATGGCCTAAAACTGTGATGTTGTACTTGGCTAGAAACGTTTTTGACAGACAATGCAGTGTGAGCCGACGCGTTGTCTTGATGGAGAACCCATGACTTGTTCTTCCACAAATCGGGTCTTTTTTTTCCATACTCTTTCATGGAGTTGAGCAAGCACCTCACGGTAGTAATGTTGATTTATAATCAATATTTTCATCCGTTTTGGACGTGGAAAGGCGGTCGTCATCTCCGACAACTTCTCGCCATCTTGGTAACTCTTGAACCACTCAAAAACTCGCGCACGTGATTAACATTCATCGCCAGAAACTAACACCTCTTACACAAACGACGGTTCCGTTCAGACTAATTTCACTACAAACAAGTGAGACGCTGCAATCGAAAGAGAAGGCTATACGCTGCACAGCTGTCGGTCGTTAGGATTTGGCGCATGCATAGTTCTGTAGCATCAGTCTCGTTATTTAATAGCCACACCTCGTATTCAGGATTATCGCTCTACTATCGTGGTTCCTTCTTTTTGACTTTTTTTTGCTCGGACGATCACGCACATGGCTTGTCCACCATAAAAGTCCTCTTAACTGATAGAGCATTTTGATTTGTCTTGCCTTGAAGGTGGAATATTAAGAAATTCCATGATTATTTTAAGAATAATTCAAGACAGAGAACCTTGGAACAAATAGTAGAATACTTCTTCCCTTGTTAGTATTGTAAGACGGAAGCCAGGTATTGAATTTCCACTCTAATTATACCAGGTTTTGTTCCACAACTAGCGCGCAACTTTTGTGAATTTGATCAGACATAGACAAAAGGATAATTAATTCAATACAAATTTAATTAAAATTGAAATTCCTTTAAATTAACTTTAAAATGTTTTTAGTTCTTCTCGTTAAGAGAATGCATTGTGTTCATGTGAATTTCTTATTTTGAGATTTGATTTGCGAGAAGCGTCCATTTTGAGTTCTTCATACGACAAAAAAAAGAGGATTTTTTTGCAAATTGTTTTATCTGTCTCCGTATGAAACAAAGATAATAGTATAATTCCAAAAATGAAAGTCCCAGAAACTTTATTTTAATTTTTTTTAACCCAAAAATTATCTGTTATTTTTCAAATTTTATATTTCGAATGAGTGCTACCGATAACCAGCTTTTACTGCTCCAAACGTAAGCGCCACTTTACAGAATTAATTATTTAGTTTTTGGAATTCTTTCTTGAATGTTCTACCGATTTTCTTAAAATATTTCCTCAATTTTTGTTCTTTAAAAGACTGGGTAGCTTAAGGTACCCTCTCTAATGTGTTATTTAAGTACAATTAGCGGCTTTATCAAATATTTAATATTATTAGAAATTAAATATGTATGAAACCATCCAAATTTGAAACAAATCGATAAGTAGAGGTGCCAATTTACTGAACATACGTCACTAGGTATTCAGTGATTTTTTCGTACATATTAGCCTTAACAAAAGTTATGAGAATGTAATTATTTCAAACTAGACATCATTTAATAATAAAAATACGAGTGTAATAACAACTTAATCGTAATTTCTAACAATGATTTACGTATCAGTAAGTCGAAAAATATTAAATATATTTTGAATTTTGATTTTTACACACTGCATATAATTTTTGGAATTGCTTCACAGCTGTTTACACATAATACACAGATATTGTTCCAATCGTCTTGCTAATGTGTGTGTGATAAAATTTAAAATTAGCTTTTGATTACCTTTAATCTTTTTTTTTTTTTTAGAACTGTAAAAACAAATTCCAGATTAAAGTTTACACAATCGCAAATTCTTTGATTTCATTATTTTATTTGAAATTTGTATTTCTATAAATTAGTTTATTAAATGGATTTCCAAGTTGTCATTAAATTTTTGTCAGAATTTAGATATTACTTAATAATAAACAGAAAATGTAAGGAATATAATTGGCAGTAAACTTAGCTTCTCCCAATTGAAACCTTTTTTAAAACAGAAGACAACATAGTTATAACTACAGAAAACTTCAAAATTTAGATAAGAAATACATAAAAATATACTTTACGCGTATACTTTTACAGTATTTTTACAATCCCCAAGAGTTTGTTAACATTGCAAGATACAAAAGATCAAAATTAAGAACAAACGTCAAAGTGCTATCTGATTAATTTTTGTAATCATTCAATGATGAACAATTAGAAAGTTTCACTTATCTAGAAGATTTTTTTGTCTCCAGCATCTTTTTTCTTCCTTTATAATTTTAAAGAAGTGAAAGCTTTATTATATTTCACGATCACTGCCGATAATGGCACCGTTTGAAGAAGGTTCCCTTTTTTTCTTATTTACCTTGCTGTTTCACTACTTTCTAATGGCGTGTAACGGATTTTATTATTGGACAGATCGACTGTTCCGCTGTCTTTGTTTCAAACAGTAATACTGTTTAATATCGTAACTATAATGTAGGGATAAATTTTGATTACTGGAGATAATAGTTTTTGTGGTTGAGTTGTCTACTCAGTTGGGTATATTTTTTGTTCTTAACTAATATGGGATGTGTAATTTTGGAATTCTTTGCTTCAGTTTTAATATTTTGTCTTTTTTTCTTACTACAGATGTAAAATGAATTTTGGTACTATTGGGAATGATAATGGATACAGCATTCCACTGCTATACGTAGCTCAAGATGCGTGCTCATTTAGGAAACCTTGGTTTAAAAACATCTAATTCCTGAAACTCATTCGTTTACTAGGTATTGACCCGTAACAGGAGATTTTACCACCTACTTCTTCCATTTAATAGCGCAAGGTTGTCTCAGGAGCGTACACTTTGTCTTGCACCAAAACCACTGCCTATATTCCTACTCATCTTTCATCCTTAGAGACAAAATTCCAGAAAATGAAGATTAAGGCACACTAAAGGATTACACCTTGGCTTAGAAGAATCACTGTGACTGGCTCACTGGAGCCAGCAAAAAAATATCCTGACACGTCCTGGGTAAAAGGATTAAAAAAACATTATAACCGATTTTTAGATATTGTAGCAGCTGTGTAAATTATTGATGATCTCACTTAGTACAGAACGCAATGAGGAAAGTGAATAGAAATGAACTTGAGGGAAGGGATTAGCTAAGTGGTTAGCGAATACTGAATTCCAAAGCGGAGATCACGAGTTCGAATCCAGCAGCTTGACCCTTAGATTTTTATTTCCTAGGAGGTTCTTCTAACAGAAGGATATTTCGGAACCTACGGGTGGGGGAATATACCTTTGAAGGAGTAAGGAATTTCAAATATTTGGGTTCAGTGTTAACCTCTAAAATCGAGGTAACAGAAGATATTGCTGCAAGAATGGCTGCTGGAAATAGTTGCTTATGGGCTCTTCAAACGGTGTTGAAAAGTAAAAATGTGTCAAGAGCAGCTAAAATAAGGCTTTTTAAGACAGTGCTGAGGCCGATCGTCACCTATGGCTCGGAAACGTGGGTTTTGACCCGAGCAGATGAGCAAAGAATACGCAGGTGAGAAAGGAAAATATTAAGGAGAATATTTGGACCTTCGAGGACAGAGGAAGGCTTCAGAATCAGGACGAACCAAGAAGTGGCTGAACTGTTTGGTGAGCCTGATATTGTGTCTTGCATAAAAGCGGGAAGACTGCGATGGTTGGGACACATACACCGAATGGAGGATACAAGGGCTCCAAAAAGAGCGTTGTATGGGCATCCTGGCGGGAGAAGGCCCCGTGGCAGACCACGTCTGAGATGGTTGAGGGATGAGGAGGAAGATATTGAGGCGGTGGGCCTGCTAGGTTGGAGAAAGGCTGCGAGGGACCGTGAACGGTGGAAAGCTGTTGTGGCTGAGATCCAGGCCCTTCATGGGTTGTGATTAGGGAGTGAGTGAGTGAGGAGCTTCTTCTAGCCCACAGGCCGGTGATGGACAGTATTGTCTGTGACTGTCCGGAGGCCGGCAATAAACTGAAAAAAAAAGCTCCGGGCGCCAATAACCTCAGATGTTGACGCGCCTTAAATTAATAGAATAATAATAATAGAGATTTATTGTGCTCGCACTACCTGTGGATAAAAGATTAACTTTCATTTAAATCATTTAACTCGGTATAAAATAATCTGTTATAGTCGTTATAGATCTAAATATTCCTCTCGTTACCGAAATAGCCCAATCTCGATACACAGAATTCCACTCAAATCTACACAGTCATTACAACTTTCTGATTCACAACATGTCTACTACAACACTTCCTTCAAATTCTCAACGTAGACCAAAGCGGCAGTGGCCACGCGATCATCTTAAACATATAACGCCGTTCTTCTAGATTGGTTGCTGCGTTAAGCTTGCCCATGTGGCGAACTAAAGGCTTCCATCATTGGATGGTCGTCGTTCACTCCCCTCACGCCTCTTGGAGCATCTGCGCGTGTATGTATGTATTTATATATATATATATATATATATAAGTGCAAGTGTATTTGCGCTATCCTCCACATCTCTTTTTGCTTGTTGTATTGGATACAGTTGCAAAATAAATAAACAAACTAAAAAATCGTGGACAACAAGATTTTGAGAATAGCAAAGGGTTTAGTTTTCAGTTTTAAATGATTTTAAGAAACTTTCCTAACTATAAAACAATAAACTATAAAAAATAAAATAATAACTGTAAAAAATAGAACTACCACAAACTTGCAGATTACCCTTGCAAATTTTCTTAAATTATAGGAACATTTGAAGAGTATTCTCATTGAAAGGAAATATCTGATGTTGGCTGTAGGTGACCATTCATTGTATGGTAGAGGAACGTCCATAGACCTGCGCCATACAGCAGGAAGGGCTAGGGAGGATGAAGGTCATGGAACGTTTAGCCCTATGATAAAAATAAAGTACACAGGTACATCTAAATGAGAAAGATAATTCCCACATTGGCCTTACTGAAGATAACAAGACATGAGTGGATTCATTGTAGCTAGTTTTCAGTTGTCTTGTAGGGTTGAACCACTTCTTCTCCACCAACTGTGGTAATCCCAGCTGGCAGGTCTGCTAATGGCTGTAATCGTCCTTGTGGCACCCATTAAATAAAAATACGCACACCCACAAAAAAAAAACCAGCTGAGCAGAGATACCCTACAGATAAAACAAAAAATTGGAACATTAAGCCCAACTGGTCTCTAAAGTGACCCTATCTGGATTTCTCTTTAGCGATTCTAACACCAGTGGACCTTTTTTTCTATTGTCTTTTTTGTGAATTATTGGAGGAACAGTTTAAAATAATTCTGCGTATTTTACGAAAAATATCAATAATATTTGTGACTGACGTTTCTATTAGTTTTTAGACTTTAGAGTAAATGTCAAGGCGTAATTTTTTTAGATTACAACTTAAATTTTTTGTACAGTTAGGACACTGGTCCAATTTGGAAGAGATCTCAGACAAATTTTGATAGAATTTAGGAAGAAAAGATTATGGCTTACTTTTAATCCATTCTAAACTTGTTTTCCTTCATGATTTCAATTAAAAATCTAGATTCAATACAAAGTCTAGATCCAAAATATCATAAAATCAAGTTACTAAGTTTAGAAAACATGCAACAAAAAACGATATCAAAAAATTTGAGGCGGATTTGAAATCAATACCGCTTTACTAAGGTACAATCAGTTTTCTGGATTAAGATCTTTAATATAAGGGATGACTAGTTCGCTAATCTTAAAATTTCCAGAATTCCACGATTATCATTCCTATTTATGTGCTAACTCGAGTACCAATTCTTTCATATTTCATTGGTCTCAAAATTGTGGTTATATTGTATAGAGCGAATTGTTTATCATTAATTAAGTCATTTTGTACGAATATTAACTCGATGAGATTATATTTAAATAAAAAGTTGATATATTTAAAGTCTTTTATAGAAATGTTACGGCTATTTCTGAAATTAGATCACGTAAAGTAAAGTAATTTTTCGGGAAAGCTGAGTTTAAATAAAGGATATTTCAATTTCATTTCATTTCTAGTTGATTTACTAAAACACCCAGAAATAAAGTTGGTCATACGTTGATGGAATAATAACAGTTCAATGTTTAAATGAATGTATTATTATAATCTTTATTTAAATGAATACAATTATACAAAAGTGGCAAGTGCACATGGTATACAGCATGGCCATTGTCGTCTACTGTAGTAGCTGCTTATACAAATAATAGAAAAATACATTCAGATAAATGAATTACTAAGATATTTTATAAGGATGTTATTAATACACTAATGAGAACGAAACTAAAGAAAAAAAAAGAGATAATATAAAATTATAAAATGAAAAATAAAAGATGCTTGGAGAGTATAAATAAAAAGTAAGTTATACTAAAAGATTTTCAATTCTTCTCTGACAAAGAAAATAAACTAAATTATATACTAAATAAAATTAATAATTGAGGTGTTTTAATCTGCAGTTCCAGGCTAGTTTAGCAAAGGTAATGGTGGATCTACAATCTGGAGAAGAAAGAAGATTAACTATGTGATAACCTGTAACACTAGATTTTCCTAAACACTGAGATCGAAGCTCCGTTAATATCGGGACAATCAATCAATAAATGAAAAAGGTCTTCTTGGACACTTTGGGGAGCAAAGAGGACACAGCTTCTGAGGGTCCGCTTTTTTAAATCCAAAGCACACAACTCAAAGGGTAATAAATCCCCTCTGAGTTTACAAAAGCCAAAGCATATCACTCAATAGTAACTTACGTTTTGCAGTTTCACCAAAAAAAGTCCAAATTGAGAACTTAAAGAATCGTATTATTGAACCTTTTTATTTTGATGTCTACAACTTTCAAGTCTTCTGAACAGATCTATATCAATAAACAGTTGGTATTTTACGTGCATATCTATATTTTTTTAATTTAAAAATGTTGTGTCAAATGTTAATATCTGCCCCACTGGTGGGGTAGCTTTGAACACAATATAAAATAGAAAGAAATGATATTACTTTACTCTGGATCTACCTTCTATCAATTATTTCACTCACTAGTACATTACTTTCTCTTTTAAACCACTGAAATCTAGTTCAAAAATCAAGAATGACTCAGTTCGGGATGTTGTACCCGAAGTGTGATGGGTTTAGAAAGTTTGAACAAAATATTCGGTTTGTTGTGCTTCTTAAAGTAGGTTTGGACCACTTTCCCCTTCTCTGCGATTAAACAAAAAAAGTCACAAACTTGCAGGTCGGTAGGGCACATTTTAACTGTGATGTTGAAATGTGCCGCTCTCCTTCCATAAAAGAAAATATAATATCCAACACTTTTTGCAAGCAAATAGACTTTTTGTAAATACTAGATTTAAAAATACGAATTCCAAATGGTAATATGGACTAACAATACTTACACCTTGTCCACTACAAATCTTCACAATACACTTCCAAAGCTGCAACAAAAATTTTACTTCCACCTTACAAAATATAACATTCCTCAATTCTGGACTTTACAAGCAATGAAAACGAAGGGAAACTCTGTTAATTATACAACAGGTCTACCACAACATATGGAGAAAATTACCAATCATAAATGTTTTAAATATTTGGCGAGAAATTAAAACTGTTCAAAGGTGCTCCTCTCTCCCGTACATCACTCGCAGATTTAACATACCTGTTTACTAAGTATCACAAGACACTGCTAAAAAGTAATTAGTATATAATTTTCACTTAAGTCGTGAAAAAAAAACTTCTCTACAAAATAACTGCTAAAAGCATCTAACAGATACTGTTGTTGAAGTAGTTGTTAATTGTGAGAACAGAATCTTTAACAAATGCCTCTTTTACTGGATCTTTCAGTTGTAGTCCAACAATAGTAGTTTTGTTTTAAAGTTTTGAGATCATTGTGCACGATCTTTTAGACAGCCATTATAGTCACTGAACTTCCTTTTCTTATCAAGTTGCTTCATGTTTTTTTTCTTTTCTCTCTCTTTTAATCACTTAACACTTCTTCCTTCACTTACCTGCACTTGAATCCATTATCTTTATTTACATTATTTATGAGCGGTAATAATAAATTATTGTTAACTTACGTAACATTTTTTTAGTTTTGTCTATGTTTTACTGGTATAATGTCCAAGCTAAGCACTTTATCTAATACCTAGTTGCTTGATAAAATTCAAAAACATTCCCTAAAATGCTTGTAACGTACGATAATTCGGTTAAAATTACAGCGGGTTATTATTTACGTGTAGAATTTATTTCTAAATCTCTGGATATTTAATAAAATGCTAGCAAAAAGTATAGTCCAAATTTGTGAAACATTTTTTTCATAAAGCAGTGGTTGAAGCACATTAAATGGGGAGACTTAGGAATTGATGGCAAATATGACGAAGGAAATTTTAAAATTAATTGGAAAGGATTCCCTTAATTTTGGAGGATTTCGTAGAGCCCCGCAGTTTAGCTCCTTTTAAGTCCAAGTCAGACTCGAAGAAGTGTTTTGTTGAGAGTTAGTTTAGAGCAGGGGACCCCAAACTTTTTACACAGGGGGCCAGTTCACTATCCCTCAGACCGTTGGAGGGCTGGACTATAAAAAAAACTATTTTAATGTAAAAAAAAACAAAACGGGAACAAATAAAATATTTAAAATAAAGAACAAGTAAATTTAAATCACCAAACTGCTCAGTATTTCTGTGGGAACTATGGGCCTGCTTTTGGCTAATGAGATGGTCAATGTCCGGTTTAGTTATAGTGTTTTGCCTTTCTTCCTACTTCTGCTGTTATTTTTCGGAGCCGTCACGCGTGTGCTCCGCGTCATCGAAAGTAGTACTGTACATGAGCGACGTCGCCACATATAGTGCTCCTCTCACTGGCCACCAATGAAAGAGATGCTTCTTCCGGAAGTGCGGCGAGGGCCGGATAAATGTCCTCAGGGGGCCTTAGTTTGGGGACTCCTGGTTTAGAGAATATAAATAGATCAAATTAATAGTACAAAATTATTTTAATTCCTTTATTAGTTACAAACTAGTTGTTTTTTCTTTTAAGTATTGTACTAATTAGTTGTAATAAAAGTATTAAGGTTATAACCTTAAGGTTATATTCATTATTTTTGTTAAATTTTTAGTGAGTATTATAATTAAAATGTTTAATTTTTTATTATTATTTCTACATTGTCTTAGTTTTTCTGATATTGTAATTTGAAAAAGTAAAATTGTTAATTAAATATAAATGATTAATTATTGAATGAACTCGCTTTTATTCAATTGACATTTTAAAATAGTATTAATCACATTAAATAATCTGGCTAAATGAGTAATGCAACGGTTACAGATTCTGCCGGTTATTTATGTAAATAGGTATATATTGATTGAGAAAACAAACAGCTGATACTTTGATTAATATCATTCATTCTTTTATATTGTAATAATTTAATAAAATAAACGAGACGTTTTATTTAGTTTAGCTCTGACCGGCCACATTAGATAGAGGAGCTTATGCTATCTATTATAAGAGCTTACCCTATATGCGAGAGTAGCACAAAAAGGCAGACTGTCAGGAGTCGTGCTCATTAAAATGACAGTTATTATACTAAATATTATTCTCAACTTCTAACTTTAATCTTCCAGAATTCTATATCCGACTTCCTGAATATATAACCGTTTTTGCTTACAATTCCACTTTACCCAGTTCTATACAATTCATTCATGATATACGAGGCTATTAAATAACGAGATTATTGCTATCAAACATTTTATTTTAAAATTATACATATTTAGTTATTATCACCTTCAATATACACCCCTTCCCTATATCTACAACGCTCCATGCGAATTTACCATTGTTCGAAACAGTGCTCGAAGTCTTTTTCTGTCAGCTCCTGCATGACTCGTACCGCTTTTTCTTTCACAGCTTCAACGGACTGAAATCGTGTTACTTTCAATGTAGATTTGACTTTGGGGAACAGATAATAGTCACATGGGGTCAGGTCAGGCGAATAAGGCGGATGGCCTAAAACTGGGATGTTGTACTTGGCTAGAAACGTCTTGACAGACAATGCAGTGTGAGCCGGCGCGTTGTCTTGATGGAGAATCCATGACTTGTTCTTCCACAAATCGGTTCATTTTTTCCTTACTCTTTCACGAAGTTGAGCAAACACCTCACGGTAGTAATGTTGATTAATTATAATCGATATTTTCATCCGTTTTGGACGTGGAAGGGCGACCTGGGCGGTCATCATCGCCGACATCTTTTCAGCCATCTTAGAAACGCTTGAACCACTCAAAAAACTCGCGCACGTGATTAACATTCATCGCCATAAACCTCTTTTAATAAAAGATAAGTTTCAGTAGCGGTTTTACCAAGTTTCATGTGAAATTTCACGGCAATTCGTTGCTCTACTACATGTGTAGTATCATGTTTTCGGCAAAACGAAACTAACACCTCTTACACAAACGACGGTTCCGATCAGACGGATTTCTCTACAAACACGTGAGACGCTACAATCGAAAGAGAATGCTTTACGCTGCACAAAGCTGTCGGTCGTTAAGATTTGGCGCATGCATAGTTCTTCTGTAGCAGCATTAGTCTCGTTATTTAATAGCCACACCTCCTATCTTATCAAAATATGTTGTAACAATAGTTTTACCCTTATCATAGCTCTTATCTGTAAGATCTCTCTCCTCCTCACATTGACCTTTTCCTTAGATCAATATTTATAAGGGTCTAGTCCACTTTCTCTGCTTCCCTCGAAGAGACAGGCCTGTATTTCAGCCTCCAATCGTTTAAATAATCGGTAAAGAATTTTAAAACGAAAAGAAAAACTTATAAATCTGTGGCAGGATAAAGCATTATAAGAGGAAATCCATGCTAAATTCCAAAAAAATAAAAGTGGAAAGTAAATCGTAGTTTAGTAGAACCACCTCTATATCCTCGCCATATTGGATACACGCACTATATCTTACCATTTACTTTGGGGAAAATTTATTTTCCCAATAGTGTGGTTCTATATAAAAATATATTTGCTTTTGGGAAAGTAATTTGGCCATTCTTATTTTAAAAAGAAATAAATAAAATTAAAATGTTATTTTTCCTATTAAAAAATTTTCAATTTCCCAAAAAATTTTTTACCCTAATATTAGGACAATTATAAAGTTTTGTAATTAAAATTTTATTAACAATTAAAAAGTTGTTAGCAATAAACTCTTGTTGCTTAATTAAAAAGTCAAACAAAAAAATTATACTTATATTAAAATTGTAAAAAAAGAGTAAACTCTTTCAGAAATGGTTTAACTTTTTCGTAAAACTTTTTTATACTAGTGTTGTAATTAAAATGATATTAATTAACGACGGAAATGTTTCTCTAATATAAATTAATGCATTTTTTATTTTAATTATTTGATGAAGTTTTATGAGGAGACCTCTTTTATTGTTTTGCTTGGGTGTATGTTTATTAGATCAATTAAAAGATTTCATCGCTATTTTTTAAACTAACACTATTTTATTCATCAACCAGAAAACAATTATTAAGTCAAAAGGGGGTGAATAAAGATTTACATCACAAGTGTGAGAAAGAACAAGAGAAATAGTTATTTATTTAACAAGTGTGGAAAGTAGTACTTTTCCTCACGCGAGGACGAGCAAAGCGAGGCGAGTGCAAGTGCAAATTGCCGAGTGTGAGGAAAATACTTGACACTCGAGTTAAATATTATATTTTTTTCTGCAACCATTAGATTTATTAACTAAAAAAATTAAAAATTTCATTTTTACAGTCTACAAAAAGTAATTTATTTATTATAAACATTTATTGTTATATTACAACTATTTACATTACTTACGTATTTACATTACTTATTACATTTTCTGCTGTTTCTTTTATTGATGGAGGAGTGTTTTCTAAACAGGAATCACTAGAATCCATTTTAAATTTCTATAAGGTAACACTATAACCTTTTTAACTGTTATAATTAAAAATATCTAATTATTTATTAAAGTATTATTTTTATTTCTATATTCCTTTCAATTTTTATTTTATCGTTTAATATTCGTTTTTAATTATTTAGTTACGTTAAATAAGCTTATTAGAGTTTTACAGAAAATATTTATGTTAATAACAAAACTTCTTATATCAAGGAAGCACAATAAAGTTTTTCCACACACTTGTGCGGAAAGTGACACTAATGGGAATTTTTCCCCACTTGTGTGGAAGTTGGGCATTACACAGCTGATTTTAATTGAGTAATGAGAACTTCCCTACATGGTTGCAGAAAAAAAGTTATTACTTATTTAAGATTTTTTAAAATTTACTCCTGTTTGATAAATAGCTAACATTATTTCAATGCTATTCTAACATTGTAAAAGAGAAGAAAAAAATCTATTTCTTCTTTTAAGTAAGTGCTTGAGTTCGTGGTCATTTTCACTGACCTTCAGTTCAACTGTTCGTGAACTCAGTTAATGACCAACATCTGTTTTTCAAGTCAGTCTACTAGACTAGCATTTTCCAACCAGTGGTGCGCGAGTTGCTGGTTGGTGGTACACGAAAAATAATCAATAATGGCGGACATAAAAAGTAAAAATATCATAGAAACGTTTTTTTTCTATAATTCGTAAAACATTATTTTAATTAATAATATTACACACTAAAGTTGTTAATATGTACAGTAATAAGGTTAGTCTGTCTCGTAATATACGAGAAGATATATGTAATAGCACATTTAACAGGATTAAAATTGTCTTTCATGGGGTATTTTCCAAAACCCGCAAACACAAATTATAATTGGATTTCAAACCCCTTCTATAAAGAAAATTTAGGAAAAGCTACATCATTATCGATAAAAGATAAAGAAAATTTAATAGAATTATCATGTGACAGAGCTTGAATGATAACTATGTAAAGATCTGCTTAAAGAGGCTGATTGTAATGAGTAAGCTCTATCTTACAGGCTGTTGAATGCTTAAAAGAAATTAATTTAGAAGATTTGGGCGCAAATATAATAATCCCAAAGCAGAACTTTGTAAATTAATTAATAATAGGATGAAAAAATAATTACCATTTCAGTCGAGTAAATTTATTTTGCCGAGCTTTCGACCTAGGGACTAGGTCATCTTCAGGGCTAGTTTAGAAAGTAATATTTTTACATTTCAGGGTTGGTGTGTCTTCTGTCTTGTCTGTTCATAGACTGAGTGTGATCGGTCTTTGCGTAATTACACTCAGTCCATGAACAGACAAGACAGAAGACACACCAACCCTGAAATGTAAAAATATTACTTTCTAAACTAGCCCTGAAGATGACCTAGTCCCTAGGTCGAAAGCTCGGCAAAATAAATTTACTCGACTGAAATGGCAATTATTTTTTCATCCTATTGAAACTATGAATCAGTCACCAAAAAGAATGAACAACAATTAATTAATAATTTTGAAGAGAAAAATATGTTAGCAATTTTTAATTATTTAAAAAAAGTTTTAAAACTAAGATCTTACACTTTACAAACTTTATAAAGTGAACATGAACTTGAACTCCTTTGTAACAGATACATTGTATCTCTATACAAATAAAGATGATAATAACAAATTTCACGAAATACAATCATTTTTACGATGTGGAACAATTTAGCATGATGTACTACCAAGCGGTGCGCGAGCCAAAAAAAGGTTGGGAAACGCTGGTGTAAACTTTAAACATAAAATTTCTCCAATATCTATTCTTCTTTCATTAGATCATGACGGAATCTGTATCTATGGACTTCCGGCTTTCAGCACTAATCTCTCGTTACCTGCAAATGTCCATCACCGTCCTTGAAAGAGGAAATTCATGTCCAGTGGACTGCCACTGATGTAATTGACAATTTTTTTGAGAAATGGCTAGAAAATAATAGATAAATTTAAAAATAAGAGGCAAAACGATCTTAGATTTATTTCATAGATTTTCTGCCATAAAGGTACAGATTTATAAATTTACAATGTGAACAAATTCGGTAAAATTTATTTGCAAAATTAGCATTAAAATATCATTTTATACGAATTTTCGCAATAAACGGTTCATTTTTGGTGGTACAGTTTGGCAAATACTTTGTCTTTGAAAGTAATCAATTTAATAGGTCAAAGAAACCTATTTCTTGCTCAGTGAAATTAAAGTATTTCTGTTTAACTCGTACTAGTGTTAAAATTCACAGAATATAATTTGCATGAAGCCGTGAAAAGATAAAAATAAAAAAAAAAACACGGTTAGGTTCTATAAATATTAAATTTAAATAAATTTTCCACGGAAAACTTGTGGTGTTTTTGTTTTAGAACTTTTCCTGTTGCTGTATAAATAATAAATAGAAGGAAAAATATATCTAAATACCAGGGGATTAACTCACCTAGAATGGTCTTCTGGACATTAATACTTTAGGCATTCCGTTTTCCCCTCTCTGACAAGGCTGCCAACTGTTTTTAATTATAAACAACTTTTGAGTATATTCAGGGGTGACGATAAAAGTTTGTGCCCCCACTAGCCTTTTTTTTCAGTTTTCATCCGTTATTTGAAGCTAATGCAAATGTAAAAAAAAAAATTAGAGAATTTCACTTCCTCTTTGAGAAACGTCACCCTTTTCTAGAATAACTTTTAACGTATCCATCACACACTTCATTTTCAAATAAACTATATCAAAGTTTTGGATATCTTTGAGGAAGTAAGAGTCAGAAAATAATATATCTCACAGCATTTTCTTTTGTTTTACCTTATCAAACTAACTACGCTTCAGCGGTTTGTTGATTAACTGTCTCTGATAGGTTGCTCACACTTCTCGACGTTGCATAAGACGTAGCAAATAAATGAATATTTTGAACAAATATTTAAAGGAGAAATTTGGGCAGAGAGGTTACACATTGATTTTGTGGAAATCCCATTCGTCTAGTTCTTCTAATAAAGGCAGGACAAATTTTTCACTTTGTACCTAAAGTCAGGTTTCTCAATTAGTACCTTTTCGTGTTCATCTTGGATGATTTATGCTATATGATGAACAAGGAGTATGTAAACAGTAAATCATCGAAAGAGATCATCCAAAATTATGCATAAACAATCTCAAAAAGACCTGAGTACTCTATTCGTTCACTTTTGCTATTTCATTTAAATTATTTATCTAGAGAGTCCCTTGTAAACTAAAGTGATTCATTCATACTTAACAATACGGCTGACAATACTTGTCAGATATTCATCTTCTACTTATACTTGTCTTGAAAAACGTCAAAGGAATTGTTTTTTAATTTTTGTATGCTTTAAAAAGAAAAAATAATAATAATAACTTCTTTAAGAAGATATTTCAGAGAAAGGCAGAACATATAACTTTTTTTTTCCATAGAATGTTAGAAAACCGCTCACTCATGCCGCGCCATCTTGTAGAAGAACTGATCATTTTGTATGATTCCTGTAATCAAAAAGTGAATTCACTTTTTCTTTCACTCTTTAGTGAACCATTTGATGAATGTGAAAAGTGAATCGTGTGAATGCACCTTAACAATTGTCCGACATTTGTGGTTCTATTTGTTCAACTTTGTCTGTAGCTTGAACTAACAAACGCCCTAAGTAAATGACTGTATCTCTTTGTTTGTTTTTTTTTTATTGGAACAGATTTATGTTAAAATAAGCGGTTTCTCAGTGATAAGAATGTGAGAGACGATATTATAATGGAGTTAGTGAGCTTGCATGAAAGTTGCTTCTAAAAACGATACGATAATACGATACCCTAACAGGAATAAAGCCAAGATTAGGTTTTCGTGTACATTAATATTAATATATATATTTTTTAAATTTATATAAACAACTATGTTTTATATCTAACTTTATATACAGGGTGTTCAGCATAAGACTACCGTTACTTCGGGAGGCGATTCTTGGCATCATTTGCAACCAAAAATTCCATATAAACTATGGCTCGATTCGGCTCCGTTTTATAGATATTTTTAATTTTATGTTTTTTCAAGGTATCACTACTACTTTTTAGCAAACATCTCTCTATACGAGGGTCGTTTGAAAAGTCCGTGCAAAAATAAAAACTACTTAATTTTTTGGGGTAAACGAGTTGGAACCCTATTTCCATTAATTTTGTGACCACAACTGCTGAGGTGTGAGCTGGTGCGTTGTCGTGAAGGAAAAGGACTTTTTTGTGGGCCAATCGTGGGCGTTTTTCTTGCAGCTCGGTTTTCAAACGGTCCAATAACGATGAATAATATGCACCTGTAATAGTTTTACCCTTTTCCAGATAGTCGATGAGGATTATTCCTTGCGAATCCCAAAAGACAGTCGCCATAATCTTTCCGGCCGAAGGAACGGTCTTCGCCTTTTTTGGCGCAGATTCCCCCTTGGTAACCCATTGTTTAGATTCAGGAGTGTAGTGAAACGACGCTTAAAGTCCTGCGGATTCTTCTGGAACAGCTGCAAACCGTCCTTGCAACACTTCACACGATTTCGTTTTTGGTCAAGCGTGAACAATCGCGGCACCCATCTTGCGGATAGCTTTGTCATGTCCAAATGTTGATGCAAAATATTATGTACCCGTTCATTCGAGATGCCCACAGCACTAGCAATCCCACGCACCTTCACTCTTCTGTCATCCATCTCCATATCATGGATTTTATCAATGATTTCTGGAGTAGTAACCTCAACAGGGCGTCCAGAACGTTCAGCGTCACTTTTGCCCATATGGCCACTCCGAAAATTTTGAAACCACTTATAAACTGTTCTAATCGAAGGTGCAGAGTCACCATAATGTTTATCAAGCTTCTCTTTAGTCTCCTGAGGCGTTTTGCCTTTCATAAAGTAGTGTTTAATCAACACACGAAATTCTTTTTCGTCCATTTTTTGAAAATCACTCGACTTCCTCGATTCAAACGAATGCCAAGCACAAAGAAATAGACCGATCTGGCTGAAACTTGGTGTGTGTTCTTCCAAGAGATGCTACTAACTAAACATAACCTCGATACGCGCCAGTAGTGCTATCTCTCTGACTTTGCACGGACTTTTCAAACGACCCTCGTATTTCTCAAACTATTAAAGCTACAGCAATTTCAATAAGCTCATTAGAAAGAAGGTTAAATTTCCTTTTAAATGAGCTAATTTATATTTCAAAATAATAATATTTAGTATTTCACTTTGTGGCCCAAACATAAGAAATAGAATGTTTCTAATTTTCTAATCGAGCCATAGTTTTAAAATATATAGATTTTTTTTTGCTGCAAATGATGCCCAGAAGTTTCGACCTCTCCTCCGTGTACACCCTGTATAGGATATAGTTTTGAGTCTTCTGGCGAAAAATCAATTCTAAGTTCTTGATTTAAACATTTAATAATAATAATAAAAAAATGGCATATACACAGTCTTAGGAATGGGAAAGATTAATCAGCAACTTGCGGTAGAAATTTGTGGGTTAGCGTTGTGGCTTGCGAGCCATAAATTATTAATAAAGTTCACAGACACCTGTGCATAGAGAACCGCCTTGTAAGCTTCACCGTGTTGCCGACTGTAAATATTAAATCTAACTGCTGCGTTCTAAGTGGTATGCCTAATTAAAATATGCCTCTATGGGCATTCTCAATGAGTTTCCTCTCATTGATATGGTGAATATTTTTCTCGATGAATTATTTTTCAAAATTTCAAATTATATTAGTCTCATTTTTTGATTTTAATTACCAATTATATATATAGCCTGCAGCTTTCTGATTTACTTATTTTTATGTTTCAGGTATGTAACAACAATGAGTCCATCACGTGTAATTGGTTTCTTATTTGTAGAGAAATGTAAGTGTTTTTTAATCAAGAAATAATGTAAGTTTTATATTTTATCCTAAAAGTTTTCTATTTTCTGTCCGCTCTACAGATTTACTGGTTGAAGTATTCATTTACTTGGTAATTCTAGTAAAAATTAAGATAAATTTTCATTAATATATTTATCTCAAGAAATCTGTAGGTCTGTTTGGAGTAGTGGTTAAAAGCAAGGAATTGTATTTCTCTATTCCAAAATCTGCATGTAAATAGCTAATAGTTTTTTGGGTAGAAAAATATTATTAGGTTAAATTTGTGTTTCACTTCCTTGCACGTCCTAAATTTGTTTGTGGGGAATCTGCCTAGGATAATACGACACAGAGCCTCTGGTAAAAAAAAAAGGAAAAAAGAAAGATAGGCTTAAGCCTATAAATTTGGCGTACTTTTCAAAATCTTCACAATTGCGCATGAGCAAGAGAGCTCTAATGTAGGAATATGTGACTTCAGGTTCTCCGCGTTTACAAAAAGATTTAAAGAAGGTTGTCCGCTATCACCAACTGTATTTAAAGTATTTAAGGAACATTACTAGAAAGGTTTTTATAGTTGTAGCTGATGAAGTCGTGGATCTACACATGATGAAAATCAAACTGAACTTAGAATTTTTCAATTAAGGTCTAAAGAACAGCTAACACAAGTCAAGAGTGTACGTATTGTTCGTTACAAGTCGGATTGATTTCTTTACAAACGGTGACTATTGATTTGACATTCCCAAATAAAGAATTTAAATACAATGGATTTTCAATAAATTCATTGGAGAACCAGCGTAGAGAAAATTTTGTAGAAAAACAAATTTGTCAGAAACATTTTGAGTGCTTTGAACTTTATGCTTCGATCCAAGCAAGATAGTTTTAAAAGCTGTGGGCTAATGTGCAAATATCTGTGACAGGTAATGAACTGTGCAAAATAAAGAGATAAAAATATATTTATATTGGCAACCCTTGGCTGAGATGAAAGTTCAGATGCTTGGTACCATTTTTTTTAAGATAAAGTGAAATACTCGTACTTTTTTTTTTAAATTTGCGGGCGAACTTATCTCAGGGTTTACTTAAGTATAAGTACAGTAAAAGCTCCTTATTCGCGCTTCCTTCATTCGCGTTTTCACTATTCGCGGATTAAAAAAATGCGACCCAATTCCTATATTCGCGGAAGTACACTACGATAATAAAAGGATTCCAATAGGTATGCAACCCAATATCCTTTGTAAATGCCGTCAAATGAACTAATAAAAAAAGTAAAATAGATCTTATTACAACTTTGCCTAAAGTATGTTGTTAAATGATATCGCCGAAGACTTTGACATAAGCCGCCTTCGCCGCGATCGGTGTTTTTGAGAATGTAAACGCACAGAATGAAAGCAATTGTTCGTGATCCAGCAATAGAAGAAATGAAAAGTGGCGTTGTCATTATGGATCGAAGACCGCATCCAAAAAAGGGTGTGCCCCTGAGTGGTCCAATGGTCCGGGAGAAGGCAAAGTATCTTTACGCTCATTTTAAAGAACCTGATGGTAGTTGTAGTGGCAAGTTCAAACTTTGACTGCAAACAAAAGCTTTTAAAAACTGCCAAGCAAGAGGAAATTACAAAATTCTTCAAACCATTGCCTAAGCCTTAAGATAATTAATCAAAATGTTCAAAAACTTCAATTAAATTGATTTTTTTATATATTTGTTTTTTTTTATTTTGTCAGCTAGGAACGTATCCCCTATAATCCCATATAAATTACCATTCCGTATTCACGGTTTCTGTATTCGCGGCATATTTATGGAACATATACCACGCGAATAAAGAGCTTTTACTGTACTAAAGGTTTTTTTTCTGGATTATTGATCCAGTTTTTCCAGTGAATATAGCTAGAGTTACAAAAAAAATGAATGGAATCTTCAGAGAACCATCTGCAAAATTGACTGCAATGAGTTTAAATGCAGTATTGTAATAATTATTGCTAAATGCCTACTACAGAAAGCTTCTATTTCATACGCCTTGACCTTTTGCCTCCTTGCACATCTCCCTGATGGATCGTTAAATCCTTGAACTTCTTATAAAGTAAAACCTCCCTTTCCAATTGGGAAATAGCTATTGTTCTGTAATTATCTTTAGAGATGAGTAGTTGCTAAGATTTCATATCGCACAAGCATCTTTTTTTAAAACTAATCGCCGTAAAACAATGTTGCAAAAAAAATAAAGTTAGCGTCCAGGATTATTTTTTTACGATGGTTTCAAGCGGCTTAGTTGTCTTAAGGTAAATTTTAACTTTATGGACAATACAGATAAAAGAACGATTTTAGTTCCTTTTTTTATTTATTTTGCTAAACTTTCAACTAAAGGTCATCATCTTCAGGGCTCAAAGAAACTATCAACCCTTACACTTTGTGGTTGCAGTTTTTTAAAAAATACCACAAAGTGAAAGAAAAGAAAAAAATCATTAAGTGCACTTTAAATATGTAATCAAAACGTGCAATTATTAGTTAATCAATAAAAATCCAGAAGTGGCAGTTAATTCTCACTTCTCCCACACATAAATGCATCAATAAAAGTCATGAATTTTATAAAAAGATAAAGAAAAAATTTTATAACGATTTTACGAATTTTATACGTAAAAGAAAATTCAATGTTCTAAGGATTAGGCAAAATTTTTACCACGAATTATAAGTTTATTTTTATTTACAACGGCACCGTATTCACCAAGTGAATAATACAATAATAATTGTCTTTATTTGCAAATTACAATATATATATAAATTTATATTTACAAAACTACATGGTGAAATGGCCGTCCGAGGTGTTCTAGTAATTCTAAGCAGTTGAAACAAGAATAGTCAAAAATAACAAAAATAAAAAATGACTTTTTTGTAATTAACTTTTCAAATCCATGAATCACAAAAAATCTAGTTTACATAAACAAAATTAAATGAAATACACGAATGAATTAAATCTTAACTAAGCTCTAAATTAAGCTAGAAATACCTAACTTTATAACATTCCATAGTTACAATAAACTTGCCCTGAGCAGCTAGTCCTCTTTACAGTAGCCAATAAGTCTGTACCAATCCGAGTGAATATGTATTGAATTATTAAATCCTCTTAATTGAGTATTTGTATTTAATTGTTCAAAATGAAGGGAGAAACCTACCCATTGATAGCATTCCTAATTGTGCTACAAACACTCACAAAATTCTACAACATCGCAACAAACAAGTTGTATTATATTTATAAAGTTCTAAGTTTGAGAAGTTTGTAAAAACCTTCATTTTATTTTTTGAAATTGCGAGAAAAATCTTCGAAAATTTACTTAAGGGACAAAATTCATTCGTTTTACCATTATATTGTTTTTAAGCTTTATTTTACCTCTAGAATGCTAGACCCTTCAACGTATTAGTAAATTATATTGCCAAAAAACACAAACAATCTTGCACAATAAATAACAAATACCAATAAAAAATTGTTTATAGGTCAGTATTTTACAAATAATTTCATTAAATAACAGTTAAGGGAATTGTAATAAGTGAAATATGTTTATTGATCGTAAAAATGAATCTTGCACAGCTCTGAGCGGCCATTTTGTACATTGATCAGAATTAGAGGAACTGATCGAATGGAATTCATTTTTGGGTTTTTTGAAACTATTTGATTAATCTACAGGATATGTTTAAGCACCAGCAGTGGAGGGTGAATCTTTTAAGTATTTAATGGAACGATCTTTTTTCCTGTATCTTACGCTTAGTTAGAGGGTACTGTTGCAATCGTGGTAACATTTCCGTATTTTCAAAATGTATTTTTGCTGACTTTCCACTAAAAAAAAAGTTTTAAGGTATGTTCTGAGTTCTTCTTCTTCTTCTTAAATGGCGCTACAACTCATGAAGAGTCTTGGCCTCCTCAATACGTGCCCGCCAGGCGTCTCTATCCTGCGCAGCCGCCCTCCAGTTACGGAATCCAAGCAATGCCAAAGCATCTCTTGTTTTTCCTTTCAATGATTCCATGTCCGGTCCAACGCATTTCCTGGACGGCTGTCATGTCCAACTTATATTCGTCTATTATGTTTAGAAGCATTTGAAGTACTCCAGGTCTATATAAACTTAAAACATTCCAATATCCGAAGTTAATATCCTTTTGACGGCCAAGTCGTTTCCTTGAGATCAATCCGGCTGATTCATTTTGAGGTTTCGTGATAGGTTGGTTTAGGATGTGTGGGTTATCGGCCCTCTGAGTCTGACGGTAGGGCTGCTGAGACGGTAGAGCCGGACGGTAGAGAGAATTGAGATTTTGTAGGAGGTTATTTCTCTCATAAAATGAAGGACTTCTTTCAGAAAGTGAAGACTCTAGGAAAACAAAAATATGGGCCGTTTTTACATAGACTTTTAGGCTTTATATTGACCTCCTGCGAGTGCTAGACTCTTTCAAAGAAGACAGATCTAGGCTCCCAGAAATGCGCTGTTAAAAGTAAAGCTAGAACAGGCAGAGTAATGTATTCTACCATACGTTCTAGCCTAGGAATCAAGCGAGAACAAGATTTTTACTCGCAAAGAACAACTTTCTTAGTTTGGTCGGCCACCTAATGCGAATGGGAAACTCTCGACTAGCAAAAATAAGCTTCGAGTCTTCTTTTGGCTGGACGGATTTCTGGAGGAAGGTCTAGAATAAGTTTGGAGGAAGAAGTAAATGGCAGTTTTTAGCGAACGAGGGAGTCCAGTAACCATGCTTTTTACGACGAATAAAATCAGCGATATAATCTATCATCTGCATATCTAACCACATTTTCATTGAGACTAGGATAGTGATGATATCTTTAAATAAAGAATATCAAACAGTTGATGATTACTAAAAGAGATTTCAGTGTGAATGTTTCAATTAAATTGTTACAAAAATAAAATAAAACAAAAATCTATTTGTGACAAGCAGTGCTATAACCTAAACATAACCTGCTAATGAACTTTAGACAGAGGCGTATTTTCCTGCCATACAACCAGAATTTCAGGCGAATTAATTTATATTTAATTAATTTTAGGCGAAATTATGTTCACTATACTGACAGAATTTATTTCACTACGTACACAATTTGAAAATACTCTCCACATTTTTCGTTTTTTAGAATAATTAATTTAACTAAGAGTCCAAAGTTCATAAAAGGTCGCCATTTAATGCCCCAAATATACCCAAAGTTTGAGGTGGCTTAAACAATTCAGGGGCTCTATCCAATTAAAGAAATAATTTGACTGAATTCATGCAATTTAATGAACGTTTGCAGGACAAATGTTTTGAAGTATAGCAGAAATTGTTCTCAATATAGCCTTAAGTTAAATTTGTAGAACTGATAATTTATAATTTACAGCAAATATTGGATAAAGAAGACATAAACCAACAACAATTAGCTTAAACTATTCCGAATTTGCGCAATATGGAGAATAAGATGTCTTCTCTTGGTGCCATTTTGATTCACTCGTGTTCACTCGTTAAATTCATTCATCCTGAGGCTTCCTAATATAATTGTATGTAGATTAGTGCAGGCGGCACAAGTTTTTTTTTAATACGGATTACTGAATGTTCAGTTGAATTCAATTTTATAGTTTTAATAATCGTAAAATAACTACAAAATAATGACAAGTACATTATTGTGTGCCTTGGTTCAAAATTCAGAATTCTGTAGTTCAGATCGTTGCTACCAAAATAGTTCCTAATAATTTAGTTCATTAAAATAAAAATAAAAAAGGTTTTGCAGTAGATAATTGAAGAGTTACGAATAGTGGTGGCTAATTTAGAGCTATTGACCAAATATTGAACTCCTATTGAACTCCTTGAGGCTTAGTTTTAATTGATGGTACTGTTTATTGTCAGTTTTTTGGAGAGTATAACCGTGATTAGGCTTTTTTTTTAACAAATTAATTTTCTTTTTTCGCGCTCCATTTTCTAATGAAAATATTATTCAAAAATATTTTTCATAACTTGCTAATTTTAATAAAAATTTGAACATTTGGTCAATTAACCAAAGAGTATGAAGATGAAAAAAAATAAATCAAAACAAAACAAAGACAGTATAATTATGATTGCGTATCCTCTGACAGGAGAACATGACTTGTTGACGTAGGCGTACAGGTTTTTAGATGGCCGACCTTCTGAAATCTAGAGCCTTCAATTTCATAAACAAGTTTTAGTTGGGCGTAAAGTGCTTCTGAAGTTATTTAGAGGTCATATTTTTTGGTTAAAAACATTCTTTTAGATGTTAAAAATGTAGTGGTTGAAAGGAAAATTAACTATATCGTATCTTTTTGCGTAAACTGGCTAAAAACCATGGTGGTCATTTTGTTAATAAAATGATAATATAAAGTAGTGCCTATTATTTCAGTGAACTTTATGCCCTACTGCCCAATTAGGCGCTGCGGTCGGAGCCAGTTTAATAACAACCAAGGCCTAAAGACCGGGAATCGAACTCACTACACCGCGCAGTACATATAATCTTAGCGGAGCCTTGCCTCTAATCGTTTGGCTAGATTTTCTACTATCTCGTCTCCTAACAGTAAGAGTTGGAGATGAAAATCAATCAATTTTGAATTTAAATTTTCACCAGAATGATGCATTTTTATGGAATCGAAAAAATGTAGTGTTTATATAATTCAGAAAAACTGAAAATCGAGCTAAATTTCGATTGTTTTTTTGTAAATGAGCTTTTGAATCAAATCAGCTATCCTACTAGTGCTACTTTTTTCATTTTTTCGTTAAACTTTTTATAATTATTTCATATGGGTAGTTCTAGAACAGTAATGGCGAACCTATGACCCGCGGGTAAGCGACTGACTCGCGCAAGCTTTTTCACTGACCCACAATTGCTAGGCAACCATTTATTTGTTTACGCGGGTTGATTTAGATTTTCTAATTGTGTGGATAATTTATATTCTATCTGTATTTTTTTTCAATCACACATTGACACAAAAGCAATTTAAATGCTATCTATAACCTTTAGTTTGATCATTACAGTTCTAAAACGTATAATGTATAATTTTACTCATATTTTGTTTGTTAAAAAGATCGACAACCCAAAGCAAATAACCACATTTAGATTTTTCTACAGATAAAACACACTTTTGTAAGGTTTTGTTCAGTTACATATGTTTGTAAAAAGAGACACTCCATAGCACTTGTTTCGTCCCGTATTACCCGTTAAGCCAACTGAATTTTAAAGATGTTTAGTTTTGAAAATATTCAGTTTAAAATTTTTAAACTTAACTCTTATGCAAATAGGCATTAGTGACCCAAGAGCTAGTACTAAAAAAAAATGAACCAAATTTGACCCACGTCTCAAAAAGGTTCGCCATCCCTGTTCTAGAACATTTTTATAAAACAAATACCAAGGAAGTCCATTGAAAGCAATGGTCAAGCTTTACTCTAACCTGCCATTTGAATATGATTTGCTGCTTGTTAACCAGTCAAACAGTAATGGAAATTAAACTTGTAAATAGTATTTTAAATTAGAAGGAAATCGATTGGGCGAAAGTACCACTTACTGAAGAATATATTTTGGGTTTTTTAGCACTTTTCTTTTTAGTCTAGAAATTCAGATTCAAGGGAAAGAAGGTAATTAGTCGGTTCGTGCTTTGTTTTCTATTTTTATTTAAGTAATATTTTAGTAAATCTTTTTACATAATAATCTTAGACTATGATATATTTATTTTTTAATGTAGGTAGCTGTTAAATTTCCTATTGTAACTATTTCAGTAAAATTTCCTAAACTATGATTTGTTAAACTTAAGAACTAAACATGTCCCTTGGTACCATTGAATAATCTTCCAATTTTGGCTTAGTTAGTGTAGGAAATCCTGCGCTAATCGAGCTAAGGATAGTTAGCAATTGTGAAACCTTCCAACAAAGTTTGGCTAGATAGAATCTTGGTAGCAATATTGTTTGCAATTAAACGGAAGATAAGTTCTAATCCTATCGTAACATTCTATCATCGTATCTGACGCATTTGGACAGAAATTTATCACCTGAATTATGAAAATACTAAAGCAATAATTCCAAAGAATAGAAGAAAATAAAATCAATTACTGATACTAGATTAAATTTTGCTTCTTTTTTTTCTATAAATTGCTAATTATTCTGAAAAAGCGAGCATGATTGTAGTTTTGAAATTGTATTATATATCCGGAAATACTATTTCTATAAGATCCTCGTGAGTTTGAAACAATGTTTTTAGGGAATTGACTGGAAAAATCCATTTTGAGTCTGCAGATTTGGATAAATGACAAGTGTGTTTTTACGAAAAGCGGAAAAACGCAGCTAACTGAAGTTTTATATTTTGGTTTCATCCCATTAGAGGATCTAGACAAAAAAACATCGCAATCAAAATTCTTCAATCGAAAGTTCACCTCTTTTTTGAATTGATTGTTATTTATTTCTCCAAAATGACTTCATCGTCATTCTTTATACTTGCTTTATTCATATTATTCTTCAATTTTTATTCATAACGTTTTACTGTGATATAAATAGTTATTTATTTAACAAGTGTGGAAAGTAGTACTTTTCCTCACACGAGACAGGGTTTGCACGCACGAGCGAGCGAAGCGAGGCGAGTGCAAGTGCAAATTGCCGAGTGTGAGGAAAATACTTTACACTCGAGTTAAATATTATATTTTTTCTGCAACCATTAGGGTTAACCTAATTAAGTTAACCATTAACTTAAAAAAAAAAAAAAAAAAAAAAACTAAACAGGCATCACTAGAATCCATTTTAAATTTCTATAAGGTAACACTATAACCTTTTTAACTGCTATAATTAAAAATATCTAATTATTTATTAAAGTATTATTTTTATTTCTATATTCCTTTCAATTTTTATTTTATTTATTAATATTCGTTTTTTAATTATTTAGTTACGTTAAATAAGCTTATTAACGCTTTTCAGAAAATATTTAATAACAAAACTTCTTATATCAAGGAAGCACAATTAAGTTTTTTTCACTCACTAGTGAGGAAAGTGACACTAATGGGAATTTTTCCCCACTAGTGAGGTAAAGTTGGGCATTACACAGTTGATTTTAATTGAGTAATGAGAACTTTCCTACGTTGCAGAAATTTTATATTGACCATTTTTTCAGTTAATAAATTACCTTGTAAAAACTAAATTTCTGTACATGTACCTGCTAATAAGCGAATATTTTGAAAATATTCATATATTTTTTTTAATAACAAACACGGTTTTAATAAAATTTTATAATTGAATTAAATGTTAAATTTAAATGATATTATTATATAAATAATCCATATACCAAATGGAGCTGGAATCAGATATCTGCCCTCAGCATAGCTTTTTTTTGCGAAATTGCTAATTAATCCGTTTACTGCATTTTTTGTTTACTATAATAGTTCTTTAATTTATAGTTCTTTAATAACAGTATTGCACTAATAATAATAGTTCTTTAATCAAAAAATGTATTTCTTCAAATGACATTTTGTCAGTTTAATAACGTTTTATAAAGTGAATCGTTATTTGTGTATCATTGACTCCAAATCCGTGTTTTAAGGATATAAACCTATTTATCTACAGGAAGAAGTGTTTTAAGCTGGGATAACGTAGTGTCAGGAGAAAAATAAATAAATAAATAAATCGCTTCTGAATTATAAATATAGAAAAAAAATGCGTGCAAAGCGCTGGTAAAAGGCGAAGGGTCAAAGTGTAGGAATAAGGATAAAATACTGGACCAGATCTCTCTCTCTCTCTTTGAGATAAGTATCTAAGAAACTGGCCTGATGCCCACACACTGATTTTTAGTTCGACAATTTAATCTAAAACTAAACTACACGTTATTTAACAGTTTAGCCATTGTACATTTAATCACAAAATTTTACTTCAGTTTCTTAGTTTTTAGTTAGTTTAGTTGCCAGCAATTTATTTAAAATTTATTATTTATACTTTATTTGACTATTAATCTATTCATTGTGATTTCCACTCAGTTTTTGAAAAGACTACTTTGAGGGTCGCTAACGTTAATAATCAACATATCTTCAACAACCCTCCAAAATAAAAGGATACAATATTTAAGCAAGTTTAAGTAAGTATGCGGTATTTCTTCTTTGACCAAAGATAAGATAAACACGGATTTAATTACATTTAATGTAATAATCGATTTTTTTTTTGTTGGAAAAAATACCAAAAAAAGAATCGATTATTACATTAAATGTTTTCAGTTTTAGAAAGTAAAGTAGAATTAAATATAAATGAATGCAAAAGGAGTTCAGTTTGAACTAATTTAGTTATTTACAATTTATACAGTAAATAAAAGATTAAACCAAGAAATTTATACAGTGGTTGGCGCGAGGGAGCTGTAATTTAGCCTTCTGTAAGTTGAATAAAATTGTTTTCTCGTTTAATATTCAGAAGGGACGCTGTTTGTTGTAAAGTAGAAAGGAATAGGGGATTTCGTGGAAAAATAGTTTTATTTTTTGTGACTTAAAAAAGGAAAATATTATTCATGACAGGATGTGAATATATGCCTGTGTATGTGTATGTTATTAGGCAGGATACGGGGTGGTGAATTTGGGTGAATAATGGCTCTATTAGCAGTCTGCTAGTGTATGTGGTAGATCGTGCAAAATTTATATAATAGCACACATTATACCCCCGTATTCTATGTGCTATGGGATAAAAGCAAAATTACCCCCGATGAAATAACGAGTACATTTTTTTTAGTATTTAGTTTCTATTTATTTTCATACTTAAAATTATAGGTTGTGTATTATGTGTTTTGTAAATTTAAATTTTGGAGTTCGGGTGTCTTTCTCGATGTGAAGCAAGCCTTAGATAGGGAATGGCACCCGGGTTAGCTCTGGAAACTCAAGGGCATTCTTCCGTTCACTCACTTCCATATCTTGTGTCAGAGGGTTACCCTCAAATTCAAATCGGAACATCGTATTTAGCTAACGCTATTAAATAACGAGACTGATGCTGCTACAGAAGAACTATGCATGCGCCAAACGACCGACAGCTGTACAACGTAAAGCCTTCTCTTTCGATTGCAGCGTCTCACGTTCTTCGATCCTCGAAGGGATGTGCGGCCCCCCCGGCCTAGAATTTATCTTTTAGCACAGCATTGTGTCCGGTTGGCAGCACTGGAGAAGACAACGGAGAGGGGGCTCCAGTGTGTGCCTGGGAGCTCGAGCCAGTTGCCCTTGGGGCTTCTCACAGGATCCTGAGTCTGTGTCACTTTGTACGACGGTTGCAGCCAAGTATCTGACTGTAATATTGAAATTTTATGGCCATCGTCTTCCTGTGTCATTCCCAACAGTGTTTAAATTGTAGAAGAGCATTAAAGGCCAAGCACGTGCTGATGTTAGCTATACTCGTATGTCTGGTTATAGGGTTCTGAACTGTAAGTTGTAATAAGTAATTATGATCTAGACCTTATGGTATTTTCTTTGTACTTTTACCAAATTGAAAATATAAATATATTTGTTCTTTTTAAGTGAAGGTATTCTGGGTGTTGGTGGCGTCCCCCACCCTTCCCTTTCCTTTAATTTGTTATTTTATTTTTGTTGCTCTCCCAAATTGCCTAGGAAAGTCTAACACATTGTCCCTCAGTCTCTTCAAAAATCTTTCACACGTGTTTGTAGAGAAATCTGTCCGATCGGAACCGTCGTTGGTGAAAGAGGTGTTAGTTTCGTTTTGCCGAAAAACATGATACTACACATGTAGAAGAGCAACGAATTGTCGTGAAACTGGGTAAAACCGCTACTGAAACTTATCTTTTATTAAAAGAAGTTTATGGCGATGAATTTTTATCACGTGCGCGAGTTTTTGAGTGGTTCAAGCGTTTCCAAGATGGCCGGAGAAGACGTCGGAGATGATAACCGCCCAGGTCACCCTTCCACGTCCAAAACGGATGAAAATATCGATTATAATTAATCAACATTACTACCGTGAGGTGCTTGCTCAACTCCGTGAAAGAGTAAGGAAAAAACGACCCGATTTGTGAAAGAACGGGTCATGGTTCTCAGGTTTAGGCTATCCATGTGACTATTATCTGTTCCCCAAAGTCAAATCTACATTGAAAGTAACACGATTTCAGTCCGTTGAAGCTGTGAAAGAAAAAGCGGTACGAGTCATGCAGGAGCTGACAGAAAAAGACTTCGAGCACTGTTTCGAACAATGGTAAATTCGCATGGAGCGTTGTAGGAATAGGGGAGAGGTGTATATTGAAGGTGATAATAACTAAATATATATAAATTTAAAATAAAATGTTTTATAGCAATAGTCTCGTTATTTAATAGCCACACCTCGCATCTTATTGGAGCGGGTGTTCCGCAAGGAAGCTTCTTAGGACCTATCCTATATGTTATATACACAGCAGAGATACCAATCTATCCTGAAACTGTCCTTCTAACTTATGCAGATGATAGCGCTATACTTTCTTCTCACGTTAATCCAGTAACTTAAGGCAGTTACCTCCAGGCTGATCTCTTTTCTCTTGAGGAATGGTTTAAAAAATGAAAAATCAAGTTAAATGAAACCAAATCTCAAAATATTACTTTTACTCTCCGCCGCATCATTCTTCCTCCGATCTTCTATGACTCAATTCCAATTCCTCCTGCCAATGTTGTCCGTTATTTTGGGCTTTATTTAGACAAAAGACTGACTTGGAACCCGCACACACGACTTAAACGAACTGAAGTTAGCAGACGTTATCGACTACTTAAAAGACTACTATACCAACTTTCACTTAATAACAAAAGACTGATTTACAACTCTAGACTAAAACCCGCCGGGATTGAACTGTAGGGTTCAAAGAAACGCTCCAATCTTCACAGAATTCAATCTCTTCAGTCTAAAATTCTCCGCACTATCGTAACGGCTCCATTTTTGCGTTTCAAATCTAACTATCCACAAAATCTTGGAAATTCCGTTTGTAGGTCAGGTTGGCACGAACTCGCTATAAAAGTTTCCATCAGAACTTGCACTCTCATTCCAATCCTCTTGTCCGCCATTTATCTTCTCATCACCATCCAGATCATCCTCCCAGACGATTAAAATCAGCCAGTGGCCTCGCGATTTTCTCTCTTCTGAAGAGAGTAGCTAATCCTGGAGACGACTTAGGGAGTGTTATCACTGGGTAACTTCTTCCCTTAATTAGTAAGTTTGTAGTGGTGTCAGTTATTATTGTCATTGTTACTTATAGCGTATCTAGCGCTGGTGTCACTTAAATTTAAAAAAAATTGCACTAAAAAAAAATTGGTAAAATTGGTAAAAAAAAACATTGTCTTTACTTCTTCTATCTAATCAAATGAAATCAAAAAAATCATCCGTTTTAATTGATATTGAAGTTGAACCTTTCAAACTGAAATCAATGCCTAAAGTGTGAAGTTATTGTTTGTGCTGAGCTTTGTTAAGTGATTGAGGAATGAATTCAAAGCGTAGAGAAACCCGATATCTTCTATCCGGCGCTCCTAGTATGAGTAAAAAGCCTGCAATTAAGTGGGCTACTGTAACTCACTTCATAATCACCCATCTCATCCCCACTCCACTTTCAATCTTACACACGCGCACGCGTGTTGAGTGTGTATCTGTAGCCTGCTTACCTTAATAAAAACATCTATTTTGAAAGGACATAATTATATACTAGTATCTCTTATATACTATTTTTCCTAATCTGATCGGACCACAGCAGTAGAGCTCTGGGCCTACAAAGTAATTTTGCAACGAGCAATTATCATCTTTAAAGAACTTTGCAGCTAGTAATTCAAAAGCTGGCTTTATGTATATATATAAATTCGTCCTTATGGATGTGTGCGTTTAGCTTTAAGCGCTTTTAACAAACTTGCAAAAGCGTTTAGCACAATCCAATGAGATCTAGAGGCTTTTATTCAGACTACCCTAGAGCGGGATTCCCTTAATACTTGTTTAATTGCTTTAATCCGTCAAAAGGAAGTTGTTCATTTCTCAACTTCCTATAGAAATACTTTAAATTAAATTTTAATTGTTTACGATGATTAATGAGTATTTCCTACGAAATTCAATAGTTTAAAGATTTGAATTAACTAACAACTTCTTGAACAGTTCATTGTGAGGTTCATAATGAACATTAGATAATATGCTTTCCACGTTAACTCTCAGCGTATTTCTAACTTCCTTAATTATTAAAACTAGATTTTATATATATAAATTTACGCTGTATAGTTTTAATTTCTCCTACGCTACGAAAACAAGTTACGATCGTGCAGATTTACGATTCCAAAATTTTCCCGAACTGCACTGCTGAAATTCCTTTTCATCCTAGAAAAATAACTTCAACTTTTCCTGTCTTTTCGTCCTGCACCTGTCTCGAACTCTAGAAACCTTCCAGAAGATCTGCCCTTAATAGAACAGAGGTTGTGCGAAATATGTTGCGTTAATGGCGAATGAACAGAAAAATGAATTTAAACCACTTTTACGCTCACAAAACCCTACTTGTTCTAGCTCTGAATTCAATACATCGCTTCCCAGTTCTGAACAGAGTACGCTACGTTAAAAGACTACTATACCAACGTCCAAATCTTTCACTTAATAACAAACGACTGATTTACAACTCTAGACTAAAACCCGCCTGGATTGAACTGTGGGGTTCAAAGAAACGCTCCAATCTTCAAAGAATTCGATCTCTCCAGTTTAAAATTCTCCACACTATCGTTAACGGCTCCATTTTACGTTGCATATGGACTAGCAATAAACTTAGAATCCTCACACCAAACTAGGGAGAATGAAGAGATTAACAAACGATTTCTCTTGCTATCAAGGACTACGTGGCAAACGATTTAAACTTACACCTCCCTTTCTATAACTTTCTATAGAAAATTTGGTTCTCCCTAGATCTAGGGGAGCCTCATTAAAAAGAACCTATAGAGGATGTGGCCTGGCCTGAGATCTTCTACTTTTTCTGCAATTCCTCGGGGATTACCAGGTATTTATTTAGAAGATAATGGGTTCCTTCAAGAGGTGTTGTACCAGCTTAGTAGAGGGGCAACCTGAAGAAGATGCGTCTAGAATTTAAAGGCACTTGTAGATTCTTTGGAGAATTGTAGGAAACTTTAATACAACTTAGTTGACATTATCTAGTAAAGATTTAGATACGAACTTATCTTGTAGAAAACATTGCTGCAACATGTAGGTAATCCATGCATTAGAGGTGTAGGGTTCTGATAAGCATTCTAATCTTTACCGAATTCAATGCTTTCAATCCAATATCTTTCTAGAAATCAACAAAGTTAACTTATTTTGTCTCCAATAAAACACCTACATAGTAATGATCCGTTTCCTTCCATGTCCAATCTGTTGAAATTCCTCTATCATAACCACAACTTCTTATCCTATCAACACAATCCTCTTATATAACAGCTTACAAGCCTAACCTTACCCAATTCTCCCGTTAGACGACTGAAGCCTCCAGTTGCCTCATGATCATCTTCACTAATTCCAAGGCCATGAAATGATGGATCCTACTTGGGTATCGTGTTCAAATGTCATTCATGTCATTTTATTTTCACATTTTCTAGCTGAACATTTTAGAGTCTCAAAGAAATAAATGGATAATAATAATAATAATAAAAAAGTGTTTTGCCTGAAGTATCCTTCTTAGAGTTTCTTGGCGTCCCGAAAAAGTGGTTTTAGCAAATTGATCTGTTTATGCAAATTTCTCGTTTTCAAATTTAATTAAGTTTACCAATGAGCCGATCATGTTTATTTATTTTATTTAATGTATTTTTTCGATATCTTTTAGGGATATTGTCCCAGGGCAAAATACATTGTTTTTTCTTTTCTATAATCTCTCTAACGTCCATTTATTCCTTTTTTTATGATCATATTACGCTATACTTTGTGAAAACTATATTTTGATAATCACAAATATCGTAATTTTTTTTTCTAAAGATCAGTAATAATATGATTTTAGGCTTGGCTAATAACTACCAAAATAAATAAAAGCAATTTACTCATCTAAGTCTGTACAAAGACTGCTCTATTTCCATTTCTCCGACTACTTGCAGGTTGTTGAAGCAAGTAGCTTGGCTTGTCAATCAATGGTTCTCAGTGTGTTGAATGACATTTTGTCATTAATAGTGACAGCCGAACAACAATACAATCCACATGATAAAGGAATACCTCAATCACAGCAGCGAATGGAAATCTGTCGAACTATATCAAAAGTTGAAATCAATTTCACCTGTTTTACATTCTGGTTGAATATTGATTTTTATAACAACGTGAAAATTTATATCAAAAGTTTATATAATAGAATCATGGCCTTGTTTTAAGTAAGTGATGTTTTTTTTGTGGCATATATTTTGTTAAAGTCCTCAAAAACCAGTTTTATTTGGAGTTGCGCAGTGCTAACTAACGTAACCTTTAAACTTGTGTCTAGTTTAGACTTCATAGTTTGTCTTCTCTCTTAAAATTCTAACCTTTTAACCTCATTTCTCTCAACAATTTATGCATCTACTGCATTCTGCCCTCGTTGGGAACATCATTTCTTCTTATGTTTAATGAATAAATACATTATCTAAACAGTCTCACTTTTGTTTTCTTATTTACATAGTGAAACTCACGTGATGATAATTACTCTAATTAAGTTTTAATGTACGTAATTATCAGCAGGTCGTTCATCTCTGGTAATTTATTCATAATCTTCCCTACTTATTTTCTGCTTCTACTTTGAAGCAAAGCTTTCGGTTCGTGATTAACTTTTTTATTCGAATTTTCTGTTTTCTCCTCACAAAGGCGCTTTATTTTGAAGAAATTCTTAGGTTCGAACGAAGTTTTAGACTATAATGTTACACTACAAGAATGCCTTTACTAAAATACTATTTTGATATTTATGAAAGGAGAGAATTTTTTAGTGATAATTGCTTGCACTGCTCCCGATACTTTCATTCACATTTGCATCCTTAAACGCTGCTCTCTATCGGAATACGAGGTGTGGCTATTAAATAACGAGACTATTGCTATAAAACATTTTATTTTAAATTTAAACATATTTAGTTATTATCACCTTCAATATACACCCCACCCCTATCCCTACAACGCTCCACGCGAATTTACCATTGTTCGAAACAGTGCTGGAAGTATTTTTCTGTGAACTCCTGCAGGAGGCGTGCCGCTTTTTCTTTCACAGCTTCAACGGACTGAAATCGTGTTCCTTTTAATGCAGATTTGATTTTGAGGAACAGATAAAAGTCTCATGGGGCTAGGTCAGGCGAATAAGGCGGATGGCCTAAAACTGGTATGTTGTACTTGGCTAGAAACGTCTTGACAGACAATGCAGTGTGAGCCGGCGCGTTGTCTTGATGGAGAATCCATGACTTGTTCTTTCACAAATCGAGTCGTTTTTTTCCTTACTCTTTTACGGAGTTGAGCAAGCACCTCACGGTAATAATGTTGATTAATTATAATCGATATTTCCATCCGTTTTGGACGTGGAAGAGCGACCCGGGCGGTCATCATCTCCGACTTCTTCTCCGGCCATCTTGGAAACGCTTGAACCACTCAAAAAACTCGCGCACGTGATTTACATTCATAGCCATAAACTTCTTTTAATAAAAGTTAAGTTTCAGTAGCGGTTTTACCCAGTTTCATGTGAAATTTCACGACAATTCGTTGTTGCTCTACTACGTGTGTAGTATCATGTTTTCAACAAAACGAAACTAACACCTCTTACACAAACGACGGTTCCGGTCAGACAGATTTCTCTACAAACACGTGAGACGCTGCAATCGAAAGAGAAGGCTTTACGCTGCACAGCGGTCGGTCGTTAAGATTTGGCGCATGCATAGTTCTTCTGTAGCAGCATCAGTCTTGTTATTTAATAGCCACACCTCGTAGTTTTGTTAGCAGCCTTCACTGATAAAATTGAAGCTCGTTAAACGCTTTCAAGATAAGCATTTTAAAAAAAATCTGCTTTTTTAGTCGTACAGAGAGACATTTACAAAAACAAAGAAAGTGACGTATCAAAGTGCCACTATACTGAGCCCATGCCGTGGTTTTTTGCAATTGTTTTTGTAAAATATCATTACAGTAAAAGTGTTAAACGCAATAACGGGTAAAACAAAGGCATGCGAGTTTTTCTTAACTGATCTCTTATTTCTTATATATATTTTTTAATAATGTTGACCTGATCAAATATATATACACACATTGATTCAAATAAACAAATTATAGCATTTCACCTTTCATAATTACGAGATTGACATTTTCGTAATTGACAAGAATAGTCAAACCAAAATAAATAAACTAATTTTCTATTTAAATGGACAGATTCATCTGTGGTTTTGTTGATAAATTCTTGAAGCATAATCTAGGAAATTATTTAATAAACAATTTAGGCGATGAACATTTCTGCTGTTGACGGTTGTTCAATTATTCATCCAAGGCTTCCCAACTTGACACTTCTAAGGTTTCGCTTACATCGACCTTACAGCTATAAATAAATTTACTCGTTTTTGTTTGTTTATATTTTAGTTACCTTTTTATTGATGTTTTTAAAATAAATATAACGTCGAAGGCGCTAACATCTGCGGTAGTTGATGCTTAAAAAATAAATAAATAAATAAAAAATGACGTTGTGGATGTAAATATTATTTTTTTCAACATAAATCTCTTTAATTTGTTTTTGGTACAACCTATTTTACATTTATTTATTTTGTAAACATAAAGAAATTTACGGATTTTTATTTTAGCCCAATTTATGGATTAACTTAATAGTTGCAAATGGATAAATTAGTTAAATTATCCAATTTTTTGGCTTTCTCTTACTAGATAATTGTGTAAAGTTTTCTACTTCAAGTAACAACGGAAGTATCCTATTTTAGGTTAGGTTATGTGTGTGTATAAAGTCAAAAATCGCAGGAAGTTTAATATATCGTCGGAAGTGGCAACAGACGATGCCTCAGTAAGGATTTGATAACCAAAATCTGTCTAAAGGAGAAAGGACCCATTATGTTGAATATATAAATATGTACCAAATTTTAAGAAAATCAACTGATAAGAAGGGCCAGTTAGTTGTTCTAGAAAGCTTTTCTTTAACGTTTCATTTCAGTATAATGTACGGTATCACAAACTGTACAATATGTTGATAATAATTGAATATGACCTAAACATAATTAGAAGAAGCTGTAAGTTAGTAATTACTTTATGAGTAATAACCAGAGAAAGTCGCCAAAACATCGGAATTTTTGTTCACCATATTTTTTTACTTTCCATTTCTTCCCAAGAAAGTGAAGCTGTTGATGAATTCTTGAAAAGTTAAAAAAGTTTTTAATTGAAAATTGATTAAATTTTTGATAATTAACTTGAGATTGCAAATAGAAATCATAGGAGAAAGCATTTTTCTTTTAAAATTTCACTTTCTCCTTAAATTTCGATCTAATTGTCTTGAACTCAATTCAAGTAATTTATACTTTTATTTATATTGCACTTCTAATATTATTTTTATACGCATTTTTTCATTTTTGAAATTGAATTTAGCTTGTACAGTATCTAAGAAACAATTAGATAGGGGGAGGGGTGTATATTGAAGGTGATAATAACTAAATATGTATAAATTTAAAATAAAATGTTTTACAGCAATAGTCTCGTTATTTAATAGCCATACCGCGTGTCGTATTGAAGCGGGTGTCCGCAAGGAAGCATCTTAGGACCTATCCTATATGTTATACGAGTATACACAGCAGAGATACCAATCTATCCTGAAACTGTCCTTCTAACTTATGCAGATGATACCGCTATACTTTCTCCTCACGTTGATCCAGTAACTTCACACAGAAACCTCTTTTCTCTTGAGGAATGGCTTAAAAAATGGAAAATCAAGTTGAATGAAACCAAATCTCAAAATATTACTTTTACTCTTCGCCGCATCACTCTTCCTCCGATCTTCTGTGACTCAATTCCAATTCCTCCTCCCAATGTTGTGTCCGTTATCTTCGGCTTTATTTAGACAAAAGACTGACTTGGAACCCGCACACACGACTGAAGTTAACAGGCGTTATCGACTACTTAAAAGACTACTAGACCAACGTTCAAAACTTTCACTTAATAACAAACGACTGATTTACAACTCAAGACTAAAACCCGGTATTGAACTGTGGAGTTCAAAGAAACGCTCCAATCTTCAACGAATTCAATCTCTTCAGTCTCAAAATTCTCCACACTATCGATAACTGCTCCATTTTACGTTTCAAATCTAACCATCCACACAGACCCGGAAATTCCGTTTTTTAGGTCAGGTAGCACGAACTCGCTATAAAAGTTTTCATCAGAACTTGCCTTCTCATTTCAATCCTCTTGTATCTAAGAAACAATTGGTTAGACTTTTATGTTGGGGCAGAAAATAAAATAACTAATTGTTCAAAAGATTTTGTACAGTTTTATTTATTTTTTTTATTGAAATCGTGAATAGTCCGTTTTTTTTCAAGTATTAGCTTCTTTACGCTGGAAAGCGTTAATAATAGAAGCATCGAGTGAGAGAAAACTCCAGAAGGAAGTAGTAAGAGAAATTTAAAAACGCCTCATTAGAGCTGAGAGATAGTAACTGTGCAATGTTAACCAAGCTGATAGGGGTTAAATGTGATTGCGGCATCCAAACAATCCTCGTTTTATCACTCAATTTCCTGTAGAATTTTTTTCTTTTTCTCTTTTAGTAGGCAGAAAAAGTGCTTTCTGTATCTCCAATCAATAAAGTGGTCGACTTCCTTTTTTTTTTATTTTTTGTTCATTAAAATGGAACGTCTGATTTGTTCCTCCAATAATGAAGGTTCAGCGTTTTTTTCTTTCCTTTTTTTTATGTACGTACCATTTAATTTTATACTTTGAAACTAAGAGACTTGGTGCACCACCGACTCCTGAATAATGTCCGTTTGTTACTGTCAGCGCTGTCCAAAATCGCTTAAGACTCGTATGAAGAGAAAGCCAATGGCAACAGAGGCTAGAAGCCTGGAACTACAACGCATATCAACCAATTCTTTAGTTTTATTTTGTTTAGTTCTATGAAGATGTGTGGCAATTTTGCAGATTTTTATGTATGCGTTTTTACCGGGAAATTCAAATTTGGAGCCTTCCCTGAGCACGAAGAAGTGATTTTTACAAAGAAAGAGAAAGAGATCTATCATTACTGGACAATGGAAAATACTATAGAAGAATGAACAAATTTACTATTTTATTTAGTTTTCATTCCACAATATGCTTTCGTTGACATATTGATACTGTTTTCCAGTTTTAGGTTATTTGCACCAAAATGGTTCTAAAGATGTTCTACCAAGTTTTTACAACTTTTTCCACCCAATTTTCACAAAACAACAAAAGACTTATCTACACCATGATAATAAAACCTGTCTGGATTTACGGAATGGAACTTTGAGACTCAGTTTAAGCTTCCAATGTCAACAGAATCAAAATCTTTTCAATCAAAAACACTCCGTCGAATCGCGCCGAAGCTCCTTACTTTGTTTCTAACTCTACCTTGCACCGAGATCTCTTTGTTCTCCATATTTCTGAAGCTACAAGATCTCTCTTTGCCAAGTACTACGACTTAGTTTATTCACATCCTAACCCATTAGTTTCCCAACTTACTGCACTACCAGGAAATCCTCCAAGATGGTTGAAGCGCCAGTGTCCACGTGATCTTCTTAATGAACCCAGTACACGCGAGAATAGTTCTTAGTGATCATCTTTGATAGTTTTCATCATTTAATGCATTTTCCCTCATGCTACTCACCAAATTTGTTCATATGTATCGAGTGTACGTTGTGCTCTTCCCATCTATGATTGTGCCCAGTAATTGTTTAATTCTAGGGACTAATTTTAGATTTATATGCATCTTTAGCATCTGTTACTAAGAACAGTTAGCGAAGGTTCACTTTAATGTGAGCCGATGATTTTTTTTTTTTTTTATGATTTAAGGCGCGTCAACATCTAAGGTTATTAGCGCCCGGAGCTTTTTTCAGTGAACTGCCGGCCTCCGGACAGTGTTCTCTTGTTACAGACAACACTGTCCATCACCGGACAGTGAGCTGGAAGAAGCTCCTAGGAAGAGAAAATCTAAGGGTCATCAGCTGGATTTGAACCCGGGACCTCCGCGTGGGAGTCCAGTACGCTAACCGCATAGCTAATCCCTTCCCCGATGATCTGATGAGCCGATGATCTTTTGAAAACTGTGTTAAGGGTTAATTTATCCATCTTTATTATTATTATTATTATTGAACTAAGGAATCAAGATTGGCGAGGAATCGGTCAAATAAAAACAACTCGTCTTTTTGCCAACGTTTCGACAAATAATATTGCCTTCTTCAGGGCCTGGATATTACAGATACAAAAATACAAACAATTTAGAAAATCAGTAATACAAAAATAATAATAAATAAAATAAGATACAATAATTTTTTTATAATTATTGAAAAAATAAGACCTTACTTCTACCGGATCACTTCTGCAGTATGTGGTCGATTGCAAATAATGTATTATTATTATTATTATTATTTATAGAGCGTATTTGAAACACTGGTAAGGACAGTTTCAGCACCTGGCTGGATTAGGAATTGTTTGGATATGTAACTTGTTATATCGGCTTAACTTGTTGCAGAAATGTACTGCAGTTGTGGAAATAAATGAAATTAGAAGTTTATACTAGACTTTTCATTAAATCCACTAAATACAAGTAGGCCTATCGTTTTTATTTTAGACATTTTTACCTATAAAAGTAATATAGTAGTGATAAAATAATAATTGGGGTGTGTCTTGCTTCTCTGGTAAAATATATTTTGTGCCGTTTAGTAAATCTGAACAAATTTTTAGCAAAACTTACAAATGGATGACAATATTTTTGAGAATTTCAGCTGTAGAAAGTTCCATGATTGTATTGACACCAGTTTTTTATTCATAATTAAGTTTTTTTTTATGTAAGGCTTGACAAAATTTGAGGTCTTCGGAGCTGGGAGCCTTTTCTTAAGAGCATTACAGCGTTATAGTCAAAACTGTTTATCACCGGACCAGTACAAGTGGCTCCAAAAAAGAAGGAAAATTTAAATTGTAAGCCTGATTCAAATCTCAGAACTACCCGATCTAGCCTCTTCGGCCTAATGTACGACCGATGTTGTTTTAGTACTAACCAATATGGCCATCACTATTGTTTAATCAATAGACTGCTCATTTTAGCTCTATATTAATATTAGCATCTGGCCAATAGCAAAAATACCTGGCAGTGCCAGTTATGCAAGCCAATTGTGTGCGCATAAACTGCAGTTTTTGAAAATTATTTGCAAAAAAATAAAGTTAAACGTTGCTATTTTAAATTACTTATCTCTTTAACAAAAACACTTCAAAAAGTTAAGTATAAGGGTTGATTAAAGGCCAAAAGGTACACAAATCAGCGGGTACCCAACATTTCAGTAATACTTCCGCTCGTAATTTCAGCCATATAGAAAGATTCGAAAAAGCATGTTTGATGGAATTATAATAATAATAATATATTATATATATTATTATAACAATTGATATCATTTAATTGTTCAATTCATATCATTTGCTGCATTAACTTTTCCTTCACATTTTTTAGAATTTATTAGCTGTCACAGATTCTTAAGCTGGCCATTTTCCTATCCAAAAGATTTGTTCAAGTAGCTCAACATTTAACTTAGATTGTCTGTGATCTCTTTTTCTGCAATCCCTGGGGCTCGAGATTACAGAGCATATTCTGTGCTCATTCAAAATCTTACACCGCTTCACGTTATGCATTGCAAGAGCTTTTACAAGGAAGAAAAGAGCTTTGAATGCTGTGCAAAATGAAATCATGCTCGTACTGAGGTTTGAACCTCTAACTAAGGTAAAAACGACCTTGCACAAGGGTTGAGAGCTTCTATTTGTGTGAGGTAATTCCCAATCTCTGATACGGAGACCAAACAGGTACCAACCACTTATCATTTGGCTGACTCCCACCGCAGTTCTATTGGTAAGATAAAGGAAATATCCCACCAAATAGTATTCTTATTGTATTCTATTAAAATTTCGAGTTTTTATAGTTAATGGCAATTTTATATTTTTCACAACGAGTATACACGTCGAACGCACCGTAACAGAGATTTGGTTTGTCGCTTAACTGGCTAACAAAACATTATTATGAATAGACTGGCGGTCAACGCTTATTCAACTATTTTACCGAACAGTTTTCATTAATTTTGTAAACTTCTAAAACTCAGTTTATTCAATATTATAAATTCAATAACCTGTCTAACTTTCAGCAGGTGGCCTTTTCCACCTGAGTTTTAAACATCCTTCAAACTATTGAAACTATGGCGGCAATAAACAGATTAATAATGCAGTTTCGCACGTTTCGTCATTGCTTGTCTTTTAAGTCTAGTGTGTGGGTTCCACGTAAGTTTTTTGTCTATGTAGAGCCCAAGGTAGCGCACCAGATCTGTACAAGGAAGAGGATTGCTGTTGAAGGTGGACAGGTGGCCAGGAGCCCCGCCGGAGAGTAAACGTGGCATGCTGGCATTTCTGTGGGTTTATTTTAATCAACCACTTCTTTGCCCAGGATTCTATTTTATGAAAGTGTGTCGGTAACTTGTATGAAGCTGATGTAGGATGTGTACTTGTGGCTAATATGGCTGTGTCGTCTGCATATGTACAGAGTAGTGTAGAGATTTTAGCAAAATAACTAACTATTTTACAGCGGTATTTGATTAAAGCATGGTATATATATATATCATTTCTAATTGTTTAAAATTAAATGAGGAGAATAATTTTGGGAAGAAGCTGTATATTTACATTCGGTAACATGAGAACTGTAGCCATAATCTCATTTTAGAAATAAGAGAAGATTTGAATGACAAGGGAGAAAGAGACTTTGTAATATATTCAGTTATTTGATGAGGTTAGGACTGGCACTGAGTGAAAGGGTAAAAGATAAGACATTGGAGTTGTTTGTAATGATGCTAGATGATGATGCAAGCAAAGAGGATCTGTTGACGAAGTAAACTTCTACTGAGGTGAAAGTGTTGCAAATACCAGCAGAGTCTCATCTTCTCCACCTTTAAACCGCCACCATTACCTCGTGTTACCATACAATGTATTGAATATATTTATATGTTGTGCGTTTGTGTGGCATGCATCATTCTCATGGTTCATCAGCCACTCTCCTTATCGACTATAACATCTGTACAGTTTCAGCCTTGTAACATTCACACTCTCTTAGAAGCTATATGTGGGTCGACCTACTCATCCCGTTTATCGTTTCGCAATGTGTACATTCGCTCATGTTACACTCACTCTGTGTGCTAACCTACACCTATCGATTTATAACGCTCACTTTAGATATTTAGAGGGAAACAAGTACTTCCATTTTGATAAAGTAATTCTCAACCATTACTCATCTAATTTTATTCTATTAATATTAGATAAATATTAGGTAGGCAAACTATGTGGGGTTAGTTATTATTTGTTAAATGATATATCTTATTACTTTTTTTGCTTTTTAAGAATGCTAAGCTCTCCCTGAATTTGTAAGTGGATTCCAGGTCTGGCGTTAAGTCCATGAAGAGTACTAGGTACCTACCACAATCTGTTGTGGGAAGAGGAGTGAGGTTTAGGTAAAAGGGTGGAAGAATAGTTCACCCTAGGTAGGGTTACCATACGTCCCGGTTTGGCCGGGATTGTCCCGATTTTAAGCACTTGTCCCAGCGTCCCAGCAGGTTGTTAAATGTGTACCGGTTTTTAAATGTTAAAAAAAAAGATTTAATATTTGTTAAATATAAAGAAAACGTTTGCTTGAGTGTAACGTTGGTGCCTTATTATTTTGTAAAACTAATCTAAATTTGAAATGTAGTAAATTTTATGATTTAATTGGAAATGACGAAAACTTTCTAAAAAAAGTACAATCTTCTGAGAAATACTCTTGTACAAGAAAATAATATACATATATTACTGCAATTTTTATGTAAGTGACTTTTATTATATTTTTATATTTAATACCTACATTTTTTGTGATTTTTTTACGATATACGTTTAGTTGTGTGACACTCAATAATATTAATAATTTGTAATAGCAAAATATTCATAAAAGTGTAAGTTATACTCTATTAACAATGAAAAAATCTAACAAATTAAGCTATTTATTTATTTTTAACTGACTGTCCCGGTTTGGCGTAAAAATTATATGGTAACCCTAACCTTAGGAAGAATGCAATGTAACATTTTTATCCAACAAATAAACTCCCGGAATTAGAACTGGAGATCTCTCATCAAGTCCACTCTTCAAAACAATACAAAAAGAGCCATTGAAGCTATACAATCAAAAGATTTCTTCGTCTACTTTGATTTTGGGAGCTTTAGGAACTATCTTGGACATACCATACGATATCTTATTATGGAAACTACTGAACTTTTGGCGGCCTTTACACTAAGGAGGCAGCACACAACCTAACTTGATGGCTCCTACATTCTCTACTCACTAAAATTCCATCTTCCAAAGTGCAATTCCCTTTTCGAGAACCACCACCGAAGCTGACTCTCTAAAATGTAGCCCCATTCACAGATTAATGGACTTAAACTAACAAACTTGAAGAAGAATTCTTCAAATTTCTTCGCTTGAATTTAAAAAATTTCTTACTTAAATTTTCGCTAAGAATGATAAATGGCCAAAATGAAACAATACAATAGCCAATAAAAAATGCAGTATTACTTAATATCGTTTCGCTCTTTTAAAAAAACAAGTTTGAGAAAGTAAACATTTACCAGCACTCCTTTCCTAGGCTGGTGACTTTGTGAGACTTCTTCGTAGGTCCTTAAGCTCTTTTCACGTAATTTAGGTAGGCTAAAGGTGAGCCTACAATTAGTATAAACAGAAGATTAAGGTATTTAGGGGTTAGATAGGCAAGTGTTGCTAGATCTGTAGCCCATAATTTTCAGTTTCACACAAGAAGAAATTTTAATAACGTTTAGTGCTGTAATGTAAGAGATACACGTGTAAATGTTCAAACAAGATTGTTGTTAAATCATTATTTAAACAATTGTATTGTGTTTTTGGTATTTTATAAATACTATTTAATAAATCTACAATGTAGATTTGTAGCAATGATGGCAGAAAGTTAATTTAAAAACAAAAACCGCATATTTTAAGTTTCCACAACATTCTATAAGTAGACAGCGTAAAAGTTAATACGAAATTAAGTTAAAATTTACTTCATTGAAATTTATTATGAACATAAATTATGGTAAACATTTTTTTTAAAAAAAAGTATGACAATTCATTAAGTGCGAACAAAGTTCTCTTTACACAGGAGCCTGGGATATATACAGTTAATCAAAGTGTCAAGTCTAAAATACCCCAAGAGAGTATGGAAATTGTAATGCCCCAGTTACTTTGCAACCACTTACTTTATATCACAATTAAGTTTTAAGATCCAGTTTGGTAAAAGATACTTCTAGATATAGTTTTAACAATTTTAAATAAAATTTTAATTTATCTTAACCAGCTTTTATGTTAAAAGCATTATGTATTAAAATGGATCTTTCATATACGTGCTAGTGTTATAGCTTCTTTTTTGTAATAATAATTATATTTAGTGCTCTCTGGAGGCCTGCTTCAACAATCTCCTTTATTGTTTCATCCGTTTACACAATGCTTACTCTTAGAAAAGGTAATTCTTTTATAACTAAATAAACTTTCAAAATCAGCATCCATTTTGTTTTTTATCAAATAATGTAAAAAAAGTAAAACTTTTTTGTTAAATAGTTATTCATTTGAGCAAACAATTTTGAATCACTTTTCCTATAAATTAAATATTTTATGAGTCAATTTGTAAATTATTTAGTCCAATTTAAATAAATTCTTTAATTAAATAGTACGATGACTGAAATATGGTACATTTTTGTTTACTTCACGCAGCTTCATGTGTTTTTATTAGTATTTATTTAAACATTTAAATTGGTTTTGACTCAGTTATAATATTAACTTTATTGTAAGTCTTGATAATTATAAATGACGAAAAATAAATTAAGACAAAAATATAATATATATAATAACTTAAATAGTATAATGACTAAAACAATGCAATGGCTCTAATATAAGATAGTACTCTTACTAAAAGAGCTCTTTATGTTGAAGTATAAAAGTAAGATACTGATATATTTATTTATTTATTTTGCAACTGTATGCAGTACAATGAGAGATAAGGGATGGCACAAGTACACATGCACGCATATATATATCCATACATATACGCGCACATACATGTGCACCAAGGGCGTGAGTGGAGTGATGGAAGCCGTTAGTTCGCCACTTAGGCAAACAGCAACCATCCTAGGAGGTCGGCGTTATATGTTTGAGATGATCGCGTGGTCACCGCCACTTCAGTCTGCGATGTGAATTTGAAGGAAGTGTTGTAGTATACATGACTGTGGATAAGAGGGTTGTTGTAATGACTGTGTAGATTTGAGTTGAGTTTTGTGTAGCGAGATTGGGCTATTTCCAGAGACGAGAGGAATATTTAGGGCCAGAGTGTATTGTGTGATTGGGGACGTAAATGGGAGCGTTAACCATTGTTCTTAGAATTTTAGGACTGTAAGGTTTGAAGTCTGTTGATGTTCGATTTTTTGGCACTTCCATAGAGTTGTATTCCGTACGTCCATATTGGGGCAAGTAGGGCGGTGTATAGTTTTCTTTTGTTCGTCAGGGTCAGTTTTGAACGTTTGTCGAGTAGTCTTTTCAACATTTTATACCTCAGATTGAGGTCAGTGTGAGGGTTCCATGTTAGTCGTTAGACACTGATATAAATTTTTATGTAAGCATTGAATCTATATATTAGTTCATGCTGCTGCATTACTCTATGCAGCACAGACTGTATGCTTTATATTCTCTTTTAGTTCCCCTTTAAGATAATATTATGCTGTAGACGCAGTTTTAAGTTAACCAGGTTAGTCTTTTAACTATTCTCAATCCTGCAACCTACGACTTTTGGTATCAACTTATTTAGGTAATGGGTTAAGTTCTAGGATGTAACAAAAGTCATTGAAGTTTTTTTTTTTTCGCTCATACGAGTATACTTGAAAAATTGTGAACAGTAAAGAATGTGCTTCCGCCTCCGTCCGGAACTTTTACTTTTACTTTAATAAATATTAAAAAATAAGACTTAAGCTTATTCATCAAAGAAAAATCCATTCTTCCAATCTTTGTGCCAATAATTCAATTTCTCTTTGCATCCAGGATAGTACTTTGGAGGAAAAGTATTTAATAAAAACTACTTTCATATAATCTTCGATAGTAAAATTTTTATCCTGTAATAAATGATGTGTGAAACATAATAAATGGTAGTATGAAGATGCAGATGACTAGACTATTAGCAAGTTTAGATTCCAGCTCAATTTTATTTTTGAAGCTGCCTGATGCAAGCTTGTTCGGCCTTGTTATGATGCTGAGGACTTTTAAAAAAATAAAAAGGGGTATCCCTAAAGAAGAACTATTTTCTTAAAGACGCTGATAATTTCAAAGGAGTCGTATTCCCAACGGCCTAAATCCGAGACTTTTAATTTCTCCACTGCCTTCTTGAAGTCCTCTAGCAGCCATTTCCTCTGGGATATTCAACATCCAACTTTTCCCTAGGCTTTCCTTTCCTTTAATTTACCAAGTGATAAAATTAAACATCTTCGGCTGTTTCTACCCATTAATCCTGTATCACTTCCACCGTACCACCCAAATTTTCGTATCCACAACAGTCAAATATTTTTATTTAAAATTTAACCGTTATTATCTCATTAACTGTTACCACGAAAACATTGCGATTTATACTAGTTATAGAGAAAACTTTTAACTACAATTCGGTAAAGAATTCATTAAAATCGGTGCAATAAGTAAAGAGATGTAGAGGTTTGAAATTTGAACGCTTACAAAACCACCTAAATTTAACCTCTTATATCTCATTAACTGTTACCACGAAAACATTGCGATTTATACTAGTTATAGAGAAAACTTTTAACTACAATTCGGTAAAGAATTCATTAAAATCGGAACAATGTAAATAAAGTTATCGAGGTTTGAAATTTGAACGTATTTGAAAACCACAAAAATTTAACTTCCTATATCTCATATAGTATTAACATTAAAACATTTCTATTTACACTACTTATAGAAAAAACTTTTCTCTACAATGCGGTAGAGAATTCATTAAAATCGGAACAGTAGAAAAGTGATACAAACTTTATAGTCAAGGAGGGAAGCGTTAACAACTTCCTCGTGCTAAATTTTATCAAATTGGACAAAGCGTTATAGAAAGTAATAACAGTTTAGGTGAGTGCCTTACTTGTGACAAATTTCCCTCCTTAAGCAGCCCAGCATCGAGACTTCTAAAGTGCAAAACTATACAAAATTTCGATTCGAATGATACTTCATTCATGAAAATCGGTACACTAGTTTTGTTCCTACGTTGTTTACAAAAATGGTTAACAATAAGAAGCACAAGAAACAAGAACAATTTTTGAAATTGCCTTTTTGCCCATTTTCGGCAACGTTTTTCTGGAAATTTATTACATCTTGGTTGTTTTAAAAAGATTACAGTAATATAGAAGTATTTGCCCTATATTTTAAAGAAAATATGGGAATTTTATCTTTTATAGGAAAAGAGAAAAAAAATTGTCAAAGTTGAGTGTTTTTAAACGTTACGCTTTTTCGTACAGTTTTTGACGATCAACCCTTATACAACTGTCCTACCGGATAAGAAGTTTATTTTTTGAGATATTTCGTTTATAATTTTGAGATTAATATATTTGAAGAATTAAGAGAGAGATATGTATGTATGAGATATTCAGAATGCTGGATTACTAGACTAGACTATAATTTGTCATTCCTTGCAAGAATATTAAATACATTTACATGAGCGTTTTCCTCGCTTTCCCTTATTTCCCTGCAGAGACCAACTTCTTTGGTAGTCTCTGCTTGAGCGCTTCTCCTTTCCACATGTCTCTAGGGTTTATTTGCAACAGTATTAAGGTCGCACGAGGTTTACTTCGCTTAGGAAGGCAGACGCATACATTCTCAGCATGTCCTCAGCCATAGCAGGCTATAATTCCTAATCTCCCCCTAATTTATAAACGAATCCCACCAACTAAGTCTAAAAGTATTTGTCACGCATCAATTCACAGGAATTTTCCAATTGAAGAAAAAGAATTTATTTCTATATTTGAGAATATTTGAAATTCTTTTCAAATATATAATTTATAACTGAACGATAGATAAGAAATTTAAATTGTGAATTACACATACAAGGTGTGGCTATTAAATAATGAGACTATTGCTAAAAAACATTTTATTTTAAATTTATACATATTTAGTTATTATCACTATCAATATACACCCCTCCCCTATCCGTACAACGCTCCATGCGAATTTACCATTGTTCGAAACAGTGCTGGAAGTCTTTTTCTGTAAGCTCCTGCATGACGCGTGCCGCTTTTTCTTTCACAGCTTCAACGGACTGAAATCCTGTTCCTTTTAATGCAGATTTGACTTTGGGGAACAGATAAAAGTCACATGGGGCCAGGTCAGGCCTATTAAAGCGGATGGCCTAAAACTGGGATGTTGTACTCGTACTTGGCTATAGAAAAGTCTTGACAGACAATGCAGTGTGAGCCGGCGCGTTGTATTGATGGAGAACCCATGACTTGTTCTTCCACAAATCGGGTCGTTTTTTCCTTACTCTTTCACGGAGTTGAGCAAGCACCTCACGGTAGTAATGTTGATTAATTATAATCGATATTTTCATACGTTTTGGAAGTGGAAGGGCGACCCGGGCAGTCATCATCTCCGACGTCTTCTCGGCCATGTGAAATTTCACGACAATTCTTTGCTCTACTACATCTGTAGTATCATGTTTTCGGCAAAACGAAACAAACACCTCTTACACAAACGACGGTTCCGGTCAGACAGATTTCTCTACAAACACGAGAGACGCTGCAATCGACAGAGGAGGCTATACGCTGCACAGCTGTCGGTCGTTAGGATTTAGCGCATGCATAGTACTTCTGTAGCAGCATCAGTATCGTTATTTAATATCCACACCTCGTATTATACGATATGAAATTTCTAATGGAAAAAAATAACTTTAAAAAGTACCTCAGTTATGAAAATCGGTTCATGCGTTTAGGCAACAACAAAAAACAAGAACAAGTTCTGTAAATGCCAACTATCATTCTAAGCCAGTGGTTCTTAACCTTTTCATAGACGCAGAACACAATTATATGTATATATTATTCTCGCCGAACACTAACATTAAATAATTTGAAATTCGGTATTTAGCAATAACTTAAAATTCAATTCAAATTAAAAAAAAGGAACAATTTTTTGTTTTCGTATCTTTCCTAAGTTTCTAAATTTCAATACATTTAAAATTGAAATTTCACGGAACAATTGGACCATATTCGCGGAACACCGGTTAAGAACCACTGCTTTATATCTTCTAAAATTATAGATCTGTGCACAAAATAACTATAGCTTATAATTGAGAAAAACAAAGTGTACAAGAGAACAAAATTTCATACCAATACGTGGTTCAAAGTGGGAGATATAGAACGGCCATAATTTTACAGAATTTCATGACCCAAAAAATTTTCAACCCTTTATATCTTCTACATTTATAGATCTGTGAACAAAATAACTATAGCTTATAATTGAGAAAAACAAAGTGTACAAGAGAACAAAAGTTCATACGAATACGTGGTTCACAGTGGGAGATATAGAACGGCCATAATTTTACAGAATTTCATGACCCAAAAAATTATCAACCCTTTATATCTTCTACATTTAAAGATCTGTGCACAAAATAACTATAGCTTATAATTGAGAAAAACAAAGTGTACAAGAGAACAAAATTTCATACGAATACGTGGTTCAAAGTGGGAGATATAGAACGGCCATAATTTTACAGAATTTCATGACCCAAAAAATTTTCAACCCTTTATATCTTCTACATTTATAGATCTGTGAACAAAATAACTATAGCTTATAATTGAGAAAAACAAAGTGTACATGAGAACAAAATTTCATACGAATACGTGGTTCACAGTGGGAGATATAGAACGGCCATAATTTTACAGAATTTCATGACCCAAAAAATTTTCAACCGTTTATATCATCTACATTTATAGATCTGTGCACAAAATAACTATAGCTTATAATTGAGAAAAACAAAGTGTACAAGAGAACAAAATTTCATGCGAATACGTGGTTCAAAGTGGGAGATATAGAACGGCCATAATTTTACAGAATTTCATGACCCAAAAAATTTTCAACCCTTTATATCTTCTACATTTAAAGATCTGTGCACAAAATAACTATAGCTTATAATTGAGAAAAACAAAGTGTACAAGAGAACAAAATTTCATACGAATACGTGGTTCACAGTGGGAGATATAGAACGGCCATAAATTTACAGAATTTCATGACCCAAAAAATTATCAAACCTTTATATCTGCTGCATTTATAGATCTGTGCACAAAATAACTGTAGCTTATAATTGAGAAAAACAAAGTGTACAAGAGTACAAAATTTCATACCAATACGTGGTTCAAAGTGGGAGATATAGAACGGCCATAATTTTACAGAATTTCATGACCCAAAAAATTTTCAACCCTTTATATCTTCTACATTTATAGATCTGTGAACAAAATAACTATAGCTTATAATTGAGAAAAACAAAGTGTACATGAGAACAAAATTTATTACGAATACGTGGTTCACAGTGGGAGATATAGAACGGCCATAATTTTACAGAATTTCATGACCCAAAAAATTTTCAACCGTTTATATCTTCTACATTTATAGATCTGTGCACAAAATAACTATAGCTTATAATTGAGAAAAACAAAGTGTACAAGAGAACAAAATTTCATTCGAATACGTGGTTCAAAGTGGGAGATATAGAACGGCCATAATTTTACAGAATTTCATGACCCAAAAAATTTTCAACCCTTTATATCTTCTACATTTATAGATCTGTGAACAAAATAACTATAGCTTATAATTGAGAAAACAAAGTGTACAAGAGAACAAAATTTCATACGAATACGTCGTTCAAAGTGGGAGATATAGAACGGCCATAATTTTACAGAATTTCATGACCCAAAAAATTTTCAACCGTTTATATCTTCTACATTTATAGATCTGTGCACAAAATAACTATAGCTTATAATTGAGAAAAACAAAGTGTACAAGAGAACAAAATTTCATGGGAATACGTGGTTCAAAGTGGGAGATATAGAACGGCCATAATTTTACAGAATTTCATGACCCAAAAAATTTTCAACCGTTTATATCTTCTACATTTATAGATCTGTGAACAAAATAACTATAGCTTATAATTGAGAAAAACAAAGTGTACAAGAGAACAAAATTTCATGCGAATACGTGGTTCAAAGTGGGAGATATAGAACGGCCATAATTTTACAGAATTTCATGACCCAAAAAATTTTCAACCCTTTATATCTTCTACATTTATAGATCTGTGAACAAAATAACTATAGCTTATAATTGAGAAAAACAAAGTGTACAAGAGAACAAAATTTCATACGAATACGTGGTTCAAAGTGGGAGATATAGAACGGCCATAATTTTACAGAATTTCATGACCCAAAAAATTTTCAACCCTTTATATCTTCTACATTTATAGATCTGTGAACAAAATAACTATAGCTTATAATTGAGAAAAACGAAGTTTACAAGAGAACAAAATTTCAAACGAATACGTGGTTAACAGTGGGAGATATAGGACGGCCATAATTTTACAGAATTTCATGACCCAAAAAATTTTCAACCCTTTATATCTTCTACATTTAAAGATCTGTGCACCAAATAACTATAGCTTATAATTGAGAAAAACAAAGTGTACAAGAGAACAAAAGTTCATACGAATACGTGGTTCAATGTGGGAGATATAGAACGGCCACAATTTTACAGAATTTCATGACCCAAAAAATTTTCAACCCTTTATATCTTCTACATTTATAGATCTGTGAACAAAATAACTATAGCGTATAATTGAGAAAAACAAAGTGTACAAGTGAACAAAATTTCATACCAATACGTGGTTCAAAGTAAGAGATATAGAACGGCCATAATTTTACAGAATTTCATGACCCAAAAAATTTTCAACCCTTTATATCTGCTGCATTTATAGATCTGTGCACAAAATAACTGTAGCTTATAATTGAGAAAAACAAAGTGTACAAGAGTACAAAATTTCATACCAATACGTGGTTCAAAGTGGGAGATATAGAACGGCCATAATTTTACAGAATTTCATGACCCAAAAAATTTTCAACCCTTTATATCTTCTACATTTATAGATCTGTGAACAAAATAACTATAGCTTATAATTGAGAAAAACAAAGTGTACATGAGAACAAAATTTATTACGAATACGTGGTTCACAGTGGGAGATATAGAACGGCCATAATTTTACAGAATTTCATGACCCAAAAAATTTTCAACCGTTTATATCTTCTACATTTATAGATCTGTGCACAAAATAACTATAGCTTATAATTGAGAAAAACAAAGTGTACAAGAGAACAAAATTTCATTCGAATACGTGGTTCAAAGTGGGAGATATAGAACGGCCATAATTTTACAGAATTTCATGACCCAAAAAATTTTCAACCCTTTATATCTTCTACATTTATAGATCTGTGAACAAAATAACTATAGCTTATAATTGAGAAAACAAAGTGTACAAGAGAACAAAATTTCATACGAATACGTCGTTCAAAGTGGGAGATATAGAACGGCCATAATTTTACAGAATTTCATGACCCAAAAAATTTTCAACCGTTTATATCTTCTACATTTATAGATCTGTGCACAAAATAACTATAGCTTATAATTGAGAAAAACAAAGTGTACAAGAGAACAAAATTTCATGCGAATACGTGGTTCAAAGTGGGAGATATAGAACGGCCATAATTTTACAGAATTTCATGACCCAAAAAATTTTCAACCGTTTATATCTTCTACATTTATAGATCTGTGCACAAAATAACTATAGCTTATAATTGAGAAAAACAAAGTGTACAAGAGAACAAAATTTCATGCGAATACGTAGTTCAAAGTGGGAGATATAGAACGGCCATAATTTTACAGAATTTCATGACCCAAAAAATTTTCAACCCTTTATATCTTCTACATTTATAGATCTGTGAACAAAATAACTATAGCTTATAATTGAGAAAAACAAAGTGTACAAGAGAACAAAATTTCATACGAATACGTGGTTCAAAGTGGGAGATATAGAACGGCCATAATTTTACAGAATTTCATGACCCAAAAATTTTTCAACCCTTTATATCTTCTACATTTATAGATCTGTGAACAAAATAACTATAGCTTATAATTGAGAAAAACGAAGTTTACAAGAGAACAAAATTTCAAACGAATACGTGGTTAACAGTGGGAGATATAGAACGGCCATAATTTTACAGAATTTCATGACCCAAAAAATTTTCAACCCTTTATATCTTCTACATTTAAAGATCTGTGCACCAAATAACTATAGCTTATAATTGAGAAAAACAAAGTGTACAAGAGAACAAAAGTTCATACGAATACGTGGTTCAATGTGGGAGATATAGAACGGCCACAATTTTACAGAATTTCATGACCCAAAAAATTTTCAACCCTTTATATCTTCTACATTTATAGATCTGTGAACAAAATAACTATAGCGTATAATTGAGAAAAACAAAGTGTACAAGTGAACAAAATTTCATACCAATACGTGGTTCAAAGTAAGAGATATAGAACGGCCATAATTTTACAGAATTTCATGACCCAAAAAATTTTCAACCCTTTATATCTTCTACATTTATAGATCTGTGAACAAAATAACTATAGCTTATAATTGAGAAAAACAAAGTGTACAAGAGAACAAAATTTCATACGAATACGTCGTTCAAAGTGGGAGATATAGAACGGCCATAATTTTACAGAATTTCATGACCCAAAAAAATTTTCAACCCTTTATATTTTCTACATTTATAGATCTGTGAACAAAATAACTATAGCTTATAATTGAGAAAAACAAAGTGTACAAGAGTACAAAATTTCATACCAATACGTGGTTCAAAGTGGGAGATATAGAACGGCCATAATTTTACAGAATTTCATGACCCAAAAATTTTTCAACCCTTTATATCTTCTACATTTATAGATCTGTGAACAAAATAACTATAGCTTATAATTGAGAAAAACGAAGTTTACAAGAGAACAAAATTTCAAACGAATACGTGGTTAACAGTGGGAGATATAGAACGGCCATAATTTTACAGAATTTCATGACCCAAAAAATTTTCAACCCTTTATATCTTCTACATCTATAGATTTGTGCACAAAATAACTACAGTTTATAATTGAGAAAAACAAAATGTACAAGAGAACCAAATTTCATACGAATACGTGGTTAACAGTGGGAGATATAGAACGGCCACAATTTTACAGAATTTCATGACCCAAAAAATTTTCAACCGTTTATATCAGTGGTTCCTATCCTTTTCAGAGAGGCGGTACACAATTATATGTATATATTTTTCTTGCGGAACACTAACATTAAATAATTTGAAATTCGGTATTTAGCAAGAACTTAAAATTAAAAAAAAAAGGAACAATTTTTTGTTTTCGTATCTTTCCTAAGTTTCTAAATTTCAATACATTTAAAATTGATATTTCGCGGAACACTTGGACTTTATTCGCGGAACACCGGTTAAGAACCACTGTTCTATGCGATAACTATTAAAAATGAACATCAGAACCCCGAAAAAATCTAATAAATAGTAAAAAGTCACAGTTCAGAACAATTAAAGAAAAATAAATAGTTAAAAACACATTTCCTGGCAACCATATTGTTTTAATAATAAAAATATAAGCCACACATAAAACCAACATCCTGTTTATGTGTGACAAAAAAAAATTTCTATTACGCATAGCTAGATGATGAAGATCTCTGCCACACTGATTAGAATAAAGTAAACTAACTTTTGTTTATACAATTGAAAATGTCATATCAGCTAATACATTATTTAGCTTACGCAGCATAATTTGTTAATAATCACAATGTTAAATAATAATAGTATTAAAAAAAAAAACAAAATAAACAAGTTGGGACTAGTTTTCGTATTCGTTTAGTGTAAATATATGATTAGTCAGCGGAATAATCATTTTTCATTGTGTGGACGCCGTCACTCCAAGGTGATATGGGTCCGTGATGTAATCACTTTTAGCCCTACAGCCAGCCCATCATACGTTATTAGCTAATTTGTTAAAAGATTATTTTTATTGATATTTTTAGTAATATTTCACAATGTGATTTTGAAATTGTTTGGCTGAACTTTAATTTAGTTTTTTTCTTCTCTTATGATGACGCTATTTTTGTTTTTAGTTTTACTTGTGGTTTATACATGTTCTCATATAAGGGAAGTCAAACAAACGCTCAGACTGTAGAGATATTGAGGTAAATCCTAAAAACCAGTCATATTAAATTCCACAATGTACATTTTCTACATCTAGTAAAAATCTCATATTTGAAGAATACATTTTCAGTTAAAATAATAAAACAACACGAACGTATGATCTACCATTATTATTTTAAGAAGTTTTTTGTTTACATTTTCTTAACCTCGTTTCGAGTAAATGGACTTTTTGAAATTCTGTAACTAAGCGAAACTGGTTTTCTAGTCACTTTTTTTTTGTAATCGTATTTACGTTTTTGTGAGAGACAGAATGTTTGCTTTTGGTCTTAGGTCAGCGATACTTAAATGTGAGCAATTAAAAAAAAGAGTTGATATCTTGTTAAGATGATACTAAGATACACGCAAAAAATACTAGGTTTTTGGTCAAAAAAAGAAGACCAACCTGAGCTATATTCAAGTGGCTCTTGATCCAGGCACTTCACATAAATTTAGGACTAAAACTTCGGTTGTAAACTTGTCTAAGTTTGATGATGGTCAATTTAAGGGACGTTGGGCATCCTTTCTATAGTACAATTTTCTACATTTTAACGATTATAAGTTGCTAATTACATGTGAATTTGCTGCCTAAAGTCTTAAACATAATGAAGAACCTAATTTATACTTAAATGTAAAGAACTAAACAAACGATTCAAACTTCTTTTTAGACTTATCCACAAACGATCGAAACTTTTACTAAAACAGCAAAACGATTTATCTATTCTATGACATACAAACCCTTCTGAACGTAAAGGAATGGAACTTTGGGACTGAGCCAAAAATGTCCAATAAGTACAAAATACATCTTTAATTTATTCGAAATAAAATACCATTAGCATCAACACTTCTTTTGCCAACTTGAAACCAATCTGTTTATTCTATTACTGTGCAAAAATTAGCTGCCGTTATTCAAGGAATTCGACTGGTACTGTATTGAACTTGGTCCTCATTGTTGAATACTCTGTCTTAGCAATGATAGAATGAAGTAACAGGCTAAAATAGAACGTAGGTTCATTACTAATGCTTCCAAAGTGCCTTTTTTTTTTAACATTCCACGACAGAATTTTGGCAGAAGTACTATGAAGACGGTACCGTGTTGAATGCCTAGAAAGATCCTGACAGTAAACTAATATTATTTAATATGGTAAAATTATTTGATGCCTTCCTTCCAATTAAGCCTCTCCATGGTCTTACGGAAGAATATTGCTTAATCACCACAATCTGTGTCTCTTCACTGGGTTTAGAGTAAACGATATAAAAACTTACCCCGATTTGGCAAGCCCTTCGCTGGCAATTTTTTTGCAAACTCCAGAATTGTTTTGCTTCTGAATTTTGATAGATGATTTCATTTGGAAAATGGAGTTTTATTCTATTATTAAGATATTTTTAAAAAGTTAACTTTGAATGATGGCTTAAAGTATTCAAGTTGTGGTAAAAAAGTAGGAAGAAATCCACTTTGAGTATCGTATTACAAAATATTCTCCGAAAGTGGTACTTCTCGTTCTCGTTTCAAAACTTTAGAGTGACTGTTGAATAACTTAAGTCTTGCTATATAATATACTTCACTTTTGTTTATCGCACTTTTTTTAAAAAAACACTAATTAGGTTGGTTTATTTTCTGTTTCAGGTACGTTTTCAAGTTAAAGCTTAGGAAGGAGTTTATTTGTGGAGAAAACTGTTAGTAATGGAGAGACGTTTATCACTTATGTACGGATTGTTTTACATATTTAAGTAGAAGTTCTACTTCCAGTCGGTGCTGGTTTTTTCATGCAATTTAGCTTCGTTAAAAATCCAATTAGTATTTCTTGGTACTGTCAGTCGTGTAGGTAAACGCTAGGCTTATCGATTAGACAATGGGTCAGCTTGTATTTGTCTAAATTCTTCCTTAAACGCATCATCTTAAGATGTAAAATGTAGCTAATTTGATGATTTCAGCGAAACGCTTATTATTGCTTAGCTTTTTCCACTTAAAATGGCAATTAAGGTCCTACCTTGTCTGAATCAAAAGCACCAGCTAAAAAAGATTATCGATTAAAAAAAGATGATTTATTAATCGACAAATGTAAAACTTGTGTTTTCATCATTCAATGCTAGATTTGCTACAGATGCAAAATGACCTGATTAGATAGTGATTTCCAAATTGAGGGCTTAGAAATTATTCAAATTAGAGTAAATTCTTCCTATTCATTGTCATAGGTCATCCATGAATTAAGTAGGTATTGCGGCGACATAATCATGGGAGAGACCATTCCAGCTTTCATATTAAGGGATCAGTTTTGGAGTGAAGATGGTATTTGTTGTAATGATAAGAAGGATTATGTGATAAAGGATAAAGTCCTTTCAGTACTTCGTAACTAAGCAGTAAATATCCCTTAAAACCGTTGAAGGTTAGGCTACGTTTACTTAATTTACATAAATCACAAACATGAATCTTCTTAAACTTAATTCAATCTAACTAATAGAAGAAAATGAAGACAAGGAGATAGTTTAGAGGCCATTGTTGATGGAATATTAAGTACATTTAGTTAACAACTGTATAGAATGATCTAGAAGAATTCTAGACTGAGCAATCGGAAGAACTTTCATTCGAAGAACACGTATTTTTTAACACAAACGTTGGTAAAAACCGAGCGAGTTTTCCAATATATTTCATCAATGCTCGGAGGCTTCGATTTGCGGGGAGGTTTCAGAGCACGTATTCATTCGATAAGAGTAAACGCGCCTTTAGTCTTAATAAAGGTGAAATGGTCCTGGTATTGCTCAGGTTGTCCTATTGTCTGAATCTCGCCTTTCTAATACAGTAGACACTGAGAAATCCGATCGGCCTAGTCCGGACTATCGGTAGTCCGGATCGGATGAACTTGAATTTAAAAAAAATAAAAAGAAAATATTCTTTCACTGTTAATTACAGTACTAGTGTACAATATAATACAGAACAGCAGCTTACTGTTAATACACGTTAACAAATACAGTATAGTCATAATTGTTCGCCATAAAGACGGAAATCATCAGTCATGCTAACCTCCGGGAAATCCGGATTTTTCGAAATCCGAAATCCGGACCGGCTGTCCGCCACAAAAGTTCGGATTTCTGAGAGTCTATTGTACTTTAAACAAAAGACTAAAGATGTCTTTCTACTTAATGATAAGTCTTGATGAATTTGAGAGCATAAAATTAAATGTGTAAAATTAGGAACCTCTAAAGTATAAACTTGACGAATTTTTAATTGAGCATTTGTAGAAGATCTGGTCCACGGAAGATGGGAAATTGCGGCGTAATCACAAATTAAAAGCAATCTCAGAGATTAAATGAATATATTTTTTATTCAAAAACTTCGATTAAAAACAGTACCTAAAATAGACACCATTCTAAAATAAAGAAAAAATAATCGACCAAAATTATTCGCTACAATCAGAAATAATTGAATTTTAGTTTAGGTCATCACGTTTCCAGCCGGATACAATGCCACCTTTATTATTTATTTCTGTTCTTTCATTTTTATCCATCTTCTTTTTTTTTTAGATTCTCTGTCTCCTCATCCGGAGAAGTTACAGCCATTGTACAGATTTTCTATTTTAAATTTCCACTAGAAAATATTTTAAGGGCTTCTGAGTTTTTTTTTTTATAAAAAAAGTTTTTAAAAATTTGCGTAAAAACAGTTTGCGAACGAAGATATCTAATTTAGATGGCCATTACAGCATTACGATAACCAGGTATCATGTCTACCCGCCAATACGCTTTTTTAACAAAAATTATTTAACCCTAAGTGTAGTTTTCGTGACCCTTTTTGATTTTTTTTTAGACTTGAATTCTTAATAGCCTCACTTTGATCAATTTTGCTATAAAAATTCTCACCTTCATCTTGCCTATTGTGGCTGATATATTTGGATTGTACTAAATTCATTTTTGTGATTTAGGTAATTTAAGTAAACGTAGCTTAAGATGGCGTTTATTTCTGTCTTTTATTTACTGCTTAATTAAAAAAGCACTGAAAGCACCTTTCTTAATCACATAATCCTTCTTACCATTACAACAAATACTGTCTTTACTCAAAACAAATCCAAAATATAGAAGCTGAAAGCTCCCACGATTATGTCGCCATATTCCGCTTCTTAATTAATAGAAATTTTTCTGTAATTTGAATAATTTCTAAGCCCTGATTTGGAAATCACTTTCTTATCTTGCAGGCCATTTTGTATCTGCAGCAAATGTAGCATTGACTGCTTCATACTTTCTAAAACGCTCATAGAATTTTGTTTGAATTTAGGCCTACTAAGACAGTTCTAAACAAGTTAAGTTAAATTAAGTCCACTGGCTAAGTCTCGTAACTGCTCATTCCTATTAAGTTTTAGACAAAATAAATGGATAGAATTAAAACACAACGAATCTTTTAAGAATTTACCAACAGCCTATTAAAATTTTCTCAAAATAATGCCTACAGAGTAAAATATTCATTCTTTTGTTCTACATAATTTAAAAGAGACAAATCTCTCGTTAAGATTAACTCTGAGAATTTAAATAAAACCATTTACAACGTTATCTGGCAATGCACCAAATTATTTAGGTTCCTCATTGCGTTCCATAAATCTGAAATGGTCCACAGTCATTGCAAACACTACCTTTAAGCTTTAGTTTTAATTAAAAGGATTTAAATTTTCAAGCAAGTGCCAAAATAATGGTGGACATAAGAATGAATTCAGGCTCGTATACCTGACTTCACTACACTCAGGGTTACCATAATGGATAAGAAAATAATAAGTCTGATGCTGATAAAAACTTGTTTCTTAAGAAATAATTGTTTGGATATTGAATGATAAGCTTCTAAAATCTAATCTACGAGTTCTTTTGCAATCTACCGTGTAAAAAAATGCTGAAGTTGATTGGAAGTTTATAATCAAACTAATGTGCTAAGTTGATTAATCAGCAAGGATAAAAAATATAAACAGCCATAATTTATACATAAACTCTAACATAATCTTTACTGATAAATAGGGAACGGATTCGTATGTATTTACATATTTTTTTCTAGGCAATTTACAGACGTTTTTCAACTAGAAGTATTCATACTGACACTTTTTAAGCCGTTTGAGTCTACTTTTATTTCACATATTTCCACATATTTGGATGTTATCGCATATTTATACATATTTGATTAAAATAAATAAATGTTTCTACATATTTAATCAAAATATGTACATATTTTTTCATATTTTTCATTTTGGGCATATTTTCATAATTGGGAGGTGGTTGACAGGAACTGTGAACCACAGTGGGTACAATGGTTATTGTAAAGAATGCTGCTAAACAGTGACGGGCACTTGTTAGTTCTTTGAAGTTGTCTGACGTTGTCTGTTCTTTCAGCTCGTTCGTTGAAGTGTCCAATTCATTTCGTTCGGTCACTTAGTGTATTCTTTTTTGGGTGAAATGCCACGAACATCGGCCTCAAACAAACAACTGGTTGCTAAATATCTTCGCGAGTTTCCAGCAGAACTTTTTCGAAGTGATGGAGAAATTTTGTACTGCACAGCTTGTGACAAGCGCGTTTCTTGCTCTCAACGTTCCCAAGTCACCCAACATATTGCCACCGGATCGCACATAGAGAATAAAAACAGAAAGAAAGAGAGGACGTCCTATCAAGCCTTCCTTACATCTCCATCATCAAGTAAGTCTACTCTGAGTACAGATCTGTGTCGGGCTTTGGTTAGAGCAGATATCCCTTTCCACAAACTTAAAAATCCTCATTTCAAAGGATTCTTAGAGACCTATATTGGGAAAAAAATGCCTGACGAGATCACTCTGCGGAAAAACTACCTGGAAGATATCTATAAAGATTTCTTGTGGTTGCAAACAATTTCGAAGAGTGAAGTTTTCAAAACTGAAAATTTAACACATTATTTTATAAATAGTAAAAATGTTCTTTGTTGTATAAATCATTATAACTTGTAAAAACAAATTATTTTGTTCCTAATAAATTATTATAAATTGTAAAAATGTTCTTTTCTTGTATAAATAATTATAACTTGCCCCCCCCCCAAAAAAAATTCTATTTTCATAAAAAAAAATGTCCATTTTACTTAAATATTCCAGAAAATATTTTAAGAAAATCACATATTTTCCACATAATTGACGAAAATAAATGCATATTTTAATTAAATATTTGGCATTTTTAAATACATAAAAATCCGTTCCTTACTGATAAATATGTTTCAATGCCCTGAAAATGTCCTAGTCCTTGAATCGAAAGCTTGGGAGAAATCACTTCGATTACTGTCAGCGACAGCCGTAAAACTAGTATTCAGATTTCCAATACATTATGAACAGTTAGTGTATAGCTGAGCATATTCTTGTGACTTCGTAAAACGTCCCGTCAGCCTTGGATATCGTAATTCTTGAATGTTCAGGCTTCGTTTATTCGTAGAGTTCTTAATGCAAAATTATTTTTTCTGCAACCATGTAGGAATGTTCTCATTACTCAATTAAAATCAGCTGCGTAATGCCCAACTTCCCTCACTAGTGGGGAAAAATTCCCATTAGTGTCACTTTCCTCACTAGTGAGTGGAAAAACTTTATTGTGCTTCCTTGATATAAGAAGTTTTGTTATTAAATATTTTCTGTAAAACTTTAATAAGCTTATTTAAATTTATTTTATCTAAATAATTAAAAAATAAAATAAAAATTGAAAGGAATATAGAAATAAAAATAATATTTTAATAAATAATTAGATATTTTTAATTATAACAGTTAAAAAGGTTATAGTGTTACCTTATAGAAATTTAAAATGGATTCTAGTGATTCCTGTTTAGTTTTTTTTTTTTAGTTAATAACCCTAATGGTTGCAGAAAAAATATAATATTTAACTCGAGTGTAAGTATTTTCCGCACTTGTTAAATAAATAACTATTCCTTTTTATAAAGCTGATAACTTTATAAAAAAAAAAAATCATAGGCTCGACCTTAAAATCAAAAGGGAAGCCACTGGTTGTCAGTAACATTATTTTAACTGAGTTGTAGCTATCTAAGAGCAGAAGTAATCCGTAAATAGACAATCCTCATATCATCCTATAGTGCTAGAAATTTCCATTTCTGCATGAACGCAAATGATCCGCTACAAAATAAAAACAAATCACTTTTTACGATTGGAGTGATTCATTCAACTGAACAATTTCAGACTGGAACGAGAGAACGAGAGAGAGAACATTAAATAAATAAAACAAATGGAAACAAATTTCTTTGTTTCTTTTTAACGTTAGTTTACTTCTGTTTCTTATATTTTTTGTTTAGCGTTGATTTTAAATCATAACCTTCTTTTGTGAAGGTTTTTGTTTAAGTATCTTCTTATTTGAAATTTTACGAGCATGAAAGTTTATTATGTTTACTGAAACAAATTAAGAAGTTAAATAGTGTAATCAATATTTTCTAAATGGAAAGAAAACTTGCAATTCGTAGTATAAATTATTAAAGGAAAATGAAAGCATTGTTTAATCTGCGAAATATTCTCTAATTAAGTGTAAGACTTGAAAAGTAGGTCAATACATTTTAATGTTAATTAATTTTTTTTCTCAAGAAAGTTGAGAAGGTATTAAATATTGTAAGAAGTTAGTTCTTGGGAATTTAACTCACGGTCCAGAAGCTGTACTCAGTAAGTTACAAGCTGACGTCGCCATGTTGAAATAGATTACTCTTCATTTCGTGCCGAAGTTAATTGTGCCAAAGTACTTCATTGTTTTGCTTCTATTTCTTTTTTGAGAGACTTTTCACTTAATTTTGCCCGAAATAATTTCTTTTTCGTTTTGAACTAGTGCTGCACGAGACCGAGACAAGGCGAGACTTTATGCAGTCTCGGTCTCGGTCTCGTCGAGATATCTCGGTCTCGGTCTCGGTTTTTTGAATTTTTGTTTAAGTATTAAAAGCGGTGTGCTATCAATAATCTTTTCAAAAAATGTTATTATTTTCTAATAATTATTTTAATTTATATATTGGTAATGAAAATGTGTGTAAAAGAAGACAACTAATTACACTTCAATGCATCATATATTACTATTACTGTTATATATCTTTATATAATTTCAAAAAGATGTTGAAAACGCGCCAAATGAAAGACCCAAATAACATATCTGCCTGCTATAACAAGTCGATTCGTGAAATAAAAAATACACCTCCCAACAAACTTCCCGCTCCATTAGTTATGGCTGTTGGTGAAGATAAAGAATCTGATGATTCACCTTTTGACGACGACGACGACTGCATCAATATTTTTGCACCATTTGCTCAAAAATCAGCAAATATCACCGAAGCATGGAAGACAGAAATAATTAATTACACCAAATTAGACCAAGCACCAGTAGACGTTGACATTTTAGAATGGTGGAAAACACTTGAGAATTCCTTCAAAAATTTGTCTAGAATGGCAAATGATATTTTTAGTATCTGTGCAACTTCAGTGCCATCGGAAAGATGATTTTCGCAAGCTGCGATGATAATGACCAATAGAAGATCTTCTCTAACTTCTGACTCAGTAAAAGCTCTTTTATGTATCAATGCTTGGGCAAAGTGTATTTAAAAAACGAAAATTTGTGGCAATATTTTTTAGGTGCATAGATAGTCTTTTTTTTCAAATTCACTAATTCCCAAATTCTAAAATATAATTGAAATAATATCGAAGTTCAAAGTATTAGATTATTAATAGTGAAATTTATGAAATTGAATGAATGAATGATATGAATAGTGAAATTTAGTGAATTTATGTAAAAATTATGTAATTCGAAGGGGGCCGCCACGGTAGCCGAGCGGTGCGAGACCTGCCAAGCTAATGTGTATTGTGGTACTGGGTTTGATTCCCGGTCTTAGGCCTTGGATTTTATTTAATGGTTAATATGAGAAATTTACAGTAAAGTATGTTTGCTAGTCGCCTCCGTCCGCGACACCTAATTGGTAGTTGGACGTAAAGCCCCGCCTGAAAAAATAGGCGATTACTTTACTTTGCTTACTTTACTTAGTACAGATCACGCACTTTTGTGTTCGTTATACTGTAGTGTTTTGATTGAGGTTTGCTGCTAAGCTGTGTTTGTGTTATGGAATGACTTTAAAGAGTGTGTCAGAGTTATAGGTTAATTTGGTCATTCATAGTGTTTTGGCGAATTGGCTTTCTGTTTGTACATTTGTACTAAGTCAAATAGAAGTAGTAATATTGAACATATATAATAAAATCGTATCTTTTAATAATTAATTCAATACCCGTAATGATTATTAAATTTATTAATAAAGAACACAATTTTATAAATTTGTAGCTAAAAATTAATATTTGAAAAACCGAGACGAGACCGAGATTTCTCGACGAGATATATATCATGTCTCGATCTCGGTCTCGGTCTCGGTTGCTCAAGTCTCGTCTCGGTCTCGTTTCTCGTGCAGCACTATTTTGAACTCAACAAAATATTTCATTTTAGCTGCTACCCTTCGCTAAAAATAACAACAGGGGATACCTTCTAAGATTAGATTTTATTAAAATAAGGTGCGAGTTCTTCCTGTTTTTGCCAGGCATTGTAACCATGTGCTGAAGGTTGATATTACAGACTGCTGTTAAAAATTCTGCAGGAGAAACCTCTTATATTTTACCCAAGATCCTGTAGAGAAGATTGGGTCTCGTGATTTACTTCTTATTGTAAAAGAGCAATATAAATAAGTGTTCACGATAATGGAGTGTCACTACTGGGTGCTTTCTCCAATCAAATATCCTGATAACGTGTTCAACAATTACTTTTGTTGTCAATAATATGTGTATTTCCACCATTGGCCTACACTTCTATTGAGTTCTTCACAAAATGCTGGAAAATGTACAGATTTTTGTTTTTTTTTTTTCTTCTAACTTCTTGCTTTAATGTTTTACCTTCATTTTGAAAGTACTGTATTATTTCAAATTAATTAATGATTGATGCATCAGTTTTTTTGCAGCTATACCCTGAAAATTTATTGATGTTCTCTAAGTAATTCATAAAATCTGCTAAGCTAATATATAAAATGTACGGGGTATATCTGTTTTTCATTGTAAAGATAGCTTTACGGGTCATAAATAAAAACTGATCTCGGGTCGCCACCTTTTAGTTCGTGACCTACTACTCTCGACATTTGCACAATTATAATTTTAGATAATATATAATCAGATATTATGCAGCTTTAATACTTTCTGTAGTGTACTCTCTTTCTGTCTACTTCTAATCCTCTTCTGGCCTGCATTATGCATTAATAATGCACCCTTTGAGTGGCTGCTAGCTAGGATGTTTTGTAAAAAAAAAAATCTCTTGATAAAGTAGAGGTCTTCCATTTTTATGAAATTCATTATTAATATCATTATAAATTTAGGTACAGAAGTACCTAAGGAGATATTACACGGTTATACATCATTAGAATGATAAACTTTCATACTTTTCATTGTTTATGCTGAGCTTTGTATTTTTTATAACATCAGTGGGGGGTGCCCAAGCCCCAAGTTAAGGAGCACCAGCGGGGAAGTAACCATCCCCTTGTAGTTAATAATATTTCGACAACAGATGGACACCCCCTAGGGTGTGCTTAGTTTTGTAACAAAGTTAATACCTTAAGGTTACAATAAGGGTTCTCCATTGTATTGTATAATATAAACTGGTGGTTTTTTATGGCCACCGGTGTCAGGTGAAGTGTCTTCTTCTTCTTCTACTTCTTCTTCATGTTTCCAAGTGCCTTACTAGTAGAGGAGGAAGATACACCAACGTCTCTCGCCTTATAAGGTAGTTATCTTTTATAGTTGGCGGCTTGCGGACGACGGGTCACGAGTCAGGCCGTGACTTCTTACGCACGATCTGATCCTCTCCTTGCCCGCCAGCCATCGCTTTTGTCTGCCTCACAATCGTTAACTTCTTTCTTTCTTTCCGACTAAACATTCAACTCTTCTAGTCTTTAGTTTTAACTTTTCAATATATCTACTTCAACCTTCAATTTTACAAAAAAAAATACTTGAAATACTTCTCTTTAAAAAATTGAGAATTTTTTTTTTTTTTTTAGTTATTGCCTTTGTTTTCTCATTTTTAAAGAATTTTAATTGAATCTATAGCGATCGTTTTCACAAACCCATCGGCGAATTTCAAAATAAAACAAAATAACGTGCACAAGTAACAAACTGCTAGAATTTGCTAATGTAAATTGAGAAGTGACTGCTAATTTTATTTGGTGTCTTTGGTTCACTGTTTTTGCTAACTTTACCACTGAGCAAATTCCGTGAAAAGAAATTCCTATATACGAGGTCTGAAAATTAAGTAATGAGACTGATTTTTTTAAATTTTTGTATTCATAAAGAATTACAATTCTATATTGACACCTTCAAAATAACATCCTTCTGAAGCCACACAGTGCTGGAGACGTTTCTTCCACTCCTCGTAGCAGTGCTCGAACTCCGATACTGTAATAGCCGTTTGTCGGTTATAGCCGTTTGAATGTTTTCGACTGTCCCAAAATGAGTTCCCTTGAGGTGATTTTTTTCAACTTTGGGAAGAGAAAAAAGTCACAAGGACTCAAGTCAGGCGAATAAGGAGGCTGAGGAGCCGCAGGAATGTTTTTACTGGCCAAAAACTCGTTTATTGAAATTGCTGTGTGACAAGGAGCATTATCGTGATGCAACTGCCCACTTGTTCTTGATGTTTCAATAAACGAGTTTTTGGCCAGTAAAAACATTTCAGTTGAAGATTTATACTTTTGTAATTACTACGCAATGTTTAAGACAAATTCATTGCAAAGAATTATAAGAAAAACTCATAATAACAAGAAATCTATTTAGTAAATAAGCATTTCTTATAAGCCAATTTCTCTAATTTGGAAATTGAGCCCCATTTTTTATTTTCATTAATATTATATAGATGGCAACACTGTACTAAACAAACAGAATGTACAACATTGGACAGTTTAAACCCCTAAACCCGAATTAATTATAATTAACTAACTACCCCTTATAATCGAATTTCCTGCAAAGAAAGCACTTCTCCAAATAAAACTTATAGATTCACTACTTTAAAATAGATTCATCAACTTGAAAGAAAAATCATTCCAACAGTTTTAGAGAAAACCTTAAATAAAACTGAACAATAGTAATCAATAACATGGTTTTATCTTTTACTTGACCAATTTTGAGCAAACATTTATTGTGCAATAATCTGGTGGCGCCAAAGCAAATTATCTGCGATTTTTTTTTTTTTTTTTCATGCTTTGGTAAAATATTTTGGTAAAAACCGCTATTTCTGATTCTGGGGACATCAAAAAAGGTATATCTTGTGAAAGCTTAAAATTGAAAATTGGCACGACTTCAATAACTGAAGAGTAGATAGATAGATAGATAGATAATTTCTTTATTAAGGCTGGAAACGTGGTGGAGCGGCGAGCAAAGCGGCGATGATAGCGAAGAGCAAAGCGGCGAAAACAAACACTCTATAGACAGCGTTGCTCTATCTTCGCTTTGCTCTCCACTATGCAAGGTCCCAAATGTTAACTTGTGTTTGATTTCGCCGCTTTGCTCTTCGCTATCATCGCCGCTTCAGATCAAAGAGAGCGACGAGCAGCGAGCAAAGAGTCGCATGCACATAGTGACGAGTTTAGTCGCGTTTCGACGAGACATGATGAAGGAATTATTTCTTTACGAAAATTCTTCCTCGAAAATTTTGGTATTTACAAGCAGCTTAGCAGCAGGAGCTGCAGTGTACATGTTATAAACATGACTAGACACGAACATGGTAAATTCCATCACATTGTACCAACAACTTCGGGAGCATCCTAGCAAGTTTCATGCGTATTTTCAAATGTCTATTTCAACATTTAATTACATATCAGCCAGTGTTGAAGGCATGTTAATCAAGAAAAGGAAGAATTTCAATGTTAACCCCATTAATCCTGTCCCATTTCTTATCCAACACAAATCGGTTGTGATGTAGAAGATCCTTTTGGTCCCACAGAGGTTTCTTTAAAAAAAAACTACACCAATAAATGCAGCAATATCCATTTTAACCTAGAAAATTGAGCGCGATGAGAGCGAAGAAATCGAACATGTCACAACGCGTTGCTCTACTCTCTCTCTTGGTAAGGCTGGAAACATAGTGGCACGGCGAGCAAAGCGGCGATGATAGCTGCTTCAAATCAAAGAGAGCGACGAGCAGCGAGCAAAGATTCGCATGCACATAGTGACGAGTTTAGTCGCGTTCTCCTTTTGACAAAACAAGATGGAGGAACTATTTTTATATGGGAATTTTTCGTTTAAACTTTGGTATTTGCAGCAGCTTAGTAGAAGGAGCTGCAGGGTACATGACATAAATAAGTCTAGAAATGAACTTGGTGAATTTCATCACTTATAAGAACAACTTCGGGAGCATCCTGGCAAGTTTCATGCGTATTTTCGAATGTCTATATCAACATTTGATTACATACTAGCCCTGTGTAACCCCATTAATCAAAATCAAATTTTATTGTTTTTGAGTAATACAACTCATAACAAGAGTTAGGCACAATATAGAAAAAATAACTATGTAGGTTATTAACTAAATACAAATCTGTGTAACCCCATTAATCCTAGCAGTTACTTTAAGATAAGAAAATAAAAATAAAATAGAAATATATGCAGATAAAAAGAAATTAGTCAATTAAAAAAACACAATAATTTTATTAAATCACTAAATGATTTGTCGTAAATTAATGTTCATCTGAAAAACTGGAGTAGTACGGCGCTACAGAAGAAGGATTGGAGAATAATGTCCTGATCAGAAGTAGTAGGACGTGAAAATGTAATTTATTTTGCCTAGTATTTAGTTGAAAGTTAGCATTAAGGGATTGAGAACCAAATTAAATGTAGCAAAAATTACCTGAATTCTCCATTAACTACTACTTGTTAATTAATTTAAACTATTAATTATTAAAAACTATTGTAGCTTCACAAATACTATGGCCCCACAGAGGTTTCTTTAAACAAACTAAACCAATAATGTATCAATATCCATAACCTTTGAAAAATAACCTTTACAAATTGAGCGCGATAAGAGCGAAGAAATCAAACATGTCATAACGCTTTGCTCTACTCTCTATAGATAGCGTTGCTCTATCTTCGCTTTGCTCGCCACTATGCGCGGTCCCATATGTTAACTTGTGTTTGATTTCGCCACTTTGCTCGCCGCTCCAATATGTTTCCAGCCTAACACAACTAAAATTTTGAAACATATCTATTTACAAACAAAAAATATAAACAAAGACCTACGTTTGGTCACTGACTATCAGCGGAATTTGTGTGAAAAAATTAACAAAATTTTCACATACTTAGAAACTAAAAAAATTACTTAAAAAAGACTATTGAAATATAAATGTGATATAGAAAAATTTAATTTCGTATAGCAAAAAAATGTATTTACCTACATAAAGTTATAATAAAAATGAAACAAAATTAATTAAGCCACTATATCATAAATTATGCAACATTCCAGGTACAAATGAAAATCAGAAAAATATAAATAAGTAATAAGAGTAGATTAAGTTAGATTATCGGGACTGGCCCTACGCCCCACGACACCGCAGCCACAAGAGGTGTATTGTTCCTTCTCCTATTTGGATCTAGTAGACGAAACCTCCTCCTGCTAAAGAAGTTGAGGACTTTCCCTACTAGCTCTTTTTGCGCTACAATCTCCTTTGGTCTCAAAGTTCCAAAGGTTTCCTAGAGCGCAACCACTCGATTGCAACGCTATCGAACAACAGGTGAGAGGCCGTTTCCACCTCTTCCTGACATAATCTACACCTTCGGTTCTGAGAGCTAATAAGCCTCACCTTGAAGAGATACTTCCTAAACCTAATATGCCGCGTGAATAGGCCTGCGATCCAGAGTAACCTGATTTCCGCCAAAGCACAAAGTCTCTTCGGTTCTTTGTTTACACAACCATAGGCATCATAGGTCTTGGTATATTTGACTCCAGGACATATAACCCAGTTCATTTTCATGTTCTCATCAGATTCAGTCTCTTGAGAACCACGCGAGCTGCACTCTATTGGTGATTCCCAGGACAATGGAGGGTTATCTCCATTCATTGGCCAGTTGGCCGGCTGTTTCATTCCTCCTTGATCCCTACATGATCTAGCACCTATTCCAGCCAAATTTTATTGTGCCCAGCCAGTAGTTCCAAAGCTTTTTTTACATTCCCAAACCAGGGAAGTGGTAGTTCTGAAGGTAGTAAAGGCCTTCAGTGCAGCTTGGCTGCCTGAAAAGATTTCTCAGATCCATTCGCAGGTCAAGTAGTAATTGCAGCGATAAGTGTAAAAGAAAGTGAAAAGTATTACTTACTTACTCATTATCTGGTGCAACAGTCCTTAAAGTAGGACCTAGACCTCCTCAACAAGCTGCCTCCATCCGTTACGGTGTCTGCAGCCTTAAGGCGCTATCTTCTTACAAGATCTTCCTCCACATCATCCAGCCATCTAAGTCGAGGGCGCCCTCGAATTCTTCTGCCTCCTGGGTTTTCTTTTTTACAGTTTTCGGGGCACCCTTCCCGCAGGCATCCTCTCCACTTGTCCCCCAACCATCTCAATCTCCCCTTCTTTATTTGGGCGACTACGTTTGGTTCTCCAAATAATTCTATCAATTCGTCGTTCTTTCTGATTTTCCAGTCGATATTCTCGCACTTCGGGCCAAATATCTTTCTTAATATTTTTTCCCCCCAAACCTCGAGTGTCTTTTCACTTTCTTTGTGAAAAGTATCGCGTGAGTGTTTTTCATCAGATTTTCATTGAACACTTTTTTAACTCACAAAACGTTTTTTGAACTTGTGAACTATATCGCTAAGATAATGACTAAAAGTTTATTCAGTTCATTATTATGATCATATTTTCTTGAAACTCAATAATAAAGGTTAATTGCGGCCGTTAAATTAACTATCCGATCCCTTTATTAGCCTCTTACTCCCTTCACCACCTTACCTTAACCAGGCAGCACTTTATTAAGAGTTAATTAGAAAGAGCTTATTAACTAGAAGTGGAGGAGGTTGGTCATGTCAATAGGGTACCGTAATGTTATAGAACAGAGTCTTGTCGTTCAGTGTGCTATCAAAGTGGAAGTGAACGGTTGAATGGGAACTAGTTAAAGACAAATATCTCATTTTTATTTAATCTCTTATCTTATATCAATTTAATAAAGTACAGAGAAAAGGGAAAACATAAAAGAATGAAGAATTAACTAAGGTCTCTCATGTAGAAATATCGTTTAGACAAGCAGAAATGAAGGTAATATTGGAAAATAGAATAACTTCCTCGGTTTTTCTTAGTAAAGGAATTGTCGCAGAGAAAAGAGATATGGTATTAAGAGTGTAGAAGAATGTTTCCTGATAAGAACTTAAGGATTTACTATGTGCTGGAACAAACATCGTTACATCTAAACAAGAGATAAACCATAAGAAATAATATATTTATTTATATTTAACTTTCTGTATTCTTTTAATTTATTTAAGCTTTTACACGATAGATCATTTTATTTTTAATAATAATATCGATAAATACATAAAAGGAAATAAAAATTAAATTTAAACATAACCTCTCTCATCCGGTTGAATTTATTGTTTGAACAATTTTAAAATTATTCGTGAATTGGAGTGGAATGTTACAAATTTTCTACTCTTATGATTTTATACATATATATAATTTAATCCTTCTCCGTTGGATTAATTTTTATTTTTATTAAAAGTCAAATTAATAAAAATGGCAATATATTCTCAAAGTAAGGAAACAAAGGATTGAAAGTGAAAAGACAATAGTTTGATGGTTATTTTTAATTTATTTAAAAATAAAACAAAACAAAAATTGAATTAAAGAACTTCCAGTCTCGAAAAAATTGTTGAAGCCACTTTCGAAACAAATCAGTGAAGTCACTTGTCACTTGTATGATTAATGGATTTCGGCTGAAACTGAATTCTATGGCACCGGCAGCTTTTTCCAGTCTTCTGCCGGCCTCCGGGGTTGGGTCTGTTCTCTCGGTACAGGCAACCAGAAAGTGAGCTGTTAGTAGTCCTTAGGAAAAGAAAAATGTAAGTCATTTTTTCGAGACTGGAAGTTCTTTAATTCAATTTTTGTTTTGTTTTATTTTTAAATAAATTAAAAATAACCATCAAACTATTGTCTTTTCACTTTCAATCCTTTGTTTCCTTAGGAAAAGAAAAATGTAAGTCATCACAGCAGCTGGATTTGAATCCGCTATCTTCGTCTTGAAATTCATGATACGATAACTATTGATTTAAACCGTTTCCTGCTATTAAAGGTGCGTCAACAGATGAGATTACAGGTGTTTTTTTTTTTCAGTGCCTCCCACATTCTGCACAGTTATCTTTCTCATTGCAGACAACACTAACCATCAACTAGTTAGTAAGCACTTCAAAGCAACCTAGACAGAGAAGAAACTAAGGATCAGCAGCAGGATTCGGACCCCGAAATCTCCGCGTATGAATCCAGTGCGCTAACCAGAGAGCTAATGCCACTGCGTTGCGAGAATTGGCCCTAAACGTAATAATTGTATGCAGTAGGGTGATTAAAAAAATGATGACTTTTAAATTTTAAAGAGCGCCTTTGCAGAAAATCAAAGTTCATTTAAAAAAGTTTCGTCCGTAGTAGAGCAAAATCGATTAATATTTAGAGGTCGCTACCATCGATCAAAAAATTTTTGTTTTGCCTTCTTTTTTTTATAAAAAATCCTTATTAAATGTTTTGTATCTTTTAAAATAATTAGCAAAACATGTAATTGTACTAAGTTTATTTAAATATAATTTGCTATAAAGATAATGCAGTTGGAATCATTTTGATGGCCATTTTACTTTCAAAGTTATGAATAATTAAAGAAGCTGTATTAAAAAAAAAAATATTAAGAAAAATATACATTTTTGAAAAATTTCAATTAATTAACGTTAAAATCACTTCATTTTTTATGTGTTTCGTACAGAATTTAAAAAACAAATAATTTTAGTTACTGAAACGTCTGAATTAGGGAATATTTTTCATTTATTGTTATAATTTGAAATTGATTTACTATCAATCAATCAATTTCAAATTATAACAATAAATGCAAAATATTCCCTTAATTTAGACGTTTCAGTAACCAAAATTATTTGTTTCTTAAATTCTGTTCGAAACACATAAAAAATTTTAAAAATGTTTTTTAATGAACTTTGATTTTCCACCCGGCGCTCTTTAAAATTTAAAAGTCAACTTTTTTTGAAATACCCTAATATGCAGTAATAGTAATACAAAAAGAACATTATAAGAATACTCGATATTCAAACCCCATAGAATCAAAATCAAGTTTAAATTTGTTTTAACCCATTTCATTGTTTTTAGATTGTTGATTTGACCGACATTATCATTTATTTTTCCCTATGTAGGTTGCCAGGAGATGATTTTTAATTCCAATGGGTTTTAATATGTTTTTAAATAAGATTAATTCAGACATATAGAAAAAGAATCTTCAAGGCAAATTGCGGCTAAAGTTAGTTTCCAAATAAACGACGAAGAAAATTTTAAATGAATTTATTAGATAATAAAAGCTCAACGACATAGTTATGTGGACATTAATGAAAGATCGCTACTTCTAGACAAAGTTTTTTTCTACTCTTTCTCGACACATAATAATCGAGATGATTATATCCCATCCGCCCCCGCACAGCTAGCTAAAGGAAAGTGTAAACTCTTTTACCCCAAGTTGGAATAAAGCCAAGTTAGATAGCGTTTTTAAGGTGGCAAGATAAGGCTGGTTTACTTGGTGTATGGGTATTTAGAAAAGTCCCATTTAAAATATTTTTATGACTTCCCACGGTTATAAAGTAATGAGATAGGTGTTTCTGCTGGGTAAACAACGGTTCAGAATTGTACGGAATACTGTAAAGTAGAAAGAGAGCCTTATAAAAACTAAATCAAGATTAATAAACCATAAAAAGTTTGTCCTTTCTGAAAGTTACTAATAAATGTTTAAAAATGATAAACTATAGGTGTGTTTTAGCGTTCTACCTGGTAGTTAACAAATATAACCTCCATCCTGCTAAAACATTAGTTAGTGATTAAAAATTGTACTGCTGATTGATAGACAATCGTCTGATGTAAATTAAAGAATTCACAAATTAAGTTTTTCACAAGTTTTCTCAAATTAATTCATTTTCAGAAAGTACTTGATCATTTAACTTCATTAAAAAGAAGTAGCTGGCCCCGAAGCATGGACCATGTCAAAAGTAGATGAGAGGTCCTTGGCGGTATTCGAGCGGAAGGTTCTCCGTAGAATTTATGGCCCTGTACGTGATAGACAGAACTGGAGAATCAGGAAAAACCGGGAGGTATATGCTTTGTTCAAGGAACCGGATATCGTCAAAATTGTAAAACTCGGAAGACTGCGATGGGCAGGGCACGTGGCAAGAATGGGGGATGAAGAAATACCCAAAAAAATTATGGATGGTAGCGAACTAGGTCCCAGGAGGGGGAGGCAGACCAAGAACGCGATGGCAGGACTGTGTGGCAAGAGATGCTCTGGCATTGCTTGGATTCCGTAACTGGAGGGCGGCTGCGCAGGATAGAGACGCCTGGCGGGCACGTCTTGAGGAGGCCAAGACTCTTCATGAGTTGTAGCGCCATTTAAGAAGAAGAAAAACAAGTAGTTGGATAACTACAATCTAAATTCAAACTCGACATCTTTCTCCGTTCCATTACCGGGTTATTCTTTTTTTGCTTTCCCTTACTTGGTCAGGAAAATGTTGCAACTTCTTTTTCTATTTTCCAATATTCGTTGTCTACTTTTCACCGTTTTAATATTCGCATTCAAGGCTTTTTGAGACCAAAAAATGTAGTTTTGCAATTGAAATGTTAATATGTTGTTCTCAAGAAGTTGTAGAAGGCAATGTCTATATGAAAGAGATGGCGAAATTTTTGAATTTGTTTATAAAATAGAAACTAAATTCATCAATTGAATTTAAAGAAAATAAGCCTAAGTAAGCTAGAAACCAGCTCGTTCTTTTACCTAAACTAGATTTTGTTAATAAAAGAAGGGACTTCATTAAGAATTATCAGGTAAGACTTGAGAGTCTGAGCGAATCAGAATTTAATTAGGGAATCAGATCTGTTTCACCGAAGATTCAGTTAAAAGAATTTCTATCAGTGGTGGATTACAAGTAAGATCTAATGAATGTTTTTCAGGCAGAGGACTTGGTGACTGCTTAAGTGTTGCTCGCTGGAAGTAACTAGAAAATAGGTTAATGGAGAAAAATTTTCTCGAGACAGCCGGGGGCTGCTTTGAAGACCCTTGATAAAACAAGAGGGTTCTTCTCAAAGCAGGTACAGAAATGTAGAAGACTCAATGAACTCATCTCAATTCTTCCAAGGTCCAGAATCCTGTATAGCCACTTTTTGGAAGCAAGAATCAAAGAATGGGAATTACAAGAAAGAAACATAGGATGGCTTCCCACTTAACTCTTCGCGTCAAATCGAAGAAGTTTGTAAAGAATTTTAAGCCTAAGATTCTTTCAAGGTCGCAGGAGCAGGAAAGATGTAAAGAACATTGTAGCGGTGGTTACTGGACATGACCAGTAGCTTATCACCTGTTCTAAACTGAAGGTAATCCAGCAGACCCGATGTGGGATGCGCAGAATCACATCTTTAGGGAATGCCCACGCTTTTTGGAATGCAGATTGAGATTGATGTGGGTAGTTAGGTTCTAGATAGATAGGTGTTAGGTTAGGGTACCACTCTTTGGCATAATCAGCCGTAGCACGCGTATCTCGTATAGCAATAGATAAAAGAAACTATCTATTCAGCAGCGCGGACCGTCACAATATTGGCCGAAAAAGATTTCATTATAAATTGTTACATATTTTGTCTAAAAATTCAAAGTAAAAAAAAACAAGCCGTCCCAAAAGAATTTGTACATAGAATGACAGACAAGATTCAGTAATAAATATATCATCGCTCATATAGTCAGTCAGTCGTTGGAGGATTAAACTTCTGACTTCAATAGAAATCGATAAAAATGGAAGCAAATAAAAACCGATATTAAGGGCCGAACGCACCCTCCTAGAGATGAGGCCATATGGCGCAGTTTCTATTGACAATTCAGAATGCACTTGCATAAACATGTATGTACATAAATGCGGAAGATCATAAAATGGTCCACTATTATTGTGCTCAAACATTTACCACACTATTCCCTCAAGATTTACGCAGGAAGCCTACGCCAATGCAGGTTGTAATAGCTTATAGTTTAATTGTATCACATTGCCTTGTTATTTCATAAAACTGTTACTCATAATGCTAATTGCAGTAAATGATTCATTGTAGCATCAAATTAAAATTTAATATCCTCTAATAATAATGGCTTAATAATATCACAAATAATGATTGAATCGTTACTTTTTATTATTAACAATATTTATTCAAGGACTTTTTTAAAAAAAATACTTTTATTGTAATTTACAACTGCAGATGGAATGGCTTCTGCAATAGATAAATTGGGTAAATGATAATAATAATGTCGTGAGAGAAGTTACCAGCTCTCCAATGTCAATTATTTGTCTTATACCGCTAAGCGAATGGCGACTCAGTCGACGGTTGACATGATCCAGAGCAGTTGAAGATAATTGAGCAGCCAAGAGATTGCTATGTGCACGAAAAGGTGTAAGTAAAGCTTCTTATGAAGGTGTGATGATGTTTTGGCTTTTGATGAACAGTGTTCCTTCACCAATTCCCAAAATTCTCTTCCTCCAACTTCTCCTATCGTACCAATCTTCCTGCTCCAAATCTGTCGCGGCCATTCCTTCCTGTATGTCCTCTATCCATGTCTTTCTCGGATGCCTTCTTCTTCTCCGGATGGTGATTAAGTCCTAAATAAATGGATATTTTTTTTAAAAAAATTCGGATTGAATTGTTCTGTTTCATACGTAAAGTATACGTTCATTATACGGCGTAAAATTTCGATTGTCTTGTTTGGGAGTCAGTTAGATATTGGACTGCTTAGCGCAATCCCACAATTCAAGTATGTAAGTTTTGTAAATAGCGCGTTTTACGAGTATTTAAAAATTAGTTCATTGTTTAGCGTTAATTTTGATTCGCCTAACAAAGATACTTGCCGTAGATGCGGTTCAAGTTTATATTCTATGACATCTACGTGGATTCCATGTCAACCTGCTTTTACTTTTTTGAAGACTAAAATACTAAAATAAATAAATAGAAAATTCTGTTGAATATTTATAAAACATACTGCTTCTATTAAAACAAAAATGATATAAACAATGTACAATATTTAGTTTTTAATAAAAGCAATTTTCTATAACACCTATCGTAACCTACAATATACATTTTTATTGAAAACAAATGATTATTTATTTAGTTTTTAAATTTACAGTAAAATATTTGTGTTTCCAGTATTGCAAAATTATTTGTTGCAAGTCAGTTTCTTTTCACCATTAGCCAATGTTTTACGAGTATTTTATTGTTGCTATGGAGATACCTGATCCGTATAATTGGAAATCTTTATATTATATTGAATTCTTTTAGGGGAGCTATAAGATTCTTTATATATATTGCACTAATAAACAAGTTTATCTTCTCCTTTTTTTATATAGTAAATATGTAATCAATAATTAACGAAAATTGTATTCCATTAACAAGGATTTTATTTGATACAAAAGTTATTCGAAATATAGAAAATGTCGTTTAGTCCGGAGTACTTGATAATATCGCTGACTATCCGTCGGCGCACGCGTGTTTATTGCATATCTGACCAGTTCCAGTCTTTCATCCTAAATCAAAAGTAGATTAACCATTAATCATTTTGAGAATTCGATTCCGAGTCAGCCAGTATCTCTGGATACCAATAAACATGCGTGCTACATCGGTTAAAATCAACTATATTATTCCAGATATTTGTAAATGTGGAAAATGAGTTTTTCGGCGAAGACCACAGAAAGATTTAAAAAGACGCATGTTCTAATTTAAGGGTCATTTTGAATTATTGTATAATTTTGGAATTAGAATTTAAACAGATTCTAAGCGTATTATGGCAAGTAGGGACTTTTTCTTATTTAAAAAAAAGAAAAAAGAAAAAGTAATCCAACCCAGGGCAGCTTTTAAGAAAATGGGAGTACGTTGGAAATGGGCCCGCCGAGTAACTCACTTGAGTAAATGGACAGTCTCGACTGCTCGGAAGCCACAGTTCACTGAGCATTACTTTTTCTTCAAAAAAACTTACTTTAATATACTTAACTAAAACTTACTTTATACTGCAGATTTTGTATAAACCGGCTGCTAATAATTTGATAGCTAAATATTAGGAAGATTCCCTTTTAACTATTTCGCTAAACTACATAAATGGGAAAAAAGAAAAATCAAACTTCGAATTTAAAATCATATTTAATGCACACTGAAATACTCCAAATTATAAAACTGTACATTAAGTACAGAAATATATCTTTATAGGGAGCCTAAATTCGCCCAGAGAATACGCCAACAAAGAATTGTCCCAGACAAAATTAATTCAGTGTCTTGCCTCCAGGCAGTGTTCTCTCATTACAGAAAACATTGCCCATCACCGGACAGTAAGGTGCTAGAAGTTCCTTAAAAAAAAAAAGAGGAAATCTAATGGCTATCTAAAAAAAATGTGGTTTCGAACCTGGAATTCGTTTACCACTCGCCTAATCACTTCTCTACTTCAGATATTTTTGCATTGACTGCAAATAAATGCTCATTGTTGAATTAAATTACGTTATTTAGGTTATTCTTGTATGTACAGAAAAACAGAAACAAAACCAAAATCTATGTGGTTATAGTGTCAAAGATTAAGGTCAGAGGTTACCTCATTCTTGAGCACCATAACAAAGTAATAGAGTTTTTGATTAAAGGACTAGAGAAAGCATCGATAGTCAATCAAAGAAATGATGTCGAATGATTAGGTTGAAAGAGCGGATTTTATAAAATGGTTTTTGACAATCAAACATTGTTAAAAAATTACTGTTTATCAAAGTAAATGGTCATATAAATAATATTTTCAGACTTATCTAAAAATAAATGAACAATAGCTGCAATTGCAGAAGAATGGGATTAATGCGCTTGAATGCATATTAAAAGTACCACTTATTCATTCAAGGGTCATTAATATGGAATATTAATGACGCAAATGGCAGATTTACAAAAGCTTTTGTTTAATTTCAATTGGTTTAAAAAGTTTAATTTATTATATCCGGATTTAAAACGGAAGTACTTTAATAATATATGTCTACTTACAGAATTTTTCCGGCGTAAATGGTAAAAGTGCGTAGAGTACGCGTACCTGCCAAATTCAATTAAAACAAAAGAGCCTTCTATTTACAACTTATTCTGTTCGCACTTTGTGCAGAAGCTTTCCCTTTGTAGGTTCCAAGACTGAGCTAACCCAAAATATTTCATCGAAAAAAAAACATTGCTTTTGTTACTATTTAGGTATATTTCAACTAGGAATAATGCTTTAATTAAAAAAATATATATTATTTTAATTTTCGTGCTCCACAAATAAACGAAGCCTGCATGTTAAAACATTAGTACTAAAGTTTGTTGCTTTTCTCTGCCTTCTGCACTTTCTGAGCACCCGAAGGGCTTACTTTTAGGCTACTTTTGGAAGTTGTCAAAGAGGTGAGGCGCCCTTAAATCACAGGACAAGCGTATCACTGCTTTCTTGCTGTAATTATTGTTTGACATCAATTTTTACGTGTAGGATAGAGACAGAAAATATTAATATTATTATGTGTATGACAGAGATTTTGGCTTTAATTGAAAACCAAAATTTGACGGATACTTTAATAGAATGTAATAAAATCTCTTGCCTACTCTCAAGGTTAGAACTAAAAAATTTTCTCGTAATTGTAAGTATGATAATTGGGAAATTTACTAGTAATATTCTAAAGCAGTTTCGTGCGTAAAAAACTATTTCGAGTATTCCCGTCAAAAAAAATCAATAAAATTTGATTATAGATTAGTACTTAATAAACCCTCTGAACTAAAACCTATTTTGACATATGGTGTTCTTTCTTGGGGTTCAATGAAACACTCCATTCATCAACAAATGCAATCTCTTCAGACGAAAATTCACCTCATTATAGTTGTTGCTCCGTTTTATGTATGATTCAAATCTGGCCATTCAAATGGACTAAGAAATTCCGTTTGTTTGGTTTGGTTTCTTGAACCCTTTTTAAAAGCTTTCACCAGGTTTCATTTCAATCCTCTTGTCTGTCGTCTGGCCAAATTCTAGAACATCCTCCTAGGCGTTTAAAAACGCAAGTGGCTTCGCGATTTTCTAACTTCTGAAGAGCATAGTTAATCCTAGAGATGACTTATGGGGCGTGATACTGCTACCTAACTTCTCCGTTTTAGAGTGCTATAGTGCCAGTATTATTGTTACTAAAAGTGCAGCTAGCGCTGATGTAATTTTAAAAACAAATTAACAATAAAAAAGAAAAGTTTTTCAGTGCTAGATTAAAATTTTACAGGAATTCTTTCTCAGAGTGGCATCCCTGATTTGTTCCAATGACCTATATTTTATGATCACGATTCAGATAAGTCCGATATACTATTCATGTCTTTTAATAAAAACATCTTCGAAAAAATTGTGAACGAATCGTAAGACAATCTGCGGAAATACTACTGATTTCAAGTGCAAATAATCAAACGCATCCTGCTGGAATAGGTCCCAAGTAATTTTCTATATTTTGAAAAACGAAGTTTTCAACTAGACAGTAGTTGAACCAAATAATACAAAACAAAATTATAAAAAAATCAATTAATTATAACTATTTTCGATGAAAAAATGAAGCGTAATGGCGTAGTTTTATAGATTCCAAACTTACATTTACAAAACATATTAATGCAATTTGTCTGTAAAATCATTTGGTATCGCTTAAGTCATACAAAAAAAATCATAAACCTAAGTGGACAAAATTATCCCATAATAAATAGAATTGAGTTTTAAAGATCAGAAAAATTTGGTGGAGAAAAAATGGATAAGTGACCATTAAAATTGAGATTAAAAAATAAATGTCAGGAGAGCAAAACATTTCAATAAAGTATTCCGTGAAGTTGTAATGGAAGTGAACTACCCATTTTCCAGGATAGAAGCCATCCTGGTTTCTCTAAGATTCAATTTATCAGAAAATAATTTTATTCCTTCGCTTTTTCATTTCTATCCTTCTTTCTAAAATACTTCCGATTACTGGCAATATGGACATTAATCTTGAATTGGTTAATGATCTCCTTGAATTGCAGCTTGAAAGCTTGCTTTTCTGGTAATAGCATCACGATATTAGAGATTTTTTTTTTTTTTAATTTTTAATCAAACTCACAGAGTGCAATTTAGAAATTGACGAATAATTGAGATGTACTAATACTTTATTTCAATAAGTTATAAGAAAATTTTTTGAATAACCAGAGTACATAAGAATGATACTGTAATTTATCAAATAGAATTTAAAATTAGGCCATTTTTTCTAGAAGTTTTATGATGCAGAAGGAGAATCATAAAAATTAAATTACTGAACGAAGCAGTGACCTGAAAGGTGCGGACAAACTTTGGCCTGAGCTGGATTTAGTACAACTGGGGCTTTTATACAAACTTTTTAAAAAAGAGCACATTCAGTATTTATTTTGTGTATTTTTTCCATCTATATATATTTATTATTGTTACTTAAGATTCATTAACTTCATTCATTCATTCATTGGCTCCCGCAGCGCATTTCAGAGCACATGATAAGCGCCACGGTAGCCGAGCGATTAGAGGCAACGCCTGCAAACTTAAATTGTATATTATGGTACAGGCTTCTATTGCCGGACTAGGCCATGGATTTTATTTAATGGTTAATACGAGGGTCGTTTGAAAAGTCCGTGCAAAGTCAGAGAGATAGCACTACTGGCGCGTATCGAGGTTATGTTTAGTTAGTAGCATCTCTTGGAAGAACACACACCAAGTTTCAGCCAGATCGGTCTATTTCTTTGTGTTTGGCATTCGTTTGAATCGAGGAAGTCGAGTGATTTTCAAAAAATGGACGAAAAAGAATTTCGTGTGTTGATTAAACACTACTTTATGAAAGGCAAAACGCCTCAGGAGACTAAAGAGAAGCTTGATAAACATTATGGTGACTCTGCACCTTCGATTAGAACAGTTTATAAGTGGTTTCAAAATTTTCGGAGTGGCCATATGGGCACAAGTGACGCTGAACGTTCTGGACGCCCTGTTGAGGTTACTACTCCAGAAATCATTGATAAATTCCATGATATGGTGATGGATGACAGAAGAGTGAAGGTGCGTGAGATTGCTAGTGCTGTGGGCATCTCGAATGAACGGGTACATAATATTTTGCATCAACATTTGGGCATGACAAAGCTATCCGCATGATGGGTGCCGCGATTGCTCACGCTTGACCAAAAACGAAATCGTGTGAAGTGTTGCAAGGACGGTTTGCAGCTGTTCCAGAAGAATCCGCAGAACTTTAAGCGTCGTTTCGTCTCTGTGGACGAAACATGGATACATCACTACACTCCTGAGACCAAAGAACAATCTAAACAATGGGTTACCAAGGGGGAATCTGCGCCAAAAAAGGCGAAGACCGTTCCTTCGGCCGGAAAGATTATGGCGACTGTCTTTTGGGATTCGCAAGGAATAATCCTGATCGACTATCTGGAAAAGGGTAAAACTATTACAGGTGCATATTATTCATCGTTATTGGACCGTTTGAAAACCGAGCTGCAAGAAAAACGCCCACGATTAGCCCACAAAAAAGTCCTTTTCCATCACGACAACACACCAGCTCACACCTCAGCAGTTGTGGTCGCAAAATTAATGGAAATAGTGTTCCAACTCGTTTCACATCCCCCCCTATTCTCCAGACTTGGCTCCCTCGGACTACTATTTGTTCCCCAATATGAAGAAATGGCTGGCGGGAAAAAGATTTTATTCAAACGAGGAGGTGATTGCAGAAACGAATGGCTATTTTTCAGACTTGGACAAATCCTATTATTCGGAAGGGATCAACAAACTAGAGCAGCGTTGGACGAAGTGTATAAGCCTAAAAGGAGACTATGTTGAAAAATAAAAAAGGTTTACCCCAAAAAATTAAGTAGTTTTTATTTTTGCACGGACTTTTCAAACGACCCTCGTATATTTATTATTGTTACTTAAGATTCATTAACTTCATTCATTCATTCATTGGCTCCCGCAGCGCATTTCAGAGCACATGATAAGCGCCACGGTAGCCGAGCGATTAGAGGCAACGCCTGCAAACTTAAATTTTATATTATGGTACTGGCTTCTATTACTGGACTAGGTCTTGGATATTATTTAATGGTTAATACATATGAGGAATTTATAGTCAGGATGTTCGCTAGTAGGCTTCGTCAGCGACACCTATTTGATGTTAGACGTAAAGCACGCTTGAGAAAAAGAAAAGAATAGACAATTCTTTACTTAATTTCTACTTAACGGCACTGCCAAGCTGCAGACAATACTTTCTCGTTACAAACAACGAAGAGTGAGTTGAACGAGAAATTTTTCTCCTAAACCGAGAAAACCTAGAATGGCTGAGATGATTATTACTTTAAGAATCGCACCAAAAATGTAACATATATTCGTACAATATATATTTGAGTTTTTACAGAAAAAAAAGTCACGTTTCCAATCTCAGTAAAAAATAAATAAATCTTTCTTTTTCTTTGAAAAAGTTAACATTAATGTTGTGAACTGGGAGAAATATGACATCTTAAGCCATAAAAATCTTCCTCAGAAGGTGTGATAGGTTTTGACGTAGGGAGTATATTGAGATGATGAATTATTTAAAGCATTGGTTCAATTCACTTGCATCAATGTCAAAAAAAAAAAATCGATTGCACTTTCTCAAATTACAATTCTCTTGAATCGATTATCTTTAAAAGTTGCATTAATAAATGGAGATCAGTTACCCTAAATATTATTTATGTCTATAAATTTAAGCAATATGCTGCTCTTAGTTTGATATTGATTTGCTCTAGTTTTGTTTACAACAAATAGGCTACGTTAGGCTCTCTCCAAACTGTTTCAAAAATAAATTTTCTACGCATAATGTTTCAATTAAAGTTAGGACTACTGTTTTAGTTAGGATTTGGGCTTTAGGAATAGCGACAGGGGCGTGCTTTTGCAAATCGTTGGATCCCTTCTAAAAGGTAGAAATTCGGCTAGATTGGGGTTTTTGTTTTATTTTTGTATATTTCATGGGATTTTTGAAATTTGAAATGAGAATTTATTTACAATTTGAAAGAAAGATACAAATTGTGCAGAAGGAGGTTTCAGGCTGCAGTGCCTTTATACACTGCACAACCTTAATATTTACATTTGTAAATGGTCCAACCTAAGGCAAAAAACATAAAAAAATCTCTACTACGTAGAGTTATTAAAGCAAGATATGCTTTTGTGCTTGTATTTTGTATAACCAAGAGAACTTAAGTTATAATCTACAATATCTTTTACGGAAGTTACAAATTTTTCCGTAGTACTATAGATAAATGTAGACACACCGGCAACACAGGATTTTTTTGAAAGTATTGGTACAAATTTCTCATTTTGAAGGATCTCGATTTTCGAACAAATTAAGTAATGTAACGTTCGTTTGTTTGTTTTTGTGCCAGATTTATCTGATCTAAATCATTGATGAGTTTTGTAAGTTACTGATTTTCATAAATTTTTTTTTGTGAACTAGGTATTTTTTATATATTTATATATATAAAAGTGTGCTAAGTGTGGAAAAAAAACACACCTTTTAAACTTAGAGAGTGTCTTCTTCCCACGGCCATGTTTGTCTATATAGACTCGTGATGCTGCTATGCTAATCTAGTAGTTGTGTTCCAGGTGGTAGAGTCCGTCTTGCCTGAAGGCGACACGATCTTCATATACACCACACTGTTACCAACACTATCCTCTAGTTACACACAGTACTCTGCCACACCTGATCGTTACTAGATACTCAGCGAAAACACTACTCACATCTACAACGAAAATTTCGTGTTCAGATGGAATATATATATAATATGCAAACCAATGTTTAGAGGACATGATTTTCCTGCCCCTTTCATCCTTCCTTCCTGTTTTAATTACAGGACAGCTAGAGGAAACCATGGGTTTGACGAACCCAAGGGGTTGTTTAAAGGGGTTGTGAATATAGTAGGGGAACTTTCTCTTCGTCTTTCCTGTCAACCACCGATGACAACAACTGTGAGTCTATTTTGGATATGTAATAGGAGAGCTACGTTGTTAGGGACAGGGTGTACTGATGGGTTAGACACCCTAAGAGTTTAATAGACCCCTTGGCAGGAGATAGTGTGAATATCAAGTGGTATGAGATCTGCCCGGACACTAATGTACTCATTTATATGCTGGAATTCATTGTGCCAAGGTTGTTTAGAAGTTCCTATAACTCATACATAGGCATGTTGTCGGATATACAGAGGAGAGCTTCTCTCTCTGCCAAAGGATCTGTTAGATCTCTACCTCCCACTATTCACCTTAAATAAAATAATACGCCACATAAATAGTTATTTAAAAAAAAAATAATAATAATAATAATAATAAGTAAGAACACATTAACTGAGTTGGGCTCCCGCTGGCATTGTCCTACAAAGTGCTACTCAAGAGCCATCATCAATACATAGAGATCGCCGCGTGGAGCAATTTTTATTAAATTTCTCAGCTGGAAGTCTGACAATCTTTTTCATTTCTCTACTGTCCTAGTCACATTATCTTTCGCCCATTCTTTCTGCTCTTAATTATTATTAGTTATTGTTTTTATTTGTATTAACTTTTTAATTGTTGCCTTCAATATACTATTTTGTATTGTCTTTTAAGTATTCGTAAAGAATTTAATATAGTGTATATGTGATATGATTCACACTTACACACAGAGATCTGACAAAAGTTAATAACATTCGCCTCCCTCTCTGACTTCTAATAATCATCATCCTCGCTTAAGGGTAAAAAGGAAATTACATTGCATTCCTTTCTTTTATTTGGACGACCTAAATGAGCTGCAAATAAATCCTAACTAATATCCTTTAATTACGTTCCCTCGTATGTCATTTGTCTTTTTATTTGACAGTATTTTTTAATTTTTTTTAATTTTTAAGATTATCCTCTCCTGCCTTTTTATTTAAATAACAATTTACTTTCTTTCCTAGACTTGGTGCGCTATCTGTGGCTGTCCGTGGAACCCCACACACTATACTTGAAAGACTAGCCATGACAAAACGTGTCGAATCTTCTTTACCAATACTTGGATTAAGTTCTAAACTACCGTTTTGTGGAAATAAGCTATTGAACTATGGGGTTTAACCAAATCTTCTAATTCTCCAATTCCAATCAATCAAATCAATTGCTAATTTCCCTGAGTGGCCATATTGTTATCTGCATCAAGACAACTTCATTTTTTTTTTTTTTCTAACGTGGTTAAAACCAAATTAAAAGTTTCATTTGACTCTTAGTTTTCATAGCAACCCACTGGTTCGCCATAATGGTTCATCTTATTGTTTAAAATATCCCAGACTCCGTTTTGGTAGTGTCTGTGATAATAGAAACATCATGATGTACTAATGAAGTCATGAAGCCATTGGCGAGTTTTACACATATGATTTCTTAACTCAGAACGTCTCCTCCAGAAACTTTGCAATCAATCTCGACTGTCTACTATCGTTATCGGCCTCTATTCAGGCCTAAAAAATCTTGAAATATTTTTCACATATACACACACCTACCTCTTGAGCATGAAAATAATGATTTTAGCGAGTAAATTTTTCCCCTCGAACAGCTTAATTTCTTAAAATAACAGAAAATCCAACCAGATTTTTTAATTATATGAAACAATCGCTACATAGGTGATGGTTCACATCCTCAGGGGGTTTGAACACTGTTATGAACTATCTTTCTTTCTAACAGCTCGATAGAGATAGAATACTCTAACGCTATAAAATTACAACCGAATCTAAGAAAACCAAATTATGGGTTTTTAATTAGTATATAAACTTATCAACAAAATCCTTAACCAGTAAAAAAGAAAAACTTAAAGAAAGATTTGCCAAATTTTCGGAAAACTAGCCACATTTTTCGCTGTCTGGGATGCAATATACGAGTAGATTTATTTGTTTTTAGAGCAACACTCTTTACAAATAAGACTGACTGCTTATAATTTTAACATACAAAAACCGAATATGCTAACATACATTTCATTCAGTTTTCATTCAATATTCAGTTTTACATTTTATGTTTGTTTCAGAGGTCAGAGTACGGAAATAACTGTATTATAGATAAATGATAATAATAATAATGACAATATTAGTAGAAACGTTACCATGTCAATATAAGTTGTCTAATTTTCAAAGCTTCTAATGCAAAATAATAAATATCATTTATTTTCTCTTTAGAATGAACTGTTTATATGTTATGTAAATTTGTAAGATTAATAACATTTTTATCAATATACTTATATAGATATCTGCTCCTAGGGTCGTTTATACGTAGCACATTCCATTAAAAAATGCAGTAAATTTTCGGGTCTACTTGAGTTACAAATAGGGCATATTTCGGAGCTATTTAACTTAAAATGTTCATTATTAAGGTAAAAGGAAGGCGTTTAAAAATTAGGTAGACAAACAAATCTATGCTTTTTAATATAGGCGCCACGGTAGCCGAGCGGTTAGAGGCGGGGCCCGCAAAGACTCGTATTGTGGTACTGGGTTCGGATTCCCGGTCTTAACCCATGGATTTTATTTAATGGTTAATAAAAGAAATTTATAGTATTCGTATGTTTGCTAGTCGTCTCCGTCCACGACACCTAATTGGTAGTTGGACGTTAAGCCCATCTGAAAAAATAGACAATTACTTTACTTTTTACTTACTATGCTTTTTAATAGAACATCTAAATTCCACATTACTAGGCAATCCTCCAAGGAGATTGAAGAGAAGATGGCCCCGCGACCTACTCTCCTCATAACAGTATAGTGATCTGATCACGTTAATGGAGTGTCGCCACTGGGTGCCTTCTCCAATCTCCATTCACGACATTACATTACATCACATTTACTTATTAAAAATTTAAAAGTAATAAATAAAAAAATATTAAAGTAAGAGTATATGGGCTAGAAAAAGAAGATCCGTCAAGCATTTGACCTTTCGAAAAGTGACGGACAGATTGGAGATGATTGTTGCTATAATGCTTGCTTTCCTTGACAGTATTTATTCTAGGAAAAAGTAAGCACTCAGTCCAGGGAATCTTATTTCATTTTTCACTCGCCCTTTTGCTGCTAATTAGGAGTAACTGAAGGGCGCCCTTTTTTTAGAGATTCTTTGAATTAAGTTTAATTGCAATTATGTAAAAGTTCATTTCCACCTGCCAGCCTAATTTTTTTTTTCCTCTCTTTTTAAGAAAAAAAGAAAAAGAATTTTCAAGGTAGAAAGAATAAAACAGTTTAGCTTTACTTTTGATGTTTAGACTGCTTTTGAACTTGTACGGATAGCGGGGGGATTTGGGCATCGTTACGAGATCATATCTAGGCTATGGCGCGCATCTTGATTTTTCATTAAAAATAAGTCTAAAGTGAAACATTCGAAAAAGATTTTTAGTATCAATTATTTTAATTCAACAATCTTGGAATTTGGCTCAAAGAGAGAAGTCTGAGTTAGCTCTAAAGCTTAGGCACAACCTTGTGCTGTATATAACAGTATGAAGGTTTCAATTTCGTCAAGATTCATGCAGTATAAAAAAATATTCTGAAGCTTGGAATAAGTGATAATCTGAGACTGTTAATTGGGTGAGCTTATAAGAATTTGATAGGTGGTGGAAGAACATCGATCTCTCCTGCTAATCCATATTTGGATCGATGACTGTTAAATGAGTCACTTAATTAGGATCGGATCGTTTTTGTAGACCAATGCTGCCCCGTTGTTAAGAGTAATTCCCGGTTCTTTAACAAAAATTTATTTCTTACTCTTGTACTTATGTCCTTCGATAGCTCCAATATATGCACTTTATGGTAGAAATAACCTTTCAGACTCCTTGCTCCACTTCCTTTTCTCTTGCCAGGTTTTTTTGAGGCTTTCCGATCACATAAATCAGTGGTCGGCAAACATATTGGTAGCCAAAGAGCCAAATATGAACATAACAACAATTTTAAAATAAATTGGGAGCCAAATCTGCTTGTTTAGTAAACTTTTATTACACTAAATAAGTAGTACACTAAATAATACTAAATTTCATTCCCAAACCGAACAAACCTTCTCATCTTCCATCCTCATACCGGCCCATCAGTCTGTTACCGACCATGGGGAAACTGTTGGAAAAATTATTGCTAAAACGCATCTGTCCTATTCTTGAAACTGCAAATGTCATCCCCTCTCATCAGTTTGGATTTCGTCAACAACACAGTCCCATACACCAATGCCATAGAGTAGTGGACGCCATTTCTTCTTCTCTCGAACGGAAACAATATTGCTCCGGGGCCTTCCTTGATGTGGCTCAAGCCTTTGATCGGGTATGGCATCCGGGGCTGTTGTGGAAGTTAAAGAGAAATCTTCCTTCTACTTACTACTTAATTATGAAATCTTATCTTACACACCGTTTCTTTCAGGTTAGTTGTGGCTCTGCCACTTCTGATTACTCTCCTGCTCTAGCCGGCGTCCCTCAAGGTAGTATACTTGGTCCTCTTCTCTATACTGTATATACAGCAGACATACCGACTCACACTAACACAATACTATGCACTTACGCTGATGACACCGCCATTCTTGCTTCCAGTTCCGACCCTGTAACAGCTTCCACTCACTTACAGACACACTTAGACATACTTGAACCTTGGGCCAAAAAATGGCGATTAAAATTTAACTCTCAGAAGTGTCAACACATCACTTTTACTCTGCGACGCCGTACTTCTCCACCAGTCAGCTTTAACTCTGTACCTCTTTCTCCTGCAAATCTAGTTCGCTACCTTGGGATGTATATCGACAAACGACTAACATGGAACCCACATACTAAACTAAAAAGACTGGAACTCAACAAACGGAATAAACTGTTACTAAGACTAATTGGCAGACGGTCGAAACTTCCAATAGAACATAAACGACTATTATACAACACCATACTTAAACCAATGTGGACTTATGGACTCGAACTGTGGGGTTCAACCAAACGCTCAAACTCACAAAAAATCCAGGCCTTTCAATCAAAAATTCTCCGTCAAATTACAGATGCTCCATTCTACGTTCCAAACTCTTCTCTTCATAAAGATCTCAACATACCCTACGTGGCTGAAACAGCTAAAACTAAATACCGAAAATTCCATAACTCTCTTTCTCTATGCTCTAATCCTCTAATCCAAAATCTCGCCTCCACAGCTATTCCGGACAACCCCCCACGGCGGCTGAGGCGTTGCTGGCCCCGCGACCATCTCATGGATTGATAACCAAGCGGGAGTGTTGCCAGTGGGCAGCTTCTCTCCTCCAGCCAATCACGTCCATAGCATCATTCATCGGATTTGCTGATTGCATTGTTTGTTTTGTAGATAGTAAATGGCAAATAAAAATTAAAAAAAAAAAAAAAAAAAAAAAAATTTCATACTTAATAAATATTTATTAATGCGAACAATGTGCTTGCATCTCCTTGGAAAGTTTGAGTAAGTCAGGTTTGTATGTTGTTGTTTTTAATTTTAAGCATGATTCCAAGTTCTCATCAATAAGACGACTTCTCAGTTTGCTCTTGATAATAATGTTCATGCTTGAAAAAGATTGTTCGCATATTGTTAAGAGTAATTCCCGGTTCTTTAACAAAAATTTATTTCTTACTCTTGTACTTATGTCCTTCGATAGCTCCAATATATGCACTTTATGTAGAACCGAAAAGGGAAAGAACAGCAAACGCGAGCTTTTTTAGCTGATCGTAAGAGTCAGGAATACTATTCCAAACGTTGAAAATGATCATGTCTTTCTTCTCCAGGTCATTCAAAGCAGACCACTTGTGTTGTGAACTAAGATCACATTTTTTCTTCTCCAATATTTCCAATTCAACACAAAGACGTTCCAATTTAGAGCGCCATATCTCCTTGTTTTTTAAATCCAGCAATTGTATTTCAAAGCTACCAATGTCAATTTCAAAAGGAGAAAATTTCAACTCGGTTATCGTAGCATTAAGAGAATTTTTGACAAATGCTAAAGTTGCTCTGCTGTTTTTAAATTCCTGAAACCTGCTATAACATACGAACAATTTTGTTTGTGTTTACGTTTACGAAAACTAATAAAATTAAACTCGATGTTCGTATTTTTACAACAATATGAAATTTTAATTACCTATCTATCTTTTAACTTAAACAAAAAATTATACATGTTCTCGATTTATAGAAGAATTTTAATTTATCAAAATAAGATGTAATTTTTTTTTCTTGCCAAGTTTTTTTTTAAATGAAAATATTATTGCGCCTTCAGTGGATATTTGTGCCAGAGCCGCACTTAAGGAGCCAAAGAGCCACATGCGGCTCTGGAGCCGCACTTTGCCGACCACTGACATAAATTAAACAACTATATTGTAACAGCTTTGCCTGGACTCAGAGAACTATGTGAACCTATTTTCTATTAATTCTGTACATCAAATCAACGTAATATATGATTATGTCAAATTATCTTTAAAAATAAGAAGTTTTTTACGCAATGAGTGGTAATTTTTAAAAAGCTAATGAATGCTAAGATATGATGTAAGACCGAAAGGAAAGTAAAGCTCTTAAGAAGTTTATATAATTGTTTTCATGAACTTAAATTTATTATTTTGCGTATTTTTATATCTGGCATTTATGTATTAATTATGTAGTAAATAAAAATAAAATAATTCTCCGTTCTTTTAGTCGATTTCTGGACACAAAATTTCTGCATTATTTCTTTTTTGTTTTGTGATGGGATCTGGCCTTTGGAAAGTGTTTGGTAGACTCAGCCCCACTCTCCGGATCGTTTCTTTTTGTTTCACATTAAGAACGAAGCGCATCTTCAACTGAATCAAGATTTGGTTCAAATCCTTTATACAATTAGCCGGAGATCTACTACGTAAACTTAAAAAAAAAAAATCCCTTTAAAATGCACTCTCCGTGTAGATCTCAAAAATATCTACCACTACAACTCTTAGGTTCAACCTAAATCCTTGTTCCTAGCGTAGTCAAGATGGTCAAGATGATGGAGATTCAAGAAACACACTAAGAATGAGTAAGAGCACTAGTTGAACTAGGCCTCTTCAATAGCTTGAGAGTGGTTGGTTGGTATTGCCACCGGAAAAGTGAAGAAGTTCTATTCAGGATTTAAATTACTTTGTCGTAAAGATGTACATCCTTTACTTGAAGAAATCGTACAATTGAAAAAAAAAGGAAGTGAAAAAAAAATGTTTTGTTATATCAGTAACAGTGTTGACGAAGAAAGAGGACGAGATAGTAGTCCAACAAAAATATAAGGAAACAATCTGGGATAGAAATGGAAGAAAGAGTTTCTTTCAGGAAACAGAATAAGGTTTGTATGATATATAGTAGCTTATTGGTATTGAATGAATAGGAAACGTGCCTTGATTGGGAGACCGTTAAACTGAAAGAAATCACCACGACTTTCGGGATATATTTGATAGAATGGTAAAAAATAAAAGAGAATCTAATAATTAGGATCATCTCTTGGCTTATACTCATTTATTTTCTTTCGTCTCTGTGTCTTCCTTCTACTTGCTTACTGTTCTCCATCTTCTTCTAAACTTTAGGATCTTCTGTACGTCACGAAGTAACTTTCAACTATGGAAATGGCGCATCCAACAGCAGGCTATTTTCAGTTGCTATTATAACTTTCTCTTCATTTAATCACTTTTCAATATTGCCAACCAAACGTTGTTATTGTTCTATTTTCTACATTTTAGACCTAAAAACCATTTTATTTACTTAGTAAAGTGGATTTTAAGTTTTTTAAAAAAATATGCCTATAATACGGACCTCTCTCCTCTCATAAAGACCCGGCCCTTGCCTGTCGCTCCCTACAATCCCATATAGAATCTCTTAAGCCTTGGCTAAAGAAATGGAGAATTAAAATCAATGAAAACAATGCAATTTCATTGCCTTCTCCCTAAGGCGAACTATTCTTCCTCCCGTTTACCTAAACCTCACTCCTCTTCCCACAACAGATTGGGTTCAGTACCTAGGACTCTTCATGGACAAACCCCTTACCTGGAATCCATATACTAGAATCAAACGGAAAGAACTGAACAGACGATTCAAACTTCTCTCTAGACTTCTCGACAAGCGATCTAAACTTTCACTAAACAACAGGCGACTTATCTACACCATGATACTGAAACCTGCCTGGACTTACGGGAATCGAACTTTGGGGCTCAGCCAAAGCTTCCAATATCTATAAAATCCAATCCTTCCAGTAAAAAACACTCCGTAGAATCGCTAATACTCCTTACTTTGTATCAAACTCTACCTTGTACCGAGATTTCCTTGTACCCTATGTTTCTCAAGCTGTAAGATCCCGTTACTTTAAGTTCCACGTTTCAATTTCCTCTCATTTTAATACTCTAGTTTCCTAACTTACTGCATTACCAGGAAATCCTCCAAGACAGTAGAAGCACCGGAGGCAACGGGATCTTCTTAATGAATTTAATTCATGTACACAATAGTGAAATGTTCTTTTATTTTTTTGAGTTTCACCATTGGGTGAATTCTCCCCTCATGCTACTCATGTATTTATACGTATGGATCATGTTGTATCAGCTTCACTTGTTGCAGAAATATGCTGCAGTTATGAAAATAAAGTAAGTGGAAAAACAAAAGGCATTTTATTTGCACAGCATGCAATTTAAAATGATTATAATTATTATAAAGTTGCAGTTTCCAAAATATAGGCAGTTTTACTAGCAAATAGTCCTGTTTTCCTTTTTTTCGACAAATATTTTTGGGTGGACTAAGCCTCTGAAGAGAAGCTACGCCACTAAATATGATTATTTTAATGATTGGCAAATCAATTTCCGTAATTTTGAAATCGGCAAACCACATTATTTACTTGAAACTAGAATTGTGTAATGGTTGGGAAAATTTTCTAAACTAAATTAGATAATTTTTGTATTTTGTTTACTTGTAACGTTGGGAAATCGTACAATGTTATTCATTGAACTGAAACTAGTTTTAGAAATATCGATGGAAAAAGTTGTTGTTACATGTTATCCTGTGAATTGGATATTGGATCTTCTGTAAAACTAACTCCCAAGTAAAGGAGTAGATCACACGAGGTTAAATTTAGTTTTTCTCGTTAAAGGAGAAAAAGAAAAACTAGTTCTGTTCGTGATATACTCGGTTTATATCTTGAACTAGTTGGTTTGACCATGGCACCTTCCACCGAACTGAATATCTTTCAACTATAAAGAGAGGTTTTTGCTTTGAAGTATATTTCAAGATGGTCGTTTAAAAAATATATTGCCATCGTGGTGTGAACACTTTTTTTGCAGCTGTAACCAATGTTTTAACCTACACATTTTATTCAAACTTCGAGTTTTGAAAAATATTTAACAATTAAAGTCTACTTCAATCTCTTCCCAAATTTTCTGCCCAGTAAGCGCACTAGCCAGTATCATTCCACAAAATTAATTCTGCTAAAAAATTGTATAAATTAAGGTAATAAATCCAGAAGCATACTAAAAACGCTGATAATATTTCCAGTAATATTGTATGGATTAAACGACTGCCTTGTTTTCACAATAACTATTCGAATGCGCGAAGTGCATGAGTGCAATTGACTAATACGAAAACAATAAATTAACCTACTCAGAATTAATGAAGAGATATTATTGCATCTTCGGATGATAACACTCGTCTTACGTCTCTGATATCATCTTATTTATTTGTTGCAGCACTTTATGGAATTGCTGTTCTAAATTTCAACTAAGTTATCTAAAAAAATAATAATTACAAAATCAAAGTAAAGCAAGCTCCCATTACAAAGAAACATTAGCTTATAATTGGAATTTAAAAACTTTACTGGACTTCTCTATTGGTTATTTTAACAAAACAATAAACAGTGTTTCATTATTATTTTTCAAAAAGCATATTAGTTTCACAATTAAATAACAGAATTATAAAATAAAACTCATCACCTGCGTTCTTTGGTTCCGTAACTTTTGAGTTATATCATCAGAAAGTTAAACCAACCTAAAGAAATTATTTTACTTTTTACCCAAAAAATAAAGGGCAGAAATGAAGTTAAATATTTTTTTATCTTTTAAATTGTGGTTGAGGGTGCTCATAAATTCTATTTTTCTGAATTGTTAAACTGCTCGTAGAGTTAGCCGATAAAACGCTTGGCTATTTACTCGTTACTCACGGTTTATCCTTTGATTTATAACTTCTAACCCTTGTTTAGTATGCCATTTAATACTTCTTGGTTAAAGTTTTTCTTTTTTGCCACGATGATGGTACTGAGAGAATTTGAGTTTTTATTACGTGAACTAAGCTGTTGCTAAGAAGGCTTAAGGAAACTAGACCAACGAGTACTTAATTCTTGTCAAGTTAGGAAACTTATTGATGACATTTTGACTCTAAAAGTTACTCAATTTTCTTTTAAAATCTCTTTCTTGGGTTTTGTTTCTTAAGAAGTTGATGTTTCTTTGAGTAATTTAGATGATGTTTAAGTTTAAGTTAGCATTACACTACCAAACAGCGTATCACATCTGAATGGCATGGAAGCCATTTATAAGCTAGGTGATCATGAATAGCATTCTTTTGGTACATTTTTTTGGGTGTCCTTTTACGCTTAGTTTCAAATCTACGTTGGCTCTGCAAAGAGATGTTGGTACTCCTTGCTACTTTTGACACTCTCTTAAAGGACAGTGTAATTTGGTAAGCCCCAGGATTTGACAGGAAATCTAGATGTCCTGTTTGATATTTATCGGCTTCAGTGTGTCCTCATTTATCTCGATGACTACTAGATAGACTACTTGTTAAAGATTTTCCCGAAAATAGTCCCCAAGATCGCCTGAGAACTTCGTATATATACAAGCATAGATTTCACTTTTTTTTCTTCTTTTTTTTTGTAATTCGTTTTTGGGCATTTCCACAGGAAGGGCTGGACTAGGTATCTCTGTAAGTTTTGTATTTCATTGTAATGAACGGTTTTAGAAACTACATAATGTTGTTAATACATGATTAAATGTGACTCAAGATTTTAGTAACTTAAAGAAAACCTGTTAAGTTAGAATGCTGAGAATAGTAGTAATAAGGAAACGGAATATTTCAGTGGTTAACGTACTGAATTCCTACGCGGAGAAATCCTGGACCCTAATCCAGCTGTCAAACATTAGATTTTCTCTTCCTAGAAGCTTCTTACATCCACGAGAAAGTACTGTTCGAAGGAGGGACGACAGTGCACTATAAAAAGCTCCGAGCGCTCATGTAATTGTTCACGAATTTGTGGTGCCTTGAATTACAAAGCAAAGCAAGAAGAGGAATAATAAAAAACTCGGCATAACAGATATTTATTCTCATTATTTTTTAATAAACTTTATTTTAAGTTAACAATATTTCCAACTTCTAACTTCTTTAATTGTTTATTTAAAAAAAAAAACTTTATAAATATAAAAAAATGTAAGAAAAATATAATAAGTTCACAATGTAAGTTTGTTCTATATAAATTAAATGATATTCTGCATAAATATTAATAATTTAATGCGGGCCTTCATTCAAGATTAGCATATCGCCTAGATAAGTCCTTCGACCAGAATATCAATGTCAACATTTTCTTTATTACGTAGGAATAAAAAATGTTTTTTTATACTTTTTAATTAACTTTGTGCCAAAAATAAAAAATAAAATGACATGCTTTAATACAGTATTAAGCGCAGTTTATTATTTTGTATTTTATTAATTAAACTTTATTGGCTAAAGGAAGGGGGAAAAAAGTGGAATTTCATCAACGAGTTGAATAATGTAGGTTGCTAATTCAATTTTTTGTTGCTGCTGTTAGTGTAGAATGTAAGTGAACTTTGTAATCCGTTGCCATAGCGACTAGGAAGTTAATCATCTGGATAATTTGTATTTAATAAGTTAAAAGTTTTGTCTCTTCTTGTTAGTATATATTAGTTTTCCCATTTAGGGCATAATTTTGAAGTACACTCTCTTTATACAGTTTTATAATTTAATTTCTCTTATTTGTAATATAATTTGATACAGTTTCATGCATTTGTGATTACATTTTGTTTATCTAATTAGTTTCAAAGGATACTTTTTTGCGGTTTTTAAAAGGGGGGGCTACTTAAAAAAATTGTGAATACGAGGTGTGGCTATTAAATAACGAGACTATTGCTAGAAAACATTTTCTTTTAAATTTATACATATTTAGTTATTTTCACCTTCAATATACACCCTTCCCCTATCCCTACAACGCTCCATCAGAATTTACCTTTGTTCGAAACAGTGCTGGAAGTCTTTTTCTGTGAGCTCCTGCATCACGCGTGCCGCTTTTTCTTTCACAGCCTTCAGCGGACTGAAATCGTGTTCCTTTTAATGCGGATTTGACTTTCGGGGAACAGTGTGAGCCGGCGCGTTGTCTCGTTGGAGAACCCATGACTTGTTCTTCCACAAATCGGGTCGTTTTTTCCCTTACTCTTTCACGGAGTTCAGCGAACACCTCACGGAAGTAATGTTGATTAATTATAATCGATATTTTCATCCGTTTTGGACGTGGAAGGGCAATCCAGGTGGTCATCTTCTACGACGTCTTCTCGGCCATCTTGGAAACGCTTGAGCCACTCAAAAACTTGCGCACGTGATAAAAATTCATCGCCATAAACTTCTTTTAATAAAAGATAAGTTTTAGTAGCGGTTTTACTAAGTATCATGTGAAATTTCACGACAATTCGTTGCTCTACTACAAGTGTAGTATCATGTTTTCGGCAAAACAAAACTAACACCTCTTACACAAACGACGGTTCCGGTCAGACAGATTTCTCTACAAACACGTGAGACGCTGCAATCGAAAGAGAAGGCTTTACTCTGCACAGGAGTCGGTCGCTAAGATTTGGCGCACGCATAGTTCTTCTGTAGCAGCATCAGTCTCGTTATTTAATAGCCACACCTCGTAACTCAATTGATTCGTTAACCGACATAAGCACTGTCAATAATCTTTCCATCGAAATTAATCGAATTATTCCATAATTCTAATAATAGTGTTCTCGAGTTTGCTTTGGGTTGTCGATTTTTTTAACAAACAAAATATGAGTAAAATTATACATTTTATTTGATACTCGTATTTTGTAAACACTTTTGCTTTATTTCAAATACTACAAAAGCATTTGTCGTCATTTACGTTTTAGAACTGTAATGATCAAACCATAAAGGTTATAGATAGCATTTAAATTGCTTTTGTGTCAATGCGTGATTGAAAAAAAATACAGATAGAATATAAATTATCCACACAATTAGAAAATCTAAATCAACCCGCGTAAACAAACAAATGGTTGCCTAGCAATTGTGGGTCAGTGAAAAAGCTAGCGCGGATTAGTGTCTGACCCGCGGGGCATAGGTTCGCCATCACACTGGCATAGACCACTATTGATGGCCTGCAGATAATGCGAAATAAGTTTCTATAGACTGACAGCGAACTCGTCAGGACGATATGTAAGGTGGGCAAAGTGGAAAAATGTATTTTCCTCGCCTTTACCAGTTCTTTGCTTTTGCCATTGTTAGTGTTACAGTAACCCGCATTGTACAAGTGTAAGGAACGATAACGTTGGAGTTGAGTACAGATATCGGTGGCTGTGAAACGCTTTTTCATGTAAAGGGAGCTTAAAATGCTCACTTTAGGGTCATGCTTAGCGTTTTTTTGGTCAATTTTCTCCCTTCATATAATGGTTTGATTTTATTGGAGGCTATAATGTGAACTGAATTTCTGGAAGACAAGATGTACAAAATAAATATATTTTTTGACTTGAGTGTCTTTTCTATTCGATTCTTCTTACTAATGTTGTTAGTGTCAATTTCGATAGTCGATTTCTAGAGTTTACCTCTTTTTTATGGATGATTTCACAGGTTTTAAAAATAATGAGTGAATTAATAACACCAGCCCTGTTGACCACCATTCCGCAAACCTAGTTTTTAAAGGATTTTAGCTTTTAGGAATTGTTTTAGTACCAAACCTTGCCCCCAGGATGTTTCCTACTGTTGTACAGGGATTCAAATTTCAAAAAATTGGTAGTGTATTAAGTCATCCGAAAATTGTATATGTCTTACGACCAATGACTTTGCGAACCAATTTTGTGATGGGTAGGTTCCGCGAAGTCCATCTTTGAATTTGTAATTTAAAAAAAAACAAAAACAAAAACTTAGAAGATATATTTGATGGCAAATAAGTTAAAAGAAAAGCAAGATGGTATTAGAAAATCTAGTGTTAATCATTGAAGCAAAACACGGGCATTGTTTTGGATATGGATGAGTTAATTTACAGGTGGAAAAGTTAAAGCATCTCCCTCTCTGTGTACTCCTTCAAATGATTCTTTCTCGCATGTATCCCTGACCTAACTAAAACTGTCCGAAAGAACATAGCTGGCTGGCGCCGCGTATATCCATTAGTGCTGGTTGTCACAGTTCATGCATATTCACCTCTCGTTTAGATACAGTGGACGGTAGTTTACTAGGTCTACAATCACCGGCGAAAACTCTATTGTGTCCTCGATGTATGTACAAACAGTAGTCTGTAATGTTCCTGTTGAATACGCCTCACAGTGGGTGTTATGACATAGATTTCTCTGTCCACTTGGCTGTCTGTACACGTGCATATTACCAATTTTGCATACGGGACACTTTTTTTCACCTCCTGTAGTATTGACTTATTATTTTTGAAAAGTGAATATACATCTAGGTAAGGATTATAAAAAGAAGATTTCATCTCTTTTGTAGCACGTTCTACATACAGAATTTGTTTTCCTTTTGTTATTGGTCACTTAAAGTTGACAGTTTTTCTTTTCTCTGTGCAACGAGGTTCTTATATTGATCTGTTACTGGTATCATAGACCAACGGAAGCATCTTTGCAATTATCTCTAAACTTTTAACCCAAACAATGGAAAATTTTATAATTCATTTGGTATTTTAAAGATAGGCTAGTTATAAAATAATAATAATTATTATTATTATTTTTATTTATCTGATTTTATTACAGTAATAATAAAAAGTAAATTAAAACGCGTAAAAATTAAGTGTATGCCTCCCATGTAATTTATTTGAGGCTAAATAAACGTTTGAGTACAGTTTTTTGATTATTTTTGTTTGTTTTAATTTATATATTAATATATACAATATATTTTATAATTATATATTATATGTGTTGTTGATTTCTCGTTAGACAAAATGGAAACTTGGCCTAAACAGCACTCGGATATAATAATAAAAATGAAAGCTTTTTTTCGTGAAGAGTCTCTGTAACGAGCAAGAGATACTGAACGGTTTTTATTATTCAAAACGCTAATGGATATTAAACCTCAATTTGTTCAAATTATTAGTGACGATTACGGTAAACCTGAAGTTTGACGATTTGAAGTGGTTGGTTAGACTTAGAGGGGAATTATTGGCGTTGAACAAGGTCCTTTGGGTTATGAAGGATCCAGAGATTTGTCCTTTGTGCTCGCAGGGTCCTGAGGCTCTTTTACATTTTCTTATTACCTGTCCAACATTATCCAATTTCCATACAGAATATCTTGGTTCTAATATATCACCACACCAAATTGCGAATCTTCTCTGTTCGGTAAACTGCTAAAAAGTTATTTATTCTGCTAAAAAAGCGTGGTGTTATAGATATAAACAAATTACCTCCACTTAAATTATATCAACCATGATTATTATTTGTATATTATATTTAATTATTTTTTATGGAATATGATTCATAATATTGTGTAATTTTTTTTTTTTTTTTTGCGCATCAACAGCTGAGGTCATTAGTGCCCGGAGCTTTTTCCAGTGCACTGCCGGCCTCCGGACAGTGTTCTCTCGTTACAGACAACACTGTCCATCACCGGACAGTGAGCTGTAAGAAGCTCCTAGGAAGAGAAAATCTAAGGGTCAGCTGCTGGATTCGAACCCGGGACCTCCGCGTGGGAGTCCAGTATGCTAACCTCATAGCTAATCTCTTCCCTACTTTATTTTTGTTTTATTTTGTTTTATTGTTATTTTATTTATTTAAAAGTGCTATTATTTAATTTAATCATGCAGCAGCTCCAGCAGACGGCTTGTGCCATGCTATTTCTGAATTGTATGTAAATATGCTATTGTATTTTTTCTACCGAATAAAGAATTATATATATAATATGTGTATATTATTACATTCAAGTATGAATATATTGGTTTCGTGACCGTAAATTGTTAAACTTAGGATGGAAGATTTGCGAGGAATCGGTCATTTGAGGAATTTTTGACCTATTCCTCGCAAATCTTCCATCCTAAATTATATTCAAATTCTCCTCTTTTATCTGTTAGCAACTAAACATTAATAACAAGCAAATACAATTGTAGACTATTAACTGTTGTGAGCGATTTGTGTAGAAGATACCCAATAATATAAATTCATGCCGTAGGATTTAGACTTCGTCCTAAAGAAAAATGAAGCGGTGAAACTGGGTCTGTTTAGGGGACGGGTATAAGGACCTGAGAATTGTTTGACCGAAGGATAACGTAGTAATTGCGGAATGTATGATAGCGATGTTTTTGATAGTTGTAAAATATCTAATTTTTATTAGATGGGAAACAAAGTATAGGGCCATTATGTGCGGTTTTTAAAGGAGTCCTTGTAAGGATCTATGGTAATTTTGTTTAGTATTTTGGATTAAATTGATTGGGTTCAGTAAAGATTAGATTGCTTTGCCTTAACCCTCAAATCCGTAGAATCGCATAAAGTAAGTCTGTTTTGTAAAGTAAGATTAGATTGTTTGTTTACAAATCTTGAATGTAAACAAAATGATTTATTGTTTTCACTCTTTTTACAGTATGGAGGGAGGATTCTAAGTTAGCCGTTTACCCAAATGGTAACACAAGTTACCGTACTCCGTCAGAACTAGAACCAACATATTTAATTTAACTACAGAACAGATGGAATATCGAAGTGTAAAAGTGGCTTGAAATTGATTTCTAGTCGTTTATCTTTAGTTTCAAACTTATACGCCCGTTTTCTCTTAAGAACAGATGTTCTTGAAAGTCTCTAGAGGACTAGGTTGGTTTTGGGATAAGTGGATATTTCTTGTAACAGGATACGAAGGATCTAGAATATTTCCCTGTAAGACTCCTTCCATCTCAGGTTTATTGGAAGTAAAATTAAGATCCTTGAAAGGATCAAGAAAACCGGTCACTCAGGTACGATTCAAGATTAAGGTTAATTCCTCTGATTTTCTTCAGTATTCCGGATGCAACTCATCAAGAGTTATAGATGTATAATGCTGCTTCCCCCTCAAAGAAGAAGGCTGTTGCATCCTTTAAACATTGAAGTTGGTGCATTTTCCTGAATTTAATTACAATTTCCGAGCTAACTAACTGCAAGACACAGTTAGTAATAAATTATTTTGTTAATATGGCAATTAAAATGATTATATTACGTGTAGAGGGACTTGTAAAACTATTAGTGCTGTTACTCGTGAAGAACATTAAGGCGAAGAACCTTCTGTCTCTCAAATCTTATCCGTAAGGGCAGGAAATGGCTTGTAAGTGACACCTCCAGTATATTTTCTGTGAGCTGCAGATTTTACAACCACTGAGCGGTATTTGAAACTTCCATTCCAATAATGGTAATTTGACTAATAGAAAATCATATTATTGATTCTCCCAAAGTGATTTGAAGGGTAAATAACTAACTGGCCGTTCTCAAATTCCCACTTCTACAATCTTGTTTACATTTTAATATTTCATATTTCTGAAGGTTCCACAGATAACCTGAACAAGTTAGTGAGAAAATAAACAAATACAGACTTCACCCCCTCATTTTCTAGATTTACCCCCCCAAAAAAAATACCAAAACCTTTTTGAAAGTGAATTTCAAAATATATTACAAAACTTAAAGTTGGTAAATTCCCTAACTAATTCCAATTAATAATTCTCTTATATAAATTGAAATAGAATTATTGTTTGCAGTAACCGATTGAATTCCCATTCATTGCTGGAAATGTATCCACACACAGTTAACATCTCTCCGAGTCGACAAAGTTGCCCAGCACCATAATTGCTGGACCGAACACTTTGGTAATTAATTAACTTCGTAAACATGGCTACCATTTAATATTTTATTAGAAATGAGAAGACGATGGTCACACCATATTTTATTTTAATGGCTTCTAAGTGCAATAGTATAAATTCTAGATTTAGATATTGTTCTATAAACTATAGGTCCTTCTTTTAATTTACTTTATTATTACATCTAATTACATTAATAAATCATTCGTATAGTTCTTTAATTTTTCTTCAAAAATATTTGTTACTTTCCATTATACTATAATAATAATAATAATAATAGGGGAGGGATTAGCTCTGTGGTTAGCATACTCGATTCCCACGCGGAGGTCCCGGGTTCGAATCCAGCTGCTAACCCTTAGATTTTCTCTTCCTAGGAGCTTCTTACAGCTCACTGTCCGGTGATGGTGCACTGAAAAAAAGCTCCGAGCGCCTTAACCTCAGCTGTTGATGCGCAAAAAAAAAAAAAAAATAATAATAATAATAACAGTTCAAAGGGAAGGGATTAGCTATGAGGTTAGCATACTGGACTCCCACGCGGAGGTCCCGGGTTCGAATCCAGCAGCTGACCCTTAGATTTTCTCTTCCTAGGAGCTTCTTACAGCTCACTGTCCGGTGATGGACAGTGTTGTCTGTAACGAGAGAACACTGTCCGGAGGCCGGCAGTGCACTGGAAAAAGCTCCGGGCGCTAATGACCTCAGCTGTTGATGCGCCAAAAAAAAAAAAAAAAAAAATAACAGTTTAAATATACAGAAATAGATTCTTACTATCAGACTACTTAGTATTTTTTTTAAATTTATAACCGTTTTTCAACACTTCAAAAAAATAATTTGATTGAAACATTGTTTCAGAATAAATTAGATCAATCAAAGTAGATCTATTTATGAAAATCTGGTTAGATTCGCGATGCTAGATAATATCTTTGATTTTTATCTGCCATGGCACGCATGTTTATTGTATCTGACCAGTTTCGGACTTAAATCTATCATTTTGTTGTAGAGATTTTACGACTTTATTTATGTTTCTGTCTCACACTACTCTTGCCTGAATCTAAATTGTCATTTTATTGTAATATATGGTTATAATATTATGTGGTACGAGAGAAATACGTTTTGACATTTTGAATTTGAATAGAATGTGTGTTAGAATTTAGTAAATTTCAGTAAGTTGTAGGCATTTAAAAGATAAAAGAACCGTTATAAACATTTGAGCTAGAGCCTATAAAACTTAATAATTAACTATTTATATTTAGAGTATTAAAAGATGAAATGTAGAGCACTTATTTAAAATGCAAGACCAAGACCCTCTTTTAAAGGCATAATAACAGAATGTTAAATAAATTGCTAACAAGAAGCTGCCTTGAAGAACGGCATAGAGTTTTAGAGAATAACTTACAAAAGTTTATTTGCGGGCAACCAAAGAAACGGTTTTTGTCGTCGACAAGGTAAGGTTAGAAGGATGGTGTCTGTAGCAGTAAGAAGAAGAAGAAGAAGAAGTATTCCATCCTGGTAGAGTTTAAATACAGCCAACTTTAAATAATTCAAATAGTAAAAACTACCGTCAGTTCTGTAAATGTTTGGGTCCACCCTACTCTGCCGCTGTTATAATATATGTATATACTTATATACCACACTGAGACACCACTGGCTGCAGTGCGTGCAAAGACACTAGGTACCTTAACAGTAAATGACCTTTCTTCACGACCTTTTTTGTCTTTTTTTTTTTACTGACACAAACACTTCTTCTTAGAAGTCTCGCTTCCATACACTAGCAAAAGAATCGTGATCTTGCCTTATAGTTAACCATTTTGCTGCTAGATGAGTCAAAAGAAAGACAACACTGACAAAAATAATATAACATCTGTATACATATATATTATATACATTATCATACATCATGTCACGGTAGATTTTATACAAATGATGGAGTTTGAGAAAAGAATAAAAAAATGTTTTATATTTTTATTATTATAAGTATAACCGTATCAAGTTTTTAATTTCACACCGACTTTTTTACTTGACGTATCACAGAATCAGCTGATATTTTTAAAAATATGTGATATACCTATATTTTGTAAAAACAACTTTTTCTCTTGGTTTACTTTGCATTACGTGCTTACAAAATTTGAAATTTGTAATAAAAAAAATATTAGTTGCACAAAATCAAACAACATCCCGTTATAAGAAGCTGTTCACTGCACAAATCGATTAACTCCACATTTTATGGCCATTAAATAATAAATAATTTATTTCAGAATCTATTTTGATTTACTCCGTGCAATAATTTACGAGGGTCGTTTGAAAAGTCCGTGCAAAAATAAAAACTACTTAATTTTTTGGGGTAAACCTTTTTTATTTTTCAACATAGTCTCCTTTTAGGCTTATACACTTCGTCCAACGCTGCTCTAGTTTGTTGATCCCTTCCGAATAATAGGATTTGTCCAAGTCTGAAAAATAGCCATTCGTTCCTGCAATCACCTCCTCGTTTGAATAAAATCTTTTTCCCGCCAGCCATTTCTTCATATTGGGGAACAAATAGTAGTCCGAGGGAGCCAAGTCTGGAGAATAGGGGGGGATGCGAAACGAGTTGGAACCCTATTTCCATTAATTTTGCGACCACAACTGCTGAGGTGTGAGCTGGTGCGTTGTCGTGATGGAAAAGGACTTTTTAGTGGGCCAATCGTGGGCGTTTTTCTTGCAGCTCGGTTTTCAAACGGTCCAATAACGATGAATAATATGCACCTGTAATAGTTTTACCCTTTTCCAGATAGTCGATCAGGATTATTCCTTGCGAATCCCAAAAGACAGTCGCCATAATCTTTCCGGCCGAAGGAACGGTCTTCGCCTTTTTTGGCGCAGATTCCCCCTTGGTAACCCATTGTTTAGATTGTTCTTTGGTCTCAGGAGTGTAGTGATGTATCCATGTTTCATCCACAGTGACGAAACGACGCTTAAAGTCCTACGGATTCTTCTGGAACAGCTGCAAACCGTCCTTGCAACACTTCACACGATTTCGTTTTTGGTCAAGCGTGAGCAATCGCGGCACCCATCTTGCGGATAGCTTTGTCATGTCCAAATGTTGATGCAAAATATTATGTACCCGTTCATTCGAGATGCCCACAGCACTAGCAATCTCACGCACCTTCACTCTTCTGTCATCCATCACCATATCATGGATTTTATCAATGATTTCTGGAGTAGTAACCTCAACAGGGCGTCCAGAACGTTCAGCGTCACTTGTACCCATATGGCCACTCCGAAAATTTTGAAACCACTTATAAACTGTTCTAATCGAAGGTGCAGAGTCACCATAATGTTTATCAAGCTTCTCTTTAGTCTCCTGAGGCGTTTTGCCTTTCATAAAGTAGTGTTTAATCAACACACGAAATTCTTTTTCGTCCATTTTTTGAAAATCAATCGACTTTCTCGATTCAAACGAATGCCAAACACAAAGAAATAGACCGATCTGGCTGATACATGGTGTGTGTTCTTCCAAGAGATGCTACTAACTAAACATAACCTCGATACGCGCCAGTGGTGCTATCTTTCTGACTTTGCACGGACTTTTCAAACGACCCTCATAAATTGTTGCAATAATTTAACTCAAATTCAGTAGCAGGCGCTGAACTTTAATGGTAAATTTATTTGAATTTATATTATAAACGGAATTTAGAAAAACGATGGACATTATTTCGCAGCATTTCTCCACTTTTTGTTTTGTTTTTTATGAAGATAATTGAGTTGTGCAGCGGAACGGCTCGCGTAATGCCTGAATAACCAATTCTCTTTATTCTCTATGGCTCCACCTAAGGAAGAACAACTTCTTGAGTGATCAAGAAGATATTCAACTTTTATGTTTTCTCCGCGTTTTCCTTGGAAGCTGAAAAGAGTGTTTTTTTTACAAAATTAATCTAAACTTCAAAACGGACAATCCGCCGCTGCAAGGTTCATATTTCATATTTGTAATCAGTACCACCCATGACAACGTTTTAATAAAGTATTATTGGGACAAATCAGCCCAGCGGCTCCGAACTTGTACTTACTTTATTTTATCTTTATCTTTCACACATAATAATTGTAAAGTAAGTAAGAAGGTAAAGTAATCGTCTATTTTTTCCAGGCGGGGTTTAACGTCCAACTACCAAATTAGGTGTCGTGGACGGAGGCGACTAGCAAACATACTTTACTGTAAATTTCTTATATTAACCATTAAATAAAATCCAAGGCCTAAAACCGGGAATCGAACCCAGTACCACAATGCATATTAGCTTCGCAGGTCTCGATAATTGTAAAGTATTTTTCTGCTTATAGAATTATTGTTTGGAAACTCGCGTAATATCTGCGAAAATAGCATTTTTGTAATCGTTTGAACCCTTCATGGCCGCGATACACAACAAAGACAGAATTAATTTCAACAAGTTTTACAACAAAAAAATAAGGGTGAAAGTTGTAATCTTTTTAAAAATTCTCTCTTTAAGTTTTTAATTCTAATTTAAAATTTCTTGTAAGACAACTAGCTAGTAATGTATTCATAGTTGGTTCTATTGTTTTATAGTAACTTTATAATGTAGTACATGGAGAAAGAAGCTTGGGGCTTATGGTTATAAATGGCTTCTCCTCCAATATGTTTATACATCCCAACATCTACAGAGATCCTTATTGAGTGTGCGTGTGTAATTGTGTGAGTGAGGGAAACTACATGCAGAATTAGTCCCATATTGTATCCACTTATAGGACTTCTATGAAAGGAAACGTGAAGACCTTTTAAACCTAATCAAGTGTACATAAACTTAGTGTAATTTAATATCAGACCACAAAACACGCGTCTTGATTTTCCTTATTTAATGTACCGGATAAAATGGATAATTTAACAGTCAACAAAAAAAATTAAATATTAAAAACAAAAAGTTATAAATTAAACTAAAATTCAGTTTTGAATACTCTTTATAATGAATTCTTTAGTGTGGAAATCTAAGTCAGTCTCCCAATTAGACTTTTAAAACCTCTTAAACATTTTACATCTATTAAAAAAAATGGCATTAATGGCATTTAGAGTGAAATTAGTTTAAGAATTACTTTATTTTCATTACAAGCAATTTTTATTGCAAAATTGATGATCTAATAAAAGAAAATTCTCCTCCATTTTGTTATAAAATGCTTTTTGTGTTAGTTAATGCTCTAAAAAGAATTCATGTTGATTCATCATATATGTCATTAAAAACATTATTGCACAATGTTCTTACGCTCCCACAAATGTTTCACCTAAAAACAATTAGCTGCATAATCTTCTTGTCTCGCAGGACGTCTTCCTGCACTTTCTCGGGAGCCACTGCTTTCTAGGACGGGTGGGACTGTGTCGGGATTGGCACCCTGGCACGCGTATGAATGGGCTGCGTAAATGTAAATAGATTTAGGATTGTAAATGAGTGAGAGGAATATAGAGTACTCCACTCAATGTATATATAGGAATATAACTATTAGGATGAATGTATTTATTAGGATGATTGTATTTATTAGGATGATTGTATTTATTAGGATGATTGTATTTATTAGGATGAATGTAATTAATAAGATGAGTATATGAGTGTACATATAAATTTTGTGTAAATAGGTTTTTTTTAAATTTAGGTTAGATCTCTATGGGGTGCGAGGAATATCGAGTACTCCACCCCAACATTAGTTAGTTAGGTTAGAAGAAAATAGGAGTTAGGCCAACCGTTAGGTTTGTATCGATCAGATTGACTAGGTGTAGGTTAGGCTGTGTAGTAAAGTGTCTATTCTATAGTATAGTTTAGGTGCAAAGGACCCTTGTTGCGCACCTTACAAAACCCCAAAACAAAACAATTAGCTGCATAAAATTAAAGGACTGTTTAATGAATTCTAATTTATCAAAATTTGAAGAAAATTAGTTATTGCCAATTTTAGAGCACATTCAGGAGGTTTTTTTTCGGGAAATAAGCACCACCAATCGTTGCTAAACTTGAATCGCTCTTTGATAGGCAATCATTTGAAAGATTTTTGCTGAAAAATTTGCTCAAATAAGTGCAGGAATAACTTTTAACAGCGTTTTTTTTTTCTGTTATTAATGGCCTGTTATTATCTGCTCGCTCGGTTCTATTTCGATCTTTGTTCTACGGCTAACTGGATTAGGTTACTCATCGTCAGTGAGCTCTCCTATTCTGGTTATTTAGCTACAATTTTCAGTAACTTTCAAAGTTTCCATCGTTTTAGTTACCAGATTCTTTGAAAAGTCACGATGTTCGTGCGAAGATTCACATTTCAGCATGGCTTATATGTTTTACCGCCATTCAAACTTCTTTAATGCTCTTACCACTGAGCGTAGGGAAGCCCTTCCTTTCTTTTAGGCGTCGTAATTTGACGAAAGAAATGGTAAAGATTGATACACTTTGTTATGGGTAGTTTTTCGGTTGATAATAATTGCTTCTCTTTTATTTTTAATATTTTAAGATTTCTCATAAACGGCTCCTTAACAAAAACAAAATCGATTATGTTTTACCTTTACTTGAATGATTTTAATCGAAAAATTAAGGGTATAACTGAGAGAGAAGTGCTTAGATTCCTTCAAAAGTGGTAAGAATGAAATAATAACCCAAAACATTCGGAGTTGGTTGCAATTTTGTGAGCTAAAATTTTGAGAAGAAGTAGTCAGATAAAGTAGTTTGAGTGTTCAATCCGAATTTTATTTTTTTATATTAATAATAATATTTTCAATTTTATTTTACATTAATAACTTCAAAAAAGCAATATTGAAAACAAATTTACTTTTATATGCAAATTGGAGGTAATCTCTCTCACAATTCAACTCTTGATAACCTTTTACATTTTCCATAATATTCGCTTAAAAATAAATAATATTTATGCTTTCATTTATTTTTTTATGCAAATCGGAATTCAAAAAATAAACAGAAAATCCCAATTGCTTGAAAGTATTACCCAGAATTATTAGAGAGAAAAACATTTTTCTGTCATTATTTTTTATTTTATTTTTTATTTAGAATGTGCCCCTCCAACATTGATTTTGAATGGTTAAGTGAGCGTATCACATATTTCAAGTATTAACAGAATTCTCCTCTCTGCGCTCAATTTGTAAAATATGTTCTACTCGAGGGGGAAAGAATTTTTGGCCAATATATAAACTTCTAAAAGGGGACTAATGCCTCTTCTCACAGTTCAAATATTATTGTGATGAATTTTTTTTATTTTAACTGAGCAAAGCTGGTAATTCTTAGTTATTTTCTATTTTATACGTCGTAGCAAAATGTTGATTGTATCTCTGACCGGTTCCGGGCTACAATCCATCACTAAAAGTAGATTAATCTGTTTAAAGTAGAGATTTTGACTTCACTTACATTTCCATCTCGCATTACGCATGCACTAAACGTTCAAGAACCCTTTAAACAATTATTAGGTTTCCTTGATTCTGTTTAATTATTTTTCCAAAATAGTTTTACGATTCAATAAACATTTTGAAGGGAAAGAATTAGCTCTGTGGGTTAGCGTAAACTAGATTCCAACTCGGAGATCGCGGGTTCGAATCCCAGATGCAGGCTTCTTAGATTTTTTTTTCTCTTTCAATGAGCTACTTACAGCTCACTGTTCAGTTCTCTAACAAAACATCGTTATCTTTATCGATCTGGAGACCAATTAAGCCTGTAAGTCGGAAAAAGTTTTCCAAATCCGACAGTAAAAGTGAAAACAGAATAGGGCTTAGAGACTCCCCCCCTGCAATACGCCCTCTGTAACGGTTACACCTTTTGAAAGTTTGCCCCCTACCCTAATATACATTCGCGCAGAATTAGAGTAAAGCCAAAATCCTTAAAATTTTGCCGCTGACGCCAAGAGCCAATAGCTTTGACCATAACAGAGAGTGGTTGATCGAGTCAAAAGCTCTCTGTCAATGAAAATAATGTATGCGGCTCTGTTTCTGCCCAGATAGAATTGTGAAATGGCACTTAGAGTAAAAATATGTTCCTCGCAGGAGCGACCTCGCCTAAAGCCATTCTGATGCTCGGGAATGATCTGGTTTTCATCAGCCCAAGTGACAAGTCTATTTGCTAGGATACTAGTAAATAATTTTAGCAGACAACTTACTAGTACGATGCCACGGTAGTTATTTGGGTCGTTTCGGGGGCCCTTTAACTTTTGAAATTTCGTTCGGCAACTTTTCTTCATGTAACAATTTATTATACAGAGCCAAAATGAAATATAACCAATTATCCGGAAGATTTTTTATAAATTCGTAGGATATCTGATCCATCCCAGGGGATTTTGTATTTTTAGAAGAACTAATAACTGTTTTAATTTTGAGTTACTCAAGTATACACCATGTAACCTCCCTCGCGCCGTTATCAAGAAGTAAACAAAAGTGAAGTCGATTATCTTTTCATCAAACTACCTCTGTTGATGGATGAAATTATGATACCGGTCAATGATACAATAAACATAATTACTTCTACACAAAATAAAATCGAAGCTATACTAACATCGCGGAACTAACCATGTTTTCAGCTGGTAAAATTATCGTTAAAAAAAGTTACACCATATTTGAAGATTAGATGTAAAGTTAAATCCGAGAACAACAGTAGTTGATAGCTATAATTGTGCAGTGGATATGTTGCTGGATAAGTATACGATATAGTGGAATATACTGTGAACAAATAAGAAGTTATTAGTAAGTTTGTAGCTAAACTTACAGATCTCCAATGTTCTTTGTAGGCCTCTACTGGAAAATGAAACGAAATTAAATTTCTATTAAAGAAAAGATTAAAAAGTTCATGCGCTGAAGAAAGTTGAGAAAGCAATGGTAATATTATGGTTACAACTTTTTCAAAGGAATTAAAAAAAAAAAAAACACTGGAAAAGGTTTTTCTAGTTTCATATCCTTCGTTTTAATAATATTCTTAAAGGAAACCTTGCAGTTCCTTAAACACTCCTAGTTTTCCTTTTGTGCCGCCTAATTATTTGAATAGGAATGTTTCTTCAGGCAGTTTAGTATACGCCGCCTTTGTACCTTGCACCAACCACCGCTGGACGACCGCAACTTCTTGGAATGTTTCTGGATTTACTTGGCGAACAATAACTTACTTCCACTTTAAAATGGCATAGTAAAAGATTGTACGTATTGTCTGTTTTCTAATTTAATCAAAAAATTCTATTTCATTTGCCACGCTTACTCTTTTTAAAAATTTCAGATACAAATTTTTATTGTCTTTTTTTTGGTTTTTAAGATTAATTTCTTAATTTTTGAGGTACCCTACTTTTTTTTTAGACAAAATTGGTCGCAATTATGAAATTACTGTTTATTTAATCATTATAATTAAAGTCGAGCAGTAAGTTGAGACGTAATGTGGAACTAGGTTCGAGTACCGGTCTAGGTCTTGGATTTTGCTAGTTTGGTTAATAGACAGAATTTAATAGTAAAGAATGTTTGTTAGTCACCTCCACGACACCTTAATTTGGTAGTTGGACGTAAAACCCGCTTGAAACAATAGGCATTACTTCACAGCTTCTTTCTTTAATCATTATAATTATGTAGTATGTTTCGGTATCTTCAATATACCATCCTTTATCAAAACTGCGAGTTCTAATAATTCTTGAAAACATTCATATACAGGGTGTTCATTTTAAGACGGCTCAAATGCATTTCACGCTTAAACAGTTGATCTGAGCAAAAAAATGGTAGAGGAAAAAATTTGTTGCCCGTCACCTCTAGTTTCAGAATATGTGACTTGATTTTAAATTTCTGCCCGCATCTTTGAAGGCAAGTACATGCTGCACAAGCTGCGTAAAGTGCATTATTTGATAAATTAAGGAATAAGTTTGATCCTTAAAATGAAAGATATTGATCACTTAAATACGTATGTGGCAGTAGGTTTCCAATTTTTTTGGTAATTAAACGCAACTCTCCGAAAATTACCTAGAAATTATTAAACTTTCTTGTTTGTAACAGATGTAAAATTACTTTTTAGCCATTTTGTGTGTGGTTGAGAACATCTAAAGCTCTTGACATTTAATTTTTCTTAGAAAATTACAAGGAAAACTACTTACTTGCCGATATTAAGAAAAAATACTAGCTTTACTGCCTTGGCAATATTTTCAGAAGAAAGGGAATGAAAAAATACATAAAAATGACCTATCGCGTGCTCTTCTTTCTCTTTGATAACAAGTTAAAAAATTGAAATATGATTAATAAATACCAGATTTTGAAATGGCCTAGCACCTTTACTTTTGAAGATATCGAATTGCGGTTTCCAGTTTCTTACATAATTTTTTATAATCTTCAAAACTGTGTATATGAAAATGGGGGCAACTGCGAGCCCTCATTTTTGGTCGCGCGTCAGCCGCGTAAGCGGGCAGAAATTTTAAATCAAGTCACATATTCTGAAACTAGAGGTGACGGGCAACAAATTTTTCCTCTACCATTTTTTGCTCAGATCAACTGTTTAAGCATGAAATGCATTTGAGCCGTCTTAAAATGAACACCCTCTATTTACATTAATTTTCACAGCTGATCTTGGTGAATAGACACTATCACAGACTTACTTTTGCTACCGACAAACTAACCAAATTCTGTACTAAGTGGAGAAGTAAGATAAACCACTCTCTTCACCAAACGCAGACCCTCTTTAAATCGACAAATTAGACATAATAATTCTCTTAATTCCTTGGTCTACCCACAATAAGTTACCTAGGCCTAACTTTGGACAAGAAACTGACTTTCACTACACACGTTCAGGATAAAGTAAACTCAGGCAAACTGGACTACAAGACTATTATTTCCTCTACACTCACGTGACTTCAAAATGATTGTGACCAACAAACTCCTTCTTTACAACAAAGTGGTCATTTGGACGATGTTGCTCTACGCCTGGAGCCTGGACCTGTAGTAGCAACATCAAGAAACTCCAAAGACAACACAGAATAAATTTCTCAGACTTCCTTGACGCACTAAAATTGACTTACTCCACGAGACTGCATCCATTATCCCGTACACTCCTACATCCAAAACAGCCTGCAGGACCTCCTTTCCATCATAGACTGTCATCCTAATCCACTCTGCCGCGACCTAGCCTCCTACAGATCCTTCTATACCCTACAAGCACAAAAGAATAAAACACATCCTTCTCTAACTTTCTACACTATCTGAAGGTTTTTCCTTCCTTTTTCCCTGCATTCTTATCCTACACCTTAACCTTTCTTGTTATCCTCACCTGCTATGAAGGTTGCAATGTTTTGTACATTGATACTTCGTACTTATATTTATTTATTTATTTTCGTACATATTCTATTTTATTCGCAATTTTCTTTATATTCCCAAATCTCAGGGGAAAAAAACCTGTTGTAAAAAGAGTCTTCGTTAAGTATTTAAATAAATATTTCAGTTTTTGGGAATCGCTGAAATTTTTCTGTTTTATTGATAATTGCCATTAAAACTTGATTACACACATTTCAGAATAATGTTAAAGTTAAGCAACGTTTGTGAAACTGAAGATGTTTTTTTAGGTACTCAGTTTAAGATCATTAAAGTCCATTACTCAAGAAATTAGTCTTGTTTATTAAATTAGTTTTGGCAAATGATGAATGTGGAATAATTATCAGGTTTCTGATAGCAAAAATGTTTAGTGTTTTCAATTTTTTCCCCTTAAAATGTTTCTCTTTTTACGCGCATATTTTTAATTTTGAGAGTAGAACTAATTTTCTTTGCTAGTTTATTAGACATTTCTTTTTTCTTACTACTTTCAGTTCGTCCTGATTTCCTTTCCTAATGCCCGGGAATTTTTGTTTAAGTGATTTACATTAATCATCGTAATGCGTTCCGAGTGTAGAACTGAGTTAACAAAAATTCGTCTTTAGTAATGTCCAGTCATCATTGTATCATTTGTTTTAAGATTTTTCTGCCGTCATGTCGAGGAATTCACTGGTTAGCCTTTATATTAAGGTCTGTCACATGTATTAATTGTCTTGCAAATGTTGCAATCATTCTCTCTGACGTCACATGAAATAGCCGCGTGAAATAATTCACAGCATGAGAAGGCTTTAATCTGTACTGTTGGGTTTCTTTTGTCTTATATTAGTTGTTCGTTCGGGTAATGTTTAAGTTTGTGATTTCTTTTACAGTTGATATAAAATTACATCCATTAATTTCAATTTTATTTTGTTAATATTAGTTTTTTTAATAATTATGATGGTTGCTTTCATTATTTTCACATTAATTGATACCATATTTAAGCCTTTGTACCAACCTTAACTTTGAAACATTGATGTAAATACAGGGTGTCCCAAGCTATATGGATAACGACTTTTTCTCGGAAACTTAGGTAGCTAGAAAAAAAACTAAAAAATACGTGTCCCGTTAGTTTCTTGTTAGAAATCCAAATTTAATTTGTAAATTTTTTTCGGTGCTTCCAGAAGCGAGATACAGGCACCAACTTCATTTTTTCGAATGGGGAGGTGCGGTTTTTATTTCAGAAATAGATTCCTCTATTTTTTTAAAGAAAAATTTACTCGAACGGTTTTTTTCTGTGAGCGATATTTTACAAGTTATGAATGAAAACATGATTCTTATAAGAAATTTCAAAATGATAATATTATAACGGTTTTTTGATTGAATAAGAAGAAAAGTACTATTTTATTATAAATTTTACTCCTCATTAATATTACAGATCATGCTCGAATCATTAGAGATGCAGAGACATGCTCTTTCCTGCCAATTGTCCCTTACTGCCAAAGAAATAGATTCGGCTTTAACCGAGTTACAGGCATCTATTATTCTCTGATTTAGTTCATCTACAGATGCAATCCCGGCTTGATTCTGACACCCCTAGATTTAGAAATGCTTTTAGGTAAGCAGAAATAAGTAAAGAAAGAAAAAAGTTATGAATAATCACCTTGTTTTTCAGGCATCCCCAAAGGAAATAGTCCATAGGTGTAAAAATCCAGTGAACGAGGTGGCCACTGAATCGCCCCTCATGTCGATATAACACGCCCATCAAATTTCCTATCGAGAGATCTCTTTACATGGTGTTATTATATCGATAAGGGGGGCGATTCAGTGTGATGGTATCTCGCTTCTGGAAGCACCGAAAAAAATTTACAAATTAAATTTGGATTTCTAACAAAAAAAACTAAGGGAACACGTATTTTTTAGTTTTTTTTCTAGCTATCTCAGTTTCCGAGAAAAAGTCGTTATCCATATAGCTTGGGACACCCTGTATATGTTTCTTTGTTGTATCAGTACGTATTGGTTTTAAAAAAAAGGTCTTGTTTGACATCAGAACAGGTATGATGAAACTCTGGTTCCTTGAAAGATATTTATAAATTAAGAGAAACATACTTTGAAACTCTATTATAGGAATTTTTGTCACCTGTGAGAAACAACACTAATGAAGCTCTTTAAAAAAAAAAAATGACTAAAATTTCCATTATTTACACGAAATTATTGCATATTTCGTCAAATGAGGCTACAATCAACGTATTTCATCCATAAATTACTAGTTTTACCGTTTAACTAAGAGTGAATATAAATACACTTGTCATTTAATCATTTGAGAACGGAAAAATTACGGCAATCTGGACCATTTTATTTTGTGGTTAAATAATTTATGAGAGAAGATGATAAAATTGTTTTGGATACTAGGTAGTTATCTCTGTGTCACTTATTTTTTTTAGGTTATTTTACATTACGAGCGAATCTCCTACCGGTATTTTGGAAAACTAATCTTTTTTCGGTCATTTTTCACGCATTATCAAGCCGTTGCGACATATTTGGTTTCCTTACTTGATCTAAACGATCTTACTCAATACAATTTTCATACTTATGCAACAGTGAAAATAGCGGGACTAATGGAGCCTCAACTTCAGTACAATACAGTTCTAATAAAATAAATACAAAGGTGTCTCCAGTGTTGACATGGATCAATATGGTTCTCTGTAGTTTTGATATTATAAAAGCTTGAAGAGATATAAATTGTAATCAACACACTTTATATAAAAAAAAACATTCTTTACCTTTATATAGATTTTTGTTTTATAATACCTCGTGTTTGTGAAGTCCTTCAGATTGAATGGTTGTCAACCTTTTTGCGAGTATCGATTTACACATAGGATAAACGTCGCAGAGCATTTTCCAGGATAAAAGCCTTTTCTTTTTTTGGCAGATAAGAGCTTACACGTTCCAAAATCAAAGCTTTTGTGTTCATATTTATTTAAATTAAAAAAAAAACCTTCCCTTTGGAAAACCATATTCAACTTCTCTTTAATCTCTAACTTTTACTGTTCTAATTATGAATTTTCCCTATATATGGTAGATATAAACTAGTTTTGAACTGTAGTTTCAGATTTTGGTTTTCTAATTAACTTCGAGAAAATAATTTCCCAACTTTATGAAGAAATAATAAAGTTTCTTATCGTATTTATTTCATTTATATAACATTATGATGACTTATTCACTTGTGTCACGATAAAACTACGTACTAACTGAAACCCCTCTATATGGGCGTACATGTCTAAAATTCCATTTCTTCTGGCCACATAACATTGGAAACGGTTATTGATTGGTCAGGTCTTACCTTATGTGGAGAAGTATATTCTAATGAGGTGATAATTATAATATAATTGTGTTTAAATAATATTTTTTCTCGAAAACTATTAGATCTGGGTTGTTGCAAAAAAAATTATAGTTATAAAGAAGGATTTGCTCTGTATTATTCAGAAAATTTGGGAATTTTATCTTTTATAGAAAAAGAGGAAAAAATTGTAAAAGTTGGGTGTTTTTCAACGTCACACTTTTTCGTGCAGTTTTTGACGATTGGATAGTTTTAATTTTATGAAAAGATTTAATCTCTTTGCCATATTTACATTTATTTAGCCGTATTATTGAACAAAAAAAAGTCAAATAAAAGAAAGAAATATTGTTTTAAATTATAAAATTAACCGGCGAGAGAGATATAGACAAATAATATAATGACTTCAGAATTTTTCAAGCGTTCATCTAATCTTTATTAGAGAAAACAAAACTGAATAAAAAATAATAATAAATGGTATAAAAACCTATCGAGAGTGCTTAGATATCGATTAAACATTTGTTTGCGTCTGTGGAGAGCAGAACTGTGACGTGGCCTACACGAGTAAACAAAGGGACATTGTACTCATCTCGGCACATCTCCGTTTCCAATATATACAGAGAAAGGATCACAATAAAATTCTCCTGTATCCTTTCTTTTGTATAAGTTTACTAAGCTTAATACTATTTACTGTTATTGTCCTTTATCTAAATGGAGCACTAGGTTGAATTAATAGGAGGTGAAATACTATACCATTTGAGAGTAAAAATTATTTAAATTGTATTAATCAATTTGAAATTCAAACGAGAGTGTTTGAAATTATTTTTTTCTTGAATTTATTCTGTTTTCAATAAAAAATAAGATTCAGTTTTAATCCACCTGCGTGTTTTACAAAGATAAAAGAAAATCAATGCTTTTATAGCCTCTTTAGTCATATTCAATTTTGTACAAGTAGTGCTACGAGGGTCGTTTGAAAAGTCCGTGCAAAAATAAAAACTACTTAATTTTTTGGGGTAAACCTTTTTTATTTTTCAACATAGTCTCCTTTTAGGCTTATACACTTCGTCCAACGCTGCTCTAGTTTGTTGATCCCTTCCGAATAATAGGATTTGTCCTAGTCTGAAAAATAGCCATTCGTTTCTGCAATCACCTCCTCGTTTGAATAAAATCTTTTTCCCGCCAGCCATTTCTTCATATTGGGGAACAAATAGTAGTCCGAGGGAGCCAAGTCTGGAGAATAGGGGGGATGTGAAACGAGTTGGAACCCTATTTCCATTAATTTTGCGACCACAACTGCTGAGGTGTGAGCTGGCGCGTTGTCGTAATGGAAAAGGACTTTTTTGTGGGCCAATCGTGGGCGTTTTACTTGCAGCTCGGTTTTCAAACGGTCCAATAACGATGAATAATATGCACCTGTAATAATTTTACCCTTTTCCGGATAGTCGATGAGGATTATTCCTTGCGAATCCCAAAAGACAGTCGCCATAATCTTTCCGGCCGAAGGAACGGTCTTCGCCTTTTTTGGCGCAGATTCCCCCTTGGTAACCCATTGTTTAGATTGTTCTTTGATCTCAGGAGTGTAGTGATGTAACCATGTTTCATCCACAGTGACGAAATGACGCTTAAAGTCCTGCGGATTCTTCTGGAACAGCTGCAAACCGTCCTTGCAACACTTCACACGATTTCGTTTTTGGTCAAGCGTGAGCAATCGCGGCACCCATCTTGCGGATAGCTTTGTCATGTCCAAATGTTGATGCAAAATATTATGTACCCGTTCATTCGAGATGCCCACAGCACTAGCAATCTCACGCACCTTCACTCTTCTGTCATCCATCACCATATCATGGATTTTATCAATGATTTCTGGAGTAGTAACCTCAACAGGGCGTCCAGAACGTTCAGCGTCACTTGTGCCCATATGGCCACTCCGAAAATTTTGAAACCACTTATAAACTGTTCTAATCGAAGGTGCAGAGTCACCATAATGTTTATCAAGCTTCTCTTTAGTCTCCTGAGGCGTTTTGCCTTTCATAAAGTAGTGTTGAATCAACACACGAAATTCTTTTTCGTCCATTTTTTGAAAATCACTCGACTTCCTCGATTCAAACGAACGCCAAACACAAAGAAATAGACCGATCTGGCTGAAACTTGGTGTGTGTTCTTCCAAGAGATGCTACTAACTAAACATAACCTCGATACGCGCCAGTGGTGCTATCTCTCTGACTTTGCACGGACTTTTCCAACGACCCTCGTATCTAGTGATCATTTTTACAAAATAATTTTTGTCAATAAACCATAGGAGTGTAAAAGATTAATAGAATGGAAGAATTATTTTAGAAGCTGTGATTGATTAGTGTTCCTTTTTATGTTTATTTAGTGAATTGGCAATAAACGAAGAGAGTTATCCCTGTATCTTTCCGCTAGATATTTTATCAAAATCTATCTTCCCTTAGTAATCATTTTACCAAACAACCATTGCAAAATTTTATACATGAAATGTTATAGGAACTCCGAGAAAAATGAACAATTGATTTCAGCAAAATAATAAATTCAAAAAAGTAATTAATAATTGGTTTGGCAATTAGATTTTTAAAAAAAACTGTTGTTTTGGGGAAAAATGTTTGAATTGCTACTTAGAGATAGATTTTAGAAACAATTTGCTAATTGTTGACAGACATCAGCTTTGGATGATCATCATACATCGCTATTCTATTGCGTGCATCATTTTTTTAAAAAATTCAGCAAACCAGTTGATTAAGCATCAATCCACATACAACTATTTTTTAGCACCAGATGCAATTGTCACGCTCAGGGCAGGTTCCCCTTTCTATTTTGTGAACATATTTTTTTTCATGAATTCATATCTTTCTCATCCAATTAAGATTTCGCTAGTACGAGGTGTGGCTATTAAATAACTATTGCTGTAAAACATTTTATTTTAAATTTATATATATTTAGTTATTATCACCTTCAATATACACCCCTCCCCTATCCATACAACGCTCCATGCGAATTTACTATTATCCGCAACAGTGCTGGAAGTCTTTTTCTGGTGAGCTCCTGCATGATGCTTGCCGCTTTTTCTTTCACAGCTTCAACGGGCTGAAATCGTGTTCCTTTTAATGCAGATTTGACTTTGGGGAACAGATAATTGTCACATGGGGCCAGGTGAGGCGAATAAGGCGGATGGCCTAAAACTGGGATGTTGTACTTGGCTATAGAAACGTCTTGACAGACAATGCAGTGTGAGCTGGCGCGGCGTTGTCTTGATGGAGAACCCCGTGACTTGTTCTTCCACAAATCGGGTCGTTTTTTTCCTTACTCTTTCACGGAGTTGAGCAAGCACCTCACGGTAGTAATGTTGGTTAATTATAATCGATATTTTCATCCGTTTTGGAGGTGGAAGGGCGACCTGGGCGGTCATCATCTTCGACGTCTTCTCGGCCATCTTGGAAACGCTTGAGCCACTCAAAAACTCGCGCAAGTGATTAACATTCATCGCCATAAACTTCTTTTAATAAAAGATAAGTTTCAGTAGCGGTTTTACCCAGTTTCACGACAATTCGTTGCTCTACTACATGTGTAGTATCATGTTTTCGGCAAAACAAAACTAACACCTCTTACACAAACGATGGTTCGTCAGACAGATTTCTCTACTCTTTACGCTGCACAGCTGTCGGTCGTTAAGATTTGGCGCATGCATAGTTCTTCTGTAGCAGCATCAGTCTCGTTATTTAATAGCCACATCACGTAGCTAATGAGAACTATATTAGATAAAAGTTTAGCAATCAATATTTCTTCTTATTATTAAAGATTTTGTTTATAACTACTTCGCTAAAGAGATAAGATTTTTTTGTTTAAATGTTGAATAATAATCTAAGTTTTTAAAACAAAGAAAGTTTGTCTTTAAATAAAATAATTGCTGTTCCGAAAAAGGAAGTTTATATATCCTCATTGAATTCATATCGTATACATCAAATCTATAATGTTTTTGCAGATGTTTATGGTAAAAGTATATCTCCAGACAACTTTTTGATAGATGATACCTCTAAACGATGGGAAGGAAATACGAAATCTAAATAACATGAACATTGGAAATACATTAACGCTGCCAAAAAAAAATAATAATATACAGTAGGTTATTGCTTTTGCCTTTTGTTTTATAACAAAACTTACAGTTTTAGTAAAATCTGTAAATACTTCATGATGAAGTGAGAAATTACTTTTTACAAGTTTATTTATGCTCAGTTCTTGCTTTATTGTAAAAAGCAGCGTGATTTCGTATGATTTGATAAACTTTTAGTTTCATGCAACATTTTTATTGGAATAAAATGTATGGGGACGAGTTTTGAACTCTTGAATTCGTAGCCATAAAAATGAAACTGCCATTTGTAACCTCTTTTTTTTTCAAGACTCAGTTACAGACAGTTTAGTAAGTATATCATTCTCAAGTTGATGTTGGGTAGAAACAGGCTATTTATCAAGTAGAGAAGAATGATACTTGTTTAAATGGGCCACACTTGAAAGTTGAAAAAAACTGGAAGACAGATTTAAGTTAGCGTCATGTTAGGGTAAACAAGAACCCGATAGTGTATTATCTTTCAACTCTTTCTTTCCCTTCCAAAAAGATGTTTGTTTCTTTCTTGTTCTGTTTAAAGCAAAATATCGTGCGTTAGCCTTTTTTAGATTTATTTTTTATTGCATATAACGGAAATAAAGTTGATGTAATATTTAAAATGAGTGGTAATAATTCACAATTTATTTAAATATATTTGAAAATGTTTTTAAAATTTAAGAGATTCTTTTCCAAAGCGCATTTCTTTAAGGAGTCAGATAAGGAGGCGAGATTGGTCCTATAACCAGTTCATACAAGAAAAAAAAAAATAGTCTTCAAAGACAAATTATTGTTTGAAGAGACAGCTATAGAAACCTCCAGCAAAACCAGGGAGTCTGCAACGCTTAGCGATCTTGTGTATGAAAGTAAATATAGATCAAGATGTATTGAAACGATTGGACGGACAATCATATGATGAGATGGGGGAAATGCGCAAGAACAGGGTAAAACTAAAGTCTACCTAAATTAAATATTTAGCAGCACCAAGCATGGTTTTTGAAATCAAAGGTTTGTAAGAGGATTAGAGCAGCGATAGGACTTCGACCTGCGAGGATAGAATGTTAGTGAGAGGATTAGAGAGAAGGCTAAAGAGGAGACCAGGGATGAGCATCAACAAGCTCCGAAGTCTCCGAGAATTCTTAGTATATAAGTAGTTATAACTTATTTTCCATGTTGACGTTTGCATGAGTGACATGAACTGTATAATCAGTGATGATGTAGTTACTCTTATAAAATTGATGGCACTTCCAGAAAGAATCGCTTAAGAAGTAAAACTGTATAGGCTAGTTTGGACTGGATAAAAAGAACTGAACTCGATTGTTCAGCCACTACGGAGACGGCAACAATAAGGGTTATTTGCGAAGCAAGGATAGAGAAAGACTAAGGAAGACCTAATACTAGAACTTAAAAGAGGCTTTTTAAGACTCATGGTTTGACTGAAGACCAATATGTTAAAGACAGAGCAATAGACGGCCTGACTTGCCTTTAAACAACAGAAGAATAACAGCTAAAGACAGCGTTTTAGCTGCTCTTTGTAAAGACTTGTCATTTGACTTCAGCGATCCACACAGTTATGATACATGGAGTTTAAGAATTGGTTAAAAAAAAAATAAAATAAAGGAAGGTTCTTCGTTATACTGAGGTTATAACGCCCGGAGCTTTTTTCAGTGCACTCGTTAAAGACAACACTATCCATCACCGGACAGTAAGCTGTAAGAAGCTCCTAGGTACAGAAAATCTAAAGGCCAGCAGCTGGATTCGAACTCAGGATCACAGCGTTGGAATCCAGTATTCGCTAACCACTCAAGGTAAAGGTAAAACCATAAGGTAAAGTGGTTTTTTTTAACCTCCTAAATGGTTTTGTTTTACCCTCTTGCTTTTTAGAAATGTCATTTTTAGTTGAAAAAATGTTTCCTAGAAGATTATCATGTCATGCTTCCTCTAATATAGGCTCCCCATTATCTAGATTTTCATAGTAAATAGAAAGTTATTTGGGGCTTACAGAATTTAATTAAAACTTTTCGGTAGGACAGTTGTGTAAGGGTTGATCGTCAAAAACTGCACGAAAAAAGCGTAATGATTGAACAACACCCAACTTTGACTATTTTTTTTCTATAAAAGATAAAATTCCCAAATTTTCTTTATAATATAGGTCAAATCCTCCTTTATAACTGTAATTTGTTTGCTTATTCACTAGGGATCTTTTACACAAAACTCTTTCCTACATTTTATCGACCAGTTTTCGTTGTTAAGTTAGTATCGTACCATAAAGCGCAGTCTAAAACGTAATTAAAGCAAATCATTCAGCAAAAGTTCCATGCTTAAGCAAATTTTGCCGTTGAGAATTAAGCAAATTACATTTAGAACTTTTATTTTACCATCTTCCCATAACATTTTATGTAAACTAAAATCCTATAGCTCACCAAATACAAATTTCATACAAAAACCGCGCTTGAAATAATTTAAATATTAGCATTGCACAGAGTTTTTTTTTTTTCTTTTTGTGGGTCACTCTGTTTATATTTGCAACAGGCGTTTCAAACTTCAGACGCGCCCAAACCCAGTGTTACTTCTTAGCTTGCTATAATATTCCGCTCACTGGACAACCTGCTTTAATTTACAAAGGACATGAAGAAAAAGGTAAAAGTCTGTTCTGTTGTAGTTAACTTGATTATACCAAAGAATAAATTTAGCAACTCTAAATAAAACTAAAAGTTACACATATAAGGTTGGCTCTGGCTATTGTAACCAAATTTAAGCAAATATTAATGTAAGTTCTACTCGTTGTGGTTAATAATTTATTTATTGTAATTACTTTATTTCTTTTTTTTTAATTAAAAAAAAATATTTCTAGCTTATCCTTTTTAAACAAAAGGAAATCCTCGAAGCAAACTTCTCTTCTACAATTTTCTAAAAACCATTTTCTGCACTCAGGGATTTCAAAAAATGCGTTCGAGGCGAAAATTGAACCCGATGAGAGGAAATAACAATTTAAAAAAAATATTAAATCAATAGATTTATGAATCTTACAAATACGAGCAATAATAGTTATTTATTTAACAAGTGTGGAAAGTACTACTTTTCCTCACGCGAGGCAGGGTTTGCACGCACGAGCGAGCGAAGCGATGCGAGAGCAAGTGCAAATTGCCGAGTGTGAGGAAAATACTTTACACTAGAGTTAAATATTATATTTTTTCTGCAACCATTTATTAACTAATAAAATTAAAAATTTCATTTTTACAGTCTACAAAAAGTAATTTATTTATTATAAACATTTATTGTTATATTACAATTATTTACATTACTTACGTATTTACATTACTTATTACATTTTCTGTTGTTTCTTTTATTGATGGAGGAGTGTTTTCTAAACAGGAATCACTAGAATCCATTTTAAATTTCTATAAGGTAACACTATAACCTTTTTAACTGTTATAATTAAAAATATCTAATTATTTATTAAAGTATTATTTTTATTTCTATATTCCTTTCAATTTTTATTTAATTTTTAATATTCGTTTTTTAATTATTTAAATAAAATAAATTTAAATAAGCTTATTAGAGTTTTACAGAAAATATTTATGTTAATAACAAAACTTCTTATATCAAGGAAGCACAATAAAGTTTTTCCACTCACTTGTGCGGAAAGTGACACTAATGGGAATTTCCCCCCACTAGTGTGGGAAGTTGGGCATTACACAGCTGATTTTAATTGAGTAATGAGAACTTCCCTACATGGTTGCAGAAAAAAGAAATTTTCAAATTTCTCGTATTATCGAAGTTCAGCATTTCAGTTTACTTACAATAAGTTGTCTTATAAAAGACAGAATATGCTTTTAAGTGTTAAGATTCTTTTCCTTTCTCTCTTTTCGTACAGAAAAGTACAACTTTTAAAAGATAGCTTTGGTTTTAAATAAACGTTGAATTCTTTTTCTTTTAGTTCAACTTTTTTTATATGTAGCATAAAAATAGACGTAAAACTTTTTCACCTAGATTTCCATTCATTTAAAACAAAAAATATAAAAACACGTTTTCTTATTTTCCATTTGGTTCTTTTCCTTCGGAAAACTGGTATGAAAAGAGAATGCTGTTAACACAATGAATACGCCATCTTCAAGTAAATGTTGAAACTAAAAAGAAAGAAGAGCAACTTCGCTGCATGGTAAGCAAATAAACAATAACAAAAAAGATACGACTAGAAATTTTATACAAACAATTCACTGGAAGTAATAGAATACTGGAATGGGTGGTCCTCGATAAAAACAAAATATTTAAATAGAATGATACTGTTTTTAAGGCAAGGTAATGTTGAAGTAACAATCTGGAACTAGAAATATATTTCTTTCGATTTGCTTTTTCCTTTGGTTCTCTTAGTGGCAAGCTGCCATTGTTCTCAATAAATTTGTTGTAATTGCTAACATTAGTAGATTTTAGTATCCAGAAAATTAATATGGTAGTGCTTTAACTGAGGAAATCGCTAGTATTTCAGTTTAAATCAATCCGAATAGATATAATTTGAAAAATTGTGGAATATCTCAATGTTTTTGTCAAATTGTTCTTTGTTCTTACAAATACTTTTAAATTTGTTCGACCTTATCTAGTATTTTCGTGTTTGTTCAGAAAAGATTGTTCAGACTGTCGTATATTTTTTTATTTTTGGGGGATAAATAATTGTATTGTATTGCCTTCTTTTTAAATCTCCAACAACTGAATCCGTAAATCATCGAACAGTTCGAAGATTTGTAGAGTGAACTAATTGTCATTCGTTCTCTGAAAACGTTCTTACTAGGAAAGCTAAGTTGCTGCTGACGATTCAGGAGCCAATTGGAAGAATCGTGATATTGTTCGCCTTTGCATTAGCAAAAAAGACTTGTGTTTTCCACCAATTTGCAAAACTACAATGGCTGTTTTGGAGCAAAGATAATGATCTTCAATATTTTGTTTTTTTGTGAGGGAAAGAATTTATTATTGGGAAGACAGCAAGAAGGCAGTAAGAAAAACGAATAATATCAAATTTTTAATAACTAGCCTAAGAAAAAGCTATCATATCGCCTAGCTTTTTCATCCTGCTAGCTTTGTCTTACTTCAAAGCTCAGCAAGGGCAAGAAATGGTAGAAGTGTGGATGTAAAGGATAGTAAAGTCAATCAATAGACTGTACGTCAATAAAAGAGACAATTAGAAAACGGTCTTCTTCGTCGGCGCTAAATCTAAAGAGTATCTCTTTGTAATGGATATTGCTTGCCATCATCCATAGTTAATAACGCTATAATGAACGCTACGTTAACCACCCTGAAGACAATAGCAACGCAGTGGTTTCCACAGTGCGTTGTGAGGAAAATATTTTAGTAGAAAAACTTACCTAAGTTTAAAATAAATTAGTTTTCCCTTCATCATTCCAATTAAAATTGAACAGCTTCAGTTCCCAATTTATATTTATTAATTATTGAGTCTAATTATGTTTTATAAGGCTTCTTCCATAAATTTGAAGGCAAAAAAATAATAAAATGTTGATTACTTTATTTTTTTTTGTGGGTATACTTTTTGGATATCCAAAATTCAATTGAACGTCTTTGTTATATAAATATGCGGTCAAGTTAAAAGAATTATGAGTTCCTCTTTCTCGGTTACATTCAAAAGATGTTAGGTAATATTGAAAAGTAATTTTCTGTTTTGGGTGAAGGAAAAATTGAAGAAAAAAGTAAATAGAACAAAGAGAGTTTTTTTTACTGTAAGTATTCTGTTATTCAAGATTCACAATCGGTGCTGAGAGGGAGCCAAATAGCAAAGGCTACTTGAATAAATAAATTCCTTTAGTTTTTTAGGGATTTCCCGAAGGTTTTCTTTAGCTCTGATTAAACACTCACGCGTGATCTGCAAATTCGTAAAGCCAAGGATGCGATCTCCTTACAACATACATCTCCATACTCAATATTAGTCTCCGATATTAAAAATTTATGCAAAAGCGGAGAGCTGAACAGAATGGTTGCGGATATATGAATTGTCAAAGGCGAGAAAAGGATCAATTTTACACAGCCATACAATCTAGTGTCCCCAAAAGACCTTGGTTTTACAGATATAAAAACTACAATAGGAAGTTTGTTAGCACAGACATTAGAATGTGGTTTAATCACAATTATTCACCTCACTATCTTGCCAGGATTGGGGTGGAAACATCTCACAAGTGTTCCTGTACTTCTGGAATAAATAGCAGACGCCAACCATCTAATCCTGGAATGTGCTAACAATACTAAAGGAAGAGAAAGATTGTGAAGGGCTGTTCTAGCGACTGGATGTCCTTTACCTGCCCAATTTAAATACTATTCTGGCAGCTGATGATGGCAGCATTTACACAGAGCTCTTTGAGTTCATAACAAACAACAAGATAACTCTGTAAATATTCAATATACTAAAGAAGCTTCGAAAGAAGAATGTAAATGGCTGATTTGCTAGCTCAAGAGGCCAATTAAAAGATTAAAAAAAAAAAAAGTTGAGAATTAAATATATTTCAAAAACGTTTTAGAATCCAAAAAAAAAAATTTGATAATTAAAAGTTATGTGAGCGTTCAGAGCAGACTTTTCAGTGAGTTCTGGGGAGCATGTGGGTTTCGAGACGTGTGGGCGCCAAAAAGATAATAATAATGATGATAATGATAATAACCTTGCTAATATCGCCCGCATACCCGATTTTGCCCTCTCACAGAACAACATCGTTCGTTTCATATTAATGCTTCACAGTTTAAGGTGGGGTTTGCTTCAATAGCCACAGTTTTAAAAGGATTCTATTTCACTTTAAACGACTGTTAATTATTTTACTAGAAGCGGGATTTTATAAAACATTGTTACTTTAAAAAAGTTCCATAATGTTCTCTTTAATTGCTCTAATCCTTTGGTACAGTCTCTCGTCTCTACTCACATTCCTAACAATCCACCATGCCCACTGAATCGCCCCGGAACTTCCTTGAGGCCTGTAGATCATCATCGATATCCTATAGACTGTTTCCTCTGAGTTATTCGTCATTCTAGAAGTTTAAGACTCTAAACAATAATTACTTATATTCTAAATAAGTCTAAAAGCAGTCCAAACTCAAACCATTACATCCACACGGAGAAGAAAGATTAAACTTTATAGGCTGAGCAACGATTAAAAGTAAGTTTAGCATATGTTTCAGATATGTTTAATCAAAACAAATTAGCTTATACATAATTGTATCCAAATGTGTTAAACAAAAAAGAATAGCTTCTAAAACGTGGATTAATAATGATTTTTTTTTTTAATTTATTTTGTAATTTACAATCTGTACACATTGTATACAATAAGTAAATACGGAGAGAGTGATGAACTGGTGCGAGAGGAGAGCAGGAGGAGAGAAACTACCCAGCGGTAGCACTCTCTATAGGAGAGAGGAGAATGTGAGGAGGAGAGAGGAGAGATAGGAGAATAATGATTTAGGTCTTCAGCCTACAAGGAAGTCGCGGGGCCACTGGCGATTCAATCGGCGAGGAGTATTAGGGATATCAGTGGAAGCGAGAGACAGTACAAGGGGAGAGAGTAGTATAGAACTTTTAGGTATTTAGACTTGGGAGTTGGTCTACGAAGGGAATGTTGAGGTCGTAGTGAAGAGTGAGGTTAGTCACCATAGAAAGGAGCGTCAACTATCAGTCGGAGTAGTTTTGACTGAAATGTTTGTACAATCCGTATGTTTGTAGGTTTGGCTGAACCCCACAGTTCTAGTCTGTAAGTCCACATATAGGTTTGAGGATAGTACTGTATATTAAACGTTTGAGTTTCAATGGGCCATTTGAAGCGTCGTCCAAGTAGTCTGTAAAGCAGTTTCGCACGTTTTGTCATTGCTTGTCCTTTATTCTAGCGTGTGGTACCACGTTAGTCGTTCGTCCTATGTAGAGCCCAAGGTAGCGAGCGCACCAGATCTGTACAAGAAAAATAATGATTTAAAAAGAATATGAATTAAAAAGTACATTAAACAAATGGTTACCGCGAAATATGTTAAGTTTTCGCAGAGTTGTAAAAATTCAAAATCTATTGTCAGTTTTATTAAGTTAGTTAAAAAGTGTCGTCAATAATAGATAAAAAAAAAACAACTTTGTGTTTAACGCCTAAAAAAAAAAAAAGAAAAGAAAGTCCTTAGAGAAATGGTTGAGGTGCCAAAGAGAAACGGAGCATTAAATAGGAGGAGTTTTTCATGGCCAACTCTTAACACTGGTTCTTCATTTCAGGCAATAAACTTTAAATGAACACTATCTTTCATAAAGTGTTAAACCAAGCTTTCACTTCTATAATCTTGGCAGTTGCGTGCTAAATGTTTTACCTCTTTCTAGTAATTCCGACTACATTGTGAGTACTGCTTGTTTTTTTCTAATAATTAATATTGTAGATTAATGTTTACATCTTAATTAAATATTTCCAACAGAAGATATGAGAAGAACTTCTCACTTTTAGTTAGAAAATGAATAGAAAATTAGTCTCAGTATATGATCTTCCAAGAAAATGTTGTAGTTTAGTTGAACTATAAAATGGATGGTCCAAATTTATGTAATCATACGAATTAAGAATACTATATTACAAGACATTGCAGACATTGTAGCACTTTACAAGCTTCTTTAACCTCTTTACAAGGTCCAGGTATTTATTGCCGTTTTGGCCAAATATTGTTTATGCCGAAGAGTTACTAAGATCTCTCATACCCCATAACCTGGCGATCGCTAAGAGTTCAAAAAAAAAAAAATATGAAATACCATTTCCTGCTCTAGGGTTCGTAAAATAATAAACTCTCCCACACTTTGAACCCAAGAGGCCATTTTACGCCGTTTTATTTGTAATAGTTCTATGAAGGAAGAAAAAGGAAATCCTCCGCCTTTCTACAAGATCTAGATTTTTTTTTTCGCCCTCCAGTCGAGATTTTGCTTCTCAAAGGATCTCAGAAGCCTCAAAGAGAGCTATTGCGATGCAAACTGATTGGATATAAGAGGCTGTGTCCCTCTCTTTATGTGCTAGTCTCCCCAGAGACTGGGTCCATACGCAATGGAACATCCTGTTCAGATATTTTTATAAACAAACATCATAAAATACTTTTATTTTATAATGTCGGCTTAGACGAGTATCTTCTTTGCGATATTTAATTTAATTATTTAGATAACCATGTAATTTTTTTTTTTTCGGAAGGTGGTTCTTTCAATAACATTAAAACATCAAATTCATGGCGTCAAACTAGTCAGGAGTGTAGGAAACAGTTTCTTGATTTACTAATAATAAATCAAAACATTACGCAGCGTTCAGTGTAAAATTTTGAACAATTTGTGCTATCAAAACATTTTTATCTTCAAACAGTAAAAGATTTAAAAAAAAAAAATATGGAACTACAAAAGTAACTTGTTTTAAAAGCAGTTGTTTCATCATAAAAAAAAAAAAAAAAAACTTTTAAAGGACAATAAATTGGAAATATTCATGAGTGGTAAATCCTTTTGTAATAACTATTGAAGTATAATGTTGAGTATCTAAAACCTTTTGGATTTAGAGTGGTAATAGAACGGTTTCTTTTTGTTTTAAAATGTAGATTATGTCGCCGAGTTTGGTACACAGTGCTGTGTTGAATATTTGAAAGGGCGAAGAACCATTTTAAAATAAAAGTGAGATTCCCCTTAGACTTTAGAAGTTCTAAACTTAACATTTTCTTTAGTAAATCTAAAAATGTAAAAAGTAGAAGTAGAAGAAGAAGAAAAAAAAAATGAACATGGGAATTTTTCTCAGAGAAGTTGGTAACCATGTCTGGTTTGAGCATACTCTTTAGCTGAATAGGCTAGCTTTGTACACTAAGTATGACATTAGTTTGATGAATGGACGGTACGCTTAACTCTTTGTCATCAAAATGGCTGCACCTCTCTTTTATTTATTTAGTTGTTTTTTTTATGACCACCACAGCTTGGAAGGCAACTGTAGCCACAAAAGAATGTACTTTGAAATTTTAAAATCTCATTTCCTAGATATGATTCTATCAACAGAAGCGTTCAGGTTAGTCTGTTTTCTTCTCTTCATCACTAAGTTCTTTTGTATTCCTTCTTTATTTATTTTTAAAAATAACGTCTTAGTAAAGAAGAGAAATACATTTATCATTCAATGAATGTCTTTGCTTTTACTGTGTTGGCATCTCAATTAGAGTCCTTTTTTTAAAAAAAAAAAAATATTCCGCGTTAATTATTTTTGCGTGACTGTCGCCGTTTTTATTTTTATTTTTTTTAAGTTGTCATCTATTCATAGTAAAACTTATTAACAACAAATATTCTGTATTTATGAGGTCTTCTGGAAATGGTAAAAACTAATTAAACCCTTTTGCCGATACAACTAATGAGCCTTTTGTTCTATAATTCTTTTTCCTGGGCCAACCAAGTAACTCTAGGTAACCTAGGCCTGGAACGCCAAAACGCTGCAGCCAGTATTAGTAAAATGGATTATTTTTTAAATATTCATTTTATTTGAATTAAAGAATCCTTTATTATCAAGAACGGGGGAAAAAAACGATACTTCAAATATTTGGAATATGAAGAAAATTTGTAAATTAAAGTGTGCACAGGCCTAACCACTTTTGTGAAGCCCAGATAGCCTCATATCCGCTACTTTCTTTGAACACTTGCAGTCCATACAATCTTACTGCTAGACTGCAAGTACGTTACTTTCTTCACAGAAGTAACAGACTCACTCTGAGGCAAATAAGTGGCTAGTTAAAATGAACCCACAAAAATGTCTGCATGCCACGTTCACTCTCAGTTGGATCTCCTGTCTACTTCAACAACGATCCTCTTCCTATAAAATGTGGCCGTACATAGACAAAGGACTCACTTGGTACCCTCATTCTGGTGTTAAATGACAAGCTTACTAAACGTGCGGAACGTATTTACATACTACTTAGACGGCGCTCCGAATTGCCTGTAGAACTCAAGAGTTTAATATACAATACTATCCTCAAACCTATGTGGACCTACGGACTAAAGCTATGGTGTTCAGTCAAACCTACAAACATACAGACTGTACAAACATTTCAATCAAAACTGCTCCCGACAGGATAGCTGACGTTTCTACCTCAATCTTTACAAAGACCTTAACATCCTATTCGTACAACAACTTTCCTAGACCAAAATATCATAAGTTCCATACTGCTCTCACTTCTTGATCTAATCCTCTTGTACTTTCTCCTCCTTTGACATATCAGGCAAACCACCATGCCCACTGAATTGCCAGTAGCCAAGATAACCTTCCTTGGAATGAATATATCATTGACATCTTGTAAGGATTGCTACTTCTTGATTTTCTTGTTTCATGGTTATCTCGCAATATCATAGCTTCACGCATATTTTCTTATTGTATATTTCTGTTTAGTTTGCAAATTAGTAAGTAGTTTTAAATTTAAATATAAATTGAAAAGAAGGATTCAGATTGTCTTCATTCTTTCACTCTTCTATTTGAAGAATTCAAACTAAAAATTGTGTACTCGAACCTTTAAAAATGTAAACTTAGCCTCTGCTAAAATAACAAAAATTAAATCCTATTCAAAATTTTACTTAAACAGATAGCAAAATTTGGCTTTACGTTTAATGAAGTTATTTGAATATTCATTAGGCTATTTCTAAATTATCTGATTTAATTGAAGTAAACAAAAATATGCAAAGTTTTAATGGTGGATTGATATGTCTTGTTTTTAATTTAGAACGAGTTTCTTTTACTTTAAATGTAATATCCAATTACAGGAATCTATTATAGGAAGTATTAGATTTTCACATTTAAAAAAAGAACAAAATAGAAGCATCTACATTTTATCTAGATAAAAATAAAGATCTCCTATTAGATCTTTTACATAGATTTTGACCAAACGTTAAGAGAATTCATTTGCATGTATTTCTTCTAAGGAGGTTAGCGTTGGAATCCAAGCTTGGGAAAAAAAGCAAAGGATTATGGACAATGTTCGTGGTGCCCTGCGGATAGCCGTTCAAAACATTCCCACTTTACTCCCATAATATCAAAGTTCACCACACGACCTTTCAAACTGTACATCTTCTTTTTACTATTTATACATACTGGTTTAACTCCTTCCTATAGATGTCTCGATACGCTCGCTTACACTATTACAAAATTATTTACTATCTAAAGGAGAACATTTTAGTGTCATTGTAAACACATTTGTTCATGGTTTATTTTTAAAGTTATTATTGATGAAATAATTTCGTTACTAAAATAAAATTACATCAATATTTAACTACGAATAGAAAAGAATTAAATAACTAGGTGTTCCAACAATTTCTGGCTACATCTCCCCTTTCTTCATGAGTCGAAGAAAGAAAGAGGGCGAACGTTTTGTAATTGTAAAATGGTTTCATCAACAGAAAATTGCATGAAGCTCAATTTCGAAACCAGGAAAATCGTAACTTTTGTAATACTCGGTGTCATTTAACTTTATACTTTCCACCTTATTGTTCTGTAGTAAACATTCATTACCATTTTTACATTTTCAATGTACATTATTTATTAAAATAAGAAAAAATAATAGGAAGTAAAAAAGAGCAAAGAAACGTTAAAAGACATTTTAAATGTAAATCTCAGGCGCCACTGTAGCCGAGCGGTTAGAGGGCGAGAACTGCAAAGTTAATATGTATTGTGGTACTGGGTTCGATTCCCGGTCTTAGGCCTTTGGATTTTATTTAATGGTTAATAAAAGAAATTTTACAGTACAGCATGTTTGCTAGTCGCTTCCGTCCACGACACAACTAATTTCGTAGTTGGAGGTAAAGCCCACCTGAAATAAATGTTAATCTCATTACAAATACATTAAACACATTAAATTTAATGTGTGTACATAATCTTGTATCTAACAAGTAAATAATATTTACAAGCACAAACAACTATTTAAGTTGTTAATATCAAAACAATCTACATAATTTTATGTACATTACTTAAATTTATTTATCTGCTCTCACCAAATTAATTGGACGATAACAATGCTTCATACATAGAACTGATGATTTCTGTTTGAATCATTTTTATAATATATTATACATATATATTTGTTAGACTGAAGAGGAAATTATGATTTTATTATGCGAAATAAAGTCGTAAAAGGGCTGTACATAGATTTTCTACTCCCAGCATTGTGTTGTCCCAAAATAACTCCTAAAAATAGGTTTTTAATAAATTAAAAACTAAACTTAATTTCTGTATTATATTAATTTTAATTTATTTGTTTGCATATACGTATATTTATTTATTTAATTCATTTATTTTATTTTATTTAGGCAAATTTAATCTATGTTTTACTTATTATTTTAAGGTTATATATGTTATTACATGAGGTAAATTTGTTTTCAGACTGCACTGTCGTCTGCTTCAAGCGCTGTGTACAGATCTTTAAGAGGACGAGCTTCTTGGAAGAGCGTTACAGTATTAGTGCCTGGCAATTGGCCAGATACTTGTGTACCGGCTCACAGTACAATACCATCACGGGGTGAAAAGCCGGACATTAAGTTAGGACTACCACATCCAGTTTATAGGGATACTCCATGGACTCAACAAACAAAACCATGTGGGCAACAAGGAGATTTTATCTATCTTAGTTATCGCCTGTTCCTGGATCAGAATAGTTACAATCAGGATACATTAGGTAAGTGGACAGTGCAATTTTCTTAATTTTATTAAAATAAAGGATTTGAAGTTTAAAAAAATATACATTTTTAATTCAGTGTGCTTTAACCATCTGTACTTTGTGTTCATAAACATATCAAGAATCTTGATTGTTGTCGATATTTAGTTACATTTTGATTATTACTACAAAAAAAATGATCAGAGATGGGCACTAATTAAAAATACAATTTAATCAAAAATTTAATTAGCATTTTTTTCTCAATATCTATGTAAGATTAACATTATTTCTAAAATAACAACAAAATGTTATTAAAATATGAGAAAATAATAAAAGATTTAGAAAAATAAATGAAAGCTATTGAAGCACCATTGTTAATACATTTTGACCAACATTGAATCGGTTTGACGGGGCGTGATTATCCTAGACCAGGGATGGCGAACCTTTTTGAGACGTGGGTCACATTTTGTTCATATTTTTTTTTAGTACTAGCTCTTAGGTCACTAATGCCCATTTGCACAAGAGTTAAGTTTAAAAATTTTAAACTGAATATTTTCAAAACTAAATATCTTTAAAATTCAGTTGGCTTAACGGTTAAAACGGGACGAAACAAGTGCTATGGAAGTCTTTTTTTACAAACATAACTGAACAAAACCTTACAAAAGTGTGTTTTATCTGAAGAAAAATCTAAATATGGTTATTTGCTTTGGGTTGTCGATTTTTTTTTAACAAACAAAATATGAGTAAAATTATACATTTTATTTGATATTTTGTAAACACTTTTGCTTTATTTCAAATACTTCAAAAGCATTTGTCGTCATTTGCGTTTTAGAACAGTAATGATCAAACTAAAGGTTATAAAGGTTTAAATTGCTTTTGTGTCAGATAAAATATAAAATACAGATAGAATATAAATTATCCACACAATTAGAAAATCTAAATCAACCCGCGTAAACAAACAAATGGTTGCCTAGCAATTGTGGGTCAGTAAAAAAGCTTGTGCGGGTCATAGGTTCGCCATCACTGCCCTAGACTATTTTAAGTTTTAATCAAGTTTTTATTGATTAAATTGATTCAATTTTTGCCCATTTTGGAAGGGATGATGCGAGAGTAAAAATATTCCAAAAAAAAAATGCTGGGAGCTGTAGTTTCAGTTTTAAAGACCACTATGAAATCCAGCAAGTTGTTGCAATCATAATAGAGATGATTTTACTGAATAGTATCCAGTTCATTTCTTGATAGCAGGGAGTTTATAAAAAAAATATTTTGTTAACTACTGTTCATTATCCAATTACTTCCGTTTTTGAAAAAATCGCTCTAAAAATCATTATTAATTTCGACCTAACAAAACAAAATACACCTGAGATTGGGGAAACACCGTTTTATCCTTGTACTGCGTCTAAAAGTAACGGCTGCACCATCTAGTAGCAGTAAAACGAACCATTTTAAAATTCGATCAGCTAGAACAGTAGTTTGAAGTTAATACATCAGCTTCTTTTAAATCACATTTTTAACAAATTAACATATTGATCCTCACTAATATTTAAATTACTTTATAAAGCTTTACAAACTTTATGCGTAGAATATACTATTTTTATAGCAATGAATAATTAAATATACATTTTGCACTTAACAGGTAAAAGTTTAGCAAGAGAATGGGCAAAATATAGGTACGGAGTTTTTGATGAAATTGGCTACTTTGACGATCCAGTTTATCCTTCATGTTATTATTCAGATTTAACTGAAGAAATTCAAGTAAATGGTTGCTCAGATAAACTAATAGCCGAAAGAGGGTAAGTGGAGATACTTTTTCTAATTAAAATGCATTTTAAAGTAAAAAAATTGTTTCCTTTAAAGCCACATTTTTAAGATCCAGAGTTTAATTTATTTTTAATTACTTTGTTATGCTAAGTAGGTAGAATAATCAATAGATGGCAGTCTACTGAATGTAGAGCAAGTTTAAATGAACATAATCCTGATAAAGTAAAAAATAAATTAGTTTTCTATGATCGTGTAGAAATGTGTATCATGAAACTTTTCTTTGTATTTTTTTTTAACAAAACTAAAAATATTTTATAAACTTTTCCTCTTATAATAGATGTTATTACAAAAATTATCTTGTCAATATTACTGACTTTAATTAAAACTTCCAGTTTTAAGGCAAGATATGCGTAAATAAAATTAAAGTCTGAAATGTGGTTATGAGAAAAAATGTAATTCAAAACATGTCACTTTCAATAATAACTTGGGTAAAGTGCAAGTTGAATATTGTGAAATCTCACAGGGTTAACCTTGTATAAAAATTTCCGAACTTCTTTTCTTTGTTGATTCCCTCATGATTTAACCAAAAACGAAAGTTGCAAAAATAAATAAAAAGATATTTATCGTAATGTAAATGTTTCTTCTTTAGATTTATCAAAGTTCCAATAAAAAGAAAAGATAATAGTTTCGTGTTTATTTAAAAAGGTAATCTTAGTAATTTTCTGTTACTAACTTTTGCAAAAATCAAAACTATTGCATCTGTATACCATATTTTGAATTTTGCCTAATATTTTAAAATACAGGGAAAGTGATATTTGCAAAAATTATTTTGATTTCATTGCTTTGAAAAACCTAGAAGTTGATTGAAGTCTAACTCAGCCTTGCAATAATTAAAAATTCATTGAAAATTTGTCAATTTTAGCTATATGATTTTTCTAATAATTTTCTAATTACAGTATGTGCGCAAGTGGATCTTTAAATATCAGCGCATTAGTGAATCCAGAAGCTCAAACATCATTACTTTTTACAAATTCTCATAAAGTTGATAAATTCTGTGATGCATCCAGCCATGATAGATTTGCACCAACTAAACACAATAATCTTTGCCAACGGAAAAGTGTTATGCAGATAATTAATCAGCATCCAGATTTTACCAATGGGTATGTATGTTTTTGTTTTTTTTATTTAAGTTTATTTATTTAAGTAAAATGAAACTTCATTTTTGTTTTTTGTTTTTTTTTTATTACAATGTTTTATACATTTCAGTTCATTTATGACTAACGAACCGATTAATACTACGCCTACCGTAATTTATAAAAGAGAAAGTTTAACAAGATACGTAATTGTTATCGAAGATACAAAGGACATGATTATCAGGGTATGTAAAAGATAAAACTTACTGTTACTAATTATTCGTACAAGCACGATACTGATTTGTGATTATATTATATATTGCTTAAGAAAAACCTTAGCGGGTGTTGGTTTAGTAGTTGGAGCGTGGCTTTTTGAGTGGGAGATCCCCAGTTTGAATCCTGCATATAACTACTTTTTATTTGTAAGAAAAAATTGTTTACAGTAAACTTAAGCATCCGTCCCTGTCCACAACACCTAATCGGTAGTTGGACGTTAAGCCCGCCTGAAAAAATAGGCAATTACTTTACTGTATAAAACAACCCTTATAAAATTGATCACCTAATTAATACATTTATGTTAGCCCTTTTGGTTTGGTTATTTGTTTTGTTATTGTAATCACTGTTATTCATTGTAACAGTGTTGTAGCATTCACAATTAATCCTAGTGTAATCTCTGTAGTTTTTCTGTACCTAATTTTTTTATATTTTCCATTTTAGGAATCATGGTCTTATTTAAGATTAGCAATTAGAAAATGGGTTGTTGTTCAGCTGCAAGGCGAAATTGAAGTTGCATTAGTAAGTGCAAATGAAACATCAGCAACGCTTCTTCAAAAATTAACTCCTTTACACACGACTGCAGCTAGAGATTTACTAGCCTCGAATGTTCCTTATACACCTGGAGATTCTAGAGCTGCATGTTTGTCTTGTGGAATCAACATGGCCTATAAAGTTCGTATAATCTTTTTTTAAACTATTAGATTTTCATATTTATTCACATATTTCGCTTATAACAAAATTTTTATTTACAGCTTTTACACGATCGTTCGCAAATGAACGGTCCAGCTAGTTCAGTAATTGTGATAATTGCGCCTGGTACAATGGAACATGTGCCAGAACTTACTGAATTAATACCAAAACTGAATAAAGCTCACATACGTATTGCATCTATAACATATCCGTCACAAGTTAGACCAAGATCTTTAGATTGGTTAGCTGAAGAAACTGATGGTGTTAAATACACTGTTATGGAAACAAAATATAATATGGCAACGTCTTATATTTCAACTTATTTTAAACTTACTAATGTCATGTGGGAAATACAAAGAGCTTTTTATCAAGGCGACAAATCAGATCTTCCAATTGAGGTAGGTGTATTAAAAGTTAATTACCTCTGACAATTGTAACAGTAAAAACGATTTTATTTTTTTGGTCTTCAATTTTATCTATATTAGTGTAATATTCCTTATGTACAGACCCTGAAGAAGGTAGTAAAAATTACCGAAATAGTATAAAGCAAAAAAGTTGTTTTTATTGATGACCGCAACTTGATATTTCCAAAAATCGTCGTTTTTAAAATTATGACTTTTGTTATTTCAACGGCGAATGACTTTTTTCTTGGATCTGTACAGTTCTAAATCAAACATTCTTTCGCTGATAAATAAATTAGACGTTTGGCCGTTGTTACAATGCAAGTTAGTTACCTCGGGCATAAAAGAATGCTTTTTTTATTTTGAACTTTTCGGAAACCAGCCAACCATTGCAGTTGGTATTTAAATATTCTTTTCTTTGCTACCTTCCCTTGTTGTATCCCAAAAAGTGCCTGTAAAGCACGCCCTACAAACATTATTATTAAGTCAAAGGATGAAAGATTGTCGCCAATTTCAGTTACTATTATTATTATTTCATTTAGATTTTTTTTTTTTTTTTTTTTTTTTTTTTTTTTTTTTTTTTTTTTGCCAAGCTTTTGACCTTGGGACTAGGTTATTTAGGGCTTATGCTTATTAACCAATAATTTGTTTTACATTGTTACATTTTTCTCTTCAGGCCTAAACTTAAACAGGCACTCCGACCTTTGATGTTCATCATGTAAAACAAATAATCAGTGTTAAGAATAAAATCTGAAGATGACCTCTAGATCAAAAGTTTCGGCAAAAACATCGGCATCAATAATTAATGAATCAAAAAAAAGATGAACAAAGCTGTATATTATATTAAGGGCATAAATAACTGTTTAAACACAACTTTGTTGGAGTACTTTATAATGAGTATTCAGATACTTCAAACACATCATTTTAGTACAGTAATCAGCAATGAATTTAATTTACAGATACATCGGAAGGAAATAATCGATAATGGACAAACCTCAGTTGTTGGTAGTTTTGTCCTGGATGACTCCTTAGGTGAACCAGCCAAGTTTACTGTATTAACTCATAATACAGAAAATCCATTGATTCGAAGTATTAGTTTGATGAGCCCATCACATCGAATATATTCAACAAGATCTGATGCATTATTATCGTTAAAACTTTTAAACATTCCAGCTAATATAAATGAAGTAAGTTTTGATTGGTAGACGATTTATATTTTTGATCTGTTCCAAAATTATAGGTAAATGACTGTATTTATGTTTTATTATGTTTACAGACAGGTACTTGGACTTATACCATAGAACGATTTCCTGGTTCACCTCAACCACATTTTGTCCAAGTAATGGCTACTCCAAGATATAGTAGTGCACCAGTAGTAAATGCTAGACTTTTTACTAGTAAATCATTTGATGATCTCATTCTCTACGCTGAGGTTATTATTGAATTTAATTTTATCACCGACAAAATTAGCTAAAGACTAAATTAGCATACAAAGTAAAAAAAAAACAATTATTTCATTTCTTTCCAGGTAAAAAGAGGTGAATACCCAGTATTGGCGGCAAAAGTTGAAGTGACCGTTACAAAGATCGGTATTAATGGATCAGTACATCGGGAAAGATTTGAACTTATGGACACAGGAAGTGGAGGTAAATTAACCTTCATTCTCGCTTAATTAATAAAATATTTTAATCAAGTCTTAATTATCTAGCTAAGAGAGTTTTAGCGAAATTCCATGAACGTTAATAATAATCTTGATTTCAATTACAGAACTACGTTTAACATTTACTCTTACTTCATTGAATTGTTAATGTTTTAGATCCTGACTTAATGAAAGGAGATGGTATATATTCAAGATACTTCAGTGCATGCATGGGAGGAACTGGGGAATACACTTTTGAAGTTACGGTCAGCGATAATGGAAACACAGCTTACACTTGGCAGCATGGACATACATATGAAGGGCCACTTGTTACAGGTATGTAAATTAGCATTTATTGATCTTTACTGACTTATACGGGTTTTCCTCGTTTTTTTTACAACGATGTGGTTCTATTAGTAAGGTAACTTTTCGTTCAGATAGCTAGAATCACTATTTCTCCACTACTGACGGTAGTACTGTGATGTCATCCACCATCTTTCTTTATGATTAAGTGTTCGCTAAGTGTTTCTTTTCGGAACTCTCTTCCAATTCATTTCTGTCATATCTCAGAGAGCTTGTCATAAAATGGCTGCACTAGTAACTACAACTTATTTATTTTTTTAAAAAAAAAAAGAACCGTAAGAATCTTTTTTTTACGCATAAACATCTTTGGTTACATTTGGTTAGCGTCTTAACTTTATGGTTTATATACCATTAATAAAGGTACTAAGAGATTAAATGAATAGTTTCTACAACGACCGTACAGTTAAATTAGAATAAATAAGACAAAACTGTAAAACAGTAGTATTGTTAATATTACTATTTACATCGTTTAAAATTAAAAAAGAATTGCATTATAATTCTCAAGATAAATGTTCTATGTTTCGTTCAATAAATTTAATCGCCCTTTTCTATCCTTTACTGAATTAATTGCTTGTATAAAATTAAATACTAGGTTAATATCTTTTAAATAAAGATGGTCCTAGTAGAGTTCTACTCTGTTTTATCTTAAGGTACTTAAAAAGACAAACAAACCAAAAAACAAAGTTCTAAGTATTAATAAGGCATTTATTTTTATCATGTTACAGATGTACCATGCTGTGGAAGCAGTATGCCAGCACCTACTGTAGAACCACTTTCACCATTCCAAAGAGTACTTCCTCCAGTAACTCTTCATATTGAAAAAACAGATTCAGTTTCTGGCAGAGTTGGTGATTTACATGCAGTAATTTTGCCAGCAGATTTAAAAGCAAGACTTATTTGGACAGCTCCAGATATGGGCGGTAAATCTGTTGTAAAATATGAATTGAAATATGCAAACAGTATTGGAGATATATTGGATGGTTTCAATTCAGCATTCCCATGGGTCCATGGTTCTTCACCTTTCCCCTTGACACCTGGCTCTGAGACTACATTCACTTTAGATTTCACTAAAAATCCTTCACTATTAGATCAGACACTTTATTTTGCTATAAGAGGATTCACCGATCAAAGTGAACAAGGAAAACCTGGACCAATCTCTAACTGGGTTAGGGTGAACGTGCCATCTCCTCCGCCACCTCCGCCAGTCATCACTTCCACATCTACTGCTTATCCAATTTGGCCACCACAACAAGAAGAAAGCGCGGTACCAAATTTGGCCGAAACCTTTGAACTTAATCTTGAATTTATACTACCAGTATTAATAGGAATATTGCTCTTAATCATTGCCATTATTATCTACTGTTATTTTTGTTTTCGTAAGAGAGCTAAAAAGGACACACAGGCGAATCATCCAGAGAAACCTCTTAACGTTTCTATAGTTCCTACAGAAAATGGTAATAATATCAATCATCAGACACCAACAACACCAAACTACGAAGTAAATACAAGTTCAACAAATGTACCTTCTTTACCGCAATATGAAGTGCGCGTTGAAGATGATCCAAATAAAAGATACAGTATGACTCCATATGAAGGTGTAATGCCGAATGGTAATCTTTCTGGTCCTGGAAATTACGGTAATGGAAATTTAACAGTGATTAATGAATATGAAAATAGAAACAATACTCTTGTAAGAGAGAAAACCTTGAGCCCATATCAGTCGTGGACAGCTTCACAATTGTTACATGAACATGAACGCAGACAGAGCCCGTATGGCCAAGTGGAAGATTATTCACAATATTATCCCCCGCCGGTACCACCGTTGCCAAACTATCAACAAGAAATTTATGGGCCAGCTGGTGGACATCTCCCTCCGCCAAATCAATTTATGACATATCAGCCAAATCCTCCATTATATACACCTAGTTTACAAGGTTCAATGAGTTCAGTTAATAGCAGTGAAAGAAAAAGAAGAAATGTTACAATGGTATAAAAAGTAATTTTTTTAAAAAAATTTACAACATTAAAGAAAAGAGTCATTTAAACTATTTATAAGATATATTTTAATTCCAGCTTTTTATTAAAAGGTAATTTTCTATATCTGCCAACCACTCTTGAAATTGAAAAGCAGTAGTGGCTGCTTAAAAGTAATTGAGTGAACGTAGGAAAACAACATATAATTTTATTTAATTATATGTCACGTTATTGTGCATCTTACTGAGTGCACCTTAACATAAGTATCAAGCATTCTACGCTCTAAAATTCATTGGATTATTTCAAATCAAAACTGGAAGTATCCATTGATCTTTGAATTGTGTGATATTATTTCATTTTCTCTGTGAAGTTGGAAAAAATCTCGGAATTTTTTTGAATCAATATAATACGAACCCAGCTTATGTAGGGTAAAAAACGGCCAAATATTTTACAAAAAATGTCAGTTTACGTTCTTTCTACCAAGTAGTAACTCATAATTTTAAGATCCTATTTAACAAGTAATTCAAGCTGAGGTAATTTTGATCTAACTTTTTAAGCAAAAATCTCTCACTACTTTTCGTGGCCAATTAAAAAAAAAAACAGTATTGTATAAAGCCTCTGTGCTAAAGAGAATTTGATGTCAAATTAATTTTGTACCGTAAAGATAGGAGTAACAAAAAGATTGGTTGACAGATAAAAATATTTCAGAGAAAAAAATAATAGAAAATATTTTGTTTTTCGAAGGGGGGAAAAAAATCTTATGAATATTATCCGTCTCTTTAGTTTAATTTAAGTAAAATGACTTGTATATTTTGTTATAAAAATGTAAATTTATAATTGACTGAATTTCGATTTGTTGTACGGATAAAATCATTGTAACATTTTGTCGACTGTATAATTCGTGATAAAACTTTTTACTTTTTTAAAAATTTGTTTTAAAAGGTACCTATTTTCGTTTAGGATGTAAAAATATTTTGTTAAATTTCATTAATATAAAATTTATAAAAATAAATAAAAAGTGAATATGTATATATTTTTGTATAGTGCCACGTTTATTATTTTCTAGTCAATAAAAATGTAATTGCATCTTAAAATCGGATTTTTTAATTAGAAAACAGTGTAAATAAATTCACTACTCTTCACTCTTATTGAACACAAATTAAATTTAATATATTTTTATGTATATATCACATGGTGTTACAAATTAAATTTAAAAAATAAAAGTTGATGATACTTTTTACCTGCTTATTAGCGGTAAGAGAAAGTAAATAAGTCTAAATGGATCTCATAATTCGCCAGTCTTTTAAATTTTATTTGTAGCATCTAATTTTGAGGAAGCAAATTAGTTTAAATTTTATTATTCCATTTTTAAAACATCACTTATTTGTGTTTTTTGTTTGTTTATTTATTTTTTTTTTCGGTATTTAAACTCTCTCCCAAGTATTTTTCATTTTCTTTTTATATTAAATTCATTTTCATTGCTCATGTTTTCAAATGTTTCATAATAGTATGTCTGTATGTTCCTCAAAATAAATATTTGGGAAAAAAAAGCTCGTAATGTAAATTATGAGCAGTTAATAAAAGGCCAGTCTTGTAAATGTTAACGTAGTTGCATATATAGAAGATTAATTGTATTTGTATTTAATTTTGCTAAAATTTGTTATTTAAGCAGTTGGTAATTAAAAAAAAAAAATCTACATCTATTTGTATATAATTTTATATATTATGTCATTAAAATAAATACAGTTAATGTTCTAATTGATGTATATATGGATGTTTGCATGAATTGTAAATATAAAGATTATTACTTTTATTTTTTGTTCATTTACTTCCACAATTTAAAATAATTAAAATTGGTTGAAATAATTTTATCTCTTAAAGTCAAACTTTAGCAACAACAGGTGACAAAATTGTCTATTTCAGTTCTTGACTTTAGCAACAACAGGTGACAAAATTATTTATTTCAGTTCTTAAAATATCCAGAAAATAAATACTCTGGCATTATAATTCATTTTTACAATTTCTCAATTTATATCAAAATATTCTGAAAGCTAGAATTATCAGTAAACCGAAGTTTCCCAACCTAATAGTTATCTCATGAATTCTCCAACGTACTTCTTCACTGGGAAAAAAGGACCCTTATCTTAACCACCCAAAGTCTAATGTTACAATTCAATTTGGTAAAAAAATTGAAACGTTTTGAGACTAAGAATTAAAATGTATATGTGGTGGCAAAAGATTAATATATATTAATATTTGTTTGTTTTTTTATAAAGTATTATTTAAGAAGTCATCTTATTCTAAATTTAAGCATTCTAAAGTTTGTAAAAAACTTCTATAATTATCCAATAGAATAGATTTGGAATAAAATAAAAAAAGTCTTATCCAAACATTTGTTGCTTTCGATATCAAAAAATTTGCTTGAAAGCCAAAAATATAATGAAATGAATAAAAACCAGATTTCCAAAAAATAACTGTTAAAATTAATTTTATAGATCTTTAATTCTAACTAAATTAATATTTCTATAATTTTGAGAAAATCATATAAAATAAAAAACAAAAGAAAGCATGCGTTAAGCATGTAATTCTGTTTTAAAGACATTGATAACTCACTGCGATCGCCTGTTGCTATATCAGGAAGCTCAGTTTCGAAACTTTCACCGAATCATTAATTGCAAAATATCGCTTTTTTAATGCAGTAATGAAAAATATGATTAGTTAACTTTTCCGTGTATTTTGATGATTTTTAAGAAACCAAGAATACTTTATATAATTAGCGCTTGATTTGTACATTTCATATTAAACAATAATAATATTCTAAACCTTTTATTTAAAGGTACTAATCAGTGAAGTCAATTAAGGAAGGGAAAAGCATTGTGAAAAATTATAATTTCATAGCTTCTCTTAGAAATGCTTCTTTTTCTCTTAAATGTTCATTATAGTCATTTGTAGCGTGGAAAGGTGAAAATGGTCTTCCAATGTAGTCACATTCCTTTTTATACATTATCTTCAAGATTGTAGAAAGCCGTGGTCTAATGTAAGACCACCATCCATGATTTTGATGCTCTTCTTGTACCCAATATACGGAAGCATGTTTATAATTGTAAAGATCATTTTCCAAATCGCTGTAGGGAAAAGGACTTATTTGTTCCAACCGACATATGGCAATTTGTTTTGTTTGATCGTTAAATCTTCTATATTCGTAAAGATCATAATAAACTCTTCCAGTGCATAGCAAAACCTTTGAGACTTCTTCAAAATTTTGACGCTCCATATCAGGAATATAAACTTTAAATCTGCACAATTACACAAATTATTATGAGTTACAGAAATAATATAATTGTTTTTCAAGTACTCTAGCAATGAAAGTTACTAATAATTCACTAAAGCAACCAATAATTAATTATGAAATGCAAGTTATTATTATCCTGTAACTTCAATATAATGAAAGTGCGCTTATAAGAGAAAAATTGTACCATAGGATACGGTACTTACTTAGTGTTACCAAGCACTTCTTCTAGTGAAGATGTCATCTTGCTGGCGAAAAGTTTTTTGGGAAAAAACAAGATTAACGGCTTTCTAAAGTTTAATTTAACCTGCCTTCTCAATATGTGAAAATAATTTGCGGGCGTTGAAACATTTGCAACAATCCAATTGCATTTATTTAATTGAACACCCATATTTTTTTCAGGTGCCATTTCATCGTCACTACACAACTGTAAGAATCTCTTGGGTCGGGCACTAGAACATTCATCTCCTTCACCTGTAACAGAATATGTTATGGTTTAAAATATCTTTTATCTTATAGCATTGAATTACAGGATCAGCAGCAAAATATTAACCAAACAAATTCATCATATCAACAGTTCTTTATCATGTAAAACGCACTACATAAATTGAATGGAAAATTCATATTGCGATGAAATTATTCTTAACCTATTTTACAGTTTCGAATGCAATTCATTAAGGCCACAAATGTAACGGTTTTTGAAGATTTATATGTCTATAAATTCACACTTGTTATAATCTGACCACTCCGCCTCCTTCTCTCATTCTCCTCCTAAGGGTGGTGGAAGTTGACTCAAGCGAAAAGACTTGAAGTTAGAGCTTAGCATACTATCAAAGGTTTTACACTTATGTAAGTCGTCTGACTTTATTTGTATTGTGGAAACCTACTTTACCTTCCAATCCATGTGGGAGAAGACAAACAATGCCACATTGACGTGACCACATCGATTCTCCTGCTGCCAGAAAGACATCAATTATGAATTGAGCCACGTTTGTACGATCTTCTTTGTGAGACTGCCATATAACTAATGCCTTTGGATTTGTTTGCGCAAAACCAGTTTCAAAACCTAAAACAGCTAGCTGGCGACATCCCATTTGAGTTTTCAAAAATAAAATCATGTTAATATTTGGTGAGTGACTAATTTTATCATCAGATAGCTTGTTTGCATAAATTTCGTTATATTTTGTACATAAGTATTTGTATGGATGAAGTAAAGTAATGCCTATTTTTTCAGACGGGCTTTTCGTTCAACTACCGATTACGTAGTTTTGTAGACGAAGGGGAAGCAAACATACATTATTGTACATTTCTTTTATTAATTATTAAATCAAATCGAAGGTCTTTAGCAATCAGCGAAAAATCTTGTGTCTAAAGACAAATTCGAACCCAATTAAAAACTCAATCATTTCAATGTTAAACAATATTTGTATGAATATAGTAAGGATAAATGAAGATTAATTAAGATAATTAATTATGGATAAATTAAGATATTGAAGTTGTATGAACCTAATCCCTAATTGTCAACACAACAATCTCCTACAAGTTACATTCGAAAATGTTTATTGTTTTTTGCGTGTAACACTGCTTTATTTTGTTAGATTTACAAGTGTAAAGATACCAGCGTTGTGATATTGGAATTGATGGCTATAAGTGTTAGCAGTGTCTAGAGATGAACTCCAAAATAGTATCTATTTGAATTTTTTTAAGTACTATCATTCACTTAAGAAGCAGTGGTTTTCCTATCTTAGTAATATAATGATATCAATAGGGTATGAAGATGTAACTTGTTTTTCTGCTGTGGGATCATTGAAGCAGCATAAAGACAACAAGATTGTAAGATGGTTGAATCATTTAAAAGAAGTCTGGATTTAGGAAGAATTTTCAGTTCCTGATGTAGACTTCTTTGCCGATGTTTAATGACTATGGAGGGCTCTACCTTCTACGTACCTACCAAGGCACCAACCAATAAGGAAGCAAAGGTTAATTACCTGACTTACGAGGGTCGTTTGAAAAGTCCGTGCAAAGTCAGAGAGATAGCACTACTGGCGCGTATCGAGGTTATGTTTAGTTAGTAGCATCTCTTGGAAGAACACACACCAAGTTTCAGCCAGATCGGCCTATTTCTTTGTGTTTGGCATTCGTTTGAATCGAGGAAGTCGAGTGATTTTCAAAAAATGGACGAAAAAGAATTTTGTGTGTTGATTAAACACTACTTTATGAAAGGCAAAACGCCTCAGGAGACTAAAGAGAAGCTTGATAAACATTATGGTGACTGTGCACCTTCGATTAGAATAGTTTATAAGTGGTTTCAAAATTTTCGGAGTGGCCATATGGGCACAAGTGACGCTGAACGTTCTGGACGCCCTGTTGAGGTTACTACTCCAGAAATCATTGATAAAATCCATGATATGGTGATGGATGACAGAAGAGTGAAGGTGCGTGAGATTGCTAGTGCTGTGGGCATCTCGAATGAACGGGTACATAATATTTTGCATCAACATTTGGACATGACAAAGCTATCCGCAAGATGGGTGCCGCGATTGCTCACGCTTGACCAAAAACGAAATCGTGTGAAGTGTTGCAAGGACGGTTTGCAGCTGTTCTAGAAGAATCCGCAGGACTTTAAGCGTCGTTTCGTCACTGTGGCTGAAATATGGGTACATCACTACACTCCTGAGACCAAAGAACAATCTAAACAATGGGTTACCAAGGGGGAATCTGCGCCAAAAAAAGGCGAAGACCTTTCCTTCGGCCGGAAAGATTATGGCGACTGTCTTTTGGGATTCGCAAGGAATAATCCTCATCGACTATCTGGAAAAGGGTAAAACTATTACAGGTTATTATTCATCGCCCACAAAAAAGTCCTTTTCCATCACGACAACGCACCAGCTCACACCTCAGCAGTTGTGGTCGCAAAATTAATGGAAATAGGGTTCCAACTCGTTTCACATCCCCCCTATTCTCCAGACTTGGCACCCTCGGACTACTATTTGTTCCCCAATATGAAGAAATGGCTGGCGGGAAAAAGATTTTATTCAAACGAGGAGGTGATTGCAGAAACGAATGGCTATTTTTCAGACTTGGACAAATCCTATTATTCGGAAGGGATCAACAAACTAGAGCAGCGTCGGACGAAATGTATAAGCCTAAAAGGAGACTATGTTGAAAAATAAAAAAGGTTTACCCCAAAAAATTAAGTAGTTTTTATTTTTGCACGGACTTTTCAAACGACCCTCGTAAAATGATGAATATAAACTAAAACAGAATCTACTTAAACGGGGAGAGAACATCTAGTTAGTTCTAAGAGACTTCTACCAAAATTGTTTTTAATAAATTACTTACTTCTGCAGATATTGTATTTGTCACGGTGAAATTGGCATGATCTTTAAAAATGGATTTTAAAGGATTTCTTGATCGTTCTTCATCAATGGCTTTGAGTTCATAATGTCTATTTTTGTAAGACCCTCCATCTATTTCATCACCTACTAATCTTACATGTATTCCTTCCTTTACAAAATTAAAAAACTCAAATAAGTGATTTCTTTAGCAAATTACTAATTTGTACAATTTTAATTAGTCTTTATTAAAATAGAAATCAAGACACAAGAAATAAAAGGCAATTAAAAAAAAAAATTGTTAGATGCGACTCAATTAAATAAACTTTGAAAAATTCTGATTAAAAAATAACAAACAGAAAAAATTTAATCAGCGCAAACTAAATGAAATAAAGCAAAACAAAAAATCATTTGAAATGAAATAAATAGAAAAGGCATCATTTGAAAATATTTTAGGTATAATTATTGCGTTCGTGACTGATAGATAATAAAATAGATTAAATAAAATTATTTCTCGAGGTGATATAATAAATTTTCTAAATAGGAAAAAAAACCCTAACATATAGTTCAAAATATAACAGTTGTCCTTCTAATAAATAGTTGAAAAATACAAAGAATAAAAATAATTAAGATTAAAACAAAGCTTGTTCAATGTAATAAAAAAGTTGATGATTAAGGTATAACTTTTTTTAAAAAACTATCCCATAACACCCTGACGCTTATAAAACAGATTTAAATGTATACAACTCTAAACTTATCTGCTCAGCAGCAATACAATAAAACAAAACAAACGAAGTAATTCTAAAATGGAATTTAGAAATTTCCTAAGACATCAAATTGATTTTAATTAAATATTTCTCTTTGATTAAACCTTGCAGTTCATGAATATTCAATAGGAATCTCGATGAGCTTCATAATACGAATAACTTCATCTCATTTCTGCCTGATGTAAGAGGTCCTAATTAGATGGTCTATAACTTCGAAAAGCTGTAGACATTGTATGTAATCACGCTGGTCATTATTCTAATTTCAGTAACTGCAACTTTCCCAACACATTCTTGAAGCAAACTTCTTATAGCAACTTCCTACTCTACTACCTTTTGCTAGCCCTTCCTGACTCCTGACAAGTTGCACCGGCTGTGTTCACAAGTACATATGTATTATAATCCTCTGCATTATGTTGGTTAAACTAGTTTACCTTCCAGAATGCCTAATGTATTCTTTTCTACATACTTCCTCATTTGACTTGGTCAACCAAATTTGTAAAGTGGCGTTCTGTACTGTCCAGAACAGACTGTATTGTCCAGATTAAAAGAAACAATTAATCTAAAAAGCTGTTTTATTAAGAATAATTTTTTGTTAACCTCTATTTGTCTAATAATAATAAAATGGTAGAGTAATTGAAAAAGTAGAATCACGAAACGAGAGGTTTTTAGTTGTCTGCGCCACTTAAATTACAAAATAAATCCTCTGTTCATCAAGATTCGAGTCAGACTTTTTGGAATTTCTACTACAATTAATACAAATATTTTTCTTGGTTTTTGGCGATTCTCTCTAAAAACTTATAATAATATGTTTTATTCACTTGCTCATTTGGTATTGGCATGTTAAATAGTATGTAAGGGACAGAGATGTAATGTAATTAAAAAGAGTTAGGAATAAGATAATTGGTATTTAATAAGAACATTGTATAAAACTAAAATTGAAGTGTTATTGCAATTATTTGGTCACAGGCATCTTAAATTTGGCGAGGGCATGCAAGAGCTGCAAAGTGGTAGCAGTTGTGGGTGAGCCCAACAAATCTAATTGTCTTTGAGGTTGCCATTCTCTGGGTCCCGGCAGGCTGGCTAGCGGCGGTGAAGAGCCTCCTTTAGTTAAGTTTTGTAAAGATATTTTCACTATTAATGATTTACGAGTATGGTAGCTTTATTTTTTTAGTGTTCTATTTTATTGATTTTATTTTATATTAGTAGTTAGTAGGTATTGTAGTTATAATTTTCATAATTAATTATCAAATTGTGGGTAGTATGTATGGGTATGTAGTTTAACTTAAATCACTTGTACAGCATTAACCAGGACTTTAATTGTAACTCCTAAAGCCAGGGTGTGGGCGTGCCCTCGCAGAGTTGAGATGACTGGTAACACAGCCTGCCTTCTCGCAAAATAATTGCACTGACACGGCAATTTTAATTTTATACAATATTCTTATTAAATTACAATTATCTTATTCCCAAGTCTTATTAATTATATTACATTTCTGTCCCCTACACGTATGTTAAAATATTGAAAACTTATTTTTACCTCCAATAATGAACTAAAAACTAAAAACTCAGCACCATTCCAAGTAAGTTGGTCCTGTTGCATCATTGAAATTCTTTCATTAACTTCACGTAGAATGTCAGGATGAACATTTATATCAAGCGGATATTTCACAAATTTTTCCATTAATTGAGAGAAAAATGACTTAATAATGCCTGTTGATGGAATTTCGAACTGCAACTTTTCCTAGAAAACAGAAACTTTGACTATTTTCTCTCATAGTAATTTTTTAAAATGAAATGTTGCTTAAACTGCACAACTTAAAAATATTGATTTTCTTTCTTCCCCATTCAGAATTTTGTTTTACTAGTTGTTAGTTAAGGATCTTACAACAGTCTTACTGACAATCGCATCATTATATTTCGGCCTCGAACTATTATTTTCATTGGTTCGTAGTTCATAGTATCTATGAGCATCATTTACCTCAAAAAATCTCTTCCAAGGAGTATCTAACCATTCCTCTTTATCAAAACTTGTTCTGGCAGCTTTGGCAACATTGAATTCAAAAAAATTTTCAAATTTTTGAATCTGATCCACAACTTCATATTTGGTAATTATCTGAAATAATATTAAGCAAGTCACAAATTTATAAAAAATTATAAATCAATTAGATTTTGATCCAACAATTATTAATGCGTCTTCAACATTTAAAGAATCTAGTGAAACCCTTCCAATACTTTATTTAATGTTTGCAATAATTTCAGTTCTAAATGAAAACTTTTTTTAAGTAATAATTATTATTTTTCAATTTCGACTTCAACAACTGCGCGATGTAATCATAATCAAATTTTGTATATATTCCATCATAACTTACCTTTTCATCTATAAGTTTTTTGCTGTAGGTCTCTATCAATGGAACCATTTTAGATACTCTTCTTTCTAAAAATGTAGGAATTTGTTCTTGGGAAGAAAAATGTTTTCGAAAAATTATTAGATCGATTACCACATCCCTGCAATATTATTGTAAATTAATATTCTGTGTACTTTTTCGCTGTTTATTTATAAGTTATATAAAATTATAAAGATAATATATTACTGCTACGTTCCCGCCTGTCAACAATTTAGCTTGTTTATGTAAAAATGGTGAGAATATCAACAAAAATATGTAAATCAACCAAAATTACAAATTGTTAGGCTCAAGCAAAATCTAACCCAAATAAATTTTTGTATTTTTTATAGATAATATATGATCGGCTTCCAATTTTTAGTTATTTTTTATGCTTCAGAAGCTAAAGACTAAGTCTGATATTAAGTAATGAGAATATAATCAATACGCAGAGTCCCTGCGATCGTTCCGTAACAGGTTTGGCCATCTTCCTCTGCCAACTCAACCCCTGTTTGGCATGGACAATTAATCGTCATCGCTGAATCACTAGTAAAAACTAATTTTGTTTTAACGTTAAAAACTGGAAAAGCGAATTGCGTAGCGTTATAAAATGCTTTTTCTGCATGCTACTTGAGGTATGTTTAAGCACCAAGCATACCATTAGCATTATTTTCTGAAAGCAAAATTGATGTTTAGGAAGAAGACACTTCTGAAGGAGGCCAACATCGCGGACTGATTACAACACTGCCAGGATTATTATTGATTGAATGACGACACCGCCGAAAACTGAAAGATTACAGACTCTTACAAAACAACCAATGAATGTAACAACATGTAAATAAAAGAAAGATTTTGGAAGGAAGAAGAAAGAAAAAATGTTGGAACTGCTCGAGTCTCACAAATGAAATCTCCGACAATTATCCGCTTGGATTTCGTCTTGCAAGGAAATCCTTCACTTTCTTTTGTTGTTGCTGTGCTGTTGCACGTCAAGAGACTGACACAGTTATAAGAAGGCTTTGATTTGGCCATTAATCAAAGATATTGATTGTAAGAGATTGATATATCAGTACCTCGGAGGTATGCAACCCTAAGTCCGTTTTTTTTCAAAATTTCTTTTTCTAATGTTTCTAATACAAAATTATTTTTTTTATTATACAACCATCTGTTAACATGCTACTATGTTACTTATTATCCACCAAAGATTTAAGCAAAATAACTCCCGTGGGCTTACAAGTAAGACAAAAACCGCGAAAAAAAATTTTCATTTGCTCTCTGTAAAAAATTAAATATGTTACATAGAGTTGTTGCTGTGGTACTGATTTATATAAAAGAACATTTCTGGTTTATGGTCAACGCATTATAATTAATATTGATAGCCAGTTGAAATAGCTATCTATACCTTTGCCGAATGATTTATTTTTCTTGATTGCACTTTTCTTTGGATAATTTGTACTTCATTACTTTGGTTTTCGATTTTCTCACAACTGGCAACTAACTTATAATAGTTTTTTCGTTGAAGTTGAAGAATAATGAAGTATAATTATTTTTGAGTGAAAAAGGCCATCTCCTATTTCGTTGATTTGTACATTAATTTGCATAAGAGAAAATAAATTAATATAAAAATGTACAAAACCCCCTGTTTCCATTTTATTTGTTTTTATTTATTAGTTCCATCATTATAATTACTGCATAATGAAAATAAAGCAATATTTACGATTCAAATTTAATACGATACTCGGTTGCTACTTTCATGGCATATGCGACAGCTTCTGGGTCTCGACTGTTTACATGAAAAACAGGAGCCATTACTGCTCTCGCCACATCAGTTGCATAATAACAACAGTTTGCATTTTCATCATATGCAGGTACAGCAGTCTGAAACCACATTGAGATAATTTATGTTAATAGTATGTTAACGCTAAAATAGTTAAATCGTACAAGAAGTGCAATAATGTCAGCAGTACTTTTAGCTGATCGAAGAATTCTAGTTTCATTTTTTTCTATCTCATTTTTTAGTATTAACATATATACACAGAATTTGGTTTCTTTTAAGGTGGATATTGTGTGCAAAGAATTTGATTTAACTATACTCAAAACGTTAACGAATAAACTCCTGCTCTTCATGCACCAATATATCTCATCCACCTTCTAATTTACTTGTTGTATATATTTATGCAGATTGTAAATAACTAAATAATTTTTTTAAAAAAAAGTATATTGTTTTTTATAATTAAAATTTTTTATTGATTAAATTCCAATTAAATTAAAAGTTTATTTTATTCAATCAACTAATTTTGGTCATGATTAAAATTAAGTTTTGTTTTAGTTCAATTGGAATTTAATTGATTACAATTTTGCCCATTTCTGTTTCTGTCTGTATTTATGAAGGAGATATGAGGTGATAAAGTATCGGAGCTTTACATTTCCTTCACATTTCATATTGCTGCATCTCCTGTCCTGTTGCCATAATTTCTGTGAAAACATGGGCAATTTTAGTAATCATTGTCAGGGATTATCAGGTATTGTGTAAGAGGAGCGCTGGTCAACAATTGAATGGGCTAGGTTGAGCAGAGAGTTACCAAACGTGTAGATGGTCGACGAATGCAGAGGGTAACCTACAGTTATTTAGAGTTTAATGGTTCCACGTAACTAATTATAAAGTTAGATAGGATAAATGTGCTTTGTGAATTCTTTTCTCATTAACGAGAACCTTCTTTTATAAATTAAAATATAAGACTTACATGATCTGTTAGTACTATATGTATTACACCTTTTGTGTAATAATCAGACTGTCTTGAGAGTCTCATTGTTTCGAACAGTGTTCCTTGCCCATTAGTAATCGCATCTGTGTGAACAGCAATTGGCCAAATCTAAATAATCCAAAGAATAGTATTTGTTAAATCAATTTTACATCTAATTAAAAAGAGTATTTAAAAAAGCTGTAAGCTTGTAATATAATATTATTTCAACTAAATTACACAATTTGCTTCGATGGAGATAAAAACTATTCTGCTTGGGATGATATGCCAAGTGAGTAGGATTTAATTACTGTCACTTCTATGATTGAAGTCAGACAGATTCCAATCCCAAATAAATTTCCTGAGCTACTACTTATAAATATTACATCTTTGGTAAGATATTCAGCCTGTCTTGTGAGTCACCATTGCTATTAAGAGGTTGACTAAAACGCAAGAAAGAAACTAAAATATAAGATTTAACATGATATGAATTACTTTAGCATCTTCCTCTGAAAACACTTGTTCTGCTTTGGTCCTACCAGCGACAATTAGTTCTGCACATTCAACATATTCTGGAGTGTTTGCAATTACAAAGAATTCAGTAGGCAGAGCTTCGGCGGAAGAAACCTTTTTAATGTAGCTGCCAAAATAATTTTTAGCATCGTCAGGTAGTCCAAATTTAGTAAATGGAACAAACAAGTGATTCAATGGTTTTCGAAATGCATTGGCCAATATGTTAAGGCGTGCTCTATTAGTGTTCATTCCTGTAATAATATGTTTATTAAATTTAATTTAATTACTGAGTAAATTGAATCAGTTTATACAGTTAACAATATGTGGAAGTGCTTGGAGATTAGTACTGCATTTACTATGTTATTTTATTTTTTGTATGAGGCCATAAAGAGGATTCAGTGTTGATTTGAAACAGAGATCTTAAAAACTTCTTAAATATAGTAACACACCTTATTTCGAATTGCAAAAGTGATCTCCCAGATTGGTTAAATAAGTACCTATGTATAGGGATGGTTGACTTTTGTCTTGAACCAAAATTCGGAAAAAAATATTTAAAAAACTAGCTTGCCAATGCCGATAAAATAAATTAATGTCTATTTTTTCTACATTACCTAGCAAATTAGGTGGTAGTGGAGAGGGTCGGAATGCTCATATTGTACTATTTACTTTTTCCCAACAAATAAAGTATTACACGTGGATCTCAAAATAAAGTCTTCTCGCTTGCTGATCACAACCTCTTGACAAAACCTGCCTTAATAAAGGCAAATGAAAGCGTTGTGGATACAACCTGTATTTAGACTTCATCATCTTTCAATCGAAAATTTCTTCTTAACTTAACTCAATCTTTTTTTTTATAGACCTGACTACAGCACTAATAGTGTAAGTTATATTCATAGTAAAATCAATAATTATAGTTTTGAATGGAACATAAATTGAAAACAATCTCTACTGAAATTCTTAAGCAACAAAATTGCAGTGAAAGAGCTAAAATAACTGTCATTTTCTAATTTTATGTCAATAATTGATAGGAAGAAGTTTCTTTCTAGCAAGGGTCATCTAGGTGTTAAAGGAAAATGAGAAAGTTGATAAGTTAGCCAAATAGGTGTCCCTCTGGTCTGTTGGTAAACCTACAGACACATGTCTGTAAGTTCTTATTTCATTTATAAACTAAGAAATAAGAAATTGAAATTAGGCGTCGTATCGTTAACGTTATTTATGACATTTAACCTTATAATACACTTCAATAAATATATTTAGCCTCATACTTATTTTTTTTAGGGTGAACCAAAGTTTTGAAAACTGTGCCACACAGCTTTGAATAATTTAAATCGTCAATTGTTAAATTAATATTAAAGCGTTAGTTGCAAATTACTTTTTTATTTTTTTCTAGTTTCAGCAACAATAATTTTGGGTGGTTGCGATTTATGTATCGCTTCTAATTTAACTTCTGAGTGTAAGGCTCGACGAAATTCTACTTCAACACACTACTTTGAACCCACAATAAATATAATAATATAAATTTTTATCTCACACACACTTACGCTAAATTTTATGCAATTATTGCCAGCCGTTCAGCTGTGATCACCTCTCGCAGATGTTGCTTTAACATTATATTTAAGCTCTGAGTCAGTTTTTTTATTTTTCTCTCTCTCACTTTCTTTATAAACAAGAATGTATGTTTCTTTTATAAATGATAATTAACTTTGATGAAAGTAAATTATAGTAATGTTGACTTAGGACTGAAATTTAATTACCTAATACAAACGTTTGAGCACCTTGGGCCGAAGCGATATCTATCATAACTTGCAGAGCAGGAATCAACATTTCACATCCTTCTATTAGTGCTTCTCTTTTTACCAATAAAGTATTTTTTAAAAATTCTTGAAAACGAGTAATTCTTATCAGACTTTCTAAAATCATTTTTTTGACCGAAGTTGATTGCATTCGCTGAACTTGATTGGGATCTTCAATTTGTTTCCTTATCCATTGGCAAATATCGACTGAAGGTATATACATGTATTCAACACCAATTGTATTACAGTAAGAATTATTTAATCTCTTGATGATTTCATTAACTGTTAATATTTTTTGATTCTGACCTTAAAAAATATTTTTATACTTTTCAATATTGAGGTTTATGAATAAAACATTTTAGTTTATGGGTAAAATAATTATTTTATAACGTCCAGCGGCCAATTATGTTGCTCAGGTGCTGCCAATGGGCAACATTTGTTCTTCAGTGTCAGACTGTAAAACGCGTCCACAATTTAAATCATTGGTTTACCAGTGCCTTTTCTAGTGCCCACTGTCGGTCTCTCCAAATCTTTTTTTGCCAAAAGTACCGTTTGTAGTACCAGACAATGAGTAAGAGGAACTTAGCGAGAACATTACCTGCTGTGAGCAATTGCTAGTAATTGAAACATCTGATTGCAAAGGCAGTCAAGGAAAAAAAGTAATTTCTGATGTGTAGTATGTTGACTTACACTTCCCTGGATTTTGAAACTCCATGCGGCAACTATGTTAGCGGCATGTTTTCGCGCATTGATCTGAATTAAATTTTAGCATAAAATGTTTGAGATCGGAAACAGCATGTTTCAATTATTATTAGCAAAGTTTTTAATCCAAGGGACAACTGAAAGATTTATTTAATTTTATTTTAAATAATAGATACATAGATCACCAAATACAAATTTTTAAACAACGAAGTTTAATTATTATTGTAGTATTTTTAACAAATATTAAACTACAATAGATAAATATAATTTATTTCATTCTGAACAAGTCCAAGTTTCCTTCGGTAGCTGCACGAATTATCCAAAAAAATATAAGTATGAAACACAAAATTATTCTTGCAAAACGATACTTTGAACAAAGAAAAATTTAGTGCAGAATGACAGGGCGATCAGAGAGAGAAGGTAAAAAAAGTAAAGTAGAGTGATGGCTAGTTTTTCAATGGCTTAACGTCCAACTACCAATTAGGTGTCGTGGACGGCTACCGTCTCGGCGCCTGTGAGAGATGGTAAGAACTACCTATTAGAGAATTGCAAAGTTTATAGAAGGAAGGAAGGAATTAAATGCCTGTTAATCAAGCCTGTATGTCGTGTGTGGTGGGTTAAGTGGAGAAGGTGGAAGTTTTGAGGTTGGACAGAAAACTGAAGTAAGGGCTGAGAGAATTATGAAGGTATAGTTAATTGCGAACCGAGAAACTTCAGTGCTACGTGCAGGAACGTATAGGTGATCACTGCTTAGCACATCGTCAAACTTAACTCAAGACAAGAACCCAGACTAAACGAGTCAGCACGCGTTATTGGAGAATAAAAAGACCAATTGCAACTTGGCTACAGTTAGTTTTCAAATCAAGTATTAGTTCAGTAGATACATTTAGCACAAGCGCTTGCTATCTGTTATGTGCGTAAGTAACTAACTCGCTATGATTATTCTCCTATAAAAAAGCTGATGTTAACATTACACATAATCTAATATCATAGAAGATCTTAAAGATAATATTAAAGAACAAATAAATATTTAGTCAAAATTATAATAATTGTAAAATTCAAATTGACCTTTTTTAATCCAGTCAAAGCGTGGAATAAAACAACAGTAAATTTTATAACATAGTTATTACACAAGACAACATAGTTTTTTACTTATCAATAATTCATCCAGAGGACGCTCAGTCTCGCCTTTAATTACAACGCTTATAAAAATAATCCGATCAAATAAGAAATTCAGTTTCTAAAAATATGGTAAAACTTACTGCCAATAAATGTGTTTGCAGTTAAAAATATCATTTGGTCTTTATCTAACGGCATTGTTCTTGCTAATGATTGGAGCTCTTCTGGAAGTCTAGCATTATTTTTAACAAATGATCTCCTTTTTATTTCCAAAGGATCAACAGCAGCCATTAGATGACCTCTTATTTGATATAAACTAATTATTCGATGCATTTGCATTTGATCAGTAACGAATAGCTCATGTATGGCCTGCAACATTATACTACACTTTAGTTATCAATATAATTTTGCTTTGACGCCTGGCAACGCGTCACAAAGATCAATTATGCCTCTTAACAGTCAAACTATTCTTAACGAAAGTGGCTGCCCGATATCCTAAGCCCGAAATTTAGTCTTTGTAAGGTATGAAAATAAATATAGTAATAATTATAGAATTAAAACCGAAATTCAATGAACGGCTCGCAAAGACAACAGGCTTTTCTTAAAATTCCATACTACCTATTAAGAAAAATTACTTTTCTTACCACCTTGCACTTTTTCGGTAAGGTATAGTAGAGATAAGCAATAATGTCTTGAGTACTCTAAAAGATTCTCCCAGGAGAAATGGTATATCTGTGGAATTGTTGAAAAGTATTTTTGGATTAGGATTACCAACTCTGCCAATTCCTCATTGAATTAATAGCAGAATCGGATGTTTCTCAGCGAGGGGTATGATTTACTTCTAAATCCAGCAACAATATTACACTTGTGATAGAAATATGTAGGGCTGTAACTGATTTCGGATTTAGGTTCTATCTGTAATTGTGTGATTACAAGCCAACTGCACATTTATGTCCTTATTTCCTGTCGGAAGTATTTATTAGTAAAATCCAATAAAATATCTCAATCCAATGATAAGGTCACCTTTTTTTTCTTTATAATTCACTAGGCAAAATATGTAAATTTTACAGAATTGAGGTCTAATCTATACAAAAATTTAGTTCAAATTTCACGGTCAGCTCACCGATACTCCAATTCTGCCCCCTTACTACATGTTATATCGCCATGTTATAAGCTAACAGAAAAAGGTGGGTGTCTTAAACTTTCTTTGAGAAAGAAAAACCGTGAGACTGCCGACTATCGAACCACGAGATTTAATTAACCATAATTGGAGAAATCTGTCTCCAATGCAGCAAAAAACTAACAAAATAAAAAGTGATTAGGGTAATCTAGACTTTTTACTGGGACAGATTGTTTCCTATAACTATTTAAATTAGAAAGATGTTATTTGCTGTACAAATTAACGGGTTCGTGCATTACATTTTTCTACTCACCCTAAGATGAACTAGACCTATAGATCTTAAACTATATTATCACACAACCATGCTCGTTAAGCTCTTGAATGTGTTCAATAATTAAATTCAAAAGCCAAGGTTGTTATCAAGAGTGTTCTCCTGTCTAAAACTTCTGAATTCAGGCATGGACTCTGTCTAAGAAAATTGTTAAGAATAGTCCAGAGAGCCATGGAGCATGGAGCGTTCCATTTATTACAGAAAAACACACTCTTGACTGTGGAAATGAGGGAGTAGACACAGCTGAAAGTCTAAGTTGACGGTAAATCATCTTAGAAGGAATTTGGAGCAGGCTTCCAGTTCAGAGTTGGAAGTTGGTATATTATGGACCCTTTTTGGCAGGATCTGAAGATCGACAAATCAATGAAAAACATAGTTATTTTAAAGAATATGGTGCCCTCCTTGGAAGAGGTATTTAACCAGAAAATCTAGCTTCCTCAAAGGGCAACAAATTTATTCTCAAAATAAATTGAATAAATAAAGTAATAATTATTTTAATTAGAAGATGATAGTATTTTGTTGTTTTTTAATGTATAAACATTCGTTAATTTTGAATTTATTTAGTTTGAAACATTTAAAAGAAGGAAATATTAAAAAAATCTGTGTTATATTTTTAATAATCGCGTTTTAACTGCTGTGGCCAGCCAGTGGCACTGGAACCTTTTGAGAGCACTGTGCTCCCTTGAAACAGATAACATTGCACAAGATCGGGCAGAGTTTTGTAAGGGAAGCGGAACTTTTATCTTAGCAGCATAACAACCTTGGCCAGAACCCATTACTTGTGAGATGTTTATGTACCCTTACATTAAAGGGTTCCCAAAATTTCTGGGATTAACCCTCAATGATGATTTTCTTGAGATAACACCAAACAACAACAAAAGAAATGTCATCTTTTACATAAAGGAATATAATGAAATGAAAAAATATACTCATCGTATTACAGTTACTGCTTAGAAACATACATCAGCTTTCGATACATCTGCTACTGCAAGCTGTTCAACCTTTTTACCAACAACTTGAGGATTTAGCCTCAAGAAATCTAACCACACTGGTGGAACTTGTGAGGGATCTTCTTTCCAAATTTTTTTCATCTGATCTAGTAATGAAATTGCTTTTTCATTGATAGAAGTTCTGAGCGATCTTCTTATTGTAAAATACATTGTTGAATGACATATTTTACATTATTGAAAAATATGAATACCATGGTGATTCAAAATAACATGAGAAATAATAGATATTTTGCAATAATATTTGTGGATGATTAAAAAATCTCGTTTCCTAAACACTTTTATTTTCTTTTTATTTATTTATTATTCATTTATTGTGCTTCCACAATTATGTAATGTACAGATACCGTCAATTTTTCGAATTAAACTTCCCCGAAATAAATGTAAAAACAAAGGATATGAAAAAAATGTTTTTAGAGACTTGGAAATATCGGAGTGCCCTAACATTCTTCAGTATTGTAACAAAAATAAAAAAAAAAAACCTTGTGGACGGCATTATTTAAACTTCTAAACCTTATGATGAACTTAGCTCACAAAAAAAAATTTGATTTACCGTATTAAAAGGTATTAACTTTTAAGGAATAGTTCTTAAAAAGTCTACCAATTAAAAATGTGAATTTTTTTGTTTGTTTTATTTTAACGCTTCATTCATTTTCTAACTTTGCTTACTGACATGTCTATAAGTCGACAATATTTTACAGGATAATTGGTTTTTGTCCAAAGAAGTTACAACGTTAGGATTCTCTCTAAAGTAATTCTTAAAAATAATGAATGCATTTTATATTTTATTCAATTTATATTTGTAACTTTTTAAGACAAAATTGATTTAGGTAATTCTGAATATACGGCGCATTACGCTTCGAATATTAGAATTTGATAATTCTCAACCTAAATCTGCTAAAAACCAACATGACGCCCCCCATCACTTTAGTAATTTTAATGGCAACTAAACTTTTTACAAAAATTCAAATGAATTGTCGTCCACACTTTTAAAATGAATAGTTTTTTAAATTAATCTTTTTAATTGCTTACTTTATTGTAAAATGTTTGTATTAAAAAATCATTCTAAGTCGTAAACGTAAACACTGCTTTTGACGGATAGTTGACGTTTTGCTTCACATTACCTACGCATCTATTACCCGGTAAACGTTGCATATAGTTGATGAACAAGGGTGGTTGGTGATCTTGGCCGATTTCGAAAATTGATTAGTTCCTTATATTTTTGTCCCTGTAAAAATGAATGAAGAAGTAGACGCACTTCCAGATCTGCCCAAAGAAAAGAAAAGATCAAGGAAAAAACTACTTTACAGCAATATAAAAGGTTTAATGGAATTTTATTTCAGTGCAGCAAATCTTGCAAAAGACAGATGGTTAACACAAAGTCTTGATGAATCTGGATGTAAGTATTTTTACTTACAATTTGTACCTACCTATTCACACATATGTAAACCTTGTACAGATCACAATGATTCAGAATCTTCAACAAATGAAGGTATAGTGCTTGGAATTAGTCATAGATATTTTCCTTTTCAGCCATAGCACTGACTCATTTCCTTAATTTCAATAAAATTCGAGCATTGACAAATGATGTTAATGATATTGTTAAGGCATTAAGAAATTCAGAAATATTGGAAGTGAGTGAAGATTACAAAGTGAAACGAATTGTCCCTGTCCAGTTTAAAGAAAACACTGATGACTGTATTATATATGTAGTAAGTACTTTTAAATGTTATTTTTAGGAAGTTAATCAAAAAGTAAGGTTTATAGAGAAATATTTTAACTTGCAGGAACAGTTACCTTCCGATACTGATCATGATTGGTTAAAAAGTTTCTTCTCATGTTATGGACAAGTGGACTATATTTCAATACCGAAATATAATAACACCAAAAAGTGTAAGGGTTTTGCATTTATCGAATTCAGCGACCCTCAAGGTGCCGAAAATGCTATTGAGGTTAGAGTATGTGTTTGTTCAAGAGTTAATAATAAGATATGGAAAGAGATTAGTTCAGTGATGATGGATTTAATGAAATCAAACTCGAAGATCCCAGGTTCGATTCCATTTGCTTGCCTCTTAGTTTTCTTTTTTCTAGAAGTCTCTTGGCAGAACGTTCAGATATTCGTACCTGATTTCTTTGTCGTATTTTCATTGAAAATGAAAGCATTATGAAAAAGTTCTTAAATAATCTGGGCGACATTTAGGACATGTATCACACAAAGTATTGGCCACGCGCCGAGGAGTTATTGTTGAGTGTCAAGGGACAGCTTGCTTTTCGGTGATGTACTGAGAATATTCTCTGAAAAGAGGCGTGCATTTTTAATAATAGCCAATTAGCTCAGGTGCTCCTCAAAAATGTTCCACAAATTAATTTTCACTTTCAATTATCTTGTTATTTTAGAAGTTAAATGAATTATTTTGACTTTAATGCATTAATATAAATTTTCTTGACTCTTTTCAGGATTATAAAAAGGCCGGACGTTATTTATCAAATAATATTGAGCCTCAAGAACTCTTAAGCATATCCACCTTTGAGAAAAAGGGTGTACAGTTACCAAATTTGAACAGTGAAATGGAAGCAGAACATGTGGAATCTATTCGAGAAATCTCAAGCAATAAGAAAAGAAAAATAGAGGAAACAGTTGAAGAAGATACTATAGGTTCTGAAATTCCAAAAAAGATTAAACTACTTGATAAAGAAGAATATGTACAAAATTTAGAGAGTCATATAGTACAAATACCCAATCCACCTGAAGGTTGGTATTTTTTAATTAATTTTTGTAAATTAATATAATTATGCTTATTCAGATCCAATCAGTGATGGATAATTAATCTATTACCAAATATCTTGAATCTAATCTCATCACTTAAAAATGGGTATTTCTCTACTTAACAAACTCTCCAAAAGAGATCTGGAATGAGGCTCGTAAATTAATTATATTTAGTAGATTACAATGTTCAACAAGGGATCGAACATGCTATCAGTTTCAGGACCAGTCCAGGTTAGACTGGTTCGTACTTCAGCGAATCTATCTCCTTTTTTATTTCCCGAACTATGTTCTAGCACCCAGAGTAGGAGAAACTTCTTTGATACGAGTAACAGTAGATACTTTTTCCAATCTCATTGAACATTATGTTTTCAAATACGGGTTACTTTGCCACATGGTCTTTTAACTTCAAATAGTCGGCTGCTCATACTTCTGGAGCTTCCACCCATTCCAAAGGTATTGTGATAAGAATTATTTAATTCATTGCGCACTAACATGTGAGTTCGATTTCGCCTGGGTAGTACTATTTTAAAAAGAATTCCTCATGAGAAATTATACGCCAACCTTAAAAAACTCTTTACCAACATCTTTTCTAACATTAAGGGTGCACAGAAGAAACAATATTGTTTCTTAGAAAGCCTAGAAACTTGCGTAGCTACTGCGGCACAGTGTATTCTCTAGTGGCTTAAGTGCAATTCCTTCCTAGGGGGTCGTGGTTCTAGAATAAAATTTCTATTTTATTACTCTTCCTAGTTGTTGACGAACTTCCTAAATGGCTAACATTTTTATTAAAGTTGATTGAACTAGGAAGATTATCTGACTGGTAGACTGAACAAAATAAATCCTGCAATAAAGAAAGAAAGATGGCGATGTTCTCGCAACAATTTTTTTTTTTTTTGGAAGCATAATGGCCTTAGAACGATGTGAATATAGATGCATAGCAATTCTGGATTTGTTTATAATCGTCTTTAAAATGAACAGAAATTCCATTGATGGTTTCTTTATTCTCAGAAAATTAAACATACATATCTTCCTTGATATCTTATATTCTTTTTCCTTAAGTCTCTCACTTCTAATTAAATTTTTTATCGTAGAGTTTATTGCACAAATTAGATATATGATTTAAAAATCGTAGCTGTTTTCAAAAAAAAGTCTGGAAAATTGACCATAACCTACCTTGTTGTAAAGCTAACAGATCACATAGCAATTTTTTCTGATTAATAATTCATTTTCAGAGGAAAATTTGACTTCAGAAGATTATTGCGAAAGTTTAGAAGGCACTCTAGATGAATCTAAGAAGAAGAAAAATCGTAAAAAAAAGAAGAAAACCAAACGAAACAAAATCACACCCGTGACTACTGGATTTCAAATTTTATCAAAGTGTGTATTTTATTGATTATATTCAATTAGTTGTACATTCGTCCTGATTACGATGGAGAAATGGTGATGTGTTAACATATTTAAAAGAAAATGGAATTTTTGTCTAGTGCGATATTCTAGAAGTATCCGGAATTGAAGGGTAGGTTCAGTGAAACATGAAGTACGTAACATATAGGTCTTATTTCAGATAAACACGGCCAAACTTAATTACGATTCCTTGGCGTCAGAAACTGCTACTTCAGGCAATTGACACCAATGAAATGTGATGCCCAAAAGAAATGTTCAATTTCTAATTTCTTACATTTTTTTTTTAGTTTGACTAGCTGCTATCACACGGTTCAAAAACATTCACACATTCAAACATTTTTATAGATCGAGTCGACGATCAAGTCGTCTTCTTTTCCGAAGAAAATTTCGAAGTTTTAAAAGAGACAGTATTCCATTACTTCAGCAATTATAAATAGTAAACAAGCGAACGGAAAATAGAAATAGAAAAACGGAAAGTTAAAAACTGTATGTTAAAAAACTAAAAAGTGCAAATTTCCAATTAGTGTTACAAAATTTGGTATAACAGTATAAAACAAAGTAAAATTGCTTTTAAGAGTAAAAGAAAATTTTTGAAAATACAGTCTTAAAAGCACCTCACGTGGTATGGGCAAAATGGAAATAAATAAATGAAGGAGTTTTCTTTGAAAGTTCAAATTTGGGTATATTTGTAAAAAAAAAATCACATTATTTTGCTTTAGTAAAGTAATGCGTTTTGTATTAAGCAGGCTAAACCTTCTACTAGATCTAATTTTGTTTTTTCCTAATTGAAAAGTTTTTTAAAAACTTTTTTGTCTTCAGGAAAGATTGGAAATATTTAAGAAATAAATATCTGAATATTCAAAAAGAAAAAATGAAGCAATTAAAAAAACATTTGAGACAAAAACAGTGGGAGTCTAAAGATAGTATTAAAAACCAACACAATGAAATTAAACAAGAGAATAATAAAAAGAAAGAAACTAATGGCCAGGAACGTGTTGTCAAAACACCTTCAAAAAGTTTTATACCTGGAGTAATTGTAAAAGTAGAAGTGGTTGAACCATTAGTAGATTTGAAACAATTCAAAGTTAGTACATTGAGTTCTGGCTAATTTACCGAATTACTTTACGAGATTTTATTTTTGCTATTGAAATAATAATAATAAAACTATTTTTAATTATATTTTAGGCTGAAGTAAAGAGTAAAAGTGAGGAAGTAAAATACATTGACGTTAAAGAAGGATCGTTTTGTGCTTTTGTTCGAATGGCGACTCCAGAAGCTGCCCAAGCTTTATGTGAAAAGTCGGTTTGGAATGGAGCTGAAATTTTAGCAGGTTTGCTAATATGCTTAGCATATTTTATTTTTTGTTTGAATTGGTAATGACAAAATATAATTTGAAATTTTCAAATAGTAATTATTATTCTAAAGGAATTTTTGGAAGGATTGTAGGAATTAAGTCGCACATGATTTAGTTATTAAGTTACATGATATGTTATTATTAGTATATTAGTTTATTGCTCATGATTTGCATACTCAGATATCAATAAGGCTGTTGCAAAGCAGGAGAATCATTAATTATTACTGGCATTTGTCTTAACAAGTTGATCGTTTCGAACAGCAATCATGCAACTTAATTTATTGTTCAGATTACGACAAGACGGTAGGTCTCTTGAAGTAAAAGTAACGTAATCCCTATTTTCCCCATTCGGAATTCGTCAAACTGCCGCTGTAGTGTCGTGGATGGCAGCAAATAGCAAACTTTACTGTACATTTCTTTATTATGTTAGTTTTGATGACTTGTTCCTATCATTCGCTTTCTCCTGCAGCTTTTTTATGTCTTCTTCCACGTCTTTTAGCCCTCTTATTTTCGGCCTACTTCAAATTCTACCATCATTTTGATCACCTATTACCTTCATGGATCTCTTTCTTCTATCTTGTTACGTGCCCCAACCAACCAGTCTCCTTGCCTTCACGACTTCCACTAAATCAGGTTTGAGGGAACCTGGCCCATCAGCTCTGCATTTGCTCTTATTCTGCTCACTGCAATAATTTCTTTTTATGTAAGTATTCAATTTCATACATAGTGATTTTTTTTTTTTATTTAGCTGACGAAGAAATGGATTATTGGCAGAAATTAGAAGAAGATAGACATACAAAATTGTGTAAGGCCACCACTAAAGTTAATCGAAGAGGCAAAGAAAAGATGTTGAAAAAAGCTGAAAAAGTATTAGGAAAACATATTACTTTTGATGATTGATAGTAACTTCCTTCTTGTAAAAATAATGTTCAAGTAACTGTAAATAAATAAAATTGTGCCCTTTTTTTTTTTCTTCTTTTTTAATTTAATCATACCATTGGCATTTGAATCTTCTCAGGAAACTGTTAATCTGGTTCTCTCATTGCAGACAGATTTATTTATCTCCGTTCGTGAACAAGCTACTATAGGAACAAACAGTGCCGAACATAAGGACAGAAGATAATGGAATTGCTTCATAAAATACTGTCAGCAACAATCTAAAGCTAAAGCATATCAAAATGCAAAGAGCACGCTAATAATAATAAATCAGAAGTATCCGATTACAATTATCTCTGGATAATTTTTAGAAATTCATATTAGTTTAAGCGTTACTTCAAGAAAAGTTTCTGTCAGTATAAATCAGCTATTTGTTCAGTGCTTGGATTGTGGGAAAAAAGAAAGTAATGAATGATACTAAATGTTTTGCTGGTCTGAGCAATATCGTTGATAACTCGAGAGCTGCATGGTTGCCTCTTTGGTTCTTGATTACTAGACGTCGGCTCACAATATACAAATGTGCCTTAAATTTTTCCTGGGGAGATTTTGTATTAATCGTTGCACTTCTTAAGGAGTTATTACTTTGGGTGGAGAAGAAAAGAGAAGTGGGACGTCACATTCTTCAGTTGTTGAAGATGTACTGTGATGAGAATCCTTGACGTCGGGATGGAGTACAAAAACTTGGATGGAGAGGTGTTGGGCAAAACAGAGGGCTTTCTCTTCGTCGAATTTAGCTTATGACCCGTCTGTGCATTGAAGTGGATGAGAAGAATTGTATTTTAGAATCTTGGGTGTAATCGACCAGGGTGGGCTAGCGAAGAGATGAGAAGGTGAAATTAGATTGCGAAAAAGCGTCAAGGAGTGGTCTGTCACTCGGCTACCAAGGAATCTCGGGTTAAAAAGTTAAAAAAAAAATCTCAACTTGTTGAAAAACTAACGGGATACATGTATTAGCCTATGTCTATGATAATGAGTAATTATAGGCAGGGAGGCCATCTCTTTGAGAGACCGCTCCTTTCAAGTATCTACTTCGGTAGAAAACTAAAAGCGATGGGGTAGAACTGAAAAGAAACCAATATTTAATACTTATTCAAAAGTATTTTATTTCAGAAATCATATGGGGAAAAGTATCGAGAATTTGATACTAGGTATTGAAAGACAATTATCGATACTTGTATCGTGCCAGAGTTTAGGAAACCTCCATGACCGTATCTCCCTTCTCACGTGTTAGGTACTTGCTTAAGAATTATGTAGTTTTCCAGTTACGCGTAAGAATTATTGTTTATTACTGAGAAGTGAAGTTAGATTTAACTATTTAAAATTTATATCGTAAAATTTAATAATCTTTTTTGAAAATGAAGGATAAACAAATTAAATCTAATAGAAAACCCCCCCAAAAAGTACAATTTAAAGTTACTAATAATAAAAATAGGTATTCCAATAAATACTCAGATGATAAAGTGAGTTCTGATGAAGAATTTATCAAAGAAGATGAAACTGATCACTCTGATGATTCCGAGTTAGAAGAAAATATATTAGAAGAAGAGGAGTCGTCCAAGAAAGAAGACTTTTATTTGGCTGATAATTCAGATGATGAAATTTTGAAGAAAAAATCTGTTGAATCAAACGAAGAAGGTTCAGATGATGAATGTAAGTTTGTTATCAATTTTGTATGTAGTTATAGGCGAAAAGGGATTTTTTTCTTTTATAAAGCCATAGTACACATTCTTTCATTAATAATTTCTTAAAAAATTGGTTTTCTAATGTGCCCAGCATTCAGTTTCATTTCATTCACTTTTTTAAAAGTAATGCTAATTTTTTGTCATAAATTCATTTTCTGCATTAGGGCTGAACGCGGACATACAACATAAAAAATCACTAGAAAATTTAAAGAAGATAGATCCAGAATTTTATCAGTTTCTTGAAGAAAATGACAAAAAACTTTTAGACTTTGATGCATCTGATGAAAGTGATATTGAAAACGAGGAAAAATATCACAAGCCATCTGCGGAATTGGAGGTATGTTTAAATATTTCTTAATAAGTCTTGAAAATTATTTATTATAAAATATCTAGTTAGTAAAAGCTTAAGTCATTTTGCGAAAAATAATTTACTAAGTGGTAACACTAATAAAATTAATTAATTAAAATTTTCGTGAGATTGAAGAAACTGCTTGTTTCAGCTTGGAAGTGAAGAGAGCGATTATGAAGCAGAGGAAGGAGTGAAAGCAAGTGACAAATCAGTAACATTAGCGTTTGTCAAAACTTGTAGAGAGAAGCTGATTAATGACCCGTAATTTTCACTTGATCTTATTCTAATTTGCAAAATTAGTTTAACTCTTCTGATTTTGAATCATTCTGTCATTTATTGTTTCATATAGCTGTGTTGGAAATATAAGATTGGCTGTTGAATTGTTCCATGCAGCTTTAGATAGAGTGACCGGTGAAGATACATCTCCGTTCACAGTAGACGGAAGTGCAGGTAATTTCCATTTAGTTTTCCCACCACATTTTATGAAATTATTTCTGATCAGCCTAGCTATACGTATAGCTCTGAATTAATTTCTTACCCCAATTATTTCTGTAAACTTTAGTACAACTACTAAAACCTTATGCTGCTCTATATCCAACAATGTGTATCTTATTTTTTAGAGAAGATACATAAAAATGGAAATTAAGCAAACGAAACAAAAAAACAAAAAAACTTCTCTTCTTTAATGTATATGTTTTTTATTGTTAATTATTTTTTCAGTTTTCAATGCAGTGATGGAAATGTGTGTAATGCATTTACATAAAGCTATTGTAGAATTTTTGAAACTTCCAGCTCAACACGCAAAAGATCCTAGTAAATCTAAAAAATGGGTTAAAATAAAATCTCTTCTTCAAGGTTATTTCACTGATCTGTTCAAGGTACTTATTCCAGTTACGTAATAATATAGTAATGCAATGTAATTTAAAATTTTAGAAGGTCTTATTTTATATATCAGCACTTACATAAATTTGTATCTGAAGGTTGTGCTCTTGGTCCGAAAAATAATATTTTACGCAGCTCTAAAGCTCACTTATTGTAGAAGCTTTTAATTTCATTATACTAAAGTTAGTTTTCATTTCGGGTAGCTTAACTACACTATAATGTTTTAAACTTCTGATAATTATTTTGAAAATCATGCCCATATTATATTTTTCAGAACAATGGGATTCCTACCTAATAAGGGCTAAGTATATGACCATCACCTATCGGTTCCATTATTCTAGAAATTCCAGTCTTGAACTATAATGTATAAAATATGTATTAAGTGTTCATATTAAATATAGTTACAGTACATAAGCTAAAACACAAAAACTTATTTTTAAATATATTTTTGACAAATCTCCTTGGATAATTGTAGTTTTCGTGAGTTTAATAGACTATTTGCGTCGGTACTATCGGACGAACTTGTTCTGATCAGAGGGGTAAATGGCATTCTGACGTAGGAAGCTATGTCCCAAAGGAATATAGTTGTTCATTGGTCTTAAATAAAGAATTAAGCAGCTCTGTTAATTTTTTTAATTGAAAAAACAAAAATTAATTGTATTCCGCAACTCTTAATTTCAGATTTTAGAAGGAGTTGCCTCTGAGCATATAATTAGTGTTTTGCTAAAACATTTACATGCCTTATGCTGTTATGTTGCTTGTTTCCAAAAATTAAGTAAAGCTGCCATTAAACATTTAACAAAGTTATGGAGCACAGGAGAAGAGTCAGTTAGAGTATTAGCATTTCTCTGTATATTGAGATTATCGACAGTTGTTCCAAAGTCAGTGCTGCTAAATGCAGCCTTAAAGGTAACTGGACTCTTGTTATTTTCATTTTAAAATATTTACTGATAAAACATACCAATATTTAGATAAATGTTTTTCCAGCTTATGTACATTGCCTACATAAGAGGAGCAAAATTTGTTTCAGCAAATACTTTACCGCAAATCAATTTTATGAAACAGACTTTAGTAACTTTGCTGACAATAAACTCTTCGTTGTCATATCAACATTCATTTCTGTATATACGACAACTTGCAATACATTTAAGAAATGCTATTACCATCCAAAAAAAAGTAATTATTTTCCTTATTTTATCAGGTAAAGCAAATTATTTGATTCTAGTATTGATAAATAAAATTATTTGTGATTTAGGAAACATTTCAAAGCGTTTACAATTGGCAGTATATAAATTCTTTAAGATTATGGGTAGATTTGATGTGTGCCAGTCAACAGTCTTCGGAGCTTCAACAATTGCTGTATCCATTAATTCAGGTTAGTAATTGTCTTACAATAATGCGTGAAAACAAAGATAAAAAGACAGGAAACAAAATAAAAGTTAAATCCTAGTCTTCGAATAAATACAAAAAATAATACATTAATAAAGGCAGAAAGAAAATAAGTAAATTTTAAGAGCTTATATGAGAAACTTCTCTTACTATAAGTTCAGAACATTATTTAACTGACAAATAATTGTTAACGCTAACACCTATCTCTTTAGCAAAAACTTGCTGGTTAATAAGTTCAGTATAAGGGTTATTAAGCGCTAAAAGGTACACGAATCAACAATTACCCTTCATTACATTAATGCTTCATTGATGTCATTTAAGTAATTTTACTGCATTAACTTGTCATTAATATTTTATAGAATTTATTAGATGTAACAGACATAAATGCTGTCTATTTTCATATATAAAAAAAATTGTTCAATTAGCACACCATTTAACTTAGATTGGCTGTAATATCTATTAATTCCTTAAATTCATTAAAATCGGAACAATATGAAGAGTGATGTAGAGGTTTGAAATTTGAATGATTTACAAAACCTCCCCTCCCTTTTGACGTACATCGTCGAAATCCCCAAAAGGCAAATGTACATGAAGTTCCGAATCGAATGACTTCTCACTCGTGAAATTCGATTCGCACGTTTAGGCGCTCCGTTGTTTACGATAAAGGTAACAAGAAGAACAAGAACATTTTCTGAAAATGCCGTTTTTGCTCATTTTTGTTTAACTTTTTTCTCGAAATCTGTTTTATTTACGTAGTTGCAAAAAAAAATACTCTTATAATAAAAGATTTGCCCTATATTTTAAAGAAAATTTGGGAATTTTATCTTTTTCAGTAAAAGAAAAAAAAATTGTGAGTTTTGGGTGTTTTTCAACGTTACGCTTTTTCTTGGAGTTTTTGATGATCAACCCTTATACAACTGCCCTACCGGACAGTTTTAACATTAAAGAGAGAGATAGAATTTTGTATTTAAAACAATAATTCAGAGTATCTAAGATTATACAGATAATTCCATTATAGAAATTTTAAATATTGACCATTATAGGAATAGCACATACTATTACAAATTCTCCTTCTTTAACCACTAATCTGTATTAAAATGAATTTTTATAGATTATTTTGGGCTGTATAAGATTGATACCCACAGCTCAATATTTACCATTAAGATTCCATTGTATACAAATGCTAATCAAAATTGGAAATGAAATTGGTGCTTACACACCAGTCTTGCCATTTATTCTTGAGGTACGTCATTAAACCATGTTAAAAGTGAATATATAATGCTTACAGCATTGAGTACTGTCCGTTATCAACTTATTTTGCTTTAGGCAATATCGTGCGCTGACTTAAATAAACGTCTTAAAAAGGCTTCAATGAAACCATTTGATTTTACTTTTGTATTAAGACTTTCAAAAGCAGCCATGACTGAAACTGGATTTACCGATGCTGTGGTTGAAAATGTTTTTGAACTTCTATTAGAGACATGTACAAGTAACTCCCATAGTATCGCTTTTCCAGATTTGGTTGTCCCTACAATAGTTCAGGTAAGATTGACCGTAATAATTTACTAAATTATTTTTAGACTAAAATGATTAAATTTGATCTGTTATTATAATTTTATTTCATTTTTGAATTTTTTTGTTCGTACACAGTTAAAATCTATTATCAAGGAATGTAAAACTCCAAAATATTCATCAAAATTAAAACAAGCATTGCTGAAAATCGAAGAAAATTACAATTATTTAAATAATGAAAGAAATAAAATTAATATAAATTTAAGAGAAATTGATAAAATTAAAGCTTTTGAAGTGGATATTAAAGCAAAAGGTACACCTTTACAAAAATATTTAGATCAGTATAAAAAATCTCAAAACCTTGTTAAAGCTAAGAGAGTGGCCGATGAAAACGCAAGGGTAAGATTTGCTTATAAAATAGTTTACATGTTTAGCAATTTAAGTAGCTATATTTTAAATTACCTGCTATTTCATTTTTAGCTCTGTGATATGGGATTTCCTAAAATAAAGAGACCCAAATTAACAAATAAAGAAATTAAAAAGGAAAATGAGGGACCAGTCGAACTGTTCCCATCAGATGAATCTGATTTGGAAATACCAGAACATATTGGAAGTACCAAGTAAGCATCTTGTTCAATCCAATTTATTCAAAATAATTTCTCAAACGTGCATTTACTTTTAGAATTTAGATTTGGGATATTTTCTCCTGCTTTCTGAGTTTTGAATTGTCTCTGAAACTGCTGCAAATTTGTTTATAGTTTTTTTTCCTATAATTTTTGGTGGTGAAAAGCTTTAAATAGTGACTCTAATAGATAAGTTATTCAGTGGAAGAGAAGTGGGCTAGCCGCTACTTCAGAGATTTCAGCCTACCTTTGACGCCATTGAAATTTATAAATTTATAAAAAATACATTAAAATGACATCTTTATCGAAAATTCAAAGATGCTTTATCTAAGACTGTGCAAAAGATATTGCATCTAAGACGTTTTTTGGTAGTAGCGGTGGAACCATGATAGATTGCGCATCATATTTGGCAAAATCTTGGGTTTCATCCTTGTAGGTTTCTGGCTAGAATTTGACAAAATAGCAGTTATTGTTCATTACAAGCCCTCTAATGCTAATTAAAAACTCTTTAAAATTGTTATTCATACACAATTTACTCATTTCAGTGAGAAAAAAGACAAAAAGAAGAAAAAGAAAATAACAAAACCTTTAGTAAATGTTGATATTAAATCAGAAGATGAAATGCTAGAAAATGAAGTTGATGATCTTGTTGAAGAGCTGAATATTGATACATTTTAAAATTTATTTTATTAGTAAAAGTAAATGAACTCTAATCTTTATGTACCTAAAATGTAAATACTACTTTAGCAAGCAAATTTGTATTAAATTTAATCTATATGAATTTTTAATAAATTGTATAAATACAAATCTCCTTTAGACTGTTTTTGTTGCTTAAAAAAAAATATTCATTTTTGATCAATGAAATATCAGCTGTAGTATTGCTCGTCCATTTTGTTGGCCACCTCAGAATTTCTTGGTTTTTTTTTGTCTTAGCACAGCGTTTTTTTTTCGGCGTAGTGCAAAATTTGAAAGTTTTTCCGCAAAATTAACTGAGTTATTAATTAAGAAGAGGCCAGTTTTCCTCTCCTTTTTTTTGGCATCTTTTGCGCCTGCGCCCATCCAATTATTTCTTAAATATTCTTTGTACAACTCAAGTGTTGTATGTACATATGCGTGCACGATTGCATTATGTAATGAGCATTTTATGCATGCAATGTGTGCGTCCATTGAGAGCTTGCTACTAGATCTTTCTTTGATTCTTGCTCTCAAAGGCACTATAATTTTGCAGCGTTCAATCATCAGGAAAATAATTTTTATGATACTATTTTCTTTTATTACTGTTTTATTTTAGCCTTGATATCTATATTTAAGTTTAATTGATTAAACGTTTAAATAAGTTCAAAGAAATCGACAGTTGCAAATAGATTTGCAGCATAAACGCCAAAAGTTTGCACATTGTCGGAACAGTCTCCTAATCAACTATTAATACAGAAGAAACTTTCGAATGTTCATTATTTAAAATGACCAGTTTAATTTGATGAAAAAAAGCACAAACATGTTCGAATATCCCAAGGGACCTGACAGAAGGGACTTTATATCCTCAACAGCCCTCGTTTGAATCGAATTTTGTTTCTGTTTCTGGCAAATTCTATTGAGAATATTTTAGGGAGAGGAACGCTTCAATAAAAAAGTTGTATGAGCCGTTTTGGAGTTAAGTACGTCCTTCCAATTATATGCTGAAAAGAACATTTAGTATTTTACTAAAATTCAGAGTTAAAAGGAAATTCTTCAACCAGAAGAACCACATTACTTAAGGGTATTTCATTTTTTGAGATTTTCTTGAAAAAGGCTACGATTTTCTCTTATTTTTCGTTGAGCTCAGAACTTTCCCGTAGAAAAATATTTTATATTACATTAATTTGATTTTTGTTACAAATTTTATTTTTTTACAAAAATTAAAGATTTTAATTCATATTAAACTATTTTATAAGTTTAATTCCTTTCTTACACGAACAACAGAGGTACTTAGTTCCTTGGTTAAGCACTAGGTAGCATTTTAATTACCTTCCACGCATTGTGCTCGAGTAGTGTTTGTGATTTGACTCCCTATCACTTAGCGATACATGAAGTTAGATCTTGTATGCTTCCTATTTTTCCATCTAACAATTAAAAATAATAATCAATAGTAATCATCAAACGGAATTCCAAAAGTAGTCAGTATAACCGTTTGCTACATGTTAAATTATCATATAAAGCCGAGTTATCTTTATAGAAACAAACATAATTAGTAATGCTTACGGTTTGCCGTTACGAATTGTTAACAACATACAAACTTTAAAATGCTACTTGATAATTCAAGCTAAAGACTAATATTGATGTTCAATATCGAATGGTTCATCATCGAGAGTCCGCACAAAAACATCAATCGATGGGTATCCTTTCCAATCCTAGTTTAACTACCATTACCATGTTGATGGAAAAGTAAAACGATGTAAGGATCGTAACTGGAAGTTGGATTATTCAATACTAGTAATAATAGCAAAGAAGCTAGGATGTCGTTACTACATTTTTATTTTTCATGTTATCCTTTGTTTGCAATATTAAGTCTAGCAATAGTTTTCCATTCTGCGTCATGATAACTTCCTATTCTAAAACTTTTACCACAAAATTATGAAGCCACGAAGATAGTAGTAATGTGATTAATCTTTATCACAGGAAATATTACTCAGTATTTTCTATTATGTCTATGCTTGTGACCATTTTAGTTAGCGTTTTTAATAGAGTTATGTGTTCGTTTACTGGTAAATGTTTATTTTGTGTGTTAGTACTTACTTTGATACTTCAGATTTTTTTTTATGTAAGTATTTTTAGATTAACTTAGAAGAAGTATGTAAATTTAGAAGGGAACGTAAATTTCCTCATGTCTTTGATCTGTATTTGTTACGTATAGCTGAAAATAATCAGTGAAAATAATGAGTAATGAGCAGAATTTTTGGAGTTAGCGTTTAATATAAGTTAACTTAGGCTAATTTAGGGCGAAATTGTAGGTTCATTTGAAGATATATTCCAATTTATTTAAGCCTTCTCATATATCTTGTTTGCCTTAAGTGGCGAAATTTGATGTTCTATTCTCTTTTACAAGGGTACGACATCAACGTCAGTCTTCACACCTTTGAAAATAAGTCTTCGTTTCTTTTGTTTCAACAAAATTTATGGTTTCACAAAGTTTCATTATGATATGCTTACTACGGAAAATTCAAACACAGAAGTGTTGAATGTTTAAGTGTAAATATGAAATTTCTCAATGGAAGTTTTCTTTTCCGAGATAATAATGAAACTGTTTTACATCGTGAAGTTCCATTCGCCTTTTAATAATAGGTTTACAGTAAGACCTGACAAAAAAATCTGCAAATGTGAAGCAGTTATCTTCTTCGCGTTGTCGGTATCTAACTTGGAACTTGACAGTATCATGTAAGTCATTGCGTAAACTGCTTTGTAAGAATGCGTGAACAGTAAATTGAATATGGGGTACCGATAATAATTGTCTTTTTGAACGAAAGCAACTTCTGGTTAAAACAAATACTTTCTTCATGTTTTTATTAAAAACAAATATTAATTTTGTCATTTCTATAAATTTTAAAAGTTACCTATACTCAATTTTTTTCAGAATTTAATTACATTTAGACAAATAGAGGACAAGTGGAGCGTAGAAAATAGTAAGTTTAATTACAGTGAGTCCACTATTTCTCCCTAATGATTCTTATTAATTCCCTAGTAATTTCTAATTGCACAATGGTGTGTTCTATTAATATTTTTTCAGCAAATATTGTATTATGGTGGACACCTTTTTTGGACGAACCAGGGAGGATTATACGTTGTGGCAATTATAGTCGTTGTTTTTTAACTAGCAATAGAAAGTACAAGGACGATCCAAGACTAAAGGTATAGTCTTATTAACTTGAGTTACATATTTGTTAATGATTTTAAAGCAAAGAATTATTTAATCTATTTCCCTCCAATATTTGACATTATTCTACAGGCCTTACTATTTTATGGATCATTGTTCAATCAAAGTGATTTGCCTTTAGAAAGGAATAGTAAATTATGGGGACTTCTACATGAAGAGTCGCCGCGAAATACACCATTGTTATCACATGAAGTAATTTTATCACTTTTCAATTATTCTTCGACGTTTAGTCGCTTTAGTGATTTGCCTCTTACCTTGCAATATCTTCCTTCTCTTGATGATTTAACTGGTATTTTTTTTTTAAAGTTAATCATTATCAAATGTAACTGTGTCTTTGAAAAAAATACTGATTCATTTTATTTGTTTCAGACCAAAAATATTTAGTAAGTTTTGAAGCTAAGAGTAATTTGGAAGATAAATTAGCTCCTGTTGTATACATTCAATCAGATTGTGTGACGCCAAATAATAGAGATTCCTATGTATATGAGTTAATGAATCATATCAATGTTGATTCATATGGTGAATGTTTGAATAACAAAAAACTTCCAGTAAGGTAAACTTAATTAATTTTTAATTTAACATTGTTATTTTTGTAGTTAATTAACTTAGATTGCTTTAAACAGAGAAAAGTAAGATATTGAAAATGTTTCTTTGAGAATTTCTGTTTACATTTTGGAGCGAAAATTAAGCTTAGTAATAAATCGAGAGAGTTCAAGAGAAAGAGCGTTTCTAAAAGATGGGTTATCAAAGAAAACTATTTTCCTTGCAATAGAGTAGGTTCCCCGAATTTGGAAAATAATATTCTTAATAACTAAATATTATCTTGTTATATCCTATAAAAGGCTTTTAGACAAAATCCTTCCACTGTTATGTGTAATTAATTTTCTTATTTCTACATAACCAAATTTTTGGATGGTTTGGGTTGTGAATCGTGCCAAAAACAAATATGAGGGATTCATTTTACTTCATTACTTTGCATAGTCATTTAGGTTGAGCAAGGATATGGTTCGCTAAGGCAGATGTTGATTCTGGCAAAGGAGGTAAAAAGCTGGATCTTAATATTTTACTTTTCTCCCTATAGTCAATGTTTTATCGTTAAGATTTTTATAAATGTAAAAATCTCTTCTTTATTTTAATCTCCACTTTTCATTCATTTAAATACATTTTTAAGAATTGAGGGCATCAAACTTTTTATAATTTAAGCTTCCTAGGAGGTTCTTAAAAATGTTGCAGTAAAAAATTAAATTTTCTTTTTTTGAAAAACTGTTCAAGAATAGATTATAAAATTGCACGAGATATGTATATACCCCTAATGGACAGCCCCAGAAGAGCAGAGTCGACAGGTTCTAGTCTAGCTGACCGTCCTTGGATTTCCTCTTCCTAAAGCCTTTTAAAACTCACAATATCCTTGATGTGGACTGCCCCAAAGAGGAAATGCATTTAGTTGGATCCGGGTGCTAACAAAGCGCCTTAATTTTATAAACACTCATATTATGTGAATCAAACATTAATGCATTTTGCAGCCTATCAAATCCTTTAGAAACAATGATGTCAGATGAATTATTACATTTTGTCTCAAAGTATAAATTTGCAATTGCGTTTGAGAATTCTGTATGTGATGATTACATTACTGAAAAGTTATGGAGACCTTTGATCGCTGGTACTGTTCCTATATATTATGGTTCACCTTCTGCTAAAGTGAGTAATTAAAAAAATATATATAATAATAAATTCATTTATGATAAGGTAATTTGACTAAAGCAAATCCGCCGTGGCTCTTTATGTTCTCGTGTTTGTTCGTAGAATAGTTTTTCTAAGGTGTACAAATGTGTAAATCAGAATGATTGTGTGTAATGGGGAACTAGAATTAGTCTGAGGATCAGCTAAACTCCGTAGATTATTCAAATTAACTACCTCTGCAGCAATATGTGCATTGTGCCTAATGTGTGGTTGTTGAAGAAGTCAATATTAAGTATTGTTAAGCGTGATCTGCGGATTGAAGTTTTCTGAAGAAGTGAGAAGATCACGGCCCACCAACTAGGGTGAAGGCAACTACCTTACTGTTTGAATTAAGCAATAGTTTTACCAATTTTAATTTTTTTAAATAACTAGTTACAATTTTCTGATATTCTGAGGCAATAAACATCAGAACACTGCTACTTGTTTCATTTTATCAATTTTTCTTTTCTCTAACACTAGAAATATAAAAGATTTCTTTTTTTCTAACGAAATTACGTACTTTTTGTTTGTTTTTTTATGATATAGCACTAGCGTTAACAGTCATAACATTATGTTTTCCGATATGTTTATTTATTATTATCGATTATCGGTAAATAAAAGATATAGGCAAGAGGATGTTGTTTGTATAAGATTGCATTGTTTGTTTTTGTTTACTTATCAATACGTTCTAATATTTTCGTTACACTTTACAATATTATTGTAAACAAGCTAAGAGAATACATACTTTTTTTATTACATTTATTATAAACTAATTAAAGTTGAGATGTTTTTTTCTAATCCAAGTAAAAATAAGACAAAGATATAAAAAAAAAAACAGGTCTGTTAATGAGATGCTTATTCAAACAAAAATTTATTATTATTATTATTTATTATTTATTGAGAAATCATATATATATATAGCCAACGTAGATTTAAAAAATAAATAAAGCAATAGCAAATCCGTCTGCTTGAGAGCACTGCTTACATATAAATTAAAAAATACGAAATATTCAATAAAATAAATAAAGTAAATTAAAATAAAATAAAGTAAATTAAAATAAAATAAAGTAAATTAAAATAAAATAAAGTAAATTAAAATAAAATAAAGTAAATTAAAATAAAATAAAGTAAATTAATATAAAATGAAATATAAAATGAATTAAATTAATAATTTCTTTCCATTCCACTGAGATATAAAGTACAATTTTATATTAAATTAAATTCAATCAAACGCAAAAAAAGAAAAGAGGGGGAAAAAACAAAATGAACTGAATTACATATCGGAAATCCAGGAGTACCTTGCCTTCCATGCATGGCGAGCGTAACGGATAATTGGGCGAGGATCTGACTGGCCAGTTAAAGAAGAAATAATATCCGATCTGGAGAGTGTACCTTTACGGAAATAAACAAGGCGGAATTCTCTTAACAAAGTACACTCTCCAAGAAAAAGATACATCTCCTCTCACGTAACACAGTTACACAGAGAACACTTTTCTAAATCAGAGTCTCTGACCAACCAAGGCTTATAATTTAAATAGAAAAGTTCTCCCCTCAGCTTAAGAAACCAGCGCAATTCCAGGAATGTTAAACTTTCAGAAAACTCTGCCGTGGTACTATGTCTGTATTCTGCGATTAAGTATCTGTACAGTACAAAAACGCTCCGACTGAACCGCACGATTCACACATTCCTCCAGATGAGACTCCTTAATACTTCTGGACAACAAATCCAACTGGGCACGCCAACCATGCAAGGAATCCAAAGAGCCTTCAAAACTGAGGTTATTTGATTGGAAGAGAGTAAGCCAATGCTTGTACCAATAGGTTTTCTTTTCAATTATTTTAAGGGAAACTATTCTAGGAAGTCTGTGTGCTGGAAGAGATAGTACTTTGCATGGAGATTGAACGTATATACTTCCAGAGGTTCCAAACAAAACTCTATGGACAGAAGATAGTTTGGGGTAGAGGACAAAAATTTATATATAATTCATATTATCGCATAACGTATTTATTATATGTATATTTATAATTAAAGAAATACCTCATTATTACTATGTTACTATTATTATGTCTCGAGTATAGATTACATACGTTTCGCTTATTTCAACACTGCTGGATAACCTTAGCACTCTGCCTGAGTATTTTACTCTCTGTTATCAGTAATATATTTTTCTTCTTGGCTTTTCCAATGCACCTGAAATATACTTTTAACATATAATATTTTTTTGTTATGTTGCGCTATTTCTTTATTTCTAAATGAATTGTGAATTTTACCTTCCTTTGAGTACCATTTACTTCTAGCTTGGGACTCCAAAGACGAATGATGAAGGTAAATTTAAAGTTCATGTACAAGTTGTTCGGCTTTAAAAATAGGATATTTTATTTATTTATTTATTAGGGGAATTTTATTTATATTATCACATTACTCATCGTAAAACAATAAGTTTTGCTGATATATGTTATTTGATCTAGAAATCAAAAGTGGTATTACAAAACTTATTAATTCATTTTCCTTGTCGTAAGCCTAGCAAACAATGCTCGATTTAACTCTCGTTTAGGAATCTAGAAATAAGCATTTCTTTGACTTAATCATTTTTAAACTTAAACTTAAATTTCGAAAAAAAAATTATACTTTTGTTACAGGACTGGCTGCCCGATAATGACTCTGCAATATTTGTTACCGAATTTAATTCACCAAAAGATTTAGCTGAATATTTAATTTTTTTAGCAAACAATTCTACAGCTTATAACAAACATAGAAAACATAAAATTGATCAAAAAATTGCCAATAATTACTTAATAAAAAAATTTAGGCCTTATGAATGGACAACTGAAAATGATTCTGGAACTATTGTTGAAGAATTCGAATGTTTACTGTGTATGAATAGTTTTAATACAAATATTAGTATAGTTAATAAAAAACACTATGATTGCCCCATACCTGTTTCAATGGTTGATAGAAAGTATAATATTTCTAATTGGTGGCATAGAGATTATCATGTCACGAAATGTGAAGCATTAGCTTTAAGAAAGTTTATGTATAATATAGATAAAAATTATGAAAAAAGTGAAACATTTACATTTAATTATATTTATAACAATGATGAAATCTGTGTTTAACTTTAATTTTTGGAAAAGTGAAAATTATTTTTGATAAGATTTTCTCTAAACATTTTGTTACTGCTAGTCATTAAACAAAAGCTTTTTCTTTTACAAAACAAGAACTTATTTATTTTCCCCATTTAATGAACTGATCAGACTTTCAGGTAAAATAGTCTAATATAGTGTATGGTAGAAAACATTTAAAAATTATGTTAAGTATTAAACAAATATATTAATTTTTATTTTAATCTCAAACTATGAAACTTAATAACTTAAACGTATGAATTATGAAACTATCTTTAAGCTTACTTATCAACTTGAATACCGCCGATTTTCTAAAACTGGAACTAATAAAATAAAATTGAATAATAGAAGTTATCGATTTACGATAAGTTGAACTTGGAAGATCTAAAAAAGTAAAGAAAGCGTAAAGGGAAAATTGAATTATTTTTTGCAACGAAAGTGAATGCTATGCTGTCTAGTGGCGCTTGCTAGAACTACAAAAGGGTTGTAGTTTTTTAAATCGCCGCTAGATAGCATGGAAATGTACTGTGGCACGTTTATTGGACTACTCATCGACCCGATCAATTTAAGTATTTAATTAAGCATCATACACTTTTTAATAAGTAACATTTAAAAATCAAAATATTATTTGGAATAAACACACCTCTAATATAATGCATTTATAAGTAAATAATTTCAGATTGCAACAGCAAATTATTGTAAATACATATATTATTCCTCTTAGCATTTTCTATTAACTTATGTAGCCGAAGTATAGTAACTACTTATGTTTTTATGCCAAAATTATCTATCCTATTATGATTTGAATTAAATCTTCAAACATATTTCTTTTATTGTCATTAGTTTTATTTGTCAAAAAACAAAAGAAATGAAATGTCAAAATTTTCAAATATTACAAGTTTTCTTCAACATCAACCTTTCTTCTACGAAAGTGAGAGTACATATTCTCCTTATTGTATAGTACTTTGGAAATAAAGACTTTTTTTCTTCTTCTATTTATTCCCATTCAAACGAAAAAATTAATCCTCATTACCACTGACCGTACAATAAATACTTGGTTTAATAAGCAATAATTTACATAGGTTTCAATTAAATATTTCAATAAAATTTATTTATTAATTATTTTTTCTAAAGTAAGTACTTATTAAGGGCAAAGGAAAAGATTAGTAGAAATAGAGTTTAGTTTATGTTTACATATAAAATTACAGGTAAGCTACCTGAACAATAGTTCCACTGGCAGAAGAAATGGATCTTCTTCTTAACACTCATTGCGTAAAACGGAGGAAAAATCAGGAACTACCAGCTAGTTAGGACAGAAGAAGGGTATTTTGTGGTAATGACAGTGGCTATTGAAGCCAGTACTAAATGTACTAACTGGGGTTGATCTTTTTCTTAACACTCATTGCGTGAAACGAAGGAAAAATCAGGAACTACCAGCTAGTTAGGACAGAAGAAGGGTATTTTGTGGTAATGACAGTGGCTATTGAAGCCAGTACTAAATGTACTAACTGGGGTTGATCTTTTTCTTAACACTCATTGCGTAAAATGGAGGAAAAATCAGGAACTACCAGCTAGTATCGACAGCAAAAGGATGTTTTGTGGTAATAATAATGGCTATTCAGGCCAGTATTAAATGTACTAACTGGAGTTGATCTTCTTCTTAACATTCATTGCGTGAAACGAAGGAGAAATCAGGAACTACCAGCTAGTTTGGACAGCAAAAGGATGTTTTATGGTAATGACGATTGCTATTCAGGCCAGTACTAAATGTACTAACTGGGGTTGATCTTTTTCTTAACACTCATTGCGTGAAACAAAGGAAAAGTTAAGAGTTTTCATTTTATTAGAACTGTAAAGTGGTTTTTGGGGTAATGGTAACTGTAAAATTATTACTAATAATTAATTAAGTAAGTAGTTCCAGTAGGACGAACGACTTAAATGAAGAGTTTTACCGTTAAACTTAGCATTCACACTAGATACATGCAACACTAAAACTTGGTTTGAATTATTGTTCTTAGGATGGGCGATGAAGCATCCATTTCAGTTATTCCTAATAGTTGCACTACATTTGGGTATGAATTGGGTTCTACGACATGTTCAAAACTTTATATTTATATTTCAAGCACGTTTCTTTAATAATTCGTTTTCTGTGCAGTTATGAGGAGTAATGTGGCTTTACAGTTTCACTTCATTGTAATGGGCAGTTTTAAAGAAACAATATAATGTGAGAGGTTTGTTTTGAATTCTTGTTTAAATGAATTATATTGGCTAGAACTTTAAGAATTATCATAGTAGAAATTCCCGAGAGATTTTTTTACTTAACTTATCTATACGATAGACTCATCCATACTTAGGTATCAGTGCGCCATAAATGAGGGAAAGTTAGAGATAAACGCATTATATACAGGGTGAACCAGTAAGTAATATCCATAGGCCTACTGTGTGTAGTACATCTAAAGTGGAGTTCAATGACGTATTGGCCAACTTCATATTTAACACTGTTCTTAAGTGACGCCACTTTAAATTTTCGTTCTAAAATCATTACTTTTTTCCAATAAAAATGTTATTACTCAGAAAGTTTTAGTCCGAATTCGATTCTGATGACACGGTTAGAAAGACAGATAAATTTCCTAAAAATTGACACCATTTCGAAGCATAAGTCATTCTCCAAACAGCCTCAATCTTCCTCCGATTACTGGAAAAATAAAAGTAATAGAAATTTTTAAGAAAACTCATTAGGCCCTTAGTTGATCATTATCGGACCTAGGTGCTGGCACTTTTTAGTAAAAGTTTCCTTGTCTAATGGGTATATGATTTTCCAGGATTCCTTTTGTCTTCGTATGAGAAATTACGTTTGTTTTGCAAGAAAACGTGTTCACGAGCACCCAACAATGTTAGTTTATCAAGTTGTTTAATTCGTTGAAAACTCTTTTAGATGGACCAGTAGTCAATTTTTAAGTAGATTGTCTAAAATAAGGAAGTCATAAGGTTACAAATTGCACTTTAAAAATTTACTTCTGATCTCTCTGAAATTTTTGACAAAATGTGGGGACTTATTTTAAACAAGTACTTAAACAAAAATTCTTTTAATGACTTAAAGAAGCCACGATAGCTGAGATGTTAGGGGCAAGGTCTTCTAAGCTAAAATACATTCTAGTACAGAGTTCGCTTCCCGATCTAGGCCTTAGGCTTTATTTAATGGTTAGAAAAATTGGAGAATTCATATTGTATAAAGTAAGTATGTTCGCTAGTCGCCTCCCATCCATTATGTCTAATTTGGTGTTAAAATTTGCTATGATGATAGGTAAATTATTCGCAATAATAAACAAATGGATGCTTAAATTTAATAAATAATAATAATAGTTACATATTTTGAACTTAAAAAAGAAAAATAAGAGGGACATTATGATATCAGGTCGGTATTAGTTAAAAAGGTAGGAATATGTAAAACTATCTAATGTATTGTACAGTGTGATTCAAGAGAATTATGTACAATAAATGTTAATAATGGAAGCGTCGTGATGTTATTCTATAAAATGTTAAAATAGAAATTGGATTTATGCTAAATGAAAAAATACTAATGAAAGAGAGAAGAAGCCATATTTGTAAAGAAGTTAATTTTATTTTTTTACTTCAGGATTTTATCATCTCCTAGTGGGTACGAGTAGAGTCCCCGAAGGATATAGTACCTCTGGTTGCATTGATTTTCAGAATAGACTTGCGCCGTGCTAGACGGCTGCTGCCATCTGTCGGCATTCCTTCGCAACACTCCACATTCACGATCACCGCAGAGGTGTACCCACACCGTTCTCCTTTTCGTTGTTGTGTGACTCTCTAAAACTCGTCCATTGGACTTTTAGTTATACCCGTGTTTTCAAACCGTTTACTGCATAAGTAGGAACAGCTTTTTTTTTTTTTTGTTTATTCAATCGCATATTTTCTTTGCGGAATAAAAACTTTCCTGAAGTTTTCCTGAATATTTAAGAGTATTCAAAATAATATTATAAATAAAATAATTATTTTGAATAAGCCTTTTTGGGCGCTCTAATTTTTCGTGCGTGTTTTCTTAAGTGGCGGGCCCTCTTTGCATCCAAATGAGGTTCGTCACGTTTACCGCATTCATAGCCGTCCTCGTACTGGCCACCTTTCACCTGACCGAGGCAAAGAGGAAAAGGAAGTTTGATGGTGATTTTGAGTTTGCTGAAGAGGTAAGTTTGTTGATTTATTCCATTATCAAGTTTAGCAGTAAGCAAAGATAGGAAACAGAAGAGCGAGGAGGTTTTTTTTTTTGTTAAGTAACCTGACGAGGAGAGTTTGGTAATTTTTATAATTGTAATTTTTAAAACCTATTTTGTTTATAATTTTTGGTTATCTCTTCACTTTTACAAATTCAATTTTGTACTTAAATATACCGAGAATTCAACGCTATGTATATAAAACTATTTTTTTAATAGTTTCATCACCTCTAATAAAACGCATTATATATGATACTGGTATACAGTACCAAATCGATTCGAAATATATGTAAAATATTAAAATAATATTGATCAAACTTAAAGAAGTTAAGGGCATCTACTTTGTTTACAATTAGAAGGAAATTTGTAATGAATTTATTCTTTTATTATTTAAACGTATTATCTTTGAATAAGTATTACTCTCACTTTTAAGTTTTTATTTAAAATAAAAAAGTTGATTAATGAAAAACGAATTGATAACTGATGTAGTGGACAAATAATTAGATTATTTTCTTTTTTTAATTTAATGCGCAAAAATAAACTCAAATTTGATCAGGTTGTTTTTTTACGTTAATCTTTAATTAAATCTAATAAATTCGAATTTTATACAAATAATTATGTATTATGAAGTGGCTGAAATTGAAACTAAATGTTCTGATTAGATTACAGATATGAAATTATTGATTCCCATTATTATTATTATTTTTATAGCAATTAAATTATAAAAATTAATACTACTTCATTTTCAAAATAAATTACGATAAAATTCTAAAAAATATATACATGTATGTATATGTATAGTTGAATAAACATTTCTCACTAACCGCAGTTTTAAATTCAAATCGTTTCCTTTCAGCTTGCTTCAATATCTCAAGTTGACCCCTTAACGTTGTTTCGATCTTTTTAGGCTTTGAACTAGCCACCTAAAACTTAATACAAATTTATCAGTTTCTTTTTTGTTTTTAAAATTTTTTACTTTCACTGATTGATTGAAGCAGAATGGATTTTGCAATCTTATCCAAGTTTTTGAGTCATTATCGACTAAATGGATTTGCTTTATTTTTTAAAAATTTTGTAAGTCCTCTCTTTGCACTGAGGGCCACTAGAATGTATTCTCTTGTTAAGGAAAACGTTCTAGTTAGTGAGGCTGTAGCGGTTCCTAATGAGAGAAAATTTGAGGGCTACCACCTGAACTCGAACGTGATCCTTAAACATTCAGCTAATTCCTCTGTATGTTTGTCTGTCTCGAAGAAGATATAATAATTAAGAATCTAAATGCTAGTACTTCAATAAAATTCTGTTCATCAACCAAACTTCTGTACCCAAATCTTATCTACTTACTCTATCTAGTCTACTCTTGGGCAACCGATCGACAAGGAATCCTCATTCTGGACTGCAAAAGACAAGAAACTGATCGATGCAACGAACTTTTCGCTAGATTACTTGACAAAGCGTAAAAAAAAAAAGGCATTTTAAACGTACCATTACTAAAAGAAAACCAACTTAATCACGGAGTCATCAAGTATGGGAAGTCATACCAACGTTCTCCAAACCAATTGCTCAATGATCTTTTGAAAACACAATCCCTCAAATTTCATTCCGCCAAGCATTTCACCACCTTTAATAGTACACTAGTGGAATACCAGTTAATCTTCGAAGGAAATTGAATAGTAGATGGCCTCGTGATCTACTATTACAGTGACCGTAATCAAGAAGAACGATACAGCACTGTGCCTTCTCCAGTCTCAAACGTGATATTGTATTACCATGTCCACCGCAACCGACACCCACATTTTACTTATCACATTTTAATTGCGTTTCCTGCTCATAAAAATTGGAACGATTTCTTTTCAGTCAGTACTGAACAAAAAGTGAATCAAACTGCCAGATAATTTTTCAATTCGAACATTTTTTTTTTTTGAATTCTAGAAGAGTTGGCAGCACTGTAACTTCGTGCTAATTGTTAAGAAATAACCGTAAACAAAGTTTTGAAGTTTAAAGATCGCAACTAACTTGAAAAATTAATGAGTATATTTGTGCGTTTTCAAGATTTTCTCGAATCAGTTTCTTTCAGTTTTTGTATGCTAACTTATGTGTAAATAATAGCTTTTAAACAAAAAATAAATAAAAGGGCCTAAAATCCAACTAACCAATCACATAACAGTGGCTGCAAGCGAAAACACACTGTAAATAGATCATGCACGATTTACACATTTCTCTCACCAACCCTGTAACTCCATCTTGGTTACTCCCACCTGCAATACCCTTCACAACTTCATCAATCCATCTTCTTCTCGGTCTACCGACTTTCCTTTTTTTGTTTTAGGTTTATTTCTACATAAATTTCAGCGTGGTATTAAATACTTTTATTTTCTGGCAAACTTGCACACGGCTTTTTATAACCTGGATTGATTTTATTTATTTTTTTATTTTTTTTAAAGTAACGCTAAAAATTATAACATTTATTCCATAAAATGGCATATTTGCTCAATCGATTTTCTTACTTTTCATATTCCTATTAGTATTATAAAGGCAGTGTATTAAAACTGTCCGGTAAACTGCAGGAAAAAGCGTAACGTTGAAAAACAACCAACTTTGACAATTTTTTTCTCTTTTTCTATAAAAGATAAAATTCCAAAATTTTCTTTAAAATAAAGGGCAAATCCTCCTTTATAACTGTAATTTTTTTTGCAACAACCCAGATCTAATAGGTTTCGAGAAAAAAGTTGCCGAAAATGAGCAAAAACGGCTTTTTGTTCTTGTTGTTGTTGTTCTTCTTCTTCTTGTTCTTGTTACCTTTTTTGTAAACAAAGTAGCGCCTAAACGCGTGAACCGATTTTCATGAGTGAGGTGTCATTCGATTTGGAATGTTATGTAGATGTGCCATTTGGGGGTCTCGACGCTGTACATCGAATGGGAGAGGAGTTAGCCCCCTTTATGTAAGGCCCCCTCCAAAATTATTATTACTAATCACTCTGCAAATCTTGGCCCGATTTTGATAAAATTTGGTAGGATGATAGAGTTAGGGCTCCCCTACGTAACATTAAAGCGGCGATCAGATCTTACACTTATTAAGGGGAAGTATAGCAATCGTTTCAAATTATCGACACGTGAACCGATTTTCATGAATGAAGTGTCATTCGAATCGAAATTTTGTACAGTTTTGCACTTTTAAAGTCTCGACGCTGTGCCTCATAAGGAGGGGAGTTTGCCCCACTCAATAAGACTCTATCTAAAACTATTATTACCAATATTTCTATAACGCATAGCCCGATTTTGATAAAATTCAGCTCGAATAAGTGGTTAAAGCTCCTCTACTTGGCTGAGAAGTGCCATCAAGCTCTTGCACCTACTAAGAGGAAGTACTGCAATCGTTTAAATTATCAATGAGTTAACCGATTTGTCAATGAATTGTCGTTCGGTTAAAAAATCTTGGCCTCTTTGCCTAGAAGTACTGCAATCGCAGTTTATTTTTCTTACTCCTCTTAAAAGGAAGTACTGAAATCGCAGATTAATTTGGCCATTTACGTACAAATACCTTCCTATGTTATTTAAAACGCTTTTTCAAAAAAAATTGTTATTAAGGATGGTTTGGGGGACCGCAACTATAATCATTCTTTAAAAAGATCTCTCCAGTGGTAGTTACGGTTCCACCTTATCAGGTTATAATGATAGAATTGCTTATTCCAAATTTAAAAAAATCTGTAAAACAGATATGTAACTTCGCAAAATAGACAAAAAGGAAAATCTATCCAAAAGGTACAAAAATCTCCTTAACAAAAACTTACAGTTTAAAATGTTAAGTATAAGGGTTGATTAAATGCCAAAAGGTACACAAATCAGCGAGTACCCAACATTTCATTAATTCTTCATTAATATTTAAGTAATTTTACTGCATTAATTTTCATTAATGTTTTTTAAGAATTTATTAGATGTCACAGACCCTTTTGGCGTTTAATCAACCCTTATACTTAACATTTTAAACTGTAAGTTTTTGTTAATGAGTCACTACATTACCTTAATTGCCTCTACTGCGGAAGTTTCACTCCTTACCACTCTCTCGAAATTGCCATTAGAAGCATTTTTGTGACAAAAATGTTTCTGTTTAAACTTAACAGCTCTACATTTTTGTAGTTAGAGTAAGAATTAAAAAAAAACAAACCCAAAAATCAAATTGTCGGAGATGTTTTCTGAAAACATAACAAGAAATTCTGTAAATTGACTTAATTCGTCCAATAACTAATTTCGATGCCCATTATGGCGCTGATTGGAAATATCAAATTCAAAACTTTCTGCGATAATCCGTTCTTAAGGGGTTATAGGCAGTCAGTGGCGCCAAAAAAGTCATTTTTTCAAATTTTTTTGGGGGAAAAACGTGTTTACTATTTTATTCGGGAACTTTTGCGTCATATCAGTCCATGTTTAAAGAACTTACTGTAATTTTTTCGTTACAAATTAATAATAATTGTACTATTGGCGAATATTTTAATGCAACACGTCAAAAAAATGCAACCCTCTCGTGGACATGATATCTTGAGACTGGGTCATCTGAAATCAAAATTTCGAAAAGATTTCGTTAGTAGATGACTTTATCTCGTACTTGACCGAAGGATTTAGAAAAAAATTGAATTTTTAATTTTTGGGACAACTTTAAAGTTTGAGTCACGATTTTCACTAAAAAAAAATTGACCATTTTATGTTTGTAAAACAAGTTCTATTCATTGAAAAAAAAAAAAAAAAATCCTTCGTCCAAGTACTATTTTAATATGTGTAAAAGAAATACGTAAAATTTCAAAAAGATCGGTGCAGTAGATTTTGAGATATCGTGTCCACCGACTTTGAAAACGTAGTTTTGAGAAAAACGCGTTTAAAGTTTTCAGCGGTTAAAGGTTTGTGAATAAAACCTGGATAATCTTTTTTTCAACTTACACAGTGTCATCGATTCCAGGCCCATAAAATAAGTCCTTCATGTCTTCCAAAATGTCCCAAGTTTTCCGATTTCTGCTGTCTGCGTAGGATTCTTGCCTCCCGCGTAGCAAGTTGCGCTCTGTGCACAGCGATGGTAATTCGAACGGTCGGGGCTTGTAAACACTTTCACTCTTACAATTTTGCTCGGATCGACTTGAAATTTTAGGACAACATTCCTGAGATACTTTAATATAAAAAAATAAAATAAAAAAATCGATTTTTTCAAATTTCTGACTGCCTATAACCCCTTAAGTTATGCTAAATAGTGTACACAAATTTGTGTATGTGAATTATCGATAGAAATCTATCATACACTCTTTACCGATTTGCAACGTAATTACTTTGATAAAGGTTGTTAACACAATGAAAGGCATTCGGTTTGTTGAAGCCCAAATGCTTTTAAAGATTACTTCCGGGACTCGTACAAAACTTTATCCCTTATTCTAAGTCAATGTACTGAACAAAACAAGTATACGAGGGTCGTTTGAAAAGTCCGTGCAAAAAAAAAAACTACTTAATTTTTTGGGGTAAACCTTTTTTATTTTTCAACATAGTCTCCTTTTAGGATTATACACTTCGTCCAACGCTGCCCTAGTTTGTTGATCCCTTCCGAATAATAGGATTTGTCCAAGTCTGAAAAATAGCCATTCGTTTCTGCAATCACCTCCTCGTTTGAATAAAATCTTTTTCCCGCCAGCCATTTCTTCATATTGGGGAACAAATAATAGTCCGAGGGAGCCAAGTCTGGAGAATAGGGGGGATGTGAAACGAGTTGGAACCCTATTTCCATTAATTTTGCGACCACAACTGCTGAGGTGTGAGCTGGTGCTTGTCGTGATGGAAAAGGACTTTTTTGTGGGCCAATCGTGGGCGTTTTTCTTGCAGCTCGGTTTTCAAACGGTCCAATAACGATGAATAATATGCACCTGTAATAGTTTTACCCTTTTCCAGATAGTCGATGAGGATTATTCCTTGCGAATCCCAAAAGACAGTCGCCATAATCTTTCCGGCCGAAGGAACGGTCTTCGCCATTTTTGGCGCAGATTCCCCCTTGGTAACCCATTGTTTAGATTGTTCTTTGGTCTCAGGAGTGTAGTGATGAATCCATGTTTCATCCACAGTGACGAAACGACGCTTAATGTCCTGCGGATTCTTCTGGAACAGCTGCAAACCGTCCTTGCAACACTTCACACGATTTCGTTTTTGGTCTAGCGAGAGCAATCGCGGCACCCATCTTGCGGATAGCTTTGTCATGTCCAAATGTTGTTGCAAAATATTATGTACCCGTTCATTCGAGATGTCCACAGCACTAGCAATCTCACGCACCTTCACTCTTCTGTCATCCATCACCATATCATGGATTTTATCAATGATTTCTGGAGTAGTAACCTCAACAGGGCGTCCAGAACGTTCAGCGTCACTTGTGCCCATATGGCCTCTCCGAAAATTTTGAAACCACTTATAAACTGTTCTAATCGAAGGTGCAGAGTCACCATAATGTTTATCAAGCTTCTCTTTAGTTTCCTGAGGCGTTTTGCCTTTCATAAAGTAGTGTTTAATCAACACACGAAATTCTTTTTCGTCCATTTTTTGAAAATCACTCGACTTCCTCGATTCAAACGAATGCCAAACACAAAGAAATAGACCGATCTGGCTGAAACTTGGTGTGTGTTCTTCCAAGAGATGCTACTAACTAAACATAACCTCGATACGCGCCAGTGGTGCTATCTCTCTGACTTTGCACGGACTTTTCAAACGACCCTCGTAAATGTTACACACTACATTCAAACAATTTTAGGTAGTAAAAAACTTTTGCGGTTTATTTAAAACTATTAATGGTTTATTGCTATAAGAGTAGGACGTCTTTAACCAAAAACAAATAGGTCCGTATTCATTCAATTGCGGTTAATACAATTTGAGAAATCAGTTGGTAGACAATTTTCGCGTGTAAAAGGAACTACTCGAATCTAATTTTTTAAATAGACTATAAAAGCAAAGTCCTCTGCAAAGAAAAATAATGTTTTTAGCGTTAATATCCGGGCTATTTTGAGATAACAGAATACTTCAATAAATTGTAAGGTGTAAAAAGTAAATAGGTGTGTTTTACTTTAGTACAAAAAATATATTATTTCAAGATATTATTATTATTATTGCAAATTTTGGAGTAAGAAGTATTTAATTGGTGTGATTCTAAACTTAATGTTTAATTTGTTTTCCATTGATCTAAAAAACTAATTGATAAAAACTAAATTTTTGCCACAATCATGCAGAAAGACGATGTTTATCACATCATATTTGCAAAGGTGGACAGTTTTTCTTTGTGATAAGAACTTAAGTTTCCGCACTGATATCAATTTATGATCAGATTCGCACACTCATTGATAATATTAAGTTTAAAATTAGATTACCACGTTATATTTTACGTTTATCCATTTTATTCTGTTCGGTTCATTTATTAATTGGAATACATACACGAAAAATATGATTTTAATAAGTTGAATTTAAGATTAAAAGCCAAAAAAGTTTAATTAATCTAAAAAAATTTGTGTTTATACAAATTATTATTATTGTTTCAATTCAACGAGTATTGTGTGTTTGTACCATTTAATATTGCCTCGTTTCTGGCTTAATTATAATTTTCAAATTTATTTTATTTAGTTGAGCTATTTTGCTTTGTGAAAATATTGCTTTATTACAGGCGTTTGTTTTGCTAAACCTTTGTTTACTTTATTTCACATTGTTTTTTGAAAATATAATAATTAGTTTGGACTCAGTGAGTTGAGAACTAATTTTATAATTCTAATATTAGTTATTCTTGATTAAAATAATTGTTATTGGCAGATCAGAAACACAAAAAGCGCTATTATGTTATTCTTGTGTATTTCTCGCTAATTTTTATTAAACTTATAACACAATAATTTCAGGACTGTTAGTAAATAATTAAACTACTGTTTGGCAAGCGATATCATTACGGGACCAATTATACAATAAACAACACTCATTTCTTAATAAACAGTTTGTGCCATTATATAAACAAGTATTCTGTGCTCAAAATAAGCTAATACGAAGTCTTAGATTAAACAACAATAAAATACAAATTGGAATTTAATGATTATATAGTGAATTGCACAAGTTTAACGACATCTATCAAGCTGCGTTTGCATAAAATAAACTTCCAAACAGTGCAACTGCAACGGCCCCGGCTTTCATTGTGTCATTACTAAATTTTATTTTTACTTTATTGAACCATTTTTTTGTAAAACAAACTATCTTATTGTGAATATGTGAACGTCAATACACAATTTTATTTAGCTCTTTTAATGCCATTACTGTTTTTACGTATTAGTTCTTGGCCAAATTTCAGCCTGAATTTGTCATCGAAATTAATTACTTAATTTTTGTAAAGTTTAATGGGTTTTTATATTTTAGCGATTGGAGTAAGTTATGTGTTCAATAACTCATTTCATGAACAAGTTTTCGTTAAAAAGTCTATTATTATTCAAAAAGAAGTACTCGTATGTTCGGTTTAAAACAAAGAATCTCAATTATTTTTTGGACTTTTACTCTAAACCTACCACGAGCGGTCAATTGACCGTTTTTTAAATTTGGTTTAAATTTTTTAATTAAAACGTTATCATACCGCCATTAAACTTTACGACTTTTCCTAAAATATGTATACAATTGTTTTTTTAATATTCATTTCTTTTACTAATATTTGATTTTTGAGAAAAATATGTAGTCCGTCTTAACTACCGCGACCGGCTAAACATTTTCATTTTATTTACTTATTTTAATATTTTATTTTATTTATTTATTTATATTTGTCTCAGAATTCTCTCGAAAACTCAATTTGATAATGCATTTATCGGATTATTGTTTGCATGTGTGCATATGAGGCGAAAAATGTACGATATTGCCCTTTTCTATGGAACAAAAAATAGAGACGAGCATTCTTCTCAAACACTATGAGCAGAAATTTATAGACGGAAATTATGAGGTTTTTTTTTTCGATTGGATCAAAGAAATCATCGTTTACAAACCGATAAATTTGCTTTTGATTTCTAAATTTTGGAACAAAATTCGTTGAGAACGGTCAAAAATGTTATAATCAAAAGCATATATCTCTTCGGAGGACAATTGTGTTCCCAACAAAGTCAAGTTGCAGATTTACTCAGTAGATGACAAATAAACCGGACAAAAATTTGGTATCAAATCTTGGCTAGCGTTCGATGTAATAAAAGGCTTTCCATATTTGGGAAAACGTGAAAGCAGAGAACCTTCAGTTTCGCTTGGGGAGTTGGTCGCTCTGAAATTAGCAGAAATGTATACAGCTCGTGGAAGAAATATAACCGTGGAATACCTCAGAGATAGCCTCAACAAATAGTTTTCAATATCCTAGACTTAGCAGGGATAAATGCATGGATTTTGTATAAAAAAAACTATCGGAAGTGAGATTTCAAGGCAAAATTTGTGTTACCATTGCAAAAGCATGACAAATATAGTGCACGAACAAGTGGTCGGAAAATGGCCAAATAGATAAGCCAAAGGCAATAAGACTAAAAAATGCTGTCTAAAATGTAAAAAATACGTATGCGGGAAATGTGCAATCGAGAAGCCAATAATTATAAAAAATGATGCAATAAAGAGTAAAATCTACGAGATTTATTTTTAAACAAAAGAAACCATGATTTTTCATTGTTAAATAATTATTATCTTCATTCTATAATGAGAAATTTAAGTAATTTTAAAGTCCGGTCATTTGACCGGTCACGGTAGGAATAGTTATGCATAAATGTCGGTAGGTTTAGTGTTAGAGCTCTAAAATTATGAAATTTTACAGAAATAAGAGAGAAATGTATTTATTCTATGCATTGAATAAAGCGATGAATTTTCGAAAATTTCAACTGTTTTTCCAAAATTTTCCTTTACAAAAACCATATATGAATGCTATTTTATTATACCAATGCTATAAAAAATGCTATTCTATGACACCAATCACACATTCCTTTTGTCACACAAGTTGTTGAAACAATTTACAGAAAATTCCATCTTAACATTCAATCTCATCACAATCTGCTAGTAATACTTCCAGATAACACTCCTAGACGTCGTCTTAAAAGACAGTGGTTTCGCGATCTCCACTCTGACGTCGAGAATAAATGGATAGTGAAATGTTATTAGAATGTTACTACTGAATAACTACTCCCGTCTTAGTGTGTTTTAAACATTGTCTATTTCTTATCCTTATTGCTTACGACACAATATATGCGTTAATTGTAACTAAAAAATCTATTTAATTCATTAGTTCAATTCGACTTATCTTTTCAGAAATACCCAAATATAGAGGGTTTAATTAATTTTATTTTTAACAAAACCAGCCAAAAAAACTTGAGTTAATCTAACCTTTACTGTTATGCTAATAGTTATAATTACTTATCACAATATTTAGTACCGAATTCTTTCCTGGCATATAAAAATTGTCATGTTTTTCTCTTAATATTAAGTGGATGAAATACTCGTATTTCAATTTGAATGTATGGGATTGTTATTTCAGTATCAGTATGTTATTTTAGTATGTTTAGTATCAGGAATTTGTTCATGATAAAAATAACATCACTGTATGGAATGCGTCGTAAATATTTCGACTGAAATGAGAAGTTCATGCCAAATGGAATGTTCCAACAATTTAGCCATTACATTATAATGATTTGTTTTATGCTAATTTTGATTTACATAATAACATACTTAAGTAGGCTGCACTATAAAACTAAATTCTTTTCTGGTAAAATAATTAGTTATGTATTTTTTAAAATTTGAAATTATATGTTTATTCTCAAAGATAAGTGAATTGTATACGTCATATTTAATATTAGGAATTTTCTGTGGTAAACAAGAAGACATAAAAGATGAATGTAACGACTGGCCGGATCACGTTAAATTCCTCTAAACTACATTCTTGAAAAGTCTTTTTTTTTATAGTTATTTGTTAAAGAAGAGCTGGCTAGCACTCGAAATAGCGCTATTATAACTCTGTTCTCAGTGTTTACTTTAGATTTTTTAAGTTTTTTGTCAGTTTGTACTACGCTGATTTAATAAAGTTATAATAAAATAGTTTCATTCTAGTCAGTTTTATTTTAAACATCATTCTGAATGATCTATTTCAGTTAAATTATTACGAAACTTAATAGACAGGGTGACCAAAGTTATATGCTCAACCCACTTTTTTTTTAACGGCGGGAAATTTCGAAAAAATAAAAAACACGTACTTAATCATTTTTAGTCTAGTTTATTTTCAGTGATTGACCCATTTTTTTAAACCCCTGTATCTCGAGATACAGCATCCAACTTTTATTTTTCAAATGGAACGTTATATTTTTTGTTGCATATTTTTATAGTTTTTGAGCTCCTAAAAGAAACAAAAAAAAATTTTTTTGAAATCGGTTAGGTTTTTTAAAAGTTATGGTAATTTAAAATATGAAAAACAAATTTCAGTTTACTGTCAAAATTACTTATTTTTTTTTAAAGAATCTGCTCAAACTGGGCACAACCAACGGATAGGCAAACCAAAACTCTGGACTCCCACGCTGTGCTTGTAGCAGCACTTGTGATGGCGAAGTCAAGATCTAGGCAGGCTAGAGTTATTCGACGTTTCAGATCATCGATTGAAGCCACGGGATTAAGGATACTTTACACTTTATTTTTTAGGTATCCTCACAAAAAATAGTCCATTGGGGTTAAGTCCGGAAATCGAGGTGGCCATTGGATGGGATAATGAGTCCCTAAGCACTTTTCATGGAAATTTCGGTCCCGGTAACCTCGAACCACTCTCGCATTATGTGCCGGGCAACCATCTTGGTGAAAATACATATCTAGCCGACGTTGTAGATGAACATCTTCAAGCAGAACTGGCAAAATGTCTCTCAAAAAAAAAGTTGGATACCTTGCACCCGTTAAGTTCTCTCTGTAGAAGTATGGGCCGATTAGTTGATTTCCTAAAACTCCACACCAAACGTTTGTAGAAAAAACAACCTGAACGTCGAATAACTCTAGCCTGTCTAGATCTTGACTTCGCCACGATAAGTGCTGCTACAAGCAAAGCGTGGGAGTCCAGAGTTTTGGCTTGCCTATCCGTTGATTGTGCCCATTTTGAACAGATTCTTTAAAAAAAATAACGTAATTTTGACAGTAAACTGAAATTTGTTTTTCATATTTTAAATTACCATAACTTTTGAAAAACCCGACCGATTCCAAAAAATGTTTTTTTGTCTTTTTTAGTAGCTCAAATACTATAAAAATATGCAACAAAAAATATAACGTTCCATTTGAAAAACAAAAGTTGGATGCTGTATCTCGAGATACAGGGGTTTAAAAAAATGGGTCAATCACTGAAAATAAACTAGACTAAAAATGATTAAATACGTGTTTTTTATTTTTTCGAAATTTCCCGCCGTTAAAAAAAAAAAGTGGGTGGAGCATATAACTTTGGTCACCCTGTATGTACAAGTATATACAGAACTATCTAGAATGTTTACCTATAATTTAAAATATCAAATTTAAATTCTCTGAGATTCAGAAAATTCTTGCTTTTAAGTTCAGACTAATTTGTAAAGTGACAAGTTTTTAATAAGGAATATCTACAAAATATGCATTTTATTGAAAAAAAAAAAAAAAAAGAATTCGAGACTAAAATTTCCCCTTAATAATAATGCTATTTTCACGGAGTTATAGTTAGTAAAATGGCCGCCCAATCATTTTCACATTAAAATGAACTTTTCCAAACGTTTGCCAATTTGGCACCCGCGTATTTAGGGAACCATAGATAATAATGTAACTGATGTGGACGTGCACAACTGTTTCGTTTAGGTTTAAGGTTTAATAATTATGGACAAACATTAATTAAAACTTAAATCCAATCTGTCTGGATTGTGGCTGTACAATGAGCAGGTAAATTACTGAAAAAAATCTTACATGAACATTAACACCATTCTCTGTTTAATACAGTTTTCATGTTACTAATGTCAGTCTCCGAATAACGAAAATATATTAAATTTTAACTCATTATTAAATTTAAATGATCAAATATTCCCAACCTATTCAATTGATCAATTTTTATTTCAAGCAGATAGATTATTTATACAATTTAGAATATCAGGTTCTCATTTTTTAAAATTTACCTTCAATGCATACTTGATTCTAAAAATAGTTGTTCACTGAGTACAATTGTTTGTAGAATGCCCTGCGTAAATAATTTATCTAGAAAAGACTTAAATATTGATACTAAAAATGTAAATAAAGAACTGGAAAGAGTAGTTAATGATTTTTATTAGAAAAATATTTATAGTTTTTTAAAACATTTTTATTAAATGAATAGTAATGTAAGTTCAGTAAGTTACATTGTGAGAATTATGTCACTTTTTATGTTTTTACCCTCATATTTTTTATAATTATATTAGTTATAGTTTGTTTTTAATATTTACTTTTCAGTTATTTTCAAAGAAAGACTTTGTAACAGTCTTTGGATAACCTTGAATCGAATGAAACCTCATTCATGAAAATCGGTTCGCGCGTTTAGGCGCTACGTTGTTTACAAAAAAGGTAACAACAAGAACAAGTTCTGAAAATGCCGTTTTTGTTCATTTTCAGCAACTTTTTTTCACGAAATCTAATAGATCTGGGTTGTTGCTAAAATATTACAGTGATAAGAGAGGTTTCGCCCCATATTTTAAAGAAAATTTAAGAGTTTTATCTTAAAAAGAGAAATAAAAATTGTTAAATTTGGGTGTCTTTGATCCTTACGCTTTTTCTTGCAGTTTTTGACGATCAACCCTTATACAACTGTCCTACCGTGCAGTTTTAATAAATATTTCATTTTATTCTTTAACTAAAATTATTATAGTTTGTCTGCCCGTACATACTGAAATGAGACCCTGTTTAGAAGTAAACCTACATAACCCCAAGAATCTGCAGGATTTTTATGTATTTATTTATTTTTCTTAAGATTATTTAAATAAATGTTACAGATTGTGTGTGTATGCAATGAAATGTTGACGCGCCTTGAATTAAAAGAAATGAATTAAATCGAAACATATCAAGCAATTTTAAATTAATTTGTATACTTCTATAGTTTAAATTTAAACAAAACTTTTAATTTTAATAACTTAGGCAACCTTCAGCGGATAGCCTAAAGATTGTTGAAACTAAATTAATACTGAACACTTCGTTGTTCATTGTTTACAACGAACGATGCGATATCTACTACGCTCGAACAGATCTCAACTTCCCTCCCACTTGTACAATAAATATTTTTGTACGTGAGTAAGCAAACGTAAGAGGAAAAACGATCCATGAGAATCAAAAAGAGAAGTGCGCCTCATTGCACGTGAGATGGCCAAGCGTAAATAAGTGTGCAGCAGTGTGCACGACAATTCCCCAGTTAGTGTATCTCCGCCGTTTGTAAGTGGCATGTCGAGTCTCAAAACAACCTCAGTGGCGCCATCTAAACTAAATACTTTTCACTCTCTATATATTTATTGTGATTGTGTGCGATACAAGCAATGAACGGTGGAGGGGATTATCTAACTCTTGTACAATTTCCTCCAAGAGACGGCTGTATAATAAATGTCCCGTTTTAGAAACAATCTATCATCTTTATCACCATTATAAATATGAACCACCTCATTTTAAATTTCTATTTCATATATTTAGGTCGTTTGAGAAAAGTTATTTTAAAAAAATCTGCGTAAATTACACAGGCTAATTTCTTTTAACACTATTTTCAAAGTTCTATATCACAAATTTACTTCAAACCGAGTATTTGAAGTATTTTAAATTGTTTACCAACATCTTATACAGTTTGTGTTTGTTATTCTGAAACCTAACCTGATATAGACCTATACGGGCACCTCTCCTAGAACTGCCCTAAAAACAAATAAGACATGTTATACTTATATTTGTAATGTGTTATTCAAAGTTCACGATTATTGCTCTACCTCTTACAGCCTTTGGTTTTGCAGTTAATGGTTAGTAGCTTAGATCGATATTGCCATTTGTGGAATCTTAAATTAAACTTCGAAAAATCAAGGTAACGAAAGAATGCCAACATTTAGGAATCAAACTTGTTACTACTTTGTCCATGGGCAGACACTTCGTAAAATGATTAAATAGCATTTGGACTCATTTTAATTGAAAACAAACGATTCCCTTTAATTCGAAATTAAGAGTTATTCAATAATACCAGTAAATTCATCATGAGGTTATAGGTCTAAGATATAAAAAATCAGTTCAGATGTTTCTTAAAGACTGCCCAAATAATCCCTAAACGCATTTAAATTTAAAATTAAAACATCTACAATTTGAATACCTTGATAAAATTTTGAATATGCGCCCTTGGTGCATCCGTAGAAGTTGTAAGAAATAATGGGTTTTGGCTCAAAGCAATGATATAATACTCAAGATAAGTTATGTATTGATCAGTTAAGGAGTATGGGATAAGGTATTTAATATATTTAATAACATGAAATGAACAACCTTAAGGGAAATATTTTGTAAAAAAAGGTATCTTGTCGAAATTAAAAAATTCAAATAAATGTACATGTCAAGCACAGGATTACAGTACGCTTTAATTGGAGAATTTTATTTGTACTCAAAATTATCTCAGTTGAGCGTAAGATGGATTATTACAAATTTTTGGTAAGGTGTTACTAACTGAGTTTCAATCCAGTCTTTCAAAACGCAGATAGTTCTTTCTAAGTCTACTTTGTTATTTGCTAGAAAAGAAGAATTATATCATTTTCTGATTGTCTACCCAAAGTTTTAGCAAAATTAGATTCATGCTTTTTTTAATATGAAATAAGTAAATAAAAAGATTTTTGGCTTAAATAACGGTAGGAACTGGAAATTAATTTTAAAAATAATTATTGTTAAGAGCGCTTGAATGCTGACGTAGTTTATTGGGCAACTCATCATAATTAGTACTCATTATTTTATAGATGTGGTTAGATGCCAGTATGGGATAATATTGCTGATTTTATTCGCCGAAGTACGCTTGGTGAAGCGTGAGTCGGAAACATTTAAAACGGAAGTGTTTACACCAAAGTGTAAGAGTTATTTGGAGGGAAATTATGTGATTTTTTTTGCCACTAATGATTTTTTTAATTGCATTTTTCATTTTTATAATTATTTAATTTCACTTACTTTGTTTATTTTAAAGTATAGAAGCCTTGCTTTATATGTACATACTTTGAGCAGAATACGAAGTGTAGCTATTAAATAACGAGACTATTGCTGTAAAACATTTTATTTTAAATTTATACATATTTAGTTATTATCACCTTCAATATACACCCCTCCCCTATCCCTACAACGCTCCATGCGAATTTACCATTGTTCGAAACAATGCTGGAAGTCTTTTTCTGTGAGCTCCTACATGACGCGTGCCGCTTTTTCTTTCACTGCTTCAATGGACTGAAATCGTGTTCCTTTTAATGCAGATTTGACTTTATGGAACAGGCAAAGTCACATGGGGCCAGGCCAGGCGCATAAGGAGGATGACCTAAAAACTGGGATGTTGTACTTGGCTAGAAACGTCTTGACAGACAATGCAGTGTGAGCCGGCGCGTTTTCTTGATGGAGAACCCATGACTTGTTCTTCCACAAATCGGGTTGGTTTTTTCCTTACTCTTTCACGGAGTTGAGCAAGCACCTCACGGTAGTAATGTTGATTAATTATAATCGGATATTTTCATCCGTTTTGGACGTGGAAGGGCGACCCGGGCGGTCATCATCTCCGACGTCTTCTCGGCCATCTTGGAAACGCTTGAACCACTCAAAAACTCGCACACGTGATAAACATTTATCGCCACAAACTTCTTTTAATAAAAGATAAGTTTCAGTAGCGGTTTTATCAAGTTTTGATGTGAAATTTCACGACAATTTGTTGCTCTACTACGTACATGTGTAGTATCATGTTTTCGGCAAAACGAAACTAACACCTCTTACCCAAACGACGGTTCCGGTCAGACAGATTTCTCTACAAACACGTGAGACGCTGCAATCGAAAGAGAAGGCTTTACGCTGCACAGCTGTCGGTCTTTAGGATTTGGCGCATGCATAGTTCTTCTGTAGCAGCATCAGTCTCGTTATTTAATAGCCACACCTCCGTAATTATACTATAGTATAATCGTAAGAAGCAAAACTATTACAGTGACTATCATGAGTGGTATATTAAGTGTCTCATTACATCAGCATCGTTTGGAACACATTCATCCTCAATCTGAAATAGTGGAAATAAACTAGTTCCATGATTGGAAGATTGGAGTTATCCCAACGCAAAATGCTGCTTTACTAAGAACAAAAAAACAATAATAATGTTTGAAATTGAAGAAGTAGGTGTGAACGCAATGAAGTGACCTTGTAAGCCGAGGCGTGAGGTCAACAAGGTGAAAGCAGTATAAACTATCATGCTTGGCCAAGTATTTATTTCCAGCTGGTCATTAAGTTATTTTTGGTACTTATACTCAAGAGTATAATTGAGTATTGATCATATTTTTAAGCGATCAAACGTGCAGCAACAAACTTTAAGGTTGGTGAGAAAAAATCAATAAAACATTTCACATGCACATTTCGTATAATAAATATTAAATATTTTCTTAGTGTAAATTGGTTTTAATGAGATTATGTGGGTAGAGGTAGGATAAGACTAAACAGAAAAATATTTTTTTCAGTTTCAACAGCATGTTCTAAAGGGCATGCGCAGCAAGAATATTCTGAGTACCATTAAAGAGTTTACACAAAGCGAAGGCGAAATTCTTGCTCTTGTTCCAGGTTCTGTTTATCTTGAAAACGTACTTCTGAAGTTGTCATGGCGATTTTAATTGATGGATATTGTAACTAATCAAATGAACTTGCCAAAAAAGTATTTTAAGGCAGAACAAACAATATCTATATATAAACACATAACGAGTAAAATTTATTACTAATTGAAAAACAATTATCATATAGATCTGGTTAATATTTAAGAATATCACGGATTATTCAACGTAGTTCTTTAAAAATGGATATATGAAGCATAATTCACGCTGCGGAGTGATTTATGTTGCTGTCTGTATCTTGAATGATTAAATTTCTGTTTGTGGACGAGCATCTCGTTTAATTGTAATGATACAAGTTTTTTTGTTATTAAAGTTGAAATGCATTTGCAAATTAGTTTTACTTACTTTATTACTGCAGTGATCACAAATTTAATATTTGACGCAAATTTCTGCTGTCTTAGCCTAGAGTGAGTGAAGAACACCTCGGTCAATAATGGGGAGTAACAATTTATTATTAATGAATGCAGTAACTTAATACTACATAATCAAGTACTTTTAATGTTAACAAATAATTTTAAAGATTTTATATTTAAGTTGCAAAGAAAAATAAATAAAAAACATCAAAATGGAAAGGTAAATGGTACGAGGGTCGTTTGAAAAGTCCGTGCAAAAATAAAAACTACTTAATTTTTGTGGGTAAACCTTTTTTATTTTTCAACATAGTCTCCTTTTAGGCTTATACACTTCGTCCAACGCTGCTCTAGTTTGTTGATCCCTTCCGAATAATAGGATTTGTCCAAGTCTGAAAAATAACCATTCGTTTCTGCAATCACCTCCTCGTTTGAATAAAATCTTTTTCCCGCCAGCCATTTCTTCATATTGGGGAACAAATAGTAGTCCGAGGGAGCCAAGTCTGGAGAATAGGGGGGATGTGAAACGAGTTGGAACCCTATTTCCATTAATTTTGCGACCACAACTGCTGAGGTGTGAGCTGGTGCTTGTCGTGATGGAAAAGGACTTTTTTGTGGGCCAATCGTGGGCGTTTTTCTTGCAGCTCGGTTTTCAAACGGTCCAATAACGATGAATAATATGCACCTGTAATAGTTTTACCCTTTTCCAGATAGTCGATGAGGATTATTCCTTGCGAATCCCAAAAGACAGTCGCCATAATCTTTCCGGCCGAAGGAACGGTCTTCGACTTTTTTGGCGCAGATTCCCCCTTGGTAACCCATTGTTTAGATTGTTCTTTGGTCTCAGGAGTGTAGTGATGTATCCATGTTTCATCCACAGTGACGAAACGACGCTTAAAGTCCTGCGGATTCTTCTGGAACAGCTGCAAACCGTCCTTGCAACACTTCACACGATTTCGTTTTTGGTCAAGCGTGAGCAATCGCGGCACCCATCTTGCGGATAGCTTTGTCATGTCCAAATGTTGATGCAAAATATTATGTACCCGTTCATTCGAGATGCCCACAGCACTAGCAATCTCACGCACCTTCAGTCTTCTGTCATCCATCACCATATCATGGAATTTATCAATGATTTCTGGAGTAGTAACCTCAACAGGGCGTCCAGAACGTTCAGCGTCATTTGTGCCCAATATGGCCACTCCGAAAATTTTGAAACCACTTATAAACTGTTCTAATCGAAGGTGCAGAGTCACCATAATGTTTATCAAGCTTCTCTTTAGTCTCCTGAGGCGTTTTGCCTTTCATAAAGTAGTGTTTAATCAACACACGAAATTCTTTTTCGTCCATTTTTTTTGAAAATCACTCGACTTCCTCGATTCAAACGAATGCCAAACACAAAGAAATAGACCGATCTGGCTGAAACTTGGTGTGTGTTCTTCCAAGAGATGCTACTAACTAAACATAACCTCGATACAAGCCAGTGGTGCTATCTCTCTGACTTTGCACGGACTTTTCAAACGTCCCTCGTATTAAAGGTTGGTTTGGGCTGAATTATGGCTGTTTGGTTTTTAGAAGAATTGGCTACACCAAGGTAATAAGGAGTTATAGACTTTGTCTAACCTAAATCTGCACTTAATTTTTCCATTTTATTGTGTAAATTTCTTTTTTTACTCTAATTTAGAGTAACATTAGCTTTCATTACGATTCAGTCCAAGTTGTGTGTTCTTGAATACTTGAATTTAAAATTGTGGGCACCATAAATTTGGTTAAACAATTTAATTTGACTTACTCTTTCAAATCTCCTAGTTTTTTGGTTAAAGAAAACATTTCCTTATAAATATATTTGGAAAAAAGGGCAATTTTCTTTTGGGGCATCTCCTGTGTAGAACTGAGCTGAATACGAAATAGTTTAAGGTGAATCTAAATTTGTCGTTTTAAAGCATTTGATATAAATATATTGCCCTGTGGGAAATTTGTCCGTTTCTCTTGTAAGTTTAATTTTTCACTTAATTTACTGCTAAGAATTTGATTTATCATTTTCTCTCTTGGAAAATCGTGACCGTTTTTACTTATTTTAGGAACAATGAGAAGAAAAAGTTTGGCATTGCCTAAGGATTTCTTTTTTTCAAGAGCATTTCATAGATAGACTTGAGTTAACCAACCAAGATGACTAGGAAAATAGAAAAATTTAAATCCTTTTTATGTAAATAGCTTTGAATGGAGAAAATTGATATCACATTTTATATCTAGATTTTAAAGGAAATTGTTGCAAAATCATTTTACCTCTCTCAAGGAAATTTTTTGTATTCCATTTTTCACTGCTTATGCCCTACCAAATTCTAATCTATAAAACTACAGGATAACAAGCTAACAGTTGCGAGAAAAGTTTAAAAACAATGTTTTGACTATAGTGAGCTTCTTCAAGTCTTTCAGCGGGTCATTCTCCTTCACAGCATTTTTCTTCTTCATCGTCATTAAAGTTGATGGAGATTGCTGCTCCATCAAGCTCAGTTTTCAAGCACTGCAAAAGTAGATTTCATCTTAGGCTCATATACAATTTCCATGGCCTGTTTTTAGGGTAACCATGCCGCTTTAAATTAACCTCTAGAAATATCAGCCATCACTTGCGTTTCTTCGAGACAAAAAAAGTGACTGACTAACTTTTACTTTTGATTACTTATAGTTTAACACTTATAAAAGTTTTCTGTATTATGTACTTAGCTATTACGTCAACGACGGTCATGGACCACGTGTTTTTGTCTTTATATCGTACATATTAAGTTATACTGTACTTTTCGTGGAGATACAAGTAAATTCAATGAATTTTATAAAGTTCAAAAGATAGAAAGAAAAATGATTATGTTTTGTTTTGTTTTCTTTTTTCATTATGAGAAAATTGTGTACTATTTTGGTAATAAAGACTTTTCTTCTTCTTCTAAGCTGTTAGAACGATTCTGCTTCTGGATCCAACTAACCTAAGTCACAAAAGTGGTGCAAAGGTACAAACCTTTTTAAAGAAATTTTTGCATATCCCAACAGATTAAATTCATATTAAGTTGCTGTAAGTAGAATTTTGATTGTAATCGTTCAAGGCTGCCAATGTTACCATGACGAGCCTCTATATTGTACAAGATGTGAGGAAGTGCAAGCAAATCATTGGGAGATAGGTTGCTGGCCCTCTTCCTTTTAGGTTTTATCAACTTCGGAATGGTGTTCGCTTTCATTATTTGAAAGCCCAAGGCGTATAAGGCGAAAGGAAATCGTTGGAAAGCCCTTAGAGAGCCAACTGGCCATATTTCTGAAGATTTATCCACAGAACAATTCTTTGTTCTCATCAGGAGATACATTTTGACTGCTTAGCAATTTGTAAGAACACGTTAGCGTGTGTCTAGCTCTGCAGGACATTAGAACATACGTTGATTAAGAAGATGTCTACGCTAAGAAGATAGAGTTGTAATCTTGAAATTATAGATCTACTGGCGCAATATTGTATCATGTTCATGAGACTATATTGTTAAAGCCTTTGCGCTTAAACCTTCTCTATTTGCCTTCTCCTTAACGAATGGGTTGCTTTCAGTATTGTTGTAAAAATGGGGAAATAATTTTGTCCATTCAAAACTCTGAACCCAAATGGGCTAATACTTTGAAATTTCTGCATCTTTCTACTTAAAATTAGATCAGCTTAAGACCATCTTCTTCTTAATGGCTTCTTATCCAAATATATTCTTAGTTCACTCAAGAAAAAAATAATTTAGTTCCTAATAAATAGGTTAAAGTTACATTGGAAGCTAAATTCATTGTTTTCAAGTTACAATATTCTCACCACCTAAAGAAAATAATATATTAGATTTTTTTTTTCCAAAAGAATAAATCATTGCAAAAAAGATAAAACGTTATCTTTTAAGAATAACGGTGGGTATATTTCAGGAAGAAATATTGTAGTAGTTGGTCCAAAAGACAAAAGAGCAGGCAAGGCCATAGTAGGGTCCTAGATAGATGAAGTGTAGAGGGTGTAAGTGGATCAATGCGAGGCCTGGTGAAGAGTAAGAGGGCCATCATAAGAAGCCGTCGGTAAAAGGAAAATCATGGCCACCGTTTTGTGTAGAATAAAGAGGATCGCCTTGTTTGTGGATTTTCCTTGAACGTGGAAAGACCATTAATGGGCGATGTGACTCTCTAAGAAATGCTAGACGACCTGTGTAAAAAAAGATGAAGGGACGTGTTTTATTCTAAATAGAGTATAAAAAACTTTTTTTAAACATGCACTGATTTCCTTCAATTCAGCTTGGATAGTTTCTGTTGCATTTCTTATTTTTAATAATTTACGCTCATTGACAAAATAAAAATTTAGAAAATTAGCCCATTTATTGGCTATTCAGTTTTTTTTAAATTTGAAAATAAAATAATAAAATATTCTTTAAAATTAACAATAGTAATCGCTATCTTTACTAATCATCAGAGAAAAAACCTTGAATCAGATCTTTCAATTGCAACCACAACGAAAAAAGGAGTGTTGTCAGAGAGCTGTCAGAGATGGAATATGGGCATGAAAAAAGGGTAAGATAAAAAATAAATAAATACCTCAAGTATGAAGTACAGAAATACTTACTTAGAAAGGAGTTGAGCCAACTGTATTCGCTCTAAGAAAAGAATAGATATATTTAGAAATATGAATCTTGAAAAGTAGGTCGGTAAAAAAATACATTAATAAATAGAAAATGTGTACAAAAGTAAAGAAAAACTAAAGCTAATTTCTTTTTCTTAAAGTTCATCAACTTTAACCACTACTTCTCTATCTTTAAGTTGATGTGTTAAAGTTATCTTTTATTTATAAATTCTTTAAAAGTTACTATACAAAATAGCTTTTGTAAAATGAAAGCATAGTTTACGTCAATATCACGGTGATAAATGGATTTCTAAAATATTTAGAAAGCCTTGAAAGTAACTATTTATTCAGCAGTGGTACAGAACAAGTTACCACTGGGATAAAATTGCTTATAACTGTGAGAAAAACAAAATTGACACAATCAATACATTATTACCTTATTCGTTTATTACGTTGTCTAGATTAGGGCCACCCAGTAAACCGAGAAATACGAGGGTCGTTTGAAAAGTCCGTGCAAAGTCAGAGAGATAGCACTACTGGCGCGTATCGAGGTTATGTTTAGTTAGTAGCATCTCTTGGAAGAACACACACCAAGATTCAGCCAGATCGGTCTATTTCTTTGTGTTTGGCATTCGTTTGAATCGAGGAAGTCGAGTGATTTTCAAAAAATGGACGAAAAAGAATTTCGTGTGTTGATTAAACACTACTTTATGAAAGGCAATACGCCTGAGGAGACTAAAGAGAAGCTTGATAAACATTATGGTGACTCTGCACCTTCGATTAGAACAGTTTATAAGTGGTTTCAAAATTTTCGGAGTGGCCATACGGGCACAAGTGGCGCTGAACTGGACGCCCTGTTGAGGTTACTACTCCAGAAATCATTGATAAAATCCATGATATGGTGATGGATGACAGAAGAGTGAAGGTGCGTGAGATTGCTAATGCTGTGGGCATCTCGAATGAACGGGTACATAATATTTTGCATCAACATTTGGACATGACAAAGCTATCCGCAAGATGGGTGCCGCGATTGCTCACGCTTGACCAAAAACGAAATTGTGTGAAGTGTTGCAAGGACGGTTTGCAGCTGTTCCAGAAGAATCTTTTGTATTTTGAACTTTAATTAGTTGGATCAAGATACAGTTTGTATCTTCTCTACTTGGCAATTATATCGCCATGGATGATTATTACTGTTATCGGCCACTAATACGATGCGGAAGTGTGCTGCTACGTGAGAGGAGATGATCCGTGACTTCTCTCTTCCAACCACTGATGAGCTCACAGATTTTCACCATATTGGGCCACATTTTGACAGATAGGAAAAGACAATTTGTTTTTTTTTAGATCTACATCTGTTGTTTACTAAATAGGGCAGCTAGCACTGATGTAACTTTCAAAGTAAATTAAAAAAAAATTATTGATTAACATATGATTCTAATTACTCAGTAAATAATGCGTACATAAGCAAAACCTTAAAATGAAAAAATTAAAAGCGGTAGAACTTGCTGCAACATGCACGTTAAGGTTTCCTCAGACTGTGTTTGGTGCAGAATTAACAGTTATCCGAGTTATAGTTAATTTGGTTTTATACTAAGTATAGTTAATGCAGTATAATTTTTATTTCTAATGGCTTTGTGATAGTATATTTCTATTATTACTAAGATACCCAAAAGTTCTTCCTTTTCTTCCGATAAATGCACATATCCGGATTCCCAGTTTGTTGTTAATCCTAAACGAGGCTTTGAGGTATAGTTTTTTGAAAAATGCCCACTAAAATGGATTAAATAAGCGATGTTCACCAGATTTTCAACATATAGTACTGTTTCTCCGCAAGGAAGTCTGATTTAGGTATAATGAAGGTTGATTGTGGCTTTGAATATATAACAGTAACATAATTTTTTTTTTTTTTTACTAAATAGCCTTCAAATTAGTAGTTTAATAAAATTTGTCTGCTAAACTATAGGAATAACAGTTCTTAGCTCAGATTATTATTAATTTTAAATGGCGTCTTCGTAATTTCTACTTCATTTTATCTAAATTCATTTGCTTTAGTAGTCTAAGCTCGGTTTATTTATAAATACTTTTAATAGAACATAGTTTAGTTATCGTCTTAATCTAATGTTTAACCTAAATGTAGCTCCTTTCAAGCCATATGCCATATTCATGCAATATTCAGATCTCTTACGAGGTCTTATAAAGTTTTCAAATGATAAACATTTTTCAGTGAGAAAGCTCGATGAAAAACAAAAACTAAAAGAATTCAAAGATTGGGAAAGGTCAGAAATTACCCTTTTATCTGGTTGTTCTGTTGTACTTCAAACAAGTCAAAATCTAATTAACTACAGCCTGACAAGGCAAAGAGGTGTCTGTCCATCTATCCAATTAAATTCCATGTCTGTGCTAACCCGTGTAGAGTGAGATGTTCTCTCTTTAGCTTTTATTTATCAACCTTTTAAAACTTCAACCATTATTCTTCTTTTACAATCGCTCTTTAGAGGATCACACTGTGCTTATTACCAAGAGGGGAAGCCTCTACTTTTGACTAACTTCGGGGCAAATTAAATGTTATATATACGTACGTGTATAATACATAGTATACTAGTTGAACAATATAGCCATACTATCTAGAAATGCAGATGACTGAAGTTCTAAAAATAGCACGTAACAAATGGAACTTTACACAAATATGGGATATTACATTAAACCAAACAAAACTTATTATATTATTGTCATTGGAAATGGTATCTCATTTTTGCCTCGTCTTGAAATAGAATTCAACCAATTTATTATTTTATTATTTATAAAACACCATCTTTATAATTAATATAACTTTTCCTTTAGTAAATGATATCTCATTGCCTGGAGCTTCGGATTCATTTCTGTGCAACAATGAAATTACAAGAGTTGTAAAACGTCTACATAAACGTTATTTTCAGTTTTATTAGCTGTTTTAGTTTTTAGATTAGAAAAATTAGAATACATTAGAAAACAGCTGTATTAACGGATTAGAATTCAAAGCGAACTAAGCATCGATATGAAATCTTCAAAAATCTTACAATACACATTCTTTTACTTCGATTTACGTAAGTTAACTTTCTTGAACTGTAGAATTTGTTCTAAAATGAAAGTAGCTATCGATGTTAAACATGTTCACCGTAATAAACATTATGTTGAAAGGAAGTTTGGTAGCACAGATCGCCCACAGCCATACGAAGTTTCCTTAGAAAGAGGATTCAAACCAAACTGGAAGGTCTAATCAGACCTTTTGCCCATTTTAAATGAAGCCCTTTGGCAAGAGCCTGTTAAATTACAGATAACCAAAAAAAACCTTTCTCAAAAAGAAACAAAAATCGCCCTTAAATTCTACTTACTCGAAATTTCTATTTGCCTTTTCGTAATCAAATATTGCATTTCTACGAAATTCGTATTAGAACCCTTCAATATCTAGAATAGATCCTAACTATATCCCTCCCAATATTAAAATGTTGACTTAAAAATGTTTAAAATAAACGTAATACTCCTGCTGCATGTGCTTGTAAAGAAAAATCTTTTAAATCATTTCCTGAAAAAGATTGCTAATTACTGTAAACTCCTTCTATTAGACTACTTAAAAATTTTAAATTCTATTTACGAGTACAAACTTAATTCGTATCCACTTTAAGTGGTACTTTACGTGAAGCCTTTCCAAAACCATCTCTCAAAAGTGCCTTTCTATAAATATAGAGAAAATTTTACAACTAAATGGTACATATCCTATATATAGGTGCAATTATTGTGCAATATTTAAAGAAAATCGTTGCACTTTCTTTCGGCTAAATTTTGAAAAACATTCAAAAACAATTGATAATTTCCTTAGTTTAACCAGAAAATAATTAAATACATGTATAAATTACATTAAATGAAGAATATCAACAATGAACATTAAACAAAGACGTACAGTTGTTACAAGAACATCATCAGCGGAGAAGGCCAGCTTGCCGTAACAGCTGTAGATGAGAGTAATTATGGTTTTTTGTCCGCTCACGTGTCTCAGTAATTAACTTTAGAATTAATTTTATTATTTTCATTTTTTCTCACAACTTTTCAATTTTTTTACTCTACGAAATTAGTAGACGCATTATTCAAATCCAGGTGGTTCTCCGATCGAATTGAAAATGATCGGATTGAAAGTGATCCTCATGAAAAAGTGCCACAGCATTGCGAGAAACCGGGAAAGACTGGTTATATTGTTGGTTTCCAGACTTAAAACAAAGAACCGAAAGAAAAAACAAATGAAATAGTTCCTTCCTTGGCAGATTTCTTCTTTTCGTACTTTGACGCCAACAAAAGTTGTGGTTAGCCATTTGTGATCTTTAATCCAACCTAAATTTGGTATTTTTCGTCTTTACAGTATTATTACAGTTGCAAAAGTATTTCTAATTTTCTGTGAACAGAGCCCACGTCAATTTGTGAACACTAGTGATGTCGGCGAAAATAATGAACTTTGAAAATTTATAGTTATTGGTGCTAGCTTATAAGTGGCCTGCAGTGTACGAGGGTCGTTTGAAAAGTCCGTGCAAAGTCAGAGAGATAGCACTACTGGCGCGTATCGAGGTTATGTTTAGTTAGTAGCATCTCTTGGAAGAACACACACCAAGTTTCAGCCAGATCGGTCTATTTCTTTGTGTTTGGCATTCGTTTGAATCGAGGAAGTCGAGTGATTTTCAAAAAATGGACGAAAAAGAATTTCGTGTGTTGATTAAACACTACGTTATGAAAGGTAAAACGCCTGAGGAGACTAAAGAGAAGCTTGATAAACATTATGGTGACTCTGCACCTTCGATTAGAACAGTTTATAAGTGGTTTCAAAATTTTCGGAGTGGCCATATGGGCACAAGTGACGCTGAACGTTCTGGACTCCCTGTTGAGGTTACTACTCCAGAAATCATTGATAAAATCCATGATATGGTGATGGATGACAGAAGAGTGAAGGTGCGTGAGATTGCTAGTGCTGTGGGCATCTCGAATGAACGGGTACATAATATTTTGCATCAACATTTGGACATGACAAAGCTATCCGCAAGATGGGTGCCGCGATTGCTCACGCTTGACCAAAAACGAAATCGTGTGAAGTGTTGCAAGGACGGTTTGCAGCTGTTCCAGAAGAATTCGCAGGACTTTAAGCGTCGTTTCGTCACTGTGGATGAAACATGGATACATCACTACACTCCTGAGACCAAAGAACAATCTTAACAATGGGTTACCAAGGGGGAATCTGCGCCAAAAAAGGCGAAGACCGTTCCTTCGGCCGGTAAGATTATGGCGACTGTCTTTTGGGATTCGCAAGGAATAATCCTCATCGACTATCTGGAAAAGGGTAAAACTATTACAGGTGCATATTATTCATCGTTATTGGACCGTTTGAAAACCGAGCTGCAAGAAAAACGCCCACGATTGGCCCACAAAAAAGTCCTTTTCCATCACGACAACGCACCAGCTCACACCTCAGCAGTTGTGGTCGCAAAATTAATGGAAATAGGGTTCCAACTCGTTTCACATACCCTGCTGGAAAATTGCCTCCGTACTTGCAGCATTTTGAGCTTTTTTTTAGAAATTCTTTTCAGATTTTGTTGTATTCAAATAAGCGAGGTAAATTCTGTTACAGTTATTTTTCCTTTTAAAAAAATATTCTTCAAAATTTGACATCACAATATCTTTTCTTACCAAGCAGCGAAAGTGGTAAAACAAAATAGAATTATTCCAAAATTTTTTGAAATTTTTAATGAAAGAATTCAGTTAGCAAGGAATTTGATAATTTTAATAATAGGAGTAATTAATGTAGTTTTAGTTGTTGAAATAACGAGGGTTAATATTTAATTTCATTTTATGTTTTTCCAATATGTCTGCCTGGAGGTCTTTAAACGAATTTAGGATTAGACTTAATAAGAGTAATTAATGTAGTTTTAGTTGTTGAAATAACGAGGGTTAATATTTAATTTATAATTCATCGTCTAAATTACAAGAAAATTTCTCCTTTCTTTTTATAAAATGATATCATTACATTGAAAAAATCGATCTTCTATATCGAATTGGATTTTCCTTTTATTAAATCACTTCGTCTTCAATCTTCAATAGAAATTTTCAATTTTTAAGGTAATTTGAATAGTAGGTTTTTGCAAATGAAGAGCCTACTATAATTTTGACACAATAGTGCCCTCTGAAAGTGCAATAAGTGACGTGATAGCTTTTAGTAATTTTATTTTAATTACACTTAGTGTTAATAACACTTAAATATAATTAATTTTACGGCAGGGGCACTACTAACCAATCTTGCCTGTATGAGTAGCACTGTCATTAATTCTATTAAAATAATTTTACACGAACAGTCCTGCTAAACTCCTGCTGATGCAAAAATTTACAATCTAGACTAAAATAAGCGTTAAATTTGGTAAATCACGAGAAAATCCGTCTAAAAAGATTTACAGTTTTAAAGCGTTGTACATAAAATTTGACAGAAAAATATTTATGTATTTTTCAACAGACATACACACGTGAATTTTGGAGAGAAGGTTCCCCCCCCCCCAATTTATCTTCTCTATGGAGTGACTATGTAGAACTAAGAGGGGAGGCCCCAGGTGTTCAAGGACAACCAGGTCCAGTTCTTTTCTGCCCCACATTCCACCAAGGATCAGCTGTGAGGACCATTCTATTTATCTTACATACACAATATGAGCAGCCATAGATGGCGCTTTACTGGACTCAAATAGCTCGTAGTTTGTAACTTCATCTAATCTGTTATCAAATAATGCGAGGTGGGGCTATTAAATAACGTGACTATTGTTGTAAAACATTTTATTTTAAATTTACACATATTTAGTTATTATCACCTTCAATATACACGCCTCCCCTATCCCTACAACGCTCCATGAGAATTTACCATTGTTCGAAACCGTGCTGGAAGTCTTTTTCTGTGAGCTCCTGCATGACGCGTGCCGCTTTTTCTTTCACAGTTTCAACGGACTGAAATCATCTTCCTTTTAATGCAGATTTGACTTTGGGGAACAGATAAAAGTCACATGGGGCCAGGTTAGGCGAATAAGGCGGATGGCCTAAAACTAGGATGTTGTACTTGGCTAGAAACGTCTTGACAGACAATGCAGTGGGGGCTCGCGCGTTGTCTTGATGGAGAAGCCATGACTTGTTCTTCCACAAATCGGGTCGTTTTTTTTTTCCTTACTCTTTCACGGAGTTGAGCAAGCACCTAGTAGTAATGTTGATTAATTATAATCGATATTTTTATCCGTTTTGGTCGCGGAAGGGCGACCCGGGTGGTCATCATCTCCGACGTCTTCTCGGCCATCTTGGAAACGCTTGAACCACTCAAAAACTTGCGCCACGTGATAAACATTCATCGCCATAAACTTCTTTTAATAAAAGATAAGTTTCAGCAGCGGTTTCACCAAGTTTCATGTGAAATTTCACGCCAATTCGTTGCTCTACTACATGTCTAGTATCATGTTTTCGGCAAAACACCTCTTAGACAAAAGACGGTTCCGGTCAGACTGATTTCTCTACAAAAACGAGAGGCGCTGCAATCGAAAGAGAAGGCTTTATGCTGCACAGCTGTCGGTCGTTTGGATTTGGCGCATGCATAGTTTTTCTGTAGCAGCGTCAGTCTCGTTATTAGCCACACCTCGTAAAGCAGAAAACTCTATTTTTTTAACTTCCGTTGCAGAGATTCTATCAAAGATTCTTTCATATTTCGAATTCACTCAAAAAATCAACCAAAGGTAGTCCTGCAATCTTCAGAGTTCTTGCTATTCCCTACATACATATAAAGGTTAACTACATTTTCATTGATAAAGACCTGTAGGAGTTACAAAAGAAGTTGAGGACTGTTATATCTTGTATTTACACGGACAGAACTGTAAGTTTGCCGTCACTTAAATTCATCTGCAAACTGACCTTCGAGAAGTAAGGAAAGTAAACTTTAACAAAGGCCTAAGCTACATGCGGCATTGGAACTTGGAGAAACTTCTGCTTACAAAATATACGCTTTGTAACCTTCTCGCCCTACCCGAGAAGACAAAGTAAAGTTTTACAACGCAGTGGAATTAGTTTTGTTTAACGTATTTCATTAATACTCGCCGCCTGTAACAATATGAAAATGTTTCAATTCAGTGTTTTGCGTTAATACAGTAATACCTAGCTCTCAAATACTTCCTAATCATAACCCTTTGAAGGACATAGGCCCTTGGCAATGGACTTCCTGTAGGACCGATGAATGAGAAGTATTAGGATGCCTAATTCCTACTTGATGAAAGTATTTCCAATATTTCAAGTATTTCAACACTACAATTAGAGTTAGAACCGCTCTATTCTCTAGATTCAGAATAGTTTTGAAGTTCAGATAATGGAAAGAATTCGAGCCGAATTAACACATAAAACTTATGCCCCAAATCTACCCTCTACGAATGACCAGGTCAGAAAGGTACCGTCGTAACTTTCAAGAAGGCATTCGCTCTGAAAAAAGGGGTTCCGGAAGGAAATTAGATTGTTTTTTTGGAACATTACTGAATACCACAAGCAGCAGCGCTGCCTATTCGGCATCAACAGGAATTTTACACCATATTTTAATTAATTGCCAACTTCCATTTGGAATTCTCTCGGTAAGGAGTTGAAATTTTTGAATAATTCTTCATCCATAGATTTAATATCAATTTAATTTGTTCAGTAAGAAATCAGAGCGTTCAGCAAAGATTAAATGAATGTCGCTGCTCAAATTGATGTGAAGCTACTTTAAAAATGATAAAGAACTGCGTTAGAATACAAAATATAAGAGAGTTAGCAATTTACTAAGGTAAAATAATTGATCTTAACACCAGCCTATCAGAATCAGGCTTTAGAATTTGAGATACTGATTAAAACTGAATTTCATCTGCTTAAATTTTTTTTAAAAAAGTTTTCTTTTTATTTAATTTGATGACTGCATTGAATTAGTTATCACAAACTTTGATCTACAATTAGCCGATAGTTAATTCAATTAGACATACGAGTACAAAGCGTGGGAATGTTTAAATACAATCTAAGCGAACAACGTCATCTTACGAGTATATTGTATGAGGTATTCTTTATCTGTTGAAGCACTAAATATTAAGTATAACTTCTACATTGCTATTTTTTAAGTTATGTTTACATATTTAAATTTATTTATATATAAAATATCATCGAGAGAATGTTCTCTCATCTTTCTAAATAAACACAGTTTATGATAGTTAGTGTAATTTACGTGTATATTTAATTTTGATTGCAATCTTTAAATTTGTTTACCTTTAGAGTTTGATAATTAAAAGATAATTACATTGATAAGCACTGCTGCATAGTATTAGTGACATCACTTGGCCGATCGATTCTATACCATTCTAAAAGCAACAAAACATGGAGTTTAATTTTTACTATTTTATTTTAGGGCCCATCAAGATCTGTGGTCATTCTCTCGTTGTAGACCACAACACTGTCTATAACCAGATAGTAAGTTGTAAGAAGCTCCTAGAAAGAGAAAATAGAAACTAAGGACTAGCAACTGAATTCAAACCCGGTATCTCAGCGTTGAAATCCCAGTATACTAATATACTCATTCATTTTAGGAAACGGATAAACAACGGATAAGAGAATTATTTGGAACCCTTTTATACGACAAACACAAGGAAAAGACGACCCTGGAAATGATCCTTTCTGACATTACAAAACAATCATTTAGTATGCAAATCACTAATCAAACTGATCTGGACCTGAAAGCGTTGTGGTGTTCAATGCAAACGATCTCAGCCCTAACCATTTTAGCCCTTACAACAATTCCAAAATCCTCTGAACAATAATAAACTCTGCTCGTTAGGAATCTATAATGATCTGGATATTCCTTTACTATCAAAAGTAAACAAGCTTTGTATTCTGATATCCTATAGCATTATGTTCAAACAATCCACTCCTTTCGTCACCTTAGATACTGAACTCTTCTTAACAACCCTTCTAGAAGCCATAAACGGCGGTGATCTAGATTCTCAACGGTGCGAATGCTAATGTTAGTTGGAATAACATTTATCAGGCATACTTCAGCTTTTATTTTTTTATTCTGTTGTCTTTTTTTTATCATTTCTTTAGGTATTTATTTGTGAACTAGGATCCGTTGTCAACTTTTAAAATGACAATAGAAGCGTACTTGGAGAGGAGCGAATTATGATTAATCCCTTATTGCTAACCTGTTTGGGTACTATTGCCGAAATCCCCGGCTGGAAGAACGGATTGTTCAGAAGTTCAGCTTTTATGCATATTTCTGCACTTTCCCTAGCACAGTTAATGGGTTTATTCCAACTTTGTAGTACACTAAATTTCTCGTATTTTTGTTTCAAAATGGTTGACATCCTTTTACTTGTTAAGGACGTCTTATTTATGGCATTAATCAAAAAGAGAGAAAGAATATTGCAAATTTCAGTCATAATTAATTATTTTTGCCAAGCTTTCGATCTAGATTCTAGGTTATTTTCAGAGCTTAAGCTATTTACAATTAATTGTAATATTTTTTTTACATTGTTATTTCTAAGGTTAGTCTCTCTTTTTTTCTGACTATGTAATGTATGTTTATATCTGTTATTTTAGTGCATATCATTTAGGTCAAAAGCTTGGCCAAAAATTAAAAAACTTTTTTCTGCAACCATGTAGGGAAGTTCTCATTACTCAATTAAAATCAGCTGTGTAATGCCCAACTTCCCACACTAGTGGGGAAAAATTCCCATTAGTGTCACTTTCCTCACTAGTGAGTGGAAAAAACTTTATTGTGCTTCCTTGATATAAGAAGTTTTGTTATTAAATATTTTCTGTAAAACTTTAATAAGCTTATTTAACGTAACTAAATAATTAAAAAACGAATATTAAAAAATAAAATAAAAATTGAAAGGAATATAGAAATAAAAATAATACTTTAATAAATAATTAGATATTTTTAATTATAACAGTTAAAAAGGTTATAGTGTTACCTTATAGAAATTTAAAATGGATTCTAGTGATTCCTGTTTAGAGAACACTCCTCCATCAATAAAAGAAACAGCAGAAAATGTAATAAGTAATGTAAATACGTAAGTAATGTAAATAATTGTAATATAACAATAAATAAATGTTTATAATAAATAAATTACTTTTTGTAGACTGTAAAAATGAAATTTTTAATTTTTTTAGTTAATAAATGGTTGCAGAAAAAATATAATATTTAAATCGAGTGTTAAGTATTTTCCTCACACTCGGCAATTTGCACTTGCACTCGCCTCGCTTCGCTCGCTCGTGCGTGCAAACCCTGCCTCGCGTGAGGAAAAGTACTACTTTCCACACTTGTTAAATAAATAACTATTACTAAAATTAGCAATATTCTTTCTTCTTTCGGGATAAATGAATCAGTCACCAAAAACGATGAACAATCTATTACATTGTCAGGAAAATAAGATATTCTTATTCTTCTTCTGTGGTGTTTCTAAAATCAAACTGGATCTTACTGCTGAACATATCAAGTAAATATTGCATGTCTTGAATCCTGAAAAACACATCCAGGAAGTTACCAAAGAAATGTTTCCTTCTGTACTTTACATTCAGCCAACCAAGAAGTATGAAGTGAGGGGATAATATGTCCATTCCTTCTTATTCGTATTCAAAATAAAACGAATGCGGGAATTCAGAGAGATTTGCAATTTTAAATTCAACTCAGCAGTAAAATTATTTAACACCAAAGAACAGTAATCAAGTGAGGAAATAGATGAGAAGGTGGTAATATGGGATAGTCTTTTTTTGCCTTGCATATTTTGAACACTACTGAATTTAAAATCTACACTGAAGTAAAATCATAGACATACATTATTTGTTTTTTGTAAATTTGGAGTCCTGAGTGGATAAAAGCAAGGAGTCTGTGAAGTTACACTGAAAAAGTCTGTAGTGGTGCCATATTGGGTTTTCAGAAAGTGTGGTGGTAATATGGGACACACATAATAATTATATTTAATGTTCTCCGTTTCTCCATGAATTGTAAAAGTAAGCCTTAAATATACCAACAAAACTTTATTTTACGTAATTATCGTACATTAAGGATAAAGGATCTTTTACAGTCTTAATAGCATAAACCATGACCTTTTCATCCCTATTTTTACGTTTGCCTTTCGGTGATGGTCCTAATTTTGTTCTAGGCATACCTTTTTAGGCCCTTTATAGTACCCTGTAGAAAAAAAAACAAATTTATAAGTCACTAGTTTCGTCCTCGGTGCCACTTTTCACACTTGTTCGGCAGACGATTAACGAGATTGTTATATGGGACAACGCTGTCCCCATAATACCACCATACACCACGTACAATATAACCTCATTTTTTCCCCCAATATACATTCATATTTGAAATCCATAATACTGGCAATTAAAACTCTCTACTTTCTACATTTTTAATGTCTAAGGGAAATTATTCTAGCTTTCCTCGGCAATAACCAAAAGCAGAGGAAAATCAACCTTAAGAAAACTTTTTTAGCATTGACAAAATCAACACGGTCCTCTCTTGGACAAAGCTGCCATTCCATTGACGGCGCTGCCTTCTGCAGCAGACAAAGCCTACCCCAAAGTGTAGTAAGGCACCAAAAACTAACAGATAGCCACTACTGGTTTCACAAAAACAGGGGTGTCCCAAATTTCAACCCTGTCCCAAATTACCACCTTCTCCTCTACTAAAGTAGCGACCATCTGTTTTCTTAGTGTAATGAGCAAAATGTTTTTTATTATATTTGGTATCTATTATAAGTTAGTTCCACTTTGAAATTTTATTAGAAATGCCACTAACTTGATTATTCCATAAAATTCAAACAGCAATTACTGACATTCTTCATCTTACTTTCTAGCGAGAAAAATTATGCACAATTGTAATGTTAATTTTTGTAACTTGAAACAGCCTCGTTACTCTTATTTTGTAAACATATTCTCAAAAACAATCTCATAAAGAAAGTTTATGATTCATCTCAAATGAAAGAATAGTTTAAAATGTTAAAGAATGGATTAAATTCTCAAACCTCCATTAAAAAAATTGTTGACTACGTCCTTGTTGCCAGCAATAAATTTATACGTTTACAAAACATTTTATCACTTGGCAAAATGATTTACGATTACCGAATAGTTTATAAAGTGAATGAAATATTTGAGGAAAGTGGTGATATAATATAGGAATGTTGGCTGACTTTAGTTGAGAATATCTAATGTAAATGCATTTGAGCTAAAATAGATGCAGAAACTAATTAAATATCTATCTATAGATAACAATAAGATTTAGAGATGCCTTGCGAAATGAACAACTCTGAATCCATTATGGAGTTTCGCCAATGTAATCCGTACATTGTAATTTATACATTATAATTTGAGTTCATTCAAATGAAGAGTATAATGACTTTGAACCTAATTTTAATTATATAATCTTTATTCACAAATTTTATTGGCAAATTGTAATTAAATCTGGTTAAAAACATGTATGATTAATTTTAATAAAACTGTATTGCTTAGAATTAGAGTCTGAAATGAAAATTTAAAGTTTTAGAATTTGAATTTACGTACATCTTAAATAATCACGTGATCTCTGACTAGGAAGAAAATAGTTTTTAGCGCGTGTTTTATATGAACAAAAGCTCAAAAACGATTCGAAAAAAAAACAGAAAATTGATTCAGCGGCTCTTTCAGTAGACTGTTAGGCCTTACGGTGAAAAACCAAATGTCAAATTTGAACTCCAATTTTTCAATTTATATTGGACATATAACAACAATAATCCCCACAAAGGTCACCTGTAAAATGTGCTTATCAGAGTTCAAAATGTGTATTCTGGAAGAGTCTCCTAATCGATAGATATGATAATTGTAATCGTAATTTATGACTAAAGTTGGCAATACCTTTTTTTTTGCTTTTGGATCAATGATTCAGTCACAAAAGAACTAATTGTGTTGAAAAATATTCTATGAGAGTCAAACGACTAAACAATTATGACTGTAATTAGCTATAATTTTTCTTTCTTTTGAAAAACTATAATTATATAATATTAATGTTGAAGCTTAATAACAATTTATTGTCTGTGCTTTTAATTACGGTTTCAGAATGAATTAGAACATTTAGATTGTACTAATTTATTTAAACTTTTCCAAGTTGTAAAACTTAGTGACTTTCATTAACTTTATTTAATTTAAAAAGTATTTTTTTCTTTTTGTTGATAATTCGGCCATGATACACTATTTTAGTTGTCTACTTCCATGAGGTTGAATGTATTTTTCAATTATACGTAAAATGTGTAGGCGGTACCAAGATAAAATTTATTTTTACAACCTAAATCTAATTTTAACTTTGTCCACTTTGCCCCATACATATATTTAACTGTGTTTAGGAAATACGATATTTTCCATTTCTTTTTATTTAATAATATTCTTGTATTAGTTAATACAATTAAATAACTGTAACAATCTTTGTTACTATTTTAATTATGTTAATAAGAAGCTTAACAAGTGCCATAATAAATGGCAGTGGTTATTATTATTTTTAATTAGGTTTCTAGTTTTTGGGATGCCTACTACATAAATGTAGACAGTAGACCAGAGATGGCGAACCTTTTTGAGACGTGGGTCAAATTTTGTTCATTTTTTTTTCCAGTACTAGCTCTTGGGTCACTAATGCCCATTTGCACAAGAGTTAAGTTTAAAAATTTTAAACTGAATATTTTCAAAACTAAACATCTTTAAAATTCAGTTGGCTTAACGGGTAAAACGGGACCGAAACAAGTGCTACGGAAGTCTCTTTTTACAAACATAACTGAACAAAAGCTTACAAAAGTGTGTTTTATCTGAAGAAAAATCTAAATATGGTTATTTGCTTTGGGTTGTCGATGTTTCTAACAAACAAAATATGAGTAAAATTATACTAATAGAATAATAGATATTTTGTATACACTTTTGCTTTATTTCAAATACTACAAAAGCATTTGTCGTCAATTACGTTTAAGAACTGTAATGATCAAACTAAAAGGTTATAGATAGCATTTAAATTGCTTTTGTGTCAATGCGTGATTGAAAAAAAATACAGATAGAATATAAATTATCCACACAATTAGAAAATCTAAATCAACCTGCGTAAACAAACAAATGGTTGCTTAGCAATTGTGGGTCAGTGAAAAAGCTTGCGCTGGTCCGCGGGTCATAAGTTCGCCATCACTGTGATAGACCGTTTCGTCTGTCTTCAGCATCTATCTCGACGTTGTTAGTTACACAATTTCGTTATCAAATGGTAAACTAACATTACATCGAGTTATTCAGTGAAAACAGCCCAGCTGTCTAAATTAAGGATGATGATACCCTAAAGCGGTGTTTCCCAACGTGGGGCCCACGCCCCCCAGGGGGGCAATTTGATAGTTAAGGGGGGCAATTCGAAAATGGACTCGACACGACTTTAACCCTTTCGCTCCGGGCCATTTAAATGCAATGCTAGATATCGGTGCCAAATTTAACAAAAAAAGCAAATTCTTAAATAATTGCGGTAAATAATTATTAGGTATAATTCCGTTTGACGAGACCAAAATATCAACTGGGTGATTGGCGTCGTCAAGTAAACTTCGTCCGGGGTTCACCGCGGAGCGTGCAGTCTGCCGCGGGGAACCCCGGACGTTTTAAAAACTCGCTAAACAGCGCAGTTGTTGGCACTTAATTGGCCCATCGCTGCATATCAAATATGCAGTATCAAGAAGAACTCGCAGAATTGCAAAATGATGAGTCAGTTAAAACTTTATTTAATATAAAAGGAGCGATGGCATGGCTTTGTGAGGAAACAGAAATCAAATACCTAAATTCAACCAAATGTGCAAGAAAACTATTGCTACCGTTTCCATCTTCATTTTTAGCTGAATGTGGATTTAGTGCTGTAAATGATTTACTGGTAAAAAAAAAGAAATCGGCTGGATATAACACAACGTGGAGACTTGAGACTGCACCTAACCAAATTGAAACCTAATATAAAATCTCTGTGCAGCAAGCATCAAGCGCAAGGATCTCACTAAATTAAAATAATAAATTAATATAGAAAAATCTGTATTAAAATTATTTGGAATTTGAACTTCAGTTTTTCATTATATGTTTTGAAATTTTACTTACTGTGTTTTGTTAACAATTTCAGAGTGATTTCTTCCTAGAACCTATCATTTATGTTTCTTAAGTGAACGAATCAATTTTTTAATGTTAAAAATTATATGTTACATGGGGGGGCATAAAAATTTTAGAAAGGTTAAGGTGGGGCACGACACAAAAAAGGTTGGGAAACACTGCCCTAAAGGAAGTGAACACGTAAAATGGAAAACTAGCAGAAGAAGTAGCTTCTTATGTGTAAAGGATTCTAACCCAACAAGGCTCATCTTCTTTTAAAAATTGTAATTAATGTAACATTGTAATTGCAATGTTTTACGTTACTGCAAAACCGGTTTCGTGCGAAGCAAGCCTGGGGATCTAAATTTGCTATTTTGGGCTGTAGCTTATTAGCAAGAAAATACTTGTAAAACTGGTTGAAAATATGGCTTTCATTGTTTACAATCAAAGATTACGTAATAAGTTGTGGGAATCAATCTTATCATATCCCTTTTATTATCAGGCATCGCTTATAGTCTTAGATGGAATTTGGGAGCCTTTCTGTGACTCAGACCTTATTAGATTAGATTGTACAAGACGGGCGGTTCCACCAAAAAAAAGGGGAAGGAACGCAGGCAATCCTGATGCCCATTGTTCCCCGCCCACCCCTCATCTAATGAGAGATACCGGGGTTTAAAAACAAATCCGGCTAAAAATTACCAGATGCTAATATAATAACCTAACAAAGTAGCAACAGGACACTAGGGAGCTTGACGACTCAATCGCCCAGTGCACTGAATAAACCTAGAAAGTTCATTAAGATTACCAGATGCTACAATCTCCGGTAGGGAGACATTTGACCTTCCGAGACTCAGACCTTATAGTCTAGCATCCCAAGCTCAAAAATAACCTCCCTCAGATTCATTCTTGCATTTTACCTGACTGGTCGATTCTTTCAGATTCAGTCAACTCCACAATCTAGTCCATTTGTGGGAAGTGCCTTTGGACCAGTATTTAACACTCTTTTCCAAGATGATATTCCCATTTAATCTGAAACAATACTATCCCCTACTATAGTGATGAAATGGCGATCCTAGCTCGTAAACCACCATTTGTTATTTCTAGATTATAGATCACATTTTTTACTAACAAAATAAACAAAAACATAACACGATGGCGTCTGTGACGCCCAACCATCACAAACGTTCATGTAGACTCTCTTAACTTCCAATTTCAAATCATCGCTGGTCTCGCGACCACATTCTTGCAAGAAACACTTCTGTCCAGTGCTATGAAGTTTAAATGGGATTTCTCCAAACGTTTTTATGATATTTATATAATATGTAAGGCTTCAGATTCACTAGTGCGTTTTCAGCATCTATCTCAACGTTGTTAGATACATAACTTCGTTATCAAATGGTAAACTAACGTTGCAAATATTGCCTGAACATATTCCCATCATTGACGAATAGGTACCCTTAAATTGAGTTATTTAGCGAAAACAGCCTAGCTGTCTAAATTAAGGATGACGATACGCAAAAGAGGAACCCATTGCGTAAATGTCTAAATAAAAAATTAGGACGTAAAAACATTGGTATGTTGTACATCAGGTAAGAAAATGTATCGTCAACCGCAGCATAAACATGCTGTCCTCTACACCCAGAACTGCGCAGTTGCCGTCACTATTAAAGTAATAAATGGCGTGACTGCCCACCAGTTGGGCGACTACCATGTCGAGTTGCTTCACTCTTTAACACAGAACTCTTCATCTAGCTTCCATTTAGTCAGTAATGTTATTCATTTAGTGCGCTATTTATTGTCCTAATTCAGTCTTCTGCAGTAGTAAACACTTTTTCCCCTCTTGGATCCTCTGGGTTACTCTTTTTTCATCATTTGTCATCATCATAATCATGATCTCATGTACCGCCTTGGCATGAGGCTTCCATTCTATACATCTTCTTCTACAGTTTCCTGTCCTGAGCATCGCTCTCCTGCTATCCCAAGTAACTCCTCTCTTTTCACATGAAGGATCGCAACATGTCTCGTCTAGCCTTTCTTTCAACCTTTTTCAAACATCAGATGTTCGTAGCTATCTTGTTATTGGTAATTTCCTAGTTAATATCCAGTGCACAAAGATATATTTTATTAAGGAGTAAAACCTAAACCTGTATTCTCTATTGTTGAGGAAGCCTTTTTTGAACGAATTGAACATCTTTTCTGCAGCAATTATCTTGTACCTAACCTCCACGTTCATAAAGCCTTTTCATTCAGGATGAACGCCTAAGTACTATTCGGGTTTTCACAATGCGGTGCAGTTTGAACTAGGTTATTATTTTCTTTGAACAGGCTGATATTAAAGTTCCATTGTCAACTTCTTTTTCCCCTAGTCCTCCGTCTTCACCCTACCGTACTCCTTGGCGAAATCAACAAATCCCAATGTTTTTTACTTCTTCACTTTATGTTATATCCTTACCAATGTTATTTTCTTTTTCATCCATCATAATCACGGACAAGGTGTATTCCCAGAAGTGTGAGATTCCTTTTCTACACATCTTCCTCCACACTTCTCTGTCTTCTTCTAACGCTTTTCCATGTAACACCTCTTTTTTCACATGCTTCCTTCCTGAAATCTTTTCTGCTCGCCGCTAGCACTGTGACCCCTATCAGTTCCTTCTTCTTTCAAGGAGTTTCCCTAACCAGGGTTCCTTGCGCCAAGCATCCATCCTTCCCGATCCTGAGCGTCGCTTTTGCAAAGGCCTCGCGCTATCATTAGTTCCTTTACCTACGCGAGCCAGCTATTCTTAGGCCTTCCTCTTCTTTGTCTGCCAGCAGGTTGCCAGCAGAGAGCCTTTTTTTGGGAGGCGCGTATCGCTCATGCGAAGGACATGTCCAAACCACAACGGCCTTCTTTCGTCCACCCTATCCAGGATGGTTCTATCTATACCGACGGCTTCCCTTATAACCATATTTTGGGACTCTATCGAAGATTGTTTCCCTTAAACATCTCCTCCAGAATCCCATTTCTGTCGAATTAAGGGTATTGCGCTCTTTAATTGTCCGTGTCCATGCCTCGGATCCATACAGTATTAGGCTTTCTACGAGGGAAGTGTAAATTTGGTGCTTAGTGGAAATGCTCAAAGCGCGGTTCCACTATCAATTCCTTTTCCCTTAAATGCCTGTAATATTCCAGTGTCTTACTTGACTTGTTCTCGCTTGACTATAACTTTGTCCCTTTTCAAAATGCATAATAATCATGAGAAGTGTAATGGGGGAGGAGGAAGGGAAAGGGTAAGAATTAACAAGGCCGCTAAGAGAGATTAACAGACGGGCACCAGCCCTATTTATTAACTAAAACACAATAAGTACACTAACATAAAAGAAAAGAAAATACAAAGAAATAAAATAGCCTCAGGCTCCCTTAGCCTGGTAGTAAAAATAATAAAAAAGAAACTGTACGTGATGAAACGTCCTCCTTAAAGCGTACGCACACCTCAAGCTGGAGAGAGAGAAGAACTTGCACCGCTAGCGCCTATTACCTGGTCTTACGCCACTCAGGCCCTGACTGACTCCCTCCATTCGGCATCAGCGCTCGGTCAGGCTCGCTCCCCTCCCTGGTTCTCTTCTCTCGCGGCCGTCTCCCTCTCTTCTCTCTTGGTTTCTTGCGCTTACATTTGTCTCCCCCTTTTGAAAAGTGGAGTACCCAGTAAAGGCTCCACTTTTAGGGCATCCTCCTGCTTCTTCTCAGGGTTGGCTGCCATTTTTCCGTCTCCTAGCGGTCTCCTCCGTGAGGCGAATTTCGGCTAACAGTATGAACGCGCCGCTTGGGGTAGTATGTTTTCCACCTTATCTCATGAGTGGATGGGGCCTCTCCAAACGCAGCTGCCAGCGGACTGTTTACTCGGAGCTTACCGGGCCGCCTCCCCTCTTCCTCACAGACAAAAGGGTACGCTGTATCCCCCGTGAACGCCCCTTCCCAAGGATTTCTTTGTATTTTATGTCCCTAAACCTACTTACTGGCAAGGTTACCTTTAATTTCCCTGTTAACTACAACAGCATGCAACACATATTACTCTACTCGCCCCTGCCGTAAGGCCCTCATGCTATTATCTGGGCATGCTAATCTCGTTGGATTCGGCGCCTATCCTGCACGTTGACTCCAACATCCCAGGGAATCTCTGAGGTGGCTTCGCGGTCCCTTTCCGGGTGACTCCGTAGGTGATAGGGTGATCTGAAGCTGTCGACTTCTTCGGAGATTTCCTCCAGCGCCGCTTCTGGGTCCCAGGCGGACTCCTCCTCACTCCCTTCGTCACTTTGTTCATCCCCCCCACTAGTGTCGGTACCGTTCCCCGGGGGGATGTCTCCTATTTCCTCCTGGTGGCTTAGCTCCCCTTCCAGACTATCCTCATCATTTCCCCTTATCCAATTTTCGCATTCGCCGATGCGGCCCCCCGTTGGGTTTTCGCTTTCTGGGAAGGCCCCGATACCCCCGTTTGGATCCCGGTGCGGGTCCCTTTCCTCCGGGATGGCGTCGGGAGCCGGTTTTATCCGGTTTACATGTACTAGTCCATATCCCCCCTTGTTCAAGGCTAATTTATATGTCCAAGGTGAGGGTTGCGCTACGACCGTATGTGGTCCTGACCACGGGCGGTGGAATTTGCGCGCATGGCCGGCGGGGAGTGCAGGTTCATAAAGATAGACCTTCTCTCCTATCTCGTATTCCCTCATAACTTTTCCTTTATCGTGGGCTTTGGCCCTCGCGTGTCTCGCTTTCCGATGTGCTTCCCGAACTTCCGTGAACGCATTCGCCACCTTCTCTTGCCAGGCAGCCACGTACTCCGGCAAGTTGGTTGGCGGGCAACTGGGAGCAACTGAACAGTCAAAGGGTAAGTCCAGCTCCTTTCCATAAATGAGGGAATGAGGGGTATACCCTGTCGAGGTGTGCGGTGTGGTTCGGTAGGCCATCAAAACAAACGGCAGCCACCGGTCCCAGTCCCGTCCATCCCTCCTTACTACATGCGCCATGGCCTCTACCAAGGTCCGATGAAACCTTTCTACGACTCCGTTGCTTTCAGGATGGTAGGCCGTCGTCTGAAGCTTCTTTACCCCTAGCTGTTTACATGTCTGTCGGAACACGTCCGACACGAAATTTCGGCCCTGGTCCGTTAATACTCGCTTTGGAGCCCCATGCCTTAGGACGATACATTCAACAAAACCTCGGGCCGTTTCTTTTGCCGTTTGCTCTCGTAGCGGTACCGCCTCGGCGTATCGGGAGAAGGTATCTACCATCGTCAGTAGGTAACGCTTGCCTGAAAGGGAAGTGGGCAGTGGCCCCACGATATCAAGTGACACCTGTTCCCATGGTCGATGCGCTTCATAGGTCTGTCCCAGGGGTACTTGCAGCCCAGCTGGGGTTTTTCTTTCATTGCACCGCTGACATTTCCGAACATGTTTCTCTACATCTTCTTTGACTTTAGGCCAATAAAAGTATCTTTTAATGCGGTTGGTGGTACGTATAACCCCCGGGTGCCCCGACCAAGGGGCATTATGGAGAAGCTCGAGAATATGGTCCCTAAGGGATGCAGGGACCATTACTCTCCACTGATCAACGTTCTCCCCTCCCTCGGTCCAATATAAAAGGCCATTTTCCCCGGTCTTAACACACTCCGTCTCCCTTGAGAGTGTACTTTGGCACCACGAATCCCGTTGTTGTTCTCGCCGAAACCGGAGCTCCTCCGGAGTGGGTGAGCTTTGAATGGTTCCTACTGCCCGACTGAGCGCATCCGCGTGCTGGTGCTTCAAGCCCGGACGGTGCACCACCTCGTACGAAAATTCCGCTAACCGTAAAGCCCATCTAGTGAGCCTGGCGGAAGGGTCCTTTAGCCGCAGCATCCATTTCAAAGCTGAGTGGTCCGTTTGTAGGGTGAACGTTCTTCCCAGTAGGTAACAACGGAACTGAGCGGTAGCCCATACAACAGCAAGCAACTCGCGCTCCGTCGTTGAGTAATTTCTCTCGGCAGCGTTAAGCTGCCTGCTCACATACGCGATGGGCCTTTCCTTACCATCCCTTACTTGTGACAATATTGCGCCCAACGCTACTCCCGAAGCGTCCGTCGCCAATATGAAAGGATCTTTAAAATCTGGGTAGATAAGGAGGGAATCCGCGCATAAAGCTTTTCGGAGTGCCTCAAATGCCCTCTCCTGTTCCAGTCCCCACGAATATGGAGCCTCCTGCTTCAACAAGGACGTCAGTGGTTTAGCCGTATCTGCAAATCTCGGGATGAATCTCCGATAATATCCTGCTAATCCCAGGAAGCTTTTCAGCTCCTTTACACTCTTGGGGACAGGATAATCCCGAACGGCCTTAATCTTCTCGGGATCGGGTTTCAAGCCTTCTGCAGATACTACGTGTCCCAGATATTTAACTTCTTCCTGGGCGAAACTACATTTACTGAGGTTAACTTTCAGGTTAGCGTTTTGCAATCGGGTGAGGACTCGGTCCAACCGAGCACCGTGCTCTCCAATGGTGGCGCTGAATATCACTATGTCGTCCAGATAGACAAGGCACTCCTCGCCCTTGAGTTCCGCGAGCAAGTGATCCATCAATCTTTGGAAGGTGGCCGGCGCGTTGACCAGTCCGAAGGCCATTTTCCGATATTCATAATGCCCTCCCAACGTGGAAAATGCTGTCTTTTCACAGTCCCCAGGCCAGATGGGTATCTGGTGATATCCACTCGCCAGGTCCAGAGTGGAAAAAAAACGGCTCCTGTCTCCAGTGTCTCCACGATTAGGGGAAGGGGATAGGCATCAGTCTTCGTTATTTGATTAAGGCCTCGAAAGTCGGTACAAAACCGGTACCTGACCTCCCCTCCATTCGACTTTTTAGGTACCAGGATTACCGGAGCCGACCATGGACTTGACGACGGTGCAATTATCTCCCGATCCAGCATATCCCTCAAGTGCTCGGCCACTTTTCCCTTCTGGTAGTGTGGCACACGATAAGGTCTTTTGGTGATTGGCACCTCCTCATTAGTATATATGCGGTGGTAAACCGGTAACGTACACCCCTCTGGCCCGGGTTCCTCGAATAGGACACTATATTTCCTAAGAACCCTTAGGATACAATTCTGAGCCTCTTCTGGCAAATGTTCAAGTTTGCTCCGGAACTCCTGCTCCCGGTTATCTGGCGAGGCCGAGTGTTTCCTCGTGGCCTCCACTGCCGCGCAGTAGCCTATGATCTCCTGCTGTCCCATTAAGGGCTCAACGGTTCCCAGCGGTTGCCCTTTATCTAGGTGAATGGCTACTCCCGAGAGATTTACCACGTTTACCCATACTCGTTTCCCTGATGCCGTATGGACACTATGAGCCATCCTCAGGCCTAAAGGGACTGATGCCGGCTCAAACAACAAGTCTCCCTCCAATTTATCATGAAGGCGCCCTTCTAACAGTTGCTCACTTAACGGAGCCACCTCAGTCTTACGTGCTAATTTTACCTTCCTCATTCCTTGCTTCGAAACATTATCCGCTGTTCGATAGTCCGCGGAGTGTGCAACCTTCTCGATAAACCCGCCATTGGCTCTCACACAATTCTGCGGTACGTCCACTACCATACCCACGGCCGCCATGAAATCTAATCCGATAAGTCCATCCCCAATAGTACTGACTGACGCCACAGTAAAGCGGTGGGTTATTCTATTTCTACCTAGACGGCACGGTAACGTTTGGGTCCCCTGAACAGGGATAATACTCCCCGTAACCCCGGTCGCTGTAATCTCCGCATCTTTTAGGGGTACATCCGGTATCGCTTTCTTAATTATACTAATTTCCGACCCGCTGTCCACTAAAAGGCGTAGATGCCTACCCGCCACCTCGACAGTTACCAGCATATTCTTCGAAGTGTTCGCGCAGACGTTAGGAATCGAGATTGAGGCCCCTAGGTTCTTGTAGTTCCGGTGGACGGGGCTTCCACCGGTCCCTTCCCATTTGGGGCCTGGAGCTCCGCTACTCCTGAGTTACACGAGCAGACGTTTGCTGCGTTCGACCGCCTGGGGCATTCTCTCGCAAAATGTCCCTGCTGACCACAAACAAAACAGGCGCCCCTTTTCCCCTTCCTCGCGTTTCGTTTTGAGGGGCTCCCAGATTCCGGGCCTGGCTGAATTCCCGGGCAGTCTTTCGCCGCGTGTCCATCTTCTCTACATTTAAAGCAGGGTCCTCGGCGAGAAAAACGTGTCTCGTTACCGGATAGTCCTTGGACCGCACACACCTCCTGATTAGCCATGCGGACCTGTGCCTTTGCCAATTCTATCCTTGCTGCTGTAGCCACAGCATCTTGGAAATTAGTGGGCGGATGGTACTGTAACTGGAGCCCCGGCTCCCCACGCAAGCCCTTTACATAGGCGGCCAGCAAGACCTGTTCGGCTTGCTCCCTGGCGTAACGTGATTGCTCCGCCGTTAACGACTTTGGAATAGTACCTTCGCCCAATCGCCTGCATCGATCTGCAAAAGCCAACACCCCCTCGTCTGGTCGCTGTACAAGCGAATTTAATTGCAGCAGTCTCTGGGCTGGGGAGAGCAAGGTATCAAAACGGTCTCTTAATACCTTCTTAAGATCTTGGAAGGTTGCCGCCGGTTCTAAGAGCTCTGGGTGGCCCGCTATACACGCCGAAGCAGCGCCAGTCAACTTCAATCTACATATGAGTTTCAGATCATCATCAGTCCAACCCCCTGAGACCGCCAGCAGTTCAATATTTTGTAAAAATATATCTACTCCTTCCTCGTCTTCGCCTCCACCCCAAGGTCTTATCAGGGATTGCAGACTAAGGTCCCGTTTCGCGCTGCTAGTCTGAGCTGTAGTGGTACTAGACCGCGCTAGCGAAAGTCGCCGTAGCTCGTCGCATTCTTGTTTTAACACGGCCATTTCTTTCTTTAATTGCTCGATATCTCCCATAATGAATCGTTTCGTTAAGGAACTATAAATTCTCTAGAACAGGAAATATGTGGGCAGAGAATACTACAGAACTTTATAATTACGAATAATTGAAAACGCAAAAATTTGTCAGGGTTTCTTACTTTTCCAATAAAAGTTGCATAGATGCATAGGACTTTCAAAACTGTTTCCTATGATACCCAACATGCCATAGTGACAAACAACACTAATGATTACTATTAATTATATTTTAATTATTAATTATATTTTAATTATTAATTAATAATTTAATAATTTAATTATTACTTAATTACACTAATAAAGAGGAGAAAAAAAAATGCATAAAAATGATGAAAACGCTGCCGTTTCGCTGCAGACGCTCGAGCCTTTTTTGAGGCCGTTTTAACTGAGGCGTACTGTCTAGCAGCTCTCCCACTACTCCACTAAGAATCACGCTCTTAGCAACAGCCTCACCGACAGACAAACCTCTGTTGCAAACTTACTTTGTTATTCCAATGGTTATAAGGTCAACAAACATAAACAGAATGTCGTGCACTCGATTTGGTGTTTAATACTCTTCTATGGTAGTTAGTACACTATGTACAATAAGTTATTGACACTTCTATTCTTATTACTATTTACTTATTAATACCATGTACGTATTCTATCGCTAAATTACTAAATTTCAAAATATGGAACACACCTAAATTATCACCCACATAGAATAAACACAAACCAATTTTTTTTTTTTTTTTTTTTTTTTAATTACACCAAAGGAACCCCGTAACCTGACACCAGTGTAATGGGGGAGGAGGAAGGGAAAGGGTAAGAATTAACAAGGCCGCTAAGAGAGATTAACAGACGGGCACCAGCCCTATTTATTAACTAAAACACAATAAGTACACTAACATAAAAGAAAAGAAAATACAAAGAAATAAAATAGCCTCAGGCTCCCTTAGCCTGGTAGTAAAAATAATAAAAAAGAAACTGTACGTGATGAAACGTCCTCCTTAAAGCGTACGCACACCTCAAGCTGGAGAGAGAGAAGAACTTGCACCGCTAGCGCCTATTACCTGGTCTTACGCCACTCAGGCCCTGACTGACTCCCTCCATTCGGCATCAGCGCTCGGTCAGGCTCGCTCCCCTCCCTGGTTCTCTTCTCTCGCGGCCGTCTCCCTCTCTTCTCTCTTGGTTTCTTGCGCTTACAGAAGTAAAGGGGTTAGCACTCATTGGTAGTTCTTAGATATTAGATATTTCATTTTTGCCTTGCAGCTCCATCGTTCAAACTCCCCTACACTGAACCTGAGCCTACCATCGCTCCCTAAATCGTTTCATCGTCTCGAGGAACCTATAGGAGTCATCAAAATAATGACTTATGGTTTTGCATCAATTTGATTAAAGTTCTAAGCAGACTTGAATGGTAGGTATACAATATTTTGAAATAAATTGTTATAATGAGAAAATATAGAATTTTGGCCCAGATCCGTAAAATAGGGGCTTATCATTTTTAAACCCAGATTTCAAATCGGAACTTCCGATAAAATAGCCAATTTTTGATTTCTTTCTCTTTCAAACCATAACCTTAGTACGAGTACCTAATTGGAAGTTTTTGTTTACAAAAAATGTATTTATAGATTTATTTAAATAATATATATTTTTATTTTAATGTGATCCACCCTAATGGACCTGTAGCACGCATCATCATAGTTAGGATCACGGAATTATGAAAACACGCTAACTACTTTTAGAGAGATGTTACAAACTGTAGAGTCTTTGTAAATAACAACTTGATTAAATGCTAACAACTAAGGCACTTTTTAGGTACTTGTAAATTTTATTTTTTCTCTTTCTTAAATTCCTTGGAGACCTACTTAAATCCTCTTTACAATGAAACTAAGTTTAGTAGTTTAAACAGAAGTCCAGAGCATTAAGATTTTGTCATTTTGGCATTTTCGTGTCCATCACGAAACTTTGGTTATTTAGCTGGCATTTTTCTTTATATTTATTTATCTGTATTTTGTATTTTTCTTATATTTCTGTTATAACCTATTAAAACAATTTATAATATCCAATTTTTTAGGCTTAAGCTAACAAATTTTTTGTTAATCATTCCAAAGGCAGTTTTTTATTTAAAGTATTTTTTTTTTCACCTAAGAAATTCTTGTCTTTTGTGACAAAAGATATGCATGTAATTAACGTGTATACAATGTTGAAAATATCGTTACAAGTGTAGTGCGAGCCGCAATGAGCTTGATATAATTAATCGAACTGTTAATCGAACTAATTAATCTACTTGATTGATCGGATGAAAAACCGATACTAGGCAGGGCTATAATAAAAAAAAATCAAAGATGTACAAAAGAGATGTTTTAAAAGAGGGAAGGAATTACAGTGGCGTGTACTGGATTGTAATACAGAGTTCCCGAGTTCGAATCCAGCTGCTGGCACTTAGATTTTGTCTGTTCCTAGGAGCTTCTTACTGCTCTTTAGTGTTGCTTTTAACGAGAGAACACTGCTCGGAGGCAGGCAGTTTACTGAAAAAAAGCTCCGTACACCAATGACCTCAGATGTTGACGCGCCTTAAAAAAAAGAAGTTTAAAACTGGCAAGTGAAACGTTCAATGGAACGTTTTAAAACCAATGAAGTTCTTTAATAATTAATAACCCTAAAATTTGAATAGTTTGTTTAAATAATTGTAATTTTAGAAATAAACATTGGTTGGGAAAATCATGAAGGTTAGCAGAATTGCTATTAGTATATAGCGGCTATCTGGTAATTAAGATGTATGCACAATAGTTTGGTATAGTGAAGGCACGAGCCACGGAATAATCAATCCGCTCCTAGATTGCGTTGATGAATAGTTACATCGCCTCGAACCTAGTAGCTACTCTCTAGTCCATATCTTCTCTTAAACAGAATATCAACCTGTCAACCTTGCGAATAACTTTTGCTTAATCACCAAGTTAGGACGTAATTCTATGCAGGGTAATTACAATTCTCTTATTTAAGTGGAAAAGGCATTTTAATCCGAAACATGAATAGTTATCACAATTTTTTAAAATTTTTAAAAATTGATTTCTTGAATACATTGAACAGTTGAAGGCAATTTGTTTTCTGAATATATCAATTTAGTTTCATAATAATGTCGCTTCTAGGATTGATTTCCAAAAGATGAAAGTAGATTGTTCTTTAGTACTTTGCTTTTAAAACCAAATCCATTTATTTTCACGAGATTTATTATCTTCGCCAATAACTGATGGAAAGACCCCACTTTCAGACCTCATTATTTTTCCAATCTATCTTGAACCATGCTTGTTGACCTATTATACTCACAGTACTTACACAGAATTCATATCTTCTCCATCTTTTCTTTTGCTTTTTTTTTGGGTTTAATATAATTACATCGAAAAGATCTTTGTCTTTCTTCTTCGAAAAAAAAAATGTTATGTGGACCTTACATGATATACTATTACTGCAATCCTGTAGGTTGTAACTCACATATTTTATTCAAACTTTGAACATATTAGTCATATGTTCCTTACCGAACGATATATAGAGATAGAAAAGAAATTTATTATTCTGGGACAATTGTCCCCTAAGAATAAAAACAGGTACAATTAGAGGCCTTAATAGTTTGGCCTGTGGTTAAACTGAAAATAAATAAATAAATAAGTATTTACAAAAAGTGAAAATAAAAATAACAGCAGAAATTAAGGAAATAAATTAAAACAATTAGAATTTCGGAGGAAGCTGAATAGAAAGGAGATAACTGAATAGACGGGATTTAAAGATAGAAAGGGTAGGAGCATGGCGGACAGATGATGGCAAGGAGTTCCAGAGAGAAGTAGCACGTATTAGGAAGGACTTGTCAAAGGATGAGGTACGGTGAGAGAGAATATAGAGATCGGATGAGCGAGATCTGGTATTACGGGAATGAATCGAGGATTTAAACATAAGGAATTGAAAAATATAGGAAGGCCTTTGAGATTGGATTACTTGAAAAAGGAAAGAAGCCAAAAAAATATTGGCGGCGATAGACAGGAAAAAGCCACAACAACTCATCGTAGCAGTGCGAAATGTGAGAGTCTCTGGAAATGCTGAAAATAAATCTTATGAAGCAGTTCATGAAGCGCTTGAGCTTAGCTTCAATATCACCAGAAAGACCGGCCATACACTAAGCAACCATAGTCGAAATCGGGGAATATAAGAGAGGAAACTAGGAGTTGCCGGGTCATAATTGAAAAAAGGTGACGGGAACTATTAAATTGCTTAAGGATATGGAATATATTCAATAGTTTGCAACCATAATTACATCGAAATGTAACTTTAGAATAACCTAATCTATATCTCCGTGAGCATTGGCTTAAAACTGTAATCTACATCCAACTATACAATTGAATACAATATAAGCCTTGAATATATTTCAACGTTGAATATAAATTAGAAAGCTGAATATATAGAGACGAAGATATACTAAAACTAAACTATCCTAACCCAATTCGAGAGTAGTATTTCCAATATTCTCCAAAATTATTACTTTTAATATCTCAGTTCATTACGTTCAGAAATCCATAATAGTTTGATTGTAGCCTACGTCTAACTCTACAATCGAGCAAAATATAGAAGTTAAATGTATGATAGAGACGTAGATAGGATGTTGAAAATAGACGATCTTTCTTTAATCCAAAGTTATTACTTTTAATATCTCAGTTCATTACGTTCAGAAATCCATAATAGTTTGATTGTAGCCTACGTCTAACTCTACAATCGAGCAAAATATAGAAGTAAAATGTATGATAGAGACGTAGATAGGATGTTGAAAATAGACGATCTTTCTTTAATCCAAAGTTATTACTTTTAATATCTCAGTTCATTATGTTCAGAAATCCATAATAGTTTGATTGTAGCCTACGTCTAACTCTACAATCGAGCAAAATATAGAAGTTAAATGTATGATAGAGACGTAGATAGGATGTTGAAAATAGACGATCTTTCTTTAATCCAAAGTTATTACTTTTAATATCTCAGTTCATTATGTTCAGAAATCCATAATAGTTTGATTGTAGCCTACGTCTAACTCTACAATCGAGCAAAATATAGAAGTTAAATGTATGATAGAGACGTAGATAGGATGTTGAAAATAGACGATCTTTCTTTAATCCAAAGTTATTACTTTTAATATCTCAGTTCATTATGTTCAGAAATCCATGCTAGTATTAGCCTGTGTTCTATTTTTAGTTACATTCCAAAAAAGCTGACAAAACTTCATTGTTTAGAATTAGCGTGCTTAGCGTGTAGGAATTGGTAATTCAGGAATTGAATAGAAAAAGGAAGTATGCATTGTGGAAAGAACGAATGGCGTTAATCGTAATTCATTTGAATATTGTAAGAAAACAATATGATGTCATGTCACTGTTTATACGTCTCAATACTTCTTTAGTTTCATTGTTTGCATTAAAGTATTTTAGTTTACAAGGCCAACAGTATTAAAACTCTTGTGAAATTTTTCATTGATTTTTCTCACCAACCATAAAGGGTTGGGCTGCACGTTTGATCACTTAAATATATGATCAATACTCAATTACACTCATGAGTATAAGTACCAAAAATAACTTAATGGCCAGCTGGTCGGAAATGAATACTTGGCCAAGCATGATAGTTTATACTGCTTTCACCTTGTTGACCTCACGCCTCGGCTTACAAGGTCGCTCCATTGCGTTCACACCTACTTCAATTTCAAACATTATTATTGTTTCTTTTGTTTTTATTAAGTCTACAGTGTGTTGGACAGGAGCCCCGCCGGAGAGTAAACGTGGCATGCTCTGGCATTTGTGTGGGTTCATTTTAATACGCCACTTCCCTCAACAAATTTGGAATTTGAATTAAATATTAAATTACTGTAAATTATATAGGTAATGTGCTTACCCTTGTATAATACATTAGTGCAGGGGTCTCAAACTCTATTTATCCGGGGGCCGCTGGAGGTAGAGTCTGGGTGAGGCTGGGCCGCATCAGGTTTTCCACAAAGAAAAGCTCTTACAAAAACATTCCAATCTTATCAAATGTCTTTATTTTTTCATCTTATTTTGTGTTAAAAAAATAAAAATAACAAATTTATAAGAAATAAATAAATAAATCAGTAATAAATAAATGCCATGCATTGCAATCATTGTGAGCAACTCCTCTATGACTTCAAAATTGTCATCAACACCGCGAACATAGATTGCGAGATGGTCACAGTGTCGGTGATGTCTGTGGTCTCATCAAGAGCGACTGAGTATATACTGAAACATTTTACTTTCTCACACAGTTGATCATAAATGTCACTTGACAGGTGAGAAATGCGCTCTGCTAGGGTGTAGGCAGACAATACTTGCAGCCTGTAATATACACTTTTTCACAAATTCACCTTCATTGAATGGCTTTCCTGCTTTAGCAATCATCTCACTAACCACGTAGTTTCGACTGCTGCATCATTGTCTTTGGTTGCTTTCTTAAAGAAATCTTGTTGCCTCAGTAGATATGTTTTAAGATTAGCAACCCGGTTTCCCCTCTCTCATCACCCTGGTATTTTGCATACTCCAAAGCATGTCTAGTTGTGTAATGACGTTTCAAATTGTATTCTATGTGTACCGCAACTTTCTCTGCACAAATAAGACACGTCGGGATGCCCCTGTGCTCAACAAAGAAATATCGCACTTCCCACTTTTCCTGAAATTGTCTGTGCTCATCACCAACTTTTCTCTTCACTGCAGGGGCTTTGAAAAAGACATGTTTGGGGCTGTGCAATATACAGGGTGGAACCGGATAAGTGACGAAAAATTTTTTCCGTTAAACTACATTCAAAATGTAGTAGAACGCCGCCTGAACGAGTGTCCTATCTCTATCTGTTAGAAAGTTATGATTTTTTCAGGTTTTTTTTTCGACTAAACCCGACTTTACGTCATAAAAACACTATTTCTCTACTTGTGCCTCACTTATTTACATTTTTCACCTCATTTTCGGATTTAGCATTAAATTTCCTATAATAATAGATCAGTTTCGTAGTTATTTAACTTTAATCAGATTCATTTATTACAATAAGAACGTTAATTTTTTTAGGAATTTAGAATTTTCATGAATTTTCAAAAATTAGCCTCTTCGACAAAATTGGTGGGAGCAATGCGAAAACGCGCTCGGTTATGCGTCAGGAATCGAGGTCGGCATTTTGAGAACATGATACATCAATAATTACTAAGTAATTATGTATTTTACATGCTTAAAGAAATGATTTTGTTAATAAATAATAATTTTGATATGCGAGTACGCTTCATCCAGTCCCCTTTGCTTCCTTCGCTAACACCGTGTTTTTCAGCACTTTCTCAGTAATAGACCAAAGAAAACAGCTATTATTGAAACTGATTATTATACCATTGGAAAGAGTACTAAAAGGAGCAGTTTTTGGGAAATTTGACAGCCTCTAAGACCAATTTTGTCGAAGAGGCTAATTTTTGAAAATTCATGAAAATTCTAAATTCCAAAAAAAAATAACGTTCTTATTGTAATAAATGAATCTGTTTAAAGTTAAATACCTACGAAATTGATCTATTATTATAGGAAATTTAATGCTGAATCCGAAAATGAGGTGAAAAATGTAAATAAGTGAGGCACAAGTTGAGAAATAGTGTTTTTATGACGTAAGGTCGGGTTTAGTCGAAAAAAACCTGAAAAAATCATAACTTTCTAACAGATAGAGATAGGACACTCGTTCAGGCGGCGTGGTACTACATTTTGAATGTAGTTTAACAGAAAAAATTTTTCGTCACTTATCCGGTTCCACCCTGTATAATTCCACTTGGTGTCACTGTTTCACTGTTTAGCCGATGCGTCTTTTCGACTTTTTTTCTTCTGTCCCGCTGAGCAACAATTTCCGCGGCCGCCTTCGCTTCTGGGCCTGGGGCATTACCCTCGCAATAAGCCCGGCTGATGTCCCCCGCTTCCGAGAGCAATATACCCTACTGTGATTGGTAGGTTCATTCAGCTCCGCACGCAACACTGAAAAGTGCAATTCCTATCAAACTTGGGCCGCACTAACATTAAACTTTGATATTTAGGTGGGGACCGCAAACTATTGTCCCGAGGGTCGCGAGTTTGTGACCCCTGCATTAGAGGGAGGTATAACCTCACCAATAACTTCCTTGTTTCTCGGAAAATGTTCAAATGAAAGTTATATGTTAGATTTGATTACTTGATCATTTCAAATAAGATGCGAAAAACTGGGTAACCGATTTAGTACATCGCCACTGTCGGTTTATCTGATTTTGTTTTGCAGCATATTTGTTACCGAGTTGAACTTTCAAATTTGAACCCTTTTGCTATTTCGCGTTTTTGTTGCTTTCCATATTGAAATGAATTGTTGCAGTAAAATAATCAGTTTTAACTCAGCGGCAGTTTGTAGCCTACTGTACTCCTCAATCTGTTTTTTAAAGGTTGATTTCCTGGCCTACTATCATGTAATCTCGCTCATAAATATAACTACGCAATGTTATTAAAATTAAATTAGTATAATAATTAGAAGATATAACTGTTATTCGCATTTATTTGCATATTCGTAATTAATGAATACAATTAACATAAACTAATGTAATTATCATAAAGCTAATGTGGTAATGCTTACGGCCATTGTTTACATATGTGCGTATGTTTTATGCACAATAATGTTAGAATTCATTTTAGAGGATTCATTTAATTAATTATTAAATAATTCATTAGCTGATTGTTGTAATTTGTCCGCCATTAAGAGTAAAATTTAGAAAATCTGCCAGGCTTGTTTATTGATCTGAAGTTATGCAGAATACAGAATCGTAGGCGGATCTTGAGCAAGCGTACATGGATCATGTAAAATGTTACAGTTCTTAAAAAAAACTCAAAAATTTTTGTTTTCCCACAAATGGTTTACTTGTGTGTAAAAAAAGTTTATACGAGGAGTGGCTATTAAATAACGAGACTGATGCTGCTACAGAAGAACTATGCATGCGCCAAATCCTAACGACCGACAGCTGTGCAGCATAAAGCCTTCTCTTTCGATTGCAGCGTCTCACGTGTTTGTAGAGAAATCTGTCTGAACTGGAACCGTCGCTTGTGTAAGAGGTGTTAGTTTCGTTTTACCGAAAACATGATACTACACAGGTAGTACAGCAACGAATTGTCGTGAAATTTCACATCAAAACTTGATAAAACCGCTACTGAAACTTGATCTTTTATCAAAAGAAGCTTATGGCGATGAATGTTAATCACGTGCGCGAGTTTTTGTTTGATTCAAGCGTTTCCAAAATGGCCGAGAAGACGTCGGAGATGATGACCGCCCGGGTCGCCCTTCCAAGTCCAAAACGGATGAAAATATCGATTATAATTAATCAACATTACTACCGTGAGGTGCTTGCTCAACTCCGTGAAAATTTAAGGAAAAACGACCTGATTCGTGAAAGAATAAGTCACGGGTTCACCATTAAGACAACGCGCCGGCTCACACTGCATTGTCTGTCAAGACGTTTCTAGCCAAGTACAACATCCCAGTTTTAGGCCATCCTTCTTATTCGCCTGTCCTGGCCCCATGTGACTTTTATCTGTTCCCCAAAGTCAAATCTACATTAAAAGGAACACGATTTCAGTTCGTTGAAGCTGTGAAAGAAAAAGCGGCCCGCGTCATGCAGGGGCTCACAGAAAAAGACTTCCAGCACTGTTTCGAACAATGGTAAATTCGCATGGAGCGTTGTAGGGATAGGGGAGGGGTGTATATTGAAGGTGATAACAACTAAATATGTTTAAATTTAAAATAAAATGTTTTACAGTAATAGTCTCGTTATTTAATAGCCACACCTCGTATGTTGAGGTCTAAATAAAGGCGCTATATGTAACCCGGTTTTGGACAGATTTTGAACAATTTTTTTAGTCTGGATTGTCTGTCTGTAGATTCTCGTAAAATATCGGAGTAGCGCAGCGTTTCAGTTTGGTTCCATTCCGTCTGAAATTTTATCTGCTTTGCAAAGAAAAGACAGAAATGTTTTTATTATTCATTTATTTTTTAATTGCGCTATGTTTTGGAGACTAATAGTATAGATTCTTTCACCCTAAAGGAAAAGTGATTTGTTAAGTGCACGATTATGGATGCATCTTTGGGTTTTTCGTTAGTATTTTTCCTTATAGTATTGTCAGAGATCTCAGTGAAAGGTTTTTTGTAGTGACCTTGGTGTTCGCTTGATTGGAAAATGATGCACCGGGGAACTTCAGATTCGTGCGTGCAGATAACCCATCTTAGCAATATGTACTGACAATTCTTTAATTACAAAAGGCAGCTGCTAATAATTATCATATTTCACAAGTTTATTAAATGAACTAAGTGGTATAGCATAATTATAGTTATAGCATAGTTATGGCTTAGTAGCCGTACAAAATCTCCTTCGTCATTGAATGTAATGAACTTTTTTTAACTCACCGACCTAAATCTTTCGCTTATTAAATTCTAACTGGCCATTTGCATTTGGATTATTTAAGTGGGACAGCAACGTTACCTCTTTTTCTACTTTTTTTTCCGATGATTTTGCATTTAACTCGCTACATATTGTTTCATTTCCTAAAATGTATTGTTGAATAAATTATGACGATGTTCAATTTACATTATCACTTATATATGTGTTGGCTATACTCGTATATTGTTCGCATTAATAAAAGCCGATGCACTGAACAGAATGGTTTTTGTACTGGATTCAATTAACCGAACATTGAGCGTTGATATTTTATGAATTTCAAATAAGGATATGCTCGGTAACCAATTAAACTTCAAGGTAGGCTGTAATTCCCTTGGCCTATTCAACAAGAAATGTTGAGGCCTTTTTCAAATTAATTTTTGCTTTTGCTCGCCGTTCTTATTGGTTTACGCTGTATAACACATTCCAATTTTCAATTTGAGTTTCACGGGAAATATTTCTTTTGAGATTATCTGAATTTTGCTCAAGTATTTTTCACGATTCCAACCAATTCAGGATAATTATTTGAGCACACACAGACCCAAGATATAATTAAAATAAAATTCTCCATGAATTTAAGAATGTATAGTCTTTTGTTCCCTGAGGAGAATTATTATTGGCAAAATTTGGAAACATTTTACATGATATGGCAGCGTTTCCCGACTTTTTTTTGGCTCGCGTACCACTTGGTAGTACATGATGCTAAATTGTACCACTGTATTTCGTGAAATTTGTTATTCTGAGTATGTTATTTTATTATTATCATCTTTATTTGTAAAGGGATACAATGTATCAGTTACAAAGAAGTTCATGTTCACTTTATAACCTTTGTAAAGTGTAAGATCTTAGTTTTAAAACTTTTAAATAATTAAAAATTGCTTACATATTTTTCTCTTCAAAATTATTAATTATTTTACAAAGTTCTTCTTTAGGATTATTATATTCGTGCCCAAAACTTATAAATTAATATCTTCGAAGCATTCAACTACCTGTAAGTACCAATTAAATTTAATGTTGCTTGGATAGAGCTTACTCATTACAATCCAGTGTCTTTAAGCAGATTTTTACATAGTTATCATTTAAGTTCTGTCACATGATAATTCTATTAAATTTTCTTTATCTTTTATTGATAATAATGTAGTTTTCCTAAATTTTCTTTATAGAAGGGGTTTGAAATCCAATAATCATTTGTGTTTTCTGTTTTTAGAAAATAGTCAGACGACTTTAATCCTGTTAAATGTGCTATTATATTTGCTTGTATATCTTTAGGCAGACCAATATTATTATAGAACGTGCCTTTCTATAGTAACCCAATGAATGGGAGACTCGTTTTCAAATTGTGCACCGTACACTGAACAATCTTGTTGCCGCCGTGCACCTTGGTATAACATAAAACAAGATACTAAAGGCTGGGTGTGGTGCTGTTAAAAAGAACAATCAACGTGACCAGACTGCAAAAGTATACAATTACTTGACAACTGAAATTGTAAACAGCTTCTGTTGTAGTAAAAACGAGACAATATTAAGAATTATTGAGCTCGGACTTAAGTAAAACAAGAAATGGGTAAGACTATGAGAAAAACTATTCCTTTTACAGAACGAGATTTCTTCTTTAGCTAATTACATTTTCTTTATTAAACTGTATTCTTAATTCAAAAACTGTAGCAATTACAACAATTCATAAATGAAAAGTTTCCTTTTTTACATTGAAGGAAAAACGGTTTTTCACAGATTCCTTTGACAAACTTTGTCCCACTTAGTACTTCTACAATGTAAATTAATTATTCTTAATATTATTCAGGCAATAGAACTTAAAATGTTTTGAAATGAGATCTTAATGGAAACAGACACTCTTAGAGATAAATCTTCTACAATGGCGTGTTCCGAATTTCGACCTAAGTTATGAAATTTACTGTCATATATATCTTAACAAACTTTTAATTACAAAGAATTCTTCTTTTTCTATAGTTTTTAAACAAATCTAATAATTACCATTATAGGATTTACTGCATTGACACATATTTTATTGCCTCTGCTCTAGCCAAAAATACCATATACTGCGGTCGTTGTAAACCAGCTGTGCACAACCTGCGGCCAGCCAATATATTCTCTGCGGCTTGCCGCTACATTTTCCAGGCCTGATATTGTCAAATATAAGAGTAAATCAGATTTCAATCAGAAGATATTGTAAACTCAATTATTGTTTCTTTATTTTTTCATCATCCTAGTAGAAGCTCGTGTTTAATTTTACGAAATTAAGATTACATCGGAAATTGCAAGTAGACGCCTTATACGAGGGTCGTTTGAAAAGTCCGTGCAAAGTCAGAGAGATAGCACTACTGGCGCGTATCGAGGTTATGTTTAGTTAGTAGCATCTCTTGGAAGAACACACACCAAGTTTCAGCCAGATCGGTCTATTTCTTTGTGTTTGAATCGAGGAAGTCGAGTGATTTTCAAAAAATGGACGAAAAAGAATTTCGTGTGTTGATTAAACACTACTTTATGAAAGGCAAAACGCCTCAGGAGACTAAAGAGAAGCTTGATAAACATTATGGTGACTCTGCACCTTCGATTAGAACAGTTTATAAGTGGTTTCAAAATTTTCGGAGTGGCCATACGGGCACAAGTGGCGCTGAACGTTCTGGACGCCCTGTTGAGGTTACTACTTCAGAAATCATTGATAAAATCCATGATATGGTGATGGATGACAGAAGAGTGAAGGTGCGTGAGATTGCTAGTGCTGTGGGCATCTCGAATGAACGGGTACATAATATTTTGCATCAACATTTGGACATGACAAAGCTATCCGCAAGATGGGTGCCGCGATTGCTCACGCTTGACTAAAAACGAAATCGTGTGAAGTGTTGCAAGGACGGTTTGCAGCTGTTCCAGAAGAATCCGCAGGACTTTAAGCGTCGTTTTGTCACTGTGGATGAAACATGGATACATCACTACACTCCTGAGACCAAAGAACAATCTAAACAATGGGTTACCAAGGGGGAATCTGCGCCAAAAAAGGCGAAGACCGTTCCTTCGGCCGGAAAGATTATGGCGACTGTCTTTTGGGATTCGCAAGGAATAATTCTCATCGACTATCTGGAAAAGGGTAAAACTATTACAGGTGCATAGTATTCATCGTTATTGGACCGTTTGAAAACCGAGCTGCAAGAAAAACGCCCACGATTGGCCCACAAAAAAGTCCTTTTCCATCACGACAACGCACCAGCTCACACCTCAGCAGTTGTGGTCGCAAAATTAATGGAAATAGGGTTCCAACTCGTTTCACATCCCCCCTATTCTCCTGACTTGGCTCCCTCGGACTACTATTTTTTCCCCAATATGAAGAAATGGCTGACGGGAAAAAGATTTTATTCAAACGAGGAGGTGATTGCAGAAACGAATGGCTATTTTTCAGACTTGGACAAATCCTATTATTCGGAAGGGATCAACAAACTAGAGCAGCGTTGGACGAAGTGTATAAGCCTAAAAGGAGACTATGTTGAAAAATAAAAAAGGTTTACCCCAAAAAATTAAGTAGTTTTTATTTTTGCACGGACTTTTCAAACGACCCTCGTATACCATTCATCCTTAAGTCGTCCAGTTCATTGCATTGTCCATGCAATTGAAAAAAATTGCTGTTTAAATAGTTTAGAACTCTCTCTTTTTTTCATCGCCATCACTATCTGAGTGATGGCGATGAAAAAAAGAGGAATCTGTCCTGACCGGATTCCTTGCTGGACATGGCGATTTCACAGGACATCCATTACTTAGTGGAAGCTCCATAAAAAAGCTTTTCTTTTGAGAGTTTATGAAAAGGAAAAGTCAAAAGCTAGCGCGCTTAGACTGTTTCGGATATGTGAAGATATAGTTCCAGGTTCTAGGTTAGAATTTAGGTTGTTTCTCCATATTGGGTACCATCCGAACCATTATTTTCTAAGAAAAGCTCTGTTTGTTTTTTTCCTCCTCCTCTGGCTCGCAAGTCAGGTTAGCCAGGAGGTTATCAGCTGCTCTCTGTATCTGAGGAGGCACCTTTGAAGTACAGTACATGCTTCACAAGTTGAGTAAAGTGCATTATTTGATGAATTAAGAAATAAGTTTGATCCTTTACAAGAAAGATATTGATCACTTAAATATGTGGCAGGAGGTTTCCAATTTTTTTTTTGGTAATTAAACGCAACTCTCCCAAAATTACCAAATAATTATTAAACCTTCTTGTTTGTAACAGATGTAAAATTAATTTTTCGCCATTTTGTGTATGCTTGAGAACATCTAAAGCTATTAACATTTGATTTTTCTTAGAAAAATCACTCGGAAAACGACTTATTTCCCGATATTAAGAAAAATACTAGCTTTACTGCCTTGGCAATATTTTTAGTAGAAAGGGGATGAATAAATACATAAAAATTATCTTTCTCTTTGATAACAAGTAAAATAATTGAAATATGATTAATAAATACCAGATTTTGAAATGGCCTAGCACCTTTAATTTTGAAGATATCGAATTGCGGTTTCCGGTTTCTTTCATAACTTTTTATACTCTTTAAAAGTGTGTATATGAAAATGGGGCTCAACCGGGAACCCTTACTTTTGGACGCGCGTCAGCCGCGTATGCGGGCAGAAATCTAAAATCAAGTCTCATATTCTGAAACTAGAGGTGACGGGCAACAAATTTTTCCTCTACCATTTTTTGCTCAGATCAACCGTTTAAGCATGAAATGCATTTGAGTGGTCTGAAAATGAACACCCTGTCTATTAACCAGCATTGAACTACCAATCACCTCTTCAACTAAATGTTTAATGTTTAGGAAACTAGTTTTCATTAAAGAGCACTCCGCCACTTACGTCATAACATGACTGGCTATTTCCTGTCCCAGAACTAAGCAGATTTTTCCTTCCTACGCCTAAAAAAATCTATGAATTCTGCATACTCTCTGAATTGTTTAAATGTATGGTTCCTTAATTCATGACACGAATCATAGAAATCATTTCAATGATTTCCTTATTTGATAAATACTTAATATACTAGCTCCTAATTAAAGAGCGGTTAAAATAATATGGCCTTCAATGTCCAGTTAAAGTTCAGGAAATACCTTTAAAATGTTGCACGAGACTGCAAATTTATTACTCCTTAACAAAAACTTACAGTTTAAAATGTTAAGTATAAGGGTTGATTAAACGCCAAAAGGTACACAAATCAGCGAGTACCCAACATTTCATTAATACTTCATTAATATTTAAGTAATTTTACTGCATTAATTTTCATTAATAAGTTATTTTTTAGAATTTATTAGATATCACAGACCCTTATGCTGGCCATTTTCGTCTACAAAATATATGTTCAAGTAGCACTGTAGATTGACTGTAATATCTAGTTATTTATAATAATCAAACTATTAATTACAGGTTAAAAAGAAAAACGTTATAAAAAATAAAATAAAAATCGTCGGTTTAAGTTTATTCTTCGATTAAAGTAATTTTTATTGTATGAAGTAGTCAAACGTTTGTGATAATAGGTAATAATTATCTGGCTTTATCGCAAATAATATAGATTTCTTCAATTACATTCTCCATCTAGGTGTTCTTCCCACAATGTTGTATATATGTAATATAAAGTAAATAAGATATGCATATATTTATATATTTATATTTAGGACAGCTAATTATTCCAGTATTTTACTATAAGTAAAATTAGGGGGACTAAATTAAATTACAATAGAGAAATGAATAATTATTGTTTAATAATCTACTTGTTATTAACTGTGTGTTAATTGTGCTCACGAATATTTCGGTAAGACGAATTCAAGACAGTAGCCTACTCTAACTTTATCTTTACTTTATCATGCATGTACGTATATGTGATTTACCATCATTATAACAAAAAAATAATATAAATGAAGTGGCCAGCATAAGGGTCTGTGATATCTAATAAATTCTAAAAAATAACTTATTAATGAAAATTAATGCAGTAAAATTACTTAAATATTAATGAAGTATTAATGAAATGTTGGGTACTCGCTGATTTGTGTACCTTTTGGCGTTTAATCAACCCTTATACTTAACATTTTATACTGTAAGTTTTTGTTAAGGAGATTTTTGTACCTTTTGGATAGATTTTCCTTTTTGTCTATTTTACAAAGTTACATATCTGCTTTACAGATTTTTTTAAAATTTAGAATAAGCAATTCTATCATTATAACCTGATAAGGTGTTAACTACCACTGGAGAGATCTTTTTAAAGAATGATTGTAGTTGCAGCTCCCAAACCATCCTCAATAACAATTTTTTTGAGAAAGCGTTTTGAATAACATAGGAAGGTATTTGTACGTAAATAACAAAATTAAACTGCGATTTCAGTACTTCCTTTTAAGAGGAGTAAGAAAAATAAACTAGGATTGCAGTACTTCTCCCTAAAAGGCAAAGAGGCAAAGATTTTTTAATCGAACAATTCATTGATTTAAATCGGTTCACTCATTGATAATTTAAACGATTGCAGTACTTCCTCTTAGTAGGAGCAAGAGAATCAGTAACGTAGAGGAGCTATAACCACTTATTCGAGCTGAATTTTATCAAAATCGGACTAAGCGTTATAGAAATATTGGTAATAATAGTTTTAGAAAGGGCCTTATTTGGGTGGGGCAAACTCCCCTCCTTATGAGGCACGGTGCCGAGACTTTTAAAGTGCAAATCTGTATAAAATTTCGATTCGAATGACACTTCATTCATAAAAATCGGTTCACGTGTCGATAATTTGAAACGATTGCTATACTTCCCCTTAACAAGTGTAAGAGCTGATCGCCGCATTAATGTTACGTAGGGGAGCCCTAACTCTATCATCCTACCAAATTTTATCAAAATCGGGCCAAGATTTACAGAGTAATTAGTAATAATAATTTTGGAGGGGGCCTTACATAAAGGGGGCTAACTCCTCTCCCATTCGATGTTCAGCGTCGGGACCCCCAAAAGGCACATCTACATAAAATACTGAATCGAATGACACCTCATTCATGAAAATCGGTTCACGCGTTTAGGCGCTACGTTGTTTACAAAAAAGGTAACAACAAGAACAACAACAACAACAACAACAACAACAACAAGAACAAGAACAAGAACATTTTTTGAAAAAGCCGATTTTGCTCATTTTCGGCAACTTTTTTCTCGAAACCTATTAGATCTGGGTGGTTGCAAAAAAATTACAGTTATAAAGGAGGGTTTGGAGTAAGATTTAAAGAAAATTTGGGAATTTTATCTTTTATAGAAAAAGAGAAAAAAATTGTCAAAGTTGGGTGTTTTCCAACGTTACGCTTTTTCGTGCAGTTTTTGATGGTCAACCCTTATACAACTGTCCTACCGGACAGTTTTAATTTATATAATGGCTAACTGAATTATCTGCTTCAAAGCACAGGTACATTACGTTTTTAAACTTTCAGTGTGGCCTTAATTGTTTTAATTCTACACCCGTTCAGTGAAACTGTAAAATAAAATTAAGTACAATTTATTAAAATGAAAGTATTCATTAGTGCTTGTGTTAAAAATTCAAAATGGAAGTGATTTAAGTATGGAATAGTTTATTTTTATTTTTCCTCGTCGTGAGAGCAAATCGGCCTTGTTGAGTGTCGATTTTGTTTGCCGCCTTGAGTATGAGAAAAATTAATTTTTGTTTGCTTGAATGCTGACTGTGTGTTTTGTCTAACACAGGAACACAATATCGTAGAAAGTTCTAATTAGATATTTAGTTTAGACCACTGATCGAGTCCTTAACAAACAGCTTTCGGTTAAATATCATTTCCTCTGTACTAAAATATCTAAATATCTATTTCAAGTAAATCGTAGCCACAGTTTTCAGTAAATCTAAAACAAACCGAAATCTGCAATGTGGGACCTCCGTTTGATCGATTTTGGGCACCAGTTACGATCACTAGACTAAAGACAAATGCGAAGTATGAACTTACTTTACTGTATCGGTAAATTTTTAGTCAAATTAAGCTTGGAACTTCAGAATTTTTTTCTTGAATCAACTGATGTAGAAAAAAATATATCATAAACCCAAAACAAGGTAGATTATTACCAATTCAGGCATAATTTTAAATTATTATATTTATCCCAGCTTTCGACCTAGGACAGAGGTTTTAAGTAGAGAGCCATTTCTTCTTAAATAATTTTAATAAATCTTAACAAGAACCGCAAGGATGATAGTGTAGTCAAACTCTGTAGATCATTTGTATTCATAAATTATTATTTTATGATGTTCAAAAACATTTAAATGTTTTATGTATTTATTTTCATATATTGCAAAGTAAATAAACAAATAAATAATAACTAAACCTGTGTTTGAATGGAAATGGCGGCAGTCCTATATATTACGTACTGTATTTTAATGTAATTCTATTCAACTTCAAACCAAATCTCATTTAAAATTCTTTTTGAAAAAATATCTTTACTTTAATAAATGAAATTTTCATTTGTTTCAATAAAATTGAAATATACAATTTATTTTGGACAGGCTGAAGAGCCACAAAATTTGGATAAAAGAGCCGCACGCGGCTCGCGAGCCGCGGGTTGCCGACCCCTGACCTAGGGCAATGCTGGCGACGCTTTTGAGCTCGGCGTGCCCAAATGTTGAGAAACCCTAACTTAACTTTTACTTGTTTCAAATAGAAATATTCACAATTTCTTGATATTTGCAACCATAGTAGAAAAAAAGAAAAGATTTATTAAATGACCCACTTTATGATCAATGATCTGAGGAAAGTTTGCCAAATCCTTATTCTCAATAAATATCCGTAATTTCTACAAAGTACTCCACAAATCGTTTTATTGTTTAAAATTATATAATAATTATTTTGTCTCTATGGAATCGTGTCTTCCAAAATGAGTTTACGTGTTACCAATTTAGTTTGTCATCACGAACCTAGGGAATAGGTTATGTTCTAGGACGTAGACTTGTTGACAACTGTAATATTTTTTACATTATTAATATAAGGCAGGTGGTACACCAAGCTTTGTTACCTATTTGTCGAAAGCTTGACAAAAAATAATACAAAAATATTGCTGAAGTTGGCATTAATATTCCTTTCTTCTGGATGCATTAATCATTCATCAGCGATGAACAATTGCCTACAATATACCATACATGTTTTTATTTATTTAGTTTTAATTATTGTTTCAGGTAAGGTGTTAATCTGTCAAATATTAATAAAAGAAAATGGAAAGATAAGGTAAGAAGATTTAAAATGTTAAAGAACATTTTTAAAAATATCACAATTTTTCTGGTATTCATTTAATGATGCACGCTGTTGGCAATGATGATTTTAGTGATGACCGATTAGTTCCACACTTAGTACAAAGTGTGATGAAAAGTTTAGTTTACGAGGGTCGTTTGAAAAGTCCGTGCAAAAATAAAAACTACTTAATTTTTTGGGGTAAACCTTTTTTATTTTTCAACATAGTCTCCTTTTAGGCTTATACACTTCGTCCAACGCTGCTCTAGTTTGTTGATCTCTTCCGAATAATAGGATTTGTCCATGTCTGAAAAATAGCCATTCGTTTCTGCAATCACCTCCTCGTTTGAATAAAATCTTTTTCCCGTCAGCCATTTCTTCATATTGGGGAAAAAATAGTAGTCCGAGGGAGCCAAGTCTGGAGAATAGGGGGGATGTGAAACGAGTTGGAACCCTATTTCCATTAATTTTGCGACCACAACTGCTGAGGTGTGAGCTGGTGCGTTGTCGTGATGGAAAAGGACTTTTTTGTGGGCCAATCGTGGGCGTTTTTCTTGCAGCTCGGTTTTCAAACGGTCCAATAACGATGAATAATATGCACCTGTAATAGTTTTACCCTTTTCCAGATAGTCGATGAGGATTATTCCTTGCGAATCCCAAAAGACAGTCGCCATAATCTTTCCGGCCGAAGGAACGGTCTTCGCCTTTTTTGGCGCAGATTCCCCCTTGGTAACCCATTGTTTAGATTGTTCTTTGGTCTCAGGAGTGTAGTGATGTATCCATCTTTCATCCACAGTGACGAAACGACGCTTAAAGTCCTGCGGATTCTTCTGGTACAGCTGCAAACCGTCCTGGCAACACTTCACACGATTTCGTTTTTGGTCAAGCGTGAGCAATCGCGGCACCCATCTTGCGGATAGCTTTGTCATGTCCAAATGTTGATGCAAAATATTATGTACCCGTTCATTCGAGATGCCCACAGCACTAGCAATCTCACGCACCTTCACTCTTCTGTCATCCATCACCATATCATGGATTTTATCAATGATTTCTGGAGTAGTAACCTCAACAGGGCGTCCAGAACGTTCAGCGTCACTTGTGCCCATATGGCCACTCGGAAAATTTTGAAACCACTTATAAACTGTTCTAATCGAAGGTGCAGAGTCACCATAATGTTTATCAAGCTTCTCTTTAGTCTCCTCAGGCGTTTTGCCTTTCATAAAGTAGTGTTTTAATCAACACACGAAATTCTTTTTCGTCCATTTTTTGAAAATCACTCGACTTCCTCGATTCAAACGAATGCCAAACACAAAGAAATAGACCGATCTGGCTGAAACTTGGTGTGTGTTCTTCCAAGAGATGCTACTAACTAAACATAACCTCGATACGCGCCAGTGGTGCTATCTCTCTGACTTTGCACGGACTTTTCAAACGACCCTCGTATATATAATTGTTTGTATCACAAACATTGAAAACATTTCTTCTAGTTATTATTTATTCATTATTGTATGACGGATACATTATGTATTTCTATATGTACAGGAATAATAAATACATGTGCATACTCTCACCTTAGTTCAATTCATTCATGTTGTGCATCTAAACAATTAAACCTCTGGAAAGAATAGTGTTCCTTCCAAGTATCCGAGTACTTAAAGCAATAATTAATATGATTTCAATCAATTTATAGAAGGCATTTCAAAGTTCTGCATCCTGAAAATAGCAGGTGATATTTGCAAAATAGTTGATGATAGATTTCGTAACAGTTCTGGTTTTTAATTCTTGGTTTCTTTGTAAATACATTGAAATTTCTTGAATAATACTTTGAAAATATTAACAGCAAGTTATTGATGTTAAGGCTTCCACTTAGCTTTAGTTCTAGTTCTAAAGTTCCCCCAAGGAACAGCGCTGTCTTGTTTTCCATTTACTTTAGTTACAATAGTAACTGGCAACTGTAATCATCTCGACGTATTCAGTTGACTTGTAGATCTACTATCGCTGAAATCCTGCTTCATTAGCTGAAGGCATTCACTAAGTTCTGTAGGATCTGTTCTTGGGAGTGAAATTAGCGAAATTAATTATCTAAGACTAAATATTTCCAAGACATAAGCATTAATTGTAGTTAACACAGAATTTGTTAACAAAATTAACTTTAATGATTTACTTTATTTTAATAGAGAAATGCAAATTTATAGACAACGTTAATTCTGTTCACGATTTGGGTCTAATTATTCGTCTAACTCGCTGTCTTGAACTGAACACATTATAAGAGATAAACAGAATTAACTTTGACCCTCTGCTAACTAAATAAGCAAGTGTTATCGACAGAATATCTTAACAAGATGTTTCATACGCTGTTTGATTCAAAATGTTCCAACTTCTGAACAGAATAATTAACTTTTTAAAGAGTCCTAAATTCCTGCGTTGATTAATATTTTTGATTTCAGAAAAGATGCAAAAATTACGTGGCGTCTTTCATCTCTTCGTTGGCTAAATAGCAAATTTAGAAGAGAGTAATTTTTAGGACATAATGTTCTACTCTCTATGCAATGTCCGCTGTAACTTGCCGCATGTTCAGTAGTTTACATTACTAAGATTAAAACGCGATTACCAAGAACTTATACAATTTCTTCGTACAACCAAGTCTTTCATTAAAACTGTCTGATAGGGCAGTTGAATTAAGGATTGATCGGCAAGAACTGCACAAGATTACCATGTAGACATCCTGGAACTCACTGGAACATAATAAAAATAAGTTCTAAAACTTCTGCAGTTTTTCTTTCCAAAATCGTATGATCCTTTATTTTCTTTTCAACAACCTTGAGTTTTTACTAAAGGTTTTTTTTTCATTCTTTCGAGCATTAATCCACTAAAGAAAATTTTGATATGAAAAAGGGTCTACGTTAGGGTTTATACTAAAACCGACTTTTTAGAAAACCTGTTTTCGTATTTTAACTTTTCCATATCTCAAAATATTACCTTCACTCTTCGACGCATCACTCTTCCTCCTATCTTTTACAATCTTATTCCTTTACCAGTAGTAAACGTTACCTTGGGCTTTACCTTGACAGAAGACTTACATGGAACCCGCATACTCGATTTAAGAAGGACAGAACTCAACAGACGCTTCCGACAACTGAAAAGACTACTCGACAACTGATCAAAAACTCACTCTGGACAACAAAAGACTTATAGTTTATGTATGTATATTAAAGCCAGTCTGGGCTTATGGCATCGAACTGTGGAGGTTCAACCAAACGCTCAAATCTACAAAGGATCCAGTCCTTTCAATCTAAAACACTTCGCTCTATAGTAAACGCTCCTTTCTACGTCACCAATCATACCATTCACCCAGACTTGAACATTCCTTTCGTCACACAATTTGCTAAAACACGATACAGTAAATTCAATCTTAACATTCAATCTCATCACAATCCACTTGTACAACCTCTATCTTCCAGAACACTTCTAGACAGTCTTAAAAGACAGTGGCCTCGCGATCTCCTCACTGATGAAGAGTGTCAGTAGAATGTAGAATGTTATTGGAGTATTACCGCTGGGTAACTCCTCCACTCTGATATGTGTGAATGTTGCTTATAGTTACCCTTGTACAACGCAATGCGTTGGTTGTAACTAAGTAAATGATTAAAAAAAAAAAAATCCATATCATCGGTTTAAACTGGTTTCGAATTTTTCCGAATAAAAACAAGAAATACAACTTTATATAGAAATTGAAATTTTTCGTTTGTTATAATTCCACCTAGACAAACGGTTGACATAGAGTCCCCATACTAGACTGAAAAAACAAGAACTACGCTACAAACTTCTCGCCAGACTACTTGACAAACGTTCGAAACTTAACCTACATAACAAAAGACTCTTATATCTACTGTTACTGCGACCTATTTGGTCATACGGCATCGAAGTATGGGGATTGACTAAGCGTTACAACTCACTACGCCTCCAGGCATTATAGTCAAAAATACTTCGAAAACTTCTTAACGCTCCGTTCTATGTATCTAACCTCACTATCCATAATGACCTCAAGATCCCTTTCATTACAGATCTTGCTAACACTCGTTTCTTCAAATTTCATTCCTCTACAGCAGCTCATCCTAACCCTCTCATAGAACACCTATCTTCCTCCACATTACCAGGTAATCCTCTAAGGAGATTGAAGAGAAGATGGCCTCGTGATCTTCTCTTATCGTGAGAGCAAAGCACGTTACTGGAGTGGCACCACTGGGTGCCTTCTCCACTCATGATTTTCTTCTATTTCTTTTTTCTTATACCATATTTGCTTGTTGCACCAACTGTTGCAGTGGTAAATTACAATAAAAGATTAAAAAAAAAAAAATTATAATATTCAAAAATACAAAAAAGAATAGATAAAGTACATGTATGTGCATGCATAAAATTATACATTAATACTCTTAAAAATTACAGAAGTCATTTAATGTTTAAAATTCAACTGTTTAATATGTAAAAATTATTAATTTATGTCTTGTTCTGTTTAATAAAATATGACTTCAAAAAGCAAAGAACGTTAATAGATTTACTATTGATAAACGGTTTTTATAATCCGACAAACCCTAGTCTAGATGTTCACAAGTAGCTCTTACATACATAATTATTGTAGGCGATAAGTGCATCTTCTTTGGTAATGAATCTACCACGATTCCTGTTGAAAATAGCCATCTTTTGACCCAATCTTATTTTAACGTAGTTTCCAGTAGCGGAAAACATATGAATGTTGTAAAATATTAGCGTTATCATTGGGACGGCCTTTAAAATTGGTACTAGAAATAAATTACGTGCTTTTAAAATTTAGCGAACAATCCATTGCAGTCTAGTATTCTCTAGATCCAGGCGAGTGACTAGTGGAGGCGGTGACGATAATTATATTACATTAGCGGGTAGAAGTAGCTGGTGTTGGGCGTTACGAAGAGAGCGAGAGATAGATAGATCCACCTCCAGGGACGGCCTCGCAGCCAAACATCACTTCCGTTCAGATAAGGGCGCACCTCAATGTGCTACTTGCTGCCCCCACCTCACACTAAAATCCCTACCGCTGTTCATCCTATCTGATATTGCAATCAATATTTCACTAACATTAGACTTCACACCATCCGCCCAACACTATTGCGCTTTTATCTGCTCTTTTAGTCAATTCCTAAGTTTTCCCAAATTTCTCCATAAATCGTTTTATATTTATTTCTGAAGTAATTTTTACTTGTTTAATTTTCATTTTTCTGCAACCATGTAGGGATGTTCTCCATTACTCAATTAAAATCAGCTGTATAATGCCCAACTTTATCTCACTAGTGGGGAAAATTCCCATTAGTGTCACTTTCCTCACTAGTGAGTGAAAAAACTTTATTGTGCTTCCTTGATATAAGAAGTTTTGTTATTAAATATTTTCTGTAAAACTTTAATAAGCTTATTTAAATTTATTTTATCTAAATAATTAAAAAACGAATATTAAAAAAATAAAATAAAAATTGAAAGGAATATACTAGAAATAAAAATAATATTTTAATAAATAATTAGATATTTTTAATTATAACAGTTAAAAAGGTTATAGTGTTACCTTATACAAAATTTAAAATGGATTCTAGTGATTCCTGTTTAGTTTTTTTTTTAGTTAATAACCCTAATGGTTGCAGAAAAAATATAATATTTAACTCGAGTGTAAAGTATTTTCCTCACACTCGGCAATTTGCACTTGTACTCGCCTCGCTTCGCTCGCTCGTGCGTGCATGCCTCGTGTGAGGAAAAGTACTACTTTCCACACTTGTTAAATAAATAACTATTTTCATTATCCATTTTTGTTTCGTCTCATTAGAAGAAGAGCTGGAACCCAAATTTTCCACACTATTGTCCCTATTTTTACCAGTTCCGGCCGAAATCCATTAATCGGTAGTAGAACTTTAAAATGGATTTTTAGTTTTTAGACCTTCTGGAACTCCTTCGGTTGACTTTAACTTAAAGAGGGCGCTCTGTGCTGAAATACAACAATAAAGGAAACAACCAAAAAACACTTCAGTTTAATTTTTTTTTAAAAAAAACTCACGATTTCCTTTTAACGCACTTTTCGTAATTGCATTTTCTAGAATATTACAAATTTTTTACTGAAAATGGTCGAATTTAATACTGTTTTCACAAGTTCTTGTCCTCTTCGCTGCAAACTACCAAATTCTATTCAATGAATTGCACTTGCAGTCAGCCAATTATCCGAAAAATTTGGATTTTTGGTGATGTATCTAACCCTTACTAATATTTAACGCAGTTAAGCGCAAAATTTAATTTTAAAAACCCCTCCCACAGTGTGCGGAATTAAAATCAGATAATGACGTGGTATAAACGTTGAACGCAGGGCAAAACAACCAGAAGTTTACAACGTCATAATAGTCACTGCAAGCGACTTTTTCTGCAATCTCTGAGGCTTGAAATTACAGAGCATTCTGTGCTCATTCCAAAATCTTGCACCACTTCACGTATGCATTGCTCTAGTTAACTAGGGACGCAAGAGCTTTTACAAGGAAGAAAAGAGCTTTGAATTCTGTGCAAAATGAAATCATGCTCGTACTGAGGTCTGAACCTCTATCTAAGGTAAAAACGGCATTGCACAAGAGTTGGGAGCTTCTATTTGTGTGCGTAATTCCCCAATCTCTAATGCAGAGACCAAACATGTACCAACCACTTATCATTTGGCTGACTCCTACCGCAGTTCTATTGGTAAGATAAAGGGAAACACCCCACCAAATAAAATTCTTATTGTATTTTATTAAAATTTCGAGTTTTTATAGTTAATGGCAATTTTATATTTTTTACAACGAGTATACACGTCGAACGCACCATAATAGAGATTTGGTTTGACATGTAAACGCGCTTAACTGGTTAATAGATGTGTTTATTACACTTTAGATAAAAGCCCTACGTTACACTTATCTTAGAACCTTTATTCGAAAAAGCTGTTTTTGCGGGAGGGAAACAATTTTTAAAAAGGCTGAAAAATTGATTAAATAAAGTGTAAAGTGCCAAGTTTTTTGACTAAGCTCATTGTCGAATTCGATGGTGGCACCTAAATCACAAATCTAATTATAACTTTCTCTGATTTTTCGAATTTTTCCTTCTTTTTTTTAGACAGATAAATAAAAACGAATATTTGCTGCGAATTTTTCAAGAGATTAAGTGATTTAAATTCAGCTTAGTAAAAAAAAAAGTATAAATTAATTGCTGAGAATGACCTTCAATTTATTAAATAGGTTTTTAAAAGAATTTTTGGTTCCCAAAATGCCCTGCTAGACTAAAAGAAAACACATAATGTATTCACTTTAAGGTTGTTAACAACGAGAACTAAGTTTGTGTAAATTTGAAGCCTCGCCAGTTTTTCCATTGAAATAACACCAGCTTCTTTTTTCTTTTTAAGAAATAAACAAAATGGATGCCTTGTAAATTATTCTCTATGTAAACTGAAATAGGTTTTGGTTTCTTAAGATTCAAGTTTTCATAAAAACTTTCTGCTTTACATTTATTACATTTTCTCGACTTTTCTTTGTTTAAGTTTTTTTCTTTCTTTTTTTAAGTTTGCAAGACTGAGCGAGAAACAAAGAATGGAAAGATATTTTGTAAGGAGAGTCACCATTCTAAGGAAATATTGTGAAAGACGACACACGTCTAGATAAGAGTTCGGTCCTCTTTAGGTATAAATGAGGACAGAGCGTTGGGGGCCCTTTTCATTGCCACATTTAACCTTCAGCGAGTTTTTATCTAAACGTACCCTATCATTCAACAAATATATTTTTCTTAACGCCTGCCATTTGCCACCCGAATAAACGACTTCTTATTTTGTCCAATTTATCTTGAATAACTCGGGAAATTTTGAACTTTAAAAAAGTATTTATACTTTATCTTTACCACCACTTCTTAAACTGAAGGAAAGTTATCTGTTCTGAAGTTCAAGCGTCAAAAAAGTCATCAGCGCCTTGGCGTCAAAGAGTGGAAGATTCGTGACTTACGAGTACGATTCAAACAAATCTCTAATGGATCTTCAACTGTTTTTCCCATCGTTGCTACGAATTCAGTCTTCAATTCCTGGATGTGCTGCAGATTTTGAAGCCTGGTGATGGTCAGCGACTGGCGAAGGAATTCATTCTAGGATTCTCACCAAAGTTAAAGGCGGTTTCTCCTAGAACAGAGCTGAGAAGCTCTTAGATTCTTGGAGAGTATGATCTTTGAAGATACATTAGCCTGGTAGTTGATGTTCATTTTAAGTTTTGCATAACAAAGGAACTAACAACTGTGGACGTCCTTTGCCCATTATGAGGGCATGCCAGGATTCCACTATAATTAGGCCCTGAAACTTTCACAGTGTTGAGCTGAAACAAGGAGGCGTCTCTCAGGCAGCTATGTAGGCTGCTTCTGAGCATTGGGTTTGTATTTTTTACTCTGAACGTTTGATTATCCTTGGTTAACCGATGGATGTTACAATTACTCTGTTGGTCACGATGACTGTGGGCCGTTTTGCTCACAATTTTTTAATGTGTTAAGGAAGATGGGGTTTCTATTGAAGTATCTATCTCTTAAATTATCATTTCCTATTCAAACTAAGATCTGTACCATATTATACACAAATGGGATCATAATTATTCAATATAATTAAGTAAACACAATTAGCGAGGACAACTCAGCATTGAAGTCTTAATAAAAGCTACGTCATTACTTATAGTCACTAAATCTAAATTTTTTCTTATTTTTTTCAAATGAATATCCTTTAATTTGCCAGTGCTATATGTATATTTGTAACCTAAATTTAGGATATTTTTTTAAAAATTTCAGAAAACATGAAACCAGACAATTTTCCTCCTCAAGATTCAATGAAATAATAAATCAAGTAAATCCAAAACAATAGCATAAGTTAAATCCTAAACCAGCGTTTCCCAACTTGAGGTACGCGAATTACTGGTTGGTGGTACACGAAAAGTAATCAATAATGGCGGACATAAAAATTAAAAAAAAAAATTAAATAATAAAAATATCATAGAAACGGTATTTTATTAAAAAACTATTTGCACTCCCTTCCTGTACTCCCAATTACATTCTCCATATCGAAACCGCCATGGACCCTTTATTCCTCTTTACTTTACACCTGTATTTTAAATATTGCCTTAAAGTATTAGCCCTACCCTCGTTTCGACTGTCTCGTATTGTAGCTCTCGAAGTAATTAAGAGAAACACAGCTTTCTTTGGATGCTGGAAGAATCTTGCCGAGAAACACTCTGTGGAGTTTGACACTTCATTGGCCAGTCATAATCAATGGCAGTCACAACTATCGTTGTTAAGAGCAAAAATCCTCGCAACCTCTAGGGACGAATCTGTTAGAAGAGCTAAAAATACGGAACGTTTCCTCCTCTACAGGGAACTGACTACTATTAAAGTGGAATTTGGGGCCTATTTTGGTAAGAATCTGGATAACAAAAGTAAGTTGATTGATTTGAGATGGTTCTTCCGATTGAGAGGCGAGTTAGTAAATTTGGGTAGTGTGCCGTGGTTAGACAGTGAGGAGGATAAGAGACTTTGTACATTATGTACGTTTGGAGTGAGGGAGGATCTGTTCCATTTTTTGGCAGAGGGTCCGAGATTAAATGAACTTCGCATTAAATATATGGGATGCTCTAATATTTCCGGAACCCAGATTGTTCAGTTGCTATCCTCTCTAGACTATCACCCACTTGTAAAACTTTCCAGAAAAGCATGGAGTCTTAGAATTAAAATTCTTAAGGGAGACGATTCTTCCATTCAAAACTTTTAAATCCATAGTTATTTTAGTTAGAAGTGGTCGGTTTATTTTTTTTCAATTATGAAATCAACACAATCATAACTTTGCATTTCATTGTCAGAGTTTGCTTGTTTCTTCTTTTTATTATTTTTATGTCGGTATTATTACCTATATTGCTCCTTCTATTTTTTACTTTACATTATAAAATTTGGTGAATATATTATTTAATGTTTCTTTCACTGTTACATGACATCATTTTTTCTTTTATTATTCTATTATTATTATTATTATTAATTATTATTTTCTTCTAATGAATGTACCAACTCCTGCAGACGGCTATTAGCCATGCAATATTTCCTTATATTATAATTTATGATTTATGTATGTATATTTTGAATAACAAATAAAGGTTTATTATTATTATTATATCATAGAAACGAATTTTCCTATAATTCATAGAAATTATTTTAATTAATAATATTATACAGTAAAGTTGTTAATATGTACAGTAATAAAGGTTAGTCTGTCTCAAGATATATACGAGAAAATATAATAGCACATTTAACAGGATTAAAATTGTCTTTCATGGAGTATTTTCCAAAACCCGAAAACACAAATGATAATTGGATTTCAAACCCCTTTCTAGAATTAGAATTGCTCATTAGAATGGTTATAACTACAAACCTAATATTTCTATAATAAAACAGGGAACATTTGCATTTAACTGATTTAAATAGAATAAATAACATTATGTTTATTATATTTTGAAATTCTTAAAATTGATAACAAAATGTTGGTCAACAATATTTAACATAGATAATTTTTTTTCCAAGTTTTTTAAGAATTCATTCTGAATTAAGATTGGGTGGCCCTTATGTTATTAAATTTAAAATAAATAATGTAATTTTTACAATCAAACCCAAAGGTCATTGTTTGATAAGAATGAGCTAGGAAACATTAATTTACCGGTTTATCAGCTGCCCAGTCTACGAAAGTTTTAGAATCCCACTCCATATAAACAAATATAATAATCCTAAAGAAGAACTTTGTAAAATAAATAATAATTTTGAAGAGAAAAATATGTACGCAATTTTTAATTATTTAAAAAAGTTTTAAAACAAAGATCTTACACTTTACAAAGTTTATAAAGTGAACTTGAACTTCTTTGTAACAGATTCATTGTATCTCTATGCAAATAAAGATAATAATAATAAAATAACACACTCGGAATAACAAATTTCACGAAATACAATCACATTTACCAATGATGTACTAAATACCAATTGGTACGCGAGCCAAAAAAAAGGTTGGAAAACTCTGTCCTAAAATGATAAGTATTCAAGAAAATTCTTAAGTTTTAAATATTCATCCCATTTTAAAAAATAAACTGCGTCCATGAGGGAAATGTAATCTCGTTGGGCCTTTGTTCAAGTGTAAAGGAAAATATCAGAACTTCTGGTTGAGTAAATAAGGGAAGCTGACTCCTTCTAAGTTAGATGGAGCAATTGGTAGAGGAGTTAGTGGGTGCAGTTACACGGTACGGCCAGGGCAAGGGACTGAACTTCTATCACGCGAGCCTTAAATTTAGGTCAAGCTTGTTCTAAAATGTCGATTACATTGAGCCAGCTGGATTAAGGTATTAGAGGATTCACTCTTCATAATTGTACATTCACTTTCTTATACCTTCAAAGTGGTGTAATTGCAATCATAAATATTTTTCCCTTTCTCTTATTCTACGTACTAATAAAAGATATGGTAATTGTGAAGATTTTTGATTTATATCAATTTATATGAGATATAACACCAAGAAATTACTTGTAATTAAAATTAATTTGAAAGTAGTAAGATACCCTAACAAGAAAGTAACTGGGTATATATTTATTCTTATCTAATAATTAGCTATTTCAAAATCGTGTTCATCAATATCTAAACGAGAAGTTAGAGAAGTAGAACTTTAAAACAAGTATTTAAAGAACAGCTTCCGCCATTTAGTATCTTGACTTTGTAATTGTAATCTCTCCATTCTACTAAACAAACCTCTAGAAATTTATTACCTTCTGGTAAATACGTGAAATAAAGCCTGCGGTACACCAACTTAACAAAACCTATACACCTACAAGCATCTAACCGCATACCAGAACTGATCCGTATATTGCTGCATAGTAGTAAATAAAATATGTCTGTTATCCCATTTATTCTGAAAGAAAATTACAGTATATAATCCACAATAGACTTTATTTTCAAATATTTAAGTTTATTTATTTATTTAGACAATATTATTAAATACGGTAAATTATGATATTCTTTTAATATTCAAATTGTGGTAAAAATTTATACATATATAGGTGTTATTGAAAGACGACGGAAGAATTCAAAAGCGAAGACCCTATGAAGTCTACCTTAGAGAAAGATAATTTATGATTAATGATTAACTTTCAACTTATAAGTTTTAGAGGGGGGTACAATGATCCAACTTTACCAGATCTATTGTGTACCTCTTACTGGTACCACATGAAACCCTAAAGCTAATTCTCTCTATTTGAAGATATCTAAAAAATATATAGATTCTGAGATGGCCCTAGCTTCACCTAGAATCACATTTGTTGACCCAGATTCTTCTGGTGCTCTGTGTATCAAAGGTGCTTTGCAAAGAAACCTATTAGCTTACGTATTAATATTTATGAGGTTCACGGATGGGACTCTAAGACAATCTGGGCTGATAGACTTAAGAGTCTGGAAACAAGTACTCGGAACCCATGGGAAAATCTCTATGGATAATCCTAAATCATTTTCTAAGCTTTAAAATTCATGCAATAAGAAGATTGGTGCAGTTCAAACTCGACGGGATCTATCTAGGATTAGAAGATTGTCATACTCTCTGACACTAGGCTCTCATTAAAGTGATGAGCTCTATTATAACAACTCGAGGATGGTTTAAGAATGCCTCTGCTAACTGAATGACCTAGGCAGAGAAAATATAGTTACATAGGAGAAAGATTGTAAAGCTTCGCAGAGGAGTCAGCTTTACAGGTCTCCGACAGGCTGGAAGATCTCTCTTGGCAGATACGTATGACTGGAACCGACTTGGGCGAGCCTCGATATGAATGAATACCTAATAGGATAAATTTTGAAGGTTACAAGTTCGATGAAATCGTTTGAAGTCAACAAGATTACCTATGGATCTCACACAACTATCTTAACATAAAAACAAAGTTGATCAAAAATTGGGCATATTAACCCCGCACTCTGTAATTCGCATGTATGTGATACTATACTTAGGATTCAAGATTGGCGAGGAATCGGTCAAATAAAACAATTCATCTTTTTGCCAAAGTTTCGACAAATATATTGTCTTCTTCAGAGCGAGGCTATGCGAATTGGTTGAGTTACAGAATTTGACCGATTCCTCGCCAATCTTGAAGCCTAAGTTTAACAATTTACGGTCATGAAACCTATATATTAATATGTGATACTATATTTAAAGCCTTTCCATCAAATACATGTTCAAAAAATTAACTAATGCTGACAAGGATGCACAAAATGAGGCATGCAGTTTTCTTTCATAACGTAAACTTTTGGAAAAAAGAGGCACTTCAAGTGAAAGAAAGCCACCTCAGATGATGAAATAGACTAGACTGAGAGGAACAAAAATGATTGGCTAAGACTACCACCACCCTTGGCGGATCTATGGTATGAATTCCTGAACTAAACCTTTACTCTGAGAAGTTGAATGAAAGATGCCCTGAGAATGCAGCTATAAAATCAGATAATTCTCTGTGGAGATTCATCATTAAGTGGGTCAGCTGAACAACGGGTCAACTCCACATCAGCTGATGCTGAGGCAATTCCCTACTTCACATCGAGTTATCTCCTTCCATTCCGCCCCTGAACAAAGCGCGCAATTCAGCTGTGATTTGAAAAGAAAAAAGCTCATCCAGCAGGTTTTGGAAATTTAAGTTTTAAGGCGAGTGACCATTTCAAAACTTTAACTAATACCATTGTAGTGCCGCAATACAGGAGCGGTAAGTGACTTAATGTCTTAGCGACAGGAAATTCCTTTTGATTGCAGGATATCTACTTATAAGCCTGTTTGTTGACCGTGAATCAAATATATGGAGACCACAACCATTATACCAAAGGGGGAATCTGCGCCAAAAAAGGCGAAGACCGTTCCTTCGGCCGGAAAGATTATGGCGACTGTCTTTTGGGATTCGCAAGGAATAATCCTCATCGACTATCTGGAAAAGGGTAAAACTATTACAGGTGCATATTATTCATCGTTATTGGACCGTTTGAAAACCGAGCTGCAAGAAAAACGCCCACGATTGGCCCACAAAAAAGTCCTTTTCCATCACGACAACGCACCAGCTCACACCTCAGCTGTTGTGGTCGCAAAATTAATGGAAATAGGGTTCCAACTCGTTTCACATCCCCCCTATTCTCCAGACTTGGCTCCCTCGGACTACTATTTGTTCCCCAATATGAAGAAATGGCTGGCGGGAAAAAGATTTTATTCAAACGAGGAGGTGATTGCAGAAACGAATGGCTATTTTTCAGACTTGGACAAATCCTATTATTCGGAAGGGATCAACAAACTAAAGCAGCGTTGGACGAAGTGTATAAGCCTAAAAGGAGACTGTTGAAAAATGAAAAAGGTTTACCCCAAAAAATTAAGTAGTTTTTATTTTTGCACGGACTTTTCAAACGACCCTCGTATCTAACCAAATAATTTCGACGACAAAAAGATTACAAATAATCCTGAAGCACAAAAATACCTAATACCAAGTCAAACTTCATAAATCTGATTTCTCTCACTAATCCACGGTTAATCTTAAGTTCCATGAGTTCAATATCTATGATGAAAATAGAATTTACAGCAGCCTTTTATTAAACAAATTAATTGTTATACTTACACGTGTTATTTCACATAAATTTGGTGTCCAATTATGTAGAACCTTTGCGAAATTAGCCAACTTTTTGAGATTTATAACTTTTGATTTAACTTAATAATAGTAGAACAGTTTTAAAACTGCAATTATTTATTTTATAAAATCCACGGAAGTTTAAATTAATTTTAAATTAAGTTTCTATTTTGAGCTTTGATGTTTAAATAAAATAAAAAAAAACGTGAAGCAAAGTTATTCATTAAAGATATTTTTAAGATGCAGAAGTATTATTTTCAGCACTCCACAGTCCCTCTCTAACAATCTGTCTGCATTCAGCCCCATGATTAATTGTTTCTTCCCTGTAATTTATTTCCATTTGCTTTTAAGAAAAATGCTTTATCTGTTTTTCAATAATCTTACATTCAAGTATAATTTCTATAATCAATCTTTGGATTAGATGTTCTTTGTTTTTTTATTGTATTCATCTATTGAAAGATTTAGATTAAAAATTACTTTGATTTTCTTTAACAGTTAGAATCTATGTGTTTTCTCAAGACATTGCTTGTATTCGCACTAAAGATGTTTGAAAAAATAATTTGAACGAGAAAACCGCTAAAGTTTGAAACTTAATGCTTTTGTTTGAATTCTTTCACGAAACTTTCGCCTTAAAAGTTTAAAGTCGAAATCCGATATCCTGTCGTATCAACGCATCCTGCGTGTACTAATTGTGTCAATATTTTCTTTTTTGGTGTCTGAATTTTGCCAATTTGTCTTATTTTTTTCATTTATTTTTTAAACCCTACCAACTCAATACCCGAACAGCAATAATCATAGAAACAATTAACTATTAATCTTTAAGGTTTAACACACGATTTTTAACCACGCTATCATTCACAAAATGAATAAAATGTTAAAGCGCATTGTGAATATACAATGAAATTTATTAACAATAATAATAATGTCAATATCAATAATAATAATAATAATAATAATGATTACATTTTGAAATGTGCTGAAAAATAACTAGGTGTCCACCATAATTTCAGGTTAGAATTACAGGCAGAGAATGTTGCCCTCAAGATTAGTCTAATTCTTAAGCGGATTAATTCTATTCAGAAGTAAACTTTTAAGAACCGAAATTCATAAAAGCAATTTGGAAATAATTTAAATTTTATTGCGGTAAAGTTACGATCAATTAAGGATAGCCGGGAATTGGACAGCATTAGCATACTGCATCGATTGCACCAAAGAGATATACGGCCATAAATTAATTATTATCCCACTAGAGGGAGAAGATAACTTCCTGACAGTCGCTACCGCTATCTTGATTGTTTTGGATATGTTATTTACAATCCAACTGTAATAACAATATGGTTGATATTTGACATAACTTGGATTTGTTTAAGTACATAAGGCCGGAACCCTTGTCATCAAATTGTCGCTTATGATCATACTAAAATATTTAATCTGCTTTTTGGAGACAATATTGTCCTCTAGATTCGATTTACCAGTAATATTTTAAACCATTCAAATTCTGGAACATTCAATAAACGCAATTTAACAAGAAAATTAAAGTGATTCTTTTGTTTTAAAGGAGAGTTCCCCAGAGTTCTACCCGCGGCACACCCAATTCTTGTAGTTCACTTTGTCTGCCATCCTAAAATGTTTTCTGTTTATTGCAGAACATCATTTTCAAAACTTTAGAGACATATTTTTGCGTATTGATGCAATTTTTTTTCGGTGTTATGGAATTATATTTTGTTACACTAAAGATGTTCTACCTCGTTTCGTAATTTTTATGATCAAATGTTTATTTTTTTGTTTTACTATTAACTAAGATCAAAATAGTTTTACTAAGCCCTACACTCCTGAGGCCGCTCATCCTATAGCAGCCCCAGTTGGTGAAACCACTTAGCTTAATTCTTCAGTGCAGTTCCACGAAGAGCAGTGGTATCGGGCAGTAAGCCAATATAAGCTTTTCTCTCAAAATATTCTAAATATAATTTCATTCGCAACCTCAATGGCCAATCACTTTGCTCTAATCCAATGTTTCAACCAATCAGAAGCGTTATTTCAGAGATGCGTCCATTAATGAGCTCATAGTAATATGGTTGCACTAGAATCACCATCTTTTTTTAGTAGAAGGTAGGATCACCTTTCGCTGTACCAACAAACCATATCCTTCCAAAGTTCCTTCCAAGATATTCTGAAAAACAATCCCAGAAATTAATAGCAACTAAATGGGATGTTAAATCAGATCCTGTTTCTTCTTCAATTTTGTTCCAGCAGTTGAAATTAAATTCCATTTTTTGTTGCCAAAATATCCCGCTTCCGACGATGCACCAACGCTGTTAAAGAAGTGGGTTTACCCAAGCAAAATACAAAAAAAATTTAGGCATCCTGCATTTCTTTTTGATATTTTTGTTTTCTGTTTTCCTTAATCTAGACAATTTTCTCCTTTGTAAAACTATTTATTTCGCTGGTCTCGCGTAAAAATAACTAGACTTTTCCCTGACATAGAAATATTACCCCATTTTCTAAAAATGTTTTGCTACTAGTAGGAGGATGGCGTAGTGAATGGTAGGGTCTGAGTAATCAGCATGGAAGAAGGGTGTGCAGTGAACGTCAGTATCTTCTGTAAACAGACCGATAGGTTTGTCTTTTTTTTTCTTTCCACGGTGGCAAACAGAGTATCCAGTTAAGAGTAAACAGATATAAATCAACCAGGCATAATAATACTTTATTGAAACTATTGATTTTCTCTCCATATTTTTTTTCTCTCTTACTAGGAGGATGAATAGTAATCGTGCAGATTTTTTATTTTAAGTTTTTGAAAAGAAAGAAAAATAATAAAAAAGGCGAACCATTACCTTACATCCATCACTAATCTTGTAAATGGTGATCAGGTATTAAGTTTACTGATTTTCGGACAACCTATGCCTAAATTCAATTATTTCCATTGTTTTTTACAAATTTGTCTGGAAATAAGGACGACTCTTAATGTTATATCCATCCCTGTTCTAGTAAATGGTGATCAGAGATTAAATTAACTCCAGTTCGATTAATCTGGGCTGTGATTTCAACTATTTCCATTGTTTTTTACAAATTTGTCTGGAAATAAGGACGTCTGTTAATGTTATATCCATCACTAATCTTGTAAATGGTGATCAGGTATTAAGTTTACTGATTTTCGGACAACCTATGCCTAAATTCAATTATTTCCATTGTTTTTTACAAATTTGTCTGGAAATAAGGACGACTCTTAATGTTATATCCATCCCTGTTCTAGTAAATGGTGATCAGAGATTAAATTAACTCCAGTTCGATTAATCTGGGCTGTGATTTCAACTATTTCCATTGTTTTTTACAAATTTGTCTGGAAATAAGGACGTCTGTTAATGTTATATCCAACACTAATCTTGTAAATGGTGATCAGGTATTAAGTTTACTGATTTTCGGACAACCTATGCCTAAATTCAATTATTTCCATTGTTTTTTACAAATTTGTCTGGAAATAAGGACGACTCTTAATGTTATATCCATCCCTGTTCTAGTAAATGGTGATCAGAGATTAAATTAACTCCAGTTCGATTAATCTGGGCTATGATTTCAACTATTTCCAGTGTTTTTTACACATTTGTCTGGAAATAAGGAGGACTCTTAATGTTATATCCATCCCTGTTCTAGTAAGTGGTGATCAGAGATTAAATTAACTCCAGTTCGATTAATCTGGGCTATGATTTCAACTATTTCCAGTGTTTTTTACACATTTGTCTGGAAATAAGGACGACTCTTAATGTTATATCCATCCCTGTTCTAGTAAATGGTGATCAGAGATTAAATTAACTCCAGTTCGATTAATCTGGGCTATGATTTCAACTATTTCCATTGTTTTTTACACATTTGTCTGGAAATAAGGACGACTCTTAATGTTATATCCATCCCTGTTCTAGTAAGTGGTGATCAGAGATTAAATTAACTCCAGTTCGATTAATCTGGGCTATGATTTCAACTATTTCCAGTGTTTTTTACACATTTGTCTGGAAATAAGGACGACTCTTAATGTTATATCCATCCCTGTTCTAGTAAATGGTGATCAGAGATTAAATTAACTCCAGTTCGATTAATCTGGGCTATGATTTCAACTATTTCCAGTGTTTTTTACACATTTGTCTGGAAATAAGGACGACTCTTAATGTTATATCCATCCCTGTTCTAGTAAATGGTGATCAGAGATTAAATTAACTCCAGTTCGATTAATCTGGGCTATGATTTCAACTATTTCCAGTGTTTTTTTGCCTGGAAATAAGAGCCATTCTTTATTTTACATTTACATAATGAATTTTTTTATTACTGCGTCATATCATTTCTTTGAAAGTAACATTAAGAAGAACAAAATGTAAAGGTTAATTTCCTAGAGAATGTTATTGTTAGAAGATAAAGTGGCTTTGGAAAGGGTGGCTATTTGGTGGTGTAAAGGTCACAGAGGAGGCATGGAGATGATCGCTGGTGTAGTTAGAGTGTATTGCGTTTTTGTAGGCGATAATGTAGCAATCAATATAATGGCTTCTTTAAATTGTGTTTTATTTCTCCTTTTATAAAATATATGGCCGCCGCCTCATCACTGTGATGGCTGCTTTGGCCATTTGTTTTCATTCTTACACCTTCATTATACTGTCTTACAATCAGTAATCTCTTTCATTTTTTTTCTTTTTAATAATAATTTGCTTCATCGAGTAGAAAATTTGTGCTAGAAGTACTTTGTAGAGGTAAATTTTTTAAAATAAGTGGGAGAAAATGTAAATCGTAATATAAAATATTCACTTCACACTATTCAATAATAATCTTGAATACTTTTTCAAGATTAATTGCTACTAAAGGACAATATTACTTTCAGAAAATCCTCAATGAGTATGTTAAGTAATTTTTATTTCAAAAACCAACTTGAACTTTACTCATTAGGTAATAAATTTAATTGGTTTTTCCATTAAAAAAATGTTAGTTATTAAACTTTTTCGTTTCTTTAAATGAAAATTTACCTAGGATGAATTTCAATCAACAATCCTCCATTATAGTAAAATAATAATTTACAAAAATGGGAATGTTACAAGTATATGTTACATTTAAATTTTGTTGAACCAGTAATGTTATATTGGGTTGATACTTATCTCTTCCTCCTGAACTTCGCAGTGTTGTAGCGTTACTTCCTGTCGTTGGTGTCTAGAATTAAATGAAAGTCGAGCATAGGTTTCCCAAAATATTATTCATTTCGAACTTCAACTTACAATAGAAGTATGTACGCTGAAGATAAAAAGTACAAAAACTTAGTAAAAAACTTAATACTACGAGGGTCGTTTGAAAAGTCCGTGCAAAAATAAAAACTACTTAATTTTTTGGGGTAAACCTTTTTTATTTTTCAACATAGTCTCCTTTTAGGCTTATACACTTCGTCCAACGCTGCTCTAGTTTGTTGATCCCTTCCGAATAATAGGATTTGTCCAAGTCTGAAAAATAGCCATTCGTTTCTGCAATCACCTCCGCGTTTGAATAAAATCTTTTTCCCGCCAGCCATTTCTTCATATTGGGGAACAAATAGTAGTCCGAGGGAGCCAAGTCTGGAGAATAGGGGGGGATGTGAAACGAGTTGGAACTCTATTTCCATTAATTTTGCGACCACAACTGCTGAGGTGTGAGCTGGTGCGTTGTCGTGATGGAAAAGGACTTTTTCGTGGGCGTTTTTCTAGCAGCTCGGTTTTCAAACGGTCCAATAACGATGAATAATATGCACCTGCAATAGTTTTACCCTTTTCCAGATAGTCGATGAGGATTATTCCTTGCGAATCCCAAAAGACAGTCGCCATAATCTTTCCGGCTGAAGGAACGGTCTTCGCCTTTTTTGGCGCAGATTCCCCCTTGGTAACCCATTGTTTAGATTGTTCTTTGGTCTCAGGAGTGTAGTGATGTATCCATGTTTCATCCACAGTGACGAAACAACGCTTAAAGTCCTGCGGATTCTTCTGGAACAGCTGCAAACCGTCCTTGCAACACTTCACACGATTTCGTTTTTGGTCAAGCGTGAGCAATCGCGGCACCCATCTTGCGGATAGCTTTGTCATGTCCAAATGTTGATGCAAAATATTATGTACCCGTTCATTCGAGATGCCCACAGCACTAGCAATCTCACGCACCTTCACTCTTCTGTCATCCATCACCATATCATGGATTTTATCAATGATTTCTGGAGTAGTAACCTCAACAGGGCGTCCAGAACGTTCAGCGTCACTTGTGCCCATATGGCCACTCCGAAAATTTTGAAACCACTTATAAACTGTTCTAATCGAAGGTGCAGAGTCACCATAATGTTTATCAAGCTTCTCTTTAGTCTCCTGAGGTGTTTTACCTTTCATAAAGTAGTGTTTAATCAACACACGAAATTCTTTTTCGTCCATTTTTTGAAAATCACTCGACTTCCTCGATTCAAACGAATGCCAAACACAAAGAAATAGACCGATCTGGCTGAAACTTGGTGTGTGTTCTTCCAAGAGATGCTACTAACTAAACATAACCTCGATACGCGCCAGTGGTGCTATCTCTCTGACTTTGCACGGACTTTTCAAACGACCCTTTTATAATTATAACAGTACATAGATAACCACACGAATATATGAAAAAATAAACTAAAAATAAGAAAAAAGTAAACTAAATTTCTTATCAACCCACCTTAGCAACAGCTTTTCTTGATTTTGAACTACTAACAAACTTTTCTCTGATACCTAGGAACCTTACAATAATTAGCATCTTTCTGGAACTGCTGCCCAAAGGCTTCTTAAGAACGAATTTGAAAGAATCACCACTAAAAACGGTTCATATCCCTTATAATACCCTTTTATTGCTGGTAAGTCAATTACTGGTGCCAAGTCAATTACTGTTCCCTTCATCCTGCTTGTTCTAAGCATTTTAAATTTGATTATTCATCAACCACAATTATTTATTTATTTTTTTACACCTATTCTAATTCTAATAAAGCCCTAATGAAGATTTAAAAAAATCCGTTGTCAGGAAGATTTGTCTGGAAATAATATCTTATGTTACTTCGACACTGTTCTAGTAACTGGAGATCAGAGATTAAATTGACTCCAGTTCGATTAATCTGGGCTAAGATTTCAACTATTTCCATTGTTTTTTACACATTTGCCTGGAACTAAGGATGACTGATTCTAATAAAATCCTGCTGAAGATACAAAAAAAATCTGTCGAAACTGAAAACTAGGAAGATGTTTGTCAAATGTTTAGTTGCATCAAGTTTTGATTCTTACTTAGTAATGAAAGCGCTGTGAATATTAGTAAAAACAACCAATCTTGGCCTTAGACAGAAATAATATGGATTTATTATCATTGGAAGACGGAGCGGGACGTTTCATCCGGTTCCTTAGGGCACTGTGGCCAAATACGCTTATGGTACGATCCTCGTGTAAAGTCCAGTAGGTATGGCTTCGCGTCTTTATTGATTTAGAAGGGTTCAATTACTTAAAACATCTAACCAACTATTCATAATTGGGCACTGTAATTGATACCACCTGCTTTTCTGATTATATTAAACGGATTTAGAAAAGGAACAATATCTTTGAAATGAAGTTGTTCTATATACATGTTAGTGAATTTATTGTAAATGTTATTGTTTCAAAAGGTTAAGATTGTTGTCCTTTTAGTGGTTAAATCCTAGTGGTAGACGGGAGTTTATAGTTGGTAAAATCGGATTTACTACTACGGTTATTCTAGTTGGAGTCCGATAAACTATGGCCAACTTTTGTAATGAAACTAACACTGTAAGCTTTAATGGACTCATTTGGTTTACTCACTGTAACTCTCAGTATGTGAAGTTGTAAACTCGAATTTCTTGAGTAAAAATTTTATTAGAGTTTTTAGTTAAAATATTTTATTGATTATTTTGGGGTATTGCTCTTATTGCTCTTACAATAGTTTTGGATAATATTGGATTTCCAGGTTACGATTTTTTTTTATATTTTAGATCTATTGAGTTTTCCTGTACTGGTTCAGCACGTTGTCCTATTTCTTGCTCCAATACCTAATAACATCTCAGACGTCTGCATCTTCTTCAACTGTCTCCGAGTCAACAGTACCCTTTAAAGAAGCACTGTCAGATTTTGAAACTTATTTTTAATAAGACTGAATTACGCTTAAGATATCTTCCTATTAGCAATTGCTCAAATATAGCTTCGAAGCAGATAAGTACGTTTATCAGCAACACTCAGTTTAATACAGCAGTCATGATTTGCATCATTGTATCGAACTGTACTGAACGTAGATGAACTTACTGGAAGTTAGATGTTTCAAGAACTAGCCTCTTACTTGTCAGGCTTGAGTCTCTCAGCAGTTCAAGATCAGTCAGAAAACCGAAAAAATACGGTAATGAGGTCTCTCTTTTTAGGATTCTGCTTTGTGCAAGGCTGCTGAAGAGATTCCAGATGTCATTAGAGTGCGTCCTCTCGAAAATTATGTGTGACAAAATAAAAAAAAAAAAACACTGCAAGGCTTCTTCAAATAAGTAGCCTGACATTGTAAACTCATTGGCATCTGGGGAGGCTTTCATTACACCGCTGGTTGCCAGTATACTCTCGTTGCAAACAACATTGACCATGGACAGTAAATTGTAAGGAGTTCTTACTTCCTTAAGAACTAGCCGCTGGATTTATAGCCAGGATCTCCCTTGTGGGAATACAGTGCATTAACAACTGAACTAATCCTTTTTCTCGCTGTTCACTTTTCTACTTTTTTTTTAGATGGTGAAAGCATGAACAGATTTACAAACAACATTTCTTGTATTTGATTTGCTTTAAGTAAGAAGTTGTTGTTTTCAGCCTTTTGTTAGAATCTTCATGCATCTTTAAAATCACTTTCCTCTCACGAAAATTAATTTCACTGTAGATGTAAATAAAAAAAGAAAAAAGAGACTATAATGGAGGAGGTATTGGCTGGGATGTTAAATATGTATGTAACACTCTAAGAGTTCTATTCTTAAAGAAACTTCTGTAGTGTGCACTTCTTACTTTAAAGTAATGTCTATTTCTTCTTTTGTGATGTTTATGGCTTTTACAGTGTTAGGTACCATGCCAGGGCTTTCTTAATACATGCTTCCCTAGGTCCTTCTACACGCTGTTCTTCCATCTTGGCACGACCTCTAGGTCGCACCTCGTTTAGACTTCCCTTCGAATAGTTTTACTTTGACAGTTCTGTTAACTTCAATGCTCCGAAGTTGTCCGAACCACTGCACTCTGCCCCCTGAGTAGCTACGTTAATATTCTCATCGCCATCGTTCCAATTCCAATCCTTTCTTCTGTTGGTCCCGAAATACGACTTAATATCTTCCGCTCAAGCCATCAGTACAAAGAGAAAGGACCGCAGATTATGAACAAAAACAAAGGACACTAATATACTCATCTCTACACTTAGAAATATCCTTTACCAAATTTTCCCGAGAAAAATTGAGTCTCTCAGCAGTTTAAGATCAGCCAGAAAACCAAAAATACGGAAATGAGGTCTTTCTTTTTTTAGGATTCTGCTTTGTGCAAGGCTGCTGAAGAGATTCGAATATCAGTGGTACAATGTTAATGACCACTGTAAAATGTACCTTTAAGATGTTTATCCCAAAATACTGAAAAATCTCTGAAAATACTGTATACGTCCTGCTTCATGTTTAGAACTCACCTTCAAAATTTCGCCGCTGGCGCACAACTTTCGCCTACTGAGAGGTGACAGCATATGAAACAGAAAAGTAAAAAGTCTATTCCACTTTCTGGAAGGCTAAACGATATCTTGGTAGGTCATTCAGGTGCAGCCCCAGAAGGTTTTTTTGAATATGTATGACGACAGTAAAGAACGCACCGATATTTTAATATTAAAAACCTCGTTTCTGGTGCTTATTCAGATGTCTGAAAGGTACCCTGTATGAATATTTTACAAGTTTTACTTCTCTCGCAGAAATACTAAGGATTTTCGTAAATCTCTTTTGACGCTATTAATGCCTTTTATTCCACGAATAAAATAAAAGTCTTATTTTTTTGCACAAATTTGGTTAAATTTATTATTTCTTTAATTAAAATAAATAGTTAAATAAAAGTTAGTTTTAATTTCAGAGTAACTGCTATTTATGGATTTACGATCAGGTATCTTGGACAGAGGCAGATAGCTAACATAATTTCAGGATAAATTATATTTAAGGACTAATTTAAGGAAGAGATCTACAAAGATAAACTCCTTGACCAGTCTTCAGTTCTGTGACCGGCATAAGATCTGATTAGAAAATTATAACCGTAGCAGATCTGTCTGGGCTTGAATAAAGCTAAATTCCGCAAACTGACAAGTTTGTTCAATGGGGAATTGTCGATACAGAGAGCACTTGCAAATGCGGGTAGAGAGACGAAGGAAACTTGGTTACACTGCCTAATTGTTGGCGATGCCATTTATTCAATTTCCAAGTACTGGAGAAGGATCATACCCTCTCATATTTTAGGAATTATTCCTCATTATTGAGGAGTGTGCTTTATTAACCTGGCACCAGTAAGAGGGCTTAATGGAAAACTTGAGGTCGCAGTGCACAGACGTGCCCGTAACAAAAAAAATCATAAAAAGTGTTAAAATTACCGAAGTTTAGCGCTTTTCAATAGACACCCAGTACCAAGAGACCATTCTAGATCTTTTCCGATGCTGTAGAGACTTGCTTGTAAAAAAACATCCACAGAATAGGCGTACAGGATGGGCAAGGCCGTTGAAGATATTTGTACATTACCCCATCACGTATAGTGCAATCACGTACGTATAGTACTCCATCACGTGTAACTTAAATCCTAACTACGGAGCCGCACAGTTAAAAACCAGAAAGCATGAACCCGTTTCATCAAAAATGTACCCAACACCCCCCCCCCCCCACTATCAATTTTAAACTAAAAATAAAAATTTTTTTTTTTCCTTTCAAAATCACAAAAAATAATCTTTTAAAATTGAGCACCTTAAATAGATCTGAAGCAATAACAGTCAAATTATTCTATTCAATGCATATCACATTAAAAATTTACATAAACTAACCTCAGGAAAATTAAACCTAGTATTTGTACATAATTATCGTACATTATAGATTTATTATGGTAAATAGTGTAGGTACAATGTGAGTCACCATTTATTTCATAATTCTTGACATTTATTCTCCTTGGAATCATGATAATGCATTTTATGATAAACAGGGATAAAGTAACTGGATGTACACTAAAAATGCAACGATAAAAAGTAATTACATTTGCATTTTTTCCCTTTCCTCATTTGGTTAAGGAAGAATTGCGTTGAAGACAAAGTACAATATACATTTTTTCTTTGAAATATTCGTTTTAAGTCTCAAGAAGAGGTCCGAGTGGAGGCGGCGGTTTACATGAAACAATTGTGGTTAGATGAAACATGAACATATTAGGTTTCGTGACCGGAAATTATTCAATTAAGGATTCAAAATTGGCGAGAAATCGGTCCAAGTAAAAACAACCAACCCGCATAGCCACGCCCTGAAGAAGACAATATATTTCGTCGAAACGTTGGCAAAAAGACGAGTTGTTGTTTTTATTTGACCGATTCCTCGCCAATTTTGAATCTAAATGAATCAGTGAATCAATCCCAATGAGTCAGAGTCAGTAGCCTAACAAAGTAAAGGCTTGGAGCGTTTATTAATACGATCCAACTCTCGGCTCTCCCGGGGAAAACGAGTTCTCTCTGTGTCTGTTTGTTTACAAAATGTATAAAACAAAGAAATATTGGAAGAAGTTGAAAGTTTATGTTTCGATTGAGTGGCCCACCAGCTTCTAGCGTACCAAATTAGATACAAAAAAAGGAGTTACTTGGAGTTTTTGTTCTCACGTATAAACCTGATTCAATTGAAAACTGAGGTAATTGTGGTTTTTATTTTTAAGAAAAAAAGACTCTACAGCTCCCAGAGGAGGCTGCAGAATAGGCTGAAATATATTAATGGACGCTCAAAGTCTCCTCTTTTTTTGTTTTAGCCTCATGAGACTGACTAAACCAAGAATCCAAGGCCCTTTTTGACTTCTTTTTCTACCTCTGTAACTTTAAAACTGCCCTAAATATCTTTTTCCGTACTTACGAAATGATATTTTGTACATTCACTTTTTTACAGTTATACGAGGGTCGTTTGAAAAGTCCGTGCAAAAATAAAAACTACTTAATTTTTTGGGGTAAAACTTTTTTATTTTTCAACATAGTCTCCTTTTAGGCTTATACACTTCGTCCAACGCTGCTCTAGTTTGTTGATCCCTTCCGAATAATAGGATTTGTCCAAGTCTGAAAAATAGCCATTCGTTTCTGCAATCACCTCCTCGTTTGAATAAAATCTTTTTCCCGCCAGCCATTTCTTCATATTGGGGAACAAATAGTAGTCCGAGGGAGCCAAGTCTGGAGAATAGGGGGGATGTGAAACGAGTTGGAACCCTATTTCCATTAATTTTGCGACCACAACTGCTGAGGTGTGAGCTGGTGCGTTGTCGTGATGGAAAAGGACTTTTTTGTGGGCCAATCGTGGGCGTTTTTCTTGCAGCTCGGTTTTCAAACGGTCCAATAACGATGAATAATATGCACCTGTAATAGTTTTACCCTTTTCCAGATAGTCGATGAGGATTATTCCTAGCGAATCCCAAAAGACAGTCGCCATAATCTTTCCGGCCGAAGGAACGGTCTTCGCCTTTTTTGGCGCAGATTCCCCCTTGGTAACCCATTGTTTAGATTGTTCTTTGGTCTCAGGAGTGTAGTGATGTATCCATGTTTCATCCACAGTGACGAAACGACGCTTAAAGTCCTGCGGATTCTTCTGGAACAGCTGCAAACCGTCCTTGCAACACTTCACACGATTTCGTTTTTGGTCAAGCGTGAGCAATCGCGGCACCCATCTTGCGGATAGCTTTATCATGTCCAAATGTTGATGCAAAATATTATGTACCCGTTCATTCGAGATGCCCACAGCACTAGCAATCTCACGCACCTTCACTCTTCTGTCATCCATCACCATATCATGGATTTTATCAATGATTTCTGGAGTAGTAACCTCAACAGGGCGTCCAGAACGTTCAGCGTCACTTGTGCCCATATGGCCACTCCGAAAATTTTGATTCCACCTATAAACTGTTCTAATCGAAGGTGCAGAGTCACCATAATGTTTATCAAGCTTCTCTTTAGTCTCCTGAGGCGTTTTGCCTTTCATAAAGTAGTGTTTAATCAACACAAGAAATTCTTTTTCGTCCATTTTTTGAAAATCACTCGACTTCCTCGATTCAAACGAATGCCAAACACAAAGAAATAGACCGATCTGGCTGAAACTTGGTGTGTGTTCTTCCAAGAGATGCTACTAACTAAACATAACCTCGATACGCGCCAGTGGTTCTATCTCTCTGACTTTGCACGGACTTTTCAAACGACCCTCGTACTTTGTTTTTTACATTTTTTGTTTTGTTAATTTATTAGCTATCGAGAGATCTTTTGGAATCTCCTTCTTCTCCAACCTTCTTAATAGCCAAACTCACCATAGCTCTTCTAAAACGGCTAACCTTAAGGTTATTCCCAAGTATTGGCGAGTGGGGGAAATCCCGATTATTTAAGGGCAAAATCTTTACTTACGCTTATAGGTTTCAGCTTACGTTGAGAAAATGTTAGGAAATATTTTTTAAACAAGTTCTATTTTTATAAACAAAAATTCATATAGTTTGTATTTACTCCAAATTACAATTTCACACACAACTACACTGTTGAAAAATAAAAGAATGTGAATAAGTCTTAACAACCCTTTGAACCCACAAACTGATAGTACGTGTTTAAAATATTTCCTAACATTTTCTCAAATATTTGAGAGATCAGATTTTTTTTTTTTTTTTTAAGTGCAATTTGTAACCTTTGACTTCCTTATTTTAAGACAATCTCCTTAAAAATTGACTTCTAGTCCATCTAAAAGAGTTTTCAATTAATTAAAAAACTTGATAAACTAACACTGTTGAGTGCTCGTGAACACGTTTTCTGGTAAAACAAACTTAATTTCTCATAAGAAGGTAAAAATAATCCTGGAAAATGATATACCGTTTGAAAGCCCATTAAACAAGGAAACTTTTATAAAAAGTGCCAGCACCTAGGTCTGGATAATGTTCACGTAAGGGCCTAATGAGTTTTCTTAAAAATTTCGATTACTTTTATTTTTCCAGTTTCAGGAGGAAGATTGAGGATGTTTGGAGAAATAATTTACGATATGCTTCCATTTTTAGAAAATTTATCTGTCTTTTTAACCGTGTCATCAGAATCGAATTTGGACTAAAACTTTCTGAGTAATAACATTTTTATTGCAAAAAAGTAATGATTTTAGAAAAAATAAATTAAATTGACGTCACTCAAAAACAGTGGAAAATATGAAGTTGGCCAATACATCATTGAACGCCACTTTAAATGTACTACACACAGAAGGCCTATAGACATTACTTTTTTTATTTTATTTATTATTTATTTAAATAAAATAAATAGACATTACTTACTGGTTCATCCTGTATATGTGTGAATATTTATATAAATGCATTCATTACCTGTAAGTCATTTAATATTATCTTGTGATATTGTTCAGTCTCTAATTTTATTAATATATACGTAAAATTGGCGTCCATGTAGTCGGATGAGAACGATATAATGCGTGGCATGAGTGATGTTCGTTATTGAATTCCCAAGTTGCGGTATTGTCGGTGTATGCGCGCCCATTTGCTAGAATGTACGTATATTTCCCAGGCGAATGGTTACTTTAGGCAGTTAGCATTTAGCTATACCCTACAGTACGTTGTCAAAAATATTTGTTACATGACTAGTTTTTTAGCTAAATGATATTCAACTGTTATTTCACCGTGTATGATTCGATAAATGGTTTTTTCGTTTTAGACATTTTCTGAATTAGGAAAAATATAAGCTAAATACTAATGCGTTAAAATAAAATAAGTTTTATCAGGGGTGAAATTTCTATGCGATCATTTTCATTGTTAACGTTAAATTAAAAAAAAAAATCGAAACGTTTAGCAACAGTAACTAAAATCAAAACAGAAAAGTAAATATCAATAATCACAGAAATAATAATTCAAGTATTCAATCCCAAGTACTATGCCTATAAACAAATAAATGAATGCACTTCATCTAACCTGTATGTTACATTTTGCACCAGCCTTAATTTAATTGTCAAAGATAGCAAAAAACAGCTTTTTGGTCAAACTAGCAGACAATTCCTTCTTTTTCCAAACGTTTTTACCTTTTACTTTTCAAGTTAGGGCAACCTAACATGTTCTATTCAGCATTGGCGTTAATATTTGCTGTCAGTGACTGAAATTGCAGCTTTCTGGACTACCTAGCAGACAATTCCTTCTTTTTCCAAACGTTTTTACCTTTTACTTTTCAAGTTAGGGCAACCTAACATGTTCTATTCAGCATTGGCGTTAATATTTGCTGTCAGTGACTGAAATTGCAGCTTTCTGGACTACCTAGCAGACAATTCCTTCTTTTTCCAAACGTTTTTACCTTTTACTTTTCAAGTTAGGGCAACCTAACATGTTCTATTCAGCATTGGCGTTAATATTTGCTGTCAGTGACTGAAATTGCAGCTTTCTGGTCTGACTAGCAGACAATTCCTTCTTTTTCCAAACGTTTTTACCTTTTACTTTTCAAGTTAGGGCAACCTAACATGTTCTATTCAGCATTGGCGTTAATATTTGCTGTCAGTGACTGAAATTGCAGCTTTCTGGACTACCTAGCAGACAATTCCTTCTTTTTCCAAACGTTTTTACCTTTTACTTTTCAAGTTAGGGCAACCTAACATGTTCTATTCAGCATTGGCGTTAATATTTGCTGTCAGTGACTGAAATTGCAGCTTTCTGGTCTGACTAGCAGACAATTCCTTCTTTTTCCAAACGTTTTTACCTTTTACTTTTCAAGTTAGGGCAACCTAACATGTTCTATTCAGCATTGGCGTTAATATTTGCTGTCAGTGACTGAAATTGCAGCTTTCTGGTCTGACTAGCAGACAATTCCTTCTTTTTCCAATGGTTTTTTACCTTTTACTTTTCAAATTAGGGCAACCTAACATGTTCTATTCAGCACTGGCGCTAATATTTGCTGTCAGTGACTGAAATTGCAGCTTTCTGGTCTGACTAGCAGACAATTCCTTCTTTTTCCAATGGTTTTTTACCTTTTACTTTTCAAATTAGGGCAACCTAACATGTTCTATTCAGCACTGGCGCTAATATTTGCTGTCAGTGACTGAAATTGCAGCTTTCTTGTCTGACTAGGAGACAATTCCTTCTTTTTCCAATGGTTTTTACCTTTTACTTTCCAAGTTATGGCGTCCTAACATGTTCTATTCAGCACTGGCGTTAATATTTGCTGTCAGTGACTGAAATTGCAGCTTTCTGGTCTGACTAGCAGACAATTCACTTTTTTCTTTAGTGTACTTTCTTTTACTTCTCAAATATGTTCTGTCAGGAAATTAAAAAAACATTATTTAGATATCTCGGCTAAATTAAATTTTTTACAGCAATTTTCCTTGTACAAGCCCTTAATACAAATAATTCTGATATTTTTCGGTGGTTTTTGTAATCAGATCTAAAATTAGAGATTCACAAGATTGGCTACCTGCTTACTTCCATAAAATAACCATTGTACGATATTACTTTTATCAATTGGTAATTTACATGAATGATATCATTCTTTGGTTAACTACGTACTACATTTCATGGTGGTTAACAGATGATTAGAAAGCAAAATAAATAAAAGAAAGAAGACGAGAGAATTGTGGATGTTGAGTAGAGTTTTATATGTGAGCCAGTAGAATAACAGAGAAGATGAAGAGTTTACAGATCTGACAACAATCGTTGGATATATTTTCCAGAAAAGAAGGAATATGAAGCACATTGCTACTGAGATTGTCACGCCCTCTGGTATAATATATTGCTGCTCTTCTATTGAACCCTTTTCCTCTAGAACCCAAACCCTAATGTTTCCTTACTGCTATATAGCTGCAAAAGGACCGAGGACCGTCTAATAAAATGTTCCTAGAGTGAAGCACCCACTCCAAGTTATGTGTGTAAAATCTGCTTAGACTGCAATTCTTGTATTTTCATATCATTGTTCAAGTTCGTAGACACAACTTCATTCTAAAAAATGTGTCCTTTCTCCTTTCTTTGCCCAAAGACATATCGCTCACACTTTTTGCCTCTCTGTTCTAAAATTATTCTTTCTATTCTCTTTTCGGCAGCGAACAATTACTAAATTTATAACGCTTGAGACAAAACTTGGAATTAGGACTTTCAAAAAAAAAAAAAAGATCCTTCATTATAAGGCTTTGGTTATCTCGTAAAATTGGTTTGTATGTGATATTTAAATTTAAATCCTTCCAGACTAAGAAAAATGAAATTTGTTTTTGAATTCCCTTATAGTCACTCTCAGTTCGGGAGTATCTGAAGTTCTGGAAGCCATTTCTTTGTACATTGGGCTCGTTGATGTCCAATTATGTCTACAGAATTCGAGGGCACTAATTTTTCGACCAGCAAATAAGAGAGGAGGGATATTACAGATCGACAACCTTCCAAGTTCGTGGGTCCTTCCATAAATCTTAGCCAGAACCTTGTAACTGTAATCTTTACCAAATACATTTATTTATTTCTTCACATTATGTCTCCCGATATACAGACCCGGTGCTTGCCTATCGCTCCCTTCAATCCATGTAGAATCCCTTGAGCCTTGGCCAGGGGTCGGCAACCTATTTTAAGTAGAGAGCCATTTCTCCTTAAATAATTTTAATAAATCTTAACAAGAGCCGCAAGGATGATAGTGTAAACAAACTCTGTAGGTCATTTGTATTCATAAATTATTATTTTATGATGTTCAATAACATTTAAATGTTTTATGTATTTATTTTCATATATTGCAAAGTAAATAAACAAATAAATAATAACTATACCTGTGTTTGAAAGAAAATGGTGGCAGTCCTATATATTACGTACTTTATTTTAATATAATTCTATTCAAGTTCAAACTTATAACATTTACAATTCTTTTTGAAAAAATATCTTTACTTTAATAATGAAATTTTCATTTGTTTCAATAAAATTGAAATATACAATTTATTTTGGACAGGCTGAAGAGCCACAAAATTTGGATAAAAGAGCCGCAGGTGGCTCGCGAGCCGCGGGTTGCCGACCCCTGGGCCTTGGCTAAAGAACTGAGAATTAAAATCAATGAAGACAAATGTAATTACATTACATTTTCCCTAAGGCGAACTATTCTTCCATCCGTTTACCTATACCTCACCCCTCTTCCCACAGCAGATTGTGTTAAGTACCTGGGAGGGCCCATGGACTTGCCTGACCTGGAATCCACATATTAGACTTAAACGAAAAGAACTAAACGGACGATTCAAACTTCTCTCTAGACTTCTGGACAAACGATCTAAACTTTCACAAAACAACTGGCGATTTATCTGCAGAATGATGCAGGTTTTAACCTGCCTGGACTTATGGAATGGAACTTTAGGGCTCAGCCAAAGCTTCCAATATCTACAGAATCCAATCCTTCCAGTCAAAAACACTCCGTCGAATCGCTAATGCTTCTTACTATGTCTCTAATTCTACCTTGCACCGAGATCTCCTTGATCTCCATATTTCTGAAGCTATAAGGACCCTTTTACGCTAAGTTCCAGGCCTCAAATCCTAACCCTTTAGTTTCCCAATTTACTACATTACCTTGGAAATCCTTCAAGACGGTTGAAGCCAGATGATCATTCACCAGCCAGTGCACCATTGTGAAACGCTCTTCTTTCGGAGTTTTACCATTGGGTAACACACCTGTAGTATTAATTTCACTTGTTACAGATCTGTACTGCAGTTGTGAAAATAAATTTTATTTATTTAATCTTTTATTGCAATTGCACCACTGCAACAGTTGGTGCAACAAGCAAATATGGTAAAAAAAAAAGAAATAAAAGGAAATCATGAGTGGAGAAGGCACCCAGTGGTGTCACTCCAGTAACGTGCTTTACTCTCACGATAAGAGAAGATCACGAGGCGATCTACTCTTCAATCTCTTTAGAGGATTACCTGGAATGTGGAGGAAGATAGGTGTTCTATGAGAGGGTTAGAATGAACTGCTGTAGAGCAATGAATTTTGAAGAAACGTGTTAGCAAGATCTGTAATGAAAGGGATTTTGAGGTCATTATGGATAGTGAGGTTAGATACATAGAACGGAGCGTTAAGAAGTTTTCGAAGTATTTTTGACTGTAATGTCTGGAGGCGTAGTGAGTTGGAACGCTTAGTCGACCCCCATACTCCGATGCCGTATGACCAAATAAGTGAAAATAAATAGAGATAAAAAATGATAAAAACCTCATTACGCGATACTATTGAAGTTTGTTTCATTATTAATTAAAATTTAGTACATTTCTGATTTTGAAGTTAGCAGTTGATCTAAACAAGATGCTAAATCAGTTTCAAGTGATTGTACAGAAGTTCCTCGGTGCTGTTACCCTCCGTTCAGTTGGTTGGTGTTTGTAGAGTCTTAGCGTCGGTCTCTTGTGGTGACAGAACTTGGGACATCTCATTTAAACTCGCAAAATCCATCCTGAACTTCTGCTACAACTCTTGTCAAGGATATCATCAACTCTACATCTAAAATGCGCATGCTTTAGTTTTAATCATCTCCTCGTATTAATTAATAGAGTTCTGTTCACTTTAAAATTATTCTTTTATAAATCTTTTAAGTTGAATGTAAGAAAATATAGTTTTATTAAGATTTTGTTTGTCCTCATACTATTAAACTTTATGAAATTCAAGGAGAATTTTGTAGATTTAAAACTACAATTAAAAAATAGAGACCCAAAGATCATTGTCTTTATGAGTTGATTCTATTACTGATGGTGTTCAAATTTTTCAAACAATGGTAGAACAACATTCGGCAAACAGCCTTAATTATTTCGTTCCCAATATTTTAGTCTTTAAAGAAGTTCTGTTTGTTAAGTAAGGGCACTTCCTGACTTCTCAACTTCCATGTTGAGCAATTTGGTAATGTCAACACAGTTATGAGGTTACTGAAATAACTGGGATGTAGGCACGTACATCATGGTACTATAGTTTATTGCAGTCACGAACTATGGTAGCCTTACGTAACGTAATGCAAACTGTGATCAATATGTGATTATTTTATTTTAATCAAATTTCGTAGGATCCAGTTAACCAATATCGATTATTCTTCTTTTAATTATTTTTAGTAACCTACCACAATATATGAAGTCACTGGCACCTGCAGTCTATTTCGGCTTCCGAACAGCAATCTTATCGCCTGCACAGAGAACTCAATAAACACCTAGTAGGGATATAATATACTCTCAACTAATCCTGAGCTATAACCTGTTTGCTTTATTACAGTATATTTTGTTAAATACAAAAATCAAATAGCTTACAAAAATATCAACAATTAAAGCAAAATGATTAGAACAGGTTTTCCATTATCTTGGACATATGTACTCGTATGCTCTAGGTTAGCGTACTGGACTCCCACACGGAGGTCCCGGGCTCGAAGCCAGCTGCTGACCCTTAGATTTTCTCTTCCTAGGAGCTTCTTACAGCTCACTGCCCGGTGATGGACATTGCGTAATGAAAGAACACTGTCCGGAGGTCGGCAGTGCACCGAAAAAAGCTCCGGGCGCCAATAACCTCAGATGTTGACGCGCCTTAAATCATAAAACAAAAAAAATGTATGCTCTTATGACAGTAGATCGCGAGGCCATCTTCTCTTCAATCTTCTTGGAGGATCACCTGGTATTGCAGTTATTTAATTAATTTAATTTAGAACAACAAAAGACTGATTTATACTTCTATTTTGAAACCCATCTGGACGAATGGAATAGAGCTGTGGGATTCAACCAAACGTTCCAATCTCCAAAGGATTCAATCGCTACAATCTAAAATACTTCGAACTATCGTAAACGCTCCATTTTATGTCTCCAATCTGACTAATCACACTGACCTTAACATTCCTTTTGTCACACAAGTTGCTAAAACACGATACAGAAAACTCCACTTCAGCCTGCAATCTCATATAAATCCTCTTGCTCAAAAACTTTCTTCAAGAACTCTTCCTGATAACCCGGAGAAGACGCCTTAAAAGTCAGTGGCCTCATGATCTCCTCTCCAGTGAAGAGAGTGACTAACCTTATAATGTTACCACTTCTCCACTCGTTACTTATCATTTGTTTCTCGGTTATCACTGTTACTTATAGCGCTAACGCGCTGATTGTAGCATAAATAAACGCAAAAAAAAAAATGAACTCGCTAAATCTTAAAAATAATGTTTTCACTGTGATAATTGCGTTCGCTAATTAAAGTCACTTTAAAACAAAAAATTAAACCCAAAATGGTATTGCCTTCTTTATTACCAGAGGTATATTTCCTCGAGTTACATTATTCCGAACGTTCCTCTGTTTGAACAGTTAAATCGATAGCAGTTATTTTTCCTCTAGTTCAGATGTGAGAGAGGCTTTAGTCCAATACTCCTCTCTACTTCCAACTTTATTAGATTTTGCTCCCTCTTTCACTCTTCTCTCTCTTATGTTTAATATTCCGCTTTTTATGAAAAAGCTAACAGGAATTTCGAAAAAAGAATTATAATATTCAAAGTAAAAGTCTGTAGTTTTTCATTGTCTAGTCCATTGTTCAGTCCTTCATTGTTTTAATTGAATTTCAGGATTTTATTAAATTTTTAACTGCAATTTTAAATAGGATTTCGGTTTGTGTGTTTGTTGTAAATCTAGAAATGGGTTTCCATTTTAAATTAAAAATATTATCTGGGATAATAAAATAACATTTTTCTTTAAATTCACACCGTTTTAAATGATAATTTTAAATTCGTAGTTTACATAAAATTTAGTTTCTAAACTCTGACGATTTAGAAGTGGCTCTATGAAAAGGAAACCTTGGCACCTCAGCTCAACTAGAAATCCAAAAACTCTAGTTCTAACTAGAGTGGAAAATCTTCATTATAATACTGATTCGACTGCAGATTGTGCAAAATCTAACAGATTATCAGAAAACCAAAAATCAATTAGTCAATTTTGACTATTGAGATTAGATGTTAGGGTAGATTAGGCTGTATAGTAAAGCGTCTATTCTCCGATATAGTTCAGGTGAAAAAGGATGTTGCGCACCTTTTCAAATCAAAAAGAAAAAAGGAAACCAAATTCTAAAATAAAAATCAGATTTTTGTTACTATAATTCTCAAGGTTCTAACTTATTTTACCCTATACATAGAATTTTAAAATACAGTGGTCAAAAAAAGTATTCATACACTAAGTTTTCTTACTTTATCTACTGAACATTTCTTTCTAGGATGACTACTTGTTCAGCACTGAAATCGAAGATAGTTACAATGAATTTATTGCTCTCATTTTCTTTTATAAACATAAAGAATTGATTAAAAAGCAGAAAAATAATTTATTGTATGCAAAGTAAGTATTCATACACTCAGCCTGAATGTTATAATTAACGCAAAACTAAACACCTAATATTTTGTAAGCAATCCCTTTGCATTAGTTATTGCCTGAAGCCTCCTTGGCATAGATTCCACCAGGTTTAGTGTCTCTTGAGATGTGATTTCTGCCCATGATCTCTTTAAATTTGTTCTGAGCTCTTTTCTGGAAGAACATTTCAATTTTCGAATTTTCCTCTCCAAACAAGACCATGAATTTTCAATAGGGTTTTATTTTTCTGCTTTTTAATCAATTTTTTATGTTTATAAAAGAAAATGAGAGCATTAAATTCATTGTTACTATCTTCGATTTCAGTGCTAAAGAAATAGTCATCCTAGAAACAAAATTTCAGTACATAAAGCAAGAAAACATAGTGAATGAATACTTTTTTTGACCACTGTATATCTAATTTTAAACTTCGTTTACAGGCAATGATAACCTTATATGCATTGATACCTAACCATTTCCCTAGAACTGCCTTAAATAATTTTTGCAGAAAAGTTATAAAATCAAAGGTTAGAAAGCTTTTCAATTAATTTTTCAACGATTGTTAATTCCCTCTTCAGATTCAGATGTAGATACAAAGTGGTATTTGGCGAGTACTCAAGAAAAATATGTTTTAAATAATTATCCCCATTATATGCATTCCACTTTCATTTGAAATTATTATTTAGATCACTCAGGATAAAAAATGTTTAGGTACTAACCAATAATTAACTCCATCTGATCCTTTTTACGATAAATATATAAATAATTGTAAATGATGTACTGAAAGGAGTTTGGGCGAATAAACTTTATTATGTCAGCAAGGAAGGTTCTCTTCACTTTGCTGTTTATAATTACTTCTACACAGAACACCCACAACTTTCATTTTCTGAAAAAAAGAAATTGTAACAAAACTGTGAGTGAAAAACATGGAAAATTAATTAACCAACTGGAATCATGAATGCAAAAAATTAATTAAAAATATTTGGTTTTCCTTTTATATAAATTACAAAGTTGTGTTAAAATTTCTCTTTTTCTCACATATATGTTTGTTTTTTTGTTTATAAAATATATGTTGTTGACATTTTCCGAGGGAAATGATCTTAATCAACTTTTTTCTAGTAAAATGTGCAATTTTCGTTGAAGGACATGGCTTCTTAAATATTCCTTTGTGGAACTTATGCTTGCTTCTTCTACCACCTGTACGGCGATAAGAACACATTCTTATACAGTCCCGTCTAGTTCTTTGTTGTCTCTTTGTGGTAATGCAGTTTCTTTAATAGCTTAGGCATCTTAATCTTGCATTCCTGCATGCATCCTTACAATTCTCCTTTACAGCTTTTCTTAATTACTTCAGCTTCACAAAATAAGTAGTAAATTTCTTTCTCCAATGTCTCAAGTCTAATAGTCTTTTTTAGCCCTAACTAATAACTTTTTAGGCCCTTAATAGCCTTAGAACTTGGAGGAAACATCGTCCATGACGAAATTTAATTAGCGGCTTACAGAAAAAAAAATTATTTTCTTCTTATTTTACATTTTCAATACAGAAATGAGCTCTTTTCTCTCCAAATTTAAATAATTTTTTAACTAAGTTACTTCCCTTTTTATTTGCATTAATTATTCCCCAAGGAGAAAAAGAAAAAAAAAATTAAAAAGTAAAATTGAATTATTTTACCCCTTGTTTGTTCCTGGCGCTGTTGAGATGGAAATCTTTTTTCATTTCCTTTTTCATTTCTGACAGTTTTCCATTCGCCGACTGTTGTGGTGATACCGTTTATTATTGCTACAAAAATGGTGCACAGTTCTTTTGTTTATTGATTTGTTTTTTTGTCATTTTATTTGTTAATAAATTTAATGTTTAGGTATTTAACAGTAAAGGAAAGCCTTTCTTTGCAAGGTTAAATCTTGTAAATCTAAATGCTTAAATGAATTCTGTTACCTCAGTATACGAGGTCTGGCTATTAAATAAGGAGACTGCTTATGAAAAAGAGTTTAATTTTAAAAATTATTCTACAATCGAATGCTCCCCTTCAATGTACTCCCCTCCCCTCTCAACACACCGTTCCGTTCGTTTTTTCCATTGGTCAAAGCTATACTGGAAGTCTTCTTTTGTAAGAGCATTTAGGATTCGCTTCACCTCTTCTATCTACTCGTACCGCGTTCCTTTTAAGGCAGACTTGATCTTCTTAAACAGGAAAAAGTCACAGGGTGCTAAATCGAGGCGAGTACGCGCCGTGTTCGAGCACTGGAGTGCCTCTAGCTGCCTTCTCAGGCAGCGCGTTATGGGCAGGTGAGTTGTCCTGGTGCAAGATCCACGACTTGTTTTTCCACAACTCCGGCCGTTTCTTACGAACTCGCTCTCGCAGCGTGAAAACTTTCAAATAGTAAGTTTGGTTTACAGTTTGACCCTCTGGAGTCAAGATGCCGTTGATGTCAAAAAAAAACGATTAGCATGGCTTTAAATTTTGATTTCGACATCCTTGCTTTTTTCTTTCTTGGCGATGCAGAAGTTTTCCAGTGCATGGATTGCCGCTTAGTTTCAACATCGTATGTGATGATGTTTTCCATCAATTCAGGCTCTTCATCTAACCCAGGGGTGGGCAAAGTGCGGCCCGCGGGCCACTTCCACTGACACAAAGCGTGTTGTCGCCTTCGAAGCTACGGATATATATACTTATATATACTACGGCCCTCGGTAATAAACCAATAACCTTTTGCGGCCCTCGGTAATAAACCAATACCCTACCCTATGTGGCCCTTTACAGAAAATGATTGCCCATCCCTGATCTAACCTATCAAGAAAATCTGAGCAGATCTGTTGACGGACGAACTTTTGGTCAGGGGTCAAATGTTTTAGGACCAACTTCGCACAGACTTTCTTCATGTTCAATTCGTCGTGTAAAATTGTTCTGAAAGTTTCTTTATCGGCGTTTACAGCAATCATCCGAATGCTCATACAACGATCACCGCACACAATTTCATTGATTTTTGTCACTGTTTGCGGAGTTGAAACGTATTTGAAATGCAATGAGAGAAATTCCGTTATTATAGATAAAATTAAGGTTCCTACGATATCAGCCTTTCAGAGCCTTATTAGAGAGTTTTAGGGCTTTCCGATTATAGTTGCCTGATTTAGGGAACTACTTAATCGAGTTCTTAAACAGCTGGCTGGATAGAACTTTAAATTAAGCTGGGCGCTTCCCTAAATTGTACACCAACTCTTTATATACAGGACAATGCTCCTTCTCCTGGACATCTGTCCTAAATTTCATTTTTAAATTGGGACCGAACAGTTTCACGAATTAGGCTAAAAACGCTACTACCTCAATCTTAACCCCGCTTGCAATCAACATACGAGGTGTGACTACTAAATAACTAGACTATAGCTATAAAACATTTTATTTTAAATTTATAAATAATTAGTTATTATCACCTTCAATATACACTCCTCCCCTATCCCAACAACGCTCCATGCGAATTTACCATTGTTCGGAACAGTGCTGGAACAGCTTTCACAGCTTCATCGGACTGAAATCGTGTTCCTTTTAATGCAAATTTGACTTTAGGGAACAGATAAAAGTCACATGGGGTCAGGTCAGGCGAATAAGGCGGATGGCCTTATAAACTGGGATGTTGTACTTGTCTAGAAACGTCTTGACAGACAATGCAGTGTGAGCCGGCGCGTTGTCTTGATGGAGAACCCATGACTTGTTCTTCCACAAATCAGGTCGTTTTTTTCCTTACTCTTTCACGGAGTTGAGCAAGCACCTCACGGTAGTAATGTTGATTAATTATAATTGATATTTTCATCCGTTTTGGACGTGAAAGGGCGACCCGGGCGGTCATCATCTCCGACGACTTCTCGGCCATCTTGGAAACGCTTGAACTGCTCAAAAACTCGCGCACGTGATTAACATTCATCGCCATAAACTTCTTTTAATAAAAGATAAGTTTTAGTAACGGTTTTACCCAGTTTCATGTGAAATTTCACACGACAATTCGTTGCTCTACTACATGTGAAGTATCATGTTTTCGGCAAAACGAAACTAACACCTCTTACACAAACGACGGTTCCGGTCAGACAGATTTCTCTACAAACACTTGAGACGCTGTAATTGAAAGAGAAGGCTTTACTCTGCACAGCTGTCGGTTGTTAGGATTTGGCGCATGCATAGTTCTTCTGTAGCAGCATCAGTCTCGTTATTTAATTGCCACAACTCGTATACTAAGAGTCATTTCTTTTAATCGGTGTACCAGCTTACATTTTTAATGACTATTTGTGAGGCTACAATTACTTGGGAGTCTATTATCTCACTCGGGCTATGTAATCACGGTGCTGTTTCAGAAGGTGTAACAAATATGGGCAAATAATTCACCTCTCTGTCTATATTATATAAAACAGAAAGGTACAAACATTGGCAACCTGAACTTTTTTTAAAAAAATATAAAATCTATACAGCTTCTCTATATCGTCAAGATTCACACCTGTGCACCTTAGCCGGCTATAGAGAGGCTGACTGCCTTGTATACCCTCAGTTTGAATTTGGAAACTAACGTTATTGTTTCCGGTAACCTGTTTCCAAATCGTATGGAGGTCCCCTGCCTGGTTGTAGAAGTTTTTTTCTTTTAAATGCCTTTGATAGGAAAGTCCCCAGGGTAATTGGGCAAATAAAGTACATAATAATCCCTAGGACAAATAAAATCCGAGAGACCCCATCAACTTTGTTACATTAATATGAATTATACATGTAAATAAAATGTTCAAAATTTAGGGAAGACAGTCGAGTAGCCGCCATTTTACTGAATAGATATTATGGTTTTTATGCTTAAAATAGAATTTTTATTGCCCTAAATTGCAGTAACAAAAAGTCATCTAGGTGTTACACATTAAACTTCTAATTTTTTAGAAGTTTAATTACTTATACTGCATTATATTTATTTTTCAGAAAAATAAGTAGTTTAAGAGAGATTACTCACATCTATCTAGTGTGAGGTGTAGATTTAGAGTTGCTTAGAGCGGAAGGATGCTTAAGTAAGGACTAATGTTAGATAATAAGTTAATAAAACTTGGGACTTGCGCAAGAAGTTACATAAACGGCTCTAAAACTCTTCTACATTCCAGACTAAAAGCTTAACTCTGTGCATACAATTTCCCATTTAAACTACTAAGTTTCTAGAGCTAAATAGATCTTTGCTAAGTAATCAGTTTAAAGTTTTTATAAAAATATTTGTCTATCTAATCAATTAGTAGGTTTTTTAATACTGCCTGAGTGTAGTGGTAGTCGTGGATCGTGTCAGTTGAAAGGTAGTGTTTTAGACAGCTTTTTGGAACAAAGCTAACAGAATTAAAGAGAAAATTACAGACTGTTGATTTTAAGTGTCAATAAGCATCGAAAGTCCTTTTATAATAACAAATAACAGCATTTCTACAAATTTTCTTATTCATTTTTATTTATTAGATGAGAAGGTGGTAATATAGGGCAGTCTTTTTTTACCTTGCATATTTTGAACACTACTGAATTTAAAATCTACTCTGAAATAAAATCATAGACATACATTATTTGTCTTTGTAAATTTGGAGTCCTGAGTGTACTGCAGCAAGGAGTCTGGAGTTACAATGAAAAAGTCTGTCGTAGTGCAATATTGGGTTTTCAGAAAGTGTGGTCGTAATATAGAACACATATAATAATTATAGTTAATGTTCTCGTTTCTCCATGAATTGTAAAAGTAAGCCTTAAATATGCCACAAAACTATATTTTACACCAGGGGTGAGCAACCTTTTTAATCAATGGGCCAATTTAAATTTAATTTTTTTTTGGCGGGCCGCACATAGATTAACTCTTATTAATAATTTACGAAACTTTATTTATAATAAATATTAGAATAAAAAAATATAAAATTATTTTCAAATATTAGTGAATGTATTATCTGAATAACCAGCTGATAGTATTTGTCTCGTTATTTATTGGCAAATATTGTTGAACTATGTTTGCATTAAAATTACCGGGTGAAATACCCTGCCTCTATGATCAGATTGCACTAATGGATGCTCTTCCGCTTTGCTAGCTCTTAAGGGAATACTAATCAGTTCCTCTACTCGATTCAGACTTAATCAATTGAAGGGACTTGCACTAAATCTAAGTACCTTATATCCATCAAAGCTAGTGCACTTGTCTGCCTGGACCTGATAACCCTAATTTTATTACTTCAATCACTTTACTTCTGTGCAAGTTAATTTAGAATCTTCTTTACCTTAATGGCATGTTTGTATAAATCATTGGCGATAAAAATTGGTTTTGAGATTTTAGAATGAAATATCTATTTAAAATTCTATAATATAGAATGCATCTATTTAAAAAAAAAAAATACATTTTTGAATCTACAAAATGAAGAAAGACGATGGCGTTTAAACTAGAAGGGCTTTATAGATAGGGGTTTGGCCAATATGTCGTTTCCGATTCGCTGCTATTGTCTAATTTTAGTTTTATTTCGATCTTGAGGTCCGTAATTTAATTTTTGCCGGTCTAAGAGTGTCGAAATGTTGAAAACTGCTGCTTTAGAGCTTAAAGCTTACTGTCTAAATGCTACCACAGATTTCCCTTGTCAAGCTTAATTGAAATTACTACTTTAATTAAAGTTTAATACTAAATACTTAATTAAAATTGACTTAGGACTTATTGTTAATATTAAGATACTTGATGCATTCCAAGTGTTTACTTTCTTGGTTTAGGGCTATTAATATTCGGGTAAGTAAGCTAAATGAAGTGAGTCTACTACTCCTTAGCGCTATAGATTTCAGTCAAAAGCTTGTTAACTTTTATTATAGAGGAAAAACGTGGTTAGCAGCTCATTAACTATAAGAAGATATTGATAAATTTATTCATCTATAAAAGAGTTCAAGAAACAACTTATTAAAATTACTTCAACTTTTACGGATGCCAGCCAATCCAATCCGGTTTTATCTTCATCGATATTAAAATTTTACGAGAGCCGTTATTTATGAACGTAAATAAAGTGTTTTTGTGTAAGATCGTAGAAATTGAAATAGATTTTTATAGCAAATAAGATATTGACGATTCCTGAGCGAAAAACAAAAATATTTTGAGACTAACTGTAGAGTTTTGGAAGGTTTTGAGTGATATTATTTTTGCATTTGAACATTTAAATGTGAAAAATCAATTAGTTACAAGTTTTGGTTTCGACTTTAGTTTTCGTTAATCATGGTTGCCACCATTTACATTTAAGAGTTAATCAACAAATCAAATTATGGTTTAAAATCCTCAAAACGCCCCTAATTACTGAATTTTCGAATTTGCCATTGAAATATTTTATAAAATATGTGAATTGCAATAAATACGTAGTTTACTTAGATGGCCACATATACTGGGTGACCAAAGTTATATGCTCCACCCACTTTTTTTTTAACGGCGGGAAATTTCGAAAAAATAAAAAACACGTATTTAATCATTTTTAGTCTAGTTTATGTTCAGTGTTAGACCCATTTTTTTAAACCCCTGTATCTCGAGATACAGCGTCCAACTTTTGTTTTTCAAATGGAACGTTATATTTTTTTTTTCATATTTTTATAGTATTTGAGCTCCTAAAATAAACAAAAAAGAATTTTTTGAAATCGGTTAAGTTTTTCAAAAGTAATGGTAATTTAAAATATGAAAAATAAATTTCACTTTATTGTCAAAATTACGTTATTTTTTTTAAATAATCTGTTCAAACTGGGCACAATCAACGGATAGGCAAGCCAAAACTCTGGACTCCCACGTTTTGCTTGTAGCAGCACTTATGGTGGCGAAGTCATGATCCGGGCAGGCTAGAGTTATTCAACGTTCAGTTTGTTTTTTCTACAAACGTTTGGTGTGGAGTTTTAGAAAATCACCTAATCGGCCCATACTTCTACAGAGAGAACTTAGCTGGTGCAAGGTATCTAACTTTTTTTAAAAGACATTTTGCCACTTCTGCTTGAAGATGTTCCGCTACAACGTCGGCTAGATATGTATTTTCAACAAGATGCGAGAGTTGTTCGAGGTTACTTGGACAGAAATTTCCATGAAAAGTGCTTAGGGACTCATTGTCCCATCAAATGGCCACCTCGATCTCCGGACTTAACCCAAATGGACTATTTTTTGTGGGGATACCTAAAAAATAAAGTGTACAGTATCCTTAATCCCGTGGCTTCAGTCGATGATCTGAAACGTCGAATAACTCTAGCCTGCCTAGATCTTGACTTCGCCACCATAAGTGCTGCTACAAGCAAAGCGTGGGAGTCTAGAGTTTTGGCTTGCCTATCCGTTGATTGTGCCCAGTTTGAACAGATTCTTTAAAAAAAATAACGTAATTTTGACAATAAAGTGAAATTTATTTTTCATATTTTAAATTACCATAACTTTTGAAAAACTTAACCGATTTCAAAAAATTTTTTTTTGGTAATTTTAGGAGCTCAAATACTATAAAAATATGCAACAAAAAATATAACGTTCCATTTGAAAAACAAAAGTTGGATGCTGTATCTCGAGATACAGGGGTTTAAAAAAATGGGTCTATCACTGAAAATAAACTAGACTAAAAATGATTAAATACGTGTTTTTTATTTTTTCGAAATTTCCCGCCGTTAAAAAAAAAAGTGGGTGGAGCATATAACTTTGGTCACCCTGTACGAGTTTGTTCGTTCATACAAACCCTCGTATGTTGTTTGTGGCAGAATGCTACATTATTTATTTGTTTTGTGAAATCAGATACAACGAATTGAGCTTTAGGAATACACAAGGAAACTAATACTTCCAAAAGCAAAACAGAAAAGCGTATGCAAAAAACATAATAATAAAAAATTACTGTGAAATAAGTAAAAATGAAACTTTCATTTAATAAATATTAATAAAAGAAATAAAGCTGAAAAAACTATAAGATTACATAAAATTAAGATTAATTAGGTAAAGTACAATGGATTCAGTAAAGCTGGGCTCTTCTTCTCAGACATTCTGTTAAATAAATAAAAACATAATTCATAATAAAGTTGTAATAAAATAAATAAATAATAAAGTTGCCATTTGAAGCTAACAAAGAGGCAGAATGCTATATTATTCTGAAATATTTAAGATATAAAACATATGTCTTAGCTATTCCTACCTCCAAAAATGATTTTGGGAAGTATTATTCTAATAAATCGTTGACCCATTGTGCTTGTAGTCCATAAAATCCAGATATTTATAGGTTATCTTGGATCTGCTTTCTACAAAATTTGGAAAATAGTAACAGTTCTTTCATAAAATTATAACCAAAAGTTAGTAGTTCAACAGTGTAGATGTTACACGACCCACACCGTAGATAGATGACGCAGGATGTGGTACCCATTCAGTGTTATTATTATTGGGCAGTCTAAATATCAGATCTGTTTCCCAGCTTCTTTTTTCTTTAGGTAAGAGACTAACATAAGGGCAAGCGTAATAAAAAATAAAACATTTTGTAGATGTGAACCAGCTGAACAGACAGCCTGTGGTAGGCAATGTACCTCAGCAATCGGCTGAGATAAGGTTGATCCCTAACACTGGTTAATTACTAAAGTTGAAGTGAACGAACTTAGCGTTAACTAAAGTTTTAAGAAAATCCTCTATAAACTGTCCGACTTCTTTTATTGAGTTCTGCCAAACACAGACTAAATTTCCTCATCACATCCAATTGTTTTCAGGTGAAAAGTTAACGTCAAAAATGAAATACTTTTCTCCTTCAAATCATCTCAATTTTTTTTGCTTTCGAGTATTTAGTGGAAGTATCCGTTATTGAGGTCCCCTGAGACTCCAAAAAAATGGTCTCAGAAACCAAAATTTACAGGAAACTAAAACTTTATATTTAGATTAGGCACCTGTCTGCAACGTACATAGTTATCAAAATCCCGAAAATACCACTTTTGTGAATAGATTTTTTTTTTTCACTTTTTGAGATTTTCTAGTCCAGGGGTTTTCAACCTGGGTTCCACAGAACCCTTGGGTTCTCTGGAACGTTGGCAGGGGTTCCGCAAGTGATCACTATTTGCTCAGCCAAAATGCACGTAAAATGGAAATCATCGATACGATGATGTCGATACTCGTACAATGAATTTTTCATGTAGGAACGGGATATTGGTTGGTCTTATTTTTTTTTTTTTTTTTTTGGTGCATCAACAGCTGAGGTTATTAGCGCCCGGAGCTTTTTCCAGTGCACTGCCGGCCTCCGGACAGTGTTCTCTCGTTACAGACAACACTGTCCATCACCGGACAGTGAGCTGTAAGAAGCTCCTAGGAAGAGAAAATCTAAGGATCAGCTGCTGGATTCGAACCCGGGACCTCCGCGTGGGAGTCTAGTATGCTAACCTCATAGCTAATCCCTTCCCTGGTTGGTCTTATTATTATTATTATTATCATTATTATTATTTTATTATTATTATTATTTTTTTTTTTTTTTTTGGCGCATCAACAGCTGAGGTTATTAGCGCCCGGAGCTTTTTCCAGTGCACTGCCGGCCTCCGGACAGTGTTCTCTCGTTACAGACAAAACTGTCCATCACCGGACAGTGAACTGTAAGAAGCTCCTAGGAAGAGAAAATCTAAGGGTCAGCTGCTGGATATTATTATTATTACTATTATTATTGGACTGTCTTATTAAATGAATATAATATTTAAGAAATTTACAATATTAATATAAATAGGTTATAAAAAGGCAGTTGATTGTAAAAAAAAAAAATTATAAATAAAGCTTTGATTTCGACTATTTTATCTGCAACTCAAACAAGAGGTTTCTTCAAGAAAAACCATGAGATCGAAGGGTTTCTAAAGTGTAAAAGATTGTAGATTCCTGTTCTAGTCAATGGCTATATTTTCTTTTAAACTACGAGTATATGAACACATTGTACTTGAGATTTTCAACTACTTTTATTTCAAAAACTTTACAAGGTAATCTCAATTAAGGGCACATCATGGAGATGGGCAGGCTTTCCTCTAAAAGAACATATCATTTTGCATTATTTAATGTTCTACGGTATTATAATGAAGGGTTAAATATCTTGGCTAAATTTACTGTTTGAATGGAAATTTCACGACACTGTTCTATTTGGCTTTTCATTTTTTGAGGTTTTCCTCAAAGATGAATCCTTCTTTCTTTCTAAATTCTTCTGAATGTTTTTTATTATATTTTAAATGTGTCAGCATCTCGAAGATTGTGGTCGTGTAATTGTACACATCAATGTTTGTTTTAGTAAAAACAAATTATATTGTGAGCATTCTGATCGTCTAAATTTAAAAACAATCTTTTTTTTTTGTTTGTCTTTTAGCCAATTGGAGTTATTGTTTATGGCTTTACAACGTTTACTAATCAAATTGCCAAAATAAATCAAACTTAAAATGCTGTTTAATAAAATTTCCATCCAGAGAATTGGTTTGATTTAAAAGTCTAGTCTTCATCGTGATATTAATAAATCGTCAAATATCAGAGTTTTCCTATTTCGAAATGTTTTTCAATCATTTTAATGGCTAAATATATTTATTATTTAATTTGTTCTCTGGCTTTATGGTTGACAAAGGTTCTGGCAGCTCTTAGACTAATCTAAGCGTTTGTTTAATTTCCATGTACATAATTTTACCATCATTTACAATTCTCTTTTAATACATGTGCGCCATTACAATAGTCATTGTTAGGATATATACGACTGTTGTATTGTTAAAATTTAACCGTGAGTGTGTGTGCCTGTGTACATATTCAATTTGTTTAATTGGGTAGGATTTTAGGTAGTGGGTTATTACAGGGGAAAAACATTCCAGGTGCTTCTACAACATTCTGGATGATTTGATAATGGATTTGGAATTTGTCTGGAACTTCCACAATTTCTATATTGTTTCCCTGTACAGCTTTTTTGCTTTATTAAAAAAGAAGAAAAAAAAAACGAACAAAATTAAACGAGTTTTTCGAGAAATATGTGCGTGAAAAAGGTGCTTCTGGTTCAGTTTTAACGGCACTTTTATCTCTCCTTTATAATTTGTAAGAACTGGACTGCACATTATGCATAATTCTTTCTTTCTGCTGCAGTCTAAAATCATTTAGAACGTTGAGCATAACCGCCAACGTTATTATCAATTAAGCTTCAAGATGTGCACGATTCATGGCAGCCCTAGTCTGATAAAGTGCCACTCTAATCCTGAACAGATAATGTTGCAGATAATGTCAGCCCAATTGAAACTTGCTACAATTGCTGTGTTCTGTTATGTTGCTACAGTTATCTGTGTATTGAAAGTGATGACACAATAACATTTCATACTCTTCCTTGTTGCTCAGATCGATGAAATAAGAGGAGATGTGTGAAGACACCTTTGCATAATTAAGCTTGTTGAGCAAGGTGTTGTGATTGGTAGCTGTGGTATTGCTTTTGACATCCCAGCTAAAATGGCAATAGGAAAGTGAATAGAAATATGTTTGACGGCGCTGATGGCCGTGGAAGTCGATGCGCCAAAAAACAATTGCTCTCTTAGCAATTTCGAAGCTTATTTTCTCAGTTAACTGCGCTGATTTTACGCCTCTTTCAGCGGCATCAATGGGCAAGTGGTGTTACCTTGTATCATCAAGAATGCTCCCTTGGCTAGGCGATTAATATCTTTGTTACGTACTAAATAACCATAACTACTAAATAATAGAGGCAGAATTCTTCAACTTTACATAATAGTTTGTTAGTTTTCATTTTAATTCTGCTGACAGTCTACACATCTCTAGTAGGTAAAAGCAAACATAATTTATTGTTTCAACACAATCAAAAGTTAAGATATTAACGAGATTTGATGTGCTCTCTTCTAATACAAAATATTGTTTCAAAAATTTAGATCGAAAGCTGGAATAAATGGAGCATCCTAATAAGAGATGTTCTGCACTATTTAATATTAGATGTTTGCACAATTTACAGACCTCTTTCTTATAAAAGTAATATACGCCAAGTCTGGAGAATAGTGGGGATGTGAAACGAGTTGGAACCCTATTTCCATTAATTTTGCGACCACAACTGCTGAGGTGTGAGCTGGTGCGTTGTCGCGATGGAAAAGGACTTTTTTGTGGGCCAATCGTGGGCGTTTTTCTAGCAGCTCGGTTTTCAAACGGTCCAATAACGATGAATAATATGCACCTGTAATAGTTTTACCCTTTTCCAGATAGTCGATGAGGATTATTCCTTGCGAATCCCAAAAGACAGTTGCCATAATCTTTCCGGCCGAAGGAACGGTCTTCGCCTTTTATGGCGCAGATACCCCCTTGGTAACCCATTGTTTAGATTGTTCTTTGGTCTCAGGAGTGTAATGATGTATCCATGTTTCATCCACAGTGACGAAACGACGCTTAAAGTCCTGCGGATTCTTCTGGAACAGCTGCAAACCGTCCTTGCAACACTTCACTCGATTTCGTTTTTGGTCAAGCGTGAGCAATCGCGGCACCCATCTTGCGGATAGCTTTATCATGTCCAAATGTTGATGCAAAATATTATGTACCCGTTCATTCGAGATGCCCACAGCACTAGCAATCTCACGCACCTTCACTCTTCTGTCATCCATCACCATATCATGGATTTTATCAATGATTTCTGGAGTAGTAACCTCAACAGGGCGTCCAGAACGTTCAGCGTCACTTGTCATTGGCCACTCCGAAAATTTTGAAACCACTTATAAACTGTTCTAATCGAAGGTGCAGAGTCACCATAATGTTTATCAAGCTTCTCTTTAGTCTCCTGAGGCGTTTTGCCTTTCATAAAGTAGTGTTTAATCAACACACGAAATTCTTTTTCGTCCATTTTTTGAAAATCACTCGACTTCCTCCATTCAAACGAATGCCAAACACAAAGAAATAGACCGATCTGGCTGAAACTTGGTGTGTGTTCTTCCAAGAGATGCTCCTAACTAAACATAACCTCGATACGCGCCAGTAGTGCTATCTCTCTGACTTTGCACGGACTTTTCAAACGACCCTCGTATTTCAAGGAAATTATGATTTTTTGTAAAGTATACTTTCTTTGTTATATGATCCATGTGTTTGATTTTTCTTTTGTTATATTTATCCTTGAGCAAAATATAAATTTCAGGGGGTGTGAGCTTCGAATGAAATTTCTCTAGGGGTACGGGCCGAAAGAAAGGTTGGGAACCACTGGTCTACATAGACCGTACTGGTAGTTTCCACTAATTGATTTTTTTTTTTTAGGTTTTTTTTATTGTATTAGTTTTCGAAGTACAGCGAATACATTTAAATTGTACTTTAAAGAAAAACGAACTCAAGCCCCTTTCTTAGGAAGTATCCTAATCGATTTTTCCTAAAAAAAAGTGTGTTTTATTAAATATTTTGTAAGGAATCATTTGAATACAAGATTTGACATAGAAATGTAATGGAGAGAAGCGTATCCAGAAGCCAATGTTACATTACAGGGTATCGCTACTGATTACAGGGTTTACAGTGAACGTAGGGCCCAAGCTCGTTACTATCTTCTATCTCCCTTTTATAGAGCCTTCATCCCACTCTTAGTGTAGACTATTTGCCCTGCTACCTTAATGGAATCAATGAGCAACCTCCAAGCTACTAATGGATCTTACGCATCAACTCTTAAGCTCGTTGTACACATTGATCCTCTTGACTTGGCACTGTTTCTTTTTGGCAACATTTAGTAAACTTTGTTCTTTTAGAAGAAATTTATTAGAAATCTTTTTAGACATAAAACTACCTAACTCACCAAACTTACAAGTTAATATAATTGTGACTGAGTAGTTAGTTGCCTTTTGGTTGAGGTGGTTTTATACCATAGTAAAGTAATGCCTACTTATTCATGCGGGCTTTTTTGACCTGTTACTAAATTAATTGTGGTTGGCTCAAAATTAGTGACTAGAAATATTATTATTATTATTTATTTGCTTGAGACCGTGGTCTACACAAAGAGGTTTGTACATTTTTAAAAACTTAAATCAGACAGAGATACAAAAAACAACACACATGAAGTACTAAATAAATAAAGCACTTAATAAAAACAATTAATTCCATATGAAAGAAATTTTAATGAGCCTAGTAATTTCAACTGGAAAAAGATTCTTAACGGACATAATATTCTAGGTTCTATACATAACTAAACAAAAATTATTATTTTTCTTTTATACTTATATTAATAAATGTGTGTGAATATTAATAGATATGCTCCTTATTAATCTAAAATTAAATTCCTTACTTTAAATGCCCCATCCACGAAATAATAAATATCGTTTAATTGCTTTAAACTTGCTACTTGTAGCAAATCCACAAGAGGTTCGCTACAATTTTGGATATAATCCCGCAGAAATCTTTCTCTCAGGTTTGCCAACAAAGGACAACCTATAAAGAAGTGAGTGACGAAATATATGTGCCATTAAAGTAAAACCAAAGCTTAGACCGGGAATCGAACCCAGTATCACAATACGTACAACTTAGCTTTTTGGTCCTCGCCTCTATCCGCTCGGCTGTCACGGTAGAGGCCTAATTCAAATAATTGTGTACTTTTTTTTTCCTAACTGTTGTAAAAAGAACTCGAAAGAAGCAATGGGCTGTCACACAACTGATGTCCGCTGGCAGCCAACAATAAAATAGACAATTCCTAGCCACTAAAGGTAATAACAATTACAGTAAGTACCATTTTCTGCAATTAGCTGACCCTGTTTCTGGACAAAGATTAGAAAAAGATCTCTTGCTCGGTAGGGGATATTCCTGAATTTTAAACTGTGAATGGCTAGTCCCCAAACTAAGGTCCGCGGGCCACATACGGCCCCCTGAGGCCATTTATCCGGCCCCCGCCGCACTTCCGGAAGGGACATCTCTTTCATTGGTGGTCAGTGAGAGGAGCACATCCGTTTCCTGTGCTACTGGAGTACTGGAGTACAGTACTACTTCCGATGACGCGGGATGCACGCGTCACGGCTCCGAAAGCAGTGTGAAATAACAGCAGAAGTAGGAAGAAAGACAAAGCAGTATAACTAAACCGGATATTGACCATCTTATTAGCCAAAAGCAGGCCCATAATTTCTATTGAAATACTGGGCAGTTTGTTGATTTAAATTTACTTGTTCTTTATTTTAAAAATTGTATTAGTTCCCGTTTCGTTTTTTACTTTAAAATAAGATATGTGCAGTGTGCATAGGGATTAGTTCATTGTTTGTTTTATAGCCCGGCCCTCCAACGGTCTGAGGGACAGTGAACTGTAAAAAGTTTGGGGAACCCTGAGATGTACACAATAATACAAGCTACAGAAACACCAAAGATACCAGTAGAGAACGAATTCAAACTCCAAGGATAGAGAAATATCTATCAAGTTTCTTTCGTTAAATTGATTTATTCGATGACAGTCGTCATTCCGAAGATATTTTTGATAACAGAACTTTCGGAAGAATCAGAATGGAAACTGTAACCAAGACTTTCGAGTTTGTAAACTATCGCAGAACGTAAAAGTCCAGCGATAACTTAGTAAAGAAAATTTGACATTATCAGCATACTTTTTTCCAGAAAAGGGAACTAAAAATATCTAGAACGATCTAACACATTCTGCTGATGTATTCACGATATTTGAAAATAAAAGCCCAATATTCTTTGTGATGATGTTGTTATACAAACGGAGCTTTCTAGCTGAAGAACAGTCATAGTGTTATGCAGAAAACCCTTTGAATTCAATTCTGAAATTTGGTTACGATCCAAGTAAGACACTGTGACACTGACTCCACCTATTACCATCCGGCAATGAACATAACAGTTTGCTAGGGTATTAAAGAGCCATTTCCGGAAGGAACTTTCTGGACCTCTTCTCTCTCTGGGAAATGAAAGGAAGATGATTTAACAATGAAAACAGCTCCCTCCTTATAACTATCCCACAATTCCTGGCAAGCCACACTAGGGTATCCTCACTTCTTCATACCACCTTCTTTCTCAGACCATCTCGAAGTTTATACATACACTTTTGGTTATGTGCACCTACCATTCTTTCCCATCTTGGCCGCTATCTTTATGCACATTTATGTATTTTGTATGGGGTTTTTATGCTTACACATAGAGAGTGTGCGTATATACATATGTAAGTGTACTTGACTGTAAATATTATTTTATGTACATGTAGAAGCAAAAATGAAAGAAATCTATTCCTCTTGAATTGTAAGGAACGTTATTACTCTCTTATTGTCCCCAAATGTTGCTTTTTACTAACTATTTTATTAAATAATTCTTTTTCTTTATTCTCCATGACTTTTAACGCCATTTTAAGGAATGCAATTTTGCTATTTTTTGTAATTACATTGTTTATGTAACATTTATATTGAGACTTATAATTATTAGTCTAAAACTGTTAGTAAGTGCCTTTTAAAGGCTAAATGCTCAGCAAAATTCTGCCTTATTTTGGTTAAAAAATGGTAAACAAAAGAATAACCAAAAAAAAAGACAATTTTTCAGCTTGATATTTAGAAAAAACGAACCTTATTTAATAATATTTATTTTGTTTCAGGTGAGTTACAGTGCCACCTATATCTAACTGCAAGCGAGGTATTTATTTGTATTTTTCATTCAGTGGATCACATTGGATTGTTTATTATCAGTAAGGAAGGTAGTTCGATCAAATTTGGTGTTTTTTAACATTTCCTGTTCCGACCTACAAAAGGAAATATGGGTTTTATGAACATTTTCAAGATTATTTTTTGTGGTTTTGATTCTAGAAAAACCCTTCTCTTTCTATTTATATTATACATGTATTTGTACTGAGTACCTTAAACAAGGCACTTAGACCAAACTTTAATGTTAATATTGTAAAACAAATTATAATTGTTACTAAGTATAGGCCCTGAAGTTGACTTAGTCCCTAGATCGAAACTTGGCATTAAACAAGTATTGATTGCAAACGGCAATATTTCTTCCTTTTAAATAAATGAATCAGTCGCAAACAATAAAAAATGAACAATTCTATATAATCTATATTAACCTGTCTTGATTGTATAGTATCAGTAATATTTAAATAAAAAATTAACCCCTTAACGTGCACACTCGAGTTAACTCGAGCGCGCTAAACTGGCCAAACTGTGCACACTCGAGATATGTAATTCGAGCGGCGTTGCACTTTATGCTACTATAATTTTTCACTCTCGAATATAATCGAGAATTGAAAATAATGTGATAGCAAAGAAAAGCAATCGTTTTATAGATATTTATCATTTACATGGGATTGTAAGCTCTAACAATTACTTAATCAAATATAAAATATAGCGGTTTTTTCAAGAAACTGTGCATTAAGGGGTTAAACAAATTCTAATGTTGTAAGTTCTTGGTATTTTAAAAAAAGTGGATATTCTTTATTTAAGGTTTTATTGTAAAAAGAAATTAGTTACAAACTTCGTTTTAAAGTATTTTGAAATAAGTGTTATACCCATTTAAAGTCCCTCTATTAAGGTTTCTAACACAATTAGAACTTGAAACCTCCAACTATTTTATTAATTACTTCTGGAGGAACTAGTGTTGTTCTGTTTGTCCTTTGTAAGACACCATTTACTATACTCTGGACTCTGAAAAGTTGTATTTTATCAAAAGAAAATGCTTTACAATAAGGAATTCGGAAAATAGAATACAATTTCGTTTTAATAGTCGAAAGTAATATGTTATATTGAGCTTACATTTTTTTTAAATGATATTTTTGTATTAGGTAAATTTTTTTAACAAAGTAAACTTTATATAAAGTCTTATACCTTGATGAAAGCCAAAACAAACCACAAGAATATCTATATGCCAAAGAACGATCCTTAAGGATGTCTAAAATCTTTTACATCAAATTACTTTGAACCAAGTAGTTTTTAGCTAGGTTAGATTCTAGTAAAATTTTATTTGGTAAGTAGTTTGGTAATTGGAAGCTAAGGGAGAGTTTTAGATTAGACATTTTTCATTTAAATAATAGTTTCGATTTGAAAATAATTTTTCTTTTACTTTATCGAAATGTAGAGGTAATTGGTTCATTTTTTATTGACAGGGTTGAAGCGTACTGCTTTTAATGGGAAAAAAAGCATAAATCTACTTTTTCTAGAACTAATACATAGTTTAGAATATCTAGCCTTGGGTACAAAGCGCAAAATAAAAGTTAATATCAAAGTTAGAAGTATTATTAAACGGCATATAAGTTCTCTAAAAGAGTATCGTACTCCCTCCAAATAGAAAAGCTATATTTATTATGGTAATGGAATATGTTTGCAACTCTTTTTTAAGTTTTCCGGCCTGGGAAAGTTCACATATGTTGCTTGCTGAAGGTGAGAGAAAAACCTTCCTTTTTTTTCCATTTTTCACATTCATGTTTTATTTAACAATATCCTCGGCGATAATGTCATTTAGAGCTCCGCTGGAAAGAAGCTGATTTATCTTTTCTCTCTTTACTTTAAATTGTAAAAAGTTGTATGAAAATGGCTGTGGAAGCTCTTATTAGTGTAAGAAATAATTACGGTTATAAGAGTCTAGAGTGGTCAATAATTATTTAAATTATCTTCATGTTTAAGGAAATAGAATAGGAAGTAGATGGACACGTCCATTATCATTACGAATCATCAATTCATCGCGGTAGCAGTTGGCCAACTCAATCTTTAGCATCCGTTTAAACCATCATCACTTCAAGTCTATTTCCCTTATGGTGGCGATGATGGCAAATGATGTCTCCCTTCTTCTTCGTCCACACTCTAACGACTGCTTACTTCTCTTTTACAGATTTTTTAACTATTTTTTACAGTGTTAAAGAGTTGTTCTCAACCACAATATTAAACAGTTATTATGATTGAGAAGTGACAATATTGAGTTATCACTCGTTGATAATTTTTTTTTTTAAATTTTTTAAAGGAGTTGTAAATTATGAAGGGTTTTCGTAAGTAGAGGGAAAAATGATTATTGTTCTAAATCTTACACTCAATTTATCCGCTTTTAGAGATTACCTCTTGAACATTTATGGACTTGTTCGCTCTTTTGTAAGCTACTATTCAAAATTCTTAGCATTGGGTTAGAAGCAGTGGTGTCTTTGAGCCGGAACGCTCCGGAACATCGTTCCGGTACTTCCTTTTTGGACAGGAACGCGTTCTGGAAAGATGATTTCTGTTTTACGTTTAACGATAATTGGTTGAAATATTGAAAAAAAAAATACGTGAATACAATTGACTACCACTGGTAACTTGGAGGTCAGATTCAGCTCTGAATTCTCTAATTTATGTATTGCATAATTGGCTATTAAAATAACTAACTGCAACGTCATGTCACGCTTATCCGTGATTGCACTAAATTACTAAATCAACAAAATCATGAAGCTGAGACTTCCTTGACTAGGCCATGGAAGTCCCAGGATATAAGGGAAAGTGGGGAGTCTAACTAACTGAATCTGTTTAGAAGTCACAACAAACTGATAATAATTTGTTAGATCCAATGGAATGGCCAATGGATATTGAAACTTGACTATGAAGAAAATGAAATCGAGTCGTTATGCACCAGATTTAATTTAATAACATCAACGATGCGATGTATCAACGCGTTTAGAGATTATATTGATAATGGAGGCCCAGAAATTCCTGAAGATTTACAAATTTTAATTCGATATATACTATAAATACTACTCCTTGCAGTTCGGCAGAGTGTGAGCTAGAATTTAGTAATGGGAATATTATTTTAAATGAACAAAGGAATAGAATATTAATTGCAAATCTAGCAAATCTATTTATAAAAATGAATGGTCCACCGCAACAATTATTTAATCCAGATGATTATGTAAATATTTGGTTGAGGTCTCATCGTTCAGCAGATGACAACAAAATAAAGAAAGTTCAACCAAAAGATCCTGAACATAATTCTATTTGGAATGTTTTATAAAAATTGTGCTTATGAGTACTATACGTATTTTATAATTGGTTAACTATTTTTATAAAATGTTCTTATTATTGTAATAAACGTATATTATACAAAAAATGGGGTTCGTAATGATTTTCGCTTTCTTTCCTTTTTGGTGCATAAAAAATATTTTTTAATATATGCACACACCTAAGCGTTCCAGTAAACAAATAATTAACAGGACACTCCTGGTTTAAAAGCGAGATTACTTCTAAAAGAATCCAAGAAAATTTGACCTTAAACGTTGAAAATTGCAACTTGAATAGGTCGTCATTTTCAATCACCTTCTTTAATCAAGATTCTTGTAAAAATTCGCACTACCCTTATCACTGGACCACCCTAAAGATAATATTTTTAGAGAATCATTAATGTTCGTAAAGATTGAGCATCGCTTTACCAAAAAAAGAAGAGCTGTTATTTAGTTGTGATGAATCTTATACTCCTTTTATGTTGCGTTCAAATTCATTTTACATCGTGCAATTGATAGTGAATGTTTGGTTGTTAAAAAGAAACAAAAAAATTAAAGAAAAACATTCACAGCCAATGAAACATCCAGGTTAACGTTCACAATGAAACATCCAGGTTAACGTTCACAATGAAACATCCAGGTTAACGTTCACAATGAAACATCCAGGTTAACGTTCACAATGAAACATCCAGGTTAACGTTCACAATGAAACATCCAGGTTAACGTTCACAATGAAACATCCAGGTTAACGTTCACAATGAAACATCCAGGTTAACGTTCACAATGAAACATCCAGGTTAACGTTCACAATACAAAAAAAATTACCATTTTAATCAATTAATATTAATATGACTTAGGTGGAAAGTTCAGCATCATAAATAAAAAAATATGATTGGAATTGGCAATAATTTCTTTACTTTTGGATGAATAAATCAGTCTTCTTCAAAAAGATTAACAGCAATCTACCATTTATAAGTCATCTTGACTTGGTTGAGGGGAAAAAAAATAGATAAATAAGATAGAAATGGAAGAAAGTTAGGCAAGAGAAATAAGAAAATAGAGAAAAAGAATTCTGGGAAAAATAAAGACAAAATCAAATCAGTGCAGGAGTCGATCCTGGATTTGCGCCCGTTAGAAGTAGAGGATTAAATTTACTTTTCTTTTTTTTTGACTTCCAACTTCTCTCTCATAAACATTTACTTGCTCTGTCATCCTCAGATGAAATAAGCGCTCATGTCTTCTCAAAATGATTATAATTATATTGGGATGATAGAGAGATTACCTGAGTGTTAATGCATTAGAATTTCCATGCTGAGATACCAGGTTCAAGTCCAGGCTGCCTTTTTAGATTTCTGTTCCTAGGAGCCTCTTACAGATCACTTTCTGTTAATTGATGGTGTTGCCTGCATCGAGAGGACACTTTTTGAGGGCTGGCAGTCATAAAAAAAAAAGAGTTGAAATGAAATCACGGATTCCGTCTTGAATTTTGCGATTACCGTCCTGGAAAAATTAATTTCAGTGGGAAACTGTTACAAAATTATTAGAGCTGAGCGTTCTATGGTGAATGGTAATTTTAAGGAAAATCTTTTATCGTTATTATCAAGAAAATTGGGGAAAACTGTAATAAAGAACAATCAGCTATGACACACTTCTGCTCTTGTTCCTCCTAGTGCTCTTACTAATATCGTAAATTTTGCAATATTTAGTTTTAAACGGAAAAACTACATGAAGTACCTTTGATTTCCCTAAAAAAGCAACAATTTTCTCGGATAATTTATTTTCTGGGACAGTTCTTAGGTAGGGGAGAGGGGGCACATTTGAACAGAATTTACATTTTCTGTTACAGAGTGCACAGAAACGTATTATTGAACCTTTTTATTTTGTTTTCTACAACTTTCAAGTCTTCTGAACAGATCATATCAATAAACAGTTGGTACTTTACATACATATCTATACTTTTTTTATTTAAAAATGTGTCAAATGTTAATATTTGCCCCACTGGTGGGGTAGCTTTGAACACAATATAAAATAGAAAGAAATGATATTACTTTACTCTGAATCTACCTTCTATCAGTTATTTCTCTCACTACTACATTACTTTCTCTTTTAAACCACTGAAATCTAGTTCAAAAATCAAGAATGACTCAGATTGGGAATGTTGTACTCCCGAAGTGTGATAGGTGTAGGAAGTGTGAACAAAATATTCGGTTTGTTGCGCTTCTTAATGTAGCTTCGGACCACTTTCCCCTTCTCTGCGATTAAACAAAGTCACAAACTTGCAGGTCGATAGGGGCACATTTTAACTGTGATGTTGAAATGTGCCCCCTCTCCTTACATAAAAGAAAATATAATATCCATCACTTTTTGCAAGCAAATAGACTTTTGTAAATACTTGGTTTAAAAATGCGAATTCCAAATGTTAATATGGACTAACAATATTTACACCTTGTCCACTACAATCTTCACAATACACTTCCAAAGATGCAACAAAAATTTTACTTCCACCTCACAAAATAAAACATTCCTCAATTCTGACTCTACAAACCATAATAACGAAGGGGAACTCTGTCAATTATACAACAGGTCTACCACAAAATATGGAGAAAATTACCAATCATAAATGTTTTAAATATTTGGCGAGAAATTAAAACTGTTCAAAGGTGCCCCCCTGTTCAAATGGCCCCCCCTCTCCACTAATTGCCATGTATAGCTTCCCGCTTAATTGTGATTAGCTATTCAGCCTCTACATTTCCAAATTCATTGCCATTCCATCGTGTATCCATTGAAGCTCTACAGCCTTCAACCTTTTAACGTGGCAGTTTCTATCACTGTCTTACATTTGTATTGTAGTAGACGTTTCTGCGCAAATAACATCTATCAACGCTGCTTCGAGAATCCACAACATTGTAGATAATGCACCATCAGCTTCGAATTTTTGGTAAATTACGCACAAGCTTGCCTTAACAATTTGTAGTTTTCTTGAATTGAAAACTAAAAGCCTTCCATGTTCACTCTCGAAGCATTAAATCTTGAATGTCTGGTTGAACCGTCAAATATAGGAACTTAATTGTGGTGATTCCCTGTTCGGAATGTCTAAGAATAACGAAACTATATTTGTGGGGTGTTTTAAGAAGATTTATAAATTATAATTTGAACAATTGTAGCACTAGAAAGTCGCGTTAGTGTTAGTATTCTACACGTAATTTTAGCGCTGTAAGCAGCTGCGGTAATACCAGCCTTGAATGAAAAGTGAAGTCCTGAGAGCTTTTGTTCCATTTAAAAGACAAATTTAAAATATTAAGACTATACTTCCGCTTGGAGGAAATTTAAAAGTAAATACTATAGTAAATTTTACATTTTAAAAACTATACAAAGTAGTAAATGTATAAAACTGAAGTTACACGGTCGCCGTAAAGTGCAAATGTTATTGATTGATGTTGGCAAAGGGCTGGCACAGTCTAGCCGGCGCCTCTTTGCTCCCGCCTGGCAAGGGCGGTTACTCGGAGGCGGCAGACCCTCTCTTTTTGACAATAATACACTGTTCCTCTTCTTCTTTTTCTTCTTCTTCTTCTTCGTCTATCTTCGACCCCATTTCCCTATAGTTGTACTTAACATACTGCACACAACTTCATCACATTTGATGCATTCTTCTTTTTTTATCATGTCTCTTTCTCTATCGGACGATTGTTCGAGATAGTGGTGAGGGAATATTCTCGGTTTGTTTCCGCCGCCTCCTTCTACGATTTTATCTCTTAAAGTAACTTCCTTCTATTTATTGCCCCTCTTTTTCATCAAGTTTTTTTTTTACTTGGTTTGTTTTTGGATCCTAGAGTTAGGGTAATCATTTCTTGCTGGAACATGTTTAAACATGTTCATTCTACTTGATACATTAGTGAGAAATATAGTGTCTAGTTCTTGGTCAGAAATATTTATGTCCTCCTTAAGATGTCTATGATGACAAATAATTGCCCCATAAAATGCTAGATTAAGAGGATAACCTCAACAAAGCACATCATTTAAAAAACGTATTTTGCATCATTGTACTGCCCGATTTATCCTTTCCTTCTACAAGATCATCTTGTCATTGCACAACATTAACCATATTTATATTAGATGCTACATAGCGTTTTTAATGACTGTTGCTCCGCTCAAATACACTTGACTACTTCTGGGTATTCATTTTGGTTCTAGTTCAATTTCTTCCCGGTTAGTTGCTCTTGAGCTGCCTCTCGGAGATCTAAATCATTCTGTGATTCAAAGTTAAGCAGCCAAACAGTGGCACATACTTGAGACTTCTTGTGCAAAAACTCTCTGGTCCCTTGAAAACAGACTCTCTTTATTTGCGCAGCCCGACTGTATTTCTAGTGAAGGGATTCTCCTGAAAGAAGGTTCGGTATTTTTCCTCGGCTATAAAACAATGTATTAAATCGCTCCAGGGTAGACAAGAAATCCTATGCGCCCCAATTGGTACATAGTGACACCCACAAATTAGATCATCACCCTTAAGTCCAATCTGCTAGTTAGTTAGGTTTGGAGTTTGATGAGGGAATTCCGGGCTAAACCCAGAGCCATACGTGCAGAACCGATTCTTCTTCATTAAAGGAACCCACTCAAGCTGTTCTCAATCAGGCCCAGGCGATGCATGTTTAGATTAAAGAATGGCCCATTAAGAGGCCGGCGATGAACAACCCGGCCTTGCTGGGAGCATACCGCTATAAATTAATTTGTAACCGAATTGATGTTAATTAACATTTTTGCTGGCCTCTAGCCTTCCATCAATGCATTTATGTTTTTGGAATTACAGTCCTTGAGGGGCTTCATTACCAATACATTTTTTAATGCCCAAAAAAAGTGGTTCATGTTCCATACAAATTGTATGGGAATTAGGACTACCTCTCGAATGTGGCTAGACTATACCTTCTAGATGTAGCGAAACGGCTTGTCGTGGAGTTGAGCGATTACCTCACTCGAGCCCTTATACTTTTCAGAGAAAATCATTTCTTGGAGCAGCATTAAAACCAATACTTTTCGGAAATACAAGAATCAAAATTTCAGCGTTATAGTTGTAAATAAATATAAATCGACAGACTAACAATCTGGTGGTTGACAACCAAGGTAAAACGCCTAAAAGAAACGTTAATAGCCAATGAAAAGACAGACTACCTTTTCTTTGATATAGTTAATTTAATTACTTTTGTCTGACCCATTAGCACTCATAGTTGGGACAATGAACTACAATGGAAATCCAAGGGTACTTCATCATATACAGAACCTGGAATCGATTATGCGCATGATGTTCTCATTTATATAAAGCTAACACATCCTATCGTACTTGGAAGAATTTCTTGCCAGATCTTCTTGATCTAGTTGGTGAAGGTAGAAACATGTTTACAATCCGCGAAGAACCAAGAATTCAGAACAAGCTGTGAACAAATCAATAAGAAGAAATTTTTACACTTCAAATGTTTTTACTATTTTAATTTTACGAATACTGTTCTTACATTATTTACAAAATAGCAGTGATAAAATGTCAAATTATATGAATTTCTTTAATAAATGTTAACCCTGGCACATCCTGGGACACTAGCTACAGAGGTAATAGAAGGGAAGAAGTGGTGTTAGCTCGACTGAGAATCGGCCATACTCGACTAATCCATGGACATTTGATGAATAGAGATGCGACGCCGACCTGTAGTCTCTGTAATGTTCCTCTTACAGTGAAGCTCATAATGCTAGACTGTCCCGTGTACAATAGGTACAGAAAATCCAATCGTATACCAGTAAGAATAGAGGACTTCTCTCGGCAATGACCCGAGCACTATCGATAGAGTCATAAGTACCTGAGAAATATACACCTTTGTGATAAAATTTAGCTGAACCAGAAACTACTGAATTGTAAATAATATTAAATAGTTCATAATTTAAAAAAAAATAGTAATAAATAAATGTAAATAATGCTGGAATTGTTTTTATAAAAACTCGCTATGATGGTGGTTGATATTTGTATAAACGTATAACTTTTAATGATGAAATAACTAAAATTCCGTCGTATATCCATTGAAGCTCTACAGCCTTCAGCCTCTTAATGTGACAGTTTCTATCGCTGTCTTACACTTGTATCCATTGAAGCTCTACAGCCTTCAGCCTCTTAATGTGGCAGTTTCTATCGCTGTCTTACTCTTGTATCCATTGAAGCTCTACAGCCTTCAGCCTCTTAATGTGGCAGTTTCTATCGCTGCCTTACACTTGTATCCATTGAAGCTCTACAGCCTTCAGCCTCTTAATGTGGCAGTTTCTACCACTGTCTTACACTTGTATCCATTGAAGCTCTACAGCCTTCAGCCTCTTAATGTGGCAGTTTCTATCGCTGTCTAACACTTGTATCCATTGAAGCTCTACAGCCTACAGCCTCTTAATGTGGCCATTTTTATCGCTGTCTTACACTTGTATCCATTGAAGCTCTACAGCCTTCAGCCCCTTAATGTGGCAGTTTCTATCGCTGCCTTACACTTGTATCCATTGAAGCTCTACAGCCTTCAGCCTCTTAATGTGGCAGTTTCTACCACTGTCTTACACTTGTATCCATTGAAGCTCTACAGCCTTCAGCCTCTTAATGTGGCAGTTTTTATCGCTGTCTTACACTTGTATCCATTGAAGCTCTACAGCCTTCAGCCTCTTAATGTGGCCATTTTTATCGCTGTCTTACACTTGTATCCATTGAAGCTCTACAGCCTTCAGCCTCTTAATGTGGCAGTTTCTATCGCTGTCTAACACTTGTATCCATTGAAGCTCTACAGCCTTCAGCCTCTTAATGTGGCCATTTTTATCGCTGTCTTACACTTGTATCCATTGAAGCTCTACAGCCTTCAGCCTCTTAATGTGGCAGTTTCTATCGCTGTCTTACACTTGTATCCATTGAAGCTCTACAGCCTTCAGCCCCTTAATGTGGCAGTTTCTATCGCTGCCTTACACTTGTATCCATTGAAGCTCTACAGCCTTCAGCCGCTTAATGTGGCTGTTTCTATCGCTGCCTTACACTTGTATTGTAGTAGACGTTTCTGCGCAAATAACATCTATGAACGCTGCTTCGAGGTTATTTTTCTGATCTCTTGCCTTTAAGAGTTATTAGAAAGAAACATTCAATACAATATTGGAAAAAAAATCTCTTTTGGCACTTGGTTATTTTAAGAATAATTAAATTAAAAATTGTCCAACTACCTAATTCTATTATTTCATTTATATCCAACCAGAAAATAGTACGTTCCGTATCCAAGCTAATTTGCTTACAGTTGTAAAATGGAAATTTATATTTTCTTTTTTGTTCAATTCTTCGTTTCTTTTTGTTTATCCACTTCCTCAGTTTCCTTGCTGAAGAAAATTTTCATTTTCTTTTACTACCTCCTTTATTTGTGGTTCATAAAAGGTTGGCGTCGTCCTTATATTATCAAAGATATTTTTTCTTTATATCCTTCTCTGTTATACATTGGACGGGGAATGTATTATTGAATAAGAGGCGAGAAAATGTATTTTTTGTTTACATAATATACAATCTGTTAAAATATATACATTAAAATATAAAAATATACAATTATAAATTTAATGAAAATTGTTTTACAGAAGGCTGTGGATTAAAGTGGAATTTTTTTACTTTTTTCATATTTTGTCGCATCTAATGCAGTTCATGTGCATTAAACTTTGTTTCTGGATCACTTACTCATACTTCTATAAGTTTGATTTGTATATTACAAAGAGGAAAATTCGTTTCAATACAGTTTTTCAAAAAAAAGGTAGATTGTACACTTTAGAACAATGAATCTCTTTATAATTTTTTTTTGTTTTGTTGTGAAGTAAGAAATGATTACTTTCAAGAGGTCGAAAGAATGAAAGTGGAGCAGTGAAATATCGAATTTATAAGGCTTAGAGATAGATGAAAGAATTGCCGGCTAAACGCGGAAGCAGGCAATATTTCAGGTAATGACATCAATTAATGAAATCGTAAATCTTTACTGAGATCAATGGCCTACCTGTATTTGGTACGAAGAATTCCTTAGGGCTTAGCCTTAGATTGTAACTAAAAATTATTTATTATCTAATAACTTCAAAGAAATTTTATCGATCTTAATTAATGTCGAAAACAAATACTAATAATTGCAATAAATTTTGAAAAATCTATTGGAAAAATTTGACAGCGTCAGAAATAATAACGATAAAGCTACTGAATCGTTGATATAAAGCGATTCTCATTTATTTTATTTAATGTAATAAATCACTGGGATCCTCATTTCTCACACAGAACTCACTGGCATTTATATTGAGGCAATTTTTTCTTTCTTTTTCTCTAACTAAAGCTCGTATAATGGAATATTTAAGCAGGCGAGAAAAAAAGGAAAAATATCCTGTTGTTTTTTGTTATTAATAAATTTTCTCAAACTCAGGCTACTGTTTGGGTATTGGATACGAGGTGAGGCTATTAAATAACGAGACTATTGCTGTAAAACATTTTATTTTAAATTTATACATATTTAGTTATTATCACCTTCAATATACACCCCTCCCCTATCCCTACAACGCTCCATGCGAATTTACCATTGTTCGAAACAGTGCTGGAAGTCTTTTTCTGTGAGCATCTGCATGACGCGTGCCGCTTTTTCTTTCACAGTTTCAACGGACTGAAATCCTGTTCCTTTTAATGCAGATTTGACATTGGGGGAACAGATAAAAGTCACATTGGGCCAGGTCAGGCGAATAGGGAGGATGACCGGGATGTTGTACTTGGCTAGAAACGTATTGACAGACAATGCAGTGTGAGCCGGCGCGTTGTCTTGATGGAGAACCCATGACTTGTTCTTCCACAAATCGAGTCGTTTTTTCCTTACTCTTTCACGGAGTTGAACAAGCACCTCACGGTAGTAATGTTGATTAATTATAATCGATATTTTCATCCGTTTTGGACGTGGAAAGGCGACCCGGGCGGTCATCATCTCCGACGACTTCTCGGCTATCTTGGAAGCGCTTGAACCACTCAAAAACTTGCGCACGTGATAAACATTTATCGCCATAAACTTCGGTTTTACCCAGTTTCATGTGAAATTTCACGACAATTCGTTGCTCTACTACATGTGTAGTATCATGTTTTCTGCAAAACGAAACTAACACCTCTTACACAAACGACGGTTCTGGTCAGACAGATTTCTCTACAAACACGCGAGACGCTGCAATCGAAAGAGAAGGCTTTACGCTGCACAGCTGTCGATCGTTAGGATTTGGCGCATGCATAGTTGTTCTTAGCAGCATCAGTCTCGTTATTTAATAGCCACACCTCGTGTGTAATTGGATTACATGTCTGAATTTATCCCTAATTAAGTTTTGGTTCTTTTTTCTGAGTTAACTTTGCCATTCCATTCTCTATTTCTCCGATGGCCCTTCCTCGATAAAAGAGAGGGGTAGAAGATCAAACTTTTGAGCTTGTTCTGACCAGATTTGTTTGATTACTTCGTATCCGCTATTTCAAAATTGGGACGCGTGACTAAGTAACAAAGGCTTAAACTTAATCCGGAAGACATGCCAAACGTTTTATTATAAACTCTATGGGAAAATTAGTATTCTAAGTTTTATAATATTCTATGTAATATATACTGCAAGTTTGAAGATTTGATTTAATGAATTTTTACTGTCAACACGGACTTAGCTTGGGAAAGGCGGATAGATTCCTTAACAAAAAATCTCTTATTGTTTATCTTTTTCTCAATGCCAGAAATCCAATTTAAAGGAAATGTCTCTCTGATGTGTTGTCGAGAAAAACCAATATTCTATTTGCATCAACATATTGATGAGAAAAATCCACTTCCTTTGTTTTCAGTTCCTGTTTCTAATAAAACATCACCTTGAAATTCTTTTTTCTTTTGTGGAATTGGAAAGTACGGGTGTTTCTATCTTCTGATATTATTGAGTCAAAAAGTATAATGGGACTTTTTTGTTTATGTTAAATAAATTAAAACTTATACTGAAGTCAACAAGAAATCGTATTTCGATACTAGATTTGCTGAACATAAGTACGAAAAATCGGAGAAACTTCAAATATGGTTTAATCTCTAGTATAGGTCCGACAAGAAGCGTTTGGAACACTTTTTCATTGCTATTATTATTATTATTATTATTATTATTATTATTATTTTGCTGGGACAGGGTGGCAACCTTTGTCAAAGTAATAATTAAGAGAAAGAAACAGAAGCAGACGGAAGTCTCTATGTCTCCAATGGCTCCCTCAGCCGAAATAAGGCGAAGGATTGTAGTAGCTAACAGATGCTTCTTTGAGCTTTGCAATCATGTGGGAAGCCACCTGATAGACAGACGAAGTTGCGATTGTACAAGAACCTGATACGTCTCTGAAACTTGGAACACATCTAAGACAGTAGAATGAAGGCCTCCTAGTTTTTGAAAGGTAAATACTGCGGTGAATTTGCGGCCCAGTACACGTTCGACAGGAATGGAGGTCTTGAACGAATCAGGCTGTTTAAAGAAATAGATGTGGCCAAATTTTTTGAAGTTGGCTAGACTTCAGTGGGCTGGACAGGTGGCTAGGACGGAGGTGCTTTGGACGGCCGAGGCTGCGATGGACGGACGGTGTTGCTGGTGATACGAGGATGATATTGAATATCACCAACTGGAGAGCGGCAACACAGAACAGGGCTGACTGGCGGAAACTGGATGAGAAGGCCAAGACTTAGCAATGAGTTGTTGAGCCGTTGAAACTGCAGCACATTTGTGCAACAACTGAAGCTGATACAACATGATATTATATCGTACATAAATTCGTCAGTAGATAATTCACCCAATGGTGAAACTCCCCAAAAAAAAAGAGCAGTTCACTATTGTGCATTGCCACTTACTGCATTAAGAAGTTCACGTGGCCTCCGGTGTAACAACTGCCTTGGAGCTGAAACAGTAAAAATTATGGGAAAACGCCGTTTAGCAATTAATTTATAAACATCAGTTTCAACTTCAAACAATTTTACATAAATTGCTTTTGGACTGAAGAGGCCTCAAAAGTTGTGCTTTGGCGGAAATTCGATGTCGAAAATTTTACAGTTAGACAAAGTAAAATTGATGAAATTCTCACTTTTATTTTAAAACTTATTATTAACACAATGTACATCTTGTTTATTTAATTTAAATATCTATAATAAAAGATTTTTATTTCATTATTATTATTTTAGAGACCAAAAGAAAAGATAAGGGTGAAAAATAATATTCACCCTTGTTGGTTCCGCTCACGTCTCATTCCACTCCAGAGAATCTGAACAATACAGGAGAGTTGATTATAATTTTGTCTTTTGTCACCAGTTTAAGGAAGTTATATATATAATGTTTTTTTTTCTAAACTAAGGAATAGAAAATACAATTTTAAATAACAATAAGGGGCGGCAAAAAAAAGGAAGGGAATTTGTGGGGGGGCGGCCTTAGGTTTGATGATATGTTTTTGTGCGAGTTAGTATAATAAAAGTAAGTGGGAGAATAAGAGCAGAATGGTTAGTACAATGTGGCAATGTATGTCATATCGATCTTCACTGTAGCCTCTAACTGACCTCACAAACACTTTAAATTTGTTTTTTTTTATAATGTATATGTATAAAATATCTGCTTCTTTTGTTTTTCCCTTAATTTATGGTATAAAACTCGTTCCATTAAAGATTTAACTTTAACCATGAGAGTTTTAAGGATTCACTAATAAGCTTTGCTAAGTAGTGCTGTGTTAAATCTGCAATCTGACTTTTATATTAATGCCGTCTTTATTTAATGGTGTGTCTACATTTATTTTATTAGCTGTTAAATAGACGGATTTCATGCTGGCTTATTACTCTAATATGTGAATTGAATTGCTGGAGAATTAATGAATAAGTGTTTGCTTTACAAATTATACTAATTAATCACATTCAGATTTCCAGATTTTTCTATTTTCTAATAGCAAGAAATTTCAATTTATAATTATCCGATTTGAACGTAAATTATATCTTTAAAAAAAACAACTTTTCTTTCAAAAACACTGAAACACTCGCCCAATGAGCGGTAAGTAATTTTTACAAAAAATTAGTTGAGTCAAGTATTTCTGTCAATAAAGGCACTGGATTTTTATGGTCATTTTGTAACTCTACAGTTTCTGTTAATTAAATTTCAAAAAAAAATGTAAAATTTCGACGAGTGGTACTAAACTGAGGCTCTACAAAACGCTGTTGTACGTCCCCTGTAACAAAGGACAGTCACAAAGAAGGATGAAAATCGCTTGTTCCATATAAAGTTGCTTCGTAAAAACATTATCAAAATTAGTGCCAGCTTGGATTGAGTATAAAGAGAGAGATGGACATTTTGGATTAAGTTGAGTAGATCGAGATGGGTATCTTGTATTATTTGGTTCAGATGACAGTGGTGGGTAGTTGGGATTAAGCTGGATAGACCGATGGAACGGTCTTGAAGCAAGGGTGGCCTGAAATGATATCCTCCAAACTTCTGCGCAAGCTAAAGGATCAAAAACTATAGAATTTGAAGACCTACTTAGCGATGGCAAGACGATGGAATAGCCTAAGGGTACGTTCACAACGGAACTGTGAGTATAGATGATAGCAGAGAGTAAAATATAATCGCTGATTAGTGTGCACAACGGAGCAGTGATACATGCAACATGTCCGAGTAGTGAAGACGAGTTTTTATGTTCAGCAGCCACGAAATGGTATATTTTAAAGAAAAAACGCTTTAGAAAATATCATGTACATCCTGTAAATAAAAAACGAAGTACTTTGGGTGAATTTCACCATTTATATAAGGAACTTAGAAATTATCCGGATCGTTTTTTTGAATATGTGAGGATTGGTCCACCCACTTTCGACTATATTTTAGAAAAAATAAGGTCAAAATCAAGAAAACGGAAAAATTATCATGGAAATCATAGAAAAAAAACTACTGATTACTCTTAGGTAAGTAATGGTTTTATTGAGAAAAAACAAATAAATACACATAAAAATAAATGTAAGCACGATTTAAAAAACAAAATATTGTTTAAAAGTAAATAATAACAAATAAGAATGCCGGTTTTTACCAAATTTCTTGAAAAACAGAGGTATTTTGAACAGCAGTCAAATTTGAAGCTCCGATACTGGAGTTCAGCTAGCAGAAAAATGAAATATTTAATTCTATCATCTATGCTCGTTTATAGCAGCGCGTATGAGTCACTAGTCGCAGCTTCGTTGTGCACGCTCACATTCGAATGTATAATGTTTTTCTTTAAGCGCTGATGCATCAGTGCTATCATCTATGCTCACAGCTCCGTTGTGAACGTACCCTAACACGGAAAGAGAATCATCGAAATCCACAACTAGATGGTGGCTGCAAAACAGAAGAACGACTGACGAAAATATGAAGTGAAGCCATGGGATGAGCGCCATGAAAGTAGAAGAACAATTTGTAATTGGTTAAACAAAAAGAGAAGTAACTATATTCTGAATAAAAAATGGAAAATGCCAAAGGCTTGAATATTTTTTATTCTGTGTACACAAAGTTTCTCTTTTGTTGAATAAAAAAAAAGAAGAAGTTTTATGCGGAATAAAAGATCAAAGGAGGCTGCTTATGAACAGACCCTACAATGGGAGGGTGTGCTCCGTCATTGAAAGAGATGCTAGAACTCGCTAACCAAACAAAATATATTGTTTTACATCCATTTATACGTCAGTTTTCTATGTATTTTTTTCAACTTTTTCATTCTCTATTTTAATGTGGAATTTGATTATTGTTCCTTTCAGACTGTTTATGGTATTTGTTTTTATTCTATTCTTTTGACTTTATTCTTTTTAAGACTTTATTACTTTCTTTATGAATCCTAAAGGAATTCTATTATTTACTTTATATTAAGGAGTCATTTTTTGTTTAACCATCGAAAGTTGTAGGATGGAACTAACTGCCATTGTCATTATTTGAAGAATGAGTATGGTATAAACGTTTGAGTATGTTATACAAAAATATCTATTTCTTTTGTCTTCTTTATTTCGAACAGACCCTATTCTCTTGTCCATTGCGAATCAAGTAAAATACACATTAAACCCTCATACTTGACTAAGTAAAGTACGAGGGTCGTTTGAAAAGTCCTTGCAAAAATAAAAACTACTTAATTTTTTGGGGTAAACCTTTTTTATTTTTCAACATAGTCTCCTTTAAGGCTTATACACTTCGTCCAACGCTGCTCTAGTTTGTTGATCCCTTCCGAATAATAGGATTTGTCCAAGTCTGAAAAATAGCCATTCGTTTCTGCAATCACCTCCTCGTTTGAATAAAATCTTTTTCCCGCCAGCCATTTCTTCATATTGGGGAACAAATAGTAGTCCGAGGGAGCCAAGTCTGGAGAATAGGGGGGATGTGAAACGAGTTGGAACCCTATTTCCATTAATTTTGCGACCACAACTGCTGAGGTGTGAGCTGGTGCGTTGTCGTGATGGAAAAGGACTTTTTTATGGGCCAATCGTGGGCGTTTTTCTTGCAGCTCGGTTTTCGAACGGTCCAATAACGATGAATAATATGCACCTGTAATAGTTTTACCCTTTTCCAGATAGTCGATGAGGATTATTCCTTACGAATCCCAAAAGACAGTCGCCATAATCTTTCCGGCCGAAGGAACGGTCTTCGTCTTTTTTGGCGCAGATTCCCCCTTGGTAACCCATTGTTTAGATTGTTCTTTGGTCTCTGGAGTGTAGTGATGTATCCATGATTCATCCACAGTGACGAAACGACGCTTAAAGTCCTGCGGATTCTTCTGGAACAGCTGCAAACCGTCCTTGCAACACTTCACACGATTTCGTTTTTGGTCAAGCGTGAGCAATCGCGGCACCCATCTTGCGGATAGCTTTGTCATGTCCAATTGTTGATGAAAAATATTATGTACCCGTTCATTCGAGATGCCCACAGCACTAGCAATCTCACGCACCTTCACTCTTCTGTCATCCATCACCATATCATGGATTTTATCAATGATTTCTGGAGTAGTAACCTCAACAGGGCGTCCAGAACGTTCAGCATCACTTGTGCCCATATGGCCACTCCGAAAATTTTGAAACCACTTATAAACTGTTCTAATCGAAGGTGCAGAGTCACCATAATGTTTATCAAGCTTCTCTTTAGTCTCCTGAGGCGTTTTGCCTTTCATAAAGTAGTGTTTAATCAACACACGAAATTCTTTTTCGTCCATTTTTTGAAAATCACTCGACTTCCTCGATTCAAACGAATGCCAAACACAAAGAAATAGACCGATCTGGCTGAAACTTGGTGTGTGTTCTTCCAAGAGATGCTACTAACTAAACATAACCTCGATACGCGCCAGTGGTACTATCTCTCTGACTTTGCACGGACTTTTCAAACGACCCTCGTAAAGTAATCGCCTATTTTTTCAGGCGGGGCTTAACGTCCAACTACCATTTACTAGGTGTCGTGGACGGAGGCGAATAGCATACGCACTTTACTATTTCTCATTTAACCATTAAATAAAATCCAAGGACAAGATCGGGAATCGAACTCAGTACCACAATGCACATTAGCTTTGCAGGTCTCGCCTCTTAACTCTCTCATACTTGACTAAAACAGATACAAAATGCTGAAAAGATTGCTTGACAAACACTTTAAATTGACTCTAACGAACAAACGATAAATATATTAAACTTTACTATCACCTATATGCACATAAGGATTCGAATTATAAGAGACATAGTTAAACGAACTAACCTCAACCAAATACAAATCCTCCCAATTCCGAATCCTAGTAAACGCACCATTTTTATGTCTCCAACTTCATCCTTCTCTAATCCGTTGTCTTTCATCCAGAACATACCCAACTGATACTCTTCACAAACTCAGGTTTCGATGGCCTCATGTCCATTTAACTACACACCCGATGATTATCCTAGGTTGGCTGATATGTCTGCAGTAACAGTTGTAGAATAATTGCTAACAAACACTGGTTGGTCGCCGTTCACTTTACCACGATAAGGCGTGTACGTTTGGGGATATTGTGCATTCGAGTACAGTCGAACCTCTCAATAACGAGCACTGACGGGGGGAAACAAAGTGGCCGCTGTTTGGAGGTGGCCGTTAGAAAGAGTGTAGGCAAGTTTCGTAATGAAAAAATATGGGTTTTTTTTTCAAACTTCTATTTAAAAATTGTTTATTATTAATAGATTTAAAAACGTGCATAATTGCATAATTATTTAGCTATATGATATGCATCAAATTTTTCTTAATTATTCGATTTGGTTTTTACAAAATCTTTCAACACATTTTCTCTTCTAGAGTTAACCACTTTCGATTGAGAGACATATCGAAAAAAATAATATTTTTCGTCCAAAGTTATATTGAAAAATGATTAAAATGGTACAAGATGTATGGAGCTTATATAGGAAACTTTAGGAAAAACCAGAAAAAAAAAAAACTTGTGAGGGGATAATTATTTTGATCACGAACTTTTAATAATAAGGTGGTCGTTGGTTTGGAGATGAAACATATAATCCGTTCCCCAAAATCAATGTCCGCGGTCTCAATGTAGAGTGTCCGTTGGACGGAGGTTCTTTTATATAGAAAGTGTATAGGGGTAAAACGGGGAAATCCAAAAAACTGTCCGTAAATGGAGGTGGCCGCTAGTGAGAGTGCCCTTTTTGGAAGGCTCGACTGCATATTTGTAGGCAGTAAGTTCCGATATACTTGGTTAATGCTAGTCAAGGAGCATCTAAATTAGCAAAACATACATTTCGTCCAAAGATAAAGTTCATTTAAAGTTTATTAAAGTCAGTAATAATTACATGTCTAGCCTTGATTACTTCTATGAGAAGTGAAATTGCAAAACTCGTATATTTTTGTTCGTCTTCTTTTTCTTTTTTAAAAAAATCATGTTCTATCAGAAATTTTTTTTTTGAAATTTTGCACAATTATCGCAAAATGTACAAAAGATAAAATTGTTTAATGGCATTCATATTCCAATAAAATTTTGTATTATTTAGGACTTTTATTCGTGGTTGAAATACTTCAAACATTTTATGTGCCATTGTGCACTAGAATAATGCCAGCAATTCTAAAAGCCAAACGTTCTAGACATTTTATTGCAGTATTTTTTTTTAAACCCTTTTAAATGATATTTTTATTTTTTCCAGTGTTCGGGAGAGAATTGGGAGAATTATGGAATTTTATTGGTGAATTAATTATTTATTTGAACATTGAGTCAATACGAATACCTCTTCTAGAATAATGAAATAGCCTGCTATCAAATATTCTTGTATATTTAGGATAATCCCTGTCTTTAGAGAGGAATCCTTATCTTTTCCTAGTAACATATATTATGTAACGAGAGAGTTAATTACAGTTTAAAAATGTACGATTTATGATTAGAATGTTTCTATTATCGTGCCAATGTCCAAGAAAAGAGATAACTAGTAGTGTTTTCTTGATCAGGGTTCCCAGTAAACTGTACTCCTGGATTTCAGAAAACTAGATTGATCTTAATCTGGAAGTTGAGTAGTGTGGGTTCTGAGTTGACCCAGGATCTAATATTTACTGTTAAATAAACTAGCGAGAACCTCATGTGAATATCAAGATATTTGGTACATTGTAGTACTTACTTAGGTCCAAGGAATCCGGTGTCTAGGCATGTAATTTGGCAAGTATTAAATGAAAAAGGAGTTGCTATAATGAAAGTTTGCAGTTTGGCTATTTCAGAGCCTGTAAGTGGCCAAGAAATTATGTCTGTTACTTCCTGGAAACTGAAGAATTTGATGCACATCACAGGATGTAAAATCAAGGGTGCACTTTGAATTCTCATCATTCAGAAAGTAAGGCGTCACGGTAGCCGAGCGGTTAGAGGCGAGACCTACGAAGCTAATATGTATTGTGGTACTGGGTTCGATTCCCGGTCTTAGGCCTTGGATTTTATTTAAAAAAAGAAGAAGAACAAGAACATTTTTTGAAAAAGCGGTTTTTGCTCATTTTCAGCAACTTTTTTCTCGAAACCTATAAGATCTGGGTTGTTGCAAAACAATTACAGTTATAAAGGAGGGTTTGCCCTATAATTTAAAGAAAATTTGGGAATTTTATCTTTTATAAAAAAAGAGAAAAAAATTGTCAAAGTTGGGTGTTTTTCAACGTTATGCTTTTTCGTGCAGTTTTTGATGATCAACCCTTATACAACTGTCCTACCGGACAGTTTTAATTAATAAAAGAAATTTACAGTAAAGTATGTTTGCTAGTTGCCTCCGTCCACGACATCTAATTTCGTAGTTGGACATAAAGTCCGCCTGAAAAAATAGGCAATTACTTTACTTTTACTTAATTTACTTCATTCAGAAAATAATAAGAATTGAGGGAACTACACAGAAGGAATGTACGCTATTCTAAAGGATTTGATTTGGTACAGTTGTATACTAATTGCACGTATAGAATATATTCAAAACATTTATTTTCCACAGACAAAGCCTTTTATACTTTTTGGAGAAGGTGCTAACTCTAATATGCCCTTTCTGGGACTCAATCTTCGGGAATTCACCCACTCATTCAATGGGCAGAGGCATGTTGAAATAAAGTGACTCAAAAAACACATGTACGAACTCCATTAAAAAAAAACAAACACTTTTTTGGACTTGGGGTTCCCAAAAGTGATATTTCGGGAAATATCTAGTTCTAAATGTATTTATTCTAAATCAAAAATTGGATAGAATTGTTGTATTTTCTTACCAAGTAAGAAGCATGATAATGCAGTGAACTCATCGTCACATTATTGTATCCTTTATCTTCATTATCATGATTTTGTAAAGTACATTAACAATATTAAGTTATAGATACTTTTGTGTTCCTTTAAATGGGTTATAGGATATAAAGGTGGATATAAGAAGTGTACTTCGGCTATTGAGCAGAGAAATATGTGCTTTAAACAAAGTACAAGGATGTATAGGCAAGCAGCCATTGCTTTGGATTAGTGTACTTCTGGGTACTTGGGTGCTACAGAACAACCCATGCTTTTCTTTATACTTCTAGGCTATTTATCTCCTTAAATCTTATAGACAAGGCTCCTTAGAGAGTCAACAGGACTCCTTTTCTACTGTTCCTTTTCATTCCAGCTCTATTCTTCCTTTATTTTTACTAGTCAATACACTAAAACGGAATAATCTACTGAAGATACAACTGCACTTCTTTTTTTTTAAGAAGAAGCCATGCAATTGGAATAGTAATATAATTATAAACTTAATGAACTTTTCACCTTCTACCGCGCAGCGAAAATATGGTTTAAATAAATCCCTCATAAGATAATCATCCCTCATAATTGTGCAATTGGTAACAATTATAATTACCAAATTTTTATAAGGTTCAAATTGGTCACAGTAACGATGAATATTAAGAGGTAAAATGACGGTGTTTAGGATAGATTTGAGTAAACTACATTAGCGGAGGATCTGTCGTCATCAGCGTCTAACTTCCACAGATCAAAATTAGTCTCATGTTTGGTGTGTTAATTTTAACTCAAACTTTATACATAGTTAAGATTCCGACTGTTAAGATCTTGATTGATTTTGTATACTTAATACTTAGTAAATTCCACCATACACCAAGCCTATCGTGTCTTTAGACACTTATCACCACTTCTCTCGAATTGTGGTGGTAGTTGGCTGGAAGTTTTCCTGGATGTATCTTCAAACAATCGATAGAGTGTGTCATCAAGAGCTCTTGCTGAAGCTCAGAGATGTGCTTTCCAGTACCTAATATCTTATCCTACTTATCGCGCTTCTTCCAAATAGTTCATGGCATTTCCTATAACTTTATCTATCCCAAATTCACTGGAGTCTGCAAGAAATTCTTGCTTCCCTTGTGACATACTATCTACACGGATAACACTTCATCTACATATTAAAACTGCCCGGTAGGACAGTTGTATAAGGGTTGATCGTCAAAAAGTGCACGAAAAACCGTAATGTAGAAAAAATACCCAAATTTGACAATCGTTTTATCTATTTCTATAAAAGTTAAAATAAATTTTCTTTGAAATATAGGGCGAATCCTCCTTTATAACTAATGTTTTTGCAACAACCCAGATCTGATAGATTTGGAGAAAAAAAGTTTCTAAAAATGAGCGAAAACGGCTTTTCCAAAAAATGTTCTTGTTCTTGTTCTTGTTGTTATCTTTTTTTTGTAAACTACATAGCGCCGAAACGAGCGAATCGATTTTCATAAATGTGGTGTCATTCGATTCGATTTTAGGTAGATGTGCCTTTTAGGAATCTTAACGCTGTACATCAAATTAGAGAGGAGTTAGCCCCATCTATATAAGGCCCCAACAGAAAATATCATTGCTTATAACACTGTAAATCATAGCCCCATGTAGATAAAATTTGACAGAATGAAAGGATTTGGGTACCCCTACGTAACATTAAAGCGATGTTCTGCTCGTTCACTAGTAAGGAAAAGTTTTGCAATCATTCAAAATACATTCAACATTCAAACGTTAAAATCTCGTTTCCTAGTTTTCACAATTCAATGAATTCGTTGCCAAATTGTAGAGAAATGTTAGCTCTATAACTGGTATAAATTCCAATATTCTAGTGATAATAATGATTGAGATATAGTAGGTTAAATTTTTGAGGTTTTGTAAACCCTTCAAAATTCAAACCTCTATATCTCTCTTCTTTTTGTTATGAATTCAATGAATTCGTTACCGAATTGTAGAGAAATGTTAGCTCTATAACTGGTATAAATTCCAATATTCTAGTAATAATAGACAGTAAGATATAAGAGGTTAAATTTTGGGTGTTTTGCAATTCTTTCAAATTTCAAAGCACTATATCTCACTTCGTATTGTACTGATTTTAATGATTTCTTTACCTATTCGTAGAGATAAGTTAGCTCTATAACTGGTATAAATTCCAACGCTCTAGTGACAATATTGATTGAGATATAGTAGGTTAAATTTTGGAGGTTTTGTAAACCCTTCAAAATTCAAACCTCTATATCGCTCTTCTTTTTGTTCTGAATTCAATGAATTCGTTACCGAATTGTAGAGAAACGTTAGCTCTATAACTGGTATAAATTCCAGAATACTAGTGATAATAGGTAATGAGATATACAAGGTTAAGTTTTAAAGTTCCGCTAAAACTCCACAGGAACCCTCTCGGGCGTAGGCGAACTGCTGTCTTATCCTGTGTTTTCCCGAATGACTAGTCAACCAGATCATAAAGATCTTATTCTGGCTAATTATTGTCAGGATGTTTATTGATAAGTTCAGGGTGCTTGCTGCTAATAGTCAACGGCATCCATCTACAAACAGTTTTAAAAAGAAAAACTATTTTTAAAAAATAAATACTTCATTAATTAATTTTAACGTGGATGTTAGATCTATGTGATAGATTATTTGTTTCACCCGAATTTCTGCATTTAAACAAATATGCACTTAATTGGTGGAGTAAAATTATGAGGTATCTATTAATTAATGAAGGCTAATGCCCAATATAAATAGCCACCATTAAGGTATGGAGCTAATTAGATAGGTGTGGTCAGCTATTGCATAAGTGCCTAACTACATTTCTAGATCGAGTAGGTGAAGGAATTTAATTATTCAGAATCAATTTACTTTTTCCTTTAAATTTTTAATGGTAGCTAAGACAATATCAACTTTATTTAGTTAAGATATCGTGGGTTTAGAATAAAAATTTTGTGTTTAAATAATTTCTTTATAAAGTTGGCACTCCTTATTTCAAAGGAATAGTCCATCAAAGGTTTCTATTTTTTATTTTTAATGTATTTTTGTGCAATTAAAAAGATTATTGCTAACATTTTTCCAAAGTTCATATTTGGTGATTACTCAGTAGATTCCTGTCAGAATGATAGGTTTATACATTAATAAATTGAATATTCAGCAGACATCGATGTTTATGATCGAAATCGTTGGAAACTCATATATCTCCAGGAAGTGAAAAGAAAAATTCAATTTCCGGAATATTTCATTTTGAACTGACGCAGACGACCTATTTCACCTGACAAACCCCGCGCATTTACCCCCTTTTCATTTAATTTAACCCTATATTGATTTCTGTTTTCTGGATTTATTTTACGCTAATTTTTATTCGTCATTCAATTTGGTTTTTCTACAAACAAAAGGGATTTAAATTTGATGGTTTAAATTTATTAACCGCATTTTGTTTGTACCGTTGCATTCTTATTATAATTATGACCTTGTTTTATAATACTATTTCGGCACTTTCATGAAGTTTTCAATTCATTTAATTTTACATTTATGCCTACAAAATTTATAAGAATTATTCCGAAATTGTAGGCAATTTAAAAGTGAATGTATTTGCATTATAGAGGGGTATTTAAATGGCTTTCTTCCTTAAATTTCTCATGCTTACGGCCAGCTAGTGTCCTTTAAATTTGATCTGGTACCCGCCAAGGGATAAATCGTTGTTCGTGCATGTATAGAGGGAAGAAGCCATGAATTTTCTGTTTAATAATATCCATTCTATATGTCCAAATCTTTTCTAATCTTCTTTTTTCTATCCCTAATCATCCTGTCTCTCCTGATTAGTAGCATTTAATGATTCTAATGTCCTCATCCTCAACAAACCTGGCCATATCTTCTACGCTGCGATCTCCCTTTGATCATGCTACGTACCTAATTTCCATTCAAGTCAAACCAGTTATCAGATACAACTTCATTACAGCGATCATGTCTATGTTTTCCTCTATTACTAATTGAGGGAACTTTCTATCCAAATAGTTACTGCTAAACTTACAGCGCGTATTAAAACCTTTTTATTCGACCCACCTGTTTTAGAGAGTAGAAACTGCTACGGAAGTAGAAGTTTGCATCTACTTACTCTCAACTTTAAAAAGAATTTCTCTAATCATAAAAGATCTTCTAAATTTCATCCTGGATAACCATTCCTCAGAATTGTGCGTGGATTCTAATAATATGGGATAATCAAAGCCGTAGGTGTTTTCCTCATCGCTAATTGTATTTGGCATTACATTCCCTTTTATATAGGGTGAACCAGTACGTATTGTCCATACGCCTACTGTGTGTAGTACGTCTAAAATGGAGTTCAATGACGCATTGGCCAACTTCATATTTTCTACTGTTCTTGAGTGACGTCACTTTAAATTATTTTTCCTAAAATCATTACTTTTTTGCAATAAAAATGTTATTACTCAGAAAGTTTACAAACTATATGAATTTTTGTTTAAGTATTTGTTTAAAATATTTCAGAGAGAGATCAGAAGTAAATGTTTAAAGTGAAATTTGTAACCTTTGACTTCCTTATTTTAGGCCAATCTACTTTAAAAATTGACTACTGGTCCATCTAAAAGAGTTTTCAATTAATTAAACAATTTGATAAACTAACACTGTTGAGTGCTCGTGAACACGTTTTCTTGTAAAACAAACGTAATTTCTCATACGAAGATGAAAGGAATCCTGGAAAATGATATACCGTTAGAAAGCCCATTAGGGCAAGGAAACTTTTATAAAAAGTGCCAGCACCTAGGTCTGATAATGATCACATAAGGGCCTAATGAGTTTTCTTAAAAATTTCGATTACTTTTATTTTTCCAGTTTCCGGAGGAAGATTAAAGGTGTTTGGAGAATGACATGCTTCGAAATGGTATCAATTTTTAGAAAATTTATCTGTCTTTCTAACTGTGTTAACAGAATCAAATTCGGACTAAAACTTACTGAGTAATAACATTTTATTGCAAAAAAAGTAATGATTTTAGAAAAAAAAAAATTAAAGTGACGTCACTCAAGAACAGTGGAAAATATGAAGTTGGCCAATACGTCATTGAACTCCACTTTAGATGTACTACACACAGTAGGCCTACGAAACATTACTTACTGGTTTCACCCTGTATATGATGTAGAATAATATTAGCAATTTCTGCAATGTCTGGTACTTTACGAGAGTTTAATTATTTTCCCTAAAAAAAGTAACAAATTAGTTCTTTCCTGCCTGCCATTTTATTATACTTCTAACTTGATATTTATCCTGCACTCTACAATAAAAATAAATCCTAAATTAAATTACACCAGTTTTATTATTTCTTTTTGTTGAAAAGAATGTATAAATATATACATTATATACACACAAAAAAAAGAAATTTCTCTCGAGAATAAATTTAAATAATGGAGGTGAACGTTTACATAGGACATAGAAATAAATGAAAGTGTATTTACATTCTTTGGAGAAGGTAATTTTCCCGACTGTTTTCTTATTGCAGTACATTTTCTCTTGAACTAACACAATACCATAATTTTGAGGCGTTTCATGTGGCATTTCTCAGTGTTACTACAATTTACATTGTAGAGAGAACCATGGTTTTTTGGGGGGAGGAATATAATCTAAAAGTTTTAATATTTCTACAAGTACCAGTGGTTCTTTGAAGGCGAAGCTTTAGAAATGTACACGTTTCTTCAGGTGCAGTTTTTTTGTTTTGAGCTCAAATTGCAGTTTTGTGCGCATGTTACATTGTTGGGTCAATAATTTTTATTTTTTGTGTTAAGTGATTTTATTTTTTGTAAAGGCAACTTATTTTCTTTTGAGTTTCTCTTATTCAACAAATAAGTTTTTTCCCGAGAAAATATGCGTTTTAAAGTGTTCTGCGGTTTTTTACTAATTGTTTTGTGAGTGAGTGTGTGAGCAGCATAATTGGCAGTATGTTCACAGCTGAAATTTTGGTGCGACAATAGAACCTTGTAATAAGCTTTTGGACAAAATTAGCCTCATTTATAGAAACAATTATTCTGTGTTTTGATCCAATAAGACCATAAAATCTCTTTCTTTAAAGATATCATCAAAGAACTGTTCAGAAATTACCATGAATCTATCAACACAATCCTCCCATTTGTTATCTTTCGACCCGCAGATTGCTTGATAATCCTCCTAGAAAGTATTCGACCACGGGATTCCTTTTAGAGATAAAAGTGTTTTTTTTCCAATGCCATACATCATTGGCGCTCTGCCATTAGATGTCTCGCAGCCCAATATACGAGTATTTTAGCTCTTGAAGAGAGCTCGTCAGTATTTGTCGCAGTCAAATGGGACAGAGCTTCGCACTCAAAAAGATGAAGATCTCCTGTCATGTGCCCGTCTCCGCAAAGCACACAGTTCGGGTTGTCAACTACCCCGATCTTAAATAAGTGTGCCTGCAGGTAATCATGTCCAGTGATCAAACGAAAACAGGCCCCGAGGCAGGTTATTTGGCAGCACGTTGTCCCTCAAGATAGCCCATCGTTTGCCCTCTGATTGTATGGTGTGCAGCTCCGCTGTTCTCTTTTTGGCTTTTGTCCGGCAAATTCGTCTTGTGGTCTCAAAAGAATTGGGACCCTTCAGGCTGTGTCATATTAGCGAGTCTGTCAGGTTCCTCATTCCCGCTGAGGCCGTAATGGCTGGGGATCCATTGTAAAACCACCCTCACATTTTTCTCGATGAGGTCGTTAATTATTTTACGACATTGAATTATATCGTGAGAGTCGGTCGCAGCCCAAGTAGTCAGTGCCATTATCGCGGCCTGCGAATCGATAAAAAGGACTACATTCTTAATCGCCATATTTGCAATGCATTTCAGGGCTAAAAGGACCGCTCTGACTTCCCCGTCGAAATTAGAGGCCACACTTTCTACAGGCTCCGCCACACTGAAAGCGGAGCTATAAACCCCTGCACCTGCACTACCACTAGCGTCTACAGCTGACCCATCCTTATACACATGCAGCCAAAGGCTGTCCGGGTATCTATTATGGATGGTTTCTAAGGCTAGGGCTTTTAATTCATATGCTGGAGTTTCTCCTTTATTAACATCTTTGATGAGATACAGCAATCCTTTTTGGCGAGGTGCCTTTGACGTATCTCACCCACCAGCGGAAATAACTATCTTTCGCCTGCTGGCATGGCATACGAAGTTGTTATCTTATCTGCAATTGATAAAAATGTGCTTTGAGTTTTCAGGCGTTGAGTGGAGTCATGAGTTAAAAGAGTTTAAGTATGATCATTTGGCGGCTTTACGTACTGTATTTAATTTTTAGTCTGTTTTAAATTTGTTTGGGACAGTAAAGTTCTCGTTAAAAACAAAAACAAAAAAATTACGAAGGAGTTAATTTCCATTCCACGTCAATCTTTAAAATAAATTTCTTTTTACTAATTCGATGTTGATACCAATTAAAGTCGATTGCCTGATCAAGGCAAATTAGAAAATGTTACAATAACCTAGATTTTTAAAAATTTTTACAAATATTCAATCTGTTTTATAAAGAAAAACATAAAACTTGCGGTATTTTTCGCTAATACTTAATTTCTTTGTTAAAAGGTGTTATCTGTTGATAAAGGAACACTTTATGATTTAAGCAAAGAATTAAAAATTTTGGTTGCCCTATAAAATGCTAATATAATGTCTATTAAATCAACAAACATTAAAAATAATTTCAAGTGCTTCGAGTTGAGGCGGTGTGGTAAGCGTGCTATTATGGTAGCCGAACAATAAAACATTCTTATCTTTAAAAACCGCTGACCACAATTTGTTCAATATAATACATTGAATGAAATATTAATAACTCTTTGTGCATTTAATAATTTTGTTAATTATCGCATATATCACAAGGCTTTTTTTTCTTTTTTAATTATTTTTTAAGTAGCATCTCTTAAATGACTACCATGTTCAAATTGAAAGCCTTTTGTTTTTAAAACAGATCTTGAATTGGATCTGTGACTTAAAAACTATGGCGATTGCAGTCTTATTACAAAAAAAAGTTTTTACACGGCATTCACAAAAGGAGGCAAAATAATTTAGATGAACTTTAAGGATCTCTAACCTTTTTTTCTATACATTTAATTTATAAAAATATTCGTAAATTTAATAATGAAATAGCGTAACTACGTAAATAGTATAATTAAACTGAAATATGACAAAAGTTATTTCCCTGGACGCTAAGATAGCAAAAGAAAAACAACTCCTGTAATAATGATGAGATATGTTTACTTCTGTATTTTTTTTTTTAATTCTCTTGAGCAACATAAAAGAAGGTAATCCAAGTATTACAGTTAATTTACCTGCAAACCAGTGGTAATTAGATAAATAATGTTCAGATTATGGCTAAGAAAAAATTTAGAAAACCGGCAAAAGTTATCTTCCTATTTCTACGATGTAACCATTATGTTTAAATTTTCTGCAGTATTCCGTGGTTTTGAGATAGCACTTATCCGTGTGCAACAATTATTACGTAGAAATGTCTAATTATATAAATACTTAAAGTCTTTATACAGTTTAGAAGTGGTACTACAGCAAACAAGAACTGCTAAAGATGTGGTTAATATAATTTCCACTTATTACATTAGCCAGTTAACTGGCTGCTGATGAACTTTATATTTACTCTGTTAATTTGAAAGTCCCTTAATGTTGGTAACAATGGCTCAGTTCTTTGTTTTATTATTTAAATATTCTGATGTTAATGTATTCAATTATTTTGGTTCAAAAGGGGAAAAATTATAATTTTTTATTTTATTTTTCATCCCTTAGCTAAGACGGCCCTTAGTTAAGTCAGCTCAATTAGGGGAATTTAAGTTTAGAGCAGACTCTGATTCTGATATCCATCTAGCTCGAGCTGGTGTTCCTCAGGGCAGTGTCCTAGGTCCTCTTCTTTACTCCTTATATACCGCAGACATACCTCAACATCCAAATACCATTCTTTCTACCTTTGCTGACGATACTGCAATCTTACCTCCTCATTCCGATCCTCTTATTGCTATACGAACTCTACAAACACACATTAACCACTTACAGGACTGGCTTTTCAAATGGAGAATCAAAACCACCGTTACAAAGTCAAAGTTTATAGTATTTACTCTTAGACGGAAAATCCTACCTCCCATCATCTTGAACCAAACTCCTATACCAACTGTGGACAAAGTACGCTACTTTGGACTGTACCTAGACAAACGGTTGACATGGAATCCCCCATACTAGACTGAAAAGACAAGAAACTAACCAACGCTACAAACTTCTCGCCAGACTACTTGACAAACGTTCGAAACTTAACCTACATAACAAAAGACTCTTATATCTACTGTTACTGCGACCTATTTGGTCATACGGCATCGAAGTATGGGGATCGACTAAGCGTTCCAACTCTCTACGCCTCCAGACATTACAGTCTAAAGCACTTCGAAAACTTCTTAACGCTCCGTTCTATGTATCTAACCTCACTATCCATAATGACCTGAAAATCCCTTTCGTTACAGATCTTGCTAACACTCGTTTTCTCAAATTCATCATTCCTCTACAGCAGCTCATGCTAACCCTCTCATAGAACACCTATCTTCCTCCACATTACCGGGTAATCCTCTAAGGAGATTGAAGAGAAGATGGCCTCGTGATCTTCTTTTATCGTGAGAGCAAAGCACGTTATCGGAGTGACACCACTGGGTGCCTTCTCCACTCATGATTTTCTTCTATTTCTTTTCTCTTTCACCATATTTGCTTGTTGCAACAACTGTTGCAGTGGTAAATTACAATAAAAGATTAAAAAAAAAAAAGTTTAAATTTAAGGAACATCCTGTACAAGGATATTTGCATAATATTTATAATCCAAAATTCTCAGTTTTTGAGTTTACTTGAAACGTATTGCTAACCCAGATTATAGTTGAGTTGATACTCCTTTATTAACATGGCACTGGCATGAAACCCTAGGGAAGGTTATCCCAATAACTCCCTGAGAACTGCGTAAAAGGAATTTTACTCAAACAAAAAAAAAAAACAAAAAATATTAAAGAATTCCTGTTTACCAGTCTATCTACGTAAACAAGAATTTTATTCGTACCAACATTTTTTCAAAACATACCTCATACTAAAATATTTTTCACAGGGTAACCTTTCCTAAAAACTCTTCCCCGAGAATTGCTCTAAAACGATTTTATCTTTTTTTTTTTTAAAAAAAAAAAAAAAAAAAAAAAGTGATAGAAGCAAAAGTTAAAAAATTCTATTTGTGGTGTGTAAACGAAGATTACAGTAAAGCCTAGAGGGGCCATTTTGGTGAATGAGAACTATGCGTTGAGTTTGTAGGCTACATTCCGTACAGGAATTTACTTACAAACTCGATTTCAATGTCAAACTCAATTTATCATCATCTTTTAATGATACACAAAAAGATGAGACCTGTAAATTAATGAACAAAAAATAGTTATTTATTTAACAAGTGCGGAAAGTAGTACTTTTCCTCACACTAGGCAGGGTTTGCACGCAGGAGCGAGGGAAGCGAGGCGAGTGCAAGTGCAAATTGCCGAGTGTGAGGAAAATACTTTACACTCGAGTTAAATATTATATTTTTTCTGCAACCATTAGGGTTATTAACTAAAAAAAACTAAATAGGAATCACTAGAATCCATTTTAAATTTCTATAAGGTAACACTATAACCTTTTTAACTGTTATAATTAAAAATATCTAATTATTTATTAAAAATTTTTTTTTTTTTTTTTTTTTTGACGCATCAACAGCTGAGGTCATTAGCGCCCGAAGCTTTTTCCAGTGCACTGCCGGCCTCCGGACAGTGTTCTCTCGTTACAGACAACACTGTCCATCACCGGACAGTGAGCTGTAAGAAGCTCCTAGGAAGAGAAAATCTAAAGGTCAGCTGCTGGATTCGAACCCGGGACCTCCGCGTGGGAGTCCAGTATGCTAACCTCATAGCTAATCCCTTCCCTTTTATTAAAATATTATTTTTATTTCTATATTCCTTTCAATTTTTATTTTATTTTTTTAATATCGTTTTTTAATTATTTAGATAAAAAAATTTAAATAAGCTTATTAAAGTTTTACAGAAAATATTTAATAACAAAACTTCTTATATCAAGGAAGCACAATAAAGTTTTTTCACTCACTAGTGAGGAAAGTGACACTAATGGGTATTTTTCCCCACTAGTGAGGGAAGGTGGGCATTACACAGCTGATTTTAATTGAGTAATGAGAACATTCCTACATGGTTGCAGAAAAATGTTTTTTTTTTTAGAGAAATTCTTCTCACCTCCTTTTTCAGAAGTATCCTTAATCAATCTGAGAAAATGTTACATAACATAAACATTATAGATCTACACAATTGGTTCACGAAGTTTGAGGTATAAATCGTCGGATGTCTTTAGAACAGCGTTTCCCAACCTGTGGTACGCGAAAAATAATCAATAATGGCGGACATAAAAAATTTAACAAAATTAAATAATAAAAATATCATAGAAACGATTTTTCCCTATAATACATACAAATTATTTTAATTAATAATATTATACAGAAAAGTTCTTAATATGTACAGTAATAAGGTTAATCCATCTCGAGATATACGAGAAAATATAATAGCACATTTAACAGGATTGAAATTGTCTTTAATGGAGTATTTTCCAAAACCCGAAAACATTAATGATAATTGGATTTCAAACCCCTTCTATAAAGAAAATTTAGGAAAAGCTACAACATTATCGATAAAAGATAAAGAAAATTTAATAGAATTATCATGTGACAGAGCTTGAATGATAACTATGTAAAGATCTGCTTAAAGAGACTGATTGTAATGAGTAAGCTCTATCCAAGCCCCATTAAATTTAATTTAAAAAAAGTTTTAAAACTAAGATCTTACACTTTACATAGTTTATGAAGTGAACATGAACTAGGAACTCCTTTATCACTGATACAGTACATTGTATCTCAATACAAATAAAGATAATAATAATAAAATAACACTCTCGGAAGAACAAATTTCACGAAATACTATCATTTGTACGAAGTGGTACAATTTAGCATGATGTACAACCAAGTGGTACGCGAGCCAAAAAAAGGTTAGGAAACCTTGTTTTAACCGGTTGGACCTATTTTTACGAAAACCTCATTGAGGCAGCCTTGGTGGTAACTAAGCGAAATATCAGATTTAAACTTTCTGAGTGATAAAAAAAACTAATTTTTGTGTTACACTGGATGCACAAATAGGTAGTTCGAGACCTGCGCACTTACGACATCTCTTGGGCTCAGCAATGATGGAATCTCGAACTTGAAAATCTACTTGATTACAGTTCCTTCTCATATTAGTTGAGTAATAAAAAGTAAACCAAAAAAGAGAAGAATACCTAAAAGAATATCCTTAAAAAAAAGCCGCATTATATGGAAACAAATGAAGTGATATTTGAAGGTAAAAAAAAAAAAACTAGCAACAGTAACGCTGACACAAACAGGTAGAGCTAATCAGGTTGCAGGACACTCTGCTGTAATGCAGCTTGATGGCCTGCTCTGAAAGGACGGCAGTGAGGTTTGGAGAGGTACTCTACCGGTAAAATCTAATTATCTACAATAGCGCTAATGAATTTACTTTTCTTTTTTTTTCCATTTTGGCTGAAAATTGACCCTTATTTTTTGTCTTCTTTATTTTCCACAGAAAAAAAGAAAAACTATCAGCGAATATTTTTTGCAATCAAAAGGATCTGTTTTATTGAATTGTAACAGTTGTGTTGTCAAAAAAAAGAGGGGATATTAAATTTAACAACAAAAATCAATTCTTTTCGGTAAGTTTTTACTGATTTTCCATGTAGTTTCAAGTATGTAGTTTCGAATCCAGCAGTTCATCATCAATATTAATTAATTAAAATGAATTAAACTTAATGTGGAATATGTTGCATTTGAATCGAATAATAATATGTAAATCAACTTAAAATTATGGATGTAATCCAGTGGAGGATAAGGTAGTGGTAATGTTCATTGCACTGAACAGCCAATGTTCGAACCATTCATCATTTTCAACATTATAATTCGTGGCGCAACAACCTCTTTGGGGGTCAAGGCCTCCTATAAACAAAGTCCGCCAGACTGCCTTGCAGCTGGCTTTCTCTAGTCTCGAAAAAACGTAGTAACCTCCTTCAAATCCAATCAAAGCTTGCTTTTTTCTATTTTTACTAAAATTTTAATAAGTCAATTAATTAATCGGTTCACAATATATTTCTACGACCACCCAGAGAAGTCGCGCTCCATAGTTTAGGAAGCCATGCTTTATGTAATACCTACGGAGGAAAAAATAGGGAAAAAATTCTAAACTATTGAATTAAAAGAAATAATTAGCATTAAAAAAACTAATGGCGGATGGAACAAGGGTTAAGTGGGCGTATGTACTGGCCAATAGAATCGTAGGTAGGTGGGGTAAACCACGCTCAATTACACGCCCACATACCACTTTTAAATTCCACCATTAAGAATTTTTAGGCTAAATTATTCGTGACAAAAATGTACTCTAGAATTTTGTCACTATTTTTTACCTCCATAGGTATTTAATTAACAATGAAATTATGCAAAAACAAAAATAAATTATTTTGAAGATTTATATTACGTTTCACCAACAACTACGGTTTATGAATGATTGCAGAATGTAGTATATTTCAATTATGATGTGCCTAATTTTGATTTGATTGAAGAATTTTGTAACTAGGAATAAAACATTTAAGTTAAATATTACATTAATTTTTGTATTGAAAATATTTATTGCATAAGTTAATTGTTTATATTTTAGAACATAATCGACTGATTTACAACTGCACACACCAATCAATGTAGACTTACGGACTTGAACTTGAAACGTTGAAATGCTCAGAAAATACAAGGCTGCCAATCCAGAATTCCCCGTCAGATGGTATAGTATTCCGCATAATATCTCCAACTCTACTCTTTACAAAACATTCAACTTTTCTTACATAACAGAAGCAGCAAAATCGCTCAGCTCTTATACAAAATCACGCTTCTAGATATACTTCCGGAAATCCTTTCACGTCGGCTGAGCAGACGCTGAACTTGCGACCTTCTTCGAAACTAATCACAGTCTGATATTCAGCGTGAAAATGTTACCTTATTCTCTTGTTTCTCTTTCCACCCCTGTCAGCGCAACTCTTACAAATTTTGTTATATTAGGTTGTAAATTCCCCAAATTGAAATTAATTTTTTTTGCAATTTAGAATGTGTCGACATCTGTGATAACTGGTGCCCGGTGTGTTCATTACATCGATGATCAGCAGTTCTCTCATTATTGATAAAACTGTCCATTCACAACAATGAGTTGAAAGAATCTCCTAGAAAGAGAAAATCTAAGGACCCCGGCTCAAAACGGAAAAGAGACTTTTATTGAGAACTCAATCCATTGCATTGGTTAGTGCAGTGAAAGAACAAATTACTCTGCTAATCTCTTCCCTTAATTTACACAATAACATAGAATAATTTCACTTTATTAAAAGAAACACTTCACAATTCTGCTGGTAACAGTTGCAACAAAGCTGGACAGAAAGTTGAAAGATTGTAGGAGATACCCTGATGTTCTAATTAATTCGTTAAGATTGAAGTTTATTTTCCTTACTTCAAATTTAATTGGTTACAAGTCCCCAAAAAAAGGTATTAAATTTATTAACAGAATTCTGGAGTTGAATGATAGACTTTAGGAACAGTCTTCACCCAAGGGATATTGCTGACTTCATTAGTCCTTTTTTTTTAGACTACCTTTTCTGCTGACGTAATCGCTTCATTTATTTTTACGTTTTATATGACTTTCAACTTTTTAATAATTGTTAAAGATATATTTCATTTTTATTGACTTCCTGTTTCAGAATATAAGTAAATATATTCATTTTTTGTCTAATATGCAATTAAATTACTTAATTTATATTTTAAGTAGGCGCCACGGTAGCCTAGCGGTTAGAGGCGAGACCTGTAAAGCTAATATGTATTGCGGTACTGAGTTCCATTCCCGGTCTTAGGCCTGGGATTTTATTTACAGGTTTATAAAAGAAATTTACAGTAAAGTATGTTTGCTAGTTGCCTCTGTCCACGACACCTAATTGGTAGTTGGACGTAAAGCCCGCCTTAAAAAATAGGCAATTACTTTATATTTTAAGGATTTGTTAGTGGGCGAATAGGTGAAAATGATATCTTAAAATCACGAATAAGTAGGTAGAGAAAGTTAGGATAGCTAGAAAAACAAAAACTAAGCTAGAATCATATTTAAACCAAATACTAATAAGAGCTAAATGAGTGATGAATAAAAGAATTATGATATGATATGATGGCAGCGATTAGAGCAATATAACATGGTGTCAGATACAGCATTAAGCGATCATCTTTTTTTTTTTTGTAGATTAAAAGACCCTGATTGATTCATCATGCAATAGATCAGGATATGCGAGGTCGGAACGCGCCTCAGTTATAATGAACTTACAGACTATTTGTCAGTTTAAATTTGTAGTTGAGCTATTACCAAGAATCTAATAGAAGAGTAATCTATAAGCTAGAATTATATAGTGTAACCAAGTATTAATTTTAACTATTGTTTTCTGCACTTTTAGCGGCAGTTCAATTTTAAAAACCAAAATACAATACAAGCTAAAAAGCCAAAACTGTCGCCCACTCTCATCAATATGTCAAACATTTAAAAAACACTTAAGTGTTAAATAACATGTGACTAATAACTCCATGATTAAATAAATAACTGTGATAAATAACTCTCTATTTATTAAAACAAGATGAAGGTGGTGGAATAACGGTTGAAACTAAAAGTTTTTGAAAATGAAGAAGGTTACATTACACCTTCACACATTCGTTAATCTGCATGATTAGGAAAAAAGTAAATAATATGAAGTATAAATTGTATAATAGGTACAATAATTTTTAAAATAAACGTAAAAATATCAAAAAATATGTGGCTATTCGAAGGGATAAATATTTTAAATATGTTAGGAAAATATCGTAAAACACAAGAGATATCTGGCAGTGACAGAATAGCTAAACATTACAACTGAGTTTGGCTGGTTTGTCGCACAGACATTAATTGTATGTTGGTGTAAAACGAGCGTTGATTCGCCAGAAAATCTAGCGAAAAGGGAGATTTCCATGAATGTGAACAGTATTTAGTAAGGCATGTGAAAAATGGTGCATAAAAGCAAAAACTAGTGCAATTTTTGCAAGTGGCTTCCAAATTGCTCAGTCCAGAGAACTGCGGTTTGTCCACATATTATTTTTATTCATTTTCCCTCACGAGTGGATAAGGCTTAAGATTAATGGATAGGCAGATCAAATGGCTCGAGTTGGCTTTGTTAGTACCATCATAGAGGCTAATGCTTTATGTGGCACAGCAAAATGAATTTTTTTACGATAGTCTGAAGTGCGGCCTTTAATTAGACCCATTTCGTTCCCTCAACTATTGCCAGGTAAAACCTTGCAGCACCGTCGGTGATTAAAAAACTCACCCAATATCCCAGGTAAGTCCGAATGGAGAAGTGGGGAACCGGCATCGAAGGATAACTATTCCTTGAGCCATCCATCCCCTTAATTCATGATTTCAATCCTTAAATATTTTTTAATAAGCATTTACCTTGGGCTCTAAAGAGACAAACGACTCAAGAGGAACCCACATACTAGACTTAAAAGACAAGCAATGACAAAACGTGCGAAACTGCTCTACAGACTTCTTGGACGATGCTCCAAATTACCCATTGAACTCAAACGATTAATTTACAACACTATCCTCAAACCTATGTGGACTTACGGACTAGAGCTGTGGGGTTCAGCCAAACCTACAAACATACGGACTGTACAGGACATTTCAGTCAAAACTCCTCCGACAGATAGCTGACGCTTCTTTCTACGGTGACTAACCTCACTCTTCACCACGACCTCAACATTCCCTTCATAGACCAACTCGCCAAGACCAAATATCAAAAATTCCGTACTACTCTTTCGACTAGCTCTAATCCTCTTGTACTGTCTCTCGCCTCCTCTGACATCCCTAATACTCCTCGCCGACTGAATTGCCAATGGCTTCGCGACTTCCTTGCGGTCTGAAGAACTAAGCGTCATTATTCTCCTATCTCTCCTCTCTCCAACTCATATTCTCCTCCCCACACTCTCCTCTCTCCTACAGAGAGTGCTACCGCTGGGTACTTTCTCTCCTCCTGCTCTTCCCGCACTAGTTCATTATATCTCCTATTTACTCAATGTATACATGTATACAGATTGTAAATTACTAAATAAATAATAAGCTCCTCTATGAGGATTTAAGATAGGGTCTATTCTTCTAAGATACTTATTACATGCCCAGGATTTTCAAGAAGGAAGAAGGCACTCCACTTACGGCCTAAACTTCTCTGATGTTCTAAGGATGGCTTCCTCAAATCAAAAAAAAAAAGAGCCGAGTTTTCGAAAGATTTTTCACGAAGAAAGAAAAGGCACCAGGTCAGATAAAATCTTGCTGGCATTCCACGCATTCCTCTTAAATAGGTTCCAAAATTTAAACTCGAAAATCTGACAATGCCTTATAGTTATAACTAGGGAACGGATTCGTATGTATTTACATATTTTTTTCTAGGCAATTTACAGACGTTTTTCAACTAGAAGTATTCATACTGACACTTTTTAAGCCGTTTGAGTCTACTTTTATTTCACATATTTCCACATATTTGGATGTTATCGCATATTTATACATATTTGATTAAAATAAATAAATATTTCTACATATTTAATCAAAATACATATTTTTTTATTTTGGGCATATTTTCATAATTGGGAGGTGGTTGACAGGAACTGTGAACCACAGACTGTAGGGCTGTGAATCACAGTGGTTAAAAAAGTGTTCTTAAAAGCACCAAGTCGCATTAAAATGCTAAAAGATCTCTATCCAGACTTGTGCCTTCCACCAGAACCAATATTGACAAGATGGGGTACTTGGCTGGAAGCAGCTCAGTATTACTATGAAAACTACAATAAAATCAAGAATGTCCTTTCACATCTCGAAGACGAAGCAGTAGCGATAAATACAGCCAAGTCTTTATTCGAGAAACCTAATTTAAGGAACGACCTTGCATACATTTCTGACAATTGCGTATTTCTTGCACAAGCCATTACCCAACTTGAGTCCCAAAATGTTCGACTGACAGAACACGTGTCCAACGTTAAAAAAGTCATCGAAAAGGTGGAAGGAATACCTGGGAGTAAGGGAGATCTGATCAGATCAAAACTGGTAGAAGTACTGAGCAAGAACAAAGGGTGGGAGACCATCTGCCAGATTTCTGATATTATCAGTGGAACAGAAGTCACCTCAGAACATCGTGTACCCTTTACAACCAACGAGATAACTTCTTTCAGCAAGGCACCTTTAACATCTGTAGATGTTGAACGATCTTTTAGTCGTTACAAGTCCATCTTACGCCCAGATCGTCGCCACTTTACGTTCCAACATTTGAAATTTCATGTGGTTGCAAACAATTTCGAAGGGTGAAGTTTTCAAAATTGAAAATTTAACACATCTTTTTATAAATAGTAAAAATGTTCTTTGTTGTATAAATCATTATAACTTGTAAAAACAAATTATTTTGTTCCTAATAAATTATTATAAATTGTAAAAATGTTCCTTTCTTGTATAAATAATTATAACTTGCACCCCCCCCCCCAAAATTCCATTTTCATAAAAAAAAAATGTCCATTTTACTTAAATATTCCAGAAAATATTTTAAGAAAATCACATATTTTCCACATAATTGACGAAAATAAATGCATATTTTAGTTAAATATTTGGCATTTTTAAATACATAAAAATCCGTTCCTTAGTTATAACTAATGTAGCCTTCAAACAAATCACGATTGAGCAGTAAAATTGCAAGAATGTCGAGTAACTGATGAAACAGTTCATTACGCCTAATTTTAGAGCAGAATTATTTCTTTATAAAGGCTGCAGACACTTGTCTGCAGTTGTTCTCTTTCTGGGCCACAGCAGTCTGTGAAGTTACATGCACCGCATGATCCAAGCTACAGATAGCCTATGTACGAGGTTTGTACAAGAAGTGGTAGAAACATTTATTTCTTGGATGGTATTGGTTCTCTTGTTTTGGATACCACATTCACACAACTCAGACAATGAATGTTCTTTTCCATGCAGGACTATTGTATACATTCGCAGTCTAGGATCCAAATTTCGGAGAACATTAAAATGAAAACCTCAAATGAAACCTAAAATATGGCTTTAGAAACATGTACTGCCCTTCTAGTATAAACAAAGTCCAAGGGTGTAGCCTCTAAAAAAATAAGCAATCAATACAAATTTGGTTCTTTGAAAATACAGTACCCCCACTGAATTAGTCTTCACTTTGAAGATTTGAAAGAATCTTGACGAAATATGTTACATGTTCTCCTTTTGCATCAGTTGTCATTGCCCTATAGATATTCTATGTGCTGAAAGGTACGTTGTGCGCTATATTATTACGCAATACTAAGACATCTATTATTATATCTAAGCATTTTTAGATCTACCTTGACCCAAATATCCCTCCGGCTGTAATCCTATTTATGTAACAATGTACTTGCATCAAATTTTCTTTATTCAATTTTACGTGATAAGAAATATATTATTATTCAGCATTTTCTTATGAAATATGTATTTTCCTTTAATAATCTATTTTGTATGCACCCGATACCTGGCACATCTTATTCTATTTTTTATTATAATTTTTTTCTTACTGTTTATTAAATGACAAGATGACATTCATTAATTATTTATTAGGGCTTATTTATTATCTGGACCTGCTCAATTACTCCTGCCTTCTACTTCTTATAAGTTTTTAATTTAAGTGAAGTTAATCTTACTGTAGGATTTAGACAAGGGTTGGTCTTTGTACTACATATGTGTCCGCCAAAAATCAAAAGCGATAAATTGCTTAAAGTTATTGTTTGGTTTTTCGATTGCCAATAACTAGTTGTGAAGCTTTAATTTGAAACATAAAATGCAATAAATTTTGGCCATGAATGGTTTTATCTAATGATGTTTTTCAAATAAAACAACAATTCATAGCTGAAAGTTAATCTCTTCGTCAATCTGAACCGTAAAATTTCTCATAGACAAAGCCCAATAGCATTTAACTTTACTAGCAGCATTACTGTTCAATAATACTTAACCATTGTGGACAGCATAGCTTCCTTCTGGAATTGAACTAACTTTTGATTCATTTTCGGTAAAATCACTCTCTTTACCGTAACTAACTTCGTCTAAATTCGAACAGCAAAGCATCTCTGTAATATTTAAACTTTTGAATATCTTTTTTAGGGAAACTTAGCCCTTGTATGTTTTTAAGGAACCACGGAAGTCATGTTTCTCTCTAAATGGAAGTCAGATAAATGGGTCATCAGAAATTCTGATCTTTTAATAACTTTAATTTTACAAGCATAATTTTAAATAAATTGTTATAATTTTTTAAATGGAATGATTTCTTTGAATTATTATATAATAATATTTATTTACAAAACTTTACGTATGTACACAAAATTGAAAGAGTACAGAAGTTGAGATTTCAAGCTTAGCGCCTATATAATACACTCATCAGATTATTATGAGTACACGTTAAAAGGGAACATATTTACCTACTTTGAATAAATTATTAATTCATCAGATACACATACTTGTACACATTACATATTTTTACATTATTATTATTATTATTATTGCTGAAAAGACTTCTCGACAACAGATCAAAACTCACTCTGGGAAGAAAAGACTTATATATGTAAGTATATTAAAGCCAGTCTGGGCCTATGGCATCGAACTGTGGGGTTCAACCAAACGCTCAAACCTCCAAAGGATCAAGGCCTTGCAGTCTAAAACACTTCGCTCTATAGTAAACGCTCCTTTCTACGTCACCAATCAAACCATTCACACAGTCTCGAACATTCCTTTCGTCGCGCAAGTTGCTGAAAACACGTTACAGAAAATTCCATCTTAATATTCAAACACATCACAATCCACTTGTACAACATCTATCTTCAAGAACATTTCCAGACTACACTTGTAGACGTCTTAATAGATAGTGGTCTCGCGATCTCCTCTCTGATGAAGAGAGTCAGTAGAATTTAGAATGGTGTTGGTGTGTTACCGCTGCGTAACTTCTCCACTCTGATATGTGTGAATGTTGCTTATTGTTACCCTATTGCTTATAACGCAAAATGCGTTGATTATAACTAAATAAATGATTTTTAAAAAATATTATTATAAAATTCAGAAGGAATCAAATTTAATTTCGTTCAAATTTGGTGAAACTCTTGTATGTAATATAGTTCAAATTATTGTTGCAAAAGTTTAAATAATAATTTACCAAAAGTGATACACCTGCAGGAAACTGGTTTTATAGAGAATTGGAACGGATAGAGATATGATTATTGTTATTCAGAGGAGAGAATTTAGAGGATTAGATAGAGCCCTGTTGAATGCTCCTTAGGGCCTGATTAATCCAAGCAAACAGTTACTTAATCGGCTAAAGGGAACATTATCTAAATATATAACTGGCTATTGCAAATTTCGCTTTGCATTATTTCATATTTGATATCAGTTTCAATATAATGCAGTAATTTATTTATACTTATGTATACTAATTATTAATGATAGTTTCTTTTTTTATAATATTATTATTTTGTGTTCACAAGTTACCAGGTTAAAAGTTCTTTTCTTGGTACTAATTAACGTGCTCAACACTTCACCGACTTAAGAGGATTGTACCATCCTCCACTAATCCCTTCGCTAGCTGAAGATGCGTGAAATTTAAACGAAAAATCGTTCACGAAATTTCGATCATCATCAACTTCAAATTGCAGCAACTCATTAACACCGTATTATTCATTAGAACTAAATTTTGGAGAGAATTCCACAACTACAAATGCGATTGCTCCTGCAATAAGTAATCTTAGTAACTGATTCAATAAATATAAGGAGTAGTTTCAACTTCTTATGTAGTTGGCTCACTCATTACAGTCCATTATTCTCCAGTTAATTATTGCGCTGCACCGCCCAGTAGATCACGAGGGTTGTCAACAAAGATTCATCGGAGAGGATTAGGATGTGCGGAAAGGCAAGAATGATGCTTCTTCTAACCTGGCGGTGATTAGATCTTGAATTAAACGTACATTTAGATGGTTCTGTTAGAGACGAAGTAGTGTAATGACAACTGTAGTTGTTAGAATTGGTAAACATTGGACTGCTTGGTAGAACCCCATGATTCAAGGTCCAAAAAACCAAATTTATTTTTTATAATGCGTTATTTGTTGTCCTTTGTTATTTAGTGTAAATTTTTATCGATTTTCTAGGAGTCTTTCCTTTCTAGGAGTAGCATTGCTTGAATTCTTGTCGTTTAGTGGATTCCATGTCAAACGTTTGTCCAAGTATAGTCTTAGGTAACGAAGAAGGTCAGTTCAAGGAAGTTCAGTCCGGTTTTAGTAAACTGGATGACATACGACACGCCTGAGAGTGACGGGTTTGTTCTGAACCATTTGGACGTTTACTTTCATTTTTCCATTTTAGAACCCATTCTCCTAGAGAGTTTAGATGTAAGAAGCGTGTAGATTGTACAGAATTTGAAGGTAAAGATAGAATGACTTCAGCAAATTGTGAAGATGGTAGTATTGAATTAGGAGGCCTGAAGGAAATATTATGAACAGAATTGGTCCAAGAATCCTTTATCCCTGAGAATACTCCAGACTTCACAATTTTTAAAGAAATCCTCATAAATTAAATTTTCAACGTTTAAAAAAAAATTGCAGCCTTCTGTATGAGAGGATAGAGTACCAAAATTGAAAGAAAACAGCTAGAGTGGTCCTTTAAATACTCCAGGACCTCTTCAGGAACGTTGCACTTGTGGTCAAGTGATTGTCTTTGAACTTTAAATTTTTATACTCTTTTATATTATAAAAGTAGTAGGACAATGTATTAGATTAAAATGACACTTTAGAGCACCGTTTTCCGCCTCCGGAGTGCCAGTTCTTTGGTTAGTCATTTCTCGGTGAAAAAAGTGTTTCAAGATTTTAATAAAAAATATTTCCATTGCTAAAGTTCAGAAATATCAAAATTTGCCATTATTTTCATCTCTTGCCTCCTTCTAATCGAAAGATAACCTGAATTTATAGATTTATTTACTAAGCTGTTTTCCAAATATTTAAAACAAACTTTAATTTTGTAAAAATAATTTATGATAGTCATCAATTCATATGATTTGACCTAATTTTAATAAAAAATACAGGAACTAGCCATGATGCTCCTAAATACGCCTGAATTCAATAAATAATTCCATAGAAAATATGCAGCACCAGAATATCGCTTAAATTATTCTCTAGATTATTAGAATTATAATATTAATAACCACTGTTTCCTAAATTTCCGCAGTCAATTTAACTGTGAGATACTTGAAAGAATACTTTATAACCAAAGCCATTATAAAATCTTTTAACAAAGTACTCTATCGAGAGCTCCTTTTTTATATATAAAAATTCTAAATTACAACTACCCGTCGATATTTCTAAACTCTAGATTAAAAAAGTTCAATTTCAACGCTTCCTTTAATTGGATTAAAAAAAAAGAAAATGGTGGGGAATGAAATAACATTATTCCTTCTTGTACAATTTTAATAAAGTTTCATTAATAATATAAGTGCCAAAGTCTTAGAGAATTTTTTTGTATAAATGTTTCTATTTAACTTTAAATTAATACAGAATTATTTCTTTACATTTAATTACAATTTTTTTTTTATTTAAGTAAGATTTATTTATATTGGAAACTAATTATATACAACCTGTAACGTTTCTGGCCATTAAGGTAATATTGCATGCTTTCCTACCCTTGGATTTATATTTAACTAACATTTATTTTGTACAAAAACTTACTTTTAATGTAGCAATTTTAGTTCAACGCCTCCTCCACAATTCTTACTCTTTCCTACTAATTTCTCCTCTTTCTTTCTAGCCCAGTATTAATTATTGCCTTTTTTTAACCATTCAATAAAGTAGTAGATGGGACAAAGCTGTGGTAACGTACTTCAGGGTGCTTAAGATGAGCCCAAGATATTTCTCCATTGTTTTGGTTTTTGTTTATTTTTCTTTAAAAAAATGTTTACCTCACTCAGAAAAATATTAAGTATATATTTCTAACACAGTTTGGTATTGTAACAAATACAATCTGATTATTGATTGATCAATTAACAACGTTCATAAGGGAAACAGAAGAATAAAAATAACTATTAAATCCATTCACCCATTTATCACGTATTTATTTTAAATATTGTATGCTCTTTGTTTAGAGTGTGGTGTTTTATGTATCAATAAAACAAAATAAATCATACGCCCACACCCCATGGGATTCAAAAAAAAAAAAAATTAGTTGTTAAAATCTCTAAAAAATTTGGGAATGGTTGAGAATAGTCAACCCACTAAACGTGCCATTTCAGTTTAACGTATGGTTTCACAAACTTTTATTATTAATAATACTCATGGGCGTCGTCAGGGAGAAGATTGCATTCCCTTCCGTCCAGAGTCCTGGACCAATAAGTCTCGAAATAATTAAAGAAAAATTAAAAACTTACGGGGAAGAAAAAAAAATTTAACTCGTGCGAAAACTATAAACTTTGCTATTGCTTGATATTAAACGAATTAAAAAAATGCTGAACTGCTGGAATTTATGATTAAATTCACACGAAAATACATCTGCCTTTTGCACTAAATCTACATGTGAAAAGATGTATTACCTAGAAGAATTTGCAGACCAGAAAATTCCACCCTCTTTTTTATCCGTTAATCTGGTAATCGATTAGAATTTGGGAAAAAATATTATAAAAATTGGAGGCGAAGGTAAAAAGGTCAAATTAGTAAACAAATTGAATTTTTCAGAAGTTTTAGTCAATAATTTAAAATGACTTGAATTTTGGGAAAAAAGGACAATAAACTCGCCGATAATTACCAAAACTTTTGGAAGTCATTATTAGAGAAATGAATGCATACTAAAGTCTTGCAAAATTTATTTAAATTTTGGATAAAAACGCCGACAAAGCTTGTTCTACAATTAAGGGAAGTGTGCCTCTGAGGCACAGGGCAATAATCCCCATAACCTGAAGGTAAAAGAGCAGTGGGATAAATTTCCACTAACTTTAAACAATTATTATCAATTATTTGCTAATAAATAATAACTTTATTTCTTTATTATGTCTTCTTTTTTTTTTACTAGGGCTCTTTAAAATTTTTAGTTGCTTCCTCCAACCTGGAAGCTGGCGACGCTCATACCTAAGAATTAATTAAATAAGATTCAATAATTCAGAGTTAGAAGACGATACAAATCCCAGCAAATTTATAAGGAAAAAGTGATTGTTACAACTGTTTTTTTTTTTAAATCATTACAAAAGCTGCATTATATGAAGTAATATTACAGCAGTCTTTGATAGAAAAAACATCCAAGTTTTGTTGTACGCCTTTGTGGTATCAGTACGCATAAGGATTCATCTATTCACCGCATTTCCTTAATAAGTTTCAGTTTCTCAGAGGTAAAGCTTCTTCAACTTCCAACTATGGTATTATTATACAAGATATTATAACGTCTTACTTTTCATGAAAGCACAAAACATGCCTATCTCTTTTTAACCCGCTGCTAAACCTGTAATCTAAAGATACTGCCTAGGAAAATTCATTTGATAAGCTTTGACCTTTTGATGAAGTTATGAAACAGACTATTTGATACTACGAATAACACAATCACTATTTGTCATATTTTATTTAGCAATAAATGTGGCGTTATAAAATTTAGTACCGCCTTTTCCCAACAGATAGGGAGAGCTCCTTAATCTATATAGTATTGACCACCTAGTTTGGTAAAGTAAAGAGTACTTTGAACTTCCGATAAGAAGAATCATAAGAAATGATTAATAGTGAGTCTAAGGTTGAGTAGACATTGGTTACCGTATCACACCTCAATGAGTTTAGAAGAAACCGTGCAGTTTGGTGACAGCTTATGAATTTTCAGAATTCTAAAAAAATCTGTGGCCACAGATAAGGAGACAAGCTCAAGTTCGTACTGCCCTTAGTCTGCAATTAAAATGTATAAACAAATAACATCTAAAAATTTAACTACGTAATCTGTAGTTTTGTAATTCTAACTTAAATAATTGAATTGCACTGTAAATGTGTAGTTTCTATTTGTTAGCAGTAGCAGTAGTTGTAAATTTCAATAGTGGTTAGAAAGAAGAAAAAAAATAAGAACACTGAAATACCCCTTTAATGACAATAAATCCATTTACGTCGAATGATGCAGATTGGATTTGACGGAAGAGCTGCCATTCAACCACAAGATATTTTTTCCCTACGAATGTAGCATGTGGTTGTGAACGATTAAATTTTTTGCACTATTACTTTCCGTTCAAATTAGTACTAATTGATGGTTCTTCCAGGCGCAAGTAACTTAAATTTAATTTAAAATTTTACATTATACTCCATCAACCTATTTTACGAATCATTTATCACAATTGTGTAACAAAAATTCAGTGTCTATTGTTTAAGTATAATAATTAACAACTTAAAAGTTAATAATTGTTGCAAAATATATATCTTCTCAGTTACTAAAATGTATTTTCAAAGAAGAAATTCAACTTTAAATACCTTTCAGAAGTGTGAAGTTGTTTGTTAATAAGTTTAATAAAGTTTAAACCCATTTTATGTTAAAGAGAATTCAAATTCTGAAGTAAAATGAACTTTAATGTAATGAATTTTTGCTTCTTGTGCTTGTTTATTAAAATTTAATTTAAAAATATAAATTAATTTAATAACTTGATTTATACAACTGATAGAGGGTATAAATAATTTTTTTAGAGCTTACTTTAGCAGCTAAAAACATCAGATATAATCTGATGTAAATTTCTCTTCTACTTTACAAAACCAAAAATGTTCACAAAAGGAATTTTACTTTAACTAAAAAAAAAAAAGTTCAATCTATGAGGCAACATATTTATTTGAATTAAATGAAGAAACATCAAAGAATGAATGCGATACTTTTCCGTAAAATGTTTTTTCACTGGTGAAGAGCTCCCTTTTTATTGAGTTACTATGTACGTAGAGGTAACTTTTCATTATTCGTAAATATAAAGTATAAACATAATATAATAAAAAAATGAGAGACTACGTAGATTGTTTGTCAATCCTCTCTGTTGAAGTATATGTATATCCTTTCTGATCTGTATAGTAGATTGCTTTTTTCTCTGACCAGTTCAATTTCTAAACCAATCCACCATATGATAGATTTGTTCAAGCTCTGGTTACAGCAAGAAGTTTATATTCATGTTATTTCTTTGTATGGTTATTATTTTATATTTTCATCTATCATAGTAAATATTGACATTGTCATATCTATGTTGTAGAACATTTAATTATTTAGTAAACTAACTCGCTCTTTGGTTCATAGGCAAGTCTATTTTACTTGCCTTTGAATTTGGAAACTTTAATTTATTATTGACAAGTGATTGGCCTATTTGAGCAGTTCAAAACATCTTTTGCGTCTATCCCATCTATCTATTTTTTGTCTTGCTTTTGTTTGCTCTCATCATTATGTCGAACCATATATCCTTTCATAACTGTACATCTTTCTCGGATTTCTTTTCTCCAAGATTAGTGAACCCTTACTTCTTTATCTTGGTCGAAAATCCTTCGACCTCGGATATCATCCGCTCTACATGTTTCACAGGTTACCGACCAAATAATCTGGAGATTGAAGTTCTGTTTCACCCACATGTCCTCCAGATCGCTCCCCAATTTTTCAAAGCATCTGGATAATTTTCTTGCTGGTAGAGCGTACTACCTAAGACCAGGCAAAAATGGCACTCGTCAAATTTCTTGAATCAAGTGATGGAATAAATCGCTTTGTTTTTTTTGTTGGCATAGTGATTTATGGATGTTAGTGGCACTTTCTTCAAATAAATTGACCAAGTTTTTAGGTGAGTTATAAATTTTAAAGTACATCCTCTGAAATTTGCATCACTTTTCTGTTCAGCCTAATACATTGATGTTATTAGATAAGTTTTGGTTTTTTAATAAATTTCAGGAATCCAGCCTGATGTCATTTATCAGCCGCCATAACTTACTGGGTTACCGCCCAACTTTACGTCATTGAACGTAACTCACTTATTCCAGTTATTTGAATGGTTTGACTCATTGCGCTTGTTCTCTGGTATCCCGAAATGAGTGTGCTTAACCTCGTTAAATGTCATTAGCATAGTTCCAAGATCCTAGGATATTAAAATCTCTTTCATAGCTATCGAAGGTATTGCTATAATTAGTTTTTTTCCTTAAAATTATTGAAATATTTTGCTATTTCTCTTGGTTGAACCAAATTAAGAGAATATTTACCCCATTTAGTGCATCTTAGACTACAGGTTAGTTAGATGCAAGCACTGCGACAATATTTACTTGGGATATCGCACAATAAATAAATGCAGTAAGTGTAAAGGTACTATTATCTTAAAAATGCTGGAACTTTGACTTTAACTTGTCATCAATATAATCCAAAAGGAATTTAATACTACAACAATAAATTAACAAAATGGCATTGAGCTTTTGAGTTCATCTTAATTAAATTTATTTCAGCTCCACAAATATAAAATGAAAGGAATTTTTGTTGAGTGCCTGATATTTAATTTAGGAACAAGTCTTCTAATAGTGAATGTCGGAAGTATTTTCTTTCTTTTTTTCCATTTCCGCAGGAGCACTTAGGTATTTACATATTTTATCGTGTTTTTAGTCATAACAAAGCAGGTAGGCCAACGGAAGGAAAGGAAAACAATAAAATAAACATAAATCCCTGGATTGTAACGTTTTCAGAGAGATATATTAAAGCCGACTACTGTATATGAGCCAACGGAAATGTAAACCCATTCGTGTGCTTACACAGTGTTGCATTTTTATTCACCATTCTTCTATATGAAGTTTCGTTACGAAAAAATGCAATTTAAAAAATTTAGTTTCAGAGGAAATAAACAGAAAGTATTGAAAAATCTAAATTCATTTTCCTTATTCTGTTTGAAATACCACAAATTTAACATGATCAGTAATCGCTAGTTAAAATCTTGGAAAAAACAAAAAGAAAAAATGGATTTTACATTTTTTTTTCTCTCCTCGTACTATTTTCGCAAAATCAACAATTTTTTTTCTACAATTTCATTTTTCCAGGAGAATTAATTTTAGAGCAGTTCTAGAGGTAGATTTTTTGTAAGGCTTTTATCTAAATTAACACCTTTATAATGTGAGGATGAAATCAGTTACCCGAAGTCTAAGTTTAAAGAAAAGTGAATTTTCCGAAAGACATGAAAACTTATCTAGCTGATCGCTTAAATCTACTAACTATTTAGATTGTTGATTGTAAAGTAATGGCTATCAACTAAATCCACTGAGATCTAAAATAATAGTCTACTTAAATATAAAAGCAGGCGTGAGATAAACTCAAATTACGAGGACTGTTTTTTGTGTTGTAAGGCTGGGATACCGGCAGAAACGTCAAGAGACCCAAAGATGTGGCTAGCGCTAGGCTTATAATCTTCTTTTTTTTTTGTGAAATTTGATTGAACGAGATTGTTCAAGAAGATGGTTTTTTTGGGCTACCCTGTAAATTGCCCCTTGTTTGTACTCTCAAGGTTTTTTGCAATCTCTTCTAAACTTTCAATTTTGCCGAAAATCAGAAGGCAATTTCTCCCTTACGCTGTGAGAGTTGACAATTGTAAAAGAAAGTATTGTGCTTCTCAACTGATGTTTGTTTGTTTTTTTTTTTTTTAATCTACAGTTTCAACAAGTTTTAATAATTTATATTGACGGCAAAAAAAATAATAAATTGACAAAAAAGAGGCATACAAAACAAATGAGTCCATAAGAAGACCAAAAAATCTCACAATATAGAATTTATGTAAAATAAAAAAGAAAAAAGAAAAGTTAACTTGAAAATGACAATGAAAGATTACAAAATGAGTAAATATTCAGAAAAGTTTTGTCGAAGATATTGTTACAATTCTGGGCTTCCCGTATTTATAAATTAATTAGTTGATAAAGAAATTAGGCTGTACAAATGCAAAAAGCGAATATACAAAATATTGTTTCTTGGATACAGAGTAAAACATTTAGGGCATAATTAAAGTAAGAGAGGTACAGAAAGTGACGTCAAAAAGGGGCTTGGGTTTAATGACCCCAGCTGTTAGGAATATGGCGACTTATCGTTGAGAAAGCAGGATAAAATATATTTAAGGAACCTTAAACTGTTCAACAGGGTCAGTTTTCCTTCATCTTCCATGCGGTCAAGTTTCGTATTTCGTAAGTAAAAATGTTATCATATGAACTGTGAAATACTAAAAGAGTTTTGATATTCTGGTATCTTTGTAATTTGTTATTTTGATTGTACGAACTTTGTTTAGCGTCTCATTTAAGGGGAAGTCCCATACGTGTAATTTGAGATACTCATCTCATACCTGTGTAATCTTTTTTTTCTCTCTCTGCAGAATAACAAAAGAGATTATGGGATCATTTTGCAAATTCGGATTATACCAATTAAACAGTCAGCTGCAGAATCATGCAGTTACTTACGAAATATTTCTTAATGTGGACGAAGCAGCGACTAGTAAGTAGACACTAAGACCCTTAAAACTTTTTAGCTTCTAATTGGGCTGAAGATATTGCACTGTACCTTCAGCATTTCATTTACTTTGTAAGTACAAACTTTCTCTTTAATACTTCACAACAGCATTAATAGAACATAAAAACATAACAATTTGAAGCTAATAATATCGTTAATTATAGAAAAATTACTATTAGAACCACTGATATCAATTATATAAATGTAGAATATAAACAAATCTTGCAATCATTGTCAATTGTTAGAACTATTTGAGGTAAATTTGAAGAGTTTATGAAAAAATAAGTGCATCCTCCATTAATTATCTTTATTTAATCCACCAAACCATCCAATCGAAAACCCTTCTCACATTAACCAAACCAAAACACGGATCTTAAATCATCACAGATGATTCAAGTAAATACATCAAGCCAGTGTATTCACTCTTATCATTTTAACTTGTTTTTACATTTGTATATCTGAAATAAATTTTTTTATCCATTTCTAATCCTCCACTTATTTATTTTTGTTGTGAAAGATACTTAGTGAAAGTACTGCGCATAATATTCAGCTACTGTTCATATTATTTTCAAACTAGCGAAATTATTAATTAACGAATGTAATTGTGCTGGCTGCATTTATACAGAACTGGTACCATTGTGTCTCACTACAGGAATTAATTGGACGCTACTGATGTGAATAGCAAACTGAATACAGTACCATTATTGGCCATTAAAACCTGTTATTAACAGCTCAGTAACAGTAATTGAATTTCATAATTATTTGAGCGAAGTATCAATTAAATTATTCCAAATAATATCTGAAATTACCTTTAGCTGGAAATGAAAATCTAATGTTCAGTTGGAACATTAGTGTAATTGGTAAAATGAAATATAACTTCATATATTTCTTTGCGTCCCATCTTTTGTTACAAAGTGTCCTCAATTGACTCCGAAGTTCGACAACCCGGGTGATAGTAGAAACTGTTAATGACAACCCGGAAGGTAGTAGAAAGAGTTAAATCACGGTTTTCTTTGTATAATCTTATACCTTCGCAATCCATTTAAAACTTAACGCATTACTGGCCATTAGAACCTTCATTATTATTACTATTTCATTTTCAGGCTTTTTAACCACTTTAAAATAAGTTCATGTAGGTACTTGGTGTTGCTCAGAAGCATTGATTTAGGAGTACTTCGTTGCTAGACTTAGGTTGGTATTCATCTGATTTAAACAGTTAAATATGTAAAATTTATTAAGTTTTTCAAAGGCTTCAACTTGTAAAGTATAAAATATTAAAGCGAATCTAGAATAGCAAAAAGAGGTGAGCCTAGAGAAAGAGAACTGCAAAAAAAAAAAAAGAAATGAATGCAAAAAAGGACAAAGAAACTAACAAGCCTTTGGCAATCAAAATATATAATCAACGAAAGTTAAACAATCAGATTTGATTGCTTCATATTGAGCTCTTACAGTATAACAATTAAATTCAATATGCTAAAACAATCAATTGTGCTTCCGACAACGATTTAGATTAAATTCAAATTAACTCCAGTTAGCACTTTAAATTTTCCAATCTAAAAAATAATTAATTGCATCTGTAATTCATGAAAAAGATAAGTTTTTTCTTAAATTAAAATATTATACTGAGGAATTGAATAATCCATTTATAAAAATATTATTTCTAAATTACTTGTTTAAAGAATGAGAGAAAATTAGAAAATATGAACAAAACCCAAGTTTTGATTTGGTTATACTGAGGAGGTACCAAGCTTGGCGGTTTATTATTTCCTGTCCAATCTCAGGCAATTTCCCTTCAGTTTAGAAGCGAGCGAGTGAAGCAAAAACGTTGAACGAATGGGAAAGAGAAGTTTAGATGGGAGAGTTAGGCAGCTTTCTCTGGAAAACCCCAAGTTAAACCAAACTCTCACTCTAAATCCCTCTTCTATCTTTGCTGGTTTTATTGAGTTTACAAATCTCTGGGTTAGAGAACTGTGAGAGGCATAGTGAGTGAACTTCGACCCGACCTGAGAAGGAATACGATTACCTTTGAGTAGATTGAGTCAGTGTTATTATGTTTGAATTGTATAAACAATGTGTCTTTATATATGTATATATAAAGACACATTTATTACTTCATTTAAATACAAAATTTTGGCAAATTCAATAGATTTAATTCAGGCTTTCAAGTAAATGGTAAAGGAATGAAATAAACATTTCAACGCGCATTATTGAGGAACCTTGGTTTTGTACATTATTTTTGATAAGGATGCCAATTATTGGAAAGAAAGAAATAATGTTATTTTTACATTATATTTATTTTAAAATAACATAACATTTGTTTATAGTAAAGTAATGCCTATTTTTTAGGCAGGCTTTATGTGCATATACCAATAAGGTGTCCTGGACGGAGGAAGATAGCTAATACACAATTAAATTTCTCAATAAACTTATCCAATGCCTAGACCGAGAATCGAACCCAAGACCCCGTAATACATCTTAGCAAGAATCGCGCCTATAGCCGCATGGCTATTTCTTTATTATCTATGAAACAAATTAAATTAAATTCGATAATGCTGATATCCTGTAGGTTTCTTCTCTCAGTTTGAATCAGATGGATGTTTCTTTATTTGGATTTGTCAACGAAGCAAATAGGATCAATGGTAGTTTGCATGTTTTTTTTTAATCTTTTGTAATTTTTCATTTGATTTATTTATTTATGCATTTTTGGTCCATTATTTATTGCTTGCACATAAGAAACAGTTTCTTTTTTTAAGGTAGAGGTATAGGTCCACCATATTCAGACAGTGTAAAATCAGAACTAAAGGGACACCCAGCGTTGATTCCTCTTTGTAGACTATTTGCCACTAATAGTAGAAGATTTGCAACTTCAATTGTGATTGTTTTAAGCAGGTATTGCAGATAATGTTAGTAAAATTGTAATTTAATGTTACAAAGTTCTGCATCTTCAGATATATTAACAATAAAATTTTTCCGACAATGGTTCATTACTATCCCAAAGTGTTACAATAGCTTAACCATATAGTGTGCGGATCGTATCTACACAGGATCAACAAAAGGTACTCCCCTCTTTGCGTAGATTGTAATGAGGAGGAGGATTTCAAACATATAATAATGATATGTCCACGTTATGTGGTAGAAAGGAAACGAATGTTTGACGACATATACAGGTATTTAGATGCACCATTTCGCTGCGAAGACATAATATTCTCCACCAACACATATATGCTTAAGTCTAAAAACAGAGCTAGCAATGAAATATGAATGTATTTAAAAGTTATAGAATGAATGCAAGAAGGATTACGTGATTTTAATTTCGGTTAAGCTATAAGGATGGCAGGAATATAGAGTACTGATCCATCCATTAGTTGTAAGGTTTATGTAAATAGCGGTATACAGTAGAGGGATGAATGTGTGAAGCGAATGTATTTATAAGTAAGAATGGAGATTGAGTGATATTCTAGTGATAAGCACCTAGACGATGCTGGCTGTATGGCGGAAGCCGATGCCAAAAAAAGAAAACAAAAAAAAACATATAGTATTTTTCTGTTGTCCCTTGGATCAAATCTGGACGATATCGGTGCCACGATTTAGGAGCCTGCAAAGAATTCACAAAAACACTTAACATTTAAAAATAATGGGTCATTCTAGAAAAATAGATCATTCAGTAAAAATTTTTGTTTTAAAGAAAAAATAAACTGAAGGTTTGTTTTCTCAGACAAGTTGTTTATTAGTTTATGATTACACAGCCCCTTCAGCGTGACCTCTAACTGGTTTGTATTTGACTTCTTAAAGTTTAAATTATTTTGCAAAAGCCCACAAAATGTTAAAGAAATTTGTTAAACCCGTCCTTCACAGAAAAAAGATTGCGGCCTGCTGCGCATTTCTAGTCTGTTGTTAAATGATTTTGATACTCAAATTGCTCTGTACAATCAGAAATCAGTTAAAAGTTTTATTCGGTCATGCAAATAAATATTCGAAAACGATTTGAATACTGTTAGAACAGTTAACACTCATTGCGCAACCTCTGTCCATACGTAACCCAATCAGAGGTTTTGTTGGAACAAACTTTTATACAAGAATATATAAGAATTATATTTAGGTATATAAAAATTATTTTGTTAATAAAATTATTCAATACTAAAAGAAACAAGAGAAGATGCATTAAATTTAAAAAATGAGACATACGTTTGTTGAATTACACAAATTGAGTTTGATCTTACCAATACCAGTGTGATCAATTATTAGGAATTATATACTAATATTTACTCTTATTTCTCACGTTAAACATATAGATTACCTTTTCTATCTATATAAACAACAGCCTCTATTGCAGAAACTCTTTTCCTTACTTCCCAATTTGATTTTTGCAGTCTTCCTTAATGTCGTCCTGGGTAAAAATGGATTGAGAGGATCATGCGCTTACTGGGATCTCTTACTAAGGACACTGTCATCACTTACAACGACGTGGTTACTTTCCTCTATAACAAAGTAATGATGGTAAGGCAAAAGAAGTAGCAGAAGATAAAGCAAGAAATAAGAAATAGAAAGAAGCAGCTGGAAGACTTACCTGACAAAGTCCACACGGGGGTTTATTATGTGTGTGCTATGTTGAGATAACTTGAAGAGCTTAAGAGGAAGGAAAAGTCTGGTGCTCTAGGGAGAGCGAAAGGAGAAGTTAGAAACGTTGTTCTCTAACAAGTATCTTCAGGGTAGGGAATGGATAGCGGCAGTCGACTGGCACAAGAAATAAGAAGCACAAGTGTGCACTCCTTATCTTGTATTTTCTCTGTCCTTCCAATACTTTTTTCCTTTCGTTTCCCTTTATTCAATAACCTTTCACATCCTTTTTACAATGCTCAAAGGACAGATAAAGTTGTGTAATTTAGTGTGTTTCAGCAAGTTCTACCGCAAGTTTGCTACTGCACACCTAATAATAATATTTTTATTATTTATTTATTTTTTTAAGGCGCCCGTAGCTTTTTTCTAATGCATAGCCAGTTTCTGGATAGTGTTCTTTCGTTTTAGACGATTGTGTCCATCACCGTAAAGTGGTGAGCTGTAAGAAGCTAGTAGGAAGAGAAAATCTAAGAGCCGGCAACTGGATTTGTGATAACTGATTGAGTACTGATTTTGTTTTTCTTGTTTTGGCATTGGCTTTCGCCATACAGCCAGCCTCTTCTAGGTGTTTATCACTAAAATATCACTCACTCTCCATTCTTACTTATAAATACATTCGATTCACACATTCATCCCTCTAATATATCCAACTATTTACATATACTACAACTAATGGATGGATCAGTATTCCTGCCATCCTTATAGCTTAACCGAAATTAAAATCACGTAATCCTTCTGTAATCATTTTCTTGCATTCATTTTATTACTTTTAAATACATTCATATTTCATTGCTAGCTCTGCTATAGATTTAAGCACATAGATGTTGGTGGAGAATATTATGTCTTCGTAGCGAAATGGTGCATCTAAATACCTGTATATGTCGTCAAACATTCGTTTCCTTTCTACCACATAACGTGGACATATCATTATTACATGTTTGAAATCCTCCTCCTCATTGCAATCTACTAAGTACTGAGTTGAAACCATGTGAAAAATACCCATTTAACTTAATTTATTAACGCATCTTTCTGATTCCTACGATTAGTTTTACGGTATGATCATACATTTTATTGAAGTATAATAATTTTTTTAAATAAAGTGAAAATCCAAACGGGAAATATACAACAAGCACTCCCGAAGTACTGTGGGTTAAGGTTCTTCATCGTGAAGTCCTACAATTTTAGAAAAATCAAGTAAATAAATTTCTATTTCATTTTATCATTAGTTATCATATTTTATATGTGAATATTTAAATTTTTAAGTTTTTAATTAATTGAATCAGACCCTTTTATATGTAATTAATTAGTTGCTTTTTTTTCACTGAAGCTTAAGTAGAAGCTTTTGATGAAAGCCATCTCAGTTTTAATTAGTGTTAGTATTCCAATATAGGTCAAACTTTGGCTCGGCTTTATTCTCCACCGCTTAAACCACCTTCAAACGGTAACCATGGATTAAGGTACAATATTAAAATGAAGTCTACCTTGTATTACAACTCTGACATTTCCCTAACTAAGGAGTAGATTTCAGCAAAATTTACATAATAATTTTTAACTTAATACCTCTTTGTTGTATGCTGTAATAATTTGAAATGGTTTGGTTATTGTTTTATTCATCTATTTAGTAATTCACTACTTATGGAAAGAGAAATTACTGCCAATTTCAGTCATATTTTTTACCTATTTTTGCCAACATTTTGACTTTTGGAGTGGGTGATCTCTTTAGAGCTTACTACATTGATTAAATAAAAAAATGTTTTTCTGCAACCATGTAGGGAAGTTCTCATTACTCAATTAAAATCAGCTGTGTAATGCCCAACTTCCCACACAAGTGGGGAAAAATTCCCATTAGTGTCACTTTCCGCACAAGTGAGTGGAAAAACTTTATTGTGCTTCCTTGATATAAGAAGTTTTGTTATTAACATAAATATTTTCTGTAAAACTTTAATAAGCTTATTTAACGTAACTAAATAATTAAAAAACGAATATTAAAAAATAAAATAAAAATTGAAAGGAATATAGAAATAAAAATAATACTTTAATAAATAATTAGATATTTTTAATTATAACAGTTAAAAAGGTTATAGTGTTACCTTATAGAAATTTAAAATGGATTCTAGTGATTCCTGTTTAGAAAACACTCCTCCATCAATAAAAGAAACAGCAGAAAATGTAATAAGTAATGTGAATACGTAAGTAATGTAAATAATTGTAATATAACAATAAATGTTTATAATAAATAAATTACTTTTTGTAGACTGTAAAAATGAAATTTTTAATTTTTTTAGTTAATAAATGGTTGCAGAAAAAATATAATATTTAACTCGAGTGTCAAGTATTTTCCTCACACTCGGCAATTTGCACTCGCCTCGCTTCGCTCGTTCGTGCGTGCAAACCCTGCCTCGCGTGAGGAAAAGTACTACTTTCCACACTTGTTAAATAAATAACTATTATTAGTTTTGATTACTTTAGTGTATACTTAAACATTTTATTTATACGGTTTAAAAATTATGTGTAAACCTCAAAGGTTAACAGCTGCATGTTTCTGTGTTTATGGCTGTTTCGGTATTCAAGCCAATCAAAACCAATGTTTAACGTTTAAGAATCAAATAAAAAATAAGGCTGAATGTAATTATTTCTCTTCCCACTTTGTTTATCAATCAGTCACTGAAAGAAATGAATTTTACTTTACAATTTTCGTCTATTTATTTTGATATCACTATTGGTGGAATTCTAGTCTATTTTTATCGCTTACCAAAATCTTCCTTGGGTATTCCTTCTTTTTTGAGTGTGTACTCTAAGTTTATTTATAGTTATACTATTTTTGTTAACTTTCTATCACACCTAGTGAAGTATTTGCGACCGAGTTACATTCTCAATCACTGAAAATGTGAGTTATAACATCCAGCTTATATAAGAATAGTATCTGCAGCATTATCTGAAGTACGAGGGTCGTTTGAAAAGTCCGTGCAAAAATAAAAACTACTTAATTTTTTGGGGTAAACCTTTTTTATTTTTCAACATAGTCTCCTTTTAGGCTTATACGTACTCGTACACTTCGTACAACGCTGCTTTTGTTTGTTGATCCCTTCTGAATAATAGGATTTGTCCAAGTCTTAAAAATAGCCATTCGTTTCTGCAGTCACCTCCTCGTTTGAATAAAATCTTTTTCCCGCTAGCCATTTCTTCATATTGAGGAACAAATAGTAGTCCGAGGGAGCCAAGTTTGGAGAATAGGGGGGATGTGAAACGAGTTGGAACCCTATTTCCATTAATTTTGCTACCAAAACTGCTGAGGTGTGAGCTGGTGCGTTGTCGTGATGGAAAAGGACTTTTTTGTGGGCCAATCGTGGGCGTTTTTCTTGCAGCTCGGTTTTCAAACGGTCCAATAACGATGAATAATATGCACCTGTAATAGTTTTACCCTTTTCCAGATAGTCGATGAGGATTATTCCTTGCGAATCCCAAAAGACAGTCATTATCATTCCGGCCGAAGGAACGGTCTTCGCCTTTTTTGGCGCAGATTCCCCCTTGGTAACCTATTGTTTAGATTGTTCTTTGGTCTCAGGAGTGTAGTGATGTATCCATGTTTCATCCACAGTGACGAAACGACGCTTAAAGTCCTGCGGATTCTTTTGGAACAGCTGCAAACCGTCCTTGCAACACTTCACACGATTTCGTTTTTGGTCAAGCGTGAGCAATCGCGGCACCCATCTTGCGGATAGCTTTGTCATGTCCAAATGTTGATGCAAAATATTATGTACCCGTTCATTCGAGATGCCCACAGCACTAGCAATCTCACGCACCTTCACTCTTCTGTCATCCATCACCATATCATGGATTTTATCAATGATTACTGGAGTAGTAACCTCAACAGGGCGTCCAAAACGTTCAGCGTCACTTGTGCCCATATGGCCACTCCGAAAATTTTGAAACCACTTATAAACTGTTCTAATCGAAGGTGCAGAGTCACCATAATGTTTATCAAGCTTCTCTTTAGTCTCCTTGAGGCGTTTTGCCTTTCATAAAGTAGTGTTTAATCAACACACGAAATTCTTTTTCGTCCATTTTTTGAAAATCACTCGATTTCCTCGATTCAAACGAATGCCAAACACAAAGAAATAGACCGATCTGGCTGAAACTTGGTGTGTGTTCTTCCAAGAGATGCTACTAACTAAACATAACCTCGATACGCGCCAGTGGTGCTATCTCTCTGACTTTGCACGGACTTTTCAAACGACCCTCGTATATTAGTGGTTTCATGTTGTCACAGACCAGTTTACTGGATGCCTAATCGCTTCAATCAGTACATCTCTATCTCTAATGCTTTAGAAAATGAAGTTATTATAATATTCTTCCTTAGGTATCCAAAGATTGGCAGTGGTATCCGTGCAATGGTTTTGACTTTACAACTCACATCACTTGAGAGCATAATTGCAGCTAAGATATACTTTTACTTGGAATATAATTTTCGGCAATGACAAAAGAAACTCTTCTTAACAAAAACTTTTTTATTGGTGCTCTACGTTTCGGGTGTACCATTTACCAGTACACTTCATCAGGAACTTCTTTGGAATTAAAGAGTTGGTGACTTCCATAATGTTTTCTATTTTTAAAACAAAACTTTCAAGAAACAAAAGTTGTTTGTGATGAAAAGTTTCTCTGTGCATCCATACTCTAGTAATTTTAAGCCTGATAAATTGTGTCAGACAAGTCAACTCCCAAGCTATGCGGATAATGTTGAATGTAGATAATGATATCAAAAAGTCTTTTTATTTAAACGTCATTTCTTGTAAGAAGCGGTTCTGCATTCTAAATGGTTTCTAAGTTGAGTTTTCACTGCTAATAAAAGTTTTATGTAACGTTAAGTAATTTTTAAAAAATAGCTTTAAAAATTGTTCTGTATCAGTGCGATCTGGAGCCAAAAATTAATTAATTAATAATTTTATTGCTTTAATTACAATTGTAAATAAGCATGGAGTAGTGTTTAAATTCACACAAAAGGAAATAAATAAATAAAAAGCATACAAAACTAGAAAAAAAACAGTAAGTCATAAATCAGTATTGAAGAAAATTAATAAATTGAAAACAACTATAATGATTAAAAGAATATAAAGCAGTAATAAGGAAAAATAAAATAAATAAATACCCTCAATAAACATGATCACCAGACGAAAGAAAAAATACAAAACTTTTTACATAAACATTAAATAGTTATTTATTTAACAAGTGTGGAAAGTAGTACTTTTCCTCACGCGAGGCAGGGTTTGCACGCACGAGCGAGCGAAGCGATGCGAGTGCAAGTGCAAATTGCCGAGTGTGAGGAAAATACTTTACACTAGAGTTAAATATATTTTTTCTGCAACCATTTATTAACTAATAAAATTAAAAATTTCATTTTTACAGTCTACAAAAAGTAATTTATTTATTATAAACATTTATTGTTATATTACAATTATTTACATTACTTACGTATTTACATTACTTATTACATTTTCTGCTGTTTCTTTTATTGATGGAGGAGTGTTTTCTAAACAGGCATCACTAGAATCCATTTTAAATTTCTATAAGGTAACACTATAACCTTTTTAACTGTTATAATTAAAAATATCTAATTATTTATTAAAGTATTATTTTTATTTCTATATTCCTTTCAATTTTTATTTTATTTTTTAATATTCGTTTTTTAATTATTTAAATAAAATAAATTTAAATAAGCTTATTAGAGTTTTACAGAAAATATTTATGTTAATAACAAAACTTCTTATATCAAGGAAGCACAATAAAGTTTTTCCACTCACTTGTGCGGAAAGTGACACTAATGGGAATTTCCCCCCACTAGTGTGGGAAGTTGGGCATTACACAGCTGATTTTAATTGAGTAATGAGAACTTCCCTACATGGTTGCAGAAAAAGATCATTTACATTTTAGGCTCATCACAACAAAAAGATATATATTATTAATTTCATCTAGTCTAATAGAGGATAACAGATTTATTAAATTTTCTGACTCATTTGCAGATAATATATAGGTACTTAGAAATATATTTTGATCTGAGTGCAGATAGACCCGTACTGTGGAAAAGAAAGTGGAGTAAGGTATCTGGCTGGTGGGTCTGGCAGAGCTCGCAAGGTTTCTCTTCAGAAAATATGTAGCGCATTTCACCACAAATAATTCAGGAGTGCTTTTTATTTGGCAACCTGATCTGGTTAATTAATCTGATCTTATTTATGTGACATTTTAATGCTAAATAATTTTCAGGTAAACCAAAGGAAGAAATATTCCTGTACCATGAATTATAAGAGGAATTCAACACAAATTCAATGTCTGTACTGACCAAATGGTTTCTCATTCTAGACAAAATGTCGCTTTTATATTTCTTAATAAGAGCAGGATTCTGTTCCGACCAAACATTGTCGGCATCCAACAAATAAAAGCAGTTCCTAAGCTCGGAAACCCAGTTATATTACGGTCATTCACAAAATCTAATAAACGGAAATAACATAACTTGGGGATCCTATCCATCGACATTGTCAAAAGTTTATCTGGAGTCAAAAATTCAAATTCGATATTTCGTTTAGATGGATTTTATTGTGAATGTTTTAACTATTTTCTTCTTACTTTATAATCTCATTGCCGACATATTGATCTTTGATTTGAAATATTTTATCAGAGAAGCGTCTTCTTAGCGCTATACTGGAAGAGAGGTAGGTAAATCTTCTTTTTAAAAAGCCGTTTAAGAATAATGAGCGACCTTTACAATATTAATTGGAATTAGAGATATATAGTAAAATTACAAATTTGAAAAAAAAAAATTAGTTGAGCAGAAATGACTCTGAATAAATTTTTATGTAAGGAACACAGTTTTTTGTTACTTGAATTTATGGAAAAATATGTCTGCTGTGTGAGGATATCATGCCAGACATGTAATTTTTTTGAAATTCTCTTTCTGTTTATCATCTCCGAAAACGTCTTGAATTTAAGAAATTTATAATTATTCCAACAATTTTCTACAATTTTATTTATTCTGGCGGCTAGAGGTCATAAGCATTTAATTCTATGATGGACATTTGGTAGATAACATCTTATGTCTGTGTTTTAAATTGTTGGAAATATATATTCTTAGTAGTGGGTCAATATCAGTAGCCATTGGGTCCGTAGTGATCATCACAAAGCACTTAATGCCTCCGAGTAATGTCATCTCATTCCAGAAAAAGTTACAATGAAGGTTCTTAGAAGAAAATCTTCAACACTTGAATAACCTCACATCTCCACTTTCTACCACTGAGTGATCCTCCACTTTTAAAAGTTGTAATAGTTATAACTACTGTTTTATGGGTGAACTATTTTAGATAGAATGATTTAGTTACAATGGGAGTTAGAAACATTTAGAAACCCACATTCCAATGCTATTTGTCCAGAAAGTTTGGTAATAACGGGAGTTATTGATCAGTTATTGGGGCGCTTTTCTAAATGGTCTATAAAAAGTTTTTAACTTCATTCACCTGTTTTGTGCGTCTCTGGGGAGTAGAATCCCTGGTACATGGTTTATTTATTGATTGGAAATAGTGGACGTTTCGCTGCGCATTGTTTAATCTTAATTTTATGTATTGATTGGATAGTCAGATGAGCTTGAAGGTTTCTGGTCGAATTCTTTTTATACAGAAAGAAAGGCAGAGTTTATCAAAGAAAAATATTCTTTTCAGGCATGCAAAACAAAAAGCTAATCTTATTTACTAATGAATCTTGATTTCAGTCATAAAACTAAGATTTTATGGAAGGAAAACACATAGGCTGACCTTTATTTGGACGCTATAAATGCTTCGTCACTACAAAATGGGCCAGTCTCTGAAATCCATGAAAGAGGCTAGTAGTTATCTGTTTTAATGAAGAAGAAGATCGTTTTTGATAGACCAGACCAGAGGCCAAAGAGATTAATAGATTACAGGTTAAAGCTCTCAAAAGAGTATACATGAGTGCAAGGATACATTGACTACAAGAATGAAATACCACATTTGGCCAGATAAAGGATAGATCCAAAGATTCATTTCTCTCGATTCTCTGTGGCTCAGCCGAGAACAGAGGTTAAGCTGTCCAAATAGGTGACATTTTTTTCACATTTATCGATTCTACATTTACAAATATAAAAGAAAAGAATTAATTGCAATATGTTTTGGGCGATATCCAACGTTTAAGGAATAGTCTTTCACCCATGTGGCAGCGACTTGGATTTTGCTATCTCTCCCACTGTCTACCTCCAAAATGTTCAGTAATAATAACTTGGATAATTGAACTGTAAAAAGTATCGATATTGAATGGAGAGAATTGCAAGCAAAGTGGATGGGTAACTAAATAGTACAAAATAGATGGTCGTGTAATTTTCGTTTAGTGCTAGTTTCTGGTAATGAACTCGGTAATGAGACATCATTATTCGGCCTCCTGTTTTAGAGTGGCTGCCGACAATATGTATCAAATTTTATTTACTTATCCTATTACAAATTCTGAATATTAAACAGTTAATGTTTACATAAATTAGTTGATCAGATATGTTTATTTAATTGAATTGGTAGGCCTTATATTATGAGAAACACGTTATTTTTTTCAGGAAAGGCCATAGAATGCCTTTTTAAATAACTTGTTTATTGTTACTCTACGTTTCGATTATCTTTGATGCCCTTGTTCAGAAGATTTTAGTAATTTATAATTAAAGAAGTTATTGAAGCAATACGAGGAAATAATTGACAGTTTAGGCAGCTAATTCCAGGTGACTTTTTTCATCTATTTTCTCATTCACGTTGCAAATTTTATGCATAGAAAATTTAATATCAGCATCTACACAGATTATGTGTTTGAGTAGCCATCATAACTCAATTAGATTAATTCATAGGGTTGCAGAATAATATTCAAGTTTATTAACATTGACAAATATTTATACAGAGAAAAGGTAGAATAATGCCATTTTCAATCATTATTATTTTTTATTCTTGCCAAGTTTTCGTCCTAGAGACTAGATCATCTTCAGGGTTTAAGCTATTGACAATTACAATTTTTTTGATACATTGTTATATGTAAGATTGGTGTGTCTTCATAGAGTTCTTAAGCAGACAGAACAGAAGACACACTAACTTAGAAATAACGATGTAAAAAAATATTGTAATTGTCAATAGCTTAATCCCTGAAGATGACCTAGTCCCTAGGGCGAAAGCTCCGCCCAATAAATAAATATTATGACTGAAATCAGCAATATTCTTTCTTCCTTCTGGATTAATGAATCAGTCACCAAAAACAATGAACAAATATTTATAGTTTGAGAAGTATCATATGAGGTCTTCTAGGAGATTTACATGAATAAATATTTGAATTCACAACAAAGCCCTTGCGAATTTGAGAGATAACAGAACCATAATTAGAGACATTTGATAGTCCAGTATCAGGTAAAGGTGGCCAAGTTAGCCTTTAAACTTCGACGACCTTCAAACTGTGCTCTTCAGGAACGTTTGAGAGATTTAGTGCCGAGCCCAACCTATTCCTGGTAATATTGCCTGCTTTCATTAATAGAAACGTACAATCTTGTCTGCCTGACTAACATTACTGGGTTAGGCTGTTGTTTTAGGCTTGTCTCTGCTTGTTAGGCAATACCTGTACTATGTCTTAGTGGAATTACTTCCTCGTTAAAATAATGTTTATTTATTGTTCCATCAGAGAGTTAACTGATTTGCTGTTTCAAACATAATTCATCTTTACTATGACATCCTAGTTCAAAGATACATTTAAAATATCTTGGAAAATATGATAAAAATCTGCCGGCCTCCGGGTAGTGTTCACATTTTACAGCACTAATTTTTCATTTAATTAGAAAACGAATTTCAGTTAAGGATTGAATAATAACAATAACTTTGTGTTTCTGTGATATTACGTGGAAACACACCTAGCCTGTACCACCAAAAAATAACATTAGAAATAGCAGATTGTTTGGATTTAAGTTTTCCAATTAATAACTTATGCTTGTTAATCCAATGATTTTCTAATTTATCATCACTTAGATTAGATTAGATAATAGATGGGACGGGACTTACGCCCCAAGGCACCGCAGCCACAAAAGACTTATTGTGCCAGCCCCTTCTTAGTTCTAGTAAGAAACCCTCCCCTCCTAAAGAGGTTGAAGACTTTCCCTACTAGTTCTTTTTGCGCAATTATCTCCTTCGGCCTCAGCGTTCCAAAGGTTTCATAGCGCAACCGCTCGATTGCAACGCAATCGAACAGCAGGTGAGAGGCCGTTTCCTCCTCTTCTTGACATAAACTGCACAATGATTCCGAGCTGATAAGCCCCACCTTGCGCAGATGCTTCTTGAACCTACCGTGCCCCGTGAATAGGCCTGTAATCAGAGTAATCTGATTTCTGCCTAAACACAGGGTCTCTTTGGTTCTTTGTTTACACAGCCAAGACATCATGGTCTTGCTGTGTTTGACCCCAGGACACATCACCCAGTTCTTTTTTCGTGCTCCCTCCTGATCCAGTCTCTGAGAGCCGCACGAACCGAACCCCATTCCCATTCCAACCGAACTTTGTTGTGCCGCGCCAGTAGTTCTAGGGCCTTCCTGCATTCCCAAACCAGGGAAGAGGTCATTCTGAAGGATACAAGAGCCTGGCTGTCCGAAAAGATACGAATCTCCCTATTTCTAGGTTCCATCCGCTGGTTTTCCTCAGCACATATTTTAATAGCAAAAACCTCGGCCTGGAAGACTGTGGCGTATCTCCCAAGAGATCGCCATCGGTAAACCAAATGCCTCCCTTCCGGTACTGGTCCATCAAGTTCACCCTCCATTCAGTCCTCGGTTTAATACAAACCTGAAATGGAGTCTCGAAACTGTATTTAGGACAGATACTGTCCTCCTGCCTTGTCAATAACCGGCCCAGGGTCGACCTTATCTGAAATACTCATATGGCCAATGAAGGTATCATCACTTAATCCAACACTCTTGTTACCATGTCAAAATATACCTTGAAAGTCTTGCTACACAACCTTTATTTATTTTCTCTACCAAATATTTAAAATTGGCTGATTTTATCAAATTTGAAGATTCACTTATTTTTACCCACAAGATTGACGAAACTACTTTTTTTTAGTGTTGTCTTCATTTTTGATTCACAGATTGTCACCTTGATTAACTTCCATTTTGTTTTCTCTCTCTGATGTTCATAATACTTCAATAAGTGCTGATGAATCCACTGAATTAAAAAAAAAAGTCATTTATTACACATACCTGCTTACTCATAATAACATCATACTCTTTTTTTTTTGTTGCAGGTAGGTCATTTATTTCTGAGTTGGCTTCCCTACCAAAGAGGTATTTATAGAAATTAACATTAACCTGAAGGTTATTGAACCTCTTGGAACTATCAGTAATGGTACATATTACTGGAACTGAAGTAGTTAGTGATCATAGCCGGGACCGTAGTGTTGGAGTCTAGCTAGGGCACTTACACTGGGCATACCCTACATAAGATTGTTATATCAATTTCGATTTTCTTCTTCTTCTCCTTCTTAAATCACAATGCGACAACTCATTACTAGTCTTAGATAAATCTCAAATATATATATATATATATATGTATTGCCAAGTGAAAAACTCGCAAATCAAGAGTCTACCCGATTACCATACTTCTTTCTTAAAAAGGATCAGAGAAAGTAATGTATATTTACTTAAGTAAAGAATCTAAAACAAAACGGAAAGAAAAGGAGACAAACAATTGATGTGCACTTTGGCGTGAACTGAATGGCAGGGTTAAACATTTTGTCTTGTGTTATTGTAAGAATGTGCTCAGAGCACATAGTGATGTGTGTATACATGTGTAGAAAAAGGAGACACCTCGATGTTCCACTTCGCTTACATCAACTTTATTGTACAACCTGACTAACCTACTCTGACCAATAACATAACCAAAACCTCTCACACCACCACCACCAACCACCTTTACTTCTATATGTTACACTGTTTTTATGTACTTTATCTACTTTAAGAGGCTCTTTACTACTTTACACAGGACATTACCATTCCTGCTGGTACTTTTATCTCTTCAGTTCCTTCTTTCAGGAAAATCTTCACAAAATGTTTACTTTAAACATTTTTCTAGGCATCCAAATGAGTTCCATTTTTCTCGTCTTTGGCCATTAGTATTAACCACTAGACCTCCGTTGTACCCAGCCCTTAAAGTATTATGCCAAGAATTGATTAGTAATACAATATTTTAATCTATATTCCCTTCAATGTACATTTTTAATTTGAAATCTTATATCCTCAACTTGTTTTTATATTGATCGATGCATTTAGCGAGGAGTCTGCCCGATTACCATTCTTCTCTTACAAAGGGTCAGAGAAAGTAATGTATATTTACTTAAATAAAGAATCTAAAACAAAACGGAAAGAAAACAAAACAAACAATTGATGTACACTTAAGTGTGAACTGAATGGCAGGGTTAAAAAATTTAGACATCTGCAAACTGGTAAACAGACACAAACCTATTTTGACCAAAACCTTTATCGTTTTCTCTGGTAATACCTAAAGGAAAACTATGATTTGATATTTGATATTTCTGTAATTTCGTTTGAGTAATGGTGGATATTGTATCTAGTTCAATATATTATGTTAATGATTATTGTTATTTATTTTAAAGAAATCGTTCATTTTTAAAATCTTTTTAAACAATAAAATTAAGTTTATATATTCTGTACTTGCAACCTTTATGTTCCATTCGAGAGCGCAACCAACAAAACTTATAATACCCATAGACTCTTTGTTTGTGCATTACTTGGTCGATTATATTAAGAGATGTGAATAAATGTAAAGCTGTTACTCCAGCTTGCAGTCAAAAAAGTTTTGCGGAATTTGTTAGAAGATGAATTCGCACAAAAATTAGCAGTTAAACAAGAGTTCCGAAGTTGACCCATGTATTTTTCAAATTAAATATTGTTTCAAGCCTTTCAAAAGATGTTAATAAGTACAAGAATAAAACATCTGCAGGATATGTGTTTAGAGGTATTTATGCAAAATTTAAGCAGATTATTGATTTAAGCACATTATTAATCCGCTTAATGCTTGAATAGAAGTTGGCGCAATATTGATTGCCTCTCTTATCATTTTCCTAGCAACAATTCATAAACTTAATTCACATGAATGAAAATCCGACTGGGCTCTAATCGAGCTCTGATTACAACAATATACTTGAAATATGGAATAATTTAGTATTGTTTACCATTTCCTTGAAATAGAAATTTTGTAATATTTTATTACCTTTTTGTAAATGCGTTTGTAAATTAGTTGGCAAATAACTTGTAAGCGGACTTTTTCTTGTCCATGCAACCACGCAACATTGTAAGCTACATTCATTTAATTGTAATAAATATGTTTGCATGATTTTAAAAATGAATTTTGAATGTTAATCCACTTTATAACGATTCAGATGTACAGATTTTTTTTATTGATATAGTTTTATTACTTTAATGAGACTTAGGGTCTGTTTCGAGTTAGTTTAGCTGCCCTTTCATTCTGCGGCGGGTTCCTGGTTGATGTTACATAAATAATCATAAATAACAGCGTGAAGTCTACTAGATTTATATTGATCAAATCATTAAATGTAATTAGAGAATTGAAAACGTAAGAACATTTATTTCTGGAAAGTAATGGCATAATGATTTCTCTCTTGCCAGATCAATGCATTATTATAGAAGTGTACCAAAAAATATCGTGTTATTCGCGGTTTCTTCTGCTGCTAAGAAGTTATTGATTTACTTTGACCTATACTTTTTTTTTTAAATGGAACCAAACTTAGCCTGAGGAGATAAGAAGTATTGTGAACCAATAAGACTATAGAAATACAATGTTGATGATGGGCTTCCTGAAAAAATAATTCGCCGTCTTAAATGCCTGACAAGTTAATCTTAAAGGTGTTCCCTTATGATTTAAATCATGGCCGCTTGCTAGCAATCCCAAAGGACCATCATGAGGCTGCTAAATATGTATCTGTCACATACAAATCTGCATTCAGAAATGCCCTATTAGAAATGTGAAGTTCCGTCTTTGCCTCCAAAGTAATCCCAGCCCATACCTTTACTAACCCACCTCCAAATTGTCCTATCCCTGTAATATTTCAAGGCGTATAGTGAGCTCCACTCAAAGACCATGTAGGACATATAACATATAACATTGGTGCATATAGAGGGAAAACAACAACATCTGTAGAGATTAAAAGTCCTTCCACTCGATTTCAATCCAGTTGCAATAAATAGTCTTCGAGATTCTACGTTAAACAGTAGTAAATTCATTTCTGATAGCCTTTTTCTTACAATTTCAGCGCTCACTATAACTTCACGAACCGAACGAAAGAAAGAGTGCTAGCAATGAGGGTTTGAATTTAACTTTAGTGAAACACCTACCAGAAGAAAGGAGATCGAATTGTACCCCCGCAGTACAGCTGAACGTGTTTCAGAATTTAACATACTCTGCTCACCAGTGGAGATATAGATGGGTCCACGCGACCTAGAAATTAAAATAAGTACAGGCGAATGTAAAAAGTCCATTTCTTTGCAAAATTCTATCTTTTTGGAATTTAAACATTTGAAATTTACTCATTGAACATTACTTTTGTTGTGGTTCTAAGGGAAGGACTGTGATTCCACGGTTTCTTTAATAAATTTTAATTTTAAATAGTGAATATATTATATTTCAACTTTTTTTTTTTTACAAGTTTTAAGTTCAAATAGAATTTAATTAAGTAAGATGCAGTAATTAAAAAAAAAAATCCAGAGTATTTCTTTTATACCAGATCTCTATCTTATTTTTTAATTTTTTTTGCTGAGCAGGATAAAAGTTTTCATAGTTCTAAAGCATCTATTAAAATTGCTGCTCCAATTTTAATAAATTCCTTATTTTCAGTTTTAATAAAATATAAAAAGAGATCCATAAGGTTTAACAATCTCGCCAAGTAGTGGATGTGTGCTTGTAATATTTATTGAAATAAATTGCTTGTGGGAAAATGGTTATAAAACAGGCTGAAAATTTGTTATAATTTATGGAGAAAACTTGGCAAGCATATTAACATAATGGACAGTTTGTAAACCTCATTTTGTAAGTGCGGTTACCTTTATAATATGATCTTATATTATACCTTACCATCTTATATATATACTACGAGTATACAGACTTTACGCATAACATATTACGTGAATATACTCGCAAAGGCTTCTTTTCTTATTTATTTAACAAGAAATAGATTTTGTTTTTCTTAATGACATGTTTTTCTCTCTTTGCTGAACATAATTGTCATTCGCAATGTAATTATTTCAGTAATAATAAGGTAAGAGAAATAAATATGTAACCGTTTAACTGAAAGTGAAGAGAACCATTATATAGCTAGCTACTCCCTTTATTCGGGAAAGACGGTAAATGTTCGTCCTGAAGTTGTGGACGTACCTTCAGTAATCGATGGCGTTCAGTTCATAGCTGATCAAAAGGTCATGATAGGGAAGACCGACTAAAAAGTGAAGTCGGAAGCGAACACGAGTTTAAAGGTTAAAGCTTTCAAAAGACTGTATGAATACTGAGCAATACACAAATTATTCTATTTTTGATCAGATTAAGGTTAGCTTTAGAATGTGCTGTACTCAGTTCAGAGAAGATGACAGGCTGATAAGAGTTAGTCTGATGACGAAAGGTGTGCAGATGCTCGTCCAGAACTTTGACGGTTGCTTCGTTTAAAGGTATTTTAAAGAAATATAATGAATAACACTAAAGCTTTTATTAAAAAAAGAGAAACCAGCAAGACTTGTTGATTTCACTTGCAGCCCTCAGAATTGAAGAGGAATTCTACTGGCACAAGGTCTTGAACAAAAAAACTTCCAAAGAGTTGAACTCGTCACGAATTTGGCGAAATAAAATGCTGATTGACCAGTGTAAATTATTAAATTGAGAGTTTAAATTGACTCATGTTATAAAGGTTAAAGTTACCACCCACTCTAAAGGCCAAAAGATATGTTCGAAAATGAAAATGAAATGAAATTTGTCCGAATCCATTCCAATCCAATTTTTTGCTACAATGGATTTTCCCATTTTGTGCGACCTCTCGGCGGCACGTTAATTCGCGTACAGAAATTGCTAGGTTATTATGATGCAGATCATACTTTTACCTACCATAATTGTTCTCAATAGCTTTATGCCATGACCAAAGTCTCAATGAATAAATAATATGATTGGTAATAGTTCACTTTGCTTTAATCCACAGGCTACTTTTAAAAGACTTCTTGGTAACTGAAATAATAACCGAACAGAACACGAAGAAACAGCACGTGAAGAAACAGAACAGTGAGAAATGGAACATTGATCAAACAGGACAGTGAAAAACGAAACACTAACAAAAAACAGAACAGTATAACTATTTCTATTTTCCTACTACTTTTATTCTAACACTGCATTTTAACTTTATACTAACTTGGTACTCTTACCAAGTAACTGTAACCACTTGTCGAATAGTTCTGTTTTTTCACTTTTCTATATTTTCATGATACGTTTTCCTTAAGTAGGACTTATTTCGGGTTTACATGAAGATAATTATGTTAAAAAAGGAAATACTTCATTATTGTATGGTTACTTTATGGAATGGAATAATACAGATAAGTATTTCACAGCAAAGAGATTAGTTTAACATTCTATTGTTGAGAGGAGTGTCTGCAGTCAGTTTTTGTTACAGCAAACTAAATCACTAACAAAATCTTGACCCTTTTTTATTCACTCAATGAAAGTCTTAACATTTATTTAAAAAAATTGAAACGTACGAGTACGTACGAATAAGAAATGTTATTCAAATAAATTATATGTAAATGTTATTGTATACCGTAGCTACATCAACAAAGTACACCAGATGGTTGTTATTCAAATATAAGTAAAAAAAATGGTTTCCTTTGACACTTGAACCATCATTATGGGCTTTCAATTCTGTGTGATTTTATACAGTTACTACAGAGAGGGACTTTATTTACATAAGCGCAACCTCTGGCTATCAAGTACATTTCACAACTTTTTTATTATTGTTTGTTTATTTTAATTTTTTTCTTTTTTAAACTTTTTAAAGTGGTAAAGTTGGAGATAGCGGAACCTTCTTACGAAGGCTGTACAGTAGTAGAAGGGAAGGATTCTGCTTTCATTGAAGTTTCCTTCTACAGCAAGAAAGCTTGCAGCGTTCAGGTCAAAACAAAAACTAACGTTAACTACAAATTTTGCTGAAGAACTTCTAATACTATTTGATGATACCATCAACAAATCAACAAACTGCCTTCAACTTTGTCATTTAAGTTTTATTTAAGATGAATCATAAATTGTGTGTAGCTGAGTTCACTCTATAATCAACTCTCTTGAAGTATCAAAGATGAGAACATACTAATGTTTGAAGTTCTTTTCTTTATACTGCTGGCCTCTAAATGGTATTCTCTCATAGCAGAGAACTTTGATCAAGCAGAACAGTGTGATGTAAGAGGCTCCAAGGAAGAGAAAATCTAACCAGGACAGATATGTTCTTCCCAAGGAAACATGCCCTCTGAGTTTATCTCTTACCAATTAAAAATTATCGCTGTGTATATTATTTTTTCTGATTAATCCGCTATTTACTCTTTACAATTACTGGAACGTACGCTCTTTTTGTTTTTTAACTCTAAAAATTGTCCCAGTTTTCAGAAAAACAAAATTATAAATATAATATGAAAAATCAAACATATAAAAATTTGAGTTCCTAAAATTCCAAACTTGGAAAAATTGCATTGTTAGCAGTATGATTCTTCTGAAGATGTTTTAGCTTAAGGATAGCTTTGATTTTAAGTACATTCTAAGAATGTAGTACTTCATTCAGTATGTTTCCATCTACAGTATGATTCCATTGTGTTGGTTTTTCTTCTTCAGTATTGAACTAAATATTTATCAAGAATACCGAGGAAACTTTGCCATTTACAGTCGAGAAAGTTGCTTCTAGAGCTTGTCGTAAAAGCTGTATCAGGAAAAATGAGGAAATCTAAAAATCTATGTCTACAAATTCAAGCTCAGATTTATAACAATTTAAATGATTCACATTTAGATTTTGAACAACGGGACCAAGAGGCTTATTGTGCCTTCCCTTAAGTCTAGTAGGTGAAACCTCCCCTTCTAAGAAGGTTGAGGGCTCTCCCTACCAGTTCCTTCTGCGCTATAATCTCCTCTGGTCTCAAGGTACCAAAGATATTGTAGCGCAGTCTCTCGATTGTGCAACCGAGACTCAACAACTGGTTAGAGGCCATTTCTTCCTCTTCCTGGCACAATCTGCACACAACGGTTCTGAGCTAATAAGCCCTACCTTGTGCAACTGCTTCCTAAACCTTCCGTACCCTGTGAATAGGCCTATAATCAGAGTGATCTGATTCCTGCCCAAACCTACAGTAACTTTGGTTCTTTGTTTGCACAACAAGGGCATAGCCCTCTTGCTGTATTTCACTCCAGGAAGCATCACCCAGTATTTTTCATGTTCTCTCCAGATCCAATCTCTGAGAGCCTCATGAACTGCACCCCAGTGATCCCCAGGACTGGTTCCTGGCCAATGAAGGGAGTACTAGCTCCATTCCTGGCCAACAAATTCACATTTCACTTTATATATGGAAATACGTACTTAGATATCGGTGTGGTTCAGCGCAGTATTTTTTCGTTTTGTTTTCCAGATACATTTTTTATTCAGAATAAAATTTTTTTTTATTTAATATTTTTATTGTAGATAGTGCAACAAAGTTAGCGCATTATACCGCCTGTGTCTTCGTTTCCAATAATGCTCTGCAATCTTCTTAAAGGTAAAAGTATCTTTAGCCTATTGAGAACTCTATCCGATTATAAATTTAATATTATTCTCTCTCTTTCTGATAATCTCTTTCAATATGAAAGCCATGCAGCATCAAGCATTAGACTTGCCAGGTATTTTACCTAGTTAAATATTGGTAATGTTTGCTAACTGAGAGTTGTATATTTTTACAATGAAAAAAAAAGTATAAAAAATATAACACTATTTGGGGAATCAGTAAAAAACAACTGAAAAAAAGCCTTAACTGACTCTTTTTACTATTTTCAATGATCTAACTTAAACATTTTCTTAAAAAATCCGTATATTAATTAAAGAGTATTATTATACATTACTCTGATACAACAGGTAAGTCTTAATTATTCAAATTCAATACACGGAACACTGCATGAAAATGAATTTTTCTAGTAAAATACGAGGGTCAATTTATTTTTCAACATAGTCTCCTTTTAGGCTTATACACTTCGTCCAACGCTACTCTAGTTTGTTGATCCCTTCCTAATAATAGGATTTGTCCAAGTCTGAAAAATAGCCATCTGTTTCTGCAATCACCTCCTCATTTGAATAAAATCTTTTTCCCGCCAGCCATTTCTTCATATTGAGGAACAAATAGTCCGAGGGAGCCAAGTTTGGAGAATAGGGGGGATGTGAAACGAGTTGGAACCCTATTTCCATTAATTTTGCGACCACAACCGCTGAGGTGTGAGCTGGTGTGTTGTCGTGATGGAAAAGGACTTTTTTGTGGGCCAATCGTGGGCGTTTTTCTTGCAGCTCGGTTTTCAAACGGTCCAATAACGATGAATAATATGCAGCTGTAATAGTTTTACCCTTTTCCAGATAGTCGATGAGGATTATTCCTTGCGAATCCCAAAAGACAGTCGCCATAATCTTTCCGGCCGAAGGAACGGTCTTCGCCTTTTTTGGCACAGATTCCCCCTTGGTAACCCATTGTTTAGATTGTTCTTTGGTCTTAGGAGTGTAGTGATGTATCCATGTTTCATCCTCAGTGACGAAACGACGCTTAAAGTCCTGCGGATTCTTCTGGAACAGCTGCAAACCGTCCTTGCAACACTTCACACGATTTCGTTTTTGGTCAAGCGTGAGCAATCGCGGCACCCATCTTGCGGATAGCTTTGTCATGTCCAAATGTTGATGCAAAATATTATGTACCCGTTCATTCGAGATGCCCACAGCACTAGCAATCTCACGCACCTTCACTCTTCTGTCATCCATCACCATATCATGGATTTTATCAATGATTTCTGGAGTAGTAACCTCAACAGGGCGTCCAGAACGTTCAGCGTCACTTGTGCCCATATGGCCACTCCGAAAATTTTGAAACCACTTATAAACTGTTCTAATCGAAGGTGCAGAGTCACCTTCATATCAAGCTTCTCTTTAGTCTCCTGAGGCGTTTTCCCTTTCATAAAGTAGTGTTTAATCAACACACGAAATTCTTTTTCGTCCATTTTTTGAAAATCACTCGACTTCCTCGATTCAAACGAATGCCAAACACAAAGAAATAGACCGATCTGGCTGAAACTTGGTGTGTGTTCTTCCAAGAGATGCTACTAACTATAAACATAACCTCGATACGCGCCAGTAGTGCTATCTCTCTGACTTTGCACGGACTTTTCAAACGACCCTCGTAAAATAAATGTGTATTTAATGTAAATTTGTTGTTTTTTCAATGAAAAGAATTGTAGTTGAGAAAAACTCAAATAAATGGAAAAACTTTTTTTTGCCCTGAAAGTGCATTTTGAAGAGAGGTTCTGGGACTAAAAACTTCTCTCAAAAATTTTATTAAAAAATCGAACCGATTTTGAATCAACATTTAGTAAAATACAAAGTTTAATGAACTAATTTTTTTGATTACAAAAGGGAAATCTTTAAATTTATATTTATATTTAATCAGACCTTTTTTACTTTGTAGTTGTGCTCTAAAGCTGCCAAAGTATCACTCAGTCTTTATTTGTGCCATTGGTCTTTAATTGCTGTTACTTCGTACTTAATACAAAATGTGAATAAAGTATTTATTGAAATTTAAAATAATAAAATATAACTTTCTTGGTTATTAAGAACCTTGGATTCCTTTTCAGCACGATTCCATTTAAAAATAATTCTCCGGAATAGCAACCAATCACAATCCTTCAAAGGAATACTTTCAATAATTATTTACTATCACTTTGTCTATAAACTTGATAATTAATAGCCTTTTTTTCTTTTTAATTATTTACCATTTTTAATTTATCTTACATTATACAAGAGTCGTAGTCCTGTAAATTTCTACTTTGAGTTTTGCAACGACAAAAAACGAATTATTTTTAAACAGTTTTGGGGGAGATGTGGCCTTCTTTTCTCTAAAGTGTCTTTGCAGTGAATTGTATGGTTTTATCACCTATACAATATTAATTAGCATTAAATTTAGTTTATTTGCGCCGACGAAGCGAGAAGAGAAGTGATTGGCTAAATGATCAGAGCTCTGAATCCCTGGTTCGAATCCAATTACTGTAAATTTGAGTACTGCTCACTGTCCGTTAATTGACAGTGTTGTCTGTAACGAGAGAACACTATTTGGATACCACAGTTGACAAACAAATCAAGTGTGAATATTCATACTTACTTTTTTTTATTACTGTTCCCAGTTTTTAAACTAACAAATGTACTTTAAACCACATTTTCAAGATTTAAGAAATATCTAATTCGTATTAGAAGGAATCTATTCACCCCTCTCCCTGAAGTTTAGGTCGTAGAAAATACCAAGGCATAGTCTGGGAATCATACCAGTGATACATCTGGGCATTACGATCAGACGTTTAATATTTATAAAATTTGAGAGTTGAAATATTGATTAGCTTATATTCACCCTATAAAAGAAATGATTTATGTAACACGCAATATTGTTCCATAGCATTTTCTTATCCTTCTCACAATAGGTATACCTAATTGTACATATTGAATTCATGACTAAGGCTGAATTACAGTACACTGCGTGACTACAGCACTGTAATTCTGTATTACATTACTTCAGCCTGTTTTAACTGGTTCAGTTTTTATTCTGACAATATGGTTTCTTTTTCTTCATTTCTGATTGCATTCACAAAAAAAACATGCATGTAAAAATAAACAGAATGTTTGTTTATTGCACAATACTTTGATCTAATCTTTATTTTTTTCTGTTATCTGTATGACTGTTATACTTCAAATATAAACATGCGAATATCAGTACAATATCAAAAATTGGTGTACACAAATTCTATTCATATTTTCTTTAAGGGTGATCCATGAAATCTGAAAGACCTCCAGATTAGAATCTCGAAGCACAGCTAGGCTTCCAAATATTGTCTTAACATTGGCGGAACCATAAGCATGGGACAGGTTATTAAAAAATTTGAAAAATAGTGAATGAAAATTGATAAAAAGAGAATTTCTTGTGAGATTCTGTGTGTTAAGTAACTGAAATGTGAGCTTTTCAGTAAATGAAATGTCTTAATGATCTAATTTGTTTTTTAATTCGTTTTTTTAGCAAATAAGTACAATTATTTATGATTTTTTTTCGATTTATAAAAGTAACAGGTTTGATAAGGTCTATCAGTGTTTTCATGCGTAGAATAATTAAGATCTTTACAATGATAAAACTATAATTACTTCATGTTTTTAATGTTAATCATAATGGAGACTAGTAATCAATAAAAGATTAAATAAATCAAATTTCGATTAGAGAAACAACAATATATTACCTATATATATCCTTTAATATTGTGTATTCAAAGATATTATCTAATATTATCGATAAATTGTTCTCTGATTTGTATACATGGTTTGTATTAGTAGGATGATAATGTAGTAACAGCGATATGCAGCATATATATTATTGGACGGACGCGCCAAGGAGCAGACCGCATTCGGATGAATATTATGACTAACTCCTCTATGCTGTTTCTCCATCTGGCGATAATTATTGTAAATCTCTCGACTGCACACCAAACTGAAATTTTAATTTGTTACCTTTACAGACGGACATATTTCATTATTTATTTGATTCAGTAAATTCTCAATTTTTATAGCAGTATTATTTAGAATTGTTTGAAATGAAAAAATTAGGATTTTGTATTATTCCCAATGATTAATTAATAGAGGTTGTTCCATTTTGACAACTCCAGAGATATGTATCTATCAATACTTGATGTCGGTTTAGTTCCAATAGCCACCCAAATTATGCTTTCTTTACGTTCTATATCTATCGAATCTTTCTTACGAATCTTTACTCCATGTCCTTGCTGAATACGAAATAGAAATGAAATAAGTATACTTCCCAAATACAAACTTTTAGTAAAATTCCAACGTGAATGCGTGTTATTATTGTAGATAATAGCTCGGCAAATTATATTTACGAGCACTGCATGAATTGTATTGATATTCATATAAGTTTGATCATAATCATGTGGATAACCATATGGAAATGAAGAAGAGAAGTATTTTTGGAAATAAAACGAATCCTCGCTACAAAGATAGACTTATTGTAAGAAATAAGATTCTGTAACTGGGTGTAAGAGATTTTTGAGAAGTTTTAAATTAACATTGAAAAATGTTAAAACACGATAAATTTGACTATTTAAAAATATTATTGGCAACAGTTGCATTAATGAAATATTAACATGTTCCCTAAATTAATATTATTGGTAACTACTTACTAAAATAGTTCCAAGGAAAATTAGTTTTGTGTCTAAAGAGAAAAGCATTTTATTTACAATTTTTATAAGAAAAATATTACATAACTGCGTTGGAAAAGTTACCAAATTATGTCTGTCCAACTGCGTGAAACTGTGGATTGACTTTAAATAATAAGCTTAAAGCTCTCTGATCTGTTCAGCTCAACCGCTTACCATTCCTTGGTTTAGGTATTCCAAAATCTAGTTAGCTCAGTCTCCTACTCAACAGCCGGAATTCACTCATTTCCAGAAAGAACTTCTATAGACTGTCCTTGTACTAATTTGATGTTGCCTTCTTTGAAACTGTTAGTGTTTAAAAATAGCCTAACTGTCGGAGAAGATTCTGGTTTTCTTTATCCTTTCCCAATTATTCCCAGCACGTCATAATCAAGAATTGCCTTGAATTCTGCTTGAAGCGCGATAGCCATTTGACTTAGGGATAGAATTACTTCTGTATCCTCATTTCCTAGCCAAACACCAACTCCTATGAGGCCACTGCTCTGTAGTCCATGAAAGAAACTAATGTCAAGAAAGATTAGTTACCTTTGCGGAACAATGTGTGTTCTATGTGCGGTCAAAAGACCAGCGAACGATTTTTCTTTGGAAGGAAAAAAATGATAAATTATGCCTCTACTACCAGAAACGTTTTGCTTCATAATGAAAGAAAAATTATTTTTATCAATAGATATTTCTCTTTTAGTACTGATTAATTTATAATCGGTGTTATCGAAAGGAATGTTATTAACGCGTTCTTCAAATATTGCTACAAATTCCATTTTATAGATTTAATAAGAATTTTTCTTTCATATTCTATCCAATAAAAATCTCGAGCATTTGATTAATAATCCATACGTGAACCATCGTAGGCGTAGAATTCTTTAATTACACAAAGGCAGAGAATTTATATAGAATCAATTCTAAAAGTTCCATTACTTTTCTTCGAAATTCCTCCCTCAAAAAAGAGGAAAATTCATCCCAAAATTAGTGCAGTAATTATGTGGATGCCTGGCTGCCCTACAGACTCTCCACCTAGCTTTTCATTTCGCTAATTCCTCCTTAATACTTCTATTTTCCTTTCCAGATAAAATTTACTTCAACTTCGGAACTCACCAGATAAAATAAAAAAAAGATATCCAGAGCTCTGCGAACCTATATTTTCAAGATATCCGCTTCATCTTTGTCATTCCATCTCGCTACAATAATGTTTGGGCATAGATATTAATAAGTTAGAAGCAGATTTAAAATATACGCTGAAGTACGACAAATGTACGTTGGTTTAGAGAGACCTCCAATAATATTATGAATATGATAATAGTAAGCTCCTTGCAAAGCGACATGGCGCTCCACCTGGAATTGAGTTTTAAGATTTGCACCAAAAATCTTTTTTTTTAACAGTACCAAACCTGAAATAATATGCAAGGCTGTAAATTCAAATAACTTCCTGAAATATTATCATATGAATCACCGACTAAGCAATTTACTTTCTTGTAAGGGAAGTGTTGCCCAAAACGAAGGGCCAAATTTACGAAAATGTAGGAAATTTCTGTTTTCAATGTACTCTGAGTCAAAAAGATTGATTTTTATAAAATAGTCTGAGAGTATTTAAAAAATAACTCATAAATAAAAACTCGCTGAAATCTAAAATTTGTTTAGCGATCAAAATATCTCGTATCATTTTATTGTTTTTCTCACCCATTTATTTGATTATTCCTTTGAAAAAAGCTGTAATTATTTTCTTTTAACTATCTATTGTAGACTTGCAAGTTAGTGACTTATAATTTAAATAATTTTTTAAGGAAAATGAAGGGCAGTTTTGGGATGAGGGATTTTTGGTAGACTTCTTCCATTAATCCTTTCTCTTAGAATGTTGGCTCTGAACTCTTATACATTTTAAAGGAAGATTAAATTTTCTTAAGTTCAAAGAAAATACCTCAACTGAATGGATTTTTTAACTTTGTCGGCATTTTATCAATAATTACTTCTTGGATTTCTTTTTTTTTTTGTAAACTTCATGTTTATGATTACATACACTTAGTTTTATTAACTTTCACGTAATAATTGGTTGTGGTGTATTTTTGAGAAGAGATGGGAGTATTGTTCCTTCTTGTAAGGTACAGTTTTACAAACTATATAATCTGAGTTAGAGGAAAATCTGTTTTGGAATTCCAACCTTGAAGATATTGTAATACTTTGTAAATAGCAGTAAGAGAAGTTTAACAGATTTATTTATTTACTTATTGTTATAGTAACCACATTAGATTATTGATTGTTTTCTGTTTAGTTCACGTCAGACATATACATTTAGAAATAGTTATTTATTTAACAAGTGTGGAAAGTAGTACTTTTCCTCACGCGAGGCAGGGTTTGCACGCACGAGCGAGCGAAGCGATGCGAGTGCAAGTGCAAATTGCCGAGTGTGAGGAAAATACTTTACACTAGAGTTAAATATTATATTTTTTTTGCAACCATTTATTAACTAATAAAATTAAAAATTTCATTTTTACAGTCTACAAAAAGTAATTTATTTATTATAAACATTTATTGTTATATTACAATTATTTACATTACTTACGTATTTACATTACTTATTACATTTTCTGCTGTTTCTTTTATTGATGGAGGAGTGTTTTCTAAACAGGAATCACTAGAATCCATTTTAAATTTCTATAAGGTAACACTATAACCTTTTTAACTGTTATAATTAAAAATATCTAATTATTTATTAAAGTATTATTTTTATTTCTATATTCCTTTCAATTTTTATTTTATTTTTTAATATTCGTTTTTTAATTATTTAAATAAAATAAATTTAAATAAGCTTTTTAGAGTTTTACAGAAAATATTTATGTTAATAACAAAACTTCTTATATCAAGGAAGCACAATAAAGTTTTTCCACTCACTTGTGCGGAAAGTGACACTAATGGGAATTTCCCCCCACTAGTGTGGGAAGTTGGGCATTACACAGCTGATTTTAATTGAGTAATGAGAACTTCCCTACATGGTTGCAGAAAAATGTTATTTTGTAAAAAATCCTAATAGTAAATGTATTTTGCTTAAATCTTTATTTATTTTACTAACTCCAATATCATTATATTCAGCGAGTTATATGACAGTAAACATTACTGCGAGCTTATTGTGCAGTACCTCACCTTATCTCCAAGTTAGAGTTGTGCTTATTGTAGTTGCTAGAATGCTGTGAAGAAAACAATAGGTATTGCTTTAGTTCTCTTTCTCTTTTTCTGCTTAACGAGACTGAGCGAGATCACTGTTATCGCCTTTTCCTTGTCAGCCTCCTAAAGCTCCAACCGACCGTCATTCTCTGCCGATCCTTCAACCTACTTTTACTTCCCGCACTTCTTAGTCTTTTTTCTTTCCAACTCCTTCATTGTAATATTTTCCTTATTTACTTCCAAGTCCTTATCTTTAGTGTGATATTTCCTGTTTCTTACCTTTATAAAATCTTTGTTTCTCATGAGATGCCATGTTCTTTGTCAGATTAAAGTCATATAAACATCTTCCTATGTATGTTTCTTTCATCAACATATACTGAAAATAACTGGGTTGCTAAAAATGCATCATTACAAATTTCTTTTACGTCCAATAATTAACCTTATTTAGTTAATTATATTAGTGGATCCCAAAATGTGTTCCGTGGAACATTGTGATTTGTGACTGTACCGCCTTGTGTGATTTTTTTGCCTTTTGTAAATTGTTAATTTTTTTAAAAAAATCTTACGCTGGTTGCCAGTGATGCGTCTCTGTGATTAAGCAACGTGCAACTTCTTAGACCAGTATCTTTTAGCAACTTCTTGCTTTTCAAATCTACAACGAACTGCTCTGATTTTAGCTTTAGCTTCTTTAATAGCCCAGGAAAGACTGGCTCTCTTATGCTACCTGGAAGGCTATTTAATTTCTGTATACCTTACATGAGCTTGTTCTTTCTTTGTATCACTATCACCCATTCGTGGGTGAGTAGTTCGTTAAAGTAGAACCTCATCCTCTTTCTGATACGCTGCTTCGAGAGGATCATCACTTACCACTGCTGGACAGCAGCACTTGAATCTTCTGATCTTTAAGCAAACAAATGTCTCAGAGTATAAAGATCGCCTGCCTAACTAATATCAAACATCTCAGCATCTTAATTCCATCTCGAGTAAAACGTGGTATTAATAAAATAAAGATCAATAGTAGTAAAATGTACCTACTTAAAAATGTAATACTTAAAAAACTACCGACTAGTTTGAAGGAAGTACGAACAAATATCGTTTTCTAGCAAGTGTGTCTTCTACCTCGTAAAATGGAAATGAAAAGAATTTCAAATCAAATTTCTTAGCATTTCTGGACCAAAATTGAATAAGGTGAAAAATAAATAATACTGTTTTCTTTGGGGCGTGAACTGTAATGAAAAAATGGCCTTCGAAAGATAATATAAAAAGATTAAAAAAATCCTGTCAACAATAAATATTCTGTGAAGCAAAAAAAAAACAAATGAAATAGTTTTTTCGACTAAAAATAATAAAACTCGAAAACTTGGTCTTTTGTAAGAAACAACATGCTCATGTTCCACATTTATGCCCGTACTTTGTTTAATATGAATATTATTAAATTGTTTTCAATGAATCTTTGAATATAATTATTTTTTCTGCAACCATGTAGGGAAGTTCTCATTACTCAATTAAAATCAGCTGAGTAATGCCCAACTTCCCACACTAGTGGGGAAAAATTCCCATTAGTGTCACTTTCCGCACTAGTGTGTGGAAAAACTTTATTGTGCTTCCTTGATATAAGAAGTTTTGTTATTAACATAAATATTTTCTGTAAAACTTTAATAAGCTTATTTAACGTAACTAAATAATTAAAAAACGAATATTAAACGATAAAATAAAAATTGAAAGGAATATAGAAATAAAAATAATACTTTAATAAATAATTAGATATTTTTAATTATAACAGTTAAAAAGGTTATAGTGTTACCTTATAGAAATTTAAAATGGATTCTTGCGATTCCTGTTTAGAAAACACTCCATCAATAAAAGAAACAGCAGAAAATGTAATAAGTAATGTGAATACGTAAGTAATGTAAATAATTGTAATATAACAATAAATGTTTCTAATAAATAAATTACTTTTTGTAGACTGTAAAAATGAAATTTTTAATTTTTTTAGTTAATAAATCTAATGGTTGCAGAAAAAATATCATATTTAACTCGAATGTAAAGTATTTTCCTTACACTCGGCAATTTGCACTTGCACTCGCATCGCTTCGCTCGCTCGTGCGTGCAAACCCTGCCTCGCGTGAGGAAAAGTACTACTTTCCACACTTGTTAAATAAATAACTATTACTGCAATAAAACTAATGGTTCATGCAACTTGCTGTTTATTTTATTTTCTTCCTAATTACTCTCCAATATTCTCAATACATTGAACTATTAAAAAGTATTTTTGTATGTTACTGTTTCACAAGAAAAATTTCAAATGAAATATGTTCCGCCATTCTAATAAGTTAGAATGGTAAACTACTGCATTAATTATTATTAGCAAAGCTATAGTGCAACGTGCTTCCCAGAAATAAATAAATAATCTATGCTCAAAACATCCAGTCATGCCTGTTTCACTTGTGTTTGAGTTTTTGCCGACAACGCCGTCTTGAGGTCCCCTAAATCATAAAAAGAAGTGGTTTTCCACAATTTAAGTTTGTATCGAGACCTAAATATTTAAAAACTAAAAATATCACGAAGCTGAATTTCGATTTTGTCCACTCCGTGGAAAGCGACTTTAAATTTAGCGTTTAAATTGGACTCAACCAAAAGCTCCAATTTTCAGAGCGGTTTTTCTATATTTTGTTTAGACTTTCTCAAAGATAACTCTAACGATTTTCTCTAATAGAAGGGTGGGTAGACTTCCTTCTAAAGTTCCAGTTCTGTTCCATCCTGTGACTTAAAGGAGCGTTAAATGAATTACTTTTCTTCTTTTTTTTGGCGTTCATTTTTGCTACAATCAGCGCGTTGGCGCTATAAGTAACAGTGATAACTAGTGAAACGGATTTTTATGTATTTAAAAATGCCAAATATTTAACTAAAATATGCATTTATTTTCGTCAATTATGTGGAAAATATGTGATTTTCTTAAAATATTTTCTGGAATATTTAAGTAAAATGGACATTTTTTTTTATGAAAATGGAATTTTTTTTGGGGGGGTGCAAGTTCTAATTATTTATACAAGAAAAGAACATTTTTACAATTTATAATAATTTATTAGGAACAAAATAATTTGTTTTTACAAGTTATAATGATTTATACAAAGAACATTTTTACTATTTATAAAAAGATGTGTTAAATTTTCAATTTTGAAAACTTCACTCTTCGAAATTGTTTGCAACCACATGAAATTTCAAATGTTGGAACGTAAAGTGGCGACGATCTGGGCGTAAGATGGACTTGTAACGACTAAAAGATCGTTCAACAGCTACAGATGTTATAGGTGCCTTGCTGAAAGAAGTTATCTCGTTGGTTGTAAAGGGTACACGATGTTCTGAGGTGACTTCTGTTCCACTGATAATATCAGAAATCTGGCAGATGGTCTCCCACCCTTTGATCTTGCTCAGTACTTCTACCAGTTTTGATCTGATCAGATCTCCCTTACTCCCAGGTATTCCTTCCACCTTTTCGATGACTTTTTTAACGTTGGACACGTTTTCTGTCAGTCGAACATTTTGGGACTCAAGTTGGGTAATGGCTTGTGCAAGAAATACGCAATTGTCAGAAATGTATGCAAGGTCGTTCCTTAAATTAGGTTTCTTGAATAAAGACTTGGCTGTATTTAACGCTACTGCTTCGTCTTCGAGATGTGAAAGGACATTCTTGATTTTATTGTAGTTTTCATAGTAATACTGAGCTGCTTCCAGCCAAGTACCCCATCTTGTCAATATTGGTTCTGGTGGAAGGCACAAGTCTGGATAGAGATCTTTTAGCATTTTAATGCGACTTGGTGCTTTTAAGAACACTTTTTTAACCACTGTGATTCACAGCCCTACAGTCTGTGGTTCACAGTTCCTGTCAACCACCTCCCAATTATGAAAATATGCCCAAAATAAAAAATATGTACATATTTTGATTAAATATGTAGAAATATTTATTTATTTTAATCAAATATATATAAATATGCGATAACATCCAAATATGTGGAAATATGTGAAATAAAAGTAGGCTCAAACGGCTTAAAGAGTGTCAGTATGAATACTTCTAGTTGAAAAACGTCTGTAAATTGCCTAGAAAAAAATATGTAAATACATACGAATCCGTTCCCTAGTGATAACAGTAACAATGATTTAACAGGAGTATACGAGTGGAGAAGTTACCCCAGTGGAAACACTCCAAAACATTAGACTATTAGTCGCTCTCTTCACTTGAGAGGAGATCACAAGGTCACACTGTCTCTTAAGGCGTCTTGTTCGGGTTATCAGGAACAGTTCTAGAAGAAAGATTTTTAGCAAGAGGATTTATATGAGATTGCAGGTTGAAGTGGAGTAAATGAATTTCAGAGTTTGAAGAAAATTTCTCAATGAATCACTTAACTGAATGGATTATCAAGTTTCCCGAGATTTTCCACAAACTGGTTCCAATGATTTTTGCTATACGTCATTTTTATAGATTCCTTAGATTCTTTTTTTGGGCATTTGTAGGGCTGGATGGACATTTACTATATTGTAAGGGGCCATTTAATGTTTTGTCAACTGTATGTTAGTAAAAATGTTTTAAAATTTGTTTGAAAACAAGGTATTAATTGTAATTTATGGAATGTCGAAAATTTTAGTAAGAGAGTGTAGTGTGAGTGTCTACACGATTTTTTTTCTTAAGGCGCTTCAAAATCGTAAGTTCATTAGCGCCTAAAGCCTTTTCAGTGTACTGAAGAGTGTTCTCTCGCTACAGATAATAGAATAAGTTGTAGCATAGCAATAATTATTTTTATTTTTAAACAAAATTAATGAAATAGTTATTTGGTCATGCGACAATTTCAGGTGAGTAGGTCATAGGGTGGTTCAAAGGCCCAGAGTACTTCCGATATTGATTGACCCTATCAACGAGCTACGTTCTTTTTTTGCGATGGATATTAGATTTGACCATTTTAATAATTTTCTTTAAGGATTTTTACTGAGGCTTAAAGCACTACTTACTGCCCGCTTCATTTCGCTAAGTAAGATCTGTTAAATATTTTCTTATTAATTACTATAAAACAGCTTGACATTTTACCCTTTTTAAGGCATGGAAAGGTTAATTGCTAATTAAGAGGTTCTTTGTTTTTATTCACATTCCTAATGACTCCTCTTTCCTTTTAATTAATACTATTCTTCTACCGTTGAAATTGAAATACTTCTTTGAAATCACATTTAGTACTTAGGAAAGTTTCTTTTGATTAGAGTTATTAGCATCTTTTTGGAGAAAATAAGATGTTAAAAATTGATAAGTATCTTGTGTAATATAATGTTCAATTTTGACTGTTGTTAATTCATTGGAAAGAACATACTCTGTTCGAACACAGAAAATAATTGGCTTTTTGGAAATTGTTTCCAGTACTTATGTTTACTAAACATTTTCTGGTTTGCCATTAAACAATTGTCTCAAATTGTTTTTGAATTATCCATTTCTAGATATATTATCTTTTTGTTATTAATTTCATTTAATAAAACTAGAATATTTTTTTAGTGGAATCTTGCACAAAGATAATTGCTACATTTGCTTCTCTCATAAGAGGAAATAACGCCCAATTGAGACATATCACTCTCTGATTATATTTTTACTTTATCAATCTACAAGTAAAGCTAGAGCGATCATGCTCATTTTCGACTTAGCTTTCACGCAGGAAATACCAATTTTGAAGTGCCCTAATCGAATAAGTGTTTTATTTTTCACAAATTGATTAGTATGAATCTCATGTATCGAGTAAATCAAACATTATAAAAAAAACCCAGACACACAGAAAGGTCAAAATTGATTATTTGAAATCCCAGACATCAAGTAACCTATTAAATAAGCTTTTAAACAAAATCACCTAATCTGGAAATGGTGATTTCTGTATTAAATTGGTTTGAGAAATATTTGAAGTGAGAGCTCACATTTGCTATACAGTCGATCTTCTGCAGTAACTATTATTTGTGATTTTAGGTTTGGTTAATGGTTTCAATTTAGACATAGCTCTGTCCATTATAAAAAATTTGTGGATTAAGAAAGATAAAGGGGACAAATCAGGAATTACTGAAACAACTTTTCAGTTCTTTGGGATTTTTTTTTCAAAAAAACAATTTGTTTACAACTTGGAGTGCAGTTCGCATTCTCTAATAACATTATTTTGAAATATTTTCCCAGGAGAGATGCTTTTTAAGGCAGTTTTAGGAGGCAAGTGGTATTGAGCTTGTTTAAAAACCGTCATTTAAGTGAAATGTACGGACTCAATACCTTTACAATGCTTAAAAATTGAGTAAATAAATAATATTTGTCATTGTAAAATAATCAGATATACCGAAAAGCCATTAATACAAATAAAGTTTGTGTTTTTTAGCGATTTTTGCAGAAAATAATTAAATCAAAAATTTATTTCGTAAATTGTATGCGAAAGTCAAGTATGTTTCTTACAAGACTTCCAATTTTTTAAATTTAAAAAACCTGTTTTAGAAATGTTATTATTTATGTAGAAAAAAAATTAAAAAGCTTATATTCGATGCTGCTGTAGCTGAATAAGTTTTTTTTCTCCTACTGCTATTCCGCAAGGCATCTAAGGACGAAATTCGTCCGTTTAGCCCATTGAACATTCAAAGACTGAGTCTTTGGAAACCCTTCTTAGAAAGTTTATAATTTGGAATCTCTTATTTTGTGGAGATTTTGAGCTACATTGTTCTCTGTAGTCCATTCTGCATATTCTACGAATATACGTACGTCCATACTTTGTTAAAGTTTGTCACCACCTCAAATGCTTTGTTTTAAAGTAACTAATGAAAGAGAATAATAGCTTTCGTTACACATTTTCAACTAATTCACTTTATGAATAAATCCGCTGAACATTAAATTAAATCAGTTTTGTTTTATTCAAACTTTATATTAGTTCCATCATTATTCATTAAAAGTTTCATGGAATGTAACTATTTGTTTCAGGAAGAGACAAGGAACATAGCAACAAATGGAAAAGTGGCAGCTAAAAAGCGATGGATTCACGACCCGTTGAGTGAGTTACATATTCTTCTTTTTTTGCCCTCCATGTGTAGATTCTTCACTTTTAAGTTCAACCGCAGACCCCATTTATAATGACTGTTTTTTTTTATTTATCCAGCTTCAGCACAAGCGCCTATTTTTATACAAACCATAAAACGTTTTTTATTTTCAAGGGTGAATCCTTGATTAATTAAATTGACTTTAAATATTTAATGAACGTACGGAATACAACTCTACGGAAGCGCTAAAAAATCGAACATCAACCGACTTCAGACCTTACAATCAAAAATTCTAAGAACAATAGTTAACGCTCCCTTCTACGTCTCCAATCATACTATTCACTCTGATCTCAATATTCCTCTCGTCTCTGAAAAAGCACAATCTCGTTACACAAAACTCCACTCAAATCTACACAGTCACTACAACTCTCTGATCCACAAAATGTCTGCCACAACACTTCCTTCAAATCCACAGCGCAGACTAAAGCGGCGGGGGCCACGCGATCATCTCATCATTTAACGCCGACCTCCTAGGATGGTTGCTGCGTAAGCTTGCCAATCTGGCGAACTAACGGCTTCCGTCACTGGATGGTCGTCGTTCACTCCACTCAAGCCCTTGGCGCATATGCATGTGCGCGTATATGTATGGATAAATATATGCGTGCATGTGTATTTGTGCCATCCTTTATCTCTCATCTGTTTTGCTTGTTGTATCTATTACAGTTGCAAAATAAATAAATAAATAAAAAAAATAATAATAATAATATTTTCATCCGTTTGAGCTCTTTTTTCCAAATCTAAATACTGTTAAAATAAATTCTATTTAGCTATTACTTAATCTAAGAAATGTACATCTGACTCTATCGAACCTTTTAACCTAGTTTTCATAAGTACGTATCTTAAAATAACTTTTAAATATTTAATATCTGGGAAAACAATTTGTATTGATATTTACAATTAATCGTTTATTATCTACGCTTTTCTGTCTTAACAGTGACCATTTCTGCATTTCTGGCATAATCAGAGGTTATTTTCAGCAGATTGATGTAGGAGAATTTCATTTCTACTCCCAGGTAGGCGCCACGGTAGCCGAGCGAGTTAAGAGGCGAGACCTGCAAAGCTAATATGCGTTGTGGTACTGGGTTCGATTCCTCTTTGCCTTGGATTTTATTTAATGGTTAAATGAGAAATAGTAAAGTACGTTTGCTATTCGCCTCCGTCCATGACACTTAGTAAATGGTAGTTGGACGTTAAGCCCCGCCTGAAAAAATAGGCGATTACTTTACTTTTACTACTCCCTGGCGATCACAGCCCATGAAGGGCCTTGACCTCAGCCACAACAGCTTTCCATCGTTCACGGTCCCTCGCAGCCGTTCTCCAACCGGGCAGGCCGACCGCCTCAATATCTTCCTCCACGTCCCTCAGCCATCTCAGACGGGGCCTTCTCCCGCCAGGATGCCCATACAACGCTCTTTTTGGAGCCCTTGTATCCTCCATTTCGTTGTATGTGTCCCAACCATCGCAGTCTTCCTGCCTTTTATGCAAGACACAATATCAGGCTCACCTGCAACAGTTCAGCCACTTCTTGGTTCGTCCTGATTCTGAAGCCTTCCTCTGTCCTCGTATGTCCAAATATTCTTCTTAATATTTTCCTTTCCCACCTGCGTATCCTTTGCTCTACTAACTTCTGGCTAAAGACCGGTGCTACTAATGTGCTATGTTTAAATTCAATTTTTAATAAATAAATCACTGGCCATCTATGTGTAGCTTCAGAAATGTTGCTGTGTAACCAGCATGTAACCATTATTAGACATTATAAAGAATATTATGTTAAAATTCTTATGTTTTAGATTCATCGTTTGTAAGCAGAGCCTCCAATTCTTGTACTTAGCTGTTTATTTTATACGCACATCTCCATCGGTAATTTCTATTTAGATTTTGTGCTTAATAATTTCCTTTTCTTAATACTTAATATTTTTTAATCCCAATTAAAAAAAATTAATTGAAAAATTATTTAGAGCATAAAAGTAATTTATTTTAACTTTGAGGAATATACACACTGTCGTAAAATTCATTTCAGTTTTTTCTAGTTCTCTTTTATCCATTTCTTTCCGCAAATAATTTATTAAAGAGCTCTTTTTAAGAAAGTTATATTACTAAAAGAAGAACTGTGTCCTCTATCTAATACTTTTTCTAAATGCAGCCTTCTTCAGAGACCAAGCTCAGCTTTATTTGTTGATAAAAAGATTTTTCTTGGTTTCCTGCATAACTTTATAACTTTTTTTTCTAAGAAACTGATTCTCAGTTTCTACTGTGGAAATGTAAGTTATTTAAGTAATTTAGTGAATTAGTTAGCTCTTAGTTTATTTCTTCTTTTTTACGCGATTGGGTAGTTTATTGAAAAATCTAAAAATCTGTTCTAGTAATATAATTTATTTCTTTTCTTTATTTGAAGTCACAATTATATTTAGTACAATTTTAAATTAGGTTTAATATTTTGAGATGATAGTTTTTGATAGATCCTTGTCCTCCAGTTTTTTAATTATCAGCTGCATTAATTTGTTTTCCAAGTGGCTGCTTTCAATAATCATTTATTTTGTATACAACTAATCACTTCTTCTGCGTTTGAAAATTTATACTGTCATCTGTCAACAAACAGTCTCACCTTTCACTAAGGGCCTTACAATGGTTCGTAGCAGATAAGTGATAATATTAATAATAATAACACTTAGTTTCAAGGAAAATGAATGCAACTGTAAAACTATAGCCACTGTATCGTTCCTTTGCTAGCCACTGACACCTGCAAACAGAATCTTCTGTATAGCATCACCATGGTTTCAATCTGCTCTATTTTTCTCCTCGGTTCCTCTAGATCCTGGGTGCGTTCCACTTGGCGACCACAACGACCACGACCATGACCGCGATTTTGGCCGTTCCACTTGCTTGTGAGCGTTGCGATCGAAAACCCAAGTGGAACGGACTGTGGGCGTTTTAACCGTTCATGTAAACATTACATATGGCGGCCTCGAAAATAAGTTAGAAGCTTGAAGAGGTTATTTTTTAATTTAAACCCCATTTATAAGCAAATTTATAATAAACTTTATTAATTATTGGTAAAGCTGACTTATATTAAAAGAATATATATAATTCAATTTTTTATATTGCATTTTGGAGTATTTATAAAATTTACGTTTAAATAAAATTAAAGTGTCTTTTGTGGCAACAGTTGGATATTTATTAATAATGCTTTAGAAAGTTCTTTATCTAGTTCCGATTAGAGTGGAATGCAATTTTACAAAATCGCAATGATAAAAAGCGAAAACTTAGGCCAGTATTATTAGCTATCAGTGTAATTGATCTTTATTCAGATGAAGAATTTAAAAGTTATTTCAGGTAAATGATTTTGTGTTATTCAGTGATTTAGTATGTAAAGGGATAAGTAATTATTTATTTATTTATTTTTTGTAGACTTTCGAGAAACACATTCTATTATTTACATGAAATAATACTTTCATTTACATGAGATAATTTTTTCGGTCGCCATATTTTGTTTTAAAAATTGCGCCAATTCTGAAAGCCCACTTCGACCCAGCTTCTAAGGTGGGGCGTTGTGGTCGTTGTGTGGGCGAAAATAATGACGTCATTAGTGACGTTTTCGCCACGACCACAACGACCGCGGTCGCCAAGTGGAACGCCTGAAAGTATGTTTTGGTCGTTGTGGTCGCCAAGTGGAACGCACCTCCTATTTCAGTTATTAATCCTTTTAAAAGAAAATTCCATCGTCTGTTTTCAGCAAGCAATCTAGTATGTTCCACTTGGTCGCTTCCAATTGGCTGCCTTCTAGTTTACAAATCAACCAGCCACTCTGGTCTTCTTCTTCAACTACTCTATTCATAACATGATTGGCTCTCTCAAAGAATTTCATTCACTAAATAAAATTAAAAAATCTTTTTATTCTCTCAAGTGAAACTGTTTATCTTCTGCCTTGAAATATAAAATTGGTTCTTCCAAACTAAATTATTTCAAAATAGAACACAATTTTGTTTGGGTCACATCAAATATACCGTTGCTATTTAATTTATTTTTACATTATTTCATTTAATTCAAATTTATTTCTTAGCCGGGTCAGAATCGTTGACAAAAATGTTTTAGTTTAGTTCAATCTAGTTAGTCATTTTTGTCAAGAGCTAATTTTGAACTAAACCATAGGGAATTAGTAATTTGGCAAATAAATTTATTGTAGCTTTAAAGCCGTAAATTTTGTTTGCCTCAAATTAAGTAAATGTCAAATTTATTCTATTAAATGGCATTTTTGTCCCAAAATAATTTTATTTTTATAGTTTCTTATATTTATTTATTTTTTCGTAATTCTTATTTAAAAAAATAAAAATTAAAAAAACCACAGATCTTTAAGATATAACCTGAAGGATTTATAATTAAATCGGATATGGATATATATTTTATATTTATGTATAAAATAGAACATTTTGTGCAAATTGGAGTTGCTGATACAATAGGCAGTGAAGAGAGAAGTACTAAAAAATGAATTTTCCTCCAAGAAAATGAGAATACACTTGAAATGAGTTTCTGATGGATGTATGCTGCATCTGTTGTCACACTGTAAGCTGATATTTGCATATATTTATTTTCTCTTTTTCTAAAAGAAAATAAAATAACTTACAGACACGATCTTAAGATGTAAATGCCATGTGGGAAATTTTTTCAGTTTAGGTCGCAGTGTACTGATGTAAACATGTTGTATTGAATACAGAAAACAATGTCAGCACCTTTGCCATAATTCTCAAGGTATAAGAGAAATAAAATAGCCAAGTTTATGATGGATTTATTATTTTAATATGGCGCCACGGTAGCCGAGCGGTTAGAGGCGAGACCTGCGAAGCTAAAATGTATTGTGGTACTGGGTTCGATTCCCGGTCATAGGCCTTGGATTTTATTTAATGTTTAAAAATGAGAAATAGTAAAGTATGTTTGCTATTCGCCTCCGTCCATGACACCTGATTGGTAGTTGGACGTTAAGCCCCGCCTGAAAAAATAGGCGATTACTTTACTTTTACTTTTACTTTTATTTTAATATAACTCAGGGCCCAAAAAAGGTAGGAGGAGAGAGAAGCCGTAAGGTTGTAAATATTAAGGAATTATAAGATTGTAAAAGGAATCTTATTGGATTTTAATGTCTCTTTCTTAAGTTTTATGCTTTCTCACATTGCTATGAAGATCTATATGAGATACTAGAGGCGGCAACAGTTATTTTGAAAGAAAAGGTTATAACATAACTAACTTTATGTTTGTAACTTTTATTTTTTTATGTGTTTTTCAAGTAACAACATTCTATATATATATTTATTTCAAGTGAATTAGTTTTACAGACATATAATATATTTAATCTCTATAAGGTGAAAGTTTGAAAAGAACAAAACTTTGTTGTTTACTTTAATAACTTAGGTTCTTCGCCAGAACATTGATAGTTCCATTCCAAACTATGGTATCGACTTATCATCAAAATGAACAGTTTTTTTACCCCCAAAGTCCAAGAATGTTCCTCAAAGATTCAGCCATGATGTAGTTTATTATATAGTTTTGTTTAACAACATTTAAAATAAAATAAATGCATTTGCAAAACTATAGTTGCCTCCAAACATTCTTAGCATCCTTTTTGAGCGTTTTGTCGCACAAAAATTGTTTTTGAAGTAAAAAAAATTCGCAGTTATAATTTACTAATTTTTAGTAAATTACCCAGTGGTAACACTCCAAAAAATTATATGGTTAGTCACTCTTTTCTCTTGAGAGGAGATCACGAGGCCACTGTCTTTTAAGACGTCTTGTCGGGTTGTCAGGAAGATGATTTATATGAAATTGCAGGCTAAAGTGGAGTTTTCTGTATTGTGTTTTAGTAACTTGGGTGACAAAAGGAATGTTAAGGTCAGTGTGTATAGTCAGGTTGGAGACATAAAATGGAGCGTTTACGATAGTTCGAAGTATTTTAGTTAGTAGCGATTGAATCCTTTGGAGATTGGAGCGTTTGGTTGAACCCCACAGCTCTATATTATACGCCCAGATGGGTTTCAAAATAGAAGTATAAATCAGCCTTTTCTTGTCCAGAGAGAGTTTCGATCTATCGTCTAAGAGTCTTTTAAGTCTGTTCAGTTCTGTTCTTTGAAGTCTAGTGTGGGGGTACCAAGAAAGTCTTCGGTCTAAGTAAAGCCCAAGGTGGCGGGCAACGTTCACTACTTAGTAGAGGCGTTAGGTTATAAATGACTGGAGGAAGAGTAATGCGACGAAGAGTGAAGGTGATGTTTTGCAACTTAGTTTCATTAAGCTTTACAGCCCATCTCTTGAACCACTGTTCTAATGAGGAGAGATGAGATTGCAGATTTCTGTGAGCTATTACAGGATCATGATTAGTAGACAGTAAGGCGGTGTCGTCTGCGTATGTGAGAAGGGTGGTGTTAGGTCAGTTGGTATGTCTGAAGTGTAAATGGAGTAAAGAATAGGATCCAGAATGCTGCCCTGTGGGGAGAAGGAAGATCCTATTTGCACTCGGAAGTATCTGTCGGACAAGTAAGATTTTATGATTAAATAAAACGTGGCTTTAAAAATAATTAAAAAAAAATTATAGCAATATTGGAAAAATTCTACTACGAGCTAGAATGATGAAGAATAGATAATTTTCTATGAAAAAACAAAATTCGTTGAAGATAGTCATTTATAAAATCAACAAATGATGAGTAAATTTACAACAAATATTTATAAAAAAAGTGACAAATTAAAAATAAATTCACTTAATTGAGGTTTTGTGTTCAAAAATTTGAATTTGAAAATTTGAACATACGAGGGTCGTTTGAAAAGTCCGTGCAAAGTCAGAGAGATAGCACCACTGGCGCGTATCGAGGTTATGTTTAGTTAGTAGCATCTCTTGGAAGAATACACACCAAGTTTCAGCCAGATCGGTCTATTTCTTTGTGTTTGGCATTCGTTTGAATCGAGGAAGTCGAGTGATTTTCAAAAAATGGACGAAAAAGAATTTCGTGTGTTGATTAAACACTACTTTATGAAAGGCAAAACGCCTCAGGAGACTAAAGAGAAGCTTGATAAACATTATGGTGACTCTGCACCTTCGATTAGAACAGTTTATAAGTGGTTTCAAAATTTTCGGAGTGGCCATATGGGCACAAGTGACGCTGAACGTTCTGGACGCCCTGTTGAGGTTACTACTCCAGAAATCATTGATAAAATCCATGATATGGTGATGGATGACAGAAGAGTGAAGGTGCGTGAGATTGCTAGTGCTGTGGGCATCTCGAATAAACGGGTACATAATATTTTGCATCAACATTTGGACATGACAAAGCTATCCGCAAGATGGGTGCCGCGATTGCTCACGCTTGACCAAAAACGAAATCGTGTGAAGTGTTGCAAGGACGGTTTGCAGCTGTTCCAGAAGAATCCGCAGGACTTTAAGCGTCGTTTCGTCACTGTGGATGAAACATGGATACATCACTACACTCCTGAGGCCAAAGAACAATCTAAACAATAGGTTACCAAGGGGGAATCTGCACCAAAAAAGGCGAAGACCGTTCCTTCGGCCGGAAAGATTATGGCGACTGTCTTTTGGGATTCGCAAGGAATAATCCTCATCGACTATCTGGAAAAGGGTAAAACTATTACAGGTGCATATTATTCATCGTTATTGGACCGTTTTAAAACCGAGCTGCAAGAAAAACGCCCACGATTGGCCCACAAAAAAGTCCTTTTCCATCACGACAACGCACCAGCTCACACCTCAGCAGTTGTGGTCGCAAAATTAATGGAAATAGGGTTCCAACTCGTTTCACATCCCCCCTATTCTCCAGACTTGGCTCCCTCGGACTACTATTTGTTCCCCAATATGAAGAAATGGCTGGCGGGAAAAAGATTTTATTCAAACGAGGAGGTGATTGCAGAAACGAATGGCTATTTTTCAGACTTGGACAAATCCTATTATTCGGAAGGGATCAACAAACTAGAGCAGCGTTGGACGAAGTGTATAAGCCTAAAAGGAGACTATGTTGAAAAATAAAAAAGGTTTACCCCAAAAAATTAAGTAGTTTTTATTTTTGCACGGACTTTTCAAACGACCATCGTACGATCGGATTTTTATTTTCGTTAAAAAAACAAAGAAATATTTCCGTAGAAAATTCTGAATCGTAAATTTGAAATTGCTTTCTCTTATAGTCAAAGAAAATTTAAAAAAGTGGCCCTTTACAGTACAAAGGTCTCCTATAAAGGTACTAGATACTTGGAAAATATTCAATATCTTTCAGTAACTAACAAATCTAGTTCATATTTAGTCTTTCTATTATCTAAAGTATTCTGATAGAAGCTGACAATTTGTCTGAACTCCATCGACCAGGCAAGGAAGTGGCAATAGTGCCGCCATTTATCTAATAATTAACTTACTGACAGCAAAGTCCTAATCACAGACCGCCAGTTGGTTGGAAGTGCTTGCCGTGCAAACTCATACAAATTCCCCGAACGTCGACAGCAATCAGCTACTAAAACAGTCTTTCTCAGTATATTGATCTAAACTTGATCACTTTTACTTGGCCATCAACTAATGTGTTAAAAGAAATACAATTTCTTAACTGAAACTACATCATAAAATATTGCTTATAGATAAGTTTATATGTACATTGAGTGTAAAAGGTCACTTAACAGATATTTCTATCTACATTTTGAACGCCTTAAGAAGGTATTATTTTTATTGTTAAAAAAAGTAATGTACCTTTAATACAAAATATCCCGTGCTACCACACATCATTTCCACTGATACAATACTCAAGCTTCTAACTCATATTTTTCAAAAATCCAAATTTTTTTGAAAAATATCTTTAATTATGAATAATATTTTCAAAATAGTTAAATTGTACTGAAATGACACTTGGGGCAAAGAAGCCCTAAATCGAATACCCGTTACAAAAGTTATTAGAATTAAAGTACATGTCATGTATATTTATTAGATGAAGCCATTTTCGAGAAATCTCGAAAATTCGAAAAAAAAAATCCATTCAGTATTTCGATTTTTTTTTCGGTTTTGTGAACTTGAAATTTTAACAGTTCACTGACAGGATTACCTATAAATTACATTAAAATTGGCACTTTAAATCCAATCCTTACCAATCCAAAATCCTCTGCCAAATTTTCCCGAGCTTACTTATCCAACAATGATCTTAAAAATTCCTTTCGTTAAAGAAATCGTATCCTTCCGTTACCAAAAAGTCGCATGAATCTCTCCTAATTTATTCCATTCCTTTAGTCCTATCGTTGGCCTCTTCTCTCATTCCAGGTAGACCTCCAAGCCCTCAGAAGCGCCAGTGGCCGCGGTATCTGTTAATTTACAATTTAAGAACCGCTACAATTTAATATTGAACCTCTCGAGTGAGCAGGTAATTATATAATTTATTATAAATGGCATAAAAAATAATTTTAAATTCCTTAAAATTTTTATAATCGTCCTTTTTTGTATATATATAAAGGAAGTCTATCTTCAGGAATGCTTTTAAACGAATTATTCTGTAAAAATTCAAATGAAAATTGCAGATCTAGTTGTGTGCAACGAGTAGAACAAATTTATAGAAAATATTTGTAGCCATTAAAGAGAAAATGTCTAAAAAGAGAAGCAAAATCATTTTGTACAGTGGATTTTCAATAAAGAATGTTCATCGCAAAAAGTTTTAGTCGGCGAGGGGTTTCAAAAAAATAAGGTTTGAGTTTACTGGATTTTTTTCGAGATAGAATGTTGGCAAGACTTTTTGATTTTGAAGATTTTGGTTCAACAGCCCTTAAAGTAGGACCTGGACCTCCTCAACAAGTTTTCCCCATTCGTCGCGGTCTGCGGCCTTAAAAGACGCCTTCTTCTCATTCCAACCCGACGAAGGTCTTCTTCCAGATCATCCAGCCATTTAAGTTGAGGACGCCCTCGAATTGTTCTGCCTCCTGGGTTTTCTTTTAATAGTTTTCGGGGCACCCTTCCAGCAGGCATCCACTCCACGTGTTCAATCATCCCCTTCTTTATTTGGGCGACTATTTCTGGTTCTCCAAACAGTTCGAGGTGGTTCATTCTTATTTTCCAGTCGCCATTCTCTCACTTCGGACCAAATATCTTTCTGAATAGTTTTCTTTCCCAAACCCTGAGTATCTTTTCACTTTCTTTGTTGAGCACCCAGGTTTTGCTAGCGTATGTGACGATGGGTCTGATTGTGGTTTTACAGGCTATAATTGCGGGACAAGTTTCAGATTTGGGAGGCTTTATACACAAATATTTCCAGGCGATAACATTTTACACAATCTCATAGCAAAAATGTCTTAAATTAATTTCTACAGACTTGTTAAATTATAAAAGAGAATTTATCTGTATGTCAAATTATACAATGAAATACGAACTTTAATGTTTTCCCGTTAAAGCAAGAAGCCTGTGGTCCAGCTACTCGTAAATAACACAGGATATTGTGTATTATGTTAGGCTGCTTGGTAGACAGACGGAGCCTTCTATCTCTATTTTATAAGACAGCAGAATGCTACCACTAGGTCTATAAACTACTCGGTCGTTATTGTTTATGGATTGCACTTAAGAGGGATAGTGCGGTAACAGAGATTTGTAACGTCCTGGATTCCCAGCTCAGGTAGATCCTCTCTTAAATCTTTAAATCCTCCTTGATTTCTCACATTTCTCTTTTTAGTAAATTTATATATTAGTAACACCACGTGGAAACCTTCACCTCGAAGTTTATACTTTGTGTCCTTTTTGTTCTCTTAATTGAACTGAACGGGGAAACTATTTAACATAAAAGTGGCATGAATATAATTATTAGTTTTAGTCTATAAAGAATGTCGTAGTAAATTGTACTTACAATTTCTGTACCCAATTATGCACAACCTTCAATCTGTCGCTACTTTTTCCCGGTCTGATATTGCCAAATATAAGATTAAATTAGATTTTAATCAAGAGTATTGTAAAACTTATTTGTTTCTATCTTCCGGGTATAAGCAAGTATTTCAGAAATTAATCGTAAATTCACCGTAAATTGCAAGTAGACATCTTTCAGTTTGTTGGGTATTCGATGCAATCAAAAATTCTGTTTTGATAATTGGGATGCGGCATGGGCTTCTCTCCAGGTTCCTTTTTTTGGGCATTAGGTTTCACAAGTCATCTCTACATTTTGGGGCACATAACTTACCTTAGATGCCAATTTTTTGAGCAGGCTGAGGCTATTTCCATTTTTTGTTCTCGTTAATAACTGAAAGCTTAAGATGTTGAAGATCAAATTCAAGGTCTCTGGCCAGATAATTGTGTTTAGGAATTTAGAGTTAAATCCATTCTGACTAGTGTTTTATCCTATTAAATTTAAAGAATACTCCATGGTAATTTGTAATATAGAATGGAAATAGCTATCGGTGAGAATGTTAGAGGTGTGTAAGCAACGCCCCTGTTCTGTGCTCCCAGCGAATATTCCATCCTGGGTCCAAGCACGTTTCCCACCAACACCAGCAAGCAGAACAGTGAGTATTGTCTCTTTTATACCCATCTATTTTCTACAATTCCAGCCTCTCTTATGTTAATCCATGGCCATCAATCCTCCTCTTTTCCTGTACACAATCCTTTTTAGTCGCCACAACTTACTCAGGGCCAATTTGGTAACGCCTACTTTATTGTTTTTCCCAATTTAATTCGTAGCTTGCTCTGTTTGGTTTTTTTCCACCTACAAAAGAATGATTTTTCATTTAACTCTGGTCTGTTTGTATGAGTTTGTGTTTTTTTTTTCAGATTGTTTGTTCTCTTTAATTGTTCAAGTGAGTTTTGTTCGACTGTGGTACCGCATATTGAGTTTGTTAATGTTGGCATTATTGCGCCTAAGTTATAAAAAAAAGGAGAAAAAATAATAATTAATTTAGTTTACGTAGAAAATTAAAGTTACAAATGGGACATTTATTTTACTTTCTCTTGCTCTGCTAGTTTTTATCTTGCAGATTATCGATTGTGAGAATATCACCTAAAATATACGCTTTTAAGTTCCCTGAGTGTGAAAAAGTAGTTTTTACCAAATTTTGTATATATATGTTATATATAACAAAAACTTACAGTTTTAAAAGTTAAGTATAAGGGTTGATTAAACGCCAAAAGGTACACAAAAAAATGCCGTTTTTGCTCATTTTCAGCAACTTTTTTCTCGAAATCTATTTAATCTACGTTGTTGCAACAAAATTATAGTTATAAAGGAGGATTTGCCCGATATTTTAAAGAAAATTTGGGAATTTTATCTTTTATAGAAAAAGAGAAAAAAATTGTCAAAGTTGGGTGTTTTTGAACGTTACGCTTTTTCGTGAAGTTTTTGACGATCAATACATATATATACAAAAACAAAAGGAACGTTGACATTTTTAAAATTAGGTTAAGGACTATTTGAAATTCGAAATAAAATTCTAGTATTCAGTAATATTTTTGGTTTTAAAGATTTTTGATACCTGCCGAAACTCGACAGTCTGAGCTGGTATTGACATCCCGGTACTTAAGTGAACTAATGGAGAATGAACGAAGGTAAAGCGCGATTAAGAGCATAAAGGAAAAAATGTGCTAGGATCAGAATGTACAATAATAATAAGTGCAATCTTAAGACGTAGCCAACAGAGTAAACCTTGTGTTGTAGAGAAGGTCACAAAGAAAAAGTAAATGATTGCCGAACTTAAGCTGCAAGTCTGGCATACGTCCAAATCAGAAAAGGCTGAATCAAGAAGAAATAAAGTAATCGTCTGACCACCGCTGTGGTATAGATTGAGAAATTGTGTCGACCAGTAACAAGAAAGGAGGGAGAGTTGGAATAAGTTGTCAAAGTAGAATAATGGAAGATGTTCAGAGTTGTGCTCTAAGCACTTTAAATGAAGAAAATGAATGAGGATAATTTTTTCTGACTGATTGTCTTTTAGACGAAAACTGAGCATTCCTTACTGGAACTAGAACCAGTTAGATATTCACCTTCACTGTAGCAGAAATGGAATCAGCGATTTTGACAGCTGAATAATTAGTGAAGAACATATGTATACATTTCTATCCCTAAAAAGATTTAGTCTTGAATTATTTCACATAAATCATTCAGTTCAACACCTATCCTCTCACCAATGCAATCCGTTGCTTTGGGTTGTTCATTGGAACAAGAATAAATTGAAATCTGTAACGCAAGTACAAAAATGACGCTGTAACTATTGAAATACAACTTCTTAACAATAAGTCCCAAAAAACAATGACTTGCTCATACTTTTATTTCAAAACCTATCTGGACGTAAAGGCATTGAACTAACAGGGTTCAACCAAACGTTCCATCTTTTAAAAAATTCCATCCATATAATCCAAAATCATTCGCAGATTCATGAAAGCTCCTTTTTAAGTTTTCAGTTTAACCCTGTTCCATAAGATCTTAATATTCCAATCGATAGCTTAGTCTTCTAATCTCGCCATAGAAATAAAAAAACAAATTCTATCAGTCCTTATAATCCAGTCCAATCCTTAGATCGTTGCCTATCTTCCCATATTTTTCAAGAAGATTCTCCCAGACAATATGCCCGCTTATGTTATCGCTTTGTAGTTTCTCTCCTTGGAGAGAATCAAACAGAATTAAAGAGAGGCTCTTAGAGATGCAATAAGAGGCACATAATTAGGTATCCACTCGGAAATATTGATGAAACTGCCTTCAAATTGGCAATACACTTCTGTCCTCCCAGTAATACATATATTTATTATCATCAAAGGCAATAATGTTTGCCTGTATGGTCTCTAACCGTCCACCGAATTCCCCACTATCTCGATAGACTTATTTCCACCCAATGAAAGTTTTCGATCCACTATTTATTGTTCATGATTTTTCGTGTTCTGTTTATTTTACAGCCCCAATATAAATTTCTATTTTGTATCTACAGTCATAGCTAATGTATAACACATTATGGATACACTACATTCAACAAAGTAATAATTGGTTTAAAAATAAATAAATAAAACATTTAAAATTAAAAAAAAATCTGGACAGGGTACATGCCTTTAATTCTGTACCATCAGTGCCATCAATGACAATAATTATGTCTTTCTGATTAATCTCTTTCTCTAACCATCACCTTAATTTCAATTCAATTCATTTGACAATAAGAAAAGTAAAATTAAGTAAAATTAAAACAGAACTGGGTCCTGAAAATAAGGGTTCAGAAAACAACCATAAAATATTAATAATGTACATCATTCGTATTTACTGTCATAATTAGCTTCAATCTCAATAATTTTCTAACAAATGACATTATATGTGTTAACCTTTAAATACTCATAGAAATTAAAAACATTTACTCTTTGCTAAAACCTCAGCAAAATGTTATGGAGATCATTATTGGGTAAGAATGTTCGCAAGCAACAAAAACTAATAATAAGAAAGCTGTTCGAGATAGAACATTCCTGATTTTACAAATTGAATTAAGGCATATCTTTTAGTAGCTATATTATTTAGTTCGAAAAATATTCAACAGATGGTTCTGTTATGTCAAAATCATTTGGGTATAAACTAGAACATGGAGCAAAGTGTTCAATATCTCACTAAGGTAAACATATAATTGAAAGTAAAACTAAAAATTCTGCTTAAATTTAGATTTTTTTAATTACATTATTGGATGCTTTCCCAATGAGGAATGTCAGCACCAAAAGTACAACGATTTTAGGACATGTATTTGTGACGTAAACTCCATTGGTAAATGTGAAGTGGCAGAGGATGTAAAAAGTTACTTTATTAGAATAAAGAAAACTTTTCGACATCTTTTGTTTATTCAACTATGTGTGAAATGGTGTGCAAGGTTAGAGATCAAACTGTTGGAGTACGTGATAAGCCTACCAATAATGTAAATAGTTTACAAATTCGCATACTGTGAAATGTGGCAAGGTTTATGTATATATATTTTACTTTGCTAAAGTATGTAATAAGGTTGACAAATATTAAAAGCTTTGTAGTTTGTTATTTACTGAGTTTTACTTGGAGAGTAGCTGGAATGTTATGCATAATTCAAGTAAGTTAACTGTAAACTGTTTATCAGCCAGTAGCGTACCCCTGTATTAAAGCTTTGGAAAAGACCTTTCTTCTATTAACTAGAAGGGAATGGCCCCCTTCTAAGCCCTTCTCTCTGACATTTACCCTCGACATTCCTTCTCTGTTCACTTCCCTGTGAAGGTTACTACCTCTAGAAATGTTATTCATGAAAAACATTAAAATATTTCAAATACTCTCTCTCGCCCTTTTGTGTGTGTTTTTTTTTCTGTTTTTGTTTTTGTTCAAATAAAAACTTAGCTTTTATTTTTGTCTCTTTTATCCAGAATAAAGTAAGAGCGGCATAAATATTATGAATTCTGGAAATTTGTTACCCGTTTTCAACATTTACATACTTTTTACTCTCTAACTCTGCTTCGGAGTCAAATTTTCATTTTCTGCTACAATAAATTGTAACTATATGTAAATGATTTCAGGTTCTGAATGCGAACAAATGTTTTAAGAGTCTCTCTCTTCATCTCTCAATATATACTATGTATAATTATTAATTAATTCTCTCTCGATTCAGCACGTCTAAGCACTGGAAATCAATGCTCCTCCAGATGTTTAAAGGGAACTATGGAAACTATTTAACCAAGCAAAAAGAGTATGTTGATTAAATCGTAAAGAGAGGATGAACAAGTTTGTGATTGTAAATTGGAGCAGTATTAAAGAGATATGACTAAAGTTTTTGTATACGTACGTATTTCGGATAAGTGAAGATGCGTTAGTTCAGTGCAGTTTGTGTACTCAACAAAACTTGCATCTTCATCTTTACATTGAACAAGCTAGGTTGTTTAAGTTTAAGTTTTAGTTTAAGAAGTTTTATCTTACACTTCTAGATACCTTCACGGTGTACTTTTTCTTACACTTCTAGATACCTTCGCGGTGTACTTTTTCTTACACTTCTAGATACCTTCACGATGCAGTTTTTCACTTTCTTCCAGTCATTGCAATTCTGCCAGCACATCATCCCTGTTTTCTCTTCACTCTTCTGCCGCACCCCTGACATTAAATCATCCCGCTTAACTTGTATTAATTATTTTACTCTTGAATACACTATGTCATACATAACATTTTCCTTTAATCTCTTTATGAAACCACTAAAATATTTATGACACCACTTCTAATATTTCTTTACTATTTTGAATGTTTTAACTTTTGCCATTACACCATCTGGAATCTCTTCACTTCCTTGAAGGTATTCTTGATTAACATTTTTTAAAATTTATGGATGCAAGCCTATCTCTGGGTGAGAAATTGAAGAATGATGAGACCTTCAGGAAAATGCAATAGCTTGAAAGAAAAATCTGAAAAAGGAAACGAATTCTGTAAAAGAACTGTAAGGTCGATTGAATACTTTGGCAACGCTAACTCTATCTCTAATGGTTCTAAAATCCAATATGCGGGTCTTGGTCTCCTCTTATATCTCTGCTATTACTTCTGGCAGCCCCCATACAGTTGTAAGAGTCAAGTAGCTGTCCTGGTTCCAAAGTTACACTATCCGCCATCTGGATCTTTCCTACCTTCTCTTTTGATGTAGGAGTTCTTTTAGCGCTTTGTAAGGGGGGTTACTTTAGGGCTCATCCTAGACCACGAGACTTGCCCATCTTTTTCTATACAACACCTGTCAGAACACAATAGACTCTCTTTTTTAAAAAGTAGTATACAATCTCTGGGAAATACTTTGCCTCCATGATATTCAATCGCAAATAGTACCAACATTTTGCCGAGAGTTCATCTTTCAAATTCAGATAGCTATTGCCAAATTTTTGGGACCCATATGCCAGGATAGAAGAATAAGCGTTTCGTATGTTCTCAGCTTAGTTCCTCTTTCTATTTAAGACTTTTCATGTGGCTGTTCGCGACATAGTAACTTGTAGCAGCCGTTAGTAATCGTCTCTTATCCCATTATCAGATGTAAAGAGTGAGACGGTGTCAATAAACTTTCTTACACTTTCGAAAGCATAACTACCTATGAAGAAGCATTTTTGTATGGGCCAAAACCATTTCCATCATCACAGAACGTTACCTTCATATCACCAGATTATCTGGGTTAAAACTGAACAAATTTTAGAAAAATGATACCTGCTCTTGTTTTCCTAATTATGTTTTCAAAGACAAGGTTAAATAAAAGGCAGACCAATGCATCTCCTGACCTATTCATAGTTTGCAATTTAGAAGGAGACAAACGATAAATCCTTTACTGCACAGACGGTTTTCCGTACTACAGCTAGTCACAAAGTTATAGGCCATGGACTTATTTCCTTACTTGATATTTGAAATTTAAGCTTGCAGTTGTGTTATTGAAAAATAAGGCAATTATTGACATTCAAATCTCTATCCAAATCAAACTCAAATTTAAAAACTTAAGTAGATTCCAATGCTTCCTCTGGCGACCGGTATAAAACGAACTTAGTTAAAAATGTTTAATTATTTAGTTTAGTAAAGTTTAAATAGATTTACATTAAAAGAAAGCTTGAAAATTGAAATTTACCGCAGACGAAAGCTGAACTGTAAAAATAATGTATTTAATAATAATGGTCTTTCATGAAACTGCAGAGGGCACTTGTTTGCCCAATGAACATTTAGCTTAAAAACCTCCCCCAAAAAAAGCTGGTAATCCTCTTTGGACGCTTCTATTATTTCGTACAATTGCACAGAAGAATCCGATTTAACTCTTAAATTTATTGAAGTGGTTTAAGAGATTTATTTCAGCTAATTAAATTGGGTTTAAAAGGAATAGCGCTTTAAAAGTTCCAGTGTGAATTAGTCTGTATAGTCACTTAATTTATTTAACTGAAATCTAATGAGTAAATAGATTAAGAGTCCTTTATGTTAGAAAATCAATGCTTCTGTGAAAATCTGCTTCACATTTTGACTTCATAATTACACATGAATCATGCTGTTTAACATCAAGGTATTATAAAGAGAGCTGAACTCCAAAACAGGCCGACGACACATAATGAAGTAGGTTAACGTGAATATAATCTCTGTTGAATGAATTTTAGTTTACTGAAAGGTCATCTAATTTTAAATGGCTTATCATCTAGTAGTAACAATAAAGCTGCCACAGATATTTGATTTGGCTATCTTCAATAATTATACAAGAAAATATTCATCATTATTAACATTACGGTCAACTTCAACTAAACGTCCGCCATAGACAAAAATACCAATTTTGTGAATGATTTTAGGGATAAAGAGAGAGAGAGAACGAGATGTCTAGTATTTAAAAGTGATCTCCCAATTTCCTCGATTTCCTGTTCTATTTCCTGCTTCCATGATATCGAAGTGTTTTACTCAGGTGACCTCGAATTGCTAATGTATAAAGACGCTATGATAGCGTCAAGCTCCGGTTGAATATTGGTTTTTGAGTGTTTAGTCCATAGACTGTTCACGAAGAGTTAGTCCATAAAACCTTAAAACTAATTGTCGTAAAGATTAGTTTAAAGTTACTATTGTTAGCTTCTTCTTATTTGTGTAGTCTGGATTCGCAAAATTTGTCTCAAACTTCTTGGCTCTCTTTAAAACAGCATTTTGAAAGCTGTTCGCTACTTTTTTCAAACTGAGACCAAGCAAAATCATGCTGTGACTTCCCAGTTAAATAGGGTGGTAATCTTTCTGGCACTACCAAATGGTTGACAGAAGTTAAATTAAAAGTTCCTCACTTGTGACTAGGGCCGGATTTCCCTATAGGTACGTTGACCATTCGTACTGTTTTTGGCAGGACAGTACTGTTTTTTAAGACGCTGTCCTTCTTTTTTTTTTAAGCATAAATGTCCTGTTTTTTATTTATTTGTACTGTTTTGTACTGTTTTTCAATGAAATTTAAATTATACTCTTTTTTTTTTATATAAATCTTTTATTGCAATTTACCACTGCAACAGTTGTTGCAACAAGCAAATACGGTGAAAGGGAAAAGAAATAACGGGAAATCATGATTGGAGAAGGCACCCAGTGGTGCCTTTTTTATTTATTATGCAGGTAAACAATCAACAGCGACTTAAAATTGAGTTTTTTAAAAATAATAATAGTCTTTATTAGTTTGCGATACAACAATTTTTCTTATTACAGTACAATTCTGATAAATACAATCATGAGCAATCTGATGTGGAGTTGCTATGATTTAACCAATATAAGTGAAGATGCAGTACAAAAACATCAAACCTTACCTAAATAACTAAAACTAATTACAATTAAGACTAATTTGAGAGTAAAATTCTCAATAAAAATCCTCTGTTACTTAATATTATTGCAAAGAAAACTACTATTTTAAAAATTTTATTCTAACGTAAAACAAAAAATGCATAAATTTAAGAATGATTGTTCGATCCTCGAAGGGATGTGCGGCCCCCCGGCCTAGAATTTATCTTTTGGCACAGCATTGTCCGGTTGGTAGCACTGGAGAAGACAACGGAGAGGGGGCTCCAGCGTGTGCCTGGGAGCTCGAGCCAGTCGCCCTTGGGGCTTCTCAAAGAAATTGTTGTCAGTGTTCCTATGTCAGTTGACTTTGCCGCCAAGTCCAGCCATGATCAAGATGTCGTCCTGCTACACCGGTGTAGGTCCCCTGTTGTGTGTCTCCTTAAAGACTTTATTGTAAATATTTAATGGCCATTAACGTCGCGAAGTCTATGTCTATTGTGTCAAGAAATGAATTAATGTTGTAATAGCGAGGGAACATAAATTGTAATAAGAAGCCAAGCACGTGCTAATTGTAATTGTATGTCTCGGAAGGTACCAAATTGTAAGTGTTTATTATATATATAATATATGATCATTTACTATCCAATCTCTGTTATTATTCTGAGTGTTGGTGGCGTCCCTCACCCTTCCCAACCTTTAATATTAGTTTATCATAATTCTCCTTTTCCAGTCTGCTCTCCCAATTTCTTCTTTTAATGTCCTTTTGTTTCTCTAACCCCCCCCCCTCCTTCCAACATTTTCCAATGATGAAAAGGTTTTCTGCATAAAATTACATAGAACAAAAATGGAAGTGCTGTACGAACTAATATTTATATTTATTCACGAGCATTAGCTTTTATCTAAACTAGGCTTAACAATATTTACCGTCACATGCACCAGAAACTCATTGGGACAAGTTTTATTAATATTATATTATTGGAATATGAGAATGAATATGGTATTTTAAAATAGAAGAGGCTGGAGAAAGAATGATTAGGTAAGAGTTAATAATTGTGGTTTTTGAAATATAAAGGTGGATACTTTGATAATGATGGCTTCCTTTGTACCTTAGTTATGGATATATCAAACTGGGCGGCTTTGTTTAAAATATTACACCTCATATCACGTTTACAACGAATCCAGCCCAGCCTCACGTACAATAAGAGAGGTTAGATAAAGAAAATCCGCGTCATTTCCCTTATCTTGTTGCCCATAACTTAAGCTGCTGGTAGTTGGACAAGAACCGTGGAAAACCTCTTTGTACTGAATTTTAGACCAATCCTTTGTTCCAAAATCTAACTGGAAACATCCATTTACATATCCAGGAATCATTATTTGTAAGTTTTTGCTTTACAGATCTTGGAAAAATTATGTGAAAACAAAGAAATAAATGAATAAGAAAACTAGCATTATTTCATTACATTTCGAAAGAGAAAGTAAGAGAAGAAACTCCAATTTTCTTTACTTTTGGGGAGGGAATTTGAGAAAATTCATTATCTTTACAAATTTTTGTATAAATCAATATTACAAATAAATAAACAAGCCTTCCAACAACTTAATCTAATAAATATTAAACACACAACACATCCAAAGCGGCTGCCTCGGTGCCAGAAGTGTTTAAACACATTTTCAAGTAACCAAACACTCACATCTCTTATAAATACCCACCTTCAAACCTATCTTCGCACATCTTGCAAAATATCTCTCGTTTGCTACCTTTGTCATTCTGTTTAGTTACTTCTAAATGTTCTGAGGAGTGTGTAACACGATTAAAAACTATTATACAGCTAAACAATGCTAGCTACTGGAAAAAACAAACCAGCTTTGCAAGCAGTAGCTTAGAAATAAGTATACCAGTTCATAGTACGCATACCTGGGCAGTGGATTATTCATCTCAGCTGAACGTCTTGTGGGGGTGCCCCATAATCAGTAACGTCATCTAGGATCTGTATCGAACATAAGATCGATGGATAACCTAGGAGAGGGTTACACTAAAACCGTGTTCGGAGATATACGTGTATTTTTCTTTGTGAGCGTAGTTAAGTACTCGCCCTTACTTGTTTTCTCTATGGATCAGATTTGCTTAAATAGTACTGTGTTTCTTTGTGTTGATAAATCACCTACTTTCTCCCACAGTCTGATTCACAAAATAGCTAATCTTTCTCCGCGTAATAGAGGCTGAGTAAGTCATGCTCCCCAACATCTTGGTCAGTATAAATACAGTCGAGCCTCCCATAAAGGACACTCTCACTAGCGACCACCTCTATTTACGAACAGTTTTTGGATTTCCCCGTTTTACCCCTATACATTTTCTATATAAAGAACCTCCGCCCAACGGGCACTCTACATAGCGACCGCGGACATTGATTTTGGAAAATGGATTAAATGTTTCACCTCCCACCAACGACCACCTTTTTACTAAAAGTTAGTTTGACGCGGTGATCAAAATAATTATCCCCTCTCAAGTTTCTCTTTTTTTCTGGTTTTTCCTAAAGTTTCCTATATAAGCTCCATACATCTTGTACAATTTTAATTATTTTTCAATATAACTTTGGGCGAACAATATTATTTTTTTCCGATATGACTCTCAAACGAAAGTGGTTAACTCTAGAAGAGAAAATAAATGTGTTGGAAGATTTTGCAAAAACCAAATCGAGCCATCGTCAACTTGCCGAAAGGTTTGTTCTATTTTTCTAATAATAGACGATAGTATGATGATAATTTTACCATAAATTATTATTGTTATGAATAAATGTGATGATTATTATAAAAATTATTAAATAAGTCAATAATATGTAGTTTTTTGATAAATTTTTTGGATAATTAAGAAAAATTTGATGCATATCATATAGCTAAATAATTATGAAATTATGTAAGTTTTTAAATCTATTAATAATAAACAATTTTTAAATAGATGTTTGGAAAAAAAACCCATATTATTTCATTATGAAACTTGCCTACCTCCTTCTAACGGCCACCTCCAGACAGCGGCCACTTTGCTTTCCCCCACCAATGTCCGTTATTGAGAGGCTCGACTGTAGAATGTAGAATATTTTACTGCTCAAGGCAAGATTTGCTATAACATTCTAGAATTCAAAACAAGTAAAAAAACTAGTGTACAATGCAAGAAGTATTTTCAACAGGATTAAAAGCAATCTCTCTCGGATAGCTTTCAAGTTTAAGGAAGGTTTGTGTGTGTTTTTTTCAATAAGCACTAAACCGTTATACAATTAAGTCATACTTTTGTTGAAAAAGCAAGTTAGCAGCTTTTGTAGAAGACCTCTACTACATTGAAAAAGAAACTGTCCCATTTTGCCCAAGATGGGCTTAAAATATCTTCTTATTTTTTGCTCTTGAAGGCCTGCTCCAACATTACTAACTTTTCAACGACTATGAAAATAAGGTGATATCAGTACATAAGATTTTCGGCATGTTCGCCAATGGAAATTTAGAAGCAGAAAAAAAATAATGGCAGTGGCAATAAAACAAGTTCCTCTTTACTTTCTAGTCTTTAGCAATAATCTCAGATAAATCTGATATTTCTTGTCAAATCATCCACTAGAAACCTCAGCAGAAGAGTGAACTCAGTTAGACAAGTGACAGAATTACTTCAAGGAAACATAGATATCAAATTTAAGTTGAGAAATATATGATATATGCATTACGTGATACGTGAAATGATAAGTGTGATTGGTATTTGCGCAGAGAGTCCTTGTTCACGCTAGCAATTATCTAAATTTATACTATTAATAAGAAAAATGTTAATTATAAAATTGTGAAATGGAGATTCCAACAAGTAATTTATTAATTACTAGCTCTGAACCCTGCAATTATCCCGGATAAATAGTTACGCTGCTCTTATATTCAACCACATCTCCCAGTATGAAAGGATAATCCTTACATTTGGTGTCGAGCAAAGATCATATTAATGTTGTTATTTTTAATATAGATTCTCACGTCAGCTCCAAGAGAAAATGAAAATGATTCTTTCAAAACTTTGAAGTTAGGCGAATGAACATGTGTCATTTTAATCTACTTTTTGTTAAATTAATATTTTTTTTAATTATTTATTAAAATCTAGGATAATTACTTTTTTCTGCAACCATGTAGGGAAGTTCTCATTACTCAATTAAAATCAGCTGTGTAATGCCCAACTTCCCACACTAGTGGGGGGAAATTCCCATTAGTGTCACTTTCCGCACAAGTGAGTGGAAAAACTTTATTGTGCTTCCTTGATATAAGAAGTATTGTTATTAAATATTTTCTGTAAAACTCTAATAAGCTTATTTAAATTTATTTTATTTAAATAATTAAAAAACGAATATTAAAAAATAAAATAAAAATTGAAAGGAATATAGAAATAAAAATAATACTTTAATAAATAATTAGATATTTTTAATTATAACAGTTAAAAAGGTTATAGTGTTACCTTATAGAAATTTAAAATGGATTCTAGTGATGCCTGTTTAGAAAACACTCCTCCATCAATAAAAGAAACAGCAGAAAATGTAAATAAGTAATGTAAATACGTAAGTAATGTAAATAATTGTAATATAACAATAAATGTTTATAATAAATAAATTACTTTTTGTAGACTGTAAAAATGAAATTTTTAATTTTATTAGTTAATAAATGGTTGCAGAAAAAATATAATATTTAACTCTAGTGTAAAGTATTTTCCTCACACTCGGCAATTTGCACTTGCACTCGCATCGCTTCGCTCGCTCGTGCGTGCAAACCCTGCCTCGCGTGAGGAAAAGTACTACTTACCACACTTGTTAAATAAATAACTATAATCCTGTCCATAATTTGACGATAAATTTTAAAAAATTTGTTACGGCTGGATGATGTAAGTGGAAAAGTTATTAGAATGGAGTCAAGTAATTGATTTTCACTTTAAGAATGGGGCAGAACATTGTAATTAAATAGTTGTTGGAAGGAGAACATGGAAATCGTTCACAGCCTGCAATATATTGATTATCAATTGTATTCTGGGTCTTGTGATTGATTGGTTGATAGCATAAAATCGTAAGGCACCCATTAGGAGGGAAGGACCGCAGCCAGATATTGACCATTGTTTCCCCGTCCTAACATTCATAAAAAGTACCGCAAACTATTCTACATCTTTAGAATGGGCTACATTGTTATTGATGATTTTGTTACATGAAACAGTATTCCAAAGCACATCAAAACATTAAAATAAAACGCTACCGTCTTGAGACAAATTGGTTTTCCATTCTACTTCAAAGGAATTATAATTGAATAGCATTCAGCAAATATCAAGTTAACTCATTACCAAAAGGCAATCCAAATGCCTACAAACCTCTAAAAAGATCCTCTCTATCTAGGCTGCCGTATGCTTCCTTGAACTCTCCTTTCTCAGAGATTATCCTTCTAATCAAATTTCTCGTATCGTTTTTTTAAAAAAAAAACTCAAAATACTGGAAAATCTTTTTGTAGTAAAGTGGCTCTTTCGATCATCCCAATGTTTTCAAATTTTTAAAATTACTCTTCTATTTGATATTTTACAAAGTTAGGAAGACTGCAGAAATAACACTTTAGATCAGTGGTTACCAAAGTGGTCCCTACGGACCCCCAGGGATCCCCGGTATCATTCAGGGGAGTCCGTGGAAAATTAAAATTGATTTGGGGGTCCCTGAACAATGTCAGGGGGTCCGCGCAAGGTTCAATATAAAATAATAAAACTGTGACCCAATTTTTATTACTCGTATTATGGAAATTAGAAACTAAAAGGTGACCAATTAAATTTAATCAAATTAAAAGCGTAATATCTGCGTTTGTTGCAAAACGTTTTCTGTAAAAAACAAAACTTGGGAAGAGGAGAATGTTCTCAGTTTCCAAATCTTTCGAAATTGCAAAATAGAGACGAAGATTTGCTCGCTTACTGTCAACACTAACGGCTCTTCATGCCGACCTGAACCAAAGATTATTCGTGGGGATTTGCGGTAGCTACTCACAAACATTGAGCCGGATATAAATACACTCATAACATCTCATCACGTTCATCCAAATTATATTTTATTTTAAACAAAAGTTATAATTTCAATAAATACTTCTTCAGCAAAATACTTTTTTAAATTTGTAATTTTTATACTATGCATTTATGTAGCTTTTTCATTTGGGGGTCCGTGGGCAAGTTTTGACTATAAAAAGGGGTCCGTGGGCAAGTTTTGACTATAAAAAGGGGTCCATGGGCAAGTTTTGACCATAAAAAGGGGTCCATGGTTCAAAAAAGTTAGGGAACTACTGCTTTAGATAGACTCCAATCGGCCCTTTTCCCCAAAAGTACCCTTCATTAAAGTTTCGTGGAAAAGTGTTTCAAATAGAAGTTGTAGAAAATATTATTATAACATAAAAGTTTAAACAAAATCGTTGGAACTGTTTTATTAAAAATTTAAAACAACTTAAAAATTTACTGAGTAAAGTGATAGTTTCAGTTGATTGATTATGATCAAAATATTGTTGGGTTCTTTGTTTCGCACCAGCCGAAATATCAAATTTGATTTGAACTTGTTGCTTTTTTTGTTTTTTGAGTTTCGGTAGCTATATTATAATACAGTTCACCTAGACATCCTCAGAGTGTGAGCGCGGTAACTAAAATGCATTTTCCTGGTCTATGAATGGTTAAAACTCAACTAACTCAAAATTGAAATCTGTAAGGATTACTATACCTTCTCTTACTTAGTAGAATAAGTAAAAAGATGAAGAAAAAAATGTGTTTATGCGAAAAATGTTTTAGGAGAAAAATTGATATTTAGAAATAAACTGGAATAATGAAGTTAAGAAGTTTATTTAAATGTAAAAAACCAACTCGTTTGTAGCAGAGGTACATTGAATTCAAGAAAAAGTTCTGGATACTTTCTTGCTGTTTTCTAAAAAAATGGAAAGAAAAATGAGATGGGAACAGTTTTTTTTATCCAAGCGTAAAGAGCTCGATAAGAAAAAGTGGAATTAAAAAAAAAAAAAGCCATGAAAGGGACCACAGTTGAAGGGTGCGCAAAGGGATAGCGCAAGGAACAGATAGGGCTGACTAATGAGGAACTTTCAGAGCGCTTCTTCAATTGGTAACCTTCAATCTTATAGCCTTCTAATTACAAAATCATCGAACAGCTGTCCAATAGAGCGTGGGGAAATACCACAACGAAGCCTTCTTCTTTTTCTGCAAATGATATATTAATTAGTGAGCGAATGAAGAACTTTAGTATCTAAAGTGAAATTTATTGATGCTTCTTGTATTTTGCTTTTCCTTTTTTTAAATACCCTTCTTAAGTACTTCATTCTGAAATTAACTTCCTGCTACTAATATTTTCTTAACTGGGAATCGCTTTCAAGGATGTAGATATCTTTTATCAATTAAATCTCATTTAATATATTAATTTTTTGTGAAGACTCTTCAGGGCCCTTATTTGTTAGGAGGGGATATACGAGTCTGTAATGAGACTGATTTTTTAAATTTGTTTATTCAAAAAGAATTACAATTCTATATTGTCACCTTCAAAATAACTTCCTTCTGAAGCTACACAGCACTGCAGACGTTTCTTCCACTCCTCGTAGCAGTGCTCGAACTCCGATACTGGATTAGCCTTCAGCTGGTCGGTTACAGCCGTTTGAATGTTTTCGACTGTCCCAAAATGAGTTCCCTTGAGGTGATTTTTCAACTTCGGGAAGAGAAAAAAAAGTCACAAGGACTCCAAGTCAGGCGAATAAGGAGGCTGAGGAGCCACAGGAATGTTTTTACTCGGCCAAAAACTCTGGTTTATTGAAATTGCTGTGTGACAAGGAGCATTATCGTTATGCAATACCCACTTGTTCTTGATGTTTGGTCTCACACGAATGACCCCTTTTTCGAAGTTTTATCTAGAACCTCTCGGTAAAAGTGTTGATTGACCGTTTGACCTTGAGGTAGAAACTCTTTGTGGACGATTCCGTGGAAAAAAAAACAAATCAGCATGCATTTGATCTTCGACTTCGCCATCCTTGCAATTTCAATAAACGAGTTTTTGGCCAGTAAAAACAATCCTGTGGCTCCTCAGCCTCCTTATTCGCCTGATTTGAGTCTTTGTGACTTTTTTCTCTTCTGGAAGTTGAAAAATCACCTCAAGGGAACTCATTTTGGGACAGTCGAAAACATTCAAATGGCTGTAACCGACCAGCTGAAGGCTATTCCAGTATCGGAGTTCGAGCACTGCTAAGAGGAGTGGAAGAAACGTCTTCAGCGCTGTGTGGCTTCAGAAGGAAGTTATTTTGAAGGTGACAATATAGAATTGTAATTCTTTTTGAATAAATTTTTTTTAAAAAATCAGTCTCATTACTTAATTTACAGACCTCGTATAATAATAAGGATACTCCAGTGTCACCGTCCATTTTCGAGAATTTATTTGGAAAATGTTAAAAATAAAAATAAGGTAAATCTTTAAACATTAAATTTTATTTCATGTAAAAATTGAATTTATGAACTTCCTCCTTTATCACCCGTACTCTTCAAACGGTTCTCTTACTAGTCTATTATTAAACTACCCCCCAACAGAGTATTGAGTTGGAGTAACTTGTAATTATTCCCGTAATTGCAGCAGACTAAGATGGGATGATTTCAAGTCAGAGGATGATTAAACTATCGCTTCTGTGCGGTTGAGTTTGACAGCATATTTTCATCAATGAGACCGCCTCTGGTGCACGTTTTATTAGATTCCAGGTATTGTCTTCAGGACAAGCCGTTATTTCTGCACTTCTCAGTTATTTCGTGCTTTAAAGTGTGATATCACCAAAATTATTGAACTCTTACATCGCCTAATTCATCTCTTTTTTCCCCCAGTAACATCTCACTTATTCTTCATTCCATCACCTCACAACTTAATCGCTTTTAATCATCTTAAAACGCTTTATATTAACAATACGAGGTGTGGCTATTAAATAACGAGACTGATGCTGCTACAGAAGAACTATACATACGACAAATCCTAACGACCGACAGCTGTGCAGCGTAAAGCCTTCTCTTTCGATTGCAGCGTCTCACGTACTTGTAGAGAAATCTATCTAACCGGAACCGTCGTTTGTGTAAGAGGTGATAGTTTCGTTTTGCCGAAAACATGATACTACACATGTAGTAGAGCAACGAATTGTCGTGAAATTTCACATGAAACTTGGTAAAACCGCTACTGAAACTCATCTGTTATTAAAAGAAGTTTATGGCGATGAATGTTAATCACGTGCGCGACTTTTTGAGTGGTTCAAGCGTTTCCAAGATGGCCGAGAAGACGCCGGAGATGGTGACCTCCCGGGTCGCCCTTCCACGTCCAAACCGGATGAAAATATCGAATATAATTAATCAACATTACTACCGTGAGGTGTTTGCTTAACTACGTGAAAGAGTAAGGAAAAAACGACCCGATTTATGGAAGAACAAGTCATGGGTTCTCCATCAAGACAACGCGCCGGCTCACACTGCATTGTCTGTCAAGACGTTTCTAGCCAAGTACAACATCCCAGTTTTAGGCCATCCTAGCCTTATTCGCCTGATCTGGCCCCATGTGACTTTTAACTGTTCCCCAAAGTCAAATCTGCATTAAAAGGAACACGATTTCAGCCCGTTGAAGCTGTGAAAGAAAAAGCGGCACGCGTCAAGCAGGAGCTGACAGAAAAAGACTTCCAGCACTGTTTTGAACAATGGTAAATTCGCATGGAGCGTTGTAGGAATAGGGAAGAGGTGTATATTTAAGGTGATAATAACTAAATATGTATAAATTTAAAATAAAATGTTTTATCGCAATAGTCTCGTTATTTAATAGCCTCACCTCGTATGTGGTCAAAATCTGATAGACCTTTCATTCATTAAAAAAAGATAGTCAATTAAAATAGTTAATTATTACAAGATAATCAAATAGTTAATTATTACAATAAATTTTGATGCCACTAACTTACCTTAATCTCATTCAAAATTGTATGAACTCTTTTAAGGCGTTTTGAGCTTGAATTCAGAAGACACTCTGAGCCATGTCGAGAATGTAGGAAAGCTGACGAATCACTGGTGTATCGTGTTTGGCCAGGAATCTCTATAAGAATGGTTGGGTATACATTTTTGTGAAGGAGCAGCTAATTATCTGTCATTTGCGTACCAACGCGTCATGAAGGTGACTCAGAACCTCTTGCTGGTAATACTTGGTGATGGCCAAAGAGAGCAAAGTCGTGATGAACGCGACACAACTTGAGTTAAAGAAGAGATAAGCACTTAACCTACCCCAGCAACCACTCATCGCCCCTTATATGCAGAAAAATCGTCATACCTCATAGGAGAAAACTGTTTCTGGAGTCCAAAATAGTTGTAAAAACATTTGAATAATCAGAACAATACTTAATTCAATTTGATTCTACTTACTTTAAACTTCACTGATACTGCGACGTGCATTGCAAATATTAAAATCATCTTTTTTTATCTTTATTTTTTGCTAATTCTTCCAAAAGATCAGTTCAGAAATTGAGATCCATTTGCTTTAGTAAGTTATAAAAGCTGGAGTACCGGTGAAAAGAAAATCCACTATTATAATTCATAATACATAATGTAATATTTTGGCGATATTATTGGAATTTCATTCGACCATTCTAAGCCATAATTTTTACAATTAGGTAAACCTTATCATAGAAATCCCTTATTCATCATTAATTCTAACATCGCTTATTTTAATCTTAACCTTGATTTAAGAAATCCCTTAAACCAAGCTGTTCAAATAATAGATAATTTCTAGTAGGAAACATGTTTGTAATAAAATATCAAAACGGACAATGAAGATTCTTTAGTATATTTTTTTAATGAGTTAACATTTCCGAATGATCAGAGTGCTTTTGGTGGTTTTCTAGTGATTAAAGTTAGCCCAAATTGATGGATCGCTTCCAGTAATTGTAACATTATTTAGAACTGGTACACATTTGTACTGTTCGCACAAGTTATTGTGAACATATAATATATATATATACAAGTGTGAAATTGGTATTTGGATTTAGTAAAGTAGATTCAAACGTAGCCATTCAGCCCTCAGTAGTGACCGCGCTTGCAGAAAAACAAAAGGCCGCCTGTCAAACTTGAATTATTATTGCTCATTCTTTCACCTTTTGTTCCATTCTGCCCAGGTTTATGTTGCCACATTTTGTATTAACATTTTAACTTTATCAAACTTTCAACATTTATCAATTCAACTTAACGTTCCGACAATCATTTGTTAGAATGGCTACATTTATTTTTGCATTTATTGTTGTAGTGGAAAGTTGCAATCTAAATAAATGTTCGAAATTGTGTTTCATCACAAAACACAAGTTTTGAAAATATAAACAGCAAACAATTAAACAAAAAAGTGTTTGTCGGATGACATTAAGAGAGATCTTCTCTTTTATTAGAAATTATTCCGACGTTTATACGCTTAAGATGAAAAGAAATTTCAGACTATTTTTACATTAAATCACCAAACTTCCACCAAGTTTTTATGATTGACTTTATAGAGGAAATCTTAACAGTGTTCACAACATTCACAATAGTTCCTCTTTTACCGAGGAAGAAAGAAAGGATAAACCAGATTAAAGAACTCGACTATTTTAGCCTTGTTTAAAGTGGGAACACGAATTCCCCCAAATTAGCTAGTACCTATTTTGGATCCACTTTTATAAAGGATTAGATTTATTAAAATAAACAGTTGACTGTAGTAGTAAAGAAGATAAAGCATGAAGTCTAATTAGGATGTTGGAATAGTAATGAAATTGGAGACCTCTAGGATGTAGCGGTCAGGGCTAAAGCTTGAAGCTGTGTATTGATTGAGCAATCACCACCTGTCTTTTTGTAAAATGAAATGTACTGAATAATCTTGAAGATATAAATAGACTGTACCAATACGAGGTGTGGCTTATAAAATAACGAGACTATTGCTGCAAAACATTTTATTTTAAATTTAAACATATTTAGTTATTATCACCTTCAATAAACACCCCTCCCCAATCCCATAACAACGCTCCAAGCGAATTTACCATTGTTCGAAACAGTGCTGGAAGTCTTTTCCTGTCAGCTCCTGCATGACGCGTGCCGCTTTTTCTTTCACAGCTTTAACGGACTGAAATCGTGTTCCTTTTAATGCAGATTTGACTTTGGGGAACAGATAAAAGTCACATGGGACCAGGTCAGGCGAATAAGGCGGATGGCCTAAAACTGGGATGATGTACTTGGCTAGAAACGTTTTGACAGACAATGCAGTGTGAGCCGGCGCGTTTTCTTGATGGAGAACCCATGACTTGTTCTTCTACAAATTGGGTCGTTTTTTCCTTACTCTTTCACGGAGTTGAGCAAGCACCTCACGGTAGTAATGTTGATTAATTATAATCGATATTTTCATCCGTTTTGGACGTGGAAGGGCGACCCGGGCGGTCATCATCTCCGAAGTCTTCTCGGCCATCTTGGAAACGCTTGAACCACTCAAAAACTTGCGCACGTGATAAACATTTATCACCATAAACTTCTTTTAATAAAAGATAGTTCCAGCAGCGGTCTTACCCAGTTTCATGTGAAATTTCACGACAATTCGTAGCTCTACTACATGTGTAGTATCATGTTTTCGGCAAAACGAAATTAACACTTCTTACAAACGACGGTTCCGGTCAGACAGATTTCTCTACAAGCACGTGAGATGCTGCAACGAAAGAGAAGGCTTTAAGCTGCACAGCTGTCGGTCGTTAGGATTTGGCGCATGCATAGTTCTTTTGTAGCAGCATCAGTCTCGTTATTTAATAGCCACACCTCGTAGTAATAAAATTATAAAGTAATCTCTTTAATAATTACGTACACTCAAATTTGGGATCTCTTGTATCGTAATGAAAAGCATTACATATAATTTTGCTCAATTAAAGATAACGTTTATCTCTACAATTGTGGTAAATATCATCGCTAAAAATGGCATACTCTAGGAAATATTGAATGTTGAATTATATACCGTTTTATTCAGAATTGCACGCAATTTTTTGAGATTTTTAAGTTAGAGTTTTCATATAGATACAACTGTTTTTCGAACTTAATGGCCTCAAAATTTATTTCAGTTATTATAAAAGTTATAAATTAGGTAGTGGTTGAAACTTGTCTAACCTCATACAGCTTTATAATGTTAATAACTATAGTTGCACCCTTTAATTAAATTGTAGTAGAATGCTTTCTGCTTTTTTTAATTCCTTTCATTAATCATAGAAGAGAATTAATTGAAGACCTCAAAGTGGATGAAATCTCTTAAGGAGTATCTAAGCTACATTAATAAATCTTGTCTAATTGTACTGTATCAAGTAATCTTTTTGAAATATTTTTTCTAATATTATGATTTTGTTTTATATATATTCCTGCAAATTTTATCACTTTGCTTTAATTTAATATTTATAAAAAAATGTATCCTCTGGCAAAAGTAAAATTAATCCTTCAAGAACATATTATATAACATTCTTGGAAGTACGAAAGTCATTTAAAGTTTTGTTCGTTCTACTAACTGAGAAGTACATTTCTGCCAGCACAAGTTCTCCTATGAAAAGTTAGAGTATGATTGAATTGAGGTAACTCTCTCACTATCTCTAACACACCCTAACTCATACTTTAAATGGGAAAAAACGTTGAAATCGTTTTTTAAAAAAAAATCTTCACTTAAAAGTTTAAAAAAATCTATTCAATAAGGAAGCCATTTTTGGTATACCTATCAATAACATCCAAAATCATATAACATTTTTCAGTAGTGATACCAAAACTTAATATCAAATATGAGTTTAGTTTATAAGTTACGCTGACTACAGACAAATAGACCTGCCTCACACACAAAGGAAATTATAGAAATTCACTTTTTTCTCGTATAGTACTGTAACAAATTTTTCTGGTGAAAAAAAATCGTATAATTTCACGATTACAATACTTTCCTCTTTTAAGGGAAATTATTTTATAATTGGCATGTTAGTCTTCTATTGTTTATTTGGTTGCTATTTGATGTTTGTTTTTTTTATTAATTTATTCCTAAAATCTAAACTTTCTTGTCAAATTCATAGGTACAGGTTATATTATTGTTATAACTTCATACATAATACTTTACCCGATGGTATTTTGTATAAATTTGTCAAAAGTCACACTTTTAACTTCCTTGTATTATATCAATTATTCAGCTAATGATTTATAAATTTAATTCGAGGAAACGCTGGTGAATTGACCATCCTATTTCTTTATTTTCTTTGACGGAAGATTATCAAAAGCTTTCCAAGCAATTGCTATCTCTCCAATTATTCATTTCATACATATGTGTCTGTTTTATTTGAAACTCTATTTTAAATCCGATAGGTTATAGTTTGTGAACTTAGTTCATTTCATCACCGCGTTCGGTCATGTGAGTAAATTCTTATTTAATTGTAATAAAATTTCACTGTACTACATAAACTAGTTGAAGCCAACTCCATTTTTCAATAAAACTTTTCTCCAATTATAATAATTTCTTTTTAATAGTTCTGAATTCATGAAAATAAGGATATCGAGAAAATTTTACTTAATCTTTTATAAGGGGCATAGATTTCGAGTTCCCTAAGCGCCCAGGTTGTGTACCTACCAATGTGGTGTATCTTTAACCTCTACACTAGATCAGTAATTATTTCAGGGTTTTTGACTTTTCAGCGAGCACCCAGCTTAGGAAAACCCTCCCAATATCATATATTACTACTTTGGTTTCTGTGCGAGCAATACATCAGTCAATTTTTAAGACCTTTTGTGCACCTTCTCAGAAAAAAATTATTTATTTAAGTCAACGGGGACCTCACACCTATTTTTTCCCCATTACATTTTCGCAAATTGCCCAGTATCTCAGTAAAGCCTCCAATAATAGAAGCAGAAAGGCTGAAAACAAGTTTGGTACTGTGAATTTCAAAATTCATAAAGAAGTTATCTTAACGCTTAATTTATCCTTACCTAAATATTTAACAGTACTTAAAGTTTTCCTCTAGCCTTGTGAACAGTGCCTAAAAAGTTTATAACGTTTCCAATCGAATGCCTAATTAATTTGTTCTTTAAGAAACGGGTCTTTTATCGCTAATTAGGGGTAAAAGTTTTATCCAATCAGAACTTGAAGCAAAAAAAAAAGAAAATACATAACTTTAAATTACTCTTTTAATTAAATGTTTTTTTAATGATAAAAACTTTTTGGATGTAAGAATGAGTATAACAAAATAAATTTAAAAAAGAGTTTTAGAAGATAAGGGATGGTAGGAATAATATTCTATAATTCCCCCTAGTCGATTAGGTCAATGATAAGAAAGGGGATATGCCGATATGAATGCTATCTAGATCTGCGAATGAGTAGTCTTGCCATTTCAGTTCGGCTTGGCCTTGGACATAAAATTAAATCGATGATGATGAAGCTCATTATTGACCCCAAAGTCGATGCTGATTATTTTCTACATACTTTCAGAAAATTATTGTTCACTTAATGGAAGCATTACAATGCAATTTTTTACATTGATGTTTGTTTCTATTTGCATTCAGGAAAGCCACATTTTTTTTCAGAACATAGACTTCTATTCCTCGTATTAAACTAAATGCCAGCTCAGGTGGTAGCACTAAAAGCCATTTTTGAAATAGTGACAGTTGCATGGCAAGTGGATGTTTTAGGATATAGATGATAGTTATTAACTACAATTGTGTCCACAGAATCTGGATCTTTAACATTAATTTACAGAAACCAAATAGTCCTAGTGCATAAACATTATTGCCTGTTTTTCTGTTGTGTACCTACACACAAAAAGTGAAAGGTGCAATTGCCTTGTAATGGATCTTGGCATTACTTTTTTTTTTCTTTTTTTTGGCTTTGGCTTTCGCCATACAGCCAGCATCGTCTAGGTGCTTATCACTAGAATATCACTCACTCTCCATTCTTACTTATAAATACATTCGCTTCACACATTCATCCCTCTACTATATACAACTATTTACATAAACTACAACTAATGGATGGATCATTACTCTATATTCCTGCCATCCTTATAGCTTAACCGAAATTAAAATCACGTAATCCTTCTCTAATCATTTTCTTCCATTCATTCTATAACTTTTAAATACATTCATATTTCATTGCTAGCTCTGCTATAGACTTAAGCTATGTTGGTGGAGAATATTATGTCTTCGTAGCGAAATGGTGCATCTGATTACCTGTATATGTCGTCAAACATTCGTTTCCTGTCTACCACATAACGTGAACATATCATTATTATATGTTTGAAATCCTCCTCCTCATTGCAATCTACGCAAAGAGGAGAGGACCTTTTGTTGATCCTGTGTAGATACGATCCGCACACCGCGTGGTTCGCTCTCAGCTTGCTTATTATCGTAACAACCCATTTATTAGTGACAGTTCCCTTAAACCATGGTTGTCTAGGTAACTAATCAGCCATAGTTTTATAGAATCTTCCTTTATTACCATTACTGTAATCTGTTACGTTATTCCTGTCTTTTGAAAGTTCTGAAGTATACAGCTAAATACACTGTGAGAAGGTTGAAAGTATTTGGAATATTCATCGTTAATCTTTAGATGCTTGAAGAGCTCTCCCATCATAGAAACCATAAACAAACAATGTCATCGAATTCAGCTGCACTAAGAGCTCAATTTTTCTCTGAATTCCCTAAAAATACTAAATGAGTTGTTTAATTTTTTAAATAATGTCTGCTATACATCAAATAGAGTGAGTTATTAAAAAATATTTATGAATTTGTTTGTTGAAATGCGATTAGCGTTTTATTTTTGAGACTCTTGTAACTGAATAAGGAAGCAAATTTCTGTGCCATGAAGAAGGGAGTCTCGCAAGCGTAGAAAGGTTGTGCACCACTTCGTTATATTTATCCAGTACATTTGCCGCAGTCTTTGCCGTCTGTTTTTAGAGTAGCAAAAAGAGAACAAGGATATTGCTCCCCTCTAGGTGTAACTGAGAGAATAGGAATGGAAGGACCTTTTAATTAAATAAAAATGTCCTCGGACAAAGTTAATTCTGGACAAAAGGAACAGTACCGTGTCAAGTTTGCCCAGGAGGTGTTGCAGGAAGAAGGGAACTTAATTATCTTTCCACCTTTTACTTTCTCCTAGAATGGAACGAAAATGTTCTTTTTCTTTCTCTGTGGCTATGGTTCTCCCTACCACACCATTTACTAACTAGAATGAGCTCGTTTACTTAAGTTGGGGCAAATCTTACCTTTTCACTCCAAAAAAAAATGAAAAGAAAAACTGAAATGAGTCTGACTTGAAAGATCAAAATGAAATGTCAGAATAAAAAAAAACAGTTATTAAAAAGTTAAATGGGAGGAGATAGAGCTACTTTGATAAGTGTGAAATTACTTTTAGTATCTGCTATTTTCAACGAACAAGAAAACTTATTTCATATAGCACAACTGGAAGGTAATAACTGCTTGGATTCCATTTAAAAACAATCACAAGTTTCTTTATAACCAAAATATCCGCTAGATGGCATACGCAGTTCTAGTTGGCTATTTTGTAGTAAAATTCAGCTGTGAGACACCACTGAGTCTTTCTTTCCAAAGCTACTATGATTCTCTATATGCCGAATCTTGATTTCTCATTTCGTTCAGCACTATTCCATTATTGTCCATTATCAGTTGTTATATTTAAATACAATAACAATTTTTATTATGACGGAAAAATAGAAAAATTAGAAACATTTTTATTTTATTTGTAATATCACCAGATTTCCTATTCAACCGTCAAATCAGATTCTATGATCTATTGAAACCTCTCCTAAAAAGCTTTGATTCAATATCCAGGATCTAAAGTCTAAATTCACAGATCTGCTGTGAAATGGATTCTTTAAACTCTTTCTTATTTCTGTTTAGCATAGATTGTCTAGCTGCTTTTAATGAATTTTTTTTTTTTTTGAAAATTTAAACCAAAATTAAACAAGGAGATTGTTATTAAATGAGACAATAGAATTCTAGAGATTGGCCCATAAACCAGTTCATTTTAAGAAAGCTGCTATTTTTTTTTGTCTTTTTTGCTACCTTTTACTCCAACGGGACTTGTGTGAAGTTTTTTGTCCCAAAATATATGCCCAAGCGAATCATTGTATTAGTTATTATTTAAATGAATTCAAGCTATTTTGAGCATTTATTCTAATTTTACCCATTTATTTAAAATATAATTATGAAAAATATTATGTAATAATATTACTTTGTGGGTCTACTGATCAAGAGCGTGGCTTTATAAGTGGGAGATCCCCAGTTCGAATCCCGCGTAGGACTACACTTTTAAAAAAGTATTATGATTCTTTAAGTAATAAGAATGGCTGCATACTCGGCATCCGAACTGGGGATCTCCCACTTACGCTCTTGACCACTAGACCAACACCCGCCCCTCCCTGGCAAGATATTGTTACCGTAATCATAGGTGAAGAAGTCTTGCATACGAGGTACATTAACATGATGTGATGGTTGCTTTTATTTGATGATAAAACCAATTTATCCTGATTCACCCACAACCATTACGTCACACCACATGTTTTAAAATCCTCAATTATTATTATTTTTGTTATTTGCCTCACAAATAACATTTTTCGCAGTCAGAGGACCTCCCAAAACGTGTATTTCTGGTGGAAAATTAATATCGAAAACCGTACTCGAATAGATAAAATTGTAACTTTAATCTTAAATATCTCAACTAGTATTAGGGATATCAAAACGGGGTTAACGTCATTTTTCACAGTTTTTTATGAAGTTTTCATTATCATTGTCAAAACCAGTGGTCCTCACGAAACCCCAATCGGGTTTTTGGCTGTAACTCCGCCAAAAATAAAGATACAGCATCGGGGGTGGAAAATTTGAAAACTAAACAAAAAAAACATAGTTTACTTCATGAGTTTTTTCGAAATTCCGCTTTCCTAAAACGTTATTAGCGATTGGTGCGTTTTAAATGGATCACCCTGTACATATATTGTAATTACTGAAGTTAGAATTGTGTGATTGTTCACTATAGATTTTTTCAAAGGTAAATGGAATAAAAACCTGTAAGCAAGGTAAGTTTGAAGGGATTAAATAGGTCACAACTATAGATTTAGGTAATTACGTTTTTTATGTTCTAGAGAAGGCACGTAGATATTTTTATTTTTGCACCTGTTAAAGTAACAACAATTACAGTTTATTGCAGATTATTTCTGCAAGTTCTTTACTGAATTGTTAGCAAAACCTTTTGAGTTACCCCTACGTTGTTTCGCTTCGAGTTCAAACTTAGTTGAAGAATTGAAAATTAGTGATATTGTATTTGATTTAATTCTTTTCATTAAATTAAATTACTATATTTCTTAAGAAAAAAAACAACATACAAATGGGCAAAGCGGATAGTTCAGCTAATGAAAATTATTTTATAAATATTAATTTCATCGTTTGTTTAGTTGGAGGGTTTGGTTTTAATTTAAGGTTTCTTATTAATTCATTCGGGTCAATTAATGCTTATCGTTGTGGAATGCTGAAATCAGATTTACATGAAACGAAAACTAAGAAAAGGATCTAAGGCCTCTGTCCGCCTGAATGGACATCAATTAAGAGTGTTGTAAAATTTGAATAATTGATTGGAAATATTCTATCATCAGCCTCTTTATATATTTAGGGAAATGTTATAAACAGAAATAAGAAAGAGAAAGTTTCAGGTCCAGGATGGCGTCACAAAAAGTTCTCTTAAATTGCAGGACAAAAAAAAAAGTAAAGTTTATTTATGTGCTTGGTTCAGAGTTCAAGGAAAGATAATTTACATCCTCCCTACTTCTGGTGTGACAAAACTCTCCAAACTTTATTTTACCCTCAGTAAATTTTCAATAAATCACAAATTTCCTTCATACATTCAGGTGCCCTTGTATTAAGAAATTAGTTTGCTAGTGGAATCTGTAATGTTTTAATCCCACTATCTCCATTTCAAGCCGGGATGTCTTGTATACTCTATAAAACATTTTAAATCAATTTTTAGGTTCAAAATAAATAAATTTAAAAAAAACAGCGAAAGATTTATAGAACATTCCAATTTCAGAAAAAGTGCCAGAGTTGGAACCGTTTTCGAAAACATTTTTTTAAACTCCAGAATCTTTTCCCACAAAAAATGTATCATTCGTTAACAATTTTCTTTAAAAGTTAAATTCTAGCGAAAAAATTAACAACGTAACATAAAATATAGATGTATTATAACAATGTACAGAAATAGACATTAAGAAAGAAGCACAATGGGATAGTTTGCCAACAGTCTGCTAAAAATTTATTTTTAAATAGCCAGGAGAAGCATAAGTCGATGTCAATTAAATATGTAGCGGAAAAAATTTTAGTGTAGAATGAATACATGAAGTCGCCTTGCTTATTTCAGTTATTTGGAACACCAGGGAGCCTTCTAATTCAAAAAATTAATATTTAAAAAAAACGTGCTTTCTGATTTTTTTTCAACAACATAAATTGCTGTAAGCGTAAAGATTGTAATAATTTCTGGAGGCGCTCGCAGGGTAAAGTGAAGTGAATGTAAAAGAAGTAAATCTTTTAAAGGATTAGTTTTTGAGTGAATGAAAACTTCTAGAAGAAATAGAAAGTTAGGTTTTATTAAAATTATTAATACTTACAATACTTATGTAAAACTATCCAAAATATTGTGAGAAAGAAAAATGGAAGAAACTAGCACCAGCAAGTAGCCCAACCAATGTAAGCCAATGCGTGGAACCCTAAATTCCAGTGGCACTCTTGATGTGATGAGACCCTTGAAGATGCCAAGATTTAGATCAGAGCAACTTAATTCTGCCCAAAGGTCTTTTAACAAAGCACCCTCCAGACAATAATACCTTTCAACGGAGCCTTTTACACTCTCTAGCTTGCTGTAGCTAGACATTAATAGGAAAGGTCGAAGAAAAAAATAACACTATTTAACTGGTTGGAAGACCAGTTTCACATCATTTCGAAAGCAAAATAATACTCTTTGTGAGGGAGACTCTGGATAATTAAACTCTTGAAAAATATTAGTTTACAAACTAAGGTTATGTAATAACACCTATGCAGAAGGTAATTTTCTAATTTTTCAATCCACATTAAATTTGATAGGAAGTTATATAAAATATACCACTTACATATCAAATTGCAGTTACGTGCATCCTTAGTTACAAGTTGATTTTTTTTTTCATTTTATATTGTTGAAAAAAATTGTAAATGATCGCAGTAGCGTAACGATTCTTTTTCAAATAATGAGATTCGATTAAAAAAAAAGTTTTGAATTTATGAAAACCAACCAAAATGAGCACACATTGTCGGAAATTAGCTCTGATAAAATCCAGTATTGTAGGATTCTTGAAAAAATACACAAATATTAGAATCATAAAGATTTAAGATATCTAATTGAGCAAGTAAATTCTTTTTAAATTGGCATAAATGTTTTTCTTATGATATAATATTCTGGAAGAGGCTAAGATCGTTTATCCACCACGCAAAACTAAAATAATAACAGTTATTAAAACTTTAGAAAAATTCTAAGAATGCTGTGCACTGATTGATACATTAGCATCACAGTATGATCTACTATAGTTGCACCAGTACTTGGCCAAATATGTGGGCCAAGGGAATTTGTAATAAAGCTTGCTCAAAAAAGTTCCATCGACAATTTCTAGCAGAATGTAAAGAGAAGTTGTCCCATCCAGGCAACTTCCCTAATAGATTACTCCAGCTAGCAGACTTTTCCACACAGCGTTCCAGACTTCCATTCATCATTAAACGATTACAGAACCATTTATATCCGACTACTAAGCGATTGTAGCTTCTAACCCCTCGATTCCCTAACCTTCATTGCTTACAAACTTTTACAATCATATATCATTCTATCAGCGTTTCTTAACATTTTAGGTTTGCGACCCACTAAAGGTCGTGAAGGCCTCAAGTAAATAACTAAAATCAAACTGTTTCTGTTGACAGAAACCCTATCATAATTATTTTTAAAAAAAGTGGACTTTATTGTACCAGTTAGGTGGTGAAGGCGGCTAACAATAGTACTTTACTAAAAATTTATCATATCAAAATGAAATCCAAGCACGGCTTTTACTTTTTAAAAGTAAGGAAGTATTATTCAATTTTTAAAAATTAAGTTACCCCTCACAACTGCATAATTTGAGCTCTTCTGAATAAAATAACATAAATCTCGTGTGAACACTCATAAAACCTACTTCCTAAAATTACTGACCCATTCCTTAAAGGTTTAATTAAAAGTAGAAATAATGAATTTAACCAGAGGGAACACCGCTTAAAATTGAAGTCTTTATTACACATAAGCCAAGATATTAAAATGAAACTGAACTTTATGCAACCATTTTTCCCTTTTTAATCTCAACACAAATGCAAATCATGAAATTCAAGGAATGCAAATCGAGTTTAAGTTTGTGTATAGCAGCAGTTAGGTTTATTCTAGCCACAATTATATTAAGTTCAATTATTCAAGTATAATAAAAGCCTATCATTTACATAGTTGCCTTTAAATTCTAACAGAAAAAGGGAACTAACTATTGAACTCTTTTTTGAATTTCATATTTCTATTTAAGTCTACTATTCTCTCTTGAATTCGAAGAAACATTGATTTCTAACAATTTTACTTTTTTCTTAAAATAGTATTGTATACATTTTTTCCTTGAATGCAAGTAATTTGTAATTGTAAGTTGAAATAATTGAGGCTATTAATTGGATACTAATCGGTGTTTCCAGAAAATACAGTTGAAAAAAGACTCATTAAATAATTTCAGTTTCCAAAAATTAGAACAAAACTAATATTTTATTAGGAACATTATTTTTTATTTGCCATCAATATCAGAATTTTGGGTATAACATCACAGCTAATTAATGATGAGGCTAATTGTGTAATTATCTAATTATGTTCAAGAATGTTAAAAATCAATAAACATCAAATAATCAATTGTGAGCACTCACATTACTTTCTTGTGACCCATTTTGGGGAAGCATGAAGCGCCTGGTCTCTCAGCCCACAAATCTACATATCAGAAAAGATATTGATCTTACTCATCAAGATATAATAAACATAATGTGATTGTGCAACAAACCTCATAAACAACAACACTGCATTCGAGGCTTCAACATTTCAATCTTCATAAAAAACTATCCGTGAAAAGAAATCGCTATATGGCAATCGTGGCTCTTCACGAAATGTTCGGTCGAAAATTTACATTCTAAGAAGTTACCACGAAAATATTGAAGATATCGATCGTTAGAGTAGTAGTTAGGTTAGAGAAGTTTAACATCTTAAAGAAGAGTAATTCCTGGAGAAATATAAGCTAATATGTATTGTCTAAAAAGTAAGTATTTTAAACTGTGTAGGTTCTAATATTATCAAAATAAGTAATGCAACCTTTTATAACTATATCAAAATAGTATGTTGGCTTTAATCTGAGAGGTGCCATGAATCAAACCAGAGGTACAGTCGAGGCACTCTTTACGATTTAGCCACTTTGTTATAACCCATTCTTATAACTACAACAATACAACACTACTGGCTTGTTTTATCAGGTACAAAAGTTCTTTTGACGAGCTTCTATTTAGCTTTGTTTTCTTGTGAGCGATTTATGTTCGGTTCTAGATAAGATATAAACAAAGAGGTCCCAGCATTTTGAATAAAAGCGAGGGTAGTAGAGTAGTTGCTGCAGTTTAAGCGGAACGTCATCTTATCATTGTTTATGAAATCCACCAAGCGCAGGAGTATAAAAAAATAATATTAATTGTGTCCAGAAGTGTTAGCTAATAACATTATGGACAGCCTGTAAAATCGTTTTAAAAAGTTATTCACTTATCTTTCAAAATTGAATAGTAATTTACAATTCACTATGTTACCTTTGCGGATTACATATTTATATGCAGTCTAGTATGGTTTGATAAATAAGACCGGATAATATATGTGAATAGAGTTTCTCTCATATGAGATAATTCTGCAAGCCTGCATAGAGAGTCACCGGAGATGATATTGTGCCAGAGATTTGTGTTCTGTATGTCTATTTGTTTGTGCTCGCATCTCTGTACATGCTCTATACGTTTAGATATAATATTGCAATGTGGTATATATATTTGCTCCATGATACCATATATATCCAGTAAAGCTGAACATTGCAATTTTGCAAACGCTAACCAATTAAATATAACAATTTTGAACAAATTTATTCCTCATGAACACAGTTTTCTTATTTAATCTTTTTTTGACTTTGTTTAATTTTCATTGATAATTAAAATTTCATTGTATCGATACAAAAATTTTGTAATGCTTTAAATAAATATGATAAATTCAGAAAATTTTAAAATGTGTTCAACCAAGTTTAATGGAAATCAATAGCATTGTTTTTGGGGCAAATTCAAAAACTAGAAAAATTGATTCAGTAAATGGATCTTCCTATTAGATAATTCCGCCGCAATGGTTATTGTCAAATCCCATCGTAGCATCATATTTCTAAACTTTTTGAACTGTGATGACCACACACATACAGATTAATGTCAAAACCTATTATTCTCAGGAGACAAAGTATATTCAGATGAAAATCTCCAAATCAAAAATCAGTCCGGTCGCCAGATATGAATACGAATTAAAAAAATATATATATATTAGTAAAAAGTAAAGTAATCGCCTATTTTTTCAGACTAGGCTTAACGTCCAACTTCCAATTAGGTGTCCTGGACGGAAGGCGGAACCACATACTTTACTCTAAACAATTTTTTCTAACAGATAAAAAGTAGCCGTAAGCGGGATTCGAACTGGGGATCTCCCACTTACAAAGCCACGTTCTTGACCACAAGACCAACACCCGCCCCCAAAATTTAGTACTTTCGTTCCATCACAATCAGAACCAAAATACAATAAAAAAAAATGCAGAATGGCGCTCGCAGTCAACATACAAAGTGGGTCTGGCTCTGTGCAGGATAATTTACTATAACTTTACCCTTTAGATATTTTAACTGAATCTGTTGTTAGGGTCAAACAGATTCTTCAAAGCTCTTAAACAAAGGAAATATAACGTTATTTTGCATTTTAGAGCATAATTGTGAGTAGAAAGCTGTGCCCAGTTACCTGCGAAAGAGTTAATTGGGGTACCAGAAGATTATACGAGTTAGACTTATTCTCCAGTGTTGCAGGTGAATAGCGTTTTTATTCTGAATTTTGGAGGATATTAGAACTCATTTTCCTAACATAATTTATTTTCTGACGTTCACATTTAAATGTAATTTCCAATTCATTTAATAGATGTTTTAATTTATTCCAAAATTAGTAAGATTGACGTGGTATAAAATTGCCAAATCACCTGTAATGAAGTACTAATTCTACTAAAGGAAAATGTGGCCTTCACCATTTAAGTACCAAGTCGGTTATAGAAGGATTTAAGGAAATCATAATTGAGGTTCTGGAAGAAACGTTACACTTTTCTCAAAGTTAGTTAGTGTTCTATTATATTATTAAGGGCAAGTAACATTCAGTATAAATGAGGAGTTTGTTGAAATTCTACTAACAATCGTTTTTCACTTAAGAGAACGACTTATGAATGTTCAAATCATATTAGTTATTTCTTGCTGCGGTTATGTTATTCACCAGAAAGGTATTAAATTAATATGAATAATTTCTTTACTGATGAGTTACTTGAATGTCTCCTATTACTGCTCAGGAGTACTGAATTGACTTAGAATGAAGTCCCGAGTTCGAAACCACTTTCATCTCTTAAACTTCATCTTACCCTAGGATCCTCTCATTTTGTTAATGGTAGTTTAGCCAGAGCTTAAGAATAGTGCATTGAGAGATCTCGGCATTCTTCAATAATTGAAAAAATCCAGAAACATTAAATTGCTGTAAAATTTTAAATGGATACCTTGCAAAAAGAATTAATACAATTATTGAAAAACATTACTGGCAATTTTCTTTGTTTTGGCTGAATACAGTTTGGTGAAATAATTTATTGATTAGTTAACTACTTAGAAGAATCAAAAATCTTTTATTACAACAGTATATAAATGTAATCTTCAACATGCTGAATCAACCATCTAAATATTATTGAAAAAAGTGCAAAGATAAGCTTGATTGAATGAGCTCTAAATCTATAACAGAAGATTATCTAGTTGGGAAAATTATGTTATAGCACAAACTTTATATCACTTTAATAGGGTCCACTGTAACTTATTTGTTGCTCAATTTCCTCTTTTATGAGATAATGGTCCATTTCTGGGCTATAACCATTTATTTAGTTATTGGGAGTTTTCTTATTATCTTGTACTATTATTAATAGATTTCTTCTTGTAAGGAGCTTTAATAGGAATAGCATGTGATAACATATACTGAAAATACATTCTTTTTTCTTACGATCTCAGGAGCAATAAATGTTATTGCTATATTTCTTAAAATGGTATATATTTCTTCTTAAAGGAAAAAAAAATAATTCTAAAATTGTAAGAATAAAGTTCCAATATAAACACAACTAGATATTTAACTTTCTTTTCTACTCAAATACACTACCAAAAGTATATACACTACCAAAAGTAAATATACTACTAAAAGTAAATATACTACTAAAAGTAAATACACTATTCTAATGAAAGTAGTACTTTTAATTTATAACCAACTCATGGATGACATTCAGTGAAACTACTACCTTAGGACTTTAAGTCCTACCTATAAGATTGCTTCTTCCAAGTTATCCAAGTCTCCTCCTGCTCTCTTACACATCCAATCCTCGCTTCCTTGAAGGGATTATTCTCTCTCTACTCCCTAACATTCTATTTACGGCTGATCTTCCTCCACCCAACACTTCACTTTAGTCATATGTCAATGATACTTTCAACCTATCCCTCCGATCCATCCAGTCTCATCTCGAATGCAGATTTTGCTTAAAAAGAATGAAGGTAAACGAGGCCTTCAACTTCAATCATAAAGTATTCCCTCCAATTTATCAGAACCATAGTCCTATCCTCCGGTAGATAAGGTGCGATATCTCGGACTCTACCTCGAGAAACGCCTTCACATGGAAAAACCCCTGACTCAAGTGGTATGAACTTAACTTACGTTACCGAATGATCAAGCCTACTCGATAATCGATCCAAATTGACTCTTAAAAACAAAAAGAAACTATACAGAAAATATCTATATATATTGTATGTTTATTAAGTATGTTGTACGAAATCATATGATTACAACAAACGGATGTGCTTAGTTATTGCAGAAAAAAAAAATGGACGCTACAAAACAATAGCCTCAGCTCCACATGCTACCAAACCTTCACTGGCTCGTAATTCGTCTGAGAATTTTCCATTCCCACACATTCAGAGCTTGGTTGTCCTTACTAGTTAACTCGTATGTTATAATTGACTTTATATTGTCAGCTTCACACATCTAGACATCGTTCTAAAACGAGGCAACTTTTGTACGGCAAAGTAGGATTTAATGCGTGCAACCAATTTTGCCTTAATATCCGAGCCCACTTCAATAGACTTCCTGACAACCGTCCCTAAATATTTATATGAATTTACCCTCGCAGTTGTATGGTTCATCATCTCAAGGTTTCTCTTTCTTTGCCTGGTTCTTATAATGAATGCCGCAATCACCACGACATCAGCGAACGCCATATGTTGAGTAACACGTTTTTAGCTATTGTATTTGCTCTTACTGCTAATTCAACCGCTATGTTAAACAAACTGGTGAGAGAGTAGCATGTAACTTAATAACTTCTGAGCTGACGTCAATTACAGTGTGTAGAAATAATAGAATTTGAAAACCGAACAAATTAACATTTTGAAAAGCACATTTCCATAAATATCTAAACATTTTTCATTAAAATATTTTGTTTGTTTTCTTCCAGGTGAACTTTGCCAACCGTTGAACTGCAAAAAAAAGGAACTATGTCTGTTAGAGAATCCGTTCACAGCAGTGTGCGTTAGCAAGAAGGAATTACATAAAAGTGGCGATGTAGTGGTTCCTAGATCAAAATTAAGTCCAGAAGAAGCGGCTAGATACTCTCAGGATCAAAATGAAGAGGATGTATTCTATGACAGTGAAGATGAAGATGACGAAGATGATCCTGAAACCAATCAGGATGTTTTAACACCGTTAGTATTCATTAATAATATTTTCTCTGCCTAGAGCCTCTTTCTGCTCACTGTACAATTACATTAATGGAACGGACAGTAAGTTTAATAAAACTAAACAATTATTAATTAAAAGTCCTTATTAAGTCCAGCTCATTTTACTTACACATAGATTCTCCTGCAGATAGAAGCGATTCGCAATACAATAACTGCAATTTAATTATAAGTATAAGTACAAAGAAACAAGAGTTTTTGATCTTGTAATTAACTGATTTGAAGAAAATGTTACTCCTATGATGTACAACTAAAGTTAAATCTCAGTGATAAGATATAATAATAATTAATCCTTTATTTTTAAAATAAACAAATAATAATACAAAATACAAAATTTGGAAATTGCATGGCCTATAGCCGTCTGCAGGAGTTAGCCTTTATATAAAGAAAATATATATATATATAAATACATTAAAATAAGAAATACATAAAAATAAGGACATGATACAAAAAAGAAAAAAATAAAGAAAATGAGGTTTGAAGTAAATACAATGAAGAGGAAACCAAATTCTAAAGCTAAACAAAAAAGAAAAGAAAATAAAACAAACTTCTTGAGAGTTAAAAATAATAATAATAATAATAAAAGATATTTAAATTTTACATTCTACATTTATAATTTTGTGTCTTAAAATCCAGGCTCTCTTAGCAAAAGTGATCAGCGGAAGATAATCCAGGGTGGACAGTAAATCAACAATATAATGACCAGAAAGACTAAAACTCCCCATGATCTGGAGTCGGAGTTCACCTAGAGTAGGACATATAGCCAGGAAATGATACAGATCCTCCTGTGCCCCTAAGGAGCACAGAGGGCACATGCTCTCATCACCCTGCCGCTCCAACCATGGGACACTATTCAGCCTGAGTAGCTCGGCTCGAATTTTAAAGAGCCAGCCAAGGTCTCTAAAATTTAATTGCGCATTGGCTATATGTCCAAAAAGCGAACAGCTATCATCTATGTCCTCCATTAGTGTCCTGTAAAGGAGGAAACGCTCAGTCTTTCTGGCCCTTCTCACAGACTCCTCCCGAAAAGCACCCCGCACTGTATCCGCCAACGCAGTCAATTGCGGTTGCCACACATTGATGACGTCCAAGGATAAGTCGAATGCCAACGAATGTTTCTGCGCCAGGACATTCCAACGCCGAAAAAATGCCGCACCCCTTCCAATAATTTCAAGCGCCACAATACGTGAAAGACGGGAAGGTGGAAGCATGAGGATTTTACGGATGTATTTAAAGTGGAGGTGCAAGGTGAATACAAAAATAGGATCGACCGAGGTTTCCAAGTGGAGGATGTAATTAGGGGTCGAAGTGGGGAGAGCAAAGAGCTTTTTAATATAATAGCGCTGGAACTTTTCCAATACTTCAAATTCTTCAAAACCCCAGACCTGACAACCGTAGCAGACTATCGCACGGTGATAAGATATATTTTCCAAGTAAAAACTAGTAATGTTTAATAATAGTAAGTAGTTAGGTCTCCTTCAGGTTTAGCAATTACTATTTAGCAGGCAGGTTTATTGTTCATTTTAAAAAAGTACAGTATCTTTCGGCAGCTACATCTGCTAGAAGTTAATTATATTATATTAAAAATATATTACTTTAAAACTGCTAATGGCATCTTTAATGAGGACATTTCACTTCCAGTTTGCACAGAGTAAGAGATAACTTGAAATTTTTATGCACATCGATTTTTAAGGTTAACATACGTATAATATTGTAAAAATGTTTTTTAATAAAATAGCCATTCACTATTGCGTTTTCTTCATTTTTTTTTTTTTTTTTGTAGGTACTGTCTTGTTTTTGCTAACAATAATACAATAAATCTCTTGCAGTAACTTCATTGATCGAAATTTTTAATTTTTTTTTAAAATTATATTAAAAATATAATATATTTACGATTTCCATTTAGGATTAGGATTAAAATGACGCTAAAAACCCTCTGCATTTATCTATCAAAATGGTACTTCCGTTCATCCGATCTTTTCAAATTTGGAACGTACTGTAACTTTATATTGTACATAAGAGAGAAGCTTAACCGAATTCTCTCCCAGATTTGCGTTAATCTAAAGTTACATTTTCCAGGAAAATGTTTCATACAAAAGTTATAGAACTAAAAATTTGCAATGAGCATACAATTTTTAAAGAAAATAATTGTAAAATCAACTCGGGAACCTTTTCATTTACCAAAATTATTTCCTGCCGCAACATGGTGAATCATTTCACTTCATCTTGATAATGTTATCCTTACAAGTTAATCACCATTATTGACCATTGTACTAGGCTAATTAAAAAAAAAATCAGAAAACATCCCATATATTAAAATAAAAAAAAACTAGCGCGCAGTTGAATGCATAAGCAGTCTAGTCTCTTATGTAGCAATAAACAAAAGCAGGAACTTACAATCCAGAATTTTCAACAAAACTTTATTAAAAATAGAAAATACAAAATTAAACACTTCTTAAGTTAGTTTTCGTTTAGTTTTTTAAGTATAACTTTAAAAGAGCTAAATACAAAATTTACAAGTTACTGTATTTAAATTAAGTTATTAAATACTATGAAGAAAAAATACAAAATATACTAACTATGCAGGTACCTTTTTCATAAGTCTACTTAAAAAAAAGTCGTATTTTAATATTCAACTTTTCAGAAAACATTCCTTTCATTTAAAAGTATAAATTAATTTCCTTAAGTAAGTGTTTCTTTCATATTTAGAACTTATTAATCAAATGTAGTAACAATTCCACACATAAAAATAGATGGAAGTAAACATTTAAATTTATCAGTATATAAATATAGACATTTGAGGTGAAACAGAAACATTCCTTACGAATTGTCTTTCACAACCGGAAATAGCCAAAATAAACAAACGATATATTAAAAAAAAATACAGCCCCCTACAAGCAAACTATCACAATACATACAACTAATTTTTTTAACCTTAGCAGGATTTTTTTTAAATTATATTTCCAATATTGCAGCAAATGTTGATAATCCGTAAGTCAGAAAGCTGTAGGACAAACATTTTATTTTGTTCTATCAAAAGGAAAAGTTGTTGATTTATTAATGTGTTCAACATACATATACAAATTTATAATCAAAAATATCAATTAAATGAAACGAAACCAATATATAATAAACAATAAAATTATAATTATTAACTAAGTATATACATAATATTCTTTAGTCTTCGTATACGCTTCGATAAATTTTCGCCCATCTTCTGTTGGTGAAGAAAACGCCATGTCCGAACATTTGAGGATGTAGCCGAAAGTAAAATTGCATCTAATTACAAAAGTAAACAAAATAAATAAAGGTTTTTGAATATAAAAGATTTATGTACATATTTTATTAGCTTATATACACATATATTGCCATTTACTTATGGTATAAGATAAAAAAAAAACAAGCAATGTGCTAGGTATTCAGGATGAAGATGATAATTTAACAAATGTAGAATAAATATAGGAATGTGAAATTAAAATTTTTGCAAATATAATAATATTGTTTATTTTCTAAAACAGAAGTAGCGCTATAAGCGAAGTGCAGAAAACAAGACAAAAATGTCATTTTTGGAGTAATGCAGCGATAAGATAAACAATCAATCAATTTGCAGGTAGACGTGTTTGATCCTGAGTCTTGGTGCTCATTCATAAAAAAAATAAAGAATTTTGCATCTATGGAATAGACAGAAATATAGAGGAAAAAACAAAAGACTGAAAAATATGTTTCGCTAATCAAGTACAGCACAAATAACTAGTCAATGTTAGAAGCAACATAGATATCTATTATGCATATTGGACACTTATTCTAAGTGGGTAGAAATCTAGCCGACTACAGAAATGTTGGCCAGGTTTGGATTGCCGAAACAATACTTGTTACAGTTACCTGCAATGGAAGAAGTTATATCTCTCTGGCATTCAAAGAATTTTTGAAAGCTATTGGAATTCACTCACCACATACCTAATGCCCAGTAGCAATTAGCTTCGAATGATTAGCGGAAAGAAAGTCGTACGTCACATATTTAAAAAAAAAAGTAAGGTTGGACTAAGGAGACCTCTACTCCAAACTTACTCACTTTTTACTGTATTTTCACAAAACCCCGACCGCAATGACGAGTAAGTCCACTCATGTTTGGACAAAATATCCGCAACGTATTGGCTCTAGTAAGGATAAACAACTAAAGAAGTATGCTCAGAGCAGTTGCCGTACTCTCAGGAAGGAAGCAAGAAAGGAATTCTTTTTTAGGGGAAAAATTGTTAGTAAGGATTTACGACCGGAACACTAGGAAAAGGGAAGTTAGGAGGGGAGGGAAAGTCATGGATTGAGTGAGAATAGAGATAGTGAACTATGGACACGGAATGCCGACATTTAAGAAAAATGTAATAACCAGGGTCATACAAAAATATATGTGGAGAGTTGTTTTATTTATGTGTATTTTATTTTATTGTTTTATTATTGTTGTTATATATACAGGGTGATCCATTTAAAACGCACCAATCCGCGTACGCATCATTCTTATTACTTAAAAAATCATTACACTTTTTTAATAAAGTGTAGTCATACGCGGGATTCGAACTGGGGAACTCCCACTTACAAAACCACGCTCTTGATCATCAGACCAACACCCTGGCAAGATATTCTTACCGTAATCACAGTTCAAGAAGTCTTGCATACTGAGTACATTAAAATGATGTGATGGTTACTTTTATTTGATGATAAAACAAATTTATCCTGATTCACCCACAACCATTTATTTATGTATTTATCGTAAAATGTACATTATACTACATGTTTTAAAATCTTCAATTATTATTATTTTTTTACTTTGCGCCACCAATAACATTTTTGGCAGTCAGAGGACCTCCCAAAACGTGTATTTCTGGTGGAAAATTAATATCGAAAACCGTTCACGAATAGATAAAATTGTAAATTTGATCTTAAATATCTCAACTAATATTAGGGATATCGAAACGGGGTTAGCGTCATTTTTCACAGTATTTTATGTAGTTTCCATAATCATTGTCAAAACTAGTGGTCCTTATGAAACCCTAATCGGGTTTTTGGCCGTAACTCCGCCAAAAATGAAGATACAGCATCGGGGGTGGAAAATTTTAAAACAAGACCAAAAAAAACATATAGTTTACTTCGTGGGTTTTTTCGAAATTTCGCTTTCCTAAAAGGTTATTAGCGATTGGTGCGTTTTAAATGGATTACCCGTATTAAAACTGTCCGGTAGGACAGTTGTATAAGGGTTGATCATCAAAAAGTGCACGAAAAAGCGTAACGTTGAAAAACACCCAACTTTGACAATTTTTTTCTCTTTTTCTACTAAAGATAAAATTCCCAAATTTTCTTTAAAATAAAGGGCAAACCCTCCTTTATGACTGTAATTTTTTTGCAACAACCCAGATCTAATCGGTTTCGAGAAAAAAGTTGCTGAAAATGAGCAAAAACGGCTTTTTCAGAAATTGTTGTTGTTCTTCTTCTTCTTCTTCTTCTTCTTGTTGTTGTTGTTACCTTTTTTGTAAACTGCGTAGCGCCTAAACGCGCGAACCGATTTTCATGAATGATAGTACAGTGTGTTCATTTTAAGACGGCTCAAATGCATTTCATGCTTAAACGGTTAATCTGTGAAAAAAATGGTAGAGGAAAAATTTGTTTCCCGTCGCCTCTAGTTTCAGAATATGTGACTTGATTTTAGATTCCTGCCCGCATACGCGGCTGACGCGCGACCAAAAGTGAGGGTTCGCAGTTGACCCCCATTTTCATATACACAGTTTTAAAGAGTATAAAAAGTTATGAAAGAAACCGGAAATCACAATTCGATATCTTCAAAATTAAAGGTGCTAGGCCATTTCAAAATCAGGTATTTATTAATCATATTTCAATTTTTTAACTAGTTATCAAAGAGAAAGAAGTGCACACGATAGATCATTTTTATGTATTTTTTCATCCCCTTTCTACTGAAAATATTGCCAAGGCAGTAAAGCTAGTATTTTTCTTAATATCGGGAAATAAGTCGTTTTCCGAGTGATTTTTCTAAGAAAAATCAAATGTCAAGAGCTTTAGATGTTCTCAAGCATACACAAAATGGCTAAAAATTAATTTTACATCAGTTACAAACAACAAGGTTTAATAATTATTTGGTAATTTTGGGAGAGTTGCGTTTAATTACCAAAAAAATTGGAAACCTCCTGCCACATATTTAAGTGATCAATATCTTTCATGTAAAGGATCAAACTTATTCCTTAATTTATCAAATAATACATTTTACACAACTTCCGTAGCATGTACTGTGCCTTCAAAGGTGCCTCCTGAGATACAGAGAACAGTTGATAACCTCCAGGCTAACCTGGCTTGCGAGCCAGAGGAAATTGCCAAATAATTATTAAACCTTCTTGTTTGACACAGATGTAAAATTAATTTTTAGCCATTTTGTGTTTGCTTGAGAACATCTAAAGCTCTTAACATTTGATTTTTCTTAGAAAAATCACTCGGAAAACGACTTATTTCCCGATATTAAGAAAAATACTAGCTTTACTGCCTTGGCAATATTTTTTATAGTAGAAAGGGGATGAAAAGATACATAAAAATGTCCTATCGCGTGCTCTTCTTTCTCTTTGATAACAAGTTAAAAAATTGAAATATGATTAATAATTACCAGATTTTGAAATGGCCTAGCACCTTTAATTTTGAAGATATCGAATTGCGGTTTCCAGTTTCTTTCATAACTTTTTATACTCTTTAAAACTGTGTATATGAAAATAGGGGTCAACTGCGAACCCTCACTTTTGGTCGCGCGTCAGTCGCGTATGCGGGCAGTAATCTAAAATCAAGTCACATATTCTGAAACTAGAGGTGACGGGCAACAAATTTTTCCTCTACCATTTTTCGCTCAGATTAACCGTTTAAGCATGAAATGCATTTGAGCCGTCTTAAAATGAACACCCAGTATAAAATATATATGTATATAACAGAAAGACGCATTAAATTAGCTTCAATAATACATCATTTATGTGATATTTATGTATCACATTAAAACAATACAGAATGTATGAGCTGTTTATTTTGAAAGTGGGGCTAGTCTATTTTTTGATGAAATTGAAGATAATGGTAATTATAGATAAACTTAGTATGATTTCTTTAACTTTAAACAATTTAGAGTCAAAAAAATGCAGAATCCTAATATTTGGAAGATGGAAGTTTTAACTCTTAACAATATTGTAAATATGTTTAATCTAAGTCCATCTTAGGTTGAAATTATTTAACAGTACAGCAAAATTTAACTCCGGTTGCTGTATGTTGAAGCAAATGTGATGGTTTAACAACATGTCTGAAAGTAGGTTGTTTTTATCTATCTATTTTTGATATTGGTAATCAGTGATTGTACAATATTTCATAAAACTTATTATTATTTAATAATAATAATAAGTACATCTTAATTTTGTGTTTCATAACACCAATACCGGGAAATTTTAGTACTATTGGCAACACTCTGAAAAACTGTAAATTGTATAACATTCGACTGATATTATCGGCTATCAAGTAAATTGTGTTGTTTTGTGCTCGGTGTACGAAAAAAGTTTCATTATTTGAAAATTAATAACGGATGGTGGTTTATTTTATAAAAAGAAAAAATGGCTGAAACCGATTTCAACGGTAATTATAACTCTGATGCATCTGAAAGTGAATTTGGTAGGTACAAAAATAAAATAAAAATACTTTTCTGGGCAATAAAATCCTCATTTGCAAGTAACTTTATTATTTTTATTATGTTTGTAGTAATGAGACCCATGGCAATCGGTAATAAAAGAAGAATCTTGGAATCAGAATCTGAAGAATAGTTGAACTATTGATTAGTATTTTGTTTTTATTGTTAAAAAAAAGACTGATACGACTGAAGTATTATCCATATAAATCAACGATTACAATAATTCATTAATTTTGAAAGTGAGGCAAGTCCATTTAGTTATAAAACCTTTATTTTTCTTAGCCAGCACTGTAAACACTATTGGATTATAAACTTACATTATCTAATACCACATACAAAAAATATGTCTATTAATATTTACCAATATTTTTAAATTTACTGAACCGCTAAACATTAAATAGCTCGCAATAACAAAAAATGGACTTGCCCCTCTTTCAAAATAAAAGGCTCATATGATACTCGTAAATTAAAAATGTAAATAACGTCTACTTATTTAATTAGAAGAAATGTTCGTAACAAAATTGTAGGTATTATACATCTAAGTAGTATGGGGCAGTGCAAGTCAAAATTAAATAGTGACACTTGATCTTTCAAGTCACACAGATAGAGCACTAACTAAAAGTGATGAGTTTGAACACAGAATCTAAAAAAACTAGTTATCGACCCAAATAAAATAAAGGTGAACTGAACCGAACCAAACAAATTCTTTTAGGCAAGGCAGCAGTATGAGATCTAATCATCCATTCTCAAATTGCAAGAGTTACCCATAATAAGTGGTGAGGGAAAGTGAGCTTTTCTATTTGTTAATAATTTCACAAAGAAATAGATTAAATAGGATACTCATCTAAATATAACACTAAGTGAAACAAAATGCTTTACTAACCTTACACTATCAAGTAGACTGGTCGCAATATTGCAACGTCTGAAATGGTTGTCAACCCATATTCTAGAAATAAGACATTTTACTGGATACTCTTCTTCACTGCACAAACCAACATCGTCGCTTCCCTCAATGTGCAACATTTTGTGAGCTTTTGTTAGATAAGATACAGCGGCAACTCCGCGAATAAATTTTCCACATATGTACATATAAATCTAGATAGAAAAAAATTAGGTGAGTAAATACAATAAAATTAATTCGACAGAGGACAATTTTTATAGCAATAAATAAATTCAAAGCTAGAAACCGGTAATCAAACCCAGTATCACAATACTTCTTGGATCATGCAAAGTTAAGATGACATTAAACAAAAAGTGAACTCAGACAAACTTATAAAGCTATTGAATACTTTTCAAAATATTAAATTGTAGGATTTAAAAATTGGGAAAGTTAACTATTTTTATTCCAAGGACCAAAAAGCAGCATAAAAATTCTTTAAAATTCAGAAAACACTCTCCTTTAAGAATTACGAAACTAAGAGTTTTAAACAATCACAGCAATTCTCACCTGAGTAGTTTGAGGTCCGTTTGGGGGGTACCCAAGTTCAGAATCAATTATTTCCAAAACATTTGTACCTTTTTTCCACCACTGCCTGCAATCTGTATCTCTTACGCACACTATTTTATTTGCACCATCGTTACGTACAACTCTTTCATTTTTCCATCCCTAAACAAGAGAAAAAAACTAAATAACTAATATCTGAACACTAAACTCTTGTTAGGTTGTTCTCCAGTTAGCAATTTTCTGGTTCTTTCAACATTATTCTGAATTTAACAATGAAATCAAGTATGTACTTATTAAATTCTTATCACAATAGTTTTATAGATGTACATCCCTAACGATACGCTAGTTTTGTTTGGTCCACTATTTGGTACAAAAAAATTATCTAAATATTTTGGGAGCGGCATGTGCTCGCAAAAAATGATGCTGAAAATCATAGAGAAATTCTCTAGGTTTTCCAACTATAGGCTCATAAAATTTAACAAGAATTCTTCCGATTTATTCTACACATTAGAACTGAAAAGATGTTATTTCAAATCTCCAACAGAATAGTTAAGAAAAATTTAGGTTTCTATAAATATTTTATGTTAAATAAGTTTCAACTTACATTGTAATGCAATTCCTTAAATTTAAAGTGAAATAATTCATGCTCTGCCATATCTTCAGGATTCCCTTGAACATACATTAGTCCGCAGCCTGCGCATTCCACTTCCTTCAATTTATTTTGCCCCACATCTAACTGAAGTTGATTTAATCCCATCCCTAACTTCGGTTTCTGGCTAGAGAGTTCTCTAAAATTTTGATAATTGTTTTAATAAAAGATAGATTTTCATTTTACTTCAATGAAGGAGCAAAATCAATATTAAAATATTTCTAATATTTAGAATTGTCAACTAATGGAAAAGTAATTTACTTACAAAGTAGCTTTTGGAACTGGAGTAATGCCACAATTAGGAGTTTTATCAAAAACCGGAAACCATTTTTCTTTTGGAGGAGTGCTTGGGTCAATATTTTCATCATTAACTGCAAATAAATTTAATACCTGTAACCTTTATACGTTTTAAACAATAATTTTAAATTCATCTGGCAGTTTATGTCCAAAAAAATGAATCATTGGATAGTCCAAAGGTGAAATGGATAAGGAACCAATTTCGTGTCTTGTTCAGAAATTATTATTATTTTTTTTTTCAACTTCATTAAGGCATGCAAGATTTAAATGAACTGACTTCAAGCTTGAAGATGAAAAATAGCCAATAAAACTTAGTAGCCATCTACCAAATAAACCACTGCTTGCTGCAATATTGCAGCACTCTTAAGTTTTCCTAATAAAATGCAAGAGAATTCCAACTCTCGAAAGGTAAGCAGTAAGAGCGGGCGCTGATAGAATGAAATATAGAAATAACTACCCGAACAGAATGAACTTTCCAGCAATGATCACACAGTGTACATATATACAGCATCATCATTTGAGAAGAGACCCAAAATGTGATAACCAATCTGATCAGGCAATATTAAAAACAGTAATAATCTGAAGCACATTCTTTTAGATTGCCCAGTAAATGAGCGCTTTCAAAACAAGAATTAAGAGTACGGGCAGATCAACAAAAAGCATAATTATGAAAGACTAAGATCCAGGGCACAAGAGACATTTAAGTTATCATCTAACTCTGCTTAGAATTAACGAACGTATTAGTTAACCTGTGAAATCACTAAAAATTCCGGCTATCCGACGGAAAAAATGGCTTATTTAAGAAATTTTGCTGAAAAAAATTAATGAAACAAAAAATGTGAACAATTTTATTACCTAGGTTTAATGGTTTAATCATTTTACTTTCTTCTTTCACAGATTCATCAGGTTCTTCTGGTTTCCCCAGTCTGTCCAATAGATAGCTTACTTCCCGAGAAACTTCATCTTCTTCATCATCTTTCATCATGTCTAAAACTCCCTCTCTAATTTCTTTGAATTCGTCTAGGATATCACTCTGTTCTTCTTTTACAACTAATTCTTTACTCTTCTCTTTGGTTAGAGTGGTATCTGGCTTTTGTGGAGACATAAAAATGTCGTTTGGGAGCAAACGTTTTTTTTTAGTTGAACGTGGAGGTGTCATAACGACAGAACTGAAAAGAAAAACTGCTGAATAATGGCACCAAAATGGACTTTATCAAATCAGCAGATAATAGAAAAATAAGGCAGTAAAGAAATTATCGTTTTTACATACCTTCGCCAAGTATATTTATGCAAGTCTTCGCTAGTATTAAAAATTTCCCAGCTGTACTTCCGCTTAGTTTCATGGAGTTTTTCTAATTTCTCCTGTCTTTTCCTTTCTTTCAATTCTTTCAACGCTTTTTTCCTCTTCAGGATTTCGCGCTGTCTAATTTCCCTCTTAGACGGTTTTCTAACATCATGTCTTAGATTTGGTTGCAATTTAATCTTTTTACTAGTTTGTTTTAAGGATTTATTTGGGTCGCCAGATGATCGTGATCTTTTCTTATTTCGTGGCAAATTATCAAGAAAAAGGCAAGTTCGAGCCTTGCTGCAATAATTCAGAAATATAATATTGAATAATTCTTTGAATTTTAAATTAAAAGTAATAACACTAAAAATGTTTACTTACCTATTTTCTAGAACTGATTTTCTTATTTGCCTATACATTTCCGCTCCATCTGTTATTCTTGTTGGTGATTTAGTACCATAAAAAGTACTCGGCTTTATGAGTCCATGGTCTGGTGATAGAGGCTTTACACCACGCATTCTATGATGAGATATTACCATTAATTCATGTTATTAATGATATAATTATAATTCAGTTTATTAAAAAGAAATTTTAAAAACAAATTTTCGGGGTAAGGGCACAAAATTTTCCGAAGAAATTTGTTTGACTTCCAATTCTTCAACTCAAAGAAATTTCCCATTTAGCAATTGATGTTTGCTGATGCAATTAAATTGCCTATGAATACTGTTCAGGTAAATCAAGATTGACAAACTTCATTTCGAGTGGTTTGTCCGGCTAACCGCTCATACGTCCGAAAGGATATGATTTTAGATCCATAAAACCGAATTAAATATCCCTCTAAAAAGAAACTCACTTTGCTTTCAACAATTTTGCAAGTACTTGAAATAAGAACTATTCGGTTGGAAGATTTTTATAATTTTACGCCAATGAATTTAAATAACTCGTCAATTTAATTCTTACAATATTTTATATTTATTCCTTAAATTTTCTTATGGGACTCCATAATGTGTCCAAAAGCGGGTATGTCTAGCACCATGAAATCGAGATGTGATAACTCGCAAAAAAAGAATGGTGGATTAATCTGGACCTTTTTCGTAACAGAACTACAAGGGATCAGCACTAATGGCGAACATGAGGAAGCTGGGAAACAGTGCTCCCTCATTCTCAAGTTAAGCTCCTGAGGAAACTTTCACGAATTCCCTAGAGAAATTCAATTAAAAAATGTACTTTCTGCTTTCTCACTGATATATTGAAATTACTCTTACCTTAGAGGAGTCACAATTGGAATTGGTGATATTTTTACAGGAGAAAGAAGTTCACTGGATGTCCTACTTAATGGCGAAATATCGCTTAAATCTGAATCGCCCTTTTCAAATAAGCTTCTTCTGGTATCATTGTATGGATGTATTTCTTGAAGTACGCACTGTGATGCACGCTTTGGCGTTGACAGTGCATCAGCCATTTCGTTCTCTGTGATGGCTGCAAAATAAACATTGAATCTGATCTAAAATGCCATATTTAAGAAGTTTCATAATTATTGACTCTTATAAAACACTGTTGTATAAAAAGAAAACTGATAAATTATTTGCTAATTCTTTTTATTTGAGGCTGAAGCCTTTTTTAACGCGGTAGAAGTCACTTAGTAAAGTAAATAATACACATTTTGCTAAATAACTTGAAAAAACAAATGCTAATAATTTTGCCGAGTGTACACGGAGAAGTACTATTACCTTATAGTATATTATTAATTAAATAGTACCCACCTTGTTTAACTTCGAGGTTAGTCAAATAAATTTAACAACTAATTATCGGGTCGAAATTATCACAAAAATATGATCAAAAAACAAATTCAGGTTAAATAAGCTCTCTTAAAGAACAATTTTGAGTTTTATTGAAAGCTAGAACACATCAACTACTGAACATAGCAATGGCTACAACTTTTACCGCCAGAGACATGTTCCCGCCAAATGAATCCCCCACTATTCAGGAAATTCATGATGTTCCCACTCCACAACACAGTTGTTTTAGTGCCTGAATACAAACACAGCTGATGACGATGGAGCAACGTACGAAGGGAGTGAGTGAGAAATAGCCAAGAGAAGGCAAGTTAAGAAAATTACAAAGCTAACAATTTGCAACAAAAATGTAACATTTTTTTTATTATTGTGAAACATAATATTTTTAAGTTTATTTAAGCTTTTAAAAGGAACAAACTAACCTTTAATGTTTGTACCTTGAGTTTGAAGCCATATAATTTGATAAGATATGATTCAATGTGAATCGTTTAGATTTAAATTTTAAAAAAGAAGCAAAAAATAGCATTATGAATTGTCAGAGAGATTCGATAGAACGTTGTGACTAGTTATTTGATCAAAAACAAAAGTTCTTGAAATTTTGGCGACGAATGTTTTATACCCTGTGAAACACTTCCGTGATTCCTTCTATATTTCTGTCATTTTTTGTTTATTTATTTATTTTTTTTTTTTGTGATAGTAAAATGTTTTTATAGTTTTTCCAAAACTCGTTTTGAAGGGTCCTCAATATAAACTACTTGGTGCGTTAAGCTCGCTACTTTCTCTTGGTAGGCGCTCTTCCCCTCCAAATTTCTGTTACAAATTTTGATCACAAACTTACGAACAGCAAGACAATAATTATTTGCCCAGAAAAATGTTTTTTTCAAAATAATGGCCGGTTTAAATAAGTGCAGTTATTACTAAGTTCAAAGTAACTCAGTGAGGACCTATTATAGAAGTTTATACAAAAAAAAGGTAGTACCGTTATACCTAAGGGAAAGGGCTTATTTTTCTGACCATCGTTCAAATATTTAGCTTTTATTAGATATTGTACAAAGCCTTCACTCAGTGCATTCATTTTTGAGCCATCTCAGTACCGCTATGCCCTAGTTTGAACTTAAAAGAAGTTAGTTTGAATCGTCCGAAATCTAGTTATGAAAAATGGGAAAATGATAAATGTTAAAGTACAATGGAACATTCTTAAAAAACTAAAAGAATGACACAGTCTTTTGCCATAAATTAAGTAAATATTTAATTTTTAAAAACACTTTAAATTATTCAAATGAGCCAAAATTTTCAAAACAGAACAGGAAGTTACATTTTTGAGTTACTACCAAAGTTTCCATCAAAGCTTCCTTTGATTTTTCGTTTTTGAGATAATGTGTTCACTTAACAACTTACAAAAAAATACTTTATCGGACTCTTTAAAACGTTTATTTTAGGCGGAAACTTGACGTAAACGCATTAAGTCCTTCTTAACTAATCCAAAACAAGAAAAACCAACAGAAGATGTTGAAAAATAAAAGGATTAACTATTCAAATTCCGTCTTTACCCATGATCTCTTCTGAAAATTTTGCTACATTTTATTTGGTTTTAACCTCGTTATGATTATTATAATGCTATTTCCTTGTTTTGCTATAGAGATGAACTTAAGATTTATCAAATCTTGGCAATAATATACAAGTTAGCAAAAATATTTTCTTCAATTTTCATAATGCCATTTCTCTCTAAAATAATTTATTTCATAATTAATTGTTAGAATTTCAGACAACCTATTTAATATTCTCATTTTTATAAAAATGATTGTTTTGAGGATATTAACTAGGAAATTCAGTGAGAGTAGATTGGTTTGATTCACATAAGATATTTTCATTGCTCATTCATTTGTGTTAGCTTAATTGCCCTTGCTAAACTTTATATTTTGTGATGTACACCAAAGGTGTATCCTAAGAGGGAAATGCAAAATCAAGGGGATGAAACATCTGTTGGGGAAGGAAGACATTCTCCCTACTTCATACCATAGTCCCCTTTAAACTCAATGGCAGAGCTATCCTTATTTATATTTTGCAACAATACGGTCCCCCTTTATCCAAAAATCGACTGTTGAACATCAGCCTTCTTACACTGTTTACAATTTTTACAACTTAAAAATTTTTACTAATTCTCTTCTATCGTTAATTTAATAATAGATACATTAAACTCTAGTTACAAATTGCAGATTGTTTATTTCGTTTTCGTCTAGTAAGTTTATGGTCGTCAAATTTTCAAAATTTAAATTTTTAAATTCATTTTTTCAATTTTTTGTAAATATATGTATTAAGAGTTTCTGATAAATATTTTTAATGATTTTCTCTAATTTTCGGTTACATCGTTATTCGCTTACTTGAAATATTTTTTAAAGGAAAATTTGTTCTTTTATAAGTTCTTAGTGAAATGCAAGCGTTGGCCTCCCTCTTACATATTACTTAATCACAATGTTAGATATTCTGAATTTGACGAAAATAGGTAGATTTTGGAAGTGTGATTTAACCTAATAGAATAGATTTTTAAGTTTTTTTTGAAGATTTTCATTAAACTTGCTAATTGTTCTACTATTAAAAATCATATTATTTGATTTGGGTAGGAATAAAAAAAGACGTGTGAATTTAAATTTTCGTCACTCGTTCTATCTGAAGAAGACAAAGCGAGCTGCTTCAATGATAATGAACTCAGATTTGTCCCAAGCTCTGATTTTGTCTTCTTCAGCTTGCATTCTTTGTTGCAATGAAGGAGTCATAATGTTAAAAATTTGTCTATTACTACTCGGAATATATGCAGTAAGGGAATTCTGTTTCATAGCAGATTTTTTTAAAAAAAAATAATATTATTACAAAATATCCATGACGAGAAGTCCCCTAAATTCATTATTTGAACAAAAACAGTAACATTTTCAACAATACATATGTACATTAGAATGGGTTTTATTATTTTGTCAGAAGAACCAAAAATCATTAGCATTTTGTACTGTAGTGTATTTTAAATTATTTTATTGTTTGATGATTCTTTGTTTTAAACTTTAGTTGGTGGAAAATATAAAATTGATGGCCAATTTTTTTTTTATTCCAAACAGCCTTGGAACAGCAATTGGTGTATCGCGTTACTGGTTTTAAACATAACTATTGCATGAACTAGTGTTTGCAAAAATTTCTATTACTGGAGGATAGCCATTGAGGGAGATAACTGGATCTGTTTGAGGACTGAAAGTTGTAATGGACACGCGAGCAGCCTGTCTAGATTCTAGAACGTTCTACTAGCACTCCACTGTTGGCAGTGACGTCTCCTGAAGTAGACAATATTTCCTAGATCTTTTTCACTACCTTTTTCCCACACTATCATTCAACTGCAGATTTTTAATTATATCAACAGCTTCTAACACTCTTTAATATGTTATCTTCATAATACAATCCAACTCAAAGTCACGAAATCCAAAAACTACGTAAGTTAATTTTTTTTAATGTATCAAATAAATGTAAAACATATTAGGTAGTGCAAATTATATTTGCAATTTTTAGTATCATATTTTCAATCGAATGTAATAATTAGTCATTTATTATAACCGAAGTGAATTAAAAGAACCATGTTTGGGGAAATTGAAAAACAAAAAGAAAATGTGCACTTTTTTAATTGTCGAAGATATGATTGAAACCTTTATCTTTTGATTTCCACCTTTGGTGTTTACATTTAAGATTCTGTGATTTTTTTTATTTTAGATTTTGTCTATAACCCTTAGATTTTTGGTCTCAAAACATATTCTTAGAGATCTTTCGCCACCAAAAGATTTCCTAACATATAGATATTGCAGGGTAAAAACCAATTAATTTAGAAAATCTACCATTATAACTATAAATCCTCTTATAGCAATAAAAAGTAAAACCTTATTGGTTATAATAATTTATTTTCTCCGTAATTTATTTTATTGATCCAATTCCTGTGGGAGTAAATTTCAGGAAAAAGAAGTTGTTGCTGAGGGTTAGAGAAAAATGGATGTCTTTTTTTCATTGGTCTTTGAGATGGGTAGACAATGATCTTTCTATAAGATTCTTTTTCAAGATAAATTGTTTTAGATTTTCAATTTTTTGTTGATTTATTGTTCCGAAATATTTTTTATTTTAATGATTATATCTTTCTCAAACAGTCAAACTTATCAGGTTGCCATTTTTGTGTTATCGTTATATAGTTACACTAAAGCTATAACGTCTGGAGAGTATAATCGCTGTAATTTTAACCAATTGGTTCAAGAATTTCAAGTATTCCAGAGGAAACTTTAATTATTATTCTCAAAAAATAAATGCGGAACCTTCCACTCCAATATATCAAACCATTTAAAATGGCTAACAATTTGGATTTAGGTGTAGTTTTGGAAATGTGTGTATGGAATGCATATTAAAATTTCTGAAATTTATTTCTGTGGTGAGTTGTGGCAATTCCTATGTTTTCATGTACTAAGATTGGCAAAGATACGTTTTAATGGAAGCATGTTTTCTTTAGTGGCCATTAGTTATCATTGAGGCTTCTAATTTCAGTAGTGAAGACTAATTCCACTTTTTTAATGTCACACCTGGAACGCACTTATTCTGTAAACAGTTGGGAAGACTTCAATGAAGAAAAAATAATGATTTTCTGAAAGTTAAGAATTATATTGTTATCGGCTGTAAGAGCATCATTTAGACAGTTTGAAAAATCAATGCTTACATTTCTTATAGTTAACTGATCTGATTTCTTAATTCAAAAGTGTAAGAACTGCAATTTTAATAGGTTTGGAGAAAACAGAGAATGAAAAAATAGTACTCTTTACTTTACGCTTGTGTTGAATATTCATAATTTCTTATTATATTTAAGAAGCATTATGTAAAAACAATTTAAATTAAAATAATCATTAGTCAACTAATCACAATTTGATTTTGTTAGGTTACGAAATTCATTTAGACGATGGAAATACTCAAGTCTACAGTATGCAAATGGATGTCAATGTATAAGCAATTAGCGGACGTCCTGTCAGAGAGTTCTCTCATCAATAACTGTTTAGTCAAGAATTGTATTGCTCGCTAGTTACCCGTTCAGTATGTTGTAAACATTAAGTTACAAACTTTACTAGTCAGTACGCTTTGTTCAGTCTGTATTGAAGGATGTAAAGTTTAGGTACTCTACTGTAATCTAGTAGGTAACAACATCAGTGATGAATACATCAGTAGCCTCAGATTGTCACCTTTTAGTTATAACATTTAGGTAAATGGTTAATCTCACCATCAGCAAAATTACAGCTGTTCAAATGGTGCAGATCAAACTTGAGACTACTGTTGGAGGGGTGCGTTGCATTTTCTATTGCTCTGCACTTGGAATGTTTTTTTGCTATAGTTACTGTTATCTTCATTGATTACATCAAAGAAAGCGTTATAGGTTAAGATGAAATAGATGTGAAGCAGGCACCATAGTAGCTGAGCGGTCAGAGGCGAGGCCTGCAAATCTAAATAGAAATTGTGTTGTTGGGTTTGATTTCCAGTCTAGACCTTGGATTTTAATTGATAGTCAATAAAAGGAATTTGTATTGAAATGTGTTTGTTACTATCAGTCTACGATACTTAATTTGGTACTTAGACTTGATGCTCATCTGAAAAAAGTAGGCACTACTTTACTTTTTTTCTAAATGTGAAGCTGTAAAAAAATATAAAAGGTGAGAAGAGAATCAGTAATCCTTATATTTTTCAGTATGTAAATAGTATTCTAAGTCCCGAAGAAGATAATGAATACAAAGAAATATTGGCTTAGAAAAATTTAAATTTATTTTTATTGACCTCTTTCTAAATAGGAAATTCCAAAGAAGTGTATGCAAAAACTTAGAACTGTCGCCAAGCGTAGATAGCAATGCATTAATTATAATGTTTTTATTTACTAATTACTACTCTTTTTAATGCTATTTATGTCAGAACTAAGTTATGTTTTATCAATAATTTGCGGTTATAATTTGTATTAATCTCTAGTGAATATTCCTTGTAAAGTATATATTTAAGGCCAAATACAAGCTACCCAAAGGAGGTATTAAACATAGACGTTCACAAAAGATCGATCATTTTTTGATATGATTAAGATTAATGAATTTTTAAAAAGGAGAACAAAAGGAAAAACAATTTAATTGGTTATAAGTCCACTTATTAGATCTATAGTTTTTTTAACTTCTCTCTATTATTAGGTTGTTATTTAGTTTTAAATAAGTTTTCATGTTTTTTTTAATTAAAAATATTTTATAAAAGTTAGAAAAGTTTTTTTCTTTAATTTTAATCATTACTTTTTTCAACTTGAAATAACTTCTCTTTGTTGTCAAAAAAACGCTTGTTAAAACGCTTTATCTTTTTTATTAGAACAAACATTCTTCAGAACATAGTGAGGTCATCATCAAATTAAGCTTATTAAGAAAGTTACATTCTTTTTTAAAAATGTTAAATGCCATACCTTTTTAACTTGAATTTGAATTTTTATTGCCCTAAAAAATTGGCTTTTAAGTACCGAATGTAGGGTTTCCCTAAGAAAGTTTTGATTAATTAAATAAACCTTTATTCCCTAAAAAACGATACAACTTTATTCATTATATCAGCAAGGGTGTGAGCAATTTGATGCATTATTCGTTCGTATTCATTTTCGTTTGAATTCAACACTTTTTACTTTCGTAATCTTATACGAAGCTGAATTTTCTGAATCCTAACCCACCTTTCTGTAATTTGTCGGTTTATCTGATTATAAGGTCCAGATTTTCATATTTTTAAGTTTTATTTTCAGACCATGTTTAATTTTAAAACACAGTCTAAAGAAAAGTAATATTGTACGTTTATTAGAACTGTTTTAAGTTGTCCAGTGCAGTTAAGGTTATATTTTACATATATTATTTTTTTCTATTATAATTTTATTCTATATAATTTTATTCATATTCTGTTTCAGACGTTGCAATCCTTGCCCAGTTGTTAAACCCACCTTTCTGTGCGGAACTGATAACAGAACATACAGTTCATTATGCAGACTAGACTATCATAATTGCATCCATCACACCAATGTTAAAGTATTCTGTAAAGGATTCTGTCCATGTAAAGGTTTGTATTAACTGACTTATTTAATATTTTTAATAATATTATTGTTATGCACCATTAAGTATGCCATGTTTAAAAAAAAAAATTCAATAGCAAGAAACAATAATTGTACCAATATTATTTTTTATTATTTCAGAGGGAGATGTCCACTTGAGAAAGAAACAAAAACAAGAAGCAGAACGTATGACTAATTTGATGAATAAGTACAAAGCAACCGTTATTGAAGAATCTAAATTAAAAGATAACAATCTCATTAACAATGTTGACAAATATACCTTCACACCTCAAGATTTTAGTTACGATAATAAACATTACAAGTACATCAAGTATACCAAGCACGAGAATAAACTAAACAAGGTATGAATTCTGTTATGGCAACTCTTACAGAAGTAATTACTAGCGCTTTGTTTTTTTTTTTTTACTATTATACTTTCTCTTGTAGAAGAGATGTTGTAACATTTCTAAAAAATTCCCGATTATCTAGAAAATATTCCATGAAAAAAAAAATGTTTAATACTAAACTGAAAATTAAACCACCAAGGTACAATGCTCTAACTAAATAGATCTTGTCTTCGTCGAAATTCTGTCTTATTTTTCAAAACAGAGCCTCAGCAACCTCCACAATATCCTGAGGCACTACAGCCATGTCATCCTTTGCCTGAGAATTTAATTTAGTAAACTTCCCAACCTTTTAAAATTCGGCAAGGAATATTTTCTTCTTGGACTAAAAAAATAATAAATTACTTTTTTCTTCTGAGATAGGGATAAATAGCTGAGCTTAAGTATTTACATGATTATTACTGTAAAAATATAAAATCATTCTTTCACAAGAAGTTAAACTCTTCTCACAAAAATTGTTGACATCCTGTGACTTGCTTCAAAAAATCTCTCGTAATCCTCTTCGGGGAAAGTGATTTTTCCAGAATTCACTTCAACCATCGCTCGAAAGCCCTAGTGTTAAAAATCATTATTTTAGCACTAATACATCGGGTGGCATTGTCACACGGCTAGTATGGGTTGAAGGGATTAATTAAGAAGAAATTACATCATTATTTTGCATTCAAATATGCCTTACCACGGACGTTGGAGTATTGGCAAGTTAAGGTAGTAAATGATTAATTAAGTTGGGTAAGGTCCAGTGGTGAACGATATTTGAAAGACAGTGTGTTCAGGTTGCTTCTCCATTTTATTGTTAGGCACTGTACTCACCATTTTTGCTCAAGATGCCGATCAACTCTGAAAATCTCTTAGCTTTTATCCACCATCGTTCTCCGATAAATTTTTGGGGCATAGATTGTGTTGTAAAGTTTGTCACGGTTAAGAATTGGAAGATTATGGTTTTTACAACCTATAAAATCTAATTTCATACATTTTTTTTTTTTTTTGCAGGGAGCCACAAATCCACCCTTATACGAAGACAAAGAAAGAATGCGTGGCGATAATGACGTTATAGAAAGGAAGCCCGGTTCAAGAGTAAAAGTTGAATGCCCACCACCAGCACTTCAAGCCATGGGAGATCGATTGTTGGACTGGTTCTCTGTAATTATGGCTGACTCCAAACGAAGACAAACTCACACGCGTACAAAGGGTATTTAAAAATATTTGTAAACCATTTTATTGAATTCTTTGTTTTAAAATTTAAAAACAAAAATATTCCTTTAAGTCTTAGTCAAAAGTTACTTTGCCTTCTTTGCAATCTTCTTTGCCACTGTAATCGTATTTTTAACACAACTCTTACTATTTAAGAAGAAGATACTCTGGCCTTATTGGCGCAATGGAAAAGGCTTCGATAAACGAGATTCTTTATTTTTGTAAGTTATGAGTTAAATTTTACCACCAAATTTGCGTGAGAAGATATTTCTAGAACTACATACGGTTGCAGTAGGAGGTTTTCGGAACGGCGAAAACCACAAATAAATTACGTTGACGTTTTTATTGGTTGGTACTGTAGCAGAAACTGATTGCAGAATACCCGTATGTGAAGTGCTTTAGGTGTAGAAGTCTATTTGCTCACACTTGTCTATCTTTAAAAGAATATGACAGTTTCCCCTCGCAAAGAGTGGCCATGGATATTTTGGTGTCATTAACAGTACTCGTCCGACAGAATAGATACATCCTTGTTGTCAGCGACTACTTCACAAAATGGACGGAGCTGTACTCTGGCCAAATATTCAGAATGAACATGGTACTTTGTTGATGAGTTTGTGTATAATTATAAAACCCAGCTTGGATTTCACGCCGACCGCGGAAGGAAGGCCCTATTATGTTAAAAATTGGTTTAAAATCATAAGTAAGTATTAATTTCATTAAGCTGTTATTAATTTTTATTTTATTTCTTTAATTTATTCAATATTTTATTGGCTATATCAGGCCAACAAGCAATTACAAAGTAAAATAGGAATGTTAAGTATTTAAACTTAGCTGGTCCCCTCTTTAATTCGTAAGTAGCTCGCTTAAGTAAAGGTTTATCAATTATTCCAACAAAATTATCTATCTGCAACAATATTTAAAACTTCTAAGTTCAACTGAGCTGTTTTATTAAATTACCATTTCTTTCTGTTTGTAGCTGTAATTCGATTCCCATCAGGATGCAAAAATGAAGTTCGTTGGATGTTCCATCACCTTGATTCTGACTCCGATAGCAAACTTACACTTCAAGAGCTTTATGATCTTGAGCATGATCAAAATGAAAAATGCATAAAACCCTTCTTGGATGAATGTGATATGGACAGGTAGTAAAATATGAACATTATTTTTAATTAATTTTAAATTAATAATTAACTACTAAACTTAACATAGAAATATAATTATTTTCACTCAGCTTCATTACAAATAAATACATATATAATTCCTGTGCTTAAAAAATTAATACTCCATATGTAAGTTTCTTTGATTTTAGCCGTCCTAGCAAGCATGTTTATTGTATTCCCTGTCTAATTTTGGAGTTTCATCTATCGGTCTCACATTACTTGCTGACTGAGTGGGGAAGTAGTGCAATCGGAAACATAAGTAAAGTCGAATTTCCACACCAAACTGATTAGAAAACCTCTTATAATAGGTAAAAATCAGGAAGGGGTACAATAAACATTCGTGCTACACGAATTAAAAAAAAAAAATATATATTATCCATCACTACGCGGACATATCCACATTTTCAGTAATATGAATTTGTTCTTTAGGGATATATTTGTCACACCTCATGAATGGTGCAAATGCTTTGATAAAACAGATCGCCCCTGTGCTGCAGTAAAAAGGAGAATCTCTTCAAACATGCTAGGTATTTACAATTTAAATACAGAGTTATTTAAACATTTTAATTTAAAAATAATAATAATAATAGTAAAGCTATATCTCCTAATATTTTTTTTTTAATTTATAGGAGTATATGTTCCGGAGTGTGATTCGGACGGGTACTACTATCATACACAGTGCCACGTATCTGTTGGCATGTGTTGGTGTGTAGATAAACATGGAGTAGAATTACCAAATTCACGAACCAGAGGAAAACCTAATTGCGGTAACTTATTTATTATTTACATAATACCACAATAGGGTTAATTCAGTATTTTGGTCAATATTTTGAGATTTACTCGAAAATTATTCTTTACTAATTGTATATATGTAGATCTATTTATAACATTATTATTTATTACTTTTTCCCAGAAAATTGATTAAGAGTACTCTGAGTAAGAGTGGGGTATATTCCCTCTAAAATAAAAGTTTTCAGAATTATATGCTCCAATCTTACGTTTACTGTAAAAATGGTAATGTTAAAGGTGTTTCTAAAATCGAGTTTGAAGAAAATTCCTCAACCAGAATTAATTTAACACAATCGAAATTTTTTGGCTCTTAGGCTTTTCTTTAAACTTCGAAATGAAATACTTACACACAGATTTTTACCTTTATCATTTACCATTTTTCTATAAAAATTAGTTTTAAAACAGTTCTCGGAGGGAGGTTGGGATAGGTTACATTTCTCCATAATGAACGGACTAATCGTGCAGTATTGATGATAAATAAATATGGTTTAAATGTTCGGGGTTTTAAAAAAAATTATAAGTTAGGACCTTTCGAATTATTATTATTACTATTGTAAGTGAAAGTCCTAAGTCTTCTCACCTTGGAACTTTATTTCAGAAGGAAAACATTTAATCTAGTGTTTATATGATTAATTCCTAATCGCTTTTAGAATCTCTGCTTGGTAAAAGCAAGGGCAAGCAAACAGACGTCATTAACGACGATGATGAAGATGATGATGACGATGATACTGACCAAGATATAGAAGGAAGCGCCGACCAGCCGTTAGATTTTTAATTTTTTTTTCTCTCTGTTTATAATAACCAGGTAATTACTGAAATTGTTGAAAAAATTATTTTTTTCCCGCCTGTATATTAGTTAATTGAATCAGTTATTATGTTTTCAGGCCTATTCAAAATTGTGAATTAACAAATAAGTGTGAAAAATTATTTGGAGGCCTAGGTTTTTAAAGATGAACTTAGATGGACTGAGATTTGCAATGACGCCTTGTGATTTTAACAATGCACATAACTATATTCCTCTAAAATAAATAAATAAATAAATAAAAATAAGAAACATTTCAGTGTTAACCTAGAGACTTTTTTTTTATAGTCAATGTTGGTATACAAAAACAATTTTTATATTTATTTTTTGTTAAATTTTGAATTGTAATAAATACTTTTATTATTTTCATGTTTTCCGTTGTCTGTAATAAAGTTATTTTAATTTAGTAGCTATTATTTTAATTCAGGATTGCCATGCACACCTATACACTACAAATTTAATGTTAAATGGTAATTCAACAAAATTAAAATTTTGGGGCAATATTGTTATATCTCATGTCAAATGTGGTTGTTACTAGATACCAACGTAGGTGGACTCAGATGTAACAAGCATTTTGCTTTGTAGAATTAGCCAAAAAATTAATGTATAATAGAGATAAAAATTAAGGTGTTTCTTAAATAAATACCTCTTCAATGAAAAGTAACATTTTGAGAATGTTAGTGGAATAAATGTTAACATAAAAAAAAGAAGTAAAACCTTAATGAAGGTATGACATTTTAATTTTTTATCGCTTAATTGTAATTATATTTCACATTTACGTGTAATTTGTTATATTACCTCAATGTTACTTAAAGAAATTATACATATTTAAAATTCCCCTTAAAAAAAATATTAAATTAAAATTTTTGCACTTATTGTATAGATCCATGTGAATAATCTTAATAATAGTGGCTAATGTATGAAATTGGAACTATCTAATCCAATTTCTTCGAATATCCGATTATAATGTAACAGGTTCGCTGGCTCTAGATCAGGATTCTTTCTGGAACCAAAACAATTAGGGAACCTTAAATAATCACTTCAGCTTTCAGAAATTCATTTGATTCTTTTTAACTTCTAGAAGAGTTAGTTTTCTATGAAGAACTTTTTTCTTTAAAATATAAATGAAAGAATGATTCTACTTAACTAAATCAATTAGTATTTATTTTTATTTATTTAATATGATGATCAATTTATAAAAATTTGGAATTATAGTTTTTTTTCAAACGGTGCAGCTATGCTTCGCATTTTTTCAACTTTTCATCTTATAATTCTGATAACCGCACAATGCAATGAACCATTTTTCCGCATTTAGTTTTCTTTTAGCCCTATTATGCTCTACCACCTTGAGCGCATTATCTGGAGAAATGTGCAAAGCATTATACTCTTTTGATGACAAAAAATTACAAATTACTTCTTTTTTAACTAGTACATTATTTTCTCAGTTGACTAATCTAGTAAATACGAGTTTATTCCAACTAGTTGACATGTTTTTTTTTAATAAAATAATATTGTCCAACTTAAAAATATTTATTTATTTATTTAATTAATTCATTTTGTATTTTTTTTATTTTATTTAATTTTTTTACTCTAATTACTTTCAATTTCTAAAGTTTTTAAAATTACTAAAGGTCTTATTCCTGCTATTTCTTTTTGAAATACTCTTATTATTTTATTTTACTCAATCTAACTGGTTCAGTCAAAATCTAATATTTTAGAAACAAATATTTATCGCGGTAATGTTTTAATTATTCTGCACTTGAAGAACAGTACATATTGGCAGTAGAAATTGAGGCTGTGAAAAGTCAAAAACTTCTGATCGAATCATGTCAGTGGTTTGATAAATTTCTATGTTTCAACTCTGTTGCAAGAGTTTTGTGTTACTTTTTTTCATGGGCCTGTTATTTTTAATTCTAGGCAACACAAAAATTAGTCAGGATTTCTGTTCTAACAATCTCATAAGTTTTGATTATTTATCAACCAACAACTAGCCTGAAGAAGCCTTTGCACTTGGTAGAATAATTTCTATTCAAATTACGGTAGCGGTCTCAATCCCAAAGCGGTTACAATTTTCCTAATGAATCGAAAATAATTGTTTTGCCATCCTGACTGATCAATTAAATAACAACTAAATAACACAACTAATTGTTAAGAACTGCTATTAACATTTTTTGTTTTCAACATTCTTTTCACATAATTTTTATTTCGTATATTCTTCAAATTTTCATCCATTTGTGCTGCGATGGGAATAAATTGAGCTTTTTTTCTCCTCTTTTAATGTAATTCTTAGTTAAAATTTATAAAATCTCCACTCATCTATGTTGTCCAAGAATTATTATCTAATTTTTATCATAAAAAGAATTGGGTGAAAAGGTCGACATGGATAATTTTTTCGATAAGAAAAAGATAATGATTTTGAGGAAAAAAGTGCAAAAAAAAATTGGAGTGTAAATCTTAGTATCTTGATTATTTTTTTTTTTAGTGAAAATTAAATAAGGAAATAAAACTTTACTTTTACCGGAAATTAGTATAGTACTTATAGAAATAAAAAACTGTTTCTTGCAACACCTCAACTAATTAATCTTTGTCACACCAACTCCCGATATTTTGATGAAAACCGAAATATATCTAGTTTCAGATGTAAAAGATAACTTTAATTTTCGTTTAGTAAAAAATTTGTTTTCAGAGTTATTTTTTGGTTTTTTTACGAATAAATTATATTTTTCAACGCTTGAATGAAGGCTGCAAGGAGTCGCTCTTTAATTGATTGAACCGGCTTTGAGAAGAAGTGCAAATGTATTAAGTTTACAATACTGTTTGTACAAAAGTACATTCCATTTAGTTTATAATCCATTCCAGATATTGTAAGATTATAAAATATTTTCACATAATAAACAAAATTGTATAATTTTCATAAAACCAATGCTCTGAGTTCCACCAATTAAAACGTTTTTAAGTTTGTATTATGCCTTTTACTAATGATTAATTAAATAATATTTTTTTTTTATATATTTTTAACCGAAGAAGTTATTTGGCAATTTGGTCAAAATGCCTCTCTGCAACACTTAGAAATTATTAACTCAAAAAGTAAATACCGTCCGCCTTCTCTTTGTTTTTAGTATTAAGAACCTCTTTAACAGCTTTCTTTAATGTGATTCTTATTATTTTAAGTACATAGTTCGCCTTAAGTTAAAATTAATAATAATTTGTTATATCACCATTAGTTTAAGTTTGAAGTACATGTGTTTAGCAAAGTAACTGGTGCTTTCATTTTGTACTTCTTAAAAAGTTAAAAAACAAATATGAAATTTAAACTTTACTAAAATTTTAAAACCGTGCACCGTGCTTTTTAATCGTTTTTGTTTTGTAGCGTGGGTCCAATAATTTTACAAATTATTATAGACATAAATTCATAATGTAAGAGATAGTGATTATTTTATTTTATCTTATTTTTTTGTACGAATATTTATTTTAATTTTTAAATAAATCATGTACTTAAATTTTTACCACTTAGTGCTATTATTGTCATTGTTTATAGAATTGTATCTGTGTTAAATTATATTTAGGTGTATGGTGTTTTATTAGTAAATAATGTTCTTAAGATAGAAAATGTATATAATGATAATTGCTGCTCATGAGTTTTCTTACAACATTTAAGCATTTATTTTATTTCCTCCTTTTCGGGTTATGCCATCTAAAATATTGTTCATTGCAATTTTATTATCAATATTATTTATATATGGTAAATTACAAAAATAACATGTTTAAGAACAAAATATATAACAAAACATTCAATAGTTTGTTGTTACGTGCTTATAAATGTTTAGAATGTGGTTTATTGAAATGACTAGAATGTAGAATCTAATTCACAATAGCTTTAGCTGTAAAAGAAAGGAAAAATGAATTAAAACAGAGTGAATATGGGCTACTTCCCCTATTAAAAAAATATTTTCAAAACTTGTATAACAAGAAATAGCCCTCTTTTAAAAGAAGGAAACATGAAACAAATAATAATAAATAAATAATAGCGTATTTAATTAATAAACATGTTTACATTCGATATATTTACTAAACTGAATCTGTAAGTTGTACTTTTATATTTATCAGGTTTAAAAAATCAGGTAATATTAATGTATTTGTAACGTTAAAGAAAACGAAAGAGAGAGAAAAACAAATATAGAGAAACTTTACCTACACTTTCACAATTTATTGTTTTCGCAATCACTTTTATTCTTAACAGATACCTCCTTAACAAAAATTAAAAATCACGATTACAACTAAAATTTTACTCTGACTATACTTAATATACTAGTGAAAGAAGAAGTAAATAAAACTTACCGTTATCAAGCATTTTGGAAAACTCTGAACAAAATTCACCCTTTGTTCCAATAAAATGGATTATTTAAGTCTTAACAGTTTAACCGTTCGACACATAAATGCCAAGATAAATTTGAGTTTTTAGGCTTTACTATAAAGGATCGTCTATCAGGCAAAATTTTAACCTATTGATATTCATTTTTTGAAACTCCTGTAAAAAAAAAAAATACATTTCTATCAACTGAAACACGAGAGCCTCATTTATTCTCAATAAGCCTTATTATTATCTCACAATTTTTATTTCGTATATTCTGCAAATATTCATCCATTTGTGCTGCTGCGATGGGGATAAATTCAAGCATTTTCTTTTCCTCTACCAATCTAATTCTAAGTTAAAATTATTAAAATCTACACTCATTTATGTTGTCCCAAGAAATATGATCTAATCTTTAGCATAAAAAGAATGGGTGAAAAGGTCGACATGGATAATTTAAGGAATGATTTTCGATAAGGATAAGATGACATTATGAAAAAAAAGAGTAATATACCTGTATATGAAGTGTAAACCTCTGTATCTTGATTCACTAGTGGACTAATTTATTTTATTTTTTAATTTTATAAAATCTTTCAGACCAATAAAGAGAGAAATATTTGGAAAGTAATGTATTATGGAGCCTGAGAAAATTGGGGCGGCCCTGAGTATTGAAATGTCTGACAAGAGTTAGACATCAATAAATACTGCCTTTCCTAAAAGTTAATTAAATCAATTAAAACCAGTAAAAATCTTGGTAAGTCTTGAATACAATCTAAATTTCAGCTTCTGACTTATTATCTCACATCCAATAATAATTTAGAATTTTTTGATTAATAAAGTGCCAAGATCAAATAAACAGAAATTGATGCCTAGTTATTTATTTCTTTACAAATTATTAAAACCAGAACTGGGACAAGGCTGCTAAAAGGACAAGCAACCATTCTTTCTAGGCCCAGCAATGTATATCAGTTGCTGTGAAAGGAGCTGAAGGCAGACCGAATTTTAGGCCTTCCTCCAGAAGGCATAGTTTCAGCTACAGCTTCGGCAAACCTTTGAAAGTTTTTATTCTGAACAGAAAGACTAGGAAACGTATACCACTATTGCTAAGGCGATTGAGAGTGCTATATTGACGGCTCCAAAACGGAAGAAGGGGTGGAAGCTGAGGTGCTCGGAGTGCACATTAAACCAAAGTTTAATATTTCGGTTAGCCTAGATAAACCTGCTAAAGTAAAAAAATATTTTCGTCTGGGGATTGGAGCAATGAGGCGCGAGATCGTTTTGCCCGGTATAGACCTGGTGCTGTTTTCATGAGACGTTTACCCTTTTGCGGCATTCCAAATACTTTATCAGTGTGCCTATCAGAGAAGAGTGGAGGTTACTAGTTGCAAGAGTGATGGGAGAAAATTTCAGACCAGTGGAAAACGGAAAATTTTATTAGTTTTCAATTTTATTATAATATGAATTATTCCTACTCTTTGTAGGTATTTCTTTAGTCCTGAATAAACTATGTTAAGCTGGCATAGAACCTCAATTCTAATTCTTACTTAGTTATAGTCGGGATAATGAAATTACTGCGTAATGTACCATTTATCTTAGAAGTTTTGAGATTTATTTGTAAGTTTCTTGACAGTAACTATTTCTTCAACCCATAAGCTACACGGCCGTGAACAAGAAGTCTCTTAAAAAAATTTAATCTGTTGGAGCCAATTTCGATATAATTGACAGTTTTTCTATGGATAATCTTTCCCCATTCAGTTGCTACAACTCTGTATATGTTGGGAAAATTTTATTAGCAGCTACTCGCCTAAACTTACTAAGGCATTACTTCCGCAAGGGCGACTACCATTAGGGTGACCGTAGTGTCATTAGGACTAAGGTGATCTCTTCACTTGCCATTGTAAGCTGCCAGTTGGGCTCAGGAGCCTCTCACTAGACTCCTAAGTTGAAGTAAACCATTGGAAGTAAAAAGTCACTAATACTTCCATAGTATAACGATTTTTTTTTCGTTTAGGTGTTATGAAATTACTAATATGCCATTAATTAATCTTGAATAAAAAAAATTCTGCATTACTATTTCGGTCTCGTGTTCTGTATCGAAAAATTTATTTCCTTATCTTTAAATGAATAGTAATTTTTGATCATTGCTGCAAAACCTCTCTGGTGCTTGGATAAAAATAGAGTTGCAACACGCTACTTCTAATTGAGGATAGATAGCAGCAGTTGCTTTTGGAAAATAGATACGTAATAACCTGCTATGCCAAATTCAATATGTCAAATAAGACCCTAAAATTAATTTTGAAAGGTGTAATATAACCACTTGTTTTAAGCGTAATTACATATTTAAACTTTGAGAAATCAACAATGCAATTTATTCGGCGAGCTTTTCTACAATCGATTACAAGACCTAAAATAATATCCTACCCTTTTTCCTCTCTTAACCTAAGGGGAAAGTTTTTTTTGAAGAAATATGTGAGTAGTTTTCTTCAATATAAAGTATTATTTTTGTAAGCATGGTATTTTAAAATGAGATGTTATCCGTAATAGGTTCATGTTTGTGTAAATATATTTAACATTCAGTCTAATTTTATTAGATTTCTTTGTTTGGATCTTTGACTCGTACTAAATTCTTGCCAGAAGATAATGCGATTTTTTTTTTAGAAAGATTAAAAAAAATGATACATTTCAATAATGAGTCTAGTCTTTAAGTCCGAGTAACAAAAAAAATGTTTTTTGAAATATTAATAGGTATTGTTTGTTGGGTGCACATTATTAATACTGATTAGAATTTATTGGATCTTTCATCTCACATGGCAGAATTAATGATTGTTTTCAAAAGTGAACATTGAACACTATCACTTGTTGACAACACCAACCATTTATAAACTGGATACTTTCATCTTCAGGAAAAAGTCCATTTAATTGTGCTGAGAAATTTTCTGGAGCTAACTACTGTTTAATTTTTGAAGTCTGATCTAACCTATTTATTCTACTTTGATAACTTTAGGAACATCCTATTTATTTTCAGCGATATTTGTTCTAGTAATAGAATAGGTGCTCAAAGTACTTTATACGATTTTACAATGTTTTTGAACTAATCTTTTATTATGCGGGTAATATTACTAGTTAACAACCCAAGAATAGACTGGCCCATGTCATTATGGAAGAGTCAATATAAGAATAATCTAACTTTTATTTTCCAGTAAGTCAATACATATTTAAATAACGTTCACAGAAATGTCATAGTGGAGCCTTCGTAATTTCGTTTGCTTGGTTTTCACAAGCTCGAAAAGAAGAGAATGAAAGCGAAAAGCTTAAGCTACAGTTGCTTACACTCGTTGATAACTTGTATAAACAGAATAAATTTAGAGAAGTTTATGATCTACTAGTGGAACATAAGGTATTCCTTTAATTTGATTAAAATTTATACATTTGTTTACAACAAATATAATAAATTATTTACTATAAATAAAAGTTTAAGTAGTACAGTTTCGTGGTACTAACTTAATTCTTTATCACACTTAGAATTGCGATGATGTGGAGATTTTATGGAGGCTTAGTAGAGTGCAGTATAATATATCTCAAGAATTTGCTACCAATCCAGAAGAAAGGAAAGTACTTATTTTTGAAGCATATAAAATTATCAGTAAGTCCCTAGCCCTTGATGAAAATCATTTTGCTAATCACAAATGGATGTCAATATTATTGGATGCTAGAAGTATTTACTACGGCATTAAAGCTAGAATTTCTAATCTGGAGGTTGTGAAAGAACATTTACTGGTAAAATAAAGTAATCTTTATTTTATTAAAGTAAAATAAAGTTTATCAAAAGAAACTTTTTCTCGTAGTTCTTTTTTTTTTTTAGAAAGCAGCTGAATTGAATCCAAAGGATGCTACAACTCTGTATATGTTGGGATATTGGTAAATTTGAAGTAAACCGTTGGAAGTAAAAAGTCACTAACACTTTCATAGTACAACGATTTTTTTTTTCTTCTAGGTGTTATGAAATTACTAATATGCCATGGTACCAAAGAAAAATTGCTTCAATGATATTTACTACACCTCCAACATCTACTTTTGAGGAAGCTTTAGAATATTTTAATAAAGCAGAAGAAGTCGAACCGAGATTTTACAGGTATTTTGCACAAATATTCTAATCGTGTTTTATGTATAAGACAAAGAATTTGTTAGAATGTATATTAGTTCAATTAATTTATTTCTAAAGATCCTCATAATACGCTTGAATAAACAAATTTAGTTCCAGAGTTGATACAACCGTTCTAGTTGCTCAAGAAAAATTAACCTTATTTTGAAAGATTTTCCTTACAGTCTCAGCTTTCTCACTTTTGGATATCAATATATGTATAAAAGATTAGAAAAGATGTAGAAAGATTGGTATAGGCTTATTGTTTATTCAGTTTAATTGAAACAGTAAAGTTCTAGTTAGATTCCAGCTTATTTACCTTAGATAAGCTATTTCTAGGGGTTTATGACCCTAGACTGTGATGGAGAGTGTTGCCTGTATCTTGAGATTCTCTTCGGAGGCTCCCAATACCAATGATCTCAAATAGTTGTCCGCTTTCAACATTATATAACAAAATATATAAAGTTAATTCTATGATATTATTTATATCAATATGCACACTATATTTATATAGTAGATATATATGCAATATTTCCCTCAAATTTTGCTACTGGAAAAATAGGTATAGTGATTTGTTGGCGTATGTTAGTCAAAACTAGAATATTTTTTGGCCTGCAATACTTCTTGCCAAAGTCATAAATATTGAGATATATTAATTCCAGTTTAAGAAGTCAAATAGTATTACATATTAATGAGTTAATATGTAATACTATTTGACTTCTTAAACTGGAATTCATAATACGCTTAGTGCAACATAATTTATGCAATTCCCTTCAAAATTTGCCAATTTGATGAACTATCGGCTGAAATAACTCATGAATACGTAAATAATTTTTATTTCAGCCATAATTTGTTAATGTTAGGAAAAACTTACTTAAAATTAAATAAAGAAGACCAAGCACGTTACTATTTGGATCTCGCATGTAATTATCCAATTTCTACTGATGATGACATTTTGGTAAGTTAAAATATATTAATATAGTATTAATAAAAAAATGAAATTAATGTAATAAATAGCTCTTAATAATATTATTTATGCTCGAATAATTCAAAGCAAATATATTTCTTCTGTGAGTTTTTTGACTGAAATCTTCCGTGCTCTTACTTAAATCTAAAAAAAAAAAAACTTCTTGAAAAACTGAATAAAAAACTGTAGTGTTTTAAGTCGTTTTCAACAAGATCTCTAAAAAAAGGTAAACATTCAGTTTTGCACCACCTCTACCTGATCAACATTTTTATTATTTTTTTTAAATACAGTTTCTCGCTCCACCACCAACTTATTTATTATAGATTGGGATTTAGCTTTTGAAGTCTGGGTTAACTTGTTGATGCTATTAGATGCTTTCGGATATGTTTTGACAAGCAACACAAAGTCCTTCATTATTCGCTCAGCCAGAATGAAGAAGTGACAGGATTATGTCACTCATAAGGCCACAAGAATATCTGGCAAAAAGTTACTCTATAAATTGTTATGTTGTAGTGATCACGAATTCATTTTCTTTTAATTTATTTCAGGCAAACAAGGAAGCATGTGATCTGCTGATGAAATTAACACCAAAGAAAATAAGTATATAAAAATGACTTACATTCAGAGGTATTATAAAACTTATACATGTAAATATTTATGTAATAATTTTCATTGTTATAATTTTATTAAAGATTGACGGTTGATCGATCAGTCATATTTTATTATTTGTAACTTATTTCGTCCAACTGGTAGCTCTCTATGAAATATTTATTTTTTCATTATTTTATCTAAAAAGTAGTTTCAATTAATTTCTAAAAGTTGTAGTTTTCGTACTGCTTACTTAATTAGCAATGTATGAGCATAGTGTACCTAAGAAGCAAATATATTTTTGTACAGTTGTTGAATTCTATTATTTTTAGTCCATTACTTTTAAAGGAATATTACTATTTTCGAGATATTTATTTGACCCGGATAATAGCTTTATACTTACTACCTTTAAATGAAATCTATGGTTCTACACAAAGAATCATCTAGAATGGAAATCACATGTAATAACAATAATAATAAACATAACATATGGCGAACCATACTAAACAAATAATATTTAAAGTGCGAACGGAAGGCCTAAATTTAAATTATAAACCCTGGATCACTCGCAATTATTTGTGTTCAATGTGCTACCTCAGGTCTATTGAATCTACTTTTCATTTCTTGGATGAATGCCCCATTATGAGAGAGTTCAGGATACGATACTTTAAGCGCGTGCTTAATAAAGAAGAAGTCCTATGCGTACTAAATGGCAGTAATTGGAGAGCTCTAATTAATTTTGTAAAATGTGCGATGCGTTATAGGAGGTATTTAGTTAATGAATTTAACTATTAATTTATATATTGTATATAATTCTCCTACTTTAATTATTATTACCAAATACTAAAGTAACACTTAAAACTACTATTCTTATGTAAATGTAGTTTTCTTTTTCCTCACTTTTCTTTTCATTAAATATGTATTTATCATTAAGTTAATAATTTTTGTTTCAAATGAGACTCTGACAGACGGTAATGTACCATGTCATTGATGTTTATAGAAAGAATATGTATAATTTGTTTTCCCTATTCAAATAAAACATTATTATTATTATTATTATAAACATAACATATGGCGAACCGCGCCACTAACCGCTCAGGTAACATAGTGGCTCAACATTTTACATTCTTTCGCAGTGGAAATTAGTAAACAAAAAATTCTAGTGGATTTTTTTCCTCAAATTTTGACGAAAATGTCAAAAGCCACTCGGATTTTTGGATACTAATTCTCAGTAAAGGGGCTGTCACTCATTTATATTTATTATATACATTACTTATATTTATTTTTATACATTATCAATTTTCTGCATTGGTAGATAAAATGCTGTAAATTCCTGACTTGATATGTCACAACATAATTATTTCCTTTATTTTACCACTTTCGGAATTTATCTATTAAATTAAAGAAAGTGAACACAGTCAAAAGACAATAGACAAGAGATGAGATTGCATTTTTTTGAAATTTTCTCGAGTAGATTCTAACAGATATCTTTCAATTTTAAATTCTAACTACCCTGTTCATTTATAATTGAAACATTTATATTAGGAATGTTCCGGTCAATTTGTGATTTACTGCAATGTGAGATTCGCTTGGTCTAAATAACCTAGCCCTGAAAGTCGGAGTCATATAATACAAATGCCACTTATAAGTAAATGGAACCTAAGATAGAAGAAGATCCTTATGGTTTACTATAAAATACTGAGTATAAACAATTTATTTAGAAGTTGGTGTTTATTAGGCAGGCGGGAATTGGAAGTATAACGGTCAGGAATAGTTAGTTCAATAATTATTTCTCCCTTACGAACTTCTATTTTAATCAGCAAATATAACAATTTTTCATTATAAAGAAAGAAAACAAATTAACTTAACTTTCTTTCTTTTCTTTAAATCACAGATTAATCAATTGCATCTGATCTAATCAACAGTTAACAGACTTAATCCATAGACAGCAATTCAACTTCTACTGATAGGACCATGCCTCCGGTCTACTGGTGTTATTTTAGAAAACTAGGGCTGAGACGAAGGAGAACTTCTTCACCCCCTTCAAGTTCGACTTCAGTTTGCAGGCTAACTGTGACGAATTTCAAGCGATATCAGTGTACACACCTTCTAAAGTGAATAGAATCTGATGTACATGTTTAACGAGGTAGCCCCCCTCAAAGATAAATTTCTATAGCATATAATCAGTAAGATCATCAGAAAGGAGGACTGTTTAATATTTGATGAAGAAATAAAAAGAACAATTTTTTAAAAAAGTGTTTTATCGCATACATGGATTTTATTTAAAAGATAAAAGCTTGAATATTTTTTTTTAAATTTTGCATTTGATATTTTCACAACCAATCAGATTTTTATCTCAAGAAATGAGCATAATTTATAGAATTACATCGAACTACGAACACATTTGTTTATGTTATATGATATCAATATCAAACTAAAAAAAATTTCTTGAAGCGTTTAATCACAGCAGCAGCCAGCTGATTGAATGGCGGCTGGGTTCGGTTATGTCGCAGCAGAGTTGGTTTTGTTTGGAGTAGCCTTCTTGGTTCAAGCAAAGTATATTTTAAATGTTTCCTGCAAATTTTTTTAGTGCCCTCACTTCATAAAATGTCGGTTACATACCATGTCATAGGAATTGGATAGGTCTGGAAACTTTCAATGTGATATTAATATTATAATTTATGTAAATAGTAAGTATACTCTCATGTATTTAACTTATTCAAAAATATTTCAATAATTTAAAAAACTGTTTATTTTGTTTTCAATACCGTTTATTTGAAACACCATTTAAAAATGGGTATGGCTGATATCACTAGTGGGTACTCTTTTCTATACAATTTTTTAATGAACCATTTTTTTTAGCCTTAGAAGAGAAATTATTTTTTAGAAAAACTGTTGAAAGGGTATTAATTGATTATAAATATTACTTTCCATTAAGCTGCCGTAAGACTACAGATGAGAGGCAGAATGTCAACATATTTTACAGTACGATATAATAGGGCAGCCTTATCCGCATCAACGGCAACATGTAAATGATCAGTTGGAAGTTATCATTTTTACCACAAATTTTACCCTAATTGATTTTTTATGTTTTGCTGTAAAGCTTGGTCATCGTTTTATCTGTTTTTATTGCATCAAATATAAATCTTTATTTTTAAAGTTTGCCATTCAGTTACAAACTTCGCATTTAGGACACATTAGATGACACTTAAACAGTAACGTTCTTAATCTAGAATTCCTTTTATGCATTATCTCGCAGGGCAACACAAAATATATTCCCTGTTAAAACATCGGAACCAAATCCAGGTATCTCAGGTAGAGAGATCCATGATAATTAATTAATTTGCTGGAACCTCGGTCTAGGACGTGAACGTGAGGCTAAGATGGTTAGGTCATTTGTTAAGAATGGTTGTAAAGAAAGTAGCTAGGACAAGCTATGCTGACACAGAAAATGCTAAAATGCTGAGAGTACTCTTTTAAAGAAGATTTTAACCCTTATAGTACCGGAGATTTTTTTCCATACATATGCGAAAGATACCGGCGTTTTTTATTCTTTTTTCAGTGATATTATACCATATTGTATCTAACAGAATATGATTTGGATTGCAAAATATATAAAGTTTCAAACCTTGAAGAAAAGGACACATTCTGAAAAGTTTATTGAGGAAAATTTTAGAGGAGCGCCAAAGGGCCTCCGGGTTTTTTCGCATATGCATGAAGGAGCACGATCGCGTTTCCCGGTACTCAAAGCGTTAAAAAAGAAAAATTGATTGGAGTCGAAGAAAAAGATTGGTAGCGGAAAAGGGAAGTTGAAAGAAACTAAACACCGAAGGTACCAATTATCTGTAAAAGAAGAAAAAAAACCCTAATTGGTGGAAAAGAGTTTTTTTTCACCCGTGATACCCAACTGTTTGATTAGTGACATCAAAATAAGTAGCTTTTTAGTAGAATGTGTGGGACATACACACTTTTAGTAGGCAGATTTTTTTTTTAATTCTAATTAAGGCACATTTAAATCTGAGTCTTTTACTAAACCATGAAGTAGAGCTTCTTCTCATGCACCGCCTGCTCTCGAACTATAGCCCCTAGTATTCGTAAATGACAGTTTGATAAAAATTAGGTCCTAAGCACTGTCTTGGAACTAATCTCTTCCTAGCTTAATATTAAGTTAATTATGGTAGAATCTCACGTTTGATCTCTTGAAAATGCTGCTAGAATAAAAGTAAAGTGCTCATCTGTTTTCTTAAAAACTTCTAAAATTTAAATCCCTAATACAAATTTGAATAATTGATTTTTTAAAAAAACGGGAAGTATTATTAATTTAGATCAAATTTACTAGAAGGGAAAAATAAATTTCAACATTTTTTTATACTTTTTATAATAAATATTATCGTTGAAGAGAAGAGAGGTGGGAAATGGAAGTTATTTTAAATGAAGATTTAAGATAAATGGGAAAACTGGTCTTACTTATACTTTTTTTAACCTATTATGAAAATTATTTCTAAATTGACTCCCTAAACTACGTGATAACATTTTATTTTATCCACATTGTGTATTAACAATTTATTAACGCTCAGCTGGATTTATAGCAAATGTAGAAGCGCTCTCTTGTTGGATGTACTTAATGGCTAAACATTTGATTTTATATTTATTTCATTAATTTTTTTGAAGGAATATTTTTTTTCTTGTTTACATTTTTTCCAGATATTTCTTCATGTTTGTCCCTGTACTCTTTTTTTTTTTTTTAATGTAACCTATGTCTATCAACGTCATTTCTTTTAACCTCTCATTTATTGCTCTCCTGAGTAGCGTCACTAGTGTCTGCAAAAGTATATTTGTCTGCAATAATAACATCTAAGTCGAGTACTGAAAACTTGTATAAACTGTTTCGTGGACTACTGTTTGTTGTTGCAGTTAATAGTTTTAAATTTTACTCATTGTTAAAGCAGCTACAAGGATGACTTCAATAATTAAACTGAACGTATTATCTGGTGCAATGGATGAATCTCCTCCATGTTACATGTTACAAATCGACGATGCCAGAATACTATTGGACTGTGGCTGGAATGAGCATTTTGATCAGAATTTTTTAAATGAAATAAGCAAGCATGTTAAACACATTGATGCTGTATTGCTTTCACATCCAGATCCAGCTCATCTTGGTGCTCTACCATATTTGGTAGGTAAGTGTGGTTTAAGTTGCCCAGTCTATGCCACAGTACCTGTATACAAAATGGGTCAGATGTTTATGTACGATTTATATCAGTCAAGATATAATAACGAGGATTTTACAATATTTAACTTGGACGATGTTGATGCAGCATTTGATAAAATAGTGCAATTAAAATATAACCAGACTGCTAGACTAAAAGGGAGATGTCATGGCCTGAATATCGTTCCAATTGCGGCTGGTCATATGATTGGTGGTACAATTTGGAGGATTAAGAAAATTGGTGAAGAAGATATTGTTTATGCTGTTGATTTTAACCATAAAAAAGAACGCCACTTAAATGGTTGCAGTTTTGCTAGATTACAACGACCATCCATTCTGATAACAAATTCATTTAATTCAACCTTTCAACAGGAAAGAAGAAAAGTTAGAGATGAGAAATTGTTTACTAATATATTGCAAACGTTGAGCAACAATGGCAGTGTTTTGATAGCAGTTGATACAGCTGGACGCGTACTTGAATTAGCCCTTATGTTAGAACAACTTTGGAGTAATGAAAATTCAGGTTTACAAAATCATTTTCTTTGTTTTCTAAACAATGTTAGCTATAATGTTATTGAATTCGCTAAATCGCAAATTGAGTGGATGAGCGATGAATTAATGAAATCGTTTGAATCTGCACGATTCAATCCATTTCAGGTTAAATATATTAAAACTTGTCATAGTTTAATAGATATTCACAAAATTTCTGTCAGTAAAGTCGTACTAGCTAGTATGCCTGATTTAGAATGTGGTTTTGCTCGTGATCTTTGTTTAGAATGGCTCTCCGATCCTGCTAATACTATTATTTTTACTTCAAGAACTAGCAGAGGCACTCTTGCTCGAAAATTAATTGATTTAACACCTAGCCAAAAAACTATTCATGTAACAGTGAAAAAACGGGAAAGATTGACTGGTGAAGAGTTAGCTAACTATCGTAAAGAGCAAGATTCTTCAGAGTTTGACAGTTCAGATTCAGAAGATTTACAAATTATAGGAAATATAACTAAAAGTCATGATTTTGTTGTCAAACAGGAACAAACTAAAAAGAAAAAACGTAAATATTCAATCAGCAGATCTTATCCAATTTATCCAGCAGAGGACATTAAAAAAAAAAACGATGAATACGGGGAAATAATAGCAGTTGCAGATTATATGAAAGAAATAAAAGACCACAAAATTAATAAAGAAAAACTGGATGATGATATTAAAGATATAGTTGAATATCCTACAAAATGTGTAACACATGAAAAAGAAATAGAAATTAAGGCTTCAATTCAGTTAATTGAATTTGAAGGAAAATCAGATGGTGAATCTTTACAGAAAATTATTACAAGAGTCCATCCAAGAATGGTAATACTAGTAAGGTCTCCGCTACATGAAACTGGAATTCTAGCAAATTATCTTCGCCAGTGGGCAGAAACTAATGTTTTTACACCCTCTAAAGGTGATATAGTTGATGCTACAACTGAAGCACATATATATCAAATAAGATTGACTGATGCTTTAGCTTCATCGTTAAATATGCAACAGGGAGGAGATAATAATAGTGATTTAGAACTTGCATGGGTTGACGCAATAACTGCACAATCTTCAAGAAGTTGTAAACCACAATTGAAGAATAAAAACCAAGAAACTGAACAGAATGGTGATATAATAGCTGTACAAGATAAAACATTTAAAGCTGCCGTCCAAAACGATGATCTTCTAATGTTGGAACCAGTTGTAGAAAAATCTGAAATAATCCCACATAGTACCATTTTCGTAAATGAACTTAAACTCTCTGATTTAAAACAAGTTATTGTTAGAAATGGTATAGATTGTGAATTTTCTGGTGGTGTGTTATTTTGTGCGAATCGAAGTATTGCTATTCGCAGGGATCATAAAAGGAAGATTTCAATTGAAGGTTGCTTATCAGAAGATTATTATAAAGTTAGAACATTGCTTTATGGTCAATATGCCATTTTGTAAAATATTTTTAGTTCTTTGGATTAAATAATTTGTAATGTAAATATAGCTTACTATAGTAAAGTTTTCTTTAAAAGTGTTTCAGTTGTAGGGATTGCAGAACTCTAAAATAAATTTACATAAAACTTAATCCGTTTAGAAATGTTTAAAAGTTTAGTTTTTTACATTTTTTCTAGTAATTTTGTGATTAAGATTATTTAAAAAATTGTTTAAATTATTATTTTTAGATTTTTATTATGTATGTTTATATATATGTACATGTATAAAGGTATCGAATATTTCTTTGTGTTGACGGTAGCAATATTCTAAGAGTTATGATTAAATACTCCAAAAACACCCAAATTAGCGGATAATTTTATATGCTGCAATACTTTTTGGGAACTGAATAAGTCGAACTAAATTTCAAGTACCGTCAAGAATCTTCCGCAACTCGTATGTTCGTTTAATAATGAACTGGACATACTGCGGGGCCGAGAATACCATACTTAATCCTTCCTTATTAACAGTGTTCATGTCTAGAAGTAATATCTAAAGAATCTTGAAGACTTATAAAATACCATGTGGTACAAAGATTGCGTTCTTCTAGTCATGAAAATTTTTCTAAAATCATTGCAGTGATGCAAGGTTAATTATTTGAAGAACCATATTTCCTAATGAAAATTTTCTGGGTGGATGAAACTAAATTTATCATTAGGAGCATCATAAATCGCTAGAATTTCACGATATAGGTCGAAGAAATTCTGCGAGTTACGAACGCAATGCTATATCAGGTAGTAGACTTGTTGGGAATCATCTTATTGGACCTTCCTTAGACGAAGGAAGAGTGAATTATTATTTTTGTCTACAGCTTCTTGCACTCCTTTAGAGTAGACACGTTAGGACTACTCTTGAGGGGGATAAGTGAAAAAGAAGTGAACATAATAATACTCCATAAGTTTAAGCAATCTCTAGTTGAACTGAGACAGATAATATTTAAAGCATGCCATCCAGTTGAAGCTGAACTTGTTTTTTTGAATGCAAGGAATACATGTCAAATAAGAGAGGTTCTGTTACCTCTTTAGTGGCGAGTGCCAGCTCAAGCAAAGCCATAACAATATAATACTTTTTAATTAGGTTTAAGTTAGTGAAGATTATTTCTTGCTATTAAAATAAATACATATCATTTATTATAGGTTCCATGTGTGGTAGATTATTAATATTGAAGTTCTTCTATAAAAACTTGTTTTAACTTATAAATAATAAAAATTGCTTGCAGAAAAAAATGTAAAAGTAAATTTTGCATTCAAATTATGAAATTATTTTCGTTGAAAAACCTATACCTTCCCAATTGAAAAATAGAAATTTTAAGTCAGTATATCACTTCTTTCTCGCACTATTTATAATTTAGGTACTGTATTTAGGTAGAGCTTTGGAGGATTATTTGGCTGTATTTCTTTGTGGGGATATGATTGTCATTTCCTTTCACAATTGATGCTACCTACGATTCTTACAGTTGCGATAGTAAATAAACTACTAAATTATTATTATTATTATGTTAATCATTAAAATAAAAACAACAAGAGCTCTTGTAACATTTTGCCGTCTAAATTTTTTTTTTTTTTTAACTGCATAATTACTAAAGCTATAAGGAAAATGTGGTGCATTATTTATATTTTCTCAATTACGCTGTATAAGTTGGTAAATATAGATTTTGTATTTAGGTTCACCTCTTTAAACAAATTGTTCTATTAATAGTAACAAATGTTCCCTTAAAAATGTGTCAGTAGTGTATGAATTTGATTCATATATTAATTCATACATTTACGCAATTAATAGCCTTTTATATTGTGGTAGTTTTGCGAAAGAATTACTATTACTCCTTCTCTAGTTTATTTAGTTAATTGACAATAATTTAAGTTTAGTTCAGTAGAGAGGGGAAGCGTCCTCTCAGTATAGTGTTGAGATAAGGAATGAAACTGACCACTTGAACATAGTTCTATTTTAACTTTAGCCAACACTCTTTGTATATGAACCAAACACTACTACTCTTGGGATATATTTTTTTATATTTACAATATATGTTTGTTTTTGTGAAATTTTAAGTGAATTTAACTTTACGTTTAATGAAGATTTGCAACAAAAGTAAGTAAAAATATATTTTGGTCTTCATATTAGTTACATATCTTAATTGATAATATTTATTACAAAAACCTAAAGTTTTAGTTTAATTTTGAGTCTTAATTTCTTAAAGTTTCTAGTGTTTTAGTGATTAAGAACAAACCATCACTAACAATAAGTTTTTTAAAAAAATATCTCATTTCAAAATGTAGCAAGTAAATCAATCTGTGATAATTTATAAAACGTAAGTTTTCAAAGGATTTAAAATTTGGTTAATATTACAGTAAAGAGTTCAATACTATTATTTTTATTTTAGGCCATTTTTTAAAATTAAGTTTTCTTAATAAATAGGAAAAACAGCTTTATAAAAGAAAAGTAATTTGTTAGATTGTTAAATTTTTCCCGATTAATAACTTAAATTTTCTCGTAAGTATTTCTATTTTTTTTTATCTGTCTAAGTTACAGTGTTCTTTCTAGATTGATTTTTAAGACTGTTCTATACGCGCAATTTTATTAAATGAATGCATTCATAAAGATAATATGTTGTTTTATGTTGAAGAAAGATGTTTTTCTTTGTCTTTTTGTTTTTAAACTGGTATTAATCAATTGATTTCTTTACTAAATACAAGACTACTAATTCTATTTTACGTAAAATTTGTTTGTAAATGGATAAGAAATTTTTCAGGCTGTAAATGTTTTTTTTGTTTTTGTTTTTTTGTATTTTGAGAAAATGCTATTTTAAGAATTTAATGTGTTGATTAGCTGCAGCATCTTTTATTTAATGAAGTTCATTGTGAAAAAAAAAAACGAATTTTGGTATGATATTTGTGGAATATTTTTATCTCTTATCTACAAGTATTTTTCAAAATTCTACTTTAAGAGTATTTCTTATTCAATTGGTTCTATCATTATTATTTTCATTTTAAATTATCGTAGGATATTTCCTGTGAAATATTTCTCACACTGTTCTTACTTGTTCGTTGAGATCATATTCAAAAGTAAATGCATCTATTTTTGTTTTTACTCGGTAATATTTATTTTTAGAATTATTTATGGCAGATAATGTACTGTTTTAAAAATTGTCTTAACTTATATTCTTGCACCTACTTGTTGAATCTAATATTATGTATACTTTTTTTTCTTTTTCAGCATCGAACGAACGAGTTACCAATAATGATCAACTACACATTAGAAACTGTATGACTGATATAAGATTTTCTATTTAGTTTATCGAAAAAAAAAAATAACTAAAGTACCTGATAATGTCAACGAGAGAAGTTAATTTAGAAGGTTCTCCACCATGGGGCTTCAGAATGAATGGGGGAGCAGACTCTGGTCACCCACTCCGAATATCTAGGGTATGTACACCTACAAATTATACATATAAATTAATTCATGACATTATTTAATTACAATAATTTTTAATTTAATAAAACATCTGACGGGATGCCCTCTTCATAGCTCAAAATGGGTATTATTCTTGGATATAAAATGGGTACCAAATGGGATTCTCTTTTATAATTGTACTCGTATGTGTGTATGTAAAAAAACTATTATGTAAAAAAACTATATAGTTTTTTTTTCTTTATTTAATTTCCTTGTTGATAATATGAGTCATCAGCTCCACTTAATTATAAAAATAGAAACTCAAGATACTTTTGGTTTGTACTTTATACCTATGAAACAAATAATTTTATAACATTTCAGATCGCTTTTAGTTAAGAAATGCATGAGATATTTTTTACTTCATTTTATTATTTTTAAAGATGGATATGTTGATAAGATGATATGTTGTGAAAACAGTTTTCTCCTTAAATTTAATAGTTTATTGCTTCCAGTATAATTACGGGTTATCACCGAGGTTACATCGTTTCTCATGATTTATATTGCATTTAATCTTATGCATAAAATTTTATTTCATACCAGTAATATTTAGTAATTTTACAGTTGTTATTCTTGTATGAAATATGGAAAAATATAGGGAATAATTATTAGTTAATAAAATAACAGAAGAATATGATTTATTTTTCTGTATCGGGTTTTTCTATCTTGTGTTATGATCAATAATACAATTTCGGTGGAAGCAAAGACCCTGGAAATCATGAATTATACTAATAGATCTTTTAATATAGCGACAGCCCTAATAACAGAACCATCTGAGGGAAGAGAGTTTTTAAGTGTTTGGTGCTCATACTACATAGAAGCCCAGTTTTGAGTCCAGATGGCTACCTTCAGTTTTTATGTTTCTAGGAGCTTTAACAGCTCCCTTACCTAAGATAAATGTGTTGACTTTGGCTTGAGGACATTGTCGGAGGCTGGTACAGGTTGACCTCAGATGTTGATGCTTCTCTAGTGATAAATAAGTTCCACATGCCCCTATGCAAGGGAGGGAAGGGATTAGAACTATGCAGTTAGCGTATTGGATTCCCACGCGGAGATCCTAGGTTCGAATCCAGCTGTTGGCCTTAAGATTTTCTCTTCCTAGGAGCTTCTTACATCACATTATCTGGCGATGGACAGTGTGTGCTGAAAGAACACTGTCCGGAGGCCGGTAGTGCACTGAAAAAAGCTCCGGGCGCCAATAACCTCAGATGATGACGCGCCTTAAATCATTAAAAATAAAAAACCATTGTGAAAATACCATAATTTATTACTGTGTATAATAGCAGAATATAAGATGTATAAGCATAACTTACATCTCCTAGAAATGGCCCTTAAGAGAGTCGATAGGTCATTAACATACATGATATTCTAAAAATAGAAAAAAACTAAAAAAAGAAACTCTTTACTATTAATGAAACGAGTTTATATTTTAATCAATGACTACCAAATTAATGATATTTTGAAATTTACTTGGTGTTCATATTCATTCGGAATGTTCTGAAAGCTGAGACGTCATGCTTATATCAAAAATACAGTAAAATTATAAAAATACAATATAGTAAGTACGCTTGTTGAAGAAACATAAACATTCGAATTTTTAAGGAAACATGCAATTTAGTATTTAAAAACTTCCCCTTCCCTCCATTTTGTTCTCCCCTTTTTGCATTTTGTTTTTCTTTTTAAATTAAATTTAAAATATGAAATTGTTATAAAGTAACCCACACAATTAATTTTGTTAAACAGAATTATAAATGAAGGTAATTTTGTCACTATGAGAAATTACTTCACGAATTAGTTGAAAAATAATTATACTCACTTGAACATCATACTGAGGTCAGTTTAATAGACAGAAAGACTCACTTTGTTAAGTAAAAATGTTTTTGATGAGGGATTGTGATTAATTAAATGTTACAAAGAATGTTCTTGTTTATACACTTCCACTCGTTAGAGAAGTTATTTATTTTTTTTTTTTTCTTCGAATTTATTATAAGCCAAAAAATAATTTTTATGAAAACAGAACTGCGTTCAGGACCAGCTTTGTATTTATAGAAAAACCATGACCCTATTCTTATTTTCTAGTACATTAATATCTTGAAAAAATGAAAATTTGTTATTATTTCTTTTTCTGTACTGAAATAAATAATAATTTGTACTTTCGTTTTCACAAATTAAAAAGCAATCTTGGAATATTTTTATAGTTTCTATTGAATTCTTTTAAATTTGTACCGTTTCAATTTTAATTGAGCGCACCCTTTCAATTTTTAATACATTTTAAGTGCACTACTATTCCTTCCTATTAATTGAAATACCTAATTTTTTTTTTATTCGTTGAGAAGATACGTAAAAATCCTAATCAACAGTACTGAGTTTCAGAATCTTAATTACTGTGCGCTAATTTAAAATAAAAAATTGTAGGATGAAATATTTTTGTATTATTTTATAATTCTAATAAATAATTTCATTGTGATGTTAGTGGAAGATTATATTCTATCTTATCAAACTAATTTATTTGAATTAAGCAATTTCCTCTTTGCTTACATTTTGTAGCCTCAAAGTAACAAGATTCTTTTTATTCTTTTGACGTCTTCGCGAGTCGACGGTTGAGAAACGCTTGTCTAGATTTTTCTCTCTAAATCTAACAGTAATCTCGAATTATCTTTTTCAATATTAATTAGAAGAAACAATTTGCCCAATTGTTTTGGACTTGCACCATTTGGGAGTCTGTTATTTAAACAATATTATTTATCTGTTAATTAGTTCTGTTTTTGTTTTTTTTTAATAATTTTAAGTCTGTAGTATAGTGCCTATTTTCCAACACAAGTGTCTGCCAATAAAGCTAAGGATGTATTGTGGTACTGGTTTCGATTCCTTGTCTGGGCCTTGGATTTTATTTAATGGTTTGAGAAATTAGTCAAATATATTGCTAGTCGTCTTCGTTCACATTTGGTACTTAGACGTAAAGCTCGTGTTAAATTAATAGGTATTACTAGCATTTGCTTGTGTTATTTATTTATTTATTTTTTTTTCGGAGACTTTTATCGAACTTTTTATTCATAAGTGCGTCTTTATGATTTTTTTTTTTCATGCAATGAAATGTTTTAAATTATTTTAATATCCAGCATTAATTCTAATATTGACAGAAATGTAGCTGTAGTTGGACACATTATTGCCTTTTTAGAAAACTGGTTTGAAATAACGTATCGAATAAAGCGTGTAAAATGTTGTTTGGTCCGCTAGGGTGAACATCACTAGGAATGATTGGAGGTCATTATTCATTGTTGGCCCGCATTTGTTTGGCAGGTCCTTTTTTTACATCATCAAAAGCCACTTTGGCTGAGACATATTCTAAATGCGGGTGAATCGGATTAATAATTATATTTAATAGTAATGTCTCAATTACTTCCTTTTATTATTTTGCATCTTGATAATGAGGCCCTGAAAAAAATTTTTTTTTTTTGTTTAATGTCTAAAAGCGAAATATATACTTAACTTTGTTTGTGACTTTTAAAATCTGAGGTATTGGCGCCCGGTGCTTTATTTTTTCGATGCAATGCCAGTCTCCGGACAGTATTCTCTTGTTACAATGTCCAGTACCGGTCAGTGAGCTGTAAGAAGCCCGTAGGAAGAGAATAATCTAAGGGCCAGCAAATGGATTGCATTATCTCGGCGTTGGAATCCAGTATTCGTTAACCACTCAGCCAATCCCTTCCCTCGCTGTTGCTATTATTGTATATTATTATTCATTATTAGTGTAGATTATAAGTATAATCTAGAAAGTTCTTGTCAATCCTTTGGAAATATTTATTTTCATCTTCAGAGCCCCCAGTTCAGATGTGGTTTAGAGAAAACAAGTGTAATAAGTGCAACATAAGGTATAAACAATTACAATGTTTGTACTCGGGAATTTTGGAATTTATATAATCTCTAAGGGGACTACCATTTTTAACTGACTTCTAAATTGCCTCATCATGTAATAACAGTTATTTTCCTTTATCTGTGGGAAAGGACTAGGGCGTACGCTTCCCTAAGACGAACTAATTATAGCTACCCTAAAGAAAAACATACTCCAGTCGAAACTAAAAAATCCAGTCCAGGAATTTCCATTAATAACTTGTCTCCATTCGAAGTCAATAATGTGACTCATTTTCTAGGGACTGACCCATGAAAATAAAGATTCCAGAATAATAGTTAACAAAAAAATATTGTTTTTCAATTTGTAATTTTCCCAAACCTTGGAAATGAAATAAGTATACGCATAAATCTTTTAAAATAGATTGAATCTAGAATCAAATAAAATCAAGGAAACCACATTTCTTTTCTTATTTCGCCACAAAACTCCCCGGAAATAGTGATGCTTGTAAACTAAAAAAAAAAAAAACAACAGTTATTTACTTATTTAAAAAAGCTGATTCCTAGCTGCCTACTAAAATAAACTTTATATCTTTAGAATCGGTAACTAAAAATCAATGAAAGAAAATATCTTATAAAATTATTTGTATATTACTTCTATTTTTAGTAATTTTTTTTTAAATTTGTTAATTGTAAATAATATGTTGCGTAAAGAGTGGTTAAATCTTGAGAGTTGCTTTCGTGGTTATAATTAGGAATAATTTGTTAATTGTACCAAAGTTGCGTAAAGTGTGGTTCAAACCAATGCTTTCGTGGTTATAATTAAGAATAATTTGTTAATTGTACAAAAGTTGTGTAAAGTGTGGTTCAAACTAATGCTTTCGTGGTTATAATTAGGAATAATTTGTTAATTGTACAAAAGTTGCGTAAAGTGTGGTTCAAACCAATGCTTTCGTGGTTATAATTAAGAATAATTTGTTAATTGTACAAAAGTTGCGTAAAGTGTGGTTCAAACTAATGCTTTCGTGGTTATAATTAGGAATTGAACATACTAGAAAGCATAAAATTTTAACCAAAAATTTTGTACAACAACTGTAATATTCTTAAATAATAGTTTGGTGTGAACATCCACACAATATTACAATTGTGCTAAATTTCTTCTAATTAAAGTTTAAATAGAAAATTTATTCCAAAAGAATCATTAATAAAAAAAAAGTACTAAAGATATTTTTGATTGATTTAGTTAGACAAAGTATCTTCTTGTCGTGACGGTTCACACCTGTATGCTATTGTCCTGAGTGTACAAGAAGGAATGCAGGCATGCTGCCGCAGTTACTCTTTAGTAAACCTGTCACACTCTTGATATCAAATAGTACAGTCTCATACTTCAACTTGTTAACATCTAATTTTTTTATTTTTATTTTGAAAATTAATGTTATTATTCTTCTGTAGTACATCCGAGTTTATTTCAAACAAATGTTATTTGTTTATTTGTTTCGTTAAATTCATTGTCCTTTAAATTAGATTTTTTTTTTTTAACCTTCTCTTTTATTTATTTTTTTAAACATGAATAAGTGTTAAAACGATACAATCATTAACAATTTTTTTTTGTTTTTAAATTTAATTTATTTTAGGCAAGAACAAAATTAGAAAAATTTGATTATTTTTGTTTTAAGATAAATTAATAAAAATGGTTCGTGTTGTAAATATATCTGAAGCACATGTACATTTACATTATTCTGTAAGGAGATTCAGAGATCATTTAGTGAAGCATATAGAAAAGGAATCGAATAAATTAGTTTTGGTATGTTTTAATATATTATATATATTTGATTATAAAAAATTATTTCTGCTTCTTCTGATCTTCTGACATCTATTCATATCTTATATTAATATTTTATTTTTTTGGTTATGAGAAAATATGACAATCTTGAAAATGTTTGTTTTTATTTTTTAAAAAGCATTTGATGACCTGTGACTTTTTTTGATATATTTAAATTGCCTATGAGGACAACTTTAGCTGTAGTTTCGTGCATAAAAATATTACAGGATGTTCTGTTGTTATTCGTTGCTAATTCTTGAGCGTATTATCGCCCGTCAGAATTACTCTCCCCGAACTAATTATGAGAGTTTGATAACTGTAGGGCTGGAGTTTCAAGTTTTGTTTTGTTTCCATTTTACTGACTTTAACTGTTATCTTCTTAAACCCCGGTAGTATTTTATTTAAATCTAATATATACTGTGAGAACGGCAGGTCTTACATTTACATAAATTGCTATAAAAAAATTTTACTAAGTTTTAACTCACGCAAGAGGAAACAATGCAGTTTTTTCAATGTTTAGTTTTCCTAGGACTGACTCATTTTAAAGGTTCCCTGAGAAATACTGCTTTTTTTTTTGGAAATGGCTGTGTGTGTTTGTGTGAATGTCTTCGTGTGATCAGTATAAATCAAAATTTCGTCTAGACGCTACCAATGGATGCCTAAATAAGATTTTAATTAATAAAAGCTTAATGGAATCGCCTGCCATTTTGCTGGGTCAATTTTTCTTTTCTTTGACATTTTCAATGATTTCTTTTTATAATTTTCCAAATTTCTATTTCTTAATCACCTCACAAGCCCCACCATTATCGGACAGATTTTGATTGAAATAAATGTCTAGTAAATCTGTAATGGAGTTACCATAGTTCCTCCAAAAACTCTCTTAAATGAACTTCCCAAGAATAAACATTAGTTTGAAATATTGTAGCTCTTTTTAAGTATATTTATTTATTTAATTTCTATTTTTCTACTATGTAGTATTATTTTTAATGCTAAATTATTGGAATAAACAGAAAAATCCAAGTGTTAAGGAAAGCATACGCAGCGTTCGCTGTCGAAATGGATTTGTGGTTTTCTTTAAGTAATTGGAAGCGAAATTTTGTAATTTTAAAGCATTCCTTAAATATTCAATAACATAAAAAATCTTATGAGCTCGTATTAGTTCATTTCTCAGTATTCGAAGATAATCTAAAGATTGTAGCAAAGGTAAACGTATCCGAGTTTTTCACAGTTTGATAAATTATTTAGGTATATTTTGATTAATAAATTGGCAAACAAATAATTAATGTTAGTTTGTCTAACACTTTTTTGTTTTCTGAAAAATGTCCAGCATTTACTTTTTCTTAATTCGTTCTTATTTTAAAGTTGTAAAGTAATTTAAATTGTTGGTTATTCAGTTTTATCAGAATAATTTTCGCCTTCCTTATTAAAGTAGGCAAGCTAACTACTTTTAGCAATAGAGTGCACTACTAGTTTCATTCCTGCAGCAGATAATCCTTTTTTTTTTTTCTTTTTTTTTAAAGTAAATCTATTATTTAAATAAACCATTCCATCAGTTTGCTTTTATTTTATGAATTTTTAAGTAATTAAAGTTTCTTACGTTATATGTATATATTTTTGTACACTTAGTACTTAGACCAGTATCCTGACCAGGTTATGTTTTGTGGTTATTTAAAAGGAGATTTTGTGGTCAATGACTGAAATTCATATTTCTTTTTTAGATCACACTACACACTGCAATATCACAAGGTTCTATTTTATTTGCGTACATTGTACTTATAAAAAAAAGTTATTATTGCTTAATAAAATAGCTTTTATAAATTTTCGTAATTAGATGTTTTTAAAGATTAATTTTCGTTAATTTTATTGCTCATTTATTTAATAATAATTATCAAATTAAACACAGACGATAAAAGCATTCTGATATTCACTTCCTATTATAAGAACATCCAAAAGATATGGTAGCTTCAAAGAGTTTGAAATATCACTAAAACTCTGCTTTTACCTTCATCGTTTCCTTTTTCATCGTTACCCCCATTATTCATGTTTTTCTTCCCTGAGGACTTGTCATGCATTTAAATGATTACTTGAGAGTACATACATCTTTCTCGGGAATTCTTTATATGCATTATTTATATCCATTTATTTAGAAGCATTTCGTTATTGCTAGAGTTTTATTTACCTAGGTTGCCTATATCTTCATTATACTTCAAGTTTTAGAATGTGACCGTTATTTTAAAACTATTAATCTGGTACTCCTTTCAGAAATTGATATATTTTAATATAAATATATTTAAAATGACGTTCAGAGTTTACTTTTTGAAGTTGCATCAGAAGTGAAAAGATGGCTTCCGAAAAAATGTCTCTTTCAGATAATGACCTAATTTTGATATAAGAATAATTCTAGTTTACATAGCTCTACGGATTTGTTAATAATTGTGGGGATTCAAATGTGCGTGAATCTTTAAAAGTATTAATTCAGATTTTGGTTTACCTTCGTTAGTTGATAAATGTATTAATTATTTAGAAAAAATAATTTTTTTACATTATGTTACCATTTAACTAAAGTTATTATTTAAAAGTATACTAATTGATTATTTTTTTAGAATTGATCTGTGTTTATGATATCATATTCTCCTGGGATACATTGTAAAAAAAAAGGGGGCGTATTTTTATAAGCACATGTCTGTTGAATGATAATGAGTAGTTAGTTACAAAGTTGATTCTTTTCATATAAAAAATTCAATTCAGTATACTGTGTACATCCTTTAAGTTTGGAGTATTGTTATTATTATTAAAAAGAAACCGCAATAACAGATATTAATCTTTAAAAAAAATGTTAAAATTTCGTACAAATGCAAACATTACATGCAGGAAAACTTATATGGTGAAATATTATTCAAGTTATACTTGCATTTTGGCATTCTTTTATACTACATAAGTTTTTTTTTTTAATTATTATAAATTATTTTAATTATTTTTCTGTAATTTACAGGTCAATCCTAGTAGTAAAGCAGAATCAAAAGGAGTTAGAGAAGGTGATCTGATAACATCCATAAATGGACAATCAACAAAATGCCTGACAAATTCAGAGTCACACGCTTTGTTAAGAACAGTTAAAGAAAATTTACGGCTGGGATTAAATGAGTAAGTATAAATTATTATTATTATTATTAGTCCTGTATATCAAAAGTATTAGTAAATTCTTTTTTAATATTAACAAATATTATTTATTAGTGTAGGGCTTTTATAACAAATTTTATTGCACTACTTAATTGTTATTATAATTTCTAATTTTGAGGAAAGTTAGGTTTAAGGCAGGCAACTCAGATCGGTACAGTGTGGCAGAACTGTAATAGTTTAATTAGTCGTAATTATGCCTAAATTGATAAAGCACTAAGTATAAGTATCTAATCACATTTCCAATTGCTTTCGAGATTTTATTGTGCGGTTGGTAATATGAGCTTTTTTTTCTCAGCTGGCACAAATTCCTGCCGAAAATTATGACTACATATAAAATAAACGTCTAGTCGCGAACAAAAACGCTAAGTTTTGTAATCTTTGTTTCGCTCATGTTACAATTACTTAGTACTTTCGACGGATCTCAGTTTCAAAACAGTCATTAAAACAATGCTCTTAATAGAAATAATAGAAAGCAATAAGATTTCGAACTTTAGAAAAATAGCCAATTAGAGCTCTAAGAATAATGTGATATAATATTTTTATTTAAGTCAAAAACTTTGAAGTTATTAAGTAAGTTTTGTATTGAATAAATAGTTAACTTTAAGATTGCTTATGATAATCACCTTCTTTCTTAACAGTCTTTTCTACGGATTTTCCGAATAAATACTGTTGAAAGTTTAAACAGTTTTCATCGTACGAATCCGTAACCTATAAATCCCTAAAACTATTGAGCCGTTCACAGCACAACTCGATTAACTCCATAAATCAGTAATGAAGAAATGCGATGAAATAATGTAGAGTATTTTTTTTTAAAACTCCGTTTATAATGTAAAATCCAAATTTGCCGTTATCATTCAGCGTCTGCTACTGAATTTGAGTTGAATTATTGCAAAGATTTACATTAGAGGACGGAATTAATCAAAATGGCTTCTGAAATAAAATATTTATTATTTAATGGCCAAAATTGTATCGATTAATGGTGTTAATCTTTATTATTTGGGAAATTTATTATAAATATAAAAAGCTATGATTGATCCAAGTGCTTTGACAATTAAATTTAAGATATTTCAAGAAGTGGTGTTAATTGATTTGCACAGTGAACGGCTCAATTTATGTCTGTCTATTAAATTTACTAATTGAAGGGAGTATATTTTCTCATATTTACTAACCATCAGTTCTCTATCACTGTTTACGCTAACAAAGAAGCCCTTTGCCATTTATGCAGTGAAACATAATTTTTTGAAAAAAAAAAACAAAAAAAAATAGCGATTCGGACTCACCCTTTTAGTTCTATTCTATTATATAAAAAGTTGTTTCTTTTTTAATTATGCACTTTTTATATGACCTTCATCTTCTTGAAAAGAATTCTTTATAGACCATTGTACTCGAGTCTATGTTATAGTATAACCTGTTAAAATGACAAAACCGTGAGAATGTCTTGTAAACCCCGTTGGTTCACCTAGTATTATCAACATACTCGCATTTGCTATTTTGTTACGCCTTTCATTCTTTTTACTACCAGAATTGCTTTATTTGTATTTTTATTCTTCTTCTTTTTTACGTTCTTTGTTTTTTTTTTATATTTTCTTTAAACCAACTGGCCATATATATCATTCGTTCAATGTTTTCAGAGATAAAAATTCATCCCCTAGGAGGAGATCGAAGGAAATTAAATGTAAGTTGCATGTACGCTATACTGCATGCAATAAAAAAAAAAAAGGGTGATTTCGATTTGAATATTTTTATACAAACTTTTATTTCATTTTTATTATTATTTTCATTTTTTTTTATTTCTTCACTTAGAATAGATTTTTTTAAACAAAATTTTTTGACAACACCTTTATTTATTTCCTTAGCAATCTTTCACACTTTAAGTAGTTTTTATGCTTAACAAATTTGTTATTGTTACTGTTACTTATTTACTGTTCTCTTGGTTTCTCCAAAGCGGTACTATCTTTCATGATGTTTGATGTTATTTTAAAATGATGTTTCGATCATATGTTGATCATTCTTTCAGTAAAATTTTGTTTTAAATCCAACATTACACGATTTTTTTTTTAAAAAAAAGGATAGTTTTAACATAAGTGCAAACTGTTACATTCGTAATTATAGATTTAGAAAAAAGAAAAGGAATTTGTGAATAACGCCTCTGTCGAACATCTTTCCTAGTTGAAATTGCTTTTAAACCGTAGCCAGAAATATTTAAATAAAAAGAGCTTTTTTTTGCAAACTCTAAAAGGTTTATTAATTTGATAATATCCATCAGATATTACTATTTATTAATAAAACTATTTCATTGCTTTAATTTCTGCAATACTCGTAAAAGTATTGTAAATATAATTGTTTATAGTCGTAGTTCTTTCTTCATAATACTCTTTGAAAGTAGGACACAATTAACTGCTAGTTATGTATAAATAAATGGTTTATTTCCCTATTTACTCACATTCTTTCTTCCGATTGACAGTAATGGGAGAATGAATGAGCAAATTAGGTCTGCGGTTATCCTTTAGATTTCATAACAAAATTTCTCCACAATATTGTCCATTTGGACTTATTGTCTTCCAGAGTAATTAAGCTTTTACTCCCGAATTGAAGATTACAAATGAACTTTGTTCTTCCCGCGAATTTTTTTTTTAAATTCTGAAACCCTATTAGATAAACGAAATATTTTTAGAAGGATTACAAGGATCACAATGCTAAGAGTTAGTAAGTAGGGTTTTTCTCTTATCTATTTATTTGATATTTCTCATTCTCATATGCTACTCCTCCATTAAGCAATAAAGCTAAAAGTAATGATATGAATTATCGCTTACTTTTATGTAACCACATTAACTTTTCTAATTCAATTACTACCTTAAACTCAGGTTATGGTGAGTTGCTACCAGAGTTAGGCACTGATTAAAAAAAAAATTAAATTCTAAATTTAATTGATTAAATTTATTTTTAATTTTAATCAGAATTTAATCGTAAATTTAATCATATGACAATTATTTAATCAATTAAATTTCAGATTTAATCGTTAATCAAACTAAAAAAATTATGATTAAATCTGAGAATTAAATTGAACTTTAATTTTAATCACTGAATTAGTTCCAATTTCAATCGTTAATCAAACTAATTTATTCATCCACTTTTATGGCATTTCAACCAATGGTTCGAACCTTGTTTTGGCGAGGCCCTTTTTCTAAGCGTCTTTAATAAATAATTTTCGGTTAATTTTTGTAGACTTGGACTACTTCACGAGTCTCTAGACCAGTGGTTCGTAACCTTTTCATAGACGCAGAATACAATTTTATGTATATATTTTTCTCGCGGAACACTAACATTAAATAATTTGAAATTCGGTATTTAGCAAGAACTTAAAATTAAATTCAAATTAAAAAAAAAAAAGGAACAATTTTTTGTTTTCGTATCTTTCCTAAGTTTATAAATTTCCATACATTTAAAATTGAAATTTCGCGGAACACTTGGACCATATTCGCGGAACACCGGTTAAGAACCACTGCTCTAGACGTATATAGGACCACCTTACACTCACATTTAATCATGTTTACCACTCACTAGATTTTGATAGGACAACCTTGCACTAACATTTAACCATGGTGGCGACTCACTAGACTTATATAGGGCTACCTTATAAGCACATTTAACCATGTTTACCACTCACTAGACTTATATACGGTCTACCAGAAAGTTCTGTCCGTTTTTGGAATAAAACAAAATTTTTCTTACCAATAAACTTTATTAAATAATATAATTGTCATTATTAATAATGATATCTCGCCAGCGTGAGCGCAACTTATGTATTTCATTTTTGAAAAATGTATTATTTTTTGATGCGAGAAATTGAACCAGTACTTGTTTGATATTTTTTGTTTTCGTATCTTTCCTAAGATTCTAAATTTCAATACATTTAAAATTGAAATTTCGCGGAACACCGGTTAAGAACCACTGCATTATATCATCTAAAATTATAGATCTGTGCACAAAATAACTATAATTTATAATTGAGAAAAACAAAGTGTATAAGAGAACAAAATTCCATATGAATACGTGGTTCTCAGTGGGAGATATAGAACGGCCACAATTTTACAGAATTTCATGACCCAAAAAATTTTCAACCCTTTATATCTTCTACCGTTTTAGATCTGTGCACAAAATAACTATAGTTTATAATTGAGAAAAACAAAGTGTATAAGTGAACAAAATTCCATATCAATACGTGGTTCACAGTGAGAGATATAGAACCGCCACAATTTTACAGAATTTCATGACCCAAAAAATTTTGTACCCTTTATATCTTCTACATTTATAGATCTGTGCACAAAATAACTATAGTTTATAATTGAGAAAAACAAAGTGTATAAGAGAACAAAATTCCATATCAATACGTGGTTCACAGTAGGAGATATAGAACGGCCACAATTTTACAGAATTTCATGACCCAAAAAATTTTCAACCCTTTATATCTTCTACCGTTTTAGATCTGTGCACAAAATAACTATAGTTTATAATTGAGAAAAACAAAGTGTATAAGTGAACAAAATTCCATATCAATACGTGGTTCACAGTGAGAGATATAGAACGGCCACAATTTTACAGAATTTCATGACCCAAAAAATTTTCAACCCTTTATATCTTCTACCGTTTTAGATCTGTGCACAAAATAACTATAGTTTATAATTGAGAAAAACAAAGTGTATAAGAGAACAAAATTCCATATCAATACGTGGTTCACAGTAGGAGATATAAAACGGCCACAATTTTACAGAATTTCATGACCCAAAAAATGTTCAACCCTTTATATCTTCTACCGTTTTAGATCTGTGCACAAAATAACTATAGTTTATAATTGAGAAAAACAAAGTGTATAAGTGAACAAAATTCCATATCAATACGTGGTTCACAGTGAGAGATATAGAACCGTTACAATTTTACAGAATTTCATGACCCAAAAAATTTTGTACCCTTTATATCTTCTACATTTATAGATCTGTGCACAAAATAACTATAGTTTATAATTGAGAAAAACAAAGTGTATAAGAGAACAAAATTCCATATGAATACGTGGTTCACAGTGAGATATATAGAACGGCCACAATTTTACAGAATTTCATGACCCAAAAAATTTTCAACCCTTTATATCTTTTACCTTTTTAGATCTGTGCACAAAATAACTATAGTTTATAATTGAGAAACACAATGTGTATAAGAGAACAAAATTCCATACCAATACGTGGTTCACAGTGGGAGATATAGAACGGCCATAATTTTACAGAATTTCATGACCCAAAAAATTTTCAACCCTTTTATATCTTCTACCTTTTTAGATCTGTGCACAAAATAACTATAGTTTATAATTGAGAAAAACAAAGTGTACAAGAGAATAAAATTCCATACCAATACGTGGTTCACAGTGGGAGATATAGAACGGCCATAATTTTACAGAATTTCATGACCCAAAAAATTTTCAACCTTTTATATCTTCTACATTTATAGATCTGTGCACAAAATAACTATGGTTTATAATTGAGAAAAACAAAGTGTACAATAGAACAAAATTCCATATCAATACGTGGTTCACAGTGAGAGATATAGAATGGCCACAATTTTATAGAATTTCATGACCCAAAAAATTTTCAACCCTTTATATCTTCTACATTTATATATCTGTGCACAAAATAACTATGGTTTATAATTGAGAAAAACAAAGTGTACAAGAGAACAAAATTCCATAACAATACGTGGTTTACAGTGGGAGATATAGAACGGCCATAATTTTACAGAATTTCATGACCCAAATAATATTCAACCCTTTATATCTTCTACATTTATATATCTGTGCACAAAATAACTATGGTTTATAATTGAGAAAAACAAAGTGTATAAGTGAACAAAATTCCATATCAATACGTGGTTCACAGTGAGAGTATAGAACGGCCACAATTTTACAGAATTTCATGACCCAAAAAATATTCAACCCTTTATATCTTCTACATTTATATATCTGTGCACAAAATAACTATGGTTTATAATTGAGAAAAACAAAGTGTATAAGTGAACAAAATTCCATATCAATACGTGGTTCACAGTGAGAGATGTAGAACGGCCACAATTTTACAGAATTTCATGCCCCAAAAAATATTCAACCCTTTATATCTTCTATAATTATATATCTGTGCACAAAATAACTATGGTTTATAATTGAGAAAAACAAAGTGTACAAGCGAACAAAATTCCATAACAATACGTGGTTTACAGTGGGAGATATAGAACGGCCATAATTTTACAGAATTTCATGACCCAAAAAATATTCAACCCTTTATATCTTCTACATTTATATATCTGTGCACAAAATAACTATGGTTTATAATTGAGAAAAACAAAGTGTACAAGCGAACAAAATTCCATAACAATACGTGGTTTACAGTGGGAGATATAGAACGGCCATAATTTTACAGAATTTCATGACCCAAAAAATATTCAACCCTTTATATCTTCTACATTTATATATCTGTGCACAAAATAACTATGGTTTATAATTGAGAAAAACAAAGTGTACAAGAGAACAAAATTCCATAACAATACGTGGTTTACAGTGGGAGATATAGAACGGCCATAATTTTACAGAATTTCATGACCCAAAAAATATTCAACCCTTTATATCTTCTACATTTATATATCTGTGCACAAAATAACTATGGTTTATAATTTAGAAAAACAAAGTGTACAAGCGAACAAAATTCCATACCAATACGTAGTTTACAGTGGGAGTTATAGAACGGCCATAATTTTATAGAATTTCATGACCCAAAAAATATTCAACCCTTTATATCTTCTACATTTATATATCTGTGCACAAAATAACTATGGTTTATAATTGAGAAAAACAAAGTGTATAAGTGAACAAAATTCCATATCAATACGTGGTTCACAGTGAGAGATGTAGAACGGCCACAATTTTACAGAATTTCATGCCCCAAAAAATATTCAACCCTTTATATCTTCTATAATTATATATCTGTGCACAAAATAACTATGGTTTATAATTGAGAAAAACAAAGTGTACAAGCGAACAAAATTCCATAACAATACGTGGTTTACAGTGGGAGATATAGAACGGCCATAATTTTACAGAATTTCATGACCCAAAAAATATTCAACCCTTTATATCTTCTACATTTATATATCTGTGCACAAAATAACTATGGTTTATAATTGAGAAAAACAAAGTGTACAAGCGAACAAAATTCCATAACAATACGTGGTTTACAGTGGGAGATATAGAACGGCCATAATTTTACAGAATTTCATGACCCAAAAAATATTCAACCCTTTATATCTTCTACATTTATATATCTGTGCACAAAATAACTATGGTTTATAATTGAGAAAAACAAAGTGTACAAGAGAACAAAATTCCATAACAATACGTGGTTTACAGTGGGAGATATAGAACGGCCATAATTTTACAGAATTTCATGACCCAAAAAATATTCAACCCTTTATATCTTCTACATTTATATATCTGTGCACAAAATAACTATGGTTTATAATTTAGAAAAACAAAGTGTACAAGCGAACAAAATTCCATACCAATACGTAGTTTACAGTGGGAGTTATAGAACGGCCATAATTTTATAGAATTTCATGACCCAAAAAATATTCAACCCTTTATATCTTCTACATTTATATATCTGTGCACAAAATAACTATGGTTTATAATTGAGAAAAACAAAGTGTATAAGTGAACAAAATTCCATATCAATACGTGGTTCACAGTGAGAGATGTAGAACGGCCACAATTTTACAGAATTTCATGACCCAAAAAATATTCAAACCTTTATATCTTCTATAATTATATATCTGTGCACAAAATAACTATGGTTTATAATTGAGAAAAACAAAGTGTACAAGCGAACAAAATTCCATAACAATACGTGGTTTACAGTGGGAGATATAGAACGGCCATAATTTTACAGAATTTCATGACCCAAAAAATATTCAACCCTTTATATCTTCTACATTTATATATCTGTGCACAAAATAACTATGGTTTATAATTGAGAAAAACAAAGTGTACAAGCGAACAAAATTCCATAACAATACGTGGTTTACAGTGGGAGATATAGAACGGCCACAATTTTACAGAATTTCATGACCCAAAAAATATTCAACCCTTTATATCTTCTACATTTATATATCTGTGCACAAAATAACTATGGTTTATAATTGAGAAAAACAAAGTGTACAAGCGAACAAAATTCCATAACAATACGTGGTTTACAGTGGGAGATATAGAACGGCCATAATTTTACAGAATTTCATGACCCAAAAAATATTCAACCCTTTATATCTTCTACATTTATATATCTGTGCACAAAATAACTATGGTTTATAATTGAGAAAAACAAAGTGTACAAGCGAACAAAATTCCATAACAATATGTGGTTTACAGTGGGAGATATAGAACGGCCATAATTTTACAGAATTTCATGACCCAAAAAATATTCAACCCTTTATATCTTCTACATTTATATATCTGTGCACAAAATAACTATGGTTTATAATTTAGAAAAACAAAGTGTACAAGCGAACAAAATTCCATACCAATACGTGGTTCACAGTGGGAGTTATAGAACGGCCATAATTTTATAGAATTTCATGACCCAAAAAATATTCAACCCTTTATATCTTCTACATTTATATATCTGTGCACAAAATAACTATGGTTTATAATTGAGAAAAACAAAGTGTACAAGAGAACAAAATTCCATACCAATACGTGGTTCACAGTGGGAGTTATAGAACGGCCGTAATTTTATAGAATTTCATGACCCAAAAAATATTCAACCCTTTATATCTTCTACATTTATATATCTGTGCACAAAATAACTATGGTTTATAATTGAGAAAAACAAAGTGTACAAGAGAACAAAATTCCATAACAATACGTGGTTTACAGTGGGAGATATAGAACGGCCATAATTTTACAGAATTTTATGACCCAAAAAATATTCAACCCTTTATATCTTCTACATTTATATATCTGTGCACAAAATAACTATGGTTTATAATTGAGAAAAACAAAGTGTACAAGAGAACAAAATTCCATAACAATACGTGGTTTACAGTGGGAGATATAGAACGGCCATAATTTTGCAGAATTTTATGACCCAAAAAATATTCAACCCTTTATATCTTCTACATTTATATATCTGTGCACAAAATAACTATGGTTTATAATTTAGAAAAACAAAGGTTACAAGCGAACAAAATTCCATACCAATACGTGGTTCACAGTGGGAGTTATAGAACGGCCATAATTTTATAGAATTTCATGACCCAAAAAATATTCAACCCTTTATATCTTCTACATTTATATATCTGTGCACAAAATAACTATGGTTTATAATTGAGAAAAACAAAGTGTACAAGAGAACAAAATTCCATACCAATACGTGGTTCACAGTGGGAGTTATAGAACGGCCGTAATTTTATAGAATTTCATGACCCAAAAAATATTCAACCCTTTATATCTTCTACATTTATATATCTGTGCACAAAATAACTATGGTTTATAATTGAGAAAAACAAAGTGTACAAGAGAACAAAATTCCATAACAATACGTGGTTTACAGTGGGAGATATAGAACGGCCATAATTTTACAGAATTTTATGACCCAAAAAATATTCAACCCTTTATATCTTCTACATTTATATATCTGTGCACAAAATAACTATGGTTTATAATTGAGAAAAACAAAGTGTACAAGAGAACAAAATTCCATAACAATACGTGGTTTACAGTGGGAGATATAGAACGGCCATAATTTTGCAGAATTTTATGACCCAAAAAATATTCAACCCTTTATATCTTCTACATTTATATATCTGTGCACAAAATAACTATGGTTTATAATTTAGAAAAACAAAGGTTACAAGCGAACAAAATTCCATACCAATACGTGGTTCACAGTGGGAGTTATAGAACGGCCATAATTTTATAGAATTTCATGACCCAAAAAATTTTCAACCTTTTATATTAGTGGTTCTTAACCTTTTCATAGACGCGGAACACAATTATATTTATGTATAATTTTTTCTCGCGGAACACTAACATTAATTAATTTGAAATTCGGTATTTAGCAAGAACTTAAAATTAAATTCTAATTAAAAAAAAAAGGAACATTTTTTTGTTTTCGTATCTTTCCTAAGTTTCTAAATTTCAATACATTTAAAATTGAAATTTCGCGGAACACTTGGACCATATTCGCGGAACACCGGTTAAGAACCACTGCTCTAGACGTATATAGGACCACCTTACACTCATATTTAATCATGTTTACCACTCACTAGACTTTGATAGGACCACCTTGCACTAACATTTAACCATGTTGGCGACTCACTAGACTTATATAGGGCTACCTTACATCCACATTTAACCATGTTTACCACTCACTAGACTTATATACGGTCTACCGTAAAGTTCGGTCTGGTTTTGGAATAAAACAAAATACAAATTTTTCTTTCCAATAAACTTTATTAAATAATATAATTGTCATTATTATTAATGATATCTCGCCAGCGTGAGCGCAATTTATGTATTTCATTTTTGAAAAATGTATTATTTTTTGATGCGAGAAATTGAACCAGTACTTGTTTGATATCTACTTCATTTTTAAATGTTTCGCCCTTCAACAAATTTTGTAAGGACAAAAACAAGTTATAGTCGGAGGGTGCTAAGTTCGGGGAATATGGTGGATGCGACAGAATTTTCCTGCCTTGTTCTGCAATTTTTAGACGAGTCTTTAAAGCAGCATTTGGCCTGGCATTATCATGATGCAGTATGATGTTCTTCCTATTGAACATCGCCGGCCTTTTTTCTTGGACTGCTGTCTTTAAATTATGCATTTGCTAACAATACTTCTCCGAATTTAGCTTTTCGTTCGGTTTTAAAAGCTCATAATGTGTAGGTCCTCGAATGTCCCACTATATACACAACATTCTCTTATTCAGAGTGAAATTAGGTTTACAGGTGGAAGGGCTAGGTTTTCCGGGTTCACAATATGTCCTTTTCCTTACGATGTTTTTGTAGGTAATCTACTTTTCATCCCCAGTTATCATCCGGTTCAAGAAGAGCTCGATTTTGACCTCGAACTACGGATTTAACCCCAATAGACTATTTTCAGAGGGGATATCTAAAAAATAAAGTGTACAGTAACCTTAATCCCTTGGCTTCAATCGAAGATCTGGAATATCGAATAGATCTAGCCTGCGTAGATCTGGTTTGTTCCATTTGAAAAAAAACTTAGATACTGTATCTGGGGAAATTGGGGTTTAAAAAATGGGTCAATTACTGAAAAAAACTAGATTTGATTAAATACGTGTTTTCTATTTTTTTGAAATTTCCCGCCGTTTAAAAAAAAAGTGGGTGGAACACATAACTCTGGTCACCCTGTTCATAAGTCTATTGAGTCGCCAACTAGGTTAAATGTGAGTGTAAGTATAGTAAGTGGTAAACTTGGTTAAATGTGAGAGTAAGGTGGTCCTATCTAAGTATATAGTGAGAGGTAAACATGGTTAAATGTGAGTGTAAGGTGGTCCTATCTAAGTATAGTGAGTGGTAAACATGGTTAAATGTGAGTGTAAGGTGGTCCTATCTAAGTATAGTGTGTGGTAAACATGGTTAAATGTGAGAGTTAAGGTGGTCCTATGTAAGTCTTGAAAGTCACCAACATGGTATAGATGCGACACCAGACTGGTAGAATGAAGGTGCCAAGTTTAGGAAAAGTGATAATATTGATAGAGAAGAGGCACCAGCTAGGCGGAATAAAGATGCATTGGTCCGATTCTGGTTTAACCGTTGGCAATGTTTGGTTTTAAAAATTTATTCTCTCATATTTTGATTAAATTAAAAAATTTAGTCGTCCAAAGTGATTAAAACTAAATTTGGAATTTAATTCAATCAATTAAAATTTTGATTATTTAATTTTAATCTTAATTTTTAGTTATGATTAAAAATTTTAATTGATTAAATTCCGATTAAATTAAAAGTGAATTTAATTTTAATCAACTAATTTTGGCCGATTAAATTTTTTAATTTTAATCAGATTAAAATTAAATTTCGGTTTAATTCAATTGTTTTTTAATTGATTAAATTTTTGCCCAACTCTGGTTGCTACAATATTAAATATATATCTAAAAAGCCAATTCAGAACAAGTTTACTGGTTTTTTTTTAAAAAAAGTATTGCTTACTGATTTATTCCAGAAATTAGTTTTAGTGTTATTAATTAGAAAAAAGAATCTATCGAACAAGTATTTTGAATTTGCTAGGGTTTAGAAATGACACTAAACTAATTGCTTTAAACTGAAAAACGCTTATTGTTCTTAAATTAAACATTAAAAATATTGAATTGATTGGTGTTTCATGATTTTAAGTTTTAAAGTCTTTAAAATTTTTTCGGATTAGTCAACTTTGTTGACTCTAAAATGTAGTCAGTATGAGAATTGCCATTCTGAAGAAGATATTAAATGTTTAATTTGTAAAAACTAATAATTCGTTTATTAGAAAAGTTTGGTCGTAAAACATATTATTTTACCTTGATTTCTAAGCGAATTTCGTTTCAATAATTATTTTTTTTTAACGCATAACTTCCTTCAAAAAATTAGTAGAAACATTTTTTATAAAAATGACAAGGGTTAACAGAATAGTTAAAATTGTGAAAAATAAAGTACGGAATTATTCCTAGCTACAAGAGAGGAGAACAAATTTAAATACCTATTACAGAAAATTTCTAAAATCAGGTGAATAAAAATGAAGTACAAGAAGATAGAAAAGTGAGGAAAAACATAAACACTTGTACTAAAAAGTAAGAAACTTTGGAAAATATTCCTAAAAAAAATGTAGGTAAAATGGCCATACAATTAGAAACTGCAAAGAAATAAAAATTTTAAAACTATAATAAGACTAAGTTAAAATAATTATTGCTTTATTATTCACCCTTTACTAATTATTGTATATTTACTAAGTATATTGTTAAGGATTGTATGTAAAATTACAAAATGACCTAGTCAGAAATCTACAATTAATTGCGCCTTAGAGCAAAATAAAATTATCGAGAGCATGTTTTTTAAATAAGATCTTTAATTACGCTTATGTAAGTAACTAAGACAAATTTAAAACAATTAAGAAACCTTGATTATACTCGCTAGTAAATTTTATTTTAACTGTAGCAAACGTAAATGTAATTGGAAACGTTATTTTTTATTGTAATTGTAATTATATGTATAATTTTTACTTTCACTTATTTGATATAAGATATACATTAGAAAGATCGAACCTATTCCACTGGAAATTTGATAATTATTCCCTTATAAATTGTGGATATGACACGCAGGCCATAAGAACAGCTTGTGGTATAATGGACACGCAGGCCATGAGAACAGCTTGTGGTGTATTGGTTTATTTTGTTTGCTAAATAAATTATAGGTATGTTTTGCTAATTTAGCAGTTTCTCTGTTTATTTTAATTCTTAGTTCAGTGCCACTGAAAAATTAACTTCTATTGTATATATTTATTGTAATTATAAACGGCATGATCTTTGTTGAATTAAATCTTAAAAAATAATTTATCAATTAAAAAGTGCTTCAATGATTGAGTGATAGATATTGAAAAAGTTGGCAACGTTTTAAAGAGTTTTTGCTTTAAATAAATATTGTACAAACGTTGTCACATATTGTTATTGTTTGCTTCTTTTTTTTTAGTAGCTGTACTATCATAGTTATCGATAATATTAAAACGGGTATAGTTTCATTTTTATTGTTATTATTATTATTATTATAAATACTGACTAACTATGGGTAAGGTTTAATTATTATTTATTGATTTATTATAAACTTAACTTATAGATAATCAAATTTCTTTAAGAAGTCATCCTAAAGCAAGCTGGCATTTACTGAGTTGGCTTTTGTAGTAAAAGGTTACTGAAATATGTTGCCGTGCAATTTCGATCTAAGCATTATTTGAAAAAAATTCTCTCACCACTTTTTATGCACTTTCACTTTTGCTTATAGCTTGTTAATAACTGCATCCTTTTTTATTTGTTTTTATTTTTATGGTTAATATTTCTAGTTTAACTAAAGATGTTTAAGGTAAATTTAAATGTTTAAACATATTGTGATACCAATAATATTTTGGCATTATTTTCATAAATGAAAGCTTATTTTGTTTATAAAGGCTTTAGAACCACCTAATGGATTAACCTAATTGTTGTTTACAACATTTTTGCTATTTGTTGCTCTTTGCAAGAGAGAAAGTATTTAGAATGATCTTCCATTTTGAGTTTTCATTAGAAATAATATAGTGTTAAAAAATTGCACTTTTCTGGGAACGTGTCCTCCGTAATTCAAAAAAGTAAAAATAGCAAAAAATTTTAAAATAAATTAGATATTTCGCCACTAAAGAAAAGCACAATATTTCCCGAAGTCGAATGGAAGTATATTTAGATCGACTCGGTATCTTTTTTTTAGTTATTTGAGATTTTTTTTTTCGAAAATGATTCCTTCAATTTTGTTTATACTGGACCATCTAAAAAACGGTCTCATGTTGTAGTTTTGACATTAACTTTTTTAAGCATATTGTGGATTGCATTCACGGCTTGACAATAGGCAAGTTTCAGAACATATTTATACAATTTTTTCCGTTAGCAACATATTTAAAAAAATATAATAAAATAGTACAACCTCCCCAAGCATGTTTACTTATAGAGGATACCTTCAGGTATCAGTTACTTGTATGATTATAGTTAAATGAAATATGAAGCTAGGAGTTTCCTTAGGCTTTACGGTTTCATTAAGCTGTAGACTTTCAATCAAAAAAATATATAAAATCCAAAGAAAACTTAATTTTGAAAAGTGACCACTATCACAAGCTTGTGAAAAAAATAATAATATATCTTTCCATTTCAACAATTTCTTACTAATATTTGAGATGCAAGACTTATTTAAAGCCTAATCATACATTAGAAATACGTACATTTTTTCTGTTTTCGCACCTTTCATTGTAATCTCATGTTTATTTTTGAACGAGTATTGAAATCTGAACTCTCCTAGTTAATGAAACAACTAGTTTTTTGATAAATAAACATTGAGGTAACGTTTGTTGTCATTTTTCTTTTTAATTGCTCTCTCTAATAATGTAATTTTCCTTTAATATTAAAATAAACAAATTGCCTACTTAATATTAAATATATTAATTTGTATTATTCAAAAAGAAATCCTTATTTTAATTGATAGTAATGTCATGAAGCAATTATTGTAGCGATAAAAATATCTTTTAAAGAAAATAGTAACGATTAAATTGAAACACTCTTCATGAAAGTTAATATTGTATCAAACATTTCACCCTTCTATTTTCGGACTGCACAGATTTTCAGGGGGAACCTACTCTCGTTTAGCCCTTCGTTTTGCGATCGTGCAGAGTTTTCTCCGCATGAGTTGAGTAAGAAAAAGTGGGTTTTTACAGATTATTTTTTTTGTGAATGATCAGTTTTAGACAAAAAAAAAAGAAAAAAGAAAAGTGGTACATTTAAATTTGATTCTTGGAATTCGAAAATAAGGATTTTGAACCAAAAATTATCCGATCTAAAGTTCAAATTACTTTTTTGAGTTTTATTTTTTTTAATTGAAAACGGCTCTAACGGTTCCCTTCAAACTTGTAATTATTTTAGGTGTCGTAACTTTTTATTATGACATAATAAAGTACTAGTATAAATTTCTATGGTAAATGAAGCTCAAATTTGTGACTATTTTTATTTTGACGAATCAAACTTTTTCTAATTTGTTTTATTCAATTATATAATAGCGGCATTTTCATTTGAATATTTAGGGGACATTTGAATGTTACTTTCACAACTTGATTTGTTTTCTAAAATGATAAATTTTAAGAAAGAAAGAAGTTTGAAGAAATAACAATTAGGACAAACACAGCTTCAATTGCACCTGTACGAATTGAAGATATTTTTATTTTTGTAATTGTAATTGTCAGGAAGGTAATTGCTGTGAGGGTCTGCCTCACAAGAGATGAAATCTGTGCAACTTAATCGTAAACTTTAATTCGTACTTTTGATTGACATCAAATATATGAATCAGCAAGGAAGAAGTATTCATTCATTTGGGAATAAAGTAATTATTTTGTAACAGAAATGTATGTCCTTGGTTAGTAAAATTGCATCAAATCTTATATTTATAAAAGATTCATTTATTTATAAGGAGTGTTTAGTTGTTTAACGCTCTGTTGCGTACAAATTGTATATTTCAAACATAGGTGTGCATTCTATAAGACACAAAAACAGTCTTATCTCTTCTTTGTATAGTGTCGGTCATCCTTGGTCTCTTATTCCTGTACATTTGTTTTTGTTTTGTTTCTGTTTGTTTCTTATGTGGATAAATTAGTAGATGTCGTAATATCTATCTCAATCTTTCATTGATCAATAATATGAAACTATTTCATTGTACTCGTTTTAATAGAGTTGGTAAACTTGGTTGTTATGGTTTGTTTAAAGTGTTAACTTGTTATAAAAACAATAAGGATGCTAGATTTATTGGGTCACCTACTCTTGCTAGAAAGCATAGATTACAAAGAGTAAAAACTAGAAGAAATAAATCAGGTAATTTCTTTAATATTAATATTTTATGTTCCAAAAAGACAAAAATTCAGGAATCCCATTATTATTGCAAAATTTTAAAAAAGGTTTTTGTTGTATAACTTACTTCACAGTTAAATCTTCAGAATCTTGGCATTCAAAATGGTATCCCAACTTAATGATCACATTTAATAGAAAGCTCCATTACTGATACAACTTAAACGGGACCCTGACAGAGGAAGTTAAGGAAATTGCAGCCTGGAGTTGAACCTCTTGAGCGAATCTGGGCAACCTTTTTTCAACCCCAAAAACTCCCCATAAACTTTGAGTTATACTTAGCCAGTGGTATTTAAACACTCAAACTCTTTGGGTACCCAATGACAGATTTTTTTTTTTTTTTTTTTTAACAGAACTTTTTCTCTCTTATAGTTTAGAAGAAGTATGAAGAGATCTTGCCAAATTTTTGAAAATGATTTTTACAGAATATTTTCCACAAGACGAAAAAATGGAAACAAGGAAGATTATATTTACTACCAATAAAGACACAATAGATCTTGAAATTCTCTATGCATTATTGTACTCTGTTGCCAAGTCTGGAAATCAAACCAAGTGGCACCACAAAAATCCTACAAAGAAGTTGCGCGCTATTAACCCCACAGATGTGTGCACAAATTTGAGTTTCCTTTGATTTTTCATTCTATAGTACTTGCATCTTCATATATAACAAAAAAAAATTGGTACACAAATTAAAAATCTAAAAAAAAACCTTTAAACCTTCTCTCAATTTTGAAATTTTTTTATGTGATTGCTAAGACCCCTTTTAACTGGTGTTAAAAAGAAAAACCCGATAGTAAAATTAAATAATACGATATGATAAATAATAATACTTTGTTGGAATCCAATTTCCGTCAACCTTGCTTTTGAACTCTTTCCTTGATTTAATGGTAACAGTGCTGAATTTCTATCCCATGTCTATTTTTAAAATTTTGAGTCATCTTTAACTTTATAATTAGAGCAGGTCCTCTACGAGGTGAATGTTCCATAATAATTCACGTCCATTTTATTCATCCTTGTCAAGCTTTTTTTTTTTGAAATCTATTTAATTCTTGCTATTTTTTTTTTAATCTTTTATTTTTTTGTGTTACTGTCTTCAATTGAAATCGTATCACTTTAAAATCTGTCTGGAAGAATTCTGTCAAAATTAGGACACTAGGAAGAACTACATATTTATGAACTTTTTTTAAAAATTTTCACGAATCAAACTTGTAATTGATTTTATTAAATTATATATGTTAATAGAGGTATATTCATTTGAATACTTCATGAACATTTGAATGTTACATTCACTACTCTAGTTGTTTTCTAAAACGATGAGTTAATGCTAGAGTTATGTTTTTGTAGAGATGAGCATGGAATTAAACAAAAACAGATTAAATTTATTAATTAAAAGTCTAATTTTTATTTCTTCATTTTCTGTTGCGTGGAAGGGGCTTTATTCTTTACAATTAGTAAGACCTGTTATATTTAAAGGAACACCAGATTTGTTGATCTAAATTCTGTTGTTTTACTCCATATAAACGGTTACAAAATTTTTTTGTTCCGAATCTATTTTTGTTTTACGGTTCTTGACGGTTTTATAATTAATTTTACTCAGTCTTTTAGAAAGAATGTCTCAAAATAATCAGTTTATTTTTGTTTATTTGAAAGTACAAATAGGTTTTTTCGTTTCTTTCTCCTCTCAGTGAAAGATATATCTTGTTCATTTTGTATTATTAATTTTTTTAAAATATTTTACGAGTTTTATTCTCGCAAAGGGTGGAGTTGTGCACAATAATTAAAAGAGCTAATGCTAAGTATCTTAATTACTCAGTTTATATACTGTTTAAGCTTTTGGCTTTTACCTCTCTTTTTTTCTGAGTTATCATGGCAAATGTTATGTTCACCAAATTTGCTATAACGATTTAATCTACCCGCTTAGCCATATCTTTAAAAAAAAAAAAAAAGTTTTCTTGCCCAAGCCGTATTGGGCACCATTTTTTCTAGAATGTGTGTTACAACTATGTCCTACATTAGTGAAATCTAATTTTAGAACTGCCATGTCATCGAATGAAGTTCTAATTTCTGAACTTGATAGCTGTGGTTTTGGTTTTAATAATGTTGATGTGAATTAGACTTTTTGGAAACTGATACTTAGCAAAGTAATTGTTTCATTGCTATTTATCACTTTAACTTTTTTATTTTTTCATTATTTTTTACATTTTGTCCTTCATACTTCGTTATACAAAAGCGTGAGGCCCAAAGCTGGAGTTTGTCTCAAGAATATGACTCTGCGGTGGCATTTTTGTTTTACATCTTTATTTTTATGAATCTAATTAAAATGGTTCAGAGCATTTGCTTCTTCAATTTATCTCTTTTCCTGAAATGAAGATGATTTTTATTTTTTTTATGTTTATTGAGCTTACTCCCTTTTATTAGTGGTTTATTAGAGATTATTAGGTAGTAATTCTTAAATGTTGTTTTTGTAAGGTACCGTTACCAAAGTAGATTAAATTAATAAAATAGAATCTAAAAAAAAAAAAATTATATATAGGTATTAACCTTCGAATTAAAAAATAACATTACAGAAACTGAGGGGCGATTCTGTAACTAATTCAATTCATACCTTATATCCTTCCACTAAGTTTACTAATTACACTGCTCTTCTCTGAAAGTTTAGTATTACATTAATATTTATTTTTTTTTTTTACATTTCAATTGTAAATTGGTTTGTAATTTACTGCGTCTACTGCCTAAAAATAATAATCGTTTTAAAAATATTTATTTATTTTATTTTTAATAAAAAACACTGTAATAATTAAATTTGTACCCACTTTTTATTTTTAGTTGGTAGGAAATATAAACCATTTTTTAACAGTGTGTATTATAACATTTAGCTAAAACTATTTGGTGCTTTTAAATTGAGTTCAGCTGCCTGACCAACGCCCTAAGCTCCAACCCATTTTTTTACTTTTCTAAAACCACCTAATTTAACGTGTTTTGCAGCGGTGTGAATACTTTTGCTGGGCTTTACTGATATCACATCTCCTCGCCCAGTTTTAGTACAAAGATCTTCACATTCCAATACTTTTTAAAAAGTGTGTGTTTACATGTTATGAGACATGTTTTACATGTATCTTTTTTAAAGAAATTAAATATTCAAATAATTCAATGTGTGAACTAATGTTAATTAAAATTCAAGCTGCATCTAGATTTGTTGTCTTACCCGTTATTTCATTTGGTGGAGCATCTAAATATATGTAACAGAATTCAATGTGTACTACTTTATTATAGCATAGACATAGTTTACTTATTTTTTCATTTCACAATAAAATAATATATAATATAACGTCTTGTTATAATTTTTCACTTTATAATTGAATGTTAAATTAAAGCTTTTTTAGTGAATATCTTTAGTTACCTCTTTAGTCTGGTTTCCATTGTTTCTTTTATTTTATGATTTTATTGTTGCTTTTTAATTTTGCTTACTTAATGCAGTCGTGTTCAGCTCCATTTTTGGCTTAAGATTCTTATTCGAAAAAAAAAAATTAGAAATATAAAATTGAAGTTACATCAGGCGTCTCTCTTCACCGTGTTGCAGTTAATATATTATTTTATCCTTTAATTCTGACCCTTTTAAAGCTCTCGAAAATATGAAATCCTGCCTCGATTTCATTCCTAAATGGTATTATACCCGATCACAAAATAAAATCATTGAACGATTATAACTTCATTGATATGTAGTTACACTTCCTAACTTTATTCTGATATCTTGATCGGTCAATTGTCTTAGGGTTATAACTTGATAGACTAAATTGAAATAGAATCTAGTTATCTGTCAGAATGACAATTTGGAGTCTTGGAGACAACTTAGAAGAACTTCTTTGATGTAATAAATGTGATAGTGTTATTTATACCTTAGAATTTAATTACAATTAGAGTGAGTAGTCAGGTGCATTATTACACTAGTAAAGTAATTGCCTATTTTTTTCTAGCGTGCTTTACGTCCAAGTACCAATTAGGTGTCGTGAACGGAGGCGAATAGCAAACATTCTTTACTGTAAACTTCTTTTATTCATAAAATAAAATCCAAGGCCTAAGACCGGGGAATCGAACCCAGTACCACAATACATATTAGCTTTACTGGTCTCGCGTCAAACCGCTCGGCTACCGTGGTACCTCATTATTACACTATTTTGAATTGGATTTTAATTCTTTAGAAATAAAATCTGGTGAGAACCCTCGCTAACACGTCATTCTTTTTCAAGGTTCTTTCATAGTAGTGTCCTTAATTGATTTTTTTCTAAATTTTAAAAAAATATTGATTCAATGTAAAGTAAAATAGAAATACAATAAATCAAAATTTAATTGTCGCATTCCCTGATGACTCTACGTGTACATACAGAGACTGACATGCACCGAGACCTTTTTCAGGGGTTTCGTTCATAAAGGTATCATTCTGGTGAAATGTCAAAATCAAAAAGCTACTCGATTACAATACCTACTCTTACTAATGTAGTAAGAGAAATTAGAAAAGATAATTAGTGAATTCATTTAGTATAGAAAACCAGATTTACTATATAGTATGATAATTTTGTGAACCGTGGGAATTACTCGGGCCAAATACTGTGAGAGCATATCTTAGCATGACAAAAGTGCAGAGAGTACCCCCAGTTATAGAGTAATAGGGATGGTTATAGGTGTGCTCACCTGGTTTACTCATGTGAAGATTCGGATAGTGATGGAGGGAGTTATTGTAGGTGTGGATGTTCCACCCGATAGTTTTTCATTATTGTACTCCCTTCCGGTCTATACTTCCGCCAAGTTACACACCTACAACCTACATATTTGTGTTTGTTCAACTAGTTACATTGAATGTCCACTCCCTGTGCAGTGCATAGAACGGTCTAACGCCAACATTTCTCATTTATAGCCAGGTACTGACCTGATAACCATTTCTATCCTTATTTAGAGTTCCTTTTATATATATATAAAATTTCAAATTTTCAAGCAAAATTAGCTATACACAAATTTTAAAAGTTTTCATTTTGTTTAACTGTTGATAATAGTTCTTCTATTTCAGCAACAAGTTCAACATCAGCTGATAAGGAACAGTCTGAACAAGTTAATCAACAAACTAATAGTAAAGGTGAGTGTTTTTTATCAATTATTTTGCACCAAATTATCTGATAACAAGCTTTTTATCTTATACTACTCTTTTGAATTAACATCTAAAAAAAAAAAAAAAAATGGAAATATTAAATAAAAATATCTAAGACAACTGTAGACTTTGGTATAATATTGTGTGTTGTGTATTACTTCAAATAATTTTTAGGTACAAATAAAACAGATATTTATGTATTTAAAATAAATATATATTTTTTTACAATGTCTAATATGATTTTTTTAAAAAGTAATAACAGTGTAACTAATATTTTTTTAAGTGATTATGATAAAATGAAATTATTTGACTATAAAATTAGTGTTAAAGCAACCAGGAAAAAAAATGCATATAACACAAAAGGGAATACGAACTTAAATAAGTTAAAAAATTTTATATAAGTAAGTACCACACATTAATTTCGTCAAATTTCTAATATTCTCAATAACAAAGCATTTTTCTTTAATAAAACAACTTAATTTACTTAAATATTACCTTATTCTATTATACCATTTTTTTGTCATAGAGCAAAAGCTTTTTTTAAAAAAAACAGTTTAAAAATGGTCGGGCTAAAATTATATTTCAACTCTGATGGCAGCTTTAACGCCAATTCATTGGTGGAATGCTACAGTTTGGTCATTTTGTTGATAATCCAGACTAGTTGTTTTTTTAAATCCGAAAATAGATATACAGAACTTGAAAACATTTTAAGTATTTACAACGGTCTTTTTGTTTTTTTTAATTAAATGGTTGTAATTTTGTTTGCTATGTTAATAAATATTGATATAAATGGAAATGATTTGAAAAAGAATAAACTTAAAGATTAGTACCCTTAGGATTCAGTAACTATAAAACTCTTGTGAAATTAGTAAATCAAGTAAATAATTTTTTATTTAAAATATGTTTAACATTCAATTTTAAGGCGTCGTAATTTACATTGGTTTCATTTTATTGTTAGTTCTGTTGCGTAAATATTTATTTGGATCTGTAAAATTAAAAACAAACTTAAATATTAAAAATTTTGTTCCATTTAGGATGTGATTATTATCGGTTCCTTCTTCTAATGTCGGGATTTCAAAGCAGTTTCTTGTGCAAATGTAGTTGATGGAGAATGAGATTAGGGCAAACTGAAACAGGCCAAAGTTAGAATTTTCATTAAAATCTAACTCTTCAATAATTTTCTAGCTAAAAATTGATTAAGGAAAGGGATTAGCTAGCTCAGTGGTTAGCGTATATTGGATTCCATCGCGGAGATCCTGGATTCGAATCCAGCTGCTGGCCCCTTAGATTTTCTCTTCCTAGGAGCTTCTTACAGCTCACTGTCCGGTGATGGACAGTGTTTTTTTGTACGAAACGATGTCCGAGGGCCGGCAGTGCACTGAAAAAAAGCCTCGAGCGCCCAATGTAATCTCAGATGTTGGCACGCTTTTGATACCCGAGATTGATTGATGCAGCGGTCACTGGATATATAATTTAGTGTCAGAATTTAGATTGGCTTTAAATAGAATTTGGATGTAATTTTTTTACAATACTAACCTCCAAAAAATGGAAAACTATATAATTTTTGTAACTTCAATTCAAATATTCTTAACTTTCTCATACTATTAAATAAAACAAAACTCATCATCAACTCCATTTTTGGACAAATAATTAATTATTCAGAATGAATCGCACACTAACCATTTTAGATCGTTTCAAAAATAGGTTGACTTTAAATATTTCAAGGCTAAATCAGTGATTGGCACATTGTCCATTTAAATGACAAAAACTATTGTGTAAAGGACTAAAGCTAAATAGTGTGAACCTTATTCCGGTGAAAATACCTGTGTAGTTTTATTTTCTATCAAAACAAATAATCATCTTGCTGAAAATGTACCATCAACAAATTGGTAAAATTTACAAATAATTTCATTTTGTTTTTACTGTTCTTTTTCTTTATATAATAATAAGGTTTAATTATCACTCACAAACTTGTCTAACTATCATAAAACTAACTATAGCTATAATAAAAATTTTTTTAATTGTTTCAAGTAATTTTATTTTTAAAGTTTGGAAAAAAGTAAACTTAGCATGAAGTAATAATCTTTTCTTCAAGGAATTTGTAAACTAATATTTTCAATAGTTTATTGATTGTGAACTGTTCAACTTAAGGTTTTTTTTTAAAAAAGGACTTCGCTCGACAATCTCATCATTGCAACAAAGTTGTAATTGTTGAACTCCTGTTCAATCTAACGTGCTCAACTATACCAACGTCAGTGTACTGTATGTCAATGTGTATGTAGCCATCATCTTTAAAGGGTAGTTCATCAGATTTGTGAAGAGACACTGACTTACATCATCTTTCGGTTTTAAATTTTAATTTTGTTTTAAGAAGTAACTAGGTAAAGTGGTTTCACGATTTTAGTTGTTCTTGTAACTATTATATTTGTTAATATTTGATCGTTTAAAAATTCTTTAGAAATCTATTTTTAAAAAAATCTTTAGAATCAACTCATGGCGGACATGAGTCATGACGTTGGCCTACTAGTTTTTGGGGCTCTCAAAATTTAGAATTTATGTAACAACTGTATGTTCCAAATTTTCCGTTTGATGCTTGAGAATGAACTCTTGATGCGTTGGTCACAAGGGCACTTGTTAAAAGTTTATTATTTCCAAAAAGAAGAGGAATGTTCTCTTTAAATTTATTTCTTTTAATTAATAAATAATATTCATCAATGAGGTGGTTAATATTGCTAGTTCATAAAGCCAAAATTAAGTAAATTATGTATTTTCTATTTTTTTTGAAATGGATATACCATGCTGAAGATGAATTTAAGGCAATAATAGATACATAATTTCAAAGATTTGATTGGCCATATAACCAATTGCGGTATATACCAATCGTCAAATTGTACGAAATCTTTAGCCGCTTGCAAATTAACGAAGCCGTATTAAGGCTCACAACCTCATTCTTTTTTTTAACTCCTATCTAAAGCCACTGCATTTATATTCATTTTAATACCAGAGACGAGAAAATGCTTATTATATGAATGGAAATATGAGAACTAAAAACAAAAACATTATTTCAAGGTTTTACTTGGGATAGTTTTTAAAATAAGAACTTTAATCCAACAATAAAAATAAAATAAATAATTGGTATTCAACGCAATTAAGTTTCCAAAATGATAAATCAAATTTACCTCTTCTTTTCTTTTTTTTTATGAACAGTTTTCTTACAGGAATTTTGTGTCTTAGTATTCTAAAAAGCTTAAACTCAATAAACTCAAATTAAATCTTAATTATGCTTCAAATGTAAGCCATTTTGCCGTTTTAATTCTCATTCACTCCCATTTTGAAAAACATATTTTAAAAGTTTTCTCATTTTTAATAATACCTATGCTGAAAGTTGAACAGATCTTTTTGAAGTATTTGTTTGAGTTGTATACTAAACCAATTTTATAAATTATAAATGTATAAAAACTAAGTATTTTTTTGATAATAAACTATTCAGTTTAATGATATTTAATGAAGGTAATAATGTTATCTAGGAGATACAGCAATAGAAGGTGCTAAGCCATCATCTAGTAAATCTAGAAGACAGCGAAGAGCAAAATTAAAGATGAAACTAAAAGAAATATTAGGATATAAAGAAACAAAAGGGCATATAATAAATATGCATCCTGATTTAGGTGATAACTGTGAAAAAGTTGGTAGATATTCTGAAGGTCCATCTTCATTAAAATCAGAAACAAATAGTGATACTTCATCCGTAATACTTTATGATAATTATCAGGAAGTTATTAACAAAGGTGGTACATTAGAAAGGGAACAGTTAAACAACAATAATATCCATAAAAATGTAAATTTTAATAAATCTATAACACCACCCAGACAATCACAACAAAGTTGTTCAATGTCAAATATATCAAACAGTAGCGGAAGTCGAGCTAGTTCTCCATTGCCGGTGATTGTACCCGTTGATGTACCAAAATCAGCCTCAATCACTATATTAAAGCATAATGTCCAAAATGCAACCATTAATCAAGTTACTGAAGAAATCACCATTCATAACAAAGAAGTAATTGTTGATGAAATGAAAGAGAAAGAATTAGGTATTAATTCTAATAAAATAACTACTTCAAACGATATAAGCTCACGAATGCAGCCAAAACATTCAACTAAAGTTCTTGAAAAAGTAAAAGTTACTGTGACATCAGCTGGTGAAGAATCGCTAGATAAAAAGCAACAAACAACCGTAATAATTCATCATCCAGACGATATTTGTGAAGAATCAGTTAAATTTCTACCACCAAATGACATCACTGAATTGACAGTTTCATTACAACCAGTTGAACAAGATAATTCATATGAATTAAGTGTCAACGATCTTCATACACCGTTAATAACACATGCTGAGGAAAAACAGTTAAGAACATTTTTACAAACCTTAAATTTAAATACACCAGAAGATATACATACTGAAGAAGTGAATATTGTATATCCTTCTTATTTATTAGAACCATCAATGTCATACTACATGCCTAAAAGGCATTTGGATGTAATATCTGAAGAGACCAGTGATTTAAGTGATGTTGACAAACCAAATAATGATGCTGTAAAACGTACCAATTGCCAGAATAAAGTGCGAGAAGATTGGGAAAATTCACTTGGAGGTATAGATACATCGTGGCGTAATGGTAAAAGTCTTGAAGAGGTTTCAGATGTATTGATTGTGTCAGATTCATTATCAGACACTGATATTTTAACAGATGATGGAAAACAGCCGATATGTGGTAAAAGAGTTCATTCAGAAAGAACTTCGCAGCCACCACAGAAAGTGGAAGAACGTAAAAAAAAGGTAACAGAAGAGGTACACATCAATAAAACTACTAAAATTCCTCCAGTGTCAATTATGAAAACAACATTGACTAGTAAACCTCCAAAAAAGCCTCCGTACGAAAAGCCAGTACCGAGTGTGGCTATAGTAAAAAATGTTATATCTAGCTATTATAATTCAAAATATATTTCAGAACCAATTACTATCAGTAATAAAAATGTGGTATCAAATGAAATAAAAATCGACACTATTCCCAGCAATAAGTCGCTTACACAAAATGATGTAGAAATTGTATATATTGATAGCAGTGATTCTGAACCATTATCTACAAAGAGTGCGAATTCCTCATTTTCAAGTATAAAAAGTCAGACGTTTGATAATGAACAAGTGTCAGCTAATGATATAAACATGATGGCTGATGATAATATAAATAATGAAACGCAAGATCTATCAATTAAAAATATTATTTCTGACATTAACCAGACAGTAAAAGATATGGCTGACAATAATTTAATAGATAAAACTTCTAATAATATGAAACAGCAGAAATCATTAGTTAGCGTGAAACCGGAGTGTGTAGTTCTAAATAGTAATACATTACCTGATAGAAGATTTTCATTTCCAATTAGTAAAAATGATGTGGAAATTCCTAAAGAAAATGATTTAGAAGATGGTGGTAATATGTTTAGCTGTAGTTCTGAGAGTTTCAGTTCCCAGAGTACAGCTAAACATTATTATCTTTCCCAAGTATTATCTTTGAAAGAACTATGTTCAAATGTAATCTTAAGTTTACCAAACGGTTTAGAAACATTGAAACAATTAGGAATTGATTACTCAGATTTAGAACAGTATTCTGGGTATATTCCCGAAGGTTCTGAATGTTCAACACTGTCAAGACATCCTATATCTGAGAAAGAACTTAAATTATTACACGAGGATACTGAAAATGAAGTTAGTGTAAGTCAAGATTTTCCGACTGTGGTTGAACCGATAGAAAGTAGTTCCAAAGATTCTGCCCATGAAGCTGACAAATCAAATGCAGATGCTTCCCATGAATCTGTAAAAGAAAATTCAGATCCATGGATTGGAGTACAACTTATATCAAATCCACAATTACTAGTTTGTTTTTCACCTTCACAATTGAATCGCAAATCTTCACCTTGTGATTTAATAGATCTACATAAAAAATTTATAGAACGAAGAGGTTATCATGAAAAATCTCCAGTACCAAAGAAATCAAGTGAATATAATAAAACTGATTCAGAAGAAGTAATTAATGACCAATTTATTGCGTTGAAAAAATATCACGCAAGTCGACAAGAGAAAATGAAATCACAGTGCAAAATCAGTGAGGAATGTCAAAAAGCAAAAATTAATCAAAACATTGTTGAACTTCAAAATGAAGCTCAACTAACTAGCAACTATAATTCCAGCAGTGAAAAAGAAGAACCAATACTAGTTTACAATGTTACACCTAGAAAAGATTCAGAAAATAAAACAAATGATAAAGGTGATGTTTGTAAAGATAATGAAGTTGGCACATCACGTTTGTTGGAACTTATCCAAAATTTAGAGCCAGAAAGTTCAATTAGTAAGAGAATTACAGATGTAGCTTATCATCGGTTGATCGTTACACCAAAAGACGTTGCGTTCAGTGAAGTTCAAATAGAATTTCCTGCAGAAGAAACTAGATCATCCGATGATACAAGTAAAAAATCTGGTGAAGTATCTGTCATCAAACAACCGGAAACAAAACCCGAAATAAATATTGATCAAGTAGATGTTAAACAGGAAAAGGTTAGACCAAAATCTTTACCACAAAGTAATGATGTATTTCGTAAGAAAATGTACGATGAGTACATGGATAAACTAGCTGCATTAGCTGAAAGAAGGCAAATGAAAATAATTCGTATATCTCCACCAATATCTAATACTTCATTGCCCACAACAATGGCTGAAATTGGCCAGATTGAAAGTGAATTTATGATTAAAGTTAAAGAAAGAATGAATAAATTAGGTTTAACTGTAGAAGATGGTGATGAAAATGATGATATACCAAAGAAGATTTCCATTAAAAAATCTCAAGATTTACCTAAACATCTGCAAGAATTAATGGAAATTACTGAAGAGTGTGGCGGTGAGTTTATCTGTGTATATTTTATTTGTTTTTTATTTAATTAAATTGAATATATTTTTTGTAATAACCATTTTTGTGAGAGTTAATTTAGTGATATTAACACAATCATTCCGTTCAGAACAATGGTGCCCTATAACTTTATACTAAAAAAAGAAGTTAATTGTTAGGCATGTTAAAAAAACAAAAAATGCATTCAAAACCGAAATGTAAACTAGATCAAATAAACGTTCAAAATCTTGTTATATTTATAATTGTAATTTTCAATAAACATTACACTACTGACATAATTTTGGATAAAAATTGTAATTGTGTTCCTTTTTTGTTAGTATTTCGTATTTTTTGATGAACAATTATTGGTAACTTTAAAAGATATGACCTTTTCCAATGTGTATACAATGAAAATATCTCTTCTTTTTCAAGAGTAATACACAACACACTTTTTTTTATAAATATATACTGGGTTGTCTAACATTATCGTTGGATGAGATTAGGAGGAAATCAGAATATCTGACTGCTAATTATACGACTAGTACAGTGGTTCTCAAGGCTTATTAGCATTTGTTTGGAAAATTAACCAAAAAATAGTTATCTTTTCAAACTATTCTACGATATTAACTACTTTCAAAGATTGTTTATTGTTCTGAGTTCAGTTGAATATTGATTTAAGTTTGATAAAAACAATAAATTATTAAGAACAGAGTAAGCTTTGCTTGTTTAGTTAATGTTGAATATTGTACATTAAGTTATTAAATATAATTTCCAGATTTGTGATTTAGAGTTCATATCCAACCGTAAAGAAACTTTAATAGATTTAGAAATAGATAAATAAATTTAGTACAGTAATAAGAAACATAAATGTTTTAAATATAACTGGTATATACAATATATATACTAGTTATTTTTAAAACATTTTTTCTTGATAATTTGATTAGGGATACTAATGGAATATTCAGTAATGGATTGATGAGTAGATTCTCGCTTAAGTTCTTTATTTTATTTATATTTTTTCATGCAAAGTGGTCCTAAGTGTTAAAGGGGCTTCATTGTTTTCCTAAAATATCTTGTGAAGAAAATTCTTCATCCGGAATTACCTCTTGTTTTTTTCTTTCTCTGACTAAATAGTTATATGAATGAAGGAAGTAAAATAAAGAAATCTCAAAATTCTCAAGTCGAATCCTTTGATGAAAACATTACTTCAATTTTTTTTTTTTTTTTGTATTACAAACAGGCAAACGACACCATTGAGAGAAAGAAAGAACAAAATAACCTGTGAAGATATGTTCCATTTACTGAAACTAACCTTCAAAGAACATATTTCTAATAAAAACAATTCGAAAATTAGTCTAAAATGAAAAAATGTCTAAATATGCTGTTTAATTTCGCGAATATATTATTAAAAAGTTTACACGTCAACCAGAAAATTTACACATTTTAATAGAATATTCAATCAATGTTAACACACATCACATTCACGTTTGTTGGATTGGTTGGTTTGTTGGTTGAACAAATTATGGATCGTACAGCTAGCTTATAAGTTATAACTAATGACTGAGAAATACTGTACTAGTAGAAAAATTATTTTAATATGATAATATTTGCTGTTAGAATAATACACATAAAAATGATATCATAGCACCTATAGTTCTATTTAGGATTTCTTTTGCTTATAAACCCTGCTGTACATTTCACAATAAGTTTTCATTGCTCAGTTTATAGTATTATTCAATAGGGCAAAATAATTGTAAAGCTGTAGTTATTTCTTTAGTTTTATGCTTGTAAATATGGCTTTTGTAGTATATTTTAAATGCTGCACGTTTTTATTTTAGCCTAATGAAAGCTTTTTTTATTTTTATTTTCTTTTAAAGCAAAAAAAAAAAAAAAAAATGCTATTTTCAGCTTTACATTGCTTGACTGCACTTTGTAGATATCATTGGTAAAGACGGGCTTTTGTTTGAGATTGATCAAGCACTTAGTCCTGAACGAAAAGGCTTTTTAACTTTAAGAGGTATGCTTTTATTTTATCTTTCTATTTTCAAAACTACAGGTAACTCCTGACCTATATTTGTGCCGAACTCACTAAATTTGTTTTAATATTTTCCACCCAAAGTAAATTAATTTCGCTTCTTTATAAGAAATTTTGGATTTAAAAATATAAGTTTAGTTAAGAATAGGGTTTTGTAACTGACCGATGTATTATTTATAGATAAAGATGTTTTACTTCACTGACTTTCAACCAAGTAGTGTGGGTACTTGTACTTAAGCTTAGGAGTTATCTGTGTTAATATTTTTTAATTTTTTTTTGTAGAGTAGGCTGTGTAATGATTATTTGCGTTATTTAATAATAAGATAGCCTTAGGTTTTTCTTAACAATCGTCCGTCAGAGGCATGGCGTCAGTGAAAGCAGGGAATTTACTTAGTTAGGTTTTTATTAATTAATTTCAATATTTGCAAAAAGTATTAACTAAATACAGCCTATAAATAGGAATAATAGCTACTCATTGAACATGAAAGAGACATGACAGTTCACATTTGATAAAAGAGGCTACCGCAGGGTAATGGATTCACAAGCTGCTTGTGCTGCAAGTAAAAAACAGTGTCAAGATGAGTGAATAAAATAATGGATAGAAAACGAAATTGTCTGCAACGATAGAACACTATCCGGGGCAGAATTACTTTAAAAAGGCTCCTAGACACCGTTGTCTTCAGATGTTGACTCGCCTTTTAAATTAAAAAAATAAAATACTCATTTAGTTGATTTCATTTTGATTGAGGTTAGTTTTTTCAATTTGGAATTTATATCACCTTTACTCTTCGTCGCATTACTCTTCCTCCAGTCATCTATAACCTAACACCTCTACCAGTAGTAAACGTTGCCCGCTACCTTGGGCTTTACTTAGACCGAAGACTCTCTTGGAACCCCCACACTAGACTTAAAAGAACAGAACTGAACAGACGCTATCGACTACTTAAAAGACTCTTAGACAACAGATCAAAACTCTCTCTGGACAACAAAAGACTAATTTATACAGCTATTTTAAAACCCATCTGGGCGTATGGAATAGAGCTGTGGGGTTCAACCAAATGCTCCAATCTTCAAAGGATTCAATCTCTACAATCTAAAATTCTTCGAACTATTGTAAACGCTCCTTTTTATGTCTCCAACTTGACTATACACACTGACCTTAACATTCCTTTTGTCACACAAGTCGCTAAAACAAGATACAGAAAACTCCACTTCAATCTCATATAAATCCTCTAGCTAAAAATCTTTCTTCTAGAACTCTTTCTGACAACCCGACAAGACGCCTTAAGAGACAGTGGCCTCGTGATCTCCTCTCAAGTGAAGAGAGCGACTAATAGCCTGTTTTGGAGTGTTACCACTGGGTAACTTCTCCACTCGTATTCTTCTGTTATTTGTTGTTACCCTGTTATCACTGTTACTTATAGCGCTAACGCGCTGATTGTAGCAAAAATAAACGCAAAAAAAAAAAAAAGGAATTTATAAGGTTGAAATTGTATCTACATTCCTTAAAATTCATTTCACTACATTCTACCTGTAATGTTGAGTAATGTGACGCGATGCGCAATAATTTTATCTCTTAACATAAATTTTATTGTACGTTATATGACGATTAATAAAGATAATGTTTAAATATAATATATACTCGTATATCATGAGGTTTGTACAAGTTATGAACTGATGAAGTATATAAAATTTGAACTTTAAAAGTCATTATAGAGAGGTTTGTGATTGGATACCAAATTTTCTTTTTATTGTTAGGCTAGGAAAAACATATTTTTTTTATTTTCGTGAAAAACAGAAGTTTTGTAAATCTATGTGGTTCACATTACTGCAGAACTTGATGCCAGGTTCTCTCCGTATTTCTATAAAAAGCTCAGTTTGCTTCAGTTGCCTGCCAAACCCAGGCCAGCTAACATCTCATATATAAACTTTAATTTTAAACGATATATTTAATTTAAAAAAAATAAAAAACACAGAAATAGTTTTTTTTATAATTTAGTGGTTTAATTTTTTTTTTTGTTAGCGAAAGGTGTTTATTGTGTTCGACAGATGGAGTTTTCTATTCTCATATCAGCCATTTTCTCTTGCTTGAAAACATGATTTGAAAGTGCCCCTGTGTTTTTCTATATAGAATTAAAAGGAAAAAGTTCCATATTTCCTGAGAATAGTTAAAAACTATTATTATCGTTGCATAGTGCTTTTAAAAGTAATTTAAAAAAATGCCAGTACTCGATTCACCTACATTTGCTCCAAAATTTAAAGCAAACACTATAAGATCAGGTACCTGACAAGCAAATAATATTATTGCTTAAATAAATCTTAACTAAAACATCAGCGAAATAATAATTAACAATGGTTTCTGTATTTTAATAAATAAAAGTATGACAGTCTTTAACCATTATTTAAAAGTATTTAGCTGCTATTAAATCTCAAACAAAAAAAAACAAACTACATTTAGTAGTTATGCGTTATCAACCACTACTAACCAGCTGAAATTGATTAGACCCTTAGTATATTTAAGTATGTGATTTTTAAATCTAGAATTTGGAGATTAGCATCAATATAACAAATCAGAATATTTTTTAGATTAAAGGTCCTTAACAAAGTTTTATAGTGGATTGGTTTTTATTGGAATTGCTTAATCTTGTTTAATAACACTATTCAAATTAATACCTTCTGTACTTATTTATTTAACGACAACATTTCTCTCCCAGCTTTGTGGCCTATATTCTACGGTTCATTTATATTGGCAGACCATCAGAAAGTCTAGAATTATTTTTTAGTTTGAGGATATTTATTTTCTTGGCAAATGTTTTGTAGTTAACTATATTTAAATTATATTAAATATTCATTTATTTAAGTATCTTTAAATATATTATTTTGTTTAAATAGTTTTATAAACTATTTGTTTAAATTGGTACCAATTAAAAATCAATTAATTATAAAACAGACCCTTCAAACATTCTGTCATTCATTAAATATCTTTTCTAAATCTATCATTTCTTGTTAGGTACTGTAATTTATACATTTTGGCACTGACTTCAAAAAATAGAGCATGATTCATAGAATCTAACCGACTTTTTTAACATCCTGTTTATTCATTCAGTTTCTAATCGCTTTAAGTTATATAGAAAATAGGGCGTTATCTATCTATTCATTGGGTTTGCATTCAATTCGTGATTAAACTGAAAATTAAATATTGTCAGGTTCTTTTTATATGTTAGATTGGCAAGTTTGTTCATCATTCGCTCATAATATATCGATAATTCTCGTTGGTAAATAATTTTTTTTTTTCTTTGATGACTTTAGAGCACATGGAGGCGGTTAGCCTATTAGGCCCATGGAATCATCAACTTACCATCTATTTTGGTTCTTCCTGTTCCTCTTCTTTTTTTTACGTGGATTCTTTAAGAAGTTTGCTCTTTGCGGCCACCTCAGCTTCCCACACTACGCCAAGATACATACTAAGTGTTGTTTCCATCACGTATCCTTGGGCAAACCTCGTTCTCTTTAACCAATTCAATCCAATCGTGGTTGTCCTTAGGATCTTTTTCCAGATTCCCCCCCCCCCAAAAAAATCTTCGTATTTGTGATAGCTATCTTACGCTTCATTTGGTTCATTAAATTTTAGACATCTCCTTGCCTTTGTGAAAAGATGACTTCACACATTATGCACTCAAGACTATTCATAAATTACCACACAAAAAAAGTCAAGCGATCAACCAAAACCAGTCGATGACCAAAAACAAGAAGTAGGCTATCCAAGAAAAGATTTCAGATGTTTCCGTGACCTAACCCACAGGAATGCAAATTATTCTAATTAGTTGTAATGTAAATGTCCTCCAATTAAAAAGACATTTTAGTTATCATTGTTATCTTTAAATCAGTAAATATAGTGCTCATAAATTTTTGGCATTATTCCATATTTGTTGGCATATAAACTTATCATGACGTCACCAATTAGAACGCCACTATGCCTACAATCCTGCTATATTTAGTTTTACTCCTTCCTCGTGTAATCATTTTTAGAAAACTGTTTTTATTTTAATTATTTTATTATTATTATTTAATGATTTAAGGCGCGTCAACATCTCAGTTTATTGGCGCCCGGAGCTTTTTCCAGTGCACTGCCGGCCTCCGGACAGTGGTCTCTTGTTACAGACAACACTGTCCATCACCGGACAGTGAGCTGTAAGAAGCTCCTGGGAAGAGAAAATCTAAGGGTCAGCTGGATTCGAACCCGGGACCTCTGAGTATTCGCAGATACTCAGTATACGCTAACCGCATAGCTAATCCCTTCCCTGATTATTATTATTTCACATATGTTCATACCTTAAATACTTTCATCAAAACTTATGTATCTATTTTGTTTTTTTAATTAATCATTTTTTAAATTTGGACATCTATTTCGTTGCAGTTAAAAGTATTTAAACATGCGTATTTCGCCAGTATCGTATTAATCTTTAGCTGCTAACTTTTCTAAATCTAAGAATATTGTTTTTTAAAAAGTAAAATTATAATTTTTAAAAAGTAAATTTATTTTAATTTTAAGAATAAATTTTATTTACGAAAATGAATTGTTCCTGGATTTAAATGAATATCAAGCAAATAAATATGCTAAATAATCGTCATGTAACATCAATAGCGTCAATTTGGCAGTCCATAGTAAGGCCAACGTCTTTCAGGAAAAAAATAATGATTAAGCTTTTACCAAGCTTTTTTTTTAAGTCAAAGATGGAAGTGAGCAAGAAATATTTGACTCAGAAGTAGCAAACAGAAATATTTTTTCGGAGTAATTCCTAAAACATTTCTTTAAATTACCAGAACTTTTTAAGGATTAATCAAAAGTTGGGAGACAATCCACTGCTTTCCAAATATTATTTGCTTTGTGCTTTCTTTCGTTGCTTGAAAAAAAAGTCATTTTTGAAATTTAGTTTTTTTTAAAAAAACTATTCTACGGTTTCCAAAACTCAATGAAAGTAGTACTTAGTGATTAATGTGGAACTTATTTAGGTGTTTACTCTTTAAAAGTTAATATTGGTTTTGGCCCAATTTGAAAGTTTTTGTCTAAGTAAGTTTGCTGCACTACTTCTACAGTAATAGCAATAAATTCAATTTCCTCTTAACTCATATTTGTTCAGATTTCAAAAGAACAGTTTCAACTACATATTTCTTTAATTTTCTTTATTTTTGCTTCAAGTTTGTACATTGAATAGGTTGCAAGTTTGGTAGTTTTTAAAACAATTGATTGAAGCTTCATATGTCGAAACAAAGAGTATTGTTGTTACGATATAGATAGCGACTAGTAGAAAAGTTAGTTTATGTTTTGGAAGACGTATAAACTATAGAGGTTGATAATGGCTGCCTAGATACATATATTGGACTTCAGAGCATGATAAACACTGTCATTGTTTGGAAAAAATAAATAAAATAAACAGAACTAGAACTTGTGCTACATATTCTTCAATATGCTTCCTTACTCTTCATATTGTCTTATGAATGATATTTTGATGTTGCCTTTAATTGCAACTACCAGTAGATTTTCTTTCGAAGTTAACCCTATGAAGCAGTTTTTCCTACTGATTGTTTTTTACTGGAACTAATTTTTGAAATCGCAATTTTTTTCCCTCCTCAAGATGTACACGTTTTAAAGCCATTAAATTATGGTTTTGAATTATATTCGTACGAAACGATCAAACCGACTAAACTTAGTTCACTCATTACATACAAGCTGAGTATATTTCTTTTATTTTCAACATTTTCCCTTAAAAAATTCGCTTATTGCAATATTAATAAGGGGTTGGTCAAGAAACTAACTTTTATTTTATTTTTACTTTTTATTGAAGGATACTTTAAAACGTATTGTTCCTGTAAAATCTCAGTTTCGAAATGTAATCTTAATTATGATCTTCATGCTTGACAGACCAGAAAGGAAAATTCGAAGAAGTTCAAAACAAAATTGTCATTGCAAGTTAGGCTAACAATTAATTATACTATATTTATTCCGGATTGTAAATGCTTAATAATTTTTTACGGAATTTTTAATATGTTTCAAACTCATGTCTGCCTTATCTTTTAATATTCCTATTACATGCTGCGGGAGAGGGTAATAAAATTTAATATGGCATCTTCTTTTTTTTTTTTTTTTTTTTTATTTGGGTTTGGCAGGGTTTTCTGTCTTTGATTATTGTGGCATTATGCCCACATTTACAGACTGTAGGAGGACACCTTTGCCTCACTGTTTTTGCTTTGAAAGATTTTTCCTACCTCTATTTTATTATTTTAGAACTATACATTAGACTTAATGTTTTTGTTTTATAAAAAAAAGGCACATAATTTTTATTTCTACCAATAAATGTTGTGTAATTTTATCGTAAAAAATGACATAAAAATTATAAATGTCCCGTTATGTGCAGTATTGTCTCTAACGAGAGGACACCGTCTAGCAATCGCCAGGTCACCAAAAAAAGGCTCCAAGCATCAATTACCTAAATTGTTAAATGATGTTTGCTGCTCGTCTCTGCCTTCGAAGATGATCAGTAGTTAGACGTAAAACCCATCTGAAAAAATAGCCATAACCTCATTTTTATCAATATACGTACCTACTTGCACCTAATGAGGTATTATATTTGTTCTAAAGTACGAGTATTTACTTACACAAGATGCTTCTGATCCTTTCTTATTTAATAAATACAAGAATACAAACGAGGCAAATAATTATAGTATCCTTCTGTCAGAATCCTTACAAATATCAATAAAGAACTTATTAGAAGAGTGGTTAGCATATACTGGATTACGACGCGGAGATCAAGGGTTCGAATCCAGCTGTTGGGCCTTTAGATTTTTTACTTCCTAAAAGCTTCTTATAGCTCACGGCCCACAGTGTTGCCTGTAACGAGAGAACTCTGTCCAGAAGACGGCAGTAAAGTGAATAAAGCTCTCCGGGCACTAATGTTGATCTCAGGTATAGTCGCGCCTGACATTAAAAACAATAAATAAAATTAAATAATAATTTTTGGGGCTTACAAGCATTTATTTGACAATATTTAGCAATATTTAAAAAAAAAAAAATTGAAAAAATCCAGGACATAAAAAGGTACAAGATTTGTATTAATTAATATTAATGTCAATAAATATTAACATATTTGTGGATGTGAGGAGTTGGATAGAAATTCTGACATTTCTAGAGATGCCAGCACTGATTTCTGAAGGGAGTAAATCTGAAGGAATGTTGTTTACAGTGTAGGGAAGAGATTGCCCAAACAGATAAGCAATTTGGAGAGAACGTATTCTATTATCTCATAATTTAATCCTTAATTTATTATAAATGGATTGAATCAGATGATTAGGTTGTTCCTGACTATGTAGGGCTTTTTTATATTTTACACCCAAGCAAAAAAAAAAACAAATGGTATTTTGACATTAGGTCTTTTATCGTACTTAAATGTTAGAGGTTGTTGCGGAGATGATTTTTGTATTAGCAGCCTGAAGCATCAATTACTTTCTTAGACTAGAAATCTAAATCGTTTGTTCATTTGGAATGTTTGTAGATTTGACTAAATCGTATCTCAAGATCTAATGATTTGGTAGCCGAACTGTGTTTTTAAGATTTTGTGTTAAGAACAGGGATAAGGTAGATTAAGAATATTGTATTCTTGAATGAATTTATTTTCATTTAAATTCAATTTAAATTCTTTTTTCTCTCATCATATCCTTTGAGATGTATTTCTGGTGTCTGCAGTATTTCTTTTTGCATGATTTGGCCATATTCAACGAGAAGTTTTACGCCTTAATGTTTGTTATAAACATAATTGATTTATTATCAGTAAAATGTTCCAATAAATAACCTTAAGTACCATGTTATTTAGTTACTTTATTTAAATTTAATATTGATTTATAAATAAACTTGTCGAGAGGTGGAGTTGTGTTTAAACTTGTCGTAAATGCATCTTTGTTTTCTTACAGATATATTCTACTTAAATTAAATCATGCCCCGTTTTGCCCGTAAAAAATTTAGAAGTAATGGGAAATCAAATGAGTTGAGGAAAACCTTTTTTTTCTTTTAATCTTATATAAGTCTTAGCCTAAGGTACCGAGACTCTGCCACTATTGAGTTTCCAAAATCTGAGACTTGGTCATGAGATCGTATCAGTTGCAACTTGTAAACTAGTAGAGTTTGTATATTGCAAACTACTATTAATTATTTAGGCAAAAAAAATTGTAAGGGGTTAAGTTTATTTCTTGGTTAGTAAAAAGTAATTTTTCCTACAAAAAAGGTCAGGAATTCAAATTGACAATATTAGAAATTCTTTTGTTCTTTTACTTATTCAGTTTTAATCACATTCTTCTTCTTAATTGTTTGGCAAATATGCATCTAATGGTGGTGGTTGCATGTATGGTGTGGCTAAGGTTATTTTCAAATTGTGAGATAGCTTATTACTGGAATCCAAAATGTGTGTGTCTAGACATTAATTACGTAAGTAGTTTTTAGCTTTAAAGTTAAATTACTGTTTTTTTTTAAAGCTTAAAAGTTTATTGAAGCAAATTGGTAATATCTGTATTTAAATGTTTAAATTAAGGAGTATGGTCGCCTGCGCAAACACCAGAAACTGAAAGGAAAAAATACGATTTTACTGGCGAAACAAAAAAAGAAAAAACAGAAATATCTAATGTAGAAAGTGAACCTCAACCGGCCATTTGGACACCAAAAAGTGCTGGTGCAAGTCCAACTCTTGAAAGAAAGTATAGAGCCGTAAACTTTCAGAGTCCACCGCCTAAAAGAAAGGAATATTTATCTTCTAAAGTAAGTACGCTAAATATAAACCTGTGATTTAATGTTATACAAATAATTGCAATTTAATTAACAATTAACTTAATTAAGGAGGAACCAGAATTGCCTAAAGATCTTCCAGTAGAAGGTGCGTCAAGATTAGTGACTAGTGCTAGTGAAAATAGTACCTTATCAAGCCAATTACGTCTTCCCCCAGCACAAAACCCTACTATAACTTTGTTGCAAAAGGCCCGAGGTAAGTAATGAGTCAAATTTTGCTATATTTTATTTAATAATTTAAATTAACTGAAATCGTATTGTAATTTCAGAAGGACAAATACCAAAAGGTGCTCAATATTTAGAAGCAAGTGAAATTTTAAAAGAAAGAGAAATTAAAGGAGTGAACCAGGACGAAATATGTAAGAGATTTATCATTTATTCATTTAAAATTAATTAAACTTAATAATTTATTTAAAAAATAATTATTTAATTACTAATATCTAATCCAAAGATTGTTTTTTTCAAGTGTATACAATAAAAAAAGAATATACTACAACTGAAGATGAACGCACAAAGAAAATTGTAGAATTATCTCCTAGAAAATTTGAAGGAATTGGCCCAACAACTAGAGAAGGAATTCCAACGGTTTTAAGATCTGTGAGTTATTTCTTATTTAAACTTATTGCTATCCATTCAGCAGTTGCAGTTTTTTAAAGTAGACAAAATGTCTGCCTTTTTTCAAAAATTAGTCAATTCGACAAAATGCCAATTAAATGCAAATTATTTTTACCATTATTTTGTTTGTAGGCAGTTTTCACGCTGTTTTTTTTTTTTTTTTTTTTGGCGCATCGACTGCTGAGGTCATTAGCGCCTTTTCACGCTGTTAATAATAATACAATTATGGGTTTTAATTAATATTAAATTCGTTTTAAGTTATAATCAAATCGGCGAGAATCATTGTTTCTTACTCGTATATTTGTCGTTTTGTCTAAATTAACTGCTGTAGTTGTTAAAAATATAAAATTAGTCACTCTCTGAGAAGCAATACACATTTTGCGCTATATTTAAATATTATGCTAGTACAGTTTATGAAATTGCATTTCAGGAAATAAAGGAGGATAATCAGCAGAAATGGTACAAACGAATGTATGATTCTCTTCATAAAGCAGATCATGATAGTGAGTATTTACATTATATTCTAAACTTTATATAAAAAAAATAGTAAATATACTCACTTGTATATTAAAATATTGATTGCTGAATTGCACAGATAATGAAATTGTACAGCTAACTTAATGGTCATATTTTTCTTTGTGTCTTAATTACAGAAGACTTTGTAACTGTGAGGTATAAAACCAAACGGAGAGGTGAATAACATAGGTTTTAAAAATTTGTGCATTTTTTTTTTTTTTTTTTTTTTTTTTTAATTTTTATTTGCCATTTACTATCTACAAAACAAACAATGCAATCAGCAAATCCGATGAATGATGCTATGGACGTGATTGGCTGGAGGAGAGAAGCTGCCCACTGGCAACACTCCCGCTTGGTTATCAATCCATGAGATGGTCGCGGGGCCAGCAACGCCTCAGCCGCCGTGGGGGGTTGTCCGGAATAGCTGTGGAGGCGAGATTTTGGATTAGAGGATTAGAGCATAGAGAAAGAGAGTTATGGAATTTTCGGTATTTAGTTTTAGCTGTTTCAGCCACGTAGGGTATGTTGAGATCTTTATGAAGAGAAGAGTTTGGAACGTAGAATGGAGCATCTGTAATTTGACGGAGAATTTTTGATTGAAAGGCCTGGATTTTTTGTGAGTTTGAGCGTTTGGTTGAACCCCACAGTTCGAGTCCATAAGTCCACATTGGTTTAAGTATGGTGTTGTATAATAGTCGTTTATGTTCTATTGGAAGTTTCGACCGTCTGCCAATTAGTCTTAGTAACAGTTTATTCCGTTTGTTGAGTTCCAGTCTTTTTAGTTTAGTATGTGGGTTCCATGTTAGTCGTTTGTCGATATACATCCCAAGGTAGCGAACTAGATTTGCAGGAGAAAGAGGTACAGAGTTAAAGCTGACTGGTGGAGAAGTACGGCGTCGCAGAGTAAAAGTGATGTGTTGACACTTCTGAGAGTTAAATTTTAATCGCCATTTTTTGGCCCAAGGTTCAAGTATGTCTAAGTGTGTCTGTAAGTGAGTGGAAGCTGTTACAGGGTCGGAACTGGAAGCAAGAATGGCGGTGTCATCAGCGTAAGTGCATAGTATTGTGTTAGTGTGAGTCGGTATGTCTGCTGTATATACAGTATAGAGAAGAGGACCAAGTATACTACCTTGAGGGACGCCGGCTAGAGCAGGAGAGTAATCAGAAGTGGCAGAGCCACAACTAACCTGAAAGAAACGGTGTGTAAGATAAGATTTCATAATTAAGTAGTAAGTAGAAGGAAGATTTCTCTTTAACTTCCACAACAGCCCCGGATGCCATACCCGATCAAAGGCTTGAGCCACATCAAGGAAGGCCCCGGAGCAATATTGTTTCCGTTCGAGAGAAGAAGAAATGGCGTCCACTACTCTATGGCATTGGTGTATGGGACTGTGTTGTTGACGAAATCCAAACTGATGAGAGGGGATGACATTTGCAGTTTCAAGAATAGGACAGATGCGTTTTAGCAATAATTTTTCCAACAGTTTCCCCATGGTCGGTAACAGACTGATGGGCCGGTATGAGGATGGAAGATGAGAAGGTTTGTTCGGTTTGGGAATCATTTTTATGACTGAAAATTTCCATAATGCCGGAAAGTATGTAGTTCTTAGTACTGAGTTAAAGATGTAGGTGAGATATACTATTGCCTTTTGTGGTAGATGACGAAGAATTTCTGAAGTTATTAAGTCAAAGCCCGGAGATTTTTTCTTTGGTAAGGATTTTATTAAATATTTTACGTCAGAAGGAGTGAACGCTTTTGGAGGGAGACAGAGAGGCAAGGCGGTATCTAAGTCGGTTAGTATTTCAGCAGAGTGTATGTCGTCACTAATGTCAGGATGAGGTGTGAATATGTTGCTGAGGTGGTCTTTGAATTCTATGGCTTTCTCTAAGTCTGATTTCGTCCATGTTCCATCATTACGTCTTAAAGGAGAAGGAACAAGTTTGTAAGAGAGTAGTCGTTTGGTAGCGGTCCAAAGTGATTTGCGGTCAGATGCCAGGGAGGTAACATATTCTTCGTATTTCAGGGATCTGAAGTTTTGAAGTTCACGTTTTAACCGTCTAGTCAGTCTGTTGTAATTCAGTCTGTCACTCGGGTAGTGAGTACGTTGCCACACTGCTCGAGCTCGTCGTTTTTCTCTTATTAGCATTCTGATTAGAACAGGAAGGTTACGTGTTCGGGATTCGGTCTTGTAGAAAGTTTGTTTGGTAGAGTCCCAAATGGAAGTTTGTATTGAAGTAGTTAGAAAGTTTACTGCGTGATCTATTTCATCTGGCGTTTTTAGAGAGATTAGCAGATTCAGTTTGCTGTCAAGGGTATTTTCGAAAAGTGTCCAGTCAATAGGTCCAGTAATCAAGGCAGAACGTGGTAAAACAGGTTTTGGAATCGTGCTGAGGGTAAGAAGAACAGGGCTGTGGTCAGAGGAGAGGTCAGTGAGTGTGTAGGTGTCGAGATATTGAGATGAGATTTTGGAAGAGATAAAAATGTCGAGTATGTCTGGTAATTTGGATGGTGATGTCGGCCAGTATGTAGGTTGGTCTGGAGAAAAGACGGTATAATGAGAATGAGTGAGTGTGTGTAGAAGAGTTCGCCCGCGAGGATTAGAAGTTCGGCAGCCCCATTGAGGGTGTTTAGCATTATAGTCCCCACCAGCTAGAAATTTGGGTCCAAGAGTAAGGAAGAATGTCTCGAAATCCACAGAAGAAATAGATTTATTTGGAGGGCAGTAAACTGCTGCCAGAGTAAAGTTAAAAGGTTGGCAGTCTAAATTAATTGCTGCAGATTGAATGAGTTCATTTTGATAAGCAGGTAATCGGTGGTGAACCAAAGTATTTTTTATTAATATTGCAGCTCCTCCATGGGATGTATCGTCTGGGTGATCGGTCCTGTGAGTTGTGTAGCCGGGTATGTAAAAGTTAGATCGTCCTGTAAAGTGAGTTTCTGTGATAAGTGCTACGTCTATTCGTTTGTCATGTAGGAAAATGTCTAATTCGTCTCTGTGAGAGTTCAACCCATTGGAATTCCATAAGAGAATAGTGAGCGAATGCTGAGAATTGATCATCGAGACAATTTAGGAATGAGCTCAGTAACGAGAGACGTGAGAAGAGTGATGAGAGGTGTGATGAGAGATTTGAATTCAGAGATGAATGTAGTGAGAAGAGAGGTAAGGTCGTTAGAGATAGGAGAGGGAGGTACCAGTATAGGCTGAGCCGCTGACGGCCCCACGACCCTCGCGTATGATGGACTGTGACTATTAAATGGCCTGGAGGTTCCTTGGTGCCTTGGTTCTTCAGGTGCTAGCTGCGGAAATTCGTTGGCTGCGGGTGCTGGCATAGCTGAATGGGAGACTGCGCCAAGATGAGGCCGATTTCCACTTCTGTCAAGGCTGGTTCTTCTCCTGAGGCGTTGTAATTCTTTATGGGTTACACAACCTCTATAGTTTGCTGGGTGATTCCCTAAGCAAAGGGCACAAGTTGGAGGTTGCTCCCGAGGTTTTGTACAGTCTGATGATGGATGGGGGCCTGCACATTTTACGCACCTCGGATTATGGTTGCAATATGACCTTGTGTGACCATATTGTTGGCATCTTTTACATTGTAATATTTCTGTAGTTTTATGTGGCTCTTCTATTTTTACAATTGTATATACAAGGGTTCTCAAGTTAAATATTTCTTTGTTGTTTTCTTGTGGGTCCAGATCTACAAAGAATAATGGAAGTGGTGATTTTGTGGTGGGGTGTTTAACATTTGTGATGTTCCTAACTTTGAAATTGTGGCGTTCTAAATCTTCTTTTATTATTGTTGTTGGTGTGGAGTGGTGTAGGTGTCGTATTACTACTCGGAAGGCTTTTTCACTTTTAATTTGGTATGTGTGAAATTCAGCTTTTGTCCCTTGTAAGTAGTGTATGGCCGCTCTGTATCCATCAACTGTTTTTGTAGATAGCATAACACTATCTACACGAGACTTACAGTCAAAAGAATCTGGCCCTAATAGCTGGCTCAAAGTCTTGCAAAACTCTACGTAATTTGAAACATTATTTATGAAAATTGGTGGAGGTTTTGCATTTTTTACTGGCTGAATTTCTTCCTGTGGCTCCCTATCATCCACTCTGAGGGGTGCAAAGGGATTTGGAGTGCAAAATATGGAATCTGTTAGACTAACTTCTTTCAGAGTACGGTTTATTTGATTTTCTGTTTGCATGTTACTTTGTGAAATTGATTCCATAGAATTATTGATATTACACAGTTTTTGTTCATTATCATTGGTGTCTACGGTAGAAATAGGCTTGACTTTATTTTTTTTAATTTTTTGTGGAATATTTGAATTTAAAAATGATCTTTTTGAGCTTTTGTTTAGTCTGACACTTCTAGTGATCGTGCCATCTGGTTCACAGCTGACATTTTCATCATTAGTCTCCATGTGGGAGAATTAATAATTAAAATTGTCTAAAAAAAAAGAAAAGTACTAAAATGTCCATGTACTCACCTAACCTATAATTCACTGTTTACTTATAAGTTCAAAACAAAAAATAGCATCAGATTTAACAATGTAAATCAAAATGCTTTCAAGTAGAGAGCTTCAAATGTCTTAAGAATAGCTCCGCGCACTCATATACCCACTTTTACCTACTTAAATCACTTTGATTTTAAGAGCAATATCAAGCTGTACACTCAGTAGCACTAGCGCCCAGCTGACCCACGAATAGATGCATTTTTAAAAATTAAAATAGTGATATTAATGCAACATAATATCTTTATTTTCATTATTAACGTTCACATTGATTAAACTACTAATTTCTTAAACCATTTTTGATTATAATACTTTTTATTATTCTCTCTTTGAAGTAACATTCTAAAAGCTGATCCAAAAATAAGGATGCTGAAATTAGAATTAGACAAAAGGTAACAATAAACGATAATTAATTTTTTCTGCAACAAAAGTTATTATACTTTTCTAAATTAAAGGAATGTTTATACCGATTTTACGCCAGTTTTTTTAATGTTCTTGGAACGTGTTAGCATTTTCTTTTATACCAGCTCAGCAGTTAAGAATATTAAATTTGGCAAGTTGAAAAGATTTTTAACAGAGTGTAACATAAATGATAAAAACAATTGTATATTTTCTTTTAATGTCTAAATCGAAATAGAAAACCTAATTCGTAATTCTGTATAAGTCCATTCTTTTTAGTCAGTTTGGATTTAGAACGCCAGCAAGTCATAGGTACGCTATCTCCCGTAAACTTTCCGCTCATCTAATCCAGCCATGCCTGAAATATTACGTTTCTGTATTCTTAAGTTGCAAACTTTGTAGAGGGTAAATCATTTCATCATTTTCAGGCACTCTTATCAATCAAGTATCGATCAATTTCATGGGATGAATCCGATAGGTAACATAATGTATTGAACTACAAATTTTCTGATTACCTACTAAATGGAACCCTTCTCTGAGATCGTTAAACGAATACAGCTTTGTGGCAATCCCTCAGATTATGAAATCGTTGTCTTGAAACTAAGATAACGCCACGTACTTGATCACATTGTAAAGCTAAGTTGTATTTGTAGTACTGGGTTGGTTACCCTATCTAAGCCTTGGATTTATGTTTGCTATCTTCGTCTTTCTACAACACCTGGTAGTAGCTGGACATAAAGCTCGTTTGAAAAAAAAATAGAGATTGCTTTACTTATTTTGAAAGATGTTACAGTTGTAAAGTGGCTAACTTCATTAGTACTAATAGTTCAAGATCCTACGAAGGCTTCAGTTATCCAAACTGCACAGATTAGCGATCTTTCCAACTTTTTAATAATTCAATATTTAATATTTTATTGAGCTGCTGATATTTTATTGATTTCTAGGCGAATTTAAACGCACACATATTAAGAGATAATGCTAAAAGTTCAATCTAATCTGATTAATGCGTAAGCAGTAAATCCTTAAATTTTCTTTGAAGGATACTAAATTCTTTTCATACAGGATTTTCAACGTATTCATATTGATGGCAAAATATTTATTTTGCCTTACTTTATCCTAGCTTCTTATTTAGGCACCTTGCATTCCTAAAAGCAAAATTATGTCTTAAAATTTAATCAAAAAGAACATTTACCATCAATTTACGATAATCCAGAAGTTTAGATTAAATAATTTGAATAATTAAAGCATTAGAACATTAAAAGTTTTCATTCATGAACTAAAAACTTCATTGATATGGCTTAATTTAACTAATTTATTAAAGTTATTGGAATTTTTAACTAATAAAGTTGAAAATGTTTAACTTCTTGCATTTTAAACTTTGTTTTTTATCTAAACACATTTATGCACATATTTTTAAATGACTTGTTTGTTGCACTTCGTTTTTGGGGAAAAAATTAACTTCTAACTTTTTTATTATTCCTTTTTTTTTATTTAAAATTATTATAAATTCATTTTTAGGTCAGTATCCGTTCACTTATTCTGGTGGTTATGCTTCTGAACCTGAGAGATTAGGCTATGATTCTGATATATCTGTGTCAAAATATGCTACCTTGGATAGAAGAAAGATTAGAAACAAAGAAAATGATTTTACAACTAGTACAATGCCAAGGAACAAGTATGATATTATTGTTATTATTATTTAAATGTTTAACCTTTCATTAAACAAAGGCATAATACTTGTAAATTATTTGGGTCTTTAATTTCTACAGATATGCTCCTGCTGTGAAACATGCTTTAGATATATACAAAAATCAACCAGGTAAAATTGAAGATTACGAACCTGGACATTCATCAATTGCTGAGAAAGAAACTATACAAGTATTATTTTCTGATCTTTTTTTTTGTTAAATTATGTAAAACTTTCATTGCGTTTGGAATAGTACTAAGTGTGACTTCAAAGCTTCATGTGCGCGGCCGTACTAAGCTTCTCTTTAGGACTCACTGGTTGTATCCAATCTGAGATTTCTGTTCAGATTAATACTATTTTTCCAAATCTTCTTTGCAACTTCTTATATCAATGGAGGTTGATTTTTGATGAAGTTGCAGAAGCTTCTGGAAGAATTGTTTTTATTTCTCTAACGCTTCTATCTTTTTGATTGTGGAACTCATTCCTAAAAGTTTCCCTTACGTAGTGAAAGTTTGATTTATTTATTTTTAATTATAATAAACTCCTGAAATTTTATTTCTATATACTTTTCTTATCATTTTAGTGGTGGGACGAAGTATTGGATATTTTTGATGGGGTAAGTAACAAAACTATTGTGCCAAATTGCTACTTAGTTTTTATTTATGTATTATTTTATGACCCTTAAAGTTTAATTGTGTCTGTGTCTCATGTTCCTTGAAAAAGTAGTCAATATACTTTACTGAAAGGAGTCTGTAGTAAGCTCTATAAATAAAGTTTTTTGATAGTCGAAATTGTTTCAATTCCATTTATTTTATCAGCTTAGTTCAATTATATTTTGTATGCTGTATGAAATTGTAAATAAATTTGTAGAATATAAAGTAAACTTAGGATGCCATTTTTTCTGATTTGCAAAGTAATAACATACTTCAAATAGATTCATATAGCAATTTAAGCATTAGGGTGAAGGGACCAGTAATTGACTGCTTAAGAAAAAATTCGAGTTTAAGATAGAATAACTTCCGTTATTTTGGCTCCAGGTGTAGGTTGTAAAATTGTACCGCTCCAGTAGGATGTACTTTATTTTATTAATATTTTAAATGCAGTAAATTCGATCTTTATGTCAACCAAAAATGACTTTATTTGTAAGTATGTCAATGACCCAGTAATTGACATACCGAATTTTCGGTGGAACTAGTGTTTGACATGGAGTGGGACCAGTAATTGACATACAAATATATTCATGAAATGACATAAGGTATGCATTCAAAATCACTTTTAAATCTAAATAAATCACTTAAATCACTTTTTCAATTGGATTTATAACAAAAATCAGTCTTATTCATAATTAATTACAATCAGTTCTTAAATAGGCAAACCTAAATAATCTAATATTTTTTCATCGTTACTCTTTTTCATGCAGTTTTTGACGAATCCTACCGGACAGTTTTAATTAAATCTAAACCAAGACAGGTAATTTGAAGAACAGCCCTTTCTTTCAATAGTACCAAGGCGATATTAGCTAACATGCTTGTTAGATCGTACACAATGTCTGTCGGCTCGCTTTTATCTCTTTCTCTCAACCCTTCCGCTCTCTTATCCTTTCAAGTTTCCGCTAAATATTTTGTTACTTAAACCTTTTTTTTTTGGGAACTTTTTTGGTACTCACTTTACCAAACTCTACTTCCGATTAAACTATGTGGTCACATCCTTGTTTTATTCATTCCGCCTATAACGCTGCTACCGATCGCAACTACGCGACTTTGTGTTCGAGTTGTTGGTGCTTTCTAGTGAACCAAATTTCTCCTACGCTTCCCTTCTTTTGGAGCGCTTCGCTAATATTTTCCACAATCTGTGCTGCCAGTGTCATTTGCTTCGAAACCAAACTATCTGAATGTAATTCATTCTTACTTTCTGCATCTATTCAGTATTTTATTGTTTATTATTACTGAGTTACCTCTTGGGCACATGTATATTATACATTGTGTGCACGTTCCTCGCGTCCCGCCACAGGTTGTAAGCATTCGCACTTATAACAGTAATAAATAAATGAAACGTCAATGAAAAAAAAAACTAGATTAAAAAATATATATCTGTTATTGACTCTTTAACTTGGAAAGGATAGGTATTAAAATACACATACCTACAAATAAACCACTGATATTCACATAACTAGGTAACCAATTGACAAAAATATGTGTTATTAAAATAGGCACACCATAAAAGAAAAAATGAATGAAATAACAAAATATTCTTTCGGAATACATAGGAAATGAACATCATAATATATCTTATGTAATTGATAATTAGCCACTTGAAATCACAAGCCATTTGAAAACCTCACGAATTAACGGTTTTATTAAATTGGTAACGTTCTCCATAAAGTAGTACAGGGCGATCCAACCTTCACGACTTTGGGGATTAAAAATGGTTTTCATACCGATTTCATTTTTTTTTAATACAGTTTAGCCTATTTAGCCTATGGGATGCTATATATTCGTCTTCGGTCAACATGTCTGTCAATTAGTAAATACAATAGATCTTACAATCTTTTTTATGTTATTAAGGTGTAACATCACTAAGTCACCAACTCTCCACGTATGTTTGATTTCGCACCTGGTACTTCTCTTGAGGGAGCTTCATTTTTCCCCTGGCCGTTTCCTTTGATGGAATTCTATGGTTCAGCCATTTCCTCCCTTTGTTCTTTGTCATGTGGCTAGGACCCAAAACTGAGGGAGAATGAGAGATTTTCCAACTCCGATAAGTGGGCGTCGTTTTCATTAGTCACGTAGGCCTCGTGAAGCTGTTCGGCGATCACGATTATTCCAGTTTGTTGTTCATACATTGTTGTTCTCTACAGAATAATCATTCTGCATGCCCTCTTGAAATAAGGCGTACATTTGCTAATTCATTAATTTAAACATATTTTGTTGGAAGTTTTACTATTTATTTTGCCGATTTTTATCAATGATTTTATTTTACAATGATTGAATTTTTAATTATAATAAAATTTATCAACCTATCTTACCATTTTCCCAGGAAGTCAATCACTGGTCTCAAACAAAAAAGCTGTAGGACTAGTAATTGACATACATGTCAATTACTGGGCAGATTGCCGTTTCAAGGACCAGTGATTGACAGCCCCATTTTAATCCTCAATGCTTCTTATAACTAAAAAAAAACTACATAAATTAAAGCTACAAGCAATACTAATTATAACAGAACATTGATAACCACACGAATATATGAACAAATAAACGAAAAATAAGAAAAAAGAAAAATTATTTTCTTATCAATCCTCCTTAGCAACGGCTTGTTTTTTCCTTGATTTTGAACTTTTAACACAAATAACTTTCCACTGATACCAAGGAACCTTCCAATAATTAATATTTTTCTGGAACTGCTGCCCAAAGGCTTCTCAATAACGAAATTGAAAGAATCACCACTAAAAACGGCTCATGTCCCTTATAATACCAGTTTATTTCTGGTATGTCAATTACTGGTGCCCAGTCAATTACTGGTCCCTTCACCCTAGATACTTATTAATATTTGTGAATAATTATGTTGTAAATATTTAATTGTCAAAAAAAAAACAAAAATTGTAAAATGTCAATATGCTTTACAGGAATTAAATCAGCAATCAAAAAGCCAATATTCAACGCCAAGAAGCGGCAAATCTTTTACATAGTACGTATAAAACTATTATTTCTAAACGAATGGTCAGCGTCAATATTAACTTTCTACATATTTCACTTTAGCGCTCTAAAGGATACTGGTTATGAAAGTGATTCTACCCTTGTATTCAAAAGAAGGGAAAACATGAATCAGTTGTCACCGACCGAGCAAAAAATGGCTTACAAAGTAATACAAAGAGGTGGTGATGTACCCTTGCATGGACTTCGAAAACCTGCGCCCGAGCGGCCAAAAGGTTAGAATAAAGATATTATCACTATCAGCCTTTTATTGTAAGCTTAAAATGATTTTCCAAAATGAGTAGCTAAAATTTCCATACTTCACTATCAAAAATGCACCCAATGTTTATTCTTTAAATTCATTGGAAGGTTACAAAAATTTATCGTAAATTTTTCATTTGAAGAGGTCTGCATCAAGCAAAACCAGTCCAAAAAAGTTCAACTTCTTTGAATTAGGTTATTGCTAAGGTTTGTTAAATATATTTTTTAATTTGTGTTTTATCTGATAAATTATAAGGGCTAATTGTTAAAAGTGTCCAAAAGTTTCGCAGTAAGTATCAATTACTCTTTGAGATTCAGCCAATTCCTAATTTTAACAAAAAATCGATACTACAATGAATTAGCAAAGAATGGCGCACTATAGCTTAGCGCTTTCTAGTCGCTTAGAAAAAGTTTAGGAGTAACGAAAAAAGCAAAATATTACTCAGCAAATAGAATTTAACGTTAATTATACTGGACATGGGCCTTACTTCCTCGTTGAAGTAAAAGAATGTATTAAAATCGAAATGACTGCAGTAATCTTTGTTTGCATTCTAGAGTTCAATTATTGCAAGAAAGCTTACGTTATTTGTATGAAAAGTAATTTATTTCTTTTGTTCTTGGGATAATTGAAACTTCAGTTTATAAAGTTACTTTTGGCCTACTGTTTTTTGGATTTATCTTCCCTTTCTTTTCTGAAGTAATCATCATTTTTTTAGATATTAAATTTAAATTAAAAATATTTTACAAACTTTACATACATAACCAAATAGTCCTAATTAAATAAGAAATAAAAATAAATATCAGTCAAAATGAGTGTACATACGTATTCAATCGACCTAAAACAATAAGGAAACGTTCAGAAATATGTAGATGAAACCCAACTGTATCAATCTCTTAAGTTGGCAACTTAAAAGGTCGATTTTAATTCTAAAATGCCCAAGTTAAAATGGTCAGCTGTATTCGGATTAATAACCGAATCTTCCCTCCTGCCCGTTCTTTTACATGTCTTTAATCTCTTCATTAAAAAAAAAGAAGTGCTTTGCGCTTAAATTTCTGCATTTTCGTTAAATGTTATTTTAAATTATAAAGTAAAAAAAAGCAGACGATTTAAAGAGGTAAGTGAAAAAGAGAACTATTGCTATAGTAATAGTTCGTGCAGCATGGCATTATGTTAATAGTGAAATTTTATTAAAAGTGTGAGCACAGCATGTATTTTATTTTATATTGTTTAATTTTTTTTTTTTCCAATTTTTAATGAGCACTTCAAATAAAAGCATTTTGATGATTTTTAATAAAAGCACAATAAAATAATGCTGCTGCCTTAAATAATATTAAATTAATATTATTTCATTAATCTAAAACTTAGGACATTTATATTCCTTAATTAAATTTAACTTAGGCATTTCAGAAATTCATGCTTTTGAAAAAGTAGTGTATGATTTTTATTTTATAGAATGTTGATTTCTATTTTTTGCTTATAGCAATTTTTGTTTGTTTTATAAATTTTTTTATTTATTGTAAGTTGTTACGCACCTTTACTCTAGATCCTTGTTGGCATGTACCCCATTTGAAAAAAAGGAAGTGTTTTGAGCACATTAGAGCCACCGACAAATGCCAGTTTGTAAAAATGTTTAAAAGTTTTATATATTAGGTGTTAAGAATGTTTACATATTTTCTTTTTAAAATAAAAGTTATGCATATATTCTTAACATCTTATACAAGGCATGTTTGAAGGTGACGGTATTTTTTTTAAGGGATCTACCACCAAGCACCCATCACTGCTTAAGAAGATTATCTCCACATTCTAATCTCAGAACTAATAACTAACAAATCAATGATGTTTAAATTTAAATAATTTTATTTTTTGCCAATATGTTACCAGAAGATTCTGAAATTGAATACTTCCCAATTTCACCCACATTGACTAGAATCAGAGTGCATAAGAAATCTACTCCAGTAAGACTAAAAGAGAAAGTCTTTTATCCAGTTACACCAGCTACTGTTGAAGGGACAAGACATGCATATGGTGCTTATAAAAAATCTACTAGTAGAAGCTCATCTATACCATCACCACCACGTAGACAGTCTTCACGAAATAGTTCTACGCTGAAAATGTATACGAGAATGAGTTCGCCTGAAGTACGATCGGATTGTATGATATCTAGAGAAGCATCGGTTGAAACATCTAGACCAAAGCTCCAGCCGTCAAAGATTAGGACTGTGGCTAAGAAAGTAGAAGCTAGTAAGACACAGTACGGTTTGGTTAAGACTAAGAAAGAATTACTGAGAAAGTCACCGGAACTGAAAGCTCCAGCGGAAGTAAAAAAAGCTCTTAAAGATGGTAAAACTGTTGTTAAAAGTTCTACTACTCTGTACTCAACGTCTCGTAATAAAAAACCAACAGAAGATAAGTCTGTTAAAGTAACTGTTGCTATTTCTTCCAAAAGTTGTTCTGATCCTAAAGGCAAAGAATTGTTATCCTCTTCATCAGCCAGTTCGAAAACTGACTTGCGCAAAGCGTCACCATTGCTTACAAAAAATAGCAATTCAAGTAAGACTAAACCTATGAATGATAATAAAAAATTGAATGAATCTACTCAATCGTTAATTAAATCAAGTAGACCTTCAAGTAGGGCTAGCACTATTTCTAGTGCCACTATTGATCCTATTTCAAAAAAACAGAAGAAAGAAGTTAAAGAAGAACCAAAAAAGAAAAAGGAGAAAAAGCCTGAAGTTATTGTCAGAAATTTGGACAAAGCTAAAGACGAAGAAAAAAAGAAAATCAAAAAGAAAAATGAAAATGGTAAAAAGAAGAATGGTTTAAAGAAGAAAGAAGAAAAGGACAAAGAGAATGTACCTGATGAAGCTGTTGAAATTATAGAGAACGAAGTCGAAAAACCTAAGTCCCTAAATGAACAACTCGGTAAGAGTGATAATTTTTTCCAACATTTACTACTTCGTGAAATGAATTCTCCGACTCCGTCAGTTGTCAGTACAGTACAACGTACACCTTCTGTAACAGAACGTGCCAAAAAGTTCATCGAACAATCTCATAGCTGTTACAAATCAGAACCATCATTAAGAAATCTGCATGTATATCTATCGCAGAGAAAACCAGTATCTGAGTCTAGATTTCGAAGCCTTGATAGAGGATGTAGTCGTGCACTAAGCCCTTTTTATGGTACGTACGATTTTTATGATAAATTGGACAAATTTGATCGGCAGAACAATGTTTGGGATTATTCTTTAGCTACTCCTACGTATGAAACAGTGAAAGGAGGACGTAGTTCAAGTGAACCACCTTGTACATCTCCATCGCCGACACAGAATGAACAGGTTGACGATTCTACCTCACCAGCCGTATCTCGTTCACCTTCTTGTAGAAGAATTAGAAGATCAACTTCTAAAACTGTGGAAAGTGTTGCTGGTGTGAAAAGAAAGTCCAGGTCGAAGAGTCTAAATGAAGCCGATAGGCATTCTCAAATGGGAAGTACAAGTTCGCTTAGTCTCTCACATGTTCCTGATCAAGCGGATTATCAGTCATACGTTTTTGAACTTTTGCATTCAACCAGAAAATCAGAAAGATTTAAAGAATTACATAAATTTTACTCTAGTTTGGAGAGAATGGCTGAATTAGAAAAAACAACTTCTAACACAGATTTAAGACCAAGACTTAAAGGTGAAGAAATTATAGATTTTGATCGTTGGAAACAATTAAGAAATAAAGAAAGAGCTGAAGCTGAACTGAACACGTTATACCAGAAGTTAATGGGCGATCAAAAAGAAAAAGATCTTTTATTTCAGCCGAAAGAAACTATAAGATGGACTGGTGACAGAGGTCTTAGAAATAAAGAAAAATCAGTTGAAGATTTAAGACAGAAATTTCAAAAAATTGTGGAAAGTGCTGCAGAATTAAAGAAAAAAACTGATTTAATGAAGGATGTTTATAAACCTTTATGGAGAGGTAGTTCAGTTATGAATTTGGCTAATTCTTTAACAGCAGTTACGGCGTCAAAAAGAGGAAGGCCAGTCTGTGAAGGTGATCAACACTCGTTGGTAAAACCATCTGTTAAGATTAGTAGAGATATCGGAAGCCGCCTTTGGAGCAGTCTTTCCATGGAACAAGTAAATGCTTTAAAATGTCAGCTTTCTGAAATCTATAGTACCGTCTCAAATTTAAAACGTGATCGTATTCTAAAAATGAAACAAAATATTGAAGATTATGAGATGAATGTGTCTGATTTAAGTCAAGTAGATCCAGCTCTTCATGTGAGATGTAATTCTTTATTAAGCACTGATCAATTATACTCACCAAGTGTGAAGAGAAAAGATTTTAGAAGACAAGATTGTATGAAAGCAGATTCTATTAGCACGCTTCCCCATTGGAAATCTCCCAATAAATCATTATCTGAAAATGAAAAAAAGAAATTATCGATGACATTGAGTGCAGAAATCAAAGAAAGAATCAGTAAAAGAAAAAAACATGGTTCGCTTGTAATCCCTAGAGAAACTCTAGGTGCGGTGGCTGCCATTAAGGGGAAGAAGTTTAAAAGTTCTGGAACTTCTGAAACATCACCAAGAACTTGTTACTCATTATTGTCGGATGAATCTGTGGACAAACAGTTAGAAAAGAATAAGGACTTCTTATTGGTTTTAACACCTAAAGAGCAACAAAATGAGGTAAAGAAAATGGTAGATGATTGGAGTGGAAAAGAATTTTCAAAAGCAGCACCTACTTCAAGTAGTAGTTCTAGTGCATCGACCGTCATTCATTTAGGTTCTAAAGATGAATTTAAAATTGTAGAACCGAAATATAGTGAGATCATTCAAAGTACTAGTGAATGTTCTAAAGATCGCAAACGTTCTTCACCGACCAACAAAACGCTTTACCAATCTCAGTCTTTTACAGATTTGAAAGATCTTTTTGGTGAAAAGTATAACAGTACTTACGCTACGCTTCCATTAAGAAATATTCACAAACCATACTTTCATGCAAGCTCTGACAGTTTATGCAAGTCAATTTCTCCAGATCCCATGAAATATTATAGAGCTTATTTAAGCGTTGTCAAAGCTGGAGACGTAAGAAAATTAAAAGAGAAATTTGAAAGTTACGATGATTTGTACAATTTAAGAAAGGAAAGTCCATTGCCAAAGATGTTTCAAAGTGACCCAGATTTGACAAGGGATTTTTTATCAAGAAAAGGTGGTGAACTAAGTAAAGTGGTTATAAAAGGACAGGAATTAGGTGATGTACAATGGTTAAGAAAGAAATACGAACCTCGTAAAGTTTCTCCAGTGCCATTTAGATTAGAAGATCGTCACATGCCACATATAAATGTAATTAGTAAGACAGCAAGTTTACAGCAAAGAGCGCTGACTCCTCCACCACCGCCGCCAATCAATCGATGTATAGAAAAGACTGGCAACGTAGAACGCCTCAGACAACAATTTGAAATTCGTCACGGTATGTCTTTACTTGGGCAAATGTATACATCCACTCCGGAAATCACTGAACTAAGAGATATAGCTCCGTATTTAGAATGTGAATGGGCTGCTCATAGAAATCCTCGTTCATTGCATCCTAGGCGACGACCTCCTTTAAAAAGACGACCAGCATCTGCTTCACCAGTTCGTCCATCAATATTAAAAAATACACCAGATATTTTTGCGAATCAACATTTTGATCCGGAAGTGCATCGCCCTAGTTATAGATATCAACCAGACAGAGAATGTGATAGATTTTGGCACAGGCAATGGAATATGAAACCAACTGTCACTTTCAAAGGTGCCTTGTTTTATTATTGCTTGTTTAGTTAAATGAATTTAGTTTGTCCACAGCCTTATTTCATTTACAAAATTTTGTATTTGTCATAATTTGTCCAGACATCAACCCTCGGATACCCTCTTTAAGAATTAGTTCTCCAAATATGACTTGAATAGAATAAAATTTGAAAATTAAAACTAAGAAATATTCATTTGATTTTGCATATAAGTTACAACTCTTATTAGCAAGTTGTTCTAAAGATTGGAATTTTTACTAGATTCTTTACCCAACTTAATTTATGTATTAATATGTTATGATAAGAAATGGACTATATGCTTGTTGGATTTTAGTGTCAAGGACTACCTGAATGTAATCGAGTCCTTCATCCCTCAAAATTTCTAATAAAAGCATTACTCACAGATTCTTCAGATTCCTACCAACTCAATATTTTTAGCTGTTATTTAAGTGAAAACTAATAGGTCTTTTATATCTTAAAGTTAAAAATTAAAAAAATAATAATAAGTAATTTCTTGGCGCATATTTCAGAACTCCAAAATTTTTCTGTAATCACATGTAAATTTAACAGAATTTGTGTATTTAATGAACGTAACTTTGCAACACTTTATCACTCTCTTTCTCTTTCAATGGCACTACAACCCAGTTAGTTGGGTCCTTGCCTCCTCGATTTTACTCCGCCAGTCGTCCCTCTCAACTTTGCAACCTATCAGATATCAATTTTCCCAAATAAATGTTTCCATTTAAAGAGAAGTGTATTTTTTATTTTTTTTTTAGTTAGCAAAATTAAAAAGTAATAATAATACAATAAATTTCGGTGTAATTTGATGAATCTTTATTCTATTTAAAAATTAAATATGTTTAGCCATTCAGAATTGATTAAAATATTTACCTTAAAACCTTGAAAACTTTTGTAAAAGAGAATAATGTGTGTTTAAGTCCGATTCGAGTAATTTAGCTAGTGTTCCTTGTAAAACTAAAATTCTGATATGGGTATTTTACTATAAAGAAAATGAGAGAGATAATAGAAATACAACCTTTTTTAATCAAACGAAGTGAAATTTAATCAACTTTTAATCAATTAAGATGTAAAAGCCTTGCTCGGAAAATGTTTTGTCGAATTATCTTAAATATTTAAAATTTTAAAGATAGAACACGCTTCTGCTGTGGAACTTTCTGAAAACAATTTTTAACACTACTAATGTTTCAGTATCTTAATATTTAGTAAAAATTCCAAATTTATTGAATTAAATAAGTATAAGAGAAAGTATCAATTGTTTCCACACCATTTTTTATTACTTTATTTTATTTATTTTTTTAATTGATATTTTTGAAATGGATATTTTGTACAGAATATCGTTTATTAAAGAAAATAAACGCTTTATTATAAGGTTTTCTTGGGCAATGGACATTCCAACAGTTAACTTCTTAACTTCTGCTTAATTGAATCTGATGATTAGGTGGTGCGGGTAATCGTTGGAAATTGCATTCATATTCTCCAGATTGTTAATGTTATTTGATTACTTAATTTGTTTTTAATATAATGTACTTTTCTGACAATTTTAATTGCAATTTATCCAATTCATACAAAAGACATCAGAGATTTGAAATAATTCTCTTTGTAATGAAGTTTTTAGCATTCTGTAGCTTCTTTTTATTCTATTATTTTATTTTTTAGGCATATATTTTGCTGTCGTATGTTTTTCTTTCGTTTTTGTTTCTGTAGCATTTTGTTGTTTAGAACCCCTTGGAAATCCAATACCTACTCCACCGAGAGACAATATTTCAAGACCGCACAGCCAAGGTAATTTTATTAAACCTTATTCCTTGCATGAAATTCCTTATTTTATATTTTCATTTGTTTAATAATTAATTTTGTCGCTTATTTTTTACTCTTTTTTTTCTAATTAGGATGCACTATTAAAAGTTTATTAAATTGTATGTATACTTATTAATTTTAACTTTCGCATTTACTTATAAACCTCAGTTCAATAAAGAACTGCAAAATGTTCATGAAACTAATCAAATTGTCACTAACAAAGATGGATAAAAAATTACTCCAAATGGATTCCTACATTGTTAGTTTTGCTCACTTGAGCCAGTTCTCATTCTTATTGACTTTTTGATGAAGATTATAACATTAAAGGAACTTATTTTAACTATTTTCTAGAAATTTGTACCAACCGAATTCTAATGTTACATGAAAATTATTTTTATAGAAGTCCAAGATGGATGGGATAGCTACAAACAATAGATTATAGTCAATATTAAGGTGTGAATTTCTTTAATTGTAGATGAAAACGCCATATCTCATACATCTAGCAATTAGTGGCTCGGTAGCCGAGAGGTTAATGGCGAAGATTGCCAAGCTAAGAATTATGGTTACTGGGTTTGATTCCTAGTCTAGTTGGATTTTACTCTATGGTTTATCTGAGAAATTTATAGTAAAATGTGTTAACAAGTCACCTCCGAATAAGACACCTAATTTTGGTAGTTGGACGTAAAGTCTGCTTGAAAAAAATAGGTATTTCTTTACTTATATATCTAGCACAATCAACCTTGGCGACAGTCTGTCATTTACTACAATGCAGGTGATTAATTGGTTAAAAAAACTAAATTCTAAAACTCGCTGACATTAAGTTCAAAATAGGTTGGCTAACGTTTAACGTCATTATTAGGAATAAACTTTTTCTTATCATCAACCTAAAAGGTTTGCGGAAGGCTTTTTATAAATATTATCTTTTACAGCAAATTTCTACACATGAAAAAATGTTAGCAGTGCTCTAATAACTTTTCTTTTATTTGTGTTTACTCTATGTTTAAGTAAGGTATACTTGAGAATTAGCGATGTGTGCTTTAGTTTCTTTAAGCTTCATGCACTGTTGACTGTTTACAATGGAGTCGGTTCCACTATTTCGCTCATTATCCTTTTTTTTAAATATTTTTTTTTTGGTCAATAAAGTTATCACTTTCATTAGTGATGTACGTGTAATTCTCTAGGTAATTTTAATGTTGGCTAATTGCAAGAACTGTCTTAAAATTAAGTGCTTACAGCCCTCTTTAAAAATAGTGTATTTTTATTGTTAAAAAAAAAAAAGAGTTGCACATTGTTTTATTGAAAGTAGCAGGGAAATTAGCATGTTCTGTAGCAAGTGTTTTTTTACTTAAATTCTGCATAATTTAAAAATATAAATGAACTGGTTAACAGAAAGTAAGGAAAGTTTTGAATGGTAGCCGGTGTAGTTTACGAATTTGTTTAGCAGAACGACGCGAGTCAGTGTAAGTGTAGCTGCCGTGCAGTTAGCATCATAGAAAGAGACCAATATCATGTCTCATTGTCTCAGTTTTTATTTCATTTGTCTATTAATAGGAAATCTGCATTTAGATGTTACAAAAGTTAAGTGCAGTTAATCGTTCAATATTTAAAAAGAGTGCTTCCACTTTTTCTTCTTGGAATTTTTTTGTATAATGACTTGCCAGAATTCTGCCATAAATTTTGAAAATTTAGGAAGACCGTGCATAATTCCTACGAGATCTGTAAGCTTACCATCATTTCTGTACGGCCCTCTACCGTATAGTAAGTAAATAATATAAAATTTATTCTAAAATTATTTAATGCAGTAAAAGTAATTGAAATTATGATACAATAAGTACATTCTGTAATTAAAATAGCCGGTCTGTTTATTGAAATAATCCGTTAAAAATTATTTTTAATTTCTAAACTATTTTTGTTTCGATAATGACCTTTTTTGGAAGATAAATTAACCCTTTGACATTTATGATGTCTTTAAGATCAATACTGTAATCCTTCCTTCAAAATTCAAAATAAATAAAACACAAATCTTTATTTTGTTTAAAGCAATAAAATGAATGTACGTTGCAATCAATATGATTTTTCGAAATTCATTATCAATAGGAAATGTGTTTTAATGATCCTTTTGCCATAAAACCCTACTCATAGTACTTTTTAAGTGCTTATGTTACAAATATCTTAAATGATTTTTAATATCTATTTAAAATACCTATTTGAAATTGAAATGTTAAAATAAAATTATTTTAAGTACTTCTGAGAAAATTTATCCTTTTAGCGCATTGCCGTTTATTGTATGGTATCATGGTTCACACTATGGGTGCATTGATTATTAAAAAGCCCTTATCAATTGAAATTTTGCGATTGGTAGTTAAACAAAGTTGTTGCTCCACAAATTTAGCATTTATTAAGAATGAAATTAAAGGCAATTAATAAATACTTTAATCAGTTTAAGGCCAAAGAAGTTTTTTTTTTTTTTTGGTATTTTGATTTCACTGTGTTGCATTAATTTGTAAACCAGTAAAGCAAGATTAGCAGTAGTAGTGGTTTTATATTTATTTGGTGATTTCTCTTTGGTATTTCAACTTCTATGACGTGCTTCTGTGATTACTTGGAGAATTAGTCTAAAACTTCATCGAATTAATGTAGTCCTAAAACTGCATGTAGAATTTAAGAAAATCGTCAATTTCTACCAAAATACTAATCACAGTCTGAATGTTATTCTTGTAGTGAAATATTCGCGCGCACTTTTTTCTTGCTCTCTCCTTCCATATATGTTTATAGTAATCATATTTTATATATATATATATATTTTTTTTTTTTTTGGCGCATCGACTGCTGAGGTCATTAGCGCCATATTTTATATATTATTTAACTTACAGTACTTTTAAAGACTTACTTACTATTCTACATATGTCTGGAAAATAGGGTTTGCCATTGTTTCTTTTCACTTTAGATAAGAGTATTCCATTAAAATTTGCCAACGTATTTATTGCAAGTATTGTCTCAAGATTTCTTAGAATAATATTTCTGGTTCAATCTCTTTTTCGAAAATTATGAGACCTAGTTTATAATTTGAGGAAGAAATAATGTTTAATGAAATTAATAGCATTAAAATAAATGTATGGCTTCAGCTTTGTTTTGTGATTATTTAGTTAATTGTAACATTATGACTGACTATTTAAAAATTGAGAAAAGAAGAGAAAGATATGAATCTATTTCTTTTTTTGAACTTTTTTTTTATAAATTATTGCGTCAATGCTTTGTATTATTACATTTAAGAGGTGTACAAAAATTTAAATTAACAAGAAATTCAGGGGATTTAAAAGTGACGATATCCTTCATTCACTAAAACAACTATTACATAATCAAATTACGTGTTTTTAAAAAAAGAAACAAAACAAACATGAAATAAAACCTGGTTGTTTGCTCGTTTTATAAGCATACATCTCTGTCTTCATGTTGTTACTTTTTTTTGTGATAATTTAAAAAGAAGGTAGAAGAAAATATAGTTTAAAATAGATTTTATTATTATTTTGGTTTTTTGTCTTACTATAGAGTATAGTAAAGTCAAGTTTTTCATATATTATAAATTTAATGCCGATCGGCATGAATAAATTTAATTTTAGCTTAAGTTGAAGATGGCATTTATATGACCTACAAACTTAAGAATGTTTAAAATGGGGCCTAAAAATAAATTGGACTAAAAAAAAAAATTTGGTTGCCGTAGGCCAGTTACAAGAATATTGTAGTAGAAGACGACGTAGTAAATATGTTTCTTACCTAGCATCAAGTACCTGTGATTGATTTTGTTTAAAGACGGCACTTGTTGCGTAGTTGTAAAGGACAAGGTGATAAGGAAAGAGCTGCCGAATACTACTTTCCGTAATTTAGAACCTCGTAATAAGTATGCCCATAAAATAAAAAATATACTCTTCTCAGGCGTGAACATTGACTGTTCAACCAAAGTAGAAGTAGTATATTATGTATTTAATATTATTGCCTTAAAACAAAAATGAGGTTTCTGAATGCAGTACTGTTTAGTTTCTTTTAATTTTAACGTTATTAATTAGTCTCAAATTCCATTTTTCTTGAAATTGATGTTTCATTCTTCTAAAAATTGACTATTTTTAAATTGATGTTATATTCTATAATATTTTTTGTTTTCTAATTTATTTTAATACACTCACAATAACTTTTTTTGGTTTTTGGTTAAAAATTTAAATATTTATTTCAAGTTGAAATAAATTAGATATAATTTTTTCTTCGGTCCAAGGTAGCGTAATTCCTGCTTCTCTAATTCAGTTAAAAGTACATGAAGAAGCCATGTTACTACGCTAGATTTTTTCATTATAATTTAAGCTAAAATATTTTTAAAATTATATAACTATAAATAATATTAAAAATAAAGTTTTCTTTAATGTACTGTCACTTGTAAATATAACTTCTTAATTGCGGTAGTATTTTTTTGTTTATATTTTGTTTCTTGGATACCAAAAAAAAAAAATCATTAAAAAATGGTTGTTATGAGTAGAAATTTAGAGTTAGTACTAAAATCATAAAATTAGTAGTTATAAAACTAGAAGTTATCACATTAGTAGTTATTATAAAACTAGAAGTTATTACAATATTTTCGGGACCATTCTTTTATCGAATGTAAAAGTATGTTTTTACTTCTGAAGTATAAATGACTCAGTCTTTCATTATTGTGCATTTGCTAAACACAACGGATCTTTAAGTTGAGGCTGTATTAGAGATCTAGTATGTGTGTATAATACTAGATAGAATACTATTAAATATATAATAACTAGGAAACACTATAGAATACTATTTATCTAATACTGTTTATTTTATTTATATAAAAAAAAGAAAAGCAATTATTGCCAGTTTCAGTCTTATTTTTTACTTATATTTGCTAAGGTTTTTCCTAGGCATTGGACATGGTCCTTAGGCTTAGCAAAAATAATATATAAATAAAAAGATCTGGTGTGAACGCGACTTTCTGTTATTACAATTTTTGATTTTTTTAAATTTTTTTTTACTACATTCTCACACAACTCAGAATGCCCAAAATGAATTTTTCTCTGAAAAATTATTCCATCAGTCGCATTTGTTCTTGGCAACCACTGTCCATCCATCTTAGCTCGGTTTTCTCACTTTTATTTTGTGGGCTGACACTTCATTTGACAACTTAAAGGATCTCTTGCAGGTCATTGCGCTGCTTATTTTTAACAATCTATCTAAATATTATTAATTTTTATTATTTAATTTTTAAGGTGATAGGTTTTATTTATTAATGAATTTACAAAAGTAAAATGTTCAGATCTTACAATTATTGAGCGATGAAATTACATTATTCGATTGTACTTTACTTATACTTTAGACACAATAATTGTATTCCATATCAAAAATGTAATTTTAGGGACATTCGGTTAAATGAAGTTATTAATCATTTTTCCTTGGAATTTACCAATTCATCAATTATTAAGCAATATCAGTGTGTTTGTTAATTACAAAAAAAACATTGTGACATACTGCCTTACTATCTTTAATTAAAGATCTACCATTCACCGTGTTTCCTATATGAAATGAGAATTCTTGTTAGAAGGAAACTGTTAATATTTTTATAGAAATTACAATATCATTTCTCTCTTATTTTATTATTTCATTATTGGATATATTATTTAATCTTTAAAAAGGCAAAATTTTATTTTTAATAATTCAGTCAACAGTTTATATAAATATATATTTAAAAAACATTCAAATAATAATAATAATTTTTATGCAGAATCACCTCACCGATATGTTGAATCTGAGGTTAACATCCATTATCGTAGTCCAGTGAGAAGTGAAGCAAAAGCCGTTTGGCCGGAAGAGGAATTAGCCGAAAGGCAAGCAGAAATAATGCGCAGGATATATCAAGAGCAAAGAAGGACAAAATATCTGAATGAATTACATGATATGTATTCACGTCGACACACGGACAATTTCATGTGAGTTTAAAAAAATAAAATAAACTAACATTTAAAAATGTACTTAACTTGGAATAATTAGTGCATAAATCTTTTTCAGCCCATCACAGAAATCGCCAATTCCATTGAATAGATATGATGATTTTCCTCTTGAAACACAGCCACCTAGACCAAGGGACCGTACTCCTGAACCGAAATTAGTAGCGAGAGCTCTCTATAACTTTGTTGGACAAACATCAAGGTAAGGAATGTTTTTATTATTTTTTTTCAGACAAAAGAAGTAAAATATGAATATTGCGTAATTTTTGATTTTGATGTAATTTATATTTTAAGAGAGCTTAGTTTTCGACGAGGCGACATTATTTATGTACGAAGGCAAATTGACAAAAATTGGTATGAAGGAGAACATAATGCCATGATAGGCTTATTCCCTTTCAATTATGTCGAGGTAATCTTGAAATTGTGTAACAAACTGTAATTTAAGTATATTAAATCTTTGTATTCTAAAATTTTGTTTTTCTGTACAATTTAGATTATTCCGTACGACGGTATTCGAACATTACCAAAGAAAGCAAACGAAGGACAGGCGAGGGCTAAATTCAATTTCCAAGCTCAGACACACTTAGAATTGTCTTTAGTAAAAGGTTAATAATGGAAACATTTAATTGTTTTTTAATAATAAAGTATTAAAAATTTATCATATCGAACAATTTTTATTTTATTGTTGATTCTGGTATGGGCATTAACAAATATTTATAATTATTAATGACTGTATCTTTATAGGCGAACTTGTACTACTAACAAGAAGAGTTGATGAGAACTGGTTCGAAGGTAGAATTGGAAATAGAAAGGGAATATTTCCAGTTTCATATGTTGAAGTTCTGGTAGAACCTGGAGAAAGACCTAGTAAGTAGAAATCCATAATGCCATTAAACATTGTACCTTAAGTTTTTGATCTAATAGAGGTCAAAGCTTGAAATTCCTGAATAATCCATCCGGGAACTGGCAGAATTCTTATGTCTGCATGTTGATTTGTAATATAAGTCACACATTTTCGGATTGGATTAGGTGTCATGTGCGGGAAAATCCTACAGTTACTCCTTTTAAAATAAATTAAGAAAATAAGTGTATGGCTTTCCATTAATATGGTTTTTTTTAAAATCATTTCACCAACCATGACGTAATATTGAGTTAGAACTATTCAAGTGTATCGTAGGTTGAAAAATATTTATCAATGAAAATTATGGTAGGTGAAAATCGATTGAGTGATTCAAACCAAATTCTTTCTGTTTTTAGTGAGCCCTACTACTCCAGTTTCTACAAAACCTATTGTAGCACCAGCATCTCATAGCGTGATGTTAAATGGCGCTAAGGACCTAGGACAGCAGCATTATCAACCACCAAGACCTGCCTTGTACAGCTCAACATCTCTTGTAAGAAGTATATATTTAATTTGATTTTGTTTTACTAAAACTTTTAAAATCGCAAATTCTCATAATATTGATTTCATTAACAGTTGTTTCTTAACGTAACATCTAGTGCATTTCCTTACAATAGAATTTATCTCTCATTTTAAGTTATTTAAGAAACTATTAATTAAAATGTTTGGGCCATATCCTCATTCAAACTGTGTTGAATAATGATTTTATATATATATATATTTAGTTTAACAAATATGTTTACAATTTTGTTTCTTAATTTCAGCCAGCTCAAAGTAAAATAGGTGATATTAGTTTGGTAAGCCAAACACTACACATTGACACACAGTCAGATCCTGTACCGTGAGTATACAACAATTCGTAATATTATTTATTATTTACTGTACAATGAATAAATTTTTTTTTTTTAATATTATTCTTTTAGTTATCGTGTCTTGTACAATTATAAACCTCAAAATGATGATGAACTTGAATTAAAAGAAGGTGATGTTGTTTATGTAATGGAAAAATGTGATGACGGTTGGTATGTTGGTTCATTACATAGAAATGGGCAATTTGGAACTTTTCCTGGCAATTATGTGGAACGAATACAATAAAATGCTTCAGGAGTTACACTTTAGGTGAGTTAAGATGGGCCAATTATACAATAAAAGCAAATAAAAAAGAATAGTTGTACTTAACTTAATACTAAAAGCTAACTTATTGCACGGGCCAACAGTTTCTAAATTCTCGAATAAGATTCTCCGCCTTACGCGGACTCTACCCGATGAATGTTTTACTCCACGTCATCCAGCTATCTGAGTTGAGGATGTCTTTAAATTTTTGTTCATTGCGACTTCCCGTATAGGAGTTTATATTCTAGCCGTTTTTTAGGCATTTCATCCTCAACTCCAACCACCTCAATTTCCCTCTCTTTATCTGGGTGAATTTTATGGTTTTTCTTCCATCTAGGAAAATAAAAGAGGGGAAAAAATTCTGTTTAGGGTAAATAAATGTTTTTTATTATTTCGTTTCATCAAAAATGTAATTAATACCAAACATTTTAGGGCCTGATAATTAAGAAGACGCAGCTACAGCAGGAGGCAAAGCTTTTGCTAATTAAGAAGAGCCAACAGCACTAGTAAAAAAGTACGCAAAAAATAAATTTTTCTTGCTACAACTCAGATTTAAGGCTGGCTATTTTTATAATGATTGTATCAGTATTACATTATAGGAAAAAAAAAAACGCAGAATCTGTTATTAATGAAATATAATGAATTTACATTCATTATTTCACTTTTTTCTTCTTCTTTTCCTTCAGAATTAAATTATTTTGCACTTTTTCATTTCAAATGAAAGAAAACACCAAAATGAAGTTCTTTATGTTTACCATCTTTACCAAAAAAAAAAAAAAAAAAAGTAATATTATTTGTGTAGATGTCGATTATATATTTAACGTTCTATCATTGTGCACATTTTGTTATAAATGTGTTTGATTATTATTTTATTTTTAGATGACATAATTATTTAGCGTATAATTATCGAACTTTTATGTATTGACCTAATATTAAAACAAATTATAATATATAAGTTGGTAGATATTATTTACTTGTAAAGGTTTAGGATCAATTCTTCGGTCTTCTTTCGTCATGCCAAATCAATTTTTAATGTATTCAAAAATGAATATGTTTGTTACCTAACAATTAACAAAATTTATTTAACTAAATATTTACTTTATTTTGTTTAATTATTAAAAATTTAAACTAAAAACTAGTTTAATTGTTCTAAGTTTTAAAAATAAAAAGAGAGAGTAAAAATATATAATTTAATTTATTTTTAATTTACTAAAATATAACCACACTCTTTTTGTTTGATTTAAAAAATAAAATTATCAGAAATAGTTATTTATAATTCTTAAATTTTTGAATAGAGAATAAGTTAATATCGCAAATTTCATTTTTCAATTTCATTCCATGAGTTTATTCAAATTCATAACTGTTCCTTAATTGTTAAAGAAAATTTCTTTGAGTTCCTCCTTTAATTGGTGCCTAACAATGACAATTTTTTATTATTTTATGAGAGGGAAGTTCTTTTTGATTAACTCAAAATATACAAAATATTAAGTATCTGTAACTTTTTTTTTTTTTAATGTACTAAGTTATATCGTTCCTGCCCAAAGTGTAAAGTTTTACCTTAAAATCATAAATGAAATTAGGAAAAATAATTGTATCTTTTATTTAGTTATTTTAAAATTATTATCTTCCCGCTTGTAAATTATCTGCATTAAATGCCTTTCACAAATAATCTTCTGTGTTAATATTAATTGTAATAAGAAAAAAGGAACTAAAAAAAGTAATAAAATGTTGTTTGAGGCCTAACTTATAAGGTTACTATAGGAAATTTTAGTATCTAGTCATTTGTTAGCCAAAAATAAACAACCTAAAAAATGTATTTTATTTGTGTCTAACCTTCTGTTGTTGCCCTTAACTAACTGGAATTATGTGCAGAACATAAAATAATTTCGCTTAGTACGATTTAAATGGAAATAATTTTAAAAAAATATATTTTGGTCTTGGGCTTTTTTATGAAGGTTGCGAGCAGCAGCCTTAATCAGGAGTGTATATTTTTAAGAATCATCCTTTCTATTAGAAAATTAAACAAAAATCTATTAATAATTAAAATCTAATTTTCAGGGAGGGTCCTAAGCGTTTTTTGGCCCAAAACACCACACACTACAAATATAAAAAGTCAGACGAACTTAAAGACGTCTGGACCTCGTAATTTTTACAGATTTTAAGTTTAATTTAAGTGTTATCAGAAGCAGGGAAGAATTCGAGAAACGAATTAAGGGGTTTATTGTTTCGTACTGGCAGTGGTTGTTAACTAAATAAAAAAGATTGTTCAATCGTTCACTTGTTACGGAAAAATTGACAGTTCTCTAACGTCTGAACTAAACGAAATATTAAATTAAGGATGCTAGTTCACAACTCCGCATATATGGCATCCAATTGGGCAAAACAAATTCAGATTTTTTTGTTTTCTTACCCACAAGTTCCTCCGGGCAGACCATCTCAAAACATTGAGAAAGGCAATAGCAGTTAAATGATACGCTTAACCCATTATATGATACTGGGTGAGGAACCAAAGCAGTGACTACACTGTTCAAACAAATTTATAATTTTAACGATAACACAACAGTATCCGTAGCTCTCGAACTAGTGTAACTAACATACGTGTTTTTTAAGTAAGTACCATTTTGAAATAAAAACAAGTATATATACTTTTCTTAACAATTTTATTGAGATAGTACAATCTCAAATAGAAAAAGCTTTCATTGAATGAATGTACAGAATGTTTCAAAGAATTTAATGCATATCCAGACTTTTTATATTTTAATTTTTATGAATATTTAATGTTTTTTGTTTTCAAAGTACAAAAGTGACTACACTTCTCTCTTTTTTCTATATTATAAAATTATAAAAAAAAACATTTAAATATTTTATTCCGAAAACACGAGCGAAAATATGTGATTATTGAATGGGTGGTTGTGAATAATAAAAAAGTGTATAAAATAATCCTCTCAAAAATAACTCTACGACTCTTAAAATTGTTTATTAATCTTGAAAAACCAAAAACATTTTCCTGATGGAGGTGATTCATACTTAAAACAATTCTTGAACCAAATAATGTATTTAAGCTGTTGTCAACAAAAAACCAAAAATTCCACAAAACCATTCTTAAATTAGTAATAACCGGAAAAGATGCAAAAAAAGTGATTTGGTTTATGAATCCCTCCTTATATGTTATATGACAATAATAATTTATACTGTTGATCTTCAAAATATCTTTACTCACATTAAAGCCAAAGTGTAGATCGGAAAGCTGACCTCTATCCCCTGAGGGTGTAGCCGACTACTTTTTCTTTGTACAGGTCGAGTGCAACGGTATTAGGACTTTTCCTACGGCAAGGATTGCTTAATCCTAATTCTCAAATTTAGTTGAGAGGTGGGTAAAAGCAGCCATCCTTAGAATATCTGGGAAAGATGATTGTGGCGAGGAGAGAGAGTTGATAGCGGCAGGAAGTAGTTACTCTGACTGCCGCTCACCTATCTTCCGTAGCTCAATTCGAAGATGCCGTTTGACTTTTTGGTAAACCGTTTGGCGCGGGAGTGAGTCTAAAATTTCATGGAGAGGCTAGGTGAGTTGTTTCATCATCTGGGAGTAGTGTGACTGGTGTCATCTGGTACCAGTAGGACACAATAAAATTGACATTTAGGTCGTAATGAAGCAAACAAGTAATTAGACATTCCATTTTGTAGGAAAATCTTCATTCATCAATAATCATGTGGAAATAAGTCATTTTATTTAAATTACAAATCAAGTTTGTTTTAACAAATATTTTTTATAATATCTTTCTGGAGAAGATGAGAATTTAACTGAATGCCTTCAACATTTCAAAGGTATATTTTATTTATTTCAACTTTAAGTACTTCTATTTGTTATGATAGAAATTAATAATTCTCAAATACTTATGTAAACAATCAATTTATTTAAATATAATATTGTGTTTTGTAAATTATCTTGTATTTCTTGATTAACACTATTAAACAATGTTGTTTCTTTTTGTTTTGTATGAGTGAATTTATAAAATTGTTCAACACCTGTTTACGAAAATTAATGTTTAATAGAAAAAACAATCTAACAAATTTCTAAAATAACAAAATGCTATCAAACAGAAAATTTTATTAAAATAGTTACTTTTTTCCACAGAAATATGAGTTGAACTAAAAATTTTTCCTGAAGTTGTGATGAACTTTCTTATTTTAACCTTGATAAAAAGTGGTTCTATTAAAAAATAACAATCGTTAGCTAATTAAAATCATAGCTAATGTACTAGTCGGAAACCATAGTGCACATTTTCTACAAAGTACAGCGACTAAGTGCTGCATAATACTTTCCTATATTAGACGAAAAAATTGTAGCAATTCTCACTGGATATTTCTTCGAATGAAAAAATAAGTTCTTAAAAGAAATGACTAAAGAGAATTACTTAAACCGTACTTAGTCTTAGATCGCGAAGAAAATATAATAAACTACAACAGCAGCAAGGTCCGAACTGTAAATGTATTTTCTTGTGAACTACTGCAACTTAAGTTGACTTCCTAAACTTTCTTTACCAAGAAGGTTAATTGGGTATGAGCAAAATAGTTCAAAAAAAATTGTATACTTATAAAATTGCAACACCTCCTCTGACTCAACAAGTCTGAGAAATATCAGAATGTGAGGGTATATCTTCTTCAGACACTAATTAGTTCCAAGTGTCTAAATCTTCCAAGGAAGATAGTGGCATCACAATCAGTCAGGAGGTTTACTGACGTTTCCTCTATCTTCCCTCAGAATTGTATGTGTTATATCAATCGAGGCATGAAACCAGAGATCTGGCCCCAAGTAAGCACAGTTACAGACTGGGTTGCTGAACATAAGTCAGCTAATTTTGAAGAAGAAATAAATTAATTAATATTTTATTTACCTGATCTTTGACCGCTAAAGAGCTTATGATGGGTGATAGGGACTAGATTAATAAGGATATAGGATCTGAATAGAGTAAGCGTCAATTTTTTTCGTTTTTAAGCGATTTTTATATCGATATTCTAGCATTAAAGAGCGATCTCAGCTACCCACGCGATAAAGCTGTAAACAAATTGAATTAAATAAAAAATTTTACCTTAATGGATACATATTGAGCACTTGCACCATTGATACTATCAATTCATCAGTATTGGGATAGTAATACCGTTCAGGAAAATTTCCTATTCGGTTCGTTACTTGAAGAAGAACCTAAAGTAATTTAACAAATTATTTGTTAATTAATAATTATCAATTTGTCGTTAAATAGTGTTGTTATTTATGGTGAACGTTGAAAAGTTTTGTCTTATTACTTGCTTATTTTATGTAATTAGATAATGGCAAATTCATTTATGTGTGTTACTATGCTACTTAAGCATATGCACGTGTATGTGCTTATTCAGCTATCAGAGTTTCTTATAGTATTTATTACAAATGCTGGTGTAACAATTTAAAAAAAAAACTAATTACTGGACCAAATATAAAAATATACATTTATAAATACATAAAACATATTATAAACATTTACTTTAAGCGAGTACTTATCTTGAAACCCTAATTATACTAACGATGTATTATTAATTAACCAAGATGTTAATTGCATGGAGTAATAATACAATATTTTACAGTAGACGTGTAATCCTTTTAAAAGTGAATATAGATTGTAAAGAGAATTGTGTCGCTACAGTTTATGCATAGAATTTAGGAACTTGTAAAATGTAAATGTGGGTATTTGGAGGTGTATGCAGATAATAAGCTAAAGTTTTCCTGTGGATTTCTAAACCTAAGTAGTTGCACAAACATCAACATCTTTGTAGGTTCTACATATCTGAACGAATGTATGAGGTGTCAGTGGTATGTTGTTAAATTGGGATAAAGTAAAGAAGTGGTATTGTCCACTTCCACTAGAGGATGCCAATTAGTTGAGAGTACGTATAGTATTATTTAGATTATTTATAATAAAAATAAATGTTTAAAAAAAAACCTTATCAGAGCATCATTAGACTTTCTGTTACAATATGTCACTTTCGACTCAAAAATTTTCTTCAAAAGAACTTTAATAGATAATTTATATTTCTTAAATATGTATATTATAAATACACATTCATTGCAATTTAGTGAGTAGCTGCAAACTTAGTTAGAATCAAAGAAATCATCAAAGAAATGGTGTCTGTACTATAAAATCACCAAATTAATAGATTTTAAAATGTGACGTTCGATGAAAATTCGAATACAAAATGTGTATAATGGCAGAATTTCCTTTTGAAAACAGTAGAAAATATACGAGAAAGGAAGTTATCAAAGTAAGAACCGCCGGAAAATTATAAAAAATGAAATGCCTTTGGTTTACTGCTTGCAGTATTGAGAAAGTGTAAATCTTGAGTTAGAGTGAAACATTCTGTCATGTATGGCTTGCATAGTTATGCAGTCAGAATCATAATGAGAGATGACCGCATTATTGACAATGAATTGAAAATGGATTTCTTGGTAATGTAAGTCACTTATAGTGAAAAACATTTCTTCAAAAACACATTTCTCTACAAAATCCAGATAAATAAAAAGGACGCCTAAACAAATGAAACGATTTATAAAGAAATGAGCGCATTCAAAAAAATTAAAAATTGCCATTAGTTTTATTAAGCTTTATAATGTAGATGACTGTTAAAAGCCATCTTCCAACCAGTTGATGGACCCCACGATGATATTACTAATTGGATTTACAATTAAAATTATTTCTAGAAGCGCCGGTCAGGTGTAATTTTATAGAAAAACATGTATCCATCCTCTGCTACATCCAAGTTGAGCTGTAAGTTCGAGAGGCAGGTTCTATTGTTAGACCAGCAAGTTATGAGTCATTGTAAATGGATTTGGCTAGGCAACGTTTGGTAAAGCCTCATCAATGTCTCCTGTAAATATCTTTCTTTCTAAGGCTATATTACTCCTTAGAAATTATCTTTAACTTTGTTTCTCTCCTTAGATTTCTCGAAGATTTCGCGTAGCTTCAGTAACTCTACATTTTTTATTATGATAATGTTTAATTTAGTTGTCATACAATCACTAAAAAAAGTCTGTTGATTTTATCCGTCTTAAAAACAAGCAATTGAACTGCTTAATTATTTGAAGTGGACTCAGTAGTACAGCAAATCTGTATAGATTAATCAATTGTAACTGGATACCCCAACATAAAGGTTTATAAAAAATATATAGTCATAAAGCTTTCAAACAGTAGTAGAAACCACACAGTACATTTTTTAGGTGAGTGAATTAGGTTTATAGGAATTTGCTCAGCTATCTAACCTTTGGACATGTTTTTGTTTTAATGTAAATGAACGCAATCCTGAGTATAAGCCTATAAAAGACATTTGGGAATAAAGATATTAATAATGAAAATTATTGGAAAGGATTAGTTATTTGGAATATTAAAAATACTATTATTTTTGCAATAACTGTTTTTCTTTGGTTATTTTTTTTTTTTACCTCTTTTGACGTTATGATATTAAATCAATTAGTTTTGAGTCATTAAAAAAACAAAATTATAGAACCCTTGTTGATGTAAGAAATTTGAAAATATAAGATTTCTATCCGAGATTTGAAAATCTATATTAAAAAACTATCAATACATTACCTGTCCCTTAGGATTAAGAAACAATATTCTTGGCACATATGTACCATCAGGTGCGAGATCGTCTCTCAATTTTTCCTCTTCATCTGCAAGGTTTATCATTACGAAGCCAGAACTTAGTCGTGCAACATCGGAACAACTTGCAATTTTTGGTTTGAATTGCTGTGGGTAAAAAATTAACGTGTTTTTTTATACTTTTATTTTTAATTATTGATGTAAATTCCTTTAAATGTTACAAAAAGATACAATTTTAAACTTCAATATTTTTTCTGGCGCATCGACGTCTACGGTCATTAGCGCCTTCAATTAAAACAATTTAAATTTCCTCCTAGCGGGTGGAATACAGCCCAGAAGAAGAAAGGAACTGTGTCGGAACGTTTGCAAAAAAAGAAGTTTAATTTGTGTTTGCCTGAACTTCGATAAATTTTAATCAATCCAACATATTACGACCAACAAATTTAATTGCTACTGTAATTTTTTGAAGAAACTTTCTGCTAATCATATGAAAATAAGTGACAATTATTTTTTAAAACATACCAAGCAAGCTCTGCAGGTGCTTTTGTGTATCACAACCATTATTGGTCTACCATTCTTTTCTGCTTCCATCAAACCATCTTCTAAAAGCATCCATTTGATATGAGTACCAAGGCCACGAGCTACCTCTTTAGTTGATTTAATTTCATTTTTGGACAATCCATAAAAATTTGATAATAAGTCTACTATTACTGTTCCAAATCCCATTTCTGTGAAAAAGATGTTTACTATGGAAATTATAATTATAAGTAAAATAACTAATTGCATATGTTAATTAGATTTGTACATCATTATCGAAATTATTCACCAGTTCTCATCAGATTTTCGAATTTATTATTGTAAGCAATATTGTTTTGTAATGGAGGCATTTCAGGAATTAATTGTAGATACTACTACAATGAAACACTTTTGGAGAAGAGAATTCTTATTAATTTACTCCCTTAAAAAAAGATTCTCTTTCAGTTAATAAAAGTAAAATAATGCATGTTTTTTCAGGTGGGATTTACATCCATTTACCGAATAGGTGTCGTGACCGGATCTTTTTTTCTCAGAAATGGGATTTGGAACAATACCAATTGACTTTAGCGAGCGGATTAGCTGAGTGGTTAGCAAATGCTGGATCCCAACGCAAAGATCACGGGTTCGAATTCAGCTGCTGGCTCTTCGATTTTCTTTTCCTAGGAGCTATTAACACCTCACTGTCGGGTGATGAACAGTGTTATTTGTAACAAAAGAACACAGTCCAGAGGCCGGCTGCGCACAGAAAAAAGCTCCGGACGCCAATAACCTCAGATGTTGCTTTAAATATATTTATATTTATTAAATATATATATATAATAGTAGACTTATTATCAAATTTGTATGGGCTGTTCAAAAATGAAACAAACTTTACTGTAAACTTCTTTGATAATAAATAAAATCCAAGGCCTAGACTGAGGAATCGAACCCAGAACTACAATACATACATAATATTGTCTTTGCGGTCCCGCCTTTAACCGCTCGTCCTTTGTAGCACCTTCCTTCAGTGAATAAATATAGACGCAATTTATAGAAATTATAAACTGAGCTGCTACGGCGAAATTCTAAAACGCAAACCTATATATAAGCATGTAATAGACATTTAAGAAAAAATAAGAGATTATAAAGGTGGATCCAGTTGTGGATTTTAACTAGAAGAAGATTGTAAGACTTTCTGTATAACTTGAAGCCAGATTACGTTCCAGAAATAATTTAATTACTGGAAGATCGGTCTATATAATCAGTCTACAAGTCTTCAAAAAATAATGCACCAGGGTGTAATGTTACACTTTATCCTATGCTGAAGAAACAAGATATCCTTCTGAAAATAATTATTCATATTTAGAGAAGAAACTGTATGGGAAAGGATTAGAACGTACAAACGTCTTGCCTACTCTGAAACCCAGTAGATGTGCATACTTCGTAACAGGTTTCCCTGACATCCAGTATCGGAAAAATATTGGAGATTTACATAAAATGGATGTAATTACGGATATAAAATCTTTAATTCCATATAACTACTATTTGTTTGATAGCAAGTAAGTTTCAATTTAACAAAAGCATAACAAAATAAAGTTCAACTAAATCTTAAACTAAAAACATCTCTGAAAGGAAACCAGATTAAAAGAAATTTGTTTAAACAGAGCCAAAAGTGTTTCTATGGATTTTATGCCAGATGATCTTTTAGGCGGGGTGTAACTTAAGAAATTTTCTACCCAGATACTAGTAATGAAGTGAATGATTGTGAGGTGTGATTTATATGCTAAAACAACCCGCAGGACGACAAACTAAACTACTGAAAACTACTTCCTTAAGATACATATATCAATTGTGGGGTATTAGAATTAGGATTGAAAAACAACAGGTTTGACCCGTAAGGGTTATTTGTGATCAGATGCCATTCTGCCTGCCACTTGCCAATTGCTTTTTGGTTATTTAGCGCTTCTGCGCAATACCTGTACTGGTTTCAATTTGAGTTTGAGTTCTACGGTACTTTAATTATTTTACGCATACCCCTTTTTTTTTTTAACGCAAGCAAATGAAGCAGCCTACTGCGCAAAGTCTTGGAACATTAGTATAGTAAATACATGGGTTCTCTGGCAGATGTACCTCTGGTCAATCACAAATCAGAAACTAAACTTGATATGGAACAGTCGACAAAAACTTGGATATTGATTTGAATTCCAAACTCTCATTGCGCAGTACCGGACGGTCAAAAACAAACAAATTGGTGATGAATGATAAAACTGGCCTTAAGATAATGCTAGGGATTAAGGAAAACTCGAGCGACAAAATCTTGGTAGGAAATAAATCCATGGGGAAACATAGTAGTCTATTAAAATCAGGACTTAGTCTTCCAAAAATTTTATTTACAAATAAAACTACATTCCAAATGCTCATTACCATAAAAAAATATAAACATCTATATATTTTTTTTCTTGGGGTGGGGTTTCAGATGTACAATTTGCCCTCTCTCACCTGTAAGTTCTTTAGAAATTAATATTTGAAATTATGAAAACGTTCCTTCCTGAGCTTCTTAACTAACCCCTCCAAGAAAAACGATAAAATAATGATAATGATATCTACATATGTATCAGCTCGTTAACCTAAACTTGTACTATGTAGGCGAACTTTTTTTTAGGTTTATACTTACATATAGGAGAGTAATTAATTAAATATAATAAATAAATTCTTCTTTCAAAACGCAAGTACAGTAAATTTACGTTGGTAGAAATGCTTTATTTTTAGTTTCTTTACATTCCATGTAAATCATGTTTGTGTAGTTGTATGTATTAAGACTTTTTATTTCACTGAAAATTAATTAGGAGTTGCAAAATTTTATTGCAAGACATTTGCAACAATGGTGAGTTAGCACTTTTGACATATTTGAAATTAAGAAATAATTTAAAAAGCTTTCTTCAAGATTATTGTAATTGCATCTTTCATCCTCGTATGTTATTGATAATCTTTTTTTAACAACTTTCATAAAATTATTAAGAAGTTTGTTTTTTATTTTAGATTGCTAAGCGAACTCAATTTTTAAAAATTTTTGGGACCTTTAGAAGGTTTGATATCAGAAGAATGTCTACCTGTGAACCTGACATTGCTTGCGGCGATAAAGAAATTGTGTTCGAATGTAAAAACAACCGTGGAATAATAACTCTAAATAAGCCAAAAGCGTTAAATGCTATTAATTATACAATGGTCTGTAGAATTCTGGAAAAGTTACAAGAATGGGAATCTAGCATGGATATGGTTATTATAAAAGGTTCAGGAAGAGCGTTTTGTGCTGGTGGTGATATTGTGGACCTCACACGTGATGGGCCGGCTCATTCGCATAAGGGAAAATTGTTTTTCAAACATGAATATCTCATGAACAATTTTATAGGAACTTATAGAAAACCATATGTAGCCATAATAGATGGAATAACCATGGGTGGAGGATTAGGTTTAAGTGTACATGGTAAATATCGTATTGCCACCGAAAATACTATGTGCGCCATGCCAGAGACTGCTATTGGTCTTTTTCCTGATGTTGGAGGAACGTATTTTCTGCCAAGACTTGCTGGAGGTTTGGGAATGTTTTTAGCACTTACAGGTCACAGACTGAAAGGTGCTGACGTTCAAAAAGCTGGCATAGCCACCCATTATTGCACTAGCAAAAATGTGCCTCATCTTTTTGATGCTTTACTTAACAAGATTGATCCTTGCAATATTCAGAATGAAATTGATAAATACACAGAGGATACAAGATCTGTTCAATTTTCTTTAGCTCAACAAAAAATTGTTATTGATAGAATATTCACACTTCCAACAATTGAGGACATTTTCAGCGCTCTTGAAGCGGAAGGTTCAGGTTTCGCGTTACAATTAATAGATATCTTGAAAAAGATGTCTCCAACGTCACTTAAGTTAACTATGAAAGGACTGCAAAGAGGAAAACATATGTCATTGCAAGAATGTTTACAAATGGAATGTAGAATGGCAGGTCATGTATTAGAGGCCTGCTATTCAAATGATTTCTATGAAGGTAATTAATGTTTTATCATTTAATTCACCTTAAAAAATCCGAGTAAATTCATTTTATTCCTTAACCTTTAAAATTTAACAGTACATTAAATGTAATTTTCAACAGTTATAATACTTATTAAAACATATTAATCTTTTTATTCTGTAGGAGTTCGAGCTCTCCTCATTGATAAGGATAAAAAACCGAAGTGGTGTCCCAAACTTGAAGAAGTTACAGAAAACATGATTGAGACTTATTTCGCCCCATTGCAACCAGATGAAGAATTAAATATATAATTGAAAATAATTTTTTTGTTTAGCCGTTATAAAATTTAATAAATTTAATTTTATAAAAATAACTGCAGATATTGAATTTTTGCATTGAAATTAACCGAGATATTTATTAATCGTTCCATGTATGTATGTATTTTATTACATTCTATGACAGGTTAGTTGTAACTTCTAAAGTATTAAGAGCAGTATACAAATTTATATTTATTACGGACATTAAAATTCAGCAACCTTTTAACAATAGTAAAAAACTAAAAGTACAAACTTTCTGTTGGAAAAATAACTTACTTTTTATGTAATCATCAAACTATCCTGTGGCTTGAAAGCTATCAAATTAGTTCAGGTGCCAATTGAATGTATTTTTAGAATCGCTTTAATAAAAAAAAAGATTTTTTTTTTAAAAAAAAGGATGCTAAAAGTTAAGAAAAATTATTTAAATAAAAATTAGCACTTCAGTCTCTGCCTTAAATAGGCAATCTTGGAAGAAAGTAGAAACAACAGTACCTACGGGTGCGAATCGCTTAAATAATCAATCGAGGTGCTGTTAAATATCGCCCCTATAATCTCTCTGTGAGAAGTGATTCCTGAAGGTGCGAGTTGGTAAATGGCCGACGAGTAGGTCGAGATTGTAAAAAGATCTTAAATAGTAACATTTGTTCATATTGAGGAAGAGTATTGAAGATGGACTTATCGATTAAAGGATTTAATTTTGTAGGAAGTGCGAAGCTCCAGTTTGTGATGTGTTCCTAAGGCAGCTTGTATGCAGGATTAATTGAAAGTTTTTGACGATAAGATCAGAATCTATCAACCACACTCTATGCTGGGGTACTATCTATGAATGTGAAAAGAATTTAGTTTGTCGAGAGAAAAGGGTTGGTGGAAAAGTTAGGTTATGTAACTGGAAAAAATTGAAATTTTCTTCATACTTCGCTCAATTTATCTGTAATATTACCATGAGATACGTCATGTCTTACCAAGCGAAACCTCCGGTATTTTCGTCCTGCTCTGGGATCCCAATTTCCTCGACAGATCATCATATCAGTTGCATGGAAAATTTTCACAATTGCCACATCGAAAAGGTTTTTTTTTTTAAATGTACGGATCCCATTCCTGAAGTAAAGAATTAGAATATTCTGAAAAACAACATTAAGTTAAAATTATTTCTATATCAACCATCCAAAGATGGCGTTTAAAATTGTGCCACGCAATTCTTTGAGCATGCCACTTTTGGTTTTACATTCTTCCACTGTTTGTGCTGCTTTAGATTTTGTTCCCCACAGAATTCACGCAGAGTCCGAAAACAAAATGCTAATTTTCATACCGCGACACCAACAAGAGCAGAGAGAACTTATAAGACTTACAGAAAAACTGGACAAAATCTGAACTGTGATTATATAGTTCATTTCATTTTATCGTTAATGTTACACTTTAGGCAAAAATTCAGGGAAGTTAGCCGTACTTGGGGGCCATCTCTGGATATTATTTTTGTTGCCCGGCCAGATCACTAATAATAATAATTGATAGACAGCTGAATACACTGTGTAATTTCACTTTGAAATGAAGAATTTTGTGATTTAACAAAAAACAAAACAAAAAAAATTGAATTTAAAAGGAAAGCAACTCATATTCAAGCAATTGGCTGCTCTGGAAATTTCATCTCGATGCAAAGGCGGAGACAGAGATCCCTAACGGCAAAACCGTAATACATTCTTTGACTAGTGAATTTGTGTATGTTATGTGAGTATATTTATTTTCAACAATATCTGGTTTTATTTTTGCAATCCATTAATTCTTGTTATGTTTATTTAAAGCAAAGAATATTAGGTTTTATAAGCTGAATGAATTGAAGCTATTAGATATTACCCACTTATGTCCAGGTTAGAACATGTTTCAATATTTATGCTTTTTGCATAGTATTGAAATTAGATGTATTATCTTTTACTTTCATTCCTTTCAGTTTTTAGTAAATTTAAATTTTTTTTTAGTTTTAGGGAATCAGATTATAAGCAGGTTATGCATTAAGAGAAAACTGTTGATTTTCGTTTTTCAATGTTTAACCTGATTATGTGATCTGAATATGTTCGTAAGCATCGTTAGTTGATTTTTTCAGAATCGTTTGATAAAATGGCTCCGCGTAAAGGAAAGCAACAGCAAGAACAAGTCCAAGTGCAACTAGGGCCTCAAGTAAGAGAAGGTGAAACAGTTTTTGGTGTAGCACATATTTTTGCAAGTTTTAATGATACCTTTGTACATGTGACGGATTTGTCTGGAAGGTAAGACAAACTTTTTTTTCTTCATTTCCATCTGATCCACGCATAATAGTTTTAAGATTTATGTTGTAAATGGAACCATCCGCTTCCAATAAAGTATGAAAGTTTAATTCTCTCATTAATCATTCATTGCAAAATGCAAAAAGTCAGTTTCACAAATCATTTTAATGCAATGGTGAAATGTAATTTTGAGAAAACGGTTCAAATATTTTGGGAACCCAAGGGTAATTGAAGCATTTCAACGATCGTCTCAAAATTGTGTATACATTTTTACCAGAAATACAGTACATATTACTGCGTTCGAAGACATTTTTTGGTCTCCCAATGCATGTGAGATGGGGATAAACGTAAATGTGAGGTGGTAACTAAACATCTCGGTAAGGTAAAATAAATTCAAAGTTTAAGATCTAATTGACCCTGTCATGAACTTAGTACCACTGGAAGGTTTGTTAAGAGTAATAATTCTGAAGCTCAGTACTGAGTCATTTACTTTTTGCTCTTGAATAGTCACCTGAGCGTGTCCAGTTAGCCCACCTGCAACTTTTGTTATGCTTAAAGAGGAAAGGATCTTCGTGTCTACTTTCTTTTATTATCGTTTAGCCTTTCCCTCTGCTTAAACAATTTTTATTTGTCACAGAATGATTTTGTTTCTTCTGGTTCGGTACCGAAAAGCGGAGTTGGGGATTAGGATCGTGTTCAAATTATTTCTTACCTTTTGAAATCTATTTTGACATTCCCAGGATACCGGAAAAGATTCACACTAATTTTTGGGCCAAGGCCATTAAGTTATCTACAAGATCGCAGCTCCAATGAGGCTTGAATAAGGCCTTATTCAGCATAGCTCGTCATGTTGAAAAAATAATCTCACTTATTTGTGGTCTCCAAATTCTTCATCGAATAGTAGATTAATCAATTCCTTATTACTTTGCCAATAACATAGATTTCTCGGTTCAAAACTACAGATCAAGCTGTGCACCTCCAAATAGGCTAACTTTTCCTGACTAGAATCATCAAAATAGCGAAACTTAAAAATTCCAGCTAGAAAAAATTTCTACTGTTATCACATGCAGTGATGTGATAAATAAATATAAATTTTACTCGACGAGTTGAGGTAACTATGCATCTTTGTTTGATCGTAAATTACCCTAGAAGTAAGTAAATAGTTACCTCTAACTTTAATAGTATGAAGGATGGCAATAGAAGTTACTATTACAGTAGCTTCAGTCGTGAGAGCCCCCATATCACATTTTTTGTTATTTTAATCATAATAAGTTCGCATATACAATAAAGTGTACACGTTACGTATGTGCTTGTGTTAATACTCTAATAATTAAAATTTTTAATCTATATGTGCCTAAAGAAAATTAGAATTTTTAAAATAGAAGATTTGTTGCACAATCTGTAACTAAACATAATTGAAAACAATAATTTTGGTAGACATTTACTTATACAAATATTGTGAGTTTTAGTAAACAATAACAAATAACTAGTAAACACTCTTTTTTACAGAGAAACCATCGCTAGGGTAACCGGTGGCATGAAGGTTAAAGCTGACAGGGATGAAGCTTCACCTTACGCTGCTATGTTAGCTGCCCAGGTATTTCATTTTACTTTTATGTCATGCTAGTTTCTTTGTCTCAGGTTAGGAAAGTATTGCAACCACGCCTAATTGTCAGGGTTTTTTTTTTAGGTTACCTGAACTTTAAGGCATTTTTGTTTTGAGTATGTGTGTAACTGAATATCTCAAAAACTAGTCATCGATTTTTCACCAACGAGGCATTCTGTTTTGGGCTTTTAGACGCTTCAGATATCAAATTTTTGGCTAATATTTTTGACCACCGGGAATTCACTAAAAAAATGTTTCAGTTTTGCACCATTTTTTCGAAAATGATTTTTTTAATCCGTTCTAATTTTCTGCCCTTTCATCTGAAACTTTTTCTCGGTATTTTTTTTTTAATAAACACTTCTCATCTAAACGTAATATATTTTCGCCTTATATGTAATATTAAATACTGCTAATAACATTGCAAGAATTTAAAATTTGCAGGAAATCGGTTAGAGGTAACTATTTACTTACTTCTAGGGTAATTTACGATCAAACAAAGATGCATAGTTACCTCAACTCGTCGAGTAAAATTTATTATTAATAGTATGAAGGATGGCAATAGAAGTTACTATTACAGTAGCTTCAGTCGTGAGAGCCCCCATATCACATTTTTTGTTATTTTAATCATAATAAGTTCGCATATACAATAAAGTGTACACGTTACGTATGTGCTTGTGTTAATACTCTAATAATTAAAATTTTTAATCTAACAGGACGTTGCAGAGAAGTGTAAATCTCTTGGCATAACTGCCCTTCATATTAAATTGAGAGCAACTGGCGGCAATAAGACAAAAACACCTGGTCCAGGAGCACAGTCAGCATTGAGAGCATTAGCCCGATCCTCTATGAAAATTGGACGAATTGAAGATGTAACCCCAATTCCATCGGATTCAACACGTAGGAAGGGAGGTCGTCGTGGGCGTAGGCTCTAATTGTTCCATCTTATTTCATTTTACTTCACCGCAAGGTTTATTTTTTTATGTTTTTGTCATTCGAATAAAGATGTGATTGCAAATAAACCTTTAATAAATTCCCATAGTTATTATTTTTAATTAATATAGATATTCCAACCAGATACCGTATCTTTTAGTACAAGTGTACCGATGGAGTCAAATTTTCTTAAATATTTTCACAGGAAATCACATCAGGATGATTAGAAGTGCCCTAATATTGTTGGAAGTTGAAATTCTCTATTGCGCTTTAATGCTATCGTTACTCCCAAAAGTAAGATTTCGATCGACATCCTCTAATCGGATTACAACTTAATTGCTGTTCCCACTGTTAAACTTAGAATCTTACATAATCACGACCTGAATATAACTTTTAATTAAAACTTACCCAACAAAATTTTTTTTTTTCATTGAACAGCCAGCTTTCCTTTAAAAAGCCAGTTTAGACCATAAAGGCAATTTATTGCTTTTTAACTATGTAATATGAAGCGATATTAAAAGTATTGCTGGAATTCAATGTTTGTGGATACTCGGTCAAGTAGAAGTTCAATTTTAAGATTAGTTTATTGAGTTTTTTCTTAAAGTGCTTCCGTTTTTTTTTTTGAACTTTTACACTAATTGACTAACTCGTATGATCACCTATCAATTTTATTTCATTACTAAAAATTATTTATCAAACCGTTCTGTTCTCGAGGATTCGTTTTAAGTTTGATGAAAGACGTTTCTGACTCAAATAGAGTTAGTACTACCAATTGTTAAAGTGACTGTTTCAGTAATTTCAGAAATAGTTGTATGAGCGTTTTTCACTTGATTTTATTCTTTGTTTTTTTTTTTTTTAATTAAAAATGTCCGGTAGGATAGATGTATTAAGGTTGATCGTCAAGAAGTTCACGAAAAAGTGTAACGTTGATTAACATCCAACTTCGACAATTTTTTTCTCATATATAAATAATTACGAAATATTAATCATTTGGAAGGTAACAGTATATTTCCTTTTATTGTCCAAATTATAATGTTTAGTGACATTACGAAACAATTATAATTAAGGCTTACGGCAATTAATGGTTCAGTTGTGTCATCGTATCCTCTGACCAAGTAAATGCCTCAAGAAAGCGATTTTAGTTGCTGAAGACACGTAATTATCATGCCTAGTTGTCATTTCCATTTCTAGTTTTGAGCTAATTCTCGTGTATCGAAATATGATTTTACTGAAATCTTAATTTGTAGTTAAGATGTTACTAAACTACCTTAAAATAAATAAACATAACCGTAATTGCATTTAGAAATAATGCTAAATACAACAGAAAGCAAATATCCAATTGAGATTACTTATAGCAAGTTATTTTTTGTCAATGTAATTTTTTTGTGTTAACTCATTTACCAATGCACGATAAAAACACTGCAAATAATTTCAATTAAATGCATATGCTAATACTATTGACACAACCTGAAACGATAAACACAAGTCTAGCTTTTTTTTTTTACTTTCTGAACTAGCAGAGCAATTTTATACTGTATATGTTAAGTGGACAAGATTATTTAAAAATCAATTGCATTGGCATTGATGTGCTTCAGATTCCTTAAATAAGGTATTTAAAACTCCTTAAAGAAGTAAGTATGAAATCTTCCACATACAGAACTATTGCCTTGTTCCAGCAATGAACGGAAGAGGGGCCGAAATGTGAAAAAAGGCAAAAATCAATACAATGTTATTGTTTTTTTTCGAAAAAAATTGTTCGATTTCTAAACAACTCGAATTGACTGTGTAAATGATTCAACTATCATTTAAGAGAGGCGTTTAGAAAGTATTCAGGCAATTTCAAAATGGTTGATTTTGAACTACCGTTGCTGGCAGGTATGTACTCTCTCTGCTATCCATATGAATCACACGGAAAGACAGTAGAAGTTTTACGCAATTTAAGACGTAATCGCAATTACTCAATGGGCGTCTGAGAATTAACAAGAAAAGGATAGAGTTTTTAAAGAAGTTTAATGTTTGATTTTAATTATTTGAATATTATTGCCACGCTAGGATTTATTATTATGTCATCAAGCATGTTGATACTGAAAATCAAGAAAAATATCACTGATCCATGCCCTGCTGGCGGAGAGTAATGATAGATTTACATATCGAGTTGAACACAATTAAAAAATGGCACAAACCTTCCATGCAGTGCAGAAAAATTAAAAAAAAAAGAAAAGAAGTTTGATACTTTGAGGCGCATTTATTACTCATCATAAAGCGTATGGAATGGGTAAACAACCAAAAAGTAGTTCAACGTGTGTAAAAAATGACGCAAGATGTGGAGAAATTAAGAGAGAGGCCCCTTTGTTCTTGTATTAGCTCTCTTTTTTCTACAAAATTGAAGAAATATTAGAATTCCTTTGATCTAAGCCATGTGAAAATTGTACTTAAAGTTGTATTTACAGCACCCTATTAGATACTTTTTGCTTTTGTTGAATGAATTTTGAAATATATAACTTCTCGTAAATTATTACTGAAATTTGGCTGAAAAATGTTAATGTTGTATAGTTGATTTACATAAGAACAAACAATATGATTTTTGAACTCCATAAAAGTAATAAATTATAGTAAAAACAATTTTAAAAAACTTTGAGCCTTAATTAAGGGATATTTTTTAATTATTAATGTTGATTAAGTAAATTGCCTTACTAAGTTTGTATTTGTGTGATTCTGTATGTGTGTGTATACCAGCTGAGTGGTACGAACTTACGTGGAGGTAGTAAATTATATTAGTTTCAATATTTTCGGAAGGTTGTTTTTGAAATATTTTGTATGGTAAAGCATTGAAGTTTTTTTAGTGAATTGTGTAACAATAAATGTAAAACATCAGACGAATAATTTCAATGGTTTAGAGTTTTTAAAGTAATTACAATTGAAATGAGTTACGGATGTGTTTATGCTCTAGAAGATTATTTATGTATGTCAGTTAAGAATAATAGCTATTACTTATGTACTTTTTATTTCTTTGAAGGAACCAAGTAATCATGGTTAGATGATCAAATGTCTGCCCGACGAAGAAGGGTTGGATCAGAATCAGAACAGCAGCCTCTGATTCTTATTGACAACCTATCACAACAGTTACCTCAGTCAAGTAATTTTCCAGGATCTAGATTAGTAGAGACATCAGATAATAATGAAAAACCAAATAAAACTTATTTAAAACATCAAGACCAAATAAACAGGCCGAATATGTCTCGTGATAGAACTGCTGAATTTTCTAACGCCATACGTTCTTTGCAAGGTCGACATGTTATTAGAGCGATTGCTACTCAGGATCCTGTCAGAGCAAAAACGATACAAAGTTATGGAGAATTTATGATGTTAGCAAGAACTATAGGAAAAAATATAAGTAGCACATATGCTAAACTTGAAAAATTAACACTTCGTAAGTTTTTTTTTTTTCATACATGTCACATTTTATTCATGCTCTAGTTGAAACATGGGAGATGGGAAAAAATATACTGCCTCAAAGAAAAGAAACTGATTTAATTTAATTTTCTTCATTTCTTATTGATTTTCATAGTTTTAAGAGGTTGGACAATTCATTTTTTATACCAGTTTCATTAGGTTTTGAACAGAAGTAATGAGAGACCGCTTCTGTATAAGTTCGTGGTTTAAAGAATTATAGGAAATAATAATTGAATGTAAAAACAAGAACCAGAAACTAAAAATTGAATTTAATCAGACACTGGTGACATTCAAATGGTACATCTTTTAGACAAGAGATCATTTCAGTAGGATGTTAATTGGTTCTTTGCTTTTTTGTTTTAAACTTTGTGAGAAAATTATTGTTCTTTCACTTTTTAAACATTAAAAAAAATAATAATTACTGGGAATGTGGACTAGTGATACGCATACTAAACAGAAATTGAGAGTTGGGCATAACTTTTATATAATTTAATCATTTATTTATTCCTACCCTTCATCACATTTTTATAATTTTTAGAGTCGCTTATTATTTTTCAAAACATGGCAATGTTAATTTTTAGTGGCAAAACGAAAACCATTATTCAATGACCAGCCCACGGAAATTCAAGAGTTGACATACATGATTAAAGAGGATTTGGGGAGTTTAAACAACCAGATTGCTAAACTCCAAGAAATTGTCCGTAGGCAAAATGAAGCAAGGCAATCCACAAAAAGCCAGCATTTATGTTCCCATTCATCAACCGTTGTCTTATCACTGCAGGCTAAATTGGCTTCAATGTCTTCTCAGTTTAAGCAAGTTTTGGAGCTCAGAACAGAGGTTAGTAAACAATAATCTTAAATAGGCTACTAATATTAATTAGTGTGCATTGGAAAGAGACAATACAACAACTTTGCCGGCCCTATGTCTATCATGTAAGAGTTGGAGCTTCTAGAGTTGTCCCCGTATTTTAGGTTGGGAAACCCGCAGAGACGCCTCCTAATAAGAAATTTTGAATTTGCAGAACTTAAAAGAAGCAAAGAGAAGACGAGAACAATTTTCCCAAGGGCCTGTATCCACATCCCTACCCGCTGCTGCAGTAGCAGGTCAAGGAGGTTCGAACCAAGGTTCTGTACTGCTTGCAGCACAGAACGATCATTCTGTAATTGATCTGGCTGGCTCAACAGTAGCTGGAGGTAGAAATCACAATTCGCCTAGCTATCAACAACAGATGATGATTGCCTATGATGATCACACAGTGAGTACTTAGTTTATGTACAAATAGTTATACGAAGAATTTTGCAAGATGTTGTGTGGTCTGCGGGATTAAAAAAAAACCCTATCTGGTTCAAATTATTTATCTATAAGTAGTCAGTCCCTAAAATTTTCACTTTTTCTTTCCGCTGATTAGATGTAATTCACTTTAGCGAGTCCCTGAAACAAATTTTGTGTTGATAATTTTAAATAAAAATATATGAACATAACATAACTTGTTCACAATCATTTACATCTGAAAATCAACAGATGTTTGCAATTTTCTTGAAAAAGGCTGCACGATTTTCGGAAGGGAGCGGTTAGACTTCTACAATTACAGTTTGTAATAATACAATAAAGTATGAAAAAATAACTTGGAAACAATAGGATTATTCGCGTGACATATCTGATTTGTTTTATTACAGGACCAATATCTAAGTAGCAGGGCTGAAGCAATGCAGAATATAGAATCTACTATTGTAGAATTAGGAGGAATATTCCAACAATTAGCACATATGGTAAAAGAACAAGAAGAGATGGTCGACAGGTGATTTGTTACAATTATTTTTATGGCTTTTTCGTTAAAGAAATATTTAGGAAGAAATAAAACTTCTAAAAAATAGAAACTACTGAGGAAGAGAAATATAAACAGTTAATAAAAACATTCTTAGTGAATATTACACTATTGTTTATTTTTAAAAAAAATCTTAATCCCTGGCTGCTTATCACGTACCTAATAATAACGTATAACTGAAGTTCCTCTTTGAAAATCGATTATTAGGATACAGTTTAATCATATTACTTTTTTCAAAATGAGTTTAATATAAATACTGAATGTAGGTTATTTATATATATTGAAGTTCACTTATACATGTATTTCGCAAACTTTATTTAATGCGGTGACTAAGACGGGTGGTTATTTCTGTATATATATAATTTTATGTTTTATTTCTAATAATTTTTATTATTGATTTGAGAAATTGTTGTGATTATGCTATTTGCAATATTATAAGTATATTATCGAAAAACTTTTCAAGGTAAACAACGTACTTCAGTACTATACGCCAAATTGAATGTAGTCGTGTTTCAAGAAATACCAAACTTGAAGTATATTACTTGTTACTACTTCAGTTAATTTTTCGCAATTTGTATTTTTGACTTTCCGAGTACACCCTTTCAGGAACATTTTCTAAACATCTTTTGAATAAGTTGGGAAGAAGTTAGATTAATTTTTCTGTTATCAATTACTTTTTTCTCCGTTCAATTTCACAGTTAACTGTTTTGCTTCTAGTCGATGCTCTATTATTTTTTGTTTGTCTTAATTGGTAGCAAATTTCATTCACTTGCTCGCTATTAATATTATTGAATATAGCTTAAATGGGCAAGTCATTCTGGTAAAATTTTTTGGACTAGAAATATTTCTTTTTAATAATAATTATTATTCTAAATCATAGACATTTATTTATTTCAGGATTGATGCCAACGTTGCCGACACCGAATTAAATGTTGAAGCAGCTCACAGGGAGATATTAAAATATTTCCAGTCAGTAACATCTAATCGCTGGTTAATGATAAAAATATTTGGCGTATTAATATTTTTTTTTATGTTTTTCCTAGTATTCATGGCATAATAATTAGTAATTCTGGATTTTTCATTTATTTATATCACTTGTGTGGGTTAAGAAATGAAAGCAGTCTTCAATTTTTAGCCGTGATATGGCAAAAAAGTTCATTCCATATAATCCTTGTCTATATAAGTGGAAGGAATTGTTAAAAAAGAAAATTACTTGTATAATATATGTAAAGTTAATTATAACGTAAAAGAAATATTTTATATAGGCAATGTTATATAATTATAATATTTAATATATAAAAATTATTAAAATACACTTTTATGGAAACAAGTTTCTTTTTATTTTTAAATTACAAATAAGAATAAATTTGCAGCGTAGTCAGCTGAGCGGTTACGTTTCCAAGAAGGTTCTTTTACTTGGTGTTGCAACAAGGAATTCTTTGTCGGCCTTAAACTCTAGGTTTCTTGTACTGCTTGGGTCACATTCATAAAACCGAAATTTGACAAATAAGCAAGGTTGCCAAGAGTTTCTGAGAGCATCTTTATAATTCTGGAAGTGTTTTGGAATGGAACAATTATCTTTGGGAACTAAAACGCTCCGCTTTTATCGAATGATTAAGAAATAAGCTTCTCTAACATTTTTCTTCGAGTGTAGATAAAAAAAAATCGCTTAATTTGCAATAACTTTCAGGGTGCCAATCTGTATCAAACTGACAATACAGGATTAATTGGTATGTTTTAATAAAATAAAATCAATTTTTTCTGAGAAAGTATGATCAATAATGAAAGTATAAGAATTTTTGTATTTGTAGAATGAAAATATAGGTATAAATGTATATATAATATATATACATATAATTATAATATATATACATATTATATATATTATATAAAAGGTCTCAATGTAAGACCGCAAATACTTTTCCAACGCGTATGCTTTAGTGAACAGCAAAGGTGTGAATTTTATAATTACGGAACATTTTTATTAATGATCATGAAATGTTTTAATGTCAGAAGTAAGAAAAACCTTATATAAACATTCTGGCAAATTAAAATTTCATTCAATGCAAATTTATGACAAAACCAAAATAATTGATAAAATTTACATAAGCTAATAATTGTAAATTTCCAGATTTTTATTCCTTTCAACCTACCTTAAAACAAGAAAAAATAACGAAGTGAGTAGCTCCCAAATTTTATTCAATCAACTCAATTTTTATGTTTATTGATTTTTTATACATATTGATATAATCTACATGCTACTGTATGTTAATACGAAATATCAAATACGTAGTTCAATTCCATTATTAGCCAACACTAATAATTATCCTAGTAATGGACTCCTATGCGGATATTCCATAAAATATAACATGCTCTTAGATTTTTTTTTTTCAGAAGCCGGTATGCCCTAAAAAAGGCTACGGTTGCCAACGAACCGTTGAAGCGCCTTTAAAAAAAGTAGTAATGGTAAAAGTAAACATCTTTAACCACACTATTTTACTATTTTTTTTTTATTTTGTTAAGATCAGAAAAAATAAATAATTAGATAATATTCAAGTGTTGCTGACATTCACAAAATAAAGAAGTGATATTTTCATAAAATGATGCTTTTTTATAACCTTTATTTATTTATTTTATTACTCTCTTATTATTTGTACATAATAATAATTCTAATGTAAGTTTGTTTATAAGCAGATAAAATATATAAGTAGATATTCTCTTATATTGAGAGGTTCGTGTAAATAAAAAACAAAAGAATCTCAATAAATTTAATTTTTGTTGTCGGGTACTCGTGTTTTGCTAATTCGAGTTACTGAGTTCATGCAACTCGCACAACTGCACTATCAACACATACCATTATTTCAAAATATTTTTTAGTTTTATAAAATATATAATAATTGAAATTTCGACATTTACTTGGCCGAACCTTGCAACTTTAGCGATATAATTTTGATCAATTCTTAAAAAAAAATTTTATTTATTGTTTTAAACTGCCCTGGAGGCTTTCTTGCATACAGTTATTAAAACAGTGTCTAAAACTTTAAGGTTACTAAATCGCTCAAAAAATGAATTCAACACTAATTCTTTTTCTTCGGCAATGCCATTTCTACCAATGTTTTCGCTATTAAAAGTAAAGATATTACACAACATCCCGCTGTAACACCGAACAGCAATCTATCAATTATTCCTCCTTTGATGTAAACAGGTGTATCTTCAGGAGTCTGTACAACATATGAAAACATATTATTAATAATAATTTAAAAAATCGAGATAGTAATCAGAATAAATCTAATTTTTACCCATTCAACATGCTTCTTAAATCATCGTCATTCTCTTAATTCTGATCGATTTCAGATTATCCCCTAATTCAGACCAAATTGGTCCAAAATAAGCGGTTTATGCAATTGGTTTGTATGTGACCAATTGGTGTCTGTCTGTAGAGTGTGTCCAGCTTAACACCAAAACGAAATATCGCAGGTAATTAAGGTAATTCAGGTGCAGGCATACTTATTTGCATTACTTGGTTCTACAACTTTAATTGGAAACATACTCCTAGGGGAGTACGTTAAGGGCAGTTTTGGGCGAATGAGATGGCAGGACTTACCTCGAACGTGCTGTTTCAGAACAATGTACGAACTTATCACCTATTAAATGTATATATGCTTTTTTTTTTTTTTTAATTGGTCCCCGGAGCTTTTTTCAGTGCACTGCCGGCCCCCGGACACTATCAACACTGGACAGTGAGCTGTAAAAATCTCCCAGGAAAAAAAAATCTAAGGGCCAGCAGCTGGATTCGAACCGGGATCTCCGCTTGGGAATCCAAGACGCTAACCTAAGAGCTAATCCCTTCCCTCCTCCCTTCTATTAAATATTAATTGGGATTTAAATGTTACAAAGATTATTAATTGAAAAAAAATTGAATCGATGGCTACTTACTGAATTGATTACCATTATTTGAGAATTTCATATAAATGTTACCAACAAGGAAATTTTTCATAGTGCTTAAATACTTAAAATGAATACTTAAAGTGAACCATTTTCAACTAACTAACTCACCTGGAATACTTCCTGTTTGTTCTTAATATGTTCAGACAAAGTAGAAGTATCTGGAGCAGTTGACAACGATCTTGTAATTGCAGGGGTTGCCTTTTAACAAAATGATTATATTGTTTCATATTGTTAAATTTTAAATTGCTTCATATTAATTATACTTTTTTAAATTGAAATATATAGCTTTTTGTTCTGATGAAATAATGATCAGAATTTTGAACTATAAAAATTGTATTTATTTTTGCATTTTTCTATTGGTTAGCTTTATTTAAAAAAAAAAAACTTCAGTAAATCTTAGAAGAGCGGTTAATTTCAGTGAATAGTAAATGTTACAAATTACCTGCACACAGGTACATCGTTGCAAATGCTTAGCAACTTTTATTACAGAAGCAGCTATCTGACTTGCCATTTTCGAGTTACACACAGAGAATTAATAAGGCCCACGATGGATGCAAACCTTTTTTTGACATAGAGCCCGATATAAAAATAGAAAACGAAACATCTGTTCGCTTTCAAGTCTAGACAACCCACTATCCTATTTTTTGTTTGTTTATAACTTCATCATTTTATTATAATTTAAAATCTGTAATTGTTTTTATGTTTTTTTTTTACTGCAACACTAGGTTTAGGGAGGATGAAAAATTTATTTTGAATCTCTTGAAATTATACAACTCTATAATTAAACTGTGAACTAAATATAGTTTTATTTTGTACGCTAAATCTGTTGAATGTCTTATTTTAATTTACCTGTAGATAAGCTATTCATAACGAACAGATTAAAATTAAGAACCATATATTAGTTACATGAACTTTAAATTAGGTCTTACGAATCTTAAACATGGAGTTATGAATCACGACTTAAAACGAACTAAGTTGTTTCAAATCTTTATTGGTTCAACACCCGCTTCGTTTTTTTTTTCTTTTTTTTTACATCTAGAATTTTTATTTATATGTATACAAGGGAACATGATTTATTTCTAAAGTTAGCTTATCTATCTTCAAAAAGTAACAAATTATGGAGGCGTTAAAAGAATTTAAAATTTTAAACCATTAGCCTTGTGTTTCTGTACCCATGCCTAGGGTAAGTAAATTTTAATGTTAAATATACTTAGTTCCACAATTGAAATAAATAGTTTTAACAACTCTTTTAATTGAAAAAATAAATTTTTATTATAATCTATTAAAACAAAATTATTCCACATAAATTTTCTTTAGGTAATTTTTGAAATCATAGATATTCTTATATATTCTTTTTAATTCCACCATATACAAAAAATATTATAGCTCAATCTATGAGATTTTTTATTTATTTACACTGCTACATAAACTAACATTATAACAATGCTTTTCCACGGATATGAAATCTTAATGAACATTGAGTGTTCTCAAATCGTAAATGTTGCGTCAAATAAAATACCATAAGTCAGAAAAACAAAAATTTTTTTTACAATCTAATGAAACACCTCATAAATAAATATTTAAAAAAATTAATGTTCTTTCAGCTATTATTGATCTTCCATAATTTAAACTAAATTTAAATTCTAAAAAAAATTAATTACAAGTTTTCGCCTTAACATGATTTTACTGCTCATACTCATAAGTAAATAATTAATAATTAAAAATATTTAAGTGCGAGGTTTGAATGAAAATGATTTAAGTTTCGACAGTGAATTGGGCTTTTTCTTGCTATTATTTTCATCATCAGACCTACGAGCTTTCCGCTTTTTTGATTCATTACTTTCACCTGCAGGTGAAGGCTCGCTTTCCTGCAATAAAAAACTGTATGAACAAACGTTTGTGTCTGAATTTCATTATTACTGAAAAACAAACATACCTGTGTATCATTTGAAATTAAAGAATTATTGCTGGAAGTTAGCTTGTATTTTTTCATAGCAGCAATTACTAATTCGCTCTCCTTCAATAAAGGAAATTCTTCTTCAAGTTTTTCCTTATTTTCAGCAAACCATGTCATAAAATTACCTTTATTTGAATTTGAATCTTCCTACAACAGTCAGATTTCTTTTTCGTTTAAATTATTAACATACATATGTAGGTATATATTAAGTATATTCTAATTGTTTTTGAATTAATTCGCTTTCAACGAAAAAAATTATATTGAAAAATGCTGTTATGTTTTTTTAGTTATATTAATGCATGAGGATTATTACTATACGCCCCCTCCACAATATCTGATATTTGTAGTGCCTGCCTGAAAAGACTTCTGTTATGTGCCTTCAAGATAAAGAAACACTTACTTACTAATAACATACTGATACATACTTAATAATTACTAGATTATAAAACTTTACTTAGAAACTCATGAGGAGAAATATGTTTCAAATGAAGTTGCAGACAAACTTTATTATGTAGTATATGAGTGTACAAAACACTGATAAAGGAAGAATAAATTGGCTGTTCTCTTTTTTGCAATGATTGGATAAAGTAAAATAAAATAATAAACAATACTTAATAATTACACTATTCGATGTTACTCCATTTTGTAAAGATGAAACTTCAGTATTTTTCTTAAAAGGATTTCCTCCCCTGACGATTTTTATTGGTTTTGGACTTGATTCTTTTTCCTTCCTTTTTCTTTCTTGCATTTTCAAAATCAAATTTTCTTTCACTAAAATATTACGCTTTGGAGGATGTTACAATATTAAAAATTCATGAAAATGTTTGTTTGCCATAATCTTTAAAATTTACCTGAAGGCGTTCCCTTTGGAGAATCCTCAAACATATCTTGGGAATGATTTTCATTTGGAACATATTTTTTGGAAGACATTTCTTTCGATACCAACATCACATCGTGATTTTTTGAAAGAAGATTGCTAAAATACATAATCAACTGAAAACTGAAATATTACCTACTGTTAACGCTTATCACGTTCGTTATTACTCTAGTATCCATATTACCTCTCCACTTTTGCCACAAATTTTTGGGCAATATCTGTTACTTTAGTAGCAAGATTGTGTTGCCCAATTTTAACCGCATATTTACTAGCCAAATTAATCACATCCAAGGAAGGCATTATTTCACATAACGAGATAGCTCTTCTGTCTAAATTACTGCGGCAGGCTAACTGTAACAAAATTAATTAAAGATATTAATTTATAATTTAAAAGATCCATAAAGAAGTTAAAGGCCAGAAGTTCAAACTAAGATCCAAAAATATCTTACAGCAAAAAGTTTCATCGCTGTAATTGAAACAACTTTTTCCAAAGCTTTTCTACTATCTTCATTATTTTCTGTCGATAAATGAGGTACCGTGAGTCTAGATCGTACATATTCTTCCTCAAGTCGATTTTTTTCAGCATCCATTTCACATAGCGGAAACTGAAAGGAAGTAAATAATTTACAGATGTATCATTTCATGACAGTTATTGAGAGTCATTACATTCAATAAACTAATGACAGTTTACCTTCCATTTAACTTCAGAAATTAAAGGTTTAGGTATTACATGTGGGTAATAAGTCCCTTTACACAGTATACACCTAACGGTTTGGTATAATTCACTAATTCCCACAACAAAGTAATGATCAAACTTAGATTTACACTGTAACAATAAAATTAGATTTGAGTAACATAATAATTAGCGAAATTACAAAAATGAACGAGAAAATATACTTCATTATCGAGATGAGAAACCGGTCGCCACACGTCACCGTACTGGATTCGTAACACTCCAGCAGAATCATATGTTGCAAGGGACCCTTCGTCGGTATATCCAATCCACCTAAGGACACAGTCACCAGGAGAAAGTGGCAATGGTGCAACTGCTACTTGTGCAGTTAGCAACATCTCTTGGCAGCGGTATTCAGTGTACCATAGCCCTCCTAAAAAAATTTTTTGTTTCATCTTTTATTGTAATTTACAACTGCAAAAATTGTTGCAATAAGTAAAAATTATATATGATAACAAGGTCAGGATATTGGCTTGGGGAAGGTACCCTGGGGTGTCATTCCTGTAATGCAATACTTTGGGGATAGTGTAATTCGTTCCTTTTTATATTATAAATACAAAAATAAAATTATTTCTTAAAATAAATGATTATTTCTAGTATACAAAAGAGATTTCGCAAGAAAATTGACAAAGGGGATTTTGAGGTCATGGCTATTTATGTATGAAGTTGGAACGTTTGGTCGATCCTGATACTTAAAAGCCAAATAAATCGGCGTAACAATAATATAATATTTTTATTCAAATAATATATGTATATGTAGATCAATACATTTATATAATTATGATGTTTACATAATTATTTTGCTCATTAGATAAGTTTAGCAGCTCGAATTCATTGATTAAATTTAAATTAATTATTTATTTTATTTCAATTCACTTTTTCATTCATTTGCTCAAAATGTATTAAGTAATTGCATTATTACTCTGTAATTTGAAACGCACAATGCAAGAAATACACTTGTATGCCTTCAATAATTTTTTTAAAAAATCACAATACATCCACCCACACAGAACAATTTGTAAAAACAACTTTTTTTGGACCTAGGGAGACCTAACGAACACAATTTTGAAAAACTGATCCAATAGCAATACTTTTTCTAACTACTACAGTAACAGAAAGTAAAAAATTTGAAGTGATATTACTACTACTTAATGTGATATTTGTATACCTGCTGGTGAATGAAATACGACTGCTAATAATGATCCTGAACCATTCATTGCAACAAATTTTCCATGAATAGATGTAACATCTGTTTGGGTTCCATCAATAGTCATTATTCTGATATGCGATAAATTAGTTGCTACAGCAATCCAACCATTTCCACCAGTAACACCAATAGGTTCTTCACCATCCATCATAGAAATATCCCATTCTCGTTGGCTATCTCTTCCACCCAGCAAAACACACGTCAATTTACTGAAATCGTATTGATAGATTTAGAAGTAAATAAAAAATAAAATAATCAAAAACCAATTTCGAAATTTTTTTCACAGAATACAAACCTGGGAAAAGTTTCGTTTGTAGGACAAGCTAGTATGAGTGCTTGAGGGGTAAGAGCACCCATAGTGTGTCCGGCAATATTGTTCATGCGGAAGTTGTGGTGCAAACTAGTATCATGAAATTCTATATCTATATCATTCATGTCTTCTGTATTGAAATGGCGTACAATTCCTGTACTGTTCCAAACCTACGCAATTAATACTTCAATAATACGCGTCCAGCCTGTCCTCAGATATTCTCTTCTTAGAAGTCTCTTAGAATATCACAGAATAGTTCTCCACAAAATAGCAGCCAGAAAGGATACTTTTTAACTCTAAGTGCATCATTACTTTGAGAATTATAATTATACTCCCATAGTTTTTGTTACTGTTAAAGAAATTATAGTCGGCTCATACTCTTACAAAGAAAAACTATGTACAGAACATAAATGTTTAAGTTTCAAAAGAGAGAGAGAAAAAAAAAGAAAAAAAAAAAAGTTAACATGTTGCTACCATAATGATTAAAGATAAGTATTTTAAGTCAATCACCATGAATCTTTGCTGTAGATGTAGTGGAGTAGATGATGGTTGAAACGCAGGTTGCTGTTTTATTTCAGGAACTTGATTAGAATGACTTGGGAAACTACTCTGAGATTCCTCATCGGTACCTTTAAAAATTATTCATTTTCAAGAGGCAATAATGTATCTGTTATTCTTTTTAAAGAATGAGTAAATTCAATGTATAATAGCATTGTAATTAAAAATGAAACTTTTAAATCATAAGTATAAGGACGAACCCAAATTATCATCTGTTCTCTCTTTTTTTTCGCCTAAGTATTCTCCATCTTCACCAAAACCTGCTTCAGACTTAAGTTTGCCCAAAGAAATTACATTTTCATCGTCCTCGTCATCATCATCATCAAATTGTGGAACCCCTAATGGTATATCTCCTTCATCAGCTATTACATCATCCTGGTAAAAAAATATGAGATTCCAAGGATAAAGCAATTTTAATTTTAGAAATTTACAACTTCAGGAGGAAATAGTTGTAACAAATAAATCACTTGATTGGAAATATCATCCAGTGACGAATCTACAAATTTATTATTTTTTAATGATTCTCCCAGCTGAGAAAATCATGAGGGAAGTCGACAAATTGGTCGAAAAATTTAATAGAGAGCTGAGATTAAGTTTACAATAATTGATACTTTAATGTCGCCAGAGATAGTTATTTGTAACTTTTTGTCTAACTCTGGTAATTCGGAAAATTTTTTTAGTCTGCATTGATGAAGACAAGACCGGTAGATATTAGAGTGCATGACTAAATGAGTAAAGTCCTAATTTTTAAATCTAGATCAGTTTCTTGAGAGGGTTGCAGTATTTTGTTATTTGTACGGTTAATGTCAGGAATAAGTATAGGGCGCAATGCCAGAAAATATTTTACGTACTCCTAGTTTTGAAGTTTATAAGAGGTTTGTTTTTACTTCAAGTAGAAAAAAATTAGATTTCTTTTTAAACAAATATTTTAGAAATAGTGGTGTATTTCGAAACGGGTTTCTGGGAGATGTCAATAAGCGGATAAATTGAATTTTTACACTTCAAAATTGGGTTTATGTAATATATTCAAGAACAGTGTGACGGAACCATGTTTCTGTAACCTAGTGACAAGAGAATTTAAGAAATAATGAAAATGTTTAAGAAATTGGTTAAATTCATGTGCTTGTACCATGAGACAAAGCTGTGATTTGAAAATACTTTTAAAGGAGGGAATGAACTAGTGGAGTCAAGTCAGTTCTGATCAGACGACCAGGAAGAACGCAAAGACTATCCGCGGAGCAGGAAAGAATCCTCAACCTGGCAGGAAGCAGCTTGACGAGTATCCCTATCTTCATTAGTTGGGTAAATGCAAGATGATTCGAATGCGAGCGTTCCACAACTTAGTATCAGGGTAGGATTCTGTGTTATGCGCGGGAATATAAGATATATAATTAAGCATGCTGAATTCAGAAACAGTACGAGTTAGAAAGAGCAGTACTAGAAAAGGTAGCAAGCTATTAAGTGGGGCTCTCCTCGAATATAAGACTGTTACAGAGTTATGCTTTTATGTTTATATGCTAAGCTGTTACAGAAAAAAAACGTTATTAAAGTACTAGTGTAGTTTTATGGCTCAGCTGTGGAATCCTGACGAATATGTGGTTGGTAGCTTGGTAATGTTTTGTAGGATGCCTTATCCTAACAGTGGAGAGTGATTAATTGCTCGATGGAGGCAGGAGCCGCGATCCTGTCAATTTATATGTCAAGGTCAGCGTAACTTATAAACAAATGTCGTAGAAAGTTCGAATTTGATATTCCGGCTAGATGCGACTTTGGAACCGTGCGATTTTTCAATTTTGGGTATTTTTTCGAAATTAGCTTCCACGAGTTTCTTTAAACTTCCCCATAAAATGCTCTTAAGGCAGTTCTGGGGGGACAGATAAGGTTACGCTTCTCGCTAAAGTATCATAAGTGTAAAGAATGAGCCCATTATCTGTATTGTACTAATAGTAGGAGTTCAATAAATAATTCAAATTATAATTTTGAAGAAAATGGAAAGTACCATTTTACTGATAAATTTTGTGATTTTTAGCAACTTTTTCGCATTATGTTCAAAAAATATGTATACTTATATTGCGATAAGAAAGAGTCGTGTGAATGTTCACAATAGAGTTTGTTATAATTGAAATATCCAATATTTATTAACCATTGAATGTTGCTGTTCATTGAATTCTGCTTCTTCGGCTAGGGGCACAACAAGTTCAGCAAGCTGCCCAGCAACATTACAAAAAACCAAAGAAGAACAATCTTTCTTCCATGCAATTCCAGAAACGCTATGATTCTCTTGGCCAATGTTTGTTGACTTGTTGTAAGGAACTAATTCTCGCTCTGTAGTCAAGTCCCAGACTACTATATCACCGGCATCTGTACCTGCTGCTAAAAGGCGTGAATTTGGAGAGAATTTTACCACTGATACCTGTAACAGTCATAAAAAACATTTATTAGCAAATGAACTCATGAAACCAATACAAACTAAAAATGTGTATTCATGTTTCACGTACAAAACCGCACCCGTAGCAGTTGCCTGCTCGTGATGTTATTAACAAGGGATTCGAGCCTAGGATAATCAGGATCAAACGATATTGAGAGTAATATTAATATGTTTTGTTCCATATATACGAACACTGTATACTGAAACCGTATATTAATTAAATAAATATCTTTCTTAAAACAAATACACATTAAAATAGCCTTATTTTTGGTATAAGCCTACACTAAAAAATATACATATGTATAAAGAAGCTTCAATTATTAGGTGGGTACCTTTGTTGAAGGTGATAATGACTTCATTTCATCCCAAGATTTCCGTTCATAAATCCTAACTGTTTCTCCAAGAGGTATTGCTAGTAAGTTACCATCACGAGAAAAATGAATTCTACAAAGAGATTTAGAAGATTCAAAAGCATTGCACTTTGGTATCTCAGCAGACCATTCTTTCAGTACTTTCTTTGTTTCTACACACCATACTTTTACTGTAGCATCACAACTAGACGATACCTAATAATTAATAGACATTTCGAAATTTGGTAAATTGTTGTTATCAAATGCTATTAAATGTGGAATAATGCCAGAGTAACTTACTATGTATTCAAGTTTAGGATCCACACAAACACTTAATACAGGAGCTTTGTGTCCTGCAAATACTTTACAGTCCATAGTTGTCAAATCAACTAATCGTATTTCCATGTCGCTGCAAAAAATAAAAAAAATGAGCATAATATGAAAGGAATAATAATACATATATATTTGTTAATTGGTTTGACGGAAGTAAGGGAATCAATAGATTTACAAATGACCACTTTAGAAAATGGGGGAACGAGTTTTATAGTAAATAAATACTGGTGCGAAGATATTATTTGCTATAAATAAATCATAGGTTGTAGAATTTCAAAATTAATCTGGAAACTGGATAATAGACAACCAGGTCGAATATAAATAGCTAAATTGCCAGAATAAAGATAGGAGACAAAAAGAGAGTCAGAAAAACATAATTATAAATTAAAAAAATAGTTACGGATGGACGATATTAGTGAAAAGGAGATGAAAAGATGGAGTGAGTGGTATTCGAGAGATGTGAGAAGAAAACGAAGGAAGACTACGAGCTTAGGAAAAACTGTGGAGGAGCTCTCTGGCACGGGATAGACAGAATATCACATGGGATAGGAGAAAAGGTTTAGAATGTTGGAGGTTTATGGCAATCACAATTTATACAAGGATTAATATAAATTAGAACAAAAATGATTAAACCAAATATAAAATAATACTAGAAGTTGAACTAAAAATTGACTTTAGGGATGTAAAAATAACTTCCAAGCATAAAAAATTGTTTCAACATTTATGGAGATTTTACAATTTTTAGCGGACCATTTAAAGCCTAATACTGTGTACAATTCTATTGAAAATGTATCTTTCTCTAATGAAACTCGGAGGGGTAATTTTTGTTATATATGTATGACTATACTCTTACCCAAGTTGGGGTGTTGAAGCCTTCAGCTGATTAGCTTTATTTAATACAAATATGAAAAGTCAATCTATATTGTAATTATAATTTTGCGGCAGAAAATGGTAATACATAAATAACAAATATTACTACGAGAAAGTAATGAATTCTAAATAGTAACTTAAAAAATAGTTACTTTTGTCTATTTGAAAAAAGTAACTAATTTCTCAAACCTACCAAGATCCTGCTACCAATGTACGTCCATCTGGAGAGATATCAATTTGTGTGACTGGTGCTGTAAATCTAGTAATGATTCCATCTAATTCCATATCCGGAAAAGTATATGCTTGGACGATATTTGTATCAGTTCCAACATATAAACTATTCCCCTAAAAAAAAAGAAGATAGTCCTCGTTAGATTAATGTAATAATGTTTAAGAAGAAAATTCACTTTCTGTACCTTCTGTGCAATGGACCATGCACGTTCTCCAACGCAAGTATCTTTTTGATCTGCATCATTTACTCCTTCCCATATACGAACGTCACCTTCACAACCACAAGTCACTATGTATCTAGAAATCGCACAATATAAATAAATACAGAAGATAAATCTTATCTTAATTTACGTTCATGTCTAATAAATTAAGTCCAAAATATAAACATTTGCTTACAAAATATAAAGAAAATAAACTGTAATTACTTTGAGTTTTCAGAATAGCAAATATCTGTGTGTCCTTCAGCATGAGCGTATCTATAACTTCCGATTTTATCCATCTTGGATGATTTTATTACTCATTTAATTGCTACTTAAAGAGCAAAAATGTTACCTCTTTAAAGTAATGAAACTTATTGAGGGAATTTAAATTCCCGCAAAAACGACATTGCTGCCAACTTTCTCATGCTTGAAATGAATAAAAGGGATAAGTTAAATAAATATTAATTAATTTCTAAATGAATCTTTGTTAAAACTATTTAATACATCTCCATTCTAATTAAATAAGTTTGATTTTTTTTAAGGATAAACAGTTAATACATAAATGTATGTATATGTATATTTTTTTAAATCTTCGTTAAAAATGAATCACGCTGATTTCTAATGTAACATGAAATTTCATTCTATCAGTAATTGGTCTTCGTTAGATGTACCGAACTGCTTTTCTTGTACTGATAACTGTTGAACTGGTCTTCTCTTTGATTTCTCTATTTTTCAGATGATGCGGGCATTCAAGCCAAACTGACTAGAAATGTGTTCACGACTAGAATTCGTAAATAACATTGAAATGTAATTAAAAAGTGAAAAAGGATGAATAATTATTGTACCTTTTTTTGGAGAAGGTAATATGCTTAATGCATCTACAATATTGGACTCGGCGCTAATGACCATAAGACATCGATGCACCGGAAAAAAAAAATATTGGACTCCCAGAATGGAACTTCCCACCAAAACTCTATCTCATCTTCGGAACACTAACCTGGAACTGTTTGTCACTTTATTTCAGGCCTGGGCCTCATTTTCAAGGATAAATTAAGGAATTTGCTTTGCTACCGTTCTCATGACCTCGTAGGGAACTCAGTTAGGACCAGAGAATTTTCAGCTTCTCAGCAGGAGAAGGAGGTCCTGTTGCAGTTCTTTCTTAATGAAGTGTGGCACTTTCTCAATGTCACCAAACTCTTTCTGCTCAATAGGAGCTTAGGAAAGGAAGTGCTAACGTTCCCTTTCATAGTGGCAGCGTCCATGCAGTTTGATCTCTGCTGTAATTCGACAATTTGAATTCACGATCACTAATACTCCCGATCTTCTGGAAATAGCTTATCTACATTATTCTTCGTTAATCTTTGCCACTTCCTCCTAAATGACTTTCTATAGCAGGATGGCTTTTCGCTTCGCCGATCACTGACCATAAATAATTTACATTGGTAGCTGCTTCTAATATAATCTTCCACCACACACCAAATTATACATGCGAGGTCTGGTTTTTCAAGGCGTTTGGGATAGTGTCCTAATATCCCAAGCATCAAAACGTTGACTCATCACTCCTATTCAGGACAGTAATTCTTATCCTCAGGCCATTTATGCTCTCCTGGAATTAATGTCATGTATATCCTACCGAGAAGTGGATGTCCTTGAGAAGTGAAGGATTAAGATCAGATGATTATCTTGTCAGAATAAAAAATAAGAGTTGTTATTTTTATTTGTTTCAAATGTCTTGGTTATGGGAATGTTGCCAGAACAGATCTCTAGTTTTGAAGACCCAGAGCTTCCATCTTGCTTCATTTTAAGCTGAGTATCGCGCCCTCTAGTCCATCCAGTTTCTTTTGGAAATCGTGGATGCACACGCTTAGTGTAAAAATAGGAGTAGATGTACTTCTCCATGTGCATGAACTGGGAATTCGCCTTGGGCTAAGTGCCTTTACCACTTGTTGAAGAGGAGACTCTTATCAACCAGGTCTGTCGCATGTTCTGGCAACATTCCCATAACCAAGACATTTGAAACAAATAAAAATGACAACTCTTTGTCTCATCTGACAAGATAATATCCGATCTTAATCCTTCACTTCTCAAGGATATCCACTTCTCGGTCTCGTAGTGCTAAACCACTTTTTAAACAGTACTCTCCAATTTTGCGCAAGAAGAAATATCGCAGTGGGGGCGTCCATTAAAGCAAAGAACAAGACACTTCTTATAAGTTACAAATTAATTTATTGAAATTAACGTTATTTTGGAGTTTGCCAATATGAATGTCAAACTACAATCATTCTATATTTCAAACTCTTTTCTAAATTTGAAATACAAAATTAGTTTATGCCCATCATAATCTTAAAAATTGCTTCTGAGAATTGAATTCTAATGAATTAACAAATTTCTTAAAATTTTCAAGAGAAAAAATCAATTTTGGCAAATATGAACGAGATAAAAGATTTGTGTTTACTTGAAGATAAAATTTAATTATACTTTTTAAAAACAAAATAAATATTGAGAAATTCAATGATCTTGAAGTGAGACTCAAACTAAATATTTTAACAAATACTAGAAGAAATTAATGGAGTAAGATATTGAAATCTAAAATACAACTTCAAATAAATATGTATCGTAATAAATTAATAGAGAGTAGATTGATTTTTCATTCTTCAATAAGACATTGTTGATTGACCAAACATAAATAAACTGAAAAATAAAAAGTAACAAAGATACTAAGAACAAAAATCTAATATAATTCACTTATTGTCTAATATAATGGTTATCTAATTAAATTATTTTTATTGAAATTGTTGACTAGGGTCAAAAAACAAATTTTCTTACATGTTCAAGATTTCTGTTCCCTCTTGTAACGGCCAAACATTCAATTTATTCGTCTACTCTTTTTTACTTTTATTTTTTTGTGTTTCAAATTCTGGGCGTAAACATATATCTTGTCAGTTTGGTTGCCTGCGCATTATCTGAAAAAAAGAAAAGAAAAAAGGAATTGGATATCAAACATAGATTGGCAATTTGATGGTGAAGCGTAGTTATTCTAAAAAAAAGCAATACATTCGCTGGTAAATTATTAAAAAAATAACATTTCGTTTTCTACTATTGCTCGATATGTAAGCGTAAATTCATCGAATGCACCCTCCATAAACTGAACTACTCCTATTTAATGATATTATATTGTTAAATAAACATGTAAGAAAATATTTTTTTGTTTTAATTTCTTTTTATTATATTTGATAAATTTAATAGTTCAGATACTCACAGATGGTAAATAAAAAGATAATAAGAGGTGGGAAGTTTTTATTAAAAGAGCAATGTCATCGCCAGCATTTAGTAGTACAAAATGTTATCGTTCAAAACTATTTTCTGCATCATATTCCTGATTGGATCGTTAACCATTGCACCATGTACGGCTGTCTGCGATGGATTAAACCATAGTGCAACTTTCGGACACAGAATACAAGACGATCAGTAAGCAATTTAAAACTTATAGCCAAATTATTGAAAACAATTAAAAAGTAAATTAAAATTCTTTCTTAGATTTGCTGGAATTGCCTTAATTTCGGATTCTTACATTGTATTTTTATACCAAGAGTGTATTATACACATGTCGGCTAGCTTTGGATATAGAGATTTAGGTAAATAGAAAAAATACAAGTGTTTCTACAATTTCCTTTGGAACATTGTATTTTTAGGATGAGCGTATATTATACAAATTAGGTCGGTTGATTTTGTGTGTAGAGATTCAGAAAAATGGGAAAAAATCCACATCGAAATCAAATTCGCGCATTGTATGCTATCATATTGACCGCCTGCTCTCGTTCATCTCCAACAGAATTATAAGTGAAATATTAATCGCACAAGGCTGAAGATATTTTCCGTCGAATACGTAAGAAAAATTCCAATATGAGCATGGATTTCACAGCTGAAATCTACAACGAAGCGTTGATTGAAAATTTGTGCTTAGAAATCACGAACAAAATTCTCTATCAATCGGGAATGCCATCGCATAATCTATCTGCTGCTGCTTCGTTCGATGAAGAAGTGCGTCGTGAAACAAATTACACAACACGGGTGTTCTTTTGTCGTATGTGCAATCAAATACTAAAATCATAGAAATCAAGATATTTACAAAAAAAATCGTGACCTTTGACCCCTGATTTTCGGTAATGCGTACTCGAGATTCTACGAGACTTTTGAACCAACATAAAATGTCAAAACAAAGATTTATTAAAACTGTCCGGTAGGACAGTTGTATAAGGGTTGATCATCAAAAACTGCACGAAAAAGCGTAACGTTAAAAAACACCCAACTTTGACAATTTTTTTCTCTTTTTCTATAAAAGATAAAATTCCCAAATTTTCTTTAAAATAAAGGGCAAATCCTCCTTTATGACTGCAATTTTTTTGCAACAACCCAGATCTGATAGATTTTGAGAAAAAAGTTGCCGAAAATGTGCAAAAACGGCATTTTCAAAAATTGTTCTTGTTCTTGTTCTTCTTGTTCTTCTTCTTCTTCTTCTTCTTGTTGTTGTTGTTGTTGTTGTTACCTTTTTTGTAAACAACGTAGCGCCTAAACGCGTGAACCGATTTTCATGAATGAGGTATCATTCGAGTCGAAATGTTATGTAGATGTGCCTTTTGGGGGTCTGGAAGCTTTACATGGAATGGGAGAGGAGTTAGCCCCCTTTATGTAAGGCCCCCTCCAAAATTATTATCATTAATTACTCTGTAAATCTTAGCCCGATTTTGATAAAATTTGGTAGGATGACAGGGTTAGGGCTCCCCTACGTAACATTAAAGCGACGATCTGCTCTTACACTTGTTAAGGGGAAGTATAGCAATCGTTTCAAATTATCGAAACGTGAACCGATTTTCATGAATGAAGTGTCATTCGAATCGAAATTTTGTACAGATTTGCACTTTTAAAGTCTCGACGCTGTGCCTCATAAGGGGGGGAGTTTGCCCCACCAAAGTTAGGCTTTTTCTAAAACTATGTTTACCAATATTTCTATAACGTTTAGTCCGATTTTGATAAAATTTAGCAAGAAGAAGTGGTTAAAGCTCCTCTACGTGGCTGTGAAGTGCTATCATGCTCTTACACCTACTAAGAGGAAGTACTGCAATCGTTAAAATTATCAATGAGTGAACCCGATTTACATCAATGAATTGTCGTTCGATTCAAAATCTTTGCCTCTTCGCCTTTTAGGGAGAAGTACTATAATCGCAGTTTATTTTCCTTACTCCTCTTAAAGGGAAGTACTGAAATTGCAGTTTAATTTTGCTATTTACGTACAAATTACCTTCCTATTTTATTCAAAACGCTTTCTCAAAAAAATTGTTATTGAGGATGGTTTGGGGGACCGCAACTATAATCATTCTTTAAAAAGATCTGTCCAGTGGTAGTAACTCCGACTTAACACCTTTTCAGGTTATAATGATAAAATTAAAATTTATTATTCCCAATTTTAAAAAAATCTGTAAAGCAGATATGTAACTTTGCAAAACATACAAAAGAAAAATCTATCCAAAAGGTACAAAAATCTCTTTAACAAAAACTTACAGTTTAAAAAGTTAAGTATAAGGGTTGATTAAACGCCAAAAGGTACACAAATCAGCAAGTACCCAACATTTCATTAATATTTCATTGATATTATTTTAAGTAATTTTACTACATTAATTTTCATTAATATTTTTTTGAATTTATTAGATGTTTCACAGACCCTTATGCTGGCCAGTTCATTCATTTTCTTTTTCTTTTTTTTTTATGATTTAAGTCGCTTCAACATCTAAGGTTATTGGCGCCCGGAGCTTTTTTCAGTGCACTGCCGGCCTCCGGACAGTGTTCTCTCGTTACAGACAACACTGTCCATCACCTGGACAGTGAGCTGTAAGAAGCTCTTAGGAAGAGAAAATCTAAGGGTCTGCAGCTGGATTCGAACCCGGAACCTCCACGTGGGAATCCAATACGCTAACCGCATAGCTAATCCCTTCCCTTTGTTCATTCATAATATTTTATTTTTTTGTTATAATTATGATAAAATGTATATTATATATTCATAATTAAATAGGTACTTTATTTTAGCTTTATTCCAAATTATTCTTCTGATTTATCTTTATTATGCTCTTTATTCTGAGTAGTCACATGTATGTACGAGTATGTACATGCACGTTAAAGTAGAAAAAGACTAAGGTAGAGTCGGCTACTATTTAAATTTGAATCACGGATTTAAAACAATATTTCAGTCTAGAATTCGTCTTTCCGAAGTATTTGTGAGCACAAATAACGCGTAGGTAATATCAAGTAAATTATTCAACAATAATTATTCATTTCTCAATTGTAATTTAATTTAGTCCCTCTAATTTTACTTATAGTAAAATACTGGAATAATTATGTTAGCTGTCATAAAAATATGCATATCTTATTTATCTTATATTCCAAATATATAACACTGTGGGAAGAATACCTAGATTGAGAATGTAATTGAAGGAAACTATATTATTTGCGATAAAGCCAGATAATTATTACCTATTATTACAAACGTTTTTTTTTTTTTTTTTTTTTTTTTTTTTTTTTTTTTTTTTTTTGGCCTTTTGCGGTTAACAAATTAGCCATAATTACAAACGTTTGACTACTACATAAAGTAACAATTACTTTAATCGAAGAATGAACTTAAACCGACGATTTTTATTTAAGAAATAAAAATAAATAAATAAAATAAACAAAATCATTGATGAATGTTGGTGTGAGCATTTTTTTAAAAAAGTTTTTGAATTTTCTAGCCTCATATTTTTTTTAATTTTTTTTAATAAAGTGTTTCTCTTTAGATATTACAGTCAATCTAAGTTAAATGGTGTTCTACTTGAACAAATATATTGTAGATGAAAATGGCCAGCATAAGGGTCTGTGAAACATCTAATAAATTCAAAAAAATATTAATGAAAATTAATGTAGTAAAATTACTTAAAATAATATCAATGAAATATTAATGAAATGTTGGGTACTTGCTGATTTGTGTACCTTTTGGCGTTTAATCAACCCTTATACTTAACTTTTTAAACTGTAAGTTTTTGTTAAAGAGATACAAGTTTAAAGCTCATTATCCTTTTTTTACCTAATTTGACTTAGCTATATGTAATAAAGAAGAAGTAGGCATACATTATCGATGTAATTCTAATACAGATAACTCAAAAAACAAAAAAAAACAAAAAAAAAACGTTTTTAGCGCTAGACTATTTGTGAATGTTGTGCAAGTGAGATATTAAATATTTACTTTCGGTTTCTTATTAACGCGTCTTACATGGATAATAACACTTCAGGGCACCAAATGACAGACGCTTAGGTGATCCTTGGTCTGATGATTATTATAGCCAGTAGTGCATTACTCAGAAGCTCAGTTACCATATTTTACTTTACTGACCTTTGCCACAAAGTTTTATTGGTCTTAGAGTTATTAGTATCATGTCTGTATTTTTATCACCAATTTAGTTTCTCGTTATTATCAGGTGATTATCTCGGAGTAAACTTATCTGTACAGTCCCTTCTCACGTAGAACCAATCCAAAACTAAACACCTCAGCTTACTCCCAGAGATAAACCTCGTCTAATATTATATTAAGATTATCTTTGGTGATTGTTATACAGATATAAAGAAAAAAATAGATTTACTACAAAGGTATTCAAACAACAATTCACTGATTGTAAACACAACAAAGACTAAAATTCTCAAATTTCAGAAAGGAAGGCCAAAGAAAACATTAAAAATATTTTATAATGGCGTAGAATTGAGTCAGATTGCAGAATTTGATTATATGGGTGTTCTGTTCTCGAAGTAGGACCTCTTTATTGGGGCAGCGAAGCAGGCAATTTCAAAAGCTTGTATGGCGGTGGGCTCGGTTTTGAACATTTGTTTGAAATCTAGGCTCTCCTCCTGGGCCTCTAAGAAGAGATTCAATGAAGCTTTAATCTCTAGCGTGCTGCTCTATGGGGTACAAATATGGGGTCTCCGATACATAAATGAATTAGAAAAAGAATCACTATTGTTAAGCCGCGTACCGTCCTTTCTCGGCGGTACCGTTTGACAGTTCTCCATCTCGCCTTTTTCTATTTCTTTCTCTCTCTCCTTATTCCAATTGTCGTAGTACGCGTTATTTTTCGTTTATCTTTTCCTTTGGTGTCGCCGCCAATATCTTATTTTCCTGCTCTTTTGTGGTTTGTTTAGTTCTCAGTTCCCATGGTTTCAACCTTCCCCTTCTCTATCCTCTCTTACCCGTGGGGTTTTTCCGTCTGCTGTAGTTCAGTACGCCGCTAACTCTGTGCAAGTAAGTTTGTGTTCCTCAATTCTATACCGCTTCATAACGAGTCGACGTCTGGCCCTGCTCTGCATCAGATATAGTACGCGTCCGCTGGACCACCGCTTCAAGTACAGCTTTTCGTACTTCCGCAACGCTTCATCATCGGCTGCTTCCGGCCCTACGTCACTCGAGTCTGCCCGCTGGTGTACTTCTTACTGCATCTCAGCCTGCTACGAGTCACTTCCGTTGATATCTAGCACTTCGCTTCATCCGCATCTAGTGCATTGATTGTACTATTACCTCTTCCTTCATCCGCATCGGGTGCATTGATTGTACTATTACCTCTTCCTCATCCGCATCTAGTGCACTTGGTGCACTATTACCCTTCCCTCTTCCGCTTACATCACTTCCAATTCTAATACGCCTCTTTGGGCTTGAACCCCAATATTTCTTACGCTTCTAGGAGCTCAGCTACACATTACACACACACATCTTTACACACTTGTTTACCTAAGCTCCTTAATAGTTCCTATTCCATTCTACCGCTTAACTAGAGATCCTTCACCGCCTGGCGGATGCTGTGTGCGCTCGCTTCCGGTGCGCTAAAGGTAAGTGTTTTCTTGACCATTTTCATTACTAAATATTTTCTTTGTATTTATTTATCCCCCCCCCCCCGAGCACGTATCGATTTAAATTACGTTTACGTCATCTTCCCCTCTCCGCATCTGGGTGTAAGCCTAACGCGCTTACATTTTGGTCCTCCGGGCCGGATATACAGTCCACTATTTCCGCATCTTGAATTCTGCTTAATTAACTGCTTCTATAGCGCCAAAAATGGAAAAGGGTACCTTATCCTCTGATGCATTTGTGCGCTTAATTAGCGGAGCTAAATTGACTTTCAATCGCCATCTTGAGGCCTTCCTCCAGCGAAGCAAGGACTCTGAGCTGACCTCATGCTTCATCGCGTCACGGCGCGTTCTTATCGATGGTGACTTTGCCGTCTTCCAGAGGCGGGCTGAAAGATATCTCGTTGCCGACTTACTTCCTGATGGTCTCACTGACGAGATGTTGTTGGGCGAGATTCAGCGGGTGCGAGAGCTTTACCACCATCTTGCTGAAAAACTACAGGCAGCCTGCCCCGCCTCCTCTTCCCCCACTACACATTTCCCGGCCTATAGCCCTCCCCAGATTCTGGGTCCAAAAGGGGGAAGTGTTTTATCCTCCTTCGGATTTATCACCATGATCATTAAAACAAAGAATGCGTTAAATTACCATTTTGAGCTCTTTCTCGGACGAAGAAAGGGCGTTCCTTCGATCGCAACGCTTACCGAACTGGTCGACACCGACTTCGCCACCTTCCGGGAGCGAGTTGAGCCGTATCTGGAGGCGGACCGGCCTCCTGAGGGCCTCTCGGAATGGCATGTGATGGACGGGTTCCAGCAGGTGCAAAATTTATACCTCCAAATTAACGACATCTTTGCAAAAGCTAATTCCGCTTCCTTGGTCACTGCAAAGTCTTCCCCGCGTCGTAAAGCTACACCCACACCTCGTGAGGCCTCACATGTTTCCTCGTACATTGCGCGGCTGTCTGAGCCTATCAGCTCTCCTCCGCCGGCAGTCACCGCCTTAACCGCCTCTTCTTCGACCTGCCCAGCTGCATCTCCTCCCTCTACACCGCCACACGCGTCAGAGAGGGTTTCTTTCGCGTCGTCACAAACTTCTTCGCAATCGCTTTCATTCCTCGCTGCTGAGAAGCCGCACCCCACATCTCGTTCACCTCACGTTAGTGGGGTTGAGTACCCGTCTTCTCCGCCTTATATTACCGGAGTTAAATGCGATTCTCCTCCGCCTCATCTCATTGGGGCTGAGGGCGCTTCTCCTCCGTCTCATATCACTGGGACTGAGAAAGCTTCTTCTCCGCCTCACATCAGTGGGGCTGAGTGCTCTCCTCCGCCTCATATACCTGAGGTGGAGAACTTTGCTCCTTCGCCTCCTTTACTCCTCACCTCTGAGGAGCAGTCCTCTGCATCTCCTCCGCCTTATAGTAGCGGAGTTGAGTGCGCATCTCCTCTGCCCCATATCCGTGGGGCTGAATGTTCATCTCCTTCACGTCTTAACCGAGAGGGCGAACGTTTTTACCCTTCACCTTGCGTCTCTGAGGAACAGCGCCTATCTCTTTCTCCGCCTTATATCACTGAGGCTGAGGACGCTTCTCCTCCTCAATCAGCTATACTCTCTATCTCTGAGGAGCTGCCTCCTGCATCTCCTCTGCCTCACATCAGAGGGGGTGAGTGCTCTCCTCCGCCTCATATACCTGAGGTTGAGAACTCTGCTCCTCCGCCTCCTTCACTCCCCACCTCTGAGGGGCTGCCCCTCACATCTCCTCCGTTTCGTGTTAGCGGAGCTGAGTGCTCATCTCCTCCGCCTCATATCCCTGTGGTTGAGAACTTTACTCCTTCGCAATCACCTTTACTCCCCACCTCTGAGGAGCTGCCCCCTGCATCTCTTCCACCTCATGTTGGCGGAGCTGAGTGCTCATCTCCTCCGCGTAACATCAGTCAAGCTGAATGCCCTAATCCATGCCACACGGTTAACGCGGAACATGTCTCCGCTTCCGTGTTGACATCTAATGCAGTTTATCCTGCTAAAAAAGTAACAGAGGTTCATCATTCTCCTTCACTGCCTTGCTTAGCTCTGCAATTGAACCGCTCCTCTTGCTCTAAGGATCTGCTGCGCGTGGGTAGACCTTTCACCGCTGCATCTTCTCCCTACGCGTTTCGCTATTTTATAAGGATGCTCAAGGATCATCATCGCCCTCGGCTCATCCTTGATGCTACTCTTCATCGCCTGCTTCCCACAGGCGCATTAGCCGCCCATTCCTTCATCCGTCGCGATTACGGGACACGTGATGAACGGATGGTCCTCCTGCGCCGCCTGAGCAAATGCAATGGGTGCATCTTCGTTAAGCCTCGCCACATAATTCAAATTATGGGAGCAATGCCTTCTGAACGCATTATTGAAGCTGAACCTTTCGCAGGAACCGGGGTATCCGCCCGGTCCTGCATGATTTCTCGCGCACAATCGCGCGAGTCTTCGTTAATCTGGGACTACATTGTAGTCTTCATCTATTTCGCCACCACCGCAATGCAATGCCAAGTAAGGTTATTCACCTTCACCTACTGCGCTGCCATTCATCGTGTGGTTTCCAGGCGTGGGTATCTTTCCGCGATCTGTACCGATAACTGTACCAGGCTGGTTGTTGATTACACTGCACTTCGAACACTGAGCAGTTTCCTTAATAATCCGTATCAACAGCAAACTGTGAATCGCGCTGTCTCTACCGCTAAGATCGGCGGGCGGTCTACATCACCCGCTACTTTGTGCTTTAAGAGCCTATGGGTGGCATCCATCAACGCTAAGCTTCAATTAACACGCTCCCTCGGGGATCAACGCCTCATCTATGAGAATTCATCACTGACGGTGACCAAGAAAATGGCCATTGTGAAACCCCAGCCGCTAAGCGTCAATTCTTCGAATACAGCCGATCTAGAACCAGTGAAGCCTGGTCACTTCCCGGTGCGGCCTCCGCCACCTACTCCTCCGGAGCGAAGCCACTTTGCTTCAAATCCTCACCACCTCTGCCGGTGGAATCTTATTATTCGCATGCGGCCTGACTCCTGGAATCGGTGGCGCATCGATTATTTGCACACGCCTTCATCGCGATCCGAACGGACTCTTCCCGCCACCGATATCGACATTCGTCATGCAATCTCATCGTTAGCCAGGATAACCTTCTACATTGCTAATGCCCGCTTGGGCACCTTGCTGCCCTGCTTCCTGGTCGTGATTAGATCAGCCGCATCACCGACGTGTAAACCGCCTCTGGTATCCTCCGGCGACCCTTGGCGACGCTTCCCTGCTGCCCACGCAAGAATCACTGAAGCCGAGGCTTCAGGGCGGGCGGGATGTTAAGCCGCGTACCGTCCTTTCTCGGCGGTACCGTTTGACAGTTCTCCATCTCGCCTTTTTCTATTTCTTTCTCTCTCTCCTTATTCCAATTGTCGTAGTACGCGTTATTTTTCGTTTATCTTTTCCTTTGGTGTCGCCGCCAATATCTTATTTTCCTGCTCTTTTGTGGTTTGTTTAGTTCTCAGTTCCCATGGTTTCAACCTTCCCCTTCTCTATCCTCTCTTACCCGTGGGGTTTTTCCGTCTGCTGTAGTTCAGTACGCCGCTAACTCTGTGCAAGTAAGTTTGTGTTCCTCAATTCTATACCGCTTCATAACGAGTCGACGTCTGGCCCTGCTCTGCATCAGATATAGTACGCGTCCGCTGGACCACCGCTTCAAGTACAGCTTTTCGTACTTCCGCAACGCTTCATCATCGGCTGCTTCCGGCCCTACGTCACTCGAGTCTGCCCGCTGGTGTACTTCTTACTGCATCTCAGCCTGCTACGAGTCACTTCCGTTGATATCTAGCACTTCGCTTCATCCGCATCTAGTGCATTGATTGTACTATTACCTCTTCCTTCATCCGCATCGGGTGCATTGATTGTACTATTACCTCTTCCTCATCCGCATCTAGTGCACTTGGTGCACTATTACCCTTCCCTCTTCCGCTTACATCACTTCCAATTCTAATACGCCTCTTTGGGCTTGAACCCCAATATTTCTTACGCTTCTAGGAGCTCAGCTACACATTACACACACACATCTTTACACACTTGTTTACCTAAGCTCCTTAATAGTTCCTATTCCATTCTACCGCTTAACTAGAGATCCTTCACCGCCTGGCGGATGCTGTGTGCGCTCGCTTCCGGTGCGCTAAAGGTAAGTGTTTTCTTGACCATTTTCATTACTAAATATTTTCTTTGTATTTATTTATCCCCCCCCCCCGAGCACGTATCGATTTAAATTACGTTTACGTCATCTTCCCCTCTCCGCATCTGGGTGTAAGCCTAACGCGCTTACAACTATATTTGTACAAACGGCATTTTCAAAGTACCCCGAATTATATGATACGTTCGGAAACAGGACAACTGAATATAAGCTACAGATTCTTAAAGTTAAGCCAAAATTGGTTGTTGAATATTTTGGAAATGAGTGATCAAAGATTACCAAGAATATGTTACTGGAAGTTGTTGAGTATTTCGTTGTTTAATTCGGACTCGCGGTTTAACTGGACAGCCCAGTTAAAAGATCTCCTGCAACCAATTAACAGATCCGACATAGTATATACTGAAGATGCCTTTAATTTAAAAAAGAAAATTCCAGAAGTTTAAAAAGTTGTACCAAGAGTATTTAATTAATTCAGATAATACAAGAATTCAACAATCTAGATATAACAGCCACTATGTAAATGTTTTAAACCCCTCAATTGAAACACAGTCGTATCTAACATATAAAATGCCGTTTAATTACAGTAAATTATTATACCAACTTAGTGGAAAATACTCAATAAAGTTAACTCATGATACATTAGATCCTCAGTTGGATTGTGGGTTATGTCGGTTACAAAAGAAAGAGGACCTGGTACATATTCTTGTTGAATGCCCATTTTACAAACCTATTAGAGAGTATTACTATTCTGATAATGTATGGGAGATATTGAAAAATTGTAGAATCCAGACATCGTCAATTCGGCTCATGTTCTGTATAAATATGTAACACACATTTTGAAATTAAGGTATTTTCTCTCAATATAAGTATGAATGGTTTTATATAAACTTATATATAACTTAGGTTTGCAGAAGGTAATTCATTTATTTAATCTGTATTTGTAATTATTAACTTTTGGTTTGTTTATAATTGTCTGCGATTAATCTGTACCTTAACATCACCATGCTCCTTTGTATGGGGTCTACCCCTATAACAAATAAATAAATTGAATTGGATTGAACATTAAGTTTGAAGTCCACTAATTTCGAATTTCCATAAATTTTGTTTCTCCTTAGTGTATGATCTATGCCCCTTTTCTTCCATACCTTATTCTGTCTAATTTCCTTCTACATCGAAGAAATACTTCAAGGTACATTCTATGTTATCATATACCGGTCTATTAATATTATACAATGCTGACGATTTACTAACTTTAAGAATAAAACGTCGCCTTTGGTGAGTCATTTCATCTTAAGAAGTTAACGATCTCTATCTTCTGGTTGAACAACAATGAAAAAGTGACCGTCATTTCGCAATTTGCAATATTACTTCTTAATTGCAATGTCATATTATAACTGTTAATTAGTTAGGACACCAAGTAGCAACCCTGCTTGAATTTTTTTGAAGTGCTTTGATAGCAATACTCTTCAAAGTTAATTCTAATCTCTAGAAATAGAATGTACAATAAATCTGTGACCTGAAAGGGTTTGTTTATTAAGTTTTTTTTTTTTTATCATTTATCAAATATTAATTTTCACAAAAATTTTTGCAGAATAGTGTTCCAAGAGCAGGTAGTAGCAAGTTGGAAATTCTTATGGTGTACTTCAAGAGAAGTAAAGTATCCTTTGAGAGGACAAGACCAACTGGAAATCACATATATAGAGATCATCGATAATTATAGTAATGGCTACGGTGGATGTCCTTACATTGTAGAAGGCGGCGTAGGCAACAATTTTGTAAAAATATATATTAAATCGCAATTTAACCGAGGATTTGATTTTGAAATTAACATTTATGGCGTACAACCTCAAAAAAAAGGAGAAAAATTAATTTAAACGTGAAAATTACATGAAGAAAATTGTCAGGTTATCGACAGTGTTTATTGGCGCAATAGAGTAGGAAAAGCAAATTAAATATTAATGGTATCTTCATAATGATATGCAGTTCAGAAATTTATATCTACAAAACATATCTTGTTTTTGTACCAAATTGTTTTTATTGTTTATGAGACATAATTTTTGCTCAGTTCTTCTTCTAGCTCGCAATTGTTTTTTTTGGTAATGTAGAAATCAGTTTTATGTAGAAATTCCACAGATCTTAATAAAATCCTTTTCATTTTAAGGGTGAATGCGGCGATGTAATCTGACAGAGAAATACTATTTTATGCATATCTTAGAACATAGAATTTTTGTTATTGAATAAATTTAAACCACTTACGAGTTTTCTTTGTATTCAGATAAGCTTATCATTTTTAGCATGATCCTAGGAGACTTTATAGACTGAACCATAGCTCAGAACGGAGACAGGTTGCTGCCAGACATGTATGTACATTCAAATATATTTTTTCAAAAATCAGGAACAATTATCTCTGATATGCTTAATGTAATTTACATGAATTAATCTAGTGTACCCAAAAAATAAAGAAAATCATAGTACCATTTTTTTAAATGTAACTTCCACGACTTTTTCTTATTAAAATTCTCAAGGCTCTGACATAAAGACTTCTTCATTAACACTGAATTCAACATAATTTATAATAATTTTTTCTTTTCTCGCAATATTTATTTATAATTTGTTAAGCCTTTTGCCCCTACAAATGGGTTCAGTGCAGTTTGTTACAAAATAATTCAAAAATAATAAGAGACACACTTTACAATAAACAAAATAATAAAAATTTTAACAAACTAATAATACACTTCTTAAAGAATTGAATAAAATTAAACATATGAACATACCTAAGTCTAAAATAAATAAATAAATGTAATTTTACAAAAGTTGTAAATTAAGTAAACATTTTTTATATATATTCCTAAAAATTTTTTGTATTATAATGACATTAACTCCCTTTTTATTATTATTATTTTTTTTTTTTATGATTTAAGGCGCGTCAACATCTAAGGTTATTGGCGCCCGGAGCTTTCATCAGTGCACTGCCAGCCTCCGGACAGTGTTCTCTCGTTACAGACAACACTGTCCATCACCGGACAGTGAGCTGTAAGAAGCTCCTAGGAAGAGAAAATCAGCAGCTGGATTCGAACCCGAGACCTCCGCGTGGGAGTCCAGTACGCTAACCGCGTAGCTAATCCCTTCCCTTATTATTATTAATTATTAAGTATAAATAATAGTATATATCTAAAAGTGTATGTATGTAAATATTTTCTTTATTAATTACTCTACTTATTCTCAATGTTTCCCCCTAACATTTTATTTTATTAGTTAAATAAGATCATGCTTTATCACTATTCATTTATAATCAATGAACTGACTTTGAACATATTTATTAAATATAAAAATACATGGTTTAATTGCTGCAAATCTTTAATACATAATTATAGATTCCAAATAACTGCCATATTTCTGTAAGTAGAGCGAACTTAAATCCTTATATACAGGACAGTTCAGTACCATATGTTCAACAGTCTCAAATTCGTTTTTCAGTTACTCAAGGCACATAAATCTGTACACTTAACAGAGTTATTAAAATAGCATCTTTTCACGCAATAATCCAATAGGACAGTTTTTAACCCAGTATTACAATAAGTTTTGGCTTAGCAGCCCGCGTCGCCATCTATTAGCTTCTGTGCAGCTTTACAATAAATGTTAGATGGTTGATGAGTTTAGATTTATTGTATATTTAGTGATAAACTTCATTTTGTGACCTTCCTTCTATATAGCGTGTATACAAATGGTCAGGGTTTGAATTATTATGCTAATCGATGATGGCACGATGCTTAAACAAGACATTTTTAAGTAGTCAGAGCAACAAATTAAGGCAAAGAATTCTGTGATTGAAAATATAAGCAGCGCTAAAAAAATATATGATTTTAAAATTACAAAACTGGTTTTATTTAATTATTATTTGATGATAAAGAAAAGCTTGAAAAAAGTATTATCTAAATAACAACAATCTCTCAGTGCCACAGAATGCAACCATATAGAACAACTTTCTTGACCATGCTGCTGGTAAGAGTTTCGATTGTAGAGCTTACTTCAGCTTTAACATGTCATGGATTAGATCATAGTGCCTTTTATGGAGAAAAACACTTAGGAGACCGGTAAGCAATGTACTAAAAAAAGCAAACAAAAATTTGTTAAATTTGTACTATTAGAACTATTTGCCCTCATAGTGTGCTTTTTTTTTTGTCGTTCTAAGAATTGCAGAATTTCCAAACTTTCTGTTACTCGATCACGAAATAACAATCTGTAAAAGATTAAATTAAAAGTTATTACTTTCAAATACAAATAATTTTAGCCAAAGACATTCAAATTTCTTTCAAACCCCTCAGTGAGTTAAGATATTTGTACACTTTGCTTTGTCCAACCACAGGATAACATTCACCACTGAGATCTCGACATTGTCATTGTGAAATATAATTTATTATTAGTGCCAATTTTTAAATATTATAGAACGCATCGGATGGCTTCGTACCTGGTTTAAATTCGAAGGCATCTAGTACACTTGAGCAACTCTTGAGTGCAGCACCATACAAACAGACTCTCTAACGAAAACAAGACAGTTTCTAAGTTTGCAAAGATTTCATAGATAATATATGTGGTTGAGCACACGTTTTCAAAACTTATGGGGTCATATTCCCCCACGACTGTACATTAATGTACTATGTTTACTGTTGAGGAGTATATTAGTATGTTAGCATCGACATATTCCTATCTTTTAAAGCAGAGATATATTTTATCTAATAAAAATCTATTGTATATAAAGTAGAGGTATCTGTGTTTCAAAATTGCATTGATAATTCAATAATAAATAGAAAAACATTTATTTAATAAAAATTACACGCGTTTTAGAACTATTTGCAGTTATTGTATCTTTTGAAGTAGCAACATACGATGATAGATGTGTGGGATGAGCAGCGCCCTCGTCAACGGTACTGGTATTGTTATGCTGCTGTGTGTCTGACGGAGAAAGATATTACTATTCTGGGGAAATCCTTATCGATTGATGATGTGTACCCTCACACTGCTGAGATTGAAGAGAGCTTCTTTCAACGGAACCATGAGTCAGACTTTCATTATCGTGATCTTGCTCAAGTAGTTGGGAAAGTTGACGCAGGTGACTTTGGAGTGAGTTCGTTGGTTGTATGAAGTTGAAAGTTTGCTGGTTGTATTATGGTGAGAGTTTGGTTATTGTGAAAGTAGAGAGTCTGCTAGATTTGCATATTTTCTTTTAAGATCAAGGGGGGTCAGAAGCAAATATTGGAAATTAGTCATAAGCTATAATTCATGTGTGATTCCGATCATTACAATCCGTGAGCAGAGTAGTTTAGGATGTCAAGAATGCCTTTTTGGTAAAAACGGATCTAAGAGTAATTTTTAGTCTATTTTCGGATGCTGCAATGAAAATATTAGAGTGTGGTACGGATCTGACGAACAAAATTCTCCAATTTTAAATATAGTTCTCAGCAGCGTTCAGAAATTATAAAAACCTTCTACTCCAGGGATTATCAGAACGGTGAAAAACTTCAAAACTCAAAACTTCAAAAATACCAGTAAGTTAAGAGAACGGTGCTTAACTGTATAGGGAAGGAAATGGCGATCTTCATGGTTACCACTCATTATCCACTCAGTTGTCCGTCCGCAAGGTTATTGGGAAGCTGCTCGACATTACGACAATAAACATTTCCATCAGGCTTCATGAATGGGCTATTTGGGTTTGACGTTAACAGAAGATTCATGTATGCAATATTAAATGGTTCTATAAGATTTCAAGATTGTAATAAAAAAGAACATGATTGGGTCTTCCTTAACGTTACATGTACATTCGATAATGTAGTTCGAGATTATCCTGCAAGTATTATGTTGTTTGGGTGTGTGACAAGATTTGAGAAAGTGACTGATTGCGCATCAAACAATAAAAACAAAATTAGAATTAGGTTCTGCCAGCAACAAACAGGAACTCAGAGATTCGAGAAACACCTTTATCTCCTATTTTATACTATGTGGCCATCCACCGTGTATGCTTTGGGTTTTCCCCATTTTTCAAGAAATAAGTTTTAGCGAAGAGTTTGGAAACAGAGAATTCAAGGTTTATGGATGATGGTTTGGTTTGGGAGAACCTGACAGTTCATTGGCTCTATGGGCATAGACCTTAAGTCACCTGACGATCCAGGAAAAGTGCTAGATTTTATGCAATTGTCAAAACTGCTGGTTCTGGCGTTATCAACTCTCTCTCTGCAATTTTTTTTTTTAAGTAGGCTGTAAGTGTGCACGTATTTATTTATTTATGTACTTCATGTATATATACATTGCAAATATTAGGTATATTAAGTTTTCGTTAAATGTTCTGTTTAAAGGAAGCTAGGTATTTTCTTTTTACTGTTAACCATAAATTTTAACTATGAAATCGAATCCTCGCATAAATTGTGATAGAAAATAAATAGCTACATGGTCGTAGCCTACACCACCATCTATTATAGCAAAACAACCACCGTTTCCATCTGTGTATAGATCAAGAACCTCAATTGCTGTAATTTTCTTTTTATTTTTTCTGTTCACAGGGTATTCAAGAAATTCTTCAATAAATCCTAATAATGACCACTTGTGTGTCATTCGAGTCGAATACAACAATCTGAAAAAAAAAAAATTAAAAAATCGTTAGTGAAAAAGGGTATTATCCAGTAACTTATTCATAACTACAACTGAATATTCTTTAATAATGTTTGATAAAAGGACCTGGCTAACTTGGTGATTCTAGGTACATTCCATTGTAGAAGTATACTGATCCTACAAACTAGATTTATCTGCAAAGGCATTTTTCAATTCTTCTACGGAACATTACTACATATTTACAAAAGCACCTGTACAATATACTTGTTTTTTTTGTGTGCATTCCGTTAACAATATAACAGAAGATAAATTTAATATCAAATTCCTATACTTAACGTTTAAAGCCGAACTAATTTATAATTATGTTTCCCAAATTCTTAAAATGTGATTTACTTAAAAGAAATGGCACTACTATATGTAATAATAAATACGTCATTATTATTCATTGTTATTTTTATCGAGTGCATAGTTAATGCTACTGATCTAGCTAAAACATATTGTTTAATAATATTAATAACGATCTATTTTGGAAGGAATTAGCTCAGTGTTAGCGTATACTGGATATAAAAGCAGAGATCCCGAGTTCGAATCTAGGTGCTTGCTCCTAGATTTTCTCTGCGTTGTTCACTGTCCTGTGCTGCACAGTGGTGCTGTAACTAGAGGAGGCCGGCTGTGCACTGATAAATAACGATCTATCAAGTTTTATGAAGGTATATAAGATTATTTTTAATGATTCCAAGTGTTTATGTAAATTCTTAGAAGTTCCGTAATTATTATCAAAGTTTTGTATTTTACTCACATTATTCGTGAGATTGATTCAAAAAAATTATCCGCATACTTTTGTAAATACCATAAAAGGAAAAAATAATAATGTGATATCATTTTTTTAAAGGAACGTAAAATAATATAATTCCCGGAGTGATTGATTATTTTTACAGAAAAATAAGTATCCGTAAGGAATCCAGCCCAATAATACAAGCGAGGGAAGGGATTAGCTATGCGGTTAGCGTATTGGGTTCCCGCGTGGAGGTCCCGAGTTCGAATCCAGATGCTGACCCTTAGATTTTCTCTTCCTAGGAGCTTCTCACAGCAATTTGAAGTTATTGTTGTATAAAATAGATTAATAATCTCTTATACATACATTCGCTCTGAACACTTATACAATGATTCTTCTATAGAATTAAGGGCAATATTCGAACCAAATAATTCCTAATAAGGAAAATAGTATATACAGGGTGTTCAGCATAAGACTACGGTAACTTCGGGAGGCGATTCTAGGCATCATTTGCAACAAAAAATTCCATATAAACTATGGCTCGATTCGGCTCCGTTTTGTAGATATTTTTAATTTTATGTTTTTTCAAGGTATTACTACTTTTTACCAAACATTTGTCTATATTTCTCAAACTATTATAGCTGTAGCAATTTCAATAAGCACATTAGAAAGAAGGTGAAATTTCCTTTTAAATAAGCTAATTTATATTTCAAAATAATAATATTAAGTATTTCACTTTGTGGTCCAAACATAAGAAATAGCAAGTTTATAATTTTTTCCAAAAACTTTGACTTCATTTTTCTCAAAAACATTTTATATGAAAAAACCGTGCACTATTCAGGAAAAACATCTACATACGACCACCTTTCGAACGGTTACAATAATTGGGGTTATGTTAAAAATTGATGCAGAAATTTGTGATTAACTGCAAAAAAGTAGGCCTCAAAACAGCGTCGGCATCATGAAAGGAATTCACCTACCATAAGAATATAACTGATCAGAATCATAAAATCCAGTACGACTTTTTGCAAACGTGTAATTTAATAATTAATTTATTTAAGAACTATATTCAAAAATATATAATTTACATTATAAGCATTTATTATAAGCAAAATAATAAAATAATATAAAAAGAAGAACTTGGTGTATGATGTTTAGCTAGCTTCTCCACTATTCCCATATGTTGGCATAATGATAGCAAAACGGAACTAAATATCTAATGAAACTGTAGACTTTAAACTGGCTTTTCTTCTTGTTGCATTTATTTATTTTTATAAGTCGTATTAGGATAAAACATTTTTTAACTCGGGGATTAGAACGATAAGTAAGTTCTTGATTACTTATAAGCTCTCCACAACCGCCTAGTTCCAAAAGTTTGTTGAGTAGTTCAAAAAAATCTGTTTTATTCAATTTATTTAGCATATTTGTAAATTAACTAAAGAATAGCACACAGTCCTAAACTCGTTAAACGAAAATCCTTTCTTTTGGAATAGGTACCTAACGCTCATTTTACATCTTACACCAATTTCTTCTTTTTATATTATTTTATTATTTATAATGTAAATTATATATTTTTGAATATAGTTCTTAAATAAATTAATTATTAAATTACACGTTTGCAAAAAGTCGTACTGGATTTTATGATTCTGATCAGTTATATTCTTATGGTAGGTGAATTCCTTTCATGATGCCGACGCTGTTTTGAGGCCTACTTTTTTGCAGTTAATCACAAATTTCTGCATCAATTTTTAACATAACCCCAATTATTGTATACCGTTCGAAAGGTGATCGTATGTAGATGTTTTTCCTGAATAGTGCACGGTTTTTTCATATAAAATGTTTTTGAGAAAAATGAAGTCAAAGTTTTTGGAAAAAATTACAAACTTGCTATTTCTTATGTTTGGGCCACAAAGTGAAATACTTAATATTATTATTTTGAAATATAAATTAGCTTATTTAAAAGGAAATTTGACCTTCTTTCTAATGAGCTAATTGAAATTGCTGCAGCTATAATATGTTTGAGAGATATAGACAAATGTTTGCTAAAAAGTAGTAGTACCTTGAAAAAACATAAAATTAAAAATATCTACAAAACGGAGCCGAATCGAGCCATAGTTTATATGGAATTTTTTGTTGCAAATGATGCCTAGAATCGCCTCCCGAAGTTACCGTAGTCTTATGCTGAACACCCTGTATAGATGATTACCAAGTCTAAAGCAATGAGTTATTAGAAATTTACATCGGTTAGTTAGTGGAAAGAGATGTCTGAGTGGTTCGTAGATTTATCTTAATTCCCATTTATTGTGTGACAATGGTAGCCTCGAGTCGAATTTAAGTGTGACTAAAAATAGTTAACACATTATTGCTTTTAGGAACTAGTCTTTTCTTTTTACTGGCCAGCATTTTACTCAAACTAACCGATGGACATTTCTAAAACCTCATTGTTTTAGACTTTTGTAATCATTTATGTGTAGTTTTTCCTTATTTGAATATTGCCACTAATTCTATCGAAGAATGGTTGTATATTATTAATAATATTAGTGAGTTCATCCAACATAATATGTTAGTTATCATTCTTTACTATTCGGTTCTTATAATGGCAAAAATCCAACATCTTATAACAGTTAAAATCACTATTAGTTGAACGATTTCTTTTTCTAATTCGCACTTTATTAACGTATTGCTTACTTGTCATGTGGGGCTCTTTTTCCGAGGTAGGAAGGATACATAGTTTCTTTACATATACGAGCCGACGTGAGAACAATAGTCGACACTCCTACCACGAGTATGGTGAACCATATAGATCTGTACGGATGCATTCTATAAAACAGACTGACTGCGTTTTATTAGGTGCCACATTTTAAATTAAATTTTCCCCACTTCTTATCACGCTTTTCTTGGTCATCATAAAAATAATTAAATAGAACTAATCAGTTTAAAATACCAATAAATATCATAGAATGTTTAGCATAAAGATAGCTTAATTTGAGGCCTCTGTACTGCTTCACGATATCTTGATAAGCATCGTGTCATCATAAATTGGCATAATAATTCAAAACCTAGCCATTTATATGCGCTATTCAACGAAAGTCACGAAATAAAGCTGTTCAAGAATAATTAGATGATAAATCAACAACCTTCTGGTTACATATTGTAAGGCAGCACAGAAGTTTGGAACTACAGTCACGAGCTGCAATGGTAAAATGTTACATGATACTGGATTCGAACCCGGTAACGAGGGGAAAAAAATTATAGGAAACTGAGCTAAATTGGGAGTTTACTGATAAGTTGTGGGTCAGAACCTTGAGAACTGTAGAATCAGGCATTATGTTTTTGAAAATGAAATTCAAATATCAATAATCGTAAATATATCTGGCCGCCGCAAGAAGCGAACAATAAACAGGTTTTTCGTGTTTCCTGAGATTTCCTAGGCAGACATCACAGCAGACTTAATATGTTAGGCCTATTTATCAATTTGGTTCAATTTATTTTTTAGATGGTCTTCTTAAATGCTTATCTGGGGGAGATGTGAAGTCATTAACTTCAACTTCTCCTTTAATGGTACAGTATAGAAATTTGTTAGAGAGGATGTCCCATACTAAAGCGTTCAATGCGTGATTCACCAATGATAATAATTAATAAGAAATAAATTTATTAAAAGTTACGACTCCAATGATCGGTAGTAAAAAAAAAGGAAAAAAAACACATAATACTAGTTTGATATTTTTAAAAACAAAAATTTACTGCTACTCTTTTACGGTCGTAAACAAAAATGATTATTTTTATTACCACAGTAGAAATTTAATTATGAATAATATAGGTTTTAGAAATAATAAGCATTAATTACATAATTACAATTATTATTACGGTTATTGTAATTTTCCATATTTTGGTTATATTGAAATGTTGAAGGTAACATACAATATTAATTCTATTGTTCAATTACATGATGCAATTTCTTTAATTTTAATGGCACATTTATTACAACTATAAAATTGTTTAATTTCTGAGCTGAAAATAGTACTTCAAATGTTTCGTACCATTTCTCTGAGCCAATAAAAATATGTTTTATGCATTTGGTACGATTTAAATGACAAATTGTACAATCATTAAGAAGGAATTTGCCCTATAATTTTATCTTTTATAGAAAAAGAGAAAAAAAAAATTCAAAGTTGGGTATTTTTCAACGTGACGCTTTTTCATGCAGTTTTTGACGAAAAAACTACCGGTCAGTTTTAATTCAATTTTATAATCAATCAATGTTTTCGAATATATATAGTAATTTGGTATAGTTTTAGCTAGAAGTTCTGATCTAGACCAGCGTTTCCCAACCTGTGGTACGCGTACTACTGGTGGTACGCCAGCTGCTAGTTGGTGGTACGCGAAAAATAATCAATAATGGTGGATATAAAAAATAATTTAAAAAAGTTTGAGCAAAAATATATGTAAATAGTTGTATATAGTAGAGGGATGAATGTGTGAAGCGAATGTATTTATAAGTAAGAATGGAGAGTGAGTGATATTCTAGTGATAAGCACCTAGACGATGCTGGCTGTATTAATAGACGATGCTGGCTGTATTAATAGACGATGCTGGCTGTATGGCGAAAGCCAATGCCAAAAAAAAAAAAAATCAAAGAAACGTTTTTCCAATAATTCATAAAAATTATTTTAATTAATAATATTATGCAGCAAAGCTGTTAATATGTACAGTAACAACTTTAGTCTGTCCCAAAATATTCGAGAAAATATAATAGCACATTTAACCGGATTAAATTGTCTTTCATAGAGTATTTTCCAAAACCCGAAAACACAAATGATAATTGGATTTGAAACCCCTTCTATAAAGAAAATTTATGAAAAGCTACATCATTATCGATAAAAGATAAAGAAAATTTAATAGAATTATCATGTGACAGAACCTAAAAGATATCACTGAAAAGATCTGCTTAAAGAGACTGAAGGTAATGAGCAAGCTCTATCCAAGCAACATTAAATTTAATTGGTACTTACATGTAGTTGAATGCTTAAAAGAAATTAATTTAGAAGATTTGGGCACAAATATAATAATCCTAAAGATGAACTTTGTAAATTTAATAATAATTTTGATAAGAAAAATATGTACGCAATTTTTAATTATTTAAAAAAAGTTTGAAAACTAAGATCTTACACTTTACAAAGTTTATAAAGTGAACATGAACTTGAACTCCTTTGTAACAGATACATTGTATCTCTGAACAAATAAAGGTAATAATAATAAATATATAGGTAATAATCCCACACATCTATCGTATGTTACTACTTCAAAACATAAAATAACTGCAAATAGTTCTAAAACGTATGTAATTTTTTTTAAATAAATGTTTTTCTATTTATTATTGCACAATTTTGAAAAAGCAGATACCTCTACTTTATATAGAATAGAATTTTATTAGATAAAATATATCTCTGCTTTAAAAGATAGGAATATGTGCCGTTTATTTTGAATGTGGGGCAAGTCTATTTTTTGTTATTTTGATATATTTAAGGTTTTGTGGTTCAATAAATTTAAAAATATTGGTAAATATTAATAGGCATATTTTTTGTATTTTGTGGTGTTAGATAATGTAACTTTATAATCCAATAGTGTTTATTGTGCTGGTTAAGAAAAATAAAGATTTAATAATAATAATAATAATATAATAAAGTGCCTTTATTCAAAATTTTACAGAATTACATATTTGTTTATTTAATTCGTAACAGACAAATACTCATGGTTGAAGAACCGTCTGAGGGTTGTCCCTACTTATTTTTACCCTTCTACATGATGAAAGCACAATGAATGAACTGTTAAATAAATACAACAATACAAAGAAAAACAGAAACAATAAAAGAAACAATGATAAAACAAAACAAAAAATAAGGCACAAAAGACAGAAGCAAAAACTAAAATACAGAAAACAAAATATTCTTAAATACAGTATACGACGTTATATAATAAAGAATAATCAAAATTAAGGCCACTTAATATTTCATTTATTTACGGAATAGGGATACAGACACGTTTAGGTGATACAGATACACATTAATAATAGATAAAACAGTTTAATAATTAAATTCCTTCACCAGTTCGTATCTATATGCCCATGCCACTTTACAATAGTTTACCAAGCTTTTCCAACATTTGCCATTTAAATAGTCCATAAACTCCAGCTTATTTAAACAGTCTTTCTTAAAATATATGGACCTAAACTCTCTTAATATTGGGCATACCGCTATAAAGTGAAACACGTTTTCTTCTCTGTTTTCTAAATTACACAGAGAACATAACTTGATTTCCTTGTTGAATACATACTTATTGAGGTATAGCGACTCTCCCCTAACTTTAATTATCCACCCAATGGAGCGAGCATCCAAGTTATTGCAATGTACTAAATTGGGTTGTGGGTCCAACGTTTTATAAAGAGTATGATGCTGACTGTTCATGGCTAAAAGCTTGTATTTATCAAGTAGGCCATTCTTAATATTTTCCATCACTGAATTGACACTTATGTTAAATTTGATGAACTCAGTGAACGAGATTTTATAGGTATCACAGAGTTTTACCCAATCCTTATACAGAAACAATTTTCTCGCTATGATCTCGTTCATCAGAATATTTGGGTATCGATGCGCCGGTAGGGTTAGACATCTTTTTACATATAAAAATAAAATACAGATTTTTACAAAAAAAAATAAAGATTTATTATAACTAAATGGACTTGCCTCATTTTCAAAATTAATGAATTATTGTAATCGTTGATTTAAATGGATAATATTTCAGTCGTATCAGTCTTTTTTTAACAATTAAAACAAAATACTAATCAATAGTTCAACTATTCTTCTTCTTTTTTTGGAATCATTTTGGTCCGAATTGCCTTCGTATTCAGATTCTGATTCCAAGATTCTTCTTTTATTACCGATTTTCATGGGTCTTATTTCTACAAACATAATAAAAATAATAAAATTACTTGCAAATGAGGATTTTATTGAAATGGCGTTATTACCCAGAAAAGTAATAATAATAATAAATTGTCTTTATTTAAAAGAATTTACAATCTCAATTTTTTTTTTTTTTTTTTTATGCATGAAAACAAGACAATACGTACTACATGGTCAAATGACCGTCCGAGGGGTTCAAAGGAGCTGCAACTCTATGATATAGGAAAAAGCGAACGATAAATAAATTGCAAAAAATAAAAATAAAATCAAATAATTAAGCAAATAATCAATCCTCCAAATCACATCAAATTAATATAAATAAATAAACAATCTTCCAAATCACATCAAATTGATATAAATAAATAAACAATCTTCCAAATCACATCAAATTAATATAAATAAATAATCAATCCTCCAAATCACATCAAATTAATATAAATAAATAAACAATCTTCAAATCACATCAAATTAATATAAATAAATAAACAATCTTCCAAATCACATCAAATTATTATAAATAAATAAACAATCTTCCAAATCACATCAAATTAATATAAATAAATAAACAATCTTCCAAATCACATCAAATTAATATAAATAAATAAACAATCTTCCAAATCACATCAAATTGATATAAATAAATAAACAATCTTCCAAATCACATCAAATTAATATAAATAAATAATCAATCCTCCAAATCACATCAAATTAATATAAATAAATAAACAATCTTCCAAATCACATCAAATTAATATAAATAAATAAACAATCTTCCAAATCACATCAAATTAATATAAATAAATAAACAATCTTCCAAATCACATCAAATTAATATAAATAAATAAACAATCTTCAAATCACATCAAATTAATATAAATAAATAAACAATCTTCCAAATCACATCAAATTATTATAAATAAATAAACAATCTTCCAAATCACATCAAATTAATATAAATAAATAAACAATCTTCCAAATCACATCAAATTAATATAAATAAATAAACAATCTTCCAAATCACATCAAATTGATATAAATAAATAAACAATCTTCCAAATCACATCAAATTAATATAAATAAATAATCAATCCTCCAAATCACATCAAATTAATATAAATAAATAAACAATCTTCCAAATCACATCAAATTAATATAAATAAATAAACAATCTTCAAATCACATCAAATTAATATAAATAAATAAACAATCTTCCAAATCACATCAAATTATTATAAATAAATAAACAATCTTCCAAATCACATCAAATTATTATAAATAAATAAACAATCTTCCAAATCACATCAACTTAATATAACTTTTTTTTTCTTTTTTTTTTAAACTAAAACCTAAAAAAAAAAAAAAAAAACCTAACGAAATCAACAGCTCGTATAATCAGAAAACAATGTTATGCATGATGAAGACATTACAATAAACTCTGCCTTAACATCCATGCCTCTTTACAGTAGCCGATAAGCCTATACCAGTCATCTCCGTTAACATAGTTCATAAACTGATACCCTTCTAACCATGATTTGAGATTTTGAAAGATTAAGTTTTAAATTCCATTTTTCACAGTAACGTTCAAATGCGTTGATAGACTTTTGTAAAGATTTTACTTCTGAGGAGATCAAAACAATATCGTCTGCAAACGCCAGACTCTCTAGCGAAAACAGGACAGTTTCTAAGTTTGCAAAGATTTCATAAATAATATATGTGGTTGAGCACACGTTTTCGAAACTTATGGGGTCATATTCCCCTCACGACTGTACATTAATGTACTATGTTTACTGTTGAGGAGTATATTAGTGTATTAGCATCAACATATTCCTATCTTTTAAAGCAGAGATATATTTTATCTAATAAAAATCTATTGTATATAAAGTAGAGGTATCTGTGCTTCAAAATTGCATTGATAATTCAATAATAAATAGAAAAACATTTATTTAAAAAAAATACATACGTTTTAGAACTATTTGCAGTTATTTTATGTTTTGAAGTAGTAACATACGATAGATTTGTGGGATGAGCAGCGTACTCGTCGACGGTACTGGTATTGTTATGCTGCTGTATGTCTGACGAAGAAAGATACTACTATTCTGGGGAAATCCTAATCGATTGATGATGTGTACCCTGCTGAGATTGCAGAGAGCTTCTTTCAACGGAACCATGAGTCTGACTTTCATTATCGAGATCTTGCTCAGTTAGTTACATACGTCTTAGAACTATTTGCAGTTATTTTATGTTTTGAAGTAGTAACATACGATAGATGTGTGGGATGAGCAGCGTACTCGTCGACGGTACTGGTATTGTTATGCTGCTGTATGTCTGACGGAGAAAGATACTACTATTCTGGGGAAATCCTTATCGATTGATGATGTGTACCCTGCTGAGATTGCAGAGAGCTTCTTTCAACGGAACCATGAGTCAGACTTTCATTATCGAGATCTTGCTCAGTTAGTTGGGAAAGTTGACGCAGGTGACTTTGGAGTGAGTTTGTTGGTTGTATTAAGTTCAGAGTTTGCTGGTTGTATTATGGTGAGAGTTTGGTTATTGAGAAAGTAGAGAGTCTGCTAGATTTGCATACTTTCTTTTAAGATCAAGGGGGGTTAGAAGCAATTGTTGGAAATTAGTCATAAGCTATAATTCTTGTGTGATTCCAATCATTACAATCCGTGAACAGAGTAGTTTAGGATGTCAAGAATGCCTTTTTGGTATAAAACGGATCTAAGAGTAATTTTTAGTCTATTTTCGGATGCTGCAATGAAAATATTAGAGTGTGGTACGGATCTGTCGATCAAAATTCTCCACTTTTAAATATAGTTCTCAGGAGCGTTCAGAAATTATAAAAACCTTCAACTCCAGGGATTATCAGAACGGTGAAGTTAAAATCGCTCATATTACTAAAACTATTCTAAAAAAAATAATACTCAAAACTTCATGAATACCAGTAAGTTGAGAGAAAGGTGCTTAACTGTATAGGGAAGGGGATGGCGATCATTGATACCACTCAATATCCACTCAATTATCCGCAAGGTTATTGAGAAACGGCTCGACATTACCACAATAAACGTTTCCATCTGGCTTCAAGAATGGGCTATTTGGGTGTGACGTTAACACAAAATTCATGGATGCAATATTAAATGGTTCTATAAGATTTCAAGATTGTAATAAAATGTAGTTCAACGAGATTATCCTGCAAATATTATGTTGTTTGGGTGTGTGACCAGATTAAAGAAAGTGACTGATTGCGCTTCAAACAACAAAAACAAGATTAGAATTAGGTTCAGCCAGCAACAAGCAGGAACTACACAGATTCAAGAAGTACCTTTATCTCCTATTTTATTCAATATGGCCATCGATCGTGTATGCTTTGTGTTTTCCCCAGTTTTCAAGAAATAAGTTTAGCGAAGAGTTTGGAAACAGAGAATTCAAGGTTTATGGATGATGGTTTGGTTTGGGAGAACCTGACAGATCTTTGGCTCTATGGGCATAAACCTAAAGTCACCTGACGATCCAGGTAAAGTGCTAGATTTTATGCAATTGTCAAAACTGCTGGTTCTGGCGTTGTCAACTTTCTCTCTCTCTTTGCATTTTTTTTTTAAAGTAGGCTGTAAGTGTGCACGTATTTATTTATTTATGTACTTCATGTAAATATACATTGCAAAATATTAGGTATATTAAGTTTTCAACAAATGTTCTGTTTAAAGGAAGCTAGGTATTATTTTTTTTTAATTTTCACCATAAATTCTAACTATGAAATCAAGTCCTCGCAAAAATTCTGATATAAAATAAATTAATACATGGTTGTAGCCTACACCACCTTCTATTATAGAAAAACAACCCCCGTTTCCATTTGTGTATTGATCAATAATCTCGATTACTGTAATGTTCTTTTCATTTTTTCTGTTCACAGGGTATTCAACAAATTTTTCAATAAATCCGAATATTGACCACGTCTGTTTTATTCGAGTCTCATACAACAATCTGAAAAAAAAAAAAAAATTAAAAAATCGTTAGTGAAAAAGTGAATTATCCAGTAACTTATTCATAACTAAAACTCTTACTTTATTCTTAAATAATGTTTGATAAAGGGACCTGGTTAACTTGGTGATTCTGGGTACATACCATTGTAGAAGTATACTGATCCTACAAACTAGATTTATCTGCAAAATTATTTTTCAATTCTCCTACGGGACGTTACTACATATTTACAAAAGCAACTATACAATATACTTGTTTTTTTTACGTAAGTTGCCGGCCTATTTGATTGGGTTTTTGTAATCCTATCAAAAACACTCGTGGAGTTTTTTATAACTCCTTAAGAACGTTGAGGTATTTTTATTAAATCCTACTGTGTGCATTCCATTAACAATATAAGAGAAGATAAATTTATTATCAAATTCCTATACTATTACAAGAGTCTAAAGCAATGAGGTATTAGAAATTTACATCGGTTAGTTAGTGGAAAGGATGTCTGAGTGGTTTGTAGATCTGTTTTAATTCCCATTTATTGTGTGACAAAGGTAGGCTCGAGTTGAATTTAAGTGTGACTAAAAATAGTTAACACATTATTGCTTTTTGGAACTAGTCTTTTCTTTTTACTGGCCAACATTTTATTCAAAATAAACCGATGGACATTTCTAAAACCTCATTGTTTTAGACTCTTGTAATCATTTATATGTAGTTTTTCCTTATTTATTCAAATAATTCATCATTTTTGCCACTAATTCTATCGAAGAATGGTTGTATATTATTAATAATATTAGTGAGTTCATCCAAAATAATATGTTAGTTATCATTCTTTATTATTAGGTTGTTATAATGGCAAAAATCCAACATCTTATTACAGTTAAACAATTTCTTTTCTTTCTTTTTTTCTAATTCGCACTTTATTAAGGTATTGCTTACTTGTCGTCTGGGGCTTTTTTTCCTAAGACGGCAGTATGACTTGGAGCTTTACATACACCAGCCGACGTTAGTACAATAGTCGACACTTCTACCACGAGTATGGTGAACCAAATAGATCTGTACGGTTGCATTCTATAATATAGACTGACTGCGTTTTATTAGGTGCCACTTTTTAAATTAAATTTTCCCCACTTCTTATCACGCTTTTCTTGGTCATCATAAAAATAATTAAATAGAACTAATCAGTTTAAAATACCAATAAATATCATAGAATATTTAGCATGAAGATAGCTTAATTTGAGGTCTCTGTACTTCTTCACGATATCTTGATAAGCATCGTATCATCATAAATTGGCATAATAATTCAAAACCTAGACATTTATATGCGCTATTCAACGAAGGTCACGAAATAAAGATGGTCATGAATAATTAGAGCATAAATCAACAACCTTCTGGTAACACATTTTAAGGCAGCACAAAAGTTTGGAACTACAGTCACGAGCTGCAATGGTAAAATGTTTCATGATACTGGATTCGAACCCGGTCACGAGGGGAAAAAAATTATAGGAAACTGAGCTAAATTGGGAGTTTACTGATAAGTTGTGTGTCAGAACCTTGAGAACTGTAGAATCAGGCATTATGTTTTTGAAAATGAAATTCAAATATCAATAATCGTAAATATATCTGGCCGCCGCAAGAAGCGAACAATAAACAGGTTGTTCGTGTTTCCTGAGATTTCCTAGGCAGACATCACAGCAGACTTAATATGTTAGGCCTATTTATCAATTTGGTTCAATTTATTTTTTAGATGGTTTTCTTAAATGCTTATCTGGGGGAGACGTGAAGTCATTAACTTCAACTTCTCCTTTAATGGTACAGTATAGAAATTTGTTAAAGAGGATGTCCCATACTAAAGCGTTCAATGCGTGATTCACCAATGATAATAATTAATAAGACATAAATTTATTAAAAGTTACGACTCCAATGATCGGTAGTAAAAAAAAAGGAAAAAAAACACATAATACTAGTTTGATATTTTTAAAAACAAAAATTTACTGCTACTCTTTTACGGTCGTAAACAAAAATGATTATTTTTATTACCACAGTAGAAATTTAATTATGAATAATTTAGGTTTTAGAAATAATAAGCATTAATTACATAATTACAATTATTATTACGGTTATTGTAATTTTCCATATTTTGGTTATATTGAAATGTTGAAGGTAACATACAATATTAATTCTATTGTTCAATTACATGATGCAATTTCTTTAATTTTAATGGCACATTTATTACAACTATAAAATTGTTTAATTTCTGAGCTGAAAATAGTACTTCAAATGTTTCGTACCATTTCTCTGAGCCAATAAAAATATGTTTTATGCATTTGGTACGATTTAAATGACAAATTGTACAATCATTAAGAAGGAATTTGCCCTATAATTTTATCTTTTATAGAAAAAGAGAAAAAAAAAATTCAAAGTTGGGTGTTTTTCAACGTGACGCTTTTTCATGCAGTTTTTGACGAAAAAACTACCGGTCAGTTTTAATTCAATTTTATAATCAATCAATGTTTTCGAATATATATCTGTACCTCGGAGGGAAAAGGCACCATGTCACAAAAATTAAATTTTACAGGGGAGCCAAATGAAGATATTTTTCCAAATTCATTTTTTGTTCCACTTTTCCGGTTATACTCTTTCCTGTACTTCTCACCGTAATTATTATAGTTGGTATGGCCACTTTAACTCCCATATTTTAAAATATTTTACTTTGATCTCCATTGTGAAAAAAATTTATGTCCATGTAGTGCCTTTTACCCTTAAGCAATGAAGTATGATAGTGTTTTTTAAAAATACATAAATCGCTTAATAGTAAACATACGGCATAGTGCTTTACACCGGTAGAAAGAGCAACAAAAAATTTGTAAAATGATGCCAAAATCTGAAAATCGAAAAAAATGGACATGGTGCCTTTTCCTTCCGAGGTACAGATATAGTAATTTGGTATAGTTTTAGCTAGAAGTTCTGATCTAGACCAGCGTTTCCCAACCTGTGGTACGCGTACTACTGGTGGTACGCCAGCTGCTAGTTGGTGGTACGCGAAAAATAATCAATAATGGCGGATATAAAAAATAATTTAAAAAAGTTTGAGCAAAAATATATGTAAATAGTTGTATATAGTAAAGGGATGAATGTGTGAAGCGAATGTATTTATAAGTAAGAATGGAGAGTGAGTGATATTCTAGTGATAAGCACCTAGACGATGCTGGCTGTATTAATAGACGATGCTGGCTGTATGGCGAAAGCCAATGCCAAAAAAAAAAAAAATCAAAGAAACGTTTTTCCAATAATTCATAAAAATTATTTTAATTAATAATATTATGCAGCAAAGCTGTTAATATGTACAGTAACAACTTTAGTCTGTCTCAAAATATTCGAGAAAATATAATAGCACATTTAACCGGATTAAATTGTCTTTCATGGAGTATTTTCCAAAACCCGAAAACACAAATGATAATTGGATTTGAAACCCCTTCTATAAAGAAAATTTAAGAAAAGCTACATCATTATCGATAAAAGATAAAGAAAATTTAATAGAATTATCATGTGACAGAACCTAAAAGATATCACTGAAAAGATCTGCTTAAAGAGACTGAAGGTAATGAGCAAGCTCTATCCAAGCAACATTAAATTTAATTGGTACTTACAGGTAGTTGAATGCTTAAAAGAAATTAATTTAGAAGATTTGGGCACAAATATAATAATCCTAAATATGAACTTTGTAAATTAAATAATAATTTTGATAAGAAAAATATATACGCAATTTTTATTTGTTTAAAAAAAGTTTTAAAACTAAGATCTTACACTTTACAAAGTTTATAAAGTGAACATGAACTTGAACTCCTTTGTAACAGATTCATTGTATCTCTGAACAAATAAAGGTAATAATATTTATTTATTTATTTATTTACTCTGTTTATGCCGTTAGGCATACAGAGGGAGTTGGCTACATATGGAAAATTACATAAAATTATACTTTTGTTATAATTATACAAAATTAATTAAAGTAAAAATAAAAATAAATTGAAATTAGAACACTTTCCTTACCTAACAAAATAGTAGTATGTTACTTATGTACATGAATTAAAACAAGTAAACAAAAAAACAGAAAAACAAGCAAAAAAGCAGAATTACAAATAAAGAGAAAGAGAGAGAGACAGGAGATTTCTTGAAGTTACAATAATAATTAACCAATAACATTAAGATAATAAAGAATTTCTTAATTTAAAACTTTCGGTACAAAACAAGTATATATCTTTTATTTTCTCTTCCGACGTATTAATAGAAAAACTTAATAATGAAATAAATTTATCGTAGTCTGGGGTCGCAGAAAAATGTTTTTCTAAATATTTAGTCCTGTGTGATGATGAGGCCGGGCAATTCAATAAAAAGTGAAATAAGTCATTTGGTGCTTGTAATTGGCAGAGAGGACAAGTTAAATCTGCATCAAATTGATAGTACTGGTTATTAAAATGTATGCGACACATTTTTTTGTTATAAAGTCGCAACTGCACTATCAACCTAAGCTTGCTTATATGCATGTTTACCTTAAGATGCGGCTCGTCTAGATCATAGGTACTTAGATTGCGATAATTAAGATTATATCTACTATTTACAATGGCTTCAACATCACGACTTACTAGATTATTTCTAAAACTCGTTAAAATAGACTTATATTTTTCTTCAACTAGTTTCAAGTTCTGTGATTGCCATACGTTGTCAAAACCGATACAAGAAAGATAATGTTTCAGCTCTCTTGCCCAATTAAATGGCATGCCTGTATTGTCTATCAAATCTAATTGCTTCAGAAAACACATTTTAGAGAGGTTATAATCAGGCATTTTCAAAATAGCAAGCCACCAACTTAACATTCTGCTGAAAACTTTAAATTGTATGTGCACTCTTCCACATTCCATTCTAACATAATGGTTGGGAGTACTTCTAGGCAAATGTAGCAGCAATTTAAAAAATCTTAATTGACCCTTCTCAATTTTATCCGAATATCTGCATGCCCAAACCTCTGACAAGTACAAGAGAACACTTTCAGAAATTGCTTCATAAAGTTTACATTTGGTTTCCCAGTTATCGCTTCTACATGATTTTAAAAGAGCTAGGGCAGATTGAGTGGCAGCCATATTTTTCCCCAGAAAGTACTCCGTGGCCTTTATAAATTTAGCAGATGAAGCAATTGGGACTCCTAAATAAATAAATTTATTCTGATAATCTATGGGCTCAGTTCCATACTTTAGAAGTTTCTTTTCTGCAAATGTTCCAGATTTAGTAAACACCATTGTTATTGTTTTTTTAATATTCACTTTCAACAAGTTTTCATCACAGTACTCTTTTAATAGATTTAACTTTCTTTGAGCCTCAATCCAAGTAGGAGAGAACAAAACTATATCGTCTGCGTATAGTAATATTTGTAGATCTCTGTTTTTGTACAAAGGAATTCCCACGGAATTATTAAACACTTGGACAATATTGTGAGTAAAAAGAGAAAAAAAAATTGGGCTCAAAACTTCTCCCTGTAAAATTCCTTCCGAGACCGGGATTTCAGCAGAATTATAGGATTCATCGGATATAAGCATCACGGCATTATCATATAATACTTTCATTATCTGCAGTAATTTACGGCTTATCCCCAGATTGTATAATTTATGCCATAACTTGTCGTGATTTACGGTATCGAAAGCTCTTTTTAGGTCAATAAAAGTGGCGTAAACCTTTCTTTTTTTCAACCTCAAATATGCGTTTACAATTCCCGACAATATAAATACATTATCACGGCACCCTTTACCTTTTCGAAAACCTAGCTGCTCCTCAGGTATGACGTAATTACATTCCACCCAGTTTCCAAGCCTTTCATTAATAATATTTGTAAATATTTTTGTGAGACAATTAAATATTGCGATCCCCCGGTAATTGAACGGGTCTTGAGGGTCTCCAAATAAAGGTAATAATAATAAAACAGCACACTCGGAATAACAAATTTCACGAAATACAATCATTTGTACGAAGTGGTACAATTTTGTATGATGTACTCCCAAGTGGTACGCGAGTCAAAAAAGGTTGGGAAACGCTGATCTAGACCATTAATTTAACCAAACATAAAGGAAGCTTATTGAAAGATATATCTTAGTGACTAATAAATTTGCTCTTACTTAAAACAGTGTAATTATTAGATCATTTTTGTAAAGGAAGCTCAACTGATTGGGTGTCAAAAATAGAATTGAAAATGTTTACGATAATAGTTACATTTAGATGGATGTAGTTAATAATAATAATTATTATTATTATTTATTTATTGCTTTTAAATTTTGTACAATTCATAGCAAGGGTTGGTCTCGGTTACACATTATTATATATCTATATACAACACACAATAGAGTGATACATACAATTTTATAATATATTTGCTAATAATTATACACAATTAAATAACTATGAGATAGAGTATACAAATAAAAAGAAAGAAAAAGTAAACAAATCTGCGTTTAAAAAACAAACAAATAAGAAATATCAACCCACAAGTATAGCTCTTAGCCTTAATGCATTATAAACATAAAAATATATACTTTTTAATTTACTCAAGTTATCAACAGAAAGGAGATCTTCCTCTTGGTCTTGAAACTTTACATTCGATCGCACATAACTTCTTAAATAAGTGTCCCTAAAGAAAGATAATACAGTACACTCTAACAAAAAATGTGCAAATTCATCTTTAGAACATTTACATAAAGAACAAACATTATCAGGATTGAAGCTATGAACAGTTCCATTTAGATAAATTCTAGGTTTGATTTTGCTCATTAGGCGGATTTGTGACAAAGTCCGAATAAATTTAGGATCACATCTGAAGTAGATGTATGGTTCAGGCAAACCAAGAAGGCTTATGCTTCTAAAATAGTTATTAAAGGAAGCATGAGTCACAGAAAGTACATCCTTACTCAACAAATTATTTAGTTAATAATAAACTTTCGATAAGAATGTGGTATTAAAGAGTACCATTAAATGTACCCAACTGAGTTCTGAGCTGGAAAAAAAATTACATTATTAAAATGGCTGCAATATTTTCTTTAAACTTCTCTGTTTTGTTTTTCAAACATACTACGAAACCTTTTTTAATATCACTTTGGTTTTAAACTCTGTTTCTGAGAATATTGATTGTAGAGGTAGATGTATCGTTATTCTTCCTTCAACAGTATCCTTTTAAGATAGAGAACTTGTCAGGGAATTTTTTAGTGCAAATCTAGGTTTTAGAAAAAAGATAATTTATTTCATTTACGGTTATAAAAAGTAGAGTAAGTAATCATCTCTTATTTTTTGACACACATTTTACATCTTGGCCCATGTCAAATCGCACCATACTTTTTCAAGATTATACAAGCATAAAGTAGAAATTAATTGTAAATGTTAACATCCTCTTTGGCTCACCATATCTCTATGTAAACTGGGAGAGGGGAGTATTTATCAAATAAACAGCTTATCAAATACTGGTTTATGTTTGGTGGAGGCTAGAGATTTTGTTTTAATTGTCTGCCATACATTTTAACTATGAAATCGAATGCTCGATTAAATTTTAATTAAAAATGGATTTGTGCATAATTATAGCCTACACCCCCTTTAATTATATAAAAACAAACTTCGTTCCCGTTTTGATATTGATCAAGAATCTCGATAGATGAAATGTTCCTTTGTACTTATCCTCTCAAAGGGTATATTAAGTCTTTTTACGGTTATAAAAAGTAGAGTAAGTAATCATCCCTTATTTAGTGACACAACAAAATTTAATTAAATTTAGCTCATTTTCCTATAATTTTTTTCCCCTCGTGGCTGGATTCGAATCCAGTATCATGAAACATTTTACCATTGCAGCTCGTGACTGTAGTTCCAAACTTTTGTGCTGCCTTACAATATGTTACCAGAAGGTTGTTTATTTATGCTCTAATTATTCATGACCATCTTTATTCGAGAACTTCGTTGAATAGCGCACATAAATGGCTAGGTTTTGAATTATTATGCCAATTTATGATGATACGATGCTTATCAAGATATCGTGAAGCAGAACAGAGGCCTCAAATTAAGCTATCTTCATGCTAAACATTCTATGATAGTTATTGTTATTTTAAACTTAGTTCTATTTAATTATTTTTATGATGACCAAGAAAAGCGTGATAAGAAGTGGGAAAAATTTAATTTAAAAAGTGGCACCTAATAAAACGCAGTCAGTCTGTATTATAGAATGCAACCGTACAGATCTATTTGGTTCACCATACTCGTGGTAGAAGTGTCGACTATTGTACTAACGTCGGCTGGTGTATGTAAAGCTCCAAGTCATACTGCCGTCTTAGGAAAAAGAGCCCCAGACGACAAGTAAGCAATACCTTAATAAAGTGCGAATTAGAAAAAAAAAAGAAAAGAAATCGTTCAACTAATAGTGATTTTAACTGTTATAAGATGTTGGATTTTTGCCATTATAAGAACCAAATATTTGCCAAAAAGAACTCGGGACCTCCGCGCGGGAACCCAATACGCTAACCACATAGCTATTCCCTTCCCTCGCTTGTGTTGTTATTTTTAATCTTATATACCTTCATAAAACTTGATAGATCATTATTTTATTTTATTTTTTAATTTTAGACACCCGGAGCTTTTATCAGTTCACTGCCGGCCTCCTCTAGTTACAGACAACATTGTGCAGCACAGGACAGTGAACTAGGAAGAGAAAATCTAGGAGCAAGCAACTAGATTCGAACTCGGGACCTCTGCTTTTATATCCAGTATACGCTAACACTGAGCTAATTCCTTCCAAAATAGATCGTTATTAATATTATTAAACAATATATTTTAGCTAGATCAGTAGCATTAACTATGCACTCGATAAAAATAACAATGAATAATAATGGTGTATTTATTACAAATAGTAGTGGCATTTCATTTAAGTAAATTACATTTTCTTAAAATAAGAACATGAATACGACAAAGAATACGACAAACATAATTATAAATTAGATCGGGTTTAAACGTTAAGTAATTGAATTTGATATTAAATTTATCTTCTGTTGTATTGTTAATGGAATGCTATAATAGAATGGAAGGATATAATAAAAATACCTAAACGTACTTAAGTAGGTATAAAAAACCCACGAGTGTTTTTGATAGGATTACAAAAACCCAATCAAATAGGCTCATAATAATCAAATGGTGGCAGTGACGTAAAAAAAGCAAATATATTGTACAGGTGCTTTTGTAAATATATAGTAATGTCCCGTAGGAGAATTGAAAAATACCTTTGCAGATAAATCTAGTTTGTAGAATCAGTATACTTCTACAATGGAATGTACCCAGAATCACCAAGTTAGCCAGGTCCCTTTATCAAACATTATTAAAGAATAAAGTAAGAGTTGTAGTTATGAATAAGTTACTGGATAATACACTTTTTCACTAATAATTTTTTAATTTTTTTTTTTTCAGACTGCTGTATCGAAATCGAATAAGAAAAGACTATCAATTCTTAGGATTTGCTGGAAAATTTATTAAGTACCCTTTGGAAGGGCAAGAAAGAAAGAACATTACATTAATCGAGATTATTGATCAATACACAGATGGAAACGGGGGTTGCTTTGCTATAAAAAAAGGTGGTGTAGGCTACGACCATGTAGACCTATTTCTTATATCACAATTTATGCGAGGACTCGATTTCATAGTTAAAATTTATGGTGAAAATTAAAAAAAAATACCTAGCTTCCTTTAAACAGAACATTTAACGAAAACTTAATATACCTAATATTTTGCAATGTATATATACATGAAGTACATAAATAAATAAATACGTGCACACTTACAGCCTACTTAAAAAAAAAATTGCTGAGAGAGAGAGTTGACAACGCCAGAACCAGCAGTTCTGACAATTGCATAAAATCTAGCACTTTACCTGGATCGTCAGGTGACTTAAGGTCTATGCCCATAGAGTTAAAGAACTGTCAGGTTCTCCCAAACCAAACCATCATCCATAAACCTTGAATTCTCTGTTTCCAAACTCTTCGCTAAAACTTATTTCTTGAAAACTGGGGAAAACACAAAGCATACACGATCGATGGCCATATTGAATAAAATAGGAGATAAAGGTACTTCTTGAATCTGTGTAGTTCCTGCTTGTTGCTGGCTGAACTTAATTCTAATCTTGTTTTTGTTGATGAAACGCAATCAGTCACTTTCTTAAATCTGGTCACACACCCGAACAACCTAATATTTGCAGGTTAATCTCGTTGAACTACATTATCGAATGTACATGTAACGTTAAGGAAGACCGAATCATGTTCTTTTTTATTACAATCTTGAAATCTTGTAGAACCATTTAATATTGCATACATGAATCTTGTGTTAACGTCACACCCAAATAGCCCATTCATGAAGCCTGATGGAAAAGTTTATTGCCGTAATGTCGAGCAGCTTCCCAATAACCTTGCGGACGGACAACAGACTGGATAATGAGTGGTAACCATGAAGATCGCCATTCCCTTCCCTATACAGTTAAGCACCGTTCTCTTAACTTACTGGTATTTTTGAAGTTTTGAGTTTTGAAGTTTTGAGTTTTGAAGTTTTGAGTTTTGAAGTTTTGAGTTTTGAAGTTTTGAGTTTTGAAGTTTTGAGTTTTGAAGTTTTGAGTTTTGAAGTTTTGAGTTTTGAAGTTTTGAGTTTTGAAGTTTTGAGTTTTGAAGTTTTGAGTTTTGAAGTTTTGAGTTTTGAAGTTTTGAGTTTTGAAGTTTTGAGTTTTGAAATTTTGAGTTTTGAAGTTTTGAGTTTTGAAGTTTTGAGTTTTGAAGTTTTTCACCGTTCTGATAATCCCTGGAGTAGAAGGTTTTTATAATTTCTGAACGCTGCTGAGAACTATATTTAAAAGTGGAGAATTTTGATCGTCAGATCCGTACCACAATATTTTCATTGCAGCATCCGAAAATAGACTAAAAATTACTCTTAGATCCGTTTTTACCAAAAAGGCATTCTTGACATCCTAAACTACTCTGCTCACGGATTGTAATGATTGGAATCACACATGAATTATAGCTTATGACTAATTTCCAACAATTGCTTCTAACCCCCCTTGTTCTTAAAAGAAGGTATGCAAATCTAGCAGACTCTCTATTTTCTCAATAACCAAACTCTCACCATAATACAACTAACAAACTCACTCCAAAGTCACCTGCGTCAACTTTCCCAACTACTTGAGCAAGATCTCGATAATGAAAGTCTGACTCATGGTTCCGTTGAAAGAAGCTCTCTTCAATCTCAGCAGTGTGAGGGTACACATCATCAATCGATAAGGATTTTCCCAGAATAGTAGTATCTTTCTCCGTCAGACAAACAGCAGCATAACAATACCAGTACAGTCGACGAGTACGCTGCTCATCCCACACATCTATCATCGCATGTTACTGCTTCAAAAGATATAGTAACTGCAAATAGTTCTAAAACGTATGTAATTTTTTTTAAATAAATGTTTTTCTATTTATTATTGAATTATCAATGCAATTTTGAAACACAGACTCCTCTACTTTATATACAATAGATTTTTATTAGATAAAATATATCCCTGCTTTAAAAGATAGGAATATGTTGATGCTAACATACTAATATACTCCTCAACAGTAAACATAGTACATTAATGTACAGTCGTAGGGGAGTATGACCCCATAAGTTTTGAAAACGTGTGCTCAACCACATATATTATTTATGAAATCTTTGCAAACTTAGAAACTGTCCTGTCTTCGCTAGAGAGTCCGTTCGTATGGTGCTGCACTCAAGAGTTGCTCAAGTGTACTAGAAGCCTTCCAATTTAAACCAGATGCTCAAGGTACGAAGCCAGCTAGTACAATAATTACTCACAAGGGGCTTATCACTTTATCTTGTTTTTTCTCTTTACGAATCTCTGAAATCAAAATAGAAAGAACCTCACTTTTACATTCTGCTACAAAGGGAGGGCTCTGATTCTCAGGTTATATGTACCTACATTTTTAGGGAAGAAATAGCAGTTAACAAGCTCTTTGGAAATTTTCGCCTATAAGAGGACTACGCCATAAGAAGCACAACACAGAACACACAATTCATTTCATATGTATTCATTTTGACTGGGCATCCTTTATTTAAAAAATCGAAATGAAATGTGGAACAGTCACCACTTACTTGAAAAATTTCCCAATTGGTAGGTGGACGTTAAGCCCCGCCTGAAAAAATAGGCGATTACTTTACTTTTTACTTGAAAAATTTATGTAAAAATAAAAAAAAGTAAATAAATAATAATAATAAAATAAATAAATATATATGAATGTGTATAATAATAAGAGGATAAATCGGTATTAATGAACTCAATTGAATTTATTTTATTTGTATTTAGAAAGTAAAATAATATATTCTGCTTAAAGTAAGCGGTTAATAAATTTTCTGCTGTTCATTAGTAAATATTTTGGTTAAATTTTTGTGAAACAGACTCCACGGACGTAGTTGTGACCTAGTTGTTGTCTTTATAGAAAGGTATTCTTGCTTTGTATTGTATTTACTACAAAAAAGTAATTTTATGTTGTTGATTCTGTCTTTTCAAAACATCTATGTAAAACTAGGTAGTGATTCCCTTAGCCCTTAGCATGAAATTTAGGTAGCAAGTGAGAAGGATTCATGTTGGATAATTGCACCACACACCCTACAGCCAGCAGTGTGAAGAGCAGTTAGAGTCACAATAGCCAAAACTGTTGGAGAGGATAAGCTTCCTAACCTAGGAGAGGTTCAGGGTCTTCTTTCTGACAGAACATCTCCTATATACAGGTTTGGTGAGCTTTTAAAAGTTTTTGTTTCGGTCAGAGGGGGCTTGAAATCGTGGATAGCCAGATTCAGGAGACTGTGTGGAGCACAGGACACTCCAAAGGAGGAAATGGGAAACAAGGTGTTTGTGGTTAAACCGTGATTCGACATTTACCATAAGCCTCCTAGCTATAGCTAGCCTTTCAGGCTAAGCTGGTCCTAATATATCTAGGATAGATAGGGGCAAAACGCTAAAAACTGAATGGAGTCCTGAAGCGTGAAATGTACTATGACAGGAAGAAGAGGAAATGTCGTGCTCGTCCAATCTTTCTCTATAATCTTTGGAGAAGAAAAATCCACGCCTCTATACTCTGCTATAAAAGCACCTCACCAGAAGAGAGTTAATTACTAGAGATTATTGACAGAGTCCTGATTACTAAGATTAATTAAACAGACAGAACTGGAAGAAGTGCTCTTGTCTAATTAGTTAGTACTACAATAAATCTCCTGGGTCACAGTGTTTGAATTTGAATTTAAAAATGTTTGCGGTCAAAGTAAAGAAAACATAGATGTCATTTTGAATAATTTTTTTTTGCCAATAATTTAAAAGTCGCATCCAATTGTTATAACTTGGTTATTTGACAATCCAACACACACTCTAACTTATAAAAGACAGGAATATACAAAAGTAATTTATTACAAGGGCATTAATTCACCAGTTATATACAAAATTGTATTGGTCTATTTGCTGGATAATATGGTAATTGGATATTATTTCAAACATAAGAGGAACAGTTTACCAAACTGTGGTGTTATAGCAGTAAATAACACCTCTTTAACGAGTTATAAATATGCACTACATAATTCTATTATTTTCCTTGCATGGTAAAAGCTGCGTTAGGGTTAAGGGACCAATTATTTATACAATATAGACAAAGGCAATTATAGAAATGTTTTTATCACTTATAAAATTTAACTTCTTTTTGTTCTTAAATTATCATTAATAATTTTCCCAAAATTTAACAATTTTTGTTTGGTTTTCCACCTAAAAATTTCATTATTTAATTAAAATTTAATCACAATTCATTCTTTTTTTTCTGTGAAATTAGAATTGTGGTGTTGCTTTTAAAGAATTATGGAGTATGGTTAGATAAAAAAACACATTGTTTAAGTCTTAAGCCAATATGAATGCGATAGCAATACGATCAACACAAATCATCCAACGATCTCCTAAAAGTTAATAAAGATAATATGAAAAACAGGTTCAATGATCTGGTTTTAAAAAATTAATAATAATTTTACTGCTTTAAAATAATTTTCAATGGAAAGAACGTGGCAAAAAATTATTTTTAAAAAAACCACTTAGCTATAATGCTGTTTTTCGTTTTTTGTAGTGCAGGAGATGGTCAATAAATGTTTGATTTCGCCTTGAAGGTCACCTAGTCCTTGGGTGGAAAGCTTGGTCAAAATAATAATATTTATAATAAATTATGTCTGATATTGGTAATAATATATCTTCCTGTTTCTGTTCATTATTTTTGGTGAATGATAGATAGTTTCAATAGGTAGAAAAAATAAAGGGCAGTTTCAGTCATGATAAACTTTATTAAGCCTATTTTTCGACCCAGGGACTAGGGAATATGTTCCACATCCCTGAATATGACCTGAAGATTTATTTTTTCATCCTATTGAATATTTTATCCTTTTGTATTAATGAATCAGTCACCAAAAACGGTGAACAAATAGCCTTATGAGTTTTCCTTTTTTTCTGATGAGTAACACATTAATCAGTTAGATAACAATGATTATACGTAACAGAGGTGTGGTAATTCACCATGATTAATTTATGAATGTTATCTTTTCTAGCCCCACCTTGTAGAATGCAGATAAACAAATAAACACTTTGATGTTCTTTTTGAATAAAAACCTTAATGAGAAAAATAAGTAGGACTTATAATTACATTTAAAATTAAATTAAGTTATTATTAAATTTAGTGTTCCTTAGCTTTGTAGCTTTTTACATAAAAAATGTTCCATTCTAAAATAATTTGTTCATCAATCAGTGCGTTAATACTAACTGTAATGATTTCGATTAGTTGGTGTCCTCAAGGTGCATTGGCGTTGGATTGCGGAAAAAATTCTAGTCATAATGTTTTTTTCGGACAGTTATCAGATCACGACTCGTAAGTAGAATTTATAAAAGATATTTAATTATAATGATGAATCTTTAATAAGAAATGCAAGTTCTGTTTCACAATATACAGTCCGTTGACCATTTTTTTTAAAATGGCATTACCTGAGGTTAAGACTTTTGTTGACCTAGATAATGATGGAACGGTACACGGATTATTGCTTACTAACAAGCCCAGAATGGAATGTTCAAATTTAATTAAAATATACTCGAAAACCAACATTTCTGAATTATTTATCTTTTCGCGACCGTCGTATGTGCCGGCTCTGCAGGATAATGGAAGACAATTTGGGCAAGATGGACTTGCTTTATACTAAAACCTCTCTAAGATCATAATCCCTTAAAATAGTAAGAAGTAATAGAATTTTAACTTTATTTCGACTTTATAACAATATTTTATATTGTAATTTATTTTTTCTTTTTGTTATTATAAAAAAATTATTCTACTTACTACTTATAAATTATTAAAAATCATTTCATAGTAAGTGACTCTGAATAAATCATGTAGAAATATTAGATGACGTGATGACATTTCCACTACGTTTGTTGTAAATAATAAATAGAGAAAATTAGAGGAGTTTTCAGTATTTTCAGTCAGGTAGTTTATCTGCAAATAAACAAAGCAAAAAACAAAACAAAAATCAATAGATCAAAGGTCAAATAATGGCCCTACAAAAAGTAGAGCAATTTCAAAATCAATGAGTTTAAAGTATAGAATTTATTTTCAAATTATACAGAAATTACTGGTGCGAATAGTATATTTATGTTTGTGTTATTTATCAATAGATGAAATATATTATATAATATGAGTATGTAGGTCTGGAGCAATTGAAGAGCTTGGTGCAAAAAGGAGTTATCTACAGTTTTTTAAATTTTTTAGTAGGGACAAAAAACTAAATATGCTTTAAGATGTATTCCTTATGTTGTGTCTGCTGTAAGGATTAGTTAATATATTGTCATGGGGTCATTTGGGGCTCAATTTGAACTTTCTAGGGCATTTTTTAAGCTTGCTATAAGCAAAAGTTATTTTGCAGCTAACTCTTTTTTGCAGCAAAATCATAATTTTCAATAAAATTTGGGTACATAGTACTTAAGACAACAGATTTCTTGTTTTTGAGCTTTTAAGTGGCATTTTGTCTTGTCGAAGCGAATGTTAGATATATTATTATGCCTGTCAAAAAGAAAAATAATAATATCTACCTAATATAAACATTAAATAAACCTAATAATTTTTTTTTCCAATGAATGTAAAGAATGTAAGGAATGTAAAAGAAAGTTATCTGCAGTAGAAAACTCATTTTTGCACCAAATCTAACCTAGGTTAGAAAATAAGTAATAATAAACTGAGTATAAGACTCGTTTATGCACCAAAAGATGTAGAATTGAACATACAATAGGGGGCGCCACTAGACACATTTTCTGAAAAAAATGTAGATAACTCCTTTTTGCACCAAGCACTTCAATTGCACTCAATCTGATCTCAGCATTTTTAATATCAAAGACTAACGTGGACATTTCTAAATATATACTTTCTCTGTTTGAATATATAAAACCGATTTTTCTATTATAAACATTATTTAATTAAGAAAGGGCTTTCAAAAATTGTTTTAGATTATTATTTTTTCTTTTTTTAATCTTTTATTGGAATTTACCACTGCAGCGGTTGTTGCAACAAGCAAATGTGGTAAAAAAATAAAAGAAAAGAAAATCATGAGTGGAGAAGGCACCCAGTGGTGCCACTCCAGTAACGTGCTTTGCTCTCACGATAAGAGAAGATCACGAGGCCATCTTCCCTTCAATCTCCTTAGAGGATTACCTGGTAATGTGGAGGAAGATAGGTGTTCTATGAGAAGGTTAAATTGAGCTCAGCTGTAGAGAAATGAATTAAAGTATTATTTTTCTCCACTTTTTAGTAAAGTAAAACAAAATTTTTACTTTTAATTTTTTTAAAGTTGCTCTTACGAGACTATCGTGTGAATTTAACCAGTATCATCAAATTTACTTGATGCAACATTTGTTGTAGTTGTAAATATGGCAAAGTGAAAAAAAAAAAAAAAAAAAAAAAAAAAATTAAAGGCATTTTTTGTTTTAGGCATTTTTAATTTTCTTATGTTTTCTTTATGCGCATATTTTATGCTTCTTTTAAAAGTTAATGGTCTTTAAAAATAAATTTTCCTTAATGAACCCAGTTTTTAAGACTTGTTCCAGGAATACCTTATAAGCCTGCTTAAAGCCAACTGGATAGTTCCAGCTATGCGCGCTTGGGGTTTCTAGTCCTTTTCTATCTCGGTGGTGCCCAATTTATATTTTTATAACATTATTCTAAGAGTTGCGGCCTTCCCATTCTATTTCCTATCTTTAGCGCCAAACCCTACCTTCTCCAGTGCAGCTGCCACGGCAAATATAGATAATACAAACAAATTGGTAACAATACTTACCTTTCTATTTTAAATTTTCACTCGAATTATTTACAAAATGTCAGATGACATTCTAACACAAATAAACATTCTGACGAAATATAAAATTGGAGCTTACAATGATTTTATCGATTTTAGGTAGATTATTCGCTTTAATACATGTATACCTTTGGGCCGAGGTGTGCGGTTAGGTGAAGGGTTAAGGAATCTTAACTAATCTATATCAACACTAACCCCATTTCTTTAAAATTTCCTACAAGCATGTAATAAATAAATGTTCCATGTTAATAAAATCTCCTAATGTTAAATAAGGCAAATATTTAAAAACTGTTGGTTTGAACTGAGGAAATATAAAAATATGTATTTTAGATATCTAAAATTATATATCTGAAATTTGACAGATCTCAAATATTTTCTCTAAGCAGTAGAAAAAGAAACTGGAAATTGTGCCTTCTTTTAGCCATTTAATACTAATAATAATAATAAATAATAAAAACCCTTAAAGTTGTTTAACCATTCACATCTGCATCTGTTCATCTGATGTTCAACGCTACGATTGAATATGTAAAAAATTCTTTGAAAAAATAGAAAACAGAGAAATCTATTTTAGGTTTGAAGAGGCAACAAATGTTTCCCCGATAAAAATAAGAAAATGTACTACTATTTTGAACTATACGGCTTAAATCTACTGCACATTGAATTCTTTTGGGAAATAACATTTTTAGAAACAATAGATTTTTTGTTTATACGTGAAATATTTGATCAAACAATTATAACAGAAATTATTTTTTCTTACTTCTTTGTTTAGGCCATAAGCTCTGTTAGGATATTTTAATTATATCTATAAAACAGTTTCAAATATGATGAATTTATTTATTTTTTTTTTAATTATTTTTCAGATTGCTTTACATGAACCATTTAAAGGTGGATAAAAAATGGTTAAGAATTGTGACCACAGACGTTAACTATCCTTCATTTAGGAATATTCAAGGTGTTATTCATTATATTGAAATCGTGGACCAGTTTACCGATGGAACTGGTGGCTGTGCTTATATCATGGATGGTGGAATTGGTGAACAAAAAGTTTCTATTTACATAAAATCAAAAAAAAGTTATGGCTTAGATTTTATTATAAGGATTTATGGAATACCTGTGTGAAAATTATTATTTATATACCAAATAAAATAAAGCCTATCTTGTATGAAATTGTATAAACATTTTACTGGACAAAAATTATGTTCTTTTTTCCTAAAACCATATTATAAATAATTCTTCCAAAGTGTGAAACAGTTCTTACAGTTTTCTAATAATGGTTCTAATAGTCCCTTGTTCTACTTAAACATAATTTTTATTGTAGATATAAAGAAGAACAGGTAGTAGAATATTACAGTTGCTGGTCTTTAGCTTAAGACTGGGTTGAATAAGTCCAACAGTAACCTCTGACACTTTGATCACGAGGATTTCTGGCAGCAAATTAACTTAAAGCTCACTCATGTCGCAAATCACTTTTAAAATCATGCATAACATAGAAGTTAGAGGTCAGTGCCTACAAACTTAGGATGAAAACTTAGAGAAAATTGTCCAAGACATTTTGGAGAAACTTCCTTAAATCCCTCAAACTAATTCTGCAAAACAATACTAGGTTCTCTTATTTTTTAAATATTTTTTTGGGGGTGGTTAAAAAACCAGGAATAAAAATAATTTGGAATAGAAAAATATACGAGGTGTGTTCAAAAAGTAACGGGAATTTTTAAATTTCGCGGGTTTGGAGAGTCTGATTGTAAAATTTTTTTTTTTATTATGTTGGTACACATGCCCCTGAAGTACGATAAAAGTTTCAGTAATATTCATTGTTTACTTCTTAAGTGGCAGCCGTTAAGGTTAGACGTGTTTTTCGAGCTTGGCGATTTTTGTTTGTTAAAAAAAATGGATCAAAGAATTTGTATTAAATTTTGCGTAAAAAATGAAATAAAGTGTGTGAAATGTTAATAAAGGCATATGGTGAGTCTGCTATGAGAAAAACAAGGATTTACGAGTGGTATAAGCGTTTCCAAGATGGCCGCGAAAACGTTGAAGATGACGAACGACCTGGACGTCCAAGCACATCAACAACCGATGAAAACGTGAAAAAAGTGAAAGAAATGGTTATGAACGATCGCCGAATCACAATCAGAGAAGTCGCTGATGATGTTGCCATATCAATTGGCTCATGCCATGAAATTTTTTCGGATGTTTTGGGTATGAAACGTGTGGCAGCAAAATTTGTTCCAAAATTGTTGAATTTCGAACAAAAACAGCGGAGAATGGAAGTTGCTCAAGAGTCACTCAATGAAGTCGACAACGATGCGGATCTACTGAAACGTGTTATAACAGGTGACGAAACATGGGTTTACGGATATGATGTCGAAACTAAGGCTCAATCGTCCCAGTGGAGGCATTCTGGATCGCCAAGACCGAAAAAGGCTCGACAAGTGCGGTCGAATGTGAAGGTTATGCTCACTGTGTTCTTCGATTTTAATGGCATAGTGCATCATGAATTCTTGCCACAAGGTCAAACAATCAATAAGGAGTACTACCTACAAGTTCAACGCCGTTTGCGTGAAGCAATCCGAAAAAAAACGCCCGGATTTGTGGCAAAACAATTCATGGATTTTGCAACACGATAATGCACCTGCTCACACTTCATTGCTTGTTCGTGAATTTTTGGCCAAAAACAAAACTTTAACGATGCCCCAGCCTCCATATTCGCCAGACATGGCTCCATGTGACTTTTTTCTATTTCCAAACATAAAGAGAACATTAAAAGGCCGTCGTTTTACAAGCATAGATGACATTAAAAGCGAATCGCTGAAAGAGCTGAAAGCTATCACCAAGATCGAGTTTCAGAAGTGTTTCGAGGATTGGAAAAAGCGCTGGCACAAGTGTATTGTATGCGAAGGGGACTACTTTGAAGGCGACAATATTAATGTAGATGAATAAATAAATATTTTTTTCAAAAAACGAAAATTCCCGTTACTTTTTGAACACACCTCGTACTGCTCTAAAAAACTAAAGTAAATGAAATCGCTAAAAAAAATATGGATTTCTCGATTAAGCTTTTTATAACAGATATTACAATATGTTATAATGGGATTAAGTTAAAAATAGATAACCTTATTTAAGGATGACGACCATAAACTGTATTTATATTACAGTACAATGACAGAGCTTAAATTAATAGAATGTGAACTAATTGTAAATAATAACAGACCTTTAGTTTATTTATTTTTTTAACAATAAAATGGTATTTTAAGCAAAGGAATGAAGACCTACGTCTTCTGGTAGAAAACAAAAGGATCAAAGAGTGCGCTCCCTTGGGCATAATCTTAGAAACACAGCTCAGCTGTAGAGTGCATATCAACACAAAATTTCAACAAGCAATACACTGGACTGAAACAGTTATGGCCATTAATTAACAGATTCACACCGCTCAAACACTGCTGCACAGTACTGCTCTATGAAATGCTCCTTAGAACTCTTTTAACATACGTCTCCCCAGTCTGGATTGCAGCTAGTAATACAGTGATGAAAAGACTAAAGATTTTGCAAAATTAAGTGCTACGAATTGCACTGCACCCCAATTGTTTACTAAAAATACACAAATACAGGGAGAACTCGACATTCAACGAATGTCTCTGCAACACTTCCCAACAAATACAATAATACTTTATTGAAAAAATGAAATACAAACTTATATCAGCAATTTGAGCATTGCATAAGACGTCTGCTTGAGTTCACTGCAGAGAAGAAAATAAAAAAAATAACCAAAGTAAATAAAAATACAGAAGATACATAAAAAAAATAAAAATTCTAATCAGTTTTGATATAGAGAACGAATAGAAGATGCAAAGTGGGAGAAAGTTACATACTACCCAGAAATAAGGGCAAAACTTATTAATATTTAGCTAGGAAATTATAGAGAAAAAAAGAATGATAGATAGCAATTTCCAGGTAATAAGAAATAGCAATTAATACTACGGATTCCAACACTCTTGACCGGTCAAGAAATCAATTATTTCATTTCTGGAATAGTATAATTTCTTGCACAAGTGGTGAAGGCGCTTCTCAATCAACAGAGAACATTCCTCTTAAAGTTGTAGAGATCCACACGATGATTATAATTACTAAAACAAATTCCCATTATTCGACTTCTTTGAACCCTGGGTCGGAAATCAAATGTAGCAGCTTTCCACTAAACTTCCAAAAAACGAACCGAGATCCATAAGTTTCAGTATATCAAATAAAAACTTAGTTGTGAAATCAGGGGATTCAGAGATTATGATTTTACAAAGCAGAAACTAAGTGTCCGATTCAGGAAATATTACTGAATATGAGTTATCACATGTAGGAAACTAGTAACATGTGTAATATACGTATATTCTTTTTAGTTGTTTATTTATGCTTTAAGTATTTTTTTGTTATCACTATTTCGATCTCAAAGAAAGTAAATAAGAGTAAGTCTTTTTTGTAAAAATATTATTTGAATGTAAGGAAAACAAAAAAGTACTTTCTCTGATTAGTAATAAGCAAAATTATTTGGAAAGAAAACCCTTGTCTGTCGAAGTTCTTAAGCATTTTTTTTTGGAACAATAAATAAAGTCCAGTGCTGGTCAGACTTTTCAAAAAAAAAAAAACAGAAATAGCGATTGGTGTTCGAGAAGTAAGTAATGGATCCCCAAAAAAAGTGAGCAGTGAATTCTAAAGAACTAAACATGAAAGTGATACCAGTGAGTGTCAAAGGTCGCAAAAGAATGACCGCATTACTCTGCATTCTGTGTTGCACAGAAGCTTCTTTGGGATTAATTTTATTGGCTATAACTATTTTTCCACTAACAATTACACATTCTTATTTAAATGGAATGAAACTTATAATAAACACGGTAAGTCTATAGATTTTACTGATTCTGTAAAAAATAAAATAAAATGATTGAAAAATGAACATTTTTCAGGTATTCGAAACGGAACTATTGTGTGGAATTTGTGTTGTTATAAACTCTTTTGGAGGAGCAATAGTAAGTAGAGCTGTCATTGAAAGTTCAGTGCTGTGAGTAATTTTTTCTATTAACAGACTACAATTACAAATATTGTATAAAAGTTACATAGAAAACACAATTCTATAGAAGCCAGATAGAAAGGTACAGGGAAGTTTCTTATTACTGTGATCCATAAGAAAATGCATTATTAAATGTTGAGATAATCAGTAAGAAGGAAACTGGATTTGTAGTTCATTTTGTTGCCACCATAAAAACGCCCAATATAGAGATACTACAGCCAAAAATCATAAGGCTTCTGACCTTAAGGAAACTTTGTTTAAAGTTTAGCTGATGGATCTGTAATGTGCACTGACTTGTCTATCCTATTGCTTTTTAATATGAGTCTTAAGTTTGTCTTGTATTTCTCCATTTTTGCAGTATTTGAGTTTTTATTCAAAAAGATGAAATTTATTTATTAAATTTGTTTAATCACTGTTTAGCCTTACTGTTGTCAGTGTTTCATAGTAAGTAACAAACTTCATCTTAATTAAAGTAACGAAATTTTAAACTTATCAATTAGTGTGTAGATTTACTGATACTATTACTTCGTTCTTTTATAAACTTTAGCAGATTTCATATTAGATTCGTCTCAGTCCAACTTTCTCTAAAGCTTGACATTCGGTCATCATCGTGAAAAGCTTTCCCGGTTATTTTCCTCTTGCATTACCCTAAAAACAATTTTCGGATTCTTATCAACTACTTGCTGTTTTACTGATAGATGATCTCGGTTTTAATTTCATTCTTTAAATCTAGTTACCACCAATGATCTACCAGCTTTCTTTTTATAATTGACGAATACTTCTTATAATAAACTGACTTTAACTACGATATATAATTTGTTTTTCCAAAAGTACGATTCCCTTTTAAATCTAGTGTTTTCTTTCTCATTCTGCAGTCTGTTTGTTCTAAAAATAAATTTGTACCTAAATCCAGGCAAAGCTTTAGGTTGAGGCAGTCATTCTTTCAATCACAACTTACATGAACCTTTCTAGCTGGTCACCTTTCTATTGTAGACTGGTAGTCCCTTAATAATTTTTCTAAAATGTTATAATTACCAATTGCAGGCAATCTACAAAAAGAGCTTATCTAATCTGGTGTATTCTAAGCAGTTTATTAGTTATTTTCATTGTAAGCACAATTTTCATCCTTCCTTCGGGTAAGAAAGATTTATTATACGATAATGCAATAATTTAGTTTTTTTTTTTTTTTAAATGGAAGAATACTATCTATAATGTGGATTGAAATCATGTATAAAAGTTTATAAGAGTTGTTATTGAACCCATTACGTATAATTTGTCTGAGAGGAATCCAGCATATTAAGAATCTTTGATTTTTATACTTCAAAGCAAGAATTTTTTGCTCATTTCTAACCGGATTCTGATTACCATAAATCTAAATCTAGAGAGGTTTACTAAATAAATGGTACGCTCTCTGCTGGTTTGTAGCTCTATACTTCAGTCACCACACTAAGCTAAAAATATACTTAAATTAGGTTGGGTTCAAATTAAATTCATAAAACTGATTTGCATTAAATTGGGGGTACACCAATCATTACGGTAAAGCAATCATACCTTTATAATATCATGGTTCACTTTGACATGTGTGTCAATAGAAGTAAGATGCAGAAACTTCGATATCATATAGGATTTTAAATTATTAACAACATTGATTGTCAAGTTCACTCCCTAATCAACTTCCAGGCTTCTTTTGTTTCCTCCCGCACTAAACATAATTCTAGAATAACATTAACATTTCTTTTTGCTGCGCATGAACAGAATTTCTGATATTCTACCTGAAAATTTTAACAATTTCAAAAATTCTCTAAAAAAAAAAAAACTGTGTAGTTTTTTACGTACATTTACGTACGTACGTATAAATTATATCGTACATGGAAGGTTTAGCAATTTTTAAAATTATGCGGATTCTTAAGGTTCTTTAGTACAATTTGTTTGCATGCTTTGTAGATGTTTCATTTTTCGATAGCCATTTCAATCGTAGTTCTCTTTGTTTTCTTTGAATTGATGTTTTCTTGAAAAGATTATACACCATTACACATCAAAATGAAGAAGAATACATCTTTACTTGCTAATTTATAAGCTAATTTTACATCCAACGTTTGTGCACTATTTAATAGTAATTAATGATTCATGTTTTCATTTTTGTATTTTAGGATTTCGGGTAAGGCCACAAAGTTTTCTCTTTCTTGAGCCTACTAATAAGGAGTAATACAGAAAGTCGGAAACATAAAAACATTTTCATTTCTGTTTACAATATTTTGGGTTCAATTAAAACAGTGATCCCCCTTGATTTTCAAGAATATTTCTAGGCCATCCTCACCGTCCTATAATGGATAGTTATTATAAAAGAACTCTGTCTGAAGGATCGCACAATACACCCGGTTTAAGTAGAAGCAAAAAAAATGTTTGCAATATTGATGAATGATAGCGATAATTCCTGAAACATTAAAAGAAGAGACTAAATATGTTTAGCTTTTTAAGTTGTAGGGAAGTAAAAATTAATTATGATTGATTGCGAGATGGCCTTTTAGGTTGTCCTACTACCAACACCTCTTTACAATCAATCTTTAATTTTTCACAATAATTAAATAGTTGAACAAAGACAATCAAAAGTCTACAGATATTAGCAACATTTTGCGATTGGAGTATTTAATCACAATTCATCTCCGTTGATAGGATTATTGAAACTAGCCCTAGCTTCCTGATAAAAGTCTTCAAACCATTTAGTTTAGATTTAAGTAACTTTCTAAAACATAATTTGATTTGTATTTTGAGCATTTAATTCTGGAATGGAAGAGCTATCCTACTGCATAGAAAGGGGTATGCGAGAATACCTGCTTGAATCGCATTGGAAAGTAATGATAGATGATTTACAACAAGGTTTACAGTGTTGTGGTTTCAAATCATACGAAGATTGGTTCAAAACTATTTGGATTCCTATACAAAGTGTAAGGACAGATTTAGATCCTATGAACAGGTAAATTTAAATGTAAACAAAGTAAGTAACTATACATACGATTTGCCTTAATCAAATGAAAATTGAAACAAATGCATGAAAATAAAAATGGTTTGGAGGAATATAATTGGTGCTCTCAAACAAATCAGTTTTCAGTTCCCAAATTGAATGTGACACAGATCTGATTAAGAATAAGCATACTATTTTAGAAACATTAAAAAAATCATGGTCTCAGTTTGAATATTGATAGATATATTAATTCTTCTTTTAGCTCCGTTTTCAGAAAAATTAGCACATTAGGTTTAGGTGAAAATTTTATAACTTACAGAAACTCAATTCACAAAATTAGAACTATAGCACAGATCAGGATAGCCGGCAATAATAATTTGTTTATCTTTCATAAAGGAAATAAATATCATCTGAATTATTTTAATATATGTACAATCTCTAATACGAAGAAAGAAGAAGATTTAAATCATTTCTATTTGTATTGTCCTATTTACAACGCACTCAGAAAACATTATATTGATAAACACATATATAGAGGGTACCAATTGTGGACTGGCTGAACTTCTTACTGTGGATAATTTGACGAAAGTTAATGATTTATATTATTACACTATCGGAGCTTTTAAGTTGCGTTGATTCATTATTAACGACTAGCTCATTTTATTGTAATGAATAGATAGCTTTTAACTGAATTTAATGTATAAATGTTTGAATTTAATTTGTTATACAGCTTTCTTAGCCAATAGTATTTATTTTTAGTTATTTAATATTTTTTAACGTTTATATTTCTGTTATATTTATTTTTTCTTCAATTTATAATTAGATTTGGTAGATTTCCCGCAGCTTCGCTTTTTTAATTTCTGATTTTTATAATTTTAAATACAACGGGTAGTTATTTTTGTTTTTTCTTGAATCTTAAAGTAAAAATTGATTTACAATATTTTTGTTTATTAAAAGAATGTCAAACATAAACTCCTTGCAAAAGGGTATTGTAACCTAATATGCAATAAATATATTATTATTATTATTATTATTATAATCAGATGAAACTTAACAAATTTGAAAATATATAGTCCAGTAAAAGAAGACGGCAGTTTATTGGTGCCAATTGTGCCACATAGTTGTTGTAATCCAGAAGTAAGAATACCATGTCTACATGATACATTGCAACAGAATGATACTATCAGTCAGTGGTCCTCGGCCGGAGGTGCAGCTTCTCCATTTAGAGATTCTATTTACATAGAAGGATGCCATAATGGATTGTTGAAAGGAATGATGGGTGCATTGTCATCATTTAATTTTCTTGCAGCACTAATAATTATGATTCAGGTACCATTTTAGCAAAGAAAATTAATTGAATGATTTATTAATCAAGGGTGGATAAGTTTTTGACTGTATCTTATGTAAGAGAAAGTAGTAGAGAAGAATATTAAAAACATTTTTTGCTTTCTTATAGATAGTACTGATGTGAATAGATGTCTCAAAAGTATGTTTAATACATTTTTTTTGCCCCTCCAAATAAGAGTCCCAGACAATGGGAAAACATGCTAATATTAAAAAATCAAAACAAAAAAATTGAGCGTACAAAGAAGCTTATACATTGGGTTGCTTGAATATCGATTTTTGTCGTTCTCAATATTGAACTTCTAGATGTTTCAATTTTTTTTTTTTACTTTTCTAAGGTTTTTTGGGCCACAAAATGTACAGAAATGATATATTTATAAACAATAATGAAGCGAGAAAACTATGTCGAGCCGTAATTTCCACTATTAATCAATGGTTCACTGACTAATACTAGCGCTGTCACTATAGAGGATATTTGGAGGCCACTGATGTTTAGTCATTGATGATCTATCACGGTTGTAGGGAAGAGTTCGGAATGGTAGGCAACAGAAGAGGTATAGAATCTGTGGATTTGGCATTATGGAATTTTTTGTATCATAGTTTATTTTCTATAGGAAGAGGTTATTATTATTGCTAGAAGGAAGGAAATATTCAGGTCCTCGAGGAAATTTTGATTGGATAAGGAGCGATTGCTCTTGTTCCAAGGATTTTTAATTTTGGGACTGGGTTGAGAGTGGTTGAGGTTAATAACATTGGCTGAACCCCACAGTAAAGATGCCGTTAGGACGTGAAATCTTTGTAAAGACAGTCCTAGATTTGTTTTCTAGGTGATGTTTTTTTTTTCTAAAACATAAGTCGACAGACTTCTGTACAATCGTCACATCTTACTTCTGTGAAACTTACCACCTACATAAGTCTAACCTTACTCGAATTTATTATTAGGACTAAAATGTATTTGGGTTTCAAATGATTTTTAAAAAGCAGACATCAACGTTGCAGGTAGGAGTGATAATAATAGCAAAATACTTGCAAGATTTTACATCAAACAGACCTGTCAATACTAAGTTGGACGTGGTGGAAAGCGAAAAGCAACCTCTGATCTAGATATTTAAAAAATGGAAGAAAAATAAAAATGTGTTACCTCTTTCAACATTCGTTTTTAATTAGTAATTTCCAATTAATAGCTACTAGAAATTGTAAATGTTTAATTGCTGCCAATTACGGCGGATATTCTAAAGAGATCCTGCAGAATCTTATAATATAGCTTTGTACTCCATGTATTTTGTAATGTTAAGAGCTTGTATAGTTTTGAAGTCGGCTCTTCGGACACTGCAGACTTGAAAGTCTAATCAAACACTACAGATAAAGTCGTTCTAAATTAGTGAATGTCACAATAGGCTCATCAAACTGACCAGTCCTCAAAGAACCTGATAAAATTTCTTCGAATAAGTTAAAGGATTCATTGTAAATCGTAAAAGTAATTTAAGGTAAATCTTGGAAACCTTTTATAAGAAAATTAAGATAAACTGAAAAGCTCAAGCCGTACTTTATCCTGTTTCCGGTATACTAAGTTTTCTTGCGTTATATATTAAATAGTTAGTATAGTAAAATTTCCAAAGAATGTTTTCAGAGGTGTAATGACACCACCCCACGGAACAGCCTGAAATCTATAAAAATTTTCAGTAAAAAACAAAGCGTTCGTGGATTGTCTGTTTGTTAAGTCTAATTAAAAAATTAAAGATGTCTTCGATCGGAAATGGCGAAAAACTTATATTTAAGCAGCATTTTTGGAAAAAAGGAGTTAAAAGAAACGTCTAAGTGGCGACAAGCGGAATATCAATAAAGAGCTGCCTTCTAATTTGAGATATTTTATTTTAAAAACCTTATATTATTCTGAAGTATTCTGAAGATGCAAGATATAAGTAACATAAATAATTTAAATACAAAATATGATCTGCAAATAGTTCAGGAATTCTTTCTATTGCTGCTTTTTACTCGTAATAACTGTCTTATTCAGTAATCAATTATTTAAGTCTGTAATGGCTCAAGAAGTTCATTTGAAATATTAAAAACTATATCTACCTTCAATCGATAAATTGTGGACTTCATACGCTAGGAGAGTGGACTAAGGTAGTTTCAAAACGTATCGACATTTGTCAGTATATCATCACAATCAGTTACTGAGTCAGTTCTCATGGAGACCAACGTTTTTAATTTACTGTAAGTTGGTAGTCATTTAACTTACATGATATACACATTCATTTATTTCGATCAAATATCGATCCAATTTTCTTGTAACCTAGACCTGTAATTTAAGCAATAACAAGACATTCAGTCAGTAAAAGGTTTTTCCATGTAAGAATCTAAAATTAGCTCAAGCAATTAAATTTTTAGCAACTCATTGTTTGTAAAGCATTAAATAGAAATACCCAAGCATTAAAAAGAATGTTCAATGATCAATCTCTTTTTATTTTTTAGTTTCACCAATTTTTTATTTTTGAATCTTAAATATTTTTTGAAAAAATGACCTTTTTTCTTTCTCTCTTTATATGAGTGAATATATATATTTTGTGTCTGTGCACCTTATACAGAATAGTACAAAAAATAGCTTTCATTTCAAAATTTAAGAGTTGGTTGGAAATTATTGATAGAGTTTGACAGAGTTTTTGCCAGATTTAACTTCATTTGCTACTGTGAGTGTAAATAGTCTTGTCAACAATTTGTGGGCCTGTTTTATAATTTATTTATTCTAAGGACACATGCCCTGAGCTTAATGAGGATCTGCTCTTATCATCTCCCAATAATTAAATAAAATTAGCCATCCAAAGCTTGGCCATTTAAAGCACAGATTCTCCCTTTAGTTCAGACCCTTCAGCACCGATAAGCCTCCTGTCCAGGATCCACCAAGATATGGCGCTGTTATTCGCCTTCTTTATTTTTTTGTAGACGCCATTTCCTAAGTGGCTAACGCTAAATTTATAACGCCGAACAAAACCCCAGCCTTACTCATTCGGATCTAAACCTTAAAAACAAAAACTTGCAGTAATATCCATAAACTAACAAGAAAGTGCAAACATTTTGGCTTTCAAGAATCTACTGATCATCTCTAGTACCTCTCTGATGCTCTCCGATTTCTTGGAGTCATATATTTTACAGCGGATGCTGTGAATATAGCACCTATAGGATGACCTGAGCAATCTGATTGTGCGGTTTACCTATTTTCTCCCCAAAAAATTAACACAAACCTATTATTTTGAAATTCTTATTAGTTTTTGCCTTTTTTTCTGAAAAATTATGTTTCAAAAAAAGTAGGCTACTAAGTAGTTAAGTGTAATCTACTTCAGGTCGAAACTATATCTTAAGTAATTAAAAATATCTACCACTCCACTTAAAGACACTCTCTTATACTTTAACTCTCTCTGTTTAGAGTAAAAGGAACTAAAAATTTAGCTCAAATTCAATAAATTTGTCAATTATAATAGCAGTGACTACTTTAAATTATCTTAGTAGAGTTAAAACACCCACTATCTTAATAAATAAAACTTAGAAATAAACATTTCTATTCTGGTAAATATTAAATTGACCTTTAAAAATTTATTCCTAACTGTTTGACCCTATTTTTTTTCAACCGCACTATTTTGAATAATGTATTTTCTCTATGTTAAGTGCTGAATATAAACACATTGGCCATTATTAATTATTTACAATATTTGCTGATACATAATAACAGTGTACAGAATAACAAACTATAAACTTCCCACTAAATACTATACTTGCTACATTTAAGTGTTACCTTTAAAAGTGAGTTGTAATCTAAAAAAATATTTTTATTATTTTATTGAAAGTTTACTCCGTGTAGTTTTTCTACATTGAACATAATTTTAAATGAAAAACAAATATACAAATCTACAATAACTTGAAAGGAAATTATCAAAATTATGGCTACTGTTTTTGTAAAAAAGGTACGTATATATCAGTTGAATTTGTTTAAAAGTATTGTAGAATATTGTGAGCACTTTTCATTTTCACTTTCACTTCTCCTGGTAAGTGGATTAGTGCAAAATTTCCCGGAAATTTATGGTGTTGTTTTTAGAAAGTGGTCACTATGATTCGAAAACGAGCGATGCAGAAAGTACAAATTGGAAATTCATTTTACGTTCTAACATGGGACCTTACGAGCTTTGGATGCAAATTGATTTAAAAAAAATATAACACTTCATTTATTCCACTATTCATAATTTTTATTTATTTTTTTCTTAAAAAAATAGCTTAAATTTTCGTCGAACTTTGTAAATATATCGCTATATATGCTTTATTACAAAATCCACTTTCATTGTTTGAGTTGAAATCTTCTTTTTTGGAGTTTTGAGAAAGATACAATCCACGCTAAATCGTCATTTCTTTGTGCTATGCGATATTAACTCGTGACTAAACATTGGTTTACTATAAATTTGGTTTTACAGAATAATTGCTGTAGTTTTAGCCTTTTATGTATTAAATTACTGTTGAATAGTAATGAGAATGTTTAAAATATCAAAAGAAGATAGTTTCTCAAAAAATATATTTCTTATGATGTGGATTTACTTTTATTGATTAGTACTTATTTCACTCATGAAAAACCTTTACTCTTAAATCCACTACTTCTTATTTTTTGGCCTTCTACAACCATGAAGTTTTGTTTGTATTCCATTATCAAACTCTGCACAAAATTTTCAAATATAGCTGGAAAAATGTTTATTTTTGTTTCAAGCCGTTCAAATTGATTGCTAATTGATCTCTCAATAAAATGGCACTTGAGTTAGAATTGTACTAACTCTTATCAAGAACCTTCTAAAATAAATTTACTTAAAAAAAAGAAAAGATAGTTGATCAATCAAAAAAAGGCCTTGTCTTTATAGAAGTGGCTAGAAAATAGGAAAGTGGCTAGAAAATAAGGAAGTGGCTTTCTAAACACAATCCGATCCCCAGAACCTTTTAAAGTTGAAACTCTCCCTTTCCCGCAAGGTTCAAATAAGTGATAACTTCGTATACTTGTGATAAATATGTAAAGTTTTGAAACAAAGTCATTTGAGCTATATTCTATAAAATCGCCAGTAAAACAAAAAAGATTCTGTAAAGTGGTACTTCATTTAAAGATATTTGTCTGATTCAAACAGATTCTCTGGTAATGCTCAAATTAGACATAAAGCTATGTCTTACGGCAATTTTTCATTTGTTATTTTATTTATTTACCCAGGAGACTTTTAATACTCTCTTTTTTACTGGATTTTTGTTTATTTATAATTAAGAAATTTAACACACTCTTAATAGTTTTGTTCCAATCAATAATTATATTATAAAATTGACATGTTCTCTGTTTGGCAACAGAACCCGAGCACCAAGTTCATTTTCACAACGACCTTTGATAGTATTTCTACAAACCTATCAATTTTAAATTTGGTAAACCATTAAATTCAATTGAATCTATCGACAAAAAAAATATATCAACTAAAGGGAAAACTCATCAAGAAAGTAATTGTACATCTACCGAAACTATCAGCAATAAGTTATTGCAAATAAAAAAAAAAACATGCGCAATTGCAAAATATATACCTTAAATAAAATGCAATTATTTTCCATATTCCCTTTCTGAGATAAATTTTTATTATTGGTCATTCAAATTGTTAATAACCTAATGTTAAAAACTGGAAAAAAGGTCGATAGAATCTAAGTTTAGTTACTATTTCTGGCTTACAGGATGAGGGAATGTATTAAATAGTAATCCAAATATTTAAAATATTAAACAAGTTCTAGTTAGCATGGGACAAGGGACAAAATTCATTGATTCTTTTTCCAGTAGTAAAGGTTTACTAGTAGTGCGATGTATACAAGTTCACTTCTTAAAATAGAAAAAATATTTAAAATATACGTTGTAACCAGAATATGATCCGCATAAACACCATTCATAATTCTTATCATGTGAGTTTTTGAATTATATTCGTTTTTTTTTTGTTTTTTTTTAAGTGGAGCTTTTATTCTTGTTTTTCTGAATATCCGTTTATGTGTGGTTACCCAACGAAAAGTTGCCTTATATTTCAAAGATAGGCTACGAATTAGTTAAGAATTATCTCATATCTTGTGCTTATTTAATGGTAAAAATTTGAAAGCGCCTAAACAACTTTTTCAAAGACCAAATCAAAGCTTGTCGATACTCAGCGTAGCTTCAAATCCCCAGAATGTATTTATTTATTTAACAGTTTATAATTTCTTGTTTACAATTAAATGAACTTAATATCACAAAACAAAAGTCTGCGACGTCATAAAATTTTGTGTAAAATGTAATGTCTGTCCTAAAAATTATAGAAATTTCAGCAATACATTTAAAAATGAATTAAAAACATATGAACATATACAGTAATGTATAATAACTATAAACCTATCCAGATATAAAAGTCGTGTATGAGGATTCCGTATATAAAGCATAAAAATAAAAAATGGATTGTAGTTATCGGTGGGCAGAGAAAAATTAACCACTAATATTTTTCAATTGAAATATGTAATAATTAACTATATCTGATTTACAACCAAATTTATTCAGCAGTCTTAAGGATATTGGTAAATGACAGAGCATGTGTAGTGTGCGATGGAAATATAGTTGATTTCAGTCTCTCAGCACCAAACTGATTAATGGCGGATGAAATCCAAAACTGATCTAGAATAAAAAGAACATGTGCATTTCGACGGATAAAATCAAGCGATGTTATCTAGCACCGCGGACCTAACCATTTTATCAATAATAACATTGTTTGTTTTCTGTTTATGTAACCTTATAAACGAATATCTTCAAATTTTGGATGATTACTTCTGTAAAGTGGCGTATTTAGACAACAATTATAGTTTTTACAATAAATTAGACTAGATCAGGACACGGGGCGGGAGCTGTTGTTCAGGCAATCACTTCTTGTACTTATTGACATCTTGTAATACCTTCGAGAGAAACTCTACGCTTTTCAAAAGGTTCAAGATTTCCCCAAACGTCATTTTTAGTCTCCTCAGGGCAATGAGTGACAGGAACTCTTCACCCTAAGCTAGCAATACTGACGTGATCAGGAATGATGAAAGAGACAGAAGGAAACAGTCCGAGAGTATATTTTCTAAGCCTGTCTTAAATGATAGAAAGGCAATCAGTTTTTTACCAAAAATTACACCATTAGTTTTAGAAAAGATTACATTTAATACATTCAAAACATGTATTTTTTTCACTGTCAACCTATATACGTAAAAGATCATTATCTTATGTAAAGGCAACTGTCTGTTTTTTCTCTAAGAAATGGCTTAACCAAGACAAACCACTAAGTGACAAACGCGCTTGGGGCCGCTGAGCGTTAATAGTAATTATAAAAATAAATGTCCATATATGTGGCCAAGAGGTTAGTAATATTTATCGATCAGTGGTGTGTCTTGCTCACTTTGTGACAAATCAGGCTCTTAAGTCTTGGTTTAAGGCTTATGATTCGTTAGAAAAATTCAGGGCATTGTGATGAGGACGTAGGGCGGTATATTGCTTCTGCCGGGTTCCTGCTTTATGTACTGAAATCTCAGCTAAGAGACGGCCATCTCAAATGACGGGATCTCTTAATGTTACAGGAAACATTTTAGAAGTTACTTTCTCATATAAAGACAGAATAAACTTTTTCTTTTGTTTCTTAACCATTATTTTAAAAACTGTTGCAGATGACAATGAAAGAAGGTTGTGCGGTTATAGTGAAAGATGCTTATAAGCGTTATGGACCGAAAACAGTTATTCTCAATGGCCTTAATATGACAGTCGCTGAAGGAACAATGTAAGGAAATTTCAATTTTCATTTTTCTTTTGTTTTCCAATATTTTTTTGTGTTTAATTTTTTTTAATGAACTATTTTTGTGTCGTTAGCATACGGTATTCATATTCAGCTTGAATTCTATTTGTTATGAATGAATGTTTTCTATATTCTGAAGTACGAATCTCGGAACAATGTATGAATCAATTTGATCAACAAATGCTTCTCTAGACAGCCTGTCAGACAAAATCATATCGTAAAAATTATCGAATTTGAAACACATAAATTTGGTGAACCCTTAAATTCTTGTTATTTGGTCTTAAAAGTACCAGAGAATATTCAATTATAAGAACTTTTTTAACGAAGTTTACAGCCAAAAGTTGGTTTATTTAAGCAAAGTTGTGGAATCATTAGACGTAATGACTAAAGATCGCAGAATAAGATTAATATTGGCGCACAGAAAAAGAAATATTTTTTTTCATCTCAGCTAAGAGAAACGGTCATCTCAAAGCTTTACTATTGTAATGAGAGATACTTCAAATATTACCAAGGGGGCTATCAAACAGAAGTCTCTAGTTTTCTTAGTTAATTAACTGTTGAGTTAGTTTCTCAGAAACTGTTGTATAATAATATGTATGTTACATACTAATTTGCTTCCTTGCCTTTGGTCAGAATTCAATTTGACCAATATTTGTAGTGCTGTAGTGGAGAATTAAAGATATAATGTGCAGAAGCTATTACAATTTTTTCAGCTCACCAAAAAACAAGATAATAATAATTCGATTATATGAATCAAATGTAACTTTGTCTAAAGTCTTACCTCTAGACTCAAACTGCCCATTAACTATGGAAAATTCGTTTTCCTAAATAAAGAACTGGCATTGATGTATTTATTCGTTAAACTAATTTTAATTTTTAAACTTCAATAATTTTCTTATCTACTATACGTAAGAAATGTAATCAACTTTATTTTTTACTTATTCATTAATTTTATAAATTTATGTTATAGTTATGGCTTACTTGGACCAAGTGGCTGCGGAAAAACTACTCTTTTGAGTAGTATTGTTGGCATGAGAACTTTAGATTTCGGCACAATCGAGTTGGCAGTTAAACATAAAGTTGAAGTTGGATATATGCCACAGGTACTTATTTTATTTAACTTAAATTGATAAAATTTACTTTCATTAATCAAAATATTATGAACAAACCTACTGCTAATTTATTTCATCTCCCTCTATCTTGAACTCTAATTAAAAGACCCAAATGAACCTACCACAATTGAAACCGTACGAAGAATTTCTAGTCAAATTAAAAACAACAGCGTTGGTCACTATAAAAAACACTGCCACCTTCTTAAGTTAGGAAGATCTTAATTTTAATAATCTGAAGTTTCTTATTATGTAAAAAATGTTTGGATGTTTGAAACAAAACTGAGAGAGTTCATTTAAAAGTCAGGTAATGTTAAGCTATATCAATTCCGTAACTAAGGAGCTCCATTACATCTCCTAGGCCTTCAGATGCACCATTTTTTATCTTCTTTGGGTCTGTCTAACTGCTTCTTCTCATTTTTCTGCACTTCCCTACATTCATCATTCTTAATCACCTTCTTCCTTAATAAGGAAAGATTTTTTATTTCTATCAGGACTCTTCAAAGTAAGCCTTTCTTCTTGAACTGTAACACCAGAAATAAGAACAAAGTAAAGGTGCAGTATTAACACAATATATATTATACATTTCTTCTCTATTCTAAAGATAGATATATATATATATATATAGAAGAAATGTATATGTATTGTGTTTATACTGCACATATATATGTAAAAAAGAAATTTTTCTGACCATATTATTGCTAGAAAGCTGGTTCATTGCTAGCTTATTGACTTCACTGTAAGGTCGGCCCTCCTGCATAAATAGCGACAGATTTAGGCTGGAAACAATCTCAATTTTATTATTGAATAGTCTAGACCAGAGGTGGCCAACCCAAATGATCTTTGCAGGCCAATTTGGAAATTCATTATAAGCCTGCGGGCCGCTTATAAAATTATATGCATATCTATTAGATTGGGCCCATTACAAAAACTTTTTCCAATGAAAATTCAAAACAGTATTGATTTATATTATTGCTTTTATTTTCATTCATAAATATAAACATAGATAACATAGTAATGACAATTATGAGATGGTCGAATTAACATAATTCAATTAATTATTGAGATATTTGTTTCTTAACTCTACCAATTAAATTCTTGCAAATCGTTCTCAAAGCGCGGATTTACATAACGTAGTTGATGTTGCAGGTTTTCATCCGTTAAGTTCGAGCGTGATTTATATTGAGAACATTTCATTTTCGCCAAAAAAAAAAAAACGATTCGCAGGTGAAAGTAGATCCAAAAGCGCTCAAAACTTGTGTCAGATATTCACAATTTAGAAAAATTTTCTTTTGTGACATAGGTGTTATAAAAATCTATTTTTTATTCTGGTGTTCCAAAAATGTGTTTTAGTTCATTATTACTTTATTATTAACAGTCTATGACAAGAAAAGACAGAAGACATACCAACCCTCTAACGATGTAAAACATTACATTGTAAATTAGCCCTGAAGATGACCTAGTCCCTAGGTGGAAAGCTCGGCATAATAAAATTTATCATGACTGAAACTGGCATTAATTTTTCATTCTATTGAATCTATGATTCAGTCACTAAAAATAATGCACAGTAATTATAAGTCAATCAATTCCACTTGGAGATAATTATGAAATTAAGATGAGAACTATTATAATTGTCCATATTTTCGCAGAGATTACACAAATAGAACAGTAGATTCAGCCATTTGAAATATGATGGCAACGTAAAGTTCTAAAACTTTATCACCTTAAATCTCCTTCAAAAGTACAGACAGAAAGCTGTAATTGTGCACAATAGTAAAGTTGAATGAGTACTATAATTACCCATACTTTTGCAAAGATCACACCAATAGGACAGGAGGTATAGCAGTTAGAAATATGAGGGAAACGTAAAGCTCGCTAAATTTATCACCTTATATCTTCTTAATAAATACAGCTAGAAACTGCAATTTTGCCCGCGGGCCGCGGGTTGGCCACCTCTGGTCTAAGCCGAACCTAAAGCGAACATTTTCCAAAATACTAAAATCTCTTCCTGCTGACTTTAGTGTTCTATTACAGTAGAGCAGCAGTATAGTTTATTAATTACCCTGTTTGTTTTCCTAAAGAGATAATAAGGAAAAATATGTGGAAAACCCTGTACTAAACAATATCCTTTAACTTTTTTAATTCAAATTCAGTGCTGCAAGATATTTCTTGTATATTTCGGCTTCAGTTCTACTGGTCCATCAATAATTCCAAAACAATCTTCATACCCATTTAAAATTGTTTTTAATTCCAAAAAGGAAATTGCTCTGAACACCGAATTCACTATAAGAGAAGTGTTGCATTTCTACGGAAGAATTTATCAGTTCCCTATATCTAAGGTAGAAAAAGTTGGCCAGGAACTTCTGAACTTCTTAGAATTACCGCCAATGGATAGAAGAATTGGAAACTGCAGGTAATTCCTAGATTTTATAATTTTTGAAACATAATAATATATACTTTAATGTATGTTTAACTGTAGAATTTTATATTTTAATTGTGTTTTGCAGCGGTGGTCAACAAAGAAGAATATCAATGGCTGTAACATTATTGCATGATCCAAAATTATTAATACTTGACGAACCTACGGTAGGTGTAGATCCACTGCTCTCAAACAGGTTGGTAATTTGATGAAAGATCATAACAAAAACGTACACCTTAGCACTAAATTGAAGGCATAACTACTTCAGGCACTTTTCGCACTTTTTTGGATTACTAAGAGAAGATTAGCAATTAGTAATACAAATATTGACCCTTAAGAATTAATTTTGAACTTCCCAATCGAATTCAAGGCAGCCTAACGAGAACGCAAAATACCTACCACACTTTAGAAGAACTAAATACCGAATGAAAACTTGCCACATTTTTTTGGACACATTAAATCTACAGACAAGAACAAACAAACTTTTTTAAGATTTTATTCGGCTGTTAAAATTCCATTCTATTTATGATGGGTTATGTCAATTCACCCAATAATTATCTTCGTTTGCTTTTGGTCACCATGTCCCTTCATGAAGTTCACATACACAATCCGTAATTAGTGTTTTTTAAGTAATTTCTATTTTTCTAGGCAAGATGTATTTACAATTTTAACGGACAAAAGCGTAAGCTATTATAATTCACTGTAGTTTGTCATATTAAATCATTTTAAAACAGTTTAAAGTTTGTAACCATATCCAATGAATAGAAATGATCATTGTAAATCCATTACTTCATCACATCCTCACTCTGGTTAAATATACATCCAATTTTTTTTAAAGCTTCAGTTCTGAACCTCTGTTTTCAAATTTAATTTCCAGTATATGGGAGCATTTCTTAGATATAGTCGCGACAAAAGGGAAAACTATAATAATCACCACGCATTATATTGAAGAAGCGAAGAATGCAAATATGGTCAGTAAGATCATTTTCTCTAATTATGTCCATTAGAGAGTATATATACTCATCATATTTCAATAAAAAACTAAAACATACAATTTATTATTTGGCTAATTACATTTCTTGTTCAAAGATTGGGCTGATGAGAAATGGAGTATTATTAGCTGAACAGCCTCCTGGATTTTTAATGGAACGCTATCAGTGTGATTCATTAGAAGAAGTTTTCTTAAAACTAAGTGAAAAACAAGAAGGAGAAAATGAAGTAAAGTAGATTTTTGATTACAATCAAATTTCATTTGATTTTGTTGAGGAAAAAACTTATTGACAAGAAAGTAACTATTTTAAGTCTAGCTTCTCCACAAAGAGCTTATTTTCAAACAGTTCTCTTAATCTCAATAATATTTAACTAAAAATTATCTCCTTGTAAATGATTTATAATTATCTCATGATTGCAAGAAATTATTCATTTTAAATGTTTTTTATTTGTTGCTTGCTTTCAAATTAATTCAGATTTTCTGCACCAAATTGGTTTATATCATAAAACATTATCTATTTAAATTATTTAATTCTTTAAAAAATCTCTTTAAAATCATTTCTAATTAACGTTTTCTTTTAGACCATCAAATCATCTGTGGACAGGTCTTTGTTGTAATTTTTAATCTAAATTCACTAGGATCTGGAAATACGCCTTGATCATTACAAAGTGGTCAATATTCTCTGATTTAAAGCTAGCTATTACTTTCATTATTATTCCATTCTCCCTAAAAGAAAACTTACTCTTCCATTTGTTCTCAAAATCAGTCATCTGACAGGTTTATCACAAACCGACTAGTCTTGTTATAGTACCTTCACAAATCCGTCAGAGACAGGTTTATGAACTCAGCATTACACATTGCGGGGGCATTCCTCAAAGTATTGCATCACTTACTAACTATATTCTCCTGTTTCACATGTTGTGATAGATAACTGTTACATAGAACAAGTGGCCAACCACTGATGTATGTCCCGTAATCAGTGCTACAACGTTTCTTTAGATCTTTTGTACTCCATTAATTGATCTTGAAAGAATCCTTGGGCACAAGAATTAAGTGGACCATGTCCATTTCTTGTAATTCCCACTCTCTAAAATTGAAAACACGGGTTCTGGGCCTTCGAAGGATTGAGAAGAGCACAATTTGTCCGCCATTTCATTCCTTGTTGCCCTATATCCAGAAAAGTCTCACTGTTTTCTTTTAAACTAATTTATTGAGTCTTCTTCTACATTCCTTTACCATGGCCTTCAAAGTACCCTAGATAAAATCGTATCTGAGAAAATTTCATTCTAATAACCTATTCTTCTCTAGTTACCCCAGCGTGCAACACTCTAGGATCGCCATGACATCTGTCTAAAAAACAGTCATTTGGCGCCCCAGCAATGCTGTTAATTTTAAGTTTGACAAACGCAAAAATGTTAGTTGAAATATTCGTCATGGATCCTTTTTCTTAAATTAGAGTTTACCTTGCTCACTTCTGCTAAGTACTACACTGAAAATATCGTGTCAACTTGCAGCCAATTGGTTTAACAAGCATGCATACATTTCTATTTTAAATTCAGCAATATGGATCAAAGTAGGAAATAGTTTGATGAAAAATTCTCATGCAACCAAATATCTTTCTATCCGCTCTTGGAAGATTTACAAACATTTCCAGAAAAAAATAATTTAAAAAGTTAGACTCCTTTGGAATATCTTCTTCTAGTGAGCTGTTATTTAAAAAAAATAAAATAACTCTTCATTCAAAAATGTGAAAATGATGTGCGGTAAGGGGGAGTTTTTTTGTGTCACATTATTTCAATTTCTTGTAATTTTTCAGGCATTCAAATTCTAGGGTCTCTTGATTGACTTAAAAAATTTTATTTCAGCCAGACAAACCATTTCCTAAATCACAACCCAATGATTTACCGTTAAAGTCTGAAGAAAATTTTAATGCAAAAAGGTTCAAAGCTCAAGTGATTAAAAATTTTAATTGGACAAGAAGAAATCTTCCGTAAGTAATATCTTTTGAAAAGGAATTCACTATAATATTTGGACACTATTTAAATGGTTACTTAATTATTTATTTTTGTTTGAACTGATTTTGATTCAGAGCATTTGAATAAATTGAAGGGCAAGTTCTCTGGCAACTAAAAAGATGACATTGAAATTATTTTTGTTGTTAGTTACAAAGGGATAAGTATGACAATAACTAGTCTAGACTTTGTTGCAATATTTGTGCCGATTTTGTTGAAAGCTCGCAAAAATATATATATGTATAAGCAACCATAAAGCAATGGTTAGTAGCAGGTGGTTGAGTACTGAAAAAACAAAGTCGGTTGCATCTTGCGTTAAGGTCACCAGTGTTTTCTTGGATGTAAAAGGGATTCTTTTGTTGATTACTTTACAAAGAGTATATCAACTGGCAAACACCACGCAGACTTCTGGACCAAATTTGTAAGAAGAGACCAACATTGAAAACGAAAAAATCATCTCTTATGAGAGAAAAATGCTTTGGCAATGAAAACTGAGGGATTTGAGGTGCGACTTGTTGAAGTCTATTTCCTAATCAAAGCTAATTTGTGCCTGAAAAATGTTTTAGTCAAATGAAGAAGTGATATTATCATTAAATTTATATTTAGTTTTTTCCAGAATCGCTCTCCGGATTAGGAACTAATCACTTGACAAAGTACATTGGTCTATTGAATTTTATTGAACTAAAAGTGGACTAAATAGAAAAAATAAATGCATTTTGACATTAAATATACCTACACTATTTTACTGCCATGCCGATTTTTCACCTTGTTCAATAAATAAATAAATATCTATCGTGATAATAAAAATATATCGACTTTTACTGGCTCGTTATATTCTCATTGTAACTGTTGGCTTTCTAATCAATAAAGACACTCCCATCAATGTTCTTAACTATTCCTTTCGAATTAATTACTATTCCATTCCTCTTATCAAGTTTGTTATAGATCTTTTTTTTCCATCCCAGAAAATAGTTTGTGTATCATTATTTTACTCAGTGCGTTACATAGTTCTGATGCACTGAGACTAGAATAACTAGACACACCTACTGAATTAAAAATAAACATTGAATTCGGTTTAACGTATTTATGGAGGGCGTAAGAACAAATAGGAAATATAAATATCTTTACCAATTCAGACTCGTTGAAGAGATTAAGGAGTTTACAATTATTTATTCATTAAGACGCGGCAACAACATTGACCGGTTTTTACGGTAGTCTACAGATAGTGATCTCTAGTTAATGTACCTTGTCCCTCAGTGGTCATTAAAGGCCCCCAAGAAAAGAGTATCTAAAGGGAAGCAAGCTTACTCGATCGCCGCGTGATTGTTCAGTAAACTTTTACTTAGCTATTTTCTTCATGAAGTTCGACAGAAAAGAAATAATACATAATTTTTTGATGATTCATTATTATAGTTATTTTAAAAATGTTGAACAGATAGTAATTAATTTTAAATAGATATCCATTTTATTCAAATTAAAAAATATTATTACCTCTATTATTCCTTTCTAAATTTGTTGATTTGATTTTGTTTAATCTAAATTATAAATTTCCAATAGTAATCTTTGATTTGAATTGAATAATATTCATATTATGTAGTAAATTTTGATTTTTTTTTTTTCCGCAGAGTAACAGCGTTCGTAGTTTGCCTTCCAGCTATTTTATTCACAATAATTGGACAAATATCTAGCAAAGAAGGCGGTGACTATCCAGTTTCACCTAAACCTTTGGCCATTGTTAATGAAGAAGCCGATTGTAGAAATTCAACGCCTTTTTTGCTTTTATCACCCAACTGTAAACTGACAAGGCCATTCTCTTGTAGAGTTATAGAACGACTCGATGAGACATTTCCACTTGTTAGTATATTCATTTAGAATAAAAAAAGCATCATTTATTAGACAAAGAAAAAAGTGTTGATTTTATCCTCTATTTTTTAGGTATCAGCCGATTCAGTCCTGGAAGGAAAACATGCAGTAAGAACTGGCTATGCCGTTGGAGTGTTGCATTTTGGAACCAACTTTTCTGTTGATTTAATGGCCAGAGTAAAAGATGCTACTTCACTGTCGAACGAAAAGATTAATAGTAGTTCCATTCATGCTTGGTTGGACATGAGTGGTCAGTATCTTTGTTATGACCGTAGATTACTGTAAAAAGATTAAATAACTTTAATTTAGAGCCAGAGCTTTATACTTATTTATGAATTTATGTGTGTGTCGCCCTAAACAGTCTTCTACTGTAGTGTTGATCTGTAATGATTGTGACAGTGCCATGTCATACGATTCCTTAAAAAACCTATTACAACATAATCTAATTTACACTAAAAGACTCACTGTTCGAGAGAGCAAATAGAAAGTAAAAAGATTTCTAGTACAATAATGACCTACAAGTTGATTGTGAAGCTGGCCGACAGGAAAAGATTTCGTTAGCTTTTAGTTATATTGCATATCCAACGTGGAACGCTTTATTACACCGATTTATAAAGTGGATGATTATTTTACTGGGTTTAACTAATTTAATTATTTTTTATACAGATTATGGCTGTACTGTGCGAACCATGAGAGAATTAAGGGAAGGCATTGTAAAAATTACAAAGGATTTTAGCGAAGAGTGTGGATACAATCGCAAAGTGGCTGCAGTGCCAATGGATGTAAGTAATGCCTCTAACACTTCTACAGTTGAAAGTCCAGAAAGTGAAGTACAAACAAATCTTACTTCTGCAAATATTCTAAGATTGACTGATTATCTCTAATGAAGGTATTCAAGTACCAAACAAGACGATTCCTTTCTTCTTCCTATATTATAAAATTTACTTATTATCATTAATGATCATATTTAAGTACCATTTTTTGATACATCAATAATCTAAGTGGATTTTAATGATCACTCCACTCGTTGAGGATGTAACTGCTCAACGTCCATTAGACAAATAGTTGTGGTTTTCATTCGGTCGAATTGGACTCCTAACCTGATACTTTGCTCGTGAACAACTAGTCTGGCCCCTCGATTGTCACATAGCCGCTTGTGAAGTAAAAACCTCCCCTTTTAGTAGAATTTAAGAGAAGTTCATAAAGAGCCATGCCTTCCTTAGTGGTATGTAAAGTTGGGAAACTATTAAACAAAGACATGGAGATTGGAGTGGATAGTGTTGGCAAATACAATCATATGACTTTATAATAACGAAGGTTGTTTACCACAGAAAAGCATCAGACAGAAGAATAACCAAAGCTATGTATATAGTTAGGTAAGTTATTACAAGTATTGAAAACTTCGCCTCCAAATTGAAAGAAAGGATAAAGCTCTAATCACACCATTTCGACTGTAACAAATATATAGTCCATTCGCAACGCTGTCCTAATTTGTTCATTAATCTTTTTACAGTTTTCGGAACCGATCCACAAATCCAGGGACTTAATGCAAGCTATTTTACCTTCATATTTCTGTTCGTAAGTCAGCTGAATTTTAATAAGAACTAATAATTTCATTAATTTTTTATTGCCACGATTCTTTTAAATAAAGTCGCATATTGATTGGTAAAATATACGATCAGCTTTTGGATTTTATATTACTATTAAGGTTCTAACAGTACTTAACATATATCACTAGTTCCCTGTGAACTTATTATGTGTAACTTGCCTAGATGGGTTATATGTAACATGTTATATGGGTTGATTCATAAATTATAAAAGTATGTCAATATCAAATATAATAATTTAAACATCCAGCTTTGAGTATTTGGAACGACTCATATTCTTAAGTTAATAAATACTTAATTACAGAGTGTTTACCCAGTTTTAGTACAAAGCGCCAGCTGCTCCGTTTGATGAAGCATTTAAATGCTTCAGCAAGCAAGTACAAAGAGAAGTAGATTTATAAACCATTTACAGAACCTCTGTAGCAGGTTTTATTAAAGAGATCAGCTACTTATCGATATGAGTTGGTGTGCAATATGTAATGCAAGGTGAGTTTTAGTTACGAGGTTGTCGGATTAACCCTTGTTGCAGTTTTAGATTAAGGAACTATCTCTTAAGTAAGTTCCCAAGGTTCGCTAAGGGCCAGGTCAGTAGCCGCGTGAGCCCACGTAGCCACAGGGAATTCCTATGTAGAGCAAACCAAACAGAAATAGGAAATAAAATAAACTTTCTGGATATATTTTTGAGTAAACAGTGCAAAACTATAGTAAAATACTCATGATCAGTCTCCAATTTTGCACGAAATCGGAACAGCAAGTATGAGCTTCTTGAGGTTCTTTACATTTTTGAAAGACCAAGGAAAGCAGTGAGATTTAGCTAGTCTATTATTATTTATTTAATTTTTTGTGGGTAAATGTTTATTGATTTGACATAATAATAGTAATACATTTCCTTACAGAGTTTCTTTTTACACAACAACAATGTTTACCTCAAGTGCTATTGTAATGGAGAGGGCATCAGGATTGTTTGAAAGAAGTCAAGTAGCAGGTAACCTAAGCTTTATTTAATAATAAATCGGCAATTGTAAATTTCAAAAAAATCAAAATCAAATCAAAATCATTCGAACTGAAGAAAGCAGTATCGAATATTTATTTAAGCATAGGGCTAATGTTCAATTTTTGGTCACTTAATATTATCAACTTTTAACATTTTAAATTTTTAACCGTATGAGTTAATTTTAACAACTATAAACTAAGTGAAGTAAAGGTTTTAATTCCGGGTATATTGGACGCACATTTTAAACAATGGCTTTATAGCAGATTCAAAATTCTTGTTTTTGAACTTTTGAACATCTATCATTGCTAGGAAGCGATTCCTTAAAGTAGTCTTTTTCACCTCATAATAATATTTTATTCGTTAATAATTAAACAATAGTCTCTTTTAGCAGCATTAGATTCACTGAAACAAAATAATAAAAATATATTGTGATTTTTGAGCATTCTTATGCGATTTATCAACTTTTCAGGACTAACAATCATGGAAATTTTGGTTGCTCAAATGGTCATACAGATGTTTGTGATGACTTTACAAAATATACTCAGCTTTTTAGTACTGTACGGAATATTTTCGTATCCAATGAACGGAAGTTTTGCTTTAGCTTTTTTTATAATCAATATGAATGAATTAGACGGGATGGCATATGGTAAAAGTTATTGAAAACGTTAGTATATACAAATTTAATTTAAGCGTATATTAATCATCTTTCTTGTTGCAGGATTTCTTTTATCTATGTTAATCAAAGAGGAGAAAAATGTAGCATATGCAGGCATTTTTACCGTATTGTCTTTATTCATGCTTACAGGTAAAGTATTTTTTTAAAAAATAAATCAAGATTGAAAAGAAGTTTTCCCAGACAACGGTGATTTATGAATTAACCGCAGTATGACTTCCTTTTAGCCAATTTGTTTTCGGAAAAAGTAAATTTCTTTTATTAGATTTTTTAAAAATTATTAACCACAATACAAAAGCCGGTTTTGGTTTCAATATTTTACTTTACACTCAATACGAGCAAAGAAATGCTTACAGACTTAATTATGATCAAAGACTAAATGTTTCCAACTCCATACATGCTTATTTTTTCATTCGTGTGGGGAGTGCGCTGAAGAAGTATGGGAGAAGTATGAAGAAGTATACAGAATGACGAATGGAGTAACAAGTATTTCAAACATTGTTTTGAATTATATTCTTAGCAATGTTCCAGAAGGATAGAAAGGCTCTTCTTCAATCTGGCCAATCATATCATGCTTTCCAGCTGTATTTTGTTTTGCTTTTTTTTTTTAATGTACATTGATCATACTGAAGAGTATTGTTAAATTGGGGATAAAACTTATTTCTTATTGAGTTATTGCACTGATTGAAGTATCAGAGAGATTGTGCTATATTAGGAGACGAACGCTTAACAGATATTTTAAAAGAATCTCCATCTTACTATTCTAAATTTTCGAGCAAAAATTAAAATAATCTTTATTTTCTAATAAAAGTGTAAGGGGAAGCCCAAACTTCAGAAGCGTATAATGTCACTGAAGATACTAATGAATTAAAGAGCAGTATTTTAGGAGACCAAGTATCGGATTTATAATATGAAAGCGTTCTTAATGTTCTGGTGATAGCAATATTGCTTTTAGATACAAAATAATTCGCAGCTTTAGAGAATTTTCCCGAGGAGGAAAATGGGACACCAAGATAAACAAATGTGCGAACTAAAGAAAGCGGGATATTATTATGCGTGAATTGCCTTATTTTTTTAAAGCGACCAGATTTTTGAAAAGGAACAACTACGGTTTTACTGGTATTAACTTTCAGATCGTTCTCCGAACAGTACTGATGTAACAAATCCAATTTAAACTGAACATCCATCGGCGAATACGCCGTTATTGCAAGATCATCAGCGTAGAGAAGCATTAAAAGATCTTTGTCCTTATTAATTGAAATGCCTTCAGCACCCCTACTCCGAAAGAAACTAACTATATCGCTGATGAACAGGGAAAATAAAAGAGGGCTCAGTATTTCCCCTTGTAGGACCCCTTTCGTGACTCTAATTTCATTGGATTTAGCACCGTTCACATCAATCACTAGCCTCGCGCACTTATAAATTTCTTTAATAATTCTTATTAATTTCGGGCTAACATTCAAAGCGAATAATTTCCTAAGGAGCAATTCATGTAAGATGGTGTCGAATGCTTTTTCAAAATCAACGAAGATTATGAAAAAGTGACTTTTAGTTAATCTGAGCTGAAAGTTTATAACCGAACCAAGAGTAAAAATAGCATCTATACAGCTTTTATTCTTCTTAAAACCCATTTGCTGTACGGGCAGAATATCATTTTCCTCAGTCCACCCCACCAATCGTTCATGCAGTATACTGGTAAACACCTTGACGATACAATTCAAAAGAGCAATCCCTCTATAATTGGAGGGGGTATTTGGATCGCCTTTTTTAAATAAAAGTATAAGCTTGGATATTCCCCATCCTAAAGGTATTTTTTCTTGCGACCATACTTCGTTGAACAAGTTCAAAAGATATTGCACCCATGCAGGTGGTAAAATCTTGAAAACTTATTTCTTATTGAGTTATTGTACTGATTGAAGTATCAGAGAGATTGTGCTATATTAGGAGACGAACGCTTAACAGATATTTTAAAAGAATCTCCATCTTACTATTCTAAATTTTCGAGCAAAAATTAAAATAATCTTTATTTTCTAATAAAAGCTTGTAGGAAAGTTACGCACAATCTCTTAAAAAATTTCTTAGACATTTCTTCCATAAACTTTAAAATGTTACACAGAAGTGTTCAGTATTAGTCCGTTTTACTATATAATAGGGAGTCACCATGGCTACAGCTTGCTAAGATAAAATAACTCTAATGAATTTCTAATATTTCAAGCCCAGGATTTATCTTAAGACCAAGGCCAAAAGAAAAACACGCCCAAACCTTTCACATTATTCACACACACACTCGATATAACTTCTTTCTTTCATGCAAAACAAAAGTTTAACCCTGCTTTACTTAAATAATATATTATCATTTATATTATTCTCTTTATTACAAAAAACAGGAACTGTATGGCCAACTCAAGCTTTACACTGGGCGATGGTTCCACTGTCAAAAATGATTCCAGCCACACACACATCTGAAGCTTATTTCGATGTAGCAATGAGAGGGTTATCCATCAGCTATTATTCTGTCTATATTGGAATTTTCGCGTCCTTAATGGCTATTGTATTATTTGGTACATTCAGCTATTTAGCGTTTAGATTGAAAATAGGTTCAATTTAATTTGTTATTAGTTAACTTTAAAATAACTGCGGAAATAATTCGTACAACGAATGTATACAACAATCGTAAATTGCTCAATAACAATTAGTGACTTATCTATTTAAGACAAACTTTAGTTTAAGGTATCTTTGCAATTCAAAAAAATTATATAATGACTCTTAATAGGAGATTCACAGTTCATTAACACTACAAATTCAAGTTTCACTTTAATTGTATATTATTGCATGAATTATAAAACTTAGTTGGATTGGTCTAATATTTCAAAACGAAATGAAATATTTACAAATGTTCTTACACATATTGTATTTAAATGATAACTTAAAAAAAACTGTCATCTGCAAGTTTTGACTCCAAATGTTTTGATAAACTGTGATAGAATATTTAGATTAATATTTAACTTTATGATAACATTTCTTTTTACGTTTATTACACGGAATTATGTACAGATTAAAGAATTATGTAGCATTATTTTGCTTATGTTAAATGTTGTACAGAATACCTAAGATAGTATTGTAATTTTTACCCTATTTAGTTAGATATTATCCATCTTAATAGTGCTTCATTAATCATAAACAATGATTAATATATGTACTAAATTTTCTTGGCATTAATATATAATATAACTTTAGTTTAATATATAGAATAATGATTAAGATATATGTTTCTTTTGTGTATAAACAGCATAATGCTATTACCGTAATAGTCTCACAAATTTTGTTCATCTTTTTTTTATTCAAATGTTACAAAATGAAGATTTAATAAAAATTTAATATAGTAAATAGTGTTTTATTAGCTTTCTTTTTTAATTTTACTATTTTTTTAATTTTCTTCATTAATTTTATAATATTTAAAATTATTCATTTTTTTACCCGTACAAATAAGCTATTTATGAATCAATACATTTCAAAATATACTGAAATCCCAAAAGTTAGCACAAATATGAATCACGCAAATTATTAAATATGTAAAAATTCTATTTGACGTATTCTTTAGTTACTGTAAATGTGTTCTTCAGGGTACTAGTTACTGTGACTAATAGAGGAGGATTTTGATATAGTGGTTATGAAGTGTGATTTATATGCAGGGCCGGATTTTCCTATAGGCTAACTAGGCTTCAGCCTAGAGCCTCAAGATCAAGAGGGGCCTACATTCAAATTGTTAGCAAAATTGAAATTACACTATTCTAAAAACAGTGAACACTAAAACACTGAACCGAAAATAAGGAGAAATTCTACGCATATGACTAATAAATAAACATAAAAATGGGAGGTGAAAGGGCCTTTTAAGTGGAATAGCCTAGGACCTCTTTTTATCTAAATCCGGCCCTGTTTATATGTGTGAGTTTTCCAGTTTGAATTCCGCGTATAGGTACTTTACATTTATTAGTAAAATTGTCAATAGTAATTTCAGAGCTTCTTCTTCCTTCCACAACACCTAATTTGGAAGATGTTCTTTTACTTTACTTTTTACTAGAACTAACATTCTATCTTATTTATTTAAAGCAATTATCTTCAGAAATATTTTAACACTTGCAAAAGAAAGGCTTCTTAAATCTTTAAATTTAGTAAATGTAAATCTAAATTTACGCTCTTCTTTGACACCTGATTAATCAATAATTTCTTCAACATAAATCACTGTAGACATCGTTGCTTGCACTCTTGAGCGGAGGCAATACTGCCCGGCAGTCATCCTCGACATTTCTCAAACATTTGATCGGTTATGGCATCCGGGCTTAATGTGGAAACTCAAGGGCATCCTTCCCTCTACTTACTTCCTTGTCCTTAGACCATTTTTTACAACTATATAACTAAGTGAGCGCCATTTCCTGGTCATACAGGAACTTCTTTTTCCCTTGATGGTGTTGTGCAAGGTGGGTGGTAACCTTCTTTTGTATTCAGTATAAACAGCCGATCCCCCTCTACATCCTAACACCTACACTTTCATCTATGCTGATGATATTACCATCCTCTACCCTAGCAATGAAACCTACTTGACTTCTCGCCATCTTCAAGCTCACCTTAACACCCTAGAATCCTGGCTTCGGAAATGGAGAATAAAGATTAAAAAAAATGAATCATTTTTAATTGATACATTTTAATAATTAAGTGAAATTATTTTCCCTATATTTTCAATCATACATGTACATTTAAAATTATATTTTTGTAATTATATTTAATATACTTAGTATGTAACAGAGGTTGATATTAGTAATTTATCTTCAAAAATGATAAAACTTCATAAACTTTTCATAAAATAAAAACAGTACTAACGAGTACTTTAAAAATTAATGAGAAAGAAACACGCCATAATACAAGCATATTTTTTTATATATTAAATAATAATTATGAAAATTACTGAATACATAACTACCCCTGGGATATATCATTAATAGGAAATTATGGATTAAATATTAAATTCACTATTTTTGAAACCTCTACAGGCTAACAAGTTCTACGAAGTTAATTCAAGGAGTGTGAGACTCTCTGGTGGACTTACTGATGATATTACAGAACGTGAACATTTCCGGACATTTAGGACAAAAACTTAATAAGATTATAACTTGCTTTCCTGGGAACCGTTTCCAAGTTACCCTCAAAGGAGTTCAGTTTTTTTAGGACATAGGAAAATGGCGCAATGATGCAACCAACAAAGTGTTGGAGTAACAAAAAAAATATTTGTAGAAATTGGTGAATGAAAATCTCATAAATAAAGAAGTGAAAAAGTTAATTGTTAACTCGCTTAAGTTTTCGGCTACATTACTCAAAAAAAAAGGTCGACAGACGATCTGAAGCTTTAAAATCTGTGTAGACATATGCATTGCTTAGGCATGTCAATGTATAGTCAGTGTAGGTTTGCGGAAAAGAACAAGAAACGGCATTACACGTACGAAATTTGAAGGTCCCCAGACTCTTACGAAGTATGCTACAAACAAACTCTTGGTTGCATGCAATAGGCTGACTAGCTAACCTCCACAAAATCTAATGAAATCTAAATTTATGTCCAATTTTTTGTTTAAAGAATTATTTTCAGAAAAACAGACAACAGATGGATTCATGTTGTTATGTAGATATACGAGAATTCAGTTTAAATAATTTACGTAGTCTACTTTACATTTACATTTTTTTGTTCTAGCTTATTGTTGGAAACTTTTATTTAACTTCTTCGTTTTATAACCCATTTTTATAAATATAAATAAATTAATGTATGAGACTGAATGTAACATGACACTGCATACATTATCTCTACGTTTCATTACAGGTTCTCAGGAAAAATATATGCACATATTATAGCCATTTTATTGAACTTTCCACATTAATATTGACTACAATATTAATCATTTACGATTTATCGACATATAAAAATCTAAAACAATCGGTCCTGTCCACTATTTATTGTTACAATGTAGGATATAAATATGTTCATACAGAAGTAATTAAATTTTCAAGGCAGATTATGGTGGGAGCAACCTAATATACTTGTCAGTATATTTGGAACAGTGGCCCAGACAAAATGATATCGACCATGTGCGTATCAAATGAACAGCAACAAGAACCTGCTGTACATGTCAATTTAGCTTATAAAAGATATGCCACAAATGCTGTTATATTACGAGGCCTCAACATGACCGTTAGCAAAGGCACAATGTAATTACTTACCATTTGTTCAATGCAAATCAATTTTCGGTGTCAATTATGTGAGCGAAACGTGTTATGCACTTAACAGCACAATTTTTTTTACAATGCATTAACTTAATTTAAATCACTTTGTACAATGTACGCTAGTTAATTATTTATCTCTTTTTACTAAGTGCATCTTGCGTTTAAGTCACAAAATCTACACTTTTTTTTTTTTTTTTTTTGAACACTGCATACAACTTTTTTGAAATCTATCTTAACTTTTTATTCACCAATTTCAGCTGACCAATGACTGCATTTAATTTGATCAGCTAATTGACACACGAGACTCATCATTATTTCTTTTTTTACTGTATAGTACTGTAACATTACTCTTTTTTTTTTTCGTTAAGGTTGAAAGAATTAAATTTCCTTTGGTCCAACAAAATTTAAGAATTTTCGATCAAAGAACAAGTTTCTAATCTTAATCTTTACAGTTTTTTTTGAGGAAAAATATGCAACAATCATATCCACCACTCGAAATTAGTTATCGCTAAGAATGCTGGATTTGATACGGTCACAATAACGAAAAAGTTTTTGGCTTTTAAGTATTTCGGTCAGCAGACAAGATTTAGAGAAAGAACGAAATGTGATAACAATAGTACTGGAAGCTGCAACTGGAAATCTATTCTAGACATCGCCAGGAATTCAATACTGGTTTTGTACACTTGTATTCAACGAAATTATTTAGTCAAGTCCACTTCTATTATGTTGATAATCCTTTTATTGAAACTCAAGGAATGCCTTGTAAGTCGGAGAAAGAAAGTATACTTGAACCTTAAATTTTCTGTAACTATTTTTATTTTATTTACAAAATACAAAAGTACAAAAAATTACAAAAATAAAGAAAATTATTAACAGTGTTAATAGGCATGGCTAACGCCGTCTGCCAGAGTTTGCTAGACATTGAAATATTACAAAATTATCTTAGATTAGATTGCTTAAGACGGGCGGTTCCACCAAAAAAAAAAGGGGAAGGAACGCAGGCAATCCTAATGCCCATTGTTCCCCGCCCACCCCTCATCTCATGAGAGATACCGGGGTTTAAAAGAAAAACAAATCCGGCTAAAAGTTGCCAGATGCTAATATAGTAACCTAAAAAAGTAGCAACAGGGCACTAGGGAGCTTGACGAATCAATCGCCCAGTGCACTGAATAAACCTAGAGAGTTCGTTAAGATTACCAGATGCTACAATCTCCGGTAGGGAGACATTTGACCTTCCGAAGACGAGGAATCTAGTTTTAGAATAAACTGGGCACACCTCAACGAAGTGCCTCACAGTTTCATCGGACTCACCACAGCCAGCACAATTTGGCGACTGGATAAGGCCGCATTTAAAAAGATGATACGCTAAATTCGCATGTCCACTCAACACCTGAACCAACTGGCGGATCCGGGACCTGCTAAAACCAACCATATCCGTTCTTGACAGGCCAAGGATTTCCTTAGCCTGGCGGCAGTCAGTTCGGGATCTCCACCGTTTCCGATGTTCTTTCAAAATCCACTGCTCCACCTCTGTTCTACAACGTCGATAGGATACAGGGATAATAGGCTGAGGAGTCATTGTTATCATCGCAGCTCCTTCCTTTGCTGTTTCATCAGCAAGTTCGTTACCCGGAATCCCAGAATGACCAGGGGACCAAGCAACCAAAACAGTATTCAAAGCTCCCAACGAATTGAGAGCAGCATGGCAAGAATTGACTGAAATTTGGTTCTTACTAGGAGAGGTCAGAGCTTTAATTGCAGCCTGGCTATCCGTGAAGAACCTAATATCAGTATCGGCAAATCCCTTCCAGCGGAGTAAAGTAGCCGCCATCTCAATGGCAGCCAACTCCGCCTGAAAAACAGATGCATAATTACCAAGGTCAAGGCAGGTGCGTTCCCATCTGAGCCCAAACTGGGGTCCCCAGATGCAGAGGCCAGCACCTGCCCTATCCATCAATGACCCATCCGTAAAAACAGAAATGGCGTTTGTTGATAACTCGACAGCCGAAGCACAAGCCTCCTCCCTCGCAAGTATCTGAACCCCATAATTCCTACCGAAGTCCAGAGTCGCAGGGATGAAGTCCCCCGGCATGGAGAGCACTGCAATTTGCTTTTTATCCTCTCGAACCAGATCAGCATGACTAATAAGCCTGCCTTTCCGACCGAGAAGGTTCATTGATGCCCACGTGCCGACACTCTCAAGTCTACGCGCGGACATCAAAGCCTCCCCTCTAAGAAAAATATCCAAGGGAGGAAGCCGTAAACAAAATTATCTTAACAAACAAAACAAGATTTTTTTTTTCCTTTGTTATTGGCCTCTTGAGCAAGCAAATCAGCCATTTAAATTCTTCTTTAGCATCTTGAATATTTACAGAGTTATCCTGTTGTTTGTTATAAGCTCAAAGAGCTCTGTGTAAATTCTGCCATCATCAGCTGCCAGAATAGTATTTAAATTGGCAGGTAACGGACATCCCGTCGCTATCACTGCCCTCCACAAACGCTCGATTTATGTCAAAGTAAAAGAAAAACTGAAATTGTTTTACAATAAAAAAATGTTTACCCTGCTCAATAAAATTAAATACTGGATTTTAAATAAAGAATGGTATAAGAAATTATCAGATACATCAGAGATCTATACTGGGAGGTAGATAATTTAAATAAGTGATTAAATACAAGAAAAATAGAAATTATATGAAGTTATATGAATTATGTGAAGTGCTTAATATATAATAAGGAAGTGTAAATATTAGTAAATAAATGAAAACTTAGTTATAAACATGAGAATTATTAGGAGGTCAAGTTTTTCAAAAAAAAAATCCATAGCTCTACGAGTATATTCAAGAAAGGTTTACACGACTTGGAGGATAACATCTGCACTATGTCACTCCCTTGAAGAGTAGCACTACCAAGGAACCGTTTTCTCAAATCACTTAGAGCGGTATTTATAAAGTACTTAAATGGCGATAATTTTTAGTTGTAATACAATAATTGTAAATTGGCTTGATCATACAGATATAATTTAATTTTAGAATTCAATTTTTAATTTTATACTGTTTTTATTGTACATTTATATTGTTTTTAGTGCAAAGCCTCCTTTATTCATTTATTTTGACGTGAATACGTCTTTAACTTTGCTATCATAAGGAGGCAATCCAAAAAACCTAATGATAACAAAATTGGGGGATACAGTTTAGCATTATAGTTTCGAGTCTATCGTCTACATCCAAAATTAAATTAGACCACTGGATAGCTAAAGAATCAAAGAATTCATTACGATAAGCGAGGACTGTGACGCATCGCGCGCGTTGGAGGGGGAAGCGCCGCCATTTTGAGATCATTTCGCTGCGAATCGAGATTTGCAATTAGTACAACTTTTGACTCGGAGAAGCAGCGGTGTTCGTTTAAGTTTTAATCGTCAGCTGTCGTCACAATCTATCGATTGTCTATAAAACATTAGTGTAAAATAGTGACAGTGAATATAATAAGGTGTTAAAATAAAAAAATATTATCAAAAATATATAACGTCGGCTTATACGCGTCGAAAAGCCAAAACCAAATACAGAGATCGTATTCGGTTGGAAAGGGCTTCTCAAGAACAATCGAATGGTAATAATAAAACACCATATGACCGAGTCAAGCTGTGCCGGGAACGTAAAAGAATGAATGCGGCCGAGCGGATCAACGACGGTGTCAGTACATCTGCAGCTGGGGCGGTTGAAATTATGCAAGTGGATGATGAAATCGCTTCTACATCGACAACGGACTGTATAGGCATAGATTGTGTTCGATCGTCGATTTTTTTCCTTGATTTCATCCTAAATACATAAATAAAAATATTTTATATAAAACATATAACCCGTTACATAAACGACGTTACAGAAACGTCGTATTCACGTACAACACACGGCCGTGACCATGACACAGCCACAGGTTTTTTTCAATTCCTATTTATTGTTTTTTTATTCAACTCCTCTGATGGTGTTTAACACCAGAGAGTATTGCCTTTTATTAATTATAATAAAAAATATTATCATTGTTATTATTATTATTATTATTATTATAGCTCCAGTCCCTTCCAGGATCATGGAAACAGACATCAGTATACCAGATGGAGTCTCCCTGTAAAGTTATTCAATGGTCTACTCTGATGTATCGGGTACATGTATAGCAGACTATGCATACTAGAATATTGGTTCTAGTTACTCCGCAGTTAAACTTTAGGACCATACAATCCGTATGCATGCCTTATCTAAAATCAAGTCCGACGACAACTTGTGCATTTTGTAATGGACCGGAAAGTGCGGCATGATTGTAGGCACTTGCATTGCATATGCCTATTAGTCTCCTCGTTGAATTCATCTTGAATTCACCAGAAGGAAAAATAAGATTCGGCCCCTTTAGAGTAGCATATACAGTCAGTCGCCTAGGCAATAGTTAAACTAAGTCGAATAGCTCCATTCTATGAAGCATTAATCCTTCAAGCCACTTCTTCTCAAGATATCATGAGTCTGTAGTACATCAGTAGCAATTAGAAAATGTATCAATTAAAAAATTGAAGACAAAAAAAGAAAGTTGTACATACTTTTTAAACACTTTTTTCAACAAGAGGAAAATTAATAATTTTACTAGTATTGTCAAATGACACAGCGAAAGATATTTTTTCCTGTTACTGTGAACGAGCCGAATTTTTAAAATAAATTTTTATAGGAAAAAATAGTTTTTAATTCTTCTGAGCAAAAAATAATTACAACTTGTTCTGTAAGTTTTTTTTGGGTCTCTTTCTAAGCTTCGTTCACAAAAATAGACATTTCATCTGAGTTGTGTCAAACATAGAATATTTCAGTGCAAGTTCCATAAAATGTATCTCTCGTCAGTGTTCTTTTAAATTTTTAAAGACCTTATTTGGAAATATCCATCGAAATAATATAATTGGTAATTGACATAATTTTTGTAAATACAAATATTGTTTTTAGTTATGGTCTTCTGGGGCCGAGTGGATGTGGCAAAACTACACTTCTTAGCTGCATAATTGGTAGACAAAGGCTGGACCACGGCACAATAGTTACAGCTTTTCATAAAAAGAAACAGATTGGATATATGCCTCAGGTATTTTATAACAACTTTTTCTAAAATGTACATTTAAACTGTGATTTCGTTTGGGCTCTTTTATGAAATCATACTACTTTTCAATTTGATAAACATTTTTCTTCACTCTACATTCTCTTTCAACTTTTCTTTACTCGAGAACTTCACAGAACGCTAGTTCCCTCTTTCTTGTGGTGCTGCTATCAGACAATGCAGACTTAGCAATCTAAGCGATTGCTATCAGTTCCTTTTTCTTTATCTTCTTTAGTTTTCTGTTACGCCGTTCTTTTTAATTTTAAAGGGAGTATAGAGTTAACATTAACCTCAATTTGAAATCTATGTTCCTACACAATTACAGCCGTAACAATCCTATTGCAGGTTGCCTCATTCTTAGTTATTTCAGCCTTAGTCGTAGCTGCAATGAGGCAAAATCTTCTTGCCATATTTCACATTTCACACTCTTATTATTTATTTTATTTATTTATTTATTTACAAGACGGGCAATCACCCAGTTACAAAGAAATATAATTTAAAATAACATTTAATAATAACTCAATATATAATAATTATAGAATATACATATATCATACATTTATACATATATATATCATAGAATAGAAATAAAGATAAAATAGAAATAATATATACACATAATTTACTTAATAGATAAACAAAATACTTCAAAATATGTACTATAAAATATACTTTAAAAATAGAAACTTTACTCAATTAATAAATCTTTATATCACAAATAACCGGTAAGTTTTCCCTAGTACCAATCACCGCAAAATCAGCTATTTAACAAATGTTTCAACTCGATCATGTTGGTGTTGAATATATCAAAATCAGCGGGTAGATGATTAACTTGATCCGCAACTCTTGGAAAATAACTGAACTTACGATAATTGGTACCATGGCACACTTTAGAAAACACTTGTTTTTGTCTAGTACCGTTTGTTGGCACGTGAAAATTTAACAATGATAAAAGTTCAGGGCAGTTTATATTATTATTTAGAATTTTGAAAATAAAATTTAAGTCTGTGGCTTGTCTACGAAACTGTAAAGTACTCAAACCAGTAAATTCCATTACGTCATCGTACGGTACCTCCGTCATGACTTTTGTCTCTCGATACCAGAGCAATCTTAGGAATCTTCTTTGAAGTGATTCAAGTTTGTTGACGTAAGTTTTCTGATAAGGAGACCATAAAGCAGAGCAGTACTCAAGAATGGGTCGCACCATTACTTTGTAAAGGATAATTATGGTTCTGACATCTTTAAAGTTTCGAGTAGATCTAGATATAAAGCCAAGCATTTTATTTGCCTTTGTGACTATGGAGTTCATGTGGAGGTTGAATGAAAGGTTAGCACAGAACGTAACACCAAGGTCCTTCACTACATTAGATCTACTTAGAGTTGAAGCATGAAGAGAATAATCGAAGTTTGTACACGTCCGACTACGATGATAGGATACTACCTTACATTTAGAGATGTTTAGGCTCATATCATTTTCATCGCACCAAACACTCAGTCTATGAAGAGAGTTTTGGAGGAGGAGAAAGTCATCCGCAGAGTTAATGGCAGTATAAATCTTTAAATCGTCAGCAAAAAGCAGAAAGTTTACTGAATTGAGACAGGTAGATATATCATTGATAAAAATTTTGAATAAAAAAGGGCCAAGAATAGAACCTTGAGGTACACCAGATGATACAAGAAATTCTTCTGACATTAGTGATTTGTATTTAACAGATTGATGTCTTGCGGTGAGGTAGGAGTAAAACCAGTCAAGTAGTGATCCATGAATTCCACAATGGGATAGTTTATGAATTAGTTTGGAATGATTGACACGATCAAAAGCTTTGGCGAAATTGAGATATACAGCATCGACCTGCTTGGCAGTAACTAAGGCTCTCCGCAGATAGTCCTCAAATAGTAACAAATTAGTGAGCGTCGATCTACCAGAATGGAAGCCATGCTGTTCACTGAGGATGAGGTTGTCGAGTAAAGGCCGAAGAATGTCAATTACAGACTTTTCAAATATTTTCGCAATTGCTGATTGAATGCAAATTGGTCTATAATTTGTAACATCCCTCTTATCTCCAGATTTGTAAATCGGAACTACAAAACTTGTTTTTAGCATGTCCGGATAAATCCCATGTTTTATGGATTTGGTAAATAATGAGGCCAGAATCGGGGCCAGAGCAAGTTGACAATTTTTTAATACTGCAGATGGTATTCCATCAGGTCCTGTACCTTTCCTGATGTTGACATTAGACAGTTGTCTTAGTACATCTTCAGTGCTGAATTCTATCATTGAGATGTTCACTGAATTCAAAGATATCACATCTTTATTGGTTGCGGTATCTAGAACAGACTTATTATATACACTTGAGAAATACTCAGCAAACAGGTTTACCGTATCTTGGTTACTCGAAGAATAAGTGTTATTGAAGTGGGCAGCATCTGGAATGGCATTATCGTTTTTTTGCCTGTTGATATAGTTCCAGAAATCCTTTATATCACAACTTTCATTTATTGCTGATTCTACATCATGTATATAGAATGCATAATCCCGTTTAGTTAATTTTTTACATTGCGCACGTACCTTAGAGAAGTGCTCATAGTCCTTACGAAGTAGGGTAGTATTAAACACTTAATTTACTGACAATCTCAGCTTTGAATGTTAATATCTCCTCACATTTCATATTTCTAAATCTCCTTCTACATTAGAAGGTCAAAATTAATTAGACTTATGATAAATAATCAAAATCCTTATATCCCTCTCAAGCACGTTTAAAGCAGCAACCGAAAAAAGGACTAAGCTACTATGAGGTTATAAACAAATCTTTAGTACAATGTAGGCACGTTAGATTCCCAATAAAAACAAGGAATAAAGGTAACAAGCATTAAAAAAAACTCTCGCTTTATGTTGGATCTCATTTTGTGCACGTTCTAATATTCCTGATACAATTATTTATCATCTGCAAGGGTTCATGATTTTTATATCTATCTGCAGTTTAACTATTCTGCAGTAATTATCAAACTCTATTCCATAAAGAAACCATAAAAAAAAAGTTGCAGTAGCTCCAATTATTTTCATAACAATTGGTATTTAAACAGTTATCAAAAGTAAATTAAAAATTTAAAAAGAAGTGCATTTATTTAGAAATCTCAATTAAATAACATTTATGTTTACAGGAAATAACACTAAGTGGTGATTTAAGTATAGAGGAAATTTTAAATTTTTATGGAAAAATATACAACATGCCCAAATGGTTAGTGAAACAAAGAACCCAAGAGTTAATCACATTTCTAGATCTACCGCCTCTTAACAGACAAGTTAAAAACTGTAGGTACGTAATCAAATAAAGCCATAAATGAACAAGCTTTTAAAAAAATTTTTTTAGAATACTTGTGCGTAAATAAAAAAAAATTTGCCTTAAAAGAAAGAGCAGCATTCAGCATCATTTGGTATTACCAAGTACACTGAAGCCGATATTTGAATATTTCCAATGAAATTAGACGAGAATTTTTCCATTAATTTTGCAATCGTAACTAAGAATTCAGGCTGTCCTGTGTAAACATTATACCTCTGGTTTATTATTAATACAATAAAGTAGAAATCCAAATATTCGAGTTACTATTACAAAATAGTAGGAATAATAAGTCCTTCTTGACTAGTTTTAAACCTAAGTCTTCTTCTTTAGTGTATTAACTATGACAGACGAGTATTGTTCACACTGGATAGCCTAAATTTGGAATAGCCATGGCAAAATTAATGGAAAAATAAGTAATTCTAGTCTAGAATGAGATTTCGACTTTAGTGTATTAATATCTAAGTCAAAAATGGATTGCACAGATAGGATACCCTGATTTGAAGGTACGATTGCAGAATTAATAGAAAACTGAAGCATTCTCATCTAGTTTGACTTAAAAGATTGATATTTCTTTCTCCATTTTCCGCAGTCTTTCTCATTCTATGGTTCAAAATTCTATTGTACTCAGTCTTGATTATTAATAAACACTGAAGCAGAATTCTCTATCTTTCCGGCAAACTAAATGAGAAATCCTTATTTTTCTTTTATATTGCAATCGCAATACCAAATTTAGTTTATCCAGTGTACACATCTCACTTCTGCCCTAATTATACGAGTAATACACTGAAGTAGAAATCCAAATATTTCCAGTCATACTAGACGAGAATTCATTATTTTTCCATTTATTTTGTAATGAAACTTTAAATTCGGAGTACCCTCTTTGTACAATTTGATTCTCGCTTGAATTTCGAATTACCAGTAGAATATAATAGGGAAAATAAGTAATTCTTGACTAGTTTTGATCAAAAATATTTTATTTCTTCTTCAGTGTATTAACAACTACGACAAAGATGGATTTACACACAGCGGAGCCTAAATTAGGAATTACAATTGTAAAATTAATAAAAAAATAAGTAATTCTTGTTTAGTTAGCTGGAAAGACAAAAATTTCTGCTTCTGTGTATTATTAATTAAAGCAGAGTTGGAATGTAAACACATGGTAGACGGAATTTGAAGTAAAGATTTCAAAATTAATGGAAATTAAGGAATTCTCGTCTAGTTTTACTGCAAAGATTGAGATTTCGGCATTATACATTTAATTACTGACTAATTACTAACCGAAAATTTTCCCTTCTATTGCAAAAAGTATTTACACATGAGTAAAGTTTAACATTTTTGTTTCTTAATTAGAAGACATTTATTTAATTTTATTCCTTGTTCAACCTTCAGTGACCTCTGCTTAATATTGAACCAAAAAAAAAACAAAATATTAGAAAATCAAATTAAAAGTCCTTCTTTAATATAATAATGTTCATAGCGGAGGACAACAGAGAAGAATATCATTGGCTGTAACTCTTATCCATGAACCAGATCTTCTAATTCTTGACGAACCGACTGTAGGTGTAGATCCTGTATTGTGCGCCAAGTAAGTAATAATTTAAACACTCTTAGATTCTATACAATGTACAACTTTTTTTATCACAATAACTAATAGATGTTGATTTGTCGGGTATAAATTTTTGCTACAACAATATGCTTATTAGCAATTGTTATCACGAAAAGCAGCCATTTGATCTAAAAAGATTAAGTGATCATCTTAAACTACACATTGAACGAAATTAAAACTGAAATAAAACAAACAAATTAAAACTGTCCGATAGAGCTGAGATCAGGGGTGAAGGGAGTTAATGGTAAACGTTTACAGGATCTGTCGGAAAATAGATTTTATTAAATTATCATTAATATAAAATAAATTGTATAAAACAAAATGTAGAAGAGCATACTTTTTATTAAACAAATATTATTTTAATTTTTATAACGGAATATTAATTTCCAAGGTATTCAACCACATTTGTCGCTTGAAACTGCTCTTTCTAATTGTTCAATACTGTTTTATCATAGCGAAAAGTAGGTTGAAAAAAGAATTAAATAGTAGGAAAAATAAAAATCAATAGAATGATCCAATTTGTATTCATCATACAAATTATTTATTACAGAATCATAAGATAAAATAAGAAGCTATTTAATAATGAATTCACCCCAAAACTTATTATTGTTATTTACTATTTTTTATTTTTATCACATTCCATTGTTAAAGAACATTACTGCAAAAAAATCTTCAGAGATTTTTATCTCCCAATTAAAAAAAAAATGCGGTTCAATAAGTTACTTCTCAACCAACCGCTAAACTTTTTTTTTGTTATCAATAAAACTAAAAAAAAAATTATAACAATTTTATTTAATTTTTCTTTAATTAATTTTAGAATTTGGGAATGTTTCCTACGACTGGTGTACGAGAACAACAAAACTATAATTATAACGACACACTATATACAAGAAGCTAAGAATGCAAACACTGTAAGAATAACCTTATTTCTTTTATGTTCAATTATCTTAAAGTTTACAATGATCAGTTATTGTTTGATGTCTCCGCCTGAATATGTAACTATGAAATTTTACCGATTTATGATATAAGTACCATTAGTGACACTGAAGATATTGTTCTTCTTGTAAACTTTTAGATTAAGGACTGGGGGCCATTGCTAACGGAAAGTGCGGAGAGTCTAATGAAACTGTGCAATACGTTGTGCAGGATGTTGCGCTTATGACAGATCCAGATTTCTTATTTTCGGCTAGGTGAGGGCTCCCTTCCCGAAATTCAAAATCCTGGAAGACTGGATTGTCTTTTCCTCTAGTATTTTAATATCTGGCAACCATCCAGCGTATTGGTAGGATGATCCTTGTTTAACGCCCCATGGTCCCTATGAAGATGGGGGGGATGGTCAAGTATAACGAGTGTAATGGACAGTGTTTTCCTGACTCGTTTGCTTTTTAGGTGGGACCGTCCGTTGGGCAATCAATCGCTCAAACGAAATGAGCTGCAATCAACAATCATTACTTTTAACTGAACACTTGATTGGATCCGAAAAGCTTTACAATATCTGTGGTTTCAACTGTCATTGCTTGCTTGTTTTTTGTACTTTAGACCGACCCTTCGGATTTTCATCAACCATTCGGACATTGACAGGTTAATATAGAGAAATGTGATTTCTAGTTATAAAACTCCTATCAATTATTGCCAATAGATAATATTTACTGGTATAGTAATAACGTAAGCTAAGTAGTGAAGCAAAATTTTTCTTTACAAACCTGATGATTCTGTAGCTCAAGATCAAAATAAAACCAGTCAGAATTACAAAAACAAGCATGTAATCAGAAAAACCAATCAAGAGGACTATAAATACGCAAGCAAACCTAACAGTAATAAAACTTAATACACTGACCTCATAAAATAGAGCCACAACTGGATTAGAAAACATAATTTTTATTGAAGGATTCATTTACTCTTTAGAAATATATCACGTATTCTTAAGAATTAATGGGGCCTCAAGTATTGACACAAAGTATTGAAATGATCGTGCCTAAAATACTGTTTCGCAGCATAAAATAACTCATGGAGGAATTATTGAAATGATTTTATCTTTAACTGCAAATTGGAATAACGTCCACCATAATTCTAGTGTTCAATAAAAAGCGTGAAGAACAATTTCGTAAGTAGAATGAATCTAAACAGTTTAAGAAATACAACAAAATAAATGGACGCCCAACACTGGTTCCAAAGCACAGCTCGCAACACTTCTTATGTGTGGATGTAACGGTGTTCTGTTACTCTAAATGACCAGACTCTTTGAAAAACTGGAGAACTCTTTTACTGGCGCGTATTTCTTCTACAAAAGAGATAAAGACAACATTCCTTGACCTTCAAATGAAGCAGATTGGCTAGGCTAATCAGATCTTACTTACGATCACAATGAATCTCCTTTCTTTTTCTGTATCCATACCAGCAACTACAGATTTAAAATATTGGAATTATTGGTGGATTTCAGATTGGTTTGATGAGATCTGGCGTACTGTTAGCTGAAGAATCACCAATAAAACTTCTAGAAAGGTACAATTGTGAAAGTTTGGAGGATGTATTTTTAAAGTTAAGTGAAAAACAAGAATACGTTGATACTATGCCGGTAATTTTATTGAACATTCATAAATTTTGATATAAATAAATAATGAATGAATAGTTAATCATTGTTTTATGGAATCAGGAATTACCTTATCCAAAAATTGTTAAATCGGTATCACCTATTAAAGAAGATAGAACCTTTAGAAAACACAGATTTATGGCACAAATTATTAAAAATTATTTATGGACTTTGAGAAATTTGACGTAAGTATATTAACATATTAATGAATAATGGGTTTCTGAATATAGGCCAATGCTCAAAAACTTGTATTCAGATTAAACTATTTATTTTATATTTTCTACGAGCGACTAATTCCATTTAAACTAGATCAGTTGCGTGTTTCCCTGTTGCCACCAATAATCATTTGAAATCTATCCACGAAGTCGCTTGCAAGGGAAGCGGTCCTATTGCTCTCTATAAGTTGAGATAGTTTACTGGTAGAATGCAAATTGGTCGCTTTCCCTACCATTGGAAGAAGATCGTAAGTCGTTAGATTAGATGATAAATAATTTCTGTATGTAATCTCCTTAACAAAAACTTACAGTTTAAAATGTTAAGTATAAGGGTTGATTAAACGCCAAAAGGTACACAAATCAGCGAGTACCCAACATTTCAATAATACTTCATTAATAGTTAAGTAATTCTACTGCATTAATTTTCATTAATAAGTTATTTTTTAGAATTTATTAGATATCACAGACCCTTATGCTGGCCAATTTCGTCTACAAAATATATGTTCAAGTAGCACTGTAGATTGACTGTAATATCTAGTTATTTATAATAATCAAACTATTAATTACAGGTTAAAAAGAAAAACGTTATAAAAAATAAAATAAAAATATGAGGCTAAAAAATTCAAAACCTTGTTTAAAAAAATGCTTACACCAACTTACATCAATGATTTTGTTTATTTTATTTATTTATTTTTATTTCTTAAATAAAAATCGTCGGTTTAAGTTCATTCTTCGATTAAAGTAATTGTTATTTTATGTAGTAGTCAAACGTTTATAATAATAGGTAATAATTATCTGGCTTTATCGCAAATAATATAGTTTTCTTCAATTACATTCTCCATCTAGGTGTTCTTCCCACAATGTTGTATATATGTAATACAAAGTAAATAAGATATGCATATATTTAGGACAGCTAATTATTCCAGTATTTTACTATAAGTAAAATTAGGGGGACTAAATTAAATTACAATAGAGAAATGAATAATTATTGTTTAATAATCTACTTGTTATTAACTGTGTGTTATTTGTGCTCACGAATATTTCGGTAAGACGAATTCAAGACAGTAGCCTACTCTAACTTTATCTTTACTTTAACATGCATGTACGTATATGTGATTTATCATAATTATAACAAAAAAATAATATAAATGAAGTGGCCAGCATAAGGGTCTGTGATATCTAATAAATTCTAAAAAATAACTTATTAATGAAAATTAATGCAGTAGAATTACTTAACTATTAATGAAGTATTATTGAAATGTTGGGTACTCGCTGATTTGTGTACCTTTTGGCGTTTAATCAACCCTTATACTTAACATTTTAAACTGTAAGTTTTTGTTAAGGAGATTTTTGTACCTTTTGGATAGATTTTCCTTTTTGCCTATTTTACAAAGTTACATATCTGCTTTACAGATTTTTTTAAAATTTGGAATATGCATTCTATCATTATAACCTGATAAGGTGTTAACTACCACTGGAGAGATCTTTTTAAAAAATGATTGTAGTTGCGGCTCCCAAACCATCCTCAATAACAATTTTTTTGAGAAAGCGTTTTGAATAACATAGGAAGGTATTTGTACGTAAATAGCAAAATTAAACTGCGATTTAAGTACTTCCTTTTAAGAGGAGTAAGAAAAATAAACTAGGATTGCAGTACTTCTCCCTAAAAGGCAAAGAGGCAAAGATTTTTTAATCGAACAATTCATTGATTTAAATCGGTTCACTCATTGATAATTTAAACGATTGCAGTACTTCCTCTTAGTAGGAGCAAGAGAATCAGCAACGTAGAGGAGCTTTAACCACTTATTCGAGCTGAATTTTATCAAAATCGGACTAAGCGTTATAGAAATATTGGTAATAATAGTTTTAGAAAGGGCCTTATTTGGGTGGGGCAAACTCCCCTCCTTATGAGGCACGGTGCCGAGACTTTTAAAGTGCAAATCTGTATAAAATTTCGATTCGAATGACACTTCATTCATAAAAATCGGTTCACGTGTCGATAATTTGAAACGATTGCTATACTTCCCCTTAACAAGTGTAAGAGCTGATCGCCGCTTTAATGTTACGTAGGGGAGCCCTAACCCTATCATCCTACCAAATTTTATCAAAATCGGGCCAAGATTTACAGAGTAATTAGTAATAATAATTTTGGAGGGGGCCTTACATAAAGGGGGCTAACTCCTCTCCCATTCGATGTACAGCGTCGGGACCCACAAAAGGCACATCTACATAAAATATTGAATCGAATGACACCTCATTCATGAAAATCGGTTCACGCGTTTAGGCGCTACGTTGTTTACAAAAAAGGTAACAACAAGAACAACAACAACAACAACAACAAGAACAAGAACATTTTTTGAAAAAGCGGTTTTTGCTCATTTTCGGCAACTTTTTTCTCGAAACCTATTAGATCTGGGTGGTTGCAAAAAAATTACAGTTGTGAAGGAGGGTTTGGAGTAAGATTTAAAGAAAATTTGGGAATTTTATCTTTTATAGAAAAAGAGAAAAAAATTGACAAAGTTGGGTGTTTTTCAACGTTACGCTTTTTCGTGCAGTTTTTGATGGTCAACCCGGACTATCGGACAGTTTTAATTTCCCAGTTGGATCTGAAAATCCCATTAAATTGTGTATTACCTGTGATTGTTAAACCATGATTTCGACTAAAGTCTTTTAATGAAAATGTCAAGGCGGCCAAAACTTCCAAGATTCCTACCAGTTTCTCGCATTTAAGCGGTCATAGGGAAGATGTTGGAATCAGTGGCTAGAAAGCCAAATTCTCTGCTACCGAAAATGACTTAAGGGAATGGTAGAATAACCAAATAGTTTAAATTATAATTTAAAAGAATATTTTCAAACAGAACTCTGAGCACTACAGAGAATTATTTGAGAACTATACATGTATATATAATTGCTAATCTATATTTCTCTAGGGAAATTTTTTTTGGCATTTCTATAAACCTGCTTAATTGATTAAAGTTAATAATTGTAAATTGTCAAATAATAATTTTAAAAGAATAAATCTGTGTTTCTTTTTTCTTGAAGGGTGACTTTGTTTGTATGCTTTGTGCCAGCACTTAGCGTAATTATTATCTGCTCTTTGGACATTGATAACATTGTTAGTACACCAATAGCTGTTGTAATTCCAATAGACCATACATGCTTTAAAACCGAAGGATCTATAGAAGCTACAAAAACGAAAACTAGTTGTATTATAGAAGATGATCTGGCATGCTACTTTATCAGGACATTAAAAACAAAATATCCTCTGGTAAGGTTTTAATTCCATGATTAGGGCAATATTATTATGCTTAATCCTTTCCACGACTACTGCAAAGGTATTTGAAGTCACAGTGTGGTGTCAGATTTTTGAAATTGATGTTTGTGGTCTTCTGAATATGAAGCAATTTTTATTTCATACTTTTCTTTGTTGAGCAGTTTTCTCAAAAACAAAACAAAAAAGAAGGGACTTTTTCCAGTAAATTCTGCAGCATTTGTTGAAGAAGTTTATTTCATATTATTTATCTAAACATCAGTTAAAATGGATTTCATTTTTATGATTTTGCTCTCAGCTTTTTGTAGCACTTGAGCCAAATTATTGTAATAACCATAAGCTTCCAAGTTTATTGAGCGTTCTGGAAAAAGATTAAAAGCCTTATTCAATTTGGTAAGTTGGTACTTCAAAAGGCTTGAGAAACCCTTGCAAATTCTGTTGGAGTAGATTTAGCTTTTGTTGGATACTGTTCCTTTAAGTATTTCTTAAGCAAATATACACTTATGCATCAAACGTCCATAAATTCCGTTTGTGGGCCTCTTTTTTGCATCAATCTCTAGCTAAAGCAAACACCTGAATTTGTGCTAACTAACACCTGAGTTTCTTTTTTTCCAGGAGGTTTTAGAGTTGATTGAAAAATGCTCCTATTCATAACACAATAATTACTCTTTAATTCTGTCAAGAGTAAGCTTGCATAGAATACTCTCTCAACTCTTTTACTATCAAATAATATTAGATTATTTTTCTAAAAATAATTAATTCTATTTTTAGGAAGTCTTCAGAAATTTGTCAGATGCCAGGCAAGAAGTACTCGCTGGAAGAAAGTCAGCCATAGTTTATTTACCAGATAACTATACTTTGGGATTAATGGATAGACTAGAAAAACAGGCTTTTGCCTCTGAGTGGGCTATTGATCATGGTACTATATTGGTTTGGGCTGATTTATCTAGTTGAGTATTATTATTATTTATTTTTTATTTTATTTATTTAATTTTAATTTTTTTTTTTTTTTTTGAGTTTCGAACAGATCGATTATCAAAAGATGCTAATAATAAATAATATTTATTTTTTAAACATTTATTCCAATACTAATTTGCATCAATTTGTATATATTTTAGATGACTAAATTCAATAATGAACATATATTTCAGATTTCTTACTGGCCTACAGAATTTTAGAAGTAATCTACAAAAATCTTGTGAAGTTACTAGAAGAAGTATGTTCGAAATGTAAAATTGATCTCAGATTTTCTAGGATTCCTTTAGCAGTAAATATACAATATTTTTCTAAAATAATCGAACAATTTGAACATTAAATTTAAGGAAAAAGTTGTGTCTTTAAAAAAAAAAAAAATTATAATAACATTTAAGGTTTAAAAGTAGTTACATGCACATCTCTAATCTTCCTCCTTTCTAACTTGTTCTTTCTACACCTATATTGATACTAATCTGTCAGGGTCTTTCCTATCCCTAAATTTTGTGACAATTGTCCGTTAACACACTTTAGAGGAAAGCCAACGTCAACCTTTTCTATCCTGTCCCAACCAACCCATCCTATCAGATTCCGTAAATGCCATCCGATCCATCAATTCTCATCGAACCCTGGTTTCGCAAAGCGACATGAACTTAACTTACGTTATCAAGTGGTCAAAATACTACTCGACAAACGATGAAATTGGACTCTAATGAAAAGCAGCCAATCTCTCTAATAGAAAATACTTCGCACCATCGTTAAAATAGAGTAATTAAATAAAATCAAATTTTATTAAAGTTAGAATGTTAATCGTATGTACACATAAGTACAGTAGTTAATTTTAAACATTTTTCCAGAAAAAAGGGGTAAGGGTTAATGCTCTGAATTTACGAGGAGATCCTGGATTGGAGATCGGCTACCTGCTCTTAGATTTTTTGGTTGGGACTTAATTATTTTTGTTCCAGTTTCAGGAACCAGTTTACGGCTCAGTAGACATGAAATATGTTACTTATTTATTGCCAGGAATCATGTGTCCGTAAGTAGAGATCCAGTGAAGATTCTTATAAAATTCTGCCATACTATAGTGATACAATTTTTGTCTTTAGGTTTGTATTCTACATGACGTTCTTGTTTTCATCAACTTCTATAATGATGGAAAAGATGTCCGGGCAGCTAGAGAGAAGTCAAATTGCAGGTTTGTAAACTTTCATGCGCCTTACTAGGCTTTTAAAATTGAATAATTTTGTAATTACATGTTTTGGTAAAACATTTATCCTAATGAATGTTTGGGAACGTTCAATAGATATTAATTATATTATTATTAAATAATAATAATAATAATAATAAATGGCAGGGACGTGATTACCTATGCGGTTGGCGTAATGGATTTCCAAGCGGAGGTCCCGGGTTCGAATCCAGCTGCTGGCCCTCAAATTTTCTCTTCCTAGGAGCTTCTTACAGCTCACTGTCCGGTGATGGACAGTGTTGACTGCAAAGAGAGAGAACTGTCCGGTGGCCGGCAGTACACTGAAAAAAGCTCTGAAATAACCTCAGATGTTTACGCGCTTTAAATCATTACAAATAATAAAATAAAATAAATGGCTGCTTAGTGAAAGGTGAGCATTGCTTTTGGCGAACACCATTTCTCACGTTGAATTTCCCTTACCGAATATCGACTAAACTTCTTCTTCCACATATACCAAATTCTAACACTGCTTCTAGGTCCTCAAATATGTAAATTTACATTTTAAGGTTCATAACAATTTAGGGAACACTGAGGATGAGAAGGATTATAATATGCAAGGAAAAAGGATAGAAAAACATGCAACTAGGGAAGAAAGTTATGGAAGGATATGTTTAGTTCTTTTGTGCCTGTAAGGAATGGATGAATTACGCGTCAGAGTTCGTTAGGATGCAATCTAGAGTGGAAAGAAGTTTCAGTAAGGTTTTACATAAAGGTGTGTACGGGTATTTTTGAAGCAGTCTCATGGAGTGCATCGATTTTAGCTCGTGGAGGAAAGTCCGTCGTAAGTCTGAGAAATTTGTTCTGTGTTGTCCGGAGTTTCTTGAAGCTAATGCTACAGGATTAGTCTCCAGGCGGATCAATATGACGTTGAGAAGAAAACTAAGAAAATAGAGTTTTAATTTTTGAATCTTTTAGCACCAATCTTGGATCATAATTTTAGTGATATAAACATTTTTAAAACCTTTTTTTTTTCAGGACTTAATCTGATGGAAATGATAGCAGCCCACATAATTATTCAGTTTCTCATTATGTGCGTGCAAAACCTCATTTTATTTGTACTATTATACCAAGTTTATGATAATATTATGAACGGAAGCTTATTTCTCGTAACTATTTTGATTAACTTTTGTGAAGTTTTAGGAATGTTATATGGTAAGTAACTTTGATATTTTACTTGCTTTTTGTGTTGTGCTGCCTAACAATTTATGTTCCACAGTGTTTAAAAGAGTCAATGTCTACTTTTTATAAAATGTATATTTAATCTTCTCGGCTATGTACATCAGTTTAGTTAATTATTATAAGTTGCATGTGGTACTTTTGAGAATTAAACATGTTAATAATTTCTGGTAAAATTAACTTCCAAAACTTTTAGCAAAGCATTTTTTGTTTTTCTTCTTTGGAAGTCTCACTAAAAAATTCTACAAAATTTAAAACATTGTAATTTAACTAGAATGTTTATAATATGTATAATTAAATTAATAATTAATATTACATTTTTCTTTCTCAACTTCCTATGAAGTGAAAACTGTTTCGAAACCGATTAACATTGGCTTGTGGTGATTGAGGTCCTACCCCAATTGGGTGCAGTAATTGTCATGTATTATTGTTAAAAATTGATTTTAGAATAATTAATCTATAGTTCGGGCGCTAAAAACCTTTGAAGTAATAGCGCAAAAAGATAATACATTAGGATAATAATAAATGCAGGACATTCAAAATGCATTTGTTTATTTTTAAGGATTTTTATTGAAAGAAGGTATTGCAATTTAAATGATATTGCATTTTCATTCTACTTTGAATCATTTTTTTAGAAAACTGAATTTAGTGATTGATAAAGTAAGGTACAGCTATAATGTGCAATTGCAATGATATAAAATTCTGGCTATTCTTAATGTGAATTATATAGTTTGAGAAAATTTTGAGTTCAATTTTCCAAGATTTTCTTGGTACTTACTCAAGTTTCTTTAGTCCTGTCAGAATAATGATTTATACTAAGATCTGTTTGTTTTGTTTAAAATATGTTTCAAGTTTCAAGTATGTTTGAGAATTAGTTAAGTAAAAGAAAGTAAAGTAAAATAATCGCCTATTTTTTCAAGGGGGGCTTTAAGTCCAACTAGGTATCGTGGATGGGGGGGGGGGCAAGTACGTACTTTGCTGCAAGCAAATAAAAAGTAGGAATTTGTAAGATTCGAAATGGGGATCTTCCATTTTCAAAAACACGCTCTTAACCAGTGAGCCAATTTGGATTTGGATTTGGATTTTAGCATAATTTACATACAGTAGACTTTACTGTTTATTGTTTCTAATTTTAATATTATTCATTCCAAATTTAACATTTTATTATTATTTATTTATTTATTAGGAGTATTGGTGTCTTTGTTCTTGGGCAGTGAAATATCAGTGGCTTATCTTGGGATCTTCACAATGCTAACATCATTCGCATTGTGCGGTAAGGACTGTTAATTTACTTTTCAACTTTCTTAGGGCAGGAAAGTATGATTAAGAATCTCATTTCAAATACACTCTTCTTCTTACTTGAAATAAATAATATATATTTGTGACTAACTACTGGAAAATGGAAAATGCGGAATACATATAGTCTAGTGTGTGTGTTCTACGTGAGTCGTTCGTCTATGAAAAGCCCAAGGTAGCGCATCAGATCTGTACAAGGAAGGGGATTGCTGTTAAAGAAGGCAAGTGGACAGGAGCCCCCCCGGAGAGTAAACGTGGCATGCTCTGGCATTTCTGTGGGTTCATTTTAATCCGCCACTTCTTTGCCCAGGATTCTATTTTATGTAATTGTGTGTGTAACTTGTATGAAGCTGATGTAGGATGTGTACTTGAAGCTAATACGGCTGTGTCGTCTGCATATGTACAGAGTAGTTTAGAGAGTTGAACAGGTATTTCTGATGTGTATACTGTGCAGAGAACGGGGCGAAGTATACTCCCCTGCGGCGCTTCCGCCCCCACTGTGGAGAAAGAAGAGATTGCTGAGCCAGTACTAACTTGAAAGAATCTATCTGGAAGATAGGATCGCAGAATGAGGTAGTAAGTTAAGGGAAGACTCTGTTTTACTTTGAACAGTAATCCAGGATGCCAAATACGATCGAAGGCCTGGCTTACGTCTAAGAAGGCCTCTCAACAGCAATACTGTTTTCTTTCCAGTGCTGAAGCAATAGTATCAACAACCCGGTGGCATTGTTAAACAGTGCTTACTTGTTGAAGGCCGTCTTTAACATTGTTAGATGCGCTATTTTTTTAACTGAATTCTATGCTTAGTAAAACTTATTTGTTCATTAGGTAGCATCTGACGTTTTCTTGCAGACGAACAGACCAGCTCCAATCTTCAATTGATTTAAATATGGCTTTTGTTGAGGATATAAGTCTTAATGTGGTTAGATCCTCAGTGCTCGATAATAGCTTTGATTTTACCATTTATTGTATAATCGAGGCCGGTTTTTTTATCCATTATCGAAGGTAGATTAGTCAGTTTTATGGAGAGATTTCGAAAATAGTGTCATTACAAAGAAGTTGTGCTATAATACATAAGCCGTTTTGGAGTAAAGGACTATAACAAAATTTGTAGGTGGTACCAATATGGCTGAGCAATTTTATTATTATTTTTTTAGAAATGTTTTAAATAATTTACTCTTAATTTGTTCTTATTAAACATTAATATTTGACATTTTTAGTTTAAACGAGTTAACTCAGAAAATAATTACAATAAAAAAAACATATTTAAAGGGTTCTGAGGCATCTATGAAGACCCTATGACATCTATGACGACGATTAATGTGCCATTCGTAATTAAAGTTCTACAAATTATATGCCCTCTTTTAATTGAAGGTTCTGTTGAAAATGGTAATTGACTTAAATTACCTTTCCATTTCAACACACTTCTATTTTCCTACTAGCAATTAAATCATCGAAGTGCACTATCCTTAACAATCCATTTTTTGAAATAAATTCAATTTGACTAATGTAATTATTGTTGAGCGGGCACGTTTGTGTGCCTTCATTTTAAAATAAGAATTTCACCCTTACATTCTGATACCCATCATCGTCAATATGTGCTTAGTTAAGCTTGAATATCTGTATTACGATAGCTAATAAAATTTCTGCTTTTATTCAGGAGCTGTTTGGCCAATAGAAGGACAATATTGGATGGTAAGGTACTTATCAAAATTATTTCCTCTAACTTATTCTGCACAAAGTTATTTTAATATCTCCGTAAGAGGGTGGGGCTTTTTAAAAACATATGTTGGTTTCATATCAACTTCAGCAGGAATCACATTTTTGGCAGCAACTTGTTATGTACTATATAGAATGAAAATTTTACACGTTTGAGAGCAAAAATCCAAGCAGTTAATTGTACTATCTAATGCGTAATTTAAACATTGAAAAACAAATGAAAATTTCTTAAGGCACATATTCAACACTTTTTTAGTGGAAATGTATAGAATTTGTGTAGAGATTATTATTGAAGATTTCCAAAACCTAAATTTATTTTTTCCATTTTAAAATATTTATCATTAACTTATTACAACATTGAATAAATTATTCTAAAAAATATGTATAAAATTTAAAAAAAAATAAAAATTGCTAATTTTAAAGGACAACGTACTTCATTTTGTAACCAACATCGATTAAATTAATAGCTATATAAAAATTAAATTATTTTAATTAGAAACATCAGGTTACCAGAGAAGCCCATTAGAAAATATTTTCAAGTACCATTATTAAGCTCTTTACAAACTGATAGTGTATCCTTAGTGCTTTATTAAAAATTTATTTTACCATTCAAAGAATTGTAGGTTTTTTTTCCGGTCCGCCTTAACAAGTAAGATTGCATCCAAAATGACAGGGACCAAATTTTTTATTCTGTTCCTCTTTACGTATCTATTCCTCCTTACTCTCACGAATTACTAATAAGTGCAACAAATTTATGAGCAGTGAGAAATTTCCTACGCAGCTCTAAGTTTTTGCTACAAGAACTGGTGGATTACCTTACATGTATCTAATGAAAACAAACATTTTTAGAAAATTACGAGTATCTGTTTCGTATGAAAAATCAAGTTTCCAAATTCAATTTTTACCACAATCAAATTCATACCACATATCGTGATTGTTTATTGTACAATAATTATAGTTAAAACATAACTATAACTGAAATAATCTGAGCACTTATTTAATTTTTGAGATGTCAACTCCTTGACTTCTTTTTTTTAACCTTAAAAGTTCTGAGAAGGGCGATTAACAATGAGGTGAAATTTTAAAAGATTTTTATAATTCTTTTCGAGAATAAAGATACCTTTCAAGTTTTCTTGCAAGGAAAATGATACTCTAATTTTTATTTATTATAAATTTATTTCTTTGTTTATAAAACGTATAAATAGTATGTATAAAAACAAAACTTGTAAAAGATACAAGTTATTTTTAATTATAAATTTTTTGTAATCAGTTCTTCATTTTGTAATTAGATCGTGCAACAAAAAACAAAAACAAATGTTTATAAATGCTGAAATTTATGATTATGGATTAAAACTGTAACATGTTTACACAAGTTTCTCCTATAAAATTATAGTTTAAAAGTGGTTAACAATTTAAAATTGTTATTATCACAATAATTTCGTTTATTATCTTGCAAGATTATATATAAAAAGACAGAGAAAGAGAGAGAGATAAAGCTTTTAAAAACCTTACTGCAACACTGTACTGAAAGATTCTAATCACATAGGGATTTAATAACAATAAATAATTATAATTAATAATCATTGTGGCAGACCACTTCATAATAAGGCAGTGAAAAAATTTTTATAATGAAAATCATTTGTTCTTCTAAACATGGTCTTGGGAGTAACTAAATAATAAGATTAGGAAGGATCTGAACCATTCCTTAGAAAGTGTTCGCTTAAGAGAAATTAATAGAAAAGTTTTCCAGTGAAATGTCGCTTTGGAATCTTTAAAATATGAGGTGACTCTTTTAAGAGCGGAGAAGAAAATAGCATTAAGAAAACCTTTGGGCTTCCTTCCCTAGATAACAACAATTACAATATATGTTTCGTACTCTGCCTTAAACAAAAAGATCAAAAAGTAAAAAGGTCTAATAGCTAATCTAATGATGGCTCAAATATTTCTTTAACGCTAAAGTAAACTAATCTAGGCTGAATTAACGCTACAATAACATGAGGAATACTCACATGTCTTCATTCTACAAAATTTCTAAATGACTATTTTTTAGACTAGGAATTTTTATGTAACATTTTGTTCCCACTCTACTTTTACATATAACACTTCAAATGTTAAATATAACAAAGTACCTTCCTCGAAAGAAATCTCTTATGTATGTGTTAACTTTATAAAATAACGAATCTAAACTATAATTTAGTTGTTCTTATTAAATATCAAGAAATCTTAGAAAGAAATGCCATAAACATGAAACCACAACAAAGTGAAATATATTGTACTATCGCACAATATTTGGGTAATAATCTTTCTCTTTCCCTAGGTATAATTTCAGTAACGACAACATAAAGCAGAGTACCTCCTGCTAAACCCTGCAATAAATTAAACAATTATAAACAAAAATTCTCAACTCCCACTATTCAAACTTACTAATGACATTTTAAAAACCTGCAATATAGGTTCTATCATGGTTACACCTGGAGCACTTTCAGGCAATAAGATACCCAATCCAATGCCAACTGAAGATCCTAAAACAAAAACACTCAATGGAGGTAGTATAGTGTGCAAAGGCTGGCCACCCTTGCTAAGCTCAGCACCCAAACAAAACGCGACTAATAGTTTGTGACAACAGACTGCTGTAAATAGAAGCAATACCTGCAAAAGAAAAAAACTTTTGAAGAAAATACATAAAGATGAATTTTATTTCTTTTAAAAAACGATAGCCTTAAATTGAGGCAAAATATACCTACACCAGAACGAGTAGATTCAACGCCTATTACCAGTCCTTCAAGCAATGAGTGCACTGAAAATGCAAATAACATGCCAAAGTCTAGGCAATTAATTTTACTCGACAATCGTACTGCCTGTTCCTGAAAAAATTCATTTTGTCATTATTGAACAGAAAATTTTTCTATATTTTAAATATTTAGCCGCACAAAAAAAAACTGCTATGATGCAAGAAAATTACAAATAAATATTACGGTATGCAAACGAATCAGTAGCCTTCGTTTTCTGACACCTCATTTGTAAGTGTAACAGACCTGCACAATATGAGCACCAAAAAAAAAAATCATATTATTTTAAAGCATTCACCAAATTCTCACAGCAATAATATTCCAGCAATTTAGCTGATCAACATAATCGTCGAGACAAATGCAAGACACCGAATGTAATAAATCGCCATTTTTAGGGCAACAAAAATTGGTCTGAATGTTCCATGTGAAATCAGCAATTTATTGATGAATTATACAGCACGTGGTGAACTGAGGTAACAATAAAAAAAGTATCACATTACCTTCATCCAAGAACTCCGATTTCCTGCAGCCTACCATACCTTCAGATATTTGAACTTTAGACTTAAAGACACTTTTTAGACAAGATTCCAGATCATTCTCTTTCAAGTTCGTTACATCCTCCAAATAAGCCCATCTCTAGACACCGATTCCTTTCATTCTTTGAAACTCTTGTTCGAACTTCATTTCTGGTGGTGACTACAAAGACAAAAAACACCCTCACAGAAAGATGTATTGACAACCCCCCTGAGGGCGAACATCCTTGACGCTCTATTTTATTTCTTGCGAATATTTCTTTCCTCCTCAACTCTCTTGCTAACATCTCCTTCAAAACATCCCGGCATTCTCCTTGAGCCACATCTATTCATTCAGACATTAAAACTCTAAATAATCTTTCTTCTGATCAATTCCAGTTCTCTTAGTTCTTGACTATCACCATCACATTGTCTCTTGAGATCTTCCCTGACCGCTAGTGTTACTCATGGGAAACGGTTCCGAAAACTGCTAGATGACAAACTGAACTTGATATAGCCTCTAATCAGAGAACAAATGAACGATGCAGTTTACGACTTCTGTAGACTCAAGTAAATAAGAACTACCAGGGACTCAAGTGATAATAATAGTGTCTGGGACTCAAGTAACAAGAATAACCTGAACTTCTCTTCTCTGAAATACAGAGGTTAATAACTAATACGCGCAGAGATCAAAGTGGCACCAAACCAGGTGTCTTTCCGACTAAACTACTTACAACAGACTCCCTAGACAACTAATAAACGCTTTTACAAATTTCGAATGAACACACACACACAATGATTACACAGTTTTTCTTAAGTCAGAAAACAAATCCCTGTAAATAGCAACTCGATGAACTCTTTCTTCTTTAGAGACACCCACTCGATTACACAAAGACTACACCAGATGGGCCAAAACTAAAAATGAAAAACGAACTTATTACTGAATATTTGACCACAATCTTTAAACCACATCACCGAAATATCTGTGATTTTGATTTTACAAATAAAATATTCAATGAGCTCAACATTCCTGATCAATTCTCTCCTCCTACTAATCCATTCATCTGACGTTTCATACTTTATTAAAGATATGCCTTCAAAAAATGTCCTGGTTACGACCTAATTACTTCAAAAGTTTTATCGATCTCCTTAAAAGAACAATAGTATATTTACCTTTTATGTATAACTCTATTTTCAATAATCTCTCTAATCTGTGCAACATACTTCGCCAATCTTTGCAAATTCTCCAAAATTCATCTTCGAATTTATTACTACCATGATTAGAGAATATATTAGATAACCTTTTCCAAAAACGGTACTATTCTTTTCTTGACACCCAAAACATCTTTATCTCATCACCAGTTTGGATTTCGAAGCCTTCATTCCATATATATCAATGTCATCGTCCCATACACCATGTTGTCTCATTTCTTTAACAAATACTTCTGCATTAATACTTTACACTGTGGAAGCTAGCGTTCCTTGGGTCAGCATTCATGGATCTATTCTCTTCAATACACACAACTGAGATCTTACATAACAAAGCAAACCTATGCAGATGAACAGCTGTTCTCTGGCCTAGAATCCGCATACGTGTCTTTAATCGTTAAGAACTAAAGAAACGCTATATTCAGGCGCGCCTACTAGGGTATCCAACAAAGTACCTATGTATTTACAACTCACTACTGAAACCAGTTTGAACTTACAGACTCGAAATATAGGTGTTAGCACAGCTTTCAAATTTTTACCGTCTCCAACAAAACCATTCAAAATATTTGCCGAAAAAATAAAGCACCACATTACCTCCCCAACCACACCATCCATAATCTTATCATGAACTTCGTAACTCTAGCTACAAAAAGTTTCCTTCTCTTTAAAATCATCCTATTTATTCATCGATCAGCTCTCAACTCATACCCTCTCCTACAACCACTAGATGATGACTTCACTCACGTCTTTGATGTCAGCTGATTTTTGTTGTAGGCCTTATGGCTCTGCAGTTGTAAATTTCAAATAAATTAAAAAAAAAATTCCTGAATTTAATTATTACCTGGCTTTCAGAATTTATTACTACCGCTGAATCTTCAATCGTGCCATAACTATTAATATCTTCTCTTTTTAGGAGTTCACCTAAAAAAAACGATTTACCAAAAAACATTTAGTTAATAAAGACATAACTTCAAAACAAAAATGAAACTAGTTATATTCTAAAATAAGATACTCACTCTCGGTTTGTTGTTTGCTACTTAACATAACAACGACAACGTCCACGAAATATATTAACAAATATCCAAGGCAGAATACAACTTCTGACCATTGTGACAAGTCTTTTCTAATATCTGGTAAAATATGAATAATAGAAGTGGCAAATAAAACTCCACCACCAAAACATAAAACAGCTGAAAGGGTGACAGAATTCTGATACTTTGTGCCCAAACCAAGAATGTTCGGAAGCACACCAAAAAAATAGGAACCGAATGATATTACTACAATCGCAATTAATTTTAAATCTGAAATGGTATAATACATTGTTTTTGAATGTAAAATGACTACAAAACTTAAATAGTTTACTTTACAACTACTTTTTGATGTTTTGTAGTTTTAAGTTATTATGAAAAAAAGGAGATTATAATACAAATACTTGCATTTCTGATTGATAAAATAACCTGACGAGCTCACTGACTCATTTGTGAAGTATAAACGTCAGAGATAATCTCGGACATGTCTGCAACCGTAACATTAACCCGTTTACTTTAACTTCGACAAGATTCCAGAATACATAGTGAACAGCGACTAATTAATGGATTTTATTAACTGTTTACAAATCAACAATGACCCACATGATCTCGTTTCAGTTACAGGTGATAAGATATAAGGTAGTATAATACAGACAGATTATATAGATTTTAGGTATAGTATAGTATACCCAGTAATTCAATTTTCAAATATTTATCAAGAGAATAATATTGAAGGTATATTTCATATTTTTATTCATTTAATCTAGTTGTTTCATTCATTAATGTTCAATATTTCATGAATTTTTTTATATTTTTTTTAAGCGGGAGCTCTTCATCTGGCAACATACTATCATACCAGCCGTTATCTATAAACTAATGGCGCTTGGTAACGTGTTATCAGGTAAATTTCCAATTTTGTATTTTAAGCAACATGTGGTGTTACTGTTTGAATCAAAATTAGATAATTATGGTTTTCTACGAGTTAAAAATTTCTTCTGAAAATAAAGTGCTTGTTATAAGTTTACTTTTATTTCGTAAGTTCAAGTTTCTCGAGATACAAATAATGTTTAACTACACGTGTGTAATAAAAAATAAGTTTTTACAATTACTAATTTAGATTAAGTATAATCTAACAGGTTAGTGGTTGAGAGGTAGCGTTCACTTTTTTCATGAAGTTGAAAGAGAGTTCCCATAGAACAAAAAACCCATGTTAAGTTTTATGTAATTTATTTTCTTTACCCTTTGTTAGTGAGTCTTGGTAAAAAGGTCTTGCGCTGACAGTATAAATGACTAAAGGTATATTACGTATGAGATCAGTGAATAGGCTTAATTTATTAGGACTCTTTTTGAAATTCCGTAAATAAAGTGTTCACTAAAAGGAGAGGGTAGACGTCTCCTTTGTTGAATTTTGAGTTTAATCAAACTGGTTAGTGGTTAAGTTTTAGCATGCACTTTTTCCTCAAGTTTGAAGAGAATTCTCTTAGCTCAATGAATCCATATTACAGTTAAATTATTTTCTTTACCCTTTCTTAGTGAGTGTTTGTTAAAGGCTCTTGAGCTGTCATTTAAATTAAGTGATTAAACGTCTATTATGTATTATTTTAGTGAATTGAGATTAATTTATTGGACTCATTTCGAAATTTTGAAAAGGAGATGTAGTTGCCCGCTTTATTATATTCTGTTTATAAGTGTTCCTTTTAAATAGTAAACAGGACATGTACTTACTCAGACTGCGTTTAATTGAAAACAAAAAGGAACCAACATTAAGGGTTACATGCCTCTTACAAGTCTTGTTAAACTGTTTTAAAGGATTTTTTCATTATTTCATATTTATCAACACTTCATATTTCACGAATAGAGCCAAAAGAAGCGTACGTTCACCACTTTTTTTAAGAACTAGTTTCAGAAGATTGCTAGTACTAAGATAGTGAAGCTTCAGTAATTCTTGCAAATATATACATATATTTGAAATTAATATTTATCATTAATTATAACTTTCTTCTCAGGTAAAAGTATAATGTAATATGAAAAGCGGCCAATGTTTCCATTTCTTTAATTTTTGAATTCAATTTTTTAATCAGTTTCAACAAAAATGAGACCGCATTTTCTTAATTTTCATATGTTTTTATTTTATTACTTTAGTATAATACTTACCTTAATGAAGAAAACATGTGATTCAATTTGGTTTCAAACTCAGTATTTTTAAGTGGCTCTAAATCTTGTGTTGCATTCATTTTACACACATCAAATCATTAATTTCTTCAGTTGTAGTACAAAACTTGATGGATCATTTACTTATAAACCAATTCAAATTTCAAAATGCTAGCCTACTTGCAAATTAAGAATTTTCTATTTTTGAAAGATAATACAATTATTTGGGCTCGAAGTAGAAATCAGCCTTTTCAAACATTGCTAGCGAAACATTAGTACTAGAGTTCATCAATATTGAACCGTAGTGGTAGTTTTTCATGCATACACCGACTTCATTTAAGTCGGTAATTGCTTTTGCCGTATCAACACCACATCATTGATCAAATTAAAGGTTTTCAGGTAAACAAAAATTTTAAAATGTCATGTTTTTTATTATAAAATACATGCGCTGAACTTGCATCATTGATCTTCCATCGTTTTGAACATTATACTTCAATTTGTACTTTATTTGATTTCTTGTAAACAAAATGGTCTATTGGGTAAATTTTAATGTTTGTTAATAAAAATGGACTCCTTGAATGTACTTTATACATGTATATTTTGCCGTTTTAAATGTTAGGCTGTTTATAATGCTTTCTTCATAATGCTTCCTTATAATTTTTGTTTCAGAAATTCGAATTTCGAGCTTAGTATATTGAACCAAACACAATAAGTTTTCTTGAAATGTTAGTATTTGAAGGTGAATATTGAAAAAGTGTGAACTTGATAATAAGGCAATTCCCTAACTGTCTAAAGTACACATTTGCCCTACTCAAATGTGGCTTTCATTTAAAGTAAGGTACCATACTACATTGAAATAATGTATAAATCAATGTATCCTTTGGTACATTTAACATCACAAAATAATCCAAATGAGGGCAGACAGTTTATGAGCACACCAGCTTTAGATTTTTATCACCTTGTAAATGGCGATATGCCTTATACACAAAGAAAAGAATTTCTTCTTCAAGCACATAGTGCCATTAATTTAGCTAATAATGGTAAACAACAGATGGTTCCTTCAAACGGTGCCAATAATGGCAAGACATTTTATAATACATCAAACAAAAGAGAAAATTGGGCATCAAATAGAGGTCATGGGAAGCCTAAAAGGTTTGTAATTTTTTTTTATTGTAAGCTTCGTTTTAAATGTTTGAATATTTATATTACAAGCTTAGACACATCACATTTAAAACATTTAATAAATAGAAAATCCCTGACAACGTAATTGAAGCACTGTTTTTATATTAACGAATGATTATTTATTTATTTATTTTAGATTACAACATGGACTGTCAGCTCCTTGTTTAACCAATGCTGCCACAGATGAATCAAGCGATAGTGGGCTTTCTAGGTCGCCTACACCGAGCAGGAGAAGTAGTAATCACTGCTTTTTTAACACAATCAATTCCACAGAAAATACTGAAAAAGTGGCTGACATAGATAGTACAAATAATAAGTGAGTTTATTTTTAACTATTAAAAAAATACATCTTTCCGGAGAAAATTTAAAAATATATGCTTCTCAATGAAAAGTAAATTTAATGTATTCTGACAATAGCTTAAAGTCCATTATAACATCCAATAGATAATCCAATTGCTACGTTTTCAACCTATTCTTCAATCGTTGTGGTAAGAAACATCTCTAATTGAACTATCGCTATTTTTTGTTTTAAAATAGCCTCACCACTTTCTCTTCTAACACTTTACATGAAGTAAATTATTATATGACCGGAATTTTTAACGTAAATTTGATTTGGTGGAACCATGCTATTTAAATTGAAGAATGGAAATGGTAGAGAGAATCTCTTTAGGCACATTATTTAAACATGTGGTATTGCTTAACAACTTAGTTGCTTAAGCATAACTTAATGCTGGGTCGCACTGTGAGCAATGGAATGATCGATAGAAAGTTTGAAGAGCGTTGTTGATAGAGGTCCATTTCGAACTGGGCTCCGACGAATCTGAATTAAGAGGGTCTTCCTAAACCCGACATTAATGTGAATAGTAAGGTTACTCAATAAAGCAGAAGTAACTCCTCAAGTCGGGCGATTCCTCAGGAATTTTACTTTGTGATCATGAATATTAAACGCTCTGATGAGATCGATGAACGCGATCACGCAACCTGTTTATTACTCTAAGCATTTTATAATTGTTTTCATTAAATTGGTATTAACATCGCCTCCCCGGAAGTTCTATGACAAATCGCTCTGGCAGGGATGAAATGAAGTTTTTTTGAGCTATTCGAGGTAGAGCATGTTCTCTATAATACGGCTCACTAAGGAGTGGGGACAGTAATAGGCCTCAACGACGAGAAGTTACTGCATTACCTTTTTCTTAGTAGATAAATATTGTTCCGCTGAGGTGTAGAAGTCAAGGTATGTTAGACGTTTTAAGAATTTTTTCAGTTATCAATTTCGGGATGTGGGAAAGTCGAAGTATTTTAAAGTAGATTCTTGACCATACAAATATAATTCGTAAGGTGTAATAGCTTTGTGAAAAGTTTGCACACATACTGTCAACAGTTCTGGCTTTCTTTCAGACGATTCTCCGAGTTGAGTATTCCTTGATTAAAGACTTGTTTTATTGTAATCTTCAATAAACTTCGTCATTCTTTCTTTCTTCAATCGTTTGAACATTTCAGAAGTAAATCTTATCAGTTTGCAGAATAGATAAATTCATTCCATATGTAATTCAAATTATATGTAAGTCATAGGGATAGTCAGTATTCTTTATGAGATATTAGTTTTGGTCTTGTCTCTGGTGTTATTTTTCACCATTGAACCTACTATAGTCTGACTATATTCGACATTTTCAAAATGAAAAGGAATGATTTAACTGTAATTTTAAATGGCTGCAATATTAAGCTTTAAATCTAAATTTTCTGCAGTTATATAATATGTGGTATTTATCGTATTCAAAATTATGTTTGTCATTATTTAATTCGTCGACCGATTTTAATCTACATAGATCGCAGTTGGTACATTGTGGTTCTCTTATATTTATCATTCATTGTTAATATTTCATTGGAGTAAACTACTGTATAAATGTTTGGGGGTCCAGTATACGAAGAAAAACATAATTGCAAGTGGTCTGCAAAGCTTGCTTAAAAGATATTCTTAGCTGAATCACTGAATGATATAAACTTCTCTAATTCCTAGTTTTGTATTTATTTTAATTTTTATTTTAAGCCCTACCCGTGTAGGGTTTAAGGTTTCCTGGCTTCCTTAGCAATTTTCTTCGTCTCTCTCTCTTCAACCCTGTATTTCCATCTGTATAACCAGCTTTGCAATATCCTACTCAACTTCTTCAATCCATCTTTTCTGACTGCCGAGTTTCCTTCTTCCTTCATAAGTTATATTTCTATATAACTTATTAGTAACGATCCTAATCCTATCTTGCGCCACTCAAGTCTTTTTCCTTTAATTTTTGCTATGTCTGGCGACACATATAGCTCACTGTAACCATTCCATCTATTGTTCTTATTCCATCACAAAAGAAAAAGATTTATGTAAAGTATTTTTTGTTTTGTTTCTTGCAGACGCCAATTATTACGGATAGTTAGAACTTTTAGAATCTTTTACCATTTAAACGTTTTGGCAACGTTACAAAAAATTGTAGCTTTTTCTCATTTGTTTTATAAATTCTTTTAAATAGTGTATTGAAACAAACAGAAACACAAATTTTCAATTAAAAATTTATCAAGAAAGAAAAAAACGAAACTTTTTTTAAAATAATTTAAAATTCTCCCAACCTTCAGTTCTAATTAGATTTCTAAGTATTATAATTTAAAATGATATAAACACTAAGTGAATAAATGGTTGAATGATGGAAATATTTTATTAATGGTAAAAAAATCAGTTTAGTGATTTTTTTTACTTTTTTAAGAAGGTGAAGAAAAACTAAAGATAGGGTATGTCCTTCTAGGTGAAGGATATGCATCAAAACTTTTGTGACGAATTCCTTTGAAGTCATTTGCAATTCATTAACTGCCATTTCTCAGGAAACGAGAAATTGCCTTTTGGTCAAATTTCTAGTTCTTTGAAAACTCAGTTTCGAACACACTAACATTTTTGAAAAAGAACGACGTTACAATTAATATTTTTAGATAAATGTTTCTACCTCTTACCATATTTCTTTAATACAGGCGTCTAAGTTATATAAATCAGCAGCAATTGGTTTCTCAGAACAATAACAACATAAACAATAACAATAGGCACCTTCAACGAAGGAATGAAATTCAAAATTACCCAAAAAGGAGGGTGAATTACGCTCGAAACAATCCTTTTAATTTCCGACTGCGCAGAATGAGCAGCCTGACGTTACAAATGGCAATGACGCCTTTTCCACAGAGGTATTGTAATTCAGTTTTGTTTTTTAAAATTTATCCTGTAATTTTCATTTTAGGAAAAGTTGCGATCGGTAAACTTTTTTTTTTAGAATTGGCAGTTATCATATTTATTTTGTAACCTAATTTTTTTTTTTCTGTTATGAAGTTCGTTTAATGTTTTAAAATTAAGTGAACATTGACCTTGTTTCGCTGCTAAAATTAAATTAGAAAATGATGTTTTAGTGCAATGATCACTCCGTTTTGTACAGCGCCAGATCGTTTTCTATTGAGATCTCATTTAATGCAAATTAAACACATTCCTGAAGAGCTCAGTGATGGAACAGTTTGGGAACAGGTTTGTGGATACTCCATTTTCTACTAGATAAAAACAATACAACCTAAATCAAACTATATATTGTTCAACAGCCTTATCACTATTGTTTGTGTTTGTAGTTATCTCAATCAATATGGAAGAAGATACTCTTGAGTCAGCAAACTGAAGAAACATATAAAAGAAAAATGGCACTCTGGAAATATCTCTATGTTACAATTAAAGTAAGGGAAAAGTTTTGAACTTTTATCTTTCCAGTCTGCTAAAATTACTTAGTTTCATTAATTACATTTTTCATTTAAATTTATTTTTTATTTTTAGTCTTATTATCCCAAATATGGCCTTTACATGGTAGGCTCTACCATGAACGGTTTTGGAATTGAGTCTAGCGATGTGGATATGTGTTTAGTAATTAGACATGCCGAAGTAGACCAACGAAATGAAGCACTCTCCTATCTTAAAGAAATACTTAACATATTTTCACAGTGTGGTAAGTAGTATTTATTGTTTGCCTAATTATTATTCTTAATGTTTAATTTATAATTTGCAGTAGAGAAAACATTTTTATTTGACCGATCGGCTTATTGCTGCATCACAAAAATGAAAAGAAATTTAAATGCATTAATTTTATATCGTACTTTTCGAAGAAATGGTAATATTAAAAATGTAATGTTAGATTTTCGTTTTAGAATACGTCGAAAATTTGGAATTAATTCAAGCCAAAGTACCTATTTTAAAATTTCGAGATTCAAAACAGGGAATGCAGGTTGATCTTAACTGCAATAATTCAGTTGGTATTAGAAATACACATCTTTTATATTGTTATGGAAGGAGTGAGTATTTTTTGTTTTTTTCAATTTGATTATTTGATTGGGAAGACACTTCATTTAACCATGAAATGACAATTTGTTTTTATGCCAGTAAATTATTTGTAAATTTGATTAAAATTATTATTTTAGTGGATTGGAGAGTTCGGCCTTTAGTTATGATTGTCAAGATTTGGGCTCATTGGCATAACATTAACGATGCCAAAAATATGACTTTGTCAAGTTATTCTTTAGCACTCATGGTTATACATTTTTTGCAATGTAAGTGAAATATTTCTTTTTAATTTTTTTTTATCGGTAACTCCTAATAAAGTTTAAATGTTACTATCTAGAAATGTAGCCAGTTTATATATATATATTGATTTAACACTACTACCTTTTTCTCTAGGTGCTGTGAATCCACCAGTATTATGCTGTTTACATAATGCGTATAAAGAAAAATTTAACTCAAGTTCAGAGATAGGGACAATAGATATTCATGAGGAACTGGATCCATTTATTTCAGAAAACAAACAGTCATTAGGAGAGCTTTTAGTGCAGTTTTTTCAGTATTATGCTACATTTGAGTGAGTTGTTTTACTCTTAAAGGTGTTTGATTTTGGCATGTCTTGAAGGGGATTGACTAATTTAGAGAAGATTTGGACCCATTAGGGGCTGTAGCGCTTGTTTAGTTGTGTGTGAAGGCTGTATGTTATTTTAATTAGAGAATTATTCTAGCCCTAGTAAAAGAATTAATTCAAATTTTAATAATCGTAAATATTTCAATCCTAATCCTCGTTATTATCTAACAGTTGTATTTTGATAGTTGTTAGATAGTAATGCATTAAAATTAATTTTTAAGTTCTTATTTTTATCTTGGATTAATTAAAATTATATAGTTTTAATATTAGAGCGTTTTAAGCTTACTAACGTTTGTAAAGGGAAAGTTAACAATAAATTTTTTTTCTCGCTCTTTTTATTTTCTTATTTTTCAATCGTTTTAGTAATTCTTCAAATCTTATTTTTTAAGAGTTTTAGGTAATTTTTTTCAGTTAATTAGTTGCAATGTAAGATATTTTATTGTTTGAAGTTAGTAGGATTAATTTGTAACAATTGCAGTTAATTCTTTTATTAAAAGAACAATGTATTTTGCTCGGTAATAATTATGTTCCTTATAAGAGCACGCTAATACTAGATTATTAAGAAAATATACGGTAACCAAAATAACCTACCAGTTTTTGATAGTTCGATACTTGTGTAGTGTATATCATTGTGCCGAATCATTTATTGTGCGCGTGCTTCAGGTTGTTGAATGGATTTAATGTAGCGTTAATTTATAAATAATAAAGTATATTTGTAGAAAATAATTTTCCTTAAAATTTATAGAATCTTAGTATTATTCTGTAAATGTAAGATATGTGTAGAATGAAATTTTGTGGACCGTTCGTTTCAAATGGCTTGGTTGGTTTTTGGTTTTTTAGGCAGCTTTCGTTTATTTAGAAATTATTACCAATAAGAGATTACCCAAGTAAATGTACTTTTCTTATCTAATTGGAGAAATTAAAAGCGTAAAAACTTGTCGGTACTAAATACTGAACGTGATAGAGTAAGAAATCCAACGTCTAATCTGCGCAATCAGATATACGGTCTCTTCAAACACCTTACAAAAAATATTCGTTTGCTGGAAGCAACTGGTCCTAACGTATAGTGAATAATGTGCTTTATAAACATACTATTTTATGAAGCAATTGTAACTTTCCATGATTTGTTAATCAAACGTTTAATCAGTTTTAAGAAACTGACTAGTTCTATGATATGACCTCATTTCTTTATTCGAAATATTTGTAGTGTAGATAACTTTAATGTCACTTGTCATGTTGTAAGGAATCCAAGTGAGAACCTTTCTTGGCGATTTGAAAATTGTTTCGTGTTACTAAATTATTTAAATAAAATATCTGTCAAGTAATTGATGAAATTTTATTTTGACTAAATATATATGGCTTTGAATTTAAATGATGTTGCCCATAGCTGAAAAAGACTAATGCTAAAGACTAAAGACTTGGCTTATTGGACAGCCCTCGTTTATTTAGAAATTATTACCAATACTAATGATTGCAAAAGAAAATGGTGGAAAATGGAAATGGAACTGATATTTTCGAATATACTCGAAATAGAAAATTTGATATGATCGCAATAAAATTATTGGGCATTTTATAAAGCACACTTAGAGAAATTCAATTTTACATCTGTGTGGGAACAGTTTAAAAAGTTGTAATATTTCCATATCGAAACGATTATGAGAAGATAAGATTAAATTCTACGTCGAATTAAGCCAAAAATACATATTAACCATTTTCGAGATCGTTGTTTACAAAATTTTGCATTAAGAAAATTATTGAACAAAAGATACAAAATGTTGACTGTTTTTACAATCGTTTTCCCGGTATAAAAGCCTACGGTGGTGACTACTAGCTTACCCATATTTTAGGAAAAGCAGAAAAAAATCTTCCATTCTCATGTTAAAATATATTTGTTTCTAATCTGGACAAGTGTGAGTTCTTGAAGTGAAAAATTTATGTTAATTATTAATAGAAATTTTATATACCATAGTATTTGTAGGCGCGCGAATACGCCTACACCCAGAAGCGGAAAACGCAAGAGTTTTAGAGAGGGTTAATCTCTAGTGCCCTTAGTGCGTAAGCCCCACCACCTCGACAAGGTTGGACACCAAGTGGGGTCAAGGCCTGAAGGGCCAGGGCCATAAAGAGGGCAAACAAAAGACACCGAGACAACCCTGCAGATGTAAATGGAGAAAAACTGATGCTGAAGAGAAGTTTATTGTAAAGGATACAGGAAGGCGGTTGTTGCTCCTTCTTCTTACCGATGAACGAGGTGCACTGTAGCCTGAAAAGAATAGAAGTGAACATACAATGGGCGCATTCACCAGACAAGAGCGCTACGGAACTATTTGCTGAATGGTGCACTTTTAGCATCGCTCTCACAACATGTTGTGGGAGCGGTCGCCATCTTATGGAGCGGAAATTTTCTATGCTACTTCGACGGAGCGGTGATCGCTACTAGCAAAGTACGTGTATTTATAAAAACAAGTTTGAAATTTTTCCAATTTTTTTGGTAATTAAATGCAACTCTCCTAAAATTACTAAATAATTATTAAACCTTCTTGTTTGTAACAGATGTACAATTAATTTTTAGCCATTTTGTGTATGCTTGAGGACATCTAAAGCTCTTAACATTTGATTTTTCTTAGAAAAATCACTCGGAAAACGACTTATTTCCCGATATTAAGAAAAATACTAGCTTTACTGCCTTGGCAATATTTTTAGTAGAAAGGGGATGAAAAAATACATAAAAATAACCTATCGCGCGCTCTTCTTTCTCTTTGATAACAAGTTAAAAAGTTGAAATATGATTAATAAATACCAGATTTTGAAATGGCCTAGCACCTTTTAATTTAAAAGACGAGTTGTTTTTTATTTGACCGATTCCTCGCCAATCTTAATTCAAAAAGAGGTTATGTTTAGGTTATATTAGTAGCAGAGCGTTCAGAGAAATAAAGCGCTCCCTTTGGGTGCGATCTGGTAGCGCTCTTGTCTGCTGAATGTGCCCAATGAAGGTTACAAGATGCGAGGCTACAGAAGTTTGGCGGGAACCAAAACGCGGGAAATTTAAAAAGAGGGGCGCCAAGAAAAGATGAGTTCGACTGAACAGTATTCAAAATGGAATATAAATATTTAGAATTATTTAAACTCTAATAACTGTACACAACCGAGAGCAGTATAAAAACAAAAACCGTTGCCTATGTGGGCGTCAGGAGCCCCCCATCACTCCTAGTCACTTAGGTGAAAGTCTCTGATCTCTGTCAAGAGCTACAAAAACTAGTAACAAAATAGGAATTATTTTTCATTAGTGAAAAATGTATGTTCTCAGAATATAGTTCTGGCATAGTAATGTGGCTTGAAGCTAGCTTTATTAGAGGAACTATTGAGTAACGATTGTAACAGGAAAATATCTTGACGGTTATTTTCGAATAATATTGCTGTTAAAAATAAATAAATGATCCCGTAACTTGATAATGTTCTCAGGTATTAAGGGTAATGAATAATCGTTCCCATCGGAAAGTAAAATAAAAATATTTTTTTAAAGAAGGAAACAACTAGTTTAGATTATTATTAAAATTTTGAAATTTTTGATATTCCAGTTTTCTTCAGTTCGCAATCTCAGTCAGATTAGCCTCTGTGATTCCTATCGAAGAATGTCGTATGGTAAGGATGCCAAAAAATGATCCACATCAATGGAAACTTATTTGCATAGAGGGCAAGTATTAAAGATCTCATTATTTATAATCTTGAAATGAATGGAACCTATGAAATTCTCTGATTTAGAAAAGAGCAATATAAATATTTTCAGTAATTAAATGTGGATGTTAGTAACTTAAAATAATGTAAATAACTGTATCTTAGATTATTATTATTATTTTTTTTTTTTTTTTAAATCTTTGTCCAAATCCTACGTTATGAACATCTCAGTTGTCCTTAGTAGAGCATTGCTTTAGACGGGAAAGATTAATCCACTTTCAAAATAATAGTGGTGAGTCTAGATAAAAAAAAAAATCCTCGCCTATTCCAAACGTTATTATTTTGAAACAAGATTTCTCTTTAGAATATTCAATTCTATCATATACTTTTTCTTAACTTAGGCATTTTTTTTTATTAAACGTTTACTTGCTCCATGACGTTTCTTTTTTCTTTTACCCTGTCGTATTTCGGATTTATGTATCAGGGATTAAACCGTCGAATTTTTTTTTTTTTTAAGAGAAATTTCTGTTTATGCCCTTTCATCACCATTACTAGTAAGGTAGTTTCATTTTTTTTGAGATATTTCATTTTAATATTCATACAATAATTATTGACGAAAAAATGCAAAAACAGTCCAAACACAAGTTCTGTTAAGTACAAATCTGAATGTATTGAATTGGAAGAAGGAAACATTAAAGTTAAAGGGCAGGATTGTCTGTGAAAAATTAAATTCAGTACTTGCTTATAAACTTATTTATTAAAACTGCCCTGTAGAACAGTTTTATAAGGGCTGCTCGTCAAAAAGTACACGAAAAAGCATAACGTTGAAAAACCAACATTGACCATTTTTTTCTGTTTTTTGTTTTTATTGAATGCGTTTAATAATTATTTATTTTATTCTTTAATTTAGAACCATTTGACCTCACGAACACGGCGAGATCAGTTTACGATGCTGAAAAATTTAAACACATTAGAAACGTAATTGCCAGATCTGCTCACGCACTTTATCAAACAAGAAATTTGGAATCAATATTTACATTGAATCCACCTTTGGTGTGAATTACTAACGAATAAATTTTGCTATTGGATAATTTTGTGCATACATTGACCTCCCCTTCGGTCTATTCGGGTTACATATGCAAAAAAAAAAACCAATGGCTATTCATGGAGAGAAAACGAACTAATTATGGAGGTATAAAAAAAAATAATAAAAAAAAATTAAATCTTAAAAAAATTAAAGAATTACGTATGATGGATAAGAAAGAATCTTATTGTAATAATGTCTTGTTCCTAAATGTTTTAATCAGAATCTTTTTTCTTTGGAAAAGTATGAAAAAATATGAAATTAACAAAAATTATATTAATCAAAAATAAACAAAAAAAAAAAATAAAAAAAAATTGGTTAAAAATAAGAAAAAAAAGTTATCTAAAAACATAAAACAAAAAAAAATATATATATGGTTCAAGCTGACGATTCAAACACCCATAGAAGATTATTTTGTCGGTTGTAGTTATCAGAAGGTACAGATGCTCAAATATTTAAAAATAAATTGTACAGCAAAATCAAATCATTAAATTATTATGCAACATAGAAGTTGTTTGATTAAGAGGTTATAATTTTTTATTTATAATTTTGATAGTTGATTAATTAACTACTAGTAAGAAAAGTCAGTGTTTGTGTCAACAATGTAATACATATTTTCTATCATATTTTGTGACAATATAAATGTGATTTTAGGATAATGAATTCATTTAGAGCCAATAATTAAACAATAGAGAATTGAAGTGTCAAATTTAAATGGAACATATCATTAACTGGCCTTGCTTTTTTTTAAGTAATAATATTTAAAAAAGACTTATTGTTTAAGTTTAGTCTCTTTGTGATATAACCAAATTAGGATTAAATTTAATGTAGTGTTGAAAAAAGGATTAAGATCCAAGTTAATTTATTTGGTATAAACGCAAGTATGACAATAGTGTATGAAAATATTTTCTGTCTTCTTTAATAACATGTAAAGGCTGTATTTTCTATTTGAGCATAAAGTAAATTATAAGATAATCATCATTCCAAGCGTTCAGTTGTGATCGCATTGGTTTAGCAAAACTATAAAATTTACTTAATCTCACAACTGACTAGATGTATATTTTTTATAGTAATATTTATTGTAATAAATTAGAATTTCAGCAGTCAATAATTTTGTATCGCCATTTCTTTTAATTCTTACCTCCTAGCTTCTGAAACACCTATTAAGTGTTGCTAGTTTGTTTTAAAATATATCTATCACCCATACCAGAAGTCGCTACCCCACGCTTGTGCCGTTCAACTGCTGGTTCTTTATCTCTATAACATTCTCCTCATTCCTCAAACTAGATTATTCTTTATACAAAGAAATTCCACTTATATTTTATTTAAAACCGTACAACTGGTTATGAAGCCAACATCTAAATCTAAAGTTACGATCTGTGAACATGTAACTACGAAATAATGATATTTCTTTGAATGCACATTCGAAACATTGAATGTATTGGATTTAGAACTTAAACATAGTACTACGGTAAATCAAATATAAGCGGTAATTTTGCTATTCTTCTTAGAGTGCAGGTCCCACCTAGATAATGTGGGGAGTAGATGTTTGGTTTATGAGGAGTGGGGGAACCGGTCTGGTTAGCGTTCAAGGTCGCCATTGACGTCAGTACAGCCATGACCGAGCAAGAGGTCCCTTCGTCTGTTGCGCAGCGGATTATCATAAAGTTTTTAACCAATGAAGGCGTTAAACCGTCGGAAATTTTAACTCGTTTACGGGCACAGTTTGGGGACAGTACACTATCTCAGAATCGTGTGTTTACGTGGGCGAGAGAATTTAAGGGCGGACGAGAACGGGTTGAAAACGAAAGTCATGATCGACGCCCTACGACAAGCCTTACAGATGACAATATTCGTGCCGTACGAGAGCTTATTGAACGTGATCGCCGGTTAACCGTGGAAGAAATTTCAACAGAAGTGGGTATCAGCTATGGAAGTGTTCAATCCATAATCACTGATCAACTCGGTTTCAGAAAAATTAGTGCTCGATGGGTTCCGAAACCAAAAACAGGTCGCCAAAAACGCTGGAAGGCTTCTGGATCGATTTCAGCAAGAAAGGGTAAATCACTACACCCCCGAGTCAAAAATGGCAAGTAAGGAGTGGCGGAGAAAGGATGAAGGTTGCCCTGTGAAAGCCAAAACTTGTCTCTCTGCTGGCAAAGGCCTTTCAACGATTTTTTTTTGACTCTAGGGGAATTTTATTGGTCGACTTTCTACATGATCAACGTACAGTGAATGCGGCTTACTACTGTCAGTTGTTACGGTCGGCGAAAGCCGTCTATCGAAACAAAAGACGAGACATGCCCATCAGAGATGTCATTCTCGTCCATGACAACGCCAGGCCTCACACCGCGGCTTTGACAAGCGGTACACTGAAAGAATTGAGCTGGAAAACCCTTGAGCACCCTCCTTATAGCCCTGATTTGTCCCCTTGAGACTATTTTTTGTTCGCGCCTTTGAAGGAATCGCTGGGAGGAAAACGATTTGAGAGCAATGAAGAAGTCGAGGAGCACGTGCGCAATTGGCTTACTACTCGCCCTCAAACTTTCTATGACCAGGGAATACGGAAATTTTCAAATCGATGGCAAAAGTGTGTAGATCACGCAGGAGACTACATTGAAAAATGTTAATACAATAATAAGTGTATAATGTTATCAAATAAAGGTAAAAAAAATACCGTTTATATTTGATTTACCTCGTATTTCAAGACAAATTTTTTCTTTATATCACTCACTCCAATCATTCCATATTTAAGAAAAAAAGCTTTGATATGGAATTAAAATGAAATTTGGTTTCATGAGGATTTTTCTCGTTATTTATTTAACATCTTGCCATGTTATACAGGCATTAAATATCTCTTGGTTACATTACTTGGAACGTTACTTTAAGTAACAGAAGCGCTAATGACCGCCACAGTTGAAGCGCAATAAAAAGAATACAAGAGACAGAAAAAGGAATAGTTCATTAGGAGGACATAAGTAAGTCGGAAGTCCCGACTTCAAATCTAGGCGATTTTACTCTTTCTTTACCTATAGCACTTACGGTTCACTGGACAGTTGTCTGTAGCGTAATAACATTGTCCCGAGACCAGCATTGCATTAAGAAAGTCTTAGGAAACGCACAGCTTTTTTTCGTTTGCAATTCTCAACATCCAATCAACAAAATTAATTCATTTCCTATCATATATGTTACTATGTATGAATATAGAATAATACGTAAAAGAAATGACCGGAGATTTCGAGTAGTATAGCTTCTCTTTAAAATAATTTTATTATTTTTCAGTTAATGTGTCAATAAAAAGTTTTGTCATGTTGGAACCCCACTGCTAAACAAACAAAGCTTTGTTTTTGAATTCAAGCAAATTGGGAGATTAATTAATTTTTGCTCAATAATATTTATGTCATTGGTTCACATGAATAAGGTTCACAAAAATATTGCCTTTTTTTTTTTAACTTGAACGAACGCACTTAAGAGATCTCTTTAGCACCATATGAACTTAATCAAATAAGATGTAATTGCTCTCGAATTACTCCAATTGAAGAGGTTGTATTTTAGGAATTGCAGATTAAAAGTTTAAGTAAAGATAAATATTTTAGGAATTTTTTATTTACTTATCTCTTCTAATTTAAAAAAAATTGCAGAAAATTATACTGAATGTAAATTACACTAAATATTTATTCATTCCTCGTAAACTGAAGAAAGATTGGGAGAATTCAAAAAAATAATTTTAAAATCAACTAAAATAATAGAGTATGACAAGTTTTTATTAATCCAGTTAATTAACTGCATTAACACAAATGCAAATTATATTTATATATATGGAAATGACTAGGACTTAATTTTCTTCTCCATAATCTTCAGGCGGTTCGAACAGCAAAAGCTCCTCATCTACACTGCTTTTGGCATCAATATGAGGATTCTGAAAAAATATTTTAACCTAAATTAATGAATTAAAACAAAGTAGGTAAAAACAAATCAAAAATACTGTATTATAATTTTTAAAAAAATAAGAAAACCAAATTCTGATTCAGGTTCGCTTTTGTTTCCAAGGGCATCAACAGAAAATTAATCACGAAAATAAAGGAAGCTGTTCTGTATTATGAGGAAAGTAGGAAAAAAAAAATAAAAAAGGGAATAAATACCACAAAAACCACAGAAGTAAAAAAAATCAATCATTTGTAGATTGTGGAAAAATTGAAAGACAATATTTTTTGGTAAAGCCAACAAAATATTTTTTTCAATTTAACAAATAATATAAAAATTAATTATTTAAAAGTTTTTTTCCTCCTTTCACAAGAGCTAAAAAAATATTGTTTTGATAAAAGACAGAAGTGACAATCTGTAAATAAAAATAATGGAGTAAACTTAACTCCATCTGACAAATTCCACATTTTAAAAAACACACTGTTACTTCTAAATTCGATAAGAACAGATCTAAGAATTCGATAAAGATTACAAATTTGTTAAATTTAAATTTAGTTTATAGAGTTGGTTTGTAAGGTTTTTGTGAATATCTCGTTTTAAAGAACAAGACTATCAAGTTTTTTTCCACAATGTGCTCTTGAAATAAGTCAGTTACTTCATTCAATTTAATTATAAATAAAGTAGAATTTTTATGGAGTATAAGTCTAATTAAAATAAACGAATCAAAACATATTAAAAAAAATGTACTGTATATTTAATTTTGTAAATATTTAAAAGTATATTTGTTGTGTATTTGTTTAAGAATTGGTCATTTTCTTCCAGTCCCATAGAAGACTCAGCCGAACATTAATCGGTTCGGATTTTCTTTTCCAAAACTTCCAACTGTATGGGATCTAAAAAAACTTGCAGATTATTTTAGTGTTAATATTAAAACTTAACAGAAGTACTAGCTAAACAGGTATTTGTTTTTTTTCCCCCACTATTGTAGTTAAAAGGAAGGGTGACCCTGCCAAAACTGGAACGGTGACCATGTCAAATTTGTGAAACAGAGTATTCACATTTTGGGAACCCTGATTCTGAAAAAGTAGTTTATAGATGTAAATAATTCAGCAAGTATAGTGAGCGACGGATAGATACTACAATATAAATGATGATAGATTGAAGTCCGTAACTGGTCAGGGATATAATATACCTTTGTTCTAAGACGGATAAAAACAATGATAGTTTATAGAAATGGTGTGTAAGGATTTTTGTGAATATCTCGTTAAAAATTTATTCTCTAAAAATTAAAATAAATTCATTTGTTTTAGGTGCTTCTAGGAGGCTAGATAATTAGGTTTCGATAACGGAAAATCCACTTTTTGGCATGGGTAGATTTTTTAATTTTTTTGCTATTTCTTTTAGAGAAGGCTTGTACCACATCCATTACAATTTTTTACATAAATTAGATTAATCCTTTAGCAAAGTACTTCTCACCTCTTATCCAAGGGAGATGTCAATAGTGATATACAGAGAGAAATGGGTAGAAATGTAAAACGGATGGAAAGAAATGGTTACTACCCAAGTGTAACATTAGCTTATAAAACTATGTTGACGATATATAAGTAGTCCCAGGCTATGTAGGCGATAGACTTTACGGGTATAGGCGGCTAAAATCACCTAATTCTTGATACATAAAGCAGATCTATCCTACACCTTAAATTGAATTTATCTTGGTAAAATTTAGTTTATGGGCGTATATTGTGGAGTGAAGAAGTTAGGCTCTTTACTATTACTAAAAAGGAAAGTACTAATTGTTTTAGGGAAAATTCTAAAAATTGATTTCCACATTCTGAAACTGAAAAATCTATCTGTAAAGAAGTAACTCCGGTTGACCAATCATTCTTTAATAATAGAATGTTACACGTTTAATTATAATTAATATTTAACGGATCTTAAACTTCATGCATTACAGTAAATGAAACTTTAGAAAAATGGCAATAAATTTCTTACCCCTAAAAAGAAAAGTGCCCATGGGAAGTTTTTCAGAAAAAATATTTATAACAAAAGTTATAGAACAGTTTATGTGCTATTAGTTTAAAATAAATCGTACGTGCTTTACTTGTAATTTTTTTTTTTTAAATCTAAAAATCGATTTAGTGAAGGGGTATTTCCGATTGACCAATTTTACTCAAATACGGATTTTTTTTTTCTTATTTAAACCTAATTAACGTTTTAGTAAGTACATATATTACAGCAAACAGGCATTTTACCAGATTCACCCACCACCCCCTAACCAAAAAGTGTCCTTAATCGAAGTATTTCAGTAAAATGTTTCCATTAAAAGTGTGAATATTCATACTCACACGACTTTTATTTAAAATAATTTTTACTATTTATTATATATATATATATATAGAATAGAATAGAATAGTGTTTTATTAAATATAGGTACATTAAAAATATAATAATACAAAAAAATAACACTTATAGGACAATGGACAATCTGTCCGTCTGTCAAGTTAGCCAATAACATACATACAAACCTAAAATGCTCTCCTTACTATTCATCATTATTATTATTATTATTATTATTATTATTATTAACCAAAGATAAACTAAATTAACTCCATTAAAGCACTTGAAAAAGAAAACTAATGTACAAAATGAAAATTAAAATCCAATCAATTAATAAACACACCAAATTTATAATAAACCTTTTCTGGGGTATTAAACTCTAAATAACTAAAAAATGAACTTAACTAATTTCCTTATTCATTATCAATTAAAAATTTCCTATATACCGCCGCCCTGGTCACAAACTGAAATACTGCGTACCAGTTTCCGCCGTTTAAAAGGTCGACCACTTCCCCTTCAGAGCACCGCACTTTCCCAAACCATCTCAGTCTATACTCCCTCAGGATATTTCCGATTGACCAATTTTACTCAAATACGGATTTTTTTTTTCTTATTTAAACCTAATTAACGTTTTAGTAAGTACATATATTACAGCAAACAGGCATTTTACCAGATTCACCCACCACCCCCTAACCAAAAAGTGTCCTTAATCGAAGTATTTCAGTAAAATGTTTCCATTAAAAGTGTGAATATTCATACTCACACGACTTTTATTTAAAATAATTTTTACTATTTATTATATATATATATATATCTACTATTTATTTGTATATTACACATTTTATAAAGGGGTTTTCTTGGCTGTAAGTTGTAAAGAACAAATAAATATTTTCCTTTACACTATACAAGCACTCCAGCTAAAATTAGAATAGGTGCAAATCTGTGCCCTTTGTATATGTATATATTCAATAAATTAGGAGTCAACTAAATGTTCTTCGTCAGTGTTAATTTCAGGTATTGAAAATTTCTAGTTTATTTTATCAGAGTAAGCTGTATCTAAGTAGTTGTTCTTTTTACTTTTTTTTATATCATTATTCAGCATTTTAATTATTTTCGAGTAACTCAGGATGTAATGGTTTTAATTTGATGTTTCTTAATTTTTGTAAATTGTTGTACATTTGCAGGACAGTCTCCTGCCACAAGATATATCTTCCTTTAGGCAAATAAAATATATGTATTATTATTTTATAAAGAGGTACTTTCGTTTGAAGAATTTGCAAAAAGCTTGAAATTTTAGCAACATATTTAACCCTCTTTAATAGTGCAAAAGTGAAAGGACCGTACATTAAAGACAAGTGGCACTTTAGAGGAAATTAACACATTTCTTTTCTCTGAGAGACCCTCAATCAAATGTTCAAGATTTCAAAAAAAGTTGTATATTTATATATTTATTTATTATCACTATTTGACGTTTCAATAACATTGTGAGGAACATTATTTTTGAGAAAATCTCAAAATACTGAACAACTATTCGGTAAAGTGGCACTTTCGGTCATCCAATTTTATTTAAGTTTTAATTTTTGTTTTTCCAAATTTGATTCTACCATTACACCTAATATATTACCATTATATTGCTGGCGAGACAGTACAATTAACGATAAGGGCATCTTTCATTAAATAGGTTTCCTGATATAGGTGCAAAGATCTAATGCTGACGTTGGATATGCTATATTCATAAACAGAGACCGACTTCGACGAACGTTTCTTTCTAAACTATCAATCTCTGTAATTTTTTTGCACTGTTCAGCCCATGAAGGTGCCTTCCTCTATACGGCATTTGTTAAGCAATGCGCAATTTTTAATGTTATTTATATCTTTTCAAGAGATGATAAAAGCATAAATCAAAAGTTTAGGTGGTCTATGTAAGAAACACAGTAGTTCAATGGAGGATTAACAGGAAAATCTGTGAAGCCTTCTGTTAAAGTAAGAAAATTCTTACTAAAATATCCGTTAATATCTCTCTTTATTTATAAAATTAACCTTGCCTACCTGAACAATTCCTGCAGAAACGGCGTAACTTAACATAGCAATAACAGCGAATAAAGTTGCAAAAAATTGATTTCTTCTCTTATTAGGAAATTCAGTATCATTTGATCCAACATTAGACTTAGCTTCGTTTCTTCTTTGCGTTTCGTAATCTAGAAAAACAAAAAGTTAGCTAAACAACATTCAAATGAATCTTAATGTGATTGATATGCGAGTGATATGACAGTTAACTCGTCTCAGAGACGAATATTGCCCAAATTGATATGTTGAACAAATCTCTGAAGATGGATGAATATCAGAGATATGTCCGAAAAAAAGCATGCTACGGAGACGAATAAAATAAGAAATATTGTTTTAGCAATGTAGACCCAATACGTATTCAAGAATGCATGGTATGAAATAATACACTAAAAAAAAATTATATAAAAACAAACATTAACCTTGGCAATCTTTTGGAAAATAACGCTGCAATATTCTAATCACAAACTTCTGCAAATTATGGCATTCTTTAAGATGATTCTGTAATAACGTATTTTTGAAAGGAACTTTTAAAAGTGGTGCAAGATAAGCAAATAATGTAGCATCAATTGAAGTTGGATGAGCACCAAACATAAATTCAGATGAATCAAGCCGAACTGAAAGTGATGTAAGACATTTTGAAGCATCACTGTACACCTAGAAAATTAAGATGTTAAGATTCTTCGGCTGCTTTTAAACTTGTTAACATTCAGTTAATATTTTACATTAGTATTTTGTTTTTACATTTCATTAACATTAAGAAATTTAATTTCCTACTTTGGTCTCAATATTATCTTGGCTTCCAAGAGAGTCAAAAAGTGCTTCCATAACAGAATTTGCATGATTCTTAAACTTTCTAGGATAATAAAAATTAAAAGGAAAAGGTAACGCTTTTGCATACCAAGGCTTTGTTAAGGTAGTGAAATTTTTTTCATCAATCCACCTGGAAGCAAAAGAAGAGAAAACAATATTTCTTTGATACACTTCTTATAGCAAATTACAACTTTCTTATGTATTAATTACTATCCTCACCAAGTGTACAATATCGCTGGATATAACTTTTCCTTTAACATGTTAGTGTACGCCTCAGCTTCGGCTAATTGTTTCTTTGATAAGCCTTCATCCGGTGACATATTCTGAAAGAACAAAGTAATTCATTATTTGGATGTGTGGAAGAAAATCATCATAAATATTCCTAAGATTTAAATTGTTAAAATCCAAAAAGGTTCATTTTTCCAAGTTGCTGTTATTAGACCAATTCCAATTTGTGACTCTTAATTTTATACTATACTCTGTGAATAAAATAAGACTGGCAAGTTCCAGAGAAGTGAAGGAAAAAACAGGCATTTTAGTCCATACATAATAAATTATTATGTATTTGGCTAGAATAATAAGAAAAACAAATTATTAGATTTTGAAAATATTCACTTTGAATTTGAGAAGTGCTTGTAAATCATCAAAATCCGTTATATCTCTACTCCCGTAATGAGCAACTGGCAATGCTCCATTTGGAGTCCAGAATGGGTTGTTAGTCTTTTTTACATCAAACTCTAGATTTGAAAAACGTGTACAAGCCTGCAAATCAATAACGAAGTTCAGATTAAATATTAAATGAACCATGCTATTATTATTCGTTAGAAATAGCAGAATAAATAAGATTAGAAAATTATATTAATTCTGACTATAGATAAAGATAACAAAATACATTTAGACTCACCATGAACCTTAAACATTCAATATCAACTGAAGGAAGGCCCCAGTCTCCTTTCCAAACATCTAATTTGATGGTTGGACATTTTAGAGCCATTTTTCCTTTTTTTTAATACAATTATTAATATTCATTCATATTTGGCAAAGGAACTGATTATAATAAGAGTTTCTTAAACTTTTCGGTCTTGTAATTTTACATAATGGCCTTAACTTGATAAGAAGGAATTGTGAGAATTACCAATTGTTATTACGAAACGCGAGTTGCATCGGTGATTATTTAGAAACATGTTTCCATGGTTCCAGAGATTTTAAATTGCAGTTGCTTAACACGTGCTACACAGTACACAACATACAATACATATAAAATTATTGGCAAGAAGTGTAACCTTCACGATTGTAACCTACGGTTGTTATTGTTACCCTAAAAGTAACACGTGACAGTAGATAGAAAAATGGGAAAAAATAAGAAGATTAAACCATCGTTGAAACTGATGAAAATTCCTTTAGAAGAACAACTAAGTGATAATTTGCAAGTCAAGAATCGAAACAAAGTTCGTTCCAGAAAGGATAATGACGAAGAGGTCAGTAACGTTTTGCCTTGTAAAATCAACTCTTCTTATTGAGGAGCTTATTAATTTTTATTTTCATTTAGTTTGTGGATTCACGTTTATCAGAAAAAATTCTCAGTGATGCCAGAAAACAGCAGCTCCAAATTGAGGAAGAAGTTGATGAAGAATCAAACCAAAGGATTACTTCCCTATCAGAACCTGGAGAGCAGGAAATAGCATCTGATGAAGAACAGCTTCCTTTAGATGGAGCTGATTATTATGACAATATTGTAAGTATTACATTGTAAAATGAAGTCATGAGTGAAATGAAGTGTGTCTAAATTCACATCATTAAATCTGAGATCCATTTACATCTTGAATCCGGGTAGGATATGGTAAATTATTGTAAGAAACGTTTGCATGACCTGCTAAGCTAATTTAATCTATTCCTCTTTTTTGAGTGGGTGTCAAAAAAAGAAAGGGTTATACGTAGATGCATTAATAGGGTACTAATTTTGTCTGCCTGAAATAGGAGGGCATTAAAATTAATATTGAGCACATTATAGGTTTTACTGCTATTGAAAATTATTAATTTGAAATTTCTTATGTTTCTTTAAGGTCTGAGATATGTGTTAGGCTAGAACAGTGAGATCTTAAACGTCACGATGGCGTATGTACTTCTGGCTAATTTTTTTTCCATTAATATTTATTTTTTATGCATTAAAACTATACGGAAAAAAATCGTTATTAGTACATTCAATATCGGTTCAACACGAAAACAATCTGACAAGTGCTTTTTTTTTAGCTGCTTTTGTTTATTTTATTGTTAAAATGCTAATAAATAGTTTCCTTTGCCAACATCCGATTTATCTGGTAATAAAGGAAATTCTTCCAGCTGCCCGGCATCCTTTCTCGTCGACTTTCAAGCACTACCTTATCCTTAGATCATATCTCACTGATCGCTATGTGCTGGTCGTCCGAGCCAATACCTTTTCTCCTATATTTTATATCCTTGCTTGGTGTCCCGCAAGAGAGCATTCCCGTCTTTTATATTCAGTATAATCGGCCGTCCTAACACCTTCACTTTCACTTACGCTGATGATTCAGCCATCCTCTCCCCTAGTAATGATTACGTCATCTCAAAGCTAACCTTAATACCCTAGAATACAGGAATTGAGAAAAAATCAAAGAACCTGGTGTTCTCATAAACCAAAAAATCCTTTCCTGTATATATTTCAGCTATAGGTAAATATAGATATCCTAACCTAGGACTACATCTACACGAACCATTATCTTGGAATCCTCATACTCGACTTGAACTTGAGTAAATTACCGACACAGAAAGCTAGAAAGACTTAGAAAAGTGGTATAAATTTAAATTGACTAACAAAAGACAACTGTATATTTCACTATTAGTCCCTATATGGACGTTCAGGCACGAATTATATTGACAAACAGACAAAGATGTATCGTATTCTATCCCTACAATCCAAAATCCATCCACCTCAGTCAATGCACCCTTTTACGTATCTAACCTAAACATTCATACGACCTGTGACCTTTGTACCCGATTTATTCATATCCCGTCAACTGAAATTCCATTCCAAACTAGCTCCTCATTCTGATCGGCTCGTCCAAGCCCTCTCTCCCACTGTCCCTTAACCCGCCTAGACGTCTTAAGCCACGCGACTATCTGGAAGCCTACCAGAGAGGCAGTAGCACTTCATAACGCCATAATGGTCTATTACGTCTGACATCGCTGGATAGCCGTCGTTCATGAGACCAAGTAATGTGCGGACCAGTCTTAAGCCAAAGCATATCCCTCGCAGATGGCTCTGTAACGAATGTACTCTGCCTTGAGAAAAATCAGTCAAATACTTTTTAAAAATATATTATTCAAAACATTTAGAAAATTACGATTCCTATTTTTAAGGAAATTAATGAAGAGGATGAGAAAGCTCTGGAAATGTTTATGAGCAAAAATCCTGTTCCAAGGTTTACACTTGCTGACGTGATTAGGGAGAAAATCACAGAAAAACAAACAGAAATTCAAACCCAGTTTTCTAACAACGGAAGTGAGTTTCTTTTACTAATTTTCATTAACTTTCAAGTCGTATCTTTTAATTTATTCTTTAGTAGCACTATCTTATTTTAAAAAAAAACCAATTTTTATTTTCTTTACTTCAGAATAAGTACATGTAGTTTATGTATGCTGTGACTACCCACACAGACTAGAAAGAAAATTTATTAAGAAGTAGGAAACTGCTTGCTTTGATGAAGAATTCAATATGTGATAATGTCTAGTGCAGCAGTCCAAATCAAATCATAATTTTTAGATTAATTTTATTAAATTTCTTTCTTTTAATATTTAACGATCATTCAAAAAAAGATGTGTAGTAAAATATCTCTTTAGTGCTTTCAAACGTACATTCAAGATTAACATTGGATTTCTTGCTAGGCGTGCAGTTACAAGATATTAACCCAAGGGTGAAGGCTATGTATGAAGGAGTGAAAGAAGTATTGGCTAAATATAGATCTGGTAAAGTTCCTAAGGCATTCAAAATCGTTCCAAAACTTAGGAATTGGGAACAGATATTGTATCTTACAGGTAATTTCATAACCATTTTTAGAAAAATTGTTATAAAAATTAAAAGCCAGTTGAAAAACTCAAAAGACTTCCTTTTTCTGCAACTATTACATTTAATTTACTAATTATCTTGAAATTAGAACTAATGTATGTACTAGTTCTTAATTTATCAGGAAATAAAAAGTACAGTCCTTAGTAAAGACCAGAGAGTTTTTTTTGTGCTATAAGCTTCGTTTATCATCCTTCTATACTTGTTCGTACTTCATTACACTGGTAATGAATAATCCGTATTAAAAAAAATACAAAAAACTAAAATTTTCTTTCTTTGAAAAATTATTACTACCTACTTATTTTCCAGGCGTTTTGTGAAAGAACTAGTTTTTTTTTGTTTTTTTTTGCAATATAAATTATTCAATATTCTGGCTACATATATATAGTAAAGTAATGCCTATTTTTTCAGGCGTTTCTTTCTCTGGTTGCAATGATTACTAATTAATTCATTCATTTTTGTTACTTAAATTTTACTAAAAGTTTAGTATTCCTTCATCATACTCGAGAAAAATTACAAAAATTATTTATACCGCATTTGCAATTATATGACGATTTTTTTTCCAGAGCCATCAGCTTGGTCAGCTGCATCCATGTACATGGCTACAAGAATATTCGCTTCTAATTTAAAGGAAAAAATGGCTCAAAGGTTCTATAATTTAGTATTGTTACCCCGGATTCGAGATGATATTGCCGAATATAAAAGGCTGAACTTTCATCTCTACCAAGCATTAAGAAAAGCTCTCTTTAAGCCAGGTGCATTTATGAAAGGAATATTGTTACCTTTATGCGAGGTTGTTATTTTGTATTTTTTCATTAATATACGGTTAAAGGTGAAAATTGCGAAGTAGATGAATTAATTTTCTGATTTTAAATCTAGAGCGGAACTTGTTCATTGAGAGAAGCAATAATAATTGGTTCTGTATTATCGAAAAATTCTATACCAATGTTACATTCAGCTGCAGCAATTTTGAAAATTGCTGAGATGGAGTACAATGGAGCAAATTCCATATTTTTAAGAGTTCTCTATGATAAAAAATACGCTCTACCTTATAGAGTAGTCGATGCATCAGTATTCCATTTCTTGAGGTAAGTTTTTGTAGTAACAATCATTTCATTATTCACTTTGTGTCAATTTCGCTTAGTATATTCATATTAGCGTATTATTTTGATACACAATCCTAATATTATAAAAATCATGTAAACATACGACTTTCTATGCAATTTTATGTCGACATATTCTACTAATATTGAAGTTTACCGAAAGCAAATAAAGTTATCTTTAACTATCTTGGTGGCTAGAGCCTTCCTTAAATTATTTTCAAGAAAGTAGGAGAACACAACGCTACCAGCCAAAAAGAATTTTTTTTTTTTATTATCAACCACTCGTAGAACCCCTAAAAAAGTTTCTTGAATTTTTTTTAGCTATTATGATATTTATTGTGTTAAGACTTTAACTTGCCAAATTTAATAAAACATTGAGAAATCTCTCCTTTAATGACTTGCTAATAGATTTTTTTATTTTAAATATAGCAGTCCTTTATGTCTCATAATAATAGTGGAATCGGGTATTCTACAAAGGTGGCATTTTAGAGTGGTTTAAAAATGAAGCCTCTTGAGAAGCTGCAGAAAAATTAATGTTTCAAACAAAAGAAGTAGATCTTAAGCAGATAAATGGTTTTCGAATTTTTAAAAAAAATAATGTTTTCGAGAAAACATCGAAAAACTAAAATTAATAAAGATGCTCTTCCAGATGACAGATTTTACACGAAGTTTGTAGTCCCAAGTCTTACGATATTTCCAGTAAAACCATAATTTCTATTATTTGGACGATTGCAATACTTCTTTTATTGGTCTATCTTTATTTCTTGCAATAGCTTGCCTACTATTTTATATTTTTATCTTTTAAAATTCATTCTCTTACGTTGCGACCTTCTGCCTTGGAGCAAAAACTCTTCTTTTTTTTTTATCACAATTGGCTATTTTTGCGAAATTTTATTTTGTTTTTTAAAATATTAACTTACCAACTTTTGTTGATTACAATCAAAGCAATAATTTCTTTATCACTTGACGTGAGTTTATTCCCTTGTTTGGCTTTTAGTAAGGTATTTATTTAACATTATTATAATATAATTAATTATTGAATTATAGGTTCGAAAGAGATTCCCGAGAAATGCCAGTACTATGGCATCAGGCTTTACTGACATTTGTTCAACGTTATAAAAGTGATATAAGTTCTGAACAACGGGAAGCACTTTTGAAACTTCTTCGACACCAGAGTCATCCTACCATTACGGCAGAAATTCGTAGGGAACTGCAGAATGCCACCTGTAGAGACGTGGAAATGAATGAACCTCTGTCAATGGAGCAGTGAATTTTTCCTCATTGAGACAAAACGGATGAAAAGGTGCTGTACAAAAAATCTATTAAGACGTCAAATATTTTTCTGTTGCGTGCGCTATTTTTAATTGATTTGTCAAGTAACATGGTTTAACAGTTTGTAAAACCTTTTTATAACATTGTAGATTTCCGAGTTGACCAAGTTCTTGATGCGGGAAAAAAAATTATTGATCTCCCTCAACCAATTTTTTTTAACCAAGTTATCCTGCGTTTCATTAAGCTATTAGAATTGAGTACATCAGAAAAAAAAAGTATTAAAATTGTTAACCACTAAGCGTTCATAAATGTGAGACGATTCTTGGGATTCAATTCTTTTCCAATGATTAAAAGTAAAGGGCTAAACAGCTCTGTTAAATGTAAATACATATGAAAAAGCATAGAAATTGACTAATCAGCCCAACTTAGAGCTATCATACATTTATATTATAATTTTCTGTAATTACATTCTTAATACGATTAAATATGTATATATTTATGTACTTCATGTATGTAGTAATATTAAATATTTTTAATCAATTTATCCTTAATCATCTCCTCACAATGTTACATCTATAAAAAACAGATATTTTGCATAATGTTTAGGATAGGCTATTATCATTCAGGTATGTAACTAATTATTTGGGTATATAATTTCTTTAATGTAATCTATTATATGGGCATCTAATGTTATTTATGTATAACATAGGAATGAAATATTATTGCAAGTAACTCTTTATTAGTTATTAAATGTGTGTAATTTGTGCTCACGAATTCTGCTATAAGACTAATTCAAGATAGGTCTTTCGTTTTAACTTCATGATTTAAATTACATTAGTAGAGCTAATGTAATTTAAAATAATAATACGTCACATTTATAATTAATGTAGCTTAAAACAATAGTAATGATAATAAAGCTGTATCGTACATATTATCTTCATTTTAACAAATTATATTATGTGTGAAAGTGGCTAGCATAACAGCTGTAAAATCTAGTAAATTCTGAAAAGAAAAGAATTATGAAAATTTTAATTCAAGTAAAATTATTTAAAAATCAATTGTTGAAGAATTTCCAAAAGTACAATCGATTTTTGCTTATTAATATTTTCTTCAAGGATTCATAAAAATATCGTTCAAAGGGAAAGTTAAAAGTCTTAGAGAAACCCCATAATAGTAAGAGTAGAAAAATTTAGATAAAACGTAAGCTTTTACGAACGTCAAATGACTTGCTGTTTGGTATTTGCAGATTAATGTTCCTTTTGTCGAGTAATATATTCTTATTCTTTAAGTTTTCGTTAATTTAATACATCACGAAAAGTAACACCATCATGAATAAAACTATCTATGAAGGTATCATTTTATTATGGAAGCGAAAAATTAACATTTACTGTTGTACCGATCAAGAGTCGAACTTTCTAGAGAGGAATTAGGGTCTCAACTGTAAAGAACTGATGCAAAGGATTAGGAAATAGCAAGGAAATTTAATCAGTCGGAAATGTCTCGTAACTCAAACAAGCAAAACAAAAATGGGCCCTTTGTAAAATAGCTCTACTAAGACAAACATTTGAAAATATAGAACTAGAAAACCCAGGCAAAAAAGATTTTTTTTTTTATTAATAACAACCATTTTTGCTAATATGTTGTATTAGCTAGTAAACATGTGATAATTCTAAATTCATTATGTTATCATTAAAACAACTGCTTAATCCGCATCATCAGGTGGTATGCCGAGTTCCTCATTTGTCCATTCACTTGGATCTGGGTAAGGAAATTCGCCCTAAAAAGAATAAAAAATTATGAACTGCAAAGTAATAGTTATGAACTGACAGATGCTTTGGATATTATGCAAAAATTACATTCGTTTAAGTAACGAATGTATTAAAAATAAGAAATTCAAAAAAATAAAGATCTTTTTTTTAAAAAAAAAAATAACCCACTTGGATCAACTTATACAAAATAAAATTTTTATATTTGCATTTCTTATTATTTCTGTTAAAATTAACAGATTAATTGGAGAAATTGAAAACGAATTTTAAACAATAAAAATATACAAACCACTATGTGATCAAAATCATGCCATAGATGCCACAAAATCCACCACCACATAAATCCACCTAACATATTTCTACCTATAATCTGAAATTTAGTATGAGGGTACCCTCCTACCCTGTAAGAATACCTGGAAAGATACACAAAAATATAGATCACATTTTGCAAATTAAGCACAACTACAGAACCAAATTAATGTATTCTGACAGTCCTCCACTATTTCTGACAGGTTGATATATTTTTCCTAGAGTTGGTTTCCCTAAAATAGATTCAGCTTTTTTAAATAAGTGGATTCCTCTCGAAACTGACATTGTATACTACTTTCAATGCACTAAACAGAGTACACTATTTATTCTTAAATTCTTATCTCTGACAAAAAAAAAAAAAAAATAATCCAAAATGGACGGTTTTAGATACAACCAGTGCTGCCTTATGATTAGAAAAAACTTTCTCAAATATTTCAAACAAAATTACATATGCTTTTGTATGATACAATTTTTCATGTGTCTTTTATATAATTTAAAATAATTAATTAATATTCGTCATAATTTATATGTAAATATTGACGGTGGAACCAGACAGGAATAGTTTTAGAGTTGGCCCAGTGTTACGGTTATCCACAAACATTTGACTAATTGCGGCTTTCATTGGGGAGGTTAAACTGAAGGCACCGTTTTGCTAACGTTTTGTCAAATGCCTCAATATTAGAGTTGTGTTAGTTTTTTGTAATGGAAAATAGTATAGACTGTACACAATGCATTCAGTTAAGTAAACGTGTAAAAGTAAGTGTTTTTTTTTCATAATTTTGTTCTTGGGAAGTACCGGCTTCATACAGTACTATCTTTTTACATTCACTCTTACTTAGGTTTCACACTTCGTGTTCAAATAGTTTTTTGCTGATTAAGATAAAATACGAAATTTTACAATAGTATATGTTAAAATCTCTGTCTTGTACAATTTGCGTTACAAATTTAAAAAAAAAAAAGCAGTCAAGCGTACGGGTCTTTCGGTTATAGTGGTGGCAGAGGCACCTAATTAACTACTGAAATGATAAGTGAAACTGGTTGTATTACTAATTTGATAATGTTAGGTTGCACTCTTGATATTTGCTCATTAATCCACCCTCAGCAATGATGGTGAAAATAACTTAACGGAAAAAGTAAAACTAAAACATGTTGGAAATTCCCATAATCTAGTTAAAATTCGTCCACGTACACATTTGGACTTATTAACAATTCACCACAAAATTTATATAAATAATTTTTATAGGACAAAGCTTTGGTCATTAAGTTGAGTTACTTTAGGTTCATATCTACTCTTAACAAATAAGACTTTAACATTATGAGTAAACAGCCATCAACAGCTCTTTTGCCATCAACCTGTTTCAACAAAAAATCTAGAATCTAACTTTTTACGATTCCAAATAATCCGTTAGATTAATTGGTGTTCCCAAATTCCTCTCTTCCGAATTCTTCAAAGTAGGTCTGGTAAAAACTCTTTAAGCAGAGATGTTCCCCAAACCGTGTGCCAATTATGGAGTTTGGCCAACCAGGAGTTTGAAAGATATCTCTAAAAAGTCCAGGATAATCTATCAACTTTATCCAAACCCTGCTATCTGCATTTTAGAGTCTAGACAACTCAACCAGCTCATACTATAAACCGGCTCATTCTTTAAGCTAGACAGACATATCTTTTCTGTCGTATCAGTTTGATTATATGTATGTTCATTCATATGTTCGATGTATATGATTCAGAAAGTATTGTGCGAGACAGAAACATAAATGAAGTCGAAATCTGTACACTAAACATTAATTTACCTTTGATGATGGATGAAGTTTGAAATCAATCAGGGATATAATAAATCAAAGATATCGATCACTACGGACTGAACCACTTTTTCAATATACAAACAAATTTAAAAGGCTTTACAAGAAAAAGTGGCGTTTAATATAACCAATTTTCTCATTCTAATTTCCTTATTTCAAAAAAAAAAATTCTCTAGAACTGACATTCGGGCCAGAAAAACTCCTTGCCTCTCAGAACATTCCTGCTCAATTATAAGGTGAAGACAGAAGTCATGCCTTCAGTGCAGCTGATTATCCTTCAATTCAAGAACCGCGCCTTTTCATAAAAAATGAATAAAGAAAATGTGAATCGAAACTAATTGCTTTTGAACTACTTATCCTAGATTGCGGAAATTTCTAACATTTAATTAGTTTTAATTTGTTATTGTCATTCACGTTAAATATACTTTTTAAATGTTTGATTATTCATGTAATTTTAATTTATTAAATCATCTTGTTTTCATTTTAGGAAGAAAAAGTCAAAAATAACAAAAAGAAGAATTTAATTAATCTTTTCAAAGAACTTCTATACGCTCATGAGTAAGTGCATTAGATTAATTTCATAATTGAGATAATACGTAGAACTTAATCGACTTGCAGATATTTCAAGCAAATAGCCTCTCACTTCCTCATAGTAAAATCTCCGACACCAATAATAAAACTGTTTTTACAAAATCAGCTTGATAGTTTATGTTTAATGAATGTTTATTTACTTCTCTTTTGGCTTCTGAAAGTTCAATTATGCTTTCTTTTAATCATCTATTCTAAAACTTCAAGTAGGTAAGAATATAATTGTGAAACTTTAACTATGTCTATATTTCTTGTTGCTGTGAAAACCTCTTTTTGAGTTTTGTAGTGTAGAAACCTTAATTATTTATCTGATCAGTTTGTCTGAAAGAATCCGATATTCATCGGGCTGAAGGAAATAGCTATTCTCGATCTGACTGATCATTCGGAGTATGACTGTATAGGGCTCTGAAGTAGGGGTCGAGGATAGAGGAGTCACTACTCTGTAAATATACTCCCGACCCACGAGAAGTACCATTTCACGACTTTTATTCTTCAAGATTGTCATGCCAACTATCCTATTGGGCAATCTAAACCCCCTCGAAATTGTGCTATGGCGTCAGGTTTGAAATTAATTCTGCGCAAATACTCACCGTAGCCTCGATTTTTTATGAATTAGTTTGTCGGTCTGGGAGAAAACCGTTTTCATATCTCGAATTTCTTAGTTACCATCAGACTATCACTTTCATTTCAGATGTCTGCAAATCCCCATTAAGTGTGCTGCTACTTGTCCAATTTTTCTCTCAGTGCCTTTTAGATAGTCCTTGTAGACCACCTAAAATAAGTTAAATTAAACTGTGAATAGAAGCTAAATATTTCGATTTTTGAATTTTTTTTTAATGGCATTTGTTATGCTACCCTACGCTCAAAAAGATGTATTGTGTCCCTTTTGGTATCAGGTGGACTTGAGCTTCTGCAGATTTCCAGTTGACTTACTAAGGAACTCAAGCGAAGTTCAGGAAAATGGAGAAACCGGCAGAGAGGATTAACCACTTGGTGCCAAAATTCTCCACGAATAATCTTCTTTCCCTCTCCTCAATAAAAGAAAACTGAAAGGGTTCTGTGAGGGTGTATTTCCCCAACTAAACGCAAATATGTACGTCACCGAAGCCTCAATTTCAATGAAGTAGCTTGTCAGTCAAGAAGAAACCGTTTTCATATCTCACATTCCACTGATACCAACAGCTTACAATTTCACAATTCTGCAGATTCCCGTTAAGATCCTACGTCCTTTATTAATGTGAAAAATAGTGAATTGAATAATTTTTCTCTTAGAGACTTTTGGATATTGCTTGTAGACCACCTACATGTTATACCTAGTGGCTTCCTGGTTTTCGAAGGAAGGAGAGGGAATCTGGCACCCTCTGGTGCCAACAAATCCTTCAACGCTCCCGAAATCTTCTGGGAAAAACTCCTTCCAAATTAATGGGAAGTTCTTCGATTAGGTAGCCAAAAATTTGTAGTAATGATTGTTGGTAAGAACCAGATTTCGCTCATCAGATCTGATGGGTAGTAGGATACAAAACTAATGAAATTAGCATTATTTTTGTATTTTAAGGTGAAAAAATTATATTTAATTAGAACTCTGCCCATGTTTCAGAAAGTGGATAATCAGGAATAAATTTTTGGTGAGAAAAGTGGCTAATGATGTTATGTTTGTTCGTTACGATTAATTGTACCGTTTTCTTCCTGAATATCATATTATTTGGATATGAAATTAGCAAATTCATATAATTATTAAGTTTTATCCACTAGTTTTGATTCTTAATCTCTATCTTGTATTTGTTTTTCCAGCATAAAATTATCAAATTTTTCAAGAACTAATTTAAGGGACGTTTACAACAAGTATTTAATTGATGGTGAACATGTGCGGCAAAGGTTATCATCTACTTTGTCTTCTTTGAATGAAATAACAGAGGTAAGTAAAGTAGTAATTAATAACATTATGTTTCAATGTAAAAAAAAAAGAACAAAAGTCACCTATTTAATTGATTATTTATTTATTTATAGGCTTATTCTGCAGCTAATCAATCTAACGAAGTTTTTCAAAAAAAGGCGCAAGATTTAGAAGCTAAATTGAAACATTTAGAATTTCTTAACAAACAACTAAGTGATTATTACAACCAAGTGGAAACCCAAAATAAAAAGCAAAAAAGTAGGTTAAATGAATTCACCTTAATTTTCATGAGTCACAATTATCTTGAATAAAAGTTTATATTTTAGTTAAAAAAAAATATTGAATCAAGCTGGGTCAAATTGGCTACAACGGTTATTAACTGTACACATTACGAATAGTATAACTTAATCTATTCGTTTTATTATCATAATATGTTTGAATAATAATATTTCAATTTAATTTTAATATTGGTAAATAATTGGTAGCAGTTATTTTTTTACCCGTTTTAGAATATTTGTTTTCTTTCATTTTGACCAGGGAAATATAAAAAACCATGCATGTTAAACGGAGAAAATCATTATGTTCAGCGGGTCTAACCATTTTTTCAAGAAAAAATATTTTTGATTGTCTTTCAATTAAGTAAAGTTTTTTTTTCTTCAGAAACACTGATAACCGTCTTAATTCTTTCGATTTTTTTTTTAACTTATGAATAAAAATTTAGTTTTCGAGTTTTCTCTTCTATTTTTTGTAAGCTGATGTATTTTTTATAAATAGTAGATACTTATGTGATGGGGTATCTGAATTCTTTTGTGAAGTAGTCTTTTAAATTACTTTTCTTTTCTTTTTTTACAGCTGAATCTAAAAGTTCAAAAACTAAAAAAGATTCGAAGAAAACAGAAAAAAAACTTAGTAAGTATAAAATTCACCCACTTTTCCTTGATTTTAATTCTTCAAGTGGGAAAATAAAAGCTAATCGCTTGCGGCTTTAAATTCATTTTTTAAAATTTCATTATATAAGTGGTCCTTATTATATCATTTTAATAAATTACTGGACTTCGCTTAGCTACCAGTACATTTGGGGGGGGGGGGGCATCAATTTCCTGCTTATCAGCGTAACCAGTACTATTGTTATAATGTAGCTAATTGATGATAGAGCAAATATCTGTGAAGTTGACTGGAGTGAGGTAGCGAATCCGTTCTTTGAATCATGTAGTTTGGAGTATTGGATATTAAACAAAACGTTAATATGGCCCTAGTTAATTCTATGTTAGAAGGATTATTTTGCCATTGATTTTGGATAGTAGCAATAACTTACGGAAAGTGTGATTTGGCTCATCATAATGGATCTAGTAAGTTCTCCTACAGCTATGTTGGCTATGTTGACAGTCGGATCTAACTATCTATTATGAATACAATGCTAAAACTTCGTGTTTTTTCAGTGGAATTACGTTAGCCCATCGTATTAGTAAACAATATGTGGGCATCTTGAGTAGTGGTGGAGACTCCCATTAATTACATGATTGTTTAGGATTATCTTCCGTCTGATGTAGCAAAAATCAGCAGTGTATCTTGCAATCTGTGCCGTTAAAACTAAAAAGCAATTGAGACAGTACTTTCTTTCGGCCCGTTTGCAACAGCCCTTCCAGTGTCAGCCAGATGGAAACATTGTACGTTGTGCCTCCTACAAAAATATAATCGGCATCAAGAAGTGCGTACGTTTTATTGTATTTCATAAGAAATAATCCCTAAAACGTTTCTCCGCTGCTTGTACGCTAGAATTTTCCCCTCCATAAAATTTAAGTTGGATATTTTAGTACCAAATTTCACTGTCGTTGTATTTGCTCGAACGAAAAATACATTTTCTATTTCAAAGCAGTGAGCTTTAAAAATAAAGAAATTATATTCATGAAATGAATAAGTAATATAAATGTTTATAATAACTACAAGTTCAAGCTTATTCATATTTCCACATCCTATGTGGTTCTCATATGCACAGTCAGCGCACTCATTTGCACACCACGTCAACTGTAAGATATAAGAGTCTTTGGATAGAGGAAAAAACGAAGTATTTCGTTTTGATATTGTAGGCTTTCCTTGCCTATTTCCTAGGCAGGTTGGCATTTATTTGCCTTGTGCTCTTATTTAATGTAATTACTTGAATAAGTAATAAAGAAATGTAATGTCGGGCTTAGGACATTAGTGCAGTTCCGCACGGCTTTCTTTCAGGATTCTTGTGTCATACCCAATATGGGTAAAAATGTTTTCCAATTTAATTTAATTTTAAATTTATTGTACATGGATGTGCGCATGTATGTATATGCATATTTATGCGTGTATATGGATTCGCACGATTTCTTTACTCCCATCTCTTTTGCTTGTTGTACATAGATATCAGTCGCAAAATCAATAAACAAATAAAATAAAAAACTTATTATCTCCTGAATTATTTATTTTTTTATGTAGATCTCAAAGTTGAATTAAAAAGTGGCTCTCCTTCCCCGATAGATGTCCGTAATGACAAGGATGTTAATTTCCATTCAAACAACACTGATTTTTCTGCCGAAAATTCAGGTAATATATTTTGTCTCTGATATTAGTATTTCATTATTAGTTTTATTATGTAAGTATGTAATTAGTAATAATTTTGTCTCCAGTTTGGTATCAGTTGCATTAATTCGATGTAGGATATTTAATTAAGACGAAGCAATTCTTTGTTTCAAGTGTTACTTATTAGATGTTATAATCTTGAGATTCTTAAACTACTGCTCTCATCAAATTCAATTTGTTAAGAATAGTCAATTCAATATTTCTTAATTTGTTTTCAGCCATTGTTTTCTTTTGCGTAATTATCACCTCTAAGAGGGAGTTTAGAATCTATTCTCCTAGCTACCTCCTTAGTTGCTATTTGATCTCAGTGATTTACAAATTAAGATTCTTTGACTCACTTACAGTAACGAGGTGATAACTGCGCTTTGGAAAAAAAAGGATTTTATGTTGTTATTAATTAAATTCGTTTGAATTGACTTAGGTGATAAAATGCCAACTTGTTTACCTAAATTAGAGTAATTTCATTTAGTTGAAACCTTTTTTATAAAAAGAAATTATTTTGTCTTCGTATGTTATGCATTAATTGGCAGAGGAATTTCTTTTAATTAAAAAATTGAACATCTCTTCAAAATTTATGTTTGTAGGAGCGTTGTCATTGGTAGTGCTTCTGTTCGTTCCACCGTCTTTGGTAGGATGTTTATTAAACAATCATTGATTGTCAAACAAACTAGCTCTGAGACATTTTGCTACCTGAAATGCAATTAAATTTTCTCAGTTTTTGCAACTTTTTCAATTTCTGTAACGATTTACTTTGATATAGACCAAACTTTGTTAGTACTCAGTTGAATACAAATTTTAGATCATATATTTCTTTTAAAGAAATTTAATTAATTTATCAACTCAAGATTGGAAATAGGGAAAAAATAAAAATGATTTCTTCTTTTATTGATTCTCTTTTAACCCAAGGCACTTTTTTTTTAAAGAAAATATGCGTGCTAAAATAGAAGTTTCATTTTCATGTAATATTAATTTCTAAAGATAATGCAGTTTTATTATTTTGCAGTTACTTTTGATGAAAATAGTACCGAAGAACGCAGGTTAGATAACGCAACTTCTAATGCAATAGAAGTAAGTTCAAATTTAGATACTGAAGAACAGGATAACCTAACTTTAGAACAAGAATTATTAAAAGCCAAAGACGTTTTAGATTCTTTTAGTGACAGTGAAACTCATACAGAATATTTAGACACTAGTGATGAAGAAGATTTGAGGGTAACCGAAACCTCATCAGTGAAACAGTTACTTACAAGTTGTTTACCTGATTTAAATATAATGACGGAAAAGTGTAATGTGTTAGTGAATGGATACAAAAAGGTCTCATCTGAAGAAACTGTGAAATTTAACGCAACTAATAAGTTTGGAAGCGGCAATGTTTTAAAAAATGGCATATATAACAGCAGTTCGCCTGTGGATTCTGGTATATTTTCAGCCAATACTAGTCCAGCGATAAGTGATACGGGTGTGGAACAGGACTTGGATTGTGAACAAGAAATTTTTAAAGGAAGTAGTAGGAGTATGTGTTCAAATTCGCTATTGAAAAAATCTGAGGAAGTTATAAAAGAGTCATCTAATACATCAAATTGTGCAGTTGATAATATATTTGAACAGGACAATAGTGGTTCTGAATTACCTCATTTAACGAATGATTGTAATGACAGTATTTCTAGTTTAAAATTAGTTGGAGAAAATGTAAATCTAATTGTAGATCACCAAACTGTACCTAATATAATTTCTCCCCTACGATCTTTAAAAAAAAATACTGCAAACAATTGTAAGAATTATTCAGGTAATACGCATAATTCAATTACGTCAAGCGACCAGAAACATAAGGATATTAGAGAAATTAATGAAAGTAATGTCATGGAATCTAGTCAAATAGGAGATTCAATTAACTTTTCAAGAGATACTACAAAATATCCTGAAGAGAATAATGAGAGTATTTTTTTCATTGATGAAGAAGATGAAAATAATAAAACTGATAATATTGAACAAATAAACGATGTAGTTTTTACCACCACTCCGGAAAGTACGAAATGTGGTAAGTTTTTCAGTAATGTTTTCTTTTCAATTTGAAATGAGATTTATCTCACATTTTTTCTAAAACTTCTGGAAGTTAACTTCTTGTGGGTTCATATTTTTCTTGTTCGACAAGTTATTAGTGATAGTAAGGATAGGATTATCTCGCAATGGACGACACTAAAGTCTTTTATTCATTGTATCACGCATTTTAACTTTCATTCAATCGTCTGTAGGCCCTAGAAACGTTGTTTAATGTTATGATTCGATGCACAGCAGTGCAACAGTTCGATCCATCAACCATCGGATTTTTATCGGATTATTCACGATTTGCAGAAGTAGTGAAGTCGAGCTAGCTGCAACGTTCTCCATTTCCGTCTTTGTGAATCTTTTGAATAGAATAGCGTTGGCTATCTGTCCCGAACTGTTATCGCTTTCCGAAATGCAGTGTTCTTAAAAGAAATGTTTCCACCAATATCTAATAATTACTCAAACCAACGGAAAAGATGAATTCTTGTGAAATATTTTTAAATTGATGAAATCTAAACTGCAATAGAAACTTGTTTTCATTCATTGTTCTCTAATCGGTAATCTATCTAAAGGTTATACACCGCTTGGGTCATTTGCTTGCGACAAGCAGAAAAAATTAAAATGACTTGATTACATGATTAAACATTTTATGAAAATTAGTTATATTTATTTAGTAATTATACAATGTTAACGACTGTCCTCTTTCTATGTATTGTGTTAATTATTATTATTTTATTTTTTGCAATGTTTCAGAACGATTAAATGAAAAGAAGACATTTATAAGACAAAACTGTATTTTCCCTGAGTCGAAATTATCTTTGCCTAAACCAGAGACAATGAGACCATCTTCTTCTTGGTTTTCTGCTGATGAAAATTTAAATTGGGTCGAAAAGCTTAAATTACAAGATTCTAATACAATAGATTGCGATTATTTATGTAAAAATTTTAGTAAAAGTATGAAGTTAAAAAGAAGACCAATGAAGAAAGGTAAACCTCAAAAGCAGACAAATTCTACGTTGTATAATAATCTATTTAAATCTGTTACTAGTAATGGTTTAGCAAGAAATTCTAGTACCTGTTTCAGAGATATAAAATCATGGGCTAATTTTCGCGTTTTTGGTGATTTTACTGAAAAAAGTGGAAATAATGAAAATAGTTGGAATCAAGATGACTTTTATACGTATCCGAATAATGAAAACTTATTTTCAAATGAGCATACATCTAAAAAATATTTTTCACACTTAAGAAGAGGATTTAAAGCAAATTATGACAGTTTTTTTAAATACAGGGATAACTTCAAAGAAAAACATACCAAGAGCCAAAGTAGCCTTGAGGAAAATAAGAAAAACTCAGATTCACTTACTGTTACTTACAGACTTGTTGCTAATGATCTCGGATATCCATCTCATGATGAAATCTTGAAGTTTACTTTAATCCATCCAATTGTAAAAATTATTGGCTTGAAAGATACCTGTGTTGTTGTAAATTCTTTGTTTGATCTTACTGCAAAAATTAGAATGTTCATTGATGAACTGGATAGATTTTATGAAGCATATACCAATAAAAAAAATGATCGTGAATTTCCATCGAGCCAGTGGAATTGCCAAAGTTTTTTTAATGAACATTTATTAGATTCTAAGCATAAATTACCGAACATGAAATATACTTGTTGCAATGGCATGTGTGAAAGAGAAACTGCTTTTGGTAGAGTGCATTTTCATCAAAGGGACTTTCAGACCATTAATAATCCTAATTGGAACTGCTGTCAAACATTGTATAATAATATTAATCCTTTGTTAATGAAGACATGTTGCAATCCTAATTCGAATTGTAATCAAGAAAATATTGGTAACAGTAAACATAATGAAAAGTGCAATACAAGTGAGCTTAATAACTGTGACCGTGCAACTTCTGCTTTGAACGAGAGTTTATTGGTCAGTACAAATAGCTTTCCCACACATTTAAGCAATAGTAGAAAAGTTGCTAGAGAGTTAGATAAGAATGTTTCTTCTGAAAATACCATTGCCTTTACTAATGTTTCCCAAAAGAGTGTATTGGAGGTTTGCCAGCCTAATTCACCTGAAAGTGTGACAAGTAGTAACATTGATATTCCAGAGAAAAGCAGATTTTCTATTGTGACTTCACAAAACTGTAATAATTCCCAAGAACTAGGAAATAAAATGAAGAAATTGTTCATGAAACAGATTGAAAAACCATCTATGATAGAAAATATTCAAAAGACAGAAACAAACGGTTTTAAAAACGTAGCAGGGAACGAAACGGAACATTTGTCCTACTGCTTAAGTTTTCACGGGCACGACTGCCAGAATGCTGGAGATATCCTAAAAAAAGACTGTCTTAACAAAGGGGTCGTAAGATTTAATGAAAGTCAGTTATCAAGAACTAAGCCAGATGAATGCAATTTATCTCTAAATGGAAAAGTTTGCAGAAATGATGGTCAAAGAATGAATTATAGGATAAATTCAGGCAAAATTGCTTTTAAAGATAAAATTTCACTAAAAACAAACAGCAATCATGTAAATAGTCCAGTTGAGGAAGTCGATTTGATGAATAACTTAAGTGAAGAAGTAGTTAAAAATGTTGCTAATGAAAAACTTGAGTCAAATAACGTTAAGACTTTTTCAAAAGTTCTTTTAAGAAAAAGCTTACTTACGCCTGTTGTATCGAAAAACAACTTTTGCAAAATAAATAATAATGATTGTCATAAAAAGACATCTAATGCAAGTGATGCTGTAAGTAGTAATTCTACTAGTTCAGAAAAATTAATTTCTGAGCAAGTTGAAATTGTGCCTACGCCCACTTTGTTAAAGTCAGATAGGGAGAGAAGTTCGAAGCATCCAACAAAAGGGAACGAATCCGACAGTAAAATTACTGTACAGAAAGATAGAATCTTTTTGGAAAGGCATCAGATTTCTTCGTTTTCTAGTAATGAAAAATTTAAAGATAAAGAAAGAAAATTAGTTGATAATTCTCATTCAGTGACTGGCAAAAATAAAACATTTCAACATGAAACTAAGGAAGATGGCAATTCAGTTAAAAAGATTTGTAAGAATTCATTCTCTGATCTTGCTGGAACTCAAAATAGGCCGAGCAACCAAATTGTAAATTTAAAGAAAAAAAACTCGGAAATTAAAGCTGATGTTATTGACAAAGAACATGAGGAGTCTAATGAAGATAGTACTCTTAAGACAACTAAAAACACAACCGGAGAAAATGAAATTCCCAGAAATGTACTAAACTCTGACCCACTTGAAACATCAAATAAATCTACATACCACAGTAATCAAAACTCAGGGAAAATAAATTGTGAAGACATTACTAAAAATGTTGATCAAAAGAATGAAAATGACAGTATAAATAAATCTGGTATTAAACATAATTCCGCAGTTAAATCTAAAAAAGAATCAACTACTAACAAAACGAGCTGTTCACAAAATATAGTTACAAAAGTTAAAACATCGAAAAAGATTGATGTAACGGAAACTGATGAAAATATAAAAGAAATTTTTGGTAAGTATTAAGTAAAAAAGCTGAATTATTCTTTTTTTTATACTATTAACTAACAACAATAAATCGACTTTTCAGGAAATGAAGTAACAAATAGTAAAGAAAAAGTTGGTGCTGGGATTGCAGTTGAAGAGGAAGAGTTATCAGCAATCAGCGTGACTGTAACAAGTATCATGAAGGAGTATAAGCAGATGAGACCACTGTCACCACTTCCTGAAATAGGTTTGTTCTACAACTTAAATCCTTAAGGCTGATTTTCAATCGAGCTCTTCCGGTCGGATATTAGGCTTCTAGTGTTTAGGGTTTAAGTAATTGATGGTGAATAAGTGTACCAAGGCTCAAAAGGTATAAAATAGTCATTTTGAAGTTCCCTCATCATTTTTTATGCTCTAGTTTGCCTCGTTGGGTGAGTTGTTTTCTAATTATTCACTGTAGTATCCTGTTTATTACAAGAATTTACTAAAAATTGTTTGTAAGAAATGAATTAATAATAAATAAATATTAGTTCTGCTTTCTTTTTTTACATTATTATTTCAATTTCTCACTAAGAATTATTCTATGACTTACCTTTTTTTTCACAAACATTTTAGTGTGATTTAATCATGAATGTAAATTATGAGTTTGTATCTACTGCTTTTTTTATCAAGTAGGTACTTGAAAGAGTGTTACTTGTCTCCACATCAGTTCCCTGGTTCTTTAGTTTTAGAATTGAAATCGTTTGTGAATAAGTCGAGGAAAAGCTGCCCAAACAATGATTGATTTACAGCGGCATTATTTATATTTCTCTTTCCTTAAACGCCATTCGTTTCAGTAGCTGATCCGCATGTTGCCGGATCTTCCGCTCACTTATTTCATGCGGTATGAGATTTTCTTTACTTCTCCGGGTATACATTTGGTTCCTTGCTTAAACAATACCGTCCCAGCCTCAACAAAGGACCGACACTTCGCAAGGCGGTCATGGACTTTTCTTTGGTATAAAATGTCTATTACTTGTCCTCGTTCTTCAGCTCTCAATACTCTAAATTTAAACCCTTCTAAGTCGTCTTGCCAGTTAAACTCTTGTTAGTGTCCTGTAGTTTGTGGTAAGTGGCGTTTTACTATTGCTTTCCAAGACCTGCTGTGGTCGTCTAGAAGTGGCTGATTTAGTAGCACCTTAAACGTCCTCTCAGCACGCTCTACTAATCGATTCGAACGAGATATAGTTTCATCACAGTATGTTTCATTATAAAATTAAACATTACCGGCACTTCAAACTGCACCTCTAAGTTAGCTAGTTCGTGTAAGCTAGTATTGCAGCTTAATGTTTGGTAAGAAAAGTTATGAGACCTCTGAAAGTAGCTAAGGTCTGCTCTCAATTATGCTGGTTAAAGATGAACTTTGCTCCGCCCCTGAGATCTCTTAAATTTCTTGTCGAGCTATACTAATTCTGTATTATACAGTGGTGAGGTCTGTATTATATTTATGCCATTTCAAGGTATGAGTTACATAGAGATGTCTAGACCATTTTAAAGATAAAATTGCACTAAAGACCAACAGCAATCATATAAATATCTTCCATCTTTAAAACCCTTCTGTTTCTCCGAAATTATAATTGTATTCACTAATATTAATCTTTATTTTTGTAACTACTTATTTTTATTTATAAATATTTAAAATACAAGCCAAACTAATACGGCCGCCTCCAACTGTAAATGTTTCTATTCATAGGGGACATTATTCCCAGAATAATAAATTTATTTTCTATTCTATTCTAAATTGTCCAGGCGAGGAAGTCGTGATTTAAACTAGACTATTATTTAAATACAATTTCAGCAGGGGGCCGAATAAACTTGAACACTGTAATGTAGCTTATTTGTTAATAGCTTTGTAATTATTGTTTAATTATGTATAGAATATACAATTTTCAAATTTAGTGTCGCTAATAAGTTCTAATTTATTTTCCAGAAGATATGGAATTGGTACCTGAACATCTTTCAATTGTTGCTAGTGAACATCTTTCTCCGGTTAGTGATATGATGCAAAATTGTAATACATTAGATCATGAAGAAGAGCCTAAGTCATTATTGCCAGAAACGTGTAGTTCATTGAACAATCCAAGTGTTTGTAATGGAACGACAGAATTAGGGAACCTAAATATGGAAAAAATACATTATTTCGGTAAAACTTCTGAAGAATTAAGCGATTTGAATGTAAGTTTGGATGTACAAATTAATAATAATGGAAAATGTAATACCTCGGAAAATAATAATGAACTAATGAACTGTACAGTATCACAAATTAATGTAAGCAATGATATCATTTATGAGGAAACAGTAATTGGAGGTAGCACTCAGAGTTTAGTTGTGGATACGTTAGTATGTCAAGATGTTATGCCGATCGGAACTATATCTAACACTGGCACAGAATTAATAAATAATAAAAGTAGTGATGATGACTTTAACGGTACTGTGAATAATCAAAATAGCAAATGCTCCACCTCATTAACGGTTCTTAATTTAAAAGAAAGGGAAGTAAGTGAATTACGAAAAGAATCCTTACCTACTTCTACAATTCTACATCAAGAAGTCAACTTGGAAGAGAAAGACAATAATTATAATCCTAATATTTATGATGTAGATTATATTGAAGGACGTTTGATTAATAATGACTTAGAATTATCAGGCGTTTGCAGCTCTACAAATGAAGCTGAATTTCCGAAAAGATCTGAAATCGGAGAATTAGCTAATCGTGGTAGCAGTTGTGTCGAATTAAGAAGCACCTCATGTTCCAGCATTGAGGAAGCGGCATCTGATATTCTCAATCCAAAGACCTTAATAAGTGTAGGTAAAGAAATGGAACATTCTCCTTCCAAAGAAGCAGATAATTCTACTTTAATTACTACTATTAAAGACAGACTTCGACCTAGAAAAAGTAGTTTAGCTGTAAGTCCTGTGAGGGTATACTCAAGGAGATTAAACAGGAAATCGTGCTCTCCAAAACATAATAAGTTAAGTAATGTAGATACGGATGAAATTGAGAAGTCACTGTTTAAAAAGAAGGAAGTTATAAGTGAAATAAACATCTACGGAACCAGTGAAGAATTATCCAACGCAGAATCTAAATTAGAAGATATTAGTATAAATCAGCCTAAACATCCCCAAAAATCAGAAGATGAACGTGGTTTAAATGAACTTTATCAAGAAATTAGCGATCTAATACCATTAGATTTTAAGGCAGATGAAACAAAATTATCATTTGATAGTCAAACAAAACTGTGTTATTTACCTACTAGTGATTCCTCAGTATTAGATGTTAATATAAATGTTCGTAACGAAGAAAAAGATAAAACTCGTTTCGAAAAAGAACGTTGTGGTTCTGATGAAAGAAAAGAACAGGAAACCCAATCAATTTGTATAGGTTTTTATAGAGATATTTCCGAAGAAAAGGAAGGACTAAAAAGTACAACACAAAATGAGTCCGAATCAAAAAAAGAATCACCCAACTTTATGAATGATTCTGATCTTCATTCTGGTAACCCAACGTACAGTAATGAATTAGATCCTTTCAGGAGTACTGTTTCCCCGCTTTTAACTTACGGAAGAAAAGCAGATAAACGGAAAGTATGTTCGAACGACTCTAATTTTAATTCTAAAGTTCCTCGAACAATTTCAAGTCAAGAAATTGTAGAATGTAAAGGTGATAATGCAATGCGAGTTACCCTCCGTTATATTACGGATAAATTGTTACAAGAAGGTAAACCACCAACAGCTAAAAAGAAAAAGTCAGTGATCAAAATAAGTAAGCGGGTTTTTTTGTAAAGTATATTTGCTGATAATCTAAATTAGAAACAAATGCTTAGTAAATCAATGTTTTATTTTTATTTTTTTTAGGTGACAAACGAATAAAAAGCTACATTGATAGCTATGTGGCTACATCGAGTGAAAATTGTGAAAAACTTCATGCTATTATCGACGAATTAAGTATCTTTGATGTTAAAATCGTTGCAAGGTAAATAAGACTAAAAACTAGCCCTAATTAAGCTGTTTTCTATTTCTATAACTTTTTTCAAATACCCAAAAAGGTATAAAGTTTTAGCTTATTTAAATTTTGAAAATTCTTCAAAACAGAAAGATTGTCTTGAGAAAATGGTCAAGAACTTTATACATAGATTAAATGTTGATAAAAAATAAAATAAAAAGATAGCCCATAAAATCCATGCTCTAGATTTACTTGTACTTCTAAGAGAATTGTATTATATATTTTATAAATGTGTTATTAACAGAGCTTTTCAATGAACTGAAAAAAGTTCCGGAGACCAGTGACCTCAGATGACACTCTTAAAAAGAGGCTTATTATTGTTATTTTTTATTTAAGACGCGTCAACATCTAAGGGTTATTGGCGCTCAGATTTTTTTCAGTGCACTGCCGGCCTCCGGACAGTGTTCACCCGTTAAAAAACTACATGCCCATCACTGGTCAGTGAGTTTTTAAGAGCCCCTACGAAAAAAAAATCTAAGGGCCAGCTGCTGGATTCGAACCCGGGAACCCGAGTATACGCTAGCCACTTAGCTTTCCACATTATTACAGTCTTCTTATTATTATAATTCAAACATTTATTCATAATTTCTAAGGCCAAAACATAAGGAAGGCTTGAGGAGAGAAGTTTAATAATATACTGATAATGAAGTCAAGAGATTAACAAATTTAGTGGGTGTTCTTTCGTTTCTATGTAAGGTATAGTTTCATGTGGGAACTTAAATTTCTTTTTAAGAAGACAAAAAAAAAGTAAACCGCTAGCTTAATGCTTGATGTAGTTTGATGTAGTCGTGCGGCGCGTAGCGTGTGATCGCCCTCATTATAGCTTTAAATATATTTATTTCGCAGTTTAAACATTTTGTTCGAAATTAGGATACTACAGAGAAACTGTAGCGACCTTGGTCTTAGTCTTCCTTGAAAATGTTGCTTAAATACTCAAATTTATGGTCAAGTTCCGTTCAAATAAGCTGAACTTTGAAAAGAACCGGAAGCAGATCATTGAATGCCAAATATTTAAATCGTTAGTTTAAATATTAGAACCTGTAAAATGTTGCAGAGTTTTATCTATATCTTACATTTTATTGAAACGCGTAGATTTTTTAGGAATCTTTTTTTTTTTTTTTTTTTTTTTGACAAACGAACAAATCTTACATCTGCATCTGAGTAATAATTTATCATTTATTATAAATTTAAATATTGCTGTTACAACTAGAATGAGTTGAACCGCAGTTTTCTCTAAATACATGCTTTATTCAACCTTAACAAATTTCTTTTATAATTTCAGTGTCATACTAGAAACTATTATTGGAGATAAACAAGAAATGATGGCTCCAATTGGAAGTAATCGGATGCCTCCACTAACTCAAGTCCAGAAACGACTCCTAATGCTAACCATATCACTAGCTCAGCATAATAAACAGGTTTATGATGAAGTTCTTAATTCACTTGAAGAATCATTAGCATCATTTCGAGACAAAACATTAAATGTAAGATGGATTAAGCCCTTTTGTATTTACTCTTTTGTTTTACGTTTTTTGGTAATACATATACTTTATGTCTTTTATTTCACTTCAGGTGGCAAACGGTTGTAAAATGATATTCTTCTATACGGTATTATGTAGAAGCCAAGGATTTTTAAGTAGAGCCAGAAGTTTGCTTTTGGATGTATTATATACAAGAAACAGAAAAGCATTCCCTGTAGTTTTAAAAATGGTAACCATTTGGCCATTTTTAATTCCACATGCTAGTTTTTCCAGCGGTAAGTTGTACTTATCTCTCATCATTAGTTATGAAAGAAAACTTAAACAAAGATTTCCTGATACAAAATTAATTATATAGGCTTAAAACTCTTGCGGGGCACTTTTGATAGTTGTAGCCGAGAATAAATAATTATAATTGCTCTTTAGGTTGCTACAAAATTGTACATTCTTTGGACCTTTACTGCCCTTCTTGAGTTTAGTAAAAAAAAAGTAGCTAAAAACTGTTTTTATCTTTTAAAATGAATAAATTTTTTTTTGCTTCGTATTCTCGTATTTTAGTTCATTGTTTTATACATCGTCACAATTAACAGAGAATATCTATTTTATTGAGCTATTCTATTTTAAGGATTGCTTAAAAACTAAAGCTTATTATCCTCGCAAGAGTTTAGTTTCTGATATTAAGTCTGTGTCAGTTAGTAGCATAACAGACCAAGAATGCTATTGTAGGCAAACTTTAAAATAAAAGGATAAGATAAAACACTTTTTTTTCTCTCTCTGAACAATCAATTTAATTAAGATAAAAATAACAATTTCTTAAAAGTATGTATTTTTTTTTTTTAATGACAGTTCATGAAATATTTATTTAAACTTCATTTTAAATGTTGATTGCACATTTTTAATGTCCAATGTTTTCTTGTAATAATGCAATTTTCATTACCTTTTCTTTTAGTTTCAAAGCTATTTTTACAAAATCTGTGGTTTAAATATCACCATGTTTTTAATACCCGAATTGCAATGTTACTTAGAATGCACACTATGTTTTTAACTTTATTGTGAGAGAATTCTGGAAAGTGAATGCTCTGTAAAGTTTAGAACATAATATAAGAAAGGAAGGCGTAGTCCTAGGGGCCCTGGGTTTAGTTTGCTTAGAGCAAATACGCAAGATCAGAGCTCAAAAGCAGACATCAAAGTGCCTGAATGGCACTTCCATTAAGCTCCCTGCACATTTGTATGTCTAGTTAGAGGGGTTCCCTCTTACAACCTACGCAAGACAGTAGACTTCTTCTTTAGCCAACGAACCTGTAATGGCCACTATCTTGAAGGAGATCCCTCGTCCTTTTTTATAATAATAATTTATAATTTTTATTATTCTTTTCGGGTCAGATTTCTGCCTTATCATTACCGAAGGTCCTGCATATTTGTATAGATCGACAAAGAACTTCATGCCCTATTAATGTCTTGGTAAAAACGTTATTCAGTGGCATTGGATACTTAACTTCCAAATGATGAAATTGAAGCAAAAAAAAAAACCCTCAGACACATCAGTTACCTTCTGAGTTGGCACATGTTTTGCCGTAAGCCTTGTTCCAGTTCTTCAGAATAAAAACTAATTTTTCAACTGATCGTTGAAATACGAGTACCTTTCTAATAGTTTCAGTGATAAATTATAAGTTAATATTTTAACAAAAAATTATTTATAAAATTTTCTATATATAAAGTGTTTGTAATATGTTAGCTAGATATACCTTACCAAATTCTAAATTCTAACCAAATTTGTTAACAATAGAAAATCGTGTGATTGCTTTTTACTTAAAAGGCGAAGAAAATTTTGTTCCGATTATTTTTCACAAATGTTTTTCGATGCTTAATAAAATGGGTAATTAATGGATTCGTTTTTTAGAGTTTCAGTTTTGATGTATAAGATCTTACCACTTATATGGCAGATCTTATAATAAAAATGTATTATTTCGTTTTTCTATCATTTGCGTTTGTAAGCTTTGGTTTTCCCTTGCAAAACCTATACATACTTTTAAGATAATAGCTTTTAATGATCTTACAATCTTATCGTACAATGGCATTCTTTAGTCAAGCAGTTCCCTATCAAATAATTATCATTAAATTAGAACATTTAATTTATTCTACTTTTAGAAGTTGAGATGGTGAAGAACATTTCTGTTTTTTCGGATGGTCTTCGCAAATAAAATAAAATAAAACACTAATTGCAATTAAAAATTATGCCATGCTTTTTGAAGTTTAGGAAATTTAGAAATATTTACGAATGTTTGGCGGTTTTTGGTTTGGACAGAAAATATTTCACAGTTTTAAAAATTAAGAACATATTACTAAAGAATATTGGAAAGCATTTTATCAGATTTTCTTAAAGATGTTAAAGTATTGTCGTCCTGATTCAATTTAACTGAAAACTTACTGATCCTAATCATTGATTGCAAATTACCTCTACATTGTTACGTAATAACGATAGATTCTTTCTTAGAAGAACATTTTACCTTTTTTGTAAATTGTATTTAAATAATACAATCATTAACCAAAATGGAGTTCATGAGTTTTGTATCCTTGTAAAATGAAGTAAGGAACAATGAGAAAACGTAGTTTTTTTGTTTTATAATATTATGTTTATTACATTGCTTTCTAAAGATTTTGTAAATTTATAAGAATTAATGTTAACTAACAATTTCTTAAAGAAGTATCACCTTTTTTTATTTTTATTTTGGACTCCGTTCTGTTTGGTGTGAGTTTTAAAAATAATTTTTTTATTTATATTGCAAAACGATTCGGCACTCTTCCCAGGCCAAGCGATCTGCCGCTTTATTGCTCCTATATTCCGCATTTGAGCTACCATTTCTCTTTAGAATTTCTATGAAGCACTAGCCTTGAACAGATTCCATAGGTCTTGATACCCTCTAAGATCTTCTGGCTGCCCGAGAACGTTGGGACTACGGAATTGATTGCCACATTCTAATGTCCTCAGCAGTACTAAGAACTACTGCAACAAGCTCCTCCCGACATACTGCAGCTAATCGCTTTCGAAAGCCATTTCTGGCCACATAAATGAATTTCTAAAGTATGTTGATTAGAGACAAAAAGATAGTTAGAATGAAGAATGCTGAGATAAGATAAATGAAAACAGGAAAGAAGCTTTTTGAAGTTATTCAGGGTAAAAGATTCTTAAGGTTTACGGTTGTGAAAAAGGTGATTGCCTTTGAAAAACAGGATGTACTAGGCTAGCTTATTTGAAGAGAAATTAGATGAATATGATGCGTATATATGAAAGTATAATTAGATGAAATTATATACTTTTATATGTGTGAGTTTATATTTATATATATTTTTTTGATAGCTCAAGAATTGTTTTAGGAAACAACGCAAATTACTTTTATTGTTTGTACAAGCTCTAAGAACAGAAAATTAACAGTTAATCCATCATATGCAACACCTGTTAAGTGTGTTTTCGCCCATATGATTTTATGGTCAAAGCTTTTCTAATTTGCCCCATTCCCCTTGCTGCCTTAAAACACTATCAGATTACCTTAATATTCAGCCAGAAATTGCATTTTTTTCGATTATCTATTGTTTAAAATTTATTAATAATATCACCATTTTATGTCAGAGAAGAAACAGATAGTGTTACATTCTCTTGGCCTGACTTATTGTTATCTAGTCCAGACTTTTCGTTGAATACAATTTGTTGTAAGAGAGATGTACATGCTTTGGAATGGAGCGCCATATGTCACTTGATTAAAATTATGAATTAGTTTACTCGCGTAAATAATGTTTTTTTATTGATAAACTCTTTTTTACTAATAATAATTTTTGCTTCTTCTTTTTTTTATTTACTTTAATGCAATTACTAATTTCGATTAGTGAGCAACTTTCAGTTTTTTTTTCAAACATTTATTTTAAACGAATATTTCTATAAATTTCCTCTAAGTGGCAAAATTATTTTTTTGCAATTTAGTGAGTCTTTTCAAATAATAATGCGCATATGCATCACTTTGAATAATACCTCTGCATCGCATAAACATTCAGAGTGTATTGTCAAGATAAGTTTGTGTCGCTTTACAAAATTTTATTTCTAGTCAAAATGTGGTTAGGTCCGCACTTTGGGTAAGATAATTGACTTTAACTGTTCACAGCTTCTTCTTCATCCTTTTTGTTTATTTATTTTTTCCTGAGCGGTTTTAGATTTTCATCCATTATTATTGTAGACTCAGTCAGCAAGAAGTATACTGAGTGACAGAAACATTATAGGTGAAAGTTAAATTGAATTTTCCAATCGAATGATGAATCTGAAAACTGGTTAGAAATAAGAAAAATGTCTTTAAAAACAAAATCTACTTCTTTTCTTTTTAACTGAACAATAAGCACAACTAAATAACTCACAAATTTTCATTGTAAGCTGAACCAAAATCTGCTTCATTTCTTAGATTTCAAATGCAACAAAAAGCCTAGTTAACATAATTTATGAATTCATTCTTTTATCATGTGTTTCTATTATGAGTGAATACAGAATTACAAAAATTGATAACTATTCCAGATTGTAGTACACACCTTTCCCTTCACTCTTCATAAACACAATTTGGTGTAGGTTCGTTGTTAATATAATATTCAAAAAAGAATAAATAAATAGATGTGAGAAACAACAAACTAAAAAAAACGTCTTAGTGAAAACGATGCAGAGCAGATGTGTTTTTGAAGTAGAAGGAAAGAGAGAGGATACAGCTAGATAAATATGCAGTATTGCACAGCTATTCGCTTCATGAAACAACGTTTCTGTGATTTTCGAGATATTAGTTTAATTTTGACAACTTCTTTAAGATTTTTTCTAATTTTTTGCAGTCAAGCAATTAGTAATATTTATGAAAACCAGTTCAAAAAACTAGTTTGCTCAGGCTTTTACTGCACAAGAAGGACTAGAAGACTTATTTGTTTCCTTTTTGCCCTGAGGAATCCAGCTGTGACTAACATTTCAATATTTTCTTAAATTCTCAATTCTTTTTGAACTTAAGGCCCGTTGTACAAATTTTTATTCACCTGATCATTTAATGCATATGTGTTTTATTATTTAGAACGGACAATATCCAAAGAACCTTAATATGGTTTTATAGTTATAATTGTTACAACTTTTCATTGAGTAATCTTGAAAACAATGATATTTACATTTTTAATGTAATTTTCTTTTTATTGTATTGAAAATTAACGTAAGTAAAGAAAACAAAGCTATGCAAAGTCTAGGAATTATTTTCTTTTTTTGCGTTATAACAGTATCACTACTTTCTCTTTTAATTTGATTTAGTTTTTATAGTCTACAGTTTTTTATAATAATTTTAAAAACTATTGCAGGTACGGATATGACGTAGATATATAACTAATGGGAATAGTGATAAAAAGGAAATCATTTTAGCGGTGTCTGGTTTAATGTCAGTATATTCGGTTAATAAATTTACTACATTTTTTACTTTCTCATTAAAGAAGAGAAAGTAATAAACAAAGTCGGGCCATTGTTTTCTTGATTGTTATTTTTCAGAATCACTTGATCCAAACATTGCTTTAGCCAATTGCGACTAAATATTCTAATTGCGCAACCAAATGTGCTTCCTACTCCTCTCACCAGTTAATGTTTTGTGCCTTGAAATTTGTATCTTAAGTTAGTTACTTTTTTTTTCGCCTAATTTAAAAAAAATATTTAAGTAAGGTCTTAACTTTTTTCTTGCTTTGTTCTTCATTTGTTGGTTCATTCCCTTCAAATAAGATTTACTCATCATTTTTAGTATGAATTATACCTAATGTTTAATTAGAATTGCTAATAATTTAATCTTATTATTCTTTGTTATTTATGTTTCACATTTTCATTTCTTTTTAATTTAATCAAGATGTTATTTATTCCCTGTCTTTTGATAGTTTATGGCCAATGAAAAATGTTTTTATTACTTTTACCATTAATTTTGTAATTCATTTAGATATGAGTGTAAACTGAAGCTAGTCGTGATATTATACAATTATTAAGACTTTTTAAAGAAGAATGAGTATCCCTTACCGATTGTTAAGCTTACAGAAACCAGATAAATCGAAATAAAAATAACTCTAGAAGTTTTCAAGCAACTCACACCAAACATTCCATATGATTAATCTTTTTCTTTTCTTTTTTTTTGCTAAATGAAATAATCCTTATCCTGGAAGAACTCCAAACATATTTTTAAAAATATCTATTCAATTTAGTAAAGTTATCACAATTCCAAAAACCTAAAAAATACAACCGCCATAAAATTTCTAAAAGGCAGAACGAAGATGGCCATTAAACTGTCAGTGTTTTTATGTTAGAATGTTAACATTTAGTAATAATAAAGTTAAGTTAATTTAGCGAATATTTATTTCGTTCAAAATTTACTTAAAAACATTTCTTGCAACTCTCTACGGAAATCCAATTTTGCAAAAAAAAACAGTGCATTACTTTTTAAAGTTTTGCGAAAAGTTTTTGTACGTTTTGAACTGAGACCAAGCTGTGTAAGCCAAGGAGAATCCCTCTTCATTCTATTGTTTATTTTATTTTTTTCAATTTTTTTGACTCATCTGGAAAACTCTCACTGACAATCGAAAATACTCTATAAATGATTGTTCAAATTATAGTCTTGTCTTTATTATTATTGAACGTTTTGGGAGTTTTGTTTTGGGCCTACTTATGTGTTTCCAAATAAGTAAATAAAAAACAAGTGAAGTATAGTATTAATAATAGAGTTCTGATTCATTAACAATTTTCTAGCCAATTATATCATTGAGTTTACTTTGATTTCGGAAGGTATTAAAATTAATTGCAATGGAGTTTCTATTCCAAACAGACAAGCGCTTTTACCAACAAGAATATATTAATTATTTACCTTTACTACACAAGAATTATTGCGATTGCTTCTAACTTTTAGAGAATTAGTTTTCCCTTGAATCAATCATAAGATTGATCTCTGTGATTAATGCTAAAAAAATAAGGTGAATTTAACGGTATTACGTTTACAAAAAATACCAATAAAAAATCAACTCAGAACTCGAAACTGACTTTTTCTATCAAACTGTCAGTCGACTAAAATCTCAAAAAAAGTGAAAACCCTTCAGGTTTATTGGCATATCCAGTTGAATGATTTTTCTCACTGTTACTGTCACATTCCCGGACTGTATTCAAAATAATTTGTGTTTCCCTGTGATACTTCATTTTTGAACTAGTGCTTACACATCCCATTAAAAGCATAAGTACCATTTTTTTTTTAAATCTTTTATTTAATGTGAAAACTTAATATCCAAAATTTGATGATATCTCAATACTTCCTTTACTTGATAGTAAAATAAAGTAAATAGGTCAACAATGTACTTATCCAGTCGAAATATGATTCTCCTTAAAAAAAAAAATACAGAATACACTTACTTATTATACATACACAGTTTATTTTATTTTTGTATGATTTGGAATGTGTTAATGACGAAATGAAAAAAAAATAATATAACAACTCATTTTATTGTGATATATTATTTTATTTAAAAAAAAAAATTAATTGTACATTTCTAAAGCTATCCACAGGACTGATTCGAATTAAATCACAACTTTTTAAGCCATTGTCAGCAAACAGATGGAGTCACTCTTATTACTTAAGAGTGAACTACTCCTTTTTTTACTTCTTCCTCTAAGACCTTCCAACTTTCCAGTTTAAGAAATTAATAAGTGTTTTGTGGTTAGTAATGATATACTTAATAATCATGAATACGTATGAAAAAAGAAAGAAAGTAAAAAAAAAGGCTTTATTTTAGTAACATAATAACAAAATACCTCAAAGAGTACATTGCTGCTGAATATCTAGATAATAACAATATTTTTCTTATTGTTTTTGCTCTCTTTAGGTTGCTTATTAACATCCGTATTTATATACATATTATCATCACCATATACTGGGACAGACAAGACGGCGAAAAGAGAAGCGGCAGCTTTAAAGAAAAATATCATGACGAAGTATGGATATAATGAACGAGGACAAGAGTCACGGCTAACAAGAGATGAACTTTTTAGAGAGATTTTATCGAGAATAACTGAGAGAGGTAAGTTTATATTGGGTTGATTTTTTTTTTTAAAGAAATTAACTTCTCCATACTTACAAACAAAAATAAAAATAAAATTTGTTTGTCATTAAATAATTATATTGTTAAGTTTGTGGAACTAACCAGGATAAACTAAATTGTAGAAAATAGAGGCAAAAACTATTTCTAAATGTTGTGTGTTTTTGGCTTAGCTAATCGTTATGGGTTGCTGGAAAAACATATTATTTTCTTTATTGTTCATTTTGAACAGTAACACCAGAAATGACAATAATGTAGCCAAGGTGGCTTTAGAGTTAGTTAACTATCTTTTAGGATAAAAAAAAAAGATGTCTCTCAGATCTTTTGTGAATTTTGAAAATTAAATTGATCCAAAATTTGATATAGTAAAAAAAAGAAAATCTTTTCTTAGATTACTAGGACCTGACAAGAGGGTTACTTATTAGATTCGAAATCTGAACTATGAAACTTAAGACGATTTTGGTCTTCTCCTAACAACAAATTAGTATAGAAAAACTTGTTGAAGTAATCTTAAATTGAAATGTGTAATCTTAATCATTACGTGTTGCTGGAAAAGCATAGATTTTCTGTTCTGACGTGATTTTAATTGTGTCTTTTTTTTGCAATCATCGTAATTTAAAAGGTTGGCGTTAATACATAAGTGCAACATAGTGGATGAATGCACGTGGATGAAGTGGGGAGTTCCTCCATGCCATACCCATAGGCAGTGTTTTCGCATAATTCGGTGTCATTTATATACTTGCGAGAAAGGCATTTGCAGTCATATTTAAAATACTTTTCTTATAATTTCAAGTTACATTTGAATATTTAAAATTTATATATTCGAATTATTATTAAAAAAGGGAACAAAAAAGATAAAAATAATAATTACATAGCAATCATTATTGTTATATAATTATTAGTTTTATCTTTTGACCATTGTTAATAAATTCATTACCGACCATTGCATAATTTTTTTTTCGAAATATTGAGATTCGAACTAATAATGAGACTTGGTTTTTCTTTCAAAAAAATAAAAAAATATTTTTTTTTAGTTATAAGTTAGTTTAGTAATTTTGATTAATAGAAGATTCTTACAGTAAAACGTCTCATTAGTTGTAGTTGCACGTAAATTCTTCTGGAACATGCATTTATACGTACAAAACAAATTATGTATCATTTTGGTAGAATTGTTTGTCACTATCATGTTCAAATTATTTTTAAGATTATTATTAATTATGTAATAATTTGTTCTGTTTAGGAAGTGGCCTGGCTCTTCTTCTTTTAGCGAAATTTGAAGGCAATATTTGGGCAACTAAGATGGTCGAAAGCTCCTTAGTTCCTCTTTTACAGAAATGGTTACATGCTGAAAAGACAGCGAACGGTAATACCAGTAATGACAATGTTGCAGCAGAGATTGCTTTGGCGTTAGGTAACTATCTTTTCCATTAGAACAAAGATATCTCTCATATTTATTTCGAATCTTTCGAGAATTTTAAAATTAAAGTGACACAATACTTTATATAGTAAAAAAAAACCACTAATTATGCAAAATTAGATCACAAGAAACCAGACCACAAGACGAGTGGGTTATTTATAATGTTCAAACATCACACTATGAAACCCAAAATGTACCTTTAATAGTATAGTAGGTGTGATTATTTTTTCTGGTTTATTCTGTCTTATAAATAATATAACTTCTATTAGTCGATTTAATATTAACTCAAAGTTTCCATTATGTTGGTTGGGCTATTTTTCTGCATTTATGAACATAGTAAATTTTGTTCTGATTGGATAAAATGATCCAATATTTGACAAAAATACGAAACCTTTGGTGTTTAAAATTAAAAGTTCAGCTGTCCTTTGATTAGGCTTCCTAGCAATCGTAAATCAAATCTCTAAATTCTCTTAAAAGTAGAAACAAAATACAAATATAATAAATTTAAAGTTCAATATTTCAATATCTACTGCAGTAATTAATATGAAAATTTCCCTTTAAAAATTTTTACTTATTATTTATATATGTGGTTTCTTGTTACTATAGAATGGACCACAAAAAATTATTCCATTATCTTAAGTTAATCTTTATTTAATTAATTTTTATTCGTATTTCTCTGTTGAAATAACTAAAAATTAAAGCGAGTTAGATAACGCATTAATTTTGTTTTTTAATTATTTATTTATTTTAAATAATGAAAAATAGAACAATATTTATAATTTATTATAATGAGAAACTGTTCAGGTTTGACGTTTTATTTCTTAAACCAAGTAGCTTTTTGTTGCTATTTAGTGAGATGAAAAGCATTAGATCAAATAATAAGTCAAACTTAAGAACCGATAAAGGTTTTCATTTTGAAAGTAAAATTTAGATACTGAAGTGTACAAAATACTTGAATCGTAAAGCTGTCATGCTACTTGGTAATAAGGTTTTTAGCCAACATGCTTCTTAAAATCAAACATTTGGATTATTAGCTTCTAATACTTTGCAGAGCTAAGAAATTTAGCTAATTCATTGTTTTAATGTAATTTATCTATTTTTGTAAATATTATTAATAGAAAGATCAATTACAACGTAACCTTTTTTTTTTTTTTAGAAGTGTGTATATAATTTATTTTTTACTTTACATGTTTCTGTTAAAATTGCAGGAAGAATCGTCAGAGGATTTCCAAAACTTAGTAGCCGCATATTAATAAACAACAGCATCAAAATATTTGAACATATGCTGAATGAAACAAACAGTAAGATATAACACTCATTTAATATTTTTTAAATAAGTTGTGTGTAGATTTTGCTACTCCAAAAACTGGTTTTTTCTTCCCCCTAAGCGATTTTAGGTAAGGTGGATGCTTAAAATTGAAACATGGCTATAAGAAGAAAGAGCAGTATGTTATGCATTCTTCGTTTTTGAAAGTTTGCCCTCACTCGAAATTTAATGACAGTTTCTTAGAAGCCTGCTCTTTCTAATATAGCCTAGAAATAAGCGACTGAATTTCAAAGTACTCACTTTTCTTAAAAACGATCTAATGAAGGGTCGCCAAACAGTACAGATGATAACAAGTGCACAATTGGATATTATTTTGTGCGCCGATTAGTTACTTGTGAATATCGATACGCTATCAGTTCGACCCTGGTGAAATTGGCTTGAAACGAAACAGCCAATTCGATTTCATCTGTCGAAAAAGTCATAACATTGTTATCTTGGCTGCACATGAGATCGTTATTATTATTTACCTCGCCAAGGTAGATGAAGTATTTATTGTTGGAACATCCTCCCTAATCAGCAGGATGTGTTTCTTCTGACTTGTACCTATTCCCAAACCTAAAGAAATATTGGGGTAGGAAACGTTTTGAGTTAAATGAAGAGTTGTATCTTACCAGTATTTCGTTAACCTATTAGAATCGAACTTCAAGAATAGTTGATATCTGTTCGTTGAAACATCGTTAGACAAAGTGATCTAAAAAGATAAATGAGTTTTGGAACTAAATTGTCCAGCGGAGACCTTTTTTTTGTCCTCTTTAGTAGTTTCCACAACTTTATGTATTTAAAATATGTTAAGCAAGAAACAAATATCCAAAATTCAAATTTAAAAAAATAAATTATAATTTTCCTAACTTTTTGAATGATCTCCCTAATTTTCGAAATTATTATTTTCATGCTCGCGCAATGGATACATTTTTATTCAGGTCTCATGTTTTGGTTTATTTGAAATTGATACAATTGATGTTTTATTTCAGATTTTGCAGTAATGGAAGCGGTAGCTGAAGCATTAGTTATGTTAAGAAGACATAATTTACCCATGTGTGCTGCAACACTCGCCAAATGGCATCCTAAAGAAAACGTAATAACGACAAGAATTATTGAATTAATAAGGTCCGTTTTATCTGTCAAACCTCTTACACAATGGCTTAGCTTTCTTAGCCGTGTTGATTAGTGAGGATATTTGCTGTATAATTTTTATTTATTCTAGATGTTCTTTTTATTTTTTTTTTATTTAAATATTTTGCTTTTGTTTTAAACTTGTACCTGAAAGGAAGTGTAATTTTCTGAGCAAGATTTTTTTGATTTTTGTAAATAGATGTAAATAAAGCTTTTCAAGTTTGTACCATTTACATTATTAAATATGTAAAATCATTTTTAGCATTTCAATATAAAGTACATTTTTTGATAGCATTACTATCTAGTTATAGCATAAACTTGAATGAATGTATGTAAGCGAAATAATTATAACGTAGAAGAATACGCTATAGTAGGTTTCTGCTAAAAATTTAAATTTAAATTGGGATTAGATTAGCAGCAGTAAATGGTATGCGTATCAAAATTGTGATCAATTTTAGACAAAAGAACGCTGAGGCGTGAAACATCATGAAGTGATAATTGTATTGATCTACATTGTAGGGATCTTGTAATTAGGATTAGGGTTTACAACTAAGACACATTTTTTTTTTAACTAGTTGTTTGTTAACTAGTGCAGCTTTATTTTTAAAATACTTTCTGTCTAACATATAAATGTACCTAGTTTTATTAGTACTAGCTTTCTTAATATTTTTAAAGTGGGAATATCTCTGTAAAAATGAAGTATAATGTTTATTTATTCTTTGGATTTTTGTAACATTTCTTGAGTTTTATAAAATATAAGAAACCTTATTTTATTTTCAACTTCTCGTTTATCTTCCAAAGCATATACTTTCTGTCAAAAACTTTTCATCTATTACTACACCATTACGGCTTTGTTACTGTTTTAATAGAGAGATTGGAATGGTAAACTTTTTTATCTTATAGAACTTTCACCCATTGTTTACTCAGAAATCATTACGGGTAGTGAAATAAAAATACCTTATATTTTACATTATAACATGAAAAGTTATTTTCAAAATTTCAATAAGATTGAACGGTACAATCAGAGGAATAAGGCATTCGTAATCATTCTTCTGTTTTAATTTCAATTCATTCATTCCCTTAACACACACTTTCAGAAATCAAATATAAGTATTGATTAAACGAATGAAGATATACAAATCAGCAAATACCTAACATTTTATTCATAATTAGCTGTTGATTTTAGCTAGTTAGAAAAGCTTATTATTCTATTTAAGGTTGGTTCCTAATTGTTTGCCCCATTCTTCTGAACTGATTTCTTTAACTATTGGGGCTTTTTAAGAACTTAACAGGCGGCCATTGAACAATGTTTTCATGAATCTTTAAAGAAGATATTAAAAACATTAAAATCCATAATACTGTTGGAAGTTATATAACAACTTCTAAGTAAATTAGCTGCAATTAATTTTCATAAATTTTTGTAGAATTTATTAGATGTTTTAGACAATTTTTATTAGAGGCTTTTTATAAAGCTGAGATTAGTTTGGATTGAGATGCCTCTCAATTAGTGAAAATCTGATAGTAACTGAAACCGTTTTCCGTTTAATAATTTCAATTTTACTTATTTGGATATATCTCTATTGCTCAGATAGGCTTTCTTTAGATAGCTTTAAAGCACTCCATATTGAATAAGAGGAATTCGCTGCTCAAGATGGCGTAAAACTCATATTCCATCTATAATGAGTTCACTTGCATTCATTTTTTCAGCCCAAACTGTTAAAGGTATATTATACTTTTAGTTGCTCAAATCATTAATTTAACTTGAAGTAGGTAAATGAAATTAATACTGATTAATGAACTAATCTAGAGGTGAGAAAAGTAGTTCACAGATAACCACCTTAAGATCCAAAATCTCTTTAAAATAAATATCATTATAAATAAATGAATAGTGCATCTCATTCTGAAGTCAAAATTATTATAAATTTGTAATTTTACGAAAATATGGCGCATTTGTTTCTTTTTGCTACAATTTGTTGAGCTTTTTCTTCTTCAACGATATCATGAGGATAAGTCACTTTTATTTTCGGTATTTCAGGGTTCTTTTTCTCAAGCCATCGTGTAAACCACATTAATAAATCCGGGGATTTATATTTATAAAGATCCCCAAGACTTTTAATCAACATAAAATGAAATTGGTCTTTGTAGGAGTCCATACTCTCTAGCGTTGTTGAAAGAGGCTCAGGTATTCCTGAAAAGAAATTAATTATTCTTTATAACAGAAATATCAGCTTTAGCACACAAACTGTTTCTAATTTAACAAAATCTACGCAAACTGAATTTATTTTTTATTATCTATTTATTATTACTTAAGTAAAAGTGGTGCAAAAGTAAATAAGCTCAATTTAAATTTATGTTTTCTGTTTGGGTTTTAAAACTCAGTGAAATGCTGTAAAGTGTCAAAGATTAAGGTAATGCCATTTTTAAAGTTGGAAACAACTGTGGTGAAAAGCAGTAGCAGTATATTAATGAAGAAGCATGTACAAAAAATCTAAAGAATTCATTCATCACCAGACAGTACTGATACAAAATTTGTCAATTGAATTTAGTTAATAAGCTACTTTTTCAGAGATTTCCCCTTTCCACCCAAACAATTGAAGCACCCTTTATTAGTAATATTTACAACTTCTACAAGTAAATTTTATCTTATTGGATCAGTTCAATTGTAATGTTATGTTAGAGCATTCACCCTGTGGTGAAACTTATTCACAGTGGATTACTCTCACATCAATAAGGCCACTTCCGTTGCAAGCGTAGAGGATTTGTTAGAAGGTGAGGAGAGGAGAGCTGTTGCACGAGAGGAATAGGAATGGTGAGCTAGTAAGGCTGTGAAATATGCGGTAACGAGACTTGATAAATCGGTAGTAAAAACCTGATAATCAAATCAAGACTTGGACCACAATGAAGAAACGTAGAGCCAGATTGCAATTAGGAACTACTCTCCATATCTAAACACAAGAATCTAATTTAATATTTTAAATGGGATATAAGTATTTGCACTTCGAACTGAGCAAGACGTTGTCGCCCAGTGGTCAATCCAGTGTTTGCTATAAGTTCTCTGAATTTAATAACGAAACGTCTCCGAAGATTGAAGAGAATATGTCATCATTTCAAGTATTCCAGATCAAGTCATTAGAAGAATATATGTTAACTACTTTCTTACTATAGAGAAGCTTAATTCATTGAAATCTGTTTCGATTATGCAAGCATTATTTCAAACTAAGATAATCATTTTAGTTGAATCTTATTGAAAAAATAAAGCGAAATGGTTTTTAAAAAAGGTGAAACAATTTTTCATAATCAAATATAAATAGTTTCGTATTTAAATCATCTCTGGTCTTTTAATCTTACCTTGTGGAAAGAAGAAATGAATTTCTCTTAGAACTTTCTCTCTATTATCACTGCCGTGAATACCATTAGTAGCGAAATCACCTTTTAATCCATACATAGCTCTGAGCGAATAAGGAGCAACTCTCCTTGCAATAGAAACTCGTGGAGGGCCCATTAATTCTTTAAAATCTTTTATGGCGTGATCTTTAGCCAGTACCATAACCATTAATGGGCTTTTACTTAATTTAATAACCATTTTTGGAAACCATGCTTTTCCATAATGTTCAAAGAAAAACTCACTAATCATTTCAGGAGAAACATGAAGTTTTCTTGACTGGAACAAGCAAAAATTAATGAATACTGTTCAACTTATATTCCTATTCTAGTCCTTCAATCTTTCTTAGTTTTGATAGGTGAAAAACGGAATAGATTAGCAGGATAAGGCTAAGAATAATTTGTTGCCTCTTCCTTTAAAATGAAAACGAAACAAGATTTTTCTTAAATTCCATCTCTCTCCATCTTCAATAAAAAAAGTCAACATTTTAATTTTTTTATCACAAAAAAATGAAGGGGGCCGCCAAAGTAAAACAACGCTGTGAATTTACAACTTACCTTAAGAATAGTAAAACCTTCATTTTGAATACGATTTACTATTTCAGAAGCGAACCTCAGCGCACAGGGCTTTATCATTGCAAAAGTATGTTCTTCTGGTTCCGACAAGGGCTCGAATGGTTCAACCCCTTCGTACGGAATAGCTCGGAAATCAAAATCCACAGGTTCATAGTCGAATTCTGAAATAGGTTCATAATCAATATCTATATCAGAATATACGAATTGATGAATACTTTCGTTTGAATGTTTAGACATTGTAAAATTTTGAATCGAAATACAAATTTTAAAAAAAGTACCAAGGAAACAGACGTAACAAGTGGTTTAATAAAAAGTAAATATACAGATGCAATTAAGACTAACGAACTGTATTCTCATACTATATTAAAAATAACTTGTAATCCTTTAAAAAATATATATATTTATTAACTGATTTTTCTATGTTCAAAAGTTAGAGGTTTCTACCTTGTTAGTACGTTCTAGCCATAATGAAGCGCCATCTTGGACGTGAGTTGTCAGTCAACAGTCAACGTGATCAGTGAATTTGGTTTTCTTGTTTTGCGGGGCGGGTCTTTCCTAATGCCAAAATATTTATCTGGATTAATGTTGTAATTTCTGTAAGTATTATTAATGTACTTCAATTTGTATTATGCATGGAAAATACATAGATAAACTTTTTTTCGTAAAGCAATGCCGCATTATTATTGTTTGTTCTTTTAGTTAAAAAAACTTGTTGAGACTGATGTATAATTGAAACTAACGTCAGAACGTACATTCTTCTTCGCCTATCAGCTAACGACTTGGAAAAATGTAAAGTATACATTATTCTTCAAAATTTCATTTAAACAAAGGTATCAAGCATGTAAATATTTCTAATGATAAAGTTAAATTCAATTGTGCTTATCCTGTAAATCTAAATTTAGAGAAAAGTACTATCAATTTAATGCAGCTGAATTTTATTGAACAAAAACATGAATATGATTTCAACTTAAATACCTTTCTCTTTAGCAGATTTCCTATTACATTTGTTTCATGATTACTTTCAATTTGGTTATGGCTTCAAATTTTTTGTGAAATTCTTTAGATTATGTGAAGAGAAAGTTTAAAAAAGCAGAAATAGCTTTCTATAAATCTTATTGGCTCTTTTACAAAGTTGGTTTACTAGTCAGAGTGAAAAACTGGAAGAACTTAAGTATAATGGAGATATAATTAGTCTGATTCATTCTTTCATTCTTAATAGAAATTGCTAATTTTTTATATATACGCTTTTACCAGGGTTGGAGTGGAAGAACAGTTATGCATAGTGTCGTATTTTGAATTTAAAATATTGTATTCATGATTACTATTATTAAATGTGAGCTGATGTTTTTTATTCTATTAATTACTTTAGATAATAGTATAAAATACATTCCGACGCGGGGTTCCCGGGTTCGCATCCAGCTGCTGGCCCTTAGATTTTCTCTTCCTAAGGAGCTTCTTAAAGCTTAATGGACGGTGATGGAAGTGTCTGTAGCGAGAGAACACTGCTAGAGACAAGTATTGCACTAAAAAAAGCTGCCGGCGCCAAAGAGCTCAGACGTTGACGCGCCAAAAAATAAAAATAAAATACTGATATATAGTGTCCTCATCTTCGAAAAGGCTTTATCTATTTGCTGAGTCTATACAGTTTAGTTGTTAAATCATTTTGTTTTTGGATTCACCAAGTTTAGAACAAGTTGATAAAAATGCATTAATTTAATGAAATTAAAGTTTTGCAGAAGTTAATAATTAAGGGAACGTTTCAGAACTAAGGTGAAGCAGACAAATCAATTTTCTTAAAAAAAAAAAAAGAAAAGAAAAGACAATTGTGTTAATAACTTTTATTTTATTGGTTTTTATCTTTGACCTTTATGGTATAATATAAAAGTTGATATCTTTTATTAGACTTCAGATAACATCCAAAAAGTTTTGTTTTTTTCTGAGTAAACATAAATTTTTAGTTGTGTGGTTGTAGCAGTTTACTGGCAATACCTTTTTTTTCTTTTTTTTTTGTTATATTAATGTCTGCAAATATATTTCAAAAAATGAGGGAATTATCCCTTTGTAGCGTTTTCGGTAAGATAAGTTCTTTCAATTTTGTAGGAAGATAAATTATTTGCTTTCTCAAGCTTTATGTATTTTTTTTTTTTTACATTACGGTTTCCATATAAATTGTTGCCCAACATTTAATTTGCCAAGCTATTTTTATTTTGAAATTCTAGAAGGGCTATTTTTGTGTTCAAATAAATATAAAGCTACTGGGAAATTAAACTATGTCAAAATTAATTGTCATTAAATTGTTTAATTTCACAAGGGATTTGCTTAAAAGCCAAATTCATATTGACCTAAAAAATATCATGTGGCTCCCATAAGTGTCGACTGTTTTTTTCTAGACTGGTGTCAATAAAATTTCAATTCCTCACGATGTATGTGTTTGAAAATGTTGGGATACCAGTGTGTTATTAGTCTGGGATACCCGTCGGCATGCCAATTTACTGTGACACTAAAGTAACCTTTATATACCTCATTAAAATTATAAACTTATACAGTAAATGGTCTCTTCCAATATCCCAATTTTAAATAGCAGAAGTTTGTTTGTACGTTTGCTGTTTCTTATTACTAAATTAAATTGTTCTCTTACTACACCAGTAAGGGGAAGTATATCAGAAATATTCATTTTGAGTGAAATAAAAATGTTTTCAGAAAATGGTAAATTTAAATTTATGAATGTATTTTTATTCCACCTTCCCTTGCTTTACACCCTGCGATTTGCACCTCATTTATCAATTGTACCCTTTTTTTTTTGCTATGATTATCCGGGGATCTACTTCCTTTTCTGACCGGTTCGCAAGAAGTGGTTGGATAGAGTACTGGAGGAAATGACAAAAAGATTACTGCAAGTGGAAGGGAATGATAAAAAATAATGGTTTTTTAATGTTACAGTACACAATGTTTGCTTTAAAAAAAAAAGAATAAGTAGTTACTATTTATTTTCTGATCACTGTTTTATAATGTAATGATTACCTCCGGTAGTCTAAAGCAATAATATCCAATCTCCGGCCGGAAAATGTGAAAAAGGAACTTTGAATATTAAAAAAATAAAAAAAAATTAATAATCTATTTAAAAAAAAATATGTATTCTGCTGAATCAACTAGAAACATTTCTACAGCGGATAGAAAAAAAAAAAAAAAAAATCATTGACAGATATAGGCCACATTGTTGGCTTGTTATTACCTTGTAATTAGATGGTTTTTTTAATCAATCAAATATTAAGGCCGCACCTAAAACTTCTTATCTAATGGAAGAATCCCAAAGCTTTTCTATTTGACGCTAAATTTGACCATCATTCGGGTCATTAAAATATTATAGACGACTTTTTTTCTACTTAAAATCAGAAAAATTAATTTAGATTTCTATTTATTTTGCTCACAAAATTTTCAGTAGAATGCTTGAAATAAATTGAATACAATGCCGTTTTTCACTCAGTTGTAATTTACATATTTAAATATATATACTGACAATAATTATCATTAATTATTCATGTTTAAGTATCATTTGTTACTTTTGTTTCAGAACGTTCTTCTCAAGCTGTTGAACTACAAAATATCAACATGCCAAAATCTGTGAGTACAGTCTAAATTAACTATTCAAATAATTTTTGGACTTTTTTTCCACAAATGATGGAAGTCAGGACTTTTAATATTAAGCTCAGATGGTTTGGCTGATTAGGTGAAGACTATGTTTCTTGGAACTTTATAATAAAAAAAAAGTTTCAAAAGAATAATTTACAAAGTAGTTAATTATTTATCAATGAAACTTACAAAGCAATGTAAAGCGACTAAAGTTTTGGCTAAGGAGGTTATACTCAGGTTTCTACTAACTTAGGACCTCTATTTATTGATGGACATTAAAAAACTGCATAAGAAACTTCATTTTTTCCCTCAAGAAAGATTTTACACTTCTCTATACTGCTTTCAATTCTTCCTAAAACCCTGAAATGTTTTGTAAAATGAAAGTAAAGCATTTTATACAACCGGTTGCCTAGTCACTTCTTCCCTATACGTGTTATCGACGAGAGTCAAATAAATCCGGTGAGAAATTGAATCGAATGCATTTTAATTGGGAAAGTCAGTTTAGATGCAGTAAAAATTACACAAGACAACAGAGTTGGACTGGACAGCGTTTGGAATTGCACGAAACAGTCATCTTTAATCAAATATAGTTATACAAATACCAGTCTAAAAATGGGCGATCTGATTCTTTTAAGGAAATGATTCAAACAAATGAGAACTCTATCATAATGATAGTTTGTTTTGATTCCCTCTTTTTGATTTTTTTTTTTTTAGTTTTATTTTATTAGACTAGGCTGTAGTTTGCCTTTTATTACTATTATAAAATGATTTATTTCTCAGGATTTAAATGCGGAGTAAACATCATGCGAAGTGCTTTCATCACCAATGAAATATTTTTAGGATGAGGAAGCCTTTCATATTTGTAAATGATTGAACCCAGGGGTTAGAGAGGGCAATATAGCAAGAAACCTTATCCCACTGCGAAGTAGCCAACGAAATAGCTCTCTCCTAAAACTGGACTTCGTTTAAGGCCCTGGAATGGAAGAGAAGTTCAGAAATGATGAGGGCCAGAGTTGGGGTGCTGCTAAAATAACAATATACTCAGTCAGCATGGTTGGACTAAACTACAATAAGATGTACTGGAAACATTCATCTGTAATTGAGCAATTGAAGTTCTGAACGAGACATGGCCAAGAATAACGCTTTCACAGCTGCCTTCAAAGTACTTTTTCATCTAAAACCAATTCTTATCTACATCCAAGGCTTAACCTGACTGTTGCAACAAATTTGTTAATGGAACAAGCTTCCATTAGCATTAGTTTTCGCAAGGCCCAATGGAGTACATTAAAACCTAAGCAACGAACCGGTTTTGTGTCGTCTCACCAATAGTAGAGCTCCTAAATACAGGTTCGGCAAATTCTTTAAAGTTCTAGTACCGGACAGAAAGCTTGGAAGTGAGGCAATGATTCTGTGTGTTACATTGAAGATTCCAAAACAAAACTTAGAAATTTTTAAGGGGCAACAACCCTTTTTGGGCCAATGGTTAATAATATAGCGCAGGCCTCGAAGGATGGTGTATACAACAGGCTCCTAGTAAGAGAAAAATCCATGCCTTCATAATCAGACGAGGAATCCAAAACCAGACTACTTAGTTTAAATAGCACAAAGAATTGGAAAAGGTACTCTAATTGTGGGTGCCACTATAGATCCTTTGGGTCGTGGCTTTCAGAAAACACCTGTGGAATCTAATCTGTTTAAATAGATGCTACATAAAGTCTAATATTCCATGTTACAGTGACCTATTTCTTTCTGCCCTCTACCTGAAGCGCCATTGAGAGCATCTGTCTCCATACTATTTCCTTTGTGGAGTTTCGTAGACGTTAATTGATTTTACTTGGTTGAGGCGAAAAACATTTTTGCAAATATAAAAGAATACACAGCCTGTTGGAATCTGGAAAAAAAAAATTGAATAATGAACTGGGGAGTGCGAGAAAAAGCGCTTAACCACGTGCAAGATGAATGGATTATGCTTAGGACTTCACAAGGAGCATGGAAAAAGTAAAGTTGCAGAAAGGAAACGTTCTGTAAACAGATTAGTAGTTTTAAACAAGGAAGCCTTGTTTCTCATTAGGCTGTTGAGCTAAGTAATTTCACAATAAGGTTTACAGAAGGAATGTCTCAATAAAATTGAAGGTGCGTCAACATCTGAGGACATTGGCGCCCGTAGCTTCTTTTAATTAGCCTTGCAGGCCTCTCACAATAGACAACACTATCCATCACCGGGAAGTGAGCTGTAAGAAGCTCCTAGGAAGAGAAAAACTACGGTTCATTAACTGGATTCGAACTTATCACTTTCCTTTTTTATTTTTTTGTTGAAGCCAGGATACCTCTTGAAACGTAGATTTGACAAGCTCTAAATGCAAGCATCAGAAAAGAATGTATACAAATGTTAACGATCATAACCTGCATGTTTAGAACACACAGACTTATAAGTTTTTGCAGAAGAAGTGGTTAGCCAGCAGAAATTGCTCAAACTGTTTATTTCTTCTAGTGATTATTGATTTTCTAATCAATAAGACCATTAAGAGAAGGTAATTTTGTGGTTAATGTGTTTAGTATTTATCGTAAATAAATGATTGTACGATAATTTTCTTCATGATTAAAGTGGAAAGGAAATAGCGGATATGTGGAGCATGTCAGTGTATCGTGCCTACATTCAAAGTCATTACGCGTGCAATTGAATATATACTTATTTTTTATATCGTCTAAAAACTTTCATTGTGTTTATATTATAATCAAAATGTTTTCATACCAATTTCTTTTAAAATAATTTTAGAATGATTCAATTCAAAGGAATATGAAGGAAGAAATATTCTTACATGACATACTTAGAAAAATATATTTAATTTCTACATATTTCATGTTTTGATTTACGTATTTTGTCTGTTCACTCGGATCAATATCTCAAGGACAAGGTTCTGAGATGCCAAAAATGAAAGAAGTTCTCGACAACAGATTTATAAGAAATGCTAAATTTTTCGCTTTGAATGTTAACAACGCTTCTAAATCTGCTTCTAAGTTCGTGTAGTTTTGCTATCTGCACTGAAACTTCAAGAAGAATACTTCTAGAAATAAATTTACATCATAGTAAAACTCAACTTTCAAGATCAATGCTCACTTTAGAACGTCGAAGAGTAAGCTTTGAGTTTGGTATATGGAATGAAAGAGAATTGAAGAATGTACAGTATTTTTTTGTTCTCAGATGAGAATCTATTCGCTCTCTAGGCTCTAGATGGGTGACTTCGAATTTACCGAAGACCTAGCAAGTGCAACATAAAATTCTTGAAAAATGCGATTCGGATATGATTCAATGAAGGATTTGATTTCTATAGGGGCAACATTTCTAAAAGAGCATTCGACACAGTTTCGATGAACGTAACCAATTTTGTTCTCCTCTCAAATTTAAAGAATTTAATCGTTCTACTATTCTCACGCCAAAAGAAGGTAGTAAGAAATTCAAATAAAAATACATTTTTCACTTTAAGACTTTTTTTTTAAAAAAATATTAAAAATGTGCTTAGATAGTAGTGTTTGATAATAACTTTAATTTTATTTGCCTTAGCAGCATGTTATTGCATCTCTGACCGGTTTCAGACTTTCATTATGGTTAGATAAATCAGTATGGAGTATAGATTTCTACTTTAAATACGTTACCATCTCGCACTTTACCTGCTGACTCTGTCCGAAACTGGTCAGGGACGCCAATAAACATGCGTGTTACGATGGATAACATTGAAAGATTTTTTTTTTTTAAATTAAAATTGTCCGGTAAGACAGTTGTATAAGGGTTGATTATAGATTACATATGCAAGTTGTTTATCAGTATAACTGGTAAATTATTAAATAAATATTTAAATATAAATATTAAAATAAATATTTTACGGACTTAGGAGTCTTTAAAGCAGATATTTCCCATGAAAACTTAGCATTTTGAATGTTTTCCATTATTGCAATAATTTCCTTCTAATAAGAGAAAGAAAAGAGAATATACTTTTTCATCAGTTTTAATGGACCACTCCCTTCTTTGGAAGTAAATCAATTCAAAGAGGCAAACTAATTCGTTGACGCACAAGTTGGTTTTTCCTTGATTTCTGGGCTTTTGTTTTGTGCTAGTATAACAAGAATTTACTAAAATAAATTTGCTTTGTTAATTTTCTAGTACAATAAACTGTTTTTTTTTGTTTTTTTTGTGGTAAATTCTGTTGTAATTGAAAGATAACTAGCTAAATAATATGCTCGATATTTCATATATATGAAGCAACATCTGGATGACTTTTTTTCCTTTGTATTTATTTATTAATGGATACCACATTTTACTTTGCATATAATGAAAGATATTTGTTGGGTAAGTTTCCTTTTAACAGAACATATGAGTTTATTCATCGATAAAAGTTAATAGTCATAGAAAAAATTATCAAAATTTAAATTTGGCTAGGTATTGAAATCAGAAAAGCTGACATTCAAATATAGTATATCACTTTGGGTACCATTAAAAAAGTTTATAATTTACTTTAATTCATTTTATAGATTTAAGTGGTGTCAGCAACCATAAAAATAATAAACAATTTTATAGATAATCTCTCAATTATAATTCCGTCAGCCAAGTAGGGCTATTTATTACGAGTGACTAAGGATTGAAATAAAGACAAAATTACCTTCTGTTTTTAAAATATTTATTTCCAACACTCACTTTTATGCATCTGTTCTTTGGTGCCAAATAGTCAAAGATTTCATTTGGTGTACTAATTACTAATATTAAGTAGTGTAGCTTCTCTTTAGAATCCAAGACTGAGTCTCCCCAATAAACAGAGTGTTCATTTTAAGACGGCTCAAATGCATTTCATGCTTAAACAGTTGATCTGAGCAAAAAATGGTAGAGGAAACATTTGTTGCCCGCCACCTCTAGTTTCAGAATATGTAACTTGATTTTAGATTCTTGCCCGCATACGCGGCTGACGGGCGACCAAAAGTGAGGGTTTGTAGTTGACCCCCATTTTCATATACACAGTTTTAAAGAGTATTAAAAGTTATGAAAGAAACCGGAAACCGCAATTCGATATCTTCAAAATTAAAGGTGCTAGGCCATTTCAAAATCTGGTATTTATTAATCATATTTCAATTTTTTAATTTGTTATCAAAGAGAAATGAGAGCACGCGATAGGTCATTTTTATGTATTTTTTCATCCCCTCAGGTAGAGAGAGCAGTTGATAACCTCCTGGCTGACCTGGCTTTGCGAGCCAGAGGAGGCACCTTTGAAGGCACAGTACATGCTTCACAAGTTGAGTAAAGTGCATTATTTGATAAATTAAGGATCCTTTACATGAAAGATATTGATCACTTAAATATGTGGCAGGAGGTTTCCAATTTTTTTTGGTAATTAAACGCAACTCTCCCAAAATTACCAAATAATTATTAAACCTTCTTGTTTGTAACAGATGTAAAATTATTTTTTATGTATGCTTGACAACATTTAAAGCTCTTAACATTTGGTTTTTCTTAGAAAATCACTCGGAAAACGACTTATTTCCCGATATTAAGAAAAATACTAGCTTTACTGCCTTGGCAATATTTTTAGTAGAAAGGGGATGAAAAAATACATAAAAATGACCTGTCACGTGCTCTTCTTACTCTTTGATAACAAGTTAAAAAATTGAAATATGATTAAAAACATCAGATTTTGAAATGGCCTAGCACCTTTAATTTTGAAGATATCGAATTGCGGTTTCCGGTTTCTTTCACAAATTTTTATACTCTTTAAAACTGTGAACTGCGAACCCTTACTTTTGGACGCGCGTCAGTCGCGTACGCGATCAGGAATCTAAAATCAAGTCATATATTCTGAAACTAGAGTTGACGGGCAACATATTTTTCCTCTACCATTTTTTGCTCAGATCAACCATTTAAGCATGAAATGCATTTGAGCCGTCTTAAAATGAACACCCTGTATGTATATTTTTTTAAGTTGCTTTTATTAGTCTTTTTATAAACACCAATTTTTAAGGGTAAGGCAGTTTTTTGTTTTGGTTTTTTATACCTGTAAAAAAAGATTGATTTTGACGTCGTGTGAGACGAATGAGATGTTTTGACTAGGCTATATTTTAGCTTCCTCAACTTCTGATAGCATTAAGGTTAGTATACTCTTTTAATGCTATTTGTCAGTTAGAATGCTGAAAAATGCAAAAAGAGAAAGTTTAGTGTGGTTATTTTGTAATAGATATTTTTAACCGATGCCTACTTAAGTGTAAGATGCATTACATCATTAAAGATATTAGGAATTTAATTACAATAAAATTTGAACTTACTTTTAAATTATATTTTTAGAAATGAAACTTACAAAATTTTTCCGCGTAATGAAAGTTATATTTATAAAATTAGATTTAAAGAATTCAAGGCGAGAAAGTATGGAATTGATCAGCATAGGCGTGGCTTGTGCAGGAAAGTAAATCTTCTCTTTTCTAGTGACATCCGATAAATGTCTAGAGAAAAATATGCTTTAATTTTTAATCTTTAACCATTTAAAAAATGTATCTTTATTAAAATATTTATTTTATTAGTACACAATATAGCAATGGTTATCTAGGATTCCTCCCATTTTAGCTAAGGCCTTTGCAAGGATACAGGGTTCCTAACACCTTGCTCTTCCGGGGTTTAACGTTTATATTTTTATCCAGAAAAGAACTGATAGCTTGAGACAAGTTGAGACATTAATTCGAAACACCACAGCTAGTGAAACTTATTTAATAAAGTTTTAACTTAATTAAATCTTATCCTCCGATTGTTAAGTATCGTCCTTAATATAAGACAAGCTTGCAAGATAGATATTTAATTTAAGAAGTAGAAAGGCGCTTCTTGTAAGTGAAGGTAATTCCAATGTAGTGAAGGCCAAACTGAGTTTGTGATGATTCATTTTTGGGAAGACCGTGAATATTATTCTTTACCTAGATTATGTTTTACTCAAATCAAATTTAGATCTAACCTAGCAAAAAAAAAAAATTGAGTGCAAGTTAAGGAATTAGTTCAGTGGTTAATGGCTAATGCATTGGATATCACGTGGGAATCTCAGTTTCGAATCTACCTGCCGGCTCTTAGGGAGCTTCTTACACTCGCTGTTGTTGATAGAAAGTGTTGTCTGTAATGAGAAAACATTGCCCGGAGGCTGACAGTATCAGAATGCTGTCCTAATGGTCTCCTACTTTTAAGCATTTTAAAAATCAAAATAAATGTAAGGCCAAACTAAAACAGAGTTTACGCCCATTATTTCAGACAGGCTTTAAGATAACTACCATTCAGGTGTGGTAGTTGGAGGCGTATAGCAGAAGTACTTCATTATAAATTTCTTTATAAATAAAAATCCAAGGCCAAGACCGGGAATCGAACCCATGCTATCACTATACTTCTCTGCACTGCCGGGTCTGCGCCTCTGCGGTCAAATTTCAAGTTTAGACAGATTTTAATCCGTGTTCCTGATTTCTGGTTAAAAAAAAAAAAAAGCGTTCCCGGCAGACCAATAAAGAATTTTGCGGGACATCATCAATTTAAATATTTTAACTAAATCGCTTCAACATGGAGGCGATAGTAGTAGTTGATAGTAGATCCATCTATCGTATACTTGGGGAACTATTCATTACTAGCCATAGCCATAGGCTTAAAATATGACTTCAGGCAGAAAAATAACGTTGATTCGGTTATTTGCCATGACACCTTGTAATTTCTTTTTTAATTGTATAAATACTTTTTAAACAACGTTAAGGACAATTAAATATCTAAAAGTTTCAAGTCTTAACAAGATTTTTAATTGGATTGTTAGATGATATATTACAAAAAAAATAATCTTAGAAAATTTCAGGAATATTCACAATGAATATTATAAATAAATAAAATTTTTCCTTTTAAAAAAAGATTGCACACGATTATTACGTAATAAAAAAAAATCATTTCATTTAGAAATTTTAAAGATGACGCAATGTTTTTGAATTAGTCATTTTTAACCACTATAGAATTGAAATAAAAATTAGCATACATTTCTGTCTAGTATAAAAATTCTATATTGGTTTGTTAGGGCGTATTTTATATTTATTTTGAGCTAAAATATAATTTTAGCAGATTTAAAATTTACTCACTTTTATTCTAAACTCTTCTAAAAAAATTATCATTTTTTGTTTGTTTACAATTAATTATATTTAAAAACAAAATCTTCTTAATCACATGCCTATCTCTTATGTCAGTAAAAACTCAATTTAACATGTAGGACTAGTGTACTTATTTTGAAACATTTTTCCAACCAATTATATGTATTTACATATATGGTATTTCTCTAAAGTGCGTTTTTAAGTATTGTACTGTTTTATCACCCATATAATATTTGATTATTATCTTACTAACAAAAATTGCTGAATTATTCATTTAGATAAAACATGTTTAGGCTTATCTATTTTGGTTTAAATATTTTCTCAAAGAATTTGGTGGTGTGGTTTCAGAGTTGTCTCATTCAAGTGACATATATTTAAAGTCAGCCATTTTTCCTGAAAAAAAAATTCTAATTTTCATAAAAATTTAAATTGTAAATTGTTGATCGGAAAAGTTGTTTTTGGATTTTTTTTTTTCTAGATTTTGTTTTTGTTTTATTTTATTTGGTATATTCTCGAACAATACTCTATAATTCTCTTCATTACACTTACCCATCTCTTCTTACTCTCATTTTATCCAACAAATGGCTTCAGAATGTGAGCTCCCTATCGATCACAAAACGCTTGAAATAAAGCAAATTAGTACTTTAATTATTATTATTGGTTAAAGCAAATTAGTTAACCACTAATTGGAAATACTTGCGCGCGGAAATAATAAACATAAGGCTAACTATGTTAGCTTAACCCTGTAATTAGTAAATAATTTGATAGAAATAAAAATAAAAAATGACATAAAAATAGTAAAGGGTATAAATAGATTATTCACTTACTGAATAGAGTGATGATATCATTTTATATCATATGTAGGTTTATCTCAGTTTGGTGTCCTTCTGTAAAGTCATTTAGTTTACAACTTTTATCTTGAAATCATGAAATCATTTAATTACTCAATGAAAATAACTTTTGAGTCATTAAATATGCTAATCAGTTGTGACCATGTTTGTATGTGTGTGTTGTTTTTATAGTTTTCTGGATATAAGTTAATTGTAATAAGTTACTTATATTATTATAATTTTAATTATAATTTTTATCATATTTTATTAACTTTACATAAATATTTCTTCTAAGTTCGCAGAAATTAAGGAATAAGTCAAAAATATTATAGGCATTGTTTACATTCTCTTATTTTGTGTTAGAATAATATTGTTTTCTTTCTATGAAAATATGTATATGAAAAGTTGTAAAATAAATGACATCAACAGGAAGGATATTATCTCCAAATTTCTTTTAATATCTTTTTCACTTTGATACTGTACTTGTTTATTTTGTAATTTTTTACCCTTTTTAGCAATTTTTAAAACTATCTCAAATAAATATTTATTTATTTGATAGATTCTCAGATATGAGTATAACTCCTAATTCGTGTGCCAAGGATTGCTTATTTTATCCGAGAATAATTTTTTTCTGGATTTTAAAAGGAGATTACAGCCAATAAATGCTACTTAGTGTCCTAAGGAAGCATTTTAAGGTACACTGTTGACGAAAGGTACTCAACTGACACGACCTGAATAAGAATAATCGTCCTAATATAGGAGTATTCGGAATATTGTAAGACTAATCATTCTAGTCTAGGAATATTCGGAGTATTCTAAGAGTAATCATTCTAGTCAAGGAGTTATTCGGAGTATTCTATGAGATATCGTTATAGTCTAAGAGTATTCGGAATGTTTGTTTAAGGTACTTTTACAAGCTACTAAGATTTAAATTAGTTTCAGAATTTTTTTCGAAATATTTTGGTTGCAGATTTGTGTAACATAATAAATAGGTCATTTTGTAAGTTATAAGAAGTTTAAAAGCACATTGTAAATGTAATTGCATTGTATGGAGTTAAAATGAACGTTTTAAATCATTGAAGTACAGTTTATTACATGTGACGTAAGATAATAAATGAGTTATTATTTTAGTGTAATCTATAGCCTTCAAATTCAAATTATATCATTTGGAAACAAATTGCCGCTTTGTAGTAATTTTTTGTGTGAATTTGTTTTGTAAATTAAATGTATACATTTCATGTACCTATGTAAATGTTATCGGAGAACCAATCGGATTTTAGTTGAATTTAATAGTACTAAATTCAAAACCTTGGCGTGGTTTCTTTTAGTTGAGTGACAGTTTGAGAATTTTTTGTATTAAAGAATAATTTCTGTATTAGGATCATAGATAAAAACACTTTTAGCAGAAAGCCTAACCAAAATTTCCCCCTTAGAAGTACTATTAATGGAGTTTTCTAGAAACAAATTTCAACCTAAAAAAATCGTGAAAGAAATGAGCTCGTGAAATTTAAAACAAAAATCACAAATAATGAAGATATAGTTCAGTTTAAATGATACGTATATTGAAAGTACAAACATGTTGGAGAAAGTAAACTCCACTATTTTGTAAATATTATATATGTTATTTTCGAAAGGACATATGTAATTATGTGTAAAATTTTTAGTAGAAGGTTAATTAGATTTGACATTCATTTAATAGTCAATAGATGTTACTAGACTATCCTCCTTTTTATGATATTTATTTTTAAATTAGTTATTCTAGAGTTATTTGTTCAACCAATACTACCCTCATTTTATTTTTTATCTTCAATCTTTAGTGAATTTCCTAATTTCTTCTAATGTAAACTACTTGAAATATTAGTTTCTTATCTAGGAATAACTTGCACTTAATCATCTGTTTAATGTTTTATCTGAATGCAAAGCTCCTTGACCTGAATTAAATGTAAACAAAGAACTTTTTTTTGAAAATATGGATTTTTCGTGCGTGTTTTTTAAATGCGGTTTTTCTTTTAAATTGCTTGCAATCAAAAAAAGATACAGTTTTTTTTTTATATATATATTTACAAATTAATTATGGGACACCTCATAAATTAGCTTACCCATATTATTGGGTTGTTCGGAAAATGCATGCAGAATTATGGTTTTAAAAGAAAAAAAATAAAAATTAATGATTTATAACTGTTTTTATTAATCAAAATAGTCTCCATTACTTTCTATACATTTCTGCCAACGTGTGGGTAACTTTTCCATACCCTCTGTATAGAATTGGGAATCCTTAGAATTTATAAATTCAGAAAACGCATTTTCTGATGTTCTTTGGTGAATAAATTTTTTATTTTGTAAATAGCGGTCCAGATGTCTAAAAAAAATGGTAATCAGTAGGCGAGAGGTCCGGTGAGTAGGGCGGGTGTGGCAGAGTCTCATAGCCGAGCTTCAAAAATTTTCGGGAAGTCAAACGTGAGATATGTGGTGGCCGAGTGTTGTCATGCAACAGAATGGCTTCTCCTTTCGATTGACTAAAGATGGCTTCATTATTGCCAATTTCTGATGCATTACGTCAATTTGTTTGCAATACGATTCGGCATTGATGGTTTCGCCAGGATTCAAGAAGCTGTAATGAATCAGACCAAATGAAGCTCACCATACTGTAACCATCATCTTTTTATTGATGATTTGGGGGGCTTTGGAAAATGTCTTGCTGCTTCTCCTTTGTCAAGCCACTGTCCAGAGCGTTTGCTGTTGTCGTAGAGGATCCACTTTTCATCGCAAGTCACAATTCTGGACAGAAAAGGATCGCTGTTGTTTCGGCAAAGAAGGAGCAGCACAAATTTCATATCGCTGATCTTTTTTGGCGGTCGTTTAATGTGTGAGGAACCCAACTTCTATGCTTTTTCACCTTCCCAATCGCCTTGAGATGGTCATGGACGGTTGATTTGCTGACTTCGACTTTCCCTGCCAGTTCTCGAATAGTTGGTCTAGGATTTTCTTCCACCAAAGCTCGAAGAACATCGTCATCAAGGGCAGAACTTCTTCCACGGCTTTCTTTGTCTTCAAGGCTCAAGTCTCCCTCTCGAAATCTCTGGAACCACTGTTGAACAGTACACTCTCACTTATACTGCCTTCGCCCCAGACATTGTTGATATTTCTGGCCGTTTGGGCCCCCGTTCCGGCCGAGTTTGAACTCGTAAAACAAAATTATGCGAAAATCACTCTTTGACATCTTAGTGAAGACTAAATTATTTCCAAGTAGCAAAATGTTACAGAGGTAAACAAACATTTTTGTTTGAAAAAGTGTTTAGATTTATAAAAGTCAAAAGCCAACAAACATAAACAGTTAACTATTTGGAAGGGTATTTTAAAGAAAACATAAAATCCTGCATTATATTCTGGATAACCCAATAATTACGAGGTGTGGCTATTAAATAACGAGACTATTGCTGTAAAACATTTTATTTTAAATTTATACATATTTAGTTATTATCACCTTCAATATACACCCCTCCCATATCCCTACAACGTTCCATCCGAATTTACCATTGGTCGAAACAGTGCTGGAAGTCTTTTTCTGTGAGCTCCTGCATGACGCGTGCCGCTTTTTCTTTCACAGCTTCAATGGACTGAAATCGTCTTTCTTTTAATGCAGATTTGACTTTGGGGAACAGATAAAAGTCACATGGGGCCAGGTCTGGCGAATAAGGCGGATGGCCTAAAACTGGGATATTGTACTTGGCTAGAAACGTCTTGACAGACAATGCAGTGTGAGCCGGCGCGTTGTCTTAATGGAGAACCCGAGACTTATTCTTCCACAAATCGGGTCGTTTTTTCCTTACTCTTTCACGGGAGTTGAGCAAGCACCTCACGGTAGTAATAGTTGATTAATAGTTTGACCTTCAGGAACCCAGTGAAGGTACACAATGCCATGAATGTCGAAAAAAACTATCATCGCTTTGAATGTCGATTTGCTCTTTCGAGCTTTTTTAACTTACAGTAAAGATAAACATTCGTCGCCGTAAACTTCTTCTAATAAAAGATAAGTTTCAGTAGCGGTTTTACGAAGTTTCATGTGAAATTTCACGCCAATTCGTCGCTCTACTACATGTGTAGTATCATGTTTTCGGCAAAACGAAACTAACAACCTCTTACATAAACGACGGTTCCGGTAAGACAGATTTCTCTACAAACACGTGAGACGCTGCAATCGAAAGAGAAGGCTTTACGCTGCACAGCTGTCGGTCGTTAAGGATTTGGCACAAGCATAGTTCTTCTGTAGCAGCATCAGTCTCGTTATTTAATAGCCACGCCTCGTATTTTTACTCATATTGTTTTATATTCCAAATGGAGATCTTCAAAGCTATTGACATACTCTTGGTTTCAATTTTCTTGAAAAGCTATAGGTTTGCCAATGGTGGTAATGTGGTTGGCAGTGTTTGAAGGGTGACGAAGAAGTTGTCTTGTTAGTAGTTCTCTGTATATTTGTGGATACCTAGTAATTCGGCGTGCGTTCAGTGCAGTACTTTATTTTCAAACAGTCTATAGCCTGTTCGACAGCATTTTGCTAGCTATCCAGACTGGGCAAGCATATCTAAGCTTCTGATGTTGAAACTTTAAATAAAATAAATTAATTTAGGAATATTGTTCATCATTGGAGACGTGATTTATTAATCGAAAATGAAGAAAGAAAAAGAAAAATATGTCCTGAAATTCATTGAGATTTGAAAAAAAATATGTAAGTTGGACCTTGAGAATTGTCGTATGTGTTCACACTTTTTTTTTCATTTTTAATTATTCCTGCTTTTACAAGTTTTCCACCATCTATTATGTTTTATGCAATTCATTAGAGTCCTTGAGAGAGAGAAGCTTCTGGCTAGACAGACACAAACATTATTTATTTGTCTTGAAACGTAAAGAAGCTCAATTCACTTAAATTAATAATTTCACCCCATTTTGCATGGTTACACTCATCTTAAAAGGAAATAATATTCAGGGTTAAAGCAAAAAAAAAAACATAAATTATTTATTGTAAAAAGTAGGAACAACTTTGTTTTATATCCTTCATGATGACATCTGTGTTTTTAGGATGGGTAGTAGTTAAGCTAGACAGAACTTGGTGTTAGTAACGAGTTAAGTAAAGGTATTTCTTGATTCGTATAGTCAATGCTATATCTATTATAATATATAATAATTTATTATATTTAAAAGCTGCTAATTGCGAAAAGAATTAAAAATAGAAGATGGAGAAATAAGAGCTATTTTTATTTATCCCAACTTTAATGATCAGAAATTGCAAATGTTTTCTAGAATTAGAAGGAAAGTAGAGATATTTTTCCCTGACTACAACCAATAAGTTGTTAATAATTTTTGTATAATTATGACCGATACATGTAAATTCAATTCTGTTGAATGACCTAAAGGACTTGGGCAAAGTAATTGGAATAAATAAGTGACAAAAGAGAAACCTATTTCTTATTGTTATTTAATCAATGAATTTTTCAATTATTGCAGAAAAGAAAATTATTATTGATTTCCTTGATTTTAATTAAAATTCACCCGTAGATGGAACAATATTTTATTAGCTACGAATTTTTTTTTGAAAAAAGTAAAATTTCATTTATCTTTTCAAAGTGACAGAAGTAATTGTTTGCTTATTTTGTTCTCTCATTTTTTGATCTCTTGTATATAAGTGATTACATCATTTTTTTTTTTTTTCTAAAGTAGTAAAGATAAAAAGATGTGTTTAGCGGTCTCCACATTTGCTTATGAGTCATCTTAGAGTTTTTGTTGATTTACAACTTATATTTTTTATTGAACACAATGTTTTAGCTATTATAACTTAAAACACACAATGTATTAGCTAAAATATATTTATAATTTTATTAAATTATATTAAAATAAAGTTTAATAGTAAAATCAATCATATTATTTCAAATAAAAATGACTTAAACAAAAATAAAGGCTTTACCATTTATTTCTAAATTATCATTGGTTGTAGGATACTCCCTCCTATACCACTTTACAACGGCTTGTTCAAGGCCAGTCGCATTGCTTCTCCCCTTTGCCACAGTTGGTTGCTGAGTTTAGTTGTGACTTGGAAGCTTTGACTTCGTACATGTAATACATTGTATTAAGTTCAAACTAGAAATTAGTATTTTTTAAAAAGCAGAAAATGGTTTCCGGAAAGTCGGTTAGTATAATTATTATTTTTTTTATAAAAGTGTCAGTAATTTGTATAAATACTTAAAAAGGTTTTTTTGTGTGATTTCAAAAAAATAGGTTTTACATAGTGTATATTTTAGTTTTGTGAACATAAATTACCGTTAAAACAGTTAACCAAGATATCCTAAACAACTTTTATAGCGACAAGTATTCGTAGATAGAAAGATTCACAGACTAGTATATGATGAGATTACTTTTATTGTTGTTCAAAGAGAACCGGTTTTTTCCTTCTATAAAAAATTTCTTAATAGTTTAACAAAACTTTAAAATGTATTATTATCTATCCTTTACCTTAAAGAACTTGTCAAACGTCCTCCTTCTTGTAATTAATAAAGTAATATTTTGCATTTATTCATTTTTTTTTTTTTTGTTTGTTTTCTTCAGATGAATGTACGTGTTACCACAATGGATGCTGAGTTGGAGTTTGCTATACAGCAAACAACAACCGGCAAACAACTATTTGATCAAGTTGTTAAAACAATCGGATTAAGAGAAGTTTGGTTTTTTGGATTACAATATACGGACAGTAAAGGAGATTTAACGTGGATTAAACTATATAAAAAGGTCAGTCATTTTATCTTATGTTTTATCATTCCTTCTTTTCTTTTAATTATTTTTTTTAACATAATTTTTGTGCTCTTGCAAATAGCTCGTTTATTGCAATTTTGTGAAAAGTGATTTTTTTTGTGTAGAAAATTCTTTCTTGTTCATCTTCTAGTTTATTATCAAATTTTAGCTATATCTTCTTTTTTAATTGGGCATATGCATTACTCTTATAATTAATTGTAAAATATTATAATTTAAAAAATATGGTGTGAACACTACTCACACAACTTTCTTTTATTACAATTACTTAGAAAATGCTTTATAGAAACCATTTTAACACAACTAAAAGTGCTTAAAACAAATTTATCCAGATAAATTATTTGATTAAAAACTTTTCATATAAATTGGAAGTTTTATAGAAAATTTAGGAGAATAAAAAACTCAGAAAAGTGAAAAATCTTTCGATACTTTTAGAAAATTATATAAACTTCAGAGTAAATTAAGTCATTTAACCGCCCATTTTAATGCATAAAAAAACCGCGAGTTCGTACATTGTACTGAAATAGCACACTAGAGAGGCAAAGACTAGGCTCAAAAGTCCCTTTAACTGAATATTTTCTTGGATAAAAATTTAGCAAAAAACCATAGTTGTAGGCCCACCCTAGTGTAACGAGAATAGAAAATTAAAGAAAATAGTTAACCTTCTCTTCCATTTTTCATATTTTTTGATGAGTGAGTTATTGATCAAAAAATGGAGAAAAATGGATAATTTCAGTCATAATTTTCATAGGACAGAAGACACTAAACCTTGAGGATGTAACAATGTAAAAATTATAATTGTTAATTGCATCAGCTTTGTACATATGTAGATGACTTAATCCATAGGTCCGAAAGCTTGGCAAAAAATTATGTCTGAAATTGGCAATAAGTTTTTCTTCCATTTTGGAGAAAATAGTTGTGGCTATTTTTTAAGAAAATCTCAATAAAATAAATAGGCCTTCAGTATAGTGTTTACTGTTAACTTTATGGTGGTGGAATTTTTCATCAAATTGGGAATCTTAAAAATGCATTAAACTGTCCTTTATAGTATGTAGGACACAAAACTGTAAATTATATTTGAAATAGTTCTGCAGAGGAAATCCTTTCTCCACCCCTTCTCATCTAGAAGTGTCCCTAATAGTATTTTCCAGAGAAAATGTTTCATGTAAAAGTCATGAGTAAAATTTTTTTGAAAAAAAGAGTAAATTTTCATTTTTCTTTGGTTAAAACCACTTTTTCAGACTCTGGGGAAAATTAAAAAATTTACATCAAAGTGGATATTTCTGGTATAAACACTAATTAGAAAATTTGACAGTTGGTAACACTTCCTGTATTTATATTAAATGAAAAGAATGGAAACACATCTAGAATTTCACACTGTAATACCTCCTTAATCTGGGAGGTTATACTAAGTAATTTTTTTTTTTTTTTTTCGTTTTCTAAGAAATATGACAATTCATAACCTTCAGTTCCTTTTTGTTTTCGCCTAGAAATGATTTGTGTGAATCTTCTTTATATAATTGTCCTTGGTTAACTAAACAATACATTTTAAGCACAGTAATATTGTATAATTGTTCCCTCATTTATTTATAAAGGTTATAAAACGATATGGTAAAATTTTATTTAATCTGTGTAAAATGCCTGACGTTTTTTCCCCAATTCTTTTTTTCAAATGTCTTATGCATACAAATCATATCTTTTAACTTATTATTTTAATGTATTTTTATTATTTATTAATTATATTTTCTAAAAAAAAGTGTGATACCTTAAAAAGATTTTTTCTTTTATTAATGCTTTTATCTTTAAAAAATAAAATCATCCAAGAAAAAGTAATTATTATTTAGAAAAATTCTTAATGCCCTCAAAACACTTTAAAGATAACCTTCTCTTCCTCTAGTAACCTTTTTGCCTGAACGTATTTCAAACGAATAAAACTTGAAAGCCTTTGTATAGACAGTAAAAAAATAGCTTATCTAGTCAACCAATTCATTTCAAATACTCCAAATTTTGGCGATGATTATTTTTTTTTTTTAATATACATAGTTAAGCAGTATCACATGACTTCAATCCTAATGAAATGAAGTGTTTCTATTTATTATTTAAAGAGGTTAAATTTAAATAATTTTCTGAATTAGCATTAGAGAAATGTCTTAATATTTATTTCTTAACTCCCCTCAGAACTTTTTCTAAAATGAATTTTATCGAAAAATATTTACTATTTAAACAATTTAGTTTTTGAATGGTTGGCTGGAGGTCCAAAGAAATAATTTTTTTTAAATGTTCGGCGTCATTGGATATCTCTGGTGGTCCTTCAAGAAATAGTTAATGGAAATTGGAAAGGATGGATTAGTCATTGAAGATAAGATGTGCCCAAAACGTCGATTCTTCTGGAATTATCTTCTAGTTCGACCAGAAATGTGCTATTTTTTGTTACCGTTATCTAATATTTAATTTATCGATATAAGTTTTCTTTTATGGAATGTATAGTTGTAAAGTAAAGTAATCGGCAATTCTTCCCGGTAGGGGTTTAACGTCTAAACTACTATTAATTGCTTTACAAAATACATATGTCGCGTTTAGAAAAGAAAATTCACTAGAAACATGTTGTAACTTACTTTAATTATTTAAAATTCAATTTCTAATTCATATGGAAGGGAACTAGTAACGGACCAATTACCAATTTCTTTATGAAATGCATATGAGACGTTTGGAGAAAAATCGATTTGAAGACTTTTAAAATAATATTGATTTTTTTAGTCAATTTTACCAGTTTTTGTGAAAAATTGTTTTTTTTTTAGGAGATTTCCGGGGGAAGTAGAATTGGGGGTTTCCTCTTAAGTGTTATTTTTTGAGGGAATTCTACTTTTATATATATATATATATATATATAAGGCAGTTGCCATTATTTATATGTTGCTAAAAAATCTAAAAATTATTTGAGAATTTTTGTAGGCAACATCGTGTGAATGTCACCTAGGTATATATTTTCCAATTTTGTGCTTTCTTAAAAAAAAAAAAAAATCATACTCATCGTTCCCATTAATTTATAATAATATAATAAATTAATTACATTTGAATAATTAAAAGATAATTCTTCAATGAAATAATTCAACAATTGGAAATGTCCTTCATCAAGGTAAATACAAATCTCTCTTTAGCTAGGTCAGATGTTCAGCGTGTCAAGGAAACATTTTCATTAATTTATTTATTATTTTATTATTTATTTTAAATTTGATCTGTTTATCAGGGTGTATACATATACAGGGTGTTCATTTTAAGACGGCTCAAATGCATTTCACGCTTGAACGGTTAATCTGAGCAAAAAATGGTAGAGGAAAAATTTGTTGCCCGTCACCTCTAGTTTCAGAATATGTGACTTGATTTTAGATTCCTCCCCGCATACGCGGCTGACGCGCGACCAAAAGTGAGGGTTCGCAGTTGACCCCCATTTTCATATACACAGTTTTAAAGAGTATATAAAGTTATGAAAGAAAACGGAAAACGCAATTCGATATCTTCAAAATTAAAGGTGCTAGGCCATTTCAAAATCTGGTATTTTTAATCATATTTCAATTTTTTAACTTGTTATCAAAGAGAAAGAAGTGCACGCGATAGGTCATTTTTATGTATTTTTTCATCCCCTATCTATTAAAAATATTGCGTCAAAGGTGCCTTCTCGCAAGCTAGGTTAGCTAGAAAGTTATCAAATGCTCTCTGTATCTGAGGAGGCACCTTTGAAGGCACAGTACATGCTTCACAAATTGAGTAAAGTGCATTATTTGTTAAATTAAGGAATAAGTTTGATCCTTTACATGAAAGATATTGATCAGTTAAATATGTGGCAGGAAGTTTCCAATTTTTTTGGTAATTAAACGCAACTCTCCCAAAATTACCAAATAATTATTAAACCTTCTTGTTTGTAACGGATGTAAAATTAATTTTTAGCCATTTTGGGTATGTTTGAGAACATCTAAAGCTCTTAACATTTGATTTTTCTTAGAAAAATCACTCGGAAAATGACTTATTTCCCGATATTAAGAAAAAATACTAGCTTTACTGCCTTGGCAATATTTTTAGTAGAAAGGGGGTTGAAAAAATACATAAAAATGACCTATCGCGTGCTCTTCTTTCTCTTTGATAACAAGTTAAAAAATTGAAATATGATTAATAAATACCAGATTTTTAAATGGCCTAGCCACCTTTAATTTTGAAGATATCGAATTGCGGTTTCCGGTTTCTTGCATAACTTTTCATACTCTTTAAAATGGTGTGTATGAAAATGGGGGTCAACTGCGAACCCTCACTTTTGGTCGCGCGTCAGCCGCGTATGCGGGGAGGAATCTAAAATCAAGTCACATATTCTGAAACTAGAGGTGACGGGCAACAAATTTTTCCTCTACCATTTTTTCGTCAGATCATCCGTTTAAGCATGAAATGCATTTGAGCCGTCTTAACCCTTTCAGACCTAAGATTCGTAGATATAAAAATTAACCTTTTTTCCCCTTTTATAAAAATTATTTAGACCTGTTAAGTCGTATAATAGTGATTAAATTTAGGTCAATTATTTTAATTATACTGAAAATTTAATGTACACAAATGTGTACATTGGGTCGTGGTCTACATAATGAATAACAAAAGTATTTCATGAAAACATTTTATTTTAAAACTTGAAAACAGAATATTAAGTATAAAAAAGAACTACTACATAAAATTAGAGTATAAAAAAGTAGATATTTCGCTAATAACACTAATTATTTGTTATGAAAATTTATGAAACAATTTTTTTCTTTTTGTAAACACAAATGAACTTTACATTTATTACAAATAATTCTGGTTCTTCCTTTGCAATTTGGGAATTTGCATCTACTTGGCAATTTTCCTTGATCATGTTGAGGCCAGTGATGATAACCATCGTACTGGATGTCATCTGACGGTCTTATTTCTCCGGGACGGCGTGGAATGACCGGAGGAGGAATGGTGGACGAGCGTTTTCTTTTTACTGTAGATTTTTGATACAAAACTAAACTTTCGGATACCCGAATCCTAAACTGAAGCAAATCCAAAAAATGTTTTTTATTGATTCCTAAAACTTCTGCATCCTTTTTATATTCTATCCAACTTTGGACAACTGCAAAATCTACGGCATGGAAAATGGCTCTTAAAGTCCATTTTTTTGAACGAACGAAAATTCTGTAGTAACTAATTAGTTGATCAAACAAATCAACCCCACCCATAGCACAATTATAAGTTTTCACCAGTTCTGGACGTGCCACTGTCACATATTTCTTTTGATGTTTGTCCCACCTCTGAACTGTATCCTCATTTCCTTTTCCGATGAAATTTGAACATAGGGCAACTGGTCTGCTATCCAACCATTTTACAAGCGTAACTTCTTGGTTGCTTGTTACTTCATCCACATACCCTCTCTCTTTTTTCAATAATTCTTTGTCCCCTAGAAGAGGAATATTTTTCCCAAAACGATTTATCCTTACTGTTCCTCCAGCCATTATTCTTTTATGATTTAAAACTTCGAATAAGTTATACGATGAAAAGTAATTATCAAAAAATAATTGGTGACCATTTTCGCCTTCAAGTCTCTGAATTAGTTGAAGAACAACGGCTGGTCCTATTCCCATCTTTCGAGTATATTCTTCTTGCAGTTCAGTTCTACGACCTTGGTATAATATAAAATCATAAACCTGGCCACTTTTCCCACAAAGCATAAACATTTTGATGCCCCATGGGTTTGGTTTGCCTTTGACATATTGTTTTATGTCTAATTTCCCTGTAAAAGGAATCATCCCTTCATCTACGCACAAATATTGTTCGGTTTCAAGTTGCAAACATCTTTCTCGAATAGAATTATACAAAGGACGTACTTTGACAAACCTATCATTATTGTCTTTCGGTATTTCCAAGTTATTTACAATATGTAAATTTGTACGCAACTGAAAAAATCTGTCCCGAGACATATTCTCCAAGAATAGGTTCATTTTTATGCTTGTATCCCAGAACATCCGCACTCTTGGAAATTTCAATGTACCAATTGCAATGTGGAGCCCAAATAATACTTCTATTTCCTCCGGGGTTGCATTTTTGTATTTCAGTACGTTTTTTTGGACTGCATATAAATTTGTCATCTCAGCTATTAATTTAAATAAAGATTTTGGTATATACCGATAAAAATATTTAACTGGGGCTAGTAATTCGGTATCCCAATCATCGGCCTTTGGTTGGGACCATGTTGAGAAATGTTGGGATATTGGACGATGGCGCCATTTTATATCTTCTTTCTTTGAAAGTGGAGGTAAAGTCGAAGAAAGAACGACTTCTGCAGGTTCTATAGCTGCTGCTTCTAAATGTTCTATGTCTTCATTTTCTTCTTCCTCATCGATTTCTTCTACAGCATCATTTTCGTCTATCTTATCTGCACCAAGTCTCACACTTTTTTTTCTGTTCTGTTGCGGAATAACCGATAAATCTTCCTCTTCACTACACGAAGATAATTCGGAAACATTTGGATCTAAAAGCAACTCTTGGATTTTATCAATATCTTTATCGATATCATATACTTTGTTAACATCATACTTCGATAAACCAGCACGTTTTCCCATCTTGGGCTGTATTCTAAACAAAGTAAAAATCGAGAAACGAATAGATAAAAAGAAGCAACACATTATTACTCAAATAATAATATGAAAATTACATTTGTTTTGTCAACTGTAATAACAACGAAAATTTACAATTAAGCCCTGATGTACACAATTGTGTACATTAAAAGAAATCAATAAATAATTTATATAATCAGCATTAGAAAAAAAATGAATGTTTAATACCAACCTTTTACTTCCTTTAATGATGAAAAAATAAGTTCCTCGTCTAAAACTATCTAAATAACTAATAAAAATATTATATAAAGAGGAGGTTTCACTAATTTGCTTGAGTGAAATGCCGCGCTTTGAAAGAAAATGCAATACAGTTGCCAAATTTCGCCGACCAAGACTAAAGCGCTCCATTCGAGTAGAAGTGTGTTGTACAAATGTGTACAATGGGCTCCAGTGAAGAAAAATCTTAGGGTAACTATAGAAATCTAATACAAACTTTATGTACACATTTGTAGCCACGGGGTCTGAAAGGGTTAAAATGAACACCCTGTATATAAATTGACTAGCCACTAATAATGAATGAAGATTCCGAACATATTCTTTAAAACATTATCTTTTCCTTTATCTTAGAAGAGAGTGCTTTCATTCAAAAATTATAGTTTTTTGCAAAATATACTGTTTTTTTGCTTGCAATTTGTTTTCTATTTTATTTTTTCTTTTAAATTGCATGCATAATTTTTCTTCCATTACTATTTATTTTATTTATTTTTGTTAATTAATAGAAGTAATAAAAATTTTCAAGATTATCTTTTGTTATAAACATTTCATTTTTTAAAACCAATTAAAGTTTCGAGTTGTTTTTTTTATCAGCCATTTTTATCTATTGCAATCTTATCAACATAGAATTAGAATAGTAGATGGGACGGTTATCAACATAAATTACACATAAAAGTTACGATTGTTATGATATTTAATTTACATGAAGTCATACTTTTTTATGAATCAAAACACTGTTTTATTATTGTAACAATATAGTTTTTAAAATATTGTACTTTAATGAATTGCAGTCATTTATCCATTATGATAGAAAGTTTATATGGAGGGAACTCCGGCCGATAACGTTAGAGGTATGACTAATCCGTCTTCCCATTTCAACCTCGGGGAATAACTATTCTTTCCCAAACTTTTGGCTAGAAGTGTGCGAAATTAAGATAGAATTCTGGTACATGTGATCTGTATTTGTTAAACACTGAACTTAAATTAAAAAATGTTTTTAAAATTATCTTCAGTAAATTCGATTTAAGAGAATTAAAAAATATATACAGGGTGATCCATTTAAAACCCACCAATAACTTTTTAGGAAAGCGGAATTTCGAAAAAAAACCCACGAAGTAAACTATGTTTTTTTTTTTGGGTCTAGTTTTCAAATTTTCCACCCCCGATGCTGTATCTTCATTTTTGGCGGAGTTACGGCCAAAAACCTGATTGAGGTTTCATAAGGACCACTGGTTTTGACAATGATTATGAAAACTGCATAAAAAATTGCGAAAAATGGCGTTGACCCCGTTTCGATATCCCTAATATTAGTTGAGATATTTAAGATCAAAGTTACAATTTTATCTATTCGTGAACGGCTTTCAATATTAATTTTCCACGAGAAATACACGTTTTGGGAGGTCCTCTGACTGCCAAAAATGTTATTGGTGACGCAAAGTGAACAAAAAACAAATTTAAGATTTTAAAACATGAAGTGTAATGTAATGGTTGTGGGTGAATCAGGATAAATTTGTTTTATGATCAAATAAAAGCAACCAACACATCATTTTAATGTACCCTGTATGCAAGACTTCTTGACCTATGATTGCGGTAAGAATATCTTGCCAGGCTGTTGGTCTAGTGGTCATGAGCGTGGCTTTGTAAGTGGGAGATCCCCAGTTCGAATCCCGCGTATGCAGTCATTCTAATTACTTACAAAATCCTAATACTTTTTTTAATTAAGTGTAGTCATAGGCGGGATGATTGCTTTTATTTGATGATAAAACAAATTTATCCTGATTCACCCACAACCATTACATTACACTACCTGTCTTAAAATCTTCAATTATTTATTTATTTATTTTTACTTTGCGACACTAATAACATTTTTTGCAGTCAGAGGACCTCCCAAAACGTGTATCTCTGGTGGAAAATTAATATTGAAAAGTGTTTTCGACTATAAAATATTGTAACTTTGATCTTAAATATCTCAACTAATATTAGGGATATCGAAACGGGGTCAACGCCATTTTTCGCAATTTTTTATGCAGTTTTCATAATCATTGTCAAAACCAGTGGTCCTTATGAAACCTCAATCAGGTTTTTGGCCGTAACTCCGCCAAAAATGAAGATACAGCATTGGGGGTGGAAAATTTGAAAACTAGACCCAAAAAAACATATAGTTTATTTCATGGTTTTTTTCGGAATTCCGCTTTTCTAAAAAGTTATTAGCGATTGGTGCGTTTTAAATGGATCACCCTGTATATATTTACATCAGCAGTTTGTTTAAAATAAAAGTCAGTTTGCCAAAATAAATCAAAACACTTAAGTGCATCAATTATAATTAATGCACTTCTACAAATAGATAGTAATTTGTAAAATAAATCAAATGATTGGCAGCTACTAAATAATAAAAAATTATGACATCAGATACTTGCCCAGGAAATATCTCGTCTCTTTTTTAAACAATCAGTTGTATTCACGTTAAAAGTCTAGACAGTGATTAAACAATTCACAGAATTCAATTCAGTTAAAAAACTGTGGATAGGGGCGTTGCCTTTTTGTGGAAAAATGGGAGTTTGTTGTTTACAGTTGAACAGAGAAGGAGAGAGAATCTGATAAGTCGGTTGTTCTAAAAACAACACAACTTTAAACTGATTTATGATCGATCAGAGTAGTCAAAGAACAAATCATGTACTATTTTTTTTAGTCCAGGATATGCGCTTTTGGCAGCATGCATTGGAATGGAAACAAATGACCCAACTCTCAATTTAGTTAGGATTTTCATATCCGTGGTCTCCAGTAAAGTAAAGTAATCGCCTATTTTTTCAGGAGGGGCTTAACGTCCAACTACCAATTAGGTGTCGTGGACGGAGGTGACTAGCAAACATACTTTACTGTAAATTTCTTTTATTAACCATTAAATAAAATCCAAGGCCTAAGACTGGGAATCGAACCCAGTACCACAATGCATATTAGCTTTGCAGGTCTCGCCTCTAACCGCTCGGCTACCGTGGCGCCTTGGTCTCCAGTGTTCATCTAGTTTATGTGGAGTATGTCCTAGTCTTGATGTAGCTGAGTATTTTGATTTGGCCGGAAAAATACTTTTCAACATTTAAATATAACGATCACAAGTCGTGCTATATTCTTCTTCCTCCTCGGCGCTACAGTCCTGAAAGGTCCACGGCCTCCTCAATCAAGGCTCTCCACTGAACTCGTATCAAGAGCCTTTAATCGCCACCTTCGGCACACCCATTTTTTTTCTTAAATCCCTTTCGACGTCATCAAGCCAAGTCAGTCTTGTCCTACCTCTTCTTCTAACGCTTAGATTAGATTAGATTAGGGCGGCCTCAAGGCCTACTCCACTGCGACCCCTTCGGATCTATTGTGGCTCCCCTCACCTTAAAGCACACCTTCCAGACCTGTCCTTTTAATCAGACTCTTAATTCTAGAGAGCGACTCCTGGGTAAAGCTCACAGGCGTTGGTTTTTCCTCCCCGAGAAGTAACATCCTTAGCCAGACAAGCCCCTCACACTGACACAACACGTGCAGTGCCATTTCCTCCTCTTCCTGCACAGAACCTACAGAGGCTAGCCATCTGCCAGGCCCATGCGATGCATGTGTTTTCTGAGACTGTAGTGGCCCAGTTAATAGGCCTACAATCATCCTTATAGCCCCATGGCCTTGACGGATTAATTCTGTGGTCAGCCTCGGCAAATAGCCTTTAATAAACTCCTTCGCCTGTCTTCTGACGCTTCCGTGGCCTTCCATACAAAAGTCGTTTAGGGATTCTGTTCACCACCATCCTCTCCACATGTCCTCTAACCAACTCAATCTTCCTTTTTAAAAAAAAAATGCATTCAACGATGTCTCTGCTTGTTCATAAAGAGTTTGCAGTTCCAAGTTGGTGCGGATTCTCCATCTTTCTTCCTCGTTTACAGGGCCACCTACTGTCTTATTAACCTTAATAATATACTGCTGGTTTTTGATCGTCATTGGCACAAATATCCATCTTTATCCTGCATCCATCCCAAGATATTTAAAAAGTCTAAAGGATAACTTGCCATTTACATCTAAACTATTCTTAATGTGGATCTTTTGCGTGGTTATAGCTGTGTTGAATTATCATCTATTAAAAAGATTCGCCTTCATTAGAGATTATCCTTAAAGTCTCAGCGGAGATATTGCCCTTAAGGATTACCTAGTGTCTTGATTCTCTTATTAATTTATACTTTATTTCATTCATCAAAGATGACCAAAGAAGATCTCATCCACGATTTTATTAAACAACATTAGACCCAAGGAATCACTTTTTACAATTCCATTATGGATAGATTATTTTTTGGGCACATCTTTTTAACTCTTGATTGAATACTGAATTGGTGACTAAATAAACAGATGAAAAATATAATTTAGTAACTTTATTTCTATTTATGAATAACCTGATATTAAATGAACTTTTATTATTGATAAATTATAATTCTCTATCTCGTTTGAAAATACTCATTAAAATAAAGAAACTGTAAACAAAATAAAAAAAAATTAATGAGTAGAAAAACATTAATCTTATCAAGCAAGCAGTGGTTAAAAGAGTAAAAATATAGCAGAAATTTTAAAGAATCTTAATTCTAATTTAAACATTTGAGTACACATATGCTACGGTATAATTCGTTTTTAGTAATAATATTTCTTAATAAGAACGATTTACTATAACAACATTATTTTTCACAAAATAGATTAAATCTCAAAGTAGTGAAACACTTAACCATAATTGTCTAATAAAGCGTTTAGCTAGCTTTTTAATTCAAAATGACCGCGTAATATTATATTTGTTTATCCGAAGGCTGCCTAAGACCGTATATGTATGTATATCTAAACGTAGAAGGCTAAAACAACACTCAGGCTTTAATCATAAATTTTGAGGCCTTTTTTTTCATTCATTAGGCTATTTTACTTCGAAATTATGTATGCGGAACAGCTTAACAATAGTGCACGATAAAAGCAGTGTTTTATTTATTTTTTTAAAAATATTTTGAAGGTTAGGCCAAGCTAGTCACTTATTTATTTATTTTATCTGTACTTATTATGCACATTCTATTCTTGAACATAAGTTTAATAAAATGAAATGAATTGTTGTCGACAATAGAAAACCTTATGTGTAAACTGGTGTCACGTATGAATTTACTTAAAGGACATTACTTACAAAATAGATCAAGGAGATTTAACTACATCTGCTATTCGATTATTTCCTCTCAAATTCCTCAATGAATTTTGCTGTTTTGTTTTCTGATAGGGTTTTCCTTATTTTTGTAGTAGTGTTTTAATTTTATGTTAATAAATAATTTATTGGTAATATAAGTATCTGGCAAAATCACTTGAAGTTTAAATCATTTATACAACCAAATATGGAATTTTAGAGTAATACTATATAACTAAAATTGTTAATATGGTATTTGAATAACACACTTAGAAAAAAAAAGCTAATAAGGAAGTGAAGATTATTGTAGAAAAGATGAATTATTTCAATTTCGGTTAATAAAAAGTTATTTTCACATTACATGCCAGCCGGACAATATCATCTCAAGGCTAATAAAAACTTATAAAATGCAGCTACCACAAAAGTGTACTTCAGATATGGTAAGGGGAATTTAATAATAATAAACAGATTTAAATTATTATATTTAAGAACAAGTAAATAAATAAATATTTGTACAATACAATAATCGTAACAAAAACTAAGTTTTATTTTGTAAATACAACAACTTTTCATTCAGAATTTATTTTTGTCTTTATTATTATCTTTAAAGTAAATATTATAATAACACTTTTTCTCTAAAATTAAAGCGCATGGTTTTTAGTTTTTGATTCTTTAGATTTATACTACCTTTTAATGCATGTTCTTTGTAATTAAGGACTTAATTAAAATATAAGCATGTTTTTGTTATTGAAAGTTCAATTTTAACTCAAGCTTTGTTCATCTATATATTAAAAAAGAAAACATTTCTCTCAAATATTTATTTCAAAAATAAAAGTTCTTAATATAAATGAAAATACTTTATTTCAACCTAACTAGTGTTTTTATTTTTTATTAAATGAAGTAACTAATTTCTTTTTCATTTTTTTTTCTTTTTCGATTGTTTGAAATTTATTAAGTTTCGTACATCTTGTTTGATTTGAAAACAAAACAAAAAATATATGTTGTGGAGAGCACTCATAACCTTTCTCTTGTCCATATTCTCACTTTTCTTACTCTCCCTTAATCGTTAATGTTGCGAAGTTAAGAAATATTAAATGTATTGAGCGCGGATCTTACTCCGTCATAACTCTGTAATCGAGCATTTTAAGAATATAGAATTATCAAGTGAATTGTAAGGTTAGAGGAGGTTTTAAATGTATGAAGTACTCTCAGTCAGGTTTTATACTTCAGGATCAAATTTCTTTCAAGTGATTAATTCTAATTCGTTCTTATCAGAAAATGGATTACCTTATTAAAGTTTGGATTCCTGATATTTCTTTGTTTCAATTATGTTCTGCATACATACAAAAGTGGGAAATTTAATAAGATTGTAAATTATCCTCTTGGTATCAATAAGGGAAAGTAAAAACAAGAATACTTTCCTTCTATAGTTTCTTTCCGTCTTAACTCGTTAACATTTGGGTCGTTGCCCTAATTTCTGCTTTGACTTGGGTTAACAAAGATTTCATAATCAGAAAAAAATAAAAATAAATTTTCCATCCTAATTTTAAATAGGAAATATATTTATTCATATTGCTTATATCTGTTTTACAACGCTTATAACCATATCTTACTACTAGAAACCAAAAGGTTAGTCTTCCATTTTTATTATCAAGAAGCTTTACAATTTCATACATTTACAATTTAGTTTACAATTTCTTAATGAAGTTAACTTTATAGAATTCTTAAAATTACCTTTGTCCTTGTTTTTTGAATGAATATATACCACATATTTTTTGACTAACTAAGGAGTATACATTCCAAAGGTGGATTATATTGAAACAGAAGAATAGTGGAACCTCCACACTTAATGTATTTGTGTATTTAATGTTGGGAATTTGTATTTAGAGAATTTCGAGTGTTTCTTAACAGCAGATATTTTTAACAATGTTTAGATTTTTACATTGTTTAGTTGCAGTATTTTTGTATTTTATTTATTTTTTCTAGTCTGGTTTGAAATATCCTTGGAATTGATAATACAAGTAATTTTATTCATTCCACCATAATGCAGCAAATCTTTTTTAATTTTTATATTTTCTAAACCGAAAAAAAAATGTATTAAAGACATTTTTTAGAAATTATATGCAAAACAATTTATTCAAAACAAAAAATTTGTATAATAATTTAATTATTTTATTTAAATAAAGCATTTTTTAAAAAAACACAGACTGTTATAATCATAACATTGCATTTTTTTGATTGCTGCATGCTGGGACGCTGTATGGAAGCCAGATATAATCTCTTGGGTGAGTTCTGGTCTTATTTGCAATGCAGTTAAAAAAAAACAAAAAAGTGTGTTTTGAATTTTCTTTTAGTTTTTTTAAATTTCTTATTTTGATTTTTTTGTTTAATGAACTTTGCCAATATTGAAGCCTATATAGTATAGTAGTGGAAAACGGCTTTCTGTAAGTGTTCTGTACAGCTTTCTCCGTACTGAATAAATAGAAAGAGAGAAGCTCCCTTGCAAAAGATAAGAATTGGTGGACGACTCATCATACATTATGTTGTTATCCTACTTATTCACTTCGGTGCATCATCCAATATTTTTCTTTTCTTTTTTTTTCCTTATGATTTAATTTTTTGCCCATAAAATTTAATATTCTTAAGGAGGTAATTCTCTTTGTTTTTATTGTTTTTCTTTTGTCTAGGCATGTATGTAGTAGTGTGTATTAGTGATATTTGTAAGCCAAATATGTAGCCCCTTTTGATTGCTTTTTAGAAAAGCAGGAATTTTAATTATTATTTTATTTCATTGTTTTAAAGTTTTTAATTTTGAAATAATATCTAGTTATTTCAGAATAAATGATTAATTTTATAATAAAAAAAGTACCATATGTATTATCCTCCGAAAAGCTTACATTCTTAACTCAGTCTTCAGATGTGAATTATTTATTTATTTATTTTAAGGAGATAATATTCTACATTACAGTCTTTATATCTGCTGTACATAAGGGAGTTTATCGTTTTAATTCAGTTATTTATTGTATAAAAATGCACAAATTGCATTTAGGTAATTTAAAAGTAAAACTTGCATCCCTAAAAAATCCAATAATTATGCTTAAAAAAGTTTCTTCTAAATTTATTCATTTGAACTAAACTTTACTACATATGTGTACTCACTATATTATTTATTTACTACCTTAAAGAGAATAAACACTGTCCCTAGCCATGGAACAAAGCTTGCAGTAAATCTTTCACTTTTGCAAAGTAATCAATTAATAATAAGTTATGGAATTAAAAAACCTGATGGTTATATTATGTATAAGAGTTATGATTTTATTGTTCCAAATAATGTTATAAATATTATCAATGAAACGTAAATGAAGTAAAAGTGAAATAAATAAAGTTATCTATGCTTACGTTGAATTTTAGTGTTGATTGAAATCTTAATATGGATTCGATTAGAAAAAAGTAAGAACATTATCATTGAAACGTAAATGAAATAAAAGTGAAATAAATAAATAAAGTTATCTATTCTTACGTTGAATTTCAGTGTTGATTGAAATCTTAATATGGATTCGATTAGAAAAAAGTAAGAACATTATCATTGAAACGTAAATGAAATAAAAGTGAAATAAATAAATAAAGTTATCTATTCTTACGTTGAATTTCAGTGTTGATTGAAATCTTAATATGGATTCGATTAGAAAAAAGTAAGAACATTATCATTGAAACGTAAATGAAATAAAAGTGAAATAAATAAATAAAGTTATCTATTCTTACGTTGAATTTCAGTGTTGATTGAAATCTTAATATGGATTCGATTAGAAAAAAGTAAGAACATTATCATTGAAACGTAAATGAAATAAAAGTGAAATAAATAAATAAAGTTATCTATGCTTACGTTGAATTTTAGTGTTGATTGAAATCTTAATATGGATTCGATTAGAAAAAAGTAAGAACATTATCATTGAAACGTAAATGAAATAAAAGTGAAATAAATAAATAAAGTTATCTATGCTTACGTTGAATTTTAGTGTTGATTGAAATCTTAATATGGATTCGATTAGAAAAAAGTAAGAACATTATCATTGAAACGTAAATGAAATAAAAGTGAAATAAATAAATAAAGTTATCTATGCTTACGTTGAATTTTAGTGTTGATTGAAATCTTAATATGGATTCGATTAGAAAAAAGTAAGAACATTATCATTGAAACGTAAATGAAATAAAAGTGAAATAAATAAATAAAGTTATCTATTCTTACGTTGAATTTCAGTGTTGATTGAAATCTTAATATGGATTCGATTAGAAAAAAGTAAGAACATTATCATTGAAACGTAAATGAAATAAAAGTGAAATAAATAAATAAAGTTATCTATTCTTACGTTGAATTTCAGTGTTGATTGAAATCTTAATATGGATTCGATTAGAAAAAAGTAAGAACATTATCATTGAAACGTAAATGAAATAAAAGTGAAAAAAATAAATAAAGATCTATTCTTACGTTGAATTTCAATGTTGATTGAAATCTTAATATGGATTCGATTAGAAAAAAGTAAGAACATTATCAATGAAACGTAAATGAAATAAAAGTGAAATAAATAAATAAATAAAGTTATCTATTCTTACGTTGAATTTTAGTGTTGATTGAAATCTTAATATGGACTCGATTAGAAAAAAAGTATATATAAAGATACATAAACAAAGTATTTAAGCATTAGTTCAATAGATGCAAAGAACCTTAATTTATTGAGCACCTGAACCAAAAAATAAAAAATAAATTATGAGAGAAAACTATAAAAGTCTTAAACATTGTTAGTAGTTACATGAATGGAAGGAATTATTCAACAACATTTACCATTTCCCGTAACATTTTACCAACAAAAGCGCAATATATATGAAAAGTAATGATATAAAGCTTCGCTTATTTTGATCAATAAAAATTGTTCTATTCAGTTAACATATTTTAAAACTTCAGCGAATGCAAGAAATATTTTAAGGAAAGATTTAACCGTATAACATAAGATCGTATCCCAACAATGTTAATTTAGTTGAATAAACGATGTTTTAACAGAGTTATCACGATTGTAGGTGGTATTGGTAAAAGATCAATTTTTATTGACAGAAATTGTTTAATATTTCTTTTCTCTCTGAAATGCTTTTATTAGGATTATGTTGATGTTCTAAAAATATCTGTGATGTGAATTTCATTCTATTTAAGTATTCTTTTGTTATGTTTCTGTTCTAAGAAAGTAGCTTTTGCCTAGTAGGTAGATAGTATCCGGATGTTTCTATTAAAACGCCATTTTCCTATTAATAGAATTTGCATTGTTAGCAAATAGCAATTAGTAATTTTGAGATAATATGCTTCTGATATCCCCGCTATTAACAACTTCAGATTTAATATTTTTAATTGGAAAATAATACAAGTAATTTGGCGTTTATAGTAGAATATAAATCTGCTTCAATTCTTACTAAAATAAAATAAAAAAACCTCGCTTTTAAAAATGGCTATTATGAATAGTATCTTCTTAAACCTTTAAACCTTCTCACCTTGAGCCAGGTATTTGCCTGTAACTCTTCTACCGTCATTATTTAAGGAATTAGACTACAGCCTGAAAAAAGAAGTTACAAGTAAAGCCTTATGAATCAGAAATACTTCTTTCTCTGTTGGAAATCCCATTTTTCCTTAAAAATATAAGTTTTATTTTATATTGTTTATTTCATAACAAACTTAATCTTCGTTTCACAAATATTAACTCAGGTAAGTAATTCAAACATTTGGTGATCATTATTATTTTTTATTCGTGGGCTTTGCTTTGCCAACCAATCGTTCCCATTTCTCTCTAATATATTTTCAGGGTTCTGTACACACCTTAAACGGGATCATCAGCACTTTTGCTGATTCCACTAGACTTTCTTTAAGTGTCCTGAGATGCTAGGATGTTCTAGGCAGATCAACATCTCTTATAATAGTTCTTTGCGTTTCTCAAAACCGTGAGAAAGAATAATGGAATAGCGTGATAGTTATTGTCATTGTAACCATCATGTAAGAGATAACATGTTTGCAGTTCTTCTAAAATGATTTGTATTCTGAAATAATGCAAGATAAGCAACCGTTTAGGTGCACTTTCGTGATATAAAGTACTTAATGTATTTTATTATAAATTTTGTCTTTAAATAATAAATAAAGAAAATACTAATATAATAAGGTTGAATTCTTGTTTTGTGAAAAGTAGTCAAATATTTTTTTTCAAGACATGTTTTAAAGAAACATAAATTTTTAAATTCACTAAAGCAAGCAAAATAGTTAAAAACATAGACGTGTATAGGATCAGTAATTTAAAGAATTTTCATTTGAAGGACAAAAGTAAATAACTAAATATTATTCTAAAAGCAAGCAAATGAATATATCTTTAGTCCTCTTTTCGTGTGAATGTTTTAAGGATTCAATGTAAGAAATCTTTTGTCCTTCAAAGAAAAAGAAACAAAATTGCTTCAATTAACGAGAAGAATTGATATCAAAGCTGTTTTTCCATTTGGTATAGGTGCTTTTTAAAATAATCTTTTACTAAATATATCTGAAAGACATCTTAGTTTCCAAAGGTTAGGCTAATATTTAATAAGATAGAAAAATAGTATGGAAAATGTGGTTTCACATGCCATCTTACGTATCCTAAATACATAGATAGATTGTAGAGAGGAATATGTGGCTTCACAATTGCCATCTTATGTAACCTAAATACATAGATTGTAGAGAGGAATATGTGGCTTCACAATTGCCATCTTATGTATCCTAAATACATAGATAGATTGTAGAGAGGAAAATGTGGCTTCACAATTGCCATTTTATGTAACCTAAATACATAGATAGATTGTAGAGAGGAATACGTGGCTTCACGATTGCCATCTTATGTATCCTAAATACATAGATTGTAGAGAGGAATATGTGGCTTCACAATTGCCATCTTATGTAACCTAAATACATAGATAGATTGTAGAGAGGAATATGTGGCTTCACAATTGCCATCTTATGTATCCTAAATACATTTATAGATTGTAGAGAGGATAGCTAGAAAGCCCATATCTACAGTAGCTTTAAAGATTTATTATTATTTTAATTCTTTTTTAAATGCCTCCGTACAGTGTTCTCTCCAACAGTAAACACTGCCATAACCAAACAGTATGCTGTTAGAAGCACTTATCAAGAGAAAATCTAAGGGCCAACAGTTGGATTCGAACCCGGCACCTCCGCGTGCGAATCCAATACGCTAAACGCATCGCTAATCTCCTCCCTCTAAGATCTATTATTTGTTTTCTTTATTAGTGTCACACTATCTTCATAGAATATAAACACCACTGTAACTTAGTGGTGTTGTGACACGAGTTTGTTAGTGCACAGAACCTCCCAAGTAATAGGGTACATCTACTGCCTTTGTAGGCCCTGTGTGTGTAGTACTGGGTGATTTGTGAGATTACGCTACTAGCTGGGACTCCCAAGATCCCTGAAGAAATGGCTAATTCTATTTCCCAAAATGGGATGACCTATATAGGTATAAAAAAGAATAAATAATATCAATTTTAATTTCAGTTTTTTACTGTATTTGTCCTAGATATCCTTTTCTCCCAGTCCCGTAACTCTGGAGGTCTTCTTGGACGCCATCTATCCAATTTTCCCTTGGATATGCCCTTTCTTCTTCTTCTTCCTTCGGTTCCAGTGATCCATCTCGTTTTTCCTTCAAAGCGCCATCTTTCATCATATAAGTAATAATTTATAGGAAGAAAATCCTAATGTGTCTGGATTAGAATACTTTTTTAAATGAATTCTTTTGAGTTTTTATTAAACTTTTTTTTTGCTGTTCGCAATTTTTATGGTGTAGAATACATTTTTTTCTATTAGATTCCACCTTCTCGTAAGTAATGCACCACTGACTTCAATAATAGTGACCCCGTTTTATTTTTTGTTGGAAATTATCATATATTATTAAATTACTAATTTCATCCAAGAAATAATGTTAGAGATTTATAGTTGACAAATATATTATTTATCTATGTGTATAGTATATAAATTTATATATGCAATTTTCACAAAAGGTTTCTTTGCGAAGATGTATTTAAAATAATACATTTTTACAAGGTCAAAAAAGCGTGTGTAAAATATTAGATGTGCCAGGGTCTTATAATATGTCAAATCCTTGAAAATATTGTTGTCAGTAGGTCACAATTTAAACAAATTTAATTATATATGCATAATCTTCTTTAAAGAAGAACTTAAATTATTTTAATCAGGCCTATTTTATTTGTTTGGGTAGTTGGTAGAAAAAAAAAATTAATTTTTTGTTTATTTATTTTTAAGGTGATGAGCCAAGATGTTAAGAAAGAAAATCCACTTCAGTTTAAATTCCGAGCTAAATTTTACCCCGAAGATGTAGCCGATGAATTAATTCAAGATATAACGCTACGTCTATTTTATCTTCAAGTAAGTATCTTTTATTTAGTTTATTCGTCTTTAATTTTTTTTTTCAAATAATGATGGATAATATCTGGGTTTGTATGGTACAATTTCACTCCAATCTTAAGATTTCTTTGCTATTAGTTCTCTTTTTAGCTTCCGTAACAGATTGATTCTTTCCGGGAAAGTATGATGCAGCTCACACTTGGAGAGCTCCCTGTAGAGTTTCCATGAAGGGAAATAATGATCTGGATTAGGTTCTTAACATTCCTGACCAAAGCAAAGAAGATGGAAACTTAAAAACATTCCCAATACTTTTAATAAGAATGAATGTAAATTCATTTTTTACTGTTTATACTAACTAGTAAAAAGAAATTCACTCTTATGATGGATTTTTTAGACTTTAATTGCTTTCCTTCTTCATAAAAATCGTACTCAATTGAATGTATGATTATAAATATGGAAAGAATGTGTCTATATCTTACTGAAATTACCATTAACTCATTTTTTTTAAAATTGGACTTATACCACTTTCAAAAATAACAGCTCATATATTGTTTTTGTGACTTCAGGCGCGTCAACATCTAAGGTTATTGGCGCCCGGAGCTTTTTTCAGTGCACTGCCGGCCTCCGGACAGTGTTCTCTCGTTACAAACAACACTGTCCATCACCGGACAGTGAGCTGTAAGAAGCTCCTAGGAAGAAAAAAATCTAAGGGTCAGCTGCTGGATTCGAACCCGGGACCTCCGCGTGAGAGTCCAGTATGCTAACCTCATAGCTAATCCCTTCCCTATATATTGGTTTTACAAATGCTTATTACTCTTGGGTTTCTTCTACTTGTATAATTAGGATATTAATTTACTAAATAAAAAGCTCAAATGTCATTTAGGGTAGTATTTATTTATTTTTTGTTTTGACTTTTTGATTATTATGTAAACAATAACACTAGTTGTTAAAATATTACCTATATAAACAAAGATATTGAATTGTTATCCAAAATTTTAATAACTTTTGTTATCTGAAACTTGAGTCATTTCTCATAAGCTCATATTACATAGATTTGAAAATAATTTTTAATACTATTTTATCAGAAGCTGTAAAAGACAAATAACATTCGGGCTAATAATGATTATTCAAAATTGCTTTTTACTTCCACTTTAATTTATCAAAATTAACTATTATTATTTTATATTTCTTAACTCAAGATTATAATTAGGGCTAGATTTCATTTATTTGTAGCATTCTGCCATTTGTGGCCAGTGTCACGTTTTCAAGTAGAGTTTCTCTTTCATTTAAATTTGTAAAATTTACTTTTTCTAGTAAATGCACTTTTTATATACAGCTACTATTCGCTGTTAACCTGTCGAAATGCGTATAATTTTCATATTACTGACCTGTTTCCTATTTTTAAGCAACATCTAATGTCGATTTATCATTTTGATATAGAGATATTGTCTTCCACTTATAATTTTCTTATCTCACATGTTACCCTTAAAGGGAAAATTTTTAGTAGAAATCAAATTCACTACACCAAGCTGAAGGATCAACTTCTGTTGATGGATGAAAATCTGAAATCGTTAAGCAACATGTGCCTTTAGAATCAGCATATTATTCATTACTACCAACCTAATTATATTTTAAAGTTTAAATACAACGTTTTTTGTTGTGCGCTTCATTTCGTCGATATCTCGTATATTTTTGTACTATTTGTTCACAAATAAAGAGATTAAGTGCTTTGTATTCCGTTGACAAAAATTTTTGTGCTTTATTGAAAAAACTCTTTTTTATTTCAATGATTTTTTTTTTTTTTTTGTAAAAAATGTTATTAAATCAGCTAAATGAAAAGAGGAACAATAAACAAAAGACCGTTCACACGGTAATTAATAAATTGAGGATGTTGAATGAAAAGAAGAAAACAATAGGTAATATTTATTTCCGATGTATTGTGTAAATATTTCGCTTGTTTTTCTTTCTTTTTTTTTTTAAAAAAAAACTAAACCAAAGTATATTAACGAGGTAAACTTGAAAAAAAGAAATATTTTTTATACATTTTCTAAAGAATTTTGAAAATCAGAGAATTGATTTTGCATATTATATTTTCAGCTTCTCTTAAATTATAGAAGCGTTTTTCTGATGTCTTAAATATTTTAATTTTCAAAGTAATTTATTATTTCTAGGTGAAAAACTCAATACTCTCAGATGAAATATACTGCCCACCAGAAACTTCAGTATTACTAGCTTCTTATGCTGTTCAAGGAAGACATGGTGATTTTAATAAATCAATTCATAATGCGGGATTTCTTGCAAATGATCGCCTTCTACCACAGAGGTATTTTTTTTTTTTTTTTTTAAATTTTATTAAGAGCTTCATTGTTATAATGTAAGAAAAAGTTAGGTTTCAAAATTCATTCGTTCAACTTGTTACAAAAAATTAGGATTGGAATGATTTAAGGAAAAGTTTTTGTGTCAGGAAGGAAACAAAGCAAAAATTTGATTACTATGTTTGCTACTTCCAAGTACTACCTGTATGGTTGTGCTTTTATTTTGTTAGCATTTGAAATGGAAAGCATTTTACCAAAACTCAAAAGAATGAATAAAATTTTATCATATTTTAAAGAATCAATGATTCTTGAAAGAATCAATGTTTGTGTAATCTATGTTTTATTATTGCTATTGATTCTATGGGAAGGTCTGGTATCCGAGACCATGCAGCCTAAAGCGAGAAGGCAATAGATGGTGCTGATAGGTAAATTTCCTCTATTTACAATGTCTAGAATCTTCTCAGAATCTTTGTTGGGAAATGATTTCTTCTGATAGCAAAGATTCACTTTTCTCATTTTTGTGAACTCCTGATGGCAACCAAGTGAAACAGGATGTGAAAAGTTGTTCCCTACACTTGGCCAAAGCCTCACCAAGAGAAGAACCTACAGTGTTTAAAGAAGCCAGTCATTACCAGTTTGTTTTGGTTCCTCATGGTTTTAACATTGATTTTGGGAATGGAACTAGTTGCAAGTTGAAACTCCAATCATGGCCAGCTCATCAGCAACTTCGTTGTCCCAGGTGATAACATGACTGGCACCCACTCCAAGAACTAACTCAGTCGAATGTTTAACTGAAGTCTCAGTACTTCTCAGATAGTCACAATGCACTAAGTACGATTTTGATGATTTTTAATCGGAGATTATTTTGCATACAATAAACTGATGTGAGACAACGGATTAGCCTTTATATTAGCTATGAACTTTTTTTCTAATTATAATTATGAAACAAACACCTCATTTTTGTTTTTTTTTTTTTTGTTTTTAGAGTTATGGATCAACATAAAATGTCTAAAGAAGAATGGGAACAAAGTATAACAACATGGTGGAACGAACATAAAGGAATGCTAAGAGAAGATGCTATGATGGAATATTTAAAAATAGCGCAAGATCTTGAAATGTATGGTGTCAATTATTTTGAAATCAAAAATAAAAAAGGGACCGAATTGTGGTTAGGTGTTGATGCGCTTGGTCTCAATATTTATGAAAAAGATGATAAGTAAGCGATTTCTTTTACTATTTACTATTAGTATTTTATATTATCTTGATATCATAGTAATGTTGCGTGAAAAAGGATTTCTATGCAATTTATCGACTTTAAGTATTGCTTACTTACTTACTTTTGTTGGCTTGTACTATCTCTTAACGATTAACATTCAGGTGGGATGACTTCTTCGTTTATCATCATCCTTGCCAGTTATTATCCGAAGACCATTTCTTCCCGGATTTCTTTATCTCAGATTTCGAGGTTAATGCTTTTTGTTCTGGTAGCAGTAATTTATTAGGTCTTCCCTTTGGTGCTACCTTCCTCAAATGCCAGTTTAATTTCCTGTTTGAGTAAAAATACGATCGGTATGGCCGCGTTCGTCAAGGGTAGGCCCTCTTGACCTTTATAAAAGCTGGAGTCCCTCAAGGAAGCATTCTAGGCCCTTTTCTTTTTCTAATATATACTTCTGACTTACCTCTGTTCCAAAATACAATAGTTTCAACATTCGCTGACGATACTGCTATACTTTCATTCCACTCCGATCCTGGCCAAGCCAGTCAGAACGTTCAAATCCATTTAAATTTTTTTGAAACCTAGTTCCGAAAATGGAAAATAAAAATAATGAGCAAAAATCAGTGCACATTACGTTTACTTTACGAAAACCTGCGATTCCACCAGTTCAAAGGGTGTAACGATTCCTCCAGCTAACGTAGTACGATACTTAGGACTGTACATTGACAAGAAACTCACGTGGAACCCACATACTCGACTGAAACGACAAGACGTGAACAGACGCTGTAAGCTACTTACTAGACTGCTTGACCGCAGATCCAAACTCGACTTAAAACACAAACTGACAATTTACAAGACACTTTTAAGACCCATATGGACATACGGAGCTGAAGTGTGGGGCTCAACCAAACCCTCGTAACTCCAAACGCCTGCAGACACTACAGTCTAAAATCCTACGGAAAATCCTGAATGCTCCTTACTACATTTCTAACCTTACCATACACACTGACCTTCACATCCCCTTTGTCACTGACCTAATAAAGTCTCGCTACCGCAACTTTCACAGCCTTCTAGCTCTCCATCCACTAATCCTCTTGTACAACAGCTCTCCTCTTCTAACCTTCCAGACAATCCTCCTCGTCGCTTGAAGCGGAAATGACCTAGGGACCTACTGATATGAGTACAATCCACTGAAAAAGAGTTTCACCAATGGGTGATTGCTCTTACATGACATTCATGAGAACTTAACCAGTTTCATCAAATTTACTTGATGCAACATTTCTTGCAGTTGTAAATATACTAATAAAGTGAAAAAAAAAATAGTAAAAATATTTTAATAAACTCACAACTTTGCCATATTTTGTTTCACTCTTTCTGATTTGGCTAGAACCATCAGATGTCTATTCTTTCTCTCTATCTTCTTTTTTCCCCCCTTTAAAAATGTTAAAATGTTAATTTCTACTGCGTTACATTCAGATTTATGCGAACAAAGAATTGACAAATTATTAAGGTTTCATGAAAACAGTTAGTAAATTTGTAGTATGAGAACCTCATATAATTACAGTAATTTTTCTTGTACCTAACTAGCCTATAAGTTTGACTCCTTTATTTTGGTGTAATATCGGCCATTATAGTTTCTATAAAAACGATTATTTGCTGCTTTAGGTTTATAAACAACAGTTTCATTGCTTTTTTTTTAAAAAAGTATGGCTAATTTTGGAACAGTTTGGAAAGGTTTGAACAGTGAAGAAACTAGTATACTTTCATGCTTTGGTTCTTTATAAACATGAGATTTATAACCATATTTTCATATATTTCAGACTTACCCCTAAGATAGGATTTCCTTGGTCAGAAATAAGAAATATATCTTTCAATGATCGTAAATTTATTATCAAACCAATTGATAAAAAAGCACCAGATTTTGTATTCTTTGCTGCAAGGGTCAGAATTAATAAAAGAATTCTAGCTTTGTGTATGGGTAACCATGAGCTGTATATGAGGCGTCGCAAGCCTGATACAATTGATGTACAGCAAATGAAAGCCCAAGCTAAAGAAGAGAAATTGGCTAAACAACAGCAGAGGTTAATATCTGTTTTTACTTCAATCTTACTATTAATGTTCTTTTGAAACCATATTAGAATTTAGTTTTACACCATCCATCTATTTCTAGAGAGAAATTACAACTTGAAATCGCCGCTAGAGAAAAAGCTGAAAGAAAACAACAAGAATATGAAGAAAAAATTAAATCTATGCAAGATGAAATGGAAAAGAGACAGCAGGATCTGCAAGAGGCTCAGGTACTTATTGTAGATGTATTAACATCTGTTAAGTATCATTAATCATACGTAATTTGCCTGTAGAAATTGTTGTTATAAGTAACTTAATACAGGATAAATTGCTACCCAGCACTCCAGAAATTCAAACTGGCATATTGTACCCCATTCCCCTGATTACAGTTAATTCACTGACAATGCTAATCCGGAGATCCCGGGTTTGACCTACTATATCTTTACTTAATGTTAAGGTTAACAGTGCTTCCACTATTAATGTCCGAAAAAGGCATTAATTTTTCTATCGTTTCGGCAAACTTAATTAACCAGTTAAGCGTGTTTGTGTACACGTCAAACCAAATCTCTATTTCGGTACGTTGGACGTGCATACTCGTTGTGAAAAATATAAAATTGCCATTAACTATAAGAACTCGAAATTTTAATAAAATACAATAAGAATATTATTTGGAGGGATGTTTCCTTTATCTTACCAATAGAACTGCGGTGGGAGTCAGCCAAATGATAAGTGGTTAGTACATGTTTGGTCTCCGCATTAGAGATTGGGAATAACACCCTTGTGCAAAACCGTTTTTACCTTAGATAGAGATTCAGACCTCAGTAGAGCATGATTTCATTTCGCATAGAATTCAAAGCTCTTTTCTTCCTTGTAAAAGCTCTTGCGTCCCTAGTTAACTAGGCAATGCATACGTGAAGCGGTGCAATATTTTGAATGAACACAGAATGCTCTGTAATCTCAAGCCCCGAGAGATTGCAGCAAAAAAGTGCTTGCAGTGACTTATTACGCTGTTGTAAACTTTTGGTTGTTTTGTCCTGCGTTCGACGTGTATACCACGTCATTGTCTGATTTTAATTCCGCACACTGTGGAGAGTTTTTAAAACTAAATTCCACGCTTAACTGGTTAGGTCAAGTAATAAAATCTGGCTAATTTTTACTGTATCACCAACAAGATATAAAAGTAAATATTTTAACCAGAAAAAAAACTACCAAATTTTGCGCCTGCATAATCCCGCAGCTTAACATTTCTTCTTTAATAATAACATGTGTTTTTACAATTTCCCAATAATTTAACATTTTATGCTTGAATTTAACAAATTATTATTCAGGAAGCATTACACTTAATTTTAACTTTTCGGAATCGCCAAATTCCTTTCCCCATAACTGAAATAGCTGAAATATTCATCCACCTAAACTTCTCAATCAACAGCTTAAAATTTCGAGTTCAACATACTTAAGAAGATAACTTTCAATATTTTCTAAAATTTCAAGTAAATACAGACTCAAGGCGAAGACTCTTTCACCACGTTCTCCCTAATTCGATTGTGGTTTTTTAAATTAATTAATCCATAAGGAGGGAAACTATTCAGTTTTCTCGTTTTTCATCTTTTCGCCTACTACGAATATCAAATAGCGATGGATGTTTACAGGAAATGATCCGTCGTTTAGAAGAACAACTGAAACAGTTGCAATTAGCCAAAGATGAACTAGAGGCACAACAGAATGAATTAACAGCAATGATGAATAGGTTAGAAGAATCAAAGAATATGGAAGCTGCAGAACGTGCCAAATTAGAACAGGAAATTCTGGCCAAACAAGAAGAGGTTACAAGAATTCAAAGCGTTGTAGAAGCTAAGGATGAAGAAACTAAGAGACTTCAGGTACATATTATTTCTCAGTACTTCTTTGTGAATTTGATAGTAAATTTTAATAACTAGTCGCTAAACGCTTTTAAATTAGATTACATCTCTTGCAAATATTATTTAGTTTGATAATATACTTGATTTTTTTTTGCATGCCGCTTTGGGAACCTAATCACCATTAGGCAGAATTAATTTCCTTCTAAGTAAAATTTAAAAATAATTGGAATATTACAGATCACTTTTTCAAAATAGGATTTATTGAAGTTAAAACTCAAACCTGGTTAAAACTAAATTAATTCATACTAAAATCTTATTTTTCCCTCATGTCACGTAAAATAACTTTACCAATTTCTTTCCATTCCAATTATTATTGGAATATTATTGGTTAAACAATTGAAGTACTGATTATACAAGTTTACTGAAATTTTCTCATATTTGTTTTCTGAATCAAAGTTACTAAAATTATGTGTAAACATTTAAGTTAGTCACTTTTTTTGCGCAACACTTAAAATAATTTAAAATTAACGTTCGTTTGCAGTAAATCATTATAATTTTTATTATAAATTCAACACATTAATTTCCGCAATATTCACCTAGTACAACTTTCTGACATTTTTTTTTTTAATGTGTACGATGAACTTTATCAAAATAATAAATTTTCTCTTGATAAACGTCCTAAATTCTCTGTAGGAATTAGACTTCTGAATCTATCTTTCCATTGTTATGAAAAGGAAAATTAATTTCAATCGAAGTAATAAAGAAAATACTTAAAGAAGCATTCTTGAGATTGATGATATCTTCCTTCAAATATGCTGTAGACATAAAGGTCTTCTTTTTTTTTTAGTAATGTGTGGTTTAGCAATCATTTTTGTGTTTATCCAAATCTATTTTGTATCCCGAAGCTTTTCCTCCCTCAGAAACCTTCAAGACTTAATATTTGTTTTAGGCGTTAAGATTTTTAAAATCATCTGGCGAAATCCCGGACTACGGTCTCTGTGTAGTTAGAAGCTCCTAGAAAAAAAAAACATATCTTAGAGAAACACGCTTGGATTTGAATCCGGCACCTCTGGTTTATAGCTCCATCACACTACCAACTGTGTTTCTATTTTTATTGCTATCTACAAAGCACTATTTCTGAATTAATTGCAGTTAATATCTATTTCTAAATTCACTATTGCCTGAATTTCCAAACATTTAAAGATTATTATCCGTGGTCATTTCTTTTGGACTCTATTGTAAAAAATATCGATAATCCCTATTTTATAGCAGAAAGAATCCTACTTTTTCCTTACTTACTGTAGGCAGTTATAAGATGCTATCTTCTAAATACAATAGCAACCCGCTCTTTAAATAATTTTCAGTAGTTAACAAAATTTCATTTTTTTTTCTTTTTCCTAAATTTGTAGAAAAAAAAATTATTACAGTAATTATTTGTTATATTTTATTAATCATTTACTGTTTTAACTCATTTTGTTGTAAGTAAAAAGGAGATATTAAGTTTTTGTAATGTTGTAGGATGAAGTAGAAGCTGTCCGCAGAAAACAAGCTGAGGTGCGTAAAATACATTATCTGGTTTGGGGGGGGGGGGTATATTAAGAAATTTGTCGAAAATATTTTTTAAGCTTAAATTAATAAAAACTTTTTACAAAACAGGAAGAAATGGAAGCTGCTAGAAAGAAGCAGGAAGAAGCTACTGCTGCAATGTTGGCTGCATCCACTCCGCAACATCATCATGTCACAGAAAATGACCAAGATGATAATGATGATTTGCCAAATGGTGATGTTTCTCGAGACTTAGCCACTGATGATAACATTGTGGATCCTGTTGAAGAGAGACGTACCTTAGCAGAAAGAAATGAAAGACTTCATGATCAACTAAAGGTAATTATCAATAAAAGGTGTTATCAATAAAAAAAAGTCGAGAAATCTTTCTCATTAATTTATTTGAATTTTAAAAATTAAAGTTTTAATTGAAGTACAGTTCTCATGGTAAACAAAAATGCTACATTAAAAAATAAATAAAACGTTACCTTAGTGAGGGGAAAACATTTAAGGAATTCGTCTAAATATTCCACTCAAGCTTTTATTTCCATCCATTTTAAATGTTTATGTTGTTATCCATTTTGAACTATATATAGTTCTTCTATATATCCACATTCACACACAATAATCTATTCTCAAACTATATATATATATATATATTATACTATACTACTATATAAGTTCTGTATCTGTGAATTTTTGTTAACACGAGATTATATGAAAAAAGTAATGACCAATAAGGTATTCGTTTTTGATGCTATTGTCGCTTCAGAAACAAGTTTTAGCCCGCAATCCGTTAAACAGATACGATTTTTCTATTCAACTTGTTCACTATATGACTATTTTTTCATTTTTTTCGGTATGATGGTGCAATACGACTTTCAAAATTTATAAGCACCCAGTCTCAGTGTGAAGAAATCTCAGGATCTGAGATTGTTCCAAGAACGATAAATTCTTTTCCAGCATTTGGGAGTTTCCCTAGGTGTCTGAAATTTTTTCGAATAATATCGTCGCACCTACTGGTATGGTTGTATTGGAGTATCCTTCATTTTCCCCTATTATTTGCAGTTGCCATCACAATAACCAGTGAGGGGATCATCAGTTACAGAATTTATTTTTCTTAGGCCGAAGCTCGCCTCAAATCTGTTTCGGTTACCATTGCCTAGACCGCGAATTCTGATCCAGATCGACCCTCTTCCTCCCTTATCATCTAACCAAGAAATCTATCGCCTATTTCTCAAAAGGATTCAGGTTTCATTAATGGAATTTTCAGCCTTATGCATCGCCACGGCGTCGGCCATTTCATTCCTTTGCAGGACGACAACACCCAACACTGATTTTAGAGTTACTAAGTTAGGAATACATTCTCAGACCATCTTCATTTCTAACGTAGGAGATCACTTCATTGCTGGCAGCCTATCTTATCAGTGAGGGTCACTATCTCCCTATCCCGATAGATCATGTCAATGATAAAACCGAAAGCATCTTCGGGAACAAGCTACGAAACTTTCTTATATGCTCATTTTTTACAAAATCCTGAGTTCAAAACTACCAAGAAGTTATAAAAAAAATTGCTTGCAATGACGGATAAATTCAATGATACTTTTCATCATATTCATTCAGTTTTTAAAAGCTTTGCCAATTAGAATTCTAATTATTGCAATTAACATAAGAGAAAATCATGAGAGAGTCCATACCTTTTTTGTTTTCAGAAAATTCATTTTGGTATTTATTTTTGTGCTGTTAAAAATGAAAATTTATAAGAAACATTTTTTTTTATAATCGTAGATGTTGAAACAAGATCTGGCCCAATCAAGAGATGAAACTAAAGAGACGGCAATGGATAAAATTCATAGAGAGAACGTTCGTCAAGGAAGAGATAAGTATAAAACATTAAGAGAAATTCGAAAGGGTAACACAAAACGTAGGGTAGATCAATTTGAAAACATGTAAAATTTATTTCTGAATTTAACAATTATAGAGTGTTTTTATTGCTAGAATTTGAGAATACCCATAACGAATTAAGATGGTTTATGGAAACATTTTGGTTACTAAATTTGTTCCTACTTAGTGACATATCTAATTTTGTGACCAAAATTTTTTCTAGCTTGCGACGCTCAATAAAAGCCGAGTCATGTATATTTTTTTCAAATTGTGGCATAAAAGTATATAAAAAAAAAAAGAAGAAGGTTAAACATTTAATATACTAATTTATTGTGCGAATCAACATCTTTAGAATCAATATCTAATAAAAGGACATTAAAACAAAAAAATTCGTAAAAGCCTGGAAAAAATAAAAAAAAAAAACTTTGTATCTTAACTTATTTTGAGTAATTTTTGCATTTAATTTCATATATAATATATATTATATTTTAAACAGTTTAGTTTTATACGTTAAAGTAAACATCTTATAAGTAACACTAAATTCTTAGTAGTTGCCAAAGCATTTTTTGAAACTATATGAAGCAAAGAACTTATAGTCGCCTTATTAAAATACAATATAATTCCTTTTTTTTTTTTGTTATTTTTAAAGAATTGTTACTATTAATAAAATATTAAAAAAAAATACTTTGAAATAAGTCTAAATTGTCAATATAGTGTCATATGTTTACATTATTAAGATAAAAAAAAAAAAATGTTAATATCATATCTGATGTATATATAACTCGAATATCAGAATAATTATTTATGTTAATAAAGCACCTTCAGATGTACTTGAGAATTCAAACCAAAACTAAAAATTTGAAATATATTTTTTGACCAAATGAAAAATAAATAAAATTGTCATATACTTAAAATGGTACATTGCTATCTTGTACTGAATGGGATCTATTAAATGGTGCTTTTTTTCAAGAATGTTCACATATTAATATAAATTTGAAAAGTTTATTGGAAAGTAACTTATCGAAGAAAATATATATTTATATTTTAAAATAATAAGAAAGAACAAATGATTTATTATAACATTCCGAACTTCCATTTTTTACATATAACTTCGTATCCTTCTACTTATTTAAAAAAAAAAAAAAAAATTATATATATATTTATATATGAGTTACATTAGTGAAGAAGTGGCCTTACGATAAAATTAGACTTACCTATGGTTTAAATAAACTGTAGTTTTATTAAGCTTTAAGTGATAATATGTATCAAAACCCCTGCAATCATTTATGAGTGTACCCCTTGATAGAAAGTATAAAGTTACACAAATTGATTTAGAATGGTTTATTTAATAACATTATATCAAAAACAAAATTTTCTAGTATTATAAATTAGTATGGACTAATTTGGCAAATTATTGGTACTTAATTTTATTTTGGTTGGTCTACTTGTAATAAATAAAAAATTACTTTTACGTAACATCTTTGTTCTTGTTTTTTTTTTTTTTTTTTTTAGTCATTAAATAATGGCCCCGTACAACAATTTAACTATCTCTTGCAACTGTCTCTTCCCCCTATCTTGATTTACATTTTCTCCTTGTTTTTTTTTGTCGTTATATAATTTTTTTTTTATGCTTCTGTTACGTTTAATTATAATGATATATTTCATATATTTTGTTCATTGCAGTTTAAATTTTGCAATTATTTAAATATTGTAGATATTCTTATGCTTTCAATTAAAACAAAAAATATTTATGTACTGTATTTGTTTAGTCATGTTAACAATATATATATATATAATAAAATGGGGTAAACTTAAATTTGGTTTATTTTCGGATTCCTTGCTCATGGTATTTTCAGGAATTTAAGAAAGTAATAAAAAGGGATTTTATGCCGTAACTTTTTTGGGGCAAGTCCGGCGTCCTGTCCTCTGCAACTAAAAAATTTGTTCTAGCAATAGCTTAAATTCTACTAATCTACTAATATTCTAATTTTTCTGTTATTTTTATGTAAGTGAATTAAAAATAGTTCTATGTGATTGGAAAATGACAGAATTAACGTACACATTTTATGTTGAATTTTTCAATCAAATAAAAACCAAAATTTCAGCTTTTATTTTGACGAGGAAAAAATTCAAATTATATGAAAAAGATTTTAATTTATGTTGTATTACTTTGAAATAATAGAAATACTTCCTTGAAGAACAGCTCCCTAAGGTAGCGTAGTAGTACATAGTTCTTTAATTGAATGGAATGCAGAAATGATGCGAAATACCTCGCTTACGAGCGGGCGTGCTGATATAAAGTGCACCATGGTCACTTCGAGCCAGCGAAGGGAATTGGATCAAGAAAAAATTAAGCTCTATAATAAAATCATAATTAGTGATAAATAAATAGGTTTTTATTTAATATTGAAACCTATATCACGCAATTTAGACTCTAAAATGATACAATAAAGTTGAGACATGTCCTCAAAAACAGTCTTATATAATGTGCATAGCAAAAACCATTTAAAAATTATATTATGCCTTAAGCAAAAATATTAATTTTTGTTTTAATCTCTATTCAAACGAAACGAAATAACAACGTATTAAACTATCTTTAGGCTTACTAATCAACTTTAAAACAGCCGGTTTTCGAAAACTGGAACTAATAAAATAAAATTGCATAGTAGAAGTTATTGTTAAACTATAGGTTGAACTTGGGATCTACAAAACTAAAGAAAGCGACAGGGAAGAATTGAATTATTATATGCAGCCAGAGTTGGCCACTGATTAAAAAAAAAAAATTTAAATTTAATTGATTAAATTTATTTTTAATTTTAATCAGAATTTAATCGTAATTTTAATCATATGACAATTATTTAATCAATTAAATTTCAGATTTAATCGTTAATCAAACTAATTTAACCAAACTAAAAAAATTATGATTAAATCTGAGAATTAAATTGAACTATAATTTTAATCACCGAATTAGTTCAATTTCAATCGTTAATCAAACTAATTTAATCATCCACTTTTATGGCTTTTCAACCAATGGTTCGAACCACGTTTTGGCGAGGCCCTTTTTCTAATCGTCTTCAATAAATACTTTTCGGTTAATTTTTGTAGACTTGGACTTCTTCACGAAGGAAGAAGTCTAGAGCAGTGGTTCTTACCCGGTGTTCCGCGAAATTTCAATTTTAAATGTATTGAAATTTAGAAACTTAGGAAAGATACGAAAACAAAAAATTATTACTTTTTTTTTAATTTGAATTTAATTTTAAGTTCTTGCTAAATACCGAATTTCAAATTATTTACTGTTAGTGTTCCGCGAGAAAAATATATACATATAATTGTGTTCCGCGTCTATGAAAAGGTTAAGAACCACTGATATAAAGGGTTGAAAATTTTTTGGGCCATGAAATTCTGTAAAATTATGGCCGTTCTATATCTCCCGCTGTGAACCACGTATTCGTATGAAATTTTATTCTCTTGTACACTTTGTTTTTCTCAATTATAAACTATAGTTATTTTGTGCACAGATCTATAAATGTAGAAGCTATAAAGGGTTGAAAATTTTTTGGGTCATGAAATTCTGTAAAATTATGGCCGTTCTATATCTCCCGCTGTGAACCACGTATTCGTATGAAATTTTATTCTCTTGTACACTTTGTTTTTCTCAATTATAAACTATAGTTATATTGTGCACAGAACTATAAATGTAGAAGCTATAAAGGGTTGAAAATTTTTTGGGTCATGAAATTCTGTAAAAATATGGCCGTTCTATATCTCCCGCTGTGAACCACGTATTCGTATGAAATTTTATTCTCTTCTACACTTTGTTTTTCTCAATTATAAACTATAGTTATTTTGTGCACAGATCTATAAATGTAGAAGCTATAAAGGGTTGAAAATTTTTTGGGTCATGAAATTCTGTAAAATTATGGCCGTTCTATATCTCCCGCTGTGAACCACGTATTCGTATGAAATTTTGTTCTCTTGTACACTTTGTTTTTCTCAATTATAAACTATAGTTATTTTGTGCACAGATCTATAAATGTACAAGCTATAAAGGGTTGAAAATTTTTTGGGTCATGAAATTCTGTAAAATTATGGCCGTTCTATATCTCCCGCTGTGAACCACGTATTCGTATGAAATTTTATTCTCTTGTACACTTTGTTTTTTCTCAATTATAAACCATAGTTATTTTGTGCACAGATCTATAAATGTAGAAGCTATAAACGGTTGAAAATTTTTTGGGTCATGAAATTCTGTAAAATTATGGCCGTTCTATATCTCCCACTGTGAACCACGTATTAAAACGGAATTTTGTTCTCTTGTACACTTTGTTTTTCTCAATTATAAACTATAGTTATTTTGTGCACAGATCTATAAATGTAGAAGCTATAAAGGGTTGAAAATTTTTTGGGTCATGAAATTCTGTAAAATTATGGCCGTTCTATATCTCCCGCTGTGAACCACGTATTCGTATGAAATTTTATTCTCTTGTATACTTTGTTTTTCTCAATTATAAACTATAGTTATTTTGTGCTCAGATCTATAAATGTAGAAGCTATAAACGGTTGAAAATTTTTTGAGTCATGAAATTCTGTAAAATTATGGCCGTTCTATATCTCCCGCTGTGAACCACGTATTCGTATGAAATTTTATTCTCTTGTACACTTTGTTTTTCTCAATTATAAACTATAGTTATTTTGTGCACAGATCTATAAATGTAGAAGCTATAAACGGTTGAAAATTTTTTTGGTCATGAAATTCTGTAAAATTATGGCCGTTCTATGTATATCTCCCGCTGTGAACCACGTATTCGTATGAAATTTTATTATCTTGTACACTTTGTTTTTCTCAATTATAAACTATAGTTATTTTGTGCACAGATCTATAAATGTAGAAGCTATAAAGGGTTGAAAATTTTTTGGGTCATGAAATTCTGTAAAATTATGGCCGTTCTATATCTCCCGCTGTGTACCACGTATTCGTATGAAATTTTATTCTCTTGTACACTTTGTTATTCTCAATTATAAACTATAGTTATTTTGTGCACAGATCTATAAATGTTGATGCTATAAAGGGTTGAAAATTTTTTGGGTCATGAAATTCTGTAAAATTATGGCCGTTCTATATCTCCCGCTGTGAACCACGTATTCCTATGAAATTTTATTCTCTTGTACACTTTGTTTTTCTCAATTATAAACTATAGTTATATTGTGCACAGAACTATAAATGTAGAAGCTATAAAGGGTTGAAAATTTTTTGGGTCATGAAATTCTGTAAAATTATGGCCGTTCTATATCTCCCGCTGTGAACCACGTATTCGTCTGAAATTTTATTCTCTTCTACACTTTGTTTTCCTCAATTATAAACTATAGTTATTTTGTGCACAGATCTATAAATGTAGAAGCTATAAACGGTTGAAAATTTTTTGGGTCATGAAATTCTGTAAAATTATGGCCGTTCTATATCTCCCGCTGTGAACCACGTATTCGTATGAAATTTTATTCTCTTGTACACTTTGTTTTTCTCAATTATAAACTATAGTTATTTTGTGCACAGATCTATAAATGTAGAAGCTATAAAGGGTTGAAAATTTTTTGGGTCATGAAATTCTGTAAAATTATGGCCGTTCTATATCTCCCGCTGTGAACCACGTATTCGTATGAAATTTTATTCTCTTGTACACTTTGTTTTTCTCAATTATAAACTATAGTTATTTTGTGCACAGATCTATAAATGTTGATGCTATAAAGGGTTGAAAATTTTTTGGGTCATGAAATTCTGTAAAATTATGGCCGTTCTATATCTCCCGCTGTGAACCACGTATTCGTATGAAATTTTATTCTCTTGTACACTTTGTTTTTCTCAATTATAAACTATAGTTATATTGTGCACAGAACTATAAATGTAGAAGCTATAAAGGGTTGAAAATTTTTTGGGTCATGAAATTCTGTAAAATTATGTCCGTTCTATATCTCCCGCTGTGAACCACGTATTCGTCTGAAATTTTATTCTCTTCTACACTTTGTTTTTCTCAATTATAAACTATAGTTATTTTGTGCACAGATCTATAAATGTAGAAGCTATAAACGGTTGAAAATTTTTTGGGTCATGAAATTCTGTAAAATTATGGCCGTTCTATATCTCCCGCTGTGAACCACGTATTCGTATGAAATTTTATTCTCTTGTACACTTTGTTTTTCTCAATTATAAACTATAGTTATTTTGTGCACAAATCTATAAATGTAGAAGCTATAAAGGGTTGAAAATTTTTTGGGTCATGAAATTCTGTAAAATTATGGCCGTTCTATATCTCCCACTCTGAACCACGTATTCGTATGAAATTTTGTTCTCTTGTACACTTTGTTTTTCTCAATTATAAACTATAGTTATTTTGTGCACAGATCTATAAATGTAGAAGCTATAAAGGGTTGAAAATTTTTTGGGTCATGAAATTCTGTAAAATTATGGCCGTTCTATATCTCCCGCTGTGAACCACGTATTCGTATGAAATTTTATTCTCTTGTACACTTTGTTTTTCTCAATTATAAACTATAGTTATTTTGTGCACAGATCTATAAATGTTGATGCTATAAAGGGTTGAAAATTTTTTGGGTCATGAAATTCTGTAAAATTATGGCCGTTCTATATCTCCCGCTGTGAACCACGTATTCGTATGAAATTTTATTCTCTTGTACAAATTGTTTTTCTCAATTATAAACTATAGTTATATTGTGCACAGAACTATAAATGTAGAAGCTATAAAGGGTTGAAAATTTTTTGGGTCAGGAAATTCTGTAAAATTATGGCCGTTCTATATCTCCCGCTGTGAACCACGTATTCGTCTGAAATTTTATTCTCTTGTACACTTTGTTTTTCTCAATTATAAACTATAGTTATTTTGTGCACAGATCTATAAATGTAGAAGCTATAAACGGTTGAAAATTTTTTGGGTCATGAAATTCTGTAAAATTATGGCCGTTCTATATCTCCCGCTGTGAACCACGTATTCGTATGAAATTTTATTCTCTTGTACACTTTGTTTTTCTCAATTATAAACTATAGTTATATTGTGCACAGAACTATAAATGTAGAAGCTATAAAGGGTTGAAAATTTTTTGGGTCATGAAATTCTGTAAAATTATGGCCGTTCTATATCTCCCGCTGTGAACCACGTATTCGTCTGAAATTTTATTCTCTTCTACACTTTGTTTTTCTCAATTATAAACTATAGTTATTTTGTGCACAGATCTATAAATGTACAAGCTATAAACGGTTGAAAATTTTTTGGGTCATGAAATTCTGTAAAATTATGGCCGTTCTATATCTCCCGCTGTGAACCACGTATTCGTATGAAATTTTATTCTCTTGTACACTTTGTTTTTCTCAATTATAAACTATAGTTATTTTGTGCACAGATCTATAAATGTAGAAGCTATAAACGGTTGAAAATTTTTTGGGTCATGAAATTCTGTAAAATTATGGCCGTTCTATATCTCCCGCTGTGAACCACGTATTCGTATGAAATTTTTTTCTCTTGTACACTTTGTTTTTCTCAATTATAAACTATAGTTATTTTGTGCACAGATCTATAAATGTTGATGCTATAAAGGGTTGAAAATTTTTTGGGTCATGAAATTCTGTAAAATTATGGCCGTTCTATATCTCCCGCTGTGAACCACGTATTCGTATGAAATTTTATTCTCTTGTACACTTTGTTTTTCTCAATTATAAACTATAGTTATTTTGTGCACAGATCTATAAATGTTGATGCTATAAAGGGTTGAAAATTTTTTGGGTCATGAAATTCTGTAAAATTATGGCCGTTCTATATCTCCCGCTGTGAACCACGTATTCGTATGAAATTTTATTCTCTTGTACACATTGTTTTTCTCAATTATAAACTATAGTTATATTGTGCACAGAACTATAAATGTAGAAGCTATAAAGGGTTGAAAATTTTTTGGGTCATGAAATTCTGTAAAATTATGGCCGTTCTATATCTCCCGCTGTGAACCACGTATTCGTCTGAAATTTTATTCTCTTGTACACTTTGTTTTTCTCAATTATAAACTATAGTTATTTTGTGCACAGATCTATAAATGTAGAAGCTATAAACGGTTGAAAATTTTTTGGGTCATGAAATTCTGTAAAATTATGGCCGTTCTATATCTCCCGCTGTGAACCACGTATTCGTATGAAATTTTATTCTCTTGTACACTTTGTTTTTCTCAATTATAAACTATAGTTATATTGTGCACAGAACTATAAATGTAGAAGCTATAAAGGGTTGAAAATTTTTTGGGTCATGAAATTCTGTAAAATTATGGCCGTTCTATATCTCCCGCTGTGAACCACGTATTCGTCTGAAATTTTATTCTCTTCTACACTTTGTTTTTCTCAATTATAAACTATAGTTATTTTGTGCACAGATCTATAAATGTAGAAGCTATAAACGGTTGAAAATTTTTTGGGTCATGAAATTCTGTAAAATTATGGCCGTTCTATATCTCCCGCTGTGAACCACGTATTCGTATGAAATTTTATTCTCTTGTACACTTTGTTTTTCTCAATTATAAACTATAGTTATTTTGTGCACAGATCTATAAATGTAGAAGCTATAAAGGGTTGAAAATTTTTTGGGTCATGAAATTCTGTAAAATTATGGCCGTTCTATATCTCCCGCTGTGAACCACGTATTCGTATGAAATTTTTTTCTCTTGTACACTTTGTTTTTCTCAATTATAAACTATAGTTATTTTGTGCACAGATCTATAAATGTTGATGCTATAAAGGGTTGAAAATTTTTTGGGTCATGAAATTCTGTAAAATTATGGCCGTTCTATATCTCCCGCTGTGAACCACGTATTCGTATGAAATTTTATTCTCTTGTACACTTTGTTTTTCTCAATTATAAACTATAGTTATATTGTGCACAGAACTATAAATGTAGAAGCTATAAAGGGTTGAAAATTTTTTGGGTCATGAAATTCTGTAAAATTATGGCCGTTCTATATCTCCCGCTGTGAACCACATATTCGTCTGAAATTTTATTCTCTTCTACACTTTGTTTTTCTCAATTATAAACTATAGTTATTTTGTGCACAGATCTATAAATGTAGAAGCTATAAACGGTTGAAAATTTTTTGGGTCATGAAATTCTGTAAAATTATGGCCGTTCTATATCTCCCGCTGTGAACCACGTATTCGTATGAAATTTTATTCTCTTGTACACTTTGTTTTTCTCAATTATAAACTATAGTTATTTTGTGCACAAATCTATAAATGTAGAAGCTATAAAGGGTTGAAAATTTTTTGGGTCATGAAATTCTGTAAAATTATGGCCGTTCTATATCTCGCACTTTTAACCACGTATTCGTATGAAATTTTGTTCTCTTGTACACTTTGTTTTTCTCAATTATAAACTATAGTTATTTTGTGCACAGATCTATAAATGTAGAAGCTATAAAGGGTTGAAAATTTTTTGGGTCATGAAATTCTGTAAAATTATGGCCGTTCTATATCTCCCGCTGTGAACCACGTATTCGTATGAAATTTTATTCTCTTGTACACTTTGTTTTTCTCAATTATAAACTATAGTTATATTGTGCACAGAACTATAAATGTAGAAGCTATAAAGGGTTGAAAATTTTTTGGGTCATGAAATTCTGTAAAATTATGGCCGTTCTATATCTCCCGCTGTGAACCACGTATTCGTCTGAAATTTTATTCTCTTGTACACTTTGTTTTTCTCAATTATAAACTATAGTTATTTTGTGCACAGATCTATAAATGTAGAAGGTATAAACGGTTGAAAATTTTTTGGGTCATGAAATTCTGTAAAATTATGGCCGTTCTATATCTCCCACTGTGAACCACGTATTCGTATGAAATTTTATTCTCTTGTACACTTTGTTTTTCTCAATTATAAACTATAGTTATTTTGTGCACAAATCTATAAATGTAGAAGCTATAAAGGGTTGAAAATTTTTTGGGTCATGAAATTCTGTAAAATTATGGCCGTTCTATATCTCCCACTCTGAACCACGTATTCGTATGAAATTTTGTTCTCTTGTACACTTTGTTTTTCTCAATTATAAACTATAGTTATTTTGTGCACAGATCTATAAATCTAGAAGCTATAAAGGGTTGAAAATTTTTTGGGTCATGAAATTCTCTAAAATTATGGCCGTTCTATATCTCCCGCTGTGAACCACGTATTCGTATGAAATTTTATTCTCTTGTATACTTTGTTTTTCTCAATTATAAACTATAGTTATTTTGTGCTCAGATCTATAAATGTAGAAGCTATAAACGGTTGAAAATTTTTTGAGTCATGAAATTCTGTAAAATTATGGCCGTTCTATATCTCCCGCTGTGAACCACGTATTCGTATGAAATTTTATTCTCTTGTACACTTTGTTTTTCTCAATTATAAACTATAGTTATTTTGTGCACAGATCTATAAATGTAGAAGCTATAAACGGTTGAAAATTTTTTGGGTCATGAAATTCTGTAAAATTATGGCCGTTCTGTATCTCCCGCTGTGAACCACGTATTCGTATGAAATTTTATTCTCTTGTACACTTTGTTTTTCTTAATTATAAACTATAGTTATTTTGTGCTCAGATCTATAAATGTAGAAGCTATAAAGGGTTGAAAATTGTTTTGGTGATGAAATTCTGTAAAATTATGGCCGTTCTATGTATATCTCCCGCTGTGAACCACGTATTCGTATGAAATTTTATTCTCTTGTACACTTTGTTTTTCTCAATTATAAACTATAGTTATTTTGTGCACAGATCTATAAATGTAGGAGCTATAAAGGGTTGAAAATTTTTTGAGTCATGAAATTCTGTAAAATTATGGCCGTTCTATATCTCCCACTCTGAACCACGTATTCGTATGAAATTTTGTTCTCTTGTACACTTTGTTTTTCTCAATTATAAACTATAGTTATTTTGTGCACAGATCTATAAATGTAGAAGCTATAAAGGGTTGAAAATTTTTTGGGTCATGAAATTCTGTAAAATTATGGCCGTTCTATATCTCCCGCTGTGAAACACGTATTCGTATGAAATTTTATTCTCTTGTACACTTTGTTTTTCTCAATTATAAACTATAGTTATTTTGTGCACAGATCTATAAATGTAGAAGCTATAAACGGTTGAAAATTTTTTGGGTCATGAAATTCTGTAAAATTATGGCCGTTCTATATCTCCCGCTGTGAACCACGTATTCGTATAAAATTTTATTCTCTTGTACACTTTGTTTTTCTCAATTATAAACTATAGTTATTTTGTGCACAGAACTATAAATGTAGAAGCTATAAAGGGTTGAAAATTTTTTGGGTCATGAAATTCTGTAAAATTATGGCCGTTCTATATCTCACGCTGTGAACCACGTATTCGTATGAAATTTTATTCTCTTGTACACTTTTTTTTTCTCAATTATAAACTATAGTTATTTTGTGCACAGATCTATAAATTTAGAAGCTATAAACGGTTGAAAATTTTTTGGGTCATGAAATTCTGTAAAATTATGGCCGTTCTATATCTCCCGCTGTGAACCACGTATTCGTATGAAATTTTATTCTCTTGTACACTTTGTTTATCTCAATTATAAACTATAGTTATTTTGTGCACATATCTAAAAAAGTAGAAGATATAAAGGGTTGAAATTATTATGGGTCATGAAATTCTGTAAAATTATGCCCGTTCTATATCTCCCGCTGTGAACCACGTATTCGTATGAAATTTTATTCTCTTCTACACATTGTTTATCTCAATTATAAACTATAGTTATTTTGTGCACAGATCTATAAATGTAGAAGCTATAAAGGGTTGAAAATTTTTTAGGTCATGAAATTCTGTAAAATTATGGCCGTTCTATATCTCCCGCTGTGAACCACGTATTCGTATGAAATTTTATTCTCTTCTTGTTTTTCTCAATTATAGACTATAGTTATTTTGTGCACAGATCTATAAATGTAGAAGCTATAAACGGTTGAAAATTTTTTGGGTCATGAAATTCTGTAAAATTATGGCCGTTCTATATCTCCCGCTGTGAACCACGTATTCGTATGAAATTTTATTCTCTTGTACACTTTGTTTTTCTTAATTATAAACTATAGTTATTTTGTGCTCAGATCTATAAATGTAGAAGCTATAAAGGGTTGAAAATTGTTTTGGTCATGAAATTCTGTAAAATTATGGCCGTTCTATGTATATCTCCCGCTGTGAACCACGTATTCGTATGAAATTTTATTCTCTTGTACACTTTGTTTTTCTCAATTATAAACTATAGTTATTTTGTGCACAGATCTATAAATGTAGAAGCTATAAAGGGTTGAAAATTTTTTGGGTCATGAAATTCTGTAAAATTATGGCCGTTCTATATCTCCCACTCTGAACCACGTATTCGTATGAAATTTTGTTCTCTTGTACACTTTGTTTTTCTCAATTATAAACTATAGTTATTTTGTGCACAGATCTATAAATGTAGAAGCTATAAAGGGTTGAAAATTTTTTGGGTCATGAAATTCTGTAAAATTATGGCCGTTCTATATCTCCCGCTGTGAAACACGTATTCGTATGAAATTTTATTCTCTTGTACACTTTGTTTTTCTCAATTATAAACTATAGTTATTTTGTGCACATATCTAAAAAAGTAGAAGATATAAAGGGTTGAAATTATTATGGGTCATGAAATTCTGTAAAATTATGCCCGTTCTATATCTCCCGCTGTGAACCACGTATTCGTATGAAATTTTATTCTCTTCTACACATTGTTTATCTCAATTATAAACTATAGTTATTTTGTGCACAGATCTATAAATGTAGAAGCTATAAAGGGTTGAAAATTTTTTAGGTCATGAAATTCTGTAAAATTATGGCCGTTCTATATCTCCCGCTGTGAACCACGTATTCGTATGAAATTTTATTCTCTTCTTGTTTTTCTCAATTATAGACTATAGTTATTTTGTGCACAGATCTATAAATGTAGAAGCTATAAACGGTTGAAAATTTTTTGGGTCATGAAATTCTGTAAAATTATGGCCGTTCTATATCTCCCGCTGTGAACCACGTATTCGTATGAAATTTTATTCTCTTGTACACTTTGTTTTTCTCAATTATAAACTATAGTTATTTTGTGCACAGAACTATAAATGTAGAAGCTATAAACGGTTAAAAATTTTTTGGGTCATGAAATTCTGTAAAATTATGGCCGTTCTATATCTCCCGCTGTGAACCACGTATTCGTATGAAATTTTATTCTCTTGTACACTTTGTTTTTCTCAATTATAAACTATAGTTATTTTGTGCACAGATCTATAAATGTAGATGCTATAAAGGGTTGAAAATTTTTTGGGTCATGAAATTCTGTAAAATTATGGCCGTTCTATATCTCCCACTGTGAACCACGTATTCGTATGAAATTTTATTCTCTTGTACACTTTGTTTTTCTCAATTATAAACTATAGTTATTTTGTGCACAGATCTATAAATGTAGAAGCTATAAACGGTTGAAAATTTATTGGGTCATGAAATTCTGTAAAATTATGGCCGTTCTATATCTCCCGCTGTGAACCACGTATTCGTATGAAATTTTATTCTCTTGTACACTTTGTTTATCTCAATTAAAAACTATAGTTATTTTGTGCACACATCTAAAAAAGTAGAAGATATAAAGGGTTGAAATTATTATGGGTCATGAAATTCTGTAAAATTATGGCCGTTCTATATCTCCCGCTGTGAACCACGTATTCGTATGAAATTTTATTTTCTTGTACACTTTGTTTTTCTCAATTATAAACTATAGTTATTTTGTGCACATATCTAAAAAAGTAGAAGATATAAAGGGTTGAAAATTTTTTGGGTCATGAAATTCTGTAAAATTATGGCCGTTTTATATCTCCCGCTGTGAACCACGTATTCGTATGAAATTTTATTCTCTTGTACACTTTGTTTTTCTCAATTATAAACTATAGTTATTTTGTGCACAGATCTATAAGTGTAGAAGCTATAAAGGGTGGAAAATGTTTTGGGTCATGAAATTCTGTAAAATTATGGCCGTTCTATATCTCCCGCTGTGAACCACTTATTCGTATGAAATTACATTCTCTTGTACACTTTGTTTTTCTCAATTATAAACTATAGTTATTTTGTGCACATATCTAAAAAAGTAGAAGATATAAGGGTTTGAAATTTTTATGGGTCATGAAATTCTGTAAAATTATGGCCGTTCTATATCTCCCGCTGTGAACCACGTATTCGTATGAAATTTTATTTTCTTGTACACTTTGTTTTTCTCAATTTTAAACTATAGTTATTTTGTGCACAGATCTATAAATGTTGAAGCTATAAAGGGTGGAAAATTTTTTGGGTCATGAAATTCTGTAAAATTATGGCCGTTCTATATCTCCCACTGTGAAGCACGTATTGATATGGAATTTTTTTCTCTTATACGCTTTGTTTTTCTCAATTATAAACTATAGTTATTTTGTGCACATATCTAAAAAACTAGAAGCTATGAAGGATGGAAAATTTTTTGGGTCATGAAATTCTGTAAAATTATGGCCTTCTATATCTCCCACTGTGAAGCACGTATTGATATGGAATTTTTTTCTCTTATACACTATGTTTTTCTCAATTATAAATTATAGTTATTTTGTGCACAGATCTATAATTTTAGAAGATATAAAGCAGTGGTTTTTAACTGGTGTTCTGCGAATATGGTCCAAGTGTTCTGCGAAATTTCAATTTTAAATGTATTGAAATTTAGAAACTTAGAAAAGATATTGTTCCTTTTTTTTTTAATTTGAATTTAATTTTAAGTTCTTGCTAAATACCGAATTTCAAATTATTTAATGTTAGTGTTCAGCGTCTATGAAAAGGTTAATAACCACTGCACATGGGTAAATGTGAGTGTATGGTGGTCCTATCTAAGTCTAGTGGGTGGTAAACATGGTGAAATGTGAGTGTAAGGTGGTCCTATCTAAGTCTAGTGAGTGGTAAACATGGTGAAATGTGAGTGTAAGGTGGTCCTATCTAAGTCTAGTGAGTGGTAAACATGGTTAAATGTGAGTGTAAGGTGGTCCTATGTAAGTCTTGAGAGTCACCAACATAGTACAGGTGAGACACCAGACTGGTAGAATGAAGTCGCCAAGTTTGGGAAAGGTGATAATATTGATAGAGTAGAGGCACCAGCTAGGCGGAATAAAGATGCATTGGTCCGATTCTGGTTTAACCATTGGCAATGTTTGGTTTTAAAAATTTACTCTCAAATTTTGATTAAATTATAAAAAATTTAATCGTCCAAAGTGATTAAAACTAAATTTGGAATTTAATTCAATCAATTAAAATTATGATTATTTAATTTTAATTTTTAGTCATTATTAAAATTAAATTTCGGTTTAATTCAATTGTTTTTTAATTGATTAAATTTTTGCCCAACTCTGTATGCAGTGAAAGTTAATGCAATGCTATCTAGTAGCGCTTGCAAGAACTACAAAACGATTATAGTTTTATAAATCGCCGATAGATAGCATGGAAATATTTTTTCGCACGTTTATTGGATAACTCATCGGTTCCAAAAATGTACAATGCAAACTCCAATGCAAATTTTTAGCAATTAAAAATAAAAATATTATTTGCAATAAACACTTACTTTTAATATAATGCATTTATAAGTAAATACTTTGAGATAACAACAACAAAGTATTTTAATTACTTATGATATTCCTCTTAGCAATCTCTGTTATTAAAGAAGCCGAAGTATTGTAACTACTCACGCTTAATTGCCAAAATTATTTATCCTATTATGATAAAAATACTATTTAGCTGATACTAATCAACTTTATTTTCCAATCATTAATTACGAAATTTATGAACAATTTTCATTAGATCAGTTATTTCTTCAGTTCAGTAAGAGTGGCACATACTTTACTTCATTTATACTTTCACCTCATTAATAATGTCTGCTGATTATGTAGACAACTGCAACACAAAGAATATATAGACGATACAAAAAAATTGGAAAAGAAATAAAATATTTGAAGCTTGCACTTACCAAGATATACTTGTTCAGGTAAAACTAGCCGAATCATCCTTAAGTTGATCATCTTTTTAGGCACCCGTTATTGTCGTTTAAAATTCATAACACAAAATATTTAGATAAAACCAATATATTCATATTTAGATAAAATTACAAATCTGGTTCTTTCCTCAATTATGAGGGTCCCTCAGTCCAAATGCTATCGTGTCTTACAAATTATATACCAACTAAAAATAAATCAAAACATTGAAAAAACTAGGATTATCCATCCAACAAAAAACCACCTATACCGGACCAATCATTGTTCAATAGCGCGTCTCCATTGGTCCCTATCCATTGCATCCTCCTCGCAGAGTCCCTTACCAATCATCATCTCTTCCACTCCATTCCTCCAGTTATTTCTGGGTCTTCCCCTTTTCCGGCGGCCTGGAGGGTTCCATTCTAGGACTGCTTTGGGTACTCTGCTCTCTGGCATTCTCTTCAGATGGCCGAACCAAGCAAGTTTCCTGCGATCAATCTCTTCTAGCACAGATTTTTCTTTCTGCAATTCTTTTTATTTCAGAATTTCTTCTTCTTTCCGTGCGAGATTTCCTGGCCGACCGTCTCCAGAAATCCATTTCTGTCGCAGCTATTTTTTTCTGTAACCTCATGCTAATCGTCCAGGTCTCCGCAGTATAGAGCAGTATGTTCTGGACGATTGAATCATATATTAGATGCTTGGTCTTCATCTGGATATTGCTGCTCCATAAGATAGGGTTTAACATTCCAATAGCTTTTCTTGCACTAGTCACCCGTCTTTCTATATACAGATGCGACGCGCCATCCAATTGGAGATAAGAACCAAGGTACTTGAAGTTCAGTATTTTTTTCAATCTGTGGCCATTGATCGTACACTCATTAACAGGGTCTGCCGTCATATACTCTGTTTTGTCAAAATTGATTTCTAGACCCCACTTTGCGTATTCTTCCATCAGCTTCCTCAGCATGTAATTAATGTCTTCCTCATCTTGAGCAATCAGAACCTGATCGTCAGCGAAGAGCAGGTTAGAGAGGCATAATCCTTCTCCGATTTGGATTCCCATTTTGCTACACTTCCTGGTCCACTCTTTCAAATTCATGTCGAGGTAAATTTTGAACAGGACCGGTGACATTCAACATTCTTGAAGAAGTCCTTTGCTTGTGGGAAATTCTTCAGAGATCCTCGAGCCCACTCTTACCGCGCATACATTCCCATCATAAATCTTCTTCAGATTACAGATTCACTGATCCCAGATGTTTGAAGGGCGTGCCAAAGCTGTGACCTGGGTACGCTATCATAAGCCTTTTTAAGGCCCACGAAAAGCAACTCGGTGGAAATGCCTTTATCCCGACGCTTCTCTAACAGATGTCGGAGCGTAAAGATCAATGCATGATCTACCAGCTGTAAAGCCACACTGGATTTCGGAGGTCTCAAACTCGTATTCTATTCGTCCCTTAATTAGCCGACTAAGCACTTTCATAACAGAATTTATGTCACAGATTCCCCTATAATTCGTGCATATCTTCCGATCTCCTTTCTTAAAAATTGGTATAAGATGCCCTACTTTCATTTCTTGCGGAATATTTTCTCCCTTAAATATAGCATTAAACAGTTTTGTCAGCAGGATATTAACCTTATTACCCCCATACTTCAATAACTCCATATGTATTACACCAGGACCCGGGGATTTCCCATTTTTTCCTTGTTTTACTACCTCTCTCACCTCCTCTTCAGTCGTTCTCAAAATTGTACGCTCCTCGGACTCCAGCAGTGTATCGTCAATCACAAACTGAGCTCTCTCTTCCTTTAGCAGCCCATCGAAATATTCACACCATTCCTCCATTTTGATTAGCATTTTATTTTCTAAAAGACTATTCCCTCAATGGTTAAAAATGAATATTCTCAACTAATCTCACAAAAACATTATATAAAAAACTAGTTTTGCAATTAACAAGGGGTAACTTTACTATTCAGACAAAAAGAGCATAGCTTTTATAATTTATAGTTAAGTGATGAAGATCATAAATATTATAAACAGGTTTTAGTTTAAGAATATGACTTTTTTTTTCTAATTGAGCCAATAATATTGAATTGTTAATAATTAGGAATGGTAAAATTGTGGAATAATTAGGAATTTTAAAGATTATGCAATTATTAAATTTTAAATATAAACTATATTTAAATTATTAATTTGAAAATTAAATATCAAAACTTTTATATCAATTAAATTTTAAATAAGCACAGCGATCAGAAGCTCTTGATTTGTAATTCTAAATGAGTAAAATTTTTTAAAGTTATAGAGATTATTTGCTAAGCAGATATAATTTTTTGCCATAATATCTGTGTACCATTGTTTTTTTGTGATTTATGTAGCTTTATTCAATGTGGAGAATCACATTAAGGAGTTTGCTGTTAGTTTCCAATCTAAAATCTCGATAGGTAGTTGGATGTAAAGCTTGACAGAAAATACGTAGGCTTTAATTTAAACATAAGTCTAAAAAGACTTCCGCTTTCATAATATTATATATAACATATTCATAATATTAAAGCCAATTTTTTTATTTAACTACTATCTGCTGTTTAATTCACCATTTTGAGAATTCTAATCAACAATTATATTTCTGACGTGGTAATAAAAAGCACAGAGAAAAGAAGGAAATTAGAGTAAACTGCCTTTTAATGTCAAGAACTTTTATTTATTATTTCAAAATAACAAAAATATAACCAAAAAATTGTTAATCTAAGATAATTTTAATGGACAAACATAGAAGCATCCTTTCTATGACCTTGATTTACTTAATTTGTATTTAGTTTGTCAATACTATACCAATACATCAAATTATAAATATTCAAAAGTTTACAGACATGGTTTCTTCTACCTGAAGTTCATTATTCATCGAAATATTCTTAAAAGAAAATCAATAAACCAGGTCATCAGACAAAGGCACTTAAGGTGAATGAAAACAGACTATTGGAATCATCATAGTAACTAAGTAACAAATTTCCCAATTTTCTAATTATAATATCGGTCTTGTAGGGTAAGTACAACTTAAACATTGGTTACTTATTAAAGAATAATTTATCGCTGTAGTGGTTTTGGACTGCAATTGCTTTTCTTAAGTCATTTATAGTGAAAGCTTTTCAATTAATAAAGAATTTTGACTTGTTAAAAAATAAAATTAATAAACCGGAAAAGATTCATCTAAATCACGGGCCCATGCATGAAGTCCACCCTTCAAATCACACAAATGAATTTGCTTAAATGTTTCTTTCAATTTAATTACACCTCGTTGAGAATCATTTCCTCTTCGACATATTACACACACTAAAATATATACACACATGTTATATAAGCGGACTATTTTATTTATTGCTACTGGTTTTACAAAACATATAATATATACCTTTCCTCAAATTATTTGCGTCTTCTTTAAATTTTGCCTCAAGCATTTCCTGACTCTCAGGTTTTGATAAATCATTTAAGGGAATATTGATAGAACCAAAAATATTACATATCTGAAATTCTAATGGTGATCTAACATCTAAAAGAATGGGAGGTGATTCGGTCCTGAGATCATTATAAAGATTTTCTGGAGTTATTCTTTCATTAACATGTAATAACTTCAAGTTAGGATTCTGTGAAATCAAAGAAATTGTAATAACTTCTAAACTAAAAAAAAAACCTGGTCTGAAACTCTCAACTTCATATACTAACTTAAGACAACTTTTTTTTTTAACTTTTTTGCAAATATTTAACATAATTCGCAATATTTAAATATATACGATCCGAATCAAAGAATACATAAAAATTATTTTAGAGGACAGCTTGAACACTCTTTCTCCAATAAATTCACAAATTACTTTTTTTGTAAGAACAGTTTAAAAAAAAAGTTAGATTTCCAAAAATTTAAAAAACTGTCTATAAAATTCTAACTTTTGATCTCCGATATTATGTAGTTGATAGGATAGTACATTCCGCTGAACTGGCAATTTTTTATTGTTTAATAAAGCCAAAATCAATGCAATCTAAGATCTATTGTGCAATCCTTAAATGTTTGTACGTTGATTTTAGGCTACTGTAATTTATTACGTATTAACGTAAGTCATGATGATGATGTCCAAAATTTGCATGTAGGCTCACTGAATTCAGGTAGTTGCTCATATCAAACTATCTCTGATTGTGTATTAAATCAGTATGATAGAAGTGTTAGTTTTGAATGTTTAGACGGGATAATGATAGAAAGTACAAGTACCTTAAAGAAGTAAGTTGGTTCACTTCCTCTTGGGGAATAACAACCTTAAAATAACCTGGGTTTAAGTATGTGAAATTTAAATAAAATCATGGGAGAGCGCAAAAAAGTGAGCGTTCCGATCAGAAAAAGTTTATCCAACTGGAAAATTGATCGTTATATGATTGTCTCGCGTACCTTGGCAGTTCTTATACATAAGTTGAACTGCCAGCGATTTTTAAAAGTCACTTTTTTATGTTCCAAAGGATCTAAAAAATGTATTTAAATTTAAAACTCAGTTCTAAAATAATAAGCAAAACTAAGCTGTCGATGCGCCGAGGGGGGAAGCAAAACTACATTGTCTCTTACCGAGAAAGCAATAATCAATAATTTCAAAGTAAGATTTTCAAAAAACCAAAGGTAATGAAAAAATATCACAACTTGTATCAAATAAAAATACAAGTGTTTTAAAAACCTGCTCACTTTATCTGCAGCTGGGGCTCCACAAAACTGTTCGTAATCAATAAGTTCAGTAATTGTAGGAGATTCTCCGCAGACCACACAAGATTTAATCCTACCTCTAAGTTTAATAGTCCTGAAATGTGTTTCAATGCCTTCAAACATTAGAAGGCTTCTAGATAGTATCTTTTCACTTTCTATAATTATATATATTACTTGAAGGGCTTGCAACACACCTATAACACCTGGTACTTAAATACCAGGAAATTGTTTCAAATGAAAAGTTATGAATAAACAATACGTATATGTTGGCTATGACTCAAGTAGTGTGAATAATTCAATAAATGAGAATATTCCAATCAGCAAAGAAAACTTACCACAGTTTAACAATAATAAAAATCTAAATTAATTCTGAAGTCAATAAGTAAAACTTACTTGGACCGAGCACTCCTGCATCACTGCAGTTTGTGACTGTTTCTGGAGGCGGTGGATTAGGAAAGATGCATCGATAACATGGTCCATTTCTATAATTTAACACCATCAACTGACCCTCAGTTCGCACAGCACTTCCAGAAACAAGTGGTTTACCACACATAACACATGCATCGTTTATTAAATATCGAGTAGCAACATTATCAGTTGCATCTACCACTACATCGTACTGAGAAATGATAGGTAATGCATTTTTGCTATCCAATTGAACCTTGTATTCATCAATTATCACTTCTTTATTAAGCCTAGAAATAAAAGTTTATCATTAAAAAAGTGAGGTACCAGGTCGAGTTGAAATTTAGAGTACCAAACAAAACTCACTTTTTTAGAGCCTCAGCAGCTGATTCAACTTTACTTTTACCAATGTTTTCTTCTGAATGCAACAATTGCCTATGAATATTATTTAATTCCACTAAATCGTAATCTACAAGGCCCAATTTACCTAAAAAGAAGAAGAAAAAAAATCACTCATAAAAAATGTACAGTAGTATTCTCCTTTTATAAGAAATTAAAAAAAATGACTGAAATTAAATAAGGAATATTACCAACTCCGCAACCAACAAGATATTGTGCTGCAGGACAACCTAATCCGCCACAACCAATAATCAATACAGAGGCATCTTTAATTTTCTCTTGACCTAAAGACAAATTTCATAATTACTTGTAAAAGGTGTTTAAAGTAAATCAATACTGAATTATACCTTTTACTCCTATAGATGGTAAAATTATTTGTCGGCTGTACTTAGATATATCTCGATTTGTAAGTGTGTGATTATTCTGTAAATAATATATCATCATTATTATTATAAAAGCTTCTTATATTGCATTTGGGGTTAAAACACACACCTGTTTTTGAGCCAATGACTGCAACGCTTTCTCTTTTTCTTTAAGAAGTATTTTCAATGAAGATATTTCCTTTTCAATCGCTTGTTTCTGCGTTATGTAATCTAACATTTCCATACTGAACAGTTTAACGTACCTGACACTAATTTCACAAATCTACTCACCAGTCACCGATATTTGGTTTCTAAAATAATGCATAAAATTTAATTAAACTTCATGTAACGTAGAAAAAACGTGAAAAATTGTTTTGATGAAAAGTCTGTCTTCAAACTCAGTTTTTCTCCAGGTACAATCTGCATCTGCACTGAAAACCTCCTCTAAACCATGAAATAACCTTCCAACTTTAAAATAAAAAATTATCAACTATTCGATCGGAGTGTTTGTTAGTCCGCATCAAATGAAGTATGAGTTTGCATTCGTGGTTATCCTAAGAGGCAGAGTTTTTTTTTTTTTTATTTTAGCCAAGAGAAATTAAGTTTCTTTCAAAATTTTGTGGATATATGGCCTGTTACAAGTTACTTGGTATTTTAGCATGAATCATATAATGAGCCTTCTAAGTAACGGAGATGAAAGCTCTGCGGAAGATGACAGGCAAGTTATGAATTTACATAATACAAAACAAGGGCTTTTAACACAAAGAGTATTTATTTTATATGTTGCTAATTTGAAGCTATAAGTATTTCAGTATTTTTTATATACTAACTACGCTAAAAGTTAAAAGAAATGATTTTTAATTTGACATTGGGAGTCTTCTAATGTGAAAAGTCCTGCCAGTTCTAAAATAATATCTTAACGCTTTGTTTATTATAGATATACAGATTCTATGTCTGAAAATTTATTATCAGCATTAGTGCACAATCTCTGAACTCTAGACCCTACTTAAGACTTCTACCGAATGCAATTCGCTTAACGGTTATTCGGTTAATCGAATTGTTATTTTTATTAACTTTTCGAAATAGAAGTTTTTCAGATTATGTACAATTGTCATTGTAATTCTTAGAAAATGTTCTTTTTTCTAAAGTCAATTACGCATTAACCCAAAGTGTAATTAATGAGCAGGAGTAAAAAAGCTTCCTACATTAATCTGGTCGTCAGTCCCTTTATATTGTAGTTTTATGCCTACATTAAAAAGAGATTCTGTAAACTTATTTTTCTTTATAGAACTCTTTGGTACCTATGTATTTTCTTTATTATTATTTCTTCTGCAGCTTTTATAGTAGACAGTAAAGTCTAGAATTCTAGACAGTCACAACTATTTGCGAGCGTTTATAAAATGTATAGCAATGTATAATGCTACATTGGGTACTACGGAGGGTGCAAATTCGTGCCAAAACATTAGGGGATAAATGAGCCTACCTTTTCATCTAAAAGAAACAGTTTTTCAATCTTGTTTCAAAATTTTGCATAACTTACTTCTATTTGATTGCGGTTTTCCTCATTTAACATCTGGTTTATTTTGTTCAAGGCTGGAGAGAACGTTCATATAAATAGTTGTAAGAATTTCACCAAAATCACTTTATAAGCAAGTATTTTTATCTATGCTCTTAATATATTTAAAACTTTGGTTTGAACGAAGCTTAGTCGCATAGCATAGATCTGTCTGCGGAACATGTGGTTTATTTCAAATCTTTAGCCACCATGCCCAACGGTGCGACTCATTTCTTTGTAGGATAAAGCGCCCACTTCGTAAAGCACAATTTGAAATCTGTTAGGTGTCAACAGAACCATTAACTCATGGTATATTTCGCAACTATTTGCAAGCGTTTATAAAATGTATAGTGCTATATTACCTACCGAGGGTGCACTTCCGTGCCAAAACATTAGGGAATAATAAAAAAATGATAAACCAGATTTCAGAATATAAAGTAATTAAAAAAAATGTTTGAAACAATGGAAGGTTTTATCTAAGAAAATATATTATTTAACAAACATTTTTAACATCATAAAATTATATGTTGTAACCAGCATAAGTTAAAAAGAACTTAGAGGAGTAATTTGTTTTATTAATAAATTAATTCTACTGTAATAATTACTTTAATGAGTTTTCTGGATAAATATTGGTAAAAAAAATTCTATTTTTAGTTTTTAAAGTAATTTGAAATGTTCGAATTATTTACTTGCACATTATATATCCTACTAAATAAATATAGCTATCTTTTTTATTGTAAAGATAAGATTTTTGTTTTATCTTTTCACAGTGTATTCTAAGTGTTCAGTGCTAAACATCTAAATTGATCCAGATATGTTGGAAGACTTAATGTATTAGATATTCTTGTTAATTATTTTGTATAAATTTTACTATTGCGTTTTTACATATTTACTTTAAATACTTTAATTTGAAGCTTAGGAAAATAAGTTATGTTTACTTTGCTTATAAAGGCACCGCATTTCGGATGATTCACAACCAAGCCCATCGACAGAAGAAGATTCTCTTGATGCATTTATGCGTGATTATGAACAATTAAGTACAACACCGCCGCGCACGAGAATATTGCGGAGGGATAGAAGTAAAGAACAAGCAAGATGTAAACATAGAAGCCGAAAGTGTTATGTGTAAGTTAATTTTAGTTTCCCCACTCACATTTTATATAATCAAGCATGGTAGTTTTGATTTCATTAAATTGTTAATAATTATTTTGTAGCCAGGAAAGATTTTTACGTAAAGTTATAAGCAATGGGAAGCGTTATATAAACAATCATTTGTCTTTGCTAAGTCAAGGGGAAGAAGTTTGTGATTCAGGTATTGTTAATTACTTTTTTCCTTAATTTTTTGTGTTGAAAAGCACAAACTAAATAATAGTACTGGAAATAGACTGTACATAAATATTATTTTTACTATTATTATTATTGATCCGCGTGGAGGAATCGTTCTACGTAAGAGGAAGTACTGCGGCAAAAACTTACGATATCGAGTTTTAACCGCAAAATTCCGTTTTGTGGTGCGATGAGTTAAAAGGAAGGTGTTTTATACTGGGTCTCTCTCTCTCTCACTCTCTCTGTTGCGTGTGAATATATAATGTATTTGTAAGTGAGAATGTGGTCAGAGTTATTAAAAAGGGAAAATTTCAGAAAGTTCAAAATTGAAATTTGTCTTTAACACAATTGTAAACGGACATTTAGCTTCTGTCTTCTTTATTACCGCATTGTATCCGAGCCTGCAATCATGGTAATTGCTGGGGTTATCCCTATTGCCCTCTTAGCTGGAGAGCGGAAGAGGCTTTATAAAAGGAGACCGGAAGTTAACAGGGAAGCCGTGTCCAGGGAGGAGCGTTCCCGTACCGTGCTGAAATGGCAGGCTGCTTGGGACGAGGAGCCGCGTGGCCGAAGGACCGCCAGGCTTATCAGAGATATTAGTATCTGGATAAGGCGGTCGTTCGGAGAAGTGGACTTCTACCTTACCCAACTCTTGAGTGGGCATGGCCTTTTCAGAGCATACCTCAAGAGGATGGGTAAGGAGGCACAAGAAGATTGTTTTTATTGCCCAGGAACGAGAGACGAAGCCTACCGTACCTTTTTTGTGTGTGAAAGGTGGGGTCGCCCCAGAAGAGATTTGGAGTTTTGGTTGACTCCAGAGATGCTGGTAGAGGCGATGCTCTCTTGCTGGACTAATTGGTCGCTAGTGGCTAGTTTTGCAAGAGAAGTACTCAGTATGAGTAGGGTCCCCTGAGTAGGGGTAGGACTGAGGCCTAGCCTGATGTAACGCTGACATCACAGCGATGTAGGGGGGTGTTTTAGCCGGTAGGCCGCAAGGGAGTCCGGCACAATGTGCGTAAGTTGCATTTCACCCCTATTACTATTATTATTTTTTTTTATATATATGATTTTTAAGGCGCGTCAACATCTAAGGTTATTGGCGCCCGTAGCTTTTTTCAGTGAACTGCCGGCCTCCGGACAGTGCTCTCTCGTTACAGACAACACTGTCCATCACCGGACAGTGAGCTGTAAGAAGCTCCTAGGAAGAGAAAATCTAAGGGTCAGCAGCTGGATTCGAACCCGAGACCTCCGCGCGGGAGTCCAGTACGCCAACCGCATAGCTAATCCCTTCCCTTACTATTTTTTTTTTTTTTTTTTTTTTTTTTTTTTTTTTTTTTTTTTTTTTTGCGCATCAACAGCTGAGGTCATTAGCGCCCGGAGCTTTTTCCAGTGCACTGCCGGCCTCCGGACAGTGTTCTCTCGTTACAGACAACACTGTCCATCACCGGACAGTGAGCTGTAAGAAGCTCCTAGGAAGAGAAAATCTAAGGGTCAGCTGCTGGATTCGAACCCGGGACCTCCGCGTGGGAGTCCAGTATGCTAACCTCATAGCTAATCCCTTCCCTATTACTATTATTATTATTGTTATTATTATTATTATTGATTTTTATTTTTAATTGCTACTGCAAGACAATAAAGTTCCTATAGCAAGTAAATAAGCTGAATATGTAAATATGAGAGGAATCAATAAATAGTAATTAACCAAAAAGTAACATTTATTGAACCAATACTTCAAGCCCAAGTTGTAAATTTCAAAAAAAAATTATTTATGTCAACCGTGGAGAAAGTAGTGTGTAAATTCGTCAAATTTTTTTTATTGAGGAAGGGAATGTTTAAAAATTTAGTTTTTAAACACTTTACAGGGAATATTAAGAAAAGAGTTAGCAAAAGAACTATGCAAAGAATTAGAGATTCAGAAAGAGATCTTAAGCTTGATGTGGATTTAAAAGACGTTGGTGCAATTCAAGGATGTGTGGATAATCTTCCTAATTTCAAGGTTCTTATGTTTTTTTATTATATTATAAATATAATTATGACTATATTATATATTACATATATATTATATATTATAATAATCACTAATCGTGTGGCAGTTACGGAATTCAGAAATACGATGCGCAATATTCAATGGTATAAACAAACGTGCCGTCGATAGAAAACGCGAAACTCTGGCAAACCTAATTGATCCAACTATTTGAAAATATAAAAATTAAATAAATACATAATTAAAATTTCATACTAGGTTTGGCTTGTGCAAATAACTTCACTCAAAATGAAAGTCTCTGATGAATTAACTCCTCCTTTTAAATATTTTTTTCAACTTAGTCTAACCTCGAGAATTTTGATGAATAGTTCTACTTATTTACGAATTTAAATTGATATTTCTTTTAAAATCATTATTTCAGTTTCCCCAAATTCAAAAATTAGAAAATTATGTATCATTTGTTCAATTCAAATTCCTAACGAAAGCTTAAATAAGCACGTAATCAATTGCATTTAAATAGGTCGAATCATCAAACAGATTCCTGAGTTTAAGCTGTAAACTCGTAAAAACTGCGATAAATTGGCGTAACTCGTTACCAGAAGGTAGTGGAAGAAATCGAATCGAGTTTCATGATAACTTTGCGGAACTGATAAAGTCAGGAAATAATGAAAAGGATAAACATTGTAAACGTCAGGTATGAATTTATTCTGTCATTTTATTTGCTACTGCTAATCAATGTGTAATTACTTTGATTGAAATTGTTCTCACCCGACATGTTCATTTCATTCATTAATTTTTTTTTTTTTTTAATCACATTTGATTTCATAGCTATCTGATTCTTTCTGAAATAGATTTATTAGATTTAATTAAAAATATTTTTAAAACATTTATATTTTTTAAATTTACAAAGATTTATTAGAAAAAGATTTAAAGATTATTTTCTTATCTTGGATAGAATCAAATATTAATCTACATATTTGCTTTAAAAATAGTGCTCTGTTGTGTAATTTTTTGCGTCAATTTCTGTTAATATTGACAAAAACAGCTTTTCATAATTTCATTATCTTTCAAAAATAACCATTTTGGTGATTTTAAGGCGAACTGTTCTGTTAGGATTTCGAGGCTTGGATTATTAGAAGTATAGGGTTGGTAAAATCAAAGAAAGATTGTGGAAATATTTACTCTGTCAAACCCTTATATAAGTGAAACATTTGCTGGATGTTGAAAAGAAACATTTTATTTTTCATTGCATTTTGTAATATAGTTCATAAAGATATGCAATCTATAAGCTGAACCATTCAATCAAAGTCAATTTTCAATCAAGCATTTTTAGTTGTTCGAAATAGATTTTTTCTCACCAACTATGAATTTATATAACTTTCCGGGTGAATGTTTACTGTTTTTATACCATATTACACGACCTTAAGAAATTACTTGGCATTTTGACATTCACCTACTTGACATTATCAGCGCACCATTTTCGAAGTATTGTATTTAAAATATTCAATTTAACTTCCAGTATAGAGAAAACTTGTGTACAAAATTAAAGACATTTGCGAACGCAAGCATTTCATTATCAGCCTTTTTTTCTACATCCATCATTAACGGAATAAATAGAACAATAAAAGAAACAGTATAAAATATAACTACAAAAATGTGTCATTGTACAGTTGAGTCGTGAAGAACATTTATGGCAAACCGAATTGAAAGACATGATTTGGTTGGAGTTGCAAGCGTGGAGAGCTGATAGGACACCTACAGAACAAGACGACTACCTCTGTACAGTAAGGCAATCGATTCCCCATCTTCTGACGGAAATCTTAAATTATAGGTAAATCTTTCAATTAAAGTTGTAAATGAATTTATTAGTTACACATTTCATTTATTTCTGATTTAAATGTAAAGTAAATATTTACTAATTAATATTAATTAAATATTTACAATTGTTTTATATTTAATAGCTTATATTTACATTTTAGTTTAATATCACTTGCAGATCTAGAATTCCTAATTTGCAATTTTCCATTATGATATTTACTGATTCGTTTTGTAACATCATTTTTTAATTCAACGCACTATACTTAAATATTTGTTTTTATCGCTAAAGGTATGAAAAGAAGCCGGAAAAATTATCAGCTCAAAGCAGTGACAGTGGAATTCAATTATCATCTGAATCAGATGTTTCCTGCAATGGTAATATAATGCAATAACAACTGAATCACTAAAGTTTGACTTTTATATAAATAGAAATTTTATATATAAGAAAATTTTATGAATATAGAAATTGTAGAAATTTTATAAATACATTGAAGTTCGAATGGTATTCGCGGGCCAAAAGAATGGTTGTTTTAAATGAAAACACTGTTTCTCCATCATATCCGTCACAGTTCCTGAAGAAGACCAAAAGTTTATCTTATCATTATATTTCACATTTTGTGGAAATTTTTGTTGCTCCCACCTTCCTTTAAAACTTCATTACATAATATATATAAGCAAAAATAAAATTACTATGTAATTATATTTTTTCAGATTTGTTAAGTAATTAAAGTTTTCTGCGCAGGTTGTTTATCATTGTTCTGTCCAACTTGCATAGAACATGAAAACACAGCTTTACATGAAGTCGAAGATTTAATGCATAGACTTGAAAAAGCAGAAGCTTTGTTTCCGTCAAGTAAAGCATTTGGAAATCACTTTCCATTGTACAAGAGTAATGATTTCATTGGTAGAGTCAAGGTAGGTTGCTTAACATTTTAACGTAAATTTAAATAATTTTAATTGTAATAAATTTTAAGTTTTCCCACAGATTGTTATGACTAAGTACAAAAATACAAGAAAAAAAAACAAAACTGAAAATCTTCAGATTCAATGCCTAGAACATCACATAGAAGTCTAAAGCATTACGTGGTATATGTTTATGAGTTATGAAATCTGGTTTCCTAATAAGTGAAAGAAATTTTTACATAATATAATGCATGATTCAATGGCTTTTATTTCATTATAAATTTTGGTATCATTGTTTTGTGTATATCGTAATATTTGGGGATACCACCGCTTTTTAACTAAGGGTTTACAGATTCTGAATTAAATTGAACCGAGGATAATATTATTTTGCCAGTCTTTTTTAAGTCTTATAAAATTTATGGATTGTTCGTACTCCTAGTTAACAAAGAAAATACACAAGTTTGTTTTATAGCACTAGATTTTTGTATGTTTTAAAATACATACTAGAGAAAGTTTGATAACGCCATTTTAACTTACGGCATTCGGTCTTAGGTTGTCAAACAACACAAACAAATTCTCTTGTAGAATTTAAAATAAAAAAGGATGTCGCATTTGGATTTTCTTGAACCTAGAGTATAAAAGCTGTGTTGACTTAAAAGAGCCATATGGTCAATCTGACTGAGTGATTCCCTGATTTGAGCCATTACCAAATTATATAGCTATTAAGCGTTCCAATAAACTGATGAAATGACAATCCGGAAGTTGCGAAGATGGGGGAAAAACTGTGTGCAAGATGGTTGAATAATGTCCAGGAAGATTGGAGGATGGAATCAATTTATAATAGTTTCAATAATTAGACGACTTTATTACAAAGTTGTTTCTAGTTTCGTCTTACTTTTGTGGCTTAAGAGAGTGAATTCACTTGCATGTTACTTACAGTGTTCGTTTTCCTGACATTCAAAATATGTGCTTTATATTTTGTTGTTTTAAATAATTTAAATACGATCAATTTTACATGTTTCAAGTAAAAGTTAATTGTAATGTTTCCCGCAGTTGTTTTTCATGTACCTACTCTTGATTTGTACAAAAATAATTCTTACAGACTTGAAAACGTGCATGCTGTTTTTAAACTTAAAAGTGAAAATACTCTTATTTGAACGTTTTTGTTTATTTGAATTTCATTAGTTGTGTTCCCTTAAATACATTTTTAGATTGCATTTAAAATTAAGTGTCCTTGCATTGTATAGGCGATGTGTTTGTGGTATAACATAATGCGACATCACAGGCTTAAACTTTTAATTCTGGGAAGACAGTTATTATCATACGCTGCAGGCAATGATGCTGATAAAAGTACAACTAACAGGCATGTATAGTTCAGTATTAATTTAATAACAAAGCTTGAATATTATTGTAGGTCAAATAAAAGCAATAAAATAGTAACATAAATTCAAAGATTTATCATTTTCTAAAACTCGTATAAATTGTATTATCACAGCATCAAGTAACTGCTTCAGTACTAACATAAGCGTAAAAAATATTATTCCAGGTTCAGGTAAGTATTTTCATTTAAAGCTACGATTTATTTTACATTTACAATTTTTCAAATGAAGAAAAAGCTCTGATTGAATGTTACTATTAAATATTTGCTTGGATTTGCAGAGCTATGCAATTAAAACAGATCTTATCCGTAACAGTTTCATGCTTGTTTTTTCTTCTTTTTCTAACTGATAATGTTATGTTTATTACAGTGATTCACCAGGTTTTGGAGGTTCTCGTGATTGGGATTTTTATAATATTCAAACTTTACAATCTTTAGGAAGGTATTTCCATCATGTTGATTCAGGGGACACACGGACGTACAGGTTGCATATTTTGTTGTTGTTGTTTTACTTTAGAATATGTTACTGAATTAAGTTGATTTTTCTTTTTTTTTTCTTTTAGAAAGTTTATTGAAGATGTTCTTAAAATCAGAGGTCTTAGAAAAGCCCTTCTTTTTCTGGAGCACTTATATTTGAAGGTACTAAGGAAGGGAAGGATAGCGCTAGAAAAACCAAAATTCGATGAGGTGCAAGATTATTTTCATTTATTTTGAAAAAATCAGTTTTTGAAAAATTTTATTTAATGAGTCTGTGATGCTTGTCTTTCTAGGATTCTAGTGATAAAAGTGATGATGAAAATGAACTAAGACGCTACGGATACTGGAGCCCTGAATATCAGTCTCTTAATATACCTTCATTTAGACCGGCTTTTTTATTTATTTCACGTATCCCGTTAGATGTAATACATGAATTTTTATGTATGAGACTTGAAACAAAACTTGACAAACCTTCAGCACTTAGTATTCGACAGGTATGCCTCAATTTTTATGTAGTTACGTTTAGCTAATTATATATGTACTTGAATTACGTACAAATACGTCGTATTTGTTGAACATATGTGTTTTAACTCCCTATGTATTTTTTTTTTTTTACTTCGGTATACATGTATTATGAAAAAAGAGTTGTAAGTTAATTTTTTTGGGAGTGCATTGCTTGCACTTACTTTTTTATTTATTAATTTTTTATGGATAATTTAATTCAACCAACTACTTACGATGCTCGAGAAGTAGTTACAGTTTAAGTGATGGTTTCGGTTAAGGATGAAATCTAATTTGCTGAATAAAAATGTTTTCGTTGTTTAATTATCATAGCTAACGCTACGCTTAGTTTTATGACAGTGATAAGTAAATAATACAATAATTAGCTTAGATTATACCCTTTATTTCGACTCCTAACAGGCACTCACACACAAAAATAGTTGTTTTACATGTATCATTATCATTCTAAAATTTTTTAGAAGTTGTTATGTTCTAAAATATCAGCAAATAAATAAATACGTTCATTTCAAACATAGAATTCGGGTACGTATCAACTTTAACTATTCATCGCGTTATTTCTTCTAAAGTCAGGCTTTTAATTAGGACTTGTACAATTTATGATTATTTCCAGATTCTAAAAAAAAATCCTGTATAGTTTTTTGAAAAGAATTTGCTGAAGCTGCGCCGTAGGTTTTTTTAGTAAACTAAAGGTACAGGAGGCTTTATTCTCGGAGAATAACCTTAATTTAGGGTGAGGAACGACCTAAATATTTAATCTCAGTTGTAATGCAAGCAGGACTGCTGAATTGACAAATCTTCCTTTTATTCAAAAATGAAGATTATATATAATTTGTTGCAGAATTTTTATTCTAATTCTTTCATATATAAATGTAACATTGAAATACTTACCTTAACTTTTTAGCTTATTAAAGAACTAAAGGAAGGTCTAAGACTTTCAGTCCTAAATAAGCAAAGGTATTTACAAAATTGTGACTTATCCCTAATTGATGTGGATGAAGAAACACAGAACAAATTTAAGCATTATATAGACAATTTTGACGAAAGTGTTGTAGCTGTTTTTAATGTAAGTTAATTCTGTTAATTAAGTTGAAAGTTAATTATGTTGAGTCAGATAATACATTTTATATGCAGCGTTTTCTTCACTTTATTATTTCAGCTTTATCTTAATTATTTACAACAATGGGTAGCAATGACCCAACGAGAAAGGCACCAAAAGAATATATTGGAAGAAGAGTGGAAGTTCATTACATGTACTGCACCATCTATACCTAAAGGAGAAGCAGTGGCTTCTGGCATTTTTTGGTAATAAGTTTAAAATTTTTGAATTTTTTTAATCTAAAATCCTTTAAATTATTTTCATTAAATTTTGTTATAGTAACATTGCAAGTTCTATGTTGTTATCGATTTCCAATCATATGAAGCATACTGTTAGTTGTTTGAAAGAAGAATATTGTGACAACAAGGAAGACAGTTCTTTAAAGTAAGTAATAATTTCATTTTCCAATATTTGTTCTTAAAATAAATTTAAATTTTCGAGTTGAATTGGAATCAACAATAGATAATTATTATTTTCAGTTCAATGCCTAAACAAATAATTCTTCTGTTGAGTAGAGAATTACAAGCATTATTTTTAGAAACTCGAGAACGAACATTTCGTGTAATGAGTTTGACTAAAACTTTAACCAAACATTTAGAAGGACTTCTTGAAAAACCCACAGAAGTTCCTAGTGAGAAAATTGGTGAATCATTGGATAAACTCAAGGTAAATTGATTTAAAAAATATTAGAAACTTTTTTATTTTTTTGATCATCTCTTTCTAGAAGATTAGACATTTACAAATCCTACACCATTTTCTCAATATTTTTTTTAAATTTCACCAAACAGATCTAAAAATCTTGATCTTAGGCGCTATTCGCAGCTCGCAGAAATTTAGTTAACGTCCGTGCCAGTGATAACGCGTTTGAGTTCACTAAAATAAAATTAACTTCTTTTTCTTTTGCAGTAATGAAGAATATTGCAAAATTGGCTTTCGGGAAGATGTATTTTTTAAATAGATAAATGTTATAGTTAGAGCTTCAAAGTATAAAAAGATGTTAAAGGATGGTAGCCGGTTCGTGGGGATGTTGCGTGTTAACGTCGTAATTATGTTGGAATTATATAACATTTATAAAATAGCAACATTGATATAAAACTGTTAACGCTGTTACTAAGATATTTCGTTTAACTCTAAAAAGGGTCTAGATAGTTTTTGTTTGACTTACCTCACTTTTGTTTATTGTTTTGTAGAAACTTTTTAATTTGAAGAAAGTTAATTTTGTAGTACTGATAATTGCAGTGAAGACTTCCTTGCCACCTTTTTCTACCTTTAATAATTGACCTTACTAAATTGTGTTACGCTTCATAGGATGCTGTAGTGGAAATGAGCACTTCTCTTCGAGAAATTACTTTGTTAATTGACAAAGAAATGCTTGATCCATACCTAGAAGACTTGGACAACCTTGCCGGTCAATCACGCTGTAAGGAAGTACTGCATCAAATATACAAATTTACATTTGATGTTTGTATCTTGTCATATTTTCAATTATTAAATCATTTATGAATTAAAAAAAAATACCAGAAAATATAGATATTTTATTATTTTATAGTATCAAAAAGAAGCCATCAGATTTACAAATGATAAATGCCTAGCAGCTCGATCTATGATAAATTTTGCACAACAGTGGATACATTTTGTGATAAATCATTGTGAAAAAGGTAGAGGTGTGAGACCAAGATGGGCTAGTTATGGACTAGATTTTTTAGTGACTGTAACTGATCCAAAATTTACTTCATTCTTAACTGAAAAGGAATTCGATGTAAGTTATTTTTAATTTATTTTTTACAAATGTTCTTCTTTTATACGGTAATTTGTACTAAGTATAGTACAGTTACATAGAACAATTTTCGGTCATTTAATTGGTCAAATAACAAGGAATCTAAAAACATTGTACGACGTGAAGACTCATCTAAACTGTGAATGGGTTAAAAACTTCATTCTTAAGCTTGAATTCAAATTCGGTTTCATGTTTGTAGAAAGGAAAGTTTTCATTTTGCTTTAGATAGATCTGATGGAATCAGTACAAATAGGAGCTGATTTTACGATTTCTATTATAAGAATAGTAGAGAGATATTATTATAGTATTACAATTGTTTTTCGCCTTTCCAGTCATATACCACGTTCCCCAAAATAAATTTGATGGCTCCATTGCCATAGCAGTTTTTTGAGAATGTATGGGATTTAAAAATATTTTTATAATTATATACTTTTCTAAGAACTTTGCAAAAAATGTATGTCTCTATGTAATGCTGTGTACACTGATTATTCATTTGCAATGTTCCTGTCATTGTTTTTGCAATGACCTCACTATAAATGTGTTGTTATATGTATTACAGTTGTTCCGTAAAGATATCGAGGCGTGTGTATCACACATCATGGGTGCACCACACTCAACCACAACTTTGTCTCACACTTACTTGCCCAGATCATCTTCACCTTCACCGTCTGTATCCTACCATAAACTGAGCTTCTCCAACGCTTCTGACGTTTCACCAAACTCGTAATTCTAGTTTATTATTTTACCGTAGTTTATTTATTTCATTAAAATTACTATTTGTTGATATTAACATGATTTTTTTTTTTTTAAGAAATGAAAATGAGAGTTACAAATTCATTAACTGTGATCCTAAATGTAAGTAAATGTTCTATTCTGTTTGTTTACATCAGTTTAAAAATAGTTGATATCACGAAATTTTCAAATTTAAGTTAAATGTCTAAATTTGTTTTTAGACAGCAATAAGCTTGACAGAATAGTAACTGCTGTGCAAGAATTAGATTTTAAACTTGATTCGAAACTTCGAGAAGCAGAACTAATTGGGAATGTGATCGTTCCGGCACCAAATGTCGAACGGAACTATATCAGACCCAGAACAGTCAATTTCCCATGGCAGAGAGGGATAAAAATTGGTAATTTTATTTGTTGTTTTTTTTTACTTTTTCTTAATTTACGATATTGTTTTTTTAAAAGAAGTATTTTTAATTGGCATTTATTAGAACATTAATTCAATCCACATGTTTATCATATCTTAACATCCTTAGTGTAGTGACGCAAAAAAAAATTTTTTAACAAGTGTGCCCTTTCCTATGTATCAGTGTGGTGTACAGCTTAATTCAAAAATGAAAAGCCATGGAAAGTTATCTGTTTTTCACCAGATTACTTTTTTCGACTTATAAGTTTTCATTCATCAATTCATTCGGTGTTTGTAAAATGTTTGGTAGTTGGAACCTTGGAGAATATTAGTATCTTACATAACATCTTATTTTGTATTTTCAGTTAAACAGTTAAATTTTTTTTTTTATTGTAGGCCAAGGAAGATTTGGTAAAGTGTACACAGCTGTAAATACAGATTCCGGGGAATTAATGGCAATGAAAGAAATTTCATTGCAGCCAAATGATATAAGAACTATACAGAAAGTTGGATTGGAATTTAAAATATTTGAAGGAATTGTCCATGATCATCTAGTTCGCTATTACGGAGCAGAAGTACATAGGGTAGGAAAGTTATACGTATTTGCAATTTCGTTTAATTTTTAATTTCTTTATTAACCTCATTGTTCACGATTTTCCATTTCCAGGAAGAGTTATTAATTTTTATGGAGTTATGTACAGAAGGGACATTAGAATCTTTGGTTGCTGCAACAGAATCGGGCTTACCAGAAGGATTAGTCAGACGATACACCAACCAGTTGGTCAGCGCCATTGCCACGTTACATCACCATAGTATAGTTCATCGTGACATAAAAAGTAATCTGTCATTCATTTCTTGGTAAAATTATTATTACAGTTATGGAAAAATTTGAAATTGAAAGAGAACGTTTTCTTACACCCTGCATTAGAAAAAAATTATTTCTGTTATTTTATTCAAGGAATGGTAAAGAATAAACTTAGTCAAAAGATATTACATAATTTTTTATTCTCAATCAATTTTAGTTATTCTGATCTTATATTGAGCAGTTACTTATGACACTATTTATTGTAGGATCTACCGTATTTATTCGAATATAACTGACTTCTGCTGGCTCTTTTGCGGGCTACGTAGCAAGAATTTTAATTTCCTAAAAATTAAAGCCTTGTAGAACTCATTCTAGTTTTTTTATTTATTTTTATTTATTATTAATTTTTAGGTTTTGTAATCTACATCAATACAGTAAACTGATGCATGGAAACCTTCGCCTTTTTTGGATGTTATGCCAATGATTTTGTTTTCTTTTCTTTCTTTTTTTTTTTTTAATTGAATTGCATATATTAAAACGTAGTCGAATAATTACAACATTCTTGGTTATTTGTTTTAGCTGCAAATATCTTCTTAACAGCAGAAGGAAATTGTTTGAAACTGGGTGATTTTGGTTCTGCTGTTAAAATTAAGGCACATACAACTGCCCCGGGAGAATTGAAAGGATTTGTTGGTACTCAAGGTACGCAAGAAGGTTTTTCTTTTGCAAAGTTTTATTATTTTATTCTTAAATTTGTTTAATTTTTTTTACAAATTTTATTTTTATTCCAGCCTATATGGCTCCAGAAGTCTTCATGAAATCTAACACAGTTGGACACGGCAGAGCTGTTGATGTTTGGTCACTAGGCTGTGTTGTCATTGAGATGATCTCAGGACAAGTACGATTTAAGATTTTTTTTATTTGGAAATGCCTTCTTTTAATTATTTCTGTTTTAATTTAAAAATAAGGAACAATTATTTAACTCATTTAAAGGATAACCGATTTGAATAAAAGTGACAAAATTGTTTAAAATGATAAACCATCTCAGAGAGTAGAATCAGAGCTTTAATTTTTTAATACCAGGGTCTTAAATGTTTAATGAAACTGAAAAATTCAGGATTAATTGGCAATAGTAGGTTGTTGAGAAAGAATGACTTCTTTTAAAATAATTCGTAGTTCTAAAAATCTCGATCATTCGATTAAAATATAGTACATATTTCATTAAGGCTCAGATCTAATCCGATTATATACTTGATTTTATCCGACATGAATGCTTCTTCTCTTAAATCTGACCGGTTTGGAAATTTTTATTCGCTATTTAAGGTTGATGTAAGACTTTAAAATAGAAAATCTGGGAATTAGCAAATTTAGCCAGTAAATAAATAGAAGCTTAAATTAATTGGTCACCACAGTGACGGATCCACCTCTGATGAAAGATTGAACTGATGTATTTTCCAAAGCGATTAGGTTAAAGAAAACAAGAAGCGTCCTGTTTTGGCGTTATTAACCACGCGGACCCTATAAAATTTCTAATAGGCCTACATCAGTATATGCGCTGGCCGATTGAACTAATCTGTGCTATCCAAGTTAAGCTCGCTTGAAAAGATAGGCAATATATTTTACTTTTACTTCTTGCGAGTTTTGTGACTAAGATTTAGTCCAAATAGTTGCCTTCAGGCTAATAGCTTCTCCTAGATTATTACAATCTAGGAGATCTTCGTGCTCCAATGGACTGAAAAGATAAATTTACGCTATCTTCCTACGAATAATATGAACTCAGGGAGTAATAGTACAAATTGAATGCGTCTTTTTCAATCTGCAGCCTACAATGTGCAATATTTTTGAGTAGTCAGTCAAACAGGAAAAAATTGAATTTAAGTTAATGAAAAATTATTTATCTATAAAAAGAAGTCATAAAAAACTACAAGTGAAGATATCGATTACTTTTTATTAAAATTGTTTCATGTTATCCCATAAACAATAAGTAATATCAATTATTGTACTTTTCAGAGACCTTGGCACCAATTTGATTCCAATTATCAAATTATGTTCAAAGTAGGCATGGGTGAAACTCCGGAAATTCCGTCAAATATTAGTGAGGAGGGTCATAATTTCATATTAAAATGTATTCAACATAATCCCAAACAAAGGGCGACAACTTTACAACTTCGCCAGCATACATTTCTAAAGGTAATTGTGTCTTTGTGTGGAAAATTTATTATTTCACTAGATAAAAAAAAAAAGATGGTTTAAGATTCTTATCTTAGATTAGACTAGGGCGGCCTCAAGGCCTACGCCACTGCGACCCCTTTGAATCTATTGTGGCTCCCCTTACTCTAAAGCTCACCCTCTAGACCTGTCCTTTTAATCAGACTCTTAATGCTAGAGAACGACAAGTTGGGTAAAGCTCACAGGCCTTGGTTTTTCCTCCCCGAGAAGTAGCCATACGAGCCCCTCACACTGACACAACACGTGCAGTGCTGTTTCCTCCTTTTCCTGACAGAACCTATAGAGGCTATCATCTGCCGGGCTCATGCGATGCATGTGTTTTCTGAGCCTGCAGTGGCCAGTTAATAGGCCTACAATCATCCTTATAGCCACACGGCCGTGACGGATTAATTCTGCATTCAGCCTCGGCGAATAGGCTCTAATGAACAACTTCGCCTGTCTCTCTATTTCTATGTAATAAACGGTCATACTATACCAATTTGAATTTTTTTGTATCTGTTGGTTTAAAATTGCCAAACTGAAAGATATTCTTGAAATGTCACAGTTCAAAACTTTTTTTTTTTTCAAAACAAATTTTCATTTTCTCTTATTACAGGAAGTAAACTGTGCGATCATGGTAAACTTTCACATATTTTACTACCAATTTCCGTTTTAATGCTTTTCAAAACCGATTTAGTGAACATTTCAGTCTATTTCAAAAAAACCTAAGTGATTTGGTCTTGCCAGGGAGACATTTCTATCAACCGGAAGTTCTTCATTACCGAATTTGTTTTCCTTTCTCTTACTGTTGTACTACGTAAGAGAAGATGATTATTGTAATCGTGCAGGTCTTAGATTTTGTGGTTACCCCAACCATATAGTAGCAAAAAAAAAAGGAAAAGTTTTTGAGGGGAACTATTCATCGTAGCCTCCTGCAACCCCCCGCCCCCCACACAAAATAGCAGAAAATACAAGCTCGATATTCCACTACAGGAAGCAACATTAAGTTTGGACCATAAAAGGTCATCCGGAAATAACAATTTCTACGAAAGCGATACTTTTTCGAAATTTTTGAAATAGACTTTTTTTTTTGTTCGGTTGTTATATATCATTTATTGAAGAACTTTTCCAGGGAAATTCTATTGACGTCACTTCAGGAAGTGGTTACCTTAGGTAACCTTTCCTTCAAAGTTCCATATTCTTGCCATTTGTACAATAATAATAATAATACTAAAAGAAGGGATTAGCTATGCGGTTGGCGTATTGGATTCCCACGCGGAGGTCCCGCCTTATATTAAAAAAATAAATAAAAGTCATACGTATGTGCCAATAAATTTCCAGTATTAAATAAATTATATTATATAAAATTAGGGGCCAAGTAAATTCCTCTATGGTGTCGATAGTTAAAACGGCTTGAAGGTAAAGGTGGTAAAGAATTTTATGTCCAGAAAGACCTTATTTTGGTCACTAATTTCCTTCAGGGCACTCAGACAGTCCCAAACCAGCCTTGAGTTGACCTGGTAGGTACTAATAGCTCGTAGAGCAGCCTGACTATCTGAGAAAATTATGACCTTAGAATTAATAATTCCTCGCCCTCTAATCTCAGTAGCACAGAACCTAAAGATTCTTATCTTACTTTAACCTTGTGCTATCCTCACAATTCTAATTTACAAATTTACAACCCACAAGGGCTCTTCAATAAATAGTTAGTACATTTGTGGTGATGAAACATTAGATTAGAGGTACAGAACCTCTAAAAATTATTGTTCCATGGAAAGCATCTAATTCCAATATAAAGAGCCTCTATTTTATTTGCACTCTAAAAAAAATGGTTTGATCCTTTTCCGAGGTAATCACGAAATTCATTAGGGAAGATCACATTTCCAGTTTTTAAAAAAAATCTTCTTGGATTGTCTGGTGATACCTGAGCTGAGAATTATATTCAACGTTTCCTATAGTTTCTAACGATAATTTTGTTTTATTTTTAGGTTGATTCAGAAGAAGAATGTTTATCGTTTAACATGCCATCAGTTTTGGAAGATTACCTTAAACTTGGTATTAAAAGATGATTATAAAACTAATGATCTTTACTCTTTCAAGATCTTTATTCAATTTTTACATGTCTGTAATTTATTTCTGTCTTCCGTTTTTAGATTTCAACGATAGTTTTTTAATTATTTGTTTTTGTCAAAGTTTAAATAAAATCATTGTTTTATAAAAAAAAAAATGTATTAATTTAACCTCACTTTTCTGTGATTATTACCTTCGATTATCTTAAATATGAATCAAATGATTTCACAATCATTAACAATTTACAAATCTTCTGAGTAATTGTAGGTACAGCGGAGGCTGGAAACATAGCGACGATGATTGCGAAGAGCAAAGCGGCGAAAACAAATACAAGTTATCAAATGGAACCACACGTAGTGGGGAGCAAAGCGAAGATAGAGCAACGCTACCAAGAGAGAGAGTAGAGCAACGCGTTGTTACATGTTTGATTTCTTCGCTCTCATCGCGCTGAATTTCCGAAGGTTAAAGTGGATATTGCTGCATTTATTAGGGTAGTTTTTTTAAAGAAACCTCTGTGGGACCAAAAGGATCCTCTACATCACAACCAATTTGTAGAAATGGGACCTTTAATTATAAAAATAACACTTGTTTTAAAATATTTCCTAACATTTTCTCAAATATTTCAGATAGATCAGAAGTAAATGTTTAAAGTGAAATTTGTAACCTTTGACTTCCTTATTTTAAGACAATGTACTTTAAAAATTGACTACTGGTCCATCTAAAAGAGTTTTCAAAGAGTTAAACAACTTGATAACTAACACTGTTGTGTGCTTATGAACCCGTTTTCTTGCAAGACAAACGTAATTTCTCATACGAAGATAAAAGGAATCCTGGAAAATGATATACCGTTAGAAAGCTCATTAGACAAGGAAACTTTTATAAAAAGTGCCAGCACCTAGTTCTGTCTGATAATGATTACATAAGGGCCTAATGAGTTTTCTTAAAAAATTTCGATTACTTTTATTTTCCCAGTTTCCGGAGGAAGGTTGATGCTGATTGGAGAAAAATTTATGCTTCAAAAGGGTGTCAATTTTTAGAAAATTTATCTGTCTATCTAAGCGTGTTATCAGAATCAAATTCGGACTAAAACTTTCTGAGTAATAACATCTTTATTGCAAAAAAGTAATTATTTAAAAAAAAAAATTCAGGTGACGTCACTCAAGAACAGCGGGAAATATGAAATTGGCCAATACGTCTTTGAAGTCCTTCCTTCAGAAGTACTTAACACAGTAGACCTAAGGACATTACTAACTGGTTCACTCTATATTACAAACCTTGAAGCTGCAATAATTATTTTGGAGCGTTGGGATCCTGCTTTGCAGGTTTATGTACGTGAAATATACATAATCAGGCAAGGCTTAACCACCAAATTCATAAATGACACTACGACGGTTCTACCTATGAAGGCTAATACTTTGCGGTTTGCGGTTAATATTTCGTCCAACAAATGAAATGTAACTTCAGGCGGGGTTCGAACTAGGAGTCCCCCACCTACTAGTCCGCACTGATAACCACCACGCCAATTACGCCCGCTCAGTAGTGTTTTAGACTGAACTTCAGTATCCCGGTAAGTTATTACCAATTACATCAAATATAAAATATCTACGGAAAGTAAGGTAAAGGAATTAATTTATAATTCAGAATTTAAGTACATTAGTGTATAATCAGCCTCATGTCGATTTTGGATTGTTGAAGGGGAAGGTACATCAAATGCACTAGTTGACTGTCTACGTTAGAAACGTAAGCGTGGAACTAAGAAAAAAATACCAATGTTATCGATCCCCTTCTTTTGCCTAATCAATTATTCACTTAAACGAACAGTCAAACATCAAACTAATTCGAAGTAATAATATTCTGTGTTCTTACAATTGTATTATTTTTCAATAAATGTTTATGTCATAAGTTGATGCTCGAACATTGTTAGATTATATAATTTTTAATTAATTTAATTTTAATTTAATTATAAAGTGCAACAGGTTCATAAAAGGCATCGTGTCAGGCGATTGTTCAAGGTCGACGTCATTTGTGACTTGCACTTGCAATCGTTGGGATTTGAGAAATTTCAGCCGGTTAAAAAATGGCCTAAAAGATTGCAATTTGAGCAAAAGTAATTTTTAAAAAAACATTGCGATAAAAAGATATTTAATATGAAATTTATGTTTAATTTTGTTCTAAAAATGTTTTAAGCATTTCAAGCGGTAAATACTTCACTTCTAAAGGGCAACACTCACATAAAATCAAATCTGACTTTTGACAAAATATTGACATGAAACACGTTCTCATTCAGCACTGTCACCTTTTCGTACTATTCTTGTAAATTAAGAGAAATTAAAAAAAGTAAAAAAAAAAATTAAGTGCTCAGTAATGATGTCCTTGCCTAGTAACTCGTATACCTGGATGAGATTAGCAATAAAAATTATAATAGGACACTATTATACTCGTACTAGGTGTACGGAGTTTGTAATAGAAAAATGTGCATATTTTCATTGATTGTTTTCAACACTGTTTTCCTTTTAGGCCTTGAATTGTGTAATGAGAACAGAATGAATCTGAGTCGTTTCATAACTTCAAGCAGGAGTAGGTAAAAAAATAACTTCCTAGAAGATATAATGCCCATTTAAGGCGTCCATACAGATAATGAAGCATCTACAAAATAGCAAAATCTAGAAGCTTGTTTTCGGATTCGCAAGTATTTGCTAAATAATTTTTGCCTGTAATGCAAACAGCAAGAACATTAAGCATGACATAGAATATTGAAGTGCTTTCTTTGACAGAAAAGTTAAAAGCATTCAGTACATTACAGCTGATGGCTCTGTTTTAGTTCCTAAAGAGTATTTATTTATAACGATGTAAGGCCAAAATATTTTATATATGTAGCCATGCAAAAAGTTTTTTTTTTTTAACAGCCAGCACCTGATTAGACATACTTTCTGTAACAATTTCTGCTGAAAGAACCGATCAAAATCTGCTGAGTTAAATAGATTCACACGTACTGGGCAGTAGTTTGTAACTAACCGTTCAAGCCAATAAAATGGATTCTTGACTTTACCCCTGTCAATGCTAATGTTCTGAAGACAAAAAAATAAAACATTAAAAAAATATACAGACAATCTCAAGGTAACATGTAGAATATCTGGTAAATTGTAGTTAAGGTTCAGTAACAAGATCATCCTCTATTCGGTTCGGATGTTTGTCGTTTTGAGTCTAGCTGCCTCCCCTTAGATTTTCTCTTCCTTAGAACCTCCCCAGCTCACTCACTGCCTGTGGAGAAGAGTGTAAAGAGACCAATAGTGCACTGCAAAACTCTGCGTTGTGTGCTTATTGGTTAAGTATTTAAAGGTGGTAGACAGTCTAAGAAGTGGCTTATATTTATCTGATACGTAGATTTGTCGAAAAATTGATGAAATTTACAGAGATTTATCCTGTTTTACAGAGAACCTGTTTCATGGGCTGGTGGAAAACTGGCGGTTACATCTAAAAGCCATCTTTATAAAGTTCACTTATTTTCACTGCTTCCACACTACAATCAATATATAATAATAATGTTAAGACCCTGTTATCTTTTTAAAATATTGTTTCTTCATATGCCCCTAGATAGTATTTAAACATTACTTTCCAATACAAACAGACGTTTACTAATATTTATTTTTTTCCAGAAAACATGGGACTTCCAAAAACCTTTGTAGAAAGATTTCACGAGATTGAGAGTGTAAGAAAAATGCCGTACAAACAACTGGGAAGTACTGATCTACAAATATCTAGGCTAGGATTTGGTGGTGGTTCATTCAGTGGCTTTTATGGGTAATTATTAGTATACTGAAAATGGAGCTGTAAACCGCATCTTTCAAATATAGCGGTTGAATCAGAGTGTCATTGAGACTTATATCTGACCCTCAGTTAACATTTATTTTTAAGTCATCTCTACATAAAAAACCAATGAAAAAATTTAGAATTTATTTACTACCTCAAAATTGTCAGAGATTGTGTGAAACTACAATACTTTCTTTTTATACTGAGCTCCAAAAGTGCAAAGGTCTGAGAATTATTGGCATAAAGTCACTTTATGCATTTAACAGTTTATTATCATTATTCCTCTGTTTTCTTTAGTTCCACTTTCTGATGCACTTCACTCACATAGGCCATTTAATTTTATTTTCCACTTGAAAGCTGCCGTTCTGCATATCAGAAAACAGGTTTGTGTGGCAGGGATAGAAGAGAAAGGATTTATCTACACCTCATATTCTTTTCTTTATTAGAAATTTATCACATCTTTTTGTTTTATTAATACTATTATATTTACCTTCACTCGGTTCTAAATTCGGAAATTTAATCTGAATTTCTGCCCCGTTAGTTCACTTTCTTTAAAGATTGCAACCAAGTGTTTGTTATAGAAATTTTGACGATGAAAAAGGAGTTGCTACTGTAATTGAAGCAGTAAAAAAGGGAATAAATTACATTGATACAGCTCCATATTACGGAGAAGGAAGATCAGAAATTCTTCTAGGGAAGGTATATCCATAAGCTTAATAAGATCTACTGTGAAAATTATTATAGAAATAATAAATAACTAAAATGAATTTACTTTTGCAGGCTTTAAAGCATATTCCAAGAGAAGCTTATTATATTTCAACTAAGGTTGGAAGGTACACAACCAATTGGGAAACTATGTTTGATTATTCAAGAGAAAAAATATTATCAGGTTTCGAGCAAAGTTTGAAGAGGCTTGGATTAACATATGTTGACTTTGCAGTGGTATGTTCATATACAATTAATAAAAAGAGAAAAAATATTATCAGGTTTCGAGCAAAGTTTGAAGAGGTTTGGATTAACATATGTTGACTTTGCAGTGGTATGTTCATATACAATTAATAATTTTAGAAATTATACATTTCAAATAATCTATTATCTTACCGACTGTTAAGGTTCATGACGTGGAATTTAACACTCTTGATGATATACTAAAAAATGCCCTACCAGCTGTTAAGGAACTTATAGCTGAAGGTAAAGTTCGTTATTTAGCTATTTCAGGTTATCCTCTCAGCAAACTATGGGAAGTTATTAGTAAAAGTGATATTAAAATAGACATAGTTCTTACTTATAGCAGAGATACACTAATTGATGCTTCTTTGTATGAGTACATTCCATTGTTTAAAGTACGTATTGCTTAAAGATTTATCTTGTTAAAAGTAGTAATCTCTCGGAAAAAGGCACACATTCTAAACCAAATTAAATTATAACTTTTTTAGAGTAAAGGATTAGGTGTAATAGACGCTGCACCAACTGCAATGAGGCTTTTAACTAACATAGGACCGCCAGAATGGCATCCAGCAAACCAAAAAATTAAAGAGCTCTGTGCTCAAGCCGCAAATTATTGCAAAGTAAGTTTAATAAATCCGTTAATTTTTAACAGTAAAATTAAAGCTTATCAAAGTAACTACAACTTTAACTTATTAAAGCTCTGCCTTTAATTTTTAATTTTTTAAATTAGAAACATTTGTAAAATATTCACGAGTAAATATGTTAGTTAGAACTAACATTTCTTCCTATTACGTATCAAATAAGGCATCCGATATAATTAGATAAAAGGTGTAATAAAAGAAACTGCGAGAGTCGCTGCAACAATTTTATTAGTTTTTATATAAATTAACTTTTTTGCTTAAAACATTAATTAAAAAATATTAATTTCAATATATAATGTAGTTTTTCACATAACTATCCCAAAAATTCATTATATTAATTATTATAGGAAAATGGGGTGGAATTGGGCAGGTTAGCCATATATCACACGCTGCTTAATTCTGAAGTTGAAAACTGTCTAGTGGGCTTTAATACAATGGAACAGTTACATTCAAATTTAGATACATTACTAAATAAACTGTCAGAGAAAGAAGAAGACGTTTTAAAACATATAAAACAAAAGTAAGTAGAATATTATTTGTATGAGAGAAGTAAATCCTATATGATAAAATTAAAGAAAATAATTAAATGGTCCCCCGTAACTGAACAGGAATTTTAATAGAAATCTATGTGAAATTGACTTTATACAGTAAATAAAATCGAGACCAAGTATTTATCCTCTTATTTTTATGAATATTTAATAAAAATTAAATACTTAAATCTCTAAAAGGACGGTTATTTTTTTTTTTTTTTTTTTTAATGTTAAAGGTACTTTACATTAAAAGAGAACTTAGAATGGGAAGGCGTTGAGATCGAATTATACAAAAAGCATAAGAAGTAGACTTAACTGTTTGTTATTGCTTATTTGTACAAATGTATGGAAGTACAACTATTAATGGATGTTGTTAATCCTAAAATACTATATTTTTAAATTTATGTTGTCTTAAATATTACAAAATTTCAACTTACATAAAGGGCAGACAAACTAACAACTTAATATACAATTGTTTCTTAGAATAATATTTTTATTGTTACTTTATATATTTAAAATATGAATACTTTTTAGTTATTTAATAATTCATCTTAAAACAAAAAATGAGTTTCATGTTATAAACTTTATAATACAGCTCTTTAATTTAAAATATGCTATATAATTATTCTAGCAAAATTTTTTGTAATGATTGAAATAAAAATATCATTTAAAACATATAATACAGCATAAATATGGGGCATAACAATAAAAATAAATACAGAAGATTTGAAAGAAATAAAAGGCAACGAATGTGCGATTACTGATTTTTTTTTACATCATTACTTACAGTATCACCGTAACCTCCTATTTCAATTACACAGCATCTCGGAAACCAACCTCGAAGCCTCTTTGCACAAGGATCGTCTGTTACTTTTTCTCCAAATAGCCAATACCTGTAGATAATAAGGTTTTTAAAGATTTTTCTAAATACTGGAATGTTAAACGTCTTCAATTCACATAGAAGCAGCGATATGGGATTCAAATGGGAAAAATTCAAGAATAACCACTTGATAGCATGAATTGCATTGTTTTATAAGTTGAAGAGTGGGCTAATGTCTGTTCCAGTCTGTTAAAGTTTTTTTTTTGGAGCAATTTAAAAATACGGTTGCTTAAAATAAACTTGTGTATGTTCAAAATTCTTTAAAAACAATCAGTTTATGGTAGCTTCCAGCAGTATGATTCAGCTTTCAATGATGCCATTTTAATACATTTAGCTAAAGGCTGTGGCTTCGCTTCTTCTAATTTCCAATTAATTCTTTCCATTCATACTAATTACTACACAAGATTAGTCTCAAAGATATGGAACAAAAGAAAAATGAATAAGATTGTTAAAGTACAGAACAGTTCCCATTCTCCATTCTTATTCATCACATACATAAGATATGCAAGTAATTACAAACTAGGTTATGCAGATAAAGTGCTGGCGAGTATCTATAAATGGTAGTTATTTTCCTTTCACATTTATTACGTATAGAGTTATTCATTTATAAACTTAGGCCTATCCTACCATCAACGAAGTGGTTATTCCTTTCTTGTGCATCCTCCATTAAACCATATGTTTCTTTACTTTGCCCATCAACCACAGTCTTTTAAGTTATCCGTCCGAACCAATTTTTGGTGTATACCAAAACCCGACAGCAAATTTTTAGTTTTAAAACTAGTATATGTTGTGTTAATAGCTTGTAACTAACTTTTATGTTCCTTACAAGATGTCAAGGATTCCGATTAAGTACGTATTTATATTAACATAATAATTGTCCGTGTATGTATAATAAACCTTTTAACACTTAATAATAGCCGTTTTCTTGGATACATCTCATTTCTGTTGAGACTAATTTAACAACTTTTCAAGCAGCCTGTATCTCCTCCCTAACCTATAAATATGCAAACAATTCAGAAGAGCTTCCAATGCTTACAATAGAAAATTTGATCTATCTTAACCTCCATTTATTCTAACTATAAATTGTTTGTGACTAATCGGTTATCTCTGAAACTAGTTTTAGGTAGCAAGCTTTGTTGAAATTTAAGGATAAGAATACATTTTTTTTTTTATCTTATAAATATGAACTTGGAAGTGGGCGACCATAAACCAAATCGTAGCATCATAAACGCTTAGAATTTTTCCAAATTTTTTGAAGGAAGCCTTTCGTAAGTAGGCAAAGGTAAAAATCTTCAAATGAATTTAAAAAATAACAATTATTTCTAATACGAGCACTTCACATATTTTAAACAAAAAGGAGTTTACTTACTTTCTCCACCGTGTGACATTGACTGTTTCAGAAGGGTTAAGAGGTATACGAGGTTCATCCGACAGTGGTGGACTGAGGCATACCTTCCAACCATGTGTAATCGGAAACCACCATCCATTATATTTCTTGCATACAAGATAAGGTTTGGTCCTCAACCTTTTCTCTTGCTTTTGCTCTTTTTGTTCAATCTGCAGGCATATAAATACAATCAACTATTCCCGTATTTTTTTTAATGTTAATTTTAAGGAAAAAGATCAATTACATACTGTTAAAGTGAATTGATGACATCCTTGTACAACAGGCCAAGTTATCCCATCGCCCACTGTCTCAAAATTAAAACTGAATACCTAAAAAAATTAACAATAAGAAACTAGTAACAATAATCATCATATACACTGCTTCAAAAGAAAAAAGTGAAGCCCAATAAAAAAATGCGTTATTATTAAAACTGTCCGAAACAGTTGATCGTCAAAAATATTTTAGGGCATCTTTTATATATAAAAAAAAATTGTTAATGTATAATCAATCAACTCAACGTATAGAGTTTTCTTTTATATAGTGAAATATTTACTCTTTTGATGGCCATTAATCTAGATGTATAATATAAAAAACATTTTTAGAAATGTTTAAAGAATCTAATTACTTGTTTAAAATTTTCTTTCCAACCTAAATTGTAAGGATATATGAATGGAATATCATTAGGTTCACGACGTAAAATTGCTTTAGCTAAAATCCAGTCTTCAATGCCAGTGCGATTCCGTAAAATAGCTCTGATCTGAAAAAATTAAAGGCTGTTAGTAAAGTTGAAATGCTTTCAGAAAAGAACAAGTTATCACTACTTTATTGAAATTTTAATATTTTTTTTTTAGCTTTAAAAATATGTTTAATTAATTCACAATAGCAAAATATAATGTGAAGTTAACTGATCTACTGCCATGTTATCCGATGCCGAACACTTTAACTTATCTTTCTCTTTCTAATGAAATTTAGAATAATTTTATTTGCCATAGGTCCGTCCCAACGATTAGAGTTCGCTGTTCCTTTCTTATAGTGCATATTCATCAATAAAAGCGAACGGAAATACAACTTGAAAAAGGATGGTTTGTTGTGATGGTCTAGAGTTTCCATTCCTTATCTGTCTGACAGGCTTATAGGAAAACTATTTTTCTCTGCTCTACAATAAGATAGTGATGGAAATCGTTTCATGATAGACAGCTGTACTTTTTTTTTATGTCGACCAGTCTAGGAAGTTACCCCGTTAAAGTAAATTCAGAATAGACAATCAACATAACTGGAACTTATATTTTGTACGTAGAAATTAAGGTAGGAATTATCGCACTGATGATCCAGAAACCCAGAAGCCGAAACCGGCTTAAGTTCAAAAATTGAGTCGCCAATAGGGAAACACACTTTCGATATCTAGCTCTGCAAAACGAATCAATGTGACTACGATGGTTATTCTTAAACCAATGTATTTGGTTCGTGCAAATGTAAATAATTACTTCCTTCTGCCGCATCCCCAAAGAATGTGCTCGGCAATATTTTTACTTTTAAGGGTTTACAAGATTTTTTTGTGGTTTATCAATAAAATAATCTAACGGGTAATGGATTTGAATAGTGGATCGTGCATTTTATTCCTACGCGGATATACTGGGTTCGAATCTAACTGCCTGCCCTTAGATTTGTTGTTCCTACGAGCTTCTTACTGTTCTACGCGTGGTGATGGGTAGGCAGGTTTGCAACGAGCGAGAACTGTCGGGAGGTCAGCAGTGCAATGAAGTAGGATGTTTAACGCCTTAAATAAAACTGAATAATCAAACATACCTGGAAAAAGAAAAGTGCACCAACTGACAAAACAACTCCGATGGCTAATCCAATAGCGAAAACAGTTAGAGCTAATGTAGACACAGTGAAGTGAACTGGATTTTCATATCCATAACTTGAATACCATATCTTGAATAAAAGGAGATTATTACACACAAGACTCATTATTTATCCAATAAGGTGGACTAAAACAAGTAATTACCTTACTGAATGCTCTATACAAAGAAATACTCATAATTACTGCAGCCTGAACACAACCACACACACTGAAGAACAGAAACAATGTAAAATGAGCATGATTTGCATGGCCAACACAGTTGTTGATCCATGGGCAATGGTGATCCATTTTTAAAACACATCTACCACCTAAGGCAAAAAGTAAATTTATAAGAGACGCAGATTTCATTTAAATAAAACAATGATTTGAAATTTAAAAAATAAATAAAGAGAAAATAAGATTTGGTCAAGGAATTTTATAAACAATCAAGCATAATGCAACTTTATTTAAATGATTATTTCCCCAATGTGAGCAGTCACTTTTTTAGAAATGACCTACTTTTTTAATAATGGCCTAACTTTTTAGCAAAGCAACTATTTAAAAATTACATTTTCTGCAATGATGGGATCTCGGTGCCTTGAATCCCTCACAAATCTTACAAAATTGTAGATAAGCTTCGTCAGCAGCATATTCCTGAAATAAAATACTTAATAAATTATATTAACAAAAACACTTAAAACTTACTTTTAAGATAGGAGCATGCATAAAGGGAAGAAATACACAAGTTAGTAGCTGAGAAGAAATAACTAAGATTGGCTACGAAACCTGTGAAATAAACATTGGCTTCAACGGAAAAAAGGTAAAAATTTCCATGTCTTCAGACAAATCAAGCTCTTATTTTAAGGAACTTCCCTCATTAATATACAAAGAAAGTTTTAACAGATTTATACAAATTTGAATAATAACATAAAATAAAATACCGGTAGCCATCTAAGTGGAAGATATCCAGGTCCCTCAAACATTGAACTAAGAAAATTATAAATAGTAAGGCCACTACAAAGTAAGAAAGTGATCATATTCAAAAATCCCAGAAAAGATCCAGTTGGTGGTAGGAGCATGTTGCAGCAATGTACCATCATAAACGAAACTATCTTTATTATTCCTAAAAATAAAAAGGATGGATTAAATTATGTGAGATGCAGAGTGCTCATAACTTACTTCAGTATTTCTTGATTGAGTTTATCATTCAAATTAAAATGTTGGATTTAGCAAAATGATTTAATTCTTGTAGGGAAATGAAAAAGTCATACGCTTAAGGCATTTTCATCTCTATAAGCAAATAAAATAATTTAAACAAAATATATTTACCGAGAGCTGTTATAGGGCCCCAGTGACACAGGCGTTTTAATGGACCAATACACATATTGCTTTAGCAATTGGGAAACTATATTTGTTAAATGATACTTTCAGACTTCGCTTCATTATGTAAAAAATGCTCATCCATAAAGTATGTGAGGAGAAATCGTGTGTTTTCCATGCTTCTTATGTTCCACATTTAACAATAAATTTAAGATATAGCTCAAAGAAGGAGTAAACTAAAATAGATGTCATGTCGATATTAAAATTTAAGAAATATTAAAACAAAACCGCAAAAGTCTTTACGCACACCAGAAGGAAACTAACCTAGTAATAAGATAACCTAAACAAATAAAGTCTGACGGTTACAAGGACCAGGACTGCCACTAGGTCTTGTTTGTAACGTTCAATTTAAATCGTTATTTGATTTGTTATAAGTAATAGAAATAATATTCCAACAACCCTGTTGTTGATATAAAATATAATAAATATAAAAATTTCTTTAAAATATAAATATCAAAATAATATCAATCCACTCTTAAAAGAATAAGGAAAAGTAAAATTTTAAAAATGTGTTCAACAAAGAGGAACTTACGGTTGACGAAATTCTTTAAATAAGGAACGTTTGTAACACTTTCACATTATAATTAACATTGAACGGGAGGTAACTCCATGCTTAGCAGTAAATGGCACATTGGAAGATTGACCATCATTGGTTCCCTCAAAAAAGGGTCTTATTCGAAGTTTTTCAGAAAAAATGTTTATAACAAAAGCTATAGATCAGATTGTGCACTGTAAGTACACCAACTTTAAAATAAATCTTAGCGGAAATATAAAAGAAAACTTCTAAAATGTAAAATCGATTTTGTAAAATAGTATTTCCGGTTGACCAATTTTCTTTAGATATAGAATTTTTGTTTCACATTTAGTCCTTATTAATGTTTAATAGGAAGTAAGTCCATATATTACAGCGAACTGTCATTCTACCGCACTGATTAACTACCCCCTCCCCAAAAGTGCCCTTAATAGAACTATTTAAAAAAAATGTTTCCTCTAAATGTTATAGAACTATTTGTGAGCTATAATTATCCCGAGTTTGAAGAAAATCGGGCAAGCGATTTTTGAAAAAAGTTGAAAAAGTGAAAAATCTATTCAGTAAAGTGGTACTTCCGGTGGGCCTATTTTGTCCAAAAATGTATTGACGCTTCCTCTGGTGGCACTTGAACGAAATATCAAATTTGAAGTTTCTGCGATTATTCGTTCCAGAGATATGGAGGATAAACTCGCGACAGATTAGTAAAGTCAGTACAAACCTATGCCATTAAAGACCGATGGGTTAGAGAATAGCAAATTCCAGGAACTCTAGATCTGTAACCCATCGTGCCTTAGCCGTGCTTTTTAATATCACATTTCTCTCTAACAAGCCGAATACGATCGGTTTTTGTCGGCAATTTTCGGCTCAATTGACCGTGAATATTAACTTTTATTTCCAATTTAAATATTTAACATTTAATATGCACACTCACACGATTTTCTTTAACTTGATTTCTATCAAGCCAAATGCGATCGGTTTTCTTCGGCAATTTTCGGCTCAGTTAACGATTGTTGATTTTTTCCAATATAATTTTTAACATCTAATAAGCATACTCTCACGACTTTTTAAAAATAATAATTAATGTTTTTTTTTTTTAAACTAAAATTCGTAGCAAATAATTTTCCTATTTTTGCCAACGTTTTTCTCAAAATCTATAAAATCTTTGTTGAAAAAAATTACACTAATAAACAAATACATAATATGCCCTATGTTTAAAGACAAATTTGGGAATTTTCTTTTGTATAGAAAAAGAAAAAAAAAATTGTCAAATTCGGGTGTTCTTCAACATTATGCTTTTTCGTGCCCTTTTTGACGATTAACCTGACACTTTTAATTACAAAGAAAAACGCTTTCACAGTGAGATTAAGTGATTAATAAACGTTTTGATGGAACGTCCCCTATTATGAATTAAGTGATAAAAAGAATTGTTTTTTTTTTTCTTGTTGACTGAACGTGAATGTTATAAAAGAGTCGTTAAAGTTTGATCGTTATCAAATTTTTTCATTGTTCAGATTTTTTAAACGCATGGTTAATGTGAACATTATTAATGTTATACATATCTAGTGATTTCGTTTGATCCTACTCTTAGATATTCCCTAATTTAACTGTGAAGGTAACGAAGAACTGTGTTGTTTTTTTTAAAATAATATTTGATCTTTAAAGAGTTACTGTTAATCAGGCGTCATTGTTAACACTCCAAATGTATTTATACATTGTGAGTCAAATGAAAAATTCTTAAATTATTACAAACCACATAACTATTACAATTTAATAATTTTATGCTCTTTGTTCACTTCTTACAGCTTCCTCCATCTCAGGCTTGCGAATATTTTTTTGCCCTTTTAATCCAAATTAACATTTAATATGTCCATTTTTTTTTTTTTTTTGAAATTGGCCAGCCGCACCAGTGCTCCATTTGCTCCTCTTCCCCTTTGCGATAAATATTTTTGTATTTCTCTGAAATATTTTTCAGCAAGACTATAAGTTATTCTTGCAAATATTTCCCACATAAATTTACATTCATTTCATCACTTAGCTACTTATCTGTCATTTAGCCTAGAAAATAATGTCTTTGTTTACTAATTTAATTTAGCTAATTTCCACCTACCAGGTACGAATATAGTGTTCCTAAATGTGATCTCTACAACGTTTTTTGTTTTTGTTTTATTAATAATAAAATACTAGTAAAAAAAAAAGCAATATATTTAGGAAGCAAAGCAACTTAAAATAATTTTACTTGTTAAGGTTTCTATTACTAGATAAAAACAAACATTGCAGCCATGTTAAACTTCCTCACGATTATATTTAAGCAGCCTTCATTAAAGGTACACACAAAAATAAAAGTCATAAATGAAAATTAGGCCTAGATTTCTGATAATAAAAACCTTGTTAATGATTGTATTTACGGAAGCAACCATGATTTCCCGCATGTGCCACGTGCCACTTATAATTAATTATTTGTGGGCGATGTAATTTAGATCTTAGATTGGACTGACATTCATATGAATTTGTGCTAAACCATATTTGGCTTTTTCAAAAACAGTTAAATGGTTAATATTTGTACAAAGAAAGATTATTATTCTTACAAACTGTCAATGGATAAAATAATTATTTCTGTAAAAAAAAAAAGTTTCAACAGCAAGTTTCCTTTAATAGCATTAAGTAATTAAAGTACAATCCATTCCCTCTCATTTTAAGAAGTACAGCTAAGTTTACGAAAAATTATTTATTTTCTTCTAATTCAAAAACTTGGAATTTTCTTTCTTAAAGTATAATATTATCTAAAACATAAGGTGCTACCTACAGAATAATCTGAGAAGTTAGAAATGCAATTATAACTGAAAAGTTTATCCACAATTATCACACAAGAAATAGTGAGAGAGATTTTTGAAAACATTTCTTTCATTATTAAGAACTCTGAAAACTAAGAATTTAAGGAAGATATTATATGTATGATTTCTGGTGATAAAAATAATTAAATAAAATAAAAACTCACACAGCAATCTCTTAAAAAAGATTTTAGATTCCTATATTTCAGAAGGTGCTTCAGGATAATGCATCATTTGTTGATTTTGTAGACTGAGAATTCCTTAATATTACGAAATCAGAATTTATGAAGATAAAGGATATAAAATAAAATTTTAATTTTTAAAGAAAATCTACGCACAATCTTTTCAAAACTAGGAAACCAATCCTATAAATTGCCTTTTTTGGATGTTGAGAAAACATGGTTGGCAAATAAGGCAACGCTTTGGCGTAAATTCACGGTAAATTATTATAAGTACTATTATATACGTTTTAGTTGTTTTAGATTATTCCATGATCATATGCTACAAATCTCAGAAGGGAATTCAATTGAAAACAATTAATTTCATTTTCATTAGGAATTGTTCGCAATTACTTGAAATTTGTCCTCCAGTTCCATATCTGTATCCAACCTGGGAGTTGTATGTGAATGCTGTTGAAATTCATTTTTTTTTTCACTTTTTAAAGTGATTATGGGAATAAATTTAATGCTAGCTAGGTTACACTTAACACCACAAGGTTAAATATAGAACATCTTCCATTATAATCAACATATTGTTTACGTTTCATACACCATATTTTATTTATTTTTTAAATAAAGAGACGCCGACATCTGTAGTTATTGACGCCCAATGTCTATTTCAATTGCACTGCCCGCCTTCAAACAGTGAAAAGAATACAACATTAGAAAGAAGAAACTTAAAAACATGAATTTTTATTGATTTAAGAAAAGTTAGAGAGCAGGTTTTAATTGATGTACCTCTGCCTTTCTAATAGTAAGGAAATTAAAATTAGAGCATAAGCCTCATCACAGTAGTAAGAAACTTCTTCTTTTTTGGCTTCTTAGGTGAGAGAAAGTTAAACAAATGCATTTGTCTCTCACCAGATTTTTTTAGTGTAACTCAAAGAAAATTAATAAAAGAAAATGCATTCCTAGACAGAGGCAGTAATAAGACAGTGACAACTGTGATAGAAATTGAGGACCGATTTTAATCACTTTAATCAAAGAATTGTGCACTATAAACTATTAATATGTGTGGCGTCACGGTAGCCGAGCGGTTAGAAACGAGACCTGTAAAGCTAATATGTATTGTGGTACTGGGTTCGATTCCCGGTCTTGGCCTTACATTTTATTTAATGGTTAATAAAAGAAATTTACAGTAAAGTATGTTTGCTAGTCGCCTTCGTCCACGACAACTAATTGGTAGTTAGACGTTAAGCCCGCATGAAAAAATAGGCGATTACTTTACTTACTTTACTTTACTATTAATATGTGACCAAAGTAGTGCACTGTTTTCAGAATGCTTTTAAAGGATTTTGTATTTTGTATACCTTTCCTAAATTGATTTTACTAATTGACATACAACAATGCATTTTTCACTAAACTCTACGGGTTCGATATCTAAAACATTTGTATTAATAATGCTTTTTAATACAGAATTTTATTTGCATTAAAACTTTTTATTCTGTCTGTATTTATTTATTTATTTATTTTGTTAGCAGTTAAACATTATAAAATAGCATGATAGAAACTATTTAAATATCTTGGCAAAACAAACCTAAATCTCTGTTAAATTTAATTGATGTTTTCTCAAGCCTTGTTGGCCTTGAGAAATACACTCATCTTTGCGCACTTCCTTTCTGCTCCAATTAAACAAACTGCTTCTCTCTGATTGGAATTACTTAACTTACAAATTGCAAGTTTTTGTCTCGTAAAATATATAGTATTCTTATGAAAGATTCTACTGAATCTTTTTAATTTGTGAGCCTCCTTCCAGGCAGTTCAATTGGTTCAGATAGCAGAGAATTTAACAGGAGGCCCCATGCTTGGTATGGGCGAAGCGTAATAAATTGTAATAAATAATAATTTAGCAATTGAAGATAAAAATGAAGTAGCAGAAAGTTATTGTTTCCAGTGACCTTTTAGGATTTTTAATATTCTTAAGTCATTAAGTAAATTTAATCAAGAGATGACTCTTGAAATCCAAGTTACGCCGTTTGAAAAAAGTTTCAGGCAGTGAAGATAAGAAACAGGGTAGGCGATACATTCTTTTTAACTGTCTCAAAACATGACATGATGTAAGAATGACAGAATATGCAACAAAGAATGTCCTAGCATTTCGCTGAAGCAGACAATGTGCTCTTAACTGCATGGTCAAAAACAGCAATGACTAGAGTTTTTGAAGAATTTAAAGCCACAACTAAAAGAATAAAGTTATGTGCAGAAAACTTTAAAGATGAGAGACGACACATCCTCAGAGTTAAAACATAAGTCTATGAATCCTGGGAATAAGAAAAACAATGTTGATTACATGGGCAAGGAAAATATTCAGGAAAACCTATAGATGTGTCTGTGAGTATGGGATTTGGAGGATAAAAAATAACGAAGAATTGTGGCTCAAGCTGGAGAAACGGATATGGTATTCTTTAAAATACGAGCAAACTTAAACGTCTGGGATATGACGGGAAGATGCTGGTGGTAAGAGTCCCCCAAGAGGTTTCAAGTAGGAAAACCCGATGAAGAACAGTGAAGAGGCAGATTTCGAATGTCATATCCATAAATAAGAAAGCTCTAGGAGAAAATATCGACTAGTAGTCGAAAAAAATCTCTGTTCCAACGTAAGCTCGTGTTGTCCATTTCGGAAAAAAGAAAAGAACGGTTGGAATTTAAAAATCTTTAAGATGTTCCCCGAAATTAACCCATGTAATCATTTAATATGGTATTTTATTTCCTTTGTACTTTTCTACATTTACTTTAAAGAAAAAAATCACTATCTTGTAGAAACCTATTTGTACGAAAGTAGTTCAAAAATCAAGAATAATGTATAATTATTTTCAAATGAACACTGGCCATCTTATTGATTAATGACATGCACTAAATAAATTGTTCTTTATTTGCTGGCATACAGATGTCAAAAAAAGAAGTTTGTATTCATGAAAGAGAAAAATTTGACCTTGTACCTGCAACATGCTGATTGAATATTTTAACTCGTGGTTTTGATAAACATCCCAAATATGAAAGATTTGAAGCGTTACTTTACTTCTGGAATTAAAATGTAAGTGAAGAAATAAATAGAATTGATCTGTTTAGTAAGTTTGTTTTGAAACATTTCTTGGGAGTTAATATTTGTTTAGATTTATATTACATTAGAAACAGATTCATTGAAAGTCAAATGAATGAACAAATTAATCTATGTATTGAAATTTTGGATAGTTATGTGTCAATTTTTGTCGTAATCTTTCTTTAATCTTATAAAAATATGTGTTATAAATGCAGGTGTTGGATGTAGGTGATTCATACTTTACTTTGAAAAAGTGTTACAATTCCTTCAGAACCAAGCAGACACAAATCTATTTTCTTTAAAAAATAATTTTAAATAACAGGTAACGGTTGTAAGTAATGAAAGTGCGAAGTTTAAAGAAAATCAATGGAACCACACTTTCACTAAAATCGCGAAGAACTGAAATGGCCTTTTTTAGTATAGATACAGGGTTTTGAGACGAAACCACTTTGATCATCTAGGGCAGAGATATAGTTAATTGATCCGATTACCAAGCATGGGTTTTTGTTATTATGTTAAAGAATGTTTTAGTTTTTATGGTCTTACCGACTATTTTTTTTGTGGGCTGGAAAAAACCCACAACTTGTCTTTAAAATTTATTTTATTCACTTCTAACCTTTCATTTAAAGCAATTTTTTTTTTCTTAAGCAGTTTTTGTTGTCTCTGCAGTCCAATAGGTGTCACCATTGGTTTTGACAATAATCTTTTGAAGTTTTGTTCAAATCATTATTGCTCACAAATAATTTTTACAACTTTTGTTTGAAGTATTATTAAGGATTTTTCAGATTGATTATTGTGCTACTACGAGAGGCTCGAAAGAGACACATTTCAGAGAATGAATGGATTTCTACTTATTAAATATTAATAATGATCAAACATATAATTATAATTCAAAGTTTGAAGTAATTTAGCTGTCCGGAACTTATGTTTCACTAACAAGATTTTTATCGTTTTTTAACGATTTTTCAGAAATTATTCTTTTATTGAGTAAACGCGTATGAGGTCTTGTTTTTTTTTTCTTGTAGCACTAATTGAAGTTTCAAGAAAGTTGAATTGCATGGCAAACATTACATTGTAATGTTTAAATGGTGTAAAAGCAAGATTATATGGTTTACGTTATATCAGAACAATGGAGTAAGGTAATCCTAAATAAGACCTTTTGTTTAAATGAAATTAAAAATACACAGCAGCGCTTCTATTTTTATATATTGCAAACATTGTATTTGTTCTAAACGGAAATCGTACTAATGCGAACTCTTCGTTTAAAAATGTTGCTTATATTTACTGTATTTTTGATTTGTAAGATTAATTGGTCGTTTGGCTCTAAAAATAACTTTTAATCAAATAAGGATTACTTTATTTCTTATTCCTAGTTTGAATGGACTAGCCACTTATTTATAGATCTATTTATATTTATCCTTGTATAACAACTCGAACAACATTATTCTGACATTGCCAACAAATACTTTTACAATAAGTTGCTCATGTTTGCAAACAGAAGCATTTAGCAAAAACATAGCCAATATCTATAGCACCATCATCATCATGCACAACTTATTGTACAAATTACAGTTGTCTTACAATTAGTTATAGAAACACTGATACGCAAGAAAGCCACAGTAGCTCTATTAGTTACTCACACACATCGAATTTTCGAACTTTGTAGCAATATTACCTCATGGTAGTAGTTAATTTAAATTACAGTAATCAAATTAAATCTAGTGACCCAGAGTGGAATAATCTACGAAGATATCTAGTCACCTTGAACCTAAAAGATACGAAATATTATAAATGAACTGTTAAGGGGAAGTTCGTATGTGAATGCAATCCAGTTTCCTCATTTGTAATGGAGGTAAATTTTATGATGAATACGGAAACTACGAAATACATTTTATGCCCACACTTCTTCCTTCTAGTACTCCCTAACAGTTGACATTTTTAAATTAGGTAAAAAATGTATATTTTCTGAGAAATTAGCTATCGTAAACTAGAAATGACCCTAATAATTCTTCTTACTTCGAAGTGTTAGAATTTTATTTTTTAAACCTAATTCAACGGGCCATATGTAATTGAATTTTTCCCGGCCCACCGGGAAATTCCCAATAAATCGCCTTGCCCTTTCAATACTCTAACTTTTTTATGATGTGGTTATTATTTTTTAAAAAAATAATTATCTTTAATAATATTAAAAGACCCAATAGCAGTATCACCAATTTTTCTTCATACAGACCAAAATACTTTTATCACTGGCCAACTTAATCCAGATGTCATACCTACCCAACGGTATCTCCGGCATAGAACTCGTCTCAGATAAAGATACATTTACTGTTTTAGTTCGTCGAAATTGACAATAAAAAAGAAGAGTTGTAAATTTGGTATCTGCTAAACAATAATTAGAAAAAAAAACCTAATTTTTAAAAGTAAATTTAGGAAAACAAAATGTCTTTAAGACTATTGAGATAAAGGGCTACCTGAAGTTTACCAGAATATTTCACTTGCTTAACTTAACATTCTTTCAATTAGTATACTTTGCTGTAGCTAAAATTCTTTGGAAGATGAGGAGGAAACAAAAATTATATCTTTAAATGCAAAAAAGTTTTAGAATTAACTCTGATAGGAGTTCTGCTCGGCACATTTTTTTATATATATATTTTTTAAATAATATAATAAAAACTTTTGCTAAAAATCTTTAATCCTACAAAACTAGTAACGATTAAGGATTTGGGACGGATTTCATCGTTATGTACGCCAACAGGTTCGGAAATCAATAGTTAGACCAGCTGCTAAATAAACTTCATCTTTTCTTTTTACTCATGATAGCGAATAAATAGGCATGTAGTCTGGGGAAATAATGTCTAATTAATAGTATCTCATCCTAGTGGAGCCCTGAATGACTAACATGCAGCAAGGAAATCTGGGAACAAACCAGTTATAGAGGTTTCAACTTCTTCCTTTCAGTTAACTTGATCTGTTTATTGACGCACTAAAATAATCGAGAATGCTGGAGAGCCCCATAGCGTTTGCCAAGGACATTTCCAAGTTCACTATTAATTCTCTTTTCCCACTCTCCTATTTTTTTCCCTCCTTTAATGATATAAAATACATATATATATATATATACATAAAACTGAAAAAAGACAAAGTCAAATTAGCAGTTGTTGGTGGAATTATAGTGTGTTTGTAAACAGGGGTACATTGGAACTGGGCATTATATTATATTAGTATCTCGGCTACGTACTTTCCTAAGATGTTCAGAAGAAATATTTTTATCCCATTTGTTTTATGTCTATTTTTTTGTAAGTAAAAACTTTTTATTTTTTTAATTTAATAAATTTAATTTTAATCTCAACATAAAGCGAGTAATTAGATTAAAAACTGATTTGTTTTAAATCAATATCTAAATCAGTTTCTTTAATTATGACTTAACTAAATTTAAAGATTTCAATTCAGGATTAAGATCAGATTTTCGATTCCTGTCTGTCCCTTGACTAGGAATATATTTCAAGATCATCAGTGCATTAAAAAAATAATGATGTAGTTATTATTCCTGTCGTACGAAGGTAAAACTCATTTTAAATAAATTCATTAAAAGATGAAGATTGAATACTACCTATTTTAATATTTATGCTTTTAACATTTATTATATGAATTGACAAAACTTGCTTGAAGAAAAGTAGCTCCATTACTGAAAGTTTATTCTTTGATTCCTAGACGAGAGAGCTATTACCAGAAATAAACAAGAGTCCCTTGAAAACGAAAAAGAAAAAAAAGATTAGTAACACAATGCCAGAAAGTGTTTGCATTATGACAGAAAATTTCAAAAATGAAACTATGTTGAAAGCACAAAATTTGATGAACTTTTAACGGTTGTCAAATTATGAAAACTATTGTTTTGGTCAAAATTTGTGTTTCGAAAGTGCAACGTTTATGATTGGTATTTCGGTTTATCGAAAATGGATGTAACAATCTTCTTTAAACGTTGTATATTTTTTCGCACCTACTGGCCAACCAATATGAAGCATTTTACCAGAAAAATGCATTTTTTTGAAATTGTCTCAGGTTATTGCAACCAACTTTAAGAACCTCTGTAATTGGTTACTCAATTGTAAGGTACCGTCTTTTTCACAAGGGTAGAATTAAGTGATAGAAATTGCTCCAAATTTGATGGAAATCGATTGAAGTGAAGAGCAATGTTTTCTGGTAAACTGCTTAATTTTATTAAACAAGGTATGATAACTAACTGCAAACTATCAAATCATTTCTATTTAAAAAAAAAAAAATCCAGAATTAATTATTTTATAGGACTTTCGGAACCACAGAAGTAACAGAATAGATATTTCTGAATTTATTGTGGTGCTGCAACCTAGCGGTAGTGTAAAGTCATATTTTCTTCTTGCTGCTTACTTTATGACAGATTCAGGGGTTAATTATAGCTCATTGAAGTTCAGTAAAATCAGAATTAATGAAATTACTAAGTATAATTAGAATGTGATTATTTTCGTAAGAGAAGCCGTTTTAGTAATTCTACGTATGTGGTGTCCGGCTACTTGCTGTTAACCGTTTTATTCTAGTACATACTTAATTATTCAAGAAAATTTGGAATGGTTGTAATACTTATCTAATGTGAGAAAGGAAAATAGTAATTTAATTTAATAATTAATTCCTCCGGATAAAATGAAGTGTGAAGCCATTCTTTGATTTCGAGTAAAATTTCCTGCAACTGAATTCTGCATTATTACATTTCTAGCATTTAAAAAGAAGTTTTTAATTATATAATTTTCTGAAAAAATCTACATAATTTTTTGTTTTAATATAACAAAAATTTAATTAGATTTGAGATTTTTTTCGGAAACCGAAACCTCTTAGACTTATGACTTTAGTCACCAATTAAATAATAGATTTACATGTTTCATTTTACATTTGAAGCATCGCACTTCGTTCGAAATGATTGCTTAATAAGTAAGATTAACTTGTAAGACAAAGTAAAACAATAATCAATGATGGATTTAAACAAATATTATATCTCCCATTTCTAAACCAGCGGTGGTTTTTTGTGCATTGAATGTTGTCCAGTTAAGAAGGCACTCCAATAGGTACCACTTGTGTTTTTTTTATTATCTCTGCGATTTCCTTTACTTATTGTTCATGGACAGTTTTAAACAAGGAGAGTGAGAGAGTGAGAATATAATGTTGTCTAGATAGCAGGAAATCATTTTCATATATTGTAATAAATGGGTAACCCAGTTACAGACGTTGAACTCTCATATGGGAAATACCGGGATCTAGCCCAGACAAAGATGCCCTTATATATTCACTCCCTATGAGAATCTAAAGTTCATTATACCGTGAAGAGTTGCCTGTAATAGGAAACCACTGTTCACAGCTGCCATGAATTAGGAAGTTCCCATAGCCATTGACTCATATGTGATTCGGGTTAAATTAAATCCATTTTCTTGGATGTATTACAAAAACCAGACTTTTTGCTGGCAATAGTTCTTTTTTTAGTTTTCCTCATTAATATCTTCAATGGCAGATAGTTTGGATCAATAAGAGAGAATTCATCCACATACATAAAAGAAATTTTATATCAGGTATATGGAATAATTCGTTTTTGCAAAACACAGGGAGGTTGAAAAGTAGATACATTATTTTGTAATTTTACTGAAAAGAACAAGTAATTTTGCAAAATTTCTTACAATGTTCTGACTATTGGAAAAGAGGCCAATATTCATTCAATTTTATGAAACAATTTAAGTAATTTAGCAAAGGTTTCAAATTTCTAATAGAACTCAATAAAGACTGAAGAAGAATTTAATTTTCACCATTTTTCTTTAAGAATGTTTGGAATCGGCGCCAAATAAGTCGCTGTACGGGGAACATTTCCTGTACTTTAGTTGGGTGATATGATTCAATTTTCTGCTACTGAGTAAACTAATAACCAATCAACCAATTATTAAAAATGTTTTCTTTGTTCATTCTTTGAGCTTATCCATTGCCCATGTAAAACTGCAGACATCAGTAATTATCATCACTAAAAATCGCAAAAACCTAAAAATTATTTCGTTTCACCGCTTTCTGTCCAAAAATCAGTACCAAAACTGTTAAAAGTTTTCTTGTTAATGTTTTTAATTGTGAGGTTTCTGCTGCAGCTGCTACGAATAAACAACACTTATATGTTTTATAGTTTTTATTTTAATTGTACTTTATTACACAAGGTACTATATACACTTGACGCTAACTCACAGTACACAACAACAACAGCAACAACAATGACGCTGTACAGACGCTACAAGCCGCATTACTGACGCCACAATGCCGCCAACCCACAAAGACAAAATTACCAATGTATTAATTAAACATTATTTAACAAAAACCAATTCCAAGTTTGAGCTTTTGGTACATTTCATGTTTTAGGTAGTCTGTTTACATAAAGTATTTACTCAATATATATAAATATTTATATATGTACTATCTAGGAGTCTGCCTTACACCGTCTCTCTTTTGAGCCTCACCTTAACGTTAAACTGCGCTTGTCTAAATTCGCCCTCAACTGCACTTGGGCAAAATTAATTAATAAATGTAATACCCTTATTAATGCCAAGTTAAAAGTTTTTTATGCAACTTCTCGCTCGATAATGACATATGCAGCCCAGGTTCGGGGATTTAAAAAATATGCCAGTTGAAAAATTGCAACGGTTTTTTGTGAAAAAATTGTTTAAACTGCCGAAAAATACTGCAAATTATATAGTCGAGTTAGAAACGAGCTTGGACAGCATGTATGTGTATACATTAAGGCTGCAGATAAAATATGTTTTAAAAGCAATAAAAATGTCTGATTACAGATTATCCAAATTAATAGCCCATAGAATTTTATCTAATAAAATGTTATGTTATCGAGATTGGGAAAATCTGTGTTTACAGTTGCAAGTGCCGCTATTTCAAATAGAAAACCCAGAAACTTGGAAAGGTAACTTGGCACTCCTTTTATAGCATATAAGCGCAAATGAGCGATTGAATGCTATATCCAGGGCGAGACAGGGACAAACACCACATAGTTTACCCGAAGCTGGTGTATGACAGATGCGATTACCTCTATAGTGAAAAGTTTAAGGATACACTGTTGATTTTGAAAGCAAGGTCAGAATCGCTAAGTTTAAATTACAAACCATTTGATACGGGAGCCTCCTAAACTTGTGCCTTATGTAATTTAAATGAGGTGGAAAATATTGTACATTTGATTGGAGTTTGTCCGATTTTGGCACCTTACAGAGTACATTATTTAAAAAAAAAAAAATCTTATCCAGATGAAGTCTGTTTTATTTTGAACGGAGACAATTGGCCGAATTTAATTAATTAGTTAAAAGAGGCGCTGCAATATAGGAAGGCACTTGTTGACGAATTTAACTATTGATCTTTGTTGTTTTCATTTTTAATTTTTTTTTAGCTGCAGGAGGGTTATGTTCAGTGAATGTATGGTTTTTTCTCATTTTATTATTTGGGTATAAAATTGAATAAGATAAAGAGGGGAAAAAGAAAAAGGAAAAATAAATAAATTTCTCTTTTGTAAATTTTTGTAAAAATGCAACTCGGCAGACAGATATCCATTGCCATTAAGAGTTTTGATTAGTTTTTTATTATTTTTATTTTTTATTAGGTATTTGTTTGTTTTTTCTTTTGTTCTTTATCTTTTTACTTATTTTTGTATGTATAAGAACATTTTCTGTTTGGCAATAAACTCTATTATTATTATTATTATTATTATTATATGTGTTATAATATGAATCTAACCGCGAGTACCTTTTGTATTGCATTAACTGGATCTGAAAACAAGTATTTCTCCCAACGCGTAAGATCAATATCGAAAATTTAATAAACTAATTCCTCTTTTCCCCGATTAAAAAAAAAAAATTAGAAGTTTCTATTCCGCTCATATAATTCAGATTCAAAAAATAGTTTTAAACTAAGCTTTACTCTAAATGATTCCCAGAGGAACGAAACAAGAAATTATAACGTTTCAACTTTTTGCAACTCCGAACTGTAACTTATATTATTATTATTGTGTAATATCTCCAACTTATTTATGCAGGTAATGAAGGACATGGAATATTGAAATTTTTAAGAAAAGCTAAATGTCTATTTCCCAACGGTTCAGATCACTTAACCAGAGCTTTGCTGCTTCAACAATGTTTTTCAGAAAAATACGGTAAGCAATTACTATGGTTTCTTTAATTAGAAAACATTACAATAGGTGGTAAAAATGGTTTTATTATTATTTCATAAAATATTAATTTATAAGATCTATTTCTGTACAGGCCAAGGAAATGAAACCACATGTTACGATGATCTAGGATGTTTTCCAATGAATGATCCTTGGGTGAGCTTGATACGTCCATTTCCTTCACCTTATCCACCTGAAGATGTTGATACTGGTATCACTCTGTACACAAGGTTGGTAGTATCTGCCTTGAGATTAATTTGATAAAATTATTCTCCATTGAATGAAACAGAGATATTTTTATTATATTTGTTTATTCAAATACTGAAGTGAAACCTCGGTTCTCTGTTTCACAAAAATAAATGTTAAATTTCTTCATTAAATGACAAAAGAAGGTTATATGAAATTACAGCATTTCTGGTTAAAATGTTCATAAGAAATAGTATAAAATTCCTATTTTCAGAATAGATTATACATGTCACTATTAACCAAGTTAAAAAGAATGTAATGCAATAGTATTACAGGTGTGAATCTATCAGTCATTAAAGCAAAGATTTTTGCAAATACTTTAAATGTAAATCAGTATACTGTTTGTTTTTAACTCACTGAGGATTTACACCTAAATTTATGTTCTAACCTATGAAATATTTTAGGAATGCTCCTTCTGGACACAATATAACTCTATGGCCTGAAATATCTCTGGAAGGTTCTGATTTCAAACCTCGCAGGATTGCAACCTTATTTCTAACTCATGGGTTTGCAAGTAATGGTCGTGTTGATTGGTTGTTGGAGATGAAGGATGCATATTTAGAAAAAGTTAGTAAAAACAGAATTTTAGTTAGTAAAAAAGGAACACACCTTATTATCTATTTAATGCAGTTAAAATAGTCTTCAGGGCAAAGTCTATCAGGCGTTGTAGTGAATAATCTTTTTATAACGATGGTTTGATTAAACCCAGTCCCACGTACTGAGTGGACATCCACGTTTTGGTCCTTGGATACTTCTTAATAAGGAACCTAAAACGAAGCTTAACGTAAATTCGAATCATCCGATTTTGTATTATTTTACTGGCACAAATTAAAGTCATATTTCTTCAGTAAATGAAAAAAAGCATTGCTATTTAAAATTTTCAAAATGAAATAGCAAACTATCTCTGATAGATGATACATAAAAAGTCACAATTAACCAAGTTAAAAAGAATTATGCAAAAGCATTATAGGTCTAAACATTGTGAATCTATCAGTAAATAAAGTTTGTAACAAATATGTACTTTAAATGTAAATTAGTAATTAGAAATTATAGGTTTCTTTCCTGCGAATGAATGTAGTTTATGTTTGAAATATAAAACTGGAGCTAGCGAGTATAGAGAGAAATAGTTCTAGCGTATAGATCCAATTATTTTAAAAGACAACTCAATGAAAATAGATAAAACTATTTTCTAGAAAAATATCTCAACCCAAAATTCTTTTCGATAAAATCGCACTCCTGGTTAACCGTTGACCTTATGAAGATATTTGTTCGTGGTTGTAACTATTTTTTCTTTATACTTCGAAGAATATGATACATATAATTAATTTTTACTATAACCTTTGTCTGAGAAAATATTGATTTTAGAGGGGATTTAGGGAAGTTCTCTAAAGTGCCGTTTCAAGATATTTTTATTATCTTTGTTTATAAAAAAAAAATGTGCTCATTAAGTACAACTGAACATGAGACTTCACTCATTTACTAAATTGTTTGGAAAATTCTACTTACTGAAATGAAACCTCAGTTCTCTGTTACACCAAAATTGAAATTATGTATGTATATTTATTCCATAAATGTAAAAAAAAGGTTGTATGTAATTACAGCATTTTTAGTTAAAATGTTCAAATGAAATAGCTTAAAATTCCTGTTTTCAGAATAGATTATACTGTCCAAGTTAAAAAGAATGTAATGATTTTATGAGTTTTTGTGAATTGTATTCATCATATCTGCTTAAGTGAACTCAAAGGGCCTATTTACTCCCGAAACCCTATTATCACCATCTCCCTTGCTAAAATTATCTGGTTAGGAAAGTTGTACAAAAGTTGATCGTCAATATCTGACGTCATTCCATGACCAATCGAAGTTATAAAGCAGAAAGTAGGAAAAACTCTAAGGAATTTGAAGATTTTTTTGTTTATGGAGAGCAGATTTTATCCTAAACATAATAACAAGAAATATAAAAAAATATATCAAATTTTTAGGGCCACAGAGATATTCAGCATATACGAAATAATCAAGTTTATCATATTTTGGTTGCTTATAAGTGTCAAAATTTACGAAACATTAACTGAGATAGCTACTCTCAACCGTCAAGGCTTTTTTGAGGTTGACATTTTACATTATATCGTTAATAAATTTTCGTTGGATTATAAGAGATACTACCCTCTCCTCCCCTCAAAAAATACTGGAAAATTAAGTTATCTTTTTATTTCAGGATGATGTAAATGTATTTGTGGTAGATTGGGAGAATGGATCATCAATTTGTAGTTACTTGCAAGCTGCTTCTAATACAAGAATAGTAGGTGCTGAATTGGTGCGGTAAGTTGAATCAAAATCCTTGCTACAAAAATTTCTTTTACATTATAAAATATTAATAAAAAATAACTTAAATTTGTCTCATATTAACTTGGACAGATAACCTTTTATATTACCAACAGATAATTAATTGTAAAATGAAATTTCAACTTCAATGTACTACTGTTTTTTTAACTTTCTCTTAAGCTTCCTTCTTTTTTCCCCTCTTAGGTTTGGTAAACATTTAACGAAAAAGGGATTGAAACCAGCAAACACACACTTAGTTGGACATAGTTTAGGAGCTCACATTATGTCCTACATGGCAAAGGGACTTAAAACACCCAGACAATTAGGAAGACTAACTGGTAAAGTCTTATTTATTAATTAAGAGAATATTCCAAAAATTCTAATCCATACACTAATTAGAATTGAAAATTCACAGCATTAGACCCTGCTCAACCAGGTTTTGAAGGCGCGGATAAAGCAGTTAGATTAAACAAAGATGACGCAAAATTTGTTGACGTTATTCACACTGATGCAAAACCATTTATACCTTTCATTGGTTTTGGAATGATGCAGCCAACTGGTAAATAATATAAAAGTATTATCTAACTTAGAATGAAGAAATCATAACTTTGTACGCATCTTAAGTAATTGATACGTTTCTAGACTGTGGTTAGCTAAATTGCTTCCATTAGTTTTATTGAAACTTTCCATAGTTAGTAAGATGAAAGTTGGTAACCATTAAACTGAAACTGAAACAAACAATTTAATTTTTAGGTGATGTCGATTTTTATATGAATGGAGGTTCACGGCAACCGGGATGTATGTCTATAGATGTTCCAAATATTACTTCGATTTCTGATTTAGCCAAAATACCAGTAGAAGGTAAATTTTTCGAAATTTTAGCATTATTTCTAATTTAAAACACAAATTATTCTTTAGTATAAAATCTCTTCTTGATGTGGCAGAAGTGCAATGAACTTAAGCTTCATTTTTAAAGCATCATTCTTTCATTAAGAATTGCAACCTGATCCAATTCAGGTACTCAAGTTGCCAACTCCCCACTAACAGAACAATTATTTTTGTCCATAATGGAATAAATGAGTTTTCCAGCTTACAATGATTAATTGTTTAAAGATGGAACACATTACTTGCTCATATTCTCTTATTTATCTATCTTAAGTTTATTTTGAGAAACATTCCTTACAGCTGAAAGAGAAAACAGTCTGGAATCTAAGACTAATTATTTTTAGAACATTTCTCCTGGGAAGCCATAAAACGAAATGAAAGCAAAGTGATATGTTTGAAATTCAACTAGGGGTATGCCACTTATTCTAAGGTTATACGAAGCTTAAAAAAATAAATAAATAAGAAAAGAAGTTGGAGTAATTTCTAGCTGAATAAGCTGATGAAATTTGCAACCCTACGATTATTTTTAAACTGAGCAACTGAGGTTTCGCTTTCCATCATGTTTAAAGGGAAGCTGCTAACTACATAGTTTTTTTTAATTTTTTTTGCTAAGCTTTTCAATCTCATCTTCAAGAACATATTTATTAAGAAATAATTGAAATAAACAATTATTTGATTGAAAAAATAGTTTACAAAAATTATTTACCATATATTTTCTGGCAATTATAATTTGTTTTATGTTGGTAACAATTTAACAATTTAATTTCTGCACAAACCTTAAACTTCGTCAAATCATTAAACTATCCAACTTCTTAGAGTTATTTCTTTACTTAAAGTTAAGATTTTTAAAAAGTTTTGTTTTCTTTAAAATGGAATCTAAAAGATGAATTATTTTCTAGCGATTTCAAAGTGGGTATCGTGTTCACATGGACGATCTTATGAATATTTTACTTGGGCACTCAAACTGCAAAATTGTTCCATGTGGGGAAGGAAAATGTCATCAACTGAAAATTTTTTAAAGTAAGAATTTTTATTGAGTTCCTTATAAGTTATCAATTTAACAATTTAATAATATTATTTTAAATTTTAGAGTTTCCACGTTAGGTGCATTAGTTTTAGCAGAGCCAGTTATCAAGGCCTTGGAGGAATGTGATGATAATTCTTGTTCAGTACTTGGTTTAGATACATTTAAATTAAAAGCAAGAGGTATATTTTCAGTAACAACAGCATCTGATGAACCATTTTGTGGTACGTTTAGATTTTATTAATTTCAAAACTATAAGTTAACACTTAAGTTAGTAAAAAATCCTAATTTTTTTTTTTTTAACCAGAAACAACTTCTGAACAGTCACGAAAATTGAAAAATCTTCTAACTGGAGCCTTGTACAGTGTAGTTTCTAGTACTTTCACCAGACCACAATCTGTTGCAAATGAAACATATAATATTTTTAAAGATCTTTTCAGGTAACTGTAACCTAGACTTTAACAATTCATTTTCTTAATATTAATTAATCAAAATGAAACTGCCTACACTTGTAGTTGCTGTGTAACAATTTCTTGTCAAATGCACTTATTGAATAATTGTAGATATCTGTACATATTTAGATAATTGAAAATGTCTCAATTCCTTACTTATGTAAGTTTTAGAAGTACAAATTGAATGTAGTATATTAGTCTATACGAAAATAACTTTATTCTTGAAGGCATTTTTTTTAAATTATAAGTAGTTTTTAAGAGTTGAGTTTATTGTTTTGTTCATATGATATTAAATATGTATAATTATTTTCGAATTATTAACTTCTACATGTTTATAACATTAAAACGTTTTTTTACAAAGTAGAAATGTAATTTTCATTAACTACATATCTCCTGAATAGTAATATTTAGTATTGTATTCACTTTTATAAGAAAATAATTTTTAGATGAACTATAGAATATTGCAAAAATTAACAACTTTCTTTTTCTTAGTTTTACTTTCAAATATTTAAGCATGTATACATAACATGATAGTGTTTTTTTTTGTCATAGAACGCACTGGAACGGTTTCCACCACCTTTTCAACTGATTTTAAACGTTTTAAATTTTTTTTTTTTTATAATTTGATGAACATTTCCTGACAACACTACCAGACGTCTTAAAGGACAGTGGCCTCGCGATCTCCTCTCTGATGAAGAGAGTCAGTAGAAAGTAAAATGTTTTTGGAGTGTACCGCTGGGTAACTTCTCCACTCTGTTATTCTGTTATTTATTGTTATCATTGTTGCTTATAACGCAAAATGCGTTGATTGTAACTAAATAAATGATAAAAATAATAATAATAATTTGATGTTTGGTCCTTCTAAGAAAGGACCCTCTCATCGACATCTCCTAAGTACATTTTATACAAAATTGAACGAGTCAATGGAAAGAAAATTGCTTGATATGAAAGACGATGAGTTGGCGTTTGGTATCGAGTACTTGATCTTAAAACATTGGCCTAAAGATATTAATGCTCAACTGATATTCGGAGAAATGGAAATTAGAAACTTGACAATCAGACAGCATCTGAATGAAAGGGAAATGATTCGTGCCTTCCATGAATAAATTCTTGAAAAGACTTATCCAGGAAAACTATTACATTTGATATGTACTTTAAACACCGTTCTGATAGTTTCAAGTGAATGTGAACGCGGGTTGAACATAATTACCACTTCAACAAGAGCTTAGTTAAAGATTAAGACAATTTCAGCTCTTTTGTTCATAAAACTTTTCGGACCGTCTTTGAGTCTTTTCGATCCTTCAAAATACGTTGATCTCTGGTTGCTCAGAGGAAGCCAGTCGGCCACAGATACTAGATCCAAGATCAAGAATTCAAGATTTGTTAGACGAGAATTGGACATTGAACATTTGCTTTAAACACAAATTGTATTAAAACTGACCGGTAGGACAGTTGTAAAGGGTTAATCGTCAAAAACTGCACGAAAAAGCGTAACGTTGAAAAACAACCAACTTTGACAATTTTTTTCTCTTTTTCTATAAAAGATAAAATTCCCAAATTTTCTTTAAAATATAGGGAAAATCCTACTTTGTAACTGTAATTTTTTTGCAACAACCTAGATGTAATAGATTCCAAGAAAAAAGTTTCCGAAAATGAGCAAAAACGGCTTTTTCAAAAAATGTTCTTGTTCTTGTTGCCTTTTTTGTAAACAACGTAGCGCCTAAACGCGTGAACCGATTTTCATGAATGAGGTGTCATTCGATTCGGAATTTTATGTAGATGTGCCTTTTAGGGGTTCTAGATGCTGTACATCAAATAGGAGAGGAGTTAGTCTCTTATATGTGAGGCCCCCTCCAAAATTATTATAACTAATAACTCAGTAAAACTTTACCCTATGTGATGAAATTTGGCAGGATAAAAGGGTTAGGGCTCCCCTTAGTAACATTAAAGCGACGTTCTGCTCTTACACCTATTAAGAGGAAGTTTTGCAATCATTTAAAATTATTGTTTCGTGAACCTATTTTCTTGAATGAATTGTTATTTGGTTTAAAAAGTGATGTAGATTTGATGTAGATAGGTCTATTTGCTGTGTACCTTTAGTAGAGGAGTTTGCCCCACGGTGGTCAGGCCCTCTCTAAAACTATTATTACTAATGTTTCTACAACGCTTAGTCCGATTTTGCTAAAGTTTAGCACGAAGATGCGGTTAAAACTTCTCTACGAGTCTCTAAAGTGCCACCATGCTCTTACACCTACTAAGAGGAAGTTCTGCAATCGTTCAAATTATGGCGCACGAACTGATTTAAATGAATGAATTGTCTTTCAGTTAAAAATTCTAGATACGGTAGTTTCGGCTTTTTGGGGTCTCGATGGAATATACTTAGAAGGGGAGTTTGCCCCACGTAAATAAAATCCTCTTTTTAACGGTTATTAATAATAACTCTGTAAATCTTCCCAAGTACTTGTTTAAATTAGGCAAGAAGAAGAATTTAGATTGCGTGACATTTAAGTGTCATCGTACTCTTACACTACTAAGGGGAAGTATTTGCAACCATGCAGTATTCGCAGTTTAATTTTTTTTTTTTTAACAGAGAAGAATAGTAATTGCAAATCATTCTTCCTTCCCCCTCTTTAGAAGTTATTGTGATCACATCACTCTTACATCCCTTAGGAAATAGTTATCAAAATTTATCTTTTTCTTTTGTTGGAAGGTACTAGTTATTGCAATTTTCTTTCTATTAACCCTCTTAATGGGTTATAATTATCACTTAATTCCACTTCATTTCTCCATTCTCCGTCTTCTTCCCACCAACTAGTTACCATTCCCCCATAACATGTGTCAGTTTTTTTTCATCCTTGATCTTCTACGGGTATTCCCGATACTCGTATATTTAAAAAATAATTGGATACATAAATTTGTTCCAACCAAGGAACAAAAAGAAAAATCTATCTAAAAGGTACAAAAATCTCCTTAACAAAAACTTACAGTTTCAAGAGTTAAGTATAAGAATTGATTAAACGCCAAAAGGTACAAAAATCAGCAAGTACCCAACATTTCATTCATACTTCTAATATAATATTTTTTAGAATGTATTAGATGTCACAGACCCTTATGCTGGTGGCCATTTTCATGCATAAAATATTTATTCAGTAATGAGCAGCACCCACTAAATTTAGATTGTAATAGGAGGTATTAAACTATTCATGCACAGGTTTATGAAAAATATAATTTTTTGACGTTAAAAATTAAAAATGCCAATTTGCCAATTTTATTTTATTGTTTTTAACATCTGATTTAAGTGGAAGTTTAGCGCAGCAGAAGGAAGTAAACATTGGTAGGTTTAAGTTCATTGTTCAATTAAACTGATTGTACTTTCACAATCATTGTCAAAACCAGTGTTCCTAATGAAACCCCAATTGGGTTTTCGGCCGTAACTCCGCCAAAAATAAAGATACACCTTTAGGGGTGAAAAATTTGACAACTAGACCAAAAAAAAACATATAGTTTACTTCATGGGTTTTTCCGGATTTCCGCTTTCCTAAAAAGTTATTACTAAGGAACGGATTTTTATGTATTTAAAAATGCCAATATTTAATTAAAATATGCATTTATTTTCGTCAATTATGTGGAAAATATGTGATTTTCTTAAAATATTTTCTGGAATATTTAAGTAAAATGGACATTTTTTTTATGAAAATGGATTTTTTTTGGGGGGGGGCAAGTTATAATTATTTATACAAGAAAAGAACATTTTTACAATTTATAATAATTTATTAGGAACAAAATAATTTGTTTTTACAAGTTATGATGATTTATTCAACAAAGAACATTTTTACTATTTATAAAAAGATGTGTTACATTTTCAATTTTGAAAACTTCACTCTTCGAAATAGTTTGCAACCACATGAAATTTCAAATGTTGGAACGTAAAGTGACGACGATCTGGGCGTAAGATGGACTTGTAACGACTAAAAGATCGTTCAACATCTACAGATGTTATAGGTGCCTTGCTGAAAGAAGTTATCTCGTTGGTTGTAAAGGGTACACGATGTTCTGAGGTGACTTCTGTTCCACTGATAATATCAGAAATCTGGCAGATGGTCTCCCACCCTTTGTTCTTGCTCAGTACTTCTAACAGTTTTGATCTGATCAGATCTCCCTTACTCCCAGGTATTCCTTCCACCTTTTCGATGTCTTTTTTAACGTTAGACACGTTTTCTGTCAGTCGAACATTTTGGGACTCAAGTTGGGTAATGGCTTGTGCAAGAAATACGCAATTGTCAGAAAAGAATACACTAAGTGACCGAACGAAATGAATTGGACACTTCAACGAACGAGCTGAAAGAATAGACAACTTCAAAGAACTAACAAGTGCCCGTCACTGTTTAGCAGCCTTCTGTGTAAATTACAATAACCATTGTACCCACTGTGATTCACAGCCCTACAGTCTGTGGTTCACAGTTCCTGTCAACCACCTCCCAATTATGAAAATATGCCCAAAATGAAAAATATGAAAAAATATGTACATATTTTGATTAAATATGTAGAAATATTTATTTATTTTAATCAAATATGTATAAATATGCGATAACATCCAAATATGTGAAAATATGTGAAATAAAAGTAGACTCAAACGGCTAAAAAAGTGTCAGTATGAATACTTCTAGTTGAAAAACGTCTGTAAATTGCCTAGAAAAAAATATGTAAATACATACGAATCCGTTCCCTAGTTATTACCGATTGGTGCGTGTTAAATGGATCACCCTGTATAATTTTTCATGCTATGTTTTTATATTTAGCAAATTTGAAATAACTAATTACCCACAAACATAAACTTATAAATTAAAATACAAAGTTAATGGAAAAAAGAAAATCACTGAAATAATTTATTATTTTTTTATTTAAATAAAAATTATGATATTCTTTAAATTTCTTCTTCCACTTGTTGCGGGATTTCGTCATTTTCCTACAAAGAAATAATAAATGTTAAAAAGTGTCGCAAGTATTAATATTCAACTCCAACAATTATTTAATAAAACCGAATAAATTTAATCTGACCCTTTCTTAAGTGATTAAAAATAAATAATGAAAAAATAATGATTAATATACAGGTGTATTAATAAAAAATTATAATGTGTTAAAAAATTGTTATTAAGTTATTAAGCGAAATTGCGAATATTATAATTTTTGCGTATAAATTGTGTGTATAATTCTAAAGTAATTTTGTACTTTAGAGCGTTTAGAGATGTTATACTAATAAAGTATAACTGCAGGGAAATAGAAAATGTAAAGCACTTGATCGCTATTTGTCCCATATTGAAGCCATATAGATATAGATATTTTAATAAATATTCCTTATCAGAAAATGAGCTGCTAAACCTTCTGAACGGCCAAAACTGGACTGCCTTAGTCGGATTTTTGAAAGAGGCATTATATTATAGATCTCTATTAGTTAGAGAATTTAATTATAATTAATATTCATCAAAAAAACAGAGTTTTTTTTCTTTAATAAGTGTTTTTTCTTGTTTTTTTTTTTTTCTTTTTATTATTATTTTTAATTATTATATTTATATTGATTCTTAAAATGTAACTTCGCATTTGCAACTCTGCTGACGGATAATATCCAAAGCAATAATAATGTTAAATTATTGTATATATACACTTATGTAAAAATATTCCTGTTAATAAACATTAATAAATAATAATAATAAAAAAAAATACTAATAAAGAAACTTTCATTTAACAATTTGATAAATTGTATCTCAAAACTATAAATAAGAGAGAAGTTCATGAACTTATGACGTCTCCAAGAGTTAAAGAATAAAATTAATATAATAAGTTGTTGAGGGAAGGGATTAGCTATGAGGTTAGCATACTGGACTCCCACGCGGAGGTCCCGGGTTCGAATCCAGCAGCTGACCCTTAGATTTTCTCTTCCTAGGAGCTTCTTACAGCTCACTGTCCGGTGATGGACAGTGTTGTCTGTAACGAGAGAACACTGTCCGGAGGCTGGCAGTGTACTGCAAAAAGCTCCGGGCGCTAATAACCTCAGCTGTTGATGCGCCAAAAAAAAAAAAAAAAAAATAAGTTGTTAAAAAAGAGAACACTGACCTCTTCAGATTATGAAATCAGTGAAAGGGTATTCCCCCGATAAAAATATTTGAATAAACTATTTTCAAAACAATGAAAATATGTTACTTACTTTAGTCTCAGGTAAAAATCTATGTAGAACTGGTGTAATGAGATCTTTATTTACTAATTTGGGATCTGTAAAGCCGCTAAGGTAGCTTGCCGATATTCCAAAGAATAATACTGTCACTGCTCCGATCAATGTATGCCACCAGTAAGAAATCTTAGCAATTTCAAATATCCAGTGTGGCTCTTTCATGAAACTGAACAAAAAAAATTACTAATATTAATTTGAATTCATTAAATAGTAAAAATGTTGAAATAAAAATCTTACTTGAAATCGTATGGAACTTCTTTGGGAGAGAAAAAGTAATCATAATCGCTTAAAGTAGGAGGTGGACATCTTGAAATAGATAATGGTTTTTGGGGATATTGAATGCGATCATGAGCAATGGCTGCTTGAGATACAATGGACAGCAATAATGATACTGCAGTACCAGATATTCCTCCAAAAAATGCTCCCTGAAATTTAAAATATAAAAAAGTGAGGAAAGGAAAGACAAAGTGTTTCACAATGGTTTTACATACACACCTTAGCGTTGGCCCATGGAAAGAACATTCCTAGTGTGAACATTCCCAAAAGTGGACCAGTTGTAATGTCTGATATTCTTGCAGCCTACATTAAATCGAAAGATTTATTGGGATACTTATAATGAATTTTGAATATGTGCATAAAAACAAATACTTCTAAGAACGAAATGACAAAATAAATGTAAATAATAAAACGTGTATTACAACAGAATTGAAGGTTCATTGCAGAATAATTTCTACTTTTTTTCATTTCCTTGAAGCATCTTGTGATTAACTAGCGAGCTCTTAAATACTTTGTAAATTGTTTTTTAATTTCATATTATTTGTTTGAAACTACTACCATGTCTCTCTTTGTTGAGTACTCTCTTTTGTTCGGTGCCTAATTCATTAATCCAAAAAAAAGAAAGATTATTGCAAATATCAGTCAAAATTTTTTACTTACTTATTTGCCAACTGCTCTCTCACCACTATTTTCAAATCTGCACTATTTTCTTATTTACTTATTGTATATATTTATACAATGATTGTAAATTATTAATCAAATTTAGAAATAAAAATTTGCTAAGCTTTCTATGTAGGAACTTGGTCACCTTCAGAGTAATGTTTATTAACAATTATAATATGTTTTACAATGTTAACAATAAAGGTTAATATGTGTTCTGTCTTGCCTGTTTAAGTACCTAACAAAAGACACACTAATGTTTACTATATGTATAACAAATTATAATTGTTCATAAGTATAAGCCTGTAGATGTCCTACTCCACAGACCGAAAGCTTGGCAAAAAAAATTAAAAAAATTATAATAGAAATTAGCAATTATCTTTTTCCTCTTTAGGATATTTTCTTATTAATTAACTTCTTCACCTTGTCCCACAATAACACTCTAATGGTGCAAATAAAACTAGCAATCTCGGTCTGGAGAAGAATTCTTTTAAACAATCAAATCTCATTAATGACCAATAGAAAGAACAGGGATCAAGTTCCTCATTACTGGTTCAAATTTGTTTGAAGTACTTTATACCTATTAACATCTACAGCGAAATTGGTGTATGATTTCTCAAAAATAAAAATCGCGATTGAATTTGGAATCAAAGGCACCTTTGGGATAATTAATAAACCAGAAATAATATGATAAAGGCCCAGCAAAGGTTAGAATACATAACACTTAGATAAAACTTCGACTATTAAGTCGAGATTAGATATTTAAATATTTCCAACCTGAATTAAAGTATTTAAATTGTCTACTATAAAAGCCATTACTACACAAAGTATTCCAACAATGAGCACTATAATTTTCATGAGAATACAGGTTTTTTTTTCTGAAAACGAATCTGTAGAAGGTCGCACAAGGTCCTCAAAAATGACTCCTGTCACTGAGTTCAGAGCACTAGACATAACGCTGTAAGAAACATATTTTTCATTAATTTCATAACGTGAATATGAATAAATAATTGAATTCATTATTTTGAAATTAAAACCACTTATTAGAGGCTATTTCAAATTTATGTAACCTTAGAGTAGTGCTGAAGAGTCCAGAGACAAATAATACTGGAAGACCCGGAACAACTGAACCAACCTCCCGCACGAAATAAGGTAGGATTTCGTCAACCCTTCTTATTTCCTGGGCCACATAGAACAAAGATTTTCATACATTTAGAAATTTATTTTCCCCATAACTAAACATTCAAAGAAAATATATATTATTGTTTTGAAAAAGGTCATTCAGTTTCTAGTACGAGCTATCATTAAAATAAATTATTGTGAAGAAGTAACTGATTATAATGAATACCCTGGTACTCTAACATTTCTTCAGCGATCTTCTTACCTACCCTAGCGGGAACCATCCTAGCCATCAACAAGTAACACATACTGATTTATAGCTTCAATCACACGATGCACCTAAAACCTGCGGAGATGGATGTTGCTCAGCAAACCCCATAGCTCATCTCTCATGCACGCACATACGCTCTATTCCATTAATATAATGAAATCGTTTTATCATGAAAACTCTGTATGAAGTCATAGTAACAAAGGTTTCCCAGAAAAATATTTGTACCTAACTAGATTGAATCTATTATGTCAATTTTAAATCATTTGAATTTAATATCTTTCATAATTAACCTAATTACTTTCCCTTACTTTTCTATTTCCTAAATTTTTGAATATATATTACGATAATGTCGCTGTTCGATTCTGAATTGCCAGAAATATAATTTTTGAGGTCTACACTGTTCGAATAAGTGATTCTTACAAACAAAATAGTAAGTGTAGTGAACAACATAAATCAAAAAATTATAGAATTTTCAAATTTGTCTTCAAAAGGAACTCAAAGATTTTCTGTTTTATAAGTTTCCACAAAAAAATCAACTTAAGCGATCCCCAGGGATAATTGACAAAAGAAAAGTATAGGATGAAGCACAGGATTAAGGAGAAAACTGAAATTTGGATACCTTAGCAATATTAATTGGCACATGCTCAGGTTTGTAAAAAATCTACTAGTAAAAAAGAAATTTCAAATGTAACTGAATAAGCATTGGATAATAAAGTCTGGTACCAATCATGTTGTAAGAGACGGAATTAATTGTATTTATTCCCTAGTATAATAACGAATTAAATTCAATAAATTTTACAAAACATATTAATGTTTGGGCCTTCACGTTAAGATGTTTAAAACGTTGATTCGTCATTACCTGTAAATTCCATGGATCGCACTCATAATAATATGCAAATATCACAAGCCCAGTAATGCAACACGTTGAAACTATGAACGTTGTTCCAATAGCGAAATTTAATACAGATCTGAAAGTGATAAAAATAAAAAACTTGAATTATGATATAAGACAAACTATTTCCTATTATTATTAAATACCAATTAAAATTAATTTTAACAATCTCACATCTTAGTAAATATCAAGAAATTTAGGATAGCACTCATTATTAAGCTTGCTTTTAATTTCCATGAACAGAAATGTGGTGATTGTAATTTTCTAAGAGAATGTAGATTATGAAGCCGATTTTTTCAAGTGCTAAGCACTTATCCATGCAATTTTAGGGGGCCTTTCGGGCTAAGAAGAGGATCAGCAACCTTAAAGAAGTTGTTTTTATACTTTTCTTCCATCCAGAAGTTAGTTGCCTAAAGCCATCACCAATTTATAGAATCTATTTTGCAAAGTTACATATCTGCTTTACAGATTTTTTTAAAATTTGGAATAAGCAATTCTATCATTATAACCTGATAAGGTGTTAAGTCGGAACCGTAACTACCACTGGAGAGGTTTTTTTAAAGAATGATTATAGTTGCGGTGCCCAAACCATCCTCAATAACAAATTTTTTTTGAGAAAACATTTTGAATAAAATAGGAAGGTATTTGTACGTAAATAGCAAAATTAAACTGCGATTTCAGTACTTCCTATTAATTAAGAGGAGAAAGAAAAATAAACTATGATTGCAGTACTTCTCCCTAAAAAGCAAAGAGGCAAAGATTTTTTAATCGAACTACAATTCATTGATTTAAATCGGTTCACTCATTGATAATTTAAACGATTGCAGTAATTCCTCTTAGTAGGTGCAAGAGCATGATAGCACTTCACAGCCACGTAGAGGAGCTTTAACCACTTATTTGAGCTGAATTTTATCAAAATCGGACTAAGCGTTACAGAAATATTGGTAGTAATAGTTTTAGAAAGGGCCTTACTTGGGTGGGGCAAACTCCCCTCCTTATGAGGCACAGCGTCGAGGCTTTTAAAGTGTAAATCTGTACAAAATTTGATTCTAATGACACTTCATTCATGACAATCGGTTCACGTGTCGATAATTTGAAACGATTGTTATACTTCCTCTTAACAAGTGTAAGAGCTGATCGCCGCTTTAATGTTACGTAGGGGAGCCCTAACCCTATCATCCTACCAAATTTTATCAAAATCGGGCCAAGATTTACAGAGTAATTAGTAATAATAATTTTGAAGGGGGCCTTACATAAAGGGGGCTAACTCCTCTCCCATTCGATGTACAGCGTCTAGACCCCCAAAAGGCACATCTACATAAAATTCCGAATCGAATGATACCTCATTCATAAAAATCGGATCGCGCGTTTAGGCGCTACGTTGTTTACAAAAAAGGTAACAACAACAAGAAGAACAACAAGAACAACAACAATTTTTGAAAATGCCGTTTTTGCTCATTTTCAACAACTTTTTTCTCGAAACCTATAAGATCTAGGTTGTTGCAAAAAAAATTACAGTTATAAAGGAGGATTTGCCCTATATTTTAAAGAAAATTTGGGAATTTTATCTTTTATAGAAAAAGAGAAAAAAATTGTCAAAGTTGGGTGTTTTTCAACGTTACGCTTTTCCGTGCAGTTTTTGATTATCAACCCTTATACAACTGTCCTACCGGACAGTTTTAATAAGAAAAAGTATAAAAGGCCAGAGATCTTACATGAAGCTCAAATCAAGGAGTAATTCATTTGTACAAAATCTACAATCAAAGCTGTGGTTTACTTGATTGATTCCTCAAGATGATTGGACAAATTTAAATTATAAGCATAGAAAGTTTTATTCACCGTAAAAATCAAAGAACTATGAAAGAAAAATTTAAAACCCTGCTATTGCTGCAGTACATTTAAAATAAATATAAATATAATCGACAGACATTCTTCTAACAATTAAAAATGTTTGTATTAAATAACGAAAGGAAGGTAAAATCTAATTATTTTAAATTCTCTTAGCTTAGATTCTCTAACTTGCTTACTTATTTTAGGTAACAAATGGATATTTAAGTGAATGAGTGTAAGAGATATATTTACAAATTGCCTTTCTTTCTATTTGGCACCGCAAGATATCTCTGTACTAAAGATTGATTCACTGTACAGTTTGCTAGCAAGTAAAAATAATTTCCAATTATTATTGACCAAACTGTGTCTCTTTTTGATGGATCCAAGCTGAAAATACCGAAATATATAATTACATTTGATAATATTTTCTGGCAGGAAAACTTCAATAACAAGATGAAAAAACAAACTTACTTAATAAACTCAAATCTATCCGTATCTTTATTTCTTTTGATAACGTTGCTTATACCGACTTCTTTAATCCCAATAATAAGAACAGCTAAAATTCCAGTTACCGTTGCACCCATCTGTATTGTGTTCGTCCATACTACAGCTTTTAATCCTCCCTGCAATTTATTGTCACCTTCAAATTTTACGAAATATTCTAAACTTTTCAAAGACATGAGTAAAAATTAATTAATTGATCTACTTTACGATAGCACAAATATGCATTTAAAAAATATAAAAATATGCATTAAAAAAAGTGATGGTGGATCCTCTAGTATAGAGGATGAAGATTGGAAAAATTGTGACGGAGTCGAGGCGTTACCAAAACTCAACCATGCACGCCTAGTGCGGAATGGTGACCTGTTGGCTTGAAAGAATTGTAGTTTAGAACGTAGATCTTCGCTACATTCCTTCCCGTAGTCCCCTGACAGTTTCGCAACCATTGTAGTAAGTTAGAGTGATCTTCAGAGTGCACGTATGTAGGAACTTGTCACACTTCAAAGTGACTGCACACCTAAAGCATATTGCAAGCTGGTTGCCATGGCTCCTGGTGTGACGGCAATTTTTCCCCCATTAGCGCTGATTACTTCCTTTTCATTTGTATAGTATAAGAGGTTAAGGGAAAATATTTTGTCGATTAAGTAATTAGTAAAGTAATTTTATAACATGATGTACACTCAAGTAAAGTAGTCGCCTATTTTTTCAGGCGGGGACTAGCAATTAGTTGTCGTAGACGGGGGGCGGTTAAATATAAACAATATTTTCTAACAATTAAAAAGTAGTCATATGCAGGATTAGAACTGGGGATCTCCCACTTATGAAACCAAGATCTTGACCACTAGACCCGCCCATATGATGTTCACACAATATTTCACGATAAAACCCTGAATAATGATTTTGTATTATGTTCTTCATCTTTATTCTCTGCTATTAAACTAGAATTTAAACCGTTATTCAGGGTTCTCATCGTTTCTACCTATGAACCTAAACACTTACATTAAATATCACAACTCTCGCATAGTTCGTCTGATCTACAACATACAGATCATTCATTTGGGTTTTATGAAATCAAGGCTATCTCTAGTTTACTGGGAGACCCACTCTAATATTATCTAGCACACCTTCTTGCATTCTGGACCACATAGGCTTCGCAAATCAGAAAGTCTGTTCTATTACTCTAATAATACCTAGAGATTTATCTTGATTGGACCTTAGACGTACATTCCACGAATAGATTTTTAGATATTTTTAAAGGAGTCATTAGGTTTGAAAAAAATCAATACATTAGTTTTTAGAAAAAGTCGCAAGACATTCCTTTATTATAGCTTAATTCTGTAGATGTTCTCTGGATTTGTTCTAAATATAATTCTAGAGATAAATATACATTAAAAAAAGAAAGAAATTCTTACCACGGTGGTATAGAAGATACAAATTAGACATGCCATCGCTGTAGGAAAGTCTGAATTGATACCAGTAACTAGAAATTAAAATTTGTTAGAATGTTCTGTAATTTTTTCTAAATTCTATACATGATCATTTTTTTTCACACCTTGTCTAAATGTGAGAACTGGAACGTATACTACCATCGGTAAGTAAAGTAACTAAAGAAAGTATCAATATTTTACTATCACAAATAATACAATCATAGGATATATAATATGTGGATTATGTACCATTTTCATGATGAATAGTACAGAACCAAGTATGTGGACTTTTTCATTAAAACGTAACCTTAAATACTAACAAAAATATATAAATAAATAACAGAGTAAATAAAGCCCTTATTAAATAAAAGACAAAAAATAATAAAGGTACCTCATATGATGTTGTTATTTGTAGCTTATAAAATACTGGCAAATAAACATAAGCTATTGTGGCGCATACTAAATATTGCGATATTATTATAACCCAATTCTGCGTTCCATAAACATAAATTTCGGAGGGTAGATCAATCAAAAATGAACCTGTTACGAAGCTTTCAATATTTACCTTATTATTAGATTAAATAATATAATAAACATTCTTATTTATAAGAAAAACGATACAAGATAGTAAAGTGGATTTATCTGGATTTGAATGCCTCAAGGTTTTAAGTACTATGAGGCTAGAGAGTCTAGCTTCTAGACCAGGGGTGTCAAACAGAATTTTGTATTCTTTATGTTAGTTGAAACAAAGTATTGTATTATTATTAAACAAATTAATAATTTTTTGTTGTATGCTTGAGTTGAATAAAACAGAAAAAAAAAAAGGCAAACAAACAAAGACAAATGAAAGGCTGTTAAATATAAGTTTATTATGATTTTAGAATTATGTGTAGAAGGTCTTTGATTAAAATAGGTTTGACTACGATCATTGCATTGTGGTTAAGTTGAAATAAGAAATCAGGGGGGAAAAAATAAGAAAATATTTTAACCGAATATGAGAAAACAGCTAGCATTTCATAATAATTTGATAAATCTATATGTATCTCAATAAAGGCAGGCTAACTTCAAATCAATTTAGAATATTTCGATAAAATTATTTACACTACATTATTGCAAAATTACAGCAATGTTTTTCTACAATTATAATCATATTAATGAGTCTTAATTTGCAAAATTTCATTTCAACTGTTTTTGTTTCTCGAAATGACAAAAATATAAACTAAGTTGGCTAATTACCATTATCTTAATAGCTTTTTCAATATTGTTGTGTTAAACAGAGCATTTGTAATTGTAAAATAACCTATTAATATTAATTTTTGCTTATGCAGTCTCTACTAATAAAGTAAGATATTTACTATTGGCAAGTTACTGAGAAAGTCAATGGAATACATTTACCTTGCAATTAAAGACATTGAAATTGGAAATACTCCCATCGTTTTGCTTCCCAATAAATATTCCAAGCGGGTATTCTGTTTCTTTTTAGCAACAAATGCAAAATAAAACCCAATGGCCGCAGATAATGAAAGCGGGAAGCCAAATATGAAATAATCTAACCATTCGAAGTGATTATCAGCCATTAAGTTCTGAAACAGAAAATGAAAAAAAATGTGACACTAAAATTTTCATTCATTTTATTCAATTTCCTTAATCGTCAAAGAAGTTAATAATTTTAGAAAATGTAAGTCTCCCTAATTCGTTATTTCCAAATCAAAATTTGTTCTATATTACAGTAATAATGCTATAAAAAGAATACACCTCAGTTATGATTTAATTAGAAAATTAATTTATAACAGATTAAACAAAAACAACTAATTAAGAAGTAATTAATACATGTTTTTGCACTCACATTATTCAAAAAATAATTTATTTATAAAATTTAGGCTAAATCTATGTATTTGTACAATACCTATGCAAGAAATAATATTTGTGAACTTTAAAAAAAAAACTTCTCTATGGGCTGAGATGTGCATTATACGAGCAGGAACGTTGTGGGGAATTGCCTATTACAAAATTACAAGGCAAACTAACTTTTAAGCTTAAGTACGCCATTAGATCAGCTTCAAATGAATCCGTTTGGCAAATTCATAGTAAATTACGGAAAACTTAAAAAAGCCTTTCCTTAAAATTGCACCTCCGGTGTATTGACTTCCATTCTTCTTGGAAGTTTGGTTAGAAATTTAATAATTAAATACTTAGAGGTACTAAAAATTTAACATATCTATAATGGAAGTTTAGAAAACCTTATTTAACCCCTCCCAAATAAATAAAGTCGCTTGAAAAAAACGATAGTAATGAATGCAAGTGTTTAAACAAAGTTAAAAACAAATCACTTCTCGAAATAATCTATTGTTTATTGTAAACTTATTCCATGATGTGATTAAGATTAAAGTGAAAAAGTTCAATTAAATGATCAGATTTAGTCATAATTTATTTAGTTGGATAGAATTAGTTTGACTTTAGTTGTTTCATTAATTTTCATATGATTAAAAATACGATTAATTCAGAGGATTTAATTATTTTTGTAAACAGGGCCCATCTCTGCCAGCTGGTGATGTCTGTCACACACTAATGCTGTGTGTTACCGCCTGCACTCTGCGATGGTGATAAACTAGCCTGGTTCTTGACTGGGCGTTGTGTCTGCAGGAGTTCAGAAATGCGCGTGCGTAATTACAGACCCTTCCAGGAAATTACCTTAAATTTACTTACGAGTTTTATGTTTTCCCTATGGTAGTTCTTCTTCCTCCTTCTTGGCGTGGCCAATGTCTCGCTAGGAGAAAACAAAAGACAAGGGCGAAACTCTGATGTAAACGTAGCGTGCACCTTGGGCGATAATGCTCACTATCACACCACTGTCTGTAGGGGTGGCTTGATGCTATTACAAGGTTACATGGGTACTACTAACGTGGTGTATGTGGTACTTACTTGAGCTTGTTGCCGCCTACTGCAGCGACAAGGTACCAAGTTTAATTTGCGTAGTTACTTATTCGCTAGCTGCAAGCCTCATTGATTCTTTTTTATTCCATTATTTTCATGATTATTTTATAAAATAAACTCTAAACACTCAAATGTGGCAGTTTACATGTATTGCATGTTTATTGCATGTATTACAGTTTACATATTACAATAATATGAAATAAGGCGTGCGCGGTTAGAAGCGAAGTCCCCAAAGTTAAAATGTGTGTATTGTGGTAATGGGTACTTTTCCCAGTACTTTTTTACATAATTAGTAGACTGCACTTGTAAGACGGAAAATCTGTGATGAATTGCTAAAAGAAGTTTTCCATTTCTTAAAAAATATTCTATTGAACTTTTAATTTGTGTTGTTTTAATAAGAAGTTAGGTGATACAAGGACTTCATTTTATTGGAAATATAAGCGAAATAAAAGCAATACATAATCTTATTGTAAATCTTTAGATGTTTACTTATTCATAAATGTTATAATTGTAATATTTAGCCGCTTTAATTGTTTTTAGTATTTAATATTAAAGTTTTTTACGTTGCTTAGGGTGTGTACTTTGGAATATATTTAGATTAAAATGTATTTAATTTACTAGTGAACTCCTGTAACAGGCCTTACGACATCCAAATTTGAAAACTGCCTTTACCTGGTACCTAGCGGCATTAGTTAAAACTACATTTCCTTAACAGTTCAAAATTTTCTAGGAAAATATTCGTAGATCATTCTATTACTTTTTCAATTACAATTGCAGTTATAATTTCTCATTCGAAAATACTACATTGTTCAATATATTTTTTTATTTGAGGGATTTTCCCTAAAGTACCGTATCTGTTTATTGTAAGGTACTTTTTAGATATTAATTGTGAAGGATGATTAGTTGTGCTCCTTAAATTCCGTGTTTGAAGAAAATTTCATATCCAGAAATGATTCTTTCCCAAATGGATCATTCTCTTTTCCATGATTTTTTTCTCGAAAATATCTGATTTTCTCTGAACATCGTATTTTAATTATTAAAACTGTCAGGTAGGACAGTTGTATAAGGGTTGATCATCAAAAACTTCACGAAAAAGTGTAACGTTGAAAAACGCCCAACTTTGATAATTTTTTTTTTCTTTTATTCTATAAAAGATAAATTTCCTTCAAAATGTAGGGCAATTCCTCCTTCATAACTGTAATTTTTTGAAACAGTCCAGTTCTTATAAATTTCGAGAACAGAGTTACCAAAAATTGGAGAAAAAAAACGGGCATTCTCAGAAAATGTTCTGGTTCTTATTGATGCTGTTGTTGTTACCTTTTTAGTAAAAACGTTTAGACCGATTTTCGTGATTAAGAAGTTATATAAGGAGTTAGTCCAACTTATTAATGAAACAGGGATTTAAACTAGCCAACACACATTTGGTTGTGCATAGTTTAGGAGCCCACATTATGTCCTACATGGCAAGGGGACTTAAGACACCCAGACCATTAGGAAGACTAACTGGTTAAGTCTTATTTATTAATTGAGAGAATATTCCAAACATTCTAATCCACACACTAATTAGATTTGAAAATTCACAGCATTAGACCCTGCTCTACCAGGTTTCGAAGGCGCGGTCAATGCAATTAGACTAAACAAAGGGTGTCGCAAAATTTGTAGACGTTAGTCATATTCATACAAAACCATTAATACCTTTCATTAGTTTTCATATTTTTTTGAAATTTTAGCATTATTTCCATTTTAAAACACAAATGTTCGTTAGCATAAAATCAGAGGTGAATCGAATGAAAGTTTTCCATTTTCGAATATGATTTAAGAAATAAACTTATAAATAAAAATACAAAGTAAATTGAGGAAAGAAAAACACTGAAATAAATTTTTGTTTATTTAAAAAATAAATTTACGTATCTCTTAAAATTTCTTCTTCTTGTTGCAGCGGAATTTTGTCTTTTCCCTGCAAATAAACAAACAAATAAATGTAAAAAAGTGCCAATAATGATTTATTAAAACCGAATAAATTTCAACCGACCGTTTTTTAAGTGATTAAAAAACTAAATAATGATTAATATAAATATTAAAATGAATATAATTGTCATACAATCAATAAAGTACTACTTCTAATATAGCTACTTCTTGACGATTCCCGCCTCAATAAATAATGTGTTCAAAAATTGTTATTAAGTTATTAAGCGAAGTTGGAAATATTAACTTTTTGCGAATGAATTGTATGTATAATTCAAAAGTTGTTTTGTACCTTAGAGCATTTAGAGCTGTTATATAAATATAAAACTTTGGCGTTCCCCATTAAGAGAGAAGTTCATCTTAATCAAAATTTATGATGTCTCTAAGAATTAAATGAATAAAATAATTTAATTAGTTGTAAAGGAAAGAGATTTCTGACCTCTTCAATTATGAAATCAGTAAAATAAATAAAAGTAAATTATGTAAAAGTAAAATAAGTAAAGTAAGTAGTCAGTTGTCTAAAAACTAGTTGAGTGCAGGCTTTAGTCGTAAAAAAAACAACAAAAATGTGTAACTTAAACGATCTAGGGTGCGTTCCACTAAGCGCTCACAACGATCAAATCTGTACCTTCAGCCGTTCCACTTGACGTCAGCGGTCGTTGTGGTCGTGGCGAAAACGTCACTAATGACGTCATTATTTTCGCCACGCAAAGCTCACAATGCCCCCACCTTAAGAGCTGGGTCGAAGTGGGCGTTCAGAAATTTGGCGCAATTTTTAAAAGCAAAGATGGCGACCGAAAAAATTATATCAGGTAAATGAAAGTATTATCTCATGTAAATAATTGAATGTGTTTCTCGAAAGTCTAAAAAAAATAATAAAATGAAAAATTACTTATCCCTTTACATACTAAATCACTGAATAACGACCAATTACACTTTGATAGTTAATAATACGTGGCTTAAGTTTTCGTTTTTCACTATTGCGATTTTGTAAAATTGCATTCCACTCTTCATCGGAACTAGATGAAGAACTTTCTAAAGCATTATTAAGTTGCATTAATAAATATCCAACTGTTGCCACAAAAGACATTTTAATTTTATTTAAACGTAAATTTTATAAATACTCCATTAAATTGTAATATAAAAATTGAATTATATATATATTTTTAATATAAGTCAACTTTACCAATAATTAATAAAGTTTATTATAACTGCTTATAAACGGGGTTAAAATTAAAAAAACAACCTCGTCAAGCTTCTGACTTATTTTTGAGATCGCCATTTGTAATGTTTACATGAACCGTTTAGAACGCCCCATAGTCCATTCCACTTGAGTTTTCGATTGTAACGCTCGCAAGCAAGTGGAACGGGCAAAATCGCGGTCGTGAGCGTGATCGTTGTGGACGCTTAGTGGAACGCACCCATAGTTGTCAGTTTTTCAAAGTCCTTTAAAACTCATGCTTTCCTTAGCCTAACTATTGATTGGTTTTGTTGATTAGCCAAAATCCCTGAAAAATAACGATAATCTCGTTTTTTCAAGCATATTAGCTAATTCCAATCAAAAAAAGGATATTAAATGTGGTTAGGTCTGCAGTGCCTGGTTGGGTCGCTGATTTTATGTGCTATAGCACGAATGTTTTTTTTTTTTTTATTCCTGACCAATTCGATTTTACATTCATCATCAGAGTTTAATTGATCAGTTTAATGTAGAAAATTTGATTTCAATTTGAAAATCTGAATCATGTAAAGAATATTAAACAAAAACCAAGAGTGCTAAGACGGCTAAAGTGCTATAAAAATGGTATAATAAAATGAACTACTTTCTGAAGTTTTGATAAACTTGAATTTTAAATTAGATAAATTCAACAGGTACAGCCGAACATTCAATTTGCTGGGAGCCACAAGAACTAAAGTATTTTACGGGGAAAATGTTGAGTTCTAAAACTTTTATCTTTAAGAATAGATTATTCTCCAACTGCTGCCTCAGTACTCAGGAATCAGACCAAAATTAATGCCTGATTGGGTAATATTCTTAGCAATGGATGTAGAAAGTAAATAGTGGCAGTTTCTTAATGATTTCCCCATCAAAATATTTAAAAAAAAAAAAATTATTTTCAAAACAATGTAAATATGTTACTTACTTTAGGCTCAGGTAAGAACCTATGTAGAATTGGTGTAATAAGATCTTTATTTACTAATTTGGGATCTGTAAAGCCGCTAAGGCAGCTTGCAAACATTCCAAAGAGTAACACTGTCACTGTTCCGATCAAAGAATACCACAAATAAGAAATCTTAAGTATCCAGGGTGTCTCTTTCATGTAACTAAAAAAAAAACGAAACAAAAATAAATAATAATAGCAGCTAATAGGACAAACTTAGAGATATAAATCTTACTTGGAATTGTATGGAATTTCTTTGCGAGAGAAAAAATAATCAATATCGCTTAAAGTAGGAGGTGGACATCTTGAAGTAGATAATGGTTTTTGGGGATATTGAATGCGATCATGAGCAATGGCTGCTTGAGAAAAGATGGACAGCAATGATGTTACTATAAGACCAGATAAACCTCCAAACAATGCTCCCTGAAATTTAAAATATAAAAAGTGAGGAAATGACAGTATTTAACAAATGTTAATACTCAACGATTTTGACATACACACCTTAGCGTTGGCCCATGGAAAGAACATTCCTAGTGTGAACATTCCTAACAGTGGACCAGTTGTAATTCCTGCTAAACTTTTTCCAGCCTATATTAAAACGGATGATTTTTTTGATTATTACTTTATAATTAATTATGAATACGTGAATAAAAACAAATACTTCCAGTAAAGAAATGTAAATAAACTATACATTACTACAAGAAAGTAGCAAACACTTTTTAAAACCATTAAAAAGAATTTATTTTTTGGTCTGAATTGAAGATTCATTGCAAATAATTTTAAAATACACTTTTTTTTGAGCAACTTTTGTTGATGTTTCTTGCAATTAATTAGCGAACTCTTAAACAATTTTTAATTTTGGGTTATTTGATTTGTATATTATGTTTTAATTTTAGATTAATAGTTTGAAACTACCACAATGCTGTGTAGAGTAATCCTTTTTTTTTTTCATGCCTGATTAACTAATCGAAAGAGAAGAAAGAATAATGCCAATATCAGCCATAATTTTACACAATATCAGGCATAACTTCTACTCTTCACGCACCAAATATGTATATCTTCACATATATATTATATTATACAGATTGTAAATTACTAAATAAATTTAGAAATAAAAATTTGCCAAGCTTTTGACCTAGGGACTAGTTCACCTTCAGAGTATGTTTATTAACAATTACAATTTGTTTTACACAGGTTAACATTAAAGGTTAATGTGTCTTCTGTCCTGCCTGTTTAGGTATCTAACAGAAGATACAGTAACCTTTATTGTTAACTATATAAAACAAATAACAATTGTTAAGCAAATAAAGTAATTGCCTTTCAGGCGTGGCTTAACGTCCAACTACCAATTAGGGATTAATTAATTGTTAATCTGAAGATGTCTTACTCCTTAGAGCGAAAGCTTGGCAAAAAAATTATGAAAGAAATTAGCAATAATCTTTTTCCCCTTTAGAACATTTCTTTATTAATTACCTTCTTCTTCCTCTCTTACAATATAACCCTAATGGTGCAAATAAAATTAGCAATCCCGGCCAGGAAAAGTATTTCTTTGTGACAGCCAAATGTCAATTCGGCCCTATAAAGAGATCAGGGATCATGTTTCTGAGTACGTGACTCAAATATTTTTGTAGTAATTTATAGCTAACAGCAATAGTTTAAGCGAAATTGGTATATAATTTCTCAAACATACTATTGCAATGGAATGAAATTGCGATGGAATTTGGAATCATAGCCACCTTTGAGATGATTAATAAACCAGAAATATGATAAGGGCCCAACAAAAGTGTAGAAAACATATTCCTTTGATAAAAACTTTGCCTATTAAGTTAAGATTAGATATTTAAATGTTACCAACCTGAATTAAAGTACCTAATTTATCTACTATAAAAACCATTGCTACACAAAATATTCCAACAATGAGCACAATAATTTTCATGAGAAAACTGGCCTTTTTTTCTGAAAACGAACCTACAAAAGGTCGTATTAAATCCTCAAAAATGACTCCTGTCATTGAGTTCAGACCAGTAGACATAGAGCTGTAACAAACATATTTTTTTTAATGAATTTTATAACGAGAATATAAAGAAATATTTGAATTTATAATTTTATTATTGGAAGCTATTTTCAGATTTATGTATGTTAAAACCTTAGAGCAGCGCTGAAGACTCCAGAGACAAATAATCCAGGGAGACCCGGAACAACTGAACCAACCTCCATCACGAAATAAGGTAGGATTTGATCAGCCTTCCTTATTTTCTGAGCCACATAGAACATAGATGCTTAATATGTATTTTCTTCAAAACTAAACATGCATTGAAAATATTATTTTTTTTTTTTTAATAAAGCCTTACACATTCTAGTACGAGGTATCAAGAGAAAAAAAAAAGTAAATTATTTTAAATAATACCCCGGTATTTCTTCAGGGATCTTGTTACCTGCCCCAGCGGGTACCATCCTAGCCTAACAACAAATAATATTTATACTGGCTTCGCTTCAATCACACGACGTACTAAAACCTGTGGAGGTTGCATAGCGAACCCTATAGCTCATCTCTCATTCACATACACAGGCTCCATTCCATTGATATACTGAAATCTTTTTTTTCATGAAAACTCTATATGAAGTCACAGAAGCACTTAAAGGTTTCACGGAAAAATATTTTTACCTAATTGGATTGAATTTATTATGTCAATTTTAAATCATATGAATTTACTACGACTTAATATCGTTTCTAATTAACCTATTTATTTTCCGTTACTCTTCTATTTCATTTTTTTGAAATACGTATTACGATAGTGCCGCTATGCGATTCTGAATAGCCAGGAATAAAATGTTTAAAGTCCACGCTGATCGAAAAAGTTTTACAAATAAGATAGTGAGTTTATGAGGACAGCTTAAGACATAAAATCATATAATTTTCAAATCTGTATTAAAAACTAATTCAAAGATTTTCTGTTTTATACGTTTCCAAAAAAAAAAATCGACTCAAGCCATCCCAAGGGATAATTGGTAAAGAAAAAGTATAGGATGAAGCCCAGGCTCGTAAGGAGAAAAAGTGGTATTCCGATTTCTTAACTACACCCTCCCTTTGATTGTTGGTTACTTAAAAGGAATAGTGGAAGAAGGTGATTTCCATTAATTTAAATAAAAGTGGAGCATAATCTTATAACTCTCTTTCATTATAAGAATTGAAGATTAATTTCTATAAAGAAATAATAAGGGATACTTAATCTCAAACTACATAACAGCAGTATTTGCAAAATGTGATTGAAAGCAATATTGATTGGCTCTTGGTCAGGTTTGCAAAAAAATCTCATTGTAAAAAAGGAATTTCAAATTTAACTGAAGAAGCATTGGACTGGTACCAATCATGCTGTAAGAGACGGAATTAATTTTATTTATTTTCTAGTACTAATTAAATTCAATAAATATTACAAAATATATTAATGTTTCGACATTCACCTTTAGGTTTTTAAATCAGATTGTTAAATCAGACATTACCTGTAAACTCAATGGATCGCAGCCATCGTAATATGCAAATACAACAAGCCCAGTAATGCAACACATTGAAACGAAGAAGGTTATTCCAATAGCAAAATTTAATACAGATCTGAAACGTGATTAAAATATGAAATTGACAAACTCTTTAAAATTAGGATATGTGATTTAAAAACTATTTCCTTTTATTATTAACTACCAATTAAAATTAATTTAAACATTCTCTAAACTCAGTACATATCAAGAAATTTCAGGATACCGCTTCTTATTGCGCTTACTTTTAGTTTCAATGAACAAAGATATGGATCTTAAAAATTATTTTCTGAGAAAATATAGATTGTGAAGCCGATTTTTTCAATTAATCCCATGCAATTTTAGGAGGCCTTTCGGGCTAAGAGAAGGATCAGCAATCTTAAAGAAGTTGTTCTTATACTTTTCTTCCATCCAGATGTTAGATGCCTAAAGCCATCACCAATTATAGTTAGAATAAGAAAAAGTATAAAAGGGCAGAGATCTTATATGAAGCTCAAGTCAAGGAATTCATTTGTACAAAATCTACAATCAAAGCTGTCATTCTTTTGTTTGCTTGATTTACTCTCAAGAATGATTGGACAAATTTAAATTATAAGCATAGAAAGTTTTATTCACCGTAAAAATCAAATAACTATGAAATAAACATTTAAAACCCTGCTATTGCTGCAGTACACTTAGAATAATTGTAAGCGACAAATTTTCTTCTAAGAACAATTACAAATATTTTGCAAGCTCAACTACAAAAAAAGAAGTGGAATATGAAATTATTAATTCGGTGTTTCATTTGTATTAAATAATGAAAGGAAGGTAAAATCTAATTATTCTAAATTCTCTTAGCTTAGGTTCTCTTACTTGCTTAAGTATTTTGGATAACATACGGATATTTAAGTAAAAGATAAATGACAGATATATTTACAAATTTCCTTTTTTTCTATTGGGCATTGCAAGATATCTCTGCACCACAGACTGATTTACTGTACAGTTTGCAAGCCAGTAAAAGTAGTTTCCAATTATTAATCCCCACACTGTGTGTCTCTCTGTTGGATCCAAACTAAAACTAAAGAAATCTATAATTATATTTTAAAATATTTCCTGGCAGGAAAACTTTTATAAAAAGATGGAAAACCATCTTACTTATCAAACTCAAATCTATCCGTAACTTTATTTCTTTCGATAACGTTGCTTATACCGACTTCTTTAATCCCAATAATAATAACAGCTAAACTTCCAGTAACCATTGCACCCATCTGTATTGTGTCTGTCCATACTACAGCTTTTAATCCTCCCTGCAATTTATTGCCACCTTTAAATTTCATGAAATATTCTAAACTTTTCAAAGACATGAGTAAAAATTAATTAATTGATCTATTTTACGATAGCACACATGTGCATCTAAAAAATCTGTTAATCACAAATTACTCAAATAAATGGAGTCTAAGCATCCAAGAGATTTTCAAATTATTAAGGGATGAAGTTAAGATGTTCACAGGGATTGTGAATGAGAGGAAGATTAGAGATATTTTCGAGAAGAGATCTGAGAAATGAGAATCATTACAAACCAATAAGGAAACTGGGATGTGGAATTATGAGAATCTGAGTGTGGGCAAAGAGAAAATATTTACAAGATAGAGTTTACATATTTATTCAATCGTTAGATAGATATCTAGGATGTCTCAATGAAAAGATTACTAAGTATGGAGGCGCAGAAAGTTCTTGGTTCTTCGATTGATGCTCTAACTTCGATATAAAAATCTGTCCGAACAGTCATGTGAGTATCCGTGAGATTAACGTGTTAGGAGTCCAGAATACAAATGGGCGAGGATTTGAAGGAGAGTTTTAATAGTGACTTTTTCAAAATCAATTAATCAACTTCAATGGCAAGAAGATTAATAATATTGTAGATTTAATGTCGTTCAAACAGGAGCTAAATAGGGATGTCATGTAGAAGGGTGATGATAGAGCCTCTAGTATAGAGGCTGAAGATTGGAAAAAGTGAGATGGAATCGAGGCGCTACCATAACTCAACCATGCACGCTTAGTGCGGAATGGTGACCTGTCGGCTTGAAAGAATGGTAGTTTAGAACGTAGATCTGAGCTACATTCCTTCCCGTAGTCCCCTGAAAGTTTCGCAACCATTGTAGTTAGTTGGAGTGATCTTCAACTGCACGTACGTAGGAACTTGTCACATTTCAAGGTGACTGCTCACTTAAAGCATATTGCAAGGTGGTTGCGATGGTTCCTGGTGTGACCGCAATTTTCGCATGTTTTGGTCTGAACACTTTGGTTTCGTGCGATTCTTCCATTCTAATTCTTGTATAGTACAAGAAGTTGAGATAAAATCTTTCGTCGCTTAAGTATTTACAAAAAATTGAAACGTCATTTATTATGCTATTCATCTTTTCTCAGTTCTATTATACTAGAAAATTACTAAGAGATCCTAGAGGGAAAGTACAAATCCATTATTCAGGATTCTCATCGTTTCTACCTATGAACCTAGACACTTACACTTAATATCACAACTCTCACATAGTTCGACTGATCTACTACATACTGATCATTCATTTGGGTTTTAAGAAATTATAGCCATCTCTAGTTTACTGTGAGACCCACACTAATATCTATCTAGCCCACTTTCTTATATTCTGGACCACATGGGCTTTGCACATCAGAAGGTCTGACCCATTACTCTAATATTATCAAACGATTTATCTAGATTGGAACTTAGTAGTACACTCCACGAATAGATTTTTAGATGCAGTCAAAAAGATTGAAAAAAATCAATACATAAAATGTTTAAAAATGCTACAAAACTTTCCTTTATTGCAGCTTAATTCTGTAGTTGTTCTAAATATAATTCTAGAGATAAATGTATATTAAAAAAGGAAATTCTTACCACGGTGGTATAGAAGATACAAATTACACATGCTATCGCAGTAGTTAAGTGTAAATTGATCCCAGTAACTAGAAATAAACATTTGTTACAATGTTATGTAATTTACAATACTACAATATATATGATTATTTTTTTTCACACCTTGACTAAATGCGAGAGCTGGAACATATACCACTATCGGCAAATAAAGTAACTAAGGACGGTATCAATAGTTTATTAACACAATTAATATAATCATAGGACATAATATGTGGAATATGTACCATTTTTATGATGAATAAAATAGAACCAAGTATGTGGACTCTTTCATCAAAACGTAACCTTAAATACTTACAAAAATAAATAAATAAATAAATAACATATAAAGCACTTATTATATAAAAGATAAAAAATAATAAAGATACCTCATAAGATGATGTTATTTGTAGCTTATAAAATACTGGCAAATAAGCATAAGCTATTGTGCCGCTTACTAAATATTCCGATATTATTATAACCCAATACTGCGTACCATAAACATAAATTTCGGAGGGTATCCCAATCAGTGATATACCTGATATATAGCTTTAAACATTTATCTTATTGTTAGATGAAAAAATATAATAAACATTTTTATTGAAAACAAATACATGTTAGTAAAGTGGTCATCAATATTTGAATACATCAAGGTGTCAATCGTTTAAGTACTATGAGGCTAGAGAGTGTAGCTTCTAGACTGTTCTGATAGAAATAAGGAAATAATTTTCCGATTTTATCAGATCGATAATGTAAAACAATTAGTCTAAAATAAATTTGATATGAAATAATACATTCAGAATAAAAAACATAAAGAAAAAATACTAAATTTGAAAAAGTGACGGTCATTTTTCCTTCACTTTTTGAGCCTCTAAAATCTAAAGATTTATTGAAAAGTGATTCAATAATTTTGAGCATAAATATGATTTACGATTATTACTACTTAATTAATCCTGATAGCAACTTCTGAAGAAAGATTTGCACACTTATTGCAATCCCAAGGCCAAAAGAATTTTGTATTCTAATAATTTTTTTTATTACATAACTTGAATTAAACAAAATTACCAAAACCAAAAAACAAAGACAAATGGTAAGGCTGGTTGGGTAAGTTCATTCTCATTTTTAACCATTATAACAGCTAGCTCTGATTTGTAACATTGAAAAATATCTAAAGATTAACAACCAAATTTCTCAAAAAAGTGCCTAAGGTCTATGTTTAAATTGGTTTGTCTATGCATTTTGGATCAGTAGATATCAATAAATCAATAAAAAAATACTCCAGTCCATATTGAAAGTATTTAACCCACAAATAAGAAAACAGCTAGCGTTTCATGATAATTTTGTAAATCTACAATATCTCATTAAAGGCTGGCTAACTTCTACTCAATTTAGAATCTTTCGATAAACTTATTTACACCACTTTGTCGCAAAATAATATAATATAATAATAATAATAATAATATAATAATAATAGCAATATGGTTCTACAATTATAATCATATTAATTTGTCTTAATTTTAAAAATTGTATTTTAACTGTTTTTGTTTCTCGAAATGACAAAAATCTAAACTAAGTTGGCTAATTACCATTATCTTAATAGCTATTTCAATATTGTTGTGTTAAACAGAGCATTTGTAATTGTAAAATAACCTATTAATATTAATTTTTGCTGATGCAGTCTCTACTAATAAAGTAAGATATTTACTATTGGCAACTTACTGAGAAAGTCAATGGAATACATTTACCTTGCAATTAAAGACATTGAAATTGGAAATACTCCCATCGTTTTGCTTCCCAATAAATATTCCAATCGTGTATTCTGTTTCTTTTTAGCAACAAATGCAAAATAAAACCCAATGGCAGCAGATAATAAAAGCAGGAAGCCAAATATGAAATAATCTAACCATTCGAAGTGATTATCAGCCATTAAGTTCTGAAACATAGAAAATGAAAATAATGTTCATTTTAAATTAGCTAACTTAAATGAAGTTAGTATTTTAAAAAAATGCAATTCTCCCTAATTTCTTATTTTAATATCAAAATTTTTTCTATAATACAACAATAATGCAATAAAAAAAATTCATCACAGTTATGATTTTATTAGAAAATTAATGTATAACAGTGTATTAAAGAAAAACAACTAAATAAGAAGTAACTAATACATGATTTTGCACTTACACTGTTCAAAAAAAAAAAATTATTCACTAAATTAAGGCAAAAATAATGTATTTGAACTATACACGAAAAATAATACTTCTTAACTTTAACAATTTTATATTACAACGAAAAAAAAACCTTCTCTACTGTCTGAGTTGTGCATCATTCGGACGCGAACGTTGTAGTGAATTGCCACAATCTTTTTGAATGGAGCAATTTTCCCTAATATCCCCTGTAATAAAGTGATGGAGCTGGTTAAACCTTTTATCAAATGTGATCCTACATATTATACATTGTGATGTGAAATAAAAATAATGGTGGTCTAGTTCATAAACAATTCAATGCTTCTTAAGTATCTAATATTTGGAAATTATGCACTCTGGGATTGTATATTATACTTTTTAAAAAAGGTGTTCATTAGCTAAAAATACTATTTAAGTCATCTGGATCTCATTTAGTCAGTACTTATTTTTAAGCAATAGATTAAAAATAAAGAATAGAATTAAAAATAAAGTCTTTGAAAAGTAGATGAATAAACATTTCCTATAAATTGCATATTGCAGAGCTCACAAAGTATAAAATTGGAATTTCAACGGAAATCAAACAAAAGAAACAGAGTGAAGCTTTTGAAATAATAAAAATAAAATAATTGATAGGATTAGGTAATATTTTATAAGTACAATCATAATTTTCTTTTAACTGCTTTTTTTTAATTGAAGAGATGTAAAAGAAAACGTTGGAAATCATAACAATACTAATATTTACAAGCATACATATAAATCACTACGTAATTAACATAAATGCAAAAAAAGTAGCAATTTGGATCATACAAATTTGAAATTAACCATCAGAGAGAGGGACCAAAACTCTTTAAAATAATTTGACGTGGAATATAATTAGCACAATACGCACCAAGTTAAAAAAAAAAAAAAAAAAGAGAGGAAAATGGTTCTTATTACTCCAAAAGTGGTAACAAGCATAACTTTGTTGTGATTTTTTAGATGTTTACTTATACCTAAATATTATAATTGAAACATTTAGCGTAGTTTTTAGTATTTAAAATTACAGTTTTTACAATGGTTAAAGTATACTCTGGCCTGTCTTTACATTAATTGGATTTTTAGAACATTTAATTTGCTAGTGAACTTGTTTAACAGGCCATATAACGTTTAAAACTGCTATTTCCTGCCATCTAGCGGCATTGGTTAAAAACTACATTTCGTTAACAGTTCTTAAATTTGCCGCTAGATAGCAAACAAATTGCTTTTCTTTCATTTACTGGGTAGAAAAAATTCACATCCAGAAGCGATTGTTTACCAAATGGACCTTATTTATAAAATGCCTGATTTTCTCTTAACGGCGTATTAGATAAATCGATTACTTTCATTTGTAAATATTTTTTTAATGATTTATTTTTAGGGCTTTCTGGGGATGAATAAATGGTTTCACTTCCTGAAGCAGTAATGAGCAGTTTTAAATTCTGGATAATGTTGTTAGAAATTGAACAGGTTTTAAAATTTGGCATTTAAAAAAATGGTACAGTTAGAACCTTTTAATCTAAAAGAAACGAATTGTAAATGTAAAACAAAATCAAGTGTTAACAATAAAGGTTTTTGATAAGGACTTGACAATGTGGCGATTCTGTGTTACTTAGAGGCAGTAAAGAAATTGGGTAAAGATAAATTATTAATTTTGAAGCATTGACAGAATGTAAGATGTTGCTTTGCAACTGACAGGAAGAAATCTAACTGGTAATGATGCATCAGATAAAAATGCCATGCCAAGTTACCTCGTAATTATTAGAGTTGGTGATGAAAATAAGACACCTTCCTTAGTTAGCTAGATGTACATTTGCTACATAGTAAACATTACATTAAAACTAGGTTAAATTTTTATTGATAAAAAACAATTATTTGCAGCAATTGAGAATCAAATGTAACTGAGATATCAGCATCTTAGTTCAGTTGGTGCTCAGGAGAATGCATTACAGTTCGCACCGGCGTGGAAGGGACATTGTTCATAGGGAGGGTTATATTTTGCCAGCCAGTCAGTGTTATGGTGTTTAGGTTAGTGAAGTGATGTTGGCATGCAACTTTTAACTTTAATACTTATATTTCCAAATTTGCGTGTCCCGCGTGTTCGTATAAATATTACTGATCGTTTTAGCGCTAAGGAATATATCCCCGAAGTATGCTCATTAGAACGCCCAAACAAAATGAAGCCAGTGTCAGTTTTTGAGTGCCATAATACTTATACAATACAGTTTGTGAGTGCTTTTGGATAATAATCAGTGATGTTTACTTCAAATAAAAGTATGTTTTTAATTTTGACTTTCCAGGGTTTCAGTTCCTTGATTTTCGCTTTAAAATACTCCTTGTTAGTTACATGAAAATGAAATGTTTTCCTTCCCTTTTCTAATTCATGCTGCCATTTTAGAATAAATACTACTTTTTAAAGTTATGCAAGCCAAAAAACGTTACCTTTTAGTGCTTTTGTCTTGCGCATTCCTTGCGTATTGTTATTTTGGGGGCTATAGATTGAAAAGCGAAGGTTACATACCATTTGAAATAGATTCATTACCTTCGTATCTCGATACGTGGAGTCATCATGTTTATGATAAAGATCGAGAACCATCACCTCATATACGAAGAACAGGAGGATCTTACGGTATTAGAAAAACCAGCAATAATTTAGTCAATCAAAAGTGCCGTATGGAAACTTGCTTTGATTTTGCCCGGTGTTCTAAAGATTTTAAAGTGTATGTGTATCCTTTAGCTGATGAGTCAACAGGTGAAGTCCCATTAAGTCCCAGTCCAGCGTATCAAAAAGTTCTAGATGTTATCATTGAATCAAGATATTATACACCCGATCCTAGTCAAGCATGTTTATTTGTGCTCGCAATAGATACATTAGACAGGGATAATCTGTCTGCGGACTATGTAAGAAATGTACCATCTAGACTGCAACGGCTTAAAACCTGGAACGGAGGAAGAAATCATGTTATATTCAACCTCTATTCTGGTACTTGGCCCGAATATGCTGAGGATGACTTAGGGTTTGACACTGGCGAAGCGATACTTGCTAAAGCAAGCATGTCTATAACAAGTTTTAGGCCAGGATTTGATATCTCAATACCACTTTTCCATAAAGTAAGTGGACTTTAAATTATATCAAATTTTTATTTAATTGGTGCAACGTTTATGGGTTATCACTGATATAAATTTTTTGTTTGCCTTCCAGAATCATCCAGAAAAAGGGGGAGAACCTGGTTTTGTTACTACAAACAATTTCCCAGCGAATAAAAAATATTTGTTAGCGTTTAAAGGGAAAAGATATGTACATGGTATAGGATCGGAGACAAGAAATTCACTTTATCATCTACATAATGAGAGGGATATCGTCCTGGTAACCACGTGTAGACACGGAAAATCTTGGAAGGAGCTTAAAGATGAACGATGTGATGAAGACAATACAGAATATGACAGGTAAGTTGTATTTTAATTTGTATTATTGGCCAAATCTTGAAATAATGGCAAATAATCCTTTGTTGGCAGGCAATTGTGCAATAAAAAATTAGTGATAGGTAGATGTAATTTTTCTTAAAATCTATGAAGCAGTAAAGAACAATCCTTAAACAGATGTTCATTAAAACATTGTTTTTTGGGCCTATTAATTTTGTTTAATTGAAGTTGAGAAATGAGAACGTTACGCATTGGTCTTTTGCGATAAATAACCGAAAAATAGCTACTGCCGTGGTGGGAGTAAACATTTGTAGTGTTCTGTTTATTATCAATGTAATTAGGTGATAGTCTAATATTTTAGGGCGTTAACGTTTGCATTTTTCTGTTTTATAATTTTTTGTTGGAATTGCATAGATGTAATACTATTCATTCTAGCACAATTTTGAAGCACCAAGCAATTAAAAATTAATTAATTTTGAACTATCCCTACAATTTAAGTGAATAAAATTATACAAATTAGTATGAATAAAACTATAATTTTATCACTTCATTGTTTCATTCAATTTTGTTTTTCTGTTGGTAGTAAGAAGTATCTTTATTTATAAATCTTTATTTAATAGTAATGATAAATAAGAACGTCACGCGTTGGTCTTTTGCGGTAAATAACTGAAAAATATCTACTGCCATTTCTTTGGCTTTTGATGAACAGTGTTCCTTCACCATTTCCCAAAATTTCCTGCCTCCAATTTTTCCCATCATTCCAATCTTCCTCCCTTTTGCGGCCATTCCTTCCTTTATGCCCTCTATCCATGCCATTTTTCGTACGCCCTCATCTTCTCCATTCTTCCGGAATGTAGTCCATTGTTCGTTTAAGCCACAAGAAAATTTATTTAAGTAAATTTGAGTTAAAAGAAGGTAGTGGGAACTTGTTAATTTTTTTTTTGGACCCAGAAAGATTCGAGCTATTTTGTACTATTGATGGGGGATTGACTGGCCGAAATTGATTACATACAGAAGAGATAGTGAACTGGTGAAGAATGTAATTTTTTGAATCTGCGTTCATCTGCTCAAATAGTTAATTTAATGTTTTACTAGAATAAAGAAAATTGATTTTCCGCCCCAAGCTACGCTCGTTGGGTTTGGCATTGTGATCTGAGATATCTCAACATAATCTTGACTTTCTTGCTGCTGTTATGTTTTCCATTATTTTCAATTATTTATTTTGTTTACATTATATTCGAGTACATTACATTTATGTAGTTGTTGGTGTAATTTAGGTTAGAACATAATCTTGACTTTCTTACTGCTGTTATGTTTTCCATTATTTTCAATTATTTATTTTGTTTACATTATGTTCGAATACATTACAGTTATTTAGTTGTTGGTGTAATTTAGGTTAGAACATAATCTTGACTTTCTTACTGCTGTTATGTTTTCCATTATTTTCAATTATTTATTTGGTTTACATTATGTTCGAATACATTACAATTATTTAGTTGTTGGTGTAATTTAGGTTAGAACATAATCTTGACTTTCTTACTGCTGTTATGTTTTCCATTATTTTCAATTATTTATTTGGTTTACATTATGTTCGAATACATTACAGTTATTTAGTTGTTGGTGTAATTTAGGTTAGAACATAATCTTGACTTTCTTACTGCTGTTATGTTTTCCATTATTTTCAATTATTTATTTGGTTTACATTATGTTCGAATACATTACAGTTATGTAGTTGTTGTGTAATGTAGGTTAGAAAATTTTCTTTTTTTAATTAAACATTAAAATGGCCACCACTATTCGAAAGGCGTTTTTTCCCCCCCAACTATGTTGCTATTGTTAAGGAAATATTGTAAATATTTATGTAAAAGTGTACCAAATTTTGTTGATAATTAGTAATAATGCAGTCGGAAATGGTAATTTGTTCGTATTGAATTTTCGGGTTCTCAGAGATTCATTATAATCACAATGTGAGTTGATTAACTTTGAATTTACATAGATTGCTTTCTTTCATAAAAAACTTGTCCCGCCAAATTTAATATTTTCCTTTTTTTTTGCATTAGTCTGGAAAAAAAGAGGTTTTATTTTATTTCTACATTAATTACTATATTAATTGTGATGACTATATTTAATGACTCAGGAAATATGTTATAAATTATGAAATTGTTACGTTATCTATGACGATTGGGTTCATATTACAGATATTATACAGGTAAATTGAATTTTATTATGAAAGCTTTTCTTACTTCCATTATTGAGAAAGTGTTGCGTATCAAATTTCAAAGTTGAGATTAAAAAATCTCTTTCACAACTTCCTGAAAATTTTTAGAAAAAGCGAAAAAGTTTATCTGTAAAAGTCGTACTTTTGAATCTACTTCCAATTCGGAATTTTGGTAAGACATTCCGTAACCAATAAAATATCATCAAGGGAGTAGAACCAATGATTTAATTGGAAATGACCTTTTCTGATCCACTGAGTCTAGAAAAAGTGTTTTTTTTTTTTTTTATAAGTAAGTAATGCCTACACTTCTTAAGGCAGGCTTAACGTCCAACTATCCAAATTTATAGGTATCGTAGACAGCGGCGACTAGCAAACTTACTACACTATTTAGTCTCATTTTAACCATTAAATAAGAATCTTAGACTTAGGACTAGGAATCAAACCTATTATCACAATAAATCTGAATCTTTGCGATTTAAAACAAATTAATACAATTTCAGCACATCTTCCAATCGGCCATTATTCGAGTACTTATCACGCATGCGCACCAAAAAAAATCTCCCAATAATTAGACTATAAGGGGAGGGATAGGGATTAGCTATGTGGTTAGCGTACTCGATTCCCACGCGGAGGTCCCGGGTTCGAATCCAGCTGCTAACCCTTAGATTTTCTCTTCCTAGGAGCTTCTTACAGCTCACTGTCCGGTGATGGACAGTGTTGTCTGTAACGAGAGAACACTGTCCGGAGGCCGGCAGTGCACTGAAAAAAGCTCCGAGCGCTAATAACCTCAGCTGTTGATGCGCTAAAAAAAAAAAAAAAAAAAAAAAAAAAAATTAGACTATTTAGATTATTAACTACTTCACTCTTTTGTACACCTTACTTAAGCGATTATTTTCGCAAAATTCTCATAGATGGCAGTGCCTGCACCGTGAAAATATCCTTTTTCACTGTCACAATGTTAGTAAAAGTTCTAAGTTTGAAAAAAAAAATCTGTTAGGCTTTTGAGAAAAATTTAGTAGAGAAAGTTGAGTGAGTGTTCACACCAAATTTTTTTTTAACATTATTTTTACAAAATTATTATTTTTTTTATACCCAAATAAGTTATGCCATGTGTGGCCTTGAATCTTCTAATTATGTGCGTGGTGTAGTCATTCCTCTGTCTATAGGTCAGGGGTGGGGGTTGGTGTAGTGGTCAAGAGCGTGGTTTTGTAAGTGCGAGATCCCCAGTTCGAATTCCGCGTAGGACTACTTTTTATTTGTTAGAAAAAATTGTTTATAGTAAATTATGTGCTTCCAGCCCCGTCCACAGCACCTAATTGGTAGTTGGACATTAAGCCCCGTCTGAAAAATAGGTGATTACTTTACTTTACTTGTCTAGGGGGCAGATCCTAGATTTCTTAATCCCCTTTGACAATTTGGTAAAGAAAGGGCCGTGAGGTGATATTTCAATTTTTTAGCTTTCCAATGCCGTTTCCGTTTGTCTCCGGTCTCGAATTCAAGTAAATTTAATTATTTTTTTTCCCGTTAATTAGCAATAAATTACCAAATGTGTACTATATACTGGACATATAGTTCATGCTCAGTGCTACAACCGTGATGGACAAGATGAAAGTGACCAGCCCAGTGCTGGAAAAGGTTGGTAAGCGAGTCACTTAGCCCAACATCGTTGTTTTAAACGACGTCCAGGGTTCTCAGGATAGGAATCGATTGTGGAGATGACCTCATTGACTTAGGGTCACTTCAAGATCTTCATGGTGGGCTTAATTAGAGACATAGTAAAGTTTGTGTACAGTTTTGCAAAGGGTTTTTGAATCGGAAGGTATTGTATAGGTTTTAATTGTTAGAAGGTTTTGTCGGAGCTTCACAATACTGGCCCAGAAGTCCATATTGGTTTTGTAAAGTAGGAGTTTGTTGTGCATCGTCAGGGTGGATTTTGGTCCAATGGTGCCTCCTGAATAGTCTGTTACGACTGATAACTTCCTGTCAAACTTAAAATTAAAAAATAAATATTTGTTAAAACAAGTAACTTATTTAGGTTAGGTTAGGATAGGATAGGTTAGGTTAGGATAGGATAGGTTAGGTTAGGATAGGTTGGGTTAGGATAGGTTAGGTTAGGATAGGTTAGGTTATGATAGGTTAGGTTATGATAGGTTAGGATAGGTTAGGTTATATTCGTAAGTTGCGCCAGTAAACTTTCCAGTGCCATACATTTTTTTTGTGTTCTTAATTGTAGATTATTTAAATTTTAATTAAGTAATACTACATCATTAACTAATTTTTTTGGTCCGACGTTTAAATACATAAAACATATAAGATCTCCCACCCCATTTTATTCAGGATATAACTTCACAGAACCCTTGAAATCAGGGTAAGGATTACCAAGAGGTCCGAGAACCCAGGTTAAGAACCCATGCTTTAGAAGTAAGATCGATATTGGAATGGATGATCAGTTGAATTCGTTCAGTTTCAATTTTGAATGCCCCACTGGGCATCTTAATCTCTCTAAAGGCGCCCAATAAATAAGTAAAAACACTCAGTTCTGCAGCTGTTTAGTTTGATGCTATTGTTTCAAACTAATTCACTGTTCATTACTCCCTTAAATTAATAATGTAGATTTCTCTCATTTTTATTTCATTTATTTTTATTATTTTAATTTTTTTAAATGATTTAAGTCAACAGCTGAGGTAATTGGCGCCCGGAGCTTTTTTTCAGCGCTTTGCCCAGTCTTTATCACCGGACAGTGAGTTTTAAGAAGCTCCTTAGGAAGAGAAAAAATCTAAGGGTCAGCAGCTAGATTCGAACCCGGGATTTTCGCGTGGGAATCCAATACGCTAATCGCATAGCTAATCCGTTCCTTATTTCACAATCAATTTTTTTTCTTCTTTAACTCCTTAATTTATTGTATAATAAAATCTGTTTTGTGATGACTTACAAAATTTAACTTGCCGCAGTCTTTGAATCATTGATCCAAAATTTAGAAAAATTATTGCCATAATTTTCATTGATTAAAATTCAGTCAGTACTAGAACAGTATTCTACGAGAGCTGAACGACTAAATATAATTATATCTTACAATATAATTATACTGGAGGGAATTTGAGAAGATATTGAGACGTAGTATAAATTTCTTTCATAACTAAACTCCAAAATCAGCCCAGTATCCCAATATTTTTGAAGGTACTTTTACTCCAAGCAGAGCTTGCCAGAGTATACAATCTTGCTTAAAAAATGATATGTATGTACGTTCTTTCTCGCAGAGAAATTTTTGTTCTAAGTTTCCAGTTCATTCAGCAATAACTGATTCTGTTATACAATTCTTTCAGGCAAGAAAATTGTATAGGCTCTATGTAATTTTCCTTTTGACTGTTTGTGTCATTTTTTTTCAGTACACAATATTATTAGTTTTTGCCTTACAGACAGACATACAGTTTCGATTTTTACCTTCCTTAGAATTCTATTTTATTTTTATTTGCTCCGTCTCAGTTAGTGGGTAGTATTTTGTAAATGGAAGTTCTGGGTCAGAAATATACGCTTTGAAGTAATCAACTATTTTTTTCAGGCGTGCCTTAACTTCTAACTACCAATTAGGTGTCGTGGGCGGGGGCTGAAGCTCACTCATTACTATAAACAATATTTTTCTAACAAATAAAAAGTAGTCATACGCAGGATTCGAACTAGCGATCTCCCTCTTACGAAGCCACGCTCTTGACCAACCTTTGTTGTTAAAATAACGTTATCTATTTCGATTTTTAGAAGTAAGATACGAACAAAATTAATCTTATATATATATCTCTTTGTCCAGTTTGTAATTCTTTTTTAATTAAAAAATGCGAATGGTTTTATAATAATTAGATAATGAGTAACACCATCATCGATCCTATTGGAAAAGTTCATGGCCTAGTTACATTTTCCCGGAAACAATAATAGTACAACACTTTGTTTTGTTTTCCTTTTAGTTGAAAGGGGAATCAGTGGAGAGTAGTGTTTAGATCAGGGGTTGCTAAACTTTTTTAATCATCGAGTCGTCGGAATTTTTGTTTTTGCAGTGATTTAACTAAACTAACATGTGTAAATAAAAGGAAAAAAAAACTGATTTGAAGTCTCACGAACTTCATTTACCTCAATTTAAATAAATAAATAAATTTCCAGGATAATTTTGTTAGCATTAGTACTAAAACAAATTAAAAAAATAGTTGATATCAATTCAACTGAGCAGATTTGACAACACAATATAGCGATCTATATGCTCTGTAGTTGTAGGCGGGTGTTGGTCTAGTGGTTAAGAGAAGGGATTCGTAAGCTGGAGTTCGCTGGTTCGAATCCCGCGTATGGCAACTTTTTATTTATTAGAAAAAAAAATGTAGTATGTGCTTCTGACACCGTCCTCTTTAACTTAATCGGTAGTTGAACGTTGAGCGTCCCCTGAAAAAAAAAAATAGGCGTTTACCTTTACTTTACGATTAGTTGATACCAACATTTACTTGTTCACTGCCTAAAATGGTACTGTTGAAAACAATGATGACAAAATAGCACCCTGTTACACCACTAAAATTAAGTAAAGTAATCGCCTATGTTTTCTGGTTGGGCTTTACTACCAATTAAGTGACGTGTACGGAAATGGAAGTACACACTTAACTAATAAACTTTTTTCTTTGCTGACAAATAAAAGCAGCTCAATCGGGATTCGAACTCGGGATCTCCCCCATTCAAATTCATGCTTTAAACCACCAAACCAACACCTTGTGAAATACCAGCATTATTGAATAGTTCTTTATTCTTAAATTGATGCGTGACGACCTAGCAATTCAATGAACTTTCATTACATAAATTTTGTTTGATCTTTAAAAAGAAGATGGAGGAACTGTGTTAAAGGGAGTGAAATTTAAAGCAGGAATCAAATTAACAAATGCCTTCTTTATAAGATCATAATGGTGTTTAATAAAACTAGACTTTTGAAATGTTCCACTCTTTAATTGAAGTACATTATTCAACGCAAACATATCTCACTTGCATTTCATTTTATCTTGTTAACATTTTGTTTATTATTTATACTTTGATAACTCAGAAATGTTACGAGTCAATTTTCAAAGCGAAGGTTTAAAATTTTCTTTATTCTAAATAACAGGAAATACAGCGAATTTGACAAATTTTACACTGAACATTTCCAACGGAAGTTGTGTATAAGCTTTAATGATTGTCATAGGCAGTTTAATTTTTTACATCATTGGATTTCAGAGGTTGGTCAGTCCCCCCGCTTACTCCAAAAATAATGTTTAAAGAGAAAACAACATTCTGGTGTCAATACTCTCATGACGTTCTGTTATCACGTAATTAATTTTTTTTTTTAAACATAGCATTTTTGCTAAAAAGGTTGTTAACTTCAATATTATTCATGTACACCGTTGTAAATATTACTATTGGAGGAAAAGAGATTTTAAGACTTTTGTAATAATAATGATATGCTTTATTAATTTTTTTTAAAAATTTACAAAAACACACAATTTAATTTTAAACTGAAGCACGTACTGCATGGATCGAAGTCCGTCAGCAGAAGTTGACTCCTACTCAATTGTACTAGATCTTATTATAAAAACATATATTTCAATTCCTGGCAAAGAAGTGGCGGATTAAAATGAACCCACAGAAATGCCAGCATGCCACGTTTACTCTCCGGCGGGGCTCCTGTCCACCTGTCCTTTTCAACAGCAATCATCTTCCTTATACAGATCTGGTGCGCTACCTTGAGCTCTTGGACATAGACAAGCGACTCACGTGGAACCCTCACACTAGACTTAAAAGACAAGCAATGACGAAACGTGCTAAACTGCTTTACAGACTTCTTGGACGACGCTCTAAATTGCCCATTGAACTCAAACGTTTAATATATAGTACTATTCTCTAACCTATGTGGACTTGCGGACTAGAGTTGTGGGGTTCAGCCAAACCTAGAAACATACGGACAGTGCAAGACATTTCAGTCAAAACTCCTCCGACAGATAGTTGACGCTCCTTTCTACGGTGACTAACCTCACTCTTCACAACGACCTCAACATTCCCTTCATAGACCAACTCGCCAAGACTAAATATCAAAAATTCTATCTGCTCTCTCTACTTGCTCAAATCCTCTTGTACAGTCTCTCGCCTCCTCTGACATCCCTAATATTCCTCGACGACTGAATCGCTAGTGGCCCCGCGACTTCTTGAGGTTTGAAGAACTAAATCTCTCCTCTCTCTCCTCTTATTCTCCTCCTCACATTCCCCTCTCTCCTATAGAGAGTGCTACCGCTGGGTAGCTTCTCTCCTCCTGCTCTTCCCGCACCAGTTCATCTCATTCACCTTATTGTATATACTCGTATTTATACATATTGTAAATTACAAAATAAATTTTAAAAAAATATTTCAATTACTCAGTAATAATATAATTTATTTAACTAAATACAAAATGGCTTACCAACAAAATTAAATTCTATCGAACTAAAAATTAAATTCATTAATTAAGAAGTTTCTGTATTTGCCGGCCGTTTCATTATATTTGTACAGTTTCTCCCAGCTATGACCGTTCATATAGCGAATAAATTCATTTTTATCTAATACGCCTTTACCAAAAATGTCTTTCTGAACTCTGCTAAAATCGGGCACACTGCTATATAATGAAAAATATCTTCTACTTCGTGCAAATTGTACAATGAACCATATTTGAGCTTCTTCACTTCGGCCAACTCTATAATTTAAATTTTGAGACTTTTCGTGAGTAACACGGTATTCACTGAGATAATTTCGAAGCCACCGATAGTACTACCGATAATTTCGATAGTAGTTCTAACTAAAATTTTGTCAATGTTAAAATTAATTAACTGCAAAATTTAGAAAACGTAAAAAAAAACCATTCTGTGAAGTCTTACTAATATTCCTTCTACTTCAAAATTTTGGTTTGTCATCAAATTTCATACTGTTATTAGATCCGTACATTATCGTAAAGTGGTACATTAGAGTAAAGCCTTACTTAATCCCTTTCAAAGAATCCTGCATAAATAAAATTAAATTGGAAAAATTAACATTCCTACTTTGTATGTATGTATGTGTTTGGTGATGATTGATAAAAAGTTTTGAAGAAAAATCCGTGGAAAATTGCGGAAATTGGGCTGAAAACTGTAAACCTATTCATTGAAGAGGCACTTTCTGGTCGGCTGATTTCCCCCTCCCCCCAAATTTCACAAAATGTAATTTTCATATTAATATTTTTAAGGATGGTGAGGACACACTGAAATGGCACCTACAGAGAAAGTCTCTCTCTATAGAGAATATAATATTAACTGAAAAATGCTTTATATCAATAGCGAAAATCTATCAAATAGGGAAGAGACAGATTAGCTGAGTGGTTAGCGAATACTGGATTCCAACGCAGAGGTTACAGGTTCGAATCCAGCTGCCTAGCCTTTAGATTTTTTCTCTCCTAGAAATCCTAGGAGCTTCATACAGTTCACTATCCGGTGATGATGAACAGTGTTATCTATTGTAGATAACAGTGGCCAGCAGTACACTAGAAAAAAGTTCCTGGAACGCCAATAACCTCAAATTTCAAGAAAAGAAAAGTTTTAGATAAAAATTATCGATCTTCGTATAAGCAAGTATACTGAAAATCGATCTAAGAATTTTTGCGGGAAAAAAGGGAAAAAAACTGAAAAAGCGGTTCAGGACATTGGCACTTTCTGTTGACTTATTTTGGGTTAAAGCTTCATCCGGTCACATGATGGCATCTATTCGAAATTAAGGTAAATCTTTAGAATAGCTCCCCGGAGGCGTGGCCTAATTCGAAGTGATTCTGATTCGCTGTTACTATAGAACCCGCCATATTCAAATATAAATATAAAACTATTTCTTTATTTTATATTTACACTTAAATCTAGCGGGTTATATGGTAACAGCGAATCAGAATCACTTCGAATTATTTATTTATTTCTTAATGGGGGCTTCGCCCCCCACACCCCCTGATTTTTTTCTTAATTCCCCCTCCTAACCTACCTAATCACCCTCAATTTTTTAATTTGTGTCACAAGATTCATTACAATAATTACACAGAACAACACAAAAGAAACTTACCTTATTCTGTGGAGTCCTTTTCCTGAGGAGGGTACACCTGTCGAACTCCCTCCAGATAATCTCTCCATACAACCATACAAAACCAACATCCATACAAAATTTTATAACATTCATTACTCCAACCTCACTCACACTACACTCATGCTTTAATTTAAAAAAAAACTGCAAATTTAAAACGCTCATACTCATAAAGTTACAAAAAAACGGCACCTCAGGTCACATACAGAGCACTCGCGGGAACTATTAATACATTAAACAGGAAGCAGTTGCTAGGCAGTAAGTGTACTGCGCATGCGCGCGAAACATAAGCGTTACGAAATTCGCACAATCCGAAACAGTTCAATGGCGGGAAGTAGTTTAAATTTTCACCGGTAGGTGCGCTGTACTTCCCACCCCCTAAAAATAAACAGGCCACGCCTCCGGGGCGCTATTCTATAGATTAGCCGAAATTAAATTATTATGTAATATTATTAAATTTGAATTATGATTTTTAGGTATTTGTTTTATGATTATGCGGTCCGCATTAAACAAAAACACAGTTCCGTTGTCAGAAGATTTCAAAGCAGTTATTTCTGTTAAAAAGTCAAATTTGAAAATAAACTCGACCGCACAACTTATTTTATTAGTTTTAGGAAAAGGTTGGAGCTCTCAACGGATGATTTTAGTTTTAACTGGCAGGTTAGTAAATGGAATTAATTTTGGGCAGCAATTAATCTTCTATCTTGGCTCAGTCTGCCCAAATTCCTTCCGATGAATTGATTGCACTGAAACATTCTTAGAATGAGTTCTGAAGTAAAGTAAAAACTGGTGTTTCATTCCAAATACTTGGTACACGCCAAATTTTGTAATTCTTTCAAATTTTTTTTTTTTTTAAACCAAGACCTTTTAAAGTAAACGAAATTTTAGAACTATAGTGATATTAAATATCAATAAATAAAAGACAAACCTTTTTTTTTTTTTATTTAAACAGTTGTGGTTAAAACCAAACAATGATCAAACGGCACCCACCAATTGGTCGTTAATCTTATTCAGCATTTACATCCTAACAAGTTGTGCATTCACGTGAAAATGCTTATTAGTAATAAATTTTGTCTTGAAATTATATTTCCACGTGTTAATTAAATAAGAAAAATCCACTAATAAAACTGCTGCTAAGACCTGGTGAGAAAATGACGTAACTAATTCTTAATATATTTTTTAAGTCAAATATTTATACTTCCATAACATTGTTCAGTTCGTAGAGCCTTTAATTAGACAGAAGTGAACCTTTATTGGTATCCAAAACCTCACCTAGAACTGTCATAAAATTGAACCTAGAAAAATGATTAAGATTAAAACTGTCCGGTAGGACAGTTGTATTAAAACTGTCCGGTAGGACAGTTGTATAAGGGTTGATGGTCAAAAACTGCACGAAAAAGCGTAACGTTGAAAAACACCCAACTTTGACAATTTTTTTCTCTTTTTCTATAAAAGATAAAATTCCCAAATTTTCTTTAAAATAAAGGGCAAATCCTCCTTTATGACTGTAATTTTTTGCAACAACCCAGATCTAATAGGTTTTGAGAAAAAAGTTGCTGAAAATGAGCAAAAACGGCTTTTTCAAAAATTGTTGTTGTTCTTGTTCTTGTTGTTCTTCTTCTTCTTCTTGTTGTTGTTACCTTTTTTGTAAACAACGTAGCGCCTAAACGCGTGAACCGATTTTCATGAATGAGGTGTCATTCGATTCGGAATTTTATGTAGATGTGCCTTTTGGGGGTCTCGGCCCTGTACATTGAATGGGAGAGGAGTTAGCCCCCTTTATGTAAGGCCCCCTCCAAAATTATTATTACTAATTACTCTGTAAATCTTGGCCCGATTTTGATAAAATTTGGTAGGATGATAGGGTTAGGGCTCCCCTACCTAACAATAAAGCGACGATCTGCTCTTACACTTGTTAAGGGGAAGTATAGCAATCGTTTCAAATTATCGACACGTGAACCGATTTTCATGAATGAAGTGTCATTCGAATCGAAATTTTGTACAGATTTGTACTTTAAAAGTCTCGACGCTATGCCTCATAAGGAGGGGAGTTCGCCCCACCCAAATAAGGCCCTTTCTGAAACTATTATTACCAATATTTCTACAAAGCTTAGTCCGATTTTGATAAAATTTAGCACGAAGAAGTGATTAAAGCTCCTCTATGTGGCTGTGAAGTGCCATCATGCTCTTACACCTACTAAGAGGAAGTACTGCAATCGTTAAAATTATCAATGAGTGAACCGATTTACATCAATGAATTGTCGTTCGATTCAAAATCTTTGCCTTTTAGGGAGAAGTACTGTAATCGCAGTTTATTTTTCTTGCTCCTCTTAAAAGGAAGTACTGAAATCGCAGTTTAATTTTGCTATTTACGTACAAATACCTTCCTATTTTATTCAAAACGCTTTCTCAAAAAAATGGTTATTGAGGATGGTTTGGGGACCGTAACTATAATCATTCTTTAAAAAGATCTCTCCAGTGGTAGTTACGGTTCCGATTTAACACCTTATCAGGTTATAATGATAGAATACCTTATTCCAAATTTTAAAAAATCTGTAAAGCAGACGTAACTTTGCAAATAGACAAAAAGGAAAATCTATCCAAAAGGTACAAAAATCTCCTTAACAAAAACTTACAGTTTTAAAAGTTAAGTATAAGGGTTGATTAAACGCCAAAAGGTACACAAATCAGCAGTTCCCAACATTTCATTAATACTTCATTGATATAATTTAAGTAATTTTACTGCATTAACTTTTCCTTCACATTTTTTAGAATTTATTAGATGTCACAGACCCTTATGCTGGCCAGTTCATTCATAATATTTTTTTATTATAATTATGATAAAATGAGTGATGAATTATTCTGAGTAGTCACATATACATGCATGTTAAAGTAGAAAAAAACAAAGTTAGAGTCGGCCACTTTTTAAATTTCAATCACGGAGGATTCAAAACAATATTTCAGTCTTAAATTCGTCTTACCGAAATATTCGTGAGCACAAATAACATACATTTAATAACAAGTAGATTATTCAACAATATTTACTCATTTCTCAATTGTAATTTAATTTAGTCCCCCTAATTTTACTTATGGTAAAATACTGGAATAATTAGCTGTCCTAAAAATATGCATATCTTTATTTTCTTTATTTTATATTACATATATATAACATTGTGGGAAGAACACCTAGATTGAGAATGTAATTGAAGAAAACTATATTATTTGCGATAAAGCCAGATTATTTATTACTTATTATTACAAACGTTTGACTACAACATAAAATAACAATTACTTTAATCGAAGAATGAACTTAAACCAATGATTTTTATTTAAAAATAAAAATAAATGCATAAAATTATTGATGTAAAAAAAGTTTATGAATTTTTTAGCCTCTTATTTTTTTTATATTTTTTATAACGTTTTCTTTTTCACCTGTGATTAATAGTTTGATTATTATAGATAAATAGATATTACAGTCAATCTAAGTTAAATGGTGTGCTACTTGAGTAAATATTTTGTAGACGAAAATGGCCAGCATAAGGGTCTGTGACATCTAATAAATTCTAAAAAATGTGAAGGAAAAGTTAATGCAGTAAAATTACTTAAATTATATCAATGAAGTATTAATGAAATGTTGGGAACTGCTGATTTGTGTACCTTTTGGCGTTTAATCAACCCTTATACTTAACTTTTAAAACTGTAAGTTTTTGTTAAGGAGATAATATAGGGAATTCCATATACACTTTAAATCATACACAACAGTGTAGTAACTGTAAGATGGATAACTTGTTTTTATCTTTTTTATAGTTGGAAATTTTGTTTTTAAATTCTTTACTTAGACTGAAGACTTTCTTGGTACCCCCACATTAGACTGAAGACTTTCTTGGTACCCCCACATTAGACTGAAGACTTTCTTGGTACCCCCACATTAGACTGAAGACTTTCTTGGTACCCCCACATTAGACTGAAGACTTTCTTGGTACCCCCACATTAGACTAAGAAGAACAGAACTAAATAGACGCAATCGTCTACTTAAAAGACTTTTAGACGAAAGATCAAAACTCTCTCTGGACAACAAAAGACTGATTTTTACTACTATTTTGAAACCCATCTGGGCGTATGGAATAGAGCTGTGGGATTCAACCAAACACAAAAATCTCCAAAAGGAGATTCAGTCCCTTCAATCTAAAATACTTCGAACTATTGTAAACGCTCCAATTTATGCCTCCAACCTGGACTATACACACTGATCTTAACATTCCTTTTGTCACACACAAGTCGTTAAAACAAGATACAGAAAACTCCACTTCAACCTGCAATCACATGCAAATCCTCTAGCTGAAAATCTTTCTGCAAGAACTCTTTCTCTGATAACCCGGAAAAGACGCGTTAAAAGACAGTGGCCTCCGTGATCTCCTCTCAAGTGAAGAGAGCGACTAAATGGCCTAATGTTTTACCACTGGGTAACTTCTCCACTCGTTTGCTTCATTAAAACTGTCCGGTAGGACAGTTGTATAAGGGTTGATCGTCAAAAACTGCACGAAAAAGCGTAACGTTGAAAAACACCCAACTTTGACAATTTTTTTCTCTTTTTCTACAAAAGATAAAATTCCCAAATTTTCTTTAAAATATGGGGCGAACCCTCCTTTATAGCTGTAATTTTTTTGCAACAACCCACATCTAATAGGTATCGAGAAAAAAGTTGCCAAAAATGAGCAAAAACGGCATTTTCAGAAAATGTTCTTGTTCTTGTTCTTCTTGTTGTTGTTGTTCTTCTTGTTCTTCTTGTTACCTTTTTTGTAAACAACGTAGCGCCTAAACGCGTGAACCAATTTTCATGAATGAGGTGTCATTCGATTCGGAATTTTATGTAGATGTGCCTTTTGGGGGTCTCGACGCTGTACATCGAATGGGCGCGGAGTTAGCCCCCTTTATGTAAGGCCCCCTCCAAAATTATTATTACTAATTACTCTGTAAATCTCGGCCCGATTTTGATAAAATTTGGTAGGATGATAGGGTTAGGGCTCCCCTACGTAATATTAAAGCGGCGATCTGCTCTTACACTTATTAAGGGGAAGTATAGCAATCATTTCAAATTATCGACACGTGAACCGATTTTCATGAATGAAGTGTCATTCGAATCGAAATTTTGTACAGATTTGCACTTTGAAAGTCTCGATGCTGTGCCTTATAAGGAGAGGAGTTTGCCTCACCCAAATAAGGCCCTTTCTAAAACTATTACCAATATTTCTATAACCCTTAGTCCGATTTTGATAAAATTTAGGACGAAGAAGCGGTTAAAGCTCCTCTACGTGGCTGTGAAGTGCCATCATGCTCTTACTCCTACCAAGAGGAAGTACTGCAATCGTTAAAATAATCAATGAGTGAACCGATTTACATCAATGAATTGCCGTTCGATTCAAAATCTTTGTCTGTATTCGCAGTTTATTTTTCTTACTCCTCTTAAAAGGAAGTACTGAAATCGCAGTTTAATTTTTCTATTTACGTACAAATACCTTCCTATTTTATTCAAAACGCTTTTTCAAAAAAATTGTTATTGAGGATGGTTTGTGGACCGCAACTATAATCATTCTTTAAAAAGATCTCTTCAGTGGTAGTTACGGTTCCGACTTAACACCTTATCAGGTTATAATGATAGTATTGCTTATTCCAAATTTTAAAAAAATCTGTAAAGCAGATATGTAACTAATAGTTACATACAAAACTATACAAAATAGACAAAAAGGAAAATCTATCCAAAAAGTACAAAAATCTCCTTAACAAAAACTTACAGTTTAAAATGTTAAGTATAAGGGTTGATTAAACGCCAAAAGGTACACAAATCAGAAGTACCCAACATTTCATTAGTACTTCATTGATATTATTTAAGTAATTTTACTGCATTAATTTTCATTAACATTTTTTAGAATTATTGGATGTCACAGACCCTTATGCTGGCCATTTTCATCTACAATATATTTGTTCAAGTAGCACACCATTTAACTTAAATTGATTGACTGTAATATCTTTTTATCTATATATATGCATTTTAATAAAATTTGCATACTTTTTAGGACAGCTAATTATTCCAGCATTTTACTATAAGTAAAATTAAGGGGACTAAATTAAATTAAAATTGAGAAATGAATAATTATTGTTGAATAATCTACTTGTTAGTAACTGTGTGTTATCTGTGCTCACGAATATTTCGGTGAGACGAATTCAAGACTGAAATATTGTTTTAGATCCTCCGTGATTCAAATTTTTTAAACAGTAGCCGACTCTAACTTTGTCTTTTTCTACTTTAACAAGCATGAATATGTGTCAGAATAAAGGGCACATTAAAGAGAAATCATAAGAATAATTTGGAATAGAGTTAAAATAAAGTACCTATTTAATAACGAAGATATAATATACATTTTATAACAATTATAACAAAAAAATATTATAAATGAAGTGGCCAGCATAAGGGTCTGTGACATCTAATAATTCTAAAAAATGTTAATGAAAATTAATGCAGTAAAATTACTTAAATAATATCAATGAAGTACTAATGAAATGTTGGGTACTTCTGATTTGTGTACCTTTTGGCGTTTAATCAACCCTTATACTTAACATTTTAAACTGTAAGTTTTTGTTAAGGAGTTTGTTACTCTGTTATCACTGTTACTTATAGCGCTAACGCGCCGATTGTAGCAAAAATAGACGCCAAAGAATTCTTTATTTTAAGGTATAATATAAATTAATTTTTTGTAAAGAAGATATACACAGATGGTTGCATTTTTATTTAATTTCTTTTACGTTCTATAACTCAAAATGCTTTCTTTTGTTGATTACAAATAACTAATTCTCAAGTTTATGAAATTTCAAATTTATTTATGTAAAACTTTGTACGATCTCCAAACTCTGTATTTAAGGCAATTGCCTTAAAAATAATAATGAATGATGACTATCAAAAAATGGTTCCTAGGCTGTTCTATAAACTTAGTGAGATTTGTAAACTTTTCATCATTTTTCTATTTAAAAAAAAGATGAAAAAATAGTCGTTTTAAGGCAATTCTTGGAGAAGATTAGGGAGGGTTTTCAATTCCGGAAAATTTCATCACACTCTCATGAACAGCTTTACTAAAAACTGTACAATGTTTTCAAGAATTAAATATGGCCGAAATATTCCAAGTTTTGAAGGATATTAATCAAGTTTCGAAGAATTAACCTTGAGAATTGCAGTTAGAGAAATTATAACAAGAATGTGCTAGCCAGTATACTTTATTTTTTTGTAGGCTGGAAATAATTTCAAAATTTAGGGCGCTCTTCTCCTTAAATGTTAATTTGTAGTTTAATGGGATAATCTTACTTTAATTAATTTTCAATGTACTTACAATTCAGTTTTTAATGTTGATAAATTAATTTTTTTTCTTTGAACTAATCACAACCAAAATTCTGATGAACTCACTTAGTGAATAATAAATGATAATTTGTAGTTTAATGGAATAATGCTACTTTAATTAATTAATTAATAATTTTTAATTAATTTTCATTGTACTTACAATTCAGTTTTTATTGTTGATAAATTAATTTTTTTCTTTGAATTAATCACAACCACAATTCTAATGAACTCACTTAGTGAATAATAAATGATAATTTGTAGTTTAATGGAATAATGCTACTTTAATTAATTAATTAATAAATAATTTTTAATTAATTTTCATTGTACTTACAATTCAGTTTTTATTGTTGATAAATTAATTTTTTTCTTTGAATTAATCACCACCACAATTCTAATGAACTCACTTAGTGAATAATAAATGATAATTTGTAGACATTTCCTGAATTCAAGTTTTAGTAAAATAAAACTAATATTCTTATCTTATCATTTTCCTTCTAATTTATTATGTTTGTCGTAACGGAGATTCAAAAGTACATCCTTCTTTCTTTTTTTATCTTAGAAATAAAAAACATTAATTAATTTTTAAATATTGTTATAAATTATTCATGTAGTAGAATAGCACAGTAGCCGAGTGGTTAGAGGTATGACCCACGAAGCTAGGATGTGCTGTAGGTGCTGGGTTCGATTCCCCGCTCTAGGCCTTCAATTTTATTTAATTAATATGTGAAATTTATAGTAAAGTTTGTTAGTTAATCGCCTCTGTCCATGACATCTAATTTGGTAGTTAGACGTAATGGCTGCCCTGTTTTTTGTAGCTTAAGAGATAGAAATACATGGGTTTCTAGTGGTGTCAAATAAATAACTCATTGTTACTAATGGTATGTCTAGCGCTGGTGTTACTAAAATAAATTAAAAAAATAAAAAATTAATAAATTATTATTTACTCGAGTTTCTTAAATTTATTGTGTGAACATTCTATGGTGACTCAGTGAACCAAGAAAGCAAGTAATGTGAAACAGAATGTATTTGGCAGAGCTGTTTTGGAAATCAATGCCAGTAGCAGACATGGGTCATTCAGAGCAAGTCTTGTTTGCTAATAAATGCGCAAAAATCTGCGATAAATTGCAAAAAAAAAAAAAAAAATGGTACTTTTGGTTTTAACAGAGATAATAAAACGAAAAGATGAATGGTAAATTTTTCAGTGAATTAGTTTTTTGTAATTATACTGCAAATATTTATCGAAGCGGTAGAAGATTTTGTGAATCTGTACAGAATCTTTTGACTTATAAGGAAATATTGAATTGGATTAAAATGAATTATGAATGGAGTTATGAGTTATGAATGGATACAATTCAATGTAAAATGCTATAGGCAGGCGGAGGCGTCTAGCGAACGTTCTTTAAGTACTACGAAATTTCTCATATCAACCATGAAATAAAAATTAAGGTATAGGAGACCGGGAATCGAACCCATAACCTACAATACATCTGAGCATTGCGAGTCTACTCTCTTAACCGCTCGGCTACTGTGACGCCTTGTTTGTATAAGTTTTATACTCTCTAAAACGTGTATGGCACTAAGATTTATTTTTATCGAATTTATTGGCCGGAAGTGTTATAAAGAAACTCTGTTTCTTGAAATTATTAGAATAGAATAAAAAGTTTTGCATTTTTTTTTTTGTTTATATACAGGGTGTCCCAAGCTATATGGATAACGACTTTTTCTCGCAAACTAAGATAGCTAGAAAAAAACTAAAAAATACGTGTTCCCTTAGTTTTTTGTTAGGAATCCAAATTTACTTTGTAAATTTTTTTCGGTGCTTCCAGAAGCGAGGTACAGGCACCAACTTCATTTTTTCAAATAGGAAGGTGCGGTTTTTATTTCAGAAATAGATTCCTCTATTTTTTTAAAGAAAAATTTACTGGAACGGTTTTTTTCTGTGAGCGATATTTTAGAAGTTATGAATGAAAACATGATTCTTATAAGAAATTTCAAACTGATAATATTATAACGGTTTTTTGATTGAATAAGAAGAAAAGTACTATTTTATCATAAATTTTACTCCTCATTAATATTGCAGATCATGCTCGAAATGGCCTCCACAATTAGAGATGCATAGACATGCACTTTCCTGCCAATTGCCCCTTACTGCCAAAGAAGTACATTCGGCTTTAACCGAGTTACAGGCATCTATTCTCTGCTTTAGTTCATCTACAGATGCAATCCCTGCTTGATTCTGATACCTAGATTTAGAAATGCTTTTAGATAAGCAGAAATAAGGAAAGAAAGAAAAAAGTTATGAATAATCACCTTGTTTTTCAGGTATCCCCAAAGGAAATAGTCCATAGGTGTCAAATCCGGTGAACGAGATGGCCACTGAATCGTCCCTCATGTCGATATAATACCATGAGGCATGTAAAGAGATATCTCGATAGGCAATTTGATGGGCATGTTATATCGACACGGGGGCTATTCAGTAGCCACCTCTCTCACCGCATTTGACACCTATGGACTATTTCCTTTGGGGATACCTGAAAAACAAGGTGATTATTCATAACTTTTTTCTTTCTTTTCTTATTTCTGCTTATCTAAAAGCATTTCTAAATCTAGGTGTATCAGAATCAAGCCGGAATTGCATCTGTAGATGAACTAAAGCAGAGAATAATAGATGCCTGTAAGTCGGTTAAAGCTGAATCTATTTCTTTGGCAGTAAGGGGCAGGAAAGTGCATGTCTATGCATCTCTAATGGTGGAGGCCATTTCGAGCATGATCTGTAATATTAATGAGGAGTAAAATTTATGATAAAATAGTACTTTTCTTCTTATTCAATCAAAAAAACCGTTATAATATTATCATTTTGACATTTCTTATAAGAATCATGTTATCATTCATAACTTGTAAAATATCGCTCACAGAAAAAAACCGTTCAAGTAAATTTTTCTTTAAAAAAATAGAGGAATAAAAACCATAGCTCCCCATTTGAAAAAATGAAGTTGGTGCCTGTATCTCGCTTCTGGAAGCACCGAAAAAAATTTACAAAGTAAATTTGGATTCCTAACAAAAAACTAAGGGAACACGTATTTTTTAGTTTTTTTCTAGCTATCTTAGTTTCCGAGAAAAAGTCGTTATCCATATAGCTTGGGACACCCTGTATATATATATATATATATATATACAGGGTGTATATATATATATATTTATATATAGAATTGCTTTTAATATTATTGTTTGACCTAATGATAATATGTTAAAGAAATAATATGCTTACATAGTATTTCTTTTTCTATTGATGCATAAAACATATCATATTACCTTATATTTCTGACCTAGTGAAACTTAATATAATTCTCTTAATATTATTGTTATAAATTATTCATGTAGTAGACACCACAGTAGCCGAGTGGTTAGAGGTTTGGCCCACAAAGCTAAGATGAAACTTAAGTACTGGGTTCGATTCTCCGGTCTAGGCCTTCGATTTTATTTAATTATTAATATTTGAAATTTATAGTAAAGTATGTTAGTTAGTCGCTTCTGTCTGTGACACCTAATTTGGTAGTTTAGACGGTAAAGCCTGCTCTGTTTTATGTCGCAAAAGAGATAGAAATAGATGGGTGAAAACCTCAAACCTATTGGGCTTATTGAATTTTGTGCTACAGTTTTGTAAACATCAGCCATCACCCATAAATGTTTTATCAGAGTTACTCTTTGTTGTCTTTTTTATCGCTAAAACTTGTTTTCTTTTTTTATGTTTTTTTTATACACTGTCCAGTACACTCCCCCTAAAACTTTTATCTTTGTGTTAGTTAAACATACCAACCGTATCGTCTCCCATATCTGACTTTTCAATACATTAATTATAGACCTCTTTTATTTCTTTCTTTTTTTTAGCTTTCTCTTTTTGAATATTTTAGGCTGTAAATTTCCAAAAGTGAAAGAAAATCGGTAGTTTATTTTTGCCCGTATGACACGTTAGAAGAATCGTGAAGAGCTTTTCTTTTAATGTTTTTTAAAAAATATTATTTGCTGAGAGCAATTAACCATTGAATTTAATTTTTAATTTCCATTTATCGAACTTCAACACTCTTATCGACTTTTTCGTTAACTTCTTCGCGGGTCGGCTAGAAAGCCACGCCATGGCGACCCCCGAAGGCCTATTGTCACACCTACTAGTTCTCTCTAGCCTTGTCGGACTTAAAAGTCCGGTTGCTTCAGGGCAATGTACAAAAAGTCTTTGATACCCGAAGAGTCGAACTCTAAGCCTAAACTAACCACTATACACCAATAAGTGCAGTTACATCTTCTGCCTGACAAGACACACCAGACTTCCTCCTCCAAGCACAAAACTAATAGTCGCATTTAGATGAATTTCGCTATATTGCCGGTACACTTGTGGCCATCATGGTAAATATTCAATTGCTGCCTTGTATGGAAAGATTTTTTTTTTTGTGAATTGGAATGAGGAAGAAGTTGAAGGTTCTTTTTTTTCTCTATCGCTCAGTGGATAATTAGAGTTATAGATGTCGCTGGTAGTGCGGCAACTGGTAGCTGGTTCGGCCTATCTTCCCAGTTAACAGTAAAGAGAGAGGTGAGTCTGTAAGAGAAAACAACTTAAAGGAATTTTTACCATCCTAGCTTGTTGGACAACAGTTAATTGATGTACAAAACCTTTTTTTGAATTTGATTTCAACCAGATAATTTTAAAGCTCATTAATATATAGTAATGGATGTTAACAACAAAATTGCATGCCTGAAATTGTAAGATAGTGACATTAAGAAAAATAGATTTAATTAATATTAAAAAAAAAAAAAACTTGTATATAATATAAATTATAATGTTGGCAAGATTGTAGAGCTTATATAGAAGGCGGTGGAGAGGCAATCTGATCCTTAACTCCCTTATGAGCTAATCAGTTAAAATAAATCTTCTCTGTGTGTAGGTAGTGCGCGGCGTTACCGCTCCTTCCTTGGCCGTGTTGATAATTTATCTCCTTCTGACACGACTCTATCCCTTTGGATTTATGCTCTCGGCTGCTCTAGCAGCTAGCTTCCATCAGTGTTACCACTCTACTACCAACCACCACCAGCACAAAAAAAGAAGACCTATCTGGGAAACCTTACCCTCTCTCAAATAATTGCCTCCCCCATTTCCTAACCTTATCACGTAAACTTCAAACTCCAAACTCATTCTCGTTTCTTTAGTGATATTATTATTTTTATTTCCAAACTTGTTTATTATATTGCACTTAATAAATAACGAGTATTGTTTCCTTAAATGTAGAGATAAAATTGTGAGTCCATTTTATTTTATAATCTGGAAACCCCTTGTTGGGATAAGAGGCTAGACACCTCTGTTTTGTTTGATAGCCACTTCATAATTTGGTTCGAAGTTGATTTAGTAAACACTTCTCTTAAAAACATTGTACAACATCCCTTTGGAATCGCAATTAACAAAAAGTAATGTATCTTAAAGGCGCCTCTGTAGCTGAGCGGTTAGAGGAGAGACCTGCGAAGCTAATATGTATCGTGATACTGGGTTCGATTCCCGGTCTTAGGCCTTGCATTTTATTTAATGGTTAATAAAAGAAATTTATAGTGAAGTATGTTTACTAGTCGCCTCCGTCCACGACACCTAATTGGTAGTTGGACGTAAAGCCCCGCCTGAAAAAATAGACATTACTTTACTTTTTTTTTGCTACATCTGACTTTTGTTGTCAATGTCCATTGTCTTTTGTAATCAAAATGGTTGTTTGCTGATAAGTGCAATCCAATTTTAAATGTGATAGGCTTATTTTGATATGGTCCAGTTTAATTTGTATTTAACAAGTACCGGCCAGTTTTCTGCATCATTCGAGTCTAAAGTTATGAAATGGCAATGCAACGTGAAATATGTACAATTAACAGTTGGTTAATTATGCAGTAAAATCAAATTATATAGAGGTACGAAATCATTGCTTCAAATTGTACATAATTTTCTCTAAAATTGAGGTTATTTACAAATACAATATTTTGTGTAAATGTTTGCGATAAATTTTAAGGGCCGTTTAATCGTTGAATTTTAATGAATAGACCATTAAAATTAGGTATTGTAATTTTGTAAACTTTAGATTTGAAGTGTTCTCCAAAAATATCTCAAGTTTTAGGGTCCCTTGAGTTCCGAGAAAAAGACGGTTTTTAAACATGTGTGTGATTATCTATCCGTCTTCACTTGAAATCGAAAAATCGCAACGGAAAATAGCTGCCATCAGAGGATGCCATAATAAGGTTTTAATAAAGTTCGGTCTATCGGAGGTACCACTTTACCGAACCGTATTTTATGTTTCTTAAAATTTTAACGAAAATGGCTGCAAAGATTAAAACTGTCCGGTAGGACAGTTGTATAGCATTGATCGTCAAAAAATGCACGAAAAAGAGTAAAGTTGAAAAACACCCAACTTTGACCAGTTTTTTCTCTTTTTCTAGAAAAGATAAAATTTCCAAATTTTCTTTGAATATAGGGTAAATCCTCCTTTATAACTGTTTTTTTTTTTTTTTGACGTGAATACGTCTTTAAATTTGCTATCATATAGAGGCAATCCAAAAAACTTAATGATAACAAAATCGGGGGATACAGTTTGGTATTATAGTTTCGAATCTATCGTCTACATCCAAAATTAAATTAGACCACTGGATAGCTAAAGGAGCAAAGAATTTATTACGATAAGCGAGGACTGTGACGCATCGCGCGCGGTGGAGGGGGAAGCGCCGCCATTTTGAGATCATTTTGCTGCGTATCGAGATTTGCACTTAGTATAACTTTTGACTCGGAGAAGCAGCGGTGTTCGTTTAAGTTTTAGTCGCCAGCTGTCGTCACAATCTATCGATTGTATATAAAACATTAGTGTAAAATAGTGACAGTTAATATAATAAGGTGTTAGAATAAAAAAATATTATCAAAAATATATAACGTCGGCCTATACGCGTCGAAAACAATCGAATGGTAATAATAAAACACCATATGACCGAGTCAAGCTGTACCGGGAACGTAAAAGAATGAATTGCGGCCGAGCGTATCAACGACGGTGTCCAGTACATCTGCAGCTGGGGCGGTTGAAATTATGCAAGTGGATGATGAAATCGCTTCTACATCGACAACGGACTGTTTGTTTCTTTGATTTCATCCTAAATACATAAATAAAAATATTTTATATAAAAAATATAACCCGTTACGTAAACGTATTCACGTACAACACACGGCCGTGTCCATGACACAGCCACAGTTTTTTTTTTTTTTTTTTTGCAACAATCCAGATCCGATGGATTTCGAGAAATGAGAAAAAACAGCATTTTCAGAAAATGTTCTTGTTTTTGTTCTTGTTCTTTTTCTTGTTACCTTTTTTTTTTTTTGTAAAATTTCTATATACTAGGTATACTATAAACTAGTTCCATGTATTTAATTACATTTTTGTATAATAACTTTTCTTTTTTTCTACACTTTCCAAAATAGCAATTTTGAAGGATAAAAAAATCGATTAATCCAGAAAGTGTCCTGGATTAAAAGGAAAAATTAAAGAAAAAACTTTGAAAAAAAAGAAAGAAAAATTTAAAATACTTCCATTTAGCCCTTTATTAAAGTATGATTCTCCTTTAGTTTTGATGTAAATATATATTTATTTACATCCGTATTGTTTTTGTTATGAATTAGCTGAGGCTGATGTAATGTTAGATTATAAAAGGCAAAATGCTTATATATTTATGTTCATATAAGTCCTATGTATATAATAAATGTACTCACATATGTAGGACATGCCAAGTGTATGTAAATTTGGAGGTTGTAGTGAGATTAATTTGTAAATGGAATATGTCTTTGTGTCCACAATTCCTGGTAGCCCTTTCTTGTAGTTCTCGTAACTGCTGAAATTTGTCTACTGGTTATGTTATTTATTCAAGCATTTAGCGAAATTCAACTCTCCATTTTTTTTTAGCAACTGATAAATATTTTTCATACATATATATATACAGGGTGTCCCAAGCTATATGGATAACGACTTTTTCTCGGAAACTAAGATAGCTAGAAAAAAACTAAAAAATACGTGTTCCCTTAGTTTTTTGTTAGGAATCCAAATTTAATTTGTAAATTTTTTTCGGTGCATTCAGAAGCGAGATACAGGCACCAACTTCATTTTTTCAAATGGGAAGGTGCGGTTTTTATTTCAGAAATAGATTCCTCTATTTTTTTAAAGAAAAATTTACTTGAAAGGTTTTTTTCTGTGAGCGATATTTTAGAAGTTATGAATGAAAACATGATTCTTATAAGAAATGCCAAAAAGATAATATTATAACGGTTTTTTGATAGAATAAGAAGAAAAGTACTATTTTATTATAAATTTTACTCCTCATTAATATTACAGATCATGCTCGAAATGGCCTCCACCATTACAGATGCATAGACATGCTCTTTCCTGCCAATTTTCCCTTACTGCCAAAGAAATAGATTCGGCTTTAACCGAGTTACAGGCATCTATTATTCTTCGCTTTAGCTCATCTACAGATGCCAACCCAGCTTGATTCTGATGCACCTACATTTAGAAATGCTTCTAGGTAAGCAGAAATAAGGAAAGAAAGAAAAACCGTTATAATATTATCATTTTGACATTTCTTATAAGAATCATGTTTTCATTCATAACTTCTGAAATATCGCTCACAGAAAAAAACCGTCCAAGTAAATTTTTCTTTAAAAAAATAGAGGAATCTATTTCTCAAATAAAAACCGCACCTCCCCATTTGAAAAAATGAAGTTGGTGCCTGTATCTCGCTTCTGGAAGCACCGAAAAAAAATTACAAATTAAATTTGGATTCCTAACAAAAAACTAAGGGAACACGTATTTTTTAGTTTTTTTCTAGCTATCTTAGTTTCCGAGAAAAAGTCGTTATCCACATAGCTTGTGACACCCTGTGTATAACACAAATGTTTTTAAACATTTAATAAAACAAGATTAACCGGAAATGATATTATAAAATAATAAATAAATAAATAAGCGGTCATTTTTAAATGGAAGATTTTTTTTTTCAGATTAATTTTATTTTATGTGGTTTAAATTGACGATGCAAGTTGTGTGGAAGATAACTCGCTGACTGCTGTCATATTGGCCAGTTATTTGACGCAGACAATTCTGCCACTACTTATTGTCGTGACTTCCGCGACGTTTATATTTCTGTTACCAAGGACAACGTTTTATAATTTGCCATCTATCGTAGAAATAATTGTAATGATAGATAGATATCAGATTTGATCGTAAGTAATGTTGGACAGTAACTGAATGTTGTTTAATCCTCTAAGGTATCTAATGGTTCATTTTGTACATATTGTATGCAAATTTCTAGTAATTATGGTTACATTAGGGACGAAATACTTGTTTACCTTTTGCTGTTGTCAATAAATATCAAATTTCCTTACTTTATCCATTAAATTTTTAATTGCGTACAAAACTAATTAGATTCCTTGCTTATTTAACTAATGGATTTCTATTGGCCATCCTTATTGCGTCATTTTTTGGGGGGAGGGGGAGGTCTTTAAATGGATTTTCTTTTTAAACTTATGGTGCAATATAAATCTTTATCAGAGTTTTTGTGTAAATGTTGATACGTCAATAACTATACGGATATTTACACAATTCTTAATGCTATTTACACAATATATACTTTACTACGCTGAATGTTATTTACACAGACTTTAACGAACTCATCCCTTTTCTTCTCAGCTTATTTATTTATTTCTATCTATATACCTTTATTTGCAAAATAGTTTGCATGCCCTACTTGAAACGACGTTATTTAAAGAAATGCAGTTTTGTTGCACTTTTTCTTTTTTTTTTCATCTGTAAGTAAAGTGATTGGCTATTTTTTCAGGCAGGGTTTACGTGCAACTACCAAATTAGGTGTCGTGGACGGAGGCGACTAGCGAACGTACCTTAAATTCTCTTATAAACTGTTAAATAAAATCGAACACCTAGACCCGGGAATCGAACCCAGTACCACAATGCATACGTATTAGCTTTTTCGGGGCTTAGCCTCTAACCACTCGGCTATCGTATATAAATATTTATACAACAAGGCGTTTCCATCTTCTAGTTTCTTTGAACCAAGCAGCCATTTTTGGTCGAACCTGAGCAATCGCTTTCGGTTAGACATTGCTCTGCCTTAACTTCTTATGTCTGAACGCGACAAAAGTCTTTCCTATCTTCTGTCTCTTGAAAATTAGATGCCTGAATATAAGATTATATGTGAACATATAACGAAAAATCATAGTTCAAATTTGGTATTTAAATTAGATGCTAATGGAGGATGCTGCTACAAGGTTTTGATCAAAATTAGTCACCTGGAAGCATCACTTTTCTAAAGAAATATTCAAATTGATTAGGAATTGCTCAATTTTAGATTCAGATGTGCAATTCAGTTGTATTCAGTTATATTAAATTTGTTATAATCAATTGAATACTTTGAATTATTATTATTATTATTATTTCATTTCTGACTCCTTATTAGGGAAATCACTTAGGGGGGTGGACTTTGCCACAACCCCTTAACTAAATTACTATCTATCTCTCAGAGTTAAAAACTAAATCCAAATAATAGCGGGCTGCACGCGGCGATTGGCTGTATTGATCTGCTTAATGGGCAGCATTCAGGAACTTTCGGACGATACGGACCGTATCTAGGAGGACTGCCTTCTGCGCCTCTACAACCAGATCAGTGGATAGGCCCAACTCATTGACAGCAGTCAGCGTTGTTCTGGGCACGAGGCCACTCGTGGAAAGTATTATAGGCGCAATCGTCGTTTTGTCCAGGTTGTACATTTCTCTTAGTTGGAAACTAAGGTCCGGATCTTTTCGCCCCTGCTTTTCTGCATGTTATCATCATTGGGTATGGCGATATCGACGATATGTGCCACTCTACCCTTCCTATCCATAACTAGTATGTCCGGCTTGTTGTTAGCAACACTCCTATCCGTTACTATCTGAGTCTCCCAATAGACTTTTGTGTGCGCATTCTGCAGCAGCGTCGGCGGGTTATAATAATATTTTTATTGCTATTGCTACTATTATTTTTTTAATGATTTAAGGCGCATCTAAGGTTATTGGCGCCCGGAGCTTTTTTCAGTGCACTGCCGGCCCCCGGACAGTGTTCTCTCGTTACAGACAACACTGTCCAGTGAGCTGTAAGAAGCGTCTAGGAAGAGAAAATCTAAGGGTCAGCAGCTGGATTTGAACCCGTGATCTCCGCCTGGGAGTCCAGTGTGCTAACCTCATAGCTAATCCCTTCCCTAACTTATTAATATTATTATTATCTTTTAATGATTTATAGCCGAGGGTCCGTGAGTTATGTTTTATTTAGAGAATAGTTCCCATTGAATAGTCAATGAGTTTTAAAATAATATTACTACTTGAATATTACTTTATATTCGATTACTTTATTCGAGCATCTCTTGGAGAGGGTAGTAGTTAAGCTTTTCTCTAAAATTTCATTTGCTGTCACTCCACCTATATAATATTTAAAGCAATCAAATTTTAAAATGAATGAATGAAAATTTGAAGTGCCTCTTTACTGAATAGTATTTTCCGAATTTGATATTTTTCTCGCAAACTTCTCTTATATTTCTCTTCTACTTTTACATTAAATTTTTTTCTCCGAATATTGAAGGAAAAACTCTTTGAGAGGGCTTGGGTTGATAATATAACTTAAAAGTTTGGCGTTACAAGGATATTTTTGAGTTAGAAATTTAGAGGATAGGAGTAAGAGAGTGTGAACGCCAGACTTTTTGTTTAAGACAAGATTTTCGCAGAACTAATTGTTTATCTGTATTTGTAAAAATGTTGTTTTTTAAGTTAAAAGAAGTAAAAAAAAAAAAAGAAAAAGCTACCCAAAGTGCTTTGTGGAATTACTGTCGTTACAATAGCAGAAAAAAGATAGTACACTTAAATGGCAGGTGACGGAGTAAAGTGTTGTTCGTCGCCTAAGTGGATTATTTGTGGCGCTCGGCTGTGTTCGGTCCATACGTACAGATGTTCGCCTCATGTTCTTTGTATCATAAAAACAAAAAAGAAAAAAAAAAGATATAAAACAAAACAGTTATAAAAGTAAGAGATGTGGCTTGAAGTCTTGTACCAACAAAATTTCTTTGCTCCACCAGTATCTCTGGGCCGTCTGCTTACACAGTTCGACCGCACCCAGGTTCTTCCAACTCACTTAGTGCCCTCTCTCTTAGGTAACATTATCTACTCACACCACTCTAGTTATCTACTCCGTGCTTATGTATGTCCTGTCTCTGATATAATCTACTTTGTTACCACATTTTAACTCGAAACAATGGGGATTGTTTTCTACTTGTCATTGTTTATCACTACCTACTCCACACATATTTAATCTACATCATTTTAGATGCTATTTCCACTCTCTGTTCTTCATTTTTCCTGGTTTTTTTTTTTTGCTCTTTAATCTTTCTGTAACCGTTGCTTTTTAAGCACATGATCATACCTAATGCTACTTCCTGAAGACCTGAGATTTATTTATACCCATAAAGCTTAGGCTGTAAAATAAAAACTTTAATTCCCAAAACAAGAGAGAAATGTTGAAGTTTAGAATGTCTTGTTTGGGCATCAAAACATTTTCAAGGATTTGAAATAATGGAATAAATTTTCAAAATGGTGTCTTTTTTCTTTCAGTTAAGAATTGCCGAACACATTTCTCTTGATGCAGGAGGATTGTTGAGTATTTAAGTGAGAAAATGAAGCTTGTTTCAGGTTTTTATTGTTAAAACTACGTGAATATATTAATTTTATTTTTTATTCTTTTGTATTTAGGGCGCATCATCTTCTGAAGTTATTAGCGCCCAGAGATTTTTTCTTTTCATTACATTGCCAGCCTCCGGTCAGATTTCTCTCGTTACAGATAACACTATGTCTATCAACGGCCATTGAGCTGTGAGAAGTTCCTAGAAAGAGAAAAATCTAAGGGCTAGGCAGCTGGATTCGAACCCATGATCTCCGTGTTGGAATACAGTATTCGCTAACCACTCAGCTAATCTGCCCCTTCCATTAGATTTCACATTATAGCTATTTCCCAATCATTATTTATTAGATTGTTTTTTTTTGTTTCCTTTTTTTGGCATTGGCTGTCGCCATACAGCCAGCATCGTCTAGGTGCTTATCACTAGAATATCACTCACTCTTCATTCTTACTTATAAATACATTCGCTTCACACATTCATCCCTCTACTATATACAACTATTTACATACAAACTACAACTAATGGATGGATCAGTACTCTATATTCCTGCCATCCTTATAGCTTAACCGAAATTAAAATCACCTAATCCTTTTGTAATCATTTTCTTGCATTCATTCTATAACTTTTAAATACATTTATATTTCTTTGCTAGCTCTGCTATAGATTTAAGCACAATGTTGGTAGAGAATATTATATCTTCGTAGCGAAATGGTGCATCTGTATAAGTCGTCAAACATTCGTTTCCTTTCTACCACATAACGTGGACATATCATTATTATATGTTTGAAATCCTCCTCCTCATTGCAATCTAGGACCTTTTGTTGCTCCTGTGAAGATACGATCCACACACCGCGTGGTTCGCTCCTCTCAGCCTGCTTATTGTCGTAACAACCCATTTATTAGTGACAGTTCCCATTAAACCATGGTTTTGTCTAGGTAACTGATCTGCCATAGTTTTATAGAATCTTCCTTTATTACCATTACTATAATCTGTCTGCCATATTTGTAGTGCTGCTTTTGCAATTAGATTGTTTTTATTATTATTATCATTGTATTTATATTTTAAGATTCATTGAAAACTAATTAAAATCTTGAATTACCCAGCTCCACTAGCTAGAGAATAGCAAGAGAGGATTACTAGTGACCTCTGCGGCGCATTCGCTGAACTAAGCTCTTAATTTGGTAGTTGGCCAGCCTGGAAAAATGGGAATTACTTTTAATTCAAACAAATTCAATGATATAAATTTGAAATCGTTCTTTAATGATTCTTACAAATTTCTAGAATATTAGGTCGATCCAATAAGTATTTTGTCTTTAATTTTTAAGACAGTGTCTTAGCATTGTTCAGAAATGCTAAGAAACTGTATTTATTCTCTCTTATTCAATTTGTAATTTGAATGTATGGTAAATGATTTAACACCATAAATGTATTTATTTAGTGTGTAATATCTACAAATATTGAACTTTTATGTCCATTCGTTGGTTACAGTTTGACCTAAATCATGTAAACATATGTTTACCTCTCTCAAACTCACCCCAAACACCCACAACGGAGTAATTATATATCTATAGTTTTGCCTTAATTTATATATTCATCATTGGCGACATTTATTTACGAGAAAGGAATTTAGCTTAAATGCTTTTTCTTTTTTTTTTAGCCCTATGAAGTTCAGTTTTCGGTGACGTAAAAAGTTTCCTGTTAATCTGGTGAGATAAATAAATACTTAAATGTTGTATTTAAATGTTTTTGACCCGCACACACGACTTAAACGAACTGAAGTTAACTATCGACTACTTAAAAGACTACTAGACCAACGATCAAATCTTTCACTTAATAACAAACGACTGATTTACGGTATTGAACTGTGGGGTTCAACGAAACGCTCCAATCTTCACAGAATTCAATCTCTTCAGTTTAAAATTCTCCACGCTATCGTTAACGCTCCATTTTACGTTTCTAACTATCCACACAGACCTGGAAATTCCGTTTAACTCATCACCATCCAGATCATCCTCCCAGACGATTAAAACGCGATTTTCTCTCTTCTGAAGAGAGTAGCTAATTCTGGAGACGACTTAGGGAGTGTTATTACTGGGTAACTTCTTCCCTCCATTAATGAATTTGTAGTGGTGTCAGTTATTGTCATTGTTACTAATGGTGTATCTAGCGCTGGTGTAACTTAACTAATAAATTTAAAAAAGATAAAAATTGTTTCTGTTTAACAATAATTATTTATTTCATTATTTTCACAAAATGTTTTGCGATTCATTAACATTTTGAATAATACAATTATACAACGTAGTGCAAGACATTAACATAATTTAAACTGAAATCACTACACCAAACTAATCGAACCTTCAAGTTAATCCACCTTCTTAAGAAAGATGAAAGTCTGAATCTGATCAGAAATACACTAGGGAACAAAAAAATATTTTCAAATGATTTTTAGTTTGTTCGACGTGCATTGCAATAATAAATGAGTCGATAAAAATAATATTTTGTAATCCTGAAATATGAAAGTCATGCAAACTCCATTCCTTTGTCGAACTAACTATTCTCTATTTAACTACTACACTAGGAGAATTTTCCATTAATTATTTAAATTAATTGTTCAAGTTAAAAACTAGTTACCCTTGGTGCATAAAATTATAGTTGATTAATTTTGAAGTTTATGCGTAAATACGACGAATAGTGGCAAATTTAGTAATATATAGTATTTTTGCTTATTAAAACTGTCCGGTGGGACAGTTGTATAAGGGTTAATCGTCAAAAACTGCACGAAAAATTAAAAAACACCCAAATTTGACAATTTTTTCTATATTTCTATAAAAGATAAAATTCCCAAATTTTCTTTATAATATATGGCAAATCCTCTTTTATAATATTAATTTTGTTGCAATAATACAGATTTAATATATATCGAGAAATACGTTGCTGAAAATGGGCCAAAACGGCATTTTCAAAAATTGGTCTTGTTCTTGTTGTTCTTACCTTTTTTGTAAACTACGTAGCGTCTTAAAAAGCAAACCGATTTTCATGGATGAGATGTCATTCGTGTAGATGTGCCTTTTAGGGATAATGACACTGTACATCAAAGTGAAAAGTTTTCTCTATAACTGGTATAAATCGCAATGTTTTCGTGGTAACAGTTAATGAGATAAAGAGGTTAAATTTAAGTGGTTTTGTAAGCGTTCAAATTTCAGTCCTTTATTATCTTTCCCAGTTAAGGCTTTTTACTTTACATTTTTTTCCTCCATAGGTATTTAATAAAGAATGCAATTATGCAAAAACAAATATAAATTTTTTTCTGTTTGTAGTTCACCATGAATTACGGTTTATGAATGATTGTAGAGTAGGTTATATTTCAATTATGATGTGCCCAATTTTAATTTGATTGTAGAATTTTGGTCGGAGAAAAACAGTTCACTTAAAAGTTACATTATTTTTTTAGTAAAAATGTTTATTTCATAAGTTGATTCTTTTATAAATGAAAGATTATTTAGTTGGTGATAAATGAAAGGTCAATGATTATGTTATTCTTGTAATATGCTGATTATTTTCATTATATAGGATTTAAAAAAGTGATTTATTACTTGGATAATTGATTTTGGCAGTATGATTAGAGCCACTTTCATAGCTAATATTTTTATTATATATTGTACGGCGAGAGAAAAATTAGTTTACCCGACCTATTATTCAATGTTATTATAAATTTAAACTAATGATTATTTAGTTTAAAAGTAAAGTAAATGTTCTTTTCATCACTGAAAAGAGTTCCAGCTTGTTCCGCCCATTTTAGCACTTCCTTTAATTGTTCAATATTAATCGTTGCATTATAATTCTAAACTTACACAAAAAATCTACACTTTGTACTTCAGAAAGTTTGTTGAATTTAAAACATTGGATTAATTTTAGTATTAAAAATGGAAAAATGAGGAATCAAATTAAAATTCCTAAGATACATAAATTAATATTTCTTTTAAATTATTTCTTCATGCTGATGTTCATTGTTCTTATAATAAAAATTTTTAATGGCAAGATAGGCAAAGTTGCTTTTGATTAGTTGCTACTATAAAGTTTTAAATAAGATATTTTAATATTATTATTTATTATAAAGTTTTTTAATTTATTTATTATAAAGGTTATTTAAATCTATTTAACATGAGATTCGGTTCGGATTAGCGTGCATGATTGATGGTTAATTGCAAAATACAAAAACAAAACTGAAAATGATACTTCTGATCTGATTTTTTTTTTCAATTTCATTTATAATTTACGATTTTATTTAAATTTATTTATTTATTATTTTAAATCTATTTATGATTTTATTTAATTTTAGCTATTAAATAATAAAAATAAATTAATTGTTGCATGAAATTAGTCATATTAAAGTGATTAGCGTATACTGGATTCCAACGAGGAAATCACGGGTGTGAGTCCAGCTGCTGGACCTTAGATTTCCTCTTCCTTCATAAGCTCACTGTTCGGTGGCCGGCAGTGCACTGAAAATAAAGCTCTGAGCGCAAAGGAGCTCAGCTTTCAACGGTCGTTAAATTAAAAAAAAAAATGAGGAAGTCAAATCTCCTACTTTTTTTTTTGGGAGGGGGGTTTAAAACAATTCCTAAGGAATCATATCCCCAATGCCCGAAGTCCAAGATTTCCTGTCCTCCCAAAGTCCCCCTTCCGAAGACCTCTAGAGGCCATTCCCTCGGTAAGACCCTCCATCAAAGTTTTCCTAGGCCTTCCTTTCTTTCTCCTCTCACTAGGAATGAAATCAATGATTTTCCTAGGCCATCTCTCACCACTCATACGTATCACATGGCCGTACCATTTTAATTTCCGGGTTTCAAATTTTTTTTTTTGTCTTCCAACACGTCTTCGGATTTCCGGATTAGGCTTGTTGCTATGGCAAGATATGTCTTGGATACCCCACAGCTTCTTCTCCAGAAATCCATTTATAAGGCCAATAGCCTATCTTCCCATTTTCTTCGTTAGGCTCCAAGTTTCTGCCGCGAAGAGGGTTATATTCGCCAAGAAAACGTGGAAGAGCCTTTTTCTTTTTAATCTCCATGCGGATAGATTTACTCCAAAGTACAGAGTTCAATAATTGGATAGCTTGCCTTCCCTTTTGCAATTTTCTTTTGTATATCCAATTCTGAAGACCCAGTAGCCGATAACCAGGCACCCAGGTACTTGAACTCGCTTCACGGATGCAGCTGCCAATCATGCACAATCAGGGAGGGACGTTGGGGAAGATCCACCTCTAAACCCCATTCTGAGTACGCTGCGAGCAGCTTCCTCAACATTCTACTTCTCATCTCCTACATTCTCAAAGATTTATTGTGGCCGTGTTTGCTCAAAGAATATGGTTCATCGAAGTCGATGTAATGATGAGTTCTTAGAGCTTAGAATTTCAAATATTATATAGCTAAATCCAAAGATTTGTAACATTAACTACCTCGGCTGTACTAAGTGTTTGATCGTTCTTATTGTGGGATGCTCAAGAATGTTAAGAATCCTGAGGAAGTGGCTAGTCCATTTTGTCCTTTCTCCTTCCGTGTTTTTTTTTTATCTTTTAAATAAGTATTTATTGATTTCTTCTGTTATAAATAAGTCAAAAATAATAATAAAAAGGGGAATTACAATTAAGTGAGTTTTACACAAAATATATTTTAAAAAAAGTTGATGTTTAAATAATTCACTATAAATGCACAAGATTTCTGTGTGGGTATGCTGGAATGATAGAACAGTTTGTGGCAGTAATTGAAGAAGTCACGTCGGTAAATCCACGGAGGAGTAAAGTGAGTTTGGTGTCCAGAGATTTGGTTTGGTAACAGTCTATTTCCCCACTCGTGTCAAATCAACTGTGTTAGAAATGTCTGGGCGCACCATCCACAGTGTGCGGCACTGGGCTTACGACTGCCAAGTAATACTTAGGAAGAGAGGTTACTAGCTAACTCGATCTAGTCAGTGACTAGTGGAGAGACGTTTGACGGCTCTTCTGCTAGCCCCTTTTCAAGCTGAATTACCAACATTCTGCACATTACCATTGCTTCTTCGCGCTTATTCCAAGCTCCTTCTTTTTATTTTAAACTATTTCTTCTTCTTCTACATTGATCTATCACTTAAACTTAACTTTGCTTAAGTTCCATGTCTTATTTATTTCTGGCAAAGAAGTAGATCTTGAAATATGTATATAAATATTATTGTACAAGTGAAGAAAGTATAGTTCTCCCACCGAATAGGTGTGAAAACACTTCGGTCCAGTTTCTACGTCAATTTTTTTATCTGTAGTTGTTTTAAAAATTCACTATATCAAATCTTAGAGTAAAAGACTACCCGCTGAAGGTTAGATAGATTATTGAATTTATAATGTTGGATTAACTCGAGCTTGTAGAAGTGTAAAAATTAGGAAACAAAAGTTGGACACTTTCAATGTTATTCTTTTAAATTGTAAAGGTATCAAACTATTAATTATTACATCTTTAAAAATAACAGCCCTATGTAAATAAACACAAAATAGCGGGGAACAATTGGTGAAAGATGACCCACAATTTTCTTTTACCTACTTCCCAAGGAAATAACCATTTTCTGTTTAACCTTACTTTATTGAAATAGAAAACGAAGACATTAAACAAGAAAAAAAATCTTTAAGAAAATTTTTTATTGCATAATTTGAAAACTCATTAAATACCTATGGTGGAAAAATTAGTAAACAAAATTAAACTTTCATTTTTCGTAGAAATAATTAGTAATAAAAAGAATTGGCCAATAATTTTGTAGAATGGAAGTGTGAAAAATAAGATTGATTGAAGAGCCAATCAGTAACGAGAACCACGCCTACCCCTTTGACACACCACGCCCTCTTTTGTACGTAATAAAATGGATGGTCTGTATTTTCAATAACCATAGATATTGACGCGCCTTAAAATTACAATAATGATAATTTATATTGTTTTAAATTTTACACTTTTTTAATAATGAGTTTTGCTCTAGCTGTGATGAAAAATAATATCTGAATTTGAAGAAAAATCTAAGATGAACTTTGTCTAAATCAGAAGATGATAAGAGAAATGAATATTACAGTAAATAATAAATCATTTGTTGTTACTCAGCTTAAGAAAGTGAAATTAAATTAAAATAACCAATCATTGTGGAGAAATCAGATTTATCTAAAGATGATTTTTAAATATTCTGTCGTAAGTATTTACTATTAATCTTTGGATAGTCTAAATAAGTCATTAACAGAACTTTATTGTTCAAATAAACACTTATCATTTAGATAATGGACAAACCGAATTATTTTACTGAACTGATAAAAGTAAAGATCATTATTTTGAATGAGTGATTTGTATTTTTCTTCTCCAGTTTTCGAAAATTGAAGTGTTTATTCCTTCATTGATACTTCGAACGAAGGGATATTTCGAACTTTGTTAAAATTTATCTCCTTTCTTATTTTCATTTTGTACATTTCTCTTTTCTTATAGATCTACTGGGCATTTTTATTTTATATCTCTGCGCTATTGTTCGTCTCTAATATTAATTATGATTATTATTAATTTTAATAAACTTAAAAATTCTTATAATTTATAATTATAATTAAATATTTTTTGTAATAAATTTTTTTTTTAAGAAAAATATTTATGTAGTTAATATGTTTGCATTGACTAACCTGGCGAGTTGTTAGTTTTCTAAATACCAAATACGTGTGCAAAGGGTTAAAAAGTACCGCTAACATTGAATTTAAATTTAAAACATTGTTTTAATTTACAAACATTAGTGATTGCAAAATTTTTATACTTCCTCCTACTTTAAAAAAATGAATAATGTTTGCTTTCATATCTCTCCACTATTGAGGGCTAAAGATCTGAGTGGAACCCATCTTGCCTTGGTTAGATTAGATTCTGTGAGGGTTGGTCGGAAAGGTTACGAACCCCTTGTTCCAGGTCTAATTGGAGCTCCTTTTCCTGTTTAATTAAACTTAAAAATGCCATAGTATAGTCATGAGCTCCTATATAATGTATGAAGGCAAGGATTTTTTCCTTGTCATAGGAGCTCTTCGTAGTGACGCAGTACCTGCAGTGCAGTTTCTCCTGTTCTTCCCTGTCAGAACTGTCCACGGCTAGGCCCATGCGATTCAAGTGTTTTTTTTTTCTCTTCAATCAACAGTGGTTCTTTAAACGATCAACAGATCGTAGTAACGTCGCAGAAGATTTTTAGCGAGTTGAATTGTTGATTAAACTTCTAGAGAGAGTCTATAGAGTTCTAGCCGCATCATCCCGTTGCAGTCCTCCTCCCATTCTTTGATGGTTGCATTAGCCTCTTACATTGTGCAATGTTATAATAAGATTCGGGGTTCAGTGAATACTCCACAGGATCAAGTTATCTGCAGCCTCATTGTAATTTGAATAATCGGGCGCCCCAGCAAGAACTTGGTCTCTTCGGTAACTGCGCTCAGTATTACCTGAGGAGTAATTTGAGCATAATTTAGATCAGTATTAAATATTTATTTATTCATTCATTGCATATTATACATGCAAAGAAGAGTAGACAATTACATGATGCTGAAAGCTGCCCGATAAATATTGATAGCCTATAAATAACGCAACCGTAGGAACAAAGGATAAGATTCGTTCTCAAAGGGGATATTTAGGTCTTCGTGAATGGTGAAGTTACAGACACAATATAGAGTATTAACAATACGGCGGAGGACTTTTGATTGAAAGGATTGGAGGCGGGAGTCCCACAGCTCTGATAAGTCCAGATGGGTTTAAGAAAACTCTTATAGAGGGTTAGCTTGTTGGGAGTGCTTAGTTTAGATTTAGGTCCCTGTAATGCACTCAAAGTATCAACCTAACCTAAATTTCTGTTTAATCTTTACTTGAAGAAGTTAATTCTGTTTACATAAATTGCTTCTTTGAATTCTATGAGGTAAGTAAAGGATTTAATTTTTTTTTTTTTATAACTGAGGAAAAATCTAAGGTTATATTAAAATCATTGTTATTAAAATCAGGTTATTAAAATTCTTTACGAACTTCGAACATTTTTAAGTCATAATACTCTTACCAACATTTTCACTGAAATGTAACCTTACAGGAAAGCAAAACCTCAACCCCTTAACCCGAGAAATACTTCTAGTAAGAATTTTGCTGGAAACAATAAAACAATAAAAGTTTTAAAGACAATCCAGGGATCTGATTGAAGTATTTGCTTAACACTCGATGTTAGGAACCCATTGAACCCCTTTGTTAGTACCCGAGAATTCGGAGCTTGCTATTAGAGTAAATAGCACTTGTAAGGGAAGGGATTAGCTATGAGGTTAGCATACTGGACTCCCACGCGGAGGTCCCGGGTTCGAATCCAGCAGCTGACCCTTAGATTTTCTCTTCCTAGGAGCTTCTTACAGCACACTGTCCGGTGATGGACAGTGTTGTCTGTAACGAGAGAACACTGTCCGGAGGCCGGCAGTGCACTGAAAAAAGCTCCGGGCGCCAATAACCTTAGATGTTGACGCGCCTTAAATAAATAAATAAATAAAAAAAAAAAAAAAAGCACTTGTAATCTATCCAACACTTTCCCCAGAAATAGCTATAATCAAATTTCCTGGAAAAACATATTTCAAATAAAAGTAATAGGCCTAAATATCTAGGAATTCCGAGAAAATGATTAAAAACTGAAAAAAACAGTTTATTACAGTTGGTTACTTCCAATGGAACCATTTTTCTAACACCTTAATGGAGCATCTTCTATTATATTAGCAGCACATAAACAAAATATTAAATTTAGGCACGCAGCTAGACTGAGCAGTACGCATGCGCCTAATTTTTTTTTTTTTTTTTTTATTAAAAACCTAAATTCGGATACTTTTGGTTAAATCATAATCAAAAATCTGCACGAATTCAACTCTCTTTTAAATTCTCTTGCTACTTATATTTCTACGTGTCAATTTTATTCTCTTAAGAATCTATGCTCATTACCTCTCTGCTGGACAGTAGTGACAATAACTAGAGCGCTCTATCCAGTGACTCTTAGAAATGACTCCTCAATGACTAGATGTTGATGCGAAAAGAGGAAGACGATGTATCCCATCAGACATGAAATTATTGTTAATAAGATAATAAACTTCGATGACTGTTGCTTCTTAAACATAATCATTTAAAAACCACGAAACGATATTTATTTATAAGTTATTACTGAAAGTTTTTAATTCCTGAATAGGCTAACTATTATAGAGTTCAATAAAGAATTTCTTAAGAAGCCAATTCAAAGAGGAAGGTTATATTTAATAGCCTATTTGGTAGATAAATGATTCATACGATTATGGATTGCTGATGTTGAACTCAATTTGCAAGGTTGAAATAGAAATATATGCAATACAAGCAGTCTTAAAGTAGACAACTGTTTATTTAAATTTTTTCCTTCAAAGATGAATAAGAATAATAAATTGAAAACTAGCATAATTATGCTGACTTCATGCAAATGAATAAAGTGATGCCCGTTAACATTTCAAATAATAAGTAATAATTTCTTTTATAACACTGTAATAAAAGTCCAAAGTTTGTAGAGTTGTTTACTTGTTTGTACAAGTGTATTCTACTGAAATAAACCGTCAATCATTCATTCAATAAATGTTAATTTTTTAAAACGTGTAATTAACAAATAATTTGCGAAACAAATGTTTGTTAAATATGTATTACTAGAAAAGGCATGGTAGTAACGAATATCTAGTTATGAAATCAACCAACAGATAGCACTACTATTGAGCAAACCTAATGTGCGTGTTTATGTATTAATATTTAATTTTGTCTCTTGTTTCTGCTTTTATTTTTATTATTAAATAATTTGAGAGTCATCGCTCGGAGCATTTCACATAAAATTGCCAGCATCTGGGGCCAGTGTTTTGGTCGTTTTAGAAGTTATCCAACATTGGGTAGTGAAGCTCCTAAGGATGAGAAAAATGTTGAGAACCGTCTGGATTGAAACCCTGGACCTTTCACACTCAATACATGGAACTGATTCATTTCCGGTTTTGCCGGTATTTACTTCTTTTTTTTTTTTGTTAGTTTATTTTCATTTAATTAGGACGCGTCAAAGTGGAGCGTTTGGTGGTGAGGATATATTCAGAATGTTGTACAATACAACTTTACGAGTATATAAAATCCTGGAAAGCTGAAATTAATAATTTCAATCGTAACATAAGGATAATCAGCTCTTAAACCCTTAATTATTCATAGAAGTCCTCTTTTTTTGCAGGCAACGAGTAGAGTAACTTGTAAATGAGAACTCTGAGAATTATAGACACAGAGGGTCATGTGAGATATTCCTAACAGATTTTTTTAAACTTATAAACGCACTTTAGTTTAAACTGTGTTCCGCAAGAATGGATGTAGCTTCATTTCCACACGGTTTACACTCTCTGGTAAGCGAGGACTGTGCGTTCAGAATGCTAGATGGATTTTTTTTTTTTTTCTCAGCATCCAGTCCAGTTATATGCGGATGGTCTTGTTAAGCCTGCTTCCCCCAACCTGTCAACTAGAAATAATCTTTTGTAAACATTTTGCAGTTTTTAGTCGAATAATTGTTTTTAATCTTTTGGCTAAAAGAGTTCCTAGTTTGCGTGCGATATTATTATTATTATTTTTTTTTTGGCGCGTCAACATCTTAGGTTATTAGCGCTCGGAGCTTTTTCCAGTGCACTGCCGGCCTCCGGACAGTGTTCTCTCGTTACAGACAACACTGTCCATCACCGGACAGTGAGCTGTAAGAAGATCCTAGGAAGAGAAAATCTAAGGGTCAGCTGCTGGATTCGAACCCGTGACCTCCGCGTGGGAGTCCAGTATGCTAACCTCATAGCTAATCCCTTCCCTTTATATTATTATTATTGTTATTATTATTATTATTTGCATTATTGCGTTATAAACAATTACGATGCAATAAGATTGTCCATCACTCCAGCGACACTTCACCATCATTTATCCCTTGGTATTCATCGTCAGAGCAGAGATCGCTTACCTACCTAACTTTTAATATCATAGGAGGTGCTCTGGAGATTAGAGCATATACTACTGATTACTAATCGAATTAATAAATTAATTAATTCGACCAAACATTTATATTTATTCTAGATTTTGGTTGATGCCATAATTGCTTAATAAGAAGAACTTACAGCCATTTGAGAGCTAAGTTTTTAGAATTGAGCGTTGGTATGTCGTTAATCGACAGGGAAAAAGGTATCAGTTCATTCAGAATGCAATATTTGCGAAAAAGTGTGATTGGTTCAGCTAAATAACTAAAAAATTTGATTTTATTGGTACAAAGACAAAGCTATCCATGAACTTATTTTAAATTTATAAAATATTTTTCTCATTTTTTGTTATGGTAATGTTTTATACAGATTAACATATTACAAATTACAGATTAGTACAAAATTTTGAATAGTTCTGTAACGACTTTGCCGTTTACACCTTTTCTGACATACTGCCATCCTGTACCATTGTGGGTCCCCACAATACTGATCCTGTTATCGCTACCAGATCCTTGCAGGTTCATCTTGATATATCCTTAAACCCTGGTTTCGCTGATGGGGAATAAAGGTGAATGGTAATAAATCCCATAGCGTATCCTTTACTCTTAATAGCAAAACATTCCCTCCAGAGTACCCTGTTTCACATGCCAATTCCTTTCGTGGATATGTGTCTTGACAAGCGACTCACGTGGATGCTGCTACAGAAGAACTATGCATGCGCCTTTTTTTAGCGTCCGACAGCTTCTCTTTCGATTGCAGCGTCTCACGTGTTTGTAGAGAAATCTGTCTGACCGGAACCGTCGTTTGTGTAAGAGCTGTTAGTTTCGTTTTGCTGAAAACATGATACTACACATGTAGTAGAGCAACGAATTGTGAAATTTCACATGAAACTTGGTAAAACCGCTACTGAAACTTATCTTTTATTAAAAGAAGTTTATGGCGATGAATGTTAATAACGTGTGCAAGTTTTTAATTGGTTCAAGCGTTTCCAAGATGGCCGAGAAGACGTCGGAGATGATGACCGCCCAGGTCGCCCTTCCACGTCCAAAACGGATGAAAATATCGATTATAATTACTCAACATTACTACCGTGAGGTACTTGCTCAACTCCATGTAGAAAGAGTAAGGAAAAAAACGACCCGATTTGTGGAAGAACAAGTCAACGGGTTCTCCATCAAGACAATGCGCCGGCTCACACTGCATTGTCTGTCAAGACGTTTCTAGCCAAGTACAACATCCCAGTTTTTAGGCCATCCGCCTAACCTAGCCCCATATGACTTTTATCTGTTCCCCTAAAGTCAAATCTGCATTAAGAGGAACATGATTTCAGTCCGTTGAAGCTGTGAAAGAAAAAGCGCCACGCGTCATGCAGGAGCTCACAGAAAAAAGACTTCCAGTACTGTTAAATAAAATTTTTTTTATTTATTTTTTTTTTATTTGTTTATTTATTTTGCAACTGTATGCAGTACAATAAGCAAAAGAGATGAGTGATAAGGATGGCGCAAATACACATGCACTCATATGCATATCCATACACATACGCGCACATGCATGTGCGCCAAGGGCGTGATTGGAGTGAACGACGACCATCCAGTGATGGAAGCCGTTAGTTCGCCAGATTGGCAAGCTTACACAGCAACCATCCTAGGAGGTCGACGTTGTGTTGAGATGGTCGCGTGGCCACCGCCGCTTTAGTCTGCGATTAGGATTAGAAGGAAGTGTTGTGGTAGACATGTTGTGGATCAGAGGGTTGTAGTGATCGTGTAGATTTGAATGGAGTTTTGTGTATCGAGTTTGGGCTATTTCAGAAACGAGAGGAATGTTGAGATCAGAGTGTATAGTATGATTGGAGACGTAGAAGGGAGCGTTAACTATTGTTCTCAAGATTTTAGACTGTAAGGTTTGGAGTCGGTTGATGTTAGATTTTTTGGCGCTTCCGTAGAGCTGTATTCCGTACGTCCATATTGGGGCAAGTAGAGCGGTATATAGTGTTCGTTTGTTCGTCAGGGTCAGTTTTGATCGTTTGTCAAGTAGTCTTTTCAACATTTTATATCTCAGATTGAGGTCAGTTCGTTTGAGTCTCGTGTGGGGGTTCCACGTTAGTCGTTTGTCAAGATGTAGTCCGAGATATCGTACTTGGTTAGTGATTGGTATAGAAGTATTGTGGAAGGAGAGAGGAGGGAGAGTTTTCTTGTTTAGAGTGAATACTATGTATTTAGATTTCAATTCGTTCACTTTGATTCTCCACTTTTGCAGCCAAGGTTCGAGAAGATTGAGGTGAGTTTGGAGTGCACGGCATGCTATTACAGGATCTAGATGAGGAGAAAGAATTGCAGTGTCGTCGGCGAATGTGAAAGTAATTGTAGTCGGGTGAGTTGGTAAGTCAGCAGTATAGAGAATATAAAGTAAGGGGGCTAGAATGCTTCCTTGAGGAACTCCAGCGAGTATTGGAAGGATAAGAGAAGATGAAGAACCTTGTTTGACTTGGAAGAAACGGTCGGAGAGATAAGATTTAAGAATGAGGTAAAAGGTAGAAGACATTAAATTTAAAAAAAAAATTAAAATAAAATGTTTTATAGCAATAGTCTCGTTATTTAATAGCCACACCTCATATACTCAAACGTCTTGAACCCAACGGGAGATACCGAATGCTCAAGAGATTACTTAATCAAATCTGTTTCTTACCAACAAGTAACGACTGCACTTAACCTTACTTGATCCTATCTGGACTAACGGACTTGTTCAGAACAGCAAAGCGTTCATACCTAAAGTGGATCCAAACCCTCTAGTCCAAAATTCTCTGGTGCACCCTTTTATGTGAACAAGTAAAGACCTGCGAATCCCATTTGTTTCCGATCTATCCCAGTCCCGATAAATCAGATTCCACTCCAAATTTTCGTCATATTATAATCCGGAACTTGTCCTGTACCATCTTCTCTTTAAATCCTCCTTGTAAACTGATTTGGCGAAGGAGAGAACAACTATTTTTTTGCCTTCTTAAACTAGATCGGACGTTCGATTCATCGGAGGTGATTTATTACTTCATTTGCAGGGTACAGATGGTTTTTCTTACTCTATTAAGAAGACAAAGCTTCAGTAATATAATGTCCAATGATGGTAGTAAGAAATATCTCTTAATCCCCCTCCACTCATCATCTATAATGGACTTTTGGATTTTATTTCTAGAATAACAATGGCAGTTATTCATCGAGTCGTAAATTGTGTTATGAATATTCTATTCTCAGTACATGTTTTATAGAGGAATAAAGGCGAATGAATGGTTTTTGGTTGTACTAATGGGATGAGAGAGTGGTTCTTGTCGTCATTCTTGGCAGAATATTTTAGATTTAATAGCCGGATAGCATCAGAACACAAGAGAAGCTTTACACTGCTAACTCTCCTCCACAGCTTCTAGTAAAGCCTTTTGCCTGCTTCCTGCATCCGTACCTATTCTACTTGTTATGATAGCTGTTTTTCACTTTATTATTTCTTGTATTCTTTTTCTTCTTTTTACACTCAAGAGCCAATTTATTTTCATAAAAATAGAGAGAAAATAAAGACGCTTTATATTTTGTTCTGTCAAATACTTGGGTCTTTCTTTTGTTTACCACTTTATTCCTTATTTTTTTATTATATTCCAACTTTCTTTTTAGTTTTCTGATAACAGGCAAATTTGATTTCCTCCTCTTTAGGATAAGCAAACTTATTTGCTTGCTGCTGTTTACTTAGTAAAACCCAAGCTCTACTTTCTTACTTTTCCAATGATTACCTTGCCTTGTTTGTTAAATCTGAAGTTTTCTAATCTTACATGCTCAAACTGCCTTCTTTATAATTTATTAGTAGGGAAGGACCAAGCGCCATGTTTACGGTGACCATTCGTACTGTTTTTGGCAGGGCAGTACTGTTTTTTAAGACGCTGTCCTTTTTATTTATTTATTTATTTTTTTTTAAGCATAAATGTCCTGTTTTTTATTTATTTGTACTGTTTTTCAATGAAATTTAAATTATACTCTTTTTTTTTTTTTTTTTTTTTTTTTTTTTTTTTTTTTGTAATTTATTTGTTATTCACAATCTACAAAAGAATAAAATGCAATCAGTGAATAAGATGAAAGAAGACATTATAGCTGGATCATTATTCTCAAATTATACTCAAATTTAATTTTTGAATGTAAAAATATAGTATAAATGTATAATAATTTAGTTCGCAAATAATCGTTTAGAAAAAACATTTCTGTGTAAATTAACTTTGGACGAACCTTTAGCGTAAAACACAAACTGTTTTACCGATAGAGTAAGACTAGTCCGACTAGTGTTAACATCGATCGCTAAACGTCATGTAAAAACTAATAACTAAACTAACCTATACTATTATTATATGGCCATTGTTTTGCAATAACCGATCTCGTGTTAATAAACGTATTAATATTTTTTACTCCTTGTCCTGTTTTTTGATACAAAAATAATGATCACCGTAGCCATGTTGTCTCTCTCTTGACACATGTAGCTCTCCTAAACAAATAAGAAGTTATTATAACATTAAAGTCGTGTTCAACACCAGTTTTACATGGACGACTTGCAACTGCCAACACCAAAGGATCAATTGTGCTGGTCATTCAGAGATTCTAGCCATGTGGAATTTGACTTGATTAGTGCGTGGCCGTGCATGTTGAAGATCTATCTTGACCGAATGATGGTGCTGATTTGTAGAACAGCCATTCGAGACCTTGTACTAATGGGACTTGTATAAGGATCAAGGCTCTACGGTAGCTTCTAGACGTTCAGGATATGAGTGCCTGAAATGATGTATAACAGAAAGTTCTGTCGGAAATCAGAAACATTGTCTCTACCACTATCAGCTGTGCTATACACAGTTGCAAGCGAAGGAGTTCATTAGGGGCCGATGCTGACTGCAGATTTAATCCGTCAAAGCCGTGTGGTTATTAGGAAAATTGTAGGCCTATTAAGTGGCCACTGCAGGCTCAGAGAGCACATGCATCGCATGGGCCTGGCGGATGACAGCCTTTATAGGTTCTGTCAGGAGGAGGAGGAAACGGCACTGCACGTGTTGTGTCAGGGCTAAGACTGTTACTTTTCGGGGAAGAAAAAACCAAGGCCTAAGAGAGCTTTACCCAGGAGTCGCTCTCCAGGATTAAGAATCTGGTTAAACGGGCGGGTCTGCAGGGCGAGCTCCGGAGTGGTGGGAGCCACAATAGATCCATGCGGTCGCGGTGGTGTAGGCCTTCAAGGCCGCCCTGTTAGAATCAATCTATCTATACAAGGTGGCAAGCGGTTTTCCACCGAATGCTGACAGTTCTGCAGGATCTTTTTCCACGTTAACCAGTCATCTTGCTGCAAGGCACCCTAATAATGAATTTGGTAGAAATCTACTAAGTCTATACGCTAAAAATGAAAAGTTTTGTGCGATTATCTTTCAATTTAAATGACGACCATACTTAAAGCAGTATGTCGGCTTTATATCGGTACACTCCGCTGATGCTCCTTCTAAATTCAAGTTATCATCAGCCATTGCCAGGAAAGAAAGAAGTACCATATGGGAGCAGCAGTGTCTAACGGGGCAGCCGCTTGCTGAGGGCGGCTTGTATTTGTTGCCTCCATGGTGTGGCTGTTTGCCCAAACCTCTATGCCTTATATCACTCCGGTGGCTTACCATTAGTCTGAGAGATATCCATGTAAGACCCAGTAACATCTTGCTAACAATCCATTGAATTTTATCTCTTTAGCTAAAGATTTAAGCTTATCCAAATTGATTGTTTTTTTTCCCCCATGATTTGTCTCGTCGAATTATTGAGGTGGTTTGGTTTGTGGTCAGGTTATAATTTGTATTATTTTAATTTCTTCAATAACCAAAGAAATGTTATTTGTATTCGGTAGGCCTTAAGTTTGTTGAAGCATTTTACTTTGAAGGACCCATTAAAAATGATTTTTTTCGAAATTTGTGCCTGTTTTCAGCGCCAAAAAATTGAAATTTCTATTAAATAATTACAAAAAATTTTAATAATATTTCTCTTGATTTTTTTTAAATGCACAAAGAAACAGTATGGAATACAAGATAATTATTATTTAATAATGGTGGTTTCATTATGAAAAGTTTTCTCAAAGTAAAGTTTCGCTATTTATGGTTTAATCAAACTTGGTTAACTAAGACTTAATAAATAAAGCTATATAATACTATTTAAGTTGCTAACTAAAATTTAATCCTACTACATTACAAACCCTCCGTCCATCTAACCAGCTTCGCTCCAATGAACCGCAACAAAAATCTTAAATAATTCAAGATTAAACTATTTCATTAAATAAATATTTCACAGAGTTAAATTATATTCTAAGAAGAAATAAAATTTTAATTACTGTCATCTTTAAAGATAAATTTTTTGGCTACTTCATTAGTTCTTATTAAAAATAAATTAACTAAATATTTATTAATAGTGCTAATTGATTTTTGGATGTTTTGTCAGAGTAGATTTGAATTTAGTTTTATTCATTAACGGGAATTTTAAGTTCTATTGTTCTCACTTTACTGACGTTAGACGAACCTCTACAGCACCCTCTTCCCTGTCCAGGATATCTAAGATCTGAGAGCTAGCGTATGTCACTTTCAAGCACCTGGTAACTTTCAATCAATCTTACTCGAGTAATGTCATCGTATCAGTTAAGAAGATATATTGAAATTTCCTCGCATCTCTTCACAGAACCTATGGACGCCATATAGCTTCTTCAGGTGCCCCACTGAGTGGACAAAGCGCCGTGTAGCAACCCGTCAGCTAGAAACACCTAGTAACTAATAATGTGACTTTACACTCATGCTGCCTTCAACACTCTCCAGATGATTTAAGGATAATTCCTCCAGATTTAAAAATAAAAAACCAAACTCCCCTAGAAAGTACTGGTTTAAGATATCAGATAACCTGTCCTTGCAAAGCCTTCCCTCTAAACATTCCAAGAAATGTTAGCAGCGTGTGTACCAACGTTGATTTATTGAAGAAACGTTATCTTTTTTAATGCGAAAGAATGTTTGATTTGCAGAGAATCGAAATAGTTTACTTACATAAGTTATAAAATCCATCCATAAATTCTGTTGAAACTCCATTAAATCGCTTTATAGTATTATGAAGTCAAATTAGAAATAGATGCAATTGACGTCAGTATATATAATGAAAGAAGAAATGTCCTCCTAAATAAGAGAATATTTTCCAAATATTTGAGCACTTTGGCAGGAAAAGAGAAAGTTTTGACAGACATTTACCAGAAGGGTGGAAAATTTAATGAAGTTCAGTTACAACTTTCTCCGACATTTTTTCTTTCTTTTTTTTTTTTTTTATCACTTTCTCGTATTGCTTGCCGAAGTTTTAATGTAATGTCAAATTTACAACGTGGGAGTTTTAACAGGATAAATTCGCTACGAAGACCACAAAAGTTTCTGTATATACCTTTGGTCAAAATTGACATCCTGGGAGGCCAACTTTTCTAAATCAATTTTTAGGTTAAAACCAAACATTTTTTTGTTTTCTTAAAAAATTGTACTTTGGAATTATGTCTTATTATTATTTAATCTAATGGATTGGCAACTAAGTTCCCGCCGTTTTTTTTTTAAATTTTTGAAAAGACAATTTTTCAACCAAAAGTGAACAACAAATTAATCAATAATGTATTCTCCCTTATAGTTTACAACTTCTTCCCAATGTTTAACAAGATTTTCTAAACCGTGTTGGTAGAAATCAGCCGTTTTTGACTCGAAAAATTCAACCAAACAAGCTCTCAATTCTGCATGAGTATTGAACGAAACTGCGCGCATAGGATTTGAAAGAGATCAAAAGAGGTGGAGTGCAAAATTGGGAGAGTACAGCAGCACTTCCCAGCCATGCGTTTGAATGGCTTCCTTGATCAGATTGGCGATATTAGGGCGTTGTGCAGCAAAAGAACTCCAATGCTGCCGATTTAGGTCTCTTCACTTGAATAGCCGTATTGAGTTGTTCCATCAATTGAACATACGAGTTCCGCGTTGATCGTTTGGTTCCGTTCTAGCAATTCGTGTTGGATAATCCCTTCCCAGTCACACCATACGCACAACATCGTTTTACGCGTGGATGAAGATCTTGTTTATCGGGGCTAAGCCATTCCTTGGGCTGCTTCTATATTAATGTACAGGCACCATTCTTCGTCGCCAGTAACGATTCGGTAAAGAGATTGTCTGTAACGAGCAAGCAAAAAGAAGGAGGTGTCGAAAATGCTCATTTTTCTCAACTTGACATTCTAATGATGTGAATATTAACATAGATAGATTAGACTAGGGCTACGCCACTGCGACCCCTTTGAATTTATTGTGGCTCCCCTCACCCTCCAAACCTGACCTTTTAATGAGACTCTTAATGCTGGAGAGCGACTCTTGGGTAAAGCTCAAAGGCCTTGGTTTTTCCTCCCCGAGAAGTAACATCCTTAGCCACACGAACCTCTCACACTAACACAACACGTGCAGTGTCGTTTCCTCCTCTTCCTGACAGAACCTACAGAGGCTATCATCTGTTTTCTGAGCCTGCATTGGCTAGTTAATAGGCCTACAATGAATATTAACATGAATTCACTCGAAAAAGAAGCATAGATAGGACAAAACATCCCCTTTCGATCATTTAAAACATTATGCCAAAAACATTTAATGGTATGCGGAATGTTAAAATTTAAAAAACGACGGGAACATAGTTGCCAACCCAATATTTAGGGCATTTCTTATATGAGGTTGTGGAAGTCTTAGCTCTTAAAAGTATTCCGTGTAAAGTTGTGGGGTTCGACTAACTTTACTTGTTGTCGAAGCTTGATGATAACTATTGAGATAGTGAAGCTTATGAATGTTAGTATGACTCAGTTATATCAGAATTCTGTTCAGATATTTTACTTTTACTTGATAAAAAACGTTTCCTAATTAGGAAACAATCTGTAATTATATTGTAGTGGAGAATTCCTCTTTAAATGAATTTGGCAAGGCGAAGGCAACGCTTTAGATGAAGAAACCTATGCAGTTTTGTATCGATTTTCGATTAGCCAGGTTATATGGGGAGGTTATACTAGGTAGAGATCATCGGCCTGAACCCCCCAAAAAAACATTTACTCCATCTACGGTCTACCTGCGCGAGATACAGCAAGCAATGGACCAGAGAAAGTTAAACGGTAAATCCTGGGCCCGTTTTTGTAACATAACCATTTACAAGTGTGGAGTAGCCGCGGGGTTAAAACTATGGGCAAAGAGGCATTAGCTTGTAAAATACACGGGGGTTTGGCTATATAGCGCACGGGTAGTACATGCAAAGGCCCTAGGGGTAGTTCTGTAAAATCTGTAAACCTTTTAAAACATTACTTACACTAAATACGAAAGCTGAACCTAAAATCCATTCTATCTTCTTTGCTTCTTGGGAGAATAGCTTTTACTGAAAGCTACAAACAAAAATATATCGTGAGTAACTCACATGACTTACTCTGAACACTTTTCGCGAAATTAAATGTTATTTAAATTATAAATAATTTCGATATTGTGCTTGTTATCATTAAAGGCACCATTTACGATTTAAAAATACGCTATAAACTGTAAAATGTATTCATTAAAAAGCCAATTTTATTCAATTTTTAAATTTTGGGTGCACATTTAATCCTTTTCAATATTTAATTTGTGATAAGTCCATAAATCACACTGAAATGGAACTTTAGAGCCTTGATCAAAAAACCACCTTGAATATTTTAATCAAATTTCCTTGGGAAAATGTTTCCAGTATAAGTTTGTAGGGCTACTTTTGCTCAATAAGTGTACTTATGTTAAAGAAAATCGTGCAAATTTTCTTCAAGAAATTAGTATAAAACAATGGAAAAATTTGTAATAGTGACATTTCAAATTGGCTGATTTTGTTTCAGTGCCTGCAAACATATACTTCTCCTGATATTTTTCAGTTTTGAGTTTGTTGACCACTTCACAAAAATACATGACAATCACAAAACAAATTTCTAAAATCTTATTTTTAGAACTGAGAAGCCATTAAAACAAATTTTAACATGTACTGTAATCATCTTTCTAACAGTATCTTCTCCTTAACTAGTCGGAGAGTACATTTATAGTTGTTGGACAAAATGATAATATTTCATTAGTTCTAGCACTAATAAAAAGTATTGGAGCTTGTATTTGTTGGTTTATGATTTTGTTGATGCATGATGTTCCTTGATAGTTACTAATACTTTTCTATTCGTCAGATCCTCTATAGTTTCGCTAAATCAGTTTTTCTCAAAACAGAAAAATGGAGAAAAAAATCTTTGGAAATACTTTAGAGACATTCTCCACCCTTTCTCCAAAATGAAGCATTTTCTGTTCCCAAAGCATTTTATGTACCTCAGAATCCAATAAATAGTAAAACCGTACGTCGCCCTGAATTTGACCCTTTAGAAAAGAAAACTTAATAAATATTTTATTTAAGGCGCTTCAATTTCTGAGGTTATTAGTGCTCGGAGTTTTTTTTCATTGGACTGTCGGCCGTTCTCGTTACAGACAACATTTTCCATCACCGGCCAGTGAACTGTTGAAAGACTGACAGCTGGATTTGAACGTGGTAACTCTGCGTGGAAATCCAATGTACTACCCTCTGTGCTAATCCTTTCTCAACGTGTGACTAATAATGTGTTTTTCCTCTTGCTCTTGGCCTGTGGTTTCATCCACCACTACTATGACTGTTTGTGTGTCCAAGCTGGGTCTTACTAATGCAGCATAATTGTTATGTTGTAAAATGGTTCTGTGTCCTTAAAGGATGCCAAGAAAGTCTTTTCTTCACGCTTTTGTCCTTAATGCCAGAAGCACTCAGTTAAATAAGCGTCAATACTCGACAGAATACCCTTGCAGGCAAACCCACACTGCCTTGAATTAACTTCGCACATCTTCATAGCCAGTAGATACGGCCTGGAGGACTTAGAAAATGACTCTGAAATTGATTTTAATTAGTTTCTTATAAACTTAGCAACACAAATGAACATAATACATTTAGCTGTGTGTCTGAAGGTCATGCTTTCCGAGATCTCTTACATTAGATTAGCATTATTGTTAACCCAGTTTCCTGATTCATTTGTCTTAGAGACTTACAAGAACCACACAGAATCAAACTAATTACTTCTTATTGTTCAGAAATTACAGTAATTACTTACAAAGTATTGTTTATTTTATAGCATAAAGAGTTCATGTTGTCTTAATTATTTTTTAATTATATTTTCAGAAACAATCTCATTGTTGTTACCTAAATGAAAAGAATAGTTTTTGAAATGCATCTACTATTAATGCATTTACTAACTACTCTTGATAACACCTTACTTAAAAATAAGTCCTGAATGCACCTCAGTGTATAAAATTTACAACTTTGTGTAAAAAAGTGACTAGATGAGGTGTAAAATGATGCGTTAAATGGCCGCTATACTCGACGCATTATTCACGATAGATTACTCTAACAAGAGGGAAGTGTTATGTTTAAAAAAATATTAAGTGAGATGGATTATTGTAAAAAATTGTTCTCAACTATTGCCAGGAGCGAACCCATGATACCAGAAGTAAATGAATTACTACCAACTTAATGTATAGCACTTAATGTATAGCATTTAAAGCATCTTTTGCCCATTTTATTTTAGTTACTTTTCTATTGAGATTAAATAGTGGCGATATGTGCACAAATAACGCTAAACAATGTCTATTTTTATTTTTTAGCAGTTCAATTTTATACAGAAATGAGGTAATAGAATTTATTACTTAATTTTGTTTTGGTTAAGTTACACCAGCGCTAGATGCAACTATTAGTAACAGTGACAATAACTGACACCACTACAAACTCACTAATTGTGGGGAGAAGTTACCCAGTGATAACACTCCCTAAGTCATCTCCAGGATTAGCTACTCTCTTCAGAAGAGAGAAAATCGCGAGGCCACTGGCGTTTGTTTCGCCTGGGAGGATGATCTGGAAGGTGATGAGATGATAAATAGCGGGACAAGAGGATTGGAATGAGAGTGCAAGTTCTGATGAAAACTTTTATAGCGAGTTCGTGCAACCTGCAAACCTACAAACGGAATTTCCAGCTCTGTGTGGATGGTTAGATTTGAAACGTAAAATGGAGCCGTTAACGATAGTGCGGAGAATTTTCGACTGAAGCGATTGAATTCTTTGAAGATTGGAGCGTTGAACTCCACAGTTTAATACCGTGAATCAGTCGTTTGTTATTAAGTGAAAGATTTGAACGTTTGATCTAGTATAGTCTTTTAAGTAGTCGATAGCGCCTGTTAACTTCAGTTCGTGTATTTTAATTTAATGTACTAATGTTAAAATTGAGAGAGAAATAGTTTTTTGGTTGTAAAAACAATACAAAAGCCGGCAGGGCTGCTCGAATATATCGAGTTGTTGAACACACAGCATTCTTATCGAATCTAAGACAATTTTATTAATTCTATACATAAAGTTCCTTAATTAAATTCGGAAATTATAAGATTTGCTACATATACGAGGGGGTACCCAAAAAAAACCGGAATTATTTTTTAAAAGCTATTTATTTACAAATTTTTTACAGAACAACCTTATCCCCTTCAAAATACTCTCCATTACAACTAATACATTTGTCCCACCGGTGCTTCCACTGTTCGAAACATTTTTTGTAGTCATCTTTAGAAATGGCTGACAGCTCCTTCTTCGTTTTTTTCTTGACCTCTTCAATGTTGTCAAATCGGTGACCTTTCATGCGTGGAAATAAGTTATATATAAGTTAAATAAAGTCGCACGGAGCCAGGTCAGGCGAGTAAGGTGCGTGGGGCAGCGGAACCATGCCATTTTTAGCCAAAAACTGTGTAACAGAGATGGCTGTGTGTGCAGGTGCATTGTCGTGGTGGAAGAACCAGTCTCCTGTTTGCCACAAATCGGCTCTTTTTTGGCGAACACTATTGCGCAATCTTTTCAAAACTTCCAAATACAAGGTTTGATTGACGGTCTGACCTGGGGGGACAAACTCTGAATGTACTACGCCTTAGGCATCAAAAAAGCAAATCAGCATTGACTTGACTTGACGATATTTTTTTGGTCGGGGTGAAGATGACGTCTTCCATTGGCTCGACTGTTGCTTTGTTTCTGGGTCATAACCATAGCACCATGACTCATCACCAGTAATGACCTTTGACAGAAAGTCTGGATCAGTTTCAAGCTGTTGTTTCAAAGCACGACATGTTTCAACTCGATGTTCTTTTTGATTGTCAGTCAGAACTCGAGGAACAAACTTGGCAGCAACCCTTTTCATCCCCAAATCTTCCGTTAAAATTCGCTGAACCGAGCTCCAAGATAACCCACTACTCTCTGACAGTTGATCAATTGTCTGTCGACGGTCTGTGAACACCAGCTCTCGAATTTTTTCAACATTTTCGTCGATTCGGGCAGTTGATGGACGTCCAGAACTAGGGTTGTCATCAATCGACATGTCGCCATTTTTAAACCGAGTAAACCACTCGTATACTTGAGTTTTTCCCATAGCGTCATCTTTGTAAGCTGTTTTCAACATTAAAACACTTTCAGCAGCATTTTTGCCGAGTAGAAAATAAAATTTCAGAGCTGCACGTTGTTCACTTAAACTTGCCATCATAAAAAACGAAAAAAGAACAAAACAGCGCTGGTAAAAACAATCACTGCAGATGAACAGAACAAGCCAGGCAGACAACACAGGCAGGACTGAACTGGCAAGGAATTGCGCTATACACGTCTAGCGGCAGAAATGCGTACTACATAAGCTCCATGCGCGGCAACGCAATTCCGGTTATTTTTGGGTACCCCCTCGTACATAGATATCATGACTGTTGATGGCTAAGAAGTCCATGATGAAGGCTTCCGTCAATTTTAGCAGTACACTATTTTAGCAGTCTACACCAAAAAAATAGTGAAGAATAAAAACACGAGACATAACCTTAATCGGCTATAAAACGTTTCACAATAGTAGTAAAATAATTGCCTTATTTTTTCAGGCGGGCTTTACGTCCAAATATCAAATTAGGTGTCGTGGAAAGAGGCGACTAGCAAACATACTTTACTGTAAATTTCTTTTATTAACCATTAAATAAAATCCAAGGTCTACGAGATCTACAAGATCTACGACACGTAAGACCGGGTAATCGAACCCAATACCACAAACCGTTTCACAATATTTTTCCTGCATATCCGAATCATTTAGCCTGTCGCCTCTTTTCCAGAAAAATTCGTGACGACCTCCTACTAGACGAATTAAACGTCAATAGCCACTTGATTTGCTCGAAAGAATATATGAGTCTAAAAGCTATCAAATTTCTAGCTAATGGAGTGCTACAACAGGGTAGTTTCTCCCCTCATTAGTTATTATTGTTCTGATCAGCTATATTACTTATGCCAAAATTTTGCCGTTCTGATGATCAAATTAAAAAAAAAGAAATTTATTACTTATTAAAATCCTGCGGAGTTGTATTATTTGTAAAAAAGGTATATTTCAGTAAATGATAATCTTCTAGTTTAAAATAATAGCTGAAAAGGAAGTAAAAATTCAGTGCTAAAGTAGAATTATAAGAATTGCTTTAATAAGGACTCGGCCTCTCGCTAGCGATCTGATTGTAATGAAAAGGAAATAACAGTTAAGTTGATCATTTTTTGCCTATTATCAGGAAGGTAATTGAATTAAGAATATTTACTTTAAGTCTCATTAGAAAAGATCCCAGAGGTCGGAAAGAACTTCGTGTTACAATTCCTGTTTAAATTAATTTCACTGTTTCCATTCAAGAAAATGACTGAATTTCCTTTTTTTTCCTCAATTTCTTTGAGCTCCTTTCTCATTTTACTGATTGTAAATTGGTAATGAGTTTTTTTTTCCATTCAAATGACGCTTTTCTAATTCTTTCTCTCAAGTTACCTTTTGTCTTCTGACACCCTACTTTTGACAAGCAACTTCTTATTATTCCATTCTAAGAAGGGTCCACACTTTTGTTAAAGTAATATCTCTTATTTCTTCTTCATACTGAATTAAGAAAAGTGTTTGGTACAGTTTTGTTAATTTTTTTATTTGACGTGAATACATCTTTAAATTTGCTATCATATGGAGGCAATCCAAAAAAACCTAATGATAACAAAATCGGGGGATACAGTTTGGCATTATAGTTTCGAATCTATCGTCTACATCCAAAATTAAATTAGACCACTGGATAGCTAAAGGATCAAAGAATTCATTACGATAAGCGAGGACTGTGACGCATCGCGCACAGTGGAGGGGAAGCGCCGCCATTTTGAGATCATTTTGCTGCGTATCGAGATTTGCAATTAGTATAAATTTTGACTTGGAGAAGCTACGATGTTCGTTTAAGTTTTAATCGTCTGCTGTCGTCACAATCTATCGATTGTATATAAAACATTAGTGTAAAATATTGGCAGTGAATATAATAAGGTGTTAGAATAAAAAAAATATTATCAAAAATATGTAATGTCGGCCTTTACGCGTCGAAAAGCCAAAACCAAATACAGAGATCGTATACGGTTGGAAAGGGCTTCTCAAGAACAATCGAATGGTAATAATAAAACACCATATGACCGAGTCAAGCTGTGCCGGGAACGTACAAAAATGAATGCGGCCGAGCGGATCAACGACAGTGTCAGTACATCTGCAGCTGGGGCGGTTGAAATTATGCAAGTGGATGATGAAATCGCTTCCACATCGACTACGGACTGTATCGCACCACTGTTGGGCTCTAAATCGCGGCGCAATGAGTTTAATTTCATCAACGTCGATAAATAATGACTTTGATTTCATCCTAAATACATAAATAAAAATATTTTAAATAAAAAATATAACCCGTTACGTAAACGTATTCACGTACAACACACGGCCGTGACCTTGACACAGTCACAGTTTTTTTTTGTATCCGAAGAATGACTTTTTGATCAAATCAATTTCCGGCTTTACTAAAAACGATTTGTCTATTTGAAAACTAGTTTATTTTGTCCTTAAAACTTTTCTCGAACCTTTTAGCAGCATCTTGGGTGACCGATTTTCATCTCCAAAATATTCTGGTTGTTAGTTAGGACTTTGTGAACACAGACTACTACATCCGCGTAAGGTTCTAAGCCACAAACTATTTTCTTGTAACATCGAACATTTGAGACATAATACGTTTTTACTAACATTATGCAGTGTTGTAAAACCTTTCATTACATTTAAATAATTTAATTTGCCTATGAATTATTTATGTAGCCAATTAAAAGACCGACATCTTTTTGAATTGTAAAATTTCTTTCATTTTACGAAATATTTTATGTACAACTAAGTAAGTAGATGAACCGTACTTTGTAACGTCTTAATTTCTCATAATTTCATAGTCTTTAACTTTTCCACCAAAATTTGCAAGAGAAATATATTATTGAGATGTTTTCTCTCTTGCTGATAAAACCGAGCAGAGTTTTCAGAGAGTTTGTTACTAGAGAGAGGTAATTAATTGAACTGTCTAACTTATCAAGTCCCTGTAGAGGAGGTGGGCAGAAAAGTTGATTGTAAGAGCTAAATCTATTGAAATCGCCTAATTCAGAATTCAATACGCCTTTATACTTATTTATTTTGAAGTATAGCTTTGTAAAACGAAATGATTGATGGCTCTACCATACTGCCGTTATTATTTAAATAAATTACTTTACACAGCTTTTATTTATTTATTTTTTTTGGTTTTATTTAGGACTTATTGTTATTTTTGCTAATTACAAATTGATTATGTCTCTTTATTTTTCTAAAAAAGTTTGAAGTGGAATGATATTTCTCACGTAATAAAAGAATGTTACAAGAACACGAATTTGTGAACGTTTGCTGAAAATCTTGCTCAAAAATCAGTAGGTAATGTCTTCTACTGCCAATCTTGCTTAGGATGGGGAATAACGAGATGTGGTATCCCTGCCAATTCTCCCACTTTAGACAGCAGGTCGTTTTTTTTGCTACGCTTTCGTATAATAGTCTCTCTCTATCGCCACTCAGGACCTCACGGATCTGTCTTGGAGAAACCTACATAGAGCTAAGATTGTTTTGATTTTAATTCTGTGACAATGCAGATGATTTTCAACTCACAGCTTTCAGGACAATTTAAATATTATGCATGAACATTTTCAGAGTCATGAACAGAGTCGCTTACTTGGACTAACATGGAACACCAAAGAAAAAATTCTTTGAAAACGAGATACAGTCGAGCCTCCCATAAAGGACACTCTCATTAGCGGCCACCTCCATTTACAGGCAGTTTTTGGATTTCCCCGTTTTACCCCTATACACTTTTTGTAAAAAAGAACCTCCGTTTAACTGTCACACTACATAGCGTCCGCGGACATTGATTTTGGGGAACGGATTAAATATTTCACCTCCAATCAACGACCACCTTATTATTAAAAGTTCGTTTGACTTTATAAAAATAATTATCCCCTCTAAAGTTTTTGTTTTTTTTCTGGTTTTTCCTAAAGTTTCCTATATAAGCTCATACATCTTGTACCATTTTAATCATTTTTCAATATAACTTTGGGCGAAAAATACTATTTTTTCCGATATGTCTCTCAAACGAAAGTGGTTAACACTAGAAGAGAAAATAAATGTGTTGGAAGATTTTGCAAAAACCAAATCGAGCCATCTTCAACTTGCCGAAAGGTTTGTTCTATTTTTCTAATAATAGATGATAGTATGATGATAATTTTACCATAAATTATTATTGTTATGAATAAATATGATGATTATTATAAAAATTGTTATAAAAATTATTAATTAAGTCAATAATACATAGTTTTTTGAAAAATGTTTTGGATAATTAAGAAAAACTTAATGCATATTATATAGCTAAATAATTATGCAATTATGTACGTTTTTAAATCTATTAATAATAAACAATTTTTAAATAGATGTTTGGAAAAAAAACCCAAATTTTTTCATTATGAAACTTGCCTACCTCCTTCTAACGGCCACCTCCAAACAGCGGCCACTTTGCTTTCCCCCGCCAGTTGAGAAGTTCGACTGTACTTTCATGTTAAACATTTACTGTACAAATGACCGAAACTAGACATAAAAAAGCAATCTACAACATTTCAAAGCCAAAATGAAACCAATTTGGATTTATGGACTGTAACTTAAGGAAAGTATCAAACCTACACACCCTGAAGAAACCTAAGACATAAAATGTTCCTCTCATAATGCAATGCCTCTATGATATTAAACATAACTATTCACTGAACTAAATAATCCATTCGTAAGTGACCTAACACCCAAGAACCTTAAAAAAAAGATTCCTCAACAAGACAGGCTCACATAAAAACCTACATATCCTTTCTTCGGTCTTTTCTGACCGACCATCCATAGTAATACTCACAGACGTACCGAGAGAGACAGAGGATCCTGTCGAGTAAGTGCAACTGCGCAATTAATCCGTACGTATGTCGTTCATGTAAATTAACATTAATTGTGTGCTAATGAGTAATCATGGAGTAAGATATCTAATTTGTGAAATCCATATTTAGTAATTGCTGCCCGAAAATTTGGGTCTCATTAAAGTAATTAATAACAAAGAGAAGCGACGTGCGCTAATGGTATGTACCAATTACCCATTAATTTATAATTATTTCCTATTTAGGACTGGTATTAGTTTCTATATCAATTATATAATATTGTAAAGTCCTACTTCCGCATCAAAATTTGTGAAAAAATATCAAACTCGTTAAACGAAAATCCTTTCTTTTGAAATTGGTACCTAACCCTCATTTAACATCATATTCATTTTTCTTCTTTTTATTTTATTTTATTATTTATAATGTAAATTTTATATTTTTGAATATAGTTCTTAAATAAACTAATTATTAAATTACACGTTTGCAAAAAATCGTACTGGATTTGATGATTCTGATCAGTTATATTCTTATGGTAGGTGAATTCCTTTCATAATGTTGACGCTGTTTTGAGGCCTACTTTTTTGCAATTAATCACAGATTTCTGCATCAATTTTTAACATAACCCCAATTATTGTATACCGTTCGAAAGGTGATCGTATGTAGATGTTTTTCATTAATAGTGCACGTTTTTACAGATATATTATTTTTAAGAAAAATGAAGTCATAGTTTTTGGAAAAAATTAGAAACTTGTTATTCCTTATGTTTAGGCCACTAAGTAAAATACTTAATATTATTATTTTGGAATACAAATTAGATTATTTAAAAGGAAATTTAACCTTCTTTCTAATGAGCTTACTAAAATTGGTGTAGCTTTAATAGTTTGAGAAATATAGACAACTTTTTGCTAAAAAGTAGTAGTAACTTGAAAAAACATAAAATTAAAAATATCTTTAAAACGGAGCCGAATCGAGCCATAGTTTATATGGAATTTTTTGTTGCAAATAATGCCCAGAATTGTCTCCCGAAGTTACGGTAGTCTTATGCTGAACACCCTGTATAATAACAACTTTATTGAATCCATTGTAACACGCATATTTTTATTGTTTCTGACCAGTTATAGGTTTTCATTTGTCATCAGAGATTGATTCGTCAGTTTAGTGTATTTGTAATGTAGTTATTTGTAAGGATTAGTAATTTAGTTTTACAGAATGGTGACATCAAAATAAAAGAAAAAGTAGATATTCAGTACTTTCATCATTCATCCTTTTCTACTTGGGCTGAAAGATTCCTGTTCCTTGTAAAACAGTCAACTAGGGAACTGTAAATAACTAGGATTAAAACATTACTAAGATGTCCTAAAAATTGTAATAAAACAAGAATACTTCAAAATCATGTCTGCAAAACAAATAGTCTTCTATTTACAGCCGAATAAAAGCGTTATTTGCAACGTTCTTAAAATAAATATACAACCAATTAGTTAGTTAAAAATACTTTAAAAAATTAAAAGCAATTTGTTTGATTAAAGTTTATTGAGACAAAAATGTACTGGTGTTCTGTAAGTACATCATTAATGCAAGTTAAACTTTTTAAATAAAATCTTTTATCTAGTTTTTTAACTACTTTTGCTAATAATATTATTAACAGTTGGATCTTTTTATTATATTTAGTTTATTTACTTTTAATATAAAAGAGGAAAACAAAACTTTAAAAGAATATTTATTTAATATTTATTTTTTTTAAAGGAATCATTTCCAACAGGTTTTCTATTAATTATTACTGATAATTTTTATTTTCTCTCATTCTACAAAAAAAGAGATGGTAATTATAATCGAAGGGATTTTCTGTTATGTGATTTTGGAAAAAAAATATCGGTATAAAGGTTTCCAGAACGTGATAAATGTTTTTCACAGAACAGCCTCCATTTTTATCGCTTAGGTTATCCACCTGATAATGCCTCGATAAGGGTTTTCGTCAAATTAAGTCAACCAGAATTTACCACTTCACCGAACTGTTTTTCATTTTTCTTTTGGAAAACATCATTAAATAGTTAGGCTTTCCTCTAATGTAATATTTATGCAAATAGTACGTTCTTATCACCTTAATAATATTAATAAGAATCAAATGTGGAGACTAGATTTTTCAAATTTGAAGAAAACTTCAAATGTGGTTACCAAATGTGTCACCTTTACATATTAGATTTTTCAGTATTTTGAGCGATTTTCAAAACTGTTTCCTACGATCTTATTTAAAATATTTTTTCTAGTAAAAAATCGATTACGCGAATTTCTGGGTGATAGGTTAAATAGATTCTTTTTATACTGCCATTTTTGTTTTAGGTACAGTCCTAATATCTTGTGTACTTTTTAAAGAGGGAGGTTTAAATGCGGTTCTAAAGTGGAATTTAAAAGCAAATTTCGTAACCGTAAGTACTTCTATGCTCAATAGATTGCAATTTCTAGGCAATGGCTCCGAGATGATATTAGTGTTGACTCCGTATACACATTGCATTTACTGCAGTTTTTGGATTAAATTTCAGTTTAAAGTATAGTTAAAACAGTAAATGTTTTGTTGAAATTAAATATTATCTAAGTGTTCACCTTGTAAGATAATTGCAACTTTGAGAATACTAGTTTGAGGAAATAGTGTTAGTTTTCCTCACCAAATCTCTTCTGCTTATTGTGTGCACCTTGGTTCTACAAATGAAGAAAACGAAACAAAAGGTATTCTGCGAGAGTATTCTGAATATACTAGGTTTTCTGATTTACTGATATCTATAAGGAGAGAAGAAATTAATCAAAATCCCTAATCAGGAGGTAAATTTATCTACAGAACTTTTAAAAACCTGTTATTTGTTTCTCAGGAACTCAAAACTGATATTATGATGAAATGAAATCTCAAAATGCAAAATCTCCACGATTAGAATATGACCTCTTACTTGTGAGAAAAGAATAAGGAAATAATCAAATTCTGAAGACTTTTTGTAAGGAATGGTGCTGCTGCTCCCTGGCCATAACAGCCCATGAAGGGCCTGGACCTCAGCCACAACAGCTTTCCAACCTTCACGGTTCCTCGCAGCCGTTCTCCAACCTTGCAGGTCGACCGCCTCAATATCGTCCCTCAGCCATCTCAGCCGTGGTCTGCCTCGGGGCCTTCTCCCGCCAGGATGATATCCTCCATGTGTCCCAACCATAGCAGTCTTCCTGCCTTTTATGCAAGACACAATATCAGGCTCACCTGCAACAGTTCAGCCACTTCTTGGTTCGTCCTGATTCTGAAGCCTTCCTCTGTTCTCGCAGGTCCAAATATTCTCCTTAATATTTTCCTTTCCCACCTGCGTATCCTTTGCTCATCCGCTCGGGGTAAAAACCCACGCTTCTGAGCCATAGGTGACAATCGGGGCCTCAGCACAGTCTTAAAAAGCCTTATTTTTGCTGCTCTTGACACATTTTTACTTTTCAACACCGTTTGAAGAGCCCATAAGCAACTATTTCCAGCAGCCATTCCTGCAGCAATATCTTCTGTTATTTCGTTTTTAGAGGTGAACACTGAACCCAAATACGAGGTGTGTTCAAAAAGTAACGGGAATTTTCGTTTTTTGAAAAAAATATTTATTTATTCATCTACATTAATATTGTCGCCTTCAAAGTAGTCCCCTTCGCATACAATACACTTGTGCCAGCGCTTTTTCCAATCCTCGAAACACTTCTGAAACTCGATCTTTGTGATAGCTTTCAGCTCTTTCAGCGATTCGCTTTTAATGTCATCTATGCTTGTAAAACGACGGCCTTTTAATGTTCTCTTTATGTTTGGAAATAGAAAAAAGTCACATGGAGCCATGTCTGGCGAATATGGAGGCTAGGGCATCGTTAAAGTTTTGTTTTTGGCCAAAAATTCACGAACAAGCAATGAAGTGTGAGCAGGTGCATTATCGTGGTGCAAAATCCATGAATTGTTTTGCCACAAATCCGGGCGTTTTTTTCGGATTGCTTCACGCAAACGGCGTTGAACTTGTAGGTAGTACTCCTTATTGATTGTTTGACCTTGTGGCAAGAATTCATGATGCACTATGCCATTAAAATCGAAGAACACAGTGAGCATAACCTTCACATTCGACCGCGCTTTTCGAGCCTTTTTCGGTCTTGGCGATCCAGAATGCCTCCACTGGGACGATTGAGCCTTAGTTTCGACATCATATCCGTAAACCCATGTTTCGTCACCTGTTATAACACGTTTCAGTAGATCCGTATCGTTGTCGACTTCATTGAGTGACTCTTGAGCAACTTCCATTCTCCGCTGTTTTTGTTCGAAATTCAACAATTTTGGAACAAATTTTGCTGCCACACGTTTACATACCCAAAACATCCGAAAAAATTTCATGGCATGAGCCAATTGATATGGCAACATCATCAGCGACTTCTCTGATTGTGATTCGGCGATCGTTCATAACCATTTCTTTCACTTTTTTCACGTTTTCATCGGTTGTTGATGTGCTTGGACGTCCAGGTCGTTCGTCATCTTCAACGTTTTCGCGGCCATCTTGGAAACGCTTATACCACTCGTAAATCCTTGTTTTACTCATAGCAGACTCACCATATGCCTTTATTAACATTTCACACACTTTATTTCATTTTTTACGCAAAATTTAATACAAATTCTTTGATCCATTTTTTTTAACAAACAAAAATCGCCAAGCTCGAAAAACACGTCTAACCTTAACGGCTGCCACTTAAGAAGTAAACAATGAATATTACTGAAAATTTTATCGTACTTCAGGGGCATGTGTACCAACATAATAAAAAAAAAAATTTTACAATCAGACTCTCCAAACCCGCGAAATTTAAAAATTCCCGTTACTTTTTGAACACACCTCGTATTTGAAATTCCTTACTCCTTCAAAGGTATATTTCCCCACCCGTAGGTTCCGAAATATCCTTCTCTTTCTTGTTACAACCAAATATTTGGTTTTCTGACAGTTAACCTCCAATCCAAACTCTTTGGTACGGAATGCTAACTAAAAAATAAAAATAATTATAAAAATTGATGCGAGCGGATCTACCATTACTTCCCCTGGGGAGATATGAGGTAAACTTTTTGACTTTAATGGAGGGGATAAAAGTTACCAACTGCTATTACAACTGTCCGACTAACTTGAACTAATGTGACAAGTTGAGAGTTCCATCAGTGGCGAGTTGGTTCCAGTTACTTTTTCTCTTCTAAGGGCAGACGGAACTGCTGACGAGGGTCTATCCTGGGCACGGCGAGGCTTCTTTCTTACTTTTCATAACATTACTTTAATATTAACAAAATTTTTAAGTCTTGTATCTTTTTATATTTCTTAAATATTTATTTTCTGGAGATTAATAACAGTTTTTCAATAACTGGGCACACATCTTTTATCTATCGCAGCCTCCTTACTGACTTCATTTTTAATTTAACTGAAAACTCAAGCTCTCTTTGAAAACATCTTTCTCGAAACCTCATCTTTTTGGTTAATTGAATGATTTTTGGCTGGCTGCCTCTTCCACTTTTATGGAATTTGTAACTTAACATATATCCTTGAGGAAATTATTCTAGGATGTTCAGTGTAGCTATTAGTAAAATTTAATTCCGTTATCATTTCTCTAAGTAGTTTGAGATTTCTGTTGGTGAGACTGTTTTTATCAATTAATTGAATCTCATATCTCTTGAGATACTTGATTAGTTCGTTACCATTCCATTGATTTCAGTTATGCATACATTTTAACACTGAAATGAAAGTGGCATTGCTATCACCTGCTTCCTAGCGGGCAATTAAACATTTTTTTAGAGTTTATATGAAAGAAAGCATACGGGATAAAGGAGTAACATTTGTATTCTTTAGAAATGACAAATAATTTTAAAAAAAATTAAATAATAGTTCTTGAAAAGAGAAGTAAATAAAGTAATCGTAATTGTCAACCTTAACTTTTGCACGTTAACTGGTAACTGCCTGATTGTTTTTAATATGTCCCTTTTCCACAGTGTACCTCAGTAACTTGTGATCCTTCGCCGACTGTTCAAGAAGGATAGTTATACATTATTGGTGACGCATAACCTCCAAGAAAGGTTGTATCTTCACTAAGACGTTTTTTCGTTCTTACAGTGATATACGAGGTGTGGCTATTAAATAACGAGACTATTGCTATAAAACATTTTATTTTAAATTTATACATATTTAGTTATTATCACCTTCAATATACACCCCTCCCCTATCCCTACAATGCTCCATGCAAATTTACCATTGTTCGAAACAGTGCTGGAAGTCTTTTTCTGTCAGCTCCTGCATGACGAGTGCCGCTTTTCTTTCACAGCCTCAACGGACTGAAATCGTGTTCCTTTTAATGCAGATTTGACTTTGGGGAACAGATAAAGTTACATGGGGCCAAGTCAGGCGAATAAGGCGGATGGCCTAAAACTGGGATGTTGTACTTGGGTAGAAACGTCTTGAAAGACAATGCAGTGTGAGCCGGCGCGCTGTCTTGATGGAAAACCCATGACTTGTTCTTCCACAAATCGGGTCGTTTTTGCCTTACTTTTTCACGGAGTTGAGCAAGCGCCTCACGGTAGTAATATTGATTAATTATAATCGATATTTTCATCCGTTTTAGATGTGGAAGGGCGACCCGGGCGGTCATCATCTCCGACATCTTCTCGGACATCTTGGAAACGCTTGAACCACTCAGAAACTTGTAAACATTCATCGCCATAAACTTCTTTTAATAAAAGATAAGTTTCAGTAGCAGTTTCATGTGAAATTTCGCGACAATTCGTTACTCTACTACACATGTGTAGTATCATGTTTCCGGCAAAACGAAACTAACAACTCTTACACAAACGACGGTTCCGGTCAGACATATTTCTCTACATACAGGTGAGACGCTGCAATCGAAAGAAAAGGCTTTACGCTGCACAGCTGTCGGTCTTTAGGATTTGGCGCATACATAGTTCTTCTGTAGCAGCATCAGTCTCGTCATTTAATAGCCACACCTAGTACAGTTCTTTTTCCTCTTGAAGAAATGTAGAGTAACACCTGCACATCTTCCAGACTCTTCAATTGTGCAGAACTGGTTGCAGTTTCTGTAACTCAACCAATCCGCATAGCCACGCCCTGAAGAAGACAATATATTTGTCGAAACGTTGGCAAAAAGACGAGTTGTTGTTTTTGTATTTGACCGATTCCTCGCCAATTTTGAATCCTTAGTTTAATAATTTACGGTCACGAACCTACTATATATTCATTTTTCATTTCCGTTTACCATAACATCCTGATTCTTTATCACAATTCTCTATTCTCTAAAAATTACTGTATTGTTTTCAGAAATATATGTATTGATTTATATTTGTGTATAACATTCAACTCTTTTGGAATTTATTACTGCTATACAATATCTGCTACAAGTGAAATACCCACTGTTAGTTGCCTGTTACTAATAAATCTGAAATCAACATTCATACAAACTTCTTGTTTCGTTGTTTATGCAATTAAAAATTTCCTAGCAGTTTATTCTAAAAACATTGTTAACTTCTACAGCATGCTTCATCACTGTAGTAAAAAATGATACTGAAAAAAAGATACGATATATCTCAGATCCATTAAACTCCTCCCTATTCTGTCCTAGCTTTTGACTTTGTTTCTAAATTGATTTTTATTTAAATACTTTCAAGTTCATTATTATGATCTAGAAGGTTTTTGCAGGTAAATTGTTTAGCTCAAAGTTTAATTGAATTGAGTGCAGTGCACTGTGCTTCCTATGGTGCATTGCAGGTGATTAGTAAGCAGCTTAGTGCATATGCAAATTGATATACAATAATCAATGATGCAATATTTATCTTTGAAAGCTGTGTACAACCAAAGCAATATATTGGATTGCGCCTGAATCCCTTTTATTACATGTTATACTGTTACTAGAAATATAAAAGAGATTTTTCAATTATACTAAGCAAAGAAGAACTGGTAAAGAACAGAGGTACAAGTTCATGAAACAATTTTAATCTGTGATTTAGGGGCGTCAAATTTAATAGGCTCATTTCTTTCGCTACCACAGAGAAAAACAAAAATAACACAAAATTTTTGAACAAAATCGATAAAGATAAAAGAAAAAGTTGTCTTTCAGCAACAAACAGGTCTATTCATGAACTTGGAAGCTTGGATGATAATAAGGATGATTTTATCTGTCCTAATAAGCTTATTTCCCTATCGTATCTATGATCTAGCAGGTTTCTAACATTCAGAGAGATTGCTTCATCTACTTTCTGTAGATAAAACATTTTGAATTTCACTTCTTTATTTAGAGATATCTGTTCATACCATGAATTAAATGTTATTAAATCTGAGGTTTTGGGGAGCCAAAAAAGTTCTTAGGAATAAAAAGGCAAATTTGGGAGTTGAGCTTCTCTAAACAATATTTTGTATTGAGTCTGATTAAAATCGATTTGAGATTCGATTGGTGGATAGATGATTATTTTCATTCTTAAAACTAAAAACAGGCTTGGATACTGAATACCGTAAAACAGTTTTACTACATAAAAGCAATACCATAATTCATGCTGAATATTTTTGAGAAAGTTTCTATGAAATAGGAAAACTTTTGCTTTTCTCATTTTTAAATTCTTTTTCCAATTTATTTCTGGTTGATTCAAATTTTGACAGAAATTCAGGCAAAACCATTGTAGAATTTTTGACGGCCAAATTTTGCTGTACGTATGTGTTGTACACCTTGCACATGCGCCTTTGAAGTGTTGGCCTTGCGTGCACTTGCCATTTTAGCCTAAACTTGCTTTGATTGTCAAGCACAAGCAGGGCGCTTGTCAGAATATAGCATGAAGGCAAAATGAGACTTAACTATGCGTGGGAATAATTCAAGGCAACTCGTACCTTTCCCTTACCTTACCTTACACATTGAGGTTTTACTACTCTAGCTGCTTGAGTTGTCGTCAGAGGTATATTTCCTCAGAGCATATCAGTCCATACAAGTCACAGCCGATTGGAAGAGCGCAAAGTAGGGCGATTTCAGTACTTCTTTCAGTCAATAAATATCACAGGCTACTCAGTTTCTCTCAAGTAGGCATTCTAATTCAGTTGATTATCTAGAGTTAGTCTCCAGATAATGGACGGTGCATCCTCTGTTTATCTTCAGCTGCGAGAAAACCAATGCCTGAGTCTTTGATTCATTCTCTGTCATATGATTCTTTCCGAAGTTACTGGAAAATTAAAATTAATTAATTTTATTAGATAAAAATGTAAACTAACGAAAAGGCTATTATTTTTTAGTTTGTTTTCTAAGATTGCCACAGTTCCCAAAATCTTCTAGTTACCTTAATTTTTATATAATTTAATTGAGATTTTGGTACATTAATCAGAGTTTTAACAATTCATTTTTATGTTGTCTTTCACCTTCTTAATCAAATGAATTAACATTTCTTTTCCTCTACACTACTCTGTACATATGCAGACGACACAGCCATCTATATTAGCCACAAGTACACATCCTACATCAGCTTTATACAAGTTACAGACCCACTTACATAAAATAGAATCCTTGGCAAAGAAGTGGCGGATTAAAATGAACCCACAGAAATGCCAGCGTGCCACGTTTACTGTCCGGCGGGGCTCCTGTCCACCTGTCCACCTTCAACAGCAATCCTCTTCCTTGTACAGATCTGGTGCGCTACCTTGGGCTCTCTACATAGACAAACGACTCACGTGGAACCCACACATTAGACTTAAAAGACAAAGCAATGATAAAACGTGCGAAACTGCTTTACAGACTTATTTGGACGACGCTCCAAATTACCCATTGAACTCAAACGCTTAATATACAGTACTATTCTCAAACCTATGTGGACTTATGGACTACAGCTATGGGGTTCAGCCAAACCTACAAACATACGGACAGTCCAAGACATTTCAGTCAAAACTCCACCGACAGATAGTTGACTCTCCTTTCTATGGTGACTAACCTCACTCTTCACTACGACCTCAACATTCCCTTTATAGACCAACTCGCTAAGACTAAATACCAAAAATTCCATACTACTCTCTCGATTAGCTCTAATCCTCTTGTACTGTCTCTCGCTTCCTCTGACATCCCTAATACTCCTCGCCGACTGAATCGCCAGTGGTCCCGCGACTTCCATGTAGGCTGAAGACCTAAATCATTATTCTCCTATCTCTCCTCTCTCCTCCTCACATTCTCCTCTCACCTATAGAGAGTGCTACCGCTGGGTAGCTTCTCTCCTCCTGCTCTCCTCCAGCACCAGTTCATCATACTCTTCTCATTTACTGATTGTATACAATGTATACAGATTGTAAATTACAAATACATTTAAAAAAAAAGTATCTCATCGTCTTAATCAAATTAATCAACATTTCTTTGAAATTTACTGTAATTGACATAAATTATATTCAAAGAAACGTTATGAATTCATCAAAATATTCTGTTTAATGTGCCTGGACTAAATTAATTCTGTTAGTAATTTTACCCGAATTGTTTTGTTATAATTGTTTCATAATTAACCGGCTAAATAACAGAGTTTCGCTACGATTTCATTACTATTATGAGACATTCGCGTATAATTGGAGTCATAATGGATATAACGTTACAGTCCACTTTAAAACAATTATAAACTTCTCCATAAATGGTCCTAAAATTCAAACAATTTAAATTGAGAAATCAAACATTACGCTTTTTGAACCTGATCAATCTTTATGGCAGTTTGATCAATCAACATAGCCAGACTTGGTTAGCGTACCCCCTCAACCCCTGCCTCAGATTATGTGCTAAGAACTATCCTGCAAACAATCCTGAGTTTTCTATCTGGCTGAAGAAAGACCAGGATGTCAAGAGAGATATAGAAATTCTTCAGATACACACCAGCCATTTCGTATACTCTGCCTCCAGTGCTTTATTTGTCATAGCGTAGCCCATTTTAACCGGATACTGCATTGATAATCGTTGTCTATTTGGAACAAATGAAGTCGTGTGTGTAAAAAACGACACCTAGCAGCTTGTGAAGCGTTTGTGCAGTCTTCATCTGCACAGTTTCCGAGGATCTAGAACGCGCGACAACCATCCTTGACGTGGTACTCCTTTCTGGTAATCTTCAGAAAATTTCCTGTCATCGTTAATCACCCTCTTGGAAGCCCGGCTACCAAGTTCTTTTACTCAAAATGATGTTTCTACGTCACATAAACGAATAGGCGGCAGTATTAACTGTTTTCGATTATCGATTTCTCCCGATGTCAAAAAAAAAGGTCAATTAATAGGTATCTTCTAGGATGCGTTCAGTTAAAAAAATAAAATAAAATGCGTAATTTGTGTCTCTCTTCTAGCGTTTTTATCGTGGTTTAAGATTAAAGTTTTAAATCCTTTAGACGAAATTTATAACTTATTCCAAGAACTCTTATCTATAATGTAACTTGAAACAAAAGCGAAGTTTTCTGGGACAATTGTGGGGATTGGGACGTTGCTATATTTTATTCATGCTTAGCGGGTTTTCCCTGATTTTTCGTAGATGAGCATAGAAAATTTTCTTTTTCCTAGGTAACAGTAAAAGTAAATAAGGTTTTTCTTTCTGTTGGAAAACATAAGATTATCGAATGAATTGTTCTTAGCCTGCGTCAAGGCCTCAATTCCTGAGTGTATCTAAGAACCTTAGTGCTAGATGTAAACTTTCTCGCCCTTGAGGTTTCAAGATTTCTTGATGAATGAGTAACTGGATTATATATTTAAATACAATTATTAAATACAATGTATAGCCTAATTCCATCGTAGAAACTTTAGCAACTAACAATCAGGTGACCTTTTTTTTTAGCCGAAGTTATTTACTATAAATTTCTTTTTTTATATCATTTAATAAAAATCTAAGGCCAAAACCGGGAATCGAACCAACAACCACAATACACTACGGAATTGCGGTCCATATCTCTTAAAACTCGGCTATCTTGGTGCCTACAGATAATGTAATTTGATAAATGTCTAATGATGTAATAATAATAAATATATTGTAAATGCGGTTTTTTTTTTTGGGTTCTTTTTACCTCGCGATAATTACTGACGTTGCCTTAATTGATACAAGGAGGTGTTTTCAGATTTCAGTTCTTGTACTTCTAATTATTTACCAGCTGTGTTAATAAACGCTAAGAGAAAACATTATTTTAAAAAAAACAACTAATTGATCTTTATATATTGATCTAAACAATTGTGCCGACGTAATCTATGCCTTCAACAGCTTTACAGTTTAGTTGTCTGCTTCGTCATTAATATTTTAATTAAGAAAACAAAGTATCATCTCAAATTTTTTGATTGCGTATTTTTACCGGAACTCTTCAATTTTTAGCTTTCCGGAGTTTCGTAAAAGTGGTTTATAGAAAATGTTCTGTGTTTGAGTAAAATATCTCCAAAACTTCCTCACTATTCATCAACTACGATATGGCGATAATATCTTTTAGTTCATTTAAATGTTTTACGATAGTTGATTATTTAACTTATAATCGATTAACTTGCAATATTTCTGGCAGTTCAATGGTTAATTTAGTATTTGAACATTCAGGCTCCAATATCTATTTTTGTAAAAATAACTATGCCCTACTAAGATACATTATTATTTTTTTCTAACCGCAACTTAAAGGGAAGATGCAGTTAAGGAGAGAAGTAGAGATATTTCCACTTCTTTTAGCGTTAAAGTGAAGTATGTATAATCCTTTTTAACTCAATATTTTGGCGAATAAGAATATTATTAGCTAACTCGGCCACCTAGATCATTGTTAGATTTAATTTAAACAATTCTAGATGAGTCATTAGCTAGTTATATGCTTATAATTTTAACAATGAACAGCAACAAGTCATGTTCATTTGGAATTTTTGGCCCAGTAGCATTTTGTGCCCAAATTGTCGAGCATTTACACGATTCGTTGTGAGATAGGCTTACAAAGGATTGATTATCATTGCTAATATGTTCATTCTAATTGGAGTGAACGCTTCTCTTCCCGGACATAAAATATATGCCGGACATCAAACAGCACCTATCTCATATTACCATCAAATGCCAAAACATTAATTTATCGACTCCCAAAATACTCGAATGTAGGTGTACATAAACTCTCTAAAATTCAAAATGTACTACCAAATATTTTTTACCTTCTCTTTAACTCTAAATTGTGTAAATTGTGATTTACTTTTATTTGTGATTATGCAATTGGTATAAATGAAAAAGATAAATGATATCTTTGGATGCATTTTTGGACAAATTTGAAAAAAAAGCTATTGAATGGATTGGTAAGTATTTATATCTTTTGTTAATAGTTCATTAAGTTCATTTTAGAGCACTTAGTATAAAAAGAATTTAATGCATTTTGGTTTAGTTATACTTCTGTTATAAAACAGTATTTTTAAAATAGTTTAGTTTTCTAGCCACTGTGTGCGAAAAAGTGGGGTTTACTTTTGATTTTATCCGTTTTATTGTATTTCAATTTCTAAATTGAATCTAAATCCTCACAGATGTTGATTAATCAGTTTGGTTTAGATATTTCGAAATTACTCACGTTACCGTCGCGAAATTACACTTGCTGGCTTTTATTTTAGTTATAAAATCATAAAGGAGGGTTTGCCCTATAATTTAAAGAAAATTTGGGAATTTTATCTTTTATAGAAAAAGAGAAAAAAATTGTCAAAGTTGGGTGTTTTTCAACGTTACGCTTTTACGTGCAGTTTTTGTTGATCAACCCTTATACAACTGTCCTACCGGACAGTTTTAATAACAATCAAAGACATTATCCAACACTGCGGACATAACCACATTTTAATAAGTTGGTTTTATACTTCGACGGTAAGTTCTAATTTTTTAGTTTCAGATAGATGGCACGATCAGAAGTCATTAGATTTAAGCTTAAGCTGAAATCTATCTGCCGGAAGAACAGCTAGATGATTCTTTTCTTTTTTGTTTTAAACTTTTTTCCGAAATTGCTTTTAACAACTTTTTTAAAATTTTTTTATTGCCACTTCATTCTGTGGTGAGTTGTGATCGTACTCTTGTAACTAGGGAATCCCGTGGATACCAAATTGTGACTATTACTATATTTATTCATTGTAAAAGTAGAGATGTGATATTTTAAAGCCTGTAACGAGAGAACATTGGTCCAAAAGTCAACAGTACGCTAAAGAAAAAGGCTCTAAAAAAAATAATAATTAAAAATAAAATATATCTGTTCCGACTTCATCCACGTAAAGCTCGCCTTGGAAAAAATATACGTTTCTTCTTACAATTATTGTAAAATTTTGTCCGTTTTTTAAAGTCATTTTCAAAGGTTTTTAAATTTTTTTTTTTCCTTAATAAAGAACGCTTTTATGAAGAACACAAAATTTACATATTTATCGTTTAGTTAGAAAAAGTTTTTAGGCTTGCGTTTTACTTCTTCTATTTTTTAATTTTTAAATTCCAGGGGTAATAATAAAAGTGGTTTATTGAAGCTGGCAATATAATAAATTTAAAATTTTTTAAATCAAAATCTTAATTTTGAATTAATCGATTGGATTTTAACAAATATAATTATGAAATCTTATTAAACAAATTACCAGATGAAATTCAGTACTTCAGTAATCTACTACGTTGTGTTTGCATTTTCGGTTTACAATAATAATAATAAATTTATTCCATTTAGATATTTGAACAACTATTTATTTTTGTTTTAACATTCAAGAAATTTTGTATTAAAACTGTCCTGTAGGACAATTGTATTAAGGGTTGATCGTCAAAAACTGCACGAAAAAGCATTGAAAAACACCAAATTTTTACAATTCTTTTTCTGTTTTTCTATAAAAGATAAAATTCCCAAATTTTCTTTAAAATGTAGGGCAAATCCTCCTTTATAACTGTAATATTTTGTATCGTAATAACATAGATTAATTAGTTTTCGAGAAAAACGATGCCAAAAATGTGTAAAAACGACATTTTCAAAAATTGTTCTTGTTGTTACCTTTTTTTGTAAACTTTAATCTTAGTATTGGTGCTAACGAGTATTGCAATGTGCCAAATTTTCTTTGTTAATTTATTTATTTATTTTTTATTATTTTGCGCAAACATTTTGAGTTCCCCTTAATACAAAAAAAAGTGTTTTTTAGACAGTGCTCTCAAATTTCGTGCCTAGTAATGAAAACATTCTGTCGGTATCAGTGAGAGATCGGTTGATCGTAACTTTTTAGTATATTTTTTTTTTTTTTTTTGGCCTCGTTCTGTCTGTCTGTTGTTGTTGTTGTTGCCATGTACGAGGGTCGTTTGAAAAGTCCGTGCAAAAATAAAAACTACTTAATTTTTTGGGGTAAACCTTTTTTATTTTTCAACATAGTCTCCTTTTAGGCTTATACACTTGGTCCAACGCTGCTCTAGTTTGTTGATCCCTTCCGAATAATAGGATTTGTCCAAGTCTGAAAAATAGCCATTCGTTTCTGCAATCACCTCCTCGTTTGAATAAAATCTTTTTCCCGCCAGCCATTTCTTCATATTGGGGAACAAATAGTAGTCCGAGGGAGCCTAGTCTGGAGAATAGGGGGGATGTGAAACGAGTTGGAATCCTATTTCCATTAATTTTGCGACCACAACTGCTGAGGTATGAGCTGGTGCGTTGTCGTAATGGAAAAGGACTTTTTTGTGGGCCAATCGTGGGCGTTTTTCTTGCAGCTCGGTTTTCAAACGGTCCAGTAACGATGAATAATATGCACCTGTAATAGTTTTACCCTTTTCCAGATAGTCGATGAGGATTATTCCTTGCGAATCCCAAAAGACAGTCGCCATAATCTTTCCGGCCGAAGGAACGGTCTTCGCCTTTTTTTGGCGCAGATTCCCCCTTGGTAACCCATTGTTTAGATTGTTCTTTGGTCTCAGGAGTGTAGTGATGTATCCATGTTTCATCCACAGTGACGAAACGACGCTTAAAGTCCTGCGGATTCTTCTGGAACAGCTGCAACAAACCGTCCTTGCAACACTTCACACGATTTCGTTTTTGGTCAAGCGTGAGCAATCGCGGCACCCATCTTGCGGATAGCTTTGTCATGTCCAAATGTTGATGCAAAATATTATGTACCCGTTCATTCGAGATGCCCACAGCACTAGCAATCTCACGCACCTTCACTCTTCTGTCATCCATCACCATATCATGGATTTTATCAATGATTTCTGGAGTAGTAACCTCAACAGGGCGTCCAGAACGTTCAGCGTCACTTATATGGCCACTCCGAAAATTTTGAAACCACTTATAAACTGTTCTAATCGAAGGTGCAGAGTCACCATAATGTTTATCAAGCTTCTCTTTAGTCTCCTGAGGCGTTTTGCCTTTCATAAAGTAGTGTTTAATCAACACACGAAATTCTTTTTCGTCCATTTTTTGAAAATCACTCGACTTCCTCGATTCAAACGAATGCCAAACACAAAGAAATAGACCGATCTGGCTGAAACTTGGTGTGTGTTCTCCCAAGAGATGCTACTAACTAAACATAACCTCGATACGCGCCAGTGGTGCTATCTCTCTGACTTTGCACGGACTTTTCAAACGACCCTCGTATGTTTATTGGTGAAAGGTCACAAAATTAACTGTGTGCGCAATATCTTAAAAGGGAGAAATCTCCAATTTTATATTACCGTTTACCTCCACCACGGGGATCCAGATCTTACAGTAATACACTAAACCATCAAAATCCCTCTTCCGGTTATTACCACTTTACTGGATGGATTTTTCCTCATTTTCTCTGGAAAATTAATTTCAGAGCTTTTCATGGGGAGGAGTTTTCTCTCCCAGAGAGAGAGAAAGAGACGGAAGGTAGCCTTCTCAATAGGGTTCTCTGGAAGTTACTAATCTATTATCTGTACAATATTAATTCGTTGCCTGAAGAACTTCTACCCTGAAGAAAATCATTTAAAAGGGGGTGAAAATTTCCCCGAAGAGCTTTTCATTTTTCCTTCATTTTGTTAGAAACCATTACACCTGATTGCTCGAAATTTGTGATACCAATTGATCTTATAATACGCCAATAAATTGAAATTTCCATTTATTTTATTTTATATTTGATTTATTAAATTTAGGTTGGTTTTCTAGTAGTTCTCAAGTTAGAGCTAGCTCTAATTTCCCTCAGCTAACCAAAGTTTAGGATCTAAACTGTTTATAATGTTTTGATTTTCCTCGAGATTAATGGAAAAACTGAAATTGAGAATTGAACTACCTAGTTTTTTTAAAAATCATTTATTTAGTTACAATCAACGCATTGCGTTATAAGCAACAAGCGTAACAATAAGCAACATTCACACAGTGGAGAAGTTATCCAGCGGTAACACTCCAATAACATTCTACATTCTACTGACTCTCTTCATCAGAGAGAAGATCGCGAGGCGACTGTCATTTAAGACATGTAGAAGTGTTGTCTGGAAATGTTCTGGAAGATAGATGTTGTATAAGTGGATTGTGATGAGATTGAATGTTAAGATGGAGTTTTCTGTAACGTGTTTCAGTCACTTCTGTGACGAAAGGAATGTTCAAGTCTGTGCGAATGGTTTGATTGGTGACGTAGAAAGGAGCGTCCAACTATAGAGCGAAGAATTTTAGACTGCAAGGCCTGGGATTCATTGGAGGTTTTAGCGTTTGGTTGAACCTTCATAGTTCGATGCCATAAGCCCAGACTGGCTTTAATTTACTTACATATATATGTCTTTTGTTGTCCAGATGTGTTTTGATCTGTGATCGAGTAGTCTTTTCAGTTGTCGGAAGCGTCTGTTGAGTTCAGTTCACTTCCGTCGTAAAACAAAATTAAGTTTATGCACTACAATTTCTACAATGTGAAGTATTTAAGAATCATTCGTATTTCTCCAACGCATCCTTTCTTAAACGGTAAGTTCATACTTTTTGCTAATTTCAGGATGAACTCTCTTTCTAAAGCATTGTCAAAGCCTTTTTTTTTGGTATGGAATTCCTTACAAGTTCAGCATTAATTCAATTGACAATGTTAGGCTTCGTGACCATCTTTTCTTCAAGGGAACTATTGCTAGCAGTGATTTGCAGTTTTTAATGTTCCTTCAATGAGGAGCATATCTTCCCGTACGATTTCTTGACTATAATGTTTTTTAAGAATCAGATACACTGATGTCTTGTGTAAAGTTGCGAATTTCTAAATGGAAAATTATATCTCAGTTTGGGATGTGCAACCATAAAATACGTGACGGCTCTGAAATTGGACTGATGCTTTTTGTTTTTTTAAGGAAGATATTTTTAGAATATTCTTTTTGAAAATCGGGTTGACTTCTTTTAATTGTTATTTCTACGCAACTAAGTAGTGCTCACTAGCTGATAGAAAAATAAAGTGAGAGAAGATTTTGAGAACAGTATTATTTCACCAAATTTTAAATATCATTGTCGGAAATTAAACTTCTAAAATATTAGGTAAAAAAGCATTCTGCCTAAAGTTCATATTTGCGCATAAATTTCTTTTAAAATACCTAAGGTTTTTTAAAAAAATTAAAATAAAAAAATGTTCGCTAAAAGTGGCAAGTTGCCTGCAGTTAAATACCCCGGCTATTGTCGTCCACGTCGCTGAGTCAAGCACAGGACGACCCTCTTTAGCAAGTGGCTCTCTCTCTTTGGCACTACCAGTATCCTTCTTCTTTTTTCTCTTGTCTTATCATCTCGCTGTAAACGAAACTTTCCACTTAAATCAAGTGTTAAAAGTCCTTCCTATGGGAAAGTCTACTAAGCTACCATCCGGTCGCCATTTCTCTTTTCTCTTTCATTCTTTTACCAACTCTTCTTGTCTTAAGATCCTCAAGTTTTGTTTGTGTAACTGTAAATCAACATTTGTTTGATTCTTATTCTTAATTTGGTGACATTCACTTAACCAATTAAGGAAGTTTGTAAGATGTTTCAGTTTTATTTTTTGACATTTTGCATTTTAGTACGACATTTAGTTTCTAGAATATTAACAGTTTAAAAATGTTCGCGTTAGTCTCATGATTTTGTATCACTGGCTCATTTTAATTACTCTTCTCTTTGGTAATAATCTCACATTTTTAATTATATTTAAACTTTAGATTTCAAATTTTGCCCACACTTGAAAAATGAAGCACATCCTTCCGCTCAAAATTGCTAATTTACCGAGGAACGAAGGAAATTCCTCTGCCGCAAAGTTTATGAAACTTATTTCGTCTAACGCCCACTTTGAGAATCAATTATTTTCTAGCGTCTCCTAAAATTATTAACTTTACCACATCTTAAAATTAAGATCGCAATCTTTACTTTAATGTAATTATAGCGTGCTATATGAGTCTTATCCTGTTTCTGAGTTCAAGCTTACATTTTAAATGAGGCTCTTCTAATTAGAGCAATAAAAATGCAACTTTATAAATAATATTTTGAAAAACTTTTATTCAAATTAAAATGAACATTTCAATTTAAATTTTAAAACTAATCTAATGAATCTGATGATTTTTAACAAGTTTGTTAATATCGGGCTCGAATTTACAGGAATGATTTCTCTTTCTAGTTAGCAGCGTAGCCACAACACGAAATCCACGTTGTAGTAGAGGGAAAATGGCGGTTCTGGCGCACCTAAATTGTGCCAGATCCAAACACCTCCAAATCTGACCGGGTAATCATCGAGTTCAACGAAGCTGTAAGCCATACCCATCAGCACCATTCTACCCCCACCTATCATCGAATTTGACGAGGCTGAAATCCGCACCATCACAAAAAAAATAGGAATCGTTTTAAAAGATCTAAAGATTTAAAAGATTTAAATCGGTATAGATATACTCAGATCTCAGAACTGTTAAATAATAATTTTGTTCAGAATAATGTTTGAAATAAATAGGTTTATGACAGAGAAGTTTAAAATAAACAACAAACTAAAGGGTTTTTTTAAGCGTATGCTTATTTTTTTCGAAAAATGAGTTTAAAAAAGCACTCACACAAGAGAAATAGGGTGAAGGGACCGGTAATTTAGAGCTTAAGAAAAAATTCGAGTTTCGTTTAGAATATCTTCCGTTATTTTGGCTCCAGGTGTTGGTTGGTACAATTGTGCCGCTCCTTTAGATTGTATTATGTATTCAGTAAATTCGATTTTTATGTCAACCAAAAATTATTACTTTTTTTAAAGTATTTCAATGACCCGGTGATTGACATACCGAATTTTCGGTGGTACCAGTGTTTGACATGGGGTGGGACAACAAGTATATTCCTGAAACGACCTAAAAAACTCAAAATACCTAAATCACTGTTCTACTTAGATTTTTAACAAAAAAATCAATCTTATTCATAATTAATAACAATCGGTTTTTAAATTGGCCTACCTAAATAATATAATATTTTTCAACATTACGCTTTTTCATGCAGTTATTGACGATCAACCCTTATACATCTATCCTACCGGAGAGTTTTAATTTCGTTCAAACCTTCTAGGGCATCTGCGTCATTCAATTATCGAGAAACTTCATTATACAAAACGTTCAAACTACTATTGGTTACTTTGGCTCAAGAAACAGTTCGCTTATCCTTCTTGCAATGAAAGGATGACGGTTCCGGAATCCTTTCTACAAAGATTTACCTGGTAGGTTATTATTGAAAAGGTTCGGTATATCTAGTTTTTTAATAAGTTACTCATCAGTAGAAGGCTTTTAGTGATGGGAAACCCAGCTCTGGCAACGGACGTGATCCACAAAACTAAAAAACATCCTCTTTCGCAGAGGAGAGTACTGTTCATGGCTCCATTCGTCTGCTGACTGTAGATTTATCTTTCACTTTGTACAGTAGGGTAACTCCAGCGACTGGGTGCTTTTTAGCAGCTTTACTAATTGATGTTCCTTGACCCACGACTACCTCCCGAACTTAACAACACATTATTGGCAAGAAATTTTGTTCACTTATATACTACACTTTACTGAGTTATAAGTTATATGCTGTAATTTCCTTGGGTACAGATCCATAAGTTGAGAAGATATTGAGAGTTGAAATTTTATCGGGTCAAGGTTTTGCTGTGAAATGGGGCCATTATAATTCCCACCGTAAACAACAGATTATTCATATGAAATTTTGTGCTCTTACACACTCTGTTTTACTGAGTAGTATGCTATAGTTTTCTTGAGTACAAATCCATTAGTTGAGAAGATATTGAGTTGAAATTTTTTTGGGTCATGGTTTTGCTGTGAAATTGGGCCATTATAATTCCCGCAGTAAACAACAGATTATTCGTATGAATTTCTGTGCTCTTAAACATTCTGTTTTACTGAGTAGTACGCTATAGTTTTCTTGAGTTCAAATCCATTAGTTGAGAAGATATTGAGAGTTGAAATTTTTTTGGGTCATGGTTTTGCTGTGAAATTGGGCCCTTATAATTCCTACAGTAAACAACAGATTATTCGTATGAATTTCTGTGCTCTTAAACATTTTGTTTTACTGAGTAGTATGCTATAGTTTTCTTGAGTTCAAATCCATTAGTTGAGAAGAGATTGAGAGTTGAAATTTTTTTGGGTCATGGTTTTGCTGTGAAACTGAGCCCTTTTAATTCCCGCAGTAAACAACAGATTATTCATATGAAATTTTGTGCTGTTACACACTCTGTTTTACTGACTAGTATGCTATAGTTTTCTTGTGTACAGATCCATTAGTTGAGAAGAGATTGAGAGTTGAAATTTTTTGGGTCATGGTTTTGCTGTGAAATTGGCCCTTATAATTCCCACAGTAAACAACAGATTATTCGTATGAAATTTTGTGCGCTTACACACTCTGTTTTACTGAGTAGTATGCTATAGTTTTCTTGAGCACAGATCCATTAGTTGAGAAGATATTGAGAGTTGAAATTTTGTTGGGTCATGGTTTTGCTGCGAAATTAGGCCCTTATAATTCCCACAGTAAACAACAGATTAGTCATATGAAATTTTGTGCTCTTACATACTCTGTTTTACTGGTAGTATGCTATAGTTTTCTTGAGTACAGATCCATTTGTTGAGAAGACATTGAGAGTTGAAATTTTTTTGGGTCATAGTTTTGCTGAGAAATTGGGTCCTTATAATTCCCGCAGTAAACAACAGATTATTCGTATGAAATTTTGTGCTCTTACACACTCTGTTTTACTGAGTAGTATGCTATAGTTTTCTTGAGTACAAATCCATTAGTTGAGAAGAGATTGAGAGTTGAAATTTTTTTGGGTCATGGTTTTGCTGTGAAATTGAGCCCTTTTAATTCCCGCAGTAAACAACAGATTATTCATATGAAATTTTGTGCTCTTACACACTCTGTTTTACTGAGTAGTATGCTATAGTTTTCTTGAGTACAAATCCATTAGTTGAGAAGAGACTGAGTGTTGAAATTTTTTTGGGTCATAATTTTGCTGTGAAATTGAGCCCTTTTAATTCCCGCAGAAAACAACAGATTATTCATATGAAATTTTGTGCTCTTACACACTCTGTTTTACTGAGTAGTATGCTATAGTTTTCTTGAGTACAGATCCATTAGTTGAGAAGAGATTGAGAGTTGAAATTTGTTTGTGTCATGGTTTTGCTGTGAAATTGGCCCTTATAATTCCCACAGTAAACAACAGATTATTCGTATGAAATTTTGTGCTCGTACACACTCTGTTTTACTGAGTAGTATGCTATAGTTTTCTTGTGTACAGATCCATTAGTTGAGAAGAGATTGAGAGTTAAAATTTTTTTGGGTCATGGTTTTGCTGTGAAATTGGCCCTTATAATTCCCACAGTAAACAACAGATTATTCGTATGAAATTTTGTGCTCTTACACACTCTGTTTTACTGAGTAGTATGCTATAGTTTTCTTGAGAACAGATCAATTTGTTGAGAAGATATTGAGAGTTGAAATTTTGTTGGGTCATGGTTTTGCTACGAAATTGGGCCCTTATAATTCCCACAGTAAACAACAGATTATTCGTATGAAATTTTGTGCTCTTACATACTCTGTTTTACTGGTAGTATGCTATAGTTTTCTTGAGTACAGATCCATTTGTTGAGAAGACATTGAGAGTTGAAATTTTTTTGGGTCATAGTTTTGCTGTGAAATTGGGTCCTTATAATTCCCGCAGTAAACAACAAATTATTCATATGAAATTTTGTGCTCTTACACACTCTGTTTTACTGAGTAGTATGCTATAGTTTTCTTGAGTACAAATCCATTAGTTGAGAAGAGACTGAGTGTTGAAATTTTTTTGGGTCATGGTTTTGCTGTGAAATTGGCCCTTTTAATTCCCGCAGTAAACAACAGATTATTCATATGAAATTTTGTGCTCTTACACACTCTGTTTTACTGAGTAGTATGCTATAGTTTTCTTGTGTACAGATCCATTAGTTGAGAAGAGATTGTGAGTTGAAATTTGTTTGGGTCATGGTTTTGCTGTGAAATTGGCCCTTATAATTCCCACAGTAAACAACAGATTATTCGTATGAAATTTTGTGCTCTTACACACTCTGTTTTACTGAGTAGTATGCTATAGTTTTCTTGAGCACAGATCAATTTGTTGAGAAGATATTGAGAGTTGAAATTTTTTTGGGTCATGGTTTTGCTGCGAAATTTGGCCCTTATAATTCCCACAGTAAACAACAGATTATTCGTATGAAATTTTGTGCTCTTACATACTCTGTTTTACTGGTAGTATGCTATAGTTTTCTTGAGTACAGATCCATTTGTTGAGAAGACATTGAGAGTTGAAATTTTTTTGGGTCATAGTTTTGCTGTGAAATTGGGTCCTTATAATTCCCGCAGTAAACAACAGATTATTCATATGAAATTTTGTGCTCTTACACACTCTGTTTTACTGAGTAGTATGCTATAGTTTTCTTGAGTACAAATCCATTAGTTGAGAAGAGACTGAGTGTTGAAATTTTTTTGGGTCATGGTTTTGCTGTGAAATTGGCCCTTTTAATTCCCGCAGTAAACAACAGATTATTCATATGAAATTTTGTGCTCTTACACACTCTGTTTTACTGAGTAGTATGCTATAGTTTTCTTGTGTACAGATCCATTAGTTGAGAAGAGATTGTGAGTTGAAATTTGTTTGGGTCATGGTTTTGCTGTGAAATTGGCCCTTATAATTCCCACAGTAAACAACAGATTATTCGTATGAAATTTTGTGCTCGTACACACTCTGTTTTACTTAGTAGTATGCTATAGTTTTCTTGTGTACAGATCCATTAGTTGAGAAGAGATTGAAAGTTGAAATTTTTTTGGGTCATGGTTTTGCTGTGAAATTGGCCCTTATAATTCCCACAGTAAAGAACAGATTATTCGTATGAAATTTTGTGCTCTTACACACTCTGTTTTACTGAGTAGTATGCTATAGTTTTCTTGAGCACAGATCAATTTGTTGAGAAGATATTGAGAGTTGAAATTTTGTTGGGTCATGGTTTTGCTGCGAAATTGGGCCCTTATAATTCCCACAGTAAACAACAGATTATTCGTATGAAATTTTGTCCTCTTACATACTCTGTTTTACTGGTAGTATGCTATAGTTTTCTTGAGTACAGATCCATTTGTTGAGAAGACATTGAGAGTTGAAATTTTTTTGGGTCATAGTTTTGCTGTGAAATTGGGTCCTTATAATTCCCGCAGTAAACAACAGATTATTCATATGAAATTTTGTGCTCTTACACACTCTGTTTTACTGAGTAGTATGCTATAGTTTTCTTGAGTACAAATCCATTAGTTGAGAAGAGACTGAGTGTTGAAATTTTTTTGGGTCATGGTTTTGCTGTGAAATTGAGCCCTTTTAATTCCCGCAGTAAACAACAGATTATTCATATGAAATTTTGTGCTCTTACACACTCTGTTTTACTGAGTAGTATGCTATAGTTTTCTTGTGTACAGATCCATTAGTTGAGAAGAGATTGTGAGTTGAAATTTGTTTGGGTCATGGTTTTGCTGTGAAATTGGCCCTTATAATTCCCACAGTAAACAACAGATTATTCGTATGAAATTTTGTGCTCTTACACACTCTGTTTTACTGAGTAGTATGCTATAGTTTTCTTGAGTACAAATCCATTAGTTGAGAAGAGACTGAGTGTTGAAATTTTTTTGGGTCATGGTTTTGCTGTGAAATTGAGCCCTTTTAATTCCCGCAGTAAACAACAGATTATTCATATGAAATTTTGTGCTCTTACACACTCTGTTTTACTGAGTAGTATGCTATAGTTTTCTTGTGTACAGATCCATTAGTTGAGAAGAGATTGTGAGTTGAAATTTGTTTGGGTCATGGTTTTGCTGTGAAATTGGCCCTTATAATTCCCACAGTAAACAACAGATTATTCGTATGAAATTTTGTGCTCGTACACACTCTGTTTTACTGAGTAGTATGCTATAGTTTTCTTGTGTACAGATCCATTAGTTGAGAAGAGATTGAGAGTTGAAATTTTTTTGGGTCATGGTTTTGCTGTGAAATTGGCCCTTATAATTCCCACAGTAAAGAACAGATTATTCGTATGAAATTTTGTGCTCTTACACACTCTGTTTTACTGAGTAGTATGCTATAGTTTTCTTGAGCACAGATCCATTTGTTGAGAAGATATTGAGAGTTGAAATTTTGTTGGGTCATGGTTTTGCTGCGATATTGGGCCCTTATAATTCCCACAGTAAAAAACAGATTATTCATATGAAATTTTGTGCTCTTACACACTCTGTTTTACTGAGTAGTATGCTATAGTTTTCTTGAGCACAGATCCATTTGTTGAGATGATATTGAGAGTTGAAATTTTGTTGGGTCATGGTTTTGCTGCGAAATTTGGCCCTTATAATTCCCACAGTAAACAACAGATTATTCCTATGAAATTTTGTGCTCTTACACACTCTGTTTTACTGAGTAGTATGCTATAGTTTTCTTGAGCACAGATCCATTTGTTGAGATGATATTGAGAGTTGAAATTTTGTTGGGTCATGGTTTTGCTGCGAAATTTGGCCCTTATAATTCCCACAGTAAAAAACAGATTATTCATATGAAATTTTGTGCTCTTACACACTCTGTTTTACTGAGTAGTATGCTATAGTTTTCTTGAGCACAGATCCATTTGTTGAGATGATATTGAGAGTTGAAATTTTGTTGGGTCATGGTTTTGCTGCGAAATTTGGCCCTTATAATTCCCACAGTAAACAACAGATTATTCCTATGAAATTTTGTGCTCTTACACACACTGTTTTACTGAGTAGTATGCTATAGTTTTTTTGAGTACAAATCCATTAGTTGAGAAGAGATTGAGAGTTGAAATTTTGTTGGGTCATGGTTTTGCTGTGAAATTGAGCCCTTTTAATTCCCGCAGTAAACAACAGATTATTTGTTTGAAATTTTGTGCACTTACACACTCTGTTTTACTGAGTAGTATGCTATAGTTTTCTTGAGTACAGATCCATTAGTTGAGAAGATATTGAGAGGTTACATTTTTTTCTGTCATGGTTTTGCTGTGAAATTGGGGCCTTATAATTCCCACATCAAAAGGGGGGGTGAAGGTTGAATTTGCTGATTGGTCGTTTAAGAAAGGGGGTAAAGGTGGTGTCGTCGAATTCGCTGATTAATTGATTAAGAAGGGTTGGGTAAGGGGCGTGGCCTAAAGCCTTCGTCCTAGTTCCTGATTGTTGATTCAGAATGGTGGGCCCGGGGGTGGTGTAGTCGAATTGGCTGATTGGTCGATTAAGAATGTGTGGGGGGGTAAAGGTGATGTCGTCGAATTCGGATTGCTTCGGAGAGCGGCCATCTTGCACAATTTAGGTGTGTCGATGATTGATCAATAAGGAGGGGTTAGGGGGCGTGGCCTAAAGCCCTCGTCGAATTCTATGATTAGTCAATAAGGAGGTGGGCGTGGCTTAAACCCTCGTCGAATTCGATGATTATTCAATATGGATGGGTGGGGTAGGTGTGGGCGGCGTGGGGATGGCGGCCACCTTGCACAAAAATGGTGCACATTTTAGGTGCGCCAGAACCGCAGGTTTTGAGTTTAGTTTAAAATATTAGAAAAACACAAATCAACCCTCGCTCCTTAATTTTCTCTGGCCCCTTGTAGGCCTCCAGCGTCCACAAGGGGGCGTTATCGCCCACTTTGAGAATGACAAGCTCTACCGGATGTAACAACTGAAAGATTTTTTTTTTTTAGTGATATTATCGGCAAATATGAACAATGATGTCATCGTTTGAACTGTTTATATTTCCGTTCTATTCTTCTATATTATTAAGTGCAAAAAAATGTTTTGAAGAAAATTTTATTACCGAAATCTTTACAGTATATCTTTTCAGTATATCTTTTCAGTATATCTTTACAGTATATCTTTACAGTATATCTTTACAGTATAGAATATTTCACTCTTCCGCCAAAATAACTTCTGCGATACAAGTAAAAATATAACTTTTATTTGGTAAAATCGTTTTGAGGAGGCTGAAGTAGGTTTTAATGAGTAACATCGATGTAATAAGGAGTTTTAACTTAGGAATATTGTCATCAAGACTTATTTGTTTTTGTTTTTTATCATTTATTTAGTTACAACCAACGCATTGTGTTATAAGTAACAAGGATAACAATAAGCAACATATCAAACATATCAGAATGGAGAAGTTACCCAGCGGTAACACTCCAATAACATTCTACATTCTACTGACTCTCTTCATCAGAGAGGAGATCGCGAGGCCACTATCTTTTAAGACGTCTAGAAGTGTTGTCTGGAAATGTTCTGGAAGATAGATGTTGTACAAGTGGATTGTGATGTGATTGAATGTTAAGATGGAATTTTCTGTAACGTGTTTTCAGGAATGTGTTTAAGTCTGAATGAATGAATTGATTGGTGACGTAGAAAGGAGCGTTTACTGTAGAGCAAAGAATTTTAGATTGCAAGGACCTTTGCAGATTTGAGCGTTTGGTTGAATTCCACAGATGGATGTCATAAGCCCAGACTGGCTTTAATATACTTACATATATAAGTCTTTTGTTGTCCATAGTGAGTTTTTATCTGTTGTCGTCGAGTAGTCTTTTCAGTTGTCGGAAGCGTCTGTTGAGTTCTGTTCTCTTAAGTCGAATATGAGGGTTCCATGTAAGTCTTCTGTCAAGGTAAAGCCCAAGGTAGCGGACTAAATTGACTACTGGTAAAGGAATTAAATTGTAAAAGAAAGGGTTATCAAGACTTAAGTATAGAAATTGACAGCATGAGTAAATGTATTATAAAGTTACAACATGGAGTATTTTAGTAATAATAAAGTCATGCGAGTGAACAGTCCAGACTTTTTTTTTTGTAAATTTTAATAGGTAATTTTGTGTAGCTTTTATGAAATCTTGTTTTGTTTTATCTTTTAATGAACTTTTTTTTTAAACTTTATCTGTCGAAAAAAGTGTTTTTACACTCTTTTGTGTAAAGTTTAATTTAGAATATGTTTGAATTTGTTTTGCTTTGAACGTGTAGCAGCAGAGATAAACATTTTCACATACGGTGACTTTTAACTCCTACAATAGGGTATTACTTTTAATTAGAAAACCCTAATTAAAAGTTGGCGGTACTTTTTATAGAAAGTTGTTACTTATGCTATCCCCTACTGAATAATTATTTCTTATAATTATTCAGTAGGGGAGAAGGTGGTAATATTGGACGGGGTTGGAATTTGGGACAACCCTGTTTTCTGTGAAATCAGTAGTGTTATCTGTTAGTTTTTGGTTAGATTTGTGTTTGGGGTCAGTTACTTTTTTAAATAATTTGATTTGTGGCTAATTAAGGAGGCCTTAATCAAAGTAGATGTTGATATGTTTATCTGATGTCCATTAAGAGGCTAATGCTAACTCTTTTATTGGCTAGTGTTGTTCAGTGTGCTGCAGGGGGCAACGGTACAGAAAGTTTGGTTAAACCACTGATGCACAGATTTTAGAATTTTAAGAAAACAGTCTTGTGAGTGACTAATATCAGATATCTCTCCTCGTAGGTTTATCGTTCATAAATTTGAAACAAATATAGGAAAGCTGGAAATTTGCTTAGCTATAATATAAACAATAGTTGTCATTCTCAAACACATCCTTGTGAAGTGGTTGTTGTTGGTAGAGATGGATGGTAACCATGGATGGATGGAGGTACATCAACCATTTGGAGCGGTACGGGTCGCCCCGTAGTAGTAAAGCTCACGGGTGACTGTGCCATAGTAATGAAGCATCATCATAGAGTCGCTCGCAATGTCCATGGACTTCACTCTATCACTTATGCAATCTCTTGTGTTTATGCATAACATCCCTTCCACTAATTATATATACTCTTTGTATGTGTCGCATTGTACTATAGTAGGTTTCGTGTCTTTGTGTATGGTTTACTGTGACATTCTATTCAATGCTGCCAACCTTGCCACCGTGGTTGGTTTCTACTACATGCTAAAGGTAACAAAGCAACTCAATTCACTATGATTGTTACCTCTTCCCAGTATATAGTGTATTGTTGTTTGTTCCCTTCTAATTTGACTAATTGTACAAAAAATTATTTTTATTCCCCATAGCTCACACAAATTTATAATTAATTTGTTCCTAATTTAAAGCAGAGATACAAATTATTTTTCTCTTCTCTTTCTTAACTAGAACTGTAGGTTCTGTGCTACCGAGATTAAGGGGCGAGGAATTATTAATTCTAAGATCGTTTCTCGGATAGTCAGGCTGCTCTACGAGCTATTATTTCCTACCAGGTCAACTCAAGGCTGGATTGGGACTGTCTGGGTGGTCTGAAGGAAATTAGTGACCAAAATAAGGTCTTTCTGGTTTGGGTACCTGGTCATTCAGGTTATAAGGGAAATGAAGTGGCAGATTTATTGGCCCGGGAAGGTTCTGCGGGACACTTTGTTGGCCCGGAGCCCTGTTATGGGTGCAGAATAGGTTCTCAGGAGTGGTGGCTCGCCACCACTGGACAGAGACAGGTGCAGGGGCGGCTATTCGCCGAGGCTGACTGCAGAATTAATCCGTCAAGGCCGTGGGGCTATAAGGATAATTGTAGGCTTATTAATTGGCCACTGCAGGCTCGGAAAACACATGCATCGCATGGGCCTGGCAGATGAGATAGCCTTTGTAGGTTCTGTGCAGGAAGAAGAGGAAACGGTACTGCACGTGTTGTGTCAGTGTGAGGGGCTTGTCTGGGATAAGGATGTTACTTCTCGGGGAGGTAAAATCAAGGCCTGTGAGCTTTACCCAAGGGTTGCTTTCCAGAATTAAGAGTCTGGTTAAACGGACGGGTCTGGAGGGCGAGCTCTAGAGTAGTGGGAGCCACAATAGATCCAAAGGGGTCGCAGTGGCGTAGGCCTTAAGGGCCTCCCTATTAGAATCTAATCTAATCTAACTAGAACTGTAGATTTTAAGTCTTATTTTTGCTCTAGGCCGTAGATTTTATTTAACGTGAAAGATAATTAGATTCATTTATGTCAGCTATCCGCCCACGATAACTATAGTTTAAATCTACAAGAAATCCAATTAGAATGAATGGAACAAAATGCTTAGAGAAGGATTACGTGATTTTAATTTTGGTTAAGCTATAAGGATGGCACAGAGTGCTGCTCCATCCATTAGCAGTAGTTTATGTAAATAGCGGTATATAGTAGAATGATGAATGTGTGAAGCGAATGTATTTGTAGGTAAGAACGGAGAGTAAGTGATATTCTAGTGATAAGCACCTAGACGATGCTGGCTGTATGGCGGAAGCCAATGCCAAAAAAAGAAAACAAAAAAAAAAAATCCAATTTTTGTTAATCTTATTTTATATATATATATCCTATTTAATAAGATACCAACATGATTAAACCCTTTTTGGTAGGTTATATGTAAATTGTACTAAAGTTCCAGAGGTCACGCAGCGGTCAGTGGTCACGTACGTTCAGATGGCCGGCATCAAATTAAAGAGGGCGGAAGTTGGTTGTAAAATCAAAGTTAACTGAAGTTTTTTTAAATGTATTTTTCGCCAAATTCAAGATATGATTAAAATGCCATTCAAAATTAATGGGAAAACTTTCTTTTAATTTCAGTTGATTATATATTACATTAATGCTGTTTAAAAACTGTTGTAAAAGAATTATATAATTATTTATTTGCCAAAAGTTCCTCTGAGTTGGATTTTTATGGTTTCATCAAAAGTGTGAACTTTCTGACAGAAAGCTTGATACCACTTCTGTTTCTGTACGCCATATTTAAATCTTGATATAAAAACCAGTCGCCTAATTTTGACAATCGTTTCTAGTACTATAAACATCTTTTGTATGTTGACATGAAACTTGCTCTGTAATAAGTTTTTTTGATGCCCTTCATTAGATCTCAATAAGAAGGAGCTCAATTAAATAAATAAATAAAAAAGTAAATAACAGGAAACCAATCTACTGGATTGGTAGATCTTCAGGGAAGACTTTTTTTTTTTTTAAAAAAAACTGGTTTTTACAAACTAGTTCGTGTGTGTGTACATTATTGTTTTTTAAAATTCCTGTTTAGAATATAAATTAAAATAAATTTACCGTTATCATTCAGCGTCTTGATACCAAATTTGACTTTAATTATTGCAACGATTTCCATTAGAGCACGGAGTTAATCAAAATGGCTTCTGAAATAAATTATTTATTGTTTAATGTTCAAAAAAAATTGTCGTATAATGTTGTTAATCATTATTATTTGGGAAATTCATTATAAATATAAAAAGCTATGACTGAACCAAGTGTTTTGACTCTTAAATTTAAGATATTTCGAGAAGTGTAGTTAATATGAGTGTGTTTATGTTAGACATAGACTTTAGATAAGTTTATAGTTTTTAAGAATAGCATGATTTTTTTTATAAATTTTAATTTAAAAATCCAGCATTCTCAGCTAAAGAATCTCATTCCTGTCATAAATCCTATCATTGTAGCGTGGATTTGTTTGACTTCATAAAACACTTTTCATCTATTTTTCCATATTGATGTCTTCGTATTCTCTGTAGCCTTCGTATCTTCATTGCATTCCCCGTATTCAGTTAGGGTATTGGGTAAGATTTGTTCTGTATAGTAAAGTAATGCCAATTTTTTCAGGTGGGCTTTACGTCCAACTACCAAATTAGGTGTCGTGGAGGAGATAACTAGCAAACATACTTTACTGTAAATATCTTTTTTTAACCATTAAAGACCGGGAATCGAACCCAGTACCGCAATACATATTAGCTTTGCAGGTCTCGCTTCTAACCGCTCGGCTACCATGGCGCCTGATTTGTTCTATACATGGCCCCATTTTTCGTTTGTATTTTTCCATACAAGTCAGTTCTATTAAACTCTATTTTTACTTTAATCTCAGTGAAAACTAAATCATATTTTCCAAACTGAAGTACCAATTTCTTTAAAGCATGGGGCCCAGGCTTTACGCGAGCCTAGAATGTACTATTATTCCTTACAACTTGGAACACATGATGAAAGGATCACAATCTATTCCCTACATCTTGATTCAGTAGACGTTTCCTAATACATAGTCTGGAGGAATATCTTGACATAGAATAATAATAGCAATAAACAACAAAAGCCGATAGAACATGAACTAAATATCATACAACCTTGGTATCTCTAGTAAGCAAGTATATTATACTTGTCAATAACTATAACGTGATTTACCCAACGTTCCACCTATTAAGGATGATGAGACCTATTGTGATTGGTCATCGTATTGTCCTGATTGCTGATTCTAGTGGCCACTGTGAACAAGAAGTAGGGATGGGTTCGTGTTTGTGGCTGATCTTGACAGTAACACTTCACTATCTGCCTGTTTTGCTCGCATGTTTGTGTCCTTCAGCTTTGCCAACACACTTACAAATATTTCTCACTGTTTACTTCAATACACGTATTTACTTTCATAGATTCACTTGTACAAATATAACAAGAGGTACAGCAAATAGGAATATATTTACTAGCTTAATAACGGTGTGACGTTGCAAATTTAGAAGGTGCTAATGATTGATTTTAGAAATGAAAGAAATGAACATAGTTTATTGAAAACAAAATTTATACTCCTGGTGTATGGCGCACTGGCCTCTTGTGGAAGCTTAAAAATATTTTACTAGCCACGTTTTATTTAATCATAAAATCTTACTTGTCCGACAGATCCTTCCGAGTGCAAATAGGATCTTCTTTCTCCCCACTTGAACCTATCGACGCTGGAGTTCCACAGGGCAGCATTCTGGATCCTATTCTTTACTCCATTTACACTTCAGACATACCAACTGATCCTAACACTACACAGATGACACCGCCTTCTTACTGTCTACTAATCATGGTCCTGCCCTAGCACACAGAAATCTGCAGTCACATCTCTCCTCATTAGAGCAATGGTTCAAGAGATTGAGAAGGGTCATTTTGCTTAATGAAACCAAGTCTCAAAACGTCACCTTCAATCTTCGTCGTATTACTCTTCCTCCAATCTTCTATAACCTAACATCTCTACTAGTAGTGCCCGCTACCTTGGGCTTTACTTAGACCGAAGACTTTCTTGGAACCCCCACTCTAGACTTAAAAGAACAAAATTAAACAGACGCTATCGGCTGCTTAAAAGACTCTTAGACGATAGATCAAAACTCTCTCTAGACAACAAAAGACTGATTTATACTTCTATTTTGAAACCCATCTGGGCGTATGGAATAGAGCTGTGGGGTTCAACCAAACGCTCCTATCCCCAAAGGATTCAATCTCTTCAGTCTAAAATACTTCAACTACTGTACACGCTCCATTTTATGCCTCCAACCTGACTTTAACATTCCTTTTGTCATACAAGTTGCTAAAACAAGATACAGAAAAAACTCCACTTCAACCTGCAATCTCATATAAATCCTCTGGCTCGAAATCTTTCTTCAAGAACTCTTCCTGATAACCCGGACAAGACGCCCTAAGAGACAGTGGCCTCGTGATCTCCTCTTAAGTGAAGAGAGCGACTAACAGCCTAATGTTTTGGAGTGTTTCCACTGGGTATCTTCTCCACTCGTTTGCTTCATTTGTTACTCTATTTTCATTGTTACTAATAGCGCCAACGCGCTGATTGTAGCAAACATAAACGCAAACAAAAAATACTCCTGGCACTTTTATTTGCAAGCTTCTTGAGAGATAACTGCGACTTAGTTGCACGGTTTTACCAATAAGTAGGCAATTTAAGGATTTTTTTTTTCTTTTTTTTAGAATTCATTAATTGTTATGTTCTTACATACTATGATCTAAATTCTCAAAAAAACTCGAGGATGCGTACGAACGAAACGCACACCATTACACGGCTCTTGTGAGCGTTTGGATAGTTACACTTCTCCTGCACAGATCGCTTAGGCTCGTTGAGAATGCACTGCACGTTTCAGGGTGGAATAATTATGTAATACAGGACCGTAATTCTGGCCGTGTATGGCGCTGTTAGCACGGCCACATTCACCATCGCCATGTTGTCATCCCCTGTTCCTTCACCACTACCGTTACCTTCCTAGCTCCAACAATAAAAGCTGTCATAAACAAGAAGATATAAGGCAACGATCATGGTAGCTTTAGGTCTATTCGAATGCGCTAGCACGGTTCCACAAGTTAATGCTTTTCCTTATATTGCAGTGCAGCGTGGTTCCTTAGTCCGCAGAAGAGCGGAGGCGAGAGGCCCTCACAGAACTGTCACAGCCCCCACACCCTAACTAACAAGACTAAATCCATTTCGTTTCCCATCCCCTCTTTTTTTCATTTCTTATCTGTGAAGTAAAGTGGTTGCACTCATCTCAAGAGCTCTTATCCTTTGAAAAAGAGGTAAGTATGAAACATTGTATTTTTTCAAGGGCGTGCCAAATTAGGAGCAAACATTTTTTCTATCTAGTTTCTGTGGAAATGGCCACTTTGTCAGTTGGCTAAACCACTTTGCGCTAAATTAGTTAGTTTCAATATCTATCGATTACTAGATACAGAAACGATTAAGCGGGGCACCGCAGCCAAAAGAGGCTTATTGTGCCTTCTCCCTTTGGATCTAGTAGAAGAAATCTTTCCTATTAAAGAGGTTGAGGACTTTCCCAACTAGTTCTTTTTGCGCTACTATCTCCTTTGGCCTCAAAGATTCAAAGAGATAGCGCAATCACTCGATTGCAGCACAATCGGACCACAAGATACCAGTAACTATCCAATATAAGAGTTCCGTAATGTAATCCACTACACGTATACCTAATTCTTCCCTTATCTATTTTTTCTTTTAGGGCGTCAATCTTGTACAAGCATTTTACTCACCAACTACTCCATCTCCCGAGCCATCCATCATGAATCCCTTGTTCAAGCCATTAGCAGTCGTAGGCGGAGCCTTACTCTCTCTTCTTATGTATCGTTCGCTCCCGTCCATTACAGCCCAGCTTGGAAATTCCTTTATTCCTATCTCACCAATATTCCCAAAGAACAGCTTCTGCATCTCTTAAACAATCCTATTCTTATAGTTCTTTATTTATTGATCAAACTTCAAGGATCATTATTCAGTCTTAGGCAGTAGAAAGCAGCTAATCTTTCTGTTCAAAGTTCTTGGAGAGTGTAATCTTATATAACGAAGGCTGCAGAACTCAGAATAGATTTTCGAAACATAGAATTAAGGAAAGATTATTTTCATCTGATATCCGAATTTTAAACGCCACAGTTACCTTAATCAAATTAATATGTGTTGTTTTTGATATATATATTTTTTTATTTTGTAATTTTTCAACTTCCTTTAACTTGTAGCAAGAAAACATTTTGCTATCTTGGAGATTGCCAACTTTAAGTTATCGTTTTCAATAGGTATTCAAATATGAATCCATTTCCAATATAAATGAAGGTTTTTAAAAACTAATGTATTGTAAGTTCATTAAAATATTAAATATTGGCATTAAAGTAAGGTAGTGCCTATTTTTTCAGGCCGGCTTTACGTCCAACTACCAATTAGGTGTCCCTAGAGCAGTGCTTCCCAAACTATGCGCCGCTACGGTAGAAGTGTGCCGTGGCAAAATATAAAATTATAATGGCGTTGCATTAAAATTAATTAATAATTTAAAATAGTATAACTTCATGGTCCTTGCAAAGCCAGCCGTCGCATTAAACACACTGTTGGTCCCTTGACTAGTAACTGTTATCTAAATTAGTAAAATATGTCATAGCTTTCGTTCTTCTTTATTGACTGTTTAGTTGTAACTTTAATCTCATTTAGAGGGGCTTTTAATAAGTTTCTTTTAGTTACGGATTTACAATTTTACATGAATTACAGGCACTTCTTGACATCCAAAAATGGCAATAAAATAAAGAATTTCTTTGTCATAAGATTCATTGCTAGTGTATACATGTAGTTAATTGTACTGGCAGAGAACGGTATAGACGGGTGAATGAATTTTTTTACATCAACAGCTGAGGTTATTAGCGCCCGGAGCTTTTTCCAGTGCACTGCCGGCCTCCGGACAGTGTTCTCTCGTTACAGACAACACTGTCCATCACCGGACAGTGAGCTGTAAGAAGCTCCTAGGAAGAGAAAATCTAAGGGTCAGCTGCTGGATTCGAACCCGGGACCTCCGCGTGGGAGTCAAGTATGCTAACCACATAGCTAATCCCTTCCCTGGGTTTGTTATTAATGTTACAGCCTGCCACGAAAACTTGTATTTTTGTAGGATTGTAATAGTGTTGTTATTACAGCTTTAGTTGAGCATAATACGTCATTTTAAAATGAAATGGGAGCATTTCAGTTCCAGTGTGCCGTTTACTGTTCGGTATCTGACTAATATGCCATGACCAGAAAAAGGTTGGGAAGCACTGCCCTAGACGGAGGCAACTAGCGAACATACTTTACTGTAAATTTCTTTTATTAACCATTAAATAAAATCCAAGGAGTAAAACCGGGAATCGAACCCAGTACCACAATACATATTAGCTTTACAGGTCTCGTCTCTAACCGCTCGGCTACCGTGGCGTAGATTTATTTAGAGCTCACATGTAGAGAGTAATAAGAATGAAAACTAATCTAATTTATGGTTACTAACTTGATGAAATGAAATCAAGAACAAAGCAAAATTGTTGTTAGTTCCTCACCAATCAGTACAGTGATACAAGACGCTCGTTATTCTTCAAGTACTCGTACCTGGTTGTTCTTCATTTCAACGTGTAATAAAGTTATGCTTTTGCTTTGGTGGATGTGGGCGTTACTCCGATATGGACTACCACAGCATCCACAGTTCTAGGTAATAAGGAAGCTAATGTAGCATTGTTTTAGTAAAAGCTTCAGCATGGATGAGCGTGTAACAAGGAGGGAGATCTTCAATTAAAGTTGAGATTAGTTGCAGAACCCGTTGTGTTTGTATGAGAACAGGAGGAGAATAAAGGCTGAACTAGCAGCAGGAGCAGCTAGCTCGTAGAACCGACCCTCTTCTAAGTTCAAACTGCTGCTGCCGGTGTTCCGACGCGCTGTTAACCCTTGCTATACTCACTCATGCTCTGTTCCTCTTGAGATTGAAGACCCTACGCTTTCACCTCTATAGCCACTACACACTTTAAACCAGCGCATACTCTTAGACTGCAGCCAGACTTTCCATCCTCTTAAGTTTAAAACTCCATCTCACAATATATATGCGCCTTCTTCTTCCTCTACTTCTGACATTAGATCGATGCTTTACCATTCCCACCCTTATATTTACTCGCTAGTTCTGTATCTACCTACTTCAGGTCTATTGCAACTAATGAGATTAACCATATACTTTTAGACTCGGCCTTTTTTAAGAGTTTAAAACACAGGCAAAAAACTGGGTTAAATTGATCAAATATTTTAGATAAACGGAGTCTTTTATTTTATTATTAAACAAAAAGTAATGTAATCGCCTATTTTTTCAGGCGGGGCTTAACGTCCAACTACCAAATTAGGTGTCGTGGACGCAGGCGACTGGCAAACATACTTTACTGAACATTTCTTTTATTAACCATTAAATAAAATCCAAGGCCTAAGACCGGGAATCGAACCCAGTACCACAATACATATGTTAGCTTCGTAGGTCTCGCCTCTAACCGCTCGGCTACCGTATCAATAAGTATTAATACAATATTTCCTAACCAATTCAAATATTTAATATTTAGGATGTCGCTGCTTTTCTGGGAGCTGTTTAAAAATTTTAGCTTACCTCTATTTTGGCCTATGCCTCTAGCATTGTCTGGGAACTTCAGAAGCCTCTAGCGGACTAAGAAGTAGGAAAGAAAAAGAGGGGACATTCGAATATATTGTAGTTAAGATAAATTGTTCCACTCCTAATCGTTCATGTAGCACTTACTAATGTCAGATGTCGTACGATCTTCTGCGGGTACTTAAACGTATCGAACCCTCATGGACCAGTAGTAAGTTTAAGTAACTATTTCTAATAATTAATTATATTAAGGGAAGGGTTTAGCTTAGTTATTAGAGCACTGGATTTCCACTGGAATCCAGAGATTTCAGATCCTAAGATGGAGATCACAAGTTGTAATCCAGCTGCCGGACCTTTAGATTTTCTCATTCTAGGAGTTTTCAACAGTTTACTGGCTGATGATGGCTACTGTTGATTGTAACTTCTAGAGAACAGTAGCCAGAAAACGATAATAAACTGGAAACTAACGGTCGCCACTAACCTTAGTTGTTTTAAGCGCCTTAAATTTAATAAAAATACAATAATGTCGCCGTATATTTCACTTTTTTGTGAGTAATCCATAGCTTAACACGTTCGCGGACGGCTATTGCATATGCAGTACTTTCGCTTTGTTCTAGTGGGTCGCCACTGCATTTACAGTGATTATTGTATGAATCTAATTGCAATTGCAGTAGCTGACTCTTTCGATTGCAAAATTGAGCAATATGAAACAGTACTGCTAATGCAGTTATTTATTTATTTTTCTTTATTTATATATTTTTGGTGCTATATAGTAAGATGTATCAAATACCTCTTGTCCAATTTCATCTAACAAACCTGGAAATTGCATTTACGGAGGGTGCTCATATCAGTACCCTAGCTAAATTCAGGCAGTCCGCGAACGTGTTAATAAATAGTTTATCTAGATCAGTACATAGAACGCAATAGGCATAGTTGATTATCTGTCAACTACACTCCGATCTTAGTGGCGACACTAATCTGGAGAATAAATACATTTAAATAAGGTCATAAGTTAATTTACTGTGATTTATTGCGCATGACTTGGGACGCTATTTATCAATATTCGAAGCGATCCAATAAAATGAAAACTATTATTTGACCTTGTAAAATACAGCCTAATTATTGTTAACTCATTTATTTTAATTTTTAGTAAAACATGCCGATTAATAATAATACTTTAATCAATTTCTTAAATTGGGCAGATCTTTGACAACTATTCCAAAAAATAAAAGTATCTTGTGATGAGTTTAATAAAATTGTGAACGATATTTATTATCTTAGATAAACTTTAAGCTGAGCGTTAATTAAATCATATTTAGTAGCATTATAAATCATCGTAATCAGCCTTGTATCTTAATGAGAAGAAATATGCAGATGGGCCGCACATGTTCATAAGGAGCTTGGAGTTAGAGCGCCGACGTGTATTTTACATGCATGATGACACAAATTATTTTGTTTTCGAAGTGTTATCATTATATTGTGGAAAACTTTTAGCTTTTATTTAGAAAATTGCCGTAGAATTTAGGGAATTTTTTTTTTAAGTGGCAGGAAAATGGTAATTTTATATCATTTTCCTTATTCTAATATTTTCCTTAGAAATGACGTAAAGCATTATCAAATTTCTTTAATAATTGTTGTCGTTTGTCGCTCGCTAAAGTAATGAGTTAACCTTACTTAGGTTAATTTGGATGGTAAATTGAGAACAGTTTACAGAAGTCCATGAGTTTGGACGAATTTCCAAGTCATTTCTTTTCATTTTTCATTGTTCCTTAATTCATTTCTTTTGTGATACGCTTCTTTGAAATCCGTACGATTGTCGAAATGTAATTTCTTATTTTTTGGTGTTATGAATTCTTATTTTCTTACTTAGTTGGTCTTGTTTCTGTAGACTGTAAAATAAAAAAAAATTATACTGCGTTGCGGTCTACTCGCTGTTGAAGCTTACAGTCTCTCGGGATTTTTTCTCTGTTTCAAAGTTTTCTTTTTCCCCGTTTCATTTCCTTTCTCTTAAAATTGCTTTAAAGAAAGCGGAAATAAAAAAATTAATTTCATATTACAGCATGAAGCTTGAGTAACTTATATATTTTTTTTAATAAAAAATTTAAAATAATCTTGTAAAAAAAAAGAATGTTTGTCCATAAATACGTACAAAATCCTCTTAAAAAGCTGCGAAAAAATTGTAGTCCATCTAGCGTTCATCGTGCAAGGAGAAAATGAGAATAAAACTTCTAGAGTATATATTCGCTTTTAAAACACGGAACCGGATTCGAGAAAACATTAAAAACTGTGAAAAAATTGATTCAAAATATCGATTTTGGCTAATAACTTTACGAGATGGTCCACGGTTGGCAACTAATCGCAATATTTTTTAATTGGAATTTTCAGCGATTGTTCGTGTTTTAAGTTACAGTGATTACAGACAGGTAGATCCCCACTTACGAGATGTGGGGCTAATAAATTACGAGACTGATGCTGCTGCATGAGAACTATGCATGCGCCAAATCCTAACGACCGACAGCTGTGCGGAGTAAAGCCTTCACATTCGATTGCAGCGTCTCACGTGTTTGTCGAGAAATCTGTCTGACCGGAATCGTCGTTTGTGTAAGAGGTGTTAGTTTCGTTTTGCCGAAAACATGATACTAAACATGTAGTAGAGCAACGAATTGTCGTGAAATTTCACATGAAACTGGGTAAAACCGCTATTGAAACTTATCTTTTATTAAAAGAAGTTTTTGGTGATGAATGTTAATTACGTGCGTAAGTTTTTGAGTGGTTCAAGCGTTTCCAAGATGGTCGAGAAGACGTCGAGAATGATGACCGCTCGGGTCGCCCTTCCACGTCCAAAACGGATGAAAATATCGATTATAATTAATCAACATTACTACCGTGAGGTGCTTGCTCAACTCCGTGAAAGAGTAAGGAAAAAACGCCCCGATTTGTGGAAGAACAAGTCATGGGTTCTCCATCAGACAACGCGCCGGCTCACACTGCATTGACTGTCAAGACGTTTCTAGCCAAGTATAACATCCCAGTTTTTGGCCATCCGTCTTATTCGCCTGACCTGGCCCCATGTGACTTTTATCTGTTCCCCATAGTCAAATCTACATTAAAAGGAACACGATTTCAAGTCCGTTGAAGCTGTGAAAGAAAAAGCGGCATGCGTCATGCTGGAGCTCACATGTAAACTTCACTTCAGCCTGCAATCTCATATAGATCCTCCAGCTCAAAATCTTTCTTCTAGAACTCTTCCTGATAACCCGGACAAGATGCCTTAAAAGACAGAGGCCTCGAGATCTCCTCTCCAGTGAAGAGAGTGACTCACCATCTAACATTTAGGAGTGCTGGGTAACTTCTCCACTCGTTACTTATCATTTGTTACTCGGTTATCACTGTTACTTATAGCACCAACGCGCTGATTGTAGCATAAATAAACGCAAAAAAAAGTATTTTTGTTAGGAATATTTGCTATGGGAGCAGGTTAAAAACTGCATTTCGGAGTTATTTTTTCTGCAGTTTCAACTGTGCATAATGTTAGTAGGAATAAAATATGTTTAAAAAAGAATTTTAAGTTATAACTCATTAAGAGCAAGTTCAAAACAGTTTTTTTTTTTTCTAAAACTTACCAAATTCCGCCTTCAAGTTCACTAACCACTAATGATGAGAGAAACAAGCCTCTGTAAGATGATAATTAGATGAAGATTATTATTTCTTGATCTTTATCAGTTTCATAGAAGTAGTAGAAAAAAAGAAGCTGTAAGAACGTCTACTTAAAAGTTGAAGCGAAGAAGTTTCGTTGTATAAAGTTTTTACTTTAATTAAGCTTGTTCTGAAAAAAAATATACTTGAAACTTAAACTTAGAAGTTCTCATTCCACGTCAACATGTCAAGTGGCAGAAGGAGCGCGATATTCTACTTCCAAACTAAGTAACAATCTTTGTCAGTTTTGTATACCTTAGTAAAATTTAATCCGTAATTTTGGGTGGGCCAGCTGTTGAATCTATTCTTAGTCTTAGAACGGTAAACCATCTCCAGTACTAGGTTACTGCGTTCTGAAAGTAAAGCGGCAGTCGTAGTTGTCTTGACAGTAGCTGATATATAAGTTCAAAATATATTAATATATTGATTATATTCATATTAACACTTATGAGGGAAAAAATCAGCTTATTGGGTTAGCTTACTGGATTCCCACAAGGCTTTAAGGCAAGTTGATTGACAGTGTTGTCTGTAAACAGACAGGTAAACACAGTCTGAAGTGCACTGAAAACAGCTGATATATGTTGATGCGCCTTAATTAAAAAATAAAATACAATATTAGCTTAATGATGATTGCAGATGTTTGTAAGTAAAAGCAATGTGTTATTTAATTATAATAATTGCGTCTTAATAAAAGAAGATTTCTAGAATAAAATGTCTTATTTATTCATAGAAAATTAAATTATTGATCAGTAAAGATTCTACAGTGGCCAAGTAAGGATAAATTGATATATACGAGGTGTAGCTATTAAATAACGAGACTATTGCTGTAAAACATTTTATTTTAAATTTATACATATTTAGTTATTATCACCTTCAATATACACCCCTCCTCTATCCCTACAACACTCCATGCGAATTTACCATTGTTCGAAACCGTGCTGGAAGTCTTTTTCTGTGAGCTCCTGCATGACGCGTGCCGCTTTTTCTTTCACAGCTTCAACGGACTGAAATAGTGTTCCTTTTTGATGCAGATTTGACTTTGGGGAACAGGTTAAAGTCACATGGGGCCAGGTCAGGCAAATAAGGCGGATAGCCTAAAACTGGGATGTTGTACTTGGCTTGAAACGTCTTGATAGACAATGCAGCGTGAGCCGGCGCGTTGCCTTGATAGAGAACCCGTGATTTGTTCTTCCACAAATCGGGGCGCTTTTTCCTTAATCTTTCATGGAGTTGAGCAAGCACCTCACGGTAGTAATGTTGATTAATTATAATCGATATTTTCATCCATTTTGGACGTGGAAAGGCGACCAGGGTGGTCATCATCTCCGACGTCTTCTCGGCCATCTTGGAAACGCTTGAACCACTCAAAAACTTTTTTTTACATTCATTGCCATAAACTTCTTTTAATAAAAGATAAGTTTCAGTAACGGTTTTACCCAGTTTCATGTGAAATTTCACAATTCGTTGCTCTACTACATGTGTGGTATCATGTTTTCGGCAAAACGAAACTAACACAAACCACGGTTCCGGTCAAACAGATTTCTCTACAAGCACGTAAGACGCTGCAATCGAAAGAGAAGGCTTTACGCTGCACAGCTGTCAGTCGGTAGGATTTGGCGCATGCATAGTTCTTCTGTAGCAGCATCAGTCTCGTTATTTAATAGCCACGGCTCGTATATCAGTAACTTCAAGTTATGGAGTATAATTAATTGCTTAAAGCAGTGATTATTTTTTCAAAAAATACTCTTCTCAAAATTGAACCAATTGCTTAAAAATTTATGGATAACTTTTTTGAAAACTTAATAGCAGAAACAAATCAACAGCTTTGATTACTTACTGGCTACTAATGTAAGGAAAACCACCTCGAAGAATGGTAAAGAAGAGCTTTATGTGGCCTTAGTATTTACGAAGATCTAGTCGAATGAAGGAAGACCATCAATTTAGTTTGCTGAAAACAATGATTTATGGAGTTATTACAGAGTGGCAGTGAAATAGTGTTGACAATTTTCAGTTAAATTACTGAACAATCAGGTCTCCATAGCTATTTTAATCTAAATCTTCACTAACATTAACCCTTAAAATGCACTGTAGGCAAAGTAAATTTAAACTATATAAAATATTGTGCTATTTTGAGCTGAGTCATGAAGTTGAGACTCAGTCAGAAGAGGTTGTCTTTATTTCTGAGGGCATTGCTTTCTAGTTTCTCTTTTCAAAGGATTTTTTTATTTATTTATTTTTTAATTGGTACATAGAAGATAGGAAAATCTTTTTTCCCTTTCTGGGAGGTTTCAGCAGAGGTAATTACCTTGTAAGAATTATTCCATTAAAGGTAAGGATATTTCTTTTCCCTTGATCGTCCAAAGAAAATGGCTGACAATGTTGAAGGAGTGCTAATTATGTAACGCCTTCAGGCAGTTGTAATGAGCCAGTGATCAAGATATTGAACCAATTTCACTCCTTTATAGCTTATATTTTTTACTTTTATTTAGTCCTTTCTTATTTATCTTAGATATTTTTTTTGGCAGAGTTTAAAACATCTCTTCATCTCATTAGAGAAAACAAATTGACAACTTCTTTAATCACTTGCATCGCTTTCATTAACTAACAAAATTCTTGTTTTTTTATCTGTTGCTACATTTTCAATTTCTTTATTTTGCAGTATTATTTCGCTAAGCCAATAATTGTGGTCTTTTTAAACGCAATACCGTGGCATTTCAATGAAACGTTCTATCAGTCATCTGATACCTGCAGGAATAATGTTGTTTATACTTTGAGCTATTTTCAAGGCATTAGCTTGTCTTGAAGATTTCCTGCAGAGTGCTCTTGCTGATGTATTATACAAAGAAATGCCGGGGAAAATAGAGTTAAAGATCCAAACGTTTTATTTATTGGAATTTCACAATTATAAGTAAATTAATTATAAAATTTCGCAGGTAGTAGTTTGGACAGCCAAGTCGTAGAATAATATATAATAGGCTACTTTATAGGCAGATGAGAAGTTCGTGAAATTAAGGTTTTCTTCTTTTTTTTTAATAAAGAAAAGCTAAGAACAGAAAAGGACAAAAATAGGACAAGATGAAAGAGGAAAAACAATGGAAGAAAATCACCATAAGCAAGAAGGAAAAGATCAGTGGATAAAGCAAGCTGAAGACAATACTATTCTTGGATGCAGCAACATACCTCTACTCCCAAACAGTCTAGGAGAGCCGTAGCATCATCCCCTGCCCAAACACAACAAAGAAAACAAGACAGTGGTAGTGGCGGTTGGCTAGACATAACAACAAACTACGTCAAAGAGAGAGAGAGAGGCCATCGTCTTCCTTTTGTTTTAACTCTTAGGTAAAAACAAAAGCCACTTTATCTAACCTTCTTTATTCTAAAAGTCTTAAGGTTAGCACATCCTTGGAGAATACTATACGTGCTTCTACCATCGCTATGTTGTCCTGGATAAATAATGACCATTATTTAAAGTAAATTTTAATAAAAACTGAATATGATAATCCTAGGGCAGGAATGGCGAACCTTTTTGAGACGTGGGTCAAATTTTGTTCATTTTTTTTTTTAGTACTAGCTCTTGGGTCACTAATGCCCATTTGCACAAGAGTTAAGTTTAAAAATTTTAAACTGATATTTTCAAAACTAAACATCTTTAAAATTCAGTTGGCTTAACGGGTAAAACGGGACGAATCAAGTGCTGTGGAAGTCTCTTTTTTTACAAACATAACTGAACAAAACCTTACAAAAGTGTGTTTTATCTGAAGAAAAATCTAAATATGGTTATTTGCTTTGGGTTGTCGATTTTTTTAACAAACAATATATGAGTAAAATTATACATTTTATTTGATATTTTGTAAACAATTTTGCTTTATTTCAAATACTACAAAAGCATTTGTCGTCATTTGCGTTTTATAACTGTAATGATCAAACTAAAAAAGGTTATAGATGATAGCATTTAAATTGCTTTTGTGTCAATGCGTGATTGAAAAAAATACAGATGGAATATAAATTATCGCACACAATTAGAAAATCTAAATCAACCCGCGTAAAAAACAAATGTTGCCTAGCAATTGTGGGTCAGGGGAAAAGCTTGTGCGGGTCAGTGCCTGACCCAAGGGGTCATAGGTTCGCCATTACTGTCCTAGGGTATGATCAGATAATTTGCGAATAAGTTTGGTTTGTAAAACCAAGAATTAGTGAGGTGATTTCTATGGAAACTAATATTTTTTTATTACATTCCTGCATTTTCTCTACCAAGAGCGTAAAAACTGCAAAATTAGGCCTAAAAGAGTGCAAATAGATTTTTGATTATGTCATGCAAGAAATATGTTCTTTTATGTTGAACATTAAACACTGTTCTTCCTTCTAAAATGATTAAATCCAGTTAACAATTTTGCCACCTGATTTTGCCAAAGTAGAATACTGCTCCTAGAGATTTATTGGGTCATTTTCTTGTATCGTCAGAGAGCTCAAAGTATCGCAAAAGATCTTCAGCTATTAAATAAATACATATGTTGCCTTTCAGTTAAAAAATCATTAATTTCAGATAAACATTTCGATGGGTACAGAACATCTAAAAGCCATCTGGTCAGTAATAAATTAAACTTTAATACTCTCTGCTAAATAAATCTCTCCATATTAAAAAGATAAATGTTTTACTTTATAGGCAGCAGTGTTGGTTTTATAATGTTTTATTTTGTAACAATTCATTCTTTGTAAGTATAACACTGGAAGTCAGTGAAAATCTTAACATCACTGGTGCAAAACGTGGTGATGTCAACGAACGATTATGCTGCTAGAGGGTACGAAGACTTGACCTTCTTGGTTGTTGCAGAAAATATGTTTCTTTAAAAGGATGTATTAAAGTTGACCCTAAAGTTGAATATGAATTAGGCTGCTTCTCTGCGAGAGGTACCAAGAAGTAAGCGAAAGTTGTGTAGGAAATGTTGGAACCCTCGGCTGTAGATGCGTTCAAGGAGCTGAAATATCTGCCTATTGTCTACTAACTTGCACCTAGATGTATGAGGAACATTAGATTTCAGATAAGTTGAAGAATGTTGGTGTACTGCGCCGAAAAAAAGGTGGGCCAACTATGGTAATATCGTAGCAACCTCTAAGTTAAGAGGCTATTGTTGTAGACATTACTACAAGGTTTGAGATGAACAATCCACTTCAGGCTGAGCAGGTGTAAAAACGGATTGTTTTTCCAGATAGAAAAGTTCCGTGGTAAGCTTGGCGAGTAACGATTTGCAGTTAGAGGGCCGTGTATCGGAAAGTGAAGGACGATCTTCAGGAAAACGGCCATCATTTTCAAGAAGTTAGCCGAATCCAATTCGTGGACCTCCTCGGTATTACCGACTCAGTGATTATTGACTCTTTGGATAAACCAGTGCAGTGGACAGCATTCACTTCCACTACTTTGACAAGCAAGGTAACGGGAACCCTAGTCACCAGGTTGTAGTCTTCACAATCCGTTTTCATCGCCAATCTAATGGAAGAAGAGGAGTGTAGAATATTGTTCGTGCCGTCCCTTATCTTTAAAAGCTTTTTATCAGTTGATAATTGCGTTGCCCATAATATTAAACAAAAAGTCATTAAATCTAAACAAAATATGAAAGGCTAATATCGTAAACTGAAATAATAATAACAACAGCTGTTTAATCAAAATGTAATATAACCTTTTCTAAATCTAAATCATATAAACTGGACGTTACAAACAATATAATTTATAAATTATTCAACTTCGTCATTGCTTATGAAATATGGCAGAATCTCTTTTTTTAAATTCATCATTTTATTGATGTGATAACTAACACCACTTGTGTCTGGCCACATCTAAATGAATAGCAAATTAAGGTCGATTAACTCACCATATTGTTTGGCCATGTGTTGTTTTTATAGTTTAAAAAAGTGATTGAATTGGCACATTCGCCTTTCTATTCTTTTTTCTTTTTTAATTTGTCCCCAAAAAAGATTGATGAATCCAAATAAAATTTGTAATGTTGTAATAAAATTTGTAAAAGTTGTAAATGAATTTTGCGGCATGTGGTAGGGCCAAAGTTAATCAAATCAGTTAGTTAATTGAGATAGAATCAAAGTTGCCCTTATTTTTAAAACTTACTGTAGGGAAAAACTTATTGGATTTTTGAATTTTCTCATATTTCTTTCGAAAAGTCTTTTTGTAAAGATAAATGCTTTTCCAAGCCCGTCGTTAACCAGAAAAGGTTACTTGCTTTGAGGCTGTATCCAATTCCTCAGGGGCTACTTCTTCGCCTGCCCCTGAACAGTTGTCCAGGAAGGTGCAACACGAGAAGGTATTATTGATAGAATACTGCTCCTAGAGATTTATTGGATCATTTTCTTGTATCATCAGAGAGCTCAAAGTATCGCAAAACATCTTCAGCTATTAAATAATTACATTTATGTTGCCTTATAGTTAAAAAATCATTAATTACAGATAAACATTTCGATGGGTACGTAACATCTAAAAGCTAAAAGGTTTAAATTTAACTTTATTCTCTCTGTATGCACACACCAACAAACAAAAACAAACTTAACTTTCTATTATAGTATTTTGTAGTTCGTACCAAAGAGTGCAGCAGCCTCTTTATTACAAATTTTAAGAGCAATTCATTTTCCATCCGTCCGAACACTACGAGGATGCAGGTTACTAAAGAACTATAAGACTCTAAGGCAAGTGGGCTAAGGTTTAGTGCAATTTGAAGGGATGTGCGAAATACAAGCTGTAAAACTTCTTCTTTTTCTAGCACATTTTCTTGTTATTTCTATTCCTTTTCAATAATGTATCCTGGTTTTTGCTGATGTGCATTAAAAGCGGGTCCATGATCAACACACCCCACAGAATTGCCAACCCCTAGCTTCCTTCAGCTGATTTAAAAACAAAACTTGGAAATTCAACTTGGTTCCCCTTAATTCAATGAGCCAGGTAGAACATAAACAGCTTAAGAGGATAAATTTTTATCGTTATACTTCCATTTGACATCTACCTATCTTTCATAGCAAGGGTTGCAAACTATGAATTTATATGAGGATTGTTAAATGGAGGCGTGCTTAATGTGTTATAGTTGAAAGTTCTTTTGTAAAATCAAATGGATATTTTAAGTAAATTGCCTTTACCTAAGGATTATCTTAAGAACTAATTTTACAGTCTAATTAGATCGTGGTGGCGATATATTGGTACCAGCCTTGCTAGGAGACGTTGTAGTTTGTTTTAAAGATTTGGAAATGATGAAGGTAGTGAGGATAAGCTTGGGTTGAAGCCAATGGGTTCGTGTTTGTCCTTCTTGCTAACCCACCAGATTGTGGTGTAAGTATCGGTAACCCACTTTTTACACTTTCTTCTCAAGCGGTAATTTCTTCAAATGCTGCCCTTTTACCCAGCTGGAGATGGGGCAAATCCTCTTGCTTCTTTCCTACTTCCCTAATAATGACAATATCATCTTTTAATCAATATCACAGAAAACTTTATTTTAGCACATCTCTGTTAACAACTAAGAGACATCAAATTTGAACTCATTACGATGTTTGGTTTGTTGCATACAGATACACTGATCATGCTGTTAAATCCACTTTTCCTACTGTGGGATCCCAACACAGATATTTCGGGTGAAATTCAAAATCCAAAAATCTGCTCAAGTACAATACCCGCAGTAGAAAAGAAAGAAAAAGTAAAAAAAATTAAAATCAATAGAAAATTTTATATAATTTCCAGAATTTAAACAGTCAAGAACGGAAACGTCTTTCTGCATCAGTCATGATTAGACGATTTCTTAAAAGCAGGAATGTTGTCATCATGCTTGCAGACTTCATTAATCTAGTCTGTAGTTTTTTCCCCTTTTTTTTGGCATTGGCATTCGCCATACTGCCAGCATCGTCTAGGTGCTTATCACTAGAATATCACTCACTCTCCATTCTTACTTATAAATACATTCGCTTCACACATTCATCCCTCTACTATATACAACTATTTACATAAACTACAACTAATGGATGGAGCAGTACTCTGTGCTTCTGCCATCCTTATAGCTTAACCGAAATTAAAATCACGTAATCCTTCTCTAATCATTTTCTTCCATTCATTCTAATCGGCTGTAACTTTTAAATACATTCATATTTCATTGCTAGCTCTGCTATAGACATAAGCATATAGATGTTGATGGAGAATATTATGTCTTCATAGCGAAAGGGTGCATCTAAATACCTGTACATGTCGTCAAACATTCGTTTCCTTTCAACCACATAACGTGGACATATCATTATTATATGTTTGAAATCCTCCTCCTCATCGCAATCTACGCAAAGAGGAGGGGGCCTTTTGTAGTTTGTAGTTCTTCTAGGTGATACTTAGCCAATCCCGCATCTTCGACAGCCTGTTCATCCGAACTATATACTATCAAACATTTTTGAATTTTATGAACTCTATTGTTTTTGATGAAATAAGTTTTTGTTTTATATCTTACTTTGTAGTTTTCTATTTTCAATTTATGGTCTTAGCCTGCTTAACTTCTTGAGAATTACTACATTTCATGTAATTATTACAACTGCTTTAAGTAAAACAGTACTTACTGTTATTTAATGCGTGTAGTCTCCGCTGAATAAAGATGTTAATATTAACCTTGGTGACAGTCACGTCCACATCTGAGGTTTTATCAGTGCACTTCTGGCCTCCAGATAGTGTTCTCTCGTTACAGGCAAACTGACTGAATTGTATGAAAACCTTAAAGAAATCGGTTCTTAGAACCAACAGCTGGATTCGAACCCGGCTTGTAAAACCAACTAATGAGCTAATTTCTTCTCTAAAAAATTATTTCAATAATAAAACAATGTCTAAAAACAACTTTTTCATTTTCACAGGACTTAAAAATGGTTTATTACTGGTATTTACTCGAATTTGACTATTTGCTTGATTGCCATAGATTCTTTTTTACAAAAAGTGAAAATAAAATCATAAAACGGTAAATGGACATTATTTTCTTGGATATTTGTTATCTTTCACTTGGATAAATGTGCCAGTCACCAAAGAAAGATGAATAATACTCTACATCATAATAAAAGCCCTTGTTTTGTCCAGTTTGGGGAGCGATGAAAGAAGGAATTGCCCTTCTTTGCAACCTCTGGAAGGCACCAATACTTTCTTTTGCCTCTCTATTCCACTGCTGTTTCCCATTTTCCTACTTCTTCAGCCATCCAAGCGAACCTGTCCTCACCTTGTCCATTGAAATACCTTCACTGCTCCAAGACTATTATCTCTGGTTCGTTTTCTTTGTGCACTTCTGTCGTCTGTCTAGTTTTGCTGTTCTCAGTGTCGCCTTCTATTTCGCTAGTAATGTTATTTGTATATATTGAATTTGCTTTCAAATGTTTGAACGAGAAGGTTCACTGATGTGTACCGTACGCTTCCAATGGTAGAATGGAACACAGACATTTATGGAAACTTTTCTTGTATTCCTGGTCCTCTTAGTTTCTTGTTGGGCCTTTCCCAAGCACTATTCAGACATGTTATACTACTGCTGATTTTATTTATTTATTTATACTTCAGTTTTTTTGACAAACATTGCTAAATGTTTTGTCCTCACCAATGTGAGTCCCTAAAATTATTTATTATAACAGCAAAGCAATTAAAAAAAAACATATTTTTATTATCAGTCGCATAATTTTAATTATCTAACAATGTATAACGGATTGGCTTTTGAACATTGCAATTGGAGAAGCTGCACTGCAATATTACAAAAAGTCTTAATTGCAAACGTTCAGGTTTCTTTTTTTTACTGTACTAGGTAAGAAAAAGTGAGGGAAACCACCCACTAATATGAAGGAATAATATTAATAATAATTCCAGAATTGACGAACAGAATTGGACTAAATATTGAACAATAACAGAGCATTTAAATTTAATCTAATTTTGCAGTACAAAAAAAAAGCTGTGCTTAAAGCTCGCCTCATCTCTCCGACAACTCTCGGAAGTGGTCAAAAGGGCTGGAATTTGGTTCCTCAAAAGTATCAAGCAGTAATCATTACAACTGCGCAAGTACAAGGATGCAGAGAAAAGTGCCATAGAGGTAGAAAAGCTGTGCTTATTAAACTGCATCTTGTAATAAAATGAACTCAATTTGTTCTTTTTTCGCAGAATATATTTTCATAGACTAAGCTTTGGAGTCTAAAGAGAAGTTACGCCACTGCTTATTAAATAAATAATTATGGTAATTAACATATCGCTGGGGCTGTGTAAGTTGTAACCCTTTCTGGCTGAGATTCAGTATTCAGTTAACCCGAAAGTGCTTCTAAATCTGCAAACTGATTAGACGTCACTTCCTCTTAAAATTTCTGTTAAAATTCTCCATCATAACAGCCACAATCCCTGTTGATGTCACTGCAATATCTACTCAGAAGATGTAATTAAAAGTCACACCTTGTTATAGTGTTTAAAGATAAGGGGAAACTAATGTTTATATAAAATATTTTGCCATAACTAGTGGCAGTATTAAATGGAGATGGAGGTTTTTAACTTTACTTAACTTTGATACAGAGCGTTTTATTATAAAGCTAAAAGTTTAGACGTTTAGATAATCAACTTTGAAGACATGGATTTTTAATTGGGATTGTGCTTGTTATTGAGTAAAGCCGAGATCTATTACAAGAAATGGAAAAATAAAATAAACTATGGGAATTTATTAGAGAAGTTATTTTTAATAATAAGTAAAAAAAGTAAAGTAATCGCCTATTTTTTCAGGCGGGGCTTAACGTCCAACTAATTAGGTGTCGTGGACGGTTATTTTTAATAATAAAATCCTCTATAATGGCGTATAGCGATTATTTCTTTCCCTTGAAGTACCTGGGATGTACGGCCGGATACCCTATGGAGAAGGTTTTTAATCATTTATTTAGTTACAATCAACGCATTTTGCGTTATAAGCAACAATGATAACAATAAATAACTTTCACTCATATCAGAATGGAGAAGTTACCCAGCGGTAACACTCCAATATACATTCTAAATTCTACTGACTCTCTTCATCAGTGAGGAGACCACTCCACTGTCTTTTAAGACGTCTGGAAGTGTTGTCTGGAAATGTTCTAGAAGATAGATGTTGTACAAGTGGATTGTAATGTGATTTAATGTTAAGATGGAATTTACTGTAACGTGTTTTTGCAACTTGTGTGACGAAAGGAATGTTCAAGTCTGTGTGAATGGTTTGATTGGTGACGTAGAAAGGAGCGTTTACTATAGAGCGAAGAATTTTAGACTGCAAGGACTGGATCCTTTGCAGATATGAGTTCGATGCCATAAGCCCAGACTGGCTTTAATATAGTTACATATATAAGTCTTTTGTTGTCCAGAATGAGTTTTGATTTGTTGTTGAGTAGTCTTTTTAGTTGTCTGTTGAGTTCTGTTCTCTTAAGTCGAGTATGAGGGTTTCATGTAAGTCTTCGGTCAAGGTAAAGTCCAAGACAGCGGACTACGTTGACTGCTGTTAAAGGAATAAGATTATAGAAGACAGGAGGAAGAGTGATGCGTCGAAGAGTGAAGGTAATGTTTTGAGATTTTGTTTCGTCCAGTTTGATAGCCTATTTTTTAAACCATTTTCTAAGTAGGTGAGATGGGACTGAAGGTTTCTATAAGCTATTAATGGATCTTTGTTAGTAGATAAGATGGCAGTATCGTCAGCATAGGTGAGAAGAGTAGTTTGAGGATGAGTAGGTATGTCTGAGGAGTAGATTGTGTGCAGAATGGGGCCTAAAATGCTGCCTTGCGGAACTCCAGCGTCAGCATGGCTGAATTCAGCCTAACTTTACTCTAAAATGTCTGTCAGTCAAGTACGATTTCAAAATGAGGAAATAGGTGGCTAGAAGGATGGGCTTGAGCTTCCAGAGAAGTCCAGTGTGCCACAGCCGATCGGAGAAGGTTAGATCTATTTGTAATTGATAAAATTTGTTAGAAATCAAGAATTGAAGAAGATGGTGTGAATGGACTCACTGCAGTTTTGTTAAAAGATGGTGTTTTGGTTAGTTGTATAGCGGCCAAGACCTAGTGATTGCTTTGATTGCCCAGTAGCGTGCTAAGTAACAGTTCACGCAAACCCTACCTTGCCCATAGTATTAGTTGATTCGGCTTCATTCACTTCTACTTTGTATATACCTACCATTGCGGCTAGCCACTCCTAGAATATTTTACATGTTACAGCACTTTGATGAAGAACTTCATTATTACCTCTTTTGAATATTTATTATTTCCGTTTAGAAAACATGTTCATGATAAACAACTAAATATTGTGTTTAGAAAATTATTTCTAATAACTATCTTTCATACAATAAAGTTTAATTTACTGGTTTATAACAAATTACAAGTTCTACTTATAAAATATGTAAGTCTTCTTCTCTATGGTAGGAGATATTGCTGTTACAAGTTGGATTTTGGTAATGGAATTTTGATGGGAACATATTTTTAGCCTCTTTCTTCTGCTCTTGTCGGTATTTCTCGTATCATGTTCGCTGCATAGGATACCACTATTACTTATCCTGTATCCTAGCTAATTGCGTTTACTGCAGCGATGTCCAAATTGCGGTAACACTGTGTTTTCGTTCCTAGTTACGATAAACTTAACAGCGTTCTCGATAACTGATAGAAAATCTTTCACTTTAACTGCAAATATTATCGAGAGCTGGAAACACCATTTGTCGACACTTAACAGAATTCAATTTAGAGATTTTTACCTTTTCAAAATATTGAAGTTTAATGAATTAAAAATAAATTCATAATAAACAAAAACAAAAATATATATGTATAATATATACATAATGCATAATGGCAATATTTCGACAAATATTTTGTCTTTTTCAATGTAGTTATCAATTTTTAGTTTATGAGACCCAAATGTAACTTAGCGATCAAATTATAAAATTGAATGGATTTTGAAACTAGGTATATTTATTTGTTTAAGTAGATCTGTAACATTTTTTGGACCATTCTCTCCCAAAATAAATCGATCAAGGGCAATTTTTGATGAGGTGTTTGGGTAGACTTCTCTGTTAAGAGTTATTACGTACAGTACAATAAATAGTCCTAAATCTTAGGAATTAAATGTTTTCACAATGACAGTTAAGTGATTCAAATTTAGTTTTTCATTAAGAAATCTGAAATTGACAAAAATTTGTGATAAAACGTAAATATCGCGGTGTGGAGAAACCTTCCCCTATGATTCTCCACAGAATGGACTGCCCCTAATTTGCGTTGCATTCTAATTCAATCCTAATTTTTGTCTGTATGCAAATTCTCCTACCCATAATTCCACAATAACCCTCACCTCTCGTAGCACCTTTTTTTTACAAAACACAGATTAAACCGTATTACCACTAATTTTTAAGGTTTTACAAAAAAAAAATTGCCCCTTTCGTTTAAAATTCTTTTATTTTCCTCTTCCAGAAGAATGTTTATATTAAAGGGAAATTCTCTGGGAAAAGCTTGAATTGCAAGACAGTACTAGAAGGAATCCCTTTGAGAAGCATTTAAAGGGATGCTCATATTGTTCTTAGGATACCTAAATGGTATATGTATATACGCTTTTTCTGGAAGTTAAAGGTCAAATCACTCGTGAATACTTCATTAAAATTTTAAGAAAAGTTTTAAACACTGTTGTGGACCTTTGCAGCATATCAAGTTTGTTTTTTCTAAAACTTATTCAAAAGCATTTAATATTCAATTCTTTAACAGTCGGGAGAGTTCAGCAAGAATAGTGGACAATCCTTGAATGCATTTGTTTTTATCTTTGTCAACAAGCGTTTGATGTAATCGACGCTGATTAATTACAGTTTACTTTTAATAAATAATTAGGCATTTCTAATTGATCACAGATACATTTTTTATGTTTTAAGTTTTTTTAGATTTTAAGTTTTGTCAATTTAGCCTTTTCAATTAGGCCTTCTTAAATTCAAAAATGTGCCAATAAAATTGAAAGTTTTTTTCTACTATTCCAAGCTTGAAACTGTATTGCACTTGTATTAAATTTTCATTTGTGCTTGATTGTACACTTACTGTTTCTAGGTCAGAAAAGTATTATGATCCTATGATTTTTTTCAATTTGTTTTCTAAGCAGGCGATATATATTTCGAGGTCCTTTAAATTCGAAAAGTTGTTTTTAGAAAATGGTCCATCTTTACGGACAAAATATCTCAAATAAGCACAAAACAAATCTTAGCAAGCAGAAACATTATATTTGGATTGGATTCCACAGGGGATTTAGACTTGGAGATTAAAATCTCTTAGACAGAAGTACGCAAAGTGAAGAATCACTTTGGGACATTGTAGTAGACTTAGAAGAAATCTGAAAAAGAAGGACCTAAAACGCTACAAGTCTTGTATGGGGGGTATGTATTTAAATAGGGAAGTCCTCTCCCTCTTTGCGTAGATTGCAATGAGGAGGATTTCAAACATATAATAATGATATGTCCACGTTATGTAGTAGAAAGGAAACGAATGTTTGACGACTTATACAGGTATTTAGATGCACCATTTCGCTACGAAGACATAATATTCTCCACTAACATCTATGTTGCTTAAATCTGTAGCAGAGCTAGCAAAGAAATATGAATGTATTTAAAAGTTATAGCCGATTAGAATGAATGGAAGAAAATGATTAGAGAAGGATTACTTGATTTTTAATTCGGTTAGGCTATAAGGATGGCAGGGGAATATAGAGTACTGATCCACCCATTAGCTGTAGTTTATGTAAATAGTTGTATATAGTAGAGGGATGAATGTGTGAAGCGAATGTATTTACGATATAAGTAAGAATGGAGAGTGAGTGATATTCTAGTGATAAGCACCTAGACAATGCTGGCTGTATACATCGACGATGCTGGCTGTATGGCGAAAGCCAATGCCAAAAAAAAAAAGCCCAAAAAAAGAAGATTAAAATAACTAAGAGATTAAATTTGTTTTAGAGTTTAGTATTTTTCAAAGAATTGTCTAAGATTATTAGATTTTAGCTTTCTAGGAGCTTCTTACATCACATTATCCAGTTGTGAAAAGGAGAGAACCTTGTCCAGAGGCCGGCAATGCAGTGAAAAATGCTCCGGACGCTAATAACTTTCGATGTTGACGCCCCTTGAGATTAATAGAAAAATGAAAGAAGTGTGCGTTTTCATACACTTTTCGTTTAGTTCAAGAGGTGAACGCGGAAATACAAATAAACCAAATTTAGCTTGTAAATTAAATTCAATTTATTTTATTGCAAAATAAATGTTGAAAAATTTAAAAATTAGGCAGCGAACTGATTTTGCTAACTGTATCATTGCTAGCCTTTGGTTACATTTCAGGGTTTGCTGCAATAAATATTGATTATTTCCGAAATCTTTATCTACAGTGGTACCAATTACAAATGTAATTTGTCACTCTGGAGGACAACAGTAAGTTTTCACACTCGCTTATTTCGTTTTTATGTAGAAGTTTATTTATTATACAGTTCTGGGTTCTCCTTAAATATTTCTTTCAAGTAGGTATTACGTTTAATTATATTCACACCAAGTTTATATTTCTTTTGATTAAATCACGTCTCAGATTAAATGAGTGAGATTCAACAATAACGGAAGAAGTACACTAATCTGACCATCATTAAAAATGTCACACACTACTTCCTACTTCATTTAATGCGGCTGTTTAAATTTAGTTTGAGTCGTTTCTCTTTCTTCAAGACTTTCAAGAAGGATTATGTTAATGACCAATGGTGAATGGCCTTTTTTCTGGAAGTATTCAATATTATTATGAAGAGCTTTATTTTCTTTTTTTAATGCCTGATTTTTTTTTTTTTTAATGAAATCTTAATGGCGTTTAATGTCCGCAGTAATTTAAATAGGAGCATAACGAAAAGATTAAGGTGAAGGCTGTAAATATTGTTCGATTTGAGGGTTTTTAACACTGTTCGGGAAATCAGGGTGTAATTTAAGAGAAATTGAATATTTATTTATTTCTGTAACTAGGGTTAAGCCCTAGTTAGGGAATTCTAAGATTACATATATAAGTACAATGCAGCAAAATTGTGGATAATTGAATTGAGAGTGTTTTTCGCCAGATTTTATAAACGAATTCTGTATTTGCCGAACAAATAAGTGTAGAAATAGTTTTTGATTCTCTAGTTGAATATTATAGTAAATATTCGCTACGAAGACATAATATTCTCCACCAACTTATATGTGCTTAAGTGCTATAGCAGAGCTAGCAATGAAATATGAATGTATTTAAAAGTTATAGAATGAATGGAAGAAAATGATTAGAGAAGGATTACGTGATTTTAATTTCGGTTAAGCTATAAGGATGGCAGGAATATAGAGTACTGATCCATCCATTAGTTGTAGTATTTGTAAATTTGTTGTAGTTGGATATAGTAGAGGGATGAATGTGTGAAGCGAATGTATTTATAAGTAAGAATGAAGAGTGAGTGATATTCTAGTGATAAGCACCTAGACGATGCTGGCTGTAAGGCGAAAGCCGATGCCAAAAAAATAAAACAAAAAAAAATTATAGTAAATAAATAGTAACTAAAGGAATTCAGCACTAATAGAACATTAGAAGCAAAGAAAATACTCACTTACCTGCGACAAGGTTAAAGAAAATAAGAATTGCTTCCGAATATTGCTTCAATAAGAATTTTTAATACAATCACAGTAAATGTAAGACTGATGGAATTTTTTTAAAAAAAAGTCGAGATGATTTTTAAAACATTTTTTGTAATAAACCAACTGTTTTTAAGAATTTACTGAGATGAACCTGGTTGTACTGAAGACTTCTAACTGAAGTGAAGTAGTGTTTTTGTGGTTGGTTAATGTTCAGTAAGTGAATTTATATCGCAGTCATTTAAAAGATTGTTTTCATTATTTTATTGTTAGAAATTGGAATATTTTTGATACGCTTTTAGTATATTTCATATGCTCAGGCAATAAATAAAATAATAATAATAATATATTTTATTAGGGAAGGGATTAGCTATGAGGTTAGCATACTGGACTCCCACGCGGAGGTCCCGGGTTCGAATCTAGCAGCTGACCCTTAGATTTTCTCTTCCTAGGAGCTTCTTACAGCTCACTGTCCGGTGATGGACAGTGTTGCCTGTAACGAGAGAACACTGTCCGGAGGCCGGCAGTGCACTGGAAAAAGCTCCGGGCGCTAATGACCTCAGCTGTTGATGCGCCAAAAAAAAAAAAAATATATATATATTTTATTAAGGATTCAAATTTATTTTTGAAAAAAAGTTATTGTATTTTATTTATTTTTTGTGTTACTGTTTTTCAATTCTCTAAATTGTTTTATTTGTAATATCCAGATTCTGAAGAAGGCAATATATTTGTCGAAACGTTGGCAAAAAGACGAGTTGTTCTGTGTATTTGGACCGATTCCTCGCTAATTTGAATCCTAAATATAATATTTTTACGGCCACTAAAACCAATATAGATTCATAATAATATATTTTGTAGGAACCATTTTAAATTTTGCTTTTTGTACATACGTGAATATAAAAACACAAGGCAAAAGTACGAAAATACTGATAATCTAATTCCCTGTGAGAAGTTGCGACAATTTGTTACGATCACCTTACTTCCTGATACTAATTGTGAGGAGCAAATGATGGTATACGTTCTCCCCTTTTTGAAGAGCCCTCTACTGTACAATAAGGGCTATATTTTTGGGCCAGTTAGTACGCTTGCTACTACATAAGTCCCTCTTTACTACCAGTTCGTGTGACAGTTTTACCATGCAATCTACGTCATATATATTTATAACAAGGCAGTTATATTTCATATGTAGCCTATTGTTCTATTTGGTACAACATACTAACGTGGTTGCTGAACAAACATACTTTGTACTGGGTATTCCACGTCCCTAATCTATACGGCTATTGTGTCTGCTACTTCGACTGAAAGTGTGCATTTTACTTCGTCAGCCTTATTACGTTTCGCATACGATAGTTGCTTATTGAGATTCTATTAAGCTGGTATTTATTGTACTATATTAATGCAGCTAGGTTCGAGTATTTTATTTTTTTGCAAATGAAGTCTTACCCCCATACTGGACTAAAATGAACACAACTAAACACAGATGCTATCTACTACTTAAAAGACTTTTAGACGATAAAACAAAACTCTCTCCGGACAACAAAAGACTGATTTATACTACTTTTTTAAAACCAATCTAGGCGTACGGAATAGAACTGTGGAGTTCAACCAAGCGCACAAATCTCCAAAGGATTCAATCTCTACAATCTAAAATACTTCGAACTGTTGTACACCCTCCATTTTGTGTCCCCAACCTGACTATACAAACTGACCTTAACATTCATTTGGTCTCACAAGTTGCTAAAACAAGATACAGAAAACTCCACTTCAGCCTGCAATCTCATATAAATCCTCTTGCTCAAAATCTTTCTTCAAGAACTCTTCCTGACAACCCGGACAAGACGCCTTAATAGACAGTGGCCTCGTGATCTCCTCTCAAGTGAAGAGAGTGGACTAACAGCCTAATGTTTTGGAGAGTTACCACTGCGGTAACTTCTCTACTCGTTTGCTCCATTTGTTACTCTGATATCATTTTTACTTACAGCGCTAACGCGCTGATTGTAGCACAAATAAATGCAACAACAACAAAAATGGCGTCCAAAATTCAAAGCTTTTTTCTTTTATCAAACGACCACACTCTGATGAGTGTACACAATTTAAAAAGCACAACTTTGTCTCTTATTAGAATATCCTTATCGTGAAAAAAATTCAATAAATTCAGCAACTGAATTCGATACTACATCCAGGGATATTCCTGGGTGATCATTCTCTTCTTCGTCGATTTCATTTCCTTCTTCCGGTTGTCTTCTCGGACGTTCTGGACGATTTCTTCAGGACTAAGGCATGCAAACTGTGAAGCATCTCTTTCACAATCGGACCTCTCCAAAATGTCCATATTTTGGATTTTTATATGCATACATACATAATGACCCTTCAAGAAAATCAGGTATAAAAGAGTTGCTGCCACGCCTACAATTATTATGTTACATCGGAAGACAAATAATTTTCCTGTCGCCACCGAAAATTAACTTTTGTTTCGGCGCCTGTTCCAGGTGTTCTTATGGTGACCCAACATGATCCCCCGGTTAATCCGAATCCCGGTTAATCGAGGGCCGGTTAATCGAGTTTGTACTGAATTTAAAAGTAATTTAAAAAAGTGGCAATCCCAAGTCCTTGATAGTATGTTAGTAGTATGAGAGTAAATTGTATTGAAACAACACATTAGAGAGAAACCCACCCATCCTATAATCGCTTTAATCCAAATTTTCTTGAAAAATATATAAAATTAAAGTTAAAAAGAAACCTTCATGTTCCTTAGCTTGCTGCAAACTTATTATTATTATTCCCTCCGAAAGTTAAAACTAGAAAGGCAGTAATGGTTTCTTGAGTGGATAATAAATTCAAGGACTTGTGAATTCGCGGCCAACTTTTATTTAAAAAAAAGAATATAAAAAATTTAAAACAGTGGACCAAGAACTTGACCCATAATCTAGAGGAGGCTGTGGCTAATCATTGATAAAATATATATATTTTTTAATGAAGAGAATTTTTTGTATATTTAAAATGAAATGTAGAAAAGATAAATGTAAATTATGACCATTTGTAATTCCAGGTTGGTGGGTAGAATAGCGTCCGTTGATGGGATTTACATTTGCCAAGCCTGTTTGTGGGCGAAAGAGGCCCGCTCAGACTACCGTCTCTACTCCACCCCATACTTTACCTCTTCTAGAAATAGTGCTTTACTTTGGCAACCTTTCAACCAATCCTCTATGAGATTTTTCGTATAATAAACTCTTTGTACTCCTAACTCTACTCTAGACGAGTCTTTTGGAAGTGTGTCTTGATTAATTACCTTACTTCAATTTTCCACTTTCTCGTTTGTCCCATCGTCTGGGTTCATCTACCTTCTTTAACTATTATATACTTTTATTTTTTTTAAAGAGAAAAAGAGAGTCATTCATCACCATCTTGAGAGAGGTCAGTATTTAATTATGTAAATTAGCCAACTCTTTTTCAGTGAATTTTATCTCCATAATTAGTAAATTAAATAATAATGAGTTGGAAAGGATATCTTTTTAGTGAGAATAAAAATAGAGGATATTTCCTCTTTTTTGGCCATTTCGAGTACTTTAAAGTGGGTCATTTAATCCCAGTTATTTTTTTTTTCCTTATTTTACTGCATTCATAAAACCGTTGAGACAAAGTTGGCCTTAATCAAAATTTATATCATTTTTCGCCATCGCTTTTCCCTATAGTAAGCGTAAGTTTTGCGATCGTATAGATTGGCCTTTTCACCCAAAATATGCCTTTTAAGGTCCTTTGAGACAGAAAAAAAACTGTGGCTGCGTCATGGACACGGCCGTGTGTTGTACGTGAATACGTTTACGTAACGGGTTATATTTTTTATTTAAAATATTTTTATTTATGTATTTAGGATGAAATCAAGGAAACAAATCGTCGAACGAACACAATCTATGCCTATTCAGTCCGTTGTCGATGTAGAAACGATTTCATCATCCACTTGCATAATTTCAACCGCCCCAGCTGCAGATGTACTGTCATCGGCGTTGATCCGCTCGGCCGCATTCATTGTTTTACGTGCCCGGCACAGCTTGACTCGGTCATATGGTGTTTTATTATTACCATTCGATTGTTCTTGAGTAGCCCTTTCAAACCGTATACGATCTCTGTATTTGGTTTTGGATTTTCGACGCGTATAGGCCGACATTATATATTTTTGATAATATTTGTTTTATTCTAACACCTTATTATATTTATTGCCAATATTTTACACTAATGTTTTATATACAATCGATAGATTGTGACGACAGCTGACGATTAAAACTTAAACGAACATCGTAGCTTCTCCGAGTCAAAAGTTATACTAATTGAAAATTTCGATACGCAGCAAAATGATCTCAAAATGGCGGCGCTTCCTCCTCCACCGCGCGCGATGCGTCACAGTCCTCGCTTATCGTCATGAATTCTTTGATCCTTTAGCTATCCAGTGGTCTAATTTAATTTTGGATGTAGACGATAGATTCGAAACTATAATGCCAAACTGTATCCCCCGATTTTGTTATCATTAGGTTTTTTGGATTGCCTCGGATATGATAGCAAATTTAAAGACGTAGTCACGTTAAAAGTTTTTTTTTTTTTTTAACAAATTAGCCTTTGAATGGGTTCATTCAAGCATGATAACTCGGAAAATCGAAGTTTAAGATTTCTTATTCCAAAAAAAGATTCTAGTTACGTCTCCGATATCAATAATACAACGACATGATCTGGTCCAAATTTGTGAATAAAAAAAACCCAAAAAATAGAAGGTCGACGGCAGTTTTAGTTCATGTATTACGGCGATTTGATGGAAATTTGTCAAATCGAAATTCTGTAAACGTTACAAAACCATATCAAAAATTATTTGAAAGGCAAATCATAGATACTTCTTCGTGACAGTTAGCCATTAAAATGTTCTTTTCTTAACTGGCAGCAGAGGAATCGGTCAATAAAACACAAAAGTCTAAATCATCAACATTTTGATAAATTTATTGGTCTTCGCTCTGGGTCTTTTTGTGGTAAATTCTGTTATTATAATAACCATGACTTATTCTTTGTTGTAGATAAATGTCTCTCCCGTATTATAAAAGTATTTTAACTCGGTTACATAGTTTGAAATAAAGTAGTAATACCTACCAACTTTTCTGCATAACTTTAAGTTAATTTGTACTTAAATTTGTTCATAGTTTTAAGCATAATTTTTGTAATAAGCATTATAATTAATGTTTTGTGCACTATCATAATGTAAAATTGTGAAATCCGAATCATTCAATTGTGTTAATTGAACCGATTCCTCGCTGCCAGTAAAAATAGATCGTTTCAAACATCTTGCTCTTTTGATAACAAGGTAATTCGAGTGACCATGAAGATAGAAGTGAGCTACTCAGATCATTCTCATATATTTGGCAAAGGTGGGCCCACAAGTATTGGACGATACTGTTTGTCAAAATACATTTTCTAGATTCCAATCCAACTGAGAAATCTGAGAATGCAACTGGGAAAATCAATCAAGTTTTCTATCATCGGCCAAAGTTTGGGGTGTTTGAAAAAAACAATGGCCGATCTTAAGAAATTGGAAACTAGAAATTAGTGTACGTGAACTTATAGGATCGTCTTCTTCTTTTGAGATAAATAAGAGTACTTTAATATACGAATTTATCGCTTATTTAATATTAATATGAATTAAATATGCAGCCAATGTTTCACATTTCAAAAATAATAACAATTTATTAAAAGTGCACATTATCAGAATAGATTTTTGAAATCATCGGCAATTTTTTCAAAAATGGAATCATAAAAATGAGTAATTACAATGCTGAACTTAACTGAAACCATCTTTCAAAAAACTACGTTTTTATATGTGTTCACACCAGTTAATTTTGTTATTGATAACGCGTCAATATCTTATTTATTAGTCCCCACAAACTGCACTGCCGGCTTCAGAACGATGTTTTTTCTCATTAATAGTGTCTCACTTTAAGGGGAAGTTATGAGTAACAACTCTAATGAAGATATTAGCTGAATGATTATTAAACTTTTCTTTTAGCGAAAATTTTGGGTTCATGTCCAAACAGTTGCCCTTAATTTCTCTCTTACAAGTTACGGTTATGAGAAAACATCGTTTTGAAGCCGGCAGTGCAGTTTGTGGGGGCCAGTGAATAGATTAGTGAAGTAATCGCCTATTTTTGCAGGCGGAGCTTAACGTCCAGCTACCAATTAGGTGTCGAGTACAGTATGGGCTCCATACTTCACTAAAAACAATTTTTTTGTCTAACAAATGAAAAGTAGTCTTACGCTGGATTCGAACTAGCGATCTCCCACTTACAAAGCCACGCTTTTGACCACTAGACCTACACCCGCCGCTTTTAGATTAGTATAAAACATTTTTTTTTTTAGACTCAATGGACCACAAAACATACATTTTCTGAGTAAATTTAATGTTGAAAATTTGACATGAATGCTTTTTATACTTTCAACTACTACTTAGTTTAGTAAGAAGTAAAGTAATCATAATAATGTAAAAAACAAAAAAAAAAATTTAATTAACTAACCAACGCTACAAACCTCTCACCAGACTACTTGACCAACGTTTGAAACTTAACCTACATAACCAAAGACTGTAACTACTGTTACTGCGACCTATTTGGTCATACGGCATCGAAGTATAGGGATCGACTAAGCGTTCCAACTCACTACGCCTCCAGACATTATAGTCTAGAGCACTTCGAAAACTTCTTAACGCTCCGTTCTATGTATCTAACCTCACTATCCATAATGACCTGAAAATCCTTTTCATTACAGATCTTGCTAACACTCGTTTTCTCAAATTCATCATTCCTCTACAGCAGCTCATCCTAACCCTCTCATAGAACACCTATCTTCCTCCAAGGTAATCCTCTAAGGAGATTGAAGAGAAGATGGCCTCGTGATCTTCTCTTATCGTGAGAGCAAAGCACGTTACTGGAGTGACACCACTGGGTGCCTTCTCCGCTCGTGATTTTCACGTATCATGTACCACAATCGTTTGATGCAATCGTTGCAGTTATAAATTCCAATAAAATATTAAAAAAAAAAATTAAAATTGTAGCGATAGATCTTGTTAACTATGGTAAAATGAGAAAGTTGAGAAATAGTTGGAAAAATGCAAAAAATGATTCATATCTGGGGAATCGATTTTGTTCAAAATCATGGAGCCACTGTGAAAGAATAAGTTTTCGAACATTATTCGAGTTTCCATGTTTTGGTTTTAAATTAGGCCGAGGACTATTTACAGTAAATCAGACATTAGTAACCATATGTAATAAATCATTATTTCGTTTATTTACAAAAGAAGTCTTTTGAAAGAGAACTAAAAATAGGAAATTTGCTCGAATTCAGAGTTCGCACTTTTGGTTGACTTTATGAGTAAACAGTGATGAGCAGAGTTGGTTGTCTCAAAGGATTGATGAGTACTTTTTTGAAAAAAGTTTATATTCTTTTTTTTTTATATATTTTAAGTGAGGTTTAAAGGGGAAATCAAGCTAGCCAAACCCAACATTTTGTATAACTTTTCTTTTTTTTCTTTTTATCAAAGCCTTTTGGTTGCTTTGTTCACGGCTTTTGTGTTAATTGATGGAGCGTGCTTTAATGTGGGTATATGCTTTTCGTTATTTTACTTTGTCCTCTTCCAATTTAAGCTGTAGCCCCGACCACGATAAATCATACCCTTACTACTCTGGCTAATCGTCTGCTCCTGGAAAGAGTAGATAGTAAGCCCCACCATGTGTGGGCATAGAGAAAGCCTTTGGGTCACACCCACTCTCCATTCTGCACATACCGTTGCCCACAACTTCTCAACTGGAGCAGGTTTTGTGTCACCCACTCTCAAACCCGCAGAGAGAGAGAGGATTTCCACTGCTGCCCCAATTACAGAAAATTAGTTTAACTTCGAACTAGATGGAGGAGAGAAATTGCCATTCCTTCTTCTGGCCTCTTCACCTCTCCACTCTGCCTTTGCAGTTTCGTTCTTTCGATTCCTCGCCTCCACTCCTAAATCCTTCCTCTCTTCTTGCAATCTCCTACGTATGGCTGGTTAAATCGACCAAAATTCTGCTATCCTCTCCACTATTGCTGAGGTCGGATTTAGTCTAAAAGTCCCTCCATATATTTCTTTGGATTAATTTATCCCCTAGATATTTATGCTTTCAATAGATAGAATGCTATTGTGGGTATTTATTGCGTTAATTATTTTCCGCTGTCTACGGATTTCTAATTAAATTGTATTTATTTAATTGGATTTCTCTCATAAAATTATCACTTGATTAATGTTACAAACAAACAAAACAGAACAAAAATAGCTTGAACCAATATTGATTTTATAAACAATAGAATGATATACACCAGTTTTTTGACGTAAAAGGGGTTTTATTTGAAAAAACTAAAATGGTGCAATTCTTGCAAATGATAGAACGTTAGACAAACACATCTAAACCTCACACAAAGAGAAGAAAGACCCAGAGCAAGATGAAGTAATAAATGAAAAAGTAATGGAAATATTTTACTCGGAAGTAATTTTAACCATAAAATACTTGAGAGAGAACATAGCTGATTGGGTTAGAGACATTCGCTAACCGATAGAACGTGCATTTGGCTCGATTCCCGATCCAAGACTCCGTTACTTATAAATAAATTACTTTATATCCTATACCTTACTTTCTATCTCCAAAACACCCAATTTCAGCAAAGACGTGGAAACCCAACTTATAAGAGATATAGACATTCTCTCTCATTACTTCCGAAATAATCTTCATTTTTGCTGAACCAGGTTAAGTAAAATTTTTCATGGAATTGCTCGTTTGGCTGTTTTTCACTTAAAGAGCATGAACGAAGTTAATCTGATAAAAAGATAAAATTTGGTAAAACAGCCAAATATTTTTTGCAATTTGCTGTAATTACCTGTTTCATTTTAATCGTGTTTTTAAAGCTCTGATTAAATTGTTACTTTTTATAATTATTAAAATTTATTGCTTTTCTGAATAACATCTGCCTTTATTATAATTTTGCTTTATTATCCATTGTGTTTAAAGTAAATTTAAAAATGTTATCTTTTAAGTAAATTTTTGTAAATATTATTATATAATCAAATATTTTAAAAAAATTTTATGTTTTTTTTAAGGGGTGTTTGATTTTTGATAACCAAATAATTAAACAACTCATGTGACTTCCTTTATCACATAAATGGCGGTAAACAATTTTTTTTTTTTGACACTATTGTACGCCAAAAAGTCTTTTAAAAGCCAAAACTGTAAACTTCTGCTCTAGCGATTTTCTCCAAATCTATAATTTTTGTTAATTTAAGTTTACTTTATTTACTTTAAAGTTTTCGAGTTTTTTTAATCGTTTATTTGGTTACAATCAACGCCTTTGTTGCGTTATAAGTAACAAGGATAACAAGAGACAATATCAACACTCTCAGGATTGGAGAAGTTATCCATTAGTCACACTTACTATCCATTGAGTCACTTCAAAGAGGAGATCTCGAGGACACTGTGTAGAAGTGATTTCTGGAAGATGTTGTATTAGTGGATTGTGATGACATTGTACGTTAAGCTGGCTTTATCTGTTACGGGTTTCATCAACTTGTGTGACGAGAGGAATGTTCCAAGTCTATGAGAATGGTTTGATTAGCGACGTAGAAAGGAGCGTTTACTATAGAGCGAAGTGTTTTAGACTGCAAAGAAGGACTGAATCCTTTAGAGTTTTGTCGTCTAACTGGCGGCCCCCGAGGTATTTATTTGTGGCCCACTTTGTTCTAGAAATAAATTGAAAATACAAAAAAACTTGTTACGAAGGAAATAGCGCTTAGGGGAGTCGGAGCACTGTCGTACAAACAATTCGCTCCCTCGTAAACCTTTTAACTACTGAAGACGAGTGTACACGTGGCCCAGTGCCTTTCCTGAAGGCCTGCGGGCGTGTATAAACTTGCTGACTCAGTTCTGGCTACGTTTGGAAGCGATATGTCTGCCATTCTAAGTGGAATTCCAGAATAATTTCGGTTTTAAAAGCCAAAAAAAGAAGTAGGAATTCCCAAAATATATTCTTACGTTCTCAGGTCTTTGAATCCAGATATAGCAAAACTTTTACGAGGAAATCGCTGGCCAAGTTTCGGGTAAAAAAAGAATAATTTTCGTTTTATAAATACAATTAATATAGTGTTTTAATCATCCTATCCCATATTCTTGAATTCTCACTTCAGAATATAAATTTAATAATAATAAATTTATAGCTTTCAAGTTTTCACCATAGCAAGGGGGTGAGCATACAAAGCTGATAACATATAAACATTACAAAATATTAATATGACACTAGTGCTGGGTTCTTTGAAATCCTGTAAAATAGTGAAATTTACATAAAAAATACATATGGGTATAAGAAACCTTATTTAGACAATATAATTGAAATCTTCAGCATCTTAACATAAATAGATAAATGACAATAATTATAATGATACGTATTTTGAAGAAATGAATATAATTCAAGCACAAAAGTACAAAAGAGACAGCAATAGTACATGTTTAAGCCCTACAATAATATTGATCTTACTCTTAATCCCTCGATAGTAAATGTACAAATATTGTTTGCTTTGATATCATCTAAGCACAATAATTTTTCAAATTGGACTAAGTTAGAAACCTGCTCCTCTTGAAAATGAAATAGTAAGAATTTATTTCTTAGCCAATCTAAAATTTTACATTCTGTAAAGAAATGACAAAGATTATCCTTAGAAACAGTCTCATTGCACAATTTACATTGGCTTTCAGGAAAAAATGTGTGTTTCAGTCCATTAATAAATTAATTAATAAGCTAGCTTCTAGAATATAAATTTAACAAAATTTGTAAATGTGAAGTGATCCGCATGAATCTTGCCTGAAGCACCAAATGGCTCGTGTTTTAATTGAGTTTGACACCTCTGCTTTAGAGGTTTAAGCTTTTGTTTGAACCCTACAATTCGATGCCACAGACCCAGACTAGCTTTAATTCACTTACATAAATAAAGTTTAAGATTTAATCAGAAAAATATACCTGAATACTATTCATATGATTTTGCAAAGTGAATAATGTTGGTTAGAATAAAATGTGACCAGATGAATAATATTTTATGATTAAGAAACTTGAGAATATTAGCAAAGATACACGTGAGTGCCTACACACCAAATTTGTTAATACTTTTGAACTGTGATTTAGTTTATTCGCCATATTGGTTAGAGTAATTGATGAAAGTTAGCACCAACTAGTGAAGATAAAGAACAGTTAATGATGGCTAACTATTGACGATAAGTTTTCTTTTCCTATCTCATTAAAACGATCCAATTAGGTTTGACACTACCAGTAGACATAAAAACACCCTCTTTGCTACTAGTGTACATGCAGCATTCTTATCAAGTGAAGTCCCGCCGCCTGTTAATGAACTTAATTTAAAATTTCTTACCTCTCGTTGTAATCGTAGCTTCGTTAACGAGTGCTTGCAGTTTGCAAACTGAACGGTATTGTTTTCATGTTTTTAGAGACTAATCGGAAATATTTGGTTCAGTTTTCAAAGAATAATGTTTTTGTCTCTTTCACGCTGTTCTTCCCCAACTCTTAGGCAAGTTGCAGCCTTTCTAATAAAACTTATCGGAGGAGGGTACAAAATGAAAATTGCTAGAAGGTCAGCTTTAATGCAGCATCGAGAAATATATTTGAAGAAGGACTTAATTATTCAGTGGGCGTGTGAACTTTAAAAGTTTATTAATTAAGTCTCCGGAAGGCCAATCTTTTAATTCTTCAGCTGCGAGTTATATGATAGCAAGAAATGAACCTTAGAAATAAATGGCAATCGAAAAGATAAAAACAAAAATGTATAGGTTAAAAAAAGTCACATATCAGAGAATTTTATCAGATTTTAGTTGCGAAGAAGTAGGCACCATATATCCTCTTTTGAATACAAAAACAGTCTTCGGCCAGAAGATGCAGTGGGTGAGGAGCAGAAATAATTGGGTTCTCGATGCGGGATTCCCCATTTTTCAGGTCTTTTCGCGTTCAGAGATTCTGTAATTTCAGACGAAAGACAATTTTCATAGCCTCTGTTTCGCATTTTAGAGATCATGGGTACTTATAATTGTCGTTTGAAGCACACTATTATTAGTCTGTGTGAATGATTTTTTAAAAAATAATTTATTTAGTTACAATCAACGCATTGCGTTATAATCAACAAGGGTAACAATAAGCAACATATCACACATACGTATCAGAGCGGAGAAGTTATCCAGTGGTAACACTCCAATAACCAATAACATTCTAAATTCTACTGACACTCTTCATCAGAGAGGAGATCGCGAGGCCACTGTCTTTTAGGCCTGTCTAGAAGTGTTGTCTGGAAATATTCTGGAAAATAGATGTTGTACAAGTAGAGTGTGATGTGATTGAATGTTAAGATGGAATTTTCTGTATCGTGTTTTTGCACATTGTGTGACAAAAGGAATATTCAAGTCTGTGTGAATGGTTTGATTGGTGACGTAGAAAGGAGCCTTTACTATGTTGAATGAAAATTCAGTTTAAATTTATTTAACCTACGTAACAAAAGACTGTTATATCTACTGTTACTGCGACCTATTTGGTCATACGGCATCGAAGTATGGAGATTGACTAAGCGTTCCAACTCACTACGCCTCCAGACATGACAGTCCAAAAAATACTTCGAAAACTTCTTAACGCTCCGTTCTATGTATCTAACCTCACTATCCATAATGACCTCGAAATCCCTTTCATTACATATAACACCCGTTTTCTCAAATTTCATTCCTCTACAGCAGCTCATTCTAACCTTCTTATAGAACACCTATCTTACCAGGTAATCCTCTAAGGAGATTGAAGAGAAGATGGCCTCGTGATTTACTCTTATCCGTGAGAGCAGTATAGCAAAGCACGTTACTGGAGTGACACCACTGGGTGCCTTCTCCACTTGTGATTTCCTTTTTTCTTTTACCATATTTGCTTATTGCAACAACTGTTGCAGTGGTAAATTACAATAAAAGATTAAAAAGAAAAATAATAAAAAAATTCGCTCACTTGGTTACTAACCAAATCAAGGGTTAGGTTTTTATTTTGGACTGGACATCAGTTTTAATCACCATTTAAGGGGAATGTATTCATTTCCTGGTAGAACAACCAAAGAGCGTAATTACTAAAATAAAGTGTATCCTCTCTGTTTGCAACCTAATGGTATTTGAACTGCGATAGTCGAACAATGAAACAAAGAGGTTAGATTAACTTTACCGACTGGTTCACAGCTTTTATGGTTACCTGTATTACGAGGGAACAATTAAACACTACACTACGATTAGAGGAGGCAAATTTGAAGATGCAAAAGTCTTTAACTAAAAAATTCTCCAATCAATCTAATGACATTGTTATTATTATTATTATTATTTTTATATAAAGTAAGAGTGAAATGAACTTAGCAAATTTAGTGCAGTTAGACTGCACTTAATAGTAAATAAACAACATTAATTGTGCAACACTTTACTACATCTAAATTGATTTGCCCTTAACGCGACCTAGATTGAAGAAATTAAGCTAAACAAAAATTATACTCTCCAACAGCTGCCCATATTTTGTTCGTGTGACTTATATTAATATTACATGTACAGGCGAATGTGAATGTTCCTGTTTCTAAAAACAGCTAAAAAATTATTAGTGCTGTGCTTTTGAATAGAAATATTGCATGTTTATATTAATTTAGATATCGCTATTATTTATTTTATTTTATTTTTTTAAATCATTATTTTAGAACAAGGCTGAGGGCCAGAAGTTGTAGTGTCGAGGAAGGGCCGCCATTACCCTGTCTATTAATTTTAACAAAAGGTATTGGAGGGCGCTGATAGTCAATAAATCGATGCGCCGAGGAGAAAAAACAGGGACTAGCAGAAAACACATTTAGCCTCACATTACACAAAACTTAAATCTTGAAAAACTGAAAAATTGTTTTCGCTAAAAACCAAAGCCAGTTTAGTAAACAGTTACTTCTTTCTGTTCAACCAGTTTTGTTTGCATTTGGAACTTTATTGTTTATTTAATCCTTATTTATAGTTAATAGATGATGAGTAGATAGATAATTTACTATGAAATAGTATTTTAGCGAGGAGTATCAATTTAAAACGAAATTTGTAGAACTATTTGTGCCCTTGATTCAATTAAAATCATTAAATTGGTGCAAGTTAATTGGCGGATGAGTTTATTAGTAAAATTATCGCTAGAAATACGCTGTTGATTGATTGAAGACATTGAATTTGGTGCAATTGATTGACGGTTGAGATTATGAAGTGAAATTATTGCATCAATCAAGCAAATGATCAAGTATTGGCTTTAAAATCACTATCAGCTTGACTTTGCTTCCACTAACCTTTAGCTAAGTATGTGACGTTGCCAGCGTCAGTACTCTTTACCACAAATTACTTAGATGTAATTTAAGATGCAGTAAATTTAGCTGCCTCAAACTGCTCAACTATACTTAATTTTATAAAACTTAGCATTTACTATAAAATAGCTGCTATAATTAAATTCTATTTTAATTGTCTCACCAACCAATTATCCTACTAGAGAGCCAGGTTATATATATCATATAACCGTGAATGGTAATGTAGACCTGTGCAGCGTAGATAAATGCGGCCGACCATGGCCGCGGCTTGAGTGTAAGAAAACTGCTGAACAAATATTTGCACTGTTGTGTTATTTCCAGTTGGAAGTAGTCACTGTTAGTTTTGTAAGCTTATTCCAATGATCGCTCGTGATGAAGAATGTTTTCCCATCATTCTTTTATCCAGAAAGTTATTATATGTTGCTAACGTTTATAAACAAATCACAAATTAAAATATCTGTAATGAAATTGCTGTTGTTTTTTTATAGGTTATCTATAATTTTATTTATCATGTCCATTTTTCAAACGTTTTCATTCGTAGTATTTAATAAACGAGATGTGGCTATTAAATAATAAGACTATTGCTGTAAAACATTTTATTTTAAATTTATACATATTTAGTAATCACCTTCAATATACACACCTCAAGCACCTCACGGTAGTAATGTTGATTAATTATAATCGATATTTTCATCTGTTTTGGACGTGGAAGGGCGACCCGGGCGGTCATCATCTCCGAAGTCTTCTCGGCCATCTTGGAAACGCTTGAACCACTCAAAAACTTGCGCATGTGATAGACAATTCATCGCCACAAGCTTCTTTTAATAAAAGATAAGTTTCAGTAGCGGTTTTACCCAGTTTCATGTGAAATTTTCACGACAATTCGTTTCTCTACTACATGTGTAGTATCATGTTTTCGGCAAAACGAAACTAACACCTCTTACACAAACGACGATTCCGGTCAGACAGATTTCTCGACAAACACGTGAGACGCTGCAATCGAATGTGAAGGCTTTACTCCGCACAGCGGTCGGTCGTTAGGATTTGGCGTATGCATAGTTCTTCTGTAGCAGCATCAGTCTCGTTATTTAATAGCCACACCTCGTAAACATATATTTCACGGCATAGATCTCGGCCTCAATTTGCTTTTTGTAGTAAAATGAAGGTATAAATCAATAAAAAAGTAAGATAGTTTGTTAACACCTATCAAACCTTACACAACTGTCCTCAGTGCAGTTTTAATACATTAAGTTAATTCAAAATAACTTAAAAAATTAAGAAATGTTTGTGATTTAATATCTAATTAAAAAAGGTCACTTTCATGAAAACTTTTAAAAAGTAATCAAAAGAAAGTAGAACCTTTTGCCACGGGCGGACCTCACAAAATGAAAAATAACTTCTTTATCCCTGTAATTTTAAAGCGTACATTCCTTCTTAAATGAGGAATGTAGGGCTTTTGATTAAGGCTTCAAAATAATTCCTCTTTTAATTTCGAAAAAATTGAGAAAAAAAATGAAGATACCCTGGGAATAATCTCTTTTGCAGTTTAATTAGCACAGGTAACGTATAGGTTAGGATACGAAGTGAAGCATGTACGTTAAGATGTTAACTTAAAACGGAACTTAAGAGGTTTCGATGGGAGTTCAGCTTTTACCCAATCTGGAAGCCTTAAGGTTGGTTTCGATTCTTAAGGAAGCTTCAAAATGTACCAGTGATATCTACTTTGGGACAGCTCTTAAAGAGGTGTACATAGAGGTGCTTTAGTGATGGGAATTGTACAATGAGTTCATCTACAAAGTAGAGTCTACTAAGCTGGGGTTGATTCCCCGCATTGAATAGTGTAGCATAAATTTAATTTGTCTTTGTGTGGCTTGGAGATGACAAAGGGCCATTCTGTGGAGTCACAGTCAGTTAACCTCAAGTACAAAGTGCCGACAATTACAATCCTTACTATTTACATTAATTTATTAAAAATGTAAGACTTTCCGTTAACCAGTTAAATGTGGAATTTAGTTTTAAAAAAAAACCCACAGAGTGCGGTATTAAAATCAGACAATGACGTGGTATACACGTCGAACGCAGATCAAAACAACCAAAAGTTTACATCGTCATAATAGTCACTGCAAGCACTTTTTCTGCAATCTCTAGGGGCTTGAGATTACAGAGCATTCTGTGCTCTTTCAAAATCTTGCACCACTTTACGTATGCATTGCTCTAGTTAACTAGGGACGCAAGAGCTTTTACAAGGAAGAAAAAAGCTTTGAATTCTGGGCAAAATGAAATCATGCTTGTACTGAGGTCTGAACCTCAATCTAAGGTAAAAACGGCATTGCACAAGGGTTGAGAGCTTCTATTTGTGTGCGTAATTCCCACTCTCTAATGCGGAGACCAAACATGTACCAACCACTTATCATTTGGCTGACTCCCACCGGAGTTCTATTGGTAAGATAAAGGAAACATCCCCACCAAATAATATTCTTATTGTATTGTATTAAAATTTCGAGTTTTTATAGTTAATGGCAATTTTATATTTTTCACAACGAGTATACACGTCGAACGCACCGTAATAGAGATTTGGTTAATAGACTTTATAGTCTTAGAAATATGGTACACAACTGGTTCTCCATTAAACAACAATGAGATCTGTTATCTTCTAAGTTTTGACAGGCATTTCCAAGGGGTAAAATCTTCTATTTTTGCGGATTTAGCTGGTATACAGCAACCCGACACTTCACGTATCTTTGATTCTTTCAAGTTTGAGTACCTCGCAATATCTAATAGCATTCTTCCTCCATTTGGTCGCTTCCAATAGTTTTGAAGGAGGAAATTAAAAAAAGGAGGTGAAATTAAATGAAATGTTTCTTCATTAACTTCTTTCTTGGATAAACACGAATTATTGAAGGTAGTTGGGTTGTTTCTAATCTAATCTAGATTCAGAGCCTCTCAAAGGAAGTGCAATGTGCATTTAAGATACAGATTACATGAGCACTGTAAGATTAAGAATGCCAAGGCAGAGGCAAGCGTTAACTTTGACATCTGCTCTCGTTTGACACGAGATTACTCGAGAAATTAGAAATATTTTTCGAGCATAGTCACGCATGCTCCAAGTAGTTGAGACTGAGTACCGTCTCTCTGATTACACTTCTTGCAATGCAGCGGTTCCGCAACTGATACCTAGCCTATGTAGATTCTTTCTTTAGAGATCGCTTAGAAAAAACAAACTACTTCTTTGTCATGATGCATCTGATTTAGCTACTGTAAAGAGCACTACTAACATGCTAGCTGGCTGATTACACCTATAAAAGCATTTAGTTTAGTTGGGTAAACGTTATGTTGTTGATGGTATTCTAAATAGAAGAATTCATTTTAAGAACATGCTCGCGGCGCAGCAAGCTAAAGAGAAAGAAAACAGGCCAGCGAGCCAATAAGCAGAATCAATCCAAATGATCCCTTCATCCCTTTAGAACAGAGATTAGCACCTGTGCCGTTATTCTCGTTCTGCGTCATGATTCCAGATATCACTCTCGGAAACTGCTTTTGAGGCTTAAAAAAGATTTACGGCGTGGTATGCCTTATGTAATATATTCCAACAACATTAAAAACTTTTGGCAAGACACTCTAGAGTTTAAGGAACATTGTGATATATTAAGAAGTTCATTGGTACAAGATGTGGCCGCTAAGTTTAGGATAAAGGTTAGGTTAGTTAAAGAAATCTTTAGAATCACTTGAAGAGGAGCCAGCGTTAGTTATGAAGCGTTAGTTATATTAGTTATTGTAGAAATCGTGGTCAATATGAAAATGAAATTCATACAAGACTTTTTATTTAAATTATTCGTTAAGAAAAGTGAAACACAATTAACTCTTTATAAAACAACAGTCTGATCTATTTCTTTCTATTTTTAACGCATCCACATTCAAAAACGCTTTTATTTATTAGAAGCACGCAGCTTCTTTCAGTGCACTGGACCTTTGGTCCAGTATTCTTTCGTTAAAGACAATACATCCATCCCCGGACATTGAGCTGTAATAAGAAGCTTCTAAGAAGAGTAAATCTACGAGGGTCGTTTGAAAAGTCCGTGTAAAAATAAAAACTACTTAATTTTTTGGGGTAAACCTTTTTCATTTTTCAACATAGTCTCCTTTTAGGCTTATTCACTTCGTCCAACGCTGCTCTAGTTTGTTGATCCCTTCCGAATAATAGGATTTGTCCAAGTCTGAAAAATAGCCATTCGTTTCTGCAATCACCTCCTCGTTTGAATAAAATCTTTTTCCCGCCAGCCATTTCTTCATATTGGGGAACAAATAGTAGCCCGAGGGAGCCAAGTCTGGAGAATAGGGGGGATGTGAAACGAGTTGGAACTCTATTTCCATTAATTTTGCGACCACAACTGCTGAGGTGTGAGCTAGTGCGTTGTCGTGATGGAAAAGGACTTTTTTTGTGGGTCAATCGTGGGCGTTTTTCTTGCAGCTCGGTTTTCAAACGGTCCAATAACGATGAATAATATGCACCTATAATAGTTTTACCCTTTTCCAGATAGTCGATAAGGATTATTCCTTGCGAATCCCAAAAGACAGTCGCCATAATCTTTCCGGCCGAAGGAACGGTCTTCGCCTTTTTTGGCGCTGATTCCCCCTTGGTAACCCATTGTTTAGATTGTTCTTTGGTCTCAGGAGTGTAGTGATGTATCCATGTTTCATCCACAGTGACGAAACGACGCTTAAAGTCCTGCGGATTCTTCTGGATCAGCTGCAAACCGTCCTTACACGATTTCGTTTTTGGTCAAGCGTGAGCAATCGCGGCACCCATCTTGCGGATAGCTTTGTCATGTCCAAATGTTGATGCAAAATATTATGTACCCGTTCATTCGAGATGCCCAAAGCACTAGCAATCTCACGCACCTTCACTCTTCTGTCATCCATCACCATATCATGGATTTTATCAATGATTTCTGGAGTAGTAACCTCAACAGGGCGTCCAGAACGTTCAGCGTCACTTGTGACCATAAGGCCACTCCGAAAATTTTCAAACCACTTGTAAACTGTTCTAATCGAAGGTGCAGAGTCACCATAATGTTTATCAAGCTTCTCTTTAGTCTCCTGAGGCGTTTTGCCTTTCATAAAGTAGTGTTTAATCAACACACGAAATTCTTTTTCGTCCATTTTTTGAAAATCACTCGACTTCCTCGATTCAAACGAATGCCAAACACAAAGAAATAGACCGATCTGGCTGAAACTTGGTATGTGTTCTTCCAAGAGATGCTACTAACTAAACATAACCTCGATACGCGCCAGTGGTGCTATCTCTCTGACTTTGCACGGACTTTTCAAACGACCCTCGTAAGGTTAGTAGCTGGGATTCCATGCGTACTAACCATACAGCTAATAATCCCTTCCCTTTGCTAATTTTAATATATCCAAATTTAAAGTCGCTGATGTTGATAATATTTTTTTTATAGCATCAAAATTTTAGATGCTATAAAAAAATAGATGTTTCTAATTTAAGGAAATAATGCAATTGAACTGCAATAATTGCAACAATAAGCTGGTAACAAGGTGTTGATGACCAACCCGTTCCATTACTTTAAAGGTATACTTTGGCTGGTGGAGGTAGACGATAAATATAGACCATTCTCAGATAACAATGTTCGATTTTTCTCCCTAAAATTATATTCTTAGTTATCGTTGCCAGATTAAATTTTATTTTGGCCACTAGATTTGGCATAATTTACTATATGTGCGGTAATTTATATTATTATTATTTTTATTTCTAGCTTTTAATAAAATGATAGTGAGATATTTATTTGACACCTTTAACAGCTGCTTACAATTATTTAATTTGAATACAGTAACCTCTGGCTGCAAATTTCTAACTTGGAATGAATGACTATCTCCTAAATATTGGATTGTCAGAGGTCTACAACACTATTTTGAGTCAACATTTAGGGCATGAAAATCTGAATGGCACTTAACAGTTCGCTTTATGGTGCAAGAGAAATTTCCCACTAAAGATTAAGTAAAATATATATATATATATAACAATAAAAGAACTCTCGGGAATGGCGATCTTTGTCAGAAAGTAGGATACTTGTATTTGCAATAGTCATTGAATTGGTAAAAATGTGGTTTTGGCCCGCCAATGTTGGATAAAATCCATCAGTTTATACATAAGGTAATATCCATTTGATTTTATCAATCTTAGCAAGCAGGTTTTTCTAACCTGTTTTCTACTTTGATCCTTCTTGAAATTTAGAAAAACAACTGCGTGCAGGGATTTTATATAGAAAAATTAATTGTGAAATGCGAAGGATTCATAAAAATTAATAGCGATTCATTCAATAGCATTTTGCTTGATTTCTCATGCATGTCAAGCATCAATTAAAAACAAAAAAATCACGAATTAACATTAAATAAATGATGGAATGTCATTTTCAGGGCAATCAAAATATTTCCTGCAAGTTCGCACTCAAATAAAAAGTTTGTTGCGTGATTTCCTGCTAAGATTTCTTTAAAAAATTATTTTTATTTATACTAATTTGCATTTTAAAGAACGCTATTTTGCACTGATAAAGATTGATTTATACCTTTCGTTGCAGTTTAGTGACAAACTAACTCTATAGTTTGCATATTCATTAAAGTACAGCTTGAACATCTACAAGGGTATTCGTTTCATCAAGCGAATTTGATTAGCCTAAATTCACACCCCAAATAGAGCTAAAGCAAGAGCAAAAACTGCAATAGCAGCCCCAGTATTGCATGGAATTTCTAGTCGATTTGCTGCATTTCTCCATTTTCACTTCTGCTAATCCGTTCGTATTTGTAATATTTATTTATTTGGTGAAATTGTGGTTTAGTTCGCAATGCTGGATAAAATACATTAGTTTGTATAATGTTATAAATATCCATTTCATTTTATCAATTGTAGCAAGCAGGTTTTTCTGAGCTGGTTCTCTCAGGACAGCTTGCACTCGGTTGAGACGAGTCTCAAGTAGAGCGAATGATTCAGAGGCATTAGAGTCGAAGCGATCTCAACATCTATTCTCAAGTTTCAAATAGATGAAATCCCCGGCTTTCTTTAAAGTGTAGCCGCGCAAATAGGATCAGAATGCCAATTTGGCCAATTTCAGTAAGCTTAACTGGCGCTGAGAGAATTATATTTGTGCTTCCATGACGAAGATAGGCACAAGACGTTACTTGTCTGCAAAACCATAGTTCTAAGTTCATGTTCAAATGTTAATTTCTTACTTAAATAGCCTACTTTATAAGTTTGAACACGCCTCTTGCAATTAAAACCGAGCCTATTAAAAAAGACGAGCCTTCATTAACAATTGAACTCCTATGTTTACTGGTCGGTATTTACGTCAGCCATATTCATTGTAAACTTGTTGGCAGGGTCGCCGAAAGTTTTCAATTGTACTTAGATCTATCTTTCGTTAGAGTTAGATTATTTTAGTTTCAATGTTTTTATCAGAATACACAAATTTTAGGGAAGAAGAGGGAAATCACCATTCCTTAAACAGTATCATGAAAGTATAGTGAAGGCGAATACTGTTGATGTCTAATGTCTTTGCTGCTAAAGTCTTAAGTTTCAAGAGAAAACATTTTTTTTTTTCAATCATTTATTTAGTTACAATCAACGCATTTTACGTTATAAGGAACAAGGGTAACAATAAGCAACATTCACACATATCAGAGTGGAGAAGTTACCCAGCGGTAACACTCCAATAACATTCTACATTCTACTGACTCTCTTCATCAGAGAGGAGATCGCGAGGTCACCTGTCTTTTAAGTCGTCTAGAAGTGTTGTCTGGAAATATTCTGGAAGATAGATGTTGTACAAGAGGATTGTGATGAGATTGAATGTTAAGATAGAATTTTCTGTATCGTGTTTTCAGCAACTCTTGTGTGACGAAAGGAATGTTCAAGGCTGTGTGAATGGTTTGATTGGTGACGTAGAAAAGGAGCGTTTACTGTAGAGCCAAGAATTTTGGACTGCAAGGACTGGATCCTTCGCAGATTTGAGCGTTTGGTTGAACCTCCCACAGTTCGATGCCATAAGCCCAGACTGGCTTTAATATACTTACATATATAAGTCTTTTGTTGTCCATAGTGAGTTTTGATCTGTTGTCGAGTAGTCTTTTCAGTTGTCGGAAGCGTCTGTTGAGTTCTGTTCTCCTTAAGTCGAGTATGAGGATTCCATGTGAGTCTTCTGTCAAGGTAAAGCCCAAGGTAGCGAACTTCGTTGACTACTGGTAAAGGAATAAGATTGTAAAAGGCTGGAGGAAGAGTGATACGTCGAAGTAATGTTTTGAGATTTGGTCTGGTTCAGTTTTATAGCCCATTTTTTTGAACCATTTTTCTAAGGAGACTGAAGGTTTCTATGAGCTATTAATGGATCTTTGTTAGTAGATAAGATGGCAGTATCGTCAGCATATATGAGAAGAGTAGTTTGAGGATGAGTAGGTATGTCTAAAATTTGACAGACAGAAATTTGACTTCAACGTTCTATTTATTCTTGTACGAGGGGGTACCCAAAAAAAACCGGAATTATTTTTTAAAAGCTATTTATTTACAAATTTTTTACAGAACAACCTTATTCCCTTCAAAATACTCTCCATTACAACTAATACATTTGTCCCACCGGTGCTTCCACTGTTCGAAACATTTTTTGTAGTCATCTTTAGAAATGGCTGACAGCTCCTTCTTCGTTTTTTTCTTGACCTCTTCAATGTTGTCAAATCGGTGACCTTTCATGCCCTTTTTCATGCGTGGAAATAAGAAAAAGTCGCACGGAGCCAGGTCAGGCGAGTAAGGTGCGTGGGGCAGCGGAACCATGCCATTTTTAGCCAAAAACTGTGTAACAGAGATGGCTGTGTGTGCAGGTGCATTGTCGTGGTGGAAGAACCAGTCTCCTGTTTGCCACAAATCGGGTCTTTTTTGGCGAACACTATTGCGCAATCTTTTCAAAACTTCCAAATACAAGGTTTGATTGACGGTCTGACCTGGGGGGACCAACTCTGAATGGACTACGCCTTTGGCATCAAAAAAGCAAATCAGCATTGTTTTGATGTTTGACTTGACTTGACGACATTTTTTTGGTCGGGGTGAAGATGACGTCTTCCATTGGCTCGACTGTTGCTTTGTTTCTGGGTCATAACCATAGCACCATGACTCATCACCAGTAATGACCTTTGACAGAAAGTCTGGATCAGTTTCAAGCTGTTGTTTCAAAGCACGACATGTTTCAACTCCATGTTCTTTTTGATTGTCAGTCAGAACTCGAGGAACAAACTTGGCAGCAACCCTTTTCATCCCCAAATCTTCCGTTAAAATTCGCTGAACCGAGCTCCAAGATAACCCACTACTCTCTGACAGTTGATCAATTGTCTGTCGACGGTCTGTGAACACCAGCTCTCGAATTTTTTCAACATTTTCGTCGATTCGGGCAGTTGATGGACGTCCAGAACGAGGTTTGTCATCAATCGACATGTCGCCATTTTTAAACCGAGTAAACCACTCGTATACTTGAGTTTTTCCCATAGCGTCATCTTTGTAAGCTGTTTTCAACATTAAAACACTTTCAGCAGCATTTTTGCCGAGTAGAAAACAAAATTTCAGAGCTGCACGTTGTTCACTTAAACTTGCCATCATAAAAAACGAAAAAAGAACAAAACAGCGCTGGTAAAAACAATCACTGCAGATGAACAGAACAAGCCAGGCAGACAACACAGGCAGGACTGAACTGGCAAGGAATTGCGCTATACACGTCTAGAGGCAGAAATGCGTACTACATAAGCTCCATGCGCGGCAACGCAATTCCGGTTATTTTTGGGTACCCCCTCGTATTTAAGTAAAATTTAATTTAATCTTTTCTTACGATAGTAGAGTGCTAAAGTAATGCACAAGAAATGTTTGCTTGCTAGTTTAGCTACGCTAAATTTACATCGTGTGTGTTATTTTTGCAAATGTAAATTATTTAGATGTTGTTGTAGGTAGAAGAGAGTTTACTAAAAAGACGTAATGTTTAAAATAGATGTGTGTAGAGATATACAATGAGCGGCTCCTCGGAGAGGGATGTAAATACTAGATCTACTCTTGTAAACATGTTATTTTAGTGACTTTGTTACCATTGTAGAGATTAAGTTTCTACTTAAATAACCAAAACTTTAGAAACTATTTACTTTTACAAAGTATTGTCACAAAAATCTATTCTCAGTAGTGCCAAAATGGATATTTCGCTGTTCCCTTTTTTTTTAAAAATGAAAGTTCCTTTTATCTTTGCTAAAGATTTTGCAAAATTACAGTCCTTTCCAAATTGACTACCTTTCCGACTTTTATAATCGTTGATAGAAGAGGATGTATCCTGTTCTGGGGGTCATTAAGGAAATGGACGGGATACGTTATTACGAAACTCCCAAACAAACCTTTCTTCCTGGGGCTTTCTTAGTGTGAAAACTGAATTTGAATTAGCAACCATCAAGTTTTTTTTTTTTAGTTTAATTTGAAAGAGTCTTCTTCAGTATATCTGAAGGGAGTTTCTCGCCCTCAGAGAACCTGGAAGGTTTCATCCTTAGGGGTTGCTTTACGTTGAATATGATGAATATGAGATGAATACGATGAATATAACATGAGTACACCTGGTTATTAAAACGTAACAACAACAACCAAAAAAAAGATGGTAGGAACTCTGGAATTATAGTTACCTACACTTTTTGCTTTCGTAAAACAAAAATGGAATTCCACAACAACTGAATTAGTGCGTAAAAGTAGGTTTTTAAATTCTGAAAAAAGATCATATTCTGTAATTAACAGAAAACTTGATGGTGATTTGCAGTGAAAATAAGAAAACATGAAGCAGTAATTTGAACTTTTAAACTATTATTTGACTTAATGATAAAATAAGTATGAAATTCGAGTGAGAATTACAGCTCAATAACTTTTGAATCGTCCTTATACGAGGGTCGTTTGAAAAGTCCAAAATAAAAACTACTTAATTTTTTGGGGTAAAACTTTTTTATTTTTCAACATAGTCTCCTTTTAGGCTTATACACTTCGTCCAACGCTGCTCTAGTTTGTTGATCCCTTCCGTATAATAGGATTTGTCCAAGTCTGAAAAATAGCCATTCGTTTCTGCAATCACCTCCTCGTTTGAATAAAATCTTTTTCCCACCAGCCATTTCTTCATATTGGGGAACAAATAGTAGTCCAAGGGAGCCAAGTCTGGAGAATAGGGGGGATGTGAAACGAGTTGGAACCCTATTTCCATTAATTTTGCGACCACAACTGCTGAGGTGTGAGCTGGTGCGTTGTCGTGATGGAAAAGGACTTTTTTGTGGGCCAATCGTGGGCGTTTTTCTTGCAGCTCGTTTTTCAAACGGTCCAATAACGATGAATAATATGCACCAGTAACAGTTTTACCCTTTTCCAGATAGTCGATGAGGATTATTCCTTGCGAATCCCAAAAGACAGTCGCCATAATCTTTCCGGCCGAAGGAACGGTCTTCGCCTTTTTTGGCGCAGATTCCCCCTTGGTAACCCATTGTTTAGATTGTTCTTTGGTCTCAGGAGTGTAGTGATGTATCCATGTTTCAACTACAGTGACGAAACGACGCTTAAAGTCCTGCGGATTCTTCTGGAACAGCTGCAAACCGTCCTTGCAACACTTCACACGATTTCGAAAATTTGAAAATCACTCGACTTCCTCGATTCAAACGAATGCCAAACACAAAGAAATAGACCGATCTGGCTGAAACTTGGTGTGTGTTCTTCCAAGAGATGCTACTAACTAAACATAACCTCGATACGCGCCAGTGGTGCTATCTCTCTGACTTTGCACGGACTTTTCAAACGACCCTCGTAGTATAAAAGTGAAACCAAATTAAAAAGAACTAATAATTTGGCAAGAAGCGAGCTAAGTTAACATAAAATATCAAAGAACATAAACCTCCTGCTAATGTGTGACTTAAATAAAAGTAGCCGCAAGCTGTACTGGGAAGATCTTCTGCTCCATACCTAAATAGTGCCTCTAATTTCTTGAATAATCTGTTCTTATTTTTAATGGCACTATATTTTGTTTAAAAGGTTCATATTTTCAAGTAGCTACCTCCTTACCTTTTTGAATTATATATTTATTTTTAAAACATTTCTATTTCTATTAAAAGGCAAATAAGAAACAAGATTTATGTTCTTTAATACAAATTTTATCTCTACCTTACTTTTAATAATTTAATTAAATGCAGGTTGTTTTTTAGTTTAAGGAAGATTCGAGAAATAGATTTGAAACACCAATTTGTTGATTAAACATTTCGTAATTTTAGATGTATTGGGTCGGAAACTAAGTGATTGCGGAATTTAAATAAGAAGGAAAATTCAAAATTTTTACTTAAAAATGTAACTTTATTCAATTAGGTATTTTTCATTTTTGTCGATGACCTTTTGCCATCTTTCAGGCAGTGTCATAATTCCATGTTCATAGAACGACTGATTTTTGCCAGCAAAAAACGAATTAATTGTGATTTTACATCATCAGCGCCATTAAAAATTTTATGATCTAAGGAGATCTGCATGGAACGAAATAAATGGTAATCTGAAGGCGCAAGGTCAGGGCTATATGGTGGATGTGACAACGCATCCCATCCTAGTTCCAATAATCTTTGGTGGGTGACCAAAGATGTGTGGGGCTTTCCGTTATCATGCTGGAAAACGACACCCTTACGGTTTGCCAATTCTGGCCGCTTTTCTTGAACTGCATCGCTCAGTTTGGCGAGTTGTTAAACGTAGACGCTTGAATTAATCGTTTGGTTTCTTGGTAAAAATTCAAAGAGCAGAATTCCTTTATAATCCCAACAAACTGACAGCATAATCTTTTTTTTTGTTGAATCTCAGCTTTTGGTGACGTCTGGGCTGGTTCATTTTGCATCATGAACGACCTTTTCGGATTAACCTTGTTGTAAACTAATCACTTTTCGTCGCCAGTGATCAGCCGTTTCAGAAATGGATCAATTTCGTTGCGTTTCAGAAGCGAATCGCAGACGCTAATGCGTTGCGTTAAATGAATTTCCTTAAGCTTATGTGGGATCCATAAATCGTGTTTCTTGACGTAGCCAAGTGGGTTTAATTTTTTTTTTTAATGCATGTATGCGATACATTGAGCTTCTCTGCAATCTCACGAGTTGTGCTATGACGATCTGAATCGATAATTGCCTTGATGTGGGTGTCATCTTCTTCAACTGGACAGCCAGATCGTTGCGCATTTTTCAATGAAAAATCACCATAACGAAATTTGGCAAACCAATTTTGACACTGCCTTTCTTTCAAGGCTTCATGCCCATATACGGCACATAACTTCTTTTGTGCTTGCGATGCGTTCTAGCCTTTACGGAAACAATATAATAAAATTTGTCTGAAATGCACGTCTTGTTCTTCCATTTTTAAATTGGATAAAAAGGAAACTAAATGACTTATCGATAAAATTTTGTTTACTAAATTAAAGGCGGAAGTCTAAACAACAAGAAAACAATCCAGCTTAGATGCTTTGATCACATAAACAAAGCAAAAGAATGTGCTAAAACCATCTATTGACAGAATCCGCAATGACTTAGTTGCCAACCTAATATTATGCATGTATTTGGGGCACAATCATGGCGAATGTTACCCTCTTGCAAAACTGTTTTATTTTTTAAACAAAAAAAAAAGAAAGAAAATGGAAATGAAAATACTTATTGAAATGTTATTTCAGGTGTAAATGTAATTTCCTGAAGTACGTTAGTAACACATTCTGCATACAGACATATTTACAGACATTATTAACTTGATCTGTAACAAATGTACGCAGAAAGGAAGTTAGATTCTCTTGTCACAGGTTTATTTTCACCACAGGCTTCAAACCTTCTCTAGTTCCTAACTCGCTTAACCAATTCCTCCTCTTTCTCACGATAGCAACTCGTTTCCTCTATACCGCACCACTTCCGTCTGTTTGTAATGAAAGAAAACACCCTGGAAATATCTTAAAATTTCTTTTGCTTTGTGTTTTTTTTTTTTTTTTTATACGAACATTGTGTAACAAATTTAATACATTTTGCAGGCTACATTATTATTGTTTATTATTTTTCAGATAATTCTCTTTGCAATGGTTTTTTTAAAATTTCAATTGATGAGTTTTTCATTCGTGAAAAATTGTGCAAAATTTCAATTTGGAATTTTTACCCTGAAATATCCTTTTTTAGATCCGCTGAACACGAAAAAAAAAACAGTTGTATTTATTTACATATGTACGTGGGTCGTTTGAAAAGTCCGTGCAAAGTCAGAGAGATAGCACTACTGGCGCGTATCGAGGTTATGTTTAGTTAGTAGCATCTCTTGGAAGAACACACACCAAGTTTCAGCCAGATCGGTCTATTTCTTTGTGTTTGGCATTCGTTTGAATCGAGGAAGTCGAGTGATTTTCAAAAAAATGGACGAAAAAGAATTTCGTGTGTTGATTAAACACTACTTTATGAAAGGCAAAACGCCTGAGGAGACTAAAGAGAAGCTTGATAAACATTATGGTGACTCTGCACCTTCGATTAGAACAGTTTATAAGTGGTTTCAAAATTTTCGGAGTGGCCATATGGGCACAAGTGACGCTGAACGTTCTGGACGCCCTATTTAGGTTACTACTCCAGAAATCATTGATAAAATCCATGATATGGTGATGGATGACAGAAGAGTGAAGGTGCGTGAGATTGTTAGTGCTGTGGGCATCTCGAATGAACGGGTACATAATATTTTGCATCAACATTTGGACATGACAAAGCTATCCGCAAGATGGGTGCCGCGATTGCTCACGCTTGACCAAAAACGAAATCGTGTAAGGACGGTTTGCAGCTGATCCAGAAGAATCCGCAGGACTTTAAGCGTCGTTTCGTCACTGTGGATGAAACATGGATACATCACTACACTCCTGAGACCAAAGAACAATCTAAACAATGGGTTACCAAGGGGGAATCAGCGCCAAAAAAGGCGAAGACCGTTCCTTCGGCCGGAAAGATTATGGCGACTGTCTTTTGGGATTTGCAAGGAATAATCCTCATCGACTATCTGGAAAAGGGTAAAACTATTACAGGTGCATATTATTCATCGTTATTGGACCGTTTGAAAACCGAGCTGCAAGAAAAACGCCCACGATTGGCCCACAAAAAAGTCCTTTTCCATCACGACAACGCACCAGCTCACACCTCAGCAGTTGTGGTCGCAAAATTAATGGAAATAGGGTTCCAACTCGTTTCACATCCCCCGTATTCTCCAGACTTGGCTCCCTCGGACTACTATTTGTTCCCCAATATGAAGAAATGGCTGGCGGGAAAAAGATTTTATTCAAACGAGGAGGTGATTGCAGAAACGAATGGCTATTTTTCAGACTTGGACAAATCCTATTATTCGGAAGGGAATGACCAACGAGAGCAGCGTTGGACGAAGTGTATAAGCCTAAAAGGAGACTATGTTGAAAAATAAAAAAGGTTTACCCCAAAAAATTAAGTAGTTTTTATTTTTGCACGGACTTTTCAAACGACCCTCTTAAATATTCATCTTAAGTAAAAAACGATAGATCGATTTAAAAATGGTTTAATGTTGGTAAGAATTAAATGTAACTCGAAACTTCTGAGCTTGACCAAATTTTAGGGTTAGAATTTTGAGAAAAGTTGTGTGAGGTTTCACTCCAGTTATTTTATTTTTGTAGTTTCGAGTTGAAGAGAAGGTGGTAATATGGGACAGTGTTTTTTTACCTTGCATATTTTGAACACTACTGAATTTAAATCTACTCTGAAGTAAAATCATAGACATACATTATTTATCTTTGTAAATTTGGAGTCCTGAGTGGATCACAGCAAGGAGTCTGGAGTTACACTGAAAAAGTCTGACGTGGTGCCATATTGGGTTTTCAGAAAGTGTGGTGGTAATATGGGTCACACATAATAATTATAGTTAATGTTCTCGTTTCTCCATGAATTGTAAAAATAAGCCTTAAATTTGCCACAAAACTGTATATTTTATACAATTATCGTACATTAAGGATAAAAATTAGGGTGTAATCAGTTTTCTTAGAGAAATGTCAAGCCATGGATAGGTGGACTGGACACAAAAATCACAAACAAATGACTCCTCTTCACACGTAGTGCATTCTGTATGAGCCTAAAGACAACAAACAATGCACTCAATCCACATCTCTCCGGGCTTTTTGAGTTCTTGAACTTTTCTTCGCAAAAAAATGGAATCTGCATCTTCATTATCTGGTGTCGAATTTTGGGGTGGAGTGGACAAATTCGATTCACCTGATGAAACTGAAACATCAGAATCATCTTTAGAATCTGTTTTTTTTGTCAATAGGCAATGCAATTTTGACTTTGGGACCCTGAAGTGAAGTGCAGCTTCTCGAATACCAAGTTTTTTCACCCTTACAGTTTTAATAGCATCAACCATGTCCTTTTCATCCCAATTTTTACGTTTGCCTTTCTGCGATGGTCCTAATTTTGTTCTAGGCATATCTTTTTAGGCCCTTTATAGTACTCTGTAGAAAAAAAAAAATTATAAGACAAAAAATTATAACCTCATTTTTTTTCCAATATACATTCATATTTGAAATCCATAATACTGGCAATTAAAACTCTCTACTCTCTCCATTTTTAATGTCTAAGGGAAATTATTCTAACTTTCCTCGGTATTAACCAAAAGCAGAGGAAAATCAACCTTAAGAAAACTTTTTAGCATTGACTAAAACAACACGGTCCTCTCTTGGACAAAGCTGCCACTCGATTGACGCGCTGCCTTCTGCAGCAGACAAAGCCTATCCCAAAGAGTAGTAAGACACCAAAAACTAACAGATAGCCACTACTGGTTTCACAAAAACAGGGGTGTCCCAAATTCCAACCCTGTCCCAAATTACCACCTTCTCCTCTACCATTTTCAATCTATCCGAGTCAACTTTAATTATAAGACCTTTAGTTTCTTTTTCTGATTTATTCTTAGTTAGAGGGTTATCGAATTATTGTACATACTTACAGCAATCTGCTAAAAAGAAAAGGTGGAAGCAAAATGAGACCAACATTAAACAATACTTTTAATCTCTCCCATATTGTGATCTTCATTCAGCGATTTTCTAATGCCACAGCCTTCTTGATGACATTCGTAACATGTTGTATGCATATCTTCTTCTTCTTCATGAAATCTGACTTTATTTCCAACTCTGAATCTAATAACACCATCCACATTCTTAGATTGAAGTAGCTTTTTACTAATTCAAACCACGCCAGAATTCTCTAACGCTTTTACCATTTTTGTAGAAACAAATTTGACAAACCATTAAGCATAACCATTTGCTAAAAAAACTTATCCTCAAAGGGTTTTAACTTATATAAGCTATCTGGTGAAACACAATCATTACTTTCGTAACGTAAGCTTCCATTGTTTGAGATTGTTTTCATTTATAATTAAATTAAATTAAATAGCATTTTACTTCTTTAAATTTTTGTTTCAGGTATGCAGTTTCTATTTTCTTCGAAAGGCTTTTAGTGGGTGAGTGAAGTTATTATTTTTTTTCTTAAACAAAAAGATTATCCATTATAATTTTCTTTCTCTTTTTATTTATTTATGAACTTTTGAAGTTTTATTCCAATTTTATCTTTAATCTAATTATAACCAGATTTCTTTTTCTCTCATCTTGAAAATGGCAAGTTCTTAATATTTTTTTCATACAATTTTATTGAAAAATTACTGCACCACTGTGGAACTAACTTTACTCGTACAATGTCTGCGCAGATGAGAATCTTTTGGCTGATCTCTCACACCATTTTGCTAGAAAACAATAAAAATAAAATTTAATAAATAAATATCATAATAAATAATGTTTTTGTCTTTAGAATGAAGTTACAAACTTCTAATGAAAGGCCTACTGCATCTTGTATGGATTCAAAATGGGTGAAGCAACTTCCGAACAGATTGCTCTGGAAATGGATTGTTCCTTAGGGGATTCTCTAATCATGATCACAGTATTCTCAAGGTGTTACTTAATAGTAGTTCAGGAAATTTGATGTAACTATCCTGTCACTATTTTCTTTTAAAGGACCTTTCTATGTATTGTAGCGTATTTAAGGGAGGTATTCTCTTGCTTGCAGTTCATTCGATTCAACCAATATTTGAGTAAATTTCATCCCGAGTCTTTGGCTCAATTTTCAGTTCCTGAGCTACGCTTATAATTAAGGTTTAATTGTGTTTTATCCAACCATCCTCAGTTAATTGATTCATCGGGACTGTGCCAAGAATTTAACACAGAATGCAATGTAGGTAGGTATTCTATTGGGTTGTCCGGACCTCTTTGTTTACCTCTGTAACATTTTGCCTCTTGGAAATAATTCAGTCTTTACTGAGATGTCAAAGCGTCATTTTCGCATAATTTTGTTTTAAGAGTTCAAACTCGGCCGGAACGGGGGCCCAAACGGCCAGAAATATCAACAATGTCTAGGGCGAAGGCAGTAAAAGTGAGTGCACTGTTCAACGGTAGTTCCAGAGATTTCGAGAGGGAGGACTTGAGCCTTGAAGACAAAGAAGGCCATGGAAGAAGTTCTGCCCTTGATGACGATGTTCTCCGAGCTTTGGTGGAAGAAAATCCCAAACCAACTGTTCGACAACTGGCAGGGAAACTCGAAGTCAGCAAATCAACCGTCGATGACCATCTCAAGGCGATTTGGGAAGGTGTGAAAAAGCTTGAAAGTTGGGTTCCTCACACATTAAACGACCGCCAAAAAGATCAGTGGCAATGAAATTTGTGCTGCACCTTCTTTGCCGATACAACAGCTAACCTTTTCTGTCCAGAATTGTGACTAGCGATGAAAAGTAGATCCTCTACGACAACATCAGACGCTCTGGACAGTGGCTTGACAAAGGACATTTCCCAAAGCCTCCAAACCATCAAAAAAAGGAAAATTGTTGGAGCTCGGCTATGAGACTCTGCCACACCCGCCCTACTCACTGGACCTCTCGCCTATTGATTACCATTTTTTTTTTTAGACACCTGGACCGCTATTTACAAAATAAAAAATTTATTGACCAAAGAATATTAGAAAATGCGTTTTCTGAATTTATAAATTCTAAGGATTCCAAATTCTGCGCAGAGGGTATGGAAAAGTTACCCACACGTTGGCAGAAAAGTATAGAAAGTAATGGAGACTATTTTGATTAATAAAAACAGTTATAAATCGTTAATTTTTATTTTTTTCTTTTAAAACCATAATCCTGCATTATTTTCCGGACAACCCAATAGCTAATGGCAGAACAGTATGTCTCTGAAAATTTCTATATTGAAAAATTCCTCTGAAGATGAAAAGAAAACAGAAATCAGTCATAATAAAGTGCATATAGCGTACAGTAACGGCTAATAAACTAACCTATCTTGATTTTACTCGGTTATGTTGCTAATTATTATAGGCTAAGTATACTGATGACGCTATAGAGATATGTTGATTTGTATTATAATCTATTTTAAGCTCAGTATGTATAATGTCACATAACACGTATTGATATAAATAACTTCAAATCTATTTCAGGTCATGTAGGTGTTACAATCCATTTGATAAATTCAAAATCATTACAACTTAAACCTTAAAACTTCACGCTAAAATACCGTTACAGTATACTTCACCTCAAAACATCAAAAATAAAGATTAATTTTACTTTATTAGTGGTTCCAAAACATTCTGTATTATCTTACATTATTATGATAAAACAGGGCGCCACGGTAGCCGAGCGGTTAGAGGTGAGACCTGCGAAGCTAAGATGTATTGTGGTACTGGGTTCGATTCCCGGTCTTAGGCCTTGGATTTTATTTAATGGTTAATAAAAGAAATTTACAGTAAAGTATGTTTGCTAGTCGCCTCCGTCCGCGACACCTAATTGGTAGCTGGACGTTAAGCCCCGCCTGAATTATGATAAAACACGTATGAAATGCAATTTTCTTTAAGAAAAAAATTAAATAGAAATCTATCTGAATCCAGCCAAAATTTCCTCGTGAAAATGATCCTTCTCTGCAGAATGATAGTCTTTTCTAGGTCACCACAGTGTCTTAAAATGATCGCTCAACGTTAGCGCTGCACTCAGGACCCGAACAGCCTAAGGGGAGATGCACTCCAAAATTTGGAAACCACTAATACGAGGTGTGGCTATTAAATAACGAGACTGATGCTGCTACAGAAAAACTATGCATGCGACAAATCCTAACGACCGCCATGCGACAGCTGTGCAGCGTAAAGCCTTCTCTTTCGATTGCAGCGTCTCTCTTGTTTGTAGATAAATCTGTCTGACCGGAACCGTCGTTTGTGTGTTAGTTTCATTTTGGCGAAAACATGATATTAGACGAGAAGGCGGGCCAAGCCGAGAAGACGTCGGAGATAATGACGGCTAGGGTCGCCCATCCACGTCCAAAACGGGTAAAAATATCGATTATAATTAATCAACATTACTACCGTTAGGTGCTTGCTCTACTCCGTGCAAGAGTTAGGAAAAAACGACCCGATTTGTGGAAGAACCAGTCATGGGTTCACCTTCAAGACAACGCGCCGGCTCACACTGCATTGTCTGTCAAGACGTTTCTAGCCAAGTACAACATCCCAGTTTTAGGCCAACCGCCAGACCTAGCTCCATGTAACTTTTATCTGTTCCCCAAAGACACGATTTCAGTCCGTTGAAGCTGTGAAAGTAAAAGCGGCACGCGTCATGCAGGAGTTCTCAGAAAAATACTTCCAGCACTGTTTCGAACGATGGTAAATTCGCATGGAGCGTTGTAGGGGTGTAAATTGAAGGTGATAATAACTAAATATGTATAAATTTAAAATAAAATTTTTTACTGTAATAGTCTCGTTATTTAATAGCCACACCTCGTATATAGGAAGGCGGACCGTCTAGAGCTAAGGGCGAAAATATCAGAAAACTACCAAAAATGGTCACCTAGAAGGACTGTAAGAGATAGTTGTGATTGCATGCTAGATTTAGCCATCATAGTTAGAGCAAAATGCCAGCATTAATGGGTCTTCCTTTTTGTTCGGCAACACTATCTAGAGGATTTAGTTATACATTTATCTGCTAGGGCTCGGTTTTAATATCTGTTATGGCGTCCCACTGCTCACTGGACCGAAAGTTTTCTAGTTATATATTGATGTTTCTAGCTCTGACTGTACACTCACTCGCAGATCTTTCATAAAGATTGTGCAATAAAGTGGATGGCAATTTAGGATTGGGATGTCCTAAATTTTTTTTTTTTTTTTTTAAAGCACCCTCCATTCTGTAGGCTTACGTAGAGGCAAAATAAATTACGGAAAGCTTTGTTATCTTAATTCATTCAATTGTTATTGTTATTTATTGTGGCTCGAAATATATTGATGGTATTGAAGATATAAGCAATAATTCTGTATTCTTAAACGTGTAATACCAAGCATAATGCGTGCCACTACTTTCACAATAACAGTATTTTTGAATCATCAATAGAGTTGTCTTTAAAAACTTTACTTCTCGAATATTATCGATGTTAACACTGCTTATTACCTTCTCGGAATCAAAGCTCAACACAGTGTCCTTCAATCTAACGTTGACAAAACATTTGCCAAATCACTTATCATCGTATTTTATTTATTATTTTTGGAACCCGGCGCGGATTTTGTGCTCCAAAGCATTGCGGCCAAAGAGGTTTACGAGGGACGTTTGAAAAGTCCGGGCAAAGTCAGAGAGGTAGCACCACTGGCGCGTATCGAGGTTATGTTTAGTTAGTAGCATCTCTTGGAAGAACACATACCAAGTTTCAGCCAGATCGGTCTATTTCTTTGTGTTTGGCATTCGTTTGAATCGAGGAAGTCGAGTGATTTTCAAAAAATGGACGAAAAAGAATTTCGTGTGTTGATTAAACACTACTTTATGAAAGGCAAAACGCCTCAGGAGACTAAAGAGAAGCTTGATAAACATTATGGTGACTCTGCACCTTCGATTAGAACAGTTTACAAGTGGTTTGAAAATTTTCGGAGTGGCCTTATGGTCACAAGTGACGCTGAACGTTCTGGACGCCCTGTTGAGGTTACTACTCCAGAAATCATTGATAAAATCCATGATATGGTGATGGATGACAGAAGAGTGAAGGTGCGTGAGATTGTTAGTGCTTTGGGCATCTCGAATGAACGGGTACATAATATTTTGCATCAACATTTGGACATGACAAAGCTATCCGCAAGATGGGTGCCGCGATTGCTCACGCTTGACCAAAAACGAAATCGTGTGAAGTGTTGCAAGGACGGTTTGCAGCTGTTCCAGAAGAATCCGCAGGACTTTAAGCGTCGTTTCGTCACTGTGGATGAAACATGGATACATCAGTACACTCCTGAGACCAAAGAACAATCTAAGCAATGGGTTACCAAGGGGGAATCTGCGCCAAAAAAGGCGAAGACCGTTCCTTCGGCCGGAAAGATTATGGCGACTGTCTTTTGGGATTCGCAAGGAATAATCCTCATCGACTATCTGGAAAAGGGTAAAACTATTACAGGTGCATATTATTCATCGTTATTGGACCGTTTGAAAACCGAGCTGCAAGAAAAACGCCCACGATTGGCCCACAAAAAAGTCCTTTTCCATCACGACAACGCACCAGCTCACACCTCAGCAGTTGTGGTCGCAAAATTAATGGAAATAGGGTTCCAACTCGTTTCACATCCCCCCTATTCTCCAGACTTGGCTCCCTCGGACTACTATTTGTTCCCCAATATGAAGAAATGGCTGGCGGGAAAAAGATTTTATTCAAACGAGGAGGTGATTGCAGAAACGAATGGCTATTTTTCAGACTTGGACAAATCCTATTATTCGGAAGGGATCAACAAACTAGAGCAGCGTTGGACGAAGTGTATAAGCCTAAAAGGAGACTATGTTGAAAAATAAAAAAGGTTTACCCCAAAAAATTAAGTAGTTTTTATTTTTGCACGGACTTTTCAAACGACCCTCGTATTGTATCCTTCACTTCAAAGTTGATTTCCAAATCTCAATCCTTCACAATATTAAGAGCACTAATACGAATTTTAGAATATTTTTTTTTAAAAAAAGAAAGCTCCAAAGAAGTGAGAAGAGAGAGAAAATAAAAACATTTTGATGTTTTGAAATATCCACCATTCATATAAACATGGTAAATGTTTGCAAAGGATTGGTAGTGTTTGGAGACGTTTAATAGGATATTGGATCGGTTAAATGGATCGGCTATTTAGAATCTGTGACCCAATTAAAAGGAACCTGGAATACCACTATATTTAGGGGTTTCTGTTATTTATTTTCATATATTATAGAGATATCCGCTTCGTTCTTCGTTATTATTCCTTCCTCTTTTTTTTCAAAAAAACCTCTCCAGGCTAAAGGCTTAAAGCTGTTCTATTTTCAACCGAATAAATAATTTTTATTATCCTCTTTTAAATTGGAGTAAAAAAGTTAAAAGTTTTTTCTTTCATTTTCTCTTTTTTTTTTTTTTTTAGATCTTTTATTGCAATTTACCACTGCAACAGTTGTTGCAACAAGCAAATACGGTGAAAGGGAAAAGAAATAACGGGAAATCATGATTGGAGAAGGCACCCAGTGGTGCCACTCCAGTAACGTGCTTAAGATAAGAGAAGATCACGAGGCCATCTTCTCTTCAATCTCCTTAGAGGGCATTTTCTCTTAAAGCAGTAAATAAATAGTTTCAAGGTTTAATAAATTTTAGAAATAGATTTCACTCAAGTTTTCTTCCCAGAAAATGGATCAGATAAAAGGAAATAATTCTTCTTGAAGCTTATTAGGAGCTTTTCAGCATAATCTTTCGAAAAGAAAAGCATCAAACATTTCCAACATGGCTGCTTTATAACCTACGATCATCTCCATCTAAATTCATCAAGGAGAACCTTGGATGTTGATATATGCGTTCATGGATGCCACTATCCCAGGTAATGAATGATGTAGTCAAAAAAATGAGTGATCTGGATGGATCTTAATGTTAATTCAATGTTTTACAATAATGGGAGAATAGAATTTTAAAGGAAATAAGACCTGGTGATATGGATATATCCTGGATGGATAACGTAGTCGGTTTGTTTCCTTGTGGTGTCACCGGAAGTTGATATTTGATTGAAGAACTTCTAGATTTACTAAACATATGAACACAGTCTGCGTTTAGATCGTTGGGTCTTATCTACAGCCTTTTCATTCTTCTGAACAGAAACTCACATCTATATAGTTGCAATATTTTATTTTGTTAAGGCGCCACGGTAGCCGAGCGGTTAGTGGTGAGACCTGCGAAGCTAATATGTATTGTGTACTGGGTTCGATTCCCCGTCTAGGCCTTGCATTTTATTTAATGGTTAATAAAAGGAATTTTACAGTAAAGTATGTTTGCTAGTCGCCTCCGTCCATGACACCTACTTGGGTAGTTGGACGTTAAGCCGCCTGTTATATTTTATTTTGTTTAAAGGGAAAAAACCCTTATACAAAAAAGGTATGGATACTTACATATATCTAATTTTGAATACATTGTAAACAAGCATGATACACTTGCTACATAAAAGTAATAAACAGTGCTATCAATACAATTCAATTGTAACGCAGCATTACCAGTATCCAGAAGAACTGAAAACATCAATACCTCATAAAGTATTTTCAGACCAATTGAACGAAATTTTAGTATTACTGAAACCTAAGTAGTGTAAAAGTTTACAGTGTTCGAAAGATACAGGGTTTGGGAAGTGATTTAGGCCAATCTGGGGAGCTGTATTGGCCATGTAGTAACAACTTATAGAGGCAGCAAATTGGACATATAAACAGTATATGGAGCAAATCATTATTTGTATTACCAACAGTACAATCTTACTGTGGGCCATTTTGAAGGTTTCTGAAATAATAGTACACTTAGAATAATATTTGCCTAAGGTTGGCAGCTGAGCAACTAAACGAACGAAAGTTATTGGGAGATTTTGAAGTGAATAGTTTTGAATTTCTTACGCCTTGTTATGGATTATTTTATAGTAACGATAAAATTGGTGCTCTGTAAACTTATTTAAGTAGTTTAAGTAAGAAATTAATATATTACCTAAATGTACGCCCAATACTAATATATGCAGCTCCTGCATGGTCCAACACTCAGCGCTACCAACTACCAAAGCTGTGCTAGATGTATCAACCACTGTTTATAACTCAACCGATAGATTAATTCAGTCTTTTTCGAACAGTATTCACATATTGCCAAAAACGTGGAAGATAATCAAAGACCCGATGTTGTACAAAAGATATAAATCCAAAAGACTGAATCATATCTTGCTATAAAGTAACTTGTCAAGGTCTTTTGTTTTTTAAATTATTTGATTCCTTAACATGCAAATTTGCTTAATATTTAAACTTAAGACCAATCCTATTTTTTTTGGTTTAGTGTATGTACAATGGCAGTCAGCCTGAATCAAATTTCAATAAATGAAGTTAAATCGAAATATTAATAAATTCTTAACAATATATTAGCATTTATTTTCACAATGATTATTATTTTTAAACAAGGATGAGGGTAAATAGTTTTATTGGTCAAATATGTGACCATTTTTGTGCATATGGGTACAATTTATATTGAGGTCGATAGTACAAATCATTGTATGTGTTTGAGATAGATAGTAAAGGGTTGGAATGACTACTGGGTCGCGGAAGTGGCATGGACCGATTTTCTCATAACTTCTCCTATATAACCATTAATCTTTACCATGAGAGCACAACGAGAGTTAAAAAAAAAAAACGTTTGGCAACCGGTTGGTTAGGTTATTTCCTGCGAACACAAATGCCATTCATTGCTTTCCAATCGAATTTATTTTTGGTTTTACGAGTACTTCTTATATCTAGGAGCACTATAAGCAAATATGGAATTCTGTATTTTTAATAATAAATAGATCTTTATTAATTTTTTAGTTGGTAAACATGGTAATCACAAAATAAGTGTAGTTTTTCTTTTGTTAGAATGAACGTTACAGTTCCGCAGTCAGTGCTTTTACCACAAGATTACGAATGAGGAAAGAACATTTCGAAAAGGTCGTACAGAAAAATCAATGTTTAGCAGAGTGCGTAAAGTTCTTCATTACGAAATGAACTGACTTTCTGCGTGCATTTACAGGGTGTTCATTTTAATTAAGACGGCTCGAATGCATTTCATGCTTAAACGGTTGATCTGAGCAAAAAATGGTTGAGAAAAAAATTTGTTGCCCGTCACCTCTAGTTTCAGAATATGTGACTTGATTTTCGATTCCTGCCCGCATACGCGGCTGACGCGCTACCAAAAGTGAGGGTTCGCAGTTTACCCCCATTTTCATATATGTATTCATATATAACTCGTATTTTAATTTTTTAACTTGTTATCAAAGAGAAAGAAGAGCACGCGATAGGTCATTTTTATGTATTTTTTCATCCCCTTTCTACTAAACATATTGCCAAGGCCGTAAAGCTAGTATTTTTCTTAATATCGGGAAATAAGTAGTTTTCCGAGTGATTTTTCTAAGAAAAATCAAATGTTAAAAGCTTTAGATATTCTCAAGCATACACAAAATGGCTAAAAATTAATTTTACATCTGTTATAAACAAGAAGGTTTAATAAATATTTGGTAATTTCGGGAGAATTGCGTTTAATTTCCAAAAAAAATTGGAAACCTCATGCCACATATTTAAGTGATCAATATCATTCATTTAAAGGATCAAACTTATTCCTTAATTCATCAAATAATGCACTTTACACACCTTCATGTACTGTGCCTTCAAAGGTGCCTCCTCTGGCTCGCATGCCTGGTTAGCTAGGAGGTTATCAACTGCTCTCTGTATCTGAGAAGGATCTTAAAATCACTCGAAAATCGGCTTATTTCCCGATATTAAGAAAAATACTAACTTTCCTGCTTTGGCAATATTTTCAGTAGAAAGGGGATGAAAAAATACATAAAAATGACCTATCGTGTGCTCTTCTTTCTCTTTGATAACAAGTTAAAAAATTGAAATATGATTAGTAAATATCAGATTTTGAAATGGCCTAGCACCTTTAATTTTGAAGATATCGAATAGCGGTTTCCGGTTTCTTTCATAACTTTATACCCTTTAAAACTGTGTATATGAAAATGGGAGTCAACTGCGAACCCTTACATTTGGACGCGCGCCTGCCGCGTATGCAGGCAGGAATCTAAAATCAAGTCACATATTCTGAAACAAGAGGTGACGGGCAACAAATTTTTCCCCTACCAATTTTTGCTCAGATCAACTGTTGAAGCGTGAAATGCATTTGAGCCGTCTTAAAATGAACAACCTAATGTAGATGTATTTACGAGGGTCGTTTGAAAAGTTCGTGCAAAAATAAAAACTACTTAATTTTTGGGGGTAAACCTTTTTTATTTTTCAACATAGTCTCCTTTTAGGCTTATACACTTCGTCCAACGCTGCTCTAGTTTGTTGATCCCTTCCGAATAATAGGATTTGTCCAAGTCTGAAAAATAGCCATTCGTTTCTGCAATCACCTCCTCGTTTGAATAAAATCTTTTTCCCGCCAGCCATTTCTTCATATTGGGGAACAAATAGTAGTCCGAGGGAGCCAAGTCTAGAGAATAACCTCAACAGGGCGTCCAGAACGTTCAGCGTCACTTGTGCCCATATGGCCACTCCGAAAATTTTGAAACCACTTATAAAATGTTCTAATCGAAGGTGCAGAGTCACCATAATGTTAATCAAGCTTCTCTTTGGTCTCCTGAGGCGTTTTGCCTTTCATAAAGTAGTGTTTAATCAACACACGAAATTCTTTTTCGTCCATTTTTTGAAAATCACTCGACTTCCTCGATTCAAACGAATGCCATACACAAAGATATAGACCGATCTGGCTGAAACTTGGTGTGTGTTCTTCCAAGAGATGCTACTAACTAAACATAACCTCGATACGCGCCAGTGGTGCTATCTCTCTGACTTTGCAAACGACCCTCGTATACCGTGTTGTTCAATTAGATTACCATGTTATATTTTACACAGTTATATTTAGAACATTTCTGTAGAGGATTCTATAGAAATACACAGGTAAAAAAGATTTTACAGTTCTGTAAATAATTAGTATTTATCACAATTGTATAATTGAATAATAATCATCGTGTCGTAATATTCTACTCTATATCTAACAGCTCAAACTTTAGCGTTTATATCTTTCTTGTAATGATGAAAATCTTACATTTTAATGATGTCTGCATCTTAGTGACAAACTGCTTAGTGATAAGTAAGGGTCTTCACTTTAAAAAGGATGTTATAAAAAAAATGTAAGGTCTTTTCTCACTAATATCAGAGATAGCCTTGTCAAGATCAGGCCAATTTCATATTTAATCTTTCTGATATACTTCATTGAATCCTGGCTAATGATCTTCTATTTATTTCATGATGGAATGTAAATGACAGCATACTTTTCCACGAAGAAATAGTTATTCTTAAATTCCATAGTTTTGTCCCGTTTTACTTTCTTTGCGGGTGATTGTGTTGTGATCGTGATAAAATTCTTGAAATGGAATTTACATTATTTCGTAGGGTATTTTTCTTGCGTAAAGTTTTCTTAGAAACTTTTTGTACTATTTTCTCAACTTACTGTCTTCCATTTTGTTTGAAGTTTATCTTTGTAAAATTGGTCTCGAAAGGATTCTCAACAGTAAGTTGACAGTCAACAACAGTGTAGAGTGAGCCGGATAACTGATAAAATGACGTGCGCATGCCGTATAGACATTATGTACAATAAAATACTTGCAAGCCAGAAGGAAAACGCTGAGAAAAAGACGAAACACCAAGTTCAGCATTCCTTGCTTTGTTAGGAGTGTTAAGGGCCCTGTTTCAGGGTTTCCAAGTGTATTAAGTCTACGGCCATCAACCTGCAGAGTGGGTCTCAAGAGTGGTGCTAGCCACTATTGGGCAGAGACGGGCGAAGGAGTTCATCAATGGGCAATTCGCCAAGGCTGAATGCAGAATTAATCCTTCAAGGCCGTGAGGCTATAAGGATAATGGTAGGCCTATTAACCGGCCACTGCAAGCTCAGAAAACACATGCATTGCATGGGCTTGGCGGATAATAGCCTTTGTAGGTTCTGTGCAGGAGGAGGAGGAAACGGCTCTGCACATGTGTCAGTGCAAGGGGCTGGTCTGGCCAAGGCTAGAAACATAGTGGAGCGGCGATGATAGCGAAGAGCAAAGCGGCGAAAACAAACACAAGTTAACATATGGAACCGCGTATAGTGGCGAGCAAAGCGAAGTTAGAGCAACTCTATCTATAGAGTGTGTTTGTTTTCGCCGCTTTGCTCGCCGCTCCACTATGTTTCCAGCCTAAGGATGTTACTTCTCGGGGAGGAAAAAGCAAGGCCTGTGAGCTTTACCCAGGAGTAGCTCTCCAGAATTAAGAGTCTGATTAAAAAGACAGGTCTGGAGGGTGAGCTTTAGAGTGAGGGGAGCCACAATAGATCCAAAGGGGTCGCGGTGGCGTAGGCCTTTTAAGGCTACCCTAGTTGAATCTAATTTAATCTTGAGTGTTAAAGAACGGATTTTTCTTATTTAAAACCAGAATAATTTGCTAAAATTAATTATAATAGTTAAACTTGATTTTATATGAATTTGTTTTTACGATTTCATTTGTTTATTTCACTGGATTAACTTTTGTACACACTTTCACCGTATTTGTTTTTATAGCATCATAACACTAAAAGCAGCGTACTTAAAAAGACCTCTACGTCAAGTGTACCGTTATGATACTTTGATGGTAAACACAGAATATCCTCCATTTCGTCATCTAACCTCCGCCGACTGACAACACCCAAGGATTTTGTCCCATGTGTTAGTAGTCCAGGAATGTAACATTACCACGGTAAAAGGGGACTACAAGCCATAAAGTTGGGCTGTAAAACCCGGTGGAATAAATTAGTGTTACCTTTGAAAGATTATACATATACTGTATAATGGCTCGTGTTTTTGGTAGAAGCTGTGCTCGTTTAAAACTGTCATTTCTCTGGCCGATCTCTCTTACCACTTTCTCCGGCAATTTATAATAATGGTTTGTTAGGCTTGCCTTCAGATTTCTGCACAATTTCCGCCGCTTCTTCGTATAAACAAAACTCTTAATTTGATTAATAATACCAGTCTGCTTTAGATGTGAAATGGTACAAATCTCCACAAATCTGGACCGAAGTTTACACGCCTGGTACTACATTAAATGAGAATGATTCTTGGAAGAAGGTTACTGTTTAGAACCAACTGACCACTTTCAGTTCAGATATTAAAGCACTAAAACACTACATCAACCTGAACATGTTCATCAAATATTTACACTGTCTTCCAACTACAAACACTGAATCGTGAGTTTTAATGAGTTTTATATTCATACTTTGAATAAAATTACATCTTGTCCACAAAAAGTAAATATTGAGATTGTTGTCACTTAATAAAGTTCTGTCCTTTAAATCTACTCTAGTTTTGTGTCAACTGTATAAAGTACCCAGTTATGTACTTTATGTTGACTCGAGGTCGTTTTATAATATATACATATATCTAGAATCCAGATCGCTCTTATTTGTATTAACTTAATCTACGCCTATGCAGTAAAAAAAAATCAAAACTAAGTCCTTACTAAATTCATGTATGGCAAATGTTTACCCTCTGGAACATCAGACAAATTTAAGTGTTCAACTTTAGTTTTTAGCATCCTCTCCCTCCTAATATTCCCTTTCTCCTCTAGTTATCCCCTCCATTTCAAGAGGTAAGAGGTGGTGGTTTTCCTCGCTTTAGTAAAGCAGTCTTAAGCTGGAAACATAATGGAGTGGCGATGATAGTAGCTTCAAATCTGAGTGAGCAACGAGCAAAGAGTCGCATGCACATAGTGACGAGTTTAGTCGCGTTTCGACGAGACATGATGGAGGAATTATTTCTATACGAAAATTCTTCCTTGAAAATTTTGGTATTTACAAGCAGCTTAGAAGCAGGAGCTGCAGTGTTTATGATATAAACATGACTAGACATGAACATGGTGAATTCCATCACTTGTACCAAACAACTTCGGGAGGATCCTGGCAAGTTTCATGCGTATTTTCGAATGTCTATTTCAACATTTAATTACAGCCAGTGTTGAAGGCATGTTAATCAAGAGAAGGACGAAATTTAATGTTAACCCCATTAATCCTGTTCCGGTCTTTATCCAACACAAATCGGTTGTGATTCAGATGATCCTTTTGGTCCCACAGAGGTTTCTTTAAAAAAAACTACATCAATAAATGCAGCAATATCCATTTTAACCTTCGGAAATTCAGCGCGATGAGAGCGAAGAAATCAAACAAGTCACAACGCGTTGCTCTACTCTCTTTTGGTAGCTTTGCTCCCCACTACGAGTGGTTCCATATGTTAACTTGTGTTTGTTTTCGGCGCTTTGCTCTTCGCTATCATCGCTGCACCACTATGTTTCCTGCTTTAAAAGATCCAGTCAGAAGTCATTGATGATCGCGTCCGCTTCGCTCGCGTTATTATCAGTCTTAAGTCTATCTTATTGAAGCGAAGACCTCAGTACTTTTGAAACTACTTGAAAGAAAGTGGGTTTTGATAGCCAGTTCATAAAGCCTTAACTCTTCTTTTTCCAAGGTTGGCTATAGTCTACCGCCGTGAAATTCCAAATGCTTTCTGGGGATATAGCAATTATTAACAAGGAAAGGTAGTGGAGGAGGCTCCAAGTACAATATTACCAATCCTTACTCCAAAGATGTCTCTTCTTCCTCCTTCTAAACATTTTTCCCAGATATTCTAAGAATGATCCACTTCCCAACAATTTGGAGAGAGTGAGATTGTGGATCTATTCTGATAATGGGACAATTCCAAAGGGGCATTCCAGATATTTTCTCCTTCAACCAGGTGTTCTTAATCACATCTTCTGTCTCCTCTGTGAAATTTTGCAGAAATGGATTTTACCGGAAGTATGACATTGTCAAAGACTTAAAATCACTGTAATCAACTTTTGTTACAGCGTGCATTTATAATTTTTTGATGCTACACACAATAAATCAGAGTGGCTGGCAAAACAAACCACTTGTTAACTAGTTAGCAGTCTCCGCTTAAATATGTTACAGTATGCTGGGCAAACTGTATGAATAAATAATTCAGGAACTAATATATGTATCTACATTTATGGTTATTTCGTGCAATTTTATTGCAAACAAAAGGATATTGTTGAGAGTCTATCCAAAGATATCCTCCATCTTGGTTTTGGAATGTGGAAGTGTTAGTAAATGACTATTTTAATAAATTTGTAATTTTTATTTATTAAGAAGTGACGGTAATTGACAGCGTCTTGCCTTCTAGATAATTTAAACTACAACATTTAAAAATGTTAATTATGGCAGAAAAAAAAATCAGTGTTACCTTATAACAAAGTTTTGGAATTTAATTTTAAATTAATAAGTTTAATAAGGATACATTTTATGTTTTTTCAAAGTGCACTATTGGTTGTAAAATTTAGAACTATATTGATTAAATTTTACTTCATTTTGTTTTCGAGGTAGCATCTGCGTTTTAGCACTTTTTCTTTGTTAAACAAACTTAAATGTCATAAAAAAAATATATGTTTTCTACTTTATTTTCTTTATATTGCATGAAACTGTTCCTTAAGTGTGAGACATTTGGCTAAACGTTAATTTTGTTTACATAAATATTTAGCAAAATCAAAAAAAAGGGCACCATTTTGCCATGGCACCTTTCAGTAGGCGTGCCAAGCCGAACAATACTTCCTTCCGCTTAAGATATAAAGTCGAACCTCTCAATAACGGACACTGGCGGGGGAAAGCAAAGTGGCCGCTGTTTGGAGGTGGCCGTTAGAAGGAGGTAGCCAAGATTCATAATGAAAAAATATTTATTTTTTTTCCAAACATCTATTTAAAAATTGTTTATTATTAATAGATTTAAAAACGTACATAATTGCATAATTATTTAGCTACGAGTATATGATATGCATCAAGTTTTTCTTAATTATCCAAAAAAAGTTGATCAAAAAATTACATATTATTGACTTAATTAATAATTTTTATAATAATCATCACATTTATTCATAACAATAATAATTTATGGTAAAAATATCATCATACTATCATCTATTATTAGAAAAATAGAACAAACCTTTCGGCAAGTTGACTTTTGGCTCGATTTGGTTTTTGCAAAATCTTCCAACACATTTATTTTCTCTTCTAGAGTTAACCTCTTTCGTTTGAGAGACATATCGGAAAAAATAATATTGTTCGTCCAAAGTAATATTGAAAAATGATTAAAACGGTTCAAGATGCATGAACTTATATAGGAAACTTTAGGAAAAACCAGAAAAAAACAAAAACTTGAGAGGGGATAATTATTTTGATCACCGCGTCAAACGAACTTTTAATAATAAGGTGGTCGTTGGTGGGAGGTGAAACATTTAATCCGTTGCCCAAAATCAATGTCCGCGGTCGCTAAGTAGAGTGTCCGTTGGACGGAGGTTCTTTTATATAGAAAGTGTATAGGGGTAAAACGGGGAAATCCAAAAACTGCCCGTAAATGGAGGTGGTCGCTAGTGAGAGTGTCCTTTATAGGAGGCTCGACTGCACCTTCTACTATCAGATCGGCTGATATTAACTAACCAATTGATCCACATTTCAGAACAAATTTTAGCATTCATATCTCTTACATTTTTTCAGCACATTTCCGTCAATTTGAACTCATTCCCTCAACTAAATAGTTTTTTAAAACCCTATTTAATTGAATACGGTAGCTCTGTTATAAGATAGAAGTTAGCAACACAATTTTAATTGTTACATACATTTTAAATTTCAGGCTACGTTGTCCGCTGATGCGGATATCTTCTTCTTGGAGTGACGCCAACCTGACTTCCGTTCCTCACACAAAAGCTCAAATTGTACTTCCCTGAATCTAGTTATTTGGGATTAGGGTATGCATCCAGATGTGCAGCTGATGTTTCTCTTAAAACATACTATTCACATTTACCGGAGACGGTGAAAGACAATATTCCGGAGGCCTATATTTCTGAATCTTGCTCTAGCCCGAGAGATGTGTCGACGTGCTTCTTATGCGAACTACTTAGTTCACCAGCAAACTGTTAACAGACACACAGGAGGCTTTTGATGACCGGTATGGTGTACGAACCTAGCCGTTGTAATCTCGATATTAGATTAGATTGTTTTAGAAGGGCGGTTCCACCAAAAAGGGGAAGGAACGCAGGCAATCCAAAATGCCCATTGTTCCCCGCCCACCCCTTATCTCATGAGATACCGGGGTTTAAAAACAAATCCGGCTAAAAGTTGCCAGATGCTAATATAATAAACTAATAAAGTAGTAACAGGACACAAGGACAACTCAATCGCCCAGTGCACTGGAATAAACCTAGAAAGTTCGTTAAGATTACCAGATGCCACAATCTCCGGTAGAGAGACATTTGACCTTCCGAAGACAAGAAATCTAGTTTTAGAATAAACGGGACACACCTCTACAAAGTGCCGCACAGTCTCATCGGACTCACCACAGCCAGCGCAATTTGGTGACTGGATAAGGCCGCATTTGAAAAGATGGTACGCTAAATTCGCATGTCCACTCAACACCTGAACCAACTGACCGGATCCAGGACCTGCTAAAACCAACCATAGCCGTTTTAGACAGGCCAAGAATTTCCTTAGCCTGATGGCAGTCAGCTCGGGATCTCCACCGTTTCCGATGTTCATTTCAGAATCCACTACTCTATCTCTGTTCTACATCGTCGATAGGATACAGGGATAATGGGATGAGGAGTTATTGTTATCAACGCAGCTCCTTTCTTAGCTGTTTCATCTGCAAGTTCGTTACCCGGAATCCCGGAGTGACCAGGGGAACCAAGCAACCAAAACAGTATTCAAAGCTCCTAACAAACTGAGAGTAGCGTGGTGTAACCTCGCGTAGTCTGTCATGCTAGCTTCAGAAGTCGAATTCTTCCAGGCGCAGATTATAATTAATGTTGCTTAATATATTATACATTTTTTAAATTTTCTTTATTTTTACTGAATACTGAAACAATAAACAATTGCCCTCAGTAAATGGTAACCAGCTGGAATCCTATTTCAGCACTTCAATTCGAGAGCTTTGGAACACGTAAAAAACCCGCCTACCATTCGCCATCGGCATTAGTTGATGATATTTTGGGCCAGGAGGTAAAGTTTATTAGCGACTATAACAAGGCTGTTGGATTGGCTCTGCTAATATAAATCAAAACTTTACGAAGTTATTAAATATCTGAGTTGTCATCGATTAGTTTACCAATCTGCCGCAATTGTTTAATATTAAATTTATACCAAGGTCTTCTTTATAATGATTAACTTTGAGTGAATAATTCATCAGAACTAAATTATACTCTAATAATTTTGTTTTAAATTAATTTAATAAGTAATGTACGTGTTAAGTAAAAAGACAGGAGAAAGACCTCCTTGGTATATTTAGTTCGGTTTAATCCTTGACTTTAATTTGGAGGGCGCGAATTCAAACGCAATCATTTTGCTTTTCCATTATTGAATGAATGAATGAATCTTTGTTGCTTAAAGAGATCAGATCTCATAGCAAGGGTTGACCTTACAAATTTATAAATTCAAAAATTATAATATTTTATTACAATAATTAATTAAATATTAGTAAAGAAATAAGATATCAAGTAATTGATAAATTAACTGAGGAGAATAATTTTTTGAGCATAAGTAAAAAATAAAATAAAATAAAATCAGAACAAGATATAGAAAACTAAATCATAAAATAAAAAATGAAAATAAGAAACACAACTGAATAGTTCTCTGCAATAAAGAAGGTAATCTACTTAAAATAATATAACAATTGATACAATAGGGAATTTGCTAACATGGCTTCTTTTAATTGTTTTTTCTTATTATTGCTACATTGATAAGTTAAGGTGAGCAAGGAAGTTTCATTGTAGCACTATTTTTCTAAATTTGAGACAATTAGTGACAAATAGAAAAATATTATTGACTTTTTCATTATCTCGATCATCTACGAGGGTCGTTTGAAAAGTCCGTGCAAAAATAAAAACTACTTAATTTTTTGGGGTAAACCTTTTTTATTTTTCAACATAGTCTCCTTTTAGGCTTATACACTTCGTCCAACGCTGCTCTAGTTTGTTGATCCCTTCCGAATAATAGGATTTGTCCAAGTCTGAAAAATAGCCATTCGTTTCTGCAATCACCTCCTCGTTTGAATAAAATCTTTTTCCCGCCAGCCATTTCTTCATATTGGGGAACAAATAGTAGTCCGAGGGAGCCAAGTCTGGAGAATAGGGGGGATGTGAAACGAGTTGGAACCCTATTTCCATTAATTTTGCGACCACAACTGCTGAGGTGTGAGCTGGTGCGTTGTCGTGATGGAAAAGGACTTTTTTGTGGGCCAATCGTGGGCGTTTTTCTTGCAGCTCGGTTTTCAAACGGTCCAATAACGATGAATAATATGCACCTGTAATAGTTTTACCCTTTTCCAGATAGTCGATGAGGATTATTCCTTGCGAATCCCAAAAGACAGTCGCCATAATCTTTCCGGCCGAAAGAACGGTCTTCGCCTTTTTTGGCGCAGATTCCCCCTTGGTAACCCATTGTTTAGATTGTTCTTTGGTCTCAGGAGTGTAGTGATGTATCCATGTTTCATCCACAGTGACGAAACGACGCTTAAAGTCCTGCGGATTCTTCTGGAACAGCTGCAAACCGTCCTTACACGATTTCGTTTTTGGTCAAGCGTGAGCAATCGCGGCACTCATCTTGCGGATAGCTTTGTCATGTCCAAATGTTGATGCAAAATATTATGTACCCGTTCATTCGAGATGCCCACAGCACTAGCAATCTCACGCACCTTCACTCTTTTGTCATCCATCACCATATCATGGATTTTATCAATGATTTCTGGAGTAGTAACCTCAACAGGGCGTCCAGAACGTTCAGCGTCACTTGTGCCCATATGGCCACTCCGAAAATTTTGAAACCACTTATAAACTGTTCTAATCGAAGGTGCAGAGTCACATTTATGTGGAGCTTCGCTTTTAAATAGCTTTCACAACCACCTAGCAAACTATAAGTTCTATAGAGTGTGTTAAAAGAGCTGGAAATTGCGGCATCCACATCTTTACTGATTAGGTGATTCTCCATTCTCTCCAACAAGTTTTTGTAATTGTCACTGATTATTTCCACATCCTGTGATACCCAAATGTCCTCGGCACCCAGCATAACTAGATAGTATCGCAACTGTTGGCACCAGTTGTAGGGCATATCCATTATGACCAATAGTTCCCTTTGTCTCATATAGCAAAGTTTTGGAAGATCGGTGCTTTTCCATTATTTTTTAGACTGATTTACTGTTGACTGTTTTTTTGGAGTTGAATATATTATTTAACATTAATATTTTATTTACTCTTACGAAAATATTTCGTTGCGGATTTTCTGTTTTCAATTTTCACCTTTATGAAATAAAAAGTCAATACATAACTTTTATTCCAGTGGCACTCATATGAATGGTGTTTCACTTGTGACTGTTGACTACTTATTACGTTATATGAATCGACAAACGAAAAGTCAAGACCTAAACAAACGATTAAATCTACTGTCAGTGCTACTTGTAAGGCAATCAAAACCTTCGCTAACGACTAAACCAGCGTTTCCCCAACCTTTTTTGGCTCGCCTACCACTTGGTAGTACATCATGCTAAATTGTATCACTTCATAAAAATGATTGCTTATTTTGTGAAATTTGTTATTCCGAGTGTGCTATTTTATTATCATTATCTTTATTTGCATAGAATCTGTTACAAAGGAGTTCAAGTTCATGTTCACTTTATAAACTTTACAATCTGTAAGATCTTAGTTTTAAAACTTTTTTTAAATAATTAAAAATTGCGTACATATTTTTCTCTTCAAAATTATTAATTAATTTACAAAGTTCTTCTTTAGGATTATTATATTTGTGCCCAAATCTTCTAAATTAATTTCTTTTAAGCATTCAACTACCTGTAAGTACCAATTAAATTTAATGTTGCTTGGATAGAGCTTACTCATTACAATCCAGTCTCTTTAAGCAGATCTTTACACAGTTATCATTTAAGTTCTGTCACATAATTCTTTTAAATTTTCTTTATCTTTTATTGATGATGATGTAGCTTTTCCTAAATTTTCTTTATAGAAGGGGTTTGAAATGCAATTATCATTTGTGTGTTCGTGTTTTGGAAAATACTCCATGATAGTCAATTTTAAACCTGTTAAATGTATTTTCTCGTATATCTTGAGACAGACGAACCTTATTACTGTACTACATAGTAACAACTTTACTGTTAACAATTATTAGTTAAAATAATTTTTATGTATTATAGGAAAAAACGTTTCTAAGATATTTTTATGCTTTAATTTTTTATGTCCGCCATTAATGATTATTTTTCGCGTACCACCAACCAGCAACTCGCGTACCACAGGTTGGAAAACGCTGGACTAAACTATTTAACTACCTATCTGGACATGCGCTATTGAGCTATGGGGTTTCGATCTAGCCTTCTAATTCCCGAATCAAGTCTTTTTGAACTAAAACTACTAAGAATAGGAGCTTCTTAAGACAAATGAAAAAAAGATCTTTCACTGGTTAATACATACGAATGTTGATCACTTTTTCAGTAATTTTGAGTAGATAAAAACTATCGCCTTGTTTACCATGATTAATTGCAAATTTCTATGGCAAACAAGACAAGGGTTAACTATCTATTCGAAATTACTGATGAAAAATCATTGTACGAATGATTAATTGGGTAATCACACGAACGTACAAATGATTGGAATTAAGTAAATTACCTATTAAAATTGGCAATGTTTAATAAATCGATACATTTAATAATAGAAAGTATTTATTTTATGCATTTTAAGTTATTTCTTCGAATAAATAAAATATTTACAATTAAAAGTTCAGTTATTATTATAAATTACACTAATTAAAAAGCTGATTGGTAGATGTACAGGACAACCTGTGTTATAGCTGTAATACGCATGTTGATAAGGTACAATAAGTTTTTCTATTGAGTTTTTGAGTGAAAAATAACCGGAAATAACCGAACTCCAATCCGAAAAAGAAACGCTTTTGTTCATATGTATTATGATGCGCCAGAAGCTCTCTTAACTTTTAAAAAGTTTTACTTCGAAATTGTACCAGCTTAAATCGTTGTAATATTCCAGTTTTGTAAGTTCAGAAATTTAAGTGTGAGGATTGTGTAACGGATTTGTTTAATGTTCTAATGGTACCAAACAAAATTCACAATTTTGACTGTAATTACTAATTACCAAGGAATTGCTTATAATTTGTATTTTTTGGAATTAAAAAAAAAAAAAAAAAAAATGAAGTATGAGTTTTGCATGCTAATCAGAAAGTGCTATTAGTTTAGCATATTCATTCGATCAAATGTCCTGCAATAAAGGGATAATAAGTTCCAATATGCAAATGAGGTAGACACATGTTTCCAAACTCTAATAAAATCATTGAAATATATGTTAGCTAATGGTTCACAGTCAGTGAATTTACAAATATCAATGCACCAGTGTGAAATCATTAATTACCGCTATTTGAACATGGTGAAATTAAAAGATGGTGCTATTTTTGCGGAAATCTAGATTTTTTTTTTTTGGATACCACGCGTGGGCAGTTTTGATTTGTAATTCGAGATATGTCTCTTACTCATCTTTTGTAATTTGTAAAAGAAATTCCTGCGTCTCCAATCACAGACTGCACGCTGGCCTAAATATTCATCTCGTTTCAGAAATAGCCCAATCACGCTACATAAAACTCTACTCAAATCTAGACAATCGTTACAGCACTCTAATTTACAATTTGACCATAATAAGAACACTTCCTTCAAGTTATAAACGCAGACTAAACCGTCAATGGCCACGGAGGAAGGCTGTTGTGTAAGCTTGACAAAATGGCGAACTAACGGCTTCCATTACTGGATGGTCGTCGTTCACTCCACTCGTCTCTGGGTGCACGAATGTGTTTACATACATTCAGAACACTATGTACGGTGTACATAAACTGCTCCACAAAAAAAGTGGCGCACTTTGAAAAAAGCGTTTATTTTTTGTTTTATCACATTTTTGGGAAAGATTATTAGTTTTAATTATTTTCATAAACTGTCTGGGAACAATTAATCGAATGAAGGCCCAAAGTTTCTTGTAAATAGAGAAGCAATTCCTCGTTTAATCCCCTTCGGTCTTTTTGTGTAAACAACAACATGAACTTTACCTCAACAGTAAATAAATTTATTGACCTCTACAGTTGCGTTTCGACTTTTTTCAAGCTGAAAGCATTGCAAATTCTCAGAAAATGGTGATTACTGCAGAGCAAGTGGCCCGTATTATTGCATTAGTTGAGGATGGACGGAGTCAGCGGTACGCAGCACGAACGTTAGGGTTGCCTGAGACCACCGTCCGTAGAGCCATCCATCGTTACCGGGAGACAGGCTTCTGCACTCGCAGACAAGGTTCGGGTCGACCAAGAGCCACAGAAGCACTTGATGACCGATTTATTAGAATTCACACTCTGAGAAATCGTACATCAACTCCTTCTGAAATTGCTCAAACACTGCTTACTGTTCGTGGAGTTTCATTCAGTGCCGAAACCGTTCGAAGAAGGCTCGCTGAAATGAATTTACGCCCTAGGAAGCAAGCCACAGGACCATTGCTCACCGTAGACCATCGGAGAGCCCGTCTAGAGTTCGCTAGGGAACACCGCAACTGGTCTGAGAACGATTGGAGAAACGTTCTCTTTTCAGACGAGTCCCGCTTTGCTCTCTACGCACCAGATGGGAGGCGACGAGTTTACCGAAGGCCTGGGGAGCGCTACGCTCCGTGCAATATTTCTAGTAGACTACCATTCGGAGGTGGTTCAGTGATGGTGTGGGCTAGGATTTCTTTGGGGGCTTAGACTGAGCTCCACGTGTTCAACAGGGCAATTTTGAATGCAGATTTGTATGTGAGGGAAATTTTGCAGCAATATGTGATACCCTATGCACCATTTATTGGGGAAAATTTTATTTTTATGCAAGATAATGCCCGACCACACACTGCCGCCTGTGTTGTTCAATATCTACAGGATACTAGCATTCATGTTTTGAGGTGGCCAGCACGCAGCCCGGATTTAAATCCAATTGAACATCTTTAGGATGAGCTGGGTAGGCGATTAAGATGGAGAAATAATCCTCCCAGGAGCTTAGAAGAGTTGCGAGGTGCTCTGGTGGAGATATGGAAGGAATTAACACAAGATTTCGTGAGAAATTTAATAAGGAGTATGCCGAGGAGATCGGATGCAATAATGCGAGCAATTCACGTTACTAAAATTCTTTTTCTCCTTTTTTAATCGGAAGAAATACTTTTTTTTTCAAACTCATATTTTGCTGAGAAGTACTTTTTGTTAAATTAAAGGTTTTTATTTCTTTTAGATCATTTTTTATTTTATTTTAGCCCTCCCGTAACTTTATACTTCTTACATTTGCTAACTAAAATAAAATGTAGAACAAAAAAGTTACAGAGAAAAAAAAATAACGCATTTTTAAAGTGCGCCACTTTTTTTTGTGGAGCAGTGTATTTGCCCCAATTCTTTGACTTCTTCATCTCCTTTACTTATTAAATAAGTAAACCTAAAAAAAATTAATAATAATAAATTTCAGAAAAATAATAGATAACATATTAAAAACCTAAAATAGTACAGGGCAACAGTTGCGTTTAAATTCACCACTGGAATACAAAATAAAATATTTTGAAGATATTTCACGTGTGATGATGTCAAGCCTTGAGAAAGAAATCGAAATTATATATAGTCGAAATAACGAAGAGCACACACGTTGCTGTCACTGGAACAAAAGACTAATATACAACAGCGTACCGATCTGGACTCGAACTGTGGGGTTCAGCCAAACTTTCTAATTCACAAAGAATACAGTCCTTCCAATCCAAAATACTCCGGCAGATTACGAATTCTCCATTTTATGTCTCTAACTCCACCCTCCATAACGACCTCAAAATCTCATACGTAACTGACGAATCTAAATCTAAATATAGAAAATTCTTTGACTCTCTTCCATTCTGTACAAATCCCCTTGTTCAAAATCTCGCCTCTAAAACGATTCCAGATCGTCCTCCACGACGATTGAAACGCTGTTGGCCTCGCGACCAGCTTCAGTAGTACAAGAAACTCCAGCGAGAGTGTTGCCGGTGGGCAGCTTCTCTCCTCAAGCTGATCCTGTCATGAAGTGTTCGTTCACTTATTACATTTTATTGTTTGTTTGTTTTGGGGTTTTGTAAGGTGCGCAACAACAAGGGTCACTATTATATGCATTGTACGTGAGTAATATCGAAAGGATGGTAGGATCTCAAGTGAAAATCCTGCAATATGCGGACGACATCTGTTTATACATCAGTGATGTAACAATTGATGGTTGCATAAATCATTTAAACGAGACAGTTGGTCGCTTAAAAGAGTGGTCAACTAATCATGGCTTGACGATATCTGCAACTAAAACAGTGGTGTGCCCCTTCACCAGAAAACGAAGGTTACCTTTAGGAGATACAATTTCGTTAGGTGGTTTCTCCTTTCAAGTTGTCAGACAAGTAAAATATCTGGGAATTACATTTGATAAGGTTCTATCATGGAAGCAACACGTACAATCTATTGAAACGAGAGTTGGTAAATATTTTAATGTTTTAAGGGCGATCTCCCATCAAAAATGGGGTTCGGACCCAAATATTTCTCTTCTATTTTATAGGACAACTGTACGCAGCATTATAGATTTTGGATCCTTTCTCTATGGTCAAGCAAAAATGTCAACCCTTAAACCTTTACAATTGCTACAAAATAAAAGTTTAAGATTATGTTTAGGATACACTAAAACTACACCACTTGATGTTATGCATTCTGAAGCTGGCGAGCTGCCGGTTAATCTCAGAAGAGAACAGTTATGTCATCGATATGTTCTGAAAACTGTGAGCAGGAATGAAAAATTATATAAACAAATTTGTTTATTGAGTATTAAAGATTTACAGATGCGTTATTGGAGATATAAGAACTCACCCGTGTTGTCAGTTAGTTTCACAGAAGTTTCGCATTTGAAACCTCTGATATACGAGGTGTGTTCAAAAAGTAACGGGAATTTTTAAATTTCGCGGGTTTGGAGAGTCTGATTGTAAATTTTTTTTTTTTATTATGTTGGTACACATGCCCCTGAAGTACGATAAAATTTTCAGTAATATTCATTGTTTACTTCTTAAGTGGCAGCCGTTAAGGTTAGACGTGTTTTTCGAGCTTGGCGATTTTTGTTTGTTAAAAAAAATGGATCAAAGAATTTGTATTAAATTTTGCGTAAAAAATGAAATAAAGTGTAATAAAGTGTGTGAAATGTTAATAAAGGCATATGGTGAGTCTGCTATGAGTAAAACAAGGATTTACGAGTGGTATAAGCGTTTCCAAGATGGCCGCGAAAACGTTGAAGATGACGAACGACCTGGACGTCCAAGCACATCAACAACCGATGAAAACGAGAAAAAAGTGAAAGAAATGGTTATGAACGATCGCCGAATCACAATCAGAGAAGTCGCTGATGATGTTGCCATATCAATTGGCTCATGCCATGAAATTTTTTCGGATGTTTTGGGTATGAAACGTGTGGCAGCAAAATTTGTTCCAAAATTGTTGAATTTCGAACAAAAACAGCGGAGTATGGAAGTTGCTCAAGAGTCACTCAATGAAGTCGACAACGATGCGGATCTACTGAAACGTGTTATAACAGGTGACGAAACATGGGTTTACGGATATGATGTCGAAACTAAGGCTCAATCGTCCCAGTGGAGGCATTCTGGATCGCCAAGACCGAAAAAGGCTCGACAAGTGCGGTCGAATGTGAAGGTTACGCTCACTGTGTTCTTCGATTTTAATGGCATAGTGCATCATGAATTCTTGCCACAAGGTCAAACAATCAATAAGGAGTACTACCTACAAGTTCAACGCCGTTTGCGTGAAGCAATCCGAAAAAAACGCCCGGATTTGTGGCAAAACAATTCATGGATTTTGCACCACGATAATGCACCTGCTCACACTTCATTGCTTGTTCGTGAATTTTTGGCCAAAAACAAAACTTTAACGATGCCCCAGCCTCCATATTCGCCAGACATGGCTCCATGTGACTTTTTTCTATTTCCAAACATAAAGAGAACATTAAAAGGCCGTCGTTTTCACAAGCATAGATGACATTAAAAGCGAATCGCTGAAAGAGCTGAAAGCTATCACAAAGATCGAGTTTCAGAAGTGTTTCGAGGATTGGAAAAAGCGCTGGCACAAGTGTATTGTATGCGAAGGGGACTACTTTGAAGGCGACAATATTAATGTAGATGAATAAATAAATATTTTTTTCAAAAAACGAAAATTCCCGTTACTTTTTGAACACACCTCGTATATCGCAGACAAATTGCCATATTTCAATGCCAATTCAGAAATAATTTCACAAAATCAGCCGCATGTTAAATTCTTACAAGACTATTCTAATATTCCGCAATCAATAGTAAACAAAGTATTTCTAGATGATATTTCTGAACTCTTTCCCTCCACATACACACTGTTTACCGACGGCTCCAAATTAAATAATGAAGTGGGATGTGCCTATTTTGATCCCAATAGCAATACAAGAAAAATGTTTAAACTGCCTGCCTATTCTACCGTTTATACAGCCGAACTGATCGCCATTCATCAGGCTATGGTATACTCTTATACTTTGGATGCCACAGATATCACCATATTTAGTGATAGTAGAAGCGCCTTAGATGCCCTGTATCATTGGAAGTTGGCATCAGCCAATCATTTAATAATTAACATTGCCGAAGCTCTTTTAAATCTGAAAAATCAAGGAAAGAATATTAAGTTTGGTTGGTGCAAAGCTCACTGTGGTATTAGTAATAATGAAACAGTAGATTTACTTGCTAAGGAGGCCAGTAGTTCTGGTGAGTACTTAGCGATCCCTCTTCCGCCATCAGATTTAAAGGGCTGGGTCAAAAGAAAAATCATGGAAAAATGGCAGTGTAAATTTGAAAATTCGGATAAGGGCTTATTTTATAAAACAATGGTACCACAGGTTAACCATAAAGTATGGTTTAAAGATGGTTATTTTGGTAAAAGAATTGTTACAATAATAAATAGAATGAGAGCAAACCATGGTATTTGTAGGTCATATTTGTTTAGAATAGGTAAATTGGCCTCTCCTCTGTGTAGGAGATGTAATGAAACGGAGGATTTTGAACACGTAGTTATGGTTTGCCCTAATTATAGTAAAGAAAGGGAAAAGTTTTTCAATGAGATCTCGAGATATTGTACTGTTCCCCTCTATTTTAAGGAGATAATATTCTCGAATAATATCTATATGTATTCTGCTTTGGTAGAATTTATTAAACAATATAATATTTAAAAACCTACCAGCCAGTTATTGCTAAACACACATACAGTTAGTGGTTGATTGGTTAATAGTGTAAGCACTGATACCATTAAAAAAAAAAAAAAAAAAAAAAAAAAAAAAAAAAAAAAAAAAAAAAAAAAAAAAAAAAAAAAAAACAAGGGTCCTTTGCACCTAAACTATACTGTAGAATAGACACTTTACTACACAGCCTAACCTACAACTAGTCAATCTGATCGATACAAACCTAACGGTTGGCCTAACTCCTATTTTTTTCTAACCTAACTAACTAATGTTGGGGTGGAGTACTCGATATTCCTCGCACCCCTTAGAGATCTAACCTAAATTTTAAAAAAACCTATTTACACAAAATTTATATGTACACTCATATACTCATCTTATTAATTACATTCATCCTAATAAATACAATCATCCTAATAAATACATTCATCCTAATAGTTATATTCCTATATATACATTGAGTGGAGTACTCTATATTCCTCTCACTCATTTACAATCCTAAATCTATTTACATTTACGCAGCCCATTCATACGCGTGCCAGGGTGCCAATCGCGACACAGACCCATCCGTCCTAGAAAGCAGGGGCTCCCGAGTACGTTTTATTCTTTTTAGATTGTGAATAGCAAATAAATTAAAAAAAAAATTCATTATTTATTAATTGTACGATCTTATAAATTTATATACTTATAAATATTTTATAAATATCTGAAATAAAAATATTTTTATGAATATAGTGCTCTGAAAGCTGAGGGAACCTTAAATAGCTTTCTAGCAGAAATGGCTGAATGTTTTAAGAATATTTACTACATAAATCTAAGCTTTTGTTTGGCTTATATTCTTCATATTCTATAACCACTTTCCTTTGGCCTGGTGTTTTTGTGTTTTAGTCTATAAAATAGATGTATCACACTGTCTAAAATTGTATAATCCATTTCAACAGCTGGCGCTATTATTAAATTACTACAGTAAATCCTTTTTACGCATGATGAAACTAGAATACGTGACAAAAACCAGCACCTCCTTGAAAATTGAAGTAAATTGCTACAATTTATCAGCCTTCAACAATTTATTCTTATAAAAAAAAAGAAAAATTACTAGCGCCTCTGTTGAATATTAAAGATGCTGCTTTTCTTTTTGACTCTTAGTTACCTCGTTTTAACTATTAATGGAAGCCTTTTTTAGGTAAATTTTACTTTAGCGAAATGGCTTTGGTTATTGCTTCTAAAGTTTCTTCTTTTACTAAATTTTTACTGACTATACTGTACAAAGAGAAGATATTATATTAGTCCAGCTTTTTGGTTTTAAGTGTTCCTCGGTAATATCTATTTTGAGTCCGAAACAGTGGTTTTCACATAATATCTCTGTGTGTGTTTCCACCGTAACTCAAAATCGAAAAATTACAGGAAATTGAAATTTGATATTTCGCTCGAAGTATTAACAGAGCACAACACAATAATGTTTTGGTATAAAATATAATCGTAAAAACCGAAATTACTACTTTAATAAATAAATTTATAATATTTTTAAGATTTACATTTAAGCTTTTAAACGATCTACTTTAAACCTGGACATTAATTACATACATGTTGATCCTTAGCTTGTACTTGATTCATTATTCCAAAAGTTTCGATTTAGTGTACTTCAGGATATGGATAGGTTGTTTCAAAAAAGCTCTTTTCTATCTTTTGTGTATCTTTAATGGTGGAACGGTTTAATGGTATTGTTAAAATTGAGTTTTGAATCAAATTTCTTAATTGGACGTACTCTATTCAATAGATATAAGTTCTCTTTCTAGAGAATAACTCTACGATTTCCTATTCTCGTACTCCTTAACAAAAACTTACAGTTTTAAAAGTTAAATATAAGGGTTGATTAAACGCCAAAAGGACACAAATCAGCAAGTACCCAACATTTCATTCATGCTTAGTTGATATAATTTAAGTAATTTTGCTGCATTAACTTTTCCTTCACATTTTTTAGAATTTATTAGATGTCACAGACCCTTATGCTGGCCATTTTTATCTACAAAATATTTGTTCAAGTTGCACTGTAGATTGACTTTAATATCTATTAATCTATAGTAATCAAACTATTAATTACAGGTTAAAAAGAAAATGTTATAAAAAAATTATGAGGCTAAAAAATGCAAAAACTTTTTTAAAAAAATGCTTACATCAACATACATCAATGATTTTGTTTATTTTATTTATTTATTTTTTTAAATCGTCGGTTTAAGTTTATTCTTCGATTAAAGTAATTGTTAGTTTATGTAGTAGCCAAACGTTTATAATAATAGGCAATAATTATCTGGCTTAGTTTTCTTCAATTACATTCTCCATCTAGGTGTTCTTCCCACAATGTTGCATATATGTAATATAAAATAAATAAGATATGCATACTTTTAGGACAGCTAATTTCGATTCGAATGACACTTCATTCATGAAAATCGGTTCACGTGTCGATAATTTGAAACGATTGCTATACTTCCCCTTAACAAGTGTAAGATTAGATCGTTGCTTTAATATTACGTAGGGGAGCCATAACCCTATCATCCTACCAAATTTTATCAAAATCGGGCCAAGATTTACAGAGTAATTAGTAATAATAATTTTGGAGGGGGCCTTACATAAAGGGGGCTAGCTCCTCTCGCATTCGATGTACAGCGTCGAGACCCCCAAAAGGCACATCTACATAAAATTCCGAATCGAATGACACCTCATTCATGAAAATCGGTTCACGCGTTTAGGCGCTACGCAGTTTACAAAAAAGGTAACAACAAGAAGAAGAAGAAGAAGAACAAGAACAACAATTTCTGAAAATACCGTTTTTGCTCATTTTCAGCAACTCTTTTCTCGAAACCTATTAGATCTGGGTTGTTGCAAAAAAATTACAGTTATAAAGGAGGGTTTGCCCTATATTTTAAAGAAAATTTGGGAATTTTATCTTTTATAGAAAAAGAGAAAAAAATTGTCCAAGTTGAGTGTTTTTCAACGTTACGCTTTTTCGTGCAGTTTTTGATGATCAACCCTTATACAACTGTCCTACCGGACAGTTTTAATAAGGCTTGTTTTCTGATATCAGCATCTTTATAAGGCTACAATTCATTGTAGTGTAGAGTTTTATGAAGTATAATGTTTAAAAAAAATGAGAGAATTTTCTTACAAGAATGTCATGTTCAGATCTAGTTTTCTCAAAAAACCAAATACTACATAATGATAAACTTCAAGTGTGCTACGTACATGCTATTTCCATTAATTTTCTTCCAGTACAAAATAGTAAGAAGTGTCTACTTAATATTTATTGCCATTAATATTAAATTATCTTTCTGTGAAGTAGATCGTTCATTATTCTTACAGTGACAGGTTTAGTTGAAACGGTACGTCGTAACTGGAGCCTCGACATTTCAACTATCGCGGAAAATGGTTTCAGACAGAATGTTGAAAATTGTCTTGTTGAATATTAGATAAATAAATAATTGTATGTAAACTTACATATTGCATGGTGTTCTGTTTTGTAGATAAAATTTCATTAACTGTCTTAATGATTATTGTTTAGAAAAAACTATAAAATTTTACCTGTAGTTACACAAATAAATTGTAATAATAATAGATAATATGTATATGATGACAAAAATAGTTAAATAATAGTATAAAATAAAAATGGAGTCACCGTCTCTCTTACATACCATAATTATACCACAAACAATTCTTAATGTCTCTTGAAAGAAAGAGAAATAGGTAAAATAATAATAAACTATATAATTGAATGCACTGCCTACAAAATAAATAAATACATTACATTCTGAACAAACTTAAAATATTACTTTCATATTCAGACTTGAATACATTCAAGAAGGTAAACAAAATTAGTTTATCTTTTGAAATAACTTTAAGTGATAGTAGTTAAGGTTCAATTAGAAAGATAAAAGATTGTCCATGAATTCTTAATAATTATTATTACTATTATTCATTCACTATGAAGGATCTTAACTTTAGTATTTCTACGAGAATATCATAGTACATACTGTTTAAATGCTGGATTGAGCTGATTGAGAGAAGACCAGTCAAATTGGTGTAATTATCTACCTACATTGAGTATGTATTTTGATAGATGATGCTTTCTACATGGCGAATATATCGGAGTGTCCAGAAGAATGTGTTCCAGGCTCTCTTTACAGTTTAAATTACAGAGGGTACAAGCAGAGCTTGAGTGTAGAGTATATTGTAAAAAATATCCCTCATTTAATTGAGAAGTAGACTAATCATATGACCTCACTGGATGTTGAGAGAACTATTCATTCAGTATTGAATATTATCTAAGAAATTTATTGTAATGATACAACAGGTGGTCGCTAATAATTCATCGAGATATTTTATTTATTATTGCAGAAATAAATCTCTTGAACAAAAACTTACAGATTAAAATGTTAAGTATAAGGGTTTGATTTAACGGCAAAAGGTACACGAGAACTAAGTCCATGAGCAGACTAGACAGAAGACACACCAACCCTTTAATGATGTAAAATATTATATTGTAAATTAGCCCTGAAGATAACCTAGACCCTAGGTCGAAAGATCGGCATAATAAAAAATACAAAATATGACTAAAATTGGCAGTTATTTTTTCATACTATTCAAACAATGAATCAGTCACCAAAAATAATGAACAGAAATTTTATATGTATACGAGTATATAAAACAGTTGGTCACTATGTTTAGTTAACATTAATTTACCAGCTGATCTGCCAGGCCAGTTACCGGCAGCCATCTTTAACTAGTAGCTCGTGTTGTTTTGTTAACGTTATTTTTTAAGTGAATATTAGTGCGTGTTAAAATGAAGTTCTATTTTATAAATTGTGTTTAAGTTATACTTAGTGCTTGATATACAGTTTTAGTGCGAATAGTGTTGTGAATTATTTTAACTAGTGTCAAGTGCTATTGGACCAGTGATCTATTGGGTTGCTGATGCACTTTTATACTTTTTAAAACAAGGTAAGACTTTAATATCAATTACATCAATTATATTTTTATATTCTTGCTTGAAAATAGCATGTTATCATTAATTATTACTGACAAATTATTATTAGTGCTACGTCTTGACTATGTTCAGTGTTGGATATATGTTATCTTATATTTTGAATACTACAAAAAGTATTTAAATTCAATTCTAAACCTTTTAGAGAAAATCCTATAATATTTTCGTTTCAATAAATTGTAATTTAAAGATTAGAATTCTTTGTTTTTCTTACTTTTTGGAGCTGACTTTGTTCATTGATTCCCAAAATTGTTTTCTTTTGGGATTGATTTCTATACCTTCTTAATGTATTCTTGAATATTTCCTATTCAATTTTATAGTTTGAAGTTAGCAATCTTTGATTTCTTGATTGATTTTGATTCTTTGGTTGCTTTTCGCTTTAATCGTTTTTTATTACAATTTGAGCAACTTTTGATGTTAATATTTAGTAATGAATCGTTTCCTAACTTATTAAGTCTAATTTGATTTTTTTTTTTTAATTTAAGTAGAGGTTATATTTTATTTTGAGACTACCAGTTTGTTTATTGCAATTAATTACTAGTGTTAACACTACTTGATTTTGCTTGCTTTCTTTCCGGTTGTATTTTAAATAATTATATATTTTTAAATTCTTATAATTTTTTTGACTGAAGGAAATAAATTAAAAGTGAAAATACTTGCTGATATACGAGTATATTCTTACGCTTGGCGTTACAAACACCTTCAACTCGTTTCGCCAAATTCTACACTCGCTAGAAAATAATCACGTTCCGCGCTAGTCTCTTAAGTAACTACTCTGTGTGGTTACTGTTGACAGAATTTTCTCTACATTTATTCTGTTCTCTTCCTTTTCGAACACAGGAAACGATTTTGATTATTTCATTTATTTAAATTAAGTAAATTTAAGTAATAACCTGCCATCCAAAGGGTGCCCAATTTAAGTCCCAACCTAGCGGTTCCTTAGTGTGCAACCCTACTGTCAGGTCGAAGTTTTCTTTTTTAGTTTTAAATTTTCCCAATCAAAACTGCCCAGTTAGGACAAAATGCAAAGTAAGCTCAAACTTAAGACTGACGTAAACAGCGGTATTAAATCTGTCCGGTACGACAGTTATATAAGGTTTGATCGTCAAAAACTGCACGAAAAAGCGTAATGTTGAAAAACATCCAACTTTGACCATTTTTTTTTTCTCTTTTTCTATAAAAGATTAAATTCTCTCAAATTTTCTTTATAATATAATATAATATTTTCTTTATAACTATAATTTTTTCGTAATAGCATAGATTAATTGGTTTTAGAGAAAAATGATGAAAAAAAGGGCAAAAACTACATTTTCAAAAATTGTTCTTGTTACCTTTTTTTTGGAGACAACGTAGCGCCTAAACGCGTGGACCGATTTTCATGAACGGGGTGTCATTCGATTCGGAATTTCATGTAGATGTCCCTTTTTTGAGGAGGGGGAGGTCTCGGTCTGAATGTTACACATTCTATGGGAGAGAAGTTAACCCCATATATGTAAGGTCCCTTCTAAAACTGTTATTTCTAATAACTCTGTAAATCTTATCCCGATTTTGATAAAATTTGGCAGGATGATGGGGTTAGGGATCCTCTTCGTTACATTAAAGTGCCGTGCTGCTCTTACTCCCACTAAGTAAAATTGTTGCAATCATATCAAATTATGGTCGTGTCAACCTATTTTCATGAATTAAGTATCAGTAGATATAGGTGGCTTTTGGGTGTCTCGACGCATTAATACTTTGTCCCTCTCAAAAATTATTACTAATATAAACCCAGTAGTCCTTCGCTGATTCGATTTTGAGAAAGTTTGGCAGGAAGAGATTGTTTAATATATCGTATTAGATTCTTTACTAATTAAGCCTCCTAAATTAAATCAGGCACTACTACAGCTGTTAGCGTTTCTGTAGATAAGCCTACTGGGGGATTTGACTCTAATATTCTCATTTATTGGTTCAAATTTAAGTTAATTCGAGGCGCAACTTAACCAGCTCTACCTATCTCTAAAAAAAGAGGCCATGGGAATTGGTTAGTTGCTAGCAATACCCCTAATGCTCGCGTTACTTTCGTGCTGGTGAGATATCTGTGCGCTAAGTATAGCGCTCATAGAGGATGTAGGATAAGAAAATGCCCACATACTTCTTTAGGCTGCTAGCTTTGATTTATTTATTCCGTTCGCCATTCTGAACAGTATATACATGCGGCGGCTAGTAAGACTGTATACAGAGTATCACATACTCCACTTTTCTAGCACGCATAACTGTTCCGCCAACTATAGGTCGGCTCTATTCTACAAGTTATTTTTTATTTTCACCCCTAAGTTGGTTGCTCGTGTTGGGTGCTTATATATATATATATATATAGAGTATCTTGCTGGTTTGAGAGAAAGAATAGACTGTATTATTCGGCTCGTATTTCTTGTAGACTTCACTATATAAGAGCTATTGCTTCTTGTCGAGTCTGTTCGGCCGCCAATATACTGTTTTGAATAGTAAAGTTAACTCTCTCGATGTAGTCTCTTACTTCCATTATGTTCTTGGTTTTTCTTTTTATTTATATTCCTCCACTCTTTCTCCTTTACTGCTGTCGAAGAATATTTACTTGATAAGGAGTTATTATAATTTTTCTCGATAAAATATTAATTTTCTTTTTCGTCTTTTCTTGAAAAAACCAATAATGTCGCTGGTATAATTATAGCTTCTTCATTTTTCTCTGTAAGGGCTTAAGGCGAATGTAATGGCCTGAAGGAAACCATACTCCATTACACTTGGGGACTTGTAACAAGAAATAGGTAGGGCACCTTTGAACAGTTTTAATTTCTCGCCAAATATTTAAAACATTTATTATTGGTAATTTTCTCCATATTTTGTGGTAGACCTGTTGTATAATTGACAGAGTTTCCCTTCGTTTTCATTGTTTGTAAAGTCCAGAATTGAGGAATGTTATATTTTGTAAGGCGGAAGTAAAATTTTTTGTTGCAACTTTGGAAGTGCATTGTGAAGATTGTAGCGGACAAGGTGTAAGTATTGTTAGTCCATATTACCATTTCGAATTCGTATTTTTAAATCTAGTATTTTTCAAAAGTCTATTTGCTTGCAAAAAGTGTTGGATATTATATTCTCTTTTATGGAAGGAGACGGGGCACATTTCAACATCTCAGTTAAAATGTGCCCTACCGACCTGCAACTTTGTGACTTTTTTTTAGTTTAATCGCAGAGAATGGGAAAGTGGTCCGAAGCTACTTTAAGAAGCGCAACAAACCGTTGTTCAAACTTCCTAAACCCATCACTTCGGGTACAACATCCCCCGAACTGAGTCATTCTTGATTTTTGAACTAGATTTCAGTGGTTTAAAAGAGAAAGTAATGTATCAGTGAGAAATATATAGATATGTATGTAAAGTACCAACTGTTTATTGATATAGATCTGTTAAGAAGACTTGAAAGTTGTAGAAAACAAAATAAAAAGGTTCAATAATACGATTCTGTGCGCTCTGTAACAGAAAATGTAAATTCTGTTCAAATGTGCCTCCTCTCTCCTACAATTAATGCACCAATACCAGTATATTGGTTTTTCTCCAGCTTTCGTAAACAGTAGATTGTTATTATGAAAACAAAATAAATAAATACTTTAATCGATGTAAGTTTAATTGTAAATATTTTAAATTAAGCAAAACTTAATTTAAAAGGCAAAAATTAAATACATTTTCTTTTGAAGAGTTTTGACTTGTTAAACACGATTACTTTTTTAATTTCTTTACTACATAAATTTGGAGAATTCGTAAAATTATCCTATTTAAATACCAATCGTTCAATAATTTTTTCTTCTGTAATTTTGAGCAGCTTACTTCTTTTGCGATGCTTCAGATTACCTATTTTAAAAGCGTGTTATTTATTAGCAAAAGAAAAAAGGTAATATTATTAAAATCAAATTGAAAAACCAGCCTATCATTTTTTTGGTGATTATGCTAGAAAAAAACGCTTTTGATGCATTTTACAGCACTCTTGCCAGACCAGTATTGTATAGGTTCTTTTTCCAAATTATCCAGTATTAGGGCAGCTAATATTGCCTCTATGCCCCAGCTAAACTCTCTATTCAAATCCTTTTTCTTATATAATCTTGGAAAATTGAGTCCTTGTAGAAAAAAAACTAGTATATTCGAAGAAAATCTGTCTTTCGATATCATAAACTCTCTCCCAGATATGTTGATCTTTTCTTTTTTTCTAAGAAAATTCGAATTAGAATATTTCCAATGTTATACATCTAACGTGCTATTGTAGTGTTAAGGAGAAATCTGTCATCTATGAGAGATTACACGAGAATTAAATGTATCGATAGAATTCTTAGTTTGAACGGAATTGCTTGATTGAAAGTGTGCAATTTTTTAAAGTTTTTCTTAATTTTCTTTGATATATTCGGTTAAAAAAAAAAAACGCTTTTAATTGAAAGTGGGTTCCTGCTAAGGAATACATCGATTCTTGCTTCTAATGTACTATTTCAGTGCATTGCACGATTTAACAACGTGATTAATGAAAGATTTTCGCAATATTTGCTGTTTTAAATTTCAGTAAAAATTTATATTTAACAAATGTGTTAGCAACTTGAGTTTTAAGTACATAAAGTGTAGTGGGAAATGAGGTGGACTCGAAACTCTAGATGTACGAGGGTCGTTTGAAAAGTCCATGCAAAAATAAAAACTACTTAATTTTTTGGGGTAAACCTTTTTTATTTTTCAACATAGTCTCCTTTTAGGCTTATACACTTCGTCCAACGCTGCTCTAGTTTGTTGATCCCTTCCGAATAATAGGATTTGTCCAAGTCTGAAAAATAGCCATTCGTTTCTGCAATCACCTCCTCGTTTGAATAAAATCTTTTTCCCGCCAGCCATTTCTTCATATTGGGGAAGAAATAGTAGTCCGAGGGAGCCAAGTCTGGAGAATAGTGGGGATGTGAAACGAGTTGGAACCCTATTTCCATTAATTTTGCGACCACAACTGCTGAGGTGTGAGCTGGTGCGTTGTCGTGATGGAAAAGGACTTTTTTGTGGGCCAATCGTGGGCGTTTTTCTTGCAGCTCGGTTTTCAAACGGTCCAATAACGATGAATAATATGCACCTGTAATAGTTTTACCCTTTTCCAGATAGTCGATGAGGATTATTCCTTGCGAATCCCAAAAGACAGTCGCCATAATCTTTCCGGCCGAAGGAACGGTCTTCGCCTTTTTTGGCGCAAATTCCCCCTTGGTAACCCATTGTTTAGATTATTCTTTGGTCTCAGGAGTGTAGTGATGTATCCATGTTTCATCCACAGTGACGAAACGACGCTTAAAGTCCTGCGGATTCTTCTGGAACAGCTGCAAACCGTCCTTACACGATTTCGTTTTTGGTCAAGCGTGAGCAATCGCGGCACCCATCTTGCGGATAGCTTTGTCATGTCCAAATGTTGATGCAAAATATTATGTAGCCGTTCATTCGAGATGCCCACAGCACTAGCAATCTCACGCACCTTCACTCTTCTGTCATCCATCACCATATCATGGATTTTATCAATGATTTCTGGAGTAGTTACCTCAACAGGGCGTCCAGAACGTTCAGCATCACTTGTGCCCATATGGCCACTCCGAAAATTTTGAAACCACTTATAAACTGTTCTAATCGAAGGTGCAGAGTCACCATAATGTTTATCAAGCTTCTCTTTAGTCTCCTGAGGCGTTTTGCCTTTCATAAAGTAGTGTTTAATCAACACACGAAATTCTTTTTCGTCCATTTTTTGAAAATCACTCGACTTCCTCGATTCAAACGAATGCCAAACACAAAGAAATAGACCGATCTGGCTGAAACTTGGTGTGTGTTCTTCCAAGAGATGCTACTAACTAAACATAACCTCGATACGCGCCAGTAGTGCTATCTCTCTGACTTTGCACGGACTTTTCAAACGACCCTCGTATGCTAATTATTATTTTAAATATTAAAGGTTTAAAGTTAGTTTTACAAGTAATGAATTTGAAAAACTTTTGTTGGTTTTAGTTGCGGGTTGAATTTATTAAATTTGTAAAGGTTTACTAAACGATATTACCAGACATTGTTTTGTAGTTAATAAGTCAAACTATCTCCATGCACGTATTAGTTTATCGGTAATTAGTGGAATAATTCAAACTATGTACAACGGAATCTGGTTGAGTGGGAAGTTAGTAATTAAGGGTTAAAGCGTCACTTCCATAACAATATGCACTAACACAAGAGTCTAACTTGTCTATCTCTGTGAGTGACTGTTATCTTGCAACCTGTGAATATTTAAAATTAGGGGTTTAAAATAAGTTTTTACATTTATTATTTATCACTGACTAATTTGGACGGGAATATTTCAATTATGAATTTATAAATGTTGAGAATAATTATTTATGGGAATTAGTACATAAAGTGAGTCGTTAAAAACCTGTCCACCATAGTGTTTGACAATATTTTTCATTTAATCAAAAAAAAATAAAACGGATTTTTAAAAAAAATGTATAAAATCATTTTATTTTTAAAAGTCTGTAATTTATTTCGTAAGTGTTTTGGTAGCTGTGATCCACACTTTTTTTCTTTCGAACCAGTTTCGATACTCTGACTAGCACATGTTTGGAAAATCGCTAATGCATTGGTTAATGTCTTTGTCTCCGTAGATAAATTTGAGTCTTACTATATCGATTTCTGTCTGTCGAAATTCTATCTATTTTGGTACAATTATAGGCTACAACTATCTGCAAAATTAAGAGAAATATGAACATTAGAGATGCAGTTTCTAAAGGAGATATTGGATGATATAATTTACTAATCATTAACATCATTTGAATCGCTGTGTCTTGAATTCTATCATTCGAAATTCTAAGCATTTTGGTACAATTAAGTTAAGTAATCGCCTATTTTTTTTAGGCAGGCTTTACGTCCAACTACCAATTAGGTGTCGGTGGACGGAGGCGACTAGCAAATGTACTTTTTCTGTGAATTTCTTTTATAAACCTTTAAATAAAATCCAAGGCCTAAGACCAGGAATCGAACCCAGTACCACAATACATATTAGCTTTACAGGTCTCGCCTCTAACCGCTCGGCTACCGTGGCGCCTTTTTGGTACAATTATAGACTACTATTATCTCCACAATTGAGAGAAATTTGAACATCCCAGCTACAATACTGAAGGAAATATTGGAAGTTGAAATTTAGCTATCTTTCACATTACCTAAACTTTAAATCGTTATATCTCGGTTTCCATCATTCGTAATTCTCTCGTATTTTGGTACCATTATAGACTACAACTATCTCTACAATTGAGAGAAGTACGATCATTAGAGATGTAGCTCTAAAGGAGATATTGGATGTTGAAATTTAGTAATCTTTCACATTACCTAAACTTTGAATCATATCTCGGTTTCTATTATTCGAAATTCCATGTATTTTGGTTCAAGTATACACCACAACTATCTCTACAATTTGTGAGAAATTTGACCATTCCAGATAGAATACTGAAGGAAATATTGCTAGTTGAAATTTAGTAATCTTTTACATTACCTAAACTTTAAATCTCGATTTCTATCGTTCGAAATTTTATGTGTTTTGGTTTAAATATAGACTGCATCTATCTCTACAATTGAGATGAATTTGAACATTACAGATAGAATACTAAATATAGATAGAAAATGTCATTGTTTTATTAGAAATTGCATAATAAAATTGCTTATCCGCCTCGCTACTGCTGACCAGATCTACATGAATAGGGCGGTTTTGAATTGATCTAAACCCGCAACACACTTGTGTATTGCTTGTTTAGACTAGCCTCTTTACTGTAAACATTATGCCATCAAGTGCAGTATCTACTGCACATTTTCCATCCCTTCTAACGTATTTATTTTAAACAACATTCACATGCACCCTAAATATACACTTAAACATGTATAAAGTACAAATGTGCCATACCTTTTAATTATAGTGCTTGGGCGTGTAAACCGAAATGTACAGGTCTAAACATGTCTCAGCTATGTAGATAATTGGTACAGTCTATCCCTCGTTGAATATCTACCACATCTAACCAAACAACGGGTAACTGGAATGCTCTAGGGTTTCCCTAATTTCCTGTCGACTCGACTGGGGCCCGTTCGTTCCGTTACCCTACTCAACCTCGTCCACTCACCACTGTATACTTCAATCCACTTGTACGAAATAACCGTACCATCCATTAATTTCCGAATCGGTAACACTTATTTGGAAGTAGATTATTGCCACCAGAATGGACTGTTGCGCCAACTAATTGTAATTTACGATACTATATTATTGGTTAATATATTATTTGTTTCTTACTATTATATTAATTTTTTTCTAGTTTTTGAGCTCATCTATGCAAAAATAAACACAAATTTTTTTTTTTAAAAGTTCAAATTTAATATTTGGTTTAGATACCACTTTCAAAATACGATCATAAATTTTTAGAAAAAATCTGGTCACTTTCAACGTTGGTTTACTGAAGGTAGAACCTGTTTTGAGCCATCTACGAGTTAAAATATCTCCAGATCGAAATTTCTAAAATCAGTGTTACAATGAGGTGTCGTGGACGGAGGCGACTTGCAAACATACTTTACTGTAAATTTATTTTATTAACCATTAAATAAAATCCAAGGCCTAAAGACCGGGAATCGAACCCAGTACCACAATGCTTATTAGCTTAGCAGGTCTCGCCTCTAACCGCTCGACTACCGTGGCGCCAAGTTTTTCACTAACACTGTTAAGGATAAGTCCCAACAGCATGATTTTTTTTTTTTTTTAGTTACTTTGAGCTGACCCAAAATCGCTTTCTATAGGTAAATAATTTTGTAAATTACTGTTCATTATTTTTGGTGACTGAATCATAGTTTCAATAGGATGAAAAATTAATGCCAGTTTCAGTCATTATAAACTTTATTATGCCGAGCTTTCGACCTAGGTCATCTTCAGGGCTAATTTACAATATACTGTTTTACATCATTAGAGGGGTTGGTGTGACTTCTGTCTTGTCTGTTCATGGACTGAATGAAAGAAGACACATGTCAGTCCATGAACAGACAAGACAGAAGACACACCAACCCTCTAATGATGTAAAACAGTATATTGTAAATTAGCCCTGAAGATGACCTAGTCCCCTAGGTCGTAAGCTCGGCATATTAAAGTTTATCATGACTGAAACTGGCATTAATTTTTCAACCTATTGAAACTATGAATCAGTCACCAAAAATAATGAACTGTAAAAAAGAATAAGTATTATGTTCCGTTCGGAAAACGTTTTGAAAAGTACACATGTCAAAATCGGTAATGGCTATTCTGATTTCCAGAGCAGTCAATATGACTAATGAATGCGAAACTTATTTTATTTATATAAATACATTTAAAAGTATTTGATAATTAATCAGCATCATTCTTCTTAACTCCTTTATTATCTAAAAGTAGCCATGTTCCCTTGTTCCTACTACATTGAATTGTCCAGGTCTACTTTCCTCTGTTAGTGTCCGATTACTTCCTACACTTGCAAACATGCTGGAGAGTATCTATTACAATGCATGTAGGTAAAGTTGGCATGGCAATACAGTGTACATACCTGGTTGCAATGTTGACTGTCGTCTACTGATGGTACTACAACATCCCTCCAAGCAATGCTCCTCAGTAGTACATTACAAAGACCACCAGTGACTACATTGTCGTAGTATACGGGGGGACACCGTTGTTGGTCATCCTAACCGCAGAATTAATCACTTACCAGTTACCGGTTATCCTATAAATTGTGTTATCTTTGTTATTATCTGTTTAAATTACTGTCTTCATAGAGGAACTGTAATTTGTCGTTGTTCTTCTTCTTTTTTTTTTGGATATAACTCTATTTATACTTATTAATTAATTTTAACGGTTTTGAGTTCGTGACTAAGTTGATCTGTTAAGATATGGAGGTCTTATGTTTCTACCAATTTATTTTTTATTGGTATTTATTATTTACAACTGTTATAACCAAAGGTTATAACCCAGGGGGAACTGCATAAATTTACAAATCATTGGTTCTTCTTAAATACGAGGGTCGTTTGAAAAGTCCGTGCAAAAATAAAAACTACTTAATTTTTTGGGGTAAACCTTTTTTATTTTTCAACATAGTCTCCTTTTAGGCTTATAAACTTCGTCCAACGCTGCTCTAGTTTGTTGATCCCTTCCGAATAATAGGATTTGTCCAAGTCTGAAAAATAGCCATTCGTTTCTGCAATCACCTCCTCGTTTAAATAAAATCTTTTTCCCGCCAGCCATTTCTTCATATTGGGGAACAAATAGTAGTCCGAGGGAGCCAAGTCTGGAGAATAGAGGGGATGTGAAACGAGTTGGAACCCTATTTCCATTAATTTTGCGACCACAACTGCTGAGGTGTGAGCTGGTGCGTTGTCGTGATGGAAAAGGACTTTTTTGTAGGCCAATCGTGGGCGTTTTTCTTGCAGCTCGGTTTTCAAACGGCCCAATAACGATGAATAATATGAACCTGTAATAGTTTTACCCATTTCCAGGTGGTCGATGGGGATTATTCCTTGCGAATCCCAAAAGACAGTCGCCATAATCTTTCCGGCCGAAGGAACGGTCTTCGCCTTTTTTGGCGCAGATTCCTTCTTGGTAACCCATTGTTTAGATTGTTCTTTGGTCTCAGGTGTGTAGTGATGTATCCATGTTTCATCCACAGTGACGAAACGACGCTTAAAGTCCTGCGGATTCTTCTGGAACAGCTGCAAACCGTCCTTGCAACACTTTACACGATTTCGTTTTTGGTCAAGCATGAGCAATCGCGGCACCCATCTTGGGGATAGCTTTGTCATGTCCAAATGTTGATGCAAAATATTATGTACCCGTTCATTCGAGATGCCCACAGCACTAGCAATCTCACGCACCTTCACTCTTCTCTCATCCATCACCATATCCTGGATTTTATCAATGATTTCTGGAGTAGTAACCTCAACAGGGCGTCCAGAACGTTCAGCGTCACTTGTGCCCAAATGGCCACTCCGAAAATTTTGAAACCACTTATAAACTGTTCTAATCGAAGGTGCACAGTCACTTTCTCTTTAGTCTCCTGAGGCGTTTTGCCTTTCATAAAGTAGTGTTTAATCAACACACGAAATTCTTTTTCGTCCATTTTTTGAAAATCACTCGACTTCCTCGATTCAAACGAATGCCAAACACAAAGAAATAGACCGATCTGGCTGAAACTTGGTGTGTGTTCTTCCAAGAGATGCTACTAACTAAACATAACCTCGATACGCGCCAGTGGTGCTATCTCTCTGACTTTGCACGGACTTTTCAAACGACCCTCGTATAGTATAAAGATAGTAAAATACATACGACATAAGTGTTAATTTTGAATAAAATAAATAAATACACGATTCTTAGTTAACAAGTAGAGATTCTAAAGTTACATAACAAAAACAAAAGCAACTTATTAAAATATGAACAAAAATAAATGGCGCTTCCTTGCTTGAGCAATTAGAAATATTTTCACAAAATATAAGTAAAATTATTTCTGTTTTGAATTTATTTACGTTAATTACCATTTTGAAATCTGTTCGAATTCAAATATTATAATTGAATGTTGAAGTAAATCATTTTAGTATTTTACATAAAATTGTTAATATTGATGATGTTTGGTGATTTATGTTGATGATAAAAATTTAAAAAAATAGTCACTATTCTGTAATACGAGGTCTGTAAATTAAGTAATGAGACTGATTTTTTAAAAAAGTTTTATTCAAAAAGAATTACAATTCTATATTGTCACCTTCAAAATAACTTCCTTCTGAAGCCACACAGCGCTGGAGACGTTTCTTTCACTCCTCAAAGCAGTGCTCGGTTACAGCTATTTTTGGATTTTTTGGATTCAATTGAAAATGACTCCCATTTTCTAGAACGTGTCTATTACTGGTGACGAGTCTTGGGTGTTTGAGTACAACCCAGAAACCAAGCGCCAGAGCATGAGCTGGCACACTTCAACCTCACCAAGGCCCAAAAAAAGCAAGGATGGCGAAGTCGAAGATCAAATGCATGCTGATTTGTTTTTTCGATATCCACGGAATCTTCCACAAAGAGTTTCTACCTCAAGGTCAAACGGTCAATCAACACTTTAACCGAGTGGTACTTGAAAAACTTCGAAAAAGGGTCATTCGTGTGAGACCAAACATCAAGAACAAGTGGGTGTTGCGCATCACGATAGTGCTCCTTGTCACACAGCAACTCCAATAAACGAGATTTTGGCCAGTAAAAACATTCCTGTGGCTCCTCACAGCCTCCTTATTCGCCTTACTTGAGTCCTTGTGACTTTTTTCTCTTCCCGAAGTTGAAAAATCACCTCAAGGGAACTCATTTTGGGACAGTCGAAAACATTGAAACGGCTGTAACCGACCAGCTGAAGGGTATTCCAGTATCGCAGTTCGAGCACTGCTATGAGGAGTGGAAGATACGTCTCCAGCGCTGTGTGGCTTCAGAAGGAAGTTATTTTGAAGGTGACAATATAGAATTGTAATTCTTTTTGAATAAAACTTTTTTAAAAAATCAGTCTCATTACTTAATTTACAGACCTCGTACCTACTTTTTCAAGCAAGCTAACTACCACATTAGTTGAAACAGGCGACTAACTATCATTCTATACTATTAATTACTCATAATCTAATAAGATGCAAGACCTAGATCGGAAGACAAAGTATCACAATTCGCAGGTGAGATCGCCGAGTTCAAATCCCCGTGTGTAGCTACATTTTATTTGTTAGAAAAACAAAAGAAGTCACTATTCTGTGGCTCTAGAAAACAAAATGTAAATGAGCGAACAGGAACTTAAGCAAAAGGAAGGAGAGTTCCGGTTAGAGTGTGTATTTGGCACCAGTCCGACATTTTTTTTCTCTACTTTAACTTCCCTAAAGGGCAAGTAAACATATAAGGGCTAGTGGTGGGGGAGATTTTAACTTGCTAAACAGTGAAAACGAATCCCTAGGTCGTTGGCTCGGCTGCAGACTGTTACACTGAATTCTGAATTAGAATAAAGAAATGTATACTCCGGGGACTTGAAAATGTGAATTTCGATTTCATATCTCTTTGTTTTTCTTATAAAACCTTTTTTTTAATCTTAATATATTTAAATTGGGTTTAAACATAATTAATTTATTCAAAATAATAAAAGCATCGAATTAATGATAAGTTTTGTTGTTTTTTTTAAAAAAAGCCTTTACGAGGGTCGCTTGAAAAGTCCGTGCAAAGTCAGAGAGATAGCACCACAGGCGCGTATCGAGGTTATGTTTAGTTAGTAGCATCTCTTGGAAGAACACACACCAAGTTTCAGCCAGATCGGTCTATTTCTTTGTGTTTGGCATTCGTTTGAATCGAGGAAGTCGAGTGATTTTCAAAAAATGAACGAAAAAGAATTTCGTGTGTTGATTAAACACTACTTTATGAAAGGCAAAACGCCTCAGGAGACTAAGTAGAAGCTTGATAAACATTATGGTGACTCTGCACCTTCGATTAGAACAGTTTATAAGTGGTTTCAAAATTTTTGGAGTGGCCATAAGTGACGCTGAACGTTCTGGACGCCCTGTTGAGGTTACTACTCCAGAAATCATTGATAAAATCCATGATATGGTGATGGATGACAGAAGAGTGAAGGTGCGTGAGATTGCTAGTGCTGTGGGCATCTCGAATGAACGGGTACATAATATTTTGCATCAACATTTGGACATGACAAAGCTATCCGCAAGATGGGTGCCGCGATTGCTCACGCTTGACCAAAAACGAAATCGTGTGAAGTGTTGCAAGGACGGTTTGCAGCTGTTCCAGAAGAATCCGCAGGACTTTAAGCGTCGTTTCGTCACTGTGGATGAAACATGGATACATCACTATACTCCTGAGACCAAAGAACAATCTAAACAATGGGTTACCAAGGGGGAATCTGCGCCAAAAAAGGTGAAGACCGTTCCTTCGGCCGGAAAGATTATGGCGACTGCCTTTTGGGATTCGCAAGGAATAATCCTCATCGACTGGAAAAGGGTAAAACTATTACAGGTGCATATTATTCATCGTTATTGGACCGTTTGAAAACCGAGCTGCAAGAAAAACGCCCACGATTGGCCCACAAAAAAGTCCTTTTCCATCACGACAACGCACCAGCTCACACCTCAGCAGTTGTGGTCGCAAAATTAATGGAAATAGGGTTCCAACTCGTTTCACTTCCCTCCTATTCTCCAGACTTGGCTCCCTCGGACTACTATTTGTTCCCCAATATGAAGAAATGGCTGGCGGGAAAAAGATTTTATTCAAACGAGGAGGTGATTGCAGAAACGAATGGCTATTTTTCAGACTTGGACAAATCCTATTATTCGGAAGGGATCAACAAACTAGAGCAGCGTTGGACGAAGTGTATAAGCCTAAAAGGAGACTATGTTGAAAAATAAAAAAGGTTTACCCCCAAAAATTAACTAGTTTTTATTTTTGCATGGACTTTTCAAACGACCCTCGTATATTGTACAGGATTTTCACTTTATAATTTTTATTTTACATGGAATCCCCATTTTAGACTGAAAAGACAAGAAACTAACCAACGCTACAAACTTCTCGCCAGACTACTTGACAAACGTTCGAAACTTAACCTCCGTAACAAACGACTCTTATATCTACTGTTACTGCGACCTATTTGGTCATTTGGGCATTGAAATATGGGGCTCGACTAAGCGTTCCAACTCACTACGCCTCCAGATATTACAGTCAAAAATACTTCGAAAACTTCTTAACGCTCCGTTCTATGTATCTAACCTCAACTATCCATAATGACCTCAAAATCCCTTTCATTACAGATCTTGCAAACACTCGTTTCTTCAGATTTCATTTCTCTACAGCAGGTCCTCCTAACCCTCTCATAGAACACCTATCTTCTTCCACATTAGAGAGGTAATCCTCCAAGGAGATTGAATAGAAGATGGCCTCATGATCTTCTCTTATCGTAAGAGCAAAGCACGTTACTGGAGTGGCACCACTGGGTGCCTTCTCCACTCATGATCTCTTCTATTTCTTTTCTCTTTCACCGTATTTGCTTGTTGCAACAACTGTTGCAGTGGTAAATTACAATAAAAGATTTAAAAAAAAAAAAAAAATTGTTTAGAATCAATGTCAGACGGAATTTTCGCATTTAATGAATTTGGCTGACAGAGTGTGCCACTCCACCGAATTTATTTTTTTAGGATTTTCTCGCAATCTGCTCCTGTGATTTGGTTTAAACTTTGAATAGTATAATTGCAAACATACAAATATACAATTTTACATGGAACTCTCCGGAAAATCGGTTAAGGGTACTCTACTACTGAAAGATAAGAAGTAGGTCGATTGCTTCTAAAGTGAGAATTAAATATGCCACAAACGTTCGGATTTAAAAGAATTTGTGAGTTAGAACTTAGAGAATATCAATAACTCAAAGACGTGTAAGTATTTACTCATATAAGAAAAATATTACAAAATATATTCTGTGGTAATCGACTGGAGGTTTAGAAAATTCTAAGAGAGGCGACAAAAGTTTTCTGACGCCCTACTCAGTCTTAGTCTCAGACGAAGATAAACGAAACTTTAAATCACCGGTCAGACGAAGAAAAACAATCACCCCAGTGAGATAGAAATCTTTGCTATTAGTTTTAAGCTTCATAAAATAGTTTTTTAAAAACGTTTTCCCATGTTACTTTTCCTGGTTTTTGTACTTAAGCAAACTTTGACCAAACTGTTATTGCGGTATCATGCAGTCATGATAGTATCTCAGATATACAAATAGGGATATATTACCTTCCGCTTAAGTTTTTTCTAATTTTACAAATGGATTTCATACTAACTTTTATACTAGTTCAGGAAATTCTATCTTAAATAGACAGATTAAAAGGATAAGTTCACTACATTAGATGTAATTTTGTCGCAGAGTTTCACCCAATCCTATCATTTTATCTCATTGCCTTTACTTCATTAAAAGTATTGACGAATGTAATTTTTAGACATACTACTACTTCTACGTAGCTCTACAGCCCGGGGTGGGCCTTGGCTTCCTTAACGATTCGACTCCAGACATCTCTATTGGCTGTTTTTGTTCTCCATCCCGATACTCCAAGGACTCTCAAGTCCTCCTCAACATCATCAAGCCAACGTCTTCGCGGTCGGTCAACTCTCTTATTCATGCCTATGACGGTACCACGCAGCAGTCTGCTCGGCATCCTGTTTTCTGGCATTCTCGCAGTGTGGCCTAACCATTCCAATCGTCAAGCCTTGATGAAACGGACCACATTCTCAGCCCCAATGAAGATGTACAATAGTGGCGCCGCCATTTTAAACAAAGCGCTTTCTCGGGGTAGAGGAGCCTCCGTAGCCTTGGCCGGCAATCCTCTAAGGGAAGGAGACCCTAACAGAAAACTCCCTGGTCCTCCCGGTTGGGGGTTGAGCGGAGGGCCAACAACCCTATCTTGTAAACAGATTTTAACGTTATGAGAACCAATAATAATTTTTAAACATAAACCTCCATACTGAAACGGAAATGCATATTTAACATTGATTACAGTATTATTAAGACATTTCAGTATTATTACTTCAGTTGTTTCTTATTTTTTGTCGTTGCAAAATTAAATAAAAACTTCTTAACTAAGAGCAGTAAGATAATGAAACAACAATGACTGTAAGAGCTATAGTAATGGTCTACTAGTTTGAGCTGATTACGCGTATTTTCGTTCAATAGCGAGTAAATCAGAATCAATGCTGGATAGTACAAATAGTTTCCATCTAGTTTTGAAAGGTAAAGAACCGTGGAAAAAACAGTAATATGTTAGTTAACCAGTTTGAGCAGATTATCTTCTACTCTTACCACTAGATCTAAATCAATACTTAGTGACGGAAATGGAGTCAGTTTTGCTTAGAAATGTACAAGTAAAATGGAAAACAGGGAATAGTCTCCTAGTTTTGGCAGATTGTGTGCATTTTTTTTTTTATCTCTAACAACCAAATATTATCCAATACTAGGCTAGTACAAGTAGATTCGATTTAGTTTGTAATGATACAGGTAAAAGATCATCCATTATGAGCAGTTTATATATATACGAATATTGTCTTCATCTTACCTCTAAATAAGGATCAATACTGTTTGCTTCAAATAGAGGCGCTCTTCTTTGGTAAATTACTATTGATGGTAAAGCGAGAATAGTCACCTAGTTTAAACAAATTATGTGTCTTTCATATCTTTGACTGTTTGGCGCGGATTTGAGCTGCCGTTTCTTATCCAAAACGTTTGCATTACTAAAAGGATTGTTGCCAGCAAGGATTGTATTTATGAGGACATGCAAAAGAACTGTAGGGACATGTGTTTCGCTGTTTGATCATGCTAAGAGCCGTAGCTCCTCTCCTTAAAAATGGTGGATATGATTCGCTCTTTTGTCGTCGAACATTATGGGTGAATATGTTTGTCGTTGGTCGTTGTAGTATATTCAGTCTTAGTGTTTTAGTTCCTTTAGACCAGGGGTTACAAACTGGCGACCCGCGATGTAATTTCTTGTGACCCACAATGTTCTGAAATCAAATTGAAATAGAAAAACTTTGTTACGAAGAAAATAGCGCTTAGGGGAGACGGAGCACTACTGTATACACAATTCCCTTCCTCGTTAACCCTTTAGTTATTGAAGACGAGTATACACGTGGAATTCCAGAATTATTCGGTTTTAAAAGACAAAAAAGAAGTAGGAATTCCCAAAATATATTCTTACGTTCTCAGGTCTTTGAATCCAGATATAGCAAAACTTTTACGAGGAAATCGCTGGCCAAGTTTCAGGTAAAAAAGAATAATTTTAGTTTTATAAATACAATGTTATAGTGTTTTAATTATTCTATCCATATTCTAGAATTCTCACTTTAGCATTTAAATTTAACAAGTTTTGTAAATGTGATGTGGCCCGCGTGAATCTTGCCTGTAGCACCAATATTGGCCTGTGTTTTAATTGCGTTTGACACCCCTGCTTTAGACGTACCGTCTTAACCGTTCGGGACTGAGCAGTATAAAAAAAATATATAAGCTTTTAAGAATTAAAAAAAAAACAAAACTTTTTTTCAACTGTGTCATATTTTTATGCAGAAGTGTGTGTGTGGTGTGTATTTTTTGGGGCAAAACGTGACTGCGTGGGCGAATTTCGGTAATAAGCGAGGCCGAGATGAGTTGTGCTGATGGTAGGTCGTGCTAGGCCAGCTAGGCGACTAAGTACTGTACTGGAGGTCTCCTTGTATCTTGGCCAAGCGTAGACTTGGGTTCGTTGTGTAAAATATTGACTGTCAGACTATACGTGTCGTCCACTTGCCCATATCCTCTATACTTGGAGTGTTATATTACATTTGTCGGTGCGCAACAATGAGAGAATCAAGCAGATAGAGCTGTTGGTTAGGGGTGGAGATGGAAACGTCCCATCAGGTCAGTGTATTCCACTACCATATTGTACACAATCTCCACTGGGTAAAATGTGTGACGAAGTGTAGATATGTCATGTGCAGACGATACCACGATGTCGTTTCAACAAGGGAAATAGCACTCAGCATTTGGCACACCCCACCCTGACGCGATCTTTGCCATTGGTGCACATCACAATGCCGGACAAACGGACTGTAATACATCCAGTGTGTATATACTGCACATTCTATTTTTGTAACCTTTACAATATTATCAGCATTTCACCTGCCATTACGCTTTTTATTCAGCTTTGCAGGGTGTCACAGTCAAATAACCTCTAAGGACACATTAAATCCATCCTCTTCTGCAACAATACAATATTTTTTCTTTTATTTGCATCTTTTAAAAAGTATATACAATTTGTAAATATTCTCAATGAACGTAAGGCGACTACCGATGCAGGAACTCTCCAGAAGTTAGATTCTAAATTTTATTAAAGTTATGAGACAAAGTTATGAGGTTCGTTCAAAACCGAAAGTAACGCCTCCATAAAAAGACCAGCTAGCGCTCTCTCGTTTCCTCCTCAAAAACAATTTTTAACTGAAGTTACCTCTACAGCAAACTAACATCTCATACAAAAATTAAGGCAGACCTACCAAACTCTTTATCCGACTATCATCTCTAAAACCACAATATTCAGACCATTAATGACTTATGCTTGCTCTATTTGGATGGAGATTGGATGGAGAGTAACTGAGATTATAGTGAATAAGTTCTACGTATCGCCTTGATAGCCTCGTGGATCTTGTAGAAAGAATCAATCGACTGGGAGCTGGAAGTACTCACAATAACAGTCTTTATGGACAGAACAGCTCACACATTTCTTAGGAAATCTACGTACTAGAGGGGCTGTACAGCAACACCGTCTCCGAGTAAAAAACAAATCCCTATGACGGCTAAAGAACATAGTTTTAAACTTAACAAATAGCCAATGATATTTTTAAATACAGACTTAGGGTTTGCGAATGTAGTACTTTCCTAAGACAAGAACAAACTGCCTGGAAAACAAAAAGTATTTTTCTCTTTAGATATAAGTTACTGTTAACCTGGGCATAATCAAGATAGGGTTGATGTTTTTCACTTTTTTTTAAAAAAAAAACTTCTTTATTTTGAATTGCATCGCAAAATTTTATTCAACTTAGTTAATTTTGATTCAGCCATTGCAGTTCTTCATCAGACCACTTGTTATTATTTATTGAGTACATCCTTTCAGCGAGTGCCCAGCAGAAAGAATATATATTTTTTTTTTGTAATTTACTATTTGGCATTTTTAATTAAAATATGCATTTATTTTCGTCAATTATGTGGAAAATATGTGATTTTCTTAAAATATTTTCTGGAATATTTAAGTAAAATGGACATTTTTTTTTATGAAAATGGATTTTCTTTTTTTTTTGGGCAAGTTATAATTATTTATACAAGAAAGGAACATTTTTACAATTTATAATAATTTATTAGGAACAAAATAATTTGTTTTTACAAGTTAAAATGATTTATACAACAAAGAACATTTTTACTATTTATAAATAGATGTGTTAAATTTTCAATTTTGAAAACTTCACTCTTCGAAATTGTTTGCAACCACATGAAATTTCAAATGTTGAAACGTAAAGTGACGACGATCTGGGCGTAAGATGGACTTGTAACGACTAAAAGATCGTTCAACATCTACAGATGTTGTAGGTGCCTTGCTGAAAGAAGTTATCTCGTTGGTTGTAAAGGGTTCACGATGTTCTGAGGTGACTTCTGTTCCACTGATAATATCAGAAATCTGGCAGATGGTCTCCCACCCTTTGTTCTTGCTCAGTACTTCTACCAGTTTTGATCTGATCAGATCTCCCTTACTCCCAGGTATTCCTTCCACCTTTTCGATAATTTTTTTAACGTTGGACACGTTTTCTGTCAGTCGAACATTTTGGGACTCAAGTTGGGTAATGGCTTGTGCAAGAAATACGCAATTGTCAGAAATGAATGCAAGGTCGTTCCTTAAATTAGGTTTCTCGAATAAAGACTTGGCTGTATTTATCGCTACTGCTTCGTCTTCGAGATGTGAAAGGACATTCTTGATTTTATTGTAGTTTTCATAGTAATACTGAAGCTGCTTCCAGCCAAGTACTCCATCTTGTCAATATTGGTTCTGGTGGAAGGCACAAGTCTGGATAGAGATCTTTTAGCATTTTAATGCGACTTGATGCTTTTAAGAACACTTTTTTAACCGAGGAGTTTAAGGAATCTACGTCACTGAACAAAGATCGGACAGTTTCTGCATCTCGATGCAAGCCATGAGCAATACACGTCACATGAATTATCTTAGGATAAAATACCTGAATAGATTGCCGAGCCTTGACCATGTTGGGGGCAGCATCAGAGAGAAACAAATTAGCAGCATTCTGTGTAAATTACAATAACCATTGTACCCACTGTGATTCACAGCCCTACAGTCTGTGGTTTACAGTTCCTGTCAACCACCTCCCAATTGTGAAAATATGCCCAAAATGGAAAATATGAAAAAATATCCACATATTTTGATTAAATATGTAGAAATATTTATTTATTTTAATCAAATATGTATAAATATGCGATAACATCCAAATATGTGGAAATATGTGAAATAAAAGTAGACTCAAACGGCTTAAAAAGTGTCAGTATGAATACTTCTAGTTGAAAAACGTCTGTAAATTGCCTAGAAAAAAATATGTAAATACATACGAATCCGTTCGCTAGTTATAAGCAAAAAAAGCTGGAATAGTCTCCTAGTTTCAGCAGATTTTTTTGGTATTTCCTGTCTCTTACAACTACTAAATCAGAATCAATACTGGTTAGATCAAATAAGGTCAATTTAGTTAGGAAATTTATTAATAAAAAATCAATAGAAAAGCAAGAATAATCACTTAGTTTAAGCAGATTATGTGTATTTTTGGACTCTTTTTGCTTTATCTGACTCAATACTGGGTAGTAAAAGAAGGGTGGATGTGGTTTGGAAAGGTACTAGCAATAAAAAAACATTGGAAAAGTAGAATTGTCACCTAGATTATGCAGATTATATGTGCATTCACTAACTTAGACTACAAAATCTGAATTTGTACTGGATAGTACAGTTGCCTGTCTGACTTAATGTGGTAAAATTCTATAATTTATTGTTTTATCAAATTTGGCTTTTAGCATTCTGCTTTTATATTTGGCATTTTTTTGAATTTTATTAAAGAGAAATGGGTTTAAATAATATACTGGCAGAGATACCGGGGATGTGCCTTCAAAGCAGGACAGTCCCCTTCAAACCGGATCTAGCTAAGTTTAATTGTTATGCGAACTCAATTTTATTGACAAAATTCTTGATTTAATCTTAAGAATTATGTTTTAATCATTACTGGCCAATGATTAACCATACTGTCCTCTTAAAAATTGCGATGGTCTCTCAATTGAAGAAATATTGTAGCAGAGGGTTATTTGTGAAACCAATGAAAGAGGTTCTTTAAAATAATGCCTAATTCTTATTCAGAGTCACTTAATTTAAACAATTACTATTTATAATTTAGGGTAGTGGAGAGGGAGGCACATTTGAACAGAATTTACATTTTCTGTTACTGAGTGCACAGAATCGTATTATTGAACCTTTTTATCTTGTTTTCTACAACTTCCAAGTCTCCTTAACAGATCTATATCCAATAAACAGTTGGTACTTTACATACATATCTATGTTTTTTTAATTTAAAAATGTGCCCAATGTTAATATCTGCCCCACTGGTGAGGTAGCTTTGAACACAATATAAAATAGAAAGAAATGATATTACTTTACTCTGAATCTACCTTCTATCAGTTATTTCTCTCACTTCTGACATTACTTTCTCTTTTAAACCACTGCAATCTAGTTCAAAAATCAAGAATGACTCAGTTCTGGATGTTGTACCCGAATTGTGATGGGTTTAGGAAGTTTGCACAAAATATTCGGTTTGTTGCGCTTCTTAATGTAGGTTCGGACCACTTTCCCCTTCTCTGCGATTAAACCAAAAAAAGTCACAAACTTGCCGGTCTGTAGGGCACATTTTAACTGAGATGTTGAAATGTGCCCCCTCTCCTTCCATAAAAGAAAATATAATATCCAACACTTTTTGTAAGCAAATAGACTTTTTGTAAATACTAGATTTAAAAATACGAATTCCAAATTATAATATGGACTAACAATACTTACACCTTGTCCACTACAATCTTCACAATACACTTCCAAAGCTGTAACAAAAATTTTACTTCCACCTTACAAAATATAACATTCCTCAATTCTGGACTTTACAAACAATGAAAACGAAGGGAAACTCTGTCAATTATACAACAGGTCTACCACAACATACGGAGAAAATTACCAATCATAAATGTTTTAAATATTTGGCGAGAAATTAAAACTGTTCAAAGGTGCCCCCTTCTCACCAATACATTGATGTATTTCTCATTACAGTTGTAAATGTAATAATTATTTATAAAAATGGAAGGAATCAGCTCAAACCGACTTTGAAATCAACTGTGGGCCATTAGATTTTCTCTTCCTACGAGGGTCGTTTGAAAAGTCCGTGCAAAAATAAAAACTACTTAATTTTTTGGGGTAAACCTTTTTTATTTTTCAACATAGTCTCCTTTTAGGCTTATACACTTCGTCCAACGCTGCTCTAGTTTGTTGATCCCTTCCGAATAATAGGATTTGTCCAAGTCTGAAAAATAGCCATTCGTTTCAGCAAACACCTCCTCGTTTGAATAAAATCTTTTTCCCGCCAGCCATTTCTTCATATTGGGGAACAAATAGTAGTCCGAGGGAGCCAAGTCTGGTGAATAGGGGGGGATGTGAAACGAGTTGGAACCCTATTTCCATTAATTTTGCGACCACAACTGCTGAGGTGTGAGCTGGTGCGTTGTCGTGATGGAAAAGGACTTTTTTGTGGGCCAATCGTGGGCGTTTTTCTTGCAGCTCGGTTTTCAAACGGTCCAATAACGATGAATAATATGCACCTGTAATAGTTTTACCCTTTTCCAGATAGTCGATGAGGATTATTCCTTGCGAATCCCAATAGACAGTCGCCATAATCTTTCCGGCCGAAGGAACGGTCTTCGCCTTTTTTGGCGCAGATTCCCCCTTGGTAACCCATTGTTTAGATTGTTCTTTGGTCTCAGGAGTGTAGTGATGTATCCATGTTTCATCCACAGTGACGAAACGACGCTTAAAGTCCTGCGGATTCTTCTGGAACAGCTGCAAACCGTCCTTGCAACACTTCACAGGATTTCGTTTTTGGTCAAGCGTGTGCAATCGCGGCACCCATCTTGCGGATAGCTTTGTCATGTCCAAATGTTGATGCAAAATATTATGTACCCGTTCATTCGAGATGCCCACAGCTCTAGCAATCTCACGCACCTTCACTCTTCTGTCCTCCATCACCATATCATGGATTTTATCAATGATTTCTGGAGTAGTAACCTCAACAGGGCGTCCAGAACGTTCAGCGTCACTTGTGCCCATATGGCCACTCCGAAAATTTTGAAACCACTTATAAACTGTTCTAATCGAAGGTGCAGAGTCACCATAATATTTATCAAGCTTCTCTTTAGTCTCCTGAGGCGTTTTGCCTTTCATAAAGTAGTGTTTAATCAACACACGAAATTCTTTTTCGTCCATTTTTTGAAAATCACTCGACTTCCTCGATTCAAACGAATGCCAAACACAAAGAAATAGACCGATCTGGCTGAAATTTGGTGTGTGCTCTTCCAAGAGATGCTACTAACTAAACATAACCTCGATACGCGCCAGTGGTGCTATCTCTCTGACTTTGCACGGACTTTTCAAACGACCCTCGTAGATGCTTTTTGCAGCTTACTGTTCAGTGATGAACAGTGTTGTCTGTAACGAGATAACATTGTCCAGGCAGGACTGTAAGAGCATTGCAAAAAAAAAAGCTGTAAGCGCCAATCACTGAGATGGTTCTTAAATTAAGACAAAAAAAATAATAGAATTTAAGAAACTAAATTTAGATATATGCTATTTATTCAGAGTAGAAACTAAATATTTCAGTTTTTAATTAATGAAATATTCATTGTAAAACGGCGAATTCGGGTTCAGCAGACAGAAATGATTAATTGCTATTAAAAGTTGGTGTCCAACCTTGACAAATTAAAGAACTCTTCTTGCTTCCAAATGAAGAACAGTTGTCCTGAAGTTCAGCCCTCTAAAACAAACTTCTAGTTTGCTCGCAAACTTATTCATATACTCTTTCTCACTTCAAACAGATTTTAGTATCAATTATATGTCGTAGTTATTATACTCTTGTTTATGTTAAATTTATTTCTATTAAAATTATAGTTAATTTCATTAATTGAATAAAACGGTAATAACCAACTAGCTTTAAATATTGTGTAGCTAATTGTTTATGCGCTATTTAGCTAAATTTTAATTAACAAACTAATTTAAGCGCAGCTTAATGATTTACGATCCCTTTGTTACCTTCGAATGTAACTTTAATCTGGCTAAAACCGTTTTGACCCAGACATATTAGTTAAATTAGCGATTTAAATCTGTCAGGATAAAATAGAATATCTGGAAAAGGAGAATCAGGAGCTCCAAAGAACTCTAATGTTAGCCACCAAAAGCCAGTTTCAGCAATTTAACTGCTGAAAATTAGAAGGGTGCTTTTATTACCAGATGCTTTTTGGTACCTCAGCTGTCTATGTGAGTGAACCGTAACATTTTCCCACACGCGGTATCCAAATTTTATATTTCATTCCAACTTTGGTACCTCACAGCATTTACCCATTTAAAGTTTACTGATGCTGTTATTTTTCGTTGTAGATTAATTCTATCTTTTCTTTTGCTAAAGCAGTATTCTTGTAACTGTCGAATTCACTCGACAGGAACACTCGTATGTGTTAATGAGATTTGCTGTACTATGACCAAAAGAGATCTAATATGGGGCATTTACTTATGATGCCTGTCACCCTATGGGATAAATGCCTCTTACGGATTCACTAGAGTAGTTCTTCTGGTAGTTACAGCAGCCAGCAATTCGGGATCACCACTTGCTTTGCCAACTTATGCTTGCTCTTCAACCTGCGATAAAGATCTTCTTCTCTCCCTTCCAAGAAAACACTAGATTCTCTAGAGATAACCACTTCCTGAAGCCGACACATTCCCCCTTTACAGCACCTTCAGATGTATCAGTGGCTTGGCCAGATGAAATGGTTCAGTTTCGGTAGAAGGAGTCAGCAATCGGGATTATACAAGCTATTCTAAACAAGACCACCTAAAATGAAGTAAACTGGATGAACACCAATTCAAAATGTTGTTTCTCCAAGAAAGCCTAGGAAGGGCGGTAGTTGTGGATAACCACTTCTTGATACCAACACACTCTTCCATTCAAAGTCCAGAGTGGAAGTTCACTGCTTCCTACTTTAAAGCTGAAAATATATAATTTTCTACACATCCTTCAATGTTCAGAAGAAATCAAATTTTGTACGCGCTGGCCCTTGCCTCAGCTTGTATCAATAGAAACGGCCGATGCCACCCAAGTAGTGCTTTTAGTGCTGCCCTTGGAAAAAATTTAGGATAGTGGACGGAGGCTGACTTAGTAAACATACTTTACTATAAATTTCTTTTATTAACCATTAAATAAAATCCAAGGCCTAAGACCGTGAATCGAACCCAGTACCACAATACATACTAGGTTTAAAGCTCTCGCCTCTAACCTCTCGCCTATCGTGGCGCCTTTATGTTAAATAGAATCTATCCTTAAATATCTCCTTAAGGTTGGTAAAGATGGTTCTAAGACTGGAAATCATACCATCCAAACGCATCACCAACTTGCAATAAACTAATTACGTTTTGTAAGACCATTTCACTCTGATATTTGTAACATTTTTTTTTCTTTTTATATTTTTTAGTATGTATACTTTACTAAGCTTCAGGAACATGGCCGTCATTTATTATGCTGTCAGGTTTATGGACTGTCAGTCACGTTGACAGATGTCATTACATTGACGCATTTCCGTCATTGAAAAATCTGCTTAACAATTTGCTGTCTGTAATTTAACTGGTGTGGATTTTTTATTTAATGGTTAATAAAAGAAATTTACAGTAAAGTATGTTTGCTAGTCGCCTCCGTCCACGACATCTAATTGGCAGTTGGACGTTAAGCCCCGCCTGAAAAAATAGGCGATTACTACTTTTTTACTAAGAAATCCCTTTTCCAAATTTTATTTTCAATTCGTAACAACTCCAACAGAGCTGATTTGGAGAACTCTGTAGGGTTATACCCTTCTTTACAGCATTGCTTAATTCCTGTTATTAAAATGGTTGACTTTCTTGCTCTCCAAAACTCCTAGAAATGTTTATTTCCTTCTTTAGACTAAATTAAATACAATTTCCAATTCGGTATATAAATATCACTTTTATTGGACTCTTTTTCGTTTGATTTTTCTTCACCATCACCTGATATTGCGGCCAATCTGGGTTATCCTTAGAAGCTAAAATGAATAGTTTTCTTAATGCATATATAAATAGTTAATTTTAGAGATTTTTTTTTGCAAAATACAATGCTGTAAAGTATATTTTTCTGCACCCATATAGGAATGTTCTCATTACTCAATTAAAATCAGCTGTGTAATGCCCAACTTTACCTCACTAGTGGGAAAAAATTCCCATTAGTGTCACTTTCCTCACTAGTGAGTGGAAAAACTTTATTGTGCTTCCTTAATATAAGAAGTTTTGTTATTAACATAAATATTTTCTGTAAAACTTTAATAAGCTTATTTAACGTAACTAAATAATTAAAAAACGAATATTAAAAAATAAAATAAAAATTGAAAGGAATATAGAAATAAAAATAATACTTTAATAAATAATTAGATATTTTTAATTATAACAGTTAAAAAGGTTATAGTGTTACCTTATAGAAATTTAAAATGGATTCTAGTGATTCCTGTTTAGTTTTTTTTTAAGTTAATAACCCTAATGGTTGCAGAAAAAATATAATATTTAACTCGAGTGTTAAGTATTTTCCTCACACTCGGCAATTTGCACTTGCGTGAGGAAAAGTACTACTTTCCACACTTGTTAAATAAATAACTATTTTTTATATATTTTATTGTCATCATCTACCTAATTTTTTGTGAAAAATTATATTTCGTAACTCGAATTTGTTTCCTTCTTGTCTTGTAGTCGTTTTTTGTTTTAATAATTATAATTTTTTTATTTTCAAGATATTTCTTTTGAGTAATCACGTATCTTTTCAACCTTGACCTTTATTATATAGTATTCGTGTCAGTTATCTGCCGAATATTAAATTTAATTGTTTTGTTTTTTTAAATTCTTGGCATTTGATTGGTCAATATTTTCTTTTAATTTATTACGTATCTTTTAATTATTAATTTATTTTAACTTTTGTTTAAGTAAACGGTAGCTTATCTTTTTTCTGATTAATTAGAGAATGAATTGCGATCGTGCTAAATTCTCTAAATAACGATATCCGAGAAGCTAAGCTTTATTGTGGTAAATGGGTTCAATTCTCAGTCTAGTTCTTGGATTTTATTTAATGTTTAAAAGAAGCAAGCTGTTGTAAATAAGGTGTTGGTATTAGCCTCCGTCCACGTCACCATTTTTAGATATAAAGCTCGTCTGAAAAAAAATGTGGCTGTGTCAAGGTCACGGCCGTGTGTTGTACGTGAATACGTTTACGTAACGGGTTATATTTTTTATATAAAATATTTTGATTTATGTAATTAGGATGAAACAATGTGTCTTCACAATCGACGATCGAACACAATCTATATCTATACAGTCCGTTGTCGATGTAGAAGCGATTTTATCATCCTGTTGCATAATTTCAACTGCTTCAGCTGCAGATGTACTGACACCGTCGTTGATCCGCTTGGCCGTATTCATTCTTTTACGTTCCCAGCACAGCTTGACTCGGTCATATGGTGTTTTATTATTACCATTCGACTGTTCTTGAGTAGCCCTTTCCAACCGTATACGATCTCTGTATTTGGTTTTGGCTTTTCGACGCTTATAGGCCTACATTACATATTTTTGATAATATTTTTTTATTCTAACGCCTTATTATATTCACTGTCACTATTTTACACTAATGTTTTATATACAATCGATAGATTGTGACGACAGCTGACGATTAAAACTTAAACGAACACCGTAGCTTCTCCTAGTCAAAAGTTGTACTAATTGCAAATCTCGATACGCAGCAAAATGATCTCAAAATGGCGGCGCATCCCCCTCCACCGCACGCGATGCGTCACAGACCTCGCTTATCGCAATGAATTCTTTGATACTTTAGCTATCCAGTGGTCTAATTTAATTTTGGATGTAGACGATAGATTCGAAACTATAATGCCAAACTGTATCCCCCGATTTTGTTATCATTAGGTTTTTTGGATTGCCTCGGATATGATAGCAAATTTAAAGACGTATTCACGTCAAAAAATAGGCGTTGCTTAAATATTTTTTTATTTGCATGTGTTTCGTAAGCGCGCGAAAGAATATAGCGAAAAACGTTTATAGCAGAGAGGTTTTAGGAATGGATGGATAATAATTTACCAGCGTTACCATTGTGACTGTATTTTACATTTTTAATTATTATTATTTTTTTTAAGTTACGCTCACTACAGTCCCACTCAATAGAACCTTGGTTAGAAAACTGGCGTATAAAAATTAACCCAACTAAATCTAAATACATAGTCTTCACACTCAAACGTCAAACTCCGCCACCTGTCTTCTTACACCATACACCTATCCCACCAGCCGACCATGTGCGGTACCTTGGAATGTACCTAGACAAGAGACTTACCTGGAACCCCCATACGAGACTTAAACGTACCGAACTAAACAAACGATACAAACTTCTAGCCAGGCTACTCGACAAACGCTCAAAACTCTCACTACAGAACAAACGACGACTCTATACAGCCCTTCTCACACCAATATGGACTTACGGACTCGAACTTTACGGTACAGCTAAAAAATCCAACCTCAATAGACTACAAACACTGCAATCCAAAATTCTCCGCCGCATACTAGACGCTCCATTCTATGTAAGCAACCACACTATACATACAGATCTCCAAATTCCACTTATCTCCGAACTTGCCAAAATTCGATACAAAAATTTTCACCAAAAACTCTCACTGCATCCCAACCCTTTAGCTGCAAACCTGTCTACAACTACGCTACCCTCCAATCCTCGAAGACGGCTGAGGCGCCGTTGGCCCCGTGACCAACTGGGTGACTAACGGCGGCCATCAATGGATGACCGTCATTCATGTATGCCACGCTATTGACATACTTTCATCGCATTTACCTATTGTACCTGTAGGTACAGGTGTAAATTTCATTAAAAGGATAATAAAAAAAAAAAAAAAAAAAAGTTATGAAAAATATTGTGCACGAATGTTGTGATTCTTTACTCACGAGTGCGAAATAATACGAACCACTCTGTATTAAAAATACCTTTATCTATGGTCTGACACCAATCAATGCAAGAACGGTTGGAGAAACACTGTCTAAACCACTTTTTAGAAGCAAAAGAAGGCTGCTAATACCAATTCTGTATCATGCAAAAATCTTTATAGTAGATTGTCTAGTACAATTTAATATTTCGTTCAAAGTTTGAAGCCTTTTTAGTGTAATAATGAAGTACTGTTAGTGAAATTTATTGACTGCTTTCTTCTTATTATTCATCTAAAAAAAAATAAATTAATGTAGAAAAGGTCTCTTAGTATTAATTTCCTGTTTTGGCAGGAATTTCGACCAAGAGGTGAGCTGTGTTTTTTAACTCGTTATTTTTAAATGAGTTTTATACATTATTGAATTTATAAAATGAAGGCCTAAGTGCTGGAGACTGTGAGACAGAATAGATGGAACAGTTTGCAAAATAAAATTTAGACGTTACAGTAAAGAAATAGTTAATCCAAAACTTACTATAGCCGAGTATATCGACACAACAACCTAGTTTGGTAGATATACGGGCGCGTTCAGCTGGACTCGTCCGCACATGCTCCATCTTGAGTTAGGCTATAGGGTTTACGAGGGTCGTTTGAAAAGGAAGTTTGATCAAAATATTCGGTTTGTTGCGCTTCTTAATGTAGGTTCGGACCACTTTCCCCTTCTCTGCGATTAAACAACATTTTAACTGAGATGTTGAAATGTGCCCCCTCTCCTTCCATAAAAGAAAATATAATATCCAACACTTTTTGCAAGCAAATAGACTTTTGTAAATACTAGCTTTAAGTATATGAATTCCAAATGTTAATATGGACTAACAATACTTACACCTTGTCCACTACAATCTTCACAATACACTTCCAAAGCTGTAACAAAAATTTTACTTCCACCTTACAAAATATAACATTCCTCAATTCTGACTTTACAAACAATGAAAACGAAGGGAAACTCTGTCAATTATACAACAGCTGTATAATATACAACTCTGTATATTATACCAAAAAATATGGAGAAAATTACCAATCATAAATGTTTTAAATATTTGGCGAGAAATTAAAACTGTTCAAAGGTGCCCCCTTCTCACCAATACATTGATGTATTTCTCATTACAGTTGTAAATGTAATAATTATTTATAAAAATGGAAGGCATCAGCTCAAACCGACTTTGAAATCAACTGTGAGCCATTAGATTTTCTCTTCCTACGAGGGTCGTTTGAAAAGTCCGTGCAACAATAAAAACTACTTAATTTTTTGGGGTAAACCTTTTTTATTTTTCAACATAGTCTCCTTTTAGGCTTATACACTTCGTCCAACGCTGCTCTAGTTTGTTGATCCCTTCCGAATAATAGGATTTGTCCAAGTCTGAAAAATAGCCATTCGTTTCTGCAATCACCTCCTCGTTTGAATAAAATCTTTTTCCCGCCAGCCATTTCTTCATATTGGGGAACAAATAGTAGTCCGAGGGAGCCAAGTCTGGAGAATAGGGGGGATGTGAAACGAGTTGGAACCCTATTTCCATTAATTTTGCGACCACAACTGCTGAGGTGTGAGCTGGTGCGTTGTCGTGATGGAAAAGGACTTTTTTGTGGGCCAATCGTGGGCGTTTTTCTTGCAGCTCGGTTTTCAAACGGTCCAATAACGATGAATAATATGCACCTGTAATAGTTTTACCCATTTCCAGATGGTCGATGGGGATTATTCCTTGCGAATCCCAAAAGACAGTCGCCATAATCTTTCCGGCCGAAGGAACGGTCTTCGCCTTTTTTGGCGCAGATTCCCCCTTGGTAACACATTGTTTAGATTGTTCTTTGGTCTCAGGAGTGTAGTGATGTATCCATGTTTCATCCACAGTGACGAAACGACGCTTAAAGTCTTGCGGATTCTTCTGGAACAGCTGCGAACCGTCCTTGCAACACTTCACACGATTTCGTTTTTGGTCAAGCATGAGCAATCGCGGATAGCTTTGTCATGTCCAAATGTTAATGCAAAATATTATGTACCCGTTCATTCGAGATGCCCACAGCACTAGCAATCTCACGCACCTTCACTCTTCTGTCCTCCATCACCATATCATGGATTTTATCAATGATTTCTGGAGTAGTAACCTCAACAGGGCGTCCAGAACGTTCAGCGTCACTTGTGCCCATATGGCCATTCCGAAAATTTTGAAACCACTTATAAACTGTTCTAATCGAAGGTGCAGAGTCACCATAATGTTTATCAAGCTTCTCTTTAGTCTCCTGAGGCGTTTTGCCTTTCATAAAGTAGTGTTTAATCAACACACGAAATTCTTTTTCGTCCATTTTTTGAAAATCACTCGATTTCCTCGATTCAAACGAATGCCAAACACAAAGAAATAGACCGATCTGGCTGAAACTTGGTGTGTGTTCTTCCAAGAGATGCTACTAACTAAACATAACCTCGATACGCGCCAGTGGTGCTATCTCTCTGACTTTGCACGGACTTTTCAAACGACCCTCGTACACCCTCTGCTCTCATTTTATACCCAATATAACTTCTTCCTAAAAATGTTTTTCTTTTTTTTATTGGTTGAACTTTGTACAAGAGTTCGTGAACTGCAATTATTTTATTAATGACCATTTTATAGGAGCACAGCTTCCACTAGACTCTTGTACTGGACCGGCTTTGGCAATTTCTTGGAGAAGTTATTATCGAAAGCACTTAGATCATTTAGGAACAGGGATGAGCAACCCGCGGCCAGCTACACTTTCTTGGGCGGCCCATTAAGAGAGTTCCATCAAAAATTATAGTAATTTGTGACTTTTTAACATAAATATCACGAAGTTTTTTTGTTTCAAAATTGTTTCTTCACCATTTTGTGGTCGAGGTGGAAACAGTTTCAGATGATTTACAAATGAAATTAATATTTAAAATGACTCAGACCCAAAAAACAAATTTCAAAATGTTGACATCCATAATTTTCTTATCAAAATTACGTCAATCCAGAAAAATTCCCACGATTAATCGTACATTCACAGCAAATAATGACACTTTTTTGGGGAGCACAAATGTTTGCGAACAATTATTTTCTTCAATGAAAATGATTAAAAGCAATCGTCGCTCTAGATTAGGCGATGTTCGTCTAGAAAGCTGTTTGCGAGTTTCTGTATCGTCTATGTTACCAAATAGAAGACGAATTAGTTGCTAAAAAACAATGCCAAACACCATTAAATATGTAATGTAATCTTTTACGTAAATATTTTTCTACATAATAATAATTTTTATTTTAAAATCTAAATAATAAATTTAGTTTGAAATTGAATTGAATTACATCTTTACTTCTGTAATGTCTACCTTTACGAGGTAAATCATTCAATGTTTTGATTATAATATTTTATGCTTCTCTATGCGACCTGCGCAACATTTTTAAATTTGTATCTGGCCCGTTGTAAAAAAAATGGTTACTTATCCCTGATTTAGAACATAGATTGCCGAAGTGGATGGCATCAACCATCTTGGGTGTGATGAACCGAGATGGACGTTGGTAAATTCAGGTTCAATCTGGGGTTGTTCTGTAAAAGCTCTTTAATTTGGGGCTTGGTTTCTTGGACAAAACGATGCTTTATCTTTGCGAGTTGATTTATATGAATAAACCAAATCATTATTAAATATATATAAATGTTCAAAAATTTGCATTATTTCAACTTCAATGCTTCTACAAATCAAGTTTAAACTTTTATGAATCAGTTCATAGCTTTTGCACCACGATAATGTTCCTTAGAGTTCAATCAAACATGCCCAATTACATTTTGAATCCTTTTTCCGGTGTTAAATATTTATTAAAATCAGAAACTTAACAGCACGTAAGCAAAATAAATTCTAACTTTAAAACTTGGAGTCACCATTCAGGCAGATGCAGATAACTAAAACTCTATCTCTGAATTAAGAGTTGCATTACCAAAGTTATTAACCAGCTTTGCCTTTAACTTATTTACTACTGCAGGTGCATTCAAAACTCTGTTAACGATAGTAGATTGCAAATAGTTGAACACGGCCACATAAGATTACTGTTGGCTGAAAACAGAGCCTGGGTACTCACCAGAATTAGTTCGCTAAACCAAGTTCATCCTCTTCCCTAGAAACTACTTTTTGATGCTGTTATATGTATGTAAGGTTAATTTTTGTTTGTTTATTACTAGTTTTTTTTTTTTTTTTAAAGTATGTAACTTTATTTTGTTCTTTATTAAATAATTTAATTATTTAATGTTTCGAGAAGTCTTTATTTGAAAAAAAAGTTATTTGTGTTAAGTAATCTTTACTAAAATGTTGTATCTTTTGTCTTTTTTTTTTTGCTCTTAAAAAAAAACGTTTTTTTTGGGGGGGGGATTTTGTTTAAAGAGGTTGGTAGACAAAATAAGTTGAAGAATCAATGGTGTTGAATATTAAGATTTCAGATTTCTTATTTCAACAATGGCCCTGCAATTTTTATTGGGTTGTCCGGAAAATAATGCAGAATTATGGTTTTAAAAGAAAAAAATAAAAATAAATGATTTATAACTGTTTTTATTAATCAAAATAGTCTCCATTACTTTCTATACATTTCTGACAACGTGTGGGTAACTTTTCCATACCCTCTGTATAGAATTTGGAATCCTTAGAATTTATAAATTCAGAAAACTTTTTAATGTTCTTTGGTCAATAAATTTTTTATTTTGTAAATAGCGGTCCAGGTGCTTAAAAAAAATGGTAATCAGTAGGCGAGAGGTCCCGTGAGTAGGGCGGGTGTGGCAGAGTCTCATAGCCAAGCTCCAACAATTTTCGGGAAGTCAAACGTGAGATATGTGGCCGAGCGTTGTCATGCAACAGAATAGGAATCCCCTTTCGATTGAAAGATGGCTTCATTATTGCCAATTTCTGATGCATTGCGACAATTTGGTTACAATACGATTCGGCATTGATGGTTTCGCCAGGATTCAAGAAGCTGTAATGAATCAGACCAAACAGTAACCATCACTTTTTTTTTTTTTGATGTTTTGGGGGCTTTGGAAAATGTCGTGCTGCTTCTGCTTTGTCAAGCCACTGTCCAGAGCGTCTGCTGTTATCGTAGAGGATCCACTTTTCATCGCAAGACACAATTCTGGACAGGCTGTTGTTTCGGCAAAGAAGATGCAGCACAAATTTCATACCGCTGATCTTTTTGGCGGTCGTTTAATGTGTGAAGAACCCAACTTTCAAGCTTTTTCCCCTTCCCAAATCGCCTTGAGATGGTCATCGACGGTTGATTTACTGACTTCCGAGTTTCCCTGCCAGTTCTCGGAACATTTGTTCTAGGATTTTCTTCCACTAAAGCTCGGAGAACATCGTCATCAAGGGTAGAACTTCTTCCATGGCCTTCTTTGTCTTCAAGGCTCAAGACCTCCCTTCCGAAATCTCTGGAACCACCGTTGAACAGTGCACTCACTTATACTGCCTTCGCCCCTGACATCGTTGATATTTCTGGCCGTTTGGGGCCCGTTCCGGCCAAGTTTGAACTCGTAAAACAAAATTATGCGAAAATGACGCTTAGACATCTCAGTAAAGACTGAATTATTTCTAAGTAGCAAAATGTTACAGACATTTTTGTTTGAAAGAGGATTAATAAGTGTTTACATTTCAGTACCCCGGAGGTACACAACACTAAGTCCATTTTTTCAAAATTTATTTTTTTAATCTTTCTAATACAATATTTCTTTTTTTATTACCCAACCATCACTTATGGTACATCTATATTACTTATTATCGACTAAAGATTTAAGCAAAATATCTCCCGAGGGCTTATAAGTAAGAAAAAACCGCGAAAATACTCTTTCATTTGCTCTCCTGTAAAAAATTTAAAATTGGACACAGTGTTGTGAACCTCCGGGGTGCTGATTGATAAATGTCAAAAGTCCAACAAACATAAAACAGTTTACTATTTGGAGGGTTATTTTAAAGAAAACATAAAATCCTGCATTATTTTCTGGACAACCCAATAGATGTTGAGTTAGAATAAAAATACTCTCTTGTTCATCTTGGGAAAAATCGTCAGCTCTGATTTTGACATTAATTTGTCAGTATGAGGGGCTTAAAGTTTCATTAGGGAACATATTACTCATCTGTCGTCATTAATTATATTTTTATTTAATCTTTGTGTTGTGCGTTAGAGAAAGAATTGCGGTCGGACAAAATTTTCTATATCCGGTTTGAGATCTCCCATGAGTAAAATAAAAGAGATTTTTACCAATAACAGTCTATCTCTTTTCTTTCTGAGTGGGTGTTTGGAGTTTGAGGTCAGCATAATTTGATATCCGGCTTAGGATTGGCCGTAGGACCCGACAATATTCTTTTGCTCAAAGTCAGCCGCATGGAAGCGCCAAATTACTGAATTCTTCTTCTTGCTTCTTTTTTCGGAGATTTCTCGTAAACGCCTTTTCTTTTGAGTTATTTATTGCGTGAAAAGTGGGTTTTACAACTTCTATTTTGAAACATATTCCTGGTTAGTGCATACCACTGTTAAGTTACATAAAAATTTAAGTACCTCAATTGCGGTTAGAGAATTTGTGTGTGTGTGTGTGTGTGTTCACTCCACAATTTTGTTTTTCTGTAAAAGTTTTCCGTTTTATTTTGGTCCACAATGTATTGATTCAGTGGTTGACCCTAGTGAAGGCAATATTTGGTTTTCATCCTTCCTGTTTTCACCTTTCCCGGTTTTGTAAATTTTTTAACACTTTAAAACTGGGCCATGGAGCTGAATCGATGTTAAATCGGAGGACCGGCCGTGTATTGTGGCTATAATCTGTGGGTTAAGGAAAACAGAATTTTGTAATCATCGAGTTACTTCGGACGGTGTTGAGGTTTTGTGTGATCTTGAGTGGTTTTGTTGAAGGCGTAGTTATTTTCAAAATTGATGCGATGATTGCTTTTATTTGGTGATAAAACAAAGTTATTCTGATTCTCCCACATCCATTACATTACACTACATTTTTTAAAATCTTCAACTATTATTATCATTAGAGCACCTCCCAAAACGTGTATTTCTGGTGGAAAATTAATATTGAAAACCAATCACGAATAAGATAAAATTGTAACTTTGATCATAAATATCTCAACAAATATTAGGTATATTGAAACGGGGTTAACGACATTTTTCACAATTTTTTATGTAGTTTTCATAATCTTTGTCAAAACCAGTGGTCCTTATGAAACACCGATCAGTTTATTGGCCGTAACTCCGCCAAAAATGAGCATCAGGGGTGGAAAATTTAAAAAATTTGACCAAAAAAATACACATATAGTTTATTTAATGGGGTTTTTCGGATTTCCGCTTTCCTAAAAAGTTATAAGCGATCTGTGCGTTTTAAATGGATCACCCTGTATAAATACAGGGTGTATAGGGAGGTGTGGTCGAAACTTCGGGAGGTGATTCAGCAGCTCAAATGCAACAAAAAATATTCTATTCACTTTGGCCCGATTCTCAATAGTGTCCAAGATATTGCTACTTTATTTTTTACTTCCGTTTTATTAAATAATAATTGTTAAAAACTAAAATGGTTACTTTTCTTTTTGTTCCTTCTCCAAAAATTGACATACGAGTAAATTAGTAGAGGAAGGTCGGTTACGCAAAATCCCAGTTTTCTGCGTTTACACCCCTCTGTTCGGGGTAGGGTTTTTAAAAAATCAAATAAAATCCATATGGTCTTGAAGCTCAATAAATGCGCAACTTTTTCTGAAATTATGTGACTCCTTGATTCATTAATCATTGAAAAAATGCAGTTGAAAAGTTTAACAAAAATCATCGAGAACGAATTTTTTAGACAATAAAGTAAAAATTTCATTGTTATAAGTTTTGAGGCTCTGTATTGAGCAAATTTATAGGAAATTTAATGCTCTTTCGTTTGGAATAAGCAGATTTGTTGTAGGATAAAGGATAGAAAAGTTACGGCCCGTTTTTATGGTGAAAAACGCGAATATCGGCGGAAAAGTTAAAAATGCAAATATCTTGGGACACTATTGAGAATCGGGCCAAAGTGAATAGAATATTTTTTGTTGCATTTGAGCTACTGAATCACCTCCTGAAGATTCGACCACTCCTCTGTGTACACCCTGTAATATGAATAGCAGTAAATTGTTCCATTTCATACTTCATTGATATCTTCCCTCCTAAATGATATTACTCATCACAGAGAACCTCCCAAGACTTCTTAATCTTTTAAGTATTCTGGAGGAAGGTTTCGCATGACTTAGTTTATCTTACCCTCCATTTTTTCTTGGACTGTTCTTATGAATTCTGAGTTTGCGTTTCATGATATCTTAAACATGAATTGTGTGGGTGATTTCACCTGGAAGTTTATTAAATAATTATAATTTCAATTAAGGTTATTATAGAATGAAAATAGTTGATATTAAAGTTCTCCTCCAGCTCTTTTATAATAACATTTTTACTCCCAGCCAGTAGGAAAGAAGATGAGAATTCTTCAACCGTTAGAAAAACCTTCACAAAACTGCTTTATGGCTAATATTTTTCGTAGATTTGCTGAAATGAGAAGGTAATCAAGCAGAATTTCATTTGGATTATAACGGCAGAAGTTATAATAAAAAAATTTAATAACTGTATTACTCGCAGCATCTTTTTTTGCTGATAATATTCAGATATGAAAGTTTTCATCAAAATGTAGAGAATAACTGCTCAGTGCTCTTTCTGCTCGTCAGAAACTACTCATTGAAGCTAGAATTGGTGGTCAATATTATTTGATAGCTTACTGCTAGTAATTTTAAGTGAGCAATAAGTTTTTAGATACCAGAAGACTTTATGCATTATTCGTAAAATAACGCTGATTTGTCAATTTTTTTTTAAAGAAGATAATTAAAAGTTTTGCTTAATAAAATCGATAACTATAGTCATTTCATAATTTTGTTTTACAAATTAATCAATATGATAAGTAATAATTAGTTTCGTTTTATTAAATGCAACTAATATTGCATTTATTGCTTGTCAGATAAACTAATATGTTAGTTATGATTTAATAACAGTCTATACAAACTTTCCACAAAGTTGTCATTTCTAATAATAGCAGATCTAACTTCCGTTCTAATCTAACTTAATTGATGTTTAGTTCCTAAGAGTAAGTTCCGTATTTTCTCTTTGCTTTAAACTTCAAAATTGCAGTTTATGATAAAGTTTGTAGATATTATTAGTTATCATTTTATTTATTTGTTTCGGCCAATCACCGAATAGATTTCTCTTTTTTTATTTAACTATAACTTGCTAGAATTTATTATTTTTTTTATCTTTTAAATGGCATTGCTTTATTGTCAGCAATGCTGTATTTTCTTTAGTCAGAATAGTATTACTATCTTATTAGATACGTCAATTCTGAAGGTAATTCTATTCACCTCAATCTACCTGCTGCTGTGTTCTATCCATATCTGTACCAGAAAATTCTGTTAACATTATTTTTCTTCATAGACGAATTGGTACAGACAGCTTAAAAAGACTATTAAACTACAGATAACGACTATCATTAGAAAACAAATTTCTCTTGTACAACAGTTCAGTTTAACCAATATGGACCAACGGTATCGAACTATTGGGATCTACCAAGCAGTCTAACCTCCTAAGAATTCAAAATTGTTCCCTTCAACTGAACCATTCTTAAGGACCTCAATATTTTTCTCCTGATTTACGTAAATTCCGCTTTATAGAAGAAGTCCACAGTACCTTTACTGCTTAACAGTTTGTCGCCTCTCTTCCCAAATAATTCCAGATGATCCTCCAAGACTTCTTACACGCCAATGGCATGGTGATTTACAAGAATGAATATTTCTTATTAAATCTTTAATGCTTAGTGCAACCACTGGTTAGTTTCTCCCATCATTAATTATTATTAATAGAGTAGAGAAGCTGTATTACAAAATTTTGTGGCTTCTAAAAGAAGTAATTTTGAGTATTGCCCTTCTTAGATTAACCTGTCCAACCACTAAACTTATCTCTTTTTTTATTTTTAAGAATCAGAATCTCAGTGCAGTATCCTAGGTCCTCTTCTTTACTCCTCAGCAGACATACCTCAACATCCAAATACCATTCTTTCTACCTGTGCTGACGATACTGCAATCTTGTCTCCTCATCCCGATCCTCTTATCACTACACGAACTCTACAAACACACATCAACCACTTACAGAACTGGCTTTTCAAATGGAGAATCAAAACCAACGTTATGAAGTCAAAGTTTATAGTATTTACTCTCAGACGAAAAATCCTACCTCCTATCATCTTGAACCAAACACCTATACCAACTGAGGACAAAGTACGCTACCTTGGACTGCACCTTGACAAACGGTTGACATGGAATCCCCATACTAGACTGAAAAGACAAGAAAGTAACCAACGCTACAAAACTTCTCGCCAGACTTCTTGACAAACGTTCGAAACTTAACCTACATAACAAAAGACTTATATCTACTGTTACTGCGACCTGTTTGGTCATTTGGGCATTGAAATATGGGGATCGACTAAGCGTTCCAACTCACTACGCCTCCAGACATTACAGTCAAAAATACTTCGAAAACTTTTTAACGCTCCATTCTACGAGTATCTAACCTCACCATCCATAATGACCTCAAAATCCCATTCATTACAGGTTCTTGCTAACACTCGTTTTCTCAAATTTCATTCCCTCTACAGCAGCTCATCCTAACCCTCTCATAGAACACCTATCTTCCTCCACATTACCAGGTAATCCTCTAAGAAGATTGAAGAGAAGATGGCCTCGTGATCTTCTCTTATCGTGAGAGCAAAGCACGTTACTGGAGTGACACCACTGGGTGCCTTCTCCACTCATGATTTTCTTCTATTTCTTTTTTCTTATACCATATTTGCTTGTTGCAACAACTGTTGCAGTGGTAAATTGCAATAAAAGATTAAAAAAAAAATTGATATTTTGTTTTAGTCTCTTAATCTTAATCTCTTATTAGAGGCGCTTTGCTTGGATGAGGTATTAGTTTAATTCTAGCCTTTGTTCATCTCTTTAAAATGCCGCTAATTTTATTCTAGTTTGAACTATTTTCTGGTTGTTCCTTCACTACGTTCTGATCAGAACAGATGTTTGTTCAAATAGGCCACTTTTGATCAGTTGCCAATTGGTTTGGTTCTCATTTTCCATTCATGTACTACTTTGAATTCGATTTGAATTTTGTTTCTGATAGAATACTTTAATTGTTTTGCTCATGCTCCGTACAACCACAATCTAGTCTTGAACTTTTAAAGGAGCAGACCTCGTAATACAGAGTCGTGAGATAGTTAATTTCTTAGTTCGACTAGATTCTCCTCTGCTATGTTTGTATAGTTTCACAGCTTTGGTGGATAAGCCAAGCTTCTGGACGCCATTTTTTGATTTTTTATTATTCGTTTATTTTTATTTGTTTGTCAATATTTTTGTTTTAGATGGAAATATTTTGTAGGCAAAATATTTGATTTTTGTTCGATTCATTTATTTGATTTTCATGGTTATTTTTTAAATAAACTTTTCTGAAAAAAAGTTTATTTAATAGAAGTCACGCCCTGAAGCCTTTATACTGTTGAAGAATGTTTAATTTAGAACAACCTCTACTCCGCTAGCAGTTTTCAATTTCCCACAGTATTGTGATGCTGTCCATCAAGTTCGTGTTCAGATCAATTGCTACACCTTGCACATAGTCGTCAGCTTTCTACTTATTGATTCTCTCTTAATCAAACAATGAAATTGATCTTGGCTTCTTGATTAATTTTGGTTCTTCTTCTCTTTCCAGACAGATTTTTTGTTTTTTCAAAAAAAATAACTTAGAAACTTTGGTTTATGTTGTTTGTCTTCTTTGCGGAATTATGTTTCATTAAGGGAAGTTAAACTTTGCCATTTCTTTCAGGATCTTAGCAAACTAGCTAGGTAACTTAGTTTAACATCACTTGAATTTGACCAGATGCTGTGTATATACAGGGTGTCCCAAGCTATATGGATAACGACTTTTTCTCGGAAACTAAGATAGCTAGAAAAAAACTAAAAAATACGTGTTCCCTTAGTTTTTTGTTAGGAATCCAAATTTACTTTGTAAATTTTTTTCGGTGCTTCCAGAAGCGAGATACAGGCACCGTACATTTTACATTTTTTCAAATGGGAAGGTGTGGTTTTTATTTCAGAAATAGATTCCTCTATTTTTTTAAAGAAAAATTTACTCGAACGGTTTTTTTCTGTGAGCGATATTTTAGAAGTTATGAATGAAAACATGATTCTTATAAGAAATTTCAAAATGATAATATTATAACGGTTTTTTGATTAAATAAGAAGAAAAGTACTATTTTATTATAAATTTTACTCCTCATTAATATTACAGATCATGCTCGAACTGGCCTCCACCATTAGACATGCTGTTTCTTGCTAATTGTCCCTTACTGCCAAAGAAATAGATTTAGCTTTAACCGAGTTACAGGTATCTATTATTCTCAGCTTTAGCTCATCTACAGATGCAATTCCGGCTTGATTCTGACACCCCTAGATTTAGAAATGCTTTTAGATAAGCAGAAATAAGAAAAGAAAGAAAAAAGTTATGAATAATCACCTTGTTTTTCAGGTATCCTCAAAGGAAATAGTCCATAGGTGTCAAATCCGGTGAACGAGGTGGCCACTGAATCGCCCCCCGAGTTGATATAACACCATCAGGCATGTAAAGAGATATCTCGATAGGCTATTTGATGGGCATGTTATATCGACACGGGGAACGATTCAGTAGCCACCTCTCTCACCGGGCTTGACACCCTATGGACTATTTCCTTTGGGGATACCTGAAAAACAAGGTGATTATTCATAACTTTTTTCTTTCTTTCCTTATTTCTGCTTACCTAAAAGCATTTCTAAATCTAGATGCATCAGAATCAAGCCGGGATTGCGTCTGTAGATGAACTATTGCAGAGAATAATAGATACCTGTAACTCGGTTAAAGCTGAATCTATTTCTTTGACAGTAAGGGACAATTGGCAGGAAAGAGCATGTCTATGCATCTCTAATGGTGGTGGCCAGTTCGAGCATGATCTGTAATATTAATGAGGAGTAAAATTTATAATAAAATAGTACTTTTCTTCTTATTCAATCAAAAAACCGTTATAATATCATTTTGAAATTTCTTATAAGAATCATGTTTTCATTCATAACTTCTAAAATATCGCTCACAGAAAAAAACCGTTCGAGTAAATTTTTCTTTAAAAAATAGAGGAATCTATTTCTGAAATAAAAACCACACCTTCCCATTTGAAAAAATGTAAAATGTACGGTGCCTGTATCTCGCTTCTGGAAGCACCAAAAAAAATTTGCAAAGTAAATTTGGATTCCTAACAAAAAACTAAGGGAACACGTATTTTTTAGTTTTTTTCTAGCTATCTTAGTTTCCGAGAAAAAGTCGTTATCCATATAGCTTGGGACACCCTGTATATACAGTCAGTAGCTAGCTATATGTAATATTATAATATTTAAGTTAGCTCATCATCCAATTCTTGTGGTTGTCCAATTTTCGTAAAAATTTATTATTATTAAATTTTATACAGGATGTATACGGAGGAATGGCCGAAACTCCAGGAGGCGATTCTGGACATCATTTGCAACAAAAAATTCTATATAAACAATGCCCCGATTCTGCTCCGTTTTATAGATATTTTTAATTTTATGTTTTTTCAAGATATCACTCACTTTTTAGCAAACAGTTGTCTATATTTCTCAAACTACTAAAGCTAAAGCGATTTCAATAAGCTCATTAGAAAGAAGGTTAAATTTCCTTTTAAATAAGTCAATTCATATTCAAAATAATAATATCAAGTAAGGGAAGGGATTAGCTATGAGGTTAGCATACTGGACTCCCACGCGGAGGTCCCGGGTTCGAATCCAGCAGCTGACCCTTAGATTTTCTCTTCCTAGGATCTTCTTACAGCTCACTGTCCGGTGATGGACAGTGTTGTTTGTAACGAGAGAACACTGTCCGGAGGCCGGCAGTGCACTGAAAAAAGCTCCGGGCGCTAATGACCTCAGCTGTTGATGCGCCAAAAAAAAAAAAAAAAAAAAAAAAAAATATCAAGTGTTTCACTTTGAGACCCAAACATAAGAAATAGCAAGATTCTAATTCCAAAAACTATAAATTTACAGTTTCCAACGTTTCATCTTTTTGATACCAATATACATCACACGTAATCTCTCACTTTTACACCCACAGACGGAAAGAGGCCATTTTTTTTTTAAAAAAAGGACTAACTCATCGGACCTCAATACGGATCATTCCAGTGAATACTTAATTACGAAAAAAATAAATAGTAACAGTTGTTACCACTGCTTACTAAATATCCCGCGTTCTATTTCATGTTCACTAACCAAATGAAGCTAAAATAAATAAAAACAGAACAGTACGGAAGTGTAACCTTTTTTGAGATATTCCCAAGAGTTGACAGTTGATTAGAAAACTTCTCTCATTCTTGTTCAACAGACAGGTGTTATTGGAATATGAAAAAAAGTCAAACATTGTGAAAAAGAATTTCCTGACACATGTTGACAAGGAATAGCACTTTACATCGATAAATGATTAATTTAAAAAAAAATTCTTGCTCCGATTTAAAAAACCAAAATCGACAATATTTTCCAAACTTAAATGTTCATCCTCCGGGGAGGTAGGGGAACGTCGGATCAAGTATTCGTTGTAAGACAATTGCTCGAGAAGTGTTGGGAGTACAAAATCGGGTTACACATACTCTTTGTGGACTATCGCCAGGCATTCGATAGTGTCAATAGAAATAAGATGATTGAAGCTCTACGCGAATTTGACTTTCCCTGCAAACTAGTTAGGCTCATTAAAATGACGTTAGACAATAGTAGTGCTAAAGTGCTTATCGGCGGTGGCCTGAGTCGGGAGTTCCCAGTAACGACAGGAGTGAGACAGGGCGACGCGCTCTCAGCCACGCTATTTAACCTCGCCCTCCATAAAGTCATGCTGAAGTTAAACCCTACTGGCAACGTACTACGCTCATCCAGACAAATCTGTGCTTATGCGGACGATGTATGTTTGATCGCGCGAAATAATGGGACGCTCAAGGAAATGCTGTTGGAGCTCGACACGGAAAGCAAAAGGATGGGCCTGCGAATAAACGAACAAAAAACAATGTATTTGTGCACTTTAGGTGATAACACCGCTAGTTTCGCGGCACATGGGTACATTTTTGAACGCGTTAAAAGCTTCACTTACCTAGGGTCTGAAATAAATGAGGAAAATAAAATTTCAATGGAAGTAAGCAAAAGAATCATGACGGCCAACCGCGCATTTTTTGCCAACCGAAAATTTTTTAAAACGCCCGACTTATCCCGGACTACTAAGGCTAGGATATATAAGACTTTAATAAGGCCGGTGCTAACCTATGGGGCAGAGGCGTGGACCCTTACTGCTGCAATGGAAAACAGCCTCAGGATATTTGAACGGAAAATGCTAAGAAGAATATACGGACCTGTGTTAGACAGTGAGTCAGGCAACTGGAGAATTCGTAAAAATAGTGAGCTGTGTGAGCTGTACTAGGATGTCAGTGTCGTTCAATTTATCAAAATCCGACGTATTGAGTGGCTGGGCCATGTGGAGAGGATGCAGGACGATAGAATGCCCAAGCAAATGTTGTACGGGAACGTATATGGCACGAGAAGAAAAGGGCGCCCACGAAGAAGATGGCTTCCAGATGTTGAGGATGACCTAAGAACACTTTCCGTCCGCAGGTGGAAAGAAAAGGCCATGGATAGAGATGTATGGAAAGGCATTATTAAGGAAGCCAAGGCCCACCCTGGGCTGTAGCGCTACATAGTTAAGTTAAGTTTAAATGTTCATCCAGGTGATAGAAAGAAAAATATTGAGGCCACCTTTTCTTCCTCAATTCTGAATATTAATTTTTCCACTTCCATTAAGCGAATAACTTCTTAAGCTATCTGTAGTTCTTGTTCTATTCATTACTTAAATTGGGCGCTAATGGCCGTCCCACATTTGATGTACCCAAAAAGAGTACTCAGAAAATATTTATCCATATTATGAGAACATTAAAGGCGAGAAAATATTTAAACCTAAATGTTTCATTTAATAAAAAATTATAAAAGAAGTCTTCTTTCCAAGCTGTAAATTAACGATCAAAATTCCTTAATTTGGTTAGATTAATACCATTTTAGAAGTTTTACACTTTTTTCTTATTTTGGTTCTTTAGATTTTTTTTTTAATTTTTGGCAGCACATTACACTTATTCTATTAAGAATATTTCTAAAAGATCTCAAAAATAATAACTCTGCAACATTTATGTATGTTGTTGATTTCAACAATTCCATTAACGGAAATTGGACGTCTCTTCTGTCTTTACGGTTCCATCTTAAGTTCTATTTCAGTAAAATGTATGTCTCTAACTATACTTTTGAGAATGATCGAGTTTATTACTGAAATTAGTAATTGTGTATCATTTCAGTTGCTAATTATTTATACTTTATCATCCAATTTTGATTTTCCATTAACTGATATCTACATTAACTTAATTTATTATTAACAATTTTAATTAAACAAATATCTTATGTTCATTTATGGAAATAAATGATTAGAGCATTTAGAAATCCATGGTGTGCATTGGACATTGATTAATTTCAGTGGCGGCAATAATCGCGCCGATCAGGACACGAGATATATTGTCCAGTTAATTACTGGACCGATTAGCAGTTTATATTGGTCTAGTTGTTGTCATTACGTGCTTGTAAATTTCCTACAGCCTGTTTGATCATTTGTTCAATATCATCGTCTCCATTATTAGTTTATCTAAGTAGGCGTTTTTTTTTTTAATTATTATTATCTGATTTATCAAATGTTTTTGTAAACAATGTTCTACATAATCTTACTGTGTATGCAATTCAGTATTGAAGACAAATTAAGCGTAATTAAAATTTAATAGCAAAAATATAACTGTCTTCTAACAATCACTCTCTTGTGCCCGTAAAGCCCGAAATTGGTAGACTAACTCTGGATATTTTATCAAAGTTAACCAAAACAAAAGTTTGATTAAGGTAAAGAGAAATTAAATATCATTGAATTTATATCTGAGTCTCAGTGGCTCCATTACGCGTGTTGGATGATATACAGGGTGATCCATTTAAAACGCACCAATCGCTAATAACTTTTTAGGAAAGCGGAATTTCGAAAGAAAACCCACGAAGTAAACTATATGTTTTTTTCTTTGGTCTAGTTTTCAAATTTTTTACTCCCGATGCTCCCGATTTTCATTTTTGGCGGAGTTACGGCCAAAAACCCGATTAGGGTTTCATAAGGACCATTGGTTTTGACAATGATTATGAAAACTACATAAAAAACTGAGAAAAGTGACGTTAATTCCGTTTCGATATCCCTAATATTAGTTGAGGATATTTAAGATCAAATTTACTATTTTATCAACTCGTGAACGGTTTTTCAGTATTAATTTTCCACCAGAAATACACGTTTTGGGAGGTCCTCTGACTGCAAAAAATGTTATTGGTGAAGCAAAGTGAACAAAAAACAAATTTAAGATTTTAAAACATGAAGTGTAATGTAATGGTTGTGGGTGAATCAGGATAAATTGGTTTTATCATCAAATCATTTTAATGTACTCCGTATGCAAGACTTCTTGACCTATGATTACGGTAAGAATATCTTGCCAGTGATGGGCGGGTGTTCGTCTAGTGGTCAAGAGCGTGGCTTTGTAAGTGGGAGATCCCCAGTTCGAATCCCGCGTGTGACTATACTTTATTAAAAAAAGGATTATGGTTTTTTAAGTAATAAGAATGACTGCATACGCGGGATTCGAACTGGGGATCTCCCACTTACAAAGCCACGCTCTTGACCACTAGACGAACACCCGCCCATCCCTGGCAAGATATTATTTTTTCACTTTGCGTCACTTGCCGCTTTCCTAAAAAGTTATTAGCGATTGGTGCGTTTTAAATGGATCACCCTGTATATGAATCGAATGAGATTGTTTTTTCGTTATTTAGGAGTTATTCTGCGTGTTTTTGCATTTCTTATCTTGTCATATCCATGTCAAATTCTTGGCTGTCATATTGCCGAATAAGAAAATTATTGGGGGATGGAATAGCCAGGCCTCAGACTTTCAACTGCGAAATTTGATTTGATGCCTCGTCCTAGAAGAGTGAGGCCACTGAGAAATGTAAACACTTTTGCCGGAGTAACCATCAACCCTGCCGAGTATTAGGATTCGCCAGATAATCCCCTAGCCAATCTTGCAAATCAAAGTGCATTTGAACTTATCAATCGTCCACCATACCTCGTATAAATTTACTTCAACTTCAAGTTCATAACTTTCAAAATCTTCTTTAACTTATTTTATTGTTAAAATAATTTTCTTTTTCTCTCTTAGATCGTACTGGATATGATTGAACGGATGTTGTAGCCTACCGACTACGAATAAAAAACGAGTAAAATGATCAGTAAAATTTCTTTTAATGGGTTTTGAAGTGAAATGTGGGTGTAAGAGTGGGTACATATATATTTTTTTGGAACAAAACAAAACAAAAAAATCAAACAGTGAAGAGTTAAGTCTCTTCTGGGTGCCTGATCCAAAATTAGAAAGCGAATAAGTGAGGGTAGAATTATCGACACCTTTCCGTTGTCCTGGACACCAGCGGTTGCTAAACGTTAAACATTTTTGTGACAGGGAAATTAAGCCATGGGTCAATGAAAGGGTTGAGAAGCTTGGAGAGACACACGCATGAATACCTCCAATCTAGAACAGTGATAAAAGGGATAAGGCCGTGTGAGGAGGGACACGTAGAGATTCTTCTGTTTGGCTGAGTAGGTTTTGTACTGGGAGTTTTGCACTAGGTGTGTGCTGACTGGGCACGCTTGGATGGCCAGATTTTGCCCATACAGGGCCAGCAGGATGGGCAGTCCTAATTTTGTGAAGAATTGTGATATGTGAGGGTATTGGAGGAAACAATGTGGCGCAATTTAAATTGGTGTGTTAGGTCCGACAATGCCTGGTGAGACGGTAGAAACGAACTCTCTACAGAACGAAATGCATTCTTATTGTAACGTCCCTCTTATAGTGAAGAAATCCAGTCTTCGTACCAGTGAGAAGAACTTTCTTTATTCTGTAGCCTTTAGAATAATGTGGTAATTATTCTGTCAAAAGTTAAGGCAGCCATTAGTTTTTGTCTGTAGAGAATTTCAAGTCGCTTTATTTAACTGTAACTTGTCAGATTTCTTTTTGGTTTTTAAGACGCATCAACATCAGAAATTATTGGTGCCCAGAGCTCTCTTTCAGTGTACATTTAGGCAGTGCCCAATCCTTACAAACAATTCTGTCAATCACCCGACAGGGAACTGTAAGAAACCCCAAAAAAAGGTAAAACAAAGAGCCATCAATTGGCTTCGAAACCAGAATCTCCGTTTGAGAATTCAGCTAATTCTTTCCCTTAGAATACATTATTATTTATATAAACTTATGCAGTTGTTGTTAAAAATGACAACTTAATTACGTACAACGTAGGTACGATAAGTGCGTTATTTGTTTTTTAATTTCTCGTATCTTATTATTATGTAAGTGAAGAAGAAGAAAAGTCATTATAACCAAAATAGTACACAATTTTCTCATAATGAAAAAAGAAAACATAACCTTTTTTGAAATCTATAAAATACATTGAATTTACTTGTACCCCTACGAAAAGAACTGTATAACTTAATATGTACGATATACAGGGTGAACCAGTAAGTATTGTCAATAGGCCTACTGTGTGTAGTACATCTAAAGTGGAGTTCAATGACGTATTGGCCAACTTCATATTTTCCTCTGTTCTTGAGTGACGTCACTTTAAAGTTTTTTTCTAAAATCATTACTTTTTTCCGATAAAAATGTTATTACTCAGAAAGTTTTAGTCCGAATTCGATTCTGATGACACGGTTAGAAAGACAGATAAATTTTCTAAAAATTGACACCATTTTGAAGCATAAATTATTCTCCAAACTGCCTTAATCTTCCACCGGAACCTAGGAAAATAAAAGTAATCGAAATTTTTAAGAAAACTCATTAAGCTCTTATGTGATCATTTTCAGACCTAGGTGCTGGCACTTTTTATAAAAGTTTCCTTGTTTAATGGGCTTTCAAACGGTATACCATTTTCCAGAATTCCTTTTATCTTCGTATGAGAAATTACGTTTGTTTTGCAAGAAAACGTGTTCACGAGCATACAGCAGTGATATTGTATTGTGTTGTTTAATTCATTAAACTCTTGTGGATGGAGCTGTAAGACAATCTGCTTTAAAAATTGACTACAGCTCCATCCACAAGAGTTTAATGAATTAAACAACACAATACAATATCACTGCTGGATGCTCGTGAACACGTTTTCTTGCAAAACACACGTAATTTCTCATTCGAAGATGAAAGGAATCCTGGAAAATGATACACCGTTTGAAAGCCCATTAAACAAGGAAACTTTTATAAAAAGTGCCAGCACCTAGGTCTGATAATGTTCACGTAAGGGCTTAATGAGTTTGCTTAAAAATTTCGATTAATTTTATTTTCCCAGTTTCCGGAGGAAGATTGAGGCTATTTGGAGAATAACTTATGCTTCAAAATGGTGTCAATTTTTAGAAAATTTATCTGTCTTTCTAACCGTGTCATCAGAATTGAATTCGGACTAAAACTTTCTGAGTAATAACTTTTTTATTGGAAAAAAGTAATGATTTTAGAAAAAACTTAAAAGTGACGTCACTCAAGAACAGAGGAAAATATGAAGTTGGCCATTACGTCATTGAACTCCACATTAGATGAACTACACGCAGTAGGCTTATTGACAATACTTACTGGTTCACCCTGTGTAGACAAACAGCTTGGTCCATAACCGTTAGTTTGGAGTCTGTGCAAGATTCTAAATAATATTTAAAAAATAAAAATAATAAAAAATAAAGTATTCATATCTAGAATATTTCTATTCTATACATAGAATGTATACAATTTATTACCATTAAAAATTTTTTTTTATCCTTTTAATGTTTACACCTGTACTTACAGGTTACAATAAGTAAGTGCGATAAATGTATGTGAATAGCGTGGCAGACGTGAATGACGGTCATCCAGTGATGGCCGCCATTAGTCACCCAGTTGGTCACGGGGCCAACGGCGCCTCAGCCGTCTTCCAGGATTGGAGGGTAGCGTAGTTGAAGACAAGTTTGCAGCTAAAGGGTTTGGGATGAAGTGAGAGTTTTTGGTGAAAATTTTTATATCAGATTTTGGCAAGTTTTAAGATGAGTGGAATTTGGAGATCTGTATGTATTGCGTGTGGTTGCTAACATAGAATGGAGCGTCTACTATGCGGCGGAGAATTTTGGATTGTAGGGTTTACCAGTCTATTGATGTTGGATTTTTTTAGCTGTTCCGTAAAGTTCGAGTCCGTAAGTCCATATTGGTGTAAGAAGAGCTGTATAGAGTCGTCGTTTGTGTTCTGTAGTGAGAGTTTTGAGCGTTTGAAAAATTAAAACCATTATTGATATACTTGTCTGAATTTAGAGTACTTGTAGAGATTGGTGAAGATTATTACCATTATTATTATAATTATTTTTAATGATTTAAGGCGCGTCAACATCTAAGGTTATTGGCGCCCGGAGTTTTTTTCAGTGCACTGCAGGCCTCCGGACAGTGTTCTCTCGTTACAGACAACACTGTCCATCACCGGACAGTGAGCTGTAAGAAGCTCCAAGGAAGAGAAAATCTAAGGGCCAGCAGCTTGATTCGAACCCGGGACCTCCGCGTTGGAATCTAATACGCTAACCGCATAGCTAGTACCTTCCCTTTTTATCACCTCGTGCTCGGATGGCACCTCCTCCTCCCTCGTTACATCCTTTACAGCTTCCATCAGGAAGTAGTATGGAGCCGAGGGACACTGGAGCATATCTTCCCTCTCCAACCATATTATCATCATCATTATTATTACTATTATTATTATCATCGTCACTGTTATTGAAATTATGTAAGGAAGTGAATAAAGGTTAGGAGGAAGGTATACCAGCCCTTGAGAGGATCCTAAGAGCTCATCAGTTTTAATCGGAGGGCAAAGGTAGTTCGCCAAGGCTAACCAATTTTTACCGTTCAGGAACTCTAAAGCAACTAAACTAGAAAGGTTCCTGTAAGTGAACCATCATAAAATCGGATTTTTGAACAAACTGTTTCATACACTCTTTTAATTAGACATTTGTAAAACAACCTGTTACGTTTGACAAATAAATGACAATGATCTATAAAGTTATGAATTTAATCAAATGAATCAGTTCATTTGTTTGTATACTTGGCACAACATTCATTAAAGTTATTGGCGCTCACACCAATTTTGCTAACAAGGGAAACGCTCTTTTGTTTAAATTTACTTTGTTGATTTAAACTAATTATAATTCCAACAAAGTGATGTCCTAACATTTTAATACAGACAATTTTTATTTTAAATACTGTTGACATTTTAAAAAATATTCTTACAGTGGTCCAACCTTGCCATATTTACATTTTAACTTATTTAATCTTTAAAAAAGAGGAAATAAGTAGAGATAGGCACTTTTCTAAATTTTCTTTAGAAATAAATATAGTTTTTAAATTGTATAGTATCTGGGATAAGGGAATATTTTTCAAAAATTCGGAGTAGGAACTTTTGAATGTTGAGATTCTTCGTTGTAAAAAGTCTAGTTTATTATTTTGGTATTTCGGTGAACATTTAAAGTTAGTTCAACAAACTTTTCTTGTTATATTTAAAATACGAGGGTCGTTTGAAAAGTCCGTGCAAAAATAAAAACTACTTAATTTTTTGGGGTAAACCTTTTTTATTTTTCAACATAGTCTCCTTTTAGGCTTATACACTTCGTCCAACGCTGCTCTAGTTTGTTGATCCCTTCCGAATAATAGGATTTGTCCAAGTCTGAAAAATAGCCATTCGTTTCTACAATCACCTCTTCGTTTGTATAAAATCTTTTTCCCGCCAGCCATTTCTTCATATTGGGGAACAAATAGTAGTCCGAGGGAGCCAAGTCTGGAGAATAGGGGGGATGTGAAACGAGTTGGAACCCTATTTCCATTAATTTTGCGACCACAACTGCTGAGGTGTGAGGTGGTGCGTTGTCGTGATGGAAAAGGACTTTTTTGTGGGCCAATCGTGGGCGTTTTTCTTGCAGCTCGGTTTTCAAACGGTCCAATAACGATGAATAATATGCACCTGTAATAGTTTTACCCTTTTCCAGATAGTCGATGAGGATTATTCCTTGCGAATCCCAAAAGACAGTCGCCATAATCTTTCCGGCCGAAGGAAGGGTCTTCGCCTTTTTTGGCGCAGATTCCCCCTTGGTAACCCATTGTTTAGATTGTTCTTTGGTCTCAGGAGTGTAGTGATGTATCCATGTTTCATCCACAGTGACGAAAGTCCTGCGGATTCTTCTGGAACAGCTGCAAACCGTCCTTGCATCACTTCACACGATTTCGTTTTTGGTCAAGCGTGAGCAATCGCGGCACCCATCTTGCGGATAGCTTTGTCATGTCCAAATGTTGATGCAAAATATTATGTACCCGTTCATTCGAGATGCCCACAGCACTAGCAATCTCACGCACCTTCACTCTTCTGTCATCCATCACCATATCATGGATTTTATCAATGATTTCTGGAGTAGTAACCTCAACAGGGCGTCCAGAACGTTCAGCGTCACTTGTGCCCAAATGGCCACTCCGAAAATTTTGAAACCACTTATAAACTGTTCTAATCGAAGGTGCAGAGTCACCATAATGTTTATCAAGCTTCTCTTTAGTCTCCTGAGGCGTTTTGCCTTTCATAAAGTAGTGTTTAATCAACACACGAAATTCTTTTTCGTCCATTTTTTGAAAATCACTCGACTTCCTCGATTCAAACGAATGCCAAACACAAAGTAATAGACCGATCTGGCTGAAACTTGGTGTGTGTTCTTCCAAGAGATGCTACTAACTAAAAATAACCTCGATACGCGCCAGTGGTGCTATCTCTCTGAATTTGCACGGACTTTTCAAACGACCCTCGTAAGCTTTTTCGTAATGCACTTCGTAGCCATCAGTCCAGATTTTGGAGCTTACTTTCTTACATTCACCAAAAGTAACCTTCAACAACTGCACTCTTTCGAACCGAAATTTCGAATATGCACATTGAAAGATAACATATTAAAAGCAAAAATATATAACCTTCACATTGAGTTTTGCCTTTTATTTTGCAGTCCTATTGAACCAAGACAATTTTTACTATACCGTGCCTAGGTTTCTACAATGACAAAGGCTTGAACCTGGAACCCCACATACTAGACACACTATTCAAGCACTTGGAAATTTTATTCGAAACTCACGAAGCACTTCTCTGCTACAATCAATTTGAGTTAAAGGTACCAACAAAGTGATTTTCAATCGAAAATACTACATTGTAAAACTATCCCAATGCGACAATCTGATCTTCATGATCCCGTTCATCAATGATCTAATCAGAACTCGATGTCGCAAAGTCCTCTTATAAAAAATTATTTTTATCCATCACTTTCCTCAGCATCTTTTCCATATAATCCTCCTTAGGCGACAGTGGTTACGCGAATTTTTGTTAGTATCAACTGTAAAATAGAGAATTATTTGACTAGTGTCCATTGGACGGGGGATTTCTTGTTCGCCATAATTACGTACATGCCAACCTATTTGCTTGTTGTTGGTTCAAGCAGTTATTACATTTTTTAAATAATTTAAGCGAACAAACAAAAAATTCCTTCGAAAATTGCTATTAGAATTGAATTCCGATCAAGACCCCATTTTAGCAGATAAGTAAATCTCATAATGGAAGGACAAGTACTGCTTTGTGAATATGTGTAAAACTAAAGAAATCACCAATTTCGTTTTAACCGATTTTTACGTCCAATTCAGTAATTTAAATCAGTAAAATCAGTATTTTAAATGTCGTAGATGGGGGTAAGTTTAATTGACTTGATACTAATTTTTATTTAACAAAGAAAAAGTAGCCATACTCGGGATTCGAACTAGCGATCTCCCACTTAGAATTCCCACGCTTCATAGCCTACCACCAACTCTACCACCAATATCCACCCCCAAGAGTGTATGAATGTGTTGGTTGGTGGATGGTTTTGGCGAGTGGGTAGATAATGTAGGAGTTTATTAGAAGACATAATAATTATTATTTAAATAAACTCGACGAAACAAAAGAGCGGTTTTTAGAAATAATTTTTAATGTTTTTGTAAGGTTATTTCGAAGTTAGAATTTCTGTTAATAATATAGGTTACCCAACATTCCTTATTGAAATGGTAACAACTTACTGAAGCGAAAAATTATCTTAGTTACGCTCATAAAATCTGCCTTTTTCCGGCAAACAAACCAATGAAATGGTTCTAAATTTAGTTGATTATTATTTCTTTTTTTTTCTAGATTTAACCAGCATTTTGAAATACATTTTTTAAGAATATAGTTTTATATAAAATGTTTTGTACTAGAATGAAGTGATTTATAAAATCAAACAAACTCCATGATTGTATAATAATAAATTAGATTATAGTACATAATGTATTCTATGTATATGTAGTGTAGGAAATATTAAAATATATTCATTTTCCGCCCGGGGAGTTCAGCAGGCGAGAAAAGGAAGTGTTCCTTGCGTGAACCTACAGTTTTATTTCAAATCAATCTAAAACGAATTACGAATCTACTTATTTACTGTAATTATTATGATTCTAATTGATCAATTTGTTTTAATTTTGGAAAAAAAATTGAATGCCAAGAAGGCTGCTTGATTTTTTAAGTAACTGCTTTTTCTTTTCGCAAAAAGCGATCTGCTGGATCTTCCATTAATGGTAACGATCTAATAATTTATTTTAAAAATAAACAGCAGTTCCGTAGTTTGCGCTCCTAGACAATTTAAAATTAAGAATGATAATACTTTTTTAAATTACCTAATAATTTTGGTATCTCATTTCTGTAACCTTCATATATTCTAGACTAATTTCATAATTCCGGTAATTATGTGCAGTTAAATTCAAATATAGAATACAGCGTCGAGATTCTCAAAAGGCAAATCTACATAGAATTCTGAATCGAATGATACCTCATTCATGAAAATCAGGTTCATGCGTTTAGGCGCTGTTTGCAAAAAAGGTAACAAGAAGAACAAGAATATTTTCTGAAAATGTCGTTTTTTTTTCCAGTGTTTGCTAACTTTTTTCTCGTAATATATTAAATCTGGGTTTTGCCAAAAAAATTACAGTTATTTAGGAGGATTTGCCCTAAATTTTAAAGAAAATTTGGGAATTTTATCATTTATAGAAAAAAAAGAAGAAAAAAATTGTCAAAGTTGGGCGTTTTTCAACGTTACGCTTTTTCGGCCCGTTTTTGACGATCAACCCTTATACAATTGCCTCCTACAGGACAGTTTTAATGTGTGAAAGCTAAGATGAATAAGGTTGGTAAGGAATTTGTTCTTTTATAAATGTACCTTTTAAATTTAAATTAATTGCAGACAATGTGGCAGATATCTCATGAACAAAAACAAAAATCGAAACCACTTTATGAAAATGTTTATCAAACATTTTAAGATTGGATGCAAAGCAATTATAACTTCTTTTTTTCCATTTAATAACTACCCACTTCAGTGAAAAATAAATATGGTGAAGAATTCAACATTGTGTGCTATGCATAGTAAACATTAAAATGCAAGCTTCATGCTCGTAATGCTCGTGTTAGCATTACCTGAACTAGTGTATTGAAAATAGTTATACTTCTCTCACTGGTCTAGTAAATATATAGATATTACAATACTAGTATTGTACGTACATTTGAATAATTTATTAGGTTTCGTAATGTGTAAATAAGAATTGAAATAGTCCATTACATTGTTCAAATTATTGTTAATAAAGTTTACCGAATAATGCTTTTTTGAAGAACTATTTAAAATAAAAGAATGATTCTTTATAATAAAATACGTATATAACTTCTAAAAGTTGAAATAAATTAGAAAAAAGAATGAAATTTAATGAGGTGTTACTCCGGTAACGGGCGACCACAAAAACGTAGTGGTGTCTCCTTTCTATGTCATTTTGTAATCTTCATTTGTTAACAATTAATTTAAAACTTTACTAATTAAATAACATCAAGAGAGCAGTAATAAGGTAATAAAGTCATGGCTAAACCAATTCTGGTTCCCTTCTATACAGAGGTTCTCTGTACGAGTTCATGGTTGGAGTATACACGAGTATACATTACTGGGATCAGTTCGTCATAACCAAACAATGTTCCTCATTTGATATTTATATACATATATAGAATATAATTGTAATTAATACACTGCCAACACAACCATATTGGTAAACATGGATGCGCTTTCCCTAATTATAAGATCTAGTTTATTCTACTTTGATCGATACTGCTGATGGTAGTTATTGTTAGGCTACTGTCTTTGTTGGGTACAGTCCGTTTCTTTAGTCGATTAAAAATTAATCTATAATTTAATTGGATGGAAACCTGAATGAATGAATGACGTATACTTACAAAATATATGAAAAATACATGAACAGAAAAGTATGTACTTATTACAGGATGATACCCTCCAATTAAACATAAACTAAATTATAAACAATTTAAAAAATAAATAAAAATGCACTAACAAAAAGTTCAAAATAACTTTTCAAATTCAAATTAGACAATGGCTCGTAGGCCGTCTGTCGAGTAGTTCTATTTAAATATAAGTTCGAAAGTGGATGATATGTAAACTACAAGAGCAATAATGTGCACAACAAGCGATGAGGGGCTAAACAATATTAATTGTTATAATCAAATTCCGAACATAATATTTTCCTGTAACGATATGCATCGCGGACATATTTATATAAATTATATAAACTATCAACATTATTATTACCAATATATTGCTGCCACTCCACTCTCTTTTTCCCAAAAAACCGTAACCTGAACTCATTAAGTACAGGGCATACTGATATAAAATGGTACGTATCCTCCGTTCATATTCATGTTACAGAAGGAGCACATGAAGATTCTGTCTCTTTTCCACGGCTGGTAATTTAATTCTAAGAACTCCTCTCAGACATGGAAAATAGTCTGAATCAGATGGAAATTACTACTATCGTTAATATATCTGTTACCACTTTCAAAATTTAAACATTTATACTGTTGGTGGAATTCGCTGTTTACAACTATTTCCTGTAATATTGTTCACCTGTTGTGGAAACCTGTAAAGAACCATAGCATATGTTAGCATAGGCTATAAACCTTATGTTTAGTATAACGGATAATATAATTGGCTCTTTGGAAGACAAGACGAATAAAACGTTCAAAAAATCACAATTTCATAACTTTCTAGATTTATTTTTTAAGTATCAAGTAGTCAGGCATGCCAATATCTGAAAATATAATATAAAGTTTGAAAATAAACTCTCTTTATTTCGTTTATATATAATATACATATATATATTATATTGAATTTGTTTTATATACGTATGTCTTTTTGTTTTTTTTTTAAATCAGAACATCGCTAGCGGTTTGATGAATTTTTGTTTGCAAAGTTTTGTAAATAAACTGTAGTTGATTCTTCATATTTTTTTAAGTTACATTCGTTCATAAAAAAAAAGTTAGAGAAAAAGTTTAATCAAACTTAAGTAATAAAACTTTTAAGTATCGTCTTATCTTTTAACCGCAACGTCTGAGTTTCCTTTTTTGATGGACCATTTTGAAATTTTTTTTTACGTTTCATTTCATTCAAAGACTTTTAGCTGAAAAATTTCTTTCTTTTTAATAGTAGATTTAAATAAGTCAAAAATTGAATCACTTCCTGTGTATGATGCTGACAGGATCAGTTATTATAGCTAGCTTCACTAATTGTTATTTAAATCAGACATAACTTCAATACCTAAAATGTAATTCTATCGAAAAAGGAGTATTATTCTTATTATAATGATATGTATTTATGTGAAAATAATACATTTTTTTGTAAAGATATTTTTCATTTTTGTTTCAGGTAAGTCCACTACCCTAACTCTTGAGCTACCTTACACAAGCAATTTAGGTAAGAATTTGTTTCTTATCTGTAATAAATTTTGTTTGTTATTAAAAATTTTACAAAAAATTATTTTACCTTTAAATTTTACTTTACTGCTTCTATAATGGTGGTTACAATGATCATAAAAATTATTTTACCTTTAAATTTTACTTTACTGCTTCTATAATGGTGGTTACAATGATCATAAAAATTATTTTTACTACAAATTTTTTTTATTAATATATTAATTTTATTACTACAAATTAACAAGCCCAATTTTTCTCTTTAATGTAGTTTTTCCTTTTCCGGAATAACATATTTATTTACACTTAATTTGTAACCTACACGTAGTGCTGCAGCATTTATTTTAGGTATTAATATTGGTTTTAAGGTCGAAGGGGTTACTTTAGGCTGAACAGTAGTGTTATTTTAGTGTATAAAAGTGTGCTCTAGAAAAGCCTAGCTGCAAGAACGTTCTTCTACGGTTTGCAGCCAACGATCACGATAGTTGTTAGGCTTGGTGTTGAAGATAGTTTTACAAAGAATAGAGTTACTACTCCTTCATTCCTTCAATGAACAGTCAATACTAGTCGAATTGACAGTCCCGTGCAGTTTTCTCCATCACAAATATATCTGAAAATGTTTCCATAATTTACCCACAAATCTAGAGGGTCGTTTGAAAAGTCCGTGCAAAAATAAAAACTACTTAATTTTTTGGGGTAAACTTTTTTATTTTTCAACATAGTCTCCTTTTAGGCTTATACACTTCGTCCAACGCTGCTCTAGTTTGTTGATCCCTTCCGAATAATAGGATTTGTCCAAGTCTGAAAAATAGCCATTCGTTTCTGCAATCACCTCCTCGTTTGAATAAAATCTTTTTCCCGCCAGCCATTTCTTCATATTGGGGAACAAATAGTAGTCCGAGGGAGCCAAGTCTGGAGAATAGGGGGGATGTGAAACGAGTTGGAACCCTATTTCCATTAATTTTGCGACCACAACTGCTGAGGTATAAGCTGGTGCGTTGTCGTGATGGAAAAGGACTTTTTTGTGGGCCAATCGTGGGCGTTTTTCTTGCAGCTCGGTTTTCAAACGGTCCAGTAACTATAAATAATATGCACCTGTAATAGTTTTACCCTTTTCCAGATAGTCGATGAGGATTATTCCTTGCGAATCCCAAAAGACAGTCGCCATAATCTTTCCGGCCGAAGGAACGGTCTTCGCCTTTTTTGGCGCAGATTCCCCCTTGGTAACCCATTGTTTAGATTGTTCTTTGGTCTCAGGAGTGTAGTGATGTATCCATGTTTCATCCACAGTGACGAAACGACGCTTAAAGTCCTGCGGATTCTTCTGGAACAGCTGCAAACCGTCCTTGCAACACTTCACAAGATTTCGTTTTTGGTCAAGCGTGAGCAATCGCGGCACCCATCTTGCGGATAGCTTTGTCATGTCCAAATGTTGATGCAAAATATTATGTACCCGTTCATTCGAGATGCCCACAGCACTAGCAATCTCACGCACCTTCACTCTTCTGTCATCCATCACCATATCATGGATTTTATCAATGATTTCTGGAATAGTAACCTCAACAGGGCGTCCAGAACGTTCAGCGTCACTTGTGCCCATATGGCCACTCCGAAAATTTTGAAACCACTTATAAACTGTTCTAATCGAAGGTGCAGAGTCACCATAATGTTTATCAAGCTTCTCTTTAGTCTCCTGAGGCGTTTTGCCTTTCATAAAGTAGTGTTTAATCAACACACGAAATTCTTTTTCGTCCATTTTTTGAAAATCACTCGACTTCCTCGATTCAAACGAATGCCAAACACAAAGAAATAGACCGATCTGGCTGAAACTTGGTGTGTGTTCTTCCAAGAGATGCTACTAACTAAACATAACCTCGACACGCGCCAGTAGTGCTATCTCTCTGACTTTGCACGGACTTTTCAAACGACCCTCGTATAACCAAAATAACTTTTCCTATTTTGTTTTTCCAAGTTAATTGCTTCATGCCAATTAAACCAATATTTGTTTTAAATAAATGATTCTTGCAATAATAATACGAGTGTATATTGCTTTGAATAAATAATTAATACGTTATTGACAGTTTGAACCCGGTGTTTACTTTACCTGCAAGTTAACTGTAATTTTACCCGAAAATTAGTCTCTAATCGTGCGTGTTTATTTTAATTGATCTTTTGATTTTCAGGTTGTGAACTGTAATTCTATTTTACTTCAATTTTATTAATAGAATTTACAATTTACTCTTCTCGTATGAAAAAAGTGGTTCATATTTCCAGTTTTGATTATGCTAAAGTGGTTATTGTATATTGGTTTGCTGGCTAATCTAAAATTATTATTCGAAACGTTTTTTGAGGAAAATTCTAGTAAAGGGTGAATCAAAAAGTAGATTGTATATTGTCCTGTCTTGGCATCTGCTTAAGATTAGTAAGAATCAAATGAAGGACTCTTCTTCTGGTGGCATATACGGTTTGCCGAACGTTGGCCAATCACTTTCGCGTACACCGCCTTATCCTACGCCTCGTGAAAGAGTTCTCCCGCACTCCCTATACCGGTCCAATCCTTGACATTCATCAGCCAGTAAAGCTATTTCCTTCTCACACCGCGACGTCCCCTCAATTTGCCCCTTCATACTCAGCTGTAGAAGACTGTAATTTTCACCTCTCAAGATTTTGCCTAATTATTCAACCTTCCTGCTTTTATTGGTGGTTAACAGTTCTCGTTGGGTATCTTCACAGTTAGATACCCGGTCAATCCAAGAGATCCTCAAGATGCGTCCACTAAGTACCCACATCTTAAAGACCTCGAGTCTTCTCATTTTGGTCATCTTAAGTGTCCCAACCCTCAGCTGCATACAAAAGAACAGTCCACACGTAGCATCTGGTCAACCTTAACTTCAATTTGAGTCTAATACTGTCGTCGCAGAAGTAAGATTTCATTTTGTAGAAAGCGTCCCGAGCAGCTTCTATTCTTTATCTGCATCTAAAAACCTCTGACAGAATGCATCCATGAAATTCAGCTGTCCGAAATGGGCCACTTTACTAACCAGGTTTCCCAATATTTAAAACAATTGCTCTAGCGATTCTATTTTAACATTGTGCTGTGATTTAGAAACATATAATTCTACAACTTATATTTTGAAAAATTTTTTGGCCAGACAATTCGATTATTTCGAGAGAGGTTTTGCTATCAATTTGCAATAAATCAATATTCATTTGCTATCAATAATGTTCTATTTTTGATAGTTTGTGGAGATCTCGCTGTGGTCTACTGTAAGGAGTGTTAAAAAGTAAAGTAATGTCTATTTTTTCAGGCATGCTTTACGTCCATCTACCAATTAGGTGTCGTGGACGGAAGCGGATATCAAACATACTTAACTGTCACTATCTTTTACTAACCATTAAATAAAATCCAAGATCTAGAGACCGGGAATCGAACCCATACCAATACATACATATTAGCTTTGCGGGCCTCACCTCTAACCGCTCGGCTATCATTAGAGTTAAAAGCGTGGTTAGAAGTTTTTAGTTTGCAGAAAAATCTACCCAAGTGCAAGTTCTATAGTCCAAAGTGCATCTTTCTTTCTAGAAAATAGTTCGAAGGATTTGCTGCAAAATCTTGTGATTTCATTACATGCACCATTAATAGTACGTAAGGTTATTTGTTAAAAATTACTAGATTAATTACCTAAACCTTTTGTATAGTCTAATTATTTAAGAAAATAGAAAGTCAACAGTAACTGAAAGGAAACTTTTAACCAGTTAAGCGCGGAATTTAATTTTCAAAACCCCTATAGTGTGTGGAATTACGAGGGTCGTTTGAAAAGTCCGTGCAAAAATAAAAACTACTTAATTTTTTGGGGTAAACCTTTTTTATTTTTCAACATAGTCTCCTTTTAGGCTTATACACTTCGTCCAACGCTGCTCTAGTTTGTTGATCCCTTCCGAATAATAGGATTTGTCCAAGTCTGAAAAATAGCCATTCGTTTCTGCAATCATCTCCTCGTTTGAATAAAATCTTTTTCCCGCCAGCCATTTCTTCATATTGGGGAACAAATAGTAGTCTGAGGGAGCCTAGTCTGGAGAATAGGGGGGATGTGAAACGAGTTGGAACCCTATTTCCATTAATTTTGCGACCACAACTGCTGAGGTGTGAGCCGGTGCGTTGTCGTGATGGAAAAAGACTTTTTTGTGGGCCAATCGTGGGCGTTTTTCTTGCAGCTCGGTTTTCAAACGGTCCAATAACGATGAATAATATGCACCTGTAATAGTTTTACCCTTTTCCAGATAGTCGATGAGGATTATTCCTTGCGAATCCCAAAAGACAGTCGCCATAATCTTTCCGGCCGAAGGAACGGTCTTCGCCTTTTTTGGCGCAGATTCCCCCTTGGTAACCCATTGTTTAGATTGTTCTTTGGTCTCAGGAGTGTAGTGATGTATCCATGTTTCATCCACAGTGACGAAACGACGCTTAAAGTCCTGCGGATTCTTCTGGAACAGCTGCAAACCGTCCTTACACGATTTCGTTTTTGGTCAAGCGTGAGCAATCGCGGCACCCATCTTGCGGATAGCTTTGTCATGTCCAAATGTTGATGCAAAATATTATGTACCCGTTCATTCGAGATGCCCACAGCACTAGCAATCTCACGCACCTTCACTCTTCTATCATCCATCACCATATCATGGATTCTATCAATGATTTCTGGAGTAATAACCTCAACAGGGCGTCCAGAACGTTCAGCGTCACTTGTGCCCATATGGCCACTCCGAAAATTTTGAAACCACTTATAAACTGTTCTAATCGAAGGTGCAGAGTCACCATAATGTTTATCAAGCTTCTCTTTAGTCTCCTGAGGCGTTTTGCCTTTCATAAAGTAGTGTTTAATCAACACACGAAATTCTTTTTCGTCCATTTTTTTGAAAATCACTCGACTTCCTCGATTCAAACGAATGCCAAACACAAAGAAATAGACCGATCTGGCTGAAACTTGGTGTGTGTTCTTCCAAGAGATGCTACTAACTAAACATAACCTCGATACGCGCCAGTAATGCTATCTCTCTGACTTTGCACGGACTTTTCAAACGACCCTCGTAAAATCAGACAATGACGTGGTATACAAGTCGAACGCAAAGCAAAACAACCAAAAGTTTACAACGTCATAATAGTCACTGCAAGCACTTTTTCTGCTATCTCTGGGGCTTGAGATTACAGAGCATTCTGTGCTCATTCAAAATCTTGCACCGTATTTCACGTATGCATTGCTCTAGTTAACTAGAGACACGCAAGAGCTTTTACAAGGAAGAAAAAGAGCTTTGAATTCTGTGCAAAATGAAATCATGCTCCTACTGAGGTCTAAATCTCTATCTAAGGTAAAAAGGCATTGCACAAGGGTTGAGAGCTTCTATTTGTGTGCGTAATTCCCAATCTCTAATGCGGAGACCAAACATGTACCAACCACTTATCATTTGGCTGACTCCCACCGCAGTTCTATTGGTAAGATAAAGGAAACATCTTACCGAATAATATTCTTATTGTATTTTATTAAAATTTCGAGTTTTTATAGTTAATGGCAATTTTATATTTTTCACAACGTGTATTCACGTCGAACACGCTTAACTGGTTAAAGATTCATGAACAGATTTATTAAAAATATTAAGTGATCACTCACTTGAAAGTTATAATTCACTAATATAATCACACTTAATTTTCACCAACATTATATACACTTCGTAAGACTGTATATTATACTAGTTATTTTTCATTTATCCGTGCCAATTCTTTTTGGGTAGATTTCAGAAAGAGGTTGAGATAAGGTTCCTATGTAAGGTTTAGTTTATTCACTACATTTTTTTAAATAGTATTTTTCGAATAGTTTTTCTTTTAGCTACTGGTGGGTGTCTATTATCTTAATTTATTAGGCTATACGTACAGGTTTTTGAAATTATTCTACTATTTTTAATGCAATAAATAACCAAATGTTATGGTTAGAGCTCTTTTACAAAGGTAGAAGTGATCTTTTCGCCGACCATTGTACAACAAAAAGTATTCATTAATAATGAGGCCCGTTTCGTCACTACGCCCTTGTTAGATATAATAAAGGGCAAGGTAAAGAGAGAACAAAAAGAATATCTTTTTATTTAATATTTCCTACCCTTTGTCGTGGGTCAAAAATAAACAATGCCTCAGGGAAGAATGTGGGATGGAATTTTTACTTTGTCTTACTACTCCTCCACCCCGCCTAGACACCCACACAGTCACACAATTTTGGGGTGACTCGTCCTAAAGGGTGGTAAAAAATCCACTGTAAAGTTTGTAGGTCCATACCACAAAGTGCACCTTTATTTATGTATATTATACATTTTATGCAAAAAATTGTTTTAAGTTTATATTGTAGCCGGGGTTATGTTGTTATTCTGATTATACCCATCCTTTGGACACCCAAGAGATTGTGAGGGATACATAATGACCATTCTGAAATTATATGTATATGAATACGTAAGTATATATACAGGGTGATCCATTTAAAACACACCAATCGCTAATAACTTTTTATTAAAGCTGAATTCCGAAAAAACCCACAAACTATATGTTTTTTTTGTCTAGTTTTCAAATTTTCAACCCACGCCGCTGTATCTTCATTTTTGGCGGAGTTACGGTTAAAAACCTGATCGGGGTTTCACAAGGACCAATGGTTTTGACAATGATTATGAAAACTACATAAAAAATTGTGAAAAATGACGTTGACCCCGTTTCGATATCCCTAATATTTGTCGAGATATTTAAGATCAAAGTTTAAATTTTATCTATTCGTGATCGGTTTTCAATATTAATTTTCCACCAGAAATACACGTTTTAAGAGATCCTCTGACTGCCAAAAATGTTATTTGTGTCGCAAAGAACAAAAATAACAATAATTGAAGATTTAAAAAAGTGTAGTGTAATGTAATGGTTGTGGGTGAATCAGGATAAATTTCTTTTTATATCATCAAATAAAAGCAATCATCACATCATTTTAATGCAACCAGTATGCAAGACTTTTTGACCTACGATTACGGTAATCTTACCATACTAGGGAGGGGCGGATGTTGGTCTAGTGGTCAAGAGCGTGACTTTGTAAGTGGAAGATCCTAGTTCGAATCTCGCAGGTGCAGTCATTCCTTAATACTTAATACATCATAATACTTTTTCCAGACTTCCGCTTTCCTAAAAAGTGATTAGCGATTGGTGCGTTTTAAATGGATCACCCTGTATATTACCCGGGTGCGGAAGTACATATCTGAGCTAATAATAATTTTATACGAATTAGAACTCAGTAATTACAAATTGATCTTTAACTGGAGAGATCCTCCTTCATGCACTTAACCACTGCACCAAAAACCACCCAGACTGCAACGTAACACCGGAAGGTGGTTCCTTCTTCCAAAAAAAAAAAAAATGCATAAATTTGGGTCAGTTGCATGTAATTAAGATTAAAATTGGCGCATTGCACCTGCAGTTAAATCAATAAGCAAAATAATCTCCATGTTTAGACACGGCTCTCTTTATTCACACCCAAAAGAAAGTGCACTCATGCACAGAGTGATCTCACCCAACATGCTGAGCCATCCACTGGTTTTGGTCCTTTATTTGAAGAATGCTGACACTGGAAACGGTGCAGATCCCCTAGCTGATTGTCGGCAAGGCTAAGAAAATTCTTGGCCTGTCTAAAACGGCTATGAATGGCCTTCAGCAGGACCCGGATCCGCCAGTTGGTTCAGGTGTTGAGTGGACATGCGAATTTAGCGTACCATCTTTTCAAATGCGGCCTTAACCCGGTCGCCAATCTGCGTTGACTTTGTAGGGGAGTGTCACCGTTAATTCTCTAAAACTAGATTCCTCGTTCTTCGGGAGGTTAAATGTTTCCCACCCGGAGATTGTGGCATCTAGTAATCTTTACGAACACCCCTAGGTTTATTCAGCACCCTGGGCAATTGATTGGTGTCCTGTTGCTACTTTATTACTTTATAGTACAGTAATCCGGCAATCTTTAGCCAGATTTGTTGGTTTTGAAGCCCCGGTGTCTCTTGAGAGGTGAGGGATGGGCAGACATTTCGAATTGCCTGCGTTCCTTCCCCCTCTCTTGGGGGAACTGCTCCTTGTTAATCCATCAATATGCTAAAATGCTGCTTTAAATAGAATCATAGCAGTCGTTTTGGAGAAAATCTCAAGGAACTGAATATCTAAGCACAAATGCACACAAACCAATTTCTAAAAACCATTTTTTTCGAACTCAGCGGACATCAAAACGGACACTTCCACTGAAATTTTGAAAATCTGCACGATTACATTACTTTGTTTTACCAGTAAAGAGAGACAGAGAGAGAGAATATGTAATAAGTCAGTTACTACATCCTTCATTTAGAATATTGTTTTATTCATTTATTTTTAATGCATTGTTTTGATATTTTATAGAGAGAGAAATATTTTAAAATGCCACTGTTGTAAAATGTGATGCTAGAGTTTTATAAAACTAAATCAGGAACACTTTATAAAGTTTACAGTATATAAGGTTGAAAACTAGGTAGATCCTTCTCGTTTGCTAAGTTTTCTTCTTTTTTTTTCTTTTTTTTAAAAGTACTTTACCTGGCTAAGAAGGTATTTCTATAGAGGTAAATAGGCCTTTCGTACCTCCTTCTTGAGAGCTTTAAATTTAACGAGCTTAACTTCGTTTTAAGTAATAAGTTTTTCTTTTTTTCCCCCTTTTTTTTTTAATGGAAATGGCTCTCATGGATTTATAGAACTGTATAAATTTGCTCAATAACTTATGTTCCGTAGAATACATTATCGACATTAACTTTTATTTACCTCTACGTCGAAATAATAGATATTAAGATACAGATTATTGGTAAATACCTTTTTAAGTTGGTTGAAAAGTTAGACTTACTGGTTTATTTATAAACTAGGTTTTCTGAACAACCAAATTATTTGAAAGTTCAATTGCTTCGCAGTAATGTTTCTACGAAATAATATTTGTGGGATATATGCAGCCGAAATACGAGGTCTGTAAATTAAGTAATGAGACTGTTTTTTAAAAAAAAAAATTATTAAAAAAGAATTACAATTCTATATTGTCACCTTCAAAATAACTTCCTTCTGAAGCCACACAGCGCTGGAGACGTTTCTTCCACTCCTCATAGCAGTGCTCGAACTTCGATACTGAAATAGCCTTCAGCTGGTCGGTTACAGCCGTTTGCAATGTTTTCGACTGTCCCAAAATGAGTTCCCTTGAGTTGATTTTTCCCCTTTAGGAAGAGAAAAAAGTCACAAGGACTCAAGTCAGGCGAATAATTAGACTGAGGAGCCACAGGAATGTTTTTACTGGCCAAAAACTCGTTTATTGAAATTGTAAGGATGGCGAAGTCGAAGATCAAATGCATGCTGATTTGAAAATATAGAATAGTAATTCTTTTTGAATAAAAAAATCAGTCTCATTACTTAATTTACAGACCTCGTATGTTAGCTAACATTAAATCTGCTCACTTTGTAGTGAATTTTGATTTTTTTATTAATTAGTAATTTAAAATCTGTTGATAAATAAATTCAATATGTTATATGATGGTAAAGATGTTAATGGTGTGTGAGGAGCTATAGGAGAGAAACTACGAGGGTCGTTTGAAAAGTCCGTGCAAAAATAAAAACTACTCAATTTTTTGGGGTAAACCTTTTTTATTTTTCAACATAGTCTCCTTTTAGGCTTATACACTTCGTCCAACGCTGCTCTAGTTTGTTGATCCCTTCCGAATAATAGGATTTGTCCAAGTCTGAAAAATAGCCATTCGTTTCTGCAATCACCTCCTCGTTTGAATAAAATCTTTTTCCCGCCAGCCATTTCTTCATATTGGGGAACAAATAGTAGTCCGAGGGAGCCAAGTCTGGAGAATAGGGGGGATGTGAAACGAGTTGGAACCCTATTTCCATTAATTTTGCGACCACAACTGCTGAGGTGTGAGCTGGTGCGTTGTCGTGATGGAAAAGGACTTTTTTGTGGGCCAATCGTGGGCGTTTTTCTTGCAGCTCGGTTTTCAAACGGTCCAATAACGATGAATAATATGCACCTGTAATAGTTTTACCCTTTTCCAGATAGTCGATGAGGATTATTCCTTGCGAATCTCAAAAGACAGTCGCCATAATCTTTCCGGCCGAAGGAACGGTCTTCGCCTTTTTTGGCGCAGATTCCCCCTTGGTAACCCATTGTTTAGATTGGTCTCAGGAGTATAGTGATGTATCCATGTTTCATCCACAGTGACGAAACGACGCTTAAAGTCCTGCGGATTCTTCTGGAACAGCTGCAAACCGTCCTTGCAACACTTCACACGATTTCGTTTTTGGTCAAGCGTGAGCAATCGCGGCACCCATCTTGCGGATAGCTTTGTCATGTCCAAATGTTGATGCAAAATATTATGTACCCGTTCATTCGAGATGCCCACAGCACTAGCAATCTCACGCACCTTCACTCTTCTGTCATCCATCACCATATCATGGATTCTATCAACGATTTCTGGAGTAGTAACCTCAACAGGGCGTCCAGAACGTTCAGCGTCACTTGTGCCCATATGGCCACTTCGAAAATTTTGAAACCACTTATAAACTGTTCTAATCGAAGGCGCAGAGTCACCATAATGTTTATCAAGCTTCTCTTTAGTCTCCTGAGGCGTTTTGCCTTTCATAAAGTAGTGTTTAATCAACACACGAAATTCTTTTTCGTCCATTTTTTGAAAATCACTCGACTGCCTCGATTCAAACGAATGCCAAACACAAAGAAATAGACCGATCTGACTGAAACTTGGTGTGTGTTCTTCCAAGAGATGAGGCTACTAACTAAACATAACCTCGATACGCGCCAGTGGTGCTATCTCACTGACTTTGCACGGACTTTTCAAACGACCCTCGTACCCAGCGGTTGGTAGCACCCTCACAGGATATCGATGTTCAGGATAATGTTGATGATCTTCAGATCTTAAGGAAGTCTCAGGGCCATTGTCAGGAATGTAAGAGGTGTCGAGAGACTGTACGTAAGAATTAGAGCAATTAGATAGAGCAGTAAGGAACAATCAACATTCACTTATTGACATTGGCAAAATGTTGTATGAATGGGACGTTGAGGTCGTTGTGAAGAGTGAGGTTAGTCACCATAGAAAGGAGCGTCAACTATCTGTCGAAGTAGTTTTGACTGAAATGTTTGTACCGTCCGTATGTTTGTAGGTTTGAGGCTGAACTCCACAGCTCTAGTCCCGTAAGTCCACATAGGTTTGAGGATAGTGTTGTACGTATATTAAGTGTTTTAGTTCTATGGGCAATTTGGAGCATCATCCAAGTAGTCTGTAAGAAGTTTTGCACGTTTAGGAAAAATTAGGAAGTGCCAGCTAGAATGACCAGCAAAGCAGTGTATTTTGTTTGTCACCTCCTGTATCAATAGCAGAGCTAGAATGTATACTTTAGGTCGGTCATTTCTTGGCTTTTAAGTATAGTGAATGTGTTCCAAGTGAGGTGTTTGGCTAGGAAGAGCCTAAATCGTAATAATTTATCATTATTATTATTTTACAAACAGTTAAATTTATACTACCTTCCGTTTCTGTTCTTGTTAAAATAAATATCTAAATTACATTTGTGATTATTTCTGTTAAAATAAGTGTACAGAAAGATTTAAACTGTTATAACTTTGTAAAAATTCGCAAGAGAAATTGATTTAAACATTGAGAGAAATCGATTTGAATGTTGACTTTCAGCTGTAGACTACCAAAAGAATGAATTTGTGTGGGACGCAAAATTCTACTTCACATTTATTGACATTGAATTTTGACGATCCTTGGACCGGTTACGTAAGTGTTTTAGCCTAGACGTCTCTTCTATCTGTAATATATCACAGCCAAGGGCATCTTCTCTCGAGGCTTCAAGGCGTTCCAAGAATGCTCGCGCTGAAGTTCAAATTTCAATTCTTATTTTAGCGAAGAGCGGAAAATATGTTCTATTTCTTTAGTGAGTGACTCGGTTAGAAATTTACATCAGATCAAGTCACACAGCCTTCTGAATCGTTCCCATTTAGTAATCTCAGTAATTTTCTCCATCACTGGAATAAGAAAGTTCTCTACTTTTAGATGGTGTAATAATTTATTTAAATATTAAGGCCTTACATTATTATTTTTTGTTTAATTCCAAAACGAAGTGTGATTTTGTTAAATGTTAATTTTGTTCAAAGTTAGTTATGAGTTGGTGGCAGTTATCTCAGGATTTACAAATATAATACTAAAATTATCACTAAAATTATTTTGATAAAGATTTTTTTCACTGAGTTTTGTGTTGCCTTCATTGATTATTTTAGTTTATCTTGAAGGTTACAATCACTTCGATGCTCCATGAACCATAACTCTGTTAATCATATTTTTAATGATAGCATTTTTCATTGATTGTTCTTTCTTGTCTATAACTTTCGATTAATATTTTTGAACATACAAACCTATTTGATTAGACTAGGACGGCCTCAAGGCCTACTCCATTGCGACCCCTTTGGATCTATTGTGGCTCCCCTCACTCTAAAGCTAAACCTCCAGACCTGTCCTTTTAATCAGACTCTTAATGCTGGAGAGCGACTCTTGGGTAATGCTCTGAGGCCTTGGTTTTTCCTTCCCGAGAAGTAACATCCTTAGCCACACGAGCCCCTCACACTGACACAACACGTGCAGTGCTGTTTCCTCCTCTTCCTGCACAGAACCTACAGAGGCTATCATCTGCCAGGACCATGCGATGCATGTGTTTTCTGAGCCTGCAGTGGCCAGTTAATAGGCCTACAATCATCCTGATAGCCCCACGGCCTTGACGGATTAATTCTGCAGTCTCAGCCTCGGCGAATAGCCTTTAATAAACTCCTTTGCCTATCTCTGCCAAGTGGTGCCAAGCCACCACTCCTGAGGCCTACTCTGTACCCATAAGTTAATGGTCACAGTCTTAGCACACTTCGTAACCCCAATATAGGGCTCCGGGCCAACGAAGTGTCCCGCAGAGCCTTCCCGGGCCAATAAATCTGCCACTTCGTTTCCCTTATATCCTGAATGACCAAGTACCCAAACCAGAAAGACCTTATTTTGATCACTAATTTCCTTCAGGGCACCCAGACAGTCCCAAACCAGCCTTGAGTTGACCTGGTAGGAACTTATAGCTTCTTAGAGCAGCCTGACTATCCGAGAAAATTACGACCTTAGAATTAATAATTTCTCGGCCCCTTAATCTCGGTAGCACAGAACCACAAGATACAAACCTATTACTTTTCTTAGTACCTTCAAAAAATATTTTTTAAGTTAATTTTTCATAAATGAAAAAAGATACAGATAAAAGTTTCTGTTAGTTGTATAGATCGCTTATGATCTGGCTTGACTAGCTTAAATTAAGCTAAGTATGACTGTCCCAAAATAGATGAATATCCCAAAACTGAAACATTATATTTGGATAATCTTTCTTAGAATTTTGTTATAATCTTAGGATTGGCTTATATATTTTTTATATCTTCGTGCGGAACAAGGCTGTTATCTTTTGAAGTCATTGTACAGAGTTCTTGGTAGATTTTCGAAACTTAATTTACAAATTTTGATAACTCATATAAACAATTAAGATATTGTTATTACATTATATTTTAGTTTAGACATATAAGTTTTGATGGAGTTTCAGTTCTGTTAAACTTTATAATAAACGTTTGCGTGCAAACCACTACCACTGGTTCAACTTAAATTGGACAGTTAAATTTTTCTTTTATTTCTTGCGACTGAAATTTCTTGACATTTCAATTATTTTCTTTAACATACAATTTTTTTTCCAAAGTTGTCGCTATAAAAATATTAAAGTTTTTTCATTGTGTTCCACTTTGAATAATAAGGGTGTTTTTATTTTTGTGACCGCAATTATATTGTTTTATTGCGGATTTATGCTTGCATGGAATCGGCTAATAAATCATATCTTTTTTTTATTTGCCAAAACGTTTCGATTTGAACTCACAATATCGCCGAGTAGAAGTTTTTTGACTCACTTTAAGGTGGTTCGATACATTAGAGAAGACTTAACTTTTATTAGATGCTTCGCTTCGGACAGTTTCTGGAGCATTGCGGCATTAAACTTTATCCCGTACAGCCATTTTGACGCAAAAATTTGCTTATTTAAGTAGACTTTGCATTAATTGAAGTGCTGTAACATTAATGGCTGTGTTATAAACATTAAGTTACCTTTACCGACGATTTGTAGTTTAGTTTCACTCGTTAACGACAACATTGTCTTTTTAGCAACTACAGTAAAAGCTCTTTATTCGCGGGGTATATGTTCCATAAATATGCCGCGAATACAGAAACCGTGAATACGGAATGGTAATTTATATGGGATTATAGGGGATACGTTCCTAGGTGACAAAATAAAAAAAAAAAAAAACAAATATAAAAAAATCAATTTAATTGAAGTTTTTGAACATTTTGATTAATTATCTTAAGGCTTAGGCAATGGTTTGAAGAATTTTGTAATTTTCTCTTGCTTGGCAGTTTTTAAAAGCTTTTGTTTGCAGTCAAAGTTTGAACTTGCCACTACAACTACCATCAGGTTCTTTAAAATGAGCGTAAAGATACTTTGCCTTCACCCGGACCATTGGACCACTCAGGGGCACCCTTTTTTGATTGCGGTCTTCGATCCATAATGGCAACGCCACTTCCATTTTTTCTATTGCTGGATCACGAACAATTGCTTTCATTCTGTGCGTTTACATTCTCAAAAACACCGATCGCGGCGAAGGCGGCTTATGTCAAAGTACTCGGCGATATCATTTAACAACATACTTTAGGCAAAGTTGTAATAAGATCTATTTTACTTTTTTTATTAGTCCATTTGACGGCATTTACAAAGGATATTGGGTTGGATACCTATTGGAATCCTTTTATTATCATAGTGTACTTCCGCGAATATAGGAATTGGGTCGCATTTTTTTAATCCGCGAATAGTGAAAACGCGAATGAAGGAAGCGCGAATAAGGAGCTTTTACTGTATATTTTAGAAAACTAATGCAGCTTCGATAAACAAAAAAGTCCTTATGGTTTACAAATAGATGGAGAGTGAAGGAACTTTCAAAAATTACTCCAATGGCTGGTGCTTTTCGCAGACTCCAGTGCTTCAATCCAATTATCAGTAATGGTAGAGAGTATTTAGAATCTGAAGACAAATCTTTCACTACCTCTAAACTCTGAAGACTTTCTCCAGAAGTTGTTGGTGAGATGAGGTGCTATACTTTTTGGGTGTCATTTTGAACTGAAAATTTTAGTCCCTGTTGAAATGTCCAATGAACAGTCAGTCAAAATTCAATCGTCAAATCCAGAGAAGCGTCACAAATTATTTGCTCTATTCATGTGTACCTTCCTTTTTTTCTACGCTTGAGAAGTGGTCAAATGGAAAATGAAAATTAGTTGTTGCTGCATTATTATATTATTAAATGAATGGTTGAGATATTGGTTTCAGATAAAAAACTAAAATGGGTACCTTAATAGATCTTAAGGGATATCAAAGATCCAATTTGTAATCTCTGATTAAGGACAGATCATTTGCCAAAAACTAAGTAAGGGTAAGAGGGGGTACATTTGAACAGTTTTAATTTCTTGCCAAATATTTAAAACATTTATTATTGGTAATTTTCTCCATATTTTTTGGTATAATATACAGAGTTGTATATTATACAGCTGTTGTATAATTTACAGAGTTTCCCTTCGTTTTCATTGTTTGTAAAGTCCAGAATTGAGGAATGTTATATTTTGTATGGTGGAAGTAAAATTTTTGTTAAAGCTTTGGAAATGTATTGTGAAGATTGTAGCGGACAAGGTGTAAGTATTAGTGCTGCACGAGAAACGAGACAAATCTCGGTCTCGGTCTCGGTCTCGGAACCGAGACCGAGACGAGACGAGCAACCGAGACCGAGACCGAGATCGAGACATGATATATATCTCGTCGAGAAATCTCGGTCTCGCCTCGGTTTTACAAATATTAATTTTTAGCTACAAAATTATAAAATTGTGTTCTTTATTAATAAATAATCATTACGGGTATTGAATAATTTTTTAAAAGATACGATTTTATTATATATGTTCAATATTACTACATCTATTTGACTACGAATTACATAAGTAAAGTAAGCAAAGTAAAGTAATCGCCTATTTTTTCAGGCGGGGCTTTACGTCCAACTACCAATTAGGTGTCGTGGACGGAGGCGACTAGCAAACATACTTTACTGTAAATTTCTGTTATTTACCATTAAATAAAATCCAAGGCCTAAGACCGGGAATCGAACCCAGTACCACAATACATATTAGCTATGCAGGTCTCGCACCGCTCGGCTACCTTCGAATTACCTAATTTTTACATAAATTCACTAAATTTACTATTCATATCATTCATTCATTCAATTTCATAAATTTCACTATTAATAATCTAATACTTTGAACTTAGATATTATTTGAATTATATTTTAGAATTTTAGAATTAGTGAATTTGAAAAATAAGACTATCGATGCACCTAAAAAATATTGCCACAAATTTTCGTTTTTAAGATACTCTTTGCCCAAGCATTGATACATAAAAGAGCTTTTACTGAGTCAGAAGTTAGAGAAGATCTTCTATTGGTCATTATCAACGCAGCTTGCGAAAATAATCTTTCAGATGGCACTGAAGTTGCACAGATACTAAAAATATCTTTCGCCATTCTAGACAAATTTTTGAAGGAATTCTCAAGTGTTTTCCACCATTTTAAAATCTCAACGTCTACTGGTGCTTGGTCTAATTTTGAGCAAATGGTGCAAAAATATTGATGCAGTCGTCGTCGTCGTCAAAAGGTGAATCATCAGATTCTTTATCTTCACCAACAGACATAACTAATGGAGCGGGAAGTTTGTTGGGAGGTGTATTTTTTATTTCACGAATCGACTTGTTATAGCAGGCAGATATGTTATTTGGGTCTTTTATTTGGCGCGTTTTTAACATCTTTTTGAAATTATATAAAGATATATAACAGGAATAGTAATATATGATGCATTGAAGTGTAAGTAGTTGTCTTCTTTTACACACATTTTCATTACCAATATATAAATTAAAATAATTATTAGAAAATAATAAAAATTTTTGAAAAGATTATTAATAGCATACCACTTTTAATACTTAAACAAAAATTCAAAAAAACCAAGACCGAGACCGAGATATCTCGACGAGACCGAGACCGAGACCGAGATTTGAGCGACCGAGACCGAGATCGAGACTACATAAAGTCTCGGTCTCGTGCAGCACTAGTAAGTATTGTTAGTCCATATTAACATTTGGAATTCGTATTTTTAAACCTACTACTTACAAAAGTCTATTTGCTTGCTAAAAGTGTTGGATATTATATTTTCTTTTATGGAAGGAGAGGGGACACATTTCAACATCACTGTTAAAATGTGCCGCCCTACCGACCTGCAAGTTTGTGACTTTTTTTTTTGGTTAATCGCAGAGAAGGGGAAAGTGGTCCGAACCTGCATTAAGAAGCGCAACAAACCGAATATTTTGATCAAACTTCCAAAAACCAATCACTTCGGATACAACATCCTGAACTAGATTTCATTGGTTTAAAAGAGAAAGTAATGTATTAGTGAGAGAAATAACTGATAGAAGGTAGATTCAGAGTAAAGTAATATCATTTCTTTCTATTTTACAATATATTGTGTTCAAAGCTACCCCACCAGTGGGGCAGATATTAACATTGGACACAACATTTTTAAATTAAAAAAATATAGATATGTATGTAAAGTACCGACTGTTTATTGATATAGATCTGTTAAGAAGACTTGAAAGTTGTAGAAAACAAAATAAAAAGGTTCAATAATACGATTCCGTGCACTCAGTTACAGAAAATGTAAATTCTGTTCAAATGTGCCCCCCTCTCCTCTATGTACTAAATATTTGAAAATATAAAATATAATTTAAATTTTATTACTAAATTAAAATTTTTCATGGAATCCCCATAACAGTGAGGCATCTTCGAAATATTCTAGTGACCTGCATTTCAAGGCCACGATTCAGGAGGTAAGACTTCACATTTAGTGAAGTTCATTACGAGAGTAGTTTTACTCATATTCAATTTAAGATTCACGCCCAGCTACCAGTTAAGTAACCAGATTAAATGCTACAGCTAAATGATACGATTATTTTTACGATGCATGCGAGTTCTTTTGTAATCATCATTGAGGCTAAATATTTCTAACTACTTTTTTTCTTCTTGAAGATTGATTTTGAGCGGTTTCAGGGGTTGCTGCCATATTAATTCTCCATTGTCATTTCAGTATTCTGCCATCCCACCCCTCTAATTCCTTAATTAGAACTGAGATAAAAAGATTGTGATGAAATTTTTTACTCTCATCTAATTAGAAACGATGATTTTAGGAATATTGAGGTGCGGTCAATCAATAAATTCAAACACAAATTTTGTTTCATCTCATCAACGTTTCGGTTACCATCTAACTATTACCAAGTGGCGGCTGGTAACTATTACCATCTTCAGGGTAGCGTAAAATTTGTGGAGTTCAACTTTAAGCTACATCATCATAACTGTTGTGTAAAATTTATGGAGTTTAACTATAAGCTAGATCATCATAACTGTTGTATAAAATTTGTGGAGTTTAACTTTAAGCTACATCATTATAACTGCTTCACACTACCCTGAAGATCGTAATAGATTTAAGCTAAACGTTAGTGAGATGAAACGAATTTTATTTTTGAATTTATTGATTGGCCGCATTTCAAATATTCCCCAAAACCATCAATTTAACAACGGTGAGCAACATGACAGCTTATATTGTATTATCATGGTTCTTTACATTCACCGGATATTGATAAGTGGTGCGAAATATGTTGGGGTTTAACCCAGTAATTACATTTAGAAGCTAGAATTTTATAAAAATGGAACTGAATTGTGGTGATGTGTATTTAAGGTAAAAAACAGAAAGTTTGTTCCTTTTTCTTTTTTTTTTACACAAGAATAGCTAGTGGGAAAGCGCCATCCGGCCTAGTAGAAAGAAGTCCAAAAGAAAGTGAAAAGTGGATGAGAACTGAGAGCAAGATGGCGGAGAGAAAACAGACAGAAGTTTATAGAGAGTCAAGAAAGAGGAAATTGCGATTGTAATCCAGCCACCGCCAGTAAACACATTCTTCCTAAATAATTCCTTCTCCATCAGTCTCGCTCTTGCCCCAGCTCACCACCCTATCTTCCAACTTCCGCCGCATCCATCTTGGTCGGCTGCTTTTCCTCTAAAGTTCATTCTATTTTGTTTTCATAATTTTTATATTTCATCTTTTTTGTTTTTTCTTTATTCAAGCACTTTTATATTATTGTTTCTGATCTCCACTCCGGGACCCTGCTTATTGTTGCTAAACTGTTTTATAGCCCATCAGCGACGTTTTAAACTTAACAATGGCTCCTAATTGTAAACATAAACAAAAAAATACACAAAATTACGTAAATTTTCGTAAAACTTACAATTTGTAAATTACAGACAAGGTCGACCCTTTGCCGGTCATAGACATGGTAGGAGACAGCGTCCGTCCTAGATACAGTTTCGAGACTCCATTTCAGGTGATCCTCAGACCGAGGACTGAATGGAGGGTAAACTGGACAGAACAGTGCTAGAAGGGAGGTGCCATGTGGTTTACGGATGGCTCCAAAATGGCCTGCGGGACCGGAGCTGGAGTGTATGGGGCTAAACCTAAGGTACTCATTGAGTGGGAGATATGCCACTGTCTTTCAGGCCGAGGTCTTTGCCATTAAAACTTGTGCTGGGGAAAATCTGCGAATGAATCTTAAGAATAGGGAGATTTGCATTTTTTCGGACAGTCAAGCGGCACTGATGGCCCTCTTGTCCCTTCAGAACTACCTCTTCCCTGGTCTGGGAATGTAAAAAGGCCTTAGATCAACTGGCTCGGCACAATAAAGTCCGACTGGAGTGGGTGCCGGGCCATGTGGGGATTAAGGGGAATGAAATAGCTGATCAGTTGGCCAGGAATGGAGCTAGTACTCCCTTTAATGGCCCGGAACCAGTCCTGAGGATCACTAGGGGTGCAGTTCGTGAGGCTCTCAGAGATTGGATCTGGAGAGAACATAAAAAGTACTGGGTGATGCTTCCTGGGGTCAAACACAGCAAGAGAGTTATGCCCTTGCTGTGTAAACAAAGAACCAAAGTGGCTCTAGGTTTGGGCAGGAATAAGATCATTCTGATAACAGGCCTACTCACAGGGTACGGAAGGTTCAGGAAGCACGTGCACAAGGTAGGGCTTATTAGCTCGGAACTGTTGGGCAGATTAAGCCAGGAAGAGGAAGAAACCGCCTCTCACCTGTTATTCGATTGCTTTGCAATCGAGAGACTGCGCTACGATATCTTTGGTACCTTGAGACCAGAGGCGATTATAGCGCAGGAAGAACTGGTAGGGAAAGCCCTCAACCTTCTTAGAAGGGGAGGTTTCACCTACTAGACTTAAGGGAAGGCACAATAAGCCTCTTGGTGGCTGCGGTTCCGTGGGGCATGGGTCCCGTCCCGCCGTTTAAAATCTAATTCTAAATCTACAATTTGTAAAACAAAAAGTCTGGTGTTGACCACACATACGATTCTCTCTTACTTCTATTCTCAAAGATCTGACTCTTTAAACTTCGAACAGTTGACTCATATTCAATACTTTACATTTTAGGAAGGAAGTTTCCTGAAACAATATTTCTGGTAAATGGTGTAGGTATTGATTAAGATCACAGTGCAAAGATTAAATAATATCGTAGGAGCCGTTTAACGAGAAGATCTTCAACTACTGAAAATTCTATTCGGTAAAGAGCCACTTTAAGTGATCTGATTTTAATCAATTTTAGAAATTTGGACTTTCTACAATTTTTTGGCTGGCCAATTTGAATAAAAAAAAACACACGGCTGTGTCATGGACATGGCCGTGTGTTGTACGTGAATACGTTTACATAACGGTATTGTATGTATTTAGGGTGAAATCAAGGAAACAAATCGACGATCGAACACAATCTATGCCTATACAGTCCGTTGTCGAAGTAGAAGCGATTTCATCATCCACTTGCATAATTTCAACCGCCCTAGCTGCAGTTGTACTGACACCGTCGTTGATCCGCTCGGCCGCATTCATTCTTTTACGTTCCCGGCACAGCTTGACTCGGTCGTATGGTGTTTTACTATTACCATTCGATTGTTCTTGAGAAGCCCTTTCCAACCGTATACGATCTCTGTATTTGGTTTTGGCTTTTTGACGCATATAGGCCGACATTATATATTTTTGATAATATTTTTTTATTCTAACACCTTATTATATTCACTGTCACTATTTTTAATGTTTTATATACAATCGATAGATTGTGACAACAGCTGACGATTAAAACTTAAACGAACATCTTAGCTTCTCCGAGTCAAAAGTTATACTAATCGCAAATCTCGATACGCAGCAAAATGATCTCAAAATGGCGGCGCTTCCCCCTCCACCGCACGCAATGCGTCACAGTCCTCGCTTATCGCAATGAATTCTTGGATCCTTTAGCTCTCCAGTGGTTTAATTTAATTTTGGATGTAGACGATAGATTCGAATCTATAATGCCAAACTGTGTATCCCCCGATTTTGTTATCATTAGGTTTTTTGGATTGCCTCCATATGATAGCAAATTTAAAGACGTATTCAGGCCAAAAAAACCACCTTTCTAGGGATTCAGTAGACCCTATTTTGGCACATTCACAATGTTCTCTCTTACCTAGTATGTATTTTTTTTTTTAATTTAGATAAATCCGATTTTGTTCTTTAGGCAATTTCAAAATTTTGGGTGAAATTTTTCGGGGCCCCCCCTTAGTGGACACCCTCTTAAGGTAGTGGTAGTAGCGTTTTCTTGCTTCGATAATGATCTTCCTTAGGTTATCCCAGCCTAACATCACCAATAATGATAGTTTTCAACCATTGTTAACTGATGATTTTGGGAAAAATTTTTTTTTTTTTTTGTTTTCTTTTTTTGGCATTGGCTTCCGCCATACAGCCAGCATCGTCTAGGTGCTTATCACTAGAATATCACTTACTCTCCGTTCTTACCTACAAATACATTCGCTTCACACATTCATCATTCTACTATATACCGCTATTTACATAAACTACTGCTAATGGATGGAGCAGCACTCTGTGCTCCTGCCATCCTTCTCGCTTAACCAAAATTAAAATCACGTAATCCTTCTCTAAGCATTTTGTTCCATTCATTCTAATTCGGCTATAGCTTCTAAATACATTCATATTTCATTGCTAGCTCTGCTATCGACTTAAGCACATAACTGTTGGTGGAGAATATAATGTCTTCGTAGCGAAATGGTGCATCTAAATACCTGTATATATCGTCAAACATTCGTTTCCTTTCTACCACATAACGTGGACATATCATTATTACATGTTTGAAATCTTCCTCCTCATTGCAATCTACGCAAAGAGGAGAGGACCTTTTGTTGATCCTGTGTAGATACGATCCGCACACCGCGTGGTTCGCTCTCAGCCTGCTTATTGTCGTAACAACCCATTTATTAGTGCCAGTTCCCTTAAACCATGGTTGTCTAGGTAACTGATCTGCCATAGTTTTATAGAATCTACCTTTATTACCATTACTGTAATCTGTCTGCCATTTTTGTAGTGCTGCTTTTGCAATTATACCCTTGATATCGGTGTGTGGTAATTTATAATTAGCCATTTCCCCACTATTGGTGGCTTCCTTTGCAAGTGTATCAACAATTTCATTCTCTTTTATACCACAATGACCCCTTACCCACAAAAAATTAATGCAGACTCCCTTCTCTTTAAAAATGGCAATAGTTTCTACAATCTCTGCGATAATGTGATTCATTCCTGTAGACTGGTTGTGTATATGTGATAATTTACACAACGCACTCTGGCTGTCACTAATAATGGTATATTTTTTCTCCGACAACGAATAATTCAAAATCGAATTTTGTTTCTTGATACCACCGTTTCGGTAAATATTTCTTATTCTCCAGGGTATTGTAAAATTTGTGGAAATTAATATCAAGCTACATCATCATAACTATTCTGATGATCTATACCACAGTTATGATGATGTAGCTTGATGTTAATTTCCACAAATTTTACAATACAATACCCTGAAGAAGATAATATATTTACCGAAACGGTGGTATCAAGAAACAAAATTAGATTTTGAATTTAATGACTGCACCTCAATATTCCCCAAAATAATCACCAATAATTCTGATAGATCTCAATTCCCTAACATTAGAGTGTTCTCCATGTTGTAATGATTTGTGGTTAAGCTTATGGACAGACAAACTCCACCTTAAACATCTCTAATGCACCCATACACACTTAATGGGGTGGCTATTCACTGGCCTTGAATTGTTTTAAATAGATTAGGAGCTTGCCCCTACCTAAAAATAAATGAAAAGAATGACGAAAGATGAATTTGAAGGCTGAAATAAATAACTTATGTATACAAAAGTGTTGGCGCTCTACGTGAGAAGTGGTAGTTAGATTCTTAACAATAGAGTTGAATGCTGAGCTAAAATTAGTTAGGCAATAAATCAGACATTGTGTACCTGGCATATTGGTTAGGCTAAAATCATAAAATAATTCTTAAACGTTTGAAGTGATTCTCTGAAATCAGCTATTGAATTTATAATTAGTTTTCAAGACTTGCCCACGAATTGCTTCTTTAGAATGTCGTATCTGCTTCACATTTAAAGTAAATCTTTTGTAACTTGAATCGTAGATTTGTTATGGCACTTGTATATGACTTAAGCTGAATGAAGAAGGTGCATTTATCTCATTTTTGAGTCTACAGGACTACAGCAGCAGGTTCAAAATGTTGACTTCTTAATTTGGACAAATTATTTACGTAGAGAAAGTGTTTTCGACTTAGCTCAATCTTCTAAGTATTTCTGGGTTTGCTTTTCAAGCTTAAGTGCCGTACTCCCTTCGACCTTACTTCCAAATCCTTAGAAGTTACTTTGTAGATAACGATTAGTATTTCTAGGTTAGGCAAAGTATGAACGTTTCCCCAGATTATCCCATTTCTGCCGGCGAACCTCAACCTTTTTCTACTTCTCTGATACCCACAAAACCCCAACATTGTCACATCGCCTTATTCGCCGATAATACGGCATTCATATTCTGGAACATGAATCCCATGAACAGTCATCTGTTACATGAACGGAATTGCAGCAATTCAACGAAAGAAATAACTCTATTTTACTTTCACCTTGAGTTGTAGAAATAGAGATATCTCTCATTATTCTTTAACAATTCCCTTATCTTTTAAGTTGATGGTACCGTTAAATTCTTAAGAAATGTACACAGACAAAAGACTGACCTGAAATCCCCATACTAGACTAAAAAGACTAGAAATAAACAGACGAAATAATAATTGGAATACAATCCGTAAATTTAGCATCCCTTATTGCTGTCAGTGTAGCAATGTTGACAATTTTACTGGATACACTTTTTTTCGACTTAACCTAGAAGAGAAATTATTTTTCTCAGAAAAATGAAAAAGTGCATCGATATAACTATTTTATTTTTATATATGTTTGTGTACTTAAGCGTGACAATATTTACATGTTATAGTAGAATTGTTATGGAGTTGAGAAGGTTGTTTGGGTTAAAGTTTGAGTAGGCCGCAGAAGAATGATGCTGTGAGATAGCTCTTTCTATCCCACTATAACTCAGGAACAAGTTTGTATTCATCTGGCGGACTGTTGTTGCTTACTATAAGAGACCAGAAGCAACCCGAGTATGCTTTCTATAATCCTCATGATATGAATATTTTCTCCTGTACGCTTACTTATTTATAATGATTTTTTTTTTGCTCCTCGAGTGGCTTACTTTACCAACTCTATACACTTCTTTAATAAATGTTTTATTCAGTTATGTAACCTTTTTTCTCTTTCCCTATTTTAACATGTTTTTGCTTATCCCAGCGATAATAAGAGAGGTAAAAAAAATCTTATTATGGATCACAATACTACTGCCAGTTTAACAAAAAAAAGTCTTCAACTAATCCAGTTTTAAACAATTAATACAGTTAAACAATTTTATTATTTTATATACAATTTTCAATTCCTGAACTCTACCGTAAAGGTCACAATTTTGAATTTAGCTTGAATGGTTGGAACAACTTGATGGTGTTCAGTATTTCAATGTTTATGGACGATTCTTTTACAAAATTCTATCGCTTCCCAAATCGCGCTCCTTTAAAAACATTTTGGACACCTATTAACCTGTTAAATGTGTTAAGACGTATATACACTCGTCAAACCAAATCTTTATTACGGTGCGTTTGACGTGTATACTCCTTGTGAAAAATGTAAAATTGCTATTAAAACTCGAAATTTTAATAAAATACAATAAGAATATTATTTGGTGGGATGTTTCCTTTATCTTACCAATAGAATTGCGGTGGGAGTCAGCCAAATGATAAGTGGTTGGTACATGTTTGGTCTCCGTATCAGAGATTGGGAATTACGCACATAAATAGAAGCTCTCAACCCTTGTGCAATGCCGTTTTTTACCTTAGATAGAGGTTCAGACCTCAGTACGAGCATGGTTTCATTTTGCACAGAATTCAAAGCTCTTTTCTTCCTTATAAAAGCTCTTGCGTCCCTAGTTAACTGGAGCAATGCATACGTGAAATGCGGTGCAAGATTTTGAAATGCACAGAATGCTCTGTAATCTCAAGTCCCAGAGATTGTAGAAAAAGTGTTTGCAGTGACTATTACGACTTTTGGTTGTTTTGCCTTGCGTTCGACGTGTATACTACGTCATTGTCTGATTTTAATTCCGCACACTGTAGGTGGATCTTTAAAACTAAATTTCACGCTTTACTGGTTAAACTCAAGTTTGCTGGTAATCTCTATCTCTCTTAAAATCTGCCTCGTACAATGCATACTTCATTTCTTGGCATGTTGCTTCCGTCAATTAACCCTGCCAGTTCCATTTTTTGTTACTCTAATTCCATGGCGCTACAATCCATTACTGGGTCTCTGGCCTGCTCAAGAATAATTTCTTGAGTATTCGTAGCGAAAGAATTTTTACGAGTTGAGGTTGCTGGTCAAAAAGATCAACCTCCCCGAATCTGGATTGTCAGGGGGTCTTGATTTTGGGAAGCCCTAGTAATTCTTAGATAAAATGCCTTCATTCACTACAACTATTGAGTTTTATCTGCCCATGGTTTTATTGCAGGATAATCTTCTTGATGGAAAGCTGTCGAGTCTCATCCACCCATTGTCGAGTCGTACAGCGAAAATAGGGGGCATCACATGTAGATGATGGACTTCACTGCCACTTACTCTACTTCTTAGTGAAGATATTGTGATAATTCACATTTTAGAAGTGATCGGAATTATACGTTTTAAAGTTACCTAAGTCTGAAAAATAAACGGAAAATTAGTTAGCCAACTTCAAGCGACTGTAATGTGTTCAATCTTTTATAAAATAAATAATTAAGAAACCGTGGAAATTCTCTGTTAGTTATAAAGAATTTAAAATAACCACTTTCTGCAGTACCTTTGGTTTTTATCTGACGGTTCATTTACCAAATACTGTTTAGCGTGATGTAGTGAAAATTTAGAAAAGTTAGTAGCCCACTGTTGCAATCTCTTCGATACATTATTTATTCAATGACCTTCCACCGTGCGAAGGAAATCGTGCGGTCAGTGCCCTTTCTCTTGCCCAGGGGAGTTATCAAGTTGGGAGTGGAAGTGATGAAGGGTTAGTGTAATTGGAAAGGAGATAATGGAATTTTTAATATGGAGAAGGGTAAAAAATGTTTAAATATTGGTTTGCCATTTCAGTAGCCATGTTTTTTTTTTTCGGTTTAGAGTCTTAACTTTCGAAGGTGGTATTTCTGGCGATGAAATGGTTGGAAATATATTTTTTTTACTTCTTTACCAACAGGTAACCGAAGGCATATCGGTCTGTTGCAATGAAAGTAGACAGGATATGAGTTAGCCCAGTGATTCCTAAAGTGTGCACCGCGGCTCCCCGGAGCGCCGCGGTGCCGTCATAAGGGCTCCGTGAAATATTCAATACTTTAAAGTTAAAATTTGGCAGCATGGAACTTTCTGATTTTTGGATATCACTAAAAAAGGAATATCCACTGGTTAGTGGTAAAGCTCTACGAATATTAATTCCATTTGCAACATCCTATTGGTGCGTAGCTGAGGTTATCAGCAGTCGCGGTAATAAAAAGTAAATATCACTCGAAAATTAACGGTGAACAAGAAATGAGGGTAGCCATATCCAATATTATTCCGAGATTTGAGAAGTTGTGAAGTGAACATCTTCGCCTATCCATCCCATTAATAATTTTAATAATATTAATCATCAATGGACGTTCAATAAATTGTTTGTGAATTTAAAATTCGTGTTCAATTTATTTTCCAACTATCCCCATGGTGGTTGTCCCGTCTCGATATGGATATTACCGAAACAGTTGAAATTAGATATTTTATATTATCCCAAGGAAAATAGTAAATATCTGTTTTTAATTTTTCGCTGTTAAGTGGATCGCTTTTGAAATGAAAAGTTTTCCAATTTTTCAAGAAAGTCAAAAATTTAGAAAAAAATCTTATGTATTAAGGGCGCCGCGGAAAAAATCCGATTATTTAGGGAACCGCAAACCGAAAAAGATTGGGAACCTCTGAGTTAGCCAGTCAAGAATTCTTTCTATAGCAATACGCCTTCTCAAAACTTATCTATGAACGTCCAGTTTCAACTCTTTATTTCTCGTCTTTTAAAGCAATCATAAAAATCTCATTGAAATGTTCTATTGTTGAGTATATGGCGGTACTTTATTGAGTTGGCTCCATTCTTTTGGCAACTTATTCTGCACACAAGTGTTGGCATTTCATTTTTTTACACCATACAGGGTGTTCAACATAAGGCTGGAAACATAGTGAAGCGGCGAGCAAAGCGGCGATGATAGCTGCTTCAAGTCAAAGAGAGCGACGAGCAGCGAGCAAAGAGTCGCATGCATATAGTGACCGAGTTTAGTCGCGTTCTCCTTTCGACAAAACAAGATGGAGGAACTATTTTTATATGAAAATTCTTCGTTGAAACTTTGGTATTTGCAGCAGCTTAGTAGTAGGAGCTGCAGTGTACATGACATAAATAAGTCTAGAAATGAACTTGGTGAATTTCATCACTTGTACCAACAACTTCGGGAGCATCCTGGCAAGTTTCATGCGTATTTTCGAATGTCTATATCAACATTTGATTACATACTAGCCCATTGTAACCCCATTAATCAAAATCAAATTTTATTGTTTTTGAATAATACAACTCACAACAAAAGTTAGGCACAATATAGAAAAATTAACTAAATACAAATCTGTGTAACCCCATTAATCCTAGCAGTTACTTTAAGGTTAGAAAAGAATAAATAAAAACAAAATAGAAATATATGCAGATAAAAAGAAATTAGTCAATTAAAAAAAACAATAATTTTATTAAATCACTACACCATGATTTGTCGTAAATTAATGTTGTTCATCTGAAAAACTGGAGGAGTACGACGTTGCTACAGAAGAAGGATTGGAGAATTCGTTCTGAACAGAAGTAGTAGGACGTGAAAATGTAATTTAATTTTGCCTAGTATTTAGATGAAAGTTAGCATTAAGGGAATGAGAACCAAATTAAATGTAGCAAAAATTACCTGAATTCTCCATTAACTAGTAATTGTTAATTAATTTTAACTATTAATTATTAATTGTTAAAAACTATTGTAGCTTCGCAAATATTATGGTCCCACAGAGGTTTCTTTAAACAAACAACCAATAAATATATCAATATCCATAACCTTTGAAAAATAACCTTCACAAATTGAGCGCGATGAGAGTGAAGAAATCAAACATGTCATAACGCTTTGCTCTACTCTCTATAGATGGCGTTGCTCTATCTTCGCTTTGCTCGTCACTATGCGCGGTCCCATATGTTTACCTGTGTTTGATTTCGCCGCTTTGCTCTTCGCTATCATCGCCGCTTTGCTCGCCGCTCCACTATGTTTCCAGCCTAAGGGTACGTTCACAACGGAGCTGTGAGCATAGATGATAGCGGAGATGATAGCAGTGATGCATCAGCGCTTATAGAATAACCTAGTACATTCTTATGTGAGCGTGCACAACGAAGCTTCGACTAGTGACTCATACTCGCTGGTATAAACGAGCATAGATGATAGAATTGAATTTTTCATTTTTCTGCTAGCTGAACTCCAGTATCGGAGCTTCAAAATGGACATCGAAAAATTATTTAGTGCTGTCTTTACTCATTATTTTTGGTTATTATTTTATTATTTACTTTTAAACAATATTTTGTTTTTTAAATCGTGCTTACATTTATTTTTATGTGTATTTATTTGTTTTTCCTCAATATAACCTTACCTCAGAGTTATCACTAGTTTTTCTTCTATGGTTATAGGATTCCCATGACAATTTTTCCAAAGTTTTCTTAATTTTGACCTTATTTTTTCTAAAATACAGTCGAATGTGGGTGGACCCATCCTCACATATTCAAAAAAACGATCCGGATAATTTCTAAGTTCCTTATATAAATAGTGAAATTCGCCCAAAGTACTTCGTTTTTTATTTATGGGATGTACATGACATTTTCTTAAGCGTTTTTTCTTTAAAATATACCATTTCGTTGCTGCTGAACATAAAAACTCTTCTTCACTACTCGGACATGTTGCATGTATCACAGCTCTGTTGTGCACGCTAATCAGCGATTATATTTTACTCTATCAGTTATCATCTCTGGTATCATCTATACTCACAGCTCCGTTGTAAACGTACCCTAAGGCTACCGCAACTTCGGGAGGCCATTCTGGGCATCATTTGCTATTTCTTATGTTTGGGCCACAATTTGAAATACTTAATATTATTATTTTGAAATATAAATTAGCTTATTTAAAAGGAAATTTAACCTTCTTTCTAATGAGCTGAATTAACTTTCTTTAGCTATAATAGTTTGAGAAATATAGACAACTGTTTGCTAAAAAGTAGTAGTAACTTGAAAAAACATAAAATTAAAAATATCTATAAAACGGAGCCGAATCAAGCCATAGATTATATGGAATTTTTTGTGGCTAATGATGCCCAGAATCGCCTCCCGAAGTTGCGGTAGTCTTATGCTGAACACCCTGTATAGTGGTTTGTCACATTGCATTCATCATAGATATCAAAGGGTCATCATTTTCGTTTTGTAAATAAGTTACTGTAAAGTATTTTCTGTGACCATTAAAGATTTATTATTTAAATATTCTAACAGTTATGCCATATTTTATTTTATGAATTATTAATACCCGCCTTCTCTGCTGGTAAGATTGTAAGTTTAATTTTTTTTTTCTTTCTTTTATTATTGTTTTCATCAGTATTCCTAGCCACTGTCTGGTGCACACTTTGGCTTCGGTATAAAGTATTTTAATGTTAGTAAAATCTCTTCTAGTTTGGTTAAGTGAATTTTGATTACAGTTAGCTGTATACTATTTGAAAAGATATAGGATATCCTGTTCCACTTTGTCGGCAATACCTGCTGCATCTATTAGCTTTCTGTTGAATATAAAATACTATACAACCGATCTAGACCATTTGTCTAGAAATATCTTCTTTTTTATCTGTTTTTAATTTACTTCTCATTATTTCATATGATTCCACATTTACCAACATAGTTAATTAAGGGGAAATATACATATATTTATTTTCGTTTTGTTTTCGTTTAAGAGGAAATGATTTTCGACAATGGAATACCATGAATGAGGTTGGTACTTAGATGTAAAACCGGAGAAAGGTACATGATTGCCATTCTTTTCAGGGTTTAACAACCCACAGAGTTTTTGAAAATAATCCGAAGTAATACTAAATGAAATGCTTTAGGACAGGGGTCGGCAACCCGCGGCTCGCGAGCCGCAACGCGACTGTTTTATTCAAATTTTGTGGCTCTTTAGCCTGTCGCAAAATAAATTGTATGTTTCAATTTTATTGAAACAAATGAAAATTTCATTTATTAAAGTAAAGATATTTTTTCAAAAAGATTTTTAAATGTGATAGGTTTGAAATTGAATAGAATTATATTTACAGTACGTTATATAAAAGACTGCTGCCATTTTCATTCAAACACAGGTTTAGTTATTATTTATTTGTTAATTTACTTTGCAATATGTGAAAATAAATATATAAAACATTTAAATGTTATTGAATATCATAAAATAATAATTTGTGAATACAAATGATCTACATACCTTGGTATCACTTTTGATCAAAACGTATCCTGGAAAACCCATGTTTCCCAAATCTCTCGTCGTTCCATCCATATCCTTAAGCAGTTTAATAGTTCCCGTCACCTTTTTCCAATTAAGACCCGGCAACTCCTAGTTTCCTCTCTAATATTCCCCCATTTCGACTATGGTTGTTTAGTGTTTGGCGGTCTTTCTGGTGATATTGAAGCTAAGCTCAAGCGCCTCATGAACTGCTTCATAAGATTTATTTTCAGCATTTCCAGAGAGTCTCACATTTCGCACTGCTACGATGAGTTGTTGTGGCTTTTTCCTGTCTATCGCCGCCAATATTTTTTGGCTTCTTTCCTTTTTCAAGTAATCCAGTCTCAAAGGCCTTCCTATATTTTTCAACTCCTTAAGTTTAAATCCCCCATCCATTCCCGTAACACTAGATCTCGCTCATCTGATCTCTATATTCCCTCTCACCGTACCTCATCCTTTGACAAGTCCTTCCTAATACGTGCTACCTCTCTCTGGAACTCCTTGTCTTCATCTGTCCGCCATGCTCCTACCCTATCCATCTTTAAATCCCTTCTGTTCAATTATCTCCTTTCTATTCAGCTTCCTCCGAAATTCTAATTGTTTTAATTTATTTCCTTAATTTCTGCTGTTATTTTTATTTTCACCTTTTGTCAATATTTATTTATTTTCTTTTAAACACAGGCCAAACTGTTAAGGCCTCTATCTGTTCCTGTATTTATTCTTAGGGGACAATTGTCCCAGAATAATAATTTTTTTTTTCTATTTCTATTTCTATTTCTACATAGTTGTTTACACTATCATCCTTGCGGCTCTTGGTAAGATTTATTAAAATTATTGAAGAAGAAATGGCTTTCTACTTGAAATAGGTTGCCGACCCCTGCTTTAGGGGATTCGTACTGTTTTCTCTCTCTTAAGTTGTTCGTTCCCCATTTAAGACTTAAAGCCTTGTCAAGTGACGTCTCTAAGACAAATTGATTTTTTTTTTTTTAAGGTATTACAAAGTAGTTTCTTTGTTTCTTTGGGTTTTTGTCAAAGGCTTTCACCATCTAGCCAGCGACATTTACTATTAACACTCACTATATTTTGAATAGTGTAGTCGTAAAGTCTAAACGCACCTCCTACTTGCGACTAAATACCTCTGCAATCAACTCATCTTAAATCTGTTTACAATATAGACGCTACGATTCAACTTTATAGGCTCACGATGGTAGAGTACTCAATATTCTTTTCTTCGTGACCTCTCGTCGTGTTCGTTTCTTCTGGTTACACTGATTTAAGAACATTGGTATTTTATTAGTAAAGTTGACCACGGATTGTCGGGGATATGATATTACGAGGTGTGGCTATCAAATAACGAGACTATTGCTGTAAAACTTTTTATTTTAAATTAATACATATTTAGTTATTATCACCTTCAATATAGACCCCTCCACTATCCCTAAAACGCTCTACGCGAATTTACCATTGTTCGAAACAGTGCTGGAAGTCTTTTTCTGTGAGCTGCTGCATGACGCGTGCCGCTTTTTCTTTCACACCTTCAACGGACTGAAATCGTCTTTCTTTTAATGCATATTTGACTTTGGGGAACAGATAAAAGTCACATGGGGCCAGTTCAGGCGAATAAGGCGGATGGCCTAAAACTGGGATATTGTACTTGGCAAGGGAAACGTCTTGACAGACAATGAAGTGTGAGCCGGCGCGTTGTCTTGATGGAGAGAACCCACGACTTGTTCTTCCAAAAATCGGGTCGTTTTTTTCCTTACTCTTTCATGGAGTTGAGCAAGCACCTCACGATAGTAATGTTGATTAATTATAATCGATATTTTCATCCGTTTTAGACGTGGAAGGGCGACCCGGGCGGTCATTATCTCAGACGTCTTCTCGGCCATCTTGGAAACGCTTGAACCACTCAAAAACTCGCGCACGTGATTAACATTCATCACCATAAACTTCTTTTAATAAAAGATAAGTTTCAGTATCGGTTTTACCAAGTTTCATGTGAAATTTCACGACAATTCGTTGCTCTACTACAAGTGTAGTATTATGTTTTCGGCCAAACGAAACTAACACCTCTTACACAAACGACGGTTCCGGTCAGACAGATTTCTCTACAAACACGTGAGACGCTGCAATCGAAAGAGAAGGCTTTACACTGCACAGCTGACGGTCGTTAGGATTTGGCGCATGCATAGTTCTTCTGTAGCAGCATCAGTCTCGTTATTTAATAGCCACACCTCGTATCCTCTTATCAAAAGAATGCCTCTTAATGTCTATATGGAGTATCCAGCATTTTCTTTATCTTTTATTGCTTGTGCATATTTCATATTGCACCTCTGAGAACCCTACTTCTTCTCTCTATTTGGTTCAGATATGAGCCACTAACTGCGAGATTGAAACTTAACCTATTTACCGTCGTAACAATTCTTTTTGTTTTCTTTTTTCCAAAAGAATTCTTTTTCTTGTTTTTGCAATCAAACAGCTGAAGTCATTGGAGTCTGGAGCTTTTTTCGGTCCTATACTATGTACAGTTTCTCTCGTTACAAGCAACATGGTCCATTAGTAGACAGTGAGCTGTGAGAGATTGATTGGATGAGGAAAACGAACTGGACTCGAACCAAGGATCTTCAGGAGGGAATCAAATTCACTAATCGTTTCTTTAATCAAAGTTAGTTATTACTAGAACAATTGTGCGCACCTCTCAAACTTGTTTAACCTTTTCGTCTCCTCAAGCCTCATTTTAGAACGACTCTTAAATTGCTCGTCAGCTACCCATACATTCGATTTCACCCACGATGCAACTTTAACTCATTATATTTGTAAATTTGTTGTTGAACAATTTTGACAGTGTTCAGGTTTTCCGTAATATTTAGTCAGCAGTGATTTGTTCAAACCTTCAATCCTTAATTTCTAGCAAATCGCATTGATTGCCTTACAATTCGATTCCTTCATGATTCTCCTTATTGGCAGATAAATGTGATCCTAATTTGAGCCTACTAAATGATTATCATTTTGACAACTTTACTCACCTGATTTGTGGCAAAGGACAGAATCGTTGATTTGTATCTGCCCGTAGAATACATGTTATTTTCGATTGATGAATTGATATGAGATGCAAAGGTTTTTGTGACGTAGAACTTGATTTTTCTATCCATAGAGATGTTGCAGTTTATGAATTGTTTCTCACCATTACAGATTACTTAAAATGAAGAAACTGGTACCATATTTTCAACTAAGTGATTTCAGCAAATTTAGTTTTTAAAATCCATTTCTATTGTCTTTTAATTCTAGATTAGAAGGAAGTTAGAATCATTGTGGCCATCACAAACACACTATAGTTAACTACAAAGTTTCCTTCTTTTCAAACTGTCTAGCTATTCTTGATACTTTGATGAAACTAGCTAGCAAGCTATGGCTAGTTGGTTATTGGGACAGAAGATGGCCGATACCCTTGCCATATTAACTTAAGATGGTTCTTCGATAATGGCTCTTAAAGCATTAATAAAATAAAAGTTTTCTGTTAATGGAATTAGTGTTTTGTGCTGGAGTGTTCTTTTAACTTAGTTCAACATTCTTTCTATCTTAGATCATAAAGAGTTTTCACTGAACAGGTTTCTTTAGATTAAAATTTAATTAAACATAATTCGACAATACCAAGTTTTGAGCTCAAAAATGCTGTCTTTTAAAAAACATTAATTATTCCTTTTTTGGGGGGGTAAAACTCTTCTCCAGCTTCGTTCGCCGAAGGTGCTGAGAAAATTATAGCTAAAGCAGGTTATTTTGCTAGAATGCTCTAGCCGTGTGTTTTTGCTCCAGCTAGAGTGCAGACTGGCGTCCTCTTATGGGCTACTGCAGGTTAAGACATTATATACATCCCATGGACCGGGAAGAACATAACTGCTGTCAGCCAAAGAGTAACCAGCTCAGCGGCTTATTATATCAAGGGCATGGAATGGCTCCAAGGAAAAGCCACGCCCTCATATTTTAGCCCAGCAACTGCTTCTCCACTTCAACCAGGCGCCTGTATAGATAGTTGGTGTTGAAGATGAACGATGGCATACGAGGTGTGGCTATTAAATAATGAGACTATTGCTGTAAAACATTTTATTTTAAATTTATACATATTTAGTTATTATCACCTGCAATATACACCCCTCCCCTATCCCTACAACGCTCCATGTGAATTTATCATTGTTCGAAACAGTGCTGGAAGTCTTTTTCTGTGAGCTCCTGCATGACGCGTACCGCTTTTTCTTTCACAGCTTCAAAGGACTGAAATCGTGTTCCTTTTAATGTAGATTTGACTTTCGGGGAACAGATAAAAGTCATATGGGGTCAGGTCAGGCGAATAAGGCGGATGGACTAAAACTGGGATTTGTACTTGGCTAGAAACGTCTTGACAGACAATGCTGTGTGAGCCGGCGCGTTGTCTTGATGGAGAACCCATGACTTGCTCTTCCACAAATCGGGTCGTTTTTTCCTTGCTCTTTCACGGAGTTGAGCAAGCACCTCACGGTAGTAATGTTGATTAATTATAATCGATATTTTCATCCGTTTTGGACGTGCAGTAGCGGTTTTACCAAATATCATGTGAAATTTCACGACAATTCGTTGCTCTACTACATGTGTAGTATCATGTTTTCGGCAAAACGAAACCTGTTACACAAACGACGGTTCCGGTCAGACAGATTTCTCTACAAACACATGAGACGCTGCAATCGAAAGAGAAGGCTTTACGCTGCACAGCTGTTGGTCATTAAGATTTGGCGAATGTATAGTTCTTCTGTAGCAGCATCAGTCTCGTTATTTAATAGCCACACCTCGTAATGCTGTCGTTATTCCTTACATCCATCTCGTGGTTTCAACGGACATGTGAATAAAGCACTTCACGGAGAATCTATCCATATATTCTCGCATCCTTAATTGAATTCTCCGAGTAAATCGTTTAATATAAAGATTATAGATCTGCATATATACAATTAGTTAGCCTAGTTTAAGAAAGTCTTTAAAGTCTTTGTTGATGAAATTATAGAGTATAGTAGTTCACCGCTGTCTGATTTATTCTAAACCTTATTGTGATATCCTCAGTTAGGTGTCCGAGGATGGAGGCGACTACACAAACATACTTTACTTCAAAGTTCTCATATTAAACAATAAATAAACTCGCAAGACCTTGACCAGGAATCGAACCTAGTACCACAATAGATATTTTCTTTGCAGTTCTCGCCTCTAACAACTCGGCCAAGTTCATGGCACCGTGTAGATTAAAGAGAAAATAAAAAAAAAAAGTCCTGGTTTACTCACAATGAAATAAACCATGGTACAAGATGAAAAATAAGCCATATATGTCCGGCCAAACACTAGTACCTAGAGAACTCTTAGATATATATTTGATTTAGAAATGTCATCAGAAGCTATCTGTTTTCAATAGAAAGGATATTGCCTACGTATATACTCGATGTTTGTCCAAACCAGTTCTTCGCTTGATCTCAAAGTCTTTTTTTTTTCTTTGTGTCCTTAGTTTGTCTATTTCCCCCGTCTGACATCTTGAAGTTGTCACGTTAGCGAATATAAACGAGCTGGTCCTTCCTTCCTTCCTTCACCACTAAAAAACTATCCTTCCTTTTTTATTATTTTCCACATCACTTCAGTTTTCCTTCGCGTTTTTTCTTTTGTTATGAGGCACTTCATTGTAGTTGTAGATAAATCATTTGTGCAAATTTGTTTTTTTGCCCATTTCCTTAAACCCAGATGTTACATTTACCTTTTCTAAATATTTGATGCCTAAATATAAATACTTTAAAATAAACTTAAACATATTTCTTATTTATTTATCAATCAATAAATTTAATCCCAACTGGATCTATGGAAAAAATAAAATTACACACAATTAGCTAATCACAAGAATTTATTGATAATCCATGCAGATTTTGAGATTTCCCAAAGAAATACCGACCCTTTTTAGGGCTTCTGCCTTTAAAACAGTGTTTTTCTCAAATTAGCAGGGTGTGTGGATCCTTTTATACTCAGTATTCTAATTGCACACCCATAGAGCTGTAACTTAATTCGAAATATTTTCCGAGAGTAAAATTGTTGGAAGATATTCTGAGAAAGAAGTAGTTTAAGTTATCTTCATACTGTAATTTAACATCTGTGTAATTTTATTCGTGAATTAAATATGTAATTAAAATTACAAACTTTAAGATAAAATCGGTTTAGCGCAAGCGCCTTTCAATAAATATATTTTGTGTTGACTTTAGCCCAAAGTAGTTTTAAGAAATTTCTATTGCGTGAATTGCGATAAAGTGATGTGACTAATTCACAAAAAAATTCTTATTTTTTTAAAAATATTTATAAATAATTTCTGTTCTGTTTTTCCACCCACTATTTATTATTGTCTTCTTAATAAATTGCATAAAATACTCGTAATTTACAAAATAATGAACCGGAATGTCAGAAAAGTTTACGTATTTTGAAAATCCAGCTCACTTTTTTTTATTGCTGTTCTCGGAGATTTTTATTCTCAAATTTTAGTTTAATTTTTGATTTTTTAACTTTGTTTATTTAACAGAAATACTATCAATAGATAAAGCCTTTGGGGAAAGAACCTCAAGGCGTTTAGAACCGTAAAAAACTGTGGCTGTGTCATGGTTACGGCCGTGTGTAGTACGTGAATACGTTTATGTAACGGGTTATATTTTTTATAATATAATAATAATAATATATTAGGGAAGGGATTAGCTATGAGGTTAGCATACTGGACTCCCACGCGGAGGTCCCGGGTTCGAATCCAGCAACTGACCCTTAGATTTTCTCTTCCTAGGAGCTCTTACAGCTTACTGCCCGGTGATGGACAGTGTTGTCTGTAACGAGAGAACACTGTCCGGAGGCCGGCAGTGCACTGGAAAAAGCTCCGGGCGCTAATAACCTTGGATGTTGACACGCCTTAAATCATAAAAAAATAATAATAATATATTATTAGGCAGCAGTAAGCTTCAATGAGCGCAGAAATCATAGACGATCACACACATCACACTTATGTCCGAATGGATTGTTGACAAACGTCGTAGTGAAACGTGCACTAGCTGCTGCCCAATGTGTCTTCATAATCGGCGATCGAACACAATCTATGCCTATACAGTCCATTGTCAATGTAGAAGCGATGTCATCATTCACTTGCATAATTTCAACCGCCTCAGCTGCAGATGTACTGACACCGTCGTTGATCCGCTCGGCCGCTTTCATTCTTTTACGTTTCCGACACGGCTTGACTCGGTCATATGGTGTTTTATTATTACCATTCGATTGTTCTTGAGAAGCCCTTTTCCAACCGTATACGATCTCTGTATTTGGTTTTGGCTTTTCGACGCATATAGCCCGACATTATATATTTTTGAAATTTTTTTATTCTAACACCTTATTATATTCACTGTCACTATTTTACACTAATGTTTTATATTCAATCGATAGATTGTGACGACAGCTGGCGATTAAAACTTAAACGAACACCGTAGCTTCTCCGAGTCAAAAGTTATACCATTTGCAAATCTCGATACGCAGCAAAATGATCTCAAAATGGCGGCGCTTCCCCCTCCACCGCTCGCGATGCGTCACAGTCCACGCTGATCGTAATGAATTTTTTGATCCTTTAGCTATCCAGTGGTCTAATTTAATTTTGGATGTAGACGATAGATTCGAAACTATAATGCCAAACTGTATCCCCCGATTTTGTTATCATTAGGTTTTTTGGATTGCCTCCATATGATAGCAAATTTAAAGACGTATTCTGGCCAAAAAACCACCTTTCTAGGGATTCAGTAGACCCTATTTTGGCATATTCACAATGTTCTCTCTTACCTAGTATGTATTTTTTTTTTTAATTTAGATAAATCCGATTTTGTTCTTACGAGGCAATTTCAAAATTTTGGGTGAAATTTTTTGGGGCCCCCCCTTAGTGGACACCCTCTTAAGGTAGTGGTAGTAGCGTTTTCTTGCTTCGATAATGATCTTCCTTAGGTTATCCCAGCCTAACATCACCAATAATGATAGTTTTCAACCATTGTTAACTGATGATTTTGGGGAATATTTGAGGTGCGGTCAATAAATTCAAAAAGTAATTTTGTTTCTTGATACCACCGTTTTCAAACGGTCCAATAACGATGAATAATATGCACCTGTAATAGTTTTACCCTCTTCCAGATAGTCGATGGGGATTATTCCTTGCGAATCCCAAAAGACAGTCGCCATAATCTTTCCGGCCGAAGGAACGGTCTTCGCCTTTTTTGGCGCAGATTCCCCCTTGGTAACCCATTGTTTAGATTGTTCTTTGGTCTCAGGAGTGTAGTGATGTATCCATGTTTCATCTACAGTGACGAAACGACGCTTAAAGTCCTGCGGATTCTTCTGGAACAGCTGCAAACCGTCCTTGCAACACTTCACACGATTTCGTTTTTGGTCAAGCGTGAGCAATCGCGACACCCATCTTGCGGATAGCTTGGTCATGTCCAAATGTTGATACAAAATATTATGTACCCATTCATTCGAGATGCCCGCAGCACTAGCAATCTCACGCACCTTCACTCTTCTGTCATCCATCACCATATCATGGATTTTATCAATGATTTCTGGAGTAATAACCTCAACAGGGCGTCCAGAACGTTTAGCGTCACTTGTGCCCATATGGCCACTCCGAAAATTTTGAAACCACTTATAAACTGTTCTAATCGAAGGTGCAGAGTCACCATAATGTTGATCAAGCTTCTCTTTAGTCTCCTGAGGCGTTTTGCCTTTCATAAAGTAGTGTTTAATCAACACACGAAATTCTTTTTCGTCCATTTTTTGAAAATCACTCGACTTCCTCGATTCAAACGAATGCCAAACACAAAGAAATAGACCGATCTGGCTGAAACTTGGTGTGTGTTCTTCCAAGAGATGCTACTAACTAAACATAACCTCGATACGTGTCAGTGGTGCTATCTCTCTGACTTTGCACGGACTTTTCAAACGACCCTCGTATGTAGTTTATCTGAGTGCCTCATATTTTCATATATGTATCAAATGTTCTTGCTTAAAATAACACAAATGTGTATCCTATACGTGGCCTAAACGTAAGTAGAAAGATTTTGTGAACAGCGATCTAAATATGTTCTGTTCCTTACCATTAATTACCTTACTTTAAAGTATTAAATCAATAATTTTTCTGATTATTTTAGATATGTTGATTATAGAAGTCAAATCCAGAAGATATTTCCTGTAGCTTAGGAAATTGAAACAGGAAGTGGAAAAAAAAAACTTTCTATTTTTATCGCTAAAAAGAGAAATTCTATTCAATGAAGTTGATTATTTCCTGTCACCACAGTAAGAGAAGGTTATAAAATAAATTCTGCCAACTAAGTAACATTTCATTTAGGAGCAGATATTATATGGTTCTGACATGTGTTGGTCAATAGTGCGAGTAGATTGTAAAGTTAGTGGAATAGTTTTGAAAGTAATCATACACGAATGGCTAATAGTAAATTGTTTGCTAAACATTTTCACTTTATAAACGTAACATTATACTAGTTTGACATTGCCACATTATTGCTAACGGAAGTTATTTATTTGTGGATTTAGTTTAGTTTCTAATTGTAATATTTAGTTGATTTTTTGTTTCCTTTCTGTGACTCCCGAAAAGAAAATGAAGTTATCAGGCAGATTTTCAATGTCAGTTCCCCAAGAAAGATCCGTCTAAAAATTCTCTCTAGTAAGTAATAGTGCTAGTAGGTACACGGTTGGCTCCAAGACAGAGGAGGGTGTGGGAGCGGGAGAGTACGAGGCGAAGCCGAAATGTAGCTTTTCGGTTGGTCTAGGCAAAGTAATATTTTAGGCTGATCTAGCTGCAATTAGGTTCTGTACTGCCGAGATTGTTGAGCGAGGAATTTTCTCGGATAGTTAGGCTGCTCTACTAGCTATTAGTTCCTACCAGGTGAATTCAAGGCTGGTTTGGGACTGTCTGGATGCCCTGAAGGAAATTAGTGACCACAATCAGGTCTTTCTGGTTTGGGTACCTGGTCATTCAGGTCATAAGGGAAACGAACAGGCAGATTTATTGGCCAGGGAAGGTTCTGCGGGACACTTCGTTGGCCCGGAGCCCTGTTTTTGGGGTTCCGGACAGTGTTCCCTCTAAGCCGTGCGCGTGTGCGCGCGCACATAAATTTTAAACAAAGCGCACATGAAAAATATTCGCGCGCACATAAATTTTGTAAATTTCAGTAAATTTATGCAGAATGGTAAAAACCAAAAGAGAGGAGAGAGAAGTTATAAAATAAATGCCATTAATAAAAATGTAATCCTTAATTCTAAAATTGTTCAAAAATAAGTAATTGTGAATTGTTCTTGTCTGTTTGTTTTGACAAATGTTTTAATTGAAAAAATTAGAAGAAGACAACGTTTTTACATTGCATTTAAATTTTCTTATATTTCAATTGAATGGAAAAGGGGAGCCACAGTAATCAGCTAAATTCTGTCTTCACGATCTAATGCTTTGACTTGATTTTAGGGTAGTTTTTTCCCTATGTTCCGTTGTAATGTGTGATATGCTGGTAAGATCGAGTCAATGCGTATAAGTAGGTACAATATTTGACTGAATATTAATACTATTATTGTATTGCCTTTTTTTATTTTTATTATATGCGCTTTTTTAAATTGCAGCACAAAATTTTCTTTATTTTGGAAAAAACTGCACACAATTAAAAATGTGCGCATACAGGTCACAAAAAATTAGAGGGAACACTAATTCCGAAGTGTGTTAAGTCTGCGGCCATTAACTTATGGGTGCAGAGTAGGCTTGCTACCACTGGGCAGAGACAGGCGAAGATGTTCATTAGAGGCTATTCGCCATGACTGACTGCAGAATTAATCCTTCAAGGCTGTGGGGCTATAAGGATGATTGTAGGCCTATTAACTGGCTACTGCAGGCTCAGGAAACACAAGCATCGCATGGGCCTGGCAGATGATAGTCTTTGTAGGTTCTGCCAGGAAGAAGAGGAAACGGCACTGTACGTGTTGTGTCAAGGTGAGGGGCTTGCCTGGCTAAGGATGTTACTTCTCGGGGAGGAAAAACCATGGCCTATGAGCTTTACTCAGTAGTCGCTCTCCAGAATTAAGAGTCTGATTAAAGTGGCTTAAATTCTATAGCGATTGAAAGTAATCTCAGTTTAAAGGTGTAGCGCCACCATCACCTTGTTATCCATCCGTTTCTATTTTCATTCTAGTCTGCGATAATTTGATCTCAGCTGCACAGCCGTTGACTTGTTACTTCCCCCAAGGAGTAGCATGCAACTTGGCTCTGAAGGTAAAAAAAAAAAAAGAACACAATTCAATTGTTGTGGTCCTACATGTAACTACTTGAAAAGTAACGACCCGAACGGGCACCGTAGTCCCACTACCACCTGCAAATTCACCAAAACCCAGCTATGTTAGGAATGATGATGGCATTTGTGGAATATTCTATCAACTCGTCTTTCTTCTTTACCGCAATTTGCTGGATAAAAGTTTTCTCAAACTTGAAATTATTATGGAAAAATTGTTGGAAGCCACAAAATTTATTATAATAAAGCGGTGCTTTCGTCTAACCAGTTTTTCTTTATAGTTGGAATTTAACTGAAATATTTAATCCTTATTAGTATATATTAGAGAAAGATGCTGACTTTGTGCTGAAATTTTTCTCTTTTTTAATCTTTTGACTTCTTTTCATCTGTGCCTTTTTTCCCTTGGCTTCTCTTGTTGTCTTCTGTCAACTTGAAATATTTCACTCTGTAAATATTAGTTTTAAGAATATTATGACGACATAGCCATCCTTGTTCTCCATTCGGATCCTGAATGGTTTCTTCTAGATGGAAAAATGGAAGTACTCGTAAACATTCACTAGTTCAGAATATAACATCATTCACGTGCTGTATGTCCTCCAGTTTATTGACAAAGAACGATACCTGGAGTAACGTTTGCCATGCTACCCGCAAACACGTCTTAAACGACAAGAACTCATCCTACTGGTAAGACTCCTTAACCAGATAAGCGTGTAATCTCTATTTCGGTGCGTTCGACGTGTATACTCTGTGAAATAATTATATAAAATTGCCATTAACTATAAAATCTCGAAATTTTAATAAAATACAATAAGAATATTATTTAGTGGGATGTATCCTTTATCTTACCAATAGAACTGCGGTGGGAGTCAGCCAAATGATAAGTGGTTGGAACATGTTTGGTCTCCGCATTAGAGATTGGGGAATTACGCACACAAATTGAAGCTCTCAACCCTTGTGCAATGCCGTTTTTTACCTTAGATTGAGGTTCTGACCTCAATATAAGCATGATCTTATTTTCCACAGAATTAAAAGCTCTTTTCTACCTTGTAAAAGCCCTTAGGTACCCTAGTTAACTAGAGCAATGCATACGTGAAGCGGTGCAAGATTTTGGAATGCACAGATTGCAGAAAAAGTGCTTGCAGTGACTATTATGACGTTGTAAATTTTTGGTTGTTTTGCCCTGCGTTCGACGTGTGTACCGCGTCATTATCTGACTGTGTACCGACTTGAATTGAGAGGTTTTCTTGAAGCATTCGAATCCAGATACTTCAGTCACAATTTCTACGTCATATAACTAATGCAGAACCATTCATTCCGATCTAAAAGTTCCTTTTATTCAAGACCTCTTCTCTACGCGATACAAGAAGTCTCTCTCGTCTTTCCGCAGATCCTAATCCTCTCATTGACCAGCTTTCATCATTTACAGTTCCTGACAATCCCAACCGTCGATTCAAACGGTGCTTGCCCCGTGATTTACTCGGTGGTGCAGTTCCCAATTCAGAATCCCAATTGATTCATTGGAGATTCAGTTTCTTGCTCATTAGTTGTTGCTGAGGCTGTAGCGCATGCGTCTACAGAAGCAAATTTCAATAAATTTATTATGTTATTAAAAAAAAGAATGTTCTGTTAGTGGGACTGGCCTGAACAGAAAGATGTACTTCCGAAAGAGCATGTGCAGCAAGAACGTTCTTAGAACAACTATATTTAGTTTATTATATTATATTTAGTGTATGATACTATATTTATTATTATTTTACCGTTTACACCAAACATACACGGAACAGTGTTGTTGCTCTTGTTATAAATGTCTCCTAACACGAATAGAAACTACAAATAAATCTCATGTCTTCTCCATTCGTATTTATCAAGTTTGTTAATTCAAGGTTTTAGTCCATGATTATAGTCTTTTGTTGGTAGCAGTTGAATGACTGAATGGAATAGTCGCATAGATGCAGCCATAGAAAAAGAAATTTTGAAACATATTAAACCACAAAGCTGAACACTCTATTGAATCAGCCAGACATTGTGTGCTGTATGTCTGTTATTTGAAGGTCGCTGTACACTATTCATACAGTTGTTCAACTATTCGGGTTAGATTGTTTAACTCATCTCCCTCAGTCTGTCTCTATTTTCATATTATTTCTTTTCTCGTCCTCCTAGATTTCAGCAGCGCAGTCTCTATTGTGACTGTCTTCGTAAACAAAATAGTTCGAAAACGAAACGTGTTAAAAACCTCCAAACATGGTAATTCCGTAAAATTTCTTTTTTGTCTATTTCCAGTCCTATTTTTACTGTATTCAAATATATAGGCTTCGTGACCGTAAATTATTAAACTAAGGATTCAAGATTGGCGAGGAATCGGTCAAATAAAAACCACAACTCTTTTTTTTGCCAACGTTTCGACAAATATATTATCTTCTTCAGGGCCGGGATATTACAAATACAAAAATAAAAACAATTTAGAGATTCAGTACCACAGAAAATCAGTAAAGTGATTTATAGGTACGAGGGTCGTTTGAAAAGTCAGTGCAAAAATAAAAACTACTTAATTTTTGGGGGTAAACCTTTTTTATTTTTCAACATAGTCTCCTTTTAGGCTTATACACTTCGTCCAACGCTGCTCTAGTTTGTTGATCCCTTCCGAATAATAGGATTTGTCCAAGTCTGAAAAAATAGCCATTCGTTTCTGCAATCACCACCTCGTTTGAATAAAATCTTTTTCCCGCCAGCCATTTCTTCATATTGGGGAACAAATAGTAGTCCGAGGGAGCCAAGTCTGGAGAATAGGGGGGATGTGAAACGAGTTGGAACCCTATTTCCCTTAATTTTGCGACCACAACTGCTGAGGTGTGAGCTGGTGCGTTGTCGTGATGGGAAAGGACTTTTTTGTGGGCCAATCGTGGGCGTTTTTCTTGCAGCTCGGTTTTCAAACGGTCCAATAACGATGAATAATATGCACCTGTAATAGTCTTACCCTTTTCCAGATAGTCGATGAGGATTATTTCTTGCGAATCCCAAAAGCAGTCGCCATAATCTTTCCGGCCGAAGGAATGGACTTCGCCTTTTTTGGCGCAGATTCCCGCTTGGTAACCCATTGTTTAGATTGTTCTTTGGTCTCAGGAGTGTAGTGATGTATCCATGTTTCATCCACAGTGACGAAACGACGCTTAAAGTCCTGCGGATTCTTCTGGAACAGCTGCGAACCGTCCTTGCAACACTTCACACGATTTCGTTTTTGGTCAAGCGTTAGCAATCGCAACACCCATCTTGCGGATAGCTTTGTCATGTCCAAATGTTGATGCAAAATATTATGTACCCGTTCATTCGAGATGCCCACAGCACTAGCAATCTCACGCACCTTCACTCTTCTGTCATCCATCACCATATCATGGATTTTATCAATGATTTCTGGAGTAGTAACCTCAACAGAGCGTCCAGAACGTTCAGCGTCACTTGTGCCCATATGGCCACTCCGAAAATTTTGAAACCACTTATAAACTGTTCTAATCGAAGGTGCAGAGTCACCATAATGTTTATCAAGCTTCTCTTTAGTCTCCTGAGGCGTTTTGCCTTTCATAAAGTAGTGTTTAATCAACACACGAAATTCTTTTTCGTCCATTTTTTGAAAATCACTCGACTTCCTCGATTCAAACGAATGCCAAACACAAAGAAATAGCCCGATCTGGCTGAAACTTGGTGTGTGTTCTTCCAAGAGATGCTACTAACTAAACATAAACTCGATACGCGCCAGTAGTGCTATCTCTCTGACTTTGCACGGACTTTTCAAACGACCCTCGTAGTTGTTGAATAATGTTTTCAAAAAAATAATTTTGTTCTGTTTTTGAAAAAGCACGTTGGGGGATGTTTTCAAGTTTTACTTCATTGAAAATGCCTTTTCTAAAGTCATTATTCCATTTAAAATATTTTCACATAACATTGATTGGCCAATTAGACGAGAAAATTTTCTTAATTTAATGGAAACCTACTCACAAATATCTTTTGATTCAAGTATTTTTGGATGACGTATTTTGGTCATTTTAAAACTCTTTTTTTTCGAAACTGACAATAGTCCCAAAAACAGGAAACTAAGTTTCAGCTTTCCACTACAGTTCATTTTTGAAATATTTTCTGCACACTCACGTACCAACATAGACCATCGAACAAGAAACAATTTTGTTTTGTTTTTGAAGTCTGGTTACCTTCGAGAAAACGTTTCTGGTGAAAAAATTGGACCTGGTTGCAAAAAAAAAAATGCATTCTCAATAAGAGTTAAGAGTTAGTAAAAATAAAATCAACAGCGTAAATTGTGGATAAAAAATAAAATGTATTATAGAATCAACGTTGGAAATTTAGAATACTACAGAGATGGATTTAATGCTGTATTTTATAAAATAGACGTTTGACGCTGATCATTCCGAACAGATAAATCCTCGGAATTGATTTTTTTTAAAGTAAGATTTAAAGCTAAACCAAGTTCCATTTCAGTTCAATCTAAACTTATCTCTCAGTAAAACGAGATAACCAGTGATGTCAAATAATCCATTGATATTGTGATTTAAACCATGGATTCAAAAGCGTTCTGAGTTCGGTGTGGTTCAGATGTTGAGGTTTTATTTCCTATATTAGGTGATTACATCTGCCTCAGTTCAAATAAATGTGTAAAAGGAAATCTATTACTAAATTATCTTTTTGAATCAGAAGAGTAAATCATTTTGCTATTTTTGTATATCGATTAGAAGTTTCCATAATGGATTTTTTAAATGTTAAAATATTTTATCTATCTCCGGCGGGGCTCCTGTCCACCTGTTCTCTTCAACAGCAATCCTCTTCCTTGTACAGATCTGGTGCGCTACCTTGGGGCTCTTTATAGACAAACGACTCACGTGGAACCCACACACTAGACTTAAAAGACAAGCAATGACGAAACGTGCGAAACTGCTTTACAGACTTCTTGGACGACGCTCCAAATTACCCATTGAAATCAAACGCTTAATTTACAACACTTTACTCAAACCTATGGTGGACTTACGGGACTAGAGCTGTGGGGTTCAGCCAAACATACGGACTGTACAGGACATTTCAGTCAAAACTTCTCCGACAGATAGCACAGTGATTTTGCTGTTTTGAGTTTTTGAGTCATTTTGAAGTAATATGCATGTCCTGATACAAAGTATGATACCCGTTTACTTCTATCACATACCATCTTTTTTTTAGTCAGTCTTAATTTTTTCGTCTTAGTAGCGTTATTGCATACTTCACACTATCTTTTATTTTTAATATTGTAACGAAGTTGACCTGAGGAGCCTGGCAAGCCTTTATAGATGTAACCAAGAAGTTTTTAGGAAACACCAAAGATCCTTACTACGCAAAATTAGTAGCCACAATGCTTGAGAAAATCAGAATTCTCGGATGCAACATGAGTCTTAAGGTGCACTTTCTATTTTCGCATTTGGATGTATTTCTTGAGAATCTGGGGGCGGTGAGAGAGGAACAAGGCGAACGCTTCCATCAGGACATCCGGGAGATGGAACGACGGTACCAAGGACGATGGAGTGTATCAATGATAGCGGATTACTGCTGGACGCTTCAAAGAGAAGACTCTGCAGCAGGTCATAAGAGAATTTCCAAGAAAAGATCACTGGAAGGCAAACGAAAACGTTATTATTGATTAAATAACATTCTAGTGAATCAACATTGCTCATTTCCAAGTAATACAACCAGCATTTTAATCAAAACTGTATCAACATTTGAAAAGAAATGTGTATTTTTTGCAATTAACATTAAATTTTCGAATAAACAACGACCTCAACATTCCCTTCATAGACCAACTCGCCAAGACTAAATACCAAAAATTCCATATTGAACTCTCTCTACTTGCTCAAATCCTCTTGTACAGTCTCTCGCCTCCTCTGACATCCCTAACAATCCTTCTCGCCGACTGAATCGTCAATGGCCCCAAAGACCTTCTTGAGGTCTGAAGACCATCACCGTCATAATCGGTTTCCTGTCGAGAGTGCTACCACTGGGTAGTTTCTCTCCTCCTGCTCTTCACGCACCAATACATCCCACCCACCTTCTAATTTACTTATTTTATAGTATATACAGAAATTGTAAATAACTAAATAAATTAAAAAAAAAATTATATCTCCAGAAAAAGTAGTTTAGTTTACATTTCTATAAAACTAGAATTGCTTTATGATAGAGTAATTTAATGAAGATCTATAAATGGAAAAGAATATGCACAGCGGTTTTGCTTTGAAAAAGCACCTTATTAAAGCAGTGTTTAGACAACCTAGAAGCGTTTTCCACAATACTCATAAAGTTCGCAGAAGTAATTGCTTTGCACCCCTTGCTTGGGTTAAGATTATCCGCAAGCAGATTCATTGCTACCCCATTACAGGCATTTAGGTCTCCATAGATTTGGCTTTACATCCACTTCATAAAACGGAGTCTAATTTACTGTATTAAAAAATGGAAGTTGATAGTGAATATAAATTTAACAATCAAAAACTTCTATTTTTTGCCTATAATTTTGCAAAATTTGGTTAACAATGGCTACCTGGCGTGTCAGTTGCAATTATTACTAAAAATTAATGTTAGTTTCCCATGTAATGAATGCATTCGCTACAATAAGCTAATTGATTTTCTGTTTATATAAACCCAGGAGCAGGATATTGTTAGATAATGGCATTCATTCAGTGAATATATATAATTGTATAGGTTGAATGCAACCAACCTAAATGCATTATTCTCCAATTAAATGCAAACGTAACTAACCTAATATAAGCCATTGGCTGCAGTCATGCCTTAGTGAACAATTAACTAAAATTCATAATTTTGAACTGTACTATTTTCATTAACGAAAGATTTGTTTGGTTTTTTGTTTTTTCATTAAAACGGACTTGAAACCGAAAATGCATTACGTTTGATGATTAACTCGATCAAAGGCCTTCACATGGTGTTTTCATTGCAACAATTTAATTCAGTAGCTATGCAATTTTACTGGAGAATCCATTTCCTTATTAAATTGTGTTATTTATTTACTTTGGTTTTTTTAGGGAAGAGATTAGCTGAGTGGTTAGCGCAGGGGTCCCCACATGCGGCCCCTTGAGGCCACTTGAGGGGCATCTCTTTCATTGGTGGTAGCGTCGCTCACGTACAGAACTACTTCCGGTGACACGGTACGCACGCGTCACAGCTCCGAAAACAGTGTAAAATAACAGCCAGAAGTAGGAAGAAAGGCAAAGCACTATAACTAAACCGGACATTGACCATCTCATTAGCCAAAAGCAGATCCATAATTCCCACAGAAATACTGGGCAGTTTGTTGATTTAAATTTAATTGTTCTTTATTTTAAATATTCTATTTGTTCCCGTTTTGTTAATTTACTTTAAAATGAGATATGTGCAGTGTGCATAGAGATTAGTTTATAGTTTTTTTTTTTTTTTTTTTATAGTCCGGCCCTCCAACGGTCTGAGGGACAGTGAACTGGCCCCCTGTGTAAAAAGTTTGGGGATCTCTGGATTAGCGAATTATGGATTTCAAAGCGGAGATCACAGGTTCCAATCCAGCTGCTGGCCCCTTAGATTTTTCACTTCCTAGGAGCTTCTTACAGCCCGGTGATGGACACAGTGTTGTCTGTAATGAGAGAACACTGAAGTCCGGAGGCCGGCAGTGCACTGAAGAAAAACCTCCTGGCGCCAATTACCTCAGATGTTGATGCGCCTTTAAAAAAAAACAAAAAAAAAACATTGTTTTCTATCTCTGTCGCCCTGACTGTTGTAAGTGTGCGCTCAAGTACGTATGTGAGGTTCCATGAGGTACGCGGAATTCATATGGCAGCCATTACTGTTTGTTCCTCTGGTTGCCTCTTACGTCAACCTGAACAGCCATTTAATTGAATCAATTTATTTAGATTTTAAAAGAATGCTGGACAACAGAATTTTGAACGCCAGATTTCACACATGGTATAAAGATCTAAAATTAGATCTTGGCGCAAGTCATTATGTCAGCGATAGTAACTCCCCTAAATTTAATAAGTACTGTAATGAAACTGAGAGGGGAATTGCTATCGTTGAACTATAGTGTCAGTAGATCTGAGAGAGGATGTATTTGTGCGCTCTGAAATACTGGAGATATAGAAGATACGGTCCATGTTTCAACTCATTCCAACTCCTTTCTGTCCCCCCAATGTATGATAATCGCATCGCACGCATCGACCTCGGCAGTTGTCGTATTTGAGACAACTTCCGACTGCTCATTGCTCTGTTTCAACCCCCACTTGTGTCGCCCCAGTCGTACTCTGTCGCCTGTTGTAACGTTTTTTCTTTGGCACTCGTGCGGAAGTGCTTTCCGCCTTTTCATTATAACGCCTACTAAAGTGCACTTCGTTTTCCCTCTGTTATTTCCCGCAAAGTGTACAAGTGTTCAGTTTTCTACTCTTCCTGTTACACCGCAATTTCATGTTCACGGGTACGCAGTTTTCCGCTATTCTCGCTACACCGCATGTTCACCGCTTTAAAAGAATATTTACGCCTATTTGGCCTTCAATCAGCTCGCCTTTAGTCAAGAGGACACAATCTACGCTCATAAAGGTATCTGGAGCCGGGGAGGGGGGGGGAGTCGACTCTCTTTTCCCTTTGGGGGTTCTATTTCCTTAGAGCTTTGTCACGCCAGTGTCCACATCTGGAAGGTAAGCTTTATTATTTCATTTTATTTGTATAATTTCATTTTGATTGCCCTCATTAAGAACTACACCCTATTCTATACAGTCCACTTACCGCTTTGTTTGCAAAGATCAAACAGTCCATTTTGTGGGGACTTGTCCTGTTCTGAGAGAATTTCGTGTCAGATGGCTAGGAAAGGTCTCCATCAGTCGGAGGGAAGTTATTAACCACCTGAGAATGGACAGTACGGTTGGCGGAATATTCGCAGATATACTCTTAAAGCTTGGCGTTACCGAGCATTTCTAATACTACAATTTAATTATGATCCTTAATCTTTAATAATAAGTAATCTTTATAAACTGTCTTCATAAAGAAAGCATAATTTATAAATATTCCTAAATTTGTAGAACTTGAGTAACACCAAACTCCAGGCAGACGGCTAATAGCCATGCCTTATTCTGCTTTAGTTCAAACTGTAAATATTGTATACAAAATAGTGTAATATGAATAAAGCGCATCAACAGCTGAGGTCATTAGCGCCCGGAGCTTTTTCCAGTGCACTGCCGGCCTCCGGACAGTGTTCTCTCGTTACAGACAACACTGTCCATCACCGGACAGTGAGCTGTAAGAAGCTCCTAGGAAGAGAAAATCTAAGGGTCAGCTGCTGGATTCGAACCCGGGACCTCCGCGTGGGAGTCCAGTATGCTAACCTCATAGCTAATCCCTTCCCTAATAAAGCGTTTATTATTATTATTATTATTATTATTATTATTAGCAGCCATATTCTGTCCCGGGTCCTCTAGAATCACCTCTTTTCTTGTTCACTCCATCAAACGTTTGCTATGCCTACCATATCTTTTGTTCAATCTAGTTTTAATAATTAATCTTGTAATTTATTTATATAGAATCTTATATATAAAATATAGTACTTTTAGTACTATATAGCGTGTTTTTCGACTTAAATAAATATGTAAATCAAAAACCAAAAAAAGGAAATTATTCTAATGTTAAATATTAAAAAAACAAAGTAATGAAGTTAAGAAATGAAAAAATTTAAATAATATTTGTAGACGTGTTTTAAACTAAATGTTAATCACTAATTACTTAGCGCCTTTATCACGTGTGTAAGTCTGTGCGTACGTGCGTGTACCGGAAGAGAGAGTCATGCTCTGGGGGAGGGGGAGGAATTACTTTGTAAGCAGGAAGAAGGTTAAAGGGATTTGCGTAAAGGGGCCAAAGGTTGGGGTTTCTTGTAAATTTATTGCCTTTGAGGAGAAGTGGCGAAGAACGGAGGTAGGATTTTACGTCACGCACAATAGGGCATACTACACTAAATGGAGAGCCTGCTCGAGCCACCACCATTGCGCGATTAGAAACTTAATTAATATAAATTAAGTTAAAAATAACCAAAGGGCGTGTTTTTCTTGCTAAGCTTGGGAAATTGGGTGCACGTTACCTGTAATTTTTAGAATAATTTAGGAATTTTTTTTTTTTTTTAATATTTTCTTTTTTAAGATTTTATTTTTGTCTTTTAACTAGTTAAACGTGGAATTTAGTTTTTTTTATAAAAACCCTACCACAGTGTGCGGAATTAAAAACAGACAATGACGTGCTATACACGTCGAACGCAGGGCAAAACAATCAAAAGTTTACAACGTAGTAATAGTCTCAGCAAGCGACTTTTTCTGCAATTTCTGGGGCTTGAGATTACAGAGCATTCTGTGATCATTCCAAGATCTTGCATCGTTTCACATATGCATTGCACATAGTTAACTAGGGACACAAGAGCTTTTACAAGGAAGAAAAGAGCTTTGAATTCTGTGCAAAATGAAATCATGCTCGTACTGAGGTCTGAACCTCTATCTAAGGTAAAAAAACGGCATTGCACAAGGGTTGAGAGCTTCTATTTGTGTGCGTAATTCCCAATCTCTAATGTGGAGACCAAAAATGTACCAACCACTTATCATTTGGCTGGCTCCCACCGCAGTTCTATTGGTAAGATAAAGGAAACATCCCACCAAATAATATTCTTATTGTATTTTATTAAAATTTCGAGTTTTTATAGTTAATGGCAATTTTATATTTTTCACAACGAGTCGAACGCACCGTAATAGAGCTTTGGTTTGACGTGTATTCACGTCAAATACACTTAACTGGTTAAAGTACAGTCGAACCTCGCTTAACGAGCATAATTCGTTCCAGAACCTTACTCGTTAAGCGAAATACTCGTTAAGCGAAACAATTTTTTTCATTTAAATTAAAATAAAAGGGGATAATTGCTAGATCAGCCACACTTACACCATTTTCTCGTTTCTCAATGATTTTACGTTTCAATTCTAACGTTATTTTAATTCTTTTCGAAGCCATTTTGTTAGAGGGATAACAAAATAAACACAATAATATTTAAACACAAATATCATTATATGGACTTCCCCTATACACCACTCATTCGGTGAAGTTCGGTTTCGACTGTATCAATGCATTAGATACGTGGAGAATATGAAACGCATATGCGTAAACAGGAATGACTAATCGAAGAATGCGCAGTTTTCGCTGACTCATCGAAAACTGCGCAGTCAGCGAAATGTCATTGGAAAACTATCGTTATGCGAAACATCGCTCGCTATAAGAATCAATTTGTTTTACTCGTTATGCGAATTACTCGTTAAGAGAGGTGCTCGTTATGCGAGGTTCCACTGTATATAACTTTCCGTCCTCATTGCCTCTTGGAGAAACGCTAGTGTATTTTAATTTCTCTTTCACCTCATAAGAAAACCATTCATTCAGACTTTCGTTGAGTTTAATTAGGAATCTGAGGTTGTGTCATCTATTGGTAAGAAAAGGTGTTTTTTTTAAAATAAATTCTTTGTTTTTTGAGACTTAAAAATGACTCAAAAAAAAGAGGAAGTCGCAGCAATTTCAGATTATGAATCAGTCTTAGCAAACCGGAAGTTAGTTTTACTGAATCATATTTTTTTCCCCCTCTTTCTCTAAATGCAATGCAATTTTGTCGAGAAAATGGGAAAGACACGTTCTAAAATTTAGGTCAGTATTTCACAGAGTTATGGCACTTGGCAACCCTCTAAATTGCCAATTTAGTACACTATTTCGTGCTTCAGAGTTTCTGAATATGGTGAATAATCAGAAGTACAACTTAACGGTTTTTTTTCTGTTTCTTTAATTTTTGGGGATTTTTTTTTTTTTAAATGATTTAAGGCGCGTCAACATCTAAGGTTATTGGCGCCCGCAGCTTTTTTCTTTTAGTGCAAGGCCGATCTCCGGACAATGGGTCCTCTTTACAGAAAACAGTGAGCTGTAAGAAGCTCATAGGAAGTGAAAATCTATTGCTCAACAGCCAGAATCGAACCCAGGCAATCTCCTGGTGGGAATCCTGTACGCTAATGTATCCAGAAAAGTCCGTTTCTTGGGGGATTTTTAAGGATTTCAGCTTATCTTTGGGATTGAAAACAGAATCTAGATAATTTTAGGTTTGATCCAAATTATTTTATTATTTTACTTTACTTTATTTCACAACTGTATAGTAAAAATATAATATTATAGCTCACGGTCCGGTGATGGACAGTGTTGTCTGTAACGAGAGAACACTGCCCGGAGGCCGGCAGTGCACTGGAAAAAAGGCTTTGGGCGCCAATAACCTCAGATGTTGACGCGTCTTAATAAATACAAAAATGAAGAAATATTATCATTTAAATTTTAGAGACTTGCTGCTGTAGAACAGTTCGTTTGGTTTTTAACATCTGAAAAATAGTAACTAATCACTCCAGCTGTTCTGCTTTAAATTACTTATTTCCTCTTCTTGTTATGATTGGCAATGATTTAAATTTGCATTATTCGGAAAATGGAAATGGGAAAATAGGAAAAGTCGTCAAAGAGTGACAGTTAATTTTTTTTCTTTAAAATTCTTCAGTTTTCCTAATTTTCTTTAAAATTAGTGTAAAATTCTATTTATGAACTTCGCGTACGAGATGATTTTAAGGTTTCTTGTAGGTCATTTTGGGAATCTTGTTTGTTTTTCTTACGTTTTTGCCACTGAATAGTGTTTGGTTTGTCTTCTAGCAGTCTATAATATTCACTTAGCATGTAGACTTTGGTGAAATTTGTCAAGATAGGAAATCTTTAGAAATAAATCAGGCTCCTCTATCTTCTGCAGGTAGTTGTGCCAAGGTCGTACTGCAGGAGCAGCAAGTTGCATTGCTTCATGTCTCTTCACGAATCAAGGCATAAGATTGTTCACTAAACATTTCTCGTACTTTGTCTCGTGACAGTTTTAAATTTATTTTACTTACACTTCATCTTTGAATGTATTTTTAACAATTCTTTCCCCATAGCATTAATATTCTTGAACATTTTCAACAAAATTTATTCTGTCTCAGACAATTAACCATTTATCGTTAAAATAAACACTAGCTGAATAAATATTTTTTAGTTTTAATGTCTTCTAGTTTCAATTTGGAAAGAAAATAAGAATTCATTTTGTAATTTGAATTAGTTTAGTTTATAAACAGCTTAGTAGGTCTGAAAAGGGTAATTTATAAAGAAGCTTTGTTGCTAACTTTGAAGTAGTAGTTGCCTTTTTTTTAGGCTGCTGTTTTAACTTCTTTCAGGCTTTTTTTATAAAATTAATATTAAACTGTCAGTATCTTTGAAAACTTTGTCAGGCAAATAAAATTAAATTTTTTTTTTTTTTATTTATTAAGTTATCTACAATCTGTATATACGTATATACAATAAGATTACTTGGTAAATGAAGAGCAGGAGGAGAGAAACTACCCAGTGGTAGCACTGTCTACGGGATATAATGATCTTTAGGTCTTCAGAGCTCAAGGAAGTCGCGGGGCCACTGGCGATTCAGTCTGCGAGGAGGATTGACAGAGGAGGTGAGAGACAGTACAAGAGGATTGGAGCAAGTGGAGAGAGTAGTATGGAATTTTTGATATTTAGTCTTGGCGAGTTGGTCTATGAAGGGAATGGTGAGGTCGTTGTGAAGAGTGAGGTTAGTCACCGTAGAAAGGAGCGTCAGCTGTCGGACGAGTTTTGACTGAAATGTCTCTGTACAGTCCATATGTTTGTAGGTTTGGCTGAACCCCCACAGCTCTAGTCCGTAAGTCCACATAGGTTTGAGAATAGTGTTGTATATTAAGCGTTTGAGTTCTATGGGTAATTTGGAGCGTCGTCCAAGTAGTCTGTAAAGCAGTTTCGCACGTTTTGCCATTTAAGTCTAGTATGTGTGTTCCACGTGAGTCGTTTGTCTATGTAGAGCCCAAGGTAGCGCACCAGATCTGTACAAGGAAGAGGATTGCTGTTGAAGAGGACAGGTGGACAGGAGCCCCGCCGGAGAGTAAACGTGGCATGCTGGCATTTCTGTGGGTTCATTTTAATCCGCCACTTCTTTGCCCAGGTTTCTATTTTATGTAAGTGTGTCTGTAACTTGTATGAAGCTGATGAAGGATGTGTGCTTGTAGCTAGCATGGCTGTGTCGTCTGCATATGTACAGAGTAGTGTAGACAGGTATGTCTGATGTGTGTATTGTGTAGAGAACAGGGCCAAGTATACTCCCCTGCGGCACTTTTGTTATTATTATTATAATTTTTGTTTTTAATTTATTTGATATTTACGATCTACAAACAATAACAATCAAAATAAATGAATAAAATGAAATCAGTGAATCTGATGTAAGAAGTCTTCTTAACTGGATCAGCTTGAGGAGAGAAACTACCCACTGGGAACACTGCTCGAGTTTCTTACATTACTGGAGCTGGTCACGAGGACAAGAGCTTTTCTGTCGTCGTGGAGGACGATCTGGAATCGTTGTGGAGGCAAGGTTTTGAATAAGAGGATTTCTGCAGAAAGGAATAGGGTCAAAGGATTTTCTGTATTTAGATTTAGATTCGTCAGTTATTAAAACTGTCCGGTAGGACAGTTGTATAAGGATTGATCGTCAAAAAGTGCACGAAAAAGCGTAACGTTGAAAAACACCCAACTTTGACAATTTTTTTCTCTTTTTCAATAAAAGATAAAATTCCCAAATTTTCTTTAAAATATAGGGCAAACCCTCCTTTATAACTGTAATTTTTTTGCAACCCCCCAGACCTAATAGATTTGGAGAAAAAAGTTGCCGAAAATGAGCAAAAACGGCATTTTCAGAAATTGTTGTTGTTGTTGTTCTTCTTCTTCTTCTTCTTCTTCTTCTTCTTGTTGTTGTTGTTGTTACCTTTTTTGTAAACTGCGTAGCGCCTAAACGCCCGAACCGATTTTCATGAATGAGGTGTTATTCGATTCGGACTTTTATGTAGATGTGCCTTTTGGGGGTCTCGACGCTGTACACCGAATGGGAGAGGAGTTAGCCCCTTTTATGTATGGCCCCCTTCAAAATTATTATTACTAATTGTAATAATCTTAGCCCGATTATAAAACTCGTCCGACAGATAGCTGACGCTCCTTTCTACGGTGACTAACCTCACTCTTCACGACGACCTCACCATTCCCTTCATAGACCAACTCGCCAAGACTAAATATCAAAAATTCCATACTACTCTCTCCACTTGCTCCAATCCTCTTATTTTCTTTCCAATCTAATTGTAATGATCTGTAAATCTTAGCCCGATTTTGATAAAATTTGGTAGGATGATAGAGTTAGGGCTCCCCTACGTAACATTAAAGCGGCGATCTGCTCTTACACTAGTTAAGGGGAAGTATAGCAATCGTTTCAAATTATCGACAAGTGAACTGATTTTCATGAATGAAGTGTCATTCGAATCGAAATTTTGTACAGACTTGCACTTTAAAAGTCTCGTCGCTATGCCTCATATGGAGGGGAGTTTGCCCCACCCAAGTAAGGCCGTTTCTAAAACTATTATTACCAATATTTCTATAACGCTTTGTCCGATTTTGATAAAATTTAGCACGAAGAAGTGATTAAAGCTCCTCTACATGGCTGTGAAGTGCCATCATGCTCTTACACCTACTAAGAGGAAGTACTGAAATCGTTAAAATTATCAATGGGTGAACCTATTTACATTAATGAATTGTCGTTCGATTCAAAATCTTTGCCTCTTCGCCTTTTAGGGAGAAGTACTGTAATCGCCCGTTTATTTTTCTTACTCCTCTTAAAAGGAAGGTCTGAAATCGCAGTTTAAATTTGCTTTTTACGTACAAATACCTTCCTATTTTATATAAAAAGGCTTTCTCAAAAAAATTGTTATTGAGGATGGTTTGGGGACCGCAACTATAATCATTCTTTAAAAAGATCTCTCCAGTGGTAGTTACGGTTCCTACTTAACACCTTATCAGGTTATAATGATAGAATTGCTCATTCCAAATTTAAAAAAAAACAGTAAAGCAGATATGTAACTTTGCAAAATTATTATTATTAATTAATAATTTATTGAAAATGTTGAGTACATGTATGTACATAACAGCCGAGTTCAGCATGACAGATTTGATAAAGTTAGGTTAAAGTACAATACTCTTATACATACATACAAATATGAAAGTAAATTTACAATTCAATGGAACAGAAAAAGAAAACAATCTTTCGAACTAAATAAACACTTTTTAAATACAGTAAAATAATATGATAGAAACAAAACTAATCATTTATTAAAAATTTTCTCAATTTTAATGCATTGTTGAAAAACTGAAATATGTTTTCTAAGTGATCGTAATTATTTATGTTTAATAAAGAGGCCACATGTAAATCTTTATATAAACTCAAATATTTTTTTCTATAGAATTTATAGAAAGGGCAGTTTAAGAAAATGTGCTGTAATGTTTCTTTTTCCTTGTAACACAGGACACACACCTCTTCCTCTCCTATGACGTGTTTATACTTATTTACGTAAAATGTTAGCAGAAAGGAGGAACTAACTCTCAGCTGGCCAATTAATCTGCTTTTATTGAAGGGTACATTTAGTGAGAGGTATAAGGGCGGAGAAGTACAGAAGTCGCCTATTAATTCTTTATATATTGTCGAGTAACTGGAATTTTGCATCCTTTCATAATCGACCTGAAATAAGGACAGTTTGTACTTTTCTATTATTTGACCCATGGTCTTCTTTAAAATAATAGGATCCTGTTCCAACCATGTAGAATAAAAGCCTAAATTATGTAAAATTGTTTTTAGTTGTGTCGCCCAGTTAAATTTGGCAATATTGGACTGCTGAGAGTCCAACTGCAAGAGTTTATTAAAACAAATCTTAGGGTATCTGTTTTCTGGCATGTTCATCAGTTTTAGCCACCATTTTACCGCCATTTTGAAAACGTGAAATTTTAGATTCCTTTGTCCCGTTTCCAGCCTAACCAAATAACCGGGTCTACAATGTGGCCATAACATTATGGATTTAAAAAATTTTGTTTGTACTATTTCTATATCATCCAGATATCTCAGTGCCCAGATTTCGCTGGCATATAGCAAGACCGAACGGACCATGCTCTCAAACAGGCGGATCTTAGCGGCCCACGAACCGGAATATCCTTTCGCTAAAATACCTCGCACAGCGCTGGATGCAGTGATTGCTTTAGAAATTCTATCCTTAGTGGCGAGACTGTACAAACCAGAATTGGAGACAATTATTCCCAAGTATCTGATAGAGCTAACTGTTTCTAAAGGCTCATTCTTATAATATAAAACCTCCTTAGCGGACCTGCCGTGACTTTTCTTAAATATAATTACTTTTGTTTTTGTAATATTAACTGTCAATTGATTCAAATAGCAGTAATCCTCTAAGACTGTTAATTTTTTTTGAGCTTCTCCGGAGGTATTTGAAAGCAGAACGGCATCATCGGCATATAATAACGAGGCGATACCCACTTTATGATCTATAGCTACAGTATTACAATTGTTTTGTATAAAGTGATTCTCAAGATCATCAAGAAATATTGCAAAAAGGGGCGGCGAAATTGAGTCACCTTGGAGAACACCCCTAGATACGCGAAATTCCTCTGTATATTGACCGGAGATACAGATTTTCGTAGTAGCTTTATTGTACATGTCTTCGATTATTTTAATAAATTTTCTGCTAATACCGTAAGAATACAATTTATGCCAAAGTAATGAATGAACTACCGAGTAACTTTGCAAAATAGACAAAAAGAAAAATCTATCCAAAAGGTACAAAAATCTCCTTAACAAAAACTTACAGTTTAAAAAGTTAAGTATAAGGGTTGATTAAACGCCAAAAGGTACACAAATCAGCAAGTACCCATCATTTCATTTATACTTCATTGATATGATTTAAGTAATTTTACTGCATTAACTTTTCCTTCACATTTTTAGAATTCATTAGATGTCACAGACCCTTATGCTGGCCATTTTCATCTACAAAAAATTTGTTCAAGTAGCACTGTAGATTGACTGTAATATCTATTAATCTATAATAATCAAACTATTAATTACAGGTTAAAAAGAAAACGTTATATAAAATAAAAAAAATTACGAGGCTACTTTCGGAAAAATCTCTACAAAATGGAAATTCTCTTTATCAAAAATTTTTTTCTGGTTGAAGGATTTTTATCCAGATAAGTTTCTGACTACAATAGAAGAATGGTTAAAAAAAATTGGCAATAAAACTGAACGAAACAAAATCTCAAAACATTACCTTCATTCTTCGAAGCATCACTCATACTCCTGCCTTTTACAAACTAATTCCTTTACATGGAGACCACTTCATTGGGCTTTACCTCGACAGAAGACTTACTTGGAATCCTCATACAAGTCTTAAAATCTCATACAGAACTCAAAATAGTTAGCATACTGGACTCCCACGCGGAGGTCCCGGGTTCGAATCCAGCTGCTGACCCTTAGATTTTCTCTTCCTAGGAGCTTCTTACAGCTCACTGTCCGGTGATGGACAGTGTTGTCTGTAACGAGAGAACACTGTCCGGAGGCCGGCAGTGCACTGGAAAAAGCTCCGGGCGCTAATGACCTCAGCTGTTGATGCGCAAAAAAAAAAAAAAGTAATAATTATCTGGCTTTATCGCAAATAATATAGTTTTCTTCAATCACACTCTCAATGTAGCTGTTCTTCTCACAATGTTATATATATGTTATGTAATATAAAATAAATAAGTATTGCATACTTTTAGGACAGCTAATTATTCCAGTATTTTACTATAAGTAAAATTAAATTACAATTGAGAAATGAATAATTGTTGTTGAATAATCTACTTGTTATTAACTGTGTGTTATTTGTGCTCACGAATATTTCGGTAAGACGAATTCAAGTCTGAAATATTGTTTTAAATCCTCCGTGATTCAAATTTAAACAGTAGCCGACTCTAACTTTGTCTTTTTCTACTTTAACATGCATGTATAAGATGTGACAACTTCAGAATAAAGGGCATATTAAAGATAAATCAGAAGAATAATTTGGAATAGAGTTAAAATAAAGTACCTATTTAAAAACGAAGATATAATATACATTTTATCATAATTATAACCAAATAATATTATGAACGAACTGGCCAGCATAAGGGTCTGTGACATCTAATGAATTCTAAAAATGTGAAGGAAAAGTTAATGCAGTAAAATTACTTAAATCATATCAATGAAGTATAAATGAAATGATGGGTACTTGCTGATTTGTGTACCTTTTGGCGTTTAATCAACCCTTATACTTAACTTTTTAAACTGTAAGTTTTTGTTAAGGATATACAAGAAGATCTTGAGGTCTCGTAATGGTGGGTGGAGTTAGAGACATAAAATGGTAAATCCGTAATCCTATAGAGTATTTTCGATTGAAAGGATTGTATTTTTTGGTGAATTGGAGTGTTCGATTGAACTCCACAGTTCAAGTCCATAAGTTCAAATTGGTTTGTGTACGATGTTAGTCTTTTTTGTTCCAATCGTAGCTTTGATTGTCCGCCAATTAGTCGTAACAGTAATTTGTTCCTTCGATTGAGTTCTAGTCTTACTCTAGTGTGCAGGTTCCATGTTAGTCTTTTATCGATGTACATTTATGTATATTAAATTTTTAAAACTTACTATTACAGTAGTCAGGCATTTCAAATATCTAACTACATAATATGTACTTTTTTACTACAATTTTGCTATCGTAAATTGCTCGCAGATAACCAGTTTTTACCATTCAGAAGATTACTTCGTTACTTCGGTAAATTCAGAAGTTGTTCTAAACCATTTACATCATAAATCAGCATTTGCTGGACAGACAACTAAAAATTGGTTGCAGATCACTTTTAGGACACTAACATAGTTCATCTTTAAAAGGGCTGCTTATTTGTTATTGACCCGCTCCTTTGCTTTTATAGTACACCTTTAATAATCAGGGGATATTTTACTGTTCAAATAATGAGTTTTCTAAATGTAACTTAAGCTCCCCGTAACGAGAGTTATTTACTGGTTTAATCAACCTTTTTGACCAGTTTTTAGGATTGTCGTGTAACATGATAGATTAGGCTACAGTTTAGAAAATGTCATTAAAAGAAAAAAAGAAAAGAAAAAATGCATTTTATTTTACAAACAAAAAATTATTGAAATCGAAAATTTCAGATGCCCTTATCCATCTTAAGTATGCTAGAGATTATTGAGAACATCCGCATTGTTTAAAACTAAATTACGTCAAAAATTAAGGAAAAAGAGTAATACTGCTATAATGTATTCTACGACAGCTCAATAAATAATTAGCATAAAAACCTGCCTGCAAAAAATAATCTTGGTGTTCATTTTACCTTCAAACCAAGTGAAGCAAGGCAACGCCCAAACTGCATGGTGATGACCTCCCCCCAAAAAGTAACATAACCTAACCTAGTAACCTTAACATCGCCAGCCTAAATGAGGTTCAGATTGCCACTAAGACTTGGAAAAACAAAAATTCTCATTAAATTCAAATATGTTTGTATAATTCACGGAAATATTTGGCCAGGAAGAGACCAAAAATGGTAGTATATTTTGTGTAAAAGATATTTTGGTCTCTAGGTCTTTCTATCTACACTTCTAAATAAAATATTAAAGCTTAACACAAAATTGAGGTTAACGTTAAGCAGAACATAACGGAGTAGAGAAGTGCCAGGCTGTATGGTAAGCAGGTTATTGGAGTACTGCTGTGCTTATCTCCGAGGAGTTTCTTACCCCTCCTCCCATTCTCTTTACCTCATACATTATTACAATACTGCATTAGCCCGCTTCCATTGCTCCAAGAAAAATTGTCTGTAGTTTACATATTGATGAATTTACAGTTCTTCAGTTATTTCTCACGTAGCACTAGTCATCGATGGGTGCATTTATTTTCTTACTTTATTACCTCATACTCTCTAAATATTTCGTTCGGGTCATATTTTCAAATTAGAATTTTGGAATACGAACTCTGATCATGAAAAAAAAAATTTTATGAGATATGTTTTAAATTGCAGGACCTGGAATTTTTATTTTTTAGGTACTGCATTGGTCTGTCGGAAGTTAAAAATTGACTTTTCTTGGTTGGAATATTCTTGGTAATCAGTGAGATCATGCATATCTATTAATCAGTGGCATAGCGCCTCATTGACAAGACTTAAACTGATTGTAGTAGGACAGGTTTTTTAAAAAAAATGCTATAAAAAATATGTTCCTAAAAAAATAAATCAACTACAATTTGGTAAAAATTTTAGTTTTTAAAAAAACTAACTGTATACAGCTGTAAGAAGAAGTCTTGTGAGTGTGTCCATAAGATTTTTGAAAAATGGTTCCATTTATATGCATTGTGTAATATAAATCAACTACCATTAGAGAAGGTCTTGTGAGTATGCATTAAAAATTAAATTAGAAATAAAAGTTAATATTCATGGCCAATTGAGCCGAAAATTGCCGACAAAAACCGATCGTATTCGGCTTGTTAGAGAGAAGAGAGAGAAATGTGATATTAGAAAGCCCGTTAAGGCACGATGGGTTACAGATTCTAGAATTCCTGGAATTAGCAGTTCTCTAACCCATCGATCTTTGTTGGCTAAGGTTTGTACGGACTTTACTACTCTGTCACGAGTTTATCCTCTATATCTCAGGAACGGAAAATCGCAGACGCTTCAAATTTGATATTTCGTTCAAGTGCCACCAGGGGAAGCGACTATAAATTTTTGGTCAAAATAAGTGCACCGAAATTCCCTTTTTACTGAATAGATTTTTCACTTTTTTAACTTTTTTTAGAAAAACCACTCGATGGATTTTCTTTAAACTTGGTATAATTATAGCTCACAAATAGTTCTATAACTTTTATAGGAAACATTTTTCTGGAATACTTCGATTAAGGGTTTTTGGGGGGGAGGGGTTGGTTAGTCAGGGCGGTAAAATGCCTGTTTGGTGTTTTCTATGCACTGTCGGCCACTCTCTGGTTAATAAATAGCACTGTCCTTATTGGATGTTAGCAGTTAAAGGTAAAAAAAAAAAATCTAACGGCAAGCAGCTGGAATTGAACCCATGGTCTAGGTGTAGGCATCCAGGGCCATCCTAACCATTGTGCTAACCTTTTCCCTGTTTATATGATATTAACATCACTTTTCTTTTTTTGCAGGTATGTTTGAAAATGGGATTCTGTGAAGTTAGAGGTAAAGTATTATAGCTTAAGTTGCTTACATTTTTAATCTGTATATTAATGCTTAAGTAAACTTGTTTCTTTTTTCTCGAAGCTGATCTGAAGGCTTGTCTCTTCTAAAAACCTGTTCTTAGATTCATTGTCGACAAGTTCATGAATTTCACACTGAACTTTTCAGGAGCTCTTCCTACCTCCTCCCTAAAAATTTTCTGTTCAAAGATTACATCTTTTAACAATGTGTTTGGTTTGTATTTTGAATAAGTGAACAATACAATAAAATAGCAAGGAAAAAGGAAATGTATCAATCAAAAAATACAAAAGCAAAAAACAATTAATGAAAACAAAAAATGTCATTTCCTGGTTGTATATACAATCGGATTATATATAAATACGTGAATTTAATTATAAACATAGTCATTCATCAATCACAAATGAACGAACTTTTAAGCAGTCGATTACATCGTTCAACACATTTATTGAATTTATTAAAAGAATATCTTCAGTGCTATATTTTTTATTGTTGAAATATTTGTCAACGTACTTCTCTCTTATGTTATTGTAAACAGGACATGATAACAAAAAATGACGAGAAATTCCAATTCCAGTTTGTGCATAAAGCCGAACCACCTAATACGTATTTTGAACCTTTATATTGTCACCTTCAAAATAACTTCCTTCTGAAGCTACACAGCTCTGGAGACGTTTCTTCCACTCCTCATAGCAGTGCTCGAACTCCGTTACTGGAATAGCCTTCAGCTGGTCGGTTACAGCCCTTTGAATGTTTTCTGTCTGTCCCAAAATGAGTTCCCTTGAGGTGATTTTTTTCAACTTCGGGAAGAGAAAAAAGTCACAAGGACTCAAGTCAGGCGAATAAGGAGGCTGAGAGGAGCCACAGGAATGTTTTTACTCGGCCAAAAAACACGTTTATTGAAATTACTGTGTGACAAGGAGCATTATCGTGATGCAACACCCACTTGTTTTTGATGTTTGGTCTCACACGAATGACCCTTTTTCGAAGTTTCGTCCACAAAGAGTTTCTACCTCAAGGTCAAACGGTCAGTCAACACTTTTACCGAGAGGTTCTTGAAAAACAAGAAGCTGTTTAGACAACTAATGTTCCTATTTAAAGGATTAAATTTAAATCATATATACTTAGGTCGTAGCAACTCGGCAGACGGATTCTATCCATGATGATAAGTGCTACTGATTTATATTTATCTATTCTGTATAATGCACTCTATTTCTTAGTAAATGCACTATTATTATTATTATTATTATTATTATTATTATTATTACTATTATTATTATTATTATTATTATTATTATTATTTCATTTCTGACTCCTTATTAGGGAAATCACTTAGGGGGTGGACTTTGCCACAACCCCTTATCTAAATTACTATCTATCTCTCAGAGTTAAAAACTAAATCCAAATAATAACGGGCTGCACGCGGCGATTGGCTGTATTGATCTGCTTAATGGGCAGCATTCAGGAACTTCGGACGATACGGACCGTATCCAGGAGGACTGCCTTCTGCGCCTCTACAACCAGATCAGTGGATAGGCCCAACTCATTGACAGCCGTCACCGTTGTTCTGGGCACGAGGCCACTTGTGGAAAGTATTATAGGCGCAATCGTCGTTTTGTCCAGGTTGTACATTTCTCTTAGTTGGAAACTAAGGTCCTGGTACTTCCGGATCTTTTCGCCCCTGCTTTTCTGCAAGTTATCATCATTGGGTATGGCGATATCGACGATATGTACCACTCTATACTTCCTATCCATAACTAGTATGTCCGGCTTGTTGTTAGCAACACTCCTATCCGTTACTATCTGAGTGTCCCAATATACTTTTGTGTGCGCATTCTGCAGCAGCTTCGGCGGGTTATATTTATAATATGGCACTTCTGTCTTCAGCAACCCAAACTTTGAGCAAAGTGCTTTATGGATAATTTTAGCCACATTATTGTGCCTGAAAAGGTACTCCTTCGGCGCAAGTACTGAACATCCTGAAACTATGTGCTGTATGATTTCCGAATTGGAGTTGCACATTCTGCATTTATCGTGCACTAGACTTTCCCCTAGAACCCATCTTCGATACGCCTTCGTAGCTATCACCTGGTCCTGCATCGCTTATTATTATTATTATTATTATACTTAGGTCGTATCATATCATTGAATTATCAATGTATGCAATGGTTCCTTATCAAGAAATGTTAACAATTTTTGAGGTTTTTCCACACAGCCTCAAAGAAATGGTACAATATCTTGAATTGGAAATTAAGGGTACGATCTTCTATGCTTGCTTATCAATTAATTAATCGATTGTATCGATAAAAAAAAAAATCTAACTATTTTTATCTACCTTGTTCTTATTGTGAGATTTGTATGTGTTACGTCAAAATAGTCAAATTAAGGCAAGTTATAGTACCGCACCTGTTATTTTTATTGCTGCTAATTACTGTTTGCAACAATCTTCTGCAAAAAAATTAACTGAATTGTAGGCGAATCACTCCTCGATTGGCTGAAAAACAGAAGCAAAATTCTGAAGTATTACTGAAGTTGTTAGGGTTCATTAGAAGAATAATTCTTTTGTCTCTATATTACCCGCATCCCATAATCCTTACTTAATAAATGAAATGAAGATAAAGCAATTTTTAAAAAAATAAGAAAACCGCTTGATTTTATTAAAATGGTTTTTTGGTTGCTAAAAATATTCGGAATAATTATTTTTTTTATTTTAATCTTTTATATTATAGAGTTTTCTTTTCCTCGTCCTTTATTTTGCAAGGAAGTCGTCCCCCCATTCCAAGATATTCTTTTAGTAAGAACGTCAGGACATCCCTTCTCTGCCGACTGTTCTCGTCGTCGTCGTCTTCCGCCATTTCCACAGCCACCATCATCCAGACGACTGCTCTTTAACTTTCATAATGCTTATTTGACAGCATCGCTTCCATTTAGTATTACAATGATGGGAGCTCTCCTCTCTTAATCTGTCTTTTTTAATTTATTTATTTATTTTATATTCAAAGCTTCTTTTTAATAAAACGTTGTCATTTTATTAATAAATTATCATAAAATTATTATTTATTTTTTTCTCTTAGCCGTGTCTTGATGAATGCATTTTCTATCCTAAGTTCTTTTCACAAATATCTACTTTACATTCATATATATATTTTTTTTATTAACTTCAGCAGTTTAGCCGGCATTAACTGATAAACATTTATTATAACATTTTTGGGACTGGCAGCAAAAATGTGTTATATCTTTGTAATTTCTTGTAAAGTTTATCCGATTCCTGTAGCTTCATTTCAAATTTTTTTTGCTACTGATTCAAAACTTAGTTTATGATTCTTCAGCTTCTTTAATCGGTCGTTCTAATTAATCTTTTAATTTAAATCGTTGAAGATTCTACTTTATTTAGTGAGTGATGCAAATAAGCGCATAGTCCCAACTTACCAGTACTTTTATATATTATTTATTTATTGCTATATGAAATACATCTATTAGCATTAGATTTATCATTCTCAGTATTACAATTTAAAATAATATCCTTTGCAAAATAATTATACAGGGTGTTCATTTTAAGACGGCTCAAATGCATTTCATGCTTAAATGGTTGATCTGAGCAAAAAATGGTAGAGGAAAAATATGTTGCCCGTCAACTCTAGTTTCAGAATATATGACTTGATTTTAGATTCCTGATCGCGTACGCGGCTGATGCGCGACTAAAAGTAAGGGTTCGCAGTTGATCCCTATTTTCATATACACAGTTTTAAAGAGTATAAAAAGTTATGAAAGAAACCGGAAACCGCAAATTGATATCTTTAAAATTAAAGGAGCTAGGCAATTTCAAAATCTGGTATTCATTAATCATATTTCAATTTTTTGACTTGTTATTTTTTTCATCCCCTTTCTACTGAAAATATTGCCAAGGCAGTGAAGCTAGTATTTTTCTTAATATCGGGAAATAAGTCGTTTTCCGAGTGATTTTTCTAAGAAAAATCAAATGTTAAGAGCTTTAGATGTTCTCAAGCATTCACAAAATGGCTAAAAATTAATTTTACATCTGTTACAAACAAGAAGGTTTGGTAATTATTTGGTAATTTTGGGAGAGTTGCGTTTAATTACCAAAAAAAATTGGAAACCTCCTGCCACATATTGAAGTGATCAATATCTTTCATGTAAAGGATCAAACTTATTTCTTAATTGATCAAATAATGCATTTTACTCAACTTGTGAAGTATGTATTGTGCCTTCAAAGGTGCCTCCTCTGGCTCGCAAGCCAGGTTAGCCAGGAGGTTATCAACTGCTCTCTGTTCTGTGGAGGCACCTTTGAAGACACAGCCCGCGTATGCGGGCAGGAATCTAATATCGTCACATATTCTGAAACTAGACGTAACGGGCAACAAATTTTTCCTCTCACCATTTTTTGCTCAGATTAACGTTTAAGCATGAAATGCATTTGAGCCGTTTTAAAATGAACACCCTGTATAGTTACAAAATAATAAATATTGTTCACAAAAAAGAGAAGAAAACAAAACAGAACTACTAAGTAATGGAGGCAGAGTTCTTCAACTTTACATAATATTAATTATAGATATTGACAATGTCGTTAAGTTTCATTTTAATTCTGCTGACAATCTACAGATCTCTAACAGGTAAAAATAAACATTATTTATTGTTTCAACAATATCAAAAGTTAAAATATTAACAAGATTTGATGTGCTCTTGTCAGATACAATATTGTTTCAAAAATTTAGATCGAAAGCTGAAATAAATAGAGCATTCTAATAAGAGATGTTCCACGCTATTTAATATTAGATGTTTGCACAATTTACATACTTTTTCCTTATAAATGTAATATACATCACTGTTTATTAATAGTCTGTCTACATTATTATTTACTGTTCTTAATTGGCTAGTAATCCTTAATTTATTAATATTAACAATTAATGTGAAGTAATATTGAGGTTCTAAGAAACCACAGTTACAAATATTTTTGTATATTGAGGAATAACTGAGGTCGCAGCTCTATCGATATCTAAACTCAGGAGATCATTTATCATTTTCCGTATCAGTCCACTCTTATTTTCATCTACAAAATAGGCATTCAGTAAATTCTAGTACTTTGTAAGAATTTCAATTTTGGTTAAATTGTATGTCTTATTTAAAATAATTTTTAATTAATAGTCACTAAGATGGTTCCTTCATTAAGCAACGTTAGCATTGAGTATTTGACTGGCTAATTGCTAGCTCATCAATATAGCATTCATGCCTAACTTGCTTGTAACAATGTAATGACTATAATATCGGAATTCGGTTAAACTACCAGCCTTTACGCTCCTACAACTTTATGTAACTCTCAAGAGAATATTAGAGCGTCCTAAAGGATTTTGTAGTAAATTAATATCTCTATAAAGTTTGTTTTAACGCCAAGATCTTGCGTTGTTTCATCATTCTTAATTAGTGCACTATAATGAAACAATGATTCTAGGATATTTTTTTTTTAATCATCTAATGGAATGTCCTTTGTTTTTAGTTTGTCCAAGCTTAAATGGGATTAATTGTCCTCAGAAACTTTGAGCTTAAACAGTTTCAGTGAGCTGTAATAGAAGCTCCTAAGGAGAGAAAAATCTAAGTGCTAGCTGAATTTTCTACTCAGGAACTCCGTATGCTAACTGAGCTTAATTCACTGAACTACAAGATTCTAATGTTCCTTATATTCTCTAATCGTCAAAAATTAAGAGAAATTCGAGTAAATCTAAGGTTTATGTTTACTCTTGTTTCTGATTGATTTTTGTTTTCACTTTGCGAACAATAAGAAGTAATGTTTCCTTTTACGTTTCACAATACGTTCAATAAACAAATTGTCCAATTCAAAATGAAAAATGTTTAATATAATGTATAAAATATAAAAGAGTGTTTCTTATAACGAATATATATCTTGATTTTTATTTTTTCATTTGTCAAGAAACAACAATGAGAGAGAAAAAAAAGGGTAAAATTAGGACGTTATTACATTTCCATTATTGAACAATGAAGGTTTGTCATAATAAAGGCTGGCTTGCCATTCACTGTGGATAACAGTAGAGAGAGGTTATATCAAGCATGGCCCACATCACTCGCATTTCCTTATGAATGAAACCAAACCAATGTCTTCTCCTCTCTCTCTCTTCCTCGCATCAATCTCTCTCTCCCTCATTGTGTTGTAGCGTGTGTTAGTGTGCGTGTGTTACGTGTAGCTCTCTTCTACAAACAGAAGACAGTGTCTGGGCTGTTATCCCCATTATAGCGACCTGTTGTTAATGATAAATAATTGGGTAAATTAAATATTTTCATTTATTTTATTAGTTTTCCTTCTCTTTTATTTATCAGCCCCAGAAAAAATACAAAAATCATCACCATTCTCAGCGTTCTAACTCACAAAGTAACCTTCACACTCCGAAAATTTGAGCCATGTTTAATTCTCGTCAACACAAACAACACGAACTGCTCTCTTTTGCACTTATCAAGGAAAAAGAATTATTACATGTTTTCATTTAGGAAATACCATCTAAAAAGTATTTTTATTCTTCCATTATTGTAATTATTATTATAGCATTGTAATTATGATTATCATTGTATCGTTATCATTGTATCATTATCATTATTATCATTATTATCATTGTATATTATCATTATTATCATTGTATCATTATTATCATTGTATCAGAATCATTGTATCATTATCATTGTATCATTATCATTATTGTAATTATGATTGATAACTTCATTTAAAATGTCTTTCTCAAAGTTGTTATATCTACTAGAGACGTAGGTTTGTGTTCGTGTTATTATATTTTTTTTTAAACCTGTACATTACACTGAAATGTAGCCTTACAGAAAAGTCTACCCCTAACCTCATTCCGAGAACTGCTTAAAAACGATTTTTTCTTTAAAGTAATTTATGACTGAAATAGGCAATATACTTTCTTCTTCCTGAATTAATGAATCTGTCTCCATGAAAAACAATGAACAGTACTCTACATTTATCTACGAAGTTGACGGAAAAGCCTGGGAGCCATTTTCGAAAAAGTGAATTATCCATTAAATAAAGAGATTCTTTCGATTGAGGAATTTTCCTCAAATTCAATGTTAAAAGTACTCGTATATTGAACCCACAATTTACAGTGCATAAACGATAGAACCGTACTTTACAGAAGAATAGCATTTGTGGTGAACAAAAATGAACTAAAATAAAGCAAACGTACCACATTCTCATCGTCCAGACTTCTGTCCTCCAGTCTTCTTTAGCAATGATCCTCCTTTCTCGATGATACTCTCCTCGTGAACTGGTACGGTATCTTAAGCTGACTGTAGACAAAATATTGTGGAAAACCCAAGCTGACATCAGGAGAATATGTAGAAACCATAGGTATTTCTTACATGGTAAGAGGCCTGCGACCACTTTAGGTCTTTATTAAGTGAGGGGGGGCCTTTGTTCGCTGCAAAAATGGGGATACAGGAACTGCCTTTGCGGGGTTCTGGTTCCCCCCAGGTTCAAGAGCAGAGCAGTGGTTTCGTAGTGGTTGTGGTGTTGCAGCGATGATCAACTCCTTTTTATCTTCTCTTTGGAAGGAAGATAGAGGGATTTTTACCTCCGCGAGTATATCCCCCCTCCATCAAAATAGATAAATGACAAGCAGTAAGTGCTCAACTGTGCCCAACTTCTTTATGCTTCTAGTATGTTGGAGAAGGAATGACTTAATTTCCGAATATTAGCCGTTCTTAAGGGGAGTGAACTATTCATCTACCTATTCCGTTAATATTTTATTCTAATTTTATTTTTGTGGTTAGAGTGGAAAGTGATTCTGTCGCAAGGAGCCGAAGGCGATAGTTGTAACCTCCCGTGCATGAAAACACTTCTACACTAGTTATAGACAGTATTCTTCCCACCACTAAATATTTGAAACTCGACTAAATATTTGAAACATGATTAAATATTTGAAACACGACTAACAATTTGAAATACAAACATAACATGTGAAATAAACCAAGGTGGTTGGTTACACCACAAATGATTTTATAAATCAAAACAAAGTTAGATTTCATACGTCTAGAAAACTATTAAAATCAACACACAAAATTGTTTAAATTAAATCGTATTAATTTGCATAGCAGTAACGTTTTGATTAACTTAACTTCCTTTGCTGTTATTATTGAAATAAATTAATTAATAACCAATTTTTCTATGCATTTCTATAAAAAGAAATAAGCAGAACTGAAATAAATAGATTTATATCAAATAAAATATGGTAATCTAATTAAGTATTCCATATCAGAGAGGAAATTGACTATTATAAATATTCTTCTAAACTCGTGCTTTTAGTTTCAAGGAAAAAGTATTATTACAACATGTTTTCATCAGGTAATACCATATAGTAATAACATTACTTTTGTTCTGCCGTCATTGAGATTTATTACATTGAATCGTAATTGTAATTGATAACAACGTTTTAAATGTCTTGCTCAAAGTTGGCTAGGTTACATGTCTGACGTAGATTTGTGATCGTGTTGTTATTTTATTCTATTAGTACGAGAAGCCATTGTGATCAGCCATATTTTCGATTTTAAAGATTTTATTGATTATCGATTTATACTGAGATAAGATATCTAGCAAAGTTAATATGTGTTGACCACATTTATGAATATAATGATTGCTTAATCGTGCATGAACTGTATTCATGGAGAACTTTTCTCTATTTTTAGTGAGTCAGTTAATTTTTTTTGTTTTATGTCTGTTACTGCGCAGTAATTTCTACAATGAGAAAATGAGAAATATCATGGCGTACATACGCATTATTACAAGTTTTGTAAATATCGTTCTTATTTGAAAGGTCGTCACGATTGAAGGGTGATCCTGTAGAGGAAATGAACTCACTTATCTTAAGAAATTGGATTTCCTACGGTTGTAAACCATTCTTAACGATCTCAAGTTAGTGCTGTGCATTCCAGAACGTGGAGAGAGATTCCTGGTTTCAAGTCCTGCTGAATGGCCTTAAGATGTTTCTTTTAAAAACTCTACAACTCATGGTGTTAGGACAGTATTGCCTTAGAAACTGTCCAAATGCTGGTCCAGAAATTGGGCTACTGACATTAGTGACCACTGGTGGAGATGAGTTGAAGTGTAATGGCTTTCAAAAAAGAGATCCCGGGTTGGAATGGATCAGCTAATTTTATTTTGCAATCGGGGCCTTGCCCCATACAAAGGAGTTTGGGTACAATAATACAAAAGTATACATTAATAATAGCTTTACAATAGTATAACCAAATATGAAATTTGAAACTGTTATTAGATTAGTAAAAATTACAAAAAGAAATACACTGCTCCACAAAAAAAGTGGCGCACTTTAAAAATGCGTTATTTTTTCTCCTCTGTAACTTTTTTGTTCTACATTTTATTTTAGTTAGCAAATATAAGAAGTATAAAGTTAGGTGGGGGCTAAAATAAAATAAAAAATAATCTAAAAGAAATAAAAACTTTTAATTTAACAAAAAAGTACTTCTCAGCAAAAAATGAGTTTGAAAAAAATGTATTTCTTCTGATTAAAAAAAATATTAGTAACGTGTATTACCTCCTCTGGCTCGAATTACTGCATCTAATCTCCTTGGCATACTCCTTATTAAGTTTCTCACGAAATCTTGTGTTATTTGCTCCCAAATCTCTACGAGAGCACCTCGCAACTCTTCTAAGCTCCTGGGAGGATTATTACACCTTCTTAATCGCCTACCCAGCTCATCCCAAAGATGTTCGATTGGATTCAAATCTGGGCTGCGTGCTGGCCATCTAAAAACGCGAATGCCAGTATCCTGTAGATACTGAACAACACAGGCAGCAGTGTGTGGTCGGGCATTATCTTGCATGAAAATAAAATTTTCCCCAATAAATGGCGCATAGGGTATCACATATTGCTGCAAAATTTCCCTCACATACAAATCTGCATTTAAGATTGCCCTGTTGAACACGTGGAGCTCAGTCTTAGCCTCCATAGAAATCCCAGCCCACACCATCACTGAACCACCTCCGAATGGTAGTCTACTAGAAATATTGCACGGAGCGTAGCGCTCCCCAGGCCTTCGGTAAACTCGTCGTCTCCCATCAGGTGCGTAGAGAGCAAAACGGGACTCGTCTGAAAAGAGAACGTTACTCCAATCGTTCTCAGACCAGTTGCAGTGTTCCCTAGCGAACTCTAGACGGGCTCTCCGATGGTCTACGGTGAGCAATGGTCCTGTGGCTTGCTTCCTAGGGCGTAAATTCATTTCAGCAAGCCTTCTTCGTACAGTTTCGGCACTGACTGAAACTCCACGAACAGTACGCAGTGTTTGAGCTGTTTCAGAAGCAGTTGATGTACGATTTCATAGAGTGTGAATTCTAATAAATCGGTCATCAAGTGCTTCTGTGGCTCTTGGTCGACCCGAACCTTCCCTGCGAGTGCAGAGGCCTGTCTCCCGGTAACGTTGGATGGCTCTACGGACGGTGGTCTCAGGCAACCCTAACGTTCGTGCTGCGTACCGCTGAGTCCGTCCATCCTCAACTAAAGCAATAATACGGGCCACCTGCTCTGCAGTAATCACCATTTTTTTGAGAATTTGTAATGCTTTAAACTTGAAAAAAGTAGAAACGCAACTGAAGAGGTCAATAAATTTATTTACTGTTGAGGTAAAGTTCATGTTGTTGTTAACACAAAAAGACCGAAGGGGATTAAACGAGGAATTGCTTCTTTATTTACAAGAAACTTTGGACCTTGATTCGATTAATTGTTCCCTGACAGTTTATGAAAATAATTAAAACTAATAATCTTTCCCCAAAATGTGATAAAACAACAAATAAACGCTTTTTTCAAAGTGCGCCACTTTTTTTGTGGAGCAGTTTAGAAGATTACAAAAAAAATGATTTTAGTGTGAAATAAAATAATGTGTAGAATTTTGGAGAGCGTGTGCAAAGACAGAGCCAAAACTTGAGATAGGTGAAAGAGCAAATAATGGTATGAATTTATTACGGAACATGTTATAGACTGGACAAATACTATAAAAGTGGTAAAGACTTTCTTCAATATTTTACAAAATGGGCATAAATTTAGTGGATACAAATAATAGGTATTACCAGCCTTACCAGAAAATTTAAAAATATGCTTTCCTGAGAGTCTAACTTGTAAACAGAAAGAAATAAAAAATTAATCAGAAAACAAGTAGTCTCTATATAAAGTACTATGAATATACAGGGTGAACCAGTAAGTAATGTCCATAGGCCTACTGTGTGTAGTAAAGCTAAAGGGGAGTACAATGACGTATTGGCCAACTTCATACTTTCCACTATTCTTGAGTGACGTCACTTTAAATTTTGTTTCTAAAATCATTACTTTTTTCCAATAAAAATGTTATTACTCAGAAAGTTTTAGTCCGAATTCGATTCTGACGACACGGTTAGAAAGACAGATAAATTTTCTAAAAAAATGATACCATTTCGAAGCATAAGTTATTCTCCAAACAGCCTCAATCTTCCTCCGGATGCTGGAAAAATAAAAGTAATCGAAATTTTTAAGAAAACTCATTAGGCCCTTACGTGATCATTATCAGACCTAGGTTCTGGCACTTTTTATAAACGTTTCCTTGCCTAATGGGCTTTCTAACGGTATATCATTTTCCAGGATTCCTTTTATCTTTGTATGAGAAATTGCGTTTGTTTTGCAAGAAAACGTGTTCACGAGCACACAACAGTGTTAGTTATCAAGTTGTTTAATTCATTGAAAACTCTCTTAGATGGACCAGTAGTCAATTTTTAATGTAGATTGTCTTAAAATAAGGAAGTCAAAGGTTACAAATTACACTTAACTCAACCAACCCGCATAGCCACGCCCTGAAGAAGACAATATATCTGTCGAAACGTTGGTAAATAGGACGAGTTGTTGTTTTTACTTGGACCGATTTCTCGCCAATTTTGAATCCTTAATAAAGTATTATATTCAGAAACACGTAACTTTTCAAGGTCGGAATTATAAAGGTAAAGCTGATGGAGGACAAAGCTCGCCGTAAACCATCCTTAAATATTCAAGGATCAGAAATGCTTTAATATGTTCTCTTCATTTATTTCTCTTAAAACCCAAACGACTTGAGAAACCCAGTTATATCTGGAGCCGCCTCCTAGATCAGCCGAAGAAAAGGGGAAATAGTCTTTCGAAGCACAATCTAGGAAAGCGGCCCTCACTCATTGACAGCATCTTCAAAACCCAATTTAAAGCAAGTTTTAGAATTATTAGTTTAACTTGTGAAATATCATACTCCAGCCTTAGACAGATTTATCAAGGTGGAAGCATCTCTTAAAAAACTGTAAATGTGTACTTACAATTATATCGGAGTACGTGAGCCTCCAAATATTGACAATGATCAGGCAATAGTCCTTAGATTTTCTCCTCAGGATCCTTTAACTCTCTCTATCCAGTTATTGACAGGAGAACATTCTCCAGAGACCAGCAGTGTACGGAAAAAAAGGTTCTGGACGCCAAAGACCTCCAGCTGCCCAAGTTATTTAACAGAAAATTAAAAATACTAATAATTCAACACCGAGGTGTTGTTTCCCTTTGTTTTTAGAATTTGTTTGTCACCTTTTTTTAACCGTTTAAAAAGGATACAAAAAAAATGATGTAAAATGGAATATTACGGTATGTAATATGCTCCGATAGGAGAGAGCAATTTCTGCAATAAAATTTGGTCTCCCCTATAATTCAACCAGTTTATAGATCTAGGTCTTAACAAAGTACTGAATTATTGCAGCTGGCTTTTTATGAGTTTTAGGAAGGAAATTGGCAATATGGCCATTTTTTACTTATTTAATGCGTAGATCGTCGTTGATGTATTTTTTTTTCTTCAGGCTTCATTAATTTATTTGATAGTAAAATATTATCAAGTGATAAAAATGAATTATGTATTTGTATGAAGAAAGAAAGAATATTGCCAATTTTAGTCATTTAATGGCTTCATTCATTTTTGACTGAAATTGGCAATATTCTTCATGCCTTCTGGATTAATGAATTACGTCACCAAAAACAACGAACAATACATTGAACTTGATCATTTATTAAATATTAATAAATGTTTAACAATATTTAATAAATATTATTAATTAAATATTAATAATGAATATTAATAAGTAATAAAAATTCCTAATTTGAGAGATATTGGATGGAATTGCCAATTCAATGAAAAGATTTTTTTGTAGTTGTTAGGTTTATTTGAAAATGTTTGCCATTAAAATGAACTTTTATAATTTTGTCGTTAATTATTTGTAATTATTAAAAATGTTGTTTAAGAAAATATGGTGAGAGAATATTGAATGAGTATATAATATACATCTGATTTTTCTTTGGTTGTCAATACAAAAATTACTGCCAACGCCTTTTGTCACGAATTTAAATAAATTATAAATGTCATTTTGGTGGGCGTGTACAATCTAGAGGGCAAAAGTTCAACGTGATATTGTAGGCAGTTTGCATAATATTGAACTTATTTGAAATAGATGTGGGTATTCACCGAGTGTTTACACTAATTTTAGAATAAACTATGACAGTTTTCTCAGAATAAAGGGTACGTAAGCATTTTGAAGTAAAATTAGCTCCATTTATTTGTCAATGACACTTTTTGGGCTGTGGAGTTGTTAATTGTGTTGAAGAATTAAACCTCAAGCAAGGCCGCCATTTCTGGCGATTAAATTAGAAATATATTCTGCGAAAATAGATAATAAAATTGTTTCATATTTTCTGCGAAAATAGATAATAAATTTGGATCATATTTCCGTTTCATCAAAATATGAGGAGTTTGATAAAAAATTTAAAAAAAGACGTACATCCTAAACTGCGTCAGTACCTACTAAAATACTTTTTTTACGGTCTTCAAATTGTAGTCTTCATTAAATTTAATAAAAAGGGAAGGGATTAGCTATGCGGTTAGCGTACTGGACTCCCATGCGTAGGTCCCGGGTTCGAATCCAGTAGCTGACCCTTAGATTTTCTCTTCCTACTAGCTTCTTACAGTTCACTGTCCGGTGATGGACAGTGTTGTCTGTAACGAGAGAACACTGTCCGGAGGCCGGCAGTGCACTGAAAAAATGTTCCGGGCGCCAATAACCTTAGATGTTGACGCGCCTTAAACATTAAAAAAAAAATTTAATGAAAGAATCACAAATTTCGATCACTAGTGACTAAAGTTATTAATTTATAAAGTTTTTAGTCACTGTTTTGGGCAATATTGTTGTAAAACAATTAAATTAAAATATAACTTAGTGATTTTGTTTCTTAATTCTTACATTTCTAAAACTTTAGTCAACCAACATTTTAAATTCGAAACCTACCTTTTCAAGAGTCTGAATTAGAAAAATGAATGTAGAAAACAAATTAAAAACAATAACTACTTTTATTGTGATTGATTTTCTTTGAATATTGATTGACTAAAATTTTAGAAATGCAAGAAAGAAAATCACTAAGTTATATTTTAATTTAATTGTTTTACAACAATATTGCCCAAAACAGTGACTAAAAACTTTAGAAATTAATAAATTTAGTCACTAGTGATCGAAATCCCAAATAAATGGATATTTAATCTGTAAATAAGATCAAAATAAGTTAACAAATAACTTTTAATTGAACATGTAGCATGTAATTTGTACGTTGCCCTTTCAACCCCCTTGGAGTATTGTTTATTACTTTTTATATATTGTTTTTATTTTAATCTAAAAGAAATAAAACCATTTAAAAGAAAAAATAAATAATTACTTAAATAAAACGCAACCTCCGCACGTGTTATAAGGTCAGAGTGGAAGGGTCAAACTTGGACGAAGGATCAATAATATAGTGCTTATGGGGCACCAACACATGACAATTAACAAAAACAGAAGTTACGATCTAAACTTCCGTATTATGTCTTTAATAATTTATTAATTTAATGTTTATAAAAGTTATTATTTTAAATAAACGAAAACAATTTAGATCATTGTCAACTTTAGCCTTTTTTCATTATCTCCGAATAATTTTCTTCCGTTTGTAATGTGATATTTAGAGGTGGCTCCGTATTTTTAAAAGAATTAATTGAAATAAATTAACAATCTGACTACTGAGTTATAAACAAAAGGGGTTTCTTGAGGTCACAGCCTTACATTTTATTGAGCTAAAATAAAATAATTAACCAGTTAAGCGTGGAATTTAGTTTTAAAAACCCACCCACAGTGTGTGGAATTAAAATCACGAAAATGACGTGTATACACGTCGAACGCAAGGCAAAACAACCAAAAGTTAACAACGTCCTAATAAGTCACTGCAAGCGACTTTTTCTGCAATTTCTGGGGATTAAGATTACAGAGCATTCATTGCGTACAGGCATTGCCTAGTTAACTAGAGACGCAAGAGCTTTTTACAAGGAAGAAAAGAGCTTTGAATTCTGTGCAAAATGAAATCATGCTCGTACTGAGGTCTGAACCTCTATTTAAGGTAAAAACGGCATTGCACAAGAGTTGAGAGCTTCTATTTGTGTGCGTGTAATTCCCAATCTCTAATGCGGAGACCAAACATGTACCAACCACTTATCATTTGGCTGACTCCCACCGCAGTTCTATTGGTAAGATAAAGGAAACATCTTACCGAATAATATTCTTGTGGTATTTTATTAAAATTTCGAGTTTTTATAGTTAATGGCAATTTTATATTTTTTACGAGTATACACGTCGAATGCACCGTAACAGAGCTTAACTAGTTCTTCATCACATGTAAGAGGACTTATATTAAACATTCACTTACTATGGAAAGAATTCGAAGGTTAATTCATTCAGTTTGAAAAATCGTACATTATTCGGAAATGAAATAGGAAATACTATTCCGAACCTCTCCCTTAGAACTACCAGAAAACAAATTTACTTAGAGAGATTATGTAAAGTAATAACTTATAGATTTGTATGTAATCTATATTACAAACTTTACAGAAAAGCCTAGAGGGACATTCTTTAACTTTTCTTAATGGTACTCAGTAGATAGAACGTACATTTTTAAAGAAATTTTACTTTTCGAAAGAATCTATCTACTGTCATTCTTAGAAGTAACTTAAATTGAATTTTCTTGGTGAAACGATTAGATATACAATTTTAGAGATATAAAGTTATAAAATTTGTACCTCAAGTTTAGAGAGAAACGTCGGAGAACTAGAGCGTTTTTTGTTTTTCTTTTTTAGAAGAAAATCCATAACAATCGATTCAGATTCGATCCGGTTACTTCGGATAACCTAATCGGGACCAAAACTTCATCCTCTGTTAGCAGCTAAGCGAAATATCGCAGTTAAAATACGAAGTTAAAACTCAAGATATGTTTCGCAGTGAAAAACACTAAAAGAGAAAATCTGCACGATTAATAATAATTTCTCTTAATAAAGTAAGAAAAAATGAAAATATACTCGTAATAAAAGGAAATCTGGTCTTGAATAAATGGAAATAAGAATTATTAATAATTTATATAAAGTAGCTTACTTTTGAATTTTAAAAGCCAATAAACAATATTTGATCACTTAGTTTTAACTTGTTAAGTGTGTGTGACGTGAATACTCGTTGTGAAAAATATAAAATTGCCATTTACTATAAAAAATCGAAATTTTCATAAAATACAATAAGAATATTATTTGCTGGGATGTTTCCTTTATCTTACCAATAGAACTGCGGTTGGAGTCAGCCAAATGATAAGTGGTTGGTACATGTTTCGTCTCCGCATTAGAGATTGGGAATTAGGCGCACAAATAGAAGCTCTCAACCCTTGTGCAATGCCGTTTTTATCTTAAATAGTACAAGCATGATTTCATTTTGCACAGAATTCTTTTTTTTTTTTTTTAATTTATTTGTTAAGTTACACCAGCGCTAGATGCACTATTAGTAACAATGTCAATAGCTGATACCACTACAAACTCCACTAATTGAGGGGAGAAGTTACCCAGTGATAACACTCCCTAAGTCATCTCTAGGATTAGCTACTCTCCTCAGAAGAGAGAAAATCGCGAGGCCACTGGCGTTTTAGTCGTCTGGGAGGATGATCTGGATGGTGATGAGATGATAAGTGGCCGACAAGAGGATTGGAATGAGAGTGCATGTTCTGATGAAAACTTTTATAGCGAGTTCGTGCAACCTGACCAACAAACGGAATTTCCAGGTCTGTGTGGATGGTTAGATTAGAAACATAAAATGGAGCGTTAATGATAGTGCGGAGAATTTTAGACTGAAGAGATTGAATTCGTTGAAGATTGGAGCGTTTCGTTGAACCCCACAGTTCAATACCGTACGGCTTTAGTATGGAATTGTAAATCAGTCGTTTGTTATTAAGTGAAAGTTTTGAACGTTGGTCTAGAAGTCTTTTAAGTAGTCGATAACGCCTGTTAACTTCAGTTCGTTTAAGTCGTGTGTGCGGGTTCCAAGTCAGTCTTTTGTCTAAATAAAGCCCAAGATAACGGACAACATTGGCAGGAGGAATTGGAATTGAGTCATAGAAGATCGGAGGAAGAGTGATGCGGCGGAGAGTAAAAGTAATATTTTGAGATTTGGTTTCATTTAACTTGATTTTCCATTTTTTAAACCATTCTTCAAGAGAAAAGAGATGTGTTTGAAGGTTTCTATGTGAAGTTACCGGATCAATGTGAGGAGAAAGTATAGCGGTATCATCTGCATAAGTTAGAAGGACAGTTTCAGGATGGATTGGTATGTCTGCTGTGTATATAACATATAGGATAGGTCCTAAGATGCTTCCTTGAGGAACACCCGCTTCAATGCGATGTTTAGCTGAATACGATGTCCCGATTTGAATTTGAAAATGACGATCAGACAAATAGGATTTCAAGATGAGGAAGTGAGTGAACGGAAGAATGCCCTTGAGTTTCCAGAGCAAGCCCGGGTGCCAAACCCGATCGAAGGCTTGCTTCACATCGAGAAAGACATCCGAGCAACACTCTTTCTTCTCAAGGGAGGATGAAATCGTGTCTACCACTCGATGGCACTGTTGTACAGTAGAGTGTTGTCGCCTAAATCCAAATTGATGGTCTGGAATAATTTTAGAGGATTCGAGTATGGGAAGAATTTGTTTTAAAAGAAGTTTCTCAAGAATTTTGCCAAGAATTGGCAGTAGACTAATTGGTCGGTAAGAAGAAGAAAGATGAAGTGGCTTGTTAGGTTTAGGAATAGGGTAAATTAAGGAGGATTTCCATAGAATCGGGAAGTAAGTTGTTCTTAGTACTGAATTGTAGATAGTAGTTAAGAGGACTATTGCTTTTTTGGGAAGACGTCGGAGAATTTTAGCAGTTATGAGATCAGGGCCAGGGGCTTTCTTAAGAGAGAGATGTTTAATGATAAATAGAATGTCAGAAGGAGTGAAATGTTTCGGTGGTAAGGAGAGAGGAAGAGGTAGGTCAAGATCTGATCGTAAGGATTCGTGGAATGAAGTATTGATCATATCTTGATGAGGGGTAAAAACTGAGGAAAAATGAGAGGCAAACAAGGAAGCTTTGTCTTCGTCAGATGCAGCCCAAGAGCCGTCAACACGACGGAGAGGTGTTGGAGTGGTTTTGTAAGACAAGATTTTCTTAGTAGCAGTCCAAAGCGAGTTGTCTTCCGTAGTTAGTGTTAGTGTGTAGTCTTGGAAACGTTCATCCTTCAACTGTTTAAGTTCAGTTTTAAGTTGGTGCGTTAGTCTATTGTAGAGTCGTTTGTCAGATGGATAGCGAGTTCGTTGCCACTTAGCTCTTGCACGTCGTTTATCCATAATAAGAGTCCGTATAAACAAAGGGATATTGGATGTGCGGGTTCGTTGTTGGTTAGTGTGGTGTAAAGTTGATTGTCTTATAGATTCTTGTATGGTTTCAGTAAATTGTTCTACCGCATTGTTAATGTCTTCTTTTGATTTAAGAGGAATACGTAAGTCTATGTTACTTTCTATTTCAAATTGAAATTTTTCCCAATCTGCGGGGCCAGTGATGAGAGATGGTTTGGAAGGTCTGTGGATGGGACAAGTGTCGAGAGTAATTAAAATAGGGCTATGGTCTGAAGAAAGTTCTGTCAAGGTCGAAACTTCAAAGTAGTGAGCTACCTGAGAAAGTATGAAGAAGTCAAGAATGTCAGGGAGTTTGGATAAGGATGTGGGCCAGTACGTAGGTTGGTTAGGTGAAACAATGTTGTAGTTTTTTGAAAAAAGGACATTCATGAGTGTACGCCCGCGTGGGTTATAGTCGTGCGACACCCCCATTGTTGGTTTTTTGCGTTATAGTCTCCTCCTGCAAGAAATTTAGTTCCGAGAGAATTAAAGTAGGAGATAAATTGCAGCTCAGAAATAGATTTATTCGGCGGACAGTACACTGCAGCAAGATTAATTTTATGCGGATGAGTGAACAAGGAGATTGCAGAGGATTGAAGATAGTCTGTAGCAGATGAAGGGAGAGCATTATGAAGTAAGGAGTTTCTGACCAATATTGCCGCGCCACCATGAGCAGTATCATCAGGATTATCGGTCCTGTATGTCTGATAGTCTGAAATGTAAAAGTGTGATCTACTTGTAAAGTATGTTTCCGTCAGTAGGGCCACGTCAATGCGTTTGTCATGTAGCAAAGTATTAAGTTCGTCTCTGTGGGAGTTCAACCCATTCGCATTCCAGAGAAGGATGGTTAAAGAATGTTGTGTTGGAGAGATCATGGTTTTATGCCTGGAAGGAGGTGAGTAATAAGAGTGTTTAAGAGGCTGATGAGAGGAGTGAGGAGGGTTTCAAATCTCTGGAAAAAGGAGTTCAGTACTGAGGTTATATCTGGTTGTGCAGTTGATTGAGGATGATGTGGAGGATGTGCAGTTGATTGAGGAGAATGATGTGCAGGATGTGTAGATGATTGAGGAGAATGATGTGCAGATGGTTGATGAGAATGATATGAAGGATGTGACCTCGCGATTTCTGAATAAGAGAGCCTAGCAGTGGAAGTTCCATTGTAATAAGGTTGTTGTGGTTGCTGCTGCGGAGGTTGTTGCTGTTGCAGAGTTGATGGAAAAACTGGAAAGTCGCTTCGGGAAGAGACTTGAGGAGGTTGCGTCCTAACAGCTGCTCCTTGGCCTCGAAGTTGGATTCGTTCTCGACGGATCCTTTGCAATTCCTTGTGAACTTCGCATCCACGGTAGCTGGCAAAGTGCTGTTTGTGGCAGAGTGCACAGGTAGGTGGAGTTTCTGTGTTTTTGTTGCAGTTTTCTCCGAAGTGGGGCCCTGCACATTTGACGCATTTCGGAGAGACATGACAGTATGTGCGGGTGTGCCCGTATTGTTGGCACCTCTTGCACTGGGCAATTTCCTTTGTTTTATAGGGCTCCTTCACCCGGACAATTGTGTTCAGTATCTTGGTGAGGTTAAAAATATTTTTGTTGTTACTGTCTGGTTCTAGATCTATGAAGAATAGAGGAAGAGGAGTCCTCGATCGGGCGCCTGACGTTGCTAACATTTCGTACCCTGAACCCTTTAGATTGTATTTCCGCTTTGATCTCTTCAGGCGGTATGGAGTGGTGTAAATGGCGCAGAACGACTCTAAAGGCTTTGTCTTTCTTTAGTTGGTATGTATGGTATTCAATATTTTTTTCGTGCAGGTACCGAATTGTTGCCCTGTATGTTGCAATGGTGTTGGTTGAAACCAGAATATTGTCACTGCGTGCTTTACATGTGAAATTCTCTGCTCCAAGGAGTTGTCTGAGTTCGTTGTTGAGCGTTATATAGTTGGAGATTTTGTACAAATAGATAGGAGGCGGTTTGTGCTCGGGTTGGTCATTGACTTCTGGCAGAATATTAAATTTATTAGGTGTCTCAAAATCTGACACAAACTGTACTTGTTGTGGAGGTGCTGATGAAGTTGTTGCCGGTAAGTTAGGCATAAAAGCTGTTTGGTTTTGTTGCGGAGTCTTGGAAAGTGCAGAGTTAGATTGACGTGTTAAAGGAGGTGAAGTGAACTGAGAGATTTTATTTCTTTTTCTTTTTATCTGGAGAAAGGTTAATACTGTTTGAAGTTCGTTTAGATCGGTTAATAGAAGAAGTAGTAGATTCGCTACCAGAGATGGATCCTCCGATGTCGGTCTCGCTTAGATCCATGTCTAAGCCACCGAGGAGGTTAATATTTGTAGTTTTTCTTTTCTGTTTGTTCTTAGCAATAATAAGTAAATAATTAGGTTACCTCACTTCAGTTGGAATTTGCTTTGTAACTTCTTACTTTATATCAGGATGGGAAAGGGTGAATTTATTTAATAATTAAAAAACCACTTTCAAATTATTATTTAATGACAAAGTTGGTCATTAAAAGTCTTAATAAACTAATAAAATTGTTCTTTAAACACACACAAAAATTTCTAGCAAGTTGTTTACACAATGGTTCAACAGCTGATGCACAGAATTCAAAGCTATTTTCTTCCTCGTAAAAGCTCTTGCGTCTCTAGTTAACTATGTGCAAGATTTTGAATGAGCACAGAATGCTCTGGTAATCTCAAGCCCCAGAAATTGTGGAAAAAGTCGCTTGCTGTGACTATTATGACGATGTAAACTTTTGGTTGTTTTTGCTCTGCGTTCGACGTGTTTACCACGTCATTATCTGATTTTAATTCCGCACACTGTGGGTTTTTATTAATTATTAATGCTTGTGGTTTTAAAACAGGTGATTAGAACACTAATTGTCCTATCTCATGCTTTTTACAATACCTTGTCTTTATCAAACTACATTACGGACTAATGTATCATAGAATGTTTGTAGTTGAACGATAACTGAACAATCAATACATCGGATAGAACAAAAAACACTGAAGTTATATCAGCAAGAAAAGACCATTCAGCATTCTATTGAAGATGAATTCGAACTGCCATTATATCATGTGGCGCGCTGAAGCAGGAGAGAGATCGTTATGTCGGCACTGATAGTACGAGTAGTCGTGTAAATGGCCTATAAAAAAAATAGAAAGGTTATGCGAGGAAAGAAGAAGATGATAGAGTTGAAAATGGATACCGTATCATAATGGAGGATGACAACTTGTATCATTGTTCAAGATTTACTCGTACTTGGCGATCGAATTGGTTGGGGTTCGGCACATGACCAAAGGTTGAAAAAACTCCAAAATTGTGTGAATTTGTATTATCCTTTATGACCGTAAACTGTGAATATTTAGGATTACAACTAGCGAGGATTAGGTCAAAACTAATAAACAACAATAGCTCCGTTTCAATTACATTTCGTTAGGACTTACGTCGTTATGTGAGTTGGTTTAGTTCCAGAAAATAACTGAGAACCGTTACAATTGATATCATTTCTAATAGTTTTTGTTTACAAAAAAAATAAGATGTCATATTTATTCCTGTGAGTTTAACAGTGTAACTGTTTGTGTTACTTATTTGTAATATTCAGGCCCCTGAGGAAGACAATGAATTTGTCGAAACGTAGGCGAAAAGGCGGAGTTGCTGTTTTTTGATGCTGCTACAGAAGAACTATGCATGCGTCAAATCCTAATGACCAACAGCTGGGCAGCGTAAAGCCTTCTCTTTCGATTGCAGCATCTCACGTGTTTGTAGAGAAATCTGTATGACTGGAACCGTCGTTTGTGTAAGAGGTGTTAGTTTCGTTTTGCCGAAAACATGATACTACACATGTAGTACAGCAACGAATTGTCGTGAAATTTCACATGATAGTTGGTGAAACCGCTACTGAAACTTATCTTTTATTAAAAGACGTTTATGGCGATGAATGTTAATCACGTGCGCGAGTTTTTGAGTGGTTCAAGCGTTTCCAAGATGGCCGAGAAGACGTCGGTGATGATGACCGCCCGGGTCGCCCTTCCACGTCCAAAACGGATGAAAATATCGATTATAATTAATCAACATTACTACCGTGAGGTGCTTGCTTAACTCCGTGAAAGAGTAAGGAAAAAAACGACCCGATTTGTGGAAGAACAAAGTCATGGGTTCTCTCCATCAAGACAACGCGCCGGCTCACACTGCATTGTCGTATCAAGACGTTTCTAGCCAAGTACAACATCCCAGTTTTAGGCCATCCGGCCTTATTCGCCTGACCTGGCCCCATATGACTTTTATCTGTTCCCTAAAGTGAAATCTGCATTAAAAGGAACACGATTGCAGCCCTATGAAGCTGTGAAAGAAAAAGCGGCACGCGTCATGCAGGAGCTCACAGAAAAGACTTCCAGCACTGTTTCGAACAATGGTAAATTCGCATGGAGCGTTGTAGGGATAGGGGAGGGGTTTATATTGAAGGTGATATTAACTAAATATGTATAAATTTAAAATAAAATGTTTTATAGCTATAGTCTAGTTATTTAATAGCCATACCTATTAAGACTTTTGCGAAAAAACAGAAATTTTTTGAATAATGGTTAGTTTTCAAAATTAAAATATTAATTAAAATTAAACAAAAAAAAATATAAAGAAAATTAAAATAAATAAATATAATTCTTATTACAAATTAAATTTAACTAAACAACCATAACCTTTCGCGAAGTAATTAACGTTTTAACAAGTTCACAAGTTCAAGCGTTGTCACGGTATGGGAGTGAACATTTTTTTGCTACAAATATTAATTTAATTATAAAGGAATTCCTTTCATAAGCACTATACCAGAATCCTCCTTTGATTTGATGTAGCTTATCAGTGTTCAAACTTGTTATTTTCCCCTAAACCAAAATTTAGTTTGGAACCGCAACTGTAAATTAAGATATTACATTAAATTTGGCGATTTAATTGAGAATAGTTGACTAGAATATAATAGAGAGACGTGTAAATTTCAAGATACAAAATTTATGTGTTTGTCTTCATTAAATAAATATGAACAATAAACATTGAAACAGGCTGCCAAGAACCACGGCCTTATAAAGAGCGTAGAAAACGGTCGACGCAGGCAAAACTTTCCATCAATATCCATCTTCCCTTATCAACAAACCACTCGGTAAGGCTCTCCTTCAAATTGAAGTGTTGCTCCATATTTCAATTTTTAAATAGTATTCTACGGCCACTATTAGGTTTTTTTTTTTTTTTTTTGCGCATCAACAGCTGAGGTCATTAGCGCCCGGAGCTTTTTCCAGTGCACTGCCGGCCTCCGGACAGTGTTCTCTCGTTACAGACAACTGTAAGAAGCTCCTAGGAAGAGAAAATCTAAGGGTCAGCTGCTGGATTCGAACCCGGGACCTCCGCGTGGGAGTCCAGTATGCTAACCTCATAGCTAATCCCTTCCCTCACTATTAGTTATTTTGTTTAACTTAACGCTTAATTTTTCCAAAAAAAAAGAAGCCATATTGGATTGTCTTATTATTATTAAAGTAGGCCCTTTAATTTTAAAAACAATATTGTTTTGCTTTTTTTTATCCACTGAAGAAGGTTATTTTGGATGCAGGTTATTCAGGTAGAATCATAAGAAAATGTGATATTTTGTAAATTGTTTTAGGACATAGACAGTTTGTGGGGATATTTAAAGATTATATTTAAAGTAAGCTCGAATTAAAATATTGAACATTAATAGGCTTAAAAGAGCTTTGACTCATTTCAATTAACGTTTTATGTTATTGCCGCTTCCATATTTCTATGGCCATTTGCTTACTTAACGGTTGATATTGTACTGCCTTCCCGCAATATCCTTCTCTATTATCATTATTTGGTTTAAGGGAGAAATTAAGCCCTTTTCTTCCTATTTCTGCACCAGTCATCAGATTTGCCGAGAATCCAAGCCGAGATAACTGATTTTGTCACATCCGTTAGCCACTCTTAAAAGATTTCATTTCCTACAGTAAAAATTTAAAACTTTGAAAAGAGAAAGGCCTCAGATTTTTTAGAGAAACCAAAATATTTAAAAACAATAAAAGAGATTTAAAAAGCTTTGATATAAAATAATCATTGAATTACGTTCAAGAATTGTACCAAAGATTGGCGCTTTTCGTAGCCTTAAATTTGTGCAGATCTTTACACCTGTTGACATTACTATTAAATATTGATTTCGGAAAATGTTTATATTGAAAAGTATCTTTTATAATTGACTCACGGGGAACCCACACACTAGACTTAAAAGACAAGCAATGATGAAACGTGCGAAATTGCTTTACAGACTATTTGGAAGACGCTCTAAATTGCCCTTAGAACTCAAACGTTTATTAATATACGAGGGTCGTTTGAAAAGTCCGTGCAAAGTCAGAGAGATAGCACCACTGGCGCGTATCGAGGTTATGTTTAGTTAGTAGCATCTCTTGGAAGAACACACACCAAGTTTCAGCCAGATCGGTCTATTTCTTTGTGTTTGGCATTCGTTTGAATCGAGGAAGTCGAGTGATTTTCAAAAAATGGACGAAAAAGAATTTCGTGTGTTGATTAAACACTACTTTATGAAAGGCAAAACGCCTGAGGAGACTAAAGAGAAGCTTGATAAACATTATGGTGACTCTGCACCTTCGATTAGAACAGTTTATAAGTGGTTTCAAAATTTTCGGAGTGGCCATATGGGCACAAGTGACGCTGAACGTTCTGGACGCCCTGTTGAGGTTACTACTCCAGTAATCATTGATAAAATCCATGATATGGTGATGGATGATAGAAGAGTGAAGGTGCGTGAGATTCCTACTGCTGTGGGCATCTCGAATGAACGGGTACATAATATTTTGCATCAACATTTGGGCATGACAAAGCTATCCGCAAGATGGGTGCCGCGATTGCTCACGCTTGACCAAAAACGAAATCGTGTGAAGTGTTGCAAGGACGGTTTGCAGCTGTTCCAGAAGAATCCGCAGGACTTTAAGCGTCATTTCGTCACTGTGGATGAAACATGGATACATCACTACACTCCTGAGACCAAAGAACAATCTAAACAATGGGTTACCAAGGGGGAATCTGCGTCCAAAAAAGGCGAAGACCGTTCCTTCGGCCGGAAAGATTATGGCGACTGTCTTTTGGGATTCGCAAGGAATAATCCTCATCGACTATCTGGAAAAGGGTAAAACTATTACAGGTGCATATTATTCATCGTTATTGGACCGTTTGAAAACCGAGCTGCAAGAAAAACGCCCACGATTGGCCCACAAAAAAGTCCTTTTCCATCACGACAACGCACCAGCTCACACCTCAGCAGTTGTGGTCGCAAAATTAATGGAAATAGGGTTCCAACTCGTTTCACATCCCCCCTATTCTCCAGACTTGGCTCCCTCGGACTACTATTTGTTCCCCAATATGAAGAAATGGCTGGCGGGAAAAAGATTTTATTGAAACGAGGAAGTGATTGCTGAAACGAATGGCTATTTTTCAGACTTGGACAAATCCTATTATTCGGAAGGGATCAACAAACTAGAGCAGCGTTGGACGAAGTGTATAAGCCTAAAAGGAGACTATGTTGAAAAATAAAAAAGGTTTACCCCAAAAAATTAAGTAGTTTTTATTTTTGCACGGACTTTTCAAACGACCCTCGTACAGAACTATCCTCAAAACTATGGTGGACTTACGGACTAGAGCTGTGGGGTTCAGCCAAACCTAGAAACATACGGACAGTGCAAGACATTTCAGTCAAAACTCCTCCGACAGATAGCTGACGCTCCTTTCTACGGTGACTAACCTCACTCTTCACAACGACCTCAACATTCCCTTCATTGACCAACACGCCAATACTAAATATCAAAAATTCCATACTGCTCTCTCTAAAATTGCTCAAATCCTCTTGTACAGTCTCTCGCCTCCTCTGACATCCCTAATACTCCTCACCGACTGAATCCCCAGTGGCCCCGCGACTTCCTTACAGTCTGAAGTAGGCCTTACAATACCAGGATCTCGGGATCCCGAATACCGGAATCCCGGACGATTTTTGTCCGTAATTAAAAACCGGTATTTATGTAAAAATACCGGTATTTTTGTATTACATTGTTTGATAAAAATTGAATTTATACACAATTTATCATTTTTCAGATAAAGAATTTAATTTATTATCTTCAATTATTGCTGCTCTTACTCCTGTAAAATTAACAGTAGATGCATTATGCCGAAAAGATGCAAATCTTTTGACGGCTGACGCTTCTTTGACATTTATGTTAAATACTCTTTCCCAGCAAAAATCTACAATTGCATTAGAATTATTGGAAGCATTAAAATCTCGAATTTTAGTGCGACGAACTGAATTATCACAAATACTTCAGTATCTGCAAAAAGGCTCAAAAGATGTTGTAGAAGTATTTAAACGCATATGCAAATTTACAATCATTAAAAAAATTGTAAGCTTAACAAAACGGCTCACACATGAAAATCTAGAAGATACAGAAGATATGGAAGTTGTGCAAGAAACATCCCTTCCAATATCTTTTCAAATTAGTAACGAAACAATATTAGAATCTGACAAGGTAAACGTAAACGCATTAAAGAGAAAACTACAGGCAGCAATAGACGAAACACTAAATACTTCACCCGTGCGTGCGTTTAAAAAAATTCCAAGTCTGGAACAAAAAATAAAAGAAGAAATTACTTTTTTTGAAAAAACAGGAACCAAAGGAACGTATTTACAAAATGTGTATGATTTCTTAATGACAATAGTGCCGACAAGTGTAGAATCAGAAAGAGCTTTTTCAGCGGCTGGTTATATTTGTACGAAAATTCGGTCCTCGCTTGATGATGAAACGATTGATTGTTTATGTTTTTTAAGAGCATACTTTAATAAACAAAACGCAAGTTATTAATATTGTTTCATAAATACTTTCAATTAATTATATTTTTCGCATCTTTAATTACATAACGCCATGCGAGCCTATTATATGTAAAATATAACATAAAATTTAATATGTACTTTTTTTATTTGCACGATTTTTTTATCTATCTATTCCTACTCTCTATGTAATAAAATTAATAATATCTACTCATTTCAGAACAATATTTATTAGATTTCAGCAATTATTTGTTAACAAGTCAATATAATATCTGATGTAAGTAAAAATATAACTAGTAAATTTTTTATTAATAATACCGGTATCCCGATATTTCAAATATCAAATACCGGCATTCAGATTTTACTTCGGTATTGTAAGCCCTAGTCTGAAGAACTAAACGTCATTACTCTCCTCTCTCCTCCTCACATTCATATAGAGAGTGCTACCGCTGGGTAGCTTCTCTCCTCCTGCTCTTCCCGCACCAGTTCATCTCATTCACCTCCTATTTACTTATTGTATATATTTATACAGATTGTAAATTACAAAATGAATTAAAAAAAAATCGCTGTCTTAATATTTCGTTGAGAGGAACTTGACATTATTTTTGGATCTATAATGCTGTAATAAAATTGTGGAAATTTAAACGAAGAAATACAAAATAATGTTTTAAAAGTTTGATTTTATCCATCGATACAACTGTCCATTTTATTGTAGAATAAGATTGTTCTTACTACCATAAATTCCCTACCGAATTCTACACGTGTGGCATAGTAATTTTGACATTACGTATAGCTGAAACCCTTTAATCCCGCTTTGATTTATATCCATGTTTTTAGGTGAATTGAAAAAAATAACAGCCTTTTAGCCTACCTCATAGCCCTAGGCACAGAAGTAGAGTCGTTTCAGCCTGTCCCATACTGGCTTATATTGCGTGCAATACCGGATAGAGAGTAGCTTTAAAATACTTAGAAGTGAACGATAATTTTCTCGTATTTTTTTACTTCTAAAGTTTTTTTTTTTTTTTGAGAGGGGGGAAATTATTAAAAATACAGTAAGATAATTGGTTATAAAGCGAGCCAGTTACTTCAGTCCTTACAAAATACATTTCTGAAAAAATATTAGAGACCGATCAATCTATCTTCAAACTTATTTTTTATAATTTCTATTTTCTCTTAGAGGAAAGTAGTACAATCGGATCAAAGTTTTGATTTAGAATTTCCGCCGGATATACCCGTCTTGAGGTAATACCTCTTAGTCCAGAAAATGGACTGTATATTTACTGTATATTACTATTATTATTATTATTATTATTCTATCTCTGGCGTTGGCCAAAACGGAGGTCGTCGTTTTAACGAAAAAAGGATTCCGACGGACATCTCATGGTGTATTGGTGAGCAGGAGGTGACCTCTGGGAACTCCGTTAAGTACCTGGGATTGACGGTGGATAAGAGGCTAAACTTTGGTTTGCACATTCAGCAGGCTGTGGACAAGGCTGCGAAGAATTTTGCACTGCTGGGGAGGCTGATGGCTAATGTAGGTGGCCCGCGGTCAAGCACCCGGCGTGTCCTGATGAGCATCATCCACTCCACACTCCTTTATGGGGCGGAGGTGTGGGCGGATTTTCTAAATATCGAAAGAGGCTAGCCAGGGTCTAGAGGCTTGATGCACTGCGGATTGCCTCGGCATACCGCACTGTAATCCGAACCTGCAATCATGGTGATTGCTGAGGTTATCCCTGTTGCCCTCTTAGCTGGAGAGCGTAAGAGGCTTTATGAGAGGAGGCCAGAAGATAACAGGGAAGCCGGTGTCCAGGAATGGCAGGCTGCCTGGGACGAGGAACCGCGTGGCCTGTGTGTTATCAGAGATACAAGCATCTGGATAAGGCGGTCATTCGGAGAAGTGGACTTCTACCTTACCCAACTCTTGAGTGGGCATGGCCTTTTCAGAGCATACCTCAAGAGGATGGGTAAGGAGACGAAAGAAGATTGTATATACTGTCCTGGAGTGAGAGACGACGCCTACCATACCTTTTTTGTGTGTGAAAGGTGGGGTCACCCCCAGAAGAGATTTGTAGCAGATAACCGGCAGGTTGACTCCAGAGATGCTGGTAGAGGCATGCTCTCTTACAGGACTAATTGGTCGCTAGTGGCTGGTTTTGCAAGAGATGTACTCGTCTCTAAAAAAAAAAAAGGGACTTGGAATATAATGTGAGCAGAGTCCCATAAGAAGGGACAGGATTGAGGCCTAGCCTGATTTAATGCTGAAATCACAGTGAATCCAGGCTAGGTCCGGAAGTAGGGGGGGTGTTTTAGCCGGTTGGCCGCGAGGGAGTCCGGCACAATGTGCGTAAATTGCTTTTTACCCCCTATAAAAAAAAAATTATTTAAGGCGCGTCAACATCTGAGGTTGTTGGAGTAAAATTCAAAAATTACCAGAAGTACTACATTTCTAGTAATGGTAGTGTGTGACGTAAACGTCGTTGGAAAGTCAAATTGATTAACTTCTGGTAGACGAACGTCCGCAATCATATGCACTGCTACGGGTAATGTCAGCATCAGTACCTTCATTTACTGGTGCAGTAAAAGAAAGTTATTTATTTAATGTAAATAACTGAATCAAAAAAACACTTTTTTAATGAAAGTCTAGAAATAAATGGGTCACAATGAAAATGGTACATTCATACAAGTATGAATAATATTTCAGCGCGGATAAGTCAAACTTTTGAACGCAGGTGTATGCGTTTCTTTTTTTACAGCAAGAGAAGCAGAAAGAGATAAATGATGAAATGCAGATGAGAAAGAATTTCCATAATAAATAATGTTTCACGCGTTCAAACTTAATTCTTATTTGGGGTTTATTTTAGGTTCTCTTTTTTTTAAAAAAATATTTCATCGAGTAATTTATTTTATATATTTCTTTGTTATTTGTGAACAAATATTTATTGTGTTATTCTTCTAATTTGTTAGTTCTTTTCTGCATCATGTTATTTGTACGAGGGTCGTTTGAAAAGTCCGTGCAAAGTCAGAGAGATAGCACCACTGGCGCGTATCGAGGTTATGTTTAGTTAGTAGCATCTCTTGGAAGAACACACACCAAGTTTCAGCCAGATCGGTCTATTTCTTTGTGTTTGGCATTCGTTTGAATCGAGGAAGTCGAGTGATTTTCAAAAAATGGACGAAAAAGAATTTAGTGTGTTGATTAAACACTACTTTATGAAAGGCAAAACGCCTCAGGAGACTAAAGAGAAGCTTGATAAACATTATGGTGACTCTGCACCTTCGATTAGAACAGTTTATAAGTGGTTTCAAAATTTTCGGAGTGGCCATATGGGCACAAGTGACGCTGAACGTTCTGGACGCCCTGTTGAGGTTACTACTCCAGAAATCATTGATAAAATCCATGATATGGTGATGGTTGACAGAAGAGTGAAGGTGCGTGAGTTTGCTAGTGCTGTGGGCATCTCGAATGAACGGGTACAAAATATTTTGCATCAACATTTGGACATGACAAAGCTATCCACAAGATGGGTGCCGCGATTGCTCACGCTTGACCAAAAACGAAATCGTGTGAAGTGTTGCAAGGACGGTTTGCAGCTGTTCCAGAAGAATCCGCAGGACTTTAAGCGTCGTTTCGTCACTGTGGATGAAACATGGATACATCACTACACTCCTGAGACCAAAGAACAATTTAAACAATGGGTTACCAAGGGGGAATCTGCGCCAAAAAAGGCGAAGACCGTTCCTTCGGCCGGAAAGATTATGGCGACTGTCTTTTGGGATTCGCAACGAATAATCCTCATCGACTATCTGGAAAAGGGTAAAACTATTACAGGTGCATATTATTCATCGTTTTGGACCGTTTGAAAACCGAGCTGCAAGAAAAACGCCCACGATTGGCCCACAAAAAAGTCCTTTTCCATCACGACAACGCACCAGCTTACACCTCAGCAGTTGTGGTCGCAAAATTAATGGAAACAGGGTTCTAACTCGTTTCACATACCCCCTATTATCCAGACTTGGCTCCCTCGGACTACTATTTGTTCCCCAATATGAAGAAATGGCTGGCGGGAAAAAGATTTTATTCAAACGAGGAGGTGATTGCAGAAACGAATGGCTATTTTTCAGACTTGGACAAATCCTATTATTCGGAAGGGATCAACAAACTAGAGCAGCGTTGGACGAAGTGTATAAGCCTAAAAGGAGACTATGTTGAAAAATAAAAAAGGTTTACCCCAAAAAATTAAGTAGTTTTTATTTTTGCACGGACTTTTCAAACGACCCTCGTAGTTGTGTTATTCAGTTTGGTCACTATGATCCCTCTGGTCTACTGGGAATTCCAGGATTCTAGGAAATAGAGCATACTGATAAAACACGGGAAGAAGCTTAGTGGATCTTAATGAAACCACAATCTGATATTCCTGAATACTACCGGCGTTGTAGATCGAAAATGGAGCTGTACACTCGAGGTTGATTGTATCCCCTGGCCGGTTTTGGACTGACAACCATCACAGTGGATGCCGTGATACCATGGATAAAATCAAAGAGAGGGTAGTTGGTGGGGTGATTCAATCTGTTTTTCTTTTGTTAAGTCCTGTGGTATACCTAAAGAGACAAACATTCTATAAGCTGTGAGTTTAGAGAGCGGAATGTTGGACCGTAATCTCAGGGCTGCTTGTTTATCTTGTCAAACTGCGGCTGGAGTAATGTTTATCTTCCCAGGTGGAGGCTCAGCTTTGGCTAGAATCAGAATCTCGTAATATTTTTTGTATAAGTATATACGTATATATATATATATATATATATATATATATATATATTTCTTTGAAAACAGCACTTTCTGTTGGTATAATTTCTTTCCTCTTTTTTATTTAACAACTGCCTTCTGTATAAAATAAAAATAAAAATTTTTAAAAGTGAAATGGTCACTTCGCTATTTACAAAAAGTAATGTGCGGGTTTGGAAGACATACTGCCCGTCAGTGAGAAACAAAAGGAAAAGTGGAAACAATTTAGAAATGGTAAGGAATTCTGCGTGACCACGCATTTACAGCCGGCTCTGTACAACCAGGCCTTCCAGGATTCAGCTCGTACATCCAGACGGGGGTATATGTTGGGTTAAAACCCGAGGCAAGCTGTTACTGACTCACTCTTCCTCCACTCTTTTACACTCTGGGAAACAAAAGTCTTCCTTACTCATGACTAAAACATTTTAGCCATTTTGCTTTTCTGCAAGTTCTAGTGGATTAAGTCGCTAACAAATCAACACAATACTACTATGCTGTTGACAGTTTCTGTAGCTTCTAAAAAAATATTCGCACCTTTAATTTTTCTATTCTTTAATTAGTATTTTTTTTGTAATTAAATCAAGCGCAGCATTAATAATTTTCTTTGACTTGCAAAGTTAAGCAGGTCAATAATGCTTCCAAGTTGTTGTCGACAGTTGTTACTTATATAGGCAGCAGGTTATACTACTTTATAACGATCTTATACTAAGGATACTCTATTAGACACTGTCCAAAGTTACCCGCGAAGAACTTCTGCCATCAATTCTCTTTCACCACAAATCACAACTGGTTCTAGTTGACTAGTATCTGATAAACACAACTTCAGCCTTGATTTTAAAGGGACAAGTTACCATTCTGTTACCTTTAAGGAATTACATCTCTAAATGTTTTACTTCAGCAATCACCATCCTGTAGTGCCTAACCGGTAGAACTCTTCTGGGTAAAACTGAAGCTTCTAGTTCCGTTAAAGAGTGATTGCCATCTTTAACAATTCTGTGCCATCTACCATATTCTATTCTCAGAGTGTAGTTGTACTAACCTCCTTCACAGGCGACTAAAAACACTAAATCTTAACAAAAGATTTAAATCTAAACGATCGAAACTACCACCACATTACAATCAACTTATTTACTTAACGATAGTGACACCTACATGAACATAAGCTATTGAAATAGGTCTTCAATCAAACCTACTAGATTTTCTGCGGCGATTTATTCCAATTAAATGATTTGGAAAAATGTGCCTGTATAACGAATATTCAGCATAATTCCCTTATTCATTACATTCATGCATAATCTTGATAATGCAAACAGTATGATTATGCACATTTTGTGTATTCAATGTTTTAAATTAACTAATTATTATTTTGTAGATACGCCATTACTAATTAATAACCTTATTTTGTATAACCCTTAATTACATGTAGTAATACCTTTACTGTATTACCAACTGGATTACCTCCGACTGAATAAGAGATGAGTAACCTGCAAGGACTTTTACTGTGCTACAGTTAATGGACTTCACTTTCAGCTGGTATGAGTGCTGCCACAACTGGGAAAGACTGAAAAGGTAACCTCCAGTATATTTCCACTTTTTGGATAGTACTATTTGCAAGGAATGTCCCAGAAATTTAGATGAGATCTTTTACTATAAATATTGTAAGCTACAATTTAGAAACATAATATTTTTTTCTATAAAAATTTGTTTATGACATAAAACTCTCGAAATTGTTCGAAACAGTGCTGGAAGTCTTTATCTGTCAGCTCCTACGTGACGCGTGCCGCTTTTTCTTTCACAGCTTCAACGGACTGAAATCGTGTTCCTTTTAATGCAGATTTGACTTTAGGGAACAGATAAAAGTCACATGGGGCTAGGTTAGGTGAATAAGGCGGATGGCCTAAAACTGGGATGTTGTACTTGGCTATAAACGTCATGACAGACAATGCAGTGTGAGCCGGCGCGTTGTCTTGATGGAGAACCCATGACTTGTTCTTCCACAAATCGGGTCGTTTTTTTCCTTACTCTTTCACGGAGTTGAGCAAGCACCTCACGGTAGTAATGTTGATTAATTATAATCGGATATTTTCATCCGTTCTGGACGTGGAAGGGCGACCCGGGCGGTCATCATCTCCGACGTCTTCTCGGCCATCTTGGAAAAAAGCTTGAACCACTCAAAAACTCGCGCAAGTAATTAACATTCATCGCCATAAACTTCTTTTAATAAAAGATAAGTTTCAGTAGCTGTTTTTTTTTTTTCAAGTTTCGTGTGAAATTTCACGTCTATTCGTTGCTGTACTACATGTGTAGTATCATGTTTTCGGCAAAACGAAAGTAAGACCTCTTACACGAACGACGGTTCCGGTCAGACAAATTTTTCTACAAACACGTGAGACGCTGCAATCGAAAGAGAAGGCTTAACGTTGCATAGTTCTTCTGTAGCATCATCAGTCTCGTTATTTAATAGCCACACCTCGTATATTTATAAATGTATTCAACAATTATTCATTTTGTTATATAGCTTTCTAGAACAACTATTAGATTAAACGTATCTGAAACTGAAACAAAATATAAGCATATAATGCTTGTATCTAAAGCACACATGACTGCACCTTTCCATTGCTTTGGGTACTGCCTTCTTTCTTTCAATTCTTGTTCTATTTTTTTTATTCCGGCAGTAATATTTCCTTGCCATTCCGTGTGATATCTGAAGCCGTAGGACTGGGCGAGAAATGTTTGAATATCGGACAGTCTTAGCGCGGAGAGTCACGCTGCTCAGCGTCTTCTCTGTATTTATTTCCTTCGTATCTCTCCCAACATCCATTTTAAACATTCACACCATTGGGTTGTTACTTCCAACTTCTGAATGTATGGCAAAGGTTTTCTTTCTGTCTCTCTTTGCTCACTAACTCTTTTAGTCCACATTTGTCATACTCATGGTTTTTTGTTATTCTCTCGTGTAAACGTTATTTTTGCCTCATTTATAATCTTATCATTCACTTTGTACACTTAATTTAATACTTGCTGAAGTATTAAACATATACTTCAAATAAATAAATGTTTCTTTTACGCATTTAAAGAATCTATCTTAAAAAGATAGGATCCTATAAGTAATGAAAGGTTTGGCTTAGCCCTAAAGTTCAATTCTGTATGTCCAGACAGGTTTGAGTATCATTGTGTAGATAAGTCGTTTGTTGTTTAATGAAAGTTTCGATCGTCTGTCGACTAGAGTCTAGAGAGAAGTTTGAATCGTCTGTTTAGTTCTTTTCGTTTAAGTCTAGTGGATTCCAGGTCAAACAAGTCCACGAAGAGTCCTAGGTACTTACCACAATCTGTTGAGGGAAGAGGAGTGAGGTTTAGGTAAACGGGTGTAAGGACAGTTCGCCTTTGGGAGAATGTAATGTGATTGCATTTGTTTTCATTGATTTTAATTCTCCATTTTTATAACTTTTAAAGCTATTTTTCGTTTTGTATTTTAAAGTGAAAAGCAAGATGGGAAACGACCAAAATTCAGCCCCATATACTCTATTAAGGTGTAAAGAGAGTATAGTATTCTATCTACACTGTAGAACAACATAAAGTTATAAATACAGTAAAATCTCGATTAACCGGCCCTCGGTTAACCGAGATTCGGATTAACCGGGATCATGTTGAGTATATCATAACAATACCTGGATCGGCGCCGAAACAAAAGTTAATTTTTGGTGGCTACAGGAAAAATTTTTTGTCTCCCAATGTAACATAATTGTAGGCGAGGCAGCAACTCTTTTATACCTGATTTTCTTGGAGGGTCGTTATGTATGTATGCATGTATGTAAAAACCCAAAATATGGTGCAATTAGTACTGAATTTCTTGGGATTGGAGTTGATCTCTGGGACGAAACGGCTTTTTAATTTACATATTTTCACATAGGCATCTTACTGATGAGTCTACCTCTGCACCCGTACAATAGATACATACTTATATAACATATGTACATTCATAGGTACATATGTACTATATAATACAGATGATACCCGGTTTAACCGGGATTTCAGTTTTCCCGGGGTGGGTATAGCCGGAGGTCAGCCCGGTTAATCGAGGTTGTACAGTAATTGATAAATACATTACTAAACTTTGCATCAGAATACCTTGCAGCATTAATAATATTATGCAATGTAGTTTTTCCGCATTTTTTTAAAAATACCGTAGAAGTCATTTCCAAAAAAAAATCTTAAACGCAGATAAAAAAAATACGGCAAAAAACGATTCAAAAACCAAGTGGTCTTTCTCGTAAACCAATTTTTTGGATCAAAAAACCTTGAGGAGGCATCATCGTGGGTGTCTAAGCGAAATATTAAATTCCAATATGCGTTTTTTAAATTTTTGAGTTACAGCGGAATAAATATAGGCTATTTTTTTTTTTTTTTTAATAAAAAATCATTTTTTCCTACTTAGAGGACTTCAAGATCGATATAACTTGTTAAAACTCGATTATACAACCTTCTCTTTCAAGATTGATTAAACAGAAAGAAGAAATAGTATTAAAAATCTTTATTTATGGATGTGATTGGTTATTGACGAATTTCAAGGCTTCATATAAAAATTATAAAGTAATTATATTTTGTAAAAATAAAAAACAAAGAAAAGCCAATAATTTATTCATTTATGTAAATTAGCAATATCAACTTGACCGCCATTAACGTGTGACTACAAGTGTAAGAATCATTTCCTACTTGTGTAGAGCAACATCCAGCTGAATGTACCCGGGTAGACCGTGTTCCTGCAAAGTCATTAAGGTTCAATTTAGGTCAACTTTGGCAAGCTACTTTGCCTAACCTCTAAAGCTTTCGCCCCAGCCCTTTTACTAGATGTTACCAAGATGACCTTGTTTTTTTTTTTTTAATGTTTACATCTTCTTTATCATTTTTTCTTTTAACTTCTTTTTTTAGAGAGAATTTTTTTTTTGTCTCAAATGATGTTTTCATAAGATCAGTTTTTTTTTGGGGGGGGGGGGCTAATATCTTTGTAATCCATTTTTATTTTCTTAACACATGGCCGACCGCGCGAGTTGCAACTGAATATGTTAAATCACTGTCTGATGAATCTTCCAAATTACTCTCTGAATCGCTTGAAATTATTCTACGAGTAGATCTATTTCCAGGTTTGATAATTGTCCCCATCATGGATATCAAAATTGTCTTCTGAACATTCTGATGCCAGTATCAAGATGAAATTCATTAAAAGCTTCTTCAATTTCCCGGGACATTTTATTAAATTATATTACAAAGATAAATTACAAAATAGATATGCGAGTTGTTATGCTCAATACAAAAATTGTAAGGCTGGAATTTTAGATGACTATGCTATCAACTGTAGTCCAATATGGCGTATATTTTTTTGAAAATTTCATGAACCATTTATCAGCATTATTTTTAGCAATATCTCTTTCTTTCTCATCTCCTAATTCTTTTATTCTCTATTATTTAAAAAATATAGTGATAATAATATATAGCGATCATCGAAGAGAAGTGGGCATCAAAATATGTAATTACTTAATATACTTAAAACCATGTATTCAGTACTCCATTGCATTGCATTGCCAAACGGAGAGATTTCCCCGAGTTGTCGGCAATATATTAGGCACAGTATTAACAATATAAGTAAAGTAAAGTAAGTAAAGTAATCGCCTATTTTTTCATGCGAGGCTCAACGTCCAACTACCAATTAGGTGTCGTGGACGGAGGCGACTAGCAAACATACTTTACTGTAAATTTCTTTTATTAACCATTAAATAAAATCCCAGGCTGGGAATCGAACCCAGTACCACAATACATATTAGCTTTACAGGTCTCGCCTCTAACCGCTCGGCTACCGTGGCGCCTTACAACCGTTAGTAATTACGTACTTCGGTTGGTTATATTTTCGGAACGAACAGTATACTCAAGATACCAGAGACGGATATTGCAAGGAGTGTACAAAGTACTTAAATGCATGACCCCGAGATAGTAATAATTACTCCAAACTGTATTGATTAAAGTATTATATTGATAAGAAGTTAACAATATCTCATTGCATAGCACGATAGATTTTCTCTTCCCATGAACTTCTTTACAGCACACTTTCCTGTAAAGATGGACAGTGTTGCCCGGAAGCCGGCTGTGCCCTGACGAAAGCTCGGTGCGCCAATGATCCCAGATTTTGTCGTACCTTAAAAAGAGAAATATAAACAAAGTGATTCTATCATAGTTTGATTTATGTTCTGGCCACTTCTGCACTAAGATAAATGGTATTTTCAATTATTGATAAAAAAGAAGAAGAAATAAATAATGAAATGAACGTTATCCACCATCTTTTATCGGGTCCAAAGCAGCTTCTGTACCAGATATCAAGTATTAACTTCAAGCAGACCTTCTTTATACTCACTTGACGTGATTACAAAGCATCCTCTTTGTACTGTAAGAAACCGTAAAAAATTAGCTCATTTTTGACTATCATCTGCCTTAACTCTTATTGAAAACTATTCTCTTCAATTTGGAGTAAATGGAGCCTTAAGAAAACGATTCAAAAGGAGATCAAAAGCTAATAGCTAAATATGAGTTAATTAAGTCTTGAAGTGACTATAAGAATATTCAAGATGTCTGCAGCTGTCCGATTGCAATCTAAAAATATCTCCTAAATACTAACACTATTCTGCACAGTTAATTTAAACAGATGTTTCACGAACTTCTAGTATTAACAAACTACTTTTAACAACAATTCCTAGTTCTCTATGTGAATGTTATTGCCGTCTCTTGAAGTTCCGGGGGATATTTTTTAGCATATAAAATTTGAGTTAAAGTTCACCATCTTCAACGGCCTTTTTTCTTCAATAATGTTCTTATTTTTTCTAAAATAAATTCGTACGGACTAGCAATGTTATTAATCTAGTTTTTGAAATACGAGGAGTGGCTATTAAATAACGAGACTATTGCTATAAAACATTTTATTTTTAATTTATACATATTTAGTTATTATCACCTTCAATATACACCCCACCTCTATCCCTACAACGCTCCATGCGAATTTACCATTGTTCGAAACAGTGCTGGAAGTCTTTTACTGTGAGCTCCTGCATGACGCCTGCCGCTTTTTCTTTCACAGCTTCAACGGACTGAAATCGTGTTCCTTTTAATGCAGATTTGACTTTGGGGAACAGATCTAAAGTCACATGGGGCCAGGTCAGGCGAATAAGGCGGATGGCCTAAAACTGGGATGTTGTACTTGGCTAGAAACGTCTTGACAGACAATGCAGTGTGAGCTGGCGCGTTGTCTTGATGGAGAGAACCCATGACTTGTTCTTCCACAAATCGGATAGTTTTTTTCCTTTCCCTTTCACAGAGTTGAGCAAGCACCTCTCGATAGTAATGTTGATTAATTATAATCGATATTTTCATCCGTTTTGGACGTGGAAGGGCGACCCGTGCGGTCATCAACTCTGACGTCTTCTCAGCCTTCTTGGAAACGCTTGAACCACTCAAAAACTGGCGCACGTGATAAACATTCATCGCCATAAACTTTTTCTTTTAATAAAATATAAGTTTCAGTAGCGGTTTTACCCAGTTTCATGTGAAATTTCACGACAATTCGTTGTTCTACTACATGTGTAGTATCATGTTTTCCGCAAAACGAAACTAACACCTCTTACACAAACGACGGTTCCGGTCAGACAGATTTCTCTACAAACAAGTGAGACTCTGCAATCGAAAGAGAAGGTTTTACTCTGCACAGCTGTCGGTCGTTAAGATTTGGCACATGTATAGTTCTTCTGTAGCAGCATTAGTCTCGTTATTTAATAGCCACACCTCGTAGATCGATTAAGTTACGTCAGTACAATTTTTTTTTTTACCAAGGTATTCTATAAATAATCGTGGAATCTCCAGCGCTCATTGCACTGCCCGAGTAAGGCTGTAATGTGCTTCTTAAGTTCCGGATTCGATCCCTAATTCCCCATGTGGAAATCCAGTAAAACCAACTACTTTACTGACATCTTTCTTTGGAAGTTATTGTAATTATTATTATTTTGTTTTCTATAATAATTAGTGAAATATTAATTTTAAAAACAATAATAATTGCTTATTTTTAATTATATTTTAGGTTAGTAACTTTTCTCGTTAGTAACAGAACATTTCAATGAATAATTAAATTGAAAGTAGAGAAGTTTTTGCTTCCGTTTTAGAACGCTGTCAACGTGACACCCTTATAAATTATGTGTATACAATTCTCTGCCGCCTTGATTGTTGTTGGTTAACATAAAGGGAAATTTATAAGCCGCTTTTAGGTATTTTAATAGCTGAAAGTCATTTAATAATGATTGTGTTAGCGTGATTATAGTCAGTAAGTTTAACACGAAAATTGTTTCTGTCATTTTAAATTTATGATTCTAAAAAGACGTGTGTCAGTATTTATTTAATATTAAGTTAATAAACAATAAGTTCTGTACAATATTTTCTTTAATAATGATTAAAGAATCTTCAGCTTTTACTTCATTTTTTTCTCTGACAGTAAAAGAAGCCAATGTTATCTTGAAGATCACAGTAGTCTTGCAATTTTGTCTTTAATAATCTAGTACACTTTTTTTTTAGGAAGTGGTTAGGATTTTAGTGTGTTATATTGATTGTATTATGTATCAAATTTTATGTTGATTAAAATGAAATAGTGGAGAGAGGAGGCACAATTGAACAGAATTTACACTTTCTGTTTCAGAGTGCACAGAATCGTATTATTGAATCTTTTTATTTTGTTTTCTACAACTTTCAAGTCTTCTTAACAGATCTATATCAATAAACAGTTGGTACTTTACATACATATCTATATTTTTTTAATTTAAAAATGTTGTGTCCAATGTTAATATCTGCCCCACCAGTGGGGTAGCTTTGAACACAATATAAAATAGAAAGAAATGATATTACTTTACTCTGAATCTACCTTTTATCAGTTATTTCTCTCACTAGTACATTACTTTCTCTTTTAAACCACTGAAATCTAAATAGTTCGGGATGTTGTACCCTAAGTGATGGGTTTAGGAAGTTTGAACAGAATATTCGGTTTGTTGCGCTTCTTAATGTAGGTTCGGTACAAAAAAGTCACAAACTTGCAGGTCGGTAGGGCACATTTTAACTGTGATGTTGAAATGTGTCCCCTCTCCTTCCATAAAAGAAAATATAATATCCAACACTTTTTGCAAGCAAATAGACCTTTGTAAATACTAGATTTAAAAATACGAATTCCAAATGTTAATATGGACTAACAATACTTATACCTTGTCCACTACAATCTTCACAATATACTTCCAAAGTTACAGCAGAAAATTTTACTCTTCCACCTTACAAAATATAACATTCCTCAATTCTGACTTTACAAACAATGAAAATGAAGGGAAACTTTGCCAATTATACAACAGGTCTACCACAAAATATGGAGAAAATTACCAATCATAAATGTTTTAAATATTTGGCGAGAAATTAAAACTGTTCAAAGGTGCCCCTGTTCAAATGTACTGCTATATTTCAAAAATATTCTTAAAAACTTACTAATCAAGGAAATAGGCGTCTTTACAATTATTTAAATTTTGTAATTTGAGAATAGAGCTGAGATAAAGGCACGTGAATCATCACATCAGATTTTTAATATAAATTAATTACGTCAGATTAGTTTTTCGCTGTATGCTGACGACACAACACTGATCGCTAAAATAAGTGATCTAGCTTCTGCAACACAATGTGCTCACGTAAATATTTTATTTTATTTGATTAATTGCTTGGGGGTAAAAAATAAGCTGTTTTTTAAATGCAAGTGATGAAAAGAAAAATGGCTCTCACTGTTTTCAGGAATTAAATTGGACATTCAGCTCTCTTGGAATGCTTCTATTGACTCCTAGAGCAACATAATAGTAAACCTATTCAGCGATAAAGGTCCTGCGGAGATACTGGAGCTTATTTCCCGCTATTCCATTCAAGGTTGAGTTCCGGAATAATAAGAGCTTACATCTGATACAACTATGTACTCTTGTGTACTATTAAGTAGTTTTTCAAACTGCATAAAAAAAGGCAATGAAAGCAAAGTGCATAAAAAATTATATACTCGCGAAAACCACTTTGCAAATCATGGTTTTGCTTGAAATTAAGTTCACTGTTACTAGAGGAAGTCAGTATTAGTACAACATATGAAACAAAGAAATTATTCAGTTTCCTGTGACGAAATTTAAGAAAATATTACAGTTTCAGTAAGATGTGTTAAGAAATCACAGTAAACGTTAGACTGTTGCTATTCAAAATTTAAGACAACTTTTAAAAAATCCAAATTTTGATAAACTATTGTTTTTAATGTGTAAAATAATTCACTTACGCGTTCTGATTTCACTAGTTCTCATTTTTGAAAACGCTTTTCAGTACAGTTCAATTAAGGAGATTTTCGGGAGATGCGTTGTGTATTCTTTCCTGCAATGTACCATTTCAGTATAATATGCGTGTGTTTTTTATATGATAAAAGGGAATTAGATGTTTTGGTCCCGAAAAAGAAGTAGAGAAACACTCAAGGAAATGATTTGTCTAAAATCAGAGTGTTCGAATATTGAGGAAAACCACAAGACAGAAAAGTTTTTAGTAGAATTATTAGATTGGCCAAGAGCCACCTAGATCTGTAGAGCCAGTTAATTAAGTAATATAAAAATTAAGTAACTAAAGTTAGTTATGTTCATTTAGTTTAATGAGACATTGGCAACACTGGTTATATTCACCTTCTAGAATTTCCTTATTAACCAAAATAATCGCATCATCTTTCTATCATCCAAGTTAATGCAGTCAACTATGCTAGTTAACATCTAATAAGAGATATGTTAATTAAAATTGTATATGCGCATGCGCCTTACGTCGAGCTTATCCCATTTATTCATTTATTTTGCCTTTATAAAGAAGTATGTTAACGTGTAAAATCCATAATTACTTTCAAGTCTTGTACTTGAGATTTTTTTGTCAAGATAAATAATGCAGATTACTGCAAAGGTAGCTGCATTTTTTGTTTTAATTTAAATTTTAACTGAAGGGCTTATTAAAATCTTAATTTTTAAGAATTTATTAACAAATATTTGTTTTAATCTTGCATATACGAGGTGTGTTCAAAAAATAAGGTGAATTTTCATTTTTCTCAAAAAATATTTATTTATTCATCGATTTTTATTTGGTCTCCTTCAAAGTAGTCCCCCTCAGATATAATAGATTTGTGCCAGCGTTTTTTCCAATCCTCGAAACAGTTCTGATATGCACTTTTTGGTATGTCCTTGAGCTCTCTCAGCGATTCGGTTTTTATCTCCTCAATCGTCGCAAAACGCCGTCCTTTCATGGGTCTCTTCAATCTTGGGAACAGGAAAAAGTCGCAGGGCGCCAAATCTGGTGAATACAGTGGCTGAGGCATGATAATGTCATTCAACAATTCCTGAGCGATGCTCATGCGACGATTTTTTTTTTTTATCAAAATTCAGCAATTTTGGAACGAACTTCGCTGCCACACGCTTCATGCCCAAAATTTCAGAAAAAATTGCATGACATGTGCCAACCGATATGCCGACATCCTCAGCAACTTCTCTAATTGTGATTCGACGAGTCTTCATAACAATTTTCTTTACTTTCTTAACATTTTCATCGGTTGTTGATGTACTGGGGCGTCCAGGGCGAGCGTCGTCATTCGCATCTTCTCGACCTTCTGTGAAAAGCTTGTAACACTTGTAAACCTTTTTTTGACCCAGAGTACTCTCACCGTACGCCACTGTCAACATTTCAAGTGTTTTTGAGCACTTAATTGCATTTTTTACACAAAATTTGATGCAAATTCGTTGATCCATTTTTTTCGACAGAAGAAAATCGCCGAACTCGCAAAACACTTGCCTTATTTATGCCTCTCACAAACAAACTAAACATGCTATATAGCTACAACTTTGAAAATATGTTCGAGACAAGTGTACCAACATAAAAAAAAAAACATTCGTAATTCGAATGTACGTAGCCCGCGAAATTTGAAAATTCACCTTATTTATTGAACATACCTCGTACATTATTCGTTACATCATGTTCATCTCTACTTGTTGGCTAAGAACTGTGTCATAATCTGAGTAAGTGCTTTGATTTTTTATTATTACCTTATTCATATAATCGTGAATTTCTTCAAAAGTTGTAGTATTGACCAAAATAAGTGTTTAAAATTCAACAAAATCATCAAAAATGCTTTCTTCATCGAAAAATGCATTTCCTGAAGGATTTAGATATGTCTATACCGCCAAAAATCATCTATTAAAACATTAATAAGGGTTCAATATTTTACAAAAATTTCAAATTAATAGAATTAGCTATTTTCGGAGTCGTTTTTAGTGAATCATTTTGGGAACAATTGAACTTTCAGTTCTGCAAAGTTTACGTTTTTTTTAAAGAGGACTTACGAATTTTTAATCCAAATTTGACGTTGGTGCTAAAGAAATTATATTTGCGAAGGAGACCACCAACTACGGCGAAATGTAATTATAAATTACTTTTTTACCGATATAAGATCGTAATATTACAAAGCAATCCTTGCAAAAATGGCCGGCAAACTATAATACCTGCAACAAGAATGCATTTTATGAGACTATGATGCCCGAATAACTCGAACAATTATGGTTTAAAGGCAGGCTATGGAGTAAAAGAGATGGGTTGAAATCTGTTCACATTTTAGGACCATATCTGTATAGAATCAATGAACAAGAGGTCTTCATCGATGTGTGGAGAGTGCAATAAAGAAGAAGATCTTAAGACATTTAATAATGATATGCCCCAAGCTTCACTAGAGAAAGAATGGAAATGCTTAGTACTTTATACTAGCGTGTAAGAGGACATTATCTTCTCTAGCAATAGTCTTGTACTTAAGTCCATGAGTGCTCTTAAATCAGTGTAGCCTGAAGAACTGAACTCGACCAATGGTCATGAAAGCAAGAATATTTGAGTGCAGCTACTGTTGGTTTGTAATGCAGGAAAGTACTTCCTGATGTAGTAAAAGGTTTAAGAAGGAGTTGATGAACATTTGATGCAAGATGTTAGAATTTAGATTATACTGTTCGTAATCAATTGTTTTCTTAGGTCACCGGAGTGTCTAAAATTTCTAATAATATTTAAAAGATATTGCCAACTTAAAATTTTAATATTCGTATTCAACAAACTAATTTTTACATTGCTTTGTTTTGTTCAAATAATTTAAAAAAAATTCCAACACTATTTTCAGTAACTACTGATAGAAATTTGTATTTACCCCTAAATTTAGTATCAAAATGGGTTCATTATTTAGCGATTGCAGGTAAATGTCATTCATTGTAATTCTACAATATCTATAATTTCAAATATTTCATGTTGAACTTGATTTCTCATTTCGTTGGCACGGTTTATTGTGTGACTGTTATTACGTACATGGGTATCGTGTTAGAGCTAACTTTATGGTATTGTATTCACAAAATAGTTATGGTGTTTTCGTGCTAGCCCCTCTCTTTATTTTATAAACAATCAAATTTTGGTTTATTTTAAAGCCTAACTAAATTTATATTCATAATAATACGAGGGTCGTTTGAAAAGTCCGCGCAAAGTCAGAGAGATGGCACCACTGGCGCGTATCGAGGTTATGTTTAGTTAGTAGCATCTCTTGGAAGAACACACACCAAGTTTCAGCCAGATCGGTCTATTTCTTTGTGTTTGGCATTCGTTTGAATCGAGGAAGTCGAGTGCTTTTAAAAAAATGGACGAAAAAGAATTTCGTGTGTTGATTAAACACTACTTTATGAAAGGCAAAACGCCTCAGGAGACTAAAGAGAAGCTTGATAAACATTATGGTGACTCTGCACCTTCGATTAGAACAGTTTATAAGTGGTTTCAAAATTTTCGGAGTGGCCATATGGGCACAAGTGACGCTGAACGTTCTGGACGCCCTATTGAGGTTACTAATCCAGAAATCATTGATAAAATCCATGATATGGTGATGGATGACAGAAGAGTGAAGGTGCGTGAGATTGCTAGTGCTGTGGGCATCTCGAATGAACGGGTACATAATATTTTGCATCAACATTTGGACATGACAAAGCTATCCGCAAGATGGGTGCCGCGATTGCTCACGCTTGACCAAAAACGAAATCGTGTGAAGTGTTGCAAGGACGGTTAGCAGCTGTTCCAGAAGAATCCGCAGGACTTTAAGCGTCGTTTCGTCACTGTGGATGAAACATGGATACATCACTACACTCCTGAGACCAAAGAACAATCTAAACAATGGGTTACCAAGGGGGAATCTGCGCCCAAAAAAGGCGAAGACCGTTCCTTCGGCCGGAAAGATTATGGCGACTGTCTTTTGGGATTCGCAAGGAATAATCCTCATCGACTATCTGGAAAAGGGTAAAACTATTACAGGTGCATATTATTCATCGTTATTGGACCGTTTGAAAACCGAGCTGCAAGAAAAACGCCCACAAAAAAGTCCTTTTCCATCACGACAACGCACCAGCTCACACCTCAGCAGTTGTGGTCGCAAAATTAATGGAAATAGGGTTCCAACTCGTTTCACATCCCCCCTATTCTCCAGACTTGGCTCCCTCGGACTACTATTTGTTCCCCAATATGAAGAAATGGCTGGCGGGAAAAAGATTTTATTCAAACGAGGAGGTGATTGCAGAAACGAATAGCTATTTTTCAGACTTGGACAAATCCTATTATTCGGAAGGGATCAACAAACTAGAGCAGCGTTGGACGAAGTGTATAAGCCTAAAAGGAGACTATGTTGAAAAATAAAAAAGGTTTACCCCAAAAAATTAAGTAGTTTTTATTTTTGCACGGACTTTTCAAACGTCCCTCGTAATTACAAAACTGTTTCACTATCATATTTAGTAGTGGCTCACTATGCTGATTTAATTGGCCATTAAGTTAATTAAGTTTATATTAAATACTATTCATTAGCCCCTGTTAACTAATTGAGGTGGTAAATGCAGCAGGCTCGACTATCAAAACAGTATGCATGCGTATCTAAACAGTAGAATTGTACTTATGATAGTTTGTTCCTACTAATGTTTTTCTTAAAAAATATAACCTTATTCCATTTTCTTTTACGACGAACTTCGACTTCTTGCTGGATTCAAACTGATTGTCTTCCACATTCTAGTGCAAACTTACGCAATGAAGTGAAACTGGAATACATATTTTTGTTAAGCAAAGTATCCTTGTGACATTTGCAACACTTCATCTTAACCTAGGATTTGGTGTAGTAAACAAAAAAAGGTTATATCTGATTTTATTTACCTTCTGCGGTGCATTTAATAATGTACGATGATATTTACAGAAGTAGAAAAGGATATAAGAAGGTGAAATTATGTACTAAAACGTATGAAATGAAGAAAAAACGTTCAGACATTATAGGCTGCCAACGGTCGGCGTAAAAACTACAATGGCGAATTAAACAACAGAATTCCTCTACATGCCACCGCCTGTCTTATTCCTGTTTGGCACATCCGCTCCTATAGCCTCCATGGCCCCAATTTCAAGTAGAGGTATATCCTAAAACTTCTACAAGCGCAAGGAAATCGTTTTTCCAACTGACTTCCTCTATTCTATTATCTTTTTCTTTAGGTTGTAAGCTGCCGTTTCATTTAATCCTTTCTCATTTCTCTTAATTAAGAGCTTTCTCTTTTTTCTTTTTATTCTGTTTAACAAAAAAAAAAAACTTCTCTTTTTTGCCTTAAGTATTTACACAGCTAATTATCTTTCTCCATTTTATAATTACTCCGTCATTTTCTATTTTAATAATTGAGTTCTTTAATTTTCTGTTTGATTTTATTGTATTGTGTTATAAACTTTAGTAATTTGCTTTACTTTTAAAAATGCTCTTGGTACTTCCAGCCACTTTTACCCATTTGAGGATTAGTTATAATTCTAAAAAAATATACGAAAGTATAACAATGTTTAGAGTAAGCCATTTTTGATTTTACTTATACTTATGATATTCAGTTGATGTAATATCACATCAGGACATAATAGAAAGGTAAAAAACAATTCTTCAACTCAACAACTACCCCTCAAACAAATTAACCACGCCATCAAATCATACTACGAAAAAAACCAATCCAACCAACTCATCAAGAACAACAAACTTACAAACACACAACGACACCAACCTATCCGTAGAACCCAAAAAATATGCCTCACTACCATATGTACAACCACTCACAAACAAATTGAAAACGTTACTACAGAACACGACAAACACAATAATCTCTACAAAAAACACCAACAACTCAAAAAGACAATTTTTTTCGAAGCTAAAAGACCAGACTGAAGATGACAAACAATCAAATCTTATATACGAAATCAAATGTAAAGACTGTCACAAAAAATTTATAGGCGAAACATCACAGTATTTAAAAAAAAAAATACTGTACCAACACTCTTACGTCACAAAACCAAAAAAGAACACCACACCACTTTCCTTACACAGCACGGAAAATCATCACACTTTCGATTTCCCCAAACACAAAGATTCAGAAATCAGAAACCAACACACCAAAAAGGAAAGTGCTAGAAATAATATACATATCTAAGACAGAAAACAGTTTAAATTTCAAAAACAGACACGAACAATTTAAACAACATATACGGCCAACTTACTACAAAATACTTGACAATTGGCAACACTGACTTACACACAACCTAACACATAAAACCGATCGCACTCAGTCCATGAACAGACAAGACAGAAGACACACCAACCCTGTAATGTAAAAGTATTACTTTCTAAACTATTTTAAATAATTTTTGTAAATTTCGTTTTTATTATACATATTCATTTTAATAGAATCATTGTTAACAATCTGTAAACATGTTCCATAGCCCTGAAGATGACCTAGTCCCTAGGTCGAAAGCTCGGCAGAATAAATGTATCACGACTGAAATGGCAATTATTTTTTCATCCTAGTGAAACTATGAATCAATCACCAAAAAGAATGAACAAAAAAGTTAACATTTTGCAAGGCGTATTACATATATTTATTGACTTCTGAACATTGTTTTGCAAGATTTATTGTCTTTATTGAACTCTGAACAATATTTTACAAGATTCTATTACGTTGATTGACATTCTAGTAAATCGTTATGTCTAATAATTAAAATTATGACTTATATTTTAATGTAAATGTACATTTAGTGAAAGTAAAGGATAATGTTACAATTAACTTATATTGTAATTCTTTAATACTAAGGTTACCAGACGTCCCCGTTACCCGGGGACAGTCCCCGAATTCGTACTTCTGACCCCAATTGAAAAGTATCCTCGAAATGACCCCATTAGCTGTCATTACTAACTTTCCTCTGGACTTGTCAAGAATTTGCTACAAAACTTACGTTTAAGAGATGACATTTTACAAAAAATACGTTCATCACAAAAATTGACTTGTGACTTTAGTTGTGTCAGTACAAGAATATTATGTTTTATCAAGTATTAATAATTATATTTATAGTGCATAATAAATAGTAGTATTGAATTTACTTTGAGAAACTTAACTGTTATCAGTGGGCGACAACAGTACGATCTCTATACAGGGTGTATGCGGAGGAGTGGTCGAAACTTCGGGAGGTGATTCAGCAGCTCAAATGCAACAAAAAATATATTCTCAATAGTATCCAAGAAATTTGCATTTTTAACTTTTCCGCCGATATTCGCGTTTTTCACCATAAAAACGTCCGTAACAATTCTATCCTTTATCCTTCAACAAATCTGCTTATTCCAAACGAAAGAGCATTAAATTTCCTATAAATATGCTTAATCCAGAGCCTCAAAATGTTTCTTATAACAATGAAATTTTTACTTTAATGTCTAAAAAAATTCGTTCTCGATGATTTTTGTTAAAATTTTTAACTATATTTTTTCAATGATTAATGAATCAAGGAGTCGCATAATTTCAGAAAAAGTTGCGCATTTATTGAGCTTCAAGACCATATGGATTTTTTTGGTTTTTAATAAAACCCTACCCGATAGTAGCGTAACCGACTTTTCACTACTAATTTACTCAAATTTCAATTTTTGGAGAAGGAACAAAAAGAAAAGTAACCATTTTAGTTTTTAACAATTATTATAAAACGGAAGTAAAAAATAAAGTAGCAATTCCCGAAGTTTCGACCACTCCTCCGCATACACCCTGTACATCGAGGGCCAAAAAATTGTGAAACGCTGGTCTACCACACCTGAAAAAAATAGTCATTACTTTACTTTACCTTACTTTAGTAAGTAGTAAAAGAATTTTGGGTGTGTTCACAGCAGATTTTAACGAAATATATTCACAAAGGACTTGAAGAATGATGGTCACCAACACTGGCACCAAGAAGACATAGAATCTCTTTCTTTCTTTCTCATCTCTTTGTCAGGTAGAAGTTTGTCTGCCGAATTGCAAACCGGAGAAGATATTTGGGTGAGTATAGGGCTGTGCGGGTAACTGAGTAGTAGATTTTCGAGAGGGCCTCTCCCTATCTGCTAGAAATTCATGAATGCAATCAGACGTTGTGGTACGCACTGAATATAAAACTCGCCCCACTAGTCCTGGTTGGGAAGATATGTTGTCCTGAAATTGCTAGCAGAGTTTCCTTTCTTTTATTTATTTTATTTTATTTATTTTTTTTTTGTATAGCTACTACTTCACTGGCCTCTTTTTGTGCCACCCACATAGTCGGACATAGATCAGTCACTTTACCTCTGTCACTGGTACATCCTTCCTGGACGTTAGGGATACCTTTAATTCATCCTCAGTGATTTGTGACGTACACATCCTATTTATTTTTATTTTTTTTCCTCTCTCTAATAAAAAATATTGTTACCTCTAGGTTGAAATTGGAGGTTCACCTAAACTCGCGCTGTATCTCCAATAACGACCATTCGTCTCCATTTTTAACAATCTTTTATTTAACAATAGAAAAACCGTTTTCGTTGTATCACCTTTCTCTTTTTTTTTTGAAAAATCTTCTTTTAATAAAATTTTTCAAAAATAAACCGATATCTGCGTGCAAGAGTCGGTACTAACTCACAGTCAATATGCACAATAAACCTCGCAGTCTTATTAAAATGATTTTTAGCAGAGATTTGACTATAAAATTTTTGGTGCACTTATTACAGAGCAACATTTTATTGTTAAAAAAATCAAAACCAAAAATAAACATGGGGTTGCTCAACTATATTGAGTTGCACGCTGATCTATCTAAACTGTCAAGAAACAAAACAAAATTCCCAAATTTTCTTTGGATAAAAAAGGGTATAACCTCGTTTATAGCTGAAATTTGGGGCAACAATGCAGATCCAAAAGATTTTAAAAGTAAGTTCTAAGTTGTAAGCACTTCGCGATACAAAATTGTTTAATTTTTTGTTAAAGAAAAAAGAAAAAAAAAGATTTGAACGTAAGATTGGTTATTAACCAGTTAAGCGTGTTTTACGTGAGTACACGTCAAACCAAATCTCTATTACGGTGCGTTCGACGTGTATACTAGTTGTGAAAAATATAAAATTGCATTAACTATAAAAACGCGAAATTTTAATAAGATACAACAAGAATATTATTTGGTGGGATGTTTCCTTTATCTTACCAATAGAACTGCGGTTGGAGTCAGCCAAATGATAAGTGGTCGGTACATGTTTGGTCCCCGCATTAGAGATTGGGGAATTACGCACACAAATAGAAGCTCTCAACCCTTGTGCAATGACGCTTTTTTACCTTAGATAGTGGTTCAGACCTCTATAGAGCATGATTTCATTTTGTACAGAATTTCAAAGCTCTTCTCTTCCTTGTAAAAACTCTTGCGTCCCTAGTTAACTATGCGAAATGCATACGTGAAGCGGTGCAAGATTTTGAATGAGCACAGAATGCTCTGGTAATCTCAAGCCCCAGAGATATTGCAGAAAAAGTGCTTGCAGTGACTTATTACAACGTAGTAAACTTTTGGTTGTTTTGCCCTGCGTTCGACCTGTATACACGTCATTGTCTGATTTTAATTCCGCACAGTGTGGGGTTTTCTTAAAACAAATTTCCACGCTTAACTGGTTAATCAACAAGGGAAATATTTCTTTAATTTTAAACAGTAATTAATTCCCGCAGGAGGTCGTTGTTGCATGCAGCGACCTGGGGTGTTGCAATCCCACGGGTTCCTAGCACAGTACTCCATGCACTTGCACTATACAATAGGGACACAATGCACTTTACACCTAAGGGCTACCTTCCCTTGGAGATAGCTTCGGTCAAAGGGAGTGAAGCCATTTAATCCATTGTACAGAGTTGGACGTCGGGCCGTCAACCCTGTGCTGCGAAACCTTAATACGTCTCGATACCTCAGTTAGAAGACTGGCTCCTTTCATAGGCTGTGATGCCAAGAAAGAAACATTGACAAAGTTTTGAACTCTTAACTTTTCTTTAATAATTGGAATTAAACTAAATCTTATTTACTACATAGCTCTACAGCCCAGGGTGGGCCTTGGCTTCCTTGACGATTCGACTCCAGACATCTCTATTGGCTGTTTTTGCTTTCCATCCCGATACTCCAAGGATTCTCAAGTCTTCCTCGACATGGTCAAGCCAACGTCTTCGTGGTCGACCAACTCTCTTCTTCATGCCTATGACGGTACCACGCAGCAGTCTGCTCGTCATTCTTGCAATGTGGCCTAACCATTCCAATCGTCGAACCATGATGAAACGGACCACATTCTCAGCCCCACATAGAGTATACAGCTCGTAGTTCTTTCTGAGTCTCCATGTGCGAGAAGTAGTGTCGAAAACTGAACCATAAATCCTCCTTAAGATCTTTCGTTCAAAAACATTTAGACTATTTATAATGGCAGATTTAAACCGTTTCAGCACCGTATGTAAGAACCGGCCTGATTAAGGTTCTATAAAACCTTGTCTTCGAGGTTCTGGACAGATAGGAGGTCTTAAACAATCTTATGTTAGCAAAGTATGCTCCTTCTACTTTAAATTCCTCGCAGCTGCACCCTGGGCTAGTGTTCATGTATTTTGTTTTGCATTCGTTAATACTTAGCCCCATCTTTTTATTCTGGTCATTTAGATTCCTAAATGTTTCCCCAAGTGCTGGGACACTGCGAGCTATCAGACAAATGTCGTCTGCATACGCACACACCTGACTTAATTATTTTCCCACTTTTATCCTTAAACGTATCAAAGGCAGGTTTAAAACCTCGGTTAATGTATTTAACTGCACCGTAGAACGTCCTGGTTTCTTTATTGGTTCTTCAATTTGTTCCATTTGTTTCTGTAGAAATGCTCTCTTTTTAGTTCTTATGATCGTTTTAGCTCTTCGACGACTGTCAAGGTACTCACTTGTACTTTGCCTTGTCGTACGTTGCAACATAATCAACCTGCGCTCATTCCTTATTCTTAGTGCTTCCAAACAGTCGACATCAAACCATCCTTCTCCTCTACCGTTCATCTTCTCAACAACAACCTCATCTGCCGTTTCCTCAATTTTATTGAACTAAATCAATCGTTACTATCCTTCGACATTGCTTTAAATAAAAAATGGTGAAATCTATCTGTCTTTACCGAATTGTAAACCTAGGAATAAAGTAGTTTTATAAATAGAAAACGACCATTTTGTCAGTACAAGAGATTGAGTGGATATAACGAGAGTTAAACAGAATGTTGTCCATTTATCTAGAAGACCTGGAGTATCGGTGTAAAAGCAGCACAGCTGTCCTTTCTCATTATATAGCGTCATAGTGATTGATAGTCCAACAGTGTTCAAACTCTGTAGATTGGAGGTGGAGGAGAGCCAAAGGCTTGCAGACAGATGTGACGAAGACAGGGTAGGCCAGGATTCCTAAGTGGAGAAGACCATGATAGTAGTTTGACCCCTCTCAAAATGCTTGTCGAGAACTTGAGCAAAGTTATCAATATGTAAACTCGGAGACAGCTTGAGCTGTATTGGATGTTGCTGACTTGCCAAACAGAGTGCTAACTTCAAAATGGTGAATCAGCCTAATGCATTTATTATAATTATTTTCGCTTTAGTTGACACACCTCACACAGCCAACAGCAACGCCAAAACGCTTCAAAGAAACTACTTAAAATGGAACTGAAGTAGCCAGTTCACGTATCTCTCTAAAATCATATTTGTCTATAACCACAAATACGTATTTTTGGCGACGATTCCGCTTCCTCATTCATATAAATAATAACTACATCCCTTCTAAATATTCATTCCTTTAATAATCGTATATACTAGCTCTCATTTTTAAGTACACCTATTTACACTGGATGGAGTACAGGTTATTTCTGCCATCTACCACACTTAATCAAAACATATAAAATATTACTTCTTCCATAATTATGTAAAATTTAGTAAAAATGTGACGAGCAGAAAACGAGATATTTAGGGTTAAAGTTTGGTTCCGTTTTACACAGTGAAATATTTAACTTCAAATGTCTGGAAAACGACTCGATAGATTTTGTATATATTTTATCTGTATATGGAGACTACTATGTCTATATTTGTGTAAATTTTAGTAAAAAGCTATCGAGCAGAAAACGAGATATTTAGAGTTAAAGTTTGTTTCCGTTCTATAAAGTAAAAACTTTAACTTCAAATATCTCGAAAACTACTCGATAGATTTAGTTTATATTTTATCTGTAAATGTAGACAAACTTCTGTCTATAGTTGTGTAAATTTTAGTAAATATCTGTCAAATAGGAAACGAGATATTTAGAATTAAATTTTTGTTTCGTTTGAAACAGTGAAATATTTAACTTCAAATATCTCATAAACTACTCGATAGATTTTGTTTATATTTTATCTGTATATGGAGACTACTATTGTCTATATTTGTGTAAATTTTAGTAAATATCTGTCAAATAGGAAACGAGATATTTAGAATTAAATTTTTGTTTCGTTTGAAACAGTGAAATATTTAACTTCAAATATCTCGTAAACTACTCGATAGATTTTGTTTATATTTTATCTGTATATGGAGATTACTATTGTCTATATTTGTGTAAATTTTAGTAAATATCTGTCAAATAGGAAACGAGATATTTAGAATTAAATTTTTGTTTCGTTTGAAACAGTGAAATATTTAACTTCAAATATCTCATAAACTACTCGACAGATTTTGTTTATATTTTATCTGTATATGGAGACTACTATTGTCTATATTTGTGTAAATTTTAGTAAATATCTGTCAAATAGGAAACGAGATATTTAGAATTAAATTTTTGTTTCGTTTGAAACAGTGAAATATTTAACTTCAAATATCTCATAAACTACTCGATAGATTTTGTTTATATTTTATCTGTATATGGAGATTACTATTGTCTATATTTGTGTAAATTTTAGTAAATATCTGTCAAATAGGAAACGAGATATTTAGAATTAAATTTTTGTTTCGTTTGAAACAGTGAAATATTTAACTTCAAATATCTCATAAACTACTCGATAGATTTTGTTTATATTCTATCTGTATATGGAGACTACTATTGTCTATATTTGTGTAAATTTTAGTAAATATCTGTCAAATAGGAAACGAGATATTTAGAATTAAATTTTTGTTTCGTTTGAAACAGTGAAATATTTAACTTCAAATATCTCGTAAACTACTCGATAGATTTTGTTTATATTTTATCTGTATATGGAGACTACTATTGTCTATATTTGTGTAAATTTTAGTAAAAATCTGTCGAGCAGAAAACGAGATATTTAGAGTTAAATTTTGGTCTCGTTTGAAACAGTGAAATATTTAACTTCAAATATCTCATAAACTACTCGATAGATTTTGTTTATATTTTATCTGTATATGGAGACTACTATTGTCTATATTTGTGTAAATTTTAGTAAAAATCTGTCGAGCAGAAAACGAGATATTTAGAGTTAAATTTTGGTCTCGTTTGAAACAGTGAAATATTTAACTTCAAATATCTCATAAACTACTCGATAGATTTTGTTTATATTTTATCTGTATATGGAGACAACTATCCCCTGTAATTGTGTAAAATTTAGTAAAAATCTGACGAGCAGAGACCGATATATTTTGGGTTAAATTTGTGTTCCGTTTTACACAGTGAAAACTTTAAGTTCTAATACCTCGTAAACTACTCGATAGATTTTGTTTGTATTTTATCTGTAAATGGAGACAACTTTTGTCTATAATTGTGTAAAAGTACTTAAAAATCTGTCGAGTAGGAAACGAGATATTTAGAGTTAAATTTTGGTTTCGTTTGAAACAGTGAAATATTTAACTTCAAATATCTCGTAAACTACTCGATAGATTTTGTTTATATTTTATCTGTATATGGAGACTACTTTTGTCTATAATTGTGTAAAAGTACTTAAAAATCTTTCGAGTAGGAAACGAGATATTTAGGGTTAAAGTTTGTTTGCATTCTATAAAGTAAAAACTTTAACTTCATATATCTCGTAAACTACTCGATAGATTTCGTTAAATTTCACCAGTATTTTGAGACAACTATTCTCTATAATTGTGTAAAATTTAGTAAAAATCTGACGAGCAGAAACCTATATATTTAGGGTTAAAGTTTGGTTCCGTTTTACACAGTGAAAACTTTAAATTCAAATATCTTGTAAACTACTCGATTGATTTAGTTTATATTTTATCTGTATATGAAGACAACTTTTGTCTATAATTGTGTAAAATTTCGTAAAAATTTGAGCAAAATCGGACTAAGCTTTGTAGAAATATTAGTAATAATAGTTTTAAAGTGGGCCTGACCTGCTTGGGGCAAAGTCCTTTCCGAAAGGTACCAAGCGTCGAGGCCTCTAACAATGCTAATCTACATCATTTTTTGAACCAAAAACTACTTCATTGAAGAAAATAGATTCACGAAACGATAATTTTAAATGATTGCAAAACTTCCCCTTAGTAGTTGTAAGAATGGAACGTTGGTTTAATGGTGTGTAGGGAAACCCTAACCCTTCTATCCTACCAAATTTCATCATAATCGGGTCAAGTTTTACTGAGTTAATAGAATAATAATTTTGGAGGTGGCCTTACATGTGGGGCTAATTCCTCTCTTATTTGAGGTAGTGCGTCGAGACCCCCAAAAGGTACATCTAAATAAAATTCCGAATCGTATGACACCTCATTCATGAAAATCGGTTCATGCGTTTAGGCGGTACGCAATTTACAAAAAATGTAACAAGAACAAGAACATTTTTTGATAATACCGTTTTTGGCCCATTTTCAGACTCGTATTTCTCAAAATCTTTTAGATCAAGGTTGTTGCAAAGAATTTACAGTTATTAAGGAGGATTTTACCTACTTTTTAAAGAAAATTTGGGAATTTTATCTTTTACAGAAAAAGAGAAAAAAATTGTCAAAGTTGGGTGTTTTTCAACGTTACGCTTTTTCGTGCAGTTTTTGACGATCAACCCTTATACAACTGTCCTTCGTACAGTTTTAATATTGTGCTACTTTTAATCGATTTGGAAACTAGTTGATTCTCCTAAATTTTGTTTAAACAGAAGTTTAAAAAGAGAGAAAGAAAAGAACTAGCCCTGTTGGATTACATCCAATCAACTTGAAGGTTGCAGATTTATTTCATTTCAATTTTTTTTAAGCCATTTTTTTAAATCAATCTCGTTAAACATCGATTTTGTTTTCTTAGAATACTATTCTCAAATGAAAGAGAGTATAAAATCGATTTGGTAACTTTTAGACATCCATCAGACTTGAGTAAGAAAGCAATAAACTATTAAATGCCCTGACTTAATGAAAATGCTTTTGATTTCCTTTTGTTCAGGCGTTCAATGGGTTTTTTAAGCTTCAAAAGGCTTCATTTTTTTTTTTTTTAATAGAGATTGTAAACAGCACCTGGTCTTGCAGTCCAAAGTGTTATACACACTATACTCACAAACAAACTTACTTAAACTTACTAAAATATCTAATAGAATCAATACTTTCCAATAATTTTAAAATATGTTAAAAATATATTTTCCGTTTCCTGTTGCCCAAACTTATCTTCTTTTAAACAAGTAAATTTTCATTAAAGTGATGAAACTAAAATTTTGGGAACAGAGAAAAGGAAAATCCGAGAACACATTTAGCACAAGAGAACTTTATTTTAGCTTTTCTTTTTCCGGGTCACTACGAAAAGATATAAAATCGTTAACTTTATATAATAAAGGTTCATGGGCCAAAAATTTATTTATTTTTACTTTTTCGGGTTCCTGTTCGCAGGCGCCATAATTTTTCCTTGTGACCGGTCAGGGGAAAGGGACGGTATCCTTGCGGGCGCCAGATAGCCGAAGCTATCAGAGACGATATCCCTAACCAGCCTCAAAAGAAAAATACCCTTAAGGGTGCCTCTGGCGGGATAGCTCACTGGTGAGAGGAGGGAGGGTCCTGGAGACAATTCCCGGGGCGATAGGGAGTAAAATAAAATTCTCTCTTGTGCTTAATGAACCAAACGACAAAATACCTTTAATTAAGGAAAAATAATCATACAAAAGGAAAACTTATACTAGATACGAAATACTAATAAAAAGATAAAACTCACAGACGATTAGATAACATAAGCAGGTACTGGCCAGGCCGAACGCACGGTAGAGAATGAATTTTTTTATTTTTATTTTGGAATCTTGGCTGTAAACAGCACCTGGTCTTGCAGTCCAAAGTGCAAATTTACATTATGTAGCAGCTCCTGCCTCCTACGACTATTTTTCGGTTACAAGATGGTCTATGCTTTCACCGCCTCTTCATTTTCTAGAACGCCCTCAGATTAAAGCTGAGTCAAAGAGGAGCGATATCGCCCACTTTTGGAGCCTGTGCGAAGCTCATTTTGTCAAGGAATTTGATAATATCTCGATTTTAACAAAAAAAACGTTAATTAGTTTAACAATTTCTATGTTTACTCTGTTTTTTTTGTAGTACATATTTCTGGTACCCAGTTTAATTTTGAATTCATTCCTGTTTAATTTCACAGTCATTGAATTGATTGTTCAATTCAAAACCTGAATCTAGCTGTTACAAATTATCTCACCTTTTTAAGATTAAGAAATATCAGGTCACATTTTAATGAGGAAGAAATTTCTGCATCTCCTAATTGCAGTTAGAAGTTTTGCCCTCATTTTAAGTCGGGAACTATTTTCATTATTTTTACAATTCTATGTTAATTTTAAATAAAAAAGAGAGATTTAATATTTTTTCTCTGTCTCTCATGTTAACTTGCTCTACACAGTAAATCCCTTATATTTTAACGTCCGTCTGTAGGCACCACCGTATCTCTGGAGTTCAACACAAAATAGTGTGCGAACTAAGGTTAATATAGAGCGGCCGTGTGACAAGGTGCACGTGCATGGACTATTTTGCTAGCCATCGCTTTAACTACAAGTATCTCGCCTCCTTCAAACCCATAGAATGACCCAGGTACTTGTGTGGGTGTGTCAGGTGGGTACTGTACCCACCGAATCCTTCTTCTCCTAGCTGTGATGGTGCTTCTATCCTACTACTATGTTGTACTCAGGTTGCTTTCATGTTGCTGTCCACTACCTGTACTCTCTCTATATCCACTTACCCTTGGCTTTCTATTGCTGCTTTCAAGATACCCCTTGTTTAACTTGAAGTTAGACCACGGTATCCTTCCCTTTTTGAGACATTCAATATTTAGTAAGCATCTAGCTTTTACTATTAAATTTTAACAATTTTAATACTACTAAAACTGTTTGATAAAACTAGTCAGTCCGCTTTTCAGTTTTACTAAACTATTGAACAATAGTTCTAGCGCTTTAAATATGTATAGATAATTACAGTATCTATAATAATTACACTTATAAACTTAATTTGTTTATCCTTAAAGCTTTTTGACGTGAATACGTCTTTAAATTTGCAATCATATGGAGGCAATCCAAAAAACCTAATGATAACAAAATCGGGGGATACAGTTTGGCATTATAGTTTCGAATCTATCCTCTACATCCAAAATTAAATTAGACCATTTGCTAGCTAAAGAATCAAAGAATTCATTACGATAAGCGGGGACTGTGAAGCATCGCGCGCGGTGGAGGGGGAAGCGCCGCCTTTTTGAGATCATTTTGCTGCGTATCGAGATTTGCAATTAGTATAACTTTTGACTCGGAGAAGCTACGATGTTCATTTAAGTTTTAATCGTCAGCTGTCGTCACAATCTATCGATTGTATATAAAACAGTGTAAAATAGTGACAGTGAATATAATAAGGTGGTAGAATAAAAAAATATTTTCAAAAATATATAATGTCGGCCTATACGCGTCGAAAAATTACCAAACTTTATTTTTGTTTCGCCTTTTTTTTTTTGAGATTATAATTGCCAATACTCAGCTTGCGGAGATCTTCAAGCACTAACATGTTTCGAATCCCGTAAAGAAGATAACAGTGTTAGGTAACAGTGTTTCATGCTCTCTAAGTACGTAAAGAGATGTAATTCATTTGTCTTAGCCAAAGATCTAGTAATTTCAGGATCTTCAAGTGATATCAGCTCGGAATTAGTATGATTCTTGCAATCTTATCTATGTATGGAAACGAATCCATGGAAACAAAAAGCATCACCCGGATCATCTTTAAAAAGTAAAAAAATAAAAGTAATAAAAAATAAAACACGATGACTAGTAATTGAGAGATTTATTGGAATGATCGGCTCATCGAACCGATAGATTTTGATGAAATTTCTAGGTCATTGAAGCGCCTAACGTTGTTCCAATTCCCTGATGTGAGAAAAAGTAAAAAATTCTGTCTCCCCTCAGCACCGAACAAACTCTCCTAAATTGTAATTAACAGCAAAAAGTAATTTAAAAAAAAATAAATACAGGTATTGTACAATACTTTTAGGCACTTTCTGTTTCTATTAAGCTGATTTTAAAATATTATACATGTTCCCATAAAGATGCATTTCAAATCAAAATGATGTGTTTAATGTTCCGCCTATCAAGTTCTGTGAAATTTTGCATTAAAATAGCGATATCTTTCAATGATTTCGCAATACTGGTTGTATGATATCCCATAAAGTCAAAATTTTTTGCAATCCACTAAATCGCTGTTGATGAATTCTTTATTTAGTAATTTTAAAATGTTTTCAAAATTGTTTTTATTTTTAAAGTATTATGATAATTACGAGGGTCGTTTGAAAAGTCCGTGCAAAGTCAGAGAGATAGCACCACTGGCGCGTATCGAGGTTATGTTTAGTTAGTAGCATCTCTTGGAAGAACACACACCAAGTTTCAGCCAGATCGGTCTATTTCTTTGTGTTTGGCATTCGTTTGAATCGAGGAAGTCGAGTGATTTTCAAAAAGTGGACGAAAAAGAATTTCGTGTGTTGATTAAACACTACTTTATGAAAGGCAAAACGCCTCAGGAGACTAAAGAGAAGCTTGATAAACATTATGGTGACTCTGCACCTCCGATTAGAACAGTTTATAAGTGGTTTCAAAATTTTCGGAGTGGCCATATGGCACAAGTGACGCTGAACGTTCTGGACGCCCTGTTGAGGTTACTACACCAGAAATCATTGATAAAATCCATGATATGGTGATGGATGACAGAAGAGTGAAGGTGCGTGAGATTGCTAGTGCTGTGGGCATCTCGAATGAACGGGTACATAATATTTTGCAAAAACATTTGGACATGACAAAGCTATCCGCAAGATGGGTGCCGCGATTGCTCACGCTTGACCAAAAACGAAATCGTGAGAAGTGTTGCTAGGACGGTTTGCAGCTGTTCCAGAAGAATCTGCAGGACTTTAAGCGTCGTTTCGTCACTGTGGATGAAACATGGATACATCACTACACTCCTGAGACCAAGGGGGAATCTGCGCCAAAAAAGGCGAAGACCGTTCTTTCGGCCGGAAAGATTATGGCGACTGTCCTTTGGGATTCGCAAGGAATAATCCTCATCGACTATCTGGAAAAGGGTGAAACTATTACAGGTGCATATTATTCATCGTTATTGGACCGTTTGAAAACCGAGCTGCAAGAAAAACGCCCACGATTGGCCCACAAAAAAGTCCTTCTCTTTCACGACAACGCACCAGCTCACACCTCAGCAGTTGTGGTCGCAAAATTAATGGAAATAGGGTTCCAACTCGTTTCACATCCCCCCTATTCTCCAGACTTGGCTCCCTCGGACTACTATTTGTTCCCCAATATGAAGAAATGGCTGGGGGGAAGAAGATTTTATTCAAACGAGGAGGTGATTGCAGAAACGAATGGCTATTTTTCAGACTTGGACAAATCCTATTATTCGGAAGGGATCAACAAACTAGAGCAGCGTTGGACGAAGTGTATAAGCCTAAAAGGAGACTATGTTGAAAAATAAAAAAGGTTTACCCCAAAAAATTAAGTAGTTTTTATTTTTGCACGGACTTTTCAAACGACCCTCGTATATATTGAGCGAAATGGACCTTCCACAAAGCCAAATATTTTCAATTTGGAATTTTGATTACCTAATTGATCCTTATTAGGTAGGTAGGTAGGTATTACGTAGGCGAGAACTGCATATATGTATAGCACCCAAATCTGACTTTAACCTCTAGTGATGACCTCTTAGCTCCTTCAAAACTATCATTAATCGATTAATATATTGAAAAAATATTGGTTATACGTTAAACCTGCCTGAAAAATAAAAGCCGATTATATTTCTAAAAGTCGTTGAACCTTTTTATGCTTGATAAATACAAGACAGAAGTTTGTAGATGCCGTTTTTGAGTTGACAAAGAAAGAGTAAAAAATACTGGAAGATTCGGTTTATCTATTAATAAGCCCAGATTCGGAAAGGTTCCCTCCTGGTTCAGGGATTTCATTTAAACGATAGAAAATGGTTAGATCTTTCTGCGAATTGTGATCGAACCATGGCTTGTTTCGATACTTATTTAAATCAAATTAGTTGGAAATGCGACATACGCGACAGTTATTTACCTCTAGAGCACATCATTGTGCCATATAGATAATACCTGTCTGTTAGAGAGAACATTTAGTAGTTTTGACAATTAACCAGTTTAATTACAGAGGACTTTGTTGATGTCAAAAAGGTATATTTAACGGTGTCGTAAATTTCCTGTTATAGATTTTACGATGCGTTCTAAAGTTTACATCCCACATGAGAATATGTAATTTCATTCAGTACAGCTCGATGTATGTAGTAAATTTTAGTAATTTCTCTACGAAGGTTTGAAGTTTATAGGTGCTTTCAACAGATTCTGTTTTTGATTAATTAAAAAGTACTTCCTGGGATCTGATCAACATAAGCATCACTTCTGACTACTAGGGTTAGGAAAATTGAAGTCTGAGTAACGGAGTACTGTGTACCAAGTATTATCTATATTTAATTCAATACCTTCAGTATACTGAGTATTTTCGAATATGTATATTCTTCTCAGCACTCAGAATCGTATGAATATTTAACTTGTTACTCGCTTTTTAACTTTTTGAATACATGAGACTTCCACTCAAGATATGCCATCATAATCTCCTTTTTCTAACTTTATTGGTAAATAAAATCCTCGTTTATACCGTTTTGAACCGATTTGGTATCCAATTGTAGGTGTTTAGAACCACTTTGAATATCTCTTTAAAAAAATCTTTGAACCGCTTTGTAAAACATGAGGAAGGCATTTTTTTTACCATTTTTAAATCTTTGAATCTAATTTTGATTGTTTTATCGAGTTAATTAAATTAGATTTGATAGACCTATGGTGGACTTACGGACTAGAGCTGTTGGGTTCAGCCAAACCTACAAAACATACGGACAGTACAAGACATTTCAATCAAAACTACTCCGACAGATAGTTGACGCTCCTTTCTACGGTGACTAACCTCACTCTTCACTACGGCCTCAACATTCCCAACTCGCCAAGACTAAATACCAAAAATTCCACACTACTCTCTCGACTAACTCTAATTCTCTTGTACTATCTCTCGCTTCCTCTGACATCCCTAATACTCCTCGCCGACTGAATCGCCAGTGGCCCCGCGACTTCCTTGAAGACTGAAGGCCTAAACGCCATTATTCTCCTATCTCTCCTCTCTCCTCCTCGTATTCTCCTCCTCACATTCTCCTCTCTCCTATAGAGAGTGCTACCGTTTCTCTCCTCCTGCTCTCCTCCCGCAACAGTTCATCACTCTCTCCATATTTACTGATTGTATCCATGTATACAGATTGTAAATTACAAAATAAATTAAAAATAAATTGAAAAAAAAGACGATTTTTTTAAAATTATTTATTTTTTTGTAACTTTTTTTATACTTTGATGAGAAAACCGTATCTAGTTTTTTTTGCCAAAATTTACAAAAAGAAGTGTTATGCTTTTGGATGAAGACATTGATTTCTACAAATTGTTAGTTTTTGGTTTCGAATAACCAGAGGTGTCTTTTCTAGGTTTTTGAGACATTTGAGACGTTACGCAACAAAAAAATGAATGAAACTAAAAATATCTCATAAAATAAAACTTAAAAATTTAGAAATTCACTCTCGGGAATTTAAAAAAAAAATGGAATTCTTAGTAACTTAAATTACTCTAATGTCATTTCCACTCGTAGAGATTATAGCTCAGAGGCTTAGTGCATTCACAACGCCCACTTGGTGATCACGGGTTTAAGTCCAGATTACTTTGAATTAGATATTCTTTTTCCAAATTACCTTGATCTGATTCTCTATTCATTAATTCATTTTGTAAAATATATCTATCATTTATAAAAATTTTGTTGACTTAAGATGAGAGTGTCACTTTTCATCATATCGCCTAAGTGTTAGTGGTATAAAGTATGGGATAATTTTAATCACCAAGTGATAACACTGATTTCATCATTACTTTGAACACTAAACGAAATATCGCCGTTGTCAAACCAATATCTACTATGTGCTGTTTTTTGAGATTTCGGCATTTTGACTATTACAACTAAGACGCCACGGTAGCCGAGCGGTTAGAGGCGAGACCTGCAAAGCTAATATGCATTGTGGTACTGGGTTCGATTCCCCGGTCTTAGACCTTGGATTTTATTTAATGGTTAATAAAAGAAATTTACAGTAAAGTACGATTGCTAGTCGCCTCCGTCCACGACACCTAATTGGTGGTTGGATGTTAAGCCCGCCTGAAAAAATAGGCGATTACTTTACTTTACTTTTTACTTACTTTTATAACTAGTTTACTAACCAAATTTTCGTATATAAAGACTGAATTCATGTGACTCTAAGCAATATACGGTGAACTGTGGTCGCTAAATATGCTCTGTGCATGAGCCAGAATATTGTCAAATAAAAACTAAGAAAACTAACGTAATCAAATGAGATTACGAGCATCTAACCACCAATTTTCAGTCTATCAGACCTGGTAAAACTGGGTGATCCCACTGTGACTGATATCAGAGGATTTTTATACAGCTCTAATAGTGAAATGTGCTTCAAACTTCGCCATCCACATGATTATATAATACTTTCTCAACGAAGCCGTCTTCCTCGAGAGTATGTATCCTGAACCTTCAACATTGTATGACCACCCATTGGAAATATAACTCGATCTAAGTTCAATCAGTTACAGACATAGACATAGACATAATTTATTTGTTTTAAGATACATATCTTATACAAAAGAGTTTGATTCAATAATTATATACAAAAATAATGATAATAATAATTTTTCCCTCAATTTTCAAAAGAAATAATAAATAAAATATATAGCACATGTAAAATAATTAAACAGAATAATAAAACAACAAATTAAATATTTACTTTTAATAGCAATAAAACAATAATAATAATAAAATAGATTACTATGATTCATTCTTTAAATAAACTATTCATTTTTTATAAATGCTCTTAGTTTGAGCGACCCTACTATATACAAGTAAATATTATTTGCCTGATCTTTGTCTTGAATTTCCAGCAATTTCGTTAATTTTGCCACTTTATCATTCACCCCAATCATATATTTGGCCAGATACTGCATTCTTAAAGGTTCGTACAAAGGGCATTCGATCATATAATGTTCTAAATTCTCTGGCAATTGGCATTTACATATAGAACAGTTCTCTGTCCCTTCAAATTTATGGAGTACCCCATTCCAATATAGTTTAAAATATTTGTAATTATTAACTCTCAATTGGCTAATCAACCTTCTTTTGGCTATATTTTGAATAAAATGTAAATATTGTTCCCCCAAACCAAAAGTTGTTAGGTTTCGATAATAAACATTATAATTTGAATTTATAACCGCTTCAGAATCTAACGACTTATGGTGGTTCACATACCGTTCAATTACGTTCGAGGTTTCCCTTAGTATTGTCTGGATATCCTGATTCAAAACCCATCCGGATCCCACCGTGTCAAGTTTTCTTTTAATTTGACTGTACCTGCAATCAGTTACAGGATCTTAAAACCGTTTATTGACCCTGACTACCATCCGTTTTATGATTCTTTAAAGTAAAAGTCTGATTAATCCCAGTGTTTTTGTTTTTTAATTCAACAATCGCTCCAATCTCCAAAGGATTCAGTCTCTTCAATCTAAAATACTTCGAACTATTGTAAACACTCCATTTTAAGTCTCCAACCTGACTATACACACTGACCTTAACATGTCCTTTTGCCACAAAAGTTGCTAAAACAAGATACAGAAAACTTCACTTCAGCCTGCAATCTCATGTAAATCCTCTGGCTCGAAATCTTTCTTCAAGAACTCTTCCTGATAACCCAACAAGAAGAGACAATGGCCTTCTGATCTCCTCTCAAGTGAAGAGAGTGACTAACAGTCTAATGTTTTGGAGTGTTACCCCTGGGTAACTTCTCCACTCGTTTGCTTCATTTGTTTCTGTCAAACGTGCTGATGGTGGCAAAAAATAAACGCCAAAAAAAATCAACAATAATAAAATACTAATGTAAATTAGACATGTCTTTTCACTAATACCTGCTATGTGCCAATAATTGACCATTTTTAATCTGCTAGGTGCAAAAAATTACTCGAATTATATTCAATATCTCAAACTAATACTTTTTGAACATAGCGGATATTGGTTTGACCATAAGGATATATTATATGATTTATTCGTTAAGAATTTGTTTCTTAAAGATTAAATAACAACATGTATTTTTGGTATTTGAAATTGTCAGGTCTCAGTACGGTAAGCAGGTTACTCTAAAATTTTAGACTGCTTTATTTTTTTTTTAAGGGTAGCGTAAGTTGTGTTTGTGTGAGAAATGAGTGAGATACAGAAGCAGTGTCTCTGTATGTGTAATAAAAGTTACGCGTTAAGTCCTTCTACTTCTACTTAATATCTTCGTAAAAGCCTTACTTGCCGTGTCATTGGATTTAAAATGGCAGCTACACTCAGTTCCGTTCTCCACTCTATCGCTTTTCATATCTACTTATCGGAACACTTAAGAAGTTTTATAAGGCTTTTTTTTTTAAAAGAAAGGCGAAACTCATAATCTGGCAAAGTGATCCTCGATCAAACGTCAACCTGCACTAAGTGTCAACTTATAATGTATTTTACACGCCATACTGCGCGTAGTCAATGTTATTACATCTGGAGAGACACTTGGAACTGTTTCTCGTGATTGTTTTAAAAGTGAACGTTACTTTTAAAGGGTATTAGGTAATAGATCACCAATTTATGTATGCTAAAAAAGTACAATTTGAATTATGAATCAATTGAAATCAACTGAATATGAATATAAATCCGCCATTTTTAGTTTTCATTATTCTTGTATGGTTCTCCAATTCGTATTCCGGTTTTTGAAAAAGAAAATGATAAAGTCCTCGGAAATATATTCTAAACGTACTTCCAGTGAATCGATTTTATTTATATCTGAAACCTTAGAATTGATTGGTCCAAGAATTATACCAATTGATTGCAGACCTTGCATAGCATCTTATATTTTAATAATTGGCATCCTATATTTGATAAATGTTTTTCCCAAAATTGAAATTAATAATCAAATTAACTAAAATAAAGTGAAAGTTTGATGCCACTAAATTTAATCGTGAATAATGCAAGAGTTTTCAAATTTAGTTGAAATCTTCAGTGCAAAGTAGGCGGCTATATTTTTCTTATGAGTAAATACGATGGTATGAATTTAGCCGTAAATCTTCAGCATCCTGGCACTTATTTCACTTCTTTCAATATCAAGTAACCACAGACATATTACTAGTTTTCGCGCCGGTTATTAAGTTTTTTCCGCGTCAGTTTTTCCGTTTTTCTTTTCTTTTTTTTTTTTGTTTTTTCATTGTTAATTTGTCCAGGACTCTAGGAAGACTCTGGCTCAACCTGAAGACGTCTTTATGGCTCGGTTTTGTTACTTACTATAATATAAGACGGGTCTAGTATATTCTAGTGCTGTCTTTCGTTTATTTTACCTAATATACGTAGTTCTAACTTCCATTTGCTTAATCTTGTATTCTTAAAATCTGTAGATACGTATTCCTCTACAATTTATCAATTTCCTCCTTACAACTTTTTGAGGTACTTTTGTTAGTGCGTGGGCTGCTATTTTAGAATAAGTATTGAACATGTGGGTTTTATTTTAGAACAACTATCATATGATTGATGTGTTAAAGTTACTAAACTTTATTAGTATTCAGTTTGTAGTTAAGTTGGTATTTGGTTTTGGGTTTTGGATCTGGAGAAGCAGACAAATGTGGTAAATGTCATATTTATTGTTAATTTGATAGCATATATTATTCATATAAGTACCAAAATATTTATTAAAACTGTCCGGTAGGACAGTTGTATAAGGGTTGATCGTCAAAAACTGCACGAAAAAGCGTAACGTTGAAAAACACCCAACTTTGACAATTTTTTTCTCTTTTTCTATAAAAGATAAAATTCCCAAATTTTCTTTAAAATATAGGGCAAACCCACCTTTATGACTGTAATTTTTTTGCAACCACCCAGACCTAATAGATTTCGAGAAAAAAGTTGCCGAAAATGAGCAAAAACGGCATTTTCAGAAATTGTTGTTCTTGTTCTTCTTGTTGTTGTTGTTGTTACCTTTTTTGTAAACTACGTAGCGCCTAAACGCGTGAACCGATTTTCATGAATGAGGTGTCATTCGATTCGGAATGTTATGTAGATGTGCCTTTTGGGGGTCTCGACGCTGTACACCGAATGGGAGAGGTGTTAGCCCCCTTTATGTAAGGCCCCCTTCAAAATTATTATTACTAATTACTCTGTAAATCTTAGCCCGATTTTGATAAAATTTGGTAGGATGATGGGGTTAGGGCTTCCCTACGTAACATTAAAGCGACGATCTGCTCTTACACTAGTTAAGGGGAAGTATAGCAATCGTTTCAAATTATCGACAAGTGAACCGATTTTCATGAATGAAGTGTCATTCGAATCGAAATTTTGTACAGATTTGCACTTTAAAAGTCTCGACGCTATGCCTCATATGGAGGGGAGTTTGCCCCACCCAAGTAAGGCCGTTTCTAAAACTATTATTACCAATATTTCTATAACGCTTTGTCCGATTTTGATAAAATTTAGCACAAAGAAGTGATTAAAGCTACTCTATATGGCTGTGAAGTGCCATCATGCTCTTACACCTACTAAGAGGAAGTACTGCAATCGTTAAAATTATCAATGGGTGAACCTATTTACATTAAGTAATGAATTGTCGTTCGATTCAAAATCTTTGCCTCTTTGCCTTTTAGGGAGAAGTACTGTAATCGCAGTTTATTTTTCTTGCTCCTCTTAAAAGGAAGGTCTGAAATCGCAGTTTAAATTTGCTTTTTACGTACAAATACCTTCCTATTTTATATAAAAAGGCTTTCTCAAAAAAATTGTTATTGAGGATGGTTTGGGGACCGCAACTATAATCATTCTTTAAAAAGATCTCTCCAGTGGTAGTTACGGTTCCTACTTAACACCTTATCAGGTTATAATGATAGAATTGCTTATTCCAAATTTAAAAAAAAACAGTAAAGCAGATATGTAACTTAGCAAAATAGACAAAAATGAAAATCTATCCAAAAGGTACAAAAATCTCCTTAACAAAAACTTACAGTTTAAAATGTTAAGTATAAGGGTTGATTAAACGCCAAAAGGTACACAAATCAGCAAGTACCCAACATTTCATTCAAGCTTAGTTGATATAATTTAAGTAATTTTGCTGCATTAACTTTTCCTTCACATTTTTTAGAATTTATTAGATGTCACAGACCCTTATGCTGGCCATTTTCATCTACAAAATATTTGTTCAAGTAGCACTGTAGATTGACTTTAATATCTATTAATCTATAATAATCAAACTATTAATTACAGGTTAAAAAGAAAACGTTATAAAAAATTAAAAAAATTACGAGGCTACAAAATTCAAAAACTTTTTTAAAAAAATGCTTACACCAACATACATCAATGATTTCGATTATTTTATTTTTAATAAAAATCGTCTGTTTAAGTTCATTCTTCGATTAAAGTAATTGTTATTTTATGTAGTAGTCAAACGTTTATAATAATAGGTAATAATTATCTGGCTTTATCGCAAATAATATAGTTTTCTTCAATCACACTCTCAATGTAGCTGTTCTTCTCACAATGTTAAATATATGTTATGTAATATAAAATAAATGAGATATGCATACGTTTAGGACATCTAATTATTCCAGTATTTTACTATAAGTAAAATTAGGGGGTCTAAATTAAATTACAATTGAGAAATGAATCATTATTGTTGAATAATCTACTTGTTATTAACTGTGTGTTATTTGTGCTCACGAATATTTCGGTAAAACGAATTCAACACTGAAATATTCTTTTAAATCCGTGATTTAAATTTAAACAGTAGCCGACTCTAACTTTGTCTTTTTCTACTTTTGCATATATATATGTGACATCTCAGAATAAAAAGCAAATTAAAGCTAAATCCGAAGAATAATTCGGAATAGAGTTAAAATAAAGTACCTATTTAAAAACGGATATAATATACATTTTATCATAATTATAACAAAATAATATTATGAATGAACTGGCCAGCATAAGGGTCTGTGACATCTAATAAATTCTAAAAAATGTGAAGGAAAAGTTAATGCAGCAAAATTACTTAAATTATATCAACTAAGCTTGAATGAAATGTTGGGTACTTGCTGATTTGTGTACCTTTTGGCGTTTAATCAACCCTTATACTTAACATTTTACACTGTAAGTTTTTGTTAAGGTTGTTTATAGAAACGAGTTGCGAGCTGCGAGTTGCGAGTTCTGAGTTGTATGGTTGAATAAACTCCATTGCACAGAATCCTGTTGTTTTGATCTGGATCCAATACAACTTAAATAAGAAAAAGTGGTTTTTAGAAAGTAATTTGTGTCAGTCGCATGTGTGTAAACATTCTACCATCAATCTGAAAAAAATGGAAATCGCAAGAAAAACTTGACTGAATCCTTTAAAAAAATGCCAATCCCTCAACACAGAAAATCCCAAATTTTCGAGATTTTCTTGAAAACAGCTCATTATTGGTTTTTAGATTCATCCTTTACACTACTCTGTACGTATGCAGACGACACAGTCATACTAGCCTCAAGTACACATCCTACATCAGCTTCATACAACTTACAGGCACACTTACATAAAATAGAATCCTGGGCAAAGAAGTGGCGGATTAAAATGAACCTACAGAAATGCCAGAGCATGTTACGTTTTCTCTCCGGCGGGGCTCCTGTCCACCTGTCCCTCTTCAACAGCAATCCTCTTCCTTGTACATATCTGGTGCGCTACCTTGGGCTCTACATAGACAAGCGACTCACGTGGAACCCACACACTAGACTTAAAAAACAAGCAATGACAAAACGTGCGAAACTTCTTTACAGACTACTTGGACGTTGCTCCAAATTACCCTTTGAACTCAAACGCTTAATATACAACACTTTCCTCAAACCTATGTGGACTTACGGACTAGAGCTGTGGGGTTCAGCCAAACCTACAAACATACGGACAGTGCAAGACATTTCAGTCAAAACTCCTCCGACAGATAGTTGACGCTTCTTTCTACGTGACTAACCTCACTCTTCACAACGACCTCACCATTCTCTTCATACACCAAAACGCCAAGACTAAATATCAAAAATTCCATACTGCTCTCTCTACTTGCTCCAATCCTCTTGTACAGACTCTCGCCTCCTCAGACATCCCTAACAATACTGAATCGCCAGTGGCCCCGCGACTCCCTTACAGTCTGAAGAACTAAATCTCTCCTCTCTCCTACTCATATTCTCCTCTTCACATTCCCCTATCTCCTATAGAGAGTGCTACCGCTGGGTAGCTTCTCTCCTCCTGCTCTTCCCGCACCAGTTCATCTCATTCACCTCCTATTTACTTATTGTATATATTTACACAGATTGTAAATTACAAAATAAATAATAATAATAAACAAAAAAAGATTCACAAATTTTGTTCTCAAAATGTTTTTCGTAGAAAATTCTGTTTAAGAACTCTAATATGGAAGTGATCGTTTAGTTTTTCCTTCACAGTTACTTTAATGAGTTTGTAGAAATTTTGTCTTTAAAAAATACATAAATATGTATTTTCCGAAAGGTCCTTTATGTTTTCCGCGTGTTACTCATAAACCACATAAGTTGGTTTCATTGATCTTAATATAATGACTGCTTATTTGAATTTCCTCTCTCTCCTTCAAGAAAAAATCACGTTAGATCAATCTGAAAAAGAGGTGGAGAATACGATTCACTCTAATGTTCCTTTTAACTGAATCGTTCGCTCTTACCACCCTTCACTGCATGAATTCCTCGTTACTAAACTTTTTGGTCCAAAAAGGTTCATATTATTGTAGTAAAATAATCTGCCTATCAGCCAACCAACTAACCAACTACCTTTTAGGTTCATATTATTGTAATATTCAGTAAAAACAAAAAACAAAAAACATGTATTTTATGAAAAAATTGATACATGTTTCCCTTTAATTTGCTTAAAAATTCATTTTATGGTGTAATTATTTGAAATAATGGTTTATTCCTAGCCGAACAATTAAGGTCTCTCACCGGTAGGCGATAAAACAGAGGTTACAATAATAGTTTCTGTAAAGGGCCTGTAATTTTCTACCCTCAAAGTGTCGAGACTTGTAATAAATGTATGCCTCGTCTCTAACCAAGTAAATCTACAATTACACGACCATTACACTTAGTCTTAATTTTGTAATTTCATTAGTCAACAAACATAAGATGAATATTATTAATTATTGCAAAGGTAAAATTTATTGAGTTAGCAACATCTCTGACTCAGTTATCGCAGGTGAGAGAATATTATTCAGCTTATTGGAGATGGTAAATGAATATTAATAAATTGTACATCTTTTTAAAAATATTTTAATGAACATTTTACAAAGAAGTAATATTTTTAGTGTTATCTTATTTGTTGTAAGAAGGTAGAGGAACTGAGGTTCTGCCCTTTCAAAAAGTTTGTTAAGGCTTACTTTAATTATTACTAACTTTGCATAATCTCTAATGAACTTTTTGAATTCGAATAAATAAATACTCTTATTTGGAATTTTGTCTACTTTATTCTGAATACTGAACCTCATTATCTTAGAACTGGGAAGGCGGCCTGTGAGAATCATTTTGTTTTAATATCTGAGTGATTAACCAGCGAATCAATTAACCTTTTCACTTCGCTGAGATATAAATTTCTCATCAAGCATACTTGAAAAAATGATTATGATCAAATCTTACGAGACTTGGAGTACTAAATGCACTAATTTTATTTTGAAATTGATTCATATTCGTATGACCATAAATTAAAAGAGGAAAGGTATTCGGCAATCGGGGAGAAAGTCTTCATTATTCTAAAATTCCATCTAGAAATTTGGTGATTCTAATCAAGTTCAATTTTTGGTAACCTTTGAATTTACATTTTCAGTTTAATCTAAGAACCTTTATCCTTTCCAATAATATAATACCTCAGAAATAACTAATTCACATTTTTCACCAGACTATAACTCACACTTAAATTAAATATCTTAAATCTTACACGTACCTAACTGTCAACTGAGACGGCGCTGGTCTCAGTGATTTACTTGGCGGCAAAGGTCAATAATTGATTCATTGGAGAGCCACCGCTGGGGGTGGCAGCTTCTCACATGTTTTTATATCAGTTAGTACATTGACTTGTTGCAGTCGCATCTGCAGCTGTAAATTTCAATAAAGTTAGTTTTTTGTTTTTTAAATCATACGCAAAAAAAAAAGAATTGATTCTCTGGTCCAGGATTCAGGAATCTATTTAATGATTAGATTTACTGGATTCCGACGCTGTGATCTCGGGTTCGAATCTACAACCCTTAGTTTTATTTTTTTATTTTTTTAAAGGAGCTTCTTACAGCTCTCTGTACGTACAGTGTTGATGTCTACTAAACTGTAGACAGAGTTGAATGTAACTAGAAAACACTGTCCAGAGGCCTTTAAAAATTAAAAATAACAATAATTAATTAACTAATTATAATTTACCACTCGTAAAGTGTGTTTTAAATATCTGTAATTGCTTAGTCCAAAGCCTGACTCCAAAAATATGTTAATTACTTTCAGGGGACAGTTCATTGAAGTAATTTGTACATGTTACTTTGTGGCTGTGTTCAGAGGAGAGTCTACCTTTATTACTTCGAACGCCACTAACAGCAATATTGTTAGCCACACTTACTTTACATTACTTTAGAATATTGCTTTGTTAATTTCTCTGTAAATGCTTTTCTAAGTTTAAATTACTTCTAACAATGGCATGGGGCTATATTTAAATTTAACTTACTTAATATCCGTTAGCTACCAACCAATATCAAATGAAATTAATACCCTTATTACTTTGCTCCTATTGTAGAAGGTTTAGTGGAGGGGGTGGCTTTTAAGCCACTATTCAAGGGGGTTAGAGATTCGATTAAATCCCTCTCATATAGCAGGATGCTGGGTCCACTAGTCCAGCGTGACCAGTTTCCAAACAGCAACCTCTTTACTCTCTGTTAGTTACCCAGTGCAGAGTAAGTTATCATACAGGCTAATTTTTGAATCACTTTCTTCCAAAAATGCTGCCAAGGCTGCTGTCTGATGATAAGTGACTTTATAAATAGAATATCTGATATTCTGAATTGGTTTTTATGGACGCAAGTAAAGAAGATTTTGAACACTGCAAGGGTGAAGATTTTTTTAGAACACTTCATAATTTTTTTTCAAAAACTGTTTACCGGTATAAAATTGACAGATTCATTTCAGTTACTAAGAAAGAAAAGTGTTATTGCGGCCATGCCAATAAAATAGCCAAAAAGACCACCTGAGCGTTAAGTTAAGAGTTCACCAATTAGGGTTACATACAAGAAAGAAGGCGAATAATCTAGAAGACATGGCGATTCAGTCTCTACGTGCTTTGTAAGGACTTAGAGTTTTGTTTAGAAACGCGAAGATTTCAAGACTTGAAACCTGTACTTCCCCAAAGACAAGGAATCTGGTTCTATCAGAGTAATCCTCTCCAAAAGTGGCAGTTTCAATATACACGCCATAAAACAGTATCTTATACATTGGGTATTGAATAGGGCCGTAACTGTATAAATGTTATCATAAACTCTGACTCAAGCTTGCCATTTCTCAGGGACGTCCAGTTCGTTGCAAGAATTATTATATAAACTAAAGAAGTTACATCTTCAAGTTCCTTCAAGTATTAGTAAAGTAATCGCCTATTTTTTTTCAGGCGGGGCTTAACGTCCAATTACCAATTAGGTGTCTTGGACGGAGGCAACTAGAAAACATACTTTACTGTAAATTTCTCATATTAACCATTAAATAAAATCCAAGGCCTAAGACTGGGAATCGAACCCAGTACCACAATATACATATTAGCTTTACAGGTCTCGCCTCTAACCGCTCGGCTAGCGTGGCGCCTTACAACTGTAAATAATTACGTACTTGGGTTGGTTGTATTTTCAGAACGAACAGTATACTCAAGAGAGACAGATAGTGCAAGGAGTGTACCCAATGCATGACCCCGAGAGAGTAATAATTACTCCAAACTGAACTGATTTAAGTATTATATCGATTAAGAAGTTAACAGTATCTCGTTGCGTAGCAAGAGAGCATTTTTATTTAGGTCAACGCATTTTCAGTAGTATCTTTTAGGATATAGAGGAAATCTACTGTAATAAGTATTTAACGTACCTCAAAAAAGGTCTCTAAAGTATAAAAACCCTTTAACAAACCGTCTAATCGGTCATTTTGAATCAAAACATTTCCTCTATAAATACCCCCTTATATGAACCTAAGGGTATTTTAAATAGATTGTCAATTCGCTAAAAATTGAAATTTCAAAAATTGAAATTTCAAAATTTGAAATTAATTGACTTAAAAATTAATAAGCGATGAATACATTATGGAACCGTAATAACCTTAGTTGATAAGTAGAGTAAGTTTTTTTTATCCTTGTCTCTGCAGAAGACAAGTGGGGAAGCCACTCATATGAGAGCTTTAGTTTGTAAAGACAGAAAGAGTGGGTCCTTCTTATCTACAAGGTAAGTGGGCCATACTTCACACCGCTTGGATTACAAAAATGATAAAAATCCTTTAAGAAATAAAAGAGACTTAAGATGATAAAAGAAACCTTTACCAATAAACAAAAAAAAAATCGTTTGAAATTCATTCTAAGTGGATTTCTTTATTGTTAAAGTTCTGACACAAAGTGCTGTTCTACTTTCAACGTTATTTAAAAAAATACGCATCTTTTAAAGTTATATTACATTTTTTCCAAATAGAGGAAAGTCGCCTAACTCGTACCGGTGCTTAAGTCATACTTCAATGATTTCAAAAATACTTTTCTCGCCATACAAATGATTACATGAAAGATATTGATCACTTAAATATGTGGCAGGAGGTTTCCAATTTTTGTGTTAATTAAACGCAACTCTCCCAAAATTACCATATAATTATTAAAACTTCTTGTTTGTAACAGATGTAAAATTAATTTTTAGCCATTTTGTGTATGCTTGAGAACATCTAAAGCTTAAGATGTTAAGACATTTGATTTTTCTTAGAAAAATCACTCGGAAAACGACTTATTTCCCGATATTAAGAAAAATACTAGCCTTGGCAATATTTTTAGTAGAAAGGGGATTAAAAAAATACATAAAAATTACCTATCGCGTGCTCTTCTTTCTCTTTGATAACAAGTTAAAAAATTGAAATATGATTAATAAATGCCAGATTTTGAAATGGCCTAGCACTTTTTAATTTTAAAGATATCTAATTGCGGTTTCCGTTTTTTTTTCTTAACTTTTTATACTCTTTAAAACTGTGTATATGAAAATGGGGGGTCAACTGCAAACCCTCACTTTTGGTCGCTCGTCAGCCGCGTATGAATCAAGTCACATATTGTGAAACTAGAGGTGACGGGCAACAAATTTTTCCTCTACCATTTTTCGCTAAGAAAAACCGTTTAAGCATGAAAGGCATTTGAGCCGTCTTAAAATGAACACCCTGTATGTGTATTAGTGATTTTCAGACCATGTTCCTTAAACTGAATTCGGCTGCTAAACTGCATTTAAAAACTGAAATAATAGGCGATTACTTTTACTAGTTAAACTCTGAGCTAATTGTTATCATTATTTGCATAAAGCTAATCATAGAATTGTCTGAAATGTTAAGTTACCGAAGGGATTATCGAAATTAATGGTAAATCTCAAAGAAATTTGTTAAATACACGTAAAAAAGAAGAACTTCTTTTAAAACTGAAGTTTTATTCATAACTTATTTAAGATAGAATTTTGTAACATTTACATAAGTTTGTTCTCCTAATAAGGGAACATGTTTGAACTTAAGCTTTGAAATAGCGATTGAAGAGCCACAAAGTCTGTTCAGTTAAGTGCAGATTCAAATAAACTTCTTTATGCAGTTAAGCATGTTCTAATCATTAGTAGGACATTAAAAAAAAAAAAAAGATGCAAATAATCTGAGAATGTCATATAATTCTAAGATAGTTTGCAAGCTATAAACCGTAACGGGATTACGGCAGGGACTCATTTAACCAGCCGATATATCTACTATCTCAACTTTGCGCGGGTATGGCGTTCATATTTTCTCTCAATATCCTCCGGTGCACGCCTCCATTACCAGATAACAGAATGGCGGTAGCAAAAGAACATCCATTTTAAGGTATTGACGAGTTCATTTCCCCAGCCCGCTCGCTATAACCCATCTGCAACGTTCGCGGCGTGAAACCCATTCCTACTAATATGAATCGAATTACCACATCAATATCTTCCACATTCTCTCTAAATCAGATTTTACTTCGTTTCTATTTTTTCATTTTCTCTTAATACTGGAAAGTCAAGTATTACGATAACGAGATTTCTTTAAAAAAAAAAAAAAAAATGAAAATGGTCTGATGTGTGCACGAATGAAAGAACTCAAAAAGGAAAAGTTGCCGAAAACTGCAACTTTATTCTATTTCAACTGAATTTCGGCAAGACCCAAAAAGTAACAACGATCCCAGTGCCTTCATCGAAAATACTGCTTCACTGAATGGATTTTTCACTCTGTTGAGATATGCAATTTGAAATTTTCCAGATAAATTCGAATAAATGCACTTTTGGGGAGGAGAAAGACTAATTCTATTTAATGTACGGCCCTGTTTATTTATATAAACTTTACTACAAAATATGTAAATAAGTTTCAAAAATTATTAAGTAAAGTAAAGTAATGCTTATTTTTTCAGACGGGCTTTGCGTCCAACTACCGACCGATTAGGTGTCGTGGACGGAGGCGGATATCAAACATACTTTACTGTAAATTTCTTTTATTAACCATTAAATAAAATCCAAGGCCTAGACCAGGAATCGAACCCAGTACCACAATACATATTAGTTTTGCAGGTCTCTCCTCTAACCGCTCGGCTACCATGGCGTATAAAAATTATTAGGTATAACCTTTATTACATAGTTTTGTATAATGCTTAGGCTGGGCCAAGGATATCATTTGCTAGAGGAAAAAAGTTAGAGATGCACATTTCTAATTCTTTGGTATCTGTAGGGAATGGAAGGATAATAGGTGGCAGAGTTAGGATGACAATCTAGATTGGAGAGGAGTTTCATGAGTCGATTTTGGACGAAGGAGTGTACAGGGATAATGGAAGCAATCTCATTGTGGAAGGAATCGATTCTCTAATAAGTCGATGAGAGTCAGTCGCTAGTCTGAGAATTTTTTTCTGTGTTGCCTGTAGTTTCATTATGATATGTACAAGGTGTACACGGAGGAGAGGTCGAAACTTCGGGAGGTGATTCAGCAGCTCAAATGCTACAAAATTATTCTATTCACTATGGCCCGATTCTCAATAGTGTCCCGTATATTATGTCAGTTTTTAACTCGGGGATCAGAGCGATAAGTAAGTTCTCGGCTTATTTATTAGCTCTTCACAACCTCCTAGTTCCAAAAGTTTATTGTGTAGTTCAAGAAAATCTGCTTTTATTCTCGTTATTTAGCATATTTTTTTAATTAACTAAAGAATAGTTCACAGTTCTAAACTCGTTAAACGAAAATCCTATCTTTTGCAATTGGTACCTAACCCTCATTTAACATCATATTCATTTTTCTTCTTTTTATTTTATTTTATTATTTATAATGTAAATTTTGTATTTTTAATATAGTTCTTTAATAAATTAATTATTAAATTACACTTTTACAAAAAATCGTACTGGATTTGATGATTCTGATGTTATATTCTTATGGTAGGTGAATTCCTTTCATAATGCTGACGCCGTTTTGAGGCCTACTTTTTTGCAATTAATCACAGATTTCTGCATCAATTTTTAAAATAACCCCAATTATTGTATACCGTTCGAAAGGTGATCGTATGTAGATGTTTTTCCTGAACAGTGCACGTTTTGAACATACATAATATTTTTGAGAAAAATGAAGTCAAAGTTTTTGGAAAAAAATAGAAACTTGCTATTTCTTAAGTTTGGGCCGCAAAGTGAAATACTTAATATTATTATTTTGGAATATAAATTAACTTACTTAAAAGGAAATTTAACCTTCTTTCTAATGAGCTGATTGAAATTGCTGTAGCTTTAATAGTTTTAGAAATATAGGCAACTGTTTGCTAAAAAGTGGTGATACCTTGCATAAACATAAAACTAAAAATATCTATAAAACAGAGCCGAATCGAGCCAAAGTTTATATAGAATTTTTTGTTGCAAATGATGCCCAGAATCGCCTTACCCGAAGTAACGGTAGTCTTATGCTGAACACCCTGTATATCTTCTTAATTAAGGAGAAATACAGGAAATAAGCTCGTTTCAGTTTGGTGATATACATAAAGGTAAATGGTTAGAGATTTAGTGGTTGGTTCGTTTTCCTTAGGTATAAACCGATAAGGTTAATCGACCTAGCTGCTCCTTTTTAAATGATTTATTTATCTCAGTCCACCTGCCGCTGGCCCACGGTCCAACTAGCGCACACAGAGAGACCTACAGACTGTTGAGTATACTTCGCTCATTTCCCTTTGCTATCTTTTTTTGTAGCCGCCCGCGCTCTTTTCACCACTTCCTCCGCAAATACCCGGTAAATCAAATACGAAAGTGGGGGCTGAGAGAGAGAGAGAGAGAGAGAGACGAGTGCAAATAATGGCTTATTTTAATCTGAAACTGTCATCGTTACGCTACACGTGTTGAAGTTCCCATTTCGATAAATCGAAAGATAACTTTTGTCAGATGAAGTAAAGAAGAGAGTAATATTTCGATTTTTATTTGTTTCTTTCATTTCCATAGGGAAAATTCCCTCCCTTTCTTGCTTTTTAAAAAACCCACGTTATCAATACAATTCATGTTTTCCCTTTGTCTGTTTATTCCTGTTTTTTCGTGATGATCTTTTTTGTGGCACACCTCGCTCTATCAAAATCATATCTACCATACTCATTGCTTTTCATTTCTATTTTCATAGTTGGTTGTTTTCCCGCTAATTTTCGTATATTTTCCTTTAATTATTCCATTCTGTTTTCTTCTTTGTACTCTAAGATGACTTTGAAGTGGTTATTTCCATTTTGGTACGATCTCAAATCTTCCTTTTATCTAGATTGTTAAGAGAGAAGTTAAAAATTACGCAGTTTTATGTTTATATTATATATGTTTATATTTAATTATAGTGTCCGGTGCAAGCCAGTAAGAATATTCAAACTCACTTAAAGCTTCTCGAAACCTGGTTCCGAAAATGGAAAATAAAAATTAATGAGCAAAAGTCAGTAAACATTACGTTTACTTTACGAAAATCTGCGAGTCCACCAGTTCAATTGAACGGTGTAACGATTCCTCCAGCTGATGTAGTATGATACTTAGGGTCTGTACATTGACAAGAGACTCACGTGGAACCCACATACTCGACTGAAACGACAAAACGTGAACAGACGCTACAAGCTACTTAGTAGACTACTTGACCGCAGATCCAAACTCGACGTGAATCACAAACTGACTATTTACAAGACACTGTTAAGACCTATATGGACACACGGAGCAGAAGTGTGGGTCTCAACCAAACCCTCTAACTCCAAACGCCTGCAGACACTACAGTCTAAAATCCTACGGAAAATCCTGAATGCTCCATACTACATCTCTAACCTTACCATACACTCTGACCTTCACATCCCTTTTGTCACTGACCTAATAAAGTCTCGCTACCGCAACTTTCACAGCCTCCTAGCTCTCCATCCTAATCCTCTTGTCCAACAACTCTCCTCTCTACACCTTCCAGACAATCCTCCTCGTCGCTTGAAGTGGAAGTGGCCTAGGGACCTACTGTTGTGAGTGCAATCCACTGAGAAAGAGTTCCATCAATGGGTGGTGACTCATGTTTTTCATGTGAAAATTTAACCAGTTTCATCAAATTTACTTGATGCAACATTTGTTGTAGGTGTAAATATGACAAATGAAGTAAAAAAAAAAAAAAAAATTATGGATGTCAAGTAGATGCACACTTTTTAGTTTAAAAATAAGAGAAACTTAATGGTGAATTGGAAACTCACGGTAAGTGATTAGGCCTGATAAAAACAGCAACTCCGTCTTTACACGTACGTTTCGACAAATTCATTGTCTTCCACAGGAGCCTGAATATTACAAATAAGTAACACAAACAGTTACACTGTTAAACACACAGGAATAAATATGACATCTTATTTTTTTTGTAAACAAAAATCCATAAGAAATGGTATCAATTGTAACGGTTCTCAGTTATTTTCTGAAACTAAACCAACTCACATAACGACGTAAGTCCTAACGAAATGTAATTGAAAAGGAGCTATTGTTGTTTTTTAGTTTAGACCGAATCCTCGCTAGTTTTAATCCTAAATATCCACAGTTTACGGTCACTAAAGGATCATACAAATTCATACATTTATACATTCTAAGTGGGATGTAAGAAAATAACAATTTTTGAGTTTTTTCAACCTTTGGTCGAACCCAAACCAATTCGACCGCCAAGTACGAATAAATCTTTAACAATGATACAAGTTGCCATTCACCATTCACCAATGGGGTATCCATTTTCAACTCTATCATCTTCTTCTTTCCTCGCATAACCTTTCTATTTTTTTTTTAGGCCATTTACACGACTACTCGTACTATCAGTGCCGACATAACGATCTCTCTGTCTAGCTAGAGCGCGCCACATGATATAATGGCAATTCGAACTCATCTTCAATAGAATGCTGAATGGTCTTTTCTTGCTGATATAACTTCAGTGTTTTTTTTTCTATCCAATGTATTGATTGTTCAGTTATCGTTCAACTACAAACATTCTATGATACATTAGTCAGTAATGTAGTTTGATAAAGACAAGGTATTGTAATAAGCAGGAGATAGGACAATTAGTGTTCTAATCACCTGTTTTAAAACCACATGCATTAACCAGTTAATCGTGGAATTTAGTTAAAAACCCACAGTGTGCGGAATTAAAATCAGACAAAAGTTGTATACCTACACCTCTTACGCAAGGCAAAACAACCAAAAGTTTACAACGTCCGTAATAGTCACTGCAAGCGACTTTTTCTGCAATCTCTCTGGGGCTTGAGATTACCAGAGCATTTTGTGCTCTTTCAAAGTCTTGCACCGCTTCACATATGCATTGCACAATAGTTAACTAGGGACGCAAGAGCTTTTTACAAGGAAGAAAAGAGCTTTGAAATTCTGTGCAAAATAAAATCATGCTCGCACTGAGGTATGAATCTCTGTCTAAGGTAAAAACGGCATTGCACAAAGGTCGAGAGCTTCTATTTGTGTGCGTAATTCCCAATCTCTAATGCGGAGACCAAACATGTACCAACCACTTATCATTTGGCTGGCTCCCACCGCAGTTTTATTGGTAAGATAAAGGAAACATCCCATCAAATAATATTCTTATTGTATTTTATTAAAATTTCGAGTTTTTATGGTTAATGGCAGTTTATATTTTTCAAAACGTGTATACACATTGAACGCACCGTAATTAAGATTTTGTTTGAGTTGGTTGGTGTAAGTAATGTTGAGTAATTGCTTGAATTTATTTTCTATAAATGATAAACTGTCCTGATTTTACCTTAAATTTTATTAAATCTTATAAAATGAATCTTGTTTAAAATGATTTTGGTTACAGGTGCGCTCTGTAAAGGTATATCTGTTTCATGTGGCTTTGTATATAGACGTTCACTCCGCCATTTAATTACTTACCCCCACCGTACTATGTACTTTAATTAAATATAAAGTACTTTTAAGTATACATATATATTTGTGAGATGTACTTATATATAGTTTTAGAAAGGAATACTTTACATCAAGCATTCGTTTCTGAGATTTCTCCTTCATCATTTTAGAAGTACTTCTGTAATTGTATGAATACCAACCGAAAGTAAAACAGATATCTTATATCTTGTTTAACTATTTCTGTTATTTAATCCAAATTTCATGTTAAACAGGGAGAGATTTATCATTAATTATTAATTTAACTTATGTTCCACTTAATTAGTTACATAATTATAGTAACGGAGAAATAATGCAGTTCCAAACATAATGCAAATCAAACTTGACACTTCATTCGCTTGAGAAAGATTCTAATTATTGATAGTTTCGATTTTCGACCGCTGTTAATTGATAATTTTTGGGGAATCTTGAGGTGCGGTCAATAAATTCACTAATAAATTCTTCATACCAACGTTTGGGTAAATATAGAGAAGGTGGTAATTTGGGACGGGGTTGAAATTTGGGACATCCCTGTTTTTGTGAAACCAGTAGTGCTATCTGCTAGTTTTTGGTGTCTTACTACTCTTTGGGGTAGGCTTTGTCTGCTGCAGAAGGCAGCGCGTCAATCGAGTGGCCAGCTTTGTCCAGGAGAGGACTGTGTTGATTTTGTCAATGCTAAAAAAGTTTTCTTAAGGTTGATTTTCCTCTGCTTTTGGTTAATACCGAGGAAAGTTAGAATAATCTCCCTTAGACATTAAAAATGTAGAAAGTAGAGAGTTTTAATTGCCAGTATTATGGATTTCAAATATGAATGTACTCGTACGAGTATACTCGTATATTGGGGGGAAAAATGAGGTTATATTGTACGCGGTGTATGGTGGTATTATGGGACAGCGTTGTCCCATATAACAACCTCGGCAATCGTCAGCCAAAGAAGTGTTAAAAGTGACACTGAGGACGAAACTAGTGTCTTATAATTTTTTTGTTTTTCTACAGGGTATTGTAAAGGGCCTAAAAAGATCATTTCTCTAAGAAAACTGATTACACCCTAATTTTTATCCTTAATGTACGAAAATTGTGTAAAATATAGTTTTGTAGCATATTTGAAGGCTTATTTTTACAATTCATGGAGAAACGAGAACATTAACTGTAATTATTATGTGTGTCCCATATTACCACCACACTTTCTGAAAACCCAATATGGCACCACTACAGACTTTTTCAGTGTAACTCCACAGACTCCTTGCTGTGATCCACTCAGGACTCCAAATTTACAAAGACAAATAATGTATGTCTATGATTTTACTTCAGAGTAGATTTTAAATTCAGTAGTGTTCAAATTATGCAAGGTAAAAATAGACTCGTCCCATATTACCACCTTCTCATCTATTACCTTATTCAGGGTGTTGTAAAATTTGTGGAGTTTAATATTAAACTACATCATCATAACTGTGCAACAGAGATAGTAATAAATTTACTGAAACGTTGGTATGAAGAAAGAGATTTATTTGTAAACTATTTGACCGCACCTTGATATTCCCAAACATCATTATTAATTAATAATCATTTAAATATTTAATTAGAATCAAACAGACTCCATTTTTGATCTAGCCAAAATTTGTGAAAAAGGTACTACCGTTTTTCGGTTTATTTCTTGTCCTAAAAATAAAGAAAAAGGGCTAAGACCTGAAGAATAACTGACATGCGCAGAAGTTTCAGAGGTCATAACAGACCTCAGGCTAAATGTGAGTGGTGCTTAAACGCCTGAATAAGTTTCATACTACAAAATGTCTAATCAATTAAGTTTTTTTACATTTTATCATTTTTCTTTATTTAAAAGGACAATAACTTTTAAGCAGAATACAATATTAAGTTTATAAAGTAATTATGTACGAGGGTCGTTTGAAAAGTCCGTGCAAAAATAAAAACTACTTAATTTTTTGGGGTAAACCTTTTTTATTTTTCAACAAAGTCTCCTTTTAGGCTTATACACTTCGTCCAACGCTGCTCTAGTTTGTTGATCCCTTCCGAATAATAGGATTTGTCCAAGTCTGAAAAATAGCCATTCGTTTCTGCAATCACCTCCTCGTTTGAATAAAATCTTTTTCCCGCCAGCCATTTCTTCATATTGGGGAACAAATAGTAGTCCGAGGAAGCCAAGTCTGGAGATTAGGGGGGGATGTGAAACGAGTTGGAACCCTATTTCCATTAATTTTGCGACCACAACTGCTGAGGTGTGAGCTGGTGCGTTGTCGTGATGGAAAAGGACTTTTTTGTGGGCCAATCGTGGGCGTTTTTCTTGCAGCTCGGTTTTCAAACGGTCCAATAACGATGAATAATATGCACCTGTAATAGTTTTCCCCTTTTCCAGATAGTCGATGAGGATTATTCCTTGCGAATCCCAAAAGACAGTCGCCATAATCTTTCCGGCCGAAGGAACGGTCTTCGCCTTTTTTGGCGCAGATTCCCCGTTGGTAACCCATTGTTTAGATTGTTCTTAGTAGTAACCTCAACAGGGCGTCCAGAACGTTCAGCGTCACTTGTGCCCATATGGCCACTCTGAAAATTTTGAAACCACTTATAAACTCTTCTAATCGAAGGTGCAGAGTCACCATAATGTTTATCAAGCTTCTCTTTAGTCTCCTGAGGCGTTTTGCCTTTCATAAAGTAGTGTTTAATCAACACACGAAATTCTTTTTCGTCCATTTTTTGAAAATCACTCGACTTCCTCGATTCAAACGAATGCCAAACACAAAGAAATAGACCGATCTGGCTGAAACTTGGTGTGTGTTCTTCCAAGAGATGCTACTAACTAAACATAACCTCGATACGCGCCAGTAGTGCTATCTCTCTGACTTTGCACGGACTTTTCAAACGACCCTCGTATCTGTGCCCTTCGGGTTCCTTAAAGAAAACAAAATTTGATACAAAAAAAGGTCATTCATACTTTTGGCCCAGTCTTATAGTCTAATCTACAAACTTCGTAAGACGGTTTTCAAAAACAGATTTTATTATTCTGTAAAGAATATAATTTTATAAATAAATTAATACTAAACATTAATACATACATAAATAATTAAAACAATAAAATACCTGTAAAGAATAATTAAATTACTAGTTATATTTCACCGTCGTTAAACACTATGAAAAACTGTAACGTTAACACTCTAAAATGACGCTAAACCTTCCTAGACTATAACCTAACCTTCAGGCTGTATGGCGTTGTCGGCAGCCCCCTCTGATGCCAATTTTACACATATTTAGATATTTTCACGATTGAGTGTTCGAATGATAGAATTTTCTTACCTCAGGCCAAAACCAAGTTGTGTACTTTAGATTTGACGATTTATTTCCAATTGTAAAAATGGCTTTCACAAAGAGAATATTGAATGAATAAAAACTTGTATTTCATAAAAGAGATAAATAAATAGATAAGCAGATCCATTAAGATCGAATCTGACATATGCTTATTGCTATCAGCCAACAGTAAACCCTTACAACAATAAACCTATAAAGAATAATTACTGGCAAGTAGAGTATAAAAAGTAATCAAAAAAGGAAAATTTTAGAAAAACAATATCCCCAATTGGCCGAGACAATCATTGTTTGCTATAAGACTGGGGCCTGAATAAACAATCATGACGATAAATAGGCAAAGTTTGAACCACTTTGCTGGATATATATACAAAATTAATATTAGACCGATCCCCAAATTTTAATCAATGTAATAACGGAGAAGTTTTTTCAACTCAAATAGTAATAAAATGTTCCAAACATAAATATGAAAGAAGAATACTTTTTAATATTCTGCCCAAATATTTATATAGAGGCCTTTTTCCGTCATGAAGATTTTTTTATATATTTTTAAAAATTGACCGAAGTGAATTATACAGAAACATAGAAGATAAAATACGAGGGTCGTTTGAAAAGTCCGTGCAAAGTCAGAGAGATAGCACTACTGGCGCGTATCGAGGTTATGTTTAGTTAGTAGCATCTCTTGGAAGAACACACACCAAGTTTCAGCCAGATCGGTCTATTTCTTTGTGTTTGGCATTCGTTTGAATCGAGAAAGTCGAGTGATTTTCAAAAAATGGACGAAAAAGAATTTCGTGTGTTGATTAAACACTACTTTATGAAAGGCAAAACGCCTCAGGAGACTAAAGAGAAGCTTGATAAACATTATGGTGACTCTGCACCTTCGATTAGAAGAGTTTATAAGTGGTTTCAAAATTTTCGGATTGGCCATATGGGTACAAGTGACGCTGAACGTTCTGGACGCCCTGTTGAGGTCACTACTCCAGAAATCATTGATAAAATCCATGATATGGTGATGGATGACAGAAGAGTGAAGGTGCGTGAGATTGCTAGTGCTGTGGGCATCTCTAATGAACGGGTACATAATATTTTGCATCAACATTTGGACATGACAAAGCTATCCGCAAGATGGGTGCCGCGATCGCTCACGCTTGACCAACAACGAAATCGTGTGAAGTGTTGCAAGGACGGTTTGTAGCTGTTCCAGAAGAATCCGCAGGACTTTAAGCGTCGTTTCGTCAATGTGGATGAAACATGGATACATCACTACACTCCTGGGACCAAAGAACAATCTAAACAATGGGTTACCAAGGGGGAATCTGCGCCAAAAAAGGCGAAGACCGTTCCTTCGGCCGGAAAGATTATGGCGACTGTCTTTTGGGATTCGCAAGGAATAATCCTCATCGACTATCTGGAAAAGGGTAAAACTATTACAGGTGCATATTATTCATCGTTATTGGACCGTTTGAAAACCGAACTGCTAGAAAAACGCCCACGATTGGCCCACAAAAAAGTCCTTTTCCATCACGACAACGCACCAGCTCACACCTCAGCAGTTGTGGTCGCAAAATTAATGGAAATAGGGTTCCAACTCGTTTCACATCCCCCCTATTCTCCGGACTTGGCTCCCTCGGGCTACTATTTGTTCCCCAATATGAAGAAATGGCTGGCGGGAAAAAGATTTTATTCAAACGAGGAGGTGATTGCAGAAACGAATGGCTATTTTTCAGACTTGGACAAATCCTATTATTCGGAAGGGATCAACAAACTAGAGCAGCGTTGGACAAAGTGTATAAGCCTAAAAGGAGACTATGTTGAAAAATAAAAAAGGTTTACCCCAAAAAATTAAGTAGTTTTTATTTTTGCACGGACTTTTCAAACGACCCTCGTACATATCTTTAAACCAAACTGATGAATCAAACTCTAATGATAGATGAAACAGAAATTATAAAAAACAAATACAAGCAAGCGGTTACAGATAAATTAACGATATAATCAAACACGGCTGGCCTAATCATATTTTCAACGGAAATACCACAAGTGCTTATAAGTGTTCCGGTAATTTTTTGTCGATTAAATTTTACTCTTGTTTCGAGTGCGATTATCTGGTGGAAACAAGGCCAGAATGTTATTGAGAGAAGGGAAAAATATTATACAGAATTTTGTTAATGTTGTGATAATTCAAGTGACTCAAGTGATTAAAGTTTTTATAAAAAATTTGTATTGGCTTACGCAATTAAAAATAAGTGTAATGAGCGGATCTGACGCAAGAATTCAGTCTTCTTGACTAGATCAGCTGCAGAGGAAACAACTCACTGGCAACACTGTTGGAGTTCCTTACATGATGGTCTGTGGATGATCACGAGGCTAACAGCGTTTCAATCGACGTAGAGGATGATCTAGCAAAATTTAAATAATTGAAGTAAAGAAGAGGAATTTGAAATTGATAATGTTAACAAGCAACAAGCAAATATAGTAAAAAAATAAAAGAAAATCACGAGTGGAGAAGGCACCCAGTGGTGTCACTCCAGTAACGTGCTTTGCTCTCACGATAAGAGTAGATCACGAGGCCATCTTCTCTTCAATCTCCTTAGAGGATTACCTGGTAATGTGGAGGAAGATAGGTGTTCTATGAGAGGGTTAGGATGAGCTGCTGTAGAGTGGAATGAAATTTGAGAAAACGAGTGTAAGCAAGATCTATAATGATAGGGATTTTAAGGTCATTATGGATAGTGAGGTTAGATGCATAGAACGGAGCGTTAAGAAGTTTTCGAAGTATTTTTGACTGTAATGCCTGGATTGGAACGCTTAGTCCATCCCTATACTTCGATGCCGTATGACCAAGTAGGTCGCAGTAACAGTAGATATAAGAGTCTTTTGTTATGTAGGTTAAGTTTCGATCGTTTGTCAAGTAGCCTGGCGAGAAGTTTTGTAGCGTTGGTTAGTTTCTTGTCTTTTCAGTCTAGTTTGGGGGATTCCATGTCAACCGTTTGTCTAGGTGCAGTCCAAGGTAGCGTACTTTGTCTACAGTTGGTATAGGGGTTTGGTCCAAGATGATGGGAGGTAGGATTTTCCGTCTGAGAGTAAATACTATAAACTTTGACTTCGTAACGTTGAGTTTTGATTCTCAATTTGAAAAGCCAGTCCTGTAAGTAGTTGATGTGTGTTTGAAGAGCTCGTGTAGCGATAAGAGGACTTAAAATATTTAAAATTAAATTTAAATTAAGGATTCAAATTGGCGAGGAATCAGTCCAAATAAAAACAAAAACTCATCCTTTTGCCAACCAATCCGCATAGCCACGTAAGTTTCAATAATTATAAAAAAATTATTGTATTTGATTTATTTATTTAAATTTTTTTATTTCTGAGTTTCAATTCTCTAAATTGTTTGTATTGTTTTATCTGTAATATCCAGGCCCTGAAGAAGGCAATATATTTGTCGAAACGTTGGCAAAAAAGATGAGTTGTTTTTATTTGGACCGATTCCTCACCAATTTGAATCCTTAATTTAATATTTTACGGTCAATAAAACCAATACATATATTCATTAAATTTAAACTAAATTACTTGATAGCTGATTGGCTGAAATTATTGATATACTGCCAATTTATTGGCTTTTTAGTTTATTGGGGATAATTATCAATTACTATTTTTGTTCCAGTAAGACTTTGCAATTAAGAGATTAATTGCTAGGTAATTAAAAGTTAAGTTGAAGTTCTGCGGGTTAGAATATTGAATAGACCTTCCAATCTTATTAACATTATCAATGTAGGATGGAAAAATAATTGCCATTTCAGTCGTGATACATTTATTCTGCCGAGCTTTCGTCCTAGAGACTAGGTCATCTTCAGGGCTATGGAACATGTTTACAGATTGTTAACAATGATTCTATTAAAATGAATATGTATAATAAAAACGAAATTTACAAAAATTATTTAAAATAGTTTAGAAAGTAATACTTTTACATTACAGGGTTGGTGTGTCTTCTGTCTTGTCTGTTCATGGACTGAGTGCGATCGGTTTTATGTGTTAGGTTGTGTGTAAGTCAGTGTTGCCAATTGTCAAGTATTTTGTAGTAAGTTGGCCGTATATGTTGTTTAAATTGTTCGTGTCTGTTTTGAAGTTTAAACTGTTTTCTGTCTTAGATATGTATATCATTTCTAGCACTTTCCTTTTTTTGTGTTGGTTTCTGATTTCTGTATCTTTGTGTTTGGGGAAATCGAAAGTGTGATGATTTTCTGTGTGCTGTGTAAGGAAAGTGCTGTTGGTGTTCTTTTTTAGTTTTGTGTCGTAAAAGTGACTTTTTTAGTATCACGACTGAAATGGCAATTATTTTTTCATCCTATTGAAACTATGAATCAGTCACCAAAGAGAATGAACAACAATTATCAATGTATGTTTTTAAGATGCGCTTAATGTATATCTTATATTCTTTGGCTTTTTATTTTTGGTCATTTTATCATGTTTGTGATCATTATAGGTGTTAAGCCACGTACCATCCTTTCTCGGCGGTACCGTTTGACAGTTCTCCATCTCGCCTTTTTCTATTGCTCTCTCTCTCTACTTATTTCAATTCTCGTAGTACGCGTTATTTTTCGTTAATCTTTCCTTTGTTGTCGCCGCTAATATCTTATTTTTCTACTATTTTGTAGTTTTGTTTATTTCTCAGTTCCCATGGTTACAACCTTCCCCTTCTCTATCCTCTCTTAACCTTGGGGTTTTTTCCATCTGCTGTAGTTCAGTATAGTGATGGGCAGAACGAGTCCGTCTTTGGACTCGTTGGATTTGAATCAGTTCCAGGGTTGGAATCGATTCCAACAACTCGTTCACCGATTCCGGTCTCTGTACTTACCCTATGCATTAGTAACATTGTCACGCAATTTATTAAAAAATATCATTAAATGTTAGCTTTCCCAGTTAATAACAAAACTATATTTCTTTAACACACATTGAGTACTATCCCTAATTTCCAATTGCACTGATAAATATAAAATTAACAACGTATCACAAAAATTAACATAAAAATAGACTAGTCAATTATAAAAATTAAAGCAATGCTGTTTAGTCATTATCTAGCTTGACCACTGGAAGACTGGAGTTAATGTGCTTCAAGAGGATCCAAGATAGAGAAACGGAAATGGGTAGGAAATTATTCCCATAAAAAAAAATCTAACCCTTCAAGCAAAATGATAATTACTCATAAATAAAGAAATATTTATTTACTAGGACTTGTATATCAAGCTTTAAAAATATTATCTCATTATCTTACGAAAAGAAAAAGCTGTGTGCTTAATCTTTAACATAGCGCTGGACACTCTTATTCTTATCTTCATTGGGTAAGTTTAACCGTGTACATGACCGTGAGACAGTCAAAGTAACACTGAGCCAAAATTTAGTATTACCTAATTGGTTTACTTACTGCAGTATCCCTCCCACTCTATCACCAATTTCACAAACATTCATCGATTGGAAATAATTTTTAGTTAAATATTCGTTTTATTTGAATACAAAAAACATTATAACGCTTTCTTAAGATGATTTTAATTTTTAAAATTTGTTTTTGTCCATTACTCTTATAAAATACGAAGAATTTCAAATAAAATATAATATACAAACACAATGATCTAGTGTGCAGGTGGAGTCAGTCCTCGTTACCATAGCAATGGAACCGTTAAACAACTCCGGTTCCAGCTCCAGCAATTTCTATTGGCTAGATTCAGTGAACGAAAAAATGGAACGAGTCCGGTTTCAAAAGGATTTAAATCACTCCGGATTCGACTCCACCAACTCCAGTGGATTTAACCAATGAAAATGCTAGAGCTGGGCCGGAGTCGTTTAACGGTTCCGTTGTCATGGTAACTACGACTGACTCCACCTGCACACTAGATCATTCTGTGTTTGTATATTATATTTTATTTGAAATTCTTCGTATTTTATAAGAGTAATGGACAAAAACAAATTTTAAAAATTCAAATCATCTTAAGAAAGCGTTATAATGTTTTTTGTATTCCAATGAAACGAATATTTAACTAAAAAATATTTTTAATCGATGAATGTTTGTGAAATAGGTGATAGAGTGGGAGGGATACTACACTAAGTAAACCAGTTAGGTAATACTAAATTTTGGCCCAGTTTTACTTTGACCGTCTAGCTGACATGTACACGTTCAAACTTACCCAATGAAGATAAGAATAAGAGTGTCCAGCGCTATGTTAAAGATTAAGCACACAGCTTTTTCTTTTCGTAAGATAATGAGATAATATTTTTAAAGCTTGATATTCAATTCTTAGTAAATAAATATTATGAGTAATTATAATTTTGAAGGGTTAGAATTTTTATGGAATAATTTCCTACCCATTTCCGTTTCTCTACCTTGAATACTCTTGAAGTAAGTTAACTCCAGTCTTCTAGTGGTCAAGCTAGATAATGACAAAACTGCATTGCTTTAATTTATATTTGACTAGCCTATTTTTGTGTTAATATTTGTATTACGTTGTTAATTTTATATTTATCAGTGCAATTGGAAATTAGGGATAGTACTCAATGTGTGTTAAAGAAATATAGTTTTGTTATTAACTGGGAAAGCTAACATTTAATGATATAATAATATAATAAATTGCGAGACATTTGTTCTTATGTTTAATCGTTCCAAACCTTCTGCTGCCTCATTTTCATTTTTATTTGCCTAAATTTTTTGGGGCGGGGCGGAATCACTTTTTTTAAAAATAGGGATTTGAATCAACTCGTTCCACCACCGGACTCGTTCCAATGGAACGAGTCCGCTCAAATAGCCCATCACTAGTTCAGTACGCCTTTGACACGGATAGAGTAAGTTTGTATGTGCCTCTGTACCTGCTTTACAACGCATCTAGTGCGCTTCCGCCGTTCTGGATATTGCCCCGCTCAACAGCACTGTTCTGCCTGCAAGCTCCAGCTGTTCGCTTCAAGTACTGTTACCGCACTTCCGCTTCAACACATCATTACCGGCCGCTTCTCGCACTTCTGGGCTAAATACCTGCTTCGCCTTCCCTTGTACCGCTAGCCATCTTCGCTTCCTAGAAACCTTCTACGGATCACTTCTGGTCTGTTTCCGCCTATTTGGCCCCTACTCCCCCCTACGCATCTCTGTGCTGAAAACACACAAGCACACACCTTTCTTCCGTTTTCTTCCTTTGCCATCCCCTCAACAGCATCATCTTCATCATCAAGCTGAGACTGAGTACCTTCATCTACATTACCTCAAAGGTAAATGCATTCTTACCCTTCTCTTTTCTATATTTCTTTTAAGTATTTCATCTATCTTATTTGCGTTCCTTTGTCGCGGTGTCAACCTCGGTCACTTATCGATTCTTAAACTGCGTTTACGCTTACTTTCCTCTCTGCATCTGGGTGTAAGCCCTACGCGCTAACAATAGGCATGACTGAGGCGTTTTTGGCTTTTAACGTTTCAGTTTTACTATTTATAAGTATTTATTGGCTTGCGAGTATTTATTAGTATGAATGTAATGAGTTAGATTCTTTGGTAAGTGAAAAATGGGTCGATTGTTATCTGCTCTATGGTTGATAGATTTTATGTACCCATTTATGGGTTAAAATTATAACCCTCTCCTGAAACCCCAAAAAGTTTGGTAAATACATTGTAAAAGAATATGTTGCTACTTTTCTTAGAAAAAATAATTCTTCCTGCTTTCATAATTTTCACAACTTGTATCCAAGTTTCTAAAATTTGAGTTTAATTTCAATTGAAAACATCTGTAACAAAAATTCTCTATTTTTGGTATCGTTGGAAACATGATTGGTTTAACTTGTTAGAAGAGTTTACTTCTCATATAATTAACACATTTCTCTGAATGTGTAAAACAGATGAGTTTGATTACATTTGTGTAAGTATTTTACTTCATGTATTCTACTTAAGATCTAAAGTCTTCATTGCTAGCCTCTAACAGCAAGAGCTTTGCCAAAATACTTCAGAAATCTATCTTGAACACACGATTAACATATTTTTCAGTAGTTCTTATGACTTTCTATTCATATTTTTGGGTCATGGTTGCATTTACTGAATATATGCAGCGCTCATCTTGTCTCACATAATTTAATTCTTGATGTAAAGTATACTTCCTGGATCTTCTGCTAGACCTGTGGTTATCTTCTAACATGGTATTATGCATTTCTTCGATATTTCCCGCTGTGTTTGCTGTTCTAGAACGTTCTTTACGTAGTTCAATTTTAAAGTAAAGCGGGCCATCCTTTAGATTCAGCAATCCATGTCTACCCTCTAAGAACCCAAGTAACCAGTCTTCTTTTAAAAAAGAAACTTCGGCTAATCTTTACAATAGCTCCCCAGAGGCGTGGCCTGTTTTTTTTAGGGTGTGGGTAGTGCAGAGCACCTACCGGGGAAAATAAAAACTACTTCCCGTCAATGTGCGGATGGTGCGAATTTCGTAGCGCTTATGTTTAGCGCGCATGCGCAGTACACATACTGCATAGCAACTGCTTCCTGATTAATGTATTAATAGTTCCCGCGAGTTTTCTGTATGTGACCGGAGGTGCCGTTTTTTTGTAACTTTATGAGTATGAGCGTTTTAAATTTGCGGGTTTTTTTAAATTAAAGCATGATTGTAGTGTGAGTAAGAATGGAGTTCGACAAGTATACCCTCCTCAGGAAAAGGACTCCACAGAATAAGGTAGTTTCTTTTGTGTTGTTCTGTGTAATTATTGTAATGAATGTTGTGACAAAAATTAAAAAATTGAGGGTGATTAGGTAGGTTAGGAGGGGGTATGGGGGGAAGAAAAAATCAGGGGGTGTGGGGGGCGAAGCCCCCCATTAAGAAATAAATAAAGAATTCGAAGTTATTCTGATTCGGTGCTACCATATAACCCGCTAGATTTAAGTGTGAATATAAAATAAATAAATAGTTTTATATTTATATTTGAATATGGCGGGTTCTATAGTAACAGCGAATCAGAATCACTTCGAATTAGGCCACGCCTCTGGGGAGCTATTGTAAAGATTTACCGAAACTTCTCCAACTTTCAGTTAATTTCCATTGGCTAAACAGTTTCAAAATACAGAATTTCTGAGCGGCATGATAAAGCCATTTCATCAAAAAAGCACTCAACACGTCTTCATTTAGCCACAGAAAGGAAACTAATCGATAGATGGTGTTATCCATTGGTTTATTTACACATAATATGTATACCAACATAACAAATTCAAAATTTCATTTATAAACTTTACAAATACAAACTTTTACCTGTCGTAGCATATCCTTGACCACCTTATCGGACTTCGTCCTTCTTACTTAACACTTGCTGATTCATGGTGAGACAGATACATTGTTGAAGTCTAATACTTAACAACTACCTGTTAAATCTGTCTTGTAGTAGAAATGTAGCAACATAAAGTCGTATGAGTCTTCATACCAGATGTGTTTTTAGTGTAAACTAATTACAATATAGTTATTAATGACATAAAATAGTGATTTCTCTAAGTATGTTTTCTTTTTTTCAGACTGTGGCGTTTTTTAATGTGCATCATTTTTTTAAATAATTTAAAATGTGTTAGTTCACAAAATTATGTTGATAAACTCTTCTTTCCATATAAAATTAAGAACATGAATTATAATACGAGTAGAAATGGTGAAAGGCTACCAGTTTTAAGAAGATCTCATAGGAGCGCTAGTGTACTGTTCAAGAATAAGGATGCTTTTGAAAATATGCCATTTGCTTACAAAAATCTGTTGATCAATTTAAGGCAAAAAAATGATACATTGGCCAATCAAAGACTGAATAATTTCCGTCAATTTAGTGTAAATTTCCATAACATTAATAAAAAATCTGTGAATTCTGTAAATATAAGGGAAACAACAAGTAACACTGTAACTGACCAAGTACTGACCAAGCAATCAAGTAGTCAAATTGCTACATTAGAAATAAACTCCTCAGTTACTGCAACAACTGAAATCTTAGATTCAACAACTAATTGTCAAACAGTAACTAAAGCTGCTAGTACTAACGCTACTACTTTAGGGCCAAAGAAATGTGAGGATACAAACAAAGCTTTTGTCCTGTTTCCAGAAGGTGACGCTTGCTCCACCAGCACCTCTACCGAGTGTACAACGATAGATGTTTGTCCTAAATTTCCATCACCTACATGCCGTCTTAAGACTACGAGAAAACGTAAAATTAATACCAAACAAACTACACCAAAATACAGGAAAACTACTATTAAAAAACAGAAAACAACCGTAAAACAACTAAAAACAATTGCACAACATGAAAATGAGAGGTTAAAATTTCATTTCACATTACCATTTAGACGAACTACTGCGGAAGATTTATTTGTAATCTCATTGGATGAAATGACAACAATGAGAACAATATGTTTAACTGAGAAACCTTATCTTGGTAAACTACTTAACAAAACTATTTATCCTACTGTGATTGAATTACTAAATGGAGGCGATGCTAATAATCATGCGTTTAGTTGTAATTCCACAGAATCACCATGTTCTTCAACTTTTGAAGGCCAATTTCGCTGTCCAAAATGTCAAAATCCTATCAACTTTTGGTTTGTTATCCAACCAAATAAAGTAAATGAAATTAAAAAATTATTGTTGCCAATGTTGTATGAAAATGATAAACCATTTAACAATTTTGATCATTACTGATTTTTTTATCATCTTTTATTGTTGTAATAGGTTAGAAAAGTGTTTCGATTATGTGCAATTATCGATTTCAAGTTTACGTTGGAATTAGTCGTATGTTTTTTAACACTAAACCTAACGACATTTATGCATAGCTATTCCTACAGTGACCGGACTTTAAAATTACTTAAATTTCTTATTTTAGAATGAAGATAATAATTATTTAACAATGAAAAAGCATAGTTTCTTTTGTTTAAAAATAAATCTCGTAGATTTGATTCTTTATTATATCATTTTTTGCAATTATAGGCTTCTCAATTGCACATTTCCCGCAGTTTAGACAGCATTTTTAAGTCTTATTGTCTTTGGCTTATCTTATTTGCCTATTTTCCGACCACTTGTTCGTGTACTAATATTTGTCATGATTTTGCAATGGTAACACACAAATTTTGCCTTGAAATTTCACTTCCGGTAGTTTTTTTTATACAAAATCCATGCATTTATCGCTGCTAAGTCTAGGATATTGAAAACTATTTGTTGAGACCATCTCCGAGATTTTCCACGGTTATATTTCTTCCACGAGCTGTATACATTTCTGCTAATTTCAGAGCGACCAACTCCCCTAGCGGAACTTTTAAGCCTTTTATTTACATCGAACGCTACCCAAGATTTGATACCAAATTTGTCAGGTTTATTTGTCATCTACTGAATAAATCTTTTTTTGACTTTATTGGGAGCAAATTTCCTTGGAAGAGATATACTACAGTATGCTCTTGGTTATAACAGTTTTGACGGTTTTCTACAAATTTGTTCCAAAATTTAGAAATCAAAGCAAATTTATCGGTTTGTAAGCGATTATTTCTTAGATCCACTCGAATAAACCTCAAAATTTCCGTCTAAACATTTCTGCTCACTGTGTTTGAGAAGAATGCTCGTCGCTATTTTTTGTTCCATAGAAAAGGGCAATATCGTACATTTTTGGCCTCATACGCACCACATGCAAACAATAATCCGATAAATGCATTATCAATTTGAGTTTTCGAGAGAATTCTGTTACGAAAAATAAAATAAATAAATGAAATGAAAATATTCAGCCGGTCAAATGACCGGTTGCGGTAGTTAAGACGGACTACATATTTTTCTCAAAAATCAAATATTAGGAAAAGTCGTCAAGTTTAATGGCGGCATGATAACGTTGTACTTAGAAAATTTAAACCAAATTTAAAAAACATTCAATTGACCGGTCATGGTAGGTTTAGTGTTAATAAACTGTTTTATAATCTAGATAATGTAAGTAAGAATTAAATACGTTTTAAAATATTGAGTTGGAGAAAATGCATAAGTTAGAACTATGAACATCGCAGTATTATATCCATATTTTCTTCCCAACTAATTTGTTTTTCTTTATTCATTAAGGTTGATTTTTTTTAAACAAAAAACAAAATTGTATTTAGAAACAAGTTTTCGAAAACAAACGAAGTATTCGAACAATATACCAAACATCTCCTCCACTGAACTACACCTCCTAACATAATTAATAACTCCACCATCACGTTGTTAACTAACCGCTGGCCAGTTAGCAGGCTGTTTTGTACATAAATTTCTAGAGTATCCGCCCCCACCTCCCGTCTTGTACCTTAGGCTTCCCATTTTAGCCTATATTGACGATAATACCTTTATTACTTTGTGTTCTATTTTAGTAATGTATCAAATCGGACATATGACGTTCTTCGAATATTCTACCCTACTTAGTAACATACCAACGTTCTTAATTTGTGCATGAATATTGTTAGTAAACGTGAATTTATAATATATTGTCGGTATTTATTACATTCTCTCCCTGCTCTTTCTCCATAAATATAATTTGCTATGAATGCACCGTATTGCCTACAAATTCCTGTCTAAATCTGTTCCCAATTAGCTAAGATATCAATAAATTAGGACAAATTAGAGCTGAATAGTGTTTAAACAAAAGACTATTATTACATTTAAGCGCGCAATATTCTGAATTATTATACTCCTTGTGTACTGTCACTTCCTATGCCATAAAAAGCTTAGATACTGTAATCGTGCACATTACTTCTTCACCAGCGACTTCAGTTCGTGGAGCCGACGAGAATTTTGAGATCTCTTTAAGCCTGTTGGGTCTTCGCCAGGTTTGTTTACTAAGCCCACGCTCATTTTCGTTCTTAGTGAATGGACCTTCCCTCAGTTCTAGAGGAGTTGTGTGATTCTAGGTTCTACCAAGATCATCAAGTCTTCCGCTACATGCTGATGACATAGTATTCGTAGCTGTTAATCCAATCACATTGTACAGAAATATTAGAATCCTTAAACCACACGCAGACAATGACGTTTTACCGTCAAAAATCAGTAAAAAAACAGTAACTAAACAGTAATTACCAAAATTCCCGTATAAGTCCCGCTACATCTGTATATATTTACCTGTTCTCCAGTTCTGGCTCTTAGTTTTCTGTAACTCAACCAACCCGCATAGCCACGTAAGTTTTCAATAATTATAAAGAATGTATTGTATTTTATTTTATTTATTTTTATTTTTATATTACTGATTTTCTATGTTACTGATTCTTTAAATTGTTTGTAGTTTTGTATTTGTAATATCCACGCTCTGAAGAAGACAATATATTTTTTCGAAAAGACGAGCTGTTGTTTTTATTTGGACAGATTCCTCGCCAATCTTGAATCCTTAGTTTGGTATAATGTTTGATCAAGTTCTAAACAAAATACTTGTTTTGGAGACTTTACCAAAGATTTTGCAAAGTAAAGGATAACGCTAAGTATTTTGTAAGAATTAACTACCTCAACTTTGTTGTAACTAATGAAACCAAATTTCAGAGAAAGATAACGGTTCTTTCTTTACAGAAAACGAAAAAATTTTTTTTACTTATTTTTGACGGTAAAACGTCATTGTCTGCGTGTGGTTTAAGGATTCTAATATTTCTGTACAATGTGATTGGATTAACAGCTACGTATACTATGTCATCAGCATGTAGCGGAAGACTTGATGATCTTGGTAGAACCTAGAATCACACAACTCCTCTAGAACTGAGGGAAGGTCCATTCACTAAGAACGAAAATAAGTGTGGGCTTAGTAAACAAACCTGGCGAAGACCCAGCAGGCTTAAAGAGATCTCAAAATTCTCGTCGGCACCACGAACTGAAGTCGCTGGTGAAGAAGTAATTTGCACGATTACAGTATCTAAGCTTTTTATGGCATAGGAAGTGACAGTACACAAGGAGTATAATAATTCAGAATATTGCGCGCTTAAATGTAATAATAGTCTTTTGTTTAAACACTATTCAGATCTAATTTGTCCTAATTTATTGATAGCTAATTGGGAACAGATTTAGACAGGAATTTGTAGGCAATACGGTGCATTCATAGCAAATTATATTTATGGAGAAAGAGCAGGGAGAGAATGTAATAAATACCGACAATATATTATAAATTCACGGGTACTAACAATATTCATGCACAAATTAAGAGCGTTGGTATGTTACTAAGTAGGGTAGAATATTCGAAGAACGTCATATGTCCGATTTGATACATTACTAAAATAGAACACAAAGTAATAAAGGTATTATCGTCAATATAGGCTAAAATGGGAAGCCTAAGGTACAAGACGGGAGGTGGGGGCGGATACTCTAGAAATTTATGTACAAAACAGCCGGCTAACTGGCCAGCGGTTAGTTAACAACGTGATGGCGGAGTTATTAATTATGTTAGGAGGTGTAGTTCGGTGGAGGAGATGTTTGGTACATTGTTCGAATACTTTGTTTGTTTTCGAAAACTTGTTTCTAAACACAATTTTGTTTTTTGTTTAAAACAATCCACGTGAATGAATAAAGAAAAACAAATTAGTATCAATCTTGAATCCTTAGTTGGTCACGAACCCTATATACGTATATCATTATATCAAATAACAAAGGATAAATTTTAAACAGTTTCTCGATTGGTTGTGAATACTACCAGTTCCCAGTTTTGGGTGGTTTACATCCCAAAGGCGCCCTAGAAAATTTCTAAAAATTATTCCTTAAAAAAAAATTATTTGCTCCGCCCGGTAACACCCTAAATGCTATAAAATCCTTACAATCTTACACCCGTAAATTCTCTCTAAAATTTTGTGTCCCAATCACCGCCATGCTTATTTTTTATTAATTTATTTATTTTTATAAAAATAAAAAAGGCTATTGGTTTAAGCACTTCATTCCGTTGAGCCATAATTCTTACTGCAATCTCTTTTTAGGTTCTACAATTACCATCCTTTTTGATTCGAACTTCCTTCTTAAATTGACGCTTGTCTCCGTGAGTAGGCTGCGTGGGCCTTTTTCTTCTTTACAAAGTGCTATTTCCTTAGTCTGATTCGATCGCAATACTTCTCCTCTTAAGATGGTGGAGAGGAAGTATACAAAACAAATATGTTGTTTATAAATAAAGTACAGTAATTGCCTATTTTTTCAGGCTGTCTTTACACGTCCATCTACCAATTAGGTGTCGTTGACGGAGGAGACCAGTAAACATACTTTTTTCTGCAACCCATGTAGGGAAATTCTCATTACTCAATTAAAATCAGCTGTGTAATGCCCAACTTCCCACACTAGTGGGGAAAAATTCCCATTAGTGTCACTTTCCTCACTAGTGAGTGGAAAAACTTTATTGTGCTTCCTTGATATAAGAAGTTTTGTTATTAACATAAATATTTTCTGTAAAACTTTAATAAGCTTATTTAACGTAACTAAATAATTAAAAAACGAATATTAAACGATAAAATAAAAATTGAAAGGAATATAGAAATAAAAATAATACTTTAATAAATAATTAGATATTTTTAATTATAACAGTTAAAAAGGTTATAGTGTTACCTTATAGAAATTTAAAATGGATTCTAGTGATTCCTGTTTAGAAAACACTTCTCCATCAATAAAAGAAACAGCAGAAAATGTAATAATTAATGTAAATACTTAAGTAATGTAAATAATTGTAATATAACAATAAATGTTTATAATAAATAAATTACTTTTTGTAGACTAAAAATGAAATTTTTAATTTTTTTAGTTAATAAATCTAATGGTTGCAGAAAAAATATAATATTTAACTCGAGTGTCAAGTATTTTCTTCGCACTCGGCAATTTGCACTTGCACTCGCCTCGCTTCGCTCGCTCGTGCGTGCAAACCCTGCCTCGCGTGAGGAAAAGTACTACTTTCCACACTTGTTAAATAAATAACTATTACTGTAAATTTCTTTTATTAACCATTAAATAAAATCCAAGGCCTAAGACCGGGGAATCGAACCAAGTCTCCACAATACATATTAGCTTTACAGGTCTCGCCTCTAACCGCTCGGCTACAGTGGTGCCACGTGTTCTTTATATTTTATTTTAATATAATTTTATTTCTAATATTTTGTTTCTTAGTAAGTAGGAAGGTTCGGATTAAAGGAAGAAAAAACCAACCTTCTTCCTTCCTTTTTTGTTCAATTCCAAACAAGGAACGAAAAAAATTCCTGCGAAGTTCTAGAAAGGAAGTTTACCATTAATGGTTCCTGTTTATCTAAAAGAAAAATTGTAAATTTTCTCCTCCATTACGGTCAGGATAATAAAGACAATTATAGAACTCTAACTACTAAAAAGCTGGAGAGATAAAGAGAATAATATAATTAAATTGCAGTGCTGTTTTATAATTTTAAAGAAGTGCCACAATACGATAATTTTGTTTGAGAAAGGTAAAAGATTGGGCCGAGTACTTTACGTGCTTAGAATTGGTCAATAGTTCATTACCTTAAATGATTCCATGAACTTATCCAGATTTCTCCTCTTTTTTTGGGTTGAATTTTCTTTGATTACAAATCTAAATTTTTTTATTATTTCTTTCCACGGCCAACACTAGAATTTGGTTTTTTATTTTCTCAGTATTGTCACCTTTGATTTTTTTTTTTCTCTGCCTTCTACATTTTCTTACTTGAATTTAATTTAAACCTGACCCGTTTCCTTTATAACCTGGTTCATCCCCTCCCTAACATTCCTTACATTAGATATAGGTAAGTAAAAGTTTTTATTAAAAAATTCCACAAGCTTTTTTCAGTGTTGCCACCATTAAATAATATTATATATATACTCGTATATATATATTTAGAATGCTTACTTATTGCTATTCTGGTCCTTCATATTTATGATTCAGTTTCATTATACAATCTTTTATTTTTTTTCTCTTTCTCTGTCTTCAAATTATTTGGAACATTCCACACACTTTGGGAAGCTTCTGATTATCTAACTCAGCTTGTCACGGAAATAGCCTCTTAAATTGACCCTTATTAAATTTCTTTTAGCCTTTATCGCTCTAAGTTTAAATGTAACTTTTAAATAATTTTTTACTTTTGGCTGCAACCATTTGGTGGTATTTGTAATAGAAACGCAGTTTTCTTTTGCCCGCAAAGCTAATTGAATCCCTGCCACTGGGCCTTGGATTTTATTTAATGGTGAATAAAAAGAATTCATCCGCTTCCGCCCGTGATACCTATCACCAGGGGGACTAGCACTGACTTTGACTGGTGGTTCGGTTAGCACTGTTTCGATTATTTGATACTGATCACTCTTTTTTCGTCGTGATGCACCCTGAGCGACATTTCTATCGATACTTCTAAAGCTATAAAAATTGGTCCGCCATTAACACAAATTAAATGCTCCGCCTTAACCCTATTTGAATTAAATGGAGAGTGGGCCGGAACCTACTTGAATATATGGTTTTACTTGTCGTAGCACGCTTTTTTTATTGAATTCCTTCAATTCCGGAATTTCATCCACTATCAGAGGTAGACAAATCAGTTCAATGTGGAGCATTCGACTTTACTCCTCATGTTTCTGTCGCACAGATGGAAACATCGTGGCAAACATTAGCTCCCCGTTAATCGGCCACCATTATATACCGACAGCAGTTGTTCCTGGCTCTTTACTCCTCTAAAAATCTTCTGCGGGGAAGGGATTAGCTACTGGACTCCCACGCGGAGGTCCCGGGTTCGAATCCAGCTGCTGACCCTTAGATTTTATCTTCCTAGGAGCTTCTTACAGCTCACTGTCCAGTGATAGACAGTGTTGTCTGTAACGAGAGAACACTGTCCGGAGGCCGGCAGTGCACTGAAAAAAGCTCCGGGCGCCAATAACCTTAGATGTTGACGCGCCTTAAATCATTGGAAAAAAAAAAAAATCTTCTGCGAGAAGGTTGACGTCTATTCGTGAATCTCCGTTGCTATTCTCTCCGTAAAAGTAATCATTGTATATTCCGAATTTTGTTTTTTTGGTCAATCGATATCGGATTTCGTCGTTTAAATAGTTGTAGCCACACACGTTTGCAGGACTCTATAAACATAACCTTAAAATATCAGCTCATTCAGCTACAAAAAACAATCACATTTTGCTCTAAATACTTCTGTTGTGCAAAATTATTGTTTATTTTTTACTGCGTTGTAAATTTGTGTCTCATTTTTGGGTGTTAACATTAGATTTGGTCTTATATTTTCTCTTTATTTTACGAGAGTCGTTTGAAAAGTCCGTGCAAAGTCAGAGAGATAGCACTACTGGCGCGTATCGTGGTTATGTTTAGTTAGTAGCATCTCTTGGAAGAACACACACCAAGTTTCAGCCAGATCGGTTGTAATAATTTCTTTGTGTTTGGCATTCGTTTGAATCGAGGAAGTCGAGTGATTTTGAAAAAATGGACGAAAAAGAATTTCGTGTGTTGATTAAACACTACTTTATGAAAGGCAAAACGCCTCAGGAGACTAAAGAGAAGCTTGATAAACATTATGGTGACTCTGCACCTTCGATTAGAACAGTTTATAAGTGGTTTCAAAATTTTCGGAGTGGCCATATGGGCACAAGTGACGCTGAACGTTCTGGACGCCCTGTTGAGGTTACTACTCCAGAAATCATTGATAAAATCCATGATATAGTGATGGATGACAGAAGAGTGAAGGTGCGTGAGATTGCTAGTGCTGTGGGCATCTCGAATGAACGGGTACATAATATTTTGCATCAACATTTGGACATGACAAAGCTATCCGCAAGATGGGTGCCGCGATTGCTCACGCTTGACCAAAAACGAAATCGTGTGAAGTGTTGCAAGGACGGTTTGCAGCTGTTCCAGAAGAATCCGCAGGACTTTAAGCGTCGTTTCGTCACTGTGGATGAAACATGGATACATCACTACGCTCCTGAGACCAAAGAACAATCTAAACAATGGATTACCAAGGGGAAATCTGCGCCAAAAAAGGCGAAGACCGTTCCTTCGGCCGGAAAGATTATGGCGACTGTCTTCTGGGATTCGCAAGGAATAATCCTCATCGACTATCTGGAAAAGGGTAAAACTATTACTGGTACATATTATTCATCGTTATTGGACCGTTTGAAAACCGAGCTGCAAGAAAAACGCCCACGATTGGCCCACAAAAAAGTCCTTTTCCATCACGACAACGCACCAGCTCACACCTCAGCAATTGTGGTCGCAAAATTAATGGAAATAGGGTTCCAACTCGTTTCACATCCCCCCTATTCTTCAGACTTGGCTCCCTCGGACTACTATTTCTTCCCCAATATGAAGAAATGGCTGGCGGGAAAAAGATTTTATTCAAACGAGGAGGTGATTGCAGAAACGAATGGCTATTTTTCAGACTTGGACAAATCCTATTATTCGGAAGGGATCAACAAACTAGAGCAGCGTTGGACGAAGTGTATAAGCCTAAAAGGAGACTATGTTGAAAAATAAAAAAGGTTTACCCCAAAAAATTAAGTAGTTTTTATTTTTGCACAGACTTTTCAAACGACCCTCGTATTTTGTAAATAATGAAATTCTCTATTTATTACTAAATTGTACAAAGAACTGCTCCTTTCAAATAATTATTTCATTTCATAGCTCTGCATTTGATCTTACTCAACTGAAGAAAAATATTCGTCTTCAAATTGATTTTAAATTTATTAATAAAAATAGTTGATGTAGAAATTTTTAAAATTAAATTTCATTTGTTTAGCCAGAATAATTTTCAAAGATTTCTTTAAGACGGCATTTTCTTTTGGCGTAAAGTAACTTCACTCTTTTGTGTTAGTAGCGTTGGAATTTAATAAAGGTTTTTTATTGCATCATATAATCAAATATTTAGTTTTTAATATCTATTTTAATCACTATTGTTTAGTTTTTAATATTCAAAAAAATAAGTATTGTTTTATAACGGACTGGTAAATACAATACTTAGTTTTGTAGCTAGGTTTTTCTCGTGATTTATTGAAGAAGTGGGTAATTCTGTTGTTTCTCATACGAGTATCCATATTGCCTCACAGATTACAGGAAATAATGGAAGGTAACCAATTTAATTTTCCTTGTTTCATCCCGGGATGAATTCTGCGTTGACTAAGAAATGATTGTTGGTAGTATCTATACTAGTGACTGATCTCTTATTCAGACAGTAAACTTGACAATCTGTAGTCGTTCAAGATTGAAAACAGACATGGTATCATTTTGAAGCATATAGGAAAATATGACTTGCATAGTCTCAGGAAAAGTTTTTTTACGGTCATCCTGGCAGAAAAAACTCCGGCAGAGTCAGGCTCGTAAAGGATTCACTGGACGATTTGGAAGCCTATGACCAGCAGAGATGGAGAACAATCGCAAGGAATAATGGCTGCGTTATCTGTGTTTTGGGTCCTGTTTTGGCACCGTTTTAGGCCATAAATATATATTATGTTATATCTCATCAAGTACAGTTTAACCAGTTAAGCGCGTTTGACGTGTATACACGTCAAACCAAATCTCTATTACAGTGCGTTCGACGTGTATACTCGTTGTGAAAAATATAAAATTGCCATTAACTATAAAAACTCGAAATTTTAATAAAATACAATAAGAATATTATTTGGTGGGATGTTTCCTTTATCTTACCGATAGAACTGCGGTGGGAGTCAGCCAAATGATAAGTGGTTGGTACATGTTTGGTCTCCGTATTAGAGATTGGGGAATTACGCACACAAATAGAAGCTCTCAACCCTTGTGTAATGCCGTTTTTTTACCTTAGATAGAGGTTCAGACCTCACAGTACGAACATGATTTCATTTTGCACAGAATTTCAAAGCTCTTTTCTTCCTTGTAAAAGCTCTTGCGTCCCCTAGTTAACTATGTGCAATGCATACGTGAAGCAGTGCAAGATTTTGGAATGAGCACAGAATGCTCTGATAATCTCAAGCCCCAGAAATTGCTGAAAAAATGCTTGCAGTGACTATTATGACGTTGTAAACTTTTGGCTGTTTTGTCCTGCGTTCGACGTGTATAAAACGTCATTGCCTGATTTTAATTCCGCGCTTAACTGGTTAATAAATAATTCTTTAAAACCAACTTAAGCTTTAAAGCAACTTCTAAAATTTCTGATGTCTATAATTTATAAAGTTTGTAACTTTGGTATTTTCCAAAGTACTGCTAATTGTAAAGGCCTTGGGACTTTTTTTGGTACTATTCGAAATCGAAAAAACTATTGAAAGTAAATTAATTATTTACAATTAATCGATAGAAACCATTATACATTTAAGCTTGTTTTTCAGTTACCTACTTGAATCGAGTAGATCGATGTTGAGCTAAAATCATTAAATAAGTTGGTAGAAAATGTGAAAATAGTTAAATAATTTAGGAGCTGCTAAGCTATACTTTTCATCTTTATATAACTAAAGTACAATTTTTTACTCCAAATTTAGAGTAAGGTTTAAGGGTCAAACGTTAAAAATTGAGCATTAGCTGGAAAATATCCCTTTTGGGTTCCCTGAGTTCAAATAAGTGTTAACCTATTTTTATTTCTTATTCATGTGTCTGTCAGTGTTTGACGAGCATAAGTCAAAAAACGAAAAAGTGTTGAAACTTCAAATTTGACAAGACCCTCTGACCAATAAGTTTTGGGTAAATTCAACCATACTGGACATTACTGAATCGCTATTTCAGTTTTTTCACGAGAAAAGCTCTTTCAGATTTTCTTAACTTTGCTTAACCAATAGCTTATGTATAGAATCATAACTTATTTTTTAACTTTTTCCGGGGAAATGGGGGCATTTTTTGGACAAAGTAAGGGAAATTTGTCTTTAATGGACCATTTTAGGGTAATGCCCAGCACCACCATCCGTAAAATAATTATGGTAACACTCCAATAACATTCTAAATTCTACTGGCTCTCATCATCAGAGAGGAGATCGCGAAGCCACCGTCTTTTAAGTCGTCTAGAAGTGTTTGGAAATGTTCTGGAAGATAGATGTTTAACTAGTGGATTGTGATGAGATTGAATGTTAAGATGGAATTTTCTGTATCGTGTTTTTCGTGACGAAAGGAATGTTTAAGTCTGGGTGAATGGTTTGATTGGTGACGTAGAAAGGAGCGTTTGCTATAGAGCAAAGTGTTGTAGTCTGCAAGGACTAGATCCTTTGCAGATTTGAGCGTTTAGTTGAACCCCACAGTTTGATGCCATAAGCCCAGAATGGCTTTAATATACTTACATAACATATATAAGTCTTTTGTTGTCTAGAGTGAGTTTTGGTCTGTTGTCGAGTAGTCTTTTCAGTTGTCGGAAGAGTCTATTGATTTCTGTCCTCCTTAAGTCGAGTATGAGGGTTCCATGTAAGTCTTCTGTCAAGGTAAAGCCCAAGGTAGTGGACTACGTTGACTGCTGGTAAAGGAATTAAATTGTAAAAGACAGGAGGATGAGTGATGCGTCGAAGAGTGAAGGTAATATTTTGAGATTTTGTTTCGTTCAGTTTGATAGCCCATTTTTTGAACAATTTTTTTAAGGAGGTGAGGTGAGACTGAAGGTTTCTATGAGCTATTAATGGATCTTTGTTAGTAGATAAGATGGCAGTATCGTCAGCATAGGTGTGAAGAGTAGTTTGAGGATGAGTAGGTATTTCTGAGGAGTAGATTGTGTACAGAATAGGTCCTAGTAAGCTGCCTTGCGAAACTCCAGCGTCAGCATGGCTGAATGGAGAATGAATATTTCAAATTTAAATTTCGTGTTCTAGATCTCATTTTAATAATGTTTCTAGGATAATTTATTTTTAGGCAGTTCTGGCGAGAGATTGGGATGGATTTCCGTCTAATGTTACTTTATTGTGTTTCACATGCCTTTATAATTGGGGAAAGAGTTAAATATGTTTTGGAAATACAGTACAAGCTCGATTAACCGGGCTGACCTCCGGCTATACCCACCCCGGAAAACTGAAATCCCGGTTAAACCGAATACACAGTATTACATAGTACATTTGTACCTATGAATGTACATATGTATATAAGTATGTATGTATTATACGGGCGGGTGTATACGTTTACGTTTAGTACCAGTTTTCTTAACGGATTCCATTGCGTAAGTGAAATAAAAATTCGACCGACAGGGCAAACGAAAGATGTTTTCTGTTAGGACGAACTGATTAACACTGAAGACTAGCTTGAGATTCTGGGAAGATTAAAATAATGCCGGTAATTATCTATAAAAATATTACATATAACCGTGAAGTTGAAAATCAACCATTTACGACACGTAAATCCCATGGTTTTATTGTAAGACCGTAGTAAATCCCAAGAAATTCAGTACTCATTGGGTTTTTCCATACATACATATGTACATAATGACCCTTCAAGAAAATCAGGTATAAAAAAGAGTTGCTGCCACGCCTACAATTATGTTACATCGGAAGACAAAAAATTTTCGCTACCGAAAATTAACTTTTGTTTCGGCGCCGATCTGAGGTGTTCTTATGATGAATAAACATGATGCCGGTTAATCGGAATTCCGGTTAACCGAGGTCCGGTTAATCGAGGTTGTACTGTAATTAATTTGAATAAAATAATTAGGTTTTTACTGTATGAGAAAAATTACATTATTAAATAGTTATCGTAACAATATTAATAAAAATAATGCTCAATATTTAAACCAAAAAGTATGGATCATTTTTTGACATATTTATTTTAATATTATTCTGATTTATGTATTTCCTAGAGAATTTGTGGACCTTGCTTCGCTATACAAATCCATATCTTAAACATTTGGACACGTACTTGGAACAGTTGTGCCCTATGCACAGGAGGATAAACAGCGCTAAACGAGACACCCACCGTGTATTCGACATTTTGCTCTTCAGCTTATTCTAATATTTCTATAGTTTATTCAGTTCAGATAGAAAGAGAGAAAAAAAAGCAAAAATGTTTACAACCCTTGTTAATGTTTCAAAATTCAGGTCGTCTAACATTTTTTGTAGGTTTTCTTTTTTAACTGTTTTTGCTTTGTATTTGGCAACGCAACTCATCTTTAAAAAGAGGTTTATAATTGCTCAAAAAAAAATATGAAACATTAAATTCTGGAGTTTTCCATCTCCAAATTAGTGCTGAAATATTCTGAAAAACTGGGGAAAGAAAGGATTCTACTAACAAGGAAGAGCCTTGGCCGATGTCCTTTTTTTTTTTTTTTTTACAAAGAATCTCAGGAAATGAGAAGGTAGATAATTGGCTAATTTAGGGAGATCTTTGATCCTTACTATGTGGATTTCTTTAGTAGAGTTAGCTGTTTCTCCTCCATAAGGTTAATGACTGATTTGTTTAGATCAGGGGTTTACAAAGTTTTGAAAGCTGAGAGCCAGAATTTTTACACTAGAGTTAATGTAAGGCTGCCTGCTCTGTTCTATCCGCTTATCTCTTGTATTCATCATTTATTATTTCAGTACCTCGGAGGTTCAATTCAATTCAATTTATTTTATTTGTTATTGGGGTAGTCCCCATACAAAGGAGCATGATGGTGTTAAGATACAGATTAATCGCAGACAATTATAAACAAACCAAAAATCAAAAATTACAAATACAGAATTAATAAATGAATTATCCTATGCAGACCAAAGTTACATATAAGTTTTTATACAACCATTCATATTTATATTGAAAGAAAATGCCTTAATTTCAAAATGGATGTCACATATTTATACAAAACCTGAGCTGAATCAACAGTGTCTGGGTTCAACAATTTTTCAATATGTTCCCCTACGTTATCAGAATAGTAATAATACTCTCTAATGGGTTTGTAAAATGGGCATTCAACAAGAATATGCACCAGGTCCTCTTTCTTTTGTAACCCACATAACCCACAATCCAACTGAGGATCTATTTTGCTTATTAATCTATCATGGGTTAACTTTATCGAGTATTTTCCACTTGTCCTAAGTTGGAATAATAATTTGCTATAATTAAACGGCATTTTGTAAGTTAGGTACAACTGTAGTACCTCGGAGGTATACAATACTAAGTCCATTTTTTCAAAATTTATTTTTTCATGATTCTAGTACAAAATTATTTCTTTTATTACACAAACCTTTTGTTAACGTGCATCTTTGTTACTTATTAACCACCAACGATGTAGGCAAAATAACTCCCGTGGACTTATGAGTATAAGTAAGAAAAAACCGCGAAAAAATCTTTTAGTTGCTCTCCTGTAAAAAATCAAAAATGTGATTGCGTTGTATTACTCCCATAGCATGGAGTTAGACAAAACAGTATCATGTAAATCATAGATTATAACATTATTGAAGAATCTATAAATAACTGAAATATAAATTGAAATTTGGAAAACTTTAGTAATAATAATAGAAATAGTTGTTAAAATGATTGGTTACAAATATGAAACAAAACTAATATACTTAATGGATGAATATACATTTTATATTGTTCTTAACCAAATTATGGCCCAACTCGAGAACATAAATACAAATAATTTCAATAAATTAGTTTGAATACACTCTCTGATGAGTGTGCGCAATTTAAAAAGCACAACTTTGTCACTGTTTGGAATGTCCTTATCGTGAAAAAAAATAATGACCCTTCAAGAAAATCAGGTATAAAAGAGTTGCTGCCACGCCTACAATTATGTTACATCGGAAGACAAAAGTCTTCCCTGTCGCCACCGAAAATTAACTTTTGTTTCGGCGCCGATCCAGGTGTTCTTATGATAACTTAATATGATCCCTGTTAATCCGAATCCCGGTTAACCGAGGGCCGGTTAATCGAAGTTGTACTGTATTTTGTTCCCATTTCAGTCGTTTAATTGGGGTTAAAAAAAAAGAAAAAAGAACGAACGTGCAGACACCTAATGAATAAGAAGGTGTTGTAAGAAGACGGCTGGTTTGTTGAGGCTTTTCTGCAAATTTATGATCGAGTTAAAGCGAAACTGGGTTGTTGGTTACAGTTTTATATCAGGCTTGTCTGAATAGATAAATTATTCCTAATGCTAAGTAAATTGTTTCTTTAAATTATGTTATTTTGTTTATCTTTAAAATACATCGCTCTTGACATGATCTGTTAACATTACCCTAGAGGAATTGATGGCGAAGTAGGATAAAAAAAAAATAAAAGAAATAAGGATATTGTAATGGGGGAGGAGGAAGGGAAAGGGGAAGAATTAACAAGGCCGCTAAGACAAATTAACAGACGGGCACCAGCCCTATTTATTAACTAAAACACAAGAAGTACACTAAAATAAAAGAAAAGAAAATACAAAGAAATAAAATAGCCTCAGGCTCCCTTAGCCTGCTAGTAAAAATAATAAAAAAGAAACTGTACGTGATGAAACGTCCTGTACGCACACCTCAAGCTGGAGAGAGAGAAGAACTTGCACCGCTAGCGCCTGATACCTGGTCTTACGCCACTCAGGCCCTGACTGACTCCCTCCATTCGGCATCAGCACTCGGTCAGGCTCGCTCCCCTCCCTGGTTCTCTTCTCTCGCGGCCGTCTCCCTCTCTTCTCTCTTGGTCTCTTGCGCTTACATTTGTCTCCCCCTTTTGAAAAGTGGAGTACCCAGTAAAGGCTCCACTTTTAGGGCATCCTCCTGCTTCTTCTCAGGGTTGGCTGCCATTTTTCCGTCTCCTAGCGGTCTCCTCCGTGAGGCGAATTTCGGCTAACAGTATGAACGCGCCGCTTGGGGTAGTATGTTTTCCACCTTATCTCATGAGTGGATGGGGCCTCTCCAAACGCAGCTGCCAGCGGACTGTTTACTCGGAGCTTACCGGGCCGCCTCCCCTCTTCCTCACAGACAAAAGGGTACGCTGTATCCCCCGTGAACGCCCCCTTCCCAAGGATTTCTTTGTATTTTATGTCCCTAAACCTACTTACTGGCAAGGTTACCATTAATTTCCCTGTTAACTACAACAGCATGCAACACGTATTACTCTACTCGCCCCTGCCGTAAGGCCCTCATGCTATTATCTGGGCATGCTAATCTCGTTGGATTCGGCGCCTATCCTGCATGTTGACTCCAACATCCCAGGGAATCTCTGAAGTGGCTTCGCGGTCCCTTTCCGGGCGACTCCGTAGGTGATAGGGTGATCTGAAGCTGTCGACTTCTTCGGAGATTTCCTCCAGCGCCGCTTCGGGGCCCCAGGCGGACTCCTCCTCACTCCCTTCGTCACTTCGTTCATCCCCCCCACTAGTGTCGGTACCGTTCCCCGGGGGGATGTCTCCTATTTCCTCCTGGTGGCTTAGCTCCCCTTCCAGACTATCCTCATCATTTCCCCTTATCCAATTTTCGCATTCGCCGATGCGGCCCCCCGTTGGGTTTTCGCTTTCTGGGAAGGCCCCGATACCCCCGTTTGGATCCCGATGCGGGTCCCTTTCCTCCGGGATGGCGTCGGGAGCCGGTTTTATCCGGTTTACATGTACTAGTCCATATCCCCCCTTGTTCAAGGCTAATTTATATGTCCAAGGTGAGGGTTGCGCTACGACCGTATGTGGTCCTGACCACGGGCGGTGGAATTTGCGCGCATGGCCGGCGGGGAGTGCAGGTTCATAAAGATAGACCTTCTCTCCTATCTCGTATTCCCTCATAACTTTTCCTTTATCGTGGGCTTTGGCCCTCGCGTGTCTCGCTTTCCGATGTGCTTCCCGAACTTCCGTGAACGCATTCGCCACCTTCTCTTGCCAGGCAGCCACGTACTCCGGCAAGTTGGTTGGCGGGCAACTGGGAGCAACTGAACAGTCAAAGGGTAAGTCCAGCTCCTTTCCATAAATGAGGGAATGAGGGGTATACCCTGTCGAGGAGTGCGGTGTGGTTCGGTAGGCCATCAAAACATACGGCAGCCACCGGTCCCAGTCCCGTCCATCCCTCCTTACTACATGCGCCATGGCCTCTACCAAGGTCCGATGAAACCTTTCTACGACTCCGTTGCTTTCAGGATGGTAGGCCGTCGTCTGAAGCTTCTTTACCCCTAGCTGTTTACATGTCTGTCGGAACACGTCCGACACGAAATTTCGGCCCTGGTCCGTTAATACTCGCTTTGGAGCCCCATGCCTTAGGACGATACATTCAACAAAACCTCGGGCCGTTTCTTTTGCCGTTTGCTCTCGTAGCGGTACCGCCTCGGCGTATCGGGAGAAGGTATCTACCATCGTCAGTAGGTAACACTTGCCTGAAAGGGAAGTGGGCAGTGGCCCCACGATATCAAGTGACACCTGTTCCCATGGTCGATGCGCTTCATAGGTCTGTCCCAGGGGTACTTGCAGCCCAGCTGGGGTTTTTCTTTCATTGCACCGCTGACATTTCCGAACATGTTTCTCTACATCTTCTTTGACTTTAGGCCAATAAAAGTATCTTTTAATGCGGTTGGTGGTACGTATAACCCCCGGGTGCCCCGACCAAGGGGCATCATGGAGAAGCTCGAGAATATGGTCCCTAAGGGATGCAGGGACCATTACTCTCCACTGATCAACGTTCTCCCCTCCCTCGGTCCAATATAAAAGGCCATTTTCCCCGGTCTTAACACACTCCGTCTCCCTTGAGAGTGTACTTTGGCACCACGAATCCCGTTGTTGTTCTCGCCGAAACCGGAGCTCCTCCGGAGTGGGTGAGCTTTGAATGGTTCCTACTGCCCGACTGAGCGCATCCGCGTGCTGGTGCTTCAAGCCCGGACGGTGCACCACCTCGTACGAAAATTCCGCTAACCGTAAAGCCCATCTAGTGAGCCTGGCGGAAGGGTCCTTTAGCCGCAGCATCCATTTCAAAGCTGAGTGGTCCGTTTGTAGGGTGAACGTTCTTCCCAGTAGGTAACAACGGAACTGAGCGGTAGCCCATACAACAGCAAGCAACTCGCGCTCCGTCGTTGAGTAATTTCTCTCGGCAGCGTTAAGCTGCCTGCTCACATACGCGATGGGCCTTTCCTTACCATCCCTTACTTGTGACAATATTGCGCCCAACGCTACTCCCGAAGCGTCCGTCGCCAATATGAAAGGATCTTTAAAATCTGGGTAGATAAGGAGGGAATCCGCGCATAAAGCTTTTCGGAGTGCCTCAAATGCCCTCTCCTGTTCCAGTCCCCACGAATATGGAGCCTCCTGCTTCAACAAGGACGTCAGTGGTTTAGCCGTATCTGCAAATCTCGGGATGAATCTCCGATAATATCCTGCTAATCCCAGGAAGCTTTTCAGCTCCTTTACACTCTTGGGGACAGGATAATCCCGAACAGCCTTAATCTTCTCGGGATCGGGTTTCAAGCCTTCTGCAGATACTACGTGTCCCAGATATTTAACTTCTTCCTGGGCGAAACTACATTTACTGAGGTTAACTTTCAGGTTAGCGTTTTGCAATCGGGTGAGGACTCGGTCCAACCGAGCACCGTGCTCTCCAATGGTGGCGCTGAATATCACTATGTCGTCCAGATAGACAAGGCACTCCTCGCCCTTGAGTTCCGCGAGCAAGTGATCCATCAATCTTTGGAAGGTGGCCGGCGCGTTGACCAGTCCGAAGGCCATTTTCCGATATTCATAATGCCCTCCCAACGTGGAAAATGCTGTCTTTTCACAGTCCCCAGGCCAGATGGGTATCTGGTGATATCCACTCGCCAGGTCCAGAGTGGAAAAAAAACGGCTCCTTCCCAGTGTCTCCAGTGTCTCCACGATTAGGGGAAGGGGATAGGCATCAGTCTTCGTTATTTGATTAAGGCCTCGAAAGTCGGTACAAAACCGGTACCTGACCTCCCCTCCATTCGACTTTTTAGGTACCAGGATTACCGGAGCCGACCATGGACTTGACGACGGTGCAATTATCTCCCGATCCAGCATATCCCTCAAGTGCTCGGCCACTTTTCCCTTCTGGTAGTGTGGCACACGATAAGGTCTTTTGGTGATTGGCACCTCCTCATTAGTATATATGCGGTGGTAAACCGGTAACGTACACCCCTCTGGCCCGGGTTCCTCGAATAGGACACTATATTTCCTAAGAACCCTTAGGATACAATTCTGAGCCTCTTCTGGCAAATGTTCAAGTTTGCTCCGGAACTCCTGCTCCCGGTTATCTGGCGAGGCCGAGTGTTTCCTCGTGGCCTCCACTGCCGCGCAGTAGCCTATGATCTCCTGCTGTCCCATTAAGGGCTCAACGGTTCCCAGCGGTTGCCCTTTATCTAGGTGAATGGCTACTCCCGAGAGATTTACCACGTTTACCCATACTCGTTTCCCTGATGCCGTATGGACACTATGAGCCATCCTCAGGCCTAAAGGGACTGATGCCGGCTCAAACAACAAGTCTCCCTCCAATTTATCATGAAGGCGCCCTTCTAACAGTTGCTCACTTAACGGAGCCACCTCAGTCTTACGTGCTAATTTTACCTTCCTCATTCCTTGCTTAGAAACATTATCCGCTGTTCGATAGTCCGCGGAGTGTGCAACCTTCTCGATAAACCCGCCATTGGCTCTCACACAATTCTGCGGTACGTCCACTACCATACCCACGGCCGCCATGAAATCTAATCCGATAAGTCCATCCCCAATAGTACTGACTGACGCCACAGTAAAGCGGTGGGTTATTCTATTTCTACCTAGACGGCACGGTAACGTTTGGGTCCCCTGAACAGGGATAATACTCCCCGTAACCCCGGTCGCTGTAATCTCCGCATCTTTTAGGGGTACATCCGGTATCGCTTTCTTAATTATACTAATTTCCGACCCGCTGTCCACTAAAAGGCGTAGATGCCTACCCGCCACCTCGACAGTTACCAGCATATTCTTCGAAGTGTTCGCGCAGACGTTAGGAATCGAGATTGAGGCCCCTAGGTTCTTGTAGTTCCGGTGGACGGGGCTTCCACCGGTCCCTTCCCATTTGGGGCCTGGAGCTCCGCTACTCCTGAGTTACACGAGCAGACGTTTGCTGCGTTCGACCGCCTGGGGCATTCTCTCGCAAAATGTCCCTGCTGACCACAAACAAAACAGGCGCCCCTTTTCCCCTTCCTCGCGTTTCGTTTTGAGGGGCTCCCAGATTCCGGGCCTGGCTGATTTCTCGGGCAGTCTTTCGCCGCGTGTCCATCTTCTCTACATTTAAAGCAGGGTCCTCGGCGAGAAAAACGTGTCTCGTTACCGGATAGTCCTTGGACCGCACACACCTCCTGATTAGCCATGCGGACCTGTGCCTTTGCCAATTCTATCCTTGCTGCTGTAGCCACAGCATCTTGGAAATTGGTGGGCGGATGGTACTGTAACTGGAGCCCCGGCTCCCCACGCAAGCCCTTTACATAGGCGGCCAGCAAGACCTGTTCGGCTTGCTCCCTGGCGTAACGTGATTGCTCCGCCGTTAACGACTTTGGAATAGTACCTTCGCCCAATCGCCTGCATCGATCTGCAAAAGCCAACACCCCCTCGTCGGGTCGCTGTACAAGCGAATTTAATTGCAGCAGTCTCTGGGCTGGGGAGAGCAAGGTATCAAAACGGTCTCTTAATACCTTCTTAAGATCTTGGAAGGTTGACGCCGGTTCTAAGAGTTCTGGGTGGCCCGCTATACACGCCGAAGCAGCGCCAGTCAACTTCAATCTACATATGAGTTTCAGATCATCATCAGTCCAACCCCCTGAGACCGCCAGCAGTTCAATATTTTGTAAAAATATATCTACTCCTTCCTCGTCTTCGCCTCCACCCCAAGGTCTTATCAGGGATTGCAGACTAAGGTCCCGTTTCGCGCTGCTAGTCTGAGCTGTAGTGGTACTAGACCGCGCTAGCGAAAGTCGCCGTAGCTCGTCGCATTCTTGTTTTAACACGGCCATTTCTTTCTTTAATTGCTCGATATCTCCCATAATGAATCGTTTCGTTAAGGAACTATAAATTCTCGAGAACAGGAAATATGTGGGCAGAGAATACTACAGAACTTTATAATTACGAATAATTGAAAACGCAAAAATTTGTCAGGGTTTCTTATTTTTCCAATAAAAGTTGCATAGATGCATAGGACTTTCAAAACTGTTTCCTATGATACCCAACATGCCATAGTGACAAACAACACTAATGATTACTATTAATTATATTTTAATTATTAATTATATTTTAATTATTAATTAATAATTTAATTATTACTTAATTACACTAATAAAGAGGAGAAAAAAAATGCATAAAAATGATGAAAAAGCTGCCGTTTCGCTGCAGACGCTCGAGCCTTTTTTGAGGCCGTTTTAACTGAGGCGTACTGTCTAGCAGCTCTCCCACTACTCCACTAAGAATCACGCTCTTAGCAACAGCCTCACCGACAGACAAACCTCTGTTGCAAACTTACTTTGTTATTCCAATGGTTATAAGGTCAACAAACATAAACAGAATGTCGTGCACTCGATTTGGTGTTTAATACTCTTCTATGGTAGTTAGTACACTATGTACAATAAGTTATTGACACTTCTATTCTTATTACTATTTACTTATTAATACCATGTACGTATTCTATCGCTAAATTACTAACTTTCAAAATATGGAACACACCTTAATTATCACCCACATAGAATAAACACAGTTTATGTCACACAAATAAACACGAAACAAATTTTTTTTTTTTTTTTTTTTTTTTTTTTTTTTTTTTTTTTTTTTTTTTTTTAATTACACCAAAGGAACCCCGTAACCTGACACCAGTGTAATGGGGGAGGAGGAAGGGAAAGGGGAAGAATTAACAAGGCCGCTAAGACAAATTAACAGACGGGCACCAGCCCTATTTATTAACTAAAACACAAGAAGTACACTAAAATAAAAGAAAAGAAAATACAAAGAAATAAAATAGCCTCAGGCTCCCTTAGCCTGCTAGTAAAAATAATAAAAAAGAAACTGTACGTGATGAAACGTCCTGTACGCACACCTCAAGCTGGAGAGAGAGAAGAACTTGCACCGCTAGCGCCTGATACCTGGTCTTACGCCACTCAGGCCCTGACTGACTCCCTCCATTCGGCATCAGCACTCGGTCAGGCTCGCTCCCCTCCCTGGTTCTCTTCTCTCGCGGCCGTCTCCCTCTCTTCTCTCTTGGTCTCTTGCGCTTACAATATGGGAAGAGCAAATGTATGACTTGCTTGTTGGATATATTTCTGTAAAAGCTGGTTGTTTGTTTTGGGAAATTGTACTAGACCGGCTGAGCGAACCGCCATCCTGGGCTGCCGCCTCCGACCGCCTCCTTACTCTCTTTACGTATGTACACTTCCTTCCGTCACCTCTCTACATATACACACACACACACACACACCTTCCTTCACTGCTCTTCTTGAGTCCGAACCAGCAGTTGTAATCCTGTCAACCCTCGCCTAGTACCAAATCCTGTTTCCTTTACTCATGTACAAAAGGAAAAAAGGGAAACCGCAAGAATTCTAATATTTTTACGCCTACTAATGTTTCTTCTTTCCATGTACATAATATAAATTACATTTCTTTTCTTTTTAGATGTCACAAATCGGACACTTAAACTTAAACTTGTGGACACCAAAAATAAAGTCCCAACTTTTGTTTTTTTAATAATTCCTTTATTTGTCTCCATTGTTGAACATTTCAATAAAAACTGGTTGGCATCCAGATGACGTAACCCGGAACAAAATGTTTTAATGTTTAATAAAAAAAACCAGAACGCTACCTAGGACTGTATTTAGACAGTCGACTTACATGGAACCCTCACACTAGACTGAAAAGACAAGAACTCAATAGACGATATGGACAACTACGAAGACTGCTAGGGCGGAGATCAGCCATGTGAACGTACAGAACAAACTGACTCTGAACAAGACACTACTAAGACCCATCTGGACCTACGGAGCTGAGCTGTGGGGCTCTGCGAAACCATCCAACATCCAAAGAATCCAATCCTTTCAATCTAAAGTCCTTCGGCAAATCATCAACGCTCTCCTTATTATGTATCCACTTTAACCCTCCACACAGACCTCAATATCCCTTTTGTCAATGAACTTATCCCCATTCTCGCTTCCTTAATTTCCATAATAGCGTAATCCCACAACACAAGCCTTATCCACAACAACCCATCCCGACAGTTCTCCACGACGTTAGCCCCGTGACCTTTTACCAATTTCCTAAACTTCCATCCAACTTCTAGAGAGTCCAGCATTGGCTCTCTCAGCACGCCTTCCCGATTGTGGCGCTGGATTCACTAGGATTCAACCTATAATCTGTGCCTAACTGAATTAAGAACACATTTACTAGATGTAAGGTAAGTGGGGGGAAGATGCAAGTTTCGTCAGATTTTGCATATCTACAACTGGATGACAGCGATTCCTACGTTAAAGTGTGTAGTAAACAACTGTGAATACCGTGCTTGTGAGTATTTCTATTTATATCCTATCTATTTCTATTTTGAAAATTCAACTCTTTGAACTTGGTGAGTGAGTACCCATGTTATAATAATTCGTTGTCGATACTTAAGGTTTGGTGACTGATTGACTAGATTAAACGTAATAATTCTGTGATATTTGTGTCGTGTACTTCTTGGTGAATACGTGTTAGCTTGAAACAACATGACTGAAGCCTTAGTACAAAAATAAACCTATGTGGCGTCTTCCTCCAGTGCTTGGGGTAAGATGCCACCTATTGAAGTGTTTCAATTTCATATTGATTCTCATTCATTATTACATTATAATAATATATTTAATAATATAAAATCAATATAAAACAATTACTGACACACGAAATATAGTTTTTGTATAATACATTAATATTATTAACCCTTGAGCCGTCACCTCGGGTCATATTGACCCAGCATTAAAAACTATTAAATAAAAAGGAAAACTAACTAATATCATGTTATAGGGAATAGAAATCAAAGACAAAACTTTTTGGCAGCAGGCCCTTAACAACCCGGATGCAGAATCACCAGACTTCAATTTGGGTCTTTGCTAAGCGCCGCGTGGAATAGGGCAGTCACTGTTGGAAATGTCAGCGTGGGATTTTCTGCATGCGGAATTTATCCATACGATCCGCAAAAAATTCCAGAACATGGTTATACCATTTCTTACAATATGAAAGAAAATTTGAATGCCACACAAGAAGTTAACGCACCTCTGGCAATAGCTTCAACAAGCAGCAGCGGTGCCATCACTTCTTTTGAAGAAATTAATCCCCTATCCCCAGATTTCAGAAACCCAAGCAAACTCGAAGAAAGAAACAAACTGCTGAAGTCCTTACGACGGTGGAGAAACGGGAGATATTGAGAAGAAAGGCTACTCTGCCGACAAAAAAAGGGGGAAAAGTACTGCAGAAAAAGGAAAGGAAGGACAGTTCATCTTCAGCATCCTCCGCTCCCGATAATTTGGTAATGACCAGTGGTGAGAGTGACATTGAAGAGGAGGACGACGATTTTTATATTGAGTGTAAAGGATATTTTTATGATAGGAAGGGCCCAAAATGCGATTGGCTTCAATGCATAACATGCAAGAAATGGCTACATGAAATTTGCAGCAAAGACAATTTGCATTGCAAAAAATGTTAAAAATTAAACAAAAAATGTCTTTTGTTCGGTGTTCCTTCCCCTCAGTGTTTAATGAGAATATTTTGCTGTTTACCTAACATTAAATTTGTAATTTTTTCTTTCTCAATTTATATCTTGAGATATTGTTGCATCTTCCCCCGCATCAACTGGCATCTTCCCCATATGATGGGGGAAGATGCCAGTTTTTACAAATTTCATTCAAATGCATTTTTATCGGTTTTGCATTTAATTAAATATACTAATATATATATGTAATTAAAGAAGAAAAAACAACCTGGACGTTGATACATTTGGTGTTGTTTTTCGATAACCCAGTTTCCTACAAAACGGAAATAAGTGTTAAGTGTGGCATCTTCCCCCCACTTACCTTATATGTATATGTACAGGTTGTAAATAAATAATTAAAAATTAAAAAAAAAAAAACAGAGTTCTAAACATATTATATGTTCTTGCATACTTCCCCTTAATAGGGGTAAGAACAGAATGTTGCTTTAATGTTACGTAGGGGAGCTCTATCCCTTTCATCCTGCCAATTTTATCTCAAAATCGGGCTAAGATTTACAAAGTTAGTAATAATTTTGGAGGGGGCCTTACGTACATAGCGCTAACTCCTCTCCCGTTCGATGTACAGCGTCAAGACCTCCAGAAGGTACATCTAAATAAAATTCCGAATCGAATGACACCTCATTCATGAAAATCGGTTCACGCGTTTAGGCGCTACGTTGTTTACAATAAAAAGGTAACAAGAAGAACAATACCAATTTTTGAAAATGCCGTTTTTGCTCATTTTCGGCAACTTTTTTCTCAAAATCTAACAAATCTAGGTTGTTGCAACAAAATTACAGTTATAAAGGAGGATTTGCATTATATTTTAAAGAAAATTTGGGAATTTTATCTTTTATAGAAATAGATAAAACAATTATCAAAGTTGGGTGTTTTTCAACGTTACGCTTTTTCGTGCAGTTTTTGACGATCAACCCTTATACAACTGTCCTACCGGACAATTTTAATATTCATGTAAATTAATGTTAATCAAAGTAATTAGTAATACAATTACAAAAATATACTTCCGGAATATCTCTTACTGCAATTTGCTATAAAATTTCCGAAAAAATTTGTAAAAACTAAAAAATTTATTTTTCTGCAACCATGTCGGGAAGTTCTCATTACTCAATTAAAATCAGCTGTGTAATGCCCAACTTCCCACACTAGTGGGGGGAAATTCCCATTAGTGTCACTTTCCGCACAAGTGAGTGGAAAAACTTTATTGTGCTTCCTTGATATAAGAAGTTTTGTTATTAACATAAATATTTTCTGTAAAACTTTAATAAGCTTATTTAAATTTATTTTATTTAAATAATTAAAAAACGAATATTAAAAAATAAAATAAAAATTGAAAGGAATATAGAAATAAAAATAATACTTTAATAAATAATTAGATATTTTTAATTATAACAGTTAAAAAGGTTATAGTGTTACCTTATAGAAATTTAAAATGGATTCTAGTGATTCCTGTTTAGAAAACACTCCTCCATCAATAAAAGAAACAGCAGAAAATGTAATAAGTAATGTAAATACGTAAGTAATGTAAATAATTGTAATATAACAATAAATGTTTATAATAAATAAATTACTTTTTGTAGACTGTAAAAATGAAATTTTTAATTTTATTAGTTAATAAATCTAATGGTTGCAGAAAAAATATAATATTTAACTCGAGTGTAAAGTATTTTCCACACTTGTTAAATAAATAACTATAGCCTTACCGCTCAATCGATTTTCTTTTAGTTTTGGACTTTTATATACAAAAAAATGATTATTAGTTAATGGTGGAAATCTAATTTAAAAAAGGAAAGAAAGAAGCTAATTACGTGGATAGAGAGCTGTTCCTCCGTCCAGGATTAGTGCCAAAGTTGTCATAAGTGATCCAATAATCGCAGTTATTATGAGAAATAACATTCAGGCCATTAAGGCAATAAATTAGTGACATTTATAGCTAGCTATATGTGCATGTATCAACATGATAGATTCAATAGACTAGTGACATCACAAACACTCATACATGCATATTATTAATAATGGCAGGACTGTCGGCCAACAGTAATCACTTATATCTCTATCAAGGAGATTGTCTTGTAGTAAAATGTAACACCTGCAGTCTGCCGCAGGCTTGGAAGTAATTGGTAATAGTAATATTCAAAATAGTAGGTATACTTTAGGGTGAAATGCTCAAATTACTAACATTTACGATTTTGCTAAGTTAGAAGTTGTAAGTTTTAAGCTTTTACTTATTAGCAGAGTTAGTAACGTATGTTTTTAGCATAATTAGTTGATGTAATTATGTTGTAGAATGATAATTATTTTCTTGCATTCCTGATTTGAGAAACCAATGCGATCGTGGTCCATTTATATGATGGATTTTTGGTTACAAAAGTTTTGTATTTGAAACCAAAATGATCAGATGAAACAAAAAGTAAAAAATTGCAAACCTTTCAAGATTGGTAATTCGTTTGTCTCATCAGCTCTTTAAGACTTGCGAGGTGTGGCTGTTAAATAACGAGACTATTGCTGTAAAACATTTTATTTTAAATTCATACATATTTAGTTATCATCACCTTCAATATACACCCCTCCCTTATCCCCAAAACGCTCCATGCGAATTTACCATTGTTCGAAACAGTGCTGGAAGTCTTTTTCTGTGAGCTCCTGCATGCAGCGTGCCGCTTTTTCTTTCACAGCTTCAACAGACTGAAATCGTGTTCTTTTTTTAATGCAGATTTGATTTTGGGGAACAGATAAAAGTCACATGGGGCCATGTCAGGCGAATAAGGCGGATTGGCCTAAAACTGGGATGTTGTACTTGGCTAGCAAACGTCTTGACAGACAATGCAGTGTGAGCCGGCGCGTTTTCTTGATGGAAAACCCATGACTGGTTCTTCCACAAATCGGGTCGTTTTTTCCTTACTCTTTCACGGAGTTAAGCTAGCACCTCACGGTAGTAATGTTGATTAATTATAATCGATATTTTCATCCGTTTTGGACTTGGAAGGGCGGTCATCATCTCCGACGTCTTCACGGCCTTCTTGGAAACGCTTGAACCACTCAAAAACTCGCGCACGTGATTAACATTCATCGCCATAAACTTCTTTTAATAAAAGAAAAGTTTCAGTAGCGGTTTTACCCAATTTAATGTGAAATTTTACGACAATTCGTTGCTCTACTACATGTGTAGTATTATGTTTTCGGCAAAACGAAACTAACACCTCTTACACAAACCACGGTTCCGGTCAGACAGATTTCTCTACAAACACTTGAGACGCTGCAATCGAAAGAGAAGGCTTTACGCTGCACAGCTGTCGGTCGTTAAGATTTGGCGCATGCTTCTGTAGCAGCATTGAACTCGGTATTTAATAGCCACACCTCGTAGTTACTGTTTAATTCGTCTGCCTGAAAGGCGATTTTATTGCTACGCTTTTTCTATATTTCTTCTAAAATCAATTTAACTTCGCTCAGAATCTGATTGCTTTTTTAAATTTGCTTATTATGAAGTCTCTTTTTTTAAAAAACCGTTTTCTAATGTGGTTAATTGTTATGCTAACTAAATGCTCTAATTGAGACGGAGTAAGATCCGTCTTAGTCTTTTTGATTTTGGGCCAAGATAGTGAGGATGCTGTCCAAGTAGATGTTATCTACTTTAATCTGCGCTGAGTACCGGCGAGAAGGATTCTAAGAGCTTTGTCGTAATACTGTCTTTTTCATTGGCTAGTGTTCAGCATTAGTTCATGCTGTTACAACTTCCCGGACTAGGTACAGGTAAGAAAGCGACCCATTTCTTTTTATTTGTGAGGTGAAAAATGAAATACATACATTTCTTTCAGTCTGATTTCTGACCTCAAACATGTACTCTCTCTGTATATCTATTTTCATAAATTGGTCACCCGTAGTACTAGCTTGTACTGGCTCCAAAAGGAAGTGATAAAGATGTAATCCTATTTAGAAAAATTCCTTATAAGGCTTTACCACCATCGTCCTTAATAAAGTAAAATGGTCATAATAGAATTTCTAGCATTAATAAAAGTCATGTAATTAAATATAGTCGGTAGAATAGTGTCTAGGAAGTTATGGCAAATAGCCAACAAGGCCGGCAATGGACAATCAAAGCGAGCGTGTAAATGGGATATTAGATCGTGCCGCGCTACAAACTCCAGATATCTCACTCACATATTATTTAACATGAACGTGGTTTACCTAAGTATATAGCTTTGCTTCCTTACTCTGGACAATACGTTAAACTTATTTATGTACTAGAATTCTCCGTTAGAATATGCATGTCTGTGCTTGTAATGTTGGTGGAATGTGTAATGCACTTTATATAACATATATACAATACATTATTTACTTATCCTCTTCATGGATTTTCTAACGTGAACGTAAGCCTTGATTTTTTAAGTTATCTACTTATAAAATGGATTACAGTTAGTGTAACGTTCAAGCACATCGCTTCTTGTAAGTTTTGTTGCAAGGAAAGGAGTTTTGGGGTTAACTCTTTTTTGTAGTAATTCGATTAATTAAACTTAACGTTTCCATTTAATTTACTACCAATCAATCAATTTCAAATTATAACAATTCCCTAATTTAGACGTTTCAGTAACCAAAATTATTTGTTTTTTAAATTCTTTACGAAACACATAAAAAAATGAAGTGATTTTAACGTTAATTAATCGAAATTTTTCAAAAATGTATATTTTTACTAATATTTTTTTTAAAGAAAAATACAGCTTCTTTAATTTGTTTTTTTATTGAGGCGCGGCAACATCTAAGATTATTGGCGCCCGGAGCTTTTTTCAGTGCACTGCCGTCCTCCGGACAGTGTTTTCTCGTTACAGACAATACTGTCCATCACCGGACAGTGAGCTGTAAGAAGCTCCTAGGAAGAGAAAATCTAAGGGTCAGCAGCTGGATTCGAACCCGGGACCTCCGCGTGGGAGTCCAGTACGCTAACCGCATTGCTAATCCCTTCCCTTGCTTCTGTAATTATTAATAACTTTGAAAGTAAAATGGCCATCAAAATGATTCCAACTGCATTGTCTTTATAGCAAATTGTATTTAAATAAACTTTGTACAATTACGTGTTTTGCTAATAATTTGAAAAGTTACAAAACATTTTAATAAGGATTTTTTATATAAAAAAAAAGCAAAACAAAAATTTTTTGATCAATGGTATCGACCTCTAAATATTAATCGATTTTGCTCTAATACGGACGAAAATTTTTGTTTCTAAATGAACTTTGATTTTCCGCCCGGCGCTTTTTAAAATTTAAAAGTCAAAATTTTTTGAAACACCCTAATGTTTTGGAAATTTTATTGGTAAACGGTTAGTGTTTCAAAAAAATTAACTAGGCGGATCTCAATGTTCTTTCGAAGTTCTTTGATATGAGGCTTTTGCTTTAAAGTGTTTTGAACCACAGAAAGAAGTTTTTTTAGTCGAGATATTTAGATATTTCGTTGATTCAGATGAGATCTTTTCTTTAGAGTTTTATGGAATGTGTTTTTTAATTATTAATTACACTTCAATCTCTCCTAAAAAAATAAAATACATTTCAATGTTAACTGATTGTTTCAGAAGAATTAAATTCATTCTGTCAGTGTAAATTTAAAATTAATTAAAAGAAATTATTTCAACAGTACAGAGAGAGAAAAAACAAAAAATACGCGGGGCTCAGAAAATCTATTAACTTGCGTGGGTGTCTGGCTGTTGTGAAACAAGAACTAATTTGAAAAGAGTTTTACTGTGTTCAGGATTAATGGTGGAACGTTTGTCTAATTAATCTAGAGTAAAACGGAGGCCCCAGCATGTATGTCATTGTACAGACTGGCCACTGTCCCCGCTACTGGAGGGCGCTACTGCTGCTGCTGCCGCTGCTGGGATATGGTGAAAACTGCCGAATGAGAGTGTCAGCGAGATAACACAATAGCGTTTTTTAACGATTAACTAGATAGTAAAGAATGTCCCTAACCAGAACGGAAGTGACTAATAACAGAGGATTTGTCTCTAGTTAAATACCACTTTTTTTGTGAATGTACAGTGCGATAATTGGCTAGCTGTAGTATTGCTGCATAATAAAACAAATTATTGGGCTTTTTAAAAAATATTAAATTAAGTAAAGATGCCTATTTTTTTTTAGATGGGCTTTATTTCCTACTGTCGTGGACAGAGGCGACTACGCAAACACTGTAGGAGTGAGGGGGCCATTTGAACAGAATTTACATTTACATTTTCTGTTACGTAGAAATACTAGTAATTAATAATAATAGTAATTACATAGAGATTTATTAAGAGCATTTCCGTTGACAAACTCTGATAGGTGGTGGCGCCTAATTGGTTGATAAATGGGGCATTCTATTAAAAGTTTTTCAAGAGTTTCGTACTTATTCAAATCGTATTATTGAACCTTTTTATTTTGTTTTCTACAACTTTCAAGTCTTCTTAACAGATCTATATCCAATAAACAGTTGGTACTTTACATACATATCTATATTTTTTTAATTTAAAAATGTGTCCAATGTTAATATCTGCCCCACTGGTGAGGTACAACAATATAAAATAGATAGAAATGATATTACTTTACTCTGAATCTATTTTCTATCAGTTATTTCTCTCACTACTACATTACTTTCTCTTTTAAACCACTGAAATCTAGTTCAAAAATCAAGAATGACTCAATTCGGGATGTTGTACCCGAAGTGTGATGGGTTTAGGAAGTTTGAACAAAATATTCGGTTTGTTGGGCTTCTTAATGAAGGTTCGAACCACTTTCCCCTTCTCTGCGATTAAACCAAAAAAAGTCACAAACTTGCCGGTCTGTAGGGCACATTTTAACTGAGATGTTGAAATGTGCCCCCTCTCCTTCCATAAAAGAAAATATAATATCCAACACTTTTTGCAAGCAAATAGACTTTTTGTAAATACTAGATTTAAAAATACGAATTCCAAATTATAATATGGACTAACAATACTTACACCTTGTCCACTACAATCTTCACAATACACTTCCAAAGCTGCAACTAAAAATTTTACTTCCACCTTACAAAATATAGATAGATAGATAGATAAAGATAAATGTTCTGTATTTAGTGTTTAAATATACACATTACAGGGGTTCTGTGCTATAATTTTTCAATACAATGAAATAAAAATCAATATAAACTGCGTGCAATACGTAAACTTAAACTAATTTATATATGGGTAATTCCACGGATCTTCGTCACACTTGAAAACATGAGGGCCGAAAAAATGGATGAAAATATGATTTTTGGATTGTGCTTCTGGAGTAGAATTTACCTGAATTTTTTTCAGATTTTTTTTCAAGGTCATTTATTGTTTATAACATTTTTTATTTATTAAAAATATGAAAAATCAGAAATTTCAATGAATTTTTACGCCAATTCTGGCCAATAAACAAAAAAAACATCCCATATAAAAAGTTTGTGTTTTTGTCCAAATTTTTCAAAAATTATATTAGTTCAACGTTTTATACAATATCTTTATTTCTTATTTGAAAAAACACTTTAAAAATCGCAATTCCCAGAAAACGCCACCTTCTATCAGGCTGAAATTTGGCAATAATATTGGGTGTACATTCCAAAAGACATATACAAATTTTCAGAGTGGACCGCCTAGTAATGCCTGTTTTAACGATGTTGTAACTCCTTCTGGTAAGCATCGCTTTGTGATGGGTGAAGCTGCAATCGCATTCAGAAGACTAGAATTGATCACTTCAACTTCATAGTTTCTGTCGTGAAAAGATTTGTGACTTCCAACGGATTGCTGTGTTTGCAATGAACCGCCATTTTCGTCTATCTCATAATCATCCGCAATTTCTTGCTGCTGTCTTTCATCTTGGATCTCCATTTGCTGGCCTTTTTGTTTTTACAAAGACAGAAAAGTTTCTCGGTCTGCAAAAATGTTGATAACAATAAAGTAACTGACAACGTAACTAAGTGTACCATAAACATAACCTCAAAACCTACCTGTGTCATACAATTTCTTCCTGCACTCATTACACAGCCGACCTCCCAGGTAACCAAACTTTTTTTTCAAAGGCTTCGAGGGTTTTCTCAATTTTGTCTTGATCAAGTGCCGATCCAAACCGAATGGATTGGAACAACGGTCTAAAGGTATATATACAAGTATATTAAACTAAAATTTAATAACAGAAAGTAATACTTATTCGTTAAGGCAAAATGATCTTATCTTTAATGCTTCTATTGTAAACAAATATATTCTATTTAGATGGTCCTTATTTTCAATACATAGAAATTTATTAAAAGCATTTCCGTTGACAAACTCTGATAGGTGGTGCGCCTAATTGGTTGATAAATGGGGCATTCTACTCGTACGATATTAAAAGGTTTTCAAGAGTTTCGTACTTATTCAAATTTTATATTGTGCAGACATATTGCGTATCTATAGAGTGGTAGCCTCCACTTTTAAACCAGACTTTTACACTTTTATCATTTGCTACTCGTAGCTGGCTCACAACCCTAATTTTGTCAATCGCACAATCGTATTTAACGTACTCCTCTATCATGCCTAGCCCACTAATATGCCTGTAAACCGAACTATAGCTCGAGTTAATTGCCTTACAAAATATAACTTTCATCAATTCTGACTTTACAAACAATGAAAACGAAGGGAAACTCTGCCAATTATACAACAGGTCTACCACAAAATATGGAGAAAATTACCAATCATAAATGTTTTAAATATTTGGCGAGAAATTAAAACTGTTCAAAGCTGCCCCCCTCTCCGCTATATTAAATTCTAATTTTAACTATAAAATAAAATCCATGGCTAGACCGGGAATCGAACCCACCGCTAGCAAATCTTAACATAACCTTGTGGACCTCTCGCCTCTAACCGCTTAGCTGCTGTGGTGCCTTATTTAATCAATAAGTAATCTCCCATCAATTGGATTTCTGTGCTCATCTCTCTTCAGTCCAGCAATGCGTTGTTCACCTCTCTTGAGGATGGACAGTATTGTGATAAAAATTAAATATAACTCAAACGTTCGGAGATCAAAGAATACTAATGAGTTAGAACCTTGTGAACAGACAGTAAACCAAAGTCGTGTGATTATTCTCATCTCATTATTTTATGAAAAAAAAAATTAAATTGCTTTTGCGCACTAACTTGAGTTATTACTTAACAGCTAAATGCTGTTCTGTGTTCAGCTAACCTCTAATAAATTTCCCTTATACGTACTATTAAGAGAGTTATGAAATTTGAGCTAACTTCGAAACGTTGTTAACACGAAGCGCTACCAAAATTGTTGAGTTGATAGAGACTCAATTTAATTATAATTTTCTTGCAAAAACTCTGCAACTTCTACTAATTGAAGTTGTTGACAATCACTCTCATTTACTCTAGTTTGGTTTAGAGGAACAGTGTTGCGATTATGAAGCAGTTTACAAAAATATGTTTTCAGAAGTTCATAATTTTTTATAAAAATGAACTCCTTTTATTTAGAGATTACAATATACAGTTATATTTTTCCAAGGGTGCTCCCTTAAAATATTAAATTACTAATTTAAATAATAATTCTCACTCCTCTTCCTACAACAGATTGTGTTAGGTACCTAGGACTCTTCATGGACAAACGCCTTAACCTGGAATCCACATGCTAGACTCAAACGGAAAGAACTGAACAGACGATTCCAACTTCTCTCTAGACTTCTCGACAAGCGATCTAAACTCTCACTACAGAATAAACGACTTATCTACCCAATGATACTGAAACCTACCTGGACTTGCGGAATGGAACTTTGGGGCTCAGCCAAAGCTTCCAGTATCTACAAAATCCAATCCTTCCAATCAAAAACACTCCGTCGAATCGCAAATGCTCCTTTCTTTGTATCAAACTCTATCTTGCACCGAGATCTTCTTGTTCCTTATGTTTCAGAAGCTGTAAGATCCCGTTATATTAAATTCCATACTTCCATTACCTCACATCCTAATCCACTAGTATCCCAACTTACCACTCTACCAGGAAATCCTCCCAGGTAGTTGAAGCGCAGGTGGGGCCACGCGATCTTCTAAATGAAGTAAATGCCAGTCGACAACAGTGAACTGTACCACTTTGGGAGTTTCACCAATGGGTGAATTCTCCCCTCATGCTATTCATGTATTTACTCTATTATCATATTGTATCAGTTTCACTTATTGCAGAATTATACTGCAGTTGTGAAAATAAATAAGGTAAATAAAAATAATAATTATTATTATTATTAGGGAAGGGATTAGCTATGAGGTTAGCATACTGGACTCCCACGCGGAGGTCCCGGGTTCGAATCCAGCTGCTGACCCTTAGATTTTTTCTTCCTAGGAGCTTCTTACAGCTCACTGTCCGGTGATGGACAGTATTGTCTGTAACGAGAGAACACTGTCCGGAGGCCGGTAGTGCACTGAAAAAAGCTCCGGGCGCCAATAACCTTAGATGTTGACGCGCCTTAAATCATTAAAATATATATATATATTATTATTATTATTGAATTACTAGAGACTTCTCCTAAGGGATTTCATGATGTCTATTTCATTTCATTGAAATCAAAATAATTCAAAAATCAATTTGATATATCTTCGAGTCTCGATAACTCTAAAAGAACTCGATAAAATTGGAATATAAGTTTCATGAAAAAATCCATCATTTTCACTGTCATTTGCAATTACTTTTTAAGTCATTCATTTTAACCTTCTTTATTGGAGATATCCCGTAATTTGAGCTCTCTAAAAACTAAATGAGAAACGGATCATTTTATCAGAGACTTATAGTTTAGTTTGGGCCTACCACAGCATCCAGGAGTTGATAGTAAATTGTAAAGTACAATACGATAAAGATAAATTGAATAGTGTCTTTAACTTTTTTAGGGTTTATGCGAGCTAAAAGTTTTTATTTTTTATCTTAACTGTAGTTTCTTTTGTCTTTCACTATTGCCTGTATTCTCCAGAAACGAAATTTCTCCAAAATTTGCTAAAAACCTTAATAAAAATTTAACAAAAAATCAAAAATGTAAGAAGTGAAATAAATTCTGTACAGATAATGGAAAAAGAATGAAAAAATTTTGAAGTGAAAAATTAATCAAACTAAAAAAAAAATTGAAGCTAAATGTGAAAACTGAAAACTCGAAGGAGAAAAGGGAAAAGTATCTTAGCTGAACTACCCAGGGGGATTAATTTCCAGGAGAGAGTTGAATCAAGAAGCAGGGAAATATCAAAAAGGAAAACATACCTTAAAGAGAACGCCTCAACATGGTGGGCGCTACAGGCTAACAACCCTCTCTGGGGAATCCAAACCTTCAATACCCATCTGATTTAGGGGTGTGCCTGCTCCCTTAAAACAACCTCCCCTCTTCTAGCCTATATTCGTGTTATTTTTTTTATTTTTCTCTCTTGTAAAGTATGCATAGAAAGTATACATTAAGACTGCTAACACCATCGCTGAATTTTTATCGTACCAGGAATACTGGAGGTGAAAGGAAATAAAGGTTGAATTCATGTGTAGATTAGGAATGTGTAATCAAATTATTCAAAATTCTGTAGCAAGAAGTTATTTGATGTACAGGATATCATATTTTTGGTTAAGTGTTTTTTTTGCTGGCCCACCAAGACTTTTTAGATTAGAACCACTCTTTGCCTTGGATAAGCAGATCCTTTCTTTAACTTAGCCGAAGATCCTCGAAGACACTTTCGTCTGTCACAGTTCGTTAGTTTTGCACCACCAGCAGGCCTCAAATCGCTGCGGGATGCAGGACTTGAAAGATGATTTCGTACACAGCAAAAGGTTACCGAGCGTGGAACTTTCAGAGCCAAATCATCTGCCTTCTCATTGCTTTGGCACCTGGTACTGAGTAAGTTTAATGGAACCTGCTACTTCGATGAACGGACTGAATACTGTTCTACGTTCATACAGTCATAACATTATGACACATGCAGGTTGCGTTTCCAGTGTTTACAGCCTCCTGGATCGGGTGACTTTGTCTGGTACACCGACGGCTCCAAGAAAAGGGTTTTTCCATGCGGATATTCTACGCCAAGGAGGATGTTAAAATGAAATTTCTGTTATTTAAAGTATTTATTCCCATAGTCAGGTGACAATTTAAGCTATTATTGTTGATTAAGTCATTTATAGAATGACTTATATACCCGGTACGTCAACTGGAAGAACATCATTCTGTAATAGAAGCTAGCTCTTCCAGCCTCTAGAACATTCTTAACACTAAACTGAAGGTAAAGAACACAAGATTTCATTGCCATGAACCATTTTCGCCGGAGAGTTGTGAAATTGTTCATTCGATACACATTAGGGGGTACCAATAACTAATTATATCATCCAATTATGATATCAGAAAAACCTATTTGTGACAACAAGAATCATTTAAATTTACTTCTTCAAAAAAATATCAGCTTTAATTAGAGAATTAGGTGATAAAAATGTGGATTCAGTTCGCAATATCATCGTAGCACGCATAAATTCGGAAATGTTTCATCTGTTTTTTGTTCATTATTTAAGGCGCGTCAACATCTGAGTTTATTGGCTACCGTAGCTTTTTTCAGTGCACTCCCGGCCTCCGGAACAGTTTTCTCTCGTTACAGACAACACTGTCCATCACCGGTCAGCGAGCTGTAAGAAGTTCCTAGGAAGAGAAAATCTAAGAGGCCAGCAGTTGGATTCGAACCCGGGACCTCCGCGTGGGAATCCAATGCTCTAACCCAGAGGTCAGCAACCTATTTTAAGTAGAGAGCCATTTCTTCTTAAATAATTTTAATAAATCTTACCAAGAGCCGCAAGGATGATAGTGTAAACAAAATCTGTAGATCACTTGTATTCACAAATTACTATTTTATGATATTCAATATCATTTAAATGTCATATATTTATTTTCACATATTGCAAAGTAAATAAACAAATAAATATTAACTAAACCTGTGTTTGAATGAAAATGGCGGCAGTCTTTTATAATTACGTACCGTATTTTAAAATAATTCTATTCAATTTCAAACCTATCACATTTAAAATTATTTTTGAAAAAATATCTTTACTTTAATAAATGAAATTTTCATTTGTTTCAATAAAATTGAAATATAAAATATATTTTGGACTGGCAGAAGAGCCACAAAATTTGGATAAAAGAGCGGGTTGCCGACCCCTGCGCTAACCTCATAACTTACCCCTTCCCTAGTTTTGGTAAATATTTCTACTTATGTTTTTTGTTATACCATACTTGTTGATGATTATTTGTAGTCGTGACATCAAGTTTAATGTGCGATAGAAACATAAGTAGAAGTCAAAACCTCTGTCCCAAACTGATGAAGGAATCTCTACAACTGGATAAAATTCCTAAAACAGTCCAAAAAATTAACAGTTTTAAGTGACTTTACCCTTTAAATTTACTTATAGTATACTTAAAATCAATAATAGTTCCTTTATATGCATATTTTGTAAGTAGATATGAGTAAGTGCAGTTTTAGCAGCTGCAGTTTCCTTAAGCTCCAATATACTCTTTCAGTCTTACAGCGCAATTAATGATAATTGTTTGCTTTTTCTTTTCACTTTTCTTTTTAGTGAGAATGCAATCATTAAAACGAGAAAAAGAAATAATAAATCTGGTAAATGATATTTTCAAAAAATACGCACGCTATGGTGAATATAAAAAGAAGTAGGTCTCACGTGCTCTCGATTTAGTTCGTGTACAAATGAATTAATATTAACAAACGATTCAGATAAATGTGTGGACTGGTCTGTTATGTGCCTTTGTAACACATGAAATTCTCTACTGATTTTTCCTTTCTTAGTTAATGTTTGTAAGATGGAGTATTTCGTACTGATGCAAACTTAATTGGTATATTTATATATGCATTTTAATAAGAAACTTCTTTAAATTTTTGTAATAAAATGTAATCTCTAGCTATAAAAACATGGCCGACAGTCTGCCCTAAAGCCTATCTTATTATATAATTTTTCGCTAGCAAAATGGCGGAAAGATAAATTTATAAAGTGGGAGAGGATGAAGGAGAGAAAGGAATGGAAAAGTTATGCAAAAAAAGAAGTAAAATAAAGAAAACTCAGCATTTATAAAACTTTTTTTTCAGGATTGAGCATTTATTTCCTACATTTTGGCTCGCCACAGATTTCAGTCTCTACAGTTTTAATAGTAAAACTGAGGGCAGATTCCTCTCTCAATAACTCTAGAAGCGTTATGTTTCATTCCATTAATGCTTCGAATACAACGTTTTAATCTATCGTATATTATGTTCTCTCTTGTTTTACAATTTCTTGTATATTTTATTGAAATATTTTTTCAACAAAAAAAAATGAGCAATTTATTTATACAAGACAAATTTGAGTTTGGAGTAACGAATGAAAATTGCGGTAGTGATTTAAATAACTAAGTGCGGCTCTTCTCCATGATATTTAAACACTAAGATCGCCGCATTTCAATCCAGTTTCCAACGCTGTAGGGTTTTGGTGACCTCTTATTTTGTTTACGATAAGTTCTTCCAGGTACCTTACCTGGAGGACCCGTCAACACTTTATTTATACATATTTAAGGTAAGATAATGCATCTGAAACAACCAAGTTACTCTCAGAGAATTGGAATTCTTACCGCACTAAGTCGCAGACTGCTAAAACTATCCAAATGGAATTGTTTACTTGAACAAAACTTATAAACCTATCTCATCGATTGCCTACAGATATCGAACTCTTATAAGTGGAGTCCTATCGGATTACGCTTTGCTTATCTAAGTATTTCATCTTCTTAAGTTTCTTAAACCATGTAGATAATTAATACTTGCGTCTAGTTTTCGTCAGATGTCAGATGATTTGTCTTTTTAACTTTGTACGTACTTCCACTTCATTCAGTACCAGTATTGAGTTTCACTAACTCATGATGTACCTATAAGGCATCTTGCAAGTGTAGTTAGTCATTCTAAACAACTCAAGAATAATGACTTCATTCTTCGTTCAAGATATTCCAGACTTTTAAAGTCAGGACTTGGTCTTGTTATCTTTAGATTTTTCTTTTGACATTTTATTCTTATGACCGTTCATTGTGAACTGTATTTTGTTGCTCTTAGGTCTTGAATTTGTCTTTTAAGTGTCAAAATATTTTGGCCCAGTTATAAGCTACTTCATTGGGTATATTGTGATATCCTAAACGTTTGGCTAAGACCTGTACAAAAAATTAGTTTACTGATTCTTAAAATAAATAAAACGAAGTTCAAAGTTATGTCATGTATTTAAAATAATTTGAAGAATAAAAAAAAAATCTTAAGCGAGATATTCTATGGTAATTTTACAGTTAAACAATCTTTGTTGTTATCCATGAACGATGATTCCACTCCTAGAAAACATGGTCTTGCCAAGCAGCTCCGAAGAAGAAGACTATGCAGAGCCTGAATTATCTCTTTAACCATTTATCAGATTTGAGAACTGGCCACTTTCAGAGTGTCTACTGTGTGAATGAACTTAAAAAATGGATTTAATAATACTTTGAATTTTTCCATTAAATACAATTTTATTCTGCAAATGGGGTTGATTTTATGGGAGAGAAAAAAAGTCTACAAATTAATTTAATTTTGAGTAAAATCTTTTTTTTTCAAAGATGTACGTCTTTTATTGAATAAATTATTAGGATTAAAAAAATGTTCATATTTTAAGTTTCTTTACACGATACGAGGTGTGGCTATTAAATAACGAGACTATTGCTGTAAAATAATTTATTTTAAATTTATACATATTTAGTTATTATCACCTTCAATATACACCTCTCCCCTATCCCTACAACGCTCCATGCGAATTTTGATAGACAACGAACGTCTTAATAGACAATGCAGTGTGAGCCGGCGCGTTGTCTTGATGGAGAACCTGTGACTTGTTCTTTCACAAATCGGGTCGTTTTTTTACTGTTTAGGGTGAATGCAGACCTACCTTTTGGAGGATTTGCTAGCTATGAAGGGAGATGATTTTGTAAAAACGTTTCTGGGTATTGAGTTGAATATTGTTTCAATTCTCTTGTGACTTTTTAAATTATATTTTGGGGTAGTAAAGTGAAATAGAAAAAAATCATTACATATTTAATGGCAGAGAGATGTAAAACTTTGTAACGTTCAACATTAACCTTGATATCAACTTTAAATTTACAATGCTGGCACTTGCTATAATGCTCTGAGCAGGGCTTTGTTTTCTTCTTCATATCTGCAGCAGCCACCATTTTATAGTGCTCTCTCGGGCAACAAGACAGGTAATAAATTTTAAATCGACATGAAGGTCTGTAAGGTGAAATGCAAAGGTTTCTCGTATCTCTCACATGTTACATTGTTCTCAGCATCCATATTTAAATCGACAAGCTTCTCTAGCTGCTCATCTGTGACTTCATTTCACTTATTATCTGTTAAATTTTTTGCAAATTTAAATTGTTTTTTGCGAAATTTTATTTAGATTATTCTATTAGAAATATTTACAACTATAAGAAAAGTTATAAAGCACTTGAGGTGAAAATGGATTTAAGTTCACATGTTTGAATTTGTTAAAAGAATTCACTATGACACTTCCTTCCGCTTCTAACCGTTGTAGTTTGAATTGTTGGTGGAAAGAGATGAACTGCAAAATTAGGATGAATACCTAGAATTCTGTGTTGCAATTAGAATATTTTATTAACGAAAAATAGCGCAGTTTAGTTTTAAGTTCAGGATGCAGTGATTTTTCTTGATTAAAATGACAGAATGCGTTTAGAACAGGAATGTTTCGTTAATCCTTACATTTCTGCTTCATGCTCTTGTCATGCAGAGGATTAGTATGTAAAGTAAAGATTTGATCTGCAGTCAAGGTAATCAGAATATAGTTTAAAACAAGTATTCCTATCTTGCTAGTTCTGGGTTCCAGTTAGACTCTAGTCAATGAACAGTCCTAAATATCGTACTACGCCATTGGTGGAATGATGATGAAATGTAAATGAACTAGCTGACAAGCAAGATCTTCTATTCTTCTTAATGTTATCTGAATAGATTTCTATTCACATATTTTAATTTAACATTCGTGAAGCGAGGTTAAAAGAAAAATTTAGATCATTTGGAGTATTCTGATTGGCTTAAATCAGATCTGTGTCTTAGAGTAGAATAGCTACGATCATCTCCAAATATTGAAATAATGGTTCTTTCGGGTTGATGGTTTAGTCAGCTAACTATAGTAAGAAAATAAAAGAACCTAGTATAAATATATAGGTTTCGTGAACGTTAATTGTTAAACTTAGAATTCTAGGCTAGTTTCTGTAACTCAACCAACCCGCATAGCCACGCCCTGAAGAGGACAATATATTTGTCGAAACGTTGGCAAGAAGACGAGTTTGTTTTTTTTATTTGACCGATTCCTCGCCAATCTTGAATCCTAAGAACCTAGTATATTTTCTTGGAGGGACATCCGTCTGTAACGGGAAGGAGGCAAATAATGCCTTGAAGAAAGCAGCAATATTGATCGGTCAAATAAGATCTGATGATTAGGCAGTTATAAAACGATGATTTTTTATTTTATTTTTTTGGAGTGAGCCCGTGTTCCAGTCTCCGTTCAAAAACCTGGACTCCATCGTGAAATACACACTATTGTTTTCTCTCCCAAATTTATATTTCAAATTTACATGTGAAAAGTTGCGAATAAACGTTAGAAAGTGGAATTTTTAATAACATCAATATTTTACCTGTCTATTCTGATTAAATGGAATTGACCTTCTCTTTTTATAACCCCTCATAATCGCGATTTAAAATGTATCATAAATAAAAATACAGAATATGAATACTTGATAGATTCAAAGAAAAGATTTAAGAGAACTTTTGGACGAAAGTCTAAAAAAAAGCGAGAAATAACCCAGTTCCTTGAAATTTTTAAAAATGCATTGTCACTGGGGTTCTAGAGAACTCTAGAGAGATTGTACCGTGGTGACCTGCGTCTTATTGATCGGCCTTCACCATTTCTCAATCTTTAGGAAGATTCTTATTTTAATATCGAGTATTTTCTTAAAATTTGGAAGTATTTATGAATTAAATTTGTATTTTTTTTCTTTTGTTTCAGGTATGTTTTGGGGTTCTTTCAGTTTTATGGTTGTTCTGGTAAGATTTTTTATTTAATTATTTATTTATTTCGAAGAAGATGCTTTGATTTAAAATTCTCTACGATTTTATGAATTTCCCATTATTTTGAAATTCGTTCTTTAAGCTTTATTTATTAAACAAGTCCCTCGCTAGATCTTTTAACGAGATTTATTCCCAACTATAGAATACCGAATAATGTAATCAACAAAATTGAACTTCTTCAAATCAAAAATAAACAAAAATCATTCCAACGAGTCATCATTGGTTACATTTTTAAATAGAAAAACAGTGAAAAAATTGTAAAAGTTGGGTGTTTTTCAACGTTACGCTTTTTCGTGCAGTTTTTGACGATCAACCCTTATACAACTACCGGACAGTTATAATTAAATATTTATTTAACAAAACTCAAAACGTAAAAAAGAAGATCTCTTTTGTAAAATACTTACATGACATTGTCTTATAGCAGTTTAAGTGATAAAATATTAGTTGAAATTGAAAAAATAAATAAATACACTACAAACCACAAAATATGTTCTGTAAAATTAGCATTTTGGCTCGATCCATTTTCTTAAAATTTGAAAATTTCCTTATATACGAGGTGTGGCTATTAAATAACGAGACTGATGCTGCTACAGAAGAACTATGCGTGCGCCAAATCCTAACGACCGACAGCTGTGCAGCGTAAAGCCTTCTCTTTCGATTGCAGCGTCTCACACGTGTTTGTAGAGAAATCTGTCTGACCGGCTGACGTTTGTGTATGAGGTGTTAGTTTCGTTTTGCCGAAAACATGATTACTACACATGTAGTAGAGCAACGAATTGTCGTGAAATTTCACATGAAACTGGGTAAAACCGCTACCGAAACTTATCTCTTATTAAAAGAAGTTTATGGCGATGAATGTTTATCACGTGCGCGAGTTTTTGAGTGGTTCAAGCGTTTTCCAAGATCGCCGAAAAGGCATCGGAGATGATGACCCGTCACCCTTCCACGTCCAAAAACGGATGAAAATATCGAATATAATTAATCAACATTACTACCGTGAGGTGCTTGCTTAACTCCGTGAATGAGTAAGGAAAAAACGACTCGATTTCAAGACAACGCGCCGGCTCACACTGCATTGTCTGTCAAGACGTTTCTATAGCCAGGTACAACATCCCAGTTTTAGACCAATCTGCCTTACTCGCCTGACCTGGCCCCATGTGACTTTTATCTGTTCCCTAAAGTTCAAATCTGCATTAAAAGGAACACGATTTCAGTCCCAGTTGAAGTTGTGAAAGAAAGAGCGGCACGCGCCATGCAGGAGCTCACAGAAAAAGACTTCCAGCACTGTTTCGAACAATGGTAAATTCGCATGGAGCTTTGTAGGGATAGGGGAGGGGTGTATATTGAAGGTGATAATAATTAAATATGTATAAATTTAAAATAAAATGTTTTACAGCATCAGTCTCGTTATGTAATAGCCACACCTCGTATTTAAAGATCTACATGTGTGTAATGAGCGTACGAAGTTTTAAGCTAAAATCATTTAGATTTAGAACAATAATAATGTAACATAGTACCGATCGTTTTACAGATGGTGTTACTTTAAGGGTTTTAATCTAAGTTAAATAACAGTTAGGTCTGGGTGGTATCTAAATGAAAAAAATGGTAAATTTCAGTTTCATGTTATTTTTTTACAGTTTGTAAGATATTTTATTCACTTTTTTCGGCCTTAAAGGGACCACCAAACGGAATTGCCAGTGAGTACTCGATTTTAAACTAACTATAAACTGTTGAAAACTTGAAATCATAAATTTGACGTCATAATACGTTTCTTTCCTTGTAACAGGATATAAAGAAAAACAATTATTTTGGTTGTTTCAAATTATTTTTAATTGGATGGCTAAAGGAAGAATCCTAATTTTAAAGCTCGACTTGTGGTTTGAAGGGGGAAATTGTACAAACTTTGGAAATTAGGAACACCTTCAAAAGCTGATTAAGGAAAAAAAAAAGCCAACGGAAATCACACAAAGCAGCTTTCATTTTACTTGTTACATTCATTTAGAAGTTGTTAATAAATTGGCAGTAATAGTAATACTTTAATTGATATTAACAAACATGACACGAGATTAACAATTGAAAAAATTAAATTAAAGAAAAAGAAAAGCAAAAATGTGGAAAAGTAAAAATATCTCAAATGATTTTTCATTTAATTAAAATTGTTTCTCGTATTGAAACAATAGAGAAAACAGATTAATTGTAACCATAGGAAAAGGTTTTATGAAATTAAAAAAAAAAGACCAGTTCTTTTATTAGCCTTTGTCGTTAATAAAAGAACTGGTCTTTTCCACAATAATGTTGTGATCTCTTTAGAAGTGGTCTTTTTGCTGCGTTAGTTATTTAATACAGAGGATAATTGATTGACATTTTTAATGAAAAATAAATTGTTATCTTTGAAAGTTTTGCAATTTTTCAATAATCCATTGGAATTGGTTTTCTAAAATTTCTTCGTGATTGGCCAAATACGAGGGTCGTTTGAAAAGTCCGTGCAAAAATAAAAACTACATACTTAATTTTTTGGGGTAAACCTTTTTTATTTTTCAACATAGTCTCCTTTTAGGCTTATACACTTCGTCCAACGCTGCTCTAGTTTGTTGATCCCTTCCGAATAATAGGATTTGTCCAAGTCTGAAAAATAGCCATTCGTTTCTGCAATCACCTCCTCGTTTGAATAAAATCTTTTTCCCGCCAGCCATTTCTTCATATTGGGGAAGAAATAGTAGTCCGAGGGAGCCAAGTCTGAAGAATAGGGGGGATGTGAAACGAGTTGGAACCCTATTTCCATTAATTTTGCGACCACAATTGCTGAGGTGTGAGCTGGTGCGTTGTCGTGATGGAAAAGGACTTTTTTGTGGGCCAATCGTGGGCGTTTTTCTTGCAGCTCGGTTTTCAAACGGTCCAATAACGATGAATAATATGTACCAGTAATAGTTTTACCCTTTTCCAGATAGTCGATGAGGATTATTCCTTGCGAATCCCAGAAGACAGTCGCCATAATCTTTCCGGCCGAAGGAACGGTCTTCGCCTTTTTTGGCGCAGATTTCCCCTTGGTAACCCATTGTTTAGATTGTTCTTTGGTTGTAAAGCAGGTATATCCATGTTTCATCCACAGTGACGAAACGACGCTTAAAGTCCTGCGGATTCTTCTGGAACAGCTGCAAACCGTCCTTGCAACACTTCACATGATTTCGTTTTTGGTCAAGCGTGAGCAATCGCGGCACCCATCTTGCGGATAGCTTTGTCATGTCCAAATGTTGATGCAAAATATTATGTACCCGTTCATTCGAGATGCCCACAGCACTAGCAATCTCACGCTTCAGAATCACTCTTCTGTCATCCATCACCATATCATGGATTTTATCAATGATTTCTGGAGTAGTAACCTCAACAGGACGTCCAGAACGTTCAGCGTCACTTGTGCCCATATGGCCACTCCGAAAATTTTGAAACCACTTATAAACTGTTCTAATCGAAGGTGCAGAGTCACCATAATCTTTATCAAGCTTTTTAATTATCATCAATTAGTAGTATAACTTCTAGAGCATGTAATATACAGGGTGTATACGGAGGAGTGGTCGAAACTCCGGGAGGTGATTCAACAGCTCAAATGCAACAAAAAATGTAGTTGAAAATTTTAACAAAAAATCATCGAGAACGAATTTTTTAGACATTCAAGTAAGAATTTCATTGTTATAAGAATCGTTTTGAGGCTCTGTACCAAGCAGATTTTGTAGGAAATTTATTGCTCTTTCGTTTGGAATAAGCAGATTTGTTGTAGGATAAAGGATAGAAAAGTTACGACCATTTTTATGGTGAAAAACGCGAATATCGACGGAAAAGTTAAAAATGCAAATATTTTGGACACTATTGAGAATCGGGCCAAAGTGAAGAGAATATTTTTTGTTGCATTTGAGCTGTTGAATCACCTCCCAAAGTTTCGACCACTCCTCCGTATACATCCTGTGTTTGGGCAGTTGTCGAAGAGTTAATCGGTTAAAAAATTTCCCGAAAAAACGAAATGTCGAAAAACGTCCAACTTAAATAATTTTTTTTTTAGTCTCTTTTACTATAAAATTCCCAAATTTGCTTTATAAATAAAGAATACAACCTCCTTTATAAGAATATATAGGCTTAGTGACCGTAAATTATTAAACTAAGGATTCAAAATTGGCGAGGAATTGGTCAAATAAAAACAACATTTCGTCTATTTGCCAACGTTTCGACAAATATATTGTCTTCTTCAGGGCATGGCTCCTTTATAAGTGAATTTTTTTTCCAACAACCAAGTTCAAAAAGATTTCGAGAAAAACAACGTCGCGCAAAAACGCAATTTTTTACTATTTTCATAAATAACATTTGATTCGAAATTAAATCTGCAATTTTCAGCATTAGCTGACTGGTTGATTCATTTAACACTGCCTCTGTGATTGCGCTTATTCAAACGCTAGGTCATCCGAAGTATACTCAAAATCAATTTTAACTCGTTTGGAATTAATTATATGATTAATTGTGAATATGTTGACAGTGAATTAGTATTAGCTTTTAGTGACCGTAAATGATTTATATTAAGGATTCAATTTAGCGGAGGAATCGGTCCAGAAATTTAGTAATATTATAAATAGAATAAATACAACAATTTATAATATTGAACCACAGGACTGCAAATACAACATATTAGGTAATACATCTTATTAAAACTATAAGAAATGATATAAATTATAATCGGGTTGGTTGAGTCACAGAAAACTAAGAACCATAAATGGAGAACAAGTATATACAATATATGTACAAATATAAGGGGACTAACTCGGAGAATTTTGGTAATGACTATACAATGATTGGACAAATACAATAGAATAATTACTATGTTCAGTTTTACAGAGAGGCGAGTAGATATCGGAAAATTATTTTAATACATCGATGACATCTTTGGAAAAACAAAGAGACAAAACCTTAACTTTTAATTTAAACATATTTAGTTATTATCACCTTCAATATACACCCCTCCCCTATCCCTACAACGCTCCATACGAATTTACCATTGTTCGAAACAGTGCTGGAAATCTGCATGACGCGTGCCGCTTTTTCTTTCACAGCTTCAACGGACTGAAATCGTGTTCCTTTTAATGCAGATTTGAACTTTAGGGAACAGACAAAAGTCATATGGGGCCAGGTCAGGCGAATAAGGCGGATGGCCTAAAACTGGGATGTTGTACTTGGCTAGAAACGTCTTGACAGACAATGCAGTGAGAGCCGGCTCGTTGTCTTGATGGAGAACCAGCGTGACTTGTTCTTCCACAAATCGGGTCGTTTTTTTCCTTACTCTTTCACTGAGTTGAACAAGCACCTCACGGGTAGTAATGTTGATTAATTATAATCGATATTTTCATCCGTTTTGGACGTGGAAGGGCGACCCGGGCGGCCATCATCTCCGACGTCTTCTCGGCCATCTTGGAAACGCTTGAACCACTCAAAAACTTGCGCACGTGATAAACATTCATCGCCATAAACTTCTTTTAATAAAAGATTACTACTACATGTTTTCTGCAAAACGAAACTTAACACCTCTTACACAAACGACGATTCCGGTCAGACAGATTTTTCTACAAACACGTGTGAGACGCTGCAATCGAAAGAGAAGGCTTTACGCTGCACAGCTGTTGGTCGTTAGGATTTGGCGCATGCATAGTTCTTCTGTAGCAGCATCAGTCTCGTCATTTAATAGCCACACCTCGTAGACCAAAAAAACACAGCAATAATTTTGTAAAAGATGTTGGATATTTTTATTTCTTAATAATAAAATTATAATAAGTGGCTAAATTAGTCTGTTCTGAAAGTTAACTATGTTTTTTTTTTTTTTTTTGTAATATACAGGCCCTGAGGAAGGCAATAACTTTGCCAAAACGGCAAAAAGACTGAGTTGGTTTTTTGTTCTGGACCGATTCCTCCGCTAAATTGAATCCTTCTGTTGGCAGTAGTATTTTCATTAAAGTTAAGTACGACAAAGCGAGGCTTGGTGTAGGCTAGACAATGCTTGAAACAACCAGTTACCATTTAAAAAGAAGTTTAAATTAGGTAATCTAAAGTTTCTATAGTTCCATAAACAAAGAGCAATTTTAATCAGACAGCACTGTAGCTATATCTACGAGTAATCCGTAAGTCAAAAGTTTGGTACAAACAACTGAAATTGACAATGATTTCTCTTTACTTCTTGATGAATCAATCATTAAAAAAAAATTGAATTTTACTCTAAGATAATGTATCTTGTAGCCATTTTTCGTTTTTCTAAACCCTGTTTAATGGCGTTTGCCCATTTTTATGGGATACGGACTAGAACACTTTCAACAATAGTTTTACTTATGAGGACGACTGTACTTCCAAAAACAGTTCAGCAAAGTATTGTTCTCCTTAAACTAGAATTTTTTTTAAATAGATTTACGAAGTTAGTTAATTTATAATCGAGTTAATGCGACTGGAAAAATATACAAGTTAATAAGTTTGAGAATACTTCATCAATTTCCCAATGCTGCCTCGAGTATTAGATGTAAACATTTATAAATCCATTATTTTCTAACTCTTTTTAATTCTGTACCAAGTTTATATCTAGATAAAATTGTTTTCTAAAATATGAAAGAAACACATTTATATTTAATTACCAGAGAAGCTGTGTTAGTTGGCAGTTGTTGGAAAGTTTGTTAGCCAGTTGGTTGGTAGCGGTGGCTATGTGTACAGTGGCACTCTTCTTCCCTCTCAGAGCCACTTCTCTTGGCCATGATCTCTTTTAAAAACTTCCTAGTAAAAAAGAAACTTTTTTCATTTTCTTGACCTTTTTAAGCCTTGAAATCCGGGGGCGGTGGAAGTTAGTTTAGGAAAAGAGGCATTGAAGGCAAAACTGTTATACTAACATACTACCCAAAGTCACTTTGTTCAATATTTTCACTTGGATAGAACCACCTGTTACAAGTATAAAAACCTTCTGGGGCTAGCCACTCTTTTTCTCCTTCATTCATAAAATAAGATTTAATGCTAACATTTTAAAATTGTTCTTTTATAAGTAAAACTTTTTGATTATATTCCTTTTGTACTGCACCCTTGAGTTTGGGTGTGTTTTTACTTCTCTTCGCTTGCGTTCATTTCCTTGAAATTCCAAGTGTGAATGTAACAGCAGATGTAGATAAGGGTTCTTCACTGAACTATGGGGCTAATACTTTTGATTTCAAATCATTCAGTTAGAAGAAGTAGAAGAAGGAAAATGAAATTACCAATTTAAATGGTGTAATTAATTTTGTTGAATAAGAAAACTTAATTCTTCTCAACTCATTGACTCATTTTGTACTTTGTTAGCTTAAGTGATTTCTTTATTTCTGCTAGCTTGAGCAGCCCATTGGCTCAATTGATTAATAAAAACTAATAAATGGTCTATTTTATTAATTGCTCACTCCTTCTTTGTCTTACTAGGCCTATTCTTACCTCCGCTAGTTATCTTTGCCAAACAAGAAATGGAATTTGGATTTGGAACTGAAAACTGAAGGCCTTAAAGTGATAAAGGCTTCGTGTAAAAAAAAAACGGTTCTGCGGCTTCTGTAGAAGAAAAGTCTGAGGCTGGAGTGACTTTTCAATTTTGTCTAGGGTCGCTACAACTTTGAGGAACATTGCTACTATAGCATTGACAGCAAAAAGACTACTTGCTGACGTTATTGTGGACTCAAAGAATGGTTTTCTTAGCTGTTGTATCACCGTCTACTGAATCTACAGTTCCAGAAATAGCACAAAAAAAAAAGCTTCAAGACTTTCGGAAGTCAGGAATAGATATGAATATATAGGTTTCGTGACCGTAAATTATTCAATTAAGTATTCAAAATTGGCGAGGAATCGGTCAAATAAGAACAACAACTCGTCTTTTTGCCATCGTTTCGACAAATATATTGTCTTCTTTAGGGCGTGGCTATGCGGTGCAGAAACTGCAGTTTCTGTAACTCAACCAACCCGCATAGCCACGCCCTGAAGAAGACAATATATTTGTCGAAACGTTGGTAAAAAGACGAGTTGTTGTTTTTATTTGACCGATTCCTCGCCAATCTTGAATTCTTAATTGAGTTAGGAATAGATTCCTACATACAAGTATAGACATTCCAGGGAACGATAAAGACCCATCACCTAGTGCAGGGGTCGGCAACCCGTGGCTCGCGAGCCGCATGCTGCTCTTCTATCCAAATTTTGTGGCTCTTTAGCCTGTCCAAAATAAATTGTATATTTAAATTTTATTGAAAAAAAGGAAAATTTCATTTATTAAAGTAAAGATATTTTTCAAAAAGAATTTTAAATGTGATAGGTTTGAAATTGAATAGAATTATATTAAAATACAGTACGTAATATATAGGACTGCCGCCATTTTCATTGAAACACAGGTATAGTTATTATTTATTTGTTTATTTACTTTGCAATATGTGAAAATAAATATATAAAACATTTAAATGTTTCTGAATATCATAAAATAATAATTTGCGAATACAAATGATCTACAGAGTCTTTTACACCATTATCCTTGCGGCTCTTGGTAAGATTTATTAAAATTATTTAAGAAGAAATGGCTCTCTACTTAAAATAGGTTGCCTACCCCTGACCTAGTGCTAACATGATCCGATTACCTTACAAAGATGTGAGAAGGCTCATTCTACATGACCTTCACCAGTTTCTGAAAAGACAATTAGGAGCAAGCGGTTTCTAGAAAGTAATAAGATCTAATTGCTGATTTCGAAGCAACGGGTACCCAAAGGAATTGCCAAGTGGGAATTGCTGTTGCTAATTTTTTGTCTTTTTCACTAGCTACAATGAACTGCAGCCACTTCTTTGTGCAGATATTTGTTCTTTATGCTCCTGGCAAAGTAATCTTTGGATGGAAAATGCTCGTCTTAAAACTTTTGGAGATTTCTACCAGATTAGATTAAGATTGGAAATACTCCAGTCCAGATCAGTCGGCAACCATTACACCATAACTATATTCAGGGAATTAGCATTTTGGAAGAGTTTTAGATGGATTCAGCTTTGTTCAGCCTCTGTCCAGAACATTTCTTGTTGTTCTAGTGGATTCACTGTTATTCAGAAGTCGACAATTCGATCTAAAAAATGAAAATAAAAATGGACAATTTTTATTGTGCAAATATCGAAAAGAACCAATCTTCCAAACGTGTTAATTTTTGCTGACCATTCCTATCATAGGCCTCACCGCTTTTCGAGTATTTTTACCTTTCCAAAGCACTTTAAACTATCCGCAAAACAGCAGTCTAGTTGCATCGCATTCCTCTGTTCGCTGTGATTACAATTATTTCCTGCACACAAATTGAATTCTGTACAGAAAATTAATAATATCTCTCCCAAACCCGTAAACATGTTGAATCAGCACTATTTTTGCACGATTATGGGGACAAAATAATAACTTTAATTTAAATAAAGCTTTATTTAACAGTTATCAAATAAAACAAGTATCTTACATTTTCCTATATTATGGAAGATACAGAAATCTGATTGAAGTGAGATCGGTTTTGTGCAAACACTCAGGTATTGCCAGTGATTATTATCAAACTCAATTGTCCAGATAGATTAAATGGAGAACTTGTTTAATTAAAACAAACAATATCTTGTTCATTCAAAATCCATCCAGCTAGCGATTATATGAAACGATTATTTTTACTTTTTTTCCGTCGATTATTTACCGAATTATAAACTGATTTGATTTTATTCTCGAATTTCTTTTATTTTTTTTATGGTAATCCAATTTGGTTATTTACTTTATCTTTTTTAAGCGATTTAAAGTTCTATCTTGAAATGTATTGAAATATATATGTAACTGAAGTGTACATCTTTTCGCCAACGAATTAGTAGAATTCAGACTTAATAAAAGTATTAGTAATATTAAATTAGAAGCTGCATTTTGCGCAGATTCCCCCTTGGTAACCCATTGTTTAGATTGTTCTTTGGTCTCAGGAGTGTAGTGATGTATCCATGTTTCATCCACAGTGACGAAACGACGCTTAAAGTCCTGCGGATTCTTCTGGAACAGCTGCAAACCGTCCTTGCAACACTTCACACGATTTCGTTTTTGGTCAAGCGTGAGCAATCGCGGCACCCATCTTGCGGATAGCTTTGTCATGTCCAAATGTTGATGCAAAATATTATGTACCCGTTCATTCGAGATACCCACAGCACTAGCAATCTCACGCACCTTCACTCTTCTGTCATCCATAACCATATCATGGATTTTATCAATGATTTCTGGAGTAGTAACCTAAACAGGGCGTCCAGAACGTTCAGCGTCACTTGTGCCCATATGGCCACTCCGAAAATTTTGAAACCACTTATAAACTGTTCTAATCGAAGGTGCAGAGTCACCATAATGTTTATCAAGCTTCTCTTTAGTCTCCTGAGGCGTTTTGCCTTTCATAAAGTAGTGTTTAATCAACACACGAAATTCTTTTTCGTCCATTTTTTGAAAATCACTCGACTTCCTCGATTCAAACGAATGCCAAACACAAAGAAATAGACCGATCTGGCTGAAACTTGGTGTGTGTTCTTCCAAGAGATGCTACTAACTAAACATAACCTCGATACGCGCCAGTGGTGCTATCTCTCTAACTTTGCACGGACTTTTCAAACGACTCTCGTATTATCTTGGTTACAACTCACCGCCTAATTATTTATCAAATTCATCATTTTTAAATGGCCTAAAGACCGTCTTTCATGGTTTATAAAATGAAATTCTAACAATGAAGGCATCTTATTTATTGATATCGAGACACCTAAGGGTGCGTTCCACTAAGCGTTCACAACGATCACGCTGACGACCGCGGTTTTGCTCGTTCCACTTGCTTGCGAGCGTTACAATCGAAAACTCAAGTGGAATGGACTTTTCAACCGTTCATGTAAACATTACAAATGGCGACCTCGAAAATAAGTTACAAGCTTGAAGAGGTTGTTTTTTAATTTTAACCCCGTTTATAAGCAGTTATAATAAACTTTATAATTATTGGTGAAGTTGACTTATATTAAAAATATATATATATATATAATTCAATTTTTATATTACATTTTCGTGGAGTATTTGTAAAATTTACGTTTAAATAAAATTAAAATGTCTTTTGTGGCAACAGTAGGATATTTATTAATGCAACGTAATAATGCTTTAGAAAGTTCTTCATCTAGTTCCGATGAAGAGTGGAATGCAATTTTACAAAATCGCAATAGTGAAAAGCGAAAACTTAGGCCACGTATTATTAGCTATCAGAGTGTAATTGGTCGTTATTCAGTGATCAGTAGTATGTAAAGGGATAAGTAATTTTTCATTTTATTATTTTTTTTTTAGACTTTCGAGAAACACATTCAATTATTTACATGAGATAATACTTTCATTTACCTGATATAATTTTTTCGGTCGCCATCTTTGCTTTTAAAAATTGTGCCAAATTTCTGAACGCCCACTTCGCACCCAGCTCTTAAGGTGGGGCGTTGTAAGCTTTGAAAATAATGACGTCATTAGTGACGTTTTCGCCACGACCACAACGACCGTGGTCGTCATGTGGAACGGGCTGAAGGTACATTTTGATCGTAGTGAGCGCTTAGTGGAACGCACCCTAAGACTGTTCTCCTAATCTATTCTTCTAATTAATATTTAATAAATATTATTTTGTTTTCAAAAAATCGTTTATCTTTTTGTAGCATATCTTATTTTAGTGTAAGATGAGCTAAGTTTATTTTTTAACCGCTTCAGAATATGAATTGATCAAATCAGGTCATTGGGAAAGAGGTGAGGTAATACTAAGGTTTTATTTATATCAAACTGACTTGTTAGAGATACAAAGCTGGAATATAATTAAATTATCTTGATGAATTTAGCGATGACAATGTTGCAATCAACTTTAGTTTCCTACATTTTGTAATAGTTTATACAAAATATTACCAATAAAGTAAGAATTCTACTTTTGATTTTATTCTTTGGCCATCTCTTTTTTATCTTTTTTGTGGTTGAGAACTGAACATTCCTTTTTAACTTGGCAAAGTATTGGAAAAGTTCTGTACTTTAACATTCAGTGAGATTTGCAAAGTTCTTATTTTTATTCTGAACAAATCCGTTTCCTTTTAATATTACATCACCACCTCCTCGTTCGTTCCTCTTGATTTCTTCTCTCTTCCGGCGGAACTTGATCGTACAGATCAGATCAAATAATGCTTTTCTTTTTTTTAAGTGACCATATTTTAGATAGACATTTTGTAGTACTCTGTGCACTAATATATAAATATTTCTCCCTTTTTTTTCGGCAACGACCAAAGAAGTGTTTTTGGAATAAAATCTTCCTCCGGATTCCTTTTCATTTTGTATCCAGTCTGGATGTGTTTGAGTAGAAATCAGATGACTCTCTTATTACAGGCCTATTCACGGGGCATGGCAGGTTCAGGAAGCATCTGTGACAAGGTGGGGCTTATTAGCTCTCGCAACCGTTGTGCAGATTGTGTCAGGAAGAGGAGAAGACAGCCTCTCACCTGTTGTTCGATTGCGCTGTAATCGAGCGTTTGCGCTATGAAATCTTTGGCTCTTTGAGACCTCAACCTCTTTAGCAGGGGAGGGTTCGTAAACTAGATCTAAGAAGGGGGCTGGCACAATAAGCCTCTTGTGGCTGCGGTGCCGTTGGGCGTAGGTCCCGTCCTGCAAATAACTCATAATACTTCATTCACCGCAACAATACCATCTAACGTATCTGCCTTTTTTTGTGCAGATCACATATTTAAAACCGACAAATTGAGACGCCATGTTATTCGGGCAACAGCCTCTTTGAAAAGAGATGGCTTCAAAGGTGCCTCCTCTGACTCGCATGCCAGGTTAGCCAGGAGGTTATCAACTGCTCTCTGTATCTTAGGAGACACCTTTGAAGGCACAGTACATGCTGCACAAGTTGAGTAAACTGCATTATTTGGTAAATTAAGGAATAAGTTTGATCCTTTACGTGAAAGATATTGATCACTTCAATATGTGGCAGGAGGTTTCCAATTTTTTTGGTAATTAAACCAACTCTCCCAAAATTACCAAATAATTATTAAACCTTCTTGTTTGTAACAGATGTAAAATTAATGTTTAGCCATTTTGATTATGCTTGAGAACATCTAAAGCTCTTAACATTTGATTTTTCTTAGAAAAATCACTCGGAAAACTACTTATTTCCCGATATTAAGAAAAATACCTAGCTTTACTGCCTTGGCAATATTTTCAGTAGAAAGGGGATGAAAAAAATACATAAAAATGACCTATCGCGTGCTCTTCTTTCTCTTTGATAACAAGTTAAAAAATTGAAATATGATTAATAAATACCAGATTTTGAAATGGCCTACCTAGCACCTTTAATTTTAAAGATATCGCATTGCGTTTTCCGGTTTCTCTCATAACTTTTTATATTCTTTAAAAGTGTGTATATGAAAATGGGGGTCAACAGCAAACCCTCACTTTTGGTGGCGCGTCAGCCGCGTGTGCGGGCAGGAATCTAAAATCAAGTCACATATTCTGAAACTAGCAGCTGTCTTTATCTCTCTATTTATTATCTTTTCTTACATTCCCGCCTGTCCTACCATTCCTGGCAATTCATCAAAACGAGTATATAAAGGTTACTTGGTTACAGACAAGACTTAGTCACGCGAGGGAATCATCTAATTGGTTGCCCATGTCAACATAGTGACTTCTGTTATTGGAAAGTCTATAACTAGACTATGCCAGCATTAGAGACATAGCAGAGTGGCTGATGATCAACATGTCTATTTGGTACCTAGTAAAACATCATTGTGTATACCATCGGCTGGAACAATTGTATGTGGACTTGGGACAGTAAGGTATATATATGTGCATACACTTGTTGTGATTAATTGCAAATACACTTCACCTGTCTATATATACGTATATAGAATACAAACTTGTACCATGTAGTTGCGATAACTATGGCCGACTAAATTTCCTATTCCAAATCAAAGCCTTGCTCTAAATACGCACGAATGAGCACCAAATACTACTCTAAAACAAACAGCATTCATTGTTGTAAATGCACATATGTGTAGCAGGTTACTTTCCGAAGGGTAGGTACTGATATCATCAGCAGTAATTACATTCAGTTCCCATAAATTTAAATTTTAAAACGAATTAACTTTGTAAATTGGTGCTACGCGTAAAATTTTTAACTAAATCTCAACTCTCTATCTCTGTTGTAATCAGTAAATTTAAATTCTTAAATTAATTAAGGACCTTTAATTTATTTTATCGCCTCTCTATTTAAAATCTTTCTGAAGCAAGAGATAGTTTTTAAATCAATGTAGATTTAGATGAGCCAAGCGAGTCCTTGCTCCTCCGCTAGGCGCTGCAGCCAAAAGAGATTTTATTCTGACTAACCGTCTTGACAGTAATCCTCTCCAAGCTTCTTTTACCAATCGCCTTTGCGTATTATCATCTCTAGAGGTTTTTGAGTGCGAATGATCTCATGTCACGAACTAGAGAATTGCAATTCGATCAAAAAAGGATTCAAAGACCTGCTCATGTTAGAAGGAGGAAAAGGAATTGTCGCAATGCACTATGTAGTAAAGATTTTTTTCCTTTAATTATCGTGTCATATTGAAAGCCATCAAGACAGAAAAATACACGAATATTCAGCCAAGATCAGTTCGAAATCTGCTAATTACCGAACTAACAGTCACCTGAATGGGTACTATTTGTCCTTAGATAGACTTGTATGTCATTAGCTGGTAAATCCTCTAGTTCAAAGATTCTCCAGGAACATTAATTAAAGCGGCGTCCCTTAAGAACTGAATTTATAAGATCACCATCTTTTTCTTTTTATGTTCGACTGTTGCTCAAGATCTCCCGTACTTCAATTCGAAGATATAGCCATCCAGACCGGATTCTTTACAAACTAATCCCTGCTACCTCTTAGAATTAGAATTAGAAACAGGACCGGACCTACGCCCAACGACACCGCAGCCACAAGAGGCTTATTGTGCCAGCCCCCTTCTTAGTTTTAGTAAGCGAACCCTCCCCTGCTAAAGAGGTTGAGGACTTTCCTTACTAGTTCTTATTGCGCTACTATCTCCATTAATCTCTGTGTTCCAAAGGTTTCATAGCGCAACCGCTCGTTTGCGACACAATCGAACAACAGATGAGAGGCCGTCTCCTCATCTTCCTGACACAATCTGCACAACGGTTTCGACCTAATAAGCCCCCACCTTGTCACAGATGCTTCCTGAACCTACCATGCCCCGTGAATAGGCCTGTAATCAGAGTAATCTGATTTCTACTCAAACACATCCAGACTGGATACTTTACAAACTAATCCCTGCTACCTCTTAGTCACGGGAGAGAAATCTGGGCACTTTATCTAAAGTAAATAAGGGAGTCATTAAAAAAAAAACAAATAAATAATCAAAATGACCATTCATAATTAAAATTTTATTGCTTTATAAAAAAAATTAAGGGAAAGTTACTGACATTCGAAATAGTATGGCCGTCATGTTCCATAGTAGTTACCTAATTTTAGGCCAATTGGACTGTATGGTTCTACTGAATGCTGAAGATTAGGAATCCAGAATTCTAGCAAATTATCACTGCAAATGAGCCTGCAATCGGACAAAATGATAATCTGATTGCCTGCAAACGAGGTGTATGCAGAGTATAATAACTGCTCAAGTTTTAGGAATTTTATTTTACTGGTCCAATTTCGACGCATATGAGGCTGAGCTGCTAATGCTCTAGACCAGTGATGGCGAACCTATGACCCGCGGGTGAGACACTGACCCGCGCAAGCTTTTTCACTGACCCACAATTGCTAGGCAACCATTTGTTTGTTTACGCGGGTTGATTTAGATTTTCTAATTGTGCGGATAATTTATATTCTATTTGTATTTTTTTCAATCACGCATTGACACAAAAGCAATTTAAATGCTATAATATAACCTTTAGTTTGATCATTACAGTTCTAAAACGCAAATGACGACAAATGCTTTTATAGTATTTGAAATAAAGCAAAAGTGTTTACAAAATATCAAATAAAATGTATAATTTTACTCATATTTTGTTTGTTGAAAAAATCGACAACCCAAAGCAAATAACCATATTTAGATTTTTCTTCAGTTAAAACACACTTTTGTAAGGTTTTGTTCAGTTATGTTTGTTAAAAAGAGACTTCCATAGCCACTTGTTTCGGTCCCGCTTTACCCGTTAAGCCAACTGAATTTTAAAGATGTTTTAGTTTTTGAAAATATTAAGTTTAAAATTTTTAAACTTAACTCTGGTGCAAATGGGCATTAGTGACTCAAAATGAACAAAATTTGACCCACGTCTCAAAAAAGGTTCGCTATCCCTGCTCTAGACTTAATATGCTAATTGGCTTTATAAAATTGATTATTCCTGTTTTTTATACACTTTTTTTGTTTTATCACAAGATAACAATTACATAGTTGAATCAATCAACCAGCAATTTTAGGTAGCTTGAGTTGATATTCAACTCGTGAAGTAAACATACGTAAAATGTCTAAAAACATGATGGTTCTTTTTCTTATTTTGTGCCGGTTTATAGTAGCCTACAAGATAATTGGTGATTAGTTGGTAAACTGACTCAGACAGTAGTAGACTTGTCCAAGACTCCTCGACTTTGGCCATAATACCCATTTATATCGCTCTTAGTTATTATTCTTGCCGACTAGTGACATTAGCTCCTGAATTTTCGAAAACCATTCCTGAGCAATTGTACATTTAAACAACCTTTTCGCTATTTTCCTGATTGCTTGGCCAACAGAACATTCTCCTTTTCCAATATAATTATAAGGAATCACTGTATAACTTCCTGGTCGTTCTAAACAAACAAAGCTCCGGAATTTCAATTATGTTCGCAGAACACTTTATCTTTGGTAGTTTAGGTTAATATCATTCACAGCTAAGTTTCCTGAGTTCAAGAAAGATAAACATCTCATTCCTTTATTAGTTGATCAATTACATCTTGTAAGTGGTTTCCTTTGTATATTTGTCTAATTAAACTCGGTACTCTGTAAATAAAAATAAATAATTTGCAAGCTCTGTAAATGGTTAGAAGGTAAGAAAGAAATAAATAAGTAAATAAATGATGATGTTGATGATTAAAAGTATTGGAAGAAAGTGAAATGAATTTAGTAAGACAAGTTGATTGGTTGGCAAAGAGCGGTGTTCTTCGTCTCTCGTTGCTCACCATAATCTGAACACTTTCAGGAACACTGTGTTCGTGCGACTACCAATATATATATTACTTCCGCAACTCTCCCTTCTGGTTCCATCATCTAAGGTTCTGCACTCTTTCACAACACTAAACCAAAGCTGCCTGGGCCCCGTTCCTCTTGGCTTGTTCGGCCGTGGTTCTGCTCTCTTGGTAATAACTTTATGGGTCCATCACATCTTTTCAAGCCCAATCACGTCTCCACTTTAATTGTTACTTCAAATTTCTTTTTCACAACGCCTCCTTATACCTCTTTCATTCCTTCGGCACTAACTTTATCACCTACCTCTACAACTAATTAAATTAACCAGCATTTTTCTTGAACCCATTTATTAACCTTACTAGCTTCTTGCATTTTGATTTTATTTTCATTCACAATGTCATTTTATTAACAATGTTGCTACTTTGAACAACTCTTTTTTTGATTTAGCCACCTCTCGTAGGTTTAAATATCTCGATATGTCACTTAATTTCTGGAGATTTCTTTCATGCAATAAGATTAGTATGACTTATTCACTTGAATTATTTAGATCAGCCACGTAGCTACGTAAATTTAGTAAAGAATTGTAACAACAAATGTGCTAGGAAAACTTAGAATTTAGAACTTAATGACTAGAATAAATAAAACTTCGAGACAATTTCAAAATGGCTTGTAAAACTTACAGGGTAACAACATTAGATACGTAAACATTGTAAGTACACTTAATTTTGACGAATACCTTGGTATTTTAAGTTATTGGCATTAAAAGTTGCATCATAATGGCAGCTGGACAAAAACCCTAGCAGTTGCAGTGCCTTAAATACTTCGAAATGCATATCCTACGTACGGAAGGGAGTACAAAAATTAATTGCAGGAACCAGTATATTTTAGAGAAGTAAGAACAGGCAAGATGAGATAGTATACCCTATTTAGAGAGAAATGATTAGAGATAAACAAATAATTTTCTGTTTTTAGAATCATTTCTCTTGTTTCAGTCGAGTTTTCGTAAATTATGTCTTTGTTCAAGATAGTTTTGGATCCAACAATAGTTCATTTCAAAATGCATCATTAAAACTAAAAATTCTAACCGAAATCCGCCCTTTCATTCACGTTCCCCGGGTTAAAAAAAAAACACTAAATAGCAGCAATGGAGCTTACTGGCTGAAGATCGATGTTTAGGACCTTTATATTAAGCACAGAGGATAGAACATGGTGTAGCATACGCAAGCATATTGAAGCTTTTATCATCACACTCGAGTATTATAAGCATGTCCTCTACATGTCATCATATATGCTAGATACGCCTAAGTAAATATATATATATATTACGTTTGGGCTCTCCCTTTATAACTTACCGCTAGATCATTCACAGCTAACACATTATTAACTTTTAAACCCTGACAGACTTTATAAAACTAACATAATATTAAAGTTTCTTTGCACTTTCTTTAACTTCTAGTATTACAGTCGAGCAGAATGAAGTGGTATTTATAAAATTATAAGTCTAGGAGTGTTGTTATACGAACTAAGTTATGCAGAAGACCTCAAACTATAAGAAGTTGCTGAAAGTTTAAATTTTGCATTTTTCTTAGATAAGTAACACCAGAAAACTTTTCCATATTTATATATCATAGCGATTGAATTTCCTTTACCGTGAGTTTCATGTTAAAAATGCTTTATCCACTTTTTGGAAAGTTTGAAAAGGGAAAATTTTGTTTTGAAAAAGGTTAAAATAAAATAAAATAATCTTAAATATTTACTGCGATAAAAATCCTAAAATTTTTATTTGAAACATATTCCTGAGAAAATTCTTTGAACAGGAGGCGTTAAAAAACTGTTTGACGTTCCTCTAACGTGCCAGTTTCGTACAAAAAAAAAAATAATCCTACTACTGTAATTTCACAATATTCAAAATCATATCCTGCAACCAGACCTTAGTAACAACAAGACAATTCAAACAACACAGACTTGCAACAGACACACTCCTAGATATGTACTAAAATCGTCCACTCCTTGATATTGCTACCATTATCCTCATAAACTCCTCTAACCAAAACAGTCTGTTGGAACTCCTTTCCAATCTACATTGTCATCCTAACCTTCTTTGTCACGATAGATTGATAGATAAACTTTTGTTTAAACCATATATAATTCACAAAGAAAGAATTTTACAAAAGTAATAGCTAACATAGCCATTGGCTGACTGTCAGGAGTGCTAATTGCAAGTAAGGAAGTATATCTTTTACATTTAACTGAAAACTGTACAATAACAAAATGTAAATAATAAATCAATAAAATTTCATCAACATTTCATCTTCTGATAAGGACTGGGCACTAAAGAACCTCAATCTTATCATTTTAAGAATTTTGAAACGTCCCAAGAAGTGGAAAACATCCTCGGCTTCCCTCAGGTCACACATCGAGCAATTGTTATTTCCTCCAAACAATATATGGTTTTGAAATTTAAATTGAGGGCTGAAGCCCTCACTTTAATCAAACTACTGATTTGCGCCCTCTCCAATCCCAGATTCAAATAATCCACTTCCAGGGATAGCCTCTACCAGTATATTGTGGTACATACCATTGGAAGCTCATAGTCAACTGGTAATGGGCCACATTTCGCTGAAAACACATATCAATTTATCAGTCAAATTCATCCAGTCCTTGTACCACAGTATTAAAACTGTCCGGTAGGACAGTTGTATAAGGGTTGATCGTCAAAAACTGCACGAAAAAGCGTAACGTTGAAAAACACCCAACTTTGACAATTTTTTTCTCTTTTTCTACAAAAGATAAAATTCCCAAATTTTCTTTAAAATATAGGGCAAATCCTCTTTTATAGCTGTAATTTTTTTGCAACAACCCAGATCTAATAGGTTTCGAGAAAAAAGTTGCCGAAAATGAGCAAAAACGGCTTTTTCAAAAAATGTTCTTGTTCTTGTTCTTGTTGTTGTTCTTGTTGTTACCTTTTTTGTAAACAACGTACAGCCTAAACGCGCGAACCGATTTTCATGAATGAGGTGTCATTCGATTCGGAATTTTATGTAGATCTGCCTTTTGGGGGTCTCGACCCTGTACATCGAATGGGAGAGAAGTTAGCCCCCTTTATTTAAGGCCCCCTCCAAAATTATTATTACTAATTACTCTGTAAATCTTGGCCCGATTTTGATAAAATATGGTAGGATGATAGGGTTAGGGCTCCCCTACGTAACATTAAAGCGGCGATCAGCTCTTACACTTGTTAAGGGGAAGTATAGGAATCGTTTCAAATTATCGACACGTGAACCGATTTTCATGAATGAAGTGTCATTCGAATCGAAATTTTGTACAGATTTGCACTTTAAAAGTCTCGACGCCGTGCCTCATAAGGAGGGGAGTTTGCCCCACCCAAATAAGGCCCTTTCTAAAACTATTATTACCAATATTTCTATAACGCTTAGTCCGATTTTGATAAAATTCAGCTCGAATAAGTGGTTAAAGCTCCTCTACATTGCTGATGCTCTTACACCTACTAAGAGGAAGTACTGCAATCGTTTAAATTATCAATGAGTGAACCGATTTAAATCAATGAATTGTCGTTCGATTAAAAAATCTTTGCCTCTTTGCCTAGAAGTACTGCAATCGCAGTTTATTTTTCTTACTCCTCTTAAAAGGAAGTAATGAAATCGCAGTTTAATTTTGCTATTTACGCACAAATACCTTCCTATGTTATTCAAAACGCTTTTTCAAAAAAAGGTTGTTACTGAGGATGGTTTGGGGGACCTTAACGATAATCATTCTTTAAAAAGGTCTCTTTAGTGGTAGTTACGGTTCCGACTTACCATCTTATCAGGTTGTAATGATAGAATTGCTTATTCCAAATTTAAAAAAATCTGTAAAGCAGATATGTAACTTTGTAAAATAGACAAAAAGGAAAATCTATCCAAAAGGTACAAAAATCTCTTTAACAAAAACTTACAGTTTAAAATGTTAAGTATAAGGGTTGATTAAACGCCAAAAGGTACACAAATCAGCAAGCACCCAACATTTCATTAATTCTTCATTAATATTTAAGTAATTTTACTGCATTAATATTCATTAATATTTTTTAGAATTTATTAGATGTCACAGACCCTTATGCTGGCCACTTCATTTATAATATTTTTTTGTTATAATTATGATAAATCACACATATGTACATGCATGTTAAAGTAGAAAAAGACAAAGTTAGAGTAGGCTACTGTCTTGAATTCGTCTTACCGAAATATTCGAGAGCACAAATAACACAGAGTTAATAACAAGTAGATTATTCAACAACAATTATTGATTTCTCAATTGTAATTTAATTTAGTCCCCCTTATTTTACTTATAGTAAAATACTGGAATAATTAGCTGTCCTAAAAATATGCATATCTTATTTACTTTATATTACATATTACATTTTTTTTTTATAAAAAAAAAGTTTTGAATTTTTTAGCCTCATAATTTTTTTTTATTTTTTATAACGTTTTTCTTTTTAACCTGTATTTAATAGTTTGATTATTATAAATAACTAGATATTACAGTCAATCTACAGTGCTACTTGAACATATATTTTGTAGACGAAAATGGCCAGCATGAGGGTCTGTGACATCTAATAAATTCTAAAAAATATTAATGAATATTAATGCAGTAAAATTACTTAAATATTAATGAAGAATTAATGAAATGTTGGGTGCTTGCTGATTTGTGTACCTTTTGGCGTTTAATCAACCCTTATACTTAACATTTTAAACTGTAAGTTTTTGTTAAAGATTTTCTTTTTAACTATTTTTTTTGGCTATTAAAGAGGTTAGGCGGAAATCTTTATAATTTAGGGCTTTTATCTTTGCCACGATATAGCCTCCTACTATACTTCTAATTCCTACAGACCCAAAAGTATTAAACATATCCTTCTCTAATATTTTCCTGTAGCTGCAGGTTTTTCTATCCTTTTTCTTCGCACATGTTCCATCCTAAGTGTTCCCCAAACGGTAATGAAGATTGAAATGTTTTAAATTTGTGTTATTATTATTATTTTTTAAAGAAGTAATCTTTCTTGGATGGTGGCGATCATTATGATTTGTGATCTTGAATGATTAATCATTATTATTAATAAGTATATAAATAATGGTAATCTATGAAAATCAGGAAAAAAGAAAAGTAATGAAGGAAAGAGAGTTTCTGACAATGAAAGAATCAGTGACGGAGGAGAGAATAACGGAAAGAGTGGTTAACCGTTTGAGAGGTTGACAGCATGAGAGAATGGCAGGCCGACAAAGAAACATAGAGGAATAGAGAGAACATTACTAAAGAAAAGTGGGAGAAGTTGATATGTTAGGAGATGGTCACAGCTGTGTAACTGATATAGCCGTAACGGTCGGTAGTTCCTGGTGATGATCCCCCGGAGAGAACTGCTGTCAGCCTTTAGAAAGCCTTCTTCTTCTTCTAGCTGCAGATCGACACATTCCAACATCAATAGAAAGCAGTTAGCCAGTGAGATCTTTACAATTCTTCTGCAACCAATAGCAATCTCATCTCTCCATCTTCTGGATCTGCTTTACACCATTAACGCCATTATTTGTCTCCTTTTTATGTTTTTCTTTCCAACAATATTTGTACATCGTTCGTTTTATGTTGAAAGCACGATTCTTAAAAAGCAATGGTGATTAGCTATCTCCTCAGGTCTCTATTTAGTGTTCGTCGCTTGCAGACAACACCAGATGTTGTGCTGTACGTATTATTTTAAAGTATCTTCTAAAGAATAAAAAACTTTTCCTGCGGTATTGCGGAAAATCAGTTTTCCTACAACACTATGAGTTTGTTAATACAGAAAGTACTTCGCAGAGTTAGAATATATATTCTGTTTAGACAGATTTAATTCGGCTTATTAATTTCTGATTAATTTACACTTATTATGAGCGCGCGAAGGCGTGGGTCAAGGCCAGAAGAGCCAGGACCATAACGAGGGCAAACAAAAGACACCCCTGCAGATGAAGATGGAGAAAAATTGATGCTGAAGAGATGAATATGTAATGTAAAGGATACAGCTATTAATAAATAGCTTTAATTCTGTAATAGCTTTAATACAAAAAAACGCACTGGTACGTCTCAAGAAGAAAGCTAGGAAACTAGACCACTCTAACCAAAAATCGCGTCCTGTCTGACGTCCCCATACCGCGTCCGACCGCTTTCTGTTTGCCTAAGGCCTAATGCTACAAGGAATACAATGTTTCAATGATAACAAATAAATGTAAATCTCAAATAAATCTTATACTTACCTTTTACTAATCTTATACCTACAGTTTTCTTCATCCGCTGGAGACTGAAAATTTCATTGTAATTATTACACTTATGTCACTAATGTAATGCAGAATCAAAAAAGTTAACGAACTATTTTCCTGAAGTAAAAGAAAGTAAAATTTAGATCATTAAATGAAAGTGAAAGAGCACCATTTTATGTATTGGATAACTGTGCTTTTATTGACGAGGGAGTGGCTTACGGTGTCACTACGTCATTAGCTACAGACCGCCTACTACACACATTCGTTCGCCAATGAGATTAGCCAATCGTTTTTGGTAATTATTTCTAGGAAAAACACTAATTAATTTTTTTTTACTAATTTTTCCCCCATAGGTATTTGATAAACTATCGAATAATGCAATAAAAATTGATATCGTAAAAATGTCCAAAATAAACATGTTTTGAACATTATATTTCCTGCTTCTTACTTATAATGTAATGAAGAATCAATAAAATTAATGAAATATTTTCCTGAAGTAAAAGAAAGTAAAATCTAGATCATGGAATGAAAGTGAAAGAGCACCATTTTATGTACTGGATAACTGTGCTTTTATTGGCGAGGGAGTGGCTTACGGTGTCACTACGTCATTAGCTACAGACCGCCTACTACACACATCCCGTTCGCCAATGAGATTAGCCAATCGTTTTTGGTAATTATTTCTAGGAAAAACACTAATTAAGTTTTTTTTACTAATTTTTCCCCCATAGGTATTTGATAAACTATCGAATAATGCAATAAAAATTGATATCGTAAAAATGTCCAAAATAAACATGTTTTGAACATTATATTTCCTGCTTCTTACTTATAATGTAATGAAGAATCAATAAAATTAACGAAATATTTTCCTGAAGTAAAAGAAAGTAAAATCTAGATCATGGAATGAAAGTGAAAGAGCACCATTTTATGTACTGGATAACTGTGCTCTTATTGGCGAGGGAGTGGCTTACGGTGTCACTACGTCATTAGCTACAGACCGCCTACTACACACATCCCGTTCGCCAATGAGATTAGCCAATCGTTTTTGGTAATTATTTCTAGGAAAAACACTAATTAATTTTTTTTTACTAATTTTTCCCCCATAGGTATTTGATAAACTATCGAATAATGCAATAAAAATTGATATCGTAAAAATGTCCAAAATAAACATGTTTTGAACATTATATTTCCTGCTTCTTACTTATAATGTAATGAAGAATCAATAAAATTAACGAAATATTTTCCTGAAGTAAAAGAAAGTAAAATCTAGATCATGGAATGAAAGTGAAAGAGCACCATTTTATGTACTGGATAACTGTGCTTTTATTGGCGAGGGAGTGGCTTACGGTGTCACTACGTCATTAGCTACAGACCGCCTACTACACACATCCCGTTCGCCAATGAGATTAGCCAATCGTTTTTGGTAATTATTTCTAGGAAAAACACTAATTAATTTTTTTTTACTAATTTTTCCCCCATAGGTATTTGATAAACTATCGAATAATGCAATAAAAATTGATATCGTAAAAATGTCCAAAATAAACATGTTTTGAACATTATATTTCCTGCTTCTTACTTATAATGTAATGAAGAATCAATAAAATTAATGAAATATTTTCCTGAAGTAAAAGAAAGTAAAATCTAGATCATGGAATGAAAGTGAAAGAGCACCATTTTATGTACTGGATATCTGTGCTTTTATTGGCGAGGGAGTGGCTTACGGTGTCACTACGTCATTAGCTACAGACCGCCTACTACACACATCCCGTTCGCCAATGAGATTAGCCAATCGTTTTTGGTAATTATTTCTAGGAAAAACACTAATTAATTTTTTTTTACTAATTTTTCCCCCATAGGTATTTGATAAACTATCGAATAATGCAATAAAAATTGATATCGTAAAAATGTCCAAAATAAACATGTTTTGAACATTATATTTCCTGCTTCTTACTTATAATGTAATGAAGAATCAATAAAATTAATGAAATATTTTCCTGAAGTAAAAGAAAGTAAAATCTAGATCATGGAATGAAAGTGAAAGAGCACCATTTTATGTACTGGATAACTGTGCTTTTATTGGCGAGGGAGTGGCTTACGGTGTCACTACGTCATTAGCTACAGACCGCCTACTACACACATCCCGTTCGCCAATGAGATTAGCCAATCGTTTTTGGTAATTATTTCTAGGAAAAACACTAATTAATTTTTTTTTACTAATTTTTCCCCCATAGGTATTTGATAAACTATCGAATAATGCAATAAAAATTGATATCGTAAAAATGTCCAAAATAAACATGTTTTGAACATTATATTTCCTGCTTCTTACTTATAATGTAATGAAGAATCAATAAAATTAACGAAATATTTTCCTGAAGTAAAAGAAAGTAAAATCTAGATCATGGAATGAAAGTGAAAGAGCACCATTTTATGTACTGGATAACTGTGCTTTTATTGGCGAGGGAGTGGCTTACGGTGTCACTACGTCATTAGCTACAGACCGCCTACTACACACATCCCGTTCGCCAATGAGATTAGCCAATCGTTTTTGGTAATTATTTCTAGGAAAAACACTAATTAATTTTTTTTTACTAATTTTTCCCCCATAGGTATTTGATAAACTATCGAATAATGCAATAAAAATTGATATCGTAAAAATGTCCAAAATAAACATGTTTTGAACATTATATTTCCTGCTTCTTACTTATAATGTAATGAAGAATCAATAAAATTAATGAAATATTTTCCTGAAGTAAAAGAAAGTAAAATCTAGATCATGGAATGAAAGTGAAAGAGCACCATTTTATGTACTGGATAACTGTGCTTTTATTGGCGAGGGAGTGGCTTACGGTGTCACTACGTCATTAGCTACAGACCGCCTACTACACACATCCCGTTCGCCAATGAGATTAGCCAATCGTTTTTGGTAATTATTTCTAGGAAAAACACTAATTAAGTTTTTTTTACTAATTTTTCCCCCATAGGTATTTGATAAACTATCGAATAATGCAATAAAAATTGATATCGTAAAAATGTCCAAAATAAACATGTTTTGAACATTATATTTCCTGCTTCTTACTTATAATGTAATGAAGAATCAATAAAATTAACGAAATATTTTCCTGAAGTAAAAGAAAGTAAAATCTAGATCATGGAATGAAAGTGAAAGAGCACCATTTTATGTACTGGATAACTGTGCTTTTATTGGCGAGGGAGTGGCTTACGGTGTCACTACGTCATTAGCTACAGACCGCCTACTACACACATCCCGTTCGCCAATGAGATTAGCCAATCGTTTTTGGTAATTATTTCTAGGAAAAACACTAATTAATTTTTTTTTACTAATTTTTCCCCCATAGGTATTTGATAAACTATCGAATAATGCAATAAAAATTGATATCGTAAAAATGTCCAAAATAAACATGTTTTGAACATTATATTTCCTGCTTCTTACTTATAATGTAATGAAGAATCAATAAAATTAATGAAATATTTTCCTGAAGTAAAAGAAAGTAAAATCTAGATCATGGAATGAAAGTGAAAGAGCACCATTTTATGTACTGGATAACTGTGCTTTTATTGGCGAGGGAGTGGCTTACGGTGTCACTACGTCATTAGCTACAGACCGCCTACTACACACATCCCGTTCGCCAATGAGATTAGCCAATCGTTTTTGGTAATTATTTCTAGGAAAAACACTAATTAAGTTTTTTTTACTAATTTTTCCCCCATAGGTATTTGATAAACTATCGAATAATGCAATAAAAATTGATATCGTAAAAATGTCCAAAATAAACATGTTTTGAACATTATATTTCCTGCTTCTTACTTATAATGTAATGAAGAATCAATAAAATTAACGAAATATTTTCCTGAAGTAAAAGAAAGTAAAATCTAGATCATGGAATGAAAGTGAAAGAGCACCATTTTATGTACTGGATAACTGTGCTCTTATTGGCGAGGGAGTGGCTTACGGTGTCACTACGTCATTAGCTACAGACCGCCTACTACACACATCCCGTTCGCCAATGAGATTAGCCAATCGTTTTTGGTAATTATTTCTAGGAAAAACACTAATTAAGTTTTTTTTACTAATTTTTCCCCCATAGGTATTTGATAAACTATCGAATAATGCAATAAAAATTGATATCGTAAAAATGTCCAAAATAAACATGTTTTGAACATTATATTTCCTGCTTCTTACTTATAATGTAATGAAGAATCAATAAAATTAACGAAATATTTTCCTGAAGTAAAAGAAAGTAAAATCTAGATCATGGAATGAAAGTGAAAGAGCACCATTTTATGTACTGGATAACTGTGCTTTTATTGGCGAGGGAGTGGCTTACGGTGTCACTACGTCATTAGCTACAGGCCGCCTACTACACACATCCCGTTCGCCAATGAGATTAGCCAATCGTTTTTGGTAATTATTTCTAGGAAAAACACTAATTAATTTTTTTTTACTAATTTTTCCCCCATAGGTATTTGATAAACTATCGAATAATGCAATAAAAATTGATATCGTAAAAATGTCCAAAATAAACATGTTTTGAACATTATATTTCCTGCTTCTTACTTATAATGTAATGAAGAATCAATAAAATTAATGAAATATTTTCCTGAAGTAAAAGAAAGTAAAATCTAGATCATGGAATGAAAGTGAAAGAGCACCATTTTATGTACTGGATATCTGTGCTTTTATTGGCGAGGGAGTGGCTTACGGTGTCACTACGTCATTAGCTACAGACCGCCTACTACACACATCCCGTTCGCCAATGAGATTAGCCAATCGTTTTTGGTAATTATTTCTAGGAAAAACACTAATTAATTTTTTTTTACTAATTTTTCCCCCATAGGTATTTGATAAACTATCGAATAATGCAATAAAAATTGATATCGTAAAAATGTCCAAAATAAACATGTTTTGAACATTATATTTCCTGCTTCTTACTTATAATGTAATGAAGAATCAATAAAATTAATGAAATATTTTCCTGAAGTAAAAGAAAGTAAAATCTAGATCATGGAATGAAAGTGAAAGAGCACCATTTTATGTACTGGATAACTGTGCTTTTATTGGCGAGGGAGTGGCTTACGGTGTCACTACGTCATTAGCTACAGACCGCCTACTACACACATCCCGTTCGCCAATGAGATTAGCCAATCGTTTTTGGTAATTATTTCTAGGAAAAACACTAATTAAGTTTTTTTTACTAATTTTTCCCCCATAGGTATTTGATAAACTATCGAATAATGCAATAAAAATTGATATCGTAAAAATGTCCAAAATAAACATGTTTTGAACATTATATTTCCTGCTTCTTACTTATAATGTAATGAAGAATCAATAAAATTAACGAAATATTTTCCTGAAGTAAAAGAAAGTAAAATCTAGATCATGGAATGAAAGTGAAAGAGCACCATTTTATGTACTGGATAACTGTGCTTTTATTGGCGAGGGAGTGGCTTACGGTGTCACTACGTCATTAGCTACAGACCGCCTACTACACACATCCCGTTCGCCAATGAGATTAGCCAATCGTTTTTGGTAATTATTTCTAGGAAAAACACTAATTAATTTTTTTTTACTAATTTTTCCCCCATAGGTATTTGATAAACTATCGAATAATGCAATAAAAATTGATATCGTAAAAATGTCCAAAATAAACATGTTTTGAACATTATATTTCCTGCTTCTTACTTATAATGTAATGAAGAATCAATAAAATTAACGAAATATTTTCCTGAAGTAAAAGAAAGTAAAATCTAGATCATGGAATGAAAGTGAAAGAGCACCATTTTATGTACTGGATAACTGTGCTTTTATTGGCGAGGGAGTGGCTTACGGTGTCACTACGTCATTAGCTACAGACCGCCTACTACACACATCCCGTTCGCCAATGAGATTAGCCAATCGTTTTTGGTAATTATTTCTAGGAAAAACACTAATTAATTTTTTTTTACTAATTTTTCCCCCATAGGTATTTGATAAACTATCGAATAATGCAATAAAAATTGATATCGTAAAAATGTCCAAAATAAACATGTTTTGAACATTATATTTCCTGCTTCTTACTTATAATGTAATGAAGAATCAATAAAATTAACGAAATATTTTCCTGAAGTAAAAGAAAGTAAAATCTAGATCATGGAATGAAAGTGAAAGAGCACCATTTTATGTACTGGATAACTGTGCTTTTATTGGCGAGGGAGTGGCTTACGGTGTCACTACGTCATTAGCTACAGACCGCCTACTACACACATCCCGTTCGCCAATGAGATTAGCCAATCGTTTTTGGTAATTATTTCTAGGAAAAACACTAATTAATTTTTTTTTACTAATTTTTCCCCCATAGGTATTTGATAAACTATCGAATAATGCAATAAAAATTGATATCGTAAAAATGTCCAAAATAAACATGTTTTGAACATTATATTTCCTGCTTCTTACTTATAATGTAATGAAGAATCAATAAAATTAATGAAATATTTTCCTGAAGTAAAAGAAAGTAAAATCTAGATCATGGAATGAAAGTGAAAGAGCACCATTTTATTTACTGGATATCTGTGCTTTTATTGGTGAGGGAGTGGCTTACTGTGTCACTACGTCATCAGCTACAGACCGCCTACATCACCAAAATTTCTTGACCATTCCTTGATAAACTCTGAGACATTTAAAACGCCATTAGCCTGGAGGCTTGCAGTAAGTGCAGATTTTAATAACATAAATCTTTTTAAAATAAGGAATTATAATAACAATAATAATAAATATTGTAATGGTATGGCTTGATGATGAAATTGTTCTTAGTATTAGCAATAACACGCAATAAGTAACTTGATTAAATATTGAGCGATGTAGTTATTTAATAAGGGATAAGAAAAATTAATATTGATTTACTAATAACCTTTTTACTGTTTAACATTAACACTAAAATATAAAACTAACGAGATATATTACAAAATGCTGCTAGGAAAACTAAAAATACAATTGTAATAAGAGTTAGCTGTGTCTATCTTAAACTAAAAGCGATGGTAGAATGACTGAATGATGTCGGCATAATGGATATCTTGGAATGAATCAAACATTGTAAAGATCTTAACTAAAAATGTTCTTTAACAAGCCTTGCGCATTTGTCAATTTTATTACTTCTCTTGAATTTATCTTCTTTTTTTCCTGGCACTAGAGCAGACATAAAATTTAAGACGCTACCAAATTTAAGACTATTTTATAAGAATCTTTTTTTTTTATGGGCGAACAATTGGCTGTAATTGCAGGTATTATAAACACCAGGACTCTATTAATTCTTTGAGTAAAACTTACACCTTTATCATAAAAATTGATGGTGGTTTTCAATCCCACTGACTCTTGACTCAGAGGCTTGTGCACATTGGAATGTTAATAACATTCACCATGTTGAACTGCAATTATGGCTGGTTAAAAAATTAGTCAAATGTTACAGTGATTAGTATTAGAATAAATAAAAGGGCTTATTTAAAATTAAGAAAGCTAGTTCACGCTATACTTAAGTTTGATTAACTTGACAATTACATCTTATAGCTAATATCAAGTGCGGGTAAAGAAAAAAGGTCTCTCAGAATGCCAAAGTTACTTTAAAAAAAGAAGTGGGTTCGCTGTTTCATGAGCAATAAATCATTTTTAATCCTCTTGAGAGAGTGGCATAAAAAGAAGATGTACCGTTACAAGAACTACGTAAAGGGAATTGACCTCCGAATTACTATCCTCAGGGAGGATGAGTGCTTTTTATGGGATTGAGTTTCCCATCTCCTGCATCGTAGTTCGTTACTCAGCAATGTTGTATTCCCTTGCTGGTTTAGCGTTGGTCTGTGGTGGTCATCATATTCGAGGCGGAGTCATCATATCTATTGATTTAGAAGTATTTTTCTGTACTTTTTTTTTGCTTTTTCCTTTATAATTTCATTCTTACAATTTGATATTATAGACAATTGGACATTAATAGAGGCGGGTTTGGTACAATGATTTGAGTAAGGACTGTCGACTAATAAGTGGAGAACTAAACTAAAACCTGACGACTCACGCGAGTAGCTAGTGTTTAATTCCTGTGAGGAAACCTGTTATTTTCTAAGAAGATTCAATAAGGGATCCATGCTCTGAATAGTTCTATGAGGGTAAGGGAACCGGAAATTAGGTTTACTTTCCGCATCCGCAAAGCCATCGCCAGATAATCCAAAATTGGCACAGAGATTCTTTACGGAGGCTCATCCAACCGTGGTTAAAATACAAGGCTTCCTAGGAAAAAATACCAGGACGAGGAAGTAAGTAATTGCCTATTTGTTCAGGCGGGCTTTTACGTCCAACTACCAATTAGGTGTTGTGGACGGAGGCGACTAGCAAACACATACTTTATTGTAGATTTCTTTTATTAACCATTAAATAAAATCCAAGTCCGGGTCCAAGACCAGGAATCGAACCCAGTACCACAATACGAGGGGGTACCCAAAAATAACCGGAATTGCGTTGCCGCGCATGGAGCTTATGTAGTACGCATTTCTGCCGCTAGACGTGTATAGCGTAATTCCTTGCCAGTTCAGTCCTGCCTGTGTTGTCTGCCTGGCTTGTTCTGTTCATCTGCAGTGATTGTTTTTACCAGCGCTGTTTTGTTCTTTTTTCGTTTTTTATGATGGCAAGTTTAAGTGAACAACGTGCAGCTCTGAAATTTTGTTTTCTACTCGGCAAAAATGCTGCTGAAAGTGTTTTAATGTTGAAAACAGCTTACAAAGATGACGCTATGGGAAAAACTCAAGTATACGAGTGGTTTACTCGGTTTAAAAATGGCGACATGTCGATTGATGACAAACCTCGTTCTGGACGTCCATCAACTGCCCGAATCGACGAAAATGTTGAAAAAATTCGAGAGCTGGTGTTCACAGACCGTCGACAGACAATTGATCAACTGTCAGAGAGTAGTGGGTTATCTTGGAGCTCGGTTCAGCGAATTTTAACGGAAGATTTGGGGATGAAAAGGGTTGCTGCCAAGTTTGTTCCTCGAGTTCTGACTGAAAATCAAAAAGAACATCGAGTTGAAACATGTCATGCTTTGAAACAACAGCTTGAAACTGATCCAGACTTTCTGTCAAAGGTCATTACTGGTGATGAGTCATGGTGCTATGGTTATGACCCAGAAACAAAGCAACAGTCGAGCCAATGGAAGACTTCATCTTCACCCCGACCAAAAAAATGTCGTCAAGTCAAGTCAAACATCAAAACAATGCTGATTTGCTTTTTTGATGCCAAAGGCGTAGTCCATTCAGAGTTTGTCCCCCCAGGTCAGACCGTCAATCAAACCTTGTATTTGGAAGTTTTGAAAAGATTGCGCAATAGTATTCGCCAAAAAAGACCCGATTTGTGGCAAACAGGAGACTGGTTCTTCCACCACGACAATGCACCTGCACACACAGCCATCTCTGTTACACAGTTTTTGGCTAAAAATGGCATGGTTCCGCTGCCCCACGCACCTTACTCGCCTGACCTGGCTCCGTGCGACTTTTTCTTATTTCCACGCATGAAAAAGGGCATGAAAGGTCACCGATTTGACAACATTGAAGAGGTCAAGAAAAAAACGAAGAAGGAGCTGTCAGCCATTTCTAAAGATGACTACAAAAAATGTTTCGAACAGTGGAAGCACCGGTGGGACAAATGTATTAGTTGTAATGGAGAGTATTTTGAAGGGGATAAGATTGTTCTGTAAAAAATTTGTAAATAAATAGCTTTTAAAAAATAATTGCAATATTTCATAAGGAAAAAAAAACATTTCTTAAATGCCTTGTAATGTTATGAATTTCGTAAACATCCAATTTTACATTTATTTAACAAAACAATATTTTCTAAAGAATTACTTCTAAATTATATTCTGTGAAAACAATTAATAATATGCGGGTTTTTTTAATTTATTTATTTTCACAACTGCAGTATAATTCTGCAACAAGTGAAGCTGATACAACATGATAATGGAATAGATACATGAATAGCATGAGGGGAGAATTCACCCACTGGTGAAACTCCCAAAGAGGTACAGTTCACTATTGTCCACTGGCACTTACTTCATTTAGAAGATCGCGTGGCGACATGCGCTTCAACCGCCTGGGAGGATTTCCTGGTAGAGTAGTAAGTTGGTCTACTAGAGGATTGGGATGTGAGTTAATGGAAGTATGGAATTTTACGTAACGGAATCTTACAGCTTTTGAAAGATAAGGAACAAGGAAATCTCGGTGCAAGGTATGATTGGAAACAAAGTAAGGAGCATTAGTGATTCGACGTAGTGTTTTTGCCTGGAAGGATTGGATTTTGTAGATACTGGAAGCTTTAGCTGAGCCCTAAAGTTCCATTCCCGTAAGTCCAGGACAGGTTTCACAGTATCATAGTGTAAATAAGTCGTTTATTCCATAGAGAGAGTTTAGATCGCTTGTCGAGAAGTCTAGAGAGAAGTTTGAATCGTCTGTTCAGTTCTTTCCCGTTTGAGTTTAGTATGTGGATTCCAGGTTTAAGGCGTTTGTCCACGAAGAGTCCTAGGTAATCAATCTGTTGTGGGAAGAGGAGTGAGGTTTAGGTAAACGGGTGGAAGGATTACATAATAATATATGTAAATAGTTTATTTTTGAAGTTGTAGTACGGATGCAAGAAATTCGATTAAAAAGAGCTGACGTTCACTTCGAATGCTCCTGTTTGGACATGTTTGTTCGCAGGATATCAGTTAAATCACAGCCTATTAGATTGAATTCAATTGTTGTTTTCAGTTTTTCGCTTCTTTCCTCCTGTTAAAAGTAATAATTATCTGTTTTCCTCTTTATAATATTAAATCTACCGAATAGTTATATAGTGTACGATATAGATGTCTCTAAAGATAATGCAGACTTAATTACTTTTCTCTACACTTAGTTTAATTTACATCCTTTTGAATGGTGACTTCCTTTTAATGGCCACTTTTTATTGTTGGCTTTTTATTTTAACTTTTTATCTCGCAATATTTTTTTTTAAAACTAGGAAATTCTAATTCTAATATTTCCTGTTGAATGCAAGTTTAATTAAAAGCAAAAAGTTTCCGGTCATATTTTATATCAAAACTTGGGAGGTAATCCGAGTTAACTTTGCCCTCGCCTCTGCTAGTTAGAGCTTCTCTCATATTTATTCAGTTTTATTTCTTTTTTCTCTACTGTTTCAATTTTTATGCATATTAATGTTCTTTATTTTCATTTGTTTTATAAGTATATTTTTTCCCCCAATCTGTGGTTTAACGCGTTCAGAGTCTTTTTCTGTGCACTGCCCATTTACGGACACCTAACAAGATGCTTCTTTTATTTTCCTGATATATTTTTACTTTATATTTGTATATTCAGCAGTTATTGATCATTTTTATTTATTATATTTGTTTAAAGTCTCGGGAGATTCCTCTCAAGACATTTGCAAGGCGAGATATCGATGTTCTTCTTCTTGTAATGGCGCTACAGGCGCTTGTATGAAACTGCCCATAGCATTCTCGATAGTTGTCCACCTCGATCTAGCGTTTGCGGCTATTCATAGTTTGTTTTTTTTTTTTTTTATTTACAAAATACAAAAGTACAAAAAATTACAAAAATAAAGAAAATTATTAACAGTATTAATAGGCATGGCTACCGCCGTCTGCCAGAGTTTGCTAGACATTGAAATAGCAAAATTAACAAACAAAACAAGATTAACTCGATTAATGTCGAAGTAAAAGAAAAACTGAAATTGCTTTACAATACAAAATTTTTGCTCTGCTCAATAAAATTAAATACTGGATTTTAAATAAAGAATGGTATAAGAAATTATCAGATACATAAGAGATCTATACTGGGAGGTAGATAATTTAAATAAGTGATTAAATACAAGAAAAATAGAAATTATATGAATGATGTGAAGTGCTTAATATATAAATAAGGAAGTGTAAATATTAGTAAATAAATGAAAACTTAGTTATAAACATGAGAAGTATTAGGAGGTCAAGTTTTCCCTCAAATCCATGGCTCTACGAGTATATTCAAGCAAAGGTTTACACGACTTGGAGGATAACATCTGCACTATGTCACTCCCTTGAAGAGTGGCACTACCAAGGAAACGTTTTCTCAAATCACTTAGAGCGGGACATTCTACTAAAAAGTGATGCAGATTTTCTTTACTGAAAAAACAATATTACATAGTTCCTCCTGATAATCCCTCTCTATACAAGGAGCCGAATATAGTTTCAAAAGTTCACCCCTAATTTTCAGCAATAGACTCAAATCGGACAAATTTATATTGACATCAGAGTGAGCGCAAAATCTTCTGGACTCCTCCTTAACTTCCATAAGAGATCTATATAATAGAAATTGTTCGGAACTCTTTGCTTGACGAAAAGAATCTAGTTATTTTGGTTAATTCTACGTTTTCCTGCCATCTAGGACGTGTACTAGCCATTTCGAATCTTTGAGTAATACAAGCTAGGTCTCATGCAACTCTTTATTTTTCTTTAGCTGCCTTTAAAGGGCCTAAAATTCAGAATCTTTTGCTCTAATCTGTCAAGCAAATTAGTGCCGAGATTTCCGAGATGTATAGTACGAGGGTCGTTTGAAAAGTCCGTGCAAAGTCAGAGAGATAGCACTACTGGCGCGTATCGAGGTTATGTTTAGTTAGTAGCATCTCTTGGAAGAACACACACCAAGTTTCAGCCAGATCGGTCCATTTCTTTGTGTTTGGCATTCGTTTGAATCGAGGAAGTCGAGTGATTTTCAAAAAATGGACGAAAAAGAATTTATTGTGTTGATTAAACACTACTTTATGAAAGGCAAAACGCCTCAGGAGACTAAAGAGAAGCTTGATAAACATTATGGTGACTCTGCACCTTCGATTAGAACAGTTTATAAGTGGTTTCAAAATTTTCGGAGTGGCCATATGGGCACAAGTGACGCTGAACGTTCTGGACGCCCAGGTTGAGGTTACTACTCCAGAAATCATTGATAAAATCCATGATATGGTGATGGATGACAGAAGAGTGAAGGTGCGTGAGATTGCTAGTGCTGTGGGCATCTCGAATGAACGGGTACATAATATTTTGCATCAACATTTGGACATGACAAAGCTATCCGCAAGATGGGTGCCGCGATTGCTCACGCTTGACCAAAAACGAAATCGTGTGAAGTGTTGCAAGGACGGTTTGCAGCTGTTCCAGAAGAATCCGCAGGACTTTAAGCGTCGTTTCGTCACTGTGGATGAAACATGGATACATCACTACACTCCTGAGACCAAAGAACAATCTAAACAATGGGTTACCAAGGGGGAATCTGCGCCAAAAAAGGCGAAGACCGTTCCTTCGGCCGGAAAGATTATGGCGACTGTCTTTTGGGATTCGCAAGGAATAATCCTCATCGACTATCTGGAAAAGGGTAAAACTATTACAGGTGCGTATTATTCATCGTTATTGGACCGTTTGAAAACCGAGCTGCAAGAAAAACGCCCACAAAAAAGTCCTTTTCCATCACGACAACGCACCAGCTCACACCTCAGCAGTTGTGGTCGCAAAATTAATGGAAATAGGGTTCCAACTCGTTTCACATCCCCCCTATTCTCCAGACTTGGCTCCCTCGGACTACTATTTGTTTCCCAATATGAAGAAATGGCTGGCGGGAAAAAGATTTTATTCAAACGAGGAGGTGATTGCAGAAACGAATGGCTATTTTTCAGACTTGGACAAATCCTATTATTCGGAAGGGATCAACAAACTAGAGCAGCGTTGGACGAAGTGAATAAGCCTAAAAGGAGACTATGTTGAAAAATAAAAAAGGTTTACCCCAAAAAATTAAGTAGTTTTTATTTTTGCACGGACTTTTCAAACGACCCTCGTATACAGCTATTTGGATATGTCTTTATTTTTTAATAACGGTTCATGAAACGATTCGTTGGGTTTAAGTTGAGTGTAAAATGCGCCATATTTTATTGTCTTACCTCATAATTATTACGTAAACTCCCCTCCTTCGTTTTTAATTTAATATTAAATGGATTTGTCTCTATTTAAACCTTTTTAACAAGGCTAATCAGCCATTATTATTGTAATGGAGTCCACGTAAAATGGAAGCCCTACAAACGTCTGAGGATATATGTTTCAATCTGGAATAGAAAAGGTATTAAATTATCTCTGGAAATGACAGGATACTATATTGTTTGTAATGAATGCAAGAAGAGGTGTATCTAATGTACTAAATCAAGTCTTCACTTACACTTAACTCACAATTCCAAGATAGTGAGAGAAATTAGAGGATTTTATACATAGAGGTAGAGCAAACTTAACCGCAAGCTGCTTGTCATAGAGATTTCACAGAAGCTTAATAACTATTTCATTAAAAACAAAGAGCATCTTAAACATTTCACTAATAGATCGTGCATAAAGCCGACTAGAACAATTGGGCGATACAAATATTTAACATTAGGTGATTAAGCGAAATGCGAAACAACTGGCAAGGTTAACAAAATTCTGGATTCCGACGCGGAGTTCATGGGTTCAAATACACCCTGTTGGCTCTTAAATTTTCTCACCCTAGGGGCTTCTTATATAACTCACTGTTTGGAGGCCAGCAGTGCACTGAAAAAAAGCAACGGGCACCAATAACCTCAGCTGTTGAGGCGCCTTAAATACAAAAATAAGAAACTGAGCTATCTTACTTCGATCCGTTTTCAAGTTGTGATTGTTTTGTTTTGTTTTTTTACTCGAAAAATCTTGACGTTAACGCCATAACATTGAACTTTCTAGTGCACTTAATTTAATGCATTCTATATTAATGAAACCTATTATGAATTTGATGAAAACAATCTTTGCCTCGTTTGTAACTCTTTTTCTCCTGATTCAGTTGTTCATTTCCTTTTTGAATGTACCTTACTTTTACCTATTAGAAGTCATTTTCTTAACTCGTATCAATCTTCAAATGATTCTTTAAATGATAAGTTTCTCAAGTTGTTAGATATAAATAGCGTGAATCAGATTAATGAAATTTACAGTTTTATGTACCAAGCTCTGAAGCTCAGAAGTACTTTGCTCTTAGAGTGATAACTAGGGAACGGATTCGTATGTATTTACATATTTTTTTCTAGGCAATTTACAGACGTTTTTCAACTAGAAGTATTCATACTGACACTTTCAAGCCGTTTGAGTCTACTTTTATTTCACATATTTCCACATATTTGGATTTTATCGCATATTTATACATATTTGATTAAAATAAATAAATATTTCTACATATTTAATCAAAATATGTACATATTTTTTCATATTTTTCATTTTGGGCATATTTTCATAATTGGGAGGTGGTTGACAGGAACTGTGAACCACAGACTGTAGGGCTGTGAATCACAGTGGGTACAATGGTTATTGTAATTTACACAGAATGCTGCTAAACAGTGACGGGCACTTGTTAGTTCTTTGAAGTTGTCTGACGTTGTCTGTTCTTTCAGCTCGTTCGTTGAAGTGTCCAATTCATTTCGTTCGATCACTTAGTGTATTCTTTTTTGGGTGAAATGCCACGAACATCGGCCTCAAACAAACAACTGGTTGCTAAATATCTTCGCGAGTTTCCAGCAGAACTTTTTCGAAGTGATGGAGACATTTTGTACTGCACAGCTTGTGACAAGCGCGTTTCTTGCTCTCAACGTTCCCAAGTCACCCAACATATTGCCACCGGATCGCACATAGAGAATAAAAACAGAAAGAAAGAGAGGACGTCCTATCAAGCCTTCCTTACATCTCCATCATCAAGTAAGTCTACTCTGAGTACAGATCTGTGTCGGGCTTTGGTTAGAGCGGATATCCCTTTCCACAAACTTAAAAATCCTCATTTCAAAGGATTCTTAGAGACCTATATTGGGAAAAAGGCGCCACGGTAGCCGAGCGGTTAGAGGCGAGACCTGCGAAGCTAATATGTATTGTGGTACTGGGTTCGATTCCCGGTCTTTAGGCCTTGGATTTTATTTAATGGTTAATAAAAGAAATTTACAGTAAAGTATGTTTGCTAGTCGCCTCCGTCCACGACACCTAATTGGTAGTTGGACGTTAAGCCCCGCCTGAAAAAATAGGCGATTACTTTACTTTACTTACTTACTTATATTGGGGAAAAAATGCCTGACGAGAGCACTCTGCGGAAAAACTACCTGGAAGATATCTATAAAGATACACTAACCAAAATTCGAGAACATATCAAAGATGGACCGATTTGGGTGTCAATTGATGAAACCACTGACGTTGAGGGCAGGTATATTGCCAATGCAGTTATTGGAAAACTTGACAGTGATGCTGATGTGGATTCAAAGCCATTCCTTTTGAACTATGAGGTTCTCGAAAAATGCAATCATTCCACCATTTCACGATTCTTCGATGCCTCAATGCATATCCTATGGCCCAGTGGAGTTTTGAACGAAAAAGTTCTTTTGTTTCTCTCTGATGCTGCCCCCAACATGGTCAAGGTTGGGCAATCTATTCAGGTAATTTATCCTAAGATAATTCATGTGATGTGTATTGCTCATGCCTTGCATCGAGTAGCAGAAACTGTCCGATCTTTGTTCAGTGACGTAGATTCCTTAATCTCCTCGGTTAAAAAAGTGTTCTTAAAAGCACCAAGTCGCATTAAAATGCTAAAAGATCTCTATCCAGACTTGTGCCTTCCACCAGAACCAATATTGACAAGATGGGGTACTTGGCTGGAAGCAGCTCAGTATTACTATGAAAACTACAATAAAATCAAGAATGTCCTTTCACATCTCGAAGACGAAGCAGTAGCGATAAATACAGCCAAGTCTTTATTCCAGAAACCTAATTTAAGGAACGACCTTGCATTCATTTCTGACAATTGCGTATTTCTTGCACAAGCCATTACCCAACTTGAGTCCCAAAATGTTCGACTGACAGAAAACGTGTCCAACGTTAAAAAAAGTCATCGAAAAGGTGGAAGGAATACCTGGAAGTAAGGGAGATCTGATCAGATCAAAACTGGTAGAAGTACTGAGCAAGAACAAAGGGTGGGAGACCATCTGCCAGATTTCTGATATTATCAGTGGAACAGAAGTCACCTCAGAACATCGTGTACCCTTTACAACCAACCAGATAACTTCTTTCAGCAAGGCACCTATAACATCTGTAGATGTTGAACGATCTTTTAGTCGTTACAAGTCCATCTTACGCCCAGGTCGTTGTCACTTTACGTTCCAACATTTGAAATTTCATGTGGTTGCAAACAATTTCGAAGAGTGAAGTTTTCAAAATTGAAAATTTAACACATCTTTTTATAAATAGTAAAAATGTTCTTTGTTGTATAAATCATTATAACTTATAAAAACAAATTATTTTGTTCCTAATAAATTATTATAAATTGTAAAAATGTTCTTTTCTTGTATAAATAATTATAACTGCCCCCCCCCCAAAAAAAATTCCATTTTCATAAAAAAAATGTCCATTTTACTTAAATATTCCAGAAAATATTTTAAGAAAATCACATATTTTCCACATAATTGACGAAAATAAATGCATATTTTAATTAAATATTTGGCATTTTTAAATACATAAAAATCCGTTCCTTAGTGATAACTGTTGAGTAATTTATGTCTAACTAATTAAGCTATTTTTCACTTATGTATGTTAATGAGTTTTGTTTTAGTTTTCCACTTTTTTACCTCATAAAGAATAGTTTCATTTCCTTTATTTTACTACTGTATTAATGCTATTCTACTTTTTTGTGTAATGTTGTTACAACTTCCAGCTAAAGGTATTTATCTATAAGCTTGTAAATAAACAAATAAATAATAATAATAATAATAATAATAATATTTTAATGCACATTTTAGAATACAGCAAGGTATGTTCTTGAACATAAATCTGTTTCCATTTTATCAAACTTTAATCAATGTTTATTAATCAAATTCGAACATAAAAAGAAATGCAAGAACTTCCTGAGTTTTTCAAAGTATTTCTCGTGGCATTCCAAATTTGATAGAGATATTGGACACCTTATTGAGAACATTCCTAAAAAACTCTTTCTGTAGTTTTGTTCTGGCGGATGAATTAAAACAAAAATCTGGATTTAACTAGAACTTAGTAACAATTTCTCTAATTGCAATTCCGAGGTTATCTTCCAACTTTACGAGGTTTTATTTTTACAAAATTCTAGTTAGTTTCACTTCAATCAAAGTTATTTCATTTCACTATAAGTTTCTAAAGTTCTTGTAATTTAATCTCGAAACTTTCTCAGAAAAAGGTGTGTTTGTCAGATATTCCAAAATAATTCCTTTGATGAGAAAATTTAATTTACTTCGAATTTCAGTAGGAATTTGTAAAATAAGAGTAGACTTTTTACTCCCTTAGTTTCTTTAAATTAAACCTGTTTCGTATCCAACAGAAATTTGATAAAACATGTCTTAAAGGGTTAATTTTAAATTAAATATTAATTTAAATATTTCTAGTTTTTTATTTGAAAAGAAGATGCTGGAAAAACTAGGAAAATTCATTATTATAATGAGGGTGGGGCTAAATTTATATTTCAGAAAAGTTTTTTCGACACTCTTTTACTCCTCTTAAAAAGTAAATATTATTATCGCGCATATTTCTGATTTTGAGTTTAGAGTGGGACGATTGAAATTTGAACGAAATGCTTAACCCCAAAACTTTAACCTTCTATATCTCAGTAACTATTATCACTAAAACATTGCTACTTATATCAGTTATAAAGAATACTTTTCTCTACAATTTGATAAAGAATTCATAAAAATCCGATCAATACGAAAGGAGATATTAACGTTTGAAATTTGAAGCAAATGCATAACCCAAAAATCACATCCTTTTCGTCACTAACCTGATAAAGTCTCGCTACTGCAAATTTCACAGCCTCCTAGCTCTCCATCCTAATCCTCTTGTTCTACAACTCTCCTCTCCTCACCTTCCCGGCAATCCTCCTCGTCGTTTGAAGCGGAAGTGGCCTAGAGATCTGTTGTGATTAAATCATTGCGAAAGAGTTTCACCAGTGGGTGATTGCTCTAACCATGTCATTACAAGTGAACTGAACCACTAAGATCAAATTTACTTGATGCAACAATTGTTGCAGTTGTAAATATACAAATAAAGTGAAGAACAAAAAAAGAGTGGATAATATCTGATTTGTGGTATCTTTAGTTAATTTGTCTGTCTTTAAGTGCCTATTTCCACCGCAAATCAAAATCGGAAATCCTTAGTAAGTTAAAATTTGATATTTCGCTTACCTACCACGAGGGAAACAATAAGTTTTTGATTAAAGTTAGTCATATTGATGTACCATACTTCCCCCACATCTCACCAGAGAGCAGCAGTGTAGCACTACTTTTCTAGTCTTTCTAGTGCCAGCCATTTCCACCAAGCTAAGAAATCTTAGGATGCGAGAAGATTCTAACGAGAGTGTTTGTATTCCACCAATACCTGATGACTTCCTAGATATCTGATTCTTCCTTAGGATAATGATGGCATCGCAATCAATCAGGACCAAATCATCTTTCCAAAGAATCTGCAGATATTATCGCTTAATCAAATTCAGCTTCTTAAAACGCTGTATGAGTAAATCATTTCCCGTGAGGAAACCCATCATCGTGCCGTATTTATTTTTTTTACTCAGATCTGTTCCGGTCGCTTATAGTCCCTCCCCCAAAACACACAGCTTCAGACCAGGGAGGCTAGTCCAGAGTTTAGTTCTTCAGGCTTCCTCCTCTTCATCATCACTTCTTGGAGAAAACCATCGTCTGTCCTGTTCTCATAAAAGGATGCCACACTAAGGCTTCGATCATCTCATTTCTTCCCAAGCCAACAGTTCGCTGTGTATGCCTAAATTATCCTCAACTTAATTCCTGTATTTTTGTGCTTTAATGGCACCAACGAAGAGGATAACAATCTGCTGATGCTGTCAGTTCCTGTTGAAGTTTAAACTGAACGTATGTCGTTGTACCGCTGTCATTGCGCCATTTAACTGAGTCAGTTCTTTGCGTTGTCATTATCCAAGGAAGATTCAGTCCCTCCAGGAAGTCACCAGTTGCTGGACATACTCTCCTTAGTACCCTCTCGCATCTCCTTAGGTTTCTCTGCTTGGAGTTTTTTTTTTTTAATTTCTCTAATTGTTTCTATTTGTAATCAAGCTATGCGTAAAACATGTTTTGGAGCTTGCCCAGGTTACCCATTTTGTTGAATTAAACTTGTACAAAGTTAAAGTTATCTAATGTACAAAATCATGAAATCAATATTTTAGACAAATAAAAGTATTATCATAGTGAGTTCTGCGATATAAGTGGCTTTAGATTTAATTTTAAATTATTGGGTTAGATTCTCCTTCAGCTTGGAACCAGTGCTACACGATACCCTACAACGAGGTAATTATCGTTTTATATATCAATTTATATAACAAAATTTTATATATCACCAAGCAGTGGCATTTTCAGTATAAAGAAATATGGAATCATGTTTGAAATACTGCAGTATGTTTACATTGAACATTGGGTTCATTTTATTTCATTTTTTTTTTTAATTTTTATGTAAGTGATGCACATTTTGCGCACAAATAGTACTGTTCGCTGTTGGACAAAGAGAATGTTATTGTCGCTAAGGAAACCAAATTGGTGATTGTAAGATGGTAAATTTGTTCAATATCTGTTACAGTATGCAGTGTGTACATTGTGAACGTTTGTTTTTCTGAGTCGCTTCCGTTTTGGGAGGCCTCCCTCTCTTTCTGAATGATATTGATTTCCTTATTTTCAATATATCTGAAAGATTCTCAGCATATAAACCCTAAAGTATATATATATATATATATATAGTTCACTTTCTTGTTAGTAATCCTGGGATTATATTCTCCCCTACTTTAATCCCTTACTTTGGATTAACTTTCCTTTTTCTTCCTTCTTGTCTTTCTTCTTCCCCATCATTAAGTTTTCCACAAGTCCCCACGTGCCAGCTACACTTTCTTCTACCTTTTGTAATAATAATCATCCCTTTACAATTATTTTACAAGGCAAAGGATCAAAAAGATAACAACTAGAAGCAAAGTGGGGGGTACCATCCATAATACTAGTTCCTCATTACTGAGTCAAACAGTTGTTAGGCATCTCTACTTTTTAGGAGAAACCTAAAATATAATTAACAGTTAATATTTAAATATATTTTGATGAAATTTTAGAAAATGTAACTAACATAGCCACTTTTCTTGTTGCTACATTAATCAATCCCTTACTTAGGATTAATTTTACTTTCTTTAAAGTTATTACTTTTCCTAAGTCTTTCTGTAATATTTAGTAGCCATCCGGTATTTCGAAATGTCACTTTATTTCGCAACTATATCCACAGAAAATTGTAAACAATTCATTCGTGTAAATCAATAATAATTTTGAAAAGAAAACAATAACTTCAACGATTGCAGTACTTCATTTAGTAGGTGTAAGAGCAGAATAACTCACTAATTATTCTGGTTCATTGTAATTTTTACTGGTTATAGAGAAAACTTTTTTCCACAATTGGGTAAACAATTCATTAAAATCTAGACAATACCAAGAGAGATATAGAGGTTTGAAATTTGAACGATTTACAAAAGCTCTAAAATTTTACCTTCTATATCCCATTAACTATTATCACTAAAACATTGCAATTTATATCAGTCATAGAGAATACTTTTCTCTACAATTTGGTAAGGATGTCATTAAAATCTGAACAGTAGGAAGAGAGATATAGAGGTTTGAAATTTGAACGATTTACAAAACCTCTAAAATTTTACCTTCTATATCCCATTAACTATTATCACTAAAACATTGCAATTTATATCAGTTATAGAGCATACTTTTCTCTACAATTTGGTAAGGATGTCATTAAAATCTGAACAGTAGGAAGAGAGATATAGAGGTTTGAAATTTGAACGATTTACAAAACCTCTAAAATTTAACATTCTATATCTCATTAACTATTATCACTAAAACATTGCAATTTATGTCAGTTATAGAGAAAACATTTCTCTACAATTTGGTAAAGAAATCATAAAAATCCAAACAGTACGAAGAGAGATATAGAGGTTTGAAATTTGAACGATTTACAAAACCTCTAAAATTTTACCTTCTATATCTCATTAACTATTATCACTAAAACATTGCAATTTATGTCAGCTATAGAGAAAACTTTTCTTTACAATTTGGTAAAGAAATTATTAAAATCTGAACAGTATGAAGAGAGATATAGAAGTTTAAATTAGAACGAATTTGAAGTCCCCCAAAATCTCCTTTACAATGCTTTCAGTTTAAAAAGTCATGTTTAAGGGTTGATTAACCCTCACGTTTTTAATTGGAGAGATTTTTTTTAATGAGTGCTTATACTTTCGCTCCCTAAAGAATCCTGAAAAACAATGTTCTTGAGAAAACATTTTGAATAAAATAAAATTCTATTTGTTCGTAAATAGTAAAATTAAATTACGAATCCATTACTTTCTTTTAAGAGAAGTAAGAAAAATTAAACTGCGATTACAGTACTTCTCCCAAAAAAGCAAAGAAAAATTAAACCAATTACGCACGATTGCAATACTTTCTTTTAGTCGGTGTTAGAGCATTATGGCACTTTAGAGTCACGTAGGGAAGTTTTAATTACTTTTTCGTGCTAAATTTTTATAATATCGAACTATGCGATATTGAAATATTAGTAATAATTGTTTTAGAGGGGACCTTGCTTGCGTGGGGCAAACTCCTCTTCTTAAGAAGCATAGCGTCGAAACTTCTAAAATGCAAATATATACAAAATTTCGATTCGAATGACGACACTTCATTCATTTAAATCGGTTGACGCGTCGATAATTTGAAACGATTGCTATACTTTCCCTTAATAGGTGTAATAGCAGAACAGCATACAGCGTCGAGATCCGCAAAAGGCATATCTGCATAAAATTCGAAATGCAAATGACACCTCATTCACAAAAAAGTTAACAAGAAGTAGATTTTCTGAAAATGCCGTATTTGCCCATTTTCACGCAACTTTTTTCTCGAAATCTATTTGATCTGTGTTGTTGACAAAAAATTACAGTTATATAGGAGGATTTTCCCTATATTTTAAAGAAAATTTGGGAATTTAATCTTTTTATAGAAAAAGAGAAAAAAATTATCAAAGTTGGGTGTTTTTCAACGTTACGCTTTTTCGTGTACTTTTTGACGATCAACTCGGACAGTTTTAATATTGGTATTATTTATTGTTCTACGCTAGTAGCATATTGAAGCAAGACCAATTTGCTTTGTAAATGTCCAATAAATGCTAGCATTTCTTTTCCACTTATTTGCAGCAAGGTTATCCTTAATGTTATTATTATTTATTTATTTGTTACATGGGCATAGCCCTATACAAAGGAGTTGCCACAAAAAACAAAAAACAGTACATATACAAAAAACAAAAAGAAAAACTTGTACATCTTACATAGCAAACAAAAAAAAACAATACCAGTGTTATAATTTAAGTAATAATTAATAGAAATCAAAATCTCTTGCGATAAATGAGTTATTAAATATTCATATAAATCAATAATTCATATTATTAGTTAAACACTGTATTATTCATTTAGAATAAATGCCCTCAGTTTTAACACATTTTCCACAAAATAGTATAATTTTTTTATATTTTCGGCGCAGATATTATGAAATAATATTGGAAAATTAAATTGATCAACATCTTGTAAAAAACCTAAATATTTTAAACGAAATTGTAAATATATTGGGCAATTTAACAAAATATGGGACAAATCTTCAAATTGGGCGGTGTTACACAAAGTGCACTTTTCATTTGGATTTAATGTATATGTAATTTTACCAATACTAATCTTCAATACATATTTAGAGGACAAACGCAACTGAGAGAGCAATCGTATAAATTTAAAAGAAATAGGAAAATTCAAATAATTCTGTGGCTCCTGATCATTAAAAACTAACGCAGAATAGATTAAACTGAAATTGGAGCTGTGCAATTTGCAAAGGTCAGATTCTTTAAGCGACTTTTTATAGCTAACTAAAAACTGTTTCAACTGCTTCTTCAAACTGGAAATATTGTCATTGAATAAAATATCTGATAGATTTAAAGAAGGAAACAAGAAATTTAATTGTGAAACCCAATTATACTTGGTATTTACTGCATTACGACTTAATTCCAACAGCTTTAGAAAACACAGCAACGGGTATCTGTCGGGCGACATAGCTTTTAATTTATAAATCCAGTTAACAGCAAACTTGAGAAGAAGATAACTAATGTGTACCACACCAAATTCCAAACGCACGGCAAAGTTGGGCGTACAACGCGGTAATCCAAGCAAACGCTTGTAAAAATTTAGACTACATGCATCCAACGTGTTGCTGTACCTGAGCCCCCATATATGGGCACCATACAATAATACGCTCATCGCAATGGCTTCATTCAGTTTAACCCTGGAATCCCAACAGATTAATTTCGATGCAGCGCAAGTATTTAACACAGTTCCAATAGCCGCATTTGTTTTAGATACCGCATTTTCAGACGCTTTTAGAAAAACCCCAGAATTAGAAAATAAAACCCGCAAGTAATTGTAATTAGAAACTTGTTCTATCAAAACATTGTTAAAGTATAAATTTCTGACTTTTTTCTTAAAACTTTTTGAAAACCTAATAATTTTGGTTTTATTGGTATTAACATTTAAACAATTTTCTTTGCAGTACGATTCCAAGCATTTCAGTTTCGATCGAATATCGGTGAACGAATCCCCAAAGATTATCAAGTCATCGGCATATAACAACATCAGAATGTCAGAGCGATGCCCCACAGGAACGCCGAACAGTCCCCTACTTCTAAAATAAGTCTCAATATCGGAAATGAACAAATTGAATAAGAGCGGACTCAACGACTCCCCCTGCAAAACACCCTCAGTGACCTCTATTGGTTCCGATAATTGATTACCAACCCTAACTTGCAAGACTGCATTATCATAAAGTACTTTTAGAAATCTTATAATTTGGTTATCCTTAATGTAATCCAGTTCAGTGCAGCACAAATAAATCACTTCCCTCCAAAATCAACTTTCTAAGCTAATATTTCAAAATGAATTGATTGCCTAAAATTATTAAAACATTGTTACCTTTAAAAAGCAGTTCAATGGATTGACTTGATGTTCAGAAGGTTTGTAAAATAACATATTTTTTATTTTAATGACAAATAATTGTTAGTTATTTAAAAAACAATTAGTGTAATTAGTTGGTGATAAATCCTCTTTTAAAAAAATTCTACCTAAAAAATGGCTTTAATTTATTTTCTGATATAAAAAGAAAAAACTTTAATCATGTCGACACTTAGTAACTGCAGACATGCTCTTCAAAACTAGAAAAACATGCCGCAGCACTTCAATTAAAACTTTAAAATCAGCTGTATATCAGAATGTCGGCTGTGTAAAATATGGGAGAAAGGAAATGTTTTTAAATTTTCATTAAATATAAAGGTAACTTTTTCAAGAAGATTTAAATTCTTTTCGTATAAAATACGATTATATAAAATGTTTTAATTTTTATTTTTTAAACCTGCCATTTAATTATGTGACGTATTAGGAAAATATTAAGTTTAATGACGTTGTTAAATTGCTGCAGTATGGATTTTCACATCGTCTGACTCTTTGATCAAACATTTCTGCATTAATGTTGTGCATAACAGTTGCATTAATTTATCTACATTCCCACTGCTATGCATTTCATGAGTTGCCTTTTATTTCCAAAAAAAACATCAACTTTAAATAAATTGGGCTTAGATTTTTTTAAACCAGGTACTAACTTGTTTAAATTTTACTATGAAATCATTAAAATACTAGCTGATGAAGGTGCCCAATAGGATTACAAAACTTAGTGGGGTAAATGTAAAGAATAGTTACCCGGAGGTGTGGCCTAATTCGAAGTGATTCTGATTCGCTGTTACTATATAACCCGCCATATTCAAATATAAATATAAAACTATTTCTTTATTTTATATTTACATTTAAATCTGGCGGGTTATATGGTAACAGCGAATCAGAATCACTTCGAATTATTTATTTAAGATTGATAATTTTATTTAAACCCCCCTTTATGGTGGGGGCTTTGCCCCCACACCCCCTGATTTATTTATTTCTTAATGGGGGGCCTCGCCCCCCACACCCCCTCCTAACCTACCTAATCACCCTTAATTTTTCAATTTGAGTCACAAGATTCATTACAATAATTACAAAGAACAACACAAAAGAAATTTATCTTATTCTGTGGAGTCCTTTTCCTGAGGAGGGTATACTTGGCGGACTCCCTCCAGAAAATCCAAACCAACATCCATACAAAATTTTAAAACATTCATTACTCCATCCTCACTCACACTACATTCATGCTTTAATTTAAAAAAAAAAAAACTGCAAATTTAAAACGCTCATGCTCATGAAGTTACAAAAAAAATGGCACCTCAAGTCACAAACAGGGCACTGGCGGGAACTGATAATACATTAATAATACATTAAAAAGGAAGCAGTTGCTATGCAGTAAGTGTACTGCGCATGCGCGCGCAACATAAGAGGTAAGAAATTCAAACAAATTATATACAGCACATTAGCGGGAAGTTGAGAAATTTAAAAATAATATACTGAACATTGGCGGGAAGTAGTTTAAAAACTCAACGGTAAGTGTGCTGTACTGCGCATGCCCTAAAAATAAACAGGCCACACCTCCGGGTAACTATTCTTTACATTAGCCCTTACTGGATTTATATCTTAAAATTTTGTTCCTTTTCCTTAAAAACTACTTAAAGGATAAAACTAAAGTTAAAAGCCCTGAGAAAGATGGTAATGGGTTATTTTGATAACATGAATATAATTAGAGGTTGTTAGAGAATAAAGGAGCTAACTTATTTTAATGATTAACTTAATGTTTAAATATGAATTAATTATTGTTGAGCAAGTGGTATCCTTGTTCGATTGCCCACAAAAGCAAAAAATAGAATAGATGAGTGTTGCTGCGAAAAAATTCTCTGTTGTACGAGGTGTGGCTATCAAATAACGAGACTGATGCCGCTACAGAAGAACTATTCATACGCCAAATCCTAACGACCGACAGCTGTGCAGCGTAAAGCCTTCTCTTTCGATTGCAGCGTCTCACGAGTTTATCTGTTTGATCGGAACCGTCGTTTGGGTAAGAGGTGTTTAGTTTCGTTTTGCCGAAAACATGATACAACACATGTAGTAGAGCAACGAATTGTCGTGGAAATTTCACATGAAACTTGGTAAAACCGCTACTGAAGCTTATCTTTTATTAAAAGAAGTTTATGGCGATGAATGTTTATCACGTGCGCAAGTTTGTGAGTGATTCAAGAGTTTCCAAGATGGCCGAGAAGACGTCGGAGATGATGACCGCCCGGATCGCCCTTCCATCCAGTCCAAAACGGATGAAAATATCGATTATAATTAATCAACATTACTACCGTGAGGTGCTTGCTCAACTCCGTAAAAGAGTAAGGAAAAAACGACCCGATTTCAAGACAACGCGCCAGCTCACACTGCATTGTCTTAATCAAGACGTTTCTAGCCAAGTACATCCGCCTTATTCGCCTGACCTGGCCCCCATGTGACTTTTATCTGTTCCCTAAAGTCAAATCTGCATTATAAGGAACACGATTTCTGTCCGTTGAAGCTGTGAAAGAAAAAGCGGCAAGCGTCATGCAGGAGCTCACAGAAAAAGACTGTTTCGAACAATGGTAGATTAGATTAGATAGTAGACGGGACGGGACCTATGCTCCAAGGCACCGCAGCCACAGAAGACTTATTGTGCCAGTCCCTTCTTAGTTCTAGTAGGCGAACCCTCCCCTCCTAAAGAGGTCAAGGACTTTCCCTACTAGTTCTTTTTGCGCTACTATCTCCTTCGGCCTCAACGTTCCAAAGGTTTCATAGCGCAAACGTTCGATTGCAACGCAATCGAACAACAGGTGAGAGGCCGTTTCCTCCTCTTCCTGACATAATCTGCACAACGGCTCCGAGCTGATAAGCCCCACCTTGCGCAGATGCTTCTTGAACCTACCGTGCCCCGTGAATAGGCCTGTAATCAGAGTAATCTGATTTCTGCCCAAACACAGGGTCTCTTTGGATCTTTGCTTACACAGCCAAGGCATCAAGGTCTTGCTGTGTTTAACCCCAGGGCACATCACCCAGTTCTTTTCGTGCTCCCTCCAGATCCAATCTCTGAGAGCCGCGCGAACCGAACCCCTGGTGATCCCCAGGACAGGCTCTGGACCGATGAAAGGAGTGTTAGCCCCATTCCTGGCCAGATAATCAGCTTTTTCATTCCCTTCAATACCCACATGACCCGGCACCCATTCCAACCGAACTTTGTTGTGCCGCGCCAGTAGTTCTAGGGCCTTCCTGCATTCCCAGACCAGGGAAGAGGTGATTCTGAAGGATACGAGAGCCTTCAGTGCAGCCTGGCTGTCCGAAAAGATGCGAATCTCCCTATTTCTAGGTTCCATCCGCAGGTTTTCCTCAGCGCATATTTTAATAGCAAAAACCTCGGCCTGGAAGACTGTGGCGTATCTCCCAAGAGATCTCTCAATGAGTACCTCGGGTTTGACCCCATACACTCCAGACCCAGTCCCACAGTCCATCTTGGAGCCATCGGTAAACCAAATGCCTCCCTTCCGGTACTGATCCGTCCAGTTTACCCTCCATTCAGTCCTCGGTTTAATACACACCTGAAAAGGAGTCTCGAAACTGTATTTAGGACAGATACTGTCCCCTGCCATGTCAATAACCGGCCCAGGGTCGACCTTATCTGAAATAATCATATGGCCAATACAGGAACTTATACGCCTCCATTGCCCATTGCTCGCCATTCTGTACGCACTGGCCCTTGCCTCCGCCTGAATAACATATTGAAGCGGAGCCAACCCCAGAAGTACCTCCAGCGCCGCAGTAGGGGTGCTACTAAAGGCCCCCGTGATCATCAGACAGGCCAGTCTCTGCACCCTTGCTAGAGCCTTAATTGCCGTCTGTTGTTCAGTCTTCCTCCACCACACCACTGAACCGTACGTGATGATAGGTATGACTGTACGTGTGTAGAGCCAGTGGGTCATCTTTGGGCTAAGACCCCACGTCTTCCCACAGGTTCTAGTTATTCCACAAAGGGCCTGTTTAGCCCTTAATGTAACTCTCTCTATCTGCGCCTTCCAAGTGAGTCTGGTATCCAGGACAATGCCCAAATACTTGACCTCACCCGACACATCCAGAGTTTTACCAAAAAATCGAAGGTTTTTGTAGTTCTCCTTGTCCCTTCTCCTTGTAAAGGGAACCAGAGTAGTTTTAGAAGGGTTCACTGAAAGCTCTACCCTTCTACACCAATTTTCTATAACCTTGAGAGCTTCCTGCATGAGTTCAGCCACGATTGTCTCATGTCTACCCCTGACCACTACAGAAATATCATCTGCATAGCCAAGGACCGAGAACCCACGAAGGTCTAGCACCTCAAGTAACTCATCTACGACCATACACCAAAGGAGCGGGGATAGAACCCCCCCCTGAGGGCACCCCCTAACTGTCGTTAACTCCAGCGATTCCCCAAAAAGGGTCGCTGTAATTCTCCTTGACGATAGCATGTTACAGATCCATCTTGAAACAGTGGACTCTACGCCATGTCTATCCATCGCCAAGGCAATTGAACTGTAGGTAGTGTTGCTGAAGGCACCCTCAATATCCAGAAACACGCCCACAGCTTTCTCCTTGCAAAATACCGAAGCCTCCAACTCCTTAACCAGGCAATGGAGGGCTGTCTCGCAAGATTTGCCTGTTTGGTAGGCATGCTGATTGGCATGCAGAGGCCGTTGCTTTAAAGCCACCTCCTTAATATACATGTCAATCAGTTTTTCTAGCACCTTCAACATGAACGATGTTAGACTAATTGGTCTAAATTCCTTCGCCTGGGTATGAGTTCTCTTCCCGGGCTTTGGAATAAAGATAATTTTTACAGGCCTCCATGCCCTAGGGACAATGGTAAATTCGCATGGAGCGTTGTAGGGATAGAGGAGGGGTGTATATTAAAGGTGATAATAACTAAATATGTATAAATTTAAAATAAAAAATGTTTTACAGCAATAGTCTCGTTATTTAATAGCCACACCTCGTATTCAAGTTAAAGGATTTGGTATGTGTAACTCTTTTCAGCAGACATCCTACTTTAATTTTGTTACAATTAAAGAAAAAAAAATGAACGCAATGTCCACTATCTAAGGCGTAAATAACAAAAAAAAAATTGCAATATTGAACATTGATATAAACGTGAACAAATTATCATAACAATAATATTGTTACCAGTCGATATTGTTAGAGAATTATAGAAGAAATAAGGAAATAATAGCTGGAAGGAATGACGGCAATGTTACGGTGGTAACAGGCAGCAGTCGACTGGAAAATATGGATTGCGGAATGGGAATGTAGAAATGCTTGAAAGCTGTAGAAGATAAAATCGAAGTAGAAGTAATATGAGATGAGAGCTAGCGGCCCATATTGGACCCGAAATCAATGATATCTCATTTTGAACCTAGCCGTACTGGTGTTCGCTCAATATTTAATAAAGAACTAATAATATTCTATGGTAGTAGAAAATATATATTTTATTTTAACAGAATTCTATATCTATTCATACTGATACAAAATGATAGTAGAGATTTGGCGTATTGAATTTGTCAGATGCACTTGATTTTCATTTTTATTTTCTGCAAGAAGTATCTTGCAGTTAAGATCTGATGATGTAGGGAATATTCTTGACAACTTAGAATCTTGTTATTAATGCTTGGGATGATCATACTCCATGTAAGACTTCCTTTGGCCTCCTTGCTTTCCTTTAAAGCAGAAAATCCTACACTCCACCAAAGCTTCCCGTGTGAATAAGTGAGAGAATCTACTCTCATCTAGGTTCTCCAGGAATGTTCTAGGATGAGTGATGAGATCCGACAAACTGGGATCATCACTAGCTGTACCAATACTTCTCAGATATTGTGAAAAAAGATAGCTCTTCCAGATTTTAAAAGAAACTGGATATTTGCTCCAGTTTCCTCTCCAAGGAAGCCCCAGGAAGGCGGTTGTTGGAGCCCATCCTATCCTCAAGGCCCTACAGAGAGAATACATCCTCCACTATCAACGGGTTTAAAGCTCAGTCAGGTAGTCAAATCAAAATGAGTTAAGGAAGTAATGCCGAAGTCTGCTATTTCTGTAAAAGTGAAAATCTATTTAATAAAGTACCTAATTTTCAAAAATCAATCTTTTACACTAGCGTTTCCCAACCTTTTTGGCTCGCCTACCACTTGGTAGTACACCATGCTAATTTGTACCACTACGTAAAAATGATTGTATTTCGTGAAATTGGTTATTCAGTGTGTGTTATTTCATTATTATTATCTTTATTTGTATAGATGTACAATGTATCTGTTACAAAGAAGTTCAAGTTCATGTTCACTTCATTAACTTTGTAAAGTGTAAGATCTTAGTTTTAAAACTTTTTTAAATAATTAAAAATTGCTTCAATATTTTCCTCTTCAAAATTATTAATTAATTTACAAAGTTCTTCTTTAGGATTATTATATTTGTGCCCAAATCTTCTAAATTAATTTCTTTTAAGCATTCACCTTACCTGTAATTACCAATTAAATGTAATGTTGCTTGGATAGAGCTTACTCATTACAATCAATTTTCTTTAAGCAGATTTTTTTACATAGTTATCAATTATCATTTGTGTTTTCGGATTTTGGAAAATACTCCATGAAGGACAATTTAAATCCTGTTAAATGTGCTGTATATTTTCTCGTATATCTTGAGACAAACCAACCTTATTACTGTACATATTAACAACTTTACTGTATAATATTATTAATTAAAATAATTTGTATGTATTATTTTTATGCTTTGATTTTTTTTATTTTAATTTTTTAAGTCCGCCATTATTGATTATTTTACCACTTGTTGGGAAACGCTTTTTTACACCATAAAATATCACACCCATCAGATAGCGGGACACTCTGTTTTCGCAGTTCTCAAAACGCATCCGCGCATCACATTCGGCCCAAAAAGAATGCTACCATCTTTGCCTACACTTACAAAAAAGTACCATAACTTTGGATTTGGATTTAAAGTCCTTATACAACAATTTTTTATTAACGTTACTAAATTTAAATGATTTTTTTTTTTAATCTTTTATTGTAATTTACCACTGCAACAGTTGTTGCAACATGCAAATATGGTGAAAGAGAAAAGAAATAACAGGAAATCATGATTGGAGAACGCACCCGGTGGTGACACTCCAGTAACGTGCTCAGCTACACTGCTCTCACGATGAGAGAAGATCACGAGGCCATCTTCTCTTCAATCTCCTTAGAGGATTACCTGGTAATGTGGAGGAAGATAGGTGTTCTATGAGAGGGTTAGGATGAGCTGCTGTAGAGGAAAGAAATTTGAAGAAACGAGTGTTAGCAAGATCTGTAATGAAAGGGATTTTGAGATCATTGTGGATGGTGAGATTAGATACAGAGAACGGAGCATTAAGAAGTTTTCGAAGTATTTTTGACTGTAATGTCTGGAGACGTAGTGAGTTGGAACGCTTAGTCGATCCCCATACTTCGATGCCGTATGACCAAATGGGTCGCAGTAACATTAGATATAAGAGTCTTTTGTTGTCTAGGTTTAGTTTCGATCGTTTGTCAAGTAGTCTGGCGAGAAGTTTGTAGCGCTGGTTAGTTTCTTGTCTTTTCAGTCTAGTATGGGGATTCCATGTCAACCGTTTGTCTAGGTTCAGTCCAAGGTAGCTTACTTTGTCCACAGTTGGTATAGGAGTTTGGTTCAAGATGACAGGAGGTAGGATTTTCCGTCTGAGAGTAAATACTATAAACTTTGACTTCGAAACGTTGGTTTTGATTCTCCATTTGAAAAGCCAGTCCTGTAAGTGGTTGATGTGTGTTTGTACAGTTCGTGTAGCGATAAGAGGATCGGAATGTGGAGATAAGATAGCAGTATCGTCAGCAAAGGTGGAGAGAATAGTATTTGGATGTTGAGGTATGTCTGCTGTATACAAGGAGTAAAGAATAGGACCTAGGACACTGCCCTGAGGAACACCAGCTCGAGCTAGACGGATATCAGAGTCTGCTGCTCCACAGTTGACTCTGAAATACCAATCTTTTAGGTAAGATTTGAGGATGAGGTAGTAAGTATGAGGAAGAATCTCCCTCAGCTTAAACAGTAGTCCCTCGTGCCACACCCTGTCGAACGCCTGAGCGACGTCAAGGAAAACACTCGGGCAATACTGCTTTCGCTCGAGGGAGGTAGTAATAGTGTCTACAACGCGAAGCACCTGATGAGAAGTTGAGTGATGTCTCCGAAATCCGAATTGATGATCCGGAATCATATTTTGTTCTGACACCAAAGGAAGTCTTTTAAGAAGTAGCTTTTCGAGGATTTTGGAAAGAAGAGGTAGTAAGCAAATTGATCGGTAGGTAAATGAAAATATTGTTTTAATTGAGTATGTATCGTTTTTTGTTAACAGTTAACGATAGATTGACATTTTGAATTTTTAGTTCAGTTAAAAGTAAAATGGTAGACCAATTAGTGTTTAATGACGAGTAATTTCAGTAAATAAATTGTAACCCATTATCAGTATTGGCAAAAGTTTTACTCTTCTAAAAACAATATTTTACAAAACAGAAAAACTCTGCTTCTAAATTAGTTTTACTTTTTTTGCTTTATTTCCAAGACTTTTGCTAATTATTGACCTCTATTTTCACTATGTTTTCAATATATTTTTTCTTTTGTGACTATAGTTGAAAACAACAATTTAAGTTGTGAATTTACTTTTGACTTTTTGTATTAGACCTGCTTTACACTGTTCTCAGTGGGAACCAGTTTTAGCAGTGTAATTGGCGGAAATAACTTTTCCCTTTTATTACAGTGCCATCAAACTTCTCCCTTAATACGTTAATTTATTTCATTAATTGATTGTAATTCATACGGCCGTGGATTTCTGTTTTTTTTAAAATGAAGTTCGACTATTTTTATCTCTTTTTCACTAAAAACTTAAGTTTAACAAAAATGAATAAATAAAAAAGATTATGAAAAACGTTCTGTTTAGCACATTTCCATATTTCCAAGATAAATTGGAAAATCTGATTTCCTTCTTAGAAAAAAAAGTAAGTTAAAAGAAAATGCTGTAATCTGGGATAAGTAGAAGCAATAAGTGTGAATATATTGTGAGATATTTGAGGTATACTCTTCACTAAACAGTTATTGTAATATTTTAACTTAACAATACGAGATTTCAGATGAGTGATATTTCAATTTACGGTCTTGATTCGTAAAATAAACGCGTTGCATGGCAAGAACTTATTATTTTAGGTAAATACAATGTAGTAAAAGCGGATCTGGCATGTACTAAGGTGGTACCCCTGCACTGATGGTTCATTCAGCATAAATAAGAAAGTTATGTAAATTCGATTTAAACAGCAGTGGGAACATCAATGTTAGCAGCAATGTAAACAATGCATTAATAAGAAAAGGGGAAGGTTTAATAGTTGATAAAAGTTAACTTCTACAGCCATCTTCAGCTCCTCTTTTATGAAGAGGGGAGAGAGACCAACCCCCTTGAAGATTAGTTTTTAGTAAAGTCAAGATGAGTGTGTTTTCAAGAGGCCAAAGGATGGTGTAGGCAAGAGGTGAAATCCCCTTTTATGTAAAATAGTGACCGAGTTACGCGAAATATGTAAATATATGCATCACGCTAACTCTAGCTTCGTCTCTACATCTTCTACCCAGGAATATATGCATAGAGCAAACCTATAGTCGGCGGTGAGCAGCAGTAGCAGCAGAGACAATTCTCGAATAATTATATACCTTATATTTATATAATCCTGGCCTACTGTAAAGCACCATGGCAATTTGCAGGATCTGTCAAACAATTTTATTCTACAGCTAGCTACAGATTTCTGCATTATCTAGAGAGAGTGAATTACACAAATTTAAGATAGGATTATTGTTATTACTTTTAGGAGCGCATCGACATTGATGTGACCATTAGCTCCTTTGATATCCCTTGATAACTGGTTCTTTTTTTGTCGATTCCATTTCGCGCTCATATAAGATTGTAGAAATTTCATTTACCTGTGGAGCAATAAGGTTTTTTGCAGCCACTTTCGCCAGAAACTGATTCCATACATCTCCTCTTATATCGTCGAATTAGACGAAGAGATTAGGGTGAAATCATTGTATGGCTTTCCTTTTATATCCACACAGCATTAATGCTGCCATTGTACACAAAACATCTCACATGTACATACTCTACTTAGACAAATATACATAAAACTACAATCCAATTTTCCTTGTAATTCTGGCAGGGTCCAAAATAACCGCCATTTGAGTCACTGCCAGCATCTCACTTCAGATTACCAGAGTATACCAGCTTCATTCTCCTTTATGCTGCTGTAGGCCAAGTACAGGTTCGCAGCAACTGAAAAGATTTGACGTGTATACGTCTTTAAATTTGCAATCCAAAAAACCTAATGATAACAAAATCGGGGGATATCCAAAACTAAATTAGACCACTGGTTAGCTAAAGGATCAAAGGATTCATTATGATAAGCGGGGACTGTGACGCATCGCGCGCGGTGGAGGGGGAAGCGCCGCCATTTTGAGATCATTTTGCTGCGTATCGAGATTTGCAATTAGCATAACTTTTGACTCGGAGAAGCTACGATGTTCGTTTAAGTTTTAATCGTCAGTCGTCGTCACAATCTATCGATTGTATATAAAACATTAGTGTAAAATAGTGACAGTGAATATAATAAGGTGTTAGAATAAAAAAATATTATCAAAAATATACAGGGTGATCCATTTAAAACGCACCAATCGCTAATAACTTTTTAGGGAAGCGGAATTTCGAAAAAACCCACGAAGTAAACTATATGTTTTTTATAGTCTAGTTTCCAAATTTTTCACCCCCGATGCTGTATCTTCATTTTGGCGGAGTTACGGCCAAAAACCCGATTGGGGTTTCATAAGGACCACTGGTTTTGACAATGATTATGAAAACTACATAAAAAAAACTGTGAAAAGAGACGTTAATCCCGTTTCGATATCCCTAATACTAGTCGAGATAATTAAGATCAAAGTTACAATTTTATCAACTCGTGAACGGTTTTCGATATTAATTTTCCACCAGAAATACACGTTTTGGGAGATCCTCTGACTGCAAAAAATGTTATTGGTGACGCAAAGTGAAAAAATAACAATAATTGAAGATTTAAAAAAGTGTAGAGCAATGTAATGGTTGTGGGTGAATCAGGATAAATTTGTTTTTCATCAAATAAAAGCAACCATCACCTCATGTCACTGTACCCCATGAGCAAGACTTCTTGACCTATGATTACGGTAAGAATATCTTGCCAGGGTGTTGGTCTAGTGGTCAAGAGCGTGGCTTTGTAAGTGGGAGATCCCCAGTTCAAATCCCGCGTATGCAGTCATTCTTATTACTTAAAAAACCATAATACTTTTTTAATAAAGTGTAGTCATACGTGGGATTCGAACTGGGGATCTCCCACTTACAAAGCCACGCTCTTGACCACTAGACCAACACCCGCCCATCCCTGCCAAGAACCTGCTAGAAGCTGATTAGCCGGTACAAATTCTTACAAACAACCAAACATTCTGATGTTTTATCCACTTTGTCTAGTGCTAGTATTGTTGACGTAACAATGTGGATATCCAGAATGGCTTTGGATAGCGCAGAGTTTTTGTTCCTCTTTGACGATTAACAATAATAATAAAGGGGTTTTGGGGAAGTTTGTGCCATGTTTTGTTTAAGAATATCCTTCTGTTTTAGTGAACGATGTGGAATAAAGATAGTCAAACTATCTTTTTAAACAAATTTTAAGCGTCAAGAAACACTCGAATGAATTGTCACAATAAATTCATTAAGATTGTACAGGCCAAAACCGTTTGTACTAATTGGTATGTTCGTTGTGTTTGAATGGAGTCTGTGTAGAATATTTATTTCTTTGATAATCGAGTTGGCATCGCTTGTCTATACTATTTGGCCAGCATTGTTTATTAAAACAATAAGAAATTATATATATAGAAAACCAGTTCAATGCTGTAATAATTCCTTAAACTAATTAAGACATTCTAGAATTCATCCCATTGAACTATTCTTGGCTTGGTACCAAATCTTGGCATGGATATTGATGGGCATGCCAGATAAGCGTGTTCAGGATGCCACTGTAGATATCCGTTGTAAATTTTCATTATTCGAATACCAATATATGTTTGGTGGCCAACATTTTGTAATTTAGAATACCATCGGCTTTTCCAATCATTTCAATTCAAGTTTACACTCTACTTAATCTGTAATACCTATCGCCCAATTCTGGTGATTGCCTTTAAAACATATTAATTGGTGAAAAAAACATTTTCAGCCAATTACGTAGTTTACTTCGATCAGTGATCATATTGAAGTTTGTATTCGGTCAGCTTGAGAAGTACGTTCAGCTTCTTATCCGATTAGATTTGAATGTAACTTATACTCTAGATGAGGTGACAGGTTTGGTATTTTGGTTATAAGTTCGGACTAAAAAGTGGTTGATTCCCAGTTCGAGTCCAGAGTTCAGCTATCTTTTATTTAATTGATTACTTACGATTATTAATTATTTTTAATTGATTAAAGCGATTACTTTCTTTCACACAAGTTATGCTCATCTTCACAATTCTCGGATACTGTCTGGTATTTCAAGGTGACATTAAGAAAGCAGGTAACTAAGCTGCAATAGTAATGGCAACAGAATCAGGCGAAAAGCTGAGAATTCGATAATCTTGTTCGGAAATAAAAGATTTATTAAGACTATAAGTTAGACGGACCTTAGCTTAGATAGCATTTAAATTAAGGTCAAGAGACGAAAAGGATTTCTCAAGTACCTTGGGGGTTTTTATTTCCAAGAGTAAACCAAGAAGTCGATTAATTAGCTTGTAGAAATCAGAGGACTTCGCCGACAGAAAGGAGTGTATAATATAACGAAATTTACAAAAATTATTTGTACATATTCATTTTAATAGAATCATTGTTAACAATCTGTAAATATGTTCCACCGCCCTGAAGATGACCTAGTCCCTAGGTCGAAAGCTCGGCAGAATAAATGTATCACGAATGAAATGGCAATTATTTTTTCATCCTAGTGAAACTATGAATCAATCACCAAAAAGAATGAACAACAAAATTAATAACATATACAGTGACTCCCATTAATATTGGGACACCTATTACAAAATGATTTAAAAGGAAAATGAAAACAACATACAAAAGTTTGGATTATTTTTTTTTTTTAAAATAACATTAGCAACATCTGTAGAAATTATATATAAGTATAAATCAATGAAATTCCAAACTGTTAGGTAGCACTTTTTGAAAAAGTGTGAAATAAGGCTCTCAAAAATATTGGGACACCAGAAGTGCTAGAGTTTAAATGTTCAATATTTAAATCTCCTACTATTTAATATTTGGTTGGTAATAATTTAATCATTGCTTTTTGACTTACAATAGCCCTCAAACGATCAGGCATAGGTGAAACAAGTTTTTGGTTAATTCAGGTGGTGTTTTTTTCCCATTCTTCCAGGAAACATCGTTTTAATTCATTTTTGTTAGATATTACTCGTTTACTTAAAGCACTGGCTAAATATTGCCATAAATGTTCAATGGGATTAAGATCCGGTGACTGCGGAGAGGTTTGGAAAACTTTGGGCAATTATATAACAGTCACTGACGTATCACCCAAGCCGTAGGTTTGGGGTCGTTGTCTTGGTAGAATTTAGAAGACCCTAAAATACCAAATGTTTGGGCACTTTTTTCAAATTATATTTTAATATATTACTATAAACCATTTTGTGCATCATTCCATCAATAAACACTAATTCTCCAAATCCTGATGCACATTCAGCTCCAAACCAGAACTGACCCACCACCACCCGGAGGTGCAGCTTTAAAACCCTTTAAAGTTGGCTGTAAATTCTTCTTTTCGAGTTCAGCATTCGCTTTCCTCCAGACCATAACCCTTCCATCGGACTGAAAAACATTAAATTTTGATTCATCCCTAGAGTATATCATTCCAAAAGTCACTATTTACATTAAAACATTTTTCGGCAAATTTCACTCTCTTAACACGATTTATCTTACTGACAAAAGGATTCTTCCAGGCTACTCTACCATGATAGTCGAGTTTTCTTAGCACTCTCCGAACTGTTTCTGCTCCTTTTTTGCTCTCTGAACATGTCAAAAATTTCACATTGAAGTTTTGGAGCACTAAGTCGGTGATCTTTTTTAATTCTTTTAATATATAACGCTGCTCTCTCTCAGAGAGCAGTTGAGGACGGCCTCAACGGTTGAAACAATTCTTTTTCTTTTTGGTAACGCTGAATGATGTTCTACACAGTAGATGTTTTAGGTCCGATCAGTTTTTCTGTCTCTCTAACACTTTTTATTGTCTTTGTGCAAAGAAATTACAATTTTTCTTTGTTCAATCCTTGTATTTGTATTTTTGCGCGACATGTTATACCTGGTTTGATTTATATAAACTAATGTAATTATTAATTTCATATTGAATATATGCCCGAATATTTATACAATTTGTAAATATTTACCTTAAGCATATATTCAATATGAAATTAATAATTAAATTAGTTTATATAAATCAAGCCAGGTGTAACATGTCGCGCAAAAATACAAATACAACGATTGAACAAAGAAAAATTGTAATTTCTTTGCACAAAGACAATAAAAAGTGTTAGAGAGACAGAAAAACTGATCGGACCTAAAAAATCTACTGCGTGGAACATCATTCAGCGTTACCAAAAAGAAAAAAGAATTGTTTCAACCCCACAAAAAGGCCGTCCTCAACTGCTCTCTGAGAGAGAGCAGCGTTATATATTAAAAGAATTAAAAAAGATCACCGACTTAGTGCTCCAAAACTTCAATGTGAAATTTTTGACATGTTTAGAAAGCAAAAAAGGGGCAGAAACTGTTCGGAGAGTGCTAAGAAAACTCGACTATCATGGTAGAGTAGCCTGGAAGAATCCTTTTGTCAGTAAGATAAATCGTGTTAAGAGAGTGAAATTTGCCGAAAAATGTTTTAATGTAAATAGTGACTTTTGGAATGATATACTCTAGCGATGAATCAAAATTTAATGTTTTTCAGTCAGATGGATGGGTTATGGGCTGGAGGAAAGCGAATGCTGAGCTCGAAAAGAAGAATTTACAGCCAACTTTAAAGAGTTTTAAAGCTCCACCTCCAGTTATGGTTTGGGGCTGGATGTCCGCATCAGGATTTGGAGAATTAATGTTTGTTGATGGAATGTTGGACAAAATAGTTTATAGTAATATATTAAAAAATAATTTGGAAAAAATGCCAAAAAATTGGGTATTTTAGGGTCTTTTAAATTCTACCAAGATAACGACCCCAAACCTACGGCTTGGGTGATACGTCAGTGACTGTTATATAATTGCCGAAAAGTTTTCCAAACCTCTCCGCAGTCACCAGATCCTAATCCCATTGAACAATTATGGCAATATTTAGCCAGTGCTTTAAGTAAACGAGTAATATCTAACAAAAATGAATTAAAACGATGTTTCCTGGAAGAATGGGAAAAAAACACCACCTGAATTAACCAATAACTTGTTTCACCTATGCCTGATCGTTTGAGGGTTGTTTTAAGTCAAAAAAAAATTATTAAATTATTACCAACCAATTATTAAATAGTATGAGATTTTAATATTGAACGTTTAAACGCTAGCACTTCTGGTGTCCCAATATTTTTGAGAGCTTTAATTTACACTTTTTCAAAAAGTACTACCTAACAGTTTGGAATTTCATTGATTTATACTTATATATAATTTCTACAGATGTTGCTGTTATTAAAAAAAAAAAAAATCCAATCTTTTGTATGTTGTTTTCATTTACCTTTTAAATCATTTTGTAATAGGTGTCCCAATATTAATGGGAGTCACTGTATGTAAGCACAATTTTCGCTAGAGAGAAACAATTTGATCGCCGTATTCCTTTATTAAAAAACTAAAATGAACGGTAAACTAGTGGAAGATATTATTTACGAACAGATCTGCAATTTAAATTGGAAGAATAGTATTGTTATGGAAATTAGTTTAGAGCTCACCTTTAAAATATGTTATTTAAGAAGGTTATTTTGATAGAATTAATATATATTAATGATATATCTGTCCGAACCACCTTATTTGCCTAATTGAAACTGGCAGTCCTGGTGCAACTTCTAATCTTCCAGATTAAAAAACTTTTTTACTATCCAGGGATTAAAAGTTCTGGATCGCGCATTGGTCTTGGGGTAACAATTTGGCATTATTTCACTTGTTTTTCTATTTTGTTCTTTTTCTTGTTCCTGAAAGGAAATCTATACTGTTCAGTTCTCTTTAATTAAATTTTAACCTGAAATATTTCTCACGATTTTTTGCTTCATTTTCCTTAAAAACAAAAATATTTTCTATAAAAAAAAAAGTTGTGTATCTACCTAACTATTTTAATAAAAACTCTTTTATCCGAGGTAACCCCGTGTACTGGCAAGATTACAGAATATTTGAACCGTCTTAGTAAATGATCTGGGCCTAGAATACCATGTAATTAGTTGTTGCTGTCCTGGGTGATAAATACTGTGCATTAAAGTGAGCTACAATCGAGGAACGTTGATTGCAAAGAGTAGTGAACTAAAGTTAGTTTGCTTTAAACACATTCACGCCATGAAATGGCACGGTGTCAATATTGCTAGCTTTCATTTAATGGTGACCCAATTTTTGAAAAAGGGTTCTTGAAATCAGTGGTACAATTTACTAGTAATGAACATAATATATTGTTGAATTAATAAACACATGGAGAGAGGACATCCTATGCATAAAAGAAAATTAGACGCAGTAAAAGAAGTCTATTTCTAGGGTGTCTACGAGCTGTAGGCAGTAGATTGTTCTAAAATGGAAACTAGCATATTCCTTGAATTAAGTAAACTAGCCGACATAAAAGTTAAACGGCTACAAAATAAAAATAACCGCTAACTTGGACCAGGATCTCATTTCAACCTCCAGTGAGACTTAACAGCATTAGTTCATTTGTGTATAGTTTTTATACGTCAACCTTTTCAAGATAGGCACCCTTAGTTGAGGCTTCTAATATTATGGTAGCCTGGAAACTTGAGGGAGTTTACTATTCCAGTATTGTTCTACTACTTGAAGAAACTGTTCGCGAACAAAGAGTTCTTTTGCTCTGGTTTACTACGTAATAGGATTAAAGTGTAAGTTGGTTGAACTAGAACTCAACGTCACATGTTCGGTTAGAAAAAATGATTTTCAGTTTAATATTAACATAAAAATAGTTATTTATTTAACAAGTGTGGAAAGTAGTACTTTTCCTCACGCGAGGCAGGGTTTGCACGCACGAGCGAGCGAAGCGATGCGAGTGCAAGTGCAAATTGCCGAGTGTGAGGAAAATACTTTACACTAGAGTTAAATATTATATTTTTTCTGCAACCATTTATTAACTAATAAAATTAAAAATTTCATTTTTACATTCTACAAAAAGTAATTTATTTATTATAAACATTTATTGTTATATTACAATTATTTACATCACTTACGTATTTACATTACTTATTACATTTTCTGCTGTTTCTTTTATTGATGGAGGAGTGTTTTCTAAACAGGCATCACTAGAATCCATTTTAAATTTCTATAAGGTAACACTATAACCTTTTTAACTGTTATAATTAAAAATATCTAATTATTTATTAAAGTATTATTTTTATTTCTATATTCCTTTCAATTTTTATTTTATTTTTTAATATTCGTTTTTTAATTATTTAAATAAAATAAATTTAAATAAGCTTATTAAAGTTTTACAGAAAATATTTATGTTAATAACAAAACTTCTTATATCAAGGAAGCACAATAAAGTTTATCCACACACTAGTGCGGAAAGTGACACTAATGGGTATTTCCCCCCACTAGTGTGGGAAGTTGTGCATTACACAGCTGATTTTAATTGAGTAATGAGAACTTCCCTACATGGTTGCAGAAAAATATATTATTATATTTTATACTACAATAATTATATAATATTATTGTAACCTAACAATTTCATTTGATTTATAGAAATTTTTTAAAACTAAATTTTAATTTAAATAGGTAAGAAGCGCATCAAAGTCTAACAACTATTATCAGCTGTTTAGATGTATATGTTACTCCAATCAGCTTAAATAAAAATATAATTTCTAGAAAGAAAATGAAATACTTATTTCTTTCAAAGAACATGTTCCTTGAATAATTTTTTTTTTCTGCAACAGTATAATAAAATGATTATTTTCCAATCAAGTTTAAGTAGATATTAAAGTGATATTTTTAATATCTAGCGATAAGAAATGATAATTAATTCTACAGAAACCATCCACTTTAATTTAATGATTTCTTCCGTAGAATCGAACAATAAGTAAAAAAACAGTTGTTACTTTAATCAAAGATGGCATTCCAGCCATTTATTTTAAAATCTACAATTTTTAGATTATTCTCTTTAAAAAAATTGAAAAAACAAGACCAAAAAAATACATTATTGTTACAAAAACCTAGTTATTGATTTTTTAATTTAAAAAAAATTCTTGTTCGATCGCCATTTTTAATTAAAAGTGCGTGTAAACAATTCCTGGGCCTTTGCAGCTATTTGTATTTAATTTAAATTTTAATGAATCGACTTTTTTCTTTAATTTATTTCATTTTTCATGTTTAATACTCGTATTTAACTCTAGAGTGAAGTATTATCAAATTCATTTAGATTTGGACCTGGAATAAGGCTTTAAGGCTTCTAACCACCGAGATGGATTACTGAAGAAGGGCACCAAGAATATCTAGGTCAGTTAGAAAAAGTTAGAGGCGAAGAAAGAAGTAAGAAAATGAACGTTTCAAAAAAAAAATTGCTGCAGAAAATGGTGGAAGTATTGAAAAATGGCTGAAGAGATTGGGAAGCCGAAGGAAGAAGAAGAAGAAGATAGAACAGGCCCTAAGGAAGAGTGGTAAGATGGCGTCCGAGAAAGCCTCCACGATTACAGACTGTGAGCAGAGGCTATCCTAGTTAGATCCAGTTGGAACCTGAAGTGAAAAGAAATATTTGGTTGAGAAAAACTTTAGTATTGAAGAACTCTTTAAAATAAAAATGAATAAGAAAAGTATTTATACTTTCTCTGAGCAGGTAATGCGATCAAGATCATCAAAATTAAACTCCACCAGAAATGCACATTCTGAGTATAAAAAAATGGGTTCTAAGTGCGCAAACTAAAACTGAAATTAAGACTGGAATGCTTATCTCCAGCCTAATCGTCCTAAGACGTACAATTCGGTAACGAAATCTTAAGAAGAATGCGACTAATCACGTAATGTAAGAAATTTGTTAGGACGGCGCCACGGTTAAGAGGCGAGACCTGCAAAGCTAATATGCATTGTGGTATTGGGTTCAATTCCCGGTCTTGGCCTTGGATTTTATTTAATAACCATTAAATGAGAAATAGTAAAGTACGTTTGCTATTCGCTCGCCTTCGTCCACGACTAGTAAATGGTAGTTGGACGTTTAAGCCCCGCCTGAAAAAATAGGCGATTACTTTACTTTATTACTTATTTTGTCAGGAAAAACAAAGAATCTAGACATTTTACAGACTGTACTGAAAGCTAATCACTTGCAGAAAGATAAATAATCAAAAGTTCATGTTGCTAAACAAGAAGTGGCCTCTGTAGATTTCAGTCGATTAATATTCAGAGTATTCCGATGTATTACTATCGATCCAGTTGTTATTAAGCTTGGGAAAAGGACTTGACTCTGATTACTGTCGTCTCTTTAACAGGGCCTTAGTTTTGATCTATTCAAGTTGGCAAACTCAGTCGTTCCAACAACTATATTACCCAGCATGGAAAAGTTTAAATTAACTTCTATTTAACTTCAATACTTAACTTCCATTTAATCTTATAAAGAGCAAAGAACTTAGTGTTTTAGCTGGCAGCTTGTTTATATCCTAGCCTCACTAGTTTTAGTTTTAATTTATTCAATAAATTTGTAACATTGCAATCAACCACGATTATATTACCACCAGAGAGAATTATCCTTCTACTTCTTTCTGTATGCGAGAAACTTTAAATTGAAACCAGATAGTAAACAATCTATTTCACTTTGTTTATATCAGCTTATAAATCCCAATATTTCTCTTTTTTGTTTGTTGCATTGTGTTTAGAAGTTATTTAGATTTTAGAGAAACGCAGCTATCTAAATCACTATTTTATGTACCTTCTAGTACTATCATTTTATTTTTCATATTGAAATCATTTTATAACTTTGGAAATGTCTTTAATTTACGCTATACGTTTTATTTGAATCGTAAAAATAATGAAGTTAAAATGGAAAATTAGAATTTTTAACAAACATGATCTAAAAATATTTTTTCCATTCTTTACTTATTTATTTCTGTCACTCAAGCTTATTTTACGAGGGTCGTTTGAAAAGTCCGTGCAAAAATAAAAACTACTTAATTTTTTGGGGTAAACCTTTTTTATTTTTCAACATAGTCTCCTTTTAGGCTTATACACTTCGTCCAACGCTGCTCTAGTTTGTTGATCCCTTCCGAATAATAGGATTTGTCCAAGTCTGAAAAATAGCCATTCGTTTCTGCAATCACCTCCTCGTTTGAATAAAATCTTTTTCCCGCCAGCCATTTCTTCATATTGGGGAACAAATAGTAGTCCGAGGGAGCCAAGTCTAGAGAATAGGGGGGGATGTGAAACGAGTTGGAACCCTATTTCCATTAATTTTGCGACCACAACTGCTGAGGTGTGAGCTGGTGCGTTGTCGTGATGGAAAAGGACTTTTTTGTGGGCGTTTTTCTTGCAGCTCGGTTTTCAAACGGTCCAATAACGATGAATAATACGCACCTGTAATAGTTTTACCCTTTTCCAGATAGTCGATTAGGATTATTCCTATTTATGTACTCGTTCATTCGAGATGCCCTCAGCACTAGCAATCTCACGCACCTTCACTCTTCTGTCATCCATCACCATATCATGGATTTTATCAATGATTTCTGGATTAGTAACCTCAACAGGGCGTCCAAAACGTTCAGCGTCACTTTGCCCATATGGCCACTCCGAAAATTTTGAAACCACTTATAAACTGTTCTAATCGAAGGTGCAGAGTCACCATAATGTTTATCAAGCTTCTCTTTAGTCTCCTGAGGCGTTTTGCCTTTCATAAAGTAGTGTTTAATCAACACTCGAAATTCTTTTTCGTCCATTTTTTGAAAATCTCTCGACTTCCTCGATTCAAACGAATGCCAAACACAAAGAAATAGACCGATCTGGCTGAAACTTGGTGTGTGTTCTTCCAAGAGATGCTACTAGTAACTAAACATAACCTCGATACGCGCCAGTAGTGCTATCTCTCTGACTTTGCACGGACTTTTCAAACGACCCTCGTAATTATTTCCCTTGACCATTATTTGTTGGCTTTTCAGAGCGCAGGAAACACTTCCTCCCCAGTATCTGATTAGAACATTTCTTGTATTTAGATGAAATTCTCAAGCATGATTTTATATGATTAATAATTTACATCATTAATCCTCGTATTTTACATCCGTTTACACCAGTTCGAAGGTAAAAAGAGAAATGCTAACCTATGTTTTAAAAATGTTACTAGTATTAATTTTTAACATCAGGAAAAGATATTTTAAATGAACCGAGAAGTTCTTAAATAATTCTAAAGGTAAATAGCAAATAAATTATTACAATTTATTTTAAAATTAATCAAAATTATTATTTATTTAAACAAAAGGGATAAAATGTAATTAAAGTTAAAATAAATGCTGCATTATTTAATAGGGTCTTCCTGTTTTTCCATTATAATTAAAAGTGGAATTCTAATAAAGGAGAAAATGAAATTTATTAAAAAATTTCCTGATAATAATAAATCAGAATAAAACGTGATTTTTATTTGTTTATATATATATATTTATTTTTTAATAGAAGAATTTAACAATGTCGGCTTACAAAGAAGTGTTATTGTTTGTTTTGCGTTAAATTAATTTAAAAAAATATAATGATGATTTATTAGACCGCTTTTATTAACTGGTTTAAGCCTAGGTAACCGCATCTGATGCCTGCTACTAAGGTTGTTTTTTCTTCAGGAGATCACAGAACTGTAGAAAGTCCTCATAGGAATTAGCAAATAAGCTGATTTAATGTACGATTATTAGCTTCGATTGAAGGGAAATTTGGGAGAATCAATTTGCTTTTTCTTATCATTCGAGTCTTATCGACTACTTAAAAGACTACTAGACCAACGTTTAAAACTTTCACTTAATAACAAACGACTGATTTACGGTATTGAACTATGGGGTTCAACTAAACGCTCCAATCTTCAACGAATTCAATCTCTTCAGTCGAAAATTCTCCGCACTATCTCGTTAACGGCTCCATTTTACTTTTCAAATCTCAACTATCCACACAGAAATTCCGTTTGTAAGTCCAGGTTGCACGAACTCGCTATAAAAGTTTTCATTAGAACTTGCACTCTCATTCCAATCCTCTTGTCCGCCATTTATCATCTTCTCTTCTGAGGAGAGTAGCTAATCCTGGAGACGACTTAGGGAGTGTTACCTCTGGGGGAACTTCTCCCCTCAATTAGTGAGTTCATAGTGGTGTCAGTTATTGTCATTGTTACTTATAGTGTATCTGGCGCTGGTGTAACTTAACTAATAAATTAAACAAAACAAAAATCATTGGAGTCTGCTGGAAGTAACTGAAGAAAATATCGAATTTGATCTTTCTGGGATTTTAAGCGTTTGAGGTAATTATTTATAATAAAATTTAGATTCTAAGATCTTATGTGTTATGAGAAATCAAGATTAGATATGGCTTACGCTTACAGCAGAAATTTTATTGGGAGGTTACCACATAATAGGGGTTATATCCCCCAATAACAGTACCCAACAACCACCGTTCTTGTATTATCCTAGTCTGTTTTCTCTCAATCCTTGCTCCTTCATTCAGTGCTTCCTTGATCTGCCTCGTTCTCTTCTTTCTAGTGAGGTGAAGATGATGATTGCGATTATTCGCATTAGGAAACCATATCATTCTAGCCTTGTAATCTTTATGGTTTAGAGGATGGTCTTCTGCTTTCCAACTCTCCTTACTGATTAGGGATTCGATTGATCCTTAAAACGCCACAACTTCTACAACTCTTCCTTTTCAAAAATCCATCTCCAAAACAGGCAAGCTACTCTAAATCTATTTATAGTCCAGATTCCTGAAGCTAAACTTGCCACGGATGAATGAAATAGTTTATTTATTTAACAAGTGCGGAAAGTAGTACTTTTCCTCACACGAGGCAGGGTTTGCACGCACGAGCGAGCGAAGCGAGGCGAGTGCAAGTGCAAATTGCCGAGTGTGAGGAAAATACTTTACACTCGAGTTAAATATTATATTTTTTCTGCAACCATTAGGGTTATTAACTAAAAAAAAAACTAAACAGGAATCACTAGAATCCATTTTAAATTTCTATAAGGTAACACTATAACCTTTTAACTGTTATAATTAAAAATATCTATTTATTTATTAAAATAATCAATTTTTATTTTATTTTTTTAATATTCGTTTTTTAATTATTTAGATAAAATAAATTTAAATAAGCTTATTAAAGTTTTACAGAAAATATTTATGTTAATAACAAAACTTCTTATATCAAGGAAGCACAATAAAGTTTTTTCACTCACCAGTGAGGAAAGTGACACTAATGGGAATTTTTCCCCACTAGTGAGGTAAAGTTGGGCATTACACAGCTGATTTTAATTGAGTAATGAGAACATTCCTACACGGTTGCAGAAAAATAGTTATTTATTTAACAAGTGTGGAAAGTAGTACTTTTCCTCACGCGAGGCAGGGTTTGCACGCACGAGCGAGCGAAGCGAGGCGAGTGCAAGTGCAAATTGCCGAGTGTGAGGAAAATACTTTACACTAGAGTTAAATGTTATATTTTTTCTGCAACCATTTATTAACTAATAAAATTAAAAATTTCATTTTTACAGTCTACAAAAAGTAATTTATTTATTATAAACATTTATTGTTATATTACAATTATTTACATTACTTACGTATTTACATTACTTATTACATTTTCTGCTGTTTCTTTTATTGATGGAGGAGTGTTTTCTAAACAGGCATCACTAGAATCCATTTTAAATTTCTGTAAGGTAACACTATAACCTTTTTAACTGTTATAATTAAAAATATCTAATTATTTATTAAAGTATTATTTTTATTTCTATATTCCTTTCAATTTTTATTTTATTTTTTAATATTCGTTTTTTAATTATTTAAATAAAATAAATTTAAATAAGCTTATTAGAGTTTTACAGAAAATATTTATGTTAATAACAAAACGTCTTATATCAAGGAAGCACAATAAAGTTTTTCCACTCACTTGTGCGGAAAGTGACACTAATGGGAATTTCCCCCCACTAGTGTGGGAAGTTGGGCATTATACAGCTGATTTTAATTGAGTAATGAGAACTTCCCTACATAGTTGCAGAAAAAAATATATTTCTTAATGCTAATTCTTATTTCATTGCTCCAGAATGTCGCATTCAATACAAATTTTATTTTTCTTCTACAGCATTGAACAACGTCCTCTTCACTTGTCCTTCAAGCAATAAAAAAAGTAACAATATTTATATGAGTGTGCTTGTTTTTTTTTAAAAAAATAAGAAAAAGAATAAAGAAGAGAAGCAAAAAGTGGTTTTCAGTTGTGTATTCTGCTATCGAGTAACAAGCTTCAGTACAAAGAAAATGCAGACAATTTCTTTTGAAATGGCTTCCAATTTAGTAAGAAAAGTATTACCTCTTTCCGCATATTGTCCATTTAGACGAAATATTTCTTGCGGTTAAAGGTTCATTGTTTTTCGAGTTGGTTTTCTTTTTTTTCTTCTTACCAAGCCCAGCTTCTTTATAACCGTTAGCTATTTTTCCTACCCTGATTATAGCCAACTCTGTGCCAACCCTGAGCAATAGAACATTTCTCAATTTAACTATTTCTTCTTTATTCTCCATAAAAAACAGTTCTTTTTTCTCTGTCTAAATCTAAATGTGCCTAAATCTCTATTTCTCAGACAGACTAGATATTTATAAATAAAATAAACCAGTTCTGCTAGAGCTTCGATGTAACGGAAGGAATGAAGAAGATTAATAACAGAAAGTTATCAGAGAAATTAAATTACAGAAATAAATTTCAGTAAACCATAATAAATTTAAGAGAAGCCATCTTATCATCGCAAGAAGTAAGACTTTTAAAAGTTTTAAGGTATGATAAAGTGGTACCTCTTCCCCCAAAAAAATTTAGTCATTCGTCCTTAAAAGTTCTGTGTTTGGGCTTTTTACCTTTGAAGACTTTTACCATTGTCCTGCTGGCCGCTACAACGCTCTGTGTCTGCTAGCTTGTAGAGTTTAAACTATCCTGAAGGTGTCCCAATAGATTTAGTGGGATTGCACACTCTCTCGTACTGCCTTTCATAGTCGTACCATGATTTCTTCTTATCGTGACCAGGATATTCAAAATTTAGACTTTGAATACGTTTTTTTTTTTCTTTTCGTTTAGCAAGGTCTGTGAGAATATATTGACTGTAAGACCTTTCTCACGTCTAGAATACAAAACTAACGAGACTTCAGCTAACGGCAGACAGATTATTTTGTCTTAAATCAGTTGGTTCTATTAAAGAAGAAGAAATGATTGATTTGTATAAAATTCATGCAAAGTTATTCTATTTTTATTGTATATCCTTCCGATATTTATTTCTATTGTATTGTAAAGTTTTTGTCCTTTTACTGAAAACTTTAACAACACAACTAATGCCTGCCAATAGTTATTAAATAATATGTGGGTTTGATAAATAATAAAACTCGCTAAACTTATAAGTAGTCTGATTTATTAACACATTAACATTTACTAGCAACTAACGCTATTCATTACAGTTACCATTTACAACAGTTTACTGTTACTTACTCACCACTTAACGCCACAAAACTGTTCCACGACTAACTACTGGTCCGCACTGCACTGAATAGCGATAGACTCAACCGCACTAACAAAGCTCTACTCACTAACTGACTAACCGCCTAACTGGCTAACTCTGAAGCACTCCGCAACACTGACTCTCTCAAAAACTGTCACTTCCAAAGTGTCTCTCCAAACTAACTTTTCAAGACTGACTCTCCAGCTGTGTCTCCAGCACTTTTAACTGCCTGCCCCCTCCAACACTCTGTCTCACTCCAACTCCGTCTGTCTCACTCCAACGTGCCGCTCATTGGCTGGAGAAAACACATACTGCCACCACCCTAACTGGGGCCGCTTCCTTAGCTGGCTTTTACACAGCGGCGGACCGTTACAGGCTACGGTCACTAAACTCCTTGAACAATCTAGCCCCTTTCTTCTCCAGCTCAGGTAGAGACCGGCCTTTTGTTTACCCAGTGGTGGCCTGTTACCGACTTTGGTCGCTCAACCCCTAGAACAATCTAGGCCTTTCTTCTCTCCCCAGGTCAACTTCGTTACAATATTCTGGTGTTTTCTAGTAAAAGGAGATAACTTTTATGTCAGTTTTGGCTTAATAAATACACTTTAAAATTAGCAATTTATTACCCAAAATACCGGAATGAAAAGACAAACTTCTTGCCAGACCACTTCACAAACGATCGCAATTCTCCTTAACTAAACGAAGACTCTTATATCTACTGTTACTGCGACCTATTTGGTCAGACGGCATCGAAGTTTGGGGGATCGACTAAGCGTTCCAATTCACTACGCCTCCAGACATTACAGTCAAAAATACTACGAAAACTTCTTAACGCTCCGTTCTATGTTTCTAACCATTCATAATTATCTCAAAATCCCTTTCATTAAAGATCTTGCTAAAACTCGTTTTCTCAAATTTCATTCTTCTACAACAGCTCATCTTAAACCTCTTATCGAACACCTATCTTCTTCCACATTACCAGGGTAATACTCTACGGAGATTGAAGAGAAGATGGCCCAGCGATCTACTCTTATCGTGAGAGCAGTATAGTGTAAGTACTACATATATTCACGATAATGGTATGACACCAATGGCTGTCTTCTCCGATCAATATTTCTGATATTATATTATCTTATATCACATTTGCTTGTTGCAACAGTTGTAAATTTCAATAAAAGATTTTTAAAAAAATACCAAAATGACATTTGTTGAAACAGAGCGGTATATTTCAGTTAATAATCTGGGCCATGGTACACCAATCCTCGCTATATTCCCCTCCCCAAAAACAATGGGCTAGAAAATTATAGGCAAAAACAAGTGACATTAGAGGTCTTCTTGCCTATTGTATGCAAAGGCTTATATCGGGCAGAGTTTAGGTGGGTATCAACCAACTGTACGAGAACTGTGTGCATTAATTCCATTCCACACAGCCTCCCTGGACCCTACCCTGCTTCCTTCTGCCACTTCTCTCTTAATTTACTGCCCAGAATGAGAGAAGGGATGAATTTACTCCCTCACGACCACAGGTGTTATTGCGTACTATTTCAGCATCAGGGGTTCATTAGTTAATCAAAGATTTAAAAGTTTATTGAATAATTATCATTGACAGGAGGTTGTGTAGCTAAATCTCTATACTTTGCGTCTTTTTTAAATGAACTTTTGTTTAATGCTGATTTATAGAATGATGGAATAATTCTTTCTTTCGAATCTACGCTATTGTCCTTTTTTAATGTTTCAAATTTATTATAAGCTCCTTTTTTTTACGAATCGTTTGGGGTACAAAGGAAGACATATGTAGAATTGTATGTAGACTGGACTCTTGACCGATTCTTTGGGATAACACTATGAATATTCAGCGAGGAAATTATCTTCAGTATCCATAGTATTTTTACATTATACATCCTAAAGGGCAGAATATTTTTGGCCTCTTAATGGGCCATTGTTGATAAAAGAACGTCTGGCATCTCATACTACCGGCAGAGGATATCCTAATTCTGATTAAGTGCTGTCAGGAGGAAGAGGAAAGGGCATTGAACGTACAACACCTCGGCATCATTTGCTAGATAATGGCGGAATACTGAAAAAAGCTTAGGTAAAAGTCGCATTTCCATATAATGTGGGGAAGTCCATTCGGAAGCAACAGTATAGCAAAAACGGATTACTCAATTGAACCTTCTACAACTTTTTGCGTTTGAATTAAAACACAACTCTAACAGACAGACTACGACCAAAAAATACTTTTACGTACGAGGTCTGTAAATTAAGTAATGAGACTGATTTTTTTTATTCAAAAAGAATTACAATTCTATATTGTCACCTTCAAAATAACTTCCTTCTGAAGCCACACAGCGCTGGAGACGTTTCTTCCACTCCTCAAAGCAGTGCTCGAACTCCGATACTGGAATAGCCTTCAGCTGGTCGGTTACAGCCGTTTGAATGTTTTCGACTGTCCCAAAATGAGTTCCCTTGAGGTGATTTTTCAACTTCGGGAAGAGAAAAAAGTCACAAGGACTCAAGTCAGGCGAAATAAGGAGGCTGAGGAGCCACGGAATGTTTTTACTGGCCAAAAACTCTTTTATTGAAATTGCTGTATGACAAGGAGCATTATCGTGATGCAACACCCACTTGTTCTTGATGTTTAGTCCCTTGATGACCCTTTTTCGAAGTTTTTCAAGAACATCTCGGTAAAAGTGTTGATTGGCCGTTTGACCTTGAGGTAGAAACTCTTTGTGGGACGATTCCGTGGATATCGAAAAAACAAATCAGCATGCATTTGATCTTCGACTTCGCCATACTTGCTTTTTTGGGCCTTGGAGTGTGCCACTCCGTGCTCATTCCTGTGGCTCTTCAGCTTCCTTATTCGCTTGACTTGAGTCCTTGTGACTTTTTTCTCTTCCCGAAGTTGAAAAATCACCTCAAGGGAACTCATTTTGGGACAGTCGAAAACATTCAAACGGCTGTAACCGACCAGCTGAAGGCTATTCCAGTATCGGAGTTCGAGCACTGCTATGAGGAGTGGAAGAAACGTCTCCAGCGCTGTGTGGCTTCAGAAGGAAGTTATTTTGAAGGTGACAATATAGAATTGTAATTCTTTTTGAATAAAAAAATTTAAAAAAATCAGTCTCATTTACAGACCTCGTATTTAGAGGACCAGAAAACGTAATTCCGAAAATTTGTGACGCGCTAGTAAAATTTAAATGAGAGGAAGTCAAAAAATCAAGAAAGCAAGATAGTTTATAATTATGATTTAACATTTTCTAAAATTAGTTTGGCATTCATCAAGATGATCTCAAGGGGTTTATAAGGAACTCCACAGTGTATATTTAGTTCTTGAACCTGGTAAAAGTTTAACTGGCTGAATAACCCCTGGTTGTATTATGTACAATAGACGGCCCTGAGTTACAGTTACAACCGGTCTCTGCCCTGCAGTCTGCAAGGGATTGTTATCTAGTTTATTCTGTAGATTAAACAATCACTAATCATGATAACAATGTTGGTACTATTTAGAACTGGAATTAATAACAAAGGGAGATGTTCAGGGTTAAGTGTTTTCTCCTCCAGTCTACTCACAATCAGTTCAATGAATTTGATTACCACTAATCATTTGAAACATCCTATAAAATCCCTCTTCGTATGCACACACATTTAATTGGAAACTGTTAATTCCACTATTTATTGCTGTTCGTGTCAACTAGTTTGTATCCAGTTATATTAATTTAAAATTATTGGCACAGCTTGTAGTCATTACCACTAGATTGCAGTAAAGTGCAAGATATCAAACAAAATATAATTTTTTTTAAATTAATTTTAGGAATTCCGATAAAGATTTTATTATTTTTAATCACGTGCTCGCCAGAACAAATTTTCAATTTAACACCGAAAAGCTGTATAATTTGAATATTGATTAAATTTTAATTATTCATAAATAAATTTTGGAAGAACTTAATTAAATAAACTCTCGTTTTTTGTTTTGTGGGAACGTTGTTTAAATAAAAAATACACAACAAATTAATACAATTATTTATAAGTAAATGGACATTGTGCAAATAAATATTATAAATTTGTATTAATACTGTTGCTAGTAATTAAAATTGTTTTTGCCTCTTCCTTTACTTCGCCCTAAGATAGTTTCAGTTAGACCAAACCAACCAATTGCTGCCGAAAGTCTGGTTTGTTTTATCGTTTTAAATGGGGTTAATTCGAAAATAAATAATAAATATTATAAATTTGTATTAATACTGTTGCTAGTAATTAAAATTGTTTTTGCCTCTTCCTTTACTTCGCCCTAAGATAGTTTCAGTTAGACCAAACCAACCAATTGCTGCCGAAAGTCTGGTTTGTTTTATCGTTTTAAATGGGGTTAATTCGAAAATAAATAATAAATATTATAAATTTGTATTAATACTGTTGCTAGTGTGACCGAGCGCCGGTAAGGGCGATCAGGGCACGGGGAATTTCGCTCGCTCAGCAGGGGGTACAAAGAACTCGTCAGGCTATGAATACACTAATTTAATTTTCGCCCCCAATACACCAATTAGACAATCACACACAAAGAGTTGAGCTCATTATTACAACATAACTAATACTTCCAAAAACAGAATAAGTAAAAAGAAACTTTCATTAAGTAGTTAGTAATAGAAATATAAAGGAAACTGAACAAACTATAAGACAACATAAAATTAAGATTAAATAAGCAAATTACAATTTAAATCAATAAAGTTGGGCCCTTATTCTCAGACATTATTATTATTATTATTATTATTATTAATACTATCGTTTCTCTTTTGTTAATCTACACTATAGCAAATGTACTCCTCCATCACTACGGCAACAGTTAGCCCCGGCCGGAAGCAATGCGTAAAAATTTATGTTCAATACTCACAGCAAAACAATCCCATCAAACGCATAACACTAGTAATTAAAATTGTTTTTGCCTCTTCCTTTACGTATGAGTCCCAAAATGGAGGTTTAAAAATTAATTATGATAAAATTCTGGAATTTATTTTTCTGTTTTTCTCCATCTAATCTAATCCTTCATCTAATTCTGTTTATCTCCATATCTTTTTTCACCTTCTTCCAAGAACTTCTTGGTAGTAATCTTTCATACTGCATGTTCCTCACATGTCCATACCATCGAAAGTCTTTTTTTAATAATGCACTCCACCGCAGTCTCCTCTTGGTGTCCAATTCCTGTTTCTCTTCAGTATAGACTTTTTTGCTAACCGGTAAAAGAAATATATACATATATTATCTTTCCCCTATTATATATTTCCTATTATATTATATTTCGATAGACATATTTCTTTATTTGAAAGCGGCTAGCACGTGAGAGACCACGTATAGCTTCCAACATTATTATATTATTTACAGTGGTACTATTTATAAACTGCATATAAGCAACTTATAAGACAATCTACTTATAATTCAAAATTATAATTAATATAGAATTAAAGCTTAAATAATTTTTGTCCATTACCATAAGAGGATTTATTTCTCTGATAAAAAAAAAACTTACATAGGGCTCTGTATTATTTTGCAGAATCTTACCCACACTTTTATTTACCTAACTTATTCTTATATAACTTATTAATTCCTCTCAAAGCAGCGGGTCTTCATTCGTGCTAAATAATAATAAGAATAATAATAATTGAAAGTACGTTTTAAGCTGAAAAGAAAATGTGTACCCTTTTATTGAGAATAACTTATCGAAAAGGACAATAGAATGCGCTAAATGTTGGGCTCTTTTGTTGAAGATATACCATATCACGAATAAAGTTATTAATTTAAATAAATTATAAAGGTAAATCTTTTCTCCAAAGATGTAAACTTTACTTAGAATTAAAGAGTATATTATAGCATATTCAAATATCTTTTATAACCTGCGTTTTCACGAATTACTTTTTTTATAATATATTTTTGTCCATTTACGAGTACATCTATTTTAACGCAGGAATATAATGACTGAATTTCGGTTACACTTTTTGCAGAATTAATTCAAGAGAAATATTTTTAGGGCAGCCTGTTAGCTAAATTACTTGAATCAATTTTTAACAAAATTACAATTTTTACAATTTAAATTACAATTTTCACCTGCGAAGCAGCTCTCTTACTACATTTCTTACATAGATCTAGGAGTCGCTGCTGAGAGATACGACATGCACGAGATTAATACTCTAATCATTGCCAGATTGTAAACCAGCCAATTAGACGATTAATTAAGTTTTATTTTCTGTCCATTAGTTTTCATTGTTAAAAGAAAATTGTTATGCATCAAATCTAGCGTGCCGCAATCTGCCTCTAACTACAGCAGTAACTAAAGAGAGAATATTAAAAATAAATCGGTATAGATTTTAAGTTTAGTCTAGTAAAAAAAGACTTGTTCAGCAAATGGTAACTTCATTTTTTAATAAAGTTGGGATGACACTTTTCAATATTGAAACTGTTGGAGGGAATAATTGTGAATGACAGCGGGTGAAATGATTAACCATCCGAACTTAGTTTTTTAGAAGTTTCTCCTTTTTTTTTTTACTTTATTTATTGTCAGGGAGGAATTTTTTATTTTTTAAAACAAGTAATTTCATTCCCTCGATTTATTTTCGCAATAACAGTCATGGCAAACTAAATGTTGATTATTATTTTTGTTTTTATCGCAACACAACACTTTAAATTAGAAGTCATATCAAGCAGACTTGAGTACTGCTATAGCGCTAGCTTTGGTCGAATTTGGCATCCAGGAATTACACCTTTTAACAATAATACCTATCTAATCCTTAAGTCCTTATCTTAACTGACTGCTATTTGAAGATTAGGCAGGATATCTTACCCTCATTTACCCATTTCTGTCAACCGCAAGGAGGTGTCATTGGCGCATTCCTCTACTAGTGTAAACAATGCATTTTTTTTTGTTTAGCCTATTGATTGAAGATGTTCATTACATTGAAGTTTAATATCCTTGGATCCATCGCCGGATGATTAAGACAGAATGATCTCTTAACGCTAATCATCATAACCTGTAAAATCAGAAGCTATCCCTCACCAGAGAGCAGGAGTGGTGGAGACTCATTTCTAATCAAATATTCAGTTATCCTAGCAGAAGTTCTTAAGATTTTGAATGAATTTATTTTCTTCTACCTAGAGAGCTCGTCATTAAAATGAACTGGCACCGAAGAAGGAAATCTATTGTTCTCACTTCTAAACTGCTCTTTTAATGTACTACACATGAGCTCTCATTAAAATGAACTGGCTCCGAAGAAGGAAATCTATCGTTCGTACTTCAAAACTGCTCTTTTAATGTACTACACATGAGCTCTCATTAAAATGAACTGGCTCCGAAGAAGGAAATCTATCGTTCGTACTTCAAAACTCCTCTTTTAAAGTACTTCACTCGAGCTCGTCATTGAAATGAACTGGTACCGAAGAAGGAAATCTATTGGTCTCACTTCTAAACTGCTCTTTTAATGTACTACACATGAGCTCTCATTAAAATGAACTGGCTCCGAAGAAGGAAATCTATCGTTCGTACTTCAAAACTCCTCTTTTAAAGTACTACACTCGAGCTCGTCATTGAAATGAACTGGTACCGAAGAAGGAAATCTATCGTTCTTACTTCAAAACTCCTCTTTTAAAGTACTACACTCGAGCTCGTCATTGAAATGAACCGGCTCCGAAGAAGGAAATCTATTGTTCTCACTTCTAAACTGCTCTTTTAATGTACTACACATGAGCTCTCATTAAAATGAACTGGCTCCGAAGAAGGAAATCTATCGTTCGTATTTCAAAACTCCTCTTTTAAAGTACTACACTCGAGCTCTCATTAAAATGAACTGGCTCCGAAGAAGGAAATCTATCGTTCCTATTTCAAAACTCCTCTTTTAAAGTACTACACTCGAGCTCGTCATTGAAATGAACTGGTACCGAAGAAGGAAATCTATCGTTCTTACTTCAAAACTCCTCTTTTAAAGTACTACACTCGAGCTCGTCATTGAAATGAACTGGTACCGAAGAAGAAAATCTATCGTTCTTACTTCAAAAATCCTCTTTTAAAGTACTACACTCGAGCTCGTCATTGAAATGAACCGGCTCCGAAGAAGGAAATCTATTGTTCTTACTTCTAAACTGCTCTTTTAATGTACTACACATGAGCTCTCATTAAAATGAACTGGCTCCGAAGAAGGAAATCTATCGTTCTTACTTCAAAACTCCTCTTTTAAAGTACTACACTTCAGCGATTTGTGAAAACAATTGAAAGTGATTCATTCAGACTTGCGGAATGAAGTTCTATTAAAATTTGATGGAATCCCGTGGAAGGTAAAAAGGAAATGAAGTTTTTTAACGTTTTCATTTTATCGAAACATAAAGCATGGGTAAGATGTGAAATTCCTGGACTGGAAGGGAACGCCATGTTTTTTTTTGTTTAAAAATGAATCCATTTTTCTAAGTAGCCCCTCTTAGTTCAATTTTCTTCGTCCAATGTTTTTCAAAGAATTGATTTAATCTCTTAAGTAAGGTTCTGGTACTTCAGATACCCATTAACGCTGGCTGGTACTTCTTTATTCGATTCTAAACTCTTTCCAGCAGCAAATTTCTTTAGATTTGTTGTATTGTGTTGTAGATGGTGCAAATCTGACGAATAGGAAGATTGGATTCAATCTTTGGAATTCAAATCCCTCAGGTTTACTATTGCCAAAGCAGCTTTGTTGGTAGATACATTGAAATGATGTCAAATGATTTCTTCTTCGTTTTTCTTTTTCTTTTACAATCCAGACTTCTTTTACAATTTCCCTATTTCTTTTACAACGCAGACTACCTTTACAATCCCGACCTCTTTTCACGTTTTTTTTTTTTCAATAGATGGTCCAGCAGACTTGGGTATTGTTCGCCAGTTTTGTGCTACTCGTATTTGCGATCTAATCAATAAAAAGAATCCCTCATACTTCCCAGAAAACACTGGCCACGATGTTTCTGCAAGTAAAATTCACTTCACCCATTTTGATGCGGAGGTCATCGAGTTCCTCCCATTACTTTGATTGCTTTTTAGTACTGGCTTGAGTGGTTGTCCGATGTCTCTCGTTCACAGTAACAATTAAATGACAAACTCAATTAGATTCTTTTTAAAACGGTCCCAACATTGCTACGTAATGCTTTTTAGTAATTGATTTTTGGTCACCATTTTAAAATGCGGCTCATGGCTTGAACTATACTTTTACAGATTTAATTCTTGATGCAAAATAAACAGTAATCTTTCTTCTGATGTGCCTACGATGACAGGTATCCTATATATATTTCTAATCGCCAATCATTCAATTAAGTATTAAAAAGTTTTTCAATGTTTTCATCTGCGGTTACAGTTACAAGGTTACAGCTTTTTCGATCTTCTTGAAATCCGTGACATTTGAATGAATTTTCAGTGGTGATAAACCGTCTAAAACGTAGAATTTTATGACGATATGAAATTTTAGTTCATTCATTTCAACTAAAATGAATGTAATAAGTAATACACATAACACATTTACTTTTAAAAAAATAACCTTATCTTTGATGTTAATTATTACGACGAATGCGTCACGACAAAAGGTACTAACTTTTCATCTTGCTGTAGTATTCTCTCTAAAACCACAAAAAAATCTATTCCGTAAACCGAATTTTGGAAAAATTGGAGCTTTTGAAAAATAAGAAAGTTGAAGTAAGGGAAGTTAGGATATGACTTCTACGTACTTCACTTTACTGCTATGCTAGATGGCGAATTATTGAGGGGTGCCAGATTTTCGAAGTAGAGATCTTGTAAGGATATGTTCTGTAATTCCCTAAAATTTAAACAATTCTGATTTTACAAATTTGATTTTATCAAACAAATTATTAAAGAGGATGCTGGTGTTTTTACTTCTTTTTTTTCATTTTTAATAATGAACCATCTTATTATTAAGATCTGGAAAATTATTGTGATACCTTTAATTTTGAAGTAAATTTGTCCAAGTCTAAAATCATAATTTGTAAGCCTGGAGGTGGGAAAAGAGCAAAAAATGAAACTTGGAAATTTAGAAATAGCACTATAGAGGTTGTACGCAATTATAAGTATTTAGGAATGAATTTAACTCCGAGTCTTGCACTGAATGTTCATTTAAAGGAAAAACTTGCTCTCTCTAAATTTAGCATTAATAGCTCATGGTCTGAAGTTGTTTGTAATAATAAAATTAGTTTAGATAATAAATATGAAATTTTTAATGCCACCACTAGATCAGTAATGTGTTATGCCTGTCAGATTTGGGGGTTCCAAGCCTTTGATGAAGTAGAAAAGCTTCAAAGGTATTTTCTAAAAAGATTGTTTGGACTTCCAAGAAATGTGCCGAATTATGCCTTGTATTTAGAGACGGGATTATCCCCATTGTATTTGTTTACATTGAAGCTGCACATTAATTATATCATTAGAGTGCTCGAACTACCACCTGACAGACTACCACTGATGATGGCAAAAGAAATAATTAGCAGGAAAATTTATTGGTTTAAAGAATGGCTGCATATATCAAATAAATACAACTGGTCAATCAATTTAGAAATTTAACAAGTAGTAATGTCCGGGAAAATTTAAATTTTATCCTTAACCAAATTGAATATGAATTTAAACAGCAATTTTTAATTAAAGCTCAATCCGCTATCTACCATACATTGTACTCCCAACTCACTTATAATTTAAACAATAGTTATTTAAAGTTAAATAATTTTGAACATATCAAATTTTGCGTTAAAATTAGAACTGAGTCATTGCCATTAAATTATAAGCCATGGTTAAAAGACAGTAATTTTGTTTGTTCCTTGGGCAATCTAAATGCTTTTGAAGACACGTTTCATTTTCTAGCAGTGTGCCCAATTTTAAAAGAATTTAGATTAACCTGTTTTAACAGGAGCCAATTGGACAATGAACAACGTTTATTTTATTTAAATGGCGGAGACTGGATGGGTTTGGTTTTAAGTTCGTTGCTGCGGCGTCCTCCTACAGAGATTTTTTAGTTAAAGAATTTAATTTTTAGTTAGAAAGGGAATATTATTATTAGTGTAACGAGTATGTCTTTATGTTTATAGTATTTATTTCTTATAATTTGTTATTTTGTCCTATTTTTCTTTGTTTTTTTATAATTTCTAGTTGGATAACAGCTTGGCAGACGGTCGAAAGATCATAGTCTAGTGATGTTTTTTGTATATTTCTGCATGTACTTGAATATGTAAATCAATAAACGTCTTTATTCATTCATTCATTCATTCCATCTTATTATTATAAAGTTACAAGTTAGGCTATGTTAGGCAAACATAGCCGTGTGCTTTGATGATAACAACTCCAAATATATCGTTAGCCATTACACAGTAAATGTTTTTCATGAGAATATAACTCTCCTTAAATTTTTTATCCTGGGTAGGTAATTTTCTAGGTGTAAATTACACAGGATGAGGAGCAGATTACAGTGTACTAGATTACATACTGCTCCACGGCCTCAGATATTAATCTTTATATCTTGTTATCTATGGTACCCACATTCAACATTTACCGCTTCTCTTGGTTTAAAAGCTTCTGTATTACAAGTATGTGTTCGTAAAGTGTAATAAATTTAAATTCTTCTTATTTTTTATTTTATTTTTTTAAGAATTTTTGATTACTCAATTTATCCACTCTGCGCATTGCAGATTGAGGAACCATCTTATTTGTGTTTTTTTTTTTTTTTGACCTGGATTTTGCGTCAACTACTACTTTCAGCTACAGGTCGATGTCGTTTCAGTAGATATTTTCTCTGTCTCGTTCTCATATCTTCATGTCACAGCCCTCCTGATATTTCTTTTTGTGCATCTACCACGATCATTAGCCTCTCTGCTGGTATTCCAACTTTCACTTGAGATTCATGTACGCTTCGCTCTATTATTTCCTGCAATATTCAGTAAATGTGCCAAACCATTTCTTGATAGTGTTCTTCCAGAGTAGTGGTTTTTAACTTCTTCTTTTTTTTAAAAACATGGCCCCCTTTTGATTGATAATTATTTTTTTATGCCCTCAACTCTTGAGTGAGTTTTTAAATTAAGTGAACATTATTTTCTGAAAAATTGATCAGTGATAAATTGTGTAGATGAATACAAAAATTATTATAATTATTTTAAATCCAATGCTGTCCGTTATCTTTACGGTGACCATTATTTTTGTATCAAAAAACAGGACAAGGAGCAAAAAAAACCTATAAAAAATATTAATACGTTTATTAACTCGAGATCGGTTATTACAAAACAATGGCCATATAATATGGCCCATGTTCAACCGAAACTGAGCGACTACTTGCACTATACACTTATTAATTAGTAACAAAATGTAAATAGTAACTCTTGTAAATAGAAAAAATAGTCAGTCTTTTAAAATTACAACAAATTTGGTTTTAATGTCACATTCTTTAAAACTATACTAACGACAATAATATACAAATATATCTAATTTTCACAATATGAAGATCAGATCTTAACAAAATCATACATAAATCTTCGAAAAAATATTCATATTTTCATTAATTTCATTGAGTATAATTAAAATTTCATTGAAAAACAGTACAAATGAATAAAAAACAGGACATTTATGCTTAAAAAAAAAAGAAGGACAGCGTCTTAAAAAACAGTACTGTCCTGCCAAAAACAGTACGAATGGTCACCGTAGTTATCTCTTGGGCTGTATTTAGCCAAAAGAGTGACTTGGAATCCGTACCCACGACTTAAACGAATTGAAGTAGTTATCGACTACTTAAAAGACTACTAGACCAACGTTCAAAACTTTCACTTAATAACAAACGACTGATTTACAACTCTAGACTAAAACTCGCCTGGATTGAACTGTGGGATTCAACGAAACGCTCCAATCTTCACAGAATTCAATCGCTTCAGTCTAAAATTCTCCGCACTATCGTTAACTTCTCCATTTTACGTTTCAAATCTAACTATCCACACAGACCTGGAAATTCCGTTTGTAGGTCCAGGTTGGCACGAACTCGCTATAAAAGTTTTCATCAGAACTTGCACTCTCATTCCAATCCTCTGGTACGCCATTTATCATCTCATCACCTTCCAGATCATCCTCCCAGACGATTAAAATCAGCCAGTGGCCTCGCGATTTTCTCTATTCTGGAGAGTAGCTAATTCTGGAGACGACTTAGGGAGTGTTATCACTGGGTAACTTCTCTCCTCAATTAGTGAGTTTGTAGTGGTGTCAGTTATTGTCATTGTTACTTATAGCGTATTTGCGCTGGTGTAACTTAAAAAATACATTTTTTTAAAAAAAATAAAAAATAAATCAGATCAATTGAAATAAGGTTTTATTTCAAACAAACAAAATTCTCCATTGAAATACAAAAATCTAGTTGGCATATTCACGTGACTTCCTCTTATTTCGAGAACCATACTACTTGCTGTCGATGGCCTATTATGAGAGGAACCCATTCAATCTCGTGGCGCTCTACCACACTTTGCTGGGCAAGATAATATCCACCTTAGAATACCTTAGAGCCCATATCAGCTTGCGAGGATCCTGTTTGTAGAGTAGGAAACCTAAATGGCGCTAATGGCCACAATGGTCGATGCGCCAAAATCTCAGCTTTCTGCTTCCAAGTCTATATTCTTGAAAGTAGGGATGTTTTCCTGAAAAAAAGATGTGTCTCCTTTGCTCCCAATCTAAACTGTACATGCTCATAGATATAACTATTATCTTACAAAAGGTAAGAAGCTCATGTACCAAACTAGAATAACCAAACTTGGGTTAAGCTAGCTAAAAACACCAAAACCCAGAAAACTAATGGTATTTACCGAGTTTCAATGTGCGCGCTTACAGAAAGGCCGGTTAGATAATATTTGGTGCCTAAATTACAGTATTTTACGGCCAGATTAGATTTATTCATGTTAAGTTTTGCTGGATTAGAGGGTGAATACAGCTTTGGGGAAAGACTACTTCTTCTCCGCCAACAAAATACATTTAAGGGGGCGCTTTGGTCCCAGATAAGAAAACTTTTCAACATTCGCATAAATAGAGAGCACCAACTTTTACTGAGTGTACTTCTATATACATTTGTATATATATATATATATATACAACCCTAGTAAATAGACATTCATACATATTTACCTCTGGTCTAGAAATATACATAATAAGAATGTAAATAGGTAAATATTGTCGTATTTTTTTCACTTCACATGTCGGTTAAGCTAACGTTATGCTATGGAGACTGCTTTAACATAGTTTAGCTAGATAGTAATTCATTTTATTGATGCAGACATGTTTACCATAAATGGATTTAAATTATTTATAAGAGACTTCCAAGATAGCTGCTATATCCTTCTAGAATTATAATACTGCGCATTAAATATGGCCGCTTAAAACTTCTCTCGACTTATGTTTATAGATTATTTTTATCTTTCTTAGATTGACTTCCCGTACTAGAATAATAATTATTATTTTTAGCTCTCTTTATTCAATTTACAACTGTCTATTGGCAACAAGTAAATATTGATAACGTATATGTGAACAAAATTATTTGAAGGAACTGAATGACGGCCATTCAACGATGTCCAACATGAGTCGACTAACATAGGATACCGTTGTAGTGAATTCAGAGGATGCCCGTTTGAAGGTGATCGCGAGACCATCGACGCTTCAGTCTTCAGGGGAGTATTCGAGGGAAGAGTTGTCTGAGAACAGATTGTGCATGAGCGGATTGAAGTGTTGGGAAACTTGAGAATGTAATATGGTGTAACGGGATTTGGCTAGGTCAAGGACAAAAGGGATTTTTAGGTCAGTGTGGATATTCGGATTGCGTTCTTAGAAAGGAGCGTTAAGGATTGTGCGTAGGATTTTCGATTGAAGGGATTGGATGCGGTTAAGATTGAATCGCTTAGCAGTACCGTTCACGTCCGTATGTCCAGATTGGGGCTAGTAGAGGATGTGTAGAGTTTCTTTTTGTTCGTAAGAGACAATTTGGAGCGTTTGTCGAGGAGTCTTTTGGCCATTCGGTAACGGAGGTAAAGTTCCTGCCGCTTGAGTCGAGTCTGGGGGTTCCACGTAAGGCGTTTGTCCATGTAAAGTCTAGAAAATTCTACTTCTTGACCAAATTTTTTCTAAATATATTAATATTTCAATACATTTAAATTGCTTCTAATATCGTATTAGTTCAGTATTACTTAAATTCATGTGACTTTTTTGCTAAATGTCCGCTAAAAAGGTTTTTATATTTTCATGAGGAATGAAATTTTATTTAAGGTACAATGTTAAACAAATATCATTAACATTCTTTTGCAATCTATGACGTTAACAATTTAACAACCCATTACACACATCTTAAGCGACAGGAACCTAACTTAAGATACCCTCGACTAACAATCCAGATCTATTCTGTGGAACAAAAAGAAACTCAACACAGCCCTAACCCTGCGAACTAACTTTCCCTAAAATGGACTTACGGTCTTGAACTGTACGATACTGCAAAGCGCTACAATCTCAACCGTATCCAATCCCTTCAATCGAAAATCCTATGCACCATCATTATCGCACTTATCTACTTAGCGACCTGGGCGGTCATCATCTCCGACGTCTTCTCGGCCATCTTGGAAACGCTTGAACCCCTCAAAAACTCGCCCACTTGATTAATATTCATCGCCATAAACTTCTTAATAAAAGATAAGTTTCAGTAGCGGTTTTACCAAGTTTCATGTGAAATTTCTCGACTATTCGTTGCTCTACTACTTGTGTAGAATCATGTTTTCGGGCAAAACGAAACTAACACCACTTACATAAACGACGGTTCCGGTCAGACAGATTTCTCTACAAACACGTGAGGCGCTGCAATCGAAAGAGATGGCTATACGATGCAAAGCTGTCGGTCGTTATGATTAGGCGCATGCATAGTTCTTCTGTAGCAGCATCAGTCTCGTTATTTAATAGCCATACCTCGTATATTAATAAAACTGCGAAATGACTATCCCTAATCTGGACTTACGGTCTTGAACTGTACGATACTGCAAAGCGCTACAATCTCAACCGTATCCAATCCCTTCAATAGAAAAATCCTATGCACCATCATTAACGCACCTACCTACTTAGCAATCAGACTATCCACTCTTTCCCAAAAAATCCTTTTTGTTCTTTGCCCTAGCAAAATTCTATTAATCCAGATTTTACATTCCAAACTCTCCCAACTCCAATCCGCTCTTAAGCAACCTGTCCAAAGACTGAAGCATCGATAGCCTCGTGATCATCTGAGTAGCAAGATATACATAAATGGTCATCTACCTAAGCATTCATTTCATCGGCATCCTGAGTTAGCTGGTCTCATGAGTTAGTCATCGTTGGATGCCATTATTCAGTTCTTCTAAACATTTTACTTATGTATTTATGTTTGTAATCATTTTTAACTGCCAGTTGACAGTTTTAATTTAAAAAAAAAAAGTTCAAATTTTCTCTGACAAGTTGAGAACGTTTTATCTTCGTTGGCTGCGCTCAAAAGACCTCTGTGATTTACTTCTGGTGCGAATTTAGTCTTGAAAGCCTATTGCTAATGCGAATTTTGGGTATTTTATGAAACAAAAGGAAATCTATTGAATACGAAATTGACAATATGCCAGATAATTTTAAGTCCAAAAAAATGTTCAAATTCAAAAGGCAGAAAAATGAGGGTCTAGATAATTTTAAGAATAAATATTTATCTACTATTAATAGAGTAGGCGTGGCCTTACATGCAACAGACATTAGCACGACATGCGCTTGTTGCAACTGCGTTCACTGCATGTTTTCAGTAATTTCCTCCTTTAATCCATTTTCATTATTGAATATGCAACTCGACACTTTTTCCTGTTAATTTTAGCAATGTAATGTAACATGTAATCATGATTACTGTCGTGTTCGGGTTACAGTAAGGTGAGGCACTCAACTCCAAAGGCACTTACTCCAATTGCCCTTAAAAAAATTAAAATAATAGATTAAATAAAGTTTCATGATAAGATGGTAATTTTTAAATGCACTATCTAAGAATATTATCTGACCTTTAACTGACCTAGACCGCTCCCGTTATATCTGGATAGTGACTAATATCCTGCATTTATCTGGCCTTCAGAAAGCGATGACATTGGGTCATATTATGAATGATTCAGATTCACAGCCTCAGTAGCATGACTATTCATCACAGCCGTAGGAATCTTAGATGCTTATTTTTTAGATCCAACCAGTTTGTTTATTTCTTCCATAAAACTCTTATCCTTGTGACAGATTTATAAAATTGTCGCTCAAAATAGTGTTATTAGTCTGCATTTCACAAAGCGCTTGTACGCCAAAATAGTACGCCACACATGTGCTAAAATACTATACTGGTTACTAATCATGTGTATACAAAAAGATTAAAGAGGAAGACCAAGGCTAAGATAGTTGGATGATGTTGAGGACGTTCTCAAGAAGATCACGATAAGAGAGGATGGAGAAGAAAAGCTAAGAATAGATAGAAATAGCAATTCATTCTTGAGGAAACCCAAGTCCAATTAGGGCTGTAACACCATTTAACCATTTGCAAACAAGCTTCTCAACGTCTGCATCGTTAGTCCTCAAATTCTTTCCTTTATCTCCTACAGTTTTCCTTCTTAAAACGTTAGAATTAGCTCCTATTTTCCACGTAACTTTTGCAGATCCTTTACCTACCCACAAAATGTTGCATGAAGCTAACCACCTTGATTTCGACCTTTTCAGTTTTTAGATTAGAGGAACAGTGAAAAATACCATATTTCGGCATTAATTTTAATAATTCAATTCAGACATTCATTCTTATCGTCAAATGAATTTAAATTTGAAACAATAATATTTAAAATAAAATCCGTATTTTCGTAAAAAGAAATACATGATAAATGAATACATAAATAAATAATAATGTTAATATTTTAACATTATGTCGTTGGTTTTATCTGTCGAAGCGCACATGTTTAATTGTATTTCATGTTGATTATTTTATATTTCACAAAATTAATCAGTTGTCACTTAGACTTGTTTCACAAATACAATTGTTACGACTTTATTAAAAAAACGTTATTGACTCGCCGCAAGGGCAAAAACTTTCCAACAAACTTTAATCAAAACTTCTGAAACCAAATTAATGTTAAATTTAACTTGGTCACAAATAATATTTGTCAATAATAGAATTATACATACAGAAACACATACGAGGGTCGTTTGAAAAGTCCGTGCAAAAATAAAAACTACTTAATTTTTTGGGGTAAACCTTTTTTATTTTTCAACATAGTCTCCTTTTAGGCTTATACACTTCGTCCAACGCTGCTCTAGTTTGTTGATCCCTTCCGAATAATAGGATTTGTCCAAGTCTGAAAAATAGCCATTCGTTTCTGCAATCACCTCCTCGTTTGAATAAAATCTTTTTCCCGCCAGCCATTTCTTCATATTGGGGAACTAATAGCAGTCTGGAGAATAGGGGGGATGTGAAACGAGTTGGAACCCTATTTCCATTAATTTTGCGACCACAACTGCTGAGGTGTGAGCTGGTGCTTTGTCGTGATGGAAAAGGACTTTTTTGTGGGCCAATCGTGGGCGTTTTTCTTGCAGCTCGGTTTTCAAACGGTCCAATAACGATGAATAATATGCACCTGTAATAGTTTTACCCTTTTCCAGATAGTCGATGAGGATTATTCCTTGCGAATCCCAAAAGACAGTCGCCATAATCTTTCCGGCCGAAGGAACGGTCTTCGCCTTTTTTGGCGCAGATTCCCCCTTGGTAACCCATTGTTTAGATTGTTCTTTCGTCTCAGGAGTGTAGTGATGTATCCATGTTTCATCCACAGTGACGAAACGACGCTTAAAGTCTTGCGGATTCTTCTGGAACAGCTGCAAACCGTCCTTGCAACATTTCACCCGATTTCGTTTTTGGTCAAGCGTGAGCAATCGCGGCACCCATCTTGCGGATAGCTTTGTCATGTCCAAATGTTGATGCAAAATATTATGTACCCGTTCATTCGAGATGCCCACAGCACTAGCAATCTCACGCACCTTCACTCTTCTGTCATCCATCACCGTATCATGGATTTTATCAATGATTTCTGGAGTAGTAACCTCAACATGGCGTCTAGAACGTTCAGCGTCACTTGTGCCCATATGGCCACCCCGAAAATTTTGAAACCACTTATAAACTGTTCTAATCGAAGGTGCAGAGTCACCATAATGTTTATCAAGCTTCTCTTTAGTCTCCTGAGGCGTTTTGCCTTTCATAAAGTAGTGTTTAATCAACACACGAAATTCTTTTTCGTCCATTTTTTGAAAATCACTCGACTTCCTCGATTCAAACGAATGCCAAACACAAAGAAATAGACCGATCTGGCTGAAACTTGGTGTGTGTTCTTCCAAGAGATGCTACTAACTAAACATAACCTCGATACGCGCCAGTGGTGCTATCTCTCTGACTTTGCACGGACTTTTCAAACGACCCTCGTATTTTGCGAACCCTTACAATTCACCATCTTTGATGAAGGACAATGAAGAAATTATTGACTTAAACTTTGACAGAAACACTCTGCGGGTTATTCAATTATTGGGAAATTGTTCTTGATTTTCTAGAGAATTGAAAGTCATATTTTTTGTTGAGGTTTCAATTGAAATGTACGAGTATTTTGAGAAGGCCATTTCCTTTCTATTTTTTTTGCGATTGTCTCCAAAATGAAACAGTTCAAAAAAGTAAACTAATGTCTGTGCTTTCAAACTGGCGTAACGAAGAGTAGAGATATGAGTTGGGAGACCTTTACAAACTACCAAAATCCGTTTAGGTATGACCGTATCTCCAATTGTCCTGCCTCAGACACAAAGCAGTCTCTTAATCTAATTGCAATCTAAAAACTCTTCTCCAGTTTTACAAAAGAAACCAACCAGTAGAGTATTTGCTTTATGGTTGTATTGAGCGCGAATTAAAAAGTTATTTTGAAACATACGGTGTTCTGTTGGTGACTATGAAAGCTCAGAATAAAAACATTCATTAGGTAACAATCGTAAATTATTTCCTAATACGAGGTGTGGCTATTAAATAACGAGACTATTGCTATAAAACATTTTATTTTAAATTTATACATATTTAGTTATTATCACCTTCAATATACACCCCTCCACTATCCCTACAACGCTCCATGCGAATTTACCATTGTTCTGAAACAGGCTGGAAGTCTTTTTCTGTCAGCTCCTGCATGACGCGTGCCGCTTTTTCTTTCACAGCTTCAACGGACTGAAATCGTGTTCCTTTTAATGCAGATTTGACTATGGGAAACAGATACAAGTCACATGAGGCCAGGTTAGGCGAATAAGGCGGATAGCCTAATAACTGGGATGTTGTACTTGGCTAGAAACGTCTTGACAGACAAAGCAGTGTGAGCCGGCGCGTTGTCTTGATGGAGAACCCATCTTGAACTTGTTCTTCCACAAATCGGGTCGTTTTTTTTTTTACTCTTTCACGGAGTTGAGCGAGCACCTCACGATAGTTATGTTGATTAATTATAATCGATATTTTCATCCGTTTTGGACGTGGAAGGGTGACCTGGGCGGTCATCATCTCCTACGCCTACTCGGCCATCTTGGAAACGCTTGAAACTTCTTGTAATAAAAGATAAGTTTCAGTAGCGGTTTTACCAAGTTTCATGTGAAATTTCACGACAATTCGTTGCTCTACTACATGTGTAGTATTATGTTTTCGGCAAAACGAAACTAACACCTCTTACACAAACGGCGGTTCCGGTCAGACAGATTTCTCTACAAACACGTGAGACGTTGCAATCGAAAGAGAAGGCTTTACGCTGCACAGCTGTCGGTCGTTAAGATTTGGCGCATGCATATTTCTTCGTTATTTAATAGCCACATCTCGTATATAAATAACTAATGATGAATGTATGATTAAATATGAATTATTGATTGTTAAGCTAGAAGTAAACAATGCGTGATTGCGCGCTACCAATTATATGATGTTTCCTTGCCGGTGCTTGATGTTTTCTTGAAGCTGGAGATGACGGAATATTGGTGTCCCTTTTACTTCTTTACCACTTTACCTTTGTACTTGTCTCTTATAGCCGTAACTATATCCTACAATAGTAAAAGCTTCTGGTTTACCAGGTTTAAGCCTTGTTTTTATCTTTAAAAAATTGCCAATCGGATATCCTGGCGATTTGACGATGAAAATTCGGACATCTTGCGATGGTTTTATTTTTTTCTAACAAAAATCATGCACGAAAATCATATACATTGAAACAAAACTCAAAAATTCGTAAATTTGGCTTAGATACAACAGAAAATGTCTACTTCACATTTCAGAACACAGATTTAGATTTGCTAGTTCTATTTTCTGTTACAACATTATGCCAGTCTGCCAGATCAGTTTAGCTTTCTGTCTCCATATCCCCAATTTACTTGTTCCTTCTACCACTCTTTCTCTGCCGTCACTGTGTCTTCTTTTATTGGATTCTGTTAACTTCTCTTTCCCACTACCAATCTTCTACCACCAGAGAGCTAGCTGGAAGCTGTTTTCCTATTTCTTAAAGCTATTGCCTCCTTAAGCCAAGTTATCCGTTCTGTCTCCGTAATTCTCACACCTCATACTTCTATTTTATTCATCTCGTTTCCTTTCCAAGTTGATTCACCTTCAGCGTTTACAGTCAAACTTCTCCACTTCTCTGGCATAAAATAAGCCCACCAATCTACATATTTCTTATTTTTGTTAGATTTAAAATCGGTTGGTTTTATTTACTATAATCTATAATCAATCAAGATAAAAAAAATCAAATTATTTTCCGAAAAAGAGGAAAAAATACCACCTGATATTTTTTTCATTGACTTAAATGATGTTATTCGCTGTTAAACAGCAGAATTCCTACAGCAATTTCTAGCTTTGATTCATACTTGTGTTTAATTTCGTTCCAGCTTATTCGACAAACCAGTTTCTGTTTTAATCTCAGAATCTAACTACATATTTAACTCTAATGAAATATTTTGATAATTATTGCATTCTCCAAACAGTTCAGTTTTATTGCAGGGAGAGATGAAATAATAAGACTTAATTAGATACAACTACACAAGAGTTTAATTGCAGAATATTTTTGCTACAAGAACTCGCATGGCCATGGTTGCCCTATGAGTATTTAACAAATAACTCATTAGCAAGAAAGACCTTGTAGTATAAAAGTGCAACAAACTAGGGTAGGTTATATTCCTGGATTCAGGTTACAAATTTGGCCAGAAATAGTTTTCAATGTAATCCTTATAGAGGGTGTTCATTTTAAGACGGCTCAAATGCATTTCATGCTTAAACGGTTGATCTGAGCAAAAAAATGGTAAAGGTAAAATTTGTTGCCCGTCACCTCTAGTTTCTGAAAATGTGACTTGATTTTAGATTCCTACCCGCAAACGCGGCTGACGCGCGACCAAAAGTGAGGGTTTGCAGTTGACGTCCATTTTCATATACACAGTTTTAAAGAGTATAAAAAGTTATGAAAGAAACCGGAAACCGCAATTCGATATCTTCAAAATTAAAGGTGCTAGGCCATTTCAAAATCTGGTATTTATTAATCATATTTCAATTTTTTAACTTGTTATCAAAGAGAAAGAAGAGCACGCGATAGGTCATTTTTATGTATTTTTTCATCCCCTTTCTACTAAAAATATTGCCAAGGCAGTAAAGCTAGTTTTTTTCCTAATATCGGGAAATAAGTCGTTTTCCGAGTGATTTTTCTAATGTTAAGAGCTTTAGTTGTTCTCATGATGCATACTGCATTCATGATACTCATGATTGATAAATTTTTGCATCGGTGGATCCAACGAGAAGAGTGGACAGCAGTTGGTTAGATTAGACGCAGTGACTGGCTTCTTCAACTAATAAATTGAAGTTTAATGAATTATAGTCTATGATAGACCAGCGTGTGTTTTACTAGGTATTTTACGAGTTCTCCTGTGATATCAAGTACAGAGGTTACCTTAAAGTTAGGTTCTTTTGTTATTCACATAATGTAAATAGTAGGGTCTTTATTTAGTATTATTTTATTTTATTTCTTTTATACAAAATATTTCTCTTTTATTCAATGTAAGAAAGAGGAAAAACTGATTGAACTTGATAATATTTTTTGTTACAGAATTAGGTCTATTGAAATTTTAAATATTTTAATCAAACTTCTCCTGTAACACTTGAATATAATGTAACATATTGCTGTTGAATGAGTCTCTTTTTAATAAGAATGTGACGCTAACAATACGTCTTCAAAAATTTCGCAAAAGAAAGATAAATAATCTTTTATACTTAAAATTGGAAATCTGTGTACCTTTATCATTTTATTTTTTTTTTTATAGCTGCCTTATTTTGGTGTTCTTTGTGTCCAAAAGTTTTGTAAAGACTTTTGTACAGAAGAAATTGTACAGTTTGAATAGACACGGACTGCCTTCCAAATAATACTTGCCTAAAAGATTTAACAGTTGGAAACATGGATTGAAGTTGTTTTCCTTATTACGTATAGATTGTGAAGGCCTGTTGATTGTTTCTTCTTCAAGCTTCGTTGTTTCCAAAGTAAATTAAGTCCAACTTTATTTAAAGGAAACCGTACTCTCAGATGACTTAATATTATCAGCTTTTGAAGGGATGGAACTTTAACAATAGGCTTAAAATATGAAGTAATAATTATAACAGTAAAAAACTTCTTTTCTTCTTATAATATTTAAAATAACCTTTAGGCTTCTTACTATTCGAGTTTTCTTATTCGCCCCTCATATTTTTACCGTTTCCTGCACATACACTTTCCAGGACCCTTTAATTTACTGTCATAGCGGTGGCTCCCTCTAACTTCTTTCCCTGATAGTGGCAGTCACTTCTCTGTTACCGATAGAGTTCTCTTTCCCATGCAACTTCCGCAGCGCCCTACAGTAATAACCACTTACTTCCTTCCAACTCCATCATACTCATCTTAAATTGAAATCTTAACGCAGTTATAAATTTTTCTCAATCCTCTCTTTTTTTTTAAAAAAAAAGAAAAAGTAAAATCTCATTCGCTCGAATAATTTTCTTTTTTCTAATAATTATTAGCTCTCTTTCTATAGTTTAAATATTATCATTTCTTTTTTCAAGTCATTTAAGTGGAATACTTCTAGAGAGATATTGGCTTTCCATACTTTTTATGATTTTTTCTTTTTGTTTTACTAGTTTTATTAGAATTAGCAACTCTAATCTATTTCTTACTTTTTCTAATTGATTTAATTAATTATTGATCTAGTTTTCGTAGCTTAACTTCTATCATTTGATACTTGAAACTACCCATACTGCACTATACTATCTGCTAGTTCAGTAAGCCTGTTGAAACCTAAGTATAGAAGTTGTATATTTGCCGATCATTTATAATATTTTTTATCATTATACTGTATTCATAAAGCGACTCTTCTAGCATAGAACCTGCAAACTTCTATACGAAATAAGTTTATGTTGATAAGACGAAATGGAATACAATAATCAGGTACCTAGACAAACGGTTGACATGGAATCCCTATACTAGACTGAAAAGACAAGAAACTAACCAACGCTACAAAACTTCTCGCCAGACTACTTGACAAACGTTCGAAACTTAACCTACATAACAAAAGACTCTTATACCTGTTGTTACTGCGACCTATTTGGTCATACGGCATTGAAGTATAGGGATCGACTTTTCAATTCTTTGCACATTCAGACTTTACAATCAAAAATACTTCGAAAACTTCTTAACGCTCCGTTCTATATTTCTAACCTCACCATTCATAATGACCTCAACATCCCTTTCATTACAGATCTTGCTAAAACTTGTTTCTTAAAATTTCATTCCTTTACAGCAGCTCATTCTAACCCTCTCATAGAACACCTATCTTCCTCCACATTACCAGGCAATCCTCCAAGGAGATTGAAGATCTACTCTCCTCTTAACAGTATAGTGATCTGTTCACGTTAATGGAGTGTCGTCACTGGGTGCCTTCTCCTATCTTCATTCACGACATTATATTACATCACGTTTGCTTGTTGCAACAACCGTTGCAGTCGCAAATTTCAATAAAATAATAATAAATAATAATCAGCCACCATTTATCAATTTTACATTAAATCATAGGAAATAATGGATCATTTAAAACTTGCCATACCCATATTTCTCCACAAAATTCTATTGCATCATAATTCACAGAAAACCCTTTTATAAACAATATAAGACATAAAAAGCCTGTTCTTGCTCAGATGACTTTTCGATCTGCGTTCTTTTACTTTTAAAATTACAACTAATTCCTTTCTGTATAAGCTTTCAACAATTTGAAAGTAACTATTGTCTTTCTATTTTAAAGAATGGGAATAGTCTCACGAAATTTTATTATGAAATGTTTTATGCCATTGCTGATCAAATTAATTTAGGAACTCTTAGGAATTTCAACTACCAATAACTATTTGAAGATTGTTTGCGCTACTATTTATGATGTGGCACTTGGAAAAGCAGTTCTAATGGAAGAAACCGTCTAAAAGATTAGGAATCACCTCCTCTACAATTCATTAGATCCCCATCTGTGTAAATGCAATAATTGCACTCAAGTTTTTTTTGGGCGCATGTCTTACATTTTGAAACTGCATTGGTAAGAAAATAACTAAAATACAAGATGTTACACATCGTCAAAGATCCTATTTATTACGGAAGAAACAAAAATTAATTGAACCAAAATAATAATAATAAAATTATGGAAGAAGGTTATTTTATTAGATAATTGCAATATTTATTGTATTTCATCTTTAGCAATTAACATTCTTTTCGAAGTTACTTAATTAATCAATTTTCTAGATAGAAGTTTAAAGTTACAAACTAGTTGAGGGTTTGCTTAGCCATCTGTAGCTGGACGAAGCATCAATCTTACTCAGTTTAGTGTTACAGTTAGCTTTAGTGTAGCTTGGCTGAACGGACGACAGTTGACCTCCTCCTTCGCCTCCCTGGTTCTGGGGCAGTCGCTCCTTAAATCCGTTCCTTCTAAGTACACTTCGTCCTTTGAATTCAACTAAAGCCGACCAACAACAAACCTAACGTCACGTTCGCGTTCATCCATCAAAATGTCTTCCTATATCTACAGAAAGCCCACTATTTACTAAGTCCTCATTCCTCTGTTTTCTTCTCTTTTTTTTTTAGTAATAACTCTTGATCCTTGGTCGTTCCTTTAACTTACTAAATATGTTGTGGATATTACATTACTGACTTTTGAATGGAAGTATAGCTCATTGTTTATGCTCAGTTCCTTACTTTTTTTATTAAAAAAAGGAATTGATACTTGAGTCAAATATGTAGGCGATATCATCAGAGTTACGAGTAATTGAGTGTCATACTTTTTAGCTGTTTCCGAGTTATGGGAGATTGCAGTGATTTCCATGATTACTGAAAAAAAGTGTTTAAAAAAATCAGCTATAATATGATTCTCAGGCAGATAGATTCTTTCTCTTTGTAACGAAGGTTAGCTTCCATTCTGGAAGATGTAGCAGAGATTCAGAGAGTTCCTTCTGAAAAATATTTCTTTGATTTGTATCGAAAAAGGACTCGTAGGCAATGTTCTGACTAACTTTAGATTCAACTGCTTCTCTGTGTGCTTCTTAAGAATCCAGAGGTCTTTTTTTTAAAAAAAAAAAAATAGAATGGTTGAAGGTAGAACTCTGACAAAAAGAACTTAATAAAGGAATGGTGACAGATGTCCAAATTTCGGGCAAGTAATGAACTTTCAAAAGTATATAACAGTCTTCTAAATAAGTAATTCTTTTTTTAGAATTGGTAAATGCGACTTAAGATTCCTTCAAATTGACAAAAACCGTTTTTTTTTTTCGTGAAATTCTCTTTACTGAACCTCACTTTGTTTTAAGAATACCCCTGAAAATAGTAGAATAGAGACTCAAAGCTTCGATCAGCATCGTTTCGCAAGTTTCATTTCCACATTAAGAGTATTCATTACCCAAACTGTATGTACGAGGGTCGTTTGAAAAGTCCGTGCAAAGTCAGAGAGTTAGCACCACTGGCGCGTATCGAGGTTATGTTTTGTTAGTAGCATCTCTTGGAAGAACACACACCAAGTTTCAGCCAGATCGGTCTATTTCTTTGTGTTTGGCATTCGTTTGAATCGAGGAAGTCAATTTTCAAAAAATGGACGAAAAAGAATTTCGTGTGTTGATTAAACACTACTTTATGAAAGGCAAAACGCACCTTCGATTAGAACAGTTTATAAGTGGTTTCAAAATTTTCGGAGTTGCCATATGGGCACAAGTGACGCTGAACGTTCTAGACGCCCTGTTGAGGTTACTACTCCAGAAATCATTGATAAAATCCATGATATGGTGATAGATGACAGAAGAGTGAAGGTGCGTGAGATTGCTAGTGCTGTGGGCATCTCGAATGAATGGGTACATAATATTTTGCATCAACATTTGGACATGACAAAGCTATCCGCAAGATGGGTGCCGCGATTGCTCACGCTTGACCAAAAACGAAATCGTGTGAAGTGTTGCAAGGACGGTTTGCAGCTGTTCCAGAAGAATCCGCAGGACTTTAAGCGTCGTTTCGTCACTGTGGATGAAACATGGATACATCACTACACTCCTGAGACCAAAGAACAATCTAAACAATGGGTTACCAAGGGGGTATCTGCGCCAAAAAAGGCGAAGACCGTTCCTTCGGCAGGAAAGATTATGGCGATTGTCTTTTGGGATTCGCAAGGAATAATCCTCATCGGCTATCTGGAAAAGGGTAAAACTATTACAGGTGCATATTATTCATCGTTATTGGACCGTTTGAAAACCGAGCTGCAAGAAAAACGCCCACGATTGGCCCACAAAAAAGTCCTTTTCCATCACGACAACGCACCAGCTCATACCTCAGCAGTTGTGGTCGCAAAATTAATGGAAATAGGGTTCCAACTCGTTTCACATCCCCCCTATTCTCCAGACTTGGCTCCTTCGGACTACTATTTGTTCCCCAATATGAAGAAATGGCTGGCGGGAAAAAGATTTTATTCAAACGAGGAGGTGATTGCAGAAACGAATGGCTATTTTTCAGACTTGGACAAATCCTATTATTCGGAAGGGATCAACAAACTAGAGCAGCGTTGGACGAAGTGTATAAGCCTAAAAGGAGACTATGTTGAAAGATAAAAAAGGTTTACCCCAAAAAATTAAGTAGTTTTTATTTTTGCACGGACTTTTCAAACGACCCTCGTATGCTAAATAATATTTGGGTACAAGTAGCAAGCAACCAAGTTAGTAATGTTAGAAAACATAAATTTATTTAACCTTTCTGGATAACCTTAATTATATTTATTGCCTAACTTCCAATTTTATTTCCTTGACCTATTAAATCATCCCAAATAAAAATAATAATAATAATAGCACTGTGACATCATAAATGAGCTCATCCTTTTGCGTCAACTTGTTATAATTGAATTATTAATGCGTAACAAAGGCCTTTTCAGATATATGTTTGATATATAGAAGGATGATTTTGTTTGACAGCAAACTATATCTATTAATATTTATTGATCTATTAGAATTTTTTGGTCCTGCTGCTGATGGAAGGACGTAGTATTGTGACATACTTATTACTTGAATTTTCTCCAGAAATATAGTAGATTTTTTGAAAGCCCTTCGAATAGGAAAACGTGCACACTCGTGTATGTCTATTTCAAAACGCAAGAGGAGAATGTATGAATTCCGTACTACTGCTGCCTCTAATTGCTCCTATCTTTTTGTAAAGTTTCTCGGCTACTTTGCATCATTCCTGGCAATCCAGCACGAGACTTTTTTGAGAACTGAAGATCATCATTTTCATCTGCATCAATATCGGTATCCTATAGCCAGAGAGCGCCAAACCTAGGTAGATTTACTTAATTTTTATTAAATACTGATTTAACATGGAACCCACATACTAAACTAAAAAGACTGGAACTCAACAAACGGAATAAACTGTTACTAAGACTAATTGGCAGACGGTCGAAACTTCCAATAGAACATAAACGACTATTATACAACACCATACTTAAACCAATGTGGACTTATGGACTCGAACTGTGGGGTTCAACCAAACGCTCAAACTCACAAAAAATCCAGGCCTTTCAATCAAAAATTCTCCGTCAAATTACAGATGCTCCATTCTACGTTTCAAACTCTTCTCTTCATAAAGATCTCAACATACCCTACGTGACTGAAACAGCTAAAACTAAATACCGAAAATTCCATAACTCTCTTTCTCTATGCTCTAATCCTCTAATCCAAAATCTCGCCTCCATAGCTATTCCGGACAACCCCCCACGGCGGCTGAGGCGTTGCTGGCCCCGCGACCATCTCATGGATTGATAACCAACTCAAGCGGGAGTGTTGCCAGTGGGCAGCTTCTCTCCTCCAGCCAATCACGTCCATAGCATCATTCATCGGATTTGCTGATTGCATTGTTTGTTTTGTAGATAGTAAATGGCAAATAAAATTAAAAAAAAAAAAAAAAAAAAAATACTGATTTTAAATGGCTAAATAAATATAAAAAATAATTATTATTATTATTTAATTAATTAAGGCGCGTCAACATCTAAGGTTATTGGCGCCCGGAGCTTTTTTCAGTGCACTGCCGGCCTCCGAACAGTGTTCTCTCGTTACAGACAACACTGTCCATCACCGGTCAGTGAGCTGTAAGAAGCTCCTAGGAAGAGAAAATCTAAGGGTCAGCAGCTGAATTCGAACCCGGGACCTCCGCGTGGGAGTCCAGTACGCTATCCGCATAGCTAATCCCTTCCCTAATAATAATTATTATTTGTATTTATATTTTATTTTTAGTACAGTGTACGTAGTTATTGGTATTGCAGAACCCCTAGGCCTGCCAGTTTTGCTCATAGAGCTCATTTAATGGATAAAGTATTATCCCCCGTTGCCAATGAGGAAATTTTTTTCCCTCTGGAAAAAATAATTCTTAAACGGAAATTGTCGTATTTTTAAGTGGGTTGAACCCAAATATCATACTCTGATTACGTCGTTTGTGCTTCAAGCTAGAGGAGTAACCAGTGAAGGAGGGTAGATTGTATGCGCTCTGTGAGATCAAATCGATACTTCAGAAAACTTTATGAGTTGATGATGCAACTGCATCCATTTGTTAGTGTGTGCATGAGATTGCACCAAATAAAACGACTTTTTCTACACCCAATTTTACCCTATTCTTTCTACATAAATTCTAATTATTTTAAATAGTTTTTTTTTAGATGATTCAAGGAAATAACTTGCAGACGCGTTAGGCGTTATTCTAAATTGCAACGTCGATTTAACTTCAAGAAATCTAATCATTCTGACATTCCTCAGATAATCTGCCCTTCGATATAATGGTAACACGGTACTTGTTACCTAGATAAATTAGATTAAGTTAGCAACATTCTTTTGGCAGAGCTACGAGTATAGTAATTGTGAGAATCATCTGTGATGTTGAACACTTAAGGTATTGTACACATCTATTCAGATATAGACACATTGCTTTTGTTTAGAATTTTTTTTCATTAAAATTGAGCTTACAGGAATCCTGAGGTGTTGTGACTTCACGTTTCCCTCAAAACTACCACTTAATTGTACTGAACATTTAATGGGTTCAGCTGATATTAAGGTAAAATTAAATAAGTTAAAGACAATCTGTAAACTAGAAGCGTGGAAATAGTAGTGAAGTTTAGCGTGTAATGTCGCGAGTTTTTTAAAAATTATGATTGCTTATTTATTATTCGTCAATTGGGAGGAAAACCTCTATCTAGAGGTCTTCTAGGTTCATGTTGTTGGGAAAATCTATCTTGGACCTAAGATTCACAGAGGTCCGGTCAACGATCTTAAGAATAAAGAGTTTAAACCGTCTCCACCCTCAATCTATTCCCAAAAAAGATGTTATACGTACCTAACAATCCAAACAATTTTTCAAAATTTAGGTGGTTGTTTCTTTCTCCGACAAACGTTAACTCTACGAGAGGACCGCAGAGAAACATTTTGGTACTGTTCACTTCCTGGTGAACTCAAAATCCCCATATGAAATGGAAGCTAAACTTAGAAGTGCATCTTTATAATAACCAAACACTTTTCGAAACACATTTGAAACTGAAAATTCCAACAACAGTCTGTAGGAAATTAGGAGAGCTCATTGCCCCATGCAATATCTGTTGATAATATTTAAACTAAGCGGCTCCCGAGGTATTTTTTTGTGGCCTACTTTGTTCTGAAATAAAATGAAAATAGAAAAACTTTGTTATGAAGGAAATAGTGCTTAGGGGAGTCGGAGCACTGTCGTACCCACAATTCGCTCCCTCGTAAACCTTTTAACTACTGAAGACGAGTGTACACGTGGCTAAGTGCCTTTTCTGAAGGCCTGCGGGCGTATATAAATTTGCTGACTCAGTTCCTGCGACGTTTGAGAGCGATATGTCTGCCATTCTAAGTGGAATTCCAGTATGATTCGGCTTTAAAAGACAAAAAGAAGTAGGAATTCCCAAAATATATTCTTACGTTCTCAGGTCTTTGAATCCAGATATAGCAAAACTTGTACGAGGCAAGTTTCGGGTAAAAAAAGAATAATGTTCGTTTTATAAATACAATTATTTAATATTTTAATTTTCCTATAGATATTCCTGAATCCTCACTTCAGAATATAAATTTAACAAGATTTGTAAATATGATGTAGCCCGCGTGAATCTTGCCTGAAGCACCTATTGACCAGTGTTTTAATTGAGTTTGACAACCCTGATTTAAAACAAGGTTACGGAAATATGTGTTATGAATGATGATAGACAGTATATGGTTGTTGAATGTAAACACATATTTTATGAAGAATTCTTGGAATAGTTCGGTGTAAAATGAACATTTTACATATTTGGTTGGATTATTACATGAGATTTTACCAGCAAGAAATCATCATAGGTTCAGTCACAATCTATGCTATTATATCACAATCTCTGAAAAAGAAATTTGGCAGCGAGGAACATGCAAAGCCGGCGCCCATGTCCAAAAGTGGGATACGGCAAAAATTTCTGACTGGATTTAAGGCCATTAATTTTTTCTGTAATAATAAAGATTCATTTAGTACTGAGTACGCTCTAACGAGAGATAGGTATATAAAAATAAATGGCCTTCGTTAATGTTAATCATATTTTTTGAAACCAGAAACGTTTTATTTACTTCCGTTCAGACTGTTTGTGTACATTAAAATACTATTTTTGCTTTATATTAAATTCATCCTTATTATACGATAAATAAGCCACTTTCAAAACAATCAACTTTGCATAAAACTTTTTAAAAAAAATTATTCTGTATATTAAAACAAAACCTAGAAAAATGTAAACGAAAAGAAGTATCTCTAAAAACGAAAACATACTTAACTGAAATTTAATTTTTTTTTTTTCAATTTCCGGCGCATACTAACTATATGGGTCATTCCATGTCAAATCAACACGGGGTCTGAACCTCACCATCTCGGATTTTCTTGAAATTTGGCACATGTCTACTATTGGTATAGATTTGGAAAAATATGAAATTTTACTGTGATATGTCAACTGGTTTATGAGTTGCAGGGCTATGAAGTTGCCAAAATTGGGCTGAAAAACAGGGAACCCCGTGTTTTTGAATTACTGTAGAAGCTTTCCTAATTGAGCTACAGACTTGGGATTGGTGGCATTTTATAGCATATATAATGCCCTTTCCTGTGATATGAACACCATATGGGTTAGGATAAATAAATTTTGTTAAATTTAAATTTAAATTTTAAATTTTAAATTTTTTAAAAAGTACATATTTTAAAATTTTAAAATTAATTCTATGAATAGCTAGTAGTGTTATGAATCACCAGGCAAAATATTAATTTGGGACGACAATGGCTTCATTGTTAAAAAAAATTAAGACTAAAACTCCAATCCGATTAATTCAACTCTGAGTTCATGTTAATACAATAATGCTAATAATAATTCCACTAATAAGTCCAAAGTAAAACATACTGTTAAGTAATAGGATCTCTTTATTATTTTAAGCTTGAAAAGGCTTCATTTGTTTGACATGCATCACTTTCTAGTAGGACATATGTAAGTTCTTCCAGTCAGAGTCACAGGATCAATTTTTATCAAAACATCCACTATTGAGACCCAAAGAATATCAATCAGCATTTCTTGGATGCGAGATGATTTAGAGGGTCCAGCTGGATGAAGAAAATTTACTTTTACTTCATCAAGTTCTTCATTTTTCTCTAAAACATATCTAAGCCTCCAGTTTCTTTATAGACTACACTGATATAACCTGATTTGTCGGCTAATTTTAGTTTATCAGGGAATTTTGAAACTTCCATTTCGCAAGCTTCTGAGTTCAAAGAAAAGTTTTTAACCAATATTTTGGATTTACTTCTGGGAATGAAAGCATGGTATGGCTGTGTTCCTTTAATAGCCAATGCTTGAGCAAACCGATTTTTTAAAAAACACTCAGATTCAACATAGTCTTCCCTGGGTTGAATATGCAAAGGCTATGTTGGTGATGTTTTCTACTGCCCACTCAAAAAGTTGTAGTGAAGTTTGGATTTGATTTTCATAGGGTCGTTGCAAACTGGCATGAGCTGCCAGTCTCTTTACCAAACCACCTACGCCATCACAAGGCCCTTTGCCGATTTAAACCAACTTAAAGAGGCTGTTATCTCAGCCAAAGAAGACTGTTCTTGAACAAAGATATTGAATTGAATTATTTTTGTATAATTTGATTAACGGCATAATTTCATTAAAATAATATATTATAATTAATATGAATAATTACTGTAATCATAATTAATAATTCTAAAAATGATTTCAAAATCAATATTTTAAATCTTAATAATTATTAATTATGATTCATTGATTCATTATTACTATTACCAGAAATAGACCGATCTGGCTGAAACTTGGTGTGTGTTCTTCCAAGAGATGCTACTAACTAAACATAACCTCGATACGCGCCAGTAGTGCTATCTCTCTGACTTTGCACCGACTTTTCAAACGACCCTCGTATTTTCCATGAAAAGGAGCTTTAGTCTTAAATTTTTTTAACAATGAAGCCATTGTCGTCCCAAATTAATATTTTGCCTAGTGATTCATAACACTACTAGCTATTCATGGAATTAATTTTAAAATTTTAAAATTTGTACTTTTTAAAAAATTAAAAATTTAAATTGTAAATTTAAATTTAACAAACTTTATTTATCCTAACCCATATGGTGTCGCATATCACAGTAAAGGGCATTATATATGCTATAAAATGACACCAATCCCAAGTCTGTAGCTCAATTAGGAAAGCTTCTACAGTAATTCAAAAACACGGGGTTCCCTGTTTTTCAGCCCATTTGTGGCAACTTTACAGCCCTGTAACTCATAAACCAGTTGACATATCACAGTAAAATTTCATATTTTTCCAAGTCTATACCAATAGTACACATGTGCCAAATTTCAAGAAAATCCAAGATGGTGAGGTCAAAAATGGTCTTTTTTTGTGTTGATTTGACATGGAATGACCCATATCTGAAACTACTTTTGTAGATGAACAATTTTTACCAATAATTTGATCGATAACTTCCTTTTAAAACAACACTCTCTAACTTAGCCAAATCTTCTAGAACTGTAAATATTGCCGGGAAGTGATTCATTTCCTTCTCACTGCAAGTTCCGATTTATCACATTTTTTCTTTTTAGACTGAATAAAAGTTTACTTCTAAATCAATCTAACTTTATCTATGGGTATAACTTATCTATGTAACTTGGGCAGTCTGAGCTGTGATCCAGTTCTTTAAATCGTAAGCATAACCTAAAATGTTTTACTGCATTTATAGATTCTTTTGATTTTTTGTTTTTGTTTTTTGACGTGAATGCGTCTTTAAATTTGCTATCACATGGAGGCAATCCAAAAAACCTAATGATAACAAAATCGGGGGATACAGTTTGGCATTATAGTTTCGAATCTACCGTCTACATCCAAAATTAAATTAGACCACTGGATAGCTAAAGGATCAAAGAATTCATGACGATAAGCGAGGACTGTGACGCATCGCGCGCGGTGGAGGAGGAAGCGCCGCCATTTTGAGATCATTTTGCTGCGTATCGAGATTTGCAATTAGTATAACTTTTGACTCGGAGAAGATACGATGTTCGTTTAAGTTTTAATCGCCAGCTGTCGTCACAATCTATCGATTGTATATAAAACATTAGTGTAAAATAGTGACAGTGAATATAGTAAGGTGTTAGAATAAAAAAATATTATCAAAAATATATAATGTCGGCCTATACGCGTCGATAAGCCAAAACCAAATACAGAGATCGTATACGGTTGGAAAGGGCTTCTCAAGAACAATCGAATGGTAATAATAAAACACCATATGACCGAGACCAGCTGTGCCCGGAACGTAAAAGAATGCGGCCGAGCGGATCAACGACGGTGTCAGTACATCTGCAGCTGGGGCGGTTGAAATTATGCAAGTGGATGATGAAATCGCTTTTACATCGACAACGGACTATATAGGCATAGATTTTGTTCGATTGTCGATTATGAAGACACATTGGGCAGCAGCTAGTATTCACGTACAACACACTGCCATAGTTTTTGTTTTTTTTTTTAGTTTCTGGTTACCCAATAACAGTAACTATATTATAAACAAATAAGGTTTCGCAAACTCAAATTAATCTCTTTGAACCTAATAAATTTCTCATTTTATTACTTCCTTGGCTATAAACTCCTAGAATCTCTCTCAAGTAGCTCTCTCGAATAAGCACAATGTCTTTTAATTTCTTGACTCTTTTCTAGAGCACATAGAAAGATAAACAGAACTTTATTTACTTTTCGGAGAATTCAAATGGTTGCGGCAGTTTTAAAGTTCCTAACTTGCTTTTACATGACTAGAATGTATTAGACTAGGTTTCCCTTGTCAGTTTGTTTTTCCTGTACAGAATTGAGCAGGCATATCAATGGCCGAGACAGGATAAAGTTAGTAAAAGAAGTTGATGATAACAACTTTATTAGCTTCTTAATACAGAATTTCAATTATTTAAATTCAGTTAATACAGACGAATTTAATTGGTTGGCAACTAAGTAATTTCGGTTTTGAATTATAATATAAAACTCATTCTTTTTATTACAAAAAATAATTTTTAATCAATGACATATTTTCCATTTTGTTCGATGACATTTTGCCATCTTTTTTGCAGCTTCATGATTCCGCGCTCCTAGAACTTTTGGTCCTTATCAGCAAAGAACTTTCCCAAGTGCGATTTAAGGTCATTTTCATCTATAAAAGTTTTTCCGTTCAAATAATTCTATAAACTCCGAAATAAGTGATAATCAGATGGAGCCAGATCAGGGCTGTATGGAGGATGTGCCATCACTTCCCAACCAATAATTTCCCGCGAGTTGCCAAAGATCAAAGATGTGTGCGGCGTTGCATTATCATGGTGGAACAAAATTCCTTTTTGATTTGCCAATTCTGGCCGTTTTTCTTTGATTGCTTCTTCAAGTTTCATAAGACAGTAAACCTCTGAAGTGATCGTCTGATTCTTTGGAAGTAATTCAAAATACACAACACCTTTGTAATCCCGCCAAATAGACAGCATGATCTTTTTTTTGGTGCAATTCTGCTTTCGAAGTGGTTGGTGCTGATTCATTTTGCTTGCACCATGATCGTTTTCGCAATATGTTACTGGAAAGGACCCATTTTTCATCACCAGTTATGATTCTTTTCAAGAAAGGGTCGGTTTCATTGCGCTTAAGATGCATATCGCAAATGTTGATTCGTTGTGTTAAGTGAATCTCTTTCAGTTCATGCGGTACCCATATATCCAGTTTCTTAACGAGTCCAAGACACTTTAAGTGAATCCCTTTCAATTATTGTATGGGATACATTTAACTTCTCTGCAATCCTTCGAACAGGTATATGACGATCCACTTCAATTATGACTTGGATTTGGTCATCATCAACTTCAGAAGGTCGACCAGAGCTTTGCTCATCTTTGAGGGAAAAATCTCCAGGACGAAATTTTTTAAACCAATTCTGGACAAGTGCGCTCTGTTAAGCAGTCAATGCCATAAACTTTGCATGTCTCTTTGTGAGCTTCAGCAGCTTTTTTTCCTTTGCGGAAATAAAAAAGTAAATGTTCGATTCTGCACTCCATTTGATATGGACCAACAAGTAAGGGTTTTGGAAAAAGCACGCATAACTTGTTTCTAATGTAACCTCAATATTACCTTTACCAGAGGCAAAGTACGCCACCAACATGACTAATTAAAAAAATGAAGGTCCGCTCCCTGTGAGTGAAAACCGAAATTACTTAGTTGCCAACCCATTAGTAAACATTATCATTAATAACTCACAAAGTAATTTTAATTTTTAAACAAATTTGAACAAATGTTGTTATTTATAAACTAAAATTGGACTTAACAATTTGAATTGTGGTTAATAGTTCGCGGTTTTTGTGGTCCGATTAGTCGGCATCTCATCACATATTGTTTGGTGCACCACAGAGGAACATCTGGTTACTAGTTTCTGATTTGGTTTTTACCTAATAGAGTGAAAACATTTTGGGTTAATTGCATAACAGCTGAATTATTGGAAGGGTAATCAATAAATACCTAGATATTGCAACATTGTCTATGGATTCCAATTGTTCAGATATCATTTCATAAATTCAATCGTGTAATATTTAAAAAGTAAATAAATAGGAAAAGTCACTCTCCATTGTAGCGGTTGCCTTTATATTGGAATTTAGCTATTCTTAAGATTATTGCTGCTGTTAATAATTTTTAAAGATTACTTTATCAAATTACAGTAAAAAGATAATTTATGCTTTAACTCTTTTTGCAGTTTTCAGGAAGATAAACTTTTTTTTTTAATCCTTCTTTGATAATTCGCCAAATTAAGGACTACCACAAACTTAATTTTTGCTCTCTTAGATCAACGTAAATTAACAGTCATTCATTATTACGTATTATATGTTTCTAATTACGTTTCACGTGTTGCATGTTGTGAGAAATTAGTTATAGAGACCACAAGATAGTGTGGTTGAACCATTCAATGTGCTAGCATAATGAACGGTATACGCTCTTTCAAACATAAAACCATTAAACGGGGGCCAGTATATAGTAGGAAGGATTTGGAGTCTAATGATGGTCGGCCAGAAAGGGCATTCAGAACTGTTAATTACGTCATTGAGAGGAACTTGGTGAAAGAAATCGTCATCAGTGGTTGGATGGACTGATTTAGCCTCTGAGCGCCGTTTTCTTGCCGGTAGATAGTTGTTAAACGGTCTAATTAACGGAACTGTTACACATTTAATTAGTAAAACTAAAGTCTCTAGTTGAAAAATAGTCTTTCCTCTTTGTACAACCATATAATAATGTGGTAGAGAAGGACTAAAGTTAAACTTTAAATTTGTAAAATAATAAAGTAATAATAAAAGTCTAAAAGTCTTTATTAAATTATTTTTGTTTATTTAGTTGAAAAATAGTCTTTTCTCTTTGTGCAACCGTTGATTGGATAATTATTCAATCAAATGTAGAGAAGAGACTAAAGTTATACTTTAAATTTATAAAATAATAAAGTAATAATAAAAGTCTTTATTAAATTATTTTTGTTTATTTAGTTGAAAAATAGTCTTTTCTCTTTGTGCAACCGTTGATTGGATAATTATTCAATCAAATGTAGAGAAGAGACTAAAGTTATACTTTAAATTTATAAAATAATAAAGTAATAATAAAAGTCTTTATTAAATTATTTTTGTTTAATTAGTTGAAAATTAGTCTTTTCTCTTTGTACAATCGTATAATAATGTGATAATTATTCAATCAAATGTAGAGAAGAGACTAAAGTTATACTTTAAATTTATAAAATAATAAAGTAATAATAAAAGTCTTTATTAAATTATTTTTGTTTAATTAGTTGAAAATTAGTCTTTCCTCTTTGTACAACCATATAATAATGTGGTAGAGAAGGACTAAAGTTAAACTTTAAATTTGTAAAATAATAAAGTAATAATAAAAGTCTTTATTAAATTATTTTTGTTTAATTAGTTGAAAATTAGTCTTTTCTCTTTGTACAATCGTATAATAATGTGATAATTATTCAATCAAATGTAGAGAAGAGACTAAAGTTATACTTTAAATTTATAAAATAATAAAGTAATAATAAAAGTCTTTATTAAATTATTTTTGTTTAATTAGTTGAAAAATAGTCTTTCCTCTTTGTACAACCATATAATAATGTGGTAGAGAAGGACTAAAGTTAAACTTTAAATTTGTAAAATAATAAAGTAATAATAAAAGTCTTTATTAAATTATTTTTGTTTATTTAGTTGAAAAATAGTCTTTTCTCTTTGTGCAACCGTTGATTGGATAATTATTCAATCAAATGTAGAGAAGAGACTAAAGTTATACTTTAAATTTATAAAATAATAAAGTAATAATAAAAGTCTTTATTAAATTATTTTTGTTTAATTAGTTGAAAATTAGTCTTTTCTCTTTGTACAATCGTATAATAATGTGATAATTATTCAATCAAATGTAGAGAAGAGACTAAAGTTATACTTTAAATTTATAAAATAATAAAGTAATAATAAAAGTCTTTATTAAATTATTTTTGTTTAATTAGTTGAAAATTAGTCTTTTCTCTTTGTACAATCGTATAATAATGTGATAATTATTCAATCAAATGTAGAGAAGAGACTAAAGTTATACTTTAAATTTATAAAATAATAAAGTAATAATAAAAGTCTTTATTAAATTATTTTTGTTTAATTAGTTGAAAATTAGTCTTTTCTCTTTGTACAATCGTATAATAATGTGATAATTATTCAATCAAATGTAGAGAAGAGACTAAAGTTATACTTTAAATTTGTAAAATACAGTAATTATAAAAGCCTTTATTAATTTTTTTTTTTACATAAACAAACAACCATAATTTTAAAAAAATTGCCTAAAATACATGGCAGCAAAAGTGTTTAAAAAGTAATTTTAGTTAGTAAAACAGGATTTTAGGTTAACCATCTTGGACATAGACCGTTGGAGGAGATTTTTGTTAATAATTAAATGCAGCATAAAAAAAAAGCGAATGTAAATCTTTTATAAATTCCACCAACATTACAAACTTTCATGTAACTGAAACTGTTAACAGAATATGCAGTAATTTAATAAAAAGGCCTAATTTTTCCCACTTATGAATAAAATATAAATGCAGTATTATTTTTAACCTATTCGGAACACAATCAAAGAAAGATATCGTTCTTCCTTCACAGAAAGCGATAGTTTTCTCTGCATTGCGGTTAGATTAACAGCTCTAAATACATCAGCAATATCAGCGACTTGATCTTGATAAAACCATAATTTACTCCACTAGAACCTGAAGAAAGGTCTCCCCATGAACAAGGAAAATAAGTGAGTACTTATTATTATATAAGAAAATAAGTAGGTGTGCAACCTTGGCGAACTCTTAAAGAGTTCTGGAATTCTGTCAGCATCACATACTGTAGATGATGCTGAAGAATTTTAGAATATTAACCAACAAAAGAAAGGCTTCGTTTGTTTCACAATAAAGGTTTGCTGTAAATTGCTGTAAGGTCAACACCAAAATCCAAAGATCCCGTTAACTTAAAAAGTGTCTTGACAGCATCTTGAAAGCGATAAATGAAACAAAGAAATTCACATAAAGCGATTAAAAGAATATCTTAACAAAAGGGTTTAATTTGTATTTATTCCAAGTGAATTTAAATGGCAGTTATAGAGCTAAAGCTGAGATCTAAGCTTGACCAAAATATTAACTTTTATTAATAAATTATTAGCAATTTGTTCAAATAAAATGAAGCTCTCCAAAGAGGTAGTAAATTATTAAAGGAAAATGAGCGAATAACTGGCAAAGAGAAAACATTCAATTACTTGGAATATAATGGGACACTAATGTAGAAGAATTAATGAAATTATCTGTGATTTATAATTACCTCTCTGGATGCTAAAGCCTTTCCCAAACAGTTTCAGTTAATGTGCAGAACTGGAGGGAAAGTATAAATTTAATTAAAGCTCTTGAAAAATAATGGTTTGAAATAAGAAAAATAATAATTTCTGTCACAGTTATTTATTGCTCCTGCCTTGTCATGCAGCTGCTCCTCGGCCGCTCTCTAGTCGGAAAAAATAAAAAATTAAATAATCTCCCGTTAAAAAAAATTATAATTAAAAAGAAATTGAGATAAATCATTTTTGTTTTGTAGATCTTATTGTTTATTAAAGGAGAAAAGATGGATTCAGTTAATGTAATTTTAATTTCTGTAGGTTACACTGATCTGGTGCATGTTATTCAACATAAATAACGAGACTGGATGCTACTACAGAAGAACTATGCATGCGTCAAATCCTAACGACCGACAGCTGTGCAGTGTAAAGCCTTCTCTTTCGTGCTTGTAGAGAAATCTGTCTGACAGGAACCGTCGTTTGTGTAAGAGGTGTTAGTCTCTTTTGCCGAAAACATGATACTACACATGTAGTAGAGCAACGAATTGTAAAATTTCACATGAAACTGGGTAAAACCGCTACTGAAACTTATCTTTTATTAAAAGAAGTTTATGGCGATGAATGTTAATCACGTGCGCGAGATTTTGAGTGGTTTAAGCGTTTCCAAGATGGCCGAGAAGACGTCGGAGATGATGATCGCCCGGGTCGCCCTTCCACGTCCAAAACGGATGAAAATATAGATTATAATTAATCAACATTACTACCGTGAGGTGCTTGCTCAATTGCGTGAAAGAATAAGGAAAAAACTACCCGATTGGTGGAAGAACAAGTCACGGGTTCTCCATCAAGACAACGCGCCAGCTCACACTGCATTGTCCTGTCAAGACGTTTCTAGCCAAGTACAACATCCCAGTTTTAGGCCATCCGCCTTATTCGCCTGACCTGGCCTTCATGTGACTTTTATCTGTTTCCCAAAGTCAAATCTGCATTAAAAGGAACACGATTTCAGTCCGTTGAAGCTGTGAAAGAAAAAGCGGTACGCTTCATGCAGGAGCTCACAGAAAAAGACTTCCAGCACTGTTTCGAACAATGGTAAATTCGCATGGAGCGTTGTAGGGATAGGGGAGGGGTGTATATTGAAGGTGATAATAACTAATTATGTATAAATTTAAAATAAAATGTTTTACAGCCATAGTCTCGTTATTTAATAGCCACTCCTCGTATTGAAGTTTGAAATCTGGCTTGAAACAAACAAACGATTTCATTTTGCTGCCGTTATGACAATTCAAGTTTTGTTAGAACTAAACTGTAGTTGGCTGTTTCCATACAAATATGAAGATTGTTGGGGATTAATTCTCTGAGAAGATTTTGTAACGAGTTAAAACTAAATTCTCTGAGAAAATTTTGTAACGAATTAAAACCAAATTCTCTGAGAAGATTTTGTAACGAATTAAAACCAAATTCTCTGAGAAGATTTTGTAACGAGTTAAAACCAAATTCTCTGAGAAGATTTTGTAACGAATTAAAACCAAATTCTCTGAGATTTTGTAACGAGTTAAAACCAAATTCTCTGAGAAGATTTTGTAACGAGTTAAAACCAAATTCTCTGAGAAGATTTTGTAACGAATTAAAACCAAATTCTCTGAGAAGATTTTGTAACGAGTTAAAACCAAATTCTCTGAGAAGATTTTGTAACGAATTAAAACCAAATTCTCTGAGAAGATTTTGTAACGAGTTAAAACCAAATTCTCTGAGAAGATTTTGTAACGAATTAAAACCAAATTCTCTGAGAAGATTTTGTAACGAGTTAAAACCAAATTCTCTGAGAAGATTTTGTAACGAATTAAAACCAAATTCTCTGAGAAGATTTTGTAACGAATTAAAACCAAATTCTCTGAGAAGATTTTGTAACGAGTTAAAACCAAATTCTCTGAGAAGATTTTGTAACGAGTTAAAACCAAATTCTCTGAGAAGATTTTGTAACGAATTAAAGCCAAATTCTCTGAGAAGATTTTGTAACGAGTTAAAACCAAATTCTCAGATTCTCCCCACCACTCTTCTTTTCCAAAATAAAAAATATATTTATTTAAAAAAAAAACTATTACAAATAAAAGTCAAGTTTTTAGTTATTTAAGAGTAAGTACTTCGTTATGCAGCAAGAGTTTAGAGAATAGATTTTCTTGAGAATAAAGAAAAAAAATAAAATTACTCTTAATGATATTGCTGTTGAACGGAGCACTTTAGATATTAGTACGTCATAACATTTTTTAAAAGATCTTTTTATACAAAACTTTCATAGGCTAGATTGTTCCTTTGACCTTTCGTATGAACCTAGTGCATTACTGCGCAGATTATTTTGTCTGTTCACATAAAATATATTAATAAAAATCTTCTTTTTTTTAAATCTTTTATTGGGATTTACCACTGCAACAGTTGTTGCAACAAGCAAATATGGAAAAGGAAAAAAGAAATAAAAGAAAATCATGAGTGGAGAAGGCACCCAGTGGTGCCACTCCAGTAACGTGCTTTGCTCTCACGATAAGAGTAGATCACGAGGCCATCTTCTCTTCAATCTCCTTAGAGTATTACCTGGCAATGTGGAGGAAGATAGGTGTTCTATGAGAGGGTTAGGATGAGCAGCTGTTAGATGAGCTGTGTTAGCAAGATCTGTAATGAAAGGGATTTTGTGGTCATTATGGATAGTGGAGGTTAGATACATAGAGCGGGAGCGTTAAGAAGTTTTCGAAGCTTTTTTGGCTGTAATGTCTGGAGGCGTAGTGAGTTGGAACGCTTAGTCGATGCCCATACTTCGATGCCGTATGACCAAATGGGTCGCAGTAACAGTAGATATAAGAGTCTTTTGTTATGTAGGTTAAGTTTCGAACGTTTGTCAAGTAGTCTGGCGGGAAGTTTTGTAGCGTGGTTAGTTTCTTGTCTTTTCAGTGTAGTATGGAGATTCCATGTCAACCGTTTGTCTCGGTGCAGTCCAAGGTAACGTACTTTGTCCACAGTTGGTACAGGAGTTTGGTTCAAGATGATAGGAGGTAGGATTTTCCGTCTGAGAGTAAATACTATAAACTTTGACTTCGTAACGTTGATTTTGATTCTCCATTTGAAAAGCCAGTCCTGTAAGTGGTTGATGTGTGTTTGTAGAGTTCGTGTAGCGATAAGAGGATCGGAATGAGGAGATAAGATTGCAGTATCGTCAGCAAAGGTGGAGAGGATGGTATTTGGATGTTGAGGTATGTCTGCTGTATGCAAGGAGTAAAGAAGAGGACCTAGGACACTGTCCTGAGGAACAACTGCTCGAGCTAGATGGATATCAGAGTCTGCTGCTCCACAGTTCTCTCTGAAATATCTATCTTTTAGGTAGGTGTCACCCTATTAAGAAACGTTACAACTAAATCCACATTCAGCCTCTTTCGACAAAAATTAGTAAATCTATATTCTTTTATAAAATCTTTAATCATTTTCAGGTAAACAAATAACCAAATAATAACACTGCACATGGGCAAATTATTATTATTTTTTAAATATTTTGTTAAGTTAGGATGAACTCAATAACTCTGTCTTCTTGTTGTTTTATTTGCAAAATAGAATTCATGGCAATGCTTAAAATAATAATGTTTTAAACATGCAAGGCAGATCACTTCCTTGAACGGCAGTCATGCAAATGTATAATAACAACTAGTATTTAATAAATATGTAGAAAATTAGATAGATTTATTTTCAACAAACTTTTTGATTCATTAATTTATTCAACTTAATTGTAAATGTTTTCATCCAATCTAGAACATTTTATAAATTCTAGAAATATTATTTCATAAATAATAATAATTTTAAAAAAAATCCCGTAAAAGAGTTTTAAAGAACTTTCAATAACTATCGCCATAACTTTCAACACTAAAAATAGCTATCATGAACTGTTAAATTTTATGAGGATACTCTTAACGCTTTCAAGATTTAGTAACCGTTAAATACAAGTACACATATGTTTCATAAAGTTTTTGTTAACTGCAATAATCTGTTAAGTATTTTAGTTATTGAGAATACAGGATAATGTTACTCTTAAACTCTTCCAGTATATTAAAATGGTCTAATTTTGTAAAGAAACCAAAACAAAACAAAAATAAATAAAAATACAAAAAAAAAAAAAATACTTTTTTAAAAGTTGTCCTGGAAACGATGTCGGATTCCCCAAGGATTTTGAACTTTTGACCCAGAAGGAAATATAAACTTTACATGATTTAGGTTATACTATTACTAACACCCAAAAATATAAACACGATTTCCTAAAAACATCATTTTCGTATTTCCCTTTGGGGATATTTTTCATAAAGTATACTTTACTTTTTTCCAGTAGAACTCCAATTTTGAAAGTCAAGTGATGGCAAATTGTGCTCATCACTTCTGGGTCAAGAAACTTACCACTTTTTTATTGGAACTTTCAGAATGTTTTACTCACTAACAGTTTTCAATGTTTATAAATTTTGCTGTACTCCATTCCAATAGACTGACACCCACTCTGTTCACTGCATACAGGGTGAACCAGTAAGTAATATTCATACAGGTCAGTATGTGTAGTACATCTAAAGTGGAGTTCATATTCAAGAAAATGTTAGGAAATTGAAAGGCCAAGTCTAACAGATCAGGGAAGTTTATAAGATACCTAGTTGTGTTGGTTAATACCTAATTCCGATATAAGGATTATCTGTTAGTGGGTTCAAAGGGTTGTTAAGGCTTATTCACATTCTTATCTTTTTCAACAGTGCGGTTATGTGTGAAATTGTAATTTGGTGTAAATACAAACTATATGAATTTTTGTTTAAGTACTTGTTTGCCACTACAGCTTCCACTCATCTACACAAACTACAACCCTGGGCCAAAATGTGGAGAGTCAAATTCAATACTCAAAAGTGCGAACAGATAGCTTTTACTCTGCGTCGTAATTCTTGTCCCTCTATAAATTTCAACTCAATTCCTCTTCCTTCTGCTAATTTAGTTCGCTACCTTGGGATGTACATCGACAAAAGACTAACGTGGAATCCGCACACTAAACTGAAAAGACTTGAACTCAACCGACGAAACAAATTACTACTGCGACTAATTGGCAGACAATCTAAGCTGCCACTGGAACATAAAAGACTAATATACAACTGCGTACTCAAACCGATCTGGACTTACGGACTCGAACTGTGGGGTTCAGCCAAACTTTCCAATTCACAAAAGATCCAGTCCTTCCAATCCAAAATACTCCGTCAGATTACTAATTCTCCATTTTATGTCTCTAACGACTTCAAAATCTCATACGTAACTGACGAATCTAAATCTAAATATAGAAAATTTTTTGACTCTCTTCCACTCTGTACCAATCCTCTTGTTCGAAATCTCGCCTCTAAAACGATTCCAGATCGTCCTCCACGACGATTGAAACGCTGTTGGCCTCGCGACCAGCTTCAGTAGTGCAAGAAACACCAGCGAGAGTGTTGCCGGTGGACAGCTTCTCTCCTCAAGCTGATCCTGTCATGAGTGTTCGTTTATCGTATTCACTTATTACATTTTATTCTTTGTAGATTGTAAATAGCAAATAAATTTAAAAAAAAGAAAAGAAAAAGTACTTGTTTAAAATATTTCCTAACATTTTCTCAAATATTTCAGATAGATTCAGAGGGAAGGGATTAGCTATGAGGTTAGCATACTGGACTCCCACGCGGAGGTCCCGGGTTCGAATCCAGCAGCTGACCCTTAGATTTTCTCTTCCTAGGATCTTCTTACAGCTCACTGTCCGGTGATGGACAGTGTTGTCTGTAACGAGAGAACACTGTCCGGAGGCCGGCAGTGCACTGGAAAAAGCTCCGGGTGCCAATAACCTTAGATGTTGACGCGCCTTAAATCATAAAAAAAAAAAAAAAAAATTTCAGATAGATCAGAAGTAAATGTTTAAAGTGCAATTTTGTAACCTTTGACTTCCTTATTTTAGACAATCTACTTAAAAATTGACTACTGGTCCATCTAAAAGAGTTTTCAATGAATTAAACAACTTGGTAAACTAACATTGTTGTGTGCTCGCGAACACGTTTTCTTGCAAAACAAACGTAATTTCTCATACGAAGATAAAAGGAATCCTGGAAAATGATATACCGTTAGAAAGCCCATTAGGGCAAGGAAACTTTTATAAAAAGTGCCAGCACCTAGGTCTGATAATGATCACATAAGAGGGCCTAAGGAGTTTTCTTAAACATTTTCGAATACTTTTATTTTTCCAGCATTCAGGAGGAAGATTGAGGCTGTTTGGAGAATAACTTATGCTTCGAAATGGTGTCAATCTTTAGAAAATTTATCTGTCTCTCTAACCGCGTCATCAGAATCGAATTCGGACTAAAACTTTCCGAGTAATAACATTTTTATTGGAAAAAAAGTAATGATTCTAGAAAACAAAATTAAAGTGACGTCTCTCAAGAACAGTGGAAAATATGAAGTTGGCCATTATGTCATTGTACTCCCCTTTAGATGTACTACACACAGTAGGCCTATGGACATTTCTTGCTGGTTCACCCTGTATATATGGACCAATTAGTAAAACACCAAGAGAAAAGAGACAGCTGATCTACATAATAAACGCATTTTATTTAATGCTTTGGGTGGTACTTATAATAAAATTATAATTATATTTGAAGTACTTTTTACCAAAAATAAAGGATTCAGATAATATCATTTAACTTAGTTGTAATTAATAAACATGGCAAAAAAAACGTTAATAAAGCTAATAAATTTTGAAGAATAACAATTTTTAGTACCCACTCCCATTATGTGAGTAAAAAATTAATATAAACAAAAAATCTGGGAAGGACCTCATTTTTTCATTAAAAAAAACCAGAATATTAAATATCCTTTAGAAAAAAGAACTTTGTGGTAACGAAATAATGAATACAAGGCTGCTTATTTTTTCAGAAAAATAATTTATTATAAAAGGCATTAATACTTTGGGCGTAGTACAAATATGGCCATTTTTATTAATCAAATATTACCCGAGCGCTGGCAATTTTTAACTTTGCCATCACAATTAAGACGATCAGCGCTCTCCTTTTCAACCCAATTATTTGATCTAGTAATTTGATCTTGAAATATTGTTTTCCCGTTGTCACCCCAAATGTACCTCTTCTTCTTGAGGCTATATCTAACCACTCTTCAGCTCGTTTCTTCTTTCTCAAGGGATTTATTTTATTAATTTCATTTTGAATTGAATTTTAACAATATTTATTCATATGAATATATAGGCTTCGTGACCAGAAATTGTTAAACTAAGGATTCAAGATTGGCGAGGAATCGGTCCAAATAAAAAACAAACACGTCTTTTTGTCAACGTTTCGACAAATATATTGTCCTCTTCAGGGCCCGGGATATTACAAATACAAAACAATTTACAGAGTCAGTAAACATAGAAAATCAGTAAAAATTCCATTTTATAAATTTCAATAATTATAAAGAATTTATTGTATTTTACTGTTTATTTTTTGTATTACTAATTTTTACTGTTTTTTCTATGTTACTGACTCTGTAAAGTGTTTTGTATTTGTAATATCCAGGCCCCTGAAGAGGACAATATATTTGTCGAAACGTTGGCAAAAAGACGAGTTTGTTTTTTATTTGGACCGATTCCTCGCCAATCTTGAATCCTTAATATTTTATTCATTTATTTCATTTTATTATTTTCTTTGTTTAATGACTGTACTAAACAAAGCTGAATTAAGGTTAGGTTAGGTTAAGGTTAAGCTGGATGTTGTTTTTATTTTCCATTTTCCTGGCGTGCTTAAGGGATGTTGTCTTTTCCATCATCTTTTCCCCTTACATATTCTTATCTCTATGTCTCAGGTAAAAAACCTAGTGGAAAAGTAAAAAACAAATTATGACTGCAATGTTTCGCCACAATTAGCCGACCTTTTTGCATTTTCTTTCTCATTTTTCATCCCTAAATTTTATATATATTTTACTATATTTCTATATTCCGTTTTGTTCACTTTTTTCATGTTTTCATAAAAACCTGCTGCCTCCAGACATAACATATTCTTCTTTTGCATAAAAATGTTGAAGTTTACAAAGCAAATTCTAGTATACTGTGTTTTTCGTTTTTCTCTTGTAACTGAATGGTTAACTAATTAAGCTAAATTCAAAGGCGCTTTATGAATTTAAAATTCATAGAATAGCTTAGTAGTTTTGTTCTGAGCTCAGAAAGCGAAGGTTCCATTAACTCTTGACTCAATTTAGCTGTTTGGTCGCAGGAACACGCTAAAGGATCTCAGGTTGTGCACAGCACCCTTAGATCACTTTTTTTAAAAAAAAAAATTCGACTGAAATGGTCCTTTATTCCACAATAGAACGCTGAAGAAGGTAAAAGTCTCCTGCGGTACATGTCTTTTATTTTTATATTTGGCCATGCGCTGCAAAAAAAAAAAAAACAAGACGATAACTTCTATCTATACTTTTAGCCATCATACCTCCTTCGGTAAGAGGGAATTCAATTTTAAAAGCAATCTCTAAAAAAACCCAGAGTGCTATAAGAGTCTTGCAGGCCCATGCTTTCTTTGCGGATTCTCTTGCTGTGCCAAAAAATTTGCTACTTTTCGAGCAGATATACTCTTTGCGAGAGTTATCAGTTTTAATTATTATTGGTGTGATGTGATAACAGAAGAAAAAAATATAATTTTTAATTATAAAAATTATAACTAGTGGTGCCAGTCAGACGCTAGTGCCGCGGTCAGTGCACGGGCAAAAAGGGACCGCCCGCCAAAGACACACCGCTTTCAAAAGGGTCATTATACGGTCAGTATACAGTGACTACCTGGCTACAGCCCTTTGACAACATCCAACACCTTTCACCGGCCTATTCAAGACTAGGGTCAACACACGGCAAGAGATGTTTGAGTGTGACCCGTAATTACAAGACTTGTCAATGTGTGGTGAGGGCTATATACGGTCTCTCTACAGGAAGTGGGGCATCAGTCGATGATTATTCTTCAGATTTTTACCACCGTAACCTCAAGATTCTACCAGCGAGTTACACCGCGAGCGCGTCCCTATCTAAGTGTTTAAACATATATGTATTCAACGTCGTTATAGTTGTGCATTCTAGTTACAATTTAAATCATTCTAAATTATTGTTAAAATATATATATTTATTTTCCGAATATCAACTCTTTATCTATCTATCAAATCTCTAACTAATTCCCGCATCATAAACCTCCTCTTCAAGTCATCTGAACCCATTACATTGGACTACGATTCCTGGACATTTTTTGGACATTCATGTTGAATTTTACTTTAATTAATTGGAATTTTGTTACAATTTTCACTAACGCAGTTTTTATCTTATTTTAAATTTATCATGTTTTGAAATTGTTATTACTTTATCTGGACCTCTCACCTAGGATAGGGATAATTTAATTTACGTGTCAAAATGGCGGCCCCCAAAGTAATTTTTTTGTAGCCCACGTTGAATAGAAAAAAATTGTTATGAAAAAAATTAGCTCTTAGGAAAGATCGAGGCAATACCGAATCCACAATTTCCTCCCTCGTTAACTCTTTAGAAGACGAGTTTACGCGTGGCCCAATGCCTTACCTGGAGAACTGTGGGCCTTGCATAATACACCTTTCTCAGTTCCGGAAGCGATACGCGGTGTGGCTATTAAATAACGAGACTATTGATATAAAACATTTTATTTTAAATTTATACATATTTAGTTATTATCACCTTCAATATACACCCCTCCCCTATCCCTACAACGCTTCCATGCGAATTTACCATTGATCGAAACAGTGCTGGAAGTCTTTTTCTGTGAGCTCCTGCATGACGCGTGCCGCTTTTCACAGCTTCAACGGACCGAAATCGTGTTCCTTTTAATGAACCCATGACTTGTTCTTCCACAAATCGAGTCGTTTTTTCCTTACTCTTTCTTGGAGTTAAGCAAGTACCTTAATACGGTAGTAATGTTGATTAAATATAAAAGATTTTTTCTTCCGTTTTGGACGTGGAAGGGCAACCCGGGCGGTCACCATCTCCGACGTCTTCTCGGCCATCTTGGAAACGCTTGAACCACTCAAAAACACGCGCACGTGATTAACATTCATCACCATAAACTTCTTTTAATAAAAGATAAGTTTTAGTAACGGTTTTATCAAGTTTTGATGTGAAATTTCACAACAATTCGTTGCTGTACTACATGTGTAGTATCATGTTTTCGGCAAAACGAAATTAATACCTCTTACACAAACGACGGTTCCGGTCAGTCAGATTTCTCTACAAACAGGTGAGACGCTGCAATCTAAAGAGAAGGCTTTACGCTGCACAGCTGTCGGTCGTTAAGATTTGGCGCATGCATAGTTCTTCTGTAGCAGCATCAGTCTCGTTATTTAATAGCCACTTATCTCGTATGTCTGCCACTCTAAATGGAATTCCAGAATGATTCGGTTTTAAAAGACAAAAAGAAGTAGGAATTCCCAAAATCTCTTCTTACGTTCTTAGTCTTTGAATCCAGATATAGCTAAACTTCTACGAGGAATTCGCTGGCCAAGTTTCTGGTAAAAAAGAATAATTTTCGTTTTATAAATACAATTTTATAGTGTTTTAATTATTCTATCCATATTCTTGAATCCTCCACTTTAGAATATATATTTAACAAGATTTGTACATGTGAATCTTGTCTGTAGCACCAATTAGCCCGTATTTAAATTGAGTTTGACACCCCTGGCGTAGGAATTCATCAGGTAAGGAGCAAATTGCGGTCAGACTGTTTCGGTCATCCTTTGATCGTTTTGTTATTAACATCAAAAGTTAACGTAACTTTTTTTTTATGAAAGAACAAAGTAATGAGTTATATAAGATATTTTATTTTAGTAATGAAGCTAAAATACTTGTGCTCTAAAAGAAAGAGGTTGGTCCCATTTTATGGAGGTAAGATGGAGGAAGCAGAGTTTCATTATGTAGTTGTTAGTAATTAGCGAAAGTAGACCTAATAGGAGTCGGCACGACTGTTTCCTCCAGGAACGTATCTGTGTAAGAGGCAGTGCACACTAAGGAAGCGGTCGCAATGCAGCAGTTGATTCTGCTCAGACCTCCCAGCAGTGGTACGCTTTGTCTAGGACTATTAGATGGAAAGCAACCATTCCTCCACAGTGGGACCATACTGGCGATCTCTTAACTTTTTACTAGTACCTCGCTTCTCAGCCTCAAGTCCTTCTATACAAACTCTACCCTTTTTACTACCGAAACATATGACGACGCACGTAATTGAAAAAGCCTATATAGCTGTACTGAACTTCCATAAAGACCCCTCATAGTACAATACCTACCCGTACAAACCATCTTTGTTTACATCATTAAAAAAGAAAAAGTTCTACTTTATTTTATGTTTAAAAATCTCATTTTATAAATTTATTTATCGTTAAAGACGTAATAAGGAAGAGAAATTATGGCCAATTTCAATTTTATTTCCTTTTCCCAAGCTATCGATCTATCGACTTTGTAAACTGAAATAGAAACAATTAACCATTACCTAGGGAAGGGATTAGCTATGCGGTTAGCGTACTGGACTCCCACGCGGAGGTCCTGGGTTCGAATCCAGCTGCTGACCCTTAGATTTTCTCTTCCTAGGAGCTTCTTACAGCTCACTGTCCGATGTGTTCTTACAGCTCACTTACCGACAGTGTTGTCTGTAACGAGAGAAAACTGCCCGGAGACGGCAGCGCACTGAAAAAAAGCTCCGGGCGCCAATAACACAAGATGTTGACGCGCCTTAAATCATCAAAAAAAAAACTGTGGCTGTGTCATGGACACGGCCGTGTGTTGTTCGTGAATACGTTTACGTAACGGGTTATATTGTTTATATAAAATATTTTACATCTGCAGAAGTACTAACACCGTCGTTGATCCGCTCGGCCCATTCATTCTTTTACGTTCCCAGCACAGCTTGACTCGGTCATATGGTGTTTTATTATTACCATTCAATTGTTCTTGAGAAGCCCATTCCAACCGTATATGATCTCTGTATTTGATTTTGGCTTTTCGACGCGTATAGGCCGACATTATATATTCTTGATATTATTTTTTTATTCTAACACCTTATTATGTTCACTGTCACTATTTTACACTAATGTTTTATATATAATCGATAGATTGTGACGACAGCTGACGATTAAAACTTAACGAACATCGTAGCTTCTCCGAGTCAAAAGTTATACTAATTGCAAATCTCGATTCGCAGCAAAATGATCTCAAAATGGCGGTGCTTCTCCCTCCACCGCGCGCGATGCGTCACAGTCCTCGCTTACGAAATGAATTCTTTGATCCTTCAGCTATCCAGTGGTCTAATTTAATTTTGGATGTAGACGGTAGATTCGAAACTATAATGCCAAACTGTATCCCCCGATTTTGTTGTCATTAGGTTTTTTGGATTGCCTCCATATGATAGCAAATTTAAAGACGTATTCACGTCAACAAAAAAAAAAAAAAATTAACCATTACCCTTTGAGCTTAAACCACACAGTTTAAACCAGCTAAAATGAAATCAAAATAGTTGAATTAAAGTTTAAATTATGTTATCAAAACCCACTGGTTTTTAGTGTTAACTAATCAGTGTAATATCAGTGAAGATGTCCCAGTGCCTTATCGATAGCCCTGCAAAAAGAAATGAAAGAAGATCTCTAGCTAGGAACACCCACGTCTGTTTCTGACTACAGTTCTCGAGTTCTTATTGAACACTTCTAAAACTATCCAAAATGAAATTTCCCCTCAAAAAACTACTCAAATAAAAACTTGTTCTTTTACGAGGCGTATTTTTTAAGTACTGTTTTGAAATAAAAGAAAAACCAGTACACTTTTCTTAACAATTTTTATTTTTACATGAAAGCCTGATATCTTAATTTATTTTTCTAACATACATACGAGGGTCGTTTGAAAAGTCCGTGCAAAAATAAAAACTACTTAATTTTTTGGGGTAAACCTTTTTTATTTTTGAACATAGTCTCCTTTTAGGCTTATACACTTCGTCCAACGCTGCTCTAGTTTGTTGATCCCTTCCGAATAATAGGATTTGTCCAAGTCTGAAAAATAGCCATTCGTTTCTGCAATCACCTCCTCGTTTGAATAAAATCTTTTTCCCGCCAGCCATTTCTTCATATTGGGGAACAAATAGTAGTCCGAGGGAGCCAAGTCTGGAGAATAGGGGGATGTGAAACGAGTTGGAACCCTATTTCCATTAATTTTGCGACCACAACTGCTGAGGTGTGAGCTGGTGCGTTGTCGTGATGGAAAAGGACTTTTTTGTGGGCCAAACGTGGGCGTTTTTCTTGCAGCTCGGTTTTCAAACGGTCCAATAACGATGAATAATATGCACCTGTAATAGTTTTACCCTTTTCCAGATAGTCGATGAGGATTATTCCTTGCGAATCCCAAAAGACAGTCGCCATAATCTTTCCGGCCGAAGGAACGGTCTTCGCCTTTTTTGGCGCAGATTCCCCTTTGGTAACCCATTGTTTAGATTGTTCTTTGGTCTCAGGAGTGTAGTGATGTATCCATGTTTCATCCACAGTGACGAAACGACGCTTAAAGTCCTGCGAATTCTTCTGGAACAGCTGCAAACCGTCCTTGCAACACTTCACACGATTTCGTTTTTGGTCAAGCGTGAGCAATCGCGGCACCCATCTTGCGGATAGCTTTGTCATGTCCAAATGTTGATGCAAAATATTATGTACCCGTTCATTCGAGATGCCCACAGCACTAGCAATCTCACGCACCTTCACTCTTCTGTCATCCATCACCATATCATGGATTTTATCAATGATTTCTGGAGTAGTAACCTCAACAGGGCGTCCAGAACGTTCAGCGTCACTTGTGCCCATATGGCCATCCGAAAATTTTGAAACCACTTATAAACTGTTCTAATCGAAGGTGCAGAGTCACCATAATGTTTATCAAGCTTCTCTTTAGTCTCCTCAGGCGTTTTGCCTTTCATAAAGTAGTGTTTAATCAACACACGAAATTCTTTTTCGTCCATTTTTTGAAAATCACTCGACTTCCTCGATTCAAACGAATGCCAAACACAAAGAAATAGACCGATCTGGCTGAAACTTGGTGTGTGTTCTTCCAAGAGATGCTACTAACTAAACATAACCTCGATACGCGCCAGTAGTGCTATCTCTCTGACTTTGCACGGACTTTTCAAACGACCCTCGTAATTGCCACTAACATAAAAGGCACTTATCGAATCGTACAACCCAGCTTTAGAATGCCATCCTGATAGAAGTCTGACCGGTTTTATCCTCATCATCGTCGTCGTGGCGCTCACCACCTAGATGTATCTTCTAATACGGAAACAGGTGGCAGTCACTGGGAGCTGGTACGAAGAGTGATCAAGTTGTTTCCAATCAAATGATCTTATAAGATCTTGAGTTGGTTGATCTCGTTATCCAGCATATTGGTATTATCCAACATAGAGGTGGACATCTGTTTCAAAATTAAGTATTTTTCTTTTTATATCAATTAAAAAAAATTTGAAAGCACAAATAAATGAAAATTGGAACAATTAGTTTATCATATGTTTACCTAAAATGGAGGCACTAAACAAAACATTTACAATTATCCTGAATTAAGAAAGATAGAGTGAAAATGACCAATGGATATCAAAAATTTAATTGAAATAATAACAAAACCACTGCCGTGGGCAATTTTAATCTGGTGAAATGTTTCCAGCGCTAGAATTTTATTTTATAAATACTGATCTCGTATTTCAAACTACACGTTTTTGTTATTTAATATGTATTATAATGGAATACCACCCTGTTGTTGATTGAAGATCTGTAAATGTTAATCCGAAAGCTGACACTTTGATGGTGCAACTATTGTGCAATTGTTGCTAATATAAGTTAAATTGAATTTATATTCAATCATATGTAATTATTTAATTTGTGGTGCTATTATGGCTTGAATAAGCATATGAGAAGCAATCTAATATCAAAAAAATACAAAAGTGCTTCTCTATAAGACCCTGACCCGTCCTGTATTAACATATTGCTCCGAAGCTTTGGTGATTTCAAAAAAAGATGAGAGGATGCTGCAAGTGTTCGAGAGAAAAGTTCTTCGACGAATTTTTGGCCCTATTAAAGAGGGCGCGATTTGGAGCAGAAGAAAGAATCGGGAACTGCAGCATCTATTCCAGGAAGTAGACATTGTAAAAATAATTAGGCTTGGCAGGATCAGAAGGGCAGGCCATGTGGCAAGGATGTCTGAGTTGGAAACACCCAGATAGCTTCTGCAAGAAGATGTACATAGGATCAGGAGAGAGGGCAGACTTAAATTGAGATGGAATGATGGGGTAGGCGTGGATGCCAGAGTCCTGTGAGGAATTGGAAGGTTGCTGCAATGGATAGGGAGGACTGGCGGAAGCGGATTGAGGAGGCCAAGGCTCAGTAATGGGCTGTAGTAGTAGTAATTATTTAATTTGTAATCGTATGACAAAAAGTCCAAAATTTTTATGATAGTTGCTAAAAGTTAGAACCAAAAAAAATTAGCTGACAGAAACGCCACCAGATACTGGCGGAGTTAAAATTGGAAATTATTACTCGTATATGTTAAGAGAAATTTATGCCATGAAAGAAGAGCTATGAGGTCGTGAAAACTGAGCGAAGAACAGGCGTAAACATAATTTCTGTACGATGTTTTTAAAATGAGCATATATTAGTAGAGGAAGTGGTGGTAATCTGGAACCCAGCTGGTATTGTGGAACCCTATAATATTGTGGCAGCAAGTGATCGTGTGTTAACAGTATCTAGCTAAAACTGTCGCTAGATAGAGGTAGTGTGCAAAGTAGGTGGTTGGTTCAGTTGCTATTGAATGTTAATCTTGAAATTGCCATTTTTTTTCCTTTATCGATTCTTGAAAACTTTAAGAAGGCAAGATTAAAGTGTTATTTCTGTTTTGTTATCAAAATAGTGGTAGCTATCCGAACTATATATTGCTTTGAAGGGATGTATTGCTATGATTTTCATTTGTGAATCAGTTCTTATGCCTCCCAATTTTTGTTGGTGACATATCAAATCCAAGATTGCGATGTTTGATTTATGGAACCCCATGGGTGCTGGTAATGTGGAACCCTGTTCTATACTCGCTGTAGAATAATTTCATGAGGTTCCATATTGCAAGCATTACAAGCAAATCACTTATATTTCTGGCGAAAAAAGGAGAAGAATCTAAAATGGGGCTAAAAAAGAAAAGCTGCAAAAGTATTCATTGTTCCCAAAACCCCACTCTACGGCGACTTGCAATAAAAAATACTAAGGTGTTCCATATTACCCGCACCTCAAGTCAGAGGGCACCACTTTCCACTTTTTCCATAAAATTGAAGGTTGCTCATCTGGTGGTTGGAGGAGAGTAAATTTGAAGACAATAATGCAAGACTAATATATAAAGCTAATAATTACCAGAGAAAGCAATACCATTTTTTGGAATATCTCTAGCAGAGGTAAGTCAAAAACAAAGAAGGGTTCCATATTACCACAAGTTCTCCTAGTAAGAAGGAGACAGTAACCTTAGGGTACGTTTACAACGGAGCTGTGAGTATAGATGATAGCAGAGATGATAACTGATAGAGTAAAATATAATCGCTGATTAGTGTGCACAACGGAGCTGTGATACATGCAACATGTCGAGTAGTGAAGAAGAGTTTTTATGTTCACCAGCAACGAAATGGTATATTTTAAAGAAAAAACGCTTTAGAAAATATCATGTACATCCCATAAATAAAAAAACGAAGTACTTTGGGCGAATTTCACTATTTATATAAGGAACTTAGAAATTATCCGGATCGTTTTTTTGAATATGTGAGGATGGGTCCACCCACATTCGACTATATTTTAGAAAAAATAAGGTCAAAATTAAGAAAACGTAGGAAAAATTGTCATGGAAATCCTATAACTATAGAAGAAAAACTAGTGATAACTCTGAGGTAAGGTTATATTGAGGAAAAACAAATAAATACACATAAAAATAAATGTAAGCACGATTTAAAAAACAAAATATTGTTTAAAAGTAAATAATAAAATAATAACCAAAAATAATGAGTAAAGACAGCACTAATTAATTTTTCTACCTCCATTTTGAAGCTCCGATACTGGAGTTCAGCTAGCAGAAAAATGAAAAATTCAATTCTATCATCTATGCTCGTTTATACCAGCGAGTATGAGTCACTAGTCGAAGCTTCGTTGTGCACGCTCACATAAGAATGTACTAGGTTATTCTATAAGCGCTGATGCATCCCTGCTATCATCTCCGCTATCATCTATGCTCACAGCTCCGTTGTGAACGTACCCTTAGGTATTCGCTTTCCTTACTTTTTATTATTTCTTAAAAAAGGAAAGATTGTTTTATTTATTTTATAAATCTTAATGGAAACTTAGAATATTTTGTTTTCTACGCCAACTTTTAGATGAAGGTACTTTTTGGTTCGCTATGGAGAACATCTTTAAGAAGTTTAATAAAAACAAAAAATGGATCAAATAAAAGAGTTCTTAAAAAATGTAAAGACTCATCAAAATATCTGTAAAACAGGGCCGTAAAAACTTTTAAAAGAAAAAAAAAATCCAGACGAAAATCACAGTTTATAGTTGACCATCATATCTCTTAGTTGATAGATAAACTCTGAAAAGTAGAAACAAGTTACGTGATAAAGTACTATCTGTAAATGGCGAGTGTAGGACGGGTCGATTTGCACATAAAGATCACGATTTATCTGCAAGGAAATAGTTTGTGTTGTACAGCACTTAGCGATATAGTAGCTTCTTCTTCGCTAAGATTTCTAAAAACATTGCGTGTTTACAGCTGTTGGCTAGCTATTTCTTCTATACTTGTATTCTTATTTAGCTGATAATTTTTAAGTTTATAAAAATTATTTCCTTAACATCTGTGCTATTATCACCAAGTTTTATTTTAATGATTTAATATGAAAATATTGTTCAATCTTTTAATTAAGTAGAACAAATATAAACAGGTCTTTTAGCAGTAAAACGTTGTGTTTTTACATAATACTTTCGGTCTATTCTGCTGCGAGCCAACTTTTGAACTATTATCAATGTAAAAGTTCATAGTAATTATGCAAATTTACAGCTACTTTACACAAATCATTTACAAAAAACTTTTGTTTTTCACTTTATTAGTATTTTTACAACTGCAACAAATGTTGCATCAAGTAAATTTGATGAAACTGGTTGAGTTCTCATGAATAAGAGAAACCTCCCATTGATGGAACTCTTTCTCAGTGGATTGCACTCACAACAGTAGGTCCCTAGGCCACCTCCTCTTCAAGCGACGAGGAGGTTTGTCTGAAACGTGAGGAGAGGAGAGGAGAGTGGTTGTACAAGAGGATTAGGATGGAGAGCAAGGAGGCTGTGAAATTTGCCATAGCGAGATTTTATTAGATCGGTGACAAAAGGGATATGAAGGTCAGTATGAATGGTAAGGTTAGAATTGGAGCATTCAGGATTTTCCGTAAGATTTTAGACTGTAGTGTCTGCAGGCGTTTGGAGTTAGTGGGTTTGGTTGAGCCCCACACTTCTGCTCCGTATGTCCATATGGTTCTTAACCGAGTCTTGTAAATTATCAGTTTGAGATTCAAGTCGAGTTTGGATCTTAGTCTAATAAGTAGTTTGAAGTGTCTGATCACGTCTTATCGTTTCAGTCGAGTATGTGGGTTCCACGTGAGTCTCTTGTCCAATGTACAGTCCTAAGTATCGTACTACGTCAGCTGGAGGAATCGTTACACCGTTCAGTTGAACTGGTGGACTCGTAGATTTTCGTAAAGTAAACGTAATGTGCACTGACTTTTGCTCATTAATTTTTATTTTCCATTTTCGGAACCAGGTTTCGAGAAGATTTAAATGGATTTGAATGTTCTGACTGGCTTGGCCCGGATCGGAGTTGGATGAATGTACAAAAAAAAACAAAAATAAAATAAAAAGTGCCATTGTCTATGGTCTTGCTGTCCAATGAATAGCACTGGAAACGTTAAATTCTTGTGACTCCGTATCTCTGTTCGGCTGAATTATTCCAAGGTATTAGTGAGAATTTTTTCTATCTAGATATTCTTTAGGCATTTAGGAAATGAGGAGAAAGATTAGTACAATTAGGCTCCTGTCTACATTGGTTGCGAAGTTGTTATTGGCTTTAATACTCACAATTATGATACATGAAGGTCCTCTAAGTAAAAGGCCCCATTACAGACCACTTTTGTATAGTTTTTGGCATAAAATTAGAAAACATTCATTTATTTCGTGAAGGTTTATTCAGGGTGAGTAGCGAGATTAGAATCATGGTCAGTTTGAATCATGAAAATGCTGGCAGTGTTTAGACCATATCCACTTGAGATTATTGACGATTTGTTTGGGCTAGGGTAAAGCTGTTGGCTTAAGTTCTCACACTTGACTTTAGTTCTAGGAAGATAGGGTTGTCAGTAGTTACGGATAACCACTAACTGGTGCACTGAACCCTTGCCAATAATGGCTACGCTCAATTCAGATTTCTAAAGTGACTACGAATTAGGAATCTGGAATGTTATATGGAAGGTACTAGAGAATGTGTTATGTTAAACTAAGTCAGTCGGAAGTTAAATTCCGAAAATTTATTGAATACAAGAATATTTTGTTAATTTAATCCAAATAACTTATATTTGATGAAAAATTTAAAATAAAATGACTCTTAGTAATTATGTTTTAATTAGTATAATAAAAAATGCATTATATTTATTTATTGTTACTTTTGCTTTTATAATTCAATCGTAGCCAGGGGTTGACCCGAGCATTTACAAAGAGAGAATAAAAGCAACAAAAAAGAACATATTTACAGATTAATTCATAAAACAATTTGAAATTTTATGAAATTCATTACCTAAAAGTCTTAAAAACAAATGGAACTCATATAGTTTATCTAAAGGTCAAAATTAAATGTTTCAGAACGAATAATGTGTAAAAAATAAAAATATCAAGAGATATAGTACGTAATTTGGCAAAAATTCCTATAAACAAAGGAGGTAAAATGCAACTTTTGTATCAGTAGAACATAATGGTATAGGAGCTTATAGTAGAACCTGTGTGTGATGGGTGTGGCAGTGGAAAGGGAAACATCAGCCAATGCGCATTAAGTAACCTATCTGTACAAAATATGGCTACTGTACTTCTTTCTGATTGGCTGATAATATCTTGATTTTTCTGCCACGCCTCTTTACTGTGATTCTACATTTAGCTCCTACAGTATTATGTACCCCGGATACAAACTTTGTTTTTTGTGGCATTTTTATGGGGATTTTTTTTTAAATTTTACTGTTTTTGGTATATTACTAGTTTCTTTGATTAATTGACTCTTAATAATTATAATTTAATTAGTAAATTAAAAAAGTACATTATTGTATTGAATATAAATGGTAAATTTTAATTTTTTGCCCAACTTTTTAAATTAAATCAATAAAAGTGTGTTATAATAATTCGAAAGAAAGCTTTATAATAAATGTATGTAATAATATAGCATTGTGATAATTTATTAATTCTTTATAGATTTTATTTCTCTTTTCTTCTTCCGCGTCTTCTAACTTGTTTAAAAAGTCTGTAATATTTATCTATTTGCTATTTCTTAAATTCTCATTCTAGATAACAGTTTTACAGACGCGTTTCTTTTCAAATTTTACGTTTTAATTATATGGGAACAGCGTGTCTTTGTCATGGAGGCCATGAGACGGAGTTACTCTGATATAAAGATAAATAATATATAAGCCTCTAGACCCTCCTCACATCCCCGCTAAGGACTCACTTATATATTATATATATATATATATATATATATATATATATATATGACAAGTTGCATGAAGGGGACAGAGAATGGTTTCGCCCGAGAACCTTGTCGCCCCAGCTCGCTAAATACTAAATAGAATCCATTGTTTGTTCTTAACATTAATGTCATACTCAGGAACTTTGAACTTTGACCCTAAAGTATAACCACAGGAATAATATTAGAAGCTTTACTCCTCTATTAAACTTTGCTATAAATCATTTATAAATTATATCATTCAAATATTTAGGTATAATTATATATAACTTCAAACTAGGAAAATAAATTAGTTAAGTGGTTAGTGTATTGGACTCTCTCACATGGTACAAGTTAGAGTCCTGCTACAGCTTTTAGATTTTAGAAGCATCTTTATTGTTAGGTAGTGGTGCTGTAACGAGAGGACATTGCCTGCAGGGCATTGTATACTAAAAAAGCTCTCGGCGCTAAGTACCTCAGAAATTGAAACGTGTTAAATGTTTTTAGGTTACAAAACTTATGTAGACATGTTTATATGTACAAGTTGCTGAAAATAAGTTTCAATCTTAAGAAATAGACCAATATACTGTGTTTAGGGAAGGATGGTAGGAAATAGAATTATGTGTTATCCGTTTTTATGACAGGCTCCCAGATTTCTTACGCTGACAGATTTGTTAGCTGATGATAGCATCTGATAAAGCTGGGCCTACAAAATGTGGCGACGCTTGTAGATGCTGTGAAAAAATGAAAGGACAAAAAACAAATTGGAAGCCTTTAGTTAGTTACACCGTTCAGTGATTCTTCCCAGATCTTGAGATTTCTGAAATATATTATATTTAGAGAGACCCTAATAAAGACTGGTCTCAGTGTACAGTAGCTCGCAGAAAAAAGTACTAGTCTCTTGCAGGAAGTGACTCAGAATGAGAAGAAAGTCAAAAGAGCATGGCACTAACCAAGAACTGAAACAAGACTGAAAGTCTGGGTAATCCCTGAGTGTATCCCAGAGTGGATATGGGATACACAGTAGCCTGAAGAAAATGAAAATATGCTACCTTTTTTTTTGATTGGTCTAAAAGGGAATATGTTGGTTTTTCTGCATTCCATACGTTGGAATGCAGTTTTAAACCTGGGGGATGGATATATGTAGGGTAAAGTAGGGTGAGATGGCCACCATTTTATTTGGAAGGTGCGTGCAAATTTTTGGTAAGGGCTAGGCTTACATTATTATTATTTTTGGAAACCTCATACACTCACAAACATAGGAAAAGGTAAAAATTTCAGAAAAAATGCTGAGGGAGACATTTTTTTATTCTTACAAAAAAAAAATAGCAATTGGCCATCTATCCCCACTGGGTTGGGTGAGTTGGCCAATGTAACTTGGGAGAGATGGCCACATATTGTAAATGAAATTGCGCTAGTAAAACGTAAAAATAACAGAAAAAAATGAATGGTTACTTAATATTTACTTAGTATTCTTCATTTTAAATGCGCTTTTACTACAATTTTGGCAAGCCTATGCAAAAGAAGAGCAATTTTCGTGGAACCACTTCCGGCATATTATGCATTCCAACCAATCTTTTCTTTATGGTCTTGTTGCAGCTTTCCCCATATCCTGTACATTCAGTTTCATCGATTTCTAAAATGGCATCACTTTCCTCTCCAAATTCGATTCCTGTTTCGTCCTCGTCATCGGAACTTGGGGAAGGTGAGCGTTTTCTTTTTCGGACAATCCTTTTTTTCAGAACTGTCTCTTTGGGGATGGTATTTCTAGTTGGTTTGGATTTCTTTGCAACTCTGTTTTTCACAACAGCAATGTGCTCGGGTGAAGTTAATAAAGTGACAACAGACTTGGCTCGTTTTCTTGCAGAGACGACAGTTTGGGTGTGGGGTTAATACGATCTCAAATTTTCTTCAGTATAATTTCCGCGGTTAGTGTTCTGTCTTTTATGCTGAGTTGGCATTTTTCTGCAGTGAATTGGAAACTGAGCCAAACTATATAAAAAAAAAGTAAAAATAATTGGCCATCTATCCCCACTGTTTGATGGCCATCTGTCCCGAATGCTAGGAAGAGATGGCTATCATGATAAACATAACTCAACGCGTACTTTTTGACAGTTTTAGAAGTTAGGATTCATTAATGTATACTGTACTTACCTAATATGTAAAAAAAAACACTAAAATTTCGACATGAAGGTTCATCACTGGAGAGGTCACGCAGCGCAGTCGGACGACATTTTGGTTAAATTTCGGCTGTTGGCCATCTCACCCGACTTTACCCTATCTGCGAGGTATTACAGAGAGGAATCGTAATCCATAAAACTTTTCCAAATTCTAGGATTCCTTAGAGAGTCTGATTTGTAATGGATTTTGTAGGTTGGAACATCTGTATTCGGCCTAATATAGGCAAAATACATCTCTTTTGGCTGTAGTCTAACTGCAATAATATGTAGCAAAAATATAGGTAAAGTACACCTTTTTTTATACTTTTCTAATTTTATATTTTTCAAAAAAAACTTTAAAAAAGTATCATTGCCTTAGAGTTAATACTAGCATTATTAAATTCGTCAAATATAATAATACCGTTTAATAAGCTGGTAGAGTGACTAAGTTCAACAAGGTTGTAATATTAGGGCTGTCTAAACTACCCTAGGATGTGGGTTAGACTTGCAAAGCTTCTACTTTTCCGTTGACTGTTACGAGTATACCAACAAGTATCTTCCCACTTTAGTACAAACACGCTGTAACTTCCGTAACCAACCTTACTACACATAAGTACCATCAAACTGTGCAGTTAGCCTTCACAAAGAGAATTCAGTCATCTTCAACTTCATCTAGTTAAAACATTTACCTCCACCTGAAGTAAATAAGTCTGTGTATATTTCCCAAGATGCACCCTTCCTTTGTTACAACCACATTTCTTGTTATATATGGTTGATATTATAACCCATTTTCTAGTTCCTCTTGATATTACGTATTTCACCTTCATATTATCTCTTCTACTAAATTTACATTATTCAAATTATTAAATCATATTCATTTAGATGTTTTCTTTAGTATGCATTAAGTTATTGCATACTTCATTTGTGAAATTCGGTGCTCTAGGCTCTACTCCAGAGGGTCTCCTGATTTTCCGGGTGTTCTAAACACCAGAACATGACTAACTATTTTAGCCTTATTTATTATCAATAATTGTTTCTATACTTCGTCAGTGGATTTCTGTGTGCAATACAGTATTGAAGCACTTTAATTTCTCGTCTTGTTTATTATTAACTTCAAATTTCTCTTTTTGTTTCTTCTATTTTCTAAGAAATTTTTTTTTTTTGTAATTTATTAATGACAGATGACAGTCACCTATTTTTGTTTTTTTCTAGCATTTTCTTCGTAAGATTTCCCGATCTTAAAGAACCTTAGTGATAGACGAGGAAATAGCAAGTTCACTTCAAAGGACAAAGTGAATTCTTGTTAACTGACTACAAGACTACTCTTTCCTTTACTCTACCTTGATTCGAAAGTGACTATGCCCAACAAACTCCTCCTCTACAAGTGGTCAATAGGCCGATGTTACTCTTCGCCTGGGGCCCTGGAGTTGTAACATCAAGTAGTTAACTACAGACAACACAGGACAAATTTGCTACGGACACTTCTCGATATACTAAAATCGACTGAATCCATGCTTCCATAATCTCCATTATACTCTCCTTTATCTAAAACTATCAGCTGAAACTCCTCTCCACTCTAGACTGCCATCCTAACCCAGTCTGTCACGATGGAGCTACCCGCGATCCTTCCATTCCCTACAGAAACAAAAGAATCAAACATAACTTCCTTTAGCTGCAGGTTTTCCCATTCTTTTATCCTCTGCAGATCCTTTCCATCTTAAGCGTTCCATTTACTATGTAAGAAGGTTGTAATGTAATTGTACATTGGTAATTCATATACTATCTAGCAAGTTCGCTAACTCTTCAAATTATTAGTGGGTATTTCTTTTATAATTCAAGACTCGCCATCTTCTAGGGTGTCATTGGCGACTGGTTACTTGGTTACTTTTCTAGTGTATTGATGACCGCAAAATATTGTGTTCTATCTTTGTAAAAAATATATTGTGAGATATTAGATGCTTGTAGAAGAGATAAACAAAATCTAAGGACTGCCAGCTGGATTAGAAGAATAAGGGATCTCTTGAGCTAATACCAATAGTTTATTGATGTTACCATCTAAGAAATATAGTCAACAAATAACCCTCTCTCACCTCAAAAAAAAAAGCGTACTGCAAGAGATTAGCATCCAATATATCAGACATCTTTTTCCTTCATCATCTATTGTTGGTAAAATGGTTTCTGAGAACGTTTGACGGAGGTTATTGAATGATTTCATATTGTTTATATTGATAAGTTTGAAACATTAAATTTAGAGAATTAACTTGAATTGGATCTATCGGGCAGAAATATTTATTTAGCTGTAATATGTATCTATCAGAATTTGATGATGTGCATGTGGTTTGAAGTACAACGCAAACAACTGTATCTAGTTATTTGAATTGTTAGTGTTTTCCGTTGCGTATTTGGTGACCTGCTTTTGACTATAGTTCATAGGTTAGTAACGTAATAGGAGGCTAGATAATAAAGTGTTGAGATGAACTATTTGAAATAAGTAAATGTTTTTTGAGACTCGAACGTTTAACATATTTATTAGAATTTTTTTTATAGGTTTAATATAAAATTCTTGTAAAACTTAAGTAAAAAATACCTTCTTTTATTTTACAGATACGAATACGATGTACTACTTCACAATTCCACCCTGTGTCTAGTGCCACGCGGAAGAAGATTAGGTTCATTTAGATTCTTGGAAGCATTACAAGCCGGATGTGTTCCTGTTCTGCTGTCCAATGGATGGGCCTTACCATTCTCCCAGGTGATTGACTGGAACAAAGCGGTCATCTGGGCAGATGAACGCCTTCTCTTGCAGGTAATTTAATGGTTTCTCAAAGTTTGCCTTATAAAACTGATTATTAAATTCTCAGTTTTCTCAGGTCGCTAAATAAAGCGATGTTTTCAGTTTCAATTTTTTTGTTTATCCATGTTTATTGAGAAACAAAAAGTAACGATTATCAATACAAATACATTCGTATTATACTATCCTATAATACTATCCTAAAGTGCTAATCAGAATAATGTATACAGTCGAACCTCTCAATAACGGACACTGGCGGGGGAAAGCAAAGTGGCCGCTGTTTGGAGGTGGCGGTTAGAAGGAGGTAGGCAAGTTCCATAATGGAAAAATATGGGGTTTTCTTCAAACATCTATTTAAAAATTGTTTATTATTAATAGATTTAAAAACGTACATAATTGCATAATTATTGCAGCTGCATGATATGCATCAAGTTTTTCTTAATTATCCAAAAAACTACATATTATTGACTTATTTAATAATTTTTATAATAATCATCACATTTATTGGTAACAATAATAATTTGTGGTAAAATTATCATCATACTATCATCTATTATTAGAAAAATAGAACAAACCTTTCGGCAAGTTGACTTTTGGCTCGATTTGGTTTTTGCAAAATCTTCTAACACATTTATTTTCTCTTCTAGAGTTAACCACTTTCGCTTGAGAGACATATCGGAAAAAATAATATTATTCGTCCAAAGTTATATTGAAAAATGATTAAAATTGTTCAAGATGCATGAGCTTATATAGGAAACTTTAGGAAAAACCAGAAAAAAAGAAAAACTCGAGAGGGGATAATTCTTTTTATCACCGCGTCAAACGAACTTTTAATAATAAGGTGGTCATTGGTTTGGAGATGAAACATATAATCCGTTCCCCAAAATCAATGTCCGCTATGTAGATTGTCCGTTAGACGGAGGTTCTTTTATATAGAAAGTGTATAGGGGTAAAACGTGGAAATCCAAAAACTGTCCGCAAATGGAGGTGGCCGCTAGTGAGAGTGTCCTTTATCGGAGGCTCGACTGTACGAGGGTCGTTTGAAAAGTCCGTGCAAAGTCAGAGAGATAGCACCACTGGCGCGTATCGAGGTTATGTTTAGTTAGTAGCATCTCTTGGAAGAACCCACACCAAGTTTCAGCCAGATCGGTCTATTTCTTTGTGTTTGGCATTCGTTTGAATCGAGGAAGTCGAGTGATTTTCAAAAAATGGACGAAAAAGAATTTCGTGTGTTGATTAAACACTACTTTATGAAAGGCAAAACGCCTGAGGAGACTAAAGAGTAGCTTGATAAACATTATGGTGACTCTGCACCTTCGATTAGAACAGTTTATAAGTGGTTTCAAAATTTTCGGAGTGGCCATATGGGCACAAGTGACGCTGAACGTTCTGGACGCCCTGTTGAGGTTACTACTCCAGAAATCATTGATAAAATCCATGATATGGTGATGGTAAAGATTATGGCGACTGTCTTTTGGGATTCGCAAGGAATAATCCTCATCGACTATCTGGAAAAGGGTAAAACTATTACAGGTGCATATTATTCATCGTTATTGGACCGTTTGAAAACCGAGCTGCAAGAAAAACGCCCACGATTGGCCCACAAAAAAGTCCTTTTCCATCACGACAACGCACCAGCTCACACCTCAGCAGTTGTGGTCCCAAAATTAATGGAAATAGGGTTCCAACTCGTTTCACATCCCCCCCCTATTCTCCAGACTTGGCTCCCTCGGACTACTATTTGTTCCCCAATATGAAGAAATGGCTGGCGGGAAAAAGATTTTATTCAAACGAGGAGGTGATTGCAGAAACGAGTGGCTATTTTTCATAATCCTATTATTTGGAAGGAATCAACAAACTTTAGCAGCGTTGGACGAAGTGTATAAGTTTAAAAGGAGACTATGTTGAAAAATAAAAAAGGTTTACCCCAAAAAAATTAAGTAGTTTTTATTTTTGCACGGACTTTTCAAACGACCCTCGTATATCCAAAAGTTTAATTTTAGAATAGATAGATCCAGCTACCACGATGAGAGTTCAGAATTTAAATTTTCTATTTACCTGAGTTTCCTTTACTTTGTATAATAAAAACAAATAACATGTTTTAGATGGATTTAATCTCAATTTAAATTTTCAGTTATGTCCATTAAAACTGGGGATAGAAATTTTTGAAAACTGAAATTCTAAAAATTGAAAATGTTAATTTAAAAATTAAAATACAATATTTTGGTTTATTTTATTTTTTTTGCCAACACATTTTGAAATACGATATAGGTAACAGTGGAATAACCTTCCGCAATGTTTAATTTTTGAAGTATTAAAAAAGCTTGATAATATAATCACACTACAGACGGGATTAGTAAATAATCCATTGTCGTAAATAAATAATCGCTAATTGCTCGCTCCAACCAATCTTTTCAAATTAATAGAGGAAATAACAATGCTCGACTGAGGGAGATGTGTTGTATATTGTCCGTCTGTCTCTGATTTATTTATGAAATTATTTAGTTGTTTTGCGACATAGTTATATTGCCAGAAAACTGAATTTAAAAAAAAAAGATTTAAATAATTGGAGATACATTTTGATCCAATAGTTGCACAAAGCTTTGTTCATTTGAACATTTCCAATTAAATATTGATCATAATACAATTGTATTCCATCAAACTATTTCTGTTACACATTTCACAATTGCCCTACTCGTTGCTCTTAAAATAATTCCTATTAGGGCACTTTTGACAAAGTTAAATAAATTCTGTTAATTTACATAAATCCCGCAAAAGCAATCAACTACCACTTGAGATTCATTAATTTTTAATTTCTATGTAAATTTCAATGTAAATCGGTTTTGACTCTGGGCTCTGGGTGAGCAAAAGAGACTGGAAGCAGTAGATAGCTGACATAGCTTTCGGGGCTTTTATTCAACTGCCTCAGCTATGGAGTCCACCAAATTAATTCCAACTACCATCTGGCATTCATAACGCTGGAAATCCATTGTGAATTATATTTGCTATTTAGTAATAACACCTAGAGTTTTGATTTGACTAAAATAGCTTTGTTTCCTTCTCTGCCATTGTGGTTTTCAGTCTCTTCAAGGCTTCAATCCCAGCTTTATTATCCCATTGTTCTCTCTGCTATTCCAGAAAAGTGACATGCTTCTTCGTATTGCTTCCTTTTCAGAAACTGTTTCCATTGGTAACAACTCTTTCTCTTCAAAGAAAAGAAGAGCTTAGTCTTTCCTTAAACTGAAAACGTTACCATGGAAACAATAAACTTGGCAGGAAATCACTGAATTTTGTCTAGACTTTGAAGATGGACAACAATCAGGAGTTTTCTTGTGAGGTTTATTTTTAAGGACATCTCTATGACTAACTGTTGCCTTTAAATTCATGCTAGGACTTCCTAAAGGGTGTCCTAAGACTTCACAGGATTCACTTAACTGAAAAGCAAGCATCTGAGCCCTTCCTGTGGTCCTAGACTTCCACAATAATTATGGAGTTCGGAAGGAGCTTAGACCTTTGTTTCTTTTGTCAAAAGAATCAATTACCTGATCTCCAAGGCACGCCGAATAGCTAGGGAAGAAGTATGCTGAAAAAAGGCAGCCTGGTACATAACAATGGTAACTTCGTCGGTAACAACGGCTTCTTTACACGATATCCTTGCATCCTACACTGGTGCTGCAAAACGCATTAGTGGATTTAGTAAATCCAAATGGCAATTGTGGAGGTTTCATTCGTGACTTCGACTGGCCCTACGTCCGTCTAGGATGGCTCTACTTTATTCATCAGCTAGTCCAGGTGTTGTGTGGACACACTGCTTTTGGTGAGTCAAATGACAATATGCAACATTTTATTGTGGATTGTTGTTCATTCAATGTTCTGGGAGTCTTATCATCTCCAGTATGCAGTACCTATAATCCTCCAGCCTCCTCTGATTGGAAGATTGCTACCTGACGATCAGGTGAGGATGGTTATCAACTGCCTGCGTTCCTTCCCTAATGGGTGCCTTACATATGCGTAATCTATCAATCTCTATGTCTGCCATCATCAACAAGAAAATAGCAGTTGTAGTAGATGGTAGACTTCTGGAATACTTCTGCAATAATAAAGTTACGATTATTGTTTTAAATGGGTTTGTGAACGAAAAAATTGGTGAATTAATGTAATCACACAGTATTATGAACATGATCAGTTAGATTGCAACTGATTTTAAGACCTTCAACCCTAAAGTTGAAGATAGTAAAAGAGATAATCAGGTACCACAACACTTCGGCGGAATACCAAAATAACTTGCTAAAGAATTCGATCAACGATAGTGATTTTGACTGGGTAACTGTTTGAAGCAGCATTGTCACATGACGTAATTCTCTAAACACTGTATACGAGGTGTGGCTATTTAATAACAAGACTGATGCTGCTACAGAAGAACCTATGCATGCGCCAAATCCTAACGACCGACAGCTGTGCAGCATAAAGTCTTCTTTTTCGATTGCAGCGTCTCACGTGTTTATGGAGAAATCTGTGTGACCGGAACCGTCGTTTGTGTAAGGGGTGTTAGTTTCGTTTTACCGGAAACATGTTTGCTACCTGACGATCAGGTGAGGATGGTTATCAACTGCCTGCGTTCCTTCCCTAATGGGTGCCTTACATATGCGTAATCTATCAATCTCTAAGTCTGCCATCATCAACAAGAAAATAGCAGTTGTAGTAGATGGTACACTTCTGGAATACTTCTGCAATAATAAAGTTACGATACATGTAGTAGAGCAACGAATCGTCTTGAAATTTCACATGAAACTGGGTAAAACCGCTACTGAAACTTATCTTTTATTAAAAGAAGTTTCTGGCGATGAATGTTTATTACATGCGCGAGTTTTTGAGTGGTTCAGGCGTTTCCAAGATGGCCGGAGAAGACGTCGGAGATGATGACCGCCCGGGTCGCCCTTCCACGTCCAAAACGGATGAAAATGTCGATTATAATTAATCGACATTACAACCGTGAAGTGCTTGCTCATCTCCGTGAAAGAGTAAGGAAAAAAACGACCCGATTTGTAGAAGTACAAGCCATGGGTTCTCCATCAAGACAACGCGCCGGCTCACACTGCATTGTCTGTCAAGACGTTTCTAGCCAAGTACAACATCCCAGTTTTAGGCCATCCGCCTTATTCGCCTGACCTGGGCCCATACGACTTTTATCTGTTCCCCAAAGTGAAATCTGCATTAAAAGGAACACGATTGAAGAAAGAAAAAGCGGCACGCGCCATGCAGCAAATGACTTCCAGCACTGTTTCGAACAATGGTAAATTCGCATGGAGCGTTGTAGGGATAGGGGAGAGGTGTATATTGAAGGTGATAATAACTAAATATGTATAAATTTAAAATAAAATGTTTTACAGCAATAGTCTCGTTATTTAATAGCCACACCTCGTACATTATACGTTAGTAGCAATGTTAATAATTGGTCCAAAACATTTGTTACTAAACATTACAAATCTATCTCAGTACGGTGATTCTCAGTCATTACGCTTCCTTTTATTGCACCTAGCTCGTTTACTTATGTAAATCTTCCACTCATTCTTCTTACTTCCATATTCCGATTCAACAGAGTTTATACTTAGCTTGATTTTGTTGTAAAAGAGAAAATCTGAGTGGCTATATCTTAAATGAAAAGCCCTTTCATCCAGGGCACTTACATCTCTCTCAGCATAGGTAATTGTGCTGTTACATTTAGAAATTTTTTTTTTACCTCCAGTAGAGCTTTTCTTCAATAGCTCCTTGCAGAATCGTGGCCTCCTTAATATTTAATGTCTTAAAAATCTTCGATACTTTCTTTTTTTGCTCATTTTTTCCCACTGCTTTAAAACATGTACAGAACTTATTGATCTTCATGCCTGACTTCAGACGAAATGAACCTTTTACAAAATTAATAATCTATAATAAAAACTTAAACAGATATTGATGGGCCTTTAAATTCAAATAAAACAAAAGCGGTCAACTATTGATTGCAAGCAATTCCAAAAAAGGGTAAATGTTCAAGCAGAAAGACAAAACTAATCAATAATGGCTCTATTACTTAACAACAAATATTTACGTACAACAAACAAATACAACTCTTTATTATTATCATAAACTTTTAGATAATGCCAGCAGCACAAAGTCAGTAAAAACAAACAGATATTATCTGATTACTTTAAATTAATTATTAATAAATTAAAACAGATCTAAAAGTTCGTTTATTGCATTATGCACAATATTATTCATTAATTAATTTTTCCTCCTTTTTTTGCAAATTGCACAATTTGCCTCTGGTAATTTATTGAGAATATTGTGTAGCTGTAGCTGATCTTTATCGTATGTAAACGGGCATATATTCTGAACATTGCTGAAATTAAAATTTCAGGAATTATGGATGTCAGTTGTTAATTTTTGCATTAGAGTTGGCAATGTCTATCTGCAGATCTTGGAACACTGGTCTGCAGCTGACCTTTTATGATGATATTCACTCGCGTCATCGGTATTACCACTTTCTTTTGCAGCTGCAACATCCTTTTTTCTTCTTTTTTGCCTTGCTAAAAGAATCTCAGAAAAGTATTACATAACTTTGTATGGCTAAGGATGTTACTTCTCGGGGAGGAAAAACCAAGGCCTGAGAGCTTTACCCAGGAGCAGCTCTCCAGAATTAAGAGTCTGATCAAACGGAAGGGTCTGGAGGGCGAGTTCTAAAGTCGGGGGCCACAATAGATCCAAAGGGGTCGCAGTGGCGTAGCCCTTGAGGCTTTTTCTATGTTCTAATTCTTTTTCATCAAAACTAGTCAATGCTACAACCAATTAGTTTTATTACAGTAATATTTTAATTGCGAAATCATCGGTACTCTATCAGAAATATTCGACCCTGTGTCATTTTTTATAAATTTATTCATCAACGGATTCTAGTATAAATAGATATACTTCTCTCAATATTATTCTGGCGATAGAAATAAGAGCGAAAATGCGCGAATTAAATCATAAAAGATAAGAGAAATCATAGTAGATAGAGAATTAAAAAAAAAAAAGAAAAAGATATGACAGTAGCCGCCCAGAATGAAGAAAACACGCTGCTAACTCAATAGTGAACACTTGCACGTTTGCTGGCAATCAGCAAACTGCAAAGAGGTAGCGTAGGTTTGATCCAGTTACCACAGGTCCTCCTTATTGCTGTTACTTTATCTCCTTCTTTTTTACAACTAATACAAGAAATGTCTTTTGTACAAACAACAACAACAACAACACCTAGCTAGTACGCAGTTGGACCAACTTTTGCGGCGCTAAGTGAACAGGCCCCATTGTCTAGCCCCGTAGTCTTCTTCTTTACTTACCGCAATTGTTCTCTTTTTTCACTTTTTATCGCTCTTTGTTTTTATTTTCATTTATTTATTGTCTATTGAATTTTATCTTCCCAGTTTTGTAGCACTGTTTCAAACGGCATTTCATTTTCTGCATGAGAGACTGGATCATCATTTAAATGGTAATACAACGAAAGCTCAGAAAATTAACAAAGAATTTATTGCAAGAATGGTAATGGACATTTCTGGGTCATGATCAGAGGAGAGGATAGCGGTGTCATCAGCAGACGTTGAGAGGGTCGATAGCTACATCTTCAGTGTATAGGCCTTAGAATAATACTCCCTTGCGGGTTGCCGACTTCTGCTCTCTAAAAAGGAGATAAAGAGGTTAAAATCATTACCTGAAAGTAACGGTCAGAGAGGTATGTGTTGTGCCTTCAACCTCCAGAGCCGCTCAGAAAGCCATTCCCGATTGAAGGCTTGCTTCACATCAAGGAAGACAGACCCAAACTACATACTTGAACGATAATTTCAAGTGCTCTTAAATGAGACATATAATGAAATCACTTATTAGATTTGATTTATAAACTCATACTTTTCAAGTATTTATTTTATGCGTTTTAACTTATTTATTTTGAAGTATATACTGTAATTAAGATATTTGCAATTATAAATTTAATTACAGTTATAAATTACAGCTGCTATATAGAATTATAATCCAACATTATCAGCTGATTATCGGAATATGAAACGATGCAGTAAAATGACCGTAACAGGCATTTGATTGATTGAAATAGTGCAGCTCAGTTGGTGGTTGAATTTGTGAGGTGATATTATTCAACTTAATCCTTTAGTTAGCCTCATTTTACCTTGAAACTGACAAATAAATTCTCAGTCAGTTTCTTCTGCTTTCGCTGACCCAATGAGTGACATGATAACCCTGTCTTCTTCAATCATCTAGGAACTGTGTTGGGCCGTTTTCTTTTTACACAACGTGGTATAGTACAAAGCATACTTTGTTTTCTTAAAGTGAAGTAATTTCCAAAGCCAGAAACAAGGACAGTAATTGGCGCAGTTGTAATTGACTTATTTGAGTGCCAGTAGGGTTACAGTTTGTACTTCAGTTTAAAAATCTGTGAAATTCTTAATATTATATGCTTCCTTCCTGAAAAAAAGTAACCAATTTAAATGAAAATATATTTGAAAAGTATTTGTAATTAAAGTAATTTACATTTTCAGCGGAAATTTATCTAAGAGAATAAATGCCAATTATTGGAATAGAGTAATATGTAATAATTAATAAATATTATTAGCTGTTTCAGAAGTAGGTAAACATCAGTAAACCTATCTGAAAGGTTGATGTAATTTATAATGTTATACAACTCATCAGCAAAGATCAAGAGTATGTGCGATGAATTTGAAATTCCTATGTGTTTTCATAAATGAATACTTGAGTGAGTGGAAGAACACAGGCATAGTTGGTAATGTAAATTTGAAGTAACGCAAGCGATAATCTTTCCAAATAACTTCTCTCTTGCCGAGATATTTGTCACATCACGCAATTCTCTGAACACCATGTGTACATATTAGTTTTGTAGCTACGTTAATAGTTGGTCTAAAACCATCCTTTACTAAACGTTCTAAATAATATTTATCTTACTAAGCTAATTTCTTGTCATTATGGTTTCATCTTGTATTGCATTCAATTCGTTTACTCATGTAAATATAGTTCTATTATTATAATCTTCATTCTTCTTACTTTCGTATTCCAATTCAGTAGAATCTGTACTTAACTTGATGTTCTCGTAAAGGGAAAACCAAGTGGCTATATCTTAAATGAAGAACCATTTTCCTGTGGCTTTGCAGCCAATCTCCGTATAGAAAAGTTATTGCCCGGCTACATTTAGTTCTGTTCTTGAATTGCTTTTTTGTCCTTGTAGAACCTTGGTCTCCATAATACTTATTGTCTTAAAAAGAAACCTTCAAGACGGTTTTTTGTTTGTTTATTTTTTCCTTCCACAGTTTTATTCCCAAAAGCTACTTCTTGATGGTCTTGCTGGTAATTCAGCTTCGTCTTCCTCACGATCTCCTCTCCTTCTTCATAATTTTTAAAAAGGAAAAATAATGACAAAACAATTTTGGTGATCATCATTCGAATTGGCGAATCAAGGTCAAATTGTTTTATTTTATTAACTGTTCTCTATTAATGAATACTACGCACATTTTGCTTTCTCGTTTGATGATCTTTTCTGTACTTTTAGAGAAATTTAGTGCAAAACCCTTGAAGAATGGGTACCCAAAAGAGCAAAGAGAGAAGTTAGCGTGACCTTTAACCTCCAATTCTAAAGACAATCATTAAAAGTAAAGTAAAGAAATTGCCCATTTTTTTTCAGGCGGGCTTTACGTCCAATTACCAATTAGAAGACAATCATTTTAGGGTCAAATTAGTTACAGAGCTGATATAGTTGGGTTTCAAAACATTTTTCTTACAAAGAAACAAGAGCGAACAAGCCGTATAAGATATTTTCTCCTACGGTTGTTTGAAGCAATCTGCCTTCACGATTCTGGACAAATCTTTATATTGTTGATATTTGATTGTAAAGAGGTCGCTTTAAGGGTGACGTTGGATTAAAATAAAATATCTTCTTATAAGCCAGTTTGGAATAATAGTTAATAAACAAGATTGTAATAAAAAAGAAACCTATAACTCAAAAGAATTAGCTAGTATTGGTACTGACTTAATGTGAACAGCTAAATTTCAGCAGTTTCAGCTATTACTGGACTCTCGAAGAGAACAAAACCATTCTTAATTCTTTCAGCACTGTCACCACCCACTTTCTGCTAATCTTAAGATATTTTCTAATCTTCTATGTAGCGTAAATTATGATGGCTGTAAATGATAAGTCTTGCCTGTTCAGATGAATGATAAATCTAATTAAAAATTTCCATAGTAAGGCCGTAGAACTTTTATTTTAACCTTCCAGCGGGCGCCCCCAAAAAGTTACAAAAACGGGCGCGCGTATCTTACAGATAAACTTTGGTATTTTTAATTTTTTCTATCAATAGAAGAATGAAATTAATTAAATAACATCTGTAATTATTAATAATGAAATAACAAATAAAACATGCTCAGAAAACGACAGTACTTTTTATTTTTTACAAGTCAATAAGTGTAATAATTACAATCAGCATGTTCAGCCACTAGACTGTCTAAAAGTGTTCGCAGATAAGTAAACAGAAACAATTAAGTAAACAGTCCGTCACAATGTGATTGCCAACGTAGTATTTATAATGATAGAATCTAGAGAGAGCTAAACTTAAGGAACGTTAATCCAAAATTAAAGACAGAACTACAGATTTTGAAATTTCCTTCCGTTCTCGCTGATGGCTTTATCTTCTTCTTCTTATTTGGCGTGACAGTCCTTCTAGTGAACTTTGGCCTCCTTCAAATGCTTCCGCCAGTTTTCCCTATTTTGGGCAGCCACTTTCCAGTTACGGTACGCCCAGCAACGCCAGGGCATTCTCCTTCACTCCGTCCAGCCAACGTAGCTTTGGCCAGCCTCTCTTCCTACCGCCGTGTAATACCATTTGCATCAGCCTCTTCGGCACGTCATCATCACACATTCTAGCCACATGTCCCTCCCATCTTAGTCTGCCAATCCTTATTCATTTTTCTGATGTCCGGTTCTTTGTACAGAGAGTAGATTTCCGAATTAGTGCATTTTCGCCCAGTCGGGCCATCCCAAATTGGTCCAAATATTCTTTTTAAAATCTTTCTCTCAAAAATCAGGAGGTCTTTTTCATCTGTTTTAGAAAAAGCCCACGTTTCCGAACCATAAGTTATAACTGGGCGAATTAGTGTCTTGTAGTGGATGATTTTTTAGTCTCCCTAGATATCAGCTTGCTTTTCATCTGCTTGGCGAGTCCAAAGTAGCATCGATTCGCGCTTATTGTTCTACTTTGAACCTCTGCTGATATTTCATTCCCCTGGGGTAACCACGGATCCGAGGTACTTAAAGTGGTCAACCCTCTCGAATTTATAGGAACCCACCGTTATATCGGTGCCATCACCGCCTGTACCATTTCTACCAGTCGGCATATACTTTGTCTTGGCTTGGTTGACAACTAGGCCTAATTTCTTATGGCTTTATAGTTGTCCTTAAAGTAACCTTTTGCTATTTAATGTCCAGTTTGATGATATATAACCAATCTTTGATTTGGTTTCTTTCTTTTCATCGTTAACTGCTTTGCCTTCAGAAACAGTCAACGATTGTTCTATTCGCAGAAGCAATGAACTTTTTCTGAGTGTAACTCTAATAAGTTTGTTCTACATATTAAATAATAATATTCATTTATATTTTAGCTAAATTATGAATACTTGACTGTTTAAAAACCCAACAATATGGCTGTGTGTATTTTATCAAGCTTGTTCTTCATTTTTATTGCAATAGAAATCAATGATCCATTATTCATGCACCAATTTAATTATTAATTCTAAAAAAAAAACCTTCGATTGCCGGTCCCTCGGTTTCGTTTTGTTTTTTAATTACATGAATAAATTTGAAGAGTCGTGGTGTTCGTTTAAATGAATAACTTAAACGATGTATTCATATTAGGTTGGATTCATTTTTTACAAACCATAGTTTGATTTTCAAAATGTTTATCGCATTAATTTTATTTTATTAACTACGAGGGTCGTTTGAAAAGTCCGTGCAAAGTCAGAGAGATAGCACTACTGGCGCGTATCGAGGTTATGTTTAGTTAGTAGCATCTCTTGGAAGAACACACACCAAGTTTCAGCCAGATCGGTCTATTTCTTTGTGTTTGGCATTCGTTTGAATCGAGGAAGTCGAGTGATTTTCAAATCGTGTGAAGTGTTGCAAGGACGGTTTGCAGCCGTTTCAGAAGAATCCGCAGGACTTTAAGCGTCGTTTCGTCACTGTGGATGAAACATGGATACATCACTACACTCCTGAGACCAAAGAACAATCTAAACAATGGGTTACCAAAGGGGAATCTGCGCCAAAAAAGGCGAAGACCGTTCCTTCGGCCGGAAAGATTATGGCGACTGTCTTTTGGGATTCGCAAGGAATAATCCTCATCGACTATCTGGAAAAGGGTAAAACTATTACAGGTGCATATTATTCATCGTTATTGGACCGTTTGAAAACCGAGCTGCAAGAAAAACGCCCACGATTGGCCCACAAAAAAGTCCTTTTCCATCACGACAACGCACCAGCTCACACCTCAGCAGTTGTGGTCGCAAAATTAATGGAAATAGGGTTCCAACTCGTTTCTCATCCCCCCTATTCTCCAGACTTGGCTTCCTCGGACTACTATTTGTTCCCCAATATGAAGAAATGTCTGGCGGGAAAAAGATTTTATTCAAACGAGGAGGTGATTGCAGAAACGAATGGCTATTTTTCAGACTTGGACAAATCCTATTATTCGGAAGGGATCAACAAACTAGAGCAGCGTTGGACGAAGTGTATAAGCCTAAAAGGAGACTATGTTGAAAAATAAAAAAGGTTTACCCCAAAAAATTAAGTAGTTTTTATTTTTGCACGGACTTTTCAAACGACCCTCGTATAGCACGTATTAATTTAAAAATTGTGTGCTATTCTCTCTCCATTACTATTTTGTTTTTAAGAATTTTCTTGTACGCCCAGAAACTTTTCTCAGATCATTGTCCTGGCCCTATAGTCGAGGCCATTTCCTCCACTCTAAACCATCTCTTATGCATGATTTAGTAGGATTAAAAAGTAATTTCAATCAAACTAGAAAGCCAGTTAAACTTAACGTGAAAGAACCAAATTATCACGCCCTTGCTAGCCAACTAACAAAAGAAGATTTTATCAGACTGATTCACTCACTTACATAGAGATCAACTTAGACGGCTAAGAGAAGAATGCTTTTTTTTAGAATTCAGCACTTCTCTATCGATCGAAGACAACCCACTTCATAGTTCATAGGCATCATCCAATGGAGATAAAGCTTTTTTGTTTACTTCTCATCTATCTTCTGTTTTCACTCCTCGCTTCATTTGCCCCAAAAAAAAGTCCAATCTCAGTCGTTCAATTTATACGTTTATACTTTTATATTCTTGGAAAAAACTAGCATTAGTTCAATAAATAATTTTAATAAAAGTTATATCAGAATAAAAACCATTAGATCTTTAAATAGTTACACCTTTTCACGCTAGAGTTGCAGGATTTCCCGCCAGCAACGGCATCTGTCCAAGTTTCTGTTGTATGAAAGAAGTCTACTCATTCAGTTGGTCTGTACAGCGTGAGTAATCCGTTAATGAAAAGTTCCTGGATGAATATAGAGACTGTAGTAGACCATGAACGCTGTCCTTCTAGTTGGATATAGAGACAATAGTTGACTATGAACGCTACCTTTCTGACAGGATTAAGAGACTGTAGTAGACCATGAACGCTGCCTTACTTGAATGATACAGAAACATAGACTCAGTTCAGTTCTCGGCCTTGATTTTTACATAATATATAATTACGAAAAATGTATTTAAAAAGTATGTTAAAAAGTATCTTTCAGATAGGTTCTTTCAAATTAGTACTGGCTCAGCAATCTCTTCTTTCTCCACAGTGGGGGCGGGAGTGCCTCAGGGGAGTATACTTGGCCCTGATCTCTACACAGTATACACATCAGACATACCTGTACAACCCTCTACACTATTCTGTACATATGCAGACGACACAGTCATACTAACTACAAGTACACATCCTTCATTAGCTTCATACAAGTTACATACACACATAAAATAGAATCCTGGGCAAAGAAGTGGCGGATTAAAATGAACTCACAGAAATGCCAGCATGCCACGTTTACTATCCGGCGGGGCTCCTGTCCACCTGTCCACCTTCAACAGCAATCCTCTTCCTTGTACAGATCTGGTGCGCTACCTTGGGCTCTACATAGACAAGCGCTTAACAAGTGCTACATAGACGCTTAATATACAACACTATTCTCATACCTATGTGGACTTACGGACTAGAGCTGTGGGGTTCAGCCAAACCTACAAACATACGGGCTGTACAAACATTTCAGTCAAAACTACTCCGACAGATAGCTGACGCTCCTTTCTACGGTGACTAACCTCACTCTTCACTACGACCTCAACATTCCCTTCATAGACCAACTCGCTAAGAATAAATATCAAAAATTCCATACTGCTCTCTCTACTTGCTCCAATCCTCTAGTACTGTCTCTCGCCTCCTCTGACATCCGTAATACCTCTCGCCGACTGAATCGCCAGTGGCCCCGCGACTTCCTTGTAGGCTGAAGGCCTAAACGTCATTATTCTCCTATCTCTCCTCTCTCCCACTCATATTCTCCTCCTCACATTCTCCTCTCTCCTATAGAGAGTGCTACCGCTGGGTAGCTTCTCTCCTCCTGTTCTTCCCGCACCAGTTCATATCATTCACTTCCTATTTACTTATTGTATATTTATACAGATTGAAATTACAAAATAAATATGTTAAAAAAAGAAAAAAAAAAGTATGTTTCTTAACCGCTCCTTACGCGCAGTGCCATACTTTAAAGCAATTAAAAATAAATACTTCTTAAAAATCCTAAATTGGATTACAATCAGTCTGCCTTTAAAAGAGTATCGCAGTCTCCTAATTAAGAAAATAGATTTTAATAAAAATGAGGATATCTTTATTTGAATTTACATATTTAGTATAAAGAACACGGACATGGCTTGTAATGGTAATTTGAGTAGTGTCCAGTAGTTCAGTTAACGAGTCAGCAACCAGACCTGTCCTGGAGACCCCTGTCAGCTGCTGTCTTGGATACCCTCCGCTAGTCTGATCAGCTCCTATCCTGAGGCTGTCCAGTACTGGCAGTCAGCAACTACTCTACCCCTTTTTAGCTTGCTTTCTACTAACCTCCCTTAATCTTCCACTGCCTTCTCAGATCTTATTTATATTACCACTCTAGTATTTTTCTATTCTCTCTTTTCTACTTTTAAATACATTTTCTCTACTGTATTTTAATCCTCTTTTAAAATACCCACTTTATTTTCATTGAGTCGTTTATATAGACAATAAAAAAACTTTTATTAAGTAAAGTTTGTTTATGTAGTCTACTTTTTTCTACATAAGTATGTATTTAAGTTTCTTTTATTTACTCTGAATTGTTTATTTGGGTTCTATTTCATCTTAAATTGCAAACTTTTAGTTTACATAACCTTCATTTTATTTAACCCTCATGTGACAGAATTTTTTCCTTTTCAGACTCTTTATTGAGTAAGGAAGACTCCATTTAATAACTTAACTTACTGAAACTTCATTACTTTTTTAAGTTTTACTTTGTTTAAAAAAAAGTTCTCCTAACGAATTTCTATTTTTCGTATGTCAGTGAAAGCATTATTTACCAATTTCTGAAAGTGACCTTTACAGAATGTCTCAAAAGAGAAAAAAATGACATAAAGTTGAAGCTTGGTATTACAGTTGTCGTTTCTAATGTAATGATTTATATAGACCGAAATTTTGTCAACTAGAAGTTTGACGTCACTGTAAAGTTGTTCCAAAACTTTGACAATGAGTGATTCTAACAATTCCCATGAAATTTTCTTAATTACCAAAGTGCCTATCATTTTTATATTCAACTTTCCTTTAAATCTCATCAGGAAAATTTGATGTTTCGCCATATTCTAGCGAAAAGGTTAAATGTTCCTTGGTACTTAGTACTTTTGGTGCGGCTGTTAATTGAAATTTTGTTCATGTCATGACATGTTTCTTTAAAAAAAAAACGAATGACCCAATGACCTTGATAAAATGGAATACTGTACGGTATATATTCTTATTTTTGGTCGATTCCTCACTCTTCGCACACTGCGTGAACGTCGTATAAATAATCAGTACAAATCAATGTACGAGGGTCGTTTGAAAAGTCCGTTCAAAAATAAAAACTACTTAATTTTTTGGGGTAAACCTTTTTTATTTTTCAACATAGTCTCCTTTTAGGCTTATACACTTAGTCCAACGCTGCTCTAGTTTGTTGATCCCTTCCGAATAATAGGATTTGTCCAAGTCTGAAAAATAGCCATTCGTTTCTGCAATCACCTCCTCGTTTGAATAAAATCTTATTCCCGCCAGCCATTTCTTCATATTGGGGAACAAATAGTAGTCCGAGGGAGCCAAGTCTGGAGAATAGGGGGGATGTGAAACGAGTTGGAACCCTATTTCCATTAATTTTGCGACCACAACTGCTGAGGTGTGAGCTGGTGCGTTGTCGTGATGGAAAAGGACTTTTTTGTGGGCCAATCGTGGGCGTTTTTCTTGCAGTTCGGTTTTCAAACGGTCCAATAACGATGAATAGTATGCACCTGTAATAGTTTTACCCTTTTCCAGATAGTCGATGAGGATTATTCCTTGCGAATCCCAAAAGACAGTCGCCATAATCTTTCCGGCCGAAGAAACGGTCTTCGCCTTTTTTGGCGCAGATTCCCCTTTGTTTAGATTGTTCTTTGGTCTCAGGAGTGTAGTGATGTATCCATGTTTCATCCACAGTGACGAAACGACGCTTAAAGTCCTGCGGATTCTTCTGAAACGGCTGCAAACCGTCCTGGCAACACTTCACACGATTTCGTTTTTGGTCAAGCGTGAGCAATCGCGGCACCCATCTTGCGGATAGCTTTGTCATGTCCAAATGTTGATGCAAAATATTATGTACCCGTTCATTCGAGATGCCCACAGCACTAGCAATCTCACGCACCTTCACTCTTCTGTCATCCATCACCATATCATGGATTTTATCAATGATTTCTGGAGTAGTAACCTCAACAGGGCGTCCAGAACGTTCAGCGTCACTTGTGCCCATATGGCCACTCCGAAAATTTTGAAACCACTTATAAACTGTTCTAATCGAAGGTGCAGAGTCACCATAATGTTTATCAAGCTTCTCTTTAGTCTCCTCAGGCGTTTTGCCTTTCATAAAGTAGTGTTTAATCAACACACGAAATTCTTTTTCGTCCATTTTTTGAAAATCACTCGACTTCCTCGATTCAAACGAATGCCAAACACAAAGAAATAGACCGATCTGGCTGAAACTTGGTGTGTGTTCTTCCAAGAGATGCTACTAACTAAACATAACCTCGATACGCGCCAGTAGTGCTATCTCTCTGACTTTGCACGGACTTTTCAAACGACCCTCGTAAAATGCAATATCAACGATGGGTTTATGTAAACATTTAATGAATGATAAAATACCGGCCTAAAGTTGCACCCAATTAATTTATGTTCAGTGTTTTTAAATATTTTATCGCCAGATTGTTAAATTAATTTGCTTAATAATTATACTAAATAAAGCATTTGATTAATATAAGTACCTGGGTTAGTCAAACGTTTCAGTTTGTGCATTCCCTGCGCCTTTAATCACTAAAATAAATATATTTTTTTTTCTTTTTACAAAAATTGAAGGACCTTTTTGCTGTTTTAACCAAGCTTTTTGGCTGTCATATAAAAAAAAGATGGGCCCGGTAGACCTTCACTTGTTTTTATCTTTTTCCACTGGTGCACCCATATATCTTCATCTGGCTCTGTTTTTGACGTGTTACCCTTGTCCATCTTATACCGTATTTCACTTCATCCTTCACTGAGCTTTCCTTATCTTCTACTTTACTCACAAATATTTACCATCATTTGTACATTTACTTCTTCCGTATACCTTTATTTAGAATATATATATATAAAAAAAAAAGATTATTACAGATTGGTTTTTTCCTTTCTTATAGCAGCACTAAAGTGTACGCAGATGTTTGCACTTCATCTTGTAAATTATAATAATTATTAGTTTCTGAGGAATCAAATAAGTTGACTCATTGCATATTATAGAAACATTAATTGAAGCAATAAGAGAAATTTATTATTCCTTACTTATTATGCTAATTATACCTGGAAAGAAAACATAGAAAGGTTAAACAAATTAAATTAAACTTAAACTAATTTACCTTGGAGATACAAAAGAAGGTACAGAATCAAATGGGTATAATATTTTTGGGACATAAAATTAAATTTCATGACTAATTATAAAAAATCTAATTTCTACGCTTCAACAATAACTAAAATAATGTTATCATTCGTATGTATTTACATATTTTTTTCTAGGCAATTTATTATTATTATTATTATTATTTATTAAACACTGTTTCGATACAATTCTGTATATAACAGTGGGATTGACCCATATTTACATTTCCAAACATGCCTATGAAAGTTCAAAATTATGGAACAAAATTAGAAATAACTAAAAACCATTCTCATAAACAAAAATTAAATTAACTTCCCTGTTAACAATAAAAAATAAAGTAAAAAGAAATAATAATTATATCTTAAAAAACTATAAATTATATATTTTTAAATAATTTTTATTTAGATTAGATAAAGTTCATTAATACTGTGGTTATCAATTAAATAGAAAATTTCTAAATTTTAATGAATGAATTGTAAATAAAAATAAATTGCCAGGCTTACTGTTTAAGAGTGATTTCATTGTGGTAACAAATAAAAAAGATGAATTTACATTTACCAACTCGGGCACAAAATGTGTTCTTTGTGAAGCAAAAAGGGGACATTTAACGTAAAAATGAAAACAGTCCATTAGTTCGTTATTCTTACAATACACACATTCCTCACAATGCTTTAAAATTAATGAGGTGCTCTGATCGGTAAATTTAGATATGTATTTCCCAGATAATCTAAACTGTGCAATAAAGCGTTTAAATAAAAATTTTAAATCAGAAGTTAAATAACTTTGAACATTGCAATCAGTTTCAAAAAAGTCTAAGTAATATAGATTGTAGTTATATGTAAACAATTGATTTAAGTCCGTGCTTCTTAGATAACACTGATAATTATTCAAAACAGAAGAAATATTATTTACTAATTCCTTGGATGTTTCCAGGTTTAAAATAGCAACCATTCCAATTTCATCAACCATATTAGCTAGTTGGGCAAACCAATTGTATTTGTCATTTATGGCTTTATTATTTAACTTGTTTTCGAAATATAAATCTCTTAATTTCAACAGACATATTTTGGGAAGTCTATGATCCTCCATTTCAATAACCTTTACTAACCATTTAAGAGTTAATTTAAGAATTTTTAACTTAATATGAACAAGACCAAATTCCAAACGAAGTAGAAAAAAAGGGACAGACCTATTATGGTGAAACAAACGTTTAAAAAACTGCAAGTGAATTCGCTCCAAGTCATTAGCATATCGTATACCCCATACTTGTACAGAATAAAGGATTGTTGACTGGACCAAAGTATTATTCAGCGTAATCACAGAATCCCAAGATGAGGATTTAGCCCTTCTTAACACTTCAATAACCGTACCTTGAGCTAAGCCAGCCTTAGAAGAGATGGAATTCAGATGCGAAGAAAATAGGCCTGTACGGTTAAATGAAACTCCCAAATAGGAAAAACTTGTCACCAAGTCTATTTTGGACCCCTCATAAAAGAAACTTCTATCCTGTTTGCCTTTGCCTTTGTGAAATTTCATGATCTTTGTTTTGGAAATATTACCGGTCAATTTATTACTGTTACAATAGGATGATAATAGATTCAGCTTGTTGGTCATATCCGTGTAAGAGTCCGCAAACAATATCAAATCATCAGCATAAAGCAAAATTAAAATGTCGCATGACCTAGTTATGGGGATACCAGAAACATTGTGCGATCTAAAAAAATGCTCAATGTCCGAGATAAACAAATTAAATAAAAAAGGGGAAAGAGACTCTCCCTGGAGAACACCCTCAGTAATGTTGATTTCCGAAGAGAATTGCCCATCACATTTTACCTTCATTTTTGCATTATCATAAATACCAATTAGTATTCTTAATATTCTACTGCTAACGCCAATATTAAACAATTTCACCCACAATAGCTGATGGCTAACACTGTCAAATGCCCTACTAAAATCAACAAACAATGCATAAAAAGGTCTTCGACTCTGTCTTAATCTCAGCTGAATGATACTATTTAAAATAAATAGATTGTCTAAGCAACCACGACCATTACGAAAACCTGACTGGCATTCTGGTATAATACTAGCTGAAGATGCCCAAACTGACAATCTATCAAGAAGCAATTGTGTAAAAATTTTTAGAATACAATTGGCAAGAGCAATGCTTCTATAATTGTTGGGAACCGCACGGTCACCCTTCTTAAACAGCATTGTAAATACCACCTTGGACCAATCCCCTGGAACGGACTCACAGTCAAAAACCTTATTATACAAGGTAACAAGGTACAACAGCCAGTTCACAGGCAGATTCTTAAAACATTCATAAGTTAAGCCATCAACTCCAGGGGACTTTCCATTACTTTTCCTGTGAATAGCATTAAGAACTTCAACTTCCGAAAATGGCTGATCCAAAATTGGATGCGAAACACCAAAGAACATACTGTTATTTACCACACGCTCAGGAAAATTAGAATTAAAAAACTGTTCCCACCCTTCAACAGTAATACACGAAGGAAAATAATGTTTACATCTTAAACTACTAACTACATTCCAAAATTCAGAAGTATTCTTTACATTGGAAAATTTTAACAAAATAGAATTATTATATTCTGAGCGCTTTCTCCTAATTAAATTCTTATACTTTCTTTTCTCATCTAGGAAAACACCTCTGTCATTTTCAGAGAAATTAGATTTTTTACAGATTTTTAAGCACAGTTTCAATTTTTTCCTCTGATCTCTACATTCTATATCATACCATACTTTTGTATTTCTGCTTCTATTACCAGACGAAGAATTCTTAACCATCCCCAAATTAGACGAAACATCTAAAATAGCTTCAACAAAATTATGATAAAGAGAATCAAGAGAATCATTTTGAAAATTAACAACAATTTTATTGGAATACATTAGTAATGCACTAAAATCCTCAGCAAGTGACTTATTGAATCTTATCATTGAGAAATTACTTGGATTAGAAATAGGGTTGGTTACTGATAAATTAAAATCATAATTATATATACATAGTTCCAATGGAAAATGGTCAGAGAGGGTTACAAAATTAGCAACTTTTAGGTCATCAATAACATCCAGATGATACATATCACACCAAATTAAATCGACCGTACTACAACCATTTTTAGATAAGTACGTATAGTTACCAACAACATCACTCTTCGTCCGGCCATTCAAAAGTAAAAAACCCAATTCTTCCAATATATCAACTAGTGATTTACCTCTTTTATTACACACTAAATCAAGATTATTTCTGTAACAATAAATATTAGTATCTTGTACTAATTCAAAACTACATTGATTGAGATCAGCCACTCTGCTATTAAAATCACCGCCTATGATAAAAGGAACTTGGCTAAATCTATTTTTTATACTATTTATAGTTGAAGAGAATAATTCAAAAACTTCATCCTCCGAGGTTGGCTTGAAATACACCAGACAAATAATAAATACAAATTTAGACTTACTTGTCATTTTAGCAATTATCCAATATTGAGATAACTCTAATAAAATAGAATCAAAAAACAAGTTGTTTACTAATAAAACAAGACAACCACTCGCCCTACCATGAGTGTAGGTTTTTACTGCGGGAGAAAAATAGTAAGTAAACTTGGAAAATTTAGCCAATTTCAAATTATTATCATCTACCAAAAACGTTTCACTCAAGCCAACGATGGCATAATCAAATAAAAAATCAATGTCCACCTTACTGTTAAAACCAGACACATTCCAAAACAAACACTTTATTTTAGGTACAGTAACACACTTAGAAGAGGCATGAGAAGTATTTATTTGGTCTTTCTGACTAAAAAATTAGCTATAGCCGGCTGAATAGGTTTGTTTTCCTTCCTTTTCCTTTTAGACCCCATAGACACAGAAGAGGTATCGGTATCATAAACTTCCTGGTCGTCATCATCTGTCGTATTTCCGGTGGCTGGATTCAGAAACAACAAATCCTCTCCACATCTTATCACTCTAGGCTGATCGTTTACATCCTTTTTTATCAATACCAAACCATTTCTATGCCAAACAGAATCCAACAGTCCCTGCTTCTTCAAATTTCTAGCCGATTGAAATAATTTGTAATTAAATGAAGAAAGTAATTCGTTGACGTAAATATGCCTATTGGAATCACCAGGGAAAAATTTTCTAGGCAATTTACAGACTTTTTCAACTAGAAATATTCATACTGACACTCTTTAAGCCGTTTGAGCCTACTTTTATTTCACATATTTCCACATATTTGGATGTTATCCCATATTTATACATATTTGATTAAAATAAATAAATATTTTCTACATATTTAATCAAAATATGTACATATTTTCATAATTGGGAGGTGGTTGACAGGAACTGTGAACCACAGACTGTAGGGCTGTGAATCACAGTGGTTAAAAAAGTGTTCTTAGAAGCACCAAGTCGCATTAAAATGCTAAAAGATCTCTATCCAGACTTGTGCCTTCCACCAGAACCAATATTGAAAAGATGGGGTACTTGGCTGGAAGCAGCTCAGTATTACTATGAAAACTACAATAAAATCAAGAATGTCCTTTCACATCTCGAAGACGAAGCAGTAGCGATAAATACAGCCAAGTCTTTATTCGAGAAACCTAATTTAAGGAACGACCTTGCATTCATTTCTGGCAATTGCGTATTTCTTGCACAAGCCATTACCCAACTTGAGTCCCAAAATGTTCGACTGACAGAAAACGTGTCCAACGTTAAAAAAGTCATCGAAAAGGTGGAAGGAATACCTGGGAGTAAGGGAGATCTGATCAGATCAAAACTGGTAGAAGTACTGAGCAAGAACAAAGGGTGGGAGACCATCTGCCAGATTTCTGATATTATCAGTGGAACAGAAGTCACCTCAGAACATCGTGTACCCTTTACAACCAACGAGATAACTTCTTTCAGCAAGGCACCTATAACATCTGTAGATGTTGAACGATCTTTTAGTCGTTACAAGTCCATCTTACGCCCAGATCGTCGTCACTTTACGTTCCAACATTTGAAATTTCATGTGGTTGCAAACAATTTCGAAGAGTGAAGTTTTCAAAATTGAAAATTAACACATCTTTTTATAAATAGTAAAAATGTTCTTTGTTGTATAAATCATTATAACTTGTAAAAACAAATTATTTTGTTCCTAATAAATTATTATAAATTGTAAAAATGTTCTTTTCTTGTATAAATAATTATAACTTGCCCCCCCCCAAAAAAAATCCATTTTCATAAAAAAAAAATGTCCATTTTACTTAAATATTCCAGAAAATATTTTAAGAAAATCACATATTTTCCACATAATTGACGAAAATAAATGCATATTTTAGTTAAATATTTGGCATTTTTGAATTCATAAAAATCCGTTCCTTAGTTATCACATTATGAACTATGATTGCAATAAGGCATGAAATTGAGATAAAATTGGAGCAAAATAGTTCTCATGAGGGACTGATTTCTGATTAGGCGAAAGATTGGTCATTTCACTATCATAAGATAATAGAACAGAATAGTTTATTTACAGAAAAAAAGACATTGATACATTTAACCATATTGCATAAACTACATACAGCATTGGTAACAAACAGTCTGCCAGAAGTTGACTATTATTGAAAATATAAATAAATAAACCGATAAATCAAAACAAAAAATGATAAAAAAATAAAAGCAAAAAATAAAGTCTTCTAAAAGTTACAGAGCTAAATAAAAGAATAGTAATAATAATAATAAAAGAATAATAACATAAAATACATAACTACAATATTAAAAATAAACGACCACGAGGATATTATAAGAATGTAGACAAAAAAAAAACCTACTAAGTAATAATGTAATGTAATTAGTAATAAAACTTAATTAATAATATAAATAACAATAAAAAAATCTAAATTAGTGATTAAGATAATTATTACAATAAATTATAAGTTAACCTGCAAGAGAGTATCAGTAATAATTGATATTGACAGTTTAATAAAAAAGCATTTCTTCCAAATACAATATTAATTCACTAGAAGTTAAATTCAGCGACCATTTCACTCCTGAACCTCCACGTCATCTTGGTATATAGAACTAGCCCTGGGCCTCATAAGATAAAGTTCCCTTATTGTGTTTCTAATTGCTGACCGTGCACATTTCAGTTGGCTCAAGGGTGTAAACTATATTTAAAAAAAATAATAATAATTTCATCTGTTATTTACTTGAGAGTATTTGTGTAAATATCTTTTTATTACTTTGAATGCAATATTTAATTGTACAATTAACAATCAGTTTGGATTGTAGCTTTTGATTTATACAATTTGATTGAGAAGCACTTCAAGAATTCTAGCACACTACTGTGACTGAGTCACCTGTATACCATTGTAAGAGAAACCAACGCCATCTATGACGGATACAAGAAACTATGTATCATTATTTGGCCCAGTGTCTTCCATTTCTTGAAAGCCAGTTATAGATATTTGGTACTGGCCAGATGTTAATTGAGGATCAGTTAAGTCAGTAATTGATATCACGTGGTTGTTTGTAGATTGGGATTAGAGCCTTTAGAAGTTGTTCCTTGCGTTTTCTCCGTCCCTAGCAGCAATAATAATAAGTTTAGAATAAGAAATAGGGTCGCCACTATCAGATATTTTTCACTGTCGGTTAATGGCCAACAGAAGAACCATTCCTCAAGGTTGGCAGAGATTAGAATATCTACGAGGAGCAATTTATTCACTGTTCATAACTATAACAAAAATTACTACTTTCAAGAAATGTGCATTTTCTTAGTAAAAAATAAGGTTAGTAAAAATAAAATATTTTCAGAGAACTGTACACCTCTATAAAATATTAACAAGTTTACTTAATGAAGTAAAGATTTTATAAATTCTAATCTACTACAGACAAAATTTATGTAATAACTTAATTAAGAGTTCGCGATGTAATTCTTAGTTTTCTCATTTCTTAGAAAGTTCTCTCTCTTTCTCTGTACTAGTTTCATCTTGTAAAGAAAATTCAATTCATATCAAATCAGATTTCCCTTTGATATAATCTTCATCATCATGCTGTAAGAAAATGGAAAACTAACAACAGAGAGAAAGACTTATCTTCCATCAATTATTTATAAAATTTAGTATCATTCATGTTTTTTACAAATTTCATATTTGCAGTAAATGTTTTTTTTGAAAGAAAACTGGAGTTTTCTTATATTTATGTGAACCAAGAATGTCCTCCACCAATTTATCCTTCCTTATTAAAATTTCCAATTCCTCCTAAATCCAACTAAATCAAGCGAATGGGCAAAAGGGTGGCCCCCCAAACTACCAACAGAATGAACCATGCCTTCCTTTCGCGTTCCATAAGTAAAATATCTCTTTAACTTAAGATGACGCGTTAATTCCTTATGATTAACTAGTTTTAGTAAGTAATTAATTTTTTATTTCAAAGAAGCGAATTAACTTTAAAAAATAATTACAGTAAAACAATGTCCCCTAAGTAAGTAAGTCGAATCAGTTTAAATGTTACAATAAATTCATCATTTTAGTTGGTTACTAATTATAGGGCTGCATCCAAGCCATTAGTTTGTTAAATTAATGGCTTATGCGCGTGATAATTTCGTAATAAACAGCTCTACCTGGTGTGAGCGTCAGCGTTACCCAGTGACGGTGTTAGGGAGTATAATGGAGGCTCGTTGGCCCACATCTAGCATGTAGTAATAGTTGTAATACAGAGCTAGGTTGCCCGTTTATTATCAACATTACACGCTATAAGTAATTGATTGGCAATCTCTACTAACATCCATTATTATTTATTTATATTAATCATTATAACTTGTATTTATTAAATATGGTCGTTAATAAGAGTTTTTGTCTTATCACAATACATATATCAATATTCTTTTGTCATCATAATATGTAATCGTGCAGATTTTAAATTGTGTGTTTGAACCCAAAATACGTGTTCTAAGATTCTCTGACCAAGTAAAAGTTTGTTTTTAAGAAGTCCAAATCGATCTACTATTTAACTGAATCAAAAATTGCAGGACTTGATTACTTTAAATATCTTTGGCCAAGGTATGTTGCCCGTGTGAACTTAATGTAACTTCATCCAAACTTCTATTTGTTTCGATCTAAGGTACACTTCCTTTCTGCAATTAATTGCTTTACCGAAATTTATTTAATTAGGAACTCCAAAAAAAAAAAATGGAATCAGAGAGGAATCCAACAGCTGGCTGAAAGATGGCTACCAAGAATGAATCATATGACGATTTATTTTATTTAAGACCATTCATTTTTGTTTATACAAACATATGTAATTTATGGCAGTTTTTGTTTCATTTTTTGAAGTTTAAAATGTTTAAAATAATACAAAAGATAAAAGAACAATAGGTGATTATAGATGTACATATGAAATAGAAGGAAAATGGTTACTGTTCTTTCCTAGAAAAAGCAAACTAAAAAAATAAATGATCACCTGTTTCTCTATTATTTACTTTTGGCTAAAAATACATTTAAACTCCATTTTTTTTTTTTTTTTTTAACCCTTAAAGGGCTCCAAATCGTATACATTTTCATTAAAAACTCGATAGGAATAGTGTTGTCTCTAACTAGCAGCTGCATCAGATTTATTTTTTTCATTCTGTGTAAAAACAGAGAAAATTATTTAGGTATGTAAAAGTCAAATTAGGCGAAGGGATTTTGGAAAGAATTATTCTAGAAACAAAATCTAACTCATAAAGCACCTTGTTAAAAAGATATTGTTTCAGTAAAATTATACATTTCTATCTGGTAAACTTTTCATTACTAAATGTAATGAATGAAAAATATATTTAATTTCTCAATTAAACGTTATTGAAAGTGTGTTTAATAAAAACTTTTTTCTTCTTTAGTTCGAGGTTTTACCTTTATTTATTTAAATATATTTGAATTTAAGTTATAAAAGCCAAACTACATATTTCTTTTTTATATTAGGTAGTCTGTCATTATATTAGGAAATTTATGCTAGATTCATGTACGATCTCGTTCACTTATTTGTGTTTTAAATATCAAAAATTAATAATATTCCAAAGGAGTGAAACTATGACTTGAAATGTTTTCAGTTTGAAGTACAAACTAAAATTTACTTTCTAAATTTCTAGTGAAAATGGAGATGTTTATTAAAACAATTTCCGATTTGAATGCAACATGTACTGGTATTTATCTTATAAAATGTAAGAGTAACCTCTAGAGTGATAGAAAAATTATATAATATTGTTTGTATTTCTCATTCCATGCAAATCAGATGGACTATTATTTATCTAGAACTTTTTGCCTCACTTTACTTTTGCCCTATTGTTTTTTATAAAAATTGACGAGGCAAATAAAAATGTTTTTTCTTTCTCAAATGAAATAATAATTATTCATTTTTAATGTAACAGAATAATTTGTATTTAAGTATTACTTTTTTTTTAATTTCAGGTACCAGAGATAGCCAGATCAATACCGTTAACCAAATTATTTTCTTTGAGGCAGCAGACTCAAATTTTATGGGATAAATATTTCTCATCTATAGAGAAGATTGTGTTCACAACTTTAGAGGTATTTTTTATTACTTTTATAATTTCATTGTTAATATTTAGATTGTTTTTAATTGCTCACCCAATTTGCCGTATAATTTTGGAAAGATGAAACATTGCTGCGAAATTCGTTTGATCAGCATTTTGGAACTATAATACGTGACTGTGTAAAACTACTTATTTATAAGTTGGAGCTATAATATAAAAATGGGGCAATCGATAACCCCACAATAGTGATAATATTTTATTTGTAGTAACGATTTTTATTAATTGAATTTAAATAAATTTCTTATAATGACTATTATGTGTTTTAGATAATTCGAGAACGACTGCCAGATCAAGCAGTTCGAGATGGTAGAATGTGGAATACAGCTCCTGGAGCTTTAGTCAGTCTGCCTCAGTACAGTGGAACTTACCCTTGGGATCCCATAAATAAAAAAGAGACCATGTTTACTGCTGTGGTTTATTCTCAGTTAGGAGCACCTTTAACACAGACTTCTCCTTTATATAGGATAGTCAAAGCATTAACCAAAAGTGCTCATGCTGCTATGGTAAATAATATATATATGTATATTTATTTTTTTAACAACCTCTAAATCAGCTAACAGATTTGAAATCTGTGACAGTTATAGTTCTTTAAGACCAATAGTAACATGAACAATTATTTTATTGTTAAAAAAAAAAAATTGAAGTTCATCCCTGTGAAATCTTTCTTTCTGATGAAGTAAAAGTCTAGAATTCGAGACCTAATTGTAGTTGTCTCATAGTTTTAACTGAATGACCAGTTCTCTACATCTAGCTGACGATATTATGAAAATCTAGAAACTGGTCAGAAATAAGGAAAACAAGCATGCCGTGAAGGACAAAAATTATCTTCCAGCCTGGTGGACCAGCCACATATTTTTAATCATTTATATTCTTTTTTAGGGCCAAAATGTTGTTAAAAATCTCTAAAGATTTAATCTAGAACGCTTCTACTTCATTTCCTTAAATTCAGATCCTCAAAAAAATCATGAAGCCTGTGAAAGTAGTTAGACTTTGTTGGTGGGCATATCTCATGATGCTTGTTGTCTAATTCATTCATTTTGTAACAGATTGGAAAACAATACTGACTTAAAAAGTTAGCCTCTTCGAGAATTTATAGTTCCGCTTGCTTGACCTTTTAAGATGTAACAACGAATGGTTTTTAATCTTATAATCTTAAGTTTCATTTTCGTCCAATATAAATGTATAAAGACTGTAGAAGTAGGCCTGACAACTTGCTTTGGACTAGCAATGCAATCTATTTATCTAACCCATCTATCTATCTATTTATTTGCAATTTATCAATTTGGCCTACAGATAAGTAATAAAATTGTTTAAATATTCAACGTAAATTGACTTTGTTTATACAAACATAACTTGCATTCAGGATGCAAATTTAACCCTTGAATACATATAATTTAAATGTGGATAATTCTGTTTAAATAATATAATATAATGTATACAGTACTATATATTTATACTAATATGGAATATTAATTAATTATTAACAAGGCATTGTTTGTTTGTAAGGTATTAGTGATATGGGCAAATGAGAAAAGCCCGCCGAGTAGAGTTCGATGGCCAGTGATGTCAATTCCACTGCATATTATCCATCAGCCTGGTATTTCACAAAGATTTTCACCACATCCACTCATCCAAACAGAAGCAATATTGTCATTAGATGAGGATACATTATTAACCACAGATGAAATTGATTTTGCATTTCATGTATGGACCAATTTTCCGGACAGAATTGTTGGTTATCCAGCCAGATCACACTATTGGGATGATGCTAAAGTACAGTATTATTTATTGTTTTTAATTAGCTTAATATTATCTGTTTGGGCTTTAAAAGACGTCTTTGGGTTTTTAATAACATCATTCTTCATGCAGTTTCTGTATAAATTACAGAAAACCCCTTTGGTTAACCTTTATTTCATAATTTCAATTTAAAAAAAGAATTTGGCCTATTCTCTAATTAAGTTGCTAATAGACAACTGAATCATCCTGTAAGGTTAAAGAAATTAACTGTATTGTCTGATGAAGTCTGAATACTTCATCAATGAACTCACCTTGGATTGAATTAAAAATTCAGTTTTTAAGCATCTGTTTTACTTATATTTTCCAATCGTGACTTTGAATTAGAGAACTTATATAATTAGGGTCTTACATAAACTTTACTTTTAGTGTCGTCTAATTTATATGAAAAGAAAAATTAAAGGTTGCTTTGTTTTTTATTTTAATTAGTTTTGATGATCTTTTAAAAACCAGTAAATTATCTTCTTGCAATCTTGAACTAATTAGATTTTTATTTTTGCAGGGAACATGGGGCTACACATCAAAATGGACCAACGATTATTCAATAGTTCTTACTGGTGCAGCGCTTTACCACCGTTATTTTAATTATCTGTACACAGAATGGTTAAGTCCACTATTACTGAAGACCGTAGATCAATCACATAATTGTGAAGATATTTTAATGAATTTTTTAGTTAGTCATGTTACTAGAAGACCACCGATTAAAGTTACACAAAGAAAACAATACAAGGAATCACCACCAGCAACTGGCGTGGCTAGGTAACCTACATATTTATTGTCACTTTCATTTACTGTTCGTTTTGTGAGTGAAATTGTTTGTTATTGTTGAGAATACTTTTGAATCAAATTCTTTTGTTAGATAAAATTATGAGCCTAATGTGGGCTATAAGATTTTTTTTTTAATTTAAAAAGCATCAAGATCTCAGCAATGTTTAAGGGACTCTTAAGAAAAGAAAATCTAAGTGTTGGGCAGGTATTTGGAAACTCTAAGTTGCATCTAGGCTACTTAGCTACTACTAAGCTAACTCTTCATAAAAAATTATGTTTTGGGCAGTATATTTATCCATCGACCTGGATCAATATTTAAGAAGTGAATGTGTGGAAAAAAAATATTGAATAGTACTGAAATTTGTTGTACTAACGACAAGTAATCTTCTTTAACAACAGTTATATTGTCCGAAACACCTTAGAATTTTCGTGCATTCAATTTTGCAATTTTTGTGATAAATTTGGTATATTGGGTACCTGAGCAGATCTCGGATAATACCATTCAAACTGCAGCATCTGTTCCAGGTTTTCTTTTCTAAGAAATCATAGAATGTGGTGTAGAGGATTAAATAATGGTTCAGTTGGTACCTTTAATAATAATGATTGGTACAGATTGTCCAATGCTGATTTCTCAATTTTAGCACCACTAGATCTTTGCTAAGTGTATAGTATTGCTAGAATAGCAATATATGTAGTATTCTTTATACCAGTAACTAACCAGATTTCTGAACCTTCTCCAAAAGACAGCATCGAAAAGACTGGGGATTGGAGATTATTGGAAGGTTTTTTTACTGTCCTCAAAACTTCCAAAACGTATTCCATATTTTGCTGCTTTCTATACTTCCTTATTGTATATAATAAGCAACTGTGTGAAGCTATACCAATGACCAGTGCGTTATGATCTATTAAAGAAGTGCAAGTTTCAGTTTTTGACCAATTTTTGGTCTGTTGTGGAACATAATTGCACATACTTAGTACTGACAGATTGATTAGATTGATTGTACCTTCTATAAGGGAAGGTACGCAGGCAGGTACTATCAATAATGTTGAATAGAAAATGTTTGCTATAAAATATAAAAGTGCACTAACATATGCAACTACCTAGTTCCAAGTAACTGCTATTTTTATTCAAAATGGATCTAAATAGACGCCATCCTTAACATGAACTAGGTTTTTGTTGCCCGAAATTAGTTGTACTGACAGGTGGCTTCTTTTCCCATTTAGTCTATAATCCCCAGAAAAGTTAATCGACAAATGTGTTAGATATACCATTTAAAATTTAGAGCCCATTTCCATCGGATGTTTAATGTTGATTAATCAAAGTTGAATCTGCCTAATTTTAAAAAAGAAAATAATGCATATTTTTCCAGGCGGAATTTTCAACCAACAACCAAGTTAAGAGTCGTTGAAGGAGGTGGCTAACTTTACTATTTCCCATATTAAGCATTAAATAAAATCCAAGTGGAACAAGTCCAAATATTGAACCCATTACCACATACTACATCTTATCTTAGTGGGAATAATAATTCTGTGTCCGAACTTGTATAGTACATCCAAGATTTTCCAGCTCTAGTTGAACTTCCTGAATCGTAAAATTGGTAGCGTCTCTCCTAAATATGACTAGATTTGAGTAGAGAACATTTTCAATTCTAATTTCCCCAGAAATGTAATGGATTCATGCCATTTTAGAAATGATAGTTTCCACTCATGAACTCTGATGCCAATATATCATCGCAGCAAGTTTCGAAGTAACAGTTGCTATTGTAAGACATGGTATAGCTTCCCTCAATTCTTTAAGATCGTATTAGATGCTACTATTGCAGCATCAATATTCTATGAGATCTGTAACTATTTGTTTTGAAAGAGAAACATAGTCCCTTTCTTTCAGAAAAATCTCATATTTTCTTCAACATGACTTGCGGACTCTGAGAACTGAGGGAGTTTTCTCCTCTTGAACCTTCTGTTAGTCTCAAAGCCTGCCTGTACCCAATCTTACAGACAGCAGATTGCACCGCTTTCGCAGAGAGGGCAATATTCTTATTTCAATGTTCTCTCTTTATGGCTAGATAGTCAATAGTTTCACTCCTAATCACTTCTCTTTTTTTGCAGCTATAAATTTTCTAATAATAAATAAAATTATTTTGTAATTTCAGATCGCCTTGGAATGATCCAGATCATTTTATACAGCGCCAAACTTGTTTAAATACATTCGCCGCTGTATTTGGCTATATGCCGTTATTACGTAGCAATACAAGATTGGATCCAGTCTTATTTAAAGATCCAGTTTCAAATCTAAGAAAGAAGTATCGTCAGATTGAGTTAGTTGGAAGCTAGTACATGGCTCAATTAATACCATATCCACTGCCATGGCTAAGCATTCGTCATCCTACTTTCTTCATATATCAGCAACTCATTTAAAAGTCCTAAGAAAAAACTGATTAACTAAGGTTGGACTTAACTGTGCTGTTTTGGCTTTCTTGTGTCTAAAAATAGCAAAAAGCGTTTGAAAAAAATTAGTAATATTAAACAACTCTTTTATTTTTTATGGACAATATGTTTTAACATCTACAACATAATATTTAGATTTTTTCTTTGAACATAAATTTAACTAAAATCATCCTCATATACAACATATCACTTGTACTTTTTAAATCCACATCCGCAAGTTGTTTATGGTCATCATGAGTCATCTCAAAACTGTGTTAAGCTGTTATTTCATTGATCATAAGGCAAGCAGATGCAGAACTACATGTACCGAATTGTAGTCTTGAAAATTTCTTCTCTAAGAATAAAGTAAGATTGGTATAACAAGGCACTTTTAATTTATTTGACCTAGTTTCTGTTAAAATTCTATTGAGTGAATTCTAAAACCTCAGTGAACTAAAACCTCTTCACTGCTGTAAAAAAGTGAAAATAAAATTCTGTAACATCAACCAAAGTATTTCAGGAGATAGGAAAACCCGTTCAGAGTTATTAAAAAAAAATAATGCACGCTTTGAAGAAACATTTTTCTAAATTCACTTTTCCTAAATTGTTCAAATATCAGTAACTACGCTAACACAGTCTGACCTGGGCATGACTATCGACTTGATCCACCAAGATGCCCATCTTTGGGTACAAATTTGCTATATTTGCTTCTTTGGATTTTGTATTTGTAGTATCTTTCAAGCTTCAATTATTCTAGACTTTTGACTTCCAGGTGCCGAAATAAATTTACTGTTTTTTTTTTTTTGGGGGGGGGGCTATAATTCATTATTTCAATCAGTAAAAATAAATAATTCTACTTAGTTTTTAGTCACATCTTGCTCTAGTCGTTCGGCTTCTTAAAAAGCTATTTCACGCGGATTTCAATTATTTCGAGTCCTCTTCTAGTCATTTAAGGTTTAAACAGTCATAAATATTTAACAGTACCCACTAATAATCGGCGTGCACTGGAAAATGAGGTAGTCACGAAACTCAAAAATAGTTATCGATATTTCTTTGCTTTCTATAATCCCAAAATTCTGTTTTGGTTTCTAGAAGCTGATTGAATGAGGTAATCTAAGTAAAAGTTTTATTTTTCAAGTCTTATTTCCATGTTATTGCCACATCTGTTCAGCCCTCTTTTATTTCTTTATCTTCTCCTTTAGCTTCTCGGTGAGTCCAACCTTGGTGTAAGTCTTCATACTTTTCTTTAAATTATTTTCTTTTTATTATTTTTATTAAAAATAAAAATATTTTTTGTAGCGAGATAAAACACGGATGAATCATAAGATGTAATTATTAAAATACCTTGTAATACGCTTTGTTATTAGGAACCCTTTTTATTGTTGTTGCAATTGATATTTTTTATAAGTTACTTTTATACATAAAAATAAGTTATATATGTAATAATAGTTTGTAAATAAATCGACAAGAACTATCCTTAATATATTTATTGAATACTTATAGTAAATATTATATTATGTAAATAATATTGGACATAATGATTTCTATAATGTATCTTGTCATTGACAAAAAATGTAGTTTGAAAATTCAATCCAGTTAGATTGCTAAGAGTGGAATACATTTTAAAATTTATTAAAAGTAAGCATTCCAATATTGTTGTAGAACGAGATATCTCAAATTTTTTTTTTTAACTTAGTTCCAAGTTTTAACATTAAAATAACAAATAGAATTTCCAGGGGAAATATTATTTTTTGAATGTTATTCCCTGTGTACATAACAAAGTTACAAGAAAAACTATTTAACCATTTTAGTCTTCTGTTTTTACTTATTAGTACTTTCTTTATGTTCACACCTTTTGTGTTTTAATCAACGTTTTGATTCCAATCATATATTTACAAATAACAGCCGTCCAAAGTAAGAGAATTAACTTACGTATTTCTTCATCAGTTGAACAAAAAAATGAAATGAATTGATTGGAAATGAGTGCTCTTTAATATCATATTGTTTGGAATGTAGTCATCAAATTGATATGCAGTCTTCATTGGGATATTAGTTTTTCCTAAATCCTTTGATGTAAGTTCAGTCCCAATTGAAATTTATAATTTCTTTTGGTCTATTAATTACCTATTAACATGCCTTTTTTGTTTACAAAATTATAGAATGATAATTTAAAAACTTATATTTAGAAGGCAAAAATCAATCTCTTACAACTGAAACGGAGTTTGCAGTGTAGCTTTTAATATTTTTCGGTAAGTTTAATTTCAATAATTACGATCTTCATACATGTAAATTTTTAAAAAAGGAAGGTTTTTTAAACATTTATATACATATACACCCCTCACTTTTTTTTTTTTTGGTAAGTAATGGTTATTTCCAAGGGAAAAATTATAAATAAATGACCCTAGTTCTCGTAACTAAAGTACTTCCATTACAATAATGTTGGTGTTGACCATTTCTAGCGAAATTTCTATCCTCACTAATCTTACAGCATATTTATGCCATTTTACGGAATGCCTTAAAATGAGTAGGACGTCAGTCACTAGGAAGGGGCCTCTAAGTCAGCTTTTATAAGCATTGCGCTATTGTTATACATTGTGCTTTATCATCAACAAGATGATGTTATAATAGGGTACGTAAGGGTCTCCTCGATTGCCTACATTCTATTAGGTACTAAATGGTCTTTTATCTTTCCCTTGGGCTGTTGTCCAAAATAAAAATTGCGACCTTTACAATCTTAAAACTGGAAAAGATACAATCTGTACTTTTTTTGGTTAAGCGCTTCCATCTCATACCAATTTGAGGGCGGTTGCCTTGCCATATTACTCCTTTCCCTTTGGCTTCCCACAGAGGAGTCTTCTTCAGATTAGTGTTTCCTCAATTAATCTTTCCTAATATCCGAGCCACAATGTCTGCCACAACTAATAAGTTTACTTAAGGATTTAATTTGTATCATTATTGATTGCTCCGAGATATTTGAATTAGATTGCAGAAATTTATTACTTTACATCTTCACGCTTGATTTTTCTGATTTCTTGAATATTGATTCTTTTCATAATTTACCAATCCAAGAGATCTGGCAGCACCCTCGAATTCTAGTAATTCTGGAGATCATCTGGTCCGAGCAATAATTAAAACGTAATCGCACGCTGGATTAAACAACAATTTAAGTCAGCTGGTGTGGTGAGAAACGCTAACGTAAGTGAAGTCGAAATCTCTACACCAAACTGATCAGTCTACATCTGACGAAGGCTGAAAGACCAAACCCGGTTAAGCATAAAATAAAAGATCCGTGATACCACGGATAAAATCAAAGATGGTAATTTAATCGATTAAAATTTTCTTTCCTATTTTTTATTTTTAGCAATCAATAGGTACCATGTTTTTGTATATTTCTGAGTTTTACTCAAATACGCAGTTAAATTTTTTTAAAAGTTGGGAGTTATGAAAGTGATAACTGAGGACAATCATAAGCTCTTTATGGTTGTCAGTCACCGTCAATAAAATTAGGTACCTTTTTAATTGACCACTCAATATATTATCAAAGAGCATTCACTTTATTTTGATCACATTATTACTTTGTTTTCGAAATTTTTGGGGGCCATATTTTTTAAGATTATTCACTCACCCACAAAATAAAAATTATAAATTGTTAAAAAGTTAATGGTAATAATAATGAAAAAGTTATAAATTTCTTATTTAACTAAAAAAACAATAACAAATATTAGTAATTTAATGTTTTGAAGATAAATTAATTTATGTCATAAAAAAAATTCAAACTTTAAGAGTAGAATTTTACATATCATACTGTTTCGAATATTTCAATAACACAAATAATTTCAGTTTTAGAAGATCGATTTCTTGAAAACATACTGATCGCAAAAAAAAAAATGCACGTATTTATTCAGAAATAAAAAGAACATTTAGAACTGTTAAAAATAATCCAAACATTTGATAAAATTATATTTTAATATAATTAAGGAAATCTGGGAATTTTATATTGTTTTGTACTCCCTAAATGTGTAAATATTATCTCAAATGAAATTAAAAGATATATATAATAAAATTGGTATAAAATTTAAAAACTCAAGAATTTATAACAATTATTTGTTACAGCCATATTCATAGATCTAAACGTAAAATAAATTTTTTAGTAACTTAAACAAAAATTCGTTGTGTCATATTTACGTAGTTCTTTTTCTTTGTGTTTTATTTTATTAGATTGATTTTTTTGTTTTTGTACATGTAAATATATGAAAAAATGTAGAGTTTTTATTTTTAAAATTGAAATTGATTGGGTTGATAGCTATAAATGGTATTTTTGGGTGCTGCATGGGTAAAAATTCTTTGGAACAGAGGGAACTTCTTGAACTTTTTACAGTTCAGTTCGGGTATTTACGCCAGTGGTACGTTCAACTTGAGTTCGCTTCAGTCAGGCCGCTTTATTCGGCTCGATGTTGGAAATAATCTGTGCTAATGTGATCCCAAGCTAATTTCCGTGCAAGCACTTTTTAAATATAGCATTTAAAAAAAAGTATATAAATTATATGCGATGGGAAATAAATTAAACTAGATTTTAATTAACAAAAAAAAATAGTTATATTTATTACATAATAAAGCATTTCTTTGGAATTGACTTATATTTGCAGGCAGTAGGGTAATTTTTGAGCGCTTAAAACCCCTAATGAAATAGAAATGAGTTGAATCATTGAATCTGACTAAATTATATTACAGAAATAATCTTTTCTGTTGTTTGCTTTGGCAAAAATTAGTCGGACTCTCGCGCTGTAGGTAGTTACCGGACTGATGTTGGCTATAATTTGTTTTTTCTTTTTTTTTTGTGACGAAACTTTATTCAATTTAAATGTTTATTTAATAGCAGTGGTCTTTTAACTTTAAAAGAACAGAAGTTAAATCCAAATATCTCGTAACAAAAATAACATGTAAATTATTAAGTTTATTTCCTGGTTTGATGGGTATTTAAGTTATGTAATCCTGAACATAAAGTACGAGGGGGTACCCAAAAAAAACCGGAATTATTTTTTAAAAGCTATTTATTTACAAATTTTTTACAGAACAACCTTATCCCCTTCAAAATACTCTCCATTACAACTAATACATTTGTCCCACCGGTGCTTCCACTGTTCGAAACATTTTTTGTAGTCATCTTTAGAAATGGCTGACAGCTCCTTCTTCGTTTTTTTCTTGACCTCTTCAATGTTGTCAAATCGGTGACCTTTCATGCCCTTTTTCATGCGTGGAAATAAGAAAAAGTCGCACGGAGCCAGGTCAGGCGAGTAAGGTGCGTGGGGCAGCGGAACCATGCCATTTTTAGCCAAAAACTGTGTAACAGAGATGGCTGTGTGTGCAGGTGCATTGTCGTGGTGGAAGAACCAGTCTCCTGTTTGCCACAAATCGGGTCTTTTTTGGCGAACACTATTGCGCAATCTTTTCAAAACTTCCAAATACAAGGTTTGATTGACGGTCTGACCTGGGGGGACAAACTCTGAATGGACTACGCCTTTGGCATCAAAAAAGCAAATCAGCATTGTTTTGATGTTTGACTTGACTTGACGACATTTTTTTGGTCGGGGTGAAGATGACGTCTTCCATTGGCTCGACTGTTGCTTTGTTTCTGGGTCATAACCATAGCACCATGACTCAACACCAGTAATGATGACCTTTGACAGAAAGTCTGGATCAGTTTCAAGCTGTTGTTTCAAAGCACGACATGTTTCAACTCGATGTTCTTTTTGATTGTCAGTCAGAACTCGAGGAACAAACTTGGCAGCAACCCTTTTCATCCCCAAATCTTCCGTTAAAATTCGCTGAACCAAGCTCCAAGATAACCCACTACTCTCTGACAGTTGATCAATTGTCTGTCGACGGTCTGTGAACACCAGCTCTCGAATTTTTTCAACATTTTCGTCGATTCGGGCAGTTGATGGACGTCCAGAACGAGGTTTGTCATCAATCGACATGTCGCCATTTTTAAACCGAGTAAACCACTCGTATACTTGAGTTTTTCCCATAGCGTCATCTTTGTAAGCTGTTTTCAACATTAAAACACTTTCAGCAGCATTTTTGCCGAGTAGAAAACAAAATTTCAGAGCTGCACGTTGTTCACTTAAACTTGCCATCATAAAAAACGAAAAAAGAACAAAACAGCGCTGGTAAAAGCAATCACTGCAGATGAACAGAACAAGCCAGGCAGACAACACAGGCAGGACTGAACTGGCAAGGAATTGCGCTATACACGTCTAGCGGCAGAAATGCGTACTACATAAGCTCCATGCGCGGCAACGCAATTCCGGTTATTTTTGGGTACCCCCTCGTATATATATCCCATCTACGAGGGTGATCGTTCGAAGTTTCGCAAGCGATATAGAGAGTTAGATTTCTATTGTACGAAAGACAGCACTGCTAACTATAATGAAGACTTGTAACATTAGAAAGAAAGGTCGAGCTCGAGGCCAGCTGGGTAGATTGGTTTATTTTTATGACAATTTTCAAAAGCAACGTTCGCTGATTAAACTTTTTCTTAAAAGTATTTATGATTTCAATTAAACGTCTTGAAGCATAGAAGAATATATGTCGAAAACATTTACAGCTTTATCCTGTAAAAAAGCAAACGGTACTTACTTTAGAAAAATATTAATATTAATGACACAATGAAATAAAAAAGTCAGGTGGAAAGCTTGTACATCTATGTAAATAATATACATGTTTTATTAATCATATACGTATGCTTCATTTTAATATATAATACATATATATCAAATAGTATATTAATATATTTATTTCAATTTTTTTTTCTGTTACCATTATATTGAATTTAAACAACTTCATGATTAATTGAAGACTGGTGTAGGACTTCATTATAAAAGAATAAAAAAAAACTTGCTCTAATTTTCTGTTCCATGTTTTCATACGAATAAAAATAATGTAAATTTGTTTATACTATACGATTAAATGTTTGAAAACAAATTACAGAATTAGATTTTATAATTCAATGAATTGTGTTAGGTACATACATAGCAGATGTGTTTCTTATTGCCATATCATATCATAATAATTGGAAAATGAAGACTGAAAAAAATACAAGTTATGAAATTGATGTTTTTTTTTTATTTCAATCCAAAAAATATTAATATATTTAGATTTTTTTTTCATTCTGCATTCATTTTAGTATAAATCACAAAATGGTATGTGTCAAATATATAACTAATAAATACTAGGATGTAAACGTAACAAAAAGCTATTGTTGACTCCTCCTTACACATAAAAATTTATTGATTATTCGTACCTATTTTTAGCTGATCCCTCCAAACATGAGTCCACATTTTCTATAATTTAAACCCATCTAATTTAAACTTTAAAGCCACATAAATAAGTAATTTAAAGCCGTTCGATCCCTTGCAAATAAGAACTATTTAAATGCAAAAAGTATTGCTTTCACTTCTCCAAAGGCCACAGAGCAGAACTAGCGGAAGAAGTGGTATATAGAAATACTGGATCTGTATTGCAAGTAGATCAGGGAATAACTAAAAATCTTCGGTTACTAAGGGTGTTGGCATTTCGGCCGTCCAAAAATTGCATTTAATAAATAATAAAATAATTTTGATATATTTTTTCTTTTTGTTGATTTTTCAGTTTTGGCGATTAAAGACAGGTAAAATGTATTAGAGTAAATTTACTTTTTAAGTGTGGTGTTAAAATAAAGATTATAGAGGATGGGTAAGAGTACTATTGCGACTAGTTCCAATTATCTGGGACTCTAGTCTGTTTTAATGAGTACAAGAAGTGCATTATCAATTTGTATAATGGAATTTTGGTGAAACTCAGCCATTTCAAAAAGGTTGTCTGATGATTTGGAGAGGAATCACTTTGATTGAAATGGCGTAAGACGTTTGTGCTTTCTCTAAATACTCAATAAAGTGTCGAGAAGTTCTTTCTTATAATGATTTTGTTTTTGAGATCTTCTTCATTGCGGTCATGAAAGTGTACAATGTAGTGGAGGTTCCACGATGGCAATTACTGTTGCAACCTGTCCTCACACAGTACAAGCCTTTCTTAAAAGCCTATTTAAAGCGATTAAAAATTATTTCTTTACTGATTTACTCTTTATTTATTAACTTTTTCAACCTAATTGGAAGTTGGACGACGCTAAATTCCGCCTGAAAAAAAAGGCGATTATTTTACTTAACTTTACTGATATTATATTAGAAATGCATACTGATAATGCAGAGAATAATTCTATAAAAGTTTATATTTTTAAAAAGAAACTTTGATAACCTCCTAATACGCACAGTCTGGCTGAATTAAGTGTACTAATTTAGCATTTTTATTTTTAACGAATGTGTTACTTGACGGCTAAAAATCTTAAAATGAAGTCTTCCCCAAATAGTGTGCGTGACACACTTTAATATCCATACTTCGCGATAACAAGTTCAAATAAAAAACTTTTAGGCAAACATTTATTTTAATAGCATCAACCAACCCCCTTTATTTAAATATACAGATAAATTAGAATAGAATTTCTTAAGATTTTTGGCCTATTATAGCTGCTAATTTAGTATTCATTTGAATTTTTAGAAAGTAGCCTGTCAAAATTATTAAATAAGTAATACAATTAATCATTCAAATACGAGAAGAGAAGTCCATTTAATGCGATTTCAGCATAATATAAGTTATTATAGCTTAATCTCTCTAAAATTTACGAACAGTAGCATAACACCACTAGTTTTTCGTCAAAGAATTAAATAGAGTTTTAATTTAAATGAAGGAATGAACTGCAGTTATTTTTACTAAGGAAATAGTCATGCTATCTAGCGGCATTTGTTAAAACTATCAAAGAAAAGTAGTTCAAGTTATCGCCGCTAGATAGCATAAGAAGGTTTGTTTTTACTATTTTTATTTCACCTAGACTCGCTTGTTGAGTAAAACTTCCTGTCATTAATGGACGGACTCCCTTTCATGATTTTCACTGAACCTGTAAATTTAAAAACATAAGTGAAAGGTATTCGTAATTACATAATTAAATGTTTTTTTATGTAGAGACTACTATGTATACACTAATGAATCGTAATTTTAGACCTAATTAACGTGGAAATGAACTTTTAGAAGTACATTGGTCTGCCAGCAAATTAAATATTTCATTAAATTAAATTCGATCTAGGCATATTCCATCCAAAGCAACACATTTTGTTAGTTTTATTTATATAATTTTTTAAAGCAGAAAACAATGTCTAAAATCTGTACAATTTTTCCATTGGAAAAAGTAAAAACTAGGCTTAAATATGTAAACACTTTCATTTCAATAATTTGAATCTATTTAGCGGGCACTAAAATTATTCTTCCTCAAAATAGTTGGTTTTGAGCAAACAAATTCTTTTCATTCAGATAAATGATGCAAATAACGTCTCATACAACTAATGCGGGGAGATGCACACGATTGGTCCACCTTTTAGACAATTCGATAGAGAATTGAACATAATAACAGGACTTAACAGGACATGATATTAATACAAAATGAAATAAGTAATACAGTTTTATCCATTATAGTTTTTGTAATATGCATTTATTAGAATTATAATGCAGTTACAAAAGTAGCAAGTAAAAAAAATATATATATGCTTTTCTACAAATCACCTTTTCACCATTTTTCTTGACTAAACATGAAATACACTAATATTCTCTTTTGAACGTAAATTAACAGTTTAAAGATCATTCTTCACATTAAAATAATTATTCATAAACTTTAAATGCAGAAAATGCCCATTTTACTTGGTTAATATTGAACATATAGTAATCAATTAATTACTAAGTGCTTAATCAATTACAATGTAGCTTAATGAATCTTAGGGTTGAAACATGAATAAGTGAGGTTGGAATTTTCTATTTAACAATTGTTCTCTACGCTTGTAGTCTGCATTGTCTATTCCCTGATTTTAAAATTTTTGAAAATGCCTCGAGCAAATTTCGTTTTTAGTAAAGAGTTTTATTTTCATAATTTGATATGGTTCTAAAAGTATAGCTTTTATTTTCAAAGATGAGAATGAAGATTTAGGACTGATTCATGTTAAAGATATATACCAATCCTAAACCTTCATTATCATTGAAAATAAATGATACTTGAGATATCCTTTCGTTGGGTAATCAAATATGTAAAATCAAAAACTTTTTCAGCGAAAAAGCAATCGTTTATAAATACTAATCATTCTGTTAACTGAAAAAAATAACCAATGGCAATTTCTTTAGTATTAAGCCCGGAAACATTAAGTTATGCTTAATCTTTCACCTCAAAAAAGAATCAGTCATATTGTAGTCTTTAAGGCAAAAGTTGTGCGAATGTAAAAACTAAAATTTAAAACAGAATATAAACCATTCTTCATTTAAACGTTTATATAAATAATTTGTTCTTACAAAAATTTATTGTCTATGGAAGAGCATGTAAACATGTTACATCCGTGATAAATTAGGAAACAGTAGTTAAAATTCTTGCCGCTGTATTTGTTGCAACTGTATTGACGCCAGATGATTTTGATTCAGTTGCAGCTGCTTCTGTTCTGGCAGTTTTTGAGGAAGATGCTCGACCTGAAAATATTGCTTAGTTAGATGAATAATTCTTAATTATGGGTATTGTAAATTGTTTATTGTCCCTCAGTTAATAATTATTAAAATTAACCTCAATACTGATTAGTATTGTATTTATTTATTTACTTGCCATTCCTATTCTATAGAACAATATAATAGAGAATCTGACGTAAGCAGTTTTCTTGGCTGGATCAGCCTGGAGGAAAGAAGCTGTCCAATGGCAACACTCTCCTGAAGTTTGTCACTATACTGCAGAATAAAGCAATATTGGTAGGTGAAAACGAGGTCTTAATAATCAACATGTTGAACAGGCCAGAAGCGAGGTGAGGTGAGGGCAAAATTTTGAACTAGGTTTTTTTGGACGATAGAAAAAAAAGACAGCCGAAGAATTTTCTAGATTTGAATTTTGAAGCTTCAGTTGGAATGAAATTTTTAAATCTTTGTGTAGGGTAGCGCAAGAGAGTAAAACATCTGTAATCTGAAGAAGTATTTTTGATTTAAATGACTAATTTATTTGTGAATTTGAAAGTTTGGTTGAAACCTACAGTTCAAGTCCGTAAGTACATACCGGTTTTAGTACTCTGTTGGATATTAGTCGTACAATGAAGTGCAAGTATTGGAAGGTGTTCCATAAGATAAAGTTACTAAAAAAGCAGCTAGTCTGATGAACCATGTAAGGGAAATTTGAGAATTAATGCCTCTTAGGGCTGCACTATCTCATGAGTCAGGTTATCAACATTAAATACGGTGGCCAAGTGCTGGTGGTGATTGATTCAACATTCTCAAGCTGAAGCTGTTAAGAGATTTTTACGCTGGACAACTTGCTTTCAGCTTCAAGTAGGAACCATATCTTGAAAGCGAAACCGAATTAAATTTTTAAACATTTCTCAATACAGTTATTCAAAATATGTACTAGATAAATATGGTAGATTCTTAATCGGAGGATTTAGTTTGGAATTGGTAAGTAGAAGGTACTTTTAACTTTTTATAGTATTCTAAAAATCAGAACTGAAGTTGGCGTACAGATGACATTAGGGTGGAGGAGTTAATCTTTGATCGAAATCTAATCAAAGTAAATAAAGTCGATAAGGTATTAGTGCAGTGTTAAGCTTATCACTTCCCGACTATTGAGTTTACTTACCCATAATAATCAGTTTTAGTACTGTAACTAGTTTTCTACTTTGTAGCCGAATTTTCTTTTTGTTTTAATTGTAATTATTAATGTTTGCGTCTATAAAGCTGGTCTTAAAAGGGCTACAATCAAAAAGGAAAACGTTTGTAACCATTTTAATTGCATTCTAACATAGTAACCATTTACTATATTCTAACATAGTAAAATTAATTAAAAATATGAGGTTTATTGATCGGTAATGGACGAGAATGTTTCTTTTTAATTAGTAATTAAAGTATTGCGGTTCTTTCATATTTTTATTTAGTTTGTATCGGATATATCTACTGTTAAATTTCCTGAATCCGAAGAAGAAAAACAAATACACTGCCATACTAGCGTACAGTAAAAAATTCATTGAACTACTTTCAATGAAGTACTACTTATTACATAGAAGAGGTTTTCTTTTAGACTTTAGTTATGAATACCTCTGTTGTTGCTCTCAGTTTTGGACATGTCAGTACTTTCAGCAGGAAATGTTTTTACTACAAATATAACGTTGATATTGCAAAAATAAATCTCTAAATGTAATTGGAAAGGGATTCATATCATGTAAATTACAAAATTGTAATTTATTGATTCTAATTTTTCCATATAGTTTACAATTCTACATATTACGCTCCGTGAGTTTGTATTTATTTTTTCTATTTTCCTTGTATTTCATACAAAATTTGCATTGTTAAAAGTTACGAGGGCAGATGATGAATAATACCTCGGAACCCGAAAATAATATTATAAGCTTTTCTCTGGCTCTTACCGAAATTAAAATTTCTCAAATTGCTGTGTTTCCCCTGAATCTTATTAAAACTACCACCTATCAAGAGGCGATAAATACAAGCAATAACACAAGAGTCTCTTACATAACGGAAGTGAAGGAAAATGATCAGGACATTTAGGAAGGGAACAAATTAATAATTATTTGCGAAGGAGTTAACTTCCATATATTTTTTTCTTAGCAACAGTACAACTATTGTCTTTACTATCATTATTTACATGATGATTATTTACAATCTTGACAGAAACTTCATGCATTAATAAATGAATAAAAAATTAAGTAAAAAAATTCTACGCCTAACCCCTTTTTGCTGATCATTTTTCTTCATTCTAAACTCAAATTATATGGTGAATAATATAAATATATAAAGGCAAACAAAAAAATCGACTCCTTTTCATTTCTTAAAACTAAACAGGAAAATGCAATTGCCTAACAACTTCTTTGTTTTCTAAATGTTATTTAGGCTTACTCTTAAGTTTGTCACTCATATCATCAAAAGCAGGATCGCTGATGTTCAACATTAAGTTAGCACCACTCAAAAATACTCTATTTTGTGAATTAGCAATCTGAATAAAAAAAAAAAAGATTAAAAACACTAAATTATCAGACAAATTATTTAAATATGATAAATAATTATATATACTTACAGTTCTTGAAATACTTTGAGCAGCCCTAATTTTTCTTAGTTTCAAGTAACCAGGATTTCTACTAACAGCCTCTCCTAAGTAAAAACTGAATTAAGGAAAATATAAAAATTGAATAAATTGTTAAAACGTATCAATGTGTACAGTGTATAGAGATAAGAAAACAATTTTTTGATCTGCGGCAATTTCATAGTCGAGATCCTTGACCTGTGATAATAAAGCTGTAAGTATTAACATGCATCACTGCTAATATATAAAGAATGTCGATCCTATTAAGTTATTGTTCAGTGCAGTTTAGTCCCTCAAATGTGTATGGGTTTGCTGCATAATAAACTTAAAAGACAATTAGTCATAAAAGTATTTAATTTATCTTCCTTTTGGATCAATAATTCAGTCAATCATAAAATTATGACCGAAACTGCCATTAATTTTTATTCCTTTTAAACTATTTTTTGTTTTCATTAATGATTTTATCTGTTATAACACGTTTTTGTTTTTCTGTTTCTGACCGGTTCATCCAATATCAGCATTGAACCATCACTTTGGTGTAGAAAACTTGGACTTCTACTTACGTTTCAGTCACTCATTATTTTTTTTCTGAAACTACAGTTTTTACCGATCTTAAATAAGTCGGAAAAAGGAGAAAAATATAGTTTTAATATTATTGACAACAGAATTGTATAACAAAGTAACGGGACACTTGACACAGAAAGTAGAAAGATACATCTTCCCCCAGAATCATCAAATAAATGTTACCTGTAAAATGTTCCCACATTTGAACATTTAGTTTTCTTGAAGTTCCATATATACCAACACCACACAACGTTCCTAACCCAAGGTCATTAATTAAAGAAACTCAAAACTTGCTTGGTCGGTGAAAACTATCGCGATGGCAGTAACTCTTAAATATGTCATTGTCAATGAAAGAAAAACAATTCCAAAAAAAAAGCCTATGATTAAATAAAAAAAGGATATCATTTTAGCAGCTTGGGCTTCACCCTCAGCCTGTAGGATTTTTTGTTGCCTTTCTTGTTTGGCACGCTCTACGACAAACACAGCTCTTTGAGCCTCTTGTTGGGCTACCTGAAAGAAATATAAAAATATACTGGTTTTATTGTGTAACAAACAAAAAGAAGTAAATAAAAATAGACAAGCGTAGTACTAAGTAAAATGAATTGTTAAAAATTCCAATATAAATTCATTTTTTTTTATTTGACACCTGAAAGTATGCATACCTGTTTGGCTTCAACGGCAGCCGTATATTCTTTTCCAAAACTAAGTTCCGTAATAGATACATCATCAAGTATTATATTAAAATCTCTTGCTCTTTCTATAAGTTCTCTTCTTACTAGCAGAGATACCTAAAATTACATTACAAACGCTTAGTTCCGAGTACTATTTCACTAAAAAAATTATCAATCTGTTATTCTAATCACCTGCTGCCTTTGTGTGATCAGTTGCGATGCGTTAAACTTCGCAACAACAGATTTCAAAACTTCATTACAAATTGAAGGAAGCACTTTTTCATCGTAGTCTAGTCCTAGTTGGCGATACATAAATGGTAATTGGAGTGAATCTGGTCGAGATAGTACTCTCAGAGAAATATTAACCATTTGTAGATCCTTGGAACCTGTTGGTGAGGATATCTTTCGTGGGCGAGACCTAAGAGTATAATGAAGAAAATTAATTTTTAAAAAATTATTCACTTTGCAAAAAAAAAAACTCAACTCATTTGTCAAATTCAAAGTACTGATTTGTGTAATTAAGAGCTAAGTTTAGAAAGGGGCTTGGAGCATGTCACACTACTTTCCTATTCTTCTATCATACACAGTATTACTGAATAAAGTTCAGTTTTTCTGGAACACTTTTTCAAATCACAATACAATGGGAATGTATGAAATACTCAAAATTCAGTTTTTGAAAAAGATTGCATATGCATTCAGTTCTTGTTATTAACATTACCTGATATCATAAATAATGGGGTACTGAAACCAAGGTACCCTAAAATGTAAACCTTCAGAAAATACATCTTTTTGTATACCATTAAGTCTGCTAAATATGATTGCTCTATGACCGCCCTCCACTGCAACAACAAAACTTCATTAACGTTTATCTTCCAGCTACTATTATGTTCGCTTTTAGTAATAAATGCTTCAACAAAATAAATAATTTAATTATTTTTACCTGTGTACATAGATTGGCTAATACCATAGGCTGCCACGCCGGCTGCAGCAAGTAATTTTAGACCTAAACCGACACCTTTAGGTGTTTGACTAAATCGTCCAGCTAAATCATTCAATTTGCTCTGTGACATTTTTGTAACAATAAACTAATTTACTTACCTAATAACACTGTATTTTAAATTACTCAGCACCTTGGTACTATATTTAATTTGATAGCGAAATCTAGGTTAGGTTAGATTTTACCGACTGAGATTACTTTCTATCATTTAGAAGCTCGTTTAGTAATCTTTTTCACCGCATAGTGAATGTCGCTGCAGAGCTAGTACTTTCCATGTGATTTTCAAATTGTATTTCGCATTCAATTTTGCAAAATAAACTGAGAATTTTGCTCTAATTTTATTATGCCTCTTAAGTAAATCATACATATGAAAATTCGATTTTTGTGATAACATCAGTAAGTTTTTTTAGTAAGTGCTGCTGCCTATGTATACATCTTAAAACTATACATTTATTACGAGAACACTCAGGAAACAGTTTGAAGAAGGTTATTTTCAAAGAAGGTTACATCTAGGCAGATTTAATATTTATTATTCAAAGGTATGCATCTTTGAGCCCTTGGCTGTTGGTGTTAATTTTTTAAAAAATATTTTAAAATGCACCCAGACTTGTCTCCTCATTTACATACTGAAGAATGTAATATTTTAATTTCGAAACTCAAAGACTGCCATACAAATGTAAGACATAAGGTGCATAAAGCTCAGAAATCGTGATTAGTTCTTATGAATAAAACTTTAAAGCTTCCTTTTTTTTATAGAACAAAATTTCAAAATTTTTTGGTGCCTGTTCCGAAGCAGATAGGGAACTACTTAGATGCCTAAAGAAGGAAGTAAGTTGAATGATTTGTATTTTATTATCGGATGGGTTTTGATTTATCGTCTTATTTAATGACTTTATCTTTGTTACAACAGATTATTATTATAAAAAGAAGCATTTGTATTTATGTGGCCCTTCTAATGTTGGGAAAAGTACTATTATAACTAATCTTATTAGAGGTTTGCGCGATTTGGTTTTTTATGGGCCAAGTAGTCGTATTCCATATCCGTTTGACATGTTATTGAATGTTCATAAACTCATTGTACTTGAAGAATTCAACATAAATAATTGGGACATTGATTTCTTAAAAAAAACTTTCGGCCGGTGATGTAGTGACTATTAATCGTAAATATTGTGATAATCGTAAATATCAAAATGAACTTCCGATTATAATGGTTTCTAATTACCGTCCTTTAGATTCTTTGGAGTTTATAAATCGTGGTAAAATTATTCATGCCGAACATTCCTGCTTTCAGGTTACGGAAGAAGACCCTATTACTATTTCTACTAGGGATGCCCATTATGTATCGTCTTCGCCGTATAGTTCGGAGATATTGTCTTCCCCGGTACTATAGGGCAGAGATTCTATAAGATGAGGCGAGGTACGAAAATGCATACTAGTTTTTGTATTACAAGCAGGACTATTAGCGGTTGTTACCAGGATCATCATAATTTTAAATGGATGAATTATATGTTATAATTCCTCTTAAGAAATTGATGTGAGATATTTAGTCACAAATTATTGCGAATTTGTCAGAAAGATGGCAGTTAAAAATTACTTTTCAATTTCAAATTCCAAATAAATCGTTTGAGTTAATTCTGCGGCGATTAGATAATTCAAGTAGACTGATAATTCATAATTCAGGCCTTTGGAGGAACCTAACATTAGTTTGAACATCATGGTACACGCAAAATTTTTTAATTTTATTAACATCACTAGAGATTTATGCAGTTATCCTGAAAATATGTTGGTTTCTTCAAATGCATAGCTCAGAGATATGTAACTTAATTGTTTTATACAAGTTTTGGTAAGTGGCCGCAGCTTCTGTTTTGCTGCATATAATTCATTCGATGTCATTTAATTACTATAGTTGTCGATAATAAAAGTCATTCACACAATGCGTTTGAAATTAATGACTGAAAACATTAAATCAAATATTAGGAAACAATCTGAAAAATGCTCCGAGCGCTAACGAATCTCAGATGCAGTTGGAAAAAATTAATCTATTTTATGTCATTAACAAATTTATTTCAAAAAACAACTTTGGAATTATTAATACCAATTTGCTTATTTTAAATAAAATAGGAAAGGAATTATTGAAATAAATTCACACTGTATATTAGACCTATTCTTCTTTTTCAAATTTACCTTTCTTATTTCGCAGTTCTTGTTACTGCTTCGAATTATTAATATAATTTCTTATGTGTTCATCACTGCTTTAGTTTTGTTTAATCAATAAGTTTCTTGATGCAGAGAGAAGCTAATAGAAAGAAAAATGCTGAAGAGGGAGAGAGGAGAAGAGAAGCAATGAGGCAAAAAATGTCTTCGGCGGCCACATCTTGAAAATAATGTATGTCAATTAAATGTTCGATATTTAGTGTAGAAAGTACCGTTCAATTATGTTTAAAAGTTTATTCAAAAATAAAAATATTATCTGGTTTAGTGATTGGTGGTAATTCCCTTACTTCTTAAATAACTTTTCATAGTTTATCTAGTATACTTGGATACATCCTAAATTTGAAGGTAAAATGGGGAGAACATCTGAACGTCTATTGCTTGCTGAAAGAGACTATTTTAAAATTCACTTGAGGCTGATAGGAAATAGGAGTTAAGCCTATGACGCGACATGTTTCTAAATCTGGAGATAGAGAAAGAGTGTAGAAGGTACAACGCCGACACCAGAACCATTTAGTATATTTTATTAACTGTTATTAATATAAAATATATCAAGAGTAGTTATAGAGCTTTATACCTTAGTGAATAAAATAAATGTAAAATAATTTAGTGTTGCTTGTTTTTCTCGTAGATTTATTCCATTAAACTTGGTGTGCAATTCACTAAGCATACATATATCGTGGAATTATGTGATTTACAAAAAAAAAAAAGTGGTTTGAGTTGGTTGAATCAATTGGTGTCTGGAACATGATTTTAAAACTCTTTTGAGAAGCCCAAGGTAGTATCAGATTGGTTACTTACAGATCGTTCCAATCTGTAAACAATGACTAATTGGAATTCTTATCCAAGCAATGGAGATGAAGGCCTCTAGGTCTTGTCAAGAGATTCAATATTGTGATATGTTTTCTTGATTCGCATTTAGCAGTTGCTGTGGAGCTTTAAAACCCGTATTTTTTTTTTTTATTATAGGTTAACTCTCTCAGTTAATAAGGCTGGCAGGGAGGAATAAATAGAAAAATTTATAATATGAGTAATAAGCACACGAATATTTTGTGGCACCACTGGGTACCAAGGACAATGCATATTTGTCGCTAAGGTGTCAAAAGATGTGGAAATAATATCGTTACCAGGTGGTTAAATATCCATTTCGCGTACAAACAAATCTTTCGTTTTCTATACATTTTTCTGTAATTATTGTACTTTAATTTACGTTATAGCCAATGTTTGCTACTAGAGTTCTTTATTTAGGTAAAAAATAAATTACTAAAAGTTATCACATGTTGGCTAATTTGTTTACTTATGGAGTTAGGTTATTTAATCTGCACCTTTTACTAAGCGAAGGTTTTTTTTTTAACAAGCTGAAAATATTGAAACAGTTTTGAAGAAGGTTATTTTATTTACTTTTTTTAAATAAATAATAATACTCATCATATATTATGCATTTTTATTAAACATATTTTCCCTTTACTTGCTATTGAGGCAGACTAATAAAAAGGATTTTCATTTATTTTTTTATTTTTTTAATTTATTATTAAGTCTATAATTTACGGATTGAAGCTGGCTAGCTGACTAGGGCCCTAGAAAGTCACATGTACAAAAATTACAATATATATAATTATACAAGTATGCATTTTATTTTATTTTTCAATCAGTTAATTTTTTACTTATCCACTTCAACTGCACATTGGCCAAAAAAATGTATTGGTTTCCTTAAATTAAAACAAAAAAAACTGTCATATCATTAAGAGGAAAATTTCCAAGGTAATTTTTTTACAGTTAGTATCCTGACTATTAGTTTTAAAATAATATTAAAAACATAATTTCATTGGCCATAGAAATTATTTATATCGGTGCCACACTAAATCACAAATAATTTTTTCCTGAAGCATTTCATGAATAGAAACGATTTGCTTTTATAAATTATTACGTTTAAAATTTGAAATGGACAAGTCTATAAATGCTATCAAAAATAAAATAAAATAAAATAAATTAACTTTGGTAAAAATTAAATCTGTTTTTATTTAGTTTTCCTTCCACAATTTTCTTTTAAACTAGAATTAAAAAAATCAGTGAAAAATCTTAAATATTATTTATAAACTGTCCTTGATGCCCAAATTCTATGTTACACTATCTTTGGTATATTTTTTTTTAAATTTATTATTTATTTTAAATAAACAGTTATTTTAATTTTGTAATCTTACAAAGACAATATACCAATGAGCAACAAGGGACTAAACAAAAATAAGAAGTACTGCGTATATTTATTTACAAATTAAGAAATGAATTCTAAATATAATTACAATTAATAATAAATTAGGAACCAAGTTCATATTTAATATTTATATATGTATATATAATTTACTATTTATTACAATTCAACAATTTAAAAAAAACAAAAAACCTGTGTGTACCTCGTGTGGACTTGCTGCGACAATTTAAACACGTAATATACATACAGAAATATGGCAGAGAATTTCTATTATTTTTATGTGTTGCTCATTTTATTTTCTTATTATCAATTTATTCAGGTATTTTATATTAATTTAGTTGGAAAATAAATATGTACAAATATTAATATGTACAATCCGTGTTAATTATACTTAAATTATTTTGAATACTCGAGTATATAAATATACTCCAAACATTATATATTCCAAATATATATTTGGAGTAAATGAGTTCAATATTTAAGTTAGCGAGTAATTTACGTTCATTTTATATCACTTTGCAATAATGAATCTCTTAAATTTCTCTCCCACTTAAATTAACAAAAAACAAAAAAAATGTATCAATCCAACAGTAGAGCGTGGAATGTAAGCTAAATCGACACATATTTTAAATAGTCCATTATAAAAACACGACGTCAATAATACACAAAATTATTTTTTTAAGTTATAGGTAGAAAAAAAGAAAATGAAGCTATAGAGAGACAGTAAGTTATAAAGTCGATATTGTGCTGTCACACATTCGGAGTCATAGGCTGGCAATTCCTAACATAACTGCTATGGAGGTTCGAGAAGCGTTTGGCCAGTGTACACTGCCGAGCTTAGGCTGTCACTTCCACCGCTTCTTTCCTGAAACAAGCATTTGAAATTTGATTATTAGCTTGAAGCATTACTAGGTACATCTAAGTGCACTTTTATGTTGTTTAGATAAAACTTTATTCCTAAGGCTGGTGTTAACATGATGCTTCGAGAACTATATGCGGTAGTTGGCATTGAAAGTCCGCATTCTTGGGAAGGAATATGCGTGTTGAACTAATCTTTGTTGGAGGAGGCTATCCTGTCATAAGTAGAGAATGGTTCTACAATGTCCGAGATTGAAGTACGAGGGTCGTTTGAAAAGTCCGTGCAAAGTCAGAGAGATAGCACTACTGGCGCGTATAGAGGTTATGTTTACTTAGTAGCATCTCTTGGAAGAACACACACCAAGTTTCAGCCAGATCGGTCTATTTCTTTGTGTTTGGCATTCGTTTGAATCGAGGAAGTCGAGTGATTTTCAAAAAATGGACGAAAAAGAATTTCGTGTGTTGATTAAACACTACTTTATGAAAGGCAAAACGCCTCTGGAGACTAAAGAGAAGCTTGATAAACATTATGGTGACTCTGCACCTTCGATTAGAACAGTTTATAAGTGGTTTCAAAATTTTCGGAGTGGCCATATGGGCACAAGTGACGCTGAACGTTCTGGACGCCCTGTTGAGGTTACTACTCCAGAAATCATTGATAAAATCCATGATATGGTGATGGATGATAGAAGAGTGAAGGTGCGTGAGATTGCTAGTGCTGTGGGCATCTCGAATGAACGGGTACATAATATTTTGCATCAACATTTGGACATGACAAAGCTATCCGCAAGATGGGTGCCGCGATTGCTCTCGCTTGACCAAAAACGAAATCGTGTGAAGTGTTGCAAGGACGGTTTGCAGCTGTTCCAGAAGAATCCGCAGGACTTTAAGCGTCGTTTCGTCACTGTGGATGAAACATGGATACAACACTACACTCCTGAGACCAAAGAACAATCTAAACAATGTGTTACCAAGGGGGAATCTGCGCCAAAAAAGGCGAAGACCGTTCCTTCGGCCGGAAAGTTTATGGCGACTGTCTTTTGGGATTCGCAAGGAATAATCCTCATCGACTATCTGGAAAAGGGTAAAACTATTACATGTGCATATTATTCATCGTTATTGGACCGTTTGAAAACCGAGCTGCAAGAAAAACGCCTACGATTGGCCCACAAAAAAGTCCTTTTCCATCACGACAACGCACCAGCTCACACCTCAGCAGTTGTGGTCGCAAAATTAATGGAAATAGGGTTCCAACTCGTTTCACTTCCCCCCTATTCTCCAGACTTGGCTCCCTCGGACTACTATTTGTTCCCCAATATGAAGAAATGGCTGGCGGGAAAAAGATTTTATTCAAACGAGGAGGTGATTGCAGAAACGAATGGCTATTTTTCAGACTTGGACAAATCCTATTATTCGGAAGGGATCAACAAACTAGAGCAGCGTTGGACGAAGTGTATAAGCCTAAAAGGAGACTATGTTGAAAAATAAAAAAGGTTTACCCCAAAAAATTAAGTAGTTTTTATTTTTGCACGGACTTTTCAAACGACCCTCGTATAGGGGACTCATGAACTGCCTCTTGGGGGACTTATTCTATGTGGCAGTTGGCATTAAAAGACCGCATTCTTGGGGAAGAAATACACGTGTTGAACAACTCTTTGTTGGAGGAGGCTATCCTATCATAAGTAGAGAATGGTTCTACAATGTCCGAGATTGAAGTATAGGGGACTCATGAACTGCCTCTTGGGGAAGTCCTACGAGAATCTATCGCTCAGTTCTATATTGTCTGAAGCGTTTGGGTTTCTAAGTTTTTAAAGTAGTCCAGAGTGTCAGGGTTGAAGCACAAGTTGTATCAAGAAATGTGGTTGTGAACGATGGTTTCTGAAACTCGTTTAAGCTGGCTAGTAAGTATTTCAACAATTACAATTATTCTTATCCATCGGCAGCATAGAGTGGACATCTCTCATGCTAAGCTCCACTATTTGGTACCTATCCATGGACGAAATGTTCAAGAAATATACAATTTCTTCAGAAATGTTTCTATAAATATAAGTAGAGAGTTTGGAATACAGCAGGGAATCTGACCTCTGTGGCATTAAGACTGCAGCTTTTAGGCCAAGAACCAGGCAATTCGGGACCCCTATGGGAAAGTTTCGAAGCATCTTGTATCTTATCTGCAATCGGGAGATTGTCAGTCTTTTCAATAGTTATGGCATCATCATAGCTGATCAGTTGGCCAGGAAAGGAGCTAGTACTCCCTTCATTGGCCCGGAACCAGTCCTAGGGATCACTAGGGGTGCAGTTCGTGAGGCTCTCAAAGACTGGGATCTGGAGAGAACATGAAAAGTACTGGGTGATGCTTCCTGGGGTCAAACACAGCAAGAGGGTTATGCCCTTGTTGTGCAAACAAAGAACCAAAGTGATTCTAGGTTTGGGCAGGAATCAGATCACTCTGATTACAGGCCTATTCACGGGGCACGGAAGGTTCAGGAAGCACCTGCACAAGATAGGGCTTATTATCTCGGACCCATTGTGCAGTTTGTGCCAGGAAGAGGAAGAAACGGCCTCTCCCCTGTTATTCGATTGCGTTGCACTGCGAGAGACTGCGCTACGAAATCTTTGGTACCTAGAGACCAGGGGAGATTTTAGCGCAGAAGGAACTGGTAGGGAAAGCCCTCTACCTTCTAAGATGGGGAAGTTTCACCTACTAGACTCAAGGGAAGGCACAATAAGCCTCTTGGTGGCTGCAGTGCCGTGGGGCGTGGGTCCCGTCCCGCCGAGTAAAAATCTAAATCTAGGGCATCATCAAAGCGCTGAACCTCTGTGTTATCAGCTCTAAGTTAATCTGGGAATGCCTTTAGACTGAGTTAGCGGCTCAGGGTTTAAGTACGCCGATATTTTGTAAGGAACAAACAAAATTACTCACCACGGTGATATGATGAAGAGATATTCGTGTCTGTTCCCTTCTACCAGTTGGCACTCTTTTTTCTAGATCGCCACTGCTTTCGCCATTACTATTAAATAAAATAAAAATATCAATTAATGACCAATAAAAAATAAAAAATACTCTTAATTGCGACAATTAAAAAAATAAAATTTGAAATATATTATATGTTTTTACCTTATAACAAGATTCTGTTTATGTCGGCGTTGGATGCGCACGTAAATGAACATGCAAATCACTACTACCAGAAATACAGCTATCGTCGCCCCTGACGCAATACTAGCTGTCTCTAGCATTACTCGATGCTTTGAAGCTGTGAACAAGAGAAACAATGAAATGAATCAATTAATCCATAAAAATATTTAATTCTACTGCTTCGTTAACATTTGAGTATGGATTTTAATTAAAAATATTCTTAGAAATAATAATAAACAATGTACAATAGACTCAGATATAATTGTGTGCTCTACTTATTTAACTCAATATTTGAAGTTGAAATTTTTCCTCACCTCTCTTTAGGAGTTTTAGCATTACTTTACAAAATGTTTTTAAAGATTTTCTTAAAATCCAAATAGCAATCCATTTAAAATTATTTTCATTTTTGTTTAAAATTAGTTTAAGAGGAAATGAATTCTTTACCACACGAACTATAACACTTTGAGAGAATTTGTCAATAAGACCTGCTAGAACTAAAAAAGAAAACATTCGCTTATTTCGTATTAGCTTTTATTTTTAAAATTATTGATAAAAGCCAGGCAACAACTATGGGACTAGCATCCGTAATATTTTCAGTAACTCTGCCAGTCTCCGGGAAGTGTTACCTCGTTACAGACATGGTTGGACTGAATTATGAGTGAGCTGTAAGGGTTGCTATAAAAAAAAAAAATGTCACCAGGTGTACAATGCTACTGGGATCTCCGCGTTTGAATTCAGTGCAGCCAACTCATTTCCTCTCTATTTATTTATTTGAATTAACCGTATGTTTAGTGAAAGCTGTGACAATAAATAATTGGTAAAAAAAATACTTACGCATGTAAGATCCTTCCAGATCTTTGAATTCGCATCTTTCCCCTATGAATCCATCTGCACATCTGTAAAAAAAAACATGAAGTTAGTTAGACAAAGGTAAATAAATTAGATTTTGCACATAATTTTTTATGACACAATTAAAAGCAAAGTTCTAGGGCTGAAAAATATTACTTATTAAGGTATAAGAATTTATTACATTCTTGAATCAGAGAACAATGAAAATGTAAACAAGAAGGGACGTCATTGGTCACATAAATCTCCACCCGGAACCTCACTTTACTGTTACACACATTTTATAGAGAAAAGAAAATCTTAAATGGAATCTACATTGTAAGTAAAGGAAACATTTTTAGGATAGTAGTAGACATTAGTGTAGCCCAAGATGCAAGGTCATGTCTTCTTTGGACATTAAAATGCTTGGACACGAACATGAATTACTTTTACCAGATAACTTGTTTTTTTTTTTGACAGCTGTGGTATTTGCCCTTTAAAAGATAAGTAATTATCTACAAAACTATAACAGTGCTTGAACATTGTTTTAATTGTTTTTGATTGAATAAATTAAAAATAAATGAATAAAATTCTATAATATGTACAAATTTTCTTCTTAAAGTTCAATTATAAACAAACAAGAAGATGGCCTTACAAAAGTGTACAGGTATCAAAGATGCTACCTGTTAAGAAAGGTAACGCCTTAATGTACAAAATGTACGTGATGTCCCACAACATTCTCGGATTAGATGCTCAAAATATATATATATATATATGTATATGTATTCGACACAAACAACATACCTTTAACTATTTATTATATGAGAACATTATTTCACCTAGTATATGGGTGTGACATTAGGTCCCTTCTTGTACACTAACTAACACAGATTTCGCAGAAATCTTTACTGTTTACATTTCAATATTAAAATATTCCATTAATTTTATAAAACCTAATGAATACGTTTATACTTAATAAGATTTGGGAAATTGAACAATGTTTCATTAAACTTAATTACATTTTCATGGTTTGATTATTAATCAGAAGTTTGTAGGATTTATGTCCCAAATAATGGGATTAATATTTTAAGTTTGATTATTGCCAGAATTATTTTACATGTATTACTAGCAATTATTAAGCAATTTATATGTTGTATTACGAGTAACTCTTGCAGACAAACTTTTCTAATAAAATTACTGAATAAATTATTTTAAATTACTTAATGAATCTTACAGGTTAGAATAAATATTGTTCAATTTCTTTCTAAATGTCTGTTTTACTAACAAAAAAAATTCAAGTGTCTATTTTGAATTAAAGTATTTATTATGGTATTAGTCATTATTTTCCTACAATCTTTCAATAAATAGAAAAATTAATAATAATATAATGTTGATTATCTCATTATTTATTTATTTAATAGTACTTACTCGCAGTTGTATAAATGAGTTTCGCCAATCTTCACTGTAAAGCAAGTGGCACCGTTTAAACAGTAATATTTGTCGTACTGTGTTGGACAACCGTATGTGTGGAATGTAACGTTCGGTCTGGATGTAGCCAATCCAGGAGGTCTTGGTTTCGGTGTTGATCTGCTGGAACATGTCTCTGTAACAAAAAAAAAGAGTAAAAAATATAGTTAATTTTTTTTTTCTGTCTTGTAATAAAATAATAAAGGGAAGGGATTAGCTATGAGGTTAGCATACTGGACTCCCACGCGGAGGTCCCGGGTTCGAATCCAGCAGCTGACCCTTAGATTTTCTCTTCCTAGGAGCTTCTTACAGCTCACTGTCCGGTGATGGACAGTGTTGTCTGTAACGAGAGAACACTGTCCGGAGGCCGGCAGTGCACTGGAAAAAGCTCCGGGCGCTAATGACCTCAGCTGTTGATGCGCAAAAAAAAAAAAAAAAAAAAAAAAAAAAAAAAAAAAAAAAAAAATAATAAGGTACATTAATGTTGGTTTATTCTTATAATTAATGTGTTCAACTATGTTTTAGTACATAAACTTATATAACTCTAACTATACTTAAAATTGAACCTATTTTCTTCAATAACTAACTAACTTTACGGCTAGAGAAGAAGTACAGTAGATTGAAAATAAAAATAATTGAGTGCTAAAGGCATGTTTAAAGGGACACCATATTTGTTAATCACTGCCTTCTTAATTGTACAATATACATTAAATTTCTTTAGTCTATGGCACACGAAGCCTTACTGTTATATAATTTTATTATCCAGTAGTAAATCAAATAATTTTTTATTATAATGTTAGGTTACAGCCTTTGAATGCTCCAAATTGAATTATTTTAAGGAGACATTATATTTTTAAAGAATGAACCCACCGAGATTAAAAATTATTAAAATACATGGTTGCAAACGTATTGTGAATGGGTTTAAATTGTTATTATTTTGTTTTAATCACCCTATTAATTGATCTTTCTTAGAATCTCCTTCTAGAATTTATTATACACTGTTTTTATAATTATAAATGGATTACATCTATCTGTTATGCATTGTTGTGCAAATGTCAGGGAGGTTTCAAATCTTTGAAGAAAAATAAGGTAGACCACAAATGAAATTTTATTTGGACTGTAATCTATATAATAATAACTCAGTTAACATTCAGATTACAAAATTAAGTTAAGAAATAACTTTATACATTGTAGCAGAAAGATATAAACACTATCTACTCCAAAATGGTGAACATTTTTTTTTTAATGTTCTAACTCCGTAGAACATAAGGGAGAAAAAAAATTGAACTGAAAAAGCTCTAATACCAAGAGTTTTGGTGGAATGTCTAAAGAAACAGGAGGTATAGCTAATAATTTGCGCTATAGGAAAAAAAAAGATAAAGTCAAAAGTTGTAGATATAGCGGCGGTGTTGACCCCGTAACTAAGGTACTTGCCTGTAGGTAATTACTAGCAGTAATTTAGGTCTACCAAAAGATCATAGAGCACTAGGAGATATGGCAGCAATAGCATATGGTTTACAAACTATTCACTATAGTTCTGTTTCATAAAGTATTTTTTGTTTCTTTGTTTTTTTTTTTAAACTATGTGTTTATAACTAAATAACAACACTGAATTATCGATCGTGAAGGTTTATAAACTCACTAAATATAATTTCGCTCTTGATTTTTCACTGAATGAATTTCATGAGTGTAAATCCGAATTATTTGCAATCACATATATAGGTTATTTTTGTCAAGGTTAGTTTGCAAAATCCAATCAGGTTGTTAGTAGAATTATTAAGCTTAATCTCTGAAAAAGTAACTTTATCATAGATAAAAAATGTTTAGAAACAAAATTCGGGGCTTAATCCATTTTTTTCTAAGCCCCTAATAATTTTTAAAGCCAATTAATAAACCAAGTTAACCGCTTATTATCAATTTTTTCAAATTTCTTCCGCAAAGGGATCCAGAAATAAATACTGTTAAATTTTTTTTTGGTCTATCAATATTTTTGTTTTTTGCCATGTGTTTTTTACTACAATAAACCCCCCCCCAAAAAAAAAAATTAACGTGTGGCTGTGTCATGGACACGTCCGTGTGTTGTACGTGAATACGTTTACGTAACGGGTTATATTTTTTATATAAAATATTTTTATTTATGTATTTAGGATAAAATCAAGGAAACAAATCGATGATCGAACACAATCTATGCCTATACAGTCCGTTTTCAATGTAGAAGCGATTTCATCATCCACTTGCATAATTTCAACCGCCCCAGCTGCAGATGTACTGGACACCGTCGTTGATCCACTCGGCCGCATTCATTCTTTTACGTTTCCGACACGGCTTGACTCGGTCATATGGTGTTTTATTATTACCATTCGATTGTTCTTGAGAAGCCCTTTCCAACCGTATACGATCTCTGTATTTGGTTTTGGTTTTTCGACGCGTATAGGCCGACATTATATATTTTTGATAATATTTTTTTATTCTAACACCTTATTAAATTCACTGTCACTATTTTATACTAATGTTTTATATACAATCGATAGATTGTGACGACAGCTGGCGACTAAAACTTAAACGAACATCGTAGCTTCTCCGAGTCAAAAGTTATACTAATTGCAAATCTCGATACGCAGCAAAATGATCTCAAAATGGCGGCGCTTTCCCCTCCACCGCGCGCGCGATGCGTCACAGTCCTCGCTTATCTTAAGGAATTCTTTGATCCTTTAGCTAATTTTGAATGTAGACGATAGGTTCGAAACTATAATGCCAAACTTTATCCCCTGATTTTGTTATCATTAGGTTTTTTGGATTGCCCCCCAAATGATAGCAAATTTAAAGACGTATTCACGTCAAGAAAAGAGGGACGCAGTTTTGGATTTTTTAAATTTTAAATCTTAAAAAAAAACTATACTAAAATAATCTATAAACACCGATAATATTACTGTTTTTTAAACGTACAATATGGGTTAGAAACGTCTGATAAAATTGCTACGTTTGGAATGAATTAATAAATAATGAATTTAAATGAATAAATAAATTGCTACGTTTGGAATGAATTAATAAATAATGAATTTAAATGAATAAATATGATAAATAAATAAATAATAAATGATAAATTTAATGAATTTTTAGAAGCAATATAATCAATTCTTTTATAGTAATTGACAATATTAAATATTTCTGTATATTAATTTATTTTGTAAACAAGAGTTAAAGTAACTATTAGAAATTAATAATAATTCCTGTTTGAATAATGGATGTTTAGTATTGAAGTGGCCACCCTAGTTGGTATCTAGTGGCAATTTCCCCTGCAAGATAGCGGTGATAGGGCATAACACACAGATCGCATGACACCGAGAGCACGAGCTGAGGACCCCACACTGACATCATTGTCTCACTTTACTTCCCACATCCTTCTACTAGATTTATTAAGTTTACAAACTTATATATGAAAGCATTGTAAAAGGGCCTGGGTTGTTGTTATTGTAAACAATGAACCCAGACAAAGAGTGTATACCTTATTATTTCTCGTTTTACCACACTTAAAATGTTTTAGCGAGCAAATTCACAGAATCGTAAGAGTTTAAAGATGGAGCGCTGAGAGATATCCATGTATGAACTGTTTATATAAAGATTTTATGTACTCTCTCAGAACTAGCTGAAATATATACGAGGTCTGTAAATTAAGTAATGAGACTGATTTTTTAAACTATTTTTATTCAAAAAGAATTACAATTCTATATTGTCACCTTCAAAATAACTTCCTTCAGAAGCCACACAGCGCTGGAGACGTTTCTTCCATTCCTCATAGCAGTGCTCGAACTCCGATACTGGAATAGCCTTCAGCTGGTCGGTTACAGCCGTTTGAATGTTTTCGTCTGTCCCAAAATGAGTTCCCTTGAGTTGATTTTTCCAACTTCGGCAAGAGAAAAAAGTCACAAGGACTCAAGTAAGGCGAATATGGAGGCTGAGGAGCCACAGGAATGTTTTTACTGGCCAAAAACTCTGGTTTATTGAAATTGCTGTGTGACAAGGAGCATTATCATGATGCAACACCCACTTGTTCTTGATGTTGGGTCTCTCACACGAATGACCCTTTGTCGAAGTTTTTCAAAAACCTCTCGGTAAAAGTGTTGATTGACCGTTTGACCTTGAGGTAGAAACTGTGGACGATTCCGTGGATATTGAAAAAACAAATCAGCATGCATTTGATCTTCGACTTCGCCATTCCTTGCTTTTTTTGGGCCTTGGAGAGGTTGAAGTGTGCCACTCCATGCTCTGGCGCTTGGTTTCTAGGTCGTAGTGAAACACCCAAGACTCGTCACCAGTAATGACACCTTCCGGAAATCACCTCAAGGGAACTTATTTTGGGACAGTCGAAAACATTCAAACGGCTGTAACCGACCAGCTGAAGGCTATTCCAGTATCGGAGTTCGAGCACTGCTATGAGGAGTGGAAGAAACGTCTCCAGCGCTGTGTGGCTTCAGAAGGAAGTTATTTTGAAGGTGACAATATAGAATTGTAATTCTTTTTGAATAAAAAAATCAGTCTCATTACTTAATTTACAGACCTCGTACGTTGAATGTTACTGCTACTTAAATTATGTAATATACTGGAGGATAACAAATAGGATTTGATTAACAAAACACTAGTTAGGATAATTCTTACAGTGAAAACTAAAAATTGAAACCTCATGGAATAAATGATTAAAAAAGAAAAAAATATGTACAGGTTGAGCAACTTAAATATTTCCACAAGACTAACCAGTGTAATTTTGTTTTTGGCTAATAAGGAATTTAATTATTATACTAATTAAAGCGTAAAGGAATTTTATTATCTTATTACCAACTTAATTATTACGAAGTTACGACATACATCCCCTGATTAATGTGCACCTTAAAAAAAGAATGATTACTTTCTCCCCGCTGGACCTTGGAAGAGTAATTTGTTTAAAAATATAAATATGGTAGTTGAGTATGAAATGTCTCAATCACAAAAAGCTGAAAGTTTGTGGGTTCCCGGTTGGAAATTATGACCGCTTCTGATTAACAAAGTCGCGGCAAAATTATTATTATTATTATTATTATTATTATTTACTTTATTTTGTTGTTTTAGTGCAATTAAACTGATGTTATATGTTTTTACTTCCAACTCGCGACTTATGTAAATAGGCGCTATTGATTTTCTCTAAATTAGCTAGATAAATATAATTGCTACCATATTTTTATAAATTTGAAAGATTTTTTTCCCCTTAAATTCTAATTTTTGGAGAGAACAGCAACTCTAAACAATCTGTTTTAATGGCCACGACAGTAAAATGTACAGTTCTATCTACCTAGAACAGTGGTAACCCAACCTTTTTATGACCAGAGAACCATTTTAATATTTTTATTGTTAGCAGAGACCACAAGGTTCAATATCACAGTAAACTACTTTTAGATTTTAAAAAAACTTCAATTAGCATTGTTCTATGAGAGGGTTAGGATGATCGGCTGTAGAGGAATGAAATTTGAAGAAACGAGTGTTCGCAAGATCTGTAATGAAAGGGATTTTGAGTTCATTATGCATAGTGAGGTTAGGATACATAGAACGGAGCGTTAAGAAGTTTTCGAAGTATTTTTGACTTTAATGCCTGGAGGCATAGTGAGTTGGAACGCTTAGTCGATCCCCATACTTCGATGCCCTATGACCAAATAGGTCGCAGTAACAGTAGATATAAGAATCTTTTATTATGTAGGTTAAGTTTCGATCGTTTGTCAAGTAGTCTGGCGAGAAGTTTTGTAGCGTTGGTTAGTTTCTTGTCTCTTCAGTCTAGTATGGGGATTCCATGTCAACCGTTTGTCTAGGTGCAGTCCAAGGTAGCGTACTTTGTCCAGTTGGTATAGGAGTTGGGTTCAAGATGACAGGAGGTAGGATTTTCCGTCTGAGAGTAAATACCATAAACTTCTATCTTCCTCCACATTACCAGGTAATCCTCTAAGGAGATTGAAGAGAAGATGGCCTCGTGATCTTCTCTTATCGTGAGAGCAAAGCACGTTACTGGAGTGACACCACTGGGTGCCTTCTCCACTCATGATCTCTTCTATTTCTTTTTTCTTATACCATATTTGCTTGTTGCACCAACTGTTGCAGTGGTAAATTACAATAAAAGATTAAAACACAAAAAAGAAATTAGCATTGTGATTATGTTTTCAGTTATATTAATGTGCGTTTTGAGTATACTTTTTAAAAATGTTAAGTATTTCGCGGACCATATTTTAGTTCTTGCGGACCACAGGTTGAGAACCACTGACCTAGATAATATTTAATGGCATTTGTGTTGCACGAACTGAATATCTCAAAAAAAAAGAAAAATAGCTGAAATCTCTAAATTCTGTTTTATAACGTTACATAATTTCTGATACTAGCGATGTAAATATTAAAATTACCTTAAACATCTCTGAAATACTGTATAAGTGGTAACCATAAATATGATTAAGATAGATAGAAGTTTTAAAGTGTTTTTTGACGAAGGGGTGAAGTTGATCGCCTGCTCGTGGTGCCTCCTGCGTAATCTAAACGATCAACAATAGCACCAACCTGATTGGGACAGATCATCAAACTTAGGTCTTAGGAATTAGGAGTTTTTAACCGCCAACAAAACTTTGAAGGTTCTCTTATAGGGCAAGTGTAGAGGCCCAAATGAGGCAATCCTTCCATCACACTAGGAGGATTGTGGGCTAAAAGCCCACATCTCCGAAATCAAACTGATTTCGAAGAAACCTTTATACCACGAGGTAGATGAGACGGGTACTAAGTAAGTGTTTGTTAAAGCTTTTTTATCAGAGAAAGTTAAACAAAACAGCTATTAATTAATAAACAAACCTCTGATAATTGATAAAAGTATGAACCGTAAGGAAAACACGCGTGCAATGACGGATAATAACGTTATCATTCAGCGCTGTGAAAGCAAAACAATTTTCAACAGAATTGTCACGATTGCAGTAAACAAAAGTCGAGTGTTTATTTACCCCAATTATTATTATTATCATTTTAGGGAGAGTAACACAAGTTAGAGGATAATAATAAAAATATAAATAAATGTTGAGGCTTAAATAGAGCTGTGATAGAAGTAAGCAGGTAGTCTAGTTCGGTTGTAAGATTAACTAAGTGAAACACGAGGCGCCCCTTACCCATAATGCCTCCCTAAATATTTACATTCAATCCTAACTTTAGATTTACTAACACAATCAACTATTTCCTTACTCTTCCACTCTGTAATACTCCTCTTTACCTTCCAAAAAGGAAGCTCGATCTATTCATAATCTATTTCCAGACAATATTTCAAAAAAAAAAAATGTAAATTTATAAAAATTTATTTAAATCATAAATATCTCGGCCATGTTATTTAGAAATGCAATAATAATAAATCTTCAAACCTTCCTACATTATAAACAACATTCAACATGGCTAGACTGTTATTACATAACTTTTATAAACAAACCTTTTAAATGCTTCATGTCTGGTCACCCGAACATTGCTCCGTATTATTTATATCAACTAATCGATAATGCTTAAATAAATAACAAAAAATAAATAATAATAATGTTACGTGAACCATTCGTATATACTCATTTTTTGCACTTAATGAATTATTATTTGTAGTAAAAACTAAATTTATTCTGGATTTAGTCATGTTCGTGACAAATTAAGTGAACAATAGTTTGAATCTTCATAATGTATTTGTGTAATAAGAAACTGCAAATCAGGTTGATCCTAATGTTGAAATATATCGATAAATAGTAATGTGAGTTTAATAATCGACTTCATGAAATGTTTTCTTCAAATCTTGAGGATTCTTTTTTGTGTCTGGAATTGATGAAAGAATTTACTGAATAATTAAAACGCGTCTCATCAAATTAAGAAGGTAGTCGAAATGTATTTTGGGAATTTTGGGAATATCAAGTAGTAATCACAACTGAAGTGAAGATTCAGTCTTAGTTTAATTTTTGATCTTCAATATAATGTTACAATAACAATGTTTTATTTATTTATTTATTTTTATATTTTAAAAATATTTTGGGTAGGTTTAATTTTGGAAGGTAAAAAGAAGGTACATCACTGATTGTAACGTTTAGTGACAATCCTTGGTAAATAGTATCGCATATCATTTACTTAAAAAAACAGCCTCACTGGACAGACAACCTTCATAAATCTTTGAATGGAGTCATAACAATAAAGCTTTAGTCTCTCTGAGAGAAGAGAATGAGGCCACCGGACAACAAACGACATCACGGTCGGCTAACTTTATAAATGATGGGAAGTCCAAGTTTTTTTATATTATTATTATTATTATTCTGGCCAATTATACAGAAATATAAAGGAGTTACATGATCATGGAGGATAATTCTCAGGAGAGAAGTTATATGGTGCCGTCTTGAGTTTGTCTCCTTTAGAGGCAAAAACTGTGTTCCTTTTAAAAATGTTTCTTTAATAGTTATATTTATATAGAGAAAACATGTAGAGTTGCAAAGGCCGGTGAGGTTAATTTGAAGACCGGCTGGGATAATTTGAAAGATTTCAATAGGTATAGTTCTTTTTTTAAAATATAAAAAGAAAGACAGGGGAGCTGAAGAGAAATATGAAGAACTAAGGATGATAATAGATGACAAGGTCGGCCGGCGCTGGCTTAAAGTTAGCCCGGCTTTTTTGGATAGTGAACTCGAAGATTGTGTCACTATTAGAAGCCGACAACTATAGGGGACCGCCTTGGTCATTCTTCCACTTTAATTGAACCGCCACACAACTGACAAATTGCCGCCCACTAGCATCTTCAGCTAGTAAAACACACATACGGACTTCAATTAAAGACCACCTGGAGTGCAGCTTGGACTTATTACCAGGTAACTAGGAAATACTCCTAGCTTTAAACTAATACACTTCTCCACAGTAAAATATATAAACTACTTCGCTGAGAGCAGGTAACAAGAAATAGGATCATTGATTAGTTTAGAATCTCAAAAACAAAACTAGCGTGAACATATATAGATATGTGTATAACAAACACAAAAATATAACTCAGGAAATTGAAAATTGATCAGATTTGTAAAAGACTTCTTTACAATCAGTACCATCAGATTTTGGTAAATTAATTAAAAAAATCTTAGCCAATTTTGGTCACACTCCTTCTATATAAGAGCAAACCATCGCTCTAATGGTACATAGGGGAGCCCTAATCTTTTCACCCTGTCAAATTTTACCAAAATCGAGCTAAGATTTACAGAGTAATTAGTAATAATAATTTTGGAGGGGCCTCACATACATGGGGCTAAATCCTCTCCCAGTCGATGTACAGGGTCGAGACCCCCAAAAGGCACATAAAATTCCGAATCAAATGACACATCATTCATGAAAATCGGTTCACGCGTTTAGGCGCTACGTTGTTTACAAAAAAGGTAACAACAAGAAGAATTTCTGAAAATGCCGTTTTTGCCCATTTTCAGACACTTATTTCTTGAAATCTATTTAATCTATGTTGTTGCAACAAAATTACAGTTATAAAGGAGGATTTGCCCTATATTTTAAAGAAAATTTTGGAATTTTATCTTTTATAGAAAAAGAGAAAAAAAATATCAAAGTTGGGTACTTTTCAACGTTACGCTTTTTCGTGCAGTTTTTGATGATCAATCCTTATACAACTGTCCTACCGGACAGTTTTAATGTAATTGAAGTCCTTAAAAAATAAGGCAAGAATAGTTAAACTTCAATAACCTTGAAGAGCATCATAATTTGTTTTTAGTTTTTTAATTCCAGTTGTTATAATTTTTGCATAAAATTTAACGGGTCGAAATTTCTGCGATTCTTTTAACAGCCATTTTACGAAACAATATTTACTTTGATTTATTGGACAATTTGTCTTCCAAAAATATAGATTACACTAAAAATATTACCGAAGATGTATTTCTTCAGAGTCTGCAACAATTTAATCAAAGAAACGAATGTAGTAAATAAAATAATTATACAGGTTTGTTGTCTTAATATTTTTTTCCCCCTCTTTCTAGAAGCCACGGCTCACTATGTTGTCTGTAGCAAGAGAATGCTATCCGGAAATCGGCAGTGGGCTGATAAAGTTACCAGTGTCAATTTAGAAGTTGATTAAATTAAGATGGTGATATTTTCTTCTTATAATGATATACAATTTTCGGAATATTAACAAATTTAAGATCACTATGAAACATAAAAAATGGTAATAGACTAAAATCAGCTCAATTCTTAACTTTTTAAATAGGTATCTTAAAAAACAATAACTATTTAAATATTATTATAAAGCCAAATATTTACCAGATCGGAGTTTACGTTGAAATTTTCATTTAAACAAATTAAATGAAAAGCGATGAGCCTAATCACGATGACAGAACCATAAATTCAATATTATAATTTTTGTTTTATGAGACACAGGTATTTTAGGTACATACGAGGGTCGTTTGAAAAGTCCGTGCAAAGTCAGAGAGATAGCACCACTGGCGCGTATCGAGGTTATGTTTAGTTAGTAGCATCTCTTGGAAGAACACACACCAAGTTTCAGCCAGATCGGTCTATTTCTTTGTGTTTGGCATTCGTTTGAATCGAGGAAGTCGAGTGATTTTCAAAAAATGGACGAAAAAGAATTTCGAGTGTTGATTAAACACTACTTTATGAAAGGCAAAACGCCTCAGGAGACTAAAGAGAAGCTTGATAAACATTATGGTGACTCTGCACCTTCGATTAGAACAGTTTATAAGTGGTTTCAAAATTTTCGGATGGCCAAGTGACGCTGAACGTTCTGGACGCCCTGTTGAGGTTACTACTCCAGAAATCATTGATAAAATCCATGATATGCTGATGGATGACAGAAGAGTGAAGGTGCGTGAGATTGCTAGTGCTGTGGGCATCTCGAATGAACGGGTACATAATATTTTGCATCAACATTTGGACATGACAAAGCTATCCGCAAGATGGGTGCCGCGATTGCTCACGCTTGACCAAAAACGAAATCGTGTGAAGTGTTGCAAGGACGGTTTGCAGCTGTTCCAGAAGAATCCGCAGGACTTTAAGCGTCGTTTCGTCACTGTGGATGAAACATGGATACATCACTACACTCCTGAGACCAAAGAACAATCTAAACAATGGGTTACCAAGGGGGAATCTGCGCCAAAAAAGGCGAAGACCGTTCCTTCGGCCGGAAAGATTATGGCGACTGTCTTTTGGGATTCGCAAGGAATAATCCTCATCGACTATCTGGAAAAGGGTAAAACTATTACAAGTGCATATTATTCATCGTTATTGGACCGTTTGAAAACCGAGCTGCAAGAAAAACGCCCACGATTGGCCCACAAAAAAGTCCTTTTCCATCACGACAACGCACCAGCTCACACCTCAGCAGTTGTGGTCGCAAAATTAATGGAAATAGGGTTCCAACTAGTTTCACATCCCCCCTATTCTCCAGACTTGGCTCCCTCGGACTACTATTTGTTCCCCAATATGAAGAAATGGCTGGCGGGAAAAAGATTTTATTCAAACGAGGAGGTGATTGCAGAAACGAATGGCTATTTTTCAGACTTGGACAAATCCTATTATTCGGAAGGGATCAACAAACTAGAGCAGCGTTGGACGAAGTGTATAAGCCTAAAAGGAGACTATGTTGAAAAATAAAAAAGGTTTACCCCAAAAAATTAAGTAGTTTTTATTTTTGCACGGACTTTTCAAACGACCCTCGTACTTTCGTTGAGTACTATTCAGTATTTTTACAGAGTATCGATATTTTTTTTGTTTATCATTAAATGTTTGTTGAATATTTTCAAATAAAGGATATCTGACTAAAATATTATCTTTCAGTCGCCCTGATAAATCACTGAATTGGAATTACGTCCTTCTGATTTTAACTTATTGTAAAAATAATAAAAGAAAGTACTTAATTAATTTTTTCAACAGATGGATGGCACAAGGAATCTTTAAAATTATACGATAAACCTACCAGTCTACAATAATATCTAATGAAAATACTTTAGAATTTATATCTAACTACAGAAAGCCGGTTGAAGGTTACAGCAGTTTTTCTTTTACGTAGATGGGCATCTTAAACTTAAGGGTTTAAATTTAGCTAAACGATAAATATGGCATGAAGAAAGACAATTAAACCAAATAAAGAGGTATCGATAAATGTTTGTGTCAGCAGATTTCACTCTGTTCATTTATTTCTAAATTTGGTATCATTCTCTACCGAACAGTATTTAAATTTTTTTTTTCTATTTTAATTGCACTATATTTCGGTAAATTATATATATAAAAAAAAACTGAAACAATGTTTTAATTTGCACAATCGCATAACTTATTGAAGCTTGAACTGAAACGAAACAAAAAAAACCCTTAACCTATTCAGTACGATCCTTATCCTCCTTCATCACAGATCTGGAAGAATGATCTTGATTTATCTTTTCTTTTTCAATAATAAGCATCAAAATATAAGAACCATTCCCCAGGATCGATCAAATGTCCATAATAATACAAACGCTAGCGAGTATACTAACGAATGATGCAATACATACTAAAGAGCAAATCAACTCTAGGCATACTTTTTTTTAAATAGAAGAATGATTGCAGCGTTCTCGCGAAACACAAACTGTAATCTACGGTAATAAATACTATGATTGCGTACTAGAAACAACCAACCGGCTCACCTTGCATCAGATTATCAACCAACATTGATATCAAACATTGATTTCACAAAGATATAAACAATGTTTCTGATGTAAATCAAGACGGCAGTAATAATTATTTTAAACTTATTTATTTCGGCAACGAGTATGTATAAATACGAACGTTTGGATATAAACATTGTAGAGTATAGTTGGTCATCTTTGGTAATTGATTCATTAATACAGCGAACGACCAAAACACAGGGTCGCCTAAAGCCATCGGAAAATACATATTTCACAATTCGAAGCACTTTTTAGCGATAAAACTGAGCTGCAGAAAATAGCCTTACTTGGTGGACATCTTTGTCATCTTGAATGACTTAGATGTAACGTGCCTCGATTTATCCGAAAAAAAATTAGATCATTCCAAATGAAACTTCAGCTTTGGAAAACTAAATTGGTTAAAAATAAAATTTACATGTTTCCTACATTATCTGCCTTCTTTGAGGAACATGACATTGTGCCTGACAAAAAAGAATTATGATCAAAACTTCTGTGAAAGAACATTTGCACATGCTTGCTGACGAAATTTCATCATACTTTCCTAATCTACCCCTTTTTCTCTTACCAGAAGCCCATTCACAGTGAAAGATGAAGATGTTCCGGAGACAGCGCAAGAAGAGTTCATTGACCTAATTAAAAATGATGCAGCGAGAACAGATTTCTCTACGATGCCACTGACAAAATTCTGGATTAAGTATTTACAGTTATATCCTATTCTGTCTTGAGGCTGTGCTGCGCCTTCTTCTTCCTTTTCCAACAACATATCTTTGCGAAACAGGGTTTTCCAGCTTGCTGGTAATCAAGTCTAAATACCGAAGTCATTAGAAAGGATGAGAACCACTGCATTAATACAAAAGAAGGAAAGAATATTATAAGTTTCATCCATTATTCTTTCGTGTTTTTACACATTTAAATTTAAAGGTCCTCCAATCAATATAATAATAAAATAAGCAAAACAATATAAGTTGTTTAATTTTCATTAAATTCATTATCATTATCATTCCTATCTATAAAATCTACCCTCTAAAATATTTTGGGCAAAAGAAATGAAAAAAATAACAAAAATAAAGAAATAGGAGTCTTTATTAGAGTAAAACATCTTTGGCCAGATGCCAATTTTTATTAAGTGGAAAGTCCGGCAATGATGAATAGAGGAATAAATTTTGCAGTTTCTCAAGTAATCTGGCGTCAATAGGCATATGTTGCCCCTGGATTATTTTATATGGATCTGATCGGCCATGTTTTCCTATTCAATATTTATTAAAATATTTGAATAAGTTTGTGTCAATTTATACGTTATAAATTAAATAAACACGAAATACCCAAAAATTTATTTTTAGTTCTGACTAGATTCAAATTTTCATTCATTACCAAAAGTTGAATAATTAGTTTGGTGTAGAGAATTAAACTCCCACTATTTCAATCATAAATGAATCAAAGAAACATACATAATAGAAACCAAATTCTCCGCATCAAACTAAGGAATCAACCTCTAACGAAAAGTGGAAAATACGAAACCGCTTGATACAAAGTAGCCAATCACATTTGTAAATGTTTACAATTGAAAAATAAAACAAGTTATCATAAATTACAGCTGATACATTGTTAGTATAACTGAACATTAGAATCAACTGATTAATGTAAATAATGGATGAAGTTAGGTTATCGCGATAACAGCATGTGTTCTGTATATAGCTGTAACTAATATCTGATTGGTTGAAATCACTGAATACGACACAAATTGATTGGTTGAAATCACTGAATACGACACAAATTGATTGGCTGTTGATTTTTGGATGAAATTATTACATTTCAAGAGTTTTATCTGTAGCACTCGATACATTCTTTTTAGTAAATATTTTAAGTAAATATTGATTGTAAAATAAATATTTAGTCATATCCTGCCATTTTTTTTGAGGAAATTAAAAACAAAATTGTACCCCTATTCTCTAAAAATTGCACAACCATTAGTGGAGAGGGGGCACTTTTGAACAGAATTTACATTTTCTGTTACAGAGTGCACAGAATCGTGTTATTGAACCTTTTTATTTTGTTTTCTACAACTTTCAAGTCTTCTGAACAGATCTATAACAATAAACAGTTGGTACTTTACTTACATATCTATATTTTTTTAAATTTAAAAATTTTTGGGTCAAATGTTAATATCTGCCCCACTGGTGGTGGTAGCTTTGAACACAATATAAAATAGAGAGAAATGATATTACTTTACTCTGAATCTACCTTGTATCAGTTATTTCTCTCACTACTACATTACTATCTCTTTTAAACCACTGAAATCTAGTTCGGGATGCTGTACCCGAAGTGATGTGTTTAGGAAGTTTGAACAAAATATTCGGTTTGTTGCGCTTCTTAATGTAGCTTCGGACCACTTTCCCCTTCTCTGCGATTAAACCAAAAAAAAGTCACAAACTTGCAGGTCGGTAGGGCACATTTTAACTGGTGATGTTGAAATGTGCCCCCTCTCCATCCATAAAAGAAAATATAATATCCAACACTTTTTGCAAGCAAATAGACTTTTGTAAATACTAGATTTAAAAATAGGAATTCCAAATGTTAATATGGACTAACAATACTTACACCTTGTCCACTACAATCTTCACAATACACTTCCAAAGATGCAACAAAAAATTTTACTTCCCCCTTACAAAATATAACATTCCTCAATTCTGGACTTTACAAACAATGAAAACGAAAGGAACTCTGTCAATTATACAGCAGGTCTACCACAAAATATAGAGAAAATTACCAATCATAAATGTTTTAAATATTTGGCGAGAAATTAAAACTGTTCAAAGGTACCCCCTCTCCCTGGATTGGATTTACCACCAATTTAGAATTCTAGTCTTGTTCTTAAATATTACTTGACATTGCACAAGTTGTGGAACAGCAACTTGTTCTGAAGGGGCCTGAAATCAATTTTCTAGCGGAAAAATAAATTATTATGTGTATCTGTTTTGCAATTGGAAAAAAGAGAAAATTATTGCAACAATTTTATAGGAAATCGCGAGAACGAAAAATTGCGGTAACATTGCAAAAATAGTCGTCGATAGATCGAGAAGGCGATGGATGAAAGAAGATGAAGTTGAGAAGGATAACCAAATGTAGAGAGACTTCATCTAAATCCGATTATGGGTTTTGGGAGTCTTCAAAATATTCGTTTCTATTGTACACTGAATTTTTAAAAAGAATCACATCCTGCTTTCTCGAGCAACAGAAAGAAAAACATACAAAAAATAGCCTAACGTAATAATTACAGGTTCCTGAACTTTCAGAATAAAAAAAACTCTCCTTTAAATTGTTTAAAGTTTTAATTATTTGGTCAGAACTAAAGTGTGTACATGATGTGGGACTAGCTAAGTAAATAGTAAGGTCTTTGTTGACAAACATGTATAAATGGCTAACAAGACAAGTGAGGTAGCCGATAGAGAAGGTTCTCACATAGCGGAAGGGACCACCTGAGTAGCAACGTAAAATGACATGTCCAAACTGACTCACGCACAGAAAATAGTTTTCTAGCCGACAAAGTTAAAAAAGAGCCAGCGGGTGGTGTTCTCCACTAAACACTATTACATCTTTCTAAAAAGAAGGCATTTTTTTCCTTCTTTCAATTCTTTTATTCTGACTTCACAAAAATTTCATCGTCAATACTACGGGTCATTTTGCCAAATCTTTTGACTACAACAATTTCCGTTTATAGAAGCGGTTTGTATTTTAAGGTATTTAGTGATTGAAAAACAGTTTTACAATGACTTCTTGGGAAAAAAAAACCACTGCATTTGATTCCAGTATTGCAACGAATTCATCTTACATTACTTTGATTTTTACAAATTTATTGATCATGCAAATCTCTACAGCAAAAATTGAATTTGTTATTTCATGACGACTGTGTTTTTGTTCTTTGTAATTCTAAAAAGAGATTCTAGTTTGTCTTCATTTACAATGCTTTATAACAGTGATGGCGAACCTATGACCCGCGCAAGCTTTTTCACTGACCCACAATTGCTAGGCAACCATTGGTATAATATTTCTACGATTCTACTATACTTTTACCATTTCTAAATATTCAGCAAAAGATTTGAAAATGAAATAACTTCTTTATATGTCTACAATGTTATCAGTTATTGAATGAAAACATGAAGGGTGAAGAATGGTTAACACATTTGAAGAAAGAAATGAAGAATGACTAACACAGTGATGGCGAACCTATGACCCGCGGGTCAGACACTGACCCGCGCAAGCTTTTTCACTGACCCACAATTGCTAGACAACCATTTGTTTGTTTACGCGGGTTGATTTAGATTTTCTAATTGTGCGGATAATTTATATTCTATCTGTATTTTTTTCAATCACGCATTGACACAAAAGCAATTTAAATGCTATCTATAACCTTTAGTTTGATAATTACAGTTCTAAAACGCAAATGACGACAAATGCTTTTGTAGTATTTGAAATAAAGTAAAAGTGTTTACAAAATATCAAATAAAATGTATAATTTTACTCATATTTTGTTTGTTAAAATAATCGACAACCCAAAGCAAATAACCATATTTAGATTTTTCTTTCAGATAATACACACTTTGGTAAGGTTTTGTTCAGTTATGTTTGTAAAAAAAGAGACTTCCATAGCCACTTGTTTCATCCCGATTTACCCGTTAAGCCAACTGAATTTTAAAGATGTTTAGATTTGAAAATATTCAGTTAAAATTTTTTAATCTTAACTCTTGTGCAAATGGGCATTAGTGACCCAAGAGCTAGTACTAAAAAAAAATGAACAAAATTTGACCCACGTCTCAAAAAGGTTCGCCATCCCTGCTTTAGAAAATACGGCAAATTAATTTTCTAAAAGGGTTTTTAATCTGTTAATGTAGTTTTTCAGGCAGGGCTTAACGTCTTACTGCCAATTAGGTATCGTGGACGGGGAACGGAAGCTCATACTTTTACTATAATCAATTTTTTTTCTAACAAATAAAAAGTAGTCATACGCGGGATTCGAACTGGAGACCTTCTACTTATGAAGCCACGCTTTTGACCACTAGACTATCACTCGCCCAGTTTTAATTTGCATAGATTTAATTGAACATGAGAGTTAAGTTCGAAGAAAAAAGTTTATCAAAAGATTCTCTTAAGGTAGCTTAGATAACCCTAAGCCTATTTAATTATTAAAGGTTTGTACTTTGGGAAAAGTAAGATTTGAAGCCATTTTTTATTTATTTAATAATTTAAACATTAGATAAAGGTAGAATTTATTGTTTTAATATAAAATAAATGAGTAATTTTAACAGAGAACAAATTTATTTTCCTACAATACGATGTATTGCAACAAATAATGAATTTAACAAGACCAAGGTGGTAGGTAAGCAACTGAGAAGTAAATTACTACACCAGAATGTAACGCGCGCACATGATACTCAGTAATATAGAGTATAGAGTGGAAACCGGATCTAGGATTTATATTGGAGATAAAAAAATACGTAACAAAAAAAGAACACAAGCAGTATTTAGGTGTGGCGTTTATTAAAGGCAATAAATTGAGAGCCTGTTAGCCTAACAAGTGCAATTTTCAATGAGTCCCCTCTTTTTATAAATAATTTACAATTCATTTTTATCCACGTTAAATGAGTAAAAAGAACTTACAAAAAAATAGCGTTTAGAGAAATTTAGGAATTTAGAAGCAAAAGGTTTTTGAAGTAATTGTCTCTTATCAGAGATTAGTAAATACTCAGCATTGTAGAAGATTGGTTATTTTTTCAGCATTAACTTCTTCTGTTATTGGTAAGGAACTTAGAAAACCTCTGAACAGCAACCACATTAAAGAAACAATGGTCAATTTTTTGGTAGAAATACTGCAAGGAACTGTTTTTTTTTGGAAATGAAGTACAGTCGAGCCTCCCATAAAGGACACTCTCACTAGCGACCACCTCCATTTACGGACCAGTTTTTGGATTTCCCCGTTTTACCCCTATACACTTTCTATATAAAAGAACCTCCGTCCAACGGACACTCTACATAGCGACCGCGGACATTGATTTTGGGGAACGGATTATATGTTTCATCTCCAAACCAACGACCACCTTATTATTAAAAGTTCGCTTGACGCGGTGATTAAAATAATTATCCCCTCTCAAGTTTTTTTTTTCTTTTTTCTGGTTTTTCCTAGTTTCCTATATAAGCTCCATACATCTTGTACCATTTTAATCATTTTTCTGTATTACTTTGGACGAATAATATTATTTTTTCCGATATGTCTCTTAAGAGAAAGTGGTTAACTCTAGAAGAGATAATAAATGTGTTGGAAGATTTTGCTAAAACCAAATCGAGCCAAAAGTCAACTTGCCGAAAGGTTTGTTCTATTTTTCTAATAATAGATGATAGTATGAAGATAATTTTACCATAAATTATTATTGTTATGAATAAATGTGATGATTATTATAAAAATTATTAAATAAGTCAATAATATGTCGTTTTTTGATACATCTTTTGGATAATTAAGAAATATTTGATGCATATCATATAGCTAAATAATTATGCAATTATGTACCTTTTTAAATCTATTAATAATAAACAATTTTTAAATAGATGTTTGGAAAAAACCCCATATTTTTTCATTATGAAACTTGCCTACCTCCTTCTAACGGCCACCTCCAAACAGCGGCCACTTTGCATTCCCCCGCCAGTGTTCGTTATTAAGAGGCTCGACTGTATACAATCATGTATATGCAGATTTTTTTCTTTGTTATGTTGGTAACAATAGATACAACTTCTCTAAAAGAAAAACTAAGACGTCACACAGCCTTCTGTATAAACATTTCGGACTTAATTCATTCGTTGAGCGCGTAATTCAAAATTTAAATTGCAATTAAAAACGGAATAAAAGAAAATATAATATAACTCAGCAACTGTAAACAGTCGAGCTCTATTGCAGCCAAATTGTTTCCTTCTTCATTCTAAAAAATGAGAAAGGTGATTTTGAAACGTTCTGTTAAATAATTTACTTGATAGAGAAAGTGTTGTTTCCTACTTTCCTTGTATTAATTTTAAAAATACTTCCGTCTACAAAAAAAAAGAGACAAAGGAAGTGGTAGTGCTGATAAACTCATTAAAACTAAAGTTAATTTTACTGTAATTACATTTAAATACTGAGTTCCTTTACTTATTTATTTATTTTCTAGGCGCATCGACTTTAAAGGCTATTAGAGCTTTCTGTGGTACTAATTGTCACCAAGAGGTTAAGCTGAGGTCATATTTGATTAAAAATAAGGAATAAATGGCTTCAAGTAATAAAGAATCGTAAAAAAACAACATATTTAATAAGTAAGATATAGGTGGTTCATATTGTGTGCGTTGAAATGTGATGTTCATGTTAATATTATTAAATATGTCACATATTAGCCACTGACAACTCACAAGTTATTGTTTTCATACAATTGAACCTTTTTATAGTATTTATATTTCCTCCATATATTCTATTTTTTATATTACGATTTTATTCTTTTCTATAAATCAAAAAGAAATACATCTGTTGACGAAGGAAGGAAGTGGGTTTGATTATTGTTATTTTATGAAACTCCCGTTAACTGTTCAGCTGGATAGTAATGGAAGTATTATTGTAATAGCTTTATTTTTTTATTTAAGTGGAAATTGTCAACATTTTTGGTATCTAAGGTTCATTTCAGGAGAAATCTTTCAAGAGTTTTGTTATGTAAACATCAGCAAGTTATGGGGAGCCATAAATGGTGTGTATAAAATAGATACGAGTACTACCCATTGTGGATACCTTATATCTCTGTTAAATTCAAAATTTCCCTGATAGGACCCAAATAATGGTTCAGCTAACTTGATTAGCTACTTTTAGTAATAAAATTAAAAATAACCGAAATTTTAGACATTCTCCGTTCCTTTCTTCAAATGTGTTAGACCAGAGATGGCGAAACTTTTTGAGACGTGGGTCAAATTTTGTTCATTTTTTTTTTAGTACTAGCTCTTGGGTCACTAATGCCCATTTGTACAAGAGTTAAGTTTAAAAATTTCTAATCTAAACATCTTTAAAATTCAGTTGGCTTAACGGGGTAAAACGGGACGAAACAAGTGCTATGGAAGTCTCTTTTTACAAACATAACTGAACAAAACCCTACAAAAGTGTGTTTTATCTGAAGAAAAATCTAAATATGGTTATTTGCTTTGGGTTGTCGATTTTTTTTAACAAACAAAATATGAGTAAAATTATACATTTTATTTGATATTTTGTAAACACTTTTGCTTTATTTCAAATACTACAAAAGCATTTGTCGTCATTTGCGTTTTAAAACTGTAATGATCAAACTAAAGGTTATAGATAGCATTTAAATTGCTTTTGTGTCAATGCGTGATTGAAAAAAATACAGATAGAATATAAATTATCCGCACAATTACAACCCGCGTAAACAAACAAATGGTTGCCTAGCAATTGTGGGTCAGTGAAAAAGCTTGCGCGGGTCAGTGTCTGACCCGCGGGTCATAGGTTCGCCATCACTGTGTTAGACATTCTTCATTTCTTTCTTCAAATGTGTTAGGCATTCTTCATTACTTTCTTCAAATGTGTTAGACATTCTTCATTACTTTCTTCACATGTGTTAAGACATTCTTCATTACTTTCTTCAAATGTGTTAACCATTCTTCACCCTTCATGTTTTCATTCAATAACTGATAACATTGTAGACATATAAAGAAGTTATTTCATTTTCAAATCTTTTGCTGAATATTTAGAAATGGTAAAAGTATAGTAGAATCGTAGAAATATTATACTGCTTAGATCAGCCCTAGTTGAGAATAGATTTTACCAGTTCGTGTGCCACCCCTAACAATGCAGATGCATTCAAAAGACAGAAGGTTCACTGTTCTACTATTTATTCAAAAACTTGTTTTGCAGAGTGGAGAGCCATTCGTTCTGACTAACTAATCCTATAATTTGGCCCACAGCCACCCTAACATCTGGCCCTTCATCCTATTATTTAAGCCCTGTTTTGCCCCTTACCACTACCATCTTATAAGAAACAGGGCGTGCGCAACCCCTTTCTTTCACTATGATGCTTATAACAATTGGAAATACGAAGAACGCCCTTTCTTTAAAAATATTTAATGCACACTTCACTTTTCATTATTATAAATACAATATAAAGGTGAAGGAAGCGTGCGCGAATGTCTTTGAGATGTTCCTGGAAGTGATAAAAAAGAAAACCGTTAATCCTTCAACACTTTCTCTGATTATTATTTCATTATATATTGAAGTTTCTAAACAATTTGAGGAAAGACCTTGAATAAGAAGGAACTAGTTACAAGCAAGTTCTAACATGCTTATATTGGTCAGTATTGTGAATTAGTTCTCCAGTCCAATCAAAGGTAGTTATATAAAGGCCTCCACCGACCCTAAATCGTCAAAAATGGCTGTCAACAATTATAACAGTTGCTATTAAAATAAATTCAATATTTCTTTAAAAGGTCAATCAGCAAGATTTCATTCTGTTACTAATCAGTATTTCATTCGAACGGCGATCATTAATAAATTAATACTACTTCATAGTAAAGGTAATGGAAAAAAAGAAATAATAATTACAAATTAACACAAAACTATAAAAATTAGGAAAGCATTTTAAGGGGAATCCCAAGAGTAAATAAAAAGAGGTGGGGGGAAACCATTTAAGGAATGCGGGCTTGAGGTATTTCTTAAGTTGTAACCATTTAAAAGCTGAACTAAATTACATATAATGTCATTTTCTTGTATCTGTTTGTAAACATATATTAATGTCTGTAGAGAGATAAGTATCTAGATATTATTCTCTACCTGCGCAATTTGTTTAGATTGTGATCTATATTCTAATTTACTACGCTGTCTACCTAGGAAAAACAACCTAATTTAATAATAATTTTACTAAATTATTTAGACATTTTGTAGAGATTTATAATAAGCATCACCAGTTAATACCAAAATTATTTTTAAAGATAAAAATATTTATAATATAAATTGAAGATCATTTATTGGGAAATTCAGTTCATCTGAGGAAGGTTGGTGGTAAACAGCTGAAACGTCAGCCACATTTGAGATATTTAAGACTTTTTAATTTTGAGATATTCTGTTATTATTTCATTCCTTTTCAGAAGAGTTAAAAAATATGTATTTTCATAGAAATACTCCATTTCCTCAAATTGCCAGCGATAGCAATTAGGATTAAGAGAAAGTAATTGCAGAAAAAATCTAATTTATACGAATAGTGACTATAAGGGTGGTTTTATCAGTACCATAAAAGAAGATACGGTCTGTGATCTACCTCTAGGTGAGACGGAAAGAAGAAAAAACTCCCTTAACTGGGTGGGTGGGGTGGGGGGTAGCCATTATGAGGAGAAGAAACATGTCTAGACGTGTTCATTCAGCTGAGCGAATCCCACGGCCAGCTGGTTTACTGCAAACAACACAACCTAAACGTTCCTGTAACTCTCTAGCAACAACATTCTATTTCACACGAACACAACACTTCTTTTTCTTTCCGTCATTAATCAAGATAAAGTTATGCTCGGATTTATTTTGAAAAGCTATCTGCCATTCATGGTGTATACTTAATGAAGGTAAATGTTATTGTTTGCAGTTTATTTTTTTTTGTAAAAAAAGAAGGTTTCATTATTAGCAGGTTTCTTCCTTATTAAAATATTTATTTCTTTACAAATTCAATAAAAATTATAATTAGGTATACAATGAAAACTATAGTAAATGTTTAGCACGTGTATCTAAACAAACAAATGACAATGAGTGATCGTTCAGTACATATGTATATCTAAACAAACAAACGACATAAATGCGTGATCGTCCAATAAGTGTATCTAAACAAACAAACGACATAACTGCGTGGTCGTTCAGTAAGTATGTACAGACAAATATCATGTATGTAAATAATTCAGTACATTTATCTAAACAAACAAATGACATAAATGTGTGATCGTTCAATATGTGTATCTAAACAAACAAAAGACATAAATGCACGATCATTGAGTATGTATATACTGTATAAACAGACAAATAACATGTGTATGTAAATAGTTCAGTACATTTATCTAAACAAACAAATTACTTCAAAAACAAACTGCAAAGTTTTTGCTGGGAAATTTGTGTCTTTTGTTTGTTTTGTTTTTTTTTTAAACAAAATACAGAAATTTTTATTAAATCACAACAGCTTACACAATATTAATTTACAAGAGGTTGAATAAGAAAATGACCATTAATTTCATCGTTTTTTTTATGTTAAATGCGAAACCGGAAGCATTGAAGGACTTAATATTTCAGGAGGACTTAAGAGGAAATCCTAATTTTATAATTTTACACAACTTTCTAAAATTAATTCGGTTAAAGAAAATTTCAAATAAATAAAACAAAAAATTAATGCCCCAAAATAGTTCTAAATATGTCACCCAGCTCAACTGAACCTACTTTCTGAACGAAGTGTAGAAGTTTTTTTACTTTCTCTGGCAACATGCACAGGAAGTTCTTGTATCATCTATATTTTTTTTTTTAAATACCATTTCCGGAAATACAATTAAACTTAAAATCCACGTTTTTAGATAGGTTTTTTTTAAAGGTTTTATTATTAAAGTACCGCTATGAAAGTATATTTTTGTTATTGCAAAGTGATAAAATTGAAGCATAATGTTCATTATTGTACGATGCAGTTAACGGAGGGGCGGGAAACGATAACATTTAACATGAATGACTAAAATGCCGATGACTATTTACAACCTAATTTTTTTCTCTAGTTATGATACAAATATTAGAAGAAAAATCAGAAAAACCTTAATGGGCCGCTGAGTTTTAAATCACTACGAAGTAATACTTGAAAACAAACGAGCAATTCTAAATTATGGCATCTAAATTAGTTTCAAAACAATGAATACACTTTGATTTTGCACCTTTTTTACCCTCCACTTTTATTGCTAGAAAAAAAAGTAGTCAAATGAATGCTTGCTACAGTCTCAAGTTAATACTTTTATCAATCAAAGATAAAACTCTAAATATAGCTCTTCAAAGAAATTAGCCGTCAAAAAGATCACCGACTGACAAAGACTTGAATCGGCTCTTTCAAATAAATAATTTCTTAAAAAATTAGATACATTTCTTAATCAAAGAGTTTTTTTTGTATAGATATTAAATGGTTAAAAAGTAGAAATGTTTGTTTAGCATTTTATTAAAAGTTAAATTCGTAAATAGAAATATTTATCTATCAGTTCAATGCAGCTCATGAGAAAGTATTTTTTCATTTTTAGTATCCGAGAAAGTATTATTATTTTTAGTAAGTAATAAGATAACCTAAGTAATAAAGATCAAAGATTTTTCCGCATTTTAAATTTATTATTTATTAAAATTTTCATTATTTCATCAAAGTAAAGAAAGCAAAGAGGTCGATGTTCTCTTTAGCAAAACCTCTTTGCCAAATTGGCAGCGAAGGTATATTACAGTCTTGTCCGTTCGACAAATTTTGTTATTTTTACTTTTTCACTTAGCTTAATTTAGTTAGGAAATAAAGTTATTTGTCCTTGGGCTGCAAGAATTTTTGTTTGAGAAGAATCTACAAGATGATGGTGTTCTTCTAGATTTTTATTTACAGTAAGTAATATCAATAATGTATGTGAATTGAATAGAGGATAACTGATTCTCGAGATATTTATTGAAATGATGAAACGAGATTTATATTCTTGTGTCCATATTCGAAGAGTTAAGGGTAGATGCCCTTATTATCACTTAACTTCTTAAACAACGTAAAATGTACAAAAAAAAAATATTTTAATTAAACACACTAGACCAGGGGTCGGCAACCTATTTTAAGTAGAAAGCCATTTCTCCTTAAATAATTTTAATAAATCTTACCAAGAGCCGCAAGGATGATAGTGTAAAGAACTATGTAGATCATTTGTATTCACAAATTATTATTCTATTATATTCAATAACATTTAAATGTTTTATATATTTATTTTCATATATTGCAAAGTAAATAAACGAATAAATAATAACTAAACCTGTATTTGAATGAAAATGGCGGCAGTCTTTTATAATTACGTACTTTATTTTAAAATAATTCTATTCAATTTCAAACCTATCACATTTAAAATTATTTTTGAAAAAATATCTTTACTTTAATAAATGAAATTTTCATTTGTTTCAATGAAATTGAAATATACAATGTATTCTGGACAGGCAGAAGAGCCACAAAATTTGGATAAAAGAGCCGCGGGCACTAGACTATTACATAAAGTACAGGAACTTCCTTACCAAACTATCTTAAACAGAATTAACATTTAACGACTAGTTAACTGAACCATGTTTTCGAAATTGCTTCATTACATTCTTTTACTGAAACTTGGTACAATGCCATATTATTTTTTGAAGATTTTATTAAGGTATAGGGTTTGAAGTTAATTTAAAGTTAATAAAAGATTTTACACTGTACGATTTTTCTATCGTTAAATTATTGATGTAAATTAAATAATGTGCCGATTATATAAGCGTTTCTGTGCGAGATGGTAGGTCAAAATAATCAATTATACTATTTTCATAATAACATACAAACGAAATGGAGGCATCAAAAAATTTAAGAAAAACTATTCACAAGAGAATGTCGTGTGAGTTGTGTCACATAAGATTTTAAGTAGATAATTACTAGTTGGTTATTTTAAGGTAATAGCAGACCTAATTGTGAGATAAACTAGGTCAAAAGAATCTTTCTGGGTACATACAAAAAGAAGTAATCGTTTTGTTTATAAATTATCTAAACCAATAACCTTTGATAATTAAAAAGAACAAACAAATGTAACAAAAGAATGAAAACCTTCTAACCAAATTATCAAACCAATACACACGTTATTAGTTATAGTGTGTATTATACAAAAAGTTAAGTTTGGGTGGTAAAGTAGATAATTCTGTGGAACGGTAAAGTCAGCGTGTACACGTTACAAATGGATTATCATTCTCCCCGCCACTTCTGTTTCCTTAACTAATTGATTATATAATTCCGTATCATTATATTATCTTTTTCGTTTTGTTTTCAACTTCACCATGAACCTTGGCCCTCAACAGTCTTGCTTATATATTCAGGCCCTCTCGTAACTATACAAACATAGTGACTTATAAGTTTTTAGTTTATACAAAACTTTTAATCTTCTAATTTTCGCCATCTTTTATTTAGTTTCATCTATTTATTTGTTCTCGGTTACTCAACTGACAGATCTTTCAATACAAGGAAAAGAGGTTCAACAAAATTAACTTGACAATCCTTCATCTTTCTATTTGCCCTTAACATTCGACTGAAGCTTGGAAATGATTGTACACTTTATAATCAATTATTCTAATATGTATATTTTTTTTGAGTTTTTGTTTTTAATTCTACGTCTTCGTTCATTTTAATTCTTGGGCAAAGACCAAGTAACCATTGGGTAAATTCTTCTTTAACGTTACTCGCGAATTTATACATAATGTATCTAGTTAAATCAGCTTCATTGTTGCAGACATGTACACTGCAATTGTGAAAATAGAGTTAAAAAAACATTCCAAGTCTAAGGTCAATAGATTAGATTAAATTAGGGCGGCCTCAAGGCCTACGCCACCGCGACCCCTATGGATCTGTTGTGGCCCCCCGACTTTAGAGCTCACCCTCCAGACCTGTCCTTTTAATCAGACTCTTACTTCTGGAAAGTGGCTTCTGGGTAAAGCTCTCAGGCCTTGGTTTTTCCTCCCCGAGAAGTAACATCCTTAGCCATACAAACCCCTCACACTGATACAACACGTAAAGCTCTCAGGCCTTGGTTTTTCCTCCCCGAGAAGTAACATCCTTAGCTATAAAAGCCCCTCACACTGATACAACACTTGCAGTGCTGTTTCCTCTTCTTCATGACAGAACCTTCAAAGGCTATCATCTGCCAGGCCCATGCGATGCATGGGTTTTCAGAGCCTGCAGTGGCCAGTTAATAGGCCTACAATTATCCTTATAGCCCCACGGCCTTGACGGATTAATTCTGCGGTCAGCCTCGGCGAATAGCCTGTAATGAACTCCTTCGCCTGTCTCAGCCCAGTGGTGGCAAGCCACCACTCCTGAGTCCTACTCTGCACCCATAAGTTAATGGCCGCAGACTTAACACATTTCGAAACCCTAAAGCAGGGCTCAGGCCAACGAAGTGTCCCGCAGAGCCTTCCCGATAAATCAATAAATCTGCCACTTCGTTTCCCTTATGTCCTGAATGACCAGGTACCCAAACTAGAAAGACCTTATTCTGGTAACTAATTTCCTGCAGGGCACCCAGACAGTCCCAAACCAGCCTTGAGTTGACCTGGTAGGAACTAATTGCCCGTAGAGCAGCCTGACTATCCGAGAAAATTACGACCTTAGAATTAATAATTCCTCGCCCTTTAATCTCGGTAGCGCAGAACCTAATTGCAGCTAGCTCAGCCTGAAAAACTGTAACTAGTTTGCCTAGGCTAACCAAAAACCTACATTTCGGTTTCGCCCCGTACACTCCCGCTCTTACACCCTCTTCCGTCTTGGAGCCATCCGTGTACCACATCGAATCTCCCGTAACCTCCAAGCCTCCCGGTCCCCAAAACAGACTTTGAAAGGCTTGTCGAAGTTATATTTGGGAGTCATAAAGTCCGAAGGCAGGCCCAGAATTGGGTCGGCCTCCAGCTCCTCGTATAACTCTTGATACGCTCCTCCATGCCTGACGTTAATGGGTGCTTGTCCTATCATAAGCCTTGAATATAACATATAAGTGCAATGGGGGCAAATTCTAAGGTCAATAGCTTCTAGAGTCTTTTCGAACCACTGCCGATTTCTGGGCAGTGTTCTTTCATTACAGATAACACTAGGCAGTGTGCTTTAAGAGGCCCCTAGGACAGGGGTCGGCAACCTATTTTAAGTAGAGAGCCATTTCTCCTTAAATAATTTTAATAAATCATACCAAGAGCCACAAGGATGATAATGTAAACAACTCTGTAGATCATTTGTATTTTCACAAATTATGATTTTATGATATTCAATTACATTTAAATGTTTTAAAACTGTCCGGTAAGATATTGGTAAAAGGGTTGATCGTCAAAAACTGCAGGAAAAAGCATAACGTTGAAAAACACCCAACATTGACAATTTTATATATTTATTTTCCACATATTGCAAAGTAAATAAACAAATAAATAATAACTAAACCTGTGTTTGAATGAAAATGACGGCAGTCCTATATATTACGTCAGTGGTTCTTAACCTTTTCATAGACGCGGAACACAATTATATGTATATATTTTTCTCGCGGAACGCTAACATTAAATAATTTTAAATAATAATTTCGGTATTTAGCAAGAACTAAAAATTAAATTCAAATTAAAAAAAAAAGGAACAATTTTTTGTTTTAGTATCTTTAAAAAGTTTCTAAATTTCAATACATTTAAAATTGAAATTTCGCGGAACACTTGGACCATATTCGCGGAACACCGGTTAAGAACCACTGTATTACGTACTTAATTTTAATATGATTATATTCAATTTCAAACCTATCATATTTAAAATTCTCTTTGAAAAAATATCTTTACTTTAATAAATGAAATTTTCATTTAAATTGAAATATACAATTTATTTTGGACAGGCTGAAGAGCAACGAAATTTGGATGAAAGAGCCGCATGCTCTTTACGTGGTTATACGTGGAATACGTGGTTCACGGAGTGAGATATAGAACGGCCATAATTTTTCAGAATTTCATGACCCAAAAAATTGTCAACCCTTTATATCTTCTACCTTTTTAGATCTGTGCACAAAATAACTATAGTTTATAATGGAGAAAAACAAAGTGTACAAGAAAACGAAATTTCATACGAATACGTGCTTCACAGTGGGAGATACAGAACGGCCATAATTTTACAGAATTCCATGACCCAAAAAATTTTCAATCCTTTATATCTTCTACATTTATAGATCTGTGCTCAAAATAACTATAGTTTATAATTGAGAAAAACAAAGTGTACAAGAGAACAAAAGTCCATACAAATACGTGGTTCACAGTGGGAGATATAAAACGGCCATAATTTTACAGAATTCCATGACCCAAATAATTTTCAACCCTTTATATCTTCCACATTTATAGATCTGTGTACAAAATAACTATAGTTTATAATTGAGAAAAACAAAGTGTACAAGAGACAAAAATTCCATAAAAATACGTGGTTTACAGTGGGAGATATAGAACAACCATAATTTTACAGAATTTCATGACCCAAATAATTTTCAACCCTTTATATCTTCTACCTTTTTAGATCTGTGCACAAAATAACTATAGTTTATAATTGAGAATAACACAGTGTACAAGAGACAAAAATTCCATACAAATACGTGGTTCACAGTTGGAGATATAGAACGGCCATAATTTTACAGAATTTCATGACCCAAATAATTTTCAACCCTTTATATCTTCTACATTTATAGATCTGTGCACAAAATAACTATAGTTTATAATTGAGAAAAACAAAGTGTACAAGAGAACAAAATTTCATACGAATACTTGGTTCACAGTGGGAGATATAAAACGGCCATAATTTTACAGAATTTCATGACCCAAAAAATTTTCAACCCTTTATATCTTCTACATTTATAGATCTGTGCTCAAAATAACTATAGTTTATAATTGAGAAAAACAAGGTGTACAAGAGAACAAAATTTCATACGAATACGTGGTTCACAGTGGGAGATATAAAACGGCCATAATTTGACAGAATTTCATGACCCAAAAAATTTTCAACCCTTTATATTTTCTACATTTATAGATCTGTGCACAAAATAACTATAGTTTATAATTGAGAAAAACAAAGTGTACAAGAGAACAAAATTTCATACGAATACTTGGTTCTCAGTGGGAGATATAAAACGGCCATAATTTTACAGAATTTCATGACCCAAAAAATTTTCAACCCTTTATATCTTCTACATTTATAGATCTGTGCTCAAAATAACTATAGTTTATAATTGAGAAAAACAAGGTGTACATGAGAACAAAATTTCAAACGAATACGTGGTTCACAGTGGGAGATATAAAACGGCCATAATTTGACAGAATTTCATGACCCAAAAAATTTTCAACCCTTTATATTTTCTACATTTATAGATCTGTGCACAAAATAACTATAGTTTATAATTGAGAAAAACAAAGTGTACAAGAGAACAAAATTTCATACGAATACTTGGTTCTCAGTGGGAGATATAAAACGGCCATAATTTTACAGAATTTCATGACCCAAAAAATTTTCAACCCTTTATATCTTCTACATTTATAGATCTGTGCTCAAAATAACTATAGTTTATAATTGAGAAAAACAAGGTGTACATGAGAACAAAATTTCAAACGAATACGTGGTTCACAGTGGGAGATATAAAACGGCCATAATTTTACAGAATTTCATGACCCAAATAATTTTCAACCCTTTATATCTTCTACATTTATAGATCTGTGTACAAAATAACTATAGTTTACAATTGAGAAAAACAATGTGTACAAGAGACAAAAATTCCATAGAAATACGTGGTTCACAGTGGGAGATATAGAACGGCCATAATTTTACAGAATTTCATGACCCAAATAATTTTCTACCCTTTATATCTTCTACCTTTTTAGATCTGTGCACAAAATAACTATAGTTTATAATTGAGAAAAACAAAGTGTACAAGAGACAAAAAATCCATACCATTACGTGGTTCACAGTGGGAGATATAGAACGGCCATAATTTTACAGAATTTCATGACCCAAAAAATTTTCAACCCTTTATATCTTCTACATTTATAGATCTGTGGTCAAAATAACTATAGTTTATAATTGAGAAAAACAAGGTGTACAAGAGAACAAAATTTCATACGAATACGTGGTTCACAGTGGGAGATATAAAACGGCCATAATTTTACAGAATTTCATGACCCAAAAAATTTTCAACCCTTTATATTTTCTACATTTATAGATCTGTGCTCAAAATAACTATAGTTTATAATTGAGAAAAACAAAGTGTACAAGAGAACAAAATTTCATACGAATACTTGGTTCTCAGTGGGAGATATAAAACGGCCATAATTTTACAGAATTTCATGACCCAAAAAATTTTCAACCCTTTATATCTTCTACATTTATAGATCTGTGCTCAAAATAACTATAGTTTATAATTGAGAAAAACAAGGTGTACAAGAGAACAAAATTTCATACGAATACGTGGTTCACAGTGGGAGATATAAAACGGCCATAATTTTACAGAATTTCATGACCCAAATAATTTTCAACCCTTTATATCTTCTACATTTATAGATCTGTGTACAAAATAACTATAGTTTACAATTGAGAAAAACAATGTGTACAAGAGACAAAAATTCCATAGAAATACGTGGTTCACAGTGGGAGATATAGAACGGCCATAATTTTACAGAATTTCATGACCCAAATAATTTTCTACTCTTTATATCTTCTACCTTTTTAGATCTGTGCACAAAATAACTATAGTTTATAATTGAGAAAAACAAAGTGTACAAGAGACAAAAATTCCATACAAATACGTGGTTAACAGTGGGAGATATAGAACGGCCATAATTTTACAGAATTTCATGACCCAAATCATTTTCAACCCTTTATATCTTCTAAATTTATAGATCTGTGCACAAAATAACTATAGTTTATAATTGAGAAAAACAAAGTGTACAAGAGAATAAAATTTCATACGAATACGTGGTTCACAGTGGGAGATATAAAACGCCCATAATTTTACAGAATTTCATGACCAAAATAATTTTCAACCATTTATATCTTCAACATTTATAGATCTGTGCACAAAATAACTATCGTTTATAATTGAGAAAAACAAAGTGTATGAGAGAACAAAATTTCATACGAATACGTGGTTCACTGTGGGAGATATAAAACGGCCATAATTTTACAGAATTTCATGACCCAAAAAATTTTCAACTCTTTATATCTTCTACCTTTTTAGATCTGTGCACTAAATAACTATAGTTTATAATTGAGTAAAACAAAGTGTACAAGAGACAAAAATTCCATACCATTACGTGGTTCACAGTGGGAGATATAGAACGGCCATAATTTTACAGAAATTCATGACCCAAAAAATTTTCAACCCTTTATATCTTCTACATTTATAGATCTGTGGTCAAAATAACTATAGTTTATAATTGAGAAAAACAAGGTGTACAAGAGAACAAAATTTCATACGAATACGTGGTTCACAGTGGGAGATATAAAACGGCCATAATTTTACAGAATTTCATGACCCAAAAAATTTTCAACTCTTTATATCTTCTACCTTTTTAGATCTGTGCACTAAATAACTATAGTTTATAATTGAGAAAAACAAGGTGTACAAGAGAACAAAATTACATACGAATACGTGGTTCACAGTGGGAGATATAAAACGGCCATAATTTTACAGAATTTCATGACCCAAATAATTTTCAACCCTTTATGTTTTCTACATTTATAGATCTGTGTACAAAATAACTATAGTTTACAATTGAGAAAAACAAAGTGTACAAGAGACAAAAATTCCATAGAAATACGTGGTTCACAGTGGGAGATATAAAACGGCCATAATTTTACAGAATTTCATGACCCAAAAAATTTTCAACCCTTTATATCTTCTACATTTATAGATCTGTGCTCAAAATAACTATAGTTTATAATTGAGAAAAATAAAGTGTACAAGAGACAAAAATTCCATAAAAATACGTGGTTTACAGTGGGAGATATAGAACGGCCATAATTTTACAGAATTTCATGACCCAAATAATTTTTAACCCTTTATATCTTCTACCTTTTTAGATCTATGCACAAAATAACTATAGTTTATAATTGAGAATAACACAGTGTACAAGAGACAAAAATTTCATACAAATACGTGGTTCACAGTTGGAGATATAGAACGGCCATAATTTAACAGAATTTTATGACCCAAATAATTTTCAACCCTTTATATCTTCTACATTTATAGATCTGTGCACAAAATAACTATAGTTTATAATTGAGAAAAACAAAGAGCACAAGAGAACAAAATTTCATACGAATTCGTGGTTCACAGTGGGAGATACAAAACGGCCACAATTTTACAGAATTTCATGACCCAAAAAATTTTCAACCCTTTTTATCTTCTACATTTATAGATCTGCGCACAAAATAACTATAGTTTATAATTGAGAAAAACAATGTGTACAAGAGAACAAAATTTCATACGAATACGTGGTTCACAGTGGGAGATATAAAACGGCCATAATTTGACAGAATTTCATGACCCAAAAAATTTTCAACCCTTTATATTTTCTACATTTATAGATCTGTGCACAAAATAACTATAGTTTATAATTGAGAAAAACAAAGTGTACAAGAGAACAAAATTTCATACGAATACTTGGTTCACAGTGGGAGATATAAAACGGCCATAATTTTACAGAATTTCATGACCCAAATAATTTTAAACTCTTTATATCTTCTACATTTATAGATCTGTGCTCAAAATAACTATAGTTTATAATTGAGAAAAACAAGGTGTACAAGAGAACAAAATTTCATACGAATACGTGGTTCACAGTGGGAGATATAAAACGGCCATAATTTGACAGAATTTCATGACCCAAAAAATTGTCAACCCTTTTTATCTTCTACATTTATAGATCTGCGCACAAAATAACTATAGTTTATAATTGAGAAAAACAATGTGTACAAGAGAACAAAATTTCATACGAATACGTGGTTCACAGTGGGAGATATAAAACGGCCATAATTTGACAGAATTTCATGACCCAAAAAAATTTCAACCCTTTATATCTTCTACATTTATAGATCTGTGCTCAAAATAACTATAGTTTATAATTGAGAAAAACAAGGTGTACAAGAGAACAACATTTCATACGAATACGTGGTTCACAGTGGGAGATATAAAACGGCCATAATTTTACAGAATTTCATGACCCAAATAATTTTCAACCCTTTATATCTTCTACATTTATAGATCTGTGTACAAAATAACTATAGTTTACAATTGAGAAAAACAATGTGTACAAGAGACAAAAATTCCATAGAAATACGTGGTTCACAGTGGGAGATATAGAACGGCCATAATTTTACAGAATTTCATGACCCAAATAATTTTCTACCCTTTATATCTTCTACCTTTTTAGATCTGTGCACAAAATAACTATAGTTTATAATTGAGAAAAACAAAGTGTACAAGAGACAAACATTCCATACAAATACGTGGTTAACAGTGGGAGATATAGAACGGTCATAATTTTACAGAATTTCATGACCCAAATCATTTTCAACCCTTTATATCTTCTAAATTTATAGATCTGTGCACAAAATAACTATAGTTTATAATTGAGAAAAACAAAGTGTACAAGAGAATAAAATTTCATACGAATACGTGGTTCACAGTGGGAGATATAAAACGGCCATAATTTTACAGAATTTCATGACCCAAATAATTTTCAACCCTTTATATCTTCAACATTTATAGATCTGTGCACAAAATAACTATCGTTTATAATTGAGAAAAACAAAGTGTATGAGAGAACAAAATTTCATACGAATACGTGGTTCACTGTGGGAGATATAAAACGGCCATAATTTTACAGAATTTCATAACCCAAAAAATTTTCAACTCTTTATATCTTCTACCTTTTTAGATCTGTGCACAAAATAACTATAGTTTATAATTGAGAAAAACAAAGTGTACAAGAGAATAAAATTTCATACGAATACGTGGTTCACAGTGGGAGATATAAAACGCCCATAATTTTACAGAATTTCATGACCAAAATAATTTTCAACCATTTATATCTTCAACATTTATAGATCTGTGCACAAAATAACTATCGTTTATAATTGAGAAAAACAAAGTGTATGAGAGAACAAAATTTCATACGAATACGTGGTTCACTGTGGGAGATATAAAACGGCCATAATTTTACAGAATTTCATGACCCAAAAAATTTTCAACTCTTTATATCTTCTACCTTTTTAGATCTGTGCACTAAATAACTATAGTTTATAATTGAGTAAAACAAAGTGTACAAGAGACAAAAATTCCATACCATTACGTGGTTCACAGTGGGAGATATAGAACGGCCATAATTTTACAGAATTTCATGACCCAAAAAATTTTCAACCCTTTATATCTTCTACATTTATAGATCTGTGGTCAAAATAACTATAGTTTATAATTAAGAAAAACAAGGTGTACAAGAGAACAAAATTTCATACGAATACGTGGTTCACAGTGGGAGATATAAAACGGCCATAATTTTACAGAATTTCATGACCCAAAAAATTTTCAACTCTTTATATCTTCTACCTTTTTAGATCTGTGCACTAAATAACTATAGTTTATAATTGAGAAAAACAAGGTGTACAAGAGAACAAAATTACATACGAATACGTGGTTCACAGTGGGAGATATAAAACGGCCATAATTTTACAGAATTTCATGACCCAAATAATTTTCAACCCTTTATGTTTTCTACATTTATAGATCTGTGTACAAAATAACTATAGTTTACAATTGAGAAAAACAAAGTGTACAAGAGACAAAAATTCCATAGAAATACGTGGTTCACAGTGGGAGATATAAAACGGCCATAATTTTACAGAATTTCATGACCCAAAAAATTTTCAACCCTTTATATCTTCTACATTTATAGATCTGTGCTCAAAATAACTATAGTTTATAATTGAGAAAAATAAAGTGTACAAGAGACAAAAATTCCATAAAAATACGTGGTTTACAGTGGGAGATATAGAACGGCCATAATTTTACAGAATTTCATGACCCAAATAATTTTTAACCCTTTATATCTTCTACCTTTTTAGATCTATGCACAAAATAACTATAGTTTATAATTGAGAATAACACAGTGTACAAGAGACAAAAATTTCATACAAATACGTGGTTCACAGTTGGAGATATAGAACGGCCATAATTTAACAGAATTTTATGACCCAAATAATTTTCAACCCTTTATATCTTCTACATTTATAGATCTGTGCACAAAATAACTATAGTTTATAATTGAGAAAAACAAAGAGCACAAGAGAACAAAATTTCATACGAATTCGTGGTTCACAGTGGGAGATACAAAACGGCCACAATTTTACAGAATTTCATGACCCAAAAAATTTTCAACCCTTTTTATCTTCTACATTTATAGATCTGCGCACAAAATAACTATAGTTTATAATTGAGAAAAACAATGTGTACAAGAGAACAAAATTTCATACGAATACGTGGTTCACAGTGGGAGATATAAAACGGCCATAATTTGACAGAATTTCATGACCCAAAAAATTTTCAACCCTTTATATTTTCTACATTTATAGATCTGTGCACAAAATAACTATAGTTTATAATTGAGAAAAACAAAGTGTACAAGAGAACAAAATTTCATACGAATACTTGGTTCACAGTGGGAGATATAAAACGGCCATAATTTTACAGAATTTCATGACCCAAATAATTTTCAACTCTTTATATCTTCTACATTTATAGATCTGTGCTCAAAATAACTATAGTTTATAATTGAGAAAAACAAGGTGTACAAGAGAACAAAATTTCATACGAATACGTGGTTCACAGTGGGAGATATAAAACGGCCATAATTTGACAGAATTTCATGACCCAAAAAATTGTCAACCCTTTTTATCTTCTACATTTATAGATCTGCGCACAAAATAACTATAGTTTATAATTGAGAAAAACAATGTGTACAAGAGAACAAAATTTCATACGAATACGTGGTTCACAGTGGGAGATATAAAACGGCCATAATTTGACAGAATTTCATGACCCAAAAAATTTTCAACCCTTTATATCTTCTACATTTATAGATCTGTGCTCAAAATAACTATAGTTTATAATTGAGAAAAACAAGGTGTACAAGAGAACAAAATTTCATACGAATACGTGGTTCACAGTGGGAGATATAAAACGGCCATAATTTTACAGAATTTCATGACCCAAATAATTTTCAACCCTTTATATCTTCTACATTTATAGATCTGTGTACAAAATAACTATAGTTTACAATTGAGAAAAACAATGTGTACAAGAGACAAAAATTCCATAGAAATACGTGGTTAACAGTGGGAGATATAGAACGGTCATAATTTTACAGAATTTCATGACCCAAATCATTTTCAACCCTTTATATCTTCAACATTTATAGATCTGTGCACAAAATAACTATCGTTTATAATTGAGAAAAACAAAGTGTATGAGAGAACAAAATTTCATACGAATACGTGGTTCACTGTGGGAGATATAAAACGGCCATAATTTTACAGAATTTCATAACCCAAAAAATTTTCAACTCTTTATATCTTCTACCTTTTTAGATCTGTGCACTAAATAACTATAGTTTATAATTGAGTAAAACAAAGTGTACAAGAGACAAAAATTCCATACCATTACGTGGTTCACAGTGGGAGATATAGAACGGCCATAATTTTACAGAATTTCATGACCCAAAAAATTTTCAACCCTTTATATCTTCTACATTTATAGATCTGTGGTCAAAATAACTATAGTTTATAATTGAGAAAAACAAGGTGTACAAGAGAACAAAATTTCATACGAATACGTGGTTCACAGTGGGAGATATAAAACGGCCATAATTTTACAGAATTTCATGACCCAAATAATTTTCAACCCTTTACGTTTTCTACATTTATAGATCTGTGTACAAAATAACTATAGTTTACAATTGAGAAGAACAAAGTGTACAAGAGACAAAAATTCCATAGAAATACGTGGTTCACAGTGGGAGATATAAAACGGCCATAATTTTACAGAATTTCATGACCCAAATAATTTTCAACCCTTTATATCTTCTACATTTATAGATCTGTGTACAAAATAACTATAGTTTATAATTGAGAAAAATAAAGTGTACAAGAGACAAAAATTTCATACAAATACGTGGTTCACAGTTGGAGATATAGAACGGCCATAATTTTACAGAATTTCATGACCCAAATAATTTTCAACCCTTTATATCTTCTACATTTTTAGATCTGTTCACAAAATAACTATAGTTTATAATTGAGAAAAACAAAGTGCACAAGAGAACAAAATTTCATACGAATTCGTGGTTCACAGTGGGAGATACAAAACGGCCACAATTTTACAGAATTTCATGACCCAAAAAATTTTCAACCCTTTTTATCTTCTACATTTATAGATCTGCGCACAAAATAACTATAGTTTATAATTGAGAAAAACAATGTGTACAAGAGAACAAAATTTCATACGAATACGTGGTTCACAGTGGGAGATATAAAACGGCCATAATTTGACAGAATTTCATGACCCAAAAAATTTTCAACCCTTTATATTTTCTACATTTATAGATCTGTGCACAAAATAACTATAGTTTATAATTGAGAAAAACAAAGTGTACAAGAGAACAAAATTTCATACGAATACTTGGTTCACAGTGGGAGATATAAAACGGCCATAATTTTACAGAATTTCATGACCCAAAAAATTTTCAACCCTTTATATCTTCTACATTTATAGATCTGTGCTCAAAATAACTATAGTTTATAATTGAGAAAAACAATGTGTACAAGAGAACAAAATTTCATACGAATACGTGGTTCACAGTGGGAGATATAAAACGGCCATAATTTGACAGAATTTCATGACCCAAAACATTTTCAACCCTTTATATTTTCTACATTTATAGATCTGTGCACAAAATAACTATAGTTTATAATTGAGAAAAACAAAGTGTAAAAGAGACAAAAATTCCATACAAATACGTGGTTCACAGTGGGAGATATAGAACGGCAATAATTTTACAGAATTTCATGACCTAAATAATTTTCAACCCTTTATATCTTCTACCTTTTTAGATCTGTGCACAAAATAACTATAGTTTATAATTGAGAAAAACAAAGTGTACAAGAGACAAAAATTCCATACAAATACGTGGTTCACAGTGGGAGATATAGAACGGCCATAATTTTACAGAATTTCATGACCCAATAAATTTTCAACCCTTTATATCAGTGGTTCTTAATTTTTTCATAGACGCGGAACACAATTATATGTATATATTTTTTTCGCGGAACACTAACATTAAATAATTTGAAATTCGGTATTTAGCAAGAATTTAAAATTAAATTCAAATTAAAAAAAAGGAACAATTTTTTGTTTCCGTATCTTTCCTAAGTTTCTAAATTTCAATTCATTTAAAATTGAAATTTCGCGGAACACTTGGACCATATTCGCGGAACACCAGTGTTCTGCGGAACACCGGTTAGGAACCACTGTATTACGTACTAAATTTGAATATGATTCTATTCAATTTCAAACCTATCTCATTTAAAATTCTTTTTGAAAAAATATCTTTACTTTAATAAATGTAATTTTCATTTAAATTGAAATATACAATATATTTTGGGCATGCTGAAGAGCAACGAAATTTGGATGAATGAGCCGTGGGTTGCCGACCCCTGCCCTAGGAAGAGAGAAGATAGACATTAGGGTTTATACAAGCTTTTTTTTTCTAACTTGGAATTCAAGACATTGATTTCATTCTACTAAATTTGAGAGCGAAATTTTAAGTTGCATTTACCGACAAATTTAAACGCTGAGGACATTTTTATATATGTACATAAAACAAGGTACATCAAAACATATGTTAGCAAATTTGACACGAGCGAATACTTCCTCACTAACAATAAACCAAAAAAATGATCTAATTTTCATAGTAAACTTACAATTTTCCCATTACAACATTAAACAAAAAGAATGAAAAACAAAACAAGCTAACTTCCACTCCCATAGTTTATAACTTTCTCACGTTCTTTAAAACAACGGTATTATCGATGTATGAGTGCTTATGTATGTATAATTTGTGCTTGTTTGTGTTTGTAAATAACATAAAACACCTCAAGTTATACGACTACCAATACAGTTTATCTAGGAATTTTCACCACACTCTTGATATAGTATATGTATACAGACAGCGCTTTCTTCATTGTATAATTAAAGAGTCTATTGTTGAAAACATAATTGCTTGGTAAAATGACGGTAACAATTAAAGGCAATAAAAATGCTGTTTTATAACAGCTGATTAAATATAGTTATGTCAGATTTTCGATGAAATGTGGGTCTGTGGTCTAAAAAAATGTTTCGAATTTCATGCTAGTAAAAATTTAAAACAAAATTTTTGAATTGAAGGATACACAAACAACTGTTACACTTTCTAAAGAGATATATTTCACAATTACAGTTTGCGTAGTTTTCTAAAGTTGCAAGTTTATTACATTTTTACCCGCATTTAAAATAATTAGAAAAAAAAATGTAGCTCTAATGAATTAGAGTACTGTACAATCAACAAGTATACAGGGTGTTCAGCATAAGACTACGGTAACTTCGGGAGGCGATTCTGGACATCATTTGCAACAAAAAATTCCATATAAACTATGGCTCGATTCGGCTCCGTTTTATAGATATTTTTAATTTTATGTTTTTTCAAGGTGTTACTACTTTTTAGCAAACAGTTGTCTATATTTCTCAAACTATTAAAGCTACAGCTATTTTAATAAGCTCATTAGAAAGAAGATTAAATTTCCTTTTAAATAAGCTAATTTATATTTCAAAATAATAATATAAAGTATTTCAAATTGTGGCCCAAACATAAGAAATAGCAAGTGTTTAATTTTTTCCAATAACTTTAACTTTATTTTTCTCAAAAACATTTTATATGAAAAAACCGTGCACTATTCAGGAAAAACAACTACATCCGATCACCTTTCGAACGGTATACAATAATTGGGGTTATGTTAAAAACTGATGCAGAAATCTGTGATTAATTGCAAAAAAGTAGGCCTCAAAACAGCGTCGGCATTATGAAAGGAATTCACCTACCATAAGAATATAACTGATCAGAATCATCAAATCCAGTACGATTTTTTGTAAACGTGTAATTTAATAATTAATTTATTTAAGAACTATATTGAAAAGTATAGTAAAATAAAATAAAAAGAAGAAAACGGTGTATGATGTTAAATGAGCGTTAGGTACCAATTGCGAAAGAAAAGATTTTAATTCCAAAAGTTTATTGAATAGTTTAAGAAAATCTGTGATTTATTCACATTATTTGGCATATTTCTTTAATTAACTAAAGAATAACACACAGATCTAAACTCGTTTAACGAAAATCTTTTCTTTCGAAATTAGCCTGCGCTTTAGTATGAATCAATCCCAGTTTCATAGTTTATATAAACAGCTGAAGGTAAATCTGGGTTGAGAGAAGCATTATCTGGGAAATGACAATTATACTGTTCACAAGAAGCAAGGTTATTTTCAAATTAAGGGGGCCAATTATTTAAGCTAAATTATAACGTCAACAGATCAGGTACCTGTCATAAATGTGCTCTCTGCAATACAGGTGCAATAGAAAATATAGTCCAGTTTCTGGGTATGTGTCCCGTACTCCAGGAAGTTAGAATCAGATGGATAGGGGAAAATTATTTATCTTATGAAGGGGTGATAAATTATTTGAATTGTGACTACGGCTGGGACAATTTGAATGAATACACCAGGAGATGTTTGATACACCTGGAGTTACAGATTATATTTAATTTCACATTTCAATTTTTAATTGTTTTATTTTTTCAATTTTTTCATTTTATATTTTTAAGTTTTTCTTTTAGTTTGTGAGAGTCAACTTGTCGGACGGACTACGGTCCATGTAGAAGGTTTTTTTTTGTAAATATATCCAAAATTATTGTACCTACTGTTTCAAAATAAACATTATTAATGTTATTATTATTATTTTTTATAATTTAAGGCGCATCAACAGCTGAGGTTATTAGCGCCCGGAGCTTTTTCCAGTGCACTGCCGGCCTCCGGACAGTGTTTCTCTCGTTACAGACAACACTGTCCATCACCGGACAGTGAGCTGTAAGAAGCTCCTAGGAAGAGAAAATCTAAGGGTCAGCTGCTGGATTCGAACCCGGGACCTCCGCGTGGTAGTCCAGTACGCTAACCTCATAGCTAATCGCTTCCCTTATTATTATTAATACTGTACAATGGGCTGTATTATTTAAATCAATTCCCGTTTTTATTTAATCAATATTATTTTTGTAACAACAGATAATTGTTACCAGCTTCATGCTAGAAGCTGCTTTACAGCTCAATGTCCCCTGTATTGGTTAGTGTTGTCTGTAATGAGAAAACACTACCTTTAGTCTGGCAGTACACTCAGAGAAGATCAAGGGTGAAAAACAATACAATTACAATGCCTACTTCTTTGTAAAGTGAGAGAAAGTAATTCTGATTCTAAGTGTAAATATTCTGTAGACCTACTTGCCCAGTTTTCTTTCAGCCAATAATTCCATGGATTTATAATTGATAGGTGCCATGGATGGAGGGCGAGGAACTTGGAGAAGGAGACTCTGTATAATACAGTGGAATACTAAACACTAATTAAAGCGTTTTTTTTACTCCTTCTTGCGAACATTAATACAAGGAGGAGGAGATAACAATAACGGGGTTTCCTATCGCCTAATTGTTCTTCCTCGCTTCTACTTATTTTCCATATTTTTAACATTATTATTTATGAACAACTCACAGCCGAGTAGTTCCTTATTTTTATTAAATTAAATTCACGCCGAGCTCCATTCCTTATTAATATTCAATGAAATTTGGCATATTTAATAAAAAGGAGATAAAATGAGTAGACCGACTAGATTGTGGATAAAAATGAAAACCTGATTGAAATTGCTTCCACTACGATCACTTCTTTAAAAGACAACAATTTCTTTGAACAAGGAATATTTACTAAATGCTTTTTGGAGATTGGAGCCAAAATCTGATCTCTATCTCATCGTAGTGTCGCCTAGGCAACTGCTACTAGGTGCAGGCGGAAAGAGACGGTGTAAGAACTTGCCATATAGCCGAGTGACTAAGATAATTCTAAATCTCGCACGGCACCATCTTGATGAATGATGAGCTTAGGAAGTTACCCTCATCGGGGCGGAAGTTAAGCGAGCGTACGGCGCTAGAGAGCGGAAGATCTCAGACTATCTTCCCAGCGTTTTCTTAGGATAAAAAGGTATAAGGGTGTACGAGTTGTAAACAGGTAAATAGGCTCCAAGGTGCCTTATCACCACCCGAAGTAAGTACCCTTTCCGAGTTAACACAACTTTCGTAGGTATTTGTACTCCCCAGTAAGTCGAGTGGTTGTGGATAATATTGAAAGAGATGTTAAGACTTTTCAGGAAGTGATCATTCCAATCTGCCGTCTCACCAATTCCTTAGATTTCAATTCATTTGGGACTAAATTTGGAAAATTTTGGGAGGGCTTCATGCAGCAGGTACCAGAGATTCTGGAAATCTACAGTGGAGACTCCTAAAAAGAGCCATTTTAATAGGTCCAGACCAACAGCCGCAAAAAAAAAAAAAAAAAACAGTTAGCCTCTCTCTTAGGGTAAGCACTAAGTTTGCCTGGGATTACCACAGAAACTCCAAAATCGTGAATAAGGTACATACTCTACTTCCCAATCCTAACAGAAAATTTCCTTCTAACAAACAAACTAAAGAAAAATCTACTTAAAACAGATACCCAGCATTGTGTTTAAAATACAGAAATTTGATTTCTCGCTCACTCTCCAAGAAACTGTCTTGATGCAGACAAGCACTTAGAAGACCCCTGGGCGCCAAGGACCTCTAACATTGAAACATCCTTACAATACTAAAGTGATCTTGTGATCTGCTAGAATAGTTAAGTTTCTAAAAAAACGCAAAATCACTTTTTATTATTTAAAATTTTATACTTGTAGAGACAAAAACAATACTCAATATTGATCTCATAAAGAATCAAAAATTATAATTCGTATTTGCAATCGTCAAATTTAAATGAAAGGATGAGAACAATACCAACAAGAAGCAACTACGATGGCAAGAGTGTAAACCCAAAGTTCCTTTAGAAGGCACTAATATCTTTAGGACCAGTCTAAAGAGATAGAAGAATGGGTACAGAAGGGAAGATGATTCTTGTGGGACTATGGAATATTATTAGCCAGCTTAGAATGGGTAAAACGAATGACATAAAACAGAAAAGGAAATTAAAGTGCCAAGAAAGAGTCCTTGAATACATAAGTTAGGATTTGTTTACATTTTTGGCTCAGTTTTTATGGACATTTATTCCAACTTCATCTATTCTTCAGTTATGATTTATTTACCAAGTGTCTTTTTCCATAATACTGAATCGAAATGAGTTTTCTTAACTTTAGATGATAAAACCCAGGGGATTCGGTTCCATTCCACGAACAAGCTTTTATGCAGATAGATTCAAAATAATCTTAATGATTCCGCAAACGCGGAAATGATTCTTTAAGTGCTTTCCACTCACTCATTAAGAATAAACAACTTGATTTAAAGAATAAGTAATAAGGTTTGTGTAAAATACAAAAAATATTGTTTTTTTCTTATTTTATCAAAGGTGGCAGATTTTTTTTTGAAAATTATTAAAGTTTAAACTAACTGCCTGACGGCTATTAATGATTCCTGAGAGGAAAAAAAGACAAACTGTTAGGAAATGATTCAAATCTGTAGCTTTCCCCTATTTATCTAGCACTGAGAATCTCCAAAACAATTTTTCTACAGCTTCACAGATTGCTTCAAATTACAAATTTGTTTTGTTACTTAGATCGTTCACATTGTAGTTAATCCATAACTGAGCGAGATTAGCCCCGGTTTTTAACATAGTAGGCATGTTAAAATCGAGATACTAATGAATAATATCGCACTCTATGTGTAGTTTTTTTCTTTGTAGTAGAGTTTCTAACTGCGGAACAGTTCACAACATTTTCAAAGATCACTCATTTTAACAAAGTGGCAACACTTGTCTAGAATCAAAGTTAAACTGATAGATAACAAAACTTGATCAGTTAGATGTAAGAGATTAAATCCCCAAAAACAATTTCCAAAACTATTTGACATTCAGTTACCCAATTCTAATTTACGAGTAGATAAATATCTTTTCATTATATATTGAATGAGGTAAAACAAACATTTACGAGGGTCGTTTGAAAAGTCCGTGCAAAAATAAAAACTACTTAATTTTTTGGGGTAAACCTTTTTTATTTTTCAACATAGTCTCCTTTTAGGCTTATACACTTCGTCCAACGCTGCTCTAGTTTGTTGATCCCTTCCGAATAATATGATTTGTCCAAGTCTGAAAAATAGCCATTCGTTTCTGCAATCACCTCCTCGTTTGAATAAAATCTTTTTCCCGCCAGCCATTTCTTCATATTGGGGAACAAATAGTAGTCCGAGGGAGCCAAGTCTGGAGAATAGGGGGGATGTGAAACGAGTTGGAACCCTATTTCCATTAATTTCGCGACCACAACTGCTGAGGTGTGAGCTGGTGCGTTGTCGTGATGGAAAAGGACTTTTTTGTGGGCCAATCGTGGGCGTTTTTCTTGCAGCTCGGTTTTCAAACGGTCCAATAACGATGAATAATATGCACCTGTAATAGTTTTACCCTTTTCCAGATAGTCGATGAGGATTATTCCTTGCGAATCCCAAAAGACAGTCGCCATAATCTTTCCGGCCGAAGGAACGGTCTTCGCCTTTTTTGGCGCAGATTCCCCCTTGGTAACCCATTGTTTAGATTGTTCATTGGTCTCAGGAGTGTAGTGATGTATCCATGTTTCATCCACAGTGACGAAACGACGCTTAAAGTCCTGCGGATTCTTCTGGAACAGCTGCAAACCGTCTTTGCAACACTTCACACGATTTTGTTTTTGGCCAAGCGTGAGCAATCGCGGCACCCATCTTGCGGATAGCTTTGTCATGTCCAAATGTTGATGCAAAATATTATGTACCCGTTCATTCGAGATGCCCACAGCACTAGCAATCTCACGCACCTTCACTCTTCTGTCATCCATCACCATATCATGGATTTTATCAATGATTTCTGGAGTAGTAACCTCAACAGGGCGTCCAGAACGTTCAGCGTCACTTGTGCCCATATGGCCACTCCGAAAATTTTGAAACCACTTATAAACTATTCTTATCGAAGGTGCAGAGTCACCATAATGTTTATCAAGCTTCTCTTCAGTCTCCTGAGGCGTTTTGCCTTTCATAAAGTAGTGTTTAATCAACACACGAAATTCTTTTTCGTCCATTTTTTGAAAATCACTCGACTTCCTCGATTCAAACGAATGCCAAACACAAAGAAATAGACCGATCTGGCTGAAACTTGGTGTGTGTTCTTCCAAGAGATGCTACTAACTAAACATAACCTCGATACGCGCCAGTAGTGCTATCTCTCTGACTTTGCACGGACTTTTCAAACGACCCTCGTATGTATCAGCTGTATTCCATTTTTTTATAATACGTATTTTTATTTATACCTTCTATTTTGAAAGTACACTTACAAAGAAATCTCACAGTTGCATTATTTCCTGAGTGTAAATGCAATGAGAAAAACAAAAAAAAAATAAATCAAATAAATGCACTTTCATTATTATTAATTTGATATATTTTTTAGGTCATATCTTGATTGCACAATTATATAACATACGTGAATGATTATTTAATAGGGACAACTTTGATTATTGCAAGAGTACTGTTTGAATAACAAAAGAAATCACATCTAATGTGACTCTACAGGAGCTCTTTTCTTCTTGGATAGAATATTTTTATTTGTGGGAATTCCTGGGCAAATATATTTTTGTTTTTCAAGAACATAATATATTCATTCTTGCATGAATATAGTACATTGTTCTGTAAAATACATTCATACTATTCATTACAGATTACAAAGACTTTTGACTGTTTTCTAAATATAGAGTTACTTTCTAGTAAATTGAACTGTATCTATCATGTAACAGATTGATTGGTGTAGCTGGAGCTACAAAATTTCTGATGGTTTTTCTATGAAACTTAAAAAAAAGAGATCAGCCCTAATTGACGTGCAGTTTAATTGGCCTAAATCAGTCTGTGCTTTGTATTTTTCTTGTATAATAGTCTGATCAGGTTCATCTTTTTTTATCTGTAAAGATTGGTATGTATGTAGAACGATTCGACATCCCACATAACGCGACATAATCTCACAAAGCTGATGAACCAATCGCTAAAGGTGGGTAGAAAGGAAAAAATGGTGAGTAAAATTCAATTTACAACTGGTATATATATATTAGAAGAGAATAACAAATAGTAGCTGGCTCTAAGTTAAGACTTTCCTACTGGATGACTTTCTGCGGGGGTTTTAATGTAACTGATGAATTATAGGGATAACTACAGGAACAACTATACACACCTGAAAATATTTACTTCCTTCTTGGCAAAGTTTTTAGCATTTAACTTTCGACTATACATTAAACTTTTGGCAATAAAATGAATTTATGTCTATGCTTAATTTAGAAAAAGGCTTGACAAAAAGGGGCAGATCTAAGCGCTCGCAATGAACAGTGTTCTTGTTAAAATGCAGTTGCGTAAAGTTCATGAATGATCAAGAAAAATAAGGACTACGAAGGGAGAGTGGATCGAGTAAAATTTGGAATCTGAATTTTAATATTTTTGTTCCTACATACAACATCAATAAAAAATAAAAATAGCGATATATAGTTGGGCCATCTACTAAATAGATCGTAAAGATAAAACTGCTTTTACTTTTATATACCAGACACTGCTAAACTTTCCATTTTAACCAATCTCTATGTTTAGACTCTACATTTTTCTTAAAAACCTAATAGATGTGAACAAACTAAAACAATATCTCACTTCAATTTAAAATAAAAAAAACAACGCTTATGCTTACAAAGTTGAAGTAATATGGCCGCCTGATTTTCAATTTGAATATTACTTCATTGCTAAATCTATTTGCAGTTCTTCCCAAAACTGTCTTAAGAAGTATTTTCCAAGGAATCTTTTTCAAATAAAATTTATACGAGATCTTACATGGGTGCTTTAAAAAAAAGCCCCAAAACTGAAAAAAAATTATTTACTAAATTAGTAACTTTGGCCGATTGTATTCTAAAGCCTAGTATCAGCTTCAAATTGCTGACACTGGTTTGCTACATCAAATTTAATAAATTCCTGTAATTTATTATTTTTAAAACTCTTTTTAAAATAGATCTCAAAACAGATATATATCCAGTTAAAAGCTCAAAATCTGCACCAACTCAAAACTTTTGCACTCTAGAGAATCGTTAAAGAAACCAATAAAATACAAATAATCCGCATTTTTTAAAATATCGTTATTTGTTAATTATTTTAAGATTAGAGTTTCAGCTAAAAAATATTAGTATCCAGCCATTTTTTATGAAAGCGCTTTTAACTTTTTAAAATTACGAATGATTTTCGACGCACTTAAGGAACAACTAACTGTTTTCATTCGAGAAAGAACAGAAAGCATGGATACCAACCAAAGAACAACAAAATCTCTTATAAAATTGATTCATATCAAGTAATTTTTATAGGAGGTACTTTGTCAATTGGAAAAGGTAATAATATCTTCCAAATTCTGAAGAAAGAAATTAACAAGTAAACAGATGCTCTTGCTTCTGAAGAGATATAGATATTTTTACTGAAAGAATGAAACAATTATATAACCTCTTTCTAAATCAATTTCTCTTTTCAGCTAGATCATACATTTTAATACGCAAAAGAACAAGTTTCCCTACTCAACTAAGTGAATTTGAAATTGAAAGAAATAACTAAAAATGACTCTTCGAAACCAAATAGTAAAGAAATTAAAGAAGAATTAATAATGAGGGAATTTTTTTTCTTTTATCAATTTAAAAATATAAAACAAAAAATGTAACGGGAAATCGTAGAATAGAATGAGAGTGTGAACATACTCCAGAGAATGTATACACTGTTTTTATTACTAAACGTGTATTGTAAAGATGGTTAAATGGTGGGAGACAAGTTCGACAGTAAATATGGTAGTCACTTATATCTTAATTTCTGTTTTTGTCCTCTCTCAAGAGCAACGATCTCCACATCTCCACAGCCTAAAAATGACTCATTGAGTCATTACACTTCACTTCTAGTCGCCCCACTTTGAACGATCCATTTTTTAAAAGAACTTCTTTACTTAAGTACGGAAAAGTTGTTTTTTGAAAATGGTCTCGCAGGAAGTTGTATGTTTGTATTTAGATTAGCCACATCAGGGGGATCCTGTCCAGCTGCTTGCATACGCTGACGATATCGATATTATAGCAAGATCGATGAATGCCATGAATGAAGCCTTCCTGGCACTAGAAATGGCAGCCAGAAGGTTAGGCTTGGTAGTTAATGAAGCCAAGACAAAATACATGCGTACGGGATATAGCTCTATCATCCAGGAACAGCAGCTATAAATTCGAGACGGTTAATGAGTTTGGCTATATAGGGTCCCTAGTTAGTAGTGAAAATCAAGAGAGCCTGGAAGTTAAAAGAAGAATTATGACCGCAAATAGGTGCTATTTTGGCCTAGTAAAGTACATTAAAAGCATACCACCCTTAGGCTTCTCTCTGAAATACCTTTTTAGTAAAATAATCAGTCCGGTTCTTAGAAAGAAACCAGACGCTATTACGGAAACATTCGATCGTGTTTAAGTTTGTTTATGAGTATTTAAAATGCCTCCACCGACTGGGAAATAAGCGCTGTGGTACGTTTTCTTAGATTAATGATTAGACTAGGGCGGCCGCAAGGCCTACGCCACTGCGACCCCATTGGATCTATTGTGGCTCCCCTCACTCTAAAGCTCACCCTCCAGACCTGTCCTTTTAATCAGACTCTTAATGCTGGTGAGCGACTCTTGGGTAAAGCTCCACAGGCCTTGGTTTTTCCTCCCCGAGAAGTAACATCCCTTAGCCACACGAGCCCCTCACACTGACACAAAACATGTGCAGTGCCGTTTCCTCCTCTTCCTGACAGAATCTACAGAGACTGCCAAGTCCATGCGATGCATGTGTTTTCTGAGCCTGCAGTGGCCAGTGATACGGTTTCTTAGTGTTGAAAGTTGTGAAAGCGGCTGAAATTCATTGTGAGAACAGTCAAGCTTATGGAGAAAACATTATGAACAGCGGGAATGGTTCGGAAACGGGTTAGAGCTTTTTTTTAAAGATGGACGCACGAATTTTTCATGATGTACATCGAATAGGGCGGACCTTCAGGTCATTACTGAAAATTTGGTACAGGAAACAAGAGAACTGACGCAAACCAGGTGGACTACCACCTGTTTCTGCATTTGAAGATGCATCTGGAGATGATCAGAGCCACGACAACAATGATCAGGACAAAACGATGGAGTTGCAGTTGTCTAATGCAGACGGCAGACTTCTATGTGAATGGAATTCAAAAAGCTGGGTTGTTCGATACGATAAGTGCCTTAATATTAGTGGCAATTATGGTGAAAAGTAGATTAAGGTACCAGGCTTTCATGTAAAAATAAAATTATTAAGGAAAGTATACTTGTTTTTCTTAAGGTACTTACTTAAAACCAAGTCTAGAATATTTTATAAAGAAGGGTTAAATGTGCTGCCATGAGTTCTAGTTTTGAAGAATACTTAATAACCGAAAGTATTATTTTATTAAACGCATTTTTCAATTTCCGTAGATTTCTTATTTTTTTTAAATACCACCTTAAGATGGTGTCTCTAAACTTGGAAAAATATGTATGGACATATGCATAGATCGATATTTGAATAATTTTTCTATTTGTCTGTAATTTGCGGAATTTCAAATCAACATAATTGTTATTGCCATTTTTAAAAATTTGTATAAGAATCTTGAGCACAAAAACGTTCATACCAGGTTCTATAAACATTATATCTCTGATAATACAGTTAGCAAAATATAAACATAATGCAAACGAAAAATGTCAACCAACTACAAACATCTGTCACAGTGAACATTCTCTCTTTTTAGAAAATCCAAGTTTAAGCTTCTATTTCCACTACAGTTACCCAGAATAATGAATATTTCGCCAATAATAAACCAAGAAAAAAAAGAACTAAAAAGGTTAAATGGGAAAAATTGTGGTCTACCTGAATTTGTTGCCAGTTCATATAACAATAATGGAAACTATAATAAACACATTCAAATGTATAAGCGGATTTAGTCCAATTTGTGGACAATAACCTGAGTCCACAAACAAGACTTAGTTCGAGTAAAAATCGGTATCCTTGCTCTTTTTTCTTTGTAACTGACATAGTGGAAATGATTCAGTTAAAGGTTTAAATGTATTTTAGAAAAAAGAGAAGAAGTGCCTTAGGTATACAAATAAATATGACAATTTCTGGCAAAATTCTCATATAACCTGCTTGGTGCATAGAATTAATTTGCAATTCCATTTGAACAAGAAGGTTAATTGATGGTTTCACTTCTTTCTGTTACAGTACTAGAATCTCAAAGTTTGAAAAAGTCAAATTTCAATGCAGCCGTTTACCACAAACCATTAGGTGAAAAAGCAATGTTATTGTAACAAACATTTGTCGATATTAAAACGAACTTTTTTATTTAACTCTATTTAATTTACATCTGCCAATTGACAACAAGAAATAGGATCGCGTACAGTATACGTAAAAACAAAATTAATTGAAAGAATCGAATGGGGGTTAACTCAGGATATCGACGAAGTGAATTCCGAGGATGTCTTTTTCTATTACGCGATTAGGTGATCCCGAGGACATTTACGCTTCAGAATTCGGTCTTCTGCGAACCTTTCCAGCGCCACATCGCGGGCTTAAACGTCATCTTAGAAAGTGTTTAACTGATACCTTTTAAAATGGTTATCTTAAGACCTGTTTGGTTCAGCTAGTTGTAAAATAACGATTTAACTCAAGAATTCACTTTAGGCTTTGAGTTTAGCTTCAGACACACTTGATTTCGCTGATGGCTAAGCCATATGACCGACTTGTAGACCATATTTAGCGCTAATCAGCAGTCGATGCACCGAAAAAAGAAAATACTGTGTTTGGTTAAAAGAAGCTAACCTCATTGGTGGATTTATTTCCTGGTTTTAAAATTTACCAATAAAACTAATTATATTCGAGAGAGTTTACGCAATACAAACATACATATTAGTCCAACAATATATTAAATACCTACTTAAATACATTATAATTTCTAGGGTGAGGTATACACCTACCTACAAATATCCTGTATCAGAATGTAGCCAACTTTATATCCAATACAATACAGTCCATTTCCTGCACCTACATCTTTTTATGTAACTTTAGCTTGTTTTCTCTTGTTAATAAAATAACAGTGTACTTTTGACGAAGCCAGTATATGTCGAGACAATAACAGCTTTAATGTGGGATTTCAGATAAACACTGAGGATTTGTTTGTCTATGAAAGGATTCATAGTTGAGATGGTTGACTCTAGAATGAGGTTTTGTTCTACAAACCTAAGGTTCGTTCCTATCCTAAACTAGCTGTCATTACCACTCAATTTCTCGCTCATCCTGGACAGCCTTTCCTCATCCTTCCTAAGAAGGATTATACCAAAGCCTTTCCTCTAATACTTCTTCGCGATTCTCATTCGCATTTGGTGACGAAACCATCAACTCTTTGTTCTTCTACAAACAAAGGTTTTTGATACTGAGGGTAGACCATATCCGTAGTATTCCTAAAGCTGTTCCTTCTTGCTTCCTTTTTTTGAAAGAAGGCCTCTGTGTTTATTAAGAGAAATAACCTCTTTGCCAAAACAATTCTTTTCCTAATAAACCACTGCTCGTTCAGGGATGCATCTAGTTAATTAAAATCTGTCATCTGTAAGGATGTGAATATATTCTAAAAAAACTCAGTTCATTTAGGAATTAAAATAAGGCAAACAAAGTAATTCTTTTAAGATGTTATTGTGAAATACATTCGCTTATAAAGCAAATCTTCAGGAGAAGATGTGCCAACAAACAGTATATGCCTAACTATAACCTTGAAATCAAAGAACCTATTTGCCTATCCAAATACTATCTGCCTAAGCAAAATCTAATTTTCAGAAATAACCATCTCACAAATCGGAAATATTCATTATTATGAGTTCAAAAAAATAAAATATATTTAAAAAAAATCTTTAAATAATAAAAAACTAAAAATTAATCATGAAAGTTAATTAAAACTGTTACAAAAAAGGAGGAAAGGTTATAATAAAAAGGAAGGGGATGTCTCATTTGACCGGAAATCCTGAAAGATGAACAACATGTTGATATGTAACTAAAATTACGGACTTATACGACATATGGGTTATGTACGCGCTTTTTTTTTTATATTATATATTGTAAATATGATATAGTTACATATGGAAGGCTTCCAACAGCCTGCAGCTATGTAGAATGTTAGGTGTTAAAGTTCGAAGACATTATTCAGAAATACTTCTAATTGGTGTAACACCTAAACAGAAATATGGTCACACTGTTTTCTCTTACTGTAGTACCGAATTTTCCGAACATCGTCACTTCATATTGACGTTTATAAAGAGTTTAAATATAATTCTTGTAACCTAGGAAAAATATTCAGACGACTTGATGCTATTTCGCGATAAAATTTTATTAAAATAATTTGCCAGAGTTTATTCTTTTGAAAGGACACGTGGGCAAGATTTTATCCAAATTTGGAATTTCAGTTACACACCGAATTCCTTATTACGTACCTTTAATAAGATAATGTGGCCGTACGATGTATGGATTGTTTAGGGCAGGGGTCCCTAAACTACGGCCCGCGGGCCACATGCGGGCCCCTGAGGACATTTATCCAGCCCTCGCCGCACTTCCAGAAGGGGCATCTCTTTCATTGGTGATCAGTGAGAGGAGCACGATATGTGGCGGTGCCGCAAAGCGCTGCGAAAGCTCATGCACAGTACTACTTCCGATGACGCGGGATGCACGCGTCACGGCTCCGAAAGCAGTGTAAAATAACAGCCAGAAGTAGGAAGAAAGGCAAAGCACTATAACTAAACCGGACATTGACCATCTCATTAGCCAAAAGCAGGTCCATAATTCCCACAGAAATACTGGACAGTTTGGTGATTTAAATTTACTTGCCCTCAGACAAACAAATCTTTAACAAACTTACTCATCTACTCAGGACTGAACTACAGCTCTTAAAAAATGAACGTTTTGAAAACTATACATTATCACTGACTACCGAAGACAAATCTCTCTGGACCGCTTCAAAAAGAATCCTCCGCTACAAACCAGTACCCTCCCCACTTCGGCGTAGCGATGGATCATGGGCTACTTCTAATGGCGATAAAGCTGCTCTCTTTTCTTTTCATTTTTTAAATGCATTCACTCCACATTCTGACATTATCGACTCACAATTCCAACAATCTCTCCTACAAAATCTGGACACACCTCTTCCTCTCTCTCTCCCACCCAAACCATTTTCACCTTCTGAGGTTCAGTACGTCATAAATCATCTTTCACGTAAGAAAGCGCCTGGATTTGATCTCATTCCTCCAACCATTCTCCGCAATCTTCCCAAAAAAGCCGTGGTATTTCTGACTTCCATATACAACGCAATTCTCCGAACAACCTACTTCCCCGTCTTGTGGAAGTATTCCGTAATCCGTCCTATCCCAAAACCTAAAAATCCTCACCAACATCCTTCGTCTTACCGTCCAATTAGATTATTAGTACTAGGAAAAATTTTCGAAAAACTTCTCAAACAAATCCTTCCTACCCTCGAAAACTCTAAAGTGATCCCAGATCATAAGTTTGGATTTAGACATAACCACTCTACTATTCAGCAATGTCATCGAGTAGTGGACATAATTGCATCCTCTCTTGAAAAGAAAGAATGTTGTTCAGAGGCTTTCCTTGATGTACAGCAGGCCTTCGATAGAGTATGGCACACTGGCCTCTTGTGGAAGCTTAAAAATATTTTACCTGCCACGTTTTATTTAATCATAAAATCTTACTTGTCCGACAGATACTTCAGAGTGCAAATAGGATCTTCTTTCTCCCCACTTAAACATATCGACGCTGGAGTTCCACAGGGCAGCATTCTGGGTCCTATTCTCTACTCCTTTACACTTCAGACATACCAACAGATACTAACACTACACTTCTTACATACGCAGATGACACCGCCTTACTGTCCACTAATCATGATCCTGTACTTGCTCGCAGAAATCTGCAGTCACATCTCTCCTTCTTAGAACGGTGGTTCAAGAGATGGGCTATTAAACTTAATGAAACCAAGTCTCAAAACATCACCTTCACTCTTCGTCGCATTACTCTTCCTCCAGTCATCTATAACCTAACACCTCTACCAGTAGTAAACGTTGCCCGCTACCTTGGGCTTTACTTGGACCGAAGACTTTCCTGGAACCCCCACACTAGACTTAAAAGAACAGAACTGAACAGACGCTATCGACTACTTAAAAGACTCTTAGACGACAGATCAAAACTCTGTCTCTGGACAACAAGACTAATTTATACATCTATTTCAAAACCTATCTGGACGTATGGAATAGAGCTGTGGGGTTCAACCAAACGCTCCAATCTCCAAAGGATTCAATCTCTACAATCTAAAATTCTTCGAACTATTGTAAGCGCTCCTTTTTATGTCTCCAACTTGACTATACACACTGACCTTAACATTCCTTTTGTCACACAAGTTGCTAAAACAAGATACAGAAAACTCCATTTCAACCTGCAATCTCATATAAATCCTCTAGCTAAAAATCTTTCTTCTAGAACTCTTCCTGACAACCCGACAAGACGCCTTAAGAGACAGTGGCCTCGTGATCTCCTCTCAAGTGGAGAGCGACTAATAGCCTATTTTGGAGTGTTACCGCTGGGTAACTTCTCCACTCGTATTCTTCTGTTATTTGTTGTTACTGTTATCACTGTTACTTATAGCGCCAACGCGCTGATTGTAGCAAAAATAAACGCAAAAAAAAAAAATTTACTTGTTCTTTATTTGAAATATTCTATTTGTTCCCGTTTTGTTTTTTTTTTACTTTAAAATAGTTTGTTTTATAGTCCGGCCCTCCAACGGTCTGAGGGACAGTGAACTGCCCCCCCCCCCTGGGTAAAAAGTTTGTGGAATCCTGGTTTAGGGTGTGTGAATATCAGGTTTTAGGATCTTTGGACGGAATAATGGATTAGCTTAAGCTGTTTTCGCCTTAATAGTGATCCAAGATTCGTTTTGATTGCTGTGAATTCTGGGTAGTTGCGGACCCTAGAGTGGTAAATTGTCCTAGAATCTGTTTTCCTGTTGTTCCTTTTTCAAGGGTAACTATATCTACTGAAACGGTCTTTGGTTAGCGACATTTCGGATTTTGAATTACTGTATCTTTAAATACTGAACTGTTAAATACACTGAAATCACAAATAAGCAGAATGTCAATTTTTATATTAAATAATATAAAAACTGTTTTCTGAATTGTAACATTTTTCTAGAGTTCATTTCCTGTAACCATGAAAACAATGTCCTTTACATTACAAGTGAATGTTAATTGTAAAACATATTTTATTGTAAGAATGTAACTTTCTTCATACACAGTGAAAGGTTACGCTTTTACTATTCTGTGTTATTAAAAAAAAAAAAAAAAATGTAATTACAGAACACTATTGTTCACTTTGATTTCTAACTGAGATTAAAGATACGTTAACAATATCAACAATGTCGACAGCAGACGGAATTATTACTTATAATGAGATGTTTAATTATTGGACTACCAGCTAACACGTCGACAGCTATGTTCTATGCTCCTCGAAGATTTAGAGGTTTGGGTTTAGTTAGATGTCAATGGGAGGCACCACTCCAACATTGGTCCATCGCTCAGCGGTTGTCCTCGGTCCAGGATGCACAATTCCAGTCAGTGTTTGACTTTGAGGCAGAGGTGAGTCAGTGCGCTGAGAGGTTGGACATGAGTCAGGAGCACCACACGAGCGTCAAAAAATTGAGGCAGACATTGCGGGAGAATGCGTTCGAGGAATGGACTCGGTGCAAGTGGCAGGGTATCGGGGCTCAACACTTTAGGGATGCGCCTAAACTGAATAAATTCCTCTTCGATAAACGAATATTGACAGGTTCGGAGTGGATAAACGCCATAAAATTGAATTCTAACTACGCACCACTTCGTGGTGTTCCTGGTGCCGGTGGACAAATGGTGGGAGAAGTTGGGACCCTCTGCCGCAAGTGTGGCAGGGAGACGGAAACTCCAGCTCATGTGCTGGGAAAATGCCCTTTTAACTCCCTCCTTATCACTCGGCGCCACCATAAGGTCAAGCACGAGCTAATTCGGCTCCTGAGGGAAAAAGGATATACATGCTTTGAGGAAGTTTATTGCATCGACTCAGCGGGATCGACGAGGTATGCTGATATAGTCGCCCTTCATGACCGCGACAGATCGGCCCTAGTCCTCGACCCGACCGTGAGATTCGAGAGCAATGACCCGGACCAGGCGGAGAAGGTGGACTTGGAAAAAAAAGGTATATATGAGAGTTGTGTCCCCTTCTTGAAAGAGAGGTTCCATGACTTCGGTGACCGAGAGTTTCGGGTTCGGGATCTCTGGTTCGGTGCCCGAGGTGTCATCCCTAAGCTGACTTTCAGCTTCCTTCAGGAGCTAGGGATTGATCTGAGGGAATTGGAGGCCTTGGCGGAGTCTATCATTGTGGACTCGATTGGCATTATCCACCACCACATCTACGGGGCATGAGTTTGATTGTTCTGCCCGCTTATTTGTTGGTATTGTATGATTATGATACGTTGTTATTCTGATTTGGATGTTTCTGTTGCTGGTTTGGTTTATTTTATTTTATTTTATTTTGTTGACATATTGTATTAGTGTTAGGAACGATTTTCGTTTTTCTTTTTTTGCCTGACGAATTGAAGATCTCTCAATGGTGCAGTATTGGTGTTGACTTCTTTTTTTTTTTCCACTTTGTCTATATATCTTGATTGACTGATTGGTACGCTGTGTGTCTAGCAACCCGATCTATTTGGGCAGCACCCTTTGTTTTGTTTTGTATTACTTTCTCTATAGCGCCAGTTAAGGAAAAATTATGTGATAAAGAAATTTTTTTGGAAATGTCTGTGTTAGGGACCATGAAAACCATTGCAGAACATCTTCCGGGCCAAGCAATCTGCCGACTAATTGGTAACTTCCTCTTTTGATAAACTCTGAGCAACAATAATCGGGCATGAGCTCTATTTTGTGGCGATTTCTCCTTAAATCATAACATCCATTGGTAGAGATCATCGAAAGACCTTCGCGCACAGTATTTCACTGATTATCATTGAAATCTCCCAAATTAGCAAGTTAGTTAATGAATTTAATAATCCACAGTCGTCAAACAGATGTTTCGGGATTGATGAGGTGGTGCCAAATCCAGTTTAGGTCATCTCCTCGTACCCGAAATCTCCTTAAGACCTTTCAGTTCTCATAGAAAAATTCAACACCAGTTTGGAGCTGCTAACAGCAAGATTATTAGGAACAGTGAGCAAACGCGGCACCCACTTTGAACAGAGCTTTCTCATAGCCAAATGCTCATGCGTATATAAAACCAACACGTTCTTTTGATATCTTTCGCGATGTCAACTAACTCACGCAACTTCACTTTTCGGTCATTCAAAACGATTGTGTGGATTTTTTTTATGTTTTCTGGTGTTATCGCGCCTCATTTGGACGTCCACTGCGTTCTGCATCATCAGTGTCTCTACGACCACGTTTGAAGTCAGCAAACCAACGTTTTATTGTTGTTTCTGATGGAGCAGAGTCCCCATAACACTTTTCAAGCCATTGCTTCGCTTGAACGGTATTTTTTCCCATCAAGAGGCAGTGTAAAATTAAAACACGAAATTGTTTTTGATCCATTGTTTTGAAAATAACAAAAGTAGCGTCACCCTTAGCACAATAACTCACAAACTAATGAATAGAATATCATGAAATTTTAACAACTGTCTTTTGAAGGTTAGTACTAACTGAAAAAGAGGTGAATACAATAAAACTAGCGCCATCTATGTGTTAGGCCCGGCACTTTTCAGCCCATGCAGTAGTACCTTCAACGAAGTCTCGACTATCCGAACAAATGGCAAACCCCCATAATAACAAGAGACTTGCGAGTCCGCTCATCAGAAACCCATCACAAGATAGTGACTAAACTTTCGACCAGGAAAACAGTGGTCTAGGAAGCATCACCAAGTGTCGACACTGTCAGAATAGACCACCTCTCCAGACCTCCATGAAATCGCTTCAAAAGAAGTGTGTGAAAGAGGCAGAAATTTAAATAGAATGTTAAGAAAAATTACTCTAGGAGATATTCTATCTAAGAATACAACATAACAAGAAAAATGTACAGAAATGTTTGTACACAAGCCGCAGGTAAATGAAATAACTTTTTTTTTTAAGAAATGATACCATGTTTTCACAACAAAAGAATTGAAGACGACCAAGAAGAAGACAAACATTTTGAAGGCGGTGACTAACATAACGACTGTATGTCTTACAAAGGACCGGTATAAACAACAATAATTCTTGCTCGTGTTCAGACTATTAGGATCCATTTGTCATTGAGCTGAATCTTCTCCACAGTATTATTACATTTAGCCAAAAAAAGACCACCGAAATATTGTCTCATTCTTCTTAATATTTCTATCGGTTATTTCTTTCTTCATTGCATATTTTTTGCATTAGTTTACAAAATAATAATGCATCTTCAAACTAGTTAGCGGCAACTGCGAAAACTTAGCGATTATCAAGGCAATTGTTAGGGAAGTAAAACGCTATTAATGCCACCTTTGAGTTGGATATTACCGCTATGGGAAAAATCTTAATTGGCGGATCAAGGCCAAATACTTTCAACCTTCATTCGGCATTGCAGGTTCGCCCTGTTACCTACTGATAATGCACAAAGTTATGATTGTGCTGAAAACAATGAATTTCATTTCATTTGGCTGGAATATCGTGATCATATTTTGCATCTTCAAGTGAGCAATTCAGTAAATGTATTTGGAAGTTTACACATATTTATCGAAACAATGGATACAAAACAAAAAATACATCATTATTAAAACAATACTTTTTTTACATTTGTCTGAACTTCAAAGTTCTGAAGTCCAAAAAACGAAGTTATCTCAGTACTTTTGATTTGAAAAAAAAAACAGAATTATTTATTTAATTTACAGTGATCCGCTTACAGCAAATACAAAAGCAAAGAAAACACACAGTATGAAAACGCCATGTGTATTATTTATGACCTTGACACGCCAATTCTTTTGGTTGCCAATATAGTTTCAAAACCCGAGAACTTATTTTTACAATTACATTTCTAGCCTTATAAACCAATAAGAAGCGAGTTAACCAAGATTTTGTTTTAAGACTAGCCAATTTGAGATGTGTTCAGTGTTTATTCGGCAAAATAGAACTATTAATTATAACAATGTTCTCTTTTATAAATTATATATTTTTCCTCCTAACTTCTAATAATCTAGAGAACTACGAATTATTTCATTGCCACTTTTAAGTACAGTGGTTAACCATATGTTGCAGCATCATATAAGGTTTCTTTCTGTTACTGTTTTATTAATTGGTACATACCGTGGGAAGTAAAGATAGTTCATTTTGTATTTTTTTTTTTTTTTAAACATTTTAAAGTATAAATTTCTTATATTTTTTATTTATAAAAATATAATTTTTAAATAAGTTAATAGTTATTAGAAAATAAATCTAGGATGTGAACTACTGACATGTTAGGCAACCTTTTAACAATTTATTTAAATGCACAAATAAAACAAAATGTAATCTAACACTCCTATTTGACGAACTGAAAATATTGCCACGATATGCCCTTACTACGGTCATTCCTCGCATTTTACAGCAAAAAAATAATAATATTGAGGCTCCAAAATTGGATCATGAATACAAAAGTACAATGACTTATTTTATTAAAAATAATGAAAAATAAATAAAATATAAACTTATACATACAATTATGTAGAACAGCGGGAAAAATCAAGTAAACCGTGCAATACTGAGAGAGAGGTTGGTAATACACCGACGTCACGCCTTACTGTAACGTGGAAGAAGCCTAAAAAGGAGGTTACCATTGGCAGAATGACCTTGCAGAGCAATCGTACCAACTGTGGGAAATATTTTTATTATAAAGTAGTATCTGTACAGTTACCCTTAACAAATCAAATAAATTTAGTTTATAATTATAAATTTTAATTTGTAATTTTGTAATTTATAGAATCCCATCGGATGAGAAATAAATATTAATCATTTTTTTTTTGCGAATGAACAGTTAGAAAATGTGTAAAATAACTTTTTTCCCCGTAAAACGAATAATAACACAGAAAAAAGAAAACTTAAAGAGGAAAACGAAGACATATGGTTGAGAGTAGGTGCATTAATTAATATATAACTGTGAGTCCACTGGAGTTGAGAGCTTGAGAAGCGGTACACTGCTGCTAAGAAAGATATGACGACTAGCGGTTTATAGTCAAAGAGTTCGGGCACGTAGAGAAGAGTAAAAGAGTAAATTTAACATAGAAGTGGAAATTAACCAATCCAATACTTGTTCCCACTGTGATGTTTAACTAAGTAAAATGCACTTCACGGCTGTTTCTTATTTTTTTGTTTTGTACAGGGTGAACCAGTAAGTATTGTCCATAGGCCTACTGTGTGTAGTACATTTAAAGTGGAGTTCAATGACGTAATGGCCAACTTCATATTTTCCACTGTTCTTGAGTGACGTCACTTTAAAGATTTTTTCTAAAATCATTACTTTTTTCCAATAAAAATGTTATTACTCAGAAAGTTTTAGTCCGAATTCGATTCTGATGACACGGTTAGAAAGGCAGTTAAATTTTCTAAAAATTGATACCATTTTGAAGCATAAGTTATTCTCCAAACAGCCTCAATCTTCCTCCGAATGCTAGAAAAATAAAAGTAATCGAAATTTTTAAGAAAACTCCTTAGGCCCTTATGTGATCATTATCAGACCTAGGTGCTGGCACTTTTTATAAAAGTTACCTTGCCTAATGGGCTTTCAAACAGTATATCATTTTCCAGGATTCCTTTTATCTTCGTATGAGAAATTACGTTAGTTTTACAAGAAAACGTGTACACGAGCACTCAACAGTGTTAGTTTATCAAGTTGTTATTTTCATTGAAAACTCTTTTAGATGGACCAGTAGTCAATTTTTAAAGTAGATTGTCTTAAAATAAGGAAGTCAAAGGTTACAAATTGCACTTTAAACATTTACTTCTGGTCTCTCTGAAATATTTGAGAAAATGTTAGGAAATATTTTAAACAAGTACTTAAAAACAATTCATTTAGTTTGTATTTACTCCAAATTACAATTTCACACATAACTGCACTGTTGAAAAAGAAAAGAATGTGAATAAGCCTTAACAACCCTTTGAACCCAATAACAGATAATCCTTATATCTGAATTAGGTATTAACCAATACAACTAGGTATCTTACAAATAAACTTCCTTTATCTGTTAGATTGGTTTCAAAATTTTCTATTGTACCATATTTGAAACTAAGCAAATTAACCTTCGATTATGAAAATAGTACTTGTTCAAAAAATATTTCTTAACATTTTCTCAAATGTTTCAGAGAGTTTAGAATTTTTTTTTTTTTTAAATGCAATTTGTAACCTTTGACTTCCTTATTTTAAGAAAGCCTACTTTAAAATTGACTACTGGTCCATCTAGAAGAGTTTTCAATGAATTAAACAACTTGATAAACTAACACTGTTGAGTGCTCGTGAACAAGTTTTCTTGTAAAACAAACATAATTTCTCATACGAAGATAAATGGAATCCTGGAAAATGATATACCGTTTGAAAGCCCATTAGACAAGGAAACTTTTATAAAAAGTGCTAGCACTTAGGTCTGATAATGATCACTTAAGGGTCTAATGAGTTTTCTTAAAAATTTCGATTACTTTTATTTTCCCAGTTTCCGGAGGAAGATTGAGGCTGTTTGGAGAATAACTTATGCTTCGAAATGGTGTCAATTTTTAGAAAATTTATCTGTCTTTCTAACCGTGTCATCAGAATCGAATTCGGACTAAAACTTTCTGAGTAATAACATTTTTATTGGAAAAAAGTAATGATTTTAGGGAAAAAAAATTAAAGTGATTTCACTCCAGAACAGTGGGAAATATGAAGTTGGCCAATACGTCATTGAACTCCACTTTAGATGTACTACACACAGTAGGCCTATGGACAATATTTACTGGTTCACCCTGTATATATAAAACTAACATTTCAATAATTACCATGTACAATGTTACATAATGCAGCCGACATAAATGAAGTCACAAAAAACCAAAAGTACATAATAAGACTGTTTACTGAACCAAAACTTGTATCAAATTTATCTTGCCTTTGATTACATGAGAACTGTCAAAGAAAACTTTATTTTTTCCCCCAAAAAAAGATGGTTGATGGAGGGGAGAGAGTGGAGGAAATCACTCACTAATTACCTCCACCTTAATGATCGCACATACTAACGCGCCCACAACTAACCAGACACAGGTCTGTATTAACCAGTTATGGTACATCGTTCTGTATCTAAGATACCCTTAGCTCCTATTTATTCATAATACACTTCAAATATTGATTAATGATTTCAAAATTTTGAATCGCTTAAGCTATCTCAATCTGTTATAGCGTACAGCAATTGTTGCACGTGGTCAGCGTTATGGCGACGGCATCTTCAGATGGGAAAGTTTTTTTTATTTCTACTTTATCTTACTAACTAGGTGATTGAAATAATAATAATAATAATAATAATAATAATAGAGGGAAGAGATTAGCTATGAGGTTAGCGTATTGGATTCCCAAGCGGAGGTCCCGAGTTCGAATCCAGCTGCTGACCCTTAGATTTTCTCTCCCTAGGAGCTTCTTACAGCTTAATAATAATAATAATAATTTTTTCGTAAATCGTTGTAATAATTTAACCCAAATACATTCGCAGGCACCTGAATGATAACGGCAAATTTATATGAATTTATATTATAAAAGGAATTTAAAAAAAACAATGCTCATTATTTCATCGTACGATTTCTCCATTTTTTTTGTTTTATGGAGTTAATCGTGTTGAGCAGCGAACGGCTCATCGAGGAATAAAAAGAATTAAAACTGATACCAGAGAAATTCAATTTGACATCTATCTTAGTTCAATGCTTCAAATTTTTATATTATTTGAATTAATATTACTTAATAGTAAAGTAAAGTAATCGCCTATTTTTTCAGGCGGGGCTTAACGTCCAACTACCATTTACTAGGTGTCGTGGACGGAGGCGAATAGCAAACGTACTTTACTATTTCTCATTTAACCATTAAATAAAATCCAAGGCCAAGACCGGGGATCGAACCCAGTACCACAATGCATATTAGCTTTGCAGGTCTCGCCTCTTAACCCGCTCGGCTACCGTGGCGCCTACTATTACTTAATATAAATGTATTAATATTTTTCACCAATTTTTTTCCGCCCGAAATAAGACAAAGTTTCACCTTATGTGTGACAGAGAACATTCAAATAAATTGCCTATTTCCCTTGGTCAGATATTTGGCAGCCTAACTCTGGCAGAATGCTTTAATGTCGGTGCCTTTAAATTAGAAATACTCTCGCAATTAACCGTAATTGTTCTATTTCTTTTTTTTTTTTTTTGTTACCAAATTATAATAACCATAAATATATGTATTTAATAATTTTAACGTCTAGAATATGATGTGAATTCCAATGTCCGTGGGTAAATATGTTACAGAAATAAGATATACGAGTATAGTATGTGGTACGCGCGCCATATTTTGGTGGGGCCTTACGTGGGCCGTACGTAGGCGCTGTTCTCACGGCCCAAAACTCACACACACAGAAGAAATACACTATTCATCAATAAAAAAAAAAAATAAAAATAAAAGATCCCCTCTACATTCATGAAAATACGATGCCAGAAGGGAGAAAATGATCCTAAAATATTTATTAATTTTTTAACAAAATTTGAATCAAAAATTTAAATCTAAATTAAAAAACTGTGCATCCCATTCTTATATTGAATCACTTAATGAATTTTTAGCATTTTTATTTAGAACTAATTAACTAATTATGTTTGGTTTTAAGACACACGATCTAGAAACTTGTTTAAAAACCAAAACAAATAAAAATCTAAGCACTTTGTAAAAGAATTGATTTAGGTAGAAAACAACTGTTTAAAAGTCTACATCAAATAATTAGAAAATACAAGAGCAAAAAAAGCCATGTTCACCACAGAACCCGTTAATGGACAACGTACAACAATTAACCGTTTTTTCTTTTTTTTGGTTTAAATAGTCCGTTTCCAAATAACATAGTCTTTCCTCCCATTTTAAGCACCAAGAAGTTTACGACTATGGTTACCGGTGTTTTAGTGTAAATGCTTTAGCGAATGATTTGCATATTATACTACACTACAGCAGAAATAGTTTAAATGAAGTTTTTTTAAATTCGTTACGCAATATGGAAAAACGAATAAGAAAAGTAGGGTTTTTCCAGGCTCATTTAATTCCACTACTGTGATAGCCTGAGATTAGATGATATGATGACGTAGGTTATTAAAGAGATAACATGAAATGATTAATTGAAAATCAGATAAATCTAATTAAATTTAACGATGCTACCATATTCTATCATAAATTACATAAACTGAGTTTAAATTAATATGCTTTAATCATGAATAAAGATTGATCGCTCATTTCCGCTCATATTTATGCCACTTTTTATAGCATTATGCACTTCTTCCTTATAAAAACCAATAAACTGACAGAAAATCTCGTTGAAGTCAAATAATATCTTAAAAACGGAATGGATCTTCGAGTCCTCCTTAGTTTCTCGGCCATAACTCTTGAATAGCAGCTTTCTGCAACATGATGTACTAGGAAACTGGTAGTTTATCCCAACATTTTATTCAAGTGATTTCCTATTTCAGGAATATTTCTACGGTAAAAGCTTAACGTCTTACCATCTAGTATTTCAAAATTTCTACTAGGATTTCTTAGGATTAAACAAATGATTCTGGCATTTTTTTTCTGATTAAAGCTTAAGTTTTAGACGATTAATGACTCACGTACTTCTGGCCCTACGTTTTTTTATGGAAGTTTACTTACTGGAATGTTTTAAATAATATTACATACATACAGGGTGTTCATTTTAAGACATTTTAATGTTCAAATGCATTCCATGTTTAAACGGTTGATCTGAGCAAAAAATGGTAGAGGAAAAATTTGTTGCCCGTCACCTCTATTTTCAGAATATATGTGACTTGATTTTAGATTTCTGCCCGCATACGTGGCTATCCTCAGATACAGATACAGAGAGCAGTTGATAACCTCCTAGCTAACCTGGCTTGCGAGCCAGAGGAGGCACCTTTGAAGGCAAAAATACATGCTTCACAAGTTGAATAAAGTGCATTTATTAAGGAGGAATAAGTTTGATCCTTTACATGAAAGATATTGATCACTTAAATATGTGGTAGGAGGTTTCCAATTGTTTTAGTAATTAAACGTAACTCTCCCAAAATTACCAAATAATTATTAAACCTTCTTGTTTGTAACAGATGTAAAATTAATTTCTAGCCATTTTGTGTATGCTTGAGAACATCTAATCCTCTTAACATTTGATTTTTCTTAGAAAAATCACTCGGAAAACGACTTATTTCCCGATATTAAGAAAAATACCTAGCTTTACTGCCTTGGCAATATTTTTAATAGAAAGAGGATGAGAAAGTACATAAAAATGACCTATCGCGTGCTCTTCTTTCTCTTTGATAACAAGTTAAAAAAATTGAAATATGATTAATAAATACCAGATTTTGAAATGGCCTAGCACCTTTAATTTTGAAGATATCGAATTGCGGTTTCCGGTTTCTTTCATAACTTTTTATACTCTTTAATACTGTGTATATGAAAATGGGGGTCAACTGCGAACCCTCACTTTTGGCTGCGCGTCAGCCGCATATGCGGGCAGGAATCTAAAATCAAGTCATATATTCTGAAACTAGAGTTGAAACAAATTTTTCCTCTACCATTTTTTGCTCAGATTAAGACCGTTTAAGCATGAAATGCATTTGAGCCGTCTTAAAATGAACACCCTGTATGATTCTAACAATGCCTTTTGGATCACCTATACATTATTCTCACTAATATTTAGAAAAAAAGAAGGCTCTATGTACTATCTACTTTTCTTTTTTTGCAAATATTAGCGCAAAAAACAATATTCAAAAAAGATACACCATACTCTCAACGTTCTCTCCCAATTTGAACTTATATTTTGAGATTATATCGTAAACTCAAAACAATAAATCAACAGAGTAATAACAAGAAGGCTGCTAGAAAAGTAAAACTTAAAAAGATCTGCACTATTTGAAACGACCATTCAAATAATAATGGAAAAAAACCTTGCTTCTGAGGTAATCAAGTAAAAGCCGACGTTGGCATAGCCAGCAATAGTAATTCCAGTAATAGTGGAAAGAAAACAAAAATGGAGGTTTAGTATATAACTTGGTCCGAAAGTAGCCTCCAGCTCACCTTTGTAATTAAAGAAGGTTCTACTAAACAAGCTTAGTTTTTTTTTTTTTCTTTGTATCTTTTTCTTTTTTTTTAATTCAGGTGGGATAAAGAGAGGCTGTGAGAGAGATTTACTCTTCTCTCCTATAGTTTGTCGGCCCCAGTGGCGGTAGTTTTAACCAACACACTCTAGACCTCCATTCTTGTTAGCTTTGTCTCGTAACTTCTCTATTCCTCAAAACTATTTTTAGGACCTACACCAGGTTTAGACAGAGAGAGAGAGAGAGATCAATAGCTCAATAGCCTTTTCTTTCTCTACTTAACAAGAGATATACAATCTTAATAGTTTTCTAAACAATACGTATCAATTAGGACAAATTTTGTATTTAACACTTAATTTCTTACGTAAATACTGCCAGTAATGGAACATTTTTAATTATTCTACGTAACATACGAGGGTCGTTTGAAAAGTCCGTGCAAAAATAAAAACTACTTAATTTTTGGGGGTAAACCTTTTTTATTTTTCAACATAGTCTCCTTTTAGGCTTATACACTTCGACCAACGCTGCTCTAGTTTGTTGATCCCTTCCGAATAATAGGATTTGTCCAAGTCTGAAAAATAACCATTCGTTTCTGCAATCACCTCCTCGTTTGAATAAAATCTTTTTCCCGCCAGCCATTTCTTCATATTGGGGAACAAATAGTAGTCCGAGGGAGCCAAGTCTGGAGAATAGGGGGGATGTGAAACGAGTTGGAACCCTATTTCCATTAATTTTGCGACCACAACTGCTGAGGTGTGAGCTGGTGCGTTGTCGTGATGGAAAAGAACTTATTTGTGGGCCAATCGTGGGCGTTTTTCTTGCAGCTCGGTTTTCAAACGGTCCAATAACGATGAATAATATGCACCTGTAATAGTTTTACCCTTTTCCAGATAGTCGATGAGGATTATTCTTTGCGAATCCCAAAAGACAGTCGCCATAATCTTTCCGGCCGAAGGAACGGTCTTCGCCTTTTTTTAGCGCAGATTCCCCCTTGGTAACCCATTGTTTAGATTGTTCTTTGGTCTCAGGAGTGTAGTGATGTATCCATGTTTCATCCACAGTGACGAAACGACGCTTAAAGTCCTGCGGATTCTTCTGGAACAGCTGCAAACCGTCCTTGCAACACTTCACACGATTTCGTTTTTGGTCAAGCGTGAGCAATCGCGGCACCCATCTTGCGGATATCTTTGTCATGACCAAATGTTGATGCAAAATATTATGTGCCCGTTCATTCGAGATGCCCACAGCACTAGCAATCTCACGCACACTTTACTCTTCTGTCATCCATCACCATATCATGGATTTTATCAATGATTTCTGGAGTAGTAACCTCAACAGGGCGTCCAGAACGTTCAGCGTCACTTGTGCCCATATGGCCACTCCGAAAATTTTGAAACCACTTATAAACTGTTCTAATCGAAGGTGCAGAGTCACCATAATGTTTATCAAGCTTCTCTTTAGTCTCCTGAGGCGTTTTGCCTTTCATAAAGTAGTGTTTAATCAACACACGAAATTCTTTTTCGTCCATTTTTTGAAAATCACTCCACTTCCTCGATTCAAACGAATGCCAAACACAAAGAAATAGACCGATCTGGCTGAAACTTGGTGTGTGTTCTTCCAAGAGATGCTACTAACTAAACATAACCTCGATACGCGCCAGTAGTGCTATCTCTCTGACTTTGCACGGACTTTTCAAACGACCCTCGTATCTATACTAAATAATGAAATAAGATTATACTATCAAATTGTACCCCCAATGTACTTGAATAACCCCACAACTTTCATTTGGAACACCACGAAAATTCTATTTAGCTCAATTCAAAGGATTAAGGATAATTAAAAGGCTGCCCTATTAAAGGATCATTTGAGTATAATGTCAGATTTTGTTTCTTTCGCATTATAAAGGAGCGTTGATTATGTTGCTGAAATTGCATGTTTGGAGAGAGAAAATTCTATAATCGGGAGGAGCCACTGGATTGATTTTCTGGTAAACTGGTCCAGAGATTTCTGATAAATAATTCCTCTTAAGATCTACTAAGCCTGTAGTCAGGGGTGAATACAGCTGCTGTTGATATAAAATGATGGTCTGATCTTTGAAAACCTCAGTTACATAATTTCTAATTATTTATAATTTCTGATTTATTTTTGATGTTTAATTTATTTTTTTTCTAATTTCCCAGTAAAGTCAGCATTATTTTAGAGAGTATTGTGTATTGCTTTGTAAACTATTTATTTATAAGTTAGGATATTGAATTCTGAATGACTTGCTGATTTGTTGATTATTTATTATTATTATTAGGTATTCTTTGGCTATTCATTCATTTAAAAAAAAAAAAAATTTCTCTCTAGTTTAAAGAAAAAAGAAAAGAAAAGAAAGAGGTCTGTTTATTTCATATTCACAACAACACAAAATTGTTTACAATTACAATTATTAAAAATGTATAATTTTAGTTTATTTGTACTTACGTATATAATTTTATTTATATTCAAAACCAAACCCCGGCAGACGGATTTCCATGCCGTAATAAGTTTTTGTTTTTTTATTTTTATAAATTAAAATGTATTATGTATTTTGAGTTTTTCAATAAAACTTTATTATTATTATTATTATTATATTATAGTCAGGGGTGTCAAACTCAATTAAAACAAGGGCCAATTGGTGCTACTGGCAAGATTCAAGCGGGCCACATCACATTTACAAATTTTGCTAATTTTTTGTATTCTGAAGTGAGGATTCAAGAATATGGATAGGATAATTAAAACACTATAGGTATAATTGTATTTATAAAATCGTGGATCGTAAAGCCAAGGATGCGATCTGCCTTACAACATACATCTCCATACTCAGTGTTAGTCTCCGATATTAAAAATTATGCAAAAGCGGATCAGAAAGGATCACCAAAGGAAAGGCAGTGGATATACGAATTGTCAAAGGAGAGAAAAGGCTAATTTTACACAGCCATCCAATCTAGTATTCCCAAAAGACCTTGGTTTTACAGATATAAAAACTACAATAGGAAGTTTGTTAGCACAGTCATTAGAATCAGGTTTAACCACAATTATTCGCCGCACCATCTAGCCAGGATTGGGGTGGTAATATCTCACCAGTGTTCCTGTACTTCTGGAATAGATAGCAGACGCCAACCATCTAATCCTGGAATGTGCTAACAATACTAAAGGAAGAGAACGATTGTGGAGGACTGTGATAGCGACTGGATGTCCGTTACCTGCCAATTTAAATACTATTCTGGCAGCTGATGATGGCAGCATTTACACATAGCTCTTTGAGTTCATAACCAACAACAAGATAATTCTATAAATATTCTATATACTAAAGAAGCTTCGAAAGAAGAATGTAAATGGCTAATTTGCTAGCTCAAGAGGCCAATAACAAAGGGGGTAAAAAAAATCAAAATTATTCTTTTTTACCCGAAACTTGGGTAGCGATTTCCTCCTACAAGTTTTGCTATATCTGGATTCAAAAGACCTGAGATCGTAAGAATATATTTTGGGAATTCCTACTTCTTTTTTTGGCTTTTAAAACCGAAATTATTGTGGAATTCCACTTAGAGTGGCAAACATAATTGCTTCCAAACTTCGCTGGAACTGAGTCAACGTGTTAATAAACGCCCGCAGACCTCCAGATAAAGCACTGGGGCCACGTGTATACTCGTCTTCAGTAGCTAAAGGGTTAACGAGGGAGGGAATTTTGGGTACGGTAGTTTCTTGATGTCCCCTTAGCGATATTTTCTTAACAATTTTTTTTTTGTTTTCATTTTATTTCACAACATTGTGGGCCACAAAAAATTACGTCAGAAGCCGCCAGTTTCACACCCCTGAGTAGACCAAAAGTTTTGACTTGAATAATTTTGCTTAAATCGGCTAACATTTTATATAGAATATAGTTTAAATACATACAGTGGTCAAAAAAAGTATTCATACACTAAGTTTTTTTACTTTATCTGCTGAACATTTCTTTCTAGGATGACTATTTCTTCAGCACTGAAATCGAAGATAGTAACAATGAATTTAATGCTCTCATTTTCTTTTATAAACATAAAGAATCGCATAAAGAATTTGGGAAGAATTAAAAAGCTGTTTATTGGCATTTAGTGAAATCCAGTCTCTTCATCCCATTGATTTCACTAATAAATGATTTCTTCCTCGCAGATCTACCTTTGTAACTCGCTGCATATAGACGATTTCGGATGGTCTGTGGCGTAACAAGGGTCCCTGAAGTTGACGCGAAGCTTTCCGAGAGTTACTTCTTTCAACAGGATAACGATCCCTAACATACAGCTAAAAAAAAGTAAGAAATGGCTGCTTTATAATGCCCGGAAACAACTTGTCACCACTCCACAGTCTCCGTATTGAAAATTTATGGTCTTATTTGGAGCGGAAAATTCGAAAATTGAAATGTTCTTCCAGAAAAGAGCTCATAACCAATTTAAAGAAATCATGGACAGAAATCACATCTCAAGAGACACTAAACCTGGTGGAATCTATGCCAAGGAGGCTTCAGGCAATAACTAATGCAAAGGGATTGCTTACAAAATATTAGGTCTTTAGTTTTGCGTTAATTATAACATTCAGACTGAGTGTATGAATACTTATTTTGCAAACAATAAATTATAATATTTTTCTGCTTTTTTTATCAATTCTTTATGATTATAAAAGAAAATGAGAGCATTAAATTCATTGTTACTATCTTCGATTTCAGTGCTGAAGAAATAGTCATCCTAGAAACAAAAGTTCAGTAGATAAAGTAAAAAAACTTCGTGTATGAATACTTTTTTTTGACCACTGTACACTATTATGCACATTCTGCCAGTAACTTATAAAATCAAAATGAAATTATATTTTGGTTATGTGGGCTTTTATTTATTTATTTTTTTTTTTTTCTAACTTAAACAGGGAGAGGAGATAAAAGTCAGTAAACTGTGATGATGTTGGACACGATGAAGAAATAGTTACAGACAGCGGGTAGTGCCTTCATTCATAACGTGTACAGTGCCAGAGAGTGGCAGGACGTAGTGAGGTCCGTACACAAGTTAAAAATAACAGACACAGCTAGCTAGACAGAGAGGGTATTATGTCTAGCTGCAGCCGAGAGAGAATGATTAAGTTTGGTGATGGTGTTAGTAGATGGTAGAAAGAAGAATGTGTCTTGTTGTATGCTGTATTTCATTCATACCTGCAGGAGCTGCTTCAGAAGCACTTCTTTCAATTGCACCGGGAGACTTCTTTCAGTTGCACTCCTCTACTGGACTCTGTCCCCCTGGCTGATACAAGAACTACCCCCTTTCTATCTCTTTCTCAACATGTGAGTACGTATTACTACAATAAACTGTGATCGCCTATTCTCCTCTGGCGGCCAGTAACTTAATTAAATGACAAAAAAAACTTGTATTTCTCTGCTAACCAGAAGCTCATCTACCAGAATTACTCACCAAAACAAACTCGTATAAACCACAAACTTGCACACAACATACATAAAAGTTCACGGACACTTACCACCACTTGGAACAAATTACATACACATCTATAATTAATTATATTTAAAGAAATACAGAAGTGGTAGGGGTGAAGTTGATTCTAGAAGGTTTTTAAGTCTTTCGCGAGATATAGAGCAACCAATGAGTTCTTGTAACGTGTTCTTTCATTAACTTCTTAAAATCGTTAACGTCTAAAACAAGAAAAGGAAGAAAAAATCGTTCAAAATTGTTTGATTTAAAAAAAACGTGAAATGCGTGAAGTTAGATGACTCTCCTTAATCGTCGCTTAATACAATTTTTCGGAATCAAATTATGCAAAAAAAAAATTGGTTCAAATTTGGAATTTAATCTTTATATTTCACTCTTACTAATACTACACAGATAATTAGGGTGGTCACTCACTTAAATAATCATTTAGAGCCTTTTTTTAACGTTTATAGATTTGTTACACAATGCTGACCTAACATTAAATTTTAAATGATTCGAGAAGGCGTCATATATATAAATCTGTTGACAGAAATCCTGTATTTACGTTGTCTGTTCAAATTTAAACCTTTTATCATCAAAAAATATTACTTCATGCTTAATGATAAGTTGTCAAATCTTTATCCTCATGTGAAACGTCACACCGCGAAGTCAACGTTTATTTTAACTAATGTACCAATATCAAAATAGCAATAAGATGTTTTGGTTATAGTGTTTAGATTTTTTACTTCGAGAGAAAACACTTTTATTAACTACAGAGTTAAATGCTGTTTATTAAAAAATAATTTTCTGGTTTAACTTTTTAAAAATAATCAAGTTGATCGCAGAAAATACAGTATTTTGTTAATTTACATGACTTAAAACATAAAAGATGCCTAATTTCCACTAGCAGCCATTGCAATCCGATAGGAGGGCGTGGCGCTATTAAAGTATCAGCTTCTGATTGGCTAGTTCAACCGCCTATATTTTACACCAATGGCTCTGCATTTTGATTGGCTAATTGTTCAACACTAATAATTTCATCGAAAAATCTAATTTATATATTTTTTTGCTGTTTCCCCCATAGGTATTTGATAAATTGTCAGATTATGCAATAAAAATTCTTTATAAAAATATCAATTTAAATTTGATCTTCGTTTACATTATTTCATCTTATTTATGCTTAATGCAAAAGAAAATTCGGTAGATTTGTATTATTTTACAGAGAAAAAGAAAAAAAATTAAAATGTGATTAGATGTGGATCAAGAGATGTAAGTCTGCCATTTTGTTATGTTAATTTGGTAGATTGCTCATGAAAATAAACGGAACAATTGCTAGTTGTAAATGAAAACTAGTTCCCCAGACATTATTGAATTAATTTATGGACTATACCAAACTCCAGCAATAATTGCAAGATTCGGATAATGAAACTCATGAGGAAATACCATAAATTTTTCAACACTTACACCAGGGTATTCTGCTATCTCACCAGAGACCATGAAGAATATGATCTTTTCATATCCTAAGCCGTCAAGATCAATTTCTTTTTTTAGACTGGACTTGAACGACCAATTTTACCAATTAGATATCGTGGACGTAAAAGTTTAAGCACTTACTTTACTATTAACATTTTTGTCTATCAAATAAAAAGTAGCAACATGCGGAATTTGAATTTGTGGATCTTGCACTTACAAATCCAGGCTTTCTAACCATTATAAACCCCTAAGCTATTCAAGCTTAGAAAGGAGTGATAGTTAGATAGATGATCTTGTACGCCATTCAGATGTCAAGAAATTATAAGAAAGTAGATTAAGATTTGTAGAAGCTGTCTGTCGATTAGATGTCATTTTGCAATGAAAGGTATATATGTAAGTATATTATAAATGAAATGCATAGCCAATTTTGTGGCCCATGTCTATTTCTGAAGGTTTTCTTTTTTATCAATAGACACGACGTCTAACAAGAGAACTCTATTGACTGTCAAAAATAGAAATTTCTACTCACTCTATTTCACATCAATGTCGGAAACACATCGGTTGGTGGTTGTTGATCAAATGGAGAAGTGAAAGTTAATGAAATATCACAATGTGTTAACATCAAAATTTGACGTGTTAAATGTACGTACGTATAAAAACTACTTAATTTTTGGGGGTAAACCTTTTTTATTTTTCAACATAGTCTCCTTTTAGGCTTATACACTTCGTCTAACGCTGCTCTAGTTTGTTGATCCCTTCCGAATAATAGGATTTGTCCAAGTCTGAAAAATAGCCATTCGTTTCTGCAATCACCTCCTCGTTTGAATAAAATCTTTTTCCCGCCAGCCATTTCTTCATATTGGGGAACAAATAGTAGTCCGAGGGAACCTAGTCTGGAGAATAGGGGGGATGTGAAACGAGTTGGAACCCTATTTCCATTAATTTTGCGACCACAACTGCTGAGGTGTGAGCTGGTGCGTTGTCGTGATGGAAAAGGACTTTTTTGTGGGCCAATCGTAGGCGTTTTTCTTGCAGCTCGGTTTTCAAACGGTCCAATAACGATGAATAATATGCACCTGTAATAGTTTTACCCTTTTCCAGATAGTCGATGAGGATTATTCCTTGCGAATCCCAAAAGACAGTCGCCATAATCTTTCCGACCGAAGGAACGGTCTTCGCCTTTTTTGGCGCAGATTCCCCCTTGGTAACCCATTGTTTAGATTGTTCTTTGGTCTCAGGAGTGTAGTGATGTATCCATGTTTCATCCACAGTGACGAAACGACGCTTAAAGTCCTGCGGATTCTTCTGGAACAGCTGCAAACCGTCCTTGCAACACTTCACACGATTTCGTTTTTGGTCAAGCGTGAGCAATCGCGGCACCCATCTTGCGGATAGCTTTGTCATGTCCAAATGTTGATGCAAAATATTATGTACCCGTTCATTCGAGATGCCCACAGCACTAGCAATCTCACGCACCTTCACTCTTCTGTCATCCATCACCATATCATGGATTTTATCAATGATTTCTGGAGTAGTAACCTCAACAGGGCGTCCAGAACGTTCAGCGTCACTTGTGCCCATATGGCCACTCCGAAAATTTTGAAACCACTTATAAACTGTTCTTATCGAAGGTGCAGAGTCACCATAATGTTTATCAAGCTTCTCTTTAGTCTCCAGAGGCGTTTTGCCTTTCTTAAAGTAGTGTTTAATCAACACACGAAATTCTTTTTCGTCCATTTTTTGAAAATCACTCGACTTCCTCGATTCAAACGAATGCCAAACACAAAGAAATAGACCGATCTGGCTGAAACTTGGCGTGTGTTCTTCCAAGAGATGCTATTAACTAAACATAACCTCGATACGCGCCAGTTGTGCTATCTCTCTGACTTTGCACGGACTTTTCAAACGACCCTCGTATAATGACATCAACTGCTGTTCAAATCCAGTCGATATTCCATTGTGAAACAGGCTTGCATTAATATGGAAACAAATTAACTAGGTCTTATGGGATTTAATAATTCATCTAACAATCCTCAGTAAGCTTCGCTTGCGAGGGTCTGAAGCTAATAAATGAGAACACACTAGATACTATAAATACAAGGTCTCCTAAATTAGCATTTTCTTTCTTAAATATGTACCAATTTATGTTTTTATACCTCGAGACTAAATTGTTTCCTATCTTCCTTCACACTTTAAAATTACATCAGAATTATAATATAATATATTATATTAAAAGTCTTGAATATGCCCAATATTGTAGGTACCCTAATATTCTTCTGAATGAAGTAGTTAAAAATGAGGTTTTCTGGTTTAAGGAACAGAGAGAGTTATGTAAAAGTCATGGTTTGGAAATTGATATAAATGCTTTAAAAGATACTTTTACGTACAAACCTAAGAAATGCATTACAGGTAAAATTTAGGGAAAAATGTGTACTCTCTGCTACTACTTCAAACACTTCTGTGATGTATAAAAAACTTGAATTATGACATAAATTCCTTAGATACAAAGATTAAAATAACAGATATAAGTTGGATTTTAAGGGCTAGGGGAGAGCTGCTGAATTTAAATTATAAACGTTATTCCAGCGGTTCTGCAATTTGTTCATTATGTAATAGATCCGAGAAGGAGGATATACTTCTCTTTCTGGCGATCTGTCCCATCCTCAGTGAAATAAGGTTCAAATTTTTTGAAACAAACCAGCCTTTCTAAAGAACAGCTTATAAAGTACTTAAATGGCGCTAATTTTTATTTATTAATTCAATATTGTAAATTGGCTTGGTCCTGCGGATACAATTTAATTTTAGAATTCAATTTTTAATTTTATACTGTTTTTATTGTGCATTTATATTGCATTTAGTGCAAAGATTCCTTTTTATTTTTATTCATTTATTTTTTTCTATTTCGTTTTATTGTTTTTTGATTCAACTCCTCTAACACCAGAGATTATTGTCTTTTATTTATTTGTATTCTATTTTGTGTAATTTAAATTCATTATAATAAAAGATATTATTATTATAGTAACTGGTGGTGACGTAGAGGCAGCCAATGCCCCCATAATCAGTCATGTGTATGGAAAACATTATACGAAACTATTTTTTTCAACTTTCTCTTGCTTGTACAATTTACAGTAATTGCAGACTTACTTAAAAATTGCCCAAACTTGAGAGATTAAAGCAGCACAGGAAGACTTTCCAGGTTTAGGAAGAGGGAGAACTAGTTAGGTTACTCCACTAATCCAAGGTCTACTAGAATTATACCACATTTCTTGCGCTAATTTCTGGAATTAAAGGTAGTGGGAAAGTTAAATCGTATTTCGTTGATTTTAATCGTCTTAGTAGGCATATTTCCTTTATGTATCCTTAAACGGTGTCGGACATCCTTACATCTTCAGAGATCGATTAATAAAAAGAACCTTACTAGAACCATACTTTCTGACTGAGTGAGGAAGGTTACAATGGTATGTGTGTTATTTATAATTTTAATGAATACTTAAAAGTCAAATCCTCTACAAAGAACTGATTATTCAAACTGAGATGATAGATGAAGCGTGCTACGATAGAAAAAGACAGCTACATTATCTAGCACTGCAAATTTCAGGTACCGTTACTGCTATTTAACAGGAGCTCTTGAAAATTGGGTGACAAAAGACATTTAATAGACTATCATGAATATAATCACTATATCAAACATGATTGAATGATGAGTAGACGTAATTTTCTTTAAATAATTTTATTGATAACGAAAACTTGCAGACAAACAAAACTTCCAACTCATCAGTTCATCAGTCAAATGGTCAGTGCTGTCTCTTAAGCCAGAACACTGCTTTAAAAAGCTTCAGGTTCCAATGACTTCTCATATAATAAACAACTCGAACGAAATAACTGAGCCAAAAAGGCCACTTAAATATAAACACGCAGAAATTAAAGTCTAGTTTTTATTGGCAAATAAAATAAAGAAATGCACGAGTTCAATAAAATGATTATGCATAATAAAAATAAAAAAAGCATTAAGGAACTAATTAATTCTAAAAGGAAATAAGATGCATTTAAGAGACTATGCAGTTGCAAGTGTATAATAACACTAGGCAGTACAATCCCACATGTAACATGGCTGCCGTTATAAACGTAAAGTCATATCCTAGCTAAAATCAGGAACATATCGCATGCATGTATTTTCAAATAAATAACTACATTTAAGAAGAAATGATTGTGTCCCCGGAGAGTGCGTGATACTAGATCAACGCATTGCGCTGTTTTTCCAACTGGTATGATTTTTCCCTAGCCTTGCATGCAGTTTTCTTACGATAACTAATGCAGTAATGTGAAACTTCAAGAGAGAATTATGGAATAAAACAAACTTCTCGTAACAAAAATAAGATTTATTGTCATTAAAAAGTGATTTTTACGGAGCTGAGAGTTACGCACGATTTTTAAGTAACCATTATTTTATTAAAATATTAAACGTAATTTAATAAAGTTAATTAAAAACAATTAAATCGAAATTAAAAATATAACTTGCTATATTTGATTCAGTAACTATTCTATTACGTATTCAATAGTTATTATAGTTACTATATAATATACACATAATTGAATATAGTTACTTAATTGAAATAGTTATGGTTTTTAGCCACAATATTGAAGTTATTTTTAAGAAAACTAAATAGAGAAATTTTCTATCTTTCATTTTTTTTAAATCTTAAATGCCTTAAAAAATACAATATATCTATCGAAACGTGAACAATAATAAATTATGTTCATTTAAAAAATACAAACCAAAACTTTTTATTTGACCTAACCTCAAAAACTTTGTGTACCCACTTTCCCTTAAATAACTTTAATTTAACTGAAAAGTTTACTATTACTGCAATAAACTTAAATTGAACATCGTTGCAATAAATTCAAATATGAGTGTTGTGGAGACATTATCGCAAGTCTTTGTACGCAACAGCATTTAGTAGCTAGGGCATTATAGTCAGTCAAGAGAGAAATAGCTAAATGTTAACTAAATTCAATTTATAGTACACAGTATCATGTATTTTTGCTAAACAAAATATTGAAAGCGCAATGTGTAATAAAAGAATATTGCATCAAAAAGAAAGTTATCAGCTGTGCAATGAACCAAGTTAGAATCATTGGACACAAGACGTGTTTCTATGCAGCTTAGTATTTTTTTTTTTAGTTTTTATTTTATTTAAAGATAAATATAAAGGGAGAAGTGTGATGTGAATAATTAGTGTAACGATAGGATAGGGGCAAAGAAGCGAGGTAACATCCCAATTGTAACGCTTTCTTACCACAAGAGAATAGAGGAGTCGGCGATGACGTAATGGTAGAAGGAAAGGAAATTGATGGTGTGTATCCTGTCTGGTGTTTAACAGCAACCACCACCGCCGTCCTGGCAGAGGAAGGTGAGAGAACCGACTGAGATTACAATGTAAATAGGTTCTCCTTCTAGATGGACCACTCCTTCCGTGGCCAGCTATTGGTACAGATCGATTCCTTTTTCTCTTGTACAGCAAAATTGAAATATTGTTTTCTTCCTTAATAAATTACATGTTTCCTTGAATGAATTATTTATCATTTCAAAGATGTAGTTAAAGAAGAGGAATCTTTTCTTAATACGCTTCTAGATCTGTTCGGGAGTGTTATTTAAGGATTAAAAACCTGTAACATCTTGTCAAACCGATTCAAAAAGCAGCAAGCTTCGCTAAACTCTTAAAAACTGCAGCAAATAGCTTCGCAGCATATTTGACTGATTCAATCTTCACGTAATACTAATAAAAATAATTAAGTCCCTAGTTATATTAACTAGTTAAGCGTGGAATTTAGTTTTTTTAAAAAAAAACCACAGTGTGCGGAATTAGAATCAGACAATGACGTGGTATACACGTTGAACGCAGTGCAAAACAACCAAAAGTTTACAACGTCGTAATAGTAACTGCAAGCGACTTTTTCTGCAATCTCTCTGGGGCTTGAGATTACCAGAGCATTCTGTGCTCATTCAAAATCTTGCACAGCTTCACGTATGCATTGCAAATAGTTAACTAGGGACGCAAGAGCTTTTACAAGGAAGAAAAGAGGCTTCGAATTCTGTGCAAAATGAAATCATGCTCGTACTGAGGTCTGAGATCTCTATCTAATGGTAAAAACGGGGCATTGCACAAGGTTTGAGAGCTTCTATTTGTGTGGTAATTCCCAATCTCTAATGCGGAGACCAAACATGTAAAGCGGAAACCACTTATCATTTGGCTGACTCCCACCGCAGTTCTATTGGTAAGATAAAGGAAACATCCCACCAAATAATATTCTTATTGTATTTTATTAAAATTTCGAGTTTCTATAGTTAATGGCAACTTTATATTTTTCACGAGTATACACGTCGAACGCACCGTAATAGAGATTTGGTTTGACGTGTATACACTTCAAACACGCTTAACTGGTTAATTACCGCAACTCTAAATCATTCCTACAAATGTAACCTTAAAAATAACTGGGAATTCTAATATTTCGGAAAACTGGGTATATAGTAAAAATAAGTTTTGTAAAGTTCATTACTAAAAGTACCATTGAATGAAATTAAGTAAATTTTTACGATTTATATTTCAATATTGTTTTAGTTATGTAACAAAGATGCAGTAAAATTCTTCGCAAGTACTTTGACTTTTAATTCCAAGGTGATTCATAAAAACAACGCTGACAAAATCTAATCGCCTGCTGCATACAGAATGAAGATAGAAGAGAAATTCCAAAACAGTTGTCATAGAAATTGGATAAAAAACAGTCGAATCTAAATAAATGACACTTGGAATAACTGTAAATACATTTGCAACTAGCTAGTTTTTTAACTACAAAAAACCACAGAACCTATAAAACCCAAGACTGAATGAAATAATTTTTTGTTTTTACATATTTTTTTAAGAAGCAGAGTGGGCTATTTACACGAGAGTACATATTAATAAGAAGGAATTACTAGCATTAAAAAAAAAGTGAAATGGTTAAATAGGCCGACCGGACACAGATGTGACGTAATCTCTTACCTCATACTTGGTACAAGCTGTAGATAAAACAATTGAATCAACCTTGCTTTTTAAACAATCTTTACAGAAGATTGACACCAAGAAATATGTGTATATGTAATTAAATATCCTTCTATATTTCTTTATTTTCTAGATTATTATCAGCACAGTTTCTGTTCATTAAAAAAGAAAATAATTGTAATAATTACACCAGAAAAGTACATCTTTTTTGGGTGTAGTTTTGACGCTAGATGAAGAATAAGTGAGATCTGGATTTCAAAAAGTTATTAACCATTACCGGATTACGGGTAGCTAAAGTTGGTTTAACTTTAACAGCAAACATACACTGAGAATAACTTACTTCATGATCAATTAAACCTTGGTTTACTCTTTCATCAATTAAAAATACTAGACGCTATAATTTTGACACATTATTGTTAATGTAAGAAGGTAAAATATTTAAGTTCTCAGGCACTATTCTCGATTATATTTATTCCCAATCGATTTTCTTTGCAATTATGCATATTTTTGATAAATACAATTGATGAAAAACTATTCTTCAAAAGTAGTTAGATGATGTGCACAAATATTTGGGTTTAATGAACCTACAGCTCTTCAAATACCAACTCAACCGCATTCGCACATTTTTAAGAGACGTCTATTATTCAATATTGATTTACAAGATAGCTATAATAGATCGCCGTTAATTTCGCTCAATCAAGCTGTTCCCAGTTCAATCAACAATCAGCCTACAATGCTTTAGCGGCCAAACTTGCCCTGTAATTCTACTCTTAACAGCATAAGAGGAATTATTGCGATCGTAATCAATTTCTAGAATTCGTTTTAGCGAAAGGATTGGCTAGAGTTGATGATTACGCGTTAGTTTTTAAGTCAGAGTTCTTCCTGGATCCAAATACCATTGGATTTTCTCTTGCAAGGAACCTCTACAGCTTCCATTAGTCGGTGATGGACGGTGTTGGTCTACAGCTAAAGATTAATATCAATTACTTCACTAAGAAGGCTCCACATTCCAAAACTACAAGCACTGACCCACCTTTTATTAAATACAATATAACTAAAATTTCCTCAGGCTTGTGACAACTTCCCCTCCGCTACGCGCGAATTATAGACTTACACTCCATGGCCTATGTAGAACACTAAATCAAGTTCCTCGCAACTGGTTTTTTCAGCAAGTGTGAATCGAGTCACAACCACCTATGCAGGCAAATACGGGACTATAGTTTGGCACGGTGCAGAGACACAGGAGAGTTAAGGGCTCCCTGAAATAGAACTTTCCTTAGAGGCTGAGGGTTTTTCATCGTTTTTTTTCTCCTCATTATTTACTTTTACTTTTATTTTTATTTAATTTTGTAACAATAGATATTTTGGAGGTTATAGTATTTATACTGGAACTCCTTAGGTACATACGAGGGTCGTTTGAAAAGTCCGTGCAAAAATAAAAACTACTTAATTTTTTGGGGTAAACCTTTTTTATTTTTCAACATAGTCTCCTTTTAGGCTTATAAACTTCGTCCAACGCTGCTCTAGTTTGTTGATCCCTTCCGAATAATAGGATTTGTCCAAGTCTGAAAAATAGCCATTCGTTTCTGCAATCACCTCCTCGTTTGAATAAAATCTTTTTCCCGCCAGCCATTTCTTCATATTGGGGAACAAATAGTAGTCCGAGGGAGCCAAGTCTAGAGAATAGGGGGGATGTGAAACGAGTTGGAACCCTATTTCCATTAATTTTGCGACCACAACTGCTGAGGTGTGAGCTGGTGCGTTGTCGTGATGGAAAAGGACTTTTTTGTGGGCCAATCGTGGGCGTTTTTCTTGCAGTTCGGTTTTCAAACGGTCCAATAACGATGAATAATATGCACCTGTAATAGTTTTACCCTTTTCCAGATAGTCAATGAGGATTATTCCTTGCGAATCCCAAAAGACAGTCCTCATAATCTTTCCGGCCGAAGGAACGGTCTTCGCCTTTTTTGGCGCAGATTCCCCCTTGGTAACCCATTGTTTAGATTGTTCTTTGGTCTCAGGAGTGTAGTGATGTATCCATGTTTCATCCACAGTGACGAAACGACGCTTAAAGTCCTGCGGATTCTTCTGGAACAGCTGCAAACCGTCTTTGCAACACTTCACACGATTTCGTTTTTTGTCAAGCGTGAGCAATCGCGGCACCCATCTTGCGGATAGCTTTGTCATGTCTAAATGTTGATGCAAAATATTATGTACCCGTTCATTCGAGATGCCCACAGCACTAGCAATCTCACGCACCTTCACTCTTCTGTCATCCATCACCATATCATGGATTTTATCAATGATTTCTGGAGTAGTAACCTCAACAGGGCGTCCAGAACGTTCAGCGTCACTTGTGCCCATATGGCCACTCCGAAAATTTTGAAACCACTTATAAACTGTTCTAATCGAAGGTGCAGAGTCACTATAATGTTTATCAAGCTTCTCTTTAGTCTCCTGAGGCGTTTTGCCTTTCATAAAGTAGTGTTTAATCAACACACGAAATTCTTTTTCGTCCATTTTTTGAAAATCACTCGACTTCCTCGATTCAAACGAATGCCAAACACAAAGAAATAGACCGATCTGGCTGAAACTTGGTGTGTGTTCTTCCAAGAGATGCTACTAACTAAACATAACCTCGATACGCGCCAGTAGTGCTATCTCTCTGACTTTGCACGGACTTTTCAAACGACCCTCTTATGTATATATTTAAATGTTAAATAAAGTTTATTCATTCATGTATAACTAAAATAGAGTTATTCCACCAGAAGTAATCATTTAATAAATACAATTGTTTATAATTAATAACAAAAAAGAATTGAAAGAATCTGGATAGCTTAGCATTTTATCCATAACCGCAATCGGGTAATTTTAAGGAATAGATTTTGGGCTTATTAGATATTTATACGATAATAGTAGGCGCCACAGTAGCCGAGCGGGTTAAGAGGCGAGACCTGCATATTGCATGTGGTACTGGGTTCGATTCCCGGTCTTGGCCTTGGATTTTATTTAATGGTTAAATGAGAAATAGTAAAGTACGTTTGCTATTCGCCTCCGTCCACGACACCTAGTAAATGGTAGTTGGACGTTAAGCCCCGCCTGAAAAAATAGGCGATTACTTTACTTTACTTACTTTATACGACAATAGATGAACCGAATTTGAAGTTTTTCGAAAGGATTTGAATCTTGAATTCTTTAGATTCAAATGAATCAGATGTACTAGTCACTTGACTATTTGCAAAGAATTCTCCGTTTTATCCTACTAGAAGGAAGTAAAATATGTGATTTTATTAAACAATAATATATCTTAAAATGCACTATTGTATCGTAAATAATAAACAATAATTTAATCTTATACATAAATGGAACAATATGTAGATCTAAATAAACAGTAATAAGAATATTAATTCTACATGAAACGATTACAAATTTCTTACTCAGAAATCCAATTGTGAATCCATTAGGTTAGAAATAAAGACGATTGCTTAAAATTTCAATTTATGAATGAAATACATTTAGCCCCGTACATCTCTATTGACCAAATCACGAAGTTATTAGATGAATGAAACCAATTCATGAGAGTAAACTCCTATGTTGAAGGATAAATCACGAAAAGCGTGTAGCGGGTCTTGGTTAGTCTAGTTACTACATGCAACTTTTAAACTTTAATTGAGCTCTCTGTAGTATCGATTCTTTCATAATCGTGTAATTAATAGGTTATTTTTGTTTGAGGAAATAACTCATTTTTTGTGTTGTTTTGTTTTTAAAGTTAGTTTATGAGTGTGTCAACATCATAGTTTACTGGTAAACGGAGTATTTTTTTCAGTTCTCTATCAGTTTAAGGTCAGTGTTCTCTCGTTTCAGTATATCGTCGAACAGTATCTTATAGGAAGAGACATCCTAAAGGCAGGACTGGCTCTTAAACCTGAAAACTTTGCATAGGAGGTTCCAGTGCACTAACCACTAAGTAAATCTCTTTTCCTTATTTAGAAAATAATGTAAGAATGTTTACGGTAGAAAAACAAGGCTACATCTTGAACGGAAGGAATAGTGGACTAATCGCCTATTTTTTTCAGGCGGGGCTTAACGTCCAACTACCAATTAGGTGTCGTGGACGGAGGCGACTAGCAAACATACTAAAATTTCTTTTATTAACCATTAAATAAAATCCAAGGCCTAAAGACCGGGAATCGAACCCAGTACCCACAATACATATTAGCTTTGCAGGTCTCGCGCCTCTAACCGCTCGGCTACCGTGGCGCCTTGAACGGAAGGAATAATTTCCATTTTAAACTTCTATTTCCGTCTTCTTTGTCGTTCAACTAACTTCCAATGTGATCTTTAGATTCTCTGCGCTTTGTAAGGAATGAAATAAGGAATTCTTATTATTTAGAGTGTACCTTACTGCATTCTGATGATCAGCAGTTTCTTTTGCACGGATTCGAAACTGGAATGTCAATAATTCGTGAATATTAAAATGAACTGCAAGATAATAGTAACTTTAGTTCTATACCCACTTAAACTTTAATTTCATTGCCTACTTTTGGTTAGAATTGAGTAATTTTTATTCTCGTAAAAACCTTGTTTGATTAACCTTATATGTAAACCTCCATGATGGTTCTATTTTGTGTTAGTTTAATTAGGTGAATTTATTGTAGATTAAGCTGAAAAGTATTCCATTCCACCTACCTAAAAGCTAAATACAAACAAATAATGAAATACAAGATTTAAAAATAAAATATAGAAATTAGTACATAGATTCACAAATTGGAAGTTGGAATAAGACTTTAAAGCCATAAAATGCTACAAGAACCAGCGTAACTACCTCTAATCCTCTCATACAATATTTTTACTTCACAGCAAAGGTACCCCAAAGTACTTGATGTTTTATAGTACGCTTCTGAGATCGTACAATCGAGCAAGTCACTGGTCACGCACAATTCCCCATACCTATTGCGTGTTGCTCGCGTCTTATTTCTATTTTAGAAAGAAAAGAGGCAATCAAAACCCAAAAAAACAACTTGGGACTATTAATAGCCTCTTTAAGATAGCGTTTTGTGACTATGGCATTTCTCTGTATACTGTTAATCAATCATGATTTATAGCTAAATAGTTATTTTAATTTTTTTTGTTTCTTTTCAAAAACAGAGGAGAGATGAGAGGGGGAGAAATAATCGTGTAAATAGTAAAGGAGGGGCAGATTAAGGCCTTCTAGAGTATTAATTAATCGTTAATTTCGACACGCAAATACAACTGGACGTTCACCCTGTATTCTACACAAAATAGCTAGGTGTTGCGGTATAACAGGTAGTATATAGTAAAACCTTCCTGTTTCTTCATCTTACACTAACTCACTTCTGATTTTCTTCATTCTCTTTTAATTAAATTTGAAAACTGTAAAAAATTAATTTAAACAAAAAGACCGATAAGTAAGAATTTCAATTTAAAAGATTGGGGTTTCAAATCTTATTATTCACCGCCATTCGGCCCTCAACAGTTCACAATTCAATGTTGCGTAGTACTTACCGAGTTTACACCTTACAACCAGCTAAAGCTAAGCATGCCATACAGTTCTGCTTGAGCTCGAGTCAATTGATATCCTTTTAGAAATGCCTGACACAAGGAAACCCACGAGGAGATCTCCTGCAGCCATCTTCTTCAGAAAAGTAACGACAGCTAATTTGCCAGCTAAGTATATTTACATTAAATGGTTCTTGGGAAGATGAGTTTCCATAATAAGTGCAATGATAATCTTAGTTTCTCTCTTGAAATATAGAAGACAACTAAATCTTCAGTACAAAATCCAGGTTTAAAGGCTTGAGGATATTGAGATTCTAGCTATAGCTAGAGCGAGCTATGCAGAGTCCAGCAGTCATAGCAAAATGCAGAGCAGCGAATTGAGGCTGCCAATGAAAGCAATAAGACAATAGCGCTCCAATGGATTCCAAGGGCACTGTGTGCTGCTTGGAAACGAGAGAGAGCCGATGAATTGGCAAAGAGAGGTGCGCAAATGGATCAACCTGAGCAACTAATCTCCTATGCACGCTTTTAAAAGGATAACTGCTGCCTGTCTTCGATCAGAAGTGAAGTGTGCAGACAAAAAACAAAAGCGGATGGAAAACGGTAGCAAGTATTGGTTGAACCAGGTGGACGAGTTCCACCTAATCTGACAAGAAGGGACGGCGTGGCCTGCTTCAGACTGCTCACGGGCCACATGATTATTTGCAGGCCCACCTGCACTCTGTGTGGAAGAGAGGACATGTCCTCCGAACACCTTGACGTGTGTCCTTCTAACGAGAACATAAGAAGTCTTATTTTATCGGACGATATCAACAGAAAGAAAGCATTTGTGTACTGGGAAGCCCGACATCGGATGGCAGAACTGCCGTGACTTACGGGTGGCGTAGGTAAAAAAAAAAAAGGATGAGACAATGTGAATATGGTCTTAGTAAGAGAGAGGAAATAAGAAAACTTATAATGAGAATTGAACTAATGTTAACATATGAGAACTCTATACGAAATTATATTACATTTTATACACATCTAAATAGATTTATACGTAGAAATACAATGAATTATTCAATTCGTTAACCTTAAAGATGTTAAGTTTGAAAGAGAACGAAGACGGCGATGGTTGTGGTTGAGTTCAGGAGCTACAAGCAAATGGTAGAATCTATGTGTGAGGTCTACTTAACAATCAAAATGTGATTTTTGAATGAACTTTAAAGGAAAAGAGATCGCCCGATTGGGTGTCTTAAAAGTTCCTTTTGGAATTCGATGGAAGGGAGAATTTAGAAGGTATTTCCTTAAGTTTTCTACCTCTAATCTCCTATCAATACCTAATCTTGCCCAGTTACTTCTACAGGATTTCTTAGATAAAAAGAGGGCTAGTATTTCTCTTTTATTAAGAAAGATAAATCAAACGTACAAGAATTCGTGAAGTATTCTGCCTGTAAAGTATTACATGTAATTTGTACTATTCTTCGAACTTACTAATTTAGGTGATTTAGGAAATCCAAAATATATATTATTTGCCAAGCAGTTTCATTTATTTTTTTTTTTATTTTTTAATCATTACAATAAACATGGTTGACTTGTTACGTCCTTGGGTGGCTGTGGCGCGATCTATCTAATTCGGTACAGTTCACGGTCGCAAGGTCACTATCAGATCTCACCGGCTATTATCGCCACTTTGGGCTTAGTTTTATTTCTTCTACTACTATTTCTTTTTTGTTAAAAAAAAGGTAAACCTAATTTTTGTTGTGTGTCTTTTGGCCTCCATTTTGTCAACTTAACAGAAAGTGTTAAATTGACAAAAGATGTACCAATAACAAAACTTTTATTAATACGAGGGTCGTTTGAAAAGTCCGTGCAAAGTCAGAGAGATAGCACCACTGGCGCGTATCGAGGTTATGTTTAGTTAGTAGCATCTCTTGGAAGAACACACACCAAGTTTCAGCCAGATCGGTCTATTTCTTTGTGTTTGGCATTCGTTTGAATCGAGGAAGTCGAGTGATTTTCAAAAAATGGACGAAAAAGAATTTCGTGTGTTGATTAAACACTACTTTATGAAAGGCAAAACGCCTCAGGAGACTAAAGAGAAGCTTGATAAACATTATGGTGACTCTGCACCTTCGATTAGAACAGTTTATAAGTGGTTTCAAAATTTTCGGAGTGGCCATATGGGCACAAGTGACGCTGAACGTTCTGGACGCCCTGTTGAGGTTACTACTCCAGAAATCATTGATAAAATCCATGATATGGTGATGGATGACAGAAGAGTGAAGGTGCGTGAGATTGCTAGTGCTGTGGGCATCTCGAATGAACGGGTACATAATATTTTGCATCAACATTTGGAGATGACAAAGCTATCCGCAAGATGGGTGCCGCGATTCCCCACGCTTGACCAAAAACGAAATCGTGTGAAGTGTTGCCAGAACGGTTTGCAGCTGTTCCAGAAGAATCTGCAGGACTTTAAGCGTCGTTTCGTCACTGTGGATGAAACATGGATACATCACTACACTCCTGAGACCAAAGAACAATCTAAACAATGGGTTACCAAGGGGGAATCTGCCCCAAAAAAGGCGAAGACCGTTCCTTCGGCCGGAAAGATTATGGCGACTGTCTTTTGGGATTCGCAAGGAATAATCCTAATCGACTATCTGGTAAAGGGTAAAACTATTACAGGTGCATATTATTCATCGTTATTGGACCGTTTGAAAACCGAGCTGCAAGAAAAACGCCCACGATTGGCCCACAAAAAAGTCCTTTTCCATCACGACAACGCACCAGCTCACACCTCAGCAGTTGTGGTCGCAAAATTAATGGAAATAGGGTTCCAACTCGTTTCACATCCCCCCTATTCTCCAGACTTGGCTCCCTCGGACTACTATTTGTTCCCCAATATGAAGAAATGGCTGGCGGGAAAAAGATTTTATTCAAACGTGGAGGTGATTGCAGAAACGAATGGCTATTTTTCAGACTTGGACAAATCCTATTATTCGGAAGGGATCAACAAACTAGAGCAGCGTTGGACGAAGTGTATAAGCCTAAAAGGAGACTATGTTGAAAAATAAAAAAGGTTTACCCCAAAAAATTAAGTAGTTTTTATTTTTCCACAGACTTTTCAAACGACCCTCGTATAGACACCAAATATTTGGTATTGAGAAGAATTATTGTAGTATGGCCAAAATTACAACTTTATAAAACTACAAGTTATGAAGTAAATTACTGAGGAATTTATATTTTGTAATTCTACTGAACGTTTTTGTGCCTTACATACTTTGTTAGCAAGCAAAATTAGCATTCCAGTTTAGTAACAATATTTTGAATTTATTTTTTTCATTTCGTAACAACTTTTTCTTATGGTCTCTTGTTTATTTCCTTAAAGCCATTTTATGTTCATGATTTCTTGCTGTTCGTCTCTGTTCTAGTTTAGGGTATAACTTTTTAGCTAATTTCGTTGTGTCAAATGGCACTTACCAGCCAGCTTATAACTCAGTTTAATTGTATCAAACAGATTTAAAACAATTAAAAGATTAAAATTTGAGTAATCGGGGCTACGTCAAGATTTTCAAATCATTATAATTAAAATTCACTGTACAATATACAAGTGACCTTATTAAAAACATGTTAAAGAATGAACTATTTTTGATTGGCCATTAGTATAATTATTATAACGGACCCGCAATCCTGCGGGTTGAATACGTCTCTGGCTTTTGAACATGCTATGTTATTCATGTCGATAAATTTACCAAGAATTTAATAAATGAAAGTCTGTAGATTCTAAATTGAATGTTCATAATTTTAAAATCATTAAGAATTTTTTTTAAAAGCTCATTTTGATTTCAGATTTTTATAAATTTTGTTAGTAAAGAGAAGTTTGGGCATTAAATCCGGTTCAGTTCTACAAAGACTGAACGTCAAAGAATGTATGAAAAAGCGGGCTGTTTTTCCAAAAATCCAAAAAATAGGTGTTTTTAGAAATTGGGCTTAGTTCTTTTTTGTCTTGATCTTAACTTATATGAAATAACGCATGAATATATGTCCTAACGCGTAAACTGATTTTCATGAATAAGATTTCATTCGATTCGAAATTTCATGTTACATGTGTAATTCATTACATTACTTTATATTTTTTGTATGACGAATTAAAAATGAAACAAGAACATTTTTCAATCACTGTTGATGTAAATTGGAACTACGAGGTCTGTAAATTAAGTAAATTATTCAAAAAGAATTACAATTCTATATTGTCACCTTCAAAATAACTTCCTTCTGAAGCCTCACAGCGCTGGAGACGTTTCTTCCACTCCTCATAGCAGTGCTCGAACTCCGATACTGGAATAGCCTTCAGCTGGTCGGTTAAAGCCGTTTGAATGTCTTCGACTGTCCCAAAATGAGTTCCCTTGAAGTGATTTTTCAACTTCGGCAAGAGAAAAAAGTCACAAGGACTCAAGTCAGGCGAATAAGAAGGAAGCTGAGGAGCCACAGGAATGTTTTTACTGGCCAAAAACTCGTTTATTGAAATTGCTGTGTGACAAGGAGCATTATCGTGATGCAACACCCACTTGTTCTTGATGTTTGGTCTCAAACGAATGACCCTTTTTCGAAGTTTTTCAAGAACCTCTCGTGTTCTGACCTAAAAGTGTTGATTGACCGTTTGACCTTGAGGTAGAAACTCTTTGTGGACGAGATCAAACATCAAGAACAAGTGGGTGTTGCATCACGATAATGCGCCTTGTCACACAGCAATTTCAATAAACCAGAGTTTTTGGCCAGTAAAAACATTCCTGTGGCCCTTCAGCCTCCTTATTCGCCTGACTTTTTTCTCTTCCCGAAGTTGAAAAATTAGCTCAAGGGAACTCATTTTGGGACAGTCGAAAACATTCAAACGGCTGTAACCGACCAAGCTGAAGGCTATTCCAGTATCGGAGTGCGAGCACTGCTATGAGGAGTGGAAGAAACGTCCCCAGCGCTGTGTGGCTTCAGAAGGAAGTTATTTTGAAGGTGACAATATAGAATTGTAATTCTTTTTGAATAAAAATAGTTTAAAAAATCAGTCTCATTACTTAATTTACAGACCTCGTACATTCGCTTAAACTGGCCTATTATTTAGCGACTACAGAAAAAGTATATTTGTAAATATATACAATTCATTGATAGTGTTAATAAAAAAAAAACAGAAATTAAAACTGTATAATAAAAGCTATTTTTGAAAAGTGGAGAAGGGGAAATGAGCTGAAAGTATTGCGAGAATGAAATAGGCGACTGGTAGAACCGAACGGCCGTGGAACAGGGTTGCCAACACCCCACCACTGGCCGTAGTGTTCATTCCAACGCCCGACTTCCGTTTTCCGGTTGTCCCTTACTCATGCACACAATACATGATTGTGTGAAGTACTGATATAGCCATATGTGTGTATGTGTAGATGTGAATTGTGTTATGTATGAGTGGGTGCCTAACCTGTCCCACAACTACATCATGTTTTAGAGTGGTAATGTTGTACAACCTGAGAGCTCTTTCATCGTCGTTCCATTTTTTTTTATCGCCATTCATAAATGTTTTCTCTTATACTACTAGAGAGCGCGGTGGAAATAAGATTTGTTAAGATAATCCTTGTAATTTTGTTACTCACTCTTTTAATCAGAAGAATGAACAAGAAGAGTATTAACTGTCACTCCAGTGAATAGGGTATCAAAAAAAAAAAATGAGTATTTAATAATAAAGGAATTGCGAAAACGTTTTAAGAAACTCACTAAACAAAATGGGAGACTTCCGATGTTAGATAAAAACAATTTACTCCTTTGTGTGACCGAATCTCCTTCGGTGAGAAAAGCGAAAGAATCCTTTCGAAAGATTGGTGCTGATGAAGAAGGAGGAAGAGAACTAGCAGTGCCTCAAATCTAGAAGTGACTTTCCAGGTATAAGGAAGGCAAAAAGCTGCCGGGACAATTATAACCAGAAGAAATCTTAAGCTTACAATGACTCCTCAGCCCATTATCCCAGTATCCTATCGACGATGTAGAACAGAGGTGGAGCAGTGGATTCGGAAACGGTGGAGATCCCGAGCTGACTGCCGTCAGGCTAAGGAAATCCTTGGCCTGTCAAAAACGGATATGGTTGGTTTTAGCAGGTCCCGGATCCGCCAGTTGGTTCAGGTGTTGAGTGGACATGCGAATTTAGCGTACCATCTTTTCAAATGCGGCCTTATCCAGTCTCGCCAATTTGCGCTGGCTGTGGTGAGTCCAATGAGACTGTGCGGCACTTTGTAGAGGTGTGTCCCGTTTATTCTAAAACTAGATTCCTCATCTTCGGAAGGTCAAATGTCTCCCTACCGGAGATTGTAGCATCTGGTAATCTTAACGAACTTTCTAGGTTTATTCAGTGCACTGGGCGAATGAGTCGCCATGCTCCCTAGTGTATTATTATGCTACTTTATTAGTTTATTGTATTATCTGGCAGCCCTTAGCCGGATTTGTTGTTTTAAAGCCCCGGTATCTCTTATGAGATGAGGGGTGGGCGAGGAACAACGGGCATTTTGGATTGCCTGCGTTCCTTCCCCTTTCTGGTAGAACCACCCTTTTAATACGATCTACAATCTAATCTAAGCTTACAATTAGTAAAAATTGACTGCGCAAGTTGAAGGCTTTCCTCAATGGGGAAATTTCCGACTCGATAGATACCAGTAGAAAAAAAAAAAAGCTGGGTCTAGGGACACGACAGCACCTCCAATTCCTAAAGAACTGCGAAGCCTCCTGTATTTAAGACTCCTGGAAGTAGTTGGAGAGGCGGATATACCATACCCCTAGAACCTTTCTAGATTCTGAGCTTTCTCAGAGGTCTTGCCTCTTGGTGAGGAATTACTTAGTAGCAGACTAAGTCTTGTCGGTAAATAAGTAGCAGAGAATTAATTGGAAGTTTTTGCCAACCTGTTGCAAGAATTATTTGTATCAAGAAAGCACCAACATGTCGAGGATCTATCAAAATGGAAAGTTACTGTAACTACTTAATGATAATAGTTTCAACGGCTTACCAACAACACTGGAGTGCTCCAAAATCGATGCTTAGAATAGATATACTAAGTGATTCTTTTCTTAGTTGGGTGGAAATATTACGCCACAAGTCGAAGGCAAGTAACATAAATAACTATACCTACTTGATTGTAAAGATTTTAAATAATGGGGTGAGTCGCGCAAGATGGGCAAGATTTCTGGAGAAGTGACAAAGATGACTTTCTTGTTTGGAGAAATGGAATAGATAACATAACCAAAGTTATTTTGTCAGACAATTTCGTTACTTGACATAGTTTAGTCTTTTTATATTCATTTCTACTTCAGAGTTAAATCAATATAAACACAAAAATAGTTCTAATAACCACAAAATAGTTAAAATATTAGAAGGGGAAAATTGTTAAACAATAACATCCATTAACTGTACCGCAAATGACCTAGAATAAAACTAAAATGTTATTTAAATGCAAAAAAATGTAAATAACTGCACCACTATAATTTCGAGGATTCATGTTTAAAAAAAAAAAAAAAATTATTTAATAACCAAAGAATCTGTTCTATATTTGCAGATTTTAACTAATTTTAGGTTAGGTCAAACAAAAAACTAAAAAGTCATATTGAAACGATTGATTTATTAAATTAAACAAACCAATAAGTGAATGAAAGGTTTTTTTATGGTTTCAAAGTGAGGTACACAATTATTGTAAATAAAAAAAATAATAATGGCCAAAACTTAAACTGCTTATGGCACGGTCTTAAGGGAGAAAAACCTGTTTTAATAAATACAATTCTTTAAGTTTGTATTGGTAATTCTACCAAAAGATACTTTAAAAGATGAGATGCATCTATAATAGTTTAAGTTTTAATACACTTTTTTATTAATGGCAGGGAGGTGTTGCAGTTTGCAACTATTAGCAAGTGCATTCTTCAATGTTTCATTAACTGAAACGTCCTATCTTAATCTGGAGATGTGTCTTGACTTGTCTTGTTTTCATTGGAATAAACCATTTAAAACGCACTAATCGCTAATAACTTTTTAGGAAAGCGGTATTTCGAAAAAACCCACGAAGTAAACTATATGTTTTTTTTGGTTTAGTTTTCAAATTTTCCACCCCCGATGCTGTATCTTCAAGTTTTTTGCGGAGTTACGGTCAAAAACCCGATTGGGGTTTCATAAGGACCACCGATTTTGACAATGATTATGAAAACTACATAAAAAACTGTGATAAATGAAGTTAACCCCGTTTCGCATATATATGTACATATACATCCCCCCTACAGCCCCGACCTCGCCCCATCAGACTTCCATCTGTTTGGACCCCTTAAAGATGGTCTACGAGAGATACATTTTCGATCCAATGAAGGAGGTAAAAAATCAGGTGCAAAAGTGGCTTCGAGATCAACCCAAAGAATTTTATGCCAAGGGCATTTACAAATTAGCAGAAAGATAGGACAAGTGTATAAGTGTTGCTGGGGACTATGTTGAAAAGTAACCAAAGTTTTGTACTGATTCAATAAACCGTTTTTGAGCAATAATAATTTGTCTCGTTACTTATTGAATGACCCTCGTAGTTTACTTCATGAGTTTTTTCGAAATTCCGGTTTCCTAAAAAGTTATTAGCGATTGGTGCGTTTTAAATTCATCACTCTGTATATTTGTCAATTTTTTAGTGCAGGTGCAGCATGTCCGCGGGTTTATGAATGTTTAAAGTAATTACAGTTTAATCAATATTACTCGAAGACCAATAATGCAGGTGAAATAATACAACAAAATTAACCTTATACAAAATACAAGATTTCTAATGAACAACTACTCGAAACTAACACTACCATGGTATAAATTTACAATGTATTGAAACCTAAAAATACTTAACTCATTCAAAATATAGAGAGATCAGCCCAAAGCATGCCAATATCTGATTCTGATTTCTCAAACCCATTACCAATTTCAAATTCTACAAAGCTTTCATACGAGCTCTACTTATTGCATTTTGGCTGATAACAATCGTGAAGAACTTAATATCGCGCTAAAAGCTTTGAAAAATTCGCTTTCCATTTTAATTCATCAGCTTTCATCTCATAATCTTTTTGAGAATCCTATTCGACTGTTGTTGATCTCCTGATTCCTCATACTCAGGAATTTACGAGGGTCATTTGAAAAGTCCGTGCAAAAATAAAAACTACTTAATTTTTTGGGGTAAACCTTTTTTATTTTTCAACATAGTCTCCTTTTAGGCTTATACACTTCGTCCAACGCTGCTCTAGTTTGTTGATCCCTTCCGAATAATAGGATTTGTCCAAGTCTGAAAAATAGCCATTCGTTTCTGCAATCACCTCCTCGTTTGAATAAAATCTTTTTCCCGCCAGCCATTTCTTCATATTGGGGAACAAATAGTAGTCCGAGGGAGCCAAGTCTGGAGAATAGGGGGGATGTGAAACGAGTTGGAACCCTATTTCCATTAATTTTACGACCACAACTGCTGAGGTGTGAGCTGGTGCGTTGTCTTGATGGAAAAGAACTTTTTTGTGGGCCAATCGTGGGCGTTTTTCTTGCAGCTCGGTTTTCAAACGGTCCAATAACGATGAATAATATGCACCTGTAATAGTTTTACCCTTTTCCAGATAGTCGATGAGGATTATCCCTTGCGAATCCCAAAAGACAGTCGCCATAATCTTTCCGGCCGAAGGAACGGTCTTCGCCTTTTTTTGGCGCAGATTCCCCCTTGGTAACCCATTGTTTAGATTGTTCTTTGGTCTCAGGAGTGTAGTGATGTATCCATGTTTCATGCACAGTGACGAAACGACGCTTAAAGTCCTGCGGATTCTTCTGGAACAGCTGCAAATCGTCCTTGCAACACTTCACACGATTTCGTTTTTGGTCAAGCGTGAGCAATCGCGGCACCCATCTTGCGGATAGCTTTGTCATGTCCAAATGTTGATGCAAAATATTATGTACCCGTTCATTCGAGATGCCCACAGCACTAGCAATCTCAAGCACCTTCACTCTTCTGTCATCCATCACCATATCATGGATTTTATCAATGATTTCTGGAGTAGTAACCTCAACAGGGCGTCCAGAACGTTCAGCGTCACTTGGCCATCCGAAAATTTTGAAACCACTTATAAACTGTTCTAATCGAAGGTGCAGAGTCACCATAATGTTTATCAAGCTTCTCTTTAGTCTCCTGAGGCGTTTTGCCTTTCATAAAGTAGTGTTTAATCAACACACGAAATTCTTTTTCGTCCATTTTTTTGAAAATCACTCGACTTCCTCGATTCAAACGAATGCCAAACACAAAGAAATAGACCGATCTGGCTGAAACTTGGTGTGTGTTCTTCCAAGAGATGCTACTAACTAAACATAACCTCGATACGCGCCAGTGGTGCTATCTCTCTGACTTTGCACGGACTTTTCAAACGACCCTCGTATTATTCTTAAATTGTAAATTTTAAAATAACAATAATAATAACGAATTTAAATGAATTTCACATTTGTATTTCTCACTATTACAAAAACAAAAACTCTCAAGGATTTCACGTAAATTTTAAAACTGCGTTGACTTTTTAACTTAAATTAGTATAAAAAAATACCTAGTTTTATCAGTTATGTGCCCATATGCGGGCTTTTAATGGAATTGAATAGTGCAATCGTGGAAATTGAAGCTTATAAGAGAAATTTAAAAAGGACAAGCTTAGAGTTGGCGATTATTTAATAAATATAATTTTTTTTTGTGTATTTATTACTGATGCACAGGTTAAAGACATCACTGGGTTATTCATGTTTAAACATGTTTTGTAATAAATTATTATTATGCTATTATTTTTACATTGGTATTATATTTAGTACAATACTTTTAAAATACATACACATAAATGTCCAGTGCCCGTATGTAAATTGTCATGTGTTAATACCGTTATACAGAACAGCTATATGGAGCAGGTGGCTGAGAGCTAGCTGACACGGTAGATAGACAAAGCATTATCACCCTAGCTGAGGTATTATAGAAGGTACCTGAAGGTAATGCTAACGAAGAACCAGAGATTTGCGAGATGCTGGTTGGTCCGACGTCGCCTGCGCGACATGAGCTCGTTGCTGATGAACATGATGATGCAAAGAGACTAAGTGTCTCCTAGGTTTGTCTAGCCAGTTTACCACTCTATTTCTAGCAAGGTCGGTTGCCCTAGCTCACTGCGCGCAGCCATCATAATACTAAATATACATTTAACATTATACACAGTAGACATTATCGTGCCGTACATAACGCCACCGTCTCCTCTTGACACTCTCTCCATCTCCGTCATCCTCTTATTTTTTTTATTTTCTTTCATCTCACTTCTTGCTCTTCACTGGTTGGCACCACTGTGTAATGTAACCCAGTATCTCGACCTGTCCCTTTCTAACCTTCCCCCCAAGTATGTAGAGGGAATTTTAGATTCATTTATCACTGAAATTTCTCTTTTACAGCTTCCGCTCTGGAATCACTTTTAAATTTTGGAATTTACCACACTACTTGACCAATAAAACACAATTTTCATTGTAAGTTCCAATGGATATATTTATATTGTTTAAATTAATAACCTTCCGTTAAGAAAACTCAGTATAAAATACCATCAACACTATCTCACACGAACTTAATTGGGTATATTAAGATAGATTGAGAAGTAAAATAGTTCAACAGTGATTGTTTCTGTATTAAATTAAGACTAACAATTTTAGGTTACTAATAAATAAAAAAAATCATTAAAAGGGCTTCCGCAGCCAGAAATATGATGGAAAACTGTCTGAAAGAAGATTGATGGAATGATAAAAGAATACACGTACACAAATCTTATTTGGTTTTTATTAATTAGAGCAGTAATTTTACAATTATTATTTATTTTTAATTTTCATTAATTTAAAATGGTTCCAAAATGAATTCATTAAATATGTGAATTCAAAATAAGGGAAAATCTCTTGATTAACTTTCTCCCTGTACAGAAATGACCTAGTTTTAATATTATCGCATGGTAGTCAGCTGATATAGGAAAATACGCTTTTTAAAGGAAGAAAATACTGTATTTTAGTTTTGCAAGTTTTTAGGCTATCTGGGAAAGATTAAATATCGTTCAAAAATAGAAAACTAAAATTCAATATAAAAACAAACCATATTTCAATGCAAAGAAAAGAAAAACTTCGCAGATTTATGAGAATAGGAGAGAACAGAATAAGGCTACAATAATACGAATATAGTGAACATATCAATGGATTTACTAAATATAAGGAAAGGCTTCCACAATGTGGAAGTCAATGTGGCCTTCTCACTTTACTCAATCTATGTAAACAATCCATGGATACTCAAGTAACTAGGCTCATACACAATATACAGGGTGATCCAATTAAAACGCACCAACCGCCCAATAACACCCTGGCAAGATATTCTTACCGTAATCATAGATCAAGAAGTCTTGCACACGAAGTACATTAAAATTATGTGATGGTTGCTTTTATTTGATGATAAAACTAATTTATCCTGATTCACCCACAACCATTACGTTACTCTACATTTTTTAAAATCATCAGTTTTTTTTACTTTGCGTCACAAATAATATTTTTTGCAGTCAGAGGACCTCCCAAAACGTGTATTTCTGGTGGAAAATTAATAGTGAAAACCGTTCACGAATAGATAAAATTGTAACTTTGATCTTAAATATCTCGACTAATGTTAGGGATATTGAAACGGGTTTAACGTCATTTTTCACAATTTTCGTATGCAGTTTTCATAATCATTGTCAAAACTAGTGGTCCTTGTGAAACCTTAATCAGGTTTTTGCCCGTAACTCCGCCAAAAATAAAGATACAGCTTCGGGGGGGTGGGTGGTGGAAAATTTGAAAACTAAACAAAAAAAACATATAGTTTATTTAATAGGTTTTTCCGGATTTCCGCTTTCCTAAAACGTTGTTAGCGATTGGTGCATTTTAAATGGATCACCATGTATATGCAACATACACTTCATTTGAACAGTTCAAATTGTTAATAACATACCCTTACTTTTTTGCACTAATTATCAAGGCCATAGAATTGTAAAGCTGCAATTTAGTTAGCAAGGTTCAGCTCAAGGTTTTTGATTTATTAACAAAATCCATTTACAAAAATTTGCATTAGTTTTTTTGGTTTGGAGTGTTTTAAAACCTTTGTTTAGCACTTCCATTTCTTTCTTTGTAATAAGAAACAAAACGATTTAATTATTTTAAATGCGCAGATTTTCCCAAATGTGCCCCAAAATGGAAAGGACACTTTCAATGGTTTTGAAAATGTAAAATAATCATGGCTTGCAGAACTTTAAATAACAAGCAATAATTTATATTATAATTACAACACTATTCTCTTTTTGAGATATTAATATTTGTAACATCAATTTTCTGATGGTACATAGTTTAGAAATTGGATAAAGATATGCTGCGGTATACCATTGCAGTACAGATGCTGATAATCTGCACCACAACCAATTCACAGTATTGGTACTTTATACCTTGCATACCAAAACTATTGTGTAACTTTTGGTATTCCATTATTATAGATTACAACTAACTCTGGAATTTCACAAATAGTTTTTTGCAAACTCATTAACAATTATCATCAATTTGTTCAACAAAAAAACAAAAAGGTTAGTACAACTTTTGTTCTACGAAAATTACAAATTTTTATCATTGGGTACTAGAGACTTGGATGTTTTTTGTATTATTTTCTGTTATTTTTTTTTGGATCTGCCATTCCTGTCTACAAAAAAAAAAAAAAAAAAATTCTTCCTGAAGACTGTGGTGCCGCTGTCCTAACGACCACCTACAATCAAGGAACATCTCCAACCAAATCTTGAAGTTTGACATTGACTTCCTTCACTAGGAGGCACCTTCCACACTCTCTCTTGACTTTTACTTCCTTCAACTACATTCAGATTCACTTATAACAGTAATTGTGTGTATAGTTTTTAATATACCTAAATAAAACTGTATTGAATTACATTGAATAAAATACTGAGTGCATATTGTGTCCGATAAGATCTATTAAAAAGGATTGATTGGGAAAGCAGGATGTAAAAGTTCAATCAAAAGAGTCGGCAGGATTAAGTGATTGTAATCCTAAAAGTAACAAGGAAAGAAGAAAATCTTGCAGGAAACTATTCGCTGTCCTTTATGGAGACAGAAGAAGAAAAATTTCACTGCTTGCTAGATAATATTTTAAGGAAGAAGTCAATGAAATTAGGACTGAACAATATGGGAGATGAGTGCCTCATAAAACTGGTGGAATGAAGGAAAGTAGTTACAAGACAATGAAGGTCCTTCAAGGTTAGTAAAAACCAGCAAAGAAGAAGATTATGATAAATAACTGATTACAAATAAGCACATAGTCTTGATATATGCTTCTATATGCTCAAATAATTTACAAAGAGTCACTGTGTATTTATTGTGATCAATGAAGCAGAAAAATTGTACAAGAAAACATTGAAAAATTATAAAAATGAGTTGAATAAAAAGGAAAATCTATATAGAAATGACAATTGCATAATGATTGGGTTGGAAGCTGAGTCACGGACGAATAGCCGCTTGGTATTCATAGACAATGGACCAAATTACAGACATACATAGTGTAGCATACAATTTTTACTTCACCTCTTGAGTATAACATTGATCTAATATTTCTCTCTAGCCCATATTATTGCCATAAAATGTGGCTATAAATCTTGCAAACTAATCGATAAAGTTTAATTTCCTTTCTTCTCATTTCCCATTAGAGTAATCTTTCATCCCTTCCTGTCTTTGTCCACTACAAACCCCTCTCATGGAATTAATATCTCCCATATTAACGGTATCCCTCGGGTATCTGCCATTTCAACACTTCACTTAGAAGGGCGGCTGTTTGCACAAAAATATATTGCTTTCTTAATTCATTCAAGAGGATCTGAGTCGTGTCTTTTTTTGACGTGAATACGTCTTTAAATTTGCTATCATATGGAGGCAATCCAAAAAACCTAATGATAAAAAAAATCGGGAGATACAGTTTGGCATTATAGTTTCGAATCTATCGTCTTCATCCAAAATTAAATTAGACCACTGGATAGCTAAAGGATCAAAGAATTCATTACGATAAGCGAGGACTGTGACGCATCGCGCGCGGTGGAGGGGGAAGCGCCGCCATTTTGAGATCATTTTGCTGCGTATCGAGATTTGCAATGAGTATAACTTTTTACTCGAAGAAGCTACGATGTTCGTTTAAGTTTTAATCGTCAGCTGTCGTCACAATCTATCGATTGTATATAAAACATTAGTGTAAAATAGTGACAGTTAATATAATAAGGTGTTAGAACAAAAAAATATATAATGTCGGCTTATACGCGTCGAAAAGCCAATACCAAATACAGAGATCGTATACAGTTGAAAAGGGCTTCTCAAGAACAATCGAATGGTAAAAGTCGCAAAGCCGGTGGAGTCGCCATATATCGTAACATCAATAGCTTCACTAATTGTAATGGAGTTAACAATGATATTTCGGAAATTTATTTGGAAATGAAAGACGCAAAAGCTGGTGAAGTCTGTCTAGTAAACGAAAAAGGCCAATGGCAACTTCAAATTCATACTCAGGTGGGTGTATATCCATCCGGGCACAGCGTTAGCAGAAATTAAACTCTTTATGTTACGATCGTTGTTAAAATATTCCAAAAAACATCGCTAAAATTATACCCGATTACGAGCCTGATCTTACTACAGTTGGAGAGTTTAATGTTGATGTCTCACAAAACCGCTCATTGCCCGACTTCATGCTCAGCGAGTTCAATTTGTCTAATATTGAAACTTTTCCAACAATGTTAGATAATACCTATATTGATTTAACGTTAACCAGAAATCTCGATGTATCTAGTATGCCATTTGTGTCGTACTTTTCGTATCACAGACCTATAAAGTTATATTGTAACACAGTAATCATTTGTTTCCTTGATTTCATCCTAAATACATGAATAAAAATATTTTATATAAAAAATATAACCCGTTACGTAAAATTATTCACGTACAACACACGGCCGTGTCCATGTTTCTTATTGAAAAAGTAAATGAAACTCCTGCGTGAGTAAACACCAGATAGAAATTTAAAATGCGCTAATAATAATAAATAAAACTATCTGCAATAAATGCAATCAGAAACTGATAAAAGATTATTAGTAATGTGTTCAAGCACTATAAAAAATAGTAATTATAGGTAGATGACTCTGAGTAAAAGAATAATTAAAGCAATAAGTTGGTGCCTGGGAATGGCCAGTCAGTAATCCCCCAGACATAAATACCAGCTGATGAATCTAGACATTACTGAGAAATATTATCATAACGTTGGCGCCAATTAATTATTACTAGATAAGGTTATACATTTGTTAGCAGAGGGAAGGTTCGTCATTTACCTGGTTAATGTGATGACAATATTAACGGTCTGTTAATGTTATAAAAGCATTTTTTTTTTTTTAAATACTTTATTGTAACTTCTTATCTTTAAATAATGAGTCTACAAGGAAAACACAACGGGAAATTAATCGTCACGAAGCAAGATGGACGAAATTCTGGCACGAATCTTGGTATGTTTCTTGTTCTGGAACAATTGTTACCATTTCTTAAAAGAGAATATCTCTGTTTGTTCTTTTCCAGCAATGAAACAGAAATCAAATATGAAATCTGACTCAAGGTTCTTAATTAATTAAATAATGAAATTTTCATTAATATTAATGAAATGTTTTAAGATTTATTTATTTTGCCCCTTAAATTAATCAGAATCTTTATTAGTAGGCGTTTTATTGGTGGAAATACAAAAAAATACAGCAGAAAAATAACTGGCTTTTATGTAATAAACATACAGATTTATTCAACTTCATATTTTCAAGAAATCTGTACTAAAAAAATTACGAATATTCTGTAGTTGAGCTAAATTAAGATGGCGGCCAGTAAATTAAAGATATTTTAAAAAAACAAAAATATTTATTTTAATCACGTATTTTTAATATAAATATTTGTACTAGACTTTTCTAATTTATACATACGAGGGGGTACCCAAAAAAAACCGGAATTATTTTTTAAAAGCTATTTATTTACAAATTTTTTACAGAACAACCTTATCCCCTTCAAAATACTCTCCATTACAACTAATACATTTGTCCCACCGGTGCTTCCACTGTTCGAAACATTTTTTGTAGTCATCTTTAGAAATGGCTGACAGCTCCTTCTTCGTTTTTTTCTTGACCTCTTCAATGTTGTCAAATCGGTGACCTTTCATGCCCTTTTTCATGCGTGGAAATAAGAAAAAGTCGCACGGAGCCAGGTCAGGCGAGTAAGGTGCGTGGGGCAGCGGAAGCATGCCATTTTTAGCCAAAAACTGTGTAACAGAAATGGCTGTGTGTGCAGGTGCATTGTCGTGGTGGAAGAACCAGTCTCCTGTTTGCCACAGATCGGGTCTTTTTTGGCGAACACTATTGCGCAATCTTTTCAAAACTTCCAAATACAAGGTTTAATTGACGGTCTGACCTGGGGGGACAAACTCTGAATGGACTACGCCTTTGGCATCAAATAAGCAAATCAGCATTGTTTTGATGTTTGACTTGACTTGACGACATTTTTTTGGTCGGGGTGAAGATGACGTCTTCCATTGGCTCGACTGTTGCTTTGTTTCTGGGTCATAACCATAGCACCGTGACTCATCACCAGTAATGACCTTTGACAGAAAGTCTGGATCAGTTTCAAGCTGTTGTTTCAAAGCACGACATGTTTCAACTCGATGTTCTTTTTGATTGTCAGTCAGAACTCGAGGAACAAACTTGGCAGCAACCCTTTTCATCCCCAAATCTTCCGTTAAAATTCGCTGAACCGAGCTCCAAGATAACCCACTACTCTCTGACAGTTGATCAATTGTCTGTCGACGGTCTGTGAACACTAGCTCTCGAATTTTTTCAACATTTTCGTCGATTCGGGCAGTTGATGGACGTCCAGAACGAGGTTTGTCATCAATCGACATGTCGCCATTTTTAAACCGAGTAAACCACTCGTATACTTGAGTTTTTCCCATAGCGTCATTTTTTTAAGCTGTTTTCAACATTAAAACACTTTCAGCAGCATTTTTGCCGAGTAGAAAACAAAATTTCAGAGCTGCACGTTGTTCACTTAAACTTGCCATCATAAAAAACGAAAAAAGAACAAAACAGCGCTGGTAAAAACAATCACTGCAGATGAACAGAACAAGCCAGGCAGACAACACAGGCAGGACTGAACTGGCAAGGAATTGCGCTATACACGTCTAGCGGCAGAAATGCGTACTACATAAGCTCCATGCGCGGCAACGCAATTCCGGTTATTTTTGGGTACCCCCTCGTATATCTTTAATACATTACGACAGACATGTGTACATAACACAAAGCATGTTAGTACATATGTTATGTTTTAAATAACCTGCGAATGGATGTGGGAATCAACAATAACATATTCTTATAAGTTTGTTATGTAATTGTGATTTCTTTCTTATTATATATATCTTTGACAAGAAAATATCAAGGCGATTTGTAGCCTATACTATTTTGTTTTCTAAGCCTTGTTTTGCGTTCTCCATACTCAAGACATCTTTACAGATTATTTTTCATTTCATTTAATCTATCTTATTAAGAGAAAATACTGGAATCGAACAGTTTTTACTATTTTGAATTTTAACCAATGGTAGTTGAGTTCCAAAAAAAAAAGAGAGTAGTTTTTTTCAAAATAGTCGTCTACATGGTTCTGATAAATTCTTAAGTCTGCATGTACAGTGGTCAAAAAAAGTATTCATACACTAGTTTTCCAAAATTCGAGCGGCTATCTAGCTAAATCCAGCCTATTGATTTCACTAATAAATGGTTTCTCCCTTGCAGTTCTACCTTTGTAGCCCGCTGCGTATAGGCGATTTCGGATGGTGTGTGGCGTAACAAGGGTCGGTCCCTCAAGTACACGCGAGGCTTTCTGAGAGTTGGCGTGCTCATCGGAAGCGCATACTTCTTTCAACAGGATCCCAAACATACAGCCAAAAAAAAAACTAAGGAATGGCTACTTTATAATGCCCGGAAACAATTTATCACCTCGCCTCAGTCTCCGGATATAAACCCTATTGAAAATTTATGGTCTTATTTGGAGAGGAATATTCGAAAATTGAAATGTTTTTCCAGAGATGAGCTCATAACCAACTTAAATAAATCATGGGCAGAAATCACTTCTCAAGAGACACTAAAACCTGGTGGAATCTATGCCAAGGAGGCTTCAGGCAATAACAAATGCAAAGGGATTGCTTACAAAATATAAGGTCTTTAGTTTTGCCTTAATTATAACATTCAGACTGAGTGTATGAATACTTATTTTGCATACAATAAATTATTTTTCTGCTTTTTAACCAATACTTTATGTTTATAAAAGAAAATGAGAGCATTAAATTCATTGTTACTATCTTCGATTTCAGTGCTGAAGAAATAGTCATCCTAGAAACAAAAGTTCAGTAGATAAAGTAAAATAACTTAGTGTATGAATACTTTTTTAGACCAATGTATTAATTTTGACCAATTGCAATGTATTAATTGCAATGTTTTCGGAAGCCTAACAGTACTGCATCTACTACTGTTGTAATAGAATCAAAATAACAAACATTGAAATCAAGTAATCTCCCTCAATCAATCAGGCCCAGACTACTGTGTGATAGAAATTTAGTTGAAATCAAAATCTTTACTCTAAAATGTTTATTAATTCTTCGATGGTCGATAAAATTCGAAACCGGTCAGAAATACAAAAAAATAAAATGTATCAACGGATAAAATCAGCTACATATTATCGAACAGAGCGGACCTAAAAATCAATTTTGTCTTCAGTCAAGATTATCTTTAGAAAGCTAAAATATTTATTGATTAGGACTGAATCTTTAGTCGTTGCAAGATATGATAAAAAAAGTTTGTGGACTTGTTGCTGCATTATAATTTTGTTTTTATATAAATTTAAAAATATATGATCAAACTTGTGTAAAATAAGATAAAAATAAACATTGCGAAGTAGCAAAATCTAAACGATTATCTTTCCTTAATAAAATGAAGTGCTACAAATTCTTCAAGAAGGAAGAACAGGATGCAAAAAGAACTCATAAAACTGGCCAAATAAACAGTTACTGTTTTGAGTAGTACAATTGATCTGTGGAAACTGACCAAGATAAAGACTTTTCTTGTTGTTGATCTCGAGATATTACTGATACTGTAAATAGCTAAGCGAGATAGTAAAAGAAAACGCATTTTAAATTTACACACAGCCTTGGGATAGCTATCTTCATAGCGTCAACACACCAACACCAACACTTCCGGCTAGAATATTTAATTTTATATTCCAAAATATTTACACATCTCTAAAATAACCGGCAGGTCATTGATACTTTAGTTTGGATGCAAATAAAATTCATGCTTGTCTGGATAATCTTAATGGGAGAACAAATATACTGGGAAGGTTTGTAATAGAGTAGTTTTAAGTCACTTTAATTTCTGAAGACTTAGGTTTGCTTTAATTTTATATGAACCAGCAACTAAGTGAAGAAAATTTTTAGTACATACAGGGTGCGGCGCCAAAATACCGACAAAATACAAATTGAGATTCCCGCCTTTCTAAACCACTGGTAGGTGTCGCGATTAGCGTTCATATAGCTTGACCCTTGTACTAAACCATCATAACCTCTAAACAGTCACAATCTTGAAACCAAGTGCGGAATATAACCGTAGAGTTACGATTATCGCAAGTGTTCGCGCTGGTCGACAGAAATAATTCGGTTCTTCAGGTATCCGAGATCGACTGACTGTGTATGATGTTATAGCGAAATACAATTAATCGGAGAAGTCCAAACGAAGTTTTTGCAACACCGTTGAGAAAAGCCCACTCGAAGGAGCACGTTGTCAGGACGCCCGACATCATTCAACGGGCTCAGGAGCTGATTTTTTGAAGATCCAGGGCGAGCGAAAAAACTATGCGTCGAATCGTCGAGGAGGATCTCCGCTATAAGTCTTACACAATTAAAATGAAACAGATGCTTTCCGAAGCCGTCAGGACAAGGCGAGTTGAACGCTGCAATCTGCTTTTGTGTTCCTTAAGAAACAATGCTGCCGGACGACTCAGGTTTTTTTCTGACGAAAATGTTTACTGTTGATGCGAAAATCAATCGAAGGAATGATCGCTGGCTCGTCCACGACCCTGAAGATGTCCCCTGTACTGAGTAAATCTGCATCTTGACTTTGTTGGGAACAATTGTCCTTGGAAGAGCTATACGAGGGGGTACCCAAAAATAACCGGAATTGCGTTGCCGCGCATGGAGCTTATGTAGTACGCATTTCTGCCGCTAGACGTGTATAGCGCAATTCCTTGCCAGTTCAGTCCTGCCTGTGTTGTCTGCCTGGCTTGTTCTGTTCATCTGCAGTGATTGTTTTTACCAGCGCTGTTTTGTTCTTTTTTCGTTTTTTATGATGGCAAGTTTAAGTGAACAACGTGCAGCTCTGAAATTTTGTTTTCTACTCGGCAAAAATGCTGCTGAAAGTGTTTTAATGTTGAAAACAGCTTACAAAAATGACGCTATGGGAAAAACTCAAGTATACGAGTGGTTTACTCGGTTTAAAAATGGCGACATGTCGATTGATGACAAACCTCGTTCTGGACGTCCATCAACTGCCCGAATCGACGAAAATGTTGAAAAAATTCGAGAGCTAGTGTTCACAGACCGTCGACAGACAATTGATCAACTGTCAGAGAGTAGTGGGTTATCTTGGAGCTCGGTTCAGCGAATTTTAACGGAAGATTTGGGGATGAAAAGGGTTGCTGCCAAGTTTGTTCCTCGAGTTCTGACTGACAATCAAAAAGAACATCGAGTTGAAACATGTCGTGCTTTGAAACAACAGCTTGAAACTGATCCAGACTTTCTGTCAAAGGTCATTACTGGTGATGAGTCACGGTGCTATGGTTATGACCCAGAAACAAAGCAACAGTCGAGCCAATGGAAGACGTCATCTTCACCCCGACCAAAAAAATGTCGTCAAGTCAAGTCAAACATCAAAACAATGCTGATTTGCTTATTTGATGCCAAAGGCGTAGTCCATTCAGAGTTTGTCCCCCCAGGTCAGACCGTCAATTAAACCTTGTATTTGGAAGTTTTGAAAAGATTGCGCAATAGTGTTCGCCAAAAAAGACCCGATCTGTGGCAAACAGGAGACTGGTTCTTCCACCACGACAATGCACCTGCACACACAGCCATCTCTGTTACACAGTTTTTGGCTAAAAATGGCATGGTTCCGCTGCCCCACGCACCTTACTCGCCTGACCTGGCTCCGTGCTACTTTTTCTTATTTCCACGCATGAAAAAGGGCATGAAAGGTCGCCGATTTGACAACATTGAAGAGGTCAAGAAAAAAACGAAGAAAGAGCTGTCAGCCATTTCTAAAGATGACTACAAAAAATGTTTCGAACAGTGGAAGCACCGGTGGGACAAATGTATTAGTTGTAATGGAGAGTATTTTGAAGGGGATAAGGTTGCTCTGTAAAAAATTTGTAAATAAATAGCTTTTAAAAAATAATTCCGGTTTTTTTTGGGTACCCCCTCGTACATATAAGCTCTTGGTTATAACGGTTTTGACTGTTCTCTAAGAATTTGTCCCAAAATTTAGAAATTTTCCTTTTTTCCGTAAAAACTGTACGTTTTACAAGTGAAATTTCTTACCCATTAATACGATTTTTTAGAGCAAATTGCTTGCACAGCCCCATGTATACGTTGAGCTCTAAGTTTTGCGCATAATATTTAGAATTTCTTATTATCGAGGTCAATAATAAAATAAAAATTGTCCTAAACGATACAAACAATGGAAACTAAATATTGTAACCAAAATAGTAGTTAGTAATGTTTCATCAGTTCTGCAGAAACTTGATCTCCTTTCTTTTAAACAAAAAAAATATCACGGCCACTATTATTTCGTAATCTTTATTTAAAATAAATAAACCTTAACAAAAACTTACAGTTTTAAAAGTTAAGTATAAGGGTTGATTAAACGCCAAAAGGTACACAAATCAGCAGTTCCCAACATTTCATTAATACTTCATTGATATAATTTAAGTAATTTTACTGCATTAACTTTTCCTTCACATTTTTTAGAATTTATTAGATGTCACAGACCCTTATGCTGGCCATTTTCGTCTACAAAATATTTACTCAAGTAGCACACCATTTAACTTAGATTGACTGTAATATCTATTTATCTATAATAATCAAACTATTAATCACAGGTGAAAAAGAAAACGTTATAAAAAATATAAAAAAAATAAGAGGCTAAAAAATTCATAAACTTTTTTTACATCAATGATTTTATGCATTTATTTTTATTTTTAAATAAAAATCATTGGTTTAAGTTCATTCTTCGATTAAAGTAATTGTTATTTTATGTTGTAGTCAAACGTTTGTAATAATAAGTAATAAATAATCTGGCTTTATCGCAAATAATATAGTTTTCTTCAATTACATTCTCAATCTAGGTGTTCTTCCCACAATGTTATATATATGTAATATAAAATAAAGAAAATAAAGATATGCATATTTTTAGGACAGCTAATTATTCCAGTATTTTACCATAAGTAAAATTAGGGGGACTAAATTAAATTACAATTGAGAAATGAGTAAATATTGTTGAATAATCTACTTGTTATTAAATGTATGTTATTTGTGCTCACGAATATTTCGGTAAGACGAATTTAAGACTGAAATATTGTTTTGAATCCTCCGTGATTGAAATTTAAAAAGTGGCCGACTCTAACTTTGTTTTTTTCTATTTTAACATGCATGTATATGTGACTACTCAGAATAATTCATCACTCATTTCATCATAATTATAATAAAAAAATATTATGAATGAACTGGCCAGCATAAGGGTCTGTGACATCTAATAAATTCTAAAAAATGTGAAGGAAAAGTTAATGCAGTAAAATTACTTAAATTATATCAATGAAGTATTAATGAAATGTTGGGAACTGCTGATTTGTGTACCTTTTGGCGTTTAATCAACCCTTATACTTAACTTTTAAAACTGTAAGTTTTTGTTAAGGAGATTTTTGTACCTTTTGGATAGATTTTCCTTTTTGTCTATTTGCAAAGTTACGTCTGCTTTACAGATTTTTTAAAATTTGGAATAAGCTATTCTATCATTATAACCTGATAAGGTGTTAAATCGGAACCGTAACTACCACTGGAGAGATCTTTTTAAAGAATGATTATAGTTGCGGTCCCCAAACCATCCTCAATAACCATTTTTTTGAGAAAGCGTTTTGAATAAAATAGGAAGGTATTTGTACGTAAATAGCAAAATTAAACTGCGATTTCAGTACTTCCTTTTAAGAGGAGCAAGAAAAATAAACTGCGATTACAGTACTTCTCCCTAAAAGGCAAAGATTTTGAATCGAACGACAATTCATTGATGTAAATCGGTTCACTCATTGATAATTTTAACGATTGCAGTACTTCCTCTTAGTAGGTGTAAGAGCATGATGGCACTTCACAGCCACGTAGAGGAGCTTTAACCACTTATTTGAGCTAAATTTTATCAAAATCGGACTAAGCTTTGTAGAAATATTGGTAATAATAGTTTTAGAAAGGGCCTTATTTGGGTGGGGCGAACTCCCCTCCTTATGAGGCATAGCGTCGAGACTTTTAAAGTACAAATCTGTACAAAATTTCGATTCGAATGACACTTCATTCATGAAAATCGGTTCACGTGTCGATAATTTGAAACGATTGCTATACTTCCCCTTAACAAGTGTAAGAGCAGATCGTCGCTTTATTGTTAGGTAGGGGAGCCCTAACCCTATCATCCTACCAAATTTTTTCAAAATCGGGCCAAGATTCACAGAGTAATTAGTAATAATAATTTTGGAGGGGGCCTTACATAAAGGGGGCTAACTCCTCTCCCATGCGATGTACAGGGCCGAGACCCCCAAAAGGCACATCTACATAAAATTCCGAATCGAATGACACCTCATTCATGAAAATCGGTTCACGCGTTTAGGCGCTACGTTGTTTACAAAAAAGGTAACAAGAACAACAACAACAAGAAGAAGAAGAAGAAGAACAAGAACAAGAACATTTTTTGAAAAAGCCGTTTTTGCTCATTTTCGGCAACTTTTTTCTCGAAACCAATTAGATCTGGGTGGTTGCAAAAAAATTACAGTTATAAAGGAGGATTTGCCCTATATTATAAAGAAAATTTGGGAATTTTATCTTTTATAGAAAAATAGAAAAAAATTGTCAAAGTTGGGTGTTTTTCAACGTTACACTTTTTCGTGCAGTTTTTGATGGTCAACCCTTATACAACTGTCCTACCGGACAGTTTTAATAAATAGGACAATACTAGCTTTAAATATATATATATTTATACTATTATTGCTAGTTTCTATCTAGGACTAAAATATATTATTCTTCTCACCTATTCACACTGTTCGTGCCTGGTGGTACCACTGTTATCACAGTCATGTCTATCACTGCCTTTTTTTTGCTGTCACGGATCTCAGTTTTCTTTCCAACTTCTAGGTGTCAGAAAGTTGAAAAACTATTCAAGAGGCATTGCTGAGCAACTTTTACTGAAACTTCCATTAAAATACTGCAAGAACAATTTTATCAAAACGTCTGTTGTGAAAAGTAGATTTTCTTGTTTCATTTCCTTTACTGAACCCTCGGCAAAACTAATTTATGGAACAGTCTAATCTGCTATCTTTCACTAATTAGGTAACTTGAGTTTGTTGTAGAATGAAACTTGCCATATTTCTCACTTCTTTGCTTCCTTCTTTAGTTCTTACGGACTTTGTTGTTGTTTTAAGTATGGACGCTTATAATAATTTCAAACGGTTGTGAACTAAGAAAGTATATTTGTGGATAAAGCCTCAAACTTACATGAACTCAACTACGACAGTAAGATAGTTTTGTTGCTGTTGACTTACAATGTTCTTGAAAGCCAAATAAAACTACGAGGGTCGTTTGAAAAGTCCGTGGAAAAATAAAAACTACTTAATTTTTTGGGGTAAACCTTTTTTATTTTTCAATATAGTCTCCTTTTAGGCTTATACACTTCGTCCAACGCTGCTCTAGTTTGTTGATCCCTTCCGAATAATAGGATTTGTCCAAGTCTGAAAAATAGCCATTCGTTTCTGCAATCACCTTCTCGTTTGAATAAAATCTTTTTCCTGCCAGCCATTTCTTCATATTGGGGAACAAATAGTAGTCCGAGGGAGCCAAGTCTGGAGAATAGGGGGGATGTGAAACGAGTTGGAACCCTATTTCCATTAATTTTGCGACCACAACTGCTGAGGTGTGAGCTGGTGCATTGTCGTGATGGAAAAGGACTTTTTTGTGGGCCAATCGTGGGCGTTTTTCTTGCAGCTCGGTTTTCAAACGGTCCAATAACGATGAATAATATGCACCTGTAATAGTTTTACCCTTTTCCAGATAGTCGATGAGGATTATTCCTTGCGAATCCCAAAAGACAGTCGACAGGGCGTCCAGAACGTTCAGCGTCACTTGTGCCCATATGGCCACTCCGAAAATTTTGAAACCACTTATATAAACTGTTCGAATCGAAGGTGCAGAGTCACCATAATGTTTATCAAGCTTCTCTTTAGTCTCCTCAGGCGTTTTGCCTTTCATAAAGTAGTGTTTAATCAACACACGAAATTCTTTTTCGTCCATTTTTTGAAAATCACTCGACTTCCTCGATTCAAACGAATGCCAAACACAATGAAATAGACCGATCTGGCTGAAACTTGGTGTGTGTTCTTCCAAGAGATGCTACTAACTAAACATAACCTCGATACGCGCCAGTGGTGCTATCTCTCTGACTTTGCACGGACTTTTCAAACGACCCTCGTATAAGAATTGCGAATTGTATACTAGATTCCAATGCGGAGATTTCGGTTTAGAATCCAGTTGTTGGCTTTTAGATTTTCTCTTCCTACCAGCTTCTAACTGCTAATTGTCCAGTGACTGGCAATCTACTGAAAAAAAGCTCCGGGCGCCAATATCCTCAGATGTTGATGCGCCTTAAATAAATAAAAAGATTTGCGATCTTATCTATTTTCTAAATTGAGTTTCCGATTTTGACGTCATTATTTTTACAAATTGAAGAGAGTCTGTGGAGTTTGTGCACAGCAAAACTTAAAAAAAAAAACAAAGTTGAAAGAAGTTCAAATTTAATATCTGATTTCGATGCCACCATCGAATTCACTCACAAATTGCTAATGAGATTTTCCTTAAACAGAACACAAGGATTAAAGATATTTCAGCGCGAAAGGGGGAAGGTTGGACTATTTTCTGAAGCCCCATTTCAATATTAAAGTTTTACGTACTTTTATTACTCATTAAATATTATTACAGAATAAATTTGATACCAAAATTCCAAATTTTGAAGAAAAACGGCTCGAGTTCAATAGCCAGGCGATGAATGGTGTTGTCTGTAACGAAAGAACATCGTTCTAGGCCAGATTTCTGAAGGCTCCGTATACGAATGACCATAGAGATGTTAACCCAACATAATGCAATCGATTACGTCGTCCCAACATGTTTTAGTTTCTTTGTTTTACTCATTTTGAAGTTACCATATTTTTGTATAGTTCATTGAATTTATTGTTAAAAAACAGTGCCTAAACTAAATGATTTAGTATTAAATGGTTTCAGCCTAAAGTATAAATCGTTTTACAAGTGCCACGTTTAAAATAATACTAGATAAAATTTCTATTATTTTATTAATCATTTAAAAACTTGTCCAATAAGTGGCCAATTACAATAATGTTTGATGGAGAGTAAATATAAGGATATTGTAACGAAGCGCCGCCTCTGGCGACGGACGACTTACTAACATCTATGATGGTATGTTCCAGATGTTCCACCTAGCTGACCGAGCTACTTTTTTATATTGCTAATCAGAGCAAGACTCTCGGCGAGGCTCCTCAACTCTCACGTCAGTGTACAGGTAAGACATGTGTGTTACTCAATTCTAACCAGAGATCTAGTCCACTTGGAGGTCTCAAATACTAACCGAGATAAAAAGCTAATTTAACTTAATTAATGTGAATAATTTTTCGAAAGTGACTCCCTATGAATAGCAGCCCTAGTTCAGTTGGTAGCGCACTGGAATACTCAAAATCTACGGCTCAATTTCCGGCTCTATATCATCACTCTATCTTCCAAAGCATTCTGCGGTAACATAATCTATAAATAGGAGACTAAAGAGAAGTCTTCAGGCAATAGTGATATCCTTCTAGATATCAAGAAAGTTAAGGATTATAAGTAGTAAGTTTAGATACCACAGTTGCTATGGTTTGCTAAAATAGTGAATTCAAAGAAAAATTGTCTCCGTGTTTAATAATTAATTTATGTCATTTTAATTGTTTGTTGGCGGCAATTTTGAGTTACGTAACATCTATGAACTATATTCCTTAGACTTTGTGTAACAGCAGATGAGTGTAGCGAACCAAAGTTGTAACTTGGTCGTAGTGATACAGACAGTACGTTTTATCTCTCTCTCTCTCTCTCTCTCTCTCTGTGTGTGTGTGTGTGTGTGTGTACATAGTGTGTTCCGAGTGTTATTATTACCGTCAAGTTTTCTTAGAGGTAAGTTTCCTTAAACATGAACTTGGATTGTGGGAGAGTATCGGGAAGGCCACCCGATGATGTGGAGATGAAGTGGAAAAGGCTGGATAAAGTGGTAAGTATTAACGACGCTATTTCAAAGCAGAGACATACAGTGCCCGTAAGTAAAAGTACAATTACTATGGAGTATAGAAGTACTGATTTAGGGCCATTTCACATTATTATTTCACATAGACCAAAAAGGGATCGCTAGGATACATCCAATGTCCATTGGAAAAGTACTTTTTGATCATCACCCAGAAATCTCTCAAAATATTGACAACGTAAAAAAAGTTGGCATAAATAGGTTAAGGGTTGAATTGAACAATGGAGTCTCAGCCAATAAATTGTTGGGATCTTCATTGCTCAAAGATAAAGGATTTAATGTGTACATACCGAGATATCTATTGCAAAGAAGAGGGGTAATTAGGGGAGTAGATACCGAATTGTCTGAGGCCGAAATAAAAGATGTTCTTAGAGGTCCACCTGGGATTCATTACGAAATATTAGAAACGCGAAGATTGAAACGGAAAGTTACAGATAGGGACACTAACAAAGTGAAATTGGTGCCCACTAAAGCTGTTTTGATTACAGTGAGGGGACAGCAATTACCGCAATATGTATATATCCATTATGTAAGGTGTGAAGTAAACAAGTTTAGATACCTTTTGAAGGATAAGAAAACGTGCTGGTGGTTACTAAGAATGGAAGATGATCTAGAAAGGGGTTCACTTTGCCAGTTTTTAAAAACAATTTCAAAAAAAAATACTCTGGAACATGAAAAATCAAAATGAAGAAAAAGAGACAGTCCTATGAAGGCTTGTTGGAAAGATATTCATGAAATGATGGAACATAAAAGAATGGAAAAAACTTCTGCCAGGAATAAATGGGCAGCATTAATAAATGAATGAGATTTTTGGCCTGATGGGAAATTTTAGAAAATGAGGAAAATTCAGTCATTTTGTTCTTAAATTTTCTTCTCCTAATGACCGGTGATTGTCAGCATTGCCTTTAACGCGAGAAAAACTGTCCGCAGGTTGTGGTAAGGTTATTGAAAATAACCTTAAATTGATGATCGTTAAAACAATAATAAAGTAAATGTAGTTTCATATTATAAAGGAACTCCCGGAAAAGGATTTCAACAAATGAAAAACAACTTCATCTTTAACAACCCTTCTTGCTGAAACTGAAAAAATTTACTTTGAAATTTTCTCGGAAATAATTGCAACGAAAAGAAATATTTTAAGCTGAAGTGACACGCCCAATATTTGAATGATTAATTGTTACACCAAATTTCGAAAACAGACATCGATTGGTTTTTATGAGAAGATTGCTGAAAACGAAAACTACTGAGGCAATTCGAAAACACGGATTTACTTCATTTCATTCATCATAACCTTCTTTAATATTACGCAAATGATTAGATACGATCATTCACTTTACTGAAATAGCACTTTAGAGAATCCTAATCCCTTACTCTTACATAGAACTGCTCTTAAATTAATTTCCAGCGAGAAATGTTCGAATACATAGTAATGGATCTTAAATAACAGATAGATTCCGGAAAATCAAAGGAGCCATCTTCTGAGAATATCTCAAAAAAAACAAATAAAAAAATCCATTTAGCGGTGCTCCCAATTGGCCAATTTAACCTAAACCTTATTGGCGAATCCTCCAAAAACATCTAAACAGAATCTCAAATTTGAATTTTGAGATGCTTTAATAAAATAAAATTACCGCAAAACAAAAATTAGATAATTAAAAAAAAGGTTGCGCAAATAACTCTAGTCACATGATATAATTGTAGTTATTTGGTTGTTGTTCTTTTTCCTGCACGTTGACATGAAATTGTGAAATTTTTCAAGCATAAAAATAACACAAATGAAATAGTCGAATGAATACAATTGCATACATGTACGATTCAATTTTGAACATTATTATGAAATATTTTATAAGAAATTGTGTGTAAAAGTATAATAATTAATCAAATTTAATAGCAGTAAGGAGTTATGTGACATGACAGTTTGAGATGATAAATACTGTTTGCAAAAAAGAAATGCTGTAGATGGGGGGGAATAATGCCCCAACAACACTCTGGAACGGTGGCGATATTTCCACGATGAATGCAGAGATGGGGATGATATCGTTGAGTTAAGTTTAGGAAAACTTATTTACTTGAATTTGTATTAACTGTATCACGGTTCGCCTAGAACGATTTTAATTGAAAAGTTCGCCAACATGAAAAATTTTTCTTTCTCCTTATTATTTGGAGTCAAAACTAACCAAAATCCACTGAAAACCAAATCCGGTTTACGTTGCGGATTTTTTTTTAAATTTTTCAGGTCAAAAAACGGCTTTTTTTTGCATTGTTAAGCCTAATATATGGAAAAACAATACCGTTTTTTTGCAAAACCAATGCATGCATTTTGAAGCTGAGGGAATTTCCGACAGATTGATGTATTTTATAAATGATAAAACTGAAATTTAGACATTCAAAATCAAAATTTAATGAAACTTTTTGGATTAAAAGGAGCCTAAATAATTTTTTATCGCTTTGCAGGGCTTAGTAATCCAAAAAGTTTCAATTAAATGAATTTGAATTTGAAAATTTCACTTTTTCCAGTGTATAAATATTGTATTTTGCAGGAATTTTTCTCATTTTTGAAAAGTCCCATTCCCTTCCACAAAAAAAACGATGATTTATTTGTTAAGTAAGCTTTGAAATGCGAGAAACACCTTGTTTTTGCCTTATTTTGCTCAAAAATGTCTTTTTTATTGATTTTGAATGTCGAAATTTCATTTTTTATCATTTATAAAATACATCAATCTGTCGGAAATTCCCTCAGCTTCAAAATGCATGCATTGGTTTTGCAAAAAACTGTATTGTTTTTCCATTTATTAGGCTTAACAATGCAAAAAAAAAAGTCGTTTTTTGATCTAAAAAATTAAAAAAAGCCGCAACGTAAACCGATTTGGTTTTTAGTGGATTTCTGTTAGTTTTGACCCAAATAATAAGGAGAAAGACAAATTCTTCATGTTGGCGAACCTGATATAACAAGAGAAAATTTTTCTTTTAGTGTTCAGATGGTTAAAAGTGCCTTGTCAACAGAAAAAGTGCCAATACTTGAACCAGATTTATCATACTTTAATATTTTAAAAAATGAATAAACAATAAATTGAAAGAGACAATAAAGGAGGAATGTGAAAGTTAACTTTTATAATTAATACTCTTTTTTTTCCTACCTAGAAAATAATTATTTCACTTTAATGATTCATGCATAAAACATTTATCGGTTTTATAAGAATGAAGAAATGCCGGATTTAGGGAAATCTTAGTTCCCAAGGAAAAAGTGGAACAAGCATTACCATCGATTTTCAATGCCACTATAATCTAAACCTTTAGCATGATTCAAACGAGCTATATAATTCTTGATGCTATTGTATAGAAATCTATTGAACTGTATTCCTATTTCCCATTCTACCAACTGTGGGTGACCAAATTTTGCAGTTCAAAACCTACTTTACTGTAACCTACTCCAACTTTACTAGTTCTGCATTTCATTCTACAGTAACAACCTGTAATTCACTAATAATGTAGTCAATTTAAACTTCTATTTTTTTTTTCTTGCAAATATCTTGGAAGTTACTAAACATTTTTTTTAGTGCATCAGGCAGGTAACTGAGATCAAAAGATAAAAGAGAAGAAGAATAACCCTTTTGCTTTGTCTAAGGAGGTACGTTCAATGAATGAATCAATATAAAGTCTGCTAAGAGCACTACTTTTGGCATAAGTTTCATTATTTCTATGAATATATAGGTTTTGTGACCGTAAATTGTTAAACTTAGGATTCAAGATTTGCGAGGAATCGGTCAAATAAAACAACTCGTCTCTTTTCCAACGTTTCGACAAATACGAGGGTCGTTTGAAAAGTCCGTGCAAAGTCAGAGAGATAGCACCACTGGCGCGTATCGAGGTTATGTTTAGTTAGTAGCATCTCTTAGAAGAACACACACCAAGTTTCAGCCAGATCGGTCTATTTCTTTGTGTTTGGCATTCGTTTGAATCGAGGAAGTCGAGTGATTTTCAAAAAATGGACGAAAAAGAATTTCGTGTGTTGATTAAACATTACTTTATGAAAGGCAAAACGCCTCAGGAGACTAAAGAGAAGCTTGATAAACATTATGGTGACTCTGCACCTTCGATTAGAACAGTTTATAAGTGGTTTCAAAATTTTCGGAGTGGCCATATGGGTACAAGTGACGCTGAATGTTCTGGACGCCCTGTTGAGGTTACTACTCCAGAAATCATTGATAAAATCCATGATATGGTGATGGATGACAGAAGAGTGAAGGTGCGTGAGATTGCTAGTGCTGTGGGCATCTCGAATGATCGGGTACATAATATTTTGCATCAAGATTTTGGATATGACAAAGCTATCCGCAAGATGGGTGCCGCGATTGCTCACGCTTGACCAAAAACGAAATCGTGTGAAGTGTTGCAAGGACGGTTTGCAGCTGTTACAGAAGAATCCGCAGGACTTTAAGCGTCGTTTCGTCACTGTGGATGAAACATGGATACATCACTACACTCTTGAGACCAAAGAACAATCTAAACAATGAGTTACCAAGGGGGAATCTGCGCCAAAAAAAGGCAAAGACCGTTCCTTCGGCCGGAAAGATTATGGCGACTGTCTTTTGGGATTCGCAAGGAATAATCCTCATCGACTATCTGGAAAAGGGTAAAACTATTACGGTGCATATTATTCATCGTTATTGGACCGTTTGAAAACCGAGCTGCAAGAAAAACGCCCACGATTGGCCCACAAAAAAGTGCTTTTCCATCACGACAACGTACCAGCTCACACCTCAGCAGTTGTGGTCGCAAAATTAATGGAAATAGGGTTCCAACTCGTTTCACATCCCCCCTATTCTCCAGACTTTGCTCCCTCGGACTACTATTTGTTCCCCAATATGAAGAAATGGCTGGCGGGATAAAGATTTTATTCGAACGAGGAGGTGATTGCAGAAACGAATGGCTATTTTTCAGACTTGGACAAATCCTATTATTAGGAAGGGATCAACAAACTAGAGCAGCGTTGGACGAAGTGTATAAGCCCAAAAGGAGACTATGTTGAAAAATAAAAAAAGTTTACCCCAAAAAATTAAGTCGTTTTTATTTTTGCATGGACTTTTCAAACGACCTTCGTATATTGTCCTCTTCTATATATATATGTATATATAGTATGTATATATATATATATATATATATATATATATATATATATATATATATATATATATATATATGGAAAAAAACGAGTTTAAGCGAAATTTTCTTGAAATGTGCCACATAGTAAAACAGAACAACGCAGTTAACTTTAGAACAGAGACGTCGAATTTAGCCAACTGCTACAATTTTATCATTAAAAAATAAATAGATATCCAAATTTTGTACATAATTATTGCTGGGTATTTTTAAATTTACTTCAAATCTTTTGGTTATTTGTTATTTAGTGCATAAGGGTTATTTGGTTTCTCCTGTGTTTTGCGTTTAACGGTTTTTGTTGTTTAAAGAAATTTCCCAATATTTATTGTATTTACTCTTTTGTTGTAATTAGTCTAGTGTATCTGTCCAATTGTAATTACCAAAATTCCCGTGTAAGTCCCGCTATATCTGTATATATGTACCTGGTTCTCCAGTTCTGGCTCTTAGTTTCCTGTAACTCAACCAACCCGCATAGCCACGTAAGTTTCAATTAATTATAAAGAATTTATTGTATTTTACTGTTTATTTTTGTATTACTGATTTTTACTGTTTTTTCTATGTTACTGACTCTGTAAATTGTTTTGTATTTGTAATATCCAGGCCCTGAAGAGGACAATAATATTTGTCGAAACGTTGGCAAAAAGACGAGTTGTTTTATTTGACCGATTCCTCGCAGTATCTTCCATCCTAAGGTTTTCATTATTTCATTATTTTTACAAGTTAGGAGACAATTAGTAACCAAAATTGGTCGGACTACTTCAAAGTAAGAGCTCTTGCTCAGAGAAGAACCTTTAACACACGCCATTAGAAGCGAGATAGCCATGAACGGGCTTATCTACGGTCAATCGAACTCTTCTCCAAGAAATTTGTAACTAGAATTTGATTTTCTCTTAAATTATAAAATCAATATTAAACAAATAAAAATTGAACTCATTTAAATTTTCCTTTGAAGTAAGCACTTCCATCTTGGATTGCAAAAGAAACCAGGAAATACCGAAAAAAGATGAATACGAATATATAAGGTGATAACAGTAGACTAAAATCACTGCCATCTTGAACTAAAAGTGACATGAATGCAGCAAATGGATGTGTCACTATTTAAAATAAACCTTCCCAAGTTAGGAATGAGTCTTTGGTAAAAAAAAGAAAAGAAGAAGAATGGAATCAATTAATCTAGTCCAGATTTAGAAGGCAGTGAAAAGGAAACACTAATAATCAACCTGTCTGTCCACGTGGGGCTACCAAATAAATCATTTAAGAAGAAATAACACAGCTATACAGTTGTGAAATTGCAGTAAAAACAATTTTTGTTTGTATTATTTTCTTTAAGAAAAACAAAAAATAATAGAAAAGCATGAAGACTGAATATAAGATTACGAATTTCTCCAAAAATTTATCTTGATCAAAATGTAGAAAAAGAAAAAATATTTTTCTAAATTTAGAATAACACAACTGTATGACGTCCAACTTGGATCATAAGTGATATGATTTATGTTGATGGATTACAACACATAACAGGATGGGGATTCCCGTCGGGCACAGAAATGGAAAGTCATCTCTCTCAGCTACCACCATTTCTACCTCGCAACTTTTATCTAAATATTTATTATTTGAGATTTGCATTTTCAAAGAAGAAATATTTGTGATTCTTATAGAATAATATTTATCATTTCACTTTCTGTAGTATTTTTCTTTAACGTTTTGATTTATTTGCTTTTTTTACACCCAGCGATAATACACATGGTTGAGATTCTCTGAATAAAATGTGATTTGTAAAAATTCAGTATTACTTCCTAAGATTACCGAACGATCATTTCGGTTAGTGGTTACCAAGTGACCGCGACAAGAAGTTTAGATGACCAAGGAGTGCCACTAAATATTAAGTTTTCTTAACCAGTTAAGCGTGGAATTTAGTTTTTCCCCACAGTATGCGGAATTAAAATCAGACAATGACGTGGTATACACGTCGAACGCAGGGCAAAACAACCAAAACTTTATAACGTCATAATAGTCACTGCAAGCGACTTTTTCTGCAATTTCTGGGGCTTGAGATTACCAGAGCATTCTGTGCTCATTCAAAATCTTGCACCGCTTCACGTTATGCATTGCCTCTAGTTAACTAGGGACGCAAGAGCTTTTAAAAGGAAGAAAAGAGCTTTGAATTCTGTGCAAAATGAAATCATGCTCGTACTGAGAAGTCTGAACCTCTATCTAAGGTAAAAACGGGGCATTGCACAAGGGTTGAGAGCTTCTATTTGTGTGCCTAATTCCCAATCTCTAATGGGGAGACCCAAACATGTACCAACCACTTATCATTTTGCTGACTCCCACCGCAGTTCTATTGGTAAGATAAAGGAAACATCCCACCAAATAATATTCTTATTGTATTTTATTAAAATTTCGAGTTTTTATAGATAATGGAAATTTTATATTTTTTACAACGAGTGTACACGTCAACGCACCGTAACAGAGATATGGCTTGACGTGTATACTTAACACACGTCAAATGCGCTTAACTGGTTAATAACTGCTCATTCAAGGTTAAATATTGTTGAATCTAATATTAAACATTTACCTAAGAAAACTTCAAAATTTTGGTTCGAACCTTGATTAACACTAAACCTACCGACATTTATGCATAACTATTCCTACCATGACCGGTCAAATGATCGGACTTTAAAATCACTTAAATTTCTTATTTTAGAATGAAGATAATAATTATTTAACTACGAAAAAGCATAGTTTCTTTTGTTTAAAAATAAATCTCGTAGATTTTACTCTTTTATGCATCATTTTTTATAATTACAGGCTTCTCAATTGCAAATTTCCCGCATACTTACTTTTTACAGTTTAGACATCATTTTTTAGTCTTATTGCCTTTGCAGTATCTTATTTGGCTATTTTCCGACCATTTGTTCGTGTACTAATATTTGTCATGCTTTTGCAATGGTAACACAAATTTTGCCTAGAAATTTAGCTTCCGGTAGTTTTTTATACAAAATCCATGGATTTATTCCGGGGCTAAGTCTAGGATATTGAAAACTATTAGTTGAGACCATCTCCGAGGTATTCCACGGTTATATTTCTTCCACGAGCTGTATACATTTCTGCTAATTTCAGAGCGACAAACTCCCCAAACGGAACTATAGGTTCTCTGCTTTCACGTTTTCCCAAAGATGGAAAGCTTTTTATTGCATCGAACGCTAGCCAAGATTTGATACCAAATTTTTCCGGTTTATTTGGCAAGTACTGAGTAAATCTGCATCTTGACTTCGTTGGGAAAAAATGTCCTTGGAAGAGATATATGCTCTTGGTTAGAACAGTTTTGACTGTTCTCTACGAATTTGTTCCAAAATTTAGAAATCAAAGCAAATTTATCGGTTTGTAAGCGATTATTTCTTTGATCCACTCGAATAAACCTCAAAATTTCCGTCTATACATTTCTGCTCACAGTGTTTGAGAAGAATGCTCGTCCCTATTTTTGTTCCATAGAAAAGGGCAATATCGTACATTTTTCGCCTCATATGCACCACATGCAAACAATAATCCGATAAATGCATTATCAAATTGAGTTTTTAAGAGAATTCTGTTACAAAAATAAATAAATAAATAAAATAAAATATTAAAATAAGTAAATAAAATGAAAATATTCAACCGGTCAAATGACCGGTCGCGGTAGTTAAGACGGACTAAAACGGACTAATATAAAATCAAATATCAGGAAAAGAAGTGAATATTAAAAAAACAATTGTATACATATTTTAGGAAAAGTCGTGAAGTCTAATGGCGGTATGATGACGCTGTAAATAGAAAATTTAAACCAAATTTAAAAAACCAATTGCCCGGTCGTGGTAGGTTTAGTGTTAAGAGTTCTAAAACACCCTTCATTTGAGACTCCACAGCAACTCGCCAATGACAGATCTTCTCCCCCGTACTCTGGGTGAAGTTCAAAAAGAAGAACTGGGAGCCAGTAGTCAGGGTCACAACTTGGAACCAAAAACCCTTGATGAATCTTGTCAAATTTTCTTTCGATTAAAAATAGAAGAATCGGACCTGAAGATTTTCGATCACAGTCATCTTTCAAGTAGCATAACTTCATCGAATTCCTGGTTTTCAGCAAGATGGAACAATTTGTCATTAAAATTTTCATAAATTTTTTTATTTACATTTAAAAACTTATCCTAAAATGTTCGCAACTCGCACTATTTGCTTGCCAACTACCAATTATCAACGATGAAAATAAAATTTAATTAATTTATTGACGTAAATTATGATAATGATTTCAAATACGAAATTCAGCATGCACAGAAGACTTTCTTTATACAAATAAATTAATTAATAAATAAAAAATAAATGATAATATCTTTCTCTTCTAATTGAAAAGATGAATAAGATCTAATATAATTTAAACTAATAAAATATTACTAATAAAAAATTAAATTGTCTGGAGGTCGCTTTAAATTTGCCCACCTACGTAACTTCCCAGTCATAAGATGGCGCAATCCAAGGTCTTTCACCTTGGGCTTTTTTAATGTCGCAGCATCCCAAACGTAAGCAATGTTTTTACTATATACGTACATATATATTTTTGTTTAATCAAAACTACGTAATTAGGGTTTTTCTTTGGGTGAAAAATCATTTCTGTAAGAAGGAAAAGAATATTAGAACAAAAATAGTATAATATTTACCAAAAATGGTTAAAATAATAATACTTTAAAAAAATAATATAATATTTAGTATTTCGCAACAGAGAAGTAATTGTTCAACTAAGAGTTCAAAGTTTTTGCTGAGCAAACGTTTTAAATAAAAGTTAACTTCGTTATTAAATTTTTGGAATGAAAACTTTTTAGAATAGAATGAAGAATGCGCAACTTGTGCTAAGAATCAATGTTAACAGGCAAACTGAATTAAACGTTTGGAGAAAGTAGGAGATGAATAATTTTTACACGAATATCAGATCTCACCTCCGCCTTCTTTACACCTTTCTTGGAAGTTTTATAACGATGCATTACAATACCGGATGTAATAGTAAACACTTTTTGTTACATTGACAATAGGAAATGAGTGAACTAAATTGAAAGATGGGTGGAATATTTTTGAAATTACTTTCACAATTTTATCTACTTTTTTTTCCTGATATTAAAATCAAACGAATCATAACCCTACCTTAATAGTATTTCCTGGCCGTAATTCCTGGAGCAGCGAGGGTAATGTGGTTTAGGGATAAAGGATTATTCCACAATCTATTGTAAGTGTCTTACGACAGGTGACTGGAATAAATCGTGTTGCGGAATTTTGGTTTGTAGGATTTGAATATAGTCTAGGTTTAGTATGTTTTTGAGATTCTGTAGAGTTCTAATCTTATCAGATTAACTGGTGTTAACAGTAAATATATATAATGGTTTTTAGTGACCGTAAAAATATTATATTAAGGATTCAAATTGGCGAGGAATCGGTACAAATAAATTGGCAAAAAAAAGACGAGTTGTTGTTTTTATTTGGACCGATTCCTCGCTAATTTGAATCCTTAATTTAACAGTAAAGTACGCGCAAACAACCAAAAGTTTACAACGTTGTAATAATCACTGCAAGCACTTTTTTCTGTAATCTATAGGGCTTGAGATTACAGAGCATTCTGTGCTCATTCAAAAATCTTGCACCGCTTCACGTATGCATTGCTCTAGTTAACTAGGGACACAAGTTGCTTTTACAAGGAAGAAAAGAGGCTTTGAATTCTGTGCAAAATGAAATCATTCTCGTACTGAGTTCTGAACCTCTATCTAAGGTAAAAACAGCATTGTTCAGTAAAGTTCGTTTGGTAGCAGAAGGATGCTTCCTTTAAGTTTGGATTGTAGGTTCCTAAAAAAAAGTCGATTCCCCAAGAACGTGTTCCATGGGTGTGATGAAAGGATTATATAGGTAGCACTGGCTTCTTTGATTAAAGTGAATACAATGTATTGGGATTTGTGAAGATTGATTGTAATTTTATATGTGCTAGCTAGGACTCGATTGAGATTGACGTAGATGAGAACTAACCTATGAGAATTACACTTCACTTTTACCGTAGACGTTCTGTGAATAGAAAAACTGAATTCTAATGGAAAATTAAGAGACATTAGAGAAGGAAGATGTTAAGGATAGAAGAAAATGAAGCCAATAAAATGGGATAATCAAAATGAAGGACCTATGACAGGTGCAATATCTAAGAAAGGACATAATTTGGCCATTAAGCATAGAATATTACTGCAGCAATTAAAACAAAAGTAATAATAATGTAATTTGGGATTTCCGTTTGACGCAACAGGTCCTTAAACTTCCGCTATTTCTGGGAAATAGGGAGGGATGCAAAAGGGGGAAGAGAGAATTTTTCTAAAAATAGGTTTTTTCCTGCTTAAAGGATTCGAAAAAACTCAATCCTTCAGGAATCCACTTTAATTTCCAGTTCTTTGTAACTAAGAAGTGATTGTCTAAGAGACTAGCTCAGTGTGATTGAGAGAATGCAGTTCATGCTTAACCATCAAGCACCAAGATCGTATGGAACAGTACATGTAGCAATGAAGATTAGACCCAAGATATTGAACTAAAAAGAAGGGCTATGTAGACGGAATTTGAGGAAGATGAAATGCCAAAGAGGCCTCTCTGCAAAGTGGAACTTCTTTGCGCTAGAGCAAAACCTTGACAGGTTTCTGTCCTCCTCAATGGGTCACTTCAGGTGATTCTGTTGGTGCTTTCCAATTAAAAAATATCAGAAGAACCAGTTAAAGGCCAATATTATCTTTCTTACATCTTTATCAATTCCAATTGTGTTCAGTCAATCTTCTTCATCTGCATATCTTGAAGATTCAATTTAATTCTACCCTTACGATTACAACGAGATCTTCCACTTGTGTTAAGGGCGAACACGGTTTAATACCCACATTTATAAAAGCAACATGCAAAGCCTAAATCTTGTCTTCCGAGTACAAGCTATTATTGATTTAACTAGTATATATATTTATTTATATTTACATTTATTTCCCGTAGAAGCACCATTTCGCAAATCTGACTCGATCGCAATCAAGTAAAGTAATGCCTATTTTTATAGGCGGACTTTACGTCCAACTACTAAATTAGGTATCGTGGATGGAGGCGACTAGGCGATACTTTACAATTCAATTCTCACATTAACCATTAAATAAAATGCAAGGCTTAGACCGGGAATCGAACCCAGTACCACAATACTTCATAGTTTTGCAGGCCTTGCCTCTAAACACTCGGCTACCGTGACGCCTAACTCGAATGCAATGGCAATTTTTTTTCCTCCAGGCGGGGCTTAACTTAGAACTACGAATTAGGTGTCACAGACGGAGACGGAAGCTCTTTACTATAAACAATTTTTTTCTAACAAATAAAAAAGTAGCCATACGCGGGATTCGAACTGGGGATTTTCCACTCACAAAGCCAAGCTCTTGACCACTAGACCAACAGCAGCCCCAACTCTATCGCAATAAAATTCCATTAATAAAACAAAGAAGAGCCTAAGAGTAAAGCATTAAATTGACTTCCATTCAATTATTTTTTAATTCATTTTCAATTAACGGTGAATAGTTGTAAAATCACAAAGCCTACAGTAAAGTATACTAGTTGTTATTACAGAATATGCTAGCATTTTTTAATAACCGTAAGATTTCAACTTTATCCCAGTAAAGTCCTTGACATTTTAATTAAGATAACAACAATAAAAATAACAACTTTCTACAATTACAGTTTATATTATCATTTCAATTACAATAATTAGAACTTTGATATTCAATAATTGCGATAATAACAACGAAAATAATACTAAAGAAAGAAAAAAAAGTATATAAATACAGAAGTAGACAATTCGTAGTTGAACCATTACATTAAGGTGATTCTTGCTATATTCTTTATTCATGAAATAGGGAGTTTCGTGCCCAATTCGTGACCAGTTTGCTATGGTTACAAAGTTAAAAGGTTGGAATATTGTGTGTATGTATTTTATGCTAGAGAGGGGGTAAGAGAGAGATTGGATAAGTTGGAGAGCTAAGAGGCTAACCGTATGGAGCTTGGACTGAAGAGGGCGTAGCCTCGACAAGGTCGGCCGGCAACCGGGGCAAGGTCTGCCCTGAGGAAGTTGTACAGCAGCTCTTAAGCAGTATGTAGCAGTTAGCTCTCGCCTATATAAACACACATGCAATATATATGTACCTATTCCAATCTTACTCAACACTTCGAAACTCTTACGCAATTAGTTTGCCAAGGTATAACTAGTTCGCATATTATAACTACCACAAGAAGTAATATAAATATTATTTAACTAAAAGAAATATTATTTTTCTGCAACCATGTAGGGAAGTTCTCATTACTCAATTAAAATCAGCTGTGTAATGCCCAACTTCCCACACTAGTGGGGGGGAAATTCCCATTAGTGTCACTTTCCGCACAAGTGAGTGGAAAAACTTTATTGTGCTTCCTTGATATAAGAAGTTTTGTTATTAACATAAATATTTTCTGTAAAACTCTAATAAGCTTATTTAAATTTATTTTATTTAAATAATTAAAAAACGAATATTAAAAAATAAAATAAAAATTGAAAGGAATATAGAAATAAAAATAATACTTTAATAAATAATTAGATATTTTTAATTATAACAGTTAAAAAGGTTATAGTGTTACCTTATAGAAATTTAAAATGGATTCTAGTGATTCCTGTTTAGAAAACACTCCTCCATCAATAAAAGAAACAGCAGAAAATGTAATAAGTAATGTAAATACGTAAGTAATGTAAATAATTGTAATATAACAATAAATGTTTATAATAAATAAATTACTTTTTGTAGACTGTAAAAATGAAATTTTTAATTTTATTAGTTAATAAATGGTTGCAGAAAAAATATAATATTTAACTCTAGTGTAAAGTATTTTCCTCACACTCGGCAATTTGCACTTGCACTCGCCTCGCTTCGCTCGCTCGTGCGTGCAAACCCTTCCTCGCGTGAGGAAAAGTACTACTTTCCACACTTGTTAAATAAATAACTATATTACAATATTATTATTAAATTAATCAAGTTACGATGGGGGAAATTTAACTAGATCAAATCGCAAAATTTCTAAACTCCGAAAAGAAGATTTCCCTTTAGTTGGTGATTGCCAAGTTAAATATAGTATCATTTCTCAGTTTTGATTCATAAATATGAATATAAACAGATGAACTACTAACAGTAAGAGTCAATAATTCAAAAGAGACATAATAAAAACCTTCCTATAAAAGAATACACAAATATATTCTAAAAATACTGGCCATTTTGAAATAGTTTGGAAATACCATTTACATAAAAGTATTATCCATTCACAATAATTGTATTTTCCAAAAATATTTTAGGTTTAAGGCAAAAGATGGTACCATTGTGAATACCTTAATACCTGTGTAACAAATACAGGCAAATACTATATCTTAAGATTTATGAAATGGTTTCTTAAACCAAATTGTTATATAATAGGGCTAAATAAAAAGTGATGGAATATTAATATATGAAACTCGTGTCCTAGGCATATTTGATTGAGTTTTGAAAAAAGGTTTTGTAATATTATTTTCGAAAATAGAGGAGAAAAGTGGTAATATGGGACGGGATTGGAATTTGGGACATCCCTGTTTTTGTGAAACCCTGTAGTGCTATCTGTTAGTTTTTGGTGCCTTACTTACTCTTTGGGGTAGGCTTTGTCTGCTGCAGAAGGCAGCGCCGTCAATCGGGTGGCAGTCCAAGAGAGGACCGTGTTGATTTTGTCAGTGCTAAAAAGTTTTCTTAAGGTTGATTTTCCTCTGCTTTTGGTTAATACCGAGGAAAGTATAGAATAATTACCCTTAGACATTAAAAATGTAGAATGTAGAGAGTTTTAATTGCTAGTATTATGGATTTCAAATATGAATGTATATTGGGAAAAAAATGAGGTTATATCGTACGCGGTGTATGGTGGTATTATGAGACAGCGTTGTCCCATGTAACAACCTCGACAATCGTCTGCCGAACAAATGTGAAAAGTGGCACTGAGGACGAACTAGTGTCATAATTTTTTTTCTCTACAGGGTACTTTAAAGGGCCTAAAAAGATCATTTCTCTAAGAAGACTGATTACACCCTAATTTTTATCCTTAATGTACGATAATTGTGTAAAATATACAGTTTTGTGGCATATTTAAGGCTTATTTTTACAATTCATGGAGAAACGGAGAACATTAACTATAATTATCAGTTACTGTGGAAACACTAGCAACGATAACAAAGCGTTTTTTGAAAATTCAAAAATATTAATAAAAATCTCAAATATGCCTACTAAGGCAGTCAAGAAGGTGGTGAACGTGGCTGGAAAGCGTAAAGGGACGGAGAGTGGATCGGTCCCTACCACTAGAAGCATGTTGCGCCAACCGGATGTGAAGGTAGCTATGGAACTGACTGAGGTAAGCACCAACCAAGAAGCAAACAAGGTAAGTGATGAACAAATTTACACCAAGGCGAACAAAAGTACAAATGGATACACAAATATGGCATATCAAAGTACGGATTTAGGACCCTTTTATGTTATAGTGGAAAGCACTAACAAGGACAAAAAGGGGCTTTCGAGGGTGCACCCAATGTCAGTTGGGAAACTATTATACGAAAAACACATGGACATTGCCAAAAGTATCGACGGAATTAAAAAGCTCGGCGTAAATAGAATGAGAGTTGAGATGAACAATGGGGTAGCGGCCAACAGATTAGTGAGTTCCGCAATTCTAAAGGAAAAGGGGTTCCGAGTATACATACCCAGATATTTATTGCAGAGAAGGGGAGTAATTAGGGATGTAGACACGGATCTGACAGAAGAGGAGATAAAGGAGGTTATGAGGGGCCCATTAGGGGCTGAATACCAGCTAATAGAAATCAGAAGATTAAAGCGAAAAGTGATAGACAGGGATACGAAAGAAACAAAATTCGTTCCCACTCGGTCGGTTTTGTTCTCGGTTAGGGGACAGCAGTTACCACAATACGTGTATATACATTACGTAAGATGCGAAGTGTAAATTATTATGTGTGCCCACATTGCGACCACACTTTCTGTAAACCCAATATGGCACCACCGCAGACTTTTTCATTGTAACTCCTGACTCCTTGCTGTGTAATCCACTCAGGACTCCAAATTTACAAAGACAAATAATGTATGTCTATGAATTTACTTCAGAGTAGATTTTAAATTCTGTTGTGTTCAAAATATGCAAGGTAAAAAAAGACTGTCTCTTATTACCACCTTCTCATCTAAATAAATTTTTTACAAAAATTAAAATATAAAATTATGAATGAAAGATAAAAAATTGTTTGGGACACATTCTTAGATTTGTGGAACTTTGAAAATGCAGAGCTAGTTGGGACGTGCATTCTAAAGTATCTATTTACTAAATACAAATAGAAATACAAAAGAACACAAATTAAACTACGAATAATTTATTCGACCAAAAAGCAATCAAATTTGTTTCCGATCTAAATAAAATTGTCTAAAACATTTTAATCTGAAAGTTTGAAACCAGAAAACAAAATTAGGTCGTGAAATAAAATTAATAACGCACAAATTAAGGCGAAAGTAGTGCAAAACAGAGACGAAAAAATCAATCTCAAAAAACTTCTGTTTCTTAACAAATGAAAGGAAGTCCACAATGTTTATTATGAAAGTTAAATTGATCAAGATAGAAGTGCGAGACTGGGGCCTTAAACAGGATGTAGGCAAAAAAAGAGAACAATATGCGGTACATTCTCAAGATAACCGCACGTGCTTTTTGTAGTCCGTTGCACATAAATATGTTGAACTTATTTTAAAGGTAGCTGTTATTTAAAGTTTGCTGAAGAACTATTTATTTTCTGGCATCCCGCAAGACAGCATCCAAGGACCCATTCTTATATTCCATGGCAGACATCTACGGACTTATCCTACAGCAACGCTATCCTCACATCTTTGACTTTCTGGTAGTCACCCTAATCTGTCTCAAGACTGCCTTCGCCTGATAATTGAGTGATGATTGTGCAGGCAAATAAAATCAAAGGCATATTTAACTGAGACGACCTGTTGCATGATGTACATACAAGGAACTACATCAGCTGGAGGTTTTTACCTGGATATTAAACAGGCTTGGACCCACATAACGACAGGAAAGAGAACAACCGAACGGAAATACAGACAACAAAATCGGCTAATCGCAAACAACTCCGCAGAAGATGAACACATACATTTCTAAGACGAATCTTTAGGGTTCAGCCAAGCCGTTCGATACCCAAGAAAGAGCAGTCCTTCCAACCCAACGACTTCGGATGACTCGTCAAAGTGCTTTACTACATAATCAATGACACGCACCGTAAATACCTATCAATTCCTTTTATATCCGAAATAACCTGTTGCAGCTTCAATACCTACCACACTAATATACCAAGGTCTTCCTTTCCTGTAGTTAAAGCCCTATCTTTCAGTTACCAGTCTCTTCGAAACCTACCGTACCACTTAAAACAACGATAGTAGCAAGATCTCATGATCAAGTCAGACCCAAATTCCTGGAGAGTTCCAAGCAAAGGTTGGCATCTTTAAACACGTCTCAGGGGATTCTGTATGTATTGTTACGTGCATATATTACCTCTATTTATTTGTAGAGGATACAATGATAATAAAAATAATTGTATTCGATACACTAAAGGAACATTTAAAAGAAGACTCGAATGTGTCGGACAGAAGAATTAACAGAAGCAGTTACAATTTCTAACTGAAGCCAATGATAAATGATATAACAGCAGTCAATAAGCAAAGATTAGCAAATTAAGCAGTACGGCCGTCAAAGATTTTTGAATGTCGCCTCAAAGAAGCATGACCTTAAAGAATTTTAAACGCCCAACAATTAATATTCTTTTAATAATAATAATTTATTGACATTTTCAATTTAATTTAAATTAATATCCAGGAAATAATTTATAGTACCTTGACATATTAGATATGTAAAATACGTTAAACTGCCAGCAATAACTGATTTTAAGGGGAGGTGGTAAATGTTATGGGAATTTATTAACTCGCAAGTAGGCTGCCTGATAATCTAATATAAGAATTAATTTTTTATTTAATTTTACACTAAATAGAGACAGATATCTTAACCTAACCCTCACACCACCATCTCTAACGATCTAATTCTTCTATTCTCATCAAACTCCGAAATTTGGGACTAATCTAAATTCTTACTGCTAATAAAAGTTTGTATAACCAGTCAAACTCGTTTAAAAAATCACATTATAACGATATGTACATTGTTTACATTGAGGTTTCTGTAAGGTTTTCCTGAATTAATGTGACATCAGCGTCAGTGGCTATACTGAATGGGACAACTAAATATATAGTTACTTGTTGAAAATGTGATTAGGTTGGCAGTGCTGGACAGGAACTTTGACTTTATCCGTTGTAGCTCGCTTGTTTATTGTATTCCTGACCGTATTCGGATATTCATCCACCAATAGAGGTAGATTAATCTATTTGGTGTTGAGGTTTCCGTTTCGTACTACACAGTCAGCTAGTTTTAATCAAATTTAATCGAATAAAAGTTGGGGTAAAATTAGAAAGTAACTAGGGATTCGATAAAATGGCAAGATAACACACTTTGTCGGTATCATATAGATGAAATTAACATTTAAGGGGTTGATTTTGTAGATGGAATAATGTCATTTAGGTAAAAAAAGGGGACAAATCAGAAATGAAACCTCTTAAGAACCTTTCAAGATGAATAGCAATCCTTCTTAATATAAGACCTTTCTCCATAACTTTTTACCGTTTCCTGCGTATATTTTCTTAGCTTTCAAATCTACAATAGAATATTCAAAGGATATATTTTTTTTTAGAGTATAGTTTAAGAGTAAGGGTAAAGTCTAGACGGTGAGAGTAAAGTTCATCTATTTATCTGGAGAGTAGGTTGAGGAGGCGCCCTTGCCTTAATGTCACATTGATATCGGTCCAAGGAATGTTCGTTCTCTATTCACTGCAGCACCCCGCAAGTGTCGCTGTTGCAGTATACCGAGAGGAGGGGCAAAAAGAAATAGTGCTAGTTTAATATTAGGTGCAGCTAATTGGAGTGCATTTCTATATAGTCTGTGGCCATCAGTCTGGCTCTTAAGAAAAAACTTACAAATATTAATTACTAGCAAACAAATTAAAACATACAGCATTTTAAGAATAACAATATTACTAAATTAGATTGTTTAAAATGTGTTTTAGACTCATAAAACAGTTTCAAGTTTACTTATCATACTCAGGGGTATTGATTTAGTCTGCGGCTACAGATAAGTTACTGGTCTATATTTCGCAGTCTAGCCCTTAAAGGCGGAGTTGATTCTTTGAAATCTTACATGTTGTGAACATGTTCAAGCATTTAAGAAGGAGTACTTCCGGATCAATTATTCCGCAGAACTTAAATAACAAAAATTTGAATTTGTTCTGAAATTAAAAAAATTAAAAACTTTTTTCCGTATTAAGAATAGGCCTCAAAAAGTGCTTTTACGACCAAAGTTCATAATAAAAAAAGTTGCGAGATATCGATACTTCCTGCGACGAGTGAAGGAGAGATGAAGAAGTAAAAATGATCGAGAACTATATTTTTTTTAACAAATTACATCATCGCTACTAAGAGGAGACCAAACGGTTGGTTGGTTGGTGGTCTAAAAATGGCGAAGAGGGAATTTTTTTTAAAAAAAATGAAGTGGCTACTTTCTATTTTCGTATATCATCAAAGGTTGATTAAATAGTTTTGCGCAGAGAATTTAATTTCCAGAAGGTTACGATCACACTGGGCCTGGCAGATGACAGCCTTTGTAGGTTCTGTGCAGGAAGAGGAGGAGGAAACGGCACTGCACGTGTTGTGTCAGTACGAAAGGCTAAGGGTGTTACTTTTCGGGGAAGAAAAAAACCAAGGCCAAGGAGAGATCTTTACCCAGGAGTCGCTCTCCAGGATTAAGAGTGTGATTAAACGGACGGAGCCCGGCCACTTAATTGGCCCGGAGCCCTTTTTTGGAATCTCCAAGTATTTTAAGACTGTGGCCATTAAACTACGGGTGCAGACTAGGTCACAGGAGTGGTGGCTTGCCACCACTGGTCAGAGACAGGCGAAGGAGTTTATTAAAGGCTATTCGCCAAGGCTGACTGCAGAATTAATCCATCAAAGCCGTGGGGCTATAAGGATAATTGTAGGCTTATTTATTGGCCACTGCAGGCTCAGAAAACATACGCATCGCATGGGCCTGGCAGATGATAGCCTCTGGAGGGCAAGCTCCAAAGTTGGGGGAGGGGGGCCACAATAGATCCAAAGGGGTCGCAGTGGCGTAGGCCTCGAGGCCGCCCTATTCTAATCTAATCTACGATCACATACTGTACTTCTAAGATAGTTAAAACACCGAATACGATCAGACATAGTAAAATAATGCTTGTTATGTCGTATAAAAAACTGAGCAATAAATTAGCACGATTTGTTAATGATTAATAATAAAAATGAAAACTTAATAGTTTAGAACACAAACCCAATAGTGCACCAAAACAATTATTGAAATATTGGAAATCCATTTCTAAATTTAGTTAAATTTAATACGGTTCGGTTATTTTCAAACAGTTTTTCATTTAATTATTCTAAAAATGTAAACTTTAAATTAACTTTCATTGAAGCATTAATTAAGACAATTAACGGTAAAAAGAATGGTAAGAAGGTTGCTGAAGCATGAATCTTCTAAAAGGAAATACTGTTCTGTTGGACCCTTCACTTCTGCTCCTGTTTCCTTCTTCATCAACCAAAAAAAATCCACTTTTTATTTATGTACTTTAAATTTTTATACAAAACTTCAACTTTTATACAATTATTATATGTATAATTTTGTGTATATAATATGATCATTTTTAGAAACCGATAATTTAAAGGAGAAAATCCTTCTTATGGGCTATCTAAAACCGGACACAGTTATTTTCAGATACAGACACTCATATCCCTTTCAGTAAAAATTCCAAAGCATTTCCGCTTTGTCTGGCTCTATGAAATATGATAGGTGTATTCTAAATAGATTTATCTCAAAATGAATTCATTTAGAATAGAATGAACCTATAGTAAAGATTAATTAAATAGCCCGAAAAAAGAATTACATTATTTATTTTTTTTAATTTGTTAATAATCTAAGGCGCGTCAACTTTTGAGATTATTGGCGCCCGGAGCTTTCTTCAGTGCACTGCCGGCCTCCGGACAGTGTTCTCTCGTTACAGACAAAACTGTCCATCACCGAACAGTGAGCTGTTAAAAGCTCCTAGGAAGAGAAAATCTAAGGGTCTGCAGCTGGATTCGAACCCGTGATCTCCGCTTGGGAATCCAATACGCTAACCGCATAGCTATTCTCTTCCCTAAATCATTCTCGTTATTTAATATATATGAGGTCTGTAAATTAAGTAATGAAACTGATTTTTTTTAAATTTTTTTATTCAAAAAGAATCACAATTCTATATTGTCACCTTCAAAATAACTTCCTTCTGAAGCCACACAGCGCTGGAGACGTTTCTTCCACTCCTCATAGCAGTGCTCGAACTGCGATACTTGAATAGCCTACAGCTGGTCGGTTACAGCCGTTTGAATGTTTTCCACTGTCCCAAAATGAGTTCCCTTGAGGTGATTTTTCAACTTTGGGAAGAGAAAAAAGTCACAAGGACTCAAGTCAGGCGAATAAGAGGAGGCTGAGGAGCCACAGGAATGTTTTTACTAGGCCAAAAACTTGTTTATTGAAATTGCTGTGTGACAAGGAGCATTATCGTGATGCAACAACCCACTTGTTCTTGATGTTTGGTCTCACACGAATTGACCCCTTTTTCGAAGTTTTTCAAACGGTCAATCAACAGTTTTACCAAGAGGTTCTTGAAAAACTTCGAAAAATGGGTCCATTCGTGTGAGACCAAACATCAAGAAGAAGTGGGTGTTGCATCACGATAATGCTCCTTGTCACACAGGAACTCATTTTAGGACAGTCGAAAATATTCAAACGGCTGTAATTGACCAGCTGAAGGCTATTCCAGTATCGGAGTTCGAGCACTGCTATGAGGAGTGGAAGAAACGTCTCCAGCGCTGTGTGGCTTCAGAAGGAAGTTATTTTGAAGGTGACAATATAGAATTGTAATTCTTTTTGAATAAAAAAATTTAAAAAAATCAGTCTCATCACTTAATTTACAGACCTCGCATATAATTGTAAAAATATTATGCCCGAAGTTTATTGAAATAGAGAGGGGAAATGTGATGTGAACAATCATACTTAAAGAAAATATAAAAGTAAAAAGATTTAAAATAATAAACGATATTTTTGGATGTTGTGTGGGAAGTGATTGATAATAAATAATTCAAAATTATTTATAAATTTACAGTTAAAAGCCTACTTAAAATAATATTACGTCACTATTATATAAACAGATGATCATGGTGGAGGGAGACGTGGAATCAGAAAAAAAAAGGCGAACAAGATTAAATATTAATAGTAAGGAAAGGAAAAGGAAGTTGGTGGCGCTGAGTGTGGGCCTAATGAGAATACGGCGACAGTCCTTCCGTCCCAGACGCAGGAACCGTCCCACTGCCGGCAAGGGGTAATATGGAAGAAGCAAGGTAGAAAAGGATATCCAGAGTGAAAGTGACCGAGCCGGTGTGGGTTTGATGAATGGGCCAACAAAAAGAACTAACCAAACCAACCCAATGGACAACGCCCACACTCCAAAAGGCTCCAAGTGCGTGTGTAGATCGTGTGCGCGCTTTTGTAAGTGTCTCCCAGTATGGTAAATAAATTAATATAAATAAAAATAATAACAAAAAAAACGCCACTCCTCTAACCAATTCCTTCTCTTTGGCCAGGTCCTCTTGTTGGGAAATAACCCCCACAAAAGAACAGTAAACTGCAGTCTTGTTGTGTCCTTAAGGATGTTCTTTTTTCTTTTTTTTAAATTCTCTAAATGCATTTTGAACAAAATTTGAAGCTCTTGCCAAATTTTCTGGGAGAAAGTTACACAAGTCAATAAATTTCATAAAGATCATAAAATCAAATTTTGTCTACTAGCAAGAGTTTACTAGCAAATTCGAAACTTCCCCGACTTGATGCGACCACAGATCCAAGCAATAAGTTTTGGAACCAAATCAACCAACTATAATGTGAGTGTTAACACTACATTTTTTCAATAGGATGAAAAAAATAACTGCCAGTTTCAGTCATGATATATTTTTTATTATGCCGAGCTTTTGACCTAGGCACTAAGCAATCTTCAGGGCTATGGAACATATTTACAGTGTGTTAATAATTAAAACTGACAAGAACAATTTAAACAACATATACGCCAACTTACTAAAAAATACTTCGACAATTGGCAACACTGACTTCCTTACAACCAAAGCACATATCACACATAGACCGATCACACCCAGTCCATGAGTAGACAAAGACAGAAGACACATCAACCCTTTAATGATGTAAAATATTACATTGTAAATTAGCCCTGAAGAAGAACTAGTCCCTAGGTCGAAAGCTCGGAATAATAAGAATATATCATGACTGAAACTGGCAGTTATTTTTTTCATCTTACTGAAACTATGAATCAGTCGCCAAAAATAATGAACAGAAATTACAAGATTTTTTTTTTTTTTAATCAAATAAAATAAAAATAACCCCATCAACGAAAGATCTCAGCAAAATTGAATATAATTTTTGGTGTTTTGACTCTTGTTAAGATCGCAATAGCTATTAGGACATCAAGAGACCTGAAAACGAGATAACCCGTTTCCTTTTTACAGGATATACCGCCCTAAAAAAACGCGAACAACTGTTATTCTTTAGTTGCAACTCTTTGGATTCAGCATCTCATTCAATCTTTCACTTCCTTTCCTCCCAGGATGTGATTTGCCATCCTTTCACTGAAGAAGATCAACCAAACTGAAGAAAGCAAAGAGAATAGATGACTGGTTTTTTTTAAAAAACATCTATATTATTAAAGAAGTTATTAATTGGAAAACTTTTCAAAATTCAAATTTCTACTTGTTCACTATAAAACTAAAGTCAGGAAAGAAAGACAGAGATATTTCCATAGAAAGTAGTGAGAACTTTAAAGAAGGATACAGGAGCACAATGTGGCGCTGTGTCTGTTGGAATAGTTCAATAGCGTTGAGTGTACGACGGAGATGGGTTACTCTGGGAGGCGGAACTGTCTAGACAGGGAATTCCCATCCTGGTTGCTACACCTCTACACTTCCTCTATTCACTATGAATTTAGGAGTGTTGACAGAAAGGATGCCCGCCCATTTAATGGGGCATCCAATTGTGAGAAATATGTCTTATTGCTAATAAATTCACGAAATAAGAGAAAAACCTCGTTCATTGATAAAAAATAAATTCAGTACAACTACAGTACAGGCTGCTAGATTGTCAACAAAGCCAATGAGCGTCAACATTCCTAGCGTGGAAGATGGATGCTTTAAATATTATACTCCAATATTCCTAATAAAAGAGCACCTTTTTTTTTATGTTTTCCTGCTCCTGGTAAAACAGAAATTTTTGAGGCCACTCCTAAAGGAGTAACAATTTTTTTTACTCAAAAAAGCTCTGCTGAAAATGTGGTTCGGTACCGCAGTGCTGGATATTATCCAGTTTCATCGTAGCATGCATGTTTATTACATATCCCAGACCGGTTTCGAATTCTCTACCAACTTCAAGCGTAGATTAATCAATTTGGTGAAGAAATTACTACTTCAATTATGTTTGCTGACAATCTGTGGTGGTCATTGTATCTTATTGTGGCAGCAATATGAGCCTAAAAGGACTTAGGATAAGCGTAGGATCCTCTCACTGACTAATAACAACAATAATAATTAACTGAAAAGAAAGAGATTAGCTATGAGGTTAGCGTATTGGATTCCCACGCGGAGGTCCCGGGTTCGAATCCAGCAGCTGACCCTCAGATTTTCTCTTCCTAGGAGCTTCTTACAGCTCACTGTCCAGTGATAGACAGTGTTGTCTGTAAACGAGAGAACACTTTCCGGAGGCTGGCAGTGCACTGAAAAAAGTTTCGGGCATCAATAACCTGAGAGTTTGAGGCGCCTTAAATCATTAAAATAATAATTAACTGAAGCAATCAGTAAATATGCCGAAAATTGTCAAAACACGATTAAAAAATCCTACACAATTCATAGTCTTTAAAATACTAATAATAAGGCAATATATTCGAAAATCGATGTGCCCAATTTTAATAGTGTTAGTAATAAAAAGGGATTCCGCCCAATATGGTGGTTACTAGACTTTCACAGGGATATTCTGGTCCAGAAACCAGCAGTTTGCCATTAAATATTCTTCTGTTTTAAGAGCTTTTTATACAGCACAATGTCCGCTTGTAGACAGTGTGTTTCTATCGAAACCTCACATTTAAATTAAAAAATATGTATATATAGGGTGAACCAGTAAGTATTGTCCATAGGCCTACTGTGTGTAGAACGTCTAAAGTGGAGTTCAATGACGTATTGGCCAACTTCATATTCTCCACTGTTCTTGAGTGACGTCTTTTTTTTTTAAAGTGCAATTTGTAACCTTTGACTTCCTTATTTTAAGACAATCTACTTTAAAAATTGACTACCGGTCCATCTAAAAGAGTTTTCAATGAATTAAACAACTTGATAAACTAACACTGTTGTGTGCTCGTGAACACGTTTTCTTGCGTAAAACAAATGTAATTTCTCATACGAAGATAAAAGGAATCCTGGAAAATGATATACCGTTTGAAAGCCCATTAGACAAGGAAACTTTTATAAAAAGTGCCAGCACCTAGGTCTGATAGTGATCACGTAAGGGCCTAATGAGTTTTCTTAAAAATTTCGATTACTTTTATTTTTCCAGCATTCGGAGGAAGATTGAGGCTGTTTGGAGAATAACTTATGCTTCGAAATGGTTTCAATGTTTAGGAAATTTATCTGCCTTTCTAACCGTATCATCAGAATAGAATTCGGACTAAAACTTTCTGAGTAATAACATTTTTATTGGAAAAAAAAGTAATGATTTAAGAAAAAAAAAATTAAAGTGACGTCACTCAAGAACAGTGGAAAATATGAAGTTGTGCAATACGTCATTGAACTCCACTTTAGATGTACTACACACAGTAGGCCTATGGACAATACTTACTGGTTCACCCTGCAACAAAATAGTGTAAAATAATTCCGGACATTTTCGGAAATATTAAATTCCCCATTATTGTTGAGTAGTTGGAGCGCACTTGCACAGAATAAATCTAATATATATTACAAGTGGAGGATATTGCGGTTATCTACAGTTAAGCCTAGCCTAGAAGGCTATTGTTATTGGACCTTGGAAACAGTATAGAATTGTCAATAGTGTTCAGCTATAGTGAGAGGGTTTCTTTTTACACACATATTCTGTACAGATTCAAGGCGGCAGTGCCACAGTAGAGGGATGAAGCCATATATAGGGAACAGAGTATGGAGACCGCAGAAAGAAGAAGAACCCTCTCTATCGTCTTTATTTTGTTTGTAAAAAAGTAAATCCTCATTCATAGATTCTTCAACTCAATGCTTCAAACATAAGTATTTTTAACAGTACTGTTCGTAATAGTTATTGTCAAGAATACTTACCGACAAGTGGCGTGTAGTTCTGTAGTATTAGCAGAGATAGGAGCGATGCAAAAGTCATCTGCATACTACACAATCTCATAGCCACACCACGTCTCCTGCCTGCAACAAAATCAAAAATCAATCACAATCACAGACATACAATTTTAAATCTATATTATTTTTATAATAAAATAGTATACCCAAATTTGAATAACCAAATAAACCTTCAATAACTTTAAATAATTATATTAATTGTAATAGAAAAAAGAAAAGAAATATTAATTAGATTGCTGAGAGGAGACAAAGAGGTGTGGGACTCAGGTGAACAACCTGGGGCCTGCAAATAGTTTTCGACGCCTACAAATACAGATCTGTCAAGTCATTTTTAAAATTTCTTAGATTATAAAAAAAAGAATAAAACAAAATAAATAAATGATTTGCGAGACTTCCAAAAAACAAAACATTAAAACTTAAAAATTTGAAGACAACCAACTTAGCTTTATCGTGTTGATATCTTTGAACGTTATAATTGTTTCTAGTGAATAGTGATGTGAGCAGGGTTTGTTATTATTTCTAGTAATTTTGGTAAATTTAGTCAGAAATAATTATTTCTTCTGGAGCGGCTAATAGGGTTTTTGAACAGCCACAGCAAGAGGGGAATGAATAGGGTAGTTAAGGTCCTACTAAAAAGATCTGTGAACTAGCAAAAGAAAATTTGGTTAAATCCTTGGTTATTCTACAATAATGATAGTTCAGAAATGCCTTAAATAATAATTCACCCTAAAAACAGCCAATAACTTGTACTCGTAAAAGGCCAGTCTGTAAACATAACTGTAACTTTGAAATCTCCAGTTACCTCCCCCGTAACACCTTGCTATTTTGTATCTGCTTGGAGTTTTATATTTACAAAAAAAAAAAAAAAAAAATAGAAGGGTGTGATTGGTGTGTACTTAATTTTAGCAGCCATCATTAACAGTTACAGTTCTAAGTGGAAACAATACAATTAACGACACAGAGATTGTATAGAACGACAAAGACTTGGTATCTCTCTCGACCATTTAAAACAACTTATTTATTTTTATTTACTTATTTTTTATTTAAGGCGCGTTAACATCTAAGGTTATTGGCGACCGGAATTTTTTTCAGTGCACTGCCGGCCTCCGGACAGTGTTCTCCCATTACAGACAACACTGTCCATCACCGGACAGTGAGCTGTAAGAAGTTCCTAGGAAGAGAAAATTTAAGGGTCAGCAGCTGGATTCGAACCCGGGACCTCCGCGTGGGAGTCAAGTATGCTAACCGCATAGCTAATCCCTTCCCTACTTATTATTTATTTAATTATATATATATAAAGATTTTTAAGAGGTAATTTAAGGTTATGACTACAGCAAAGGGTAGATTTATTATCTTTTGACACGAAGAACTTGAAGATTCAGTTGAACTTAGAACGTTACCTATTTCAAATGTTCAATTGAGTTGGTTTAAATTTGTTATCAATATTTGTATATTATGACAGTTATTATTGCAACATAATTTATTTTCAAGTCGATGAGCTTAATGCGCTAAGGACCTCAGTTACTGATGCGTCTTAAATTAAGCAAAATAAAAACAAATCAAATAATTAAACCAATATATACAATTTAGAAGATGCTGGAATCCAACTGGGCGGCCCACCCCTTTCACAAAGATGCGATTTACATACGTCCGCTTGTACGTAATACGAGGGTCGTTTGAAAAGTCCGTGCAAAAATAAAAACTACTTAATTTTTTGGGGTAAACCTTTTTTATTTTTCAACATAGTCTCCTTTTAGGCTTATACACTTCGTCCAACGCTGCTCTAGTTTGTTGATCCCTTCCGAATAATAGGATTTGTCCAAGTCTGAAAAATAGCCATTCGTTTCTGCAATCACCTCCTCGTTTGAATAAAATCTTTTTCCCGCCAGCCATTTCTTCATATTGGGGAACAAATAGTAGTCCGTGGGAGCCAAGTCTGGAGAATAGGGGGGATGTGAAACGAGTTGGAACCCTATTTCACATTAATTTTGCGACCACAACTGCTGAGGTGTGAGCTGGTGCGTTGTCGTGATGGAAAAGGACTTTTTTCTGGGCCAATCGTGGGCGTTTTTCTTGCAGCTCGGTTTTCAAACGGTCCAATAACGATGAATAATATGCACCTGTAATAGTTTTACCCTTTTCCAGATAGTCGATGAGGATTATTCCTTGCGAATCCCAAAAGACAGTCGACAGGGCGTCCAGAACGTTCAGCGTCACCTTGTGCCCATATGGCCACTCCGAAAATTTTGAAACCACTTATAAACTGTTCTAATCGAAGGTGCAGAGTCACCATAATGTTTATCAAGCTTCTCTTTAGTCTCCTGAGGCGTTTTGCCTTTCATAAAGTAGTGTTTAATCAACACACGAAATTCTTTTTCGTCCATCTTTTGAAAATCACTCGACTTCCTCGATTCAAACGAATGCCAAACACAAAGAAATAGACCGATCTGGCTGAAACTTGGTGTGTGTTCTTCCAAGAGATGCTACTAACTAAACATAATCTCTCTGACTTTGCACGGACTTTTCAAACGACCCTCGTAGTTTTGATATTTTGCTACCGTTATACTTTGAACAACATGATTACAACCTGTATGAATCTTGAGAACTTCAACAAATGACGAATTTGGTCAGATCTGTAATGTGAAGGAAGAAATAACCAAAAGTGTATTCTATAGTGAGGAGAAGACATAAAAGCAAGATTTTTACTTAAAACTTAAGAAAAAAAAAAAAACTGATATTAAAGAGAGTTCGCAACTAAATCTCTTCGGAGACATCATCCACCTAAACAACAAATTCTTGTAAAATTTTGCAGAAAATTGCTATTTTGGATTCACAATATGAACTGTAGAGTGTTTCTATTAAAATTTAAGACATTATTTTTCATTAAACCACTCACAAAGACTTGGTTTATCCAATTTTACAAATATTTCACCAATTATGCAGAAACCTTCGATTATTAAACTAATTTTCAATTTGGTTGTTCCAAATGAGTAATTACACAGTAAGATTATCACACCATATCTCCACATTTATTGCGTGTTAAAATATATTCTTATAATCTATTAAAATCTGAACTAAGCTGCAGTTGTTGAAATCAAATACATAAACTATCATTCTTCTCCATCATCTTATCTATTTATATTCTTAATGTAATAAAATAAAGATTACTATTTTAATTACATTCTCCGCCATCTAAATAACAAAATTAATTATTTATGAACTATTTATTGACATATATAAAGTTATTTTATTAAAACAAGTTGTAAACGGAATAGTTTAATGTTTTAATGCTTTCATAAAAGCGATTATATTTAAACAGAAAATGTAATTTATTGAGGCGGCGATTGATTAAAAGAAATATTTCGATTCTTTTCCAATTTTCGATATTAAGTTATCACAGGGAATAAAAGTTAATTACTAAACTGAAAATAGTAGTAAGATATGGAAATGTAAGTTTTCACATACCAGATTTTTCCAAGATAATTTTAAGGCATTTTTCGGAGAGGAATGTAACCTCTGATGTAGTTTTGCTGGTGTAATATTCATGGTTAACAATAATCTAGTTTCTAACTGTGCTTGAAGGAAGTCCAGGGAGAAGTAGTTCGTAATGCTATCTAAAGAGCTAATTCTTTCTCAGAGTATATAGTTTTACTCGCTCATAATATTATATTGAATCAGTTTCAATCTCAAGAAAGTTTTCCACAATTGTAAACATCAATGTGACAAAAATATGTACGTGCTTTTACCGCATCTTGCTTTTCTTTTTTAAAATGCAAAATGTAAAGAGTTGATGAAATAAAGTAGCCAATCATTGGCTTAATTAATTACAACTTACTTTCTAATATATGCACAAGTTTTAATAATAATGGATATTCACATACGAGAAAAAGAAAGGCTTCATAAAAATGCAAGTTAATGTTATTGTAGTCGTTTATTTTAGCGACTGCATACAATAATGCAACCCGATTCATAATATAAAAAAAACATTAAAGCTTAAACAAATCGAATAGATTTTCATCAAATAGGGAGCTTTATGACGTAGGTAAGTAGAAAATATGACTAAGAATGGAAAAGATATAAGTAACAAGAAAGACTAAAGGGTGCACCACCAGATAAGCGTGTTTTCCTAAATGAAAATTTATCAAAATGTAATCCAGAACCTATAATTTATTCAAAGGAGTGTTACAATATCACAGTAACGAGGCTTTTTATTATAGCAGATCTCAGGGAATCACTAGTTACAATCTCCATTGTTCAATATTTTTAGGAAACCACGAGTATTTTAAACCAATCAACTATTCAAATTCTGTACCTTTTATAAAATTCCAAGAAAGTCCATATTAACAGAATACCATTTCCACCTTTACTAGACATTAAAACAGAGACTATGATTAATAGCAAAGGATGCGACTGGAGAAGTTAGCTTACAGAAAATTATAATAAATATAAAAAAAATTACATAGACCAGCGTTTTCCCAACCTTTTTTTGGCTCGCGTACCACTTGGTAGTACATCATACTCAATTGTACCACTTCGTAAAAATGATTGTATTCCTTGAAATTTGTTATTCCGAGTGTGTTATTTTATTATTATTATCTTTATTTGTATAGAGATACAATCTATCTGTTACAAAGGAGTACAAGTTCATGTTCACTTTATAAACTTTGTAAAGTGTAAGATCTTAGTTTTAAAACTATTTTTTAAATAATTCAAAATTGCTCCAATATTTTCCTCTTCAAAATTATTAATTAATTTACAAAGTTCACCTTTAGGATTATTATATTTGTGCCCAAATCTACTAAATTAATTTCTTTTAAGTATTCAACTACCTGTAAGTACCAATTAAATTTAATGTTGCTTGGATAGAGCTTACTCATTACAATCAATCTCTTTAAGCAGATTTTTACATAGTCATTTTTTTTTTATTGATAATGATGTAGCTTTTCCTAAATTTTCTTTTAGTCCAGTTATCTTCGGTTTTTGGAAAATACTCCATGAAACACAATTTTAGTCCTGTTAAATATGCTATTACATTTTCTCGTGTATCTTGAGACTTACTTATTGCTGTACATACATAGTTATTATCAACTTTATTGTATAATATTATTAATTAAAATAATTTTTTATGTATTATAGGAAAAAAACCGTTTCTATGCTATTTTTATGATTTAATTTTTTTCATTTTTTATGTCCGCCATTATTAGTTATTTTTTCGCGTACCACCAACCAGCAACTCGCGTACCACAGGTTGGGAAACGCTGACATAGATATTTATGGTAGACTTTGAAAAGTTAGAAACGTACCATGAGTACAGAAAAATTGACATTTTTGAGAATGAGGTGCTTAGTTTGGAACGACGAGCTATACTAATCATTTTAGACCAAATCATTTTGTACTAGATTGTTGGTTTTTCAGGTTTTTTTGATTACTTGAACTAATAAAGATTTTTGGTGTAGTTAACTACAAAATTAACACGTCTGACTTAAATTAAATTCAAAGAGTTTTGAAGTTCACAATTTTAATTCAATTTTTGTAGTTATTTTGATGATATATAAATAATATTCTTTGGTAGCCTCAAATTTACATTTATAACAATTATATCTCAAGGAGAGGATGTAAACTTACATCCTGTGGCTAACTGCATGCAATATTGCTGAGTGTGTCGCGTGTTTATCTTAAATTGAATGAACGTAGGAAGGGACGCTAGTAACAACCATAGAAGTCGATGTACACAAATTATACATTTGGGATAATTTAGAAGACAAATTTGGTGTGAACAATCATACGATTTGCTCTTATTACGATTCTTGAGTTGACAATTCAGAGGAATTGTTGGTTGGAACTGCTCGTTGAGGTTACAGTGGGTTACTGTTGAGAACTGTCGAAGAACAATGCCCTCTAAAGATATAGTGGGCCACTGCTGAGGACTGAATTACAACTATCTATTGAAGATTTAAAGGTAAACTGCAGGTGCTTTAACTTAAGCTTTGAAAATTCATTATACTTACGGTTTTATGCCATTACCCGAGTTGGGTTTAATGAATTCTCTAATTAAAAGAAAATATAAAATTAAAGAAATGCAAATGAACACACCATAAGATAAAGCTAGCTATAAATTTTGATTGTCAAAAGCTTACCAGCACTTCTCTAATTCGCTAAACATTTATAGAATTTCAATTAAAACTTCTCGAAATATTAAATTAAAATTAATATAAATAAAGTAATAAAATAATATTGAACGAATAAAAAGTTGTATGAACTCGACAATGACATTGTCACAATGGAATAAATTAGTGTTGGTGTCACTAACTGGGTAGGACAGTCACTCAGTGATAATTATAAAATACACATGCAGCAGACATATCGCTCTCTTCTTTCACCTTTATAAAAAAATAATTATTACTTTGATAGTATTTACTTTTTATTACATTTTATATTTATTACTTTATTTAAAAAACAAAAAATTAATTAACTTCTGTGAAATTAAAAAATTAATATGAAAACATAAACTTTCACAAGTTGTTAATTTTGTCAACTTACTGTGCAAAAATGTATTGGTTATATCGACAAAGTAGAAGTATCATTGGGCTGTATCTAAATTTTTGTTTTTTAATTAAAGCAAAAAAAAATGTTGCAATTGAATTCAATCATGAATTTATATGCACATTAAATGAAATTTTCTTAAGTACGAGGGTCGTTTGAAAAGTCCGTGCAAAAATAAAAACTACTTAATTTTTTGGGGTAAACCTTTTTTATTTTTCAACATAGTCTCCTTTTAGGCTTATACACTTCGTCCAACGCTGCTCTAGTTTGTTGATCCCTTCCGAATAATAGGATTTGTCCAAGTCTGAAAAATAGCCATTCGTTTCTGCAATCACCTCCTCGTTTGAATAAAATCTTTTTCCCGCCAGCCATTTCTTCATATTGGGGAACAAATAGTAGTCCAAGGGAGCCAAGTCTGGAGAATAGGGGGGATGTGAAACGAGTTGGAACCCTATTTCCATTAATTTTGCGACCACAACTGCTGAGGTGTGAGCTGGTGCGTTGTGTTGGAAAAGGACTTTTTTGTGGGCCAATCGTGGGCGTTTTTCTTGCAGCTCGGTTTTCAAACGGTCCAATAATAACGATGAATAATATGCACCTGTAATAGTTTTACCCTTTTCCAGATAGTCGATGAGGATTATTCCTTGCGAATCCCAAAAGACGGTCGCCATAATCTTTCCGGCCGAAGGAACGATCTTCGCCTTTTTTGGCGCAGATTCCCCCTTGGTAACCCATTGTTTAGATTGTTCTTTGGTCTCAGGAGTGTAGTGATGTATCCATGTTTCATCCACAGTGACGAAACGACGCTTAAAGTCCTGCGGATTCTTCTGGAACAGCTGCAAACCGTCCTTGCAACACTTCACACGATTTCGTTTTTAGTCAAGCGTGAGCAATCGCGACACCCATCTTGCGGATAGCTTTGTCATGTCCAAATGTTGATGCAAAATATTATGTACCCGTTCATTCGAGATGCCCACAGCACTAGCAATTTCACGCACCTTCACTCTTCTGTTATCCATCACCATATCATGGATTTTATCAATGATTTCTGGAGTAGTAACCTCAACAGGGCGTCCAGAACGTTCAGCGTCACTTGTGCCCATATGGCCACTCCGAAAATTTTGAAACCACTTATAAACTGTTCTAATCGAAGGTGCCAGAGTCACCATAATGTTTATCAAGCTTCTCTTTAGTCTCCTGAGGCGTTTTGCCTTTCATAAAGTAGTGTTTAATCACACGAAATTCTTTTTCGTTCATCTTTTGAAAATCACTCGACTTCCTCGATTCAAACGAATGCCAAACACAAAGAAATAGACCGATCTGGCTGAAACTTGGTGTGTGTTCTTCCAAGAGATGCTACTAACTAAACATAACCTCGATACGCGCCAGTAGAGCTATCTCTCTGACTTTGCACGGACTTTTCAAACGACCCTCGTAAATGCAATAAAAACCGCAATTTTTTAGCTCTGAAATTCCCTTGAATCTGAAATGGTTAGTGGAAACCTACCAAAATAGAACCTACTAAATAGATAACCAACTTTTAGTGATTACTTTTAAGCGAAAAACTCAATACGGTTTTGGTAAATGAAATACAAATAAAACTTTAAGTTTTGATTGCTAACTACAGGAAAATTTTTGGGTTTTGACAGCAATTGTTTCAATCGTAAGGAAGAACTAAAAACAAAAATGGAGCTGAAGAATGAAAAGATTAACTCAAAAACATGTTAATTTCCTGAAGGTTCAAGACCAGCAGACCCGGCCATTTAGATTTTTTCTCTTCTTAAGAGTCATAAACAACCTAATTTCTGATGATTTGCTGTCCGGAAAGAGTTCGAAGAAGACTGCGGAAGCAATATGCAAAGAGGTACGTAAATTTACACATAAATGGAAAGGCGTCCTCACAAAGTATTGCCAATCTCCAGAAGTATTCTCTCGTTACAGTGAGTACTATCTATAATCAGATTCAACTCCTAGAAAAAGAAGATTTAAGGGCAAGTTGCAGGATTCGAGCACATAGCTTCCACGTGGGAATCAAGAGCACGTAATAACTGAGATAATTTCATCCTTTAAATTTTAATATTATTTTAAATTAAGATGTAAGATATATTCACTTCAGGGGATGCCAGTAAACATGATTACACTGGACCAAATCTCAGAATACATCAGGTTCAAGATCGGTGCTTTGGCCTGCAAAGCCTCAGGACGACTTGACAGATTTGTGGAACACATGAAAGTCTTCAGTATATCAAGTGGATAGTTACGAGAGATAGTTTGAAATGGAATTCCAGATGAGATATGGTTAACGCAAAGAAATTCACTAATCATGTCTAAAAAAGACTGGTAAAACCAATGCAGTAAAAATTGAAACATTTAACGAAAGTCTTTCTTAAAACTTTGATCTCTAAGGATTCGTTCAAGATAAAGAATATACAGAAACAGAGATCGTGCATTCGGATTGGCTGAACATGTACGAATATTATTTGTTCGTCAGATTCGAACGTCAAAACAGAAATCAAACAGAAAAAGGTGAACATTCTTTCGCTAGGTTTAGGTTCTCCATCCTATACGAAGCATAACCAGGTATATATTTGTACAATGGATACGCCAAACAGTTAAACCTGTGATAAAACAATAAAATAAAAACCACGAAATTCACATTAACTGAGATCCGATCCAGAGGGAACCAAACTAGCCCTTTTACTTAGCCGGATAATCTAGCGTAATGACCAAGCGTCAACGCCCTCTTCATATGCTTTTAACTAACTTTGAGTCCCATTTTTTTTCTTCGCAAAAGCTTTCAACTGGTATAATAATTATTTAATAAACTGCCAACCCATAATGTCTGTAATTATAATGTCTCTCAAGACGAACAACCACCAATCAAACTTTCTTAGAGGGCTGAGGTTGCTGAAAAGTACAACTTCGAAGATAACAGTTCTGGAAAATTTCTGAATCAACTAGTTTACAGTGTTCGTTGACAATTAATTACTAGTTTCAAAGAAAATATAAGAATAGGTACATTGAAGTGATAATTATAAAAATTAAAGCAACATTAATGACATAAAAAGTTAATTAATTAGAATTACGTATTGCTATAAATGGAAATAAAATTTTTGAAATGGATTTAAATAAAAACATGTTATTAGTAACGGATTGAAGATTTAACCACGGAAACCATGATCACGTTATACGAAGGAAATGACTCGTCTGCCCAGAGTCTAATTAGAAAAAACATTTCAAAATTTATGGCAGTTGGCATCTCTTCCAATTAACTACAGAGGAAGTCTTAATTATTATGTAACAAGGAAATCATCTGAAAATTATGAAAAAAAAATCGAAAATTATTGTTAAAACATTTTTATTTTGTACGATAAAACGCCAGAAATCATCAAGTTCTCGGAGAAAATTCCAACTTCTACGTTTTCAAAGTTTTCTTGTGACATAACTAAAGCTATCAGTTTCTTTGGTAGGATCATGTAATAATTATAATACGTAGTCGCATATATTTTATACACAAACATTATATATTATGTAGTACTGGATGTGATAAATACTCTGTAAGTGTAAATCTTCTTGCCATTTTCTTAATGCTAGATAAAAATGCTAAAACGTTTTTGGACAAATGGAAGCGAGAAAAAGTTATTCTGGATTAAAATCCAAAACTCAATCTAATTTAGCAACAAAAAAAAGTACAATCATTTATTCTACATACAAAAATTGTGTCCATTTCAAAGAAATGAGGAAAATCATTTTTTGGTAACAATACAATGTTTAGAGGGGAAAAAAATGTACAAAAGATATTGAGATCAGCTGAACATATATCAACTAACATACATATAACAAGATAACCAGATCGACCTGCTTTTTACTGTATATCCATCTCTAAATATTGGACCTTCTAATATGCCATACTTTTCCATTGATAAGTCCAAATTATTTCGGTCCAAAAGTCTTAATATTCTTCTCCAATTTCTTATTCCAACCAATTACCTCATTCATCCAATAAATGTGGGTTAATTTTTATTTAGAAATATATTACTCATAAAAAAGGCAATAATTTGCTTAAAAAGAATTTCAACGTAACTAACCAAGAACCATGTTTCAAATGAAATTGGAGCCTAAAAGATTACATAAATCTAATAAAAGGCTAATGAGGTAAAGTCTGAGATCAATTTTAAATCATCTAACTTTGTTTGGGCATGAGCCTGAAGAGACCTGAACCCTTTTTAGGCATTGTCCAAACGTGTTACAAAGTACAACTAACAAAAGATTGAGGAAACACGTCAGCAGAGGTTCCCAAAACTTATTTCGTCAACAGCTAAACTTTGAGAATCAATTATTTTCTAGCGCCCACTAAAATTTTTAACTTTACCACATCTTAAAATTAACAATCGCAACCATTACTTGAATTTAATTATAGCGTGCCATATGAGTCTTATCCTGTTTCTGAGTTCGAACTTAAATTTTAAATGAGACTGTTCTAATGAGAGCAATAAAATGCAACTTTATAAATAATATTTAGAAAAACTTTTATTCAAATTGAAGCAAACATTTCAATTTAAATTTTAAAACTAATATGTGAACAGAACTAAACAGACGCTATCGACTACTTAAAAGACTCTTAGACGATAGATCAAAACTCTTTCTCTGGACAACGAAAGACTGATTTATACTACTATTTTGAAACCCATCTGGGCGTATGGAATAGAGCTGTGGAGTTCAACCAAACGCTCCAATCTCTCCAATCTAAAAACTTCGAACTATCGTTAACGCTCCATTTTATGTCTCCAACCTGACTATACATCATCGAAGTTGCTAAAACAAGATACAGAAAACTCCACTTCAACCTGCAATCTCATATAAATCCTCTAGCTAAAAATCTTTCTTCTAGAACTCTTCCTGATAACCCGGACAAGACGTCTTAAAAAAGACAGTGGGCCTCGTGATCTCCTCTACAGTGAAGAGAGTGTGACTAACCATCTAATATTTGGGAGTGTTACCACTGAGTAACTTCTCTAATCGTTACTTATCATTTGTTACTCAATTGTAGCATTGTTAATTTGTAGCATCAATAAACGCAAAAAAAAAGAAGCTAATCTAATGCGAAGGATGAATCTGATGATTTTTAACAAGTTTGGTTAATATCAGGCTCGAATTTACTCAAAAAAACAGCTGTAAGTCACCGCGTTGGGTAACATGGTGCACAATGTAAACGATTTTTCTTCCTAGTTAGCAGCGTTACTTACAAGTACTAAATCCACGTCCACACAAATACCATCGATGGGAATACTATCGAAAATCCGTAGAACGATCCACAAAAATCCAGAGTACAAATTGCGGGATTGGCTTTTGTGGCCAAAATTAACGAAACAACGAAATAATCGATTTAATGTTGAGCAGGATATTATTTTAAAAATATTTAGAAAATCACAAATCAGCCATTGCACCACCCTGAACAGCTTAATCACCCCAAAATTTTCTCTGGGCCCTTTTGCGGTCCCCAGTAGACCTAACTTAGCGCCCACAATGAGAAAGACTGGTATATAGTTCGGCTGTTTGAAGAAGAATAACAACTATATGCCCACCAGTCTTCTAACTCAGTGAACTAACTTAGGCGGGGGGGGGGGGGGGGAGTACTCAAATTAATGGCTGCCAAAAAGTTCAGTAGCCGCTAATCTATAAATTTTACCCAGATCTATTTTAAAGGGCCAATCTTTACATTCTGATTATAGCAATAGTTGTAGATCAATTTGTTTACTAAATGAATGACAGATAATTAGGCTGACGCCAGTGAGGAATAATTCAGAATCTTCACAAAAAGAAGAATAAAAAAACGCATTGAAACCAAAGAATGAAAAGAAATAAAAGAAGAATATAAATACACAGATGTTTCTATCTCTTACACTTCCGGTAGGTTCTTTAAGAGAGGGTGGGAGCCCTCCCATCTACAGAATACCTAATGAGTTTCCTGTATTTTAAACGGTTCTTCCCCTGAAAATAGTTCGTCGCACCTCCCACCTATCACAGCTTAAACTCGGTCAAGGATTGGGTTAAACTAAGATTTTTTTTTTTTGGTATTTCAGTTCGGTTATTTTAATTTCCGCTAAGCTATTAAAAAAGAAAAAAAAAAGTTAGGCGAAAAATAAACAGTGACAAGAAGAAGTAAGGGAGACAAAATTAAAAATAACGGCAAATTTATTTATAGAGACGGTTTAGAGTGAACCAGAGTTAAGGTTAAACGCCTTATAAGTGGCAAAAGTTGGCAAGTTGTCCATTATCACCATGACGTTAAGCGACGACGAAAAATATGATCATTTATTGTGGTTTTGGTTAAGGGAAAAAATGGTAAAATCAATATACCTTGATTTCCAACATATTTATATATATAAGTTACAAAAGACATAAGAAGTTTTGCACATGTACGAGGTCTGTAAATTAAGTAATGGAGACTGACTTTTTAAATTTTTTTTATTCAAAAAGAATTACAATTCTATATTGTCACCTTCAAAATAACTTCCTTCTGAAGCCACACAGCGCTGGAGACGTTTCTTCCATTCCTCATAGCAGTGCTCGAACTCCGATACTGGAATAGCTTTCAGCTGGTCGGTTACAGCCGTTTGAATGTTTTCGACTGTCCCAAAATGAGTTCCCTTGAGGTGATTTTTCAACTTCGGCAAGAGAAAAAAGTCACAAGGACTCAAGTCAGGCGAATAAGAAGGCTGAGGAGCCACAGGAATGTTTTTACTCGGCCAAAAACTCTAGTTTATTGAAATTGCTGTGTGACAAGGCGCATTACCCGTGATGCAACACCCACTTGTTCTTGATGTTTGGTCTCTCACACGAATGGACCCCTTTTTCGAAGTTTTTCAAGAACCTCTCGGTAAAAGTGTTGATTGACCGTTTGACCTTGAGGTAGGAAACATTTTGTGGACGATTCCGTGGATATCGAAAAAACAAAATCAGCATGCATTTGATCTTAGACTTCGCCATCCTTGCTTTTTTGGGGCCTTGGAGAGGTTGAAGTGTGCCATGAGTCTCGGGTGTTTGAGTACGACTCAGAAACCGAGCGCCAGAGCATGGAGTGGCATACTTCAACCTCTCCAAGGCGAAGTCGATGATCGAAAACATTCAAACGGCTGTAACCGACCAGCTGAAGGCTATTCCAGTATCGGAGTTCGAGCACTGCTATGAGGAGTGGAAGAAACGTCTCCAGCGCTGTGTGACTTCTGAAGGAAGTTATTTTGAAGGTGACAATATAGAATTGTAATTCTTTTTGAATAAAAATAGTTTAAAAAATCAGTCTCATTACTTAATTTACAGACCTCGTAAGTTATCTAAAATTCGAAAAAATGAAGATTTCTTCCTGAAGTAGTCCAGAAAAACGCTGTAAAGCTCATACAGTTTATGGATTTGGGATGGTAAAGTATAGTAAACTGCCTATTTTTTTTCAGGTGGGCTTTAACGTCTAACTACCAAATTAGGTGTCATGGACGGAGGCGACTAGCTAACAATACTTTACTGTAAAATTCCTTTTTATTAACCATTAAATAAAATCCAAGGCTTAGGACCGGGAATTGAACCCATTGCCACAACACGAATTTTAGCTTTGCGGGCCACGCCTCTAACAGCTCGGCTACCGTGGCGCTTTGGATTTATAAAGATACTTTGCATCATGAATTTACTTTCCGCACTGTTAGCAATGAGCATGCTTTAAGTAGTCACTTTCTGCAAGCTCACTGATACATTTTGAATTTAACTGAAGAAAAAATTTCAAAAGTATTTCAATTATATGGATAATTTCCTTAATTATAGCAATTAAATCAGAAGTAGTAGACAAAAATTTGTATTTTTAATATCTAGCGACAGAAATAGAAGGCTGTTACTTGAACTAGTGACTTCCGGCCACTTTATTTAATTTTTTTTTTTTTTTTTTTTAGCACATAATCTACGCGGACATCTTGTTTTTACTTGGCTAAATCTGTAGTTTTATTAACCTCCTCATGAATTAGGAATAAGTTTTGAGATTAAAGAAAAAGGAAAAACAATCTCCCAGCAAAATAAACGTTTCACTAATAAAAAAACCTGTGTGGTCCACAAAAAAAGATCTTTACGATAAGCGTTTAAAAGCTTATAATAACATATCTAGATAAGCCAAACTTGCAGTTAGAATGTAACGCCCACTTGGTTGTACGTATCAGCTGCTTGGAAAAAATGATCATTCGTAAAAGTTAATAATAAAATGGTATCAAAGCAAAAGATTTTAATAAAACTGTGCATAAATAAATTAATAACAAAATGGAAAAATAGTATATTTATTGTTATAAATGCATTGTTATTTTTTGTTCTTTCTTTATGCAATTCTGTTTTAAGTTAGTGGATAATATGCAATTAATTAGGTTTGCATATCATTAATATAAGTACAAGTTACAGCATACATTTAGCATTATGCAATTAAATTCTATTAACATAAAAACAGAAAAATCTTACGTAATAAGAACTTTATTAGTGCCTTTAGAATTCTCATTAGAGTTCTCATCGCACTTTCACTCTTCGTATCAATCACAGCCACTTTCATCTACGTCGGATGGCAGCCGACTGGTAACTCTACTAGATAACATACACTACACTCTGCCATAATGGGTTAAACATTACTGGATACAGGAGAGTTTCTCCGTGGTACAGTTCTGTGGCGTGGTACAATCAATTCCGAACTAAAGAGTTTTCTAACAGGACATGTCAACTCGGAAAACATGATCAACAAGGTGTTGGTGCCTTCAGATTCTGTGCTGAAATAGAGGAAACTCTTAAATAAGCCTCCTGGTCTAACTGTGAAGCTACAAGGTGGGGCAAAAGGTATGAACCGGTTTTAAAGGGATGTAAAACAAAAACAATTCAACTTACAGAAAATATGTTTATATTGTTTAATTCAGTACAGAATCTAGTTTTTTACATTAAGTTTGAAAGATGATATCATGTAGGTGGCGGCCGTCAGCCGCGATGCACTCTTAAAGGCGAATTCTGAAGTTTTCTACCGCTCTTCTGCACATTTCGATGGGTATTGCCATAATTTCCTCTCTGATTCTGTCCTTAAGTTCACCCGAGGCCACTTCACTCCCCTAAAGAGACTGTATGGTGTGCAGTATCCCAATTTGGGACTATTGGTCCTTACTTTTTCGAGGATAATGGGCGAACCGTCACTGTCACCGCTGAGCGCTATGTGCCAATGTTGGAAGAGTTTTTTGAACCTGAGCTGCAAGAATTGAGTGAAGCAACTAATCTGGGAGACATCTGGTTCCAACAGGACGGGGCTACATCCCATACTGCTAGGATTTCAATGGCGAGATTGAGGCAAGTGTTCCCCCAGCGCCTCGTCTCTTCGAGGGGTGACGTGGAGTGGCCTGCGCGCTCACTAGATTTGAGCATTTGTGATTTTTTTCTTTGAGGGTACATAAAGGAAAAAGTTTTTAAACATCGTCCACATACCCAGGAAGAGCTTAAGGACAGAATCAGAGAGGAAGTTACGGCAATACCCATCGAAATGTGCAGAAGAGCGGTTGAAAACTTCAGAATTCGCCTTCAAGAGTGCATCGCGGCTGACGGCCGCCACCTATGTGATATAATCTTTCAAACTTAATGTAAAAAACTAGATTTTGTACTGATTTAAATAATATAAACATAATTTCTGTAAGTTGAATTGTTTTTGTTTTACATCCCTTTAAAACCGGTTCATACCTTTTGTCCCACCCTGTACTATACAAACAAGATTTAGACAACTGTGAAGACGCCAGGAGCTGTAACAAGATATACCCTTCTTAGAATCCACTCAGAATCAGAGATCTTTCAAATATCTTTGACTTGAGAAGGTATGTATGGTTACTTCTAGTACACGGTAAGAGAGGCAGACAATAGATCAAGACGGTCTCAGTGCAACATTGTATACATTGTCTCATTTGAGAGAAAACTGACTCAATCAACGGGTACACACAATTTAAAACGCCCAAAATCACTTCTTCAATAAACTTGAAAGCATCCTTTTGCAAACACTATAAAGATAAAAAAAGAAATCATTAATATTGCAGGGTCAAAACTGTGTTAGATGCAAAAGAGAAAGGTGGATCTCTTTATTAACAATTACTGCACCAATAGGGTCAACTGACCTCTGTCAATTCTTAAGTGGTAATAAACCTTCAGCAATCGAACGTAAAATGTTTCTATGGAAATCTTAAAATATTTCCAAGAAGCGGAACAAGAGAAGAAATATTTAAATTGTTCTCTTACCAGTAGACGTATTGAACTGAATGAGAACAAAATGAAGTTTAAGAATAAATGAATTTAATAAACTATAAAGAGAAAACATCTTCAACTCTCCCATAGTGCACCTTCGAGTTGGTTTTTCAAATAATAGTTTGATGAAAGACATCAAGTTTTCAATTAATCCGAGGACAGTTTCTTTAAAAAAAAAAAAAAAAGAAGTCTACAAAACCCACTAATTAGTTAATTAGAATAAACATCAAGAAACTGCCTGCTGGGAACCGTTGTTGCAGTACTTAGACTTAAAAGTAGCCATGCATGCGGCTTTAACATAGCACACAACAGGCCAATTTTCGCGCAAGAAGCCCAACCAGTTGAAGTCATTAAAATTCTTACTAGTCAATGTTCGCCTTTTTTTTAAATAAACTTTTAATGTAAATCAAAAATTCAGATATGCTTAAATTTTGAAATGAGTTCTATCATTAAAATGAATAATTACCTACTAATCTCTTTTAAAAGTAATAAAATAAAAAACTTAAAATATGATAGAAAGAAAAAATAACTGCCAGTTTCAGTCATGATATATTTTTATTATGCCGAGCTTTCGACCTAAGGACTAGGTCATCTTCAGATGAAGATCTGAAATTCTGATTCCTAGGTCAAAAGCTCGGAATAATAAGAATATATCATGACTGAAACTGGCAGTTATTTTTTCCATCCTATTGAAACTATGAATCAGTCACCAAAAATAATGAACAGTAATTAAAATACGAATGGGGTTAAAGCAAGGATGCTGTATGTATCTAATGCTGTTTGAGATGTATTTAGAGTGGTGAATGGATGGTTGAGGTAATGTGTTCAGATTGCGTATCTCCAAAGGAAATAGACGTTTTTTAAGAATTTCTATACTCAGACGATCAAATAGTAATTTTCCAAATTAGGGAGGATTTGTAGCTTGAGATGTGAAAAATGAAATATTATTTCATCGAGTAGGAAATAAAATAACTATCGAGTAAATCATATAACCTGAGTTATAGATAGAGGAGATGACGATGATTTACAGGGAGAAGAACAAATGTAACTGTGTGAAATTGTTCAAATATTTGGGATAAGGAAATCTGGGGCTGTAGAGGATATGATGAAAAAGTATTTTGACTAACGCTTAAATAGTCTGTTACAAAGAATTAGGCGGAGTTCGATTAATGGGAAGCACTTAAACGTAGTCAAAAGATCTGGATGGACAAAAAATTAGGAATGGGGATGTAATGAGGGAAATGAACTTAAAAGAAATATTGGCAAAAAGAAAGTTAAAGTGATAAGGACAATTGAGAAAAATGGCCACAGGGAGATGGCCAGAGAAGGTGAGGAAATGGAACCCTGCTAGGATAAGAAGAAGTAGAGGATGACCAGTAAAGAAGGATTTCGGCGATGGTGAACAGAAGATTAAGAGTTGGAGATTGGTGGGGTAAAGGGTATTGAAGGCTGAAAGTGTTCCCATAGGAACCCATATAAATAGAAAAGTCACAAGGTAATGAAGATTTAAAACAAGCAGTGCGTAACTTGCATTCCATAACACCCGTGGACATTACCCACAATGTTAGAGAGCTCAATGAAAAGATGGATCCAAATAGTTAAGCTGGAATATGCATGAACTCCTTAGTTTTCTGAAAAAAGTGGAAAGTCTTTTTCCTTTCTTACAAAGACTGTCTGTAGCTTCCTTCTCCGAAGAAGGTTCAGGTGCTCATTTGAAAAGGTAGCGTGAACAGTGTAGATAGTTCAGCTTTAATGAGTGCCAAGAGAAGGCCATAATAATAATAATTAATTGTAAAAGTTTAGATGCAAGTGGATTTTCACATGGAGGGGATAACTCGAACAGAGGAACTCTTTCGCACTGACCAACTCTCTTCCCGGGCTACTCCATCCAATTAAAAGAAGACCTCTCCCTTTCTCCAGAATCTTAATTATGTTGCTGGTCTAATTAGTAATAGCAGGAATTATCTCGCGCAACACATATCTCCAGTTTGAATCATTAGTAACGCTCAGAATCCTCTCCATCTTCACAAACATCCACCACTTAGCCATTCACTTCTTTCTATCTCTGAGAACTAATTTGTTAGGATTTTTTGTTTAATATCCAACATCAATAGACTTCCGGGGCTAGATGATATTGGAAAACCATGGCAACGTCTTCAAAGAAAGAAATTACAACAGTTTTTCTCGCTAAAAAATTACAGAATACAAAAAAAGGGCTATAAAAAAGATTCATGTTCAATAGTTTGGCTGCATTTGCTGACTAGAAGGGGTCGCCCTATAATGGTTTTGTAGATTACCCTTTACAGTATAGCAGACCTAAATAAAGGGTTATAAAAAATTTTATTTCTGTTTCAAAACTAATTAAATTTTATAGCTGGCCACAGATAATTTATTAACTGTAGACAAAAATTTTGCAAGCGAACATTTACAGTTAAAAACATTTTATGCAGTTATTTATTTGCAACTGTAATTTTTTTTTAATTTTTTAAAATCTTTTATTGTAATTTACCACTGCAACAGTTGTTGCAACAAGCAAATATAGTATAAGAAAAAAGAAATAAAAGGAAATAGAAGGCACCCAGTGGTGCCACTCTAGTAACGTGCTTTGCTCTCACGATAAGAGTAGATCACGAGGCCATCTTCTCTTCAATCTCCTTAGAGGATTACCTGGTAATGTGGAGGAAGATAGGTGTTCTATGAGAGGGTTAGGATGAGCTGCTGTGGAGGAATGAAATTTGAGAAAACGAGTGTTAGCAAGATCTGTAATGAAAGGGATTTAGATACTAGTAGAACGGAGCGTTGTTTTCGAAGTATTTTTGACTGTAATGCCTGGAGGCGTAGTGAGTTGGAACGCTTAGTCAATCCCCATACTTCGATGCCGTATGACCAAATAGGTCGCAGTAACAGTAGATATAAGAGTCTTTTGTTATGTAGGTTAAGTTTCGATCGTTTGTCAAGTAGTCTGGCGAGAAGTTTTGTAGCGTTGGTTAGTTTCTTGTCTTTTCAGTCTAGTATGGAGGATTCCATGTCAACCGTTTGTCTAGGTGCTGCCCAAGGTTGCGTACTTTGTCCACAGTTGGTACAGGAGTTTGGTTCAAGATGATGGGAGGTAGGATTTTCCGTCTGAGAGTAAATACTATAAACTTTGACTACGTAACGTTGGTTTTTTAAAACAAGCAAATGCATTGAGTGACATTTGAAGAAGATAACATCTTCATGGCGTTCGTTTAGCTAAAATGTTTACAAAGTCACTGCTGGCACTTCAGTGGTCTGAATGGAGTATTGGGTAAGGTTATGCTTGAAAGCTGTTGGGCTACAGCAGTGATGGCGAACCTTTTGAGCTCGGTGTGTCAAAATTTTGGAAAAATCGAAACATAATTTTCGTGGCGTGTCACACATCACAAAAGTAAATACTAATAAAAAAAATAGAAATATTTATAATTTTTTTTAAGTTAATTATTTGTTTAATGCCATTTAAAATACAAAAACCCAAACCCGAAGTACATGTTTCCAGAATTTGGCATTTTTATATTAATAGCAATATTGTAATAATGCATTTAAATATTTTTAATAAGTATATTTGTTACGCAATATTATTATACTTGTACATGCACGTCTGATTTCAGAATTAAATTATTAATTATTATTAACGTAAGTAATAATATTATTATTAATAACCAACTCTGGCCGTTATGACAGACAAATATTTGAATTATAAAATGTTTGATCTTTGAAGATGTCACCAAAAATGAGCTCGCGTGTGTCATAGGTTCGCCATCATTGGGCTAGAGACTAGAGGAATAGGATAAGGAGTTGTGGAATCTTTGATGATAGAGGAATTTCATCCAAAAAGGATACAAAGGAAAAGGATAGAGTATCATGTAAAAGTTTTATTGGATGCATAATAAGAAGCAATTACGATTTTTCGAAAGGATTTTGGATTGTAAAGGATTTGGATTCAGTAAAGATTGGGGGAATGCTTCTGCAGAAACACATTCTTTTGCTGAAAAAATTAGGTCCTTATAAAAATAGCAGTATAGTGTTTCGTTTTATAATGTAAATTTAGATCTTTCTTGGAGAAGTCTTAAAAGCTCGTGAAACGTATTTTTCATTATTTTTTGCATTTATTTTTATTTAGGTATCACGACAATTATCAAAATGATGCGCCTCACAATTCTCTATTATATAGTGTGTCCTGAAATAATGCGCAGAAATACGAATCGCAAAAACGAGTAGATCAACTAGTTGGTTGATTGAGGTATTTGTTCAACTGTGTGATAATAAATACCACTAAAAATAAAAAAAAAAGAGAGACTAAATTCTGCATTTTACTGTTTCCTTCAACAAATTTAATAATCTTAAGTAATCTAAACTGTTTTTATACGGGACCTTGGAACTTATAAACATGACAAGTTTATTTCAACATTAAAAAAAAATCCCGTTTTGTGGACAGAGAGAACAAAAATAATATAATGATTAAAGATAGAATTTCTGTGAAGAATCAAAAGAGGTCGTGGATATTCGGAACTAATTAAAGATCCAGATACTTGTAAGAGTTCATTAAAAAAATGCATTTTATTAACGCAATTCATTCAAGAAAAGTACAATTTGTTTTTCTTCTTTCTATTTTTTCATTCTAATTTCAGCAGATCTATTATTTTATTTTTTATAAAAATCAAAATTCTGACCCCCCACAACCTGTCCCTTAAAAAGTAGGAACCAGATTTTCAAAAAAAGGCCCAAAAAACAAAACTGTCCTAAAATAATTTAATGAATAGAAGGCCCTTTCATTTCAAAAGTTAAGCTGGATTTGTGAAATGGGTGAAATCCACTTACAACACAGTAATTACTGTAGGATGAAAAAATAATTGCCATTTCAGTCGTGATACATTTATTCTGCCGAGCTTTCGACCTAGGGACTATAAAAACAACATGTTCCATAGCCCTAAAGATGACCTAGTCTCTAGGACGAAAGCTCGGCAGAATAAATGTATCACGACTGAAATGGCAATTATTTTTTCCTCCTATTGAAACTACGTATCAGTCACCAAAAAGAATGAACAACAATAATTACTGTGTTATTATAAATTTATTATAGTACAGTAATTACTGTTTTATTATAAATTTATAATAAAAATAATTTATTTATTAACAAAACATTACATATGTGCAAAAAAATGAAAGAATGCAGAAATTGAGATTTCAAGCTTAGCGCCTATATAATACACTCATCAGATTATTTCTAGTACACGTTAAAAGGGAACATATTTTACATATTAAGGGAAAAAATAACAAAAAACCTTAGCTTGATTACACAGTAATTTCTTTCAGTTATTATTTATTGTAATTAACATAAAATTATACGAGGGTCGTTTGAAAAGTCCGTGCAAAAATAAAAACTACTTAATTTTTTGGGGTAAACCTTTTTTTATTTTTCAACATAGTCTCCTTTTAGGCTTATACACTTCGTCCAACGCTGCTCTAGTTTGTTGATCCCTTCCGAATAATAGGATTTGTCCAAGTCTGAAAAATAGTCATTCGTTTCTGCAATCACCTCCTCGTTTGAATAAAATCTTTTTCCCGCCAGCCATTTCTTCATATTGGGGAACAAATAGTAGTCCGAGGGAGCCAAGTCTGGAGAATAGGGGGGATGTGAAACGAGTTGGAACCCTATTTCCATTAATTTTGCGACCACAACTGCTGAGGTGTGAGCTGGTGCGTAGTCGTGATGGAAAAGGACTTTTTTGTGGGCCAATCGTGGGCGTTTTTCTTGCAGCTCGGTTTTCAAACGGTCCAATAACGATGAATAATATGCACCTGTAATAGTTTTACCCTTTTCCAGATAGTCGATGAGGATTATTCCTTGCGAATCCCAAAAGACAGTCGCCATAATCTTTCCGGCCGAAGGAACGGTCTTCGCCTTTTTTTGGCGCAGATTCCCCCTTGGTAACCCATTGTTTAGATTGTTCTTTGGTCTCAGGAGTGTAATGATGTATCCATGTTTCATCCACAGTGACGAAACGACGCTTAAAGTCCTGCGGATTCTTCTGGAACAGCTGCAAACCGTCCTTGCAACACTTCACACGATTTCGTTTTTGGTCAAGCGTGAGCAATCGCGGCACCCATCTTGCGGATAGCTTTGTCATGTCCAAATGTTGATGCAAAATATTATGTACCCTTTCATTCGAGATGCCCAAAGCACTAGCAATCTCACCATATCATGGATTTTATCAATGATTTCTGGAGTAGTAACCTCAACAGGGCGTCCAGAACGTTCAGCGTCACTTGTGCCCATATGGCCACTCCGAAAATTTTGAAACCACTTATAAACTGTTCTAATCGAAGGTGCAGAGTTACCATAATGTTTATCAAGCTTCTCTTTAGTCTCCTGAGGCGTTTTGCCTTTCATAAAGTAGTGTTTAATCAACACACGAAATTCTTTTTCGTCCATTTTTTGAAAATCACTCGACTTCCTCGATTCAAACGAATGCCAAACACAAAGAAATAGACCGATCTGGCTGAAACTTGGTGTGTGTTCTTCCAAGAGATGCTACTAACTAAACATAACCTCGATACTCGCCAGTAGTGCTATCTCTCTGACTTTGCACGGACTTTTCAAACGACCCTCGTATTTAAAATCAACCTGGTCGAAAAAAATCTTTTAAAAGTTGTAAATTCTGGGTAAAAAAAAATCAAGGCAGGAATCAATTATTGATTTACTTAATTATCTTTCTACCAAAAATTGAAAAGATTACGAAATATAATAATCTTTGGGAGGCAGAAGAATTAAATGAAGTATCAACATAGCTGTAAAAATAGCTGTAACAGTCTCATATTTTTTCAGTTTTCTAAACCGGTAACCTCTATTATCTGTTCAGCATCAATAGGACTTCTAGACTACAAAGAAGGGTTGGCTAAAACTATGAGAACAATTACCGCTTGGCATTGCACAGTAGTAAAGACACCATAAAACAGAAACGAAACAATCCACCAATATACAAATTGTCCAGAAGACAAGCGCAGAAGAATTTGTCTATAATTTTTTTCGAAAAAGAATTAGAAAAACCTTCAAAAAACATTTTGTATAAAGTCGAAGGACTCTTCAACGTAGTGAGGCTACGTGAGGAAAGGCAGGAACACAAAAGTTCTTTCTTTCTCAGTTCCCCACAGGCTTTTGTTGTGAAAGCAATATTACAATTAAATGATCTTAATTTGATAGAAGAAAATGGAAATAACATTCATTACCCTAATTCAATTTAGAAAATATTATATAATCAATTTAAATGAATGGATACTTAGATATAAATCTAAACTGGCATGGGTAAGTCCTTCAAAATACTTAGGTAACAAACATGGAAGTGAGAATGTATTTTTTTCCTGTCTAATAAAGATTGTGACAGTTTAAATGCAACATTTCCATTTTAGAGAAATTAGCTGGTTAAACAAAAAGGGAAATTCCCACCTTTTGGTTTAATTCAAATAACACTAGCAATAAAACACAAAATGTTCCTTGAAATATAAGACATCACTGCAATTACTGCATTTAAAAATAACTAATCAAAACAGTACATGTGAAACAAAAAAATTAAATCCGTTATATACAGTAGAGAAACAATTCAAGGTGGGATGAATGCAAGGTTTAATATCTCTGTGAATTTTTACGTAAATAAGTTATCATTATTTTTAAAGTAGTCAATTTTTAAAGTAGGTTGCCTTAAAATAAGGAAGTCAAAGGTTACAAATTGCACAAAAAAAAAATTCTGATCAACAGTGTAGTTGTGTGTGAAATTGTAATTTGGAGTAAGTACATATTAATTTTTGTTTATAAAAATAGCACTTGTTTAAAATATTTCCTAACATTTTCTCAAATATTTCAGAGAGACCAGAAGTAAATGTATAAAGTGCAATTTGTAACTTTTGACTTCCTTATTTTAAGACAATCTACTTTAAAAATTGACTACTGATCCATCTAAAAGAGTTTTCAATGAATTAAACAACTTGATAACTAATACTCTTGAGTGCTCGTAAACACGTTTTCTTGTAAAATAAACGTAATTTCTCGTACGAAGATAAAAGGAATCCTGGAAAATGATATACCTTTAGAAAGCCCATTAGGCAAGGAAACCTGTATAAAAAGTGCCAGCACCTAGGTCGGATAATGATCACAAAAGGGCCTAATGAGTTTTCTTAAAAATATCGATTACTTTTATTTTTCCAGCATTCGGAGGAAGATTGAGGCTGTTTGGAGAATAACTTATGTTTCGAAATGGTATCAATTTTTAGAAAATTTATCTGTCTTTCTAACTGCGTCATCAGAATCGAATTCGGACTAAAACTTTCTGAGTAATAACATTTTTATTGGAAAAAAGTAATGATTTTAGGAAAAAACTTTAAAGTGACGTCACTCAAGAACAGTGGAAAATATGAAGTTGGCCAATACGTCATTGAACTCCACTTTAGATGTACTTCACACTGTAGGCCTATGGACAATACTTACTTGTTCACCCTGTATATCTACTATAGAGAAGAAATATTGAAGGGAGCGAAATACCTCAGAATTTTTTTAATCGACTTCATTTAAATTTAAAAAAAGAAAATAAAAAAAATTAAGAAATATGAGGAAAGAAGGACAGAACCAAAAAGGATGTTAAAAAAAAAAAAATTATGCAATTTCCAGGATATAAGGAGAAATATGTACAGTCAGGTAGGTAATTAGGTTGGAGTTATTACGAGGAGAACTGGCAAGTTTCTCCAACGTCCGACTGTACTTTACCAGTATCTCTACTCATATCAGATGTAGAACCATTTTAAAATATTCAATAATATCTAAAGTTCTTATAAAGGATCCTTATGTTTCTTGGCCTCTTCTGTTGATGAGGTAAAAAGACAAGATTGAAATATGGTGTCATCTCAAGAACTAATAAGGTCTCTGGCTTAATCATTAAAGTCCATAAGCATAAATCTTATCTTATCCCATTTTGAAGATAATTGAAAATTAAGTGTTTGTACCCAAATTCAAAAAACAGAAAGATGCAAAAGAGAAAGAAACAGTTAAGGGGAAGCAACGATATTAGCGTCTAACATTTAGGGATGGCTCCCAAAACGCAGAGATCCTATTTTGCGGTATAGCCGTAAGGTTCTGCAATGGTTTATTACCATTAGAATTCCTACAGGAGTATGGACTGGTTGGTTTGAGGCTGAGAAGGCGCACTTATTCAGGGTGATCCATTTAAAACGCACCAATCGCTAATAACTTTTTAGGAAAGCGGAAATCCGGAAAAAACTATTAAATATAAAATATGATTTTTGGTCTAGCTTTCAAATTTTCCACCCTCGATGCTGTATCTTCATTTTTGGGCGGAGTTACGGCCCAAAAATTGATTGGGGTTTTCATAAGGACCACTGGTTTTGACAATGAAAAATGACGTTGACCCCCGTTTCGATATCCCTAATATTAGTTGAGATATTTAAGATCAAAGTTACAATTTTAACTATTCGTGAAGGTTTTCATATTAATTTTCCACCAGAAATACACGTTTTGGGAGGTCCTCTGACTGCAAAAAATGTTATTTGAGATGCAAAGAACAAAAATAATAATAATTGAAGATTTTAAAACATGAAGTGTAATGTAATGGTTGTGGGTGAATCAGGATAAATTTGTTTTTGTCATCAAATAAAAGCAACCATTTAAAAGGACTCCGTATGAAAGACTTCTTGACATATATGATTACGGTAAGAATATCTTGCCAGGCTGTTGGTCTAGTGGTCAAGAGCGTGGCTTTGCAAGTGGGAGATCCCCAGTTCGAATCCCGCGTTTGCATTCATTCTTATAACTTAATAAATCATAATACTTTTTAAAATGAAATGTAGTCATTGGGGTATCAAAACGCGGTTAACGCCATTGTTCACAATTTTTGTATTCAATTTTCATAATCATTGTCAAAACCAGTGGTCCTTATGAAACCCCCCGATCAATTTTTTTGGCCGTAACTCCGCCAAAAATGAAGATACAGCATCTGGGGTGGAAAATTTGTAAACTAGATAAAAAAAATATATAGTTTATTTAATAGGTTTTCCGGATTTCCGCTTTTCTAAAAAGTTATTAGCGATTGGTGCGTTTTACATGGATCACCCACCCTGTATAATGGATATGTGCCACTTATTTAGTAACTGATTTTCAATAACGTGAACACATTTAATTGGAGTACAACCCAGTATATTATGGGTACCATTAGGAAGAGTGGCAATCTAAAGGTTAGAATCAATGTGTTAATATTATTCTGAGAATGATGTAAAAGGGTAATATGCCACAGATTGTCCATTGCGGAGCTAATCCTGCGGACGGAGCATTGATGAATAACATCTCTTTCTTGATACGAAAACAATTATGCGACACTATAAATAATGATTCTTGAAATTCTACATTCGAGGCCGAATATACCTATGATTCCTAAATCATTTGATATTATTAACCACTTCAAACTCGAAGAGAATTCGAAAAAAGGTTGAAGTGTTGTTAACGGATTTCTTGATAAGATGTTCGAAGAAAATTAGGACGAATAGGATGAATGAGAAGAGTATGATGGAAATTAAGGTGAGGATAGAAGAGAGGATTCAGTCGCATGAGGGAATGAGTGACTAGAAAACGTAGGGCCAGAGTTAGATCTTGAACCAAGTGGGAGAATGGCTTCGAACAAGGGTTGGTTGGAAGAGGACTGTGGAATTGGAGAGATAGAGAGTAACGGAAGGATGATCGCCTTGGTTCTGAAGGCAACCCTTGAAGAAGGAAAGACGAAGAAGAAGGCAATATTTTGTCATTGAACGTGGTAACAATCCTTAAACGCGCTTACACATCTAAAAGACACTAACCTTTTGAAATTTAACAAAGCCAATCAAAATGTGATTTGATTTTCTTGTCAATATACCCGACAATCAGCCACAGCAGTATTGGTAGAAAGTGAAGTGGCTCGCCAGAGACGTAAAAGGTTTGAAAGAAGAAATAAACCACCACAAGGGTTGCTTCAATATAAACAAAAAAGCACACACAGAAAACGTCATTGGCGAAACGTTAAAAGACTCCCCTCAGTGAAGTGGGTAAGTGAGAGAAATGAGACCAGACTGTTTGCCTCTATACAACAATAAGAATTAAACGAGCCGAAATGTTAAGTAGATTTCATTAGAAGGGGGACGAATTAAATAAAGGCACGCCACTGGTTGCACATTGCACCAGCACAGTTCACCCTCAAAAAAACTTGCATACGCACGGTATTAAACAATAATCTGATTTGTGGCTCTTAAATGAATTCCTCCTGCTGCAATAATCACAGGACTTGATTGCGTTATTGGTTTAAATAAGTGTTGATTTTATTATCAAAGCATATTCATCAAGTAGGTCTAGAATAGGAACGCCACGATGTTGGATTCAGCACGCTCGTTAAATGCATATATAGTCGAGCTTCCCATAAAGGACATTCTCACTAGCGACCACCTCCATTTACGGGCAGTTTTTGGATTTCCCCGTTTTACCTCTATACACTTTCTATATAAAAGAACCTCCGTCTAACGGGTCACTCTACATAGCGACCGCGGACATTGATTTTGGGGAACGGATTATATGTTTCACCTCCCACCAACGACCACCTTTTTCTTAAAAGTTCGTTTGACGCGGTGTTAAAAAGAATTATCCCCTCTCAAGTTTTTCTTTTTTTCTGGTTTTTCCTAAAGTTTCCTATATAAGCTCCATACATCTTGTACCATTTTAATCATTTTTCAATACTACTTTGGACGAACAATATCATTTTTTCCGATATGTCTCTCAAACAAAAGAAGAGAAAATAAATGTGTTGGAAGATTTTGCAAAAATTAAATGGGATAATTAAGAAAAATTTGATGCATATCATGCAGCTAAATAATTATGCAGTTATGCACGTTTTTAAATCTATTAATAATAAACAATTTTTAAATAGATGTTTGGGAAAAAAACCCATATTTTTTCATTATGAAACTTGCCTGCTCTACTTCTAACGGCCACCTCCAAACAGCGGCCACTTTGCTTTCCCCCGCCAGTGCCCGTTATTGAGAGGTTCGACTGTATAATATATATCTAGAAAATCCATACCGGAGTTTAGGAGACTTTACGTAAATCAGAAAACTCATATTTCCATTTACCAAGTAGAAAAAAAAAAATTAAGTACAAAAAATCTTTACCACTTAAAAATATTTTTTTAAATTAATTAATAATGCATGATGTATAAAAACGTGTGGGATAGACCAGAAATACTGTTGATTATAATTTAAACAAATTATCCACAAATATAATAATATTAACAATGACTTGGAGAGAACTTTTCATAATCCATATTCATTACTTGGAATATTTTCGGACAGCATTCCATGTTGCCTTTCTTCCATATCAAATAATACTGCTGTTGTTTCATTTCAGGAGGAACTACACATTTATTTTTTTGTTTCAGTCAATCATATTTCATATTTGCGTAAGGAGAAACAAGTAAACAATAGTGGCCAACTTTCAGAATTGATTTATACCTAACAATACATGTTCTTTGGATCCAGATTTTTAAATACGAGGTGTGGCTACAAAATAACGAGACTATTGCTGTAAACTATTTTATTTTAAATTTATACATATTTAGTTATTATCACCTTCAATATACACCTCTCCTCTATCCCTACAACGCTCCATGAGAATTTACCATTGTTCGAAACGGTGCTGTAAGTCTTTTTCTGGTGAGCTCCTGCGTGACGCGTGCCGCTTTTTCTTTCACAGCTTCAACTGGGACTGAAATCGTGTTCCTTTTAATGCAGATTTGACTTTGGGGAACAGATAAAAGTCACATGGAGCCAGGTCCGGCGAATAAGGCGGTTGGCCTAAAACTGGGATGTTGTACTTGGCTAGAAACGTCTTGACAGACAATGCAGTGTGAGCCATGACTTCTTCTTCCACAAATCGGGTCGTTTTTTTCCTTATTCTTTCACGGAGTTGAGCAAGCATCTCACGGTAGTAATGTTGATCAATTATAATCGATATTTTCATCTGTTTTGGACGTGGAAGGGCGACCCGGGCGATCATCATCTCCGACGTCTTCTCGGCCATTTTAGAAACGCTTAAACCACTCAAAAACTTGCGCTCGTGATTAACATTCATCGCCATAAACTTCTTTCAATAAAAGATAAGTTTCAGTAGCGGTTTTACCCAGTTTCATGTGAAATTTCACGACAATGCGTTGCTCTACTACATGTGTAATATGATGTTTTCGGCAAAATGAAACTAACACCTCTTACACAAACGACAGTTCCGGTCAGACAGATTTCTCTACAAACACGTGTGAGACGCTACAATCGAAAGAGAAGGCTTTACGCTGCACAGTTGTCGGTCGTTAGGATTTGGTGCATGCATAGTTCTTCTGTAGCAGCATTAGTCTCGTTATTTAATAGCCACACCTCGTATTTCTTATTACAATTTAATTGTGACTGACTTGTCTTACATTTTTTTAAAAAAATAATTTAAGGCGCATCAAGAAAATCAGTTGATTAGCTTTTTCAGAGCACTGCCGACCTTTGAACAGTGTTCTCTCAATATTGGACAGTATTAAGTAAGAAGCTGTAAGCAGGAGATAACCTGTGTAGGTTCCGTGTAGAAGAAAAAGTATCACTAAATGTATTGGGACTTTTGTGAGAAGAAAAAATCTATACCTCCATATTTAGTCTCAGAAGCATCTCCCCAGACAACTAAGTATTCGAAAAAGAGTTGCTCTACCTAGTGGAAGCCACAATATAACCTCTGGCTAATGTTGGCATAGCCTTCCATGACCAAACTCTCAACATAATCAAAGTCTTTTTCAACCTAACTACCCGAAAAATATTCTACATAGTTTCATAGTCATTTTTCTAAGCAGCCATTAAATTATTTCCAATGATCTCAGCCAGGAAGATCATATTTTCAAATCTTTACAAATCTACGTATGTTAAAGCGAAATAAGGTCCAGATTTCCTGCTTAGATCCAAAACAATAACAGTCTACAGGTTATCCTTCCCTAAATATCGAGCGCAAATCATAGAAGTCCATTGTTTACCCATCATAACATATAATATTTTTGGCGAGATACAAGTAATTTTCCTCATAAATTGTTTATTTATTTTCTAAAATCAAGTTAGCATGGTTTCCTGGCTGAAAGGTCCAGCAGTTTCAGCTGGGCGAACCAGTGTACTGAAGATGAAGACGCTCCGTCATTGAATACTAATTTAAAAAAAATCTATTAATGATATAGATGGTGACAGTTAAAGACTTAATTAAATTTATTGACGGAGACCAAAGGTGAGTAGCTTGAGAGGAGACAGTCGCTCTAACTACGACAGATAGCGCTGGCGAACTCTAACACTTTACACAGTAAATGTAACACGGAAGAAAAACCTAACAGAAAATATTTCTATTAAATCTTTGATTGATTTATATTAACAACCCATTAATATACAAATTGCTAATTAATAAATTCAAGCAGAACATTAAAAGTTCCATAAACTTTACCATTATAAATTATTATTTTATGGCTTTACAGTACAAAATAAAACATTAATTGTTTTTGCTGATAACAATTTATCTCCAGATAAGAAGTTAATTGGCCAAGTATTTGACCAGGTCATTACCAACTATGGAGATTATGAAACTGGTTAATTGTGCGTGTTCGTAGGTCCGAATAAACTTCTTTTTTTAAAAAAAATTTAATCTCACATTTCGTAAGGAAAATATTGTAATTGCAATGATTTTCAATCACAAGAGTTGACGAAGGAAACAACAGTTTAGAAGATACGAAAAAACTGGTATTTACAAAGCGAAGTAGCTCAAGCTTAAAACAAGAAAACGGAAGGGAATCAATTTTCCGTTTTCTAGACTTTACTTGAAAACGCCTAAAACGATTTTCTTTAAACGATCTTAAAATTTGCGATATATCTACGAGGGTCGTTTGAAAAGTCCGTGCAAAGTCAGAGAGATAGCACTACTGGCGCGTATCGAGGTTATGTTTAGTTAGTAGCATCTCTTGGAAGAACACACACCACGTTTCAGCCAGATCGGTCCATTACTTTGTGTTTGGCATTCGTTTGAATGGAGGAAGTCGAGTGATTTTCAAAAAATGGACGAAAAAGAATTTCGTGTGTTGATTAAACACTACTTTATGAAAGGCAAAACGCCTCAGGAGACTAAAGAGAAGCTTGATAAACATTATGGTGACTCTGCACCTTCGATTAGAACAGTTTATAAGTGGTTTCAAAATTTTCGGAGTGGCCATAGGGGCACAAGTGACGCTGAACGTTCTGGACGCCCTGTTGAGGTTACTACTCCAGAAATCATTGATAAAATCCATGATATGGTGATGGATGACAGAAGAGTGAAGGTGCGTGAGATTGCTAGTGCTGTGGGCATCTCGAATGAACGGGTACATAATATTTTGCATCAACATTTGGACATGACAAAGCTATCCGCAAGATGGGTGCCGCGATTGCTCACGCTTGACCAAAAACGAAATCGTGTGAAGTGTTGCAAGGATGGTTTGCAGTTGTTCCAGAAGAATCCGCAGGACTTTAAGCGTCGTTTCGTCACTGTGGATGAAACATGGATACATCACTACACTCCTGAGACCAAAGAACAATCTAAACAATGGGTTACCAAGGGGGAATCTGCGCCAAAAAAGGCGAAGACCGTTCCTTCGGCCGGAAAGATTATGGCGACTGTCTTTTGGGATTCGCAAGGAATAATCCTCATCGTGTATCTGGAAAAGGGTAAAACTATTACAGGTGCATATTATTCATCGTTATTGGACCGTTTGAAAACCGAGCTGCAAGAAAAACGCCCACGATTGGCCCACAAAAAAGTCCTTTTCCATCACGACAACGCACCAGCTCACACCTCAGCAGTTGTGGTCGCAAAATTAATGGAAATAGGGTTCCAACTCGTTTCACATCCCCCCTATTCTCCAGACTTGGCTCCCTCGGACTACTATTTGTTCCCCAATATGAAGAAATGGCTGGCGGGAAAAAGATTTTATTCAAACGAGGAGGTGATTGCAGAAACGAATGGCTATTTTTCAGACTTGGACAAATCCTATTATTCGGAAGGGATCAACAAACTAGAGCAGCGTTAGACGAAGTGTATAAGCCTAAAAGGAGACTATGTTGAAAAATAAAAAAGGTTTACCCCCAAAAATTAAGTAGTTTTTATTTTTGCACGGACTTTTCAAACGACCCTCGTATATCCTTAAATTCAAAAACAGTCCTTAAATACCTTGTTTAAGGGGTTATAGGCAGTCAGAGGCGCCAAAAAAGTCATTTTTTCAATTTTTTTGGGGGAAAAAATGTGTTTACTTTTTTATGCGGGAACTTTTACGTCCTATCAGTCCATGTTTAAAGAACTTATTGTAATTTTTTCGTTACAAATTAATAATAATTGTACTAATGGCGAATATTTTAATGCAACGCGTCAAAAAAATGCAACCCTCTCGTGGACATGATATCTTGAGACTGCATCATCTGAAATCTAAATTTCAAAAAGATCGGTGCAGTAGATTTTGAGATATCGTGTCCACCGACTTTGTAAACGTAGTTTTGAGAAAAACGCGTTTAAAGTTTACAGGCGGTTAAAGGTTTGCGCATAAAACCTGGATAATCTTGTTTTCAACTTACACAGTGTCATCGATTCCAGGCCCATAAAATAAGTCCTCCATGTCTTCCAAAATGTCGCAAGTTTTCCGATTTCTGCTGTCTGCGTAGGATTCTTGCCTCCCGCGTAGCAAGTTGCGCTCTGTGCTCAGCGATGGTAATTCGAACGGTCGGGGCTTGTAAACACTTTCACTCTTACAATTTTGCTCGGATCGACTTGAAATTTTAGGACAACATTCCTGACATACTATACTTTACTATAAAAAAATAAATCGATTTTTTCAAATTTCTGACTGCCTAAAACCCCTTAAAGCAGTTCTGGAGAATAAAATGGAGAATGAAAGAGTTATAACTTTCCTCTAACATGTCATTTAAGCACAATGAACGGTCTTATAACCTGTGCAAAATATGAAAAAAAAAAAAACATTAAATATGCATGTAAAATGTTAAAATTTGAAGGAATTGCCTCTTTAAATGACTAAAATTTCATAGTTTTTAGCGAGTTTTTTTTTGGCATAAAATAGTTTCAAAAAATAATAGGCGTCAATTTGAGTAAGAGATAAATCCTAAGAGTACTTCAAGCCACGGATTTATTATTTTATTGTTTTTGGTACCATGAAGGGGACTCAGAAATGGAGTTTTGGTCATTTTTCTCAAAAACAGCTTCAAATTTTACCTATATTTTTAACAATTTCAACCCTAAAAAGTTAACTAACCATAGTTTACAGTTAATAATTCTTTAACTGATATTCGAGAATTTGGTGTATTAGATGTGTAATGAACTACAGAAATATCATTTTAGATATTATATTTAGCAATATGCAATAATTGATATTTTTAAAAATATAAGCGGCAAGTGAAGTGTAAGTTGAAGCTCATAAATAAAAATCCAACTACGATATAAGTTCGAAATGGATCAGAAATAAAAAATACGCGTGCAGTGTGGAGTAATATATACTTTTTTTTTTAAAGTAAAACATTCCAATAAGTAGTAGTCAAGAGATTTCGATCTTTTAAGTTATTGTAGGGTTCTATTTTGACAATCAAGTTTAAAGTTTTAGCTTTCTTGTGATTTTGAGCTGAAGAATTAACACAATCCCATTAAAAATGAAAATAAATAGATAAAATTCTTATTCAGAAGACTTAAACGCAAATATTTCCAGCGAATTAACTTGGATACTAAAACATTTGGCACAATCTCCTTCTGTCCAATCTTATAATAAATAATAATAGAAAATATAATAATCTAATCAAAGGCACCGTCTTAGTCTTAAGACAACTTCAATAAAAATAACTTCCAAAAAAAAAGTCCCGCTCTACAAGTAAATATAAATGAAAAAAGTGGTAAATTATTTAAAAAAAAAAGAATTGAAAGAAATGTCTTTACTATGACGGGATTAATAGAAGGGCTACTTCAAAGGGATTCCGAAACTAATATTACGAGTGAAAAATGAACCAAAGTGGACTATACAAATAAAAGTAACTAATGTTTTTCCTTAACATTGTTAAAAAATAAATCAAGTTTTAACAATAAAACTGAATCAAAACAAACAAGATAAAATCTTGGAGTAAAATCTAACTTAAATGACTTAGTTATGATGACTTTTAGGGCGGTTAGTTTATACACAAATATTTATCTGATTTATTAATTTTTGAAGGGAAAAAGGGCAACTGAAATTATTACAGAAGATATTAGTTAATATAAATGTTTAATTAATGAGAATTTTTAAAATGTGAGACATTCACTTGCAGACAAGATTGGATGTAAACTCAGAATTTTAGCAGTATAATTAATTCTAAATGTATATTGATGGGTAATATAGTATGAGAAATATAAAATTGTACTGTGTACACTTGTATGACTTTTATCTAAATATTAGCTCAAGATTCCTACCAAACAAATTTGCTTCACATTCAGAATATTTCAATCATATTTATTTCGTACAAAGATTTATAAAAGTTTGTAAATCATATATTTTCACAGAAATGTAACCTTACAGTAAAGTTTACCTCAAATCCTTTCTCCGTAGCCTTAAAACAAATTTTTCAATTAAGAAAAGAGGGGTACGTATTTTTCCTGAGGAATTTTATAAAAAAAAAAAAAAAACAATCGATTTAAGCCACTACCTTTCACTTCCCTTTAACGGTAAAATAGGCTTTAGAGGAAATCCCAGACCATCCAATCTCTCCCAGAAATGTTTTGAACAGAATTTTATCTTGAAAATGATTTAATTAAAAAAAAAACAGATATTCAATTGTGGATCTTTCATTTACGCAAATAAAATCACGTAAGTTCAAAGGGAATCGTGCGAGTTGTCAGCAAAATAGTACTTTTGGTTAACCGATTTTTAAAACTTCAACTTTTTTGACTTATATAAACACACACACACACACACTGCATTTTTCGTAATCACAAAACCTCAAATTGGATATTTGTTGTGAAATCTCAAAAAAAAAAAAAATAAATAAATAAAAGAAGATATACTTCTTCCTCTAACAACTTCTAAAATCATTTTCATGGAGTAAACAAAAATTCCCCAAATATTGAGTAACTAAAGTAACTTAATCACCTATTTCTTCACCACAGCGGGGATTAACGTCCAACTTACTAACTAGATATCGTGACATACTACTACTTCCTCCGACCAATAGCAAGAGAAGGTAAAAATTATTGCTCTCATCAAAAAAAAAATGAAATCTTGTTAGATTTACATTCCTTTGAGTACAAACCCTCAGCGAATGTTACCTTTAGACCGGAAGGGACACAGGAAACAGTAGAATTGTAATTTAATTGTGCATTCCACGAACAGTTTATCGATATAAAACCATATTTTTTTTTGTAAAAAAAATCATCTAAATGTTTATTAATTTAAACATAAAAGGTGGAATAAAATCTCTTAGATGGGAAAATACAATAAGATAAATGATGCAAAAAATAATATTATTTGTTCTACTCACCAGAAAATCTTGCTAAAAATCTGTAAAATGTTGATAATAATCCTTCACTAAAATTACACCCTACCCACATAATTTCTTTTTAAATATTTTATAATAATAATTGAATAAATAAATCCTTGGTTTTATGTCACTTCGACACATAATAATAACAATTTAGTAATAGTAATAATAGTAAAGAAAAAGGTAAACACTTTATAAACTGCACACTTTTGTGGTCCATTTTAATAAACGTTATTTTCACCATAAAGTATTAATTTATTAATGATATTTTTGTTTTTCTTCAAATTAACTGTAAGATTTCTTTGCCCTTTTTTTAAAAGAAAAACCAACACAAATTCACATGCCCAGATTTTCTTATTCCCTTCTTTAAAAACAAAATTTATTACTTAAACCGCACTAAGTCATTGTTTTATATACTTAGGAGGGAAATTATTTAAAAATGTTTGTTGATAAACAAAAGACAAAATTATATATTTATTTTTTTTCACCAAATTCTACTGTGATAAAATTTTAACTTTGACCAAAATGCTGTTTAATAAAGATATTAAATAAACTTTTAAAAAGCAGAAGGGAAAAGCAACAGAAACCAACCAAAACTAAAAAAAAAAAAATGTAAAAAAAATTGAACAACGCGTACACACTCGTAACAAGCCAACAAGCTGGCTGTAACTGAATAGACCTGTGCTTCACTATTCCATCTGAACTAAAGCGTACAGAAGTGAGCAACAGAGAGGGGAGAGAAAGAAATAAGAAGGAAACAAAAAAAACAAACCTTCTGTCGGCAAACGACGAACATTGACGATGTTTAACGAATCTAAACGAAACATTACACTCTCACAATAGTCAGGTCGGCCACCATCAAAGCCCCCGGCGACTAGACTATAAGGAGAACTGCAGCGTGGACCGATTCACTCTTTTTATTTTTTACTTTTTTCCCATTTTTTCCTCTACACACAGCTTGGATTAGAATAATTTACGTTTGGTTACACCGCAAATATTCAAACAGAACAACCTAACTATTTTCATGTACAAACCTATTCATTGGTAACAATATACATCATTCCCGGTGCTTTTCTACTTTCTATTGGCGTAATTGGTGTAAAAATCGAACGAAAAAACGAGATTTTTTTTTTTTTTTTTTTTACAGATTAGATATTTTTTTTATATTGAAAATATTTTTTAAGCAATTTGAACCTTCGGTCCAAACACATTTTATTCCCTATATCAGCGTTTCCCAAACTGTGGTACGCGAAAAGTAATCAATAATGGCGGACAAAAAATTTAAAAAAAAAAGTTAAATAATAAAAATATCATAAAAACGTTGTTCCCTATAATTCATAAAAAATATTTTTATTAATAATATTATACAGTAAAGTTATTAATAAGGAACGGATTTTTATGTATTTAAAAATGCCAAATATTTAATTAAAATATGCATTTATTTTCGTCAATTATGTGGAAAATATGTGATTATCTTAAAATATTTTCTGGAATATTTAAGTAAAATGGACATTTTTTTTTATGAAAATGGATTTTTTTTGGGGGGGGCAAGTTATAATTATTTATACAAGAAAAGAACATTTTTACAATTTATAATAATTTATTAGGAACAAAATAATTTGTTTTTACAAGTTATAATGATTTATACAACAAAGAACATTTTTACTATTTATAAAAAGATGTGTTAAATTTTCAATATTGAAAACTTCACTCTTCGAAATTGTTTGCAACCACATGAAATTTCAAATGTTGGAACGTAAAGTGACGACGATCTGGGCGTAAGATGGACTTGTAACGACTAAAAGATCGTTCAACATCTACAGATGTTATAGGTGCCTTGCTGAAAGAAGTTATCTCGTTGGTTGTAAAGGGTACACGATGTTCTGAGGTGACTTCTGTTCCACTGATAATATCGGAAATCTGGCAGATGATCTCCCACCCTTTGTTCTTGCTCAGTACTTCTACCAGTTTTGATCTGATCAGATCTCCCTTACTCCCAGGTATTCCTTCAACCTTTTCGATGACTTTTTTAACGTTGGACACGTTTTCTGTCAGTCGAAAATTTTGGGACTCAAGTTGGGTAATGGCTTGTGCAAGAAATACGCAATTGTCAGAAATGAATGCAAGGTGTCAACCACCTCCCAATTATGAAAATATGCCCAAAATGAAAAATATGAAAAAATATGTACATATTTTGATTAAATATGTAGAAATATTTATTTATTTTAATCAAATATGTATAAATATGCGATAACATCCAAATATGTGGAAATATGTGAAATAAAAGTAGGCTCAAACGGCTTAAAGAGTGTCAGTATGAATACTTCTAGTTGAAAAACGTCTGTAAATTGCCTAGAAAAAAATATGTAAATACATACGAATCAGTTCCCTAGTTATTAATATGTACAAGTAATAAGGTTGGCCTGTCTCAAGAAATACGAGAAAATATAATAGCACATTTAACAGGATTAAAATTGTCTTTCATGGAGTATTTTACCAAAACCCAAAAACACAAGTGATAATTGGATTTCAAATCTCCTTCTATAAAGAAAATTTAGGAAAAGCTACATCATTATCAATAAAAGATAAAGAGACTGATTGTAATGAGTAAGCTCTATTAAATTCAAGCAACATTAAATTTAATTGGTACTTAGAGGCAGTTGAATGCTTAAAAGAAATTAATTTAGAAGATTTGGGCACAAATATAATAATCCTAATGAAGAACTTTGTAAATTAATTAATAATTTTTAAGAGAAAAATATGTAAGCAATTTTTAATTGTTTAAAACTAAGATCTTACACTTTACAAAGTTTATAAAGTGAACATGAACTTGAACTCCTTTGTAACAGATACATTGTCTCTCTATACAAATTAAGATGATAAAGCAACACACTCGGAATAACAAAGTTCGCGAAATACAATCTTTTTTACGAAATGGTACAATTCAGCATGATGTACTACCAAGTGGTAGGCGAGTCAAAAAAAAAGGTTGGGAAACGCTGCCCTATATGGACAATTTTTTGGAAAAGTTGTTCGCTGGCCACCATCATTTCGGAAGAGATGTCACTACCTAATCACTTCTTCAGGAATTTTATCATTTCTGAAGAAATTCCCAGCATAATGGAAGCGAATAAAAAAAAAAATGAAACTATGAGCTACTTTGTAGAGGATCATTGAACTTGTGCTGTAAATGAATTCCTTGTCTTTAGGAAAGATAAAGATGTCCCGCTGTTAAGTAAGTTGAAAGAACCATTTGAAGTTCATAATAAAAAGCACTGGGAAACATCATTTCCGCTAGTTTCCTGTTTCTAGTTTCGTTAGTATGTGGTAAATTGTAACCATCCAATAACCTCAGGCTGGACGGTTTTATCGGATAAAGAAGGTATGTTCTGTTGATGGTGAGGCATGGAGGTTGTAGATATGGACGCAATCGACAGTGTCAGCTTATGTCAGGGGTGGCAAACCTATTTGAAACGTGGGTCAAATTTTGTTCATTTTTTTTAGTATTAGCTCTTGGGTCACTAATGCCCATTTGCCCAAGAGTTAAGTTTAAAAATTTTAAATTGAATATTTTCAAATCTAAACATCTTTAAAATTCAGTTGGCTTAACGGTAAAACGGGACGAAACAAGTGTTATGGAAGTCTCTTTTTACAAACATAACTGAACAAAACCTTACAAAAGTGTGTTTTATCTGAAGAAAAATCTAAATATGGTTATTTGCTTTGGGTTGTCGATTAATTTAACAAACAAAATATGGGTAAAATTATACATTTTATTTGATATTTTGTAAACACTTTTGCTTTATTTCAAATACTACAAAAAGCCTTTGACGTCATTTGCGTTTTAGAACTGTAATGATCAAACTAAAGGTTATAGATAGCATTTAAATTGCTTTTGTGTCAATGCGTGATTGAAAAAAAAATACAGATAGAATATAAATTATCCACAACAATTAGAAAATCTAAATCAACCCGCGTAGAAAAAACAAATGGTTGCCTAGCAATTGTCTGACCCGCGGGTCATAGGTTCGCCATCACTGGCCTATGTTATATCTCAAGAGATAACCGCTTTTTTCGGGTTTAATCAATCAAGGAGACCTTCTAACATATTATTTTCGGAGAATAATCCAATTCACAAATCTGAAAATTACAATACTTCCACTTAAAAGAGGTGAGCTTTAGTAAAAAAAAAAAAATAAAATTAGGTTAAGTTTGCATGATTGAGAGTAATGTTCAAACATTTCAGGCAACTAGATAATAAAGGACTAGATAATTTCCAAAATAGATAAGTAATTTACCAGTTAAGCAGTGATATTGGGAAACCAAATTCGAAAGATCACGATGAAAGTAATTTAAAAAAAAAATCCTTTATAATCTCAAAAACAAATCAAAAATCCTTATCTTCCGATCAAACATTTACAAAGAGTGGTAATAATTTAAGAGGTACCTCTATTTTAAGTAACAAACATAAGAAGAGAACCAAAGAGGTCTTAAATTAGCGAATATATTTTCAATTGATTAAAATTCAAATACTAAGGAAACAATGGAGAAAATTATTTAAGTGCTTAAAAAATACATATTTGATAAATTATCGGTAAATGGTGTCAATTAAATTGATAATTGTAATGAGATGAGATGCCTTTCAAGTTAAACATACCAGATCAAAATTTGTTTTATTTTATAATTAGAGGGTTAAAATAGAATAAAAAATACGACAATTTCTGCAATTATTCTGAGTTCACAAGTAATAGACGAACAGGAGGGAAGTGCTTTTATAACTAAGTTATTTTAATCTAAATATATATTAAATAGAACCATTTCTATGTTCCTATAAATAACTCGAGTTGGTTTTCAAACTAGAAACTAACGGAACTCCAGGGGTTCGCGTAATGTTTTCTCTCTTCCAAGCAATCACGAAAGAAGTTACTGTGCTAGAAGTACGAGTATATTGACACGCACTGTCAGGCAGTGGGCGTTTATGTTCGCGTAGTTAGCGCGTCCTAATTTCACAATATGGGCAAAGTTATAGTCCAAATGTACCAAAGTTATAGTTCCACAAGTAGTTCAATGAAGCAGAGGAAAAATCAATTTAATCCAGTAATTTAGTTTTTAAAAATGTTCTTGAGAACTATGATTAAGAATTCAAAAATACAAGTAGAAGCACTGCCCACATTAAACTCAAATAATTCTGAATTCAATTCTTGAGATACGTAATTAATAAAGTCCAAACTCATCTAGAATCATTGACCAAATCAATACAAGTATAATTCTTTTTAATGTGTTCTCTTGAGATTATGTAGTTAAAAAAGTAAAAAATTGGGATTAAACACTTTCTAAATGTTCATTCAAATAATTTAACTCAAAATCTACTGGATCTATGTTGTTGCAAAAAATTACAGTTATAAAGGAGGATATGCCCTATATTTTAAAGAAAATTTGGTAATTTTATCTTTTATAGAAAAAGAGAAAAAAATTGTCAAAGTTGGGTGTTTTTTCAACGTTACGCTTTTTCGTGCAGTTTTTTGACGATCAACCCTTTATACAACTGTCCTATCGGACAGTTTTAATTTAATTAATCTCAATTTAAGGTTTAGAAATGTTTAGAAATATCTGAGGAACAATTATTTTTTGTCAATCAAAGAAAACAACAAAGAGAGATAAAAAGTTAAAGCAAGTTTTGCGTGTATAGTATAAGCATTTCTCTTCTGAGGGGAAATTAATCCAACTGCCAAGAGTTTATGGTACCATTTCTCTTTCAAATACCCGTAAATAAATAACTAAATAAATAAAATTTATAATTTATCAAAATAGTAGTATTAGATCTCTTGATAAATGATAAGATTTTGAGGCAAGTTTAATCCAGATTATTAGAAAAAAAAACAAAGAAATAGATTATTAGAAATGTCAGATTATCAACTGGTAATTGACCCACTTAAGTGCATTCATTGTTATAATTTATTTAAAGAAATACAAAAAATTAATAATAAAATAGAACAACAAAAACTCACGATGCATTTTGTGTGCACTGGTCGGTCAGTGAGGAGGTGACACAATGGAGCACACGCTAAATTGAGGGTTTGAATCATCTATACGCTTCTATCTACCTTATCTCAAAACGTCATAAATTACATCACAGTAAGCTACGATTTTTATTTTTTTTGCATATTTTATCTGTGAGTACTATAATATCTTTTTATTGTCCGACTTCCCAAAGTTTTACGAGCAAAAAAAACATGATATTCTGAGAAGGGATAACTATTCACTATACTCCCTTTTTATTTACTAACAATATTTCGCAGAATATGGGAAATTTCTTTAACTTGCATCTATGGGGAATTCCCTAATGTTAAAATATTATCACCAAGTGCGATATGTGGACTACAAATATGACTAAAATTCTAGTTAAATTATTCGTATTTCTGGACTGTGGTAGAAAGTTTTCCCATTTTCAAGATAATGGACATTCCTAGATTTGTCCATGACTAAATAATATCAGCAGTTTTTTCATGATGTTTCACTCGAAGTTTCTCAGTGCAATTATGGACACCATTTTTTACATTCAAAATTTTCTTGCAACAGTGGAATTTTATATTCTCCTTTGATATCCTCTGTAGGTTCTTCAGTTTCTTATGAGACAGTTAGTAGGTAAGTACCATTGTCAATTATGCGATTTAAACGAAAAGAAACCGTGGAGCTACAAAATTATTAATTAGCGACAAAATAACAAAATCTAAAAAAGATTAGGTTTTCATTTATGTTTATTTCAGTGAAGAATTGATGAATTTCTATTTTTCTTTACTTTATTATTATTATTATTATTTTTTTTATTTAAGGCGCACCAAAATCTGAGGTTATTGGCGCCTGGAGCTTTTTTCAGTGCACTACTGTCCTCCGGACAGTGTTCTCTTTGTTACAGACAACACTGTCTATCACCGGACAGTGAGCTGTAAGAAGCTCCTAGAAAGAGAAAACCTAAGGGCCAGCAGCTGGATTCGAACCTGGGAACTCCGCGTGGAAATCTAATACGCTAACCCTGTGTATTGGATCCAGATCAAACACCAGGATAATGTGCAACGGAGTTTATTTCTCTCATACAGCAGGCCTTCGATAGAGTATGGGACGCTTAAAAATATTTTACCTGCCACGTTATATTTAATTGTAAAATCTTACTTGCCCGACAGATACTTCCGAGTGCAAAATAGGATCTTCTTTCTCCCCACTTAAACCAATCGACGCTGGAGTTCCACAGGGCAGCATTCTGGGTCCTATTCTCTACTCCATTTACACTTCAGACATATCAACTGATCCTAACACTACACTTCTCACATACGCAGATGACACCGCCTTACTGTCCTCTAACCATGATCCTGTCCTAGCACACAGAAATCTGCAGTCACATCTCTCCTCAATGGTTCAAGATATTGGGCTATAAAGCTTAATGAAACTAAGTCGCAAAACATCACCTTCACTCTTCGTCGCATTACTCTTCCTCCAGTCTTCTATAACCTAACACCTCTACCAGTAGTGAACGTTGCCCGCTACCTTGAGCTTTACTTAGACCGAAGACTTTCTTGGGACCACCACACTAGACTTAAAAGAACAGAACTAAACAGCCGCTATCGACTACTTAAAAGACTCTTAGATAATAGATCAAAATTCTCTCTGGACTACAAAAGACTGATTTATACTTCTATTTTGAAACCCATCTGGGGCGTATGGAATAGAGCTAAGCGGTTCAACCAAACGCACAAATCTCCAAAGGATTCAATCTCTTCAATCTAAAATACTTCGAACTATTGTACACGCTCCATTTCAAGTCCACAACCTGACTATACACTACACACTGACCTTAACATTCCTTTTGTCACCGAAGTTGCTAAAACACGATACAGAAAACTCCACTTCAGCCTGCAATCTCATATAAATCCTCTAGCTCAAAATCTTTCTCTTCGTGATAACCCGGACAAGACGTCCTAAAAGACATTGGCCTCGTGATCTCCTCTCAAGTGAAGAGAGTGACTAACCATATAATGTTTTGGAGTGTTACCACTGGGTAACTTCTCCACTCGTTACTTATCATTTGTTTTTCGGTTATCACTGTTACGTACTTATAGCGCTAACGCGCTGATTGTAGCACAATAAACGCAAAACAAAAAAAAAATTCTCTCATGACTCGTTTTTCCATATTCCATTCCGTGTTTTACTTCTTTTTTTGTTATCTCATCCTGTGATCGATTTATATTTATTCAAAATGGAATAATTGTATTATTATCTTTACACTAACCATTTGTTCTAAAATGTGGCTGTCGTCATATTGTAAAAGCTCACCCCTTAAAAGTGTAATTTAAAAAACATAATAATCACTAAAAACTATACAGAAATCTATCTAGCGGAATTTCACATTCAGTTAGCCGATTTTCTGCAAATTTGGTATTTAGATTAATATTTAATAGATGATAAGTCCTTACATTAGAAAGAAATGGAACTTTAGATGGCAGACCAACCATTTCCTTGCCGTGAAGTACCTTCAAAAACTGTTAATCTAAATTTTTAAGAGTATATTTTAAAAATTACAAATGGTAGAACAACCTAAGCATATTAAAGTATGTCAAGATTTCCCTTAACACTGCATTTCCAATGCTCGAACTTAGTCAGTTATTGCCAATGTGGAGTCACATTGACTCCATAATTTATTTTTATCTTTTTTTATATTGATTTCAATTTTAATAATAAAATTTGCATTAAAGGTGATAAAGAATAGGAATTAAGAACGAAAAAACAAATATTTTCCACAAATCGGCTTTAACATTTCACGCAGAAGGAATTAACTTCAACTTAGGATCGCAGTAATTTCAGTATTTTCTAGAATTCTGATTGACTGCCTTCTGATCAGGGACATTTTCATTTTTTTTAATTACATTCACTATTTTTTTCAATTACTGTGCGCTGTTGACACGGATCGGAAATTACCCAATTCGCTGCAAGTTTTTGCTGCAATTCGGACAGAAAATCAATTCTAGAAAGAGGCTTTTTTGTGCCTTGATACTTTCCATGAAAATTATGTAAATTTATCAAATAGGCATTTAGGCAATAATCTGGAGTCAAGTTATAACAGAAAATCTACTTATATTACCAATCAGGAGTTGAAATGATTCCGATATATTTACGTGTAATGCCCATCTGGAGTCAAAATGACTGTTATGGTTCAAGTAAAATAATCTACAAAAAGTAACTAAGAATTCCGCGGTCGTCAGCTCGTGACTATCAAATGTTGAGAGAGTGGGGACAGCATATCTAAGAGCATTTCGGGATAGCTACATAACAAGAGACCATTCCTATTTTTTTGGAGTCAAGTTGACTGCGGATTGGCAATGCAGGGATAAACACTTTCAGAACTTCACCTACCTTTTCCTACCTACAGCAAATTGTGGACAGTTCAAATATTTCCAATCAGTGCTAAATTCTGGCTTATTTATAAATATTTAAGTAGAAATTCCTGAAATTACTGAACGAATTTAGCGGTGTTTTAAAGCTATACTTTTACCAAAAAATAGTTTAAATCCAAAGTTTATTAAGTAAATTTCGTTAAGAGACAGTCACGTGATTGTTTTATACCAGAAATATAAATTTTGTTTTGTTCAAATTAACGAATGCTCAAAAACATTACAATGATAACTCAATTTCAGAATTGTGTCACGATTACAATCACTTCTCCTTTCTAAGAGGCAGACCAAGTAGAAGAAGATGAAACAAAATAAAATAAAAAGTGGAAGATAAAGACATTAACTTTTTGTTTTAATATTTTTTTAAGATAATCTATCTGCCTGGGTAAGAGACACCTGCCCAGGTTAGGGTGTTAGACGAAGGTAGATAGTGTCACTTCATATTTATAAGAGCTGATAGGTGGAAATGGAAGATGACAAACTTTTGGCACTTACTAGATGCCATTATTATACCAAGAGAATTTCGATGTGAACCGCCTACACAATCTTCTATTTTACATTTCCATAAAACTTTTAATATTTTCAGAAAAATAATTGTGACGACAATGTTATAAACGTTCACAGTAATATTACTGTCGAAGAAGGAAAGTGACGTCACAGTTTTGCTAGAACCACACTCATAAGTTTTGCTTGAATAAATGCTGGTTGTAATTTTGGTAGAATGTTATACATTCTAGCGGCTATCTAGTGAATTTTGGTTACGATAAGTGTACTTAAAAAAGTTACTATTTGAGCAGTAAACCATTTGTTCTGACCACTCTTTATCTTATAGCGTACAACCAAATTGTACTGCAGGGCCTTTAATCTCCTTCTTAATTACACTTTAAGAGACCAGCATCTTCTTCTCGTGAAGATCTCGCAATTCGTAAATGACGACATTGGACGTCTTCTTCGTAGTCCAAACGAAGTATGGTTTCGTCCAAACGATCCTACTACGGCTATGTCTACCCACGATTTAGCCCTTTTAAAGCCGGATAGCTGAACACCCACTACTTACTGGCCATCTTAGAATTAAGAAAAAATGATAATGTGCTGTGAATTATTGTTTATTGTTGAAATTAACCAAACCTGCGCGCAATACATCATTCAAAAATTAGAATGTTATCTCACTTATCCATAAATCCAGAATTGGAAAAGGTGCACAAACTACTCCCTTGGAGCTACGGTCCATTAAAGACCTTGACCTCCTTAACCAGAGCATTCAATTCTTCATGGTCGCCTGCTCTTTCTTCTCCACTGAATCACATCTAATCACCAGCGGTTCTTCCAAATACATTCTATAGATTATTACTGATGTGATCTTAAACTTAAGCGCCGCACGTCGGAATGCACGAATCACCAAGTACTGTCTAGGGCCTCTATCTATCTCAATGTCCCCACTGCTTCTTCCACGGCCGCTACCAAGTCCAAGTCTTTATTCCATTACCATAACTTTTCGGTATCATTCAAGATAACGTTATCTTTTTGGCCATTTTCTAGTCTGCAAAATCGTGCTTCTTCAGTAGTATACATTACGTAAACACTTTTTTGACTCGGCCATATTGTACAATAAATCTATTTCCGGCAACAAGTTTACTATATTGGTTGCTTTTAATTGCTAATTTTTGTAAGAGAGCGTAACCTTAAGAAATACGAATAAAGCTATGATTTCACTTCCACAAATTCTTGAATTTATTTGCATCTTAAGAAGTGGCGGATTAAAATGAACCCACAGAAATGCCAGCATGCCACGTTTACTCTCCGGCGGGGCTCCTGTCCACCTGTCCTCTTCAACAGCAATCCACTTCCTTGTACAGGTCTGGTGCGCTACCTTGGGGCTCTACATAGACAAACGACTCACGTGGAACCCACACACTAGACTTAAAATACAAGCAATGACGAAACGTGCTAAACTGCTTTACAGACTACTTGGACGACGCTCCAAATTACCCATTGAACTCAAACGATTAATATACAGTACTATCCTCAAATCTATGTGGACTTACAGGACTAGAGCTGTAGGGTTCAGCCAAACCTACAAACATACGGACTGTACAGACATTTCAATCAAAACTCCACCGACAGATAGCTGACGCTCCTTTCTACGGTGACTAACCTCACTCTTCACAACGACCTCAAATTCCCTTTATAGACCAACTCGCCAAGATTAAATATCAAAAATTCCATACTGCTCTCTCCACTTGCTCCAATCCTCTCTCGCCTCTTCTGACATTTCTGACAATCCTCCTCGCCGACTGAATCGCCAGTGGCCCCGCGACTTCCTTGCAGTCCTAAGGCCTAAAACCTGTAGAAAGTGCTACCGCTGGGCAGTTTCTTTCCTCCTGCCTTTCACGCCTCTATACTTCTATCTCCTTATTTACTTATTGTATAGTGTATTATACAGATTGTAAATAACAAAATAAATTTAAAAACAATTTTAAAAAATAATGGAAAATTTCGAGCAATAAAATAATAAATTCTAAGGCAGAAGCACGCCTTTTATGAATGGTACAATTTTAAATTCCTCTTAAATTGTAAAAAGAGGAAGTCAAGTGATAAGCAGGAATTGTAGTGCGATACGGTAACAAAAAGGAAGTTGAAATCTTTACACTAAACCGATTAAACTACCACTGATCATAGATGAATGTTCCAAACTAGTCAAGGATATACAAAAATAGCGTGTTTCGACGGATAAAAATCAAAGATACGAATTTAAATAACCAATAAAATTTTAATTTCAACATTTACCGAATAATGGTAACAATGAAACAGTTGAATTAATTTATTTTTTACGCTATTTTCACAGAAATCTGTACAGAAACCCGTTTTATTTGTAGAGTTTACTTTTGTAAAAGTAACATGTACAAGGAAGAATACTTAAAGCAAAGGTATTTAGTATGGAAAAAAGAAGAAAAGAAAAGGTTACACACAATACAGAAGTAAAAGAAAATACAAAAAAAGACAAAACAAGAATTAAACGAGTGTGATAAACGGATGTGGGACAGTTATTGTGCTGCGATCCATTAAACGGTGTCAGCCGCGAAGATAGATACATAAAAACAGAAGGAAAAGATTGTGCATTTTTTTTTTATTGATAAGAATATAATTTCAATTTATTTATATAGAAATTGATTATCGATAATTATGTTCTTAAATTGTTGAGCATTTTCTGTTTTTTAATGAAATCTTTTTTTTTATTTGGCTATAGTACGCGGTGGACCGACCAGCTGAGAGATAACTGTTGAACTGCACTATTTTTTTTTTACTTTATTTATTTTCACATCTGCAGTGTATTTCCGCATTAAGTGAAGCTGACACTTCATGATGCATAGTATAAACATAAGTAGCGTAAGGGAAGAATGCACCCATTGGTGGAACTCCCAAAAAAAGAACAGTTCACTATTATGCGCTGACACTTACTCGTACTTCATTGAGAAGATCGCATGGCCCCAACTGTGCTTCAACCGCCTGGGAGGATTTCCTAGTAATGTAAGTAAGTTGGGAAACTAGAGGATTAGGATGAGAGGAAACTGAGGCGTGGAACTAAGGCACAGCGGGATCTTGCAGCTTCAGAAACATGGGGTAAAAGAAGATCTCGGTACAAGATAGAATTAGAAACAAAGTAAGGAGCATTAACGATTCGACGGAGTATTTTTGACTGGAAGGATTGGATTTTGTAGATATTGGAAGCTTTGGCTGAGCCCCAAATTTCCATTCCCTTAAGTCCAGGCAGGTTTCAGTATCATGGTGTAGATAAGTCGTTTATTCTGTAGTGAGAGTTTAGATCGCTTGTCGAGAAGTCTAGGGAGAAGTTTGAATCGTCTGTTTAGTTCTTTCCGTTTAAGTCTAGTGTGTGGATTCCAGGTTAGGCGTTTGTCCATGAAGAGGTCCTAGGTACCTACCACAATCTGTTGTGGGAAGAGGAGTGAGGTTTAGGTAAACGGGTGGAAGGATAGTTAGCCTTAGGGAGAATGTAATGTTATTGCATTTGTTTTCATTGAGTTTAATTCTCCATTTCTTTAGCTTAGGATCGAGAGATTCTATATGGGATTGAAGGAAGCGATAGACAAGGACCGAGTCTTTATGAGGAGAGAACTATACTTAAAATGAAAAATAATCTAATTAATAGAATGGCTCACCCTGTATAGTATACATCATGCAAATACTCTGATGGTAAAATTATCAAAACAAAACAAAAAAAATAATAAATAATAAAATACAGAAAGATGTTTCGACAAGAATAATGGGCGGGAAAATTGTTTTTGTTTTGTAATTATCTTTAATAAACCAGTTAATTGTTTTGCATTCATTAAACATTATAATTTACATATAATTAGCAGAAATTTTGGGAGGGGGAGTGGGGAATATTAATTTAAAATGAGAACTTTAATTAGGAGAAATGAGTTATTATCTATTCAAGAAATGGAAGTAATTATTTTGGGAGTATTTCATGAAATCGAGGAGAATCAAAAAGTAATTCAGTAGCTTTTTTTTGAAGATATAAACTGAATTATAATATTGCCAAATAATAACAAGTCTTATTCTGGTACTGTTCAGTAATTTGACAATTATCACATCAGAAGTAGAGGCTACAGGTTAAGATTTCCTATCTCAACAAAGAGAGCAAACAATAACAATTGTTAAGTTACTTTTAAATCACATATTCAACCAAAACGACACTCTGCGACAATAAGCGGGAAATCGTCATGCCAGTATATCTTTATTGGAAGCAAATTGGAACTATGAATGCTTTGAAATTGGGTCCCTCAAGAGCTGAATTATAAACTGAAGAAATCAACGTCTTGAAGTCACCTCCTCTTGTAAACTGCTCAATTTCACGACTAGATCAGAATATACAGCGAAAAAAGAGGATCTACCAGTGAACAACTTAACTGTTACTATCCGAATCCCGAAAGTACTGTCCCAAATTGGAATTCACGCAAAGAAGATGGTCGCCTATGGTTTAGGCTTGAAACTGGGTGAAAATAGTGGCATCTATAAAGATTGTGAATAATGCACCAAAAAACGTCAGAGCCTTCACGTTTTTTTTATTGTTTTTAGAAACCTCACTGCAGTCTGCAGCAATGCAGCCGAGTAATATTTTTAATTTTATTCCCAGCGGGGAATATCATTTAATACTTGTCATTTATTTAGTTAATTGTAATTCCAGTTTCTTTCTAACCTTGAAATAAATACTGAAGGTCAGAGTATATTTTTGCAAAATGACTATTAGATTTAGTAAAACGAATATAAAAAAATCGGAGCTATGTCTATCTCAATAATATTTTTAGTTTACTTCGACAGTGTGATCCTACAACAGATCATTATCATAGAAATAACAAAATATAATGGAATATTTTACCAAAAAAGTAAAAATAGCACCAAGGACATCAGCGAACTTCGCTACCAATCTCATCAATACCTAGTCTGGGGCGGACACTGAATTTTCTCGAGTGGTGTTAGGCTTGTGAAGTAATTCATTATCCTTTTCATTTTTAAAACAATTCTTTCATTTAGGTTAAGACCCAATTATAGTTTCTTAAAGAGACTGCTTTCGACAATATGTATGCAAAATAATTTAGGCTATTTGATCTTTTAAGCAGTACAATAAACTTAACACATTGCCGACCACTCTGGGAAATCTCTCCGTTTGACAATGCAATGCAATAGAATACTGAATACATTATTTTAAGTGTATTAAGTACTCGTACTTATATATTTTGATGCCCGCTTCTCTTCGTTGATCGCTATATATTATCACTATATTTTTTAAATAATAGAGAGTAAAAGAATCAGGAGATGAGAAAGGAAGAGATATTGCCAAAAATAATGCTGATAAACGGTTCATGAAATTTTCAAAAAAATATACGCCATATTGGATTACAGTTGATAGCATAGTCATCTACAATTCCAGTCTTACAATTTTTGTATTGAGCATAACAACTCCATATCTATTTTGTAATTTATCTTTGTAATATAATAAAAGACCTTAATAAAATGTCCCAGGAAATTGAAGATGCTTTTAATGAATTTCATCTTGATACTGGCATCAGAATGTTCAGAAGACAATTTTGATATCCATGATGGAGACAATTATCAAACTAGGAAATAGATCTACTCGTAGAATAATTTCAAGCGATTCAGAGAGTAATTTGGAAGATTCATCAGACAGTGATTCAACTATATTCAGTTGCAACTCGTGCGGTCGGCCATGTGTTAAGAAATTACTTTAAGCTTATGGCATTATGGGGTTCTCGGGCAGCTCCTGGAAAGAGAAAGAGAAAAAGCACAGTGCTAATCCGAGATAAATGCTTTTCTGATTGGCTACATGCCATAGATTGGTGCTGCTGAAGCTGTAGGAGAAGATACTAAATTCCTGAATCATAATTTTCTTAGATCCAGGCGGTTCTATTAGTTCAAGGTAGACTGGAAAAAAACTCTGTTTGAATACTGGGCAGGTTTGAATACATATTGTCTGGGTATTCATTCAGTTATCTGTGGAGGGCCTGGCTAGCGATCTCTCCAAATAGCATCCTAAAAGAACGTGAGCCATTTACGAGAGTGAAAGAAATTGCGACAGTCTGCAGCAATGATTGTTGAAAATCTCTCAGACCAAAAGCACACGAAAGAGTTCGCCATAAATCTACTACGACGTCACGATAGGACAATCTTTGGACTCATGAAGGAACGGCCACAACATCATCTCATGTTAACGGTAAGCCTTTTTACTGGTTAGTCAGAATGAAAAGGAAATTGCGCAACATATATCTTTTAAATCACATATCTGAGTCAGTTCCCTAGAGTCTCGTAATTTGAGTCACTTCATACACATACGATGGAGATTTGCTACAAGGTTGGCATTACTGTTGAAGTAAGAAGGGTTGTGCTTTATCTGTTTTGGGTAAAAATTGTGTCTTCCTACAATACCTCATTTACCATAGTCTGCCACTACCGAAGTCTTGGCTCGAACATTTTTAACAAAAAAAAATTCACGGTTTAGCTTCAATGAATCTACGATTTTATTTAAAGGAACGAAACTAGCATTTCTATTTTTAGAAGAATAATAGAAATTTCTTACCTGTCAATTCGATTGATCTCGGACGGTACATTAACTCAAACATTTACTAAAACACTAATCGGTCATTATATGCTAGCAAAGTATGCGCATCTTTTTTTCCCCTCTCTGTCTCTGATAAGATAACGGATAAAACTATGAAGTTGCGAGGAAATATGTAATGATGGCAGGTAAAATACTGGAATGGACATTTTACAGATTAGGGTTTTATCTATTCTATTATTAACGTAAGCTTTTTTTGTGGCTCTGAACGATAAACTTTATTGTAAATTAAGAAATTTAACTTTTAATTTACATATTTGGGTTCGACTGGATTTCATGACTTATTATATTAGCTGATTCACCAATTCTGTGTATTACCTTTGAATCGATCAATTTCCCATCACAAATTAATGGAACCATAAAGAGTAAAAAGAAGTACTTTGTGTGTCTACCCCTGCAATCTACAACTTTACCAAATACCTTTCCAAAAGGCTTCGAATAACCCAATATAGAACAATGTTGGAAGAAGTAAGAAAGAAAAGAAAAGTATTGCTGAAGTAGGGACAAAATTTGGGAAAATGCAGGATTTACAGCTAGAGGGCCCACCTATTACAGTGGAAGTGGGCAGGTCATGTGGCTCGAATGAAGGCTATAAGGTGGGCTGAAAGAAATACTGAGTGGACGCCAAGAAATCGGAAGAGAAGAAGAGGTCGTCAGGTAGCGAGATGGAGAGATGAGATGCCAGGTGGAATGGGTTGCGGTTGGTGGACCACAGCAAGAGATAGAGGAGTAAAGTGATGAAAAATTATTTTCCAGGACTCTTCATGGACAAACGCCTAACCTGGAATCCACATACTAGACTCAAACGGAAAGAACTGAACAGACGATACAAACTTCTCTCTAGACTTCTTGACAAGCGATCTAAACTCTCTCTACAGAATAAACGACTTATCTATACTATGATACTAAAACCTGCCTGGACTTACGGAATGGAACTTTGGGGCTCAGCCAAAGCTTCCAATATCTACAGAATCCAATCCTTCCAGTCAAAAACTCTCCGTAGAATCGCTAATGCTCCTTACTTTGTTTCCAATCATACCTTGCACCGAGATTTCCTTGTTCCCTATGTTTCTGAAGCTGTAAGATCCCGATACTTTAAATTCCACACATCAATCACCTCACATCCCAATCCTCTAGTAGCTCAACTTACCACTCTACCAGGAAATCCTCCCAGGCGGTTGAAGCGCAGGTGGCCACGCGATCTTCTAAATGAAGTGAATGACAATGTACAGTAGTGAACTGTACCACTTTGGGAGTTTCACCAATGGGTGAATTCTCCCCTCATGCTATTCATGTATCTATTCCATTATCATCTTGTATCAGCTTCACTTGATGCAGAATTATTCTGCAGTTGGGAAAATAAATAAATTAAAAAAAAAAAAAAATTAAAAAAAAAAGTTGTTGAAGTTAAAATTTATTAATGTAGGGTAAAGTCGGGGTGAGATGGCCAATCGGTAGAGATGGCCAACAGTCGAAATTTAACCGAAATGTCGTCCGACGGCGCTGCGTGACCTCTCAAGTGATGAACATTCATGTCTGACTACAGTGAGCTTATTTTGGAATGCGTCAAAGCGTTATTAATTAACTCAGAGAATAAAAACATTATCGCCTCAACAAAAAATTTTATGATAGTTACATACTGCGTGCTGCAGCGAATGTATGTGTCAAACTTTTAGTGTTGTTTTTTACATATTAGGAAAGTACAGTATACATTAATGAATCCTAAGTTCTAAAACTGTCAAAAAGTACGCGTTGAGTTATGTTTATCATGATGGCCATCTCTCTCTAGCATTCGGGACAGATGGCCATCAAACAGTAGGGATAGATGGCCAATTATTTTTACTTTTTTTGAATATATAGTTTGGCTCAGTTTCCAATTCACTGCAGAAAAATGCCAACTCAGCATAAAAGACAGAACACTAACCGCGGAAATTATACTGAAGAAAATTTGAGATCGTATTAACCCCACACCCAAACTGTCGTCTTTGCAAGAAAACGAGCCTAAAGGCAGTAATATTTTAGTTATTTCTGTGTCAATTATGACATTTTGTTTTCATTATATTTCATTCCATCTTTTACTTACTTAGCAGTACATTTATTTTATTGTATTTGCTTGCTGTAAAGGGTGTAAATATAGTTTTTTTTAAAATAATGTTTAAAGGCGCGTCAACATCTGAGGTTATTTGCGCCCGGAGCTTTTTTCAGTGCACTGCTGGCCTTCGGATAGGGTCCTCACTTTACAGACAACAGTGAGCTGTAAGAAGCTCCTAGGAAGAGAAAATCTAAGGGCCAGCAGCTGCATTCGAACCCGGGACCTTTGCGTGGAAATCCAATACGCTAACCGCATAGCTAATCCCTTCCCTTTATTATTATTACTAAGAGTAAAAAAAACAAGTGTATTTTGCGATCTTTCAGTATACAAAACAATCTTAGCGTCTCTCAATTAAAAGTCTTTTGAGTCCAGAAGAATTGTTGTCACATCACCAGCAATACTAGGGCTAAATTATCTTTCTGGCTTCCCGATTTTAGTTATTTGTGGGAAGTGTTAGTCGTATTGGGGAAGGCTTATTACCGGATTCAATGTTGGCATGAATTCGAAATATCAGATTTGGACTTTTCAATTTTCTGATCTACACAATCGCATTACCTTCTCTAACTTAGTAAAGTTAAGTAATGTAATCACTCAATTTTTTTTTCAGGCGGGGCTTAACGTCCAACTTCCAATTAGGTGTCATGGGCGGAAGTAAGTCATACGCAGGGTTCAAACTGGGGACCTTCCTCTTACAAAGCCAAGCTGTTGACCACTACACCACAGCAAGTAATAAGTTCAAAAATTTATTAAATTCAAAAAGAAGTTTCATTTCTTATCAACAATTGTAGCAGTTCTCTGTTATCTGAAGAAAGCGTTCATGTTTGTTTATTCTTTATCAAATAACATCCGCTATTCTTAAAAGACGTCAATTTTTTACAGTAACATTCCTTTATTTGTACCTAAAGGAAGTTATGAATGAATCCTATCTAAAAATAAATAAGGAAACATTTTGGGAAATCTCATGAATTGCCAAGCGAACTTATTAATCACATTTTTATTGTGGAATTCTAATTTTATTAGATCAAACACATCCTATAGAAAACTATCTTATACTTCCGGAATTTCTGTCTGCATTTATGGAAATCTCTGTTGACGATATAGTTTGTCATATGAGTAATAATTATACTTCCTTTCTGAATGGGGCCTGACTAAGGTTTTGTTTCAGTTGAAACACTTTTTCGTCTCGAAAAAAATTCCCATTCAACAAAGACAGTCAGCTTTGGCTTCAGAATGTAAAAGATAGTTCGCCAGGATGTTAATTTTGAAATAGTCGGAAAAACTTAATGAAATATTTTCAAATCAAATTTTTACTATTTCTCTTTATACGAGGGTCGTTTGAAAAGTCCGTGCAAAAATAAAAACTACTTAATTTTTTGGGGTAAACCTTTTTTATTTTTCAACATAGTCTCCTTTTAGGCTTATACACTACGTCCAACGCTGCTCTAGTTTGTTGATCCCTTCCGAATAATAGGATTTGTCCAAGTCTGAAAAATAGCCATTCGTTTCTGCAATCACCTCCTCGTTTGAATAAAATCTTTTTCCCGCCAGCCATTTCTTCATATTGGGGAACAAATAGTAGTCCGAGGGAGCCAAGTCTGGAGAATAGGGGGGATGTGAAACGAGTTGGAACCCTATTTCCATTAATTTTGCGACCACAACTGCTGAGGTGTGAGCTGGTGCGTTGTCGTGATGGAAAAGGACTTTTTTGTGGGCGTTTTTCTTGCAGCTCGGTTTTCAAACGGTCCAATAACGATGAATAATATGCACCTGTAGTAGTTTTACCCTTTTCCACGTAGTCGATGAGGATTATTCCTTGCGAATCCCAAAAGACAGTTGCCATAATCTTTCCGGCCGAAGGAACGGTCTTCGCCTTTTTTGGCGCAGATTCCCCCTTGGTAACCCATTGTTTAGATTGTTCTTTGGTCTCAGGAGTGTAGTTTTTTTTTTTTTTTTTTTTTTTTTTTTTTTTTTTTTTTTTTTTTTGGGGCAATGAACCAATGGGTTATTATGCCCTCTGCCCTTGTTCCTTTTGGCTAAACTCACTACTAACTAGACTAAGTTACTAAACGACTAAATAACAAACTAAACAACCAAATACTAACAACAACTTATAACAATGTCCTTAAAAATATTATTTACAGATTCAGTATTATCACAGTAGTTATCACAGTAATATAATATTATCACAGTATTATCACTAACAATATCACTAAAAATTATCAACTATTTAATATTATTTACAATTTATTAATTTCAGGTACATCTAAATATAATTATATATGTGAATATCTTGCAGGTACTTTATGACTCTATCGATAGTGCTCTGGTCATTGCCGAGAGCGTCCTCTATTCTCCCTGGTATATGATTAGATACTCTACTCCTATTACACCTGGAGCAGTCTAGCATTATATGCTTCACTGTAAGGGGGACATCACAGGAGCTGCAAATCGGCGCCGCATCTCTATTCATTAAATATCCGTGGGTTAGTCGAGTGTGGCCGATCCTCAATCGAGCTAACACCACTTCTTCCCTTCTGTTACCTCTGTAACTACTGTCCCAGGGTGCGACGGTATCTTTAATTTCCCTCAGTTTGTTAGCAGTTACTGAGGTCCACTCATTCTGCCAACCCTGAAGGACTTTTATTTTGATTTCCCTGATCACATCTACCGGCAGATGTCTCTGGTCCGTAACCTCCATATTGGCTGCCGCCTTTGCTGCCACGTCAGCAGTTTCATTTCCAGTGATTCCAGAGTGACCTGGTGTCCAAACGAATATTACATTTGTCCCCTCTTGCCTCAAATTGTACAGCGAAGCATGGATGTTCTGTACAATTGGGTGTTTCGAGTACATTTGTCTCAGGGAAAGTAGGGAGCTTGTGGAATCTGAGCAAATCGCTATGTTCCCCACAATGCCTCCCACAGTCACCAATGCCTTGTAAATCGCATACATCTCTGCCAGATAGACACTACTGATGGGCGGCAAGCTAAATTTGTATACCCTATCACGGATAACAACAGCTGCCCCGCAACCTTGTGAATTTTTTGATCCATCTGTATAAACCACAAGTGTCAACTTCATGCACTCCAATTTTTCTAAAAAACACTGTTTATAAACATTCTTTGGCGTTGAATTCTTTGGATATTTAAGGAGAGATGAGTCCACTACTATGGGTGGGGTTAACCAGGGTGCTATTGCATGTTGTTGGAACGTAAACATTGGTGGGATGGACAAATTGTATTCAGACAATAGATGCTTACATCTTAATCCAAATGGTCTAGTTGCACGTATAGCCCTATTGTATCGTTGTTCCAGCGGGAAGCGGTTAATTATTCTACAACATGGGCTTGATGTTTTGCTGATCAGTTTGACATAAAGAGCTAGACCCAATTGTCGACGCCTATAATATAATGTGGGTTCTCCTGCCGCGACATTCATACTCACTATAGGGCTACTCTTAAACGCTCCCAAGGATAACCTGATTCCCTGGTTGTGTATGGTGTCGAGCTGCTTCAGAATGTTCATCCTGGCTGACGAATATACGAAACAGCCATAGTCAATTTTCGATCTAATAACTGATCGATATACTTTAATCATTACTCCTCCATCCGCCCCCCATCGAGTACCGGATAATATCTTCAATAAATTAAGAGACTTCCTAGTTCGGTCTCTTAAATCTTGTATATGTGCTCTCCAAGAAAGGGTTTTATCAAAGATGAGGCCGAGAAACCGGGTAGTACTTCCAGTACTTATGGCCATTCCGTTGATATGGAGAATGGGGGCAGGTTGATGCCGCCTTAGCCTGGAGAAAACAACACACTTACTTTTTTCTGGAGAGAATTGAAGCCCATTATTGAGAGACCACTGTGCTAAGTTATCCAGTACGCGTTGTAACATATGTTGGCCGTCTATTACACTGTCCACGGTGAGATAAATTGTGAAGTCGTCAGCAAATAAGATAGACTTGACTGGGTTCGGTACATAACGAGTTATCCCATCTATAGCAATTTTAAAAAGAAGAACACTCAGAATGCTTCCTTGGGGGAGGCCATTACATTGTGTATGTATCCTAGAGTATGCTGTTCCTATTCTTACTCGGAATTTCCTACCATCCAAAAAATTTTTTATGAACATAAGGATGTTCCTATTTACTCCCCACAGAATTAGAGTATCCAATAGCATACGTCTCCACACCATATCATAGGCGTTTTTGATATCAAAGAATACCGCCATTACTTGTTTTCTTTGGACAAAAGCGTCTTGGATTTCGTGCTCTAACATCACAAGAGGTTCTGCGGTGGACCGTCCCTGTCTAAAACCGAACTGGTTTTGTGATAGTAGGTTTCTAGACTCCAAGAAATAATTTAGCCGATTACTTACCATACGCTCCATAACTTTACAAACGCAGCTTGTGAGTGCTATTGGACGATAACTCTTTGGTGAGCGTTTATCTTTACCCTCTTTATGGATTGGAATTATTATTGCTGTCCGCCACTCTGAAGGGAATGAATGACTTGTAAATATTTCGTTATATAAGGATAGAAGAGTGCTTTTAGAGGTGTCGTTTAAATTTTTGAGGAATGCGTAGGGAATATCATCTGGACCAGGAGCCGAATTTTTACAATTTTGTAATGCTTCTTCAAATTCAAAGATATTAAACGGTAAGTTTAAAGCTGCTTCCCTATCGTCCGATTCCATTGGAACTTCCCTTCTTTCTATTAAATTCTTTCTATTAAGAAAGTTTGGGTCATATGCCTCATCAGAGGTATAATCGGCTATATACGTTGCAAGGCACTCAGCTATTTCAGAAGGTTGTGTGAAATATTGTCCATCTTTCTCTAAGCCTGATATTAAGTTTACTTTGCAGCGTCCATTGATGTGTTTTATCTTGTTCCATACCTCAGTCTGTGTAGAGTTTATATTTAAGGAAGACACATATTTTTGCCAGGATTCCTTCTTGCTCTGCCTTATGACTTTTCTAGCTTCAGCACTTGCTTTCTTGTACTCAAGATAATTTTCTCTTGTTCCATGCCTGTTGAGTTTCCTGATAGCCCTACGCCGTTTCTTAACTGCTTGATGGCATGCCTCTGACCACCAGGGTACCGTTACTCTCTTGTAGATTTCTTTTGATCTTGGTATCTCTTCCCGTGCCGCATTCAATATTTTCTCATTGAATGTTTTCACCTTTTGATCAATATTTCCGACCAAATCTTCACGTAGTATTGTAGCTGAATCTGTGAAATATGTCCAGTTTGCCTTCTTCAGTAGCCATCTTTGAGGCCTCGCTTGCGGTGTGATACTGTTTGAGACGTCTAGGCGTATGGGGAAGTGGTCGCTTCCATAATTATCATCGAGGACGTTCCATTGTAATCTTCGAGCAAGTGAAGCTGATGAAACAGAAAGGTCTATGGCTGACGTTGTCCCATAAGATGAAGATATAAAGGTTTTACTACCATCATTTAGTAGAATGAGGTCATAATCTTCGAAGATGTCTATAATCTCATTGCCTCTAGCGTCTGAGACCGCTGCACCCCAAGCGGAATGGTGTGCATTAAAATCACCTAGCAATAGAAGAGGATTGTGGAACTGATCTAAAAGAGATCTCATTTCTTCTCTATTTATATGTAGTGATGGAGGAACATATATAGAACAGACATTTAGCTCTGTTGGCAGGTTGATTTTAACTGCTAGCGATTGGTAATAATTTGAAACTATTTGTAATTCTTCACATATAACATCTTCTCGTACAAGTACTGCTACCCCACCGCAGGCACGTTGTCCTCGGAGATAGTCGTGTCTAAAACAGTTATAGTACGGTATCTGTAACCTGTCTTCTGGTTTCAAATGTGTCTCCTGTAGACACACTATTAATGGAGACTGTTCTCTAATCAATCGTCTTAATTCCTCCCTATGAGTTGTATAACCATTCAAGTTCCACTGTAGAATACTCATGATGATGGTAGTTTGTTTCCATTGAAAATCATTTTATTTTACTTTTTGCCCCTTTCAGCTGGTTCTCCTCAGTATTCTCATCTACGGTGTTTTGTGGTTCTTTTGATTGTTTTGAGGATCTCATTGATTTGGTCACCCTTTGAGTCACCGATGAACCTGATGACGAGGCTGATGACAATGGGCGTCTTAGGCCTCTACTATTAGGCCTACTTGAAGGGCGTTGGTCGCCAGTATTTTCAAGTGTCTGGTCAAATTTTAAATCTACTTCTAGGTTTTTACTTTCTATTTCACAATTTCCTTTTTTGGGAGTTTCATTAACTTTAGATTTACTTACCACTTTTTTATTTGACTGTTTGTTAGTTAAACTTGGACCCGTCGGCAGCCTAACTCGAAGACCACTTCCGGAGGGTTTAATATCAGGAGTTTGTACACTCACCGCCGGAACTTCTGTCGGTTCCGGCAGAACTCTCTGTACTCTCTCCAACTTTTCTATCCTCTCTGAAAGTGCCTCAACAGCTGTCACTAATCTTGTTAACAAGCTTTCTAGTGGTCGCTCCCGTTCATTACTGATGCTGGCTGCTTGTGCGTATGACTGTTCATTCGTTCGAGAAGGTAAAATTCTTCTCTTCGCTTGGGCGTAGGTGAGTTTCTCCTTTGTCATAATTTCTTTGATTTTCTTCTCATTTATGAACACTCTACACTCCCTAGCCCAGGAAGAGTGTCCTTCAGAACAGTTCACACATTTCAGTGGGGTCGTGCACTCGCCATCGTGCCTTGGTAGGCCGCACAATCCGCAGACCGGGTACTGGCTGCTACAATTCATCGCTGTGTGGGCGAACTTCATACATTTGAAGCAGCGCACTGGACTAGGAATGTAAAGCCGAACTCCCAATACCAAGTATCCAATATTGACCTTCCTAGGCAGTATAGGGGTATCAAAGGTAAGCACCATTGCCGGTGTAGGTGTAGGTGCTGCTGCCCTGTTCTGCTTCCTGGAAGTTAGTCTCTTAATTTCTATAACATTTTGTGAGGCTAATTCTTCTTTAATTTCGTTTTCATCACAATAGAGTAATTCATAAGAACTGATTACACCTCTAGAGACATTCAGGCCCCTATGAGGTTCAACTCTCACCGCTTCATTGCAGAAAACTGTCACACTTAGTAAATTGTCAAAGTGAGCCTTTGACATAACTTTTATCAATAATGTCCCATTTCTCAGCTTCTTGATTTCAGAACCAGGTACTATGTTATTCAAAGCCTTGTATAGCTTTATAACACTTACTTCCTTAAAAGACTTCTGCTCATCCACCATTTTCATTATCATAAATTTACTTTCTAATACACTGCCTGATGAAAAAAGAGGGTTTGTTTGAGGATTCATAATAGTATGAATAAGGTTCATCTCCTAAGTGGTCCAGCCTCCCTGGACTCTCAAATGGGCCCCGATAGTAGCCATCCCTTTGTAAAGGTAATGGGGTACCGGGGCAGACCATCATAGAAGATATAGTCAAACACCCATGAACGACCCAGTCACTGTGTAAAACACAATGTAGTGCCTCCACGGGTCTCATCCTAACCCACAGGACCCACACAAAAGTATGGTCGTCCCAAGCCGATTGATCGAACTAGGGCTGTCGTTCGACCACCCCTCTAGACGAAGCAAGGGCCAAAGACGAGTGTTGGACTTGGGAGTCCGCAGATCTCCGTCGTCCTCAGCGCCCAGGATCCCTCTTTCCGCCGACATGGGTTGCCACGCACGGCAAACACGTGGGAGACCGTAAACTTCTCAAAGACCCTAGTGTACGAGTGTAAACTGAGAGTAAGTCTGGGTGTGAATGTGTGTGAGTGTGAGTGTGTGTGTGTGTGTGTGTGTGTGTGTGTGTGTGTGTGTGTGAGGGTGTGTATGAGTTTGTGTGTGAAAATGTATGTATGAATCTGTTTGTGTATGTGTGCTGACTGGTACCCGTGGGGGCGTCACTCCCCAGGAGCAGCTAATCTGCACCCCCTGCGGGGAGGAGTGTAGTGATGTATCCATGTTTCATCCACAGTGACGAAACGACGCTTAAAGTCCTGCGGATTCTTCTGGAACAGCTGCAAACCGTCCTTGCAACACTTCACACGATTTCGTTTTTGGTCAAGCGTGAGCAATCGCGGCACCCATCTTGCGGATAGCTTTGTCATGTCCAAATGTTGATGCAAAATATTATGTACCCGTTCATTCGAGATGCCCACAGCACTAGCAATCTCACGCACCTTCACTCTTCTGTCATCCATCACCATATCATGGATTTTATCAATGATTTCTGGAGTAGTAACTTCAACAGGGCGTCCAGAACGTTCAGCGTCACTTGTGCCCATATGGCCACTCCGAAAATTTTGAAACCACTTATAAACTGTTCTAATCGAAAGTGCAGAGTCACCATAATGTTTATCAAGCTTCTCTTTAGTCTCCTCAGGCGTTTTGCCTTTCATAAAGTAGTGTTTAATCAACACACGAAATTCTTTTTCGTCCATTTTTTGAAAATCACTCGACTTCCTCGATTCAAACGAATGCCAAACACAAAGAAATAGACCGATCTGGCTGAAACTTGGTGTGTGTTCTTCCAAGAGATGCTACTAACTAAACATAACCTCGATACGCGCCAGTGGTGCTATCTCTCTGACTTTGCACGGACTTTTCAAACGACCCTCGTAAAACGATTAGAGCAGCAGTAGTCAGGATTTAGCAAGAAGTACAGGAATTCCTTAAATTCAAAAAAAAAAACTGAAAAATATTGTGAATCACATCTAATTTCAACCGAGAATTCAAAATAGTGATCAGGTAGGTGGAATGAGATAAAGGATTACTTCTATTTGTAACTCTAAATAAAACAAACCATGAAACTATGTATGTTTGAATTACAATTTGATGACGTAGTTACTGTTAGTGTACATACAATTTTCAAATGACGCCACAACTTCTAGCATTAGTAGAAAAGTAAACTGAAAAACACATGCTTTCTAAATTCATCAGGCATGATAAATTTAAAGAAAGGGAGTCTTAAAAATAACCACGAGTTATTCATTATAACCATAATTATAGTTATTTCTTGTACTAGTGAGGGAAGTTAAGTTGTAATTTTATTTTAAAAGGGTGTGAAAAGATTTCCGTCAATATTAACTTTTTATTCTGAAATCGTTTCAATAATTCATGAAGATTAACTATAATCCAGTAACGGACGATAAGGCAAGACCGTTGGAGAATGGAAAAGATAATTGAATTTAAAATTTTGGATTAATTCGAGCTTTAGAAGTTCAAAAATTGAAACAATAAAAATGGTTGGTTAATTTTTTTTATTAATTATTTGTTTTTATTGATGTTTATTGTTCGACAATGGCAGTGGTAGCCAAGTTTGCTGTTGATTGATTACTATATAATAGGTTAGATTTTTAGATTTTGAACGGCGGGACGAGACCCACGCTCCACAGCACCGCAGCCGCAAGAGGCTTATTGTGCCTTCCCTTAAGTCTAGTAGATGAAATCTCCCCTTCTAAAAAGGTTGAGAGCTTTCCCTACCAGTTCCTTCTGCGCTATAATCTCCTTTGGTCTCAAGGTACCAAAGATATCGTAGCGCAGTCTCTCGATTGCAACGCAATCGAATAACAGGTGGAGAGGCCGTTTCTTCCTCTTCCTGGCACAATCTGCACAATCTGTTCCGAGCTAATAAACCCTACCTTATGCAGGTGCTTTCTGAACCTTCCGTGCCCTGTGAGTAGGGCCTGCATTCAGAGTGATCTGATTCCTGCCCAAACCTAGGAGTTACTTTGGTTCTTTGTTTGCCCAACAAGGGTTATAATCCTCTTGCTGTGTTTAGATCCCAGGAAGCATCACCCAGTACTTTTCATGTACTCTCTCCAGATCCAATCTCTGAGAGCCTCACGAACTGCACCCCTAGTGATCCCCAGGACTGGTTCCGGGCCAATGAAGGGAGTACTAGCTCCATTCCTGGCCAACTGATCAGCTATTTCATTCCCCTTAATCCCTACATTGCCTGGCACCCACTCCAGTCGGACTTTATTGTGCCGAGCCAGTTGATCTAGGGCCTTTTTACATTCCCAGACCAGGGAAGGTTTTAAGTAAGTTACCACTTAGTTTTCTGCAATTGATGTAATTGTAAGAGCATTATTTTCAGAAAAAGATCCGTCATTAACGCGTGGAATTAGTCACAACAACGAGATGTAAGATCAGTATGCTAGAATGTCTCTCTTATTTTACAGTATAGGGCGTCTAACTTATAATTTAAAACTGTTTATTAATAATGAATTTAACCATCTATTTGATTTATAAGAATAAAGTAAAGTAATGCCTAATTTTTCAGGCATATTCTACGTCTAACTACCAAACTTGGTGTGGTAGACGAAGGCGACTAGCGAACATACTTTACTATAACAATTGACATGACAATAATATTCGCAGATACAAAATTTACCGTTAATAAATAGAATAGGGCCTAGAAGGCTAGAGTTACCGTCAGCCTATTAATTTACGCATGCGCTACTGGCCATGCAGTTAAATGTCTTTTTTAACTTAATGGCCTCAAGTTATTTTATTACCCACGTAAAATTGGGAACTTTATCTTGTAATGAAAAATAATTGAAAAATAAATCAAATAAACTATGTTTATTATTTGTTTAATGTAATTTTGGGGAGCTGCACTCGGATAAATTGCAATGGAAAACGTTTAATATCATTGCAATTCAAATTTACATTAATTTTTTGTATTTTACATTGTTTATAAGGACTTTGGCCTTATAGCAAGAGTTTGACAAAAAATTATTTGAATTATAGTACATAGTTCTGTGCTGTATGTAGCTACTTGTTTTTACTACTACAGGTCAAGCTCCAGGCCGTAGCAGAAGTAGTGTAACATCGGCCTGGTAGAGGAGGAATTAGTTCTGTTCTGTTCATCGAGTCTACCTGAGAGTATAGGGAAAATTAGTCTTGTTATCTGTATACCAGAATTAACTTTGTCCTCTAATTGAGTAGAGAAGAGGAGAGTTTGTAGTCTAAAGTTAAGCCGAGGTACTTAAAAGTGGTTAGACCTTTGCCTGCAGGGAAAGGGTTTACGTTTAGTAAAGACTATGGCGTTACTCTTCTTGTGGTTTATTTTGATTTTTCCCACTTAGTGCAATGTTTAGCCGGTTTGTCTGTCGCTAATGGAAGTCTGTACGTGTCGATACTCCGTGAACAGGAATTATTAGAGTAACTATCGACGTCGAACAAAGGTTTTCTGCAAACAGATTAATCGTCTAGTAGGTAATTTTGCGCTAGTTATCGATAAAATTTAATAATCAGGTATTTTTAAAGAATTAAAAGACTTGCCAGTCCACTTTAATGAGAGCTATCATAATAAGTTAAAAGGAGCGTATTATAATTGATGTGGAAGTGGCCATCTAATAATGCTACTTTTTGATTGGGTTTACAGATACAATACAAAACTCCTTATATTTCATATCTTCAATTCTTGGCGCCGATTGGTCAACTATTAGATGGTAATTATTTCTATGTCTTGCATATGGGGTACATTAAAATGATGTGATGATTGCTTTTATTTGATGATAAAACAAATTTATCCTGATTCACCCACAACCATTACATTACTCTACATTCTTTAAAATCTTCAATAATTATTATTATTTTTGTTCTTTGTGTCACCAATAACATTTTTCGCAGTCAGAGGACCTCCCAAAACGTGTATTTCTGGTGGAAAATTAATATCGAAAAACCGTTCACGAGTAGATAAAATAGTAACTTTGATCTTAAGTACGAGGGTCGTTTGAAAAGTCCGTGCAAAGTCAGAGAGATAGCACCACTGGCGCGTATCGAGGTTATGTTTAGTTAGTAGCATCTCTTGGAAGAGCACACACCAAGTTTCAGCCAGATCGGTCTATTTCTTTGTGTTTGGCATTCGTTTGAATCGAGGAAGTCGAGTGATTTTCAAAAAATGGACGAAAAAGAATTTCGTGTGTTGATTAAACACTACTTTATGAAAGGCAAAACGCCTCAGGAGACTAAAGAGAAGCTTGATAAACATTATGGTGACTCTGCACCTTCGATTAGAACAGTTTATAAGTGGTTTCAAAATTTTCGGAGTGGCCATATGGGCACAAGTGACGCTGAACGTTCTGGACGCCCTGTTGAGGTTACTACTCTAGAAATCATTGATAAAATCCATGATATGGTGATGGATGACAGAAGAGTGAAGGTGCGTGAGATTGCTAGTGCTGTGGGCATCTCGAATGAACGGGTACATAATATTTTGCATCAACATTTGGACATGACAAAGCTATCCGCAAGATGGGTGCCGCGATTGCTCACGCTTGACCAAAAACGAAATCGTGTGAAGTGTTGCAAGGACGGTTTGCAGCTGTTCCAGAAGAATCCGCAGGACTTTAAGCGTCGTTTCGTCACTGTGGATGAAACATGGATACATCACTACACTCCTGAGACCAAAGAACAATCTAAACAATGGGTTACCAAAGGGGAATCTGCGCCAAAAAAGGCGAAGACCGTTCCTTCGGCCGGAAAGATTATGGCGACTGTCTTTTGGGATTCGCAAGGAATAATCCTCATCGACTATCTAGAAAAGGGTAAAACTATTACAGGTGCATATTATTCATCGTTATTGGACCGTTTGAAAACCGAGCTGCAAGAAAAACGCCCACGATTGGCCCACAAAAAAGTCCTTTTCCATCACGACAAGGCACCAGCTCACACCTCAGCAGTTGTGGTCGCAAAATTAATGGAAATAGGGTTCCAACTCGTTTCACATCCCCCCTATTCTCCAGACTTGGCTCCCTCGGACTACTATTTGTTCCCCAATATGAAGAAATGGCTGGCGGGAAAAAAGATTTTATTCAAACGAGGAGGTGATTGTAGAAACGAATGGCTATTTTTCAGACTTGGACAAATCCTATTATTCGGAAGGGATCAGCAAACTAGAGCAGCGTTGGACGAAGTGTATAAGCCTAAAAGGAGACTATGTTGAAAAATAAAAAAGGTTTACCCCAAAAAATTAAGTAGTTTTTATTTTTGCACGGACTTTTCAAACGACCCTCATATCTCATATTAGGGATATCGAACGGGGTTAATGTCACTTTTCACAGTTTTTTTTATGTAGTTTTCATAATCATTGTCAAAACCAGTAGTCCTTATAAAACCCCAATCGGGTTTTTGGCCGTAACTCCGCCAAAAATAAAGATCGGGGGTGGAAAATGTGAAAACTAGACAAAAAAACATAAAGGTGATTTTTTTTTCGAAATCCTGCTATCCTAAGCTGTTATTAGCGATTGGTGCGTTTTAAATGGATCATCTGTATAACAGTATGTATAAAAAAGACAAGTAAAAGTGAATAAGACAACTATAGTGTATACAAATTTTGAATCTATGTAACAACTATAAATTTTGATAGGATGTGCCCAAAATCGAAGCCCAAACTAAAATGTATTTCTCGGTTTCCCATTTTTTGGCTCTTCTTTAATTGCGTCGCGTCAAATTAAATTACAAACAACCAATAAGACAATAATTGCAGATAAGATTCCTTAGTGATAAGTATTGGCATTATCTTTCTCAATTTCTTACAATTTTTCTTTTTGTTTCCCTTATTATTAAATAAAAATATAAATAGAATGTGAATTGTTTTAATTTAAATTGAGTATAATTGTAGACCTTGAGGTGCACACAATACTTAGTCATAATTGTGAAGATTTCCGCAAGGTCATTTTATACATTCTGTTACCGTTATGCAAATTATTGCATTTTATATCCTCTTGGCTGCGTTGTCACCATGATCTTATTGTTCTTCAATTTAAGTTCTTCACAATTCTGCTAGCATATATTTAAAGGGAAAATTACATAATAAACAATCTACGCATGAGTTGTAAAAAACGGAAATCGTTTCGAGATTTCGTTCATTACGTTTCACTAAAAATTAAAAAGTGCCTCAATGAAAGAAAATAAGTGATTTTATTGAAAAAGATTTTCAATATTGACGTTGTAAATTACCAAAATCTGATCATTTTCACGTAGGGGCTTTTCTGTGGGCTTCCGATGTATCGATGTCATAAAACATAATTTTTAGCCATTCTATTGAGATATAAAAGGAGTTAACTCTTGAGGTCCACTATCCGTGACTTGATTAATATCTACATCGTTTACTTTAAGGAAATAATACGAGGGTCGTTTGAAAAGTCCGTGCAAAAATAAAAACTACTTAATTTTTTGGGGTAAACCTTTTTTTATTTTTCAACATAGTCTCCTTTTAGGCTTATACACTTCGTCCAACGCTGCTCTAGTTTGTTGATCCCTTCCGAATAATAGGATTTGTCCAAGTCTGAAAAATAGCCATTCGTTTCTGCAATCACCTCCTCGTTTGAATAAAATCTTTTTCCCGCCAGCCATTTCTTCATATTGGGGAACAAATAGTAGTCCGAGGAAGCAAAGTCTGGGGAATAGGGGGGATGTGAAACGAGTTGGAACCCTATTTCCATTAATTTTGCGACCACAACTGCTGAGGTGTGAGCTGGTGCGTTGTCGTGATGGATAAGGACTTTTTTGTGGGCCAATCGTGGGCGTTTTTCTTGCAGCTCGGTTTTCAAACGGTCCAATAACGATGAATAATATGCACCTGTAATAGTTTTACCCTTTTCTAGATAGTCGATGAGGATTATTCCTTGCGAATCCCAAAAGACAGTCGCCATAATCTTTCCGGCCGAAGGAACGGTCTTTGCCTTTTTTGGCGCAGATTCCCCCTTGGTAACCCATTGTTTAGATTGTTCTTTGGTCTCAGGAGTGTAGTGATGTATCCATGTTTCATCCACAGTGACGAAACGACGCTTAAAGTCCTGCGGATTCTTCTGGAACAGCTGCAAACCGTCCTTGCAACACTTCACACGATTTCGTTTTTGGTCAAGCGTGAGCAATCGCGGCACCCATCTTGCGGATAGCTTTGTCATGTCCAAATGTTGATGCAAATATTATGTACCCGTTCATTCGAGATGCCCACAGCACTAGCAATCTCACGCACCTTCACTCTTCTGTCATCCATCACCATATCATGGATTTTATCAATGATTTCTGGAGTAGTATCCTCAACGTTCAGCGTCACTTGTGCCCATATGGCCACTCCGAAAATTTTGAAACCACTTATAAACTGTTCTAATCGAAGGTGCAGAGTCACCATAATGTTTATCAAGCTTCTCTTTAGTCTCCTCAGGCGTTTTGCCTTTCATAAAGTAGTGTTTAATCAACACACGAAATTCTTTTTCGTCCATTTTTTGAAAATCACTCGACTTCCTCGATTCAAACGAATGCCAAACACAAAGAAATAGACCGATCTGGCTGAAACTTGGTGTGTTTTCTTCCAAGAGATGCTACTAACTAAACATAACCTCGATACGCGCCAGTGGTGCTATCTCTCTGACTTTGCACAGACTTTTCAAACGACTCTCGTATAGGAAACGATAGAAAATTCTTATTAAAAGGTAGGAAATATAAGTATTTAAGAAGAAAATTCCGGAAATAGTCATTGATCTAGGAAAATAGGAAGCTGCAGGAAAACCTTAACCGGTAAATAGTTTTCTATATTTTGAAACCATGGTTCAAACTATTTCATCAACGAGAATGCATTCCTATCTTTCATTATTTTGCCCACAGTCCGCAAATTTTCGAGGCCATTCAGACTATTAATTAATTCATCATAGCATTAATACCTCTTTAAGATTTTTAAACCTCATTTATGACAATGCATGAGTTACATCAGAAAAATGTCAATTCAATACCAACTTAATATTTAGCAGGTAGCCTTTTTAATGTAAGTTTAGAGTTTATTTTATTGTTTTTGTGGTCTTGTTTGGACATTAACCATTATTATTTATGAAGGCTGGTAAAAACCATCATATTGATATGCACAGTTACAGTTAGCTTCTAATGCCTCAATTTACCAATATATTAGTGGTAAAAAAACCAGCCCTATCGCCTATTTTTTCAGGCAGGCTTTACGTCCAACTACCAATTAGGTGTCGTGGACGGTGGCGATTAGCAAACATACTTTACTGTAAATTTCTTTAATTAACCTTTGAGTAAATTCAAGGCCTAAGACCGGGGAATCGAACCCAGTACCACAATACATATTAGCTTAACAGGTCTTGTCTCTTAACCGCTCGGCTACCGTGGCGCCTCAATTTGAGGAATAGCGTAGCCTCTTTCACTTCTTTCTTCTACTACATTCTTCTCCGTGGCTTCCATGAGATAAGGATAACAAAGTTCAAACGATTGCAGAAAAAAGTTTGTTAGTAAAACCTTTGATAGATGTATTTTCACAACCCACAATTCTTTTGCTTGAACAATAAAACAACTATTCTTCCTCTTCCTAGTTCTTTTGCCGCTCGTCTCCTCAATAGTTGGGGCGTAAGAAGCATTCCTTTTCTTGACTCATACTTTCATCATTACTATTTCGCCTGAATATCAATCACACTAACTTATCTCAAAGATGTCCAGTCAAATTCATCAAGCAGAACTAATCATTTACGAAATAGGAGCAGAAACTATAAGAAGTTAGCTTTTCTCCAGCAGCTTAAGCATTTTTTTTTAAAAAAAAACCATTAAAAATCCAATCATTGAACTTAATTACTAAAAATATAAGAATAAAAATGGCTTGCTTAATATAGATAAAGATTGAAAAGATGGACACATTGTTTTGACAATATACCCAAGGATATATTTTCTTAAAGTACACTAATGGTCTGAAGATGTACTAGACAAGGATAGAGAATCTCTTCAAGATTTTCTCCCAGTGAAATAACAAACCCTAAACGCAATAAATCTCATAAACTCGCACACAGTAATTGTGATGTAATTCAAATGTTGGACTGACGCCAAAATGAGAGAACAACAAGATAGTGGATTTTCATTATGGAAAAACACATTTGTGCCCTTCTCAGTAAGTTCAAGGCCCTAGTCTAACCTCAGAACCCTAGCTAGACTTACTCAGATAAATGGAAAATATAAAAAAAAGATGCTGAACTCTGGTATAAAACATTTATTTAAATAATTTTTATTTCTATTTCAGCAAATAGTAAATTTTTAAATTAAGATATTTACGAGTATTAGTGCTTTTATCTATTTTTCTTTCTCTTTCTCCACTGAAAGATGGTACTGTAATCGTGCACATCTTCGATTATTGAGATCTCACCAGAAATATCCGTCCTGAAATCTCCTGAGATCGGGAAAGTGGTTTTCATTAATCTATCTCGAGTCTGTACCTACCCACCTTAACTTAAAACCAAATAATCGCTAAAACTTCGAATTTTATAATAGTTAAGGTTATGAAACCACTCACAACTGCCTTGAAAAAGATGTCGTATTTGTTTAAACGTAAGCAATAATAAAATTATGTAAAAAAAAAAAAAATTTTTAATTGGCCGAACCATGATAATTTTGAAAAAGATAATCACTAAATTATATTCTGTGAAAATGGACGAAACAAAAGGAGTTTTCTCCGTGTGGTAATTTTAATTTAACTGAAATATTTTCGTGTCATTATAAAAGAACATTGTACGCAGTTAACGCACTTGTTGAGAATAGAAATCACTGCAGTAATCGCAATTATTAGGCGACACGGGTACCGGATACGCTCTGCAAACTTTTAGTGGCTCTAGGGCGTTGCGTAACCAAATCTTTCTGCTAGAACTTTTATGACTATAAAGACGATATACTCGTATTCTAGGCGCCACGGTAGCCGAGCGGTTAGAGGCGAGACCTGCGAAGCTAATATGTATTGTGGTACTGGTTTCGATTCCCGATTTCTAGACCTTGGATTTTACTTAATGGTTAAATGAGAAATAGTTAAGTATGTTTGCTATTCGCCTCCGTCCAGGACACCTAGTAAATGGTAGTTGGACGTTAAGCCCCGCCTGAAAAAATAGGCGATTACTTTACTTTACTTTTACTCGTATTCCTGATATTATTACATTCATGTTTAATAGTGAGATGGGGACGGAACTTTTTGATAGAGATTTGCCAACTCTGTTCTTGCTTTTGCGGACATCAAGGGGAAATGAAACTGAAGATCATTGTTGGTAATTAATCAACATAAATGTAGATGACCACTTATTTAGTGCCAGAAGTTTGACAAGACAATTCGTTCCTTAAAGAAACCTTCTCCATACTTTATGAGTATACAGTCTTATTGAGAAGGGAATCACAAAATCTACCAAAGCCTACAAGATCTACCAAAATCTGCAAAGATATCTCGTCAAACTACTGAGTGGGATTTTAATATCACTACTTGAAGGCGGTTAAAAGGAAATAAATAGAACCTATATGCTATAAAAACAAACTTTCATTTAATAAATGTAGCTAAGCATGGCTCCTCCAAGCAGACTTACAAAGCAACAAACAATGATTGTAACAGTATTACTTGGCATTATTCAGTAATGAAAAATAAACAAGATTTAATTGTTTTATTGTTGGACATAAAAGGTCAACGCCTTTTAAGTTGGTTATAAATCTCTCTATTTTATGTAAAAACGTTGTTACTTTTATCTTTAAAATAATAAATTTCAAGTTGTAACTAGAATAGAGATACATCTGGATGAGATTATATATATACCGCAGCTTCACAGGCGTTCTAGCAAACATTCCTCCGTGCAAACAACGAGAACGTTCGTGTTAACTTAAATTCTTAAGAATAAATAATTAACTTCTACAGTAGGTATGAATTTAGTTCAATTCCAAAACTAGGAAACTCTAAAGTATTTTTTTTTAATAGAAAGTTTCCTTCTAATTTCCTAAACAAGCCACCCAACAAAGATCAAACTTAAAAACGGAAAACTTTAAAAAAATACGGGTTAGTAAGTAAAATTAATATACTAAAATCTAGCACTGGCTCGATGCTCTGAAGTGTTAATGGCTTTTTTAGGCAAGTGCATAGAAAAGCGGACGGACATTGCTTTCATCTTTCTTCTGATAATCTCTTTGACGCTTGAAGCTTTGTTGGTGCTGGCTTTATTAACTGCTTACTTTGCTATTTTTTTTTTTTTTTTTTTTTTTTTTTTTTTTTTTTTAATGATTTAAGGCGCGTCAACATCTATGGTTATTGGCGCCCGGAGCTTTTTTCAGTGCACTGCCGGCCTCCGGACAGTGTTCTCTCGTTACAGACAACACTATCCATCATCGGACAGTGAGCTGTAAGAAGCTCCTAGGAAGAGAAAATCTAAGGGTCAGCTGCTGGATTCGAACCCGGGACCCCCGCGTGGGAGTCCAGTATGCTAACCTCATAGCTAATCCCTTCCCTACTTTGCTATTAATTTCTAATATTAACAATTAAAATAAAATCCAAAGCCTAGAACGGGAAGCGAACCCAGTACCACAATACATCTTAGCTTTGCTAAGCTTACTAAGCGCTCGGCTACCGAGGCGCCTATAAAGAATATCTTGGGAAGGTCCTTCAATGAAACGGAAAACGCACTCCGTAACCTAGTGTTGAGCAGGTGGAATTGGTAGTTAATTAGATCAAAATAAAATAAATGCACACAGAATAACAAAGAACCTACAGGCTAGATTTAGGAGGCTTTGTTACTAATATAATGAACTTCTTTATGTTATTAGGCAAAATTAGGTGAGATATAACGTTGTCTTTGTAAAGGAAAAGAAATGAGTGGTCTAGAAAAGTAGATGCTATGTCGGAATCAATTGTCACATTGAGGAGCAAAACAGTTCATTATCTTTGGATCCATTCCAGACTTAAGAAGTCGTTAAATTGATTAAGTTAAATAGCTGGGGGTTGGTCTATCCATGTAATTAAAATGCAGATGCCCAGAATGGTAATGGAATAATAGTGCAGAGTACTAGAAGGATAGGATGCACTAACTTACAGTGGATCGATAGGGTTAGTGAAGACTCCAGTGGCATGTTGAACGACTGTAGAGTCCGATAAGGAAGAAATTAGTATGATGAAATGAAACTTGAGGAGAGATTCTGGCTGGCTGAATTTTGGTCCAATAACTAAGTTGAAGTCCGCTAGTAATATATTAAAAGCTCTGGTATGGACAAAGAACTTCAAAAACCACGAGAAGACATCTCATAATACAGAAACCTGACAGCCAAATATCTTTGTAAATAAAACGGGATAAGAGCAACAATCTGCAACTTTTCGAGCGAATATCGCAAGTAAGGCGTGCTCATTTTACAAGTCTAGATAGAAAATGAATTTCTAACGGTAAAAGATGGTAGAAGGACAAGATAGGAATTAAAAATGATATCAAAAGTCTGAAATGTTTCTATAAAAGCTCAATAACGAAGGAAAATCATAGCGAGTATTTAAATTACCGGCAATTCGACGATCTGTGGTCTTCTACAGATAACCAAAAATCAAAAAAAGTGTGTAACACCATAATAGACCACAAAGACCACAATTAGCGAAGCATTTTTTTAAAATGTATGAAGCATAAGTTATGAATTAACCGTAAGCGCACCCTCATTAAATTGTTAATTTAATGTACTAGCTTGTCAGGTTATGAATTTGCCACCTACTCTGACAGGTAACTGTTTATTACAGAAAACCAAAAAAAAAACAACGAAGTATGAAGCAGTTAATCAACTTGAGAGAATCAAAACTGTATAACTTAACGGTAGTAGAATAACTTAATTTAAAAGTAACTCTCTTTTTTGGCCACTACTCTACAGAATTATAGCAATAATATTATTTCATAAAGTTTAAAATACTCATTATATATAAACACATATTTATGCAAAACATAAGATGGAAATAAAAAACAAAATGTATGATTTGCCAGCAGCGTATTGCTCAGGTTGTTGATCCGAGGAGAGTTCAGCTTTACAAGAAATAATTTAAAATTTTCTCACATTAAAACGCAATGATAAAAACATTTAACATGGCGATCTAATTTGAACGATTACAATTATGAAATTAATGACATGGAAATATTTCTGGAAAACTTTACTTATTTTCTTCTTTTTTTTTTATTTATCCTTTTATTGTAATTTACTCCTGTACCTACAGGGTACAATAAGTAAACGCGATACGTGTATAAATAAATAACGTGGCAGACGTGAATGACGGTCATCCAGTGATGGCCGCCATTAGTCACCCATTTGGTCACGGGGCCAACGGCGCCTCAGCCGTCTTCGAGGATTGGAGGGTTGCGTAGTCGAAGATAAGTTTGCAGCTAAAGGGTTGGGATGAAGTGAGAGTTTTAGATGAAAATTTTTAAATTGAATTTTGGCAAGTTCGGAGATGAGTGGAATTTGGAGATCTGTATGGATTGTGTGGTTGCTAACATAGAATGGAGCGTCTACTATGCGGCGGAGTATTTTGGATTGGAGTGTTTGCAATCTATTGATGTTGGATTTTTTTAGCTGTTCCGTAAAGTTCGAGTCCGTAAGTCCATATTGGTGTGAGAATAGCTGTGTAGAATCGTCGTTTGTTCTGTAGTGAGAGTTTTGAGCGTTTGTCGAGTAGTCTGGCTAGAAGTTTGTATCGTTTGTTTAGTACGGTACGTTCAAGTCTCGTATGGGGGTTCCAGGTAAGTCTCTTGTCTAGGTACATTCCAAGGTACCGCACATGGTCGGCTGGTGGGATAGGTGTATGATGTAAGAAGACAGGCGGTGGAGTTTGACGTTTGAGTGTGAAGACTATGTATTTAGACTTAGTTGGGTTAATTTTTATACGCCAGTTTTCTAACTTAAGGTTCTATTGAGTGAAGGTGGGTCTGTAGTGAGCGTACTGCGAGGATACGGTCAGAGTGTGTGGAGAGAATAGCAGTGTCATCAGCGAAGGTATAAATAGAGGTATTAAGGTTAGAAGGTAAGTCAGCAGTGTAGATTGTGTAAAGAAGAGGAGTTAAGACACTTCCCTGTGGCACACCAACAAGGACGGGATAGATGGAAGAGTGAGTAGTCTTGAAGAACTTGAAAGAATCTGTCAGAGAGATAAGAGCTGAGTATGAGGTAATAAGTGCTAGGAAGGATGCGTTTGAGTTTCCACAGTAGACCTTCGTGCCAGACTCGGCCAAAGGCTTGCGATTTAGGCTTAGGTTATACCTAAAATATAACTGGACAATACTGACGGTTCAATATTACAATTAATGTGGGATTATGTCGTGTAAAAATTGTATACAAATTATATTTGCTTATTGTATTAATTTCAGCCAACCTGAAAGTATTAAATAAAATAATATACGAGTAAAAACTAAATTTCTAACCACAGTAAGGGCCTTAAATTTGTTTTCCTTGTTTTGCGTAAGTTCTTCCTTAAACTACTAGATCTTTTTGTTCTATTCGCTACCATTTCTCTACATCTCCACAGTTCTTTACAATCAATCATTATTTATTTAGCTCAGTATTATCATTTAGTGAAAACATAAGGCTTTTTTATAAACGTATTTTCTGTAATTTATCTTAATATAGTTTTTAATTCCTATTTATCTTAATTTCTCTTAACTATTCTCTTCTTCAAACAATGTTCGTACTATTGGAAGAGAGTCACCATTTATCCAAACTTACTGAACAATTTTTAGTAATTAAACAAAGATTCCGTTGTACCTTACTAAGTGCGGAGAGTGCTTTCTGGCCTAGATAAAAAAAGAGGATTATTCTTTTTAATGTAATCGCCTATTTTTTCAGGCGGGGCTTAACGTCCATCTACCAATTAGGTGTAGTGGACAGAGGCGACTAGCAAACATACTTTACTGTAAAATTTCTTTTATTAACCATTAAATAAAATCCCAAGGCCTAAGACCGGGAATCGAACCAAGTACTACAATACATATTAACTTCGCAGGTCTCGCCTCTAACCGCTCGGCTACCGTGGAGCCTTGATTAAAAAGATTTAGAGTGATCTAATAACCAAGTGGATAGATGTGCTCAGTGCTTGAATATAAAAGACAATTCTAATAATTGGTCTATGGGTTATACTCTATCCAGAAGTCGACCAAAAAAATCGTCACATCTTAGAAACATAAATCGCCCTGAGCACTAAGATAAATTGTAATATCTTTATTTTTGACGTAGCAAACATGTTTATTGTTTCCCTGACAAGATATCAGGCTTCTATTCATCAGTAGAGGTAGATTAATAAGTTTGATGTAGAGATATCGACTTCATTAATGGTTTCCGTCGTTGCAACGGTAGAGTGATGGCTGATACTTCGGATGAAATCGAAGCTAAGATCCAGCACTGTAGGTCTAACCAAATTTCCTTTTTTTCTTTCTAATATTAAGAACATGGTTTGATTGTTTGCAAAATTAGTCGATCTTTACATAAGTAATGTGGCTATTTCCACAATTTGCCGGTGTTTTAACAGAAAGAATTATACAATGATACTGTTATTTCAAAATTCAGAAATCTATTCCTCTCTTAAAAGTTAACGCAATTTTTCATGTATAACTTGTCAAAAATTTTAGACCTAGAAAATTATTTTACTCTGTTGAAATTGGGTTAATTTTAAACCTTACTACTGTTGTAAATACTGTTAAATATGTTCTATTTACAACAAAAAAATCAAAAAAATTTATTATTAATAATATTAACAGGAAAAAAGATGAGCTATTTTCTTTTAAAGATAGAAATAGAAAAAGTTTAAAAAAGGGGCAAGCCCTGAGTGAGGCGTTAGTATAAATAAAGTTAAGACACAGTTGGTCGCCAACATTGGCACCTCACTAGGCTAGACACTAAACCCACCATTTCAACATTAAGTTACAGGGAAATAGGCATTCTAACGCCAGAATTTACTGAAATTATATGAATATATTATGTATCACTGGTAAAATATTACCCCGTTGAGTAAGATGTGGAGGTAACGTCCAAAAACCAAAAAAGCCTTTTTCAATTTTCGATGAAACTATTTCAGGGACGATAGTTATCAAATCATATATTTTTTTTCAAATCTGATGTGAAGACATACGACTTTCTCTAACTTCTAGTCTCAAGTTTCAAATTCATGGATTCTCTAAAATTCCTAATTTTTAAGTTAAAATAAATTATTACCAACATTATGTAATTTTTAAAACCGTACATCAATTACACTACAAGAAACATTGCAGTAAAGCCTACCACTACCATTTCTACTATCACGCGTCGCCCTGTCAAAATCTGTATCCAATACTAGCAGACGTGTCGTGCATTATCCAACTCAGGCATAAAAATTGAATGTTAGAAGGAGAAACTAAGCAATTTCTAGAAAATCTAGCTATGAATCTTCATTTGACCACTTTTATCTGAACCTCGGCCTCCCAAACTAGGCGACCAAAAGTGTATAATCTAGCCTTCGCATATGAATTCAATATTAGGAGTTCAAAATAAGGAACTCTTGTAAAAACTAGCTAAGATTCAAGATTTTTCCCTTTCTCCTGAACATCTGCACCCAAAAAGTAGCCAACCTAAGGTGTAAAACCGTGGTAGGGAATCAATGACAAGAAGAAGTGACAAGCGAAGTGGATAACACGAATCGGAAATTGCTCCCGCTATATCTCCCTCTGTAAATAATATACTACTATGAAATTTGGTTCTCTTATACACTAGACTTTTCTCAGTTGTAAGCTATAGTTCATTGGTGTACAGATCTATAAATTGAGAAGATATTGAGTGATTTTTTTTTTGTAGTCAAATTAGGTACGAGGTCTGTAAATTAAGTAATGAGACTGATTTTTTTATTCAAAAAGAATTACAATTCTATATTGTCACCTTCAAAATAACTTCCTTCTGAAGCCACACAGCGCTGGAGACGTTTCTTCCACTCCTCATAACAGTGTTCGAACTCTGATACTGGAATAGCCTTCAGCTGGTCGGTTACAGCCGTTTGAATGGACGGAATCGTTCACAAAGAGTTTCTACCTCAAGGTCAAACGGTCAATCAACACTTTTACCGAGAGGTTCTTGAAAAACTTCGAAAAAGGAGTCCATTCGTGTGAGACCAAACATCAAGAACAAGTGGGTGTTGCATCACGATAATGCTCCTTGTCAAACAGCAATTTCAATAAACGAGTTTTTGGCCAGTAAAAACATTCCTGTGGCTCCTCAGCCTCCTTATTCGCCTAACTTGAGTCCTTGTGACTTTTTTCTCTTCCCGAAGTTGAAAAATCACCTCAAGGGAACTCATTTTGGGACAGACGAAAACATTCAAACAGCTGTAACCGACCAGCTGAAGGGTATTCCAGTATCGGAGTTCGAGCACTGCTATGTGGAGTGGAAGAAACGTCTCCAGCACTGTGTGGCTTCAGAAGGAAGTTATTTTGAAGGTGAAAATATAGATTTGTAATTCTTTTTGAATAAAAAAATCAGTCTCATTACTTAATTTACAGACCTCGTAAGATTCTTCATATTTCTCTATTTTATGAACCTTTGCATCCAAACTAGCCGACCTAACGTAAGCATATAAATTAAAAATTAGGACATAGCTCAATCTGCCCAGAGATTGCAGTTATCCACTGATTTTCATTTGGAGTTTTAACCTCGGTTTTGAGGTCATCAGCGCCCTTAGCATTTTTCAGTTCATTTTGGTATCCAAATAGTGTTGTTTCTCACTGACTGTCCATTACCCGAGCTGCTAATTGTTACTACACTGTTAGAAACTCTTAGAAAGAATAAAATCTAACGCCAGAATAAATACCTATTTTTATGAATTTGATTTCTTTAGTAGTGTGTTACTCAAAGGTATGTGTATTTCATTTATTTATTTTGCCAGTAAGTATTTATAAATTACAATAGCTCGTCAAATATTCTTCGAAAAATTTGAATAACACTGAAAATACTGAATCAGGGCGTTCTTCAGATAAACAAAAAGTTAGTATTTATTTCAAGAACACACTTATGGCCGGCCGTTAATACGAGAAATACCAAAGTAATAAAGTAATCTGAAATATATTTTATAATTTACAACAAACATGCCGCTAGATTAAAATGTTTTGTGAGCTAAAGATTGTTGTGGTTTGTGTAAAACTATCAATTGAAAATACAGAAGTATATGGTTAAAAGAAAACTGGGTACAAATATGGTAGAAAGTGTGGGCACAATATGATAAAAATAAACAATACGTTCATGTCTAGACCCACTTCCTTATCTCTTAGACCCACTCGATTACCTTCGTATCATTACGATGTTAGTAAAACAAATCTATTCGTCATCTGTTCACTACGTCGTCTCTTAACACTTGGCATTCTCAGGATATGTCTACTTCCTTTTATGGAAAATTTTCAATTGATTTCTCACTTTGAAATCTGTTCATTTCATGTTATCACTATCTTTAAACGGAAAGCACTATAAGGGAAGCTATTTTCTGTTGTGATTATTTGAATAAGAAAACTATAAAACGAAATAGTTTGACTCAGGAAAATACCAAATTCTAGTTTGGGGTCCAGAATGGAAATGGTATAGAAATCCTTCATTTTTATTTTAAATAAATCGATAATTTTGCAAGAAGACTATTGTACTCTATTAAAGGGCTTCCGGCCAAAAGAGTGACCTGGTGGAAGAACAATTTTACTGCATTTTAATTTGTTAGGTGGTCACAAGAGACCCTTTAACAGTTTTGTTACTGCCATTGGCAACACTGAGCTATTATAATTGCCTTAATTAGCGCTATCATTTTTGGGAAATTACAAGCTGCATATTTTTTTATGCATGATATGATGAGTAGCAGAATACTTTACAAAGATTCCATTCAGTTCAGACATGGTCCTAGGAAATTTTGGGTCCATTGGCGGTTTAGCTGGCAGATTTATAAGGAGATGATGAGAGAGATGCGAGATTTTGTACAATGGGATTAGAACAAGTAAAAAGCGAGAGTGAATTTTGTTTTTGGCAAGTTTTTTTGTACACAAGGGATGTTGAGGACGTTTTTGAGGGTAAAAATTTGAGGCATAAAAAGGAATGTAAAGATTCTGTCAGTGTAATTCAGTTCGGAATGTCCGAAAATAGTTCGTACATTTGGTTAGTTTGGCTCCATTTGTTCACATAGGTTCGACAATCGTGTCTTAATTTCTATTGATATTGTCGCCCAAGTAGTCGGTGAAGAATTTTTGCACGTTTAGTCAATGTTTGTCTTTTATGTCCTGCGTATGGGTTCCTAGGATACTGTTTTTTGTTTATGAAGTTCCCAAGTTAGCCAAACCCAGAGTTCTGTGAAAGGAAACAAGACAAAAGTCCCGCTGGAAAGTGCACGTGGTATATTAGCATATTTGTGGTTTCATTTTGATTATCTAATACTTTTTTGTTCAATTGAAAACCTCCCAAAAAACCTAAAAATTGTCAAAAAAACTTTATGATCGACAAATGAAAGAAAAAAAGGAGAAGATGTTAAACTAATATTCTAAATTAGTGACCAAAATAAGATCTATCTGGTTTGGGTACCTGGTTATTCAGGACATAAGGGAAACGAAGCGGCAGATTTATTGGCCCGGGAAGGTTCTGCAGGACACTTCGTTGGCTTGGAGCCCTGTTTTGGGGTTCCGAAGTGTGTTAAGACTGTGGCCATTAACTTTATGGGTGCAGAATAGGTCTCAGGAATAGGTGGCTTGCCACCACTGGGCAGAGGCAGGCGAAGGAGTTTATTAATTCGCTATTCGCCGGTGGCTGACTGCAGAATTAATCCGTCAAGGCAGTGGGGCTATAAGGATGATTGTAGGCCTATTAACTCAGAAAACACATGCATCGCATGGGCCTGGCGGATGATAGCCTCTGTAGGTTCTGTGTAGGAGGAGGAGGAAACGGCACTGCACGTGTTGTCAGTGCGAGGGGCTTGTCTGGGCTAAGGATGTTACTTCTCGGGGAGGAAAAACCAAGGCCTGGTGAGCTTTACCCAAGAGTCGCTTTCCAGCATTAAGAGTATGATTAAAAGGACAGATCTGGAGGGTGAGCTTCAGGGTGAGGGGAGCCACAATAGATCCAAAGGGGTCGCAGTGGCGTAGGCTTTGAGGCCACCCTAGACTAATTTAATCTAAACTAATATTCTAAATAATCATGATGACCCTTCTTTCATACTTGAGTGAATGGATGACCTATTTGTAACTCAAAACATTTAGGACTTTTGCCTCTTGATTAAAGAACTAAGTCAAACCCGACAACCGGTATTTGGAATACATTATTGAAGAATGTGGCCAGGAAAATGCAGAAAATCACTAAGAAGGCTGTTAACCTTTTTTCTTTTTCAAAAAATAGAGAAAGAGAATACTATACTTCTTTTACTAAGTAAAGCAATGTGTAGGGTAAAAATTCAACATTATATATCACCTGTAAATAAAAATAGAACGAGAGAAACCAAGGAAAATGTGGTCTACTGAGTTTTCTTTTTTTTAAAAAAACACGGGTTGCCCATGTTAGATGGCAAGTATGTGTCATTAGGTGCTCAATAAAGGTGGTTGGGAGGAGGACCTACATCAGCAATTAAGGGCAAAAGAGAGGTTTTTTTTTGGTTTTTGTACAGAAATTCTATTGAGTTAAGTTACTATAGAGTGGAAAAGACGTAGGTACTATGCGTAGGCACGTACTTACTACACATATTAAGTACCTACTTTTTGAATTCCACAAAGTACCTACCTCCACGCGGGACAACTTAGTGTTCACATAGATGCACTGTGGTAGACAAACGGCGGCCTACTCCTTTACTAAGAAATACCGTCCAGGAATGTTGGGCTTCAGGTGTTGAATAACCATGACATTTCAAGACCTACAGCGTTAACAAAACTATAGTTTTTCTACTATTTCATTCCTTCTTATTAATACAGTTTATGTGATGACAAACATGTAAGTCATTGTAAGTATATGCCTAAATTTAATTTGTATCACTAAATAATAGACAGTTCACAGGATAACACAGAATTTTTTGATTATCGTTCAAAATTCGATACAAATATCTCTATCAATCAATAATAAAGATTTTAAAGCCAATTTTCTTATGAATATAGGTTTAATTAATAATAAATAAAAGCTGGAAAAATCTTAAAAATTATTGCAATTTTTTTTTATTAAAAAAAGCAAAAAAGAGACTTCAAAAGACGCAACTTTGGTTTTAGCATTCACTCGTCTTTCTCTTCAAATTCCCGAGGTGAAACTTACCAATACATTAATTCAAACTCCAAATTTTGAAACATACTAAAAATTTTTAGATAATAAAGCAATGTATTTCAATCCAAATGAAACTATAAAGAGAACAATAGATTTGCCTTTTCAGAATTCCCGAAATAAAATTTTGGGCACTTTAAAGGTATCCTAGTAAACATTTTCAGGTATACAAAAAAAAAAGGGAAAAAAATTAGAAAAGTGCAAAACGTGCTTAGCAAAGTGGTATTTTGGTACATCTGTTCAATGGACTGTGTCAGGCTAGACCCCCTACAGGAAAATTAAAAAAAAATCAAATTGGGTATAACGTTTCAGCAACCTGTGATTTTAGATATTTTTAATCACAGATGCAAGGGATATTTTCTAAAAACCACCTTTTTCTAGCAAAGAACACCTCAAAATTTCAAGAATTTGGCATGATCTTAATACTTTTCTTAACTAGTGCAAGAAAGATAATCGAAAATAATTAATTTTTCACCATTTTTAAAACACTACAGGAACTAAATGTAGAACTGAAATATCTAATCAGTATAATAAGACTTTAGTTCAAACAATTTAGCTCAAATATGAAAGATTACAATTATTTTAATTCTTATCAATAAAAACATTAAACGGAAACGGCTCTACAGAGAAAAGTCTGCTACCATCCTTGTTTCCTTAAAATAATTTCCACGGAAAGTTGTTCCAAATAGTAGTTGTTGATCTATTTAAGTGCATTAGCGTAGCTACTTAAAGAAAATCATCTGTTTTTTGGGAAAATTTAAAAAATCGATTCAACAAAGTCTCACTTTAGTTAAATAAATTTGTTCGGTGCAACGATGGCAGCTAAATCTAAAAATGAATTTGTATTTTCTGCAACTGTTTTTCTTTTTTGAATAATGTTTCCAATTCGCGGATGGTTTTTCTAAAAACCACCTTTTTCTAGCAAAGAACACCTCAAAATTTCAAGAATTTGGCATGATCTTAATACTTTTCTTAACTAGTGCAAGAAAGATAATCGAAAATAATTAATTTTTCACCATTTTTAAAACACTACAGGAACTAAATGTAGAACTGAAATATCTAATCAGTATAATAAGACTTTAGTTCAAACAATTTAGCTCAAATATGAAAGATTACAATTATTTTAATTCTTATCAATAAAAACATTAAACGGAAACGGCTCTACAGAGAAAAGTCTCTCAGATCAATACTTTGTTCAATACTAATTGGCCCACATTTTCAAAGCTTAAGCGCAAATTATTGTTCATCTGTATAAATATGGGTGCATTAAGTTGTATTTATAACCTTCTGGCCAAGATTTACGTTGAGGCTTTCCGGCAGCTAGAATAGTCACTTGCTCTTCCTTGAACTTGTACAAAAAACTACCCACCTTATTAAAAATTAAACGGAACTATAGATACCCTAAAATTGTACAAAACCAAATTTAAAAACAAACAAATTATTCAAAACAAAAACCTTAGTTTTGTTTGTAAATGTGAAAATGGTATCGTAAGTTTAGAGTTTAGAGAAAAGCGAGAGAACCTATTTTTAGACAAATAAAACGAAAAACAAACAAATTTAGCAAATGATTCAGTAAACTGTCTTTCCGGTTAATCGATATTCATCAAAGTTGGTACCTATCGATATTAAACAATCGAGTGAAAATTCTTTAAACGTTACTCCTTAGTAGAAAGCTTATAGGATTCTGTTCCCTAAGAAATCACCTCGAAAATCATATTCCTGGGTAAAATAAAATAAAAAATACGCGTCTACAGGGTGAACCAGTAAGTAATGTCCATAGGCCTACTGTGTGTAGTACAAAAAATAAAAATTGTGATCTCTCTGAAATATTTGAGAAAATGTTAGGAAATATTTTAAACAAGTGCTATTTTTATAAACAAAAATTAATATGTACTTACTCCAAAGTACAATTTCACACACAACTACCTGTTGAAAAAGAAATAAATGTGAATAAACCTTAACTTTTTTTTTTAAGTGCTATTTGTAACCTTTGACTTCCTTATTTTAAGACAATTTACTTTAAAAATTGACTACTGATCCATCTAAAAGAGTTTTCAATGAATTAAACAACTTGATAACTAACACTGTTGGTGTGCTCGTGAACACGTTTTCTTGTAAAACAAACGTAATTTCTCATACGAAGATAAAAGGAATCCTGGAAAATGATATACCGTTTAAAAGCCCATTAAACAAGGAAACTTTTATATAAAGTGCCAACACCTAGGTCTGATAATGATCACGTAAGGGCCTAATGAGTTTTCATAAAAATTTCGATTACTTTTATTTGTCCAGCATTCGGAGGAAGATTGAGGCTGTTTGGAGAATAACTTATGCTTCGAAATGTCAATTTTTAGAAAATTTATCTGTCTTTCAAACCGTGTCATCAGAATCGAATTCGGACTAAAACTTTCTGAGTAATAACATTTTTATTGGAAAAAAGTAATGATTTTAGGAAAAAAACTTTAAAGTGACGTCACTCAAGAATAGTAGAAAATATGAAGTTGGCCAATACGTCATTGAACTCCACTTTAGATGTACTACACACAGTAGCCCTATACTTACTGGTTCCGTAGTTACTGCAGACTAAAGAAAACCTTACGCAAGAAGTAACCTTCCTGTAAACCAATTCAGCTGAAACCCTTAATATCAGAAGCAACATGATTACCAATAACTTTTTGTCTTTAGGGATATCCTGTAAACACCCAGAGTGGGGGGAGAAAGAAAGATAGGATAAGAGTGCTAAAAAACCATGCGCTAAAAGAATTTCTGCACATTATTATAAATTTTAACTTAAAGCTCGCCAACATCTAAGATCATTGGCGTCCGGAGCCTTTTTCAGTCCAATGTTGGACTCTGGACCAAATTCTTTCGTTGCGGAGTACCCTGTCCATCACTGGTTAGTAAGCTGTAAAAAGCTCTTAAGAAGAAGATAAAAACCTAAAGGCCAGCAGCAGGATTTGAACCCGGCATCTCCTGTTGGGAAACCAATGTATTTAACCACTAAGCTAATTTCTTTCTTATTGTTGCATTGATAATAAGAAAACATTGCTAGAAGGTTTTGTCAATAGATTCAATAATTAGTTTCAATGAATCCGGAAACATCAACTAGTGATTAAGGCGCAATTATTGTGGCATTCCTTTACGCAAGCGTCCATTCAGTATCTGCATTGTTGAATGTGATTGTTCATACTAAATAAACGCATACATTTATCAATGAAATGTTCCGGTGTGCCATTCAGCTTTGATTATATAAATTATTGTACAAAGTTGCATTATATTTATACATGCACCCCACACTCTCTTTAATCTCCTCTCTCGCTCTTGTTTAGAGAGGAAAAGAGAGAAATTTCCAAAAAAAACACTTTTTACGATTTGTGAAAACCCAAATTGAATTTTTTTTCCCACTGAAAACATTTTATGGTCGCCCTGCTTAGTCTTTACCGGTAACGGCTGTAACAAGAACTTGAAAACGGAGGTTAAGTTATGAAGTAAGCTATAAAAGCTATCAACACAAAAGAGAACCAAGTTATCTCCTTCATATTGAATTTTCAGTTTAATTCAATAGATATTGGAAGCGTGCTTCTCCCGTTTAGTATAAAGTAAACTAACCACGGTGCCTGGTGGAACCACGCAGTGTCATCTCTCTAAAATAGATTATTGTATAACCAAATAAATAATATATTTATTTAAAAGTCATCATTTGAATGGTAGATAATATTATTAAAGCAAACAAAATGTACTTTCCTCGTCGGATTTGTTTTAAGCTATGTTTAAGCTTCAAGAAGACGTTAACAATATCACATCATGGGCCACGAACAATAAGCTTACACTGAATGTTGAAAAGACCAAAGCTATTGTTATTGGCATCCAACTCACTCCTTAAATCATTGGCTCCTCTTCCTAATCTTTTCCTTTACAATACCCCAATAAAATATTGTTCCTCTGTGAAAAACCTTGGTATCACTTTTGACCCAAAACCTATCCTGGAAAAACCATGTTTCCCAAATCTCTCGTCGTTCCATTCATATCCTAAAGCAGTTTTTAATAGTTCCCGTCACCTTTTTCCAATTAAGACCCGGCTACTCCTGGTTTTAACTCTCTTATTTCCCCCCCCCCCCATTTCGACTATGGTTGCTTAGTGTATGGCCGGTCTTTCTGGTGATATTGAAGCTAAGCTTAAGCGCCTCCATGAACTGCTTTATAAGATTTATTTTCAGCATTTCCAGAGACTTCCGCATTTCGCCACTGCTACGATGAGTTGAAGTGGCTTTTTTTGCTGTCTATCGCCGCCAGTATTTTTTGGCTTCTTTCCATTTTCAAGTCATCCAATCTCAAAGGCCATCCTATATTTTTCCAACTCTTTAAGTTTAAATCCTGGATCCATTCCCGTAATACTAGATCTCGCACATCTGATCTCTATATTCCCTCACACCGTACCTAATCCTTTAACAAATCCTTCCTTATACGTGCTAACTCTCTCTGGAACTCCTTACCTTCATCTATCCGCCATGCTCCTACCCTTTCGATCTTTAAATCCCGTCTATTCAGTTATCTCCTTTCTATCCAGCCTCCGAAATTTTAATTGTTTTAATTTATTTCCTTAATTTCTATTGTAATTTTGATTTTCACTTTTTGTAAATACTTATTTATTTATTTTCTGTTTAACCACAGGCCAAACTATTAAGGCCTCTATTTGTACCTGTGTTTATTCTTAGGGGACAATTGTCCCAGAATAATAAATTTCTTTTCTTTTCTATTCTATTTTCGATCTATTTCCAAGTTGAGTGAACAATTTAAGCTAAAATTGCCATTACCGTAGATTCACTGTAGATCGGAACAATATGCCCTTCTGACACATCTAATGCTTTACCTCTAACCCCCAATCAGGGCATTCAAACATCCTTCAATTAAACGCAACTTTTTATAAACAAAAATTTAAATTCCATTCACTGGGTGCCATTATAAATTATGAATTTTAAATATTAAAAATCTGTTATTAAGAAAAATCTTGACTTTTGTGAGAATGTTAGATTAGATTAGATTGTTTAAGACGGGCGGTTCCACCAAAAGGTGGAAGGAACGCAGGCAATCCTAATGCCCATTGTTCCCCGCCCACCCCTCATCTCATAAGAGATACCGGGGTTTAAAAAAAATAACAAATCCGGCTAAAAATTGCCAGATGCTAATATAATAAACTAATAAATTAGTAACAGGGCACTAGGGAGCATAACGACTCAATCGCCCAGTGCACTGAATAAACCTAGAAAGTTCGTTTAGATTACCCGATGCCACAATCTCCGGCAGGGAAACATTTACCCTACCGAAGACGAGGAATCTAGTTTTAGAATAAACTGGACACACCTCAACAAAGTGCCTCACAGTTTCATCGGACTCACCACAGCCAGCACAATTTGGCGACCGGATAAGGCCGCGTTTAAAAAGATGATACGCTAAATTCGCATGTCCACTCAACACCTGAACCAGCTGGCGGATCCGGGACCGGATGTGAGAATGTTAAGGGTTCTTCTACTTCTCGCAGCTCTCAAGAAAAGATTTATTGCAGTAACTTAAAAAGGATAATACAGTAAGTAGTTTTTTCCTTAATTTTTACCAACTGGAGTCACACAATGAACAATAAATTGAGAATAGAAAGCCAACCAAATTTAATTATCACAGTTAAAATTAGTTTTTTTTTTTCATTTCATTTTATTTTCATGTTGGCTGAACTTCAAAAAAAAAAAAAAAAACTTTCAAAAAGCTGGAATTAGGTTTGCATAATGTTGGGAAAATGGTTAAAAAAAAATGGGAATAAGTTTGAATGAATAAGTTCTCATTGTTTTTCTTTTGACCACCATTAACGGTTAATTTCTTTTTTTTTACTTATTTATTTTAGCATTTATCAATCAATCATATTTTTATTAAATTAGCCCCATTCAATGGCCTGGTTAATTTAAATAATAATTTAATTTAATACAAAATTATAACCAGAGTCAGGCCAGTAAAATTAAATGTTTAACAAAAATGGTGGCCACAAGATTCTATTTTTCAAAAGAATTTGTTTCTTGTTAAAACATGATTTATCTGAACTGTGAACTGTGAACTAAATATAAGCAAAACACAAATTTAAATTATGGAACATTGTACCTAATAATTTAAAATATAACAATTTATGTTCAGAATACACTGCCAAACATAGTTTGGGACGTATAAATTTTATTTAGAATAATCTAGGCGTTCTAAAGATTCTTTATTCTTTATTCTTTTTAAGTTGATTTTACTTCTACTATTACTAAAATGTTTGATAGAATTGAATTATTATTTTCAATTTAAGTTTAATGTAAATAAATGAGGTGAAAAGGTGATTATACTCACAAAACTTCATTTTATCTCATCTGACACAATTTAATGTTCTTGAAAACTAAGAAATTTTTAGAAAAACACAAAAAACAAAACCTGGAAAACTCTTGTGTATTACTTAGAATCAGTCGATTTCCTTTAAATTTGGAAAATTTACTCCCAGAAAATTATTCTTATAAATATTAAGCAGTTGGCAACACTGTAGAAAATTATACAAAAATGGTACATTAATGGGTAGACGAACAATCTGATTGTAGCGTCCTCTGTTTGTACTTAAGCAAATATTAAATTTGAATTTACTGTGATTTTTGGTATGTGAATTACTATGGAGATACTGAAACCACTTTTTCGTTTCAATCATCGAAACGTATATTTCTGGTAAAATTGAAAAATTAGATAATATGGACGGTTACAATACTTGCTTTCGTGGGATAAGAGAGAGGAAAAAGATATTTGACATCAATATCTTTACGATCACTTAATTAGAATCTGTTCTACTCAACCGATTTTTTTCAAATATGAGATCTTGATTAAATATTTAATCCATATTAATGCTTAATAAATGAAAAATCCTTAGATTTATCTGAGAAGAGAGCTACAGAGAAATTTCCAGGAAAACTAATCAATATTTCGCCTTTTTTCCCTATTTTCTGAATCTCTGTGTCCAAAACTAGCCGACCTAATGTGTATAAGATAGGCCTGGCATAAAAGTACAGTGTTAGGAACAGAAAATATGGTATTTCAAGACAAACTAATGTAGATTTCGTCTTTTTCCCTATTTTCTGAATCTCTGTGTCCAAAACTAGCCGACCTAATGTGTATAAGATAGGCCTGGCATAAAAGTACAGTGTTAGCAACAGAAAATATGGAATTTCAAGACAAACTAATGTAGATTTCGTCTTTTTTCCTATTTTCTGAATCTTTACATCCAAAACTAGCCGACCTAATGTGTATAACATAGGCCTGGCATAAAAGTACAGTGTTAGACACAGAAAATATGGTATTTCAAGACAAACTAATGTAGATTTCGTCTTTTTCCCTACTTTCTGAATCTTTACGTCCAAAACTAGCCGACCTAATGTGTATAAGATAGGCCTGGCATAAAAGTACAGTGTAAGAAACAGAAAATATGGAATTTCTAGACGAACTAATGTAGATTTCGTCTTTTTCCCTATTTTCTGAATCTCTGTGTTCAAAACTAGCCGACCTAATGTGTATAAGATAGGCCTGGCATAAAAATACAGCGTTAGAAACAGAAAACAAGCTGGAAATGGGCTATTTGCGAAACTTTACCAATTAATTTAATAAACCAATGCATTAACAAAGATACTCGTATTCCATAATATACTCCCAATATTATTCTCATATTAATATTAATTTTAATTTAAAAAAATAAAATTATTTCACCTGGGTTTCGGTTGAACAATTCAAACCACCTGCTTTAACGCTTCATTTCAATCACAGTTCACAACAACACCTGTCTCCAATCTCTACAGATAGTTATTGTTGTTTAGTAATCAACACAAAAATATGCTATTACAATGGTTAGTGAATTCCTAATTGTCCTTTTATAATTAGCTGCACGTATTAAGTGACAAATCATAAAGCACGTTATGCATTTCTCTTTGGAATAAATTATGCATGTTAATAACTTATGCATGTACTTTGTATTGAACAATTATAAGATATATGTAGAATGTTTTCATATTGTACTTTATTTCTGTTTAAGGAATTTAATAGAGAATTTATTTCTGCGATACTTGCTTACTTCAAAAATATTATTGAAATAAGTGTTATTCACCCAAATTTATTTAATATATTGTATATTCAAATTTAGAGGTAATCATAAGAGCAATTTTCAAGAATACATTAAAAAAAGTGAAAAATCTATTTAATTTAGGGATCTTAGGGTGCAAGATTTCCTCGAAACCCATTATTTTTACAGTTTACTCTAACGTACGAGACCAAGTATCGTGTATTATATTGAACAGGTACTAAGTCTGCCCTTGGTTGCAGTATTATTTCGGATATAGAGAGACACAAATTTTTCAAGCACACATATTAAACGATTCTTCTAATGAAAAAGTTAACCTTCCCTCAAGCTCATCGACATTAATGGCAGGAATGCTTAAAACTTTGACAAGGTTGATGACACACTGTAAGAAGTTTTTTTTAATCCCAAGTTGATGGGTATATTATTTATTGTAACTCATTGTCTTTAAAAGGTTGTCTTTAAATCCAAATTCTTTTATTAAACCATTTAGCTTTTCTTCGTTTCTCTTGTTCAACTACCTGATCCTATCCTAAATAGTGAAACAAACAAAACAAAGGCTATTAGTAAAAAGATGGGTAGCATAGAATGGGGATGCTATAACAAGTAACTATTCAACATGGATTTAGTTTCTTCTTTTGGGGTTGAAAGCTAACAGTTCGTTATTTAAGACTTGTTATTAATATTATTTATATTATTTGGTAATGTCAGTTTGGTTAATCGAATGAGGTCTTTTTGTTCAGTTTTGCGAGGCAACAAAAGATGAAGGAAAACTGAAGTAGAATTCATTTTTAATTATTGTCTCTACAAACACATATCAACCACTTACAGGACTGGCTTTTCAAATGGAGGATCAAAACTAACGTTACGAAATCAAAGTTTATAGTATTTACTCTCAGACGGAAAATCCTACCTCCTGTCATCTTGAGCCAAACTCCTATACCAGCTGTGGACAAAGTACGCTACCTTGGGCTGTACCTAGACAAACGGTTGACATGGAATCCCCAATACTGAAAAGACAAGAAACTAACCACGCTACAAACTTCTCGCCAGACTACTTGACAAACGTTCGAAACTTAATCTACATAACAAAAGACTCTTATATCTACTGTTACTGCGACCTATTTGGTCATACGGCATCGAAGTATGGGCATCGACTAAGCGTTCCAATCCAGGCGTTACAGTCAAAAATACTTCGAAAACTTCTTAACGCTCCGTTCTATGTATCTAACCTCATTATCCATAATGACCTCAAAATCCCTTTCATTACAGATCTTGCTAACACTAGTTTTCTCAAATTTCATTCCTCTACAGCAGCTCATCCTAACCCTCTCATAGAACACATATCTTCCTCCACATTACCAGGTAATCCTCTAAGGAGATTGAAGAGAAGATGGCCTCGTGATCCTCTCCTATCGTGAGAGCAAAGCACGTTACTGGAGTGGTACCACTGGGTGCCATCTCCACTCATGATTTTCTTTTATTTCTTTTTTTCTTTTACCATATTTGCTTGTTGCACCAACTGTTGCAGTGGTGCAATTGCAATAAAAGATTAAAAAATTAATAAAAATTATTGAACGCAGTTTTGGGCTAGCTAGATAGTAATCTGATTAAAGTTTTGTTCGTTGCAATTGAGACATCAATTCCGTGTTTTTTCCATGTGCATGTTGGGATTTCTGTCCCAACATTTGTACCCTATGAATAAAAATAACTCGATACGCTTGTATTTTTAAATAATTAGAAGGTAAAATGTTTAAAAGATATAAGATAAGTGATAAAAGCCGGATTTGTTATGATGTTGAAGTAAGGAAGTAAGAGGTAACCATAGATCTTGGGACAAGATGTCACATGGGCTGTGTGTGTGTGTGTGTGTATGGGTATAGGGCACCACCGGTGGACGTCTGCTATGGAGACAACCGGTCCTCGGGAGGAGGACAGTTTTTATGTCATAGGATATGAGTATATGTTAAGGTGGTGCAACATATGGGCCAGCTGCATGTTGAAATGAAGAGGCACGCTTCCCTCTACGGGGCCGCCGACTGCTGTGGCACATGCCGTCGGCGAGTTTAACCATACTCTCAGTTAGCAGCCTGCCCGTCCAATCTTCACCTCGGCCCCAACTTACTTCAATTATTATTTATATTAACAAACCTGCCTGCTAGAACTTGCCCAACATTGTAATGTACAGCCTCATTCAGCCTCCGCTATTAGCAGTAAAACCAGAAATAAATTTTTGTGCTCCACAAACATAAATCTGAAATGAACATCCACACGAACTTACTTTTGCTGCAAACTTCTGAACTCTAGATTTTATTCTAAACATCTCTCTCGGTTTTTAAAACGTACAATACAATGAAATGATACTTCAGCCATTTTTTTGACATCTGATTTAAGTGCAAGTTTAGTGCTGCAGTAGAAAGTAAACATTGTTCGGTTTAAGTACAATCTTCCATTAAATTAAATGAAACTTCACTTCATTTAGTAACTAAGCTTAAAAACTAATAAGTAATCTAGAGTTGTAATTCCATTCTTACATTTACAATTACATTCTTAATCTGGATGTTCCCCCCGCAATGTTATTTATATGTAACATAAATTAGATAAAGACATGCATATTTTTAGGAATGACTTTGTTGTTAATAAAGTACTTTACAATTATTTGATTATAAAACTGCTTTTTCAAGTACTCAATTAAGGGGGCTGTATTAAATTAGAAATTAAAAATGAATTATTATCACGTAGTTATTTATTTGTAATTTATTAATTGAGTGTAATTTGTACTCTCGTAATCATCTATAGCTAAAAATTCCTAAGTTGAATAAAATTAGCTAATACTTAATCAAAAGTAAAGCCAAAGAGGGCGTGGTATAACGGGTAGGCGTGGTTTAATATAAGCGCTCTCGCTTCTGATTGGCTTTTCAACCTACCTACTTTTCACACTTCCATCCTTTACTGAGATTGGTCAATTCTTTATTGTTAATTACTTCTATTAAAAAACAGTGAATTTTTTTTATTAATTTTCCCTAAATTTGGTATTTGGTGAACTATCAAATTATGCAATAAAATTTTTTTTCAGTAAAAACATAAAAAATAAAAGATTTTTCTTGTTTAACGTCTTGTTTTCTATTTCAATAATGTAAGGTTAAACAGAAAATTGGGAATAAAAGTAATTTTCTTTGGAAGTAGGTAAAAGAAAATTGAGGGTCATGTTTCACCTATAGTTCCCCGCCATTTTCTATATTTATTTGCATATAGCTGTTATTTAATGATTTTTAAAGATTTAATGATTAATACATCGTTACCTCCTGCTCTTCTGTGCTGCTCTTTGCTGAACAAATATTTTTTTTTTAGATGAAAATGGCCAGCTTAAGGTGATATCTCATGTCTGAGACAAAAGTTTAATCAACTCTTATATTTAATTTTTTAAACTGTAATTTTTTGTTAAGAAGTTAATGAAAAAGTATTGCATTTACTTATCAAATCAAAGACCTCCCCAAAAAAACGTAAGTTCGGACTCACTGAACTACAAACAACATGTTGTAAATTATAAATCGGTCATGGTGTCGAGGCTGAATACAAAATAATAATAATAATAATAAACTAGTGTTATTTTAACAATATTCCACTTACCTCGGGACAGAAATTAAAGATTAACCATTTAGTATAAACTATAAAATATAAAACTGAGTGCTGTTAAAAAATGAGATTATAAGAAGACGGGTGGATCACGAACAGAATATGATGTGCTACAGTTGCTTTAATTTTTTTTTTTTCCATCAAAATCCAATGGTGCGGTCGGTCGATCGTATTAGTGGCACGTTATACAAGATGTAAGACGTGTGTCAGGTGCTAGATAGGTGGGTGAAAAGAGAGATGACGATTGAAAGGCGAGGATTGTTGCCGCAGAAGGAGGTTTAGTATTTGTAGTGGAAGAAGCTGTCTGGCGCAGGTGTGTGCCAGTCCCTAGGGGCAATCCCATCTGCCATTCACTGGCCTACGAACAGACACACACTAGAGGAGGAGTAAAACCAATACATAAGAAGTGCAGAACGCTTTATGTTTGTCATGAGCACATATACACAAACATTACTGCGACATCACTAACAGCAGCAGCACCGGTAGTTAGTTCTAGGGGAGGCGTGCTATTTGCACGCCGTCTAGCTGCACACTTGGCCCCACTAATCGGTGATTAATTGCCACCAAACGATGATCAATGCTCGTTTTTCTACTCCACCCATATCTCATCCGTCTTGAAATCTCCCGCTGGCACAGGGCCGGTATAAAACACCTCGTACACAATGTCAAAATAACAATTCCATACGCATACAGCTCCTCCTATATGTGCCTCACGTATAACCAGGTGATCTTGATCAGAAAAGATAAAAAAATTATAATTTTTTTTAAGTTTTATTTTTATATAAAGCTTAGGAACCTGCTTAAAAACAACTAGACAGTATTTATTGCAAACAGTAAAGCTCAAAGCACCAAAACAAATCATACCAACTGAATTAGCAAATTTTAAAAATTATACAGAAAGACCCCAATATTTACAAAGCCAACATAATTCAGATTTTAGTCCTTACTCAAATATATGTCACGGGGATTTGATAAAGAAGGCTTGCATTTGATATAACTTCATAAATCACTGCTTCATTCAACTTTCAAAGTACGCTAAATCAATGTGAACAACATATAAACAGTTCCTTTAAAACAACCAAAAAAACGCTAAACTCTCAAAAAGAACTGTACTTCTCTTAATGATATCTCCACGTCAACTCTTCCATCAGCAACATCCAACCAAAAACTATTCGTCGCCTAGCAACCTTACAAAAGAACGCCTTCAATTATTCCATTCTTCTGTTTCTCTTTTTCAAAAAAAATCTATAAACTGGTTCCTAATCTGGGATTCAAGAAGTCCATTGACGGTGCATCCTGAAAAGATAATACATCCTACACTTGCTATCTCAGTCAGTCAGTCTGGGTCAGCAAGTGTAGCGCGAGACTGTAACGTAAGTGAAGTCGAAAACTAAACTGAAGACTCTACCACTGACTCTACCGCCGAGCGGTTAGAGCCGAGAACTGTAAAGCTAATATGTATTGTGGTACTGGGTTCGATTCCCGGTCTTAGAACTGGGAAATTTTATTTAATGGTTAATAAAAGAAATTTACAGTAAAGCATGTGTTCTAGTCGCCTCCATCCACGACACCTAATTGGTAGTTAGACGAAAAGCCTGCCTGAAAAAATAGGCGATTACTTTACTTTATAATTAAACTAATATCCTAAATTTATCCTCATCATTTACCCTTCTTTCGTACTTGAGTGAGTGGACCTATTTGTAACTCAAAACATTTAGGACTTTTGGCTATTTTAGGAACCAAATTGTGTTATATTTTCCCTTATTCTTAATAAACGGCTTAGTTTAAAAAAAACCTTCTTATTTGGTACAACTAAGTATTAAAATAATAATCACCAACTAGAATAAAAACAAGTATTTCCCCTCTGAAAGTACCCATCACGTTTAACAAATTACTGATGAAAGTAATCAAAGATGATTTGTAAGGTGTTAACAGGTATTGAAAGGTGCTCTTACAGACGCTACCCTTCAACTAGAGTACACGGCTGTCTACCGAAGCAAGTTAAATAGCGTCTAATTTTCATTTGATTATTTAGTCACGAACAGCGGTCTATCTTCTCACCAGACACGGCTACTACCACCAATGTAACTTCTTTTCTATCAGCTTGTTACTTTTTTATTTGTTCATTCTGTATGTTTTACTTTTTATTACCATTCTTTAAGAAAAAATACTGTCATTGGTCAGATTTACAATTTTCATTTTTTAGAGAAAATAAACTTTTTTTAAGATGTTCTGACTTTCAAAAAGTGGTTTGAATGACTCAATTTGTGTCAGTGTCTTGAAAAAAAATTGTTTGACAAACAATTCTCATAATTATGACCAATTTTCCACAAACTATGTCTCTGAAAAACAAATTTAATACCTACTAACATAGCCTTTAAAAGCGCATAATACTGAAATGAAAAACTACTTTAAAAGCCCTAGTATTTCATACCTTATCCTTCCCAAAATAGATTTTTGCAAGAAAACATTTAAAAGAATGTTAATAGGAAGTAAGTACACTCAAAAAGTTTAAAAAAAATATATTTATATTCATTATATGAGGTTAAAACAAAAATCGCTGGCAGTAAAACGATAATTCTGATAGATCGATTTCAACCAAAAGCTTATTATCTTTTAAGATAACGCGTAAAATTTAGCTTTAATTTTTACACTATTATTCAACCATTATATTATAGTCGAACCTTCCAATAACGGACACTGGCGGGGGAAAGTAAAGTGGCCGCTATTTGGAGGTGGCCGTTAGAAGGAGGTAGGCAAGTTTCATAATGAAAAAATATGGGTTTTTTTTCCAAAAATCTTTTTGAAAATTGTTTACTATTAATAGATTTAAAAATGTACATAATTGCATAATTATTGCAGCTATATGATATGCATCAAGTTTTTCTTAATTATCCAAAAAATTTATCAAAAAACTACATATTATTGACTTATTTAATAATTTTTATAACAATCATCACATTTATTTATAACAATAATAATTTATGACAAAATTATCATCATACTAAAAAATAATATTTTATTTAAACATTTCTCTAATAATTATCATCAGAAAATCACAAATACAAATAGCAATATAAATTTACATTGCATTTTTTATCCACATTTAACCTTTTTTATTACTTTATGAACGTTAAATTTTTGCTAAACTGAATGGACAGACGCACTTTTACTGTATCACTCCTCAACATTGTAAAAATCATCACTAATTTTCTTTTGCAAGCCGATTTGTTTTTCAACGCGTAGATTCCATCTCGGACCTTCAAAATATTGGCTTAATCTGCGCTTTTTCCAACTCCAAACCTAATTGTACATAATTAACTTTTAGAAATTATGCAAACTCACAGAATACTTTATTGAATTTCTTAGCAAAATAGAACAAACCTTTCGACAAGTTGACTTTTGGCTCGATTTGGTTTTTGCAAAATCTTCCAACACATTTATTTTCTCTTTTTAGAGTTAACCATTTTCGTTTGAGAGACATATCGGGAAAAATAATATTGTTCGTCTGGAACTCAGAATACATAAGCTCTCAGCAGTACAAGGGAAAATTCTACGCATCTATAGAGCCTGGAATCCCTTCCAGACCGTGGTATCACCTTCATACTGAGGATAGACCCTTTTATGGAGTCATCTCCAGGTTAAGGTTCAACCACAATTATTCTCCACATCATCTTGGCAGAATTGGCAATAACACCGAAACAATATGTCCCTGCGATAGGGAATCCATAGCGGATGCTAACCACCTAATCCTAGCATGCCCACAGTATACGCATGGTAGAGAAGCTAAATTTCCACTTCCGCCACATCTCTCCACAATTCTAAACCGCCAAACTTACGATCTATATGTAGAAATAGTCAAATTTCTCAGAGACAATAACATAAAAATTTAATCTTACCCCGCCAATATTAACACTATATTAATATGGCTAATTTGTTAACCGCGAAAGGCCAAAAAAAAAAAAAAAAAATATTGTTCGTCCAAACTCATATTGAAAAATGATTAAAATGGTACAAGATGTATGGAGCTTATATAGAAAACTTTAGGAAAAACCAGAAAAAAAGAAAAACTTGAGAGGGGATAATTATTTTGATCACCGCGTCAAACGAACTTTTAATAATAAGGTGGTCGTTGGTGGGAGGTGAAACATATAATCCGTTCCCCAAAATAAGTGTCTGTGGTCTCTATGTAGAGTGTCCGATAGACGGAGGTTCTTTTATATAGAAAGTGTATAGGGGTAAAACGGGGAAATCCAAAAACTGTCCGTAAATGGAGGTGGTCGCTAGTGAGAGTGTCCTTTATGGGAGGCTCGACTGTATTTATTAATATTTTGCAGTTTTTTAACGCTTTATATTTTTATAAATAAACGCTGTAATATCGAATAAAACCGGAATGTACACGTTTATGAATGAAATATCTGAGTCCAGTGCTTTTAAGACAGGAGAAAAGGGTAGAACCATTCTTTATTATTACAAACATTATTCTTACCTTTCATACATATATATACAAAAATACTTTCAATTTCAATGAATGATGAAGATGAATAGGATGAAATCATGAATGAGTATTGTCAAAACGTGATGGAACGTATTGTTGTTTCGTAGACTTACGTGCGCGCACGCTGAATTCATGTAAAAAGTATGGACGTTGCTGCTAATTTTAGATATATAACCTTTTTTCTTTTTTTCCGTTTTTTTTTTGAAAGCCTGTCTTTTCATAAAATAGTAATAATGATAATTTCTTTTGTTTTTAGAAATTGGAACAGAAATTTTATGATCAAAATCTTTCAAATTTTAAAATAAACTTTAAAATAACTTTAAATTAAACTTTAAAATTTAAATAGCTGTTCATTATTTTTGGTGACTGATTCCATAGTTTCAATAAGATAAAAAAATAAATGCCAGTTTTCAGTCGTGATACGTTTATTCTGCCGAGCTTTCGACCTAAGGACTAGGTCATCTTCAGGCCTATGTTAGTTTACAAAGTAATATTTTACATTACAGGGTTGGTGTGTCTTCTGTCTTGTCTCCTTGAACAGTCCATGAACAGACAAGACAGAAGACACACCAACCCTGTAATGTAATAGTATTACTTTGTAAACTAACATAGCCCTGAAGATGACCTAGTCCTTAGGTCGAAAGCTCGGCAGAATAAATGTATCACGACTGAAAACTGGCATTTATTTTTTCATCCTATCAAAATTTAAACTTTAAAATTAAAATACTTGAAGAAAATCCATAGACATTTTCAGAAAAATAGCAAAACAACAATTAGTTCAACTATCGTGCATCGTAGAGGCAGTGAAGAATTTAATACAAAAGCTTGGATTTCAACTACCTTAGTCACTACATCTGCAGTTTGATTTCGTTCGCCGAACTTCTGACCAACCAATAAGGACAGCACAGCCAACCTCATTCAATTTTTTCGATGTTGTTCTTGCTGTAGCTCATGTAATGGGTTCAGATGTGAGAGAGAGAGAGAGAGATGTTGGTTGTGGATGTTGATGGATAAATAACACTTTTAGTATCGGTATAAGACTTTATGTATTTATATGACTGACTGCCAAGGACTCTATACTTTACACTACAAGAACAGAACAGACTGACTGACGTGGCTAAACGATGTGTACAATTGAAGTGTAAGACTTTGAACTCTCGAGCTGAATATCGAACTGAATATATCGAACTGAATTGAATCTCTTCTTTGAATCTGAATGAATTGAATATGATTATCAGAATTGAATCCTCTTTGACTTTCCTCTCGTTCTTATATACCTTCGCCGAGCCTCCCTTCTCTGTGTGCCAAGGGGGGCTGTCCCTCTCTCTCTGGCTAGAGTGGGTGAGTGGTGGGGTTTCACTACCCCTACGCTAGAGTGGATGAGTTGTGGGGGTTCACTACCCCTACACTCAATTAGACAAATTGTTGGGCAAGAAATAAAGCGAAATTATACTTTTGCGGGCAGTGGAGCAAAATGTCGCACTCGGACTAGTAGCGGTTGAGCGTTTGGTCAAAACTGGTTAAAATAGGAATTTTCTCAAGTCTATTAGCAGCTGGGAAACTTTGTGGTCGGGATTCCAAATTTTCAACATTGTTCTACCCATACTTCTTTGATTCTTCTCACTCCTGCTGAGCAGAAAGAAGTTAGGGGTAACTGGCTCCAATTTTCCTCAAAATCTACATTGGCCGAGGCCCTTTTAGCCAACAGAAAAATAGACCAATAGACACAGTATCAACGTAAGCTTTCGTCCAACTGAGGCAAATTGAACCAGTCAACAATTCACGTCTCTTGAACGAGTCAACATTCTTAAGTTGACTAGGGTATCCAGAGGATCTGGACGATCGCCTTGATTGTGAGAACAAGAAAATTCCAACTGGAACTCCGTTTCAGTCACTACTTGGTTCTCCAAATGATCAACCAAAGCCAATCCAATAACCCACCTTCTATGGTGCGACCATCCAATCTAGGGACAAGGTTATCTTCTGGGCTTATGCTTATTAACAATAATATAATTTATTACTCCGATATCTAAATAGTCAATATAGAAGACACTCCAATCTTAGATGTAACAATATTATAATTATTACTAGCATAAGCCCTGAAGAATACGTAATCTTTAGGTCGAAATCTGGGGAAAAAAATACAAAAATAATGTCAGAAATTGGCAATATTCATACTTCCTTTTGAACTATAGTTATTTTTTAGAGCCCAGGAGACATCGAAACGTATACTTCAATTATCTGAGGCTACTCTGCTAGCTTTAAGAGAAGGTAACTCATAAAACTAAAGAATATTGAATATAATAAAGAACTAAGTTCAGCAAAATTTTGCTTGCTCTTTCTAAACTAAAGGTTCTTTATTGACTGCTATAAATTACTTAGTTTACACTTTTAAATGTGTCAGGATGAATATAAACTGAAATGATAAGCTGTTGTTGCTTCAAACTTTGGTAACTTATATGTGAAAATTATGGTAAAAAAATGTTTTACTAAACACAATATAGTATTTTTAATACTCTAGCATATAAAGAGTTACATAAAAGGTAAGATGTTTTTAGCATATTATCGCCCAGCGTAGCGTTCGGGCAGCCAGACCATCACCATATAAACAACATCATCCATAATACAGAAAACCTCTTTGGTCCTGTTTAGTGCACCGTCATTCTCCAGGTTTTATCGTGCTGATTTCGTGGGAATCTTCTAGTGTGGCGCCTCCAGTTCGTGGGCGATCATCTGCAACCGGGTCATTGCTGGTGGTAAGCACGGACGAGTGGTTGTAATAAGACAATAACCTTTTCCCTTGGCATTTTTTACTTATTTTTTTTTTCAATTATGAGTTGGATTTTAATGAATCAGATAAAAATAAAGCAATATAAAATCCGTTACTTTTATTTAAAAAACAAAAAAAAAGTTTTCTAATTGAAATGCTTGAAAGTGCTACGTCATCTTTTGTTCTAAGAAAATGTATGATGTTTGGCGAGGGTGTATTAACCCATTAAGCAAAATAAGCTCCTGCTTGGGGCATCGAAGTTATGGAGGCACTTTTGTTAGTTATTTAAATCTTATTAATGTTTAATGTATGATATGTCTAGGGATGCTTTTTTGGTAAGGACAGTCCTTTTTTAACACCTGGTTGTCCTTGTCCTTTCTTAAATTAGGAAAGGACGCCTTTTGTCCTTTTTTCAGATATTGTTCACACAAATCTAATTTATTTTATTGTATTTTTTATTTAAGTTCTGATTTCCGAGACTTCTTCATTTGGCGTGTTGTTTTTCTGTTCTAACTGAACTGAATAGGTCAACAGGTTATTGATGTAACGATGAACACAATGCAAAAAATGGTACTGGATTTGATGATTCTGATTAATTATATTCTTATGGTAGGTGAATTCCTTTCATAATGCCGACGCTGTTTTGAGGCCTACTTTTTTGCAATTAATCACAGATTTCTCCATCAATTATTAAAATAACCCCTATTCATTGTATACCTTTCGAAAGGTGATTAGTGCTGCACGAGACCGAGACGAGGCGAGACTTTATGCAATCTCGATCTCGGTCTCGGTCGCTCAAGTCTCGGTCTCGGTCTCGTCGAGATATCTCGGTCCCGGTCTCGGTTTTTTGAATTTTTGTTTAAGTATTAAAAGTGGTTTGCTATTAATAATCTTTTCAAAAAATGTTATTATTTTTTAATAATTATTTTAATTTATATATTGGTAATGAAAATGTGTGTAAAAGAAGACAACTACTTACACTTCAATGCATCATATGTTACTATTACTGTTATATATCTTTATATAATTTCAAAAAGATGTTAAAAACGCGCCAAATGAAAGACCCAAATAACATATCTGCCTCCTATAACAAGTCGATTCGTGAAATAAAAAATACACCTCCCAACAAACTTCCCGCTTCATTAGTTATGGCTGTTGGTGAAGATAAAGAATCTGATGATTCACCTTTTGACGACGACGACGACTGCATCAATATTTTTGCACCATTTGCTCAAAAATCAGCAAATATCACCGAAGAATGGAAGACAGAAATAATTAATTACACCAAATTAGACCAAGCACCAGTAGACGTTGACATTTTAGAATGGTGGAAAACACTTGAGAATTCCTTCAAAAATTTGTCTAGAATGGCGAAAGATATTTTTAGTATCTGTGCAACTTCAGTGCCATCGGAAAGATTATTTTCGCAAGCTGCGATGATAATGACCAATAGAAGATCTTCTCTAACTTCTGACTCAGTAAAAGCTCTTTTATGTATCAATGCTTGGGCAAAGTGTATCTTAAAAACGAAAATTTGTGGCAATATTTTTTAGGTGCATAGATAGTCTTTTTTTTCAAATTCACTAATTCCAAAATTCTAAAATATAATTCAAATAATATCTAAGTTCAAAGTATTAGATTATTAATAGTGAAATTTATGAAATTGAATGAATGAATGATATGAATAGTGAAATTTAGTGAATTTATGTAAAAATTATGTAATTCGAAGGGGGCCGTGGCAGCCGTGCGGTGCGAGACCTGCGAAGCTAATGTGTATTATGGTACTGGGTTCGATTCCCGGTCTTAGGCATTGGATTTTATTTAATGTTTAATACGAGAAATTTATAGTAAAATATGTTTGCTAGTCGCCTCCGTCCGCGACACCTAATTGGTAGTTGGACGTAAAGCCCCGCCTGAAACAATAGGCGATTACTTTACTTCGCTTACTTTACTTATGTAATTCGAAGTCAAATAGATGTAGTAATATTGAACATATATAATAAAATCGTATCTCTTAATAATTAATTCAATACCCGTAATAATTATTCATTAATAAAGAACACAATTTTATAATTTTGTAGCTAAAAATTAATATTTGAAAAACCGAGACGAGACCGAGACCGAGATTTGTCTCGTTTCTCGTGCAGCACTAAAGGTGATTGTATGTAGATGTTTTTCCTGAATAGTGCACGTTTTTTACATATAAAAAGTTTTTGAGAAAAATGAAGTCAAAGTTTTTGGAAAAAATAGAAACTTGCTATTCCTTATGTTTGGGCCACAAAGTGAAATACTTGATATTATTATTTTGGAATATAAATTAACTTACTTAAAAGGAAATTTAACCTTCTTTCTAATGAGATTATTGAAATTGCTATAGCTTTAAAAGTTTGAGAAATATAGATAAATGTTTGCTAAAAAGTAGTAATACCTTGAAAAAAACATAAAATTAAAAATATCTATAAAACGGAGCCGAATCGAGCCATAGTTTATATGGAATTTTTTGTTGCAAATGATGTCCAGAATCGCCACCCGAAGTAACGGTAGTCTTATGCAAAGTACAAATTCCTCTCTCTCCCACAAGTGCTTTTGTTTGTTCGAATTTCCCTAGGTAAATGTTTGAAATAGAAATTTTAGAACTACCTTTGCGCCATAGATAGAACAATGCAAAAAAAATGTTAGGAAATATTTCCGGAAAAATCAGTAAAAAGAAACTAAAAAATAGGTGAATTGGCACTTCCGGTGTCTTATAAATATCCTTGAATGTATCGAATGATAGCAGATGGTTTCTATTTTATAATAAAAGTCCACATATTAGAAAAAAAAAAAAAACAAGTGTATATTCGCAAAAACATAACACCTTTTTCGTTCATTATTGTAATAGATATAAGACTTGTTTCGTTCTTACAAAATATCTTAGTTTAAGCTAGTGATTCACCCGCGTTTAACTTGATACTGTCCAGAACATTATAATTTTGGACCTGCATCCTGTTTATCCATCTACAGCCATTAGCCTACATACCTTTATTTTCGTATTGTATGAGCAGTATTTGGAATTACTCATTACACTTTGGTATAAGTAATCGGTAGTATTCATTAGAAAACTAATGGCAGACCACTTTTTAATTTCAATAAGATTATTAGAATAATGATTGCTTTTTTAGTTTATTTTTTTATCAAGATTAGTGAAAATTAGTACTTAATATAGTTCAAAATAAAATAAGTATTCTGTGTAAATCTAGATGAAGCGGTGACAAACATCACACTTAAAACTTATAGGTTTATATGAATTAGTTTGGAGAGGATAACCGAAAGACAGATCTGTGCTGTCAACAATGTTCAGGTTACTTTTTTAGGTTAAGGTTTAAGCGTAAGGAAAGAATAATTTGTAAACAGCTCTTCATCGAGACAACTTGTAAAATTTTGTATGCGTTAAAGATTTAAAACTGGTAATGCTCAATGAGTTTTTTTGGTTTTAGAGACACCCATTTACTATTATGTGCATCAAAGCTAAGCAGTTGGTACCGTTAGAATACTAACTCTCAGAGGTACTGAGCAAGCTACGATCAATTATTGTGGAACTTCCTATTTCGAATAGACAGTAACCTCATCCAGCAATTGTTGACTAAATCAATGTAGTTAACGTCAATCCAGAAGAAGATAACTCTTTAAACCAGTTATACGATGGTTATTCACATTAAAATCTAATTCATAATAAAATTTAGTTATTATCACCTTCAATATACACCCCTCCCCTATCCCTACAACGCTCCATGCGAATTTACCATTGTTCGAAACCGTGCTGGAATTCATTTTCTGTGAGCTCCTGCATGAAGCGTTACGCTTTTTCTTTCACAGCTTCAACTGACTGAAATCGTGTTCCTTTTAATGCAGATTTGGACTTTGGGGAACAGATAAAAGTCACATAGGGCCAGGTCAGGCGAATAAGGCGGTTGGCCTAAAATTGGGATGTTGTACTTGGCGAGAAACGTCTTGACAGACAATGCAGTGTGAGCCAGCGCGTTGTTCTTCCACAAATCGGGTCGTTTTTTTCCTTACTCTTTCACGGAGTTCAGCAAGCACCTCACGGTAGTAATGTTGATTAATTATAATCGGATATTTTCATCCGTTTTGGACTTGGAAGGGCGACCTGGGCGGTCATCATATCCGACGTCTTCTCGGCCATCTTGGAAACGCTTGAACCACTCAAAAACTTGCGCACATGATAAACATTCATCGCTATAAACTTCTTTTAATAAAAGATAAGTTTCAGTAGCGGTTTTATCAAATTTTGATGTGAAATTTCACGACAATTCGTTGCTCTACCACAAGTGCAGTATCATGTTTTCGGCAAAACGAAACTAACACCTCTTACACAAACGACGGGTTCGGTCAGACAGATTTCTCTACAAACAAGTGAGACGCTGCAATCGAAAGAGAAGGCTTTACGCTGAACAGCTGTCGGTCGTTAGGATTTGGCGCATGCATAGTTCTTCTGTAGCAGCATCAGTCTCGTTATTTAGTAGCCACACCTCGTACTTTTTATCCTGCACTTTACCTACAAACAACTTCTAGTAAATTTTACAGTGGCAAATAAATAAATGGCTGGCAAAAAATTAAAAAACATCGAAAATGAAGTCCCAAATAATATTAATTATAAAGACGCAGAGATACCTTAATAAACATTCAATAAACTGAAAATAATTGTAAGTAAATAGAGAGCTGAACGTGATTACTGATACTATAATTATTGAAGTGTATAAAAAAGATGAGATATTTCTCCAGAATGAGGGTATCCAACTGAGAGAATTAGTGAATGTCTAACATTTGAAAAGCTGGACTGTCATCTACTCGGACCACTCCAATTACCACAACAATCTTAAACATACCACTTCCTATTTTATCTGTGTCATATTTACAACCATGAAGCACTAGTGTGAACTACTTATTCATTCTTCTACAATGCCTTAACTTCTTTTTATTTTTAGTAATAATTGTTGCTATTCATTTAGAATCATACTAATAATGGGGAAATATTAAAATCAACTAAATGCTTTCACTCGTCATCGCTAAATCATGAATTGAGAGTAATTCCGCCTAGAACTGATGTTCTTATTCTTTATTCCAGCAAAATTTTATCTGTCTCGCAAGATTATTCCAAGATCGCTGACTAGAGGAATCTTAGAGGCGAAAAAATGTCAACCATCTGCCTCTAAATGATTGGTGATATAAGGGAGATTGAATTTTAAGATTAACTTAATGTTCTCACGTGGAACCCACACACTAGACTTAAAAGACAAGCAATGAATGAAACGTGCGAAGCTGCTCTACAGACTACTTGGACGACACTCCAAATTACCCATTGAACTCAAACGATTGCTATACAATACTATCCTCAAACCTATGTGGACTTACGGACTAGAGCTGTGGGGTTCAGTCAAACCTACAAACATACGGACAGTACAAACATTTCAATCAAAACTCCTCCGACAGATAGCTTACGCTCCTTTCTACGGTGACTAACCTCACTCTTCACAACGACCTCAACATTCCCTTCGTACACCAACTCGCCAAGACTAAATATCAAAAATTCCATACTGCTCCCTCTACTTGCTCTAATCCTCTTGTACTCCGCTTCCTCTGACATCCCTAATATTCCTCGACGACTGAATCGCCAGTAGCCCCGCGACTTCCTTGTAGGCTGAAGAACTAATCTCTCCTCTCTCCCACTCATATTCTCCTCTTCACATTCCCCTATCTCATACCGCTGGGTAGCTTCTCTCCTCCTGCTCTTCCCGCACCAGTTCATCTTATTTACATCCTATTTACTTATTGTATATACAGGGTGTCCCAAGCTATATGGATAACGACTTTTTCTTGGAAACTAAGATAGCTAGAAAAAAACTAAAAAATACGTGTTCCCTTAGTTTTTTGTTAGGAATCCAAATTTACTTTGTAAATTTTTTTCGGTGCTTCCAGAAGCGAGATACAGGCATCAACTTCATTTTTTCAAATGGGAAGGTGGGGTTTTTATTTCAGAAATAGATTCCTCTATTTTTTTTAAAGAAAAATTTACTTGAACGGTTTTTTTCTGTGAGCGATATTTTAGAAGTTAAGAATGAAAACATGATTCTCATAAGAAATGTCAAAATGATAATATTATAACGGTTTTTTGATAGAATAAGAAGAAAAGTACTATTTTATTATGAATAATCACATTGTTTTTCGGGTATCCCTAAAGGAAATAGTCCATAGGTGTCAAGTCCGGTGAACGAGGTGGCCACTGAATCGCCCCCCGTGTCGATATAACACGCCCATCAAATTGCCTATCGAGATATCTCTTTACATGCCTGATGGTGTTATATCGACACGGGGGCGATTCAATGGCCACCTCTCTCACCGGATTTAACACCTATGGACTATTTCCTTTAGGGATACCCGAAAAATAAGGTGATTATTCATAACTTTTTTCTTTCTTTCCTTATTTCTGCTTACCTAAAAGCATTTCTAAATCTAGGTGTATCAGAATCAAGCCGGGATGGCATCTGTAGATGAACTAAAGCAGAGAATAATAGATGCCAGTAACTCGGTTAAATTCGAATCTATTTCTTTGGCAGTAAGGGCAATTGACAGGAAAGAGCATGTCTATGCATCTCTAATGGTGGAGGCCAGTTCGAGCATGTTCTGTAATATTAATGAGGAGTAAAATTTATAATAAAATAGTACTTTTCTTCTAATTCCATCAAAAAACCGTTATAATATTATCATTTTGACATTTCTTATAAGATTCATGTTTTCATTCATAACTTCTAAAATATCGCTCACAGAAAAAAACCGTTCAAGTAAATTTTTCTTTAAAAAAATAGAGGAATCTATTTCTGAAATAAAAACCACCCCTCCCCATTTGAAAAAATGAAGTTGGTGCCTGTATCTCGCTTCTGGAAGCACCGAAAAAAATTTACAAAGTAAATTTGGATTTCTAACAAAAAACTAAGGGAACACGTATTTTTTAGTTTTTTTCTAGCTATCTTAGTTTCCGAGAAAAAGTCGTTATCCATATAGCTTGGGACACCCTGTATTTATACAGATTGTAAATGACAAAATAAATTAAAAAAATTAAAACTTAATGTTTCTTTTAATAGTAATACCATTTTTTATAGGAGGACTATATGTCCAACAATCAAATTGGGTGTCGTGGACGAAGGCGACAAGAAACTGTTCTTAAATTTCTTTTATTAACTATTAAATAGAACGCAAGTCCTAGACCAGGGAGTCGAATCAAGTGCAACTTAGCTTTGCGAGCCTCACCTCTAACCGCACCTATCATGGCATCTTTTTCTTTTTACTAATGTGAGAAGATACCTTGCAGTACTTCCTGAGGACATGAAAAACTCTTTCTTGGACTTCTTGGAGAAGTAGTGGGAGCCGGTACATAATTGCTCCCACAAAAGAGTTCTACGAATCCTCTATAAAAACTGCTAACTATCCGCATATACTACGATAAACTTTTCTTTTTTTGTGAGGGGGAAAAATGCCAAAAGCCTGCTATTACCAGGACCGCCGACACTGAAACCGTCTTACATATTACAAAAGTAGGGTAAAATGTTGCTAAAATTTCAAGGTTTAAGGACAGATAGATAGATAAAAGCTGGCAGAACTTAAATGGATTTTTCGCTATTCTGACATGTTTTTTTATTACGTAAATGCAAAATTTTTTTTAAAAATTTATTTTGTAATTTACAATCTGCATACATTGTATACAATAAGTAAATATGGAGAGAGTGATGAACTAATGCGGGAGGAGAGCAGGAGGAGAGAAACTATCTAGCGGTAGCACTCTCTATAGGAGAGAGAAGAGATAGGAGAATAATGGCGTTTAGGTCTTCAGCCTACAAGGAAGTCGCGGGGCCACTGGCGATTCAGTCGGCGAGGAGTATTAGGGATGTCAGAGGAGGCGAGAGACTGTACAAGAGGATTAGAGCTAGTCGTGAGAGTAGTGTGGAATTTTTGGTATTTAGTCTTGGCGAGTTGGTCTATAAAGGGAATGTTGAGGCCGTAGTGAAGAGTGAGGTTAGTCACCGTAGAAAGAAGTGTCAGCTATCTGTCGAAGGAGTTTTGATTGAAATGTTCTGTACAGTCCGTATGTTTGTAGGTTTGACTGAATCCCACAACTATAGTCCGTAGGTCCACATATGTTTGAGGATAGTACTGTATATTAAGCGTTTGAGTTCAATGGGTAATTTAGAGCGTCGTCCACGGAGTCTGTGTAAAGCAGTTTCGAAATGCAATATTTAATAATTTTTATAATTAATCTTTTAAGGGCATTACGAGGAGATGCGGATGTAAGTACCTCCCTATAAACTAACATCTCTGGGTGGAGTTTTAAAATCTGCATAATAAATAGATGTGTATTAAAATTAGAAGTCGAGAATCTCAAGATGGTAAATAGAGACCAGATTAAACAAAAAAAATATAGTTAATTTAAAAAACATGATACACATTGTATGCATTACGGATTAAAATTATTTAAATTATTTAAAAGAAAAAAATTTATGGTAATTAAACCGACAATTTAAATTTGTATTAAATGCATTTAAATTAGTTCAAACTAAGCGCCTCTCACTTGGTAATTAATAATAATGCTTGTAAAGGTGAATGTTTTAATTAATAAAACTGTATAATGATTAATTAGATTGATTTATAACCAACTTTCCTTTTACTTCCTTGTTTTTTGTTTTTACAAAAAAAATATATTATGATGATAAAAATTAAATAACTGTATTAGATCTGGAAAAAAGAGAAAAAAAAAGTTAATAGACTTCCTAAAGAATTAATAACTGCCGGACAACTTTCTGTGTGCTTAGATATTATTCGCTACGAAGCTACAGGTGCCTTCATCAACAGCAGAAATGAAATTCAAGCAAAGAAAGAAACGGACATAAGGAATGAACTACGAATTCATTCTAGTTTATCTTCTAAAAAGGCACTAGAGCAGGAAAAAGGCTAATTGACGGCCTAAGGTCAAATTTCTTAATTTCTTTCATTATCTTTTGATAACCTCTTTGTTACTATTACCTTCCTAAGCCAGATGATCATCCGCAAAGATAGGTTATGATTTCATTTTGCCGAAAACATGATACTACACATGTAGTAGAGCGATGAATTGTCGTGAAATTTCACATGAAACTGGGTAAAACCGCTACTGAAACTTATCATTCATTAAAAGAAGTTTATGGTGATGAATGTTAATCAAGTGCGCGAGTTTTTTAGTGGTTCAAGCGTTTCCAAGATGGCCGAGAAGACGTCGGAGATGATAACTGCTCGGGTCGCCCTTTTCCACGTCCAAAACGGATGAAAATATCCATTATAATTAATCAACATTACTACCGTAAGGTGCTTGCTCAACTCCGTGAAAGAGTAAGGAAAAAACGACCCTATTTGTGGAAGAAGAAGTCATGGCTCACACTGCATTGTCTGTTAAGACGTTTCTAGCCAAGTACAACATCCCAGTTTTAGGCCAACCACCTTATTCGCCTGACCTGGCCCTATGTGACTTTTATCTGTTCCCCCAAAGTCCAAATCTGCATTAAAAGGAACACGATTTCAGTCAGTTGAAGCTGTGAAAGAAAAAGCGGCACGCATCTTGTAGGAGAAAGAGACTTCCAGCACTGTTTCGAACAATGGTAAATTCGCATGGAGCGTTGTAGGGATAAAGGAGGGGTGTATATTGAAGGTGAAAAATAACTAAATATGTATAAATTTAAAATAAAATGTTTTACAGCAATAGTCTCGTTATTTAATAGCCACACCTCGTAGCTGAATTTTAACAGATAGGATAGGAAATGAATAGATGGGTTCATTATTTACGAATTTATTGGAGACATAATGAGTTGGCTATGAGGCATTTTTTTTTTTTTTTGGCGCATCAACAGCTGGGGTTATTAGCGCCCGGAGCTTTTTCCAGTGCACTGCCGGCCTCCGGACAGTGCTCTCTCATTACACACTGTTCATCACCAGACAATGTGCTGTCAGAAGCTCCTAGGAAGAGAAAATCTAAGGGTCAGCTGCTGGATTTGAACCCGGGACCTCCGCGTGGGAGTCCTGAGGCAATTATGAATTAGATTTTAATGAGAATAACCATCGTATAACTAGTTTAAAGAGTTATCTTCTTACGGATTGACGTTAACTACATTGATTTAGTCAACAATTGAATGAAATGTTGGATATTTGCTGATTCGTGAACATTTTAACGTTTAATCAACCTTTATACTGAACTGTTTAAACTTTTAAGAATTTTTTAAGAATCTAATTAATAATTAAACTTGACGCTGGTTCACTTTCTGGAGTACCAATTTTGAAAAAAAGTATAAAACCATTGATCGAAAAACTTTTTTTTTTTATCATTATAAAATTCATGCTGAGCGATGGTTAGATCGTGTTGTCCATTCAATAACATACTGATTAAGCAAGCAAAAAAATGGTATTCTTCCAAAAATGAAATTGGATGATAACAATTTTGAAATATGATTAAGAAATATTATAAGACAAGTAAGAGAGGAATAGAGAATTTGTTTTGTTTTTACAAAGAAATATTTTATTGGTAATCAAGAGCAAATAGAGAGGAACGTGAAGATGGCAGCCTTGGTGGTGGATGTTATCTAAGAAGTGGTGGCCAGGTCAGGAGGACAGTCTACCACCGACAGAACTGGACACCCTAGTGGTCAGGCAACTCCAATAACTTACCTAGATAAAGTAACCCACACGTTTAGTACTAACTTGCTCCCTGCATTTTAGGTACTTCTTTTATTTATTTACTTACAAAATACTTGTAACGTGCCTAAGATCTAATCACAAATTATATATACTACTATAACATCAAGCTATACTCTTGTTGTAATTCAGCAACGTACATAAATTCTGCAAGTGATTCTTTGGTTACTTTTTAACTCATTGCAATGTATCAGTAAGTACTGGGAGGCTAAGCAACCAGTTTTGGTTTGAATAAATCGAACTATAGAGTCACAGCTTGATTTAACTTATTTTTTTTAAGGTTTTTTCTAAAAAACACTTTTTGGACCAAGTGGATTTCAAAAATATTGGGTGGGAATTAAATTCGAAAATTTGGCATTATCGCAATACTTATCTGGTAAAACCAAAGTAAAAATTCACCCTTTCTTAATTTCAGACACGAATTAATAATGGATTAAGTTCTAAAATGATTGGTTAGGCGCTTCGAAAAAAAAAACTACTAAATCTTATTTTGTACTTTTCTTAGATAAGCAACAATTGCATGTTTCCATTTGGAATATTTACATAGCTGTAAGAAATTATTTAACTTATTTCAAGGATGTCTTACAAAAAAGAAAACAAATAAAACTTTTTTGTGGAATAAAGATAAAAACGAACCAGTTGAATGACCTGAATGAAGGATATTCAGCGATATTCATCATTTATGTAGTACCAGTAAATAATAGTAAAAAAAAGAACAAGTTGATTGAAAAGCATATAAATATGAATGAAGAGCTACAGGGAGAGCCAATCAACTAAAGAGCACGCTACAGTGTCCTTGATGTCAGAGCTGGCAGAGTACGAGTTCTTAGAGAGAGGAGCTCTGCTTACACAATATTCACCCCTCTGAGCTGGCCATCAGGCACTATTGCAGCATTCTCGACTCTTCTTCGACAATCAACTCCAGAAGGGAGCGTATCTCCAATAAAATTCACCAAATATAGAGTTTATGACTGGGTAATTTATATTTAGGACTTCCAATGAAATATGAAAGTAAAACAAACTGATGTGAAACCCAGAATTTTTGTAGAACAAAAACAAAATCGCTGAAAATCACAAAATTTTCTCTTTTTTTTTCTTTTATTTAATCTTTTATTGCAATTGCACCACTGCAACAGTTGTTGCAACAAGCAAATATGGTGAAAGGAAAAAGAAATAAGAGGAAATCATGAGTGGAGAAGGTACCCAGTGGTGCCACTCCAGTAACGTGCTTTGCTCTCACGATAAGAGTAGATCACGAGGCCATCTTCTCTTCAATCTCCTTAGAGGATTACCTGGTAATGTGGAGGAAGATAGGTGTTCTATGAGAGAGTTAGGATGAGCTGCTGTAGAGGAAGAAACGAGTGTTAGCAAGATCTGTAATGAAAGGGATTTTGAGGTCATTATGGATAGTGAGGTTAGATACATAGAACGGTGCGTTAAGAAGTTTTCGAAGTATTTTTGGCTGTAACGCCTGGATTGGAACGCTTAGTCGATCCCCATACTTCGATGCCGTATGACCAAATAGGTCGCAGTAACAGTAGATATAAGAGTCTTTTGTTATGTAAGTTAAGTTTCGAACGTTTGTCAAGTAGTCTGGCGAGAAGTTTGTAGCGTGGTTAGTTTCTTGTCTTTTCAGTATTAGGGATCCCATGTCAACCGTTTGTCTAGGTGCAGTCCAAGGTAGCGTACTATGACCACGGTTGGTATAGGAGTTTGGTTCAAGATGATAGGAGATAGGATTTTCCGTCTGAGAGTAAATACTATAAACTTTGACTTCGTAACGTTGGTTTTTATTCTCCATTTGAAAAGCCAGTCCTGTAAGTGGTTGAAGTGTGTTTGCAGAGTTCGTGAAGCGATAAGAGGATCGGAATGAGGAGATAAGATTGCAGTATCGTCAGCAAAGGTAGAAAGAATGGTATTTGGATGTTGAGGTATGTCTGCTGTATATAAGGAGTAAAGAAGAGGACCTAGGATACTGCCCTGAGGAACACCAGCTCGAGCTAGATGGATATCAGAGTCTGCTGCTCCACAGTTGCCCTGTAATATCGTTCTTTTAGGTAAGATTTGAGGATGAGGTAGTAAATATGAGGAAGAATCTTTCTCCGCTTAAACAGTAGTCCCTCGTGCCACACCCTGTCGAACGCCTGAGCGACGTCAAGGAAAACACAATTTTCTCATAAAGTAGAACTACCGCTCCACCCATTTCCTTTAAATTTGGAATTTAATGCCCACGAATAAATGGTACACTCTGGTAATGAGGCTATTCAAGTCCCTTAATTGAAACTTTAGAGACAAAACTTAGCCTGACTCTTCTCCTGAACTGCTTTCGAAATACTGTCCTGGTGAAAAATATTGCAAATAAAAGGTTTTAAGATTTGCAATGTGCGTAAGAAGTGGAGCCAACGTCAAAATTTCGAAAAACAAATGGATTCAGTAAAGGGGCTTTTCAGTTAGACTTTTTTGCACAGTTATGAATGACAAAATAAAAGTTTACAAATAAGTATATAAAACCAATGAAATGTCGAAATTTAATAAACAAGATTTAGATTTTAAAAGGTGGGACAGGACCCATGTCCCACGGCACCGCAGCCACAAGAGGCTTATTGTGCCTTCCCCTTTAAGACTAGTAGGTGAAACCACCCCTTCTAAGAAGGTTGAGGGCTTTCCCTACCAGTTCCTTCTGCGCTATAATCTCCTTTGGTCTCAAGGTACCAAAGATAACGTAGCGCAGTCTCTCAATTGCAACAGGTGAAAGACCGTTTCTTCCTCTTCCTGGCACAATCCTGCACAACGGTTCTGAGCTAATAAGCTCTAACTTGTGCAGATGCTTCTTGAACCTACCGTGCCCCGTGAATAGGCCTGTAATCCGAGTAATCTGATTTCTGCCCAAGCACGCACAGGGTCTCTTTGGTTCTTTGTTTGCACAACAAGGGCATTACACTCTTGCTGTGTTTGACCCCAGGAAGCATCACCCAGTACTTTTCATGTTCTCTCCAGATCCAATCTCTGAGCGCCTCACGAACTGCACCCGTGGTGATCCCCAGGACTGGCTCCGGGCCAATGAAAGGAGTGTTAGCTCCATTCCTGGCTAGTAGATCAGCTATCTCATTCCCCTAAATCCCCACATGACCCGGCACCCACCCATTCCAACCGAACTTTATTGTGCCGAGCCAGTAGTTCTAGGGCGTTTCTGCATTCCCATAATAAATAAAATACGAATAATTGTGAGAATAATGGACGAAACGAGAAAATGACAAAAAAAAAAATGGGTTGCGGATGAAATCAACATAAAAGCAATTGAGAAAACTTTCAAAAAGAAAATGGAACTATTCTGGACATATTACACAGAAAAAATGACGAAGATAAATGGACAAACTGGTATCAGAGAAGTAAAACTAAAGAAAGACCATTACAGAGTTGATAAAGAATTCCAAAAAGTTGTGCGGCGAATCTGGCAGAGAAGTAGCCAGAGAAAGAATGGCTGAAAGAGATTTAAGTCCAGTAAATGACTGTATTCAGAGTGAATTTGTTTTTAGGATATTTTTATTTTCTTGCTTAAAGTGTATTTTAAGTTAAAATTTCTTTAGTTGAACTTTAATTTAATGCTGTTCTTGTATTACTATTAACCTTCAAAAGGTAACCACGTCAAAGCCGAATTGCTAAAAATTACTATATATTTTTTATTAGAATTACTAAATGTAGAAATTTTAACATTAAAAAAAACAATTTAAGCTTTATTATTATTAACAATTTTTGGTGGATAGCGGCAAAAATCTAATGAATGAGGACAAATGGATATTTAATAGTGAAGCAGGCTAGCTAGCTTCTCTTTTAAGTCCAATATTACAGCTAATAGCGTCACTTTTCGGTAAATAGGGTTTCCCATAATTTAAGTTATGACTAAATAATGTTTAGAGTAATATCTAATGAGAAAAGGAAGTTAATAACTCAAAAACTTTTTAAAGTTCAAATTTTATATTTTTTGAATCAGTGCCACCATGAGAGCAAGTATAACAGTTTCTTTTTAAATTTATTTATTTACGAACGAATCGAACAATATTCCATCAACAAATTGTAATACCAGGGATACTTAGAATAAGAAAATAGTTACAATGCCTTCTTATAAAACTAGAAAAGCAGAAAAAAAAAAGATGAATAAGTACTATCTTGAAGGAAACGTGAAAGCAATAAACATTTAGTCTGAACTGTTTAGGCTAAAAATCTATTAGACATTGCAGCCAACAAATTAGTGCTTGTCATTAAAAAAAAGAGAGGAACATCTTGTAAGGAAGATTTTATTTAAATAAAACATGCTACATACTGGAAGAAATGGAAGAGAGATTGAGGTAGCAGTGAGATTGAGAGTGAGGAAAACATGGTGGTTGTTAGGAAAGAAGGAAGACAGATAAAAATAACTTCCATTTCTAACCTAGTACATATCTACTTCCTGGTAAGGGTGTATATTAGGGCACAAGGGGAATCCTTGTAAGGGAATACATCAGCCCTTTAGAGTTCGATATCAAAGCACGTGTTCTGCACTAAACACTAAGTTATCTTCTGTAAAGTTTAACAGTCTGTAGTTATTACTCCAAGATAAAATAATATTTCAAACAATTTGGAAAATGAAACAGCGAAGAGTAAAATTAAAATAAATAAATCAGTGGCAAGGTTGTTCATAATTTTCTAGAAAAGTCTTTGAATCTAAGAAGATTTAAAACTGATGGCACAACTTGAATGGAAAAAGGAGTTACTATAGTGACGGTGAAAACAAATAAGCGTTTGTATTCATTAGATTTGCCCAAAGTCCACGATCCGTACCAAGAAGAACTCGTTCACCGAATCCCATTTTGGATTTTTAACTTTAAAAACTTATAAATCCATTGAAATGCCATGGAATTAATTAAAGGTTTTAATTGAACCTTTGAATTTAAAACTGCATTTCTTACTTTTTGTATACTTCTGGAGCGGAGCAGAAACAGGTTACTGTGCAATTCGGAAATTACATCTTCGAGTGGGTGAATAATTTTATTTATCTAGGTGAATCCCGACAGCAAAGTGCACAGTGAAATTAATAGAAGAATCCTGCTGGCTAACAGGACATACTGTGGTTTCGCAACATCATTTTAAAAGTCAGTTACTCTTCAGGTCAACTAAGATAAGGCTTTATAAGACCCCTTATCCGACCCGTCTTAACGTACGCCTCAAAGTGCTGGGTCGCCACCAGAAATGATGAGCTTATTCTCCTTAGGTTCGAAAGAAAAATTCTTCGAAGGATCTATGGAGCCATTTTAGATGGCGAACCATGGAGACGGAGAAGTAATGCAGAACTAAGGAGTTTGTACAGGGACGTCGACGAGGTGAGTTTGATGAAGCTTGGACGTCTTCGTTGGGCAGGACATGTAGGCAGAATGAATCCCGAGGAAATACCACACAAGATAATTAAAGAAAATATATATGGTACACGACGAGTGGGCAGACCGAGGACCGCGATGAAGTGATGGTGTTTCGAAGGATACAAGATCTCTCCTTGGTGTCCGAAACTGGATGGTGGCAGTATTGGACCGGGACAACTGGCAAACTTTGACAGAGGAGGCCAAGATTCGCGCAAGCGAGTTGTAGCGCCAGTTAGAAGAAGAAGAAGATTTACCCAAAGTCCACGATTCGCATCACGAAGAACTCGTTCACCAAATCCCATTATGGATTTTTAACTTTAAAAACTTATAAATTCATTGAAATGCCATGGAATTAATTAAAGGTTTTAATTGCACGTTTGAACCTTTGAATTTAAAACTGCATTTCTTATCTACAACTCTGATGTAAACCAATAATAATTAGCGATAACAATGATTTTATTAATTTCTTTTATATCCATATTAAAATCTACCTATTTTAAACTACAATCGTATAAAATAAATAGTAAAGGCTGCGTTTACCACCAAACGTGGGTGTTACAACTAATTTTTAATATTCAATTGCATTCAATTTAATATTTCATTTTTAAGTAACATTTAGGCAATTTTAATTTTAAGTGTTATTATTTTAATGTGTCTAGTTGAGGTGTAATCAACTGGTTCCCCACAGTAGATCCGTTCCACTGAACCGAATCCGCTTTAATAGCCCCATCTCAATGTGTTCTGGAGTCTAGAATCCTAGCATGACGTCTGGCGTTGCCTAGCAACTAGCACACCCCATTCTCTCCAGTGCAAGAGAATGAGTCTCAAGTTTACAAAAAAAAAAAAAAAAAAAAAGCACCGAGTACTGACTGATTCCTGAAAGAATGTTAATTGAGAGAATTGTTAAATCTTATAAATTTTTTATTGGAAGTTGAGTTTACAGTAGGAGGTGTGGCTATTAAATAAAGAGACTGATGCTGATACAGAAAAACTATGTAAGCGCCAAATCCTAACGACCGACAGCTGAGCAGCGTAAAGCCTTCTCTTTCGATTGCAGCGTCTCACGTGTTTGTAGAGGAATCTGTCTGGCCGGAACCGTCGTTTGTGTAAGAGGTGTTAGTTTCGTTTTGCCGAAAACATGATACTACACATGTAGTAGAGCAACGAATTGTCGTGAAATTTCACGTGAAACTGGGTAAAACCTCTACTGAAACTTATCTTTTATTAAAAGAAGTTTATGGCGATGAATGTTAATTACTTGCGCGAGTTTTTGAGTGGTTCAAGCGTTTCCAAGATGGCCGAGAAGACGTCGGAGATGATGACCGCCTGGGTCGCCCTTCCACGTTCAAAAACGGATGAAAATATCGATTATAATTAATCAACATAACTACCGTGAGGTGCTTGCTCAATTCCGTGAAAAAGTAAGGAAAAAACGACCCTATTTGTGGAAGAAGAAGTCATGGCTCACACTGCATTGTCTGTTAAGACGTTTCTAGCCAAGTACAACATCCCAGTTTTAGGCCAACCACCTTATTCGCCTGACCTGGCCCTATGTGACTTTTATCTGTTCCCCCAAAGTCCAAATCTGCATTAAAAGGAACACGATTTCAGTCAGTTGAAGCTGTGAAAGAAAAAGCGGCACGCGTCTTGCAGGAGAAAGAGACTTCCAGCACTGTTTCGAACAATGGTAAATTAGCATAGAGCGTTGTAGGGATAGGGGAGGGGTGTATATTGAAGGGGATAATAACTAAATATGTATGAATTTAAAATAAAATGTTTTACAGCAATAGTCTCGTTATTTAATAGCCACACCTCGTATTTTGAGAATGAATTATCAATAAATAATAATTCCAGCCATTTCTCTCCTGGCACAACCGAGTCATGGTAATAAAGGAACATTCTTTTACACTTTGGGGTGCTAGTTTCTCAAGACATATCGATATAATAAAATAAAAACAGCATAAGAACACTTTTTTCCCCAACATGATACCAATTATCGTTACAAAATCCATTTCATTCTTAAATCCAATCAGCAGGAGATCAAGATTTTTTTATTCAGCAACGTTATGACGAGAAATAAATATTCGGTGAACGGTTCAGTTGAGGGCAATCGTAAAGTGAGTCAAAAAGTAAGCCAATTAAAAATAATGTTATTAAGTTACCACAAAGTTTGACTTTAAAATACTATATTATTATACATATAAAACTCCGTAATTTTATTGAACTCGCACTTTTTTAAGACAATTTAATTTAGATCTGTATCAGATAAGAATTAATTAAATAATAAACTCACCAGTTAATTAAATTAAGTAATTAAAGCGAACTTTTTCAAACTTCTTTGGCAAAACAAAAAATATAAACCACGAGGTCAATAAACTGTAAAAAGTATAATCAAAGATATAGCGCTGGGATTTCTAGATTTTATAAAAAAAAATTAAAAAATGATTTATATAGAGCAACAAAAAAGCTATGGGATTAAAAAGGATACTTTGTTTAAAGTATTTTTATACGAAATATTATAAATATTTTGTTGTAATTAAATTATAAAATTGAGATTTTTTTAAAAAATACTAATTGTTGCACAACCTAATTAAGTAATCGAATCTCAAGAAATTATCGTTTAAAGGATTTCAGCCTCCAGAGTGAGCTAATTTTAGACAAACTTTCCTCGGGTGTTCTCCGCCAATCCATTAAACAAACATCCAAGTACTAACACTTATCCAGGCGCTACGCTCCTTCAAGAACTTCTACAAGGATCCACCACAACGATTCTTGGCAAGTCTTCTTGTTCTTGGTCACAAACAGGCGGTGTTTTTATTCTTCTTAGTACCATTTCTCTTTCCTAAACAATGAGCAATTGTTCACTTATCTTAGTAAATACCCAGGTTTTGGAGCCATATGTGACAACTGACTTATAGATTGTTTTGTAGAACAGAACCTCTAAACTTCAAATGGTTTCCGGAGAGCGCAAAAACATTTATTGCCTGCGTTGGTCCCCCTCGTGCATTTATTTCTCCAATTAAATCACTGTTCTTGGTTGGCCAGTGCTTCAAAAATACTTGGATCTGATTTACAGTTCTAAAGACATGGTAGCCTAACTTTACTTTAGTACCTTCCTTCCTATCAGCATTTCTTTAAGTCTTCATATTACAGGGTGTCCCAAGCTATATGGATAACGACTTTTTCTCGGAAACTAAGATAGCTAGAAAAAAACTAAAAAATACGTGTTCCCTTAGTTTTTTGTTAGGAATCCAAATTTACTTTGTAAATTTTTTTCGGTGCTTCCAGAAGCGAGATACAGGCACCAACTTCATTTTTTCAATTGGGAGGTGTGGTTTTTATTTCAGAAATAGATTCCTCTATTTCTTTTAAGAAAAATTTACTTGAACAGTTTTTTTCTATGAGCGATATTTTACAAGATGAATGAAAACATGATTCTTATAAGAAATTTCAAAATGATGTTATAACGGTTTTTTGATTGAATAAGAAGAAAAGTACTATTTTATTATAAATTTTACTCCTCATTAATATTACAGATCAAGCTCGTATCATTAGAGATGCATAGACATGCTATTTCCTGCCAATTGTCCTTTACTGCCAAAGAAATAGATTCGGCTTTAACCGAGTTACAGGCATCTATTATTCTCTGCTTTAGTTCATCTCAGATGCAATTCCGGCTTGATTCTGATGCACCTAGATTTAGAAATGCTTTTAGGTAAGCAGAAATAAGGAAAGAAAGAAAAAAGTTATGAATAATCACCTTGTTTTTCAGGTATCCCCAAAGGAAATAGTCCATAGGTGTAAAATCCGGTGAACGAGGTGGCCACTGAATCGCCCCCCGTGTCGATATAACACGCCCATCAAATTGCCTATCGAGATATCTCTTTACATGCCTGGTGGTGTTAATTTACAAATTAAATTTGGATTTCTAACAAAAAACTAAGGGGACACGTATTTTTTAGTTTTTTTTTTCTAGCTATCTCAGTTTCCGAGAAAAAGTCGTTATCCATAGGTATAGCTTGGGACACCTTGTATATCGTCGTTTTCAATGTTAATACAATGACCCAACTACCTAGCTGCTATCTCTTGTTATACTCCACATAGAAACATACACTTCCCAAAGAACGGCTCTCTTAGAGGAAAATCTACCACCACTTCTTAAATAAATTCCTACAACCTAATTTTACAGTAAATGTTTAAAAAATAGTTGATAACTTTAGTTTAAATAAAATCCTAGAAGTCGTTAAATCTCACAATATTGTATAATCGATTCATTCAAGTGATACATCGGATTTGTCGATTTTCATTTATTTAGATTTTGAAATTTAATCCATTTGCTTCTTATTAATAAAATACAGGTGGCATTGAGCTTTTAAAAGATGAAAAGAAAACAACCATAGGATGATTAATGCAACAAGTTTTTCAGAAAATCGTTTCGAGAAAAACCTAAAAAACAAAAACCTAATACTACAAAGTGCAATTTCAAATAACCTGCAAATAACAAAAGAGATGATGACACAGCATTCAATTATATCCGCTAGTGCCAGAGAAAAACTGCAGTTAATGATGAAAAATTACAGTACAACACGCTACGTATTTAGGTTAACTATATAGAACTTTTATAGAGATTAAATGAACTACAAATAAAAATAATGGCAATCCTTATTTTCTTCCTGAAAGATTTATTAATTCAGAAATCAAATTTAAAAAAAAAAATGTCCTATTTTTCTCACCTAGATTCTCGAACCTTAGAAACACGCCAGTAATTGGTTTAAAGAAAAAGAATCAGTGCACTTTATTGAATAAATGTTCGTGAAATCGACGAACATGAACGAGAATCCAAATGAATAAATATTTGAATTAAATTAAACTAGTCAATTATTACTAAGACATAGGATGAGATTATGATACGTTTTGTTTTAACCGGGACTGTCCCATCTTGAAACTATAACCCTGGCGATCATGGCCAGTGTACCATTTCGTCCCGGTCATTTGATAGAAAAAGAAACGGGCCAAATACACTTTATATAACCAAAAATTTGATAAAATATACACAGTAGAATACATTTTCAAATCTGCCAGGCCCCTCTTTTCAATCTTTAAAAAAATATTCTGAAATAATAATAGCATATTGTTATGAAGAAGAAAGATTGGATGAATCAAAAGTAAAAGCTTTATTGGGCTGCAAACGGAACCATGAACTAAGTTGTACTGAATTTTTCGAAGCGATTAAGATACTTACTTTATTTAATAATAAATAAGTAAAATACACCTCCTCAAAATTCCTTACGTCAATAATCTAACGAAAACTCTTTTTTTTCGATTTTATCGCATAAAATAGTTGTAAAATAGATTAATAGCTGAAATTGCTAAACGAATTTGTTTTACTTTTTGAGATGATTTGAGAATGGTGCCATTTTCAGTCAAGTTATTGGACTTTTTAAATTAAATTGTTGAACAGCTGTACAAGTTAAGTTCCTGCCACGTAAAGGATAACCCTTTTACTCAAAACCTTCTAACGAATCAATTATCCAAAAACAATTTTATCGAACAAATTTCGCAACGCTGAAAATTCATTTTTATTTTTCTTAAACATTTTTTTGGAATAAACTGACTCTCTACAAGACACTCCTATAAGACCCCATCTGGACCTACGGAGTTAAACTGTGGGGCTCTGCGAAACCATCCAACATCCAAAGAATCCAATCCATTCAATCTAAAGTCCTTCGGCATATCTTCAACGCTCTCCTTATTATGTATCCAATTTAACTCTCCATACAGTACCTCAATATCCCTTTTGTCAATGACCTAATACATTTTCGGCTTCCTTAATTTCCATAATAGCCTAACCGTACATCCTAATCTCATAGCACAAGCCTTATCCACAACAACCCATCCCGACAGTCTTTCACGGCGTTAGCCCCGCAACCTTTTACCAATTTCCTAAACTTCCTTCCAACCTCTAGAGAGTTCCAGCATTGGCTGGGGCCCCTCTCAGCATGCCTTCCCGATTGTAGCGCTGGATCCTCCAGGATTCAGCAACCAATCTGTGCCTAACTTGATACAGACCACACTTGCATGATGTATACATAGTGCTGCACGAGAAACGAGACTTGAGCAACCGAGACCGAGACCGAGATCGAGACATGATATATATCTCGTCGAGAAATCTCGGTCTCGTCTCGGTTTTTCAAATATTAATTTTTAGCTACAAAATTATAAAATTGTGTTCTTTATTAATAAATAATTATTACGGGTATTGAATTAATTATTAAAAGATACGATTTTATTATATATATTCAATATTACTACATCTATTTGACTTCGAATTACATAAGTAAAGTAAGCAAAGTAAAGTAATCGACTATTTTTTCAGGCGGGGTTTTACGTCCAACTACCAATTAGGTGTCGCGGACGGAGGCGACTAGCAAACATACTTTACTGTAAATTTCTCATATTAACCATTAAATAAAATCCAAGGCCTAAGACTGGGAATCGAACCCAGTACCACAATACACATTAGCTTCGCAGGTCTCGCACAGCTCGGCTACCGTTGCGGCCCCCTTCGAATTACCTAATTTTTACATAAATTCACTAAATTTCACTATTCATATCATTCATTCATTCAATTTCATAAATTTCACTATTAATAATCTAATACTTTGAACTTAGATATTATTTAAATTATATTTTAGAATTAATGAATTTGAAAATAAAGACTATCTATGCACCTAAAAAATATTGCCACAAATTTTCGTTTTTAAGATACACTTTGCCCAAGCATTGATACATGAAAGAGCTTTTACTGAGTCAGAAGTTAGAGAAGATCTTCTATTGGTCATTATCATCGCAGCTTGCGAAAATAATCTTTCCGATGGCACTGAAGTTGCACAGATACTAAAAATATCTTTTGCCATTCTAGACAAATTTTTGAAGGAATTCTCAAGTGTTTTCCACCATTCTAAAATGTCAACGTCTACTGGTGCTTGGTCTAATTTGGTGTAATTAATTATTTCTGTCTTCCATGCTTCGGTGATATTTGCTGATTTTTGAGCAAATAGTGCAAAAATATTGATGCAGTCGTCGTCGTCGTCAAAAGGTGAATCACCAGATTCTTTATCTTCACCAACAGCCATAACTAATGGAGCGGGAAGTTTGTTGAGAGGTGTATTTTTTATTTCACGAATCGACTTGTTATAGGAGGCAGATATGTTATTTGGGTCTTTCATTTGGCGCGTTTTTAACATCTTTTTGAAATTATATAAAGATATATAACAGTAATAGTAACATATGATGCACTGAAGTGTAAGTAGTTGTCTTCTTTTACACACATTTTCATTACCAATATATAAATTAAAATAATTATTAAAAAATAATAACATTTTTTGAAAAGATTATTAATAGCAAACCACTTTTAATACTTAAACAAAAATTCAAAAAAACCGAGACCGAGACCGAGACTTGAGCGACCGAGACCGAGACCGAGATCGAGACTGCATAAAGTCTCGCCTCGTCTCGGTCTCGTGCAGCACTATATATACACGTAAGTACAGATTGTAAATAAATAATCTTTTTTTAAAGGTGTAAATCCTAGTTTCCATCCTTAATATTATCCTTAAAGGAGCAGAATGGTTTCTTGAAGCGCCAGATAGTGATTACTCCTTAATAACAGAACATACTAGTCCAGTAACAGATGGTAAGTGGAGCACACGCCAAAACAGAACTTTAAGGGCCGACATCTTTAATCCCGTTAAATTAGGGGTAAAATGTTGGTGAAAAATTGAATAAGATCAAAAAAGTGTTTTGGTACACTAATAAAGAGAGCAAGGAAATGGTAAAAGAAGACTCGGACACACCTTTGTAATTTAGTGTTATTAAAGAAGTTTAAAGTAGCTAGTCTGGCCTACCACTAACCTATCTGATTTACGAGCGGATTTAAGAGAGAGGCTTCAGCGGAAACGACAACGTGGCTTAATTCCAGTTTCATGCGTAAAACTGTAAACCAAACCATTCTCTGTGTTATTTAAAGATTTTATTAAAGGATCTATTTAAGTAGAAAGGGTTAATTTATCAGCCCACCGACCAACAAACCTTCCATCTTAGAGACAGAAATCATGCTACAGCAGAGGTGTCAAAACTCGCGGCCCCCGAGGTTATTTCTTGTGGCCCACGATGTACTGAAATAAAATGAAAATAAAAAAAGTTTTCTATGAAGGAAATAGCGCTTAAGAGAGGATCGAGGCAATACCGCGCATACAATTCCCAGTTTCCGTTCAACTCCTGAAGACGAGTACATATATGGCCCAGGGCATTTACTCGGGGCCTGAGGGCTTGAATGAACGCGCTGACTTAGTTCCAACGACGTTTTGGAAGCCATATATCTGCCACTCTCAGTGGAATTCAAGAATGATTCGGTTTTAAAAACACGAAGTAGGAATTCCCAAAATATATTCTTATTTAGGGTGAGAAATGCCCAAAAATGTTTGCTGTACAAATTTTTTTTGTTATTTTTGGAGTAAGACTTTATAGGAGCAACTATTTCCGTCCTCGAAATTAAATAAACAGGCGTACAGATCAAGATTGACAGATAAACATCTATCTGCCTTAACGAAGATTGCCCGTTCTCAGACTCTGAATCCAAAATATTGGAAAACTAGGCAAAATTTGTAAATATGTTGTGGCCAGCGTGAATCTTGCCTGTAGCACCAATTGGCACGTGCTTTAATTGTGTTTGACACCACTGTGCTACAAGATATAACCACTAATTTAGCTTTTGGAGTTGTCATTTGGCTATTCAGCGTCGCTTTGTAGACGTAGTCGCCTCCTTCCTCGAGCTGAAACTGTCCTACCATATTCTCGAACATTTGGCAAGCTTTTATCCTGAAATAGCCCCAAGAACTGCTAAATTACCTTAAAGATTGTCAGGAAGAAGAGGAAACGGCACTGCACGTGTTGTGTCAGTGTGAGGGGCTCGTGTGGCTAAGGATGTTACTTCTCGGGGAGGAAAAACCAAGGCCTGGTGAGCATTTCCCAAGAGTCGCTCTCCAGAATTAAAAGTCTGATTAAACGGACGGGTCTGGAGGGCAAGCTTTAAAGTTGGGGAGCCACATTAGATCCAAAGGGGTCGCAATGGCGTAGGCCTTGAGGCCGCTCTAATCTAATGTACCTTAAGGACATCCTTTCTTTTACCAATTATCGGACTCTCATATCTTACCTTTTTCGGATGTTTCTTAACTATTATTATACTCATGTATAATAATGAGTATCCCCCTTTATTTATACTACTTAATCAGGCATTCATCAAGGAAGAATTCTTGCTCCCATGCTTTACACACAATTTATACGGCTGTCCTTCCAAATTCACTCAAATACAACTACTCCTTCTCTTATGCCGAAGAATCCGCCATCGTGTCCCCTCTAAAATAGGCTCTATTCCTTTGATACCTTTACATTGAACGAATACCCATCCAGATATCAACATAATTTGCTACATGATATTTCAGTAAGCGCTTTGTCGTAAAGTTATATTGTTAAATATCAATCATTTTTGAAGATTAAAAACCAAACTCCAAAATTTAACTCCATAAACATTTATGGTTGAAGAGTCATAATAGATAATTTAACCAGTTAAGTGTGTTTGACGTGTATACAAGTCAAACCAAATCTCTATTACGGTGCGTTCGACGTGTATACTAGTTGTGAAATATATAAAATAGCCATTAACTATAAAAACTCGAAATTTCAATAAAATACAATAAGAATATTATTTGGTGGGATGTTTTCTTTCTCTTACCAATAGAACTGCCAAGTATACGGAGGAATCAGCCAAATGATAAGTGGTTGGTACATGTTTGGTCTCCGCTTTAGAGGTTGGGAATTACGCACACCCTTGTGCAATGCCGTTTTTACCTTAGATAGAGATTCAGACCTCAGTACGAGCATGATTTCATTTTGCACAGAATTCAAAGCCTCTTTTCTTCCTTGTAAAAGCTCTTGCGTCCCTAGTTAACTAGGCAATGCATACGTGAAGCTGTGCAAGATTTTGAATGAGCACAGAATGCTCTGTAATCTCAAGCCCCAGAGAGATTGCAGAAAAAGTGCTAGAAGTGACTATTATGATGTTGTAAACTTTTAGTTGTTTTGCCCTGCGTTCGACGTGTGTACCAAGTCATTGTCTGATTTTAATTCCGCACAATGTGGGTTTTTTTTAAAACTAAATTCCACGCTTAACTGTTTAATTATTGCAAATATACACAAAATAAGTAAATAGCTGCAATTATGCACAAATGTAGAGGTAAATGAGTACTATTAACTGCCTATGTTTTCGCAGAGATTACACTAATAAGAGAGGAGATACAGCTATTACAAATTTGAAGGAAATGCAAAACTCCTAAACTTCATCACCTTATATCTCCGTCACAAACCAAGATAGAAAGCTGCAATTATACACAATTGCAGAAGTATATGAGTACTATAACTGCCTATGTTTTCACAGAGATTACACCAATAAGAGAGGAGATACAGCAGTTAGAAATATGAAGGAAATGTTAACATCACAAACTTTATCACCATGTATCTCCTTTATAAGTACACCTAAAAAGCAAGAATTCTACACAAGTGTAAAGGTAAATGAGTATTACAAAATTTGATCGAGAATGGCAAGCTGGATCGCTTTAAAAGCTTAAGAACATTCCTTGACACGCCTATTGCCGCATATGTGAGCACGATTTGCTCGGAACCTGATCGTTTGCCGATGCAATTATATTTTCATAAAAATTGATTATCTATTGACACATTTTTGATGAAACAAAGCACTAATTATAACGTAATAAAATCTTCTTTCGAGCAAAAAATACTACCATAACAGCAACACTATTCCCATTAATATATTGTTCTTTTGAACCCAAAAAACCATCCATTAAGACGAAGTATACTTGCAATCAAGTTTTCTGAAATCAAAAACATCAAAATTCTTGCCAAGTATAAAGTAGGAACTTTAAAAAACAGTTGCCTACACTGCAGTCAAAATTAAGAAATTTCCTCTCCTCAAATAAAATTATTTTCTTTTTAAGGAATAACTTCACTGCCACCTGTAGTTTTTTTTCTTTCTTACTTATCTGGTAAAGATACTTTTAAGTTCTTTCAAGATAAATAGCTGTTCAGATGGGGTGGAATTGTGGATTTCCCTTGTTAAGCAGACTTTGATTCATTGATATTCAGCATTCATTCCCCCTTCTTTAACATAGTTTTTTGTGAACAAGAATATTTGTCAAGTTGTTTTAAAGAAGGTGACACAAATTAGAAACATTTGTAAATACTTTTTTTAGAAGTTATATTTAAAAAAAAATAAATAACTTAAAAGTAAACTTAGTAATGAACTTATCATTTTTTGCTTCTAAAAATCTTACGATATTAAGCCTTTTGAAAAAATGAGTATTTTTACTTTCTCTTTTTAAATAGGAAGTATTGCGATTATATCAAATGTTGGGTTTGGTGTGTTTCCCTTTGGGTAAAAATTCATTTTGAGGGTCCGTTGAGATCAAAAATAATTTTTGAAAATGGTGTAAATGTGCTTTTATGTATTTGTGAACAAAATATCTCAAAATTGTGAAGCTAAAAATGTATATTTAGATTAGGTTCTGACTACAACGTAGCTATCAAAGTCCCTAATCGGATTTAACACTTTACAGAACGGATTTTCATTTAAAGCAGGAAACTAGGGAACATGCGTAACAATTCTCTAGTAAATGACGCGTAGTTTCATTAGACTTACCGCAGGCAGCCCAGATTGGTGACTGGGTAAAGCATCGATTGAATAAATGATATGCTAAAGCAGCGTGTCTCCACTCGAACACATAGCCGATTTGAGATCTGCTAAAATAAAGAATAACCATCCTAGACAAACCAAGAGACTCCCTGATCTCGCTGCAGCATCTTTCCGGCTTTCTTGAAGAAAAAAAAAGCCACTGATCCTCCACTCTTTAATGGAGATACCTGAATGGAATATAAGGGATTCTTGGTATTGGTGCTAGAGTTCGCGTGAAGCTACGAGGGGCATTACTTATATTTTGAGCCTTGGCAACACTGATTGTTGGTCAGGTGCTATCTGACGTTTCCACTTGAAAGTTTGACATTTTTGACCATAACCTTCTTCAGAACGTTTCGTTATTTGAGCGCGATATGTGTTGTTTACAGTCACTTGAAAATTGTGTCTCAGCGAAAAAAATGGAATTAACTCGTGAAAATTTTCGTGCAATGATTTATTACGACTTTCGACGTGGATTATCAAAGACAGGAGTGCATCGATCGAGCATTCGCTGGTATAACGAATTCAATCGTGGTCGTCGTTCGCTCACCGACGAAAGTCGTGAAGGTCGTCCAAAATCAGTTGTTGTTGTGTCAGAAAACATTGATGCTGTGCAAAAACTAATAATGCAAGATCGTAATGTGACATACTGTGAGATAAGAGGCAACTTTAGGCATTAGTTCCACCAGCAAATATAAAATATTGCATGATCATTTAGCTGTGAAAAAAGGTTTGTTCTCGTTGGATCCCACATAATCTGACAAAATCTCAAAAAGATGCTCGTGTCGATTGGTGCAAACAAATGCTTAAGAAATACAATGGCGGTGCTTCAAAAGTCGTGTATAAGATTGTAACAGGTGACGAATCATGGATATATGCGTATAAACCGGAAACTAAACAGCAGTCGACTGTATGGGTGTTTCAAGATGAACCAAATCCAACAAAAGTTGTTCGCGCTCGAAGCAATTCGAAAATATAAATAGTGCCCCTCGTATCATCTTTTTCTAAAAATCAATTTTTCTCCACTTAGAGTATTTCAAAGCGAATACCACCAGGGAAAACTAGATATCTATAATTTGAGGCAATCGCATGACATGCGCTCTGGTAAGTAGAAGTAAAAGGTCAAATCCCGGACAGATACAAATAAAGAGTCAAACAAATATGAAACCTCACTCTACGAGGGTCGTTTGAAAAGTCCGTGCAAAAATAAAAACTACTTAATTTTTTGGGGTAAACCTTTTTTATTTTTCAACATAGTCTCCTTTTAGGCTTATACACTTCGTCCAACACTGATCTAGTTTGTTGATCCCTTCCGAATAATACGATTTGTCCGAGTCTGAAAAATAGCCATTCGTTTCAGCAATCACCTCCTCATTTGAATAAAATCTTTTTCCCGCCAGCCATTTCTTCATATTGGGGAACAAATAGTAGTCCGAGAGAGCCAAGTCTGGAGAATAGGGGGGATGTGAAACGAGTTGGAACCCTATTTCCATTAATTTTGCGACCACAACTGCTGAGGTGTGAGCTGGTGCGTTGTCGTGATGGAAAAGGACTTTTTTGTGGGCCAATCGTGGGCGTTTTTCTTGCAGCTCGGTTTTCAAACGGTCCAATAACGATGAATAATATGCACCTGTAATAGTTTTACCCTTTTCCAGATATTCGATGAGGATTATTCCTTGCGAATCCCAAAAGACAGTCGCCATAATCTTTCCGGCCGAAGAAACGGTATTCGCCTTTTTTGGCGCAGATTCCCCCTTGGTAACCCATTGTTTAGATTGTTCTTTGGTCTCAGGAGTGTAGTGATGTATCCATGATTCATCCACAGTGACGAAACGACGCTTAAAGTCCTACGGATTCTTCTGGAACAGCTGCAAACCGTCCTTGCAACACTTCACACGATTTCGTTTTTGGTCAAGCGTGAGCAATCTCGGCACCCATCTTGCGGATAGCTTTGTCATGTCCAAATGTTGATGCAAAATATTATGTACCCGTTCATTCGAGATGCCCACAGCACTAGCAATCTCACGCACCTTCACTCTTCTGTCATCCATCACCATATCGTGGATTTTATCAATAATTTCTGGAGTAGTAACCTCAACAGGGCGTCCAGAACGTTCAGCGTCACTTGTGCCCATATGGCCACTCCGAAAATTTTGAAACCACTTATAAACTGTTCTAATCGAAGGTGCAGAGTCACCATAATGTTTATCAAGCTTCTCTTTAGTCTCCCGAGGCGTTTTGCCTTTCATAAAGTAGTGTTTAATCAACACACGAAATTCTTTTTCGTCCATTTTTTTGAAAATCACTCGACTTCCTCGATTCAAACGAATGCCAAACACAAAGAAATAGACCGATCTGGCTGAAACTTGGTGTGTGTTCTTCCAAGAGATGCTACTAACTAAACATAACCTCGATACGCGCCAGTAGTGCTATCTCTCTGACTTTGCACGGACTTTTCAAACGACCCTCGTATTAAATAAAAGAAAATAACATTTTAAGAACAGGTTTGCCAACTTATAACAGTAAAATGATTTGAGTAATCAACAGTCTAGAGAGTTTCAGTTTTATGGTTACTGCAAGCCTTTTTTGCACATAAAAGATGTGTAGAAGAAAATTCGATTAATTAATAATTAATACATTTGAAAACGATCTCAAAATCTTAAAGTCAGTCAATTCTCAAGATATAAACATGTGAAAGAATCTGTTAAAAGTTTAAAATGTCTCCAAACTGTACGCCATTTTTATTATTATTATTATTATTACTAAAAAAAACACTGTTTGAAGTTATTGTGTAAAAGGGATTTACAGAAAGCTTCAGTAAACAAAGACTTCCGATGGTTTCCCTATTCATTAGAGGAGGCAATATGCAGGTAGTAAAGCCAAGTGTACCAACTGAACCGTATCGAAGTGGCGACGGCGCTGGGAGTTATGTTGTTGTATAATCCAATTATTTATGGTTATTCAAGAGTAAGAATTCTCAACTTAATTCCCAAAAAAAAGAGTGAATACTCACACAAAAAAATAAATAAATAAAAACAAAAATTATGTTAATGAAAATTTCAACTGATTATTTATTCTAAAAGTGTGAAAAAATAATTAAAACAATATAGACATATTTAAAAGGGTTAAATGTCGAGCTAGTAAAGCTACGAAGGAAGCTACGTCTCTATGTAGAAAAATATTCTTCCTTCCTGACTTAAGATATAACAAAACATTAATTAATGCCTTGTGTAAGGGGGATGTGATTAAGGAGGCACTTGGTTTTGTTTTTAATCTGAAACAAGAAATAGACAGACCATGGAGGAAGTAGAATTAATGAGGGGAAATGGCGGCGTGAACTTTAAACACACCTATTTATACATTTAATCTAGTACCATAAATTATCTTATTTATTTTAGGAAAAAATTTATTGAAATATTTTCCATATAATAAGCATTGTATTTTGAAGAAAACTAATAAATTGCTTTGGTGTTTTTTCAAAACAAGCACTTCCGAGAGAAATTCTTTTTCAAATTACCTTGTAACAACAGTAGGAGAAATATAGTTAGCTGGTATACGGCCGGAAAGATTATGGCGACTGTCTTTTGGAATTCGCAAGGAATAATCCTCATCGACTATCTGGAAAAGGGTAAAACTATTACAGGTGCATATTATTCATCGTTATTGGACCGTTTGAAAACCGAGCTGCAAGAAAAAATGCCCACGATTGGCCCACAAAAAAAGTCCTTTTCCATCACTACAACGCACCAGCTCACACCTCAGCAGTTGTGGTCGCAAAATTAATGGAAATAGGGTTCCAACTCGTTTCACATCCCCCCCCTATTCGCCAGACTTGGTTTCCTCGGACTACTATTTCTTCCCCAACATGAAGAAATGGCTGGCGGGAAAAAGATTTTATTCAAACGAGGAGGTGATTGCAGAAACGAATGGCTATTTTTCAGACTTGGACAAATCCTATTATTCGGAAGGGATCAACAAACTAGAGCAGCGTTGGACGAAGTGTATAAGCCTAAAAGGAGACTATGTTGAAAAATAAAAAAGGTTTACCCCAAAAAATTAAGTAGTTTTTATTTTTGCACGGACTTTTCAAACGACCCTCGAACCTTTAAATTATTTCTAAATACAAAGTGCTATTAATAAATCAGTGCATAATTATTTAATGTAATTATTGCATTGTTGTTTTTTAATTTTACAATATAATAATTACATATTGTAACTATTGTACTTTTGATTATCTAAGGAACCTTTTCTTTTAATGAGTGTGAACATGACTTTACAAATAAACATATCTTAAGCTAAGAGAATGTAGAACATGTCACGGCTGGCTTGATATCGTGTACAACATTAAACACAGTAAGCTCTGGGGGCTAGTTACTAACTTAATATTAAAGCTGAGGATTATATTTTAGTAATTAAAAAATAATAATCTTTAATTCTGATTAATAAGGTAATCAAAAAAATGTCTAAAAATTGAAAACGCAATTTTATTTTTTTTAAATGATGCTACCTACATTAATTTTTTTAAAAATATTTTGGGAGTGTGAAATTCCAATGAAGACTGGTACCTAAAATAACTGAATTTCTGTCAGTAATTGCCTATTTTTTTAGGTGGAGCTTAACGTACAACTACGCCAATTAGGGGGCGCCGAAAGATTGCTATTGAAAGCGATCTCTCACTTACAAATCGAAGCGTTTATTATAATATTCCTCCAACAACTTCTTCAGTAGTCAGTAATATTATTAAAGCGATCTTTTTAAGGCTTTATTAGATTTGTGAATTACTATCCAGTCCCAGCAAGTCAAACTCCAAATTGAAATAATTTTTTGCACTAATCAGATATTTAACCAGTTAAGCGTGGAATTTAGTTTAAAAAAAAAAAAAAACAGAGAGTGCGGAATTAAAATCAGACAATTACGTAGTATACACGTCGAACGCAGGGCAAAACAACTAAAAGTTTACAATAGTCGTAACAGTCACTGCAAACAATGTTTTCTGCAATCTCTGGGGGCTTGCCAGAGCATTCTGTGCTCATTCAAAAATCTTGCACAGCTTCACGTTATGCATTGCTCCTAGTTAACTAGGGACGCAAGAGCTTTTACAAGGAAGAAAAGAGCTTTTTGAATTCTGTGCAAAATCAAATCATGCACGTATTGAGGTCTGAATCTCAGGTAAAAAAGGTAAAAACGGCGTAATTCCCAATCTCTAATGCGGAGACCAAACATGTACCAACCACTTATCATTTGGCTGACTCCCACCGCAGTTCTATTGGTAAGATAAAGGGAAACATCCCAGCAAATAATATTCTTATTGTATTTTATTAAAATTTCGAGTTTTTATATTGGCAACTTTATATTTTTCACACGTCGAAAGCACTGTAATAGAGATTTGGTTTGACACGTCAAACACGGTTAACTGGTTAAAAATTAACTAAAAAATATCTTTTTATGTACTAATTTTAACTAAAGTAAAGATATAATTTTCAATCCAAATTTGGAATCACGTCATAATAAAAATAAAACAACACTCAAACCTAACACAGTTCACTTAAATTCCTCTTGACCAAACTAAGAGGTTGATTTTAGCAGAATTTTCACACTAAACTTGGCGATTCCAAAATTACTAATGGGAGAGGGGCTACTTTGGCATCATGCAGGCATAACTTTAAGCCGCAATTTGTGAGGCGAGCGAATTACGAGGGTCGTTTGAAAAGTCCGTGCAAAGTCAGAGAGATAGCACCACTGGCGCGTATCGAGGTTATGTTTAGTTAGTAGCATCTCTTGGAAGAACACACACCAAGTTTCAGCCAGATCGGTCTATTTCTTTGTGTTTGGCATTCGTTTGAATCGAGGAAGTCGAGTGATTTTCAAAAAATGGACGAAAAAGAATTTCGTGTGTTGATTAAACACTACTTTATGAAAGGCAAAACGCCTCAGGAGACTAAAGAGAAGCTTGATAAACATTATGGTGACTCTGCACCTTCGATTAGAACAATTTATAAGTGGTTTCAAAATTTTCGGAGTGGCCATATGGGCACAAGTGACGCTGAACGTTCTGGACGCCCTGTTGAGGTTACTACTCCAGAAATCATTGATAAAATCCATGATATGGTGATGGATGACAGAAGAGTGAAGGTGCATGAGATTGCTAGTGCTGTGGGCATCTCGAATGAACGGGTACATAATATTTTGCATCAACATTTGGACATGACAAAGCTATCCGCAAGATGGGTGCCGCGATTGCTCACGCTTGACCAAAAACGAAATCGTGTGAAGTGTTGCAAGGACGGTTTGCAGCTGTTCCAGAAGAATCCGCAGGACTTTAAGCGTCGTTTCGTCACTGTGGATGAAACATGGATACATCACTACACTCCTGAGACCAAAGAACAATCTAAACAATGGGTTACCAAGGGGGAATATGCGCCAAAAAAGGCGAAGACCGTTCCTTCGGCTGGAAAGATTATGGCGACTGTCTTTTGGGATTCGCAAGGAATAATCCTCATCGACTATCTGGAAAAGGGTAAAACTATTACAGGTGCATATTATTCATCGTTATTGGACCGTTTGAAAACCGAGCTGCAAGAAAAACGCCCACGATTGGCCCACAAAAAAGTCCTTTTCCATCACGACAACGCACCAGCTCACACCTCACAGTTGTGGTCGCAAAAAAATGGAAATAGGGTTCCAACTCGTTTCACATACTCCCTATTCTCCAGACTTGGCTCCCTCGGACTACTATTTGTTCCCCAATATGAAGAAATGGCTGGCGGGAAAAAGATTTTATTCAAACGAGGAGGTGATTGCAGAAACGAATGGCTATTTTTCAGACTTGGACAAATCCTATTATTCGGAAGGGATCAACAAACTAGAGCAGCGTTGGACGAAGTGTATAAGCCTAAAAGGAGACTATGTTGAAAAATAAAAAAGGTTTACCCAAAAAAATTAAGTAGTTTTTATTTTTGCACGGACTTTTCAAATGACCCTCGTAGTTGATCAAGCAACCTAATATGCAAGTTAAGTGTCAGGTAGATGTAAATGTTGCTTGAAACTTGTTGAAGGTTTGTGATAATGGAAACATTACAAGGTTCAACATGTGGCTAGCGAGTTGGGTTATATGTTTTCTAGGGGGTGGGTAGCTATTCTCCCCCTCACGCTCTTTAGCCTAGTAGGATATTGTGTATATAGATATATACATATGACAGAAGTGGACAAAGGTGAACACACATGGGCAATGATGAACGCGTGCTACTCTTTCCAACTGAACATGCTTTCAGACATCACTGATGAAATCCGACCCCCATTTAAAAACGTGAAATAGAGAGTGAGATAGGGCGATGGAAGAGATAAGAAAGAGAGTATGGAGGATGGTTATTGGGTCCTGTACAAGCAGTAGGTACTCTACTTGGAAGTAGACTCTGTATGCTGAGACAGTTGTGCGGATGTTGCTAAAGATAGAGAGGAAATAAGGAAGGATATTAGTGGAGCTACAGCTGTGGCACGCGACCACCTGCCTATCTCCACCAAGATGCGCAGCATCCCTTCTAACTACATATTGCACCCCCACACGCTACCTGACCCATATCTTATACCAAATGTCTCTCTTTAACAAACATATTTAGAGAGCAACCTTTCTTTTTTTTTCCTCAACTTCCTCAAAAATCTTCTTCGCCACAACAAGCTACTGGATAACTCTCAAAAGTAGAGGAATAAGTCACAAAATATCTTCATATTGCTCTTTGGTCTTAAAGAGAAATTTCTTTGATTGAAATTCTTAAAGACTGCATCACAGTTGTTTGAGAGCAGTAGCACAGCATGTGATAATTCCGTTTTTATAACAGCACAACTTCTATCAAAACTCTCCGCATATCGGTCTCATCGTAATCATAAAAACAAAAGACAACTTTTTGAGAAATGTCTTATTGTAGAAGAACTCTATACAAAAATTTCAATTTAAAAGAGAAATCCAAAAAACATTTTTCAATTTCCCGTTAGAAATAAAGGAAATTGTGTCTAAAATATGAAACTGTTTTTGAAAATGACAGATTATAAGTGATAAATGAGATTATACGTAGATATTTTATACATTTTTGTATTCAGTTAAAGCTAAATTCACTGCTATCTACAAATAATATAATAATTCTGTAAGAACACACATTTAATTTTCTATGTGGCAATATTTTACTCGTAAAAAATTAAAAAAGAATAAAATATGAAGCTTGCTGCAAACTACATCTCCTAAGCTTAACTTAAAGCAGAGCTTTTAAAGGCGTTTGTAGGAATTTGAAGCTTTCCACTAGCATCAGATAACTTGCAACCGAATTGGGTGCCTTACTTTTTACTAACATCTTCCACAATTGTAATAAATCTGCTCAAACCAATCCAAATTAACTTAAACTTCTGTATGCTATAAGCCCAGAGTTGTTTTTGTTTCGAAGAAAAGACCATGTTTATTTCGACAATCCAAACAAACCAAAAAACATTGACTCGGATTTGGATGAACTCCGGTTTCCCTTAAGAGAGAAATATTTGAGGGTAAAAAAGTAATAGATATGATCGCTACTGATTCCGCGATATTCATTTTGAGCTGTTCCTTGTTCTAGTGCGTTTTACATCCGAATTGTTTCTCCTACTTTACGAGAACGAATGTCTCCATGTACGAGGGTCGTTTGAAACGTCCGTGCAAAAATAAAAACTACTTAATTTTTTGGGGTAAACCTTTTTTATTTTTCAACATAGTCTCCTTTTAGGCTTATACACTTCGTCCAACGCTGCTCTAGTTTGTTGATCCCTTCCGAATAATAGGATTTGTCCAAGTCTGAAAAATAGCCATTCGTTTCTGCAATCACCTCCTCGTTTGAATAAAATCTTTTTCCCGCCAGCCATTTCTTCATATTGGGGAACAAATAGTAGTCCGAGGGAGCCAAGTCTGGAGAATAGGGAGTATGTGAAACGAGTTGGAACCCTATTTCCATTAATTTTGCGACCACAACTGCTGAGGTGTGAGCTGGTGCGTTGTCGTGATGGAAAAGGACTTTTTTGTGGGCCAATCGTGGGCGTTTTTCTTGCAGCTCGGTTTTCAAACGGTCCAATAACGATGAATAATATGCACCTGTAATAGTTTTACCCTTTTCCAGATAGTCGATGAGGATTATTCCTTGCGAATCCCAAAAGACAGTCGCCATAATCTTTCCAGCCGAAGGAACGGTCTTCGCCTTTTTTGGCGCAGATTCCCCCTTGGTAACCCATTGTTTAGATTGTTCTTTGGTCTCAGGAGTGTAGTGATGTATACATGTTTTATCCACAGTGACGAAACGACGCTTAAAGTCCTTCTGGAACAGCTGTAAACCGTCCTTGCAACACTTCACACGATTTCGTTTTTGGTCAAGCGTGAGCAATCGCGGCACCCATCTTGCGGATAGCTTTGTCATGTCCAAATGTTGATGCAAAATATTATGTACCCGTTCATTCGAGATGCCCACAGCACTAGCAATCTCACACACCTTCACTCTTCTGTCATCCATCACCATATCATGGATTTTATCAATGATTTCTGGAGTAGTAACCTCAACAGGGCGTCCAGAACGTTCAGCGTCACTTGTGCCCATATGGCCACTCCGAAAATTTTGAAACCACTTATAAACTGTTCTAATCGAAGGTGCAGAGTCACCATAATGTTTATCAAGCTTCTCTTTAGTCTCCTGAGGCGTTTTGCCTTTCATAAAGTAGTGTTTAATCAACACACGAAATTCTTTTTCGTCCATTTTTTGAAAATCACTCGACTTCCTGGATTCAAACGAATGCCAAACACAAAGAAATAGACCGATATGGATGAAACTTGGTGTGTGTTCTTCCAAGAGATGCTACTTACTAAACATAACCTCGATACGCGCCAGTGGTGCTATCTCTCTGACTTTGCAAGGACTTTTCAAACGACCCTCGTATCCTTTACAATAAATCTCGTATAACACAATACAATAAAGCCCAACTACCAAATTAGCTGTCATGACGGGCGAAAGCTGAACTTTACTTATTTTAGACTTTTTTTTTTAAATATCTCTTACTTATAAATCCCACCTTCACAACTATTACACCAACACTGCCCCATAATATAACATATTATTAGCAAATTTTCACAGATACAAAGGATTAAATTTCATGCGAAAATTTAGAATATTTGTTCTGGTTGCAGTCCCAGATCTACATCTAATCTAGCATTAATATTTTCAAAATGTATGTAGACATATAAAGCCTATCATATTTCGGCTAAAGACAGTAAATTTTCATTAAAATTGTTGAATAAATCAATACTTAAGTTTTGACAACGCTGATTGGTAAAGAAGAATGTCTGCAGTCTAAAAACAAGACATTGATATTGATTAAGATTGATATTATTAGGGGAATAATATTTCAGATGGAAATATGATGTAGTACTAGAAGGGAAGGACTAAAAAACTTTGAAGGTTGGTGGATAACGTGGAAAGTACCCCTTGTTCTTCTGGGGATTGTCCTTCGAACTTCCAAACCTTAAAATCAATCTTTTTAAGAAGAAACCCAACGCGACCACTCACTCAAGACACCACTCAAGGTTCTTTAACTAAAATGATTTCCTTAAATAAACCAATTTTAAAATAATATATTAAGAACATTATCCATAGTGTAAAAGTGAACCATCAATTAAATAAAATCTGTCCTAATATTTCCTCAGTATTGCCCTAAAAAGAACTTTATAATAAAAATTGTTAATATAAATGAAATAATTTTTTGTACTAATCAGATATTTAACCAGTTAAGAGTGGAATTTAGTTTTAAAAACTCCCTACAGTGTGCGGAATTAAAATCAGACAATGACGTAGTATACACGTCGAACGCAAGAGAAAACAACCAAAAATTTACAACGTCGTAATAGTCACTGTAAGCAATGTTTTCTGCAATCTGTGAGGCTTATGATTACAGAGCATTCTGTGTTCATTCAAAATTTTGCACCGTTTCACATAGTTAACTAGGGACGCAAGAGCTTTTACAAGGAAGAAAACAGCTTTGAATTCTGTGTAAAATGAAATCATGCTCGTACTGAGGTCTTAACCTCTATTTAAGGTAAAAACAGCATTGCACAAGAGTTGAGAGCTTCTATTTGTGTGCGTAATTTCCCAATCTCTAATGCGGAGACCAAACATGTACCAACCACATCATTTGGCTGGCTCCTACAGCAGTTCCTATTGGTAAGATAAAGGAAACATCCCACCAAATTATATTCTTATTGTATTTTATTAAAATTTCGAGTTTTTATAGTTAATGGCAATTTTATCTTTTTTTCAAAACGAGTATACACGTCGAAGGCACCGTAATAGAGATTTGGTTTGACGTGTATACTCGACAAACACGGGTTAAATTGGCAATAATCTTTTTACTTCTTAGATTAATAAATCAATCATCAAAAACAATGAACAATATTCTACAATTTTTGGGATTTGAATCGTTAAGTTACCTCTACAGATAAAAAGTTTTAACTTACAACTCGATATTTAGTATTTGAGAACATAATTTTCTTTATTACCAGCAGGAAAAAGTTGCACGTTAATATTATAAATTATTAATTTCGCTTCATCGTAACTTTTCTGCAATAAATTTCTATGGGAAATTGATTATAATTTTAGGAAGTACGTACTTTAACTTAACAATAACATTAAGAACCCAGGCCATTACAATGAAGAAAACTATAGACAACCGGCGGAACTTTACCGTTGATTTATTTTTTAAAAAAATATAGGTAAAACATAAATTTATAAAAGTAATGTAATTATTTGAAATAAATAATATTTATTAGACAATAATGTAAGGAATATAATTCCAATAATAGCTATTCCGTACCATTAGACAGCATTGAAACTTGTCTAGTCATTTGGAAATAATTGGGAGACGAGCAACATGTGGCCTGCGAAACAGAACAGTGGTCTATTGTTAGGGCGCTGGGCGCGCTCTACCGTCCCTCTTTGTGTTTGCCGTCTTGTTTTCAAAATATCACAAAGAATGGAAACAGAGAATAGAGGAACACAACAATAACTAACAAATTATCACCATCTTTACTATACATATATATATATATGGATTACCCAGAAGTTGACAATATAAGTTATTAGGAGATGAAAAAACATTACTTTCATAAAAAAAAAAAAGGTAAATACTCCAAACTATAACAGAGCCTGTTTATAAGATGCCCTAAATTCTAGAAGCATTTGGATAAACTATAATCACATGGATTTAAAAAAACGCAAACTAGTGGTAAACATTGTCACGATTTTATATTCTTGAACTATACTAAAAAAAATTTGCTTTGTTTCTGCAACTTATTTTAATGACATAATGGAGGTATTTTTGATCAAAGTTAATTAATAATAATTCAAAAATAAAATGGTTATTTTCTTTTTGTTCCTTCTCCAAAAATTGATTAGAAACAACTGTAGTCAACTACTGCGTTTTATTGCTACTTTATTTTTTACTGCCGTTTTATTAAATTGAAATTTGAGTAAATTAGTAGTGAAAAGTCCACCAGTTTTTCTGCATTTACACCCCTCTATTCGGGGCAGGGTTTTATTAAAAACCAAATAAAATCCATATGATCTTGAAGCTCAATAAATGCGCAACTTTTTCTGAAATTATGTGACTCCTTGGATTCATTAATCGCTGAAAAAATGCAGTTGAAAATTTTAACAAAAAAATCATCGAGAACGAATTTTTTTTAGACATTAAAGTAAAAATTTCATTGTTATAAGAATCGTTTTGAGGCTCTGTACCAAGCAAATTTATAGGAAATTTAATGCTCTTTCGTTTGGAATAAGCAGTTTTGTTATAGGATAAAGGATAGAAAAGTTACGGCCGTTTTTATGGTGAAAAACGCGAATATCGACGTAAAAGTTTAAAATGCAAATATCTTGGACACTTTAGAGAATCGGGCCAAAGTGAATAGAATATTTTTTGTTGCATTTGAGCTGCTGAATCACCTCCCGAAGTTTCGACCACTCCTCCGTGTACACCCTGGATATCTGCACTCAAAGTTTAGAATCTTTTGGACCAGTTCAGTAATTTACTCATTTTTATTATTATTATTTAAAATTTATTATGTTTTAGTGGAGGCCCAAATTTGGGGAGAAACTGAACACATAGTAGTTGACAAACTTTTCAGATTTTATTTTATGAAGAAAAACGTTTTTTACATATTGAAAACTGGTATTCAGCTTCTGAAACTGCTTACAACACTGAAATTGCACTATAATTTGAAAGTTTTGCAACAAACTAGATTGCCACCTCCATAGAAATTACTAAAATAACTATTATCGTAGTATAAGGATATGATCTAGCTTAGCCGGCCAGCTGGTAAAAATCAAAACTTCCAGCGAAGTTAATATGGACAATTGGAAAGATATTTTGTAATAATTTCAGAGGTAAAGTGTAGATATAACTTTAAAAAATATGTTCCAGATTTAATTGGTTTTTACAGCATTATAGCCAATACAAAGAACTTAACCTTGACGAGGTAGCCATTATCTAGAAATTAAAATGTCACTAGAGGTTATGAGATGAAGATTATAAAGTTAGAAGTGGCCGAATAAAACTGAACTATACTCTTTTAAAAGAATATCATCGTAGTTTGAGTTCAAGATTGTAATTTGAACGAATTTAAGTATTTAAACCATTTTCTAGTAGCATACTCTGTATTGGCTAAGATTAAGATTGCTTTAGACGGGCGGTTCCACCAGAAAGGGGAAGGAACGCAGGCAATCCTAATGCCCATTGTTCCCCGCCCACCCATCATCTCATAAGAGATACCAAGGTTTTAGAACGACAGATCCGGCTAAAGATGCTAATATAATAAACTAATTAAGTAGTAAGAGGACACTAGGGAGCATGGCGACTCAATCGCCCAGTGCACTGAATAAACATAGAAAGTTCTGGTAAAGATTACCAGATGCTACAATCTCCGGTAGGGAAACAAACACCGCAGCCAGCGCAAATTGGCGACTGGATAAGGCCGCATTTGAAAAGATGGTACGCTAAATTCGCATGTCCACTCAACACCTGAACCAACTGGCCGGATCCAGGACCTGCTAAAACCAACCATATCCGTTTTTGACAGGCCTGCATTGGCTAAGCATAGAGTGTAATTTTTTGAAATGAACACTTCTTTCTTTAAAAAAAAGCACATATCTGTTAACAATTCCACATAGAAAATATACCTCTTTATCCACTAGAAATTGAAAGAGATTTTTCTTTTTAAATTTATCACCTGAGTACACTCTGAGGTCAACGACAATAGACTGATCTTGGATCTAAGATTGGTAGAAAAAAAAACAGAATCTATAAAGAAAAAGAGAGGATCCTACCAGTGAAGTGCGACGGTAAAACGTGTTGTACTTAAGGTTAACCACTCATCCATAAGGTAACTTATCGCTTGCTTAAACAGTTGAAATTTTAAGTACTTTGCATTCCAAAGTGTTCCAAAGAAATCAATATAAAATGTTTATACTTGTTTTGTAGGATATAACGTTTTTGTTTTAAAACCACTTATTGCTCTTAACAATAATTAGCAGATATTCAGTTCAGAAGCTCCAAAAAATTGAAAGATAAATTAGCTTTAATGTGCTGTACTCCAACGAGACTGTTAGATGCATCGAACCATTCCAAATATTTATCTAACTTAAGCTCTAACTGGCGTAAAACTGGAATTCCACTTTATTTTGACTCCATGTTGGTGACTAACTATCAAACAGTAAATTAAAATATGCAATTTTCTTTATATGAATGAAAGTAAACAAATAATATTGAAAGACTCCTTCTGATGGACGAAGGCATGATGCTGTTACCACTTTCTGTTTCTTGTTCATCTTCAGTAATGCATCTTATTAATAAGCACCTTCAGAGGGTAATAGTACCTCTTATTCTCTTAAACAACTCAAAAGAATTTTTTTTTTCTTTTAAACACAGCATTTATCAGCCTATTTCTTTATTGGCCCAAATTTTCCCCAAAATAATTCATTTTAAGAAGGGTTTTAGCGAGGAAAGGTAATGTTAGGCTTCCCTTTTGATTATTAAGATTTCTCAGGTTAATGTACAGTGTCCCATTTAATGAAACAATAAGTCTAAGGCAGGGGTCGCCAAACTTTTTTTCGATCATGGACCCCCTATATAATTTTTCGAAATTTCAATCGACCCCCATAAAAGTAATTTTTCCAGTTAATTAAAATAAAACTATCCTTAACAAAAACTAACAGTTTAAAATGTTAAGTATAAGGGTTGATTAAACGCCAAAAGGTACACAAATCAGCAAGTACCCAACATTTCATTAATACTTCATTAATATTTACGTAATTTTACTGCATTAATATTCATTAATAAGTTATTTTTTAGAATTTATTAGATGTCACAGACCCTTATGCTGGCCATTTTCGTCTACAAAATATATGTTCAAGTAGCACTGTAGATTGACTGTAATATCTAGTTATTTATAATAATCAAACTATTAATTACAGGTGAAAAAGAAAAACGTTATAAAAAATAAAAAAAAATTATGAGGCTAAAAAATTCAAAACCTTTTTTTTATAAAAAACTTACACCAACATTCATCAATGATTTTGTTTATTTTATTTATTTATTTTTATTTTTAAATAAAAATCGTCGGTTTAAGTTCATTCTTCGATTAAAGTAATTGTTATTTTATGTAGTAGTCAAACGTTTATAATAATAGGTAATAATTATCTGGCTTTATGGCAAATAATATAGTTTTCTTCAATTACATTCTCAATCTAGGTATTCATCCCACAATGTTGTATATATGTAATATAAAATAAATAAGATATGCATATTTTTAGGACAGCTAATTATTCCAGTATTTTACTATAAGTAAAATTAGGGGGACTAAATTATTAAAATAAAACTATCTATTAGGTACTGTGTTTGTATATTTATTTTATGATTTTAAACATTTATTAAAGTAATTGTTACCTTGTGTAACAATAGTTTTATGAAAAATATCTTTCTTCTTTTTTTTCACTTTATTAGTATATTTACAACTGCAACAAATGTTGCATCAAGTAAATTTGATGAAACTGGTTGAATTCTCATGAATGTCATGTAAGAGCAACCTCCCATTGATGGAACTCTTTCTCAGTGGATATTACACTAAACATCAGTAGGTCCCTAAGCCACTTCAGCTTCCACCGACGAGGAGGATTGTCTGGAAGGTGAGGAGAGGAGAGTTGTTGTACAAGAGGATTAGGATGGAGAGCTCTAGGAGGCTGTGAAAGTTGCGGTAGCGAGACTTTATTAGGTCGGCGACAAAAGGGATGTGAAGGTCAGTGTGTATGGTAAGGTTAGAAATGTAGTATGGAGCATTCAGGATTTTTCTTAAGATTTTAGACTATAGTGTCTACAAGCGTTTGGAGTTACGAGGGTTTGGTTGAGCCCCACACACTTCTGCTCCGTATGTCCAGATAGGTCTTAACAGTGTCTTGCTTTGTGATTCAAGTCGAGTTTGGATCTGCGGTCAGGTAGTCTAGTAAGTAGCTTGTAGCGTCTGTTCACGTTTTTTCGTTTCAGTCGAGTATGTGGGTTCCACGTGAGAAAAATATCTTAATGTTGAAATTTAAATACCTTTATATTTATTAAATAATAAGTAATGTAACTACATTATTGTTTCTTAATTAATGAGACGGGTGTGCCCGGTGTTGCTTTGCAAGGTTCGCTATATTGGGTTCGAAACTGTTTTTCCTTCGACCCCCTGGCTCAGATCGACCCGTACTTTTGTTTAATAGATCCCTCGGGGTCTATATACACCACTTTAGCGACCTCTAGTCTAAGGCTTACAGAATTTTAATAAATTTAAGCACTCTTAAATAATAAACAAATTAATGAAGCAGTCTAAGAGATGTGCATACAAATGGTTCAAAAAAAAAGTAGTTGCACTCAGATGTGTGCGATGAAACCTTCTAAATGTCAGTCAAATTCTAATACTAATTTATTAACCTCCGATAAATAAATCTCCGAAGACAGATGAAAGACCGAATTCTGTAAATAAAATGAAAAGCGAACTATGAAAGATAAAGAAAAGATAAAATCAATTTTGAAAATGACCAAATCCAATTTTATTGGCAAAAGAATTGGATTCTTTGGGCTTAAAATAAGTTAACTTTTCCCAGTTAGTTTGCAAACACCGTAAAATGCAAATTAAATGTTTTGGACTGTCTTCTAATTTCATATTCACTCAGTAAATTTTTTTAAACATTTGTACTTACTAATTTATGAAGCAGGGTCATTCCATGTCAAATCAACACAAAAAAGACCATTTTTGACCTCACCATCTCGGATTTTCTTAAAATTTGGCACATGTGTACTATTGGTATAGACTTGGAAAAATATGAAATTTTACTGTGATATGTCAACTGGTTTATGAGTTACAGGGCTGTAAAGTTGCCAAAAATGAGCTGAAAAACAGGGAACCCCGTGTTTTTGAATTACTGTAGAAGCTTTCCTAATTAAGCTACAGACTTGGGATTGGCGTCATTTTATAGTATATATAATGCCATTTCCTGTGATATGCGACACCATATGGGTTAGGATAAATAAAGTTTGTTAAATTTAAATTTAAAATTTAAATTTTAAATTTTTTAAAAAGTACATATTTTAAAATTTTAAAATTAATTCCATGAATAGCTAGTAGTGTTATGAATCACTGGGCAAAATATTAATTTGGGACGGCAATGGCTTCACTGTTAAAAATTTTTTAAAGGATTGGAGCTTTAGTCTTAAATTTTTTTAACAATGAAGCCATTGTCGTCCCAAATTAATATTTTGCCCAGTGATTCATAACACTACTAGCTATTCATGGAATTAATTTTAAAATTTTAAAATATGTACTTTTTAAAAAATTTAAAATTTAAATTTTAAATTTAAATTTAACAAACTTTATTTATCCTAACCCATATGGTGTCGCATATCACAGGAAATGGCATTATATATGCTATAAAATGACACCAATCTCAAGTCTGTAGCTCAATTAGGAAAGCTTCTACAGTAATTCAAAAACACGGGGTTCCCTGTTTTTCAGCCCATTTTTGGCAACTTTACAGCCCTGTAACTCATAAACCAGTTGACATATCACAGTAAAATTTCATAATTTTCCAAGTCTATACCAATAGTACACATGTGCCAAATTTCAAGAAAATCCGAGATGGTGGGGTTTAGACCCCGTGTTGATTTGACATGGAATGAGCATCATTTTGCTTTTGAAGATTAAATATTAGGAGGTAATCCAAAATCCCATGTCTGTTGCTAAATGTCAAATTCAGGTTTAGCCTAAACAAAGTACAATACGATGACAATTTTCCAGTTGTCTTTTGTCTGTCATCGTTTGAAATAGTGAACGGTTCTAAAAGGTGTACGGACAAAATCTTTATTTTTATAAAGATATGGGGAATATTTAGGTTTGAAAATAAAGGTTAGCCGCAGAAGGTAAAAACAGAGCGGTGACAGCTGCAGAAATCTTCAACCACTAAACTGCATGAGCACGTGTTCCGTTTCTTATAATATAAGAGAATTACTGACATAGAAAAAGAAAAAAAAAAAAAATTCTAGAGTATCTGGGAATACAATATCCGTTCATCTGGAATGATCCAATTACCGTACTAAATAATGCGAGAAATTTTACAACAGATCGTCAGCTTGAAGAAATAATTAGAGTAAATCTTGGAAAAAAGTGCAGATTATCAGATCACAGGATTTACAAAAACTATCGCAATGAGAGTTAGCGTTATCAATTATCAAACATTTACAAAAACTTGTCCGCAAAACTCAACATTTAAATGTTTGAATTTAATAATAATTCTTGTAACAAATGAGAAAAATAGAGATTTTTTAAATTTTACAGTATTAGAGAAGATGTTACGAGACAAACTTCCGTATTGTGTTTTAACTGTATACAGGGTGATCATTTTAATGCTCAAATGCATTTCATACTTAAACGGTTGATCTGAGCAAAAAATGGTAGAGGAAAAATTTGTTGCCCGTTACCTCTAGTTTCAGAATAAGTGACTTGCTTTTAGATTCCTAATCGCGTAAGCGGCAGACGCGCGTCCAAAAGTAAGAATTTGCAATGACCCCCATTTTCATGTACACAGTTTTAAAGAGTATAAAAAGTTATGAAAGAAACCGGAAACCGCAATTCGATATCTTCAAAATTAAAGGTGCTAGGCCATTTCAAAATCTGGTATTTATTAATCATATTTCAATATTTTTTAACTTGTTATCAAAGAGAAAGAAGATCACGCGATAGGTCATTTTTATGTATTTTTTTAATCCCCTTTCTACTGAAAATATTGCCAAGGCAGTAAAGCTAGTATTTTTTCTTAATATCGGGAAATAAATACTTTTCCGAGTGATTTTCTAATTAATAATCAAATGTTAAGAGCTTTAGATGTTCACAAACATAGGCAAAAGGGCTAAAATTAATTTTACTTCTGTTACAAACAAGAAGGTTTAATAATTATTTGGTAATTTTGGGTGAGTTGCGTTTAATTACCAAAAAAATTGGAAACCTCCTGCCACATATTTAAGTGATCAATATCTTTCATGTAAAGGATCAATCTTATTCCTTAATTTATCAAATAATGCACTTTTGCAGTATGAACTGTGTCTTGAAAGGTGCCTCCTCAGACTCGCAAGCCAGGTTAGCCAGGAGGGTATCAACTGCTCTCTGTATCTGAGGAGGCACCTTTAAAGGCACAGTACATGCTTGACAAGTTGAGTAAAGTGCATTATTTGGTAAATTAAGGCATAAGTTTGATCCTTTACATGAAAGATATTGATCACTTACATATGCGGCAGGAGTTTTTTGGTAATTTTGGGAGAGTTGCGTTTAATTACAAAAAAAAATTGGAAACCTCCTGCCACATATTTAAATGTTCAATATCTTACATTTAAGAGTTCAAACTTACTTCTTAATTTATCAAATAATGCACTTTACCCAGCTTATGCAGCATGTACTGTGCCTCCAAAGATGCCTTTCATCTTATTACTCTAATTAGAACAGCCTCATTTAAAATGTAAGCTTGAACTCAGAAACAGGATAAGACTCATATGGCACGCTATAATTACATTAAAGTAATGATTGCGATCGTGATTTTTAAGTTGTGATAAAGTTAAAAATTTTAGGAGGCGCTAGAAAATGATTCTCAAAGTGGGCTGTTGACGAAATAAGTTTGAGAATCTCTGAGCCTACAGCCCTTTAGTTGGATATAATGTAAAAATTGATAGTACCTTTAACAATGAGAATTTTGCTGAAATAAAGGAATAGTTATTTATTTAACAAGTGTGGAAAGTAGTACTTTTCCTCACGCGAGGCAGGGTTTGCACGCACGAGCGAGCGAAGTGAGGCGAGTGCAAGTGCAAATTGCCGAGTATGAGGAAAATACTTGACACTCGAGTTAAATATTATATTTTTTCTGCAACCATTAGATTTATTAACTAAAAAAATTAAAAAATTCATTTTTACAGTCTACAAAAAGTAATTTATTTATTATAAACATTTATTGTTATATTACAATTTACACGTATTACATTACGTATTTACATTACTTATTACATTTTCTGCTGTTTCTTTTATTGATGGAGGAGTGTTTTCTAAACAGGCCATTTTAAATTTCTATAAGGTAACACTATAACCTTTTTAACTGTTATAATTAAAAATATCTAATTATTTATTAAAGTATTATTTTTATTTCTATATTCCTTTCAATTTTTATTTTATTTTTTAATATTCGTTTTTTAATTATTTAAATAAATTTAAATAAGCTTATTGAAGTTTTACAGAAAATATTTATGTTAATAACAAAACTTCTTATATCAAGGAAGCACAATAAAGTTTTTCCACTCACTTGTGCGGAAAATGACACTAATGGGAATTTCCCCTCCACTAGTGTGGAAAGTTGGGCATTACACAGCTGATTTTAATTGAGTAATGAGAACTTCCCTACATGGTTGCAGAAAAAGTAATTTTCTAAATACATTTTGTTAATGCCTGTTCATTATTTATTAAACATAATGAAATAAAAATAAAAATTACGAGAGAGCGGAAAAAAAGGAAAAGCAAAAAAAATAAAGCCTTGCTAGAACACCTGCTTCGTGTTTTACAAGGACAAATTAGTGAAGGACAATAATATAAGTCGTTGTTCTCATAGAAAGATGTTTGGAATTAGAAATAAGAAGGTTATTGAAGCAGATATTATATTGTTTAGAAACCAATTATGGTAGACAATTCCTCGCCTAGCTATGTAGAACGAAATTTAAGCAGTTGTAATTATGAAGTTATGGAAAGTGTCTTGAAAAAAATAATAATTGAAAGCCATTGGCCAAATATAGACGTACGGAGGAGACTTCATATAAGGCGCCCTAATATGAAATTCAACGGTGCGGTGGCCAGCCAGGAGAGAGACCTGTGCACGTACCAATCTCCATGACTAAGACATACGGTTTCCTTTTACTCTACCAGCCATCTAGTCACATCGTGGGGGAGGCGACAACAACGACGATTAGCTTCTTAACAAGGAAACCACCATATACGTGACATGAATCTATTTAGTACTCTCCTCGTATTATCTATATTCTTACAAAGAATATGACTTTATATCTTGACTAGTGTCTCCCAGTTTTTACGATATATCTTCAACATGTTTATTTCACAATTTTTCTTACTGATATGTGTCACTAGTTTAACTATAACGAAGTTGAGACTCATTAATTCTGTGGGTACAACACAGGGTGTTATTATGGCTAATTTCATTAAGAATTTTCAAATCCTTGTTAATCAAGAAAAAGTATTTAAAAAACAATCGATTACTTATTGATCTTCCATTTTTAATAGAATGAAAAAATAACTGCCAGTTTCAGTCAAGGATATATTTTTATTATGCCGAGCTTTCGACCTAGGGACTAGGTCATCTTCAAGGATGTGGAATACATTTACAGTGTGTTAACAATAATTCTATTAAAATTAATATGTATAATGTAACGAAATTTACAAAAATATTTACCTAGTTTACAATATACTGTTTTACATCATTAGAGGGTTGGTGTGTCTTCTGTCTTGTCTGTTCATGGACTGAATGTGATCGGTCTGTGTGTGTTTGTGTTTGGTTGTAAGGAAGTCAGTGTTGCCAATTGTCAAGTATTTTGTAGTAAGTTTGCGTATATGTTGTTTAAATTGTTGGTATCAGTTTTGAAATTTAGACTGTTTTCTGTCTTAGATATGTATATCATTTCTAGCACTTTCCTTTTTGGTGTGTTGGTTTCTGATTTTCAGTCACCAAAAACAATGAACAGTAATTACTTCCTTTTTTTAGGTAAAAGAGAGAATTGGCTCCATTGGGCGATCTTGTACGATTTACTAAATTGAATCTCCATTTTTAAAATAATCGGTGGCTGTAGAGAAGTGATATTGGCGGTGGTAGAAGAGGCCGGTACTTTTAGATTGCAGCAACACCCCGCCTCCTGCACAAAAAAGGCATCGCTTCCAACTGAGGAAAATCCAGCAAGCTCTGCTGCATCTGCATAAATAATTTTCAGCAAAATTTGCAAAAACCTGTACAGATATAACCTTCTTAGCTTGCCACATACACTTCGTAATGGTGTTAGCTTTAAACTCACTTTCTGATTGTGAGTTCTACTGCCACTTGTGAGATGAACATCCCGGCTGTGGGTTTCATTCCAGCTGATGTTTAGCCAAGTTTGCTCCTAATTTTCCTGCACCAGGAGTCTGTCTGTGGAGATTGTGGGCGTTTGGCTCATTAACGAGTAAAAGAAAATTGATATTCACTTTAGGCCCTCTATTGTGTAAATAAATTTTTGGATGGAATCAAACTGGCAGATCCATATTATAGAATTTATTTTTCATTTTCTTGAGCAGTTTCGACGACTTTCTTTAAACTTAAAATAATAATTGCATATATGCAGCTCTACGATATTTATATTTGGAATTTCCCCACGAAACGAATAAGGTCGCTTTCAATTACGAGGATTGACTTCCACAAAGCAAAGTTGATAAATGCACAAGTACAGCATAAAAATCAAATAGAAAAAAACCAAACACTGCATAAATCATAATAAAACAAATTCATTTGAATGACTTGAATGAAGGACATTCAACGATGACCATCAAAAGTCGGTTAATGGAAAATACCGAATGAATTGAATACGAAGGATTCAAGATCGAATCCTTGGTAAACGGGAAGTTTACCGTTCGACAAGATGGTCGCGAGGCCTTCATCGCCTCAGACTATGAGGAGGATTAATTAAATGGGAGGGTTGGGTAGTTCAAGTAGCGGATTAAGAGATTATGATGTAGGAAAAATCCTGATGTAGCAGGATTGGGGCAAGGTCAGGAACAAATGGGATTCAGTGTGGATGGTATGGTTGCCTCACATAAACGGGTGCATCGATGATGGTTCCTAGGATTAGACGGAGGATAATCCTACAATTGTTTTAAGCTTGATCATTTTCTGTGATCAGCAAATTGGTAGCCGCCTTAATCTTCGGAACAGACATGAAAATGAAAACAAACTAGAAGTTAATAAATGATTGTACAAAAGGAATAAATCAAGTATGAGTAATGGCAATAAAGAAGAAGGTAAATCGTAGCGGTGATTACAATAGTTTGGGGGTTGGACAAGACACAGCGGGGACCAGCCACTTAACAACAAAAAAGATAATAGAAAGAAAGGAACATACTATACTTGGGCTATCTATCAGTGAGATTATGAAGAAGTAAATCATATGGGAAACGACGGCAAGAGTATAGACAGCACGGCAATCTAACTCAGCGGGGAGTATATTGGTGATGTCACAGGCTATAACACCCGTCCCGACTTTGGGATAGGTTTTTCGTTTTATCTCAACACAATGGATTTACAATTAATAAACAAACCTAGCTGTACAATATGATTATTAATTCAACAAATAAAACACAGAGAACACTCCCTCAATTATCGATATTGTACAAGGGCACTCGGTTAAAGGTTTACTTGATTCCACAAAGGAGATTATAGGATTTAGGTGCGTCGGTGGGTCAAAGAAAGGGGCTACGAAAGTTTCATATTTATTAAGGTTTTTGTCAAGATGAAGTCCCAAGATATCGTAATATAAAGGCTAAAATTCCTATTCACTTAATAGCTGATAGTGAGAGAGGAAACATTGTTCCGTGAGGTGTTTCAGTTAACCAGTTAAGCGTGGAATTTAGTTTTAAAAATCACCCACAGTGTGCGGAATTAAAAACAGACTAACATGAAATCCCCACACGAGACTCAAACGAACTGACCTCAATCTGAGGTATAAAATGTTGAAAAGACTACTCGACAGACGATCAAAACTGACCCTGACGAACAAACGAACACTATATACCGCTCTACTTGCCCCAATATGGACGTACGGAATACAGCTCTACGGAAGTGCCAAAAAAGCGAACATCAACCGACTTCAGACCTTACAGTCTAAAATTCTAAGAACAATAGTTAACGCTCCCTTCTAATCCAATCACACAATACACTCTGATCTCAATATTCCTCTCGTCTCTGGAAATAGCCCAATCTCGTTACCCAAAACTCCACTCAAATCTACACAGTCATTACAACAACCCTCTGATCCACAACATGTCTACTACAACACTTCCTTCAAATCCACTTCGCAGACTGAAGCGGCGGTGGCCACGCGATCATCTCATCATTTAATGCCGACCTCCTAGGATGGTTGCTGCTTTCCAATTTGGCGAACTAACGGCTTCCATCACTGGATGGTCGTCGTTCACTCCACTCACGCCCTAGGCGCACATGCATGTACTCGTATACGTGCACGTGTATTTGCGCCATCCCTTATCTCTCATCACTTTGGCCTATTGTACCAGGATACAGTTGCAAAATAAATAAAAAAAAATTAAGTTTTTTATAGTTGCACAATACACTTGGCTGTGTAATACACAATAACAGCACAGCAATTTGAATTTAGACCAAAACACGCACTCTAATTTTGTAAAAATCACCTTTTCGTACCCAGGGGATGTGCACGATTACAACCTCTCCCTTAGAAGAGTAAGAGTTAATAAAAATATATATATATCAGCTTATTTTTAAGAAATAGAACTAAAATTAATAATCGAATAAACAAGAATAAATTAGAATAATATAGAAAGAAACTAGAAAGGATGAATCACCCACAAATCGTTTACAATGCAAGGATCTATTGCATACGAAAACTCTTTTAATGGCATAAAGGTAGACGAACATCCTGTTGGCGGGTAGAAAACTAGTCAAGATTCAAAATTACACAACAAAAGGTGACCAATACTTCCTCTAGGCTGTCAATCTTGAGCTATCACTTCCTTTTCGTACAACGGAAGTCGGCTAATAAAACTATTTATGTACTACAAAGTCATTAAAGGTAATTTTTTTCCTCCCTATTTATGACTATTTTAAGATAAAATGAATTTTTTTTTTTTTTTTTTAAAAAAAAAGGGGGGCTAAATGTGTTCGTAGATTTGGAATCAGAATTTTTTTTTTTAATTTGAATTATAATTTAATTAGTTTATTTACTTTGCAACTGTATCCAATACAACAAGCGAAAGAGATGAGAGATAAGGGATAGCGCAAATACACACGCGCACATGCATGTGCACCCAGACACATGAGTGGAGTGAACGACGACCATCAAGTGATGGAAGCCGTTAGTTCGCCAGGTTGGCAAGCTTACGTAGCAACCATCCTAGGTGGTCGACGTTATGTATTTGAGATGGTCGCGTAGCCACTGCCGCTTTAGTCTGCGCTGTGGATTTAAAGGAAGTGCTGTCTTGGACATGTTGTGGATCAGGAGGGTTGTAATGACTGTGTAGATATGTAGTGGAGTTTTGTGTAACGAGATTGGGCTATTTCCAGTGACGAGGGGAATATTTAGATTAGAGTGTATAGTATGATTGGAGACGTAGAAGGGAGCGTTAACTATTGTTCTTAGAATTTTAGACTGTAAGGTTTGAAGTCGATTTCTTGGCACTTCCGTGAAGTTGTATTCCGTACGTCCATATTGGGGCAAGTAGAGCGGTATATAGTTTTCTTTTGTACATCCGGGTCAGTTTTGATCGTTTGTCGAGTATTCTTTTCAACATTTTATACCTCAGATTGAGGTCAGTTCGTTTGAGTCTCGTGTGAGGGTTCCAAGTTAGTCGTTTGTTAAGATGTAGTCCGAGATCTCGTACTTGGTTGGTAATTGGTATAGAAGTATTGTGGAAGGAGAGAGGAGGGAGAGTTTTCTTATTTAGAGTGATACTATGTTTTCACTTTGATTCTCCAGGAGAATTTGAATTAAAATTAATTTTGAATTTGAAGAAAAAATTGAAGTTTTTATTTGTTTTACATCAATATCGTTTATTTGAATTATTTTCATACGATAATTCATTACAGGAAAGATAGAAAATAAGTTGAAATTATAATTTCGCTGTAATGAGCAATTAATATAATTTTAAGATTAATGTAATTATTATTTATTAATATTAATTAGGGCTGCGAAGGATCTGATGCCCCAAACACGTGAAAAATTATTCCATCAAGGGACAATCTCCCGGTTACAAAGTAATATTTAAGAATATCACTGACTTGCACCTGACTTTACATCTGACCAATACCAAGCATTCAGTTCCTGGCCTTCAGGAAGCGAGGACACCAAATAATGATCGCACCTCCTTCTGATGCCTTGATCAAATGGACTGGGTCTTTCTTCTAATAGTAATCAGAAGAACAGCCACAGAACCTTGTTGCCTCCAGTTATCACTAGATTCCTTTAATGTATATTAGATCCAGCAAAATGAAAATCCATGGAACAGGTAGAGGAGTTTAGGTACCTAGGAGTTTAGCCAGGATGGCAGAATTGATCAAGAGGTGCTGAATCGGGTGGGTGTGGTCTGATTAGGAATACTGTGGTCTAATAGAGTGGTCAGCAAACAAGTGAAAATGACCCTCTTTAAGACCGTCCTACTTACCTCTTCTTCAGTATGGGGCAGAATCGTGGACAATGCTGGATAAGCATGCAAGCCGGGTTACAGCTACCGAAATGAGATTTCTCCGCAGGGGTCGAAGGGAAAACTAAGCGTGATAAAATTAGAAAAGAAACAATAAGCAGCAGCTTAGAGATACAACCCTTAGTAACCAAGTTGGAGAAACGGCAGTTGGGATGTTTTAGCCACGTCTGCCGGAGAAGCGGAATTGAGAAGATTAGGTGCTTGATGGAGGCCAAATCTGAAGGCCGCTGACCGAGATTGGGCTGGACTACATCGAACGATTGGCACAAAAGCGAGGTCAGACGAGGTTATCTATCCGAAGATTGGCAAGTAATAGAGAAGTGTTCATCCTATGGTTAAAGGCCCAAGCTATCTAAAGCTTGACACTGAAAGGTGTAAGAGCTAAGCCAAAGAAGAAGAAGAAGATCCAGCGAATATCTTGTGATGTCTCGAATTGATTTTGTTTGTATTTTTCAGTGTTCTTATATTCGTATCGATCATCTGTGACCACAGCCTCAGTACTTTCCTTAGTTTCTACTCTTTGATGACCCCCATCGCTATATCACCCCAAATTTGGGGTAAAATGTGATTATATTTTGGTTGGGTTTGTTCACACCAAATTAATTGTTTTTTTCTTTTATTGATTTTCTTTTTCTTCGCGTCCTGTGTTTTTTTTAAAAAGGATGTGTAACTCAAACTGAGTTCCACCGCAGAAAAGAGGCTATAAGTAATACAAATGAACTAAAACCTAAAACTTACTCCCAAACGATATCATAATATGGCGTATACAATCAGATTAAAGTGACGATCTGCAAGAGAAGAAAGTAAATCCAGGTGCAATATTTAGGCGAGTATTGAACTCGAAGATAACCACTTTTGGAAGCAATCAAGCAAGGATTTAATAGAAAAATAGAGTGAATAAAAGAATGAAGAGGCCGAAGAGTGTATCGTTTAGTTCAGCACATGTCAGTTGTTGAAGACTATTCGCTTGGTTGGAGTGGATAATATTATAATGCAACTTTTCCATTTAGTGTGAAATGAAAACAATGTCCAAAGCGAGAAAACTACTCTTTTCCGACATGTGCGCAGTTTAAATACTTAGACCGACCGTGAACATGATTGTGGTCTACCAAATCTATTAACACCTCTCAACAAATGAGATTCAAAAAACCTATTGAAACCTTTTCTACCCAAATAATTACTTAACCAGTAACTTAACATAGTTATCTTATTTGGGTACACTTCTAGAATAGCGGATTAATTCTCATGGTAATAAAATGCAGGTCTTGAGAAGATTCGAGAACTGTCTATGAAATTTTAATTTAGCAGAGAAACATTTTTAAACTTACGGAGCATAAATGCATAAGAAACGGTATTTTTTAATTGAAATTTACATTTCCCTTTGGGGAGTATACTTGGCACCGTTCTATACACAGTATACACATCAGACATACCTGTACAACCCTCTACACTACTCTGTACATATGCAGACGACACAGCCATACTAGCCACAAGTACTTCACCAGCTTCATACAAGTTACAAACCCACTTACATAAAATAGAATCCTGGGCAAACAAGTGGCGGATTAAAATGAACCCACAAAAATGCCAGCATGCCACGTTTACTCTCCGGCGGGGCTCCTGTCCACCTGTCCTCTTCCTTATACAGATTTGGTGCGCTACCTTGGGCTCTACATAGACAAACGACTCACGTGGAACCCCCACACTAGACTTAAATGGCAAAACGTGCGAAACTGCTTTACAGACTACTTGGACGACGCTCCAAATTGCCCATAGAACTCAAACCTATGTGAACTTACGGACTAGAACTGTAGGGGTTCAGCCAAACTTAAAAACATACGGACTAAACAGAAATTTCAGTTAAAACTACTGCCGACAGAAAGCTGACGCACCTTTCTACGTGACTAACCTTAATCTTCACAACGACCTCAACATTCCCTTCGTACACTAACTCGCCAAGACTAGATATCAAAAGTTCCATACCACTCTCTCTACTTGCTCCAAACTTCTAGGTACTGTCTCTCGCCTCCTCTGACATCCCTAACAATACTCGCCGACTGAATCGCCAATAGCCCCGCGACTTCCTTGCAGTCTAAAGACCATAAACATTATTCATATCCTGTAGAAAGTGCTACTCTCCTCTACCGCCTTTCACGCAACCATTTATCTTATATATTCCTTTTTACTTATTGTATATATGGTTATTGTATTGTAAATAACTAAATAAATTTTTAAAAAAATCCCTTTAAACTTACTTAAAAACAGACACAAAGAACTCATCCGCTCTTACAAACACAACGAAACTAACAAGTTATCAAGTTAACAGTCACCATTCGGGCAGTATTACCAACAAAATGAGGCTGTAACATATAAGAAAAAAATAAGAAGACGTATGGATTTCTTAAAAGTAATTCAATTTTGTCCTTCACCAAAACATTATAAACGATCAAATTAAATGGGGCTAGCTCTTTAAGATCATTCCGTACCTAAACATAGATACTACTAAGCAAATCTCAGCAATACACTAAGTAATAAAATAAGTGCATGAATATAAAGAGCGTATTGCAAGTAACAAACTATTTAAAGTGTTCTTTATAAGATTTACTAATTTACTTATTTAAAATTTTTGTTTTGGGTCTATGATAAAACATAAGGAGATAAAAATGAGTTCGTTATTCAAATCCTTCAAATTATGTCCACTACAGAGGGTTATCCCATCTTCCATTTTTGTAAGCAGAGGTATAATATGGAATAGTTCAGGGCGCAGCAGTGGCTGGCTGTTGAACTAAAACTACTACTTCGTCACACTTAACACACGTCATAATACTAAATGCATTAAACTGTTCATCAAATATATCCCATTCCCAAAATATGTCTCATTTCCTTATCACACCTAATTTAATGTACTTAGTCGCGACATTAATACCATCTATTAGATTATTTTAGGATGAAGACGTCAGTTTATTTTATTTTATTACAACCAACTATTTTATTTATTACTAGCTATTTATGGCAACAGGGGCCGAGGATTCAGTTGATATCTTTTGAGAATATCAGATTTAAGCTAAAATCGATTTTAAATGTACATATTTGTGAACCATTGAAGAATATAATATCCTTCAATCTTTAGGTAAAATCTTGAATTCCTAATTCTGACTGTGGCAAAATTACTTTTTTAAAGTGACAACTTGCACAACTTGTTTTCGAAGATTTCTTTTTAGACTTTTTTTCTGTAAAAATCAACTTTTGACAACTTTAAAAAAAAATTTAATATTTGTTTTCCTCATCCTCAAATCCTACCTAAAAGATCAATATTTCAGAGTCAACTGTGGAACAGCAGACTCTGATACCCATCTAGCCCGAGCTGGTGTTCCTCAGGGCAGTGTCCTAGGTACTCCTTATATGCAGCAGATATACCACAACATCCAAATACCATCCTTTCCACCTTTGCTGCCATCTTATCTCCTCATTCCGATCCTCTTATCGCTACACGAGCTCTACAAACACACATCAACCACTTACAGGACTGGCTTTTCAAATGGCGAATCAAAACGTTACGAAATCAAAATTTATAGTATTTTACTCTCAGACGGAAAATCCTACCTCCCCATCATCTTGAACCAAACTCCTATACCAACTGTGGACAAAGTACGCTACCTTGGACTGCACCTAGACAAACGGTTGACATGGAATCTCCATACTAGACTGAAAAGACAAGAAACTAACCAATGCTACAAAACTTCTCGCCAGACTACTTGACAAACGTTCGAAACTTAACCTACATAACAAAAGACTCTTATATCTATTGTTACTGCGACCTATTTGGTCATACGGCATCGAAGTGTGAGGATCGACTAAGCGTTCCAACTTCCCTACGCCTCCCAGACATTACAGTCAAAAAAAAACCTCGAAAACTTCTTAACGCTCCGTTTCTATGTATCTAACCTCACTAGCCATAATGACTTCAAAATCCCTTTCATTAAAGATCTTGCTACCACTCGTTTTCTCAAATTTCATTCCTCTACCAGCAGCTCATCCTAACCCTCTCATAGAACACCTATCTTCCTCCACATTACCAGGTAATCCTCTAAGGAGATTGAAGAGAAGATGGCCTCGTGATCTACTCTTAGCGTGAGAGCAGTATAGCAAGAGCAAGTTACTGGAGTGACACCACTGGGTGCCTTCTCCACTCGTGATTTTCACGTAATTTTTATCGGGTGCCACATTTGCTTGTTGCAACAATCGTTGCAGTAGTAAATTCTAATAAAAGATTTTTAAAAAAAAAATATTTGTTTTGTTATAATAATTCAAGATGTATAAGGATTTCCATCAATTTACCACCAGAAGCAGGGCAAACCTACCATACCAGTAGCTAAATCATCTTGGTATTACCTTTGGAATGTTCTTCTTTTACAATAGACCCCCTCTAAACATGGAACAAATTAATAGTGCTACAATTATGCGTTCCACAACCTTGAATACCCTCGGGCTACTACGCCAGCAACGCCCAGGGCAATTTAAAAAAAATTAATAACTCTGCTTTGGTTTTTATTGGGCCGAGCCCGCTATTCGAATCATTCGGTTCTCACATATTTTTTAAGTGAGTTCAGCCTACAAATAATCTGAAAGAATGTTTGAATACCTGTCTGAACATGTAAAGGTAAAAAATTAAACTTTTAGATTTTTTATTTTTTAATTCATCTCTAACCAGAGTTGGGCAAAAATTTAATCAATTAAAAAACAATTGAATTAAATCGAAATTTAATTTTAATCATGATTAAAATTAAAAAATTTAATCGGCCAAAATTAGTTGATTAAAATTAAATTCACTTTTAATTTAATCGGAATTTAATCAATTAAATAATCATAATTTTAATTGATTGAATTAAATTCCAAATTTAGTTTTAATCACTTTGGACGATTAAATTTTTTATAATTTAATCAAAATATGAGAGATTAAATTTTTAAAACCAAACATTGCCAATGGTTAAACCAGATTCGGACCAATACATCTTTATTCTGCCTAGCTGGTGCCTCTTCTCTATCAATATTATCACCTTTCCCAAACTTGGCACCTTCATTCTACCATTCTGGTGTCTCATCTATACCATGTTGGTGACTCTCAAGACTTACATAGGACCACCTTACACACACATTTAACCATGTTTACCACTCACTATACTTAGATAGGACCACCTCACACTCACATTTAACCATGTTTACCACTCACTATACTTAGATAGGACCACCTCACACTCACATTTCACCATGTTTACCACTCACTAGACTTAGATAGGACCACCTTACACTCACATTTACCCATGTGCAGTGGTTCATAACCTTTTCATAGACGCGGAACACTAACATTAAATAATTTGAAATTCGGTATTTAACAAGAACTTAAAATTAAATTCAAATTAAAAAAAGGAACAATTTTTTGTTTTCGTATCTTTCCAAAGTTTCTAAATTTCAATACATTTAAAATTGAAACTTCGCGGAACACTTGGACCATATTCGCGGAACACCAGTTAAAAACCACTGCTTTATATCTTCTAAAATTATAGATCTATGCATAAATAACTATAGTTTATAATTGAGAAAAACAAAGTGTACAAGAGAAATTACATACGAATACGAGGTTCACAGTGGAAGATATAGAACGGCCATAATCTTACAGAATTTCATGACCCAAAAAATTTTCAACCTTTTATATCTTCTACATTTATATATCTGTGCACAAAATAACTATAGTTTATAATTGAAAAAACAAAGTGTACAAGAGAACAAAATTTCAAACGAATACGTGGTTCACAGTGGGAGATATAGAACGGCCATAATCTTACAGAATTTCATGACCCAAAAAATTTTCAACCCTTTATATCTTCTATATTTATTGATCTGTGCTCAAAATAACTATAGTTTATAATTGAGAAAAACAAAGTGTATAAGAGAAAAAAATTACATATGAATACGTACTTCACAGTGGGAGATATAGAACGGCCATAATCTTACAGAATTTCATGACCCAAAAAATTTTCAACCCTTTATAACTTCTACATTTTTAGATCTGTGCACAAAATAAATATAGTTTATAATTGAGAAAAACAAATTGTACAAGAGAACAAAATTTCATATGAATACGTGGTTCACAATGGGAGATATAGAACGGCCATAATCTTACAGAATTTCATGACCCAAAAAATTTTCAACCTTTTATATCTTCTACATTTATAGATCTGTGCACAAAATAACTATAGTTTATAATTGAGAAAAACAAAGTGTACAAGAGAACCAAATTTCATACGAATACGAGGTTCACAGTGGAAGATATAGAACGGCCAAAATCTTACAGAATTTCATGACCCAAAAAATTTTCAACCCTTTATATCTTCTACATTTTTAGATCTGTGCACAAAATAACTATAGTTTATAATTGAGAAAAACAAAGTGTACAAGAGAACAAAATTTCAAACGAATACGTGGTTCACAGTGGGAGATATAGAACGGCCATAATCTTACAGAATTTCATGACCCAAAAAATTTTCAACCATTTATATCTTCTATATTTATTGATCTGTGCTCAAAATAACTATAGTTTATAATTGAGAAAAACAAAGGGTATAAGAGAAAAAAATTACATATCAATACGTACTTCACAGTGGGAGATATAGAACGGCCATAATTTTACAGAATTTCATGACCCAAATATTTTTCAACCCTATTTATCTTCTACATTTATAGATCTGTGCACAAAATAACTATAGTTTATAATTGAGAAAAACAAAGTGTACAAGAGAACAAAATTTCATACGAATACGAGGTTCACAGTGGGAGATATAGAACGGCCATAATCTTACAGAATTTCATGACCCAAAAAATTTTCAACCCTTTATATCTTCTACATTTTTAGATCTGTGCACAAAATAACTATAGTTTATAATTGAGAAAAACAAAGTGTACAAGAGAACAAAATTTCATACGAATACGTGGTTCACAATGGGAGATATAGAACGGCCATAATCTTACAGAATTTCATGACCTAAAAAATTTTCAACTTTTTATATCTTCTACATTTATAGATCTGTGCACAAAATAACTATAGATTATAATTGAGAAAAACAAAGTGTACAAAAGAACAAAATTTCATACGAATACGTGGTACACAGTGGTAGATATAGAACGGCCATAATCTTACAGAATTTCATGACCCAAAAAATTTTCAACCATTTATATCTTCTACATTTATTGATCTGTGCTCAAAATAACTATAGTTTATAATTGAGAAAAACAAAGTGTACAAGAGAACAAAATTCCATATCAATACGTGGTTCACAGTGGGAGATATAGAAAGGCCATAATTTTACAGAATTTCATGACCCAAAAATTTTTCAACTTTTTATATCTTCTGCATTTATAGATCTGTGCACAAAATAACTATAGTTTATAATTGAGAAAAACAAAGTTTACAAGAGAACCAAATTTCATACGAATACGTGGTTCACAGTGGGAGATATAGAACGGCCATAATCTTACAGAATTTCATGACCCAAAAAATTTTCAACCCTTTATATCTTCTACATTTATAGATCTGAGCACAAAATAACTATAGTTTATAATTGAGAAAAACAAAGTGTACAAGAGAACAAAATTCCATATCAATACGTGGTTCACAGTGGGAGATATAGAACGGCCATAATTTTACAGAATTTCATGACCCAAAAAATTTTCAACTTTTTATATCTTCTGCATTTATAGATCTGTGCACAAAATAACTATAGTTTATAATTGAGAAAAACAAAGTGTACAAGAGAACCAAATTTCATACGAATACGTGGTTCACAGTGGGAGATATAGAACGGCCATAATCTTACAGAATTTCATGACCCAAAAAATTTTCAACCCTTTATATCTTCTACATTTATAGATCTGAGCACAAAATAACTATAGTTTATAATTGAGAAAAACAAAGTGTACAAGAGAACAAAATTTCATACGAATACGTGGTTCACAGTGGGATATATAGAACGGCCATAATTTTACAGAATTTCATGACCCAAAAAATTTTCAACCCTTTATATCTTCTACCTTTTTAGATCCGTGCACAAAATAACTATAGTTTATAATTGAGAAAAACAAAGTGTACAAGAGAACAAAATTCTATATCAATACTTGGTTCACAGTGGGAGATATAGAACGGCCATAATTTTACAGAATTTCATGACCCAAAAAATTTTCAACCCTTTATATCTTCTACATTTATAGATCTGAGCACAAAATAAGTATAGTTTATAATTGAGAAAAACAAAGTGTACTAGAGAACAAAATTTCATACGAATACGAGGTTCACAGTGGGAGATATAGAACGGCCATAATCTTACAGAATTTCATGACCCAAAAAATTTTCAACCCTTTATATCTTCTACCTTTTTAGATCTGTGCACAAAATAACTATAGTTTATAATTGAGAAAAACAAAGTGTTCATGAGAACAAAATTTCATACGAATACGTGGTTCACAGTGGGATATATAGAACGGCCATAATTTTACAGAATTTCATGACCCAAAAAATTTTCAACCCTTTATATCTTCTACCTGTTTAGATCCGTGCACAAAATAACTATAGTTTATAATTGAGAAAAACAAAGTGTACAAGAGAACAAAATTTCAAACGAATACGTGGTTCACAGTGGGGGATATAGAACGGCCATAATCTTACAGAATTTCATGACCCAAAAAATTTTCAACCCTTTATATCTTCTATATTTATTGATCTGTGCTCAAAATAACTATAGTTTATAATTGAGAAAAACAAAGTGTATAAGAGAAAAAAATTACATATCAATACGTACTTCACAGTGGGAGATATAGAACGGCCATAATTTTACAGAATTTCATGACCCAAATATTTTTCAACCCTATTTATCTTCTACATTTATAGATCTGTGCACAAAATAACTATAGTTTATAATTGAGAAAAACAAATTGTACAAGAGAACAAAATTTCATATGAATACGTGGTTCACAATGGGAGATATAGAACGGCCATAATCTTACAGAATTTCATGACCCAAAAAATTTTCAACCTTTTATATCTTCTACATTTATAGATCTGTGCACAAAATAACTATAGTTTATAATTGAGAAAAACAAAGGGTATAAGAGAAAAAAATTACATATCAATACGTACTTCACAGTGGGAGATATAGAACGGCCATAATTTTACAGAATTTCATGACCCAAATATTTTTCAACCCTATTTATCTTCTACATTTATAGATCTGTGCACAAAATAACTATAGTTTATAATTGAGAAAAACAAAGTGTACAAGAGAACAAAATTTCATACGAATACGAGGTTCACAGTGGGAGATATAGAACGGCCATAATCTTACAGAATTTCATGACCCAAAAAATTTTCAACCCTTTATATCTTCTACATTTTTAGATCTGTGCACAAAATAACTATAGTTTATAATTGAGAAAAACAAAGTGTACAAGAGAACAAAATTTCATACGAATACGTGGTTCACAATGGGAGATATAGAACGGCCATAATCTTACAGAATTTCATGACCTAAAAAATTTTCAACTTTTTATATCTTCTACATTTATAGATCTGTGCACAAAATAACTATAGATTATAATTGAGAAAAACAAAGTGTACAAAAGAACAAAATTTCATACGAATACGTGGTACACAGTGGGAGATATAGAACGGCCATAATCTTACAGAATTTCATGACCCAAAAAATTTTCAACCATTTATATCTTCTACATTTATTGATCTGTGCTCAAAATAACTATAGTTTATAATTGAGAAAAACAAAGTGTACAAGAGAACAAAATTCCATATCAATACGTGGTTCACAGTGGGAGATATAGAAAGGCCATAATTTTACAGAATTTCATGACCCAAAAATTTTTCAACTTTTTATATCTTCTGCATTTATAGATCTGTGCACAAAATAACTATAGTTTATAATTGAGAAAAACAAAGTTTACAAGAGAACCAAATTTCATACGAATACGTGGTTCACAGTGGGAGATATAGAACGGCCATAATCTTACAGAATTTCATGACCCAAAAAATTTTCAACCCTTTATATCTTCTACATTTATAGATCTGAGCACAAAATAACTATAGTTTATAATTGAGAAAAACAAAGTGTACAAGAGAACAAAATTCCATATCAATACGTGGTTCACAGTGGGAGATATAGAACGGCCATAATTTTACAGAATTTCATGACCCAAAAAATTTTCAACTTTTTATATCTTCTGCATTTATAGATCTGTGCACAAAATAACTATAGTTTATAATTGAGAAAAACAAAGTGTACAAGAGAACCAAATTTCATACGAATACGTGGTTCACAGTGGGAGATATAGAACGGCCATAATCTTACAGAATTTCATGACCCAAAAAATTTTCAACCCTTTATATCTTCTACATTTATAGATCTGAGCACAAAATAACTATAGTTTATAATTGAGAAAAACAAAGTGTACAAGAGAACAAAATTTCATACGAATACGTGGTTCACAGTGGGATATATAGAACGGCCATAATTTTACAGAATTTCATGACCCAAAAAATTTTCAACCCTTTATATCTTCTACCTTTTTAGATCCGTGCACAAAATAACTATAGTTTATAATTGAGAAAAACAAAGTGTACAAGAGAACAAAATTCTATATCAATACTTGGTTCACAGTGGGAGATATAGAACGGCCATAATTTTACAGAATTTCATGACCCAAAAAATTTTCAACCCTTTATATCTTCTACATTTATAGATCTGAGCACAAAATAAGTATAGTTTATAATTGAGAAAAACAAAGTGTACTAGAGAACAAAATTTCATACGAATACGAGGTTCACAGTGGGAGATATAGAACGGCCATAATCTTACAGAATTTCATGACCCAAAAAATTTTCAACCCTTTATATCTTCTACCTTTTTAGATCTGTGCACAAAATAACTATAGTTTATAATTGAGAAAAACAAAGTGTTCATGAGAACAAAATTTCATACGAATACGTGGTTCACAGTGGGATATATAGAACGGCCATAATTTTACAGAATTTCATGACCCAAAAAATTTTCAACCCTTTATATCTTCTACCTGTTTAGATCCGTGCACAAAATAACTATAGTTTATAATTGAGAAAAACAAAGTGTACAAGAGAACAAAATTTCAAACGAATACGAGGTTCACAGTGGGAGATATAGAACGGCCATAATCTTACAGAATTTCATGACCCAAAAAATTTTCAACCCTTTATATCTTCTATATTTATTGATCTGTGCTCAAAATAACTATAGTTTATAATTGAGAAAAACAAAGTGTATAAGAGAAAAAAATTACATATCAATACGTACTTCACAGTGGGAGATATAGAACGGCCATAATTTTACAGAATTTCATGACCCAAATATTTTTCAACCCTATTTATCTTCTACATTTATAGATCTGTGCACAAAATAACTATAGTTTATAATTGAGAAAAACAAAGTGTACAAGAGAACAAAATTTCATACGAATACGAGGTTCACAGTGGGAGATATAGAACGGCCATAATCTTACAGAATTTCATGACCCAAAAAATTTTCAACCCTTTATATCTTCTACATTTTTAGATCTGTGCAAAAAATAACTATAGTTTATAATTGAGAAAAACAAAGTGTACAAGAGAACAAAATTTCATACGAATACGTGGTTCACAGTGGGAGATATAGAACGGCCATAATCTTACAGAATTTCATGACCCAAAAAATTTTCAACCCTTTATATTTTCTAAATTTATAGATCTGAACACAAAATAACTATAGTTTATAATTGAGAAAACAAAGTGTACAAGAGAACAAAATTTCATACGAATACGTGGTTAACAGTGGGATATATAGAACGGCCATAATTTTACAGAATTTCATGACCCAAAAAATTTTCAACCCTTTATATCTTCTACCTTTTTAGATCCGTGCACAAAATAACTATAGTTTATAATTGAGAAAAACAAAGTGTACAAGAGAACAAAATTCTATATCAATACTTGGTTCACAGTGGGAGATATAGAACGGCCATAATTTTACAGAATTTCATGACCCAAAAAATTTTCAACCCTTTATATCTTCTACATTTATAGATCTGAGCACAAAATAAGTATAGTTTATAATTGAGAAAAACAAAGTGTTCATGAGAACAAAATTTCATACGAATACGTGGTTCACAGTGGGAGATATAGAACGGCCATAATCTTACAGAATTTCATGACCCAAAAAATTTTCAACCCTTTATATCTTCTACATTTATAGATCTGAGCACAAAATAACTATAGTTTATAATTGAGAAAAACAATGTGTACAAGAGAACAAAATTTCATACGAATACGTGGTTCACAGTGGGATATATAGAACGGCCATAATTTTACAGAATTTCATGACCCAAAAAATTTTCAACCCGTTATATCTTCTACCTTTTTAGATCTGTGCACAAAATAACTATAGTTTATAATTGAGAAAAACAAAGTGTACAAGAGAACAAAATTCCATATCAATACGTGGTTCACAGTGGGAGATATAGAACGGCCATAATTTTACAGAATTTCATGACCCAAAAAATTTTCAACCCTTTATACCTTCTACCTTTTTAGATCTGTGCACAAAATAAGTATAGTTTATAATTGAGAAAAACAAAGTGTACATGAGAACAAAATTCCATATCAATTCGTGGTTCACAGTGGGAGATATAGAACGGACATAATTTTACAGAATTTCATGACCCAAAAAATTTTCAACCCTTTATATCAGTGGTTCTTAACCTTTTCATGGACGTGGAACACAATTATATGTATATATTTTTCTCGCTGAACACTAACATTAAATAATTTGAAATTCGGTATTTAGCAAGAACTTAAAATTAAAAAAAAAGGAACAATTTTTTGTTTCCGTATCTTTCCTAAGTTTCTAAATTTCAATACATTTAACACTTGGACCATATTCGCGGTACACCGGTTAAGAACCACTGGTCTAGAGACTCGTGAAGAAGTCCAAGTCTACAAAAATTAACCGAAAAGTATTTATTGAAGACGCTCAGAAAAAAAGGCTCGCCAAAACGTGGTTCAAACCATTGGTTGAAAAGCCATAAAAATGGATGATTAAATTAGTTTGATTAACGATTGAAATTGAACTAATTCGGTGATTAAAATTAAAGTTCAATTTAATTCTCAGATTTAATCATAATTTTTTTAGTTTGATTAACGATTAAATCTGAAATTTAATTGATTAAATAATTGTCATATGATTAATATTACGATTAAATTCGCTGATTAAATTCTGATTAAAATTTAAAATAAAAATCAATTAAAACAATTAATCAATTAAATTTAGAATTTAATTGTTTTTTTAATCAGTGCCCGACTCTGTCTCTAACCAGTAAACTTGGCTTCAACAATTAGAAGTAATGTATTGAATAATTAATAGAATTAATTAAAAATCTTGACATTAAAAGTAATTAAAATGTAAACACTTACATAAGAGGCGTGGTGTATGAATCTCATTTTTACTATTGGATGTGAATTCTTCTTTACAATATTATCTTGTCACAGATGGAAGACTGTAACAAATTCCACAATATTAATCATTAAGTTATCTTTAATTTAAACAAGAATTAATTTAGACAAATTAGATTAAAGTAAACGCCTATTATTTCATGCGGGCGGAGGAGACTAGCAAACATAACTTTACTGTAAATTTCTTTTATTAATCATTAAATAAAAAATCCAAGTCCTAAGACCGGGGAATCGAACCCAGTACCACAATACATATTAGCTTCGCAGGTCTCGCCTCTAACCGCTCGGCTACCGTGGCGCTTCCACAAATTACGAGTATTTATTAACTTAAATTGGTTGCCATCAATTCTCAAAACTTCTCTCTTAAATACACTGAGCGGCAAAAAATAAAGTGGCCATCCTTAAAAAAATTGTTTTAACCATTTCGTTATTGCAAAAAGTAAAATATTTTTAGCTTGCGTTTTTTTTTTTTTTTTCGGCGCATCAACTGCAAGGTTATTAGCGCCTCACGCTCTTTCCTTTCCACTCGATCTAGAATGGCGCTTGCCCAAAGTACCCAGCATCCAAAACCACGCCTTTGGATGGTCAAAGGCGGAGGGAGCTAAGGAGGTATGGTATGATGGTCTTGACTTACTCTCTTTACCATCGCATCCGACGACGGGGAGAAGTCAGCCTAACATTTCGCGCCATTCTTTAGCTAATAGCAGGGGATTGCTTGCTAAATCAGTTTACCTAAGGACTAACTAAATAAATACATTCATACCAGAAGATACATTCATACTAGAAAATACATTCTTATCAATTGTTTTGTATTACTTTTCAATAAAACAACAGTACTTTATAAAAGATCCTTTATTTAACCACCTCAGCCATGTGCTCACACAGAACCTCCGTTGCTGTTACTCGCCACTGCCAACACCCCCTTTTGTTTACAATTAATTTAATTTTAATGAAACTACTACAAAATAGAATATGTTAGAACTTTAACATACAATAATAATAACAACAATAAGGAACTTAACTTTCTTAAATTTTTTCATTTTCCTACACTCATTTTTTCTTTCATTTCTACCTTTAAACTTCCTGAATCAACCTTTTGGGTTTGATCACCACCCTTCCAAATCTAGTGATGATCTTCCCCCCCTGAACTCCTGAAATTTGTGATCCATTCTTCTGACCCGATAATGGTTCCGCTGAGTGTTGCTTTTCTTCTGGACTCCCTGATTCCGCTGTTTGTGCCATAGTCACAGTCTGCTCTGTCATTCCTACTCTACTCCTCATATCGTCATGCCATCTCTCCATCTTTCCTCCATCCTCTTTAATGTGGACTCTGTTTCTTCTGTACATGTGTCCATCAACTTTTATCATATACGACCTTTTATCAATTTTTGCCTTGATTATTCCAGATTTCCATATTACACTTTTGACTCCCGGATTTATTAATATCTTTACTTTCTGGCCTATTTTCAACGTTCCCAAATCTCTTGCCTTTTTGTCGTATTCATTTTTGTACTTGTGTTTTTTAATATCTATTTCCTTTCTAGCCTTTGTCAGATGAACTTTCGTTTGAAGAGATTTGTCTGTTCCTGGTACCATAGTTCTAATGTGGCGACCAAACATTCTTTGAGCTGGACTTGTTGTCATCATTATATTTGGGGTACTTCTCCAAGTGAGCAGTGCCGCCTCCAAATCGCCTCCTTCTTCTCTGATTTTTAACAATTTCTTTGTCTGTTTTACTGCTGCCTCTGCTCTGCCGTTCGACTGATGATGGTATGGTGAAGAAATTTTCATGTTAAAACCCCACTTTTGTGAGAATGAAACAAATTCTTTGGAGCAAAAATTTGTTCCTCCGTCACTAAACAGAACTTTTGGTACCCCATACCTTGCAAATGTCTTCTTCAGCCATTCAATAGTACTTGATGTACTGGTATCCTTTATTCTTCCAAATTCGAAGAATCCCGAAAAATAGTCCACACATACAATGTACACCAATCCTTTGAACCAAAATATATCCACCGTCACATCCTCCCAAGGATATGTTGGGGTTTTCCTTAATATAAGAGTCTCTTTTTGGTTTCTTTTATCATCAAGATTTCTGCAGATCACACACTGTCTCACTTTTTTTTCAATATCTTGGTTCATTTTGAACCAGAAGATTCTAGTCCTTGCATATCTTATGCATGATTCCACCCCCTGATGTCCGCAATGAATTTTCTCCATCAGTTCATCTCTCATTCCTGCCGGAACATATATTTTCTGACCTTTTAATATTATTCGATCCGCTATTGTTAGTTCATCTCTAATTTTCCACCAGTCTCGCACTTCCTCAGGTACTAATTTTATATCGTGTGGCCAACCATTTAATATATATGATTTTACCATGTCTATTCCAGCTTCCTTTTCCAGGTTTTCTATTATTTCTTTTAGTGTTTTCAAGCGCATTCCTGTCTGCCCAAAAACATCTGTTTCTGACACTATTTTTGCGATCACTAACTCTTCATCAGGCATTTCATCTAACGGCAATCGAGACAATGCGTCTGCAATGCTCACTTCAGCACCTATTTTAAAATTTATGACTAAATCAAACCCTATTAGCTCCAGAAGCATCCGTTGAATCCTTTTTGGTGCTTCACTCATACTCTTTTTAAATATCGTTTCCAACGGCTTGTGGTCTGATTCCACTTGAATCTTCTTCCCAAATATATATTTTTCGAACCGCTTTACCCCAAATAAAATTGCTAAGGTCTCCTTCTTAATTTGTGCGTATTTCTTTTCTGCCTTGGTCAATGTTCTAGAGGCATACTCGACCGGTAGCCCATCCTGTAACAGCACTGCTCCTAAACCATAACTGCTTGCATCCACTTGAAGAAAAATTTCTTTGTTTTCATCAAAATATTTTAAAATTGGTGTCTTCATCAATCTAGTTTTTATGGCTTTCCACGCCTCTTCTTGTGCTCCTTCCCAGCTTCCACCTTCTTTAAGCGGTAATTAAGAATTTCCTTATCCAGGGCTAATATCAGCGCCTCAATGTCTTCCTCGTTTTCCATCTGCAACTGGCCGATTATTCGTAATCCCTCCTTACCAATAATCGTCTTGAAAACTGCCGACCTGCGTCTGCTGGATTCTTTTTCTAGACCCGTACCTATCTCATAGTTGTGCCACATTCGTTTAAAAATCCTCCAATTCTCAACCAGTCCCGGGCCCGCCTCCAAATAGCTTGGAATGGGCAAGTTCGAATACATCGACATTGTTATTTTACTTATCACGAATTAAAAATCAAATTCGACCACTTCTGACACCATGTTTTGTATTACTTTTCAATAAAACAACAGTACTTTATAAAAGATCCTTTATTTAACCACCTCAGCCATGTGCTCACACACAACCTCCGTTGCTGTTACTCGCCACTATATATTTACTTTTATACATTTTTACTAATAAATACATTTATACCAGCAAGTACATTCATACCAATAAATACATTCTTACTAATACATACACACTTTTTACATTCACTCTGGAGGAGTGTACTCGATATTCCACTCCTCGCTTAAGATATCCTAACCTAGCCTAACCTAACTGAACTAAATTTTACTATACAAGTTACTACTCTTCAAAAAGTCAAACAGCTTTTCTATATAAGGGGAACCCTCTTTTAAAATTGCCCGTAAGTTACATGGTAGTCCTGTTCTTTGTCTCTTTCCTTTAAGTGCCTGACACTCTTCTAACATGTGGATCACGGTCAGTCTTTCTCTACATAGTGGGCATTTCGGCTTTCTTCCATTCACTAGCAGGTATCCGTGAGTGACTCTTGTATGCCCAATTCTAAGCCTGGTGAGCACTACCGACTCTCTACGCGGGAAGTTCTCTACTGTTTGATTGAACACTTGTGGCTTAATTTTCTTCAACTTCTCATTTAAGAGATCCCATTGGGACTGCCACTTTCTAAACATGGAGTACTTCGCAAATGTTTTTAAGTCGGCCGGTCTGACAGGGATGGCTAGATCCGCATTTAAGCAGGCAGCCTGTTTGGCCGCTGCATCAGCTCTCTCGTTTCCAGCCACCCCTATATGACCTGGTACCCATACAAAGATTACCTTTTTACCACATGTATTCAGATTATGCAATATCTCATGGATACGGATAATAAATGGGTCGTCTGAGAATCTATCCTGAAGGGCCTTTATTGCGCTGAGAGAGTCTGTCAGCACCAGGGCTTAAGAGTACTTTCTTTCAGATATCGTTTTTAATGCTTGCCAAATGGCATACGTTTCGGCTGTGTACACTGTAGCATGCGAGGGAAGTGTCCACGTGGCGGTGACTCCATGAGTGTAGATGGCACATCCTACACCGTTGTCTATCTTTGAGCCATCAGTGTAAATGGGCCGGTAATCCATATAGAAATTTAAAATTTCTAAGAGTTTCTGCCTATAGAGTACAGGAGTAGTTTCTTCTTTCTTATGTGCTGTCAGATCCAACCTAATTCGTGGAGAGTTCATTAACCAAGGAGGAAAAGAGAAAATAATGAAGAGAAATACTGTCAAACTAATATACGAGGTCTGTAAATTAAGTAATGAGACCTGATTTTTTAAAATTTTTGTATAACTTCCTTCAGAAGCCACACAGCGCTGGAGACGTTTCTTCCACTCCACATAGCAGTGCTCGAACACCGATACTGGAATAGCCTTCAGCTAGTAACGGTTACAGCCGTCTGCAATGTTTTCGACTGTCCCAAAATGAGTTCCCTTCAGGTGATTTTTCCAACTTTGGCAAGAGAAAAAAGTCACAAGGACTCAAGTCAGGCGAATATGGAGGCTGAGGAGCCACAGGAATGATTTTACTCGGCCAAAAACTCGTTTATTGAAATTGCTGTGTGACAAGGAGCATTATCGTGATGCAACACCCACTTGTTCTTGATGTTTGGATGTCACACGAATGGATCCCTTATTCGAAGTTTTTCAAGAACCTCTCGGTAAAAGTGTTGATTGACCGTGTGACGTTGAGGTAGGAAACTCTTTGTGGACGATTCCGTGGATATCGAAAAAACAAATCAGCATGCATTTGATCTTCGTCTTCACCATCCTTGCTTTTTTGGGCAGTAAAAATTTAAAAAAAAATGAGTTGAAATAAAATTACGATTGTCGGCAAGGCAGAAAGTCAATGTCAGTGGTTACTGTAACCTTAATTTTGTTTTTTTAAGTTAAATTTATCACAAATAATTACATAAATAAAAGCAAGGGAAAGAGTATTCTGCTAACCTCCAAAAACAAAACAAAAGTCGAATTTACATTACAGTGTATGCTTTTGTTGCAAACCTTTATTTGAATCATTGAGGAAGTCCTCTAACAAAAAATTATTTTCCTCAACATACAGGATAGGGAATAACAAGTTATATGGTAAACAATACACAATAGTTTCATTCAATACCTAACCTTGATTTATAAACTAATGAACATTTTTTTTTACATTCAATGTTCTACTTTCCATTCACTGATCTGATGGTTTTTAGAAAAATAATTAAATGAAAATAAACTACAGCTATTTCAATAAAAAGCTAATGCAACAACAGTCCAATATTACTAGCTTTTATGTATAAATTGCATTTTTTGACATTTTTAATGAAAATACGGTTTACAAAATACGATTTGGCTTTATAACCATTTCATATACAATCTAAAATCTATATGTACAATTAGCTAACCAAGTTTAACGAAAAACGAGTGACATCATCTTAAAAGAAACTACTGATTATAAAACCGCCTTCTACAAATGAGCTTAATTAATCATAAGTCCATGCCAATTTTTATTGTTTAATATAATTATTATTATTTTTAATGATTTAGGGCGCGACAAGATCTGAGATTATTAGCGCCCAGTGCTTTTTTCAGTGTACTACCGGCCTCCGGACAATGTTTTCTCGTTACAGATAACACTGTCCATAACAGGACAGTGAGCTGTAAGAAGCTCTTAGGAAGAGAAAATACGAGGGTCGTTTGAAAAGTCCGTGCAAAAATAAAAACTACTTAATTTTTTGGGGTAAACCTTTTTTATTTTTCAACATAGTCTCCTTTTAGGCTTATACACTTCGTCCAACGCTGCTCTAGTTTGTTGATCCCTTCCGAATAATAGGATTTGTCCAAGTCTGAAAAATAGCCATTCGTTTCTGCAATCACCTCCTCGTTTGAATAAAATCTTTTTCCCGCCAGCCATTTCTTCATATTGGGGAACAAATAGTAGTCCGAGGGAGCCAAGTCTGGAGAATAGGGGGGATGTGAAACGAGTTGGAACCCTATTTCCATTAATTTTGCGACCACAACTGCTGAGGTGTGAGCTGGTGCGTTGTCGTGATGGAAAAGGACTTTTTTGTGGGCCAATCGTGGGCGTTTTTCTTGCAGCTCGGTTTTCAAACGGTCCAATAACGATGAATAATATGCACCTGTAATAGTTTTACCCTTTTCCAGATAGTCGATGAGGATTATTCCTTGCGAATCCCAAAAGACCGTCGCCATAATCTTTCCGGCCGAAGGAACGGTCTTCGCCTTTTTTTGGCACAGATTCCCCCTTGGTAACCCATTGTTTAGATTGTTCTTTGGTCTCAGGAGTGTAGTGATGTATCCATGTTTCATTCACAGTGACGAAACGACGCTTTAAGTCCTGCGGATTCTTCTGGAACAGCTGCAAACCGTCCTTGCAACACTTCACACGATTTCGTTTTTGGTCAAGCGTGAGCAATCGCGGCACCCTTCTTGCGGATAGCTTTGTCATGTCCAAATGTTGTTGCAAAATATTATGTACCCGTTCATTCGAGATGTCCACAGCACTAGCAATCTCACGCACCTTCACTCTTCTGTCATCCATCACCATATCATGGATTTTATCAATGATTTCTGGAGTATTAACCTCAACAGGGCGTCCAGAACGATCAGCGTCACTTGTGCCCATATGGCCACTCCGAAAATTTTGAAACCACTTATAAACTGTTCTAATCGAAGGTGCAGAGTCACCATAATGTTTATCAAGCTTCTCTTTAGTCTCCTGAGGCGTTTTGCCTTTCATAAAGTAGTGTTTAATCAACACACGAAATTCTTTTTCGTCCATTTTTTGAAAATCACTCGACTTCCTCGATTCAAACGAATGCCAAACACAAAGAAATAGACCGATCTGGCTGAAACTTGGTGTGTGTTCATCCAAGAGATGCTACTAACTGAACATAACCTCGATACGCGCCAGTAGTGCTATCTCTCTGACTTTGCACGGACTTTTCAAACGACCCTCTTAGCAGCTGGATTCGAACCCGGGACCTCCGCGTGGGAGTTCAGTACGCTAACCGCATAGCTAATCCTCTCCCTTCTTCTTCTTATTATTATTAAAACTGTCCGTGTAGGACAGTTGTATGAGGGTTGATTTTGGTAAAGGTTTCAATGAAATCTAATGAATAGGAAGGGAGATATACGTAAAGGTTTGAAATTTCGATGGAAATGAAATCCTTCAAATTTTTAACTCTTATATCTCAATAACTACAATCCAGAGTAGTTCTTATATCTCAATAACTACAATCCAGAGTAGTTCTTATATCTCAATAACTATGCTATTTATGTCAGTTATAGAGTTAACTATTCTCTACATTTTGGTAAAGGTTTCATTGAAATCTAATGAATAGGAAGGGAGATATAAAGGTTTGAAATTTCGATGGAAATGAAATCCTTCAAATTTTAAACTCTTATATCTCAATAACTACAATCCAGAGTAGTTCTTATATCTCAATAACTACAATCCAGAGTAATAAATAGAGTAGTAAACAATCTATTTTAGAACCTGTATTCAACTTAAAATGTTTATTTTCAGGCTAGCGGAGCATATTTTGAACTAATTTAATGCCATTGTTCCTTTACCTAAGGAATGTTAAGATTCTCTTTAAGCAAGTATAGTAAGTAGCATTCTGGCTAACACATTATACCACCACTGATCGAAATTGTAAATATAATTTTAGTATTAAACTAGTCAATGAAATTAATTTGGTTGTAGCCATTCTGTTAGTTAATGTATGCTATGAGTTAAGGTCGTTTAGGCAAGGCTGTACAAACAAAGACCTTACCAATAATAATCACATTCATTCATATATTCTGCATTGATTAAAGAGATATACATATATACTATATATTCACTGTTGAATCACATGTTACAATAAATACAACCATAACTACTAGTAAATAACTATAATTTTTATACCAAAGAACGGAAGCAGGAAATGGAATTTCATTATGAATCAGTCTCAAATAGTCAATCAGTTTTATTGGGTGTCCACAACAATAAAGTTACCTACATACTGTTTAAAAGGCAAATATTCAAAATATTCTTTACATAATTCAAGACATAGTTATAACAGGGAAAAAAAGTAAAAATGAAATGTTTTAATTATTTCAAATCACAACTGGGACTTTTACTAAATTTTATACCTTTAAACACAAAGCATTTGAGGGAAGGGATTAGCTATGAGGTTAGCATACTGGACTCCCACGCGGAGGTCCCGGGTTCGAATCCAGCAGCTGACCCTTAGATTTTCTCTTCCTAGGAGCTTCTTACAGCTCACTGTTCGGTGATGGACAGTGTTGTCTGTAACGAGAGAACACTGTCCGGAGGCCGGCAGTGCACTGAAAAAAGCTCCGGGCGCCAGCCAATAACCTTAGATGTTGACGCGCCTTAAATCATAAAAAAAAAAAAAAAGAAGCATTTAAGAAAACTATTGTTTTATTAATATTCCTGGCTGATAATTTAGAAGCAGTATTATGGGCTTAAAAACTTCTTAATCTTCTGTCAATTGTAATAATCTATTTGCTAGTCTGATTAAGACAAATCCAATCTTATAACTACTATAAATACAACCAAAATCGTAAGCAAACTCAAATCTTAGGATTACAATACGTTCTTTAGAAATTTCTCCATCGACTATCAACTCAACTCGAATTTATAATAATCTGCAGCAGCTGATAGAGGGATTACGAATGTTTTTGCTACAACGCTCCAACGTGAAGAGTCGACTCTTTGCCAAATACTTCAAGACATTGATATATATATAAATCACTATCCGTCCACTTTTGGTGGACGAATTTACGGTTTCAAAACGCAGGTTACCTCGAGAGTCGATGAAAATAGATTATTTAAAAAAATAAATAAAAAATACCGTAGTTATATGAACCAATTTGTGTTAGGTATGAGGTAAAAGAAGGTCAAATCAAGGGACGAACATCTCGACCATGGTTAAACTAAAAGTTGATACGGTGAGCAGGATATGTGGTCATAGTGAACATATCAAAAAATGTTAGAAAGATTTTTACCGAGCGACTGTTTGTAACCAAGTAAGTTGTGAATGATGAAAACAGGCAGTTAAGCCTCCGCAATTAAGATTGTTGCAGCCAGAAACAATAGAAAACTGGGGCAGAAGTAGCGCAGAAAGCCAGAGGACCCAAAGATGGATTGTAGTGGTAAAATGAATGAGTATCTCTACAGTCGTTCACAACCTGCTGAAGCCAAATCAAGATGATCTAAGGAAATCTGTAAAAGAAATAAAACCGCTTCAACTAGTATTAATCTGCTAAATCATCAAATCCGCAAAGGAATGATGTCCAGCACAGAAATTCATCAATATGAAATCTCCTATATTCTGTAATTTCCAGAAAATGGAAACAATCAGAAAATATAATTTTAAGTCACTAAATTTTCCATCTAGTTATCCCCCAATCACTTTATTCATCATCCTTCACAGAATTTTGAAAATAATAATCCTTATTACTTGCATGAATCGTCAAGAAACAAAAATATTCATGCAACAGCACATATAATGTGTAATGGTTGTTAATTATTTTCAAATGATTTGTTTTATTGAACTTTTTTTTTTTTTTACAACAATGAAGCATTTCAAAACCATTCATGGTTTAGCTTCAGTTTTCTTTTGAATTATAACTCATATAGACAATGTTCATTATAAGAAGCACCCAGAAATGGACTTAATAGAAGTCAAATAAACATTCAACAGTGCCTTGGAATTTGCAATAGCAAGTCTTCTGTTTTGGTTAATAGAATACAGCTACCTCACTTATCACTTTAAATTTTTCTCTTCATGTATTGATAACAGCTACCTCTCACTGTCAGACCATTTCACTATCTTGTTGTGGTCTCCAGAAGTTCCATTGTACTTCAGATTTGTTTAATTCTCTTGTAAAAACTCAAATCTAGCCCTGGAAATATTAATCTTACCCTATGTGTTGATGATGTTGCCATCTGGTGAATAGAATTAGAAATAAAACAAAGGTTTTTAGTTGAAACATAAACAAACACAAACCAGGGCAAGCTGAGTGTAATTATTTTTCCAAATGAAGGCCGTTAATTCTGCACGATGTTGTAGGTAACTATATGGAATATCTTAAGACTAAAAGTAATTCATCTTTGATATTAGGCCTAAGACTAAACTTGACTGCTCACATATAAAACAGAATTTAAAGATTACAACAGCCTTTCGACTGTTCTTTCCACTCCGCGCTCGTAAATCTTAAATGTACTGTAGGAAATAATTATTCCTATACAAAGTGGACATCACACCACGTGCCTGCCCATGCTTGCCCTTCTTGGGGCTTCACTTTTAAGTCAAATCTTCCTAAATTCGTAATTATGCAGAACGAAGTCCTCCTTTTCATTAACAATTATCTCAGCAATATCACCAACTGATATTTAACCAAATGTTAAAAAAGAATAAAACATTAAAATTCCTGATCAAAATTAACAGGATCCTATGCCAGCGTTTTCCAACTCGCGAAGCTTTTTTATCAGAGATATCTCTTCTTTTTAGGTATCAAGAAGCCACAAAATTTTAATATTATACAGGTGCCTCATTAGGCTGTAAAATAAGCTAGAAGTGTCGAATGGTAATAGCTATATTATGAAAAATTCGCTTGCCTTCAATTCACTCACAATTACTCTTTAATAAGTAAAGACTATATTTTTCTGTTAAGAACTTCACAAAATATAAAACGTTATTTTGTGAACGAACCTTTAAATTAACTGCACTATTTTATTTTTTTTGCTTCCATTAAAGTTCACAACCCAACAATATTCAGCGATTTTTGAACGGTTGTCAATATGAACAAGTAATTTTTAGTGATTTTCTGGCATCATATTTTCATATCGCACAATGGTCATTTGGATGAATCAGGTGTGCCATATCTACGGAGATGATGTGGAGAAGGTTATGACCACTGGATGAGTCTAAAGCTTTGCAACTACTGCGGCTCTGGCAGATTTAATGGTGGTCTTTTATTTAGATCAAGAAGTACTGCCCAACACTAGCCTTCGCAGGGCTCTCTCCTTGCTAGCGGCGATGTTAATATGCTGGTTAGTGACATAGGTAATTCGGGCTAAGGTTGGCAGCTCCAATCCTCACCAAGCGGGTATGTCAGTACATTACCATAATTCTCATAAAGTGAGGATATCCACTGCAGAACTTGCTAACTTTAATGATGTCAGCTAGCTCCTACTTAAGGTAATTGCCAGCAATCGTAATGAATGCCGTCTATTTTCTAAATTTAAAATCCTGCAGAACCTAGTCGAATAAATTTATTTATTTAAAACAGTATTTTATTTTTCACAGCATCTAAATTATTCCAACAGGCATAAATAACCATTGTCACAACTTTACCTCCTGATGTTAGTAACACACACCAATTAGAAATAAATAAAATACTTATCAGTTTAAACCATTTAAACAGCTTATAAGACTAAAAGAAGAACATTTCTGCTTTGCTCAATTAACTGACTACACTAGGGTGAAGGAACACACCAGAATTTCAACCTAAAAATTTTACTTCACATTTTAGATAACAATTTGTTAGCAGTAAGTCATATTATTAAGATCAACCTGTTTCAACACCTTGTACCCGCCAAAACAAAGTTCAAAATATAGAAATACTTAAATCCTTTCGATCAAGCGAACTTAATTAGGGGAGCGGGAGTGAAGTCAGTCGCCTACTCACAGGGCCCCCGGTTTGCGCCGAACGACCCTCAAGTTATTTTATTTTAACCACATTAATAAAGGCTTAATAAACAATGGAATATTTAATTTCTCTTCTTATAACCATGTTTATATTTTAGTCTAACTACAAAAAAAGAAAGAAAAGAAAAAACTAGGAGACACAACTAATGCAGTTACCTGTAATTTACTAAGGACGGCTTAATTATCAACTTAAGACGTTTTATGATATTCAAGGCAGACCACAACAAAATAAAAAATTGAAAGAACAACTTAGGTTGAAGTTAGACCTCAACCTCAACTCGAAATACACTACTTACTGTAATTCATCAAAATAAGTTGACAAAATGTAATACGTACCGTAATAATGAAATTTAATAAACAATAGAAAACACGAAACTTTTCAATAAATTCAATTAAACACAAAAAATAATAAATATCATAACCCGAACAAAAATGTTAAAACATCAGCGACAAAGTCGCCATGTTACAATTAGCGGATCAAGGTAACCTCCAAATATATCATTTACTGATAAAATTTATGAATTTGTTTATTTAAAAAATTATACATTTTATAGTTGTGCCGTACAAGACCCCAATCAGGCATGTTAATTGCGAAGTTTATTATTCCTACATGTATCAATCCAAACACGATCTACAGGACTGACTGCTGCACAGTGCACACTGATGTGTGGGGATCAATTTTTTTTAAAGCCCTGATAATAGATAAAAGAGTTAACTCTTCTGCCATCTAGCGGATTTATAACGAAACACAATGGAATTTATAAAAAATAAATTTATTTAAATTAAAGGATATTACAAATTTCAGCAATATTAAGTTAAATTTTCTCCCTGCATATTCATTGTTAATTTATAGTGCGTTTACCTGCTGGGTTATCAAAAATAATTCTGAAATCAATGTTTAGGTACATATGTCCAACATGTATTATACCCAAGAGTATTATATAAACCAATGAAAGATCTTTTAATACTGCTAGCTTACAAGCTATTACAGTATTATAGTAATAATAAATGCGCCCAATAAGCTTTAATTCCTAAAGTAATGATTAATTTAAATATTTAGGAGATAATTTATTGTTAGAATGGTCCACAGGTTTAATTTTTTACGCCTTTTCTGTGGCAATGTGGCAGTTTGGGACAATTTCACAGGATGGTGGAATCAAATATTTGAGAACTTTTTAATTAGTTGTTGAAAATAATAATATTTTTAGTAATTTAGTTATAAATGATAATCTGGTTAGATAAATTAATGACAAATTCTATTCAATTATTTGCCACTAGAGCAGAATACACTCCAAACAAGGAGTTTTTTAGGGAAGGTTACAACGCTGTTATCTGTTATGTTTTTGTTTAGCAGACGATCTTACTACTAGCAATGAGCTACTGCTTGAAGCTTATAATTCAGTGTTCATTGCTTTCTTGCTTTCCAGTTGACAATTTGGAGAACATCGACGTAGGAAAATTGTAGTGGAATGTGGTTGCTGATGTTTTCGACATGTATAATTCCATTAAATGGTCCGATGAAAATTGAACTCCGGTAAGAATAGTACATCACCATTAAAAGCAACTTTGTAGAATATAATTTAGAACGTTTAGTAAAAATGGAGGTATGCGCACACTTCTTCTCACATGTATGAACTCTTCTTCCATTAGGTAGAATTATATTAAATTACAGCAAATAAGTTGTGCTACTCTTTTAATTAAAAATTCAACTTAATAAAATATTGTTTTTGCAGGTTTATCAAGAGTATTTTAAGCTCATTTATGTTCCTCAAACGAAGTTGGGAAAGTGTTGGCGTTGGCTAATAATTCCTTATTCCGAGTCCTTCAGTGGCATTGACATCGTGTTCTTATAACAAATGGGCTCTGTTAAAGAAATTGAAGGAAAGTTGCTTTGAAGATGTAGTGTCGAGGAATGAGAAAGGTATGTTAAGATAGTTTAGACATATATAGAAAATAAACGAAAGGAGGTTGACGAAATAAGTTTACAAGACGAGTCTGGATGGGAGAGTTGGAAGGAGTCGACCTTCGTGCAGATTGAGGACGTTCTTGGCAAAGGCCAGCTTAGGAGTACCCCTAATTAAGCTAATAACAATGTACCTTCCTGCAAAATTTAATTTGAAAAATTTGACTCCCAAAAAAAATTTCAATCCTTATACTGTTGATATTGGATTCAATTGACTATTGAGTTGGCCGACCATTGGACTGATTAACCCATTGTTAATTTATTTTCGAATTTCAGTTTACTGAGGCCAAAACTCCTATCATGGCAAGGGCTGTTTTTTTTGCGGTTCCTCTTAGAGGCTTCTTAATCGATGATGTGTAGTCTCAATGTCTCTCTAGTGTTGAACGTTTAGTTGAGGTTCTACTTCATGCCTCAATAGTTTTGTACAAATCAGGCTTGGAGAAGGTTTGTTCACATGAAAGTGACGTGGGAAATTATTTTAGAGAACAGTTTCTGGTAAGTCTTTTGAGCCCTAATATGATAAAACATTATTTTTGTTTGACGAGAAGTTAGTAAAATAAGCCTTCATTTGGCTACTGTGCATGGTGAACAAGAGCTATCATCCTCACGCATTAATCGTATAATTCTAAATATTGTCTGGCCCTAAACAAAACACATAAAGGGCTGAGGCTTAGTACTTAAATTTACACAAGTGGGAAGCCAATAAACATAAAAGATTGGATTGCTCCAAGATTTTTAAAGTTGCCTACAAAAATGAACAGTCGATTTGGAATTTAGTAATAATTTATCTAAAATAGTGGTAAGTGCAAAGCCGGATTGAGATGAAAAGAGGCCCTAGGGTATTCCACTTATGAGGCCCTTTCACCTCCCATTTTTAAGTTTATAAATTACATGAGAGATAATAGAATACATCACTACTGTGACATATATCAATATGTTAAATGAAACAATCAATATGTTCACTGTTTTTAGAATAGTGTAATTTTAATTTTGCTAACAATTTGAATGTAGGTCCCTCTTGATCTTGAGGCCCTAGGCTGAAGCCTGGTTAGCCTATAGGAAAATCCGGCCCTGGGAAAATGTAAATCATTTTTGGGAAGGTATCCAATTCACACTTACCATTACAATATACATTTCACTACACTCTTCAGGTAGGACTTTTGATTGCAAAAGTTAAAAAAAAAATCGTTTGACGCTGGTTAAAACAGACGTACGTCCAAGTTCAGATCTTGCGTACAGGTGGAATATTGACATATATAGAATAACTTTAAATTTGGAATAATTTTAGAATTATTAGTTGATTTTGCCTTATTTAATAATTACTAAGATTTAAGAATCTCTAGGTTTAATTCTCTAATTTTCCTAAATATACGTAACTATAAAATCTTTATATCAAATTAAAATCAAGTTTTTCAATGCATATTTTTTATGAAATTTTCGAAGAATATCATTATGAAGTTGGCCAAAAACCATCTCTTTCTTGGGTATGTGTGCGTATATTTTGTATGAGTGTACAAGAGAAAGAAAATGAACAATATATTTCATCAATCTTAAAAATAAATAAAAATGTAGAGAAATATTATTGACACTAAATGAAAAACAAGTTCTGAGTGAGTTATTTTAAAGTATCTCATAAGTAATTATCATTGATTGTGTATTTAAAAAAAAGCAAAGAGGTAAAACTCAAAATTACAAAAGAAACGTTATTTACATGTGAAATAAAAATAAAAAGGAAAAAGAATAACCACGACCTTGTTCAAACAGTCGAACTGAAAAGCAGGAAATGAGAACCGGAACATAATAGAGAGGGAGTGAGTCCGGGAGTCCAACCGGAAGCCAATTATTCTACCTCGGCGAGGAGATGGTTGTTTATCCAACACATTAGTTGTGGCTAAACTATAGAATAATGTGATGTATGTATGTATTTATTTATTTTTTCTTTTTTTTTTTCCTTTTTTTTTAATTGAAAATAGAGGAATGAGTCCAGATAAGTACTTAGTTCAAGTTACTCTGATCGTCATCTATTTACTTCCATCACATTTGGCAGTTTTCGAACCCATCATCAGCATTAAACAAGGACGAGTTAAAGGGGTATGAAATTTGTTACATTACTTTGCTATAACGAATGTTAGAAGGAATTTTTTAAAACAAAACCTCATTTTTCAAGCATTAATAGATATGTTTTTTAATCAAAGGCACCATTTTTTTCCGTTTAATAACTTTTCTCGTTATCCACTTTCTTACTTAGTTTGAAGTTGAAGAATATGAAAATTAATCTCAAAATGAAAATTGCTGTAAGAGCACACTTTAAGAGGAATTAGGTTTCTACTTAATTCCAATTCTTGTTTGTATAATTCTAAACGATTCTTCGTCTAAAAGCTATGCTGATTGCTATACTAGGTAACTACGGTGAAATAAAATACTAAATAAATCTTGCTAAAAATTTGTATTAAGTAAAGTAAATTTGGTTCACTTGGACTTATTGATGACCGTTACCATTTGATCTTTAAATGAATCACGTTAGCGTTTTTTAAAAATTAATTGGAGAAGTATCTTATTTTTGTAAAAAAAAATTGAATTGGGCTGAATTAAAATTCTGATATTCTGAAATAATAATTCGAACAACGGTAGACTTTAAAGTAAATTGAAAACATCATTGTACCCAATTTATTTTTCCTTTCTTAAATAAAATAACATATTTCTATAATAATAAAATCATTATATAATGTAAACATTTTTTTATAAGAAGTAAAGTTTAATTAAGAGAAACAAAATAAATTGTTGGTTATGTAACAAACTAAAACTGTATTAATTTTATACTTTGAATGAAAGAGATAAAAACACGCACTTTATGAAAATGCCAATTTATTAATTTTCTTCATCTTATCATCTTAAAGAAAATATTTATTTATGAATCTATCAATGTTTCAGTTGAAGATGATTGCTGAAAATCGGGCCGTAGTGTTTGCTTTCCTAGGTATTCCCTATGCTGTTCCACCGCTTGGAAAATACAGATTTGCTGTAAGTTTTCTTATACCTAAGCTTTTTTACAAAATAGTCAACTCTTACGTTTAGAAATTATGCTTTTATGCAGACTGAATTATTATCAACCAATTTTTAGGCCCCGGAAAAACATGCTGGTTGGCCTGGTGATGCTCCATTTAACGCCAATGAATTTGGTCCATCTTGTATTCAACCACAAGGGGAACTAGTCCCAGATTTTTCTGTAAATCCTAGACAAGATGAAGACTGTTTACAGTTGAATGTTTGGACTGCAGAAGTAATTTTATTTGGTTATTTATTTCTTCATTTAGACCAGTTCATTAACTATAATAACTGAGTTTATTAATTTAAAGTTATTAATTACTTTAATTGTTGCAGTCATCTTTAAATTATAGAAATTCACCAGTGGTTATTTTTCTGGAAGGTGAAGGATTTGTTACCGGCTATCCAGGAAGATTTCCAGGTCAAGATCTAGCAGCAGAAGGAATCGTTATAGTTTCTGTTAGCTATAGGCTGAATGTTTTCGGTTAGAATATAATTTTCATATTTGTAATTACTTTAAAACTTTATCTTCACAATTTATTATAAAATGAAGGCTATTAATTTTATTTTGTAGGATTCCTTTGCTTAGAACATGGAGGGGCGCGTGGAAATGTTGGACTTCTTGATCAATATTTAGCATTGTTATGGGTAAGAGAGAACATTGATGCTTTTGGAGGCGATTCTAGGAGTGTAACATTAATGGGACATTCTGCAGGGGCTGCAAGTATTGGTTACCATATGGTATCACCCAGAACCCAAGGTAATATAGTGTATTATAATTGTCTCAAATTTTATGTAATAATTTTCGCCAGTATTTTCTGGCATCTTTAAAGCTTTGAGAAGTAACTACTAACAATAATTAAGCGCTTATTGTGCTTTAAAGCATACTGTCACAAAAAAATAAAAATAATCATTTAAGATATACCAAAATTTAAATACACAAGGCTGATAAGTGTGTTTGTTGATTATTTGTTTATTTTTTAAAGGATTATTTCATAGAGTGATCGTAATGTCGGGAAGTGCAACCTCCCCTTGGGCTATGTCTAAACATCCTTCAAATTCATCTTTTGAAATCGCTCGAAGTCTTGGATGTTTAAGTAGAAGACCATATTCCGTATTAAGTTGTCTTCGATCTAAGTCATCTTCAGAAATATTGAAAGCCTATGAGACTCAATATATGGTAAATATAAATTTAGTTTCCTTTATTTTGTGAATTGTCAATTTAAACATTTCTAAATTAACAGTGTGATGTAATATTCCATAGAATGGAAATTGGAGTGAATTACCTTTACCAGTTGTGGATAAATTTTTGCCAGAAATAGAACAGTATTTACCTATAAAACCTATCGAAGCTTTAAAAAAAGGAGATTTTCTAAAAATTCCTGTAATAACCGGTGTAACAAGAAACGAAGGTTCCCTTGTTGTATGTAAGTAATTTAGTTAATGCTTGTTTTCACCTTAAACTTGCTTTAAATTCAGAAACAGTTTAAAATAGCTTTAACCAACCAAATGTTGACTTCGAGTTGTTTGTAATGGTTGCTTTGTATTTTTAATTCCGATCAGATTCAAAATATTATCGACACAATAGCAAATCATCGAATGTAAAAAATACACATTTTTCATACTTCGGTGGTTGTTGTAACGATTGCTGTTGAAAAAGCTTTTTATCACTTTCTGTCTAATTATAATCTGATCTGTTTGTATAAATGTGTGTAATTTAAAATTTTTATGTATATTTGTAAGGGTGTTAATTTAAATGCTTAATTCGCAAACAGTAAAAAAAAAATCACCCGTAAGGTATTTTTTTTAAAAAAGAGAGCATTCGCTCGCACAGAAATTTACCTTCTAGCGATTCTAATTGCCAATTTACTGCAGAATGCTGTATTTCCTACTGAATCGTAAGGGAAAACTATATAAATTAGAAGTTTGTGCTAGGTTATGTTGATGTAATTCTTGGATGAAAAATAGGCTTTTAATTATAATTCGGTATCTTTATCAAGTAAATTTTTTAAAAATACTTTAATAAATTTCTCCATATTTGTAATTTCTCTCTATTTCTATATTGTTACATTCAATAAATCCTGCTAATTTGAGAGTTGATACTTTATTTCAGCTCAATTAACAGATTTATTGCAACATGGATATTCTCAGTTAAAACATCTATTTGTGACATCAGTTATTCCTTCCATATTAAGCAAATACAATTTCACAAACAGCCATAATATCAAAGAATTGAAAGCAATACTAAATTGGTATTATATTGATTCAATAAAAGAAGGCGATGTTATGGCATTAATAACGAAATTAATTGACGTAAGTAACTCATTCATAAGTAATATGTAGATTTTATTTAATTATTAGTTTGCGCAAACCAGTAAACTTCTTGACAAATTTCATTTTACAGATCTATTCAGATACCCAGTTTAGGGCTCCTCATATGAGACAGTTATTGTATTTGTCAGATATTACAAATAATCCACGAAATACGGTATACGCATATGAGTTTGATCAAGAAGATAATCACTTATACCGCAATCTTAATATTTCAGGTATTAAACTATACAAATATGCTTTAGATTTTGTATTTTTTAAAAAGAGATTCCACGTCCTTTATACGAGTATCCATGTATTAATATACATGTCATCTATATTAATTGTTTTACAATTGAAACAAATAAGATGTTGCAATTTTGAATTAGGTTCAGGGCACGGAGAGGAATTATTAATGCTCTTCTCACCGTCACTAATTAAGAGCATTGGACGATTAAGACTAACTTCTTCCGAAGAAAGGTTAAGCAACATGATGAAAAGATATTGGCTAGAATTCATAAGAAAAGGGTATGTATCTTCAAGTTTATTTATTTATTTTATTTTTTTGTACATGTTTGATTTTTTGTTTTTAAAGTTTTCAAATTGTTGCTATTTTAATATTAGAATTTTCTTTTTCTGAAAAGAAACCTATAAATTGAAACGATTCCCATGACATTGATTATTTGGGCATCAAGTTATTTTTAAAAAAATCCTTTAACTGATTTTGCATGTAACCTTCGGTTCACCTTTCAATTAGATCTAATTTTTTGCGAGGTATGTTTCTTTCCCTCCCTCTAATACACGCTCTTACAATAAGTATAAATTTTGCTCGATGTGCTGGGACGCGAAAATCCCTGAATTAGTGGGATCTAATTCTCACAAAGCGTATCACTTTATTTAACAACACCATAACCATATTAAGTTCTGTATAAACCATCTATTGAAACCGTATTGATGAACTGTAAAGCATATTATCAAAATTAAACTCCAAATGGAAATTGAAACTTCAAAAACTTTTTTACTCCATAGATCATTAGGCTATCCTTAAATTTTCTGATATAAACTTAAAATTTGTTAAATTACCTGAGATTACCTTTTTTCACTTTAAAACTTCTCTTCGATTTATCTAGGCTTCTTCGATGCACCTAATTTTTGACTAATTTATGTGTATGTATGGGGAGCTAGGCTTCACTCGCAACCGTGTATGAAGGGAGCTTTTCAAATGCTATCTTATTATTGACAGTAAGTGAAAGAATCAATTACAAATAGCAAATATCTTATAAATAAAATATTTATTTCAGAAATATCGGTGCCAATGGGTATGGTGTATCATGGAAGCGATATTCATCTGCTGAAAATAATTACATCATTTTTGGATCTGGTGATAATTTACAGTCAGTGATGAGAAATCCTTTAATTTCTCGTACAGAAGATGCTATGTTTAAACAGTCAGTTTCTCTTTGGAATAATCTTCTAAATAATTTAAATAATGTAAAACGTGACCAAGAAGTAATGAAGCATGATTCAAAGAGAATGAAATTGACAAGTGGTGAGTAGTAAATAAATACAAATAAAATTTTTTTATGGCATCATGTTGGAAGTAATTTGTCTTTATATTTTATTTTATGTGTTTTCAGATGTGCCCTACAGGAGTGCAATGTATACATTAATAGCATTTGTTATTGTATTGTTAGTACTGCTTGTTGTGTGCGTTGTACTGTTGAAGAGACATGCGACAGAAAGGGAACGAGACATGTTCTGACAAGAGGAAGGCAGGAGTGGGCATTTAAGACAAGTTGACAGTGTAACCGCATTGAATGTAGTACATCTACCCCAACCAACGTGGAAGTATAATTTAACAGCTAATAAATTTTAAACAGAATTTTCCACAAAGAAAAATTAATTAAAAGCCAATTGAAGTATTGTCTACAATGTGCTGGGACACAAATATGTAGACTACATATTTTCCATCCAAAAAGTTATTGTTTTTTTCCGTATTACTTACATTTCGAAATAATCCCCTTTATCGTGAATAACTAATTTTATTATTCTGTTTGAAAATTATAATGCCCTCTCTTGCCTTGTTCTCTTATGTAAATATATTTGTAAATATCGGATTTTTTTAATGTAGATATTGTAAGTATTTATTCTCAATTTTTTCTGCTAATTTCAACATTAAAATGATCATCACCTTTTCACAAAACATTCGGCCTATTTTACTTATATTATATTGTGTTTTATTCTTATTTATTATTTTATTAATATCAAAATGTACAAAAGAATTATTGTTTTGTATTTGTTTCATAAATGTAGAAATTATTTTTCATGTCTTTTTTTTCTAAATTCTATAGAGCTTGACTCAAAATCTTGGCATACAGAATAAAAGCACTATTGTCTTCTTGTTTTTTTTATTCATAAAGATGATTTAATTACAAAATTGGTTTTATTTTCTTTAATAAAATAAAAAGCTTTTCTGTAATGTAACATAGTGGAAACGAATATTTATCATTTCTTTCAACCATTCTACATACGTTTCACGAAAAATATTTCAATAATTTTTTTTTTAAGTTGGAAGTACTGATTCACAGCAAAGGAAAAGATTATTAGAAAAAGTTTAGTTTATGTTTACATATTAATTAAAACTGTCCGGTAAGATAGTTGTATAAGGGTTAATAGATATGCTATCTAACAATAGTTCCACTGGCATTAGATTTTCTTGCCTTCTTTATTCTGCAGAATGGAATGGTATGGATAAGAATCAATATTTACCAGCATACTGCTGGATGTAAAGAACGGACTGTACATGTAATCACTTCACATAAAAGCTGGGCATTTCTGGGCGCAAGCCGGTAGTGTTTAAAAATGCTCATAGAGGAAAATATTGGAAATTTATAAAGAATACTGCATTAATAATTTTAACTAAACTCACACTTTGCGTAAATCGGCAGAAATCTTAGCATTTTATCAAACAGTTCAAGTACGTAGCAACCAAATTAAACCATTCAGTGTTCAATTTTCTTAAAAAAAGTTTAATTTGGAACAAAATGAATTTCTACTTCTTAAATGTATAACTGTTGATACTTGCTGACCAATTTGTAACCTAAGGAATTTAAATAAATATTTCCGAAAAGTTGACACATAAGATATGTATTTTATTCTCAACAGTATTGTTGGTACCATTACAATTAAACTAGTTTAGAATTTGGTTGACACATACGTATGGTAGTGTCCAGATTTGACAAGAACAACTATAAAGTTAAATTGATAATAATTTAGATCTTAATGCGATTCCGAAGGTTAAAAAACCTCCACAATCAAGAACTGCTTCATAATCAGAAAATTATAAGCTAACATACTAACCGTGTTTAACAACTCTATGCTCAATTTATGGTATTTTATAAAATTATCACTTTAAACTTGGTAAGTGTACAAATGTAATCTGAAATGGTAACTTTTACTTCAAGTTTGGTGCTTAATAATGTAAGCTTAATTCTAAAATGTATTGTCTAATATAATATATAGATTATATAAACAAGAGGCAGGGCCTCCCTGGGACGAAAGAGGCCTACCTATCTTAGCTAGCTTCGCATGTTGCCGTTCCTTTAAAGCGAACAAAACTGAAATTAAGTATGTAAAAATTGATTATTTAAGTTTAAAGTTCAGTGTTTGTTACAATTCACATTGTCATAAAAAAATTTGCTGAAGAAAGTATGGAATGAAAAATTTAATACTCCTTTATTTTATTGGAGAAATCAAGATGGCTTTGATCAATGGCTGCGTTATGGTGCTGACGTCGAGTCACGCTCTTTTCTTGTGAATTAGGTTCTACAACTGTTAAAACTATGGCTGTTGGCAAAAATAAAGGATTATCCAAAGGAGGCAAGAAAGGCGTAAAAAAGAAGGTGTACGTAGATATCTATTTTTATTTGGTCAGAAAGTTTAATGGTTTGATTACATTAATATTTTTGGATAAAAGAAAGGTCTTAACCTGCATTGCATGCGATGTCAATAAAATAATAAAGAAATTTTACGTTTTAAGTTATAGCGGCTTGGGGTATTTGTTATTTATAATTATACCACTTATATGTTCGTTTATTTAGTTTACGAAGCATTCATATGTGTACTTGTTTCCAGTGTGGATCCCTTCACACGGAAAGATTGGTATGATGTGAAGGCGCCGTCTATGTTCACTACTCGCCAGATTGGAAAAACTCTCGTAAATCGTACCCAGGGAACAAGTGAGTATTTATTAATTTTTAAATTCAATTAGTTTTTGTAATCTTTAAATAGTAAAGTCATAGATTGCACTGAACATTGGAATGCCAATATTTAAGTAATGTAGCTATTAAATAGTTGTGCTGTTACACCATTGACTCAACTATTCTTAGTTGTTAATTGTTAACAGTTCTTTTAAGAGATGTAAACTATTGCAGAAATTGCTTCTGAGGGTTTGAAAGGACGTGTATTTGAAGTTTCACTTGCTGACCTGCAAAATGATACTGATGCTGAGAGGTCGTACAGAAAGTTTCGCCTTATTGCTGAAGACGTACAAGCAAGAAATGTTCTTACTAATTTTCATGGAATGGATCTTACTACTGACAAATTGAGAAGCATGGTGAAAAAATGGCAGGTAACGAATGAAAATTTTGAGACTAATATTCATTTAGTTTTCTTTTAACAAATATGTTGACAATGTGAATAGTGTTTTTGCGCGCTCCTAGTTACTTAAACATCGGGCTTTTTAGAAGGTAAAAAAAGCTTTGTTACTGAATAGGGTCTTCCGTCAGTGCTTGATTGTGTACGATAAGAAATTATTCAATAGTAGTATTTGTCGCCAATGACTTTTTAACGAAATGACAGTTCTTTGTACACTCGCATTTTTTAACTTCTGAAACCTATGTCTAGGAAAATAGGATTCGGCAAAAATCATTCAGATGATAAAGATATTAAATGTGCAGCGCTTGTTTTTACCTCTCGTTCAAACTTTTGTTTACGATTTTTTTTGTTTTTGTCTCTGTAAAAATAATTCGGTTCAGCACTCTTAACCTGTAAAAAGCTCCTCAAAATTATCTCTGGCTATTTGTTGATTACACACCTCATCTTCTGATGGAGATCACTTGCGCTTTTCTGAACAATTATAGTATCAAGTTTGATTGTCGTACGATAGGATTTATTCGAACCAAGTTATTGGCGGACGACTTGAAATCCACTGCCCGCAAACCTCGAAAATATTTCTTTGCAATATCTTTAAAGACTTCTTTTATAGGTTTTAAGCCCTCCTTTTTCAACGTTAATTAATCACTATTTATCGTCACTTGTACCAACAACATCCACGTCAATTCAGTCCCAATGATCTCTTGGAACTCTGAATTTTGAGATTGTGCCCTACCTCGAGATATTTACGCATGTTTTTAACTGATAGCCGTATAAAATTTATTTTAGTTAACTGTTTCTATGTAGAGACACTTTGTTTTTGATTATAGCACGTTCTGAAATCCTATCAATTACCTATTCTTGATTCATTTTTCCAAGAAAATTTATTTTCAGGGAATTGCTCATGTCCTTGATTTTATAGACATCTGTGCAACAGGAAACTGTGGAGTAACTACGAAGAGAACTTGGAATGAAATTTCTTTCATTCTAAAGATTCCGACTCCAGAGTCGGAAGTCGCCTGGAACTGTTTGTGGTTCATGGATTCCTTTGGTCTACAAAATGGTCCAGACCGACTCAGTCAGTCAGTCTTTAGTCTTAAGGTCACTTAGAAAAGTCGTTCAAAATTGTTACTTGGGATAATTTGATATCCATTCATGCTTACACCAGGACTCCGTTGTTAGATAACTCCATATGCCTGACTATGCCAATTCTGTGTAACTGCCAGGAGAAAAGGCTCGATGTGAAATGACTTGTCCATATCCTGTAAGGTTGCTTTCCCATATCGCAAGAAATAGTAGGGGAAAGGACTCGGACGTGGTTAGAAGAGGTGGATTTACCAACTAGAACAGCTATATCACTTAAATATTAATAATAATGTTGGTAATAAGCATTCTATCTGTTCTGTCTTGTTAAGGGGATGTGCAAATTCAAAAAGGTTGATAAACTCTAGAAGGACAAAGGAGAGGAGGATATATTTTATTCAGTTTGTTCTGTCTTAACTGTTATATTTTGTGTTTTATTTTCTCTGGCAAGTGCGGTGTTAGAAATGTACGGTCCTCTGTTCTACAATATTTAAGATAATTGTCTTGTACTAGGAAGTCGAGTATTGCAGAAGTGTATTAAGTGGATGTTAAAATAAAGCAAGCTTTTCTAAAGCTAAAACCTATTGCTTCCAAAAATGTCTTGTCTGATTTTTGTGCCATGTTTATAAGTTACTTTGCTAGAAGTGGAATGTAGACCTCATTTAAGTTTAAACTGATGAGAGAATCGTATTGTGTTTCTAAAGGTGTTTGTTTGCATCTTGTTCATAATAAACCTTAATTAGATGTTTCACATATCACTTCCAATTTTCATGAATGTCAGGAGTATAATTAGTACCCGAAATTATAAAAATTTGGTATACCAAATTACCTAGTTTATATTTTTTACTGAACTAAAAATATATTTAATTTATTTTTATTGTTTTAGACTTTAATTGAAGCCAACGTTGACGTAAGAACAACTGATGGTTACCTTTTAAGGGTTTTCTGCATCGGCTTTACTAACAAAGATCAATTATCGCAAAGAAAAACCTGCTATGCTCAACATACACAGGTATAAATCTTAATACATTCTTGAACTCTTAATAGAAGGATGTGCAACCTTTTGGAGTGTAGAGTCCACTATTGATTAACATATATACTTTTTGGTAAATGTCTCCAGTAGCATTCCACCCCAAAACCTCATCATGTACTACATATTGCCATTCCAAAATTCGATCTTTTTCGATATTTATATTTCATACAATTTATTACTTGTAAATAAAGTTACTTGGGAAAGGTTTTATATTGGGCTTCGAGTTTGTCTTTAGACACAACAGTTAAGATTTAACAGCAAATAGTAATGTAGATGGCTAATCTGCGCCTACAGAAGGCAAAAAAAAGTAATAATACTGTACTTACAATGAAGAAATTTCGCTAATGGCTAACCCTAAGATGACTTAGGTACCTTGGATTTTCGCTTTCTAGCTTCTTGCAGCTCACTGTCTGGTGATGGACAGAGTTGTTTGCAGCAGGGGAACACTGAAAAAAGTTCCAGGCGCCAAAAATCTCGATATTGACACGCCTTAAGTACAGAAAGAAATAATAAATACAAATAATAATAATTTTACTTGCAATATCTTTTATTTAGGAAATTATTTAATTTAGTATGTGACTGTTTCGAATCGTAATGAATATTATGTCCGGCCCGGCCCTTAGGTTTAATCTAATCCCATATTAAACTCAGCAGTTCGATTTCTGCATTATGTAGAAGAACCAGAAAAGTAATGTTAATTTCTTTATTTTAGGTCAGGCAAATTAGGAGAAAAATGGTTGACAATATTACTAGCAGTATTTCGAATAGTGACCTTCGTGTGGTTGTCAACAAACTCATTCCAGATTCAATAGCAAAGGACATTGAAAAAGCCTGCCAAGGAATATATCCATTGCATGATGTTTACATTAGGAAGGTTAGTAAACTTTGACCCTTTGCTTTATTATGAAATATCTATAGAAATTCTGAACATTTGTCGTGGATATATTATTATTTATATCTACCATCAAGTTCTTTTAATGTCAGAAAATTTATTATTTTTTTAAATATCGATCTGTTTTCAACTTTTAGGTGAAGGTTCTGAAGAAACCGAGATTTGAATTAAGCAAACTTCTGGAACTTCATGGCGATGGAAAAGGTTCTGATGAACCTGGGGCGAAAGTCTCAAGACCAGAGGCTTATGAACCTCCAGTTCAAGAATCTGTATAAGATTGTTACTTTTACAAAAAAAAATAAAATGAGTCATTTTTATATTTTGGACTTACTTTAGCCTGGCCTAATGAGTCCCATCCCTCCCATTAATGGAATTCGTTTTATTTCACTTTAGAGTCCGGAAAAATGGCTGAATGATAGCGCGCTGGATTATCTAGGGTTCGTTTTAATTTCAAAGCAATGTTGCTTATAGATTTTCTCTCCCTAAGAGGCTGTACTGTTTTCTTGGTGACAGTATCTTATGAATTTACTATTGACTATCGTAAGATAGTCTGCCATATGGACACTCGCACTGTTCTGCCTTAAATAATAAACATATAGGATTGGCAAATAAGTTCGTTCGGTTTTTGAGAGTGAAATAAATAGAAATTTTTTTGATACACAGAATATATTTTAATCAATTATACATTGACCATTCTTATTGATAACTTCTTGCCATCTTTCCACCAACTTCATTATACCACGTTCGTAGAACGTCTGTGGCTTGTCGAAAAACCAATCAAAATGTTTTTTGAGTCTTCTCATTATCGAAAGTTTTTCCGTTCATGGAGTTCTGCAACTATCAAAATAAATGATAATTAGAAGGTGCCAGGCTCAGTGAATACGGAGGATGAGGCAAAACGTCCCAGCAGTTTATTCCAAGTGGTCAATGACGTATGCGGTCTGGCGTTATCGTGGTGGGAGACGACACCTTTGCGATTTGCCAATTCTGGAAGTTTTGTGCGGATTGCATAGTCCAGTTTGGTTAACTGCAAGCAGTATGCGGTTGAATCAATTGTTTTGCCTGACGGTAACAGCTCGATAATAGATGATACCTTTATAATCCCACCATACGGAGAGCATGATCTTCTTCGGATGCAATTCCGCCTTCGTGCTTGTTTGCGGCGGCTCACTTCAGTGCTTTCGTGAACTTTCACGCACTACATTATCGTAGACGATCCATTTTTCATCTCCCGTTACCATCCGCTTTAAAAATGGTCGTTTTCTTGACGTTCCCGCAGCGAATCGCAAATGGATATGCGAGTGGTTAAGTTGGCCTCGGTTGATTCATGCAGTACCAAACATTTAGCCGAGAAACGTATCCCAGCCGGCGCAAATGATTTTTGGAGCTCGTATAGGATATTTTAAGTGCTATTGCTATCTCTCTCACTGATTTACATGGATCTTTATCGATTACGCTCTTGACATCATCTGAATTAATCTCAGTCGGGTGACCGGAGCGGGGCGCATCATTAATGTCAAAATCTCCAGAACGGAACTTGGCAAACCACTTTTGGCACACGCGTTCTATTAAGGCATCATCACCATAAACACAACATATCTTTTTATGAGCCTCTGCAGCTCGATTGCCCTTTTTAAAATAATAGAGCAAAATATGACGAAAATGCACTTTATTTTCTTCCATCTTTACTGCTACGCAGCAAGCACAATAGTAATGTTTGTTAAACCAAAATTCATAGAAAGGTTAAGCTTAACATAATCTTTCAAATGAACAATCGAGTTGTGCGCTTGCGCCGAGAATAAAAAAAGAAAATCGGAATGAATCTATACCAAAATAAAAACCGAACTTATTTGTCAACCCGATATATCGCAGGCTGAGCACGAGCCATCTGACTTAGGCTGGAAACATAGTGGAGCGGCGAGCAAAGCGGCGATGATAGCGAAGAGCGAAGCGGCGAAATCAAACACAAGTTAACATATGGGACCGCGCATAGTGGCGAGCAAAGCGAAGATAGAGCAACTCTATCTATTTCTAGTTTTTGTTTTTGCCGTTTTGCTCTTCGCTATCATCGCCGCTTTGCGCGCCGCTCCACTATGTTTCCAGCCTTAACCAATTAAATCTTGCATCACTTATACAGGTCTTCACTGTATTTGTATCCTGTATAACGTCTGGAGAGGTATGTTTGTATTGCTAGCAAAAATCCAAGAGTACTGATAATTTTTGAAAACAAGCAACTGCCTTGTTGAATATTGAGACCAAGGCAAGAATAAATAGCTGCAAAATTTATTTTATGAATAGTACGTTAAAGTGAAGACCTGTATAAGGACCTATATTACGAACATTCAAATAATTGGAGAAAAGGAATGTAATTTTTAATTGATAGCCTAAAAAATCGATTCATTTCTAAATAGTATGTTTACAAAAAAAGGTACATAACTAGAACATTTTCTGAAAATGCCGTTTTTGCCCATTTTTTTTCTTCGTATATCTCGAAATCTATTTAATCTGTGTTGTAGCAATAAAATTACAGTCATAAAGGAGTATTTAACTAATATTTTAAAGAAAATTCGGGAATTTTATCTTTTATAGAACAAAAATTGTCATAGTTGGGTGTGATGGAAGAAAATAAAGTGCATTTTCGTCTTATTTTGCTCTATTATTTTAACGTTACGCTTTTTCGTGGTTTTTGATGATCAACCTTTATACAACTGCCCTACCGGACAGTTTTAATTAAATTAAGGGTTTAAAATTTTTGTGGATAAAAAATATTAGGAATGATCAGTTACTATAGTAAATTACAACTGCAAATCATATTGAAGCCTCACGTTAGTATCTGCTCATTAATTGAAAAGCTGTTTTATCGCTGTAATATGCACCCGCTTTTGTTGAAATGGTGTAGTAATACCCTGCACAATGGCTACGTTTAACAGGGCCAGTATGTAAGGTAATTCCAAACTTCTTATACGCCTATCACCTTTTTAAGTGGTTACTCCTGTTGCTAGAAAGTTTCATGTACCTAAAAAATGGCTCTCGCAAGAAAGAATAGTTGAATTTGGAATTAAGGGGATGGGCCAAACTTTGGCACAATTCAAAATTTCAGTGGTAACGAGTGTCAGTGCGTTTTATCGGGCAGAAAAATAAAGGAAAAGTGGGCTTTGCAGACATTGTTGTTTGGAAAAGTAAATTTCTTATACAAAGTAGACTTGTATTAAAGACATCAATTTCTATATTTACAGCAGACTACATCAGCAAATAGTAATGTTGATGGCTAATCTGCGCCTATAGAAGGCAAAAAAAAAAAAGTAATAATACTGTACTTACAAACAAACCATGACTAGTCATTTAAAATTGCAAAAGTAAACAAGTATGGCAACATACTCTGCCATAAATGTCTTATATCACACGTAAAAATGACATATTTCTAATTATTGTACTTATGAACATGACTAGTCATTTAAAAGTAAAAACATACTTCAGTCATAAATTCCTTACATTATCACATTTAAAAATGAAACATTTCCAATTATTGTAGTTACAAATCATGACTAGTCATTTAAAAGTAAAAACATACTTTGCCATAAATTTTTTACACTATCACATTTAAAACAGGCACATTTCCAATTATTGTACTTCCGAACCATGACTAGTCATTTAAAAGTAAAAATATACTTTGCCATAAATTTCTTACATTATCACATTTAAAATTATTCATTTCTAATTATTGTATTTGTTGAATTATTTCTTACATTATCACATTTAAAAATGATACATTTCCAGTTATTGTACTACCACCATTGTACGAACTGGGACTAGTTAATTCAAACTTTAAAAGTAAAAATATACTTTGCCATAAATTGCTCATACTATCACATTTAATAAGATACAGGGCCATAATAGAACGCAGTACATCTCAGTTATGTGATCCGCTTAGTTATGTCTAACGCTTACTTCAGTGTGCACAGTCTATTCTATGTTAATATCCCGGGTAATATAACCAAAACACCATCTTGAGGATTTCCTTTCAACAAACCTACTTCCAAAATTAAGGAAAATTTATTAATTTTAACGTGACAAAAAATATTCTGTTTAATTTACTTTTAGAACTTCAAAAAACCTAACACTTGATTAGAAGTTCTCAATATGTTAGGGGTTGTTAAGAGAAATAGTTCATTCAAGGCTTTGGAAAGAAATTTCCCTTGAAGTGAATGAAGGAAAACGATTTCTTAAGTATTATACGGCCATAATTTGCTGCTAAGAAAAGAGATCCGAACAACTCTATTCCTCAATTACAATCGCTCTAATTATTTCTTTAACGGGCGCGTAACTTCATTCTGAGTAGATCTTACATCAAAAACATTGTAGATACTTTTCAATTAATTCTAACCGTATGAAAGAAGCACTTTTTGCGTCTAGAAGAAATTATGTCTTTATTTACATTAATTCCAGCAGGATTTAAAGAGAATTTGCAGGTATAAAACGCAAAAAAAAAGTTTAAAAAGAACAAAGGGTGAATTTAAAATTAACAAGTTGCTTTCTAGCATTGTATTATCCGAATAAATACAAAAGAACGAAAAGGTTATTTAAAAAATAATCATAATTTGTACAGAGTTTAAAGCGAAGAAAATTAAAAAAATGGATATAAAAAAAAGTGATTAAAATTCTAATTCCACCCTTTCTAAGCTTTGAATGATTTCATCGTCTGAATTATCCAGTGACTCTCGTCCTTGTGACCAAGATGGCGATGGAGTAAAACTATTATTCATCGGTCTAGAATTTATTTTCCAATCATAAATATCTTCCTTATTCGTCAACTGGTTAAAATTCAGTTGTCTTAATCGTTCTTCTCTTAAAACAGACAATAATTTTTCTTGACAAATTACAGCTCTGTTCAATGGCATATTTCTCAGTTGTAGAGCTACACTTTTTCCAAATAAATCAAATTCATCATCTTTACATTTATTAGCGTTATGAGGTTTATTGATAATGCTACTATCGAGTGAAGAACGCTTCTTAGTAAATGTTATAGGCGCCTTGAAACAATTATTCGTATTATTCCCGGACCAGTTTATATTTGACTGAGAATTTTCATTATCTACCAAACATTCTGCTCCTGGGCTAGTTCCTACCTGTGTAGAAATTGAAACCTAGAAAAACAAAGAATCCTAAATGTAATAAAAGTATTCGGCTTAAAAAACAACAGGTAATAAAATTATGTGCGATTAATTTGCCTAAATAAGAGTTGTATTTAGTTATTTAAACCTCTGACAATTCTGTTTCCAGATCTAAAGCGAACTTCATTCCTGTTCCTCGAATTATTTTATTTATTGATCCAAGAGAGCGCGCCTACAGAAATAATCTTATCTCTTTTCTAAATAAAATCAGGACACTACACTAAATTATCACGGTCATAAGGGGTGGTTAAATTTAAAAACCAAATTCAATTTATTGCCTAATTCAGAAGTATTTTTTATTTATTTTTACCAAGGTCGTCTTTTAGGGCTGTAAAAAACATATTTACAGAAACATTTTATATAATTCGATGGCCTAAAGTACACTTTAACAATTATTTTTCATCTTATAGAGAATTAATTACCAATTATACAATTTTTACACGATAGCTAGTACGAAACTGTGTATTAACTAACTCCTCAAAGCACAAGAGTAAAAAAAAAACTGTCCCAACATATTTCTCTCCTGCAGAATCGATTTTAGATTTTATTCGAAGTTTATTGAGTAAAATTTGGTCTTTTCTGAAGGAATATGTTATAAACAGAGTTAACAAATTTAATAAAACTCATTTATTCAATTAACACGGTTAGGAAAATTTTCTAGTAAGATAAGATAAGATAATAGATGGGACGGGACCTTACGCCCCACGGCACCGCAGCCACAGAAGACTTATTGTGCCAGCCCCTTCTTAGTTCTAGTAAGCGAACCCTCCCCTCCTAAAGAGGTTGAGGACCTTCCCTACAAGTTCTTTTTGCGCTACTATCTCCTTCGGCCTCAGCGTTCCAAAGGTTTCATAGCGCAAACGCTCGATTGCAACGCAATCGAACAGCAGGTGAGAGGCCGTTTCCTCCTCTTCCTGACATAATCTGCACAATGGTTCCGAGCTAATAAGCCCCACCTTGCGTAGATGCTTCCTGAACCTACCGTGCCCCATGAATAGGCCTGTAATCAGAGTAATCTGATTTCTACCCAAACACAGGGTCTCTTTGGTTCTTTGATTACACAGCCAAGGCATCATGGTCTTGCTGTGTTTAACCCCTGGACACATCACCCAGTTCTTTTCGTGCTCCCTCCAGATCCAGTCTCTGAGGGCCGCACGAATCGAACCCCTGGTGATCCCCAGGACAGGCTCCGGACCGATAAAAGGAGTGTTAGATCCATTCCTGGCCAGATGATCAGCTTTTTCATTCCCTACAATACCCATATGACTTGGCACCCATTCCAACCGAACTTTGTTGTCCGCGCCAGTAGTTCTAGGGCTTTCCTGCATTCCCAAACCAGGGAAGAGGTCATTCTGAAGGATACAAGAGCCTTCAGTGCAGCCTGGCTGTCCGAAAAGATGCGAATCTCCCTATTCCTAGGTTCCATCCGCAGGTTTTCCTCAGCACAGTAATACAGTAATTAAAAATATTTTAATACCCTTCTATAATAAGAGAGATATGATCAACAAGGAAAAAAAAATTCAGTTGATTCAAAAGTGGTAGAAACGTATGGTGTACAATAGGGTAATTAAAAAAATGATGACTTTTAAATTTTAAAGAGTGCCGAGCAGAAACTCAAAGTTCATTTAAAAACAAAAAGTTTCGTCCATATTAGAGCAAAATCGATTAATATTTGGAGGTCGCTACCACTGATCAAAATTTTTTTTTTTTTTTATAAAAAATCCTTATTAAAGGTTTTGTATCTTTTCAAATTATTAGCAAAACATGTAATTGAACTAAGTTTATTTAAATGTATTTGGCTATAAAGACAATCATTTTGATGGCCTTTTTATTTTCAAAGTTATGAAATAATTAAAGAAGCTGTATTTAAAAAAAAAAATATTAAGAAAAATATACATTTTTGAAAAATTTCGATTAATTAACGTTAAAATCACTTCATTTTTTATGTGTTTCGTACAGAATTTAAAAAACAAATAATTTTGGTTACTGAAACGTCTAAATTAGAGAATATTTTGCATTTATTGTTATAATTTGAAATTGATTGATTGATAGTAAATTTAATTCAATAAGGATTTTTTTTTATAAAAATTTTTTGATCAATGGTAGCGACCTCTAAATATTAATCGATTTTGCTCTAATATGAAACTTTTTGTTTTTAAATGAACTTTGATTTTCCGCCCGGCGCTCTTTAAAATTTAAAAGTCATCATTTTTTTAAACACCCTAGTGTACGTACAACTTTGTATCAATGCTTGTTTATTTCAAAAAATTTATTATACTCCATGGCCAAACCTCAACACTTTACTAAGTATGAAAAAATTGATTCCAACTTTAACAAGCACACAAATATGACAGAAAATGACGCTATCTTTTTATTAAATCTCAGCCACAAATGTTTCTAGTTCTATCAAACGAAAAAAATCTAGCTTAATCGAAATTTGGTTTGATTAGTTAGTTTTCATTTTTTATATAATAAAGAATGAAAGATACCTTATCAGTGGATGATCTCACAACGTATGAGTGTCCTAAATCCGTGGCCGTCAGTTTTTGACTATTAATTACGACATCGATCCATTTTGGTGGAAGGTTTTCTTTATATTTTTCTAAATAATCTTTTTCAATTTGAAAGGCCCATACACCGTTACATTTATCTTCTACCATCTAAAATAATAAAATTAAATTATTACATAAATAATTGGCAACTAATCACAAATTTGCCTCACAGATCAAATCTAATTTATATTCTACTAAACTAGGAGCTGTTCAGTACATGCCTTGGCGATTCGAGTTAAAATTAAATCGACATCACGTGTAACACCAGAACTTTTTGATGAGTTCTTACTAATTTCAAAATATGTTTTATTGGTGCCTTCTTCCAACGCTTTTAGAGGATCTCGAGTTTCTTCTGGATATGTTGTAAATTGTTGTTTACCTATATTCTGAAATAAATTCATTGACATAAGTAACTGTGAGCCACAAATATACTTTCCGCGATAAGTAATAAATTGAGGAAGTTTCGGTACTTTAAAAGATTTCGGGCATAGTAGTTGAAACAAATATTAATAGTTGAGTTTGTGCCTTCGAAACCTAATTGAAAATAAAGAAGTTAAGGCCTGCCAGAAAATTCTTTTCGAATTCTTTGCTGGTAAACAAATGAATTCTTTTGCGAAAAAAGTTAAAAAGTATTCAGAGTGAGATAAACACCCAATTTTTGTGTAAATTCTTGAAATTTCGAGTTATAACTTAGTAGTATTGAAATAGTAAACTTTTAAGAAGTTTTTCACCTCTAAATACGGCATTAATTGCACGTGGAATAAATAATATATAAGTTTAAATTAAATTCCAATATCGGTAATATATTCTTTAGTCAATTGTTTGTTGTGGTGCCTAAATACCGGGATTCGAATAATATGAGGCGGTGGAAAAATTACAAAAATTAAATTAAAATTAAACATTATTTTTTTTTTAAAAAAAACTTTTCGCTTTACCTCAGCGTACCCCGAATTATATGCTTTATTTGGAAACGAGATTAAAATCCATCTATGCATATACCCTACAATTGTACATTATGTACATATTAAAGATTTTAAAACTCGTAAATACCAAGCTTACACAGTAAATTGTCAATAAGGTACTGAAAAGAAAATTGTATTGGAACAGAATGTGGTTGGGCCTCGCTGGGAAATTCGAGCGTGTAATAGAAATTGTAAGTGGTGGTGTCCAGGAACTATCCGTGAGAATGGGTAGCATTATGGAACAGGTGGGTCGTGGACATAGTGAAGATATGACATCTTGTTCGGAGTGCTGCTATAGTCTTTATAGAGAGTTGCTGTTAGAATTATATATCTTAGATTTCTGATGAGAAAAAGTTACCTATGATGAGATTGGTGTTTCGGATAAAGTCATACGCTGGGTCTAAATTATAACCATGAACCTCTGCATTTTGTGTAACTTAAAAACTATGGAAGACGTTGTGTGTGCCTAATACTTGCGGAGTATCGTTTGAGGTATTTTGACAAGATTCTACTGGCTAAATAAAAGAATATTTAAACTGTAAGGATTTGCACAGCCTTTGTTTGTATGTTAGAACCATACAGAGGTTTTCTTGTCGATTACAATGGTTAGATAATACTATAGCATGGTTAATCACACAATCATATAGTTGTGTATGTGTGTGATTAGACGTATATAGTAAATATATTAGTAAATAAATAGGTAAACATATTGTATTCTGGCAGAATAAAAACTTGCTTTATGCTTGAGTGCGTGTTGGCACTGACTTGATTATTTTGATACATAATTAAATTGAATATTCAATATTTCTAGCTTGTTTTTTGTTTCTAATTGTTTCCAATATCACCTTTTTACGTTGCTTCACTAATATAAGTTAATTTGAGTTTTATGTACATCTTAAAAGTTTAAAGGCTAACAACTAGGCGTACGAATTGTCAGGATATTTTTTTTTTTTTTGGTAAATTTTGTATCATAATATTTTAATAAAATAAACACATTATAATTATTTTATCAAAACTCCAGCCACAAATGTTTGAGTTCATCAATAAATAGAAAACATCTAGTTTAATCAAAATTTGGTTTGATTAAATAGTTTTTATTGTTTGTCGAAAATATAATAAAGAATGAAGATACCTTATCAATGTATAACCTCACAACGTATGAGTGTCCTAAATCCGTGGCAGTTAGTATTTGACTATTAATTACGTCATCGATCCATTTTGGTGGAAGGTTTTCTTTATATTTTTCTAAATAATCTTTTTCAATTTGAAAGGCCCATACACCGTTACATTTATCTTCTACCATCTAAAATAATAAAAATAAATTATGACATAAATATTTGGACAACTAATCACAAATTGCCTAATGGATCAAATGTATAATTTATATTCTACTGAACTGAAGCTGTTCATCAATACATACCTTGGCAATTCGATTTAACATTAAATCGACATCATGTGTAACAGCATAACTTTTTGATGAGTTTTTACTAATTTCTAAATATGCCTTTTTGGTACCTTCTTCCAACGCTTTTAGAGGATCTCGAAATTCTTCTGGATATGTTGTAAATTGTTGTTCACCTATACTCTGAAATAAATTCATTGCATAAATAACTGTGAGCCACAAATTTGGTTTTCGGTACTTTAAAAGAAGATTTCGGGCGTAGCAATTGAAAAAAAAAAAAAAAAAATGTTAACAATATTTGTAGCTACCATGATAAAATTAATCTACTTCCTAATAAGGATTTATTTTCAGCAGTTTTTGATTCTGACCTAGTAAAACTCAATTTTGGAGGCGAATGAAATGGTTAAGAAGCGAAAGTGGGAGATCTCAAGCTCGAATCCCCTCGTGTAGCTACTGTTTATTAATAGTTGAGTTAGTGCCTTCGACATCTAATTGAAAAGTAAGACGTTAAGGCCTGCCTTAATTACTTTTCGTATGCTTTGGGAACTGTTATAGTTCCGATAATTCTTAAATAAGGAACTTGGAGGAGTAACAGGAACCAAAGTGATAAGTACACCTTTACTTAGCGTCTTGAGCAAAATATGACCCTCGATCTTAGAAAATAGAAGCATTTTTGAAAATTAGCTACAATACAGAGGAAATACACAAAAGAAGAAAGTCTTTGTCTCCCTACTGATTTGTCTAAATAATAGATGCAGCAGGTGCTAATTTTTCCCAGTTATTGATTAAAAAATAAATAAAAATCAGGTTATTTGTTATTCACAATCTCCAAAAAAATAAAATGCAATCAGTGAATATGATAAAAAAAAGACTTCATGGCTGAATCAGCTTGAGGAGAGAAGCTGCCCACCAGCAAGACTCTCGCTGGAGTTTCTTGTACTATTGAAGCTGGTCACGAGGCCAACAGCGTTTCAATCGTCGGGGAGGACGATCTGGAATCGTTTTAGAGGCGAGATTTCGAACAAGAGGATTGGTACAGAATGGAAGAGAGTCAAAGAATTTTCTATATTTAGATTCGTCAGTTACGTATTAGATCTTGAGGTCGTATGGAGGGTGGAGTTAGAGACATAAAATGGAGAATCCATAATCTGACGGAGTATTTTGGATTGGAAGGACTGGATCTTTTGTGAATTAGAAAGTTTGGCTGAAGCCCACAGTTCGAGTCCGAAAGTCCAGATCGGTTTAAGTACGCAGTTGTATATTAATCTTTTATGTTCCAGTGACAGTTTAGATTGTCTGCCAATTATTCGCAGTAGTAATTTATTTCGTCGGTTGAGTTCAAGCTACATTTAAATGGTATGTTTAATTATATTGCGAGTTTATAGAGCAAAAGATACAGCGAGGAGATTAAACGCTTTTAACGAGAGACAAAGAATGATTTTCAGAAACCAAATTGCTGATTAAAATTCAACATTGGTCTCAATCCTCATGTTTCATTAAATTGGCTCTTTCGACAAACTTGCATAAAGCAAGTTGGGACAATCAATTTTCACGAAAAGAGCTAGAAAATTTATGAACTAGAAATTTAAGCTTTCTCTTTGAAAATTAGCCTCATAAATTAATTATTAGATTTGTTTCTAAGCAAAAAATGCGCATTTTCTACAAAAGCAACATGTTGCTTAAAAAAAAAAAAAAAAAAAAATTCTAGCGGTTTAGATATACTAATAATAAACACTGAAAAGATGCTATATTCTTACCGTATAAGAACGTTCGCCAGGTTTCGAACATTTGACAGATACTGTACAAATAATATTTCCACATTTCTGTTGAGAAAGAGAAATTTCAGGTTGTGGCCATCCAAGATCCTCAGCATAATCCAATAGTACATAATAATAGGAATCTTCACTCATATTTTTAGGAATCGGCAGAGTAGTCTTAAAGTTTGCTGAATTGTTAGCCTACAAGTAATCCCCCCATAAAAATAAAATATACTGAATCAATCACCTTAACTTATATTACCTTGAAACATAAAGACAAAGATTTAGTTAAATTAAATTTTATAGAGATTTAAACTATACTACTGATTGTAATTCATTCCTTTAAATACGCTAATAACAAATAGCTAACATGCTACCTTTAATTTGAATCTGAATTTCATTTTCTGCCCATTCTAGAAATTAGTTACCTGCATAAGTGGAATCATTCAAAGGAAAAAATAAAATTATTTCGTTGAAAAGAATATACTAGAAACATTTCTTGAAATTCAATATTAAAAGATTATACTAAGACAACATCTGTTTTTATTAAGGAGTGGCCAAACACTAAAGCTACTATAGCGAAACAAGCTGAGCAACTACAACTTAAAAAAAAAAAAAAGCTGATAAAATAATAAATATCAAATAAAATAGCCTCTTCAAATAAACAAGTTGTTTCAAGCTTTTGAAACAACTTTACACTTCATGAAGAGGAAAACAGTTTTTTAGATGCAACATGTGACATGCTAGATAGCGTATCATTCGGAAATAAGAAATATCTAAGTAATGTAGTCAAGAAGTTGAGCTCCATTTGTAGATAATCGAGTTCATAATTTTCGTTATAACACTGTTCTAACATCTTTTAAATATTAGATTATGTTTACTTCGATATTTAACTTAATTTTCGCAGCAGCTTGTGCCTAAAAGGATTGTTCACTGAATGCAAATGAATATATTAAAACAACACAAAATTAACCAAACCATGTTAGTGATAAGTGCTAATGAAAAATGCTAAAAAATGAAGTACTAATAACATTTTTTTTCAAAATCCACAATAATCAAGAGTTCTTAAACAGTATTAAACCATACCTGCAAATATTTTTCCAAATAATGTAAGTTGCTTGACATTCCTATGAGGTGCAATGGAAAACAAAGTTCTTAAATTACGTTTTAAAAATTCAAAATAATTGCAATTAAATTTCATAATTAAATTAAATCTAATTGTTACAAAAATATCTGTTTCGAATAATGATTTCAAACGGAAATAACAACTTCTTAAAAAGTTTAACTTTTCTTATCTCGTTAGACGTTATCAGTGTAGATGTAAAATTTCAAATTTTTATGCTTAAAACAAAAATCAAAACTAATGGAGACCCATGGACTGAACAAGAAACAATATCTACTATTGGTTCAAATAAGTCATCATCAAGTGATATTATTGAAATTATTAATAATAATAAAAATTGATGAGATTCTACAAATAGGTTAGGCATCTGAGCTAAAAATTTTGTGCAAAAACAAGATAATGGAAGGAGAAGGGAGAATGGGACCTACCTCCACTCGTCCAATAACATCTCATTGAACCAGGAACCAAAATACCGAGGAAAGAAATCATTTTCCAGTGGATATCCCGACATTGTGGATTAGTTAGTAATGAAAAGCCTGATGCATCAGTTCACGAAGGATCCCAGATGCCCACCCACCTCAAGCAGAACTCGCAACAATAAAAAGCTATTTCGAGAATGCAATAAAAGCAAAAGATGCAAAGGAATCTGAATGGTAACAATGGGAACTACTGAGGACCAAGAATAAGTACCTACCACACTAAGCACCACAGGAGTATCTACCTAGGCATGTTGTCGTACCAGGCTATAAAGCAATAACTGGCTAGTATACATCTTTGAACCTTTACCAAAACAAGCAGTTAGTATGAATAAAACTTTTAGATACTGTCCAATTATTTCAGAAATAATATGTTTATTATAATTTGAACTGACTTACAATAAATACTAAAATTAAAATAGTAATCCTAATTATAAACATCGTTTAAATGAATCATTGAAATAAAAAAAAGAGTTGCTAAAAAATATAATTTTACCTTCTGTGCGGAGGTGTTTAATTTCTTTTTTGTTGATAATTGTTCTTCTGACATAGATGGCGGAACTGGTTGTTGTAGAGGAAACTGTTGAGACGATTCTAAAGCTGGTTGATTCATTAAGGGTGGCGGATGAAATATTCGCATTAATGGTGACATTACTGGCCTAGATGGCGGTATAAGTGGTAAAGGATGGGATTGTGGTGGAAAATAAATTTGTGCTGAAGTTGGTACGACCGTGTAAGGATATTGTGGTGAAGGAGATAATACATTTGAATTAGTAAATTGGGCAGAAACTGACGTAAAATTTGGAAGACTAGGTAGTGGAAGAAGAGGACTTTTTGAAGGGTTGTAAAAAATTGGAGGAGGTTTTCGGTTTCTTGTTTGAATATCTTTCTAAAAAACAAAACAAAAAATTGATTAGATTGTGTTATTTTTTGTTTCTTAAATATCTTATTATTATTGGTATTAACTGTTTTATTTATTATGACAGTTTATTTAACTATCTGACGGCAACATTAATTAAAAACTTATAGTCATTCAAATGATAGCTTATTTTCTAATACACAATACATATATTTTTTTAAACTTTTACAATATAATTTTTAAAATGTAGAAATTCCACAATATCTCTGCCGAAAGATTATTCCCGCTGTATAATAGTAATAATAATTAATAATTGGACATTTCTTTTAATACGACATTCCTATAAAACTACATGTGTGCCAATCAGTGAACTATATTTACAAAAAAATTTGTCGGTGCTAAACGGTGCTTGCTACAATGAATATGTCTCGCGTCTTGAACAAATTGTTTCTCTAAATGTAAAACCTTTCTGGTCTTATAATTAGGTCGTTGTGAAATAAACCTTCTATTCCAAACTTTTCCACTTTTTTTGAAAAGCTGGTAAGAACTCTTTTACCATATGATTCGTGCACTTTGCCTCTCCCCCTGAAATAAATGTTCTATAGCTCAGGAAGGCAGTCAAAAAAAGTTTATAAAGTTAGTGAGATTTAAACTTGGCCTTGCTAGGATTGATTGCAACACTGAATTAGGCGCATCCTCCATTTTCCATAATTATCCTGCAGACTTCAGTAATTTGAAACCATATTTATTTCCAACCTCCTTTACAACAACTCTCGCTTTTAAATTTTAATCTACCTTCTTACCATATTCGAAGTACCTTAACTTTTAATTCACAATACCACAAATATAATTCCTTAAAATATTCCAGCATATCAAGATTGATGAATCAAGCTAACTCTCCATCTTATCTTTTTTCTGCTTCTACACCATAAGACGGCACTATTCAAATACAGTCATCCCTCGCTACTTCACGGTTCATTTATCGCGGCCTCAGTACATTGTGGATTGTTCAAAAATTCAAAATTGAGAAATTATGGCGCGAAAGTTGCCCACACGCCAGCAAAAGGCAGGGAGTGCCCAAAAAATTCAAAATCCACATCTCTGATTGGCTGCTAGCATCCCGCCCTTTTGATATCCCTCCCGACTCGGGAATCTCGCAAGCTGATTGGCCTAGACGTTTCCAGCGAAGACAACCGCGCTCATTCAAATCAATGTTTGATCTCGAGGTGTGCTAATTTTTGCTGTTCTCTTGTGTCTTTTTGTGCAAAATAGTGCTTGTGACGCCCTTGAAAATGGTTCCTAGACGTCCTCCACCCTCTAAATCCTCTAGTGAACCAAAGAAGAAGAGAAAAATGATGAAAGTCAAACGAGAAAGTTAATTTATTGGACATTCTTAAGGCAGGCCATAGCTATGCGTCTGTTTTACACATTATTTTATGTATGTTATTTATACTATTAATATTTTATTTACATGTTTGAAACTATTCTTTAATGTTCTAATGATAACATATGCACTTATATGGTTTCATATACACTTATTGATATTATACATACACTAAAAATGTACATGTGTTAAAAATGAGAGGGTGACACTACTTCGCGGTTTTTCACTTATCGCGGCCGGTTCTGGTCTCTATTAACCGCGATAACTGTATAAGCTTATAACTGTTACAGACGATATTATTCTTATTTTATTATAAATTTATTAATTGTATATTTTAAACTAAGTATTTTTTGTATATTGTAAATGGGACTTGCCCGTATAAAGTTATAAGTAAAGTATATACAGGGTGACCAAAGTTATATGCTCCACCCACTTTTTTTTTAACGGCGGAAAATTTCGAAAAAATAAAAAACATGTATTTAATCATTTTTAGTCTAGTTTATTTTCAGTGATTGACCCATTGTTTTAAAACCCGGAGATACAGCATCCAACTTTGTTTTTTCAAATGGAATGTTATATTTTTTTTGCATATTTTTATAGTATTTGAGCTCCTAAAAAAAACACAAAAAATTTTTTTGAAATCGGTTAGGTTTTTCAAAAGTTATGGTAATTTAAAATATGAAAAAAAAAATTCAGTTTATTGTCAAAATTACGTTATTTTTCTTAAAGAATCTGTTCAAACTGGGCACAATCAACGGATAGACAAGCCAAAACTCTGGACTCCCACGCTTCGCTTGTAGCAGCATTTATGGTGGCGAAGTCAAGATCTAGGCAGGCTAGAGTTATTCGACGTTCAGGTTGTTTATTCAACAAACGTTTCGTGTGGAGTTTTAGGAAATCGGCCCATACTTCTACAGAGAACTTAACTGGTGCAAGGTACCTAACTTTTTTTAAGAGACATTTTGCCAGTTCTGCTTGAAGATGTTCCTCTACAACGTCGGCTAGATATGTATTTTCAACAAGATGATTGCCCGGCACATAATGCGAGAGTTGTTCGAGGTTACCTGGACAGAAATTTTCATGAAAAGTTCTTAGGGACTCATTGTCCCATCCAATGGCCACCTCGACCACTGGACTTAACCCCAATGGACTATTTTTTGTGGGGATATCTAAAAAATAAAGTGTACAGTAACCTTAATCCCGTGGCTTCAGTCGATGATCTGAAACGTCGAATAACTCTAACCTGCCTAGATCTTGACTTTGCCACCATAAGTGCTGCTACAAGCAAAGCGTGGGTGTCCAGAGTTTTGGCTTGCCTATCCGCTGATTGTGCCCAGTTTGAACAGATTCTTTAAGAAAAATAACGTAATTTTGACAATAAACTGAATTTTTTTTTCATATTTTAAATTACCATAACTTTTGAAAAACCTAACCGATTTCAATTTTTTTTTTTTGTTTTGTTGTTTTCAGGAGCTCAAATACTATAAAAATATGCAAAAAAAAAATATAACGTTCCATTTGAAAAAACAAAGTTGGATGCTGTATCTCGAGATACCGGGGTTTAGAACAATGGGTCAATCACTGGAAATAAACTAGACTAAAAATTATTAAATACGTGTTTTTTATTTTTTCGAAATTTTCCGCCGTTAAAAAAAAAATGGGTGGAGCATATAACTCTGGGCACCCTGTATATATAAGAAAAAAATAATTTTATAAATTACCAATTGTCGAGGGGCTGTTTTTGTTTCACTGTTTGATCGAATATGAGGCTTTCCAGAAGATGAAAACTTTGCTGAACCAGGTGCAAGTTTGCTTCTCAGTCTTGGAGCGCTCTTTGATATTTGATTAGAAAAAAAAAATAATTAATCACAACAAAGTAATGAGAGTTGATTACATTGTAAACTTAAAAAACAGGAAATTACATTGGATTTTCTGGACCTCTTCCTCCCACTTTTTCTCTGTTTGTCCACTAACTTTGTAATGTGTGTAGAACAGGCAGTTTCCTTGGCTTCCACTAATGTTTTTCCATTCACATTTTTTAAACTGATCTCAGGAATGGATTTTAAGAACGCATCTAGTGAGTTAAAACCTAATTTTTTGAATGGAATCGGTTCTCCCACCAACTGCTTGTAATCATCTACACAATTGAGAGATTATTACATAACCTTAGTTAGCATTTGAAATAACATTGTCTTCCAAGTTTAAAATTATGAAACTATTATGTGAAAACATATGGTTTATTGTAGGCGGACTTTTGAGTTACTACAAATTGGCGTTGCTATGTTCTAGCGGCAGTTATTGAAGTTGCGCTTTTGGTAAGATTTTTGGTTCTTTATGTATACTTGTACAGCAAAAATGAAGTGATTAAGTTGAATTTGTATTATCGTTTCGCGAAAATTTAATTTTTTAGGATATACTCGCAGTTGTCAGCCTCACACTCAACCGCAGTCATTTTGAAAGACCTTTTCTGTCGGAGTTAACTTCCTTAGGCTGGAAACATAGTGGAGCGGCGAGCAAAGCGGCGATGATAGCGAAGAGCAAAGCGGCAAAAACAAAAACTAGAAATAGATAGAGTTGCTCTATCTTCGCTTTGCTCGCCACTATGCGCGGTCCCATATGGTAACTTGTGTTTGATTTCGCCGCTTCGCTCTTCGCTATCATCGCCGCTTTGCTCGCCGCTCCACTATGTTTCCAGCCTTAGACGAAGGGTGCTTTGATGATTGAAGAGTACGAAACAGTGATCAAGGAAAAACCAAGGTTCTACGAGGGCCAGAGAGCAAAAGAAGAAGATGAAGAAGAGGCTATATGAAGTGGACTGTGTTTTATTTAGAAGTGCAAGGAGGCTAGCACTTTTTTTTAAATAAAGGAAATTATAATTAAATTAATTGTAGAATTTAAATTAATTCAATTAATATTTGCAACTAAAACTCAAAACGACAAATGTCCATGTGACAAAAAAAAATTTACATAACCAATTTACTTAATTTCTACCACTAATTACAGCTTTCAGTTATTAAAGGTACAAGTTTTTTACTAACGACTACACATACATATGTTAAAAAAGTCACACAGTTTAAACTAACCACAAAATTTAACATTGCAATGCAAATATTAACAATGGCGGGAACAATGAACTGCGGAAGATATCTGGAAACTCCCAACAATCGATATCAGGACTATTAGTTTCACCAATACTGGAAAAACTTTTGAAAATCGATATTTTTCAAGTATTCGAAAATAGCGCAACTAAAAGTCTAATAAAAAATGTCTTCCTATTGTACCATTTTGTAACTAACATTTATTATAAAATTGGTGGTCAAATAATTAGCGGAAATTTTTGCACTATTATGGGAGTTCAGCCAAGTTCTAAGACTGCTAACGTCAGACTAAAAAAAATCTCTTGAACTGAACATTACCTAACCTAAACCTAAATTTTAATTACTAATCCATCTTCCTATAACACTGACTTTTTACTGTTTTTTCCGATTTCTAATTTAGTTCAAATTACATATTCTTTTCGGGAGAAAATTACATAAGTTTTCGAGAGGGGAAACGATTAGCGGAATTGATTTCCATGCAAAGATCCCGGATTCGAATCCAAATCCTAGCTTAGATTTTCTCTTTCTAGGAACTTTTTCAGCTTCCAGACGCCAGCAGTGTACTGAAGAAAGCTCTGAGTTCTTGTGACCGCAGATGTTGACGTACAAGTTTAAATTGGAGTGCAGGAGGTTTTTGATTGTAAGCCCAAAGAAAGATTTAATGTCAAAATTGGTTACAATAATAACAAATCTATTTTTTACTGTAGAATTTATTCACAAATTATATTATTAGATCCTTTTTTATTTCATTAGCTAGAACAGATGTGAACCCACCATACATAGAATTGTTAACTGTAATATTTATTTTGATTGCAAGAAATAATGAGAATGAAATTGATTTCTGCTTGATCGTTCATTTTTTTTTTTAATTTCTGGCAGAGGAGCTGAATATAAATTTATCAACTTTTCATTTTTAAATTTTATTCTTAGTTAATTTAAAAAATAAAAAAAAAGTGGCAAAAACCTGTGGCATTTCCAGGCTTCAACATGTACCCAACTATGTGATCAAAGAAAAAGTAAGAGTAAAACCTGGCAATAATTGATCAGAAGAGAATGTGATGTGGTTCGGACACTCATTAAGTGATGATGTCCAAAGAAGGCGTTTTTGTACAATACTTAAGAGTTTTGCGATTATTACTATTACCAGCACTGTAGTTTGCTACAATATCATATTCATTACCAAATAGATAAACTGGTTCAAGTTTAACGATTCTCAATCTACAATCAAGAATTGCAATCGTAGTTCAGAACTCAAAATTAATTAGCGAGGGTATATGTTTACAATACTCAAGAGAAATCCGGTTCTTAACGCTTGGACTGTGTAAACAGAATAAAGGAAAATGACGAATGCGTCCGGCATCCTCACGATACAGAGTTATCTTATATACATTTATAAAAATTATATAAATTATTATAATTTTATACAACATAAATATATTAATTTTAACAACTTCGATGAAGTTATCTTTGAACTTCTATTCATTTAAACCAAATTCTATATAAAACCTACAACTCCATGAACGTAAGTTCGACTGCAAACTATCATGCATCTTGAGAAAATGAAATTTAGGCAGAAGTATTTTTATTTTATTTTATTGCTGGTATACTGTATAGTTTAGTTTACTGGAGTTGATTTAATAAGACAAAATAGTAAAGCTTTAAGCGAGACAGAGCAATCTTTGCCACGAAAAGACCAAAGCCATTTTTTTTTTTTTACAGAACTTTTACAACAAAAAAATTATAAAAATTTTCTTTAAGAGCCTTATTCATAATACGAACTTGGTAAGTAAGAAGGAACAAATCAATCAAAAGATGCTTTCCTATTTAAAAAACACAACTCAAATTGGTATCTTTACTTAATATGTATGTAACCATTTTTGATTCTACAAAAGGCAATAAATTAGTTTAAATAATAATAATAATAGGATTGCGCCGATTCCAGATTAAAATGGTTTGAAGGTTTTTAAATCAATTATTTAAAAAAATCCTCTGAAGATGTATATACCAAAAACTAAGTTAAATTTTTTTAACGATGGCTACAAGCTGACAGGTTTGATTCAAATTACTGTGTTCAAATTAATACTTGGTAGAAATAACTAAATTTCATATTTACTGTTTACGCTATTCACTGGAATTCCACCCTGCGATGATATTAGGCAAGATCGTAGGTTTGTTATCACTTGTTTTCTATACTGATCAGAATCTTGCATTCTAAAAATAAAAAATAAAAATCACTAAGAACATACATGTGGACTCTAAAAGCATATGTGGACCTGCAAGTCCACTTCATTATCTTCAAAAACTTTCAACCAAATGTCAGTATAATTTTATTACCTTAACTTGTCTCATGAAGTGAGTTTTACTAAGTAAGACACAGTAGGGATGTAATTAAGAAATAATATTGGCACTTATGGAAAGTTTAATTCCGTGTTCAATACCACAATGAAAAATGTTACATCTGAATCTTGCCATGTGCTAACTCCAAAAACCATATTCTTGAAATTTTGGCTGATAGTACTAAGCTTTCTTTCAATTGGTTACGTACTATCAAAAATATCGATTATAATAAATCGTTTTAAATTTCACAGCTATCTTTTAAATACGATTTTTGTATTATTATTTTTTTTAAATTAGTCACTAAATTTAAACGTCTAAGTATATTTTATTGCAAAAAAAGACACATTCAAACTTTTAAAAAAATATTTATTAAAAAAAGATTCTTTTCTTGAAATAATATTAACTATTGGAAAAAATGGCTGATTTGAGCTAATAAATTAAAGCTGTATTATTTGTTAAAAACTATAAAAAAATAATTTTGTATAGCTCAATAAATGGCTTATTTATTTATTTTATTGGGAAAAAATGATTTTGAGAGGTTCAAATTGCTGATTTAGGGAATAAATTTTAAAAAAAGCTGGACCATAAAGTACATATGTATGTATATGATTTCTGCTTACATCATTTTTCTTCCCAAACCAAATTCTCACTCCACTCACTTTTTAAGGTTATAGGTTCAACTAATTTAATTAATTAATTGAAATAATAGTTAATTAACTAATACATTCAACTAATGCCTTCACTTACTGAGCTACATAAACAAAAAGTTAATTAACCTTTCTTTTATCGACAAATTTTCTAAAACTTCTTTTACCTTAAGTAAATGATTTTGCATTAAGTACATTTTCTCTTTGAGCCCAATTTATTCATGCGGAAATCGGTAAATATAGCTATTTAAGTTGTCTTTTATTACATATTTAACTTAAGAAAGCTCTAGGCCTCCCAGAGGAGGCGAAGTTTCTTATACTACAGTACTAAATGGGACCTCCTAATTCGAAAACAGCTGATAACAATCAGGTAAGTAACTGCTTGCGTGATATTGTCAGCAGTAAAATAGGCTTGCGCAACATTCATCAGATCTCGACGTCCTCTTCACGTTAACCTTTTGTGAGTTTTATATACATACATAAATGAAGAGTGACGATCGTTAACTACTAGTCCAAAGTTTTCGATGTATACTCCTTGAGAACATACTCTCTAAGAGCTGAGTTTCAGGCCTGTAAACTTACCTTTAAGTTGCCTATTAAGGATGATTGAAGAGCTGTGATGCCAGCCACTTAACATAGCTGAGCTTTAGTATCTAAATAGTAACTTCTGCTAGATACGACCGCTTTCGTTGCTGAAAATAGAACTTTATTGATCGACCTTTCGATAGACCAAATAGTAGTGCTACCTGTCTCTCTAAAGATAATTTAAATGGAAAAAGCAAGTAATGAAGTGTGGTCCTTGCACTGTGGCTCTCTCAATTTGCAGCATTGTCTGTTTTTGCAAAAAAAAAAAAAAAAATGCTGTGTAAACGAGGCTGTACGTACGTTTTCGTTTGGAATTATGTATCCCTCTTTGGTTGTGCTGCTATATCACTTCGATTTCACTCTATTTTTGTTGATAATGATTTTATTTTTTTTGAGAGTTCACATAATACTCAGTTATTTTTCTATAAAGATTTTTAAGGTCTTGTCGGACATTAGTATCTCACTTTACAAAATGTCCATTTCCATAGAAATAATAATAATAAAAAAAAATGTATCTGAAAGCAATTTGCTATATTTTGATTTTAAATTCATCAAACCACTTTTATTTAATTGAGTGAGTTTCAAATTCAAATTACTTTGTCTTATTTTTCTGCGGACCATGCTATTCTATCAGCAAATGTTAATTCAAAAACTAAGTCTTTCAATTAATAATTTTTTTCATATTTATATAAGCGATTGCTAAAAAGTTGTAATATTATTTTTAACTTAAAAACATACACTGATGGATATAGTCTCATAATTAAGTGCAGTTTTATCAAAATTATAAACTCAAATTTATAAAAGACGTACCAATTTTAAGTCAAGTAATAAAGAGATTCAGTTACCTTTTGTAGCATAATTGGGTTTCACAATGAAAAGAAAAAATACCTTATAGAAATTTAATGCTAAGTTAAAAATTCTAGGACATATTTGTAGACGTACTCAGTGATCTCACTGTCTGGGCGGTGCTTCTTTAACGTCAGTTGACGGGGCGATTTAATATCGTCTGATGGAATTTTGCTTTCTTATAAAGAGATAACGAAGGCCAGCTTATTCTTCCTCCAGGCCACTGATTCATCCCAGAAGTAAAAACTGATTTCTGTCGCAGCCCTGAGGCGCCACAGAAAAGTTTCTGATCTATTGAAACCTTGTTATCATTAAAAAATGGTTATTGGAAAAGGCTGAAAATGAAGGATGAAATAAGACTGTGGGAGAATCTACTCGGTAGACTTTCTGTTTATTTAACTAATAACTCTCTGGACAACAATATACATTTAGTACCCCATTTTATACAAGGACTAAATTAATCAATTCAAATCTCTTCAACATGTTTCCACAACGAGGCCTGCGGAGATATCTTTCAGCCTAAATTTCCTTTCAACTTAGAAGCAGCCATTTATGTTTTGTTATTATATTCACTCATTCGCCGAATTAGATCATTAGAATCTAATTATTCCCCGATTTCTTTGTTCCCACACCAGAGCAATAATAAAGGCTCCGCTACTATGCTTTCTTTACTTTGCCTTTTGTCTAAGAATCCTTAAAATTATGTGTATGCTCGGGCGTAAATTAAAGCACACGAATTGGAGCACTCATTTTTCTCTGTTTTCAAAAAAATAAAATGAAAAAATGCACACATTACATACTGATGTAATCATACTGATCCAAGGAATTTTTTAGATACTGCAATATATTATTGTTTAATCTGTTTCCCACTTGATATCTCCTCGCCGCTAACAGTCAAATAATGCTGTTAAAAATTGTGTTTAGTAATAATAGCAAAAATAGAAAAAACAGTGGAACTATTTCCTGTTTTGTAAGCTCACCAAAAACGTTCTTACAGTTTCGATGGAGAATTCGTAATGAAATGTCACTCATATTCACTTTCTTGCAGTTTCTTATTTGAGCTCAGTTCACTACCATTTTCGTGATAAGAATTCCCCATATTGAGTGGCATTGATAAGGACAAGAAAAAACTTAGATAAAAATTAAAATTTTTCCGAGAAGTTATAGTTGTTTTAACGCCGTTCTGGTACTTGTAAAATATAGAATGGAGAGTTTCTTTATTCCATGATCTGAAACATTTGACAAAACATTGCAAAACTGTTTTCTCATAAACATTAATAACGAACAAAATAATTATTGATTGGAAATTTTTATGAAATATTAGAAGTATTAAAAATATAACAGATATTCCGTAACTACCTAGATACATTTATAATGATAAGAAAAAGGATTCCACAAATATAAAACAACTAAACCACTTAAATTAAACAAAAAACCATATTTATTTCCAGAGGCAATGAATTTCGTGAAAAATTACTGAACAAAACGAAAAATGAATTAGCTGAGCAAGAAACCAGACAGCAAGATTTTAATGTAAAAATATTATTGTCACGAATAAATGCAATTGCAAACGCTTTAGAAAAGGAGAGCGACAGCAGATTTGTACAAAAAGCACTTAAAAATGTACCATTTAAACGGACAACTCTTCCTTATAAAATAAAGTCCAAAGAAGCAAAGAAAAGGATGTTTTTTATTTGCCCTAAATGTCGTAGTCCTTATTTACTGCATGTACGTTAAATTAATAAATATGTTTTAAAAAAAACCTACAATAAGGTAAATAAATAATGAAGTTAAGCACATTCTGGGCTAAAGTATATTAACACTGCAGTATGAATTTAGGCCTCCCAATTCTACTATTCCGTTAAATAAACATTTCTACAACTTTTAAGCCGATATTCTCGGATTCCTCCGAATCACTACCAAAAAAAACTTCGTCCCTTGATTGGCTATAATTTTTGGTAGTTTTTACTCTGAAACGATGCTTTTCTAACACATTTGTCGACGCGACTATTTTTATCTCTTTAAAAGAAAAGTTTATTTCCTTTTTACCAACTAAAATTCCCTGCCCTACAATTATATAGTAGGAATTCTTCTCTTGCATAATAATAAATATCTAGTTCATTTCATCAAGTTACATATGGCACCCACTTAAATAATATTATCTCATCATGAAATATCATTTCAAAATAGTCTTCTCCAATCTCACATTTAGGATTCCCTCAAACTGCTGATTACTGTGATACTTGAGAAAATTTCGTGCAAAACAAGGCTATCAAAGGAAAGAACGAGTTAAATTTGTTTGTTGTGTTAATAATAGATATTGTTTTCATCATAGTATTGCAACTCGTACGTGTTAAATCAAAAATACTTACGAAATGATTCAAGTAATTCCTTGAGCTAAAGCTTGGCATTAAGAAGCAAATTCCTGTTTCTGACTATACTATTCAGGTGTTAGCAAAGTGGGTAGAGGGTTATTTTTGAAGCTCGATTAATTGTATTATAAAATTATTTTACAAGTTTACGGCACAAATTTTGCTGTGGATAGTCAAAATAAGAGAAGAGGTCCAATAATAATAAGAGGAGAAGATGGGTTATCGGAAGAACAGGAAAGTAATCGTGCATAAAGATCTTTTAGTTAGAATTAGACAACTAAATAAGTTCATCTTCATAAATTTAAATAATATAATACACACAGCAAAAAAATTAAAGGAAGAAGTCCTCAGTACAACCTGTTTAGAAGAATAAGGCTGACAACACTTTGTTATTAGTGCAGAGAGGAGTGTTAATAGTGATGGGGAAAAGAAGTCATGTCAATTAATGAGATAAATTTTTACACAAGACAAAATTTATTAAAATTGTGCAAAAATTAAAAAAAAAGTTAATACAGAAAAATTTGAAATTCTTTTTCATTGCGTGCTCACTTCCACGTATTGGCTCCGTGAGCTTGAATAACAGCATGCATACGTCTTGGCATGCTCATTATTAGGCGCCTGATGTTTTGTTGTGGAATTCTTTCTCATTTTTCTCTTAGAACTTGTTCCACCTCTGGTAATGTCCGTGGCGGGTTAGGACGATTGTGAATGTTTTGCCCCAGCTGGTCTCATAAGTGTTCAATCGGATTCAAATCCGGGCTAGCCGAGAGTCTGAATGTTATTGGCATTTATGAACTCACGTACCACATTTGCAGTATGAGGGCGGGCCCCATCATGCATGAAAAAAGAATTGATCTCCTCCAGTAAGCGCTCTTAGGAAAGACTTGGGTTCGTAACACTTCATTGATGTACCGCTGAGCTGTCAAACTTCCATTCGCAAACACAACCAAGTCACATTTGTCGGTGAAAAAAATTCCTGCCCAAAACAAAAATTAATCCGCCGTCAAATGGTGACGGTTGTAATGCACAAGGGAGAAAACGTTTCCTCGTCTCTAAACTGTCATTCGTTTATCATTTCTGGACAGAGTAAATTTAGACATCAGAGAAGAAAACATTGCCTGATGAGCCAATTGCGATGGTCCCTGGCAAACAGATAAGAGTGCCTTCTGGTCAACCGTGGCACTCTTATCGGGTACCTGGAACGCAGGCCACCTTCCCTCAATCGATTACGAACGGCTTGAGCAGAAATCTCGGTTCCTGTGGCACGCCGAGGTCACTTTGGATAGCAGGTGAGGTGGTTTGGCGATTTCTGAGGGCTTATAGCCGCATGAAACGGTTTTCATTTAATGAAGAGGATCTTGTCCGGCCCTGCTCTGGTCGTCTCGTGACTCCTTCTGTCTCCTGGTATCTCCCCCATAATCGCTGGATTACAGAATGACTCACTCCCAATAGCCGGTCTACTTCCCGCATTTCTAGGCCTTCCTCAATTAATGTTACAGCCCTACGAACGTCAAATTCGGAAAGATGAAAACCTTGCAGGGGATCCATAACACATAAAACAATAGCAAACACCAGTAAAAACTGCACGACACAATGTTAAAGACTGATAGAGATAGAGTAGAAATAGTCCCATATCGGTCAATATGAACAAAGTTCAAAATAACTAGAAGAAAAATGGTCAAAGAAAACAATAGCCTCTTGAGACAGGTCTTTATCTTAATCCTAACCACAATTATATCTCTTCAAAACATGTTCCAGAGTGCACTCATTTACTTGGAAGAACGACAATACAATGTGGCCCTTTAATTTTTTTGCCTTGTTAATTTAATTTAATTTCTCAGGCGAAACCTTGAGTTAATTTTTCTTAAGTATAATGCTAGCCTTATTTTATTTAAATATTGTTATTTAGTTATGTAGCATGTGTTTCTTATTTTGTTTCTCTATTTTGATGATTAAATTTTCATTTATAAAAATGTGTTCAGCCAAATTCCTTTTATTACCAAGTATCAACCTTAATATTGAGTACACACCACAGGCAAAACATCTGTCCAGACAGCAGACTTAAAAATGAGAAAATGTTAAAATGATGATTCATTTGATAGTAAATTAATTCATTTTTTAATTGAAAATAAATTAAAAACTTGACAAATACTCATGATGAACATTAGAGGCTGGACTTTCTTAGATTGTAGGAAGTCAACGATAACACGGAGATAATCACAAAAATAATTATCATCACAAAAATTTATTAATTTTCTTTTAAAACAGTTACATTCATAAGAATGAATCTTTCTTTCAGTTAACAACACTATTCTCACTTACATAATCTCGTTGCACTGGAAAAAAAAAATACTGTTATTTGTAAATGGATTTTCTTGATAAAGATTTCCTCTTAGTAAAATTTATTTATTAATTTATTTTAAGAGAATTATAACTAATGAAATTTTTACCTGACGTATTGTTCATTTTTTGTACCAAAAGCAACATTTCAAATAATAAAAGTTAACTGAGGAACTTTTCAAGTCCCTGAAAGATTAAAAAATTCGTTATTATTATTTTTTTTTTTTTGTGAGTGCAGTTAGAAATATCTGTAAGAATAATGGTTAATTAAAAATAAAGCATAATAAATTAGAAAAATTAGATATAAATTAATATGGTTCTATATTGATAAGGGGACGAACAAAAATTAATTATAATTTAGAAGGGCTCAAGGAAAATTAAGAATTTTTTTTTAACTTCTTCAATGTAATGTTGAACAGATTTTCGTAGGAAGTTTAGGATGTTTCTCCCTGGCTCGCCAACTAGAAGACTCAGTCAGAGCGTACTGCACATATCTACATATACACATCCGCTGTTTGCTATACTACAATTAATACTACCATATTATACCACTATACTATAGATAAACTTGTTTTCTCTCGGTCGTAGAAGACATTATGCTGTTAACGATATTAAATGAAGATGAACTACACAAGTTCAGGAGCATAGCATCTATCGTCCATTATGATTTATTTTTAATAACGCGAGACCCAACATTCTAAAAAAAAAAAAAATCCATAGTTTTGTTAAATACTCACAACTAAGAAAGATGCTCCAATAAGAAGGGCTTTCTCATCAACCTCAAGATTTAAGGGGAATCTTATACTCATAGCATTCTTCACCTCGTATTCATAAACATAATTAAAAATAATTTGTATATTTCCAATAACTTCATTATTAGAAAGCTTAGTTATCTGAAACTAATTAAAATATTGAACCTTCTGAAAATTGACTATAGCAATTATTTCCAATTAGATCCAACTTACGAACTTTAAGGGAAAAAGAGATACTTTAAAAGAACTTTAATAAAGGAACATAAAATTTAAGCAAACATAAAATTGACTTTTTGATACAAATATTTTCCTTTATTTAGTTAGATTGCATAAATTGTGTGGTTGCTGAATTAACTTTCGGAGCAGCAATTTAACAATCGATGCTGAGTTTAATTTTTAGTAGGCTTTTTTTTGTAGGTTTTTTTTTAAGTGGTAAGTAAATTAATTTTTTAAAAAAATTATTCTTCCATTTTGATTGCAATACAATCACTCTTATTAAAATTGTTTCTGAAAATAGTTTACATTATTAAGCTCAAATGGCTCTATTTGGGACAGATGAGGTATTCGGCACTAATCCAATAAAATAAATAACATCTCAGAAATTGTAGTAAAGCTAATCGCAGTAATATTGGCCACAGTTCTTTAGCTAGAGCTAGTTATAATCATTTGTGTAGCTGACACTATAAGAGAAGGGTAACTAATTCTAGATTCACAATTTACTCAGACATCCAGGCAGGTCTAAGGCTATCAAGGCAATCTTATCGAATTTATGGTAACCACAAATAAAAGACGATACTTAATTTAAATACATTATTTAGATATACTCTTGATTATTTATAGATTTTGCACATTAATAGATTTCGATCACACTATTTATGTTCTTTAGAAATTTACAAGTTAAATCGTGGGCTTGGAAATATTTAAATATGTGTATTTCAGGTGCCTTACCAAATTAGCACCGCACATCCCTTTTTGTTTAATTTGGAATAATTTTTTTCCATGCTGATCTAAAACACTGAATTTCGGGAAGACTATAGAATTAATCTCTTGTGCTGTCCCAATAAATAATGAATCTGATGCATAAACTTCCAATTTCTAGAATAGAAATTTTATATTAGTTAAAAATAAATACCAAAATTCTTTGTTTACGCATAATTGCAAAGAAAAAGGATTATTCAGATTAGAACTATCATATCTCCGATTTTCTAAAAGTTTTCGAGTTATTAAAGAAAAAGTGGTTGAAATCTGCCTACTAGAAATTCGTACTTCCAGTCACGCCTTTATTTGGAATTCGGATTTCCGCAACCCAATTAATGTATTGTACATTAAGGCACTACGGGAGTAGAGTGGTTAGAGGCGGTAGCTAACATACACATATTGTGATAAAGGGTTTGACTGCCGGTCATAGTCTTCGATTTTTTAAATATGTTAAATGAGAACTTTAAAATTGTCTACCTCCTTCATTATTAACATCTAATTGGTAGATGAACGTAAAGCCTGCCTGAAAAAAATAATCTTTTTAGTTTGATACTCTGTAAGATACTTAGAAAAACCATAAACTTATTTCCCTCAGAATATTTATATTTTTTCCTAGATCAATGAATCAAACAAAGGTTAATTTTCTATATGTGGTGCAAATAGTTTACAGATGAAAGAAAAGAAAAATATTGAATCCCAGTCAGTCAAGTGGTTTTCAAGATTAGAAGTTAAGAATTTTGTAAAAAAAGTTACAGTTGAATCTAATTGTATCACCCAACGTATTAAATTTAACCTTTCTTTGAGTTTTTATTTTTGAGATGTTTTGTTCATACACACACAGGAAATTTTCAAAATTTTTCAGATTCAGCGGACCTCAAAAAACCAAATCATAATTTTGCTCTGAGTAAGAGAAAAAACAAACATTTTAACATGAAAAGGAAAGTTACCGTGCTCAGAACGACTAGAAATTTCACAATATTTTCTGTGAAATACAATGGTTAGTACAAAAGAAGACTTTTAAGGCGTGAGTGACAAAGTTGGGTCTTGAATGCTTCTGAAGAAAGAATAATATTTTTTTAACAATTCCCTACATCTTGTACAAAACTGAAGTAGTTCTAAAATTAAAATTACCTCCAAACAACAATTGAATCCACTTTTTAACAAAATAATTTGTGTATTGCTAAGATCTTTTATATTGACTTTAAAAGTGCCATAGCAGCATGTTAGACTGGAAGCATCTTCTGCAATCCATAATTCTTGTCCTTGATTATTTAAGATGTGAAAATTTTTCGAGGAAGCTGGAACATTTTTTTGTTTTGAACTACCGAATCTGTTTCAAAATAAAACGTTTCTGAAATGAGATATTTAGAATGTTTTTTAAAAATATTATTTCGATACTTTTTTAGAACTGAGTGACTTAGGAATTATTTAAATTTACGGGTCAATATCTGACATTGCCACCTGTCCTCTGGGAATTGTTCTCTTGATATGCATTACTAACTGATCACTAATGACCTCATGCAGCCTGGTTCTGCACTCGCAAAGATGCTTTTTTCTTCACTTGTTTCGGGGGAACCAAATTCTATTGGGACTAGCGGCTGCAGTTTTCTGAGCAATCCTGAGCATTATAAACTCTGAATTATTCTAAACAATTCTTTACTATTAACATTTTCACAGAAAAAAAAACCTATTAAACGCTAATTTCGAACTGAGGATCTCCCAATAAAGAGTCCGCACTCGAAACTACTTCACTTAACTCGTTCTGTAGGGGAAATTGTAAACGAAGTTTTAAAAATCGGAATAATTTTCGAGCTAACCGCTGTACTGAAATAACGATTCAAAACGTCAGCCTTCTTAGTTGTCGGATTTAAAAAAGAAAACCAAGTAATACTAGTGTCACAATAGAAATACTTGTTTCAGCTTTCATCAACTTCAGTTATTATTCAAATGTTATGTAACTCACTCACACATTCAGTTCTAAGTTATGATCTCTTTAATAAATGTGATAAATAAAGTAATGTCAATTTTTTTTCAGGAGGGCTTTTCGCTTAACTTTCAAATTAGGGCGTCGTGTACGGAGGCGACTAGAAAATATATTTACCATAAATTCTTCACCGTAATCATTTAATAAAATCCAATGCCAAGACCGGGGATCGAACTCAGTACCACACATCTTAGCTTAGCAAGCTTTGCCTCCACTTTTTATGTTCAGAAGCCTAAAAATATGCGTTTTATGAAAAAAAAACTCAATTTCCGATATTTTTTCTTACTCGAGTGTAAAAATTAAAGAATGTTAAAAGTCGATATCACGTCTTAGTTTAATCACAGATGCAATACTAAGTTTTCGACCATAATCCCACCAAAAGTGTGATTTACAGCCATTTTCCCCGGCTTTTTGTTTTAAATGCATTACTTATTTTATACACGCCTGAGCCACTAGGAAACTGATTCGTTCAGTAGTTTTAATATACATATATTGTTAGATCCCATTAAATATCTAAAAATATTAAGGGATGGAACAATGTACATATAGGGAAATAGATTTTTTGTTTTTCTCGTGAAACCAATTCATTTTTCGATCATCAAACTGAACACTTGTACAGGGTGTTTAAGCGAGCAGTACTATTCCTAGGAATTTGAAAACTGATTTGTTTTTTTATATTGCTAACGATTGTCTCGAATAGATTTTCAAATTATGAAAAACTACTTACCTGCAAAATAATTTCTGCGAAAGCCGCGGTGGATGTGTAATGAATCAATAGTTTTTAAAGTCACCAATTTTTCCTGTAAATAGTTATGTTCTTGGTTTATTATACTTGAATCTCCTAATGCTGATCTGACTTCTTCCTCTTCTTCTGCTTCCCGAAACTCTTCCTTTTCTTCTGTTTCATTTACCTCTTCCTCTTCTGGTGTTTCACTAACCTCTTCTTCTTCTGGTGTTTTTTTAATCTCTCCCTCTTGTTCCATGAGGGAATAAAAATATCAAGGTTTTATTTCTATGGCAACATTTAAGTGAAAAACATAATAAAAGAAATTGCTTTCTTATTTTGAGAGTAAATAAATTATTTGGCCTTTGTTGATACCAGTAAAAAAAAATTCTTATGTGTAAACAGTTAATGCAAAATCCCAATCTCCAACTGGTCGTCTTTAATGTAACAGTGCACCTGTATTATAAGAAGGTAGTTGAGTTTTTGATCCAAAAAAATAAATATCAGAAGTCTACCTGCGTAACACATAGAAAATAGGGGTGCTCGGCTCCTCAATATAGATAAGTGAAAGTGGAAATTTTTGCTAAAGCACTTTATATTTCAGTAGATGCTCAACTGAATCTCCTGATGTTAGCATAAGCTACAGAGAGTTACAAATCAAATGATTTTCACTGATTAAGGATAACACTTATCGAGAGTTTTCAATGGTGCATCAATGATGGCCTTATTTTATTTATTTCATCGATCAAACCTATTAAAAGGAAGTATTGCAATCAATAATATAATTAAATAAATGCGATTTTCAGTTGTTTAATAACATAAAAGGGTATTAATTAATTGAAACAAGTGATATGAAAATTTACTCCGGAAAATAAACAAAAATTATGTATATTACAAAATGGAAGGTAAAATATTAGTAATATTAATAATACAGCCGAATCTTGGTTAATCGGAAGTTTCAGTACATGCATTATCATCAAGGATTCTTTATTTATTTTTTATCTTATGGTAATGTCATAGTTAAATGTTTTAAGGAGTTGGAGCTAATCATTAACATCTGAGTCTCAGTTCAACATATCACTAACCTGCATTAAAAAGAACTTTTATCGCCGCTAACAATGCCTTGAGAAAATAAATAGCCAATTTATTTCCAAGGTAAAGCTTGGGTCTCCTTATTGATTCGAATAAGTGACTCCCGTTGAACAATCAAGAGCTCCGCAGCAGTGTTTTAAAAGAATTGGGATTACATTGTTTGGAAGAAAGACAGCAGAACATCTGTATTTTATATTACAGTATTTTATTCTTCCATCCCAGATATTTGGCAGCACACTATAAAATTCAGCAGTGCCTTCAAGAATAAAAATTACTGGATTATCTGTTTCCGAATTGCAACTAGAATCTTCAATATACAAGATACTATTCTTGGTTTTGGCCAATTTGAAAACTAAATTAGTGTTAGTATTTTGAAGAAGTAATACCGTACAGTACAGTACATAGATATTGGACTAGAAATTGAACCATTTTTTCCAGTCAATTCATTTGTTTATTCAAGTCTTGCAAAATATGTACCATGCCTGATCAATGAATATTAAAATGTTGCTTTACTCCCCAGAACCAACAAAATTTATTGATCAGATTCATTCTAGGTGAATTAGCATCTTGCATTTTCTCTTTGTTCAGACCCAAATTTTTGGTTTCTGACTAGAAGCATCTACCTGACTAGAAAACTTTATAGAAAAAATGACGCTAGTACGAAATATAATATTTCCGATTGAGAGAAATCGTTAGCTCGGATGTCCAAGCATGGAAAGTGGACAAATGCAGAGGAAAAAGTTTTTTAAAAAACAATTTGAATCAGTAGGGGTCTGCTTTTCAGCTTTAATAATGGGAGGGATGTTGGAGGATAGTACATTCGGAATGCCTTGATGAAAGCAATGACAAATTCTCTTATTACAATTCAAATATTTAAATAATAGATTTATATAATATTTGTGCACTCTGCAAGCTTATAATGTTATACGTTTATAAAATTTAAATTAAAAAATATTATTATAACATTAAATATCTTTCAACTATAACTCTTATTAAAACTTCACAAATTACACTGTTTGTGTAAAAATTTTTTTGGTTAACCACACTTGTATTTAATTGTACACATTATTAGATATTTTTTTAAAGACAATAACAACAAGAAAAGTCTACCTTCAAAGTGAAATTCAAAATAAACTGGCAAAATATAATTGGGAACATGAATGATGATTATCTTCAAACCAACATATAATTCTAAATTGAAACGAGATCAATAAAAACACGTTTCTTTTTTCTTTTATTTTCAGTCTTTACAGCTTGTATAAAATTTAAATATTTGATTTTTTAAACATTTTTGGATGCATTTGATAGAAACGTCAAATCTTCATTTTTTTTGCAGTTTTTACTTTTGTCTTGAGAATAATTAGCGGCAGTATCGGCAATAACAAACAGGAAAAGAGTAACTATTATTAACATAACATCAACAAATTCTCAAACGAATTTTTCATCCCGTACTCTTTTTAACTTAAAATAAATGAATATAACACGAAAAAACATTTATAATTTAATTACTTAACAAAGTAATTATTAAGAAGACAATTCTTTAAAAACAGTTAAGTTCTAAAAGACTCCTTAAGAAATAAATCTGAATACTTTAACAATTCAATAATTATTCTTGAAGGATGAACATTATCAATTAATAACTGACCTAAAAAAAGGTTTTTAATGTGGTTAAAGATGTCTTTCCATGTTATATTTTTTTATAATTTCTATTTGAAATTTTCAACTTTAACTAAAGATTAGTCTCAACAAGTTTTCACCTTTTTTATTTTTTTTTTGGTGACTTCACTTGAAGCAATGTTGAAGTGTCTCTACCATTATTATATGAACCGAAGGTGAAAATTGTAAATTTAACACTTTTAAATATTATTGAAACTTACATTTTATGAATAATCGTAACTGCAAATAATTCACAGTTTTTTACAATCAAAAATTTACATATCATTAAAAATAATGTTTGACTTTTTAATAAGACATATACAACTGATGTTATACATATGTATAAAAATACTCATATGATTGCAAAGATGGGATATACATATTATATATTTCAAATGACCTAACTTATCAACTCTGAAGGTAGGAAAATGATTAGCAATTATTTTACAAATAGTAATTTTTAAAATTATGTACCATATTTGGCTAAATTAAAACATTCCAGGGCAATCTGTTTCTTCATTAGCAGATTTTTCAAAGAACATCATATCCTGCAAGTAAGTTAAATAACATTATACACAAAGTTAAATTTAAATGCTCTAGAGGGCAGAGGCGAGAAATTACTGATTTAATGACCTATTTACTTAATATCATTTTACATGTATATAAATTATAAATTATGCAAGCACAGTTAGAAGCGATACACACAAAGCTAAAATATATTGTGATACTCGATTTGAATCTTAGTTCAGGCCTTGGATTTTATTTGATGGTTAATATGAGAAATTGATAAATGTAAAGTGCGTTTGTTAGTTGCCTCCGATCAATACATCTAATTCATTAGTTGACCGTAAAGCTCGTTTGCCAAAATAGGCTTAATTAACTTGTACAACATTTTTTAAGGATCTTTAAATTCTTATTGCAATATAGATAAATCAATTGCTTCTCTATAGGGACAGTAATAATGTTACTTACTATTAAAAAGCATGCTCCAAGCATCACAGCTTTCATCTTTACATCCAAATCCATAGGAAAAGTAATTCCAAAATAATCCGCGTCTGTAAATGCTTCTCTCAGTAAACCAGCCCATTGTTTTGTTATTTTTCCCACAACTGTTGTACCATCAAGAGCAAGTACCTAAAATAAGAAAGTAAAAAAAAAAAAAAAAAAAAAATTATCGCTATATTTTTTCCAAAGGGTTATTACAATGAATAAAGCCTAATATTGCAATGAAGCGTCAACGTGTTATTTATCAGCAATTTTTAGGGTTAGAAATTATCATTCACCACACAAACTTTAACTATTTTCGTTGAAAATTCTGTTGAATCCCAATGCTAGGCAATTTCAATTATTTCCACTGTTTTTTTTTTCATTCCAACCTTGATCAGATTTTTTATCAATTTTCAGAGATTGTTAACAGAATAAGTAAGCTTTCAAAAATAGCATTAAGTAAACAATAATGGCTCCACAACTCGACTTTATAAGATGAATCAATGTTCTCTGAATAAAAAACAAAACTGAAAACCAATCTCTAAGATGGTTGTAAATTCGAAACTGGCCAAAATTAAAAAAATGTGTCTATCATGGACACGGCCGTGTGTTTTACGTGAATACGTTTAAGTAACGGGTTATATTTTTTATATAAAATATTTTTATTTATGTATTTAAAATGAAATCAAGGAAACAAATCGACGATCGAACACAATCTATGCCTATACAGTACTTTGTCGATGTAGAAGCGATTTCATCATCCACTTGCATAATTTCAACCGCTCCAGCTGCAGATGTACTGACACCGTCGTTGATCCGCTCGGACGCATTCTTTCTTTTACGTTCCCGGCACAGCTTGACTCGGTCATATGGTGTTTTATTATTAACATTCGATCGTTCCTGAGAAGCCCTTTCCAACCGTATACGATCTCTGTATTTGGTTTGGGCTTTTCGACGCGAATAGGCCGACATTATATATCAATCAATAGATATCAATCAATCAATAGATTGTGACGACAGCTGAAGATTAAAACTTAAACGAACATCGTAGCTTCTCCGAGTCAAAAGTTATACTAATTGCAAATCTCGATACGTAGCAAAATGATCTCAAAATGGCGGCGCTTTCCCCTCCATCGCGCGCGATGCGTCACAGTCCTCGCTTATCGTAATGAATTCTTTGATCCTTTAGCTATCCTAAAGTAGTGGTCTAATTTAATTTTGGATGTAGACGATAGATTCGAAACTATAATGGCAAACTATAGCTCCCGATTTTGTTATCATTAGGTTTTTTGGATTGCCTCCACATGACAGCAAATTTAAAGACGTATTCACGTCAAAACAAGCAAGCTGCGTTGGATGGAACCTTTTGATATCATGTTGGTCAATCAACTTTTTTTAAAGACGTTCGAAATTGGGGACCCTTAAAATACGTCATCTAGAATTGAACAAATCGCACATCCATATAACCACATCAAAGTTGCCACCTTTTTCGCAGTCAAGACTTCTAAAAATAAAAATATTTAGCAATGCGTCATTTAATTGAACTCAATGATTGAGATCAATGCGTTTCAACTCTAGCGCCAAATTGAAAAGATTTCTGCTGCTTTTACCTAATCAGTCAGATGTGGGGCCATTTTGTAAAGAACTTGACTGTTACTTTTGCCTCATAATATTGATTTACTGAACTTCCCTATTCATGGAAATAATTAACTAAAAAATAAAACTCTGAAAGATAAAACTGATTGATTTTTCACATAACAATATCTTCAAAAGCAAAATTAAAATATTTTCCAAAAGAATGTATACCTTGAATTCAACATCGCCACAAATTCTGAAGGTACAAAAAGGTCCTTCAATCAATAGAATCGTATCTCCGGCAGCATTTTTGACGCTAAAAGATGGAGTAAGGATACTCCAATTTTGTTCAACAGTTCCTGCAAGTTGACCAAGTGGGGCAAATACTTCCATTTTCTAAAACAACAAAAGTTGTAATAATTTAAATAATAAAATAATTTAAGATAAATTTTATTTTACTAAATAATTTTTTTTAAAAGAAAGCTCACTTATTATAGTAAAACTAAATATAATATTAACCTGAAGACAACAAGGAAACCAGCAAGATTGACAGGCAAGTGGTCTATGTAAATGGATAACCTCATTCTTAAAGTTATCCAATATCTTCATATCAAAAGGTCTAAGCGGGCCGCAACAGCAACGCGTAAGGCAGCCCGAATCTTCGACAGCATAGAAAACTTTTTGTCCCAGGCTGTTCTTAACAGTAAATTTATTTTTGGTTTCAAAACCTGTGAAAGCTGAAAAAAAACATTATTATTCTCTCTTATTGACTAAATATGACCTTAAAGTAGGTTAAAATATGGTTATACTTTGGTTAGGTTGATTGACTACTTTAATTTTTTGGACGCATCATATAGGTGCAAAATGTTACTTTAACTGTATGAAATAACAGAAAACTTATATCATGCAAACCTAATTTCTAAATAAATTATTTTGAATTAGAGAGGGAAGGAATTAGCTATGCGGTTAGCGTATTGGATTCCCACACGAAGAACCCAGCTGCTGACCCTTAGATTTTCTCTCTCTAGGAACTTCTTACAGCTCACTCTCTGAGCTGTAAAGCTCACTGTATCCGGTGATGGTAAGTGTTGTCTATAACTGTCCAGGGGCCGGTAGTACACTGAAAAAAGTTCCGAGCGTCTATAACCTCAGATATTGACGCGCCTTAAATAAAAATTAAATTAGACAATTTCATGTCAAATCAGTCATGAAAAAAATATTTTTCAAACATTACAGAAGTTGTAGCAAGTTATAGAGTAGACCTACAGCGCACTTGACTACAAGATATACGGGTATTGTCAATCATATTTGGTAAACATATTACTCGGAGTCAGTTTTGAGTAAATGAACGTAAAATAAAAGAATAACAAGAGAAGATGGGCGAATGAGGACAAAACCGAGGGCGGGGGATAATCTTCAGAGTTCATGTACATCAGGAGCTTTCTAGATGACAATCCAATCAGGTGACATCCAAATTAAATCTGCTTTTCAACTTTTTAAATTAGCACTTATTAGGGAATCTTCCTTGATACTCCAAAAATGTGTATTCGGGGTGCACTTCAAATAATTTGTCTTGAAACCAGAAAATTCTATTGGAAGCGTAATGATCACGAAAATTCTGCATTTTCAAAACGGCAGGATATCAAGTAACTAATTTTAGCAGGATCAAGAAGTGAAGCTAAAGTGTTGTGTAAGCCTCTTTGTCCACAAAAATAAAAGAACCACCGCCAACTTGTCAAGGAAGAAAATATGCACTTCAATATACATGGACTAACTAATCTCTTTCATGATTACTAAGCAAAAATAAATCTCTAATAAAAATAAAGCAGATAAAAATAACCTTTTTCAAATAATATTAAATTTCAATATTTCGATAAAATTATAATGATTGATTAGCGAAAAAGTACAAATTGTTTAGAACAAACATTAAAAAAAAAAAAAATAAATGTAAGAATGAAGTGTTAAGGTTACACGAAGAAAAAGAAACCAAAATTGGAAAACTTACCTTCTAATAATTCTACTTTTTGATGGATCAGCAATTGATCAATAGTAGTCAAATACTCCAAACCTGGTGGACAGTTTTCTGGCCTCCTTTGCGGCAAATTCATCCATCCATCTAAAAATAAGATTAATACTGTTTCATAAAAATGATCCTGGATTTTTTTATATTTTCTTCCTAAGAGCTTCTAACTGTGCTATTCCATAATGAACAGTGTTGTCAGTAACGAGAGAACACTGCCCGTAAACCGACAGTGTGCAGGGAAAAAATTAGATGCCAATAATAACTTCAGAAATGATGAAATGAATGATGATCATGAAATGATTAATTGATTAAAGTAAATATAAGCATAGTAATGTTAAGGCGCCACGGTAGCCGAGTGGTTAGAGGCGAGACCTGCGAAGCTAATATGTATTTTAGTACTGGGTTCGATTCCCGGTCTTAGACCTTGGATTTTATTTAATGGGTAATACGAGTAATTTACAGTAAATTATGTTCGCAAGTCGCCTTCGTCCACAACACCTAATTGTAGTAGTTGGACGTAAAGCCTGCCTGAAAAAATAGGCAATTACTTAAGCATAGTAATGTTACCGCTATATTATAAATGAAAAATAAAACAAAGCCAACAACAGTGAGTCCTGTCTGCCACTAGGACTTTTCTTGCAAAAAGCTTCTAGCAACTTACTATCCGGAGATGGATAGAGTTGTTTACAGCAAGAGAATACTGTCCGAGGCAGACAGTATGACCTCTGCCGTTGATGCGCCTTAAAAAAATTAAAATAAATGAAATAATATAATTAAATATAAAGACCATACCTTTGCTCTTCTTCGGTATAAAAACGGTAATAGCCTCTATGTTTTGGTTTTGAATACAAATATGTTTTCAAGTTTTTATATAAATAAATAGTTCTACTTATAAAATGTCCGCTAGCACTTTGAATTCTACTTTTAATAGAGTATTTTAAATGTAAGTCCCCTTTAGTTTTACACATTTTATGAATTTAAAAAATTTATAAAATATAAAGTCGAGTAAAATCACTTGATCCCATGAAATGAATGTACAATCATGTTTAGAAAAAAAAATTAAAAAACAAAAAATTATTTACGCTTACAATGACTTCGAAGTAATAAGAAAAATAAAAACAAATAATTTTAAAGGGGGGGCACAATCTTATTGAGAGAACTATCTTATCTTATCACCTTACCACAACAAATGAGAGCACAACATAAATAAGCTTCTATAAAAATCATTCCATTGTTTAATCTAAATGTATTGACTTTTACATACTGTTAAAATTCCGAAGTTCACAAATACTATTATTTAATTATAACTCTGACCTTCGTTCTAAATACTGCTCTAACCTAATCTCATCCAAATTCATACAAAGTGACTGAAGAATAGGTGTTTCCACTTCCTGCTCAGCAAGTTATTAAAATGAATCAGGTACTAGACCCATTATATAAGAGATGTCTCCTAAAATTATAACCTAGAAAGAGACTCCTACAAGGTTTCTGAGAACTGTCAATAAAAAGATTCAAAATCTAATTATGGTCAGACACTGTCTAGATATCCAATCAGCATTTTAGAGTGTCCACAAAGAATGAGAGCTGTTCCTTGATTGAAGCTAGAAAGAGCCATGATGGATAGTTCTAGCTGAAGCTTAAAAAAATACCACTAACAGCTGATTCAAGATCAGATAAGAAAGAAAGAAGCCTAATTTGGCCAATCTTTTCATTTTCTAATTTCCCAACTGCTTTCATTCCATAATTTCCTAGCATTCACAACTATAAGAACATCCAATATCCTAGAACATTACAGCGTAGATTTCGAGTTGTCCAAGAATTTACTATCTTCAATATCTACAATGGATTCAACAGTCAGAAATTCAGGCATTTTCTAAAGTTTAATATGGGAAACTAAATATAGTCATCAAGAAATAAGAACAAGAAGATAACAGGAAATACTTACCTGGCATCATCATAATGAGTATAACTATAAATAGATTAGAGTTCAATCATATGGTTTGCTAAAATAGTGAAGTTACAAAATTAATTTTCTTTTAAGTTAATTAATTTTAATCCTCTTCATTGGCACATATTTAGTGTTCCTACCAATTGTATGTACTTTGAACTGTTGGCTGTTACAACTTTGTGCTACATTGCGAGGGTCTCTTTTCTTTGCCCAAACTTATCTTATTTTAATTTCGTCAGCTCGTTTTATTGCAATTCTTGAATATTGTTGGTTTAATAAGCAAAGATGCCACTTAGTGGCATTTCACCAGCAATTATTGCGGCTGACCAAGTTGATGAAAAGGAGAAACGACAAGCAGTGAAAATGAAGAAACGGAAAACCGATGCTAGTCCTTTCGAAATTACTGTAAGTACTGCTAATAATTTCGAACCACTTTCTGATATGGAGAGCATGGACGAGGATAGTATTCCTCAGCCCAGTGTTAGTAATAAGACGCCTATGGCTAAAAATATTGTCAAAATACCACCTATTGTGGTCTATAGTTATATTAAAAATCATTCGGAAACTCTTAAAAATCTAAGAGCCGTATGTAAACAAGAGTTCGATGTAATGCAGAGGCAATAGACTTATATTTTTGACAAAATGCAAAGAAGATTATAACAAAATTCTTAGCGAAGTAGCCTCAGCTAAACTCGAATATCACACCTACACACCTAAAGATGAAATCAATCATACTTTAGTACTTAGGAACTTGCCACCTAATATAACGTACGAGGAAATAATCCAGGATTTAGCTGATAAAAGTACCCCAGCAACTAAAGTATCTCAAATGACGAAAAAATATTTGATGGGGACAATCATAAAATATCCGCTCTTTATAGCTACTTTCGACAAAAACGTAACTATTAAAGATGTTGTGGCCAACAACAAGATATGTGGATGTATTATTTCATGGGAGCGATATAAAAACTTTTCTGGAGTAACGCAATGCTATAGATGTCAGTCGTTCAACCACATAGCAAAAAATTGCTATCGCAAACCAAAATGTCTCAAGTGCGCTGGTGACCACCTAACGGAAGTATGTACAACCCCAGTAGATAATCCACCAGTATGTGTGAACTGTGGAGGTTCTCACACTGCAAACCACAAGAGTTGTTACGTTTTGCAAAAGCACATGAAGTCGCATCCTAAACGAGCTCAGCAGAGTAAATCACTTTCTAAGCCTGGATTTCAGATGGATTCTTCTGACTTCCCATCACTTCCAAAGTCCAGCTCTAATCTTACATGGGGTGCAGCCGCGCAACATCAACCTATCGGCAAAGTGCCCCCCCTCTGCATGGGGCACGAGAGCTTCTGATGAATCTTCTACTAACTCTTCTGACTTTTCTTTGCTTAGCTTATTGCATGATGTTAAGTCTCTATTATCTTCTTTTAATTTAAAGAACTTACTTTTACAGATAAGGAACTGCGTAGAGAAACTAAGGTTAGCTCCTGATGCAATAAGTAAAATTAGTGTTATCGCTGATCTTGTTTTTAATTTAATATGATCCCAATAACAAAAGTAATGTGTTGGAACTCAAGATCCATCATTAATAAAATTTTAGAATTTTCACATTATGTCAACAAATATAATATCTCCTTAACAAAAACTTACAGTTTAAAATGTTAAGTATAAGGGTTGATTAAACGCCAAAAGGTACACAAATCAGCAAGTACCTAACATTTCATTAATTCTTCATTAATATTTAAGTAATTTTACTGCATTAATTTTCATTAATTTTTTTTAGAATTTATTAGATGTCACAGACCCTTATGCTGGCCATTTTCGCCTACAAAATATATGTTCAAGTAGTACTGTAGATTGACTGTAATATCTAGTTATTTATAATAATCAAACTATTAATTACAGGTTAAAAAGAAAAACGTTATAAAAAATATTAAAAAATTATGAGGCTAAAAAATTCAAAACCTTTTTTTTAAAAAAACTTACATCAACATACACCAATGATTTTATTTATTTATTTTTATTTTTAAATAAAAATCGTCGGTTTAAGTTCATTCTTCGATTAAAGTAATTGTTATTTTATGAAGTAGTCAAACGTTTATAACAACAGGTAATAATTATCTGGCTTTATCGCAAATAATGTAGTTTTCCTCAGTTAAATTTTCAATCTAGGTATTCTTTTCACAATGTTGTATACACATATGTAATATAATATGAATAAGACATGCATATTTTTAGGACAGCTAATTATTCCAGTATTTTACTATAAGAAAAATTAGGGGGATTAAATTAAATTACAATTAAGAAATCAATAATTGTTGTTGAATAATCTACTTGTTATTAACTGTGTGTTATAATCTACTTGTTATTAACTGTGTTATTTGTGCTCACGAATATTTCGGTAAGACGAATTCAAGACAGTAGCCGACTCTAACTTTAACATGCATTTACGTATATGTGATTTATCATAATTTTATCAAAAAAATATTATAAATGAAGTGGCCAGCATAAGGGTCTGTGACATCTAATAAATTCTAAAAAAAATTAATGAAAATTAATGCAGTAAAATTACTTAAATATTAATGAAGAATTAATGAAATGTTAGGTACTTGCTGATTTGTGTACCTTTTGGCGTTTAATCAACCCTTATACTTAACATTTTAAACTGTAAGTTTTTGTTAAGGAGATTTTTGTACCTTTTGGATAGACTGTCCTTTTTGTCTATTTTGCAAAGTTACATATCTGCTTTACAGAATTTTTTAAATTTGGAATAAGCAATTCTATCATTATAACCTGATAAGGTAAGTCGGAACCGTAACTACCAATGGAGAGATCTTTTTAAAGAATGATTATAGTTGCGGTCCTCAAAACCATCCTCAATAACAATTTTTCTGAAAAAGCGTTTTGAATAACATAGGAAGGTATTTGTACGTAAATAGCAAAATTAAACTGCGATTTCAGTACTTTCTTTTAAGAGGAGTAAGAAAAATAAACTACGATTGCAGTACTTCTCCCTAAAAGGCAAAGAGGCAAAGATTTTTTAATCGAACGACAATTCATTGATTTAAATCGGTTCACTCATTGATAATTTAAACGATTGCAGTACTTCCTCTTAGTAGGAGCAAGAGAATCGGCAAGGTAGAGGAGCTTTAACCACTTATTCGAGCTGAATTTTATCAAAATCGGACTAAGCGTTATGGAAATATTGGTAATAATAGTTTTAGATAGGGCCTTACTTGGGTCGGGCAAACTCCCCTCCTTATGAGGCACAGCGTCGAGACTTTAAAAGTGCAAAACTGTACAAAATTTCGATTCGAATGACACTTCATTCATGAAAATCGGTTCACTTGTCGATAATTTGAAACGATTGCTATACTTCCCCTTAACAAGAGAAAGAGCTGATCGCTACTTTAATGTTACATAGGGGTGCCCTAACCCTATCATCCTACCAAATTTTATCAAAATCGGGCCAAGGTTTACAGAGTAATTAGTAATAATAATTTTAGAGGGGCCCTTACATAAAGGGGGCTAACTCCTCTCCCATTCGATGTACAGCGCCGAGACCCCCAAAAGGCACATCTACATAAAATTCCGAATCGAATGAAACCTCATTCATGAAAATCAGTTCGCGCGTTTAGGCGCTACGTTGTTTACAAAAAAGGTAACAACAACAACAACAACAACAACAACAACAACAACAACAAGAACATTTTTTGAAAAAGCGGTTTTTGCTCATTTTCGGCAACTTTTTTCTCGAAACCTATTAGATCTGGGTTGTTGCAAAAAAATTACAGTTATAAAGGAGGATTTGCCCTGTATTTTAAAGCAAATTTGGGAATTTTATCTTTTATAGAAAAAGAGAAAAAAATTGTCAAAGTTGGGTGTTTTTAAACCTAACGCTTTTTCGTGCAGTTTTTGATGATCAACCCTTATACAACTGTCCTACCGGACAGTTTTAATAAACATAATTGCACTTAGTGAAACTCTGTTAAACAACAAACATAAACTAAAATCTAATGGTTATGTAGCTTACAGAAATGATTCTGGCAGAGGGGTTGCTATCCTAATTAAGAATAATATTAAACACTATCCTATTGTAATGCCTTCCTTAAATTCTTTAATAGCTGTAGGTATTGTAGTTCAATTTGATAGCTTTGATGTACTGGTTATCTCTGCTTACCTTTCTCCTTCCTGCAAACTAGATGACAAGGATTTACGCGCTATGTTAGACTTGCATAGGCATGTAATTATTTTAGGAGATTTTAATGCAAAGCATATTGCTTGGAATTGCTTTTGTAACAACAGAAATGGAAAATCTTTGATTGAGTTATCATTCAAATGCAATTTTGCGATTGTAACACCAGACAAACCTACCTTCTATCCGGATCGTCCTAATGCACGGCCGAGTGTCCTTGATCTAGCATTAATCAAGAATTTTCCATATCTTATAGAATCTCACACCCACTGTGCCCTTTCTTCTGATCACAATCCAGTTATTCTCAATCTAGGTGGAAAAATGAGTCTGCGCCAGCCCAGACAGGTGTTTAACTATAGGGACGCTGACTGGAGGAATTTTAGGTCGTTACTTGATGAACAGCTATCGATTAATCCCCCTATATCTAATTGCAAAGACATTGACCAACTAGTTGGAACACTTCAACAAGTAATAATAGACGCAGCTAACAAATCCATCCCTACATGTACTGTAACAAACAAATCGCAGCAGTTGCCACTGTCCATCTTGTTCCTAATAAAAGTAAAGAACCTTGTCAAGAAGGCCTTCTCTAAACATCGTCTTCCCTGGATGAAGAACTTACTAAACAAGCTCATAAAGTATAATTCCCAGATTTTATTTATTCATAGAAATTCTTCATGGAACAAAATGCTCTCTAAACTCTCTCCTCACGACCCTAAGCTGTACAAACTTATCAAAGCCATGCGCACCAAATCTACTGTCATCCCTCCACTTTCATTAATTAACAATCTACACAATATTAACCAGACTCTTATTCCTAATAATTATGCATACAGTTCTCAACACAAGGCCGACACACTAGCAGATTTCTTTGAGAAAGTGCACATTATGAATTCTAGCTTAGGTGTTCCTACCTTTATCCGTAAAGTAATCTCAGTCGCTAAAAATTATTTCACTCCACATCTAAAACCTGATGAATGTATCTTAACAACACCAAAAGAATTAGGAAAAGAAATAAGAAGATTAAAAAATAGCAAAGCCCCCGGCATAGACGGAATAAATTCCAAAATTATGAAAAACATTTCCAAAAAGTGTCTAATCCACCTTACTAAAATAATTAATCACATTATTATGTTCGGCTACTTTCCTGATATATGGAAAATGGCAAAAATTATTGTATTATGGACTATATCTTAAGTTCTCTTAATTATAGAAAATACAAGCACAAAAGGCTAAAGCATATCTTGCTTTAATTACTCTATGTAGTAAGGTTTTTTTTAAATTTTTTACCTAAGCATTAAGTTCGACTTGTATCCAATGTAAATGTTGATATGTTGTGGAGAGGATATAGGCATGCAGCCTGAAACCTCCTTTTAAATATACTTGTATAAAAAATTTTAAATTGTAAATAAACATTTTCAAACTCAGATTAGAGTTTAACTAAAAAAAAATATATTCTGCTATATAAGGTGGTATGAGCAAGTGTTGACATTTTTTGCCAATAATTGATTTGTAATAAGAGATAACGACTTGAGAGTGTTTTCATTAAAATAAAAAACAGGACTGATACATATTGGAGTCAAAAGATTTCTAAATAAACATTTTATTATCTAGACGGTGGAAGGTTACTGGCGTGCTATTCGTGGTTAGACTTTTTCAAAGAAAAGTATGAGATCATAATCTCAAAACATAAAAAATAAATACAACATAAAATTAAATTAACAAATTAATAAAAACTTGAATCATGAAGAAATTTACTAAACTTATTTTTTCCGTAATTATTAATTTTTTTAAATTTATTTTTAAAAAATTTGGTGGAAGGGGGGAAATATCACTTGATAAATTGGCGTCAAAAAACAATATTCGAAGTGATAAGACTCATATGAAAGAATTAGAAGGAAATATATATGCACAAAAATAATAAAAAAAATATGCTGTAGTTCAAAGTAACCTGAAACATAAGTTATGCAAAGTTAAAAGTAAACATTAAAAATTACCCCAAATAATAATAATAATAAAATCTACACATGAACTGCACAGGATTTATAATTTATAAATAATAATAATAATAAAATATTCAAATGTTTATACAGAATTCACTTGTCTCTTTTTTATAAAAATATAAATTTCAAAAAATGAAAATGAAATAAAAAATGAATTAGAAATGAACATTTTTCTCTACTATACACTATATAGGACTGAAGCTAATGGTGTATGAGTTCACCAATTGACGAAATTAGCTCCTTGAAAGAGGCGGAAATTTAATTCACGAATGAACAGCGAGTGGGATGAAAAAAAAGAAAAGAAAGTCACATGAAGGAATATTTCTTTAAGCTTTTAAGAAGTTAAGGGAAAGAACCAATTAAATGCACCAAAAAATGTCATTTTTATCTCTCATTAAGAATTAAGTATGCAATCGTGTACAAATTTGTGATATTTAGTATTCAAAGATATCGACTATATCTATTTTGAGGTTCTCGTTTTGAGTGTCAGAAAAGAGTTGTTTTTAGAAATTAGTAAAACTAAAAAGGAATTCGAACTTTATATTTCTTTTGAGCACCATTATGGGATCCGACTGTAACAGCGAGTCAAAATATCTTAAACGAAACTAGCAATTAATTAAAGGTATTTTTCTATTGTTACTTATTTGAAAATTTTTGGTAATTGTTCTGACGATATTAGTGCACTAATGAACGTCTAAAATATTTATTTGCAACAATTTTCCAAGTAAATTAAATTAAGATCACTTGTGGAAAGTAGATGTATGTGATAGCCTAATTTTTAAAGTATTATTTTAGAGAAATGTTTTACAAACTGTATAATTAGAATTATTTTGGGAAAATCCATGTTTTAGCAAATTGTACTAAGATTGATACAACTATACTATTATTATCTTTTATTGTAACACCATTCTCTCATTATTTAAAGTGCTACGTTTCAGAAATCATACTCTATTCTAAATTTTAGATAAAATTAGCATGCTAAAAGTAATCATCAATTTCTTGCCGAGTTTTAATCACAATAAACCATTATGAAAACTGTAACCATTATGAAAACTGTAAAGTGTGAAAAATATATGCTAATTGTGAACTTCAGAAATAAAGTAAGTGAACTTCAAAATACAGTTTCACAACAGTAGAATTAAATATTGAATAAAAGTTATAATTACTTTACAAAATTTAAAACTAGGTTAAACTCCTAACTATAGTTGAAACACCAACAAAATGGCCTGAGTAATTTTTCAGTGAACCAGAAGAGGAGGTTTCTCTTAATCCTTTCTGTATGCTAGTGTGATTGGATTTCTGTAAGGAAAGGCAAAAAATCCACGGCGACCCAAAAGATCTGTTCCTTAAGATCTGCTCTTATACTGTGGGTGTCTGAAAATAGTGTATAGTTAGTAAACATGAAGAATGTGAGTTAATGATTTAGAGTTTGCCCCTATGCTCGCTTAAACCCATGTAAATGCATCTATCTTTGCCGACTTAATGCCCACGTTTTGTCTATTGAGGATTTCATTGTTTCAGAATTGTATTAATAGGCTGGTGTACCCGTAGGGACGCCGAGAACCAATTAAAAGTAGATAGACCACTCTCACATAGAATTATTGAAATTATACTTTTTGCATTCATCTGGTTATTCACAGTTGTTCTATTTTATTAGGTTTTCCCACTAGGCATTATGCGTTCCCTTGTTATTCGGTTTGTGATTATTGCGTATGTGCGTGTAATAAAATTATTAGTACACGGTTAGGTTCTTTAAGGTTTAACTGATCAGCAATCAACCTGAAAGTGGTAGAAGAATTGAAAGTGTTAAAAATGTGGGTTAGGTCCGTAATGCTAGATAAAATCGGCGAAACTAGAAATCAGTTTGATCTGTGCTAGCTAGAAAACCAAACTCTTACTGGCCCTGCTACTTGAATCACAAACCTGTAAGAGCTTATGACGAAATAGACTTATGTTACTTTTTTAATCTCCGCTTTTTTTAAAGATTATTTTTCTTTAGGCAAATATACAATATATTTCTAGAAGTAACTAGAAGCTATAATGGAGTGAAGCAAATGATAAACATACATAGTGTATAATAAAAACCAAAGCTGAAAGTGGGAACCGAACCTACCATCACAATTTTTTCACTTCAGTTTCCACATTTAACCACTATGTTGGCTAGGCGAGATATTAGTATATCGTAAGGTGATAGCTAGAGGCATTGCTGACTGGTTTGTAATATATCTCTGTGGACTGAGACTCTCGTAAAAGCTCCAATAATCTCAGAATTTCGCTTGAAAAAAATGAAATAAATAATAAAATAAAATTATAATAAAAGCGCCAGTAGAAAGAGTGAAAAAAAAGATTCCTAACATAGTAATGCTATCATTTAAACAACAAAAAAAAAGAAAAAAAAAGTGTTATGACATAATGGCATAAATAATGTACCAAAACAAAAGTTATAGACGAACGACTGCACTAAATCTATGAACACTTTTACCATTCCATTTTTAACATACTTATGGAATTATTAGTCAGTAACAAAAGTTCTTTAAAAAAAATATGTGAAATAACATGACTCTCATTCGGATGCATTCATGAGTAAGAACAATCTTCTTCTCGAAAGCAGGTACACGTATTATCGCGCAAGGCCAGTGCTTGCACCATAAGGGTACAGTGCTTTGATCGTATTAGTGTAAAACATTACATTATCCCAACTTGAAGTTTAAATAAAATAAACTACATAGCAATGATAATTTAAGCCTGACGAAAACTAACCATGAAAATACACTGCTCAATGTATTAGAAGCATTTAGTTCGAATTCCGTTTATATACTTTGTGAAAAGGATGACGATTACATCCAGAATCACAAAAAAATTGTTGGAAGCATCTTTTATCAATCTGCTCTCCTCCAAATGTATTATTTCAAACCTATTTCTTGGTCTTCATCAGTTATTTTAAGAGAGTTGCTTCAGTTTTTTAATAGTAGTTGCAACAAAGGCCAGAACATTATAAAGATTATTTATATTTTATTATATTATCTGTTGTTTTTTTTTTTTTACAGTACACTTAGGTTTTATATAAGTGAAAATACCTGTAGTAGGTTGAGTAGAAATTGGTTGTTGTGGTTGCATATAACCACCTGGTGGAGGATAACCTCCTGTAGGTGGATATCCAGAAGGTGGTGGTGCATTTGGTGGAGGGCCATTCGTGAATCCTTGGTTTGGTGGATATCCCGTTGGAACTGGAACATATCCTTGTACTGGTGGGTATCCCTGAGCCGGAGGATACCCTTGTGCTGGAGGATACCCTTGTGCTGGAGGATATCCTGGATTTGGAGGATAACCAGCAGGAGGTCCACCTGAATAGAAAGAACTGTAGTAGCTACTTTTAGAAAAAAATAAATAAATAAATAAATAAGAACAGAGAAAGTAAAAAACGAAAACGAGAAAAACGAGAAAGTAAAAACGAATGTGCAGCAAATAAATATTTACAAGTGAGTGGATGCAGTATAAATATTACTTAAACCTGACTCATGACCCCTAACTTCAAAATAAAAGCACCTAATTACACATTACTGTTAAAGTCCATTACAATTTGATATAAACAAATAGCAAACACCAACAAATCAGGCAGAATAACAACGTGAACTTCATCAGCAAAGGTTGGCAAATTGCTAATTTGATGGCGACGAATTTGTTTTCTTGAAATTGCAGGCTCAAAAATGCAAATATTTTAAAGAAACAATAAATCTATTCAGGTAATGTTGATTCTCTAAGAAGTGAAATTGGTCTTGGGGAAGAAGAATAGGGAATCGATTCTTTCAAGAAGTAGCATAAGTAAGATATAAGTATGGTAGATTGACTCATAATTAGAGAGCTACGGATACAATTTCATTGAAACAAATTAATGAGATTTGAGACTGATAGGGCTTGATTGTAGAAGCAGTTTAATGAATTAGCTAATAGTTTTTGATAGAGGGACAATGATGTCCTTCCCCTCTCCCCAAAATTATTAACTAGAATAAACTAAACACATATCGATTTGTAATCTTTATCAAAAATTAGAAGCAGAATTTCAATCATGGTCAACCACGAGAGAAGTTGTAACATCTAAAATTCCCAGATGTTGATGTATATTAAAAGGATCGCTAAATTAGTTTTGTTTCACCAATACTACTTCTCTTCAGTGTTAATTGTTATTGCCATCTCCCTGAATTAAAAAAAAAAAACTTAATTGAATAAATTTAATTACGAAAAATAAGCGCGCTACAAAGGCGATTGATGGAAAAATATTTATCTGATTAAATGTTTTGATTTATGAACTTAGTTATATAAATTAGTTAGCTATTTAAAAAAATAAATTTTTGTAAGTTAAGAAGAATATAACCAACCAAAGAAATATATCAAATTCTAATTAGAATTAGCATACAAAATTTAGCTTTAAATAATCTCCATTTTTTGGTAAACTTAAGTTTTAAAATTTGGGGCATATGTTCCTTTGTTTGGTCTACTTTAGTTCTACAACTATATCACACAATTTAAACTACAAACCAACAAATTATAATCCCAGAAACTTACCACCATACTGAAAAGCTGGGTTAATGGGAGGCTGAGGAGGATAACCAGCACCCTGAGGAAACGAACTTGCTGCAATTGCATTATTTAATGTAATTAAGTAAAAATGAAGCAATAAGCAAACACATGCAAATATTTAAAAATGTTAATTTATAATTTTTTTCTTAGAAGTTTTATTCTTATATCTTTTTTTTTATTGACTTTGCTCATAATAAAAAAATTAATGTGTTTCTAAACTCAAAACTTTTCTAGTGCATTCATGCAATTTTTATTTACATCATACATACACATATTATACCGACTGTTACAAAAAATTCCTTTTTTAAATTTAAATATTCGTCAGAAAATAAGTTTTGCATTTATTTTTCTTTCTAGAAAATAATTAAAACTGAACATAATTATGAGGAGGTATTGTTTAATCTGCTTATAAACCTTGCTATACATTTTTTGACATTTCAGTGCTTTCTGTGACGTTGCTGGGCTTTAAGATAACCAATTTCCTATTCTGTAAAATAATCTGGATCTGTACCTATGGTTTTAGTAACGTACATATACATTTTTCAAAAAACAAAATTATGCTCTTGAAATTATGATTTGCCACACCCACCAGTCTTCACATATTACGTGTAATGTAAGAAATTGAAATATTCTACTAAGTTAAGTTGTTTCGACGATGCTCAGCAGACAAATTGCAAGCACAAAATGAAAATTAGTAGCAGTTTAGAGCAGATGAGACAACATAAACATTTATTAAAACTACCATGTAAGGTTGGTTACTTGCGTTACATTACTTCATAATGAATAAAACCAGTAAACGTTATTCCATACCTGCATATGGAGGCGGGTAACCTTGTGTTGGATTAGGAGGGTATGATGCCATTTCTTTAAATTACAGCCAAAAAAATCCTGAAATGATTATTTACTGTTAACTATGTCAGATCTACGAAAATCCATTATTGAGAACGCGATCAGAGATACATGTAGAAGTATTGTCTACTTACTGTAGACAGTTGTTACCACAATATTTTATTACAGTGGTTAATATTTATCATTACCTTCCTAAAATTTCCTAAAAATTTAAGAATGATGTCACAGCTATCATGAGATAAATAGTCACGTGACGGGTGAGTTTATCTAGTTGCGCAGAATGATGCGTAGAGCCCCTTATAGTTAGCTTAATATTCGTCCGCTAGATACCGCCATGCATTGTATGACCAGTCAAGTTCCCATCTGCACAAGTGCACAGTGGAGAAAGATGGCGACAGACGTGGAGAGGTGTTTTAGTGATTGTTACCTTTAATGGTGAAAAGTACAGTCCATTATGCTGTGAATACGCATTTAAAACGTTGTTGTGATTCTTCAGTGTGATAGTTACCGCAGCGAGTTTTTTATGTGACTGTGTTTTGTGCTGAAAAAAATATACATTTCAAAGAAATACAATGCGTGAGTTCAAAGTCGTCGTATTGGGATCGGGTGGGGTTGGGAAAAGTGCACTTACTGTACAGTTCGTTTCTGGATGTTTTATGGAAAAATATGATCCCACAATTGAAGACTTTTATAGAAAGGAGATTGAAGTGGACAACTCTCCTTGTGTGCTAGAAATTTTAGATACTGCTGGTACTGAACAGTTCGCGAGTATGCGCGACTTGTATATAAAAAATGGCCAAGGATTTGTTGTTGTATATAGCTTAACAAATCATCAAACTTTCCAAGATATTAAAACGATGAAGGAACTAATTACTCGAGTTAAAGGTTCTGAACGCGTTCCCATATTGTTGGTGGGGAATAAAGTGGATCTAGAACATCAGAGGGAAGTGCCAACCATAGAAGGTAATACACTGGCACAACTGTGGGGGTGCCCTTTTATTGAAGCCAGTGCCAAAAACAGGACAAATGTTAATGAAGTGTTTGCGGAAATAGTCAGAGAAATGAATTTCAGCCCGGAAAAGGAGAAGAAAAGTTATTGCTGCTGTACGGTGCTATAGAGTTGTAATAGTTCATAGGAAATTTATTGTAAATACAAATATCAAACCATAAGAAGAAAAGGTAAGAGTATTTGGATTTTATTCCATTGAAACTCTTTGAGATTTTTTGCATTTAATGAATTAAATAAGTTTACATCAGTTTCAAAATCAGAATGTTTAGGAATAACATTAAGAGAAAAACTTTCCTGTTAACAATAAAGTAAAACGAGGTCCAAGAATTCGATTTCATTTAACTTTTTTATAATATAGGTTTAACGCGTATCTCAGCTCTGATAAATGTTGCTTCTCATTTGATTTAGTGAAAACAAAAATATATTATAAATGAGAAAATGTTACCTCCAACAAAACCAAATGAAAATTGTCTGATTTTTGTGGACCTTGTTTTATTAATAGTTGTATACACTTTTTATATTATAGACATTAATTTTCTGTGCTTATTCTGTATCAAACGTCCTAAATTGTTGGAAGTATATTTGCGCATGTCTTAATATCCTAATTTGAGAGTATGAAAAAAATTAGGATTTTAATGGATTTTATGTGTACACAAAAATTAAAATATTTTTTCATCTTATGAGCCAGAATTATTTTAAGAATTGAATGCTTATTAGGATTTATAAAGACTGAATTTGATGTTTATTTTAAGGAACTAGTGGCCCATTGTTAGGTGTTTTTCGAATCGATGTGGGTTTATTAATATTATTTACATAATTTAAGAACAGGCCATTATATATATATACTTTTTTTTTTATAACATTATATGATTGATGTAAGATGGTTACAGTTCTACAATATGAACTTCCTCTGCATATATATAAAATAATATAAGAAAAGTTAACAAATTTCTCTTGCTTTAAATAGGAAATAAAGGCCCAACAAGAAAATAGCGGTAATTTCCATAGTTAATTTCGCGAATTAGACTTGTTCTTCCCATGAATGCTTACATTATGGACCTAAAAAAGAACCACTTGATTGTGGTGTTCATTGATAAACTGGAAAATCCTAAAAAAAATTCATTTATTGAAGAAAAACAATGGAATTAAATTTTTTTATTTAATTTAATGCAACGATTTCTTTTCCATAAATTTTATCTTTACCATATCGCAGTAGGTATTAAAAGAAGTCTATTGGCCTATTTATTCACAAATCTGTTGGCCTACTCCATCCATCAGAATATAATTTTAATTATTTTAAATTATTAATCGATTGTATGTATTGGATGGAAACAGAAAAAAAAAAAATAATTTTGCAATTTGGTTTTTTAAATGAAATGTTTTTATCTAATAATTGCTTTATTTGTATGTAGTCTGTGATATGAAAGATATAACAATCTCAAATTATAATTTGTGTACAATTATAAAAAAATAAAAAGGGTATAATTATAAAATTTTAAAGACCAAATTTTATTAACTGTATAATTTTATGTTTGTATTTTTTTTTTTATTCTATCAATATTTGCTTGTGAAAGTTATGTTTTAACTCACACATATCTAATCAAGATTAGTCCATTTGTGGTTATGAAAAGTGTTAAAAGTGATATAGTTTTCCAAACAAAAACAGTGCTAGATTCTTTCATCTAAACAGCAAGTACTCCATCCATGGATTAATTTTTCATTTTGGGATTTCCATACAGAAGGTGGGAAATATCTACTCATTTTATTTTTATATTAATCTATTTTTATTTACTTATTATTATTACTACTTTTTTAAAATCAGAATTCGTCAGTTGTCGAAAGTAGTTAAGTCTGTGCCTTGTGACCATTTTAATAAAATTGCAAGGTACTATTCTTTTATATAATTTTCATTTAGAAATGAACCACAGATGGGTTTAAAAAAAAAAAAATTTAAAAATATTTAAAACAAAATTATACAAAAGAGTTTAAAGTTTTCTATTTTATGTTTGTTAAGATATTTATTTCAGGCCCATTAAAACATATTGTACATAATACTCTTCAATAACGTTATTCGTTTTGAATAACATATATTTATTTATTATTAATCTCCTATTCAGTTTAACATAAAGTGACCAGACGTATCAGATCAAGTCGGTTTTTAATTCTTTGCTACGCCTAGAAAAAATGTCTGGATTTGAATAAAATGTTTCGGATCATAAGTAAATATATTTCAAAGTTAAAAAATAAAGATTGCATTAAAAAAAAAAGTACAATTTTCTATTCCACCCACTACAACAAAATTGAATGTTTTATAGCTTAATTTACAATAAATGAGCTACGAAAAACTCATTCAAAACAATTTAGTAACAGTGTAATATCTTTTTCTTTTTTTTAACTTCAGTTCAGTGGAAGGTCGTTATGTTGAGCATATGGTTGAAAACTCGATAACATAGATATTGTTGGACAATATCAATGCTTTCTTCCGCCATTGCCAGCATGATTTTCTTTAATTTTGACAATTTTCATATTTTTTAGAGATAGCTTTATCCGAGTAATTACTAAGCTTCTCTCTCACATGAAGTCTGAAACACCTCGTTCACTCTGTGTCAGTGACAGAAGACAAATTTTTCTTCGTAAATATGATGAACCAACCAATCTCAGATGGTTCAATCAATCGAAAAACCTATTAGAATCAAATAAAACAAGGATTAAGTAATTTTTTGTTTTGTTTAACCTTTGATTTGTTACAATCTATAGTGGTTCACTATTTTTTTTTTTATAAACAGTTGGTATTTACTCAATTTCTCTTTACTAATTTGATATTTTAATTTATTAATCGAAATTTTTTAACCCTTTTTTGGTTAGAACATACAGACTATTAGAATGAAATGAAACGAGGATTAAAACATTTTTTTGGTCAATCTTTTAATTTGTTTGTGTTGATGTTTAGAAAATCTGGTCACTATTTTTAAATGCATATGAATTTTGATTAAATTCCCTTATTAAATAAAATAAATGGCCTAGTTAAAACCACATAGAAGAGCAATGTTTATATCATTATTCTCATTATGAGGACAATACATAAAATAGTTGGCTTTAACCTTTAAGTAGATCTCATTATTTATTTTAATTTTTGCCATCACTGTTTTAGTCTTTATCCTCAAAAGATTTTTACATAAATAGAATAAAGAACATTATTCCAAAACATAGTCAGTGTATTATTGAAAGAAATAAATTTATAAAATAACATTAGATGCAGAAAGCTGTGTACATATTTTATACATTTTGTATTATGTGCTACAAAATAGTTGTTTTTATTTTCTTTTTTCTTTTACGGAATATGTATTGTTTATTATTTGTAAATTATGTAAAGTCCTTTTCTCTATATCAAATATTTCTGAATTGTGTATCCCTCCCTCTAACTAGTGAACAATGGACCATGGCTGGTCTAAATTTTGTATACATACATGTTTACTGTTGCTTAAGAAAAAAAATCATAAAATTATAAAAAAAAGAAAAAAATGAAGGGTTTATGCATGTGTATTGTAACATACTGAAATATGAAGAGTATTATGTTTTAATACATGGTTTTATAATAAAAAGAAAAATTTTATTATCTTTTCACAAAATAAAAATTCCCCTTAAACATTTCAAAAAATGCCTTAAAAACGTTTTTGCTGAATAATATCTGTTGCTTCAACACCTAAGCAACACACCCGAAACTATTATAATGGAAATACTATGTGGTCATTTTATTTTTTTGAAAGTATAAACTATTTTGAGACTATAACGTTTAAAGAAAAACTATTTCCAAACATTCTTACTCATTTTTCAAGTACATAAATCCAAAACGTAATTTTCAAAGAAATCGTAAATTTCGAATAGTTCACTTATAAGTGAACGAAATATAATTTTAATTAAAAAATCAGTGGTTTTCTTTCTTTCACTTACCTTGTAACCTTGTAAGAGGTTGCATTTTTTAAATTTGAGATTTCACTGTATTATGCATAGTTGAAAAGTAGTCCTTATATTTCAACAAGCTTCTTTTTTTTTTGAGTAAACTCAAAACAAGAAAAATTGTAGGAAGTCTATGTATTTGATTAGGTGCCAACACCTGACATTAGGCTCATGGTTAAGTTCGCTACAGAAAGTATCACATTATATCGCTTTTTTTTTTTTGTTTTTTTTTGAACTATTTCAACGATTTAAACTTGATGCACTGATTACTTACGCTAAGAAGCAACCTTCAAAATTATTTTCGAGGAAATGCGTTTTAGCTCAGTTCTGGAAGTGAGGATCATTTCATAGAAATTCAGTGTAATGTGCGTTCTTCTCATATATTTTATGTTATCGAGGATTATACGATTTTGAAGATAATTTCCTGAACGGAAGTAATTGGATTATTTTTTTCGAAGACTATCTTTATTTTAAAATTTATTAATATAATTAATAATTTATTTAAAAAATTTTTTAGGGCTTTTCCATTAGAGCTAATTTATATTGTTTACATTGGGTTTTTCCAGTGAATGGTAAAGCATTTTTATGAAAAATTATTTTTGTAAGGCTCTTGCTACTTCATACTTCCCTAAATAGCCATCTTATTTTAAAGCCATTAACATTTAATAAACATTCGTAGTTCGGATAAAACCTTAAGAATTGCAGATATTCGTGTGAGAGCGTACACTTAAAATTTTTATATTCATTAAAAGGTTAACTTATAACCTTTCTGACTGTTTCCCCAATTTGTTTATTTTTTAAAGCTTTTGTTGTTTTTATATTAAATTTTGCATGATAAATTTGCAATACAATGTATTGAAGATAAACGAGATAAGGATATTTACTTAGCTGACATTTTTTTTAAATAACATTAATTATTATGATTTCTTATTGTCTCAACAAAATTTCATTTTTTATTTAGAAATTTTAATGAAAATTCCCAAACTCAATGTTTTTTTCCCCCCTATTGGGTTAAAATTATTTTTCTTGCTTCATTCGCCTGACGTTGCGTTTTATTAACAAGTGTATTTTCTCAGGCCAGTTAGGAAATACTACTACTAATTTAGGCTTGCATAAGTTTTACGTTTTTGTTTGAACATAATATGTAATAATATATAGGAAGCTGAGAACTGTTTTCATATTGTAAGTTTTGTATTTCTTCATCATTGACTAAATTAAATTCTTTTTTTAGTCTTAGTACCTAAAATAGTAAGTTCCTTTTTTTCTGTTAGGAGGGTTGAACAAAAATATTCTCCTTGGAAATGGTTTTTTTTTTGTATTTATAAAACAAATGTGATCTGAAATCAGCATATAACATAAAAGATTATATCAAACCTTTAATACTATTTGTAGCCTCTGATGCTGAGGTTTTAGCCGATATCCGAAAATTAGAATTAAGGCTCCACTTAATTGAATTGTTTTAAAAAGTTATGTGTAGTACGGATAACAACAAGGGCTTAAAACTTTGAACTTTGGTACTTTATTTTTGGGGTACATAGGAAAGTGTAACCTTCCAACATCCAACTAATCTGCCATATCAGAACAATTATAGATTTGTCAACTACATAACATTAAGAATCCTAAATTTATCGTTGAAATTTTAAGTGAATTAATTTACTTCTATTTCTTTCTCTTATTTTCTTACATTGGTATGAGAAACATTATTATAGAGAAAGTACAACTTTTCAATTTAGAAATTACCTAAGTACAAAATCCCAATGTGGAATGGTCTGAAGTGATAGAAAATACAGCTGCAATTAAAGTTACAATCGTGATCAATGATATTTACGTCCCCTGGACAGTTTTCTCTCGTTCCTTGCCTTGTCCATCACTGTGCAGTGAGCAGTGAAAAGCTTCTATAAAAGGAAAAAATCTTAAGGGCTAACTGCTGGATTTGAACCCACGATCTCCACGTTGGAATCCCAGTATATGCTAACCACTGAACTAATCCTTATACTGCTTCATGTGAGATTTTGAAAAATTATACAGTGCATTTGATACAAACGTTTTGGCCAGAAATTGGTTTCAAAAATATCATCCACTTTTACGAGTATGTTTAGTTTCAATATTAATGTGTTTTTGTTGGCATATTAATTATTCTTACTTTTTGAGGACTTAAAACTTGGGTATAGCACCAGGTTCGAGCTATTTTTGTGCCAGTTTTTCTTTTTAATTTCTCAAAAACAGTAATGGGGTAAGTGTAGTTAGATTTGATCTTTGATTACTGTATTAATGTAACCAAAAAATATGTCATTAGCTTCTTATAGAAAGAATACTTCCTACCTTTCCATATTTCGCTACATCTAAATTAATGAAATCGTGTATGTGAGACATCATAAAGGAAATATGTTCTTACTATATTCTGAATTCATTCTGTTCAGTTCTATTTCTAAGAGCCTTCCCATTAAAAGGCCAATATAATGAAAACAAATCACCAATTCAGAAATCAAATTCAAGTAAGTTTAAAGTCTTATGAACGTTTCATATTAGATTCTTCTCTTCATTATTATCTTCTTCAAGTTAATGGGTTTCATAAACGTTTATTGACAGGTTTTTGTAAATTATTTGTGTTGAAACAGCATTGTTTTTGGTAATGGCCTGTTTTATTTTTGTGGTAATAATTAATATTTGACATTTCCTTATTATTATTAAGATGCTCTTGTGATTTGAGATCATCGATCAAATCATTGCATCACTTCTTAATCAAAACATTGATGTTAGGCAATCGCTCAATAGAGTTAGAGTTAAATAAATAAGCCTTTACTACAAAAAAGTAGATCAGATCTTAACAAAATAATTTTTTGAAAATACTGAATATCGATTCGATTCTTTTATCGAATATCAATTTATCAAAATTAGATTCTTTTTTTATAACCTGAAAATTATGACTTTTATAAGTGGGAGGTAAAATTATGATGAAATGCCACATTCAATAACGTGGCTTTCAGTAGTAATAACAGTAGTGGAATAAAGTGCCGTTAAGGATGTCTGAATTTGTCCCTGAAGAGGCTATTGTTCTACCAAACGGTTCACATTCTGTGTATACCAATTTACTTATTTTAACCCACTTCCTTAAAATTGTTTACATTATACAAAAATGGAGGAGTTAAAAAACATCTTTAATGCTAGGAATGAAAAAAGAAACTTTTCAGGTGACCAAGAGAAGGACATTAGCTGGTGCAAGCTACATACTTATTGGAGTGAAAGAACCAGTGAATGAAAAAAAGGGAACACATTGCTTCCGGAATGGTGGATAATTGTTTAACTTGGTTTAACTCTTAACTTTAAAAAAAATGATATTTATCGAAGTATAAATATTTGTTTCAAAGGTAAGTCAATTGAAAAAAAATAAGTATTTTTATTTTTAACTGAGGCGCATCAACATCTGAGGTCGTTGGTGCCCGGATTGTTTTTTTTTTTTTTTTTTTTTTTTTTAGTTCTCTGCCAGCTTTCGGACAGTATTCTCTCGTTACTATCTTATCACCGAACAGTGAGGTGTAAGAAGCGCCCCTAAGAAGAAAAAAAAAGTTAAGAATCAGAACCTGGATTCGAACCAGTGATCTCCGCGTTGGAATCCAGTATACGCTAACCTTTACCCCAGAGCTAATTCCTTCCCTAAAATTAGTAGTTACAAGTAAGTAGGAAATGCCTAGTTGTTAAAAGATTTTGTGATGGTTAAGTTCATTTGAAGGAGAAATGTTTACGGAAAGGATTTTGGTAAAATCGTCGTAGAGTAAACACATTTAACAAATCTAAACACATTTAATTCACTGCTGTGAAGGTTAGGCTATTGGCTTCCGCATTATAAACAAAAATGTTTTCTCTCCTTATCACAGAAATAGGTATCTCAATAAAGCTTGGCATTCTTTTTGTATTAGAATAAGAAAGATTGTGGGAAAAGGATATAGTGCTCTGGACTCACCTTGCCAAGATCCCAGGTTTGAAACCGTGCTTGGCCTTTACAATTTTATTTCTTCCGAGTAGTTTCTTACAGCTCACTGCCCTTTGATCGAGAGAACATTGTTCGGAGCATTGCAGTGCACTGAAAGAGGCACTGGGTACTATTGATATCAAGATCTTGCAAAGCTTTAACAAATTAAATAAAATAACAAGGATTACTTTAAAGTTACAAAATATAAACTATCCTTTCAGGCCAACTTTATTCAAGCCCAGGTTGATACTAAATAAATATTTAGAGAGATGATAAAACGTTCGGTATCTCTTGACAAGTACATTGCCTAAGAAGTGGAAAAATGAAGTTTTAGCAGAAGTTTTACAAAAAAAATAATGCCTTCAGCCAATGGTCACAGGGCGAGTGATTGCGACGAATAATAATTAGTGTATTTATGAAGAAATAGAATACATTATACAAAATAGATAAACATACATACATCAGTAGCACTTATCAGCATGTACAGAATCCGTCTGCCGAGTTGCTAATCTACAGATGTATAATTACATATGTACAAAATTACAAACAACTTTTTTATTTCATAATTAATAAAAAATTAACAAAGGAAAAAAACAAATTTATACCTTCAAGAGTTGAACACGGAAGTTAATTAAATAAGCTTTTCCAGCAACAATTTCCTATAATGTAGGGCATCTTTTAGATATTTTACAGAGTAAAGTCCAGTCCTTGCCATCGAGATATTTGCAAATTTATCTACTGAGAGTACATTTTTTCCTAAATATTGCCACCTGTAAGGGGCTAGTATCGGACATATTCCGACAAAGTGTAAAATATCTTCTGTTTCTTTTAAATTGCAAAGGGTACACAATTGACAAGCATCTGGAGTTGTGGTTTATAATTTAGATAAAATGATTCTGATCTGACCTGGATAATGAGTTTGGAAAGTTCAGAGTAAGATCTATTATGAATATAATACGAATCTTGACTTTCTGTAACAGGCTTTCCTAAAAAATTGCGACGAATAATTGGAATAATTCAGAATAAAGTACATAATTCAATGTAGATGTTCTATTATTAGTTATTATGCCAAGAAAACACCTGATTTTCTTCTGGAAATTCGTCCATTTTGTTTGCTTTTTTCTTGAAATTCATTGACTTAAAATGGTAACGCTTCTCTGTTGATTAAAGTTGGTTATCGTTTCAACATCTTGATCTAAAAGAAAATGTATAGAAATTACAAAATAAAATTACCATTTGGGATATTTTCACTCCGCGTCAAGTGAGTAACTCAAGAAAGTTCTTGAATGAATCTTTTGCATTGTAAACAAAGATTATTTTACTCCTTATTAGAGCAAAATAATAGCTCTATAATGGTTTAACAATTATACCTCTTATCTATTATTACCTAGAGAAAGGTAAAAATAAAATTAGTAGTTGATTTCTACTAATTTCTTTTTCCACATCAACATAACTAATTAAAGTATAATATTTGTTACCATAAAACCATATTTTCTTAATAATGGTTCACCATTAAAGTAGAAATGTAAAGTACATTTGAATAAGTGTTGATTGAAAAGATACTGTATTTCAGAGTTCGCCGCTTCTATGGGACACATGGTATTCAGTAAACAGGTTCCAATAGTTCCTCTACACCATTATCTCTTGAGAATAAACATAAACGCTAGCAGTGGGTACCTGGCCTTTGAAAACCTCTCTTAATTCTTCATATTACATGCGAGTACTACTTTCTTTGTATCATTTATTCTATTTTTTTTTTTTTCACATAAATAAAGGAGGAAAAAAAATTAACTTTAAGTTTATTGTCGTCCTGGTACAATTTACAACTAGAAGTGGAAATATGTATAACCTATAAATAACTGGAGTTACTTGGAATTACTAATACTACAAATTGAAACTAGCAATTTGTAAATTTTGTTGGCAGTTGGTAAATGAGTATATAAACTCACAAAATGGCTTTTTCCGAATCCAAAACATTGATATATCTCCTAAACTAAAACTTACTAGTTTAAGAAGTTAAGTATAAGGGTTGATTAAACGACAAAAGGTACACAAATCAGCAAGTACATATTATTTCAAGAATATTTTTTAGAATTTATTAGATGTCACAGACCATTATGGTGGCAATTTTTATCTACAAAATTTCTGCTCCGAAAAAGAGTAGCCTAGCATAAAGAGTTCAAGTCCATATATTATACCGAACTGGCATTCTACTAGACTGACCAACACCCCCTCCCCCAAAAGTGCCCTTAATCGAAGTATTAGAGAAAAATGTTTCCTATAAAACTTGTAGAGCTATTTGTGAGCTATAATTATATTAAGTTTAAAGAGAATCGAACCAGCGGTTTTTCCAAAAATGTTAAAAAAGTGAAAAATCTATTCAGTAATGTACTTTTGGTGCACCTATTTTGACCAAAAATTAATTGTCGCTTCCGCTGGTGGCACCTGAATGAAATATCAAATAACAAATTTGAAAATATTAAATATTTAAATATAAAATTTATGAAGGAAGCTGCATTTTGCCTCAAATTTAGTGATAAAAGTTCTGTACATTAGAGCTGAATTCCAAACAAAAATGAACATTGCGAGACAACAATTTGACAAATTGTTATAACATTACTTCCTCTTAAGGGATGAAATTTCATTAGGAAATAACGCAACATACGAAAATTTCAACTTCCGCGGTACCATTTAAACTACTGCATCCAAAAAGGCTGAAAATTATCTGTGATGGAGAAACACCGATTATTCTTTGTATCATCCCCAAGAATAATTTAACAAACTTCAATGAGAATGTTGCCAGTGAGCAGTTTCTCACCTCCATTTGATCCAGTCAAGATTACTTGCACGAGATTCACTGATTACATTGTTCTGTAGAAATGAATAATAATAATAAAAAAAAAGTATAGTTTGGAGAATGGAGGCGCTGCTTTGCATGTATAAAATAATCGAAAGGAATTGAAACAATCCTACAGAGGTAGGAATTAAAATGCAATAGGTTCTTCCATTGGTCATATCCCTAACTTAGCACACTAGAACATTATAATTTTGTACCTACGTCAGATTTGTAAAAAATAAATTCAAAGATGTACATGGCTTGAAAAGCAAGATCATAGCTTTCAAGAAGTCTTTGCTTCGCTAGGATTGAGGGTGCAGAGATAACGAATAAATGAAATCATGATACATTTGAAAAGATATAGAATACGAGGTGTGTTCAAAAAGTAACGGGAATTTTCGTTTTTTGAAAAAAATATTTATTTATTCATCTACATTAATATTGTCGCCTTCAAAGTAGTCCCCTTCGCATACAATACACTTGTGCCAGCGCTTTTTCCAATCCTCGAAACACTTCTGAAACTCGATCTTTGTGATAGCTTTCAGCTCTTTCAGCGATTCGCTTTTAATGTCCTCTATGCTTGTAAAACGACGGCCTTTTAATGTTCTCTTTATGTTTGGAAATAGAAAAAAGTCACATGGAGCCATGTCTGGCGAATATGGAGGCTGGGGCATCGTTAAAGTTTTGTTTTTGGCCAAAAATTCACGAACAAGCAATGAAGTGTGAGCAGGTGCATTATCGTGGTGCAAAATCCATGAATTGTTTTGCCACAAATCCGGGCGTTTTTTTTCGGATTGCTTCACGCAAACGGCGTTGAACTTGTAGGTAGTACTCCTTATTGATTGTTTGACCTTGTGGCAAGAATTCATGATGCACTATGCCATTAAAATCGAAGAACACAGTGAGCATAACCTTCACATTCGACCGCACTTGTCGAGCCTTTTTCGGTCTTGGCGATCCAGAATGCCTCCACTGGGACGATTGAGCCTTAGTTTCGACATCATATCCGTAAACCCATGTTTCGTCACCTGTTATAACACGTTTCAGTAGATCCGCATCGTTGTCGACTTCATTGAGTGACTCTTGAGCAACTTCCATTCTCCGCTGTTTTTGTTAGAAAATAATTTTGGAACAAATTTTGCTGCCACACGTTTCATACCCAAAACATCCGAAAAAATTTCATGGCATGAGCCAATTGATATGGCAACATCATCAGCGACTTCTCTGATTGGGATTCGGCGATCGTTCATAACCATTTATTTCACTTTTTTCACGTTTTCATCGGTTGTTGATGTGCTTGGACGTCCAGGTCGTTCGTCATCTTCAACGTTTTCGCGGCCATCTTGGAAACGCTTATACCACTCGTAAATCCTTGTTTTACTCATAGCAGACTCACCATATGCCTTAATTAACATTTCACACACTTTATTACACTTTATTTCATTTTTTACGCAAAATTTAATACAAATTCTTTGATCCATTTTTTTTAACAAACAAAAATCGCCAAGCTCGAAAAACACGTCTAACCTTAACGGCTGCCACTTAAGAAGTAAACAATGAATATTACTGAAAATTTTATCGTACTTCAGGGGCATGTGTACCAACATAATAAAAAAAAAATTTTACAATCAGACTCTCCAAACCCGCGAAATTTAAAAATTCCCGTTACTTTTTGAACACACCTCGTATACTGATGTTTGAAGGCATAGAAGCTGTCAGTTGAATTGGAGTTTTTCCTAATAATTATTGTGCTTGGGTTACACTTAATCCTAAAGCAAAACCAGACTAATCAATAAAAAAAAAAATATACTGAATCCAAGTAAGTAGAAAATTGACATGTTGTGTATTTGTCAATTGCTGTAAGAGATTTCACAGTAGAATCAGTTTGTTTAGTAATGAGTATTACTAAATGGGGTACAGGTTAATATAAGGTTTTTCCTAAATATAATTTTTTTTAGCATACCTACTTTTTTTTTAAATTAGATAACAATATATGAAATTAAAAAAGGTAAGTGGGGCAGTTCAGGTGTTCATTTCCTCTTTCCTCTTAACGACCTGCTTCTTATCTACTTTCTCCAATAAGGGACATCAACAATTAATCGAACGAACATGAAAGTTTCATTTTTAGAGATGGTACACACCATAAATAGAGCAAGTTTACAAAACATTAGAAATTCGTTTAATAACTATTATTATTGCTAAGAATTATTTTGCAATTTTATGCTATGTAAATAAGAATAGAATGAATTGAGTAATCTAGGATGATGGGAAATAGTAAATTGAAGAAGTAAACAAGTTTGCAATAAAATTACTAAAATTGAAAATTCAGGTTTAAAATTTCTGCATTAGGAATTGCTCAATGGTCACAAAAGCCAACAAATTTTGGGTCGAAGAAGTAAACTAATGTTAGGAATAAGTAAGAAAAACGTTTGAAGTAAAAATTGAATGAATTACTACATTCATTGAAAATGTGGTTAGGTCCGCCGTGCGTGATAATTTCTTTTATTTTAACCGTCATAGCTCGCACATCTCTGACTGGTTTTGGACATTCATTCATCAACAGTGGTAGATTCATCAGGTTAATGCAGATATTTGACTTCACTTACGTTACTATCTCACATAAACACCAGCTGAGTCAGTTTTAGTGGTACAGTCAACCCTCCTATAACACGGTGAGTGCATATCGCTTTATATGGAAACCGCGCTATAAGAAACTCGGATTTAACTGTACTAACAAGGCTAATTCGAAGCGCGTTGTATGGAAACCATCTACCGCGTTGTATGGAAACCGCGCTATAAGAAACTCAGAATTAGTACAAATCACATCATTCGTACCGCGTTATAATGGAGACCAATAAATAAAAAAAGACAAGATAAATTATAAATTATTTTTATTGAATAGTTATATTGAAGAGTTCATATAAGGAAATGATAAAAAAAAAAATGAAACAAAAATTGAAAGGAATTTAGAAATAAAAATAATATTTTAATAAATAATTAAATATTTTTAATTATAACAGTTAAAAAGGTTATAGTGTTACCTTATAGAAAAAAATGGATTCTAGTGATTCCTGTTTAGTTTTTTTTTTTTAGTTAATAACCCTAATGGTTGCAGAAAAAATATAATATTTAACTCGAGTGTAAAGTATTTTCCTCACACTCGGCAATTTGCACTTGCACTCGCCTCGCTTCGCTCGCTCGTGCGTGCAAACCCTGCCTTGTGTGAGGAAAAGTACTACTACTTTCCACACTTGTTAAATAAATAACTATATTATTATATTAGAACAAATGAAGAATATTACTTGCAGTATTGTGTAATGTTGTCCAATTATAAACCACAAATAAACCGTTTGAGTGCCATGGAGCGATTTTGCGCTTCTTCGCTGTCGCTAGAACAGTGCCAGCAACAAAATTTTAGAAAGAATGGGTCACCAACGAAACGTACTGTGAAAGAGCTCTGAGACGACTGAAACCGATGTCGTAAACGGCTAAGAGATAAGCTTGAATGTTTATATAAACATATCCAGTTAAAATCATTCATTGGGTGCACGGAAAGAACTGATGGGACGTTATTGAACGGAAACCGCGCTGTAAGAGTACCGCGTTAAAGGAGGGCTGTCGCAATTTCAGCTCCGCGTTATATGGAAACCGCGTTCTGAGAGTACCGCGTTATACGAGGGTTGACTGTATTTATCCAGTAGGAGCTACCAATCAATATTTTAATTAGGAAGGTGAAGCACAATTATTAAGAGTTACCAGTGTTCTCAAAACAAAATGGTTTATTTCTTTAAATACACAAAGAATACATTAACTTTATAAAAACACAAGTAATCAAAGTCCAGAACTTCAACAGGAAACTGTAACAGTAACTAAAAAGGTTGATGTCTGGTTATAAATCTGTAGCGTTGCCGCCACACAGTCTTCTATAACCTAATACCTCTACCAGTTAAGAACGTCGCCCGCTACTTTAGGCTTTACTTAGACCAAGGCCTATCTTGGAATCCCCATACAAATTATAATTTATAGTTCTATTTCAAAACCTATCTTTGAGCTGTGACCCTTGGAGGTCACGTAGTCGAAAGATTAGATTTCAATTTTCTCCATTTTTTTTAGTACTATGTTTTTGAATTTCGGTGGTCTCTGTCAGTCTTTCAAACTGAAATCTTAGCAGTTTTAATTTTTGCCCAATATCCGAACGTTAAGGGCACTTACAGGCGTCTTTTTGGTTAACCAGATCGTAAAGGGACAAACAATAAGGTCACTTTTTGGCCTTAGTGTATACTTACTTCCTAACGTATATTTTCAGTAAATCCACCCGTTTACATGCTTCCCTCTTACAAGGAAAAGGTGAAAGTAAAAAAAGTATTTGCTGTTAGATCACCTTAGTAAGAATATTCTTTCGTCTGATGATCTAGCTCACCAGTTTTGAACCTTTTATTCTCATAAACATATCATTATCCGCTTTCTAATCGTCGATTAATTGTCCTTGTCGCCGCTTTGAAATGAATTCCTTCTCTTCAGTGACAAACATATCCACATATCCTTCATTGAAGGATGCCAATTACCCAATAAAAGTAATGATCTCTTTTTGCACAATATTTTAAGGGCTTGTTTTCATAAATTGAAACAAGGCGATAGTTACTTATTAAAAGTTTCCGTTTAGCCGATTCATTTGAAATTTAAACAAAATTCCTCCAGTGAGTTTATGCAGTATGTAATAGTAACTGAAGTTACTTTATATAAAGAATACTATATAAACTATAAGATGAGAAATGAATAGAAAATTTATATTTTAGTCACGCTACTCTGTTAGCTAAATGAATGGTGTTAAAAGTGACATTTTAAAATATTAAACAGTATCTTTGCTAGAAGATGTAATTATACTTATAATTGCAGGTTACACCTTCAGAGATGAAATTTTTCTCACGACAAATCTAATGGGTTTCTTCATTGGAAGGTTGCGATGCAACTCATTGCCATTTCAATCCCTTCTAGTAGGGAAACATTCCTGAAATACATAATTCCTTTAACGTCTTTTCAATTTATTTGCTTTACCTTTGCTATATGTTTTGAGTGAAATAAATAATCTCACTGTTGATTTGTAAGTAAAGTCTATTTTTCAGGCGTACTTTACGTCCAACTACCAAGTTATTTAGTTTCATTTGTCGGAAAAGAGTAATAAATTAAGCAAGGCCGTGTGCTTTAGTTCAATAATCTAAAGTAATCGATAATTTCTATATTGAACTACACCCTCTGATTATTCACCTACGAATTAAACCATTTCAAATACTAAAATAATGAAAACGAGATATTTAAGTTTGTTGATTCCAAAGAAAGCAACTGTATTGAAGGCGAAGAATTGTAGATGGATTCAAGTTGTAGTAAAATGGACGTAATAAATTAAGCTAGAATGAGTAAAAAATCACAGACTTTTGATCATTCTTGATTTAATCAAATTAGGATGAAAACATCAATTTGGAACGTATAATATTTCAAGAAAAAGACAAACATTTTTCTTCCACAAGTTTGCAAAATATTAGAACAAAAATTTCCCATAAAGAAAAGTGCATAATTTAGTTGAAGGAAATATTACTTCGTTTGAACTGGCAGCACTTCCAGCTGGAAGTACTGTAATATTATATATTACTATCTTACTACATATGTATTATATTTACAGGATGTCCTGTCTCCTAAACGTACGCAGAGATCTTCCGGAATCTCTGAGTGAGAGTTCAGTGCACTAACGATTGAGCTAATCTCTTCCCTTTTACTTGTTAAAATTATTTATCACTCCATCTTTCTTTTTTATTTTTTTTTAAATGAGTTGCCTGAATTCTAAAATATTCTGCTTTTTGCTAGCACATAAGCGATTTACGTAATTGTGATTTAAGTAATGAATGAACTAAATTATAACGTCTACTATGTCACAGAAGTATTATGATTACGGCATTTATAATCGGTGCTAGGGGAGAAATCCCAAATAAGTTCACTGAAACTGGTCCATATTATCATTGTAATTATTACAAGAACTAGTTCTATCTTAGCATAAATATTTTCAAGCCTACGTTGAGATCGTGAGGACAGCTATTACCGCTTATAAAGAACTAACCTATTCAATTTAATTACTATTTAATGCCACATAAAATTTAATTAGCTTTTAAAAATCATTGTTCAGTTATTACGCCACTTTCAGCGAGTAAATAATTGAAGTTAATTCCGCAAGTTAATCACCACTCACTCAGGTTGCTAAGCGAAGGCTCATTGTATTAAGTACACTGTAGATAAAGGAAGTGGCGTCCCCTCATTAACACTTCAACCGTGTTTGGTTGGCTGCTCTGTCAATAGATTTACATCTTGTAATAAAGCTGAAAATGGTGTACACTCTACTGAAGTTAACAGCCTTCCTACCGCCTATTGCTTCAATGAGGAAGCTGTTTCCGGAAAAGGAACTACCCTATTTGCCAGCTGTTCTATTTATCTGATATAGAACTTCTGATTTGTACTGCAGGAAAGGTTGAGGTGGCTCTTTATTTACTTTTAAATCTTAATAAAGGCTCGAAATTTGTTTCAAAAGACTTTTTTTTATGACAATGTTTACTTTACGGTTTTTTTTTTTAAACTAAGAGATTAATTTACAAAAAGCCATAGTTGGGTAGTTGTAAGAAAAACTGGGTCCCAAAGATGGAGTTTTTTTAGTTGCTAGAATTTACTTCAAGTTTAGTAATCTCGATACGATTGTGGCGATCTCGATTTCTCATCATTTGACCCAAAATATTCCATTTCCAGGACCAAATATTTTCAAAAATCAAATAGAATATTTGGGCCTTCTATAATGTCAAGCTTTTACTACATCTCATTCTCTATTGATGATAAAACGATTTACCAATGTTTATCTATTCGATTGTTATATTGATGTAAAGATCAGTGTTTTTCGCAAATCCTTCAATATGTTCGTAATTATGTACCAGGGTCTCCATGAAAACCCTAGGAAGGAATTGATGGTCCCATAAGTCAAAACATCTCTCATCACCACATTCTGAGGATGATCCTACTAACATCCTAAGGAAGTTCTTGGAGAAGAAATCCATCTGTAAGGCCTTATAACTCGCTTTGTCCAAATACGCTTCCGCTCCAAGATATTATGAAGAAGACTTCCCCAAATTAAAAACAAAAAACCTGGGTACACGATAATTTATATTCCGTTTTCAGGAGATACTGGAGTCCACAGTTGGGCTAACCAATCTCTGAAGCCAACTCAATGCTGTTAGGAAGGATGTATTCTTATAAAGTCAGTAAAGTAGCCAACTTTAAAAAAAGACCAAGAATGAAAGCCTTGCAAAAGTCTGTCAATATCTTACCTTGTTCTTGTTTAAAAAATTTCCTTCTTTTAAAATCGTGGCACTACTTTTACCCAAAAATTGCGTGGCATACCAGTTTACTAAAACTTGGTATAAAACTACTTCTTTATTGCATTCAAAGTAAATAGATGTGTTTTTTGTTTTCAGATACTTCTGTCGATGCCCCTCTTTATTTCTAGAAGATGATGCTGATCGGTTGTTAATGGAAGCAGACTCCAATCTTTCAATATAGTTCCAGAGAAGTTTCTTTAGTTGGCAATTCACCTTATGATTTTGAATCAATTTTTTAGATCCACCATTTGTCAAAAACAAATTCAATACTGAAAATGTATTGAAATTCAGAACTTATTTGTTCAGTCTTTTTTGTTTTCATCCATTTCGTTCTAAGCTGTGGATTGTACTTGTAAACAATCAAATAGTGCTTTCTTTAAATTTACTGTTGCTGTTACTGCGCTGTTTAAGTTACTTATGTTGGGATCTATTATAAGGGTCTACAACAGACTGCATTATTACCAACTACCATTTGTTCTTGGCGAAACCCAACTCTAAACAAAGCGGTTTCTTATTCTTATCTTCCCTATTAATGAACACAGTATTGCTGTAAGAATAGTCTTGTTGATCAGATGTAGTTTGCCTCTGGGTGCGCTTAATTCAATTAGTTGTTCTCTAGTATTTTCTCTGCTGGCCTTAGTTGAATATGGTGTATGCTAAGCAAGAATACTCAGATTAAATCGAAAGAATGAATAAAAATGTTCAAACGTTTCAGATTTTGAACGAAGAGAACCCAATCTGTTGATATGCACTGATCCGGGAGTTTCTTGTTATTTTGTACAACGAACAAAGCACTTCATTTTTACAACCTTCCTCGCATTCAGTCTCCAAGCCATTTGCTCCATTAAATAACTGTTAGAGATGATAATCTAAGACTGATTATTTTTGGAAGGAAATCTGGAAATATTAGTTTATTAATTCGACCTCACTATTTTAGCTGAACATCCTCTTGTCACAATGGACCATCAAAAACTGTAGGGCATCCTTCAGGATACAATATTTTTCGTGCTGGAAAGTAGATCGTTCTTGTATACTCGAACTTAATTTTAAGTTAATGGCCACGTGTAGTGGTGAAAGTTTCACTTACACGTGTATACCATATTGTTCTTTAAACAATGTAGTTGTATCGTATTAAGATGTCCTAATGTTTACAACTATGTAATAAGTTAATAACAAGAAAGCTTAAGAACGAGAAGATGAACCACTTTACCATTAAAAAATCATTTACTGCGTTTTTTTTTTTTGTATAGATAATGAACATTTAAAATCCGTCACAATCAATCATGTGGTTAATCTTATCAAGAGCAGTACAGGTGAACTGTTTACCTTGATGGGAAGGGGAGCTATCTCAACGCGTGTGTTTTAAAACGATGAAGGGGATAGTTTCTAGACGCATAACTGTCGGTGATAACGTTGTCTGTCGAGTCACATTTAATCATTTACCTTTTATTTGGAAAGTGATTCGAAATAGAATATCTTTCTTTCTTGTAGAGTTAGTGAAGAATGGACAAGAATTCAATTTGTTGGGAACTGATTCATTAAACCAAAGACGAAAAAGATTATTACCAATTTCAGTTATAATTTTTGTTTCTACCAAAGGATTAGGTCATTTTTTTAGGGCTTATACTTATTAACAATTGCAGTTTATTTTGTATTGTTAACATTAGAAGTTGGTATGCCTTCTGCCCTGACTGTTTAGTTACTCTTTGTGTTAGATACTTCATTGACTTTCCATTAACTTATTTTTTTATTACTATTCTTATGAAGGCAAACAAATTAATTACACATTTTGTAGAATCTTGAACATTCAGATCTACAAGATTGAATATTTATTGAAAATTACAAAATTAAATCTTAAATTGGTTACTTTCAGAGATTGAGATTCACCAAGAATTTTTTTTCTGGTTGAGGATTTGGGTATGAAATGTAAATGCATTTTTTCATTTATTGTACAACTTTACTTTCATTTTTGACTTAAATACAATCAACTTTTTTAATGAGGTTGTTTCTGAGAATATGTTAACAAAATAATTAAGGCTAAATCTGATCTCTTTAAGCTATAAACTAAACATGAATAATTGATAGTCATTTATTAAGTTATAACATTTTTGGTTATGACTCTTTGAGGTTTTCAGAGTGCACCATGGCAGAAGAAGAAGAGTATTCAGCAGGGTAATTCTAGGAAAGCTGCTCGCAGTTTTTATATTGAAGCTAGATGCATTTTATTTGAGCAGCTACGATATGAATCAAACCTGAGTCGTAATTTTCTCAGATATTCAATAGGTTTATTAGCTAACATGCATCTCAAATGCATTGTGAGACTGTTCGAGTGTGAACATTCTGGTTAGTACTGGGACATATAGTTTGAGTGCCCAGGCACTCAATATCCAGATATTTAGGGCGAAAGCTTAATGAGACTTTAGCCGAAAAAAATCCAAGTCACAGTGTAGCAAAACGATAGTCGTAAAGCATAGCCATGGCGGATGAAACCCAGAACAGAAGCAGGTGAGAATGTTTATTATAAGCCACTCACGTTAGTTTACTATCGTGTTGGAGACAATTCAAACAATAAGTCCATTACTTTATTAAAGATTTCTTATAGCTTATCAATGTTTGTTCACTAAGTGATAAACTTACGTTTGCTGGTGGTTCCTAAGCTCAAGAAGTCACTTATATAAGTTATCTCTGCGAATGTGAATGGAGAGCATTTTTGAAATGTGCACTTTTTATAGGCTCAGTTACCCACAGCGACACCAAGTTATCTGAAGAATTTTAAAAATAGAAAAAAGTATAATGACCCTTCTTTTAGGAGAATATTCAAAACAAAATATAAATAATTATTTTAAAATTTTTCTAAAACTTTAAATTATTTATACAATTAAATTTACTAAGCAAAGATAACAATGTTTTACACTTTATATTTGAAACTATTTTCAAGAAAGTTTGGTTTAAATATTTCCAACTAATCAGCTGCTTTCCTTACTCACACATACATATAAATATTTAATGTGATTAATGACCTAAAATTGTTTAGGAAACTTGAAATAATATATTATACCTTGTAGAACATGTTGGCAGAATTTAATAATTAATAAATGTTCTCGCAGAACAAATTTAAATTATTAATATTTTTAAATTTTAATCATTTAAAATCTTTTTATTTTCTCTTTCAATGAGAAGGACCGCGATCACATCAAAATTTCTTATTTGAATTTTCAAAAAACAAGTTTTGGGTATCTTGGAATTCGAAAAAAAGATTGTAATCTGGAAGTGGATTCTGTTTTGATTCTAATTTCGCTTTTTACAGCACATTTTTGGCCAAAATCCGTCAATCAGTATTGCAGGTTTCTGGTTTTTGTTTTGTATTTTTGAAAAGCTGACATCTGTTGGAGAAGTGGCGCGGAGATTGTAAAGGGATTGTCAGACAATATTAATATTAATTAATATTAGGGGATTCTGGCCACCTGTGAATGCAGATTGGTGATAGGATGAACGAGTTCACCGTAGGTGGGACTTTCTACAATGTTCAATCATGTGCCAGAGAACTTACACTATATAGAATAAAAGAACTGAAGAAATAGGGAAAGAATACTGAAAGGTTTCTCTCTACATGCTAAAATTGGTATTAAAGTGCAATTAGAAGTTTTGTTATGATTGCTAATTGATAACGTTTGTTATGAACAGGTCATTTACATAATATAAGAAGGTAAGTCAGTCATTAGTGCAAGAATTGTGATGGTGATTTAGAAGAAACTGTGAGCAACTATCTAGGACAATGAAGTCCTTTTATCTAGGTTCACTGAGATTGGTAGAGTTACAATTATTTATTTATTGCCTGAACATATAAAAATACAAAAGGCACTTCAAAATATTTCGAGTCTTCTTAATACAATAAAGTAAACAACATTTTTAAATGACTGTGATACAAATAAATGAGATATAATTTAAGAATTGAAACGATCCTGAACTTTAACCTGACTATAATAATTATAATACTGTTCACTTCAATTCTAAATCTCCAGGTCTCCAGTTTACCTCAGTAAATTCTTTTACACTAAAATTCTACAGAGAATGTTCAGAGCATTTAGAGAACTCATGGATGTCTTAAGATATTGCTTCTAATCAGGAAGGCCGCTTCAGAGAAGAAGTCTTCTAAGGTGTTTTGATGGAAGAAAGGAGAAATGATGTCAGGCGGTTTTGTTGATGAAGTTAAAGAGGCGTGAAAGATGGAGAAGGTTTAGTATTGATTGTATAACTGAGGATGGTACCTAAGGGTTTGTGGACTTCGAGATCCTAAGCTTAAAAAAAAAGATAATTCCAAAATGTAGCAATTTTAAATTCAGCAAGGTTATGAGCTTTTTAGGGGAATAAATGAGAATGTTTGGCTTTAAGTCCGTTCCTTATTGAAGAAAAAAATTGAAGTAAAATCACAGCATTTTATAACTGGGAAGGGATTAACTCTGTTGTTAGCTTATTGGATTGGGTAATCCCCGCTTTCAGTCCAACTACAGACCCTTTTCACTTCCTAGAAGCTTCTTACAGCTTAATATCCTATAGTAGGCAGAGTTGTTTGTGGCGAGAGAATACTATCCGAAGGCCGGCAGCTCTGGGCGACAAAGACCACGGATGTTGACGTGCCTTTTTTTTTCACTTTATTAGTACATTTACAACTGCAACAAATGTTGCATCAAGTAAATTTGATGAAACTGGTTGAGTTCTCATGAATGTCATGTAAGAGCAACCTTCCATTGATGGAACTCTCTCTCTTAGTGGATATTACACTCACATCAGTAGGTCCCTAGGCCACTTCCGCTTCAAGCGACGAGGAGAATTGTCGGGAAGGTGAGGAGAGGAGAGTTGTTGTACAAGAGGATTAGGATGGAGAGCTAGGAGGCTATGAAATTTGCGGTTTAGCGAGACTTTATTAGATCGGTGACAAAAGGGAGGTGAAGGTCAGTGTAAATGGTAATTAGAAATTTAGAATGGAGCACTCAGGATTTTCCGTAGGATTTTAGACTGTAGTGTCTGCAAGCGTTTGGAGTTAGAAGGTTTGGTTGAGCCGCACAATTCTGCTCCGTATGTCCATATGGGTCTAAACAGTGTCTTGTTGTAAATAGTTAGTTTGTGATTCAAGTCGAGTTTGGATCTCCGATAAGCTGTCTAGTCAAGTAGCTTGTAGCGTCTGTTCACGTCTTATCGTTTCAGTCGAGTATGTGGGTTCCAGGACAATCTCTTGTAAATGTACAGTCCTAAGTATCGTGACGTGCCTTAATTATAAAAAATAATAACCGATTTCCGGCCGACCTTTGTGTCTGCTAATGCTGCGTCACAAGGTAATACATTGTTAAGTTGAATGTTCCTGAGATTTTAAGTTTTTAATTTACATACATTCATATTATGGCACGCGTCACTACCGAATGCAGAGAGAGACACACGAAATTATTTGTAGGAGAAATATATATTCTAAATTTATTACAAAAGTATTTCTGTGAAACAAGTTCAATTTAGGGGAATGTAAAACCATTGCATTGGTTGGTCGTTCAGTGAAAGTAAAGATGTGGATGGGTTTTTTGGTGTGACCACAAGCCCGTTATTGTTGTAGAATTGAATTTGTTCGTTAAGTGGTTTGACTTAACGATATCCATCTGTTGGCTACTAATTAATTTTCGTTTTACAGTTCACCTTGCACACTTAACTTGGAAGTGGTCGTTGCACAGAGGGAAGTTCTAAATGAATAGATTGCCCCCTCTCTATTGAACTAGCAAATTGTCTAGCAATGAACAATGCCGAAGGATTAATATACCCAAGTCAATGACACGAGCTTTCTTTGTGCATTCATGTCTAGTATTAATAATTAATAACTATTGCTGTTTTATAACTAAAATTATTCTGTATGATGGTTAAATAGATTTTTCTGTGACAATAGTTTCTCTATTTACTTTTCATTAGTCTCAAATTATATATATAAAAAAAGGCTTATTTATTTTTTCTTGTTTTATTTAATAAAAATAAAGAATTTTACAGCATCTCTCTCTAAGCCATCATCAGGGCCGAATTTTCCTATAGGCTAACTAGGCTTCAGCCTAGGGCCTCAAGGTCAAGAGGGGCCTTAGCAAAATTAAAATTACACTATTCTAAAAACAGTGGACACTAAAACACTGAACCGAAAATAAGGAGAAATTCTACGCATATGACTAATAAACAAACATAAAAATGTATTGGTTAAGATCAACGCGTTCAGCTCATTGGGTCTGTTCCGTTCGTATATACGAGGGTCGTTTGAAAAGTGCGTGCAAAAAAAAAAACTACTTAATTTTTTGGGGTAAACCTTTTTTATTTCTCAACATAGTCTCCTTTTAGGCTTATACACTTCGTCCAACGCTGCTCTAGTTTGTTGATCCCTTCCGAATAATAGGATTTGTCCAAGTCTGAAAAATAGCCATTCGTTTCCGCAATCACCTCGATTGAATAAAATCTTTTTCCCGCCAGCCATTTCTTCATATTGGGGAACAAATAGTAGTCCGAGGGAGCCAAGTCTGGAGAATAGGGGGGATGTGAAACGAGTTGGAACCCTATTTCCATTAATTTTGCGACCACAACTGCTGAGGTGTGAGCTGGTGCGTTGTCGTGATGGAAAAGGACTTTTTTGTGGGCCAATCGTGGGCGTTTTTCTTGCAGGTCGGTTTTCAAACGGTCCAATAACGATATGCACCTGTAATAGTTTTACCCTTTTCCAGATAGTCGATGAGGATTATTCCTTGCGAATCCCAAAAGACAGTCGCCATAATCTTTCCGGCCGAAGGAACGGTCTTCGCCTTTTTTGGTGCAGATTCCCCCTTGGTAACCCATTGTTTAGATTGTTCTTTGGTCTCAGGAGTGTAGTGATGTATCCATGTTTCATCCACAGTGACGAAACGACGCTTTAAGTCCTGCGGATTCTTCTGGAACAGCTGCAAACCGTCCTTGCAACACTTCACAAGATTTCGTTTTTGGTCAAGCGTGAGCAATCGCGGCACCCATCTTGCGGATAGCTTTGTCATGTCCTAATGTTGATGCAAAATATTATGTACCCGTTCATTCGAGATGCCCACAGCACTAGCAATCTCACGCACCTTCACTCTTCTGTCATCCATCACCATATCATGGATTTTATCAATGATTTCTGGAGTAGTAACCTCAACAGGGCGTCCAGAACGTTCAGCGTCACTTGTGCCCATATGGCCACTCCGAAAATTTTGAAACCACTTATAAACTGTTCTAATCGAAGGTGCAGAGTCACCATAATGTTTATCAAGCTTCTCTTTAGTCTCCTGAGGCGTTTTGCCTTTCATAAAGTAGTGTTTAATCAACACACGAAATTCTTTTTCGTCCATTTTTTGAAAATCACTCGACTTCCTCGATTCAAACGAATGCCAAACACAAAGAAATAGACCGATCTGGCTGAAACTTGGTGTGTGTTCTTCCAAGAGATGCTACTAATTAAACATAACCTCGATACGCGCCAATAGTGTTATCTCTCTGACTTTGCACGGACTTTTCAAACGACCCTCGTACTAAATTGCACCAAAGTATATAGTTCATACGTTCACTGATTGATACTAAGCTCTGGTTTGTTCTTGCATAAATAAAGTGCAGATTGGTGTAGATTGGAACATACAAATGTGTGGTGAAAGGGCCTCATAAGTGGAATAGCCTAGGGCCTCTTTTCATCTAAATCTGGGGCCCTGGCCCAACATCAGTAACAGAAACTGAATTTGATTCTGCTAAAAACAAATTCTTTTTAAATTTTATTTTTACAAATGTTATTTGTAATTTGATTGAATACGATCATACCTCTATGTTCAAGTCTTTTACGTAATAAAAATATTACTACTGATGTAAATATCTTAATCAATAATTACAGTAAAAGCCAATATAACAAAAGCTCTTTTGTCTTCTTTAATTCACAAAAGTATTTTCCTCAGCGAAGTTACTAACTTCTGAAATAAAAAAATATTCTAATTAAATTGACTAATATTAAGCTATAGAAATATGACCATGTTTAATCAAATTGCAGAATAAATAATTAATCAATACTTGTATAAATCAATATTAATAATATTCACAATTATGTAAAAAAAATGCGTAAGACTTTTATGATATTTTGAGAGTTATTTACAAAAATAATAATAATATAACTTCTTACAACTATAATAATATAAATCTAAAAATCGTGAAAAATTATAGATTTTTTCTTGCACAGTTTTAAATTTATAAAGAGATATTGCAGTAATCAACCTCGTCTTTCTCATTCCCATTTGATGGTAACAAAACGTCCATTCTAATTAAATGAATTCTAAAATCAAACTTTAATTAAAAAGGAACATTCTTCTTAGTAATTAGAATGGATGCTCCATTTAATTATGTTAGAATTCATCGATAATTCGGAAGTTTACGTGCCTCTTCGTGATCTTCTTACTTTCACTTGTTTACTGATTAGAAGGAAATATTCTGGCATTCTGTCTGGTTTTTTTTTGAAATTTAGTTTTCTCCTAAATAATTTATATTTTTTTCGATATAAATACTATTTAGGTGAGTAGTGTTTGGAAGGATGAGGGTGAATAGCAAAAAGGAAAAGCTTGAAGTTGGAATTGTACAAGATGGTACCATCTTTCACATCAAAAGTTCGAATAAAATCCGAAGTCATTCAGAGGTGGTACTGTACTGTTTTTCCCCCTTTGAAATCGCTTAGATTTTCTTTGAACCCCAAATCGAAAGACAAATATTATGGTATTAAAACTTATATTTTCATTCACAGAAATGTGGATAATCAGAAAGATATTTGTGGCATTTTTTTTTTTTTTTTTTAAAACATTTCCACAAATTTTCTGGTTCGATTCTGGAAAATATTTCCTAGGACTAAGGGTACGTTTACAACGGAGCTGTGAGTATAGATGATAGCAGAGATGATAACTGATAGAGTAAAATATAATCGCTGATTAGTGTGCACAACGGAGCTGTGATACATGCAACATGTCCGAGAAGTGAAGAAGAGTTTTTATGTTCAGCAGCAACAAAAAAGTATATTTTAAAGAAAAAACGCTTTAGAAAATATCATGTACATACCATAAATAAAAAACGAAGCACTTTGGGTGAATTTCACCATTTATATAAGGAACTTAGAAATTATCCGGATCGTTTTTTTGAATATGTGAGGCTGGGTCCACCCACATTCGACTATATTTTAGAAATAATAAGGTCAAAATTAAGAAAACATTGGAAAAATTGTCATGGAAATCCTATAACCATAGAAGAAAAACTAGTGATTACTCTTAAGGTTAATAATGGTTTTATTGGAAAAAAAAAACAAATAAATACACATGAAAATAAATGTAAGCACGATTTAAAAAACAAAATATTGTTTAAAAGTAAATAATAAAATAATAACCAAAAATAATGAGTAAAGACAGCACTAAATAATTTTTCGACGTCCATTTTGAAGCTCCGATACTGGAGTTCAGCTAGCAGAAAAATGAAAAATTCAATTCTATCATCTATGCTCGTTTATACCAGCGAGTATGAGTCACTAGTCGAAGCTTCGTTGTGCACGCTCACATAAGAATGTACTAGGTTATTCTATAAGCGCTGATGCATCACTGCTATCATCTCCGCTATCATCTATGCTCACAGCTCCGTTGTGAACGTACCCTAAGACGCCAGCCAGCTTGAGGAGTGCAAGAGTCGAATAATGGTGCCTCATTGATCTAAAATCTAATAACCACCCACAAAAAGTCTCAATTGACGTACTTATATTTTTACTTTGTAAAACCTTACAAATTTGACAATGTCAGATAATTATTCTAATACTATTTAAATATTGTTTAACTTTAGTATGGTATGTTCTTCATGATGGTCTATTATTTACATTTACGAAGAAAAATAAAATAAAATATTAACTTCTATTTATATAATAATATTGCTGGAATAAAGTTTATAAATTGCAAAGTAGAAGTTCTGAGAAAAAGCTTAACAATTCGTTAGCCACATATGTTATAAAATAACGAATAAGTACCCTAGGGAAATCTGCTAAGTTTTTTTATTCCCCTACGAAGTTTGTTTAAAAATATAATGGTTTCGTTTATCTTGTTAATATTTTATGTTTTACTTCTTTAAACATGATTCTCTTAATTGTACTATATCATTGATGCTCTTCAACCTAAAAAATAAACACAAAAATACAAAATCAAAACTGTATGTGGTCGTTACACTTGACATTTGGAGAAAGCAAATGTTATCTTTTTGAAATAAGTAGCGATGCAAAAAAAATATACAGGGTGACCATGGTTACAGGCTCCACCCACTTTTTTTTTAACGGCGGGAAATTTCGAAAAAATAAAAAACACGTATTTAATCATTTTTAGTCTAGTTTATTTTCAGTGATAGACCCATTTTTTTAAACCCCTGTATCTCGAGATACAGCATCCAACTTTGTTTTTTCAAATGGAACGTTATTTTTTTTTTTGCATATTTTTATAGTATTTGAGCTCCTAAAAAAAACAAATGAAACATTTTTGAAATCGGTTAGGTTTTTCAAAAGTTATGATAATTTAAAATATGAAAAACAAATTTCAGTTTACTGTCAAAATTACGTTATTTTTTTTTAAAAATTTGTTCAAACTGGGCACAACCAACGAATAGGCAAGCTAAAACTCTGGACTCCCACGCTTTGCTTGTAGCAGCACTTATGGTGGCGAAGTCAAGATCTAGGCAGGCTAGAGTTATTCGACGTTTCAGATCATGGACTGAAGCCACAGGATTAAGGTTACTGTTCACTTTATTTTTTAGATATCCCCACAAAAAATAGTCCATTGGGGTTAAGTCCAGAGATCGAGGTGGCCATTGGATGGAACAATGAGTCCCTAAGCACTTTTCATGGAAATTTCTGTCCAGGTAACCTCGAACAACTCTCGCATTATGTGTCGGGCAATCATCTTGTTGAAAATACATATCTAGCCGACGTTGTAGATGAACATCTTCAAGCAGAACTGGCAAAATGTCTCTTAAAAAAAAAAGTTAGATACCTTGCACCAGTTAAGTTCTCTCTGTAGAAGTATGGGCCGATTAGTTGAATAATATTCGTCTTTGTTCAAATCGTTTCGAGTTTACCTGTGATTTTCTTTCTTTTTTAGTTTTATAAACTCTACAAAGTTCCTAAATGTGAAAGAATACTTTAATCGCAAGTTAACAATATTGACGAATGAGTTGGTAGCCAAAGAGATCACTGCGCGTCTAGACATCACTTACTGCGGTAGTAAGTGCTCCCTTTACTTAGGTTGAACACACCTGTAAAGAAAGACAAGTTGTCCGATGCTAGAACTTTTTTAGAAACCTAAATAAGGAAATAGAAATAAATTCTGGCAAGAAATTAGAACGGATTTCCGTTCCTGTAATTCTTCCAGTATAGAAAGTAAAAATTACTACTAAATATGTTTGTAAAGATTAAAGAGGATGTTTTATTGATTTTTTTTTTCTAGACAATCTTATCTTAAATATATTCTATTTCCTCAATTATACATTTCAATAGAACTCCATATTTTTTTGTTAATAACCCAATTTTTCATTTTATTATCTTCATAATTTTCTACTAAAATATTACTTTTAATGGAAATTTTGAAAATGAATTTAAGTTGTGTAGATCTCCATGAAAACATCGCGCTGCATCGTAATGCAGAATTCTTAAAAAAATGCTGGTTTCATCATAATCGAGCTACCAAACTGAGGGGGAACCACATAACGTAAACAAGTCCCGGAAATGCCATTCTCCTAATAATAGTAGTACAGTGAGGTACCTTCCTTCTCTGGAATCTTTAGTAGAAAATTTTGGAATTTTTGTTTCCTATATTTTTCTAAGAATGTTTATTTAGCATTAAATTAAATTATAGTTTTTATTTATTTTTACTGATTACCTTTCAGTTTCTTTGACAAATTCTATCCGCTGTCACAATTTCTCAATGGATATTAATTCCTCTTCTAGAGTGACAATCAAGATGTTGGCCAACTTAAGCCACTCATTAAATTAACTACTAGTTCTATTTTGAGCTCATTTTGCAAAGTTGTGATTTTGAATTAAATATTTCATAACAGACATTAATGGATAATGTATATGAAATTTTTGGTGAAGTTTGATTTCTGAATATTTACTCAAAAAGTGCGAATCTTTTTTTAATTGTAATTCTTAAAATTGTAGCTTAAAAATTGTCATTAACTATTTAAATCTTGTAACTCTGGAGATAACTAATCCAATGAACTCTCTGCGATTTTCTATTTGTGGTAATTTTTTGCCTTAGTATTAAGTTCGACTTATATCGACCAATGTAAATGTTAATATGTTGTGGAGAGGATATAGGCACTGCAGCCTGAAACCTCTTATTATATACAATAGATTTGTATAAAAATTTGTAAATTGTAAATAAACTTTTTCAAAAACAAAAAAACTATTTGTGAGTGATGAATTTGAATGAATTTTGACTATTTGTAGATCAACGACATGCAGATACTATTTCATGTACAGACCAATTTCTTATAACCAACAATTAAAAAAGTGTATTTATAATGATGGAGAAAACAGTGGATGTTTTCATAAGTAGGTGTTCCCGGAAATGAGAAGGCCAAAATTTGAGAAAGAAAGCATCAACCTTCTTCCGCCATACTTTAATGGATCTGTCTCAAGTCTAATTGAGCTGCTGAGAGATTAGTCCAAAGGTCGGCCAGGGGAAAAATGCGAACCACGAACTCGTGGCAGGAACTTCTTGTATCGGCAATAGAATAGTGAATGAAGCGGAGCATGATTTTCTGAACGCCTATCTTTTTAGGAACAGCGTGGACGGACATTTTCCCCATTACACCAAAGGAAAGATGGATATCGAGCAACTCAACATCCTCATAAGCACCTCTTTCAAAGAGATAACGGAAAAGAGAGGACTTCGAGGACTACTGCGTCTTAAAGACTTATAGATATTAAGGTGGCCTAGCGCAAAATGGCTACTTGGGAGGTTGGATAAAAAAAAAAATCCTTAAAAAGAGCCTGCGACAGTATTGCTTCTTTTGGTAACAGTAATGTAGACATTTAAAAAATTATTTAGATTAGGTTACCACTATGTTAGTTACATTTCTTAAGGCCCAAAGTTCACTGAAGTGAAGAGAACTAAGCCCATATCGAATAACTTTATAGTAACTAACCAATATTTTATTTTTTTTTACTAACATTTAGTTTGCAATTATTGTTTAGGAAATATGAAGTATTGTACCCTAGATAAGTGTCTAAATTACAGTGGAGAAAATCCAAACGAAAGTAGGTTACTAGTAATATAATTTAGCTTTTATTACAGATAAAACACACCGACTTCCAGTCTGGTGAAATGGCAGCCCTGAGTAAAATAACAATTACTAAATTACTGTAAGGCTGTTTTTTCTTTTTTAATAGTTTACTTCTCTTTTATTTGAATTTGCTCATAAATTGCGTTAGAGATATTTTTATCTATTTCTAATTTAAAAATAAATTAAATAGAAACTTTTTTCTGTTTTATAAACAATTAAAAAGTTGTACTTACAAAATATATGCATCTTTTTTAAAAAATCAATTTAGTTTTTATGAGTTTTTTAATTGGTATTTAGAACAGAGAAAATGGATTTAAGTGTTTAACAATCACTGTAACTGTAAAGGTAGCAAATCAATGCGACTCTTATCAACTTAGAAACAATGCGTTTTGAAATATGGCCAAATTTGGTAAAGATATTTTGGACCAATAAAATGTTTGACGCATTGGGGTTGTCTCAACATGTGAGGTGTATTTCATTGATGCTTTTGTTGTGAAACCCGAGTTTTTTGTTTATATGATTTCTGTTTCTTAATTTTTATTTACAACGCTAAATGAATACAAATAGAAGTATTTTGAGGGGGGGTTACATTTTTGTTGTTATATTTTAATCGAAATTGCAAGTTTTAAGTACTTCTAAAAGTTTTAAACATTCGCCTATCTGTTGGTTTTTAAGGATTTTTATTTCAATATTATTTCTTTGTGTATCTATTTAGAGATAAACCAAAAATCATTTAGAGGTAATTTAGACTAATGTTTCCTAAAGTAATTTTATTTACGCATTAAACCTTCATTACTTTCATCATCCTAAGGAGGTTGACAAAGAGTTCTTTAAAACACAGTTTCAGGTTACAATGTTATTCTCTCCAATGTTATTCGCCTATCTGTTGGTTTTTAAGGATTTTTATTTCAATATTATTTCTTTGTGTATCTATTTAGAGATAAACCAAAAATCATTTAGAGGTAATTTAAAGAGTTCTTAAAAACACAGTTTCAGGTTACAATGTTATTCTCTCAGACCCGACTTGTCAGTAAGGAGAAGGAATAACAATATTGAGCATTTCTTGCTAGAGAGAGGGGCCGAAAGTTGGTCCTGTGGAGTAGAAAAACCCAGAAATCGCTCCCCAGACTTTCAAGTCTAATCAAACTGGATGGGTCTCCCAAATTGAGGGTGACAACTGATCATACACTGCGAAATCTAAGCTAATCTAAACTTGCATTCTATTTCTATATTAGAGAAGTATGTTTAGTATGTAGATAACAAAAAGATTCATGTTTATAAACTGATTTAGGAGTGTTAACCCATTAAATGTTGTCTTAGAGCTGAAATTTCTTAAATAATTTGTATACTCTCAAGCTCAAGTCAACTTGCGGCCCCCAAGGTAATTTTCTGTGGCCCACGTTGTTCTGAAATAAAATATTGTTATAAAGAAAAGCTATGGAGAGATAGAGGCAATACAGTAGAAACCATTCCCTCGTTAACTCTTTAACTACGAAGAAGAGTAGATAGATAGATAGAAAACATACTTTATTATCATATTTACAAAAAGATAAAAATTACACAATTGAATTGTATGAATACTGACATGAATACAATCGTCTGTCAGGAAATTGTGGCTAACATTTTAAAGAAAAAACATTTTCAAAGCTTATAATACTATAAATAAATAAAATCTTTTCAATTTAAGGAATGGAAATCGGGCTCTAAAAAAAAGAACTGGTTAATAATAATAATAATATTAATAATAATCAAAACTACTACCGAGACATGGGTTGGTAATAATATTTAATAATTGAAATTTGCCACTAGAAACATTCTAAATGCCACAGATTCTTTAATATAGGCAATTAATGCCAGCCAATTAGAGCCAGACAACAGCAGAATCATTTCACTTTCTTTTAAGAAGAGTATAAACGACGCCCAGTGCCTTACCTGGAGGCCTGCGGGCAAGTATAAACACGCTGACTCAGTTCTGGCGACGTTTGGAAGCGATACGTTTGCCACTCTAAGTGATTCGGTTTCAAGAGACAACAAGACGTTGGAATTCCCAAAATATATTCTTACGTTTTCAGTCTTTGAATCCAGATGTAGCAAAACTTGTACGAGGAAATCTCTGGCCAAGTTTCGGGTAAAAAAGAATAACTTTCGTTTTATAAATACAATTATTGTTTTAATTATCCTATCCATATTCCTGAATCCTCCACTTTAGAATATAGATTTAACAAAATTTGTAAATGAGATGTGGCCCGCGTGAATCTTGCCTGTAACACCAATTGGCCCGTGATTAAATTGAATTTGACACCCCTGCTCTAAGGTACAAATCACAGCTTTAATTTTTTCACATATTTTTATGGGAGGAGAAAGGTTTTTGCTCATGGGTTTTTTGATTACATTCACATTTTTTGGTATTTTAAGAGAAATTATTGGTACCTAAAGAAGTTCTAATTAATGAACTCTATCCTATCCATTCAAAATTTTGTCCCCATAATTCGCACACATGTTACCTTTCTCGCTAATGAATAACAACCTAAACACGCTTATTGTCTGAGAGAGATAGAAAAAACTTGCAGTGAAATCAACTGGAGCAATTTACATCAAAAAGTTACAGTAGTGATACATTGCTGCGGTTACTCCAGTAACTCGATATCACTTCTCACCCTCCATCCGTTCGAAATAATTATCGCTTCTCTCTTTTGAGAGAAGTACGATAATACTTGTTAACTATAAAGGAACAATTTTAATTATAATTATGCTTAAATCTGTTGTCAATCTGTCAATGGAATTCTAATTGAAAATTAGCTACTCACAATTCTAGAATACATAATCTTTCTTCACACTTTTAAAACTTCTTTTGGTTTGATCGTTAAATAAAAGCCTTTTCAAATACTTTTTATAAGAAAATTTTGAGTTTCTCATTAACTTCACTCAATTGCTTGGTTTACTGAGTTGTAATTCCAAATTCAACATAATCTTCGTTGTATGAAGCTCTCATTCTATTTTCCATTAATTTTTACGCCTTTTATTGCCAAATTTTCTTTGAACATCATACATTTTTTTCTTTATGTTTACTAATTCATTCTTATTTAAAGAATAGGCTTTTGATCCTAGTATTACTAGAAATAATCATTGCAAAGCGAGGGAAAAACATGAAAGAAAAAACACATTTACACGTATACATTATTTGTCAAAACGTCGCATGCTTGAAAACAATCTAAAGTCAGTTTTTTGAATGAAATCAAAATGTATTATCTTGTTCAATGTTTATTTTTCATTTACATGTTTCACATTAGAAATATATACAAATTGTTTTCAAATGTAACCAGCCTCAATAGAACATAACCTTCGCTCTAAGATGTGCCATATGTCCTCCTGTTTATTAAAGCCGAACTGCACTTCCTTGTACTGATACTGTACATTACTTCAGACTGCTGCACGTGGGCATGCAATCCACATGTAACCTTAAAAGACAAGAACTAAAAAAGTACGCTGCTATCTACTGGTAAGTCTCCTTGAAAGACGATCAAAAATTGACAGCAACTAAATACTTATATAATAACACGCTGTTGAACCTGATTCGAACTTACGGTTTAGAATCTAACAGTACCATTCACTTCAATCTAAAAGTACCTTTTATTTAAGACCCTAATCTCCACTCAGCTTTCATATTTTATTCTTCCTGACAATCCCTAGTTTACTCAGTGGTAAATTGTAGCCGATACATAGGAGAGCCACCGATGCGATAGGTGGTGGTAACTCCTCTTATTGTCATATCCAATCATCTGCTTTGCAGAGCAATTACGCTGGCAGTTGATGACCGCCCGGGTCGCCCTTCCACGTCCAAAACGGACGAAAACATCGATTATAATTAATCAACATTACTACCGTGAGGTGCTTGCTTAAATCCATGAAAGAGTAAGGAAAAAAACGACCCGATTTGTAGAAGAACAAGTCAACCGGTTCTCCATCAAGACAACGCGCCAGCTCACACTGCATTATCTGTCAAGACGTTTCTATAGCAACATCCCAGTTTTAGGCCATCCGCCTTATTCGCCTGACCTGGCCCCATGTGACTTTTATCTGTTCCCCAAAGTCAAATCTGCATTAAAAGGAATACGATTTCAGTCCGTTGAAGCTGTGAAAGTAAAAGCAGCATGCGTCATGCAGGAGCTGACAGAAAAAGACTTCCAGCACTGTTTCGTTAATTAATTATGTATAAATTTAAAATAAAATGTTTTACAGCAATAGTTATTTAATAGCCACACCTCGTATGTCTATTAATAGGTATTTCTTTTCCATTCTTTTTTTAATGTACATTGAGATTCACACCAAATAAATACTATTAAACATCTTGTACTAGATTTCTATTTTTATTTTGATTTTAAAGTTTCTTTATATTTTGTCTTTTTAAGACAGTTAATGTTGTTTTATTTGTTTGCAATATTCGTAGTAAGTATGACTACAGAAATGTAGCAATCATTAATTCTTATAAATATTATTACATTTTTGAAAAATTTAGGTTAACTATAGAAAAATAATAATAAAAAACACAATTTTTGATGGAAATCATTAGAGAGAAAAGAACTTGGTCAAAATAAGAAAAATTAATGAAAGCTCACAACAGTGTTCATTAGAGCCGCACTTCAGGTTGTGCATGTCTATTTGAATGCTTGGAAGATACTTGGATTGTTCTTTAAACAGAATATCAAGGGAACCTTGCTGAAGTTAACTTTTTGCGGTATTTACGAGTATGTTTCTCTCTGGTCAACTCAAAACGGAATTGCGCAAAGAAATATTGAGAAGGTTGTCCAAATTATTTACACCGATACTAGAAGCAAAAAGAAACATTTATTTCTTGTGAAAATTGCACAAATTTGCAGTATTTCTTAAAATCTTAGAGAAAGTGAAATTGTGAAGTGTTTAATGTAAGAATATCGATCTGTATCTTTAACTCAGGCCTTTAATCATTAGTTACTATCAAGTAACGTACTCAATATCTTTTGATTAATTAATTCTTTACCAAGAAATTATCTTACGTAGCCTTCAATTAACTTTACAGGTCATGGAGGGCATTAAATATATGGTAACATCTTAATTGCTTTTTCTTTTTCATTTTGTTTGCAGCAATTATCGTTCAGCAAAAAAGAGAGGAAAATATTAACAACAAACTTACAGCAATTAAAAAAATTTGACCTTATTTTACTTTCTTGTATGAACTTATCAATTAAGACACGAACCAGATGTCTTTCATTTAAAAGAGAATGGAATATATTGACTTTATTTAGTTTACTGTCAACAAAATAAACTAAAACTTGAAATTGTAGCGGTATTTTCGGCTGAAAGAAGTGTCAAAATGTGAGAAACAAAACCAACCGAACCGCAATATCTGTAGCTTTATCCATTCAAACTGGTTTTTCAATAGAAATATATGTTCTCTGCTAATTTGAAAAACAAACAACAATAACATTGAAATACTTAATTTTATATCGGTGCAAAGTTATTTCCCTACAGTATTTATTTAATAATAAATAACTAAAGCAGCTGCAGTAACCACTGCACAAGATAGATTAACAACACTTTACGAATAATTTCTTTTTTACTGTAAAAAAAAAAATTAATGCAGGCTAAAGACATCTGTTTGAATCCGCACAATGCACTCTGGGTGATGTGGGATTATGTGTGGGTTAAACTCCACTTTTTGCAATATTTTATGAAACTAACATTTTTATAAAACATTCTGATTTAATTTTTGTTTTGTTTTTAATTGATAGCTTCTTTATCGCACTATTTCAGCTGGACGTAGTTCTTAAATATTTTTATGAGTGGTTTAAATATTACGTGCAACGATACGATAAAGAATTGTTTTCTTTCTATTTATTTTACATATTTCATCTGATGTGGACAAGGTGAATGTTAAAGAGGAGTTGGTGAAGTACAACATATTGACTAGATTAAGTATTATAATTATAATTAAACAAAAATAAAAGAAAAAAGTAAACAAAGAGAATAAAATGATAGAAATAAGGAATTCAAATAATATTGAAATAATGCAGTGAGGTAGGAAGAACATTTGTAACTTCTGATTGAGAATAACAAATAAAATGTTTTCTTCGTAAGGAAAAAAATTTGAAATAATTGCTAAAACCATATAATATTTTATAAGCTGGTAAATAAATGATTATAACCAGAATCTAATTGGACGATCTTTTCAATATTGTAAAATATAAATTACACTCTTTTAACGGCATGCACCTTGAAGAAATGTAATGCTCTCAGTGCAGTCTAGTGGTGGTTTGCCAGAATGCGTAGGAAGAACAGTTTGCAACTTTACCTTGAAGAAACTTCCAGCCTCAACACTTGCAAATATCTTGTACACAACTATCTACTAACTTGTATGTATTTATAGTTTTTCAACTATAAATTCATTTAAATTGAGGAAATGCACTTTTATGTTTTTACAAAGGTATATACTCCCAACATTTATGCACGCATATGAATTTACATCGTAAATTTATTATTATATTTAAATATATGATCAGGTTTTATTTTAACATTAGTTATTTATTTGGTCTGCAATTTCTCTTGGGGATTTTTTTTTAGCCTTTTTTTTTTTTAAGAGATTGTTTCTCTAAATTCTTCGCATTCATTGAACACATGAAACCATTGCGTACAGTTTGTTCGATTAACATTTTAAATACTGAAACAGCTCTGACCTTTAGATGGACATGAAATCAAACATACCGCTGTTTTATTATGAAAATATCATCCAGCTGTTAAATAACTTTGCCAGACGAGGCACTGTTTCCTCGTAGTTCGCTTACTGAGTGTCCTTTTATTAATATTATTGGCCTTCAGGGCGGAACCTCTACCACGGCACTGCAGTCCAGAAAGCTTTCTGTACCATTCCCTAGAGATGGTCTACCACGTAAATCACCCTTCTTATAAAAGGACCAGGATCTTTTTGTTACATTTTTATTTGAAAAAAAAGAAGATTTACTACCAATAACTAATGAACTTTTCAGTGAAGTAGCACTTCCTTGAATTGGCAGACATTTAACAGTAACAAATGAATGAATAGTTATTTGAGTATTGTTTATCGTTTTTGGTGATTGATTCATTAATCCAGTACGATGAAAGAATATGACGAATTTCAGACATTATTAAGATATTTAAGCTTTCATCTTCGATCTTCTATCTCCGAAATCACATTCAGAAATTTAACAGTTTAAATTCTCGACGAACTCGACGTGAATCACAAACTAACTATTTACAAGACCCTGTTAAGACCCATATGGACATACGGAGCAGAAGTGTGAGGCTCAACCAAACCCTCTAACTCCAAACGCCTACAGACATTACAATCTAAAATCCTACGGAAAATCCTGAATGCTCCATACTACATCTCTAACACCTTACCATACACCCTGACCTACACATCCCTTTTAGGTCACTGACCTAATAAAGTGTCGCTACCGCAACTTTCACAGCCTCCTTGCTCTCCATCCTAATCCTCTCGTCCAACAACTCTCCTCTCCTCACCTTCCAAACAATCCTCCTCGTCGCTTGAAGCGGAGGTGGCCTAGGGACCTACTGTTGTGAGTGCAATCCACTGAGAAAGAGTTCCATCAATGGGTGGTTGCTCTTACATGTCTTTCATGTGAAAATTTAACCAGTTTCATCAAATTTACTGGATGCAACATTTGTTGTAGGTGTAAATATGACAAATAAAGTGAAAAAAAAAGAGAAGGGGTTTGCATTTAAATTGAAATAAGAGTATTTTGTATTTTGTTTTCTTCCATAAAGTTTTTTTCAAAATATTAGCCACTTACTAATTCCAGTTTAATGATTTATTGGACAAATTAACCATTAGCGCATCCATTTCGTTCTCTCAAGTTAAAATATATGAAAGTTTAAACCAAAAAGCCCTTGGAAATTATAATTTAAAAAATTTAAAAAGAGTTGCATCACTGTGCTGATCTTTTTTACAACTTCCTTGATAGTAGTGGATTTTAAAGTACCCTTGGGAAAAATTAATTTATCAGGAATGTTTACATTTAGATGTAACTATATAAAAAAAAGAAAAATCCTAAACAAAATAGTAAACACAAGAATATTGTGGACTGGGCTAAGTCCTTTTATTAGAGTACACTGCCATGTTTTTTCGCCCCAGACTGTAAGAGAGAACTTAAACTGGGCCATTCCACAGTCCCAGGCGACAATTGGCCAGTATAAAAACTTATGAGCTTCAGAGCGTTTGGAGGTTTCCCCAGGAGGGCCACTCTTCCTGGCGTAGACTATCGTAAATAAACTCAATTTTTCTTTACTTTTATTGTTCCTCTTTCCTACCATTTAACTTAAAGGAAGTAAAGATGTTAGCAAAAATTCGACGGACAAGTGTTCGAAGATATATTGTTTTATTTAACACTTCAAGGATTAAATCATGTTTTAGATTTGTGTATTTTATTTGATTAGATTATTTGTATAATGTAAATTGTCCGGATGTAAATTTAATATAAAAGTTATGCTGTAAAAAGAAAAAAGCAAGTGCACTACTAATTTTAATCCAAATTTAAAATTTGTTAAAAATTTCTTTTGCTGTTTCCTAACTTGCTAATAAGTTAAATTATTCTTATCTGATCCAAGATAATTTTTTTTTTTAGAGATGAATTCTCCGATCGAAAGAGTTAGAGCAGATAGCCTGGAGACCCGTAATTTCCTGTTTTTCTGTGTTATTACTTTCTTTTTATATTTAGTCTACCAGGAAATATGCCAGTGTTTCTGTTGCTAAAACTGGTTCTAATTTCGCCTTGAACAAATATACACATAGTTTTATTTACATAAATAATTAGGAACATATTGTGTCTTTTGATAAAAGACCACAATATAAATCAACGACCAATGACAACTTTCTCACTTATATTTATAATAAAATGGCGATTAAATATAATTGATGGCGTTAAGCTGTCCGGAGGTAACGTACTATCAATTTATTTTCTTTAATTAATTTTAAATAAATAAAAAATATCTGATAACGATCTCTTAAAAGTATGTGCTTATCTAATTAATAAAAATAGAATGCTCCTGCGAGAAGGAATCAACTGCTGAAGCAAATCAAATCATCTTGGCCTGCAACAAGGGATCAGCTGTGAGCAGACGAACTGCCCACTTCCAACCAACATAAACACTATACTCAATTGCCCAATCAATCCAGACTTATACAACTAGGTAAAGACAAATAAAATTAAAGTATAATACGCTTTTAGGCAACCATAATGACAATGATTTTATAGCTATACATATTACCAGAAAAACTGTTCACTACTTAAAGACATAGCAATGCATGATGGCTATTTTGCTCCAACCATAAAGCCAAGAAAGAAGAAGAAAAAATTAATAAATGAAATGTCCCAAATTTGTGAAATTTAAAATTAGTAAATTTAGGTTTTGATTAGATGAGGAATGATTAAGGAGTAGCAAGATTCAAGCTAACATGTGAGCCAGCATTCGGTTTGCAAATACTTCTTGTGTTAACGACGGTTAGCCCTGGCTTTAAGTGTGATTTAATTGGTAGCGATGAATTATTTTTCTTTGTATCTGTTCTAATAAAGATAACTGTATTGCAACAATACTTCTCCAATCTGCTGGTTCTATCATGATCGATAAAAGACAATATTATAAAGTACATTGTCACATGTTTCCTGGACCCCCTGATGTTCAACGTAGGGTCATCTTACAAAACAAAGAAATCCTAAACTGTAAATGTCGAAAAATTCTTACAATATCCTATGAAGTATCAATAAGCTAGGAAATATAATATTTACCATTTTAACATAAAACATTTAAACGTGGTATTTGTGTAATTTAAATTCAGAAAATAATATACAATATTAGTTTAAATTTGTTGATTTCCACGTTAGTGTTTTTTTTATTTACGTACGTCCTTGGAGATACATCATTTTCTATGTCAACTATCTACTATTATCTCTAAAAGATTGTGTCAACATGGCCGTTACTCAAGGACTTATTTATGTCTAATTTTTTTATTTTTTTTTTGTATTTATTTTTATAATATGTTATTTTCTTACTTATTGTTTAAGAAGTTTGGAATTTTCTAAACAAAGAGTGTGATAAGTTTTATCCAATATCTTTATCTCTGGTAAATATTTCTTAACAATTAATTATTTTCATTTTAGGCGTCACAGTGGCTTAATGGTTTAGGTAGATGGCGGAATAAATGTGTCGTTAGGCAAAACTAATTTCTATTTTCGAGATAAATGTTTGCAAATATCATTCATTACATAGAAGAATAATCTAGGTTTTATAGTGTGAACTTCTGATTAAATTTGTATCACAGAAATTGAATCACCATTCTCGCTGCTTGATTTAGAGATAATATTCCTTCACTTTGATCTGGCAAGTTATACGTTGATTTTATTTTAAATTCTTTTAAGTTGCTTTTACGCAAGTTAAATACTTAACCAGAAATTGCGTAGACCATTCCACCGTAAAGATTATTCAAGGAAATTGTAAATTTTTTTTTGGGGGGGGAATAAACAAGAAATTGTAATTTTAACTATTGGGTTGTCAAGTATGAATGGAGCAAAGTTCATGTTATTTATTTGACGTCCTGAAAGCCACTGTGGAAACGAATTCCAGCCAAAGTGCACGAGAATTATCACTAATGTACAATGTATCAAAGCAAACAATCTAGATTCATTTGGCACAAATCGGTAAAATGAAAAAGCTGGACAAGTGGGATAGCGAATGAATTGACTGATGCACAGAAGGAACGAAGACTCGACGCATATCTTTCTCTTCTTTCTCGCAACAAAGCCGAACCATTTCTCAATCAAATCGTTACGTGCGATGAAAAATGGATCATATACGATGCACGTAAGCGTTCATCGCAATGGTTGGACAAAGATGAACCACCAGAAGAAGCTGATGGTTACTATTTGGTGGTCTGGCTCAGGTGTCATCCACCACAGCTTTATGGAACCTTGGCCGATCGATCACGGCGGATGTCTACTGTTATCAACTAGACGAAATGATGAGAAATCTTGCGATTAAACAGCCAAAACTAGTTAATCGGATGACTCCAATTCTCCTGCACGACAACGTTCGACCACATGCCGCACGAATGACCGTGTCAAAGCTACAGGAGTTGAAGTTGAAAACTTTCCGTCACCCACCGTACTCGCCAGACCTTGCCCTCACTGACTATCATTTCTTTCAAAATTTAAACGAACTTTTTATCTGGAAAAAAATTCAATTCCGCACAGGCTGTCAAAATGGCGTTTCAAGAGTTCATCGTCTCCCGTGGTCCAGGCTTCTACAGCAAAGGAATAAATGAGTTACCTCTAAAATGGCGAAAGTGTATCGATAATATGGGTGCATACTTTCGATTAAAAATAAAAAGTTATTATTGGAAAAAAGTCGAATTCAATTATGTGCATATTTTGCTCCATTTCGTACTTGACAACCCGAAATGTATGTCTTTTAAGTTCTAGGACTTAGCATGGTTTAAAATAACCGCAATCTTCTATAAACAAATAAAAATAACTTCAATAAATATATAGCGTAAAACAAATTTAAATTGAATGGAGTATTTTCCCACAAATGACAAGTTTGATGCATGAGCTCCCATAAAGATATGCATCAAATATGTTGTTATAACAATGGGTAACGGAACACTGTCAAGAAGAAGCAGAAATATCTTACATTCTTTTACAGATTAGAACAGTTAATTAGTTAAACGAGTAAAGTCAGTAGTTAATTGTTGGGTGTAAAGGAAGGCTTAACATCCAATGTTAAGTCTTACGTGCTAAACAAATAAAGAGTTGTTCACATGATGAAGATGTTTAAAAAAATAAGCCTGTAAGTTCATTGCTTCATAAAATATCTTTTATCAAAAGCCCAGATAGATCTGAGTCTGTTTTTGTTTCCCACTCTTTAAATATTTACATACTATTTTACTTTTGAGATCTTATAGCTCAAAGTCTGTTTGTATACCAATAATACCACAAACTAATTTTGTAGATAGAGAATAAGTAGAGGTATACCACAGAGTAATCTTATTAAAATATAGAATTTGAAGTGAAACCACATCACGTCGTTCCCTGAAGATCATGTCTCCGGTATTAACTGGCTACTGGTGTTACTACAGGAATTTACAGTGTTCATTAAAGTGTATATCGTAATAGAATTGCTGATTAAGTGAAGGTAGCAATAACAAAATATTGTATTAAAAACATTTTTTACATCTTTCTTACACAGTTCGGAAAGAGAAAGTTTAATATAGGTGTGAATCTCTCAATTAGAGCTTCATTGCTTCCTGAATCAGCAAATGTAGTACAGAAACGTGGTGGAAGTCGAATTCTTTACACCAAACCGTTAAATCAACCTGTAATGATAAGTGAAAATCAGTAACATGAAAAATATGAGTGCTTTGATAAATAAAAACAATGATACAAAATGTTACATTTACATTTAAAAATAATTTTGTATTAAATGAAAAAAATTCTTTTATACAAACAGTGTATTAAGTTAACAAAATGTTCTAGTCTAATGAAGAGATTTGTAGTGAGTGTTACTTGCTAGGGAACATTAAAAGGGTCGTTGTTTACAAGTTGGGAGCCCTTACGTCACTAAAGTTAGCTATATAGCCCTTGTCCTTATACTAGTACACATACTTGGTGCTTGTATTGCGTGTTCTTTTCTATTTTACAATATACTGAGGCGTGGCTGGTAACACTTGGTTCATATTGCTTTTATGATGAATCGAGCATGTTATTTTAATTTTAATCGATATCTTTGTAGATATATTTGTTCTTTACAAAGCAATACAGACATCTAGATACGATTATGCCTAATTTTGCAATATTCGCCTTAAACGTCAAGCCAAAAAATCTTATAATTTATTATCTCTCCGCATGAGTTTAAAATTCACGACCTACTGAATTAGATTGTCCTGATGGTACTTCACAGACTGATGACGTCGTCTGTGTTTTTTTTTATGTCATAAAATTTCCATCATGGAAGTAATTTATTGAATGACATGGTTCATCCATTTGCAACGAGTTTAAACTTCACTTAGTCAATATTCGTCTACGTCAGGCAGTAGACTTTCGACAGTTTCAATTTAATCATTGCATTACTTTCGCTAGCATTTCTTTCCTTATTATATATTCTTTTAATAATTATACCACAAACAAACTTATGCAATAGACCATTTAAGAATTCAATTGAGTTCTAGAAATATATAAGTTCATTTTCAAAACAAAACAGACTTCTCAACCTGCTATCATGTTCAACGCTCGCCATTGCTCCAAAAAAGGCTGCAAATCTCTAACTAGTTTATTGCTTTTATTGTTTACTCTATTATTTATTTCTGATCTATTCCTTCAGCATTTCTACTGGTGTGTTCACCATTACTTTTACTGAAGATTGCACTCACAAATTCTTCAATAAGGCTTTATGATCAAGAGCATTCATATATTCATAATGGATAATGGTAAATAATTCTTTAGTTCCTCTGCACAGAAATTTAGAAATTTTTATACAATGTAAGGCGCGTCCAATCTGTAAGGTCATTGGCGCCTGGAAATTTATACTTTGCTTTCATTCTTAACTTTAAATTCTAAGAGTCTTAAATTTTCATTTTCTATTCTTCCAATAGTAGTAAAGTAAGTGAAGTAAAAGTCAAGTAATCGCCTATTATTTCAGGCGGGGCTTCGGACGTTCAACTACCAATTAGGTGTCGTGGACGGAGGCGACTAGCAAACATACTTTACTTTAAATTTCTTTTATTAACTATTAAATAAAATCCAAGGCCTAAGACCGGGAATCGAACCCAGCACCACAATACATATTAGCTTTACTAGTCTCTCCTCTAACCGCTCGGCTACCGTGGCGCCTGTATTCTACCAATATATTTTCAACTTATTGAAACAATAATAATTAGTTACCTTCCTTTAATTATAATTATAATAGTTAGGGCAACTTCCTTAAGGAATATATCCCACATTTGTAATCAATAAATAATAAATATTTATGTAATAAATAATATACTCAATATTTTGGAAACGTGGAAGAGTATGAAAGAAAAAAAGAACACTCAAAGCACAAACCAAACTGATAAAATATACTAACAAATATCGATTATATTTTTGACTTTTATCTGTAAAATTTTCTCAAGAAAAATGATTTTTATGGTCTGTGAGAAACTATATTTTGATCACCCCCTAAGGTGCAAAGTTTGACAAAAAAAAAAAGGTTATTGGAGGAGTGCTCTTATTTTTTTTTATTGAAATATTATTTTATAAGTGATATAACACTCATTCAGTCAATGTGCTCTCATTCTCGTATATAGATGTATATATATATGTAGATATAATAGTAGTGGCTATGTTATTGAATGGGCAAAGAATGAGTACAGGCTAGTACGTGGAGTGTAGTGACTCCATTGGAGTGCTGAAGATGCAGTTAGCCTTGAAATAGCCAACTTGAAGTGACTACTTTGGGAAGAAGCACTTGTTCCACCTTCTCTTGCCAACTTTGTGCACACACTATTTCTCTTTTTTTCGCACTAACAAGTTCATGTTTGAGGTTTTATAACCTGAAAACTGTTTTTAAAAAGTCTAGCGATACTCTGCTGGTAAGCGAATATTTTGTTTTCCTCTCTTTAAATTTTGTTATTAAAATCGTGAACTTTTCGAACTGGGAAGAGATTAGCTGAGTGATTTAGCCACGCTGAGATCACTGGATCAAACACAGCTGACTGTGCTTAGATATTTTCTACATAGAAACTGAAAGCAGTTCATTATCCAAGGCAGAGTTGTCTGTACCTTGTCCGCAGCCCGGCAGTGCACTTAAAAAAGGCTACGGGTACCAATGGCCTTAGTTGTTGATGCTTCTTAAAGTGCATAATTTTTTTGTTTCCCCTTCTAACAGGAAATTATCGATTCTCTGATCGATTCATACTTTTTGAAGTCTTTTTGAACTTGAAAAAGTATTTTTCCCTTTTGTAAAGTTTTGGACAAAATTGATCAATCAGAATTGGCTGTTTATTATAATCGATTATTATTATTGTTTAAATGTCGTACTCTTACATAATAATGCATCTCTTTTATTTAAACATTTTTTGTGTCACTTCATGTAAACGAGGTTCTATAAGAGACGTGGATAATGTTAAACTATTATTTTTTTTGGACTTTTTTTGTCATTGATTGTTTTTTATAGGAGAGTCGGATAAAGTCATTTGCAATTTACATTTGGAGCGGAAAAATTGCAAATACTACATTTTCAAGCCTTTTTAATGGCTGACGGTTAGTTATACCATTCATTTTTGCAGCAATAAGTTATCAGTTTTATAAAAGAATGAAACTTCTTTCATATGATATTCATACCGTTTGAATTAATAATTTTTTCTATCTTCACTCATACTTTATCTAATTTGTACTCTTTCTTATTCTAATAATTTATTCATATTATTATATGGCATATTTTTTTTTAGCTTTGTTTTTTTGCCTTTTTTTTGGCATTAGCTTTCGCCATACAGCCAGCATCGTCTAGGTGCTTATCACTAGAATATCACTCACTCTCCATTCTTACTTATAAATACATTCGCTTCACACATTCATCCCTCTACTATATACAACTATTTACATAAACTACTGGATGGATCAGTACTCTGTGCTCCTGCCATCCTTATAGCTTAACCGAAATTAAAATCACCGTAATCCTTCTCTAATAATTTTCTTGCATTCCTTCTAATCGGCTATAAGTTTTAAATACATTCATATTTCTCTGCTAGCTCTGCTACAGATTTAAGTACATAGATGTTGGTGGAGAATATTATGTCCTCGAAGCGAAATGGTGCACCTAAATACCTGTATATGTCGTCAAACAATCGTTTCCTTTCTACTACATAACGTGGACATATCATTATTATACGTTTGAAATCCTCCTTCTCATTGCAATCTACGCAAAGAGGGAGAGGACCTTTTGTTGATCCTGTGTAGATACGATCCGCACACCGCGTGGTTAGCTCTCAGCCTGCTTATTGTCGTAAACAACCCATTTATTAGTGACAGTTCTCTTAAACCATGGTTTTGTCTAGATAACTGATCTGCCATAGTTTTATAGAATCTCCCTTCATTACCATTACTGTAATCTGTCTGCCATTTTTGTAGCGCTGCTTTTGCAATTATACACTTGATATCAGTGTGTGATGTTAAACTATGTTATTCTTACTAACATGTATCAGTTGAACTTGGTTACTAAGCACTCCGATACCATAATTATTTTACATTGATTTGAAATATTTATCAGAGAACTTTACGAAGCTGGGAAGGCTGTTCCTCGAAACATTACCATCGTGTAGAAATGAACCTAGCTTCCAAATAAATTTTTTAACGTTTTATGGAAATTTCTTGTAAGTTAATTGCAGCAAGTTGTGGAAGGGTTCAAATTGTATTTTTAAATATCGCTTAACTTCATCTCTCTACTATATACAACAATTTACATAAACTACAGCTAATGGATGGATCAGTACTCTATATTCCTGCCATCCTTATAGCTTAACCGAAATTAAAATCACTTAATCCTTCTCTAATCATTTTCTTCCATTCATTCTAATCGGCTATAACTTTTAAATACATTCATATTTCTTTGCTAGCTCTCTGCTATAGATTTAAGCACATACTAGATGTTGGTGGAGAATATTATGTCTTCGTAGCGAAATTCCGTTGATACTTACAAATATCTGGAACCTCAAGTATGAAACTACAGTCCAAAATTATTAAAAGAAATACTTAGATCCGCAATGATGAAAAGAAATTCACAAGTAGTAATCAACATTTCAAAATAAAAGATAAACTAATCTCTGTAGATGAATAGAAATTTGAAAGTGGTCAATTTTAGAGAAAGGAGGCGTGGTTTTTTCGGATAAAATCAACATCTTGATTGTTACTAGTTATTGTTGCAGAAGGGAAAGAAAATTAGTACAACTTAAGTTTGGTTGCATTTGAACGTCTGCAACTAATAATGACCGAGCGCAAATGGTCCACCTTTGCCTATCTCTTTTATCGCAATGATAAGGGTGAAAGTACTTCTTCCTTCTCATTTTATTAAATAGAAAAATTCTTTCGTTTCATTTTTTTATTTCCACCCATTTCCTGCGCCCTCTTTTTTTTAATGGAATATTTCCTTGATAGATGTTATGCTCCCAATTTCCATAATATCCTGCCAGCATCTTCTAACCGGAAAAGCCTTCCTCTCTCTTGCTTACATTAATTCAATATTTCGCTCCCTAAATACATTTTAACGATAACCTCTTCGTCATACCATGGAAATGTGTGCTAAAGATAAGGTGTTTTTTTTTTTCTTTTTTTTACATTTTTACCATTCATTTATGCTTAGAAAAAAATGTATTACTATGCTCATTACAAATAATAATTATGCAGTCACATGATTACAGTTTGGAAAATTAAATAGGTACTTAAGTTTTCTTAAAAAACTTTCCGCACTAATGAGAGTTTTTTAAAACAAATATTTATTTTAAGGATTCTCATTAAAAATGGCCGTCAGATGCATCTTCCACTCTCAGACCGCTGCCATATTATGCACTTGTACCAACAAATTTTCCCAATTTTTTTGGGCTTCTTCTTTCTCTCCAGCCGAGAGCTTCCAATTTCCCAGTTACAGAGCGTGATCTCTCTCTCTCTCTCTCTCTATCTTTTAGATTAGATTAGATTACGAGGGTCGTTTGAAAAGTCCGTGCAAAGTCAGAGTGATAGCACCACTGGCGCGTATCGAGGTTATGTTTAGTTAGTAGCATCTCTTGGAAGAACACACACCAAGTTTCAGCCAGATCGGTCTATTTCTTTGTGTTTGGCATTCGTTTGAATCGAGGAAGTCGAGTGATTTTCAAAAAATGGACGAAAAAGAATTTCGTGTGTTGATTAAAACACTACTTTATGAAAGGCAAAACGCCTGAGGAGACTAAAGAGAAGCTTGATAAACATTATGGTAACTCTGCACCTTCGATTAGAACAGTTTATAAGTGGTTTCAAAATTTTCGGAGTGGCCATATGGGCACAAGTGACGCTGAACGTTCTGGACGCCCTGTTGAGGTTACTACTCCAGAAATCATTGATAAAATCCATGATATGGTGATGGATGACAGAAGAGTGAAGGTGCGTGAGATTGCTAGTGCTGTGGGCATCTCGAATGAACGGGTACATAATATTTTGCATCAACATTTGGACATGACAAAGCTATCCGCAAGATGGATGCCGCGATTGCTCACGCTTGACCAAAAACGAAATCGTGTGAAGTGTTGCAAGGACGGTTTGCAGCTGTTCCAGAAGAATCCGCAGGACTTTAAGCGTCGTTTCCTCACTGTGGATGAAACATGGATACATCACTACACTCCTGAGACCAAAGAACAATCTAAACAATGGGTTACCAAGGGGGAATCTGCGCCAAAAAAGGCGAATACCGTTTCTTCGGCCGGAAAGATTATGGCGACTGTCTTTTGGGATTCGCAAGGAATAATCCTCATCGACTATCTGGAAAAGGATAAAACTATTACAGGTGCATATTATTCATCGTTATTGGACCGTTTGAAAACCGAGCTGCAAGAAAAACGCCCACGATTGGCCCACAAAAAAGTCCTTTTCCATCACGACAACGCACCAGCTCACACCTCAGCAGTTGTGGTCGCAAAATTAATGGAAATAGGGTTCCAACTTGTTTCACATCCCCCCTATTTGGTTTTGGACTTGGCTCCCTCGGACTACTATTTGTTCCCCAATATGAAGAAATGGCTGGCGGGAAAAAGATTTTATTCAAACGAGGAGGTGATTGCAGAAACGAATGGCTATTTTTCAGACTTGGACAAATCCTATTATTCGGAAGGGATCAACAAACTAGAGCAGCGTTGGACGAAGTGTATAAGCCTAAAAGGAGACTTTGTTGAAAAATAAAAAAGGTTTACCCCAAAAAATTAAGTAGTTTTTATTTTTGCACGCACTTTTCAAACGCCCTCGTACTTATTAACAATTGCAGTTTATTTTGTATTGTTAACATTAGAAGGTGGTATGCCTTCTGCCCGTTTCCTCTTCTTCCTGACAGAACCTACAAAGGCTATCATCTGCCAGGCCCATGCGATGTATGTGTTTTCTGAGCCTGCAGTGGCCAGTTAATAGTCCTACAATTATCCTTATAACCCCACGGCCTTGATGGATTAATTCTGCGGTCAGCCTCGGCGAATAGCCTCTGATGAACTTCTTCGCCTAAGTCCATCTTTTAGTGAATGACCAAAAATCATCACAATCTCTTCATTTATCCTTTGCAAATTATGTCACTCACTGTCATTATCTTTCTAACTAGTTCATCCTTCAATCAGGACTTCTTTTTTCTTTGCAGCTCTTCTCCACTTTCTATCTTGTAATTATTGTAAATGTATCTGGATTTACGTTCAAAGAAAGCATATTTCCTACCACTTACCTCTCAATTCAGAATTCTTCGCTTTATTTCTATGTTTGACGAATCATCAACTCAACAAAAGAGATATAAATATTTGAAGCCTATTTTTTATTTTTATAACAAATTTATTACAATATTCTCTTGTCACTTGAAGACAAGTACTTTGTTTTAGAACCCTGCTCACTGCGTACAATTTAAGCAATTTTTAAGAATTTAAAACTAACGAAGATATTTGATGTAGAGATTAAATTCGAGTAGAACATCTGGTAAAAAAGGCCATGAAGCCCTAGCAGAGTTCCGCCTTTGTCAGGCTATAGAATCTTGCCATCAAACTTCCTAGACTTTTTTTTTTATTTGAATAGTGCAGGTATCGTTTTAAATTTTCTAGCAATGACTTATTTTAAAAGGTTCTGGAATTTCTAACATTAATTTTGATTTATAGCCAACACTTTAATTTTTAAATGCAACTTTAGAAACAGGTTACATTGGATGTATTTTCTAAAAAGTTAACTGAAGCTAACAAGACCTGAAGTTTATTAGGTTTAAAAAAAGATATTAAGGCATCATTAATTTTTGCTTTTTCTTAAAAACTTGTTTTCCAACTTAGAGATTTTGTCTTAAAGCATTTCATTTATTTTTAATAGTAATACACATTTGGCGGACTTCGAAAAGTACGTCCCTCATGCAACTAAAATCTAACTAGAAAATTAGATTTTACGAAATAATAAGTGGCTGAAACATGTTGGTTTTTATTAAAAGGAAGTCCAAAGGTTTCAGTAATTCGATTTCCATTTTATGTGAAGATTAAATCTGTTGGAAAGATTAATTAGATTTCAGATAGGTTTTAGAATCGCAAATTGTAACAACTGTTTGAAGCAGAAGAGTCCATTAACGCTGTGCTCGATATCGTTTAGGTACATGGTTGGTTCACAAATTTAATTGCTTTACGCTAATAAATTGACTTTAAAATTTGATATAAAATGTAGTCATCGTATAACGAATAAACAGTTCAGTTAATTTAGAATCTAATAGTCAAGAAAACGTAAATTTAGTTTTGGTGATAACAATATGTACTTCCATTTGCAAAAAATGAATATGTGAGGTCTGTAAATGAAGTAATGAGACTGATTTTTTAAAAAATCTTTATTCAAAAAGAATTACAATTCTATATTGTCACCTTCAAAATAACTTCCTTCTGAAGCCACACAGCGCTGGAGACTTTCTTCCACCCTCATAGCAGTGCTCGAACTCCAATACTGGGATAGCCTTCAGCTGGAAGAGAAAAAAGTCACAAGGACTCAAGTCAGGCGAATAAGGAGGCTGAGGAGCCACAGCAATGTTTTTAGTGGCCAAAAACTCGTTTATTGAAATTGCTGTATGACAAGGAGCATTATCGTGATGCAACACCCACTTGTTCTTGATGTTTGGTCTCACACGAATGACCCTTTTTCGAAGTTTTTCAAGAACCTCTCAGTAAAAGTGTTGATTGACCCTTTTGACCTTGAGGTAGAAACTCTTTGTGGATGATTCCGTGGATCAAAAACAAGTGGGTGATGCATCACGATAATGCTCTTTGTCACACAGCAATTTCAATAAACGAGTTTTTGGCCAGTAAAAATATTCCTTTGGCTCCTCAGCCTCCTTATTCGCCTTACTTGAGTCCTTGTGACTTTTTTCTGTTCCCGAAGTTGAAAAATCACCTCAAGGGAACAGTTGAAAACATTCAAACAGCTGTAACCGACCAGCTGAAGGGTATTCCAGTATCGGAGTTCGAGCACTCTATGTGGAGTGGAAGAAACGTCTCCAGCACTGTGTGGCTTCAGAAGGAAGTTATTTTGAAGGTGAAAATATAGATTTGTAATTCTTTTTTAATAAAAAAAAATCAGTCTCATTACTTAATTTACAGACCTCGTATGATTTTAATTGGAGAATAATTAGGTAATTTCTACAGAAAAAGTCCATTAAATAGATAGCAGACTGTACAGAAAAACAAATGCCTTTTTTAACTACACAAACAAAAAGAAATTATCGTTTTTCAGGGTTAGACCGAGAACTTTGCACCTTGCACTCGTATATCTTGTCAGTATTAAGTTACTTTCAATGAAAATTAAATCATTGCGTAGAAATATTAAGTAAACTATGGTATTTAAATGTTTTAAAAGTTAGGTACGCTGTGTTGAACAGTGGAGGTAACATATGGCGTACATATGTTGGAGGTTCATTCCCACAATAGACCGTAATATAACATTTCCAATGGAGATCTTCATTCAGTGGCCCCCCTCTCAGTTAATTGTCACATGAACTACATCATCAGACCATTATAGTAACCATTTTATTGTTATATTAGTTTAATTTTAGAATAATATTTATTATTGAAAAATTATAATAATTAATGTTCGTAAAGTTTAAAAAACAAAAATAATAGTCAATGTTTTTTCATTCTAACCTGAATAAGTAGGTTTGGATAACCAAAAAAAAAACTAAGGTTTTAAACCATTGGCATGTAATTAATGACCCATTATTTTAGCCGATATCTGAGGGAACAATACCAACATTCTCCTGATATTGACATAAATGGCTGAACTTTTAGGCCTGGGAAAATATTCTAAAATAATTTTATTTTCAACCATTTTTATTTTCAATAAAAAATTATTATCTATATTTTTTCTCTATTTACGGCTTAGTAATGTCATCTAAAAAGAAATCAAATTAACCATCTTTCTTCTCATTTTTCAGCCTTATACAGGGTGCGGCAGCATAACTTCCTTTTTTCAAAACTTAATAAAACCCATTGTATGAATCAGAACATATTTATTTGTTTTTTAAAAATGTAGGTGCATGCCTAAAGTTTTGTTTTACGTAGTTTTGAAGATAAAATCAGGTAAGTGACGTCCCCCATTGCTCCATACACTGTGTAAACCGATTTCTGGCGTTTGTCATGACTAAACGGATTCGTATGTATTTACATATATTTTTCTAGGCAATTTACAGACGTTTTTCAACTAGAAGTATTCATACTGACACTTTTTAAGCCGTTTGAGTCTACTTTTATTTCACATATTTCCACATATTTGGATGTTATCGCATATTTATACATATTTGATTAAAATAAATAAATATTTCTACATATTTAATCAAAATATGTACATATTTTTTCATATTTTTCATTTTGGGCATATTTTCATAATTGGGAGGTGGTTGACAGGAACTGTGAACCACAGACTGTAGGGCTGTGAATCACAGTGGGTACAATGGTTATTGTAATTTACACAGAATGCTGCTAAATAGTGACGGGCACTTGTTAGTTCTTTGAAGTTGTCTGTTCTTTCAGCTCGTTCGTTGAAGTGTCCAATTCATTTCGTTCGGTCACTTAGTGTATTCTTTTCTGACAATTGCGTATTTCTTGCACAAGCCATTACCCAACTTGAGTCCCAAAATGTTCGACTGACAGAAAACGTGTCCAACGTTAAAAAAGACATCGAAAAGGTGGAAGGAATACCTGGGAATAAGGGAGATCTGATCAGATCAAAACTGTTAGAAGTACTGAGCAAGAACAAAGGGTGGGAGACCATCTACCAGATTTCTGATATTATCAGTGGAACAGAAGTCACCTCAGAACATCGTGTACCCTTTACAACCAGCGAGATAACTTCTTTCAGCAAGGCACCTATAACATCTGTAGATGTTGAACGATCTTTTAGTCGTTACAAGTCCATCTTACGCTCAGATCGTCGTTACTTTACGTTCCAACATTTGAAATTTCATGTGGTTGCAAACAATTTCGAAGAGTGAAGTTTTCAAAATTGAAAATTTAACACATCTTTTTATAAATAGTAAAAATGTTCTTTGTTGTATAAATCATTATAACTTGCCCCCCCCAAAAAAAAATCCATTTTCATAAAAAAAATGTCCATTTTACTTAAATATTCCAGAAAATATTTTAAGAAAATCACATATTTTCCACATAATTGACGAAAATAAATGCATATTTTAATTAAATATTTGGCATTTTTAAATACATAAAAATCCGTTCCTTAGTCATGACTCTTGCCAGCATAGCAGGCGTTATGATGGCAATTTCTTCCTGGATGTTGGTCTTTAAATCTTGTAGGATCCTTGGACGATTCACATAAACACGGAATTTAAAAAAGCTCCATAGAAAAAAAAATCACAAGGGGCCAAATCGGGAGAGCGGGCCGGCCACTCAAAATCGCCCCAAATTGAGATGAGGCACACTGGGAAGTGTTCCCTCAAAACAGCCATCCATGCTCTTGAAGTGTGTGCCATTGCTCTGTCTTGTTGGTACCAAATGTCCCTTAAGTCCAACTCATCTAGCCGTGGAAAAAAAAAAAATCCTGTAACATGTTTACAGACCGGTCCGAATTCATTGTCACTGCGACTTCATTTTCCTCAAAGAACCAGGGGACCAATAATTCCAGCTGAGGAAATTGCACATCACTCTGTGACTTTAGGTGAATGCAAAGGCCTTTGTTTCAATTCAACATCCAAGAAGAAATTGCCAACATGACGCCTGGCTATGCTGGCAAGAGTCACGACAAACGCCAGAAATCGGTTTACTCAGTCTATGGAGAATGGGGGACGTCACCTATCTGATTTTATTTTCAAAACTACGCAAAACAAAACTTTAGGCATGCACCTACATTATAAAAAAAAAGCAAATAAAAATGTTCTGATTCATACAATGGGTTTAATTAAGTTTTGAAAAAAAGGAAGTTATGCTGCCGCACCCTGTACTTTCATAAATTAAGAGAATTACTAACATTGGAGATTATTTGCTGAAAGGTTCTGACAATATGCTACAGATCGTTAACATTTATTATAAAATTCGTCTTTATGCAAAAGCTTTTCAAAAGTGAGTTGCATTAGCTGGAAGTTATAAATCCAGAATTCAGAGGATGCAAAATTATTAATTAGATTTTTGACTCCTAATTCATGCTGGTGCTTAAGTGCACTCAAAAAAGTAGCGTGAAGGTTAACTTAATTAACTTTTTTGCAAAAAAAAATGCGAATAGGTGGGAAATTATCTCAGTTTTAATGTCGGCAAGATGGTGAAATCTTACCATCTTTAGGTGTTCGCAGTTTTAAATATCTATTATTACGATAAACAGAAAAAACTTCTTTCAATTTTGAGGTATAAAGAATTATTTTTATAAAAAAATGCTGAAAAGCATTTAAAATAATTGCTCTAATTTCCTTTTTTTTTTCTTTTTTTTTTTTTTTTTTTACAAAAAACTCACTCTAATGGCGTGGTAACCGAGACGACTCTAATTAGGTCTAAGCTATTATCGATTCCTCGTGTTCTTTTTTCTAATCAGAAGATATCCTGATGGGAGACATCTATTAAAGTAACATAAAAATGTAAAAAAAAATGGTTTTCTGTTAAATAAAAAAAATATAAAACGGTCTCATACAGACACTATTCAGCATTACGATTAAACCTTATAATTTTATTAATAATTAATACTACAATGTTCTTTAATTACAGCAGCAGTATTTGTGAAAACAAATTAAACATCTACAGAATTTAACAATATTCTTTATCGGGCAAAATAAGCAGATAATATTAATTGACCGACTATTTGCAGACCCGTTTTTGAAGATAAAGATTTATAAAAGTCATTTTTAATTGTGAAAATTTTAAGGAATAAAAGACTGTAACAAAACTAAAACTGCAATTTTTTAACAAAGTAATTACAAGATTGGAAATTGAGGGTATCAAAAAAAGCACTTTTGGGACAAGGGTGGATTCCATCAGGTTGAAAATGAATACAAGGAATCAGGAAGGGAGATAGGAACTATCATCTCCCTAATGAGGTCGTAATTAAAGAGTTTTATCTGTTATGGCGTAAAGATATGCTTGGATGGCCAATGATTTACCCAAAAATCAGTTGATCCTGAGTTACAATGGTATGGTGAGAGCTGAATAGGACACTAACTGAATAAGTTGATTTTCGTATGCAGATTTTAACCGTCGTATTCAGCTAAACATTGTATTGAAGCGGGTGTTCCTCAAGGAAGCATCTTAGGTCCTATCCTGTATGTTATATACACAGCAGTCATACCAATCCATCCTGAAACTGTCCTCCTAACTTATGCAGATGATACCGCTATACTTTCTTCTCACATTGATCCGGTAACTTCACACAGAAACCTTCAAACTCATCTCTTTTCTCTTGAGGAATGGTTTATAAAAAAATGGAAAATCAAGTTAAATGATACCAAACCTCAAAATATTACTTTTACTCTTCGCCGGATCACTCTTTCTCCGATCTTCTATGACTCAATTCCAATTCCTCCTGCCAATGTTGTCCGTTATCTTGGGCTTTATTTAGACAAAAGACTGACTTGGAAGTTAATAGACGTTGATCGACTACTTAAAAGACTACTAGACCAACGTTCAAATCTTTCACATAATAACAAACGACTGATTTACAACTCTAGACTAAAACCCGCCTGGATTGAACTGTGGGGTTCAAAGAAACGCTCCAATCTTCACAGAATTAATCTCTCTAAAATTCTCCGCACTATCGTTAACGGCTCCATTTTACGTTTCAAAATCTAACTATCCACACAGACCTGGAAATTCCGTTTGTAGGTCCAGGTTGCACGAACTCGTTATAAAACTTTTCATCAGATCTTGCACTCTCATTCCAATCCTCTTGTCCGCCATTTATCATCTCATCACCATCCAGATCGTCCTGCCAGACGATTAAAACGTCAGTGGCCTCACGATTTTTCTCTCTTCTGAAGAGAGTAGCTAATCATGGAGACGATTTAGGGAGTGTTATCACTGGGTAACTTCTCCCCTCAATTAGTGAGTTTTGTAGTGGAGTCAGTTATTGTCATTGTTAACTTATGGCGTATCTAGGCGCTGGTGTAACATAACAAATAAATTAAAAAGAAAAAGAAAAAAAAAAAAGATTTTAACCGAACTTCGCAGTAGTCTACAGTTTGAATTTAAACGGCGAAAGGCCGTTAGGTTTAATTTGTAAGCAAGTTTTCATTTTAGAGACCCTGTTTACAATTAAAACTTTTTTTTTGTTCGTCTTTAGAAGACCTTAAAGCAAGTGTTTTTGGTGCGTGTAATTCGTAAGTTTCGTACGATCATAACATTTTCTCTATCTGCACATGATGAAAGTATTCACAGTATTCAATGAAAACTAGATGGTCAAATATAAATAATTAAAAGATTGTTTAATCCATTAAAAGTTGGAATGAATCTAACTTGAATTAACAACTCTAAAAATTATATTAACTTCTTAATTACAGTGAATTTGTTTATCACTGAAGTGATTATGGAAATGAAGTTCATTAAATGAAACAATCAGCGGCTGAAAAGATTGTTCTTTTTTTAAACAGTTTTTTATTTATTTATTTTGTTTTTTGCTAAATTTAATGGCAACTTTATTAGGGTTTATTGCTGGCGGCAAGTTTATTTCCATGGCTGCGGATTTGTATATTTGTTATTTCGGTACAACCACAGCATTAAAGAGAACATTAAACATCTACCGCTAATTTGCATCCCTAATCTATTGTCAAATAAAAACTTAAATAAATTACTCTTTTATTTTTTGGATGAAAATACTTTTATGGTAATTTTATCTAGCTTTTAATAAATACGTTTTTTAAAATTGCATTTTGTTCCTATTAAGGAGAATATTTATTTATTTTATACTAACAAATTCAATGATTAGTGTAAACTAAACTAAGCGGTCACTGATAAAGTATTTAGTTAATTTTGACAATTTCTTGATCTGTGTTCTTGATTTGTGAACATTATACTCGGACATAACATATTTTAAAGATTGAACTTCGCACTTTTTTCTACCCACTCACGCTCACAAAAGATGGATGTATTGGATTGTCCGGAAAATAATGCAGGATTATGGTTTTAAAAGAAAACAAAAATGGTCATCGACGGTTGATTTGGTGACTTCCGAGTTTCCCTGCCAGTTCTCGAACAGTTATTCTGGGATTTTCTACCACCAAAGCTCGGAGAACATCGTCATCAAGGGCAGAACTTCTTCCATGGCCTTCTTTGTCTTCAAGGCTCAAGTCCTCCCTCTCGAAATCTCTGGAACGACCGTTGAACAGTGCACTCACTTATACTGCCTTCGCCACAGACATCGTTGATATTTCTGGCCGTTTGGGCCCCCGTTCTGGCCGAGTTTGAACTCGTAACACAAAATTATGCGAAAAATCACACTTTGAAATCTTAGTAAAAACTAAATTATTTCCAAGTAGCAAAATGTTACAGAGGTAAACAAACATTTTTGTTTGAAAGATGATTAATAAGTGTTTACAATTATAAAAGTCAAAAGTCCAACAAACACAAACAGTTTACTATTTGGAAGGGTATTTTAAATAAAACATAAAATCCTGCATTATTTTCCGGACAACCCAATAGTTTATTTGTAAAACAAAGAAGAATTTTAAGCCCTCCCGAGCAGTAGTTTCCAAAGCGATGTCAATTTTGGTCACTTTCTGTTCATAGCGAGCAATTTTAAATAAAATATGGCTAAAACAAAATATCAATTTATTGAAGAGTCATTTATGGTCAAAAAAGGCAGTTTTCAAAAAAGTCGAGTAGTAGAAATGAAAAAGCAGAACCCAAAGAATGATAAGGTAGAATTGGACTTACGCAAAAGAAGAAGGATTGTACTGTTCAAGAAGAAATCTATGAAAAGATCAAATATGAAAAATTTTCCTAACCCAGCATACTTGTTTTGGAACATTCTGACCGGATTCGAATCATAATCCATCATTAAAACTGTCCGGTAGGACAGTTGTATAAGGGTTGATCGTCAAAAAGTGCACGAAAAAGCGTAACGTTGAAATCATAAGAATCAGTTGTGTGCAGAGAATTTGGATTTTTGATCAGAATTTGTTTACCACATCTCGCTACTCTATCTTACAAAACCCGAATCCAATTAGAATGTTACAATATCTTTGAAATTGTTCAGTATTGGGATCCAACCATATATTCAATATTCTTAGCCTTTTTTTCTGAAGGAAAGAGAGATAGAGAATAAAAAACACACAAAAGTTAACAAGATTCACTGTATTAAAGTATTCTGAAATACTTTTCATTTGTTTTAGTAACTTGCTTCGCCAAAATACAGGCAGTAATTGTCTAAAGGGATCACAGAGAAGGTACAATGAGGTAGGAATGCAAAAAGCTGGGCGAGATTACTGTGCAGACCATGATATCCTATCTAAGATGTAGTAAATTTAAGGAATCAGCGCTACAAAGACATTTTAGACATAGTAAGAGGCTGTTCTGTGCTGGTTTATGGTGCGAGGTAATTGAATAGTACTGAGAACTTCTGAGGATCTATAATAAACCCCCTAATTCGATTTAAGATGTATGGCAGCAGGAAAACGATCGATTTATTGTTCGTCTTAAACATCAAACAGTCTTATCCTTTGCCGGCAATACTTCTGTTCTCTTTTCAGCAATTTCTTATTTTCTCTCATAAATTGAAAGAGAAAACTTCATTTTTCATTTCAAACTGGCCGCCTTACTAATTATATTCATTTAATTTTAAAAAAATTACTAATACTATTAGTAATAATTTGTTTTCCCTTCTCTTGCTGAAGGTCTAATTTCTAATCAATTCATATTTATGGAGGTCTGACACGCAACTTTACCATTTCAAATTATTTTTACATTTCTCTTCTTTACATATTATTAATTGTTCTGATTACTAACAAAAACACAGGTACCCTTACGACTTTTTAGAGTTACCTGAAGATAACAGTTCCATTTCAGCGTTTTAAGGCATAATTATTTCCTTGGTAGAACTTTTTTAGCTTTGCGTGCCACATCTTATTGTTTTTTTTATAGAAAGAATGGTTACATTATTTTATTCTTCCTAGTTATAATCCTCTCGAATTGTTGATAAGTTTTTTCTTTTATTTAATATCTTAATATTAGGGCTAAATTTCTGCCTTTAAAAACAGATTCCGCTTTACGAACTGAAAAGTTATCAATTCTCAAATCAAAAGTTATTTTCGACGGAAATTTAAATTACAAGATTCTCTGATAGCAAAGTGGTAGGTTCAATAGCATATTATAAAAGTCATTTTTTTAATTGACCAATTTAGTTTACCTGAAATGTTTGCTAACATGAAAACTGATAGCCATAAACATGTTCAGAAATAAATATGTAGGCAGTAGGTTCACCTACTTTGCCAATCTGCATTTTCTAAATTAAGTAGGATTAACTAAGTCATTGCTTCAATCAAGCCACGGAGATAGCGAAATAAGCTACGAAATACCATAATAACTACGAAATTATGATTGGATTGTAAATATTGGTTTTGAAAAAGACTGAAATGCTAATAAGCCCTCACCTCAATTCTTATTGGTTACAGATAGTAAAATTCTGAACTAAGTGAGTTTGTTATTTTATTTATTTATTTATTTTATTTTTTTGCGTTTATTGTGCTATAATCAGCGCGTTAGCGCTATAAGTAAGAATGATAACGGTGAACAATAGAAGTAAATGAGTGGAGAAGTTACCTGGTGGTAGTCAGGTTAGTCACTCTTCACTTAAGAGGAGGTCACAAGGCCACTGTCTCTTAGGACGTCTTGTCGGGTTGTCAGGAAGAGTTTTAGAAGAAAGATTTTGAGCTAGAAAATTTATATGAGATTGCAGGCTGAAGTGGAGTTTTCTGTATCTTGTTTTAGCAACTTGGGTGACAAAGGAATGTTAAGGTCAGTGTGTATAGTCCCGGTTGGAGATATAAAATGGAGCGTTTACGATAGTTCGAAGTATTTTAGATTGTAGCGATTGAATCCTTTGGAGATTGGAACGTTTGGTTGAACACCACAGCTCTATTCCATACGCCCAGATGGGTTTCAAAATAGAAGTATAAATCAGTATTTTGTTGTCCAGAGAGAGCTTTGATCTGTAGTCTAAGAGTCTTTCAAGTAGTCGATAGCGTCTGTTTAGTTCTGTTCTTTTTAGCCTAGTGTTGGGGTTCCAAGAAAGTCTTCGGGTCTAAGTAAAGCCCAAGGTAGCGGGCAACGTTCACTACTGGTAGAGGTGTTAGGTTATAGATGACTGGAGGAAGAGTAATGCGACGAAGAGTGAAGGTGATGTTTTGCGACTTAGTTTCATTAAGCTTTACAGCCCATCTCTTGAACCACTGTTCTAATGAGGAGAGATGAGATTGCAGATTTCTGTGAGCAAGTACAGGATCATGATTAGTAGACAGTAAGGCGGTGTCGTCTGCGTATGTGAGAAGGGTGGTGTTAGGTCAGTTGGTAAGGTTTGTTATTAAAACTAAGTTACTTAGTTTAACTAACAAGTATTGTAAAATAGGATTAAATCGTTGGTTGGAAAGTTATAAAAGATGGGACATAGTCTGTTGATTTTCAATCTGTTTTCAAATAAGCGTTTTACATGTGTATCTCAAAGTAACCCATTTAGCAGTATGTTTAACCCACTGAAGTATTATTTTAGCCAGTTTCAGTTGCCAGATTTTGACGGAAAGCAATGAGTTCATATTCTGTAGCGGCTACTAAATACTGTACAACCTCGATTAACCGGGCTGACCTCCGACTATACCCACCCCGGAAAACTGAAATCCCGGTTAAACCGAATACACAGTGTTACATAGTAATACATTACTGTTTCGTCCCAGAGATCAACTCCTATCTTAGACGGAAATCCTTTTTTTTCAAACCTTAACGGATTCCATTGAGTAAGTGAAATAAAAATTCGACCGAAAGGGGCAAATGAAAGATGTTTTCTGTTAGAACGAACTGATTAACACTGAAGACTAGCTTGAGATTCTGGGAAGATTAAAATAATGCCGGTGATTATCTATAAAAATATTACATATAACCGTGAAGTTGAAAATCAACCATTTACGACACGTAAATCTCATGGTCTTTTGTAAGACCGTAGAAAATCCCAAGAAATTCAGTACTAATTGCACCATATTTTGGGTTTTTACATACATGCATACATACTTCATAATGACCCTTCAAGAAAATCAGGTATAAAAGAGTTGCTGCCACGCCTACCAATTTTGTTATATCGGAAGACAAAAAATTTTCCTATCGCCACCGAAAATTAACTTTTGTTTCGGCGCCGATCCAGGTGTTCTTATGATGACTCAACATGATCCCGATTAATCCGAATCCCGGTTAACCGAGGGCCGGTTAATCGAGGTTGTACTGTAGAATACTCAGTCTTAGAAGTGAATTAGCTCATACTGAAACGCAAAAACTTCATAATATAAACCCTCAAACATACCAATTCCATTTGTAAAGAAAACAATAAAAAAGTATAACACATATTTCCCGTGAAGCCTGTTTTTTTTAAAGTTTGACTCCCATTTCTCAGACGAAGGTAAAAAGAAATTTAATTTTACACGATAAAAAAAGAGAGGATATGAAAGAGTAAATGAGGTATTATACTCGTATACATACAAACAGAGGTACAAAATAAGGTAGACTGGATGACAATGATATCAAGTTAGCGGAGAGAGAGCAGTATTAAGTAGCGACAATAGCGCGGCAGACGTCCTTGTCGCGAGGTGGGGCATGTTAATGACCCTCCACAGTGGGGGCAAGCTGGCTGAACGGCAGCGTTTCACCGAGGGACGGATCCAGAGACTAGAGGGGATTCAGACAGGTTCAGCTCAACGTCCGCAACTGTCCACCCCAGCTTCTTCTAACCAGATACTCCCACATTATACATCATCATCAACTAACAATGTTCTTGAAAAAAAAAAAAAAAATTATAACCTTTATATTTAGAAGAACCTTCTTTTAATTAAGACGTTGACTAGCTAAGTCTTTCTACTCCGTGTTAAGATTTTTTAAACATATGCCTGTATAAATTGAATAGATTAATTTTTTGGTATTACTGCTGCCTACACTTCCAAGGGGAAAAAATACATACACACGGTCTGAAAACCAGATATGACTTGTTACAACATGGTAAAACAAGGTGTAACAGAGAAAAACTTCAATCTTAAAGCGTTGAACAGCGTGATATGAGCCTGTAAGTTCAGCTAGAATTTAGAACATTCTCTACCTCTTAAATTCAGCACCTGAAAACGTTTTAGATGAAGTGAATCCACAAGAAGTCGAAGCATTTTTCAATCTACGCCATCATTGTGATTTTTCTTGTTTTTCTAGAAAATCTGGGTTCGTTAGATTTCCATGTTGAAGGATCGAGCTTTTGTAACCTTCAATACCCTCCGTTTTGTATTAGCTGAGGGTGACTAAACGTGAAATTATTCCAAATATAATATATTTTAAAATTACATTCATCCTACGATTAGTTTTCTGTAATTCCCAATCTCTTGGCACATAAAAGATTTTATGAAATTGGCATCTTTTGGAATTAAGGGGAAAAAAAACCTTGATAAAAATTACCAGGTGCATACGTGCAAGTAATAATGACGCATCAAAATGGAATGTGTCGCCCTGAATGTTCATATTATGAGATTTTCATCTTTACGGATGACTTTAATTGGTATTCCCATTAAATTGCGTCCATTCTTTCCCCCAATGAGCGTCTTCAACTTGTATCACTAGGTCAGCACGGTTTTATTTAGTACATTTTTATTTATAATATCTTATTTAGGTTACCATTTTATGTTATTTACAATCTTACAAATGATTAGAAGTGTTAAAGAAACATTTTCAATGAATAAAATTTTTTCTCCACTAATTGGTCCATATTCTTAAATATTTATCTCAATTAAATAGATTTTTAATTAATCAATTATTATTTTATTAGATTGTAAATTCTGTGCTTGTAGACCGGCCTTGAACCAGCCTTTTTCTTTTACACTTTGGATTTACATGGTCGTTATTTAATGAAAGTGATGCGTTTAGATCAATCGAGGTTTTTCCACTTCGTTGAGAATAACTATCTCCAATGTCTTGGAAGAGCTTAATTATCTTGAAAGAATTAATGACTGATGGGTGAACTAAAAACATTGTCACAACCTGTCACTTGCATATTTTTTTCCTTAATTAATCTCTACAAAACAGCGATCTGATGAGTAAGACTACTCAGATAGGTAAACTTAACTAATGATTCGTACATCAAAGAATGGATAACCGCGGATATTAGCTCAGTTTTGTACCGTTAACATGTATCCGTCTTAAATATTCTTCAAGATATGTTGGCCAAATTTTCTCTTAATCAATATTTGTCGAATAATCATAATTACATTCGTGCCTGTGTACTCTCTCACATGTCATTTTATAATTTCTATTTTTTAAATAAAGAAATTTGTATTTGTCATATTTCGTGGTAAGAATAAATAAATTAGTTGCTAAAAAATTCTGAGTTGTTTCTTCCTCGAAATTTGAAAGTTTCTGTTGCAATATTTTATGTAGCTGCATGAATCAACTCTTTCATAATTGCGCCGCATTTAAATTTTGTTCTTCCTAAGAAATATTTTTGCTTTCTCTCCGTGTTTGCATAGTTTTTATTCACTCCTCATTATTGCGAGTGTATCCAATCTCAATTTTTTATCATTAATTTCTTCATTTCTAACAGCATATAGTTCAATAAAGGATAATTCACTTGTAGAATATAATTTTAATTCATAGCTGTTCTTAAAGAATATTTTGTGGTGACAGAAATATATATTTCTTTAATCTCTTTTAACAAAAAATAATGTTCCTGCTGTGAGCCTATCATTTTCACATTCTGTTACAGATTACTACAAATTATAGATTAACTATTTCTTACATTGTAGATGGTGAAAGTTATTATATTATTATTTCATTGATTACCACTAAGTACTAGATTAGGAATTTCTCAACTTAGAAATGCTATCCTGAATACCTCTAATATAACACCACTCTATTCTTTTTATTTGGACACATTGATGTACTACAACAAACAGAAATGGAATTTGAAACTGAAAAGCTCGTTTTAATGTTTGTTTTCGTTTTCATGAAGAGAATTAAACAATATAGATTTTGGTGTTATAAAAAAATAATTAAAAAACTCCAAAGAAAGTTAAAAGTAGTAAAACTACGAAGGTAGTATGAACAATTAATTTTATTTTTTATTCTTTAACAAACTATAAGTTATAAGTAAAAAATTGCTTTAATCTAAAAAAGGCAACGATAATTCCTTGATAATTCTATTTCATTTTTTATTTTCAATGGATTTCTTATTTGTATTCTTCTTACAAACAAGATTGTAAACAAAAGGATGCTTTTTTTGATTTCGAAATAAATATTGAATACTTTATTTTACAAAATTCAAATTTGCCTTTAAATTATTGCTTAGAATGTAAAGATTTTTTGTTTTCATTTTAATATGGTCATTTCTTTTTTTTTTTCTGGCGCATTAACTGCCAGGGTCAGTCTTTTTTATTCAGATGATAGTTCTACTTTTAATTTGTAAAGTCACATAAAATACGAATAACATTTTTATTCTGCGATATTTTTCTATATTCTAAGCAGCTGCAAAAAAGTTCTCCAGTATAAACAGTTTTTAAAAAATATGTGCATCCGTAGAGTGTATATTTATGCTCTAAAATTGTTTTTCATTTAGCATTTACTTTGGGATTCTAATATTATATTATACAAAAATTTAAATTATGCAAAGTTAAAATATAAGAGTATTTACATACAATCAGGATTTCCTAAATCATTGACGTAAAAATATCAAGAAGAAATTTGGATGCCTCGGATTTCCCCACTTCCTCATACCTTGTCAAAGTGGGTGCGCCATTTACCTTGAACAAATTAAGATTCTGGAGAATTTCAATGTATGAATGAATTTGTCTACTGAAAGGAGCTTTAATGTTATAAAAATGTTGAAGATTTTTTTTTTCCCTTAAATTTAGCTGCGTTAAAATGAGTCACATGTTTCTTTAGTTGGAAATGATTATAAAATGTAAGGCATATCTTGTGTTACCAGCCACTGTTAGCGTTTAATTACAAATTGTTCCGATAGCTGTGGAATTTCAAGCATTACTAGTTCGGTTGGCATTTCCTAAACTGTTGCAATTTTTACCGGATTTCTAGTTAAATCTTTTTTTTTGTTCCGCAATTTAGTTTTTCTTTTCCGTTGTAAATGATCGAGTGATTCATTAAGGAACATGGTTTTAAGGAGAATTTTGCATCTAAGATAATGTTATCATTATTATTGGGTGAAGGCCATATTTGACTGCTTATCAAGTGCGTTAATACTCAAGTTTTTCCTGCAGGAAAAAATTAGCTTTAATTTTTAAACTAATCCTGAACTTTTATTTTAACTTTGAACTTTAGAAGTCGTAATATTTTTTGTTAGTTCTTTACCCACTTGGAAAGTCCGAAATTCGGCTATTGGTCATTCTATAATTGCATAATCGTCAACGATGCTTCTAGCAATAAGTGATCTTTTGAAATTATAATAATTTTATTATTTCATTTCATTTCGTAATTTTTCATTGGTCTGTTCGTTACTAATGTATAGATCAGATTGGCAATCAAAAATAATAAACTCTGCATTTATTTCAATCAATATAATAAAAAAGAAGATGTGAAAAGTAAAAGAACATGAAAATTGTATTTTTCCATGCCCAGATCTCTAACATTCCCTTTACTTGAATCATCGACTACAATAAATTCAAAAGACTAACCTTGTCTCTTTAAATTAATGTTACCAACTGTTCTAATTTCTGACAGATCTTGTCAAAAATCTATTTATATATTTTTACTGTCTCGCATTATATTCGGAAAGTATTGCGATCAATTCTATTAACTTTACTGATTAAGATATTGCTGAATTAAATATTAAATTCACTTTCAATCCGCTACTTTTCTAAAAAGAGATGGATCTAAACAACATAACAATTTACCAGCTCGTCTTATGAGCAGACGGTCCAATTGGTAATAAAAAAAACTAGATACTATTTCAAAACCCATTCCTGTAACATTCCAATATTACCTTAAATCTGTTCAATCCAAAATACTACTTCGAAGCCTCCATACTATGTATTGAATAGAACAAGATTTGACAAAGATTTTCAAGATCATTTAAAACATGTGTGAATAATTACTAATAACACACCATATCATGTACATGTAAATGGACCAAAGATGGACAGAAACAGTTAAAAATAGTAAAAAAAGGAATTGAAACTGAATGTTTGGTTTTATTATACTCTCAAAACAATTAAAAACTTTTGGAAGAGTTTTTTTTTATTGTCTCCTGAGAAGTAGTAACTCCAGGAACATTTGTCATTAAAGATGAAGAAAAATGATGAGCACTTTATAGCTTCAAACTGATTTATTTCATCAATGTAATATATAAAGTTGGCAGAGCTATGAAAGCCCAGTCACATTGTTAAGAAAGAATGAAAACAAAATAAAAACAACCGAAATGACTCATGGTAATGGTGTCATTATAATTACTGATCCAGGCGGTAAATTTCCTCTTAGTTATATTCATCTTGTAACTTTTTGTTTTATATTTCTTCTGTAATTTATTACCAGAAGAATGTGTTTAAAAAATTTCTTTGAAATCACTGATTAGTTACCCTGCTTAAGGTAAATGTTTTATATAGATTTAGACACTGTTTTGGGCGACCATCACAGATTAAAAAGGAAATATATTGCTTTCTTTCAGTGGTCTTTTGGTGGAGGAATTCCGGCATACACCCATCCTTAGGATACTCTGATAATCGTTTATCCAGCAGCTGTATGCAGTGATTTCTAGGTACTTAATTTTATGTTCTAGCCGCTGATGTTCCAATTGTTCCTGTTACCCATGAGTTACACTTACTCTCATGAGTTATTCGTTACTTTCCTAAATGCCCATTTTTCCTTGAAGTGGCAACTGTCAGATATCTTAATCTACCCTTTCAAGAATAGTAGAAGGACTATTTTGAATTAACCTAGAGCTCATCATGCTAAAACTGGACAAAGTAGTTTTGTAGAAATAGCAAGAGGGAAGTATAAGTCATTCCAGAACAAAGGGGCCAAAGATTTTGTAGAAAAAACATCTATGGGATGCTAAAGACCGCAGAAGTTGTGGCATCCTTTCCACTAAGAGAATATTTAGTCGTCCTCGATGAATAAATAGTAAAGTTTAGAATTATTTCGACTTTCTTATCTTAATTATTGTTTCCGCAATATCTGGGATTAACTTCTTGAAGAAACAGGAGAAAGTGCTAGTCTATATTGTAAAACAGCTTTCTTTTAATCTGTTGCGATCCAGAGTAATCACAAGATTAGTGTAATAAGAGTTCTTAAACGAATCTAAGATGTTCATTACGCATAGGAACAATAACGGTTTTACTCAACCACAATTCATTTGATATTTATTATTTTTAAATTTATTAAGCCATTATTTCCATCAACTGCCCATCTGCTACAAATTAAAGCTGCCTCAATTACTGCTTTGTATACAAAAATGTGAATAAAATCGCCAAATTGTTCCTTCATTCCATACACAATTTCCAAAGTTTAAGAATTTAAAGTTACCAAATTGAGTCTAACTAAATATTTTTCAGAGATACTTTCTTCTGGAATAATTTTCTATTTTTATTATTTGCATATCTGACATATGATTTCTGAAAAGTATAAATATCTCATTTAGTTTAGAAAATTATTTTTATCTCAAAATAAGTAAGTTTTCGTGAAAAAGTATTGAATTTATTAAATTAGTAAGTAATAAACGTTGATGCAGAAAATTAGAATCCTTTCAAAAATCAGAGTTGTAATATTGTGTTTCTAAAACGTAAAATATTTTTATCTCTAAATAGAGTGACATGCAAAAATATGAACTTAGGCTAAACTTGTTTTACAACTCAATTTTAAATGTCAATCAATACTTTGTGGCCAAATAGAAGATTGGATAGAGTGACTGGCGTGGGTAGTAGATTTTCTAAAAAAATAAAATATAAGAATGAATAAAAAATAAAATGAATTTGCAACCTTTTGAGAAATTTTATCTATTTTTATCATCTTTTAAACCTACTGAGAATTTTTAAAACGTAAATTCTTTACAATCGATTAACCTTATTATTATTATATTTTAAAATTATTTAAGACAAATTTTCTTCTTAGATTAAAAATTGTTTATCTATTAGTTAAATATATATACATTCAGTCCACGGTAATAAGGTTTCATTGTATTGATCTGGTTTTTAAACAGTTTAAATGTTAAATTTTCTTTCTTTTAAAACTTTTAAAATTTATCTCTTTTAAGAGAAATAACTTATATTTCATTTATTAAACAATTTAATTATAGCACATGCTTGCGCAGGAACCGAAAAATATTATCAGTTACTAGCTCGACTTCAAGACAGTTGATCTAAACTGACAAAAACAACGTTCTGATTTTCAATGCACCTTCTGAAACCGATCGAGACTTATGGATACGAACTATGGAGTCGAATATTCTAATATATTTTGCCTTCAATCTTCTGATCTTTTTGCCGGATAACCAATGCTCCGTACCTTATACAGGGTGATCCATTTAAAACGCACCAATCGCTAATAACTAGTCACGTATGACTACATTTTACTTAAAAAAGTATTATGATGTACTAACTATTATGAATGATTGCTCCCGCGGGATTCGAACTGGGATTCTCCCACTTACAAAACCACGCTCTTGACCACTAGACCAACAACTGCCCATCCCTGGCAAGATATTCTTAACGTAATCATAGGTCAAGAAGTCTTGCATACGGGGTACATTAACATGATGTGATGGTTGCTTTTATTTGATGATAAAACAAATTTATCCTGATTCACCCACAACCATTACGTTACACTACATTTTTTAAAATCATCAGTTATTATTATTTTTTTACTTTGCGTCACAAATAACATTTTTTGCAGGCAGAGGACCTCCCAAAACGTGTATTTCTGGTGGAAAATTAATATTAAAAACCGTTGACGAATTGATAAAATAGTAACTTTGATCTTAAATATCTCGACTAATATTAGGGAAATCGAAACGGGGTTAACGTCATTTTTCACAGTTTTTTATGTAGTTTTCATAATCATTGTCAAAACCAGTGGTCCTTATGAAACCCCAATCGGGTTTTTGGCCATAACTCCGCCAAAAATAAAGTTACAGCATCGAAGGTAGAAAATTTGAAAACTAGACCAAAAAAAAACATATAGTTTACTTCATGGGTTTTTTCGAAATTCCGCTTTCCGAAAAAGTTATTAGCGATTGGTGCGTTTTAAATGGATCACCCTGTATATTCAACAGAACCATTCATAGCAATCAAAAGTAAACATTCATCAAAGCTTCTCACCTTAGTTCGCTACTAAAAATTTTATTCTCACCTCTGAGGTCTCTCAAATCGATATCACTCTCCTATATCCTTTTCAAAAAACTCTATTCGTCGAGTAAATCGATGCAGGCCAAGAGATGAAGGACACTAAAAATGAACCGCATTTGGAAAGCCTCCACCATATAATGACGACTTTCATATTAGTTACGACACGGTGCAGGAGATCTGCTCTTGCAATTTTAAATTTCAATAAATAATTAAAAATATATAAGTATTATATATAATTCAATAAGATATTTTATTTATTTCAAAGTGTATTTTATGGTTTATATTATATTCAAAGTGTATTACGTCGATGCTATAAATAAAAAGAAATTGATTCAGCTTTTGGAATGCCTTTTAAGTTGTTCAAATTCGATAAGTTTCGCATGCAAATTTTCAATTTATCTGTTTCGGTCAGTAAAAAACTAAAAAATTTTCCAGCCTGACATATATTTCTTCTATTTTCATTGCTCATACTACTGAAAATTATTCTAAACAATAAAATCGAGAAAGTGAGGTGATAAAACGAAAGTCTATAAAAGACTAATTACACTTTATTGCTCACAGATAAATAATTCACCGGCAAACTACTCTCCCAAGCCAAATTACTTTATTCCTTAATAATCTGTAATAATTATTTTCGCTTGAATGGAGTTTAAAAAAGGAAATAGTCGTCTAGAGGAACGAAAGTATGCCTTTTTTTTTTGTAACAGGCGTTAGGTATTTGAATTATTTAACTTGAAACGAGACAGAAGCCTCCATTCTGTACTGTCAACATTTATATAAATATATATGCAACTATAAATAAAATAAACAACTGACCTAGATATCGAACTGTCTCACGTACCAAACAATGCAAAATATTCTGAATAAATTTCCAAATTATAGAGCTTTTATATTTCTCAAAAGGAAATTTCAGATTTATTTCTCGTGAAAAATTAGTCTTTATAACTAAAAAGCATCTTGTTGGACTAATACTTGCAACTAATAATTTTACCTTATCTTTAAAGTAACTTTAGCAGATAAGTTCATTCCAAGTATAATTATTGCAAAAGTTTTCCCCATTAAGGGGATGTAATGATGTTCAGAATACTAAATGTGTTAAATTCATTAAAAGTAAAGTAATAAATAATAAGACAAGTTTTTAGTTAAAAAGCACATTCAAATTCACGCCAAATTTTCTTCAGTGGTGGCTTCAGTTGGCATGGAAACCAATAAAAATGTTACGATGAGCCCAGAAATGTTGTAAAAAAAAGAATAAATTTAGGTTATCTGAATCTCTTCACAAAACCCACTTTTTTTTTTTTTGAATGAGTAAAAGGGTTTTTGTAAAAAGAGACAGTTTCTGGTCTTATAAGCGCATTGTGTTCACGCCAAATTTTCTTCAGTGGTGGCTTCAGTTGGCATGGAAACCAATAAAGGAGACTCAACCCTCAAGCTTCTTAGAAACCACTTGTTAGATCTACACGTCCTCCAAAAGTCCTGAGGGCAAATAGTTTCATATTTACACTGATGGGCTTGGCAAACGATGGATGAAAAGTAGGAAGGACAAGGCTACTTCTGAAAAGGAATCTGCTGCGGTCAAGAATGCAACTAATATTCGACAGTATATCAAAACATCCATTGACCTAATAAATTGAAGTTCTCCAAGATAAGGGCTGTATTATCGATTCTCAAGCAGCAATTGAACCTGTTATTAGTAGAAGTCAGAGGGTCGCAAACTTTAAGCTGGTCGTTAGTGGCATAATAATGGCTGGCTGGACGCTGGTATACTAATAGCTATTGTGACATCGTAAGCAACCTTGTCCGCTGACCTATTATCGAAAGGAGGTTGTATGATACCACAAATCCTCAACCAGCCTTATTGGAGGCTAAAAATGAAGCAAAAAGTCTGTACCGTGGAATAGTGAATGAAGGCAGGGTTAGATAGGGGACACTGCTAACTCAACCATTCTCTAATCAATCTTTCCAGACGAAGGCGTATTGCAAACCTTAGACTACTACAGGACCAAGGATAGCACCCAGAGTACCTGTATTGAAGACCCTGACAAGAAGCACATCTCAAAGCGCTCGGCTTTAGTCAAAGAGATTGAAATCCCAAACAATGTGGTTTCAGTAATACAGGTATCATTAGCCTAATATAGCGAAGAATATCAGTAGAGGAAACAGGGATTAAGTTGTAATAAATTGGAGGGAGAATGACGCGACTGATGGAAGAAGTGATATTCTTGGTTTCATTGTTTTGGATTCCATTATTTAAAAAATTCTTCTAAGAATGTGTTAGATGGTTGTAAGGTGGTCTCGAACTGCTACTATTGAGTCACTAGAGGGAGAAAGAATTGCAATGCTATCTGTATTGGCGAGACGGATATACGAGGTGTGGCTATTAAATAACGAGACTATTGCTGTAAAACATTTTATTCTAAATTTATACATATTTAGTTATTATCACCTTCAATATACACCCCTCCCCTATCCATACAACGCTCCATGCGAATTTACCATTGTTCGAAACAGTGCTGGAAGTCTTTTTCTGTGAGCTCCTGCATGACGCGTGCCGCTTTTTCTTTCACAGCTTCAACGGACTGAAATCGTGTTCCTTTGTAATGCAGATTTGACTTTGGGGGAACAGATAAAAGTCGCATGGGGCCAGGTCAGGCGAATAAGGCGGATGGTCTAAAACTGGGAGGTTGTATTTGGCTAGAAACGTCTTGACAGACAATGCAGTGTGAGCCGGTGGGTTGTCTTGATGGAGAACCCATGACTTGTTCTTCCACAAATCGGGACGTTTTTTCCTCACTCTTTCGCGGAGTTAAGCAAGCACCTCAGGGTAGTAATGTTGATTCAATTATAATCGATATTTTCATCCGTTTTGGACGTGGAAGGGCGACCTGGGCGGTCATTAACTCCGACGTCTTCTCGGCCATCTTGGAAACGCTTGAACCACTCAAAAACTCGCGCACGTGATTAACATTCATCGCCATAAACTTCTTTTAATAAAAGATAAGTTTCAGTAGCGCTTTTACCAAGTTTCATGTGAAATTTCACAATTCGTTGCTCTACTACATGTGTAGTGTCATGTTTTCGGTAAAACGAAACACACACCTCTTACACAAATGACGGTTCCGGTCAGACAGATTTCTCTACAAACACGCGAGACACTGCAATCGAAAGAGAAGGCTTTACGCTGCAGAGCTGTCGGTCGTTAGGATTTGGCGCATGCATAGTTCTTCTGTAGCAGCATCAGACTTGTTATTTAATAGCCACACCTCTTATACAATTTAAGATGAACTAGGTTTTCTTGGTAAAAAAAGCAAACTTTTCTTCTAAATTGCAGATATTTCACAATTAGTTAATCCATTTAATAATAGATACTTAACTACGCTCAAATTTCAGTAAAGGAAAATGCTATTATTTGGACATCGAAGGCACAGTTAGTAATGTCAATATTTTTTTTTATCTGCAGTCTTCAATACTTATTACTTCGGTTATGTACTCTAAGAAACAAAAAAAACAATGAAATTTATCATTTACATGCGACACTGCCCTCTATCTTACAAAGATCAAATTATTTAGAGTTAGTAAAGCTATTTTTTTAAATGAAATCTTGTTCTGCTATTTCAAGCAAAAATTTATTAAAACCTAATAAATGTTATCCATTGCCTGGAAAATAAGATACTCCTTCAAATAGACAAATTATTTAATTAATATTCACGAACATTTAGCTAGCTGAATGATTTTGATTTATTGCTTTTTAGCAAGATTTTCTTTGAAAAGAATTTATCGTCACAAATGTTGAATTCTAAAAATAGTTAGTTAACAGCTGGTGTGTGTATGATGTGCATTTAAAACTAGAATTATGGCCAAGACTTCACATCTTTTAAATAGAATTTCTTCTTTTCAGGGTCTTGGTTGACAGAACGTATTACCTGGTATTATTGTAGATCTGAAATAATATCACCGGCATAATAGTTATTAAAAAAGTCATCATATTTAGGTAATTTACTTTTAATAGAACAAAAAATTTTTTCAGTATTCTTTTAATTATATTTATCGTTATATTGAACTTTTGGTTTTTGTATTTCTTATACATTAGATGAACTCTGTTCTTGTAATCGTAGACGAATAACTATTTATTGTTTTGGAAGAAAGATTAGCTTGCGTCCATAAGAATATATCTTGTGTTGAAGATATCAGCATCATAAAAGGTATGTCCTGGTGTTTTCTAACCGTTTAGATGCCCTTCACCTTTAAATTGCAATATGGTTGTTTCCTTCCAAGGATCCTAAAATCTTACCAATTAAATTGCTTTTTCCCTGTAACACAAAGTATTTCTTCGTCTAATGTACTTCTTTTTATTCATCCTTTCTTCGTAGGGATTCTGTACACCATTTACACAGCTGGCTGATTTTCCTCTGCATCACAGCATAACATCGTACGCCGAAGATACGGTTATCATTTTTCAAAATTGTCTATTCAATTCTTGCAGTCCCATCTTCATATAGTTGTGTAATGGTTTCACAAATGAAAAATTAAAGTGATAACCACGCATCTTACTACGCTAACAAGCGGACAAATCCTCCCTGATTTAAACATCCTTGACCAAGCCCCTTTCCATTATAGCAAATTTCATTTCCAACTATTCCAACACTACAACCCAACTTATCCCAAACTAATAACCTTCACCTGAATCCTGAAGCGTCAATAGCAACATGATCTTCTGTTCGCATAATAGAGAGAGAGAGAGAGAGAGAGAGAGAGAGAGAGAGAGAGAGAGAGAGAGAAAAGCATCCATCGAATTCAGTTCATCGACATCCTGGTTAGCTGACCCATGATGGTCAGTGTAATTTCTTTTACTTGTCGCCTGTAGGGGTAGTGAACCCCCCACAACTCATCCACTCTAGCGTAGGGGTAGTGAAACCCCACCACTCATCCACTCTAGCCAGAGAGAGAGAGTCAGCCCCCTTGGCACAGAGAGCCCCCTTGGCACACAGAGAGGGGAGGCTCGGCGAAGGTATATAAGAACAAGAGGAAAGTCAAAAGGGGGGAATTCTAATATATTCAGTGAGATATTCATATAGATATTCAGTGAGATTCATTCAGAGATACATATTCAGTTCGAAGATTCGGTTCAAAGTCTTGCACTTCAATTGTACACATAGTTTAGCCACGTCAGTCAGTCTGTTCTGTTCTTATAGTGTAAAGTATACAGTCCTTGGCAGTCAGTCACATACAAATATAATATCTTATACCGATACTAAAAGTGTTATTTATCCAACAACATCCACAACCAACAACTCTCTCCGCAATCATTACATCGCCAATTGGAAGTTTTAAAGTAAATAAAGAGAGTAAAATTAAAAAAAAAAGATGAAAAAATTGTAACCAACACTTTTTTGTTCCATAATTTGATTATTAGAAAATTTAATAATTAATAATTAAAATCTTACGTATAAGAACAAATTTAGGTTTAATGTAGTGTGTAAAATATACTATAGTAAAATATTTTTTGTGAATTCTATTGTTATTGTCAATTCACTTTACCCATCTATTCCCTAAAGTGCTTAAAAATAAGTATCCCAGGAGTTTTATCCAATTCCAGACAGTATGATATATTTCAGTATGTATGAAGACATGTTCAGACCCAACTACAGTCTTATAGAATATTCCATAAAGCAGAAAACAGTTTGTAAGCATAACTGGTAATAAAATAATCATGAGCCTATGCTTACCATTCCTATATTTGATTCCACTTCTCCACCATTTTCATGCAAAGTATTTGCAACAAGTTAAATTCTTTCTTAACTATGTTCCATTTTATCTTGTTCTGAATCTCTAGCACTTCATTTGCTTCACTTTTAATTTAATTCCTCTTTGTTCGTTATAAAAGTAAAAATAAGGTTATTAATTATATTAATTTAAAAAAGGTGAAACGATAAATATGGTTTTGGTGATTTTCTTTAAAAAATAGAATTAACTTAATCAACACTGACAGCTAACAAGTGTTGAGAATATTGATTGCAACTTTCCCAAAAAATGTTCAGATTGCTCAACACAATTCTTTTGTAAACATTCTTACGACTTTGCCATATTGAAACATTTTCTTAAGCAGGGAATTTTCACTAGTTATCTTAACTTCAAGTAATCTTTACTTTACTTCTTTAGTAAAGTGTGTCAAGGTTTGTTATACAGTAGAGTTGACATTTCTTTGGCCAAAACTTCGGGAATAAACACCTAATTCAACACCAGATAGGCCAACGAGGACATGAAAGATTTAGCCCGCTATATAGGTACTAAATATGTCAGATTTGTCTTATTAAGCAAAGTAATATTTATTCTGATTGCTGTTAATAAATATTTATTTAGTACTATTTTAACTATGGGTGCCATTAAAAGGTTTCCATGTTTCTGAGTGCACATCCATCGTAAGCTTCTTCACATATACATATAACTATAATTACGCAATAGACCCTATATTCCACACCGCATAAAAATTTAAACAAAACAAAAATTATTTTACTACAAAACCAATCGTCTTTTAAAATTAGTTACTAAATGTAAAAATTAATATTTCAACTTCTAAAGGGAAGAATGTTCAAACTTATGCCCCAGAATGCTCAAAGTGAGAACAAAGGTGTATTTAAAAATATCACATTCACACTCACAAAATAGGATTCTAATAATAAATTAGGTAGTTGGACCAGTTGAGAGTTACATTCAACTTGTAATTTTTAAAAAGTATTTAATAGTTTTACTTACGGTAATGCCAAATTATTGTGCCACTGCTAATTTAATAAAATTATTCACTTAAATGCATTAACTGCCTTTCTATATTTAATAAGTTTCAAATTTATTGCTGACTTAATTAATCCTTCGTTAGCTTATTAATTATTTATTTATTGTATTCAGTTTATTAAAATAGTTTTAATAAAACTGAAACAAAATTAATCTAATTTTAACTTATTATTTAATTTTACGATTCTAACTGGAAAGAGAGAGTTTTGTAATTTCTCAGTTTTCTTTTAAGTGAAAATTATACTGCAATTGGGAACCTCAATTTTCTGTTCTTAAATTGTCTACTTCATAGAATTTACAATTATTAATAAACATGTTTTACTTTTTCTTGAATTCATAACTAAATTTTGCTGACAGAATAAGCAAAGTATGACAGCATTTTGTAAAATAAAGATTTGAGATAGATTTTTTTTTTTTTTTGTTTTAAATCACACTTTAAGCTTCTTTTTAATTACTGCCATTTATTTCAAATAAACAACATTGGTGTTGTGTGCCAGAAATTAGATTTACTGCGTGATAAACTTCACTAACAAAATGATAACAAATTATTGTTTAAAGTAATTGTGCTGATATCAGATATCGGTGTTAATGAAGATGTTTCATGGAATTATTAAACGCAACCAGCTAAATATATCATGTTTTGGGATTACGGTATTCTTAGCTTTTCTTTGCAAAATAATTTAGTTAAAAGTCAATATTAAACTGTTCCTGATTGAAGATTTCACAGACCTGCAGATAAACTACTTAGTGTAACCATTTTGAATACAATTTTTATGTATTTAATAAATTTTAGTGCATTAAAAACACACAAAAAAAAATCAAAATAACAAGTATGAGCTTTAGGCGTTTCATAACTTACTACTCGGTGCAGCAGTCCTTAGACTAGGACCTGGACCTCCTCAAATAAGTTTTCTCCATTCATTCCGGTTTGTGGTCTTCTCTCCTCTACGTCATCCAACCGTCTAAGTCGTGGACGGCTTCGAATTCTTACGCCCCCTGGTTTTCCGTACAATATTATTTGAGATAGAAGATGTTCTCTTCACGAGTCCCAACCATTCTCAATGTTCCTTTCATTATTTCTTTATTCCGTTCACACATACTATGCATTACAAAAAATCTGGAGCTCAAAACCTCTATCTCTCATTAAAACTCAATTTTTGAATATTTTACCCGAATCCATTCTCTTCTTACTTGGAGTCAAAGGAAGCACAAATTGACAATTTATTGAATAAACAGATTTATAATTGTTTAAAGATAATTAACCAGATATGTCTCTCAGAATTATGAGCGCTTCCTTGTCGTTTAAGGACTCAACAATTATGATAGAAGACCGAATGAGTCATCCTAGAGTAGAGGGGCCTATATTTCCTGCCATATTCTTATTATTATAAATAATAGAACCAAGGATGTTCATCAGTTACTTCTAGTTTAGATGACCCTGAAATCTGTTACAGTTTAAAAATACAAGCAATCTGTATAGTGTAGTATTACACTACATTTTATATTTACATTATTACTTTATTATTTTCAAAATTTTACATTCCATATTGGATTATCCGAAAGAAGAGATTAATAAAGCGAATGGACATCGACGAAATTCGTTTAACGGAAAAAGGAAGCCCATGTCGAACTAGGCAGAGGTGATTGGATAAGTATCAGGGGAAAGATTGAGATTTCTGCTTCAGTCTATTAATAAATAAGCCATAGGTGATTGTACACCCAGTGAAGCCCGAATTTGAAGTTACAATTACAAAATAAAAGAGGAAAAAAATAAATTCTCGTCTAGTTTCACTGGAAAGATTGAGATTTCTTCTCTATACATTTCATTACTAAGCCACTGGTAGAATGTACACACTGGGTAGCCCAGAATTAGAAGTTACGATTGCAAAATTAATGGAAAAATAATGAATTCTCTTCTAGTTTTACTGCAAAGGTTGACGCTTCTGCTTTATACATTTAATTACTAAGCCAGAAGTGGAACGTTGGCATAGAGTAGCCTAAATTTGGAATTAAGATTGCCAAATTAATAGAAAAATAAATAATTCTGGTCTAGATTGACGTTATCTTCTTGTGGCTTCTTGAAAGCTAAACTTCATTCTAAATCAAAAGTAGTTATTCGTCTACGATTGCAGGACAGTGTTCATCTAATGCATAAGAAATACAAAAACCAAACGTTCTATGTAACGATAAATATAATTAAAAGAATACTGAAACATTACATTAATGTTTTTGTTTCTGTAAATATGATCTACGGCCCTAAAGAATAGCAATTTTCTCGCTCGAAAGCTAGGCATTTCAAGAAATAAGTAATTACGACTGAACTCAATAATATTCTTTCTTCTCTTTGGATTAGTGAATCAGTCACCAAAAAAGCTGCACAATGTTCTACATTTAAAAATTTGATTTTAAGAATTACTCTAGAGAAAGTTTTTAGAAAGAGACACTACCAAAATAGTTTGTCACAATTATATTTTTATATGAGTGAACTTATATGAGCCTAAACGTGGTTCAGTCATCTTCCAGTCTTATATTTACCACGTTTCTAAGTCAATTAAAGCGTGAGTCAGTTTCAACTCGTAAGATGAGTCAAATATTCCTTGTTAAGGACCTCCATTGGTTATCTTAATTAGTCCAAATTACTCATTCGTTTTGTCGTTAAGTTCTAATTATTAAATCCGCATTTCATTTTATAAATTCAGAAGTAAGAATTTGTTTATAGAAAAAACCAACACAGTGTTTATTTCAACTTCTTTTCTGAAGTAATATGATTTACAATGATTTGATTGTTGTTCTAGTGTTTGTTTTATGTGGTGCATTTGGACATAAGAAAAAAATGGCTGAAGATTGGAAAATGGGTCTATTCTATCATATAAAAAGAGCTATAAGAAAGGATGGTCCGCTAAAATTTCAAGGCAATTCATTTCACCACATAGTCGAAATCAATCGCTGTCGACAATATAAAAATGATATGGAGAAGTTCGAAAGGTCAAGTGAAGATTGGCGACATCCTGTCCGAGATTTCAATGTCACAATTGGTTTGGGGCGGGATATTAATTGTCACCATAGTATTTAACTAAGTTCTGGAAAAAGCAGTAAGTGCTATCCAGATGAACACTATTATACCATCTAAAACAGGCATATTCTATGCAGATGATGGGATCTAAACAGCATGAACATTACACGCCCTATAAAGGGATCCTAAAGGTTTTTGTAGCCCTAATAAGTAAGGAAAATAAAAAATATGAACACCTGAAGATCTTAGATGAAATAAATGCGAGGATAGTGACACGCAGGTAGACGCCTATTTGCGCTGAATAAAGATCTGAGCTTCAAGTTATTCTTTCACAGGTAGTAAAACAAAATGGGATACAAGATGATTACTAGACCAATAGTGTGAATGTTGGATGCTGAACAAAAAGGCGAGATGAGCCTGGTACTTAGGAAAAGGTAGTTCCTAGGGAAGGTTTTTGATCCGTTAACTAATAATGAACTTAAAAGAATCTGCAATAGCATGGCAATATTTGTGTTAGCGGTGAATACGTACAGCCAAATGTTGAAAAAGAAAGGCGGCTTGGCCATATGCAGAGGATGCCGAACCACTGATTGCTTAAAAGGACGCTAAGAAAAAGGCTGTAATGAAGATCGAGAATTGAGATGGTTGGAAGAAGATGAAGACGATTTCAGAAGATTAGGAATATGAGCAGGGACAACAAGCACGACAATGGAAAGTAATTTTGAAAAAGACCTAACCAAACTAGGGCTGTAGTGCTATCTATTAAGTAAAACAGTAAGTAGACTATGTGTTTTGTTATTATAAATAAATTTAAGGAAATCTAAACTAATAATTGTGACAATTACTGTGATTTTGCCTTACTTAGGCAATTTTTACAGGGTACATTACATGAATAATCGCAAGAAAAGGAGTCGCATTCTGTATCAATTGATTAATCTTCTGATTGTGATGAAACAATTATCAAGCAGTTTCACAGTGGTGTTGATTTTGCAATTTTCAACTTCAACACAAAATCATTTTCCTAAATCTTCGCTTCTCTAGAATTATAATCACATTCTTCCCCATTTTTTAACAATGTTCAAAATACTGAATTAAGTTGCTCTAGAATTCTTTTCCTTCTTTTTTTTTTGACGTGATTACAAATTATTGTATTAAAGTTGACGGAGAAGAAATTATTGGGACGAATATAATGATTCCTCTTTTATCATATTTTAAGGAAGATTTTAACTTCCTTTGTTTTGTAGAATTTAAACCAAAAGAGAGTCTTCTCAACAAATATTGGATCAGTGTTAGCAATTATACTATATTATTCTTTTAATTTTTTTTTAAGAAACATTATTGGATTTTAATGTATTTTTTTGCCTGGAGTCTTATCGTATATCTAATCATTAACTTTTAATAAAACAGTCACATTCTCAATATCTCAACATTGTCAGAATCTTGGATTATTTCTCTAGAACAGACCTATCTATAACCTTAACTAAAAACTTGTTTTCCCAGTTCTATGTTAATTCTGTGACTATAACCTCCCCCAGACACAACGATCTGGACAATTCTTTAATCCAAGATCTGTGGCGTAAATTCGCTTCTCATCATCCAATGAAGTCAGATAAAATAAATTAATTAGACGCCTCCACCTTGCCCACGTAAATATTTAAAACAAGTTAACGAGTAGACTAACCTTATTGCAGAATAATTCTTTATTTATTTAAAATTTTACATGAAAATACGTGAGCGTTTTAATTTATTGTCGTCTAGAATTTATAAACGAGCCGGCTCTTCGTTTTAGTTACTTGCATTCTTTAAATTAATTTCAATGTTTTTTTTTTGGAAGTGAGTTCCTCGGTGCGCCACCCTTAAAATCCAGTAAATTTAGAAATATCAAAATTTGATATTTCGCTTAGGTGCCAACAGAAGAAGCTACCACGAGTTTTTGCTCAAATTCAGCCAACCCAAATTTTACTGAATCAATTTTTCAGATTTTTTTTTTTTTTATCCAACAATGAGTCCTACAACTTGGAATTTATCTGAAAATCATTTTTCCAAAAATGAAATTTATGAGCAGTTCTGGAAGAGAAAGTGTTTAGGTTTTTTCTTTTTAAGTGTCATTAACGTTTATTGCATTATTTTTTGGACATCTGCATAATAATTAAGTATTCAATGTGAAAAACTACGTTACCAAATTCGTAGAAAATCGGCTAACCTGAGTGCCATTTTATTTTTCAGTATTTTAAGTTCTTTTCAAAGAAGACTCCCACTATTTTATTTAAACTTATATGAATTTAAATTATATGATAGTATAGATTGCAAATTGTATGTATAATGTTGGAAAGAGTTAAATATAACTCAAATATTTGGAATTTAATTAGAAAATTTGTGACATAGAAACCTTAATTAGTAAGAATAAGTCCAGTGAATTTTCAATTTAGATTTTTAAGCTTATCTTCTAATGCAAGATGTTGGTAATAATTATGTGCACCTTAGCAAATCTTTATTACTCAGAAGATGGAAGATTTCCTTAGAATTAGAACCAACAAAATGAAAGTATTGAGTCTACTATTACAATATCTATTAAATTTCGCTTTTTCCCTGTACAAAGAATCAATAGTTTCAGTACCAAAATTATATTTTTTGGTTATCTGAAAGTTGGTTTTGTTTAAATGAATTGAAATAAATTGAAGATAAAAATATTTAATTCATCAAGAAATTGTTATTATTTATTTACATTTTTATGCAATACTTTTATTATACACGGGTGAGTGATTCTTTTTGTTACTCAATACAGGGTACTGCAATAACTGATTAGATTAAAAGGTAACATTGTGAGATGTTTCATTTAATTAATTTTATACTTTAATGATGGCGATTGTAGTAATAATACCAAGTTAGAAAGAAGTATTTTTTAATTTAATCACACTAATTCTTCCAATAAAGGATTTCTTTCTTTCAAGTTATAATCATACAAGATATCGTAGTTTAAAAAATAGTGATAATGTACACAGTTTAAAATAAAGCTCTTACTTTACTATCTTTCAAATAACTACCAACCTATTTTTTTTTCAGAAAACTTAGTATATAAACTTAATGGTGTGTAAACAACTTTTTTACGGGTTTGATAAAGATTTTTACGACGTATTTTTCTAGTGCATGAAGTTTTTTACAAACTCCGTAACTTTGTAAGCGGGTGGGTTCCTCTGTCTGAATTCGACTATCATCCTTACCATTATTTCAATTTGCTCACTTGGGCTAAAGATTTGGTGCCTAAAACAAGAGGTGGCTCATCATAGAAGGCTAGAATCTTCAGTAATCAATAGATAGATTTGTTCGTGTTAATTCCTTTTTCTGTCATGCCTCTAGAAATGCCTCTAGTTTTCTTTTTATTTGTTGATTTATACGGTTACGTCACTTGTTTATTAAATTCCTGACCGGTTTCGGAATTTCACCTAACATCAGAGATAGAGTAATCATTTTGATGGAGAGAATTCGACTGCAAACTGAGAAAATCAACGGTATTATCCAGCACTGCGAACCTAACCACGATTTTTTAGTTTGTTTGTTTGGACTTTACAGCCTATAGGCAAACAATCCGTCCGGAAAAGTCTATGGACAGAATATATTTTGCAGTTTTTGAAGTATATAGAGCAGGTTTATCAGGAGTAAGGTATGTAGATAGTAAAATTTGGATTAGATAAATCACTAACATTTTTAGATTGGCTTGGCATTATTGTCTTTCAGGTCATTGGGAGAATGATACTTTGTGAGTTAAGGAAACTAACTAACAAATTTGTGTTAAATTGTGATATTACTTTGACTAACGATTAGAAGAACCACTTTGCATTGTTGACATCGAAAAGAGCGAATTATTTAACTTATGATCGCTACCTCTATGTTATAGAATCGATGTTAGGAATGCTGTAGGTGTTGATTAGTTTATGTGCTATGATTAGAATACGAAAAGAGAGCAAAAAGATAAAGTTCTATTGCTGTGGCTAGGTACTGTCTTTTTTTTTAGCCACTCTGTTGTAAAAAAAAAAAAAAAAAATACTATGATAGAACAAAATATTGTTCAGCAATCTCATATATATTGTACTAAAAACTTTCTTATCAGTGGACAGTATAATGCAGGTTTCTTGCCTGTATAAACATGTTCCATAGATAACCATCCCCTCTATTTTATATTTCTAGAAGATAAATAATAATTCTCGTTGTGATTGCATTACGCAACCTGCTCTTATTTTTAATATCTCATTATTGGTAAATAGCGACATTGTCACATTGTTTTATTGGTCATACAGTCGCGTTACGTGCCTGATTAAGACTATTAAACTGCCAGTCTGTTTTTTCGTTTGTTTGTTGATGAGGAAATATATTTTTTTGTTTTAATAACTGAAGTTCCGACATCTTTAACAAAATAAATAACAATAATAAGTCAATAAATTACGAAATAATTGCATGACTTTTTCTTAATAATTCATTAAAATTCTTCAAATGTTAAGTTTTAACTTTTAACCACCTTTAATAAACTAAATTTTGGATTCAGCTGCTAAGAATATGTGTAGAGCAATTGGAAGCGCGGTTCGCAAAGATAGTTGCTAATGGTTTCAATTTAAGATCTAAGGGTTGAATTTCATATAAAATGGTAAATAATAAAATTAATTGAAGTAATTTATGTATCGGCCTTCATCCACGATTTTTTGCTTTTGCTCAAATTTAGTCAAAAATTTAATTCTTCTAGAAAATTTAATATTTTTTTCAGGCTTTTTGCAATACATTGTTACCTGTTCTCCTCATTAGCCACAATTTTGATTATCTCTTTGAGCATTAGCTATATTTGTTCTTCCCTATTGTTTTGATTATTTTTGCATTGGCAGTGGTGTAGCCCTAAGCAATAAACCTTTAAACTTGGATTTTGGTTACCTTCTTCTAGGGAATTGTCCCTTCAGAGCTGCGAATGCCTGTTTTCCATAAATACTGCGTCACCAAATAAGTGAAGAAGAAAAAACGGATTGAGTAGAATCTATTTCAGATTTTCAAAACAGATTTCTTTTCCTTTCTGGACGAGCAGAAAAATGTCTCTCAGTTTGTCATGACATCCAATCGCATTTTTCTGTTTGCTTAGACTACGAACTCTGCCTTGGGAAGATACAATTAAACGAAGCATCCACATTTTGTTGATTACTGACTGAATTGCTTCCAACCTTAGTATAATTTCAAGTATTTTTATGAACTCGGTGTAAGATTTTATCACTTGACTAGATTTTTATGTTGTAAAGTTTTCATTGAATCTTTTACGTCGTTCAGTTATAGATGTTTTTTTTTATTGAGTTGAAGTATTTTATTATAGTTGAAGAATGCCACCACTTACTCCTACATTTCTTAACCGCCATACTTTCATATTCAACTTTATTTTCAGATTATTCTTACTTTGCAGTAACAGCAAAATAATATAATTTTAAAATCAATTTACTGACATCATAAGATTATGCTTTTTGAATAATTAATTATTTAAGGAACAAACAAGAGGAAGGTGGTGTACAATCTATGAAACAAATGAATATGTAGTTTTATTATGAGGTTCTTTTTATAATAACTAAACCATAACTCATACATTTAACTTTTAACTAGACTAGACCAAAAAGTGTCTCGAGGCTTATTTTGCTGGAAATTCTGAATTCTGGCTAATATCACTTTTCAACAATTGTTACAGTACAAAGTAAAATTGAATACTTTTCATTTTTTTTTTGGTTTCTACTGATAAAACACATTCTCATTTATAATATCTTTATACATCAATATCATACATCTGTTTGTTTGTTTTTATTCACAAACAGAATGTTTTAAGGTTTACTTTAGCCATGATTTTAAAAGCTATTTGTACCTTATTTTTCTGTTAACTTTAGTACATCATTTGTATAACACAACATTGAGTCATTTTGAAAAGATGATAAATTTCTTTATAATTTGTAATAACCAGTAGTGTATTGTTTTGATCATAAATAAACAATAAACGCTAAAATTTGATTATAAATGAGAAAAATAAACAGTTTGTAGATCCCAACTCATACATTGCTAAGTGATTCCAAAAGAATATGAAATATATAACGTGGGTAGACTGCCAAATGACAACTGGACTGGTTACAGATAGGAACTAGAAGATCTTATACAAAAGAAGCTGGATTAAGCAAATCTCCTGTAATAATTTTTTTTTTAGACAAGTTTTAACTTAGCTAAGTAAGTGAATAAATAATAAGTTGCATAATTAAATAAAAATATTAATTGCGCAACTTTTAGCATATTTATATAATTTATATTCTTTAGTGAGTATAATTAAAGTTTGAAATACTTCGACTAATTTCAAACCATTCGTTAAAAGTGATTTTATAAAAATAATAAAAAAAAGTATTTACCTATTTCTTTTCAAATTTATTGTATTTCTTAATTTTTGTTCCTGAAAAAAAAATTAAATGAATTAAAATGATTTTTGTTTTGTTTTTGTAATACTTAGTAAAAAAATTGTTCTTTTAAATAAGTAGTAGTAATGTTCTGGATCAGTTGTGTTCTTTGTTTAACTTTATTTTATCTATATTAATAATTATTGATAATTTAAAGACGAAATTAATTACAATCAATAAATACAACAGCTAAATAACAGCTAATATTAGTAATTAAAAAAAGGCAAGGAAAGTAAATTTAAACATTTATGAATTCGGGGATGTGGTGAAATATGGACAAATAGGTAAGATTGATTCCAGAATCGGGCATCAAAGGTGTAACATTAGTGAACAGCGCAAGAGAGAAATTGATGTGAAGTAAGTAAGCAATTAGACTGATTAGACAATTTAGATTAGTAGCAATTAGACATTTAACTGATTTAAATAAAGTAAATAACATTATGTTTAATATATTTTGGAATTCTCCAAATTTATTACAAAATGTTGGCTAAACAATATTTAGATAAATTCATTTCTTTTCAAGTTATAAGAAATCTTTCTGAAATAAGATTGAGTGGCCCCTTATGCTATTAAATTTAAAATCAATAATGTAATTTTTACAATCAAACCAAAAGATCATTGTTTAATGTGTAATAAGAATGAGCTGGAAACATTAATTCACCTGTTTATCAGCTGCCCAGTCTACGAAAGTTTTAGAATCCCACTCCGTATAAACAAATATAACAATCCTAAAGAAGAACTTTGCAAATTAATTAATAATTTTGAAGAGTAAAATATGTACGCAATTTTTAATTATTTAAAAAAAGTTTTAAAATTAAGATCTTGCCCTTTACAAAGTTTATAAAGTAAACATGAACTTGGAACTCCTTTGTAACAGGTACCTTGTATCTTTATACAAATAAAGTTTGAATTGAAGTAAGCAATTAGATCACCTGAAGTAATACCTAATGTTATCCCAGGTTTTCCTCAATAGAGCCACAGTGAAACAATGATTGGAGGGTAGATGGTATATCTCTTGGAAAATGCAACTTCTGGTTCATTCCCAGATAGAGATTAACTTTCGAACATGTGGATGTGGTATAAAAGTCACCAGTAAAAGAAGTTTGTACGGATCAGATTATCCGGTTGCAGCTAAGGCACCGAATGCTTCTAGGAATGTTCTAAAAGCGTGGAAAATTAATCTTCTACTATTTTTTATAATTCAGTTTTAGGTTGTGGGACTTTTGGGAAATAAGGGAGAAATATAGATTATATTTCACTGTCACCATTCACCACTGCATTTATTTTGACTTTTTGACTTCTGCATATGAAAGTTACTGTTTACAAGTTCATTTTAGAGCTGATAATGAATTGTAGGCTTTTTCTGGGTATTATGTTATGCCTGTAATTTATTCGGATTCACAAGAGACAGTTCTCAGTTATGGAAATAACACCGGCCAACTTTCGTAGAGTCTTGGAAGTTTCAATGTAAGTGAACAACCTGAAATTTATCATCATCCATAGACATAAAAATCAATGCAATATGAAGTTAATAGCAACCAAATTTTTCAATTTACTTTTAAAAATTTGATTAATGCTATATTTGTAAAGAAATATTGTCTGAAATGAAAGCAGAACGCTGTCAGTAGTTTATACGCATTTGATAGACCTTTTTGAACCACAATAATGTTTTATACTGCTGACTTTCACAATATTATGGCACTGTAAATATTTCTTATTTCAAAAGTATCGGAACTTATGAGTCATCGTTTAAAATCACCTTGTACGTCCTTGGTTATGTTTCTGTTTTGTACCTTGATATTAATTTTTTCTTTTTATATCTATTAATTTCAGGTGGGTTCTACATCATTCAGTAAATGTTAACCATTTATAATTCTGTAATCAATGATATTAAGATGTGTAATGATTGAGTGACTTATGAGTTATTTGCCATTTAGTTTTCTACTTCTTTTTCTTTCTCTTTCTTTTTTTATAGAAGTTTCTTATTGCGTTTTATCTAAAGAACTAGTGGTTCAATAGTTTTATTTTTACCATTATTTTCTGATAAACAAGTAAATCAGTTGTAAGTCAAATTTTCGTCTCAGGGAAGTGGAGTAAGTAATCTTTCAGGGATATCGCTTTTGAAGTGGATATCCCTGTTCAGTGGCAAAAACCAAATTTTCTTACCGTCATCAAAAAAACCTACAGGGACTGCAGAGGTAATAGATGTTTATAACTGTTAGGGAATAGTGAAAGAAAACAATTCAATCTCTAGCTCAGGGTTGCAGTCTCAGTATACGAGGTGTGGTTATTAAATAACGAGACTATTGCTGTAAAACATTTTATTTTAAATTTATACACATTTAGTTATTATCACCTTCAATATACACCCCTCCCCTATCCCTACAACGCTCCATGCGAATTTACCTTTCTTGGAAACAGTGCGGGAAGTCTTTTTCTGTGAGCTCCTGCTTGACGCGTGCCGCTTTTTCTTTCACAGCTTCAACGGACTGAAATCGTGTTCCTTTTAATGCAGATATGACTTTGGGGAACAGATAAAAGTCACATGGGGGCCAGGTCAGGCGAATAAGGCGAATGGCCTAAAACTGGGATGTTGTGCTTGGCTAGAAACGTCTTGACAATGCAGTGTGAGCCGGTGCTTTGTCTTGATGGAGAACCCATGACTTTGTTCTTCCACTAATCGGGTCGTTTTTTCCTTACTCTTTCTACACGGAGTTCAGCAAGCACCTCACGGTAGTAATGTTGATTAATTATAATCGATATTTTCATCTGTTTTGGACGTGGAAGGGCGACCCAGGTGGTCATCATCTCCGACGTCTTCTCAGCCATCTTGGAAACGCTTGAACCACTCAAAAACTTGCGCACGTGGTAAACATTCATCGCCATAAACTTCTTTTAATAAATGATAAGTTTCAGTAGCGGTTTTATCAAGTTTTGATGTGAAATTTCACGACAATTCGTTGCTCTACTACATGTGTAGTATCATGTTTTCGGTAAAACGAAACCAACACCTCTTACCCAAACGACGGTTCCGGCCATACAGATTTCTCTACAAACACGTGAGACGCTGCAATCGAAAGAGAAGGCTTTACGCTGCACAGCTGTCGGTCGTTAGGATTTGGCGCATGCATAGTTCTTCTGTAGCAGCATCAGTCTCGTTATTTAATAGCCACACTTCGTACAATTCTATTCCTTAAAAAATCAATTAGATTATAATTATTAACTGCGAAACTATAGTTAATACTACAAAAAATACGTCGATACAATAAAAGCGTCAAGTTGTGAATGAGACAAGAAGCACTCTCTCAATGTTCATGCTTCCACAAAACTGTCACGGATTTCGAGAAAAAGAAAACACAGGAATTTTACTATATTTTATCTCGTTTTTCATGGAAAACACCTGTTAAAATTTGCAAGAGTTATCTTGCAACCAATGGGATAATAGAAATTTAAATGTGGATTGTAATCTTTGAAAAATTTAATGCACTAAATTCTTTGAAGAATAAGGAAAATTTGTTACAGGTTAGCATTCATAAAGGGAAACCCTTTTCAGAAGGTAGAAGTGAATTTAAGGATGTTAAAATGCATTTCCAAAGTAGTAACCAATAAAAACTTTGCTGGAGCAACTGTTAATATTTTCAGTATTCTTAGAAGTTACTGCATTCTCAAGCAATTCATTAAAAGTAGAGGCCAAAGTTCAACTTAAGTAGACTAATTAAAAATTATTAGACTTCGTTTGAGTCTGTTTACTTACATTTATAAATAAAAGTGGTTAATGGTAAAACGATCCAACCTAAAAGAAGGATATTAATTACATAGAATATTCAATTAGATAGCCGACCTCTTTGGAAACTTGGTTATTACGCTGGAATTTATTTTACTGAAATTTCATTTATTACTAATTATAGAATAACTTATTTTCTTTTATTAGGGTTAAAAATAAAGAATAGGAAGTAATTAATACTTAAAAGAAAAACAATTGTCATTACTTTGTTTCATTGATTGTTTAGTTTTGTTTTTGTCATAAAACCAGTTTGGAATTAAACAACCTTCATTTTATTGCAAACAGTTGATCAGAGGCTGCAAATAGTTGATCTTTCTGATGGAGTTAATAAGATTTCATATTATGCTATCTTTTTGGGCTTTTTCGTTATATTTTAATTTTTAATAGACTATTTGAGAAAACAGTACTAACTACTAAATAAAAGGATTGATAATAACTGATAAAAATTAAGAACTTATTGGACCATTAAATCAAACCTCTACAATTTACAAAGAAAATTATTGGTAAAAATAAACGACACTGTTTGCATTCTATGAAGCTTCTTCGATGTGATAGAGGTCTTGAGATTAGATGAATTGATTTAGATAAACACGGGAATGCTTGATTTGAACCTCAATAGTTGCAATCTTGTATCTATACGTCCCCAGTTCAGCTAACTTAGATTTAAAATCTTCGATTTAATGTCAGCACATGTAATTGTCTCAGATTTAGTAAGATTTTTCTAGTTAACTGCTATTATTGTTCCAGATTTCCGTTATCGATACAAGTTTAAACATTTAGTTTAGTTTTGTTAAAATGATGAAGGTAAAATCAAAGTCATTGAAATAATAATATTGAGTTAACGTTTAAAGTGCTAACAACTTCATCTAGCAAGGGCTAAAACAAGTATTGACAAGTAGTGCTCAAGAAATAAAGGGACTTAATTTGAAACAAGTGTCTAACCCACTCAACAAGTTAACTTAGTCTATTAAGTGTTTAAGTGAGTGCTTAATAGTATCAGATTAATTTATTAGTAATTCAAAATTTTAAAATGCACTGTTTTTAGCTTTTATCACATTTTTGTGAGTTTCTTTCTGCTTTAATTTCATTTTGATCTTTTGTTTTACATTCTGGAATGGTCTCTAAGGAAGGGATACAAAATGTATCTGGTGTGAAAGACATGACCTATCTCTTAGGCTAATTTTTATAGTTCTAAAACGCCATGTTCTATGGATTTTCAGAAAAGTTCAGAATTTTTGATATATATTCCATTAACAAAAACAATATGTAACCTGGTAAGATAGTAAAATTCCCACAAATGGCACAATAAAGGAAAACCAAAAGACCCACTTTTACTAAAACCGTAATTTTTTTATTTTATTTTCACAATTGCAGTACAATTTTGCAACAAGTGAAGCTGATGCAACATGATACATAGAATACATACATGAGTAGCATGTGGGGAGAATTCACCCATTGGTTGGAACTCCCAAAGTGGTACAGTTCACTATTGTACACTGGCACTTACTTCAATAAGAAGATCACGTGGCCATTGGAGTTTTAACCGTCTTGGAGGATTTGCTGGCAACGCAGTAATTAGGATATGAGGAAATTGAAGCATGGAACCCTTAACGTAACGGGATCTTGCATCTGGAGAAACATAGGGTACAAGGAGATCTCGGTGCAAGGTAGAGTTAGGGACATAGTAAGGAGCATTAGCGATTCTACGGAGAGTTTTTGACTGGAAGGATTGGATTTTGTAGATATTGGAAGCTTTGGCTGAGCCCCAAAGTTCCATTCCTTATATCCAGACAGGTTTGAGTATCATTTTGTAGATAAGTCGTTTCTTGTTTAATGAAGGTTTCAATCGTTTGTCTAGAAGTCTTTAAGAAGACTAAGTCTCTAAGACTAAATACGAAAAATTCCACACTACTCTCTCCAGCTCTAATCCTCTTGTACTGTCCCTCGCTTCCTCTGACATCCCTAATACTCGACTGAATCGCCAGTGGCCCCGCGACTTCCTTGTAGACTGAAGACCTAAATTATTACTTTCCTGTCTCCTCCTCGTATTCTCCTCCTCACATTCTCCTCTCTCCTATAGAGAGTGCTACCGCTGGGTAGTTTCTCTCCTCCTGCTCTCCTCCCGCATCAGTTCATCATACTCATCATATTTACTGATTGTATACTGTATACAGATTGTAAATAACAAAATAAATTTAAAAAAAAAAAAAAGTTTTTAAGTCTAGTATGTGGATTCCAGGTTTAAGGCGTTTGTCCTTGAAGCGTCCTAGGTACCTAACACAATCTGTTGTAGGAATAGGAGTGAGGTTTAGGCAAACGGGTGGAAGGACAGTTCGCCTTTGGGAGAATGAAATGTAATGACATTTGTTTTCATTGATTTTAATTCTCCATTTTTTTAGCCAAGACTCAAGAGATTCTATTCGGGATTGAAGGGAGCTATAGTCAAGGACCCAGGAATACCGTCATAAATACAATTTTCAGAAGCTATAAATCTGCAGAAAATGCAAAAATTTGCGACAGTTTTTTTTTGTAGTTTATGAGGAGTTCGACCTTCTTCTGAGGATTTAGTTTATTTATCAAATTCTGTGAGATTTGTTAGTATAAAGATTGAAAGTTATTCTTTACAAATGGTCAGCTGGCACGCCCCGAAACAAAAACCAAAATAATTGAATGAGTTGATGATGTGTATATGAATGATTTGTTATGGCGAAGGACAACGAGAGTGGGGTGTACGCACGCGCACCCTCTCTGACAACATTCATACGTGTGCGTAACAAAGAGGTAACCACTTCTATCTCACTTTATACTGGAACATTAAGTGATGTTCACCTTGGGTCGCTGATCTCTTTCTCTACTACTACAATCCTCCATCACTTCTTCACCATCCAAACAACCTGCTTCCTCCAGAGGTCTCTTCAGTAACTGGAGAGGGCGCCACCCTTTCACTGATAATAATATCATACCCATACCTTTCTTACGCTTCATAAATTTAACACACTTAACGATAAGAAGGGTAAATACCAGTTAGGTGTAAAGAAAGAACTGAACAAGGAGGCTGTTGAGTTTGTTCAACAAGTTGCCCTAATATTGATGCCCCAATATGCTTTAGGGGGGAATCTCCCCTAATATTGCCCAAAGAGCACATCCAGAGGATTTATTGTATTCTTTCTAATACAATATCGTTTTTTCTTATTCCTTTAAATAGTTTTCATTATCGTGCCTTATCTTATTCAAAGAGATACATACTTGCAACATGCAGGTACTTTTAAGAGAAGACCAGAGATTCGCTCTACTTTATGCTTTACATTATAGGTTCAACTTACAATATTGCATAACCAGTTGGCACAGTTAATACGCAGTTTTCAACCATTGTTGACAAACAGCAACTCTATAAATCTGACTTTTATTCCTTTAACTATTTAAATTTGATGACGATTCTCGAAATGAAATTCTGCTTTTAAGATCTCATCATACTTGACTGACAGGCATTTTAGAGTAAAGTTAGGAACTATTCTTTCTCTATTCAGCCATGCTGACGCTGGAGTTCCGCAAGGCAGCATACTAGGCCCCATTCTGTACACAATCTACTCCTCAGACATACCTACTCATCCTCCAAACTACTCTTCTCACCTATGCTGACGATACTGCCATCTTATCTACTGACGAAGATCCATTAATAGCTCACAGAAACCTACGTCTCACCTCACCTCCTTAGAAAAATGGTTCAAAAAATGGGCTATCAAACTGAACGAAACAAAATCTCAAAACATTACCTTCACTCTTCGATGCATCACTCTTCCTCCTATCTTTTACAATTTAATTCCTTTACCAGTAGTCAACATAGTCCGCTACCTTGGGTTTTACCTTGACTGAAGACTTACATGGAACCCTCATACACGATTTAAGGAGAACAGAACAGCTTCCGACAACTGAAAAGACTACTCGACAACAGATCAAAACTCACTCTGGACAACAAAAGACTTATATATTAAAGCCACTTATGGCATCGAAATGTGGGGTTCAACCAAACGCTCAAATCTGCAAAGGATCCAGTCCTTGCAGTCTAAAATTCTTCGCTGTTATAGTAAACTCTCCTTTCTACGTAACCAATCAAACCATTCACACAGATTTGAACATTCCTTTCGTCACATAAGTGGCAAAAACACGATACAGAAAATTCCATCTTAACATTCAATCTCATCACAATCCACTGGTACAACATCTATCTTCAAGAACATTTCCAGACAACACTTCCAGACGTCTTTAAAGACAGTGGCCTCGCGATCTCCTCTCTGATGAAGAGAGTCAGTAGAATGTAATATGTTTTTGGAGTGTTACCGCTGGGTAACTTCTCCACTCTGATTTGTGTGAATGTTATTTATTGTTGCTTATAACGCAAAATGCGTTGATTGTAACTAAATAAATTATTTAAAAAAAAAAAAATCTCAACTCCTCCAAAATCTTAATATCCACTTAAGCTCCTCTCTTGTGGGACCAAGAAGCTGGTAAATTGGGATAATAATCCTCTCTTAATTACTCGTAGAATGGACAAATCACTTTGTGAAATCACCCAGCCTCCCTGGAAGAGAAGATAACCCCAAAATCCTTCTAATATTGGTTATGTACTTCTTCACTACCCAGTATTTACAAACTCTCTTCTGATCAGAGACTGGTTAGTTCTTGGAGATGATGACTTATGGAGTGATACTACTGTGTAATTTTCTCCTCAGTCTCAACTCAAGTTAGTGAGTGTGTAGTCAACAATATAGTCATTGTTGCTAATAGAGCAGCCAGCGCTGGTTTAACTTTTAAAATGAATTAGAAAAAAATAAGAAGTAAAAAATAAATTAGTAATTTTAAAATTAATACGGATTAAATAATTTCTAGATGCTAAAGAACTAGGAAATGATGCATCTATCGATAAAAGAGAAGTCAATGATTGTACATCCTTCTCTACTTATAGTATCTGTTGGGAAAAATATGTTTTCAAATTCGTAGAATTGATTGCATGTTATATTGACGGCGCCTATAAATGAATAGTTCTATGTCTACGACGTCACATATTGACGAATATCTGTGGAATGATTTATACCCCAGATTAAACATGAATCGCTTCATTTTTTGTACACAACGGAACCAAACTGATTTATATCATGTGTATGTTTACCTCTATGGTGGGAAAAATTTGGAGAGAATGCAGATGTTTTTTTTCTAGATATTAGTGAAATTACATGATGCTCTTAACTAGTTTTTAAAAAATAGAATTATTGGTAGCGCCATTTTATCGAATAGGATTTTGAGTTTCTGAGAATTTTCGGTATCTATATAATATACATGATGAACTTAGCGTTTTTAATTTACTTACAAGAAAAATTGGCTTTTGGCGAATTTTAGCAGGCAGCTCAAGACTGGAAAAAGTTAGAAACGTCTAGTTAAGAAAAGGTTGAGAAAGAAGAACGTTCTTGATGCGATGGACATCAATTTTCTAACAAGATACAAACATTACGGGTGCTCAAAAATTACCTAGGGTGGATAGCGAGATGGATAATCGAAGATAGATAGATAGATAGATAGAAAACATACTTTATTATCATATTTACAAAAAAAATAAAAATTACACCTTTGAATTGTATGAATACAATCGTCTGTCAGTAAATTGTGGCTAACATTTTAAAGGAAAAACATTTTCAAAACTTATAATACTATAAATAAATAGAAATCTTTTCAATTTAAGGAATGGGAATTGGGCTCTAAAGGAAAGAACAAGTTAATAATAATAATAATAATATTAATAGAGGGAAGGGATTAGCTATGAGGTTAGCATACTGGACTCCCACGCGGAGGTCCCGGGTTCGAATCCAGCTGCTGACCCTTAGATTTTCTCTTCCTAGGAGCTTCTTACAGCTCACTGTCCGGTGATGGACAGTGTTGTCTGTAACGAGAGAACACTGTCCGGAGGCCGCCAGTGCACTGAAAAAAGCTCCGGGCGCCAATAACCTTAGATGTTGACGCGCCTTAAATCATAAAAAAAAAAAAAAATAATAATATTAATAATAATCAAAATAATAATAATCAAAACTATATCCGAGACATGGGTTGGTAATAATATTTAATAATTGAAATTTGCCACTAGAAACATTCTATATGCCATAGATTCTTTAATATAGGCAATTAATGCCAGCCAATTAGAGCCAGAATCATTTCACTTTCTTTTAAGGTCACCTTGTCAAAGAATTTCTTTCTTATAAAACCCAATATTCTACAAAGACCAAAAAAGTGAAGTACATCTTCATTGACGCCCATATTGCACATGCTGCATGTGTAGTTTCTTCCTTGAATATATATATATATATATATATATGGCTTATAGTTTAGGTCAAAGCTCCCCCTCTAATCTTCATAATTAGACCCACTTTGTAGGCATCCAAACCAATATAAGTGGAATTTACTTTGAAAGACAACTTACTTTAAATGTTATGGTACTTATTATTAAGAGCTTTAGAAATGTTAAAGTTAATATAGAACTGATCCGGAGCATTAATAATCTTGTTAATTTCAGCACCAACTCTGTCTGGAGACTGGAAATCTAAACTAACGTCACAATCCAACTTTTGAAGCCAATTGGCCAAATCTTTAGACCACAAAATTGGATAATCGAAGCTAGAGAAGAAGTTCAACATGAACACATTTGAGGAGACGATAGCTAAAGATCTTGCAACGTGGAGAAGAGCATCATTGTTTATATGACGAAGGAAAGCACTCTGTGCAAATCCTAGGGCTGGGAAGGATTGTAATTATTGCAGTAAAGGGATTGTTGGTGTTTGAAAAGATGAGACCATATTCCTACAAAAGAAGTATGTGACCTACAACCGATAAAATAACTTCGTAAAAAACATCAATAACTTGATTACTGGTCTATTATTTATTTTCAATGTTATTTCTGAATTCTAGAAAGTGTTGTTAATATCAAAACCGACATTTCCTCGTTTAGAATACAATAATAATAATCTGACAGTATTTTTATTTGTATATTAAATAAAAGTATTTTCGTGATCTTACACATCGTGAGTGAAAGATAATATTTTCTATCACTAAAAAGTGGAAAGTTATAAATTCATGTAAACGAATTTTAAATGGAATTCCCTTATTCTGTACTTATGTGATTTTAGTGCAAAAATTAGCATATTTCTCCATTGAATATCTAAGAAAATGAAGTTAGCAAACTAGTTTTACAGCTTCAGTGAATTTGTGACTGAGTAAGATTATTAAATTGAGTTCTAGTACAGAAGAAATGAATTTTTTTGCGACCTCTTCTTGCTTCTGTGAAGAAATGAGAGGAAATACGTATTTTCAGATCTAGAATTGTCAATTTCTGTGTGTTTGAAAGTTTAAAACAAAGAACCACCAGAAATCTAGCGAGCTTAGACACGTAATCGTTGCTAATGAAACTAAAGTATGTTTGTAAAACTATTTCTTGTACAAAAAGTGTGACACCAAAAAAAGATTTTGTTTTGTTATCAGTTCCCTAAATACCTCTAATGCTTTTGTATGGGCTTCCAATTGAAAATATATTCAAAGCTTGAAAGATGCAAATCTTACTTCTTTTTGTTTTTTTTTTTTTGCCTTTGACTTCGATTTTTAGTGACTTCAAGCTATTTTCATCTCTGAAAGTTCTTGAAGGAAATTTATTCTCAAAGTAGCTGAAATCATTGCCTTCTGCCGATGCACTAGGTTTTATAATAGATTTTTAGGTAAATTAAAGTTTCGATTGTAGTTGGAAGAACCTCAATATGATAATCGACAAAAACTTCCATCACAAGCGTTTTTCTTATTACATACTTCGACTTGGTCAGGTTTTTCTTTATTTTATTATTATTTTTGGCTGGAAGTGCGATATCGATTATGTAGACTACCTTTTTTTCCTCTTTGTTTTTTAGGGTATCTGGTGGCGTATTGCCAACTGCTCATGGTCAGTTATAATTGGCTGATTCAATTGGATTATTCCATTCAGGCTACTTATCAGCGGAACAAAGATATTTTTAAAGAGCATTGTAGTTAATGGCCGCAAAGAAAATTAACAATAAAAGAACAGTTTCCTTCAATCTATGTTATGTTTTTGTTTTGTTTTAAAGGATCTTTCTTACATCTGCGAATTTCTTCGTCCGATATTATTAATTTTATTGCATAGAGAGTAGGAATAGATAGATAAAAAAATCGTGCAAATAAAAAAAGTACATATTAAATTTTATGTTATATTTTACATATAATAGGCTCGCATGGCGTTATGTAATTAAAGAAGCGAAAAATATAATTAATTGAAAGTATTTATGAAACAATATTAATAACTTGCATTTTGTTTATTAAAGTATGCTCTTAAAAAGCATGAACAATCAATCGTTTCATCATCAAGCGAGGACCGAATTTTCGTACAAATATAACCAGCCGCTGAAAAAGCTCTTTCTGATTCTACACTTGTCGGCACTATTGCCATTAAGAAATCATACACATTTTGTAAATACGTTCCTTTGGTTCCTGTTTTTTCAAAAAAAGTAATTTCTTCTTTTATTTTTTGTTCCAGACTTGGAATTTTTTTAAACGCACGCACGGGTGAAGTATTTAGTGTTTCGTCTATTGCTGCCTGTAGTTTTCTCTTTAATGCGTTTACGTTTACCTTGTCAGATTCTAATATTGTTTCGTTACTAATTTGAAAAGATATTGGAAGGGATGTTTCTTGCACAACTTCCATATCTTCTGTATCTTCTAGATTTTCATGTGTGAGCCGTTTTGTTAAGCTTACAATTTTTTTAATGATTGTAAATTTGGATATCGTTTAAATACTTCTACAACATCTTTTGAGCCTTTTTGCAGATACTGAAGTATTTGTGATAATTCAGTTCGTCGCAGTAAAATTCGAGATTTTAATGCTTCCAATAATTCTAATGCAATTGTAGATTTTTGCTGGGAAAGAGTATTTAACATAAATGTCAAAGAAGCGTCAGCCGTCAAAAGATTTGCATCTTTTCGGCATAATGCATCTACTGTTAATTTTACAGGAGTAAGAGCAGCAATAATTGAAGATAATAAATTAAATTCTTTATCTGAAAAATGATAAATTGTGTATAAATTCAATTTTTATCAACCAATGTAATACAAAAATACCGGTATTTTTACATAAATACCGATTTTTAATTACGGACAAAAATCGTCCGGGATTCCGGTATTCGGGATCCCGAGATCCTGGTATTGTAAGGCCTAGATGTTTTTATGTATAATGATACTTTTTCTTGAAGTTATTGAAGACACAACCTCATCACTTAATGATATCAAAGAAAAGTATTTGGTAATAAGTTCTTGTGAAACAAATATTTGAATAAGGAAGTGAATAATTTAGTTGTAGGAAGGGCTAACACTGAATGTTTGTAGAGTTATGTAGATTGCCAATGGAGTCTTATACACGTACAAAGTCAATGTGGAATATATTCACAGGGGACTGATTCAAAATGTACTCCACTTTCAAAAGTCTGTGAAGCAGCAAGGGGAAATATTTATGTAAAGAGAATCAATTCTGCGCAGTGCTCTTACCTACCCGAGATTTATACTCAACCAGAGGACGGGAATGACGGGAAACCAGAAACATGGAGGTTCATGGACTTGTAGAATAAATGAACTGATTGTCATAAGGTGAACTCCTGCAATACGAAAATTAGTAAGATACGAGTATGCCGTAAAATTAAGCCTGAGTTCTGAATAAAAAACCAGTTATTCATTAAATGAATTTATTGTTCTTTTTTATAAACTTTAAAATACGTTTTGACAATTAAAATTGACACATTGACAACTTAAGCAGGGCTCTAAATAAATAAAAAAATACAAGAAAGGCTATAGATATACAGCTGTTTAGATATCTCAATCAAGGACATTTAATTTGCATTATCCTTTGTAGTGGCAAATGGTGCAAATCTCGATAATAATCATTTGATATTAATAAATATCAATTACTTCTAAAAACTTTCTTTTGGCACCTTCTCCCATGTTTAAAGAGGAACTACAGCAGACAAGAAGATTATCAAAACTCAGTTTCTTCGAAATACTTGTTTAGTCCCCGCGAGTACGAAAAATGATATTGATTTCCTGTCTCTGTGTGTATCAATCGCAGACGCGGAGACACATCAAACATCGGAAATTACGTGGTTCAGTTTACATTGAACATATTTCTACCACGGCATCCGCATTGAAAGGTCGAATTCCAGTAACTGTTTACTTTCACGTTTGTAAAGCTAGGCAACTAATCGAAAATGAGTCATTACCCGAATTACATTTGAATGTGTCTCCGATTTCTGTGAAACTGTTTTCGTTGAACTCAATCTCACTCATTCTGTGCACTACTTACATTTACTCGTAAATGTATTATAAAATAGATAAAGATACGCATATTTTAGGACAGGCAATTATTGTTAAAGTACTTTACTAATTTAGAAGGGGCCTTACGTATGAAGGAAAACGTATCTGCCTAACAGTGTTCAGCGTTGAGACCGACAACAGTTATATCTTTTATTTTAAATTAAACCTTCTGTATTATATTAACTATTGTCAACAGAACTTTGCACCACTCATAGAACTAACACTTCTCTACAATTCGGTACAAATTAATTCATTGAAATTTGAAAAACACTAAAAGAGATATAAAGGTTTGAAAATTGAAGGAATATGAAAACCCCTAAACCTTCTATATCTCATTATCTAATATCATTAGAACGTTGCTATTCTTATAAGTTATAGAGCAAACCTTTCTTTACAATTTGGTAAAGAATTTATTGAAGTCTGAACAATACCAAGAGAGATATAGAGGTGGGAAATTTGAACGAATATGAAAACCCCCAAACTTTAACCTTCTATATCTCATCAACTACTACCATTAGAACAATGCAATTTATACCGGTTATAGAGGAAACCTTTCTCTACAATTTGGTAAAAAATTCATTGAAGTCTGAACAATACCAAGAGAGATATAGAGGTTGGAAATTTGACGAATTCGAAATCTCTCGAACCTTCTATACCTTATTAACTATTATCATTAGAATAATGACATTTATGTCTGTTATTAAGCAAACTTTTCTCTAGAATTCGGTAAAGAATTCATTGAAATCCGAAGAACAGGAACAGAGATATAAAGGTTAGAAATTTGAACGAATATGAAAATCCCCAAACTTTACCCTTCTTTATCTCATTAACTACTATCACTAGAACAATGCATTTTATGTCAGTTATAGAGCAATCTCTTCTCTACATTTTGTTAAAATTTTATTAAAATCTGAACAATACAAAAAGAGATATAATGGTTTGGAATTTAACGAATTGGAAACCCCTCAAACTTTTACCTCCTATATATCATTAACTATTGTCACTAGAACTTTGCGATTATACCTGTTGTACTTTTTCTACAATTCAGTAAAGGGTTCAGTGAAATCTGAACAATAGGTAGGGAGATATACGTATACAAACTCGTATACGTTTGAAATTAGAACTATTTTAAAGCGTCTTAAATGTTACTTTTTATATCTCATTATCTATGTTATCTTCTTAACAAAAACTTACTGTTAAAATGTCAGTAGGTTAACACTTATACCCTTAACTGGAGAGATGTTTTAAAAAAAGGTTTACTGTTGCGGCCCCCAAAGAATTATAAAAAACAATTTTGTTGAGAAGACGTTTTGAATGAAATAAGATGGTATTTTTAAATAGCCAAATTAAACTGCGAATGCAGTACTTTTGTTTAAGAGAAGTAAGAAAAATTAAACTGCGATTCCAGTACTTCTCTCTAAACGACAAAGAGAAAGGAAACTATACGAACTATTGCAATACATCACTTTAATAGGTGTAGGAGCATTATGGTATTTTAGAGTCGCGTAAGGAAGCTTTAATCACGTTGAACTACACTTTCCTGAACAAATATTTTCAAATAAGGGTGCGTAACATCTAGGTAATAAATTCTAAACTATATTAATGAAAATTTAAAAATAAAATTACATACATGGAGCTAGCTCCTGCCCCATTGCAAGTACAGTTTGAGACCTTGAATTAGAAGCAAATACCAATGGATAATGTTTGAATTGAATACAAATGGGACCAGAAAGCTGCTGATCCTGCATTTGATAGTTAATATTGAGGCCAATGCTAATTTGTACACATTGGCCCGATCTAAATGGAAAAATAAGGTGTAAAAAAAAACTTTAAAACAGTGAATTGTCTCCTAATTCGACTAGAAAGTTACTTTCGCTGTCTTTGACATCATATTATTAAAGTAGATGCTGGATTGTGGATGAAGCGTCTTTTTAATTTGTAAAGTAAGAAATGAATGTTATTTAATTAACTACAATGAATATTAGTTATTTAAAATAAAACAAATCAATTAAGCCAGGTTTTTTTAACCAAAAGTCGTTCCTCGTAAACCTTTACTATGATTCTTCTAATGAAGAGGTCAACAACCTCCTCACATTATCAGCCAGTCGGACGACTGCTTATTTCAGAGTTAAGAGGTCAGACAAGATATCTTGCCGTTTCCCCAAGTACAAGTGCGAGTCCCGCTCGCCACAATCGTTTCCCCCAAGATAAAATTTAGCACACTCTCTCTTCAATTTAGAATCTGTCAGCGGTCTATTACAAACCATTATAATTGAATAATGAAATGTTAAAATGGTAAATAAAATAATTGAAACCCAGAAAGTTATCAATAATTAACAAACTCTAGTTGAAATTGGTGGTTTATCTCTTCAACCAGGACTCAAAAACAATCTACGTTTAACATATGCTAATTTTTTTGAAAATTGAAGTATCTTAAGCAATGAACTTTTCAATTTCATTAATAATGTAAGAATAAGACAAGAGTTATTAACGTCTTGACTTTAGCTTACTAATTAGCTTGCTAATTATAAAGTGTCTGACAATCGAATTGTAAAGAGGTTGGTTTTGGCAATGATTGAAGCTAAGTTGGGATGGTTTTGCAATTGGTTAGATCTTCTGGGAACGCACGGTATTGTTGTTGATGCTGAACAAAGCCTGACGGAACAGTTTGGTGATCTCTCTGAGACATTTTTGAAATCTATGATTGCATCAGAGAAAAAAAAAAATTATTATAAAAGCAAATAATAGTACTCTCATCCTCTCTATCAGTTTCTAACCTTTAATTTCAAAAATAATTACCTTTTTTCTCAATCTCCTAAAAATGTTAAATATATTATCAAAAACAAGGTCTGAAATGCTAAATTTAACCTACAAAATCTGGAACTCAGAGAGATCTCCAGACTGTCCTGTATGTAATTTAGAATGTATTGAGGACTTGCATCACTACATGACTGTATGCTCCAAGTATAATGACTTGCGTCTTAGGTATTTTGGCAGTATGCAGCTTCTTACCTCTGACTGTTTGGAGGTAATGAATGGTAGGGATTGGTCGGCTCTTGCTGCCTATGTTCGGGATGCGTATCACCGTCGCTTGAGCATTGTTAAAGAGATTGTTTTGTAATTTTATTACTATTATTATTTACTGTTTCTGTTTTGTAATGTAAAAATTGAAATTTAATTTGTTTATTTTTATGTAACCTTATTATTACTCATTATTATTTTTCTTTTTGTATTAAGTGGTAACTCGCCTGACAGTCTATGACCAAGGCTATACATTTTGTTATAAAATTCGTAAATCACTGTTTTAAATAACATTGAAATCACTGAAACTCTTAAACGTCACAATAACTGCTTAAAATATAGATTCCAGGTAGTTTTTCTTGATGTCGTTCAAGTTTCTGGACGCAACTGGCACTCATCGCTCACAAAACTCAAGGGATTGTATGCTAATCTCTGTATATTAGCTAATCCTTCAATACTATATCTCTCAGTAACTTTTCCACCGTCATTTGTGGGAAATACCTACTCTCCAGTTTTATCAGTTCGTGCAGGAGTTCTCCACGATAATTTTTGTTGCCTTATTCTTGACACTAAATACATCGTTGATATTATTAAACATCGACAAATTCTTCTTTTCGTACACGCCGAATTACAGTGAACATTTCTTTGATAAGCACGACGTAGTTGCCAATAGCATCCTTCAATCTCAATGTTCTTGAGCCTTAAATAAAAAACATGTATTTAACAAATTAATGTAGTTTAAGTTAGTTCAATAGATATTTACCGATTAAACAGTTCTGAGTCTTCCGATATTCGATGCAATTTTATTAAAATACCAACATCTAAAAGCAATTTAGCATTTAACTGTTCCTTTATTTGAAGAATTTAATATAAATGTAGTAGCATGCAATTTAAAATTGTTTTTGTTATCCTTCTATTTTTATAGAATGCTTACTGTTAAGTTCTTAACATATATCTAAATGAGCCCTCTGACGGTCGTATGACCAAGAGTATGGTCTGTCAGTTGTTTATATTTTTTGTATATATTATTATTGTATTTTTTCTTTTATAAATATATCTAAATGAGTAACAGAATTATATCGGTAAATTATTTTACTATTCAAAAATGTATTCAGAGAAAAACCTTGAGTTTAGATGTGCCACAAATTGTTGCGTAGTAAATTGAATTTGAACTGCAAAAATTATAGTAAATTTACTTAAAATCAAATTACTTGAGCTGAAAACAAAATTAAAACATTTTAAACAACTGTTTAAAGTCTTTATTAGTTTTAGCAAAAAAGCTGGATAAGAATTAATATTTATCTTTTTTTGAAGGTTACTGTTGAAACTTATTTGATTCCATTTGCCTTCCAAGATCTGGATGAAAATAATGTTTTGAAATTAGATTTCCTAGCAACAGTTTGTCACATTTATAGGACAGGTTCTTGATATTAACTGGAACTAGTTCTGTTTATTTATAAACCACAAGTGTTCTGAACTCTAATACTGGATTATAAACAACTAGCTGCTGCTGTCACTATAGAAAAAATTTCTTCATCTGGCACTCATTAGTTTGATCTGTGAGGAAGATTATATCCAATCAGCAGAAAGTTATCTTTAAATATCTCTGAAGCTCTGAGAGAATGCAAATTAACAACCTATAGGTGATTACTAATATGCTTTTCTTCAAGGTTCGACCACATCTTCCTTAATAAAGATTAAGAAATTAAGTTATTTGAAGTTATTTAATTTTTGTATTTCTTCGTATCTGTTTTTCTAATAGGTGTAAAGTAAATTTGGCAGTTAGACGCCAAGCCACGCCTAAAAAATAAGCGATTATTTTACTTAATATTAAAATAAGTTTGAGTATGATAAGTACTTAAATCTTTAAGCATGAGTTTAAGGCTGCTTTTAAAAATTAAGTTCTTAGTTAAAAATTTAAAAGAAACAGTGATTTTAGGTTTATCAAAATGATCAAAGTGATGCGACGGGTGGAAATAGGAAAAGTATTAATAAAACTCTAAAATAACTTAAACTAAGATGTTTACATTATTCTACGGATCAGAGGTGATGATTAATAATTGTCCTCTTTCTGGAAGTAATCTGATGACTTGGAATCTTAAGGCTAAAAACAGTTTTCAGTGGTACGATCCTAATGTAGAAGGTCACAAACTTACAGGCTAGGTGCTCGCATCTGCGTGACCAGTGTAAAAACCAGTTGCGTTGTTTACTTTCGAAAAATAAGAGAAATCAATAAAAGTAACTTCATGGTTCACCCTTATTCTGTCAACGGCTGCTTGCAGGGAAATCTAGTAAACTTTGCCATGAAGTTGGCAGAATACCCTAGAAATTTCTTTCAGTTCTATTGATTGGAAGAAGTTTCATGAATTATTTGAGCTGATGGGGTCAGCTTTTACTTTTAGTATAGACTAAGTGTACTATCTGAGGAACGGTTGTTTATAACACTGAGGTAAATTAAATGTTTTTTTTAAGGGGTGTGCTTGCGCCCTAAAGGAGAACAATACTCCCTCTGGGGAACAGCTGGCTTTATTTTCTACTACCTACGACAGTCGGAGGGCAGTATTAAGTATTCACTGTATCTTGCAGGCGGTGATCATGTTTTAAACAAACAGCGTATCCAGATATCGATGTCCATAAAAATCCTCATTAACTTTCGATAGTCTCACCAGTTCCCTTTTGCAACCTTGTATTTCGTTTCAAAGTATTTTTTTTTTCATCACCTCAATTTGTTGATTCTGCGAAGGTGAATTAAGAACAGAGCCGAAGGATTGGATGACAACAGGACCCGAATTAATCCCTTGAAGGAACGGAAACAATCATCCACAAATGGTCATGGTTCTGGTTCAAGAATACAATCGTTTTAGAATACTCTAAATCGCAGAAACCGCCAAGACCATTGCTTGCTGTGAATCTCATTTTTTATTACGATTATAGTGTCACCTATTCAAAGCTTTATATTCCATTCATGTGACATTCATTAGTTTTAGAGAGTGATTTTACAATAATATATTTGATTCTAACAAAAAAAACAAAAAAAAAAACAAAACAGAAATACTGCAGATTAATATAAGATAAAAAAAAACAAAAAAAAAACTAGTAATGGAAGATAGAAGACTTGTGTATTTGAACATTAACATCCCTCTAAAAAAAAAACAACTTCAATAACATTTTTGGTACTGGGCACCACAAAATGCCTTCTTGAGCATCATAAAGTAAAATTCCTTGAATCTTCTGGAAAAATAATTGTTTTTCTTTATGGAGAATGTGCGAATTAACTTTGAAATGCATTGTACGGCTTTGAAGTTCCAATTGAAGACCTCAGAGAGCGCTGTGTGATACTATGCAACCTTTACCATAAAGGCAAACATTTTAATGGTTCTTGCTCATTGCTTGAGTATAATTACTTTGCTTTCATTATTCATCTTTGCTTCCTTAATTTTATGTTATTTATTATTATTAATTTTATTAGTATTTTAATAAAAAAAATAGTGATTATGGAGTTTTTCTTCAGAAGTAAAACGCAACTTTTGTACGAGGTCACTAATTGCAATATTAATGACCGTATTTTAATCACAGTCTGCATCTTTTTTTGCACAGCATGCAATCTAAGCAAGTTATAAAATGCCTTAAATGAGGATATTGACAAATAGAAAACTATTTGAATTATTAAAAGAAAACTTTTTTAGATTTTGTTAGAGTGGTCGAATAATGTTTAGAAACTCTCCAGTTAGGAAAAATAATAAAAAATCAAACTGGGTTAAAGCAATTTTTATTCTAGTTTACAATAACTCAGTAATAAAATCTTGGAAATCAACTGGACCAGTCCTTGGATGTAAATCCATGAAATAAATAAAAGAAAAAAATAAAAACCTAGTCTACAGAAATCTTGTACAGTAATTTATTGATAAAAGTCAAACTCTTGACAAATACGCCCACTTAATCACAGATAATATTTATCCAAGAAAACAACCAATTTACCTACTTATTTCCCGCTTTAACTTCCAAATATACACACTAAAATTGATCTATGACCATGATGAAAATAAGATTGATCGTTGTTTCAAAAGAACATCAATAAAAGATTCGTCCAGGTGTGGAACATGTTCAGAGTGGGCTCAATTGGTTGATAATAATCTTGATTATAGATTGCTATTAATTTTTACCAAAAATATACGAGGGTCGTTTGAAAAGTCCGTGCAAAAATAAAAACTACTTAATTTTTTGGGGTAAACCTTTTTTATTTTTCAACATAGTCTCCTTTTAGGCTTATAAACTTCGTCCAACGCTGCTCTAGTTTGTTGATCCTTTCCAAATAATAGGATTTGTCCAAGTCTGAAAAATAGCCATTCGTTTCTGCAATCACCTCCTCGTTTGAATAAAATCTTTTTCCCGCCAGCCATTTCTTCATATTGGGGAACAAATAGTAGTCCGAGGGAGCCAAGTCTGGAGAATAGGGGGGACGTGAAACGAGTTGGAACCCTATTTCCATTAATTTTGCGACCACAACTGCTGAGGTGTGAGCTGGTGCGTTGTCGTGATGGAAAAGGACTTTTTTGTGGGCCAATCGTGGGCGTTTTTCTTGCAGCTCGGTTTTCAAACGGTCCAATAACGATGAATAATATGCACCTGTAATAGTTTTACCCTTTTCCAGATAGTCGATGAGGATTATTCCTTGCGAATCCCAAAAGACAGTCGCCATAATCTTTCCGGCCGAAGGAACGGTTTTCGCCTCTTTTGGTGCAGATTCCCCCTTGGTAACCAATTGTTTAGATTGTTCTTTGCTCTCAGGAGTGTAGTGATGTATCCATGTTTCATCCACAGTGACGAAACGACGCTTAAAGTCCTGCGGATTCTTCTGGAACAGCTGCAAACCGTCCTTGCAACACTTCACACGATTTCGTTTTTGGTCAAACGTGAGCAATCGCGGCACCCATCTTGCGGATAGCTTTGTCATGTCCAAATGTAGATGCAAAATATTATGTACCCGTTCATTCGAGATGCCCACAGCACTAGCAATCTCACACAGCTTCACTCTTCTGTCATCCATCACCATATCATGGATTTTATCAATGATTTCTGGAGTAGTAACCTCAACAGGGCGTCCAGAACGTTCAGCGTCACTTGTGCCCATATGGCCACTCCGAAAATTTTGAAACCACTTATAAACTGTTCTAATCGAAGGTGCAGAGTCACCATAATGTTTATCAAGTTTCTCTTTAGGTCTCCTAAGGCGTTTTGCCTTTCATAAAGTAGTGTTTAATCAACACACGAAATTCTTTTTCGTCCATTTTTTGAAAACCACTCGACTTCCTCGATTCAAACGAATGCCAAACACAAAGAAATAGACCGATCTGGCAGAAACTTGGTGTGTGTTCTTCCAAGAGATGCTACTAACTAAACATAACCTCGATTCGCGCCAGTGGTGCTATCTCTCTGACATTGCACGGACTTTTCAAACGACCCTCTTATATACTGTAGGTCGACTTTGCTTCAAATATTTAAACTCCAAATTTGACATCTATTTTTGAAAGCTTACTTTAGTGATGATAAAGTTATAATATTTCAGTTAGTTTTTTTAGTTAGCTTTTTCAGCTGGATGAAGAGGGATTTTTATGAAATTTTTATTAAAAGACAGAAATACCTTATTGATGCTTCTAAAGTTTACAAAAAAAAAGGTTTAAGAGAAGGGTTTGTCTGAATCACTCTTTTCCAGTCTCTCACTCTATCTTTTAATCTCAGTCCAGTCTCTCTAAATTTACTGTTCTATAAAAGCCATGTATACAATTTAAGTAAAATTCAAAACCAAGACCGGAAAGAAATGGAAACCAGAAAATGGTAAGTTTGGACAAGAATGGAGAAAAATTTGTTTCAAGCTGCTCAACAAGTGGGCAGATATTGTATAAATACTTGACAATTTGACCTAAAACAAAATGGTGTGTAGGGCCTTTCCTATGTAAACAAAACTATGAATATTGTGTTTCGCCTATGGCATGTTTACGACAGGGTTTAAATAAATAGAATCATTATATATTTGCCTTTTTGGAAATCAAGTCATTATTCTATTTTTATAGTTAACTAAAATACCGTCCTGTCAAGATTTGTTATTTAAATTTTTCCTACTAAAAACACACATTTCAAGGCACACTTAAAAACACTCTTATTTGATAGATTCTAGATTTTAAAAAATAACTATTTCGGTAAATAATTTGAAATAAATAATTGAGGAGCCAATATAGATTAAGAGAGGTGAAGATACAGTACAAGCTCGATTAACCGGGCTGACCTCCGGCTATACCCACCCCGTAAAACTGAAATCCCGGTTAAACCGAATACATAGTAAAATGACTGAAGACTAGCTTGAGATCAGGCTGCTCTCTGGGAAGATGAAAATAATGCCGGTAATTATCCATAAAAATATTGCATATAACCATGAAGTTGAAAATCAACCATTTACGACACGTAAATCCCATGGTCTTTTGTAAGACCGTGGTAAATCCCAAGAAATTCAGTACTAATTGCACCATATTTTGGGTTTTTACATACATACATAATGACTCTTCAAGAAAATCAGGTATAAAAGAGTTGCTGCCACGCCTACATTTATGTTACATCGGAAGACAAAAAATTTTCCTGTCGCCACCGAAAATTAACTTTTGTTTCGGCGCCGATCCAGGTGTTCTTATGATGACTCAACATGATCCCTGTTAATCCGAATTCCGGTTAACCGAGGGCCGGTTAATCGAGGTTTCACTGTATTACAATTTTTTGTTTTTTAAATTTTTATTAAATGGTGGGTTGGTTGCTGGTTTTGGACTGTAATCACTATGGCCTCGAAGGAAATGAGAAGGTGGATTCTTTGACCAAGAATGGGGCAACAATAAGCCAACACCTCTACCCCCTCTTAATAAGGAATAATTCAGTAGGCTTCCTGCTAAAAAAGAAGAAGAGAAAGTATACTAATCTGCATCTGAGAGGAAGATTTGAGAGATGTTGCTTTATAAACGGCTGCCCACAGAATTGACAGCGAAGAAACGCAGAAGTGGCTAACATTATAGCAGCCACAGGTCACGACTTTACAGCACGGCCATCTTCAACCATATCTGTGTAGTGGACGACTCCCTTGCTTGTCTTCTTTGCAAACCAGCGAGACATGACGCAGAACCACCTTTTCTCATCTGTTTAAAACTGGGCGAAGTGCACGCTAACTGTGCTACCCAATTACCGTTATGTATTCTGTAGTATTTTTGTATTGGACTGGAAGATTATGTCTAATAGCCTAAAACGACTTTAGGGAATCTAACGTGGGGCAAAAAATAAATATTTTGTTTGATTTCATTTCTTTAAAATTCAATCTTTGAGCGACTAGGCTTTAAAAAAATTCTCACTTTAATCATTCTAGTTGTAGCTTTTCTTATATTTACAAATTATTCCTTGATAAATCCATCAATAATGGTGAATTTTATTTTACATACGAGATTTTTCACATTGTTATGTATTATTCTTTGAATATTTATTAGCAATAGAAGTGTCGTCTATATTCACGAAAGGTGAGTAATGGGCTGATATTTAATGGGATCCGGCGCGATAAGCTATAATAAATATATCACTTAAAAAAACCTATAAAAATATATAAATCCCCTCATAAAAAAAGGGCCATTCCTTATCGTATTATTCGATCAGTAGTGCAGCTTTTATTAAAACTGTGCGGTAGGACAGTGGTATAAGGGTTGACAAAAATTGCAAGAAAAACTATAATGTTGAAAAATACCCAACTTAGAACGTTTTTTTCTTCTTTTCCTATAGAATTCCAAAATTTTCTTTGAAATAAAGGGTACATCCTCGTATATAAGAATAATTTTTTTGCAACCACACAATAGGTTTTCAGAAAAATGTTGCAAAAAATTGGCAAAAACGGAGTTTTTAGACATTTTTCTTGTTGTCCTTTTTATCGTTACCTTTTTTTTGTAAACAACGTAGCGCCTAAACGTGTTTCATCGAGGTGCCATTCAATTTGATATTTTATGTAGATTTGTATTTTGGGAGGGATCTTGACGTCATACATCTACTAAGTGGGGAATCTGCTCCATATAAGAGAGACCTCATAAAAATTTATTATGACCAATATCTCTGCAAATCAAAGCCTAAATTCAAAAAAAAATTCAGAAAAGTGGCATTAAATGACATAAAAGTACCATCCTTCTCTTACAACTACTAAGAGGAAGTTTTGCAATTCCCACTTGATGATGATGATTCTTACTTTTTATTTTCCAAATTAAATCGACGTTTCATCTCTGCATCTACCTTAATAATATGCTGTCAAAGACAGAGAAAGTAACTTTTTGGTCAATTAGGAGACAGTTTCCACATTTTCCGATGGTTTTTACTTTATATTTTTCAACTAAGATCGACTCTACATCTTAGATTGCACATTGGCCTTGTTATAACTATCAAATACAGAAACAGCAAGCATTCCAGTGAAATTAGGGAACAACTTCTACTTTTTCCAAAGGTTTTTACTTCTTGTTTTTCAAAATAGATCGACCCTACATGTACAATTCAGCATTGGCCTTAATATTAACTGTCAAATACAGAAACAGCAGCTAGCTAACAGGTCAAATTAGGAGATATTCATTAAATCGCAACTAGATTACACTTACGACCATATTTCTTAAAGGTACATCTTAAAAGGAGCGTTGAGGCTTGATTATATCACAGATTATCTGTTTTTTACAAATAAGACAGCAACACGTGGCGCAACTTCGAAATGGCAGTTGTATCTTATAATTGAAATTTTAGTTCTGACCGTTGAACTCAAATTATACTTATACTGAGTGATTAATAATTTAAACAAAGTTATTCCTAGTTAACCTTCTTCTAAAGGTTATATTTTTGTGGTTTTATTCCCCTTTAAAAGGAAAAATAACAAGAGTCCTTGTAACGAGAAGATATTCCTTTTTGTATGGCGGTACATACCATATCAGCTATTTCCGCTCTACTTCATCCTTCTATACTTCCTTCACCACCTAAATTCTGTATTGAAGCGTTATTTTTATTTATTTTGTAATATAATAGAAATATTTATTTTCCAGTCCAAAGTAAAATATATATTATTTTATTTTTTTTTTTTGCATTCAAAAAAAAACCTTTAGGTACAATGGAAAGATTAGTGCAGCGGATTCCTTCTGAGGATCCTCTTACAGCTCGATGAACGGTGACAGACAGTGATGTTTTGTTACGAGACTCTCTCCGGAAGTGGAATACACAAAACATACTGCTCTTTAAAAATTAACTTCTAAATATCTCTCAGATTATTTCAATATTTTGGAATATCTTGGACCTTTTTTTTTTGGTCTAAGTTTATCATTTCTTTCTTCCTTCTTCATTATTTTCGCTTGTAAGAAGATTTGTGAAGAAATAAGTTGAAATTTTGATACAATATTTTGAGATCTTCAAACAAAGTGAGTAGAATTTACATTTGTGGATAAATCAAACGTGTAAAGTAAGTTCATACCATAAGGGTTACTCGATTATCCACTTCTTCAGGTATTTTAATGGGTTTGAGAACATCCCAAGTCTATCAACTTGGACTGAAGTTGTACTGACACCTCTAACACTTGTAACAAAGTACACTTTGCCTATAGTGATTGAACTTTATGAGTTCAGTAAACCCAAATAGTGACCAACTCCACCTCATTACACTAAATTCAATCAAATTACACACTTAAAAGATGATGGTACAACTACGGGACCCTTAAGAAGTGAACATAGTCTTTATTAGCCATTAATGATTTGGTCTTAGTAGTAGCCACAGAACTTTTATTACAACGTTTAACCCAAAACCATTCTTCTGAAGATTTGAAAATTACTTATTAGTTTATTCGGTTGGTTTAACACGTTCCTAATTAGTACAAAATACTTCACTGAAAAATGTGTTTTAAAAATACAATACTGGGAAGAATTACTTAACGATTATTAATTAGTAGTTACTGAAAGGTTCATTGTAGGTACATGAAGGTCGTTTGCCTCGTTAGACTCACACATTTACTTGAAAGGAAGAATGTACGAGAGATGTAACTTTTATAATTTGGCTTTAAGCCAACAATTGTCTACTAAAGAGCCAACTGGGTTGTCTCGTGTTATGTTTATTTACTTGTTATTCTTAATATTGATGGTGTTATGTTCGCCGACCCGCTTATTAACCCTTCGCTTTTATTCCATTTTCTTATTTAACATATTTATATAAGATTTTTATTAAGTAGATGTTTAATATATCTAATTTTAATAATTAATTTGGTTAAAAATTAATTTATAACAAGTTTTATAAAACTTCTTTTGCTTTTAGTCTGACCGAAATAACTTGGTGTTACTGGCCAGATCAGTTTTGGCAGATGTCCACTTATTATTTTTCCTATTTAGTATTTAAGAAATCACATGTGTATCAGTTCGCTGTCTACCCAGAATAGATATAAGATATTCGTTGAAAATTAAAAAAGCTGCAAATGATTCTGACATTAGAAAACATCATTTAAAATTCCAGAAATCTTTTTATAGTTTTTCATCGTTGAAACGATAATTCCTTCAAACTGGGTGTTCTTGAGCTTAATTAAGCCGCTTAATGGGCACTTCAAGAAGATCTTGATGGAATGCTTCTGGTCAGGATCTATTGCTTTGGATTCAATCAAGATCTATCGAACAATATGAAGCTGGTTGTATCAGTCATAAGGATATACAAAATGAATTATTCTCGTAAAAGGAAATCACTCTTCAAAAGGTTCCTTTAAACACGCCTTCTTTGGAATAGAAGGACGAATTGGTTGATAGAGCAGGAAGCATTGAAGTTCAACCAGTCTTACTGTTCAAAAGGACTGAAATGTTTGTTGAAATTAGAACAATAGGTAAGTATACAAAAGCAAAGCACAAAGAACGTAACTAGCAGTAGGTACTTTTGATTGTGAGCGTGAATCAAAGTTTGTACTGTGTAATATTTATCAGAGCTTTGATTGAACATAACTTCCTGAATTCATTTATAGATGATTCATGCTGGGTTATCTTAAATGATTAGCCACCTCTGGATTCGTAATAATTAGTTTAAACTAATTAGTTTAAAGTCAGTTCAGGTGTACGTAAAAAAAAAACTACAAAGTCTGTACTTTCTTTTGAAACTCTTATTTTCAATAAGTATAAAAGCCTGTGCCTCTAAAGACTCTTGGGTCGCAATCAAGTTCTGCTCGTTATTATTCGTATCAAATTTCCTTTTTAAAATCACTAATTTTTTTTTCAGAAGAATCTGAAGAAATATGTAAATTAGTTCATTACTAGCTGGATTGGAATTAATTAACAAAGCTCAGCTAAACTCCAAGAAGTCTGGCTGTATATTCTCTCCTAGGAGCTTGTCTGTTCATCCTGGTGGTGCCCCATGATTCAGAGTTGAGAAAACACTGCTCAAAGATTGTCAGGTATTTGATTCTGCAAGCGCCAATAGCAAAGATGATAGAACGCCATTAAAACAAAATAGAGAAGGATAAAACTACCTTGATTGGGATCGTCAAGCAATTTCTAGCTTTAAAACAAAAATAAAGTTTTTCCAAAAAAAAGAAGAAAAAGAAAACACTGAGACAAAAACTTCTCAAGTTTTACCTAATTTGAGTAAACATTAACACAAGTCACGTATTATCTTCATCTGCTTAAATACACTTTGCTAAATATCGCCTGGCAGGATTCTTAGCAGGGTATAACGGGTTCTTGCATTGCATCAAGCAAAATGTCATCATTCTTTAGACCAATTAATTTAATTCTATTGATTTAGTCGGCACTCCATGATTAAGGAAAACATTAGAACATGGAAAAATCAAAAATCTATTTATATAACATAATAGTCTCCTGCTGGTGTACTGTTTTTACTACTGGCTAACCCAAGCGTACGCTACCAAAACTATTAATTCATTCTACTTAAGAAACGAAGATATTTTGGGTTATCCATGCCTAACCTTATTGTACTATTTAGCCTAGAATAGCCATCTGTATCCTTCTAGTGCAATTTATCCAAATTTTAATTTCCCTGCTGCAAAATTACGAAAAACTGGTGAAGAGTGTTGAGTCAAACAGTTCACTTTCTCTTGCACGCTTTAATAATGATACCAAAAATTTAGTTTGATTAAACTCCGGCTGAAAATACTTTGAAATTTAGATCCGTCCCATATCTTAAACATTCGTGATATTCTCAGAGATAGTGTGATCATTAGTTAGATCAGAAATAACTTCTGATCTAGTTTTTACAGTATCTTTTAATTAGATACTTGTATATTCCAATAAAGGCTATTTTAAAGTAACCTTGTTACTATTATAAATTGCCTAATAACATAACGGAAACTAATTTCATGTACACTAAATGATAAAATGGACAAAAATTATGGCCACGGTCATTTAATATTTTTGATAACGTGTTATCTTGAGTTCCGGAATGGGTTCATTAGATATGGGGGCTTCCATTATCAACAAGTCTTTTATAATTTTTCGTTTTTTTTAATGATTATTTTAATAGTAATTATTTTTATGTAACAAATAGATTTTTATATATGATTCATTTTTTAATTTTATCTAAATCGATGTGATTGAAACGTTTTCTTGGAAATGATGTTTGTCAAGTGAATAGGGCGATTACGTTGTGAAACTATCACATCATATCAATTTGTTATTGCTTCGAAATATTGATCGAATCCTTAACATTATTTCAGAAATTAAATATGTTCCTTTTTTGTTGAGTAGTTAAATCTATACGGTTAAAGTTCGACTTACTGTGAATCGATGTTGTAAGTATTATTTCATAAGAAAAGCTTTTACACATTTCCTTAAAACTGATGAACTATTTTGTGCTTATAATTAATGCTTCTTTCATTTTATTTGAAATATTTTTATAGAAAAAGTAATTGCAACTTTTGGACGGTGAAGAGTCCAAGCTTTTTCTTATTATTTATGCTTAATCGAAGTATTTTTAGCATTAAATTGAACCATGGCTGCTGCATTTTTAGATCGCATTGGTTTTTTAGATAATCTATACGGAATCCAGAGGTGCACCAAGAGGAGCTAATCCTTTATCCCCTAAAAACATACTAATGGTGAGATTTTTAACCACTATGCTACAATGCACTACGTCTATGTCGGCCCACTATTTATTACCGCGAAGGAACACCTTATATCTACCAACATTTCCCTTTATATTTAAAGTAACTATTCGTTTTAAAAACAATTTGTCCATCAATTGAAGTAAGACCAAATACTGTATGTGTACAAGTCATATTTTGGGTTTCTTTCTTTGACATTGCAGCTCCTTCTTAGTTAGGACTCCCAAATAAAGCAATTATAAATTCGCACAGATAAGTATTTTAGTTCACTTTCCTAGATTTACTAGATCACATTTATTTTAAATCCATTCACATTATCGTCAATTTCAGTCTTATTTTTACCAAGCGTTTTAAACTGCAGACTAGATCATCTTCAGGGCTTGTACTGATTAATTCAACTATTAATTTTGATTATATACTTTAAAACTGTACTTTAAAAAAACTGTTTTTTATCATTCTACGTTTGGGAACTCTTCTTTTGATTACCAAAACAGTCTCAACCTAATAAATAATTAACAGTTACCCTTTGAGATTACCATATAATTTTTATATTAACTAACATGTACAAAAAAAGTATTATTATCAAGAGCTAATTGCATTATTAATCGATACATGCCCTGCAGATTACCAAGATTGAAATTGGCAATAATTTCTCTACAATGGAAAAAATAATCAGAAAAGATCGATAATACTAATAAAAATTTGCAAAGAATGATGAAGGTAGAAAGCGATCTATTGTAATGTTAATTGTTAACGAGGACTTATCTCATATTTAAAAGAGAAATATTTGATTCAGTTAATTTAGAAACATAAACTATAGTTATAACAATATATAGCAACTCTTGGAATGTGCAACTTGATGGAACTGGATACCTGGAATCTAAGGTAGGACATGTATATCTAGAGCTCTAGTTTTACCTGGAGCAGTCCAGCGTGGGCACTTCCTAAAACCATTATCGTAGATATTTTATGTGTAGGCCACTTTCTTCACTGTTAGGATTCTTGCACGCTTTTACCATTAACTTACAGTGTTCCCCATCATCAATAGTATTTGAAGGCGTAGTCATTACGTAAAACTATTTGTGTTGTAGCAAATTACTTTGCAATTTTTTTTTTTGTAAGGACCTATCTTACACTAAGTGAACTATCTCATGTCTTACTTTTTACCACTGGTTGCCCTTTAGATACCTGTTTTCAATTTCAATTTAGCGCTTTGTATCAGTTTGTGAAAAGATCTATACGATTTGATCAATTAATGAATATAAACCAGAAATTTAATTTTCTTTTACTGCTTTGTTTCTTAAGTTGATTTTTACAGATGTACGTTTCTACAACATGAAGCTGAGACATAGAACATAGACATGAGTATCGTAAAGGGAGAAAATCCCACTGATGAAATCCCAAAGAAGAGGAATACATCCAGTGTGCACTGGCTTTTCGTTAAGAAGACTGTATAGACACCAGATCTTCATCCATCGTAGAGGATATCCTGACATTGCAGCGATTTGGATTACTAGAGAGTTATTATTTCTTTATTTTAAGTCTTTATTCGTGAAATTTACAGAAATAACCTAGCAAAGATTTTATATCACCGAAAAGAACGTAAAGATTTAATTTCTATTTCATTGGTGGAATAGTTAACCACTAGTAGTTCAATTTATTGTATCGATAGTTACATATTTTCAATTAAAATTAAGAAAAGGAAACAAAGTAAAGCTTTTTATCCAAATTTTAAAAACTTTTGGAAATGTGATTAGATCTACAGTGTACGATAATATCTTTGACTTCATTCGAGGTGGCACACATGTTGAATTGTTCAATTCATCCTTCAAAACCGGTCTGTGGCCATTGAAAAATATCGTCCAGTCACTTCTCATTAGGTAAGCAATAAGTAGCTCTTTTAATGTCTTTTTTAAATTCATTTTATATTTGATGGCCTCCCAAGTAGATATGTATTATGTATTAGCTAAATCTCTGGAGCGTTTTCAGAGAAATTTCTCGGGAAACTGAAGATTGTAGACTCCAAATGAACAGGTTCACAGAACACCTCCAAATTTATTTGCACCACTCATATTTTGATTACATTGAAATCGAAGAGGTATTTTGATGGTTTAGACTCCAGAAATTCGAGTGAATTAAATCATTGAATTAAAAGGAGTTCCACATTAAAAACCAAATTGTTCCTTGTTCAAAATAATTTAACCGTTTTAACCAATTTTTCTTGATTTCTTATAAAATTTATTATTAAAATTGCCCTTTAATGTGATTAACTTTTTGCAATTAACAATCTTCCTTCCTCTGATGTGGCTGAAGGTGAACGACGCCTTGTTCCAGGAAGGTTTTTATATTGCATACTTATTTAGGAATATCTCTCATTAAGTCTTGCACTTCCTTTGATTTTGTAACTTACGACAATACCACCAGCTTGATGGCCAGTTTTATGGCCCATATGAAGAATGCATTATTACTCAGTCGGAAGCTACGTGGTTATAATATTAATTATTAGTATTTTAAACATACTTTGTTAAATAATTTATAGCAGGAAGGAATGCGTAAGCTTTTAACTTGAAAGATCTACAGAAATTCAGTAATAACAGGATTGACAGAAAATACTGTAGGTGCTGTTTATTTTGACACACACATGAGAACAGTATTTCGAAAATTTACAGACAACATTTTTTATATCTAAATCCAAAGTTCATTATCTAAATCTAAATTCAATGGGTCCAAAATTCTAAGAACAAAAGTTAACGCTCCCTTCTACGTCTCCAATCATACTACTATACACTCTGATCTCAACATTCCTCTCGTCTCTGAAATAACCCAATCTCGATACACAAAACTCCTCTCGAATCTACACAATCATTACAACCCTCCTGATCCACAACATGTTTGCTACAACACTTCCTTCAAATCCACATCGCAGACTAAAGCGGCGGTGGCCACGCGATCATCTTAACATATAACGCCGACCTTCTAGGATGGTTGCTGTGTAAGCTTACCAATCTGGCGAACTAACGGCTTCCATCACTGGATGGTCGTCGTTCACTACACTTACGCCTCTTGGCGCACATGCATCTGCGCGTGTATGTATTCGCTTATATATTCGTGCTTATGCATTTGCGCTGACCTTCTCATCTCTTTTGCTTGTCGTATTGACTACAGTTGCCAAAAAAAAAAAAAAAAAAAAAATCAATGGGGATAGTATTTAGATGCACTCTTAAAGGCAATAGCTCTAGACTGCAATTGCAAAACGAAGATTCCCAAGTCGATCTAGACTTGTGGCAACGAACTGTGGCGTTCATCCAAAACTTCCACTTCAATCCTATGTAGTTCCTACAAATAAAATTCAACAATGACCTAAATATTCCCTTCCTAGCTGAAGTAAACAAAGTAGAATCAAAGAATGGGAACTACAAAAAAAGGACATGAAATGGCGCTAACTCAATTCCTGAGCCCAATCGCAAGAGATCCATGAAGAATATTAAGCTTAAGGATACCCTAGAGATTATTAAGGATTAGTGCAGGAAGGATCTTAACGCTGATGGCCGGACATGCACCACCGGGCTCGTCACTTGTTTAATATAAAGATATTTTGGCCAGCTCAATGTCAGCGATGTGAAATTGAAGAATGTACTGGGATAATCTGAGACACTCTATTTTAGGCGATAGGTTTAGGAAACATTTTACCCTTTCAACGGACAGAATCAGCTCAATTGAAGAAAATTACATGAAAGTTAATTATCAGATTTTTAAATCGATTAAATTTACGGTTCATAACGAGGAAGATAAAAAAAATTAGTAACTTTTTTTATATATTGTAATTTTTTTTGTTAGATTTCATATTTTGCCTGCGTTGCCACTACTAAATACAGACATTTAAGGTCGATGAGTTGATAAAAAAGCCAGTTTAAGTTGTCTGTGTATGTGTAGGTCCAACAAGCGAACCATAGCTATGGCGTATGTTGCAATGTTCGATTGTGGCACATATTCAATCTAGGCAGCACATGGTTAACGACCTTGACTGACTAGGGCGGTGCTTATGGAATAGTAGATCAAGCAAGCAGCGAATTTCAGGGCAATCATACATAGTAAAACTAATTATAAAAGTGTAATAGAAAATATATTCCCAAAATTTCGTAACTACAAACAGACAAATTACTTTATATAAAGTTCGGTCATGGCCGCTACATATATAGTTAGCCTCTCCTCCAATAGACAGACTTAACATACCAAATGCTATACAGACAAACCGACAGACACATTTCTACGCTCACGTACACATGTATACTGCAATGCCCAAACTAAGGCAGACAAGTCAAAGTGGGGATAATGTATTTCCTTGAAATGTATTCATCATACACACATCCATCTAGTTAAGACTTGAAAAAAATTAACCCTACTTTCAACCTGTGTTCTCCCCCACAGTCTAAGAAGGCGCTATTGTTTTCGACTTGAATTAACCATTATGATTTGTCATCGAAGAAAATTAGATGCACTTTCTTTTGTTCAAGTTTCACGACATTTATGTTACGAGGAAAACTAATCTCGAGGAACACATTTTAATAATAGTTACAACTTCCCACTTTTGATTTTACTTTTTATACAAATGTAATCGATTTCCTGCAGATAATTTGCAGGATGTAGACAACCAGTCGAATAGACAGCAATCAAATTTGCTTTTTTTTTTTTTGTCTTTCTACAGCTTTTGATATTTGCTTATTTTGGTGGCATATCACTCATTTTCATTTAATATGATATACAGGGTGACCAAAGTTATATGCTCCACCCATTTTTTTTTTTAACAGCGGGAAATTTCGAAAAAATAAAAAACACGTATTTAATCATTGTTAGTCTAGTTTATTTTCCGTGATTGACCCATTTTTGTAAACCCCTGTATCTCGAGATGCAGCATCCAACTTTTGTTTTTCAAATGGAACGTTATATTTTTTTTTGCATATTTTTATAGTATTTGAGCTCCTAAAAAAAACAAAACAAAAATTTTCGAAATCGGTTTGGTTTTTCAAAAGTTATGGTAATTTAAAATATGAAAAATAAATTTCAGTTTACTGACAAAATTACGTTATTTATTTAAAAGAATCTGTTCAAACTGGACACAACCAACGGATAGACAAGCCAAAACTCAGGACTCCCACGCTCTGCTTGTAGCAGCACTTATGGTGGCGAAGTCATGATCCGGGCAGGCTAGAGTTATTCGACGTTCAGGTTGTTTTTTCTACAAACGTTTGGTGTGAAGTTTTAGGAAATCAACTAATCGGCCCATACTTCTACAGAGAGAACTTAACTGGTGCAAGGTATCTAACTTTTTTAAAGAGATATTTTGCTAGTTCTGCTTGAAGATATTCTTCTACAACGTCGGCTAGATATGTATTTTCAACAAGATGGCACGTAATGCGAGAGTTGTTCGAGGTTACCTGGACAGAAATTTCCAAGAAAAGTGCTTTGGGACACATTGTCCCATCCAATGGCCACCTCGATCTCTGGACTTAACCCCAATGGACTGTTTTTTGTGGGTATATCTAAAAAGTAAAGTGTACAGTAACCTTAATCCCGTGGCTTCAGTCGATGATCTGAAACGTCGAATAACTCTAGCCTGCCTAGATCTTGACTTCGCCACCATAAATGCTGCTACAAGCAGTGGGAGTCCAGAGTTTTGGCTTGCCTATCCGTTGATTGTGCTCAGTTTGAACAGATTCTTTAAAAAAAATTACGTAATTTTGACAATAAACTGAAATTTGTTTTTCATATTTTAAATTACCATTTAAATTACCATAACTTTATAATGCGGGCAGAAATCTAAAATCAAGACACATATTCTGAAACTAGAGATGACGGGCAACAAATTTTTCCTCTACCATTTTTTTGCTCAGATCAACCGTTTAAGCATGAAATGCATTTGAGCCGACTTAAAATGAACACCCTATATATATTTTTATATGCTTCTTGTAAAGTATGAAGTATGAAGCTATGTTTCTTTTACAAATAATTTATTCTGCAACTATATAGTGTTCAAAAAGCAAAATTGATAGCTGAAACCTGAATTTTACGTACATATTCATAGTAAAAAAAGAACTACTTATGTGCATTTAAATTGGCTTGAGTGGCGAGAACGATGACCATCCAGTAATCGGAGCCGTTAGTTCACTGGCGAGCTTATCCGACAACCAACCGAGGCCGCCGTTATGCCGTCGTAAAATGATCGTATGGCCAGCTTCAGTTCAGCGTATGATGAAGGTAGGACGGGAGTAAGTATTGAGTTGATAGGTTGCCTTCAAAAGGGTTGAAATTAAGGGATAGTTTTTAATAATATTTTAGCTTAGATGCTAAGTGATTCTATCTTCATTTTCCAAACTATTTCACCGAAGACAAAAAACATCTTAACCAAGTATTCTTCCAGGATTGTTGACATCATAAAATAGGTCGTAGTACTTTTAAACAAGCAAAAACAAAATTCTTTCTTATCTTAAAGTGGTTAGACAAAAACGAGATAAGTTTTTATGAAATTGCCGCTATCAAAAAAAAAAAAAAAAAAAGCAAAAACTTATCTCTAGAGTATCTATAGTCACCACTTGTGCAGATTTCTTTTTGCATAATAGCATTGTGCGTTTTTTGATCTCTTTTATTTTGCGCCTCATTTGTTCAAAGCGATCTCTAACATATCATACATGAGTCAATGAACTCGCAAACTTCCTGCGATTCATTCAACTGATGCAAATGAAGGAGGTGGATTTTTATGAAATAATTTACAAACTAGTTTCGATATTTGTTATTGTCCGAATATTTTTTTTTTTAAATCAATTAAATGGAAAAATGAATTTTTGGTTGAGCAGAGTGAAACAAGAGCTTTTTTTTTGGATAGAGAGATATTACTTTTTATTTTATAATTTTCATTTAGGATGCAAAACTATTCACTTTATGAGATTGTTTCTGAGAATATGCATACAAAATAATTAAGGCAACATCATCTCTTTAATTTATAAAATAAACATTGATAATTAATTATAAATTAAGCTTTTGCAACTACGAGGTGTGGCTATTAAATAACGAGACTGATGCTGCTACAGTGAGAACTATGCATGCGCCAAATCCTAACGACTGACAGCTGTGCAGCGTAAAGAGTAGAGAAATCTGTCTGACTGGAACCATCATTTGTGTAAGAGGTGTTAGTTTTGTTTTGCCGAAAACATGATACTAGACATGTAGTAGAGCAACGAATTGTCGTGAAATTTCACATGAAACTGGGTAAAACCGCTACTGAAACTTATCTTTTATTAAAAGAAGTTTATGGCGATGAATGTTTATCACGTGCGCGAGTTTTTGAGTGGTTCAAGCGTTTCCAAGATGGCCGAGAAGACGTCGGAGATGATGACCGCCCGGGTCGCCTTTCCACGTCCAATATTATATTATAATTAATCGACATTACTACCGTGAGGTGCTAGCTCAACTCCGTGAAAGAGTAAGGAAAAAACGACCCGATTTGTGGAAGAACAAGTCATGGGTTCTCTATCAAGACAACGCGCCGGCTCACACTGCTTTGTCTGTCAAGACGTTTCTAGCCAAGTACAACACCCCAGATTTAGGCCATCCGCCTTATTCGCCTGAACTGGCCCCCAAAGTGACTTTTACCTGTTTCATAAAGTCAAATCTGATTTAAAAGGAACACGATTTCAGTCCGTTGAAGCTGTGAAAGAAAAAGCGGCACGCGTCATGCAGGAGCTCACAGAAAAAGACTTCCAGCACTGTTTCGAACAATGGTAAATTCGCATGGAGCATTGTAGGGATAGGGGAGTGGTGTATATTGAAGGTGATAATAACTAAATATGTATAAATTTTTTTTTTTTTAATCATTTATTTAGTTACAATCAACGCATTTTGCGTTATAAGTTCATTCACATTTCATTCACAGCTTTTCTCTGAACAACTTCAATGTACGTATGTACACAGCTTTGGCTCAGAAATCTCCAGCTTACCAAAAATCAGGCACTTTCAACATGATCCGTCAAACATCAAAATTTTACTTAATTGAAAACGCAAAAACTTGACGGAATTCAGCAGTCGTCATTCTGCATATACTGGGCCGATCTGACACCATCAAATTTTATCAGTTTTTGGTTAATGAATCATTTTTCTTCTGGGGGCCAGTGATTCAACAAGTCATTGAGTTTGAGGAAGTCATTGGTGGGCTGTTTTTCGGGTCCCTATTTTTAATGAAATAAAAAAATTATACAAATTTAAAAAAAAAAAAATAAAGCCCCAATCTTCAACATCAACAAAAAACCCTAGCGTTAGTTGACAAATCATGGATTTTCAATCGCCATACTCAGGAAAAGTTATTTTTACACTTTTGATTGAAGTCAAAAGACTAAATTTAACTTTTTCTATTTAACTACAACCTTGAAATTCGTAAAATCTTATATTTTAAAAGAAAATAATAATCAATTTAAGGAGAGAAAACTGAATAATAATCTTTGAATTACATTCATTTCACCTTGAGATAATCAATAAGTTAATAATTAATAAAAATATATTTTCTAAATGAATTCTCATTAAAAATAATTACGCTGTCAGCAATTGCTAAATTGATTTACTTGAATTTTATTCATATTAAGATCCTAATTATTATTGAATGTCCTAACTAAACGTAGCATTTTGAGGAATGTTGTGGAGTTACATTAACGTGATTGATCTAGTTCACTTAGTTAGGTTATCTTCAAGGCCTCCTTTTTTAACAAACAAGAATAATTTTTTTTGTAAATTTGTAGCTAAATTTGCGATATTTAAATTTCAATGAAGTGTACTAGTTAAATTTATATTATTATCAATTTTCTGGGCTCAGTTTTTTCTAGCTTTTATAATCGGAAAAGTTTTGCCTTTTCACTTTTCACTTTCAAGATGATAGCGATCATTATATTACTGAAAGAGAAACCTTATTAATAAAATTGCAGACAAAAAATAATATTTCAGAAACCATTTAAATGAATTTTGTGACAATAAGAGGTTAATCATTCCCATTGTTTTATCGAAGAGAGACGCCACTCTTTCCTGTATGGTTCACGATTATTTGGACGGCTGTGATATCACCATGTTTGTGGTGGGCACCAGAAGCTTGGACGCTACAGGTAACCTTGTCTCGCAACTTTTCTGTCAGCTTTCTTTCTTACTATCCTGCGCTTTTCTTCAGCAGGATTCTTAAAGGCTCCGCTATCTGTAATATTTAGATTTTCCTTTATTAACCTCTTTTGACGCTGTTTACAACATTTATAGGAATATCCGTTTCGAATAGGAAAGAGTCGCCATCCTGTATTACCTTTTAAAATTTTGCTCTCTACATCTTTTTACTGTAACAAACCATTTTTCTTTTTCATCCTTAGCAATTTTATAATTTTCTTTCTCACAGTAACTACAAGTGAATTGAACAACTCCTTATAAATAATAATATCTACTCAAGCTGACCCTATTAAATAAACATAAATTATTTATTTTATTACACTGAATAGACCAGTTATTGTGTGAAGTAGTTGTTAGGGTCGAATCGACTAGCTCGATAGCCTCTACTGTTAGGAACACCTGGTGTCCTACACTATTTTAACATTACCTTTATTTTTCTCTGTAGTCCCTTTTCTTATAGATCATGTGTTGCTCTAAATTATGTTCATGTGCGATGTTCTTCTGAAAATTACATATGTAATTCGTTTTCTTTGGCATCAGCTTGTAGTGACCACCCTAACATTCTAAAAAATCGGTGTTATTGGAGTAGTATTTGTAACAGCTGTTATTAGTAGCTATAAAATACTGGCTTGGAATTTCGAGAGCTATGGCGAGGTTATACAATATTTTTATTTTTTAATTCGATCTAATTTTGATGTTAAAGACTCAGTGTACAAAGCGACTACCTAATTCAAGAAATTACATATGTGTTTGCCACGTTTACTCTCCGACGGGGCTCCTGTCCACCTGTCCTCTTCAACAGCAATCCTCTTCCTTGTACAGATCTGGTGGGCTACCTTGGGCACTACATAGATAAACGACTCACGTGGAACCCACACACTAGACTTAAAAGACAAGCAATGACGAAACGTGCGATACTGCTTTACAGACTTCATGGACGACGCTCCAAATTACCCATTGAACTCAAACGCTTAATATACAACACTATCCTCAAACCTATGTGGAACTACGGACAAGAGCTGTGGGGTACAGCCAAACCTATAAAACATACGGACTGTGCAGATATTTCTGTGAAAACTACTAACGACAGATAGCAAACGCTCCTTTCTACTCTTCACAACGACCTCAACATCCCCTTCGTACACCAATTAGCCAAGACTAAATATCAAAAATTCCATACTGCTCTCTCCACTTGCTCCAATCCTCTATTACAGTCTCTCGCCTCCTCTGACATTACTGACAATCCTCCTCGCCGACTGAATCGCCAGTGGCCCCACGACTTCCTCGCAGTCTGAAGGCCTAAAACCTGTAGAAAGTGCTACCACTGGGCAGTTTCTTTCCTCCTGCCTTTCACGCATCCATTTATACTTCACTCTCCCTATTTACTTATTGTATAGTGTATTATACAGATTGTAAATAACAAAATAAATTTAAAAAAAAAGCATATGTGTTTATGGAAAAGTGTTCTTTAAGTTATAAAACTGATATTGTTGATTATAAATTTCTCGAGAAAAAAAATTAACAATTTTTTTTACAGCATCAACTGTAATTACATGAGTTCTTACTGTACTTTACAAAGTAGTTTAGGTTAATGAATTGTTTTCGGACATGCCAATCAAATGTCATTGATTGTTTTTTATAGGAGAGTCGGATAAAGTCATTTGCAATTTACACTTGGAGCGGAAAAATTGCAAATACTACATTTTCAAGCCTTTTTAATGGCTGACGGTTAGTTATACCATTCATTTTGCAGCAATAAGTTATCAGTTTTGTAAAAGAATGAAACTTCTTTCATTTGATATTCATACCGTTTGAATTAATAATTTTTTCTATCTTCACTCATACTTTATCTAATTTGTACTCTTTCTTATTCTAATAATTTATTCATATTATTGTATTGCATATTTTTTTTTAGCTTTGTTTTTTTGCCTTTTTTTTGGCATTGGCTTTCGCCATACAGCATCGTCTAGGTGCTTATCACTAGAATATCACTCACTCTCCATTCTTACTTATAAATACATTCGCTTCACACATTCATCCCTCTACTATATACAACTATTTACATGAACTACTGGATGGATCAGTACTCTGTGCTCCTGCCATCCTTATAGCTTAACCTGAATTAAAATCACGTAATCCTTCTTTAATCATTTTCTTGCATTCATTCTAATCGGCTATAACTTTTAAATACATTCATATTTCATCGCTAGCTCTGCAACAGATTTAAGCACATAGATGTTGGTGGAGAATATTATGTCTTCGTAGCGAAATGGTGCATCTAAATACCTGTATATATCGTCAAACATTCGTTTTCTTTCTACCACATAACGTGGACATATCATTATTATATGTTTGAAATCCTCCTCCTCATTGCAATCTACGCAAAGAGGGAGAGGACCTTTTGTTGATCCTGTGAAGATACGATCCACAAACAGCGTGGTACGCTCTCAGCCTGCTTATTGTCGTAACAAACCATTTATTAGTGACAGTTCCCTTAAACCATGGTTTTGTCTAGGTAACTGATCTGCCATAGTTTTATAGAATCTCCCTTCATTACCATTACTGTAATCTGTCTGCCATTTTTGTAGTGCTGCTTTTGAAATTATACACTTGATGTCGGTGTGTTTTGTTTTCTTACTGCTAGCTTTTTAGATTTACTGTGTTATTACTATTTCCAGAACTTTATAGACGCTTGCTGTCAATAAATATTACACGTTTACTGTGTTATTTCAATAAGATACGACCTTTATTCTATTCCATCAGCAAGTAATAGAGTTATGGCTCCGCCAGATTCCAGATATCTTTGGCAAAAAAAAGTAGAAAAACAGTAACCTTGGTATGTTAAGTTAGAGAATTATGTATACTCATCACATCCTAGATAGTAATCAAGATTAGATATTAAAAATAGTCTGTCTCATATCAGAACTTTGTTCTGAGTCATTCATCATTAAACTCCGCTTCCAAAATGTAAACATTATTTTTTTTTGGAACGGATATCACGGTTACTTTTAAGAGGATGTTAATCAGTTTTCATGAGTGGGTGTTATTAATATTGCTATTGTTTAAACTGTTTATCATTAATTAAAAATAATTATTAATATTTTCTATTAACTGAAAAAAAAAATTATGTAAAATTGTTGATCAGATCTGAAGATTTGAATTAACATTCACAGTTATAAAGTTTGATATTTTTAAATAAACAGATTAGGTTACAATGTTTTGTAATGACCTCACAATCTTTTATCTAATTTGAAGATTATCGACAGACGCAAGTATATAAACAAGGTTACACCTTTATGATTTATTAGATTGTAACCCCATACGTTATAATACATGAAGTAGGTGCGAACATTACGTAACTTTAGCTTCAATGGACCAACACACAGTTTTATCTTAAATGTATGTATCATTAAAATAATGCTGATTTATCCATTCGTAACGGTTTTGTCCTCTATTCCTACTTTCTTTTACATCCAACAAAGATGTCCTTTCACAATAAGCACCTTATCTAAAGAACACTGAGGAACAGTGTTTGATTTTTGTATCCTTTTTTGTATAGTAAAGAAGAGAGTGTAAAGAGAATAGAACAGGAATTCCTGAATTAAAAATTAGGAAGAGTTAAAGCTATGCAGAGATAAAAACTAGAAAAGCCTTAGAGTGGTTAAGGAAGTTGCCAGCATCCAGGCAGTATTAAAGGCGTTGATACCGAACTACTTTATCTCTGAACGTCCTTGACATGGTTTTTCCGGGCATAAGAAGGCTACTCATAAGTGGAGACCTGAACTTGAAGATCAAAGGAAAGAAGGCCATCTAGCCAGCCACTAAATTTATGTTACAGACAGTGTCTTAGATTTAACTAAGATACCGGCTAAACGTCTCTTAAGGAGTGACTTTTGCTAAACCAGCAGAAGCAAAGAGACTATTGCCCAAATTGGGCGAAAACTAGGCCTGGAGATGCCTTTTAAGCTAAACAGAAACTAGACTAATTTGGTGACTGGTCTTCTTACAGAAACTTTAGCGTTCAGTTAGCAATATTATTGGGCAGAGTTACCTCAATCTGGAGCTACTGAACGGCTTGTATCTGAATTACTCCTGTTTTATTTCAAGACTAAAATGCAATAGACTTTAATACAAGCTTTAATTCAAGAGGGGGTCTGCACGCCATTTTCACCCAACCTAACAAGACAAATGACTTACACTGACCTTCACAATGGCATAATGGCGTTTGCATAGCACATTATACCTAACACTTTTCACTTCAACACGCTCTATGAGCATTGGGGATACTTTAAATTTAAAGGCTTTCTCTGGGTAGGCAAGGCTTTACCCCTTCTACAATATAATAATAATAATAAAGCATAATAATATTTGCAGATCCTCTAAATTAAAATCAATTAAAAACTGCCTTTTTTTAAAAAAATGTACATCTAATATATATATAATCGATTGCATATATATGTATATATATGTAATCGATGTTATAAAGAAAAATACAGGTGGACGTTAGGACATTTCAATATTCTAGAAAGTTCAAATGATTGCTAAGAGAACTTTTGCCAGATCATTCATTTCAATTCAAAAACTTTTCCCAATTTGAAAAGGCATTATATGAAGTTCGAAAGTTGCACAAAATAATGAAGTTTACTGAGTGGGCGTGTATTCGCTAAAGGAAGGTAACTGATTGACGCAAGCGCATATTGAAATGTTTGCTATCCAAACATAGGTTCCACATAGCGGGTTATTCAGCCCCAAACTTTCAGCATAATACATCCTGAGCTAGCTTGTTGTGTGCTGAATTAATTTAGCTATAGCATTTATTATTGGGTTATTTGAATAGCATTCTAGACGTCAGATTTAAATTAATTCAGTTGGATATTTTTTAGTAATTTAGCCACAAGTTTATGAATTGTTGCTATAAATTTATTTCTTATTGTTGGTTCAATGACCGCAATGAATGGATGAAATATATGTTAGTTATATAAGTCGCATGAATATGTAAATATTAGTGGTGAAGATGTAAATAAATGGTGCAGGTGATGAATAAAACAGGTGGAGAGAAACTACGTAGCGATAGCACTCTGTATAGATAATGATAATGATGTTCTTCAAACCTCATGGAAGTATCGAGGACATTGGCGATTCAGAGGAACGATGAATTGTCAGCAATAATTCAGTGGAGGCTTCGAGACTGTACGAAAAGATTAGAGCAAGTAGAAGAACAGTAAGGAATTTTAGATATTTTGTCTTGGCGAGTTCTTTTACGAATAGGATCTTGAGGTCTTTGTGAAGAGTAAGTTTAGTGACGTAGAAAGGAGCGTCAACTATCTGTCGGAGTGGTTTTGATTGGGTTGTCTGTACCATAGCTTTAGTCCACATAGACTTAAGCATAGTAAGTTATATCAATCGTTTGAGTTCTACAGGTAATTTGTGGCGTCGTCCAAGTGGTTTGTAAATAAGTTACGCAAGTATGGAAATCACTTGCCTTTAAGTCGAGTTCTCCAGTGACAAAAAAAAAGAAGGTCTCTTACAGGATAGTGAGATTGTAGTCTCCTATATACAGAAAATCTTGGAGTAGCTAGCCTGGGTTTTAAGGTTTGAACCAAGAACCTTACCAGTACACCGGCTACCACCTGGCATAAACCCTTCCTTAAGAAAAACACAAATTTAAGTACAAGGGTTGATTAAGCGATAAAAGGTACACAAATCATCAAGAACCCATTACTTCATTAATACTTCAGCTGCTGTAGGATGTAAAAATCGTCGCTTTAAGTACATTTTTCGATTAAATTGATTGTTGCTTTACTTTGTCTAGTAGTAAAATAATTAATCTAGTTTGTTAACTTTAAATTTTAATGTAGTTTTTTTGAATTACATTGTTAATCTAGATGTTCTCCCCACAATATTATAATACATATTTGTCATATAAAATGGGTAAAGATGTGCATATTTTTAGGATAGACAATTATTGCTTAAGTACTTTACTATTTTATTATAAATCTTCTTTTGTGATACTCAATTAAAGGGACTATTTTAGATTATTCACCTTTACAGACTTAGTTTCTTCTGAATGTGTTACAATCTATACTTAATTAGAGTTAAAAAAAAAACAAAGATTTAAACTGTAAGTCTAATGATTGGTACTTCAGTAAACCTAAATTTCAAAATTAGATTGAAATGGTGACATGGGGTTGGTGCTACTTGAATCCCCATTACCTAAGGACCTTGATGGCCATTGGGCGATCGCCACCGTCCGTCGAAGAATCGCACGAAGCCATAAAAAAAAAAACCCAAATTGAATCTCCGCTTGAACATTGTTGTAAAATCTCCGGAACTTAAACCTCATTGCACGATTATTTGTTGTCCAAATCCGAAACGACGAAGTAACGTCCGCTTGTTAAAATTGACAATATTTTTATTTAATTTAGTTTTTAGTTGATGTTTTGTCGGAAACAATTAAACTTGAACATTTTCTTCTTTAATTATTTTTTCTTTTCATTGATTTTTGACAAGTTAAAGAAGTCTCAAGCTTAACGGCAGTAACAGATTGAAGTCTATTTCAATATATTTTCAGCGGAAAAGCATAAAATGACTAAATATTGTTGATTGCACTAATCTATAGACAAGATTAGTAAAATCTCAATATCGAATTCGCATAGTTCTTAGTTGTGTCGTTATAGGAGCCCATTTTATGTACTATAGTAGTTACATCTATCGCAAAATATATTTGGACAGTACATTTTTAAACCACTAACTGTTTACTCTTGGTTAGAATTATTTCACTTATGTGTAACAGATGGCAAAAGTAAATGCTGCGAGTTGTTATGAAAATATTTGCTAGCAGGAAGTTAGGAATGTTTGTGGTTACATCAAATGAACCGATTATCAGCACTTCCTGTGTAGTTTGGTTTGTGGTCTAATTTTAGATAGATTTTAATTAAAAATTTTATTCGATTTCTAAAATTGTTTGCCTTGATGAAGGACCTTAGCAATGAGAAGGACCTTTGGCGAAGGACATTGTGGCTAAGGTAGTGCGCCCTGAAGCAGAATAGATAAAGCGATGGAAGATTGACCCCAAGCGCACAATGTGACCAAGAAGATTCCCAAGTCATCGAAAACACAAAGAACAGAAGTCTCTTTTACTCAGTCTGCCCAAATCTGCCACTATTCTCTTACATCGTACTTCCACTACCAGCTTCAGTGCTCTTTGATCTTGATAAGCGTGTCTACCAAATTTTTGCTAGATTCCCTGATGAACGCTTGCGCTTGTTTTTAGATGGTATTTTACGCAGGAACCCGAGTTGCTACTAATCCAGGCCTTAAAGGTAGATTTCGTTAATATATTCAGAGTGAACTATAAAAGGTTCTGTATGCCTTGAATAAAAAGAACTAATTGGAGCTCGCTGACATAGCACAATTCATAAAGGTGAGAAGAATTGAATGGTTGAGCCATGTGGTGTGAATGCTGGGACAATCGGATGCCAAAAAAAACGACTTTTCTCCAAAATGGAGAGTACAAGAGGTAGAGGGCGGCCAAGAAGGCGTTGGATGCAGGATATGGAGGCTGACTTGCGGAAGCTGGGTGTGACTGATTGGAAGAGGAAGACGCTGGACAGAGAGAGGTTGTCAGGGAGGCCAAGGCTCGATCAGAGCTGTAGAGCTATTTAGTAAAGTAAAGTAAAGTAATTGGATCTCGCTAGAATTCTTCTTGCCAAGAGACTTTACAGGTATTTTAACATTAGAAATGTAACCAAAACTACCAAAATGGCGCTCTACAAAACGAAAGTACGTTCAGTTTCTCCCAGAATGTTGGACGTTAAGAAAGTCGATTAACCTCTCGATTTGTTGTATAGAAAATCATAGAATCTCAGAGGATAGTCAGACATGTTGACAAAAGTCGCTTCGTTATCAAACCCAATATAAAGAGCTGTAGATTGTGAGCTTAACTTATGAAGCTGCTCGACATCTCTGTAGATGAACGTTTGGTTAAGAAGGGAAAAAGCAAAGGTGCCATGGTTGGATGATTTTGAGTTAGAAAGCGCTTAGAGTAAATAAATTAGAGAATAGCAGCGAATGTAGATTTGGCTGGAGAAAAGCAAAGACATATGAGCAGGTTGGTTGAGCATCAAAAAGAGGTTGCAAAAAGCGAGTAGATGATTATGGAGACTGAAAAATTAGACATCCTTGAGTGAAAGATATAACTTTGGATTGCGTAGTTTCACCCAAATCTGTGAGCAATTTAACAACTACAGATCCACTACAATTTCTGCTTAGATAAGTGAATAAATAAAGGCAATTAGGTTATATTTCCTTTGCGAACATTATTGAGCCAAATTAGAGACTGGATGTTTGTTTTATTTTTCTTTATATATGATATCAAGTAAGCAATGATTAGTAACAAAGTAGAGAAGATATGAATTACAGAGTGGTGCCTTCTAAAAGTGAACAAAAAATTGTTCAGCTCATTATAGGGAGAAAGAGCATGTTTGTGATGGCACTATACTCCACCTCTCATCATTAGTAAATGTATACAAGCACCTATCATGCATTCATTATAATGGAAGACGGCGACGATTTTTTTCTCACTTCTAGTGACAGCAACCAAACTATATTATTAATGATTAGTATGTTAAGAAGTTACGTATATTGGTAGTAAGAAGACCATCTTGGCAACAATAATGTCTGGTCAACACCCCTCCATTTAATTCTAAAAAAGTGTCCTCTACTTTTATCCTCTTTTTTTTACATTGGGTGTCCTTTGTTGTATTAGGTAACCACAAGGCTACTTTGGTACAGTTGACATGAACATATTTCATACCTAACTACGTGCACAGCTAAGCAAACAAGTAAAAATAATAATAAACAAATATTTATTTATTACACAAGAAGTATGTAACATTCAATAGCAAAGTTTTTAAAAAAATAAAAATAATGTGTACAAAGATTTTGGAGATGTCTAACAAATTTAGTATTAACAAATAAAAAATCTGTGATCTTTAAAGTAACCCCAACAAATAAATTAATACCTAACCTAAACTAAGTAATTTTAGAGGATGTTAAACAGATAACTTTTCTGCACTTCACTAGTTCGATCATAATATTTCGATTAGTGGTATATTGACAGCGTTAGCTTAAAGCAGAACGGACCAAATAGCCATTCAAGGGCATTGATTTTGCATGTCCAATCAATGACCTAGTATAAAGCTGTTGCTAGCCTGTCTACATGCACTAATCGGTAATATCGGACGTAAATTACTGATTACAAATGGAAATAATATAAGTGTTACAATTTGAGATATAGGAAGGAAATTCTATATCAAAATTGCACATTCATGTACACAGATTTATTGCTTTCTAACAACTTATATCTTTCTTTGTTAGCTCACTAACTGAGGACATCAAATGATTAAGGCAGTTGAAAGTTCAGAAATGTATACGATAACCTAGATAGTAGATTGAGGTATATAAAGCTTCTATTTCAGATAAGTACAGTGCTTAGAAATATTAAACATGCTTGGCACTAAGTCGACTCTCAGACCGAGTCTTTATTTTTGATAGTGCGAAAATATGATTTTAGTAAAGTGTTTACCATCCATGACATCTGAAATTTGTTGAAATATCAGTAAATTGAAATTGAATTCGTATATATACGAGTTTTGAGGAATATTCTAGCGAAAATAGAATCATAATTCCCTTAAACTACTTTAATTTGGGTTTATCTTTAACCATTTCTGATTATTCTTGATCTTGTTTAAAGATTTAATCGAAGTTAAAGATCTCAATAGGAGCAAACAGCTCCGTCTACAAACCCGTTTTACTTCTTATCTTTTTGAATGGATACCCTGTAGGGTTACAGAATGTTTACACGAAGAAATACTCGTATTTAAACCAGTAAAGCTAATATGTATTGTGATACTGGGTTTGATTCCCGGTGTTAGGCCTTGGATTTTATTTAATGGTTGATAAAAGAAATTTATAGTGAAGTACGTTTGCTAGTCGCCTCCATCCACGACACCTAATTGGTAGTTGGACGTTAAGCTCCGCCTGAAAAAATAGGCGATTACTTTACTTTACTTACGTTTACTCGTTAAACCCTTCAAAAAATTTGGAAACTTATAATACACAAAGAAGTTTTGACAGTATCCAAATTTGGTAAATTTGCAGAACATAGAATTGTAAGAAAGAGAACAATAAAACTGTTCAATATGGCGGCCACTTGTATCCCTAAACCAAACTGTTGTAAACCCTCACTTCTATTTATCGTTTCGATCAACTTTCTCAAGGTTAGCAGTTTTCCGTTTTTCCCACTAAAGAAAAGATCCTACTCGTGAAAAACTAGTGAAGGAGAACTAGTTTTCTTTTCGCAGCTTTTTTTTTCTTGTCATGTAATTGCTTTTTTTTCTTCTACTTTGTTTCCTTTTTTGGGTTTGTCCAGTTCAATAAATCTTTTTTCAGGAGTTAAGAACTGAAAGTCATAGAGGTTCTTTTTGTTTTTGATTAAGCGGAGTTTAGATGGAGCGATTGTTATCGAAGCACATAGAGGAGGAAATAGTGATAAAAAGTAATAGATTAATTGAAACAATTACTTATAATAAATATATTTTAAATCCACAAATACAAAAAAAAATAAAAAAATAAAGACTGTGGAAAGAATGTTCTAAAATTTCCCAAACCTTCCGAGTCATTAAACTTCACGTTGAAATCAATATGAAATCGCAAAATACATCAAATAAACACGAAAACTATATCAAACCAAAATTGTTAATTTAAACTATTTATTATGATCATCCTTCGAGTTCTTTTGCTCCTGCCTTAAGGACCAATTTAAACTCCTTTATGCCAACTTTTGGGGACCATTTTGACTAAAAAAAAAAAATGAAATAGAAGAAGATATAAAGGCTAGGATTGCTGCAGGAAATAGATGTTATTACTCCCTACGGAAAACCATCTTGTCCAAAATGATGTCACGAAGAGCCTAAATTGCTAGTTTACAAGACCATTATCCGAATTATTAGTTACCTATGGCTGTGAAGAAGCATGGGTATTGACCAAAGAAAATGAGCGTCTTCTAAATAATTGGGAAAGAAAGATTTTAAGATTTGGTCCCGTAAAGATAAATAATATTTGGAAGATCAGAACTAACAATGAGCTTCGTGACTTATATGGTGAACCAAATCTAAAGTCAGTTTCACTAAAGCCGCCAGATTAAGATGGTTAGGGTACGTGGAAAGGGATGCACGAAACAAGAATGCCCAAAAAATTGTTATATGGAAATCTAGGTGGAAGAAGAATAAGTGCACGTCCTCGCTTGAGATGGCTGGACGATGTCGAAACCGACAGCCAGAAGGCTGGGAGTCAGAAGATGGAGACTCCGTGCTTTGGACAGGGACGAGTGGAATTCTGTGCTGAAGGAGGCCAAGGTCCTTACAGGACCGTAGCGCCCTATAGTAAGTAAGTATGCCAATTTTTAATCACTCCTAACCATTTCCACTTCCTCCTTGTGACTTTTGAAATCATCCAAATCTTTGAGTTAATATTTGTTCCTTTTGTTTTAAGGCATATACAACATCCATAGCTAAAGTTGTAAAAAATTATTTTGAGATGTAACAGTTATAATTTATTAATGAAGAATTTAAATTTATTAATTTAGAAGAAAGTAATTTTTGTTATTTTTTGTTATAAATTTTGTAGCTTATTTTGTTTACAGTATATTACGTTCTAAATTTTGCATACTTAACTGTTCGTTTAATTATTTTTTAATTACTTGCTATTTTTTTTTTTTCTTAGTATATTATACTACATTCTATAGAATTGTTAAATTGAATTGTACAAATCGAACTCTAAATCCTCCAATGGAGAGGCTTTTTCTCTGTAAAGGGTGTTAATAAAGCTTTATTATTATTATTATTATTATTATTGTTCCTTTTGCTTCCTTGATTCCAAGCGATTCGTTCAAACATCCACAGTGATTCTAAGTTCTGAAACAATTCTATATGGAATCCAGCATTCACAGTGATGAATTAACTCAGATAAAACTCTAAAACTCTTGGTTTTTTTAAACTAGATTTCCGGGTTATTTAAATATTCCTCTGCTAGTTTTTTTAATGGCCACCATACATTGAGAATTCGACGTTACTCCATAGATCAAGGAAATACGAGCTATAGTTTTTTATTCACGTCCAGTCGACACATCTAATTAGCAGTTTGACATTATTTTTACCCGCAAAACTGTAACTATTTTATCCAAATTTCATGAAACTTTTATTTTTAACCTCTTTTTTTGTGAATAAGAAGACAATTAGGAGTTTGTCTAATTTTATTTTGTGTCAAATAATTGTTTACAAACGTTTTATGGTCCTATCTCTCGTATATTGTACTCTTTTTGAAAATATGTCGAAATATGGGCGATAAGGTTTGTATGATTCATGTCCACGCTGCTGTTTCTTTTTACGTGCTTTCATTAGAACTCGATATATAATTCAATTGTTAAATTATTAATAGTAATATTTATTTATTCACATATCTGTATTCTTGTATTTATTTAAAATTTATATTTAAAAACAGAAACATCTCAATTTGACTTTTGGAATTCGAAATTACGTTGTTCGATTATTAGTTTTGAGGAAAGGTGATCTAAAAGGATGAAGGGAAGAATACAGCATCGCCCGTGAGTCGTCCTAGTTATTTACAGTTAAGTAATACTTCAGATCACAGACTCAATTCCATTTTCAGGTCCAAAATCCATGAAATACGACTTCCAAATTGAGACATTTCAAGTGGAAAATTGGTCACATTGATCATTGGTATAAGCTAAGATTTCCAATGACCAAACCACGCTGTTTATTTTAATGATAATTTTGAGGGCAGGTTTGCTGTGATCAGTATGGAAAAAAAAACTTTTGCTGCAATCTAAAATGCAGTTTTAATAAACAGAAAAATTTGATAAACTCCAATTTCGATGCATAACAAAAGTTAAGAAGCTTAAAAAACTTTTTAATGAAAAAACGCCGAATCTTTTGAACTGTTTCATAGCGATTGTAACCGGACAGATGAAGCACTAGACAGAGCGGGATGTAGGGTTAAACTGCTTTATATTTGGTTAAAAAAAGGTATCAGATTCTGGAAATTATATCCTGATTACCAATAATTGTTTTCCTTAGCAGATGGCCGGATAAAGAGAGGCAAGAAATCAGCCAAGATATACGTACGAGGTGTGGCTATTAAATAACGAGACTATTGCTATAAAACATTTTATTTTAAATTTATACATATTTAGTTATTATCACCTTCAATATACACCCCTCCCCTATCCCTACAACGCTCCATGCGAATTTACCATTGTTCGAAACCGTGCTGGAAGTCTTTTTCTGTCAGCTCCTGCATGACGCGTGCCGTTTTTTCTTTCACAGCTTCAACTGACTGTGAAATCGTGTTCCTTTTAATGCTGATTTGACTTTGGGAAACAGATAAAAGTCACTTTGGGGGCCAGGTCAGGCGAATAAGGCGGATGGCCTAAAACTGGGATGTTTTGCCTTGGCTATAGAAACGTTTTGACAGACAATGCAGTGTGAGCTGGCGCGTTGTCTTGATGGAGAACCCCGTGACTTGTTCTTCCACAAATCGGGTCGTTTTTTCCTTACTCTTTCACGGAGTTGAACAAGCACCTCACGGTAGTAATGTTGATTAATTATAATCGATATTTTCATCCGTTTTGGTCGTGGAAGGGCAACCCAGGCGGTCATCATCGCCGACGTCTTCTCGGCCATCTTGGAAACGCTTGAACCACTCAAAAACTTGCGCATGTGATAAACATTCATCTTCATAAACTTCTTTTAATAAAAGATAAGTTTCAGTAGCGGTTTTACCCATGTGAAATTTCACGACAATTCATTGCTCTACTACATGTGCAGTATCATGTTTTCGGCAAAACGAAACTAACACCTCTTACACAAACGACGGTTCCGGTCAGACAGATTTCTCTATTAACACGTATGAGACGCTGCAATCGAAAGAGAAGGCTTTAAGCTGCACAGCTGTCGGTCGTTAGGATTTGGCGCATGCATAGTTCTTCTGTAGCAGCATCAGTCTCGTTATTTAGCAGCCACACCTCGTGTATATTCATTTAGAACATTAAACGGTATAGCTCTGAAATAACAATGCTCCGAAGAGACTGATCCCCTTCTAAAGATCATAATGTTGGACTTGCTACTATTCAGAGTTATGTTCCACAAGTACAATGTGAGTCCTAGATGTTTCCACTTAATCAGAGTACAAGAGATATTTGATCTTAAGGAATGAATGCATATTCAAACCAAAAGGTACACAAATCAGCAAGTATCCATCATTTCATTTACACTTCATTGACATTATTTAAGTAATTTTACTGCATTAACTTTTCCTTCACATTTTTAGAATTTATTAGATGTCACAGACCCGCTGGCCATTTTCATCTACAAAATATTTGTTCTAGACTGTAGATTGTAATATCTATTTATCTATAATAAACAAACTATTAATTGCAGGTTAAAAAGAAACAAAAATATGAGGCTAAAAATTTCAAAAACTTTTTAAAAAAATGTTTACACCAACATACATTAATGATTTCATTTTATTTATTTTTATTTTTAAATAAAAATCGTCGGTTTAAGTTCATTCTTCGATTAAAGTAATTGTTATTTTATGAAGTAGTCAAACGTTTACAATAATAGGTAATAATTAATCTAGCTTTATCGCAAATAATACAGTTTTCTTCAATTACATTCTCCATCTAGGTGTTCTTCCCACAGTATTATATATTTGGAATATAAGATAAATAAGATATGCATATTTTTAGGACAGCTAATTATTCCAGTATTTTACTATAAGTAAAATTAGGGGGACTAAATTTTAATTACAATTGAGAAATGAATAATTATTGTTGAATAATCTACTTGTTATCAACTGTGTGTTATTTGTGCTCACGAATATTTCGGTAAGACGAATTCAAGACTGAAATATTGTTTTAAATCCTCCGTGTTTCAAATTTAAACAGTGACCGACTCTGACTTTGTCTTTTTCTACTTTAACATGCATGTGTTTGTGACTACTCAGAATAATTCATAACTCATTTTATCATTATTATAACAAAAAAATATTATGAATGAACTGGCCAGCATAAGGGTCTGTGACATCTAATAAATTCTAAAAATGTGAAGGAAAAGTTAATGCAGTAAAATTACTTAAATAATGTCAATGAAGTGTAAATGAAATGATGGGTACTTGCTGATTTGTGTACCTTTTGGCGTTTAATCAACCCTTATACTTAACATTTTAAACTGTAAGTTTTTTTTAAGGAGATTTTTGTACCTTTTGGATAGATTTTTCTTTTTGTCTATTTTGCAAAGTTACATATCTGCTTTACAGATTTTTTTAAAATTTGGAATAAGCAATTCTATCATTATAACCTGATAAGGTGTTAAGTCGGAACCGTAACTGCCACTGGAGAGATCATTTTAAAGAATGATTATAGTTGCCATCCTCAATAACAATTTTTTTGAGAAAGCGTTTTGAATAAAATAGGAAGGTATTTGTACGTAAAAAGCAAAATTAAACTGCGATTTCAGTACTTCCTTTTAAGAGGAGTAAGAAAATAAACAGCGATTACAGTACTTCTCCCTAAAAGGCAAAGAGGCAAAGATTTTGAATCGAACGACAATTCATTCATAATGTAAATAGGTTCGCCCATTGATCATTTTAACGATTGCAGTACTTCCTCTTAGTAGGTGTAAGAGCATGATGGCACATCACAGCCACGTAGAGGAGCTTTAATTACTGCTTCGTGCTAAATTTTATGAAAATCGGACTAAGCGTTATAGAAATATTGGTAATAATAGTTTTAGAAAGGGCTTTACTTGGATGGGGCAAACTCCCCTCCTTATAAGGCAGTGCGTTGAGACTTTTAAAGTACAAATCTGTACAAAATTTCGATTCGAATGACACTTCATTCATGAAAATCGGTTCACGCCTCGATAATTTGAAATGATTGCTATACTTCCTCTTAACAAGTGTAAGAGCAGATCGTCGCTTTAATGTTACGTAGGGAAGCCCTAACCCTATCATCCTACCAAATTTTATCAAAATCGGGCCAAGATTTACAGAGAAATTAGAAATAATAATTTTAGAGGGGGCCTTACATAAAGGGGGCTAACCCCTCTCCCATTCGATGTACAGCGTCGAGACCCCCAAAAGGCACATCTACATAAAATTCCGAATCGAATGACACCTCATTCATGAAAATCGGTTCACGCGTTTAGGCGCTACGCAGTTTACAAAAAAGGTAACAACAACAACAACAACAAGAAGAAGAACAACAACAATTTTTGAAAGTGCCGTTTTTGCTCATTTTCAGCAACTTTTTTCTCGAAATCTGTTATATCTATGTTGTTGCAAAAAAATTACGGGCGTAAAGGAGGATTTGCCCTATATTTTAAAGAAAATTTGAGAATTTTATCTTTTATAGAAAAAGAGAAAAAAATTGTCAAAGTTGGGTGTTTTTCAACGTTACGCTTTTTCGTGCAGTTTTTGACGATCAACCCTTATACAACTGTCCTACCGGACAGTTTTAATAATACATTCAACGGCGAAGTAACTGAAAAGTGCATCAGAGAAGTATGTGGTAAAGCCAGAACTATCCATAAACCAATTTAAACGAGATTCAAAAACAAATCAAAAACCTGGATAAAAGTTTGTGCTTTTTTAAAAATGGTATTAAGAGACAAAAATTGTTATGGGTTTAAGACGCGTAGGGCGTCACTAGTTAGTATTTAATTGTGCTATTTGAAATAATAATATTGCTAGGCAGGTATGTCGGTTTTTATTTATTTTGTATATCTTATGACAAGGGATATTAAACCCAGAATATAATAGTTTTTTCTGCCCCTCTCAAATAACCCATCAAATAACTTTTTTATTCATCATGACCCTCAGTAATTAGTGGATATAATTTTATGAATAAAAAATGATATGAATTATTAAAGAAAAACCACGAACATGTTTGAAATTTATAAATAAAAAAAGGTGAAAATGTATAAACTTCAATAACTCATTAGAGTTTGAGTGCTGCAAGCTACTCAATGGCACTGCAGTTTGCTCATTAAAAGTTGAATTATCTAGTTTTTGTTTGTTCTAAATTCAGTTTGAGTTAAAATAGAATCACAAAAAAAGAAAAACAATATATCACAAAATTATAATTAAAAACAATGATCCATAAAGTAAATTACATTTGTTGACAAAAAAGATATTATAATTGTATTAGATAAATTATAATTGATAGAGCAAACTCAGGTGTTCCTACAATATTTAATTTATTATTAATAAATATGTTGTGATTATTCAATATTTATTTAATATGTATTTTAAACCCACACTATTCTTGTTCTGTAAACGCTTACAACAATAATAAGGTTAACATTAACATGAACAGGGCATTCAAGACAAAACCCGCAATTGACGGCAGTCAGCATAGCCCGGGTAACCTCTCGTAGATTCTTGGAGAACCTGAGCCATTTTACTGCATTTCAAAATGCCATATTAGTTGTAGGCAACAAAGCGTGGATTAAAAAATATTAATGGAGGCAGCCGAAAGAGGTTATTATTAGCCAGGTTAGTATGCTTCGTTATTACTCTAATAGGACGGAAGAATGATTTGAAAGAAAGAAGTTGAAACAGCATTATTGAGTATTTTTCGTAAGTTACCGTTTACCAAAAGTTCAGCACTTTTGAGACCTTTTAGGCTTAATTCCAGAAGTTCCTGTAGACTCTTAAGTCTAATCAAACAGAAATGGAGCGTAGAGGCTGTTGCCACAACCTAGGGCTACTGTTCCTTACGTACTGTGAAGTAACTCCCAGGGAACTAAAATTGTGTTTAGAATGCAAACATGATGGTATCTATGCAGATGTAGTTCGAATTAAACCATTTAATATTTGTCTTGTATCATTAATTTTCTAAGCAATGTACATAGTCTACGTTACAATTACTTTTTATTGCATATTACAAGAACAACTTTTATTCTTTTTGCATATTTTTTGGAGGCCTAACTACTTGGGGTTCCCTTGGCCTGTCAAAAACGGATATGGTTGGTTTTAGCAGGTCCCGGATCCGCCAGTTGGTTCAGGTGTTGAATGGACATGCGAATTTAGCGTACCATCTTTTCAAATGCGGCCTTACCCAGTCGCCAAATTTGTGCTGCCTGTGGTGAGTCCGATGAAACTGTGCGGCACTTTGTAGAGGTGTGTCCAGTTGATTCTAAAACCAGATTCCTCGTCTTCGGGAGGTCAAATGTTTCCCTACCGGAGATTGTAGTATCCGGTAATCTTTACCAGAACTTTCTAGGTTTATTCCAGTGCACTGGGCGATTGAGTCGCCATGCTCCCTAGTGTCCTGTCGCTACTTTATTAGTTTATTGTATTATCTGGCAGCGCTTAGCCGGATTTGTTGTTCTAAAGCCCCGGTATCTCTTATGAGATGAGGGGCAGACGGGGAACAATAGGAACCATTTTGGATTGCCTGCGTTTCCTTCCCCTTTTTGGTGGAACCGCCCTTCTAATACAATCTAATCTAATCCTCTGGGTTCACTTATGATTAAGAACCAACTTTTTTAACAAAGATATATATACTTATATATATTTTAGACCCAGATTAATTTATTGAATTAACACTAATCATATGAATTTTAGTTTAGTTAATATGAATATTGTCCCCACAGGATTTCTATCCTGTAATAATGTAAATAATATTCGGCAGTTAGCCAAACACTCCATTGGGAATCTTCAATTTGTGTACAGGATATTACGTTACTGCTAGTTTCCTCTCACGTCACAGGTCGTAGTAATTAGTTTCCAAGCACGTACAGCAAGAACCCTACCAACAGCTACAAGTAACTGAAGCCTTCAAGGACATGATCATGGTAGTAAACGTGGACTTCTAGGAATATCAATATCATCCCAAACATGCTAATAAACTATACAAATTCTTATTATATACATATATGTATGTATAAAGTAAGTTATATAATTTTTTATTTTAATTTTAATTTATTTAGTAAAGATAATAGATGTAAACATCATCAATATAGTTTGCTGGATATTGGGTAATTTCAATTTCCGCTTCATTTAACTTTGAGGTTCTTTGTAAATTGGACATCCTGTAATCAGTGATATTTAAAGGCTCGCACATTCCAACAGGAACTTAGTTATTAAAGTTTTTTTGATAACAAAAGTAGTTTATTTAAAAGAAAGTATTCAAAAAAACAAACAAACTTTTGTATTGTTCTTAAAAATATAATAAATTTGTACCAAACTTGATCTCGTCAGTCTTTCTGCAAACATTTTATGTAATGACCTTACCATAGATTTAGATGGCAAACTCCACTACATCATAACTGTATTCAAAGAACCTCCATTGTGAAAATGAGATAAAGGTCGGCCAGATCAAACCACGACTGTCAGGGTGTGACAAAAGAATGGATTGTTCCAAAATTTAATTGTAAAGTAGCAAATTCTCCTCCGCCGACGAAATCTAATCTGGTAGTTAGATGTAAAGCACGCCTGAAACAAAAATAAACATTACTTTATCTTATTTGAATTAATTACATTTAAAGTTTTGCAAAGATGGTCACAGAAACCATGCAGATAATGTTGCAATTTAGATCAAAAAGAACACTATGTTAACATCTTGTGTTCTACCAAATTGTTGAAAAATATCAGAAGACATATTCGTTTTTATGTTAAAATTTATGGGTATATTTTTGAATAATTCTCTCTTTCAAGGTTTTATTGGGCTTGTTTTTGAGACAAGGTATCCCGAAGCCCGAAATTGTGTCGGTCTATAGTGGTGTAGTGTACGGAAATGAAATATCCTCCATGACTGCGTGAAACGCATTAAATGTACTCGTATCATTTCTGAAGATTGTATAAGGAAAAGTGCATTGCATAACTAATACATCATTCAGTAAATATTTTGATTTAATGATAAACTAAGGCTAAACTATTGGTAGAATTCATTCCTCTATCATCTCAAAAGATGATCCCAAATTTTCACGAATTCGTGAAACCAAAATTTCTTTAAATGAATTTCAGCATGCCAAAAAGCTATGCCACTGCATCAGCCACTTAATTACGGCATGCTTCAAAGAGAATGATTATAAATTGTGGTTCGTGATCTTTAACAATGGACTGCGAACAAATATACAACATCAGATTCTTAAGTTGCGCTTGTCGATTTATCACTAGCTCGCGCTGCAAGGCCAATAGTACGTCGTAACTGTTTCGCTCGCTGTAAGGTACTGCACGGACGATGCTGAAGTCATGTAACGGATCTCTAAGAGATGATTAACTTGTTGGTTGTAAGATTACAACCCCGTTTTTTTTGTTTCTCTTCATTGTTTCTTAGAAAAACAACTTAATTCTCGCCACAAATAAGCAAGTTTAAACAAAATATTTACTCTTTCTTCTGATACTTCAGTTAATTAACTAATGATGTCGATCTGTGCATAGCACTGAATATTTTTTTTTTAAATATTATGCTTTTGTTTATTTTCTTTTCATCTGTTCAAATGGTATTTATATTTTTCACTTTGAGGAATAAAGAACTTTATTATTTGAGAAGTAAGCATTCCTAAAATTACTTCAGAGTGAATATTTTTAACAGTAAACCGTTTTACGCCCTTACATAGGAAGTTACATCGCAATTAACAAGCTTATTGGTCGCAAATTTATAAAAATAAAAGTTTTACCTGCTTTTAGTATTGTAAGATAAAAGAATATTCTTTCTTAAATTATTTCTTCAAAAACAATCTTTGGAGTCAAACATGTTTTTGTTTTCATTTACATTTTTGTAGAAGTTTCTACCACTAGCGGATGATTTTTAAAACTAAATAATCAATTTTAAAGTATTAGATTACAGTATAGATTAGAATACAACTTTTTTATCCAAAGTAAGATATGATATGAATGTAATGAATCTGCCCAAGATGAGAAAGTGGAAAAAAGGTTCATATAAGGAATTTTTCTTCTTAACACCGACCAGTTCATAAAAGTAATTATAATTATATTCATTGTACCAGAGTACAGATCTGAAGAGCCAGTAAATTTAAATAACAAACTATGAAATGTATCAAAATGTGACATTCTGAAAAAAAAGAAAAAAAAATACGTAGAGAACAAAACCTACACTATCAGAGAGTAGTCCAAAAACTCCTAAATAGCGAAAGGTTGAGTATTCGAGGATACTGATGTGTAAAAGAGAAACTAAAGCTTCTGGCAGGTGTATGGCGCCTTCAAATGTAAAAAAGAAAACTTTCGAAATTGGCTATTTCAGGTCAGAAAAGTCTTTGATCCATAAAAATATACTGTAGAAACATGATGTACTCTAGCTGGGTAACAACAAATACAACATTCTTGAAAGAATGTCTGGAGGGAAACAGCAGATTATGCTATTTAATATGGAGCTGGATCAACAAACTGATTACATCATTGGATGTAGCAGTATGAAGGTAACATAAGAAAGGTTCCCTAAGATGAAAATTTTCAGGACAAAACTTAGATTAGATTAGATTATCTGGGCGGAACCCAATGTCCCACGGCACCGCAGCCAAAAGAGGCTTATTGTGCCTTCCCCTTTGGACCTAGTAGACGAAACCTCCCCAACTAAAGAGGTTCAGGGCTTTCCCTACTAGTTCTTTTTGCGCTACTATCTCCTTTGGTCTCAAACTTTCATAGCGCAATTGAACTGCCAGTGAGAGGCCGTTTCCTCCTCATCCTGACACAATCTGCACAACGCTTCCAAGCTAATAAGCCCCCACCTTGTACAGATGACAATGCCCTATGTGTACCGTGTAAATGTAATGGGGTGTAACAGTATATGCTGCTCATGTTCATGATGTTAGGCTGGGATACCTGCGGGGACGCCAAATACCCTGAAGAAGTGGCTAATCCACTCTCCCCCCTACGGGAAGGACAAAAATTGGTCCAATATGAAAAAACTTTATGCAGGTTTCTCCTGAGCTGTGGGAAATATAGATTGTCAAAGAGATTACCAGAATAATGACGCTCTAGTTATTGCAATGATACAAAGACTGTGAATACATTAAAATACAGTGGTACCTCGGTTTTCGAACGACTTGACTTTCAAACAAATCGGTATTCGACCAAGAAATTCGAGAAAATATTGTCCTGAAATCCGAATAAACATTTTTGGAACTCGAACACCCGAGATGAGCCGAGTTGTTTTTATACTTACACTTTTAGATCTTATTTCTTGTTTAGATACCTTGTTTTTACATAAAATATAAAAATTAGGCCAGTAAAACGGCATATTTCTGGGGCTTAGAAACGAAATAAACTACATAGTTTACATTATTTCTCTTGGGATAAATAGTTTCGGTTCTCGACCAAATTGGTTCTCGACCACAATTCCGGAACGAATTGTGGTCGAGAACCGAGATACTACTGTACATAACGAGATGATCAAATAAATATTTATCGAAAGGCTTGATTCGCTGTAGCCCGACATTGCAGAGAAAAAGGTCAATAACCGTGAAGCCTTACACCCTTAATTTCACGTATCATTGATATTGTTAGAGTTGTGCTGTTCAGACACCAGACTTGCTTCTGAACGCACTAGAGTGACTAGACAGGCACTCGTCTTACTAGCGGTGGAAGGATGGGCACCCCCCGCAAACCAATTCCGCCCTCTTTTACATCGCTTCCACCGACAAGTTCTTTATAGGTTCCAATTCAACGGGTTTTCCATTTTTTTCTTCAGTACAATTTTGGAACTGGAGGAACTTGGTGAGAAAGAGTCACACAGGGTCGAAGAGATTTCTTATAACAGATACTTCCTTTTCCTGTCAAGTTACATTTCCACTTTTACAAGTGAGCATTGTTTAAATAGGTTCTCATTCTTTGAATATTCATGAAAGATCTTGAACGGAAAGTAAATTTTAAAGATCAACGATATGAAGTTGTTTACGTTTCGTTAAAGAGGCGAATTCTAATTCATGCACTTTTATGGGAACTTTGACTGTTGCAGAATGGTGCCTAATAAAAGAAAAGTGATTTCTTATTTCTACTTCGTTTTGAGTATAAGACATGACGCTCACCACGTTTCCATTCTCTCACTTTTAATCATTTCAAAAGTAAAAAAAAAAAACAGCATCTTACTTGGTGTCAATTCTTGATCTTGTCGATTTTGCTTTTTCAATAATGTTTCTTCACAGATGAATCAAACCATCAAGAAGATTAACACTATAAGCTATTAGATAATTCATATTCAATTCTAAATTTCCCCCACACTAGACTTAAAAGAACAGAACTAAACAGACGCTATCGACTACTTAAAAGACTCTTAGACGATAGATCAAAACTCTCTCTAGACAACAAAAGACTGATTTATACTTCAATTTTGGAATCCATCTGGGCGTATGGAATAGAGCTGTAGGGTTCAACCAAACGCTCCAATCTCCAACTAAGGATTCAATCTCTACAATCTAAAATACTTCGGAACTATACTACACGCTCCATTTTATGTCTCCAACCTGGACTATACACACTGGACCTTAACATTCCTTTTATCACCCAAGTCGCTGAAAACACGATACAGAAAGCTCCACTTCAATCTGTAATCTCATATAAATCCTCTAGCTAAAAATCTTTTTTCTAGAACTCTTCCTGACAATCCCGACAAGACGCCTTAAAAGACAATGGCCTCGTGATCTCCTCTCCAGTGAAGAGAGTGACTAACCATCTAATATTTGGGAGTATTACCTACTGCGGTAACTTCTCCACTCGTTATTTATCATTTGTTACTCGGTTATCACCGTTACTTATAGCGCTAACTCGCTGATTGTAGCATAGATTTACGCAAAAAAAAAGAAAAATCTAAATTTGAAAACAATTTTTGAAATACAAGTAGGCAAATTGGGGTAAGACGCATCACCTAAAAGTTATTTCTTTACGCTCCAAACTTTTAATTTAATTGGTGAGCATTATTAAGTATTTACTTTTTAAAGATAACAGTTATTTTGGGAATCTTAGGGAAAAGAAACAGAAAGGTTATAGTAGGTTTTTCCTCATGTTCTCCAAACCATTTTCTTTATAATTTTTATACTGATTTCCCAGCTTGTTTTCATTTTAGGGAGAAAATTTTTAAAAACCTCTTTCTAGTGTCTTTCCAATTTTCAATACACAGTTTTTAACCTATGGTAAATTTTTAATAAGAATTAAGTTGGTGGCTAAATTCCGATTTGCGAGAAATTGTCATTATCAAAAGTGCAAATTGTCTAAAGAGTTTTTACAAGTTTTCCACTGTTTTTTACACACAGTTTTCATGAAATATTTCTCAGGAAAACTTGTTGTAGAAGGATGGCATAGAAGGTATGATGCATTTCTTTGTAAATTATCATTTCGGTGAAATGTATGGACTTACTATCTACAAAACGCAATGAAAATCAGTATGTTACTTAAATCCATGGATTATAGAAAGTAACTTGATCTAAAGTAAGTTGTACTCATGGTTAGCAAGAACTAAAAAGGTTTATGGTGTTAAAACTCTTTGTTTGAAGCAAAGTTACATTTTATCATGAAGAATAGTAAAAGAGAAGGTTGTATTTTTCATTTTAAGAGACATTTTTTCATGTTAATTTTTTTATAAATTTCTGTTAAATAAAACAATAAACAGTTCATGCGGCTATCCTTAGTTCCTTTTGCAAACAGTTTTGTCCTCATTAAAAACTTATTTTTCTCACACTTTCATTTTTTTACTTTTAATAAAAAGTACTTTTTAATAATTCCCACCATCCTTTCAAGCATTCCTTTTCTTTTGCTTACTTCTCCCAGCATTATATCAATATTGATATTTGACCTTTATTTATTTTAATCAAAATAAAAAAAATAAAAGCAAAAATTTTGGATGAATCGAGCAACTTGTTTGTTTATAGGGTTAAACTGACTTTATTCATTTCATTTTATTTGGTTTGTTCATAAAGAGGGAGCGGAAGATCATTTTTTGTTTGTTTGCTGAATGGTACATTCTTAAATTGTAAAAGTAATTTTTAAAATTGAATGCACTTTGCTGCAGTTGAAAATAACCTGCTGGAAATTTTCTCAAAGTTTATCATTGAATTTGAGGGCTAAAAAAACCATTCGGATGACAAACTGCATGAAGTCGTTTGAAAAGTCCGTGCAAAAATAAAAACTACTTAATTTTTTGGGGTAAACCTTTTTTATTTTTCAACATAGTCTCCTTTTAGGCTTATACACTTCGTCCAACGCTGCTCTAGTTTGTTGATCCCTTCCGTATAATAGGATTTGTCCAAGTCTAAAAAATAGCCATTCGTTTCTGCAATCACCTCCTCGTTTGAATAAAATCTTTTTCCCGCCAGCCAGTTCTTCATATTGGGGAACAAATAGTAGTCCGAGGGAGCCAAGTCTGGAGAATAGGGGGGATGTGAAACGAGTTGGAACCCTATTTCCATTAATTTTGCGACCACAACTGCTGAGGTGTGAGCTGGTGCGTTGTCGTGATGGAAAAGGACTTTTTTGTGGGCCAATCGTGGGCGTTTTTCTTGCAGCTCGGTTTTCAAACGGTCCAATAACGATGAATAATATGCACCTGTAATAGTTTTACCCTTTTCCAGATAGTCGATGAGGATTATTCCTTGCGAATCCCAAAAGACAGTCGCCATAATCTTTCCGGCCGAAGGAACGGTATTCGCCTTTTTTAGCGCAGATTCCCCCTTGGTAACCCATTGTTTAGATTGTTCTTTGGTCTCAGGAGTGTAGTGATGTATCCATGTTTCATCCACAGTGACGAAACGACGCTTAAAGTCCTGCGGATTCTTCTGGAACAGCTGCAAACCGTCCTTGCAACACTTCACACGATTTCGTTTTTGGTCAAGCGTGAGCAATCGCGGCACCCATCTTGCGGATAGCTTTGTCATGTCCAAATGTTGATGCAAAATATTATGTACCCGTTCATTCGAGATGCCCCTAGCACTAGCAATCTCACACACCTTCACTCTTCTGTCATCCATCACCATATCATGGATTTTATCAATGATTTCTGGAGTAGTAACCTCAACAGGGCGTCCAGAACGTTCAGCGTCACTTGTGCCCATATGGCCACTCCAAAAATTTTGAAACCACTTATAAACTGTTCTAATCGAAGGTGCAGAGTCACCATAATGTTTATCAAGCTTCTCTTTAGTCTCCTGAGGCGTTTTGCCTTTCATAAAGTAGTGTTTAATCAACACACGAAATTCTTTTTCGTCCATTTTTTTAAAAGCACTCGACTTCCTCGATTCAAACGAATGCCAAACACAAAGAAATAGACCGATCTGGCTGAAACTTGGTGTGTGTTCTTCCAAGAGATGCTACTAACTAAACGTAACCTCGATACGCGCCAGTAGTGCTATCTCTCTGACTTTGCACGGACTTTTCAAACGACCCTCGTACATACTGTTCAAAGTGTCTTTAAGGTTAAAGGTAGTAGAAACAATAGAAAAAGAAGTCACGGCAAAACATCATCCTTTATCAAGACATCCTGAAATGGGGCGAAACACTGTTCTGTTTGATGTGCAGGTGTCATTACGGACAAACAAGTACGTCACCGACAATCTAATAACTGATTATGATAATCGATGTGAATAGAATTAACATGATATTCCTTAGTGACGTATTGAATAAAGCTAGTGCTTCGGATTTACAGACGAATTGGCCTCATCTAGAATCAGCATTCTTGCCATCCAGAACAATATAATTTTAAATCCTACTCGCTGCGCAATTGCAGTAATTCTCCAGTAAAATCATATTCAATTCTCTTCATTATCACAGATCAACCTTGACCGAATCTTTGTATTTTATTTTCTAATTTCAACATAACTTGGAAAAATAAATGTCCAAAAACTAACACACTCTGTGAATTAATGATGGGAAAGAATTTTATTAAACACTACAATATGGAGAGTAGTAACCTTTAAAAAGTATTATTTGAATATGATGTTAGTCACTGATAATCACGCAACAGAATTGATTAATGATTATGTTAATGGGTGACTTTTTACTATTCAGCGATTTTGTTTGCGAGTATTAACCGCAAAATTAAGAGTTGAATCTGATAAGTTTTAATGCATGTTAATATACAGGCAAAGGCTGTAACTTTAGAAGTGATCCGTAATTCAAAAATCCAGGAAAAGTGTACCGAACAGAATCATTAATTTGCCGACAGTGGCTATCCTGAACTATAACCCAAGGGATGCAATCAAACTTAACAAGATATTTAAAAATATAATTAAATTGTATATATATTGTCATTAATTTTAAATAAAACCTAGCGACGGTGCGCTAAAATGCTGCCAAAGTTTCAGGTTGATATTACTCAGGAACAATGCTGAAAATAAAACAACTTCACTCGTGTCAATTCGCATAACTTCAACGTACTAGCTGAGAGAACGTTTTGCAACTAATTTTCGCATACAATGTTCTGTTGTCAAGTATCACTGCAATGAACCACTAAAAACAAATGTGCAAATAACAAAAAGGTTTTGTACAGACTGCGTTTAAACATGAAAAGGCAGGAGGTCAATTATGTTTGAAAAGGCAATTACTATAATAAGGTTAATGTGCAACCAAAAACTCTAACCATTTTGTCCCTTGAATTACACTGTTTTGTAGACACTAATTCTGTTTCATTACAGCCGACTTTGTTCTTAATTTTAATAATTAACATTTTTGATGAATTAAAAGTAATGAGATGTATTTTGCTATTACAATTTTGAATGCTATTACTTTTTTAGACAAGCTTGGAGCTCCCAGTTACTGCATTTAATCCGGAAAGTCTACTAGATTGTAATTTTCCTTAATGTGAGGGGTTCAACGAAGCCACCCAGTATATTAAAATGGTATTTTTAGAAGAAAGTTATCCTCAGGGCTTCAGGACACTTCTAAGACTTGAGTTGTGTTTACAAAGAAATAAAATGTCTTTATCACTTTTTTTCCCACCTTTATTTAAGTAACTAGACGTAATGGAAATCATGCGAATTAGTATCGAACGTACATTAATTTGAAAATAAAGTGAAAAGAGACTTTCAGTTTTTAATTTTTTGAAAGATTCTTTAAACAATTTGTTTTTCGCTCATATTTCAATAATTTTTGTAGGGTTCTTGAAGAATTTCTTCGTTAAGATTCTAAAATTTAGTGCCTTCTTTACTATCATATGCCAATCAATCATTTTAGTTCATTTATTTAAATTTTTTTAAATTTATTTTGTTATTTACAATCTGTATAATATAATATACAATGAAGTAAATAGGGAGATAGAAGTATAAATGGATGCGTGAAAGGCAGGAGGAAAGAAACTGCCCAGCGGTAGCATTTTAGTGGTATGATGAAATGTACCGATTAATAAAGAAACCCTAATTCTTGAAAACCGTAATACTGACGACCCTAAACAGGATTTTTAGTTCTACATGTCTGAATACTCTACGCCTTAATGGATTATTCACCATTATTGGATTCGAAAGACAACTTTTTACAGATGAATAGGGCAATTCCTCCGTACCCAACCTCAAGATCGTCTCCTGACTACGTGGTATCTTTGCAACTGTAATTTTAGGTTGAACTTAAACCATGTTTCACTTAAGATGGCTACAACACACTCCTCTCGCGCACCAGGACATCAAGGCTGTCCCGATTATCTAAGTATGATCTTATACATATTTTTTAGCAAAATTTTCATTAGAATTGGTAATATTTTTGTGAGGATATCTTAGGTGGACAGTTCAAGAGGAATTTGAGGATTATCCTTCAGGGGTTCAAGTTTATATACTTCTGCTTTATAGTTCTCATTTCTTTCTTATTTAGACCGCAGACCTTCGTTCTTTCGTGGACATTCTCGTGCTCTTCGCTGAATGCGCCTCTTTTGACTCAGTTCTTTTTTGCCCATCAGAGAATTTGGATGCAAGTATTGCTAGGGATTTGGCAGTCTCATCGAAATCTCCCTTGCTCAGCGAGTCAATCACATTAATGATTGTTTCCATCACTGGTTCTTGAAATGTTAAGCCCATGAGTAGGCAAGTGCATCGCGAAAAGAGCTGTTTAAAGATTGTAATGCAATTGATGGACCCGACCTTCTGATTGTGACTTAACTATATGTACACCATGTCTATTCATCGATTCTAAACCGTTAATGGTTTGGTTTCAGGTTGTTTGCAACCCTTACCTTCATAGAGTAGGAGGATAAATAGAGAGAAAGATAGCTTCTTCTTTTGAGATGTATTGTCTTAATAAAAAAGTGAATTAATGCTAATTTTTACAGACAGACTTAATGCCTTTGTCCAACACTCACATAGTTCAATTTAAATTTCTCATATTATTATTTTAAACAAAATCCTAGGCCTAAACTAAGAATCAAATCAAGTTCCATAATATAAAGATTACTTTTAACACCAATCTCCGCTCGGCTAACTCTCTAAATATCTATCTTTGTTAGTTGCTTCAAAAGCAATTGTTTACCCATATTAATGAACAAAAACTATAAACATTTTCTTGGTTTCTAAAAAAAATCAGTTGAAAAACGTAAACAAAAGGTTTCTAGCTAAGCTGGAATTCAGGAATGATCATTATGTATTCAAAACGCATTCGCTACATATGTACTATAGTAATAATATTCTATAATAAAGCATAATTTACAATTTGGTTTGTTTATAGTTTGATAAAAACATAAAACATGATAATTAATCAAATATGCAGAGATTTAATAATATACTTCATATTATAATAAGCCGTGCCTTCTGTATTATTTTTCTACCTTTCAACTCCCTTAGCTCACGTTCAAAAATCGTGATTTACTTGCCTCTAATTCGTTCGCCTTTTATTTTATTTATTAGATTTAGATTCTTTCAAGGTAAGTTATGTTGGTGATATCAAAATGGCCTTCGAAGGATACTTTTCGATATTTTTCTTTTATCCTTTGTTCCTTTATGAATTTATTACTTATTTCAATGACATTTTAACTCTTCTCGATATTCTTGACCATAATTAACCAGTTAACTGTTTATGACAAAGATATTCGTCATGAAAAAAAGTGTAAAATTTCGTGTTACGATGAATATCATGCGTTTTCAGCAGTGACCATCGGCAGTTAATTTATATTCGTAAATTTATCTTTAACGTTTTTGGTTCCTATTTATGTTAATATAAATAAATGAATAAATGTTCATGAAATAAATAACGAAAAAAAAATACAAAAGTCATTTCATTTCAACCCAATTTCATATCAAACATACTCTGGGTTTGATGAATATATTCTTATTTTTGTACGTCGCACGTAGGGGACACGTTTTCCAACGAGGTCGAAACCAGTTAACTGGTTAAAGATCTTTCCTATTTATTGATGAAATTGTTTTGCCTCTGAAAACGGTGAGGAAATGAACTAGATTTATTGTGCGAATCTCTTAGCTACAGCTCTAATAATCATAGACACAAGTTCTTGTGGAGGTAGTTGTAGAGGTAGCCTTTTGTCCTTATTTTAAGGCGCGTTACAATTTTAGTATTTTTGCCTGTCTGTTTAAAATAAAATAAGGATAAGAGAATAAATGGATATTAGCTGAATGGTTAACATACTGGAATCTCATGCAGAGATTATGGGTTCGAATCCAGGCAGCTGCTGGCTCTTAAATTTTCTCTTTGCAGAAGATTCTTTTCAGCTCACTATGGGTGATATAGACAGTGGTGTGTCTGTAAATAGAGAACGCTGTCTGAAGGCCGGCAGTACACTGAAATAAGCTCCGGGTTGCAATTACCTCTCAGATGTTGATGCACCTTTAATTATAAAAATGAAGAAATGAATTATTGAACTAACCTTTTTAATATTTAATATAAAAAGAATTAATTAATCTAGGAAAAGAAAATTTAGAAAAAACTTTTGATTTTATTTTAAGAACTTTAAACTTAATGAACTTGTTTACTTTTTCTTAATAATGGTGTAATTTTAAAATTTGATATAGAATGTTAAAACAAGTTGTTAATTAAAAGAAGTTGTTAATTTTATTTTAACAATCTGTGTAAATAATTTAGGAGAGTGGAATTTTTATACGACAGTTTGTTTAAATAAACAGAACTATTAAAGAAGCATTAGTTAGATAGATTTATATAGTAAAGTGTCCTACGTTAAGATTGCCGTAGACTGCGCCGTCCACCATCTGATATTTATACACTGAGATCAGAGTTTAAGAGATGAAGATTACCCAGTCAGCTAAGATGATTGTGCGTTCAGCTTTTTGAAAGGGAAGGACGTTTTAGCCCAAGGTCATGTGAGTGATGTTTGTGTGTAGGAAGATAACAACTACTGAGTCATTCCTCGCTAATAGCTGGGTCATCTAGAGCCAGTGCTAAGATTTTTTTACAAATATTTTTGTACAATTGATACTACTCTTAATTTTTATTTTCAAGAATTTTTGTTATTTCCAGTTTTGTTTGATTAAATCTAATCTCTTCGCTTTAGTTTGCTGATAAAAGTCTCTCCATCTGCAATTAAATAAAATTAAGTCGTTAAGCGAACCATCCTGGTAGATTATACATTAATTACTCCACAAGGTTTAACCACTTCTAAGAACTATGGAGTTCTGAACGACCATTGTCCTCAACATACCGCAGCTGCCATTTTAAACGCAAATCTCTTCATTGCGTCTATCCGCCGGTTTTTATTGTAGTAGGGACAAATCAGTTTATACTCTTATTTGGAGTAAATGATGTTTTTTTACGTACTTTTTTAATTGGAATACCTCTTTTAATGAGATATTATCGTCTTTATTGAAGACAGTTGCAGCATGTGGATTGGATATTTAATAGGATACAATTCAAGGTTTCTTTCTCTTGCCAACTGTTACTCCTGAAGTTATTTGAAACTTAAGTACTAGGCTAAATCTTGATAGGGAAGGGGTTAGCTATGAGGTTAGCATACTGGACTCCCACGCGGAGGTCCCGGGTTCGAATCCAGCAGCTGTCCCTTAGATTTTCTCTTCCTAGGAGCTTCTTACAGCTCACTGTCCGGCGATGGACAGTGTTGTCTGTAACGAGAGAACACTGTCCGGAGGCCGGCAGTGCACTGGAAAAAGCTCCGGGCGCTAATGACCTCAGCTGTTGATGCGCCAAAAAAAAAAAAAAAAATCTTGAATGCTGTATTCAAGTACTTAGGTCCTTGATTTAGAGAAGTTACCATAAATTAGAGACTGTCTTGAGCTGGACCGGGTAACTATATTGTACTCTGGCAATGGCTAATCATTTTTGGGCGAAGTCTTCCCACAGGTCCTGGTTATGCCACACAAAGCCTGTTTTGCCTTAAGTGTGACTTTGTCCAGATGTGCCTTCCAAGTGAATCTAGAGTCCAAGATAACACACCTAGATACTTAACTTCGCCTGACACATCCAGCGTTTTATCAAAAAATTTAAGATTTCTGTAGCTCTCCTTGTCCCTTCTCCTAGTAAACAAGTAAAGGGTACTGGAGTAGTTTTAGAAGGGTTCACAAAGAGATCCACTTTTCTGCACCATCTTTCTATAATTTTGAGTGCTTCCTACAGGAGTACAGCAACGATAATCTCGTGCCTGCCCCTGACTACCACAGAAATATCATCTGCATAGCCAAGAACCGTGAACCAACGGAGGTCTAGCATCTCTATTAAATCATCAACGACCATACACCACAAGAGCGGAGATAAAACCCCTCCCAGTGGACATCCCCTGACTGTTATCATCAGCGATTCCCCAAAAAGAGTCGCCGTAATTTTCTTGTCGTTAGCATGCTACCGATCCACCTTGAAATTGTGGAATCTATACCATGCCTTTCCATCGCCAAGGAAATTGCTCTAAAGTTAGTGTTGCTGAACGCTCCCTCAATGTCCAGAAACACACCCAGTGCTGTCTCCTTGCAAAACACAGAGGTCTCCAGCTCCTTTACTGGAGGTCTGTCTCGCAAGATTTGCCCGTCTGATAGGCATGCAGGGGTCGCTGCTTTAAAGACACCTCCCTTATATGCAATCAATCAATTTTTCCAGCACTTTCAATAAGAACGATGATAGACTAATTGGTCTAAAATCCTTAGCCTGGGTTCTCTTCCCAGGTTTAGGGATAAAGATAACTTTTACAAGCCTCCATGTCCGAGAGACATAACCTAGGGCCAGACTTGCCCTCATTAGCCTGCATAGAACAGGAGAATGGAAAAAAGAGAAAAACATTTCATTTTTCCCGCTAAATATCTTCTTCTTTTTTTTTGGAGTAGAAACCTGCTACAGGAAAAAAAAGATGCGTTTTTTCCTTAACTTAAGATTCCCGAAGGAGTCGAAGCATCATCAAGAAATTTTTTGATTCCTCAAACAAAATTGAATGAATGGGAAAAAGTGATTGAATCGAGATAATCTGGACTGCGAGAGATTAGTTTCAATTAACTGAGAGAGGGTAGTTAGATGGGTCGGCAAGTAGAGTGCAAGTTTATTGACAACAATGAAGGATCCGGAGGCGCAAGGAAATCAGGACGCGTCCAGAAAAGAAAAAAGATATCCGAGGAGGGAAGATTCGGGTATGAACTTATAGAATCGGATTCAAGAAGGTTAAAAGAATGAAAAGAATTAATAAGACAGAAAGTAACTAGAGCTATTAAGAGCAATAAGGCAATTTTATGGTGAACTATATTAAGATGATTTTAGTTATGGATAACCTAACTTTGAACAACTTTGAAAAAAAGAGGTTCATAAGGAAAGAAATCAATTATCACTTTTGTATCTGTGGACTGACAGCCATTTTATGTAGACGGGTATACGACGGGTAATATACAAGGAAAACTCACCAGTTGTGCTCCTTTATATTATCGCCATCTTGGAGCAAGGTTGTAACAAGGATTATGGTTACAATTTTATTATTAAATAATAATTAAAAAAAGTGACCATACAGGAACTGTTTGCTGTATAATTTTGCATATAAATTAATATACTTTATAGGCATTATTTTTCTTAAAACTGGTACTTAGTTTTTTTTCTAGGTATTAGACTTGAATAAACCTTTTTGTTAGGTTAGGATAGGTTAGGTTTAGTGTATTCTGTAAACATTACACTGAAACTCACAAATCCATCAAAAGTGTAATAAATTTCACAATAACAATATACAATATTAAGACATGTTGCATTTGGAATATACAAATCTGATTCAGTGCAGGTCAAGTAATTACAACTACTAAGGATGAACAATTAGATTAATATTCTTTACAAATCGGAAATGATGCACTTATTTATTTTATTTCGGACAGATTTTAATTGGAATTCATTTTGGAATTATTAAAAAAAATTGAAGATACCTGATGTCTGCTTATATAAGGATTTTGCTGAACCTCAGGATTTGATGGGACTTTTTTTAGCTGTTATTTCAACTATAAATAAATAAATTGAAGGATTTGGAAAAAAAATCTGCATTTAACAGATAGCAGGAATTTGAAAGTGATTTTCTAGTAAAACAAAAAATAAAATAAGAACATCGACTAACAGTGGCATTGCTTTCTATTTAGTTCCAAGGCTGAACCAGAATATTTTGTCCAAAAAAGAAAACTATGCTTATAATTTTTTTTTTTTTTGGTACTTTACTTTAAATAAAGCTTCCTACGAACGAAAATCACAGCGGATAATCACGATCACACACGAAGGCTGCACAGCGTCTTAGCCGCCAGCACAAATGCAATTTTCACTCCCGTCGTTATGAGTTACCTTGTCAGCAGATACAATACTCTTCTATTAAATCTTTTTGTTAATACGGATACAGCCTGTCCAGAAAAATAATCACGCTGTGCTACTTCAGATCAGGTTACATGGATTACAATTAGAGAGTTGGAAACAAAGTACTGAATCTAATGTACAGGTTATACATCTTAATTTCAACGTGTAAACGATTTTACACTTAGAGCTTTCCACTTTTACCTATTAAATATCGATTTTCTGCCGTAAAAGCTTATTATTAGAAGTGTTAACAATAAAAAAACATTCTAATTTTGTTATTCTAAGATTGATTTTAAATTGAATTTAGTTTAAACAATTTGTATAAGATTTTTTTAACGTTTATTATTTATTTATTTGAACAATTGTACAGCAAAAATGAAATGTGCTGATAAAAGGGACATGAGCAGAGTCATCACCGAGTGGTCTCCAAAAGTAACATTAAATTGCTGACCTCTATTGTCGAGAAAAGTCACGCAGTCTAAGCGACGAATCGGTTTTTCGGGAAGAAGAAAGTGATGAATCAATTGGATTAAGATGACTAGGTAGGCGAAAAGAATCAGATAGAATTGTATAAAATTTTATGAGATTTCACTAGAAATAATATTTTCAGAATTGCGCTACCCAAATGTAACATTGGGTAGCTCAAATTTTGCATTACCACCAGCCTCTACCAGGCTAACCTAAACTAAAGAGGGTCAAAATCCCAAAACGAGAACGAAATTTTACTTTACTCTTGGCATTTTCTGTTAATTCCCCTCAAATTTGGGTTCTAAACTTTTCTTTAATCAAAAAGACATTTATTTGAAACACTTTTCATAGAAAACTTTCTTTCTAAAAGCATTCAAGAGAAGGTTTTGTTATCTGGCTTACATCAGAAAAATGTTACTTCTGAAACTATTTTTTCCTCTTCTGTTTCGAATACAATCAATCTAGTTGCAAGTCTAGAGAAAATTTGTAAGTTCACAGCTGTGATAGCGACGTATGTATAAAACTCAATACATTAGTAATGAAATTGTCCATTTTTTTTTCTTGGCATAATCGACGTAAAAGATATTCATATTTTTGGAAAACAATACCAGCATGTGATCGTAAAAATCCTTGAATATTACTTATCGCCTAATACGTAAATGTTTGTACTATATTTATTTTCAAGAATTACTGGTTTTTCCTTATTTTATCTATTAACTTACTCCATTATTTCCTCTAAACTTACAGTAATTATTATTGCCTTGAAACTTCTGACATCCTATTGTTTTACATTGATAATTTTAACAATATTCCCAATTTTTATAAATAGTGACATTTTAAACTAAACGAAAATTATTTTTTAGAGTTTTACTGTCTAAATACATAGTATTCACTCTTAACAAGAAAACTCTCCCTCCTCTCACCTTCCACAATACTTCTGTACTAATTACTAACCAAGTACGATATCTCGGACTACATCTTGACAAACGACTAACATGGAACCCTCACACGAGACTCAAACGAATTGACCTCAATCTGAGGTACAAAATGTTGAAAAGACTACTCGACAAACGATCAGAACTGACCCTGACGAACAAACGATCACTATATACCGCTCTACTTGCCCCAATATGGACGTACGGAATACAGCTATACGGAAGTGCCAAAAAATCGAACATCAACCGACTTCAAACCTTATAATCAATAATTCTAAGAAAAATAGTTAACGCAATGAAATATGAATGTATTTAAAAGCTATAGCCGAATTAGAATGAATGGAAGAAAATGCTTAGAGAAGGATTACGTGATTTTAATTTCGGTTAAGCGAGAAGGATGGCAGGAGCACAGAGTGCTGCTCCATCCATTAGCAGTAGTTTATGTAAATAGCGGTATATAGTAGAATGATGTATTTATAAGTAAGATTGGAGAGTGAGTGATATTCTAGTGATAAGCACCTAGACGATGCTGGCTGTATGGCGGAAGCCAATGCCAAAAATAAAAAAAAAATAAAAAAAATAACGCTCCCTTCTACGTCTACAATCATACTACACACTCTGATCTAAATATTCCTCTCGTTTCTGAAATAGCCCAATCTCGTTACACAAAACTCCATTCAAATCTACACAGTCACTACAACCTTCTGATCCACAACATGCCTACCACAACACTTCCTACTAATCCTCAACGCAGACTAAAGCGGCGGTGGCCACGCGACCATCTCAACACAACGCCGACCTCCTAGGATGGTTGCTGTGTAAGCTTGCCAATCTGGCGAACTAACGGCTTCCATCACTGGATGGTCGTCGTTCACACCAATCACGCCCTTGGCGCACATGCATGTGCGCGTATATGTATGAATATATAATATACGTGCATGTGTATTTGCGCTATCCTTATGTCTCAACTCTTTTGCTTATTGTACTGCATACAGTTGCAAAATAAATAAACAAATAAAAAAGAAAAGAAAAGAGTTTTACTGTTTAGAAAAGCATTTTACCTATTGATTTCTGTCTCTTTGGCTGGTTTGCTTCCTTTGTCATGAACTCTTCACTAAAAGGTGGTTAAAAACAATTGAAAATTTTGCCGATCATACAAATCGATTTAGAGTTGGTGATACGAGGGTCGTTTGAAAAGTCCGTGCAAAGTCAGAGAGATAGCACCACTGGCGCGTATTGAGGTTATGTTTAGTTAGTAGCATCTCTTGGAAGAACACACACCAAGTTTCAGCCAGATCGGTCTATTTCTTTGTGTTTGGCATTCGTTTGAATCGAGGAAGTCGAGTGATTTTCAAAAAATGGACGAAAAAGAATTTCGTGTGTTGATTAAACACTACTTTATGAAAGGCAAAACGCCTCAGGAGACTAAAGAGAAGCTTGATAAACATTATGGTGACTCTGCACCTTCGATTAGAACAGTTTATAAGTGGTTTCAAAATTTTCGGAGTGGCCATATGGGCACAAGTGACGCTGAACGTTCTGGACGCCCTGTTGAGGTTACTACTCCAGAAATCATTGATAAAATCCATGATATGGTGATGGATGACAGAAGAGTGAAGGTGCGTGGGATTGCTAGTGCTGTGGGCATCTCGAATGAACGGGTACATAATATTTTGCATCAACATTTGGACATGACAAAGCTATCTGCAAGATGGGTGCCGCGATTGCTCACGCTTGACCAAAAACGAAATCGTGTGAAGTGTTGCAAGGACGGTTTGCAGCTGTTCCAGAAGAATCCGTAGGACTTTAAGCGTCGTTTCGTCACTGTGGATGAAACATGGATACATCACTACACTCCTGAGACCAAAGAACAATCTAAACAATGGGTTACCAAGGGGGAATCTGCGCCAAAAAAGGCGAAGACCGTTCCTTCGGCCGGAAAGATTATGGCGACTGTCCTTTGGGATTCGCAAGGAATAATCCTCATCGACTATCTGGAAAATGGTAAAACTATTACAGGTGCATATTATTCATCGTTATTGGACCGTTTGAAAACCGAGCTGCAAGAAAAACGCCCACCATTGGTCCAAAAAAAAGTCCTTTTCCATCACCAGCACAACGCACCAGCTCACACCTCAGCAGTTGTGGTCGCAAAATTAATGGAAATAGGGTTCCAACTCGTTTCACATCCCCCCTATTCTCCAGACTTGGCTCCCTCGGACTACTATTTGTTCCCCAATATGAAGAAATGGCTGGCGGGAAAAAGATTTTATTCAAACGAGGAGGTGATTGCAGAAACGAATGGCTATTTTTCAGACTTGGACAAATCCTATTATTTGGAAGGGATCAACAAACTAGAGCAGCGTTGGACGAAGTGTATAAGCCTAAAAGGAGACTATGTTGAAAAATAAAAAAGGTTTAGCCCAAAAAATTAAGTAGTTTTTATTTTTGCACGGACTTTTCAAACGACCCTCGTAAATACGCAACAAGTTTGTTTGAGTTCAAAGATTTCAAAATATTTATTTACAGTGAAAACTATTTCAAAAAATTTGTTGACATATTGCTGCTGTAGATAAAAAATAAAAATGAAATATATCAACTAAGCTTTCTCTTTTAAAAGCAATAATTTAAATGAAATGAACTTTTAACAAATTGGCTTTTAAAGAACACCAGTTTCTTATTTTACAATCCAATATCTGCGTATGTCTTGGATTTTAATAAAAAGAATAGAGCGATTACTGTCCAATCTAGAGTAAGTTCATATTTATAGAGGTCACCTCATTCTAGTTGTCAATTACAAGTTATTTCTTCTTTGGTAAACACTAATTCATGTCTGCACACTCGGTCTGTCCGATAGCGGCACTTGTACGCTCCTATCCTCTGCTATTAAGTTATAACGTTGTACGACCTATATACACATTTAAACAACGGTAAAAGAGGTAGTGAGCTACTCTTCTATGAAAATTAATTCTCAATCTGTTAGGCGAGCGTGACAATAATACATCAGCTGGTTTCTCCATTCTAGTTGTAACTTCTCTATCTATATTCAATAATACGATAAAATTCCTTTAAACTATTTCTTACACCTATCTTTGTAAATTTAATGATTTTTTGCGGTGGCGATTGAAAATATTTCGGATTAGTTTGGTACTTGTTATTACAAAAAATTGTCTTCTTGATTTATTTTTGGCCAGTCTGTTGGTACTAATTAAATAACTAAGAATATCCTAAACCTAAACTTCAGGAAGCTAAGGCACTGTACCAGATGTTGATAGTCTCCTGCAACCCATTCTTACACTACAGATGGCGTTGGCTGTCCTTCCGATTTTTGGCCCATCCACATCATTTCCAGTCATCACTGCCACCAGTAGTTTCCTATTTAGATCAAATAGTGTAGGGGTGAGGGAGGCACATTTGAACTGAATTTACATTTTCTGTTACAGAGTGCACAGAATCGTATTTTTGAACCTTTTTATTTTGTTTTCTACAACTTTCAAGTCTTCTTAACAGATCTATATCAATAAACAGTTATTACTTTACGTACATATCTATATTTTTTTAATTTAAAAATTTTATGGCAAATGTTAATATCTACCCCACTGGTGGGGTAGCTTTGAACACAATATAAAATAGAAAGAAATGATATTACTTTACTCTGAATCTACCTTCTATCAGTTATTTCTCTCATTACTACATTACTTTCTCTTTTAAACCACTGAAATCTAGTTCAAAAATCAATAATGACTCAGTTCGGGGATGTTGTACTCCCGAAGTGTGATAAGTTTGAACACAATATTCGGTTTGTTGCGCTTCTTAATGTAGGTTCGAACCACTTTCCCCTTCTCTGCGATTAAACCAAAAAAAGTCACAAACTTGCCGGTCTGTAGGGCACATTTTAACTGAGATGTTGAAATGTGCCCCCTCTCCTACCATAAGAGAAAATATAATATCCAACACTTTTTTTTTGCAAGCAAATAGACTTTTGTAAATACTATATTTAAAAATACGAATACCAAATGTTAATATGGACTAACAATACTTACACCTTGTCCACTACAATCTTCACAATACACTTCCAAAGCTGCAACAAAAATTTTACTTCCACGTTACAAAATAAAACATTCCTCAATTCTGACTTTACAAACAATGAAAACGAAGGGTGACTCTGTCAATTATCAGGTCTACCACAAAATATGGAGAAAATTACCAATAATAAATGTTTTAAATATTTGGCGAGAAATTAAAACTGTTTAAAGGTGCTCCCTCTCCCTTATCTTGTAGTATCCGGATGATTACTCCAATAATCAAAACTCTTAGCCTGATCATCCTCTTTACTCTATCCAGAGCCTCTTAAACTCTTTCAGCTTTTATTTCCTGATAATCGTGTTATTGTAACGTATTGAACAAGAAAGGTTCGAGACTACAAAATGATATGCTTGCTATACCTCTCTCTAGCAAGTTCAGAGGGTAAAGTTAAGCTCTAATCTATAGGCTCGTTTTAGTGAATTGCCCAATTCCTGCAACTTTTGTGGTATAAGTTCTAAGGACCTTTTTAATATCTATGACTGATAATGGCCAATTTTAGACTTAAAGTGTGGTTATTAAAGTGCTGTTAACTGTTCGTGCTCTTGGACTGCTTAATCCTTAATATTATCTTGCCATCTCCACCACGAATTAGCCTGCTCGAGCTTGAGTCCCCCTCACTTCTTAGCCTAATACTAAAGACGTACTTTCCTACTTTCTTGATGAAGTCGGAAGCTTGAAAGCAGCGTTTCCTTCTCTTACTCTAGTAAGTTTATCGTAAGGTCTCTGCCAAGAAAAAAATGAATTCCAAACTACGTTCTACTCAATTCCAGCCTAGTATATGCTACAATTAAACAAGACGTACAATTAATATTTAATAAACTGAATAACAACATCCAGACTTCCATTATTTCATATTCTTTTACAAACATAAATATTCAAGACAATGTTAACAGAATTCTTGCGCAGAATATTAAGAGAAAACAAGTTTTATTATTAAACAAAATGATTCACGAGTTAGTCATGTCGTTTAGTTAAACTAGTCTTAATGTACTCATTATTAGTACTTCCGTCTTAAAAATACTCAGCTAGACTAGTAAGATGAGAATGTATAATGTATTCAAATATATAATCTCTGTTTCTATAGAAAATACATTTATTTTGAATGGTATGCAAGTGTGTATAATAAAGAAAGGAAATTATACTCACATTTTTTTTGAAAAAAAGTTCAGTTTCATATTTCTTGAAATCCGTATGAGTTGTCTGCAATTATTCTAATGGCGGCGAAACATCCATGTTTTTTTACGGAAATGTAAAGGTTTTAGATGAGAGAATTAAACAAAAAAGTGCATCACTGAATTATGTTAACTAATTTTTACAACAAGTTTGTTCTATTCCAGTAGATTTTTCAGCCAAGTAGTCGAATTAAAAGTTCAATTCTGAATAAATAATTTTTTTTCTTCTAAACTGTCTAAACGCAGATATTTTAAATTCTGCCAGAAACCCCTAACTAATCCATTTTTCTGTGTCACCCCTATTGTGATTATTTCAAGTCAGGAAACAAGACACTAATGAACGTCAAGCTACATATAGTTTCCGTTCAGCTGTTTTAAAAGGGAGGTGAATAAAATTTAACACCTTAAAACAATTTTTCTAAATTTAGTTTTTATGTTTCTCCAAAATTGTAAAAGATATATATTTAAAGTATATATTTAAATATTAAAATAAAAATAGAAATAAAGTAGGACGAGCTTTAAATGCAACAAAACCTATCACGAATCCTGAATAGTTGTGGATAGCTAGCATACTTGTCTTACAAATGTTTATAATCTTTACTATCAAATAAAATCCAAAACCAATTTTGGGAATCTAACCCAATACTTTTTTCTTTTCTTTATCTCTAATGCACGACAACTTAAATATTAAAGGGTGTTCATTTTAAGACGGCTCAAATGCATTTCATACTTAAACGGTTAATCTGAGCAAAAAATGGTAGAGGAAAAATTTGTTACCCGTCACATCTAGTTTCAAAATATGTGATTTGATTTTAGATTCCTAAAAGCAAGCCAGTTTAGCCAGGACGCTATCAACTGCTCTCTGTATCTGAGGAGGCACCTTTGAAGACACAGTACATGCTTCACAAGTTGAGTAAAGTGCATTATTTGATAAATTAAGGAATAAGTTTGATCCTTTACGTGAAAGATATTGATCACTTAAATATGTGGCAGGAGGTTTCCAATTTTTTTTTGGTAATTAAACGCAACTCTCCCAAAATTACCAAATAATTATTAAACCTTCTTATTTGTAACAGATGTAAAATTAATTTTTAGCCATTTTGTGTATGGTTGAGAATATCTAAAGCTCTTAACATTTGATTTTTCTTAGAAAAATCACTGGGAAAACGACTTATTTCCCGATATTAAGAAAAATACTAGCTTTACTGCCTTGGCAATATTTTCAGAAGAAAGGGGATGGAAAAATACATAAAAATGACCTATCGCGTGCTCTTCTTTCTCTTTGATAACAAGTTAAAAAATTGAAATATGATTAATAAATACCAGATTTTGAAATGGCCTAGCACCTTTAATTATGAAGATATCGAATTGCGGTTTCCGGTTTCTTTCACAACTTTTTATACTCTTTAAAACTGTGTACGAGTATATGAAAATGGGGGTCAACTGCAAACCCTCACTTTTGGTCGCTCGTCAACCGCGTATGCGGGCAGGAATCTAAAATCAAGTCACGTATTCTGAAACTAGAGGTGACGGGCAACGAATTTTTCCTCTACCATTTTTAGCTCAGATTAACCGTTTAAGCATGAAATGCATTTGAGCCGTCTTAAAATAAACACCCTGTATAATAGAAAGAAATAAGTATACGAGTATACTACCGGCAGAATATGCAAGTTTAGAATCAATCAATGCCTAGTTATTTTAAAAAATTCAACTTTAAGGCTAAAAATGTTACTAAGTTAAAAATTAAACATAAAAACGAGTTATTTTAGGTTTCCTATAAAATGAGCAGGTTGGTTACTTTAGTCACACGTTTTTTGGCATGAAAAGATGAATTTTTCTTTATTCCAAAAACATTAATCTCACCTCAAACATAATTATTTACGTTGTGTTATTTTTTTAGTTGCCATAAAAATGACAACTTACCTTAAAAATTACGTAAAGATTGTGGTGGTTAAAATTACTTTTATTTGCAACTGATTTAAAATTTAAATTAACTTTTCTCTATATTTTTTTGGGTTCTTTTAATTAATTTTGTAATTGGAAAACGTAAAATTGATTAAAAAATACTCTTTGTACTCTTTTTTTTTTATAATTACTTCTCGCTTTTTTATTTTAATCACTTTGCATTAACAGCCTAAATCGGTAACAAATAAAGCAGACTAGGTATTCAATACAAATTAATTAAATGATGTTGCCATGGCTGTGAAAGATAAATAGAAATATCAGTCTTTTATATCTTATAGTTTGATTAGTGCTAGTGTCAATGGCTACTTGATGATCAAAGTGTAACTGATTCTTGATGTTTAAAATTGCTATTGGCAGGTGGTTGCGCATAAACCAATGGGGTGAAAAAAAGTCAGAACCTTATAAAAAAGGGAAGGTTTTTTCTAACTTTTACTAGACTACAAGGGGTCGGCTACAGTGCTTGAAGACAGTCTCCTAATCTAACTAACAATTAGAGCAACTAATAGTCTGCCAATTAGTATTGTACGAGGGTCGTTTGAAAAGTCCGTGCAAAGTCAGAGAGATAGCACCACTGGCGCGTATCGAGGTTATGTTTAGTTAGTAGCATCTCTTGGAAGAACACACACCAAGTTTCAGCCAGATCGGTCTATTTCTTTGTGTTTGGCATTCGTTTGAATCGAGAAAATCGAGTGATTTTGAAAAAATGGACGAAAAAGAATTTCGTGTGTTGATTAAACACTATTTTATGAAAGGCAAAACGCCTCAGGAGACTAAAGAGAAGCTTGATAAACATTATGGTGACTCTGCACCTTCGATTAGAACAGTTTATAAGTGGTTTCAAAATTTTCGGAGTAGCCATATGGGCACAAGTGACGCTGAACGTTCTGGACGCCCTGTTGAGGTTACTACTCCAGAAATCATTGATAAAATCCATGATATGGTGATGGATGACAAAAGAGTGAAGGTGCGTGAGATTGCTAGTGCTAGGGGCATCTCGAATGAACGGGTACATAATATTTTGCATCAACATTTGGACATGACAAAGCTATCCGCAAGATGGGTGCCGCGATTGCTCACGCTTGACCAAAAACGAAATCGTGTGAAGTGTTGCAAGGACGGTTTGCAGCTGTTCCAGAAGAATCCGCAGGACTTTAAGCGTCGTTTCGTCACAGTGGATGAAACATGGATACATCACTACACTCCTGAGACCAAAGAACAATCTAAACAATGGGTTACCAAGGGGGAATCTGCGCCAAAAAAGGCGAAGACTGTTCCTTCGGCCGGAAAGATTATGGCGTCTGTCTTTTGGGATTCGCAAGGAATAATCCTCATCGACTATCTGGAAAATGGTAAAACTATTACAGGTGCATATTATTCATCGTTATTGGACCGTTTGAAAACCGAGCTGCAAGAAAAACGCCCACGATTGGCCCACAAAAAAGTCCTTTTCCATCACGACAACGCACCAGCTCACACCTCAGCAGTTGTGGTCGCAAAATTAATGGAAATAGGGTTCCAACTCGTTTCACATCCCCCCTATTCTCCAGACTTGGCTCCCTCGGACTACTATTTGTTCCCCAATATGAAGAAATGGCTGGCGGGAAAAAGATTTTATTCAAACGAGGAGGTGATTGCAGAAACGAATGGCTATTTTTCAGACTTGGACAAATCCTATTATTCGGAAGGGATCAACAAACTAGAGCAGCGTTTGACGAAGTGTATAAGCCTAAAAGGAGACTATGTTGAAAAATAAAAAAGGTTTACCCCAAAAAATTAAGTAGTTTTTATTTTTGCACGGACTTTTCAAACGACCCTCGTAATGACGGAAAATTGTGAATATACTCGTATATATTTTTTTGTGAATATACAGGGTGATCCATTTAAAACGCCAATCGCTCATAACTTTTTAGGAAAACGGAAATCCAGAAAAAACCCATTGATTAAACTATATGTTTTGTTATATCTAGTTTTCAAATTGTCCACCCCTGATGCTGTATCTTCATTTTTTTAAAAAAAGGATTATTACGTATGATGTAAGTCAAGTATTATTATGTATGGCTAAATACACGGGATTCGAACTGGGGTTCTCCCACTTACAAAGTCACGCTCTTGACCACTAGACCAACACCCTGGCAAGATATTCTTACCGTAATCATAGGTCAAGAAGTCTTGCTCATGGGGTACAGTGACATGAGGTGATGGTTGCTTTTATTTGATGATAAAACAAATTTATCCTGATTCACCCACAACCATTACATTACACTACATTTTTTAAAATCTTCAATTATTATTATTTTTGTTCTTTGCGTCACAAATAACATTTATCGCAGTCAGAGGACCTCCCAAAACGTGTATTTCTGGTGGAAAATTTATATCGAAAACCGTTTACGAATAGATAAAATAGTAACTTTGATCTTAAATATCTCAACAAATATTAGGGATATCAAAACGGGGTCATAATCATTATCAAAACCACTGGTTCTTACGAAACCTTGATCAGTTTTTTGGCCGTAACTCCGCCAAAAATGAAGATACAGCATCGGGGGTGAAAAATTTGAAAACTAGACAAAAAAAAACATATAGTTTATAGTAATGGATTTTTTCCAGAATTCCGCTTTGCTAAAAAGTTATTAGCGATTGGTGCGTTTTAAATGGATCGCCCTGTATTATACGTATGTATATCTTCGAGAACGACATGTAAATTTATAGTTTTAGTCAAACAAAATAATAAATACTTTCTAGAGATCGCTTGCGTTGATTGAGTACCATCTACTTCTATACGAAAGGGAGAAGAGCGATCATGATTGTATTAGGAAATGTCCAATCAAACCAATAATTCAACTATACAAATACTACGTTCAGCTCTCCAGGCCGTCTCCTCTTTACGCACTTTAAGAGTCTACAATGCTCTCTCGGTTGCCGACATCCATATTTCTTTGTTTAATTAGTACATATTTCTTTAAATAAATATTCTAAGTCATTAATATTTTGTTTTTGTTCGAGGAAGTCAGTAATCATTATGCAACTTAAATTAATATTTCTTAATAATATCTTTAATTTAGTATTTCCGGCTGTTTTACGAATACATTATTTTTTTAAATATGTTATGAAACAGTGTTTGACACAAATTTATTATTAAATACCATCATGTATTATAAAGTTTTGTTGAAATCAAATATATTAAAATCGACGACAGATGGCATTATTTCTTTCTTATGCGGTCATTAATACATGATATCTTATATATAATTTTAATGTTTCTGATTCCTCCCTCTACGTTGTGAGAACATGAGCGATCGGCTTCACTGGTGTTGTTAAGATGGACTCCCAAATTTATGATATTGTAGATCAGATAATGTGGTAGTACTAGTTCTTTGGCTCCTTCTAGAACTCCATTTATTGCTTGAAGTCTCCTGAAACTATAGAGCAGTGATGGCGAACCTATGACCCGCGGGTCAGACACTGACCCACGCAAGTTTTTTCACTGACCCACAATTGCTAGGCAACCATTTGTTTGTTTACGCGGGTTGATTTAGATTTTCTAATTGTGTGGATAATTTATATTCTATCTGTATTTTTTTCAATCACGCAGCGACATAAAAGCAATTTAAATGCTATCTATAACCTTTAGTTTGATCATTACAGTTCTAAAACGCAAATGACGACAAATGTTGTAGTATTTGAAATAAAGCAAAAGTGTTTACAAAATATCAAATAAAATGTATAATTTTACTCATATTTTGTTTGTTAAAAAAAATTGACAACCCAAAGCAAATAACCGTTTTTGATTTTTCTTAAGATAAACCACACTTTTTGTGTTTACCCGTTAAGCCAACTGAATTTTAAAGATGTTTTGAAAATATTCAGTTTAAAATTTTTAAACTTAACTCTTGTGCAAATGGGCATTAGTGACCCATGAGCTAGTACTAAAAAAAAAAAATGAGCAAAATTTGACCGACGTCTCAAAAAAGTTCGCCATCCCTGCTATAGGGTCTTCAATTCTTGGGATATCAGGTGCTTCATTACTTAGGTTCTCAGCACCTTGAGGGGTTCGTGTTTGATGGGGATACTTGGAGGATCAGAACCTTGTCTTCTCCTTTGATCCGAACTCCTATCGCGTATTAAATTACGCTTTTCCATTACATACGTATCTTCATATACATTTTTTACTACACTCCTTCCTTACTTCTACCTATAATTATAGATTCCCAATTGTTGACTTTGAGTTGATCTACAAGTAAAACCTCCTTAACAACACTCAAGATTTGTAAAAAACAAATTTAAGCGAACTCAACGGCTCTTTGTATTTACCGAAGAAAACGCAATTACAAAACATGCGAACAAGATCACAATACTTAAAACAAGTTGGAATAAAAAAAAGATATGAAACCACTTGGTTACATGAATGGTGCCCTCGATGGCCTTTATATATGAATGATTCTCTGGCCACTCTCTAGGTTAGAGACTAATGGTGCGGAAATTATTTGTGGCTTTCTTTCCGCTTGTATTAGTCATCTAATAATTTTCCGCTAGATAAATATAGAATTCTCCTGGCAATAAATGATTTTAATATAAATTATCAACAATGCACCTTCAATAAAATGAATCAAATCCACTTGAAAATATAAAAGGGTGCTGTAAAATCAGTCAAGTTACGTTTTATTACTGGCTAGTTATTAATCTGCCCTTTCTTTGAATCTACAAGTTTCATTTCTTAAACGAATATTTTTAATCTATTCTTCAACTTGTTCGTTCATTCCAGTGAGCAGATTGAAGGGGTTTTGTTGAATCTAAGCTTTAGATGGAATTCATTTATGGAAACCTAATTGCATAATTAAATTAATCCTACTAGACCAACGTTCAAAACATTCACTTAATAATAAACGACTGATTTACAATTCTATACTAAAAACCCGCCTGGATGTACTGGTATTGAACTGTAGGGTTCAACGAAACGCTCCAATCTTCACAGAATTCAATCGCTTCAGTCTAAAATTCTCCGCACTATCGTTAACGGCTCCATTTTACGTTTCAAATCTAACTATCCACACAGACTTGGAAATTCCGTTTGTAGGTTCAGGTTGCACGAACTCGCTATAAAAGTTTTCATCAGAACTTGCATTCTCTTTCCAATCCTCTGGTCCGCCATTTATCATCTCATCTCCTTCCAGATCATCCTCCTAGGCGAATAAAACGCCAGTGGCCTTGCGATTTTCTCTCTTCTGAAGAGAGTAGCTAATCCTGGAGACGACTTAGGGAGTGTTATCACTAGGTAACTTCTCCCCTCAATTAGTGAGTTTGTAGTGGTTATCAGTTATTGTCATTGTTACTTATAGAGTATCTAGCGCTGGTGTAACTTAACAAATAAATTAAAAAAGAAAAGAAAAAAGAAATCCTATTATGCCAGGTAAGTTAGCTGTAATATTGTTTTGGCTTTTATTGCACACAACCTGAAACAAAGGCTTTGCTAAATCCATAGCAAAATTACTTTATTACGAAAACCTTGTACGTGAAGACCATAGCCTTAATCATTCCTGGATTAACGTACGATAGGCAATATCTTAACTTAGGCTACCTAATCAATGAAGATAGTTTACTGGGTTCAAGAGGCACCAATGCCTTAAGCTTCAGTAAGACGTAAACACTTGCTCTAACCAGCAGAGCGATTTCCTAAATGAATGGTTTTTGGCTAGCCAGGTAGGTAACAAAAGATAGCCTGCTTTGAATCAGTAATTTAGTAGACGACATAAGGAAGCGTGGTGTGGAAAGCGGCAAGAGCTGAGAACGGCAGCGAGTGGTTGACAGATCCGAACAGCCATGAAATAAGTTGCATGTGCTCTTGAAATATTAGAATGTATACATATGTGAGCTATGTAATAGAATTGAACATTCTTTATTAGAAATTAACCTTAATTTAAAACAAATACTTTAATTTTCATTTCACTGATTGTTGCAATGTTTTGAAATCGTTCTAAAAAAAAGATTTGTTTTTCAAAACGCATTAACTGCTCAATACTCTTGAGACTGTTGCTTTTATACTTCAGTAGTATTGGATGTAATCAGTAGATTGTGAAGGTTCCAACATGAAAGCCACGTTTCATTATCGCCATTTTTGAAATTAAAAAAGAAACTCACCCTGGTTATAAGGCAGTAAATAAAAACGCGATTGCCCTTCATAGGCCTTTTATATAATGTTATTTATTGAAATAAAATGAGACTCATATTGCTTTCCTTCATTATAAACACACATGTGTAACAAAGTAATCAATTGTATGCAAACTATGTTCTGTCGTTATTGTTTTAATGGTCGAATGCAGAGGTTAACGATTTGTATACGTTAACCAATGTTCTGCAGTTGTTCTTTTGAATTTTTTTCTTTTGTTGTTTGATAAACAAAAAAAAATAAAGAAGTAGAACCCTCTCTTCTCCTTGTAGCTAAGTGAAGTATACAGTGTGCAGTGCAAGATATCTGTAAAAGGGAACGGTGAAGGCAACTTGAAGAAGAACATGTGTTTACAACAGCTCCTGTTCTTGCAGTAGGGGAATGAGTATTGGGACCTAACTGCCCAACTAAAGCTAAAGCAAAGCAAAAAGTAAAAACAAAAAAATAATAATCTTTCCAACCTTATGTTTCAAAAGGGATGTTCCCTTCCAATGTTGACTTTCTCTAATATTGTCCTTGCTTTTCTGATTCTTCCTTTTTCCTGCCAGTTTGTTAAACTGTTTATATTTCCAATAATTTATACATTTTCTCAATTTGAATTTCCTTTTCCCCGTTCAAGCTACCAACAATAATAATGTCACGCGAGTTCTCTGGATTATTTAACTCAGCTTCCCTTCAAGAGATCATAAAACTTTTGATTTATTTATCTCCTCCTTAAAACTTAGGATACAATTGCTTCAATTCATTGCCTTACACAGTCTCAATAGTAACCAAGCAGGAAAAGATCATTCCATCCTTCAATGAAGGTTCAATTCATAGCTAGTAGTGAAAAAGACAGTTGAAAAAGTAGTAGTTTTTCTCGTATTTATAATAAGAGTAGACAGAACACCGTAACATTTAGTAAAAATGAGGTATTTTCACAAGAACAACTATGGTTTCTCTGTTTTAAAAAAATAAATCTATTGTGTTTCTCAAGAGGAACAGGTAGTGATTAAAGCATTTGATAATATAATGGTAATAATTTATTCAATATTTATACCACAATTGGTATAAATAATAACTCAATAATAATCATAGATTATGAAACAAAGGAGTGTGCTCTGATCTAAATTGTGTAAAGTTCAAGGCAGCTTATTGTCTGTGTTTTAATAATTGGAATTTATTTAGATTATAAATGAATAGGTTATAAAATGCAAAATTTTAGCAACATTTTTCAAATAAATCTCATAAAACTGGATGACAGTTTTTAACCACAAATATACTTGCATGATCCAATGATATATTATAATGTTTGAACAACCCAAAATTTTTCTTTTGTTATAATTTTATTAAAAATATTTCTGAATCCTTTTTTGTTCTGAATTTGGTGTTTACAAGGGTCTTAAAAACGGAAAAAATGTCAAGCAAAATGAATACCAACTAATTCTTCTTCTTGCAGAAATAAATCATTCTATCTTTCATAAATCTGATACATTTTCAGAATGTTCATGTTGCAATATTTGATAATTACATTGGCAGGAATTTGTCACAAGTAATAAAGCTGGTATGTTCAACAGTTAATAATCGGCGAGAAGAGAAAATACACTAATTTTCACTCTTATAAATCACGAGACTATTAGCGCTTAAGACCTCTAAGAGGATTGTCAGGAATTGTTCGGAAAGAAAAACGGCAGACTAAAAGATTCGGATGTGTAGAGAAGGAGCTGTGGATTTTTTTTTTTTTTTAGCTGATTGAGGTTGATTGGAAATGAATGGTTCGATTGGATACATAGACGGAAACATTGACAATAGTGTGAAGGTAGTTTTCATTGTAAGGTTTTGATTCTTAGAAGTTAAGAATCCGTAGGTCCAAATTAGCTTAAGTTAAGTGTTGGGTACGACTTATTTGTTCTCTAGAGAATACCTTGATATTTTGCCTAATAGTCTTTTAAGCTTCGTTCATTTTTTACCATTTAAATCGAGGGTGAAGGTTAGTCTATTATCGATGAAGCTTCCAAGGTAGTGGACATCATCAAATCTTGATTTGATTATATGTATAGGAGGCAGTGTTATCTTGCGAAGTTTGAAGGTAACAAGCTAATTCTTACTTCAACTTATTTCAATTTATTACCACTAACCAACGTTTCTCTAAACTTTTAAGATAATTCTTCACATCTGTGGGAGGTTACTCGGAATGCATCACAGGAGAGGATAGCATCGTCTTCAGGATTCGTGGAAAGGATAGACTTGGATGGTTAGAAAATATTTAACAGAAGGTCTGAATGCTCCTTCGCGGTATCTCGCAGCCTCTCTCTCGAAAAAAAAAAAGAAGACAAATGGGCTCCGAACATGACGAGAAAGTAACAGTCAGAGAGTTATGATTTAAGGGAGGTAATGTAAGTAGAGAAAGATATCCTTTAACTTTTATAACATCACAGCCAATCCCAATCAAAGGCTTGTTTCACATCAAGGAAGATATCCAAGCCACATTCCTTTCCTCAAGGAGAAAGCAATGGTGTCTACAACGCGATGGCATTGATAACATGGTGAAATGATGTCTCCTGAATCGAAACGGATGATCTGGAATTACTTTGGAATTTTTAAGATGCATGAAAGTGAAGTAACAACTCCTTAGTTGTATGTAAGAATAGATAGTTTTATTAATGTTCCAATTAAGTGAGACAAATGCCTTACTTAAAATCTATGTTTATTTTAGTTTAATGCCGTAGTACAGATATTAGTTTTAAAATAGTTGTCAGCTTTCTTATTATAAAAAATATTTTTGTACATAATACGATGGTATAGAAGTGAAAGTACAATCATACCACTAGACTAGACGTAGTAACACTCAATTTATTCATACAATTAGAAAATGGCCTCTAGCTGTGTCCTATGATGTCACTGAATAATTATCTATCCCTATATAAACTAATATGTACGTTAGAGCCGTACAGTACTAGCACTCTAGCTTGGACTACAAGGCTGCTCTGTATGTAGACTTAGTATGTGTGTTGATGTGTTAGTTTACGCCCCGAAGAGCGTCGAACCTTGGCCCCCGCTTCTTTATTCTACAAAAAATAATCTTTAAACTAAAAAGTGAAACCATCTGGTTTGTTAACTCTCTACTATCGAACTGTAACAAAATTAAACTTTAATATTTATTTTAATGTTTAATCACTTTTGGAACATTATTTCGTAAATGGATTTCTTAGTTACTAATTGTAAAAGACAGTATTGTGATAGTGGCAAAAACTGTGAAATATTCGCCAAATCATCTGAATGACCTAATTTGCAATTTATCTCAGAAAAGGTAACAGTTGACCAGTCGTCAGTTATTTATTTTCCATTTAGACACCAGAGATGAGCCCAAATATACCGCAAGACGATAAGGATTGATTTGAGGACTTCTCAAATCTGCTGAAATACAAGTGAGTCAGAGAGACTCTGTTCTAGTCTCTTTGAGTTCCAAAATCAACATACATAGAGGTACAATCGTGAACGATGCATATACGTATAAGAAATGCCCACATCACAAAGATCTGTTTTGTAAAACAACATGGTTTGATCAAAAACTAAAAAGTAGTACCTAAATGAAAATCATCCTTTCTTCGGAAAGTATTTGGTAAACCTGATATCTAACCTTTATTTAATTAAACGGTTAGAATAAAATTTGGTGGCCTTTCAACAAGCCATGGACATTAACTTAGCATACGGGAAAACATAAACATAATCTCTAAGTTTACACTCGTGTTAAACATATTTAAAATTATAAATTCAAATTAAATTTCCCAATTATTTTGAACAATAAAGTAAACTTTATTCACCTTATTTTCATAAAATAGATGGCCAGCAGAAGGCGGAGCCAAACTGTCAAGAGAAATCTCTTCCTTAATTAATGAACTTGAAATATAAGCGACTTCTGGTAATCAAGTATTCTTGATACCCATCACTGGATGTCTTTCACATAAACCTCCTATTTAATTCAGTAAGTTAACTTAACTCAACATGGAGATAGGTTAAATTGTTAAATACTGCTCTTGAGATAAAAATTCTCGAGGTTTGGGGACATTCTCACTAGAATTATCAATAAAAAACGACACCAGAAATCACCACAGTAATGCATTACTGTTATATCCGCTTACAAAAATAAGAGTCACACCTAAATAAGAGTTTAACTCAATTTAAATCTACCAGTCACAAAGTCTAATATAACAATAACTGTTCATTTAATTAAAAAAAAAAAAAACTAATCCTTTTAAGGACAAAGGATTTCCCTTGACATTTCTAGTACAGCTAATGATATAAAGTCAATAATGTGCAATATTAGCAAAAATCCTTGATATTTGCTGGTGTGTAATTACATGTTGAATGAAGAATTCGGTGCAATGCATCCTGTCTATATTGGGTATTAGATTACTGCTGGCTGTTATAACCGCTTTATTTATTTAGCCTTTGTCATTAGTTTTAAAAACAAACAAAGACAAAAACTAGATTATGTTAACAATATTGTTTATATCTCAATGTAGAAAACTTTCGATGAAGGGACACATCACAAAATAATAATAATAATAAATAGGATTCAGTTTTAGCGTAACATTTTTGTTGATTAGAAAATCATGAAACATAAAAAAGAAGATTTACTTTCATGTGAAACATATTTTAGAAATGGCCACCAACTTGAGAGATACAGCTTGCTGTTTACTCGGTTGTCTGAGACAGATTTACTTATAAATACTTCAGATATTCACAATTTTTTTTAGAATATTCAAAATGTTCACCTTCGAAATGGACGCTTCTGAAATAGAAAATAAATAAATGAGAATTCCAAATGACATTTTTGAAGTATTCCAAAGAGATAGGATCAAACACTTGTCGAAATACCGTTGTTGTTCCTGTACCTTACCTTAGCAGTTTTGAGCTGATGTGATAAAAGCCATCCTAAGTGGTAGAATTCTGTTCTACTTAACCCGATACATGGTCAAAGTTGGGAGAGTTTATTTAATGTGTTATGACTGAGTCTCTAAAGGAAAAAATGTCCATTTTTAATTTTGAACAAATGAACAAATCTTGTTGTCCATTAATTATGTAGGGTGAAAATATTGTTCAAATTTAATTATGGTTAAACTTATGCAATGTTTTAATATTTTTTTTGTATGCATTTTCCAAAAAGTTCAAGTTAGAAATGAATTCTATAGAGTTATGGAATGCAGTTTTGAAACATTACAGGCATCAAGGGTAACTTAGCTACAGATTTGGGTGGCCTACATGTTGGATACATCCCTTGTCTTTCTATCCAATGGTTCTAATTGCACATATTTCTAGTTTTATTCACAAAGATAATTATGTTCCTTATTTTAAAAAGAAGGTTATTATAAAAAGAAATTTTCTTTATGCGTGAGTTGCATGATTAATCATGATCGCTCTATCAGATCTTACCACAGTGTGTGCGAACTGCAATAGTTGTTTTAAATAAATAATGAAAACAAGAAAAAAAAAAAAAAAAAAATGTAGCCCACCTTGAGAACGGCATTGGGCCTGCGTGCTGCGAACAATATTATTATTCTTGCTATCAGCTGTTCCTTGAATGTGTTCTGCTCATTCTACCGCCCGTTCGAACAATCTCTCTCTCCTACAATGATTTTGCCTTCCCATTGTCCCAGTCTTCGGTTCACCAACTATCCCTTCCATTTCCACAAACGATTTGTACATGTGCATATTGCATGGTGCATTCTCTTCTCTCTTGTTTAGTTTCACACTTTCTCAGTGTCCGTAAAGGGAATCACATTAAAACATACTTACTGTGGAATTGTTTCATTATTTGACGTCTACTAATTGCTAAAAAAGTCATGCAAACATAACATGTAGTAGATAAGTCAATGATCAGTCCTAAGAGTTACTGATAATGTAAAAATGCGCTGAGTTGTGATGCACACTGAGATGCACTGTGTACAAATTAGAGCCGTTGATTGAAATATTTAGCCCATTAAAGTTGAAAATACCTAAATTCCTTGTTCTTAAAACTACTTAAATATTTTTAACAATTTATTTTAAAAGTCAAAAATTATTTAACGCCCAAGATTATGTAGGGCAACTAATCTTTACGGCCCGCTTTACCGGTTTTTATTCAATATTTCTTGGTTATTCATTCCACAGGCCACATGAATGAGTCACCTCATTATTGCTTTTATTTTCATTATTTAAGGCCAGTTTTGTTTTGTCAGGTGTTTTTTTATTTACTCTCGGGTAGGTTTTGTTTAGTATTAAAATTGTTTTTATTTTATTTTTGTATTAATTGATTACAAATAACTAAAGCTCACAGTACTGATCTAATTCTTCCAATGTTTCAATTAGTACAATTTTTTTCTAAAATATAAATATTTAAGACTACGTTTAAATTTTTTAAAGAGACAACCATCTGTTTGGAGAACTGTGAGATTAATAATCTAGGTTAATTGATACATATCATTCATTATTAACTGGTTCTTAACAATTTGCAACAAGGAGAAAATAAATAAACTTTAAACTGTAAATTTCCTTATTAAGTGATTCTGTAAACTCCAAAGCTTAGGTCCATATTTAATTCTCATCATTTTCTATTAAGTGATAAACCGAAAAATTCACTGAAATATCACGTTTGAGGCAAAATGTAAAAGCCCTTTTTTTAACGCTTTTAAAGATCAACTGTATCAGAAACAAATCTTAATTCCAGGAAAATCTTTTAAGTTTGAAAAAATCATTCATAAAAGTGGTATGTTTGGTTGAGAGATTTTGGTGATAAGTTCGTGATAGGTGTCCCTAAGGGTATCTCTACGTAAATGAAATGGTGTATATTTTTCTGATTATTTGAACAATTAAAACAAAAGGAACCTCAAAATGCTTATTTGTAGTGAAAGTTTAACGCGGTCGCTTAGATTTCTCTTACCAAAGAGTTATAAAAAGTTGAAAAATTGTGTAAGAAAAACCACATACATTAATAGCAACACTAGCGCTATCTGTGTTTTAGTTTAACTTCGAGTTTGTAGGAAGAATATTGACAATTTAGCGCTACCTAACGTACACACACAGAACTACTACATTCTTTTACTTCTTATTCACTTTAAAATAAATTGATTTCTTTTTAATTTTAATTATTTTGTACATTTTATAAATAAAATAATTATTTAAGGAAGCTGTTAATCTTTGATCAAACAAATAAAAATAAATCTAGATTTTTTACTAATTATATTTTTTTAAATAATCTTTCACTTAGTGCAACCTTAACATCAATCCCTGTTTAGAATGATGGCTTTATGTTGTACACTTGGCACAGTTTTTGCTGTTATTTTTAAAGGCACAATGACATTGGTGATTTCCTTATTAGGAGACTTACTGCTTTGATTGTTACTTAAGAAAAGAATACTTTTATAAACTGAAATTGCTTACAGTTCTTCTCATCTAATAAGAACTTCCTTTTGTTCTGTTCAAATTGAAATAGAGACTTTTAAAGTCTCTCCTTTCCTTCAATTGTCAAACATTTAATCAAATAATGCAATAACAATGCGATGTTGCAACCACTAGTGTGAATATAGTGACAATTCACTGCTGGGAGCAGGTACCAAGAACATACTGTTGGAGGAGGTGATGGTGGGACGGTCTCTTACGTTTCCTTGAAAGGTCGATGTCTGTGTCAAATAGGAAGTGTGCTGTAACGGTATGCACCTCCATCATCGTGTGCTTTGGTGAATCATTTTTTTTCCAGGTGAATGCCTCCGCACATTTTTATTGTAATTTAGAAACATTGTATTGTGTATTTTGAAAATGTTATTACTTTTATTTTATTTTTTTTAAAAGTATTTCCCGTGTTTGATATGGAATGCAAATGTGTTCAATTTTTAATTTTGTGTACTTGTAGGAAATAATGTTTAATGGAAAAAATATTTTTTATCAATACGTCTAAGAATCAGTGGTGATACAATTAGCATTATCCTAAAGTAGAAAATCTCGAAGAAGAAAAAAAAAAAAACGTTTTCCACCGCATGTTTGATTTTTCTTAAAAAGGGTTCGACAGCTTCTTGAAACTTCGTTCACTTACGACAAAAGTGTAGCAATATGTTACTTCTTTTTTCCTATCATTAGCATTTATCCTGTACCATTTAAATAGACTAATTCCCGACTAAGAACGATCAATTACCTACTCTACTATTCAAATTTTAGAGCATAAACCTTTTTCATTTAAGAACTGCCAGTTATATTTGACAGTTTTTTTCTCTTTATATTCATAATATATTTTCTAAATTAACAGAACAACGGTAATAAATCAATGAGCTACGTCTAAAGAATAACCGCAACATTCCTTAATGACTAAATATTGGCAACTTATCATCGTATATTCTAAATTTGCCACTTTCTGTCCCAGCATATTTATTTGAAACATTTGCTGAGAAAATTAATTTCAGGCTTGGTAAATGGTAGGTGAGCACGATAAACTTCCCTTTTCAAAGTCGTCTTTTAAAGACGTTTTAAGTGTGTTAAATGGTGTATTAAAATAATAATATAAATAAAACTCGACAGCAAAAGCTTTTTTTTATGAAGACAAATTGGTGAAGTTGAAATGCATTCTTACTGAACTATTGTAATTCTTTTTTGTTGACACCTTTAACTTTGTTTCTGTAATGTTCATATTCTCACTAAACAAATGAAATCTCTTCCCAATAAAAGTTTGTGTATAAAGAGTGCAGTTGCATAGGTAGCAATTCTAGAACAAAATGAAAATATCACTTAGGTTCTAGTTTTCTCTTAGCTCTATGATGGATATTGCGATCAAATCAAATGTTTTAAAAATTTATTGATTACTTATAAATGTGCTCCTATAATGTCTATGTTTATTAATTTTAATTCACTCAAAAAAAGAAATAGGATTGTTGGCTGGATTATTCGTGAAATGATGGCAGTGTTTTATTTAATCTTTCATCTCTTCACCATATTGTTGGAAAATTGGCAAACAAAGACTTCCCCACATATTATCTGTAGACATTAGAGAGGTGTTTTGACATCAAGGAACTGTTACCTTCATCTGTTTACTTCTCTTTCTTCCGAGAACTTATTTAAAGAATCTGGTTCTATTATTGGAAAAAACCATTCTCAAAATAGCTGAGCAGAGTGTTGAATTTGCGGGTAGTGATTATTTCTTATTACCGGAGCTCCGCCACCTCCTGGAAATTACCTAGGGAACTTGAGTAGTTATTAAGTGTTAGAGGAGGGTAGATCACTGAGGATTATTGTTTCCAAAGAATGATTAACACTCTGAAGGACCTGAATATTTATCTGCTGAATGAATAAGATATCCTCATATGCTTTACTGAACTAAAATGGCATATTTTTCTCCCAGAAGCCCCCACGTAATGAGAAAGCACTGGCTAATAAACATCATGGTTTAAAAATTATCTTAATTGTATAAATAACAAGCTGGTTTTTTATGCGTATTTTTAAATGGAATAATAACGCATATACAGCATTGTAACTCAAGAATAGTGAGCCAGACAGATCAAATATTAAAGGGAAAAGAGTTACTCAGGGCCAATAACAATGGCAGGCAGATAACAGTTTTAGAGAGAGAGAGAGAATAGTAACAACTGTATATCGGTTATGGAAACGTTCCAAAACTTGTCCGAACAAATTTAACCGAAATTGCTTTTCAATCCGGCTTTCAATCTGTTGCCTCAATGTTGCTGATTAATCGCTGGCAATTCTCTTTATTATTTTTACTTACTTTTAAACGAGTTTAGATGTATTGCTAATCTGGAAACAATGGCTAATAAACAGTTAAATGAAGTAGCTAAATTGTAAAGATAGACTTAAGCTTTAAAGATTCTTCCATACTTAGGAGAATGAACTTTATAATGAGAAATTTTAACTTTTATATTTTTGGGAATTTCCATATTTTTTTCTCTCTCCTTTAAAAGCTTTTTAGGTTGTTAGTCTAATCTAAAAACTCGATTAGATTCAATCTACTTAAAATGCTTTTCAAATGTTATTAGTGTTAAAGCTATTTCAGTCTTTAAACACTAATGCTTTATTTTATTAAACAACGACCTAATTTTCTTTTAAATTTTGGCTTAGTATGAAATACGAAATACTTGAGCCAGATAATTGTGTCTCGCTAAAAAATTCGATTCAATTGAAATATTTTTCTAGATAATACAAAGTATTAACGAAATAATATTAAGTGTACTTTATTTTAAAATAATGTATACAAAAAAAAAAAATGTTAAACTGCTACAGAAGACATGACACGCCTGTCAGAGTGAGATGAAAAAAAAGAAGATTTTATAAACAGTTATAAATATAAGCTTAAATATAAAATTAATTCTTAATTGTATGAAAAAATATATAAACTGCAGAACAGCAATTATATCATTAATAACTTCCGTTAAAATAAAGTTAAAGAAAATAAAATGTGCACAAAAAAAGAAGCTATCACAACGCAAATAAATTCTTTAATGAGTTTGAAGCTAAGCATTCCCACGCTTGTCTTGACAAAATTAATTAAGTTTTTGATTAAGAATGAAGAAAAAAATTAATAACTTCCAGCTAGTTTGGGCAGAAAATTGGTGTTTTTAGGGAAATAGCAACCGATATTTAGGCCATGACTAAATGTTACAACTAGAAAGCATAGATCGTTTGCTTTCTCTAATTTCGTAAAACGAAGGAAAAATTAAAAATTTCTTGTTAGTTTGGACAGAAAGTGGTCCCAGTTTTAGGGTAATGGCCGCGGATTTTTTAGATTTGTATTTCTTTTCCAGAGACTTGAAAAACTTAAATGAAGGCATGATTTTTTTTAAATTCTTTTAATTTTGTAATTTTTGGCACGATTTCTGTGAGAAATAAAGTAAGATAATTTAAAAGAGTCGTTATATTAATTCAGTTTTATTTTACTGTACTTTTTATAAAAAATAACTCTTTCTTGTTATTTAGTTCTTGTCTGAAACTTTCAAATCTTCACAGACTAAAAAAATAAAAACGGTATACCACGGCAAACTATTTACATTCTGACTAATGAAGCCATCGCATTCATCAAGCTGAAAGATCATGAAATAAAGCAACGTTCCGAAATGAGGTGTATTCATCAGTGCCTGGCAGAGATTCACTTTTATTTTTTATTTTTTTTGTCTTTACCTTTTTATTTATTTTCTCTTAATTAAACACAGTCCACAGCTATCACCTGTATTTTATATTTTTAATTATTATTTGCCATCCAGCGCAACTCTCAAAAATATTCTCTTGTTTCTTTTGTAGAATTTTCTATTATTTATAGAATGCGCGTTTCTCTCACATAGCAGGGCTATGTTGTATATCATTCGCTCTCAATGGATGATTGCTTTTCGCAACGTTCTCTCAACCTGGTCATTGATGATAAATAACCATTTATTCTATTGTTTTTGGCAATACTACTACTTCAACTTATCTATCTTCTTGTTGTAAAGCGATTTTTTGCTACAATTTTTTGTCTGTTTAATTTCAAAAGATATAAGATTTAGTTATCTAAGGGACAGCTGGATTTCATAAAAAAAAAATTTTCTCACTTTATTTGTATATTTACAACTGCTACAATTGTTGCAACAAGTAAATTTGATCTTACTGGTTCAGTTCACTTGTAATGTCATGGTTAGAGCAATCACCCACTGGCGAAACTATCTCTAGGCCACATCCGCTTCAAACGACGAGGAGGATTGTCGGGAAGGTGTGGAGAGGAGAGTTGTTGGACAAGAGGATTAGGATGGAGAGCTAGGAGGCTGTGAAAGTTGCGGTAGCAAGACTTTATTAGATCAGTGACAAAAGGGATGTGAAGGTCAGTGTGTGTATGGTAAGGTTAGAAATATAGTAAGGAGTGTGACCGAGCGCCGTTAAGGGCGATCAGGGCAAGGGGAATTTCGCTCGCTCAGCAGGGGGGTACAAATAACTCGTCAGGCTATGAATACACTGATTTATTGTTGGTCCCAATACACCAATTAGAAAATCGCATACAAAGAGTTGAGCTCATTAATACAAAACCAAACTAATACTTCCAAAAACATAATTAACAATAGAAATATAAACGAAACTGAAGAAACTATAAGATAACATAAAAGTAAGATTAAATAGGTAAATTACAAATTAAATCAACAAAGTTGGGCCCTTATTCTCAAACATTCCATTATTATTACTGTTATTATTATTATTATTATTATTACTATTATTATTATTATTAATACTATTATTATTATTAATACTATCGGTTATCTTTTGTTAATCTACACTCTAGCAAATGTACTCCTCCCTCACTACGGCAACAGTTAGCCTCGGCCGGAAGCAATGCGTAAAAATTTATGTTCAATACTCACAGCAAAACAATCCCATCAAACGCATAACACTTGTTTCCTCTCACACACTCTAACTAACTCTGCCGGTGTCTATACACTATACTCCACGCGCTCGCTATTCTCTCTCTCTCTCTCACGCGGTACATTGCTCTCGGCCGCTACCAGCCGTGCCGTCAGCAGTTTAACTTAACAATTGCATTTTTTTCTACTAATTATTCAATTATTATTTACAAATTAAATGCTCTCCCTTTACAGGAGCATTCAGGAATTTCCATAGGATTTTTGACTGTAGTGTCTGCAGGCGTTTGGAGTTAGAAGGTTTGGTTGAGCCCCACACTTCTGCTCCGTATGTCCATACAGGTCTTAACAGTGTCTCGTAGATGGTCAGTGTGTGATTCAAGTCGAGTTTAGATCTGCGGTCAAGTAGTCTAGTAAGTAGCTTGTAGCGTCTGTTCACGTTTTGTCGTTTCAGTCGAGTATGTGGGTTCCACGTGAGTTTCTTGTCAATGTACAGTCCTACGTATCGTACTACGTCAGCTGGAGGAATCGTTACATCAAAATTTAGAGTTTCTCAATATTCTTTGTAAATAAAGTAGGCTCAAGCAAAAGTTTTTCATAAATTAAAGGAATACTTATTTACTTCTTCAATAATTTGTACAATGCGAAATAGTAATCAGTAGGTAGAAGTAAAGTAATGCCTATTTTTTCAGGCAAGCTTTACGTCCCATTATTAGGTGTTGACGGAGGCGACTAGCAAACATACTTGACTTTAAATTTCTAATATAAACCATTAAATAAAATCTAAGGCCAGACTGGGAATCGATCCCAATAACGCAATACCTTTTTTTTGCTTTGTGGACGTGACTCTCTACTTAGTATTTTGCTGATTTAAATGTGATTTCTACATATTTAAGGGAATTAACATTTGAGTTTATAAACGTCTTTTCAATAGCTCCAACCCTCTACCTCTGGGTAGTGCTTCTTAGATAATCTGTTTGTTTTTATTGAATTTTGAAACACTATTGTAAAAATACGACTACTCCAAGGTTATTCGAACTTTTTATTGCTGGAGCTTCATTTTATATTTCCTTGTAACATATAGATTTGTTTTTCTCCAATTAGGCAAGACTCCCTGGCTTTTTTTTTTAAAAAAAAAGAAGCAATAACCTTGCGTCTATTTCCTAAAAAGAATAGAAAGATTAGTTTTTCATACTTGGCAGAACGTTTACTGCTGATGATATTCTTTATTTAGTACTCAGTAGGAATTTGGGAGATAGAGTGTCGGCTGAAATAGAGAGGATAGGAAAAAATGTTCCGCTGTTAAACAGTCTTCTGTCCAACAAATTATTAATTTCCCAATGAATCCTGAAGTTTGTGAAGGTTATTACCTCCTTGTATATAATAGTGTGAATGAAAAAAAATAAACAAAACAAACAAGTAACCAAAGAGGATATGATTGTGACAGAGAATAGTAAAGCTGATGATCATGCTCAATGTCATTGTCATTGTATTGTTTCACACTCGGGTAGCACTGGGCAATTCGGTAGCAACATGTTGGCCCATCTCCCAATCTGTAACCTTCTAGTGGTGAAAACATTTTAATTTGACTTGCAAATAAACCCTCTCATTAATTTAGAGCCAGTTACTATCATTGTAGACATCAAAGCATTCGCTGCCAGAGGTTTCATGTAACTTCTTAGCTTTCCAGTGGTACCAGGAGTCCCTTTAATTCAGATAGTTTGAGAGAAGAGTACAAATGATATTCCGAGAATGTACCAGAAAGGCCGATGCCCTGTTGAATACTGCTTGCTAAATAGGTTCAACTAAAGTTCCTCGCCTTGCCCTAAATAATTCTCTAATAATTGTAAAAACCATACATGGAGGTAAATGAACTATTACTGTTTTAGCATTTCAGTTAAATTAAATATCGTTTAACTTATTCTTTGGAGTAAAAAAAAATTTTTCTTATAGTCTTATAAACTGTACTTATTAGATTAACAAAAATCCATTTATATCTATAGGGTAGAAAAGCCTTTTAAGTATACACTAAAAAAAGTATTTATTCTCTGTATCTGTCCCTACAATTTGGTTTCGCTCTTTACATGTGCCCGTCCATCTTCAGTGTAAAATTAAATTATAATCATATCATTTAATTTAGTTTAAGGTTTTTAGTACTTTAATTTTATTAGCTGTATAAACATTTATTTTATTTAAAAGACAAAAGAGCTATTTTGGAGACTCTAAGAAAGGTTGTTTTTTTTTATTCTAAATGAAAATTGATTGTGATTTGTCTACAAAAGAAAATGGCTATGTAGAAGTAACACAATAACTAGAGCAATATTTCTTAAAAAATATCAAAAAGAACAAGAACATTTTCTGATTGCTCATTTTCAGCAACTTTTTTTTCTCGAAATCTATTTGATCTGGGTTGTTGCGAAAAAAATTACAGTTAAAAAGGAGGATTCGCCCAATATTTTAAAGAAAATTTAGGAATTTTACCTTGTATAAAAAAAGGAGAAAAAAATTGTCAAAGTTGGGTGCTTTTCAACGTTACTCTTTTTCGTGCAGTTTTTGACGATCAACCTTTTATACAACTGTCCTACTGGACAGTTTTAATTCAGAGTTCCTTTAGCTTGATTCAATTTTGTTGTATAAATTTTGGTTTCAATGATTTTCTCTTTGCTTCCATTTACTGGTAAAAAAAAGTTTTCTTCAATAGTAAAAGTTATAATGTAACAGGGAAATAAACTTCCTACTGATCTGTGATTATATTGAAAAACCATTGAATAATGAACAAATTAGCCAAAATGTGCAATCAATAACCTATTAGTGAAAGAAAGGAAAGCCTGAAATTAAAGTCAGCTATTTGATCGTAAAAAATTAATACAAGGGAAGTCATACAAAGTATTATATTGATCAAAGCTAGCTTACAAACAAATTGGGTAGAGAATTGTGTTATTTTATGAATATTATTTATTCTATTCTTACATTCCCAAATTCAACAAAAAAGATGATTTTTTTTCTTAGCCAATTGATAGAGTTTTTAGAGGGAGAAAGACAAAAAATAATAATACAATATGTAAGACCCTTTTGGCTCTTGGCCAGGACGTTGGACTGTTTGTCTGAGCAAACAACTAGAAACGATTGTTTTATTTTTCTTTCAACGGACAATATTAAAAGTTTAGGGGGGGCCACTGTTTTGTTTTGTTCTGCTTTTTTTTCTTAATAAAGTCGAGTGTAAATGGTTTTATCAGAAAAAGGTTATAAAAAAAGCTTTCTTTTTGAATAATTTTTTTTATATACTGATTTATTTGTTAAGTTACACCAGCGCTAGATACACTATTATTGATAATAACAAAACTGACACCACTATTCACCCACTAACTATGGGCAGAGCGTGTAACCTGATGAGAGAAAAATCGCGAGGCCACTGGCGTTTTAATCGCCCAGGAGGATGATCTGGAAGGTGATGAAATGATAAATGTCGGACCAGAGGATTGGAATGAGAGTATAGGAGTATAACTTTTATAGCGAGTCCGAGCAACCTGAATTACAAATGGAATAGCGTGCACATAAAAGATGGCTTACAAGAGATAATACAAGATAATAATGGAGTGGAAATGGTTTGTTTGACCATTATAAAGACATTCTACAAGTACAGAAAGTTTTCTTGAAGTTCTATACTTTATGTACAAAAAATGGATTTACTAGAAAAATGGCTTTCTTTAAAAGTATTAGTCCACGACGCACCAAGTTTAGAGAGTAATTTCAGTTCAGTTGCCATGGGAAAATTTTTAAATGATAAAATTAAACTTAAAGCTGGTTATCTTTTCTTCTCTTTTAGTTCTAATAAGTTAATATTCAATGTAAAGTAGGCCTGTTTTATTAATTTGCATCTCTGTTAAGTTGATTAGCAGCGATAAACAAGACAACGTTCTTGGTTCATACTGTGCGATTGCTTAATCGGGTTAACATTAATGAACAAGAAAGGGGGACAACTGTAAATCAAACAAAACTCTGTGTAATCAGTTAAAAGAGACTTGGTGGGAGGTGTCAGGTGGGCGAGAGGAGATTGCGTTTATAGAGCCTAGATTTACATTATGATTCCACAATCTAACTAAAAGTTTTTATTGGCTGTTAAAACAAAATACAAAAAAAAAAAGATTTGAACTTCTAGTTATAACTTGTTACCAATAATAAACTCTAATGAATCGCAAAGTAAGGAATTGCAGATCAATAAATTAAACTTCACTTGTTATCATGATTGTGTTGCTTAGCAACACCTAAGTTCCGACCAACAGAACACTTGTAACGGAATATCTAAGTATGTGAGTACTATTAACCATATTTCTATTATTCTTTTGTATTCGTTACTATATTTTTATTAACTCTTAAAACTCGATTTTTTGTTTTGGCAGATTTTAGGTTTTTAGTCTTCAAATTTCACATTTACGTCTTCCACTCTTCCTGCATTCCTAAACTTTTTAAATAAGTAGTAATGGCGAAGAAAGCCAAAGCCTCTCTCGAAACAAATGAAAAAAATAAGTCTGCCAATATCTGTGCGGGGATTCAAAAAAAGATTGTACTTTTCCAAAACTATCAGCTTTATGCTCCAGCCAAGAGGGGCGATACAACTGCAGTAAAGCTTTTGCCTTCAGACAGATAAGCAGAGATGTAGAATTCGTTGTCCAATGGAGTCCAGACACAGTGGAATCGCTGGAAATGATAAGGCTAACCTGCTTGCAAAAGAAGGAGTCAATTGTCTTTTTTATTAAAAAAATAGGACAATTACGAACCGATTATCCTTCCAAGAAAAGAGGCTGTTTAAGTCTTGCAGGTTACTTACTGGTCACGATTATCTGTAAAAGCTTCTACTGCGTATCTGAGACAAAGGTAATCCGGCATGGTTTCTAATCTAAGACATATTTTAAGGATGGCACTACATTCTCAATAATTAATAGAACTTTTTTATACCATGAATATGCTAAGCGGATTGAAAATTTTTCATGCGACACTTTCCAAATAGACATTGGGTTTACCAACAAAACATCCTTCTCAACTCTATTTTTAAAATCTCTATTAAAAAGTACTCATATCGGTGCGATTACATTCTGTAAAGTTTTTGTCCTTTTACTAAAAACTTTAACTACAACTAATGACTGCCACTAGTTATTAATATGTGTGGGTTCGATAAATAATAAAACTCCCTAAACTTATAAGTAGTAATTCGATTTATTAACTCATTAACATTACTAACATGAACATTTACTAGCAACTAACGCTATTCATTACAGTTACCATTTACAACAGTCACAACAGTTTACTGTTACTTACTCACTACGTAAATACACCACAAAACTGTTCCATGACTGACTACTGGTCCGCACTGCACTGAATTACACTAGTCTCAGCTGCCCTAACAAAGCTCTACTCTGACTAACTGCCCACTGGCTAACTCTGAAGCACTCCGCAACACTGACTCTCTCGAACTGTCACTAACTAACCGGCTCATCGACTAACCGGCTAACAGCCCAACTGGCTAACTCTGCCGAACTCCGACTCAATGACACTCTCCAATTATGACTGCCTCCAACTGCGACTGCCCCACTCCAACTCCGACTGTCTCACTCCCACCTGCGACTCACTGACTGGGAAAACACACACTGCTCCCACCCCAACTGGGGCTGCTCCCTTAGCTTGCTGTTACACAGTGGTGGACCGTTATAGGCTACGGTCACTAAACTCCCTGAACAATCTAGCCCTTTCTTCTCCGGCTCAGGTAAAGTCCGGCCTTTTGTTTACACTGTGGTGGATCGTTATAGACTTTGGTCACTCAACTCCCAGAACAATTTAGGCATTTCTTCAACCTTTCTTTAGGTCAACTTCGTTACAATACTTTTAGTACTAATAACCTGGATCCTAACAGCTACAACCAGGTCAATATTCCCTACAAGAGAAAATGACATTCTAAATGTATGAAATATGAATCACACTTTATGTACGCAAAAATATATAATAATTGATATGAAGATTGCACCAATCAAATTCAAAATCCTGGCTCTATTGGTCGTTTTTATTATTACAAAATTATTTTTCATCAGCAGAAAATTTTATGGTAGTTTTGTACGTTTCCTTATTTCTTTATCTGTAGTGTTTTATCACAATGGCAATGCCGGCTATACAGCAATCTCTCTTGACAGACAACAATACCTATCACCAAACATTGTGCTGTAGAAAAAACAGTGAACTACTAAGAAAAAAAATTAGGTTTTAAGGATTTGAACTATATTAATTTTCCTGTATCTATAATAATAGCTCGCTAGATCACCGCGATACCAACTAAACGAATCTATCCCCGCTTTTTTAAAAATATATTTTTCAATACTTAGCAAAACTTAGTATTTGAAAGTTTATGAACGACTCTTGGCATTTTCTTGGACAGCCTACATGGAAAATCAAATTGCTGGCTACCGTTTTTATGAGCCATTTTCATTAAAACTTTTTTTAATTCAAATTTTTCCAATAAATATTTATTGTAAAATTAAAAATAAATGAAATATTTGAAAGCTAACAACATTATTATTGTATTCTAAAAAACTAAAATTGTGAAGGTAAATTTGTTATCATTCGAAGCAAAGTTATTATCAAAGGGAGAGGGTATATTTAACTATTAATGGTGGAGATTATCACGAAGTAATGATAGAAGTTTGTAGGTTAACATTGTTAATGAGGCTAGGCCAGTAATCAGCAATGAGCCACTCCGTTACGCAGGACACAAAGGGTTCTCCCTCTATCTTTGCTTGGACCACGACCATTAATGTGGCCTACCATGTTTGATCCGTTTAGTTCATTTAACAGTGTTTAACTAATTTAACTACCGAAGGGTATTTGACCGCCCCGACCTTGTCGCTTCTAGTAATTAAATAGATCACCAATAACAACACTGCACTGCTGGCTGATGGCCAACTATATTTAGTTCCAATTTATGTGCTTTTGGTTGTTAACTGTTCCATTACTGAGGACCAATCGGTGGATTAAGTATAAAATTGTCTTATGGTAGAGGGGGTTCGCTGTATGATCAGCAACTCGATATACGAGTATTTAAGCAGCCCCACTGACTTGTAAGTTTTTCTTACAATAAATGGTTACTCATTAGAGAAATCATACATAAATAAAATAAGAAATATTACAACAACACAGAAGATATAAATAATGTATGTATATTTATTGCTTTTAGAAATCCATCATAGCAAAGAGTATTCATTTTACACAAAAGACATTTTACATAAAAGATAAGCAAAAAATACAAATAAAAGAAATACAAGTAACTTCAAGAAAAAAAATAAAATAAAAATAATAAGACAATAACATAACTTTGACCCAATTAATCTCTTAATTTTAATGATTTAAGACATATAAATAAATATCATCAACCTTTTGAACATTATCAATAGTTAGTAAACAACTAATTCTTTCCTCAGAACTGTTGGGATTAAAATATTTTAATAAATATAATTTCCTATAACAATGGAAACTGGGGCATCCCAGTTTTTATAGAAATGTTAGTACATTTGGTCTAGGTAAGGAATATACCAGGTTTAATATTCACTTCAACAAGATTATAGCCCAAATCAGGTTAGCCAGTTCCAAATTCCCGACAAGAATTTATTTAAATAAGGTGAAATACATATTTGATGTAAATAAATTTTCAGAAGATACTAATAAAAAATAAATTAAATTCAAAATTCAAATAACTGCAAGCAGCTTGATCAATCAAGCTATCCTAATATTATATTGAAAGTTATAATATAATAATATTATATTGAAGAACGATTCATATCAAAAATTATTCTTATTATATATAAATAGATTTTTGTTTAAAAGATTAGATAAATTTCTGTATTTAATGTATTATTCACATATTAAAAGGGTTCTGAAGTGTACATTAATTTTGTGTAACAACTAGTTTATTGTAAATGTAAATATTAAAAATAATAAAATGAATTAAACATTCCCATAAAGACTGTCCGGTAGGACAGTTGTATAAGGGTTGATCGTCATAACGTTGAAAAACAGCCAACTGTGACAATTGTTTGTCTTTTATAAACAAAAGTTAATAATAATGATTCTTCATGTACATTAAATATTCTAGCTAAACTCTATTTCTTTATTCGTTTATTATAAATGATCTCAGCTTTAAAGATTCTTTAACATAATGGTAGATCTTATTTAGGTGATCATATGAGTTTATTTTGAGAATAAGTAAAGTAAAAAAAGTAAAGTAATAGCCTATTTTTTCAGGTGTCGTGGACGGATGCGGCTAGCAAACATACTTTTTCTGTAAATTTCTCTTATTAACCATTAAATAAAAATCCAAGGCCTAAGACCGGGAATCGAACCCTGAAATACGTATTAGCTTTACAGGTCTCGCCTCTAACCGCTCGGCTACCGTGGCGCTTTATTTTTAGAATATTGATTAATGGGGCCTTTTGGTTTAGAGGAACTCTCCCAGGTAGTGTCTTCTCAGTGGTGAATACAGCGGACAAACAAAGAGAAAGTGCTCCAGGGTTTCAGTTCTAGTTAGATTGTGCAGAGCGAGTTTGTGTCTATGTAGTAATAACCATTTCTAGACCTAATTCTCAGTGTCTTATCACTCGATAATCGAATATATATACATATAATTATACTATGTGTGAGATATAAGTGTTATTTGTTTCAAACTAAAAGCCTTCAAATTCATTGCATTTTCCATTTAAAAAAATTATTTTGAACTCTTTCATGAAAATAATAAAGGATAGTTAAACTCATCAAATTGTTGTAAGAAACATAAATAATAAATACGCAGTGATAACATATATTTTTTTAGCACGACATAATATTATTTAGATTTTCCAGTTGAAAGGTATTACAAAAAGTACATGATTCAGTAGGATTTAGTATCTGTAATTTTGGCAACGGATATTTTATAAATGTATGATTAATGGACCAACATAATTGACAAAACATGCTTATAAATTTAATAGATATATAATTCAGGTAATTTAGCGCCTCTTGGTCTACAGTAAACTAATATAGAATTTATATTAAATTAAAGTTAGACAAATTTAATTTACCTAGGTCACCTTCTTTGGGAATTATTGTACTTATAATTAAAGATAGTTTTAATTGCACATTTTTGATGAATATCTTTATATTTTTAAATCTGTGCTTAAGGATATTTTATAAATACATTTTTAAGTCTACTGTTATTTCAGGTACATCTTCTTCAACAATTTTTTTTTTTTTTTTTCAGTATAAAAAACAGAATTTTATCAAACATTCGTTAAAATATTTACTGGATTATTTATAAGTGGAATAAGTGGTTAATTTTTATTAAAAACAAGGCAACGTATATATTGTGTGACAGTTTTCCCGAGAGAGAATGAGTTAACAGGAAGAAAGTTAGAGTTGACGTTAGGAAATTAAGAGAGAGCAGAGAAGAGTATACCCTCCTGAGGCAGCTGTTAGACGTGACTATGGGATGCACGGGTAGAAGACGTGATTAGGAGAGGATTTACTGTCTCTCTCTCCAAGTATTCTCACCTAATATCCTATCTCTATCTCGCTCCCACATCTTGTGACAACATGAAATTACAAATTAGGAAAACACTCTGTCTCTGGAACAACTTTGCTGCCTCTAATCGCTCAGTGGAAAATTAGTCTTGCCACAGTCATAATTTTTTTTTTACCTTAATCGTTAAATTTGTTGTTTAAATATACATATTTTTTAATTTTTACGTTCTTTGCAGATATCCGTACATTATTTTTGTTCTAATTCTTGTTTTAGACCAAATTTTTCTTTGGATAGTGATGAAACCTTTAATACTCTTCTCATAGTGACTATTAACCAGCGCCTTAAGCAAAGTCAGACCTAACAATACAAGAGCCCGCGCTAAAGATTCAAAGCTTTTTTTTATTGCCTCATTTCAAGGTAATTGGCTAACTACTATTTCCAAAAAAATTGGTGCAATGACCGTGTTTGTCATAGCAATAATAAACAAGTCTTCAGCACTTGAAATGTATTAGCTAAAGTTACCAAAAACTGCTAAAAATAGTTTCTGTTACGACCTAAATGTTGTTTACTTCTTCAATAATTTGTTGCTCTTTTTCATATCAAATTACGTATTTCACTAATAAATTATATTCATTTATATCAACAAATGTGCATCTAATGTGTCTCTAATTAATTGCGACATTGAACAATAAGTTGTTGTACCACTAACCACAGTTGGCCATTTCAATATTCTAGTTCACATTGTATCTTGTGATTTTTTATAAATTAAATTTCTGCTTTATTCTGGTTACTTTTATAATTCCCTTGCGCTTCATTTTACGTTTCATAACTACATTTTCACCAAGAAAAATAAACATAGACAATAATAGTCCGAATAGAAAAATGAGCAACGCAACTGAAACTGCCTCCAGCGTGACATTTATGAACTGTGGGTTGCCCAAACAAAATGCAGGTTCTGGATACCAGTGGTCCTTCAACCTTTTACTAAGTCCAACTTCTCGTATCCATAACAACCTGAAAATAAGAAACTATTTTGTAGCGTTTATTGTTGAAATCAATTTCTTTACTCAATTTAGCTTTCATTAGTAATCAGTTCTCCGAATAGATTGAGATTGTTTACAAATAAGAGTTGTAATTGAAGAAAAATGAATTCGAAGATCATCTAGATAATCTGTAGTTTTAAAGGCATAACAATATTCAGTGAACAAATATCTTGGAACGGTATAAAAAGGGAATTTGATGTTGACAGATTTAATACGTATAAAGAAAAATATTAATTAACTTTGGACAGAATTTTAAATGTCAGTGGGGTGGAATTTTCAGGTGGAGAGAGTATTAGGTAAATAAAAAGAATTGATTTAATTTTATTTTTAGCTTTGGGTGTACCCATATTGGCAAGCTTACGCTTAAGAATCTAAATACCAACAGTTCAATCTAGTTCTACAAAATTCTAGCAATTAGGGAATAGAATCAGTACCTATTTGTAAGTAAGCATATCGTCTATCACTAACCCTAATATTTATTTTATTTTTTTTCACAATTTATAGCTATTCTATAGGGAAAACACAGAATCTATTTGGCATCTATTATTATCTCAGTAAGCTAGATCCTAAGCGTTCTTTACCCATCTTTATCTCGTTTTTATCATTGATCAAAGTGGGGCATAGGTTTTTTTCTATTGAGGTATTGTTACAATAAGCTGTAAATGCACCTTAGATGCGTTCTTAAGTTAAACAGAAATCTGTAGCGGTGCTAGAAATCAGAAAACCAAAAAATATATATCGCCTGTCTCTGTCTCTATCTAAAGAACACATATTTTGATGCATGCCAGTAAATTCAACCAACTGTCACATCAGTATCATTTATTAAATTAGATAAATTTAGAAAATAAATCTAATACAATTAATCTACTCACCCTCTAGTAAACAATTCTCTGTAAGTGCAATTTTTTTGTATTGGCATCGCTAACGGAAATCTTGTAATCTCCAATTCTTTGATATCACATTTTTCAATATTATTGAATAATCTATTTGTTTCCGTTCTAATGAGTACATCTTCAGCAGCAAAAGCAAATTTAGAATTTTTTACTCTTTCAAGTCCGGATTGAATGTCAACTATCGAATCCTTAGTACTAAATATCTTTTTCAACGCCTTCTTAGAAAAGTACAGCTCATAATTCTAGAAATAAATAATTGGCATAATTATTTGAAACTATTTAATGAAGAATATTACTGTGACATTCAAAATTGTAATAAGATATGCATCTATATATCATTCAATAGTCATTAAAGTTGAAACCAAAAATGTTTACTACTTTTTTGAAGTGCGTAAATTTATGGAATGATAATAAAATTGTAACGAAGCTGGATAACATTTGTAGCAAAAAAGTACTTGTAACTTATATCGTGGAGAAAGTCACATTCTTTTCTTTGTGTACTTCATCCACTTACTTTGGTTTAATTAGGATTCAATTAATTGCAGTAATAGACTTTATAGTGGTACTTCAATTATTGATTTTGATTAAATTAAAACAACTATCCCACTTACATCTTTCATCGTTAAATATGGCAGATCTACCATTCCCAAATCAAAATGGCTGTCAACCAATTGTACAACATTTTTAATCTTAATGGGAGCTGGTGTCAGTAGTCCATTCATGATTGATGCGTTATAGCAAGCTGAGAGAATTATAGCAAGAAACAGAAGCATCACGCTCATCAATCGGGAAGAAAATGTGACTGTTTTGCCCTCAATTCCTGGAAATAATTTGTTTAAAATGATTAGTAAACAATGGAGTGATTATGTTTTAATATTCTACATAACATTCAATTGCATTTCATCTCAATTCTTGAATCTCAGGGTCTTGTACTAACTGCGCAGAACATTATAGCAAGAGTTAGAAAGTTAGTAGAACCTCCAAAGAATACTAGGGTGTATGATTCTATCAATTTTCGAAAAAGACCCGCTCAACATCTTGAACAATATCTTCTGGGTTTGAGTCATCAAAATTTAATAAAGTTGAAAAACAAATTTCTGATAAATTTAAATAAGATCTTTCCTCTTAGTGACTGTTTTTTTAACAGTTTGCCAAAACATGGTAGTAAAGAAAGGTGCAACCACATTAGAATCGACTAACAGAAAATGTTGTACTTAAAGTTGAGTAAGAGTCCAGTAACAGTTATCTGGGTAAACTATAAAAAATTAGAGAAAGTAACCAAGAAAACGCACTACTGGGCCACAAGAAAGAAGATATCCATTTAAATTTGTATAGTAGCCATATTAAACATTAAGAAGCGGAGGTACTTATTTCTGGTATGTTATCTGTTAGCTACTCCTACTAGCACCCAGTGCATGAAGGTTTCATTGCGTTAAATTAACCTGCGCGGGTGGTTTGTGAAAGGTTACATATATACATATGTATACATTTCAAGTAATGTGATGCAATTGATGATATTATAATTCAGAAAAACACTTATATACTAATCAAAACAATAACTTCTAATGAAGATAATAAATTTACCTTGCTGTGCCACCAAACCGATTGCATACACGACGCCAGCGCTAATTTCATAATCATCTTGCCTATTCATTGAATATCGCTGGATAAAATGGTAGCAAAGAACAGTGGCTACAGTTATTCCAGCCAATGTGGCCCAAACTCCTTCGCTGAGTGGTAATAGCAAGGCTTTGTAAGTCCCTACTGTTTTTGGATTCATCATTACAAATATCATTCTGAAAGAAAACAAATACATTATGGTCATGGCCTTTTTATTAGACTTTGGCATCTTTAACTCACTTTATTTAGTTCTTACTAACTTCATTTGTTGTAACGTAGTTAAAAATCTGACCACATTTTGCCTAGTTGCCATGGGTTGTGCTGAACTCAACCCTATGTCTGACCTATTTTCAGCAATATCACCAACCATGCCGATGAATCTTCCATTTGGTAATAGATGGCCGGTTGCGTTAGCAAAAACGGGCTGCAAACTTTCAAGTACATATGTAATTTTTAGAATCCACTTTCAAATCTTTTATCGCAGTTAAAAGAATTAGAGCGCATGATTTAAAAAACTATTGTGAGAATTGAAATGGAAACTTTCTCGCAGTAAGCTGCAAACAATTGGCGACACTTATTTAGTAACTCACAAATTCTTTCAGAAGTATACTTGCTGCAACTAATCACATTGTGAGAAACCTCACGCGAAATAATTGTGAGTATAAACATTTGCGTGACTATTTTAACAAACCTATATTTTTACTAATCATAGGTTATAAGAGATATTCGAATATACGAGCATTGCATTTGAAATAATTTGAGAAATTTTAGGAAATATTTTAAAAATAAGAGAGTAAAATTTCTTTGGCTCTAGAATGCATTGTCGGTCATGAAAGCTGCCCTAATGAGAAATTCGAGAACTCCATTTCTCTCCTACTTTCACAATTATTAGCTACGAAGGACTTTTTTCTATTACCTAAAATTTAATAATAGTAACTTCAAAAGATTTTAATCTATTGTACAACACACTGTGAATCATGATTCATCTGAATAAAAAAATGGCACAATTTTTACTATAATCCTGATAATAATGTCATGATGTTTTCTCCGGTTAATTTAAATGTGCTTAACCATGTTGAAATTAAAAATAAACTCTAAAAACTTAGTAAAATGTATTCTCAAAGAAATACATCCCTCACTGCAGTTTCCACCTTTGGATTTTGCTTAAAAGACAAGAAACTTATACAGTAGGCTCAAATTGTAGCTTAAAATAACCTCTTGTACTCCAAATTTACTAGATTTTTCAACCTTTCCTCAAAAGCTAAGACATCAATTTCTAGCAAACATATATGTATTAAAATTTTGTGAATAAGTATTTTCAAAAAATAGAATATTTAAAAATTGAAAACAAATCACACAATGAATTAAACTAAAAATTAGGAGAAAAAAAAATTACTTATATTTGTAGATGAAACGAAGCTCTTCTTCTAGAGCAAAATTATAACGATGGAATATATCCAAATCTGGCTCTATCATTTTATTTAAAATTATATTTGAAAAATTGTTTTTACCCACTTTGAGTTCGTAAACCTGTAAAATTAATATGCAGTCTTTACTGTCAATAGAACTTTAAATTAAAAAAAAAATGTAGTCTTTAGTTCATTTTTATACAATTCAATAGTTTTAATATATACTCGTTAATATATAATTGAAGGTACCTCAAAATAAAAGAGTTATCCCAATTTAACATCAAAATAATACAGATCACTATTTGATTTTTGCAAACATATTTCTGAGAAAATTTATTTTAAAATGGTAAGAGCTGTTAAAGTAGAACGTTACTTCAATTTATCTGAGAAAGTGGTGTTTTCAGTCGTCAAAATATAATAAGATTTTTTTTTAAAGAAAATTATTACATTAAAATATATTCATTCGCAGAATTTTCTTTTTCTTCTTTTTGAAAGGATCTTTTTGGAAGAGATTAATTTAAAACATTTTTACGTTTCAAAAATCTTAGCGTTACAGAAGCATTCTAGCCAAAAAACGCTTCTCGGAACACATAAATATTAATATAAGACACAACGCCATTAGCGAATGCAAAGTTAGGCTCTATCTTAAAAAATCTTTTAAAGTCACAGAATTTTGACTCGTCACATAATCAAGAAGTGATTTGTAGATTGTATTAGAAGGGCGGTTCCACCAAAAAGGGGAAAGAAACGCAGCCAATCCAAAATGCCCCGTCTACCCCTCATCTCATCAGAGATCCCGGGGCTTTAAAACAACAAATCCGGCTAAAGTTTGCCAGATGCCAATACAATAAACTAAATCAATCGCCCAGTGCACTGAATAAACCTAGAAAGTTCGTTAAGATTACCAGATGCTACAATCTCCGGTAGAGAGACATTTAACCTCCCGGAGACGAGAAATCTAGTTTTAGAATAAACGGGGCACACCTCTACAAAGTGCCGCACAGTCTCTTCGGACTCACCACAGTCTCTTCGGCACAAATTGGCGAGACTGGATAAGGCCGCATTTGAAAAGATGGTACGCTAAATTCGCATGTCCACTCAACACCTGAACCGACTGGCCGGATCCGGGACCTGCTAAAACCAATTATAGCCGTTTTTGACATGCCAAGGATTTCTTTAGCCTGACGGCAGTCAGCTCGGGATCTCCACTGTTTCCGATGTTCCTTCAAAATCCACTGCTCCACCTCTGTTCTACAACTTATGATAGGATACAGGGATAATGGGCTGAGGAGTCATTGTTATCATCGCAGCCCCTTCTTTTGCTGTTTCATCAGCAAGTTCGTTACCCGGAATCCCGGAGTGACCAGGGGACCAAGTAACCGAAACAGTATTTAAAGCTCCCAACAATAGAAGTGATGTAAAAAGAAGTGATTTAATCTATTCCAAAATAAAAATGTACTCACATAAACAGATCCTCTTAAAGTGGCCCCTGACAGATCTCTGAACGGTCTAGGACCTATAGTAAATTCTCCTGAAGATGTCCAGTTGCCAATTAAATTGACAGTAGCTGGATGCGCTAGAGATATTCTATACGCTTCATACAGCATTCCAGCTTCAGTTGCCACTACCATATCAGTGTCTGCACCGATGAATGAGCCATCCAAACAGTTGAAACTTGCTTTTCCTAACCATGCTAACCATTTGAAACTGGTGTTCATTGAATTATATTCCTAACAAATAGTAGTCATAAAAATGGTTTGAAATTTTGCAATAATTCTACAACTTTTTAATTTAAAAAACTTACAGTTTCCATCAATTTCTGGTTGTATTCACAAGTTAGATCAATGTAAATACCTTGGTCATACTGTCTTGCTTTAAACTCTAAATTATCATTGGATTGAGGAGTGTGTACTTTAGATCTAAACGATTCAGCATTTAGGTTCCTCGCTAAAAATATTGCATCTGTAATATGTTTAAATTATAGTAACATTTATATAGTGGATGGTACGTCTACCAGTGAGTGTAATTATATTAATCTTTTATTTTTATGGTATTTTGCTTAAACCACTTTATTATTTTATGATCTTTCGTAGACTTAGCCACCTCACTTGTAGTTTAATCTCCGGTTGGGTTCTCTCACAAACAGAAAACAGTGCCGATCAACGGAAGGCTAAAAGTTCGCTGTAAATGAGAGTGTAGCCACGACTCAAGTTGGGTCTTTACGACTTTTCCAGAAGTCAGGTGACAATAATATGGATTTTAGTATTTCCCTCTGTACACTGGTTTACTTCAGCAGTCCGCTTTTGATTTTTGGTGCGGCATTTGGTATCACTTTTCTTACATTCAAATATTGGACCTATTTTTTGGCATTACACAGATTGGCTTGAAGAGAGGGAATAGATAACATATGAAATGAAAGTAAAAATAAAAACCTTTCCTGTTGCAGACACATGCTGTGATCACTGATAAATGTTGGGTTTTAAAATAATTTGATATTAATTTAAATTCTAAACCAAATGAAGCAAATATGTAAGAGACAAGCAAGAATAGTTTAGTACAGTACTGCATCAAGGACATGTTTCTGAAAAATGTCTGCAATTTTCTCACTTTATATTCGGTTTTATTCGTAATTTATGATAATCATTTTCATGAACGTAGGTAATAATACATATATTAGGAAAGTTTAACTTCTATTACTTTTTTTGTTTATCTTACTCTGACTTTGTTCAAGTTTATGATTGTTTCTTATTACTGTTCATTATCCAAATTCAGTGCACAATTGTAATACCCTGAGTTTTGAAAGATTGATTAACTGCCATCATGTTCATACACAATGCTTTGGCATTACGAATTTATTATAAATGATTTGTAGTAAGTAGTCCATTCATCATTTATTGATTTGTACATCTTTTTTTCAGAATACATATATGTAAGTGAGCATAATTCGGAAATGTTAGAGTCAAATAATAACATATATTGATTGGCCAAAAAGTAGTAGTGCATTTAAATGATTTGATCATATTTCGTATGACTCTGGCCCTCATTAAAGCAGCCCACCCACACTCTAGATTTGCTTCCAGACTTCTTTGCTGCTTTAATGACGTTTTGTAGCTCGTTTTATAAATAATCGCCAAGTATTTTTTAAAACTGTTTTTTTTCTTTTGCGATTAGGTTAGCGATATCATTACCAACAATATCCACGTGGGTTTATAATGAAATAGTGTGTTCATTTATTGAGTCTACACTCTCTCATCTTGATATTTCAATTGAATAGCGATATTATTATTAAATCAGAGGCCATAATAATTAACAGTCCGTAGTCATCTTACAGTTCATCATTATAATTTTCTCCAAAAGTTGATTTATACTCCATCCAAACAATAGCTTAAGTTGTGGTTAATAGTTCAGTCTGGTTCTTTTAAGCTTTTATTCTTTATGAGTCATTACTTCCTTCCTCCTCATATCAACGAATGCCTCTACTTACAAAATTTATCACCTGTTAAGAAATCTGTACGGAATCGTACAATCAAATCCAGTTGGATGGTAGTAAGGTCGGCAGGTTACAATCAATCATTAAGGCCGACAGGAACATCCAACATAGATCTACGTTCGCCGTTAAATATTCTACCTAACTGCTCCATGTAAATTACTGTGTTTTGCTCCATTTGAAGGCATATCAACATGACTACAGATATCATTCTTGCAGCATTGAATGAAACAGATGATGAAGCCTCGACTGCACTCTCGAGTCTCTGCTTATTTCTATTTATTTAATTTAATTGTTTTAAATAAGTCAAGCCGAATGAGAAATGGAAGCGAGAAACGCACCCTAATAAATGATTCAATGCATGACTACCATGCCCCCAAATATTATCTACTCTGCCAACTCTTCTCACAAACTTACTGCAAACGCTGGCTGTTCAGCATAACTTCAAATCAAAACCATGACTACCATGTCAGCTGATCTTCTTCCAGGCAATCTCTGATAAGTTGTACATCTAAGACTTTAGATTCTAATGTTTCTTTTAAAAAAGAGGTGCAGCGCCATAATTTTTTTTAAAATTAATGTTATTAGTTGAAGAATAATTAATGTGAATATTTTTCCCACGTTATGTGTCACCTGTTCTTTTTTTTAGAAATAATAATTTATGGCAATAATTCGTCAAGAAACTAGAAATATTATATTTACTGGAAACTGTTTTATAATAAACTGAAAACAAAGGCAATATTTATAAAAAATTTTGTTCCTGAAAATAATTACTTGGCCTCTCTACAGTTTATTGTGTTCATCTATCCTCCGAGCAGGTAAAGATCCACATCAAATTAGATATTAAATGCTAATTTAAAGTAAGTATTGCCTATTATTAGGCGAATATTGTTAAGTATCGAAGTATGCAATGTTAATTATTGGGTTATTATTTGGCGGGAATTAGTTGGGTTGGTAACAAGTAATATGCATATAGATATGAAAGAGACGCTTGTGTGTTGCCATGTTGTATTGTTCAAATATGTTAGAATAGTGATTGATATATATAATAACGTGTTTTTTAATGTACTGTGTCGTATTATACCTACCATAAGCCTATACTAACTAATTTTAACATCCATTTTTATTAAATATTACGTCCAACTGCCGTTCAGGAGTGATGGACAACACGGATAACAAACATATTTTGCTATTAAATTTCTTTTTCTATTATTAAATAAAATCCAAGGTTAAGAATCGAACACAGTACCACGAGTACATCTAGCTTTGCACTGTAAGGTTCCCTCTGCTCGGATAATATGATGTTTAGATAGAATGCTCTAAGTTTCCATTTGCCAACCTGGTAGCTAAAACCAGCGTGAACTAGGCTTTATATTTTTCTCACTCATTAGTTAAATGTTGGTATTAACTTTGATTAAATGTATTTAAGTGAACAAATGGACGGTTTTGAATACATTTATTAATCTCTTTAACATTTACTTAGGGAAAAAGCGCAATAATATGGGTATTAAGACTACAATTTTAGGCGATGTAATAATGAGAATGGGAACATGATTTAAAAGTTCAGTAAGAAATGCATTTATAAAGAAATGCACCGTAAGTTATAGAGGTAAATGAAGAAACTTCTTGAAAGAACTTGCAGAGAGAATTTCGAGATAGGAGATTATTCGGTTGTGGAAATACTAAAGAATTTAATGAAAATTGAGTCTTTTAGGCTTTTGGAATTGCAAATCGTGGAAGATTAGGGCTGGCAATGAGTTTTGAAGTTTTATAACCAGTTTTAGCGCGAGTCTTATCGTCTACCTTTAACCCTATTTTTTAAATAAAGTATCTACTCAAACTTAATGACAGTTTGAATCCATTTGAGAGCTCAAGATTCCTCTACCCCTTTATGTATCCGTTCTTATCATTGGTCAAGTCCACGAAATGGGGAATGGATTTATTTAGAGAACCATCATGTTTCTATTAACAGCAATTACCTAAAAATAAAACTTACTATTAAACTGATAAAGTACAGCTGTTCAGGGAATTAGATTTTTGGGAGGAAGTTTCCCAATTTTCTTTTAGGTTATACTGGATGTCGGCTGGAGATTCTCAAATTTTGATGCTTTAATTTCAATTAAAAGTCATATCATTAACTTCTCCTTCTATCCATTTAATTAAGAATATTTAAAACTAAGAGTATAACAGCTAATTTAATATGATTTTAAAAAATTTTTCAACTTCTTCGTGTCTTAAAATATTGCTTTTGATTTATTATTTAATATTCAAGAATACATTCAAAATTTTGCCATCTTAATTTCGACTGTTTCCTCTTCTTCGGAATCCCTTTATTCTAAAATCTTTCTACCAGGTGCAGAACGTATTTTACTATCACAAAAACTTTCTGTTTAAAACAGAAATATCCGTTTTGAAGATTGGCTGAGTTCCTTCAATGTACTATTTCGAATTACATTATGATCCACAGAGCTCAATGTACTATGTTTTAACCACTTCCATGTTCGAAGAAATTAGTTTTTATACAGAAAATAGTTTTTTACTACTTTGCAAGCAACAACACAGCTACACAGCTAACATATTTTTCCTTAAAATGGTTATGCTCACCATTTTTGATCAAGTTAGAGATTTAAAAGAGTTTTGGTTATAAACGAAACCTGCTTTGTATAATTTATTTATATGCTACACCAGTATATAAGCTCTAAATAAATATTCTTTTCTACCTGTTATCAACTGAGTTTTTATTTAAATGATTAATCAGTTTACTATTACCACATCACTAACTTTATTGTTCTGTTGAGGTTTTATTAATATAAGTTCGCCAAGTAAAATAAATATTGATAATGATACTCCTGCAATAAAAATTAGCAACGCTACTGCCACTGCTTCTAGAGGGACATGAACGAATTCTGTAGTTGCCAGACAGAATGCAGGTTTTGGATACCAGTGATCAGTCAGCCTCTTGCTGATACCAGTTTCTCTTATCCAAAGTAGTCTAAATCCAAACAGATGTTTGTATTAGTTTTAAGTACAAAATATAAGAAAGTAAAAAAAAAAAATTATAAAACATACCCTCTGGTAAACAACTCAACATATGAACTATTTTTTTGTAATGCTAGTGATATTGGAAATCTGGTCAATTCCAATTCTTTAAGATCACATTTTTCACGATTTGTGAACATATTATTTGCTTCTATTCTGAAAAGTCCATCTTCAACGGCAAAAGCAAAACTTGACGTTCGAACTCTTTGAAGACCAGGTTGTAGGTCAAGAACTGAATTTTTGGTATTATAAATTTTCTTTTGTAATTTCTTCGAAAGGTATATATCCTTATTCTGTTTATAGAAAGCGTAAATTACTTGCAATATAAATGAAATACTAAATAAATCAAATAAATATAGATAATTTTCAGATAACATTCTCGGAAGAGTGAAAAAACTCAGCGCTTTCTTATTTTAATGCTTAATTGTTTTTAAAAAAGGTCTCTTATTATTTTCTTGTGGACATCCTGTCAAATTTCCGATAACGCGTTGCCACTATGAATTATCCTGCGACAGTGGTGTTGAAAGTAGCTGAACTTAATGAATAAAAATACTCGTGATTCAAACTGTACATATCGATTAGCACCCATTTAACCCTGATAGAATTAGCGGTCAAAATTTTTCAACACTTTGCACTAAACTAATGGAATTTATTTAACCGTTCCTTTCGTCTTATCGATTTTCTTTAACCTTTAGAATCTCGTACTATTGAAGAATTTCAACGTTTATTGTAAAGGTTTATCCAGGATTAGGGAGTATCCTTTAAAGGAAGATACTTCTGCAGCCGGCGGTTGTTGAAAGAGTTATATAGTTGAGAGGTTGTTCCTTCGTTTAGAGCAGTGCTTCCCAACCTATGCGCCGCGGCACACAACTGTGCCACGGCTACGGTAGAAGTGTGCCGTGGCAAAATATAAAAAAAAAAATATAATGGCGTCAGAAACCCATTTCATATCCAAGTTGATATGTCTGCCCTACAATTAATGGAAAAGGAACAGCTGACGTTGCAGCTGACAGTACACTGCGATTGGAGTTTCTGAAAATGAATTTAGTAGAGTTCTGGATTATTAAAAATAATACCCATTGATAGGTAGTAAGGCAGTCGGAATACTGCTTCCTTTCGGCACTACTTACCTGTGTGAGAAGGCATTCTCAGCAATGACACTAATCAAAACGAAACACAGAGGATGTTACGACTTAGAGTGTGCTTGTCAACTGAGGGTAACGCTCAAATTGAAACGCTTTCACAGTCCTTGCAAAGCCAGCCGTCGAATTTAACACACTGTTGGTCACTTGACTAGTAACTGTTAACTATAAATTAGTAAAATATGTCACATAGCTTTCGTTCTTCTTTATTGACTGTTTAGTTTTTGTAACTTTAATCTCATTTAGAGGGGCTTTTAATCACTTTCTTTTAGTTACGGATTTACAATTTTACATGGATTACAGGCACTTCTTTACATCAATAATGGGCACTTCTTTAATCAATAATTAAAATAAAGAATTTCTTTGTCATAAGATTCATTGCTACTGTATACATGTAGTTAATTGTATTGACAGAGAACGGTTTAGACGGGTGAATGATTGGGTTTGTTATTAATACGAAAACTTGTATTTTTGTAGGATTGTAATAGTGTTGTTATTACAGCACTAGTTGAGCATAATACGTCATTTTAAAATGAAATGGGAGCATTTCAGTTCCAGTGTGCCGTTTACTGTTTGGTATCTGACTAATGTGTCATGACCAGAAAAAGGTTGGGAAGCACTGGTTTAGTGTGCTTTTGGATACAGTTGCAAGAAAATAGTTACTACGAGTTACTAGTATTTTCACATGTCCTGAATCGGAAGACTGAGGATGCCCTAGACAAAACTTCTTTTCAGGCTCGGAAATATTAATTTTTTTTTTCTTTTAAATCCTATAGATCTTTACGAATTCTTCTTCAAATCCAAGTGGTTTTCATTTCATTAAATGAATAAAGTACTTGCGATAAAAACTATATTCATTTTGAAAAATCAATTAATTAGATCAGGCCAACCAGCGGTACCTTCTCTCTCCGCCGTAGAGGGATGCGATTAATAGTAATGATGCACATCTGCTATATGAATGTGCCATTCATTTTGAGGTAGATCTTGATAGTCTTATTTTTTGAACGGAATTACACAGGCAGAACAAAATTTGGCCCGGCTAATCGAAGAATAGAGAGAGAATTCTTTTGTCCTGGACTATGCTAGGCTCTGTAAAAGCACCTTAGTGAACGAAGATTTTATTTTAAACATTTCACATTCCAAGCATGACGTCAAGCAAGACTTTTAGCCCTCAGATACCCACCATTTCCATTTCATAGTCCATTCTCTAGGTGGTAGAAAGTTTAAAATATGGTGGAAGATATAACGGGATATTCGCAGTTTGTGCCCTTGATTAGTTTCTGGTTTCATGGGCTCACAAATTAAGATCTTGAATCTTGATTAGATTCAAGTTAAAGCATATTATGTCTTATAATTTTGTGGTTGTAAGCTCTAGCGAAAAAATAAATAATATTTTTCTTTACACTATTCAAGCACTCCAGCTAAAACTAGAATAGGTGCAAATCTGTGCCCTTTGTATATGTATATATTCAATAAATTAGGAGTCAACTAAATGTTCTTCGTCAGTGTTAATTTCAGTTATTCAAAATTTCTAGTTTATTTTATCAGAGTAGGCTGTATCTAAGTAGTTGTTCTTTTTACTTTTTTTTTATATCATTATTCAGCATTTTAATTATTTTCGTGTAATTCAGGATGTAATGGTTTTAATTTTTAATTTAAGATTACTTAATTTTTGTAAAAAGTTGTACATGTGCAGGACAGTCTCCTTGCCACAAGATGTATTTTTCTTTAGGCAAATAAAATATATTATATTATATTATATTATGTCCTATAATTGGAAGAGTGAGCTTGATAGGTATGTAAACAAAACCATTTTGGAACTGTAGGAGAAAAAGCGCCCAGAATTTAGTTACTTTCTGTAAATAAGATCAATACTATATTTGATTCAGAATCAACAATCTTTCTCTTCATTACTTTTATTTTAAATTAAAAGTAGATTTTATCCAATAAATATTACATTCACTAACTGCTTACCTCCTTTAAAGTTAGATATGGCAGATTTATAAGTCCTAGGTCAAGATGGCTATCTATTAGTTGGTCAAGAGTTTTGATTTTAGTTGGCGCTTCAGACAATAAACCATACATAATTGATGCGTTATAGTAATTGGAAAGAAGCAGGGCAAGAAGCAATGACAGAACGCTCATTATTCTGAAGGAAATTGTGACTGAATGGCCGACTAATCCTGCAATAACAAAATATTTTATTACTCGTAACTTCAATCACTAGCAGCCTAGCAGATAGATTACATAAATTTTATTGATTAATTCAAATTAATGTGACTGAATGGCCGACTAGTCCTGCAATAACAAAAGATTTTATTACTCGTAACTTCAATCACTAGCAGCCTAGCAGATTGATTACATAAATTTTATTGATTAATTCAAATTAATGTTTGTTAGAACAGTTCGCTGCTGACAGAAAGTTTAAGAACATGAACTTATTAACAAAATCTATCATTTCATCCTAAAAAAAAAAGTTATTATACAAAATTTTTAAATATATAAAAGTAAAAAGTAAAAAATTGGTGAAGAATTGTTGAGAAAAATTGTCACGTCCCTATTTTTCACAAATGATGTTTAACAATAAATGTTACAAACTTGGACTTAAAACTTGCAAACATTTAAGCTTGCCTACACTCTGATAGACAATAATGGATTTACCAGAAGAAGGCATATTCCAATCGCGCTTTAATAGCATTAGTTATCTGAAGATGTGTGTAAAGAGGGAAGCTAATTCCGTGGGAAAAAAATAATGAGAAGATTCCGAGAAAAATCGATATCAGATTGGTAACCATCAGGAACGCTCTGCAGTTGATTCATTCATATACCTCGGAACCTTAATCTCTAGGGATAACGATGTATCCCTAGAAATAAAAAGAAAGAGTATGTTGGCCAATAGGTGCTATTATGGACTGAATAAGCATATGAGAAGTAATCTAATATCAAAAAATACAAAAGTGCTTCTCTATAAGACCCTGATCCGTCCTGTATTAACTTATGGCTCCGAAGCTTGGTTAATTTCAAAAATATATGAAAGGATGCTGCAATTAAAGAGGGCGCGATTTAGAGAAAGAAAGAATCGGGAACTGCAGCATCTATTACAGGAAGCAGACATCCTAAAGGTAATTAGGCTTACAGGCTCAGATGGACGGGCCATGTGGCCAGGAAGGTCTGAGTTGGAAACACCCAGATAGCTTCTGCAAGAAGATGTACACAGAGTCAGGAGAGTGGGCAGACCTAAATTAAGATGGAATGATGGGGTAGACGTGGAAGACAGAGACCTACTAGGAGTGAGGAATTGGAAGGTTGCTGCAATGGATACAATGGATAAGGAGGACTGCGGAAGCGGATTGAGGAGGCCAAGGCCCAGTAATGGACTGTAGCGCCGATAGTAGTAGTAGGAACGCTCTGCAAGAAACTGTAGAAGAAATGTTGGAGATCGCAAATAATAAATATAATTTTTAGTATATTGGAACAATTAGAAGTCAACAGGTAAGAAATGAAATGATTTACAAAATTCTGTCAAAAAAGTGAAAGGTTAATATCCATTTTAGCATTTTAATATCTATGTAGAAAAGAAGTTAGCAAATGTTGACTAAAACATGAATTACCAACACCAACAAAATAAACTACAACAAACTGATCATGTTTTTGGATTTATTCAGATAAACTTTTTTAGAAACCGAGAATTATGGATAAAACTTGTTAACTGTGGATGAGATCTTGGTCGTGCCATGAAGAAGTAGATAGAAAATACACTTTGAAATGTTTCTTTGGTGCCCACAGCCTAACTGCATTAAACTTACCTTGGTGTGCTACCAAACCGACTGCATAAACGACACCAGCGCCAATATCATAATCATCTCCATTTAAATTAGTATAGTAGCCATATTAAACATTAAGAAGCGGAGATACTTATGTCTGGTATGCTATCTGTTAGCTACTCCTACTAGCACCCAGTGCATGAAGGTTTCATTGCGTTAAATTAACCTGCGCGGGTGGTTTGTGAAAGGTTACATATATACATATGTATACATTTCAAGTAATGTGATGCAATTGATGATATTATAATTCAGAAAAACACTTATATACTAATCAAAACAATAACTTCTAATGAAGATAGTAAATTTACCTTGCTGTGCCACCAAACCGATTGCATACACGACGCCAGCGCTAATATCATAATCATCTCGCCTATTCATAGAATATCGCTGGATAAAATGGTAGCAAAGAACAGTGGCTACAGTTATGCCAGCCAATGTAGCCCAAACTCCTTCGCTGAGTGGTAATAGCAAGGCCTTATAAGTCCCAACTGTTTTAGGATTCATAAATCCAAATATTATTCTAAAATAAAAGAAAAAAGATATAATAATTTTTACATATTTCAGAGATTCGTTCTTGCAATACTTAATTCTTAGCATTTTCACTAACCTAAAAACTTGTAAATCTGGTAAATAGCTGAGGTATTTAGCCCTCATGGCTAAATATCGGACTGGACTCAATCCAATATCCGATTTGTTGTAGGCAATATCACCTATTTCTCCAGTAAATTTTCCATTTGGTAAGTGAATACCGGTAGCATTGGTGAACACAGGCTGCAAACTATTATAATATAAAGTTAGCAAGCTTTTCGTAAATCTAGGTTTCATAATTTGATACAGTTTTTATGTTGGAATTATATTATGCAGTAATAATGTTGATAATATTGGTAGAGGGAAACAAACATTCACTTCGAAAATTCAAAGACTTTATTTATTTGGAATTTACGGAAATGGACATTAAGTTAATCTCGATTAATAATTTCACCAGTTCACTTATGTTATTTTATTTTTATTTTAGATTAAGATAGGTCTCCAGGATAGACGATTGGAGTTAGTGAAGCTGTGCGAGAAGACTAGAAGCAAAAAAGAAGTGAAGAACATCCTGAAAGGCACTATATAAACTACAGGAAACATGGAAATATTTATATGGCAGAGGGAAAATGGAGAAAAAATATAAAATGTGTATTTTTTTGAAACTTAATCCTATTAATTCAGCACTAATTCATTTCCGATGTACTTTCCATGAATTTTTTTCGATTTTCACTACCAACAGCTAGATTGAAAATACACTAATGGCCCAACGTTATCCAGCTTTGGCAATCGCAAACCAGGTTTTTACCCAGCAAGATAACGCTTGGCCATGAAGACTTGAAAAAAAAAAAAAAATACTTTTTATCATTGAACTTTAAAACCTACTCTGTAACAACTTAGATCTGGCCTAAGCCCATATTTTTTCGGTTTATCGCAAATTTCTTTTGTGAAAGCATAATAATTTTTCGCTGTTTAAAAGTGGAGTATCGGTAACCCAGATTTTAGTCTATTCAATCAAATAACAAAATATCAATGGCCCTTGAGCATAAAAGGAAACAAAACTGGTTATTTGAAGTGAAAAATGACCACTAATTTCATACAGTCAATTAGAAATGTAAGTGATGAAAAGTTATTGCTTTAGAATTAAAATTGATTGCACTAAATTACTTTTATAACCTCCATAATTTTCTTTAAAAGTTAGTATCACCTCACTAATTGACAACAGTATTTTGACTGCACATACCTACAAATTAGGTTATATATTCGCAAACGCCTGGGATGATGAATCCATTACCTGTCGAACATACTTAAATTCACCACACCCAGTACTCTGTACAAACCCAGAGATTACTGTACGGCAACAATCAACATTAAATTTGGCTACTAGCAGAGTTAGAGTCTATGATGGTGGGTCAGAAAGCTTACGCCAACATAAAGGAGAAGATCTACTGTTGAACTAAGAACCGGGTTAGTATGATTACGAATCTGCCGGTGTTAACGAACTTCACATGTATTAAATATGCCCTAATGGATCAAATAAACCTTCACTGATACTACATTATAATAGTAGTATAATTAAAAGTAGAACTATGTTTTCTAAATATTGCAGAATGTAAAAAAGAAATTTACTTATATTTATAAATGAAACGAAGATCTTCTTCCAGGGCGTAATGAAATCGCTGGAAAACGTCCAAATCTGGTTCAATCATTTTATTCAATATTACATCTGAATAGTTGGTTTTATCTACTTTCAGGTGGTAAAACTGTAAAAATCAATAATTAAATATTTCTTTTTGGTTTATAAGTTAGTACCTATATCTAGTATATAAGTACAAGGAAGCTTGGCACAAAAAAGAAGACTAATTGGCAATAATCTTTTTTCCTTTCGTTCTGCACATAATTATAAATATTCTGACTTATCAGATTAAAGAAGCATGGTAAAATAGAAAAAATTATAGGGTACTCAACCAAAACACTTGAAACTTAAGGTAAAGATGTTTTGAAATGAACAGTAATGAACATGATGAAATTCCGAGAAATGAAGTTTAGCAAAGTTTTATGGTGGTTGATTTTAATTGAAGAAATCAATCAATCAGTGATTGTCAACATCTACTTCAAAAAATATGATGAAGTTTAAGTTTTATACGATTAGTCACTTTAGTCGATTTTCAGTCCTCAATAATATATCTAAATTGATCATACATTACTTCATGATAGAATAGAAAAAATGTCCTTCTAAGTTTCACTTTCCTTGAATTCAATTTGGTGAAGGTATCCATATCAATAGATTTGGAAACTTTGTGTAACATTATAATGATAAGTACTGAAGTTACGAGCTAGGATAGCAAATAAGAAAAATTGGTAAAGCATTTTTTAGAGGATACTACCCAGTTACAATGGATCCTTGATTTACAAGAATATCTGTTGTAGTAAAATATTTAACTTATAACTGCAGACTCAAGGAAATTACTCGTAATTTTTTCTTGGAAAATATACTCAATGAATTTTGAGGAAGTTATTTTAGTGGCAACATTTGAATTAAAAGCTCATACTCTTACCTCAAATTGATATTTATTTTGTATCGTAGTAATAATAACTTACAAACACAGCACCTCTTAGAGTGGCCCCTGACAGATCTCTGAACGGTCTAGGACCTATAGTAAATTCTCCTGAAGATGTCCAGTTGCCAATTAAATTGACAGTAGCTGGATGCGCTAGAGATATTCTATACGCTTCATACAGCATTCCAGCTTCAGTTGCCACTACCATATCAGTGTCTGCACCGATGAATGAGCCACCCAGACAGTTGAAACTCTCGTTGCCCAGCCAAGCGAACCACTTGAAACCGGTGCTCATTGGTTTATATTCCTAGCAAAGCATTTGTTTAAATAGCATATGACTTATTTTATCATTGACTTCATCCTTCATTACACGCAATATTTCTGACATGTTTTAGATTTCAGAGGTGCAGAGAATTTGACAACCACTTACAATGTTTCTGTCACACAATACACAAGTGGGGTAAAATCAACTAATATTTTCAAGCATCCGATGACCTAAACACATTATCAATACATATTATTTTAATACTTACATTTATTATAAATTTTTGGTTGACATCACAAGTCAAATCAATGAAAATACCTTGTGGAAACGGTCTAGCTTTAAAATCTAAATTATTATTCCAGTTAGTTGCGTGAACTTTTAGCCTGAATTTTTCAATACTTAGGTTTTGGAACAGAAATAAGGCATCTATAAGACAATTATAATAAGTTAAGTTATTTAATAAGTTATTAACAAATAGTTTCAACTAATTTTCAAAGATATGTGTACATATTGATTGTGATAAGGTTAAGTTTTACAAATTTTTATTTCTTTTTCTAAAACTATGCAAAAAACCTGAATTGGAAATTTTAATTTCTCAAAAGTTCTTTCACCAATTAGTAGGCAGGTTTTGCGCTACTCATTGCTCAGTCACAAAAAGCAGTGTATAATGTAGGGTATCCATCCATCAAATAAAAAATTAGCTGATTAGGGATATGAATGTTTCTTTTGTAGCTTCAAATCTCAGGATGAAACCAAAGTACCCTTACTTAACCTTTTATTCAAATTTAGTTTCTGCAGATTTATTGTGGTCAGCGCAACTTTCCACTGGATTTTTCTTTTTAGTTGATAAAAACTGCAGATAATTGCAGCCCTTCAACCCAAGCAGCTTCAGTGATTATTAGAATGGTGGGATAATCTGTTAAATAATGTTTAATTAATACATTGGTAATTTTGTCTTTGTGGGTTGGCGGCATTGTGGCGTCAGTAATGCGGCTTGTAGCGTCTTTACAGCGTCGTTGTTGTTGTTGTTGTTGTTGTTGTGTACTGGGAGTTAGCGTCAAGTGTATATAGTACCTTGTGTAATAAAGTACAATTAAAATAAAAACTATAAAACATATAAGTGTTGTTTATTCGTAGCAGCTGCAGCAGAAACCTCGCAATTAAAAACATTAACAAGAAAACTTTTAACAGGTTATGGGCCCAGGCCGTTGTCCATCTTAAAAACTACTAAAGGAATATAAAGGTTAGTTGCACGTTGTTACAATAAAAATCCGTAAAAAATGAATCTATTAAACGAAGTGATGGAGATAGACAAATTGAAGAAACCCGAGGACTTCCAGTGTTGGAAATTTAAAATAACAATTTTATTGAAGGCCAATGGGTTATATGGCATTGTGTCTGGGGAGGAAGCGTCACCTCCACAAGACCATAAGGACTATAATTTGTTTGTTCAGAGGGACGCAAAAGCGCAAAAACTTATTATCCTCTCAATAGACAAAATACCACTGACACATGTTATGACTTGCAATAACTCTAAAGAAATGTTCAAAAAACTAAAAGAAGTGTATGAGCGTGATTCAACGCAACAAAAATTCGATTTAATGCAAGAATTTTTTAACTTCAAGTTTAATAATAGCGTTGATATATCAACTAATATTAGCATTTTAGAAATCCTGGTTTTTCGGTTAAAAGCCCTGAATAATGAAATAAACGACAGCATGGTTATGTCAAAAATTTTAACTAGTCTTGACAGCAAATATAGACATTTTTGGAGTGCCTGGGAGAGTACCCCCAACGAAGAAAAAACACTGTCAAATTTAATCACAAGACTAGCAAATGAGGAGAAACGTTTCTCATGCTCAGAGGATGTTGCAGTAGCATTCAAAAGCGTGATTAAAAATAAAACAAATCAATCTTATTCAACACCGGTAAAATGTTTTAATTGTTCGAAACTAGGACACATATCTAAGTTTTGCCCCAATAAGAGGCAAAGTAAATTCTGTAAAATATGCAAAAAGAATAACCATGAAGAGAAGAACTGCTATTTTAGAAAAAATAAACACCCTGAAAAACACGACATATCTTTTCTGGCTAATGAAATATCAAACTCCAAGTGGATATTGGATTCGGGATCTTCGAGTCACATGACAAATGATGAAAACATATTACAAAACGCGAGGAAGACAGAAAAGGAGATACAGTTAGCAGACAAGGATTCAAGACTAAAAGGTGTGAAGGAAGGGAATGTGAATTCCGTTTCTTGTGAGCTAAAAAATGTTATTTATGTACCTAATCTAGAAAAAAATCTAATATCAGTTAATAAAATTACGCAGAACGGGGGAGTGGTAGTATTTAAGAAAGAGAGTGTAGAAGTTTTCAAAGATGATGAAATAGTGTTACAAGGAAAACGGAATTCCAGTGGCCTATACTCGGTAGATCTGGATATTAAGGAAAGAGTAGAAGCGAACTTTGCTGAGAATGTGAATCCCAGAACATGGCACAGACGTTTGGGACATAAAAGTCAGGAGTGTATTAATAAACTCAGTGGAATGGTGGATGGATTGAATTTAAAAAATGAAAGACCTCAGTTCGACTGCGAGACAGGTATGCAAGCTAATTTAAATAAAATAATTTCTTTAGAAGATGAAGTAAAACAACTGTACGTAGAATTACGAGCGTCTAAAGATAAATTGCTAAAAAAGATTGAAGAAGAATCTTTGATAACTAATAAGTACATGAAAGGAAAAGGTGAATTAAAAACGGATGTTAAACCATTAGAAAATCATATTTTAGAATTGATTGAAGAAAAAAGAAATCTCGAATGTAAACTTAAAAAAATTCAAAGTGAATTACAGTATAATCAAGTTAGTGAGGATAAAATCCAGAGTGATATAATTGTACCAAATGGAAATTCGCCTATTAAGGATAGAGAAATCACTGGGAAAAATAGAAAAGAGAGACGGAAGAAATTACTGCAATTACTTGCTGAGAAGGAAAAATCGGAGAGAAATGTAGAGAAAAAGGAGAAGAAATTAAGACTTGCTGATGAAACAGAAAACATACCTTTAGAAACTTATGCCAAAGAGCTAGAACAGCTGAGTGAAACCAGTGACAGAGAAGTCAAAGAAGAAGAAGAAGATACAGTAGGAGATGAAAAAAGTGCTACAACCTACCAAATGCTAAAAATTAAAGGATTAACACCTAAAAGAAAGAAAGAAGTGAGAAATCCGCGAGTAAGGTATAAAAATAAATGAAGAAGAGCTTATAGCTTACTCAGACGCCGACTATGCGGGAGACCCTGAGACTCGTCGCTCAACAACTGGATTCGTGATATACTATGGAGGCGGGCCGGTTAGCTGGTGCTCGCGAAAGCAAAATATAGTGGCATTATCAAGTGCGGAAAGTGAATATATTAGTAGTGCCGAATGTTGTAAAGAGTTAATTTTTATAAAAGAACTCATAAATGAACTAACTGGTGAAAATTTGAACTGTACATTATTTATAGATAATAAAAGTGCTATTGATATAATAAAGAATGGTAACATAAATAAAAGATCAAAACACATAGATGTAAGATACCATTATATAAAAGAAAAATATGACAACTGTGAAATTAATGTAAAACATTGTAGTTCGAATGATCAAGTCGCAGACATTTTCACAAAACCTTTAGGTGGAGTAAAATTCAATAAATTTAAAGACTTAATTGTTTCATAAATAAATGCATACCTGTTATAGATAAAGATAAAATTAGGGGGTGTGTTAAATAATGTTTAATTAATACATTGGTAATTTTGTCTTTGTGGGTTGGCGGCATTGTGGCGTCAGTAATGCGGCTTGTAGCGTCTGTACAGCGTTGTTGTTGTTGTGTACTGGGAGTTAGCGTCAAGTGTATATAGTACCTTGTGTAATAAAGTACAATTAAAATAAAAACTATAAAACATATAAGTGTTGTTTATTCGTAGCAGCTGCAGCAGAAACCTCGCAATTAAAAACATTAACAAGAAAACTTTTAACATAATCAGATTGAAAACAAAGTTAGAGTTCGATTTTTCAATAACTATGAACAGTTTACGGGTCGCATTCATAAACAAAAATATTTCCAAAATATCTTATTTTTATAATTAAATATACAACTGTAACCAAAAATAGACTAACTGGAACATATCTAAAAATAAATTTAAGGAAACCTCCGAGTGGTACAAAAATCTCTCATCTTAAGAGATAATGAAATATAATCTCTAAGTTTAACAATTCTATTGTTAAGTATAATCCTTATATGAATTTGGAAACATATTTCTAGGAGGACGCGAAAGGCACTTATCAGTGGAAGTGGAAACAAACGAGGAGAAAAAAGAGTAAAAATAAATTAAACGAAAGAAAATAAATTTTAAAACTATGAAGGAGAGAATAATAAAGAGGAAAATGAAATTTTATGGATAGATGAACGCCCTCGTTAAGATAAGGTAAAACCGTAGTCCTCAATGAAAGGAAAATATAGGGAAACAGATGATTGGCAAGAAATTGCTAGGAGTCTGGCAAGGTCTGCAATTGTCGCAGTTACAATTTGACGTACGACAACCTAAAAGAGGTAATTGATGTTTGTAACACTTTATGTTAAATACATTCTCTTCGGAAGAAATATAATAGACCTTCTTTGTTGCTGAGAACTTTGTAGCAAATCGTTCCAAAATTTAAGTGTCTTTAAGACTGTTCTAAACTGTAAATCAATTTAGTGAAGGAAGAGATTTTAGTTTAAATTTCTGTTAAACGGAATTTAAATGTAGAATATACAGTTAATGACAGTCATATTCATACACCAGGTTTTTGTTTCTTTATTTTATTTTTGGTGAGTCAAAGAGAACAAATAACACTCACATATTAAGTAAAATTTTATTTTTCACAATATAACACTTTTTTCAATTCATAAACTAAAAATTTAGCCAAAATAGGTAATTGTTTCGAAATAACTCCGTCACCAACGAGACTTTCATATTCATACATTTGCAACAATAAACATTTCTTGATCATAAAAAAAACTCAATATTTCGTTGGGTAGTCTTTTCTCTTAATTACTTCAGATAACCTCCTAGGCATCGACTCAACAAGTTTCTTGGTGGTTTCCGGAGTAATGCTGTACCATTCTTCAATTGCTTTCTCCTTCAGCTGACTAGCATTTTGGATCTGATGATTTTTCAATTTTTTTTAAACTCTGCCCACAAATGCTCGATTGGCTTTAAAAATGTTAATTTTAGTTTCATCTGTAAATAAAACATTTTTCAATGCGATGGAAACAGTTAAGTTTGGAGGAAAAGACATGAAAGCCTTTCTGTAAAGAATCTTCAACAGACAGTACAGTTTGCAGGTGGATCTGTGATGATTTGGAGGTGCTTCTCGGCTTCTATGGTAGGGAAAATTCAATTTATCAACGGCATTTTAAGAAAAAATTTAAAAGAATTGGTCAAAAATTTGGGAATTGAAAGAAATTTTATTTTCTATCAGGATAATGATCCCAACCACAAGGACGTTAAAACCAGAGAATGGCTATTATATAATTGTCCCAAAGTGATGGCAATACCCCCACAGTCATCAGATCTAAATAAAATCGAGCATTTGTGGGCAGAGTTTAAAAAAAAATTGAAAAATCATCAGATCCAAAATGCTAGTCAGCTGAAGGAGAAAGCAATTGAGGAATGGTACAGCATTACTCTGGAAACCACCAAGAAACTTGTTGAGTCGATGCCTAGGAGGTTATCTGAAGTAATTAAGAGAAAAGGCGACCCAACAAAATATTGAGTTTTTTTTTTATGATCAAGAAATGTTTATTGTTGATGAATATGAAAGTCTCGTTGGTGACGGAGTTATTTCGAAACAATTACCTATTTTGGCTAAATTTTTACAGTTTATGAATTGAAAAAAGTGTTATATTGTGAAAAATAAAATTTTACTTAATATGTGAGTGTTATTTGTTCTCTTTGACTCACCAAAAATAAAATAAAGAAACAAAAACCTGGTGTATGAATATGACTGTCCTCAACTGTAAATACAATACATCCTTTGACTTCTGTTGCTGATCTGCAAGCAACGACTCACAATATCTAGTTCTGCCTGAGAGATTGAAAAAAGCAAACAGTAGTGAAAAAGACAATAAAAAAGTTATGTTTCAAATAAAGAGAAATAACCGAGGAATTCATTTTTTAAAACAACTTTATACAAGACTTGGATCCTAAATAATATTTAAAAGAGAAATTCTAAATTTCCATTCTTGCAACCAATTATTTCTATTAACAACAAAAAACAAAAAAAAAAGTATTTGATGAAACAAAAACAATGTAATGAATTTTACTTTCCACCACAATCTTTCTGAACAATGGTAGAGTTCAAATTCATTCCGTCTAAAATAAAATACCAATAGGTAAATGCAAAATTCATTACATCCAACCCTGGTTTTTCCAATAACTCGTACACATTTATAAATAATTATAAAATATAAAAATACCTTTTCTATTGCAGACATACGCAGTTACTACATATATACTTTGAAATTTAAAATAATTTCTAATTATTTTAACTTCTACGCAAAATGTAAGTGGTGTGCTACAAATGAGCAGCAGTAGTATAAGGAAATACTGTACGACCAACATTGTATTGTACTGATTTAATTTCTAGCGATTCTCAGTTATGTATCATAATCAAATAATATGTAATTATGGAAAATCAAATAAAAACAGGAATAATACTAGTATGTTGTTGATAATGCCTATTCACCATTTATGAACAATTATCATTTCTTTTAATCTAAAATTCTGTTTCAAGTGTGATTATTCACATTAAATTCAATTTCTTGCCAATTACCTGAGTTAAATTAAACGGAGATAATTTTTATTTCTAATTTTACATCTAAACAAATATATACCTTTAAAAGCATAAAAGGTAAAAAACAGATTTTACCTTGTTGAAACATGAAATGAAATCTGGGAAATTAAGCAAGGCATTAGAGACCCAGAAGTGTGCGGGGTGAATTTTCAATTTGATTTTGGAGGCATTGAGGCGACGAGCCTCATCTCGAGGATGGCCTCTTTTTTATTTTATTTATTTATTTCATACTGCTTTTGGGGCTTATCCCCTTAGCATGGAGTTTGACATTGATACATAAATACAATAAATCGATACAATGATACATAAATGGTAGATATAAATACGCAAAAAAATAAATTTCAATTCGTAAAAACAAAATTATATGAACATCCCAAGAGTTTTTCTTTTTCTTTCTGTCTTAAATCAGACCTTAACTTTCATTAGCTTTCTTAGCTTTTTAAGAAGTTACCACTCATTAAGTAAAAAGCTTCTTATTTGTAAAGATAATTTAACGTAATCACATATAGCATTGATTTGATTTACAGAGTTAATGGAAAATAGGTTTACGTAGTTTTCTGGTTCAGGTAAAGCTGTTGCAATATAGTTATTTAATTTATGTGTTCGGAAAGACTGAAAGACCTGGCAGGAGAAAAGGAAGTGGAGCAAGGTGTCTGAAACGTTATTTTTACATAGAGTACATATATTGGAGCTATCAAAGACATAAGTACAAGAGTTGAAATAGATTTTTGTTTTATTGAGGTTTGCTAATCTAAGCTGGGATAATAAGCGAATTTTTTTGATGGAAATAAGCCAAGATAGATGCAGTTCATTGCTGCCCAGACTACTTATGTGACGGTACAAAATATTATACTTACACCGGTCAATTACATAGGCGATATCTCTACTTAAACAGTCATTCCAAAGTTGTTTTTCTAAATTTTTAATTTGAGATTTAAGAATAACGGGATCTCCCTGCATGAAATCTAAAGCCTCTATGGAACTTAAAATTGATTTAAACTGGGTGACCCAGTTGTATTGAATTTTATTAAACGGAAGAGTTTCCCTAGCGAGAAGAGCGTCAAAGCAGATACGAGGCAATCGTGTTGGGGGCATCCCAAGTATATTTACTGCAAGGGTAACCATACTTTTAAATATTCTAACTTTTAAAGGGACAAGTCCATATTCCAGACGCACAATACTATTTGGCGTAAATTTACTGACATTATAAATTTGTTTAATAAATTTCAGCTGTACTTTCTCAATTTCATCAAAGTAGTTAAATGCCCACAATTCTCCGGCATATAACAAAGTAGACCTAATTAAAGCGTGCAACAATTTATCTCTAACTTTTGTGTCTGGGGTACGGGATTTTATCAAAAGTTTTTGTACACGGGTTATTGCCAAGTTACCTTTTGCGGTGAAATACTTACAAGCTTGAAAAAACTTACCCGTTGCACTTAATGGCAATCCCAAGTAATTCACTGATCGGTTCACCAGCGAGAAACACTCCCCGTAACTTCTTCTCTTTTTATTTTTATTTTTTTTTGGCCATCTCGATGGTGGTGTATTCGTGCCCCTGTTACACAAAACATTTGGCACTTATGATGTGAAATTGGCATTATTAAGTAAAATAAAATAAAATTATACAAGTAAAGAAAATATATTACTTAGCCTAGAGCATTGATTCCCAAAGTGTGCGCCGCGGCTTCCCGGAGCGTCGCGGGGCCGTCATAAGGGCGCAGCGCAATATTCAATTAAACAATTCGGCAATTTTGTAACATGGAACTTTCTGATTTTTGGATATCAGTAAAAAAGGAATATCCACTGCTTAGTGGTAAAGCTCTACGAATATTAATTCCATCAGCAACATCCTATTGGTGCGAAGCTGGGTTAAAGCTTTTTATAAAAAGTAAATATCGCTCGAAAATTAACGGTGAACAAGAAATGAGGGTAGCCATATCCAATATTATCCCGAGATTTGAGAAGTTGTGAAGTGAACATCAAGCCCATCCATCCCATTAATAATTTTAATAATGTTAATCATCAATGGACGTTCAATAAATTGTTTGTGAATTTAAAATCCGTGTTTAATTTATTTTTCAACCAACCTAACCACATTGTGGTTGTCCCATCTCCATATGGATATGACCGAAACAATTGAAATTGGATATTTTACGAGTATATTATCCCAAGGAAAATAGTAAGTATCTGTTTTTAATTTTTCGCTGTTAAGTGGGTGATCGCTTGTGAAAAGGAAAGTTTTCCAATTTTTCAAGAAAGTCAAAAATTTAGAAAAAATCTTATGTATTAAGGGCGCGGAAAAAATCCGATTATTAAGGGAACTGCAAACTGAAAAAGATTGGGAACCTCTGCTCTAGAGTCTTAGACTGTGTAGTCAACCAAAAATCTTATATCTCTCAAAAATACAGCTGGAAAAACTGCAATTTTGCTCAACTTTAAAGGTGATTGAGTACTACAAATGTCTATATTTTCGCAGAGATTACATCTATAGGACAGGAGATACAGCAGTTAGAAATGTGAAGGAAATGTAAAGCTCCCAAACTTTATCACCTTATATCTCCTTTCTGGATACATTATAGAAAGCTGCAATTGTTTACAATTGAAGAGGTAGATGAGTACTATATTCTCGTAGAGATTACACCAATAGGACAGGAGATACAGCAGTTAGAAATATGAAGTTCCCCAAACTAGGCGGCGAGTTGGCCACCCCTGGTCTAAAGATTGTGAGGTGCTTTTCTCCTTGTATTTTCCGTTCCTCCAGTAATGGTTATAACCACTCCCTCCTTTCCTGCCACTCTTCTCTTGCTCGCTGCATCCAAGTAATAGCTACCGGCCCTTTGCTCCGTTGGCCGTCACTTCGCATTGTAGACTATACTGACAAAACTCGTCGGCTTCTTTCCTAACAAATGTCCAAACCTCTTAAACCCACTCACCTTCGTGATATCTTAATGGTCTTGTTTCATTATAGCGCTTAAAAGTCATATTTTCTAACCTGCGTTATTTATATTTTCTCCAGATTTTTTCTATTTTCATTTGGATGTAAGAAAAACACTACATTAAGAGAAATTTCGCTGTTTTTTTACTTCACAACAGAAAATCAATAAATCTTCTACAAATTTATTTTGTCTTTTTATTGAATTTTAACTCGCAACCATCTCGTACGATAACGCTGCTCTGAAGAAGATAATAAATTTGTAAAAAACATTGGCGTATAATTAGATTTTATTGATCGAAACTGCCTGAGTATAAATATTCAATATTCAGTATTTAACGCCTTAAAGAAAATACACAGAGTTTAATTACTATGTCTTTTTCTTACAAACAAAAACCAACATTAATACCAAAAGTAACGCTCAATTTTATATACATATGTTAGTGTAGCATTCTATGAGGTCTGTAAATTAAGTAATGAGACTGATTTTTTTAAATTTTTTTATTCAAAAAGAATTACAATTCTATATTGTCACCTTCAAAATAACTTCCTTCTGAAGTCACACAGCGCTGGAGACGTTTCTTCCACTCCTCATAGCAGTGCTCGAACTCCGATATTGGAATAGCCTTCAACTGGTCGGTTACAGCCGTTTGCAATGTTCTCGACTGTCCCAAAATGAGTTCCCTTGAGGTGATTTTTCAACTTCGGGAAGAGAAAAAAGTCACTAGGACTCAAGTCAGGCGAATAAGAAGGTTGAGGAGCCACAGGAATGTTTTTACTCGGCCAAAAACTCGTTTATTGAAATTGCTGTGTGACAAGGAGCATTATCGTGATGCAACACCCACTTGTTCTTGATGTTTGGTCTCATACGAATGGACCCCTTTTTCGATCCACGGAATCGTCCACAAAGAGTTTCTATCGCAAGGTCAAATGGTCAATCAACACTTTTATCGAAAGGTTCTTGAAAAACTTCGAAAATTCATTTAAGTTTCATTACTTAATTTACAGACCTCGTACATTGAATGAAATCAAAGAGCTATTTCTATCTGGAATAGAATAGAAGTAGATAGTAAAAAAGTGTAACTTTTTTTTACTTATTCGTTAACTTCCACACACTTGAAATAATATTTGCTAGCAAAAATTGATACTGTAATTACAATGATGAACGTTCGTTAGCATTAGATGTGGCTGCGACTTTAGTCAAGTCCAATACAATAAGGCACCTTGTAAACTGTTAACTAGATTGTCAGCAATTTCTAGTTACAAGAACAAGGTCCAGTGACATAGTGGTTTCATCTAATGATATTTATAGACGTCTTTCGATCAATAAATTGAACTATAAATTATATTTCACCAAATATTCATGACCTACATTCATTATTTTCTTTTAATTCTTGTTGAATGATCAATATTGTGCAAATTTAATATATATTTTTAGAACATTAAAACTTAAGCAATACCGAAGCAACCCTATTAAAAGGAAGTAGGATCCAATTTGTCTGAATAAAAAGTAATCAGTTTTAAAGGAATGACAGAGAAGGATATCAGACTGTTTGGGTGTTCTCATTGCAAGGATAATAAATAACTCCAAAAAATAAATCTAGAAACTACGCTGAAAAGTCAGTGTAGAGCGTGGCAGAAGAATAGAAATTTTCATGTAATGTGGAAATGTGTCTTGAACAATATTTTAAGTTCAAGAAATCCGTTCCAGTGAAAAAGAGAAAGAGTGTTTGAAAAATAGTTTCTTGAATTGCGAATACCAAGATGTTTTTAGAGTGCACACTATGTTCGCAATACTCTATCAAACCCACAAAATCAGATTAGCTTATTGATTACCTTTTATATTACTTCTTTTATTTTCATCGTAAATCCGCCCAGTACCTGCTCGTGCATTTTTCTTTTTATAAAGAAGTACGCAATTTTTCAATAAAGATTTAAGGATTTTATTTAGATTAGCACTTCAATGCCGTTTCAAAAATATATAGTTCTGTTTATTTTGGTTTCAGAGTTTCTATCTTTGTGTCATGGTAAAAAAATAGTTTTCTGACAGGGACTGTATTTAACTTGGGGATCTTTTTAAGCATTCAATAAAACAATAATAATTAACGATTGTTTACACTAAAAACAAGCCGTAAGAAAATACAATTAAATAACCTGGAAATTGTCTCTTCGACTCCAAAATTGTGCAATGTTGACATCAGCAACTGACAGGTAATTGCAAACAGAAAAAAGATTCAAAAAGCTAGTTATAATTCAATATTCTGTAATTTTTTTTAATGTAACAACTTACTCTTAACGCAGCTATTGATTAATTACCTATAACAAACAAATCGAATTTTTATTAAACATACGAGGTGTGGCTATTAAATAACGAGACTGATGCTGCTACAGAAGAACTATGCATGCACCAAATCCTAACGACCGACAGCTGTGCAGCGTAAAGCTTTCTCTTTAGATTGCAGCGTCTCACATTTAGAGAAATCTGTCTGACCGAAACCGTCGTTTGTGTAAGAGGTGTTAGTTTCGTTTTGCCGAAAACATGATACTACACATTCATGTAGTAGAGCAACGAATTGTCGTGAAATTTCACATGAAACTGGGTAAAACCGCTACTGAAACTTATCTTTTATTAAAAGAAGTTTATGGCGATGAATGTTAATCACGTGCGCGAGTTTTTCAAGTGGTTCAAGCGTTTCCAAGATAGCCGAGAAGACGTCGGAAATGATGACCACCCGGGATAGCCCTTCCGCGTCCAAAACGGATGAAAATATCGATTATAATTAATCAACATTACTACCCGTGAAGTGCTTGCTCAACTTCGTTGTAAGAGTAAGGAAACAACGATCCGATTTGTAGAAGAACAAGTCATGGGTTCTCCATCAAGACAACGCGCCAGCTCACACTGCATTATCTGTCAAGACGTTTCTATAGCCAACATCCCAGTTTTAGGCCATCCCGCCTTATTCGCCTGATCTGGCCCCATGTGACTTTTATCTGTTCCCCAAAGTCAAATCTGCATTAAAAGGAACACGATTTCAGTCCGTTGAAACCTTGAAAGAAAAAGCGGCACGCGTCATGCAGGAGCTCAAAGAAAAAGACTTCCAGCACTGTTTCGAACAATGGTTAATCCGCATAGAGCGATGTAGAGATAGGGGAGGGTGTATATTGAAGGTGATAATAACTAAATATGTATAAATTTAAAATAAAATGTTTTATAGCAATAGTCTCGTTATTTAATAGCCACACCTCGTATTTAAATGAAGTTATTGGTCTTTAGAAAAAGATTCCTACAGCAATAATAACAAAGTTTTGTTTTTCAAAAGCTGAGGTTTTCCTCAATCGAAAATAGCGAGAGAAAAGTTTAATAAATATTATTCAGTGATAAGAAAACATACGTTGAGTTTTCTTGACCTAGAAAATTCCCTTCTGGGAACTAACATTGATCGTCTTCTCTAGCTTACAGTCACTTGAATTCCCGTTTATACTGGGAATTCTCCTGTGATCATCATTTTTAACCTCTGGTTAGAAATAATTCATTGCATGGTTACGTGTTTAACTATATAAATATGATAAATATTAAGTATGATTTTGTTGTATAATAAAATTTCATAAGCTAAAAACTAAGGATACCTTTTTAATATAACAAAGAATAAGTTTTGAAAAATACGTTACATAAGTGAAAAAAATGAAGCTTGTATAATAATACAGAGTCTAACTTTATTATTGATTAGTAAAACTTGGCACCTTTAATGTTCTTTTTGTATGTCGCTTCTTTTTGGAGACTTTCAACCTCTGCTTTAACAACCTTCAGTCTTAGCTTCTGTTACGTCCCATCTGGATAATGATGTAGGTTGATAACAGCGCCTAGACATGCTTTTTATAATATAATATAATTCGACAAACAAATATGAACAAACTTAGGCTTGCTCTACACAATGGATTGGTATTTCTCGAAATATTTAATTCATTTATAGATTACGCAATAAGCTGGGTACGTATATAGTATGTTGTACGCTCACAAGAAATTCCCTATTTTTTTTTTTATTAGATGAAATATATAGCGGACCGAATTCCCAAATAGAAGCGCGATAACAATAGGTCAGAATAGTTCTAAAATTCCAATAAGGACGCATTTGATGTCACATACAGATGTGTTTGCTAATTCAAATGAACTACCAACACAGACAGCATGCTCACGTATAAGTCTAGGCTAGAGAACTTGAATAATGCATGAGCATCCTCTGTCTCCCACTTCACAGTTCGGCCAATGAGCTAGACGTACCTCCCTGTACAAGGACAAAAGCACAAAAATGTAATTCAATCACACTGTACATTTTTGTCTGAATTCCCTTCCCCATCGGAATATGCTCTCCATTTCTAATTTTGTAGTTTATCGCAGTAAGTATTGCTTTGCACTTCAAATGTTACTCACATAACAATTGTTTTATAATTGGGTCATTTATCCGCAAAAAACAAATTGCCAGTCAACATAATATACATCAACTTTTTTGTTTTTATTATAATTTTCTTTCCAGGAAGTCAAATTTTTACTTTTCCATTGCCACTAAAACTTGTTTAGATATTTGTATATGAGAAGTTTGACTCAAGGATAGAAACAACTTCTACATGCTTAGCCATTTTGTGTTTATTGTTTTGTTATTTTATATTATAGTGAAGTACAGTTTTAACAGCCACGCAGTCACAAATCTGCGGTTATTCTGCGGAATCCTTAACAGTATAGCTTTCATGCAGTGTGTCGTTTCATCTACCTAAATGTAATTGATGGCTTGCTTACCTTTTTCATAAACATCTCCTTCATCCCACGCTGCCAGGTCCTGCGAAGACTTTCAATGTATTTGTCAGCAGTAAACTTTGCTTAGTATTTTTTTTAAAGAACAAAATTCTCTTAATATGACTGTTACAAGACATCTTTAAATAATGAGACTCATGCCAGATCTTTTTTACAGAGTGAGTGAGGTAACAGTGGCTACATCCAATAATTTCTGATTTCTTGGAGCTGTTAGAAGAACAGGTTTATGGTCATGGTCAGGTCGAGCCGAAGAATTAATGGGTTTTCCTGAAAAGTGACTATCTGAATAATTCATTATTTTTTTATATTTAATATCCTCTTAACAATGTATATATAGTTCAGATGTGCATAACATGGGGCCCTAGCAAGAGTTATTGCAAAACATGATTTCTTGGTTTCTTATCATCCGAGTGTGGTTATATTTTTTGATCGTGTCTAATATCCAAAATTGAGATTTTATCTGTAATAGTATTTGAGTTAAAGTTTGAGAAGTATTTGAAGTAATCTGATGTTTTAGTTTTGTAAGTTCTGAGAGTAAGGGCCAAAAAACAAATCTATAAAATAACTAGAGGCATTATATTACTAACTGCTATTACTATTACAAAATAAATATTATTAATAGAAAGAGCTGATTTGAAACCGGACGACGGGAATGAAGCCCTTCATCAACACTTAAGAACAAATTCTGGCCCTCAGACTGAAGTAGACCATCAATCTGCCAGAAACCTGTCAATGGTTGACAGCCAGGAATAACCTATTCACCTAAATCTTCAACATATTAATGTGAAGTATTTTTACCCTTATTTCTAAGAAAATTGGGAAATTAGAGTCGTTATTATTGCAGTAAAGATTCAAATCAGAGGGTGAATTTTTATTGATGAAATACAATACAATCTTCCTTCACGATTCACTAAAAATCTCTTTAAATATGTTAAGTAAATTCATTGAAAAATTTGGAAGTTGTGGTTTATCATCAAACAACAACAAGGTACTTTGTACCTTGAGTCGCAGTCTGTCTGTGTAGGGCAGTCGGTCATGTGAGTTGGGCTAGTGAGTGCGTGTTTAAATCATATCATATCAGGAGTATACTCCACTATCATTTTTGAATTATTGTTTAAACCAACTGTAACTTTGTAAATTGGATATCCATTTAACTGTAACGTATATTGAACTAATTAAACTATATATCAATTTATTTCTTAAACATTTTCTGATCAATCAAAATAATTTACTAAACAAATATTATTTCCTGAATAATGGAGGTATATCCAACATTGGCTTTCAAAGACTTCTCTCTTTAGATTTGTTATTCAGTGAGTAATATTTTTTACAATTGTAATCACTGCCAGGTGTTGTTTGTGACAGGATCACAGTTGGAGATATAGCCAACTTAACTTTTTATTTCTATAGAATTTATTTAATTCATTGTCATTAGACCACATTGGCGTTTCGCAAATTGCATGAATGAGTGTACAATATATCACCCCCTTATAGGGAGATCCCTCGATAACGCACGTGCGTTGTACAACTATTGCCAACATTTGTACACTATTCACTATAGTTGCAGCTGCTCCCATTAAATACTGCAACGGATCAATATTATCTATAATTTAATGACTGTTTCTTCTCTTTACAAATCTTCGTAACTGTCACTTATTGCAATCATTTTCTTATTTATTACATCAACGATGCAGGCAGATTTGTTATTTACTTCATGTTGATTGAAGCCAACAGTGCAAGAAAATAACAGAGATCTCACTCAGTTAGCAACTGGTATCAGGCGCTGGTGCAACGGCTTGATATCCAAAAACCGAGTGATGTCATGGAATTATAGATTGGATAGTCAGTGCAAATTGTGACACTCCAATGATAAAATATGCGAAGTCATTATATTTGATAAGATATCCGTGTATTTTGGTGGATAGCTGGATGATATCCAGGTCGTTGAACACCAGGAATCAGTTAAAGATCACAAAATGAGGCCGTCAATCTTAGGATAGATGTTTGATGTTAAAATTACTTTATCCCTACTGCAGAAGCAGAAATGCTAAGGCTAATATGAAAACTGCTTATGAAAACTTTAGGAAGTCTAAATCTGACCTTATTTTATCCAATGAGTTTGCTGCATCAAGAAAATTATTTAAAAAATAGCTAGGAAGGAAAAGACTAATTTTTATAAGTCAATAGGTGACTCCCTAAACAACATTAAAAATTCTAAATCTTTCTGGGAAACAGTTAATACATGTAGAAAATCTTATTCACAACTTGATAACAACATTGAGCTAATTGTTTGGAACAAATATTTAAATTCCTGTTACCCAGCAATCCAGAGGAATTCTTTTTCAGTCTCGGATGTTTGTCACCCACTGTTTGATTCTCCATTTAGTTTAAATGAAATTACATCTGCTATTAGAAGAAGCAAAATAGGAAAAGCTCCCGGGCCGGACGCCATTCCGTACGAATTTTTTCAGAATTTACCCCCAGTAGGAGTAGAATTTTTGCAAACGCTTTTCAATAATATACTTAGCACTGAGTTAGTTCCCTCAACTTGGGGCAAGGTGAATATGTTCATGTTGTTCAAGAAGGGTAATCCGGATATGCCTGAGAATTATCGTGGGATCTCTCTCATGAACAGTGTTACCAAATTGTTTACTCAAATGCTCTCTTCGCGCCTTTCGGATTGGGTCGAACATGGAAACCCCTTAAATGAAAATCAAATTGGGTTTAGGGTGTCAAGGGGTTGCAGAGATAGTGTCTTTGTGCTTTCATCAGTTGTTAATTGCCAAATTGTTAGAGAAAAAAGAAAGGTCTATGCCACCTTCATTGACCTTAGAAAAGCATTTGACTCTATTAATCATGAGCTTCTTTGGAATAAATTATACCAGTATGGAGTTAGTAGAAAGATGATAAGAGTGCTGGAGAGTTTGTATAGCCAGGCCTCTATTAAAATTAAACTAAATTATTCGCAATTTTCTGACGAAGTGCCGGTCAGCAAAGGAGTGCTGCAAGGCGATACAATATCTCCAGTGCTTTTTTCAATCTTTCTCAATGATTTGGATAATTTTTTACTAGCTAACAACTGTGATACAGTTAGTATAGACTGTGAAAATGGGTTAACATCCCTACTTTATGCGGACGACACTGTCCTCCTGTCCAACACATTGGTGGATGCCCAAAGGAAATTAAATGTATTTAAAAAATATTGTACTGTTAATAGCTTAGAAGTTAACATTGATAAAACAAAAGCTGTAATATTTAAAAAAAGCCATGGTCGATCGCCCAAGCAACATATTTTTTATAATAATTGCCCGTTAGAGGTTGTTACCTCATTCAGGTACTTGGGTGTATTATTTTCAAACTCAGGTCTCTTTAGTCTAGCTTCAAAAGATAGGATTAATAAGGCGACAGTGGCATTTGGAGCCGTTGGCAATATTTTCAAAAAAGCCCATTACACGTCTTGGAAGGCCCAACATAAGCTTTTTGATTCAATAATTAGGTCCATCTTATTATATTGTTGCGAATCCTGGGCTTTGAGGTACGCGGACGACATTGAAGTAGTTCAGTCTGTTTTTTAAATCGGCCCTCGGGTGGCCCAGGAGGACTCCCAATTATATCTTGCGCTTGGAGATAGCAAGAATCCAACTAAAATTCAATGTTTATAAGTCTGCTCTTAATTGGTGGATTAAACTCCTAAAAATGAGCAACAACAGGCTGCCTAGAATCTGTTTCAATAGAATGCTGTTTCCAGGGAATCAAGGTTGTGACACTAAATACAATTGGGCAAGTCAACTGAAACAGTTGATTACAGAGTTGGGCTATGACTTCCTCTGGCAATCCCAAGATCTGGACCAAATTATTGATTTAAAAAAAGAAATTTTAAACAAATATGAAAACAATTTGATTGAGCTGGATGTGGTCAGATTACAAAACACATCTTACACTAACCTTTACCAACCTAATTTTCATAACAATAGTTCATATCTCCAATTAGAAATGCCCTTCCAAATAATTAAAATTATTAGCCAGCTTCGGGTTGCTTCAGTAGATAAATGTGTTATTTATTTTAAAAAAACTAAATACATTGTAGATTTCAATGAGAAATGCAAACACTGCAATTTAGACGAGGCAGAAACGTTAGCACATATATTTTTTATTTGTCCAGCTTATCATCTTTACAGAATACATTATCAGATTGGTTGTTACAATGATTTAAATTCACTTTTAAATGATTTAAATAAAAAACAGATATGGAATGTTTACCATTTTATAATTTTTGTGCTTAAATTTAGGGCGCTACTTTCCTAGTTAGTTGGTAATTATAACTTTAGTAAATATGTTTTACTTTATTTTAAGAGTTATGTTTCTGTTCAGTAATCAGTTTAAGTATTTGTTAAAATTTATTTTAAGTTCATTTTTTGTTTGTTTGTTTTTTTTTTCTCCTCATTGATATTATAAAACTACATGTATATTTTCTTTTCTTTCTTTTTTGTTAATTTCATTTAATAGTGTCTTTTTTAGTTGTGTTTTTCTTTGTATTTTTATATAATGTATTTAGTTTGTATATTGCAATTCCCTCACACCCTTGCTGTATGTACATTCATGTATTAAACAGTCAATAAATAAAAAAAAAAAACTAATACGTGGTTCACAGTGGGAGATATAAAACGGCCATAATTTTACAGAATTTCATGACCCAAAAAATTTTCAACCCTTTATATTTTCTACCTTTTTAGATCTGTGCACAAAATAACTATAATTTATAATTGGGAAAAACAAAGTGTATAAGAGAACAAAATTCCATACCAATACGTGGTTCACAGTGGGAGATATAGAACGGCCATAATTTTACAGAATTTCATGACCCAAAAAATTTTCAACCCTTTATATTTTCTACCTTTTTAGATCTGTGCACAAAATAACAATAGTTTATAATTGAGGAAAACCAAGTGTGCAAGAGAACAAAATTCCATATCAATACGTGGTTCACAGTGGGAGATATAGAACGGCCATAATTTTACAGAATTTCATGACCAAAAAAATTTTCAACCCTTTATATTTTCTACCTTTTTAGATCTGTGCACAAAATAACAATAGTTTATAATTGAGGAAAACCAAGTGTGCAAGAGAACAAAATTCCATACCAATACGTGGTTCACAGTGAGAGATATAGAACGGCCGTAATTTTACAGAATTTCATGACCCAAAAAATTTTCAACCCTTTATATCTTCTACCTTTTTAGATCTGTACACAAAATAACTATAGTTTATAATTGAGAAAAACAAAGTGTATAAGAGAACAAAATTTCATACGAGTACGTGGTTCACGGTGGGAGATATAGAACGGCCATAATTTTACAGAATTTCATGACCCAAAAAATTTTCAACCCTTTATATCTTCTACCTTTTTAGATCTGTGCACAAAATAACTATAGTTTATAATTGAGAAAAACAAAGTGTATAAGAGAACAAAATTTCATACGAGTACGTGGTTCACGGTGGGAGATATAGAACGGCCATAATTTTACAGAATTTCATGACCCAAAAAATTTTCAACCCTTTATATTTTCTACCTTTTTAGATCTGTGCACAAAATAACTATAGTTTATAATTGAGAAAAACAAAGTGTATAAGAGAACAAAATTCCATATCAATACGTGGTTCACAGTGAGAGATATAAAACGGCCATAATTTTACAGAATTTCATGACCCAAAAAATTTTCAACCCTTTATATCTTCTACCTTTTTAGATCTGTGCACAAAATAACTATAGTTTATAATTGAGAAAAACAAAGTGTCTAAGAGAACAAAATTTCATACGAGTACGTACTTCACGGTGGGAGATATAGAACGGCCATAATTTTACAGAATTTCATGACACAAAAAATTTTCGACCCTTTATATCTTCTACTTTTTTAGATCTGTGAACAATATAACTATAGTTTATAATTGAGGAAAACAAAGTGTATAAGAGAACTAAATTTCATACGAGTACGTGGTTCACGGTGGAAGATATAGAACGGCCATAATTTTACAGAATTTCATGACCCAAAAAATTTACAACCCATTAAATTTTTTACCTTTTTAGATCTGTGAACAATATAACTTTAGTTTATAATTGAGGAAAACAAAGTGTGCAAGAGAACAAAATTCCATATCAATACGTGGTTCACAGTGAGAGATATAGAACGGCCACAATTTTAAAGAATTTCATGACACAAAAAATTTTCGACCCTTTATATCTTCTACTTTTTTAGATCTGTGAACAATATAACTATAGTTTATAATTGAGGAAAACAAAGTGTATAAGAGAACTAAATTTCATACGAGTACGTGGTTCACGGTGGAAGATATAGAACGGCCATAATTTTACAGAATTTCATGACCCAAAAAATTTACAACCCATTAAATTTTTTACCTTTTTAGATCTGTGAACAATATAACTTTAGTTTATAATTGAGGAAAACAAAGTGTGCAAGAGAACAAAATTCCATATCAATACGTGGTTCACAGTGAGAGATATAGAACGGCCACAATTTTAAAGAATTTCATGACACAAAAAATTTTCGACCCTTTATATCTTCTACTTTTTTAGATCTGTGAACAATATAACTATAGTTTATAATTGAGGAAAACAAAGTGTATAAGAGAACTAAATTTCATACGAGTACGTGGTTCACGGTGGAAGATATAGAACGGCCATAATTTTACAGAATTTCATGACCCAAAAAATTTACAACCCATTAAATTTTTTACCTTTTTAGATCTGTGAACAATATAACTTTAGTTTATAATTGAGGAAAACAAAGTGTGCAAGAGAACAAAATTCCATACCAATAAGTGGTTCACAGTGAGAGATATAGAACGGCCATAATTTTACAGAAATTCATGACCCAAAAAATTTTCAACCCTTTATATCTTCTACCTTTTTAGATCTGTGCACAAAATAACTATAGTTTATAATTGAGGAAAACAAAGTGTGCAAGAGAACAAAATTCCATACCAATAAGTGGTTCAATGTGAGAGATATAGAACGGCAACAATTTACAGAATTTCATGACCCAAAAAAATTTCAACCCTTAATATCTTCTAAAATGATAGATCTGTGCACAAAATAACTATAGTTTATAATTGAGAAAAACAAAGTGTATAAGAGAACAAAATTTCATACGAGTACGTGGTTCACGGTGGGAGATATAGAACGGCCATAATTTTACAGAATTTCATGACCCAAACAATTTTCAACCCTTTATATCTTCTACCCTTTTAGATCTGTGCACAAAATAACTATAGTTTATAATTGAGAAAAACAAAGTGTATAAGAGAACAAAATTCCATATCAATACGTGGTTCACAGTGAGAGACATAGAACGGCCACAATTTTACAGAATTTCATGACCCAAACAATTTTCAACCCTTTATATCTTCTACTTTTTTAGATCTGTGAACAATATAACTATAGTTTATAATTGAGGAAATCAAAGTGTATAAGAGAACTAAATTTCATACGAGTACGTGGTTCACGGTGGAAGATATAGAACGGCCATAATTTTACAGAATTTCATGACCCAAAAAATTTACAACCCATTAAATTTTTTACCTTTTTAGATCTGTGAACAATATAACTTTAGTTTATAATTGAGGAAAACAAAGTGTGCAAGAGAACAAAATTCCATATCAATACGTGGTTCACAGTGAGAGATATAGAACGGCCACAATTTTAAAGAATTTCATGACACAAAAAATTTTCGACCCTTTATATCTTCTACTTTTTTAGATCTGTGAACAATATAACTATAGTTTATAATTGAGGAAAACAAAGTGTATAAGAGAACTAAATTTCATACGAGTACGTGGTTCACGGTGGAAGATATAGAACGGCCATAATTTTACAGAATTTCATGACCCAAAAAATTTACAACCCATTAAATTTTTTACCTTTTTAGATCTGTGAACAATATAACTTTAGTTTATAATTGAGGAAAACAAAGTGTGCAAGAGAACAAAATTCCATATCAATACGTGGTTCACAGTGAGAGATATAGAACGGCCACAATTTTAAAGAATTTCATGACACAAAAAATTTTCGACCCTTTATATCTTCTACTTTTTTAGATCTGTGAACAATATAACTATAGTTTATAATTGAGGAAAACAAAGTGTATAAGAGAACTAAATTTCATACGAGTACGTGGTTCACGGTGGAAGATATAGAACGGCCATAATTTTACAGAATTTCATGACCCAAAAAATTTACAACCCATTAAATTTTTTACCTTTTTAGATCTGTGAACAATATAACTTTAGTTTATAATTGAGGAAAACAAAGTGTGCAAGAGAACAAAATTCCATACCAATAAGTGGTTCACAGTGAGAGATATAGAACGGCCATAATTTTACAGAATTTCATGACCCAAAAAATTTTCAACCCTTTATATCTTCTACCTTTTTAGATCTGTGCACAAAATAACTATAGTTTATAATTGAGGAAAACAAAGTGTGCAAGAGAACAAAATTCCATACCAATAAGTGGTTCAATGTGAGAGATATAGAACGGCAACAATTTACAGAATTTCATGACCCAAAAAAATTTCAACCCTTAATATCTTCTAAAATGATAGATCTGTGCACAAAATAACTATAGTTTATAATTGAGAAAAACAAAGTGTATAAGAGAACAAAATTTCATACGAGTACGTGGTTCACGGTGGGAGATATAGAACGGCCATAATTTTACAGAATTTCATGACCCAAACAATTTTCAACCCTTTATATCTTCTACCCTTTTAGATCTGTGCACAAAATAACTATAGTTTATAATTGAGAAAAACAAAGTGTATAAGAGAACAAAATTCCATATCAATACGTGGTTCACAGTGAGAGATATAGAACGGCCACAATTTTACAGAATTTCATGACCCAAACAATTTTCAACCCTTTATATCTTCTACTTTTTTAGATCTGTGAACAATATAACTTTAGTTTATAATTGAGGAAAACAAAGTGTGCAAGAGAACAATATTCCATACCAATAAGTGGTTCACAGTGAGAGATATAGAACGGCCATAATTTTACAGAATTTCATGACCCAAAACATTTTCAACACTTTATATCTTCTACCTTTTTAGATCTGTGCACAAAATAACTATAGTTTATAATTGAGAAAAACAAAGTGTATAAGAGAACAAAATTCCATATCAATACGTGGTTCACAGTGAGAGATATAGAACGGCCACAATTTTACAGAATTTCATGACCCAAACAATTTTCGACCCTTTATATCTTCTACTTTTTTAGATCTGTGAACAATATAACTATAGTTTATAATTGAGGAAAACAAAGTGTGCAAGAGAACGAAATTCCATACCAATAAGTGGTTCACATTGAGAGATATAGAACGGCAAAAATTTACAGAATTTCATGACCCAAAAAAATTTCAACCCTTTATATCTTCTAAAATGATAGATCTGTGCACAAAATAACTATAGTTTATAATTGAGAAAAACAAAGTGTATAAGAGAACAAAATTTCATACGAGTACGTGGTTCACGGCGGGAGATATAGAACGGCCATAATTTTACAGACTTTCATCACCCAAAAAATTTTCAACACTTTATATCTTCTACCTTTTTAGATCTGTGCACAAAATAACTATAGTTTATAATTGAGAAAAACAAAGTGTATAAGAGAACAAAATTCCATATCAATACGTGGTTCACAGTGAGAGATATAGAACGGCCACAATTTTACAGAATTTCATGACCCAAACAATTTTCGACCCTTTATATCTTCTACTTTTTTAGATCTGTGAACAATATAACTATAGTTTATAATTGAGGAAAACAAAGTGTGCAAGAGAACGAAATTCCATACCAATAAGTGGTTCACATTGTGAGATATAGAACGGCAAAAATTTACAGAATTTCATGACCCAAAAAAATTTCAACCCTTTATATCTTCTAAAATGATAGATCTGTGCACAAAATAACTATAGTTTATAATTGAGAAAAACAAAGTGTATAAGAGAACAAAATTTCATACGAGTACGTGGTTCACGGCGGGAGATATAGAACGGCCATAATTTTACAGACTTTCATCACCCAAAAAATTTTCAACACTTTATATCTTCTACCTTTTTAGATCTGTGCACAAAATAACTATAGTTTATAATTGAGAAAAACAAAGTGTATAAGAGAACAAAATTCCATATCAATACGTGGTTCACAGTGAGAGATATAGAACGGCCACAATTTTACAGAATTTCATGACCCAAACAATTTTCGACCCTTTATATCTTCTACTTTTTTAGATCTGTGAACAATATAACTATAGTTTATAATTGAGGAAAACAAAGTGTGCAAGAGAACGAAATTCCATACCAATAAGTGGTTCACATTGTGAGATATAGAACGGCAAAAATTTACAGAATTTCATGACCCAAAAAAATTTCAACCCTTTATATCTTCTAAAATGATAGATCTGTGCACAAAATAACTATAGTTTATAATTGAGAAAAACAAAGTGTATAAGAGAACAAAATTTCATACGAGTACGTGGTTCACGGTGGGAGATATAGAACGGCCATAATTTTACAGAATTTCATGACCCAAACAATTTTCAACCCTTTATATCTTCTACTTTTTTATATCTGTGAACAATATAACTTTAGTTTATAATTGAGGAAAACAAAGTGTGCAAGAGAACAAAATTCCATACCAATAAATGGTTCACAATGAGAGATATAGAACGGCCATAATTTTACAGAATTTCATGACCCAAAAAATTTTCAACCCTTTATATCTTCTACCTTTTTAGATCTGTGCACAAAATAACTATAGTTTATAATTGAGAAAAACAAAGTGTATAAGAGAACAAAATTCCATATCAATACGTGGTTCACAGTGAGAGATATAGAACGGCCACAATTTTATAGAATTTTATGACCCAAACAATTTTCGACCCTTTATATCTTCTAAAATGATATATCTGTGCACAACATATCTATAGTTTATAATTGAGAAAAACAAAGTGTATAAGAGAACAAAATTCCATACCAATACGTGGTTCACAGTGGGAGATATAGAACGGCAACAATTTACAGAATTTCATGACCCAAAAAAATTTCAACCCTTTATATCTTCCAAAATGATAGATCTGTGCACAAAATAACTATAGATTATAATTGAGAAAAACAAAGTGTACAAGAGAACAAAATTTCATACGAATACGTGGTTCACAGTGGGAGATATAAAACTGCCATAATTTTACAGAATTTCATGACCCAAACAATTTTCAACCCTTTATATCTTCTACTTTTTTATATCTGTGAACAATAAAACTTTAGTTAATAATTGAGGAAAACAAAGTGTGCAAGAGAACAAAATTCCATATCAATACGTGGTTCACAGTGAGAGATATAGAACGGCCACAATTTTAAAGAATTTCATGACACAAAAAATTTTCGACCCTTTATATCTTCTACATTTTTAGATCTGTGAACAATATAACTATAGTTTATAATTGAGGAAAACAAAGTGTATAAGAGAACTAAATTTCATACGAGTACGTGGTTCACGGTGGAAGATATAGAACGGCCATAATTTTACAGAATTTCATGACCCAAAAAATTTACAACCCATTAAATTTTTTACCTTTTTAGATCTGTGAACAATATAACTTTAGTTTATAATTGAGGAAAACAAAGTGTGCAAGAGAACAAAATTCCATATCAATACGTGGTTCACAGTGAGAGATATAGAACGGCCACAATTTTAAAGAATTTCATGACACAAAAAATTTTCGACCCTTTATATCTTCTACTTTTTTAGATCTGTGAACAATATAACTATAGTTTATAATTGAGGAAAACAAAGTGTATAAGAGAACTAAATTTCATACGAGTACGTGGTTCACGGTGGAAGATATAGAACGGCCATAATTTTACAGAATTTCATGACCCAAAAAATTTACAACCCATTAAATTTTTTACCTTTTTAGATCTGTGAACAATATAACTTTAGTTTATAATTGAGGAAAACAAAGTGTGCAAGAGAACAAAATTCCATACCAATAAGTGGTTCACAGTGAGAGATATAGAACGGCCATAATTTTACAGAAATTCATGACCCAAAAAATTTTCAACCCTTTATATCTTCTACCTTTTTAGATCTGTGCACAAAATAACTATAGTTTATAATTGAGGAAAACAAAGTGTGCAAGAGAACAAAATTCCATACCAATAAGTGGTTCAATGTGAGAGATATAGAACGGCAACAATTTACAGAATTTCATGACCCAAAAAAATTTCAACCCTTAATATCTTCTAAAATGATAGATCTGTGCACAAAATAACTATAGTTTATAATTGAGAAAAACAAAGTGTATAAGAGAACAAAATTTCATACGAGTACGTGGTTCACGGTGGGAGATATAGAACGGCCATAATTTTACAGAATTTCATGACCCAAACAATTTTCAACCCTTTATATCTTCTACCCTTTTAGATCTGTGCATAAAATAACTATAGTTTATAATTGAGAAAAACAAAGTGTATAAGAGAACAAAATTCCATATCAATACGTGGTTCACAGTGAGAGATATAGAACGGCCACAATTTTACAGAATTTCATGACCCAAACAATTTTCAACCCTTTATATCTTCTACTTTTTTAGATCTGTGAACAATATAACTATAGTTTATAATTGAGGAAAACAAAGTGTATAAGAGAACTAAATTTCATACGAGTACGTGGTTCACGGTGGAAGATATAGAACGGCCATAATTTTACAGAATTTCATGACCCAAAAAATTTTCAACCCTTTATATCTTCTACTTTTTTATATCTGTGAACAATAAAACTTTAGTTAATAATTGAGGAAAACAAAGTGTGCAAGAGAACAAAATTCCATATCAATACGTGGTTCACAGTGAGAGATATAGAACGGCCACAATTTTAAAGAATTTCATGACACAAAAAATTTTCGACCCTTTATATCTTCTACATTTTTAGATCTGTGAACAATATAACTATAGTTTATAATTGAGGAAAACAAAGTGTATAAGAGAACTAAATTTCATACGAGTACGTGGTTCACGGTGGAAGATATAGAACGGCCATAATTTTACAGAATTTCATGACCCAAAAAATTTACAACCCATTAAATTTTTTACCTTTTTAGATCTGTGAACAATATAACTTTAGTTTATAATTGAGGAAAACAAAGTGTGCAAGAGAACAAAATTCCATATCAATACGTGGTTCACAGTGAGAGATATAGAACGGCCACAATTTTAAAGAATTTCATGACACAAAAAATTTTCGACCCTTTATATCTTCTACTTTTTTAGATCTGTGAACAATATAACTATAGTTTATAATTGAGGAAAACAAAGTGTATAAGAGAACTAAATTTCATACGAGTACGTGGTTCACGGTGGAAGATATAGAACGGCCATAATTTTACAGAATTTCATGACCCAAAAAATTTACAACCCATTAAATTTTTTACCTTTTTAGATCTGTGAACAATATAACTTTAGTTTATAATTGAGGAAAACAAAGTGTGCAAGAGAACAAAATTCCATACCAATAAGTGGTTCACAGTGAGAGATATAGAACGGCCATAATTTTACAGAAATTCATGACCCAAAAAATTTTCAACCCTTTATATCTTCTACCTTTTTAGATCTGTGCACAAAATAACTATAGTTTATAATTGAGGAAAACAAAGTGTGCAAGAGAACAAAATTCCATACCAATAAGTGGTTCAATGTGAGAGATATAGAACGGCAACAATTTACAGAATTTCATGACCCAAAAAAATTTCAACCCTTAATATCTTCTAAAATGATAGATCTGTGCACAAAATAACTATAGTTTATAATTGAGAAAAACAAAGTGTATAAGAGAACAAAATTTCATACGAGTACGTGGTTCACGGTGGGAGATATAGAACGGCCATAATTTTACAGAATTTCATGACCCAAACAATTTTCAACCCTTTATATCTTCTACCCTTTTAGATCTGTGCATAAAATAACTATAGTTTATAATTGAGAAAAACAAAGTGTATAAGAGAACAAAATTCCATATCAATACGTGGTTCACAGTGAGAGATATAGAACGGCCACAATTTTACAGAATTTCATGACCCAAACAATTTTCAACCCTTTATATCTTCTACTTTTTTAGATCTGTGAACAATATAACTATAGTTTATAATTGAGGAAAACAAAGTGTATAAGAGAACTAAATTTCATACGAGTACGTGGTTCACGGTGGAAGATATAGAACGGCCATAATTTTACAGAATTTCATGACCCAAAAAATTTACAACCCATTAAATTTTTTACCTTTTTAGATCTGTGAACAATATAACTTTAGTTTATAATTGAGGAAAACAAAGTGTGCAAGAGAACAAAATTCCATATCAATACGTGGTTCACAGTGAGAGATATAGAACGGCCACAATTTTAAAGAATTTCATGACACAAAAAATTTTCGACCCTTTATATCTTCTACTTTTTTAGATCTGTGAACAATATAACTATAGTTTATAATTGAGGAAAACAAAGTGTATAAGAGAACTAAATTTCATACGAGTACGTGGTTCACGGTGGAAGATATAGAACGGCCATAATTTTACAGAATTTCATGACCCAAAAAATTTACAACCCATTAAATTTTTTACCTTTTTAGATCTGTGAACAATATAACTTTAGTTTATAATTGAGGAAAACAAAGTGTGCAAGAGAACAAAATTCCATATCAATACGTGGTTCACAGTGAGAGATATAGAACGGCCACAATTTTAAAGAATTTCATGACACAAAAAATTTTCGACCCTTTATATCTTCTACTTTTTTAGATCTGTGAACAATATAACTATAGTTTATAATTGAGGAAAACAAAGTGTATAAGAGAACTAAATTTCATACGAGTACGTGGTTCACGGTGGAAGATATAGAACGGCCATAATTTTACAGAATTTCATGACCCAAAAAATTTACAACCCATTAAATTTTTTACCTTTTTAGATCTGTGAACAATATAACTTTAGTTTATAATTGAGGAAAACAAAGTGTGCAAGAGAACAAAATTCCATACCAATAAGTGGTTCACAGTGAGAGATATAGAACGGCCATAATTTTACAGAATTTCATGACCCAAAAAATTTTCAACCCTTTATATCTTCTACCTTTTTAGATCTGTGCACAAAATAACTATAGTTTATAATTGAGGAAAACAAAGTGTGCAAGAGAACAAAATTCCATACCAATAAGTGGTTCAATGTGAGAGATATAGAACGGCAACAATTTACAGAATTTCATGACCCAAAAAAATTTCAACCCTTAATATCTTCTAAAATGATAGATCTGTGCACAAAATAACTATAGTTTATAATTGAGAAAAACAAAGTGTATAAGAGAACAAAATTTCATACGAGTACGTGGTTCACGGTGGGAGATATAGAACGGCCATAATTTTACAGAATTTCATGACCCAAACAATTTTCAACCCTTTATATCTTCTACCCTTTTAGATCTGTGCACAAAATAACTATAGTTTATAATTGAGAAAAACAAAGTGTATAAGAGAACAAAATTCCATATCAATACGTGGTTCACAGTGAGAGATATAGAACGGCCACAATTTTACAGAATTTCATGACCCAAACAATTTTCAACCCTTTATATCTTCTACTTTTTTAGATCTGTGAACAATATAACTTTAGTTTATAATTGAGGAAAACAAAGTGGGCAAGAGAACAATATTCCATACCAATAAGTGGTTCACAGTGAGAGATATAGAACGGCCATAATTTTACAGAATTTCATGACCCAAAACATTTTCAACACTTTATATCTTCTACCTTTTTAGATCTGTGCACAAAATAACTATAGTTTATAATTGAGAAAAACAAAGTGTATAAGAGAACAAAATTCCATATCAATACGTGGTTCACAGTGAGAGATATAGAACGGCCACAATTTTACAGAATTTCATGACCCAAACAATTTTCGACCCTTTATATCTTCTACTTTTTTAGATCTGTGAACAATATAACTATAGTTTATAATTGAGGAAAACAAAGTGTGCAAGAGAACGAAATTCCATACCAATAAGTGGTTCACATTGAGAGATATAGAACGGCAAAAATTTACAGAATTTCATGACCCAAAAAAATTTCAACCCTTTATATCTTCTAAAATGATAGATCTGTGCACAATATAACTATAGTTTATAATTGAGAAAAACAAAGTGTATAAGAGAACAAAATTTCATACGAGTACGTGGTTCACGGCGGGAGATATAGAACGGCCATAATTTTACAGACTTTCATCACCCAAAAAATTTTCAACACTTTATATCTTCTACCTTTTTAGATCTGTGCACAAAATAACTATAGTTTATAATTGAGAAAAACAAAGTGTATAAGAGAACAAAATTCCATATCAATACGTGGTTCACAGTGAGAGATATAGAACGGCCACAATTTTACAGAATTTCATGACCCAAACAATTTTCGACCCTTTATATCTTCTACTTTTTTAGATCTGTGAACAATATAACTATAGTTTATAATTGAGGAAAACAAAGTGTGCAAGAGAACGAAATTCCATACCAATAAGTGGTTCACATTGTGAGATATAGAACGGCAAAAATTTACAGAATTTCATGACCCAAAAAAATTTCAACCCTTTATATCTTCTAAAATGATAGATCTGTGCACAAAATAACTATAGTTTATAATTGAGAAAAACAAAGTGTATAAGAGAACAAAATTTCATACGAGTACGTGGTTCACGGCGGGAGATATAGAACGGCCATAATTTTACAGACTTTCATCACCCAAAAAATTTTCAACACTTTATATCTTCTACCTTTTTAGATCTGTGCACAAAATAACTATAGTTTATAATTGAGAAAAACAAAGTGTATAAGAGAACAAAATTCCATATCAATACGTGGTTCACAGTGAGAGATATAGAACGGCCACAATTTTACAGAATTTCATGACCCAAACAATTTTCGACCCTTTATATCTTCTACTTTTTTAGATCTGTGAACAATATAACTATAGTTTATAATTGAGGAAAACAAAGTGTGCAAGAGAACGAAATTCCATACCAATAAGTGGTTCACATTGTGAGATATAGAACGGCAAAAATTTACAGAATTTCATGACCCAAAAAAATTTCAACCCTTTATATCTTCTAAAATGATAGATCTGTGCACAAAATAACTATAGTTTATAATTGAGAAAAACAAAGTGTATAAGAGAACAAAATTTCATACGAGTACGTGGTTCACGGTGGGAGATATAGAACGGCCATAATTTTACAGAATTTCATGACCCAAACAATTTTCAACCCTTTATATCTTCTACTTTTTTATATCTGTGAACAATATAACTTTAGTTTATAATTGAGGAAAACAAAGTGTGCAAGAGAACAAAATTCCATACCAATAAATGGTTCACAATGAGAGATATAGAACGGCCATAATTTTACAGAATTTCATGACCCAAAAAATTTTCAACCCTTTATATCTTCTACCTTTTTAGATCTGTGCACAAAATAACTATAGTTTATAATTGAGAAAAACAAAGTGTATAAGAGAACAAAATTCCATATCAATACGTGGTTCACAGTGAGAGATATAGAACGGCCACAATTTTATAGAATTTTATGACCCAAACAATTTTCGACCCTTTATATCTTCTAAAATGATATATCTGTGCACAACATATCTATAGTTTATAATTGAGAAAAACAAAGTGTATAAGAGAACAAAATTCCATACCAATACGTGGTTCACAGTGGGAGATATAGAACGGCAACAATTTACAGAATTTCATGACCCAAAAAAATTTCAACCCTTTATATCTTCCAAAATGATAGATCTGTGCACAAAATAACTATAGATTATAATTGAGAAAAACAAAGTGTACAAGAGAACAAAATTTCATACGAATACGTGGTTCACAGTGGGAGATATAAAACTGCCATAATTTTACAGAATTTCATGACCCAAACAATTTTCAACCCTTTATATCTTCTACTTTTTTATATCTGTGAACAATAAAACTTTAGTTAATAATTGAGGAAAACAAAGTGTGCAAGAGAACAAAATTCCATACAAATAAATGGTTCACAATGAGAGATATAGAACGGCCATAATTTTACAGAATTTCATGACCCAAAAAATTTTCAACCCTTTATATCTTCTACCTTTTTAGATCTGTGCACAAAATAACTATAGTTTATAATTGAGAAAAACAAAGTGTATAAGAGAACCAAATTCCATATCAATACGTGGTTCACAGTGAGAGATATAGAACGGCCACAATTTTACAGAATTTTATGACCCAAACAATTTTCGACCCTTTATATCTTCTAAAATGATAGATCTGTGAACAATATAACTTTAGTTTATAATTGAGAAAAACAAAGTTTATAAGAGAACAAAATTCCATATCAATACGTGGTTCACAGTGAGAGATATAGAACGGCCACAATTTTACAGAATTTCATGACCCAAACAATTTTCAACCCTTTATATCTTCTACCTTTTTAGATCTGTGCACAAAATAACTATAGTTTATAATTGAGAAAAACAAAGTGTATAAGAGAACAAAATTTCATACGAGTACGTGGTTCACGGTGGGAGATATAGAACGGCCATAATTTTACAGAATTTCATCACCCAAAAAATTTTCAACACTTTATATCTTCTATCTTTTTAGATCTGTGCACAAAATAACTATAGTTTATAATTGAGAAAAACAAAGTGTATAAGAGAACAAAATTCCATATCAATACGTGGTTCACAGTGAGAGATATAGAACGGCCACAATTTTACAGAATTTCATGACCCAAACAATTTTCGACCCTTTATATCTTCTACTTTTTTAGATCTGTGAACAATATAACTATAGTTTATAATTGAGGAAAACAAAGTGTGCAAGAGAACGAAATTCCATACCAATAAGTGGTTCACATTGAGAGATATAGAACGGCAAAAATTTACAGAATTTCATGACCCAAAAAAATTTCAACCCTTTATATCTTCTAAAATGATAGATCTGTGCACAAAATAACTATAGTTTATAATTGAGAAAAACAAAGTGTATAAGAGAACAAAATTTCATACGAGTACGTGGTTCACGGTGGGAGATATAGAACGGCCATAATTTTACAGAATTTCATGACCCAAACAATTTTCAACCCTTTATATCTTCTACTTTTTTATATCTGTGAACAATATAACTTTAGTTTATAATTGAGGAAAACAAAGTGTGCAAGAGAACAAAATTCCATACCAATAAATGGTTCACAATGAGAGATATAGAACGGCCATAATTTTACAGAATTTCATGACCCAAAAAATTTTCAACCCTTTATATCTTCTACCTTTTTAGATCTGTGCACAAAATAACCGTAGATTATAATTGAGAAAAACAAAGTGTATAAGAGAACAAAATTCCATATCAATACGTGGTTCACAGTGAGAGATATAGAACGGCCACAATTTTATAGAATTTTATGACCCAAACAATTTTCGACCCTTTATATCTTCTAAAATGATAGATCTGTGCACAACATATCTATAGTTTATAATTGAGAAAAACAAAGTGTATAAGAGAACAAAGTTCCATACCAATACGTGGTTCACAGTGGGAGATATAGAACGGCAACAATTTACAGAATTTCATGACCCAAAAAAATTTCAACCCTTTATATCTTCCAAAATGATAGATCTGTGCACAAAATAACTATAGATTATAATTGAGAAAAACAAAGTTTACAAGAGAACAAAATTTCATACGAATACGTGGTTCACAGTGGGAGATATAAAACTGCCATAATTTTACAGAATTTCATGACCCAAAAAATTTTCAACCCTTTATATCTTCTACCTTTTTAGATCTGTGCACAAAATAACTATAGTTTATAATTGAGAAAAACAAAGTGTATAAGAGAACAAAATTCCATATCAATACGTGGTTCACAGTGAGAGATATAGAACGGCCACAATTTTATAGAATTTTATGACCCAAACAATTTTCGACCCTTTATATCTTCTAAAATGATATATCTGTGCACAACATATCTATAGTTTATAATTGAGAAAAACAAAGTGTATAAGAGAACAAAATTCCATACCAATACGTGGTTCACAGTGGGAGATATAGAACGGCAACAATTTACAGAATTTCATGACCCAAAAAAATTTCAACCCTTTATATCTTCCAAAATGATAGATCTGTGCACAAAATAACTATAGATTATAATTGAGAAAAACAAAGTGTACAAGAGAACAAAATTTCATACGAATACGTGGTTCACAGTGGGAGATATAAAACTGCCATAATTTTACAGAATTTCATGACCCAAACAATTTTCAACCCTTTATATCTTCTACTTTTTTATATCTGTGAACAATAAAACTTTAGTTAATAATTGAGGAAAACAAAGTGTGCAAGAGAACAAAATTCCATACAAATAAATGGTTCACAATGAGAGATATAGAACGGCCATAATTTTACAGAATTTCATGACCCAAAAAATTTTCAACCCTTTATATCTTCTACCTTTTTAGATCTGTGCACAAAATAACTATAGTTTATAATTGAGAAAAACAAAGTGTATAAGAGAACCAAATTCCATATCAATACGTGGTTCACAGTGAGAGATATAGAACGGCCACAATTTTACAGAATTTTATGACCCAAACAATTTTCGACCCTTTATATCTTCTAAAATGATAGATCTGTGAACAATATAACTTTAGTTTATAATTGAGAAAAACAAAGTTTATAAGAGAACAAAATTCCATATCAATACGTGGTTCACAGTGAGAGATATAGAACGGCCACAATTTTACAGAATTTCATGACCCAAACAATTTTCAACCCTTTATATCTTCTACCTTTTTAGATCTGTGCACAAAATAACTATAGTTTATAATTGAGAAAAACAAAGTGTATAAGAGAACAAAATTTCATACGAGTACGTGGTTCACGGTGGGAGATATAGAACGGCCATAATTTTACAGAATTTCATCACCCAAAAAATTTTCAACACTTTATATCTTCTATCTTTTTAGATCTGTGCACAAAATAACTATAGTTTATAATTGAGAAAAACAAAGTGTATAAGAGAACAAAATTCCATATCAATACGTGGTTCACAGTGAGAGATATAGAACGGCCACAATTTTACAGAATTTCATGACCCAAACAATTTTCGACCCTTTATATCTTCTACTTTTTTAGATCTGTGAACAATATAACTATAGTTTATAATTGAGGAAAACAAAGTGTGCAAGAGAACGAAATTCCATACCAATAAGTGGTTCACATTGAGAGATATAGAACGGCAAAAATTTACAGAATTTCATGACCCAAAAAAATTTCAACCCTTTATATCTTCTAAAATGATAGATCTGTGCACAAAATAACTATAGTTTATAATTGAGAAAAACAAAGTGTATAAGAGAACAAAATTTCATACGAGTACGTGGTTCACGGTGGGAGATATAGAACGGCCATAATTTTACAGAATTTCATGACCCAAACAATTTTCAACCCTTTATATCTTCTACTTTTTTATATCTGTGAACAATATAACTTTAGTTTATAATTGAGGAAAACAAAGTGTGCAAGAGAACAAAATTCCATACCAATAAATGGTTCACAATGAGAGATATAGAACGGCCATAATTTTACAGAATTTCATGACCCAAAAAATTTTCAACCCTTTATATCTTCTACCTTTTTAGATCTGTGCACAAAATAACTGTAGATTATAATTGAGAAAAACAATGTGTATAAGAGAACAAAATTCCATATCAATACGTGGTTCACAGTGAGAGATATAGAACGGCCACAATTTTATAGAATTTTATGACCCAAACAATTTTCGACCCTTTATATCTTCTAAAATGATAGATCTGTGCACAACATATCTATAGTTTATAATTGAGAAAAACAAAGTGTATAAGAGAACAAAGTTCCATACCAATACGTGGTTCACAGTGGGAGATATAGAACGGCAACAATTTACAGAATTTCATGACCCAAAAAAATTTCAACCCTTTATATCTTCCAAAATGATAGATCTGTGCACAAAATAACTATAGATTATAATTGAGAAAAACAAAGTTTACAAGAGAACAAAATTTCATACGAATACGTGGTTCACAGTGGGAGATATAAAACTGCCATAATTTTACAGAATTTCATGACCCAAAAAATTTTCAACCCTTTATATCTTCTACCTTTTTAGATCTGTGCACAAAATAACTATAGTTTATAATTGAGAAAAACAAAGTGTATAAGAGAACAAAATTCCATATCAATACGTGGTTCACAGTGAGAGATATAGAACGGCCACAATTTTATAGAATTTTATGACCCAAACAATTTTCGACCCTTTATATCTTCTAAAATGATATATCTGTGCACAACATATCTATAGTTTATAATTGAGAAAAACAAAGTGTATAAGAGAACAAAATTCCATACCAATACGTGGTTCACAGTGGGAGATATAGAACGGCAACAATTTACAGAATTTCATGACCCAAAAAAATTTCAACCCTTTATATCTTCCAAAATGATAGATCTGTGCACAAAATAACTATAGATTATAATTGAGAAAAACAAAGTGTACAAGAGAACAAAATTTCATACGAATACGTGGTTCACAGTGGGAGATATAAAACTGCCATAATTTTACAGAATTTCATGACCCAAACAATTTTCAACCCTTTATATCTTCTACTTTTTTATATCTGTGAACAATAAAACTTTAGTTAATAATTGAGGAAAACAAAGTGTGCAAGAGAACAAAATTCCATACAAATAAATGGTTCACAATGAGAGATATAGAACGGCCATAATTTTACAGAATTTCATGACCCAAAAAATTTTCAACCCTTTATATCTTCTACCTTTTTAGATCTGTGCACAAAATAACTATAGTTTATAATTGAGAAAAACAAAGTGTATAAGAGAACCAAATTCCATATCAATACGTGGTTCACAGTGAGAGATATAGAACGGCCACAATTTTACAGAATTTTATGACCCAAACAATTTTCGACCCTTTATATCTTCTAAAATGATAGATCTGTGAACAATATAACTTTAGTTTATAATTGAGAAAAACAAAGTTTATAAGAGAACAAAATTCCATATCAATACGTGGTTCACAGTGAGAGATATAGAACGGCCACAATTTTACAGAATTTCATGACCCAAACAATTTTCAACCCTTTATATCTTCTACCTTTTTAGATCTGTGCACAAAATAACTATAGTTTATAATTGAGAAAAACAAAGTGTATAAGAGAACAAAATTTCATACGAGTACGTGGTTCACGGTGGGAGATATAGAACGGCCATAATTTTACAGAATTTCATCACCCAAAAAATTTTCAACACTTTATATCTTCTATCTTTTTAGATCTGTGCACAAAATAACTATAGTTTATAATTGAGAAAAACAAAGTGTATAAGAGAACAAAATTCCATATCAATACGTGGTTCACAGTGAGAGATATAGAACGGCCACAATTTTACAGAATTTCATGACCCAAACAATTTTCGACCCTTTATATCTTCTACTTTTTTAGATCTGTGAACAATATAACTATAGTTTATAATTGAGGAAAACAAAGTGTGCAAGAGAACGAAATTCCATACCAATAAGTGGTTCACATTGAGAGATATAGAACGGCAAAAATTTACAGAATTTCATGACCCAAAAAAATTTCAACCCTTTATATCTTCTAAAATGATAGATCTGTGCACAAAATAACTATAGTTTATAATTGAGAAAAACAAAGTGTATAAGAGAACAAAATTTCATACGAGTACGTGGTTCACGGTGGGAGATATAGAACGGCCATAATTTTACAGAATTTCATGACCCAAACAATTTTCAACCCTTTATATCTTCTACTTTTTTATATCTGTGAACAATATAACTTTAGTTTATAATTGAGGAAAACAAAGTGTGCAAGAGAACAAAATTCCATACCAATAAATGGTTCACAATGAGAGATATAGAACGGCCATAATTTTACAGAATTTCATGACCCAAAAAATTTTCAACCCTTTATATCTTCTACCTTTTTAGATCTGTGCACAAAATAACTGTAGATTATAATTGAGAAAAACAATGTGTATAAGAGAACAAAATTCCATATCAATACGTGGTTCACAGTGAGAGATATAGAACGGCCACAATTTTATAGAATTTTATGACCCAAACAATTTTCGACCCTTTATATCTTCTAAAATGATAGATCTGTGCACAACATATCTATAGTTTATAATTGAGAAAAACAAAGTGTATAAGAGAACAAAGTTCCATACCAATACGTGGTTCACAGTGGGAGATATAGAACGGCAACAATTTACAGAATTTCATGACCCAAAAAAATTTCAACCCTTTATATCTTCCAAAATGATAGATCTGTGCACAAAATAACTATAGATTATAATTGAGAAAAACAAAGTGTACAAGAGAACAAAATTTCATACGAATACGTGGTTCACTGTGGGAGATATAAAACTGCCATAATTTTACAGAATTTCATGACCAAAAATATTTTCAACCCTTTATATCTTCTACCTTTATAGATCTAGTTATCTATAATAATGAAACTATTAATTACAGGTTAAAAAGAAAAACGTTACAAAAAATAAAAAAAAATTATGAGACTAAAAAATTCAAAACTTTTTTTTGAAAGAAACTTCACCAACATACATCAATGATTTTCAAAAATCGTCGGTTTAAGTTCATTCTTCGAATAAAGTAATTGTTATTTTATGAAGTAGTCAAACGTTTATAATAATTATCTGGCTTTATCGCAAGTAACATAGTTTTCTTCAATTACATTCTCAATGTTGGTATTCATTCCACAATGTTGTATATATGTAATATAAAGTAAATAAGATATGCATATTTTTAGGACAGCTAATTATTCCAGTATTTTACTATAATTAAAATTAGGAGGTCTAAATTAAATTACAACCGAGAAATCATTATTGTTGTTGAATAATCTACTTGTTATAACTGTGTGTTATTTGTGCTCTCGAATATTTCGGTAAAACGAATTCAAGACAGTAGCCTACTCTAACTTTGTCTTTTTCTACTTTAACATGCATGTACATATATGTGATTTATCATAATTATAACAAAAAAATATTATAAATGAAGTGGCCAGCATAAGGGTCTGTGACATCTAATAAATTCTAAAAAATAACTTATTAATGAAAATTAATGCAGTAGAATTACTTAAATATTAATGAAGTATTAATGAAATGTTGGGTACTTGCTGATTTGTGTACCTTTTGGCGTTTAATCAACCCTTATACTTAACATTTTAAACTGTAAGTTTTTGTTAAGGAGATTTTTGTACCTTTTGGATAGATTTTCCTTTTTGTCTATTTTGCAAAGTTACATATCTGCTTTACAGATTTTTTTAAAATTTGGAATAAGCAATTCTATAATTATAACCTGATAAGGTGTTAAGTCGGAACCGTAACTATCACTGGAGAGATCTTTTTAAAGAATGATTATAGTTGCGGTCCCCCAAACCATCCCCAATAACAATGTTTTTGAAAAAGCGTTTTGAATAACATAGGAAGGTATTTGTACGTAAATAGCAAAATTAAACTGCGATTTCAGTACTTCCTTTTAAGAGGAGTAAGAAATATAAACTACTATTGCAGTACTTCTCCCTAAAAGGCAAAGAGGCAAAGATTTTTTAATCGAACGACAATTCATTGATTTAAATCGGTTCACTCATTGATAATTTAAACGATTGCAGTACTTCCTCTTAGTAGGTGCAAGAGCATCAGCAACGTAGAGGAGCTTTAACCACTTATTCGAGCTGAATTTTAACAAAATCGAACTAAGCGTTATAGAAATATTGGTAATAATAGTTTTAGAAAGGGCCTTATTTAGGTGGGGCGAACTCCCCTCCTTATGAGGCACGGCGTCGAGACTTTTAAAGTGCAAATCTGTACAAAATTTCGATTCGAATGACACTTCGGTCGGTTCACGTGTCGATAATTTGAAACGATTGCTATACTTCCCCTTAACAAGTGTAAGAGCTGATCGCCGCTTTAATGTTGCGTAGCGGAGCCCTAACCCTATTATCCTACCAAATTTTATCAAAATCGGGCCAAGATTTACAGAGTAATTAGTAATAATAATTTTGGAGGGGGCCTTGCATTAAGGGGGCTAACTCCTCTCCCATTCCATGTATAGGATCGAGACCCCCAAAAGGCACATCTACATAAAATTCCGAATCGAATGACACCTCATTCATGAAAATCGGTTCACGCGTTTAGGCGCTACGTTGTTTACAAAAAAGGTAACAAGAAGAAGAACAAGAACAAGAACATTTTTTGAAAAAGCCGTTTTTGTTCATTTTCGGCAACTTTTTTCTCGAAACCTATCAGATCTGGGTGGTTGCAAAAAAATTACAGTTATAAAGGATTGTTTGGAGTAAGATTTAAAGAAAATTTGGGAATTTTATCTTTTATAGAAAAAGAGAAAAAAATTGTCAAAGTTGGGTGTTTTTTAACGTTACGCTTTTTCGTGCAGTTTTTGACGATCAACCCTTATACAACTGTCCTACCGGACAGTTTTAGTTATAAAAACAAAACAAAACAAAAACAATCTTTCATAGAGATGTCTTTGTTATACAATCCCAAAAAAATGTCTCTTTTTAGATGGGAACAAGGCTTTATTAATTTTATGAATTATTATTTTTCTATTTTGTTTTTGTCCAACAAAAATATTTTGAAAATTTATATTGCAGCTAAGAATTTATATTGGCAGAGAACGAGGTTGTTGTTGTGCTTCCTTAGTAAAAGTAAAGTAATCGCCTATTTTTTCAGGCGGGGCTTTACGTAGAACTACCAATTAGGTGTCGTGCACGGAGGCGACTAGCAAACATACTTTACTGTAATTTCTTTTATTAATCTTTAAATAAAATCCAAGGCCTAAGACCGGGAATCGAACCCAGTACCACAATGCATATTAGCTTAGCAGGTCTCGCCTCTTAACCACTCGGCTACCGTGGCGACTTCCTTATTATATTTGCCCAGAAGAACAAATAATGAACCAAATTTCTTGAAATCAGTGCATTTCGATTGTTACATTTCTTCTACATACGAGTATATTTAGTAATTAGTTGGCCCTCATCACCTTTGCCTAAAAATGTTATAAATAAATAAAAACAATTAATGCTTGATATAAGTTGTTCATAATATAATAATTTCTTAAAAGTTAATATACTTAATTCTTTTTGTTATGATTAAAGTGCCCCATTATCCCAAAAGCTAATAGAACGTATTAACGACAATCAGTTGATGTTAAAGTTGATATTTTATATCTAAAATTCAACAATCTAAGAAAACAAGTTAAATTTATTTTCATGATAAAAACCATACCATGGCAATTGGGAGATCTAAAATTTCAGGAACCTTAAATATCTAAAATATGTAATGGTTGTGCTATAGTGTGGGTAGCTTGAGTAGGAGAATTAATGTTCTCATCTGTTGCTTTGGCAGATTTGTTGTGTGGCAGACATCCATTTCAAATGGTTGTAATTTCTCACTATTCAGAATTTTCAAGTCATTTCTACCACCGCTTCACTTTACTCATTGATACATTGTGTAATGGACATGAATTCAGTCTGTTATGATTTCTAATCAGTAACCATTTATTAAGCTAAAAGGCTGTCTCGTATACGTGCAGCTTATTAACCGTTTTAATAAGTTAGCGAATAAAATTTGAACTTTTTATACATTTTATTCACATACTCATTGGAATACACAAGAACATAATGCACTGCTCATTTAAATAAGTATAGAAAAAATTACACCCTTATTAAATGTAAGATACAAAATCACGAAGAAAAGAAAAGGAAACATAAAATATAAACTGGGCACGATCGTAATGTTTCCTCTTACAAAGGATTGGATAGAATAATGTGTTGGTACCTTGGCCAGAATAATAAATCTGTTCAACAAATTTTCCAGCGTCGTTTAGATTATTTTGATCCATCAATAAACTTGGAAGCATGCGTATACTTTTGGCATAATTAAATATAAAATAAACTGACAATGTGTTATATTTTTGTCAGATTACTAACTTTAACATTCAACTTCTAAACTCAAGTTAAAACATTTTATTTTAAAAAAATACACAATGATGTCATCATCTCTTTTTAGACAGAACACTAACAGAGCTGATTCATTTATGTTTTTTAGTGTGAAATATCAACACATAACATATACTGTATGGCATACAGCGTATGAATGTGCAGTTGAAAGAGATACCCCCCTAAGAAGTCACCTATATCATGACATTAAATACACAAAATTGAAATCCTTTAAATAGAACTGTTGACATATATAAATTAACAGTGTAACTGAATACATCGCTGCGAAGATAAAACTGTGCAGGCCACATATATCTACCATGGTATTATTCACATCAATGTTTGTATTTCGATGACAACCGGACTTCCCATGTTTAGATATTTAATGAATACAGATTGCTTGTATACGAGCCGGATTAGATTGACAAAATAAATATCAACAAAAATGAAAATACATATCTCAGTTCAAAAACACAATAATGAAATATCTTCATTAGAAGTGGTATAGAGTGACGACCGCTATAAGTCTAGTACGAAAAGCATTGCCTTGTACAAAGGCCAGGTCTTCTTACCAAAAAACCTTTTCGTGAGTTTCTCCTCGTGTCTCATATCACTTACGAGCGATTGCGATGTAATCTTTTAGGGTTTTACTTTTTTTTAAGTCATGAACAGGTTATGAATCCACTTATGCAGAACGACCTCCGTAAGATTTTTTTTACCTAGCGTGTCAGAATAAGAAGCCGTAAAACCAGGTTGGTTGGTTCAAGCACTCGATCTAGTGCATGCTTCAGCTACACTTTAACAGTGGGATCACTGAGAGATGTTCGCTTGTCCGGCAGAGGCTAGCGGGATGAAGAAGTACAACGCATGCTCTAAGAAACTACCGCTCCGTCTCAAATACTCTAGGGGCTGCTAGTGAAAGAGGGTCTCTCCCTTGAAACAGCTACCAGATCCTCGCCTCCGGACCAAACATATTTATTTTCGCCTCATTCCGGACACCCAATGACATTCAAAATTAAATAGCAAGCATCCCAGAGTAGTCCGAAACCTATCTGCTCTAAATAAACACTAAGGTCACGGAAATAAAGGGAAAAACTCAGGCAGCGAGAGCGTAGCTGCTTTCCGTCTGCAAAAAAAAAAGAAAAAAAAATTAATTTATCGTTAATAAAGTTCCTCTAATAGGCCACGGCTATATAATGCACGGTTTCACTAAGTATATAATATTATGTATTAATTTCAAGTTATTCTTATAGAATACTTACTGATTTCTTGAATTCATTTTTCCTTACTTGTAAAATACATAAAATTAATAAAAGTTAAGTCAGTTCCTTAAAAAAAAAAATATCGAGACAGATTATGCTTCATAGTTTGCATGAGATCTGATCACGAGCCACTGGGACCAGACTGTCGCCGGGGTGTCACAAATATTAGCGTTGCACTCCATTCGTTTCCATTGAAATGCACAGCAAAATGCATCAGAGAAGGTGTAAGAAGTGCAGAGGAAAAAAGTAGCACTCTGGAAATAAAGAAAAAAGAAAAGAATAATTACATTAAAAACTTCAATCGCAACAGGTTGGCGATACATATGTGGCAGAAAAATAGATGCCCTATTTTAATCTTAGTACACCCGCGCCTCCATAGATCGCGCTGTAAGTGGCTTACCTCGACCAGTTCAGCTGTTCCCGCTTAATACGTCAATCTTCAATCAGATTGTTTGTGCATTCTAATCTATTTCGTAGCGGTTTAAGATGGTCTCACTAAATTCAGATGCCGTCCATACTGATTATTTCTGTACCTCTGTCTTCTTGTCACCTTGTTCGTATCAATTATATTTGATAGATCCAGTAAATTATTAACTTGGTATTTGGTAAATTTCAGCATGTTTATAATTTCACTTTCATTTTTTGCTTAAAGCATTTATGCCCTAAGAACAGCATGTGTCATGTGTTTGAAAGCTGAGTTCTTTCACAATTAGCATGTCCATTAATTCAGTTTTTTACTTCGTAAGTCAATTATAATTTGTCACAACTGCTTATAACTTAAATATTCGGAATTTTAGACACAGTGTAACTATGATTTAAAACAATTACAGTAGTGATTTAATGTTCACTTATTGGTAATAAAAATTAATTATTACTGAATTAAAAAATCGATGTTCATATCTGTTTGCTACATAAAAGATTGAAATACATACCGAGAAAAAGGATGGACAGGTATAATGGAAATAGATTAACAGTAGATAGGATAACATAAGCCGGTCGAGTAGTGGAAACGTGGTCTGTGTACTGCAGTAGCTTGATTAATGAGGTACAAGAGTTGAGGAGGTTGGCCTGTCAAGTTATATTGGAAGACATAAAGTTATCTGTGGCCATCATCTCCGTCTGGACTTTGGATCATATCTGTCTCTAAGCGTTTCAACTACAATACAATACCTAACATCCTACCAGAACTCTTGACTTTCACATCAGCCTTTAATCATTCAACAGATTATGATTTTGGAACGTTAAAATGTTTTACTATATTATCGGTTCAAATTTCCTTCTATTCTTTTCATATTTAATTAATATACTTTTGTATTTAGTATTTGCTTCTGCTAACTGCATGAGTGTGCTTTTGTAAATACATCTGAACTCCAAAGCATGTGTGTTTCATCACTGTCCCATATCCCCCAATTATTTAAATTCAAAATTTTTTAATGTCTGTTTTCTTCATCATCCAGTTCTCACGTAGCTTCAGAGTGGCTTGATGTTGAGCTCAGGTTTGCTAGACTTGGAAAAAAAAGTGACAAAGTCATGAACCCGCTGGCGATCTAAACCACCTCGGAGGAGAAGGACGGAACCGAGAAAGAAAAGAAAAAAAGAAACCGTTTAGACAGGCTGTAATTTGTGACTTGATTCAATCTAGTAGATTTCGTTGGGCTCCATCATCTTTGGAAAAGTAAACCAGAACATAGTACAAGAGACTCATCGCTGCCATACTAAAGTTAGAATGAGTATACGATACTGGAAGGCAGCCTTTCAGAGATAGACTTGGACAGTAGATGTCTCGCATTAGTAGAGTGCCTCTTATGTAAGTAAATATTTACCTTCAAGTTTGTTTCTATCCAAGTTAAATTTTATTTCAGAGAACAGGTTTTCTCCAATTAACTTCTGTTTTTGCATTATCCTTGATTTAATAAAACTTTGATATCTTTAGTAAATATATCATGCCTTTCATTTTATTGACCTATTTACCGACTCACTGAAATATTTCGATTTACAGGCATTCTTTCCAATATTTATACATGTTTTACCAAAAATAATAATAAAAAAAAAATAGACACGTACTCAGAAAAGAAAATAGGACAATCCAAAGGGATATACGTGGAAAAAGTACTTCTAAAGGTCGAATACGTGCTTATACTCTTATCCTACAAAACTTTAGTTATACCCCGTTTCCATTATATCTATCTAGAGACCTATATAGGGGGTTGGTCATTTTATAAACCAGCTATGAGTTTCACATTTTAGTTAAAGGTAAAACTTTATCAAACTAAGAATAACTTTCAAAGTTTTTGATATTCTTGTACATACGAATGAAATATTTATTTATAGGACAGCATTATATCTGCTGTTCAAACTATTATAGGCCGATTGTCTTTCTTTCGAATACATGTAATTTATAAAAATTATTAATTAAAATTGAGTTTCTCTTATTGTTTATAGTAACTAAATAACTTCTGTCACGACTTTGAACCTTGTAAACTGATTAGGTACTAAATTAAATAAAAAAATCGACTGAATGTGTAAATGATTAAATATTATTTTATAAATATAGAAAACCGCACCAATAGACAGATTTAAAGTTAGAGAGGTCACAAAAAGGTTTACATTTTATAATTCTTGGCAACAGACTGACAATCCTTGACTAAGTGGCGTATAAGGATAAAGATTGACGTTTCGTTTCCATCAAGGCGATGCATTAACCAAGCAAATATACTAATGGACTCATTAAGGTTAACATTGACGTTGCTTTGTAATCAAGATTTGGCATTTTGCTGAGAAAAGTTGGCAATTGCTGAGTTCATAAAGCAATAAGTATTTTATACAAAAAAACGGAATTGTTATTGAACTATTTTTAATGTTGACATTAAGTAAGTTTGATAGGTTTAGATAAAGTGTGAATTCCATGTGATAAGGGAGCCAGGAGTATAAACTACTCTTGGTATGCAAATCCTCCAGGAATGTGATGCTGTCGCCGTTCCACATTGATATTGCTTCCGTTTTACTCCCTACTTATATTCACTTTGGCATCTTCAAAAAGCCTTAGGCAATTTTTCTCAAACCTTCAGGTGAAATTCATGCACGTGCAGAGTTCTGTCAAAAGATTGATGTAATATCAACTATTATTATTATTGAGAGCTTTATAAATGCTCTTCCTAAATAAATATTTGGTTTTTATTCATGGCAGATATTAATTATAAAAAGAACATTGTTTTCTATTGTTTTAACAACTTTTTCGTAAGTTATGTAATAGAAGAAATGCTAACCTTGCTCTAAAATCAGTAAAATTAGCAGAACTGATTTACGCAAAATATTATCCCTTAATCGGGGTGTTATGTGACTGCTGATGTGTGACGGCACTTTTTTGATTACTAGTAACCCCATAGAAATAGTTACAGGATATCCTAGATATTAGAAAGGGTTGAATAGAATAAACGTTGGAGTTTATATCCAGCATTATCTTTCAAGAACTATGAGTGAAAGAACTTAAATGATGAATGAAAATGAGAGATTTCTGGGTCTTCTGGATATGTGGCCTTGTAGACAGACCGCAGGTTAATGACTTGGGTCCAGTTATTGCTTAATACGTGGCTTTCTGCTTTGTCTGCTGTGATCTGTCAATTTAAAAATAATACAGCAAATTTAAAAAATAATTTTATTTACTAATGAGCCTATTTCTTCAAATGATAAAAAAAAGTATGCAAAATAAAAATCTTTTACATTCAAAGGAAATAAAAGTTTTTAACCAAAGCACAAAGCCAAAACAGTCATTTAAGCCCCCTGCTATTTATAGCTTTGCCACCCTTCACTTCTCTTCTTTATCAGGATTGGCTATCAACTGGATTTATATCGATTTTCGACTTATTCTCATCTAGTTATATTGGATTCTTGGGATATCTTAATAGAGTTTGGACGAATTATATTTTCCAAGGACACTTGGTATTTTACGATAAGAAGTTTCTGTTCAACTTAACTAGATTGTTACGGTAAAGTTTTCATCTCAAAAAAAAGAGCATTGGAATCTCCTTCCTTACAAGTTTTCCTTTGAATAGTACAATTGATTCTTTTGCTTGAATGGTTTCAAGCAATTCAATTCATGTTATTGAGTAGAGTTATTGAGTAAAGGTTCTCAATTTTTTGTTATGCCTCTTTTTTTTTATGCTTTAGAACAGAAATGTTGGGGATAGAATTTGAGGGAATACGAAGTTAAGACCAGATTTAATTTTCCTTTTACTTTGTAAGCCAAAAAGTTGGTGGACTGCTAGTTTATTATTATTATTATTATTTTTATTATTTTTAATCATTTAAGGCGCATCAAAATCTAAGGTTATTGGCGCCCGGAGCTTTTTTCAGTGAACTGCCGGCCTCCGGACAGTGTTCTCTCGTTACAGACAACACTGTCCATCACCGGACAGTAAGCTGTAAGAAGCTCCTAGGAAGAGAAAATCTAAGGGTCAGCTGCTGGATTCGAACCCGGGACCTCCGCGTGGGAGTCCAGTATGCTAACCTCATAGCTAATCCCTTCCCTACTTTTATTATTTTTATTATTATTTTTTTTTTTTTTTTTTTTTTTTTTTTTTTTTTTGGCGCATCAACAGCTGAGGTCATTAGCGCCCGGAGCTTTTTCCAGTGCACTGCCGGCCTCCGGACAGTGTTCTCTCGTTACAGACAACACTGTCCATCACCGGACAGTGAGCTGTAAGAAGCTCCTAGGAAGAGAAAATCTAAGGGTCAGCTGCTGGATTCGAACCCGGGACCTCCGCGTGGGAGTCCAGTATGCTAACCTCATAGCTAATCCCTTCCCTACTTTTATTATTTTTATTATTATTATTATTTTTATTATTATTTTTATTATTATTATTATTATTATTATTTTTTTTTTTTTATTAATATTAATATTATTAATATTATTTTATAGCTGACACGCAGTACAAGCGTTCCTCGGGTTCTGTCTGATCTATCTTGTTACACGGTTCAGAAATTACTCCCAAACTTGTAATCTGAGACCAAGCGATTCATAGCATGCCTAGGATTGAGTCTGATAACTCGGCATCATCGTATCTTTTGCAGGACTGACGTGTGCGGCCTTGATTATAGATTCATGTGTTTACAGGTCACTGGAAGCTCCCTTCTGACAAGCACAACAGAGACGTTCTTCGTCCACCAATGTCCACAGCAAAGGTAGAAAACTCATTCTCGTGAGGGCTGCCCTTCCTTTCCAGCGCCACAACTGAAGTCCTGTGTGGATAATACTGTTCTACATTCCAGATGAGTTTGAGGAACCTCTCTGTCATCCAGTGAGTGGTAAGGGATTCATTAGAGACGTTACTAAACTTTCTACCAGTGGGTGGATGGATATTTAGTTAATAAATAATAATAATAAATTTAATTGCATAAATAAAAGAGCAGTCTTTTAACATGGAGTCTGCCAGGCACATAGAAAAAACGAAAAGCATTAAAACAAATTTAAAATCTTCAGACTCTGGAAAGAATAAAAACAAATGAAACAAATAATAAAAATATAAAATAACAAACGCCTAAATAGAAAATTAAAAATTCTAACTAAATATTTGCATATAAGTGAATTAAACCATTTCTAAATAAACTGTATCTACGATTGATTAAAAATTGGAAAAATAACTGTAACATAGCTATTTCAAACGCTACATAAGATTAAATATACTGAAAGGCATAAATATAATAAAAGCATTTCTGATACACTTCCTAGAATAGCATGAAATGAATTGCTTAAACAGTAAAAAGAAAAATATCTGGTTCATTTTTTATCTTGGAAATTATGGCTAACAGAATTAAAAATCGGCCAGAATTAGAACTGTATTCCAGATAACCACCTACAAGTACAGGTGCCTGGGAGAGGTACTTCAGATAAAAATGTTCAAGATTATGAACTTCTAAATGACAAGTTTTATAATTATTGCCTGGAAAAAACTTGTATTTTTCTCCATTTATTTATAATGCTGGAAATCTTGTTGAACTCCCAAACGATTCTGGGAAATCATCGATATTTTATTTATTTGTAATCTAAAGCAAATTTTAAGGCCACTTCAATATTGCTTTAGTAGAATATTTCGGTGATTTTGATTCTAAAAGTTTAATAATATCTTTCCTTATTCTTATAATTGATATTGAATTTTTTCTGATTTTTAAAATAATACCGCAAGGTCTTGCAACTTTTCAACAGTCAAAAAACTGTTCCTATTTCTCTTAACCCTGTTTGGGACGTAGCCCAATGAAATTTTGTTAATACACTTTTATTCTTAAACACAAATTAACGGAGCATTTGTTTGTAACGTAATGTTAAACAGCCAGCCGACATGGTTATTTAAATTGATTGGCTTAGAAAACTTTGTAATTATCTTGGCTCACAATAAAGTTTCTAAAAGAAAGACTAATATCGACAAATTATTTACAACTTTTCTACCTTGTTATTTTCTACCTCCATTTTATTCACTTTCTGGCTTGGAAAATTCATTACGCTTTGGTAGATCTCGTTAATTCTGTCTTTTTATTGCTCATTAAAACACTTAGACCCCGTAATACCTACCTTATCTTACTAGAGTCGTAAACAACTCCTTTACTAAGTTCTTCCGATGAATTCCTCTCGGCGAAACTCCCTTCACCCAGTTTTATTCCTTTCAAAATAATGGCTGATATTATTGAAAGGAGAAAATAACTCATCACTAGGCGAAGCCCTTATTTTTTTTTGTGAATCACAATACTAGACCACAATTACTTGAACATCAACCTTGCTACAAATAATCTGTCCATTCTTTTCAAAGCATAACCTTTTATCTTCTTTCAAAACTTACCAATTTTATTGTACCTTTTGTTTGTAGATTTCTTGTATAGTTAGTTTCAGTTCTCATTGATCTCCATACCTAGTGACTGTTAGAGGGAGGCAATCGTCAGTGATGATAGATAAAATCATCAGGGGTTAAGAGAAGGAACTATTATAAAAGCTTATCTGTGGGTTTTGTGACTTCTACAAACTAAAAAACTAGAGTGGTTACGCCATGGACGTAATTTCACTATATGAAGTAAAAGACCTGTGTAAATTGAAACGAAATCATATATGGACTCTTTAAGGGGATTGAAATCGACTAAAACAAAGAGCAAGAAGATTCTGGACACCTGTAGATATACTTATCCGGCAACCTGGTTTTAATTAATCTTTTTTATATTAATTTCTTTTGTTTTTGTTTATATGTACAATCAAAGATGTTACCTTTTAAATCAAGGATTGGCGACGAAATAATCGCTTTTGTTTCATTTTTTCTAAAATAAAATCATTACAAAAATCTTGCTGCAGAGTGCAATTTTAATTTTTCTGCTATTAAAACTAGGGTTGCCAACTCTATAAAGTTCCAAAAAAAGTACACCCTAAAAAAATTAGGTACATTCAGGGCCGTCGACAGGATTTTGGGGCCCGGGAATATATACGAGGGTCGTTTGAAAAGTCCGTGCAAAAATAAAAACTACTTAATTTTTGGGGGTAAATCTTTTTTATTTTTCAACATAGTCTCCTTTTAGGCTTATACACTTCGTCCAACGCTGCTCTAGTTTGTTGATCCCTTCCGAATAATAGGATTTGTCCAAGTCTGAAAAATAGCCATTCGTTTCTGCAATCACCTCCTCGTTTGAATAAAATCTTTTTCCCGCCAGCCATTTCTTCATATTGGGGAACAAATAGTAGTCCGAGGGAGCCAAGTCTGGAGAATAGGGGGGATGTGAAACGAGTTGGAACCCTATTTCCATTAATTTTGCGACCACAACTGCTGAGGTGTGAGCTGTTGCGTTGTCGTGATGGAAAAGCACTTTTTTGTGGGCCAATCGTGGGCGTTTTTCTTGCAGCTCGGTTTTCAAACGGTCCAATAACGATGAATAATATGCACCTGTAATAGTTTTACCCTTTTCCAAATAGTCGATGAGGATTATTCCTTGCGAATCCCAAAAGACAGTCGCCATAATCTTTCCGGCCGAAGGAACGGTGTTCGCCTTTTTTGGCGCAGATTCCCCCTTGGTAACCCATTGTTTAGATTGTTCTTTGGTCTCAGGAGTGTAGTGATGTATCCATGTTTCATCCACAGTGACGAAACGACGCTTAAAGTTCTGCGGATTCTTCTGGAATAGCTGCAAACCGTCCTTGCAACACTTCACACGATTTCGTTTTTGGTCAAGCGTGAGCAATCGCGGCACCCATCTTGCGGATAGCTTTGTCATGTCCAAATGTTGATACAAAATATAATGTACCCGTTCATTCGAGATGCCCACAGCACTAGCAATCTCACGCACCTTCACTCTTCTGTCATCCATCACCATATCATGGATTTTATCAATGATTTCTGGAGTAGTAACCTCAACAGGGCGTCCAGAACGTTCAGCGTCACTTGTGCCCATATGGCCACTCCGAAAATTTTGAAACCACTTATAAACTGTTCTAATCGAAGGTGCAGAGTCACCATAATGTTTATCAAGCTTCTCTTTAGTCTCCTGAGGCGTTTTGCCTTTCATAAAGTAGTGTTTAATCAACACACGAAATTCTTTTTCGTCCATTTTTTGAAAATCACTCGACTTCCTCGATTCAAACGAATGCCAAACACAAAGAAATAGACCGATCTGGCTGAAACTTGATGTGTGTTCTTCCAAGAGATGCTACTAACTAAACATAACCTCGATACGCGCCAGTGGTGCTATCTCTCTGACTTTGCACGGACTTTTCAAACGACCCTCGTATCATTCGTTTTTCTTTTTTTTTTAGGTATCCTTGCAGAGACTCCGGCTCCGGGACCGGGAAAAAGTCCCCTTTCCCCCGTCTGTAATCTGGCCTGGGTACATTTATATCTTACATACTTATTCATGAAAAGTTCATCGTTACATCAACAACCTGTTGACCTATTCAGTTCAGTTAGAACAGAAAAACAACACGCCAAATGAAGAAGTCTCAGAAGTCAGAACTTAAATCAGAAATACAATAAAATAAATTAGATTTGTGTGAACAGTATCTTAAAAAAAAAGCCTCTTGGTGGCTGCAGTGCCGTGGGGCATGGGTCCCGTCCCGCCATGTAAATCTAAAATCTGAAAAAAGGACAAAAGGCGTCCTTTCCTAATTTAAGAAAGGACAGGGACAAGGAAAGGACTGTCCTTGCCAAAAAAGAACAGTTGGTAACCCTAATTAAAACCCAATCTTCAGTAAATCTAATAAGAAATATGATCAAAATTAAAAATAATAGACATTTAAAGAGAATATAGGACTTGTAAAACGCTGTTTTTGCCGGCATATTAGTGCATTCTATGTAGACAATATGATATGTCCTATCTCTATTGTTTTAGAAGAGACAAGGGGCAACCTCTAAAATAGAGCATTTCACTGAGCTATATACGATTATTCTCCTAATGAATTCAAATCATTTTGTTCTTATGAGCTTACAAACGAAACCATTGTTTTACTGCTAAGGACGATTTGTTCAGTTAATTCAAGATTAAATGAAACGGCTTACAATTTACATGTTATACATTAATAGTCTAATTAATAAGCTAATCTTTCCTCTAACCTGACTTTTCATAGTTATACACATTTGCTACCACCTGCATTATAGTATAAATAGTTTGAAGAGGGTAGGGTTTAATTAAAGCCAAATCTACTAGTAAATCTGAAAGATCTATAAAGGGTTTCATTTATACGAGCCCCTTTTTGTCCTTGTTAGTGCTTTCCACTATAACATAAAAGGTCCTAAATCCGTACTTTGATATGCCATATTTGTGTATGCATTTGTACTTTTGTTCGCCTTGGTGTAAATTTGTTCATCACTTACCTTGTTTGCTTCTTGGTTGGTGCTTACCTCAGTCAGTTCCATAGCTACCTTCACATCCGGTTGGCGCAACATGCTTCTAGTGGTAGGGACCGATCCACTCTCCGTCCCTTTACGTTTTCCAGCCACGTTCACCACCTTCTTGACTGACTTAGTAGGCATATTTGAGATTTTTATTAATATTTTTGAATTTTCAAAAAACGCTTTGTTATTGTTGCTAGTGTTTCCACAGTAACTGTACGTCAGCGTTTCTACACAGAATATAGGCGTTTGTAAAGCGTATAACTTGCGAATGTCAAATGGAAGTGCTTGTGTATCCCTGGGAATTCGCTTAACTCAACATACAGCTGAAGAACTATAAGAAAGTCAGACCTAGCGCTGAACTGGGAAGGGCATCCTGGACCAATACTTAGCCCAGGTATGTGCCCAGCACTCATATTCATCGTTGCCTGGACAACTAATTCAATACAATTTAACCATTTGCAATTATAAAAAATGAAAAATAGAATATTCCCATTAAATTTCCATTTTTATGACAACGAAATAGTGATACAGAGGTTCTCGAAATATTAGATTTAACAGTTACTTTGCTGATAACCAATTTACTGCCTTTGCCGTTCGTTTATACAACTACTGCTTCCACAATCCCTTTTTTTTCAACTCTTTTAGGCCCACAATTATGACACGAGATACTAGTTTCTGGGTCAATCGATTCATTTGCATTATTAATTCTGCGTTTGAAGAAGTTTGGATGGGTGTGTAGGGGGAAAAAAGAACGAATTTGTTTTCAGTGGAATAGCCAGTCTAGAACGCACGGGGTGAATTGGTGTCTTCCTTGTTGATAGTATGTTGGACAGGAGAGCCATCAAGTGGTACCCCAACCTGCAATATTGATGAAGAAGGCTTTAAAGCTGTTTCCGTGCCGTGTGTGTTAGTGTAAACAGCTCTCAAAGTCTCTTAAGGTCTACGGTAGGCCTTTTTTTTTACCCCTTCTTTAATCATTCAGCCTCACTGAATATAACGATCTATTTTACCCATTTTTTGTTTAAAGTAATATTTACAAAAAAAAAAAAATAAAGAAAATGCCTTAACTATATAAAAGAACAAAAATTGATTGGACAGTTCAACGAACTACCAGTATAAGAGTAAACCTAGTGGAAATTATCTTAAATTAAATATTGAACTTAGTTTTTATCCTTACAAATTACTTTTTCTGGTTTATTATCATTATTATTATTTTGTTTACTCTTATGATTGTTATTGGAATCTCTTAACATCAAAGCTAGTCACTGGGCAGCTAATGTTTTAGAAAATTGTTACTAGATGTACAAGATTCAATCCACAAAAAAGCAATATGATTATTATGAAGACGTCATCAACGATGGCAAAAAAAAAGTGTATTTTCAAAAAAACTTTTATTGAAGATTATACATTTTCGAGTAGGTTACGTTGGTGTACAATTACAAACAGCTCTTTGAAATCAACGAATCACCTGTTGAAGGGCACAAAAGGTACCCGAAAAGTTGAACACCAATAAAAGTTTTCATAGACAAAAACTAAAAATACTCTCGCCATTTTGGGACCCATTGCAGGTTTCTATATTGCAAAAAAAAATACAGTTATTAAGGAGGATTCGCCCTATAATTTAGAGAAAATTTGGGAATTTTATCTTTCATAAAAAAAGAGAAAAAAAATTGTCAAAGTTGGGTGTTTTTCAACGTTACGCTTTTTCGTGCAGTTTTTGACGATCAACCCTTATACAACTGTCCTACCGGACAGTTTTAATTATGTCCATTTCATTGAGAGAGATGCTTCTTTTACTTGGCTTTGGCTGTAGACAAAGTCCAATCCTGGTTGTAAAAGTTGGTAGGAGTATCGTGAGGTTAACCTCACAGTGTTGTCTTCATCTCTTCAGAAAGACTTGTGTTGTTTCTAACTCTTATCGTATGGATAGTTTGAGCGCATTCTAGGCAATGATTGCGTGAGATGTATTTATCGTTACAGAAGGGCTTATGTTTTTTTGTTATTATAGTAGCAATTTATAACTTTTAATGCCTTAAATATGTTTACAAAATATTTAACCTCGATCATACGGTGTAAAATTATCCTTTGAATTAGTTAAACATACTCAGTTTTCTTCTAAATTGCAATATTAATTTCAATACCTGTTTGCAGCAAGAACAAGTACGGTAGGGTTCAGCTGTGGAGGGTTAGAGTAGTTACGACTAATAAAATTATCATTCTCACGCAACCATACTTACTTTAAAACTTTAAAACTATACATATTACCAGAGGAACTACCTATTAAATAAAACCAAACCTCTGAATGATGGCTAATTTGGAATCACCAAAAGGCCAAAAAAGAAGAAGAAAAAAATTGCATAACTGCAATTTATTTTAGGTAGCAGTTGAAATTGTGTGTTATAATATCTGGACAATATCTTTGATTTTCTCCATTGCAGCATGTATTTTTATTGTATCTCTGACCGATTTTGGACTTATATCCATAGTCAGCAAGTGTAGTAAAAACCAGTAACGTACGTGAAGTCGAAATCTCTACACCAAATTGGTTAATCTACCTCTGATAATGGATGAAAATCCAAAACTGGCCAGGGAGAACTATAAGACGAATAATATCACAGATATTTTAGGTAACATTTAAGAAAGGACACACTATCAGTGCTACAAACTAAAACCATTAAAAATAAATTTTTATGCGAAAAGAAAGAGATAAAAATGTTAACCTAGGTAGATTCCACGGGCACTGGCCACAAAGCCGACGCGATTGGACAGTTCATCAATCAATTTCAAGCTCGGTAGATGGAAACCTTGCACTTGCCACGCCCAGATAGAGATAAGAACTTAGGCCAAGCATGTCTTCCTCAGATTTATTTAAACAAAAGTAAATTATACATTGTTAGTTTTGGCAACGAGAAACAAATAAACAAATTGATTAAGGAGTCAGAGTGGAAATTGCAAAGAAAATTTAGAGCTGTATTGTTGTACTAATTATCAAAAATCTAATTATTGACTGAAATCTTCTAATTGGGTTCAATGATGCAACGTCTAATAAAATAAAATTCTAAAATAAAAGTCTAATAAAGTTGAAATTCTTCTTCTTCATCTTCTTCATCTTCTTGTTACCTTTTTTGTAAACAACGTAGCGCCTTTCATGAATAAGGTGTCATTCAATTCGGAATTTTCTGTAGATATGCCTTTTGGAGGTCTCGACGATGCACATCCAGTAGGAGAGAAGTTAGCCTCATGAATGTGAGGCCCCCTTCAAAATTATTATTGCTAATAACTCTGTAAATCTTAGCCCGATTTTGGTAAAATTTGAAAGAGTTAAACATCCCCTTTGTAACAATGAAGCGACGTTCTACTCTAACAACCTATTAAGGGGAAGTATTGATATCGTTTCATATTATCATCGCGTGAACGTTTTTCATTGAGAAAGTCCATTTATTTCAAAATTTACATAGATTTGCATTTTATAAAACTTGATCTCAAGGAGAGCAGTTTACCCTAATCTGCATTTGCAGACAACATTTGTCTACAATTGTATGAAATTTTGAAAAAATCCGTCGAGTAGGAAACGAGATAATTAGGGTTAAATTTTGGTTTCGTTTGAAACAGTGAAACCTTTAACTTCAAATATCTCGTAAACTACTCGAAATATTTTGGTTATATTTTATCTGTATATGGAGACTACGTTTATCTACAATTGTATGAAATTTTGTAAAAATCCGTCGAGTAGGAAACGAGATATTTAGGGTTAAATTTTGGTTTCGTTTGAAACAGTGAAACCTTTAACTTCAAATATCTCGTAAACTACTCGATAGATTTTGTTTATATTTTATCTGTATATGGAGACTACGTTTGTCTACAATTGTATGAAATTTTGTAAAAATCCGTCGAGTAGGAAACGAGATATTTAGGGTTAAATTTTGGTTTCGTTTGAAACAGTGAAACCTTTAACTTCAAATATCTCGTAAACTACTCGATAGATTTTGTTTATATTTTATCTGTATATGGAGACTACGTTTGTCTACAATTGTATGAATTTTTGTAAAAATCCGTCGAGTAGGAAACGAGATATTTAGAGTTAAATTTTGGTTTCGTTTGAAATAGTGAAACCTTTAGCTTCAAATATCTCGTAAACTACTCGCTAGATTTTGTTTATATTTTATCTGTATATGGAGACTACTTTTGTCTACAATTGTATGAATTTTTGTAAAAATCCGTCGAGTAGGAAACGAGATATTTAGAGTTAAATTTTGGTTTCGTTTGAAACAGTGAAACATTTAACTTCAAATATCTCGTAAACTACTCGATATATTTTGGTTATATTTTATCTGTATATGGAGACTACGTTTGTCTACAATTGTATTAAATTTTGTAAAAATCCGTCGAGTAGGAAACGAGATATTTAGGGTTAAATTTTGGTTTCGTTTGAAACAGTGAAACCTTTAACTTCAAATATCTCGTAAACTACTCGATAGATTTTGTTTATATTTTATCTGTATATGGAGACTACGTTTGTCTACAATTGTATGAATTTTTGTAAAAATCCGTCGAGTAGGAAACGAGATATTTAGAGTTAAATTTTGGTGTCGTTAGAAACAGTGAATCCTTTAGCTTCAAATATCTCGTAAACTACTCGATAGATTTTGTTTATATTTTATCTGTAGATGGAGACTACGTTTGTCTACAATTGTATGAAATTTTGTAAAAATCCGTCGAGTAGGAAACGAGATATTTAGGGTTAAATTTTGATTTCGTTTGAAACAGTGAAACCTTTAACTTCAAATATCTCGTAAACTACTCGATATATTTTGGTTATATTTTATCTGTATATGGAGACTACGTTTGTCTACAATTGTATGAAATTTTGTAAAAATCCGTCGAGTAGGAAACGAGATATTTAGGGTTAAATTTTGGTTTCGTTTGAAACAGTGAAACCTTTAACTTCAAATATCTCGTAAACTACTCGATATATTTTGATTATATTTTATCTGTATATGGAGACTACGTTTGTCTACAATTGTATGAAATTTTGTAAAAATCCGTCGAGTAGGAAACGAGATATTTAGGGTTAAATTTTGGTGTCGTTTGAAACAGTGAATCCTTTAGCTTCAAATATCTCGTAAACTACTCGATAGATTTTGTTTATATTTTATCTGTATATGGAGACTACGTTTGTCTACAATTGTATGAAATTTTGTAAAAATCCGTCGAGTAAGAAACGAGATATTTAGGGTTAAATTTTGGTTTCGTTTGAAACAGTGAAACATTTAACTTCAAATATCTCGTAAACTACTCGATATATTTTGGTTATATTTTATCTGTATATGGATACTACGTTTGTCTACAATTGTATGAAAGTTTGTAAAAATCCGTCGAGTAGGAAACGAGATATTTAGGGTTAAATTTTGGTTTCGTTTGAAACAGTGAAACCTTTAACTTCAAATATCTCGTAAACTACTCGATAGATTTTGTTTATATTTTATCTGTATATGGAGACTACGTTTGTCTACAATTGTATGAAATTTTGTAAAAATCCGTCGAGTAGGAAACGAGATAATTAGGGTTAAATTTTGGTTTCGTTTGAAACAGTGAAACCTTTAACTTCAAATATCTCGTAAACTACTCGATATATTTTGGTTATATTTTATCTGTATATGGAGACTACGTTTATCTACAATTGTATGAAATTTTGTAAAAATCCGTTGAGTAGGAAACGAGATATTTAGGGTTAAATTTTGGTTTCGTTTGAAACAGTGAAACCTTTAACTTCAAATATCTCGTAAACTACTCGATAGATTTTGTTTATATTTTATCTGTATATGGAGACTACGTTTGTCTACAATTGTATGAATTTTTGTAAAAATCCGTCGAGTAGGAAACGAGATATTTAGAGTTAAATTTTGGTTTCGTTTGAAACAGTGAAACCTTTAGCTTCAAATATCTCGTAAACTACTCGATAGATTTTGTTTATATTTTATCTGTATATGGAGACTACGTTTGTCTACAATTGTATGAATTTTTGTAAAAATCCGTCGAGTAGGAAACCAGATATTTAGGGTTAAATTTTGGTGTCGTTTGAAACAGTGAATCCTTTAGCTTCAAATATCTCGTAAACTACTCGATAGATTTTGTTTATATTTTATCCGTATATGGAGACTACGTTTGTCTACAATTGTATGAAATTTTGTAAAAATCCGTCGAGTAAGAAACGAGATATTTAGGGTTAAATTTTGGTTTCGTTTGAAACAGTGAAACCTTTAACTTCAAATATCTCGTAAACTACTCGATATATTTTGGTTATATTTTATCTGTATATGGAGACTACGTTTGTCTACAATTGTATGAAATTTTGTAAAAATCCGTCGAGTAGGAAACGAGATATTTAGGGTTAAATTTTGGTTTCGTTTGAAACAATCAAACCTTTAACTTTAAATATCTCGTAAACTACTCAATAGATTTTGTTTATATTTTATCTGTATATGGAGACTACGTTTGTCTACAATTGTATGAATTTTTGTAAAAATCCGTCGAGTAGGAAACCAGATATTTAGGGTTAAATTTTGGTTTCGTTTGAAATAGTGAAACCTTTAACTTCAAATATCTCGTAAACTACTCGCTAGATTTTGTTTATATTTTATCTGTATATGGAGACTACTTTTGTCTACAATTGTATGAATTTTTGTAAAAATCCGTCGAGTAGGAAAAGAGATATTTAGAGTTAAATTTTGGTTTCGTTTGAAACAGTGAAACATTTAACTTCAAATATCTCGTAAACTACTCGATATATTTTGGTTATATTTTATCTGTATATGGAGACTACGTTTGTCTACAATTGTATGAAATTTTGTAAAAATCCGTCGAGTAGGAAACGAGATATTTAGGGTTAAATTTTGGTTTCGTTTGAAACAGTGAAACCTTTAACTTCAAATATCTCGTAAACTACTCGATAGATTTTGTTTATATTTTATCTGTATATGGAGACTACGTTTGTCTACAATTGTATGAATTTTTGTAAAAATCCGTCGAGTAGGAAACGAGATATTTAGAGTTAAATTTTGGTGTCGTTAGAAACAGTGAATCCTTTAGCTTCAAATATCTCGTAAACTACTCGATAGATTTTGGTTATATTTTATCTGTATATGGAGACTACGTTTGTCTACAATTGTATGAAATTTTGTAAAAATCCGTCGAGTAGGAAACGAGATATTTAGGGTTAAATTTTGGTGTCGTTTGAAACAGTGAATCCTTTAGCTTCAAATATCTCGTAAAGTACTCGATAGATTTTGTTTATATTTTATCTGTATAAGGAGACTACGTTTGTCTACAATTGTATGAAATTTTGTAAAAATCCGTCGAGTAAGAAACGAGATATTTAGGGTTAAATTTTGGTTTCGTTTGAAACAGTGACCCTTTAACTTCAAATATCTCGTAAACTACTCGATATATTTTGGTTATATTTTATCTGTATATGGAGACTACGTTTGTCTACAATTGTATGAAATTTTGTAAAAATCCGTCGAGTAGGAAACGAGATATTTAGGGTTAAATTTTGGTTTCGTTTGAAACAGTGAAACCTTTAACTTCAAATATCTCGTAAACTACTCGATAGATTTTGTTTATATTTTATCTGTATATGGAGACTACGTTTGTCTACAATTGTATGAAATTTTGTAAAAATCCGTCGAGTAGGAAACGAGATAATTAGGGTTAAATTTTGGTTTCGTTTGAAACAGTGAAACCTTTAACTTCAAATATCTCGTAAACTACTCGATATATTTTGGTTATATTTTATCTGTATATGGAGACTACGCTTATCTACAATTGTATGAAATTTTGTAAAAATCCGTCGAGTAGGAAACGAGATATTTAGGGTTAAATTTTGGTTTCGTTTGAAACAGTGAAACCTTTAACTTCAAATATCTCGTAAACTACTCGATAGATTTTGTTTATATTTTATCTGTATATGGAGACTACGTTTGTCTACAATTGTATGAATTTTTGTAAAAATCCGTCGAGTAGGAAACGAGATATTTAGAGTTAAATTTTGGTTTCGTTTGAAACAGTGAAACCTTTAGCTTCAAATATCTCGTAAACTACTCGATAGATTTTGTTTATATTTTATCTGTATATGGAGACTACGTTTGTCTACAATTGTATGAATTTTTGTAAAAATCCGTCGAGTAGGAAACCAGATATTTAGGGTTAAATTTTGGTGTCGTTTGAAACAGTGAATCGTTTAGCTTCAAATATCTCGTAAACTACTCGATAGATTTTGTTTATATTTTATCTGTATATGGAGACTACGTTTGTCAACAATTGTATGAAATTTTGTAAAAATCCGTCGAGTAAGAAACGAGATATTTAGGGTTAAATTTTGGTTTCGTTTGAAACAGTGAAACCTTTAACTTCAAATATCTCGTAAACTACTCGTTATATTTTGGTTATATTTTATCTGTATATGGAGACTACGTTTATCTACAATTGTATGAAATTTTGTAAAAATCCGTCGAGTAGGAAACGAGATATTTAGGGTTAAATTTTGATTTCGTTTGAAACAGTGAAACCTTTAACTTCAAATATCTCGTAAACTACTCGATAGATTTTGTTTATATTTTATCTGTATATGGAGACTACGTTTGTCTACAATTGTATGAATTTTTGTAAAAATCCGTCGAGTAGGAAACGAGATATTTAGGGTTAAATTTTGGTTTCGTTTGAAACAGTGAAACCTTTAACTTCAAATATCTCGTAAACTACTCGATATATTTTGGTTATATTTTATCTGTATATGGAGACTACGTTTGTCTACAATTGTATGAAATTTTGTAAAAATCCGTCGAGTAGGAAACGAGATATTTAGGGTTAAATTTTGGTTTCGTTTGAAACAGTGAATCCTTTAGCTTCAAATATCTCGTAAACTACTCGATAGATTTTGTTTATATTTTATCTGTATATGGAGACTACGTTTGTCTACAATTGTATGTAATTTTGTAAAAATCCGTCGAGTAAGAAACGAGATATTTAGGGTTAAATTTTGGTTTCGTTTGAAACAGTGAAACCTTTAACTTCAAATATCTCGTAAACTACTCGATATATTTTGGTTATATTTTATCTGTATATGGAGACTACGTTTGTCTACAATTGTATGAAATTTTGTAAAAATCCGTCGAGTAGGAAACGAGATATTTAGGGTTAAATTTTGGTGTCGTTTGAAACAGTGAATCCTTTAGCTTCAAATATCTCGTAAACTACTCGATAGATTTTGTTTATATTTTATCTGTATATGGAGACTACGTTTGTCTACAATTGTATGAAATTTTGTAAAAATCCGTCGAGTAAGAAACGAGATATTTAGGGTTAAATTTTGGTTTCGTTTGAAACAGTGACCCTTTAACTTCAAATATCTCGTAAACTACTCGATATATTTTGGTTATATTTTATCTGTATATGGAGACTACGTTTGTCTACAATTGTATGAAATTTTGTAAAAATCCGTCGAGTAGGAAACGAGATATTTAGAGTTAAATTTTGGTGTCGTTTGAAACAGTAAATCCTTTAGCTTCAAATATCTCGTAAACTACTCGATAGATTTTGTTTATATTTTATCTGTATATGGAGACTACGTTTGTCTACAATTGTATGAAATTTTGTAAAAATCCGTCGAGTAGGAAACGAGATAATTAGGGTTAAATTTTGGTTTCGTTTGAAACAGTGAAACCTTTAACTTATCTGTATATGGAGACTACGTTTGTCTACAATTGTATGAAATTTTGTAAAAATCCGTCGAGTAGGAAACGAGATAATTAGGGTTAAATTTTGGTTTCGTTTGAAACAGTGAAACCTTTAACTTCAAATATCTCGTAAACTACTCGATATATTTTGGTTATATTTTATCTGTATATGGAGACTACGTTTATCTACAATTGTATGAAATTTTGTAAAAATCCGTCGAGTAGGAAACGAGATATTTAGGGTTAAATTTTGGTTTCGTTTGAAACAGTGAAACCTTTAACTTCAAATATCTCGTAAACTACTCGATAGATTTTGTTTATATTTTATCTGTATATGGAGACTACGTTTGTCTACAATTGTATGAAATTTTGTAAAAATCCGTCGAGTAGGAAACGAGATATTTAGGGTTAAATTTTGATTTCGTTTGAAACAGTGAAACCTTTAACTTCAAATATCTCGTAAACTACTCGATATATTTTGGTTATATTTTATCTGTATATGGAGACTACGTTTGTCTACAATTGTATGAAATTTTGTAAAAATCCGTCGAGTAGGAAACGAGATATTTAGGGTTAAATTTTGGTTTCGTTTGAAACAGTGAAACCTTTAACTTCAAATATCTCGTAAACTACTCGATAGATTTTGTTTATATTTTATCTGTATATGGAGACTACGTTTGTCTACAATTGTATGAAATTTTGTAAAAATCCGTCGAGTAGGAAACGAGATATTTAGGGTTAAATTTTGGTTTCGTTTGAAACAGTGAAACCTTTAACTTCAAATATCTCGTAAACTACTCGATATATTTTGGTTATATTTTATCTGTATATGGAGACTACGTTTGTCTACAATTGTATGAAATTTTGTAAAAATCCTTCGAGTAGGAAACGAGATATTTAGGGTTAAATTTTGGTTTCGTTTGAAACAGTGAAACCTTTAACTTCAAATATCTCGTAAACTACTCGATAGATTTTGTTTATATTTTATCTGTATATGGAGACTACGTTTATCTACAATTGTATGAATTTTTGTAAAAATCCGTCGAGTAGGAAACGAGATAGTTAGAGTTAAATTTTGGTTTCGTTTGAAACAGTGAAACCTTTAGCTTCAAATATCTCGTAAACTACTCGATAGATTTTGTTTATATTTTATCTGTATATGGAGACTACGTTTGTCTACAATTGTATGAATTTTTGTAAAAATCCGTCGAGTAGGAAACCAGATATTTAGGGTTAAATTTTGGTTTCGTTTGAAACAGTGAAACCTTTAACTTCAAATATCTCGTAAACTACTCGATAGATTTTGATTATATTTTATCTGTATATGGAGACTACGTTTGTCTACAATTGTATGAAATTTTGTAAAAATCCGTCGAGTAGGAAACGAGATATTTAGGGTTAATTTTTGGTGTCGTTTGAAACAGTGAATCTTTTAGCTTCAAATATCTCGTAAACTACTCGATAGATTTTGTTTATATTTTATCTGTATATGGAGACTACGTTTGTCTACAATTGTATGAAATTTTGTAAAAATCCGTCGAGTAAGAAACGAGATATTTAGGGTTAAATTTTGGTTTCGTTTGAAACAGTGAAACCTTTAACTTCAAATATCTCGTAAACTACTCGATATATTTTGGTTATATTTTATCTGTATATGGAGACAACGTTTGTCTACAATTGTATGAAATTTTGTAAAAATCCGTCGAGTAGGAAACGAGATATTTAGGGTTAAATTTTGGTTTCGTTTGAAACAGTGAAACCTTTAACTTCAAATATCTCGTAAACTACTCGATAGATTTTGTTTATATTTTATCTGTATATGGAGACTACGTTTATCTACAATTGTATGAATTTTTGTAAAAATCCGTCGAGTAGGAAACGAGATATTTAGAGTTAAATTTTGGTTTCGTTTGAAACAGTGAAACCTTTAGCTTCAAATATCTCGTAAACTACTCGATAGATTTTGTTTATATTTTATCTGTATATGGAGACTACGTTTGTCTACAATTGTATGAATTTTTGTAAAAATCCGTCGAGTAGGAAACCAGATATTTAGGGTTAAATTTTGGTTTCGTTTGAAACAGTGAAACCTTTAACTTCAAATATCTCGTAAACTACTCGCTAGATTTTGTTTATATTTTATCTGTATATGGAGACTACTTTTGTCTACAATTGTATGAATTTTTGTAAAAATCCGTCGAGTAGGAAACGAGATATTTAGAGTTAAATTTTGGTTTCGTTTGAAACAGTGAAACCTTTAGCTTCAAATATCTCGTAAACTACTCGATATATTTTGGTTATATTTTATCTGTATATGGAGACTACGTTTGTCTACAATTGTATGAAATTTTGTAAAAATCCGTCGAGTAGGAAACGAGATATTTAGGGTTAAATTTTGGTTTCGTTTGAAACAGTGAAACCTTTAACTTCAAATATCTCGTAAACTACTCGATAGATTTTGTTTATATTTTATCTGTATATGGAGACTACATTTGTCTACAATTGTATGAATTTTTGTAAAAATCCGTCGAGTAGGAAACGAGATATTTAGAGTTAAATTTTGGTGTCGTTTGAAACAGTGAATCCTTTAGCTTCAAATATCTCGTAAACTACTCAATAGATTTTGTTTATATTTTATCTGTATATGGAGACTACGTTTGTCTACAATTGTTTGAAATTTTGTAAAAATCCGTCGAGTAGGAAACGAGATATTTAGGGTTAAATTTTGATTTCGTTTGAAACAGTGAAACCTTTAACTTCAAATATCTCGTAAACTACTCGATATATTTTGGTTATATTTTATCTGTATATGGAGACTACGTTTGTCTACAATTGTATGAAATTTTGTAAAAATCCGTCGAGTAGGAAACGAGATATTTAGAGTTAAATTTTGGTTTCGTTTGAAACAGTGAAACCTTTAGCTTCAAATATCTCGTAAACTACTCGATAGATTTTGTTTATATTTTATCTGTATATGGAGACTACGTTTGTCTACAATTGTATGAAATTTTGTAAAAATCCGTCGAGTAGGAAACGAGATATTTAGGGTTAAATTTTGGTTTCGTTTGAAACAGTGAAACCTTTAACTTCAAATATCTCGTAAACTACTCGATAGATTTTGTTTATTACCATAGATATCATTCATTCCGTATGTATCACGCATTCCATAGGTATCATTTCTACCGTAGGTATCATGCATCTGAGCAAACAAATCCCCAGAACGTTTTTACTTACAAAACAAAACAAACAAAAAAATCGTTACACCCTCATTAGTTTCAGCAGATTGCGTTTTATAAGACTTATGATGCTTTTAAATGATGCTGCAAGTACAATACTATATTGTAATTTACTTGGTTCATTGGAAGAAGTACGTATCCTAAAAAAAGAAACCATTTGATTGCGTTTGCAACGTAATCCGTTTCAATCCCCTTCTCCACAAAAAAATAGAACAACTTGTGTTGACAATAAATTATTGACATCTATGGGTCCAAGTGTGTCGGTGTGGGAGGTCACAATTGGTTAGTTCTTCCGGTGGTAGCAATTGGCTGATTGTCGCAGAGGAAGGTAGCCTATTTCCGTTTATTGGTTGGTATTCCTCCATTTCAATTTCTCCCATCTAAACGGGTTAGGAATCCCTTATCTTTACTTTTTCCAACAATGTTTTTATTGAGTAAATTTCTTTCTAAGATATTGGACCATTATATCTAATTTACTTCTTTTTTCTAATCCTTATCAAGAACAATTTACATTTCTGCGTAAAGTTTTCAATATATTTTTCATAGTAAAATTCCATTTCACCAGGATTTTAGGGTCCTAGCAGAGGATAGAAGATACAGAACTTGGGACACTTTGTGTGTTCTACTTCAGTTTATGAGCAGAGAATGTCTCAAAAACTTAAAAGTGAAACAAAGCTCAACCTTGGTAAGCCGTTTTATTATCATCGCTTCCGTAGTAGGCCGAATACCGTCGGAAATTTTGACTGTTAAAAATTGTAAATTATGCAATTTTTCATTTTATAGCATTTTCTCGAATTGGCTCCCATTTGCTTTCTTTAAATTTCTAGATATATTTAACTATAGAACTTCGGTAATTTTGAGTGAAGTTTAGATCTGATAAAGATGAAAAAATGCATTAAAGTAGCAATAATTAATTTACTGCATTGAAATGCAGTAAAGTAGTACTTATGGTGAGAAGTTCTCTTCAAAGGAGGAATTACAGCATCACAATTGACTCGAATTAATAATATGTAAGGGGTAGGATCGTACTTTAGTCTGAAATGGTACTTAATAGGAAAATCTCCCAGGAGTGCTTTTAATAGAATTTCTTTGCAAAAATACTTCAAATATAAGTTGTAGTTCGATATAAATATTGTACAATGATTAAAGAAGTTATAAGAAAACTGCTGGAGCTAGTTTATTTATTTATTTACATCAACAAACAGCAAAAAACTAAAATAGTTGCAGCCCTACAAAAGATGAAATCAAGTCTTTAACTCTAGACAAAAAAAAAAAAGAGTAACATTAAAATCAGTCAGTCTCGAGTGATTACAAAATACAAGAGGTTTTTTTGTCTTTTTTTGTATAAACTAAATAAATCAAACTCTTCATTTTACATATTATACCTCCATTAAAAGAATTCAAATTCACCTTGTTGCCAATTGGATTGGATTGTACTGACTAGAACATTTGATCTGCCTTTTACTGCTTTTCTGACCACTTTTATTTTTACTTCGTAGTATGGATCCCAAATAATAGAAGCGTACTCAAGTTTTGACCTGACAAGGCAGTAATGTATGAATTTCAGGGCTTTGGAGTTCTTAATTAATTCTACAATATCTAAAGCTGTCTTATAACAGCATGAATGTGCTGTTTGATTTGGTGTCCCTGGACCATAATCTTTCCAAGATCCTTCTTTACTACTACAATTCTATTTAGAAGAGAAACTCGTAAGAGTTTAAGAGGACAAATGGACGTTAAAGAGGAGATCCTGCATGTTTAATACCATCGATCTATTCATTCATAAAAGCCAGAGAAACATCCTAGTCCCCAACTTAGATCTATGTGGAACTCCTGATGATACATCTAACCGAACTGAGGAAATAGCGCCATTTCATTTGATATACTGAGTTCTTCTACAAATAGCAGATATCACCACAGTGCCTGATTTTTCTTTGCAGCAAGTCATGGGGGATTACATAGCGAAAATCAAGGTACACATCGTGTCAATCTGCAAAACCCCTCTTCAAAACGTATTAACTTATTTTCTCCCTTTAGTAATGTACTTGATAAAAGAACAGGATCTACTTTTCAATCATGTAAGCCTTTGTCATTTCCATATTATCTGATACATTTATTTGGATGTAAGAGTATAATTCAAGAAAAATTGCTGCTATAATGATTTTAGAAAGAAGTATGAAACTAGTTTACATAAACTCAAGTTTTAGGAGAATGAGACAGATAGTTGTGTGTGACAATGCATATTTTCAGAGAACTTTTATTATCAATTTGTCCAATGTCTTCCTTGACTTATAAAATGACGGCTGCCATTCTCTGCTTTAGATAAAAGACCATAAATATTTTGTATACCTCGATTTTTATTTTGAATACCTAGAGAGGTTACCCAGTATCAACTGATAAACCTATAGAATAGAAAATTCATTGTATACCTGTAAACACTTTTAGAACTGAAAAACGACTTCTAGGGCATGTCTCTGCTGTTGGACTCCAGAAGAAAATCAACAAAGTTGATGGAGATACAAGATAGTTTTGCTAAGTACTAAGCACGACAATGAATGTTTCACATTATGCAGAAATAAAAGTTACAAATTTTTTTCTTTAAATGACAAACATTCAATAAAATATAAAAGATATAAACAATAATTATGAGTTTTAATACGTTATATTATAAGTTTGCTGTAGGACAATGGCGTGCAGTGATGTTTTCGTCAAAAGTGTTCTGTGAATTGAAACAAAAAGGAGAGAACAGTTTCACTCAAGTAATATTTCATCGGAATTGCTTCTTTTTTTCATAATAACGGCGATGTCGTGTCAGATGACTTTACAGTCAGCTGTATACATAAATGAGCTTATTCTGCCATAGTGCTTACGTTTTCATTTTCTTGCCCACAAAGATCAGGTCATATCCATAGGTAGTTGATTTTTGCTGCCCACTATTTGGAACCTTTCTAAGTTTAAATTAAATTGGTAAGCTCTGATAAATCTCTGTAAAATGCTGAAAGTTCGAAACTTGCTAGAAATAAGGAATACATGCTGGCTATAATTGAATAAAATCATTGATATCATCTTTCACTGTGGACCCAACCAAATTTTCAATAGAACTCTTAACGCTCGACGTTAAGAACATGATTTTCCTTTTTGATTGAAAACCTATTTAAATCAATACTAATTATATGCATTTATTTCATTATTCATGTAAAATGCAATTCGACTACTTTCATACTTAGTTCCTATGATAATTAGTTCCTCAAATGTACTCTTAGAAAGAAGAAATGAGTGAAGATATCGTACGTAACACGATGTCACTGGCGAAGTGTGTCAATGAAGGTGTACAGAACGACTGTTTAGCAGACACTGAAAGTGTGCTTTGGCCAGCCAAAGTGGTAATCTCCTCGGAGGGGTTGGAAATCGATGGACTGTATGGGCAAAGTACGGCGCTGCTGCCCTACTATGGTCGTAACCAACTCCTGAAATAAGTGCTGACGGGGACGTTCCGCTTTGACGCTCCCGCGGTCAACCCTCCTTCAAATTACAAACCTAACGACCACTTTTTTTATAACTTCGTTAATTTTTCTTTATCACTTCAGATACTTGTAAGTATCTAATTGCCGTTTAGTTCTAAACAGTTGAAGAGTTAATCTAAGTTTTTTTACTAGTTAATTGTTTCAATTAAAAATCTTAAACATAAATAAATAAAATAAGCTTAAAATTTGTAGTACATTTAGAATATGACTGCAAAAATTGGTTGATATAAAATTAAACCATTATACTTGGGACAAGACGTTGATTTGGTTAAGGCACTTGATTTGGTTAGTTGGTATTAAGTGAGTTTCCATTTAGGTTTTCCTTTGCAGACTGCAGTAGAAGAATTCTGGTTTAACAAATCTTGATAACCATCATATTTATCAAATCTACTTTTTTTTTATGAACTACAAGGTAATGTGAAAGATCAATAATGGTTTTATTTTGGAAGATGGATACCTTTCATTTTAAAAGCATTATAATTAGGTTATTAATGCTATTGATATCACTGACACATCGGAATGTTGAATGTTGCTAAACATGAAACGTGTGACATTCAGTGCTGAAATATGCAAAAAGATTCTCATTCCTTTTGAGTCAATTTCAGTGTAGCTGTTACCTAATATGATTTGCTTGTACATACACGAGTATGTACCCTTCCTTTCGCCATCAAAAGCATCATTGCCCCATTTAGTCAACTAAGTGAAATGCGTGTTATGTATTTTACACCTATTAATGATGTTAAATATGTGCAGCACATATATCTCTCTCTCTTGCCCTCTTTCTTTGGCTAAACATAAATTTCCCTACTAATTTATTGCACTCCCTAATGGGGAAATGTTATTTTGATTTATGACTAACTGTGGCTTATTTATATACCTATAATTTCAAGATGTTCACACTAAACATGTGTTATTAATCATTAGATTGGAAAACCTCATTAATAACCAAGGTTAATTGACATGACATTAACTAAATGCAAAATATTTTCATTAATTTTATACGAACAGAATAAATTATTTGATTATTTATTAATGCTTAAATTGTTCATAGCTCTAACGGTAACTATGGAAGAAACAAGCAAAAAAAATAAAAAAAAATCTTCTAAAACCTTAATAAGACAAACGATGGCCTCAAAGTAATGCTCCAAAGAAATAATAACGTTTTTATGTTCAACAAAAGAGTTTGAACAGAGTAACAGTCTTAGCCCTCACCTAGTTATTGCATTCAGGGATGAAAATTGAAAATTTGCTGCAAGATATTCTGAAGAAACAGTAAAGAGCAGAATGATGTTATAAGAAGTGTTGAAAGAAATCTACATATGACTTGCTGAAGAGCAACAGTCAGCGTTTTATGTATCAGAGTTGATGAATCGATAGCTAATGAAGTAGAGAAAAACAATTTTTTTTTTTTACAATAAACTCGATTCTGACGTAAAAGCAAGTAATTCATCGGGGAGCCGAGCTTATACTATTTAATCACAAGGGCTTATAAAAGTCAAAAAGTTATACAACTCAAGAAAAGCAGATTAACTGCATGCATGATGCTTTACCTGGAAATAATTTTTAGGTAAAAGAAAAAAAGCTTCTCAGAAATGATAAGAAGACTATAAGATGATAGAGTAGCCAGTCTCATAAATCTTAGAAGTGTTGGAGTTGAATTCTTTTGAGCTTGATTGCTCAAAGACCTGCCCCTTAGAAATATACAATTTAAGACTTAGTCGAAATGTACTTGTCTTCCACGCTTAATAGCACAATTAAGGTAAATAAGGATTTTTTTTTTAGTGATTGAGCCACTTACTTCGAAATGTTAGGGTTACTATATAAGATAAGATAAGATAAGATAGTAGATGGGACGGGACCTATGCCCCAAGGCACCGCAGCCACAGAAGACTTATTGTGCCAGTCCCTTCTTAGTTCTAGTAGGCGAACCCTCCCCTCCTAAAGAGGTCAAGGACTTTCCCTACTAGTTCTTTTTGCGCTACTATCTCCTTCGGCCTCAACGTTCCAAAGGTTTCATAGCGCAAACGTTCGATTGCAACGCAATCGAACAACAGGTGAGAGGCCGTTTCCTCCTCTTCCTGACATAATCTGCACAATGGCTCCGAGCTGATAAGCCCCACCTTGCGCAGATGCTTCTTGAACCGACCGTGCCCCGTGAATAGGCCTGTAATCAGAGTAATCTGATTTCTGCCCAAACACAGGGTCTCTTTGGATCTTTGCTTACACAGCCAAGGCATCAAGGTCTTGCTGTGTTTAACCCCAGGACACATCACCCAGTTCTTTTCGTGCTCCCTCCAGATCCAATCTCTGAGAGCCGCGCGAACCGAACCCCTGGTGATCCCCAGGACAGGCTCTGGACCGATGAAAGGAGTGCTAGCCCCATTCCTGGCCAGAAAATCAGCTTTTTCATTCCCTTCAATACCCACATGACCCGGCACCCATTCCAACCGAACTTTGTTGTGCCGCGCCAGTAGTTCTAGGGCCTTCCTGCATTCCCAGACCAGGGAAGAGGTGATTCTGAAGGATACGAGAGCCTTCAGTGCAGCCTGGCTGTCCGAAAAGATGCGAATCTCCCTATTTCTAGGTTCCATCCGCAGGTTTTCCTCAGCGCATATTTTAATAGCAAAAACCTCGGCCTGGAAGACTGTGGCGTATCTCCCAAGAGATCTCTCAATGAGTACCTCGGGTTTAACCCCATACACTCCAGACCCAGTCCCACAGTCCATCTTGGAGCCATCGGTAAACCAAATGCCTCCCTTCCGGTACTGATCCGTCCAGTTTACCCTCCATTCAGTCCTCGGTTTAATACACACCTGAAAAGGAGTCTCGAAACTGTATTTAGGACAGATACTGTCCCCTGCCATGTCAATAACCGGCCCAGGGTCGACCTTATCTGAAATAATCATATGGCCAATGCAGGAACTTATACGCCTCCATTGCCCATTTCTCGCCATTCTGTACGCACTGGCCCTTGCCTCCGCCTGAATAACATATTGAAGCGGAGCCAACCCCAGAAGTACCTCCAGCGCCGCAGTAGGGGTGCTACTAAAGGCCCCCGTGATCATCAGACAGGCCAGTCTCTGCACCCTTGCTAGAGCCTTAATTGCCGTCTGTTGTTCAGTCTTCCTCCACCACACCACTGAACCGTAGGTGATGATAGGTATGACTGTACGTGTGTAGAGCCAGTGGGTCATCTTTGGGCTAAGACCCCATGTCTTCCCACAGGTTCTAGTTATTCCACAAAGGGCCTGTTTAGCCCTTAATGTAACTCTCTCTATCTGCGCCTTCCAAGTGAGTCTGGTATCCAGGACAATGCCCAAATACTTGACCTCACCCGACACATCCAGAGTTTTACCAAAAAATCGAAGGTTTTTGTAGCTCTCCTTGTCCCTTCTCCTTGTGAAGGGAACCAGAGTAGTTTTAGAAGGGTTCACTGAAAGCTCTACCCTTCTACACCAATTTTCTATAACCTTGAGAGCTTCCTGCATGAGTTCATCCACGATTGTCTCATGTCTACCCCTGACCACTACAGAAATATCATCTGCATAGCCAAGGACCGAGAACCCACGAAGGTCTAGCACCTCAAGTAACTCATCTACGACCATACACCAAAGGAGCGGGGATAGAACCCCCCCCCCTGAGGGCACCCCCTAACTGTCGTTAACTCCAGCGATTCCCCAAAAAGGGTCGCTGTAATTCTCCTTGACGATAGCATGTTACTATATACTAAGCTACTAAGTTGTGACTTTTAGTTACAATAAGGCTGTCTCCCCACATCACTTTGTTATCTGTTTGTTGCCCACTCTCCACACTAAGTACAAACTATTATATAAGTAGTAACAGTGATAATGTTTCTTTTACAAATTGGATTGGATTGCAGGAGAAAAAAATAAAAAACGTAATTACAAATCAATTACAAATTAAAAATCACAATCGCAATTATTAATTTTTTTTTTTCGCCCAGGTAATGTCATCTCGGCAACGACGGTTACCAGTAAAGCGGGATTTGATACTGAAATGACGACTCTTGCAAAATTCTTCGCACAAATCCTACAGTGCCATACAAAATGTTGAGATAGTCTACATCCATTTCGCCATTATGATACCAAATTTTAGCTGGAAGAATCAACCACAATTACGTGAATTTTGCCTGTCAGGTAATTATGTTTCAAGTAATGACTGTCTGAAGTATATTTTCTTTTTAATTTATCCAGATAATCTAATTATTAATCAACAAAAACGCAGAGAAAGTTATTGATAATTTATTGCCCAGAAATACCAAAAATAAAAATTCTAATGCGTATAAATGTTGGTCTTCACAAGAATGGAGTTTTGAAATTGAAAGTATAATGGAAAATGTATAGTGAAATATTTCATCAACAAAACTAAAGTATTTTAGAAAATCAAGCACAGAGATAAATATAATCAAACAAGTAAACTATTTACATAAATAATAAGTGTATACTTAATTACGTCCTAAAGAGAGGGCTCCAATAAACATAAGTTTTGGAATTGCATATGATCATAGCAGACTGTGATCTGAAGTTGTGCAGGTGTTATCCCCCAGAGCTTCGATAATTGTCGACGAGTCCACGAGAATCGCCAGGTGTCAAAACCTTTGCCAAGTAAAAGAACAAGTTCTTGGAAACATCTATTCACTTTTTAAATCAATAATAATTATATTTATAGTATTATATTTTAGGTGATGAGTCAAATTAATTTGGCCAAATATATATAAATTCTGCTAAAGCATTGGGTGAGATAATTGTTCTAACTTGTTCTGACCTTGTTTTGCACTAGTATTGGCCGAGGTAATAAGGTCAGACATCGGTTGGTTATGCCCTGGGGAGTATGGACCCAACTTGTGAATTAGTACAGCGTTAATAACCTATTAACTAGATTGTTATTCTGGATCACTGTATATAGTTCATTTTGTACCACACGTGACATAGAATTATTTCTTAATTATTGATTTTTTTGTTTGCTGTTATCTTTTCAAATTTAATGAATGAGTCGAAACTATCCTCTGGGAACCTTCATTTTCAAAACATTATTTTGAAGCTTAAAGTTTTATTAATCGTTTTAGTTGGTCTTTAGAACTTTAATTATGTGGATTCTTACAGATAAGAGTTCTCTAAAATCAATCACAAGAAATACTACTCTACCAAGCCATACTTCTGGTTTTACAATTGAGAGATAAATTTATAATGTTTGCTTCTCTCCCAAAACGTTCTGAAATGGTAATTCTGTTCAGGAGCTTTTACTAGTTCTACCACGTGTTTTATTTACCTGATCTGTAAGAAATTCATTTGACATTAGGCTGGATTTAGTTAGTGGCTAGGGCATACAGCCTGGCCTCATCATCCGCGGCTAGCCACATCTACTACTGAGACCAGAATAGGCACGCTTTTTGCCTAGATCACCAGTGTTTGAAGGAAGGACTCTTTTACACTGCTATCGTATGCTAAATTTAATAAAGCTGCTTAAATAAATAAAGCAGACATCTCCGATTAGTCAGGTAAGAATTACTTTTTCTTGATTGGGACATGTACAGAAAATAGATAATTCACCTATTTACGAAAATGGATACTCCATTACTACTAAAGAATGCATTATGTTCATTAATCATCATTAATAAGTTCATATATAACTTTCAAAGTGATGATTATAATCTAAATTTACAAAATTGTATACAAAAAAATATTGTACACTGAGTCATTAAGAGGTGTGATTCATATATAGACAAGAGACTATAATATTATCTACAAAAATTTCGTTTATCATTGATAGCAATAATATGGGTGCGGTTTCTTGACATTTTAAAAATGCTTTCATATTTAGTGTTTCAAAATTTGGATAATATGCAGTTTTCAATTTATTGGATAATTGTTCTCAATGCTTAGATTTACTGCGTTTTACACAATAAAAATTATTGTACAAGCCTTAGATATTTTGCGTTTAAAGGTTTTGTTTAAAAATTCATAAGGCTGGATTATATTTACTTATATACAGCTTGCCCCTTTCAAAGTTGTAACTTTTGGCCCAACTATTGCTTTTCAATGAAAATATTCCTTTGTAAGGACGTATGGTGGACATAAACAAAACTCTGGGATTTTTAAAACATTTCTAATTATGTGTATTGTTTAAATAATTCAGGTTATTTTAATTGCGAGACAGATCATTCGTCAATCTTTTGCCATCGATGTTTTCTAATATAGGCATGGAGAACTCGAAATGGTCCTGCTTAAAACCTGTGGCCAGTTACCGGTAGTGGCTGGGAGCTATGCTACTTTCTTTGACCAATAAAGAAGCAAGTAGGCTGCTGGCCATTAATAACTACCTCTCGAACTCAAAAATACTAATGACTTTAGTTCGAGAACTTTAAGGCGTCTTTTGAAAACTGGACTGTGCGAATGGTGAAGTCACTTCGTACGCCAAATTTAAAAAAGGGCTAAAATCAGCCGGATCGAGTATTACCTCACTGCATAAAATCATTGGAAACTGAAAGTCTTGCCATTTTATTCATTGCTTTCCAAGTTTACGCTGTCATAGTTTAATAGAATGATCCGTATATTTTATACAAATCCAAAATATGTATGCGCCACTATATAAATATATTATTTTTAATTATTTTTTATCAAGAAATCTAGGCTTTAGAATAGCACAAAAACGTTAATTAATCACCAGGAGCAAGTTTTAAAATTAAACTATTTTTCGAGGCTTGCTTTCTTGACAAGAACAATAACTATAATTTAAATTATTAGAAATATTGAATAGACTTTTAGGTAAACAGTTTGCAAAACTAAATCTGAAATTCGTGAATTAATTATAAAATAACATACGTAATTAAGAAAGAAAAAGTGAAATTGATTAATTAATAAAAGTTTGATGACACGAAAACCAAGTTCAGTAACCTTGACAATCGATAAACTTGAATATTTTAAGAAAGTAAGGTGTAGCACAGTACATTTCAGTTTGTAGGTCCGGTTCTTGAGGTTTTATTGTCATCGTTTGCTTAAATTTGAACGATTTAATTTTTTTTAGATAAATAGTTGGTCTTTAAGAAGATGTCATGTTTCCAGAAATGTTTGTCTCAACTGTTACAGTATTTCAGGTATTATGTTAATGATTCCATTTAACTTTTATGAATATTACTCTATTTTATTATAATTCAGTAAAGATGATTTAATTATTAGGTTTTTCCCTCGGAATTTATTATTTGCTCCAGGATTTGTAAATGAGTTAAAAACAAATTATCACTACTGCATTATTAAATTAAATAATTAATGCTGATTAGTAAATAGTAATGCATAATAGAATATGCAAAAGGGGCGAACGCCAATACATCCCACAATCACTGCAATCTATAGAGATATAGAACAATAGCAGTAACAACAAAATTGTCGAGGAGAAATATTCATCTCACTTTTCAAGCATTTTCTAGATGTTGTTTCTTCCAATTCCCTAATAGTTTAGGGAATAAGCACAGTTATATGAACATTATTAACACTTGAGAAGAAGCATGATTGCATCTGTTCCTCAAACCCTCCAAAATTCTAGGAAGAAAAAAATATTTATTCAAGTTAACTTTCATTATAGTAATAACTTTTGCCACATTGCACAGTTTCATTAAAAATCTTGAAACTTCCAAAAACATTTGAGGCATTGTTTCCAAAAAAACTTTATATAGGAATTCTTCTCTTTGTTTGAAATTTTAATTCAGAGAGAACAATGATTCTGAAGGCCTTAAAAGAATGGTTTCAAGTTAATGACAACTTTGTCCATTATAAAAACGTATAATTTCGATGAAGTGGAAATCGTTTGTGGATCATTCGAAGATTTATTTTTATTTTAATAAATATTACGGAGTAATTAATTTTAGCATTATATGAAATAAAATTTGGTGATAAGAAAGATATTAGTGGGAGTGGTTATCTTATCATTGTTACCATATTTCTCGGTTTACACCTGTAGTGTCAATAGGGTGTGCCTACTGAATGGACTCAAAATTAGATAACATATTAGGAATTTAGTGATGTGAAATTTATATGTTAATAATTTTATTTTGAATGAAGTGTTTAGAATCTGTTTAAAGTTTTCTGCACAATTATGAAAGTAAGTGGAAACGTTACTAATTTTTTTTAAAACTTGATTGGTACTTAAATCCATAGCCGCCATAATAGGATACATTTTGTGTAAAACTGTATTGAAAATCTGAAAAGTGGTAAATATTCTAAGTTTCTTCAGCATTAAGGATCCCATTATACATTTTCTTTGTTCATTTTTAAATTAATATCCTTTAAAATCTGTGGCCTTTAGATTTAATGTGGCCAATTTCTTTAAGAGAATGTGAAGAACTAAGGACGAACTGCCTGGACTTGAAACCGGAATTTCCTCCATATTAGAAGATTTCTGTAACCACTCTCCTAATAACAATTAAACTTGTAGGAAGAACTTTTCTTTCTTTTTTAGTAAAATTCCAAAAATAGTTAGTTTTCACCGAAAATAATCCATTGAATTCAAATTCCAAAATTTTGTGAATCATCTTCATAAGAGAGAGTACTTAAACGAAATTACTCACAAATGAGTAAACTCACTAAACTCGAAACATTCCATTTCTTACCTGGGAATACAGATAACTGGGTTTGAGTTAAAATTTTATTGAAATTTTAATACTCATTACCACTCATTGCCTACTGGCGAATTTCCGAGATCGTGTTGTCCATAACTAGTCCAAAAATACCAGTTTTGAGATACACTGTGTCAGAGAAAGAGTTTTTTTTTTATAAAATGGTCCATGTGTGTGAATGTTAAAAACTAGCTTTAGTTATATTGCGCTTTTATATTCTTTGGTGGAACCCGGAAATGTTCCCTCAATTTTTCCAACAACGGACAGCGACTGTAAGAACCTCATATATGTTTGTTATTGGTTCGTTTTAATTTGCTACATGATTCATTCGTCTTTTCTCCAATTCCTTTTCGGTGTACTTAAAGTATTCAAATAGAATAAATTTTAGGTATATTATTTTTTATTTATTCCTTGGAATGAATAACTTTCTCAGTAGTCATTTTACCTTTGGTGATTCTCCGATTGTTATATAGTAAAACGACTGTTAAGTCTAAAGGATACCATTGAATAAAGAACACATCTGAATAAATTTTTATCAATTTCCTGGCAAAAATACTTGAGAGTGTTTTCGGAAATAAGTTTAATCTCATTTTAGTGAGAAAGACGGTGATTATGTTTGAAAAAAAACTGTTACATTTTCGTTTTCATGTAAAACCACATCTCTCATAAACTAATTGTACAAATTCACTTATTTTGACCCTTAAATTAAGGACTGTAAAAACTTAAACTAAGCAAGAAAACTTTCTTTACTTTGGTAAGAAAATCGTTTAGAAAATGGTTCATGTATTTAGTCTCCTTATAAAAGCTCTTTAAATCTGTAAGGGCATCCAAAATATTATTGAGTTGGTGAGTTTAAAACCTGCCCTTTCGAAGGTTGTTTGCAGTAGTACTGAACTTGTTAGGACGCATCGTACAATTTCCTAAATTATCCTACAGATGATAGCAACCCAATATCAACTTCATTTGTAACCTCTTTTTTAACAATACAGTCCGATCAGAATTACTCTATTTTAGATAGATATTTGTGTTTCTTCTTACCGTACTCGTAAGCCACAGCATCTTAAATACAGTTGCCTAAAATTTTTGCTGCTTATCAAAAGTCATGCCAACTATTTTCCACATCTCCATTTGTAATCTAACGTTAGTGTTGAACTTTGAACGTATTAATAAAATTATTACTATCATTATTTTAATTTTGTTTATGATTTAATTTGTAATATATTAAAGTGGGGTAATGTTAATGGATCATCCGTACTAAGTTTTATACAAATAAATGTTTATGAAATAATCACTGAAATAACTACTTAATGTATAAACCTCTTTATTATAGATAATCATACATATGTATACTGCGCGTAATCACTCCTTTAGTATCTCAAACAAGATATTTTAAAAGTTTGTTAACGTCAGTAAGACACAAGACACTTGAAACTTCATTTTTACTAAAAATTAATTATCTTTAATTATGTGCCTCTCAGAAGAAATCAATTTTTTTTTTTAGTTTTTATAATCTGAATGTCCATAAATTGTAATCAATGTATACAATTTTGTTTTGGAATATTTTTAGTTTGTTTAATTATTGTCTTTATGGCCTTATACAGTCTGGGCTAAGACATACTTAGTGGTCTATGTATTATAGTGAAGAGTAGTCTTCAAGTATTTCAAGGAGATTCGTTCGTCATTTAAAGGGTGGAGTAGTCTCCTTAGACTTGTTAAATAAGCTTTTTTTAATTTCAGTGTTATGTAGGGAGTACATGTAAATTTAGAATTGAGTTTTACGCTAAGTTATTTCTTGAGAGTTCTTACATTTTATGACATTATTATTCATTTGTAAAAGTTTAGATATGGTGTTCTATGTAAAGATTTTTGGTTTGTTTCTTCTGGTCATTTAGTAGGTACTACTTCCATGACACCATGATTCTATGAATTTTGTAAGTTATCTAGGTCACTTAGAAGTGGCAAACGTAGGAATGTCGTGTGTCTAGATTGTGAAGAGAAAATGGCTCAGAAATCAAACCTTGTTAGTTTCTTTGAGAATGAAGCCGGTAAGATGGATGGTGTTAAAATTTAGCTAATAGAAAAGTTCATCTTTTCAAACGCGTTAACATTTTCCACCATTCTTTTGGTACTTGTGTGAAGGGTATGTAGCAGTAATAATTCTTTGTATAACTATAATAACTACTAACTAACTACAATAACTAGCTACAATACTTTGTATTAACATTGGAACCTATTTATAGAACCGCACCCTACACAAATTTAACTTAATTTACAAGTTTGATGCAAAACTTCCTTGCTCAGATCTTATTTTATTACTTTTTTTCAGGCAACCTATATTCTGGTTTATTCCTGTTTAATTGTGGCAGGTAATTTTATTAAGTTAATTAACGTATTAATGCCATGGCAGCACCAATCTTCTTAATTGATAATGAATGTTATTTTCTTACATAGGAACTATAACTTCAAGAACTCTAGCTTTCCAGGACAATGATGAGCTCAACCCCAATATACCTAGTTCCTTGTTGGAATGTTACAACAGCAGTTACATCACGACGAAGGATAATCTTTTACCCATGAATGTAAATACATTAATAGCACTTATAAGAAAAATAGAGGATGCAGTTGGAACAAATATGGACGTTAGAACTATGTCTAGTGCTTTATTATCCACGTAAGAATTGGTTTTTTAAAAAAATAACTAGTAACAAGGTTGGTTCTATTTAATTTATTTTTTTAAACATTTTAGTTTTCGTTTTGATGGCATTATTTATAAACCACAACTTGATCCAAGAGGAATACCATTTGCAGTTGAAGGAAACGAATTTGCTCTTTGGAAGTTATTACATGATACCATCATTGCTAAAACTGGATTTTTTATACCGAATGGTACTTTGACGTGGGTTGAAAAAGTAAGTAATCTATCCAAATTAAATGAAGATTTACCTCGGAAAATATTCTCGTTTTATTATTACAATTAAAACAACGGCATTAAGTAGTTGCTTACAGTTAATTCATTTAATCACAAATTTATCTGGCAAACAGTACTTACATCATCTAAGTTGTGACTTTTGGGTAGGAATTTAAATTATTAAAAATTTTCAAAAAATTACTTAATACCAATTTAACTTGCAGTTTTATCGTTCTTACCTTTATCATTCTATTTTTATCATTTTCATAAAAAGTCCACATCTATTACTCAACTATTGAAATTATCTCAGGAGATATACAACAATTAGAATAAACTTGAAGAAATATTTCAGTACCCCGGAGGTACACAACCTAAGTCCATTTTTTCAAGATTTATTTTTTTAATCTTTCTAATATAATATTTCTTCTTTTGTTACCCAACCATCACTTATGGTGCATCTATGCTACTTATTATCGACCGAAGATTTAATCAAAATAACTCCAGTGGGCTTATAAGTAAGAAAAAAACCGCAAAAATACTCTTTCATTTGCTCTCTTGTAAAAAATTTAAAATTGGACATAGTGTTGTGTACCTCCGGGGTACTGATTTTGAACAGACATTTTTAAAAGGTTGTTCAAATCAATGGACTTAATTGAAAAAATAGTACAAATCAATAAGGTTTAAAGCATTATAAGCGATTGATTCTTGTTTTTTAAGTTAATTCTATATCACATCATACCTCACATTTTGAAATAATCAATACCAACACATACAATAAAAACATCATTGCATTGTTTCATCTGTTTGCTTCAATTTTCTTGCTCTCCGTACCTTACTTACGCACTTCAGCTTAGATTTTTACCCATCGTTTTCCTTTCTTGCACAGTATCTCAGCGTGTGTATTTTGAAAGATCCTATCCTTCCTGATAAAGTTGTAAAAGAACGGTAGAAAGAAACTGTAACTAAACTAAATTAACTGATTCTTACTTATATTTATTTATTTTTTTTTTACTTTGTTTTATAGTGCACATTACACAGGATGTTGAGTATGTCTGTTGATCCATACGACAGGGGTGACGGTGATGAACCTTGTGCAAAACTTAATCGCATTCAATCATGGAACATTAGATACCCACGGGATCTATCTAAACTTAAAGATGTTGAAATGATACCTCAAAATGTCGGGTAAATATTCTTCAATTTTTAACAAAAAAGAAAAATAAAAAATTACTTCTTTTTCTTTTTAATTTGGAAATGGCAGTTTGAAAATATTTTTATTTTGTTGCTGAATCTACAGAATATAAATTTTCCAATATAGAACGAAAAGTCCTATTCTGAATTTCTTTTCATTTGATATTCTATCTTTTCCTTTTGGTACAAAAATAATGTTCCAACAAAAAATGAAGTATATGTAACCAACATGGAAGCAAATCATGTTCTGCAAAACTGAAGAAGAGTTCAAGAGAAACAGAATTTCAGAGAAGAAACTTTTTGTAAGAGACTAAAAGAGAAAGAAAGCTGCCCTCTTCACTATGCTCTGAAAAGGTGGAGGATGCCACACGTTCAACTCTAACCTTATTTCAATGCAGGTTCCTGAAGAGATTTCAATACAGGTTCCTGATGATATCTTCTCTACATGGTTAGCAAAGTATCATGCTACCGTACAGATCAGTCATTAGACAGCCTGTAGTCTCCGTTCATGCCTTGCAAACGCTTCATTCATCTATTTATCATTCCAAATTATTCTTGCCAACCGTACGAATCGCTCGGTCTATTATAAACATATAAATCTATTTTTTCTAAGCTTTTCGCTAAGTGGACGATTTTGTGGTTTCCTCCAGTTCTTACACATATCCCATAAGTAAAGTAATCGTCTAATTTTTCAGGCGAGGCTTAACGTCTAACTATCTAGTTAGGTGCAGTTCCATAATTTCACGACCATACTTTCTACAGCTTTGCGGTAAAAAGAATGTAGGGTCTTTGACGAGAGAACCACAGATTATGCTGGTAGATTTTCAAGCTGCCAATTTAACCCTAGATTGTAGGAGTCTTTTTTGTCAGCATCTTTCAAAAAATGTTTTTCTAGAATATGTTTCATCTAAAACCGGCTCTTAGACGGTCTATTTCAGCAGGAGGCATGCTTGCGCAGCCTAGTAGGCAAGTCTTTTAGACAGAGATTGCACAAATAATCTCAGATATCTTAGTTCATAATCTTTAACTTTAGACTAATCTTTATAGTTAATATTTAATAATGCCTAAAGTTTCAGTTATTTCTTACTTTTATCCGGTAGGAATCTTATTGGTCATTTTATAATGAACATTATTCTTACATTTTTATGGTGTTATACTTATATATCTTTGATTTATTTATTTTATTTTTTTTAACAGAGGAGAAAGTCGAATCATTAATGAACAAACTGAAGACCAGGATCAAGTAGGGTATTTTGTACAAGACCTGAGCAATGACTATCCTCGAAGTTCATGTCCTGTAGAAAATGGTGTTATTCGAAATCAGTAAGTATATTTTTTATTCTAGTGAGTCTTAAAACATGAATTTGATACTAGAGAAATTCATTGTTTGATAAATAATAGGACATACTTGCTCTTTTTTAATCGCTTAAACTTAAAAATGATAATTAATTAAAATGCAAATTTCATCTTTTTCTTTAGATATGGTGGAACATTAGCTCCGGGAATAGTACTTGCCGGTATAGCTGCAGGATCTCAACCTCAAAGTATCCCTCCAAGAAATCTTTTCTTAATGCAACCGAGAGGAAACATTGGATTAAGGAGGAAAACCTATTCTTCAAATCCTGCCTATCCTATGAAACCCAGCTATCCAAATAGCCCAAAAAATCCTAATTTTAAACCGAACATGAACGTGTATGCAAGTTCTTATGTTGGAGCTCAGCCAAGAACATTCTTAGCCAGTCAATACGGAAATAGTTACAATGGAGGTAGCACGGGTGGATCATATGGAGATAGTGGTAATGGTGGATCTTATGGAGGCGGAAGCAGTGGTGGACCTTATGGAGGAAGTGGTGGATCTTATGGAGGCGGAGGCAGTGGTGGACCTTATGGAGGAAGTGGTGGATCTTATGGAGGTAGTGGTGGATCTTATGGAGGCGGAGGCAGTGGTGGATCTTATGGAGGTAGTGGTGGACCTTATGGAGGTAGTGGTGGATCTTATGGAGGCGGAGGTGGATCTTATGGAGGCGGTGGTGGCGGTGGAGGTGGTTCCTACGGAGGAAGTGGTGGATCTTTTGGAGGTGGAGGTGGAAATCCTTATGGAGGGAGAGGAGATCCAAATAATCCAAGTGGAAGAAGAGGTGTCGGTGGCTTCAGTGGCGGAAACAACCCACAGCCCACTGATCCATTGCCCATTCCATCAAATATTGACAACAAATTTGCTTCCACAATAGCAGGTATTGTATGCTTATTTATCTACCTGATATGTAGAACCAAAAATTGATTTGATCCAGATCGTGAGGCCATTCAGATGATCGAAAGCTTCGATAAAAAAATTAATATGCATCTAATGGCCTGGCATAGGTTGCCTGTGTAGATTTATTTTGAGAGAAAGGAGAAGAAACGCCAGTGCACGAATTGCAACAATCCCTGGATGGGTTAGTATATCTTAAGATTCGGTTCTTCGGACCAGAAAAATCCAACCTTCATAGTTTACCTAAGAGCCTACTACACTCCTAAGTCTAACCAGACATGTCAGGAGGGGTTGCAACTGGAGTGGGTGCTTCAAAACTGTCATTTATATTTTAACAATTAAAAATATGATTTCTTCTTTATGTTCAGGCGAATTAGCTTATGTTGCCATTTGGATGGGACCTTTGAAAGGAGGTATGGTGATCGGATTGGATGGTGGTTGGAATGACACTATAATGCCTAAATATTACTTTCAGAAAGGTTACGAGCCGGATGCACTTTCCGATGCCAGGATAAGAGGAAGTGTTGATGGTTAGTATTTTAGTACGTTATGAATAAATTTTTTTTATAAATTATTATTTTTTTTCTTCTGTTGTTTTAAATCTAACTAGAAAACATACGATATTAGTCGTTTAATTTTGCTAATTATTTCCAGGTTTACTTTTAGCCGTAAATATGGAAAATTGGATGAATTCAGTTCGTAGTAACTTAAAATTATCACAACTATTAAATATGTATTACAGCACTAAAGGTGTATTCAGTACAGACGTTAAATCATGTAAAAGAAGAGATTTTTATGAGCAGATTGCACCAATAAATGCTCTTAAAGATCAGGTATATTTCTTTTTATTTATCGTGCGTGGATGGCGTGCAAATATCCTGGCAATGTTATTGATTTCAAAAAATCATTTTTTTCTTTTTTAATTAATTTAATAAATAGTTCCTTTCAAAATTCCATTGAATGCTTTTAAACTCGTTCAAAATTCGAGTGCCTCACAGCTTTGAACCATAACCATTTTTCAGACATTATAATTTTTGTTGTTCATTCTTTTTGGTGACTGATTTATGGTTTCAATAGGATGGAAAAATAAATGCCATTTCAGTGGAGTAAAATTTATTTTGCCGAGCTTTCGACCTAGGGACTAGGTCATCTTCAGGGCTAGTTTACAAAGTAATACTTTTACATTTCAGGGTTGGTGTGTCTTCTGTCTTGTCTGTTCATGGACGGAGTTCATGGACAAGACAGAAGACACACCAACCCTGAAATGTAATAGTATAACTTTCTAAACTAGCCCTGAAGATGACCTAGTCCCTAGGTCGAAAGCTCGGCAAAATAAATTTTACTCCACTGAAATTGCATTTATTTTTTCATCCTATTATAATTTTTGTTAAAAATCCTGAGACATGAATTCGAAAATTCCCCTTTATAACAATAAATAATAATAATTTAGATGGAAAATTCGCAACAGTAATTTGTTGAATTTCCCTTTTAGGCATATGCAGCCGCCTATGCTTTGGCTAACTTAGCTCCGTATGTAGTGCCTATGTTGCCACAGTTTACAAGCGCTTCTGCAGATGCTATTAGATCCCGAATACGTAAGTGTTGCTGTATTTACCTTTTTCTTTACAAAAAAAAAAAGTTACTTTTTTTTTCTTTTCATTTTTACGATGTCCAAGGTTAATTTATTATTTTCCAGCTTCTTTGCAAGATCCCATTTGTCCAACTGATGTTAGCAATACTCCAAAACCTGCTCCAGTAATGGATTTAACAGTAGTAGTAGATTTTAACTGGGCATTCAATGATTTATCACGTATACTTCAGTAAGTATTGAGATTCATCTAAATCAGTAATAAATGGCATTTTCAATTCCATATTTTACTTAATTAAAATTATTTTGCACCTTTCAGATACATTGTTGATCACTTAGAATTGTGGCAATTTGGGGGAAATTTCACTTTGATAAATGGAAAAGATGCTTCAGTAATAATCGAATCCAGTCATTCACCCTTAGATTTAGCCCAGAACCTCACCATCTATTCGTATGGAACTGGTGAGCAAAATTTAAGTTCATGAGTACTAGCCGTCCTAAAGTTGTTCTAAAAATGTGCTTTTTAGAAAATTTCAGGCGAGAAAGATAAGTAAATCTGAAATTGAAATAGAAAAATTTCTATTTGTTATACTTTTTTCAAGGAGCTTTAAGGAATTTTGGTATATGTATTTAAATTAATTGAAACATAAGAGAAGCTGATTAGCGTTTGTTAAGTAATTTATTAAGTGAAATTTTATTCTATTGAACGATTTCATTGGAAGATAAGGGAATTTACAATAAACTATCTCAGTAAGCAATCAGAGATATTTAATAGTTGAATTCATTAACGCAGTCAGAAATACTAGACATTAAAATGAATAAAAACAGCCTGTGTTTGTTTGAGTTTTTGTATAATTTCGAATTTCTTGTATTGAACCGTAGATCACGAGGAGGTACATTGGGCGAATATAAATTTTGGTATTTATTTTATATTAATTTTTATGTTCTATTTAGGTTTGCTCAAAATTTGGCCTAACAAAGATATTATTAAATAAACTTTATTGTTAAATAAATAAATCTGCAATAGATCATGCAAGTATAAGTTTCATTCTAAATTTTGTTCTCAACTGAGGATTTGAACTAATTTAAGAGACTTATTTAAATAAATTATCAATATCTACAAACTATTCACCAAATTGTTTCCTAAATCAAAGCAGAACTAAATTTAAATATTGTTTATTTAAAGACATTTTCCATAAAAATATTAATAGTTCTCACTTTTATTTTTCAGGTGGTTTTGATTTCACAAAAGCATTGAGCCAATTAAAAATTAGATTTCAGAGTAAAATGGAAAACGATAGGCAGCAATTTTCAGGAGGTGGGATACCTAGGATTGTATTGTTTATGCCATTTTCTCCGAGTACAATGAGTGAATCTGAAACTTGGAGTGCAAAAAAAAGAATTGAATATTTTACTCTACAGATTCCAGGTTAGTTAGTTTAATTTTTATACTAATTCATTAAACTCATCATCATTCATTTAAAAATTCATTGATTTTACTATATTGTCTTAGATGTTAAATTCTATTATTTGCTGGCTGGTAGTAAAAATTCTTATTCAACATTCACGGACAATCCAAAAAGAGATATTTTTGTAATGACCCCTGGAAGTGACATTCCAACTTCAATGGACCCCTTAATAAATGCCCTACAAACAAGTATGTTAATAAATCTCACAATTAATGTATATTAGTGTGTAAAATTGAGAGATTAGTGAGTGGACAAACTTTGAGATTACAGCAAGGTTTTGTATTCACCTTTACAATAACCTTAATTTTATCAACAAAAAAGTTCCAAGTTAACTCTCTCTTACTTTAGAATTTGATATTTACAGCTCCTCGAAGAATTATCGATCCAAATTGTGGAAAGAATTGGACTGGCAGTTGGTATAATGAGGTTACTTTAAATGGATATTTAGATAGCGGGGAAATTCATTACTACAGGGTGCATCCTAATTACTTTTTTAGAGGAGTGAATGCTAAGATAACTGTAAGCTGTCAATCCATATCATATATCATTTCCATTACGTAATTAGTACGTCATTGAATGGTACAGTCTATAGTTACTGGATTAGTAATAATAATTAATTTTCAACTTTGAATTGCAGATTTCAACCGAAGGGAATGCTCCAGTACTTACAGTTTGTAGTTCGAGGGAAAATCCGTTACCAATTGCCAACTTGTCCAAAACTACATCAGTAAATTGTAAACAAATAACTGGTGGTACACGTTATGAAATGTACATCACAAATGATTTTTGCAAGAGTGTGTACTACGCATTCCAGTGTCAACCATTCTATTTTTCAATTGCCAACACTCAAGCACCATCAAAGACACAAATTATTGCAAGTTGTACAGGTACTGTTGGTCTGGTTTTGTTTTACAATATACACTAATCTATATCTTTATATTTAGTTGTAGAAGGAGAAGCGGGATGCCAGGTAACGCTATTCCGCAGTATGATATATTTTTAAGTATAGAAAAACTGGCCACTGTCTATCAGATAGTGCTAGTTGCAATACCTTGGTGCTACTGAGATTATAATAGAATGATTATCAATTTCTGAGTTGTAGTTTTTCTCAGACATCCAGGATGTCAGTGTAAGAATATGAATATTAGTATATCTTTTCATGATGCCTGGCATTCAGTACAAAAGTGTAATTAGAGGGTGCTTCTTCAAACTCTGATTAGCAATGACCTAGATTGACTAATCAACATCCATGGTACCTGACCTAACCGCAAACAACATATTACAGTTTCTGTTTTTTTATAAGTGTAGAAGGGTTTACCTTGTCTTAGTGTTAGAATTCCCTTGATTATTTTTTAAATTTTTTGTAGTTTTATTTTTTCAAATTTTCGCCTCCTATATCCTCCCTTGGGGTGTGCCTATGGATGGTTTAATATTCTTATTTACTTTTTACAGATCAAGAATGCAGAGATCCAGATATGACAAAATATACCATCAGGCATGTTGGACTAACTTGTTACAGTGGTGTGTCAAATCTAGTTATTTCTATTCCTATACTATGCATTACTTTACTTGTTCATTTTTCAAAAATACTTTGATACCTTTAAATAATAATTCCTCTTTTTTGGAGTTAGAGGACGTAAAAAAAAAAGATCAAAAATGTCAATTGTTATGAAAATTTAAATCCAAGTTTAGAAATTCCTGTCAACAAGAAACAATATGTATGTTTATTAAATTTTGGATCATTAGAAATATTTAAGTATTATAAGAAATCATTTTTGTAAACTTGCCAAATTCTTTTATAATAAAATAAAAAAAAGAAAGAAAAACTTTTGACAAAAGTCTTTATTTTTATTGTAAATGTTTTACTTAATATTTTTTTTTAAATTGTATTAGATATTTATTAAATTATTAGATTTATTAAATATTTCAGATTAAATGTAAATTTTTATATAAATAGAAAAAAAGTGGTAATGTATTTTTTTATAATTAAACTTACTTTTTATTCCTTGTATAGTTTGTTAAAAAGCTTCTATTAAATAAAGAGAGATAATACATTTCTACTTCTACTTACTTTCCCAAGCTTCATGAGGAAGTATTACATTTTATTTCAAACTATAACTCTAAAGAAAATAAAAGCAACCATCCATTGAAGCGATCTCTTTTATAAAACGCTCATTCCAAAAACTGAATATGAAAATTATTCCAAATAAGCTGAGTTGTTAAACTTTCTAATGAATTTATAAAATTATGCTTACAACATTGCTATTTTTCATTAAATTATTTCTTCAGTATTTAGTAATACTGATTCATTTGTTTTAGGCAGCACTTTACAGCTCAGGGTGCTGTAGAAGTTTCTAGAAAGACAAAATATAAGGATAGAATGAAATTTTTATTAATATTCATCAACTAGAAAGATAATTCAGAAAGCACTGCCATCATCTTAAAAATAGTTTTTTATTTTAACTAAACGCAGTATTTATCTAGTTAAAAATACTGTGTGTACGTTCTATACCAAACTAAATTTACTACAAGAGATATTACATTCGATACGTTTACGAAAAAGTAAGAAAAACAAATAATTCTTTTCCGTACAGCATTTTCTGTCAACCAATAAACAATTTTTTTCAATATTTGTGTTTGATGCAGTAAGGAGTTCTGAAAAGGTACACTTAAGATCAAAGTGAAATGACATTAAGAAAGATAATCTTTATTTATCCAGAGAACTTTCAAATAAAAGAGCTACCCAAAAATCTTCAAAAATTTGTTTTACATTTGATAAACCTCTTGTTTTCAAATATTTTGTAATCAATAATTGATTCATAGGGGAAGCAAAATTTTATTAAAACGTTTTCAACAAACCTCTTGAAATGTGAAAACAGTAATTATGACTGATTAATATAACATTAATCATCAAATTTCAATAATTGCGTTCTACTTGATTGAGTCATAAATCGATTAGGTAAAATAAAAACTCTAAACTCTGTAATCCTGTCCTGCCTCAAAATATAATCAGAACTGTAAGAAATCATCATCCATATTTATAGATAGTAGGAAGATAAGTGCAAAAGTGAAGAACATTGAACTTAAACTCATATTGAATCAATAATAGCTGCAACTGTATTCAATTTATATCCTAATAGAATAGTTAAATATTTTTTAAATTAAAATTATTTTTTTAATATAGATTGAAATAATTTTCTTCTTTTATAAGGTAGGATAAAGTGCATATCAGTGCTAGATAAGATGATAATATCTTCTTATCTTTTTTTACACCTTTCATATGATTCAGTTGGCTTCAAGCAGTTTGGTGGTAAAAATGTTTTTGTCTTTAACAAGTGCTGAAATGTAGTGAATTAGGGCATATTAAGATGATTATTAAATGTCTATTAGTTAGCTGCCTCATTGTACTATCCTTTAATGGTACATATTTTTCTGTTAATTAGATTTTTTTTTCTTCTTTTTTTTACATTCATAAATTTCAGATTTATGTTATTCTGAACTGTTTTTCGCCATAAATGACAGTTGTTAATGAAATAACAATTGTTATTTACAATTGTTTTTAAAAAAAAACAATAAAAAACAAATGAATATATTATATATATTAATGAATAGTGAAATAAAAAGAAATGTGATTATTACCACTAAGATGATTGATTTTTAAAGTTCAGTTCAAGTAAATTTTCTTAACTACTCGGAAGAGCAAACCATAATATTGTGAGAACCTCTCTTATATATTTACCTAATACTTTGCTTATTTTCTTTGACATAAGAGTTATAAAACAATCCAATGAAATTTATAGGTTTGAATGATAGTTTTCAAGATTTCACCTTTAAAAGCAAATAATATTTTGTTAAAATATTAAATTTTCGTTTTGAGAACTTTCACCGTTTTGAAAGAACTTTCCATAAAGTTCGATGAGCCCTACTGGTATTAAAGCGTCTCAAGTGTTGAGAGTAAATACGTAAGAAAAATCTACCTTTTATTGGTAAATACATTCGTCGCTGAGTCGTTTAATAAGTTACTTTATATCATTTTTTATTTCCTTCAGCTATTTTCACAACTTTGATTTGGAATCAATCATTAAGTTCTCAGTACAGTTCTTTTCTGATTGATTGATTGGAAGAACGCAGGAAGAAAAAAACTTTTTAGAGTTTATTAAAAACACGGAACTGTATAAAAACCCTTATACAACTGCCCTACCGGACAGTTTTAATATAAAGTGCAATAAAGTTAAACATTAGAGAGACACTTTCAGTTAGCAAATCTTTATGAATGTTAATGTTTCTAGATGCTGAATCACAATTTGGATCAATACCCACTCACCTTCTTGAATGCTACCAGGACGACCTAATTATTCTTCCTATGTCCATGACAACTTTAATAGACCTAATTCGTAAAATAGAGTTAAACACTGATTACATTATGGATATGAGAATGGTAGCTAATTCTATTATGAAAAGGTAAAGTATGCTGATTATTACTTCTTTTTTTGAATAAATAACCTGTATTTTTAGCGGTGTGTTTTCCTTTAAGATTTTGGAGAGATGGTATTGAAAAAGATCCTAACATATTTCCTTATCCTGGAATGCTGACTTACACTACAGCAGGATTTCAGTCATATAAATATTCATTAGTTTATTCCGGCTTATTACCTGAAACAGGTAGTACATTTCCAAATGAAAGTCTTTCAATTAACGAAAGGGTAACGACACATAATTTAATTACAAAAATGATACAAATGTTTTAAAAATATTTTGAGTAATTTGTATAATTGAAAGATTTAAATTTAGTGCACCCTACACTTTATTCTGTCTGGATCTGTGGATCCCTGGGAAAGAGGCGATGAAACGCAAGTTTGTAGGGACGCCGCCTTGACATGGAAACAAAGGTAAAAAAACATTATTATTTCTTAAACATTTTATTCTTATAAACAAAAACTTTCATTATTGTAAATTATTCAATATTTATTTGAACACTTAAAGAAAGTGTCATTTATTCAAGAAGAATCTCTTACGAACTGACCGGCGTCATGAAAAGCGCTTGCCCTATAGAAAAAGGAGTAATATGGGCAGATGGTTTTGGAACGATTAATGCAGCTCATGTAATTGCTGCGATTGCTATGGCACTTCAACCAATGCAAGTAACCCAGTTGGCACTAATTAGAAACTATAACCGTGCTCCTTCAAAGCTTAATTTTGATAAATTGATTGACAATTTATGGGCAACCACACTAAGCGGTAATATTTATTGTATTATATTTTGCAGTTTAAATGATAAAATACCAACTTTACTCTCTCGTTTTATAAACTTTAAGTAAAATATTATCCAAAATAAGTATTATGTTATAAAAGACGATTTTTATTCGTATGATCACAAATCATACAGTAGAACTATTTAAGTGAGCATTTGGTCCATCATTATATTCAGCCACATATCTTAAGAGCCATCCATTTTTTAAGAGCTGTAGCAGAGGATACTTGGGGTTCAGACCTTTGAAAGTCTCTGCTGTTTTTGCATATGAAAGAAGTTATCAAACATGAGTGTCTTTAAAGCGAACTTTGTGAAAGAACCATTAATACATAAACCTTTAGTGCCAGGCGGAATTTGTAGTGAGCTAACCTTTCTTTAAATTGGTGATTTAAATATTTTCATCTCGCTAATAATATATTCTGCTTAATTTTTGAAAATATTTTTGGTAATCGACTATCTGAAGTTTATTTTCTAAATATTTAAATATTGCATTCTTTCATAAAGATACCATACAATTACTTTTTATTCTTCTTTAAATTAAGACCTCCATCGATTTCTTTTTAGTATCATATAACTATTTTAAAATAAATGTGTATGAAGACCAATGAAAAACCTTCATTACCATCCAGTAATTTCATATTAACAAGAGAAATTGAATGATAAAGAGAATACGTGGTAATCCAAACGAACATGGTGCATAATGCGAAATGCAACTATTGGTACAAATTTTAATGAAAAATAAAAATAGATTACGTGTACGATCCGTTTGCAAAAAATATGGCGTAAGCTACCTAAAGGCAATTGTTATTTTTCAATTCCTTTTGTATATAATAAAAATCCAATATTTTCAGTACTATTTATTTTAAGACTTTAATGAAAATCAGACATCTGTCACAACTATTTAGGTGATCTAGCGGAAGTAATTGTCTTTCAAAAGCCGTTGACTAATAATGTCACCTTCGGTGCTCCTGGAAAATGGAACAATACCTATTTGCCTACAGATTACTACATGTTAGCGGATCAGTTTTTCTTAGATTGTAGTTGTTGGCAAGCTACAGATGCTGAAATTTTAGGATCTATTGATGGTAATAACAAATTATTCTAAATATACGTATATAAAAAAAAATTGAATTAAATATCCAATGCAAACAAAATTTAAAGATCCATAAATATCATCCATAATAAAGGTATTTAGAAATTATTAAAAAAAAGAAAAAAAAAATAAATAAATACATTTTTAGGTTTAATTTTAGCCAATGAAGCAGTTAAGTGGAGTGATTTAATGTACAGTTTGAAGCTATCACAGTTATTGGAAATGTATTACACAAATATTGGAGGAAATTTCCCTGGCCAGATTCATGTATGCAACAGAAGAAATTATTTCTTTGACAATTTAAAATCCCAGCATGACATCATCAAACAGCAAGTAAATAATTATTATAAGCACAATGTGAGTACCGACTTTTAAACTTTATTATTGGCCATTCAATAATCCGATATAATTTATTTTTTAGACTACGAATTTTGCTGAAATATTAGCAGCAATAGCACCTCATTCTTTTGTAAATAATCAGGAATATATAGAAGAAAATATTGAAGAAGTTTATAAAAGATTTATGGATTATACAGGTAAGTTGTGTTTAAGTTTATTATTAATAATGTTTCCTACATTTTTTAATTTTATTTTGTTAACAAGGTGTTTTTCCTTTTTTGATTATGTTTTATTTAAATCATTGTCCTAGTATAGTCTCTCTCTTCTAAGCTAAAGCACAATAAGTTGAAAAACTCTAATTACAACTAGCATTATTCAGTTAGAAAAGTCAATTATTAGGTGTAATAAACGTTCTACAGCCTGCAAACTGCATCATTAGCATTAGTGCATCATTTATTAACTTTGTTTTAGAAGCTTGATAAAAATTAATTTTGAACTAATGTGCATTATATTATTTTCTGCACACTATACCAGATTTGGTCTGATTAAATTTAGTGAAGACCAATCATGTTAGAAGAAAGGAGGATGAAGTGAAAAATATAATGTAGAATAGCCTTCAGCAATTAAGAATTCGTTAGTACTTAGGTTCAATTATGGCCTGAAATTATGCCCAATTAAGTAACCTAACTACAGAGAATGTTTTTGGAGCATAATTTAAGTGCTGTAATTAAATTCGACATTAAAAAAAATTTATTATCAAATAATTTGCTAATGAATACATTCATGAAAGATTTTCTTATAATTTTAGCAAAAACTCTTTGGGACGAAGTCTCCTGTCCGAAATTTACTACAGCTTTACCTAAGTTACAATTAAATGTAATCTATGATTCTACATGGTCGTCTTACGATACACTTCAGTTTCTAAGGTGATGATAACATACTTATTTCTTATTGATGCAAAAAACACTCTCTGTTGATATGACAGCTTGGCAATACAAACTGTGAATTAAATTAATGAATCCTTTACCGAATTGTAGAGAAAAGTCTGCTCTATAACTGGTATAAACAGCAATGTTGTAGTAGTAATAGTTAAAGAGATATAGAAGGTTCAATTTTCTAGGTTTTGTAAATCGTTCGAATTTCAAACCTTTATATCTCTGTTCGTGTTGTTCAGATTTTAATGAATCCATTACCGATTTGTAGAGAGAAGCCTGCTCTATAACTTTTATTTTTTCATTTATTTTTTATAACTGTTTTTATTTTGAAACTGTAATTAATAGTTTGATTATAGATTAATAGATATTGCAGTCAATCTAAGTTAAATGGTGTGCTAGTTGAACAATTTTCTGAGTATGAAAATAGCTAGCATTGGGGTCCGTAACATCTAATAATTTATAGAAAATATTAATGAAAAGTTAATACAGTAAATAACTCGAATGATATCAATGAAATATTAATGAAATGATGGGTACTTGCTGATTTGTGTACCTTTTAGAGTTTAATAAACCCTTATACATAGCTTTTTAAACTGAAAATCTGTTGGAAATTGGATAAACATGATACTAAACCATTTTTAGCCGACTTAGTTCATTAGTAGATGTATCTATTTATGGGAGTCGCATAACAGTGATAAATGGGGCATCTGGTGCAATCATTGTGAACTCGGGAACCACTCAAGGAGATCTCTTTTTCCAGTGGTCTAATTTCACAGATCCCTCTAAAGGTACCAATTTCGTTTTGTGTTAACAAATTATTTAAAAGTATAAATTTGTCTATTCTATATCTAAATAATTAGGTTTGGTCTTCAATTAAACTAAGCAAATAAATTACTTTCCTTTCAGACGTAAAATCAACTAATTTAGTAAATGGATTTTTAAAGTTGAAAACATTAGTTGAAAGCTCAAGCAATAACACAAATGGGTGGTCAAGTAATCCATCAGGAATTGTAACAATTGTTTTGGGAGTTAGTTCTTCATTGACAGATGAAGATTTCTCAAATATTCTTAGTATATTGAAGAATATCAAGAATGAATGTCCAGGTAACTCATTTTAAAAATTAAATTAAAACAATACATATCTTCTAAAAGTGTTTTTATATTTGTTTCTAATACATGTAATAGAATTCATCCGGGTAGTTATTAATATACAAAATATTCGAAAAGTAAAGGTTGTTCCAACATATAAATTTAAAAAAGATCAAGTTCCATTAAAATAGAATACTTCATTGAATGTATTTCGAATATGTGCAATTAATTCAAAGTCCTTGAATATTTATTTTTAGATATGACTTTCTTTTATATAATTACAAAATCGAACATTCGAACATTTAATAAGTTTTTATTAATATCCAAATCTGAAGACGACTCAATAATTATAACTGACACTAACAATCAAGATCGTATATTGAATGACTTAGGTAATTTTAACAAAAGTAAGTAATCTGTTTTTAGTCTTCAATTTATTTCTTTTCAAAAATAAATCTAGAGAAATATTTGAAATCTTTTGTATTTTGGCTTCATATTAAGACTTTTAACTTATTAAAATCTCTAATTCTTAATTTATTTTTTTGAACTAGTACCAAGAATGTTAATCCCATCTCCTTGTAATGGAAGTAAAATATTGATTGAACAAAACTTTGATGAATACGTGACCCCAGAACTAATCTACACTTACAGAATACACTCGTCTTATTTGTGCTCTGGTAATAGAACAGTTACGTTGAAGGTAAATTTTCAAATCATTTTAAGGTATATTAGGTAGAAATCCTCGGATTACAGTCGATGATAATACAAAATTTTGGATGTTAGAATCCCTTATTTGCACCAAAAAAAGTCATGTTTTATTATTATTGATTTCATTTCCTCTTAGACACATTTCTATGTTTGTCTTAATTGAGAGTGGTGAATTTGACGAAAGTCGTATTAATTTTTGTGTAAGGTGAGGCACAATTTTGTGTCATTAATTTCTAATAACAAACTAAATAAATTAGAAATTGAAATTTCCAAAACTGACTAAACTTCATGTTTGAAAAAGGTGATCGAAATATTTGATTACAAATATAGTAAGACTAACACCAAATACACTGTATATTAATAAGAGTTAACCAATTAATTTTGCTTTAGTTAACAAACTATGATTATGGGAGTATTGATGCTTGTGTATCACGTGATTCATTCACAAAAAATTTAAAAAATGCAATTTGTAAAACAGTTACACATTTTGATGAAACTGAATTTAATGTAAATAATACATTAGAAACTCAAGACTCTAGTTACAAACCAATATACCTTAGAGTACAAGGAGCAAGAAGCACCAGGAAATGCACTGGTAATTTATTTATTTGGTTTAATTTCTGTACAATTTTTAAATTTAATGTTTAATGAAATATCAGATTTTAAGTTAAATTAAGTTAAGTTAAGATAAACTGAAGACTTTTAAATATCTTCACATTACATCCATTATTTAGTTATAAATAAAAGACAGTTCATTTAAAAAAATCTTTTACATAAAATATAAATATATATTATTACAGAGAAAGGCTGTAGATTTCCTGATCAACTTCGGTACACGATCACAGTGACTGGACTAAAATGTGTTAAGGATCTTCAGGCAACTTGCGATTCTTGTCAAAAAAAGAGTGACCGTTTTATAACACTTATTATTATTTTTCTTTCTTTCTTTATTTATTTTTGTAAATAATCACGATTAAGTAATAAATTTTTCAACATTTATATTGTTTTTAATGTAGATATAAAATCTAATTCAGTTTTTTCAATCTTCATAGCATATTTGTTTTTTGAGATATTGACCGGCTGCAGATTGTTGCCCATCTTCAGAAATTGATGATTCAGAATTGCGTAAAGAAATTTGACATAAGACTTCTAATCGTTTGAAATCACACGATCTAACTACACAACATTATCTGAATCAGTTATCTTTAAAACAGGAAGTCAAATTTACCTAGAAAAACTTGATAATTTATTCTCTTGAAAATGAAAATCCCTAAATCAGTTGAAATCTTAAAAACCTTGCATACTGTAACGATGAAATCACTGATATTATCTAGCATTCAGGATAACAAACAAGTGTTCAACAAATTTGGGTATTTACTAATTAAAAAAAACATTATTATTTTTTTTTCTGAGTAAAGGAAGATGGCCAAATCGTAAAAAAATAAAACAAACAAAAAACAGATAATAGTTGCCAGCACGCTAAAACACTATTTCCCCATTCTTTGGATGGACCATTCTTGCTGGCAAAGAGGGCACCTAGAACAGAAAAAGGAACAAACAGATTCTGTTACTTTCAGTAAATATAATAAAAATATTAGCAAAAATTAACAGAAACAGGTACTTTTTAAATTAGCTTTAAATGCATATCTTTTTTACGTACCTATATTACATAAAATATATATGATTTATAAAGAATAATAAGTATTTAATACACATTCAACGTAAGCAATATAGTAGATATATATGGATGGTCATGAATGTTAAATATAGTCAAGTGTTCGCGGGGCCAGCCACTTCTTTCTCGCCTTGTATTATTTTCTGAAAATGAATTAAGAACTGCATTCGCACAAAAGGGTTAGGATGAAGGGAAAATCTGCTATAGAATTTTATGTACTGAGATTTTACTATGTCTTGCGTCAAAGAAATAATTTGGTTGTTAGGAATAATAATAATAATAATAATAATAATCATAATCATAATAGTAATAATAATAATAAAATTGACTGGCAATTTCGGATCGAAGGGTTTGTATACTGTTGAGGTTGGCATGTTTTGTGACTCCCAAGATTGCTAGCCCATAAATCAAAATGGTTGCAAATAATAACGATTAGAAAGAGATTTTACTTCTTTGTAAGATAAGCTTGTAAAGAAATCTGATAAGTATTTCTGAAACGTTCAAAGAGGTAAGTTAGTTTGGTTAGGTGTGTAGGTTCCATGCTGTTCAAATACCTGGATAGCGAACGTGATCTGCGAGTAGTTTAGGATATTTTTGTTTTTTCAAAAGTATTTTAATTTATTACGGTTGAGTAATTCATTATATCTTTGAATAATCAGTACACGAAATAGCTTTGCAAAGAAAGTTACAATTCCCATACAATAATTTGAAATTCTAACAACATATTTAATGAATTACTTAACGTAAAAAAAGGTGATAATTGGAATTAAAGTGGCACTCTAAGGAATTTGGCACACAATGCTAACAAAGCTATGAATTTAATTTGAAACAAGTTTTTGGAGAAATTTAAATTCTGGACAATTTGTCATTTTAATCCCAACTTTGATTTTAGAAATTTTCCTGTAACTAATAGAAGCTTTCATTTACATTGTAATTACATTCTTATTGTCGCCTAGGTCCCAGCAAGAACCAAGAAGTAAACGTTTTTAAAAAGATTTCCTGCACTTATTTTTATTACAGTGCTTAGAACGAAGGAACGTTTAAAAAAACATATTTAATTTGTTAGGCTCTTCTAAGGCAGATGTTCTTGTGATTTACTCGCTTACTCCCAATTATTATTTGTTTGAACGAGGGGTTTGTAGTAGAGCTTTGTATTTCATTTGTTTTATACAGCATTATTTGAATTCTTCAAGGAGCCATTATTCTCCTATCCTTCTCTAATCTTAAAGCTTAAAGAAATAACTTGTGTCCATTTGTAATGATTTCTTTTTCTAGAATGATTTTCTACAATTAATTTTTTCTATAATTCTTTTCATCTTCTTGATTCGATTCTGTCAGTCAATCCATATATATTATGCTCGTTAGAATATGAATGTTAAATTGAAATAAATTACTGAGAGGGAAGTAGATCCTCACACTTATTATTTAAAATCTTTAATTCAAAGTTCAAAAGTGGTAAAACCTATAACTAGCCACACTAGACAGTTGCAAAAAGAATAATAAAAAATTCATAGCATAAGTTAACTAACTAACCTGTTATTTTGTTTCACCCACAACGACATACAACAGTAATGAAATGAATGATTACAATCTCCCCAGACTACCACACAGTCCTGCTTTCCATAACGAGAATCTTGTTTACTTTCTGCTTGGCAGCGTAAGCACGCATCTGTAAAAGCAAAAACCATTAATTAGCATTTATTGAATATAATTTCAGCGTTGGTGATTAAGACGAAGTAATAGATTTTATTATTACTGCAAGAGAAACTCAACACTAACTCAGATGTACGTCATCAAGGAAAATATGTATATGTTCTGAAATTAAATTTGGTAGATAATAGTAAACGAGCAGCTATAATAGTAAAAGCTATTTTTTTTTCAATATTATTTATTATTACAGTTGTTTAATATTACAAAAAAACAAAAGTTTTAGAATTATAAATAATAACTAGAACTACACAGACATAACATACTAATAAAATTACAAAAGTGTGTTGCTAAAAGAAATTTCAATTAATTATTTTAATAAGGGAAGCCAAATAAATGTAACTAATAAATATAATTTATAAATAATAGCTACAAACATTAAAATATGAGATGACACATTCAATGTTACAATAAGCAGCGATTTGGCCTCGAGGAACATCACCCACTCCTTCCGAATTATGTGATATAGATGATGTATGAGAATATATTGTTTTGTGAAGATTTATTAACGGATTGTAAAATGTAGTTATCGGAGAGCTGATTATAATTAATAATTGCATTTTTAAATTGTTTCTGAAGTAAAGTAATACATCTAATTCTCAACCAATTTATTCAGAAGCCTTAAGGATTAAAGTATGAATTAAATTAGCATTTCTTTCTATAAAATTGTATCAAAAATGATTTTTTTTTTTTTTTTAAGGTTATTAACGGGAATTTGAAAAGATATGGAAGATAACAATTCCGATCAATCTATTAGGCCATGATTAATAAAGATTTTCGTACAAATTAACAATCTGAGATTTTATCTAAGAAGATAATCTGATTCCTGAGTGGAGCTGTTGCTTTTAAAGGCTACTAAACTTAAAAATTTAGGTTACCAAATAGGGCAATAGTAACAACAAGGAGGGATCTCTCTCTGTGACAAAAAACGAAAATTTGAGAGAATATAGGTCGTGGAAAATTTTCGTATGAGGATAAACCTGCATTCTACTGGCTAAAGCTGAAATAAAACCCAAGATATTTGTGGAAGATTCGTTAAAAACCAACTTTATTGATATAAAATTACTAAAAATTCCACCTTCTTTTTTTTTTTTTTAAATTCAACAAAAACCATGAAATGATAATTTAAAAAAAATATTTTGACTTCCTCAACAATAGGAAACAATGCTAGTATGTGGACAAAAAGCGTTTTTGAGAATGAAAAGAAACTCTAAGTCTAGTGGATTTGAAAGTTTTAGAGACTTAGGCAACAAACAACTTTTGAATTGTAAGGTGAAAAATGCAGACATATTTTTATTTTCATTTCAACCGTCGTAGCAAGTATGTTTAATGTATCCCTGACCTATTTTTGACTTACATTAATCATCTAAGGTATTGGTAACCCTCTCTGATGCATATGCAGTTTATGTAGAGACGTTCCTTGCTCTTTGTTCTAAAATATTCCACTAATGTAATTAGGATACAGTGCACACAAATTGTCTTTTAATAATAATACTCACGAACAATTTTTGAACAAAGAATGAAGAGACAACAATGAACCAACGAATTGTATTATTATAGTATTATTATTATAGTTTTTGAAAAAAAAAAAGAATTCTACATACTTATTCAGATAGATTTTAAAAATGAAATAAATTTTTTAAGCGTTAACGAAATTACTTTTTCAAAAATTACTATTTATCCAGTAGATTATGAATTTTTTTTTTAGACAACAGTAATAATTATTTGCATTCATAATTGATTTTCATAAATTAGGCAGGAAAATATACATAGGATTAAACTTGAGAGAAGCACATGAAGGATAGTTAACAGAACAACGTGGCTGGTGGCTCATTCTAACTAAGTTTATTTGTACTAACTCAGGAGGAGAGTACACAGAGCTTATATTTTTATTAATTTTTTTTGTGTCTTGAGTTTTTATAGACAAATAAGATTTTTGTTTTGAGAAATTACTTGTCTGCTTTTTTGATAACTTAATAATGCCAATAACTGCTGTTAATATTGTTTTATAGCGAACTTCTATGAATAAAAAGTTCAGTGAACTTTTTTAATTTAAAGCGTACCAGACTCGTGAGATTTCTGGAGTTTTTTTTTTCAAAGCATTGCCGACCTCTGGACTTTTTCTGTCTCGTTACAGACAACACTGTCAAACAAACAGTGTTGACTATCCAGTGAACTAATCTCTTCCCTAGGTGTTCAACAATAATCCTTTTAGAGAGAGAATAGAAAAAATCGAACATACACTACTGGATAATGGCAAAACAGTAGATCTTCGACTTCTTTCACAGTCAGAATCTTGTTTTGGATGGATCACTAGGATAATGTTTCCAATATGATCAACCAAACCATCCAACCAAAAAAACATTTTTTTTTTAAATTCCAGTTTCCTGGCAACAATGTATATCACATTAGCTTCTTTATTACTTTTTAATATGTCACTTTTCGTAAAATGAAAATTTAAAAATATGAAGAGACCATTTTACATTTTAAAAGTAGTTTTTTTTAACAAGGATTACAAAAACTATATGCAAGAAAAATTGGAAAAAATTTTATTCGTTTCTATAAATATATATATATATTTTTTTTAATGCCCAATAAATTTAAATTAATGAGGTAGTAAAAAATTATGACTGACCCCGACGTGATTTGAACACGCAACCTTCTGATCTGGAGTCAGACGCGCTACCGTTGCGCCACGAGGTCTTATGGTGAGGTAGGTTGTAGTTACCCCTTTGATCTTACCATAATAAAGAATAATAAATAATAAAATTCATTAATCCTTGATAATTAATTATTTTCATTACTTAATAATTTATTGTAAAAAAAAAAAACTAAGACTTTTGTTTCCGTTACACAGTATATTCACCAAACAAGATGGGCCCAATGTTAGGAAGAAGTAGGAAAAAAAAAAAAACTTCGACCCTGCCAGGATTCGAACCTGGAATCTTCTGATCCGTAGTCAGACGCGTTATCCATTGCGCCACAGGGCCCGTTGCTACTACACCTCGGTAACAATGTTCTTTAACTGTGTTTACATTTCTTAGCATTCTAATTATAGATACAATTATTTTATATGCGTTATTTTTTAAGTTAGTGTTTTCATTATATTTTTAGTATAAACAAATGAAATCATGTTTTGTAATATTTAATCTATTTAAGTACTTGAAATAGCTCCTCTTTCTAATATAAAAACAGCCCTAAAAAAAGCTTAATGTATGATGCAATATATCTATAATGACCATCATGCAATATTATACAAGCATTTACTGAGATATATGTTGGTGTACAAAATAAGTGAAAACTATTAATAAAAGGTAATAAATTGTTTTATAAATCACACGACTTCATTTCACTGCTAACTTCAACGTAATTTTCAAACTCACAAATTTTTTCGAACCCTAAACCTTTTTAGGGCATATTTAATTCTTATCAACAGAAGAAATCTACCCATCTCTCCTCACAAGAGTACTTTTTAATCATTGACTGTACCTTGTTATTTAAAAAAAAAAAATTGAATAAAAAAAAAATAATAATCAAATCAAAACGGATAGTTGATGCTAGATAGGATTGTTTGCAGGTAATGCTGTGTTAAGAAATACGTGAAAACTTTGCTTAACGATGTACAATTTAGATTTTTGATGATACTCTAGCAAAAAGTTTTATAGAAGTGCTTGAGAAGCTAACTGTCGTGGGTTTTATAACATTATTGCATTTAAATGAAATTAAAATTCTATTTACTTCACACCTAATTTAATAAGAGCGGCTTCTAAATTTCCAGTTACCACTCTGGTTTTCCAACTAAAGCATTAACTACAGAAGAATATACTAGAGCTGCTTTTGTCGTATTTGACTGGACTGTATCACTCTAAGAAAACAATATAGATTGGCCCCCTGATTCCACGATAAAACACGAGTAAAAATAATAAATAATTTCCTGATAATTCCTTAATTCATAATACGAATAGTAACGATAATAATGATAATTATCCGGCTTTCCGGATACTTACTTAATGAATTCTAATTTTCGCACTTATTGTATTTACATTTTATTTCAGGCAGGTTTTCAAATACGAATTGAGATGATTCGCAAACTGCACTTGAGTTCAACTTTTGAACCATATTAATGCTTTCATTAGAATCTTACATAACTTCTAATAGCTTTTAGAATCTCATTATAACTGAGCGGAGAATTGAAATAGGGATGCTTTATATCCTCAAAATGTAAAAAGAGGGAATGTAGGTGTTCAAAAATGTTTTAGGTTAACACCACAAAACAAAAGGGATAGAATTCCTTTTTAGTAGCCGATTAAATTGTTTCAGTGTGTTTTTATGTTTAAGATAAACATTTAAATTGCATTATAAATTTAAGCGTGCATCTATGTGGCAATAGTATACAATAAAAAGGTAATCACAGCTTGATTTAATACTTGCTAGAATATTTGCAAAAATAATACTCATTCCATATAAAATCTTTACATGTCAAGGTAATGATAAATAATAACCAAGATATGTAATAACATATATCTATCATATTTACGTTCATTAATGTATCTATTATTTACGTTAACTAAAATATATTGTCACTTAGTAGATAATTTCAGCGATTAGAATTTATTTGTCTATGTATTTACTGCGGGTGAATCGAGGTCATTAAAAAAAAAAAGCGACTGGATTGAATGTTTAAAATATTCACACATTCATTTCGTTTTTTGTAAATCTCTGTTAACGATTGTAGGATGACTCTTACCTTTTGATCAATAATTGATTTTTTTGAAGAAACAGTTAAAAGGATTTGACCAAAACTTTCTACACAGATATTGAACATCAAATAACTAAAATCAGTATTCCGGCGTTCCGGTTAATATGCACTTTCATTGCATCTCCTTGCACACTTCTAGAAAAGAATTGGAATGAATTTTTGTTGCCATAATGTAAAAGATGTTATTATTCTTCACCCTTGAGAATTCTACGCCGTGATATTCGGGCACAAACTCAACTAAACCAGGGCTCCAAAAATTAAAGACTTAACAGAAAATTGTTAGGGATTTAAATGTCCAAAAATACACACCCAAAAGATAACTGAACTGCCTTAAATGAAGCGTGTTGCAATATCCTGCAAAGTATTTCTACCAACGAACTTTTCCCCACTTCTAAACCATTTCATTGGGTCACAATTGCGAACAAAAGATTTCAATTTAGTAGCAAAAATACATGGTCAAGAGGCAAGCTATTCTCCAGTGATGGTGGCATGCTAGTTGCATAGCTAGTCAAATTAACTATCTAATTTTATAACAATTTATTAACCTAATTACACTGAGGTAGCTGTTAGGACCACGCCTACCTGTCAAAGCTCACTGTCTATATATACCTGAACAGTTCTGAAATCCATCCTTACGAGAAGCACACTAACGCTTCCTGGGCGTGATGAAAGGTAACTAGGATAAATCATCCAAACTGGCAATAATAATCTATCTTTTCTTTGGATAATTGAATCAATCATCAAAAAAGATGATCAGTTTTCTTCTAAGATCCTGATCGACGGAGCACCGATTATGCAATCTTGTCCTTTTACTTCAGTAGTATATGAATTTATCAAACCTGCATCCAAAAATCGCACACCCACAAACTAATTGAACTGCCTTAAATAAAAAAACTGTGCTGCCCTATGCTGAACAGTATTCCTAATAACAGCAATAAACTTCATCCTACATCATCAATGCCAGGAACGAAAAAAAATATTTCAATTTGGTAGCAAAAATACATGGTCAAGATGCAAGCTATTCTCCAGTGATGGTGGCATGCTAGTTGCATTGCTAGTCAATTAACTATCTAATTTTATAACAATTTATTAACCTAATTACACTGAGGTAGCTGTTAGGACCACGCCTACCTGTCAAAGCTCACTATCTATATATACCTGAACAGTTCTGAAATCCATCCTTACGCGAAGCACACTATCGCTTCCTGGGCGTGATGAAAGGTAACTAAGTTAAGTCATCCAAATTTTATATCAATTACAATTGTTTTGCAACAATTTATTTAGAAAAAGTAACTTCTATAAAATAAAATATAATGACCACATGCCTTTTAAAGTGCATCTTTAAATAGAAATAGAAGTTGGCGAACCGTTAAAATTCCACTCATAGTCCAATATCATTGTGCTTAGATTAGAACTTTATTTTATGCTTTCTTCTGCAATATTGCATCCAACCAGTCGTCTCCATAAAAGAAATAAGTTCGTGGCTATCGCCATAGTATCAGAAGATGGGTTTCATAGAATCTGTTGTAAAGAAACCACATCCAATGTCTTTATTGTGTCAGAAAACATTATCTAATCGGGTATTAAAGCCAAATCGTTCGCGAGAAAATCTTTCTACAAAGTATTAAGATCTCATTATTTTGCACACAGAAGTTTCGTGGCTGTCAAAGGGTAGATCTTTGGCTCGTTTTGTAATATTATATGATATTGTGGTACAATATTTTGAAAGTTAATAATGATATCAATATGCGTCACCAGTTAGAAGGATGACTTGTGTTTGACAGATATTTTTAATAGATTTAATGATGTTAAATTGCAGTTTCAAGGAGCGAATAAAACTCTTATAGGTAGACTAAGAATTGTTTCATTATTAATTGAAAAACTTGAACTATTTCTTTATAATCCATTGAAGAGAGAATTTCATCACTTTCCTAAATTACCATCAATAAAAAATGATGTAAATCGTGAGGATATTCACAGATATAGTAACAAACTTAAAATGGAAGAAAAAAACTACTAGAATATTTTAAACATAAATTCGGTAGAGGTGGAAATGAAAACCTATGGTAAAATAAAAAAATTCCTGTGTTACATCGAAATAGATGTAACAGAGTATTTCACTCTGAAAATTATCTCTGTTTATTGATAGGTTTTCCTAACTTATATCTTCGAAATTAGGCTTTAGTGCGAGGAGACCTTTGTTTGTTACAAAAATTGAGCCAGATATCGCCTCATCAAGTTATAAGTGCGAAAAAAATATTTCAATTTGGTAGCAAAAATACATGGTCAAGATGAAAGCTATTCTCCAGTGATGGTGGCATGCTAGTTGCATTGCTAGTCAATTAACTATCTAATTTTATAACAATTTATTAACCTAATTACACTGAGGTAGCTGTTAGGACCACGCCTACCTGTCAAAGCTCACTGTCCATATATACCTGAACAGTTCTGAAATCCATCCTTACGAGAAGCACACTAACGCTTCCTGGGCGTGATGAAAGGTAACTAGGATAAATCATCCAAATTTTATAACAATTACAATATAGTTTTGCAACCACTGTGCAACATTTATTTAGCAAAAACTGACTTCTAAAAATTAAAATACAATGACCTCATGCCTTTTAAAGTGAATGTTGAAACAGAAAAAGAAGTTGGCAAACCGTAAGATTCCATACTCATAGTCTAATATTCTTATACTTAAAACTTTATTTTACTGTACCAAGCTAAACTTTTAAAAACAATAACCACAAATTCAACGAAATTCTAATGAAAAAGCTTGGTACATCTTTAGCCTTGCAACGACAATGATTACACAATCCTCACTCAAATAATTTTCTTTGGCGTAACTCTTTCTACGACAGGACTCCAATATAATAGAAAAGCTAAAGAATCTATCATGAAATTCAAAATCTTTTTCCACAATAATGTACAATTTAATCAGCCATTTGAAGTTTTCGAATGAAGTTTCATAGTTACATATTCATTTCTAATCCTTCAAATCTGCTTTAATTTTTTTAACTTGGTTTGAGAATATCGTTTAAAAATGGAAGTACACAATTCAATGAATACTGTAATCGCTCTGTAATGTTCAGTGTTTCTTAAACCATAATTCCGCAATCTAAAAAGTAAGTGGAAAAAGGAAGAATAATTGTTTATATTTACTACTTAGCTTAGAACCTACTTCTTTCAAGGCAGTCCAAGGAGATGAAATAGAAGGCGGAACTTAAAGGTAACTATTTCCTGGAGCAATCTTACCACTTAATTCACCATTGTCCACCTTAAATATTATAAGCTCCCATAAAAAGATTTTCGGTAGGTTATATTCTTAACTCTATATACACTTAGTAACAACTCAGCTTCTCCAAGAACTAAAGGTTCTTCACCAACATCTGTCTGCAGAAGTTCTAACGATGGCATCACCCGATCAAGAAAGAAGAAAGAAGATGCTCTTTGGGAGAGAAAATCCTCATCCACATCGAGAGAGCGCAGAATATGCAAAACTGATCTGCCTTAATGAAGCTTGCTGCTCTATACGGTACAGTATTCCTAATAACAGCAATAAACTTCATCCTACATCATCAATTCCATTAGGCTATAGGAACGAAAAATAAATTTCAGTTTGATAGCAAAAATACATGGTCAAGATGCAAGCTATTCTCCAGTGATGGTGGCATGCTAGTTGCATAGCTAGTCAATTAACTATCTAATTTTATAACAATTTATTATCCTAATTACACTGAGGTAGCTTTTAGGACCACGCCTACCTGTCAAAGCTCACTGTTCATATATACCTGAACAGTTGTGAAATCCATCCTTACGAGAAGCACACTAACGCTTCCTGGGCGTGATGAAAGGTAACTAGGATAAATCATCCAAACTGGCAATAATAATCTATCTTTTCTTTGGATAATTGAATCAATCAACAAAAAAGATGATCAGTTTTCTTCTAAGATCCTGATCGACGGAGCACCGATTATGCAATCTTGTCCTTTTACTTCAGTAGTATATGAATTTTTCAAACCTGCATCCAAAAATCGCACACCCACAAACTAATTGAACTGCCTTAAATAAAAAACTGTGCTGCCCTATGCTGAACAGTATTCCTAATAACAGCAATAAACTTCATCCTACATCATCAATGCCAGGAACGAAAAAAAATATTTCAATTTAGTAGCAAAAATACATGGTCAAGATGCAAGCTATTCTCCAGTGATGGGTGGCATGCTAGTTGCATAGCTAGTCAATTAACTATCTAATTTTATAACAATTTATTATCTTAATTACACTGAGGTAGCTTTTAGGACCACGCCTACCTGTCAAAGCTCACTGTCTATATATACCTGAACAGTTCTGAAATCCATCCTTACGCGAAGCACACTAACGCTTCCTGGGCGTGATGAAAGGTAACTAAGTTAAATCATCCAAATTTTATATCAATTACAATTGTTTTGCAACAACTGTGCAACATTTATTTAGCAAAAGTAACTTCTATAAAATAAAATACAATGACCACATGCCTTTTAAAGTGCATCTTTAAATAGAAATAGAAGTTGGCGAACCGTTAAAATTCCATACTCATAGTCCAATATCACTGTGCTTGGATTAGAACTATATTTTATTGCTTTCTTCTGCAATATTGCATCCAACCAGTCGTCTCTATAAAAGAAATAAGTTCGTGGCTGCCGCCATAGTATCTGAAGATGGGTTTCATAGAAGTCTGTTGTAAAGAAATCACATCCAATGTCTTTATTGTGTCAGTTAACATTCTGTAATCGGGTATTGAAGCCAAATCGTTCGCGAGAACATCTTTCTACAAAGTAAACATTTAACAGGATTGAGTACTTTGAATATTTCAAAAAAATATATTAAAAAAATAAAATCATTTTTTCAACATTCAATTGTTCGTCACTTTTGTTCTAATTTTAATATTTTTTATTATTTCTTTTGAGAAGTTATATTTGGCATGTCTTTAATAAATTAGCATTATTATTATTTCTTTCGTATTTTCAAATGGAAGCATTTATTTATTTTGCATATTAATAACCTTCCAGCAGATGGTTCACAGCTAACTGTGAACTTTGAATTCCCATTCTATGTGTTAGTCTGTTTAATTACTAATCTCTTCTAATAATAATAGTTTTTTTTATCGATGACATCCTACACTCGATACTCAAATTAATCTCAAGGAATTGCTTTACAATCTAGCTAGTGGTAAGTCTAGCCAGGCATCAGGTGTTAATTTTAAAAAATTTATCCTAAGAATGGACTGCATTATATTTAATAATTACTTCTCATTAAATTATCTTTTATCTAATGAACAATTACCACTATCTTGAACAAAAATTAGGAGTTTCAATTTGTTTAAAAAAAAGGTTATCAAATTATGTTCATTAATACCCAATTGTTTTTGTTTAAAATATTTATGCAAATTGTATTTTTTTGACTAAAAATAAGGTATTTATGTATGCAAGCATGCTAACAACATTGCTGAAAGGGTCAGCTGATGAAATATATCGAAACCTATCGAACAATTTGTTGCTTAGTACTCTCTTCATCCCTGAGCTGGAAGACTACGTACTCCGATGGCCAATTTACTAAAGTTTAAAATAAAATTTGGAACCAACTCCCATGTAGGCGTGGGTTTAGACTCAGGTTTCAACAGATTTAAAATTCCGTTGAGCAAAACAAAAAAAAAAACAAGAACTCTTAAGGCTACAGTACTTGGCCTTCATCCTCCCCTAAGATCAGACCACTCCTAAGAGCGATGCCCCTTCTTTAGTTACTGTACGCCCTTGATAATGAACACAATGTCGAGTTTTGTGATTGGATACTTTATTTTTATTTAAATTTGCTAGTTGACTTCGTCAAGATCTTTAAATATAAGTGAATATGTCGAAATATCTCCAAAACAAAAAAATAGGTCTTTTTTTTAAATATTCTTTCTGAAGCCGCAAGCATCCATTTTCTCTGTTTCATTTGGACCAGAACCTCAATTTCTTCTAGAAAAAACCAAGTTAATTACTTTCTGTCACATTTATTATTACAATCGAGATGAAAGTCAAATAACTACTAAAGAGATGGTGCACAGAGATTTAAGCAAACAACTTGACCCGAAAGACCTTTTTTGTATTCCTTTAGCACAGCTTCGCTGCTCACTCAGTTTCGTAAGATGATGTAACTTACAAAGATATCAGAAACTGTGTAGCATCAGAGCACTAGAATGCTATAATTAGGATCTTCTGAGTTTTACGATATTAGAGAAAATTTTAAGTCTTTGTAAAGTCGTCAATAGAACTGGGACTGCCTCAAGAATCTACAAGTTAAAAGAAGTAAGTTTTAAATAGTAAAACATTTACATTAATATCTTTTTTACTTCTCTAATAAAAAGATAATGCCTTTATGATCAGAATTTGTTACAAAAATAAGTTTTAATTTGTAAATTTGACTAAATAAAAGGCCACGTCGAGAATGTGGGCCCACTGTTTATGCGTTACCCAATAAATATACTAATTTACTTCAAATTGTGCTATAAATATGTATTTCCTCAATAATATTACATAATAATGTTCATGACCTGTGATCTTATATGCGTACCGCTATCAACATTAGTGTTTTGCACTGTTTTTAACATTTGAATTATTCGATTAATTGAACCACCCAGCAAATACAGCAGAATTTAAAATATTGAATTCAATTGTTCATTAAAAGTCTTAATTGATGTCCTATTGCGGTATTAACACCGCCTAATGGGTATTTTAGATATACCTCGCAGATTTTTTTAGCAAAAAAAATTATTTCTTTATGTAATAATATATGATTCTCTTGTGAAGATCTTATCAATAAATTAATATCCTTAGTAAGAAAAAATTATTTATTTTGATCAATTTGTACACAATTAAATAATACTACAAGCAAGATTACTTAAAACAAAAAATTAATATTTGTTTTAATCAAGGTGTGGTATCACAAATTAACTGACATATTTACAACTTAAAATTTCTTGCCACTTTAATAATAATAATAATAATAATAATAATAAAAGTGTTAAGTAAAACTGTGAACCCTAAACAAGTCGACCTAATAGAAAAATTTGACAATCTTTACAGTAACACAGAAGGCATAAATCAACTGTTTATTATACTACAAAAGTACCGCGTTTTTCTTTACACAGAAGCTAAATACACAAGGAACACAGTTTCCTCTTTACAGAAGGCAAAATCTGAAAAGCTGTCATCATCAGATTGCTCATACAAATTCAATCAATCTTCTTGGCATTGCCTAGATAACTTAGCCGCTTTTAAAAGCTATTTCAAAACAGTTTTCTGAAAGTTAAGATCGTCAATTCGAGCAAAAGCTAATTTTTTGATGTTCTGTATCTTTTTTTTTTTCTTTTTTTTTCAGGTTTAGGCAAGCACTTAGTAATTATTAAAAACTATATTGATTTAAGCTTAGCTAAATATAAGTAACAAGAGTCCTGCTAAACATTTACTTTAAAAAAGAAGATTTACTGCCAAAGTGAAGTGGTCTATAGTAAAATAAAGTGAACTAGTCGTGCCTTAAATGGCTTAAAATATTTACTAAATTACCCAATATTCTGTCCCAAGGTAGTTATTAATCCCTACCTGAAAATACTACGCACAACAAGCTGACATAAATAGTTGAGATATTACATCAGAAATTATTTTAGGTAGTATTTCACCTCAACTCCAATTAAAGGTTAATTTAAATATAACAATGGCTGATTAATACTTCAAGAAATATTCTAGTTCTTTTAGTTAACTGTCTAAACTTAACAGATAAGACTATTCGATTGTCAATCATGCTTGAAGCAGGCCCTGTTTTTGGGTTAAGCCAAAATCTATGAAGTTTTTAAGAATTACTAAATTACTTGCTTAAACCTGAACAAAATAGTTACAGAACATGAAAGAGTTAGCTTTTTATTACAGTATTTCGTCACAACCTGGTTCATTAGCGCAGCGATATCCATTGCTCATTTGACGATATTTATCCATTATTTATAAATTAACTAAAATTAAAACTACTGCATCAATTCAACGTACTGAAATGTACGCACATATAAGGCTGTTACGAAAATGAGTGAAATGATGTACTTGTATAATATAAATTTATCATGTTCAGTCCGATGAAAGAAAAAAAAAGTATAAATGAAAAAAAAAATATCATCTATCAGCAATCGTAAGATGAACACGCGGCTACAAAATATGTTAGCGCGTGAATAAATTATCTAGGCTATGTGAGTAAATACGAGAATATGTACAATAATAGAGTAACTACTAAATATATACACAAGTATAGTTCAAGGATTTATATTTTAATTATTTGTACAGCAATTATTGTAAACAATATTATTGTACTTTGATGTGTGTTAAGATCCCGCTATCGGATATGTGGGGGTAAAATCAATTAATCCATTTATCGAAGAATATCAGACCTTTGTCTGATCTAAACAAAACCAACATTAACCAGTTTTGTAGCGTTTTGTCACCTCATACTACGAGTATTCCCAGCTTATCCTGTGGCAGAAAATGAAATCGTTTTAGTTCAGCAATAACGGGCCCCTTAATAGCTCAAGAACATCATAATTCCCACCAAATCTTCTTAAAAAAATCGCATCATTTCTCTGAACATGAAGTTTTTTTGGCTGTCCTAACAGAAGCTTTATATTTTGACAAATGATTTACACCAAATCATTAATACACGACTTTAGGAGCAGAAATTATCAGACGCTTTCAAAAGCTAAAAGGCCGACGAGACTACAGAGCTAAAATCTCTCTTTACAACAAAATATATAAGTTAGGTGACCAACCATACTGTACAAATCAGTTGAATATTGTATCTATTTTTTGTACAGTATTTTAAAAGAAATGAATAATGGGCTTCGATAACTAATTTAGAAAAAAATAATAATTTCCGGCAATTTGTCTCAAATTTTTGGGTTGTACTTAAACAAGAAAATGCGTATTAATGGTGAATTATAAAAAAGGTTTACCCTAGAATATAGTACAACGTTTTTTGGTGACTGATTGATTCAAAATAAAGAAAGGTTATTCCTAATTTCAGTCATAATTATGAAACGAGTTTTCCTTTACTATGAAAACTTAGATGAGAAATATAATCAATTATTGGGGTAACAGAGAAGACTAGATGACAGTATGAGGCAACTAGCAATTAGAAACCACAAATTTAAACGAAAAGTTTCAAGAATTGTTTATAAATTCGTAACTCAAGATTGTTAAATTTAAGATAGATCAAATTCGTTTTAGTGTAAGCGCCGAAATTTGGCTCTAAGTAAATCTTCTTGGTGTGCTGCCAACTTCTGGATAGTGTTCTCTCAGCACGGGACACACTATGCTCCTGAAAGTGAGAGTGAAAAGGAAGGTCTAAAGTTATCCAGCTGGATGTGATCTCGGGAACTCTACTTAACAAGTCTAGTGCTAGTCTAGTCTACTTACCAGTAAGAGCACAGGGAAGGTATTAACTCTGTTATGAACTAAAACTGATCAGTAACTGTTTTTTTAATATCTACTTTGTTTCAGACCTTTTTTCTTTTCCTTAAACATGGATTTTTAGTACTATTCCTAGGCTTCCTAGCTTTTAGTACTATTTCTAGGCTTCCTAGCTTTTAGTACTATTCCTAGGCTTCCTAGCTTTTAGTACTATTCCTAGGCTTCCTAGCTTTTAGTACTATTCCTAGGCTTCCTAGCTTTTAGTACTATTTCTAGGCTTCCTAGCTTTTAGTACTATTCCTAGGCTTCCTAGATTTTAGTGCTATTCCTAGGCTTCCTAGCTTTTAGTACTATTCCTAGGCTTCCTAGATTTTAGTGCTATTCTTAGGCTTCCTAGCTTTTAGTACTATTCCTAGGCTTCCTAGCTTTTAGTGCTATTTCTAGGCTCCCTAGCTTTTAGTGCTATTCCTGGGCTTCCTAGCTTTTAGTACTATTCCTAGGCTTCCTAGCTTTTAGTCTATTCCTAGGCTCCCTAGCTTTTGTGCTATTCCTGGGCTTCCTAGCTTTTAGTGCTATTCCTAGGCTTCCTAGCTTTTAGTACTATTCCTAGGCTTCCTAGCTTTTAGTACTATTCCTAGGCTTCCTAGCTTTTAGTACTATTCCTAGGCTACCTAGCTTTTAGTACTATTCCTAGGCTTCCTAGCTTTTAGTACTATTCCTAGGCTTCCTAGCTTTTAGTACTATTCCTAGGCTTCCTAGCTTTTAGTGCTATTCCTAGGCTTCCTAGCTTTTAGTACTATTCCTAGGCTTCCTAGCTTTTAGTACTATTCCTAGGCTTCCTAGCTTTTAGTACTATTCCTAGGCTCCCTAGCTTTTAGTGCTATTCCTGGGCTTCCTAGCTTTTAGTGCTATTCCTAGGCTTCCTAGCTTTTAGTACTATTCCTAGGCTTCCTAGCTTTTAGTACTATTCCTAGGCTACCTAGCTTTTAGTACTATTCCTAGGCTTCCTAGCTTTTAGTACTATTCCTAGGCTTCCTAGCTTTTAGTACTATTCGAAGAATTCGGTCCTTAGCACTCCTCTTCCATCAAAACTGAACTATCTTTATAAATTAATTACTAAACTTCTTAAATTAAATCCCAATTCCTGAAATTCTGATTTTCAAATTATCAATTTATAAGAAACAAACAATTTAGATATAAATTAAATTATTTCTGAAGAAAGACCTCTAAAACTATCAATTGGAGGCCGAATTCTGTGTCCTAGACCCAGGGAGACTAAAACTACCCTTTCTTAAGAATCAGTCGGCAAGTTCACCGAAGGTTATCTCATGAAAACAGACTATTTATTTTTTTTTCTATTACTAATGTATGTGATATGTCTGCTGTATTCATTTCACGTAATAAATGTGTGGTTTTTGCCTCCTTTTTTCTACACCAATTTGCAAATATTTACAAAATGGTGTTTTCCTGCAAATGAGAAATCTGTGGCAATTATTCAATCTTCTCTTATCAAACTAATTTTATTCTTTGAAATAAATGGTGCGATAAAGTATAAAAGTAGCTTTATTAGTCTATTTTGGCCACCCTTAAACTAGCGTAGAAGCGGGACAATTACTTTTTATTTAATAAAGTCAAAGAATATTAAGAAGTTAAGAGGCATCTAGAACAATCTCATTATAGGCGACACTATCCACAACTCTTTTAGTAGGATGGAAGAAACTCTTAGGAAGAAAACGAAAATCAAAGGATAGGCAGGATTCGGACTTGGGACATCCGCGTGGACGTGCATGAACTAAGCATTCAATGCCTTCCTTGAACATGGTCATTGACAACTACACAATAATCACTACAAAAAAATTTCCATAGGTTACAAAACTAAGAAAAAAAGATATATCAAATACTAAAATTTTCCTCTAAATTATCTTCTTGATTGAATGCTACAATCTGGATCATACGCTTCAGGGTAAAATACAAAATAAACCAATTAAATAAAAATTAAAAGAAGTAAACAAAATAATAATTACAATAATGAATGCAGAACAAGTAAATGAAAATATTGAATAACATCAAAAAGTAAAACTAATAAATTATAAAAATGATAGATCTTATCACTACAATTAATTTACAATATTAATCATCCTAAATCCTGTGTTTTTGAAGAATTCTTGATCAAAATATTGTGTGATTTTGATAAGAAACAAAATCTCATATGACTCAATTGTACCAATACTCTGTACGAGGGTCGTTTGAAAAGTCCGTGCAAAAATAAAAACTACTTAATTTTTTTGGGTAAACCTTTTTTATTTTTCAACATAGTCTCCTTTTAGGCTTATACACTTCGTCCAACGCTGCTCTAGTTTGTTGATCCCTTCCGAATAATAGGATTTGTCCAAGTCTGAAAAATAGCCATTCGTTTCTGCAATCACCTCCTCGTTTGAATAAAATCTTTTTCCCGCCAGCCATTTCTTCATATTGGGGAACAAATAGTAGTCCGAGGGAGCCAAGTCTGGAGAATAGGGGGGATGTGAAACGAGTTGGAACCCTATTTCCATTAATTTTGCGACCACAACTGCTGAGGTGTGAGCTGGTGCGTTGTCGTGATGGAAAAGGACTTTTTTGTGGGCCAATCGTGGGCGTTTTTCTTGCAGCTCGGTTTTCAAACGGTCCAATAACGATGAATAATATGCACCTGTAATAGTTTTACCCTTTTCCAGATAGCCGCTGAAGATTATTCCTTGCGAATCCCAAAAGACAGTCGCCATAATCTTTCCGGCCGAAGGAACGGTCTTCGCCTTTTTTTGGCGCAGATACCCCCTAGGTAACCCATTGTTTAGATTGTTCTTTGGTCTCAGGAGTGTAGTGATGTATCCATGTTTCATCCACAGTGACGAAACGACGCTTAAAGTCCTGCGGATTCTTCTGGAACAGCTGCAAACCGTCCTTGCAACACTTCACACGATTTCGTTTTTGGTCAAACGTGAGCAATCGCGGCACCCATCTTGCGGATAGCTTTGTCATGTCCAAATGTTGATCCAAAATATTATGTACCCGTTCATTCGAGATGCCCACAGCACTAGCAATCTCACGCACCTTCACTCTTCTGTCATCCATCACCATATCATGGATTTTATCAATGATTTCTGGAGTAATAACCTCAACAGGGCGTCCAGAACGTTCAGCGTCACTTGTGCCCATATGGCCACTCCGAAAATTTTGAAACCACTTATAAACTGTTCTAATCGAATGTGCAGAGTCACCATAATGTTTATCAAGCTTCTCTTTAGTCTCCTGAGGCGTTTTGCCTTTCATAAAGTAGTGTTTAATCAACACACGAAATTCTTTTTCGTCCATTTTTTGAAAATCACTCGACTTCCTCGATTCAAACGAATGCCAAACACAAAGAAATAGACCGATCTGGCTGAAACTTGGTGTGTGTTCTTCCAAGAGATGCTACTAACTAAACATAACCTCGATACGCGCCAGTAGTGCTATCTCTCTGACTTTGCACGGACTTTTCAAACGACCCTCGTAGATGATCACAGTTTTTTTTTTTTAATTAAAATCTAGAGTTATCCAAAGTTATTGAAGATTCAATTACCAGTTCTTCAAAAAGGATTTCACGAATCAGTACACTAAATTTAGACATAAATTTGTACATTTTTTTTGTTTTTTTAGCAAATAACGAATTGAACAATCATAAATTCAATTATTGTGAATTAATTTTCACTTCAATGCGAACTGGATAAACAATTTACTTTTGCTGCGATTGATAAAAACAAAGCGGTCTTTGTCAGCTGTCAATCAACACGAGAGCAAATTCAATTTTTTAACGTTCAAACGTTTTTTTTTTCTTTTATTTTTATTGAAAAATCATTTACTTATTGTTTTCAGTCGCAAAACCCACACAGAATAAATGCAATGAAATAGCAGTCAGTCACTACCAGCAGATTTTCAAACGAATTTAAATTCAAACGTTATCAATTCTCAAACAAAAATATTGCCACCACTTTCCTGGGTGTAAACAACGACAAAAATCTTTTGACACAAGGTGATGAATTATTAGAACACATTTACAAATTTGGTATGTTGACTTCACTATGAATTCAGACTGATATCACATGAAGCAGTTCAGAAAAACAAGAAGTACTCCACAAGTAAGCATTTGGGGTTGACGTTTACAGGTGGACAGCCATTATATGCGAACATTTGTTCACAAACAGCAAATAAGAACCAGCAATTCGCAACGATTTCTAATAAATCTTTATTAAAAATACAGTAAAACCTCGATTAACCGGCCCTCGGTTAACCGGGATTCGGATTAACCGGGACCATTTTGAGTCATCATAAGAACACCTCAGATCGGCGCCCGAAACAAAAGTTAATTTTCGGTGGCGACAGGAAAATTTGTTGTCTTCCAATGTAACATAATTGTAGGCGTGGCAGCAACTCTTTTATACCTGATTTTCTTGAAGGGTCTTTATTTTTTTTGCCTTTCATAAAGTAGTGTTTAATCAACACACGAAATTCTTTTTCGTCCATTTTTTGAAAATCACTCGACTTCCTCGATTCAAACGAATGCCAAACACAAAGAAATAGACCGATCTGGCTGAAACTTGGTGTGTGTTCTTCCAAGAGATGCTACTAACTAAACATAACCTCGATACGCGCCAGTGGTGCTATCTCTCTGACTTTGCACGGACTTTTCAAACGACCCTCGTATCTTCTGCATAGTTGTTGATCGACAATACAAAATATTTCTTTATAAAAAACGAAATAAATTGAAGATTATGAAATAAATAAATAACTATATATTCCGCAAATAAGTAATGTATGTAAAAAATGTTTAAAGTTGAATAAAAATGTAATTCTTTATTTGAAAACTGGCCTGTTTTAGAACTTGAAAGTTATACGACATAAACTTTATAGAAATAAATATTTATACTTAACAAACATTGCTATCACTTTAAAAATTTTTAAATAATTTTACTCCAAAATTATAGTTTAACGTTTTCTTTTTAGCATCTATTGTTTCTTTGTTCTGTTTGGAGAGTGGAAACTTAAAACCTGCTTGCTCACGAAGGGCGTTTTGTGATATTCAACTAAATTCAATGTGAGTTAATCGAAAACTATCGATTCTGGAAGAGTATTATAAACCAACTCCTTTAAGGTGAATAGTATAAAAACAAAGAAGCTAGATTTGAAAAAAAAAACTTTATCAAAAAAAATTTAAACTAACTCATTTCGCTGTAAACACTTATTAAGGGTAGTTCATCCAGCCATTATGTTGGCAACCCCTTCACTGGTGGAGCTAGAGTCCATCAAATCTCAAAACATTTCGCTAGAATGGGGAAATAAGTTGCCATAAAGAGTAAAGCAATTTAAAATGCCGTTTGTAAGAGTCTATTATAAGATAAAACTGCTGTATTGTTGTGAAATTTGGGCTAATAATTATTTAGATGAATTAGAAAGTGATTCTACACCGATTGAGATTCCTAATTGCAGAATCTATTCGCCGAATGGCGTTAAACGTTAATGGCAGAAGTGAAAGCGATCCTACTCGCCCACATAAGTAAGGAGTTACCACCGGAAACTGTTATTTCTGCTGACGCTCAAGCTGTAATTCTAGCTGATTCACGGAGAGAATGCGCTAGGTCCTAGGATGCTTTCTAGCAAAACCAAAATTTTGAGAGCGCTGTTTTTGGCGTACGAGAAATTTTACTACAATGGATTCCAGGTCATGTTATATTAATGCTAAAGAGATTGGCCAACAGATTAGCAAAAGAAGTTACTCGGAAAGGTCCAAAGTATTCACATAGGGTTTGATTCTGCTAAACCGGCATCCGAGGTACCCTCTCTCAGAATAGGCACTCTCACCAGCCTGACGCCATGGTCAGCGGCAAGATTCCTTTCAACCTTATCATCAATGTGGCAGTGGCTCACTTTCGGCTATTCACTAGCCTATCTGCAGGTCCATCTGCACCACACTGGTATTGGCATGGTGGCCGAGTGTGTAAGCTAGGAAGTATGACTGAATTAAAGAACTTCTAAACATTTTGACCACATTAGACAACTCCCAAAATGGCAAGGCAATATTTTATACAGATAGAAAGAATTATTTTAGGAAGTCCTTCATCTAATGGCTGAACGCCAAAAGCATTAAAAACAAAAATCCAAAACACGCAGTGTTTTAAAGAGTTTATACAATCTACCTAAAAATACATACAATACATGTTATAAGCTCTGCTAATAACATTCAAGCTCAAACTAATAACATTATACATTGAAAGCTACGCCAAACTATCAGGGTAAATATTTTTGAATCCTTATAAAAGCGTCTTAACATCTGACATCATTTGCGCCCGAAGCCTTTTTCTGCCAATTCTGAACCGAGTTCTGTGTAAGAGGAGACCATTTTCCATCACCGGACTACATCTGATCAATGTACTATTGGTAATATATGTTATTAATTAAATTTTAGAAATTTAGTTGTTACGTTATTATTTTTTTATCACTAGATATGGGAAAAAAATATCTTGCAACAATTGATCAACTTATCAGCAGGAGAAGGTAATATCATTTTTAGAGAAAATGAGTAATACCGAAAAATGGATTCAATAAATCAACTGGAATTTCCATTCCACAAAAATCCTTAAAAGGCCTAAATTAAGCATCAAATTTTGTACTTTCTGTACACAATATTAAATATAAAAGTACTTGAGTAAATTTTGAAATAACTAAACTGAGAATAAAGAAGAAACAGTCTGCAGCCTGCTGATTCTAAGGCAACGCGGTAACTTTTAAATTTGCGGTAAATATTTAAAGAAAGGAATTAATATAATCTGACTGAAGTGAATGTAAATAGAAGGCGACAGCATGAGTTTGAAAGTAATATTTTACAAAGACCTTCGTCGAGTCCTATAAAAAGCATTAATCGACAAATAACTTCGTAATAACCTGAAAATAATCGCACAGTAAAAAAAAAAAAACAAATATATAAGTACAGCGTAATTATCGGGCAAATATATAAGAACAGTCAATACATCTAAAAGAAGCGAAGATATTGTAATTTAGTGGTAACAGGAGGCGGTTGGTAGAACTGCCGAACACGGGAACGGTGCCAAAGTTCATTGAAAGGGGCTCGCCGAGCGGCGCCCAATCACATTCTCTATTCCACTCGACGGCGTGTGTGACGTCACGGTTTGTCTTAGCTATTACTTAATGTTGGACTAGCCAAGCCCCAGGCGGGCCCTCTTACACACCCAGCTACAACTGCTTTTCAACTAGACATCTGCACTCTCAGCTGGTTTATTTAAAAAAGAAGATTATTAGAGGCCTGTTTTAGAAGTTTGCATCTATTTCTTACATCGAAAATTTTCTGCTTATTCATTGTTAACTCGATATTTTCATTAGTCTGCAATTTTATACTCTTTTTTTTTTTTTATAAACTGATGGATAAAACAGTGCAATCATCAATTTCATTGCACTTCAATCATTAAAGTGGCAGTTAAGAATGTGCCCCAAAAAAAAGAAAGTAAAAAACTAATCAAATCTCTAAAATTGAGCGCAATAAGTGAGGCAATCAGAGATCTAAATGACCTTCATATCGATACTGCCTCTAATATATGATATTAAATTACAATTAGCACAAAAAATCTTCATTCCAAGTAGATCGTCCTGCTGTTTACTGTGCAATATAATTTCATGAGAAAAATCACATTCATCACGTAAATAACAGACATCCTCAACTATAGCCAGAACACCATCAAAGCACTATCCTCCTACATTATCGGCTCAAAGATGGTTATGGAATACCTTAGCAACACAATGAACTAGGCAGAGATAACACAGTTATCCTATTAAGGATGCCGGGACACGTATCAGGCATACATTATGATCTGTAATCTTTTGTGGAATAGGCAATGAGTTTCTATCTGTGAAACAGAAGAAGAAGAAGAAAGAGGTCTACAGAGGTATGCACTGAACCAGCCTTCTGGTCTGAGGCTGGCGAACATCTGTTTGGTTAATTAACTTTCGAAGTTAAGACAGAGACGAAAAGTCAACGAGTTTTTCACCTAATATTAGGCTTCGGTAATAAATAGCTGATGGATAAGTTTAGAAGAACCAAAAGCGAAAAGGAAACCAGAATACGACAATTCTTGAGTTGGAATATGGTTAATGAAGTAAAGAAGTATGAAAAAGAAATTGTGTTCTTTGGACAGACGAAATGTTCGTATCGTCCCGGTTGCCGATGGGCTGTGGGTTAGGAGTTTTGAATCAGTTGGAAATTACAAATTGATTAAACAGAGACAATTCTCTGCAAAAGTCAAAGTAAAATGTTGCTAAGATCGAAAACTAATTATTTACTGCAATTAGTTCATTCTCTTAAACAGTTTTCAGATGTTACTTTTCTCAACATACTGCTCCTCTCTACTTGCTCAAATCCTCTTGTACAGTCTCTCGCCTCCTCTGACATCCCTAACAATACTCCTCGACGACTGAATCGCCAGTGGCCCCGCGACTTCCTTGAGGTCTGAAGAACTAAATCTCTCCTCACTCCTACTCATATTCTCCTCCTCACATTCTATAGAGAGTGCTACCGCTGGGTAGTTTCTCTCCTCCTGCTCTTCCCGCTCCAGTTCATCTCATTCACCTCCTATTTACTTATTGTATATATATTTATACAGATTGTAAATTACAAAATAAATAAAAAATTTTTTCTGTAGAGGATGTCACGTATAAATTGTTGTATCTGGGACAGATAATTTTAGATACAAAATACTGCCATTCTGAAATTGCGATAACCATTGTCGCATTTTCATTCTTCTACTATGTTATAAGTGAGAAGTTTTGTAAATGAAGATAAATTATCCGCTGGAAGTTGAAGTTCCAAAGCGGACAGAATCAAGAAAATAAGCTTTCATGATGCAGCCAATCAAAGAAAGTAACGTGCATCAACCATTGATTGGCTACGACATTTCTTCCACGGTTCTTGAGAGTTGTGTCCGTTAGCTTTCCTCCATTCACAGTATGACAGTAAAGTGTTTATGATTCCACAAAATTAATCATAATTTAACTTTTTAACTTTAAAGATAATCTGTAAATCACTGCGTGAGATTAATAGTACATTCCGGGTTTTTATTTTATCTTTTAAATTAAAATCTCTTCACGTTTATTTCATAAAATTACAACTAGTGAAAAACATAACTTGTAATTTGAAGGTTACTGAAAGAAATAAAAATCTCCATAAATATAAAGCACCTATTAAAACGGAAATGATTGATCATGTTTTGTCGAAGTAAACAGGAAATCCTCATTGAAATGAAAATATTTAATTTAAATAATAGTTACAAAAAATTAACTAATAACTTTTAACAGAAACAGATTGAAAGTAATGGTTGCAAAAATAATTTTATAGTAATCACAAACATCGCAACAATAAAATTGATTACTTTTCAGGATATAAAAAATTTAAGAGATTGATTACCCACGACATAACCTTGGACTGCCTACTAATTACACGTACAGGATGTTCTTAGAACTACATTCACCGTTATTTCATTTATATACATATATATTTTTTGACTATACAAAATGCGTAGTTGTATAAAACTATATTATTTACTCATTTGATTCATGATCATGAAGGTCCTTGAATTTCTATTTCCTTTTATTTTGATTTTTGAAAGTCGCTTTTTAAGGATTCTTGATCTTGCCCTGAAGCAATCCTCAATCCTCAAACAAATCATGAATATCCCAAAAACAAAACAAAAAACAACTTGTTTGTTACGCTTAACACACAAAGTTCCTAATTGCAAGGTTCATTTTATTAAAGGTACAAACTTACTGCATTTCTTAACATCGGAAACGGTGGAGATCCCGAGCTGACTGCCGTCAGGCCAAAGAAATTCTTGGCCAGTCAAAAACGGCTATAGTTGGTTTTAGCAGGTCCCGGATCCGGCCAGTTGGTTCAGGTGTTGAGTGGACATGCGAATTTAGCGTACCATCTTTTCAAATGCGGCCTTACCCAATCGTCAATTTGCGCTGGCTGTGGGTGAGTCCGATGAAACTGTGCGGCACTTTGTAGAGGTGTGCCCCGTTTATTCCTAAAACTAGATTTCTCGTCTTCGGAAGGTCAAATGTCTCCCTACCGGAGATTGTAGCATCTGGTAATCTTAGGGAACTTTCTAGGTTTATTCAGTGCACTGGGCGATTGAGTCGCCAAGCTCCCTACTGTTACTACTTTATTAGTTTGTCGTATTGGCATCTGGCAAACTTTAGCCGGATTTGTTGTTCTAAAGCCCCGGTATCTCTCATGAGATGAGGGGTGGGCGGGGAACAATGGGCATTTTGGATTGCCTGCGTTCCTTCTCCTTTCTGGTGGAACCGCTCGTCTAATGCAATCTACAATCTACTACATTTCTTGCAATAGATTAGCTTTTAAGATTTTGTTGTGTTAAGATTGAAAATCTAATCAATTCGTTATCCAAGAGAGTAAATTAATAATAATGGAATCTCGGCACAGCGCCTTCCTCTTAGAAGAGCCAATGTACTGCACTTCTCTTGGACTTCCATCGCATGATGCTTCGTACTCATACGGAGAAACGTTTAACTTGGAACCCACAAATGCGCCTTTCAGAACTTAAAAAGTTTATCTACTTAGAAGACTTCTTGGCAAACCAAGAATTGAACTACAAATTACTTAAAAATAATGTTCTACTAAAACCCATTTGTGGGTACAGCCAAGAATTCCAACATCTACCATCTCCAAAATTAATAATGTCAAAAGATTTTGCTCCAAACTGATCTAGAAGTTGCTTAATCTTGGCCCGAAAAAAGATATTTTACTCTCTCCTCTGCGATTATCCCAACTATCTCATTGAACAGTTCTCTTACTCAATTCTATACCAAACAATCCCCAGGCATTGCATGAAGAGAATTTTACACTGACCCTGGAGTTCAGTAATTAACAGGATGAATTGGAAAGCCACCATTGGGTGGTAACTCTTCGTATCTGCCATGATTTACTTGTTGCAGGAGTATTTACACCTGCTGCTGTAAGTTACAATAAAAGATATTTAAAACAAAAATAAGTATAAATAAAGTGATGGAAATCACTCAACAGTTCAGCGAATATGGTTACCTAAGGTTATATTTTGATGCAGGAGACCAAGAGACCGAGAAACTTATTATTTTACTTTTGATTGCAAACAGGAACGGATTACCAACAATATGTTAAATTTTAAGGTCATCGAAAGGGCTGATTTAAGTTACAGTGCATATTTTTCTGAATTAGAGTGCTTTTAAATTCCTGGCATTCATGACTTCTTCCTTGGAAGACTAAAGCACTTCACTCCATTGGATGGGCGAGTATACTCCTTCAAAAGATAAACAAATGAAGAAAAGAATGTACCTTTTTAAATTAAAAAATATTACTTTTTTTTTAAAGTTTCAATATTTTTAATAATATTTAAGATTATTAAGATTGTATACCAAATAAAATGAGTTTTATTCCTTTAATTTATATTACGTATGTTCTAAAAACTACATTACCTAATGTAAGTTACGAGTGAGGAAATTATATGTCGGACGTTTTGACGGTTGCGCTAGAATAGTTGAACAACTAGAAAGGCTACAATTCTAATTGTCAACCAAATATCTTACCACTGCCTTTAAAAATATTAAAACTACCATTCTTCTGGAGAATGGGAATGGAATATAATCATTTTGGATAGAGAGCATATTAAAGTTTGTGATTGAAAAAGATTATAATTAAACCAAGTTAAGTAAAGTTTTACCGAGTTGTGTTGGTATTACAATGGTGATCTGTTAGTTAATTAAATAGTTAAAACACTTCAACAGTTCAACCTCCAAAACACCAATCATATTTCGTAATAAGTGTTTTCCCAAAAAAATAAAAATCGATATTTTGACTAAAAAATGTATTCAAGTAAAAGTATTCTTACTGGTAGAAACTTTACTACGGAAGTGACGTCAGTGGTGCCTTTTGTTATAGATTTTCAGAAAAAAATGTCCGAAGTCTAAGCCTGCATAAGTGTTGACGACACCTTGTTTCCGTAGTTATTCTGAGACCCAGTGCTTCACGTTTTTTTTAATATCCTTTTAAAGAAATTTACACCTGTTCCTCAGGGTACAATAGGTAAATGCGATAAGTGTAAATAAATAGCGTGGCAGACGTGAATGACGGTCATCCAGTGATGGCCGCCATTAGTCACCCAGTTGGTCACGGGGCCAACGGCGCCTCATCCGTCTTCGAGGATTGGAGGGTAGCGTAGTTGAAGACAAGGGTTGCGATGAAGTGAGAGTTTTTGGTGAAAATTTTTATATCGGATTTTGGCAAGTTCGGCGATGAGTGGAATTTGGAGATCTGTATGGATTGTGTGGTTGCTAACATAGAATGGAGCGTCTACTATGCGGCGGAGTATTTTGGATTGGAGTGTTTGCAGTCTATTGATGTTGAATTTTTTTAGCTGTTCCATAAACTGCGAGTCCGTAAGTCCATATTGGTGTAAGAAGAGCTGTATAGAGTCGTCATTTGTTCTGTAGTGAGAGTTTTGAGCGTTTGTCAAGCAGTCTGGCTAGAAGTTTTTGTTGTTTTTTTTTAACACGCTTTTTAAGTTAAAATTATGTTAATAAACGATTAGTATTTGTAATTTGTTCCATCTTTAAATAATTAACAAAAATAGAACTTTTAGAGATTCAGATTTGAAATATATGGGATTTTATGGTAGCCTTTTACATTTTAAATTTAAGTAATAAGCCTTAGATTTACAATCAACGAGATTATTTTAGAAACGAAAGAATACTTAGTATGTATTGTGCAAGCTTATTGCCAAAGTATTTATTTGAAATGGGGTTTACATCTGAGTCCGTGTAAGAATCTAAAAATACAGTAGATACAGAGGTGTGTCAAGAAACTCAGCTATTGGCTCCTAACTATTGGTTGTAAGGTATGTCGAGCCTCCAAGTACTGCTCTTAATCCCCACCACGAACATACCTGGCCCGTTCGAGGTCGTCTAGTAGCACGCACGTACGTACGCACACGCACACTAACCTAACCAGTATGTCTAGTTTCTTTCAACAAAGACATTCCCCAGCCTGCCGCCAACAGCAATTTCAAACTACTTTTCCTGTACAACAGGCAGGCAGGCAGGCAACACACAGTGTGTAAAGTAACATGGGGGTCCCAACCTGAGAGAGATAACTAACTGTATAGCTAGCAGACTGGTTGACCTTTATTCGCAAATAAACCAATCAACTTGGTGCCATCACTAACAACTAGTTGTAATAGCGTTGTTTTATGTTTATTTATAACCTATCTCTGCCATTTGTCTTCTCTGTTCCTATTCAGAAAATAAATGTCAAAAAACATGTACCCTTGTCCTGGTCCCGTCGACATTAATTAAATACAACTTTCAATATTGGTCAATTTAAAAATAAATAAAATAATAAAGTCAATTTTTTTTGTTACAATATACATGTAAATAGTAAATTTAGATATGTTTGATACCTCCAATTTGGTTGCAGGTGTCAACATAGTACTGTTCAACAAAGTCACCGGATTGTGGATGCTATTGCTTCAGCAATGGAGAGAAAACAGTATTGCTCAGGGGCAGTTTTAGACGTAAGCCAGGCTTTCGATTGTGTTTGACATCCTGGATTACTGTTTGAACTGAAAAAGCATCTTCCTTCAACTTACTACCTCATTCTGCGCTCCTATCTTTCAGATAGATTCTTTCAAATTAGTACTGGCTCAGCAATCTCTTCTTTCTCCACAGTGGGGGCGGGAGTGCCGCAGGAGAGTATACTTGGCCCCGTTCTCTACACAGTATACACATCAGACATACCTGTACAACCCTCTACACTACTCTGTACGTATGCAGACGATACAGCCATATTAGCTTCAACTACACATTCTTCATCAGTTTCATAGAAGTTACAGACACACTTACATAAAATAGAATCCTGGGCCAAGAAGTGGAGGATTAAAATGAACCCACAGAAATGCCGGCATGCCACGTTTACTCTCCGGCGGGGCTCCTGTCCACCTGTCCCTCTTCAACAGCAATCCTCTTCCTTGTACAGATCTGGTGCGCTACCTTGGACTCTACATAGACAAAAGACTCACGTGGAACCCACACACTAGACTTAAAAGACAAAGCAATGACAAAACGTGCGAAACTTTTTTACAGACTACTTGGACGTCGCTCCAAATTGCCCTCAGAACTCAAACGTTTAACATACAACACAATCCTCAAATCTATGGTGGACCTACGGACTAGAGCTGTGGGGTTCGGTCAAACCTACAAACATGCGGACTGTACAGACATTTCAGTCTAAACTCCTCCGACAGATAGGTGACTAACCTCACTCTTCACAACGACCTCAACATCCCCTTTATAGACCAACTCGCCAAGACTAAATACCAAAAATTCCACACTACTCTCTCGACTAGCTCTAATCCTGTTGTACTGTCTCTCGCTTCGTCTGACATCTCTAATACTCCACGCCGACTGAACTGCCAGTGGCCCCGCGACTTCCTTGTAGGCTGAAGACCTAAATCATTATTCTCCTATCTTTCCTCTCTCCTCCACGTATTCTTCTTCTCACATTCTCCTCTCTCCTATAGAGAGTGTTACCGCTGGGTAGTTTCTCTCCTCCTGCTCTCCTCCCGCAACAGTTCATCATAGTCTTCATATTTACTTATTGTATACTGTATACAGATTGTAAATAACAAAATAAATAGAAAAAAAAGAAGATTTGTTTGATCTGAATAATTGATTTTCAAACATTTCTCAATTATTTGTGACCTTTGTTTTACAATTTTCTTCCACTAATAATTTCTAACGATTACAATTATAGCCCATAAAATTTGAAATAAAATTTAATACATAAAAAACGAGGCCATAAAATTTTGCGAGGCAATTAGATTTCAATTATTGTTTTTCAAATTTATTTTCTAATCATTATTCATAGTTTAGTTGCATTTATGTCTAAGTCATTTGGATTTATTCTCAAATGCCTTGTGAACGATTTAAGGCGCAAGCCATATTTATTATGTAACCAATGTTTGAAATTAATCTGGGCACAAATGTTATAAAAGAAAAATATATGAAGAAGGGCCAGAACAGAGAATAAGAATTGACCGTCCAGTAATAGAAATGCCACCAAGAAAGTGTAGAATTATTTTTTCCATTTTAACAGGAAGGGATGACAAATTAAAACAGTTTGTTCAGTGGTTTTCAAGCAAAATACAATTGGAAGACTAGAAAAATGATTCTTTGTCCATCTTAACCCTAAGTTTTCTTAAAAAGTAGGCTGCAATCAACATCAAAGTTGCTTCGAATGCCTCACAATTCAAAAAAAGTCCGCTGCTCCATGCAACCTGAATGCTTGCATTGGTTACTCACACCTGTCAAGATGCCTTCAACACAAATTTAATTAAGTATTAACGATTTTCTCTTTAGAAATCATCTTTGGCACAAGCTTCACACACCAGATTAATCTACATCAATGAATGAAGTCGTAATTACAAAATACCTGATCCCATTTTCTTACTTTTTCAGATTGCAGAACCTCAAAAAAATAAACTGAGGTGAGAAGGAAATAAATTTAATAACTTGTTTTTCTTTTTGTCGTTTTCCTGACGACATTAAACAAGAAATTGGCTAAGAAAAAGCAACGCCCCTTGCAAATCCTACTTTAGTAAAATAAAATAAACAAAAAATGCAAGGTTAACTGGAAACGCCTCTTAATTTTACTTTATTTGCCAAAAGTGGGAGAAAAATGGTGGATTGTCTGCAATGCAACAGTTAACTAGATTATTGTTTTCATTTCTGGACTTCGGCAGCAAAGAAAAAACTGTTTTAAAAGTTCCAGTTAGCTGTTAATACAATACAATATCATTAGTGAGTTAATTTTTTCTCTATTCTACATTATTCTTCAACAAATGAAGGTTACGCAAAAGGCCACAGCACTTGGTGGTGCTTTCCCTTGTCTAGAGATCTGTAACTGTAGCAAACGTTTGTCGACAGAAAATGGTGAATCCAAAAGCAAACTTAATAATATTTCACTTTGTAATCCAAAATATATCTCAGATGAAAATATCTCTAAGCTCTAATTATGAATCATTAACTTGCTACTGAAAGAACAATGCATTAAAATAATCATAGTAGTTGACTTAAAAGTTAAATTTTCATAATTTTGTAAGAGTTAGTTACTTTTCATTTTATAATTTTATATAAAAATGCTCCTTTAAAAAAAGTAAAAGCTAAAACATTATTAGGGACTATACAATAACACAAAACAATAAAATATTCAAAATAATGTTTATATGTACTAAAACCTCGTATGAAAGTTACGAAAAAGGCAAATTTTTTTATCAGAGAAACATCATTCAGCAGGAGCTCAGCATAGAAATACGAGTGAAGAGGTGTGACTGAATAGAAGAAAACATCAGCCTATCAGAAAGCATTAGTACAGGTCTTTATTTTACAAAATTAGATACTCAATTCACATTGGCTGAAAATATAATGGACAAAATGGCGACGTTTAATCCTATTAATTCTGATTGGCTCATGTTTATGCCCTACTTTCCGTAGCTTTTCCATAATGGTTTTACTAACCATTATGTTATCCTGAATAAAAATTTGAATTTTAAAACTAATTTAGATGTGATTTTTCACAATGTAGTCAATTTCTCAAAATTCTTTGGATTTAAGCTGATATTTCTATTCATAAAATTTCATTTTAGTCTTAAATAAAACATTATGCACTTCTAATTTCAGATTTTTTGTTTCTTTACTAATAAATATAAATTTTGACGAGTTTTAAAAATTTTACTTAAAAAACTGTTCACCAAGTTGAACACTTTGTAACTGAATTTGTTAATTATTACATTCAAATTATTTGTTCATAAAATTTGTTCACTATTACAGTAATTTTCACTTTCGAAGCCCTAAATAACTCATAACATAGGCATAACCTCCAAATTATGAGTAATTGTGGTAGCAGTTAGTCGCTTTAAGGTTCAAACCAAGTTCCCCCTCCCCGCCATTTTCTGAGATATAAATAATGAACAATTCTTGAAAAGAAATGCCTAGTATTGAACATAGCCTAGAAGCCTTGGAGGTACGTATGTTTGCAGTAAATAAGACGGCTTCAAGGATAATACTCGTAGTTATGAAGGTTTGAAAGTCGGGAAGTTCTTGAATTGCAGCGCTTCATCCAGGAATACAAAGGTGCATTATAACCATATTTACTGCACCTTCCTTTTTTTTATTATATGCCTGCCGGAAGTAACTATTCATTAGAAGTAACAACAGGACAAAAGGTAATGTTAATTATGCCAGGAAACACAATTCCTAATTAATTTCTCGTGAATGCGTATAAACAATAATAAATCAGAAGGAATAAAACTGCGTACCTACATTATCCAGTTCAAGTAGAAATTATGTTAACTTACGGAAGCTAAGTCGAAATATCTGACATGACATCATCATCAAAACGATAGTTGATATCCTTGGGAGGTAGTGAAACTAACAGCAGTAACAAACTGTACATGTTAACAGATAAATATCTGTTTTGTACATGAATAAAATCACGTAAACCAATTGGAAAATCTAAATACAGACAGAATTTTATAGGAACGGATCGAATTGAGAGATGTGTTTTTTGTGGGATCAGGAATTGAGCAGTTCTTAGTTCTAAGTTATTAGCTCTAGTTAATTATTAACATCATAAAATGGTTATTGATTTTCTAGGAAGTTGGCAGAGAGTTTTGGGATCTCACGCAAACTTAAAATTACAATTATTTATGTATTTTTTTTTTATATATTATACAGGAAGCTAAACAGTAATTATTCTGAAGGAGTAAAAGGAGTTACTTAAGGAGTAACTTAAAACTTCCATGAGCTCCCAAAGTATTTAAAGTTTTAAATAAAATGTTAAGCATTTAAATGGTCAAATTAGTACTCAAAGTTAAAGTAAAATCGTTTCAGTCAATTCACACAACAGAAAAAGAATTTCAACCAAAAACACGAGGGTCAGAAACAACAATGGCACCAAAACGCAATTCCTTTTATGAGAAAATTTGACATGATTGCTATAAATTCCTCTTGAGAAACTAATTTACATTTAAAGACAAATTTTGTTTATGTGAAATTCGAAAATTATTAAAAATTAATTTAATGTAAAAGATTACCCACACACTAGTCTTAAAATACAAGCAATGACAAAACGTGCTAAACTGCTTTACTGACTTCTTGGACGACGATCCAAATTACCCATTGAACTCAAACGATTAATATACAGTACTATCCTCAAACCTATGGTGGACTTACGGACTAGAGCTGAGGGGTTCAGTCAAACCTACAAAACATACGGACAGTACAAGACATTTCAGTCAAAACTCCTCCAACAGATAGTTGACGCTCCTTTCTACGGTGATTAACCTCACTCTTCACAACTACCTCAACATTCCCTTTATAGACCAACTCGCCAATACTAAATACCAAAAATTCCGTACTACTCTCTCTACTTGCTCTAATCCTCTTGTACTGTCTCTCGTTTCCTCCGACATTCCTAGTACTCCTCACCGACTGAATTGCCAATGGCTTCGCGATTTCCTCGCAGTCTGAAGAACTAGACGTCATCCATCTCCTATAGAGAGTGCTACCGCTGGGTAGTTTCTCTCCTCCTGCTCTCCTCCCGCACCAGTTCATCGCTCTCTCCATATTTACTTATTGTATACAATGTATACAGATTGTAAATTACAAAATAAATTAAAAATAAAAGAAAAAATGTAAAAGATTCTTCGAATTAGCCAAGGATCTTAAACCTCAAGCAAACTTCTTTCCTGTTTCAATTTAGGGCTTCAGATAATTTGATAAACAAAATTTTGTAGGAAGTAAAAACCAATAACTCGAAAAAAGGAAGTTTGTCTTTCGTTCATAAGTGCTCTTCGATTATTTATAAAAAAAACCAGTAAACAAACGTTTCCGGAATAGAATTAATCGCCAAAACTTCCAACTTTAAATTCTACAATTTAGAAATTAATGAGTGTTTACTAAGAAATACTACGATCAAATGTAAATCTGTTCCATAATTATAGATCTTTTAATGATTGGTTTAAAAAATAAATTAATAAAAAATAAAACTCTTGCGATTATGAACTTATTAATGACAAATTAATTTCGATTTAGGTTTCCGTTGTTTTTCATTTTTGTGAGCTATTTGTTAATTTTAAGTTAATTTCTAGTTAATAAAGTTATTTCCGCCTAACGACATTGATGAAATTTCACTTATTATACATTTTAACATTTTCAAACCTTCCTAATAGTTCCCATTAACTGTCCGTCCCATCTTCGGAAAAAATACGACCGTTTTAATGATATTGTTCACTGTGCTTTGAGAGAAATAAGTTTGCAAGGTTTGAAATTGACTTTAGTGTGAAATGCAATAGGCTTAATGATCCTAGGCCTGATTAAAAGAAAATAACTTTAAAGCGCTAGGTTTTACTTTAAAAACAATCGTCCAATCTTAACCTTAACCAGTTAAGCGTGGAATTTAGTTTAAAAAAACCCTCCACAGTGTGCGGAATTAAAATCAGCCAAAGACGTGTATTCAAGTCGAACGCAGGGCAAAACAACCAGAAGTTTACAACGTCATAATAGTCACTACAAGCACCTTTTTCTGCAATTTCTGGAGCTTGAGATTACCAGAGCATTCTGTGCATTTCAAAATCTTGCACCGCTTTACGTAAGCATTGCTCTAGTTAACTAGAGACACGCTAGAGCTTTTACAAGGAAGAAAAAGAGCTTTGAATTCTGTGCAAAATGAAATCATGCTCCTACTGAGGTCTGAACCACTATCTAAGGTAAAAACGGGCATTGCACAAGCGTTGAGAGCTTCTATTTGTGTGCGGTAATTCCCAATCTCTAATGCGGTGACCAAACATATACCAACCACTTATCATTGGCTGGCTCCCACCGCAGTTCTATTAGTAAGATAAAGGAAACATCCCACCAAATAATATTCTTATTGTATTCCATTAAAATTTCGAGTTTTTATTATTAATGGCAATTTTATATTTTTCACAACGAGTATACACGTCGAACGCACCGTATTTGATGTGTATACACGTCAAACGCATTTAACTGGTCAATGAACACTTACATGGCCAATTAGAACTAGCTTTGACAATCTCAGAATCACATTAGAAGAACTGTGGCTCGAGAGTTCAATGTAAATGCGATGAGATTTCATCAGAACAGTGTTGAACAGTTGTTAATTTAGTACGCCAGATCGAATACAAGTAGTTTTGAAGACAGAAGGTTTTGGGCCAATTAATCTTAGTAAAGATTTCAGTGAAATCTTTTTTTGTTTAAAAACATTTAATGTATTATTTCCATTAATTACAACCCATGCAATTTTCTGTAACAAAACTTAAAAAAAACTGTAAACATAGAACTTATAATACCATGGAAAATGAGTAACAGAGAAAATCATTTGATACAATTTACAAAAAATTATTAATGGAAATTGAAAACCATGTTAAAGAAATCACAAACAAGATTTAGAATTTAACTGTAATTTCTTCCAACATTTACAACAATCAATATTAGTATATTCCATGAAATAAGATGAGGAAGAAGGAACAATGGACGGACTCTGCTTTTGAAAAAGAGGGGACCTAGAAGCTTCAGTGGAAATTTCCATCACTTCATCACTTAGGCAGTACCGGGCTTATATTAACTCAACGTCAAACAGTTACTTCTTTTACTCAACAAATTTCTTCATTTATTCATCAATTTTAATTTAAATTAAACAAAGTGTACAGAAAATTAATAATTTGGGTAATTTATAAAACACAATTACTGTAGAACTGTAATTCTTTTATTTACGCTGATTCGCTGACAAAATTGAAATGATAATTTATAAACAAAAAGCTACTGTCAGCAAATAAGATTATTTTGAAATATACTGTATTATATAGTATGTAAATAGTTTGCCCTAATAAACTAGACAAAATACTGACAGAAAAATCAATGTTCTTTTATGAAGTAAATTAATCATAAATTTAAATTAAGCTAAAAGTTTTCATGAAATGGATACCGTTGCTCCTAATTTTAAAATATTAGGTTTTGTTTTTGTAATTCATTTTGTTTAAAAATCAATTTGAAGCCCCAAAAATGTACCCCCAAAATGTAGAGCAACAACAAAAGATTTTTTAAAGTCTTTCTTTTGCCATAAATGATAAAAATAACTTCTCTTAAGAATGATTTTTGGGGAATATCGAGATGCGGTCATCAATAAATATAACTTTTTTTTGCTTTATACCAACGTTTCGGTAATTTTTACTAATTTCTTCAGTGTATTATAAACAAAGTTTGTGATGTTTAATGTAGAGCTACGAGTATAGTATCATCATAAACTGTTCTCTTAAGAAGTTAAGGGTTGAACATAAGGTACTAGTAATAAAAATATTAGGTTCTCAGTAAAGTTTTGAGTTTCTAGAGTGTATACTTTAGAACCGAATAACTCAATTCATTGGTATTCACTGGCAATTTATTCATAAAATGGCTCCTTTTTGGAACAAGTGCCGTGAAAAAGCTCCAAAAATGACAAAAAGTAAAGTAAAGTAAAGGTAATCGCCTATTCTTTTCAGACGGGGCTTAACGTCCAACTACTAAATTAGGTGACAGTGGACGGAGGCGACTAGCAAACATACTTTACTATAAATTTCTTTTTATTAACCTTTAAATAAAATCCAAGGCCTAAGACCGGGAATCGAACACACAGTACCACAATACATATTAGCTTAACAGGTCTCGCCTCTAACCGCTCGGCTACCGTGGTGCCCTCCAAAAATGGCAATTTTTGCTGATCGTTTAAATCAGGTAGCACCAAATTTTATTGTTTTAATTGTTCACCTTTTAACAGCGCCGCAGTGAGGTTTCCAGTTTCTCCTTGATCCTGGACACATTTTGAGATGGTACATCTTTCACGATTTTTCCTAAAGCATCATCTTTGGGTGAGCTTAGGCATGCATCATCAATCTTCAAGATCAAAATCTCCGGAACTAACGTTGCCCAGTGATCTCAATAAAACTGTTGAAACTGGCGCTAATGACCTCAGCAGTCGATGCGCCAAAAAAAAAAACTGTTGAAGCTCCAATTAACGTAAATTTTTAGAGCCATCTGAGTAGGCTTTGACCCAGTTTGAACGTTTAAAACGAATAATCCGGAATTGCTTTCTGGACATGTCGTAATGGTTCTTAAAAAATGGGAAAACAGTTAAGATTAGGTAAAAACAACTCAAAGGCACAATCTTAAAAAACAGAAAATTTGCAACTAGATAGTTCACCAATAACAAAGTGTTAAGTTACAAGTTAACATTTCATTCAGTATAACCTTTGAAAAGAACACCTATCAAAAAACTCGCAAAACTATCCTTCAAATCAAATATTCTTCGTGGACCCACAATGAACCAGAACATTTTTTTTTGACTGAGAAGGATGAAGCGCTGCAAGATTTTTAGATGACCTTGAAAAGACATGAACAACTTGTCTCCTTGGCAAAACAGAAGAAGTAATTCAGCTAAAGAAGATAACTTGCCCTCTATACAGGGGGCATTGCCTTTTTGAGGAAATAGCTACCCTACACACGTGGCCCAAGTATAACTTCTTCTCTTAAAAAGCAGGTTTTCGAATCCAGATTAAATTTAAAACGGATTTTGATTGCTTCTTTATTACTAATAACGTTCCCCCACTCATATTTTTGTCATTAATACCTGTAAAATATAAGTACAAAAGAGACAAACAAATAAAAGTTCAAAGAACACACTAAAAATATATGAATGCTGATATTTCTTTCCGGGACTAAATTAAATTTAAAAAATAATAATTATTTAAATTAAGTCATTACCTTCCAATCTTTCTTGCAATCCGGAACTATTTCTAATTGGAGAGAATTAATCTAAATATTTCTAAATACTATATCAACCTAAATAAGATCAATTGTATACATATTATTTAATAAATAAGTAAGTTGATAACCTAACGAATGACAAAGGCAATACGTACCAATATGGACTTAAATGCGCACACAAATTAGACAAGAATATAAATACTGGAACCTGGAACAGATGAAAGACCATTCCAGAATCTCTCTCTAAGGGTACGTTTACAACGGAGCTGTGAGTATAGATGACAGCAGAGATGATAACTGATAGAGTAAAATATAATCGCTGATTAGTGTGCACAACGGAGCTGTGATACATGCAACATGTCGAGTAGTGAAGAAGAGTTTTTATGTTCAGCAGCAAGAAAATATCATGTACATCTCATAAATAAAAACGAAGTACTTTGGGTGAATTTCACCATTTATATATGGAACTTAGAAATTATCCGGATCGTTTTTTTGAATATGTGAGGATGGGTCCACCCACATTCGACTATATTTTAGAAAAAATAAGGTCAAAATTAAGAAAACTTTGGAAAAATTGTCATGGAAATCCTATAACCATAGAAGAAAAACTAGTGATTACTCTTAGGTAAGTAATGATTTTATTGAAAAAAAAACAAATAAATACACATGAAAATAAATGTAAGCACGATTTAAAAAACAAAATATTGTTTAAAAGTAAATAATAAAAAATAATGAGTAAAGAGAGCACTAAATAATTTTTCGACGTCCATTTTGAAGCTCCAATACTGGAGTTCAGCTAGCAGAAAAATGAAAAATTCAATTCTATCATCTATGCTCGTTTATAGCAGCGAGTATGAGTCACTAGTCGAAGCTTCGTTGTGCACGCTCACATAAGAATGTACTAGGTTATTCTATAAGCGCTGATGCCTCACTGCTATCATCTCCGCTCCCACAGCTCCGTTGTGAACGTACCCTAACTTAGTCAAGCTGAGCAAAATATTTTTCTCAACAGTTTGGAATTTAATACTTTTTAGAAAGAATGAACTTGTACTTTTTTGAGAAGTTATTTTGTCTTATAAATATTATACATCAAACAGTTAAGTAATAATTGAGGACAAAGAACATTGTAATTACTATTTCTTTGCATCGCAGTAAAAGTGATGAGATTCGAGGACCACTTTATCATTGCAAAAATGATTGTAGTTCTTTAAAAAAAACTGTTGACTTTTCATTTTAATTTTGAAATTTAAAATGAAAAGAAAAAACTTAAAAAAAAAAATTGCTTAGATGAACAAAATTATAGGTCAGGCCAATTAATGGCCAAACAAGCGATTTTTCCATCTCCACCAATCATAAGATGATTATGCAGTAAAAATTATGAATTGCTTAAATGAATGGGTAAATAATTACAATGTAAACTATTTATTGTACAGCTGGAGACACACCCCTAGAAATTTACACATATTTTTTGCAATTCATAAAATTCTATACTACTCTCCAAACTAAATATATCGGGTGAAGAGGCTGTGAATTTCCATGGACTGATTTTATTTATTTATTTTACATTCTTTTTTTTGTTTTTTTTAAGTAAAAGTATTGCGTCATGCGAAATTTTCGATACTTGCAATTGGACAGGAAATATCCGTTTTGTTTTGCGGAACGGTAGCTCAAAGTATAAATTTCGTTTGCGAATACCATGTGATTCCGAAAGGATTATTATAATTAGTTGGTAGGGAATAGGTGAGTGTTCTGGATTCTCACGAGAAGATCCAGAGTTCAGGCAAGAGATTTAAGAAGCACTTGAACTCGAGACTCGTTGTCACTAAGATAAATTCTCTTCCGGAAATAAAAAATATATAATTTTTTATGTAAAAATAAAGTAAACAAATAAATATCTTCTCATAATTAATAAAGTGGGAGAAAAGTAAACACAAATCGCATTTTTGCCAAGTATTTAATATTTTGTAAAAACAAACATTGCAACATCTTTAAATATTCAAACTTCTTGAAATTGTGACATACTTAGCAGTTTTGCAACACTCATATTACGAGCTGCAATTATTTATTTTTTGAACTATTTAAATTGCGACAGTTAGCGAAATAGCAATACGAAGTTAAGCCTGAACTCCCTCGCGAAAATCTTACTAAATATATAAATACGAGGTGTGGCTATTAAATAACGAGACTGTTGCTGCTACAGAAGAACTATGCATCCGCCAAATCCTAACGACCGACAGCTGTGCAGCGTAAAGCCTTCTCTTTCGATTGTAGCGTCTCACGTGTTTGTAGAGAAATCTGTCTGACCGGAACCGTCTTTTGTGTAAGAGGTGTTAGTTTCGTTTTGCCGAAAACATGATTACTACACATGTAGTAGAGCAACGAATTGTCGTGAAATTTCACTTGAAACTTGGTAAAAACCGCTTCTGAAACTTATCTTTTATTAAAAGAAGTTTATGGCGATGAATGTTAATCACGTGCGCGAGTTTTTGAGAGTGGTTCAAGCGTTTCCAAGATGGCCGAGAAGATGTGGGAGATGATGACTGCCCAGATCGCACTTCCACATCCAAAACGGATGAAAATATCAATTATAACTAATCAACATTACTACCGTGAGGTGCTTGCTCAACTCCGTGAAATAGTAAGGAAAAACTACCCGATTTGTGAAAGAACAAGTCATGGGTTCTCCATCAAGACAACGCGCCAGCTCACATCGCATTGTCTTTCAAGACGTTTCCAGCCAAGTACAACATCCCAGTTTTAGGCCATCCGCCTTATTCGCCTGACCTGGCCCCCATATGACTTTTATCTGTTCCCCAAAAGTCAAATCTGCGTTAAAAGGAATACAATTTCAGTCCCAGTTGAAGCTGTGAAAGAAAAAGTGGCACGCGTCATGCAGGAGCTCACAGAAAAGGACTTCCAGCACTGTTTCGAACAATGGTAAATTCTGCAGCGTTGTAGGGATAGGGGAGTGGTGTATATTGAAGGTGATAATAACTAAATATGTATAAATTTAAAATAAAATTTTTTACAGCAATAGTCTCGTTATTTAATAGCTAAAAAAAGATCCTTTCATTTAGGAAGCAAATTGATCATTTTAAGAGATTGTTTCTGATAATATGTGTACAAAATAATTAAATCTTTAAGCTACAATAAAATACATTAATAATTGACCAGTCATTGATGATTACTTCAAGCTTAGGACTTTTAGAGCTTTTGGACTACTCCAAGATTGAAGAAGATGAAGCCGATAATCCAAGATATGGATTATCTTTTAGAGTATTGTCTGAGCTAGTCGCAATCCATCTATGATCACCATACAATATGCTGAATAAGTCGTCTTTGGTCATAGACACTGATAAAAGGTGAATTAAAAAAGAAAGCGTTCTTTATTTGTGATAGATAAGTAAGGCATTTCAAAAATGGCTTTTCTCGCTGTAATTCTACAATATATTCTATTCATTATGTACACGTATTTAAATAATAAATTCAATCCTTGTAAAAATAAGCCTTTAATTTAGAGAAGTTGCAAATTTAGTGGTTTGATGGAAAAAGAGAGTAAACCTTAATTTATGTTAAACATTTTTCACATTAAAATGCATTCTCCTAAAAAGTACCATAATTAAAAATAGAATAAATAGTTAAAATGGCGATCATAACTCTGCTAAATTTTAAATTATTTTTTCCTAAAATGCAGTTTTTATCAATTAAGTTCTAATTCCATCAAACTCTTCTTAAATTGCGATATAAGAATTCATATGAGGGTTTCATATTAGGCATCTATTTTTTATTATAATTTAAATAAACTTATATTAATAATAAAACCTTTAGGCAGTAAGTACATTTGGCAAATAAAACAAAGAAGCTATTCTCGTCTATTTTATGGTACAATAAAACTCAAACATCATTTGGCTGAAAAACGTTTAGGTACCATCACAATCATTTGACCAAAAAAAATGGATTGTAAATGAATTTGCCTAAAATGCCAATAAAGCAGCAACATAATCAACATAAGTTAGCCTAGAAATAAGTAAGTGCGGCACTAGGAACAGTGGCCCTCTTGTCGTTCTAGAATGTTCTTCAGGAATCTATTTCTTAACTGGTAGGGATTCCTTCAATACGAAGGTGGATACGTGCAACTAGACATGTTCATGTCTAGCTCTCCCCTCCTTTATCAACTGTCCAACATACTTAACTGCAGTTAGGCAGTTTTTGTTTTTTTCCTATCATGACCCTAAATATTCATTGTAACTGAATCAAAAGAAGATTTCTCAACGCTACAAAATTAGTTATAGATTTATATTTGTATAGGTTTATTAGTTCTGTCAAATGTTAGGAGAAGAAAAAAGAAATAATTCAGTAGATTCCGAGACAGAGTCAAACTAACGAATGTATCAGCCACAATCAAATACAGTTAAAAACAGACAGTTTTTTAAGGTATTCTAGAATTTTATTGAAAACCGCTTAGTCCAAGAAGGAATACTTACAAAGTATAAATCTTTCGCTTTTGATTGAACCATGAAGTCTCAAAATGACTAGTAAAGGAAACCAACAAATTCTCAAACAAGTAAAATACAATAAAATGTCGGAAACTTTTCTTTTTTTAAATATATTTTGTAATTTACAATCTGTATACATTGTAAGAAAATAAGTAAATATGGAGAGAGTGATGAACTTGTGCGGGAGGAGAGCAGGAGGAGAGAAACTACCCAGCGGTAGCACTGTCTATAGGAGAGAGAAGAGATAGGAGAATAATGGCGTTTAGGTCTTCAGGCTACAAGGAAGTCGCGGGGCCACTGGCTGTTCAGTCGGCGAGGAGTATTAGGGATGTCAGAGGAAGCGAGAAACAGTACAAGAGGATTAGAGCTAGTCGAGAGAGTAGTATGGAATTTTGGAACTTAGTCTTGGCGAGTTGGTCTATGAAGGGAATGTTGAGGTCGTTGTGAAGAGTGAGGATAGTCACCGTAGAAAGGAACGTCAACTATCTGTCGGAGGAGTTTTGACTGAAATGTCTTGGACTGTCCGTATGTTTGTAGGTTTGGCTGAACCCCACAGCTCTAGCCCGTAAGTCCACATAGGTTTGAGAATAGTGTTGTATATCAAGCGTTTGAGTTCAATGGGTAATTTGGAGCGTCGTCCAAGAAGTCTGTAAAGCAGTTTCGCACGTTTCGTCATTGCTTGTCTTTTAAGTCTAGTGTGTGGGTTCCACATGAGTCTTTTGTCTACAAAGAGCCCAAGGTAGCGCACCAGATCAGTACAAGGAAGAGGATTGCTGTTGAAGAGGGACAGGTGCATAGGAGCCCCGCCGGACGAGTAAACGTGGCATGCTGGCATTTCTATGGGTTCATTTTAATCCGCCACTTCTTTGCCCAGGATTCTATTTTATGTAAGTGTGTCTGTAACTTGTATGCAGCTGATGTAGGATGTGTACTTGTGGCTAGTATGGCTGTGTCGTCTGCATATGTACAGAGTAGTGTAGAAGGTTGTACAGGTATGTCTGATGTGTATACTGTGTAGAGATCAGGGCCAAGTATACTCCTCTGCGGCACTCCCGCCACCACTGATGAGAAAGAAGAGATTGCTGAGCCAGTGCTAACTTGAAAGAACCTATCTGTAAGATAGGAGCGCAAAATGAGGTAGTATGTTGAGGGAATGTATGATTGGTTTTTTAGTTTGAACAGTAATCCAGGATGCCAAACACTATCGAAGGCCTGGCTTACGTCTAAGAATGCCCCTGATCGGAACATTAAATCTGACAAATTGGTTTAATAAAAGAAAGAACATCAGAATTAATTGGAGCTAATTAATTCACATTCAAAACCCAAGTAACTACAATAAGAGAACGACAAAAATGACATAAACTTCAAAGAGTTCTCCTTTTTTTAAACAAATAATAAAAAATTAATAAAACAAATCCTAATTAATAATATTATTTTTAACTTTTTGAGACACAGCATATACGTTAAATAAGACCTTCAGAAGGAGGGCGAAGCACATAACTTAATTAAGATTTAATGCGAGATAAATTTTTACAATTAATCAAATCTAATTTAAATTTTTTATAAAAAAAAGAACCACAAAAAGAATTTGAAAATTTAGAGTCTTAGTAGTAAAACTAAGTAGGAGAAATACCAAATTTGGTGGTAACAGTTGGCGAGAAATTTTTGTATGTATGGGTCAGGTTATACGCGGGAAGTGATTATTATTTGAGAGTTATGAGATAACTAATACCATTTTCTCGAAACTTAATGCGACGAAAAGTGAAGGTGACATTTTGAGACTTACTCACATTAAACTTAATCAAATCAAGCCAAATCCTAAATAAACCCTTATACCCTTAAACCCTACCGGACAGTTTTATTAAAAAAGATAATACAAAATAATAAGAAAATAAATAGTAGCGCTTACAACATATTGTGTGTTACATTAAAAAGAATAAAAAAAAAAAATCCAAACAAGTTCGGCTAAAATTCTACTCCTGTCCAGTCAACTTTTTCTTTCCTCAAGAGAGACTGGATCAATCTGTATACTACTCAGCATCTTATTGTAACGTAACCGATAGAAGAAAACGATAGAAGCAAAACAGGAACTAATCTACAATGTTTAGTTGACAATATTTATCAGCAAATTTACCTTGACAATGGCCCAATAATATGAGCGTCTAAAGCACAAGGGTTTGCAATAACGCCCATCAGCAATCACGCCAAATGGCAGAGGTCCTTGGCCGTGTAAGATATAAAAGCCAAGGACAGAGCTGATTTGGCAACTTGTCTCGTTATATAAGTGATCTTATTAAACGCTATAATAAAATGTTAAATAAATTTATTTTTGTAAAAAATACGAGGAAAATTTTATGAAAAATCTTTCTTGAAATTCTTTTTTAAAACATTTTCTTTTAATTTTCTCCGATTTTGTTTTAGAATTTGGTTTTCTTGAAGCACAAAATTTTCTAATTATTATTTAAACTAAAAATTCATAAACTAACGGAGCTGCTAGCACAAAATGGCGCCGAAATTTTTAATTGACAGATTGGAAGAAACTAATGTAATCAGACACAGTGATGGTTTGACATTTTAAATAACCGGCCTTATTCGTTCAATCATTTGTCCTGAAGATCATCAGCAAGTTCCAACTAGGACAGAAGCTGTGGAAATCCCAGATTGCACGGAGTACTATATCTTGAAGCATTCCAGCGATTCTTCAATTCCCCTTTAAATTCCTGCGAAGTTCCGCAAGATAAACCAAAAAACAATCCGAGATTTGATATTATTCAATGTCAAGGTATTGTACTCAAGATCGAGCCGTTATCGAATAACATAAGAAATTGTAAAACAAGTTAATGAATTTGTTTCAAACTTAAAATTTATGTCAAAATGAAGTTGCATTTTGCTATTAATAATCAATATGGATGCAAGAACCGAATATTTCACAAGTTCTTTCAAAGAATAAGCAGTAACAAGAATCTACAATGTAAATAACCGCGAAATTCTTTAAAGTTCCACTAAAATCTAATTTTAGGAAAGAAAACAAGCGTGATATGCTTTTTGAATCCCAGTTAGCAAAAAAACAAAAAGCATTAGAGACATTCAAAGTGAAAACATCAACAGCTTTTTCGTAGGTTGTTCTACGGATCAATGGATTTCCATTCAAACTGGAATACTTGAAAATATTGCTGCGTAGAAGAAAGTGTGGACTAGCCACTTCTTCAGGATTTTTAAAGCCAAACTACACTCAATAGTGACTCCTTCAACATTCACACAAACTGTCTACAGAGCTGAATAGATGTCCTACAGCTACTTGGATTTAGTATCCCCACTGGCAAATTCTAATTCATCCTTAACGCATACTCATTTACAGCATTTACTGCACAGCATAGCACAAGTTGCAGAAAAATGCAGGGGAAAGGAAAGGCTAATTATCCGTGAATACAATACAATTTACGTTGCGAAAATTAGAACCATAAGTAGTACCATATAAAGAGCACAAGAAAGGAATTTACAGAATTATTTGAATGCAATTTGCAACCTATACGGTGCGCCCTTGTGGCGCTGAATAATCGGAACGCAATTAGTAACAAAGTGATTAGCTAATAAAAAAAAGTATTTAACAATCAACAATTAAAGCAGTAATTAAATTTTTATTATATTACTACCTAATAAGATGAATTAATTTAAATCAAAGGCTCCGATCATCTAACTACAAGGTTTTATCTTTGCAGCTACCAAGCTTATGAACTGTTTGCAAAAGTAAAGATAGTGAACATTCAAACTAAACCAACTTTAATCTAACACAAGCTTATGAACTATTTGCAGAAGTAAAGATAGCAAACATTCAAACTAAACCAACTTTAATCCAACACAAGCTTACGAACTATTTGCAGAAGTAAAGATAGTAAATATTCAAACTAAACCAACACAAGCTTATGAACTATTTGCAGAAGTAAAGATAGTGAACATTCAAACTACACAAGCTTATAACTATTTACAGAAGTAAAGACAGCAAAAATTCAAACTAAACCAACTTTAATCCAACACAAGCTTATGAACTATTTGCAGAAGTAAAGATAGTGAACATTCAAACTACACAAGCTTATAACTATTTACAGAAGTAAAGACAGCAAAAATTCAAACTAAACCAACTTTAATCCAACACAAGCTTATGAACTATTTGCAGAAGTAAAGATAGTGAACATTCAAACTACACAAGCTTATAACTATTTACAGAAGTAAAGACAGCAAAAATTCAAACTAAACCAACTTTAATCCAACACAAGCTTATGAACTATTTGCAGAAGTAAAGATAGTGAACATTCAAACTACACAAGCTTATAACTATTTACAGAAGTAAAGACAGCAAAAATTCAAACTAAACCAACTTTAATCCAACATTTCTCTGACATGCTTGTATTGTGTGATACAGTAGAGCTTTTTTAAGCATTTCCTGAACCTTGCTCTGCACGCATCAATGCCTTGATTATTTAACAAAGATTATTTTTCCAAATTGCTTATAAACCTAAAGACAGGCAGCTGTCATCTAATCTCGGCTCCCAGTGAAGGATTCAATATGCGCTAATATTTGAGCTAGTTTCTTCCTTTATGAATATTATTATTTAAGTAGAATAGAATGTGGGGAAAAATGAGCCAAGCGGTATAAAGTCATTTAGAACACAATAAAGATATTGTAAAATCCCAGAGTAATCCGCGTTAAGAACTAAGAGCCAATTCGAGGAACATTGTTCTTGCTAAGGCTTCAACATGAAAATGGACGGCCAGCGTTTCTTTATTTTCTTCACCAATAAAGTAAAACTTACTGTAACCACAACAGTCAAGATCCACGAGGTTCAAATTGCCTTTTTCTCCGCCTACAACCCTTTGACATTCGCTGAGAATACAGGACTTTACAGAATTTAATTACTAATTGAAACACAAGACTGAACACATCTCAACGTACAAGTTTTTTCATAGTCAAGCACTGTCAGCACACGCTGAGCTTCAAAATATTTTCAGTCCTTTGTTTAGAAAGACCTGCCTAATACGTGAACAAAGTTTAACTCCTTAAATGAAGAATTGCTAGAAAGGCCTGCTGAATAGAAAACTGTGACATGAAAGTAAATAAAAGCAATTGCGTTCAGTAAAAAAAAAAGCCATTACACTTTTTTATTGTTTAAACGACAACGAAAAAAATCACTTAATTAGATTGCCAAATTATTATATTGCAACAATACAGAGAGAACAATGAAAAGATCTAATAGTTGTGGAAAAGATAAAATCAATTCATTAATTATCTAGTCTTAAAAGTGAGTGACAGAATGTTCCAGACATACAAAAGAAGGCACATGAATAGGGCGACGACCTAATATACTTTATAAAGACAACCATTTGGAATAAAGCCAGACGCAGGATTTAGCCCTACTCGGCTCACTAGGAAACATGTTAGATTCCAAACAAATCCACTCGAAACTATGCAACTATGCGCTACATCGAGTTTATTTCATTCAAATTTAGATATTTTTCTTCAAGTTCAGCTCCTATTGGTAGGAATTTAATGCTATTGGTAAAGATAACAATAGTAACAGAGGCTTAGATGGTCCAGATTATAGTAAAGCTTGAAGTGACGTTATAAAACTCGTCACTACGTCTTATCCATTGAGCACTTGAAATCTAATGTCACTGCCTTTCCAAAACAGTTCTGAAGTACTGACGAACTCTAAAAAAAGAAAACCGGTAAGGTTTCATCAAAATCTTGAATGAAACCCTAAAAGCAAGAGGCGTTATTTGCTGTTCCCCTATGAAATACCGAAAATCCCTATTTTTCATGCGATAATTTCACAACTAAGTAACAATATATTGTAAAATTATTAGAAATGCTTGCCAGGGCACTTATGCTTTATACTCTTTACAGAAATAAGTATGTTATATGCAAAACAAGTGTAGAACAGTTAAAAATACAACTCTAATATGTCGGATCCTTCAATGAGCCTGAAAATAGCCATACTTGGATCTAAAATGAAGGATATTCCTATCTAAATGAATTGAGAGAGTGCAATATCCCCTCTGTACGCTTATCTGGGTTCTGTGGGAATCTGAAGCTCATATATAGAGGCAGAACTGCATGCAATGAGACTATTTTTGTTTAAGGTTAGATGCACTGCTACTTAATTTAAATTACAAGTTATGGAGATAAGTAATTTGGTTTCGTAATGGTAGTTTTGGGGTATACTCTAGTGTTGTTCAGTTGAGGTTCGAGCTGAAGGCTCAACCGAGTCGAGCTTCGACTCGAGCCTTTACAGCTTGAGCCTTCAGAGCTCGAGCCTTATAGCCCTCGAAGCTCGAGCCGTGAAGCTCAAGTTGGAGGCTCACAAACCTGGAGTTGAAGGCTCACAAAGTGCAAGCCATTTTAAATTCTTAAGGAATGACGAGTTATCAATGAGCAACGAACATTTTAAAAATTATTGTATTCATTTATTCAAAAATATGTTGAAAAATTCATTAGCTGCTTTAACTTGATTTTATTTTAAGAAATGAATTTATTAATAGTACAAATAAAGTGCTTCATATAAAAAACACAAAAAAAAAAGCTCGAGCCTTTTGAGCCGAGCCTTAGAGGCTCACCGAGCTCTCTGAGAGGATTCAGCTCGAGCTCTGACTCGAGCCACCCTCTGAGCCCTGAGAGCTCGAGCGCTCAAGGCTCGAGCCTCACAGCCTTATAGCTCAGCTCTTGAACAACACTACTATATTCACTGTTCGTTGATGGAGATAACGAGGGATCACTGTCCGGTGGCAAGTGCACTGAAAAAAAAGGTGCACGGGCCCAAGACTGCAGACATTTATCTATCAATCTAAGAGACAAGCCTTAGAAAAGATAAGAGTTTGCAGTTAATACAAAATTTAAGAACATTTTGCGGGACAATTTCCAAAAAAAAAAAAAAGTTGGAAAAAAGTCACTACACCTTTGACTTATGACTTACCATGACTTACAGCTTGAAAGCAAATTCTAGTCAAGTCACCTAGCCGCTTAACTGGAGGAGCTGACGTCTGAGCAAGGTGTCCTGCAACTTTAAGGGCCCAGTAACCCAACGTAAACGGCCCAACTTGAAGAATCTTGCATTTTTCACGCTCTCCCAAATACAGAAGACATCGAGGGAGTTACGTACTCTGTCACCGAAACCTACAATGACCATTCCATCGTTCAAATCCAGTAGATACAAAAAAAAGTTCTGCTAAATCCCCACCTACTGCTTGTAAGACCAACAAAACGCCAAATGAACAGCTCCTCGGCAATAGCAAGCTAATAGGCAAATCTTTGGCCAATAATATTGTCACCAATTTTTTTTTTTTTTTTGCTTTCATCCAAGCCTTGCCTTAGGGACACCTTGCAAAATGTTACAGCACCCAAACATTCTGGGATGTTGGGTCCATCACCGCATCACTTCACGCCCATCGAGCACTGGTACCAAGAAATAATGGTTAGATGCCTTAATAGAATTGTTTGGAAATGAAAAGTAGCCCTGGTTTTAAGCCCAACTGCAAATCGACCACGTGCCAATTATTGGAGATTTCTTAGTATTGTGATTATACAGCATTTATAAATTAATTCTACAAAATTAGCTTTAAATAAAGCAATGTTGACAAACTAATACATATATTTTTTACATTAAACTAAAATTAGCAATTATTGGTGAGAAAAAATGCTAAATAATAAAGTACGTGAAGTAACTGTCGTAAGCAAAATGAAATAAACGTTAATTCAGACAAAAGTAGGTAGAAGTATGGTAGGGCAACAATCACGTGCGCATAGATGCTGTTCAACTGAACTTTAGCGCCCGTTACGTCAGTCTGGCGTTCAGTTTCAACTAAGGAAAGTAATAAAAAAAAAATAAAAATAAACCGAGAAATGTGGGTGTGCGTAAGAGAGGAATACTACAGAAGTTTTGATTGGTTTAACGTTGGAAGGCGTGTCAAACCCCGCAAGGCAAGGTAACTGATATTTTCAGAACGCATAATAGTAGAAAGCTGAAAGCGACGTGTGTACTCTATATATAGTGTAGTGAGAAGTTTGTATGGGTCAATTCAGAGTACTACACCACCTGCAGTTCTAGTGTTATCGTTCGACTAGCAAATAGAAAGGTGCATCATACACCCCTCCAAGAAAAAACTAGCTCATTTAATTTTTTTATTTAGTTTTATATTCTCTGTTTTAATTATTAAAACTTCTTCAATCCCCTGTTTGTACTCATCATGAAGCCGAAGAACAAAGAACTTCCTCAATGCGACCTAAATGTGGTAAGGAGATTTTTATCATTCTATAATTAGTTTATTGACAAACTCTTTCTTATCTTCAATATATATTTTGCAATCATGACCTATGTAACGTAACCTTTCAGTAACCTAACCTTAACTGATAGAGGTTAGTTGTACTAGTGACTGGCCAACATTTTTGTAGTCACCCTGTCTGACTGTTCCATCTTAGCGCAAAAACTTCTTTTTTTTTCTTTTATTTTCTTGCAATTTTTGTTCATGACAATAAATGTATTCATTTAAAGGTCATGTATACTTCACTCTCAACCAAATGAAACCTGCAAATGTGCTACAGTTCAAAAATCTATTTTAAAAAAAAGAAATAATCGTCAGAAGTTTAAAACCTAATCAACCATTCAGAAGGGAACGGATTAGCTCAGTGGTTTACACATTGGATTCCCACTCGGAGGTTCCGGGTTCGAATCCAGCTGCACCCCTTAGTTTTTTTTCTTTCAAGGAGCTGTTTACAGCTCACTGTGCGGTGATTGAACACTTTCCTTAGACCGTAAAGCTCCGGGCGCCAATGACAAATAAAAACCTGTGCATATATTATATATATCACGATTCATTATAATAGATACGATTCTGATCAAATCCCGTCAACTCCTAATAAGAAGTGCCTATATTCTTTATTAAAATCTTTTATTGATATTTAATACTGCAACTATTGTTGCAAGAAGTAAATGTGGTAGATGATAACACAATGTCAGGATTATTGGAGTGGAGAAGGCACCCAATGGAGTGCCACTCCATTTCTTTATTTTTTAAACATCTATTTTGTATTTTGTAACAATTATAATTAGTAATTTATACATTTAATGGAGAGAAAAAACTGCATTATGCACTTTCCGTATTATCGGAGTTCGCATTAGATTACAATGCGGATTGGTACCTCGTATTTAGGCATTTTCAGGCCCCCAACACTTCTCAATTCCCAAATCTAGCCTCCAATTTTTTTCATCGAAGCTTCACCAAAGATGGCCACCTACTCCCAGCGATCTCGCCAGGAAAAGTTCATCCTGATAATACACTCGGCATTACTATGCTGATCTCCTGCTCAGATGTCCACCATAGTTTGGGACAAGAAAAAAAAAACTAGCATTGGGCAAATAATCCAGCAAAAGTATCTTGAGTCTTTTAAAGAACTGGGCGAATACAGTAATTGAACTCCGAATTCCGTCCGTTTTCTTCAGGTTTCTCGAGCGCTACCGTTAATACATAGGAGCTCAAGAATAAGACCTCGTTGCTACAGGATCTCCTGATACCCCCGCCAGCATAGAAAAAAAAAAAGAAAAAAGAAATACCTCTTTCTTCCCAGATCAAACAGGATAACAGGAGTCCAATTGCAACACTAAAACTTCCACCAATTTTATAAAGTTCATGCATAAATTAGGTTCGATTGAATACATCATTTCTTTTATTCCGAAAATTGTCCCAAAAGAATTAATTTTGAAGGAAGGAGGACTCATGAAATTGAAACTTAAGGACAGCCGTCCATCGCCATTACAAAAAATTATGTTTTATCATTTGTACAAATAGTGTAAAATTTAAAGAAAATAAATTAGGTGAGAGATTAAATTTTACAGGAAAGGGATTTAGATAGTTTATTTATTATTATTTCTTGAACCACTTCCATTATGAACTTTTACTAAAGGGATACAAAATCTTTCAATAAATAATTGTGTTGAAACGGGCCACTTTTATTCGGGCAGACTGACTAAAAATAGTAATTAAAATGAGGTGATTTGTGAGGCATCTGGATGCCTAACAGATAACGAATACCCCTTAATTATACCTACTTAAAAATTTGGGTATAAAAGTAGACAATAGGCATCGACAATGTAGACCATTCTGGTCAATGATTAAGCTAAAAAACCACTAAGTTTAAATCCCCACCAATCATAATTGAGTTTAAAAATTCCATTACTTGTAATTTTAATAAATTCTAAAATGAATTTACAAGGAAAATTTGTCAATTTAGAATTACGTAAAAGCAAGTCAAGAGAAAGTAGTTGCAGTGGTTCACGTCAACGTTTTCCCCTTCTTTTTTAAAAACATTCAAGTTTAATGAGCACCTACATACGAACAGAAAACGTAACCATATGGGAAACCACACAGACTACCTAGATATTAACATCTTAATATAAAGTTGAGAAAAATAAAGAAGAAAAGCCTGAATTATTGATTACTACCAACTGAATAATAATGAAACGTAAAAAGAAAATACGTGCTTTATTTAATTAGCAAAAAAAAATAATAAGATATACTTATCTAAAATTATGTTTGTGCAACTAAAATGCCTTCTAAATAATTTATTTATACAAAAAAAAAACTTATTAAACAAACAGAAAGTAATTAAATTTCAATAACAATCGGAAATGATAACCTTATTTTCATATTTCAACTTTGGAATTCATTATCCAATGAGATAGTGGAAAGGATATTCGATTATTACCATGACCTGACTCATTAGTGGGAAATATGTTCTTATAGGTACATCTATTTCCTTTAGCTAGGATAAATATTATTATTTTCATAATAAATATCTGCTCTAGAGAATTCTATATAGAATATTAATTCCAATGTTTAAAATTTAATTACAGAACGTTCAATAACTGATGATTCCAAAATAAAGCGAACTTTATTTGTTCCTTGGCATAATTTTTAATAACAACCTCACTTTTGTGTATTTGTATTCTATTGTTTAGATCTTTTAGGTATTAGGACACTAAAAATTAGTATATTTTGACGTATAATTGCTTGTTTCAACGCCGAAATAACTGCTTTATCATCCAAGTACGTTTCATAACTAAATCACATCTCTTTCCAAGCAGGACGTTCACGACAATTAAAGCAATTTATACACTACAAAGGAAGAAATATTTTAAGCTTTAAACTATACTGTTTTTCTTTTTATTACTATCCTCTATTGTTTGCTGTTATTAACAATTAGTTTTAGATTTTAACATAAAAGTAATAAGCTCTTTGTCTCAGCCCTTTATCAGTTATCATATTTTTGTTTTAAACGTCAGAAAAGTTAAATTTAAATCAAACACTGAAAAATCTGTGGCTCTCCTACAATTTCTTTGTTGTTTTTTTTTCTTAAATATGAATATTTTAGTACAAATATTGATTGGGCAGTGTTTAAAAATTATGTAACAAAAATGAGACAAAAAAGCTTAGTACGTAGTTTGACACTAGAATAAAATGCGTACAACGGTTTACATAAACCAGTAATACGAAACAATTTAATGTATATATAATATATGGGAGTGGTCATGCGGAACTTCAACTCCAAGGCCACCATGATAATAATGTATTTAAATTTTTCAAATTTGAAAAAAAAAAATGGGATTAAAAAAGTTCTGCAACACAGAACGGGAAATTTTTAAAAAAGGGTGACGTCCTCATTGGTAGCAGTATTAAGAGTAAATTTCTAGTATTACGGAAGAAACTTGGCAATAGAGACTAAATTATCGAAGTCCCATCAGCAATAGATTAGGAAGGCAGTGTATTTAAAATGAAACACGCAAATATCATCACCTTTATCGTTCTGAATCATTTCCTCTTCAAAGATTCCATAGAAGATTTTAATAATCGAATTGCCAACTCCTAGCAAAACACTTGTACGAGTATATCATCGCTTTATCCCTGAAATGTGCGCCAAAAAAGAGAGTAAATATTTAGAATCTCATCTGAACAAATACCTTTAGCTATGTGAATTACGAAGTACTACTGCTTGATATTTACTTCAATGCTTAAAATATACTTAATATAACAAGAACAAACTTGAGAACGATTTCCAGTTAAAAATATTTAAAAATAAAAAAAGTATAAACAGTAACTGTTTTGTCAATCAACGTAAGGTTATAGAAAAAATAGGTATCAAAACGTAACCTTGAAGATGTTCATTAAGATTATTTTCAAGTTCTATTTTATTTTTAAAATAATTAATTTCATTTGTAAGAAAACGATTCTTTCTAAAATCATTTACGCTTAAAATGTTCAGAAATTAAACTGCTAACAATTTTCAGGAGTAGTTGTATTGAATAAGAGATAATAATTAAGAGATTTGAAACAGTAAGGCTGGAAACATAGTGGAGCGGCGAGCAAAGCGGCGATGATAGCGAAGAGCGAAGCGGCGAAATCAAACACAAGTAAACATATGGGACCGCGCATAGTGGCGAGCAAAGCGAAGATAGAGCAACTCTATCTATTTCTAGTTTTTGTTTTTGCCGCTTTGCTCTTCGCTATCATCGCCGCTTTGCGCGCCGCTCCACTATGTTTCCAGCCTAAAACGACAAAACATCAACAGCAGCTCATTTGCTCCTTACGAGCACCAATGGTATACTAACCCGTACACCAATTACGTAATGCAGAATTCAATAATAGATATAAGTTAAGGCGTTTATAAGGAAAACAATTCGATAGGTTTAACTGAAAAGCTGTATTCATTGTGAGCTTGGAATTTAAGATTTAATAAAGTAATTTAATCAAAATGTTTTACGTGAACGACTAGATCTTTAATTTAAACCTTTTCTTACGATATATTATGTGTTGTTTTGATAAAAATTAGTCATGTTTTTCTCACACATAACTACGAGTATTAATTACTACAAACGTTCATAATATTCAAGGCAACTCACATTTGGTTAAAATTTATTGTTTTAAGACAGTTTAAAAGTAAAATATTCAGAACTAGTATTGAACTAAATTCTAATAAAGCTGCCTCAATAAATGATATTATCAATCTACCTGTGACTTCTCATTGAATCTAACTGATTCCAAATTTTTTTTTTTCAAGATATTAAACCAGAAATCGGAGAACAGCTGGCCGTTAATAACTTTCAAATGGAGAAATATTTGCACAATTACAAGGCCATTCTGTCTGAAGGTTATAACTTACATGAATTAAAAATTTAAACTTCAATACGTTTATAAAGTAAAAGTATACTTTTTCTTGAATATACAAAATTTCAATTCAATAAAATCTATACAATATCTTTGCTGGGGCAATGCTCGTATCTTTCCAGCGTAAGAAAACTATACAGGGTGTTCATTTTAAGACGGCTCAAATGCATTTCATGCTTAAACGGTTAATCTGAGCAAAAAATGGTAGAGGAAAAATTTGTTGCCCGTCATCTCTAGTTTCAGAGTATGTGACTTGATTTTAGATTCCTGCCCGCATACGCGGCTGAAGTGCGACCAAAACTGAGGGTTTGCAGTTGACCCCCATTTTCATATACTTACACAGTTTTAAAGAGTATAAAAAGTAATGAAAGAAACCGGAAACCGCAATTCGATATTTTCAAAATTAAAGGTGCTAGGCCATTTCAAAATCTGGTATTTTTAATCATATTTCAATTTTTTAACTTGTTATCAAAGAGAAAGAAGAGCACGCCATAGGCCATTTTTATGTATTTTTTCACTCCCTTTCTACTAAAAATATTGCCAGGCCGTAAAGCTAGTATTTTTCTTAACATCGGGAAATAAGCAAAAATCAAATGTTAAGAGCTTTAGATGTTCTCAAGTATACACAAAATGGCTAAAAATTAATTTTACATATGTTACAAACAAGAAGGTTTAATAATTATTTGGTAATTTTGGGAGAGTTGCGTTTAATTACCAAAAAAATTGGAAACCTCCTGCCACATATTTAAGTGATCAATATCTTTCATGTAAAGGATCAAACTTAAACCTTAATTTATCAAATAATGTTTCCAATAAAAAGATTCCAACTCTTCTTTCTCTTTGATAACAAGTTAAAAAATTGAAATATGATTAAAAATACCAGATTTTGAAATGACCTAGCACCTTTAATTTTGAAAATATCGAATTGCGGTTTCCGGTTTCTTTCATTACTTTTTATACTCTTTAAAACTGTGTATATGAAAATGGGGGTCAACTGCGAACCCTCACTTTGGGTCGCGCGTCAGCCGCGTATGCAGGCAGGAATCTAAAATCAAGTCACATATTCTGAAACTAGAGGTGACGGGCAACAAATTTTTCCTCTACCATTTTTTGCTGAGATTAATCGTTTAAGCATGAAATGCATATGAGCCGTCTTAAAATGAACACCCTGTATATTAATTAATTTCGTCCCTCAGTTTTCGATAAGCGAACGTTGTGACTCTAAGATACCTGATTGTAGAAGTCTTATCCTTTTATGGTAACATCTACAGTTTTTTGATTGACAGAAGTTAGTTTTCTTTAAGCTTTCATTCTAACTTTTCTAACTAAAGAAACGTTAATCCTCCTCTTTTGTATTCGCCATCAACACGAGGACATTCGCAAATGCGAAGGTTTACAAGGATACAGGCTACAGCAATTACAATCTTCATTCTTTTTCATACATTGCTTTCCTATTACTTCCATTAGGATATAGAATAACAGTAGGTCTAGAACATCGTCCTGGCGTCCTTCAAATGTAGTGTAGAAATCAGATGATTCTCGTTTAATCTGATTTCAACAAATTTTCTAGCAGTTTTGTTCTGGAAGAAATAGAGTGTTATTTACTTATTTTCGCAAAGAAATCCTTAACTCTTTAAACTTTACTGTAACCAGTGCTTTCTCCAGATCAATGAATCATAAAAACAATTCCTTTTAGACTTATCGCAAAGTGAAGACTATTTATTACAAACCTTTTGGCTGGGCAAAGCCACTCTATTCCTCATCTAGAGTTCGCTCAACTTCTTTTATTTTTCTTTGTTTTTAGACATTTTACCACATACACACGCACAACTTGGAGATGCCTCAAGGACAGAGCATTATCTTCCTTATACGTTGGAACAATGATTCTTCCCAGTCTGTAGCAATCATCTTGGCAAATAATAAAATAGCAAATCTCCCTCTATTACTCCAATATCCGCAGTAGATCCGGTACAATTCCATCACATCCTTATTTTATCAACATTAGCTTCGCAAATAAGAAGCATAAGTTTTAGAAGTCATTTCGAAATGTTGTTTTTATACGCAGTGGCCTTTATTCATCAGTTAATTTTTGTTATTACGCTCTATACAGAAAACAGTCAAATTAGAAACAGGAATAAATTAAATAATAACGGAATCATGACGTAAATTAAAGCCCTTAGTAACCGTCAGATAGGAAAAAACCCACACTTTTCAAGGTCCCTTAATTATTGATCACAAACAAACAGATCAGAAAGAGATGTATAGTGTTATAGAAATGGAAGGTTAGAACAGGTTTTCAATACTTTCCATCCTTAATTAAAATACCGTTATTTGATTTTTCAATGTTTTTAATGAGTTTAAAATCTTAATTATTTTTATTCAACTCTTGAATTCTGCTCGATCTTGTAAACACTAAAAGTTAAACGAAATATTAAATAAAACGCAAATTATACAGTCTTCACGGGTTTAAGGATATCTTATTTTCTTTTATAGTTCCAAAAAACTATTTTGTAAATATGTACGAACTGAAGGACGTAATCACAGAACAGGGCACTGGCCCCACCAGCTGATATCCATTAGAATTTATTTTTCTATTTTAACAATTTAAAAAAGGAAACATCTTTAATAAAACAATTAACTCCAGTCAAACTGCCCTGGCCTGACCTTACAAAAAAACACGATTGTTCGGAACAAAATGGTAATTGGTCAAAGAAAGTTTCCAAATGAAATGTAATCTTTATAAAGATTATTGCATATTGTTATCTATACTTGTTTTTTTAATTTATTTATCTATTTTTATGCATTCCTTCCTTTTTTGGTCAGAGTTTAATCGTCTTTCTTTCGATAAATACGTAAACATTTCTCACCTTTACACTTGGCAAAGGTTTAAGAAAAGTCGATAACCTGACTCCTTGTTTGATTCGATCACCAATAACTAGTATGTCCCGAAAAAATCTGGTTTTAAATGCTCTGAAATGTAATAACATAACGATTTTTGTTAGGAAAATCATTTACTAATAACAAACTTACAATCAAATACGTGAGTACATCTAAACAATAGAGAGAATATTAGCTAGGTTAAACAAATAATAACAATATACTTATCTATTTTTTTATTTATTTATCCTTTTAATGTAATTTACACCTGTACCTACAGGTACAATAGGTAAATGCGATAAGGCTATATGAATAGCGTGGCAAACGTGAATGACGGTCATCCAGTGATGGCCGCCATTAGTCACCCAGTTGGTCACAGGGCCAACGGCGCCTCAGCCGTCTTCGAGGATTGGAGGGTAGCGTAGTTGAAGACAAGTTTGCAGCTAAAGGTTTGGGATGAAGTGAGAGTTTTTGGTGAAAATTTTTATATCGAATTTTGGCAAGTTCGGAGATGAGTGGAATTTGGAGATCTGTATGGATAGTGTAGTTGCTAACATAGAATGGAGCGTCTACTATGCGGCGGAGTATTTTGGATTGCAGTGTTTTTAGTCTATTGAGGTTGGATTTTTTAGCTGTTCCGTAAAGTTCGAGTCCGTAAGTCCATATTGGTGTGAGAAGGGCTGTATAGAGTCGTCGTTTGTTCTGTAGTGAGAGTTTTGAGCGTTTGTCGAGTAGTCTGGCTAGACGTTTGTATCGTTTGTTTAGTTCGGTACGTTTAAGTCTCGTATGGGGGTTCCAGGTAAGTCTCTTGTCTAGGTACATTCCAAGGTACCGCACATGGTCGGCTGGTGGGATAGGTGTGTGATGTAAGAAGACAGGTGGCGGAGTTTGACGTTTGAGTGTGAAGACTATGTATTTAGACTTAGTTGGGTTAATTTATATACGCCAGTTTTCTAACCAAGGTTCTATTGAGTGAAGGTGGGACTGTAGTGAGCGTAGGGTCAGAGTGTGTGGAGAGAATGGCAGTGTCGTCAGCGAAGGTGTAAATAGAGGTATTAAGATTAGAAGGTAAGTCGGCAGTGTAGATTGTTTAAAGTAGAGGAGCTAAGACACTTCCCTGTGGCACACCAGCAAGGACGGGATAGATGGAAGAGTGAGTAGTGCCTTGAAGAACTTGAAAGAATCTGTCAGAGAGATAAGAGCTGAGTATGAGGTAATAAGTGCTAGGAAGGATGGGTCTGAGTTTCCACAGTAGACCTTCGTGCCAGACTCGGTCGAAGGCTTGCGATACATCGAGGAATACTCCAGCGCAGTATTGTTTTCGCTCGAGTGAAGAAGCGATGGTGTCTACAACACGATGGGCCTGCTGGATCGTCGAGTGGCAGCTTCTGAAACCAAACTGATGGTCCGGTATAATTTCGAGAGATTCTATAATTTCGTGGAGGCGTGGTAACAGAAGTCTCTCGAATATTTTGCCCAAGAGAGGCAGTAGGCTTATCGGTCGATAAGAAGAAGGTAGTTGAGTCGGTTTGTTGGGCTTGGGTATCATTCGAACTGTAGAAAATTTCCAGAGTAAGGGGTAGTAAGTAGTTCTGAGAATAGAGTTGTAAATGGTAGTGAGGAAGACTATTGCTTTTTTGGGTAGTTGGAGTAGGATGTTGGCAGTAATTAGATCGTAACCAGGGCTCTTTTTTCTTATTGAGATTAATAATGACTTGTTTGACTTGGGTGGGTGTGAACGGTTTTGGAGACATAGAAAGAGGTAGAGGTATGTCTCAAGTCCCTAATAACGTCTTGAGTATGTTGTGAGTTGAGAACGTCAGGATGCGGAATGAAGACAGTTGAACTATTTTTTTGAAGAAAAATTCCCACATTTTAAGAGCTTAGTGCTTTTTTTTTATGAAATAAAATTAAAGATCAATGCAGCATTGGTTATTAGAAGTAATTAAGACATTAAAGGAAAACTTATATCTAGTCCCTTACCATCTGCGCAAGGACCCTTTTTGGAGTTTGGAAAACTAGCAATTGTGCTAGTTTAAACTAACACAATTATTTCAATAATATATTTACTAACCAACCTAATTTATGTATTTATTAAATGAAAATATTTAAGTTTTACTACAAAAACTGTTTCCATTTACTTTCTAGTATTCGATTTTGATATTTATGTTGATTAAACATGAAGAACGCGAGTAATTATTGATTACGACCTCTCATTGGCCACTTGAGTAGTGACGATTAATTGTGTAATGAATGAGATTTTTCTTTGGAGTGCATCGGCTTAATAACTCTTCAAATAAAAATGTGTTTTGGTTAGTCGTTGTTGATATCTGACAAAAAGTTCTTAAAATTCTATCTCTCAAGGAAAGCGAATTAAAGTTTATGCTGCATTTAAATTTACAGTGCAATTTAAAAACTCATTGTTAAAAGTTGCACAGAAGTGCAACAAAAGTGATATCTGTCATCCTTCAGTTTGGAGGTACCAATGTTCCTTCTTAATCAGGTTAGCAGTGGTATCTTTTGAGTTTAAAATACAAAGAAGGAAAGCTTTTCTTAACCAGCTTAAGCTGAGCCACTAGTCTGATTTAATTAATATGGATTTTAATTGTTGTCAGTAAATTTCACCAAAAGCGGTAATGGAGACTGAAATTGACTGAGATTGAGTCATTGAATCGAAATCAGCACTAATCAGGGAACTAATCGAAGGAAATTAATCTATTCCACTTATGTGTCCATTAAAATAGATTCCCTTCTGACAAGACGAAACTTCAGCTTGTTCTAGACATTTTGGGTATCTCATCATGAGAGAAATGTAGTTGACGAACATATTTACATTAACCAACAAGTTCAACCAATCTGATAGTAGACAATGCGCATTAGACAATCAACTTAAGGTTCTAAGAATACTAGTTTTAACACGCAACCAACTGTCTAAAGTGGAGCGACAAAATAAATATTATGCAAGGCAAAAATATACCACGGTTAAAGCTGGATGTAGAAGTATCTAAGAGAAAATTATATAAGAGAATTTTGCCGCAGGCTAAGTAAATACTTGGCCAGACGAAAGTGGCTATTGTTGGCTTTAGCAGGTCCATGGATCCGGCCAGTTGGTTCTGGTGTTGAGTGGACGCGCGAACTTAGCGTACTAACTTTTCAAATGCGGCCTTACCCAGTCGCCAATCTGTGCTGGCTGTGGTGAGTCCAATGAGACTGTGCGGCACTTCGTTGAGGTGTGCCCAGTTTATTCTAAAACTAGAGTTTTCTCGTCTTCGGAAGGTCAAATGTTTCCCTACCGAAGATTGTGTCATCTGGTAATCTTTACCAGAACTTTCTAGGTTTATTCAGTGCACTGGGCGATTGAGTCGCCATGCTCCCCTAGTGTCCTATTACTATTTTATTAGTTTATTGTATTGGCATCTGGCAAACTTTAGCCGGATTTTTTGGTTTTAAAGCCCCGGTATCTTTCAAGAGATGATGGGTGGAAGGGGAACAATGGGCATTTTGGATTGTCTGCGTTCCTTCCCCTATCTAAGTGGAACCGCCCTTTTAATCTAATGTAAGAGAATTTAGTAAAGAATTATGAATTTAAACAATTTAGGACAATCTAAATTTCAAAGCAAGTTTTCAAAGCCATCGCATGATATTTGTAAATAACTAAACAATTTTATTATAATATTAGTTTTTGTTTTTTAATCACGTTTACATATTACTTAATAAATGACATAATCCTTTTGTAAAAGATTCTAATACCAGATCTGCCCAGTAAGGGGTAGAGGTCGCTCAAAAAGTAGGACAGCGACTGTGACCCCCATTCCAGGGACCAATAGCATCCACAAGCTGGCTGATCGGAAATGATAAATATCCCGAATAATGAGATAATAATCAATAAATAATGAATCATAACGACTGGTGCTGATAAAATAATAATAAAAAACTAAAGATGAAACCAACAATAATATTAATTTATAGAAATTAGTTTAAAAAAGAGAGAATAACATTATGGACACAAACTTAACAGTTTGGACTGGGAAACAAGCAAGGAAACATACTGCTCTTCAGTTTCATGACTCTCCAGGAGTCCTCGATCCTTCCTGTACCACTTTATGTGATAAAAATAACAAGATTAATTGTTAATTAATTGTTGGTGGGTTAAAAACTGTCCCACCTTTTGCTGCATGGTAGGATATATTTTAACCCACCTCGAAAAAGTTGAAGTTATTCATACATACAGCTTAATATGTTATTTTAAAGTTTTTCATTCAGTTGGCAGTGCTATGCACCAATGGTAAATGCGTAAATAAGTGAAATAATTTTTATATTTATTATAAACTTGACCGATAGTAAAAAAATGATGGCACCGCATATTGTTCTATTATTTGGATGCAGCTGTTGTTAATTCATATATTGTTTATAAAAAATTGGGTCAAAACATGGAACTTACAAACATTTCAAGGAACAGTGCGCTGAAGGACAGCGCTGTACTGTCTGCAACGTTTCGCTTTGTTTTGGTAAAAAGTTGTGTTTGAATGAACATCATATAAAGCATTAGTTGCATAGTGGTATTATACAATACCAGTGGCCCACACTAAAAAAGGACTATTGAAATGGTATTAATTTTTTCTTTTCTGCTTTTCTTATTTTGAGAGTGATGATTATTTGAGAGGGATGATTACATATGTAAGATAATGGAAATGAATGTTTAGTTCCATTTTTTTTTTTTATAATAAAAGAGATTCTGTGCAACTAGGGCTTTTATTTTCTTTAAAATCGTGTACCTCAAAGAGTTAAAGGAATAATTTTAGATAAAGTTCAATTTTTTTGAATACCCATTTTTAAGTGGAAGCTCGAGGGGGAAGAATAAGAGGCGCGTCTCTCGTTTCCATTACTGCACCTGGTAATTCTAAGTTTCGTCCTCTATTCTCTTCCTTCTTATACCTAAGGAAGAGGATTATTCCAGCTTTAGAGTAAATCCAAATAGATACTAACAATCAAAGTCAGGCCTATATGTTACAGTATTCTAGGTCTTTGGACCATCGAACACCTTTGCTTAACTGCAGAAGCAGCTGATGGTTAATCATGGATTTCCCCTCATCAGAGTGAATGTCCTCTAGAGTACTGATAAAATAGATCACATTCCCTTATCATTTTTTTAATTTTTTTCTTATTTAAAAAAAACAGTACCTAGACATATACTTTGTCAAAACAACAACAATAAAACAAAGAAAAGACGCGCTTATCTTCTTTGATAAATCTAAGATTTTGCCCCCTATAATAAGGGCAAATTAAAAATTAAAAAATTTGGGGAATTTTATTTATAATTAAATATGCATCAAATTTCCCGCGTGATCATTATCTTAAGAGCAAAACAAAAAAAAAATCGTTTAGAATTCGATAAAGACATATTTTTTTTACTTAGAGCAAGAAAAGGGATAGAGAATCAGGCCCTCAAAGAGATTTCACAATATTATATGATCACGAATTCTGTATTATTCAGGATCTTTTAGAAATGCACATCATTTTTAGGATGTAAGTGAAAAAAAGAAAGAAGTGCTTTATTGTCAATAGAGCAAGCACTGGTAACTTATCAATATGTATCGATTTTACTGTCTCACATCGTCCATACATCGAGATCTCTTCATTGTGAAGATGAAGGCAAGAAATACCAATTTCGGCTTATTTACCAAAGCATAAGCAACCAAAACATAAGCATTCTTAGCTGAAACTACTGAAATTACAGAAGAAAACATTTTATTAAATGAGCTTAAATTTAAATCAACCAACCGTACAAGGTAACACTGATAGCCATCACGGCAATATTGATTCGGTCTATTAATTCAAATAGTTCAATTGATTAGCCTTACGAGCTCTAGTCAAAAAGTTCTTGGAGATAGTTTTATTTAAAAAAAAAAAATGGTGCGGTTAAGTTTTCCTACTTTTTCACAACATTCCAGGAAGGACATTGAATCCTTCGGGTAATTTGATTTTCATTGAAGTATTGTGGTCACACATTAACCTTAGAAGATCTGAATCAGAAGTATGATATTGGGCTCCATTAATTATTTAAAAGGACTTAATTAAATTCAAAAGAAATCTCCACCAAATTTCATTATTAGAATTATAAGGAAATTATGATAGAAGTCTAACAGAATATTTTTTTTAAACTACGGAAACTTAAGCCACAAGAATGGAAACAGAACTACAAAGGGAATTTATTTATAATAGAAATTATTTAGGTTAGCCTATTAGAGCAGGGCAGGCCACATGCGACCCCCTGAGGACATTTATCCGGCCTCGCCGCATCTCTTTCATTGGGAGGAGCACTATATGTGGCGGTGCCGCAAAGCGCTGCGTCGCTCATGTACAGTACTACTTCCGGTGACGCGGGACGCTTTAATAACAGCAGAAGTAGGAAGAAAGGCAAAGCACTATAACTAAACCGGACATTGACCCTCTCATTAGCCAAAAAGCAGGCCCATAGTTCCCACAGAAATACTGGGCAGTTCGTTGATTTAAATTTACTTGTTCTTTATTTGAAATATGTACTTTAAAATAGTTTGTTTTATATTTCGGCCCTCCAACGGTCTGAGGGACAGTGAACTGGCCCCCTGGGTAAAAAGTTTGGGGACCCCTGCTTTAGAGCAACTAACTGATCTCTAAAGATTGTTCCAGTACTGGCAAATAAATATTAGTTACGAGTTTTTTAAAAATCTTTCAAAACTAATGCTGAAAAAGTTTTCCAAATTCGACTTAAAATTAAAAAAAGAAAAACAATTTCATATTTTAAAACCAGATTTTATAACAGGTTTAAAAAAAAATAAAAAATATAGCAAATAAAATCAAATTAATGTTGTAGATTACATTGAAAACCCAATGGCTTATTTCAAACTGTCAATAAACGTTACGTTATTCAGTGGGTGGCCTCGAAATATATCTTTTACGAAATATGGAAGCATCTGCCAAAATTAGGAGAAAACAATTAAAAAAAGGTGACTAAATATGAATTAATAAACTCCCAAAACAACATAATATGGACATGTACATAGTAACATACTTCCAAAAGTAACAGTCGAGAAGTAAAACTCAACTACCAATTAAATAGTATAAATACATTTCAAGTATGTTTGGTAAATATTGAAACAGTATAATTAATATTATCTACAATATGTCAGTCCCTATGGAAGGTTTTTTTCTTTTTTTTTAATTTAGAAACAGACTAATTACCAGGAGCAATAAGTGTTATTTCGGAAAGATATTATTGGCAAGGACAAATACATTCACTATTTTTATATAAAACAATCCGCATTGGTTTGCCACAAAGTTATGTTTATCTTATCGCGTAGAATACATAATTTACTTACAATAGCGCTGGCGACGAGTAAAAGAAATTATGGTACCTCAAAAGGTGAAGTTTAAAAGGTTAAGTTTTCCTAAAACAAGTAAGATGTATCAGGTCTGGAAGTATTTCCGGAATTCTCAACTTAATAATGGATGATTGGCAGATCAATGCAATACGATTGGCTCAGTAATTCATCGGAAAACAAAAATAATTTCTTAAAACAATAAAATTAGAAGTGAAGAACTGAATACAACCTTTTAAACAGCAAAAATTATATTCCATATTCTATTTGAAGTTAAATTGCGGTTAAATCCAGGTATTGTATGCCTGGATTATTTCGGACAAAATTTTTTTTACAAAAGATCTCGATTAAAATATTCAATCTAATCTCACACTATCGATTTCAAATTGAAAAGTTTAAAGAAACTAGATTGAAGTTAAAATTGTAAAAGAGCTTAATTAAAGACAGAAATCCATTTAATGATTTTATTAAAAATTTAAACCCGGCCTGCATTTCCAAATTAGTCTGGACCAGGTTTTCCGTTTCACAATTTTGTATTGTTATGTAGATCAAGTGTAATTCAGTAAACAAGATTAAGTAAACTATTAGATAATAGATAACTCGATTGGTGAGAAATAAAGTAAATATTTAAGTGGATTTAAAGGGGAAATAATAGATAAGATAGAATGAAGAATATCTATGGCCAGAAATCAATTCTATGAAACTCACTTAATTTTGAGCGAAAAAGAGGGAGGTTGTGACGCAGGCCAGAAAGACCCCAGAAATTGTATAAAATCAGCTGGTTGATCAACATTATCAATAGAACTGAAGTTGTATATTTCAAAATTACCAGTGGACAATTACTGCCGTTAAAATTTTAAGTGTTTTGTCTCTCGTATTTTTGGCCAATTTTTCAAAGGTAAGAAAAAAAATTAAGTAAAATAAAAAAAATAATAATTATATTTTGACAAAGTTTGCACTAATCTCTAAAATTCAATTTAAAGGAGATATTTCTTTACTAAAATAGTCTAAAGCAGAGGTTCTCAAACTTATTTCGTCAACAGCCCACTTTGAGAATCAATTATTTTCTAGCGCCCACTAAAATTTTTAACTTTACTACATCTCAAAAATCACAATCGCAATAATTACTTTAATGTAATTATAGCATGCCATATGAGTTTTATCCTGTTTCTGAGTTCGAACTTACATTTTAAATGAGACTGTTCTAATTAGAGCAATAAAACGCAACTTTATAAATAATATTTAGAGAAAACTTTTATTCAAATTGAAGCAAACATTTCAATTTAAATTTTAGAACTAATATAATGTGAAGGGATGAATCTAATGATTTTTAACAAGTTTGTTAATATCAGGCTCGAATTTACGCAAAAAAACACCCTTAAATCACCACGTTCGGGTAACATGCAAAACGATTTCTCTTTCTAGTTAGCAGTGTTGCCACAGCACTTAATCTACGTTCATACAAACGCTATTAAAAAATTGTTGAACTATCGACCACAATCCAGTGTAAAATTGTGGGATTGGTTTTTGAAATCAAAATTAACGAAAATATGAAATAAAAAAACAATATAGTGTAATAGGTAGTTTTTGATTTTACTTTAAAATATTAGAAAAACACAAATTAGCCATCGCCCCCCTTAAACGGCTTCAATACTCCCCAATTTTCCGCCAACGCGCCAAAGGGAAAGAATGATTTAAACTTTCTGATTTTTTTAGTGATAAAAGTTCCAAATAAAGATAAACTATAGAGTAAACACCAAAATGTTGTAGAATATTTTCAAGGTAATATAAAGTTTTCAAAATTTTTAGAGAATCCTGCAATTTTAAAATGTTCACATATTAATATAAACAAAATATGTGTCGAATTCACTAGGAAATTGTAAATAAAGAATACAAATGTTTTAACTTCTGGTAATTTCATAAATCAATTTCTAAAAAAATCCACTTTCACATGACAGTCAATTCCAATTCATTTGCTAGAACTTAAAAGTCATCTAAATCTAAATGTAAATATACGAGGTGTGTTCAAAAAGTAACGGGAATTTTCGTTTTTTGAAAAAAATATTTATTTATTCATCTACAATAATATTGTCGCCTTCAAAGTAGTCCCCTTCGCATACAATACACTTGTGCCAGCGCTTTTTCCAATCCTCGAAACACTTCTGAAACTCGATCTTTGTGATAGCTTTCAGCTCTTTCAGCGATTCGCTTTTAATGTCATCTATGCTTGCAAAACGACGGCCTTTTAATGTTCTCTTTATGTTTGGAAATAGAAAAAAGTCACATGGAGCCATGTCTGGCGAATATGTAGGCTGGGGCATCGTTAAAGTTTTGTTTTTGGCCAAAAATTCACGAACAAGCAATGAAGTGTGAGCAGGTGCATTATCGTGGTGCAAAATCCATGAATTGTTTTGCCACAAATCCGGGCGTTTTTTTCGGATTGCTTCACGCAAACGGCGTTGAACTTGTAGGTAGTACTCCTTATTGATTGTTTGACCTTGTGGCAAGAATTCATGATGCACTATGCCATTAAAATCGAAGAACACAGTGAGCATAACCTTCACATTCGACCGCACTTGTCGAGCCTTTTTCGGTCTTGGCGATCCAGAATGCCTCCACTGGGACGATTGAGCCTTAGTTTCGACATCATATCCGTAAACCCATGTTTCGTCACCTGTTATAACACGTTTCAGTAGATCCGCTTCGTTGTCGACTTCATTGAGTGACTCTTGAGCAACTTCCATTCTCCGCTGTTTTTGTTCGAAATTCAACAATTTTGGAACAAATTTTGCTGCCACACGTTTCATACCCAAAACATCCGAAAAAAATTTCATGGCATGAGCCAATTGATATGGCAACATCATCAGCGACTTCTCTGATTGTGATTCGGCGATCGTTCATAACCATTTCTTTCACTTTTTTCACGTTTTCATCGGTTGTTGATGTGCTTGGACGTCCAGGTCGTTCGTCATCTTCAACGTTTTCGCGGCCATCTTGGAAACGCTTATACCACTCGTAAATCCTTGTTTTACTCATAGCAGACTCACCATATGCCTTTATTAACATTTCACACACTTTATTACACTTTATTTCATTTTTTACGCAAAATTTAATACAAATTCTTTGATCCATTTTTTTTAACAAACAAAAATCGCCAAGCTCGAAAAACACGTCTAACCTTAACGGCTGCCACTTAAGAAGTAAACAATGAATATTACTGAAAATTTTATCGTACTTCAGGGGCATGTGTACCAACATAATAAAAAAAAAATTTTTACAATCAGACTCTCCAAACCCGCGAAATTTAAAAATTCCCGTTACTTTTTGAACACACCTCGTACTTATAAAAAAATTCTTCAAGTCTGACCTTGCTGTATGTAATTAACTAATAAGAATAACAGTTCCATAAGAATATAATATTACTTTGAAATAAACATAATTATGAAGGCTATTCGATAATAATTTATTATTAAAACCAAAAAAACTCAAACGTAGAAAAAAATTGAATAACAGTAGTAAAATTTAATCCATATAAGTGGATTGATTCGATTCTTTTTATTTCCAAAATCCATGCAAAAAAAAAAAATACAAATCTAGGGAGATGGTACGAAGGAAGATGGATAGAGGGGGATAGAGAGAATGACTGGATAGTAAATATGGCGGGAGTATATTATGGGCCGCCCTTATCTAGTAATTATAGTTTCTATAAATCGCTGATTTGATTTTTAGTTCACCAGTACAGTTGTATAAGAGATTTGTTCCGATTTCAGTGTGTTCTTATAATACGTCACATCTTTGAAATTGGTTAGTGATAAACTTTAGTTAATATGATAAAGAGTTAAGAAATTTTTCAATACAATAAATTTTGTTAAGGAACATACAATATTCTCTTTGTAGAAACGATCCTGAACCTAGTAATTCAATAACTAGTTTAAATTACAAATAAATAAGTACAAAACTTAAAGTAACAAGTGTTGGATCCGTGATTCCGGTAATATGTGCAATATTTTGGTTTTCTGACCGGACCAGAATTAACTAGAGTTTAGTTAGCATAGTCTAATAGACACTTTGATCTTCCTATTTTACACAGATTTAGGCAATGTCGTAGGAAATTAAGGAAATCAACAAAATAAGACATAGAATGAGATGAATCAATTAAAAGTATCAAGCAAAATAGTAATAAAATTAATAAAAAAATGATTAAAATAAAAAAAGTCATAAAAAAATAAATTAAATTATACTTTTTAGCTCAAATTATTCAAAGATTTTGTTTAATATCATCGTCTTTTTAAAAAGCGTCTTTTTTAAAAAGATTAAACGAACTTGAAAGATTCACATGAAACTTGCGTGTCTAATATTTTATTAAATAAGTTTTAAAAGATAAATATTGGTGAACTCTATCCAAAATAAACCAACACTTAGGGTGAAGGGACCAGTAATTGACTGCTTAAGAAAAAATTCGAGTTTAAGATAGAATAACTTCCGTTATTTTGGCTCCAGGTGTAGGTTATAAAATTGTACCGCTCCATTAGGATGTATTTTATTTTATTAATATTTTAAAAGCAGTAAATTCGATCTTTATGTCAACCGAAAATGATTTTTTTTGAAAATATGTCAATGACCCAGTAATTGACATACCGAATTTTCGGTGGAACCAGTGTTTGACATGGGGTGGGACCAGTAATTGACATACAAATATATTCATGAAACGACATAAGGTATGCATTCAAAATCACTTTTAGATCTAAATAAATCACTTAAATCACCCAAATCACTTTTTCAATTGGATTTATAACAAAAATTAGTCTTATTCATAATTAATTACAATCAGTTTTTAAAAAGGCAAACCTATATAATCTAATATTTTTTCAACTTTACCCTTTTTTATGCAGTTTTTGACGATCAACCCTTACACAACTGTCCTACCAAGACAAATAATTTGAAGAACAGCCCTTACTTTCAATAGTACCAAGGAGATATAACTAACATGCTTGTTAGATCGTACACAATGTCTGTCGGCTCGCTATTATCTCTTTCTCTTAACTCTTCCGCTCTCTTATCCTTTCAAGTTACCGCTAAATATTTTGTTACTTAAACCTTTTTTTGGGAACTTTTTTGGTTCTCACTTTACCAAACTACCCTCTCTACTTCCGATTAGACTATGTGGCCACATCCTTGTTTCATTCAATCCGCCTATAACGCTGCTACCGATGGCATCTACGCGTCTTTGGGTTCGAGTTGGTGGTGCTTTCTAGTGAACCAAATTTCTCCTACACTTCCTTTCTTTTGGAGCGCTTCGCTAATATTTTCCACAATCTGTGCTGCCAGTGTCATTTGCTTCGAAACCAAACTATCTGAATGTAATTCATTCTTACTTCTGCATCTATTCAGTATTTTATTGTTTATTATTACTGAGTTACCTCTTGGGCACATGTATATATACATTGTGTGCACGTTCATCGCGTCCCGCCACAGGTTGTAAGCATTCGCACTTATAACAGTAATAAATAAATGAAACGTCAATGAAAAAAAAACTAGATTAAAAAATATATATCTGTTATTGACTCTTTAACTTGGAAAGGATAGGTATTAATATACACATACCTACAAATAAACCACTGATATTCACATAACTAGGTAACCAATTGACAAAAATATGTGTTATTAAAATAGGCACACCATAAAAGAAAAAATGAATGAAAAAACAAAATATTCTTTCGGAATCCATAGGAAATGAACATCATAATATATCTTATGTAATTGATAATTAGCCAGTTGAAATTACAAGCCATTTGAAAACCTCACACATCAACGGTTTTATTAAATTGGTAACGTTCTCCATAAAGTAGTATAGGGCGATCCAACCTTCACGACTTTGGGGATTAAAAATGGTTTTCATACCGATTTCATTTTTTTTAAATACAGTTTAGCCTATTTAGCCTATGGGATGCTATATATTCGTCTTCGGTCAACATGTCTGTCAATTGGTAAATACAATAGATCTTACAATCTTTTTTATGTTATTAAGGTGTAACATCACTAAGTCACCAACTCTCCACGTATGTTTGATTTCGCACCTGGTACTTCTCTTGAGGGAGCTTCATTTTTCCCCTGGCCGTTTTATTTGATGGAATTCTATGGTTCAGCCATTTCCTCCCTTTCTTCTTTTTCATGTGGCTAGGACCCAAAACTGAGGGAGAAAGAGAGATTTTCCAACTCCGATAAGTGGGCGTCGTTTTTATCAATCACGTAGGCCTCGGAAGCTGTTCGGCGATCACGATTATTCCAGTTTGTTGATCGTACATTGTTGTTCTGTACAGAATAAATCATTCTGCATGCCCTCTTGAAATAAGGCGTACATTTGCTAATTCATTAATTTAAACATATTTTGTTGGAAGTTTTACTATTTATTTTATGTTGCCGATTTTTATCAATGATTTTATTTTACAATGTATTGAATTTTTAATTATAATAAAATTTATCAACCTATCTTATCATTTTCCCAGGAAGTCAATCACTGGTCTCAAACAAAAAAGCTGTAGGACTAGTAATTGACATACATGTCAATCACTGGGCAAATTGCCGTTTTAAGGACCAGTGATTGACAGCCCTATTTTAATCCTCAATGCTTCTTATAATTAAAAAAAAAACTACATAAATGAAATCTACAAGTAATACTAATTATAACAGAACATTGATAACCTCACGAATATATGAACAAATAAGCGAAAAATAAGAAAAAAGGAAAATTATTTTCTTATCAATCCTCCTTAGCAACGGCTTGTTTTTCCCTTGATTTTGAACTTTTAACACAAATAACCTTCCACTGATACCAAGGAACCTTCCAATAATTAATATTTTTCTGGAACTGCTGCCCAAAGGCTTCTCAATAACGAAATTGAAAGAATCACCACTAAAAACGGCTCATATCCCTTATAATACCAGTTTATTTCTGGTATGTCAATTACTGGTGCCCAGTCAATTACTGGTCCCTTCACCCTACCTATATTTGAATCTGCTAGAAATATTTAAAAACACTTAGAAATAATTATAAAAAGAGATTGAAGGTGGAATTGCATTCAATAAGACACTGTGGGTAATCGATTAGAGAACACTAAAAGACAATCTAGTCTTTCGAATGAAGGAGAATTAAAATCAAAGAGAAAATAAAAAAAAATTAAATGATTTTTTCGTTTTTTGTTTAAAAACTAAAGGGCGATAGATAAACTCCCACAATGAAGATGTGCATTAGTGCATCCCCCTCCACTATAGTTATGGTTTGATATGTTACTATCCCCCCAAATACAGGTCTTCATGGGCTGAAGGATAGTGGAAAAACCTTGCATTTATTAAAAGAGGAAATCAATTCAAAATTCGCATAATAGTTTCGGAAAGTTAACTTTAAGTTTCAAAAATCTAAAAACCAATATATGAGCTGTTATTTTTGAAAGTGGTAAAAGTCCAATTTTTAAAAAACTGAGTTAATGGTAATTTCAGTAAGATATAGACACATTCTTTCCTTATTTATAATCATACATTCAATGGAGTACGATTTTTTTGAAAGTGGTATAAGTCCATTTCTAATAGTTATAATTAAAACAACTTTCTTATCGCAATTATTTTTGATTATTGCTACTTCAGTGTACGCTGCTCGTTAGCAGATATTATGCTAACTGTAAAAGAAAAATAAGTTTAAAATATCTTTTTTCTGCAACCATGTAGGGAAGTTCTCATTACTCAATTAAAATCAGCTGTGTAATGCCCAACTTCCCACACTAGTGGGGGGAAATTCCCATTAGTGTCACTTTCCGCACAAGTGGGTGGAAAAACTTTATTGTGCTTCCTTGATATAAGAAGTTTTGTTATTAACATAAATATTTTCTGTAAAACTTTAATAAGCTTATTTAACGTAACTAAATAATTAAAAAATAAATATTAAAAAAATAAAATAAAAATTGAAAGGAATATAGAAATAAAAATAATATTTTAATAAATAATTATTAATTATAACAGTTAAAAAGGTTATAGTGTTACCTTATAGAAATTTAAAATGGATTCTAGTGATGCCTGTTTAGAAAAACACTCCTCCATCAATAAAAGAAACAGCAGAAAATGTAATAAGTAATGTAAATACGTAAGTAATGTAAATAATTGTATAATATAACAATAAATGTTTATAATAAATAAATTACTTTTTGTAGACTGTAAAAATGAAATTTTTAATTTTATTAGTTAATAAATGGTTGCAAAAAAAAATATAATATTTAACTCGAGTGTTAAGTATTTTCCTCACACTCGGCAATTTGCACTTGAACTCGCCTCGCTTCGCTCGCTCGTGCGTGCAAACCCTGCCTCGCGTGAGGAAAAGTATTACTTTCCACACTTGTTAAATAAATAACTATTTTTGCTTTAAAGATCTTAACGAAGTAATGTTCATTTTTATATTTTTAATATAACTGAAATTAAAGAAAAATAAACTTGGTTATTCGTGTATTTAAATGTCTTCATTTGAATTATTACTTTTTTACATAAAAACCCATTTCAGTAAAGCTATAATGTCTATAAAAATATGGACTTAAATTTACTCCTGATTTTATTTCTTGTAATTTGTTATTTTTGAAAGTGGAATAAGTCCATTTGGAGCTAAAATAATCGATTATTTTTTTAAGTATTGTAATAATTATTTAATAATAAAATTTAAAAGGTGTATAGTGTTAATAACATCACTTGAATAGATTAAGGTTTACGAATATTTTTAAATTAATTCAAATGCAAAACCTTAAATATCTCGATACATGGAAAAATGGACTTATTCCATTTTCAAAAATAACAGCTCATTTATTGGTTTTTAATTTTTTTTTTTTTGAATTTTCGTTTTATCGCAACAACTTATACTATACTGGTAGAGAAGGATAATGTTTCCATCCATGATGTACAGGTGTAGTTTTTCTAAACATAGAATAATAACACAAGGAAGTAGGCCCAAATCCGTAGGATTTCATCGTTTTTTAATTCAAATTTTAGCAAGAAGATTATGGCTTAGTAATTAGCGCGCAGGATACAAAAAAGATCAAGTTTCGGTGATTGTGGTCGAGGAAAAAGCAACCCTCTACAAAAAAAAAATCAATCAGAGGGCTTGACTTTTAGCAACCTCTTACCGCAGAGTAAATCCACTAATTTTGTAAATGGTTTAGATAGGATTTCTAAAAAAGATGCCACCTATTCTACTTGAGCTAAATCCCCGTAGAAGACAACTTGTCATTAAACGTATTTTTTTGCTTGTGTGTAAATCTTAAGCTTAATAAGCATTCGAAATACTAGAAATATATTTTACATAATAGCTTAAACTACACTGAAGACGAAGGAAATCTAAAAACTGACCCAAAACAAAGAAATGGAGTACGTTATATTGTTCAGTCTTAGATATTATCCAATTTCTATGAATATCCTAGCTTATTTCTCAATATTTGGTCATTTTTATGTTGCAGGATTCAGAAGCTTGTCGTCTAATATCCACAACTACATATAGCACCCCATCTGTGGTTGCTACTGAAACTGCATCCTCTAGTTCTGTGAACAGTGCCAGCAGTACTAAACCATTAATGCAATACCATCAACACAGTAACAGTAGAAAATCTAAAGTACCAAACAGTACAAGTTACAAAGTAGATCAAATTATCAATAGCCTGCCAGAAGAAATGAGTCAAAAAGAGAGAAATATGTTATTGGTTGGTGGAGATCTTGAGCCGGTGAAATCTAAGAAATCGCTCAATGATTTTGGACTGGAAACAACTGTAACCTCAAATCGACAAGCTTATATCAGACAAGTAAGTCTTAATTTATTTTTTATCATTTTAAAAGATAATATGTATTAAAAAATTATTAATTAGAGAAACAAAAAGTCCATTATTTCAGTTTTTATTATATTTTCATTGTGCTATAACTTTGAATGCGATATAATTTTGGAAAAGTAGTAAGAAAAAGCCGCGTGAATTTTCTCATAAGCTTTTCACAGTTTTCTAAGACTAATTGACCTTAATGTTTGACAATATTCAAGCAAGATTCTTGAGGCTGAGAATATTAGGCTACGTACTTAACTCTTTTGTAAACCAATAATATTATAATACCGCAAAATCAATCATTGCACAAATATTACAAATCTTATGAAATAAATATAATTATAGAATATAAATAACATACACTCAATTTCAAGTTATATATTTACATAAAAATCCAATCACAGGCCAAATTTCGACATTCTTAAAACTTTTCTAAGTAATATTGTTTGTAAAACCTTGACACCTGTCGTAAATATGGTTTACTGGGTCACCGCTCTAGGACATCGAACATTTGGCCACAATTAGCTATAACACTCTAGGATCTCAATCTTGGGAACATTTGATTTAAAACAGTGTTGCAGAATTAACAAGATCGCAATACTAAGAGAAAATGGAACAAAATATAAAATAAAATACAATCAATCTAATAAAAGAAAATCTAGTCACAAATCAATTAAAAATCATGATAAAGAGAAAGTTCTTCTAAATGAAAAACTTTCTCAGAGCAGAAAAAAAGGAACTTTTCTCGAAAAAGAAAATGTATTAAAAGAAAAGAAAAAACTATTAATGGTTTTAATGAAACTCGAAGTCTCATTCACTTAATTTCAGTGGTAAGGGTTCAAAATCTGCGGGAAAAGGTTCGGAAGTTTGTAGCAGATATTGAAGGCCAGAAACTAACGAAATCGCGACGTTCTTATCGTACCCAATAGATATAAAACTCAGCCTTCACGGACTGTTGCGCTAATAGTTTAGTTGCCTTTAGTTTTACTACTAAAGTTCTATAGTAATGTGAACAACTGAAAAAAGATTTCACCGAAATTGGATAATTAAGCGCTGAAAAAACAAAATATAAACTTTGATCTAAAGATTGTCTTTCGGATGAATCAAGATTCTCATTTACATTAACCTGTAGGTGTTATATTAAGTGTAGACTAAACTCAAGACAGGTAAGTGTGGCTGGTTTAGTATAATTTCCACAAAATATAATACTTTAATAGATCTGTATCACTAATTTTAACAATCCTAATCTGTTCAGATTATAACATCTGTAAAAAGGGAACTATTTAATAATACGGGAGAAAATACAATTTTCAAAAACTGTGTGAAAAACTTTAGAAAATAACAGATTTTTGTTGGTGATTTATTAAATTAATTGTAATACAAGAGTAGCAATTTATTAAACTGTGATTTATAAAAGTGCAGGGGACGCGACAAATTATTACGATCAAGGTGGTAGCGAAAATTGATTTGAAAACTAATTCTCTAATGCGGGGATACCGCATGCGACCCTTTATAGCTTTTGCTTTTTGACTTGATAAATAATATATACGTTTCAATGTGTTAAATTAGAAAAAAAAGGCAGTTATAACGCAATACATTTTTAAAAGACACAAAAGTTTGGGACAAACTTATGTTATCAGTCACATTTTGCATAATTGAGAAAATAAACGCCTTCAAAAACACGAAAATTTGCCCAGCAAATACAAAATGAAAAATTATAACCAAACTTGAATCGCATTTAAAATATCTAGATATCAAATTGATTGAAAAAAGGTCACTTTTTGTTTACTTCTCATCTGACCTATTTGAAAAAAAAAAATTGTCCACTAAATTTGAGGTTCTCATTGTTCTGGGTTAGATTTCGATTATGATTAAATTACCACCATAGTTTGAGCATTTTTCCGTTCAATTGGATCCTCTTTCAAAAATCTACGCCTGCAAACATGTTTACACTAATGTAGTTAAGAAGTATGTCCGATAATCTAAGCTCGAAACCACTTTTTAGTAATATTGTGTAACAGATAAGAGTGTGGCAATATCACGCCACATGCAACCATAATAACAGTTAACCAAGTCTGGTTTATTTGTGCGATCCTTTAGATGTCCTTAGTCCACCCTTCTCAACATTCATTTTAGATATTCCTTCATTTCTAGATTTTTGTCTATTTAATTACTGAATGCCTATTTCAAGTTATTTAATGGTACAAAGCTTAGTTGAAGGTTGACAATTAAAACGTATGTTCTAAAATATATATTTGTATATTTAGGTCATAAAAATAATAACATTAATCAAATTACATCCAATTATATAAGGAATCTTAATAGATTCTTTTTTTTTTTTGGATAGGCTAAACAAGGTCCTTTTCAAAATCATGCACGTGCTCCTCTATTGTATGGATTATAAAGATTATTAAATTTAATATTTGTATTAAATTTAACGATAAACGTCCGCTTTCACCATTTAATGGCTATTTTTCCATCAATCTTTTAATACATACTATATTATCTACAATGGATGACAAAATTTTATTAGAGTATTGTTCTAACTATAGCAGATGGTTATCGAGGATTTTTTTGTTTCATTTCATTCTGTAATGTTATCAACGCACACATAAACAGAGATAATCCAGTTCAGTATTTGAATATCAATTTTCTCTTATAATTAATAAATCATATAAAAGTTTTAATAGTTATAACATTGAAGGTCGTTTGTTCACTTGTTCAGATAATAAAGATATCCGGCATTAAAAACTAAGATCTTTACAAGAAAATCTGTAAATTTTAATAACAGGAAACATTACATTTTATTTGAAGTTACTGAAATGGAAATTCTCTGTAATTAAGTAAGAAACTAAGGGTACCAGACTGAACATTGTCTTCTTTGAAAGTAACTGTATGACGATTTAATTGCCACGCATTTCATTTTATATTTAAAAAAAAAAAGAATTGAAATTCCAGAATATACGAGGTCTGTAAATTAAGTAATGAGACTGATTTTTTTTAAAGTTTTTTATTCAAAAAGAATTACAATTCTATATTGTCACCTTCAAAATAACTTCCTTCTGAAGCCACACAGCGCTGGAGACGTTTCTTCCACTCCTCATAGCAGTGCTCGAACTGCGATACTGTCCAGAAAGAGTTTCTACCTCAAGGTCAAACGATCAATCAACACTTTTACCGAGAGGTTCTTGAAAAAACTTCGAAAAAGGGGTCCATTCGTGTGAGACCAAACATCAAGAACAAGTGGGTGTTGCGCATCACGATAATGTTCCCTTGTCACACAGCAATTTTTAATAAACGAGTTTTTGGCCAGTAAAAACATTCCTGCGGCTCCTCAGCCTTCTTATTCGCCTGACTTGAGTCCTTGTGACAATTTTCTCTTCCCGAAGTTGAAAAATTACCTCAAGGGGAATTCATTTTGGGACAGTCGAAAACATTCAAACGGCTGTAACCGACCAGCTGAAGGCTATTCCAGTATCGGAGTTCGAGCACTGCTATGAGGAGTGGAAGAAACGTCTCCAGCGCTGTGTGGCTTCAGAAGGAAGTTATTTTGAAGGTGACAATATAGAATTGTAATTCTTTTTGAATAAAAAAATTTAAAAAAAATCAGTCTCATTACTTAATTTACAGACCTTAATTTACAGATTTACTTATTATTGGTAAAAGTTCAATTTGACTGGCACTAACGATATTTTCTTCGTTTTAAGAATATATTTTGGTACTAATATTATCAAATTTTTATATTTAAATTTTGTAAAGATGAAATTAATTGATCAAATTAAACGATAGACCATTTTCAAAAGTATTGTGAGATGCCAAAAAACAAAGAGTATCAATAATCAAACTCTAAGATACTTTTATTAATTTCAGTGTTTTCATTTTAATTTTTTTCATATTTTCTAACTTATTGTATAATATTCGATATTAGAATTGAAAAAGTTTACTTTTTGAATCCACTTTATGGTTTAAAAATTAAATAAATAATTTTTAAGCGTAAACAATGTAAGTTTATATCAGGAAGCTATTAGAAAGAAAAGGCGTTCTTGGGCTCGTCAACGCGTTATCATTCAAAAGATTATCATTTATCACTTTCTGCAGGGGTCAAATAATTAATGCATAAATAACTAGCGATTTCTATTTAAATAAACACAAAAATGATCCACGTTGAATGCACTTGCTTATCAATTATTATTATTTTTTTTAAAATATTCCAAAAATAGTTAATAAAAAGTATAGTTAGAAATGCATTAGATTGTTACGAAGAGGTCATTATATCCATTTCCAACGGTGGTGCAACAGAGTGATTTTTTTTAAAAAAAAAAAAAACCAACCACACTAATCTACGCGAAATATTACGAACCATCAAACAACATAATCTTAGAAAATTATGTAGATTTCTCTGCCTTAAGGTTTCGTGACCTTAAATTGTTAAACTTAGGATTCAAGATTGGCGAGGAATCGGTCCAAATACGAGGGTCGTTTGAAAAGTCCGTGCAAAGTCAGAGAGATAGCACCACTGGCGCGTATCGAAGTTATGTTTAGTTAGTAGCATCTCTTGGAAGAACACACACCAAGTTTCAGCCAGATCGGTCTATTTCTTTGTGTTGGGCATTCGTTTGAATCGAGGAAGTCGAGTGATTTTCAAAAAATGGACGAAAAAGAATTTCGTGTGTTGATTAAACACTACTTTATGAAAGGCAAAACGCCTGAGGAGACTAAAGAGAAGCTTGATAAACATTATGGTGACTCTGCACCTTCGATTAGAACAGTTTATAAGTGGTTTCAAAATTTTCGGAGTGGTCATATGGGCACAAATGACGCTGTACGTTCTGGACGCCCTGTTGAGGTTACTACTCCAGAAATCATTGATAAAATCCATGATATGGTGATGGATGACAGAAGAGTGAATGTGCGTGAGATTGCTAGTGCTGTGGGCATCTCGAATGAACGGGTACATAATATTTTGCATCAACATTTGGACATGACAAAGCTATCCGCAAGATGGGTGCCGCGATTGCTCACGTTTGACTAAAAACGAAATCGTGTGAAGTGTTGCAAGGACGGTTTGCAGCTGTTCCAGAAGAATCCGCAGGACTTTAAGCGTCGTTTCATCACTGTGGATGAAACATGGATACATCACTACACTCCTGAGACCAAAGAACAATCTAAACAATGGGTTACCAAGGAGGAATCTGCGCCAAAAAAGGCGAAGACCGTTCCTTCGGCCAGAAAGATTATGGCGACTGCCTTTTGGATTCGCAAGGAATAATCCTCATCGACTATCTGGAAAAGGGTAAAACTATTACAGGTGCATATTATTCATCGTTATTGGACCGTTTGAAAACCGAGCTGCAAGAAAAACGCCCACGATTGGCCCACAAAAAAGTCCTTTTCCATCACGACAACGCACCAGCTCACACCTCAGCAGTTGTGGTCGCAAAATTAATGGAAATAGGGTTCCAACTCGTTTCACATCCCCCCCTATTCTCCAGACTTGGCTCCCTCGGACTACTATTTGTTCCCCAATATGAAGAAATGGCTGGCGGGAAAAAGATTTTATTCAAACGAGGAGGTGATTGCAGAAACGAATGGCTATTTTTCAGACTTGGACAAATCCTATTATTCGGAAGGGATCAACAAACTAGAGCAGCGTTGGACGAAGTGTATAAGCCTAAAAGGAGACTATGTTGAAAAATAAAAAAGGTTTACCCCAAAAAATTAAGTAGTTTTTATTTTTGCACGGACTTTTCAAACGACCCTCGTAAATTACAAACTCGTTTTCTTGCCAACGTTTCGAGAAATATATTGTCCTCTTTAGGGCGTGGCTATGAGGGTTGGTTGAGTTACAGAAACTGAAATGAGTTACTGTCTAAGTTTTTGATAAAAATGGGAGTACTTTACAAAATCACCAGTAGAACGAATTCAAAATTTTCGTAACTGTGGATTTTTTCTCATTGGTGGGCAATGAATTGGCGCAGGAACGGGCCAAATATGGTTTTAATCGTTGCAAACTGATTCATCATCTTATTGAATCTTAAATGTAACAATCAGACAAAAGTAAAAAAACAATAATTGCATAAAACAAAGCACAAAATTCAACTAAATTAAAATTTTCTATCAGAGAAATGTATTAAAACTGTAAAGCGATAAATAATCTTATTTTGGATTAAGCAAAAATTTATCATTTTTTAAAAAATAAAAATTTGATTTTTCCTTATTTTACCAAATTTTTCATTGAATTAACATTTAATGAAGCACAATTATATTTAGCGATAGATAAGGCCACATATTACAAAACAGAAAATGAAATTCCATTACATTAGAAAAAGATGGCAAATCAATGAACTATGAGGAGAATATTTTTATAACCTTTTGACGTATTTAGTTTGTTTTTTTTTTTTGCAACTTATCATTTACATTCGTAAATAACTGCAAGTATACATGTGAAATAATGTTTCAAAATCTGATGAACCACTTGTGCTTTAGAACTCGCCCATTGACCTGACTCCATTGTATGTATTGTCACGAGGCTAGTGTCTTTTCAGTCGCCAGAACACCAGAGAAAAAACAATAAATTACTAACATAACCAAGCAATCATCCTATCCAAAAGAAAATCTCCCAATGACAAAACGTCGCTTCTGCAAACATTATAAAGATTTTTTTACATAGTCCCCATTTTCTAGCATTTTAAAGGAAAATGCATCTTGTTTTCTTCAATTTGAAGCCCTAAAGCTGAACAAGCTTCGGATTATACTGTTTTCCTTCTAATTCTTCATTGCTTTTTCTACAATAAAGCAAAAGCGCTACCTAACGTTACTCTTTGCTTGCTGATAATTCATTAAAAAAAGAAAAAAATGCTTACAATGCTTCTTGCTTACAAGATACCAATAATATTTACAAAAAAATTTGCACAATCTCAATACTCGCTAAAAACGATACAATAAAGTAAAAAAAAAAAAAAATTATAGCGTAACTACTCTATCGTGATAAGATCTGTATAGGCGGCTATAAGATGCGAAACAAAGTAACTATTCAGAAATCTCCCAACAATTCTAGCAACACTGATAAGAAGATTCTGCAAAGGACCTTCATATACACATTCCCCACAAGAGAGAGAATAAGAGAGGCAACAAATTGATCTTAGTAATGAAATCTCCTATGGAGGGGGTTTGTATAAAGTGTTGTTCGCGGCGAACACATCATCCAGTTTGATATTGGCAATAATAACATACATGATGAGGTTGTTTATGAAAGCTAGTTCTAGATTACAGATTACGCCGAATTCTTCAACAAAATGTACGTGGTCTCAGGTAGGATATTTAGATTAATTATAAATAGAGCCACTTTATTACATATTAGCTTTAATTACTTACAAAATAAAATCAAAAAATTGAAGATAGTCACTAAAACCGCTTTTATCTGACTAAACTCGTATGTCCTAAGATAGTTTCATTAACTTGAGAAATGAATCGCCTAAATAGTTCAGCTACTGGTGAATAATCAAGAAGAATTTAGTTTAAGAGGAGAAATTAATGCCAAAAATCTCTCACTTCTTTTCCGATCAATAAGATGCTACTTCCACTTAGTTTCTTTATATTAATCGACTAAAAATAATTCATGCAAAATCGATATTTGTAAAAATTATATCGATATTAAAAGAGTAAGTCAAAAAGAATAATTCTAATTAACGAGAAAGTAACAACAAACCTAATTAACTGTATAATTAACCTATTTTTTCTTCATTTATTTTCCCCTTTTTTAAACTGAAAACAAAAAATTCTGTTTCCCTCATAAATAGGAACTCCTTATATAACAGGCACTGGAATTACTTACTATTTGAAATGCTATTGGTGCAATACATAATTATTATTTGCACCTGTAAGCGGGTATGAGAGAGGAAAGGATGTGTAACTTGGGAGAAGTACATCAAAGAATCTCATTAGAACGGGTGAAAAATATTATAAAAATTAGTATCATTTCACAAAGTAATATTTTTGAAAATTCTCGTAATTTTGAGCAAAATTAACCCCCCCACCGCACCCTGTAAAATTAAGAATCGAATTTTTATTTTCCTATGATTTTTAAGTTCAATCTCAGTGATCGATTTCTAAGTATGAATATTTCAAATCTAATTTATGGAACAAATTTTCTAAAAAAAATTCAGTGACAAAACAAACAAAAAAATACAGTATTTTACGTGTACACATAATTTTCTATATTCTCAATACCAAAACTAAATTGGTGTTGTAATAATACCAAATTAAAATACCACAGAAAAAAATTACGTACATCTAAATTATACTACAAATTTATAAGTCTCTTTTCAGATACTCGTCTATAGTAGTAATTTTACAGTTATTTTTTTTTCTATTCTTAAATTTATTTCAATTTAATCAGAGATTCAGGCAAACAGTTAACGAGATTTTAACGGCCATTTTCAGCGGGATTTTTACAAATTTTGTATGTACTACTCGTGCTAAAAAATGCCTTGACGATCGATCTACGTATGCACTTGCTCTCGAGCCTAAACTTTACTTGCAATTACTGAGAATTAGTGCAGCATATATTGTCTGGCTGTTAGGAAATTGTTAACCTTCAAATTATAAGAACCAGTGTTTAAAAGAGCACTGATTGGTTAAAAAAAAAAAGTATTCAATTTCAATTTCAGGGCGTATTTCTAGCACATATTCATGCAAAGTTTCAAGCATCGAAATCCCTTTATCATTATTATCATTTTTGAAATATAAAAAAATATCTACTAACAGAATGACTGAGTCTATTGCCAGACTAAGTGCTTATTCTTCAGGTTCCACCAAAACTCTGTATAAAAACATTTTCCGAATAGAATATCTCCAATAAAAGTGATTAGCTTAAATCTCTGTATCAATATTTTGAGAGAGAAAAAATAAATTCAGTTGTTTTGTAGCAAATTCTAAAAAGCATAAACCGTTTTATAAAATCTGATTTCCGTTTAAACAATTACTCCAAATTAGGTACAACGGGATTGCTTTTGATGCTCTTAATATTGTATAGACAGCGAAAGAATAAACTGTTCTTAAGGAGGTTATTAGAGGTTAACCTAACAAGACAGTTCCCCAAGTGCCCCCCTCAAAAACATTCTGAGATAAAGTTTGAAATAAAAATGGATGAGCTTATAGTGAGTACGCAGCACAAGGAGTTTAAAGAAAGACATATTGATATATCACCTCAGTAAATATCGCACTTCTGGATCAAGAATTTTGATAAAAACCTTGTGAGTCAATAGATGAAATGGTTTCAACTTTTTGAGACTGTTTTTTTGTTGTTTTTTTTTGAGATACCATGGATCACAAGCTGAAAAATTGTTTCCTCATTTTGTAGATCTCAAAAATCTAGTGCTACCAGTTTAACTTAATTACAGATATTATACAAAAATAAAATCACGTGATAGCCCGAAAAATTTAGAAAAATTTAAAGTATTAAAAGAAAGTCAGAGCAATATTCACTTTGTTATTTATGTATTTACAATTAACAGGCTAAAAAACCCTTTTATAAAAGTGATATATTTAAAAAATGTAAACAATAAAATTAAGTAATCAATTAGTACAAGAATTAAAAATAATTAAATAAATTAAACAAACACAAGAATTTAAGTTATAAAAAGAAATTATAAAGTATACACACAAAAAAAGAAAAAGATATGAGAAAAAATAAATAAATAAACAAAAATGAAGATATAAGAAATTATTAAAAGTGTTTATTTTATTTATTTTTTTAATTGTATGAAAAAGCGGCATTTTTTTTTGATACACATATCGTTCGAGATACTCCAAAGTATTAGAATTAATTATTACATTTTGTATAAGGGTGACATAAAGTACGTGCGTAGCATGTGGAGTGTGAAAGTAAATTAATATTGAGTAATCGATAAGTAAATTCATTAATTATAAGCAGCAAAAAATTTAAAAAAACAAACAAGAATTTAAGTATAAAAAGTCATTATAAATAAACATATAAAAAAAGAAAAAGATACGAGAAAAAAATAAAATAAATATACAAAAATAAATATATAAGAAATGATCACAAGTGTTTGAAGTAATGTTTAATTTTTGTTCAAATAGCATGAAAAAGCGGCATTCTTTTTTTTGTAACACACGTCGTCCGAGATACTCTAAAGTATTAGAATTAATTAAATTTGGAATATTGTAGATGAAACGCACAGAACTCAAGAATGACCCGTCAACATGATTTTACAACAGCCAAATCAAGACAGCCATAAAAAAAAAAAAAATAATAATACAACTGCCATCTTTATCATACCAAACAAAGATGCAGACAAAAACGTATCCCATCAATTCTTTCTGTGAGCACTTTCCAAAGTGCACAAACTTCAAGATCCTATTCGTCTAGTCAATAACTAATACTACAACAACTGCATTGTAGGCTCTCAACTGATAGCCACAATAATAAACAATAAATAAAATGATACTTGATAATACCTACACAATAAATAGTACACAACATATTATCTACTTACTAAAAGCCTGGACATTTTCATTACATCTCATATTTGCTGGCATAACTAACCTTTACACTTCCATCCCTGTTCAGACATACTTTAAATATTACAAAAACAGAAACTAAAGATAAAAAAGAACCCAACAATACAAAACTATTGTCAAACCAATTATTTCGGATTTAACTAAAGTAATAAAATAGATTCGAAATTTTAGCAAGGACTATGCTTTCTAATAATTTTGCAATAATGGATTATATAAAAATTACTCTAAAAATGTTTATGTTAGAAGAATCACCCGACTTTACCAACGCTTTAATTTAGCTAATCATCCATTTTTCAGGAAATAAATCATCATTTAAAAACTGATTAAGTAGTAATGTTAAGAAGCTGCTAAAGTTTATTTATTTAAGTTGGAGAATATTTGGGAATACGAGGGTCGTTTGAAAAGTCCGTGCAAAAATAAAAACTACTTAATTTTTTGGGGTAAACCTTTTTTATTTTTCAGCATAGTCTCCTTTTAGGCTTATACACTTCATCCAACGCTGCTCTAGTTTGTTGATCCCTTCCGAATAATAGGATTTGTCCAAGTCTGAAAAATAGCCATTCGTTTCTGCAATCACCTTCTCGTTTGAATAAAATCTTTTTCCCGCCAGCCATTTCTTCATATTGGGGAACAAATAGTAGTCCGAGGGAGCCAAGTCTGGAGAATAGGGGGGATGTGAAACGAGTTGGAACCCTATTTCCATTAATTTTGCGACCACAACTGCTGAGGTGTGAGCTGGTGCGTTGTCGTGATGGAAAAGGACTTTTTTGTGGGCCAATCGTGGGCGTTTTTCTTGCAGCTCGGTTTTCAAACGGCCCAATAACGATGAATAATATGCACCTGTAATAGTTTTACCCTTTTCCAGATAGTCGATGAGGATTATTCCTTGCGAATCACAAAAGACAGTCGCCATAATCTTTCCGGCCGAAGGAACGGTCTTCGCCTTTTTTGGCGCAGATTCCCCCTTGGTAACCCATTGTTTAGATTGTTCTTTGGTCTCAGGAGTGTAGTGATGTATCCATGTTTCATCCACAGTGATGAAACGACGCTTAAAGTCCTGCGGATTCTTCTGGAACAGCTGCAAACCGTCCTTGCAACACTTCACACGATTTCGTTTTTGGTCAAGCGTGAGCAATCGCGGCACCCATCTTGCGGATAGCTTTGTCATGTCCAAATGTTGATGCAAAATATTATGTACCCGTACATTCGAGATGCCCACAGCACTAGCAATCTCACGCACCTTCACTTTTCTGTCATCCATCACCATATCATGGATTTTATCAATGATTTCTGGAGTAGTAACCTCAACAGGGCGTCCAGAACGTTCAGCGTCACTTGTGCCCATATGGCTACTCCGAAAATTTTGAAACCACTTATAAACTGTTCTAATCGAAGGTGCAGAGTCACCATAATGTTTATCAAGCTTCTCTTTAGTCTGCTGAGGCGTTTTGCCTTTCATAAAGTAGTGTTTAATCAACACACGAAATTCTTTTTCGTCTATTTTTTGAAAATCACTCGACTTCCTCGATTCAAACGAATGCCAAACACAAAGAAATAGACCGATCTGGCTGAAACTTGGTGTGTGCTCTTCCAAGAGATGCTACTAACTAAACATAACCTCGATACGCGCCAGTAGTGCTATCTCTCTGACTTTGCACGGACTTTTCAAACGACCCGATAGTAGCAGTAAGTTGAGCAGGACTTAACTGTCATGAAAAGCATAGTTTCTGGCACTCTCCTTGTTGTAAAATAAACTAACATTATTTACTATTAGATCATTCGGGAGAAGAAGGCCTAAATAGGCTTAGAGCAAGAATCTGTAGAGAAATAAGTAATAGGCAATGTGTTCATCACATTCAGCACTAATCTTACCAAGGGTCAGATGTCTTAAAATGAATGGTTTAGATTTTAAAATATTTAATGTAAGGTCAGGAAGAATTAACGTAAGATTTAAACTATCGTATGTTCAACATAAAAATTGTAATCAAAATATAACGTATCGTTTATAAATTACATTTGTTGTGAAAATTACTGTTAGTCCAAAATAATTCGTTGACTTAAAATCTCTAACAACTTCTTTCCATTCTTATAATAAAACCAAATTTGTTGGTTCACCAAAACTTAAATAATAAAATAATTAATTTATTTTTATCTAAATATTTTCAGAAAACAATTCTTATTTATAAAAATAATAAAAATAAAAATGGCTACGGTGCGAAGGATTACATAACATGAAGACCTAATGGATTTGCTAAAATCTTAAGAATTGCCTTGCATTAAAATTCAACTCTTCTTGCATTTTTGAAAAAAAATATCAATTTCTTATGTAAATTTAACAATTTAACTGGAACTTTTTAAGTATATCTTAGTTGTTTAACACTGTGAATAGTTAATATATTGTGCAATAAACAGAAAAAAAACACGATTTACCTTGAATAAACTTGTCAAAAACTGTTCAAAGCGGAACAACAAACAACTTTTTGGTTATTATATTCTTAATTTATATTTTAGTTTTTTGCGCTCGGAGCTTTTTCAGTGCACTGCTTCCCACAGTGTTCTCTTGTTAGAGGCAACACTGTCTCCATCACTTGACAGTGTTGCCCGTAAGAAGCTCCTAGGAAGAGAAAATCTCAGGATCTCCGCGTTGGAATCCAATATTCGCTAACCACTCAGCTAATCTCACTAACAATTATTATTTCATTTTATGCACAGTTATTAAATTTATATCATTATTTTTTTTTTAAAGGGTTTGGCTGCGTTCTCTGTATCACTCGGCTCGATGGTAGTTGGATTCTCTTCAGCGTATACATCACCAGCTCTGGAGTCCATGAAACAACCTGGCAGTACGCTCCACATTACGGAACAACAGGTGTGTAAAATCGAGTATGTGCTCAGTTAATGTAATTATGTCCATGACATCACGCTTGATTGCTTTTACAATACACTTTGGCAAAAAAAATTATGAAAAGATATTATTCTTAATATCTTTTAAAATACAGTCGACTCTCGATAAATCGAAATCCAAGGGACTACAAAAAAAATTCGAATTATCGAGACTTCGAATTATCAAGAAAGGGGGAAAAAAATCGTATTATTAAGAGTTTTTATTATGTATATATGTAAGTACATACGTAGGAGCTTACCTAAGTTTTAGACATGTATAGCCTCAAGGAAAAAAGTGAAAATAATGAAAACGACAAAAAAGAACAAAAAAAATACATATGTATTAACATTTCAATAAATAATAATATACATATGTACCTAATTAAAAAAATGAAGAACAGTTTTTGTTTGAATGTGGCTTGACTTAGTCAAGTGACTTAGAATTGTAGAAAGCGTTGATGGTGGAATATTGAAAGTTTTGGCGATATCTTTTTTCGAACCACTTTTCACGGCCGCGATAATTTTTTTTTTGTCGGACACAGTAAGGGTGACGTACTTCCCATCGTGACAAACTAAGAAAGTGAACTGGAAAGTTAAACTGGGCTGAAAGGAGGGAAACATTACGCAGGAAATGAACAATAAGCGGAAAATGAGAAGTAAACATTACTAGGGAAAATTCGAATTATCAAGAGGGGAAGCGGCCTCGTTCGAATTATAGAGCCTTCACTCCCACTGTTGTTAAGAAAAGGATTTCGAATTATCGAGCTTATCTAAATATACTGAATTTTTTCGATTTACCGAAGTTAACAGCTGTAGAGTTCGAATTATCGAAAAATTCGTATTATCGAGTTTCGAATTATCGAGAGTCGACTGTATTCAAAAACTGACAAAATTATCTCCTCGTTGAAAGATTTGCAGCAACTCTTAGGATGCAGCATTTTAAAAAAAGTATACTGCCGACACAATCCCATGTCAGTACCATCAAAAACGTTAATTGATTCAGATAATATACTATTATCTTTAATAATAAGAACACCTTATTACGGGAACCAGCCACTTTTTATAGCTCTTCAAGTTCCTAACAAAACTCGGAACAGTACGCAACAACAGAAGATTTAGACCACAGTGGATATGGCTTTCAGTACCACCATTTTTCTTTTTAACTACCTTCAAGTTCTAAATCTGGCATAATATAACAATTCTGATTCCTTCTGCAGTAATTTCTTTAGCAATAAAATGTTTATGATCAAAAAGTTAGTTCTTTTTACAGAACATTAAAGACAATAAATAGTTTGGCCTCCGTTAAATAATAGTAATAATAACTAAATAAATGTTCTGTGATCATTGGTTGGAAATTATTTACCCCAAATCAAATGAAGGCCAAACAAGACCACATTACCTGAAACGTTTTACCTAATTTTGTCAAAAAATATCTTGGTTTCACGAATGAGGTTTTCGATAGCTTTTTTTTTAGCAAATAAGTGAAAGATGCATAAAAATATTTATGAAATCTATTCACTTCTTTAGAGCTTGAAAATACTAAATTTTCAAAAAGGAAACTCTCCACAAACAGTAAAATGGAAAATTAATAATTAAACATTTTCTTTTTAAAATTAAGTACCTACATTATAATTTTTCGGCTAATGCGTATATTAATTTTCTTTAATGTTAATGAAAACATCACGAGGAATTGCGAATGCTTCAAGGAAATTGCAAGTTTATTTAAAATAATAATAATATAGACATGGGCATTCATTGCAGTGGTTAGAACAAAATTTAAAAAAAATTAGGGCACTAAAAAACACTTTAATAATAAAGTTTTTATGATAACTTTAAATTCATCTTACATTTCTTCAATGTTGACAGTTTTTCAGACCAATCGGAAAGAAATATTCATTACCTCTTATAGTTTATCACTTTCTGTCAGGTGATGCCAAGGTTAATAGATATCTTCTGAGTCTTTTAAACCAAAATAAGGTTTTCTTTTCACACGACAATCAGGAACTTGTTTGTATTACTTCTGGAAGCCCCTTTAAGACTTAATTGAAGAACCAAAGGACGTAACTAATTAGAGTTGGTGGTTTCTAGATATCTTAGATACTTCGCTGGTTACGGGAGGTTTCACCTGGCAATAGATGAGCTTTATAAATTATTAAAGGTTAAAATATTGTGAAGTTTCCGTTAGAAAAGACCTAACTTCAAATCCTCTCATCATCCATTTGAATTTGCTTAAGTAACTAAGAGTAGAATGACTTAAGCAGGCCTGAATCTAGTCCAGTATTCGCCCGTTCTCATTCTATAAAATGACGTCAAAGCCAATTGGAGACTAAAAGTAAATTATCTATTTACCTATACATGCTTATAACTTAATTCGCAGTCTTGCCAACTGCAGCCAAAAAAGCCCAAGAACAAAATTCAGAACATCAACTCTTTTAGGTCAATAAAATTAAGAGACCGAAACCAGGTGCAGCTTAAAAATACGTCAAACCATTATCTTAATGGTTTACAAAATAAAAAACTATAATGATTATTACAGCTATCTGAAAATTAAAATAAGAAGATGAAGATAGATTAAACGCCGAAGGTCATTAGCGCGAGTTCTGTTGTTGTATGCCATTCTCTGTATAATTTTTGCTTTTTTCTTTTTTTAAATAATTATACTCTCTCTGATTCAAGGTTTTAAAAATAATTTAAAAAAAAAAACATAACAGTAATTATTTTCCACAGACATCATGGATTGCAAGTTTAATGCCTTTGTCAGCTCTGCTTGGTGGTATTATTGGAGGAGCCTTGGTTGAAACTTTGGGCAGAAAGAAAACCATATTGCTTACAGCAATACCTTTTGGAATTTGTAAGATTTTTTTTTTCTTCTTTTAATAATTTAATGAATATTTAAAAACTTTAAATAATATCAGAATATAAATAATATTACTTGAATGTCTTTTATTGCAGCATTCATATTAATCGCATTCGCCTCAAACGTTAGCATGATAATGGCTGGAAGATCTTTGGCTGGTTTCTGCGTTGGTATCGCCAGTTTGGCGTTACCTGTTTATCTCGGAGAAGCGATACAACCTGATGTCAGAGGTACCTTGGGTCTATTGCCGACGGCTATTGGTAACGGAGGAATACTAATCTGCTTTCTAGCTGGAAAGTACTTAGACTGGTCTAAATTGGCACTATTTGGAGCTTGCCTGCCAATTCCGTTCTTTATATTGATGTTCCTAATACCAGAAACGCCAAGATGGTTTATTGGAAAAAGTAAGCTTTCTAATATCATTTATTTTCCAGTACTTTTTCAGTCTTTGAAACTAGAAAGAAAAACTATAACTTCGGCAAACTTGTAACAAGCTCAGTCATTAATATATTGAACAAACTCTTGAAGTTTTATCAATTAGCTCATCTCAAATTTAATTTTAATTTGGTGTGGATTACTTACCATAAATCCCACACAAATATCTTATCCACGATGAAGGTGTACAGTCTGAGAAGGCATCGCAACCATTTAGTTAATATTTTCACTTCTGTATTATCAGATAAACAAGATCTGCTTTAAATTGAATTCTAACATTAGTAATGCTGTGATAAAACAATAGGTTTCTTCCGAGGACTGCTTGCAAAGCATTTAGAGCAACTTAGCAGCAGGTTGTACTGTTCACGTTTCTCTAAATCCGTGTTACAAAACATTACCAGCAGCTGTGAAGTAGGGAAGAATTTAGAAAATCAGTTTCGCTTTCGTTTTCTTTGGGCAGTTTTTCTTTAAAATTCCAGAAAAAATGGATAACGATCTGATTTAAATCTTCTTTGAGTTTCAATGGCAGTTGGTAACTAATAAATTAGTTCTTAGACAATCAAAGAACATTTCCTTTCTCAAATACATCAATTAACTGTTAGATTTGTTAAATTCATTTTACTTTTTGCTTAATCTAACATATTCTTGTAAATGTAGAATTGAAATCTTTCTTCATTATACACCAGCGACTTGCACCTGTATAATTATAGATCTAAAAAGTGCATTCTTCATAGCAGTACTTCTAGTAAAAGAACTAAAAGCCCGTGAGTTTAAGCAAATCAAAGAATATTTTAAGAAAGTCGACGGTTTATTTCTTTTAAAAGCTCTAAAATAATGCTATTTCTTTTAACTACTGCCAAAACCATATTACGATCTAATGGAATATTTAATAATGTTTCTATAGATGTAATTAGATTTGCTTTATCTCAAACTCTCAACGAACTGAGATAGATTTTTTTCCAAATATTAAATTTTATCACTTGCTGTCAAATTAAATAGCCTTTAGCTAATAAATGTCATTTATTTTCAGAGATGGAACACAAGGCCAAAAAATCCTTAGAATGGTTACGTGGTGAAAATGCTGATATTAACAAGGAAATGTCCGAATTACAAAAATCCACAGAACTGTTTAAAGAGAACAAATCATCCATTAAAGAATTGTTTAATAAAAAATACTTATGTCCTTTTGCCATATCAATGGGACTAATGTTTTTTCAACAACTGAGCGGCATTAATGCAGTTATATTTTATACTGTAACAATATTTAAAGATGCTGGTAGTACAATTGATTCAAATCTGTCAGCCATCATTGTCGGTCTAGTGAATCTTGGTGCAACTTTGGTTGCAACAGCATTAATTGATCGTGTTGGAAGGAAAGTACTGATGTACTTCTCAAACTGTATAATGGCCGCCACTTTGGCAATACTTGGAACATTTTTCTATATGAAAAACAGTGGCACTGATATGACACAATATGGATGGATACCTTTGGCCAGTTCTGTCATCTATGTTATTGGATTCTCCATTGGTGCTGGTCCCATACCTTGGCTGATGATGGGCGAAATTTTGCCAGGTCAGTATCTTTAAACATTATTTTGTTTTCAAAATAATATTTTATTGAACTCGAAAAAGAAAGGTTATAAGGAAACTTTTTAGCTCAGAGGTTAGTGTAATGGATTCTCAAATGGAAATCGTTGCACTTTATTTTGCAACTACAGATTACTGATGATCTTATATGTTGAAACGTTTTGAATTATATACTTATTTAAAAAAAAAATGAAACAGATGATATAGTTGGCAGAATTGCATCGACTAGATCGACTAAATATCAAGTTTTCAGCAAGAAGGTTACAAAATAAAATAACAAAAAAGTAATTAAAAAAATATTAAACATCCACAACTGAAGGTTTCTGAGGGAAGTTTTTCGCAAATTTTTTTAACAGATAAACAGAAGGCGCCAATTATAATTGCATTTCTCTATTATTATTTTTTTTTTGTTCTGCTACAGAAATACAGAAACGCACATTTTATGGGAAAAACAATTCCGAAATCTGAAAATACACATTTTATTCAGAAAACCTTAAAAGATCGCATTACTATAACTTTACATTACTTTATTAATCAAATAAAGTTAAAAAATTAGAAAAACCAAATAATGCACTACTAATATTTAAATTAGTTTATATATAAGCACTTACACTATTTATTATTAATTATAGAAAAGCGTAAACTTGGTAATATTTATAAATTCTATTTCTGTTCACAGCAAAAATCAGAGGATCAGCCGGATCAATGGTAACCAGCTTCAACTGGGCTTGTACATTCTTAGTTACTAAAACCTATGTGGATTTAACATTACTGATTGGTTCACATGGTGCATTTTGGTTATTCGGTGTTATATGTTTGATTAGTTTGGCATTTGTAATAATATTCGTACCAGAAACAAGAGGGAGAAGTCTCGAAGAAATTGAAAGGTACTATATGGGACGACAGGGATCAAATGAAAATGAACAGGTCCTAGATACTCTACCAAATTGTTAAGAATTGAATTTAACAAATAGAAATAGTATTTCTTATAACAAATTTCAGATGAAATGACATCAAATTGATACTATATTTTTGTAAAATCATAGAAGAATAATTGTGCCAACAATTTTGAATTGAAATTAGATTAATAGTCATTTTTTAAATATAATTATTAAAAATTAATTTCAAACAAAGAACGATTAAATGACATCTCGAGAACTAGGTGGTTGGATCGTTAGGTAGGATGGAATTGGTAAACTTAAGAGAGAAGACTGCATAATTATTATTGTCACTATTATTGTTTTAATATCATTCCTTAATTTGTGTGTATATATACATTCCAATTTCAGGCTTCATTGAGCCATAAGTTCAAAAGGATGCCAAAGAATATTGTAAATAACTTCTAAATAGGAAGCAAGAATATATCTTTGGAGATTTCCAGTAATGGAAATACTTTTTTTAAAAAAAAACTTAGATATTCCTATTATAATTGTAAGTAGCCATGTTTAAAAGAAGCCAGAATATTACCAAGATGTATCAAAAGGCTGATAAAAGTGCCTTCCAAGTTAATTGAATTCGTTTCAACTACGTGAGACATAGTTGAAGTCAAATTCACTACACCAAACTGGATTAATAAACCTCTTTACAATTGATGAAAGTTCTAAAATCCATCAGGAATACCAAAAAAAAAACATTTGAGCTACAACAGATAAAATCCGTAAAATAATTGGAATGAACATATTTTTTAAAAAAAATAAACTTTCAATCCTTAAATGAACAAAAATTATTATTTTATTAGGTTATAGCAAGAATTGATTTTTTTAAAAAAATACTATTTTCTATCCTATGTAAATAATTGATAGTATTTAAAAATTTCAAAATATTTATTTACCTTCTTTCTGCTAAGAAAATGTAAATAGTGTCTCTTTTTGTAAAGTACTTTGTAAATAATTTAGTGTAAATTAGGGCCTCATAAACAAAGAAAAAAAAAATTATTTTAGGTACATAGAAAACTTAAATTTGAGTTAAAAAAAAAATACGTTTTATACTCCAAAAAAGCTATTGTGAATTAATTGAGATTAAAAAAATCATTTAATGAGTAATAAAAACTAAATTTAAAAGTTAAGAAATGTAAACTTACAATATTTATATTATTTAATATTGTTAATAGAGAAGTCCATATTTCTTGATTTTGTTTACTTAACTGTGTATATAAAAAAAAACATAAAAAGCTCAACTAAATTTAAGTTACTTTATTAATAAAAAAAAAAAATTACACCAAATTTGAGTTAGTAAAATTTAGCTTCTTTAAGACCATATCCTTAGTATCTTCCAAGTTGTATACATACCACTTTAAGGTCAAAAGGTTCAAGTTAACATTTTGCAAAAATAACCTGACTTAAACAAAAAAGGATCTACTATCACATTCTCTTATTATTTCCAATACTTAATCACTTAAATATTATTTATTTTATACAAAGAACATCTTTATTTATCATTACTTAAAATTAGTGTTGACAAACACTGTAATGAAAAACGATTCTATCAGTTTAATAACTTTAACGTGACAATAAATTTATCTTTAAGTTGCAAGAACATCTTCAGGAAAAAACCTCGGACTCTTAGACTCACCTTATCAATCAAAAATGAATATAACGGCCATGAAATAACTCACGCGCACATTAATTACTATTTTATTTTGTTTATTCTTAAACTAATCGTGATAGTGTAACCTTCATGATGTTTTTTTAAATGGCATAGGAATGATTAATAAAACGAAAAAAAAAAGTTACTTTAAAAAATATTACAATTAACGACATATATCATCAAGTAGAGGCAAAGAAGTAAATAAGTTTATAGCTTTAATAAAGTTTTTATTACTTCAATTTTAAAAATTAGAAAAACAATTCAAAAGTTAAAACTCTTTATAAAGGAAATTTTAAATTTCAGAGATTCTGATCCAAATTAGAGCTTCTTTATTTCGATACAACGTCCACTTGTCTAATCAAATATATATAAACTTTTTTAATTAGACATTTATAACGACACTTGGAAAAAATATAATAAGTTCTACTTTTTGGCTGTAGAATAAATTATATTTACAGTATTCTTGAGAGATCGTAAAAAAGTCAAGTTCAATGAAAAAATAAATACATAAGATTACACAATCAACAATAGACTTCTACTTCTAAACCTAACTCTCACCACAAATGAAAGTGAACACTGAGCAATACTATGAAATATAGAAAGAATTAATCCAAACTACAGGGCATAATAATTTCTTGGCAAATAAAATTAAGTACTAATTCTCAAATAAAGAAATTCTGGCCGAGCAAACATCTGTTTAGAGACATGGTCATGTTCATGATGACACAATCGAGACAACGACGTTTTGTGTACACCCCTAGACAGAAAGAATGGAATGCTTGCAAGTAAAGGTAACCTCCCTGCAAGGGTTACGCTTGATGCTTAACTGATCAATGGAATATCACTAATGATAAACGCTAATGAATTAAATATTTCCTCTTTTCTGGCTGTACTGTTTTATAATGTTAATTTGTTTAAAGATTGACAATTGCCTTTAGGTAAACCTATAAATAAAAACCAAAAAGCTAAAAGTATTGTGGAACTGGATTCGATTAGGACTGGGATTTTATTTTATGGTTAATATGAGAAATTTATACAGAAAAGTGTGTTTGATAGTCGCCTCCATCCACGACACCCAAATTGGTAGTTGGACATAAAGCCCCCTAAAAAAAAAATAGGCATTACTTCACTCACACAATAACATGTTCTAAGTTAAGAAATAACGCAAAAAATAAAAAATAAATAAACAGAGAAGTGCCAAGCACGATTTGCAAAGTTTAATAAATTCAATAAGCTTGCTGAAGGACCAAACTTAGAACAGTACATATGGACATCCTTCATTATATAAAAATTAATATCACCAATCATGATTATGTAATACTCAAGTTAAAGATAGTTATTAAAGGATAAACAAGAATTTTAATCTAGGCCTACATATGCGGAGTTGCACTTCATATAAATATGATCAGATAAAGGTCAAAATAGATAATAACGAAACATATCCAAGATTAACATGGTAATGATGTAACACATAAAATTTATCGGCTCAATAAATACAAATTAACTACAAAAAAAAGAAGGTAATATTTATAAATGTGAAGGTTTCAGATAAAGGAGTTAATAGACAAGTAATCAATCTCATTAGAATAACTGAAAATATTTTTTTTTTAAACAACATATTCTGCCAAGATTTGAGAAAACTATTTATACTTGATTTGCATGTTTACAAAAATTTCTCTGAGCCAGTAAGTGTATTGGCATAATGGGCAGCGTAAGAAAAGTTGAAATCTTAACACTTAAGTGATTAATTCACCTCTGACAATGGATGAAAATCCGAAAAGCAGGCAAAGATACAATAGAAAACGTACATCGACGAATAAAATCAACGATATTATTCAGCACTGCGGACCTAACCACTTTAATGCTTCATGTTAAATTTTATTCAAAACTTAGGTGCATATCCAAAAGAAGTTACAACTAAAATTGATATTTTTTTCAACACTCTAACAAATCAGTTGATAGAAAACTAGAATGCAATGTTGATTCACCAATTTCATTTCTTAATATAAAATAGTTAACTTTAAATTACCTGAACTGATCGCCTCAAAACTAAATCCTTTAGTAAAGAATACAATTGGTTAAAGGAATTCAATGAATGTAAGTTGAACGTGAATGTGATCTGAACAGTAGCTGTAAGACATAACTTAATTCTTCTATATTCATTTCTGTTACATTTGGTAATCTTATCATTAGACTAACTTGGAAAACATTCTGGGATTACCGGTTAGAGTTCGCAAAATCAGTTTATAATCTGTGAAAACTATAAAAGAATGTTTCTGTTTTAATTAAATAACCTTTTAAAAGTTTACAAGTACAGTGGTAGTGGTACCACCAAATCGTATCATTTTGACTAAGCCTCAAAAAGGATAGACCAGTGATTAACTCAAAAACCTTTGCAATAAACTCAACATAGAGAGAACACTGTGAATTTGCTTCCTCAATCAGAGAGAGTTAATAATGAATATTAATCCAGAGAGTATTGTTCATTTTAACAAAATGTGACTTCAGGCTGCTGGAGGCCGAGTTAAGAACAATTAATAAGGAAAAGAAAAAAAGAAATTTATCGGATTAACTTTTATCGAACATTTTTGTTTCCCTTCTGTTATTCTAAGTAGATAAAAGCTGACACAATTATCAGAAAGTAAAATTATCAGTTCAAATACTGACTATAGATAGAATCACACAAATGCTACCAACTAGCAGTCATTCAGCTGACCTTCATATTACAATCATAAATACAAGTCGCAAGAGTGCACATGATTATGAGTGAAAAAATTATAGAAAGTAGCAGATTCCAGAACTAAATTTAAGTTATAAAAAACAACTAAAAAAAAACAAAAACAAAATGCATATTAATTAACAAAGTACACTTCATCATAACCTGCACTGAATTTCAAACATCACAAAATTACAATACTTTTTCTGGAAACAAACATCACAAGAAGAAATATTAAGAATTAGAAAATCACCGATAAGCAGAATTCCTTTCCTTATGTAAGTAATTTGTCCCTTAGTTAAATCTATTGTTTAGTTACATGTACACTTTTAGTTATGTTATTCCTTATGCTATGTACTTAAACAGTGCCAAAAATTCAATCTTCTATCTTCAGGCTGATATTCATAAAATTAATAACATCAAAGAGCTATGAAAATAATGTTCAAGCAAAAACATTCATAATATTACAGCACATTTCAACGTTATCTAACTTCTTTGGAGGTAATGCCATGCAGGTTATTCCAAATAGCACTTACCCATTACTTGCACTCTGCAAATCGCACATGTATCACATTCGACGTCCCAACTCCACATAGCAACGGCATTCCACTTTTTTAGGGTAAACATTTTTGTATTGTCTCCTTCACTACGTTCCATTTAGGGACAGAAAATTAGGAGCGAACCAAGAATTGTAAAGAAAGTAACCGGTAAACAAGTGGTGCTTCTAACGGATACTTGCAAAACTAATACAACACCCATAATTTTTTTTCCCCGCAAATTTTAAGTGAAGATTATGAAGAAGGTTCATGTATTTATTTAGTGATAACTAAACAACTTACAATTACCTGTTTTAATGATATAATCTTTTTTCAATGTGGCTCCAAACAAAATTATGAGTTAGAGAGTATTCAGCGCTTCAACTTATCTCACGTAAATGTACATTAATCATGGAATATATTTTAAGAAAAGAAATTAACGTAACATATTGTTTGGATTGGTTTATCACTCTAAAATTAAAAGCCTTAAAATGCAAAAATTATGCCCAATAAAAACTAGTAAAAGAAAAACAAATAGGTACTCACCATTGTCACACAAGTTTTCGTAGTTTACTTCTACGAAAATTTATTATCATTAACATTAAGCCAGAGTTATGTCAGTAGCAATAAAAGGGTTAAATTGGAAAAAAAGAAAAGAAATTAAGGACTGTATTGCTGCTAGTAATAAGAAAGTGCCAGTCTATGCCATCTAGCGGCATTGGTTAGAACTATTAGAGAAGAGTAGTTTAAACTGTTGCCGCAAGATGGCACAAGACTCCACTTTAGGCTTTTTTATCTCACAAAGAAAATAGATTTTTTTTTTAAACTTTTATTTATATTTATAGTAATATTATTTATTTATTATATAATAACTTTTGAAACTTATTGCTTTGATGAAGTAAAACTGTAAGAATTTCATAAAAAAAGTTATCTAAATTGTAAAACTACTTACGCTGCCATTTACTTACCTGCAAAAGCTATATACGAGGTGTGTTCAAAAAGTAACGGGAATTTTCGTTTTTTGAAAAAAATATTTATTTATTCATCTACATTAATATTGTCGCCTTCAAAGTAGTCCCCTTCGCATACAATACACTTGTGCCAGCGCTTTTTCCAATCCTCGAAACACTTCTGAAACTCGATCTTTGTGATAGCTTTCAGCTCTTTCAGCGATTCGCTTTTAATGTCATCTATGCTTGTAAAACGACGGCCTTTTAATGTTCTCTTTATGTTTGGAAATAGAAAAAAGTCACATGGAGCCATGTCTGGCGAATATGGAGGCTGGGGCATCGTTAAAGTTTTGTTTTTGGCCAAAAATTCACGAACAAGCAATGAAGTGTGAGCAGGTGCATTATCGTGGTGCAAAATCCATGAATTGTTTTGCCACAAATCCGGGCGTTTTTTTCGGATTGCTTCACGCAAACGGCGTTGAACTTGTAGGTAGTACTCCTTATTGATTGTTTGACCTTGTGGCAAGAATTCATGATGCACTATGCCATTAAAATCGAAGAACACAGTGAGCATAACCTTCACATTCGACCGCACTTGTCGAGCCTTTTTCGGTCTTGGCGATCCAGAATGCCTCCACTGGGACGATTGAGCCTTAGTTTCGACATCATATCCGTAAACCCATGTTTCGTCACCTGTTATAACACGTTTCAGTAGATCCGCATCGTTGTCGACTTCATTGAGTGACTCATGAGCAACTTCCATTCTCCGCTGTTTTTGTTCGAAATTCAACAATTTTGGAACAAATTTTGCTGCCACACGTTTCATACCCAAAACATCCGAAAAAATTTCATGGCATGAGCCAATTGATATGGCAACATCATCAGCGACTTCTCTGATTGTGATTCGGCGATCGTTCATAACCATTTCTTTCACTTTTTTCACGTTTTCATCGGTTGTTGATGTGCTTGGACGTCCAGGTCGTTCGTCATCTTCAACGTTTTCGCGGCCATCTTGGAAACGCTTATACCACTCGTAAATCCTTGTTTTACTCATAGCAGACTCACCATATGCCTTTATTAACATTTCACACACTTTATTACACTTTATTTCATTTTTTACGCAAAATTTAATACAAATTCTTTGATCCATTTTTTTTAACAAACAAAAATCGCCAAGCTCGAAAAACACGTCTAACCTTAACGGCTGCCACTTAAGAAGTAAACAATGAATATTACTGAAAATTTTATCGTACTTCAGGGGCATGTGTACCAACATAATAAAAAAAAAAATTTTACAATCAAACTCTCCAAACCCGCGAAATTTAAAAATTCCCGTTACTTTTTGAACACACCTCGTACTACTCTTGCTTTAGGAAAAATGATAACACATTGTTGCACCTTAATTTCACCCGTTCAAAAATAGGAAGAACTGTCCGAATAAAATTATAAATCTCATCACATATACATATTTGCTTATAAAGCTTTATTTAAAATGGATGGTTTCAAATTGAATTTTAAAAATTCATTTATTGCGAACCTCATAGAATATTTATTTAACAGTACTTTCATTCAAAAAGTTGACGATTCCTAAATGGTAGATGGACGTTAAGCTCCGCCTGAAAAATTAGGCGATTAGTTGCCTATACTCAAAACTTTAATGTACCAGTTATTATTTTATTTAATAAATTATTTATTCACTCAATATTGGTATAGTAAAGAAATCACATACTATTGAAACTTCTAAATCAACTACCAATTAGGTTTATACAGGAACGGAAGCACATACTTTACTGTATTAACATTTTTTCTAACAAATAAAGTAGGTACACAAACAGATCATCCACTTATAAATGAACGCTTTTATACCACTAAACGACACCTGCCCCTCTATACCAGTTATTTAAGTTTAATTATACTTTGTATAGGCAAAAATTTATTTATAAATAAGCGATCTTGCATTGAAACTAATTCTTTTTATCTATTACCTTAATAAGTTATTGAAGTCAGGCTAACCGTACTAATAGCATCAACTTGGCCTAATTCGTACTTGCTTATTAACGCTGCATGAGAGAATATGAAGGTGGATAAGAATCTAATTGATCACAAATGGTAGCATTGATTTTAAAAAGTTCTTTTTGCTGTGTATAGAATTAATAATTAACAAAAGTAGTAGGAAATAGATGAGGAATTTGCATCTGTCTACTGTCGAGCTTCGGCGATCATCGCAGTAGATCTATTAGTGTTTTCGAGGAATAGTGTTATGTACTAGACATTTCATCGAACCCGATATTCTCAAATTTTTTTCACCCACAAAAATCTTCGACGGCTCAGTTCTCACCTCCCTTGCAATATTGTTCTAAACAAGGAATATTTATCGTTTTTCTTGTTGCAATCTTCTGCTTTTACTGTGAACTTATGTTCCTTAATTATTTACAAGAATTTCATTGTCAGAAATCCTTCCATTTTGTTCACTTAGGTAATTAATAAAAAATACTCATTTATTCCTTTTTTTTCTGCTTTGAAAAATTAAAACCATAGTGTTTGAAATTATTTATTTGCTAGTTTTCCTGTTCTTTTTTTCCAAATAAATTGGTTACAATTATTGAGGAAACAATAAAATTAACAATTATATTATATTATAAAACATTCAATAAAAGATCTCTGTGCCAATGTTTTATTATTAAGTAAATATCCTGCGAATGCCTCATTCATTGGTAAAAAACAAAAATAAATAAAATTAAATTAAACTTAAAATTACAAATATTAATTACAGAAATTTAAATAAATCATCATAAAATTATGTACATTATTCTCTTTAAAAATGTACAAACAAAATAAAAAATGGTAAGAATTATATATAAACTGGGGATATATTTTCTTCTTTTAAAAAAATTAAAGAACACACTATCACACTGAATGTTTGTGAAACCAGTTTTGTTTGGTGATACAATTATTGCACAAATATGGGAAACATCTTACTTTATTTTAATTTTGAAATAAAAACATATAGTATAGTAAATATAATGTAATAGTTTGACACTTTTTAAAAGTTTAAGGTCCTCGTTTATTATTTGTATAAATGTTACATTTGTAAACAAGCTACTTCTACAGTCTCTAAAACCTCTATACTCTTTTTTTTATCTACTTTAATCTTTGGCTATTATTAAGAATAATCATTTAAACTTTAATAATAATTATTATTGTAACTAAAATGTTTGATAACTATTTTATTATTTTAATTATTCACCTAAAAACACCACACTGGAAATAAAATTTGTGTGCATTATAACAAGTGTTCTATAATACTACTTAACTAGAAATAATTATTTTTGTATTTAATACGATTTATCAGAACTATTAGGTTTAATACTAACTACTTTAACTTCTCTGATGGAAGTGAAATATCTATTTAACTATTACTGATAACATGACTTCTTTGGCTACAATCTATATTACATAAATTTAAAAAGGGCTAATACAAAGAAACTATCTTTAATGTCATTCTACCGGACAATATTTACTTCAGCAACGTTTTCTACTATATTTTGGGGGAATTAACTTGTAAGTTCTTTTTGTCTTTGTCAAACATACATTTATATTTATTAATGAGTAGATTATGTGCCCAAATTTATGAAAATTCACTTAAAACCTAAAAAATTCAGTTTGTTTTATTTTATAAATAAAATAAAGAAGAATAACGTAACTCTTCTTATAAATATTAACAATTAACAACTTCTCAAAATTAAAAAAAATTAACTTTGAAGTACACACCAATTTTTTTTTTTTTTTTGCTGTTCCTAGTTTGCTTATTAAAATTTTTGTTCCGAGCATTTAAAAAGTTGTCTGAATTAAAAAAAAAAAAAAGGAGATAGCTGTAATGGAAATGAGTTAGGTCATCAACACTGTCTATCTCCGGACTGCGAGCTGTAAGAAGCTCATAGAATAAGAAAAATGTAAGGATTGGCAGGTGTATTGGAACACAGGATTGCGCAAACCAGTTCGCTGACCACTGACCTAATACCTTCCTTGTATAAGTTTATTATTATTATCATCATCTGAGAAGAATGCTTCTGTATTATGATATTTCTTTTTGTAACGAGTGTGATCCCGATTTAAGATTAGCAAACACTATAATAATTTGATACTCAAGCAGAACACATTACTTCTTTTTTTAAAAAAATTAAAAAGCATAGTATGATCATTATCCAAAGACGTAGCTTCTCTTTCGCAGAGGTACATTCTTGTTGAAGTAGTATTGAGATGAGAGAAGTTATCTGATAATTTCCTCGATTGTGCCAAACGAATGTTTGATCCACTCGTCAGATTTAGGAAGGTCGTGGTTCACCTCTACTCATTGAAAGACGATAACTGCTATTAAGGCAGTAATCAAACAGCACGATTGAGAAATCAGCATCCACTCATAACTGGAATGGACGGCATGGAATAGCTAATTTGAAAGGGATTGGATAAAAAAGATGGTCCACTTGTAAGTTCAACATATCAATGTTTCCTAAGATTACCAAATATATCGAATACATTTTATCAAAGATCCAAGGTGTATTTGCTGTAGAGAAACAAAGAAATGGTTACTTCGGATGTGACTTCAAAGTTACAAAACTGATTAAAGAATTGAACCAATAAAATTATAAATTCTATTAAAAATAAAAAATAAAACCTACATGGTATATATTTTTTGTTCAGAGTTTCCAATATTAATCAATATTTACTTAATATATAATTAAAATATATTATAAATTGCTAATACAGAATGTTTATTCTTGATCTGCTGTTCATTCCATACACATAAAAAACATTTTTGAAAAATAATACGGTTGTATTCAATTATAATTTGGTGTAGTTTTTACAAATCTGTACTTTTTTACAACCTTTTTTTTTCTTGTAACATTTCGTGAGAATGGTAGTAAATTATCATCGGATATCATCTTGCGATATAATCGTATATTACATGTATTTTTATAAATTTATCCATTTAATTTATTAGGCACATTAACAAATAAGACTCACAACAAATGAGAATTTAGTAATTATCATTTTAAATATAATACACGATAATTATATACAATCTTATTTATTTTACATATGACTTTACACATTTTCATAACAATGACTAGAAGAATCGGCAAGTCGTAACCTGTCTATTTGTTCTTGTGTTTCTCTAACTCTTGCTTCAACTTGTAATCTTTCTCGCCTTAATTGGGCAACTTTCTCTTTTAGATTGGTATTTTCATCTAAAGTGAGGCAAAAAAATAAAATGATAAAAGTTAAAAAAAAGTAGATATTTCTAATTCCAGTTTTTACAATTTACAAAAGAAAGAATACACACAAAGATATTAAATTATTTTTATGTATCGTTGCCGTCAAAAGACATCTTAAAATACATAATAAACAATTTTTTTTTTTCACTTTGACGTTCTAAAGCACCTTTGTTTTAAAAAATTAAGCTTATTAATTGCAAAAATAAAACATCAATTAATAGCGTTTTAATTTTTGGTTGAATTATAGTTAAATAGCAAATAAGCTTTATGCTATACGATAGTTAAGCTCCTTCCTTAAATGATCAACCAATATTTAGCTTATCAACAAACTTGGTGATGATTGCTTAATACAATCTAGTTTATAGTTCCTAGTTTAAATGTAGCAATTGATGGTCCCTTAGTTTACTTCTGAGTAGTTAAAAATAAAGAACTCCATTGCATTCAGAATTTTGACAAGAAATCAAGGGATAATATATTTCTTCTTCAAGGAAAGATTCCTAAATTAAAAGAATGCCTATGTTTCTTTATTTCCAAAACTAAGATCATTTCAAAATTTATTTGTTAATGTAGATTTTTAACAGATTTTTCTTTGAATAATTACAATTGAAAAACCTTAGCAGATAAACATTCGGTAGTCCCTTTTGAAGAGAGTGAAATAACTCAATCATAAAATTTTCACCTCAACATTGCGAAAAGCAAGGGAAACAGCGCATTCTATTGCACAGATTCCCTAAAAACGTTCCAGGTTTGAGAAGTATAAAAAGAATCCAATATTTTGTTATTTTATCCTCAACGAGAGGGGTTATGATATTATTGTACTAAAGATACTTCTAATTTTCCAATTAGATATTCAAAACCAATTTTGACAATTTCAATTTGTGCAGCTTCCTTCAGATGATATCTATAAATAACCAGCACCAAAGTAAATTAGAAGTTAATTTGCCAAGTGCTAAAGATAAAAATAAGAAGATTACTAATGATTTGCAAGAAAACCATTTCTATTTATCGAATTTGCAAAAAAACGACGGTCTTTCTAAGTTCTAAAAGAAGAAGAAGAAGGAAATACTTTAAATAGTTTGCGAAGATATAGACCTAGAAGAACTAAAACCAAAAAACACCATTGATATCATGCTGAAACCCTTAGAAAATTCTAAGAAACGAATAAAATAGCTTATAGCAATATTACTTATTTATTTAATACAGAGTGTACGTTTAATATAAAAAACAACCATGCAAATATTTTAAATTTTTTTAATTATTAATAAATTATTGTTTACTCTATGTAACTAATAATAAGTATAAATGTTCAAGGAGAAACAATAGTTGAAATATGGCTAGTAGTTCACAAAAAATATATAACTGAATAGTAATAACGAAACTATTGCACAAAGTCTCACACAGCGTATGAGACTATCATCAGGATATTATTAAATATTTATTTGATTAAATTACAGAGGCTCTCTGGCCATATAATTTTCATCAAGGTGAATTTCTTGTACGAGTTGAGATAAAATAGAGTAGCAAGGCCTTAAAAATGATATTTTGGCCAGTATTTTATTCCCAAGAACTTAGAACTAAAACTATTCAAAAAACAAGAAGCGAGCGCCATGAAAAATACAACTGATAGTAGTCAACAGTAAACTGTCAACAATGGGGTTGGAGAAATCTTTTTCTTACCAGGAGAACTGGTAAGACGTTTCTAATTAGATTGATTCTGGCAGCGATTCGATCCCAAAATCACAGCCTTAGCTCTTGCATCGTCCAGAATAAATCCATTTATCCAGACTGAGCCACAACAATGCGTGGCTGGGTACAGCTAGTTTTTAATGTAATTTTACTAAATATTATCAAACGATATTTTATTTATGAATAATATCTATAACTATAACTAATTATTCGTTAACAACTAAGGAACTAAGGTTTCTTAATAATTACATTTTTTTACTTTATAAAACGTAATATGTACTGAATTACATAGTTGACCTAACGATACTACACATATGTTATGGCTAAGCACCACACTCTGCTCACTCTTCGCTCCTCCTATCTTAAGAACGGTTGATTGTATTAAAAATTGCATACAACTAAATTTATAGAGAATTTTATGCTCTACAACTTTTGTAATAACTTTAAAAGTCATTTAGAGCAAAAGAAACAAGATATTAATAAAAAACCGATTTTGTTTCCTTTCACCACTGATTTCCGATGACGCGCGCACGAAGTCCTAAAAGACTTTTGAGCCATCTTATAAAATGCCAAAACAAAGATTTATACAAATTTATGTTTATAGCTTATTATGTTTCATTGCAAGTATAAACCCTAATTTGACAGGGCTATCTCTAAATTTGTTAATATAGAAGAATATTATTAAAGGCAGGAGCTATAAATTGTTCTATCTACTCCTGTGGCTCTATTCTCGCATTTTTCTTTGCTTCAAAAGCGCTTACGACCAGTACGTTTTAATATAATTTTATTTAAGAATTTCAGCTGATATTTCATGTGACTGCACTACTAGCCATTTAACCATTGAATCATTAAATTGTTAAATTGCTATTTAAATACTATAAGCTATATTATATTTAGCACAACTGTAACATTAAATATAAAGAAAGTATATTGAAAAATAAAAATTACATACTTCTTAGAGCATCTGTAGACATGTTTTCGACGCCGTAATCCTTCTCAGATTCTTTTCTCATCAAAGTTTTTTGAAGTTTACCAAACGTATTACTACCAGCATAAACTTTTCTTTTAACTGGCTCACTTTGTGGGCAATATTTTGAATTTATAGCAATTTTATTTCCAAGATCAAAAGATTTAAATGGAACCAATGGTGGTTTAATAGGAATATCATTTCTCAAAAAAAGTTTTCTGTTTGGACTTCCATCTTGTTGTTCATTTATTGCTCTCTCTTGCCAAACGGTCAATGTATTTCTTGGTATGTTTCTGTGTACGCCATTCATTTGAGACATTTTTGGAGATAAATTGATTGGACTGTATTCACCATTACGTATTATATCAACACCTTTGGTATTTTTAAAATGTTCTTTATCCCCTGCAGTGCATCCATTTGGTTTATATTGTGTTCTTGAGTTATGAGTCGGTGTACGATGGCGTGGACTGAAAGCAAATGTATTTCTGTAAAGATTGTCATTTCTATCTGTGAATTGTGTATTGTCGACAGGAATTTGATTATTTACATAATCATGTTCTATGCAATATGCATTCTGTGGTAGAGTATTGTTTGGTTTTGGCGGTGATGTTTGAACAGCATTTGTTGGAGTCTTTGATCTGTTACAATTTTTCTTTTTCAATTTCAAAGTATCACCATTTTTATCGTTTCTTTTTGAATCAGAATTTCTAATAATAATTTTTTCTAATGTTTTCGATATTGTTTTAAATATACCTTCATCGTTTTCTATCTTCGGTATTGGATTATTATTTATTGTTTCTTCTAATAAATTAATTTGTGAATTAATAACACTTTCATCTGGAAATTTATTTGGTAAAAATATTGGTTCTGTGTTTGGTAAAATTGCTGATTTGGTGCTCAGTGTAGGTGACATGTACTCAGCACGATATGGTTTTACATGGAAATCTTCTAAAATATGTTCAGCTTCTTGTATTAATTGTCGATATTTTATGTCACCTTCCTTATCAATACTGTTATTTTCTATACGGACGGGATTTCTCGGGGGTACATTTGGCGGGTTAATGGCGTTATATCCAGTCAACGAGTTTGATCTCTTTTTATATAAAGGTATTTCATTTTTAGATACATTTCTGTCTTCAATACTAGTTCTTTTTTCTATTAAATTGCAATTAGAATTAATTAATTTTGAAACATGCGGATTTTTTAAATATTTTCCATTGTACTCATGAGTTCCATTTCTTCTTAGTGAAACTGGCGTACCATCAGCACTTCTTGTGCCACTGCGTTGATTGTGGATTAGACGTTCCATTAATACTCTATTCAAATTAATGTGCCTTCCTTGTTCAACATTCTTTCTGTCAACCACTTCATTTGATGGAGACGGCCTTGGCAAACGGGCTGTATTAGGTATAATTTGGGGCAATGGAGATGATGGCAGATCTTTTGTTATGCATTCAATTGAGGCTGGTTTTCTTTCTCTTGATGGTTGTCTGTATTTTTTCCTGTATCTCCTGGGGGTTATGTCAGATAATTCTTCTCTCTGACGACAGCTGGTTCTTCTAACTCTTCTGCTATTTAGACTGGACCCTCTTGAAGATGGTGCACTTCCATCACCTCCACTGGATCTTTGCCTTCGTGTTCTAGAGCACTGCTTTTTGCAAGCTTCCGGAGTGTGGTTTGCACTCACGTAAGTGCAATGACCTTTGTTTAATATTTTATCTGTAACAAACAAAAAAAAAGAAAAAAATTAAAACAAAAACTACCCATTATGTTTTGAAAACGAGTGTCGCCACACAGTTCTCAAACAAAGAAGAAGAGAAGAAACACAGAAAACAACAAATCAGAAAGAGGCAAAGATCTTGAAACTGGATCAAGATATGAAAGCATCATTAAAGAGAAAACTTGATTCCATTTGTTTGTTTGTTTTTGATTGGCATGCCAATACCTGGGAATTCAGTATCAGAATTAGCTAACTCTGCTATAGATCCAGTGTCAATAAAATCAAGATCGTCTTGTTGTTCACTGGCATGGAGACTGGAATTATCTGCACAAAAGGACCAGCATATTTCTGGCACCATCAATTTAATTTTAAATCAATAAACTATCATACAACTATAAACATAGCCAAAACCTTACCATTGTAATCATGCTGTTCTTCACAATCGGTTGGATCACTATCGCTGAGTATATCCGTTTCTTTTTCATACACATAACTCTCATCATATTTTCCAAGCATTTCATTCAATGTTACATCGTCATCGGAGAAATCACTTGTATTACCGTGGTGATTATCATCAGAGCCTGAACTAGGTGCGGAAGATGAGGATGAAGTATCTGGTCGAGTATGGCGGCATGGTCTATTTGGTTGCGGAGAACAAGTGGTCACTGCATTTATTGGCCTCCTACCATTAACCAAACTGCACATTCAAAAAAAAAAAAAAAATAACATGAGCTACTGCCTTCCAAAGAGTAGTTTAGAATAAAGCAGAAAGAACAAAAACAATTGGAGAAAGATATGTATTCAATATAATGTTGCTGTAAAGAAACAAAAAGAATAACATATATTCTTGAAACCAGGATTTATCCCTAACAGTTAATAGAAATAAATGGTTTGTTTATATGCTTTTTAAGGCGAAATTCAAGTCTTCTGTTCGCTCTAAGTAAAGCTTTAAGGATTTCAAGCAAAAACACAATAAAAAAGCTGTATCGAACATAAAATTTACAACATGAATACTAAAAAAGAAATATTGGTAAAATCCAGCACTTAAGAAATTTTTGGATGCTTTAAGATAAATCCAATTTTATTTAGCAAAAATAAGTAATAATTTGCGCCGCCTGAAACATAGCCACGGCTCTTTGTGTTTTACAGCCTTGTACACACTAGAAATTATTGCAAAAATGTTTCATACGAGAGTTGGATAGAAATTTCACTTTTCTCTGAATGAAATGGGAAAGATTCATTAAATAGCTTTTGTTATTAAAAGATGGGAAAATACAGGAATCTGTTTTTATACAGATTTCAAAACTTTAAGCAATTCAAGAACGATTAATTTCGTTGAATATCAAAATTCTGCTAACTCTGACTTTGATTTGATTTTGTGCCTTATTTTAATGACCTCATTAATCTGTTAAAATGTTATGAACACAAATGGATAAAACTTGTAAGAAGTACTCACGGACTTGTAACATAAGTAGCACTACGAATCATGTTAAGATTTTTAATATCTTCGAGTTTACGATCAATTGGTTTCGGTGAAAATGGTGTCACATCATCTTTCATCCTATCCCTGTATCCACCTGAAGATAACGTACTAGAACTTCCCACGGTTGAAGAAGTTTCACCAGGTGAATAGTAATTCTTTGTTTTATCCGTCTGAAGATTAGCACCAAGCCAAGGATTAGTACGGATTCTGTTTCGTTGACGTGGGGAAGCGGATGATAGGTATGGTGATGTGCATTGCAATGAACCTCCAGTGTGCGTGGAAGATGATCCTTCGGAATCTCTTTCCGCGTTTGTTGTACTTGGAGGTAGGACATTAATGATAAAATTGTGACTCTCATCGTATGATTCAGTACGTCTATGAGCCACGCAGTTAATTGGTTGTTGAATCGCTTTGCGTTGTGACTGTAAAACAAAATCCACTTCAATTAACAAATAAATTTTTCTTCTGTGAGAAATAAATGTTTTATGTTTACTAGGAAATTAACTAACATTTCATATTTTATGATCATGAAACTTAAGCAAGATGTTGTTATTGTTAAGTTAGTTTAAACATACCTTGGGTGTACTAGCCTTATGTATAGGCGTCGGCTTAGAAGGCCTATCAGCGATATCTTCCTCAGTTGATGATTCTGGTAATCCATGTGAAGTTGGTTTCACTTTACGTTTAATAACTACCTCTTCTCTTCTTCGACGAGCTGAACTAGGAGTAGGAGGTCCTCCACTACCTGAGCCAGGCCCATTGGCATATGCAACTACATGAAGTTGCTGTTGCTGGTGAGCTCTGGATGCAGCCGTGCAAGACTGCACAGACTCGCTAGTCCCTGTATTCCCCGTAGTTGCTGGAACGTAATGCTTTCCTGAAACAATTACAATGAAGGATATTAGATATTTTTTCTTGGAGTGAAGGAAAATTTGATGAGAAAGTTTATCTTATCGCCATCTTAAGTTCTAGGAACAATTATTCTTCTAATTAGATTTTTTGTATCAAAAGATGACTACATTTTAATAAATCATCATTACTGAGAGAACACAGTACGTACTCACAGAAAATGTGATAAGTTAGATCAATCTCACTTTCCTTTAATCTGTATGTAAACTATTTTTAAAAAGAATATTTGTACCTGTCCTCAGGTTAATGTAGTATTCAGGTGGAATTGAAGCTCCCGGTGATGTTCCGTCAGTAGAATAACCAGTGGAATACGCTGATTCTGGTGAAGATAGATTAATTACTCCGTTATTAGATTTCTCCTTCGGTTCATCAGTCATTGGAGCATTGTCCACACTATACTGCGAACTCTCTTTAACAATCTTATGATCTTTGGTCTCATTTGGTTGTTCCTAAAATTTAATATTATTAATTAGTAAACATTTACTGGTAAGTAACATGATCCTGATTAAAGAGAGTTCTGTAAAAGAAAAAAATATTGTAAATATTCATCAAATTATATTAATTTTGTTGTATTAAAATAATTATTATAGAAAAAAACAAAAGTATTAAGTGAACTGAAAACTAAACATTTTTCAGAACTATTATCTAGTAATTTCTCTTACAAAAATTGTTATTTTAAAACGTTCAGAAGGAACTCAGAGTGTCTTTGAAAGCTGTGAGCTGGAGAATTCCTCCTTTCTGATTATCGGTGAAAGGTTTTTTTTAAAAAAAGTTATTTATTTAAATAATGAATTTATAACATTAGCGTTAAAGAATTATTTTGAATAAGTTCAGTTAGTGTAAATAAAATTTGCTTGAAAAATAAATATAGAAATATAACAGAATTATTTAATTGTAAACGAATTTAGCATAAATTATACAACTTTATATACCTATTTAGGACTGTGAATTAAGTATCATGTTCTACAACACCTTCATCACTAAGAATCTGAATATGCTTATTTAATATATTTACTATGAAATCTTCGTCGAACAAAACATTGAGAGCATACTCTCTTTAGCAGAATCTAGGTTCAGTCAGAATGCCTTTTAGGAAATAATTGAAATGCCTAACAGAAATTAATATTTAAAACTTTGGGCTCCACCCATACAACAGAGCGTGAAACATGTTTTATATTTGGGTATAATTTATTGAAACTGTTTAAAAGAAATTATTTTGAATAAGTTATTTAATCTGTTGCATTGTTGGCACTACAGATGCCATCAGATCGTTACTCTTAGCTACCAAGTCTTCATGATCTTATGATAGATTAATCTAAAAAATCTATGATTAAGTGAATTGAACACCATTACTAGAGAAGTTAAAAATCTTCTGAGGTCCAGTTTCTTCTCACAGAAACTTAGAAAATTCAATATGTAGACTTTTAACTTGGATCTATCTGAAGGATAGGTTATAACAAACGCTTTTCAAAGAAAAAAATTTGTTCTTTTAAGCTTTCTTAACATTACTCTCAAACACTGTGATTTACAGAAGAAGGCTTGGTGAAATTGTTGTATAAGTTATAGAGGTTGTATGTCTCCTATGACAGATCAAGGATACATTACAAGGAATAGAAAGAAACGAGCAAGGGAAGGGTTTCTAAATATGAATTTTGACAAAGCCTGATTGGAATGTTGGAATCGGCCATTACTTGAGTACTATCAACTCAAATAACTCATCCAATTTTTTTGGCCAGTTTTGATTTAAAGCTGGCACTAACTGGAATTAAATTTCAAGTTCATCAACAACACACTGTGGCAAAATACAAAATTAGCATTAAAAGATATAACTTAAAGAACAAAGAGGAATAATTTGGACAACAGTTGAAACAATAACTTACACAAAGTTTTTCGATAGTGACTGTCAGTTAATAGATTTTTAAATAATTAGATATTATCAGCTTTCCATGCAGTTTTAAGCTGAGGAATATTTTTAAATAAACATTAAAATTAAATTCTGATACTTAAAAATTAAATAATAATAAAAATGAATGGAACTACTAAAATCTTCATGACTTTTACTGTCATTTTGTCAGAATATATAGTTGATTTAAAAATATAATTAATTACTACTGTACAAAATAATTTATGCTACATTCGAATAAAGTATTAACAATATGTCAACAAATAAATAAATAAAGCATTCCCTAATCAGTTATACGAGTAAACTTAATTATACTATTATAACATGGCAATAGATTAAATAATGATATATTTTCCGAAAAAATTAAGTGATTGCATGCTTTGTGAATATTTTTGATTATTATTATTTTTTTTTTAATTTTTATTTTCATACACAAAACTACATATATTTATATGAATAATGCATCAGTACTCCCTTGTAAACTGATGTCACTTTGAAGCCACACTGCTTGATTCTGTAGAGAATTCTCAACTATAAATTATTTTCAACTTTTTAAGCATAAAGATTTAATATTTAAATTCTGTGCTCAAGCAGTGCAGACAAATTATCTGTGACAAGTGGCAAGTGAGTAGAAATTGGTTTGTTTTGCAAAAGAAAAAAAAAAAGCTGAATTATTTGGATATTGATTAAAGTAGCTTACTTTAACTTTACTTTAATGGTTGTTGAAAGATCATTGGTAATTGGTATGAGTTAATTGCGTTTATGATTATTTTTTGATAAAGTCAACAAATTCTGTTATCAAATTCCTTTCTTTTCTGAGAACTTGGAACAATTTTGGCAACAGTATTATAGAAAATTAGTATTATTAGAAATAAATAATGTAAATGTTTTATAATCATTAAAATAATATATAATTAATACTGAATAACTGCAATAATTGACAGGTTACTGACATTCACATAATTTTTTTTTATAACTTGACTTGAATCAGTCTGCATTTATAGTAAAAATGTAAACGTTTGTGCTTTGCAATGCTGTTGTCATTGGAAATGTGTAATTGTATTTACTATTTATGTAGCAATTTAACAATAAAGCCGACCCTGGCATGTGTTACTTAGTAAAAAAAATTGGATTGAAATATTGAGTTAGTTTGTTGTAGTTTAAACTTTGGTACAATTCTCAATTGTAAGAAACGATACGGTTAAAAATAATTGGTTTATTAAGTGAGAAAATTATTTCTCTCGTGTTATGAAAGGTTTTGGTAATTTACAGTTACGAGGGTCGTTTGAAAAGTCCGTGCAAAGTCAGAGAGATAGCACTACTGGCGCGTATCGAGGTTATGTTTAATTAGTAGTATCTCTTGGAAGAACACACACCAAGTTTCAGCCAGATCGGTCTTTGTGTTTGGCATTCGTTTGAATCGAGGAAGTCGAGTGATTTTCAAAAAATGGACGAAAAAGAATTTCGTGTGTTGATTAAACACTACTTTATGAAAGGCAAAACGCCTCAGGAGACTAAAGAGAAGCTTGATAAACATTATGGTGACTCTGCACCTTCGATTAGAACAGTTTATAAGTGGTTTCAAAATTTTCGGAGTGGCCATATGGGCACAAGTGACGCTGAACGTTCTGGACGCCCTGTTGAGGTTACTACTCCAGAAATCATTGATAAAATCCATGATATGGTGATGGATGACAGAAGAGTGAAGGTGCGTGAGATTGCTAGTGCTGTGGGCATCTCGAATGAACGGGTACATAATATTTTGCATCAACATTTGGACATGACAAAGCTATCCGCAAGATGGGTGCCGCGATTGCTCACGCTTGACCAAAAACGAAATCGTGTGAAGTGTTGCAAGGACGGTTTGCAGCTGTTCCAGAAGAATCCGCAGGACTTTAAGCGTCGTTTCGTCACTGTGGATGAAACATGGATACATCACTACACTCCTGAGACCAAAGAACAATCTAAAGAATGGGTTACCAAGGAGGAATCTGCGCCAAAAAAGGCGAAGACCGTTCCTTCGGCCGGAAAGATTATGGCGACTGTCTTTTGGGATTCGCAAGGAATAATCCTCAGCAGTTGTGGTCGCAAAATTAATGGAAATAGGGTTCCAACTCGTTTCACATCCCCCCTATTCTCCAGACTTGGCTCCCTCGGACTACTATTTGTTCCCCAATATGAAGAAATGGCTGGCGGGAAAAAGATTTTATTCAAACGAGGAGGTGATTGCAGAAACGAATGGCTATTTTTCAGACTTGGACAAATCCTATTATTCGGAAGGGATCAACAAATTAGAGCAGCGTTGGACGAAGTGTATAAGCCTAAAAGGAGACTATGTTGAAAAATAAAAAAGGTTTACCCCAAAAAATTAAGTAGTTTTTATTTTTGCACGGACTTTTCAAACGACCCTCGTATATTTAATTTTAATATCTCTCATCTTTCTTCTTAACAAGAAAACTGTGCCGTCTAGTGTTTTTTTGTAGTCGAATAATAACCTAAAAACAATGTGGATTATGTTCTAATCATAGTGTCTCTAAATTGAACTAAGGGCAATGGAAACATGAACAAAATCGATTTATTGGAAATATTTTTTGGTGATCTAAATAAATGAGAATCAAGTAGGGTCTTTTTTTTTTTTTTGTAACAAAATGAGTTTTTCTTTTTAAAAACTATTAAAACTAATGTTAACAAGCCCTTGGTTAGGCAAATGAATATGAGAATCTAAAATGATAAAAGAATCTAATTGTACCAGGGTCGAGCTTAATGTGCGCACTCATCCAGTGAACGTTATACTTACATAGTTGATATGAGGGCTGGTAGAGGGCGAATCTTGTAAGTTCTTGCCCTTTCCTTTCGACCTGTTCTGCTTCTTGCGTGCACGCACAATGTGCGTTTCCATCCAACACCTGAGCCTCGTGCCCAACATTTATTTGCTTCCTCTATTCGTGAGTACCAGTCTCCATTCACACACACAGTCACTTCATATACTCCTCACACTAATACTTCCACACACCTATCTCTCGCCCTCAGTTTCTTTTCTTTCTTCTGTTCCAACTCTCTCAAATACTCCTAATTACCAACTAAAGACCTAGAGGAACATGCTTTTTTTCTCTCTCTTAGTTCACCTAGCCCAATCTACTCCATTTATTTCCTCTCTTCATCATTTATTTACTCATCTCATCTCGATCTCCTGTAAAAATAAATAGGAAGTTTGTAAATTATTTAGCCTAAAATATTATTAAGCTGATACGAGGTCTGTGAATTAAGTAATGAGACTGATTTTTACCTCTCGGTAAAAGTGTTCTTGAAAAACTTCGAAAAAAGGTCATTCGTGTGAGACCAAACATCAAGAACAAGTGGGTGTTGCATCACGATAAAGCTCCTTGTTACACAGCAATTCCAATAAACGGTGTTTTTGGCCAGTAAAAACATTCCTGTGGCTCCTCAGCCTCCTTATTCGCTGACTTGAGTCCTTGTGACTTTTTTCTCTTCCCGAAGTTGAATAATCACCTCAAGGTAACTCATTTTGGGACAGTCGAAAACATTCAAACGGCTGTAACCGACCAGCTGAAGGCTATTCCAGTATCGGAGTTGGAGCACTGCTATGAGGAGTGGAAGAAACGTCTCCAGCGCTGTGTGGCTTCAGAAGGACGTTTTGAAGGTGACAATATAGAATTGTAATTCTTTTTGAACAAAAAAATCAGTCTCATTACTTAATTTACTGAACTCGTAAATTGTTATAATAATAGGTAAAAATATTTTTACCAAAATTTATAGATCTTTTCACTGTATTGGTCAGTAAGATCCTATTAAATCAATCTACAATTTTCGGGCCAATCTAAGTCAAATACTAACTGGGACCGGGCACTCCACAAAGAAAACAAAACAATATTTCTACTTGATCAGTACAACAAAGCGGACAAACAAGAATTACTTTTATAAGGCAAACAGTTCAATCTTATTGGTGCCATTTACAATCTTGGCAATCCATTTTATTATGTAAGTTAGGCGACATTCCACAGTTTAGAATATTCTTTTGCTCAAAATGTGCCAGTTCTTTACAATAAGTGTTAAGGATAGTATCACTTAATTTCTAACAAGAACTTTTTACTGAAATATTTATCTAATTTGCTATTTCCCAACTTGCGTATTGTTTAAAGTTAACTATTTTTTTTTCAAGTGTATTCGCGATGCCAAGTGTATGATTTCCTGAAACTACATAATATTTTTCATAATTAGAAAAGAGGCTAACTAAGTGGTAAGATGGTCTTGCAGAACTGCATTATTCTACAAATGTAATTGTAAGAAAACTTAAGGATGATAAAATCTATATTATACCAAACTAAATACCGTATAATTTTAAATTGATTATCGGAAACTGCTTCAAAGCGATCATGTGGAGAAACTACCTTAAATCAAATAATAGACATTTACCCTGTACATGAAGAAAACTATATCATTCAAATAAATACCTTTAAATTGAAAAATCAAACTGAATGATTAAGACATGAACTTCTGGAGTTTCATAAACGGAAGTACACAGGCACCACTTTTACTTGCACGGTTTGCTTACTGCCTTCACAATATTAAAATTTGATCGCTTCTCTTTCTGGGTAAGTTGGCACTTAAGAAGACCCATTCCCGGAGGAGGGAGAAGGAACAATAAATCTTTTATTTACCACACTGGCAGGCCAGGTACAATTCCTAACTGTAATTTGCCTGAGCGCGCTATCTTCAAATAAGTAAATTAAATTTAAATAAAATAAATTTATAATTTTGAAGCTAATATAATTCATTAGCATTTTTTATAACACTAATTTAGAACATAATAGCAATAATTTTGTATCAGTTCTAGCAAATTATATACAAAGTACAAAATAAATTTACACCTTGTTAAAGAGGGACACTTGTGGCAGGTTTCAGAGCTAGTTTTGTCTACATTATAGCCCACTGAATTTAACAAGAATCTATCGGGATCAAAACTGAAATTCGTGTCTCTTGTTCAGTCAGCAACTTCGCGTTTACTCGCACAAAATCAACAAGAATTTATGTATATTTTTTTAATCCTGTTAATTCTACGACAATTTAAGAACTTACGAAAATGGTTTCATTAACCCTTCTTCGTAAGTAAATTGCACTTTCTATACAATTGTTTGTTATGATGTATTTCTTTAATTTTGAACTTTAAACTTTATTTATAGAATGAAATTTGTAAAATAATATTGCTAGATATATTTCCGCTTGACATTACGAGGCCAGAAGGCAAAATTTAGAGTAAGTAGCTCTGTCAACTAATTCACTCGCTGGATGTTGTGGCAAATTAACTTACCATCGGTTACCTATGAGTTACCTTCCTAAATTCAAATGAACACGTTCACTGTTGGTGAAGTTTTAATGCAATAATATTGGACAACATTGATAATATTATGAGACTTGTTATTCTATAAAAATTATGTTGCAAAACGCTGATGAATTAATCCACCTTTATAAAAATGATAATATAATCATTTCTTTTTATTATTAATCGTTGAAGGGACGTGTAAAGTAAGAAGTAAATGCATTATTACGTAATTAATCTTAGGTTGTAGAGTCCAAAGTGCAATAATTAATAGTGCTGCTTGGACAATGTAGTTGGGCCAGGCATTGTAAGGCTAGCTGCGGACCTGAATGTAATTCAGTAATAGAGGACAAGTTGCTGAGGGTGTACGGGCTCTGGAAGGGAATCATTTATATCTGCCAAGGATAGCTAGTCATCACTCTTAAACGTCCTTCAATTTAGCTTCTTCTAGCTACGCGCCTCTTAATATCCTTTCTCTTTTGCTCTTAGCGCACAGGTATGAAAGCCTACTCCTTCACTTTCAGCAAAATCGGCCTTAGAGGCTTCCTCTCTTAAATTTTGTAATTTCTTTTATCTCTCCACGTCTTCTGAACCAATCCCATACCTTCTTAATTGTGTACAGCCTCCTGGGCTACAATCAATCAATATATCACCTCAACGATCTATCTTATCCCAATTTTTGGCCAGTTTTTTTTTGTAAGCAAACACCTCTGATTTTTCGTCTTACTTTTATGTGCTGTGCGAATAACATACACCACCAAAAGTAGGTGGGCTTCTACCATGGATATTCACATTTAGATAAGAAGACAGTCACAGTCTACCTGAAGCTCAAGATATCATCCTTGTCTTGGCTAGGGTGGAAAAGATAGAAGAGTTAGAGAATTGCAGAGATATTCTTTATTCGTAGATCATGACAAATTTAAAAGACGGGGCTGGTTTTTCTACCAATATATTGAATATTAAAAAAGAGTTAAAAGACCGTTTATTGTCTCTTCAATCCTTTGTAAAAAGAAGACAGTTGAATGCTGTAAATATAATAATTATCTATTAAATTAGAAGGGAAAACAAACATAAAGTAACTAAAGATAATATAAAGTATAATGGAAAAAGAGTATTAATTATCTCTCAAAGCGGTGCACATTAGTTCAGCTCGCTTTACCAACTGCACTGCAGATGTATGTGCAGTTGGACTGCTAATTACAATACCTACTCAGCTACAAATGGGACAGTAAATCGGTTTACACTGAATGTAAACTTAATCACAATTGACACTACTCTCTCAATGTTGGACTAACTTCGATCTATCTCCTATAATCAACTATAATTATTTGTGCTAAAAGTCTAGAAAGCGACTCTCTTTCGTGCGGCAAGCAATTAATAATTATTAAAAAATTGAGAAATATCTTTGCTGGTTTTTGGTTACAATCAATTAATTAAAACTCCAGTTTTGTATTTGAATAGAAATAAATAAGTAGAATTGGTATAAATTGATTTGTATAATGACTGTTGATCTAATTTTAATTTCGGTATTAATATAAATATCAGTATGGAAAGTAAATAAGTTCAGGTCGCTACGAAAGATTTTCTGCTCTTGTACCAATGTGTTAAAGAACGACTTTTCGCTCTCCTAAAATTCATCAAATATAAAGTAAATTCAAAGGTATGTACTGCTTTTTATTTATATACTTTCATGCATTCCATTTCTATGTTTTATTATTATTTTTATTATTCTTCTTTTACGATTCTTATTCATAAAGGTGTGATAGCCAATTTGTAAGAATGAATATCTCTTATTTCTTAAAAAAAAACTCGTCTGAATAAAAGTAAATTTTGTTGAGCAGGAGACATATTGGGTACTTATTGACATATTCATTCTATCAGCGCGATCAGAGTCTAAAACCGGACCAAAGTTTAACGTTCTAGGACTTCAATCTTCTATTCAGAGAGCAGTTATTGTCACAAAATGAACTCGTAAGTAAGATCAACACTCAAAGACACATATAATAAGTGCGAAGTTCTTAAAAGTGGATTCCAACCAAAGCCCGATTACTTAGTAAATACTTTGTGTTAAGTGCTTTTATCTAACTTTGCTTACTTATAACTTCTGTTCACATAACTCCAGGTTCTACATGTCTAGAATTTTATCCAAGGGTTAAATCCATGATTAATGATGGAAGTTACAAAAGTAAAGAAACCAAAAAAGTAGCTAGAATGGAACGAGTTTAATGGAAAATGGAGGCGTTATTTCAAGTTTTCTTTTGTTACTTATTTCTTAATTTTACTTCCGCTTGAAATGTAAAGAAAGATCTTTTGCAACATGATGCGATAAAACAGCAATTAAGTGCCAAACATGACATGTTATTCTTACACTTGGTCTTTACTAGCAAGCAATTTTATTTCTTATAATAACTCACTCTTTTGCGTTGACTTGTGGCCCAAAGCGATCTAAATCATCCAAGATAGAATGGACATAAGATTTTTGCGGATAATGGATTGGCGAAATACTCAAATTATTTTCTACTGATTTTAGATAATCGCATAGCTTTGTTGAGATGCACAACCATAGTGGGCATAACAAAAGAAAAAGCTACAAAAACAAAAAAGTTTCTTAAATATATTCTACTTTTGGTAAACTTCCTACTTTGGCCACATTCAAGCACAAACTGAAACAGCTCTATTGGCAGGAACTGAAATAGCGAGCCACTTTTTATTTGCTCTAGTATTACCAGTAAATTGTGTTACACTATCTATATTCCGGTAGACATTACACCTGAACCCCTTACAGATTCTTCTATGATACTGCAGTAAAACTAATGCCAATATAAAGTGCTTTATTTGATCATCTTAGAAAGGCTATTTTTTTGACTCCCTAACTTTTTAGCCTGTAAACATTGTTAGGCTATCACATTATTAACAGTTTATTTACAAGATTGATTTAAAGAATCAACACGCAAATAAATCAATGGAATAGAAAACTTAAAATTGTAAAGATGTATTGAAATAAAAAACAGTTTTTTTGAAAAGTAAATTATTAATGAATTGAACTTTGTTATGCTGTGGATATTCTCAACCTACTGAACAATCAACATTATAACATTAAAGTATGAGAAATATATTTAGACAAAAAGGCAGTGCTTTTTGCGACTGGACAGCTGCACACCTCCATTTTAGAGTCTTAAGAAAACTTTCATTCACATTAATTTCCAACAGATTATCACCTGTTCATTAATTTAACTAATATTACAAAAAAAAAATTGTAAATGACAAATTTAAACACATTTTTATAATACGAAGCGACTAGTAAAGTTTATTTCACACTTGTTGTACGTATAAATAACTCTACAAACAGAGCTTTAGCGTGCATCGTACACCTAACTTGTTGTTTATGAGCAAAAAGCTTGAATACTCTGTTCACATGAAACCAACTCTTAGCTAGACCTTTCTATTTAACCAAGTTACAAATTGTACCAATAATATTAGGCACTTAAACTAGTTTATGTAATTATCTACTAAACTTAATATGATAGGACATAAACTATTACATTTAATATTATGGTTAATGGTTGATCGAATGGTATTTGTTGTGAAACTATTTTAATGGATTTGTCATTAGATTAACATTTATAAGATGGATTGCCAAAAATGAAGTTTTTTTCTTCTCAGTATAGAATACAGGTTATGCATGGTGGTTAATACCAAACGGAGTTAAGCGCTATTTTGGTATTTCTACTGTAACCTTCAAGTTTCAAGCAAAGATTTTGTTTCAATTTCTCAGCACTTATTTATCTTAGTGTGAATGTTCAAGTTCATGTTAAACCATTCCTAACTAACTCCCCAAACATCGGACTTATTTATTATCTAAAATACAGATCATGAGAACATGTTTGTGAGATTCCTGACTGTAAAATTTAGCAGAGAAATCTAAATAACATTCGTCAAACGAAAATCTATGAGAATGACATGTCAATTCAATTATATTTAGAGCGAGATTAGGAGTAGATCTTTTAGTTTTAAGGTTTTTAATAAAACTTTTATTTTCAGATGTCACTCCTTTAGTTTAGTAAAACCAGAATGTATTCTTCCTTGCAATAACACGGGAAAAACATACACTGCTTAAACACAAGAACTTCTAAGGTAACTATGGGTGCGTTCCACTTGGCGACCACAACGACCAAAACATACTTTCAGGCGTTCCACTTGGCGACCGCGGTCGTTGTGGTCGTGGCGAAAACGTCACTAATGACGTCATTATTTTCGCCCAAACAACGACCACAACGCCCCATCTATAGAGCTGGGTCGAAGTGGGCGTTCAGAGTTGGCGCAATTTTTAAAACAAAATATGGCGACCGAAAAAATTATCTCATGTAAATGAAAGTATTATTTCATGTAAATAATAGAATGTGTTTCTCGAAAGTCTCCAAAAAATAAATAAATAAATAATTACTTATCCCTTTACACACTAAATCACTGAATAACACAAAATCATTTACCTGAGATAACTTTTAAATTCTTCATTTGAATAAAGATCAATTACTCTGATAGCTAATAATACGTGGCCTAAGTTTTCGCTTTTTATCATTGCGATTTTGTAAAATTACATTCCACTCTAATCGGAACTAGATAAAGAACTTTCTAAAGCATTATTAATAAATATCCAACTGTTGCCACAAAAGACATTTTAATTTTATTTAAACGTAAATTTTATAAATACTCCACTAAAATGTAATATAAAAAATTGAATTATATATATTCTTTTAATATAAGTCAACTTTACCAATAATTAATAAAGTTTATCATAACTGCTTATAAATGGGGTTTAAATTAAAAAATAACCTCTTCAAGCTTCTAACTTATTTTCGAGGCCGCCATATGGAATGTTTACATGAACAGTTAAAACGCCCACAGTCCGTTCCACTTGGGTTTTCGATCGCAACGCCCACAAGCAAGTGGAACGGCCAAAATCGCGGTCGTGGTCGTGGTCGTTGTGGTCGCCAAGTGGAACGCACCATATGTATCTATCTACAGGCAACACTCCATGATAGACGATCAAAATTGACGCCAAACAATAAAGGTTTTTATAATATTACGCACTAATTAAACCAATTTTTGGACTTACGAACTGTTGGGTTCAGCCAGTATTTCAGTCAAAAATTCTAAACGATACAATAAACAAATGCTACATACTACGGTCTCTTAACAGATTTACTCGGCGGTGTTCATTGGTCAGTCATTATTGGGTGGTAATTACTCTAATTATGTCATTTTTCCGGTTTACTTGTTGCGGAAACTGCACTTGCAATAGTAAATGTCGATTAGTTATTTAAAATAAATAAATAAATAAATAGTGCTTGAGACAGAATTTGTATTAAAATATCAGTTAAATTTTTGTGTTCAATTAAGTCAAAGATCGATGTCATACTCAAATAATTAACTAAAAACTAATTTTCATATTAGCACTCTGGCTCTCTGGTCTTGCATTTGACCGGAAATGGGCGAGTATTTTAATTGAATAAAGTTTTTTTTTTGGTTTAAAATGATGGTATGATTAAAGAGCTCATCGTATCTCTGACGAATTCCGGAAAGGCTAGCCTGCTGACGTTCAAGGCCATCAAGTAGTAATCACAAAGGAGTGGCCAACTGCGTAAGTGAAGTAGGCTACGAAAAGTGCAGAGTACCTTTGGTATAATTCTTGAAGTTTTTGGTTTGTTTATTCGTAGAACACTATTCAAAATGATTTATTTTTTTAGAAAAATATTTTGGGAAGGCTCAAATTCGGAGTTTAGTAAGAAGACACGACGCCACTGATTGTACTTTAAATAGAAGCAACAGCAGCAGAAAGATAAATGATCTTCTGCAATAAGTAAGAACAGTAAATAAAGAAAATGAAACAGAAATCTCCATGGAGAACGAGCCCAGATATCAGCTAGGTCTCACTGGTAAGGCAGGACAACTCTGATTGCTATTCGCTTTTCAATATAGATTCCAGATAAACAACTACCTCTAGAGGTCTAGACCAGTAGCGTCCATTGTTACCCCGTACAACTTTCATTATTTCTGGACAAAGCTACTAATACAGATAGCGTTCTCTATTTGCATTCAAAGTTATGATGCTGTAAAGTATGAAAAGAGGTTGAATCTAAAGGGGTAAACATTCCAGCACCATTTTCATAACCAATTTTATCGTCCGTGAGAGATAGTTATTATAGTTTTTCTATATCAGCAAGAATTTGTTTTTTTATATCAATCTTCTGGTCTTGGCAAAACTGTGGTACTTTGTGATGGCCAAGTCACTGCTAGTTCCTTTTTTATCTGAGATTACAATGGAACTTAAAGATAGATGAAATATTTCTTTCTGGCAAGCAAGGCGGGAGATTTAATAGTTGTTAATTGCACTAACGTGAGAAGTCGAAGAGTTACCAATCACTGAGTCCAAGTTTAGCCTGAAGAGAGAGAAGAAAGCGAGCTACTACCTGGCAAAGCGGAGAAGACTTCCCTCAAGTCTACAATGTTAAATTCTGCATTCAATCTTCAATAATTCAGAAGATCCGCTGAACATTTAGGTTATTATCCCTGCATTGCCAATCCGGAGTCAATTTGACTGCAAAAAAATAGGAATGGTCTCTGTTTCCCCACATCTCATAGCTATCCCGAAATGCTCTTAGATATGCTATCCCCACTCTCTCACCATTTGATAGTCACGAGCTGAAGACCGTGGAATTCTTAGTTTCTTTTTACAGATTAGTTTACTTGAATCATAAGAGTCATTTCGACTCCTGATTAATAATATAAGTAGATTTTCTGTTATTATCTTGACTCCAGATTATTGCCTAAATGCTTACTTGATAAATTTATATAATTTTCATGGAAAGTATCAAGGCACAAAAAAAAGCCTCTTTCTAGAATTGATTTTCTGTCCGAATCGCAGCAAAAACTTGCAGCGAATTGGGTAATTTCCAATCCGTGTCAACAGCGCACAGCAACTGAAAAAATGGTGAATGTAATTTTAAAAAAATGAAAAAGCCCCTGATCAGAAGGCAGCCTATCAGGATTCTAGAAAATACTGAAATTATTGCGATCCTAAGTTGAAGTTAATTCCTTCTGCGTGAAATGTTAAAGCCGATTTGTGGACAGCGCCAAAATTTGTTTTTTCGTTCTTAATTCCTATTCTTTCTCATCCTTTAACGCAAATTTTATTATTAAAATTGAAATCAATATAAAAAAAAAAGATAAAAATAAATTATGGAGTCAATGTGACTCCACATTGGCAATAATTGACTAAGTTCGAGCATTGGCAAGGCAGTGTTAAACCTACCTTATTGGTAGGTTTATTCAACAAAGAATATTAAGGTTTAGAAAAGACCTTATTGTCGTGTAAAGCGAAGTCAATTTAATAATAATGTTTCCAGTAGATTATGGCGAATGTATGAACATAAATTTGAAATTTTGGAATTTAATGAAGGCCTTCTAATTATAATGCACTGCTTTTAAACGATCTAACCACGATTTACAGCAAATATTTATTTTAATGACAACTAAATTTAGTCTAAAACTTTCAGTTTAACAAAAAAATTGGCCAAGTTGACTATTTGTCAACTGCAACAAGCAACAAAGATTGACTCACAAGAAGTTTACTTCAGGAAAGAAGATTATTTTGGGTGAGAAAGGAAAGTAGAAATAAGCTTCAATGGAGATGGTACTGCGCTAATTTAAGTTTAAAATTAATGAAATGGACAGAAGCCACTAACTGATCGATGAAAATTCTCTTCCAAAGAAATTATTTTGAAATAGTGCTGGGAAAAACTTTATATGGGGTAATCCAATTTTCCAGGTAGATGGATAATGTAACAGCCGAGCTGTAAATGGTTTGGTTGGCTAACTAGAAGCCCAAAGTGGGAGCTGCTATTGGCAGAGAGATAAGTAAACGGTATTGGAGACAGTCTGGGAATGGATTATAAGGAAAGACTGGCAAAGCAGTGACGGTAAAGTCCATGTGTGGTAGATAGAGGGGACAGCTCTGCTAGGAAACTGTAAATCTCTTTGCTTAATACCAGACATCAGCTTACTGAGTTGTAATTCTCTACATAACGGCACGGATATTATATAATCTGGTAAGATTTTGTATTACAGATACATAATATATCTGCAAATTATTACGAAGTTTACGCGAGCCCTATGTTGACCGATATTCTAACTGAAATACAATATACTCGTAAGAACGAATTGAACTGTCAACAGCTATAATTGAACTCATTCATTTCTTGACACACTCCACAACCTTTAAGGCAGACCTTTATGCAACTAAAAAGGATTTACCAATTAGATATAAGCATTGTATCATACATTTTAGCCTCAAAAGGTCTCTTAAAGAAGTTAGTGAAAACAAGTGTACTTAATTATAATACTATTCCACCCAATAACTCTATCTTTGCAGCCACTATTTTCAGTTTCGAACCATCGATATACAAATAAATTTCGGTTTTATTGTGCTTAATTGAGAATAAAGATATCTATCAAGATACTAATTTTTTAAACATTATTGATACATTTTGTAATGAAGGATTTTTTGTAATAAAAACTGGTTTATTAGTAGCGGTGTGTAAAAATTTAAACTAAGAATCTTTTCCTAAATCGAGGGTGGTGCAGAGAATCGAAAGATAAACTATTCTAATTGGCACAATAAGGGCCATTCAGTCTTTGGCCTCCTGCCTGTATCTGGTGATTTTAGTCTTTCTCTAATAAAGAGTATTCGAATGAAACGTTTACCCATTCTTTTAGCTAGCACTAATTACTTATATTATCTTGAGAAAACAAAGAAAAACTTTACATAAAGAATAATTAATAATAGAATTAATAAATTGAAGAATAATTTTTTTTAACGTGAAAAGAAGTTTATTAAATAAAAATGAATCCGAAAAACTTGACTTTCATACTGAAATTAGCGTTCCTTCTCCTACATCTAAAATTTCCAAATTTAAGTGACCAAAAGTTTCCCGAAACTCAGTTTTGTTTCTGAAGTTATAGATCGATCCGAAGGACTTATTGTTTTTAGGGAGTCGATCAATTTAGAATTAGATTTCGAAGGAACAACCCAACACCATATTTACTTAACTTATGCTCACTTAACAGAATATACTCTCAATTGATTTCTATATTTTATACTTTCTCTTACCTTGTGTCAAAATACATATCGTGATTGGCTGTTTAGTAAGCTGTGATCTATAAACCATAATCTATTTGGACAGCGCCATATTTTACTGTAAATTTTTATATTAGAATTCCCTCACTAGTTTATTTATCACCAAGGAATGAAAGACACCCGAAGTACATATTAGTAGTTTTCTCTTTTACGAATTTTGAACTTTTTCAAATATATCATTAAATATCGGAAAGGCAAAAGAAAATATTGTTTAAGTGTAAAGTGGAATTGATGTAAAGTAACATTACGCACGTGTATACGACACTAACTTACTTTATTTCTGTACTGTTCTTGCCACGTGACCTTTGAACGGCTGTTTCAATCTTATTAGCTTGTGCGTGCCCTTCTTATTATTAAGTATTTATTGATGGCCCTTTTATTCTTGTCCCTTAGAATATTTTATTAACCACTTACATTGCTCATTGGAGTAACTAAAATAGACAAACAGGTTGCAAAGTATATCTAAAGTAATGTAGGACTGGTTTTATGGTAATCGTATTTTTGAAATTACTTAATCAACTTAAAAGAAAGTCAAAAAAACTTTTGCACATACTAAATACTTCCGGAAAACATCACATCGGAGATATTTTTTGCAAACATCATTGTACAGAAAACGGTCTGCAACTGAATGAGGTCCTGCACAACAGTTTTTAATTAGGTAGCTGCTTGGCTTACTAACATGTTAGGCAAAACTACATCGCTTAATTGTAGGATTACTCGAGGCCACGAAGCAAATAGCTACTAAGTACAAGTTTTGAACTCTAATCAACTTCTAATTAAGAATTCTGTGTTACCAAACGAGGATCTACAAATTAGTATTTACGATTTTTAATTTAGTTGATTTAAGCATTACAAAGTACTGTCAATTCTAAAATTTTGTTCCAATGATTACTCCCATATGGTGAAAGAGAAATAGCGAGTTATTGCGGCTTCTGGCATTAAAAATCTTCTACAATATCTTCTTTGTGAAGATAACCTGAAAGAAAAATAAAGACCTCAGGTTTCAAAACATCTTCTTTTCATTGATTTCCAATCAGCTTATAACAGTATTGATTGGAACCTCTATAATGGACTATGAAAGACGAAAGGTCCCAAGGAAATTAATCCGTCTGATAATGATGATAATGTCGGAGAGAGAGAGAGACTGTTAAGAACAAGACTAGTCGTATAGCCGAAGTTGAAGATCGCTGGACGTTATGGTGGAAGTTGCCAGATGGTTCTGGATACCAGCAGAACTAGGTTGTTGCAGTTAGCAACGCAGAAGATTGGCGAATGTTAATAGAAGAGGAAAACCTTTTTTGGTTTGAATAAAATATACTGTTTAAGATTTGTGAACGAACGCCCAGAAAAATTAATAATAGTTCTACTAAAAATTTGATGGGAGGAATTAACTAAGTTGTCAGTACATTGTACTTCCATGCAGACATCACAGGTTAGCTTTTTTTAGTAAGTAAACGCCTAGTTATCGCAATCCAAGAGAATTCTCGACAGATGAATGTTTTGTTCAACGTTAGCGATTTATAAATTTATGTAAATTAGTTCACTACTTAACAGAATACCTGTCATCTCCATACATTCCGCTTGTTTTCTGTTAAGAAACCTTGTGGTTGATAACCTTTCCTTGTTTTGCACAATAAAGAACTGTGAAAACACATATCATTGCATTGGCCATACACTTCAGAAATTCTATTAATTTAGTCACCTTTTCAGAGATACAGTTCACAGAATAGCTCATCAACTTTGGATTCTGTTTTGTAATCAGCTAAATGACGAATGTAGTTTGTCTGAATAATCTTCTAGCCAATAGTCTTTATAAATGTACCGAAATCTGAATTTTAAATTCAGCACTACCTTCTACACAAAACCTAAAATATAAAAAACATTTCTCTAAATCAAATGAAAAGGACCCATGAAAGAAACATGTCCCTTCTTGGGAAAACTGTTTGTTTTCTCGTCCAACTAGAACATCTTGGGTTCTTCAGAGTACATTATTCACCTTGGATACCCATTCCTTTTCCATTAGTAAACCGGAAATGCATAGTCAGTACGTTTAGTTCTAGCCAGAATGCTCTTACCGGCTTTACACCCTTACTTACTCCTCAGTTAGAATCTCTAAACGAAACACTCCATTATAACTTGCGGTTGTCTTCCATTTTTTTTACCTATAAAGACCGACTGTTTTCTCTTTCTTTGAGTTTTTAATTTAATTTCTATTTAAACGCGATGTAAACGTTCTATCTTCACAGCGTAATTATTGGAGTAAGAAACATTTTAAAGCGATACTTTAACAAGACAAGAACATAAGCCATACGAGTATTTCATAAGTAAACCTTTTTTCAAGCTTGATTTGAACTTTGTTTAATATTTATATTTTAGTTCTATTAAAAGAAGTATTTTAATTCTTCATTGATTTTGCCTTTACCGTTTCTGTTGAACCATTATGATATCCTCCATTATTATAATATTAATATCACAACCTGGCGTACTTATTTTTCCTAACACTTATTTAAAAAGATTTTATTCCTTCCTTTTTCCTTAAAATGATACAAATCAATATATTTTCGTTTTCCTTCATTCACAAACAAGAAAAACCAATAAATAAGATTACTTTTGTGTAGATCTTTACACATAGAAATTTTATTGCAAAATGTGATAATTTATTAAATACCTATGGGGAAAAAATTAGTGGGAAAATTCTAAACTATATTTTTCTATGAAATAATTAGTTATAAATAATCAACCAATCATTATGCAGAGTAGAGGTGTAAAATATGGGCGGTTCCTTTTCTGGCCAATCAGAAGCTGGTACACCAATGGCGACCATGCCCTCTCTTATTGGATCACAATGGCTGCTAAGATTGATGTACGACTATCAGAGCACTATAGGCGAGGACTGCAAAACGAAGATCTGTTGCTGCTTCTATTCCCAGTCATGATTTTTTATTATAATTATTAGAAAGACTGAGATATGCGAAGGGCCTGAACTTCTAAAGATCTTATAAATGAGGTAAGGTTATTCTAGAACGATTCTATTGGTAAGGTTGCCAAAAAAAATGTCAATAATGTTTAAGGTAAACAGTATGGTTGATAAACTACACCGTGGTCCTAAAGCATAGTATTTAAAAGCTTTAGCTCCTTTGACATTAACATGGTTGGTGTTTTCTTTTTTATTATTGTTAATTAAATCTTGGCGCTTCTATGGAGAGGCTACGTGCCAAATCCTTTGCAACTAAAAAGACCTACAGGGATGTTCTTAAATCTGCGTGCTTTAAAGAACACTTTAAACAAGATTATTAATATTAAGAAGCTGTTCTTGAAGCTGCATGAGAAATACCTGTTAGGATAAAGTATCGAAGTTTAGTTCAAAAAACAAACCAATATTTATTTTTAATAAAAATAAAAATGCTAAAAAGAAATACACTTTTTTTTTAAAAAAAAGGTAACTGATTTATGAATTAAAAGAATATTGAATGCATAATGCATGAAGTTGATTAAAGGTTCAGCCAACAAGAAGCGAAGAGGAAGGCAAGAAAATATTATAGTAAGATCCGGGTAGGGGGGACTTTAGCTCTTGTAATGAAGATGGGTTGAAGTATGAAATGAAGATGGTGAAGAGAATATAAATATAAGACGGATAGTAGGAACACCAGGCCTTGATGATGGATCACACAAACCAGAACGAACGTCATTCTTTTCCCCTCTGTTCTTTGAAGGAAGATATTGTACAACCGCTGGGGTATATCCAGGATATATATATATATCCAGGAAGCGGAATGATGATCTAAGACAGCGCACACATTCAAGCGATGAAGCGTTATTCACCACCAACACATATCCACTATGAGTTACAATTTTTCTTTGTGGGGGGACTGAAGAGTTTTTATCTATTTGAAATATAGTCGCTATTAATTTTGGAAATCACAAATTCACTGCGCAAGGAATATTAGAGTAAATATATTAGAAAATAATGTTAATTTAAGATTAAACAAGGCAGTGTTGAAAAAGAAGGGATATTAACGATGAAATGGCAGGGGATGTCGTGGCGAAGAACATACACTAGAAGGGGATGGATCAGCTGTGTACAATAACTCAGATGAAATAAAATTATAATAAAAAGTACATAAATAAAATAAAAATATCGTTTTAAACAAGTGTATTTCTTGTGGATTAATTTCTAACCGAGTTGTTAAGGGATACGAGGGTCGTTTGAAAAGTCCGTGCAAAAATAAAAACTACTTAATTTTTTGGGGTAAACCTTTTTTATTTTTCAACATAGTCTCCTTTTAGGCTTATACACTTCGTCCAACGCTGCTCTAGTTTGTTGATCCCTTCCGAATAATAGGATTTGCCCAAGTCTGAAAAATAGCCATTCGTTTCTGCAATCACCTCCTCGTTTGAATAAAATCTTTTTCCCGCCAGCCATTTCTTCATATTGGGGAACAAATAGTAGTCCGAGGGAGCCAAGTCTGGAGAATAGGGGGGATGTGAAACGAGTTGGAACCCTATTTCCATTAATTTTGCGACCACAACTGCTGATGTGTGAGCTGGTGCGTTGTCGTGATAGAAAAGGACTTTTTTGTGGGCCAATCGTGGGCGTTTTTCTTGCAGCTCGGTTTTCAAACGGTCCAATAACGATGAATAATATGCACCTGTAATAGTTTTACCCTTTTCCAGATAGTCGATGAGGATTATTCCTTGCGAATCCCAAAAGACAGTCGCCATAATCTTTCCGGCCGAAGGAACGGTCTTCGCCTTTTTTGGCGCAGATTCCCCCTTGGTAACCCATTGTTTAGATTGTTCTTTGGTCTCAGGAGTGTAGTGATGTATCCATGTTTCATCCACAGTGACGAAACGACGCTTAAAGTCATGCGGATTCTTCTGGAACAGCTGCAAACCGTCCTTGCAACACTTCACACGATTTCGTTTTTGGTCAAGCGTGAGCAATCGCGGCACCCATCTTGCGGATAGTTTTGTCATGTCCAAATGTTGATGCAAAATATTATGTACCCGTTCATTCGAGATGCCCACAGCACTAGCAATCTCACGCACCTTCACTCTTCTGTCATCCATCACCATATCATGGATTTTATCAATGATTTCTGGAGTAGTAACCTCAACAGGGCGTCCAGAACGTTCAGCGTCACTTGTGCCCATATGGCCACTCCGAAAATTTTGAAACCACTTATAAACTGTTCTAATCGAAGGTGCAGAGTCACCATAATGTTTATCAAGCTTCTCTTTAGTCTCCTGAGGCGTTTTGCCTTTCATAAAGTAGTGTTTAATCGACACACGAAATTCTTTTTCGTCCTTTTTTTGAAAATCACTCGACTTCCTCGATTCAAACGAATGCCAAACACAAAGAAATAGACCGATCTGGCTGAAACTTGGTGTGTGTTCTTCCAAGAGATGCTACTAACTAAACATAACCTCGATACGCGCCAGTGGTGCTATCTCTCTGACTTTGCACGGACTTTTCAAACGACCCTCGTATATTAAAGGCAGTGGTGACAATATTTTATTCACGCTTTGTGGTTAGACGCCTTAAGCATCCAATTATTAATATTATGATTAATTTCTAAGCAACATCATCAAGGCCCTGGTACATGTCATAAAAGAAAATAGGATCTGGCTTTCTTTAAGAAGAGACTTTTTTTCAGTCAGAAAAAGAACTTCCAAAAATCTATTCTTATCAAAAAAAAAAAAAAAACCACCTAGGACCCAGGTAGAACCAATGTCCCAAATAATCAACGTTTTGAAGCTTTAGTGACAATCGAGTTGTGTGTTATTTGCCTTTTAAATGGATTAAAACTTTTTCTTTAAAATTATCAATTAATACTGAATTTTACTTGATGTATTTCTAAGTAATTATTTTGTGAGCATGCCGTTAATTACTTCATATCCAAATGAGTAGTTACGCTACACACCGCCTTGCTGCGCGACTAACCAATTCAGAATTCAGGGTCTAGAATATTATGTAAAAAATAAAAAAAAACTGTTGAAATTCTAGTTTACTTAATTTAAGTGAAGGAATATTTAATTTTGTTTTGTTTTGAAATCCTTAAATTACAGTGCAATTATTATACTAGATATAATGAAGAAAGTTCAACTTTCAATCAGTTCAGTTCACTACTGTTGAGTATATTATTTAATTAATAAGTTACAATTTTCTTTATTAAGCGTTCACAAACAAATAATGTAATATTATTAATTTAATAAATTGTTAAATTCATAACAATAATAATTGAATTCAAAATTAGAAGTTAGCTATACCTTTTAAATAAAATACAAATGAAATCTTAATTCTAGTCTTACATCACAGTGCTGATGAACCCTAAAAACACTTCTAAAATTAAATAAATGGCAGAAAACTATTGTTTGCAGAATACCGAATGATTATTATAATAATAGCAATTAATCAAGATCACTTCCAAATCACTGCCTGTTATGGCCAGACACAATGCAATTAAACATGAATACAAATTAATATGCTAGTAGTATATTAATAACCAAGCTGCTGAATCGTCTAGGTTTGGAATTGTCTCCTGAATTATTGAAACGATTACAGAAAAACAAAATGTATTACTGCAAACATGAGAGTGCGTTTTGAAACCCTCGTTTCAAATCGGTGCATAATAAATAATTACTGTACAATAAATAATTCCTCACTTGTATGATAAATAATTATTACTTAGGTTTTGCTGTGAAAGGTTTAATGAAAACGGTTAATTCCATTTCAGTATGTAAAAGGAAGGTGGACATTAGGCCTTCTGATCAGGGATTAATTAGGTACACCGTTCTACATTAATAAGAAACTAAACAGATGTTTCGTAACTAATGGAATCAGAATTTTATCAGCGCTTTGTATTAATAGTAATAGTAATAGATACTACCATTTTTTTAAAAAAAAAAATGGATTGACTGATATTTATATTGTTTTAGTCAGATTACGTCACATCATATTTACTAAAGTGAGTTTCCCTTTATTACACACTGGAAGACAAGCACCTCATCCGTTACATAGTCAGGTAGAGAATGGAACCCATCACTTGTATCTTCTCTCTAGATTTGCATAAATTATAAAGAAGCCCTCTCTGTTATTGCCGCTGGTGCAGAGAACTGATGTGGAGACCAAGTATATTCAGACCTCTTTTGTAAACAAAAAACCATTTGTTTAAGAATGAATATAAATTCACTAATATCATGTAAAAAGAAGTCGTTAAAATACATAACTTTTACTCTGTAAAGATCTTTTCTTCAACTTCTACATCAATAATTCACTAAATTGCCTCATCTAACATTTAATACGAATTTATTTATGAGTTCTTAGGGATCAGAGATTTTATTATTATTATTAGTGCTATTATTATTATTAGTGCTATTATTATTATTAGTGCTATTATTGAGAGAAAAACTGAGAAAACATTCTAATACTCGTTCGATTTAATAAGCACACAATTGCTAATGAAACCTATCGCGTTATTGTAACATTGAGTTCATGAGAATCAAGGAATTCGACGAATACAGTATTTACATTAGGTCATCAAGAGAGTTATTCAGATACTGAAAGGTGGTAATCCGTTGGCGAAAGGACTGAGAAGATTACAAACTCCTTAAATTTTCTGGCCCATCAGTTAACCAATGTCCGCTGTTGTCTGATAAATTTCGTCGATTTGTTGACAATATCTCATAATGGCCGCCGAAGCCAAACCGTTTTTATTAATTAATTTATGGATTTTGCCCTTTGCGTAATGTTAAGGAAGCTTAGTCTTAACAAAACCAATTACAGAACGTATTCTGATGTCGTACTGCATACCTCATTTCATCATCACTCAATTAAATCTAAAATCCAAAAATATTCAATCCAAACATAGGCCGTATTGCTGTGCAAGTGGAGTGAAGAACAAAACTTCATCTTTTGTGCCCATTATTCCACAACTTGAGGCACCCAATTTTCTAGTTGTTTCACCTTTCTAACCCATTTCACAACAGCAGGGGCGCTAAAGATCACATTGCACAACGATCACTCGAGTCGTTTGTGATGAATCAAGTTCTACCATGGAAATGGAGATACCGCATTGCGTTGTGGAACTTTTAGCCCTATAATTTATTTTGAAAACTGGTTTGTCTATGAATCGTAAAGAGAGCTAAATCAATCTCCTAATGAGAAAGAGAGCTGTAGTCTCCTAATCGATAGGAGAGCTGTAGTCTCCAAATCGATAGGAGAGCTATAATCGCGAAATTGAAACAGGAGGACAAAATACTGATCCTGGCGTCAAAATAGCACAAACACAGGTACTCAACGTTCGTAGCTGGTACTTACTACAGATATCAAAGTCCAAGAAATGTACATAATTTTTAAAGTTTAAAAGGTCATAATAATCATGAGACCCTCTTTTAACCACAAATTAAATATTGATTTCTTATATTTTTAAGTGGCATGCTGAATATAATAAATTCAAATAAAGTCTGTAAATAGTGAGAAAGCGAAAAGTCATTTAAACTATTTACATGTGAAATGTGCGTATTGTTGGTGGGGGAAGTGATGGTAATGTGATTCCTTATCAAGATCATTTCATAAATAGTCCGTTTATGAAAGACCTTTATAATAACCTTAAGATGATAATAAATATGAAGCTGCGATCTAAGTCGACTATCTGTGGTGTCCAGTGGCGTCCCTACGCATCTGCTCCATTTTAACATTATCATTCTGATAATGTTAGTGTGGCACGTGAGTTGAGGGTGCATATCAGCGTAATGCTAGGGTAACTTGTAATACGGAAGTATCATTCGCTTATTTAATATCATCTAAATATATTATTCTTTTTATTAAAATGACTAACACTGTGCACTCCAAAGGCGAATCTCATCGCTACTCAATGGACTGCAACAACTCAAGTGGCCAATGAGAGGTCGTAATCAATAATTACTTGCCCTCTTTGTGATCAATCAACATAAATATCAAAGTCCAATAGCGGAATGTAAACATAGACCAAGTCATATAATGTTAAATAGGTTTTAGTTGCTTTTAAGGGCTCTCATAGAATAGATGATATTAACGAAGATCTTGTTAGCAGTGACCGTGAGTTTGTTTTGACCGTTTTTGGGATAAACTTAAACTTATTGATGCATATTTTCATTAAATAAATAAATTAGGTTTGTTAGTAAATATATTTTTGTAACAAATTGTTTTTGCATTAACAAACCCAGCGAATGTATAGTTTTAGAAATACCAAAAAGAAACCGCATGTAAAAGGTAATTATTAGATATTTCGGTTTTCAAAGAATTAAAATAAATGTTGGTCAACCTATTACTGAGTTTGGTTTGGTTTCATAAGTTTGGTTCCATGAAAATTGTTCAGATAGTCTACTTTACCGTGACTCTAAAGACCGCATGAATCACCCTCAATTTTTCTACTATTTACATACTGTTCACTTGTTTTATTTAAAGTTTACTACCAACAGGTAGCAGCACTATGAAAGCCTAACAAAATTTTTAAAATTTACCCTACGAATAAAAGATCAATGTTAAGCAAATTGAAAAGAAGATATAGTACATTCATACTGGGTAGAAAAGAGAGGTTAAAGCTAAAAAGAATAACCTTAACAATAATATAGCTTGAAAATAAGTCAGGATAACAATTTCTAAACTTGCTTCAATGAATTAATAAAGCAAACTTCATGATTATTCAAGACCCAAAAGTTTCATCTTTCTAAAAAATCTACGAAACAAGACGAGAACTCCAAACAAGAAGTAAATTATTTTTTAGCCCCATATAAAGTTCCAAGTTTGTGCATAAGAATTGAAAAGTTTATTTCCTTTTCAGAAGTAATTTTAAAATTATTTTGTTATTGTTTTTCCAGAAAGGAAAGAAATAATCAGGAAACTCTGTCTTTCAGCCAGTACGCTACTCTGTCTCGCCATTCTGATCATTTAAATTATCTTCAACAATGTTTCCACTTGGAAACTGTCTCATTAATTTTATTAGAAGGAAGAAATCTCTCGTGCCTCTAGTTGACACTTGGATATTCCTTATTTTCTTTCACTTTGTACCATCTAGATCTAAAACGAATATCTTTTATTTATTTAAGGAAAGGAAATAAATATATTTTGAAAGGGAAAAGATTCTGCTTTTATTTTAAAATTAATATTAATTTGTTAATTAAAATTTAGAATTTTAACCCAGTAGAATGGAGGTAATGAGTATAAGAGCTTGATGTCTACACCAACAAAATTAAAATATTCTTAAAATTCTGTTGATTCTGTTGTGTACATATTAGATCCTTACAACAGAGCTGCTGATCAATCCGATGGAATCTAATCGCAGACTTAGTTACGTCTTAGTTCTTAGATGTCTCTTAGAAATTAACCCAATAGCAGCACAAAGAATATCATTTGGTTACAAATAAAATATTTACAGCAGAGTATTAGAAATATATATATGTATACGATAAAATAGAGAAAAGCAAATGTAAATTAGCCAAGAACTTAAGGAAAAAAAAAAAAAAAATACCATCAGATATGTAGCAAATATAAAGGAGAACGCCTCAGGGTTCAGGAATACTGGAAGAGAAATTTACATTGTAAAGGGGCTATCAAGAAGAGGGAATACCAACCCACAAACAGCCATATTTACTTTCCCATATTTGGATATCAAAGAGTATCTACTGCACATTATTAACTGAGAAATTCACTTCCACTTCTAAGTACAAATTCACAAAAGTAAAACTTTACAGTAGTCTATCAACATTTTGTTGCGCTCAAAGTTTACAAAATTATAAATGTTGAATTAGAAATTTACTTACCGTAGCGGTTATTTTCACAAGAGCTCTTTGAGATGCAATAATCATTCTGCTGCCAATCTACAAACAAAAAGATAGATTTAAAATTCTAAATAATTTATAGAAATCAGAAGAATTAGGTGGTTATTCACCTCAGTTGCTACTAGGGTTGCCAACTGCCCTTTTTTTTTTGGAAAGGACAGTCCTTTATTAACACCTGGTTGTCCTTGTCCTTTCTTAAATTAGGAAAGGACGCCTTTTGTTCTTTTTTCAGATATTGTTCACGCAAATCTAATTTATTTTATTGTATTTTTGACTTAAGTTCTGACTTCCGAGACTTCTTCATTTGGCGTGTTGTTTTTCTGTTCTAACTGAACTGAATGGGTCAGCTGGTTATTGATGTAACGATGAACTTTTCGTGAATAAGTATGTAAGATATAAATGTACCCAGGCCAGATTACAGACGGGTGGAGAGGGGACTTTTCCCCGGGGCCCGGAGCCGGAGTCTCTGCATGTACACCTAAAAAAAAAAAAAGAAAAACGAATGCTATATATTCCTGGGCCCCAAAATCCTTCGACGGCCCTGAATGTACCTAATTTTTTTAGGGTGTCCTTTTTTTGGAACTTTATAGAGTTGGCAACCGTAGTTACAACCCAATTTATTGATATCGTCCATTTTTAGATGAGATTTAATCATAGAGAAAATTTAATTTTTATTTTATATAATAATAATAATAATAATAGTAGTAATAATAATAATAATAATAATAGTAATAATAATATATATAGGGAAGGGATTAGCTATGCGGTTAGCGTGCAGGATTTCCACACGGAGATTTCGGGTTCGAATCCAGCTGCTGGCCCTTAGATTTTCTCTTCCTCGGAGCATCCAATAATAAACAGTTTTGGCAGTAACAAGAGTACAGTGTCCGGAGCACTGACAAAGATTTCGGGCGCTAATTACCTTTGATGATAAATTTAAATGAATAAAAATCATGTATGATTATTTAAACGAATTCTCAATGTTCTAAATAATACATTTTTTTGTATAAGCCTAATATTTTAATAATAGTTACTTTTTAATCCATCATTTCAGCATTTATAACCTTTAAAAAGGTGTTTGGTATAGAACCTACCCACACCAGGTTCATGGGTCAGATTTGAACGGTTACCCATCTTCTGGTTGTCAATTTGATGGTGACTAAGATGAATGCATTTTCATTTTCATTTCTCAAGAAGAGTCTCCATTTTGTTAGAAATAGAATGAACAGAACATAGAAATCCTAACCCTGCCAAAACAAAAAAGGATTGAACAACAAAATAATCTCCAAGAAAAGGAGACAAAAGATTTATAGAAAATGATGGCAACACAAGATAACAAAAGAGTAGTCGTGTCAACATTCGTAGAACCATAATCCTTATCACAGAATCACCTACATAACACGGCCAAAGTTACTTGACAGCCAAAACATCAGAACACATCAGTTTCGAACTAGAAAGAAATGGTGAGAAGTGATGTGTTTGTTGGAATTATACTCGCCAAAGGAAAGGTTTCAATATTGTCCTTCGTAGAGTTTAGGTATCTTTCAATATTCCTTTATTCGTCTAAAATATTTTACTGTTTTGAGTTTTAAATTATTTTATTACTCTACTATTCAGCAATGTCATCGAGTAGTGGACATAATTGCATCCTCTCTTGAAAAGAAAGAATGTTGTTCAGGGGCTTTCCTTGACGTACAGCAGGCCTTCGATAGAGTATGGCACACTGGCCTCTTGTGGAAGCTTAAAAACATTTTACCTGCCACGTTTTATTTAATCATAAAATCTTACTTGTCCGACAGATACTTTAGAGTGCAAATAGGATCTTCTTTCTCCCCACTTAAACATATCGACGCTGGAGTTCCACAGGGTAGCATTCTAGGTCCTATTCTTTATTCCATTTACACTTCAGACATACCAACTGATCCTAACACTACACTTCTTACATACGCAGATGACACCGCCTTACTGTCTACTAATCATGATCCTGTACTTGCTCACAGAAATCTGCAATCTCATCTCTTGGAACAGAGGTTCAAAAAATGGGCTATTAGGCTTAATGAAACTAAGTCGCAAAACATCACCTTCACTCTTCGTCGCATTACTCTTCCTCCAGTCATCTATAACCTAACACCTCTACCAGTAGTAAACGTTGCCCATACCTTGGGCTTTACTTAGACCGAAGACTTTCTTGGAACCCCCCACACTAGACTTAAAAGAACAGAACTGAACAGATGCTATCGACTACTTAAAAGACTCTTAGACGATAGATCAAAACTCTTTCTCTGGACAACGAAAGACTGATTTCTACTTCTATTTAGAAAATCCCATCTGGGCGTATGGAATAGAGCTGAGGGGTTCAACCAAACGCTCCAATCTCCAAAGGATTCAATCTCTACTATGTAAAATATTTCCAACTATTGTAAACGCTCCTTTTTATGTCTCCAACCTGACTATACACACTGACCTTAACATTCCTTTTGTCACACAAGTTGCTAAAACAAGATACAGAAAATTCCACTTCAGCCTGCAATCTCATATAAATCCTCTAGCCAAAAATCTTTCTTCAAGAACTCTTCCTGACAACCCGACAAAACGCCTTAAGGGATAGTGGCCTCGTGATCTTCTCTGAAGTGAGGAGAGCGACTAATAGCCTAATATTTTGGAGTGTTACCACTAGGTAACTTCACCACTCTTATACCTCTGTAATTCATAGTTCTGTTATCACTGTTACTTATAGCACCAACGCGCTGATTGTAGCAAAAATAAACGCAAAAGAAAATATATATTTTATTACTAATTTAAATAATAAAAATATTAACATTTATTTAATTAATTTTTACAAAAGTTTAAAATAGAATATCATTATCTAATAATATGTATCCGGACATTGAAGGTACTTCTTTTTTCCCAAGCAGTTAGCACTCATATGGTAGGTTTAAGTGAGAGGGTTGAGACAAAGGACATAAAAATAAAACAGATGTGTAAGGAAGCAAATGGGATGTATCAGATGATAGTGACTGGTGTGAAGCTGGGGTGTTCAATGTGTAACACAAAACAAAACAAAAAGTGTGTGTTAGTAGGAAAAAAACTAGGCCCGGTGTAATGAAGTATGTGTTTAAAGTTGGATCTAATTTTGTAGTCTTTTGTTTTTTAATACGAATGTGACTACGAAAGTGAATTTCTTACTCTGAAGTGACGATAACAATACTGTGAGTGGTGAAAAACTAGGTTTAACCTAGTTCTTCTTAGTCGGGATTGAGATGGACTTTAACTTCATATCTCTCCACCTGGCTGAGAGGTCGGTAAAGGGAGTCTCAACCTCCTTCAGAACATCCTGAGAAGAAAGGGGAGTATATGACACTAAGGAGAAGGATAACCTAGACTGCTCTTTCTTCCACAGTACACTTCTTCAGTCATGCGACTGTTACCGAAGGATGGATGGGCACTGGGGTGACTAAAAAGTAAAGTAAAGTAATCGCCCATTTTTTCAGGAGGGGCTTAACGTCCAACTACCAATTAGGTGTCGTGGACGAAGGCGACTAGCAAACTTACTTTACTGTAAATTTCTTTTATTAACTATTAAATAAAATCCAAGGCCTAAGACTGGGAATCAAACCCAGTATCACTATACATATTAGCTTTACTGGTCTCGCCTCTAACCGCTCGGCTACCGTGGCGCCCCACTGGGGTGACTATTTTGAAAGCGGAACCTCTGAAGAACAGGGTGCCCACATGGTGTAAGTAGCTCGTTAGCTCCATACACCCTCTCCAGGAAATCATAGTCAATATCGGACATGCTGGAGGTGAATGTACTCTCCGAAGAAATGTAATCTCCGAAGAAAGGATTTTAGGGCTTCAAGAAGGATTATCAGACTCGAGTGTAGACCACATAAATAACGCTGTCCATTCTTACAATTTGGTTTAATTGTTTCTTTTTTAGACCTCCAGATTTGTACTGGAGATCATTGATTGTAGTGAAATACTGCAAAATGGGAGCAATTAAAGTTCTTTTAATTTAACATTATTAGCAAAACGTAATTTATTAAGAAGAATATTTAGGAAAATATACAGGGTGTTCACTTTAAGACGTGCTCAAATGCACCTTTGAAGGCACAGAACATGCTTCACAAGTTGAGTAAACTGCATTATTTGATAAATTAAAGAATAAGTTTGATCCTTTTTCATGAAAGATATTGATCACTTAAATATGTGGCAGGAGGTTTCCAATTTTTTTGGTAATTAAACGCAACTCTCCCAAAATTACCAAATAATTATTAAACCTTCTTGTTTGTAAAAGAAGTAAAATTAATTTTTTAACCATTTTGTGTATGCTTGAGAATAACTAAAGCTCTTAACATTAGAAAAATCACTCGGTAAACGACTTATTTCCCGATATTAAGAAAAATACTAGCTTTACTGCCTTGGCAATATTTTCAGTAGAAAGGGGATGAAAAAATACATAAAAATGACCTATCGCGTGCTCTTCTTCCTTTTTGATAACAAGTTAAAAAATTGAAATATGATTAATAAATACCAGATTTTGAAATAGCCTAGCACCTTTAATTTTAAAGATATCTAATTGCGGTTTACGGTTTCTTTCATAATTTTTTATACTCTTTAAAACTGTGTATATGAAAATGGGGGTCAACTGCCAACCCTCACTTTTGGTCGCCGCGTATGTGGGCAGGAATCCAAAATCAAGTTACATATTATGAAAATAGAGATGACGGGCAACAAATTTTTCCTCTACCATTTTTTGCTCAGATCAACCGTTTAAGCATGAAATGCATTTGAGCCGTCTTAAAATGAACACCCTGTTATATTACATTTAATTTAAATATTAATTAGACTGCATGAACAAAGATATAATTAATTGTATTTGAAAATGTCTCTCTGGAGAATATTTTATTATGTTTTAACAGAAACTGTTTGCACCAAAAGTAAATTAAATTTTTTAGAGTTTCTGTGCTAACACCGCAGTTAAATTTAAATAAAAATAAAAAAATTGCTTTACAAAAGTTGGGTGGTATGTCAGGATAGAACCCCCCCCCCAAAAAAAAGTATTTTAATATACGGGTCACAATTCCAAGAATTCTCTCGCTTCTTATCCCGCCAAAAATATTTTATAAACAACAATTTCATTTTAGAAAGTAATTGCATTCGTAGAAGAAGTGTTTTACTTTGTCAACACAGGACAGATTTTTAACTGTAGGTGTATTGTTTAAAGAAATAAAAAGAAATTTCTCCAACCAAATCCTTTACCCGAGAAAACGTCCAAGTATGCCTCAAAAACTTTAGAAAAACTAAATTAACAAATTACTGTTCATTAATTAACCACACTGTAGAATAAGTTTCACAGATCTGGTCCCTAGGTCGAAAGCTCGGCATAATAAAAAAAAAATACAAGATATGACTGAAATTGGCAGTTACTTTTCCATCCTATTAAATTCACAAATTTTGGGAGAACACTGTTCGTAGGTTGGCCGAACACTCAAAAAAGCTCCGTTAGCTAAAATAAGATAATGAACTCAAGATTTTTAGGCGCATTAAATAATAATAAAATATAAAAAATTGACCCTCATTACTGATAATTAATAACTACTTTGGGTTTATAAATGTGCAAGGTTTCTCGGACGGTTTCATGATCCTGAGTGTACGGCGCTTACACGAGCATGATGGTAATATCTTGGGTAAATTTTTAATACTGTTACCAGGGGTCCCCAAACTACGGCCCGTGGGCCACATGCGGCTCCCTGAAGACATTTTTATCCGGCCCCCGCCGCACTTCCGGAAGCGGCATCTCTTTCATTGGTAGTCAGTGAGATGGGAGCACTATATGTACCGGTGCCGCAAAGCGCTGCGTCCGCTTATGTACAGTACTACTTCCGATGACGCGGGACGCACGCGTCACGGCTCCGAACACAGTGTAAAATAACAGCCAGAATTAGGAAAAAAGGCAAAGCACTATAACTAAACCGGTCATTGACCATCTCATTAGTCAAAAGCAGGTCCATAGTTCCTACAGAAATTCTGGGCAGTTTGTTGATTTAAATTGACCTGTTCTTTATTTGAAATATTCTATTTGTTCCCGTTTTGTTTTTTTTTTTTACATTAAAATAGTTTGTTTTATAGTTCGGCCCTCCAATGGTCTGAGGGACAGCGAACCTAGCCCCCTGTGTAAAAAGTTTGTGGAACCCTGCTGTTAACTGTAAATGCCGAAGACTAATTGATAAATAATTTTGGATTATCAAAGACGGTTACAGAAATTTGATAATTGTTATTAAATAACAAAATTATCTATTTAATTATGGTTTATCGCTTTTTACCAATGATGATTCCTTTAAATACTGTGGTGATTTACTTATTTCACTTTTTTTACACAGTTAAGCAAACGCTAAGTTGAAAGATGTCTACAAAAATATGCGGAAAGATAAATAAACGAAATATAAGAAAGTACTAGCTGGTATTGCTCCTAATTAACTTTGAATTCGAAAACTAGTAAACAGACTGGATGTTGAAAAAATTACATGACTGTTCAATTCCTTACTTTTAATAAGGCAGATTTGAATTCGGTTTGAATAAAATTAAATCCTTGAATAATGCAAAATTCTTGTAAAGTGAGTAGCTAACATATGAAATAACAGATAAGATCTTTAAACATATCAAATAATCGATTTTACTTATACACTGAAAAAAAAGAAAAAATGTACGTTCTTGTTTACTTCTAGTGCCTAAGGAAGGTGATGGTATAAAAGACATTTCAGCGAATGTCCCATTATGGGATAGGGTGCCTCGATTTGGGCGGCTGATAGGACACGTGTCAAAAAAAACAAGGAAGGACGAACCCTCCGGTCTAAATGGGTAGGAGAGTGGTAGTATTCATATCCACCCGCCCTTGCCACCAAGGGTAAATTCTCCAGAGAATCAGAGCACGCTGATAGGAACTAGCGGGACTGGTCCCTAACAGATCTGTAATTCTGTTACAGTGGTGGCTGGACGAAAGGGTAGCTCTATCTAACCACGTTCCATTTCAACATAGCTCTATATACACTCTATTACTATATTGAGCTTTAGTTTTAGCCACCAAAAAGTAATACAGGAGGCTCCAGGAAATAATGTTTTCCTTCCGCCCAAACTATTGACTTCGGGCTTAGCCATTGGATTAGAGGAATGTTTAAAATAGCATTTTAACTAAAAATATAAACATTTTAAACAAACACTTTTATAAAACAAAACAGCGGAGAACCATTTTCACCACAAAACGGAAGAACAGGTAAGCGGAAACAGAACAAGTCACTTAGTGGTGTTTGCATAAGCCCCCAGATAGGATCAATAGTTTAGAGGGAGTTAAAATTGCATGTCTAAATGCAATATCTTTAAATAAATATAAGCAAAGTAAATGGCAAAAGAGGAGTTGTGCTCCACTAAAACAAAGTTGCATGCGAAAATGCACTTAAAAGCCAACACTGTGAAATTGGTAAAACAATAAACAAAAGATCAACCTGGTGTGAAACACTCAGTCCACCTTCCATTTTTCTATATTTAAAATTAGAAAATTTGGCTCAGGTTAGAATGGCGGCTGAAAAACTGAACAGAATATTATTGGGATCAAATTGTTAATATTTCAAAAACAATTATAATTGTAAACTTTGTTTTAATGGTAAAGATACTTTCATTGATTGAGATGCAATTTGTTGGTCCCGTTGAGATTCGATATATTTGAATAAATATATTTCTGAATTTGTTGACTTTAGGCAGAAATGTTCAAAACTCAGATATTTATATGTATATGGTAAAGGCATTAAAACTTAGAGAGATTATCATCGTAAATTGTGCTTAGAAATCTTTTAATTACATATTATTATTAATATAAATTTAACAATAATTAAATTAATAATTCTTTTTATTACAATGAATTACTGTAATTGATAATTATTTTAAAATAATTACCAAATAATTATTAAACCTTCTTGTTTGTAACAGATGTAAAATTAATTTTTAGCCATTTTGTGTATGCTTGAGAACAACTAAAGCTCTTAACATTTGATTTTTCTTAGAAAAATCACTCGGAAAACGACTTATTTCCTGATATTAAGAAAAATACCTAGCTTTACTGCCTTGGCAATATTTTTAGTAGAAAGGGGATGAAAAAATACATAAAAATGACTTATCGCGTGCTCTTCTTTCTCTTTGATTACAAGTTAAAAAATTGAAATATGATTAATAAAACCAGATTTTGAAATGGCCTAGCACCTTTAATTTTTAAGATATCGAATTGCGGTTTCCGGTTTCTTTCATAACTTTTTATACTCTTTAAAACTGAGTATATGAAAATGGAGGGTCAACTGCAAACCCTCACTTTTGGTCGCTCGTCAGCCGCGTATGAATCAAGTCACATATTCTGAAACTAGAGGTGACGGGCAACAAATTTTTCCACTACCATTTTTCGCTAAGAAAAACCGTTTAAACATGAAATGCATTTGAGCCGTCTTAAAATGAACACCCTGAAGTATACTTCAACTTTAGCCTTGGCTAATTTTAATTACAGACTTTACACAAAGCAAGAATAATCGCTTAATATTCTTACAAAGCTAAAGAAATATTTGTTTTACTTCCCCTAGTTCACATGTGTCACCTTCAGCCGCTCACAAAACTTATCTGTGCATATCCGTTATGATTATTTATGTTTCCGGTTTAGAGGCTTAGTAGCTGTTACATATTACAGGGGATTTACATTTGCTGTAGAGTAAAATGTTGATTGCTTTAATGACTACAACTGTTTTTCGGTAGGATTAATTATTGTATTCAATTAGAACTATTGGTGAAAAGAAAGAATTAAACTATTCAACTATTTTCACTACTAAAGTCATCAACAACTGGCGGATTTGGTGTAGTGGCTACGAGTATAATTTTGAAATTGAGATGTACTCAAGTAGATATTCTAAGAATGCCGATGAGGATTGATTTTTTTTGTTATTAAACAAAAATAATAAAAAGAAATAACTTAAAAAACAATGGGAGTACTGCTGCAACGAACAATAGGTTAAAGTTTAATGCAACTTGAATAAACTCTTGGATATTAATTTAAACGAAGGAAACAAAATATGATTGGTTGAATTTCCTAAATTTAATGAACTAAATGTAAGAAATTTGGTTTTCTCAAAATACAATAGTAAATTGATGCATTTTTTCCCCCCAAAAATGGTAAAATCAAAATTGAATGATTTAGAACGTTCACTTTAACATTAATTATAGTTTGAAAACGATCTTCTTAAATACTGGTAATCTAAACAAAAATTTGTGCGACAATTGCAACCAACCATACAAAAAACAACCGCAAGAAATGTTCTAATATAGAATAAATCAAATAAAAAATAAAGAAAATGTAAAAACAAGTGACAAATCAGTAGAGACATCTTGTCTCGTAAGAAACAGTCTTGTCTCGTTAGATAGAACGATAAATTAGCTGGTAGAGAAGTTTCCTCTTAATTCTACTAGCTTTGTTTTGGTAATGTGTTGGGAGTTGTGAGTTACAAGTAAACCAGAGTTTTGTGCCGTTTCTCATTCTATCTGTCCTTAATAATCTTGGAGAATACATATAAATATAACTAGTACTATTGGCCACAAATAATGTCACCACAATCTAGCCGTCCAATAAACACTGTTCATATTTCTGTAGAGGTATGTTATTTTAATCTTTATACTCTGCAGAAGAGAGAGAAGAGAGATTATTTGAGAAAGTCAAGAGTCTTTGAAGAACTCTTGTTCAGATCGCAGGTTAATGAACAGAACGCAAGATAAGGTTAAAATAACTATAAAGAAATTTAAAAATATAAAAATTGTCTTAGAAATACTTTAAAAAAATCCTGGCAAAATTACTTTACATTTAAATAAAATAATAGCATATTTAAGTGAAAACTTCAAGTCCCAACGTAAAGTAAAAATGCTATCATTTACATTTTGTTACATTAATATAATTTTTTTTTTTTTTTGCGTTTATTGTGCTACAATCATATACGAGATTGCAGGCTGAAGTGGAGTTTTCTGTATCGTGTTTTAGCAACTTGGGTGACAAAAGGAATGTTAAGGTCAGTGTGTATAGTCAGATTGGAGACATAAAATGGAGCGTTTACTTATAGTTCGAAGTATTTTAGATTGTAGCGATTGAATCCTTTGGAGATTGGAGCGTTTGGTTGAACCCCACAGCTCTATTCCATACGCCCAGATGGGTTTCAAAATAGAAGTATAAATCAGTCTTTTGTTGTCCAGAGAGAGTTTTTTTGATCTGTCATCTAAGAGTCTTTTAAGTAGTCGATAGCGTCTGTTCAGTTCTGTTCTTTTAAGTCTAGTGTGGGGGTTCTAAGAAAGTCTTCGGTCTAAGTAAAGCCCAAGGTAGCGGGCAATACTGGTAGAGGTGTTAGGTTATAGAAGACTGGAGGAAGAGTAATGCGCCGAAGAGGGAAGGTGATGTTTTGCGATTTAGTTTCATTAAGCTTTATAGTCCATTTCTTGAACCATTGCTCTAATGAGGAGAGATGTAACTGCAGATTTCTGTGAGAAAGGACAGGATCATGATTAGTAGACAGTAAGGCGGTGTCATCTGCGTATGTGAGAAGTGTAGTGTTAGGATCAGTTGATATGTCTGAAGTGTAAAAGGAGTAAAGAATAGGATCCAGAATGCTGCCCTGTGGAACTCCAGCGTCGATTGGTTTAAGTGGGGAGAAAGAAGATCCTATTTGCACTCGGAAGTATCTGTCGGAGAAGTAAGATTTTATGATTAAATAAAATGTGGCTGGTAAAATATTCTTAAGCTTCCACAAGAGGGGAGTGTGCCATTAGTTGTTTCATTACAATAACTTAATCAGTATATTCTACAAATAACCTGGGCCTACATTTCGAATTTTTGATGTTTTTTTGTAAAAATTGTTAATAAAATAAATTCGGGCACTGGCAATCGACACAAAAATCGACCCAAACAGACAATCCAGTTTAATCCAATTAATACATAATTGTGATCTCTACTTAATGCGAAGACAGAGTAACTGTTACATGGTATTCTAATTACTACATTACTCTTGAATGAGGATATGTCATCGCTGCGTTTAAATAAAACGTTTGATTATAAATTAGGGATTCAATCATGCGCCCCGGATCAGTTTCGATCCAGGCATTAAATGGATACAGTGACAATAGTGCCATTAAGGTGATGCATTGCTCTTTCTCACATCTTAATTGGTCCAACGAATAATTTACGATTAACAAGAGCTAATTTAGGCACACCTCCATTGCTGTGTAGACATTAGGCGTCAACAGTAAACAACAGGGTGGCCTATAATTAATTTTTGATAATGTAAGCAGTGGGCGAGTGAACAGTAAATGTTGCTGAAGCTTGGCAACAACAGAAGGGCGTATTTTCTTTTTTGGGGGAGGAGGGGAGGGTCCGTAACCTTATTTTTAGGAAACCCTGATTGTAAATTTCCTAAAAACTTGCTTGTTATTCGTGCAACAGCAAAAAGGTCTAATCTAATATTCAAAAATAGTTAGAAATTAAACATAATTTTCAGCCATTTTTGAATCGATCAACCTAATTTCAAAAAGTTAATGAAAAAAAGTGAAAAAAAAAGAGCTGATAAACTATCTGAAGACAAAAGGAACAGTAAACCAAAACTTTAGTGAAAGAAAGTGAAGAATATGGCAATGAATGGTACAGATAAGAACAAATTTTGAAGAGATTTATTTGACACGAATGGCGTAAATCTAGGAAATAAAAAATTGATCATGCAATGGAGTCAACAAAAAGAGAATCTCCCACTTCAATGTCAACTTGAAAACTTGGAAATGTCCTCCATCAATTCAGCCGGCTATTCATAGTTACACTCTTTAGTAGAGTGGACTACCCAAGCAGGTATTGACAATGTTGAAGGGCGTTTGAGAAGAGATATTCAGCCTACAGTAGACTGATGCTGTATTCCTTGGGAACTGAATAAGATTGGCGAGGGCTGAGTGTACAATGTGCTTCTTACAAGGGACGTTTCACATGTTCGGTGCTCTCAGAGTCTGAGATGCTACATTTTCACTGCGAACGGTCCCAAGTAAATAAACTGCAAAAAGGTGGGCTGCATATTCGAACTTTTTGCATCAGATTCTTGCAATTTGCTGCAATAATACTATGTCAAGTAGGAAATGGAGCAAAGTTCATGTTATTTATTTGACGTCCTGAAAGCAAATTCCAGCCAATGTGCACGTGAATTATCATCAATGTACAATGTATCAAAGCAAACAATCTTGACTCATTAAGCGGATAAACGGTAAACTAAAAGGAATCTGTGACTTACCATGCATTATAAAATTGCGTAATAAGAAAACCAACAATCTTTTCAGCAAAAAATTGTTTTAATTAAGTTTAATGACGTAAACGATCTTAATAAAAAGTCGTGTGAGTGAACAATAGATTTTTATCTAATATTACATTTTGTCCAGTAGCTAAAATTGTAACTTTTTTAATGAACTTATTAATTTTTTGAAAGTTTTTAAAACAAAAACAGGAGCAAAGTTTTAGAATAGATAATTTTTTAGGTTCCCAAATTAATCGAAGTTTAAAGTTGCGTTTTCAAAAAGACTTAGAAACAATCATGTTGGAATTTATATAAATAAAGATGGCGTATTCAGCTGAGGAATCGATGTAAACAATCAGAAGACCGTAAATTTACAGCTGATAAGCGAAGAGTGCCCGAGGGACAATTCACTTGTAATTGAAACTCGCTATTCATCTACATTCACTGAATATTCAGAAGGTTTTGTGATGAAAATTTTGTTTTATAGCAGAGTTATATTTATTGCTCAAAAAACAAAGGAAATAGGCGTGAATTGGGTTCATTAACTTAATTTGTAATAATTGTAGAGATCTAGAATTTATTGAATTACACAATTTGAACCAATATTTCTCGACATACATGAAATACTTCAGCAAATTGGGATTGAATGAATACAATATCAGACTTTTTATTATTTATTGCGATACGGGGCGGGTCCTGTTCCACAAATCAAGGCAGCCACGGATTATACCTTGCTCTTGAAAGATCTCGTTGGGGAAAAAAGTCTTCTTTTTAAAATGGAATATAGTTTTCCACCAGCCATTCTTGTTGTTCTGGTATCTGAGAATTAACAGAGGTATTCAGCAATTGCAGTGTAATCTGAAGGGTGCAAGTCTGTCAGTGGTACACTTGCCATAGTCTGCACAGAGACTGAACTCTCATACGGCCTTTTAAGAAGACATAAGGCCTATGGAGTATTTGGCGACCACTTATAGGTGAGCCGTTAGCCTTGAATAGCAAAGGTAGCAGAGTTGGAGGACCTTTTATGACTGTGCGGACCTTAGGTAACTACCACTCTAACTGGAAAGCTCGCTGGTGGAAGGGTAGATGTCTCTTCGCTACTGGGCCAAGTTCACGTTCTTGTCCAAGACGAGATACCTGGATTTCTAAAGGGTTCTCTCAGATTAAATTTTCTTTTTCCTTTAAATTTTGCGACCTTCTTAAGGAAGTTTTGGAGAATAAATTGGTTGAACTTCGATTCTTCAACATGTCGGTTTAAAAGCCGTATTAAAACTGTCCGGTAGGACAGTTGTATAAATGGTTGATCGTCAAAAACTGCATGAAAAAGCACCCAAAAACATTAAAATACACCCAACGTTGACAATTTTTTTTCTCTTTTACTATAAAAGATAAAATTCCCAAATTTTCTTTAAAATATTGGACAAGTCCTCGTTTATAAGAGTAATTTTTTTTGCAACAACTTAGATCAAATACATTTTGATAAAAACGTTGCCAAAATTGAGCAAAAACGACATTTTCAGAAAATCTTCTTCTTCTTGGTATATTTCTTGGGTAATATTATTAGAAATTAAATTCGTAAGTAAAATTCCAAATCTAAAATCAGCTGAGCAAAAATGGATTTACAGAAATTTTCCCGCACGAAATAGTTTCAAGAAAATTTCATTTCGTACATTAGAATAATAGTTTTTCAAACCAGACTTCTAATTTTGAAATTAAAGTAAAACGTCACTGTACAAGGGTAGATTAGATTAGTGCCAGTTTCAGTCATATACCTATTCCATTTCCCCATTGGATTAATTAATCCAAGTCAAACACATGAATGATATCTCTTGAACTGAAATAAATCCATCTAAAACAAATAAGGCATGTTTTTTACCGTAATAAGGGTCCCACCTTAATAAAGTTATGTCAGGAAATTTAACTCAATCATCTTCATACAGTTCATTAAACATTCATTAAACTGTATGATTCAGTTTGTCAACAGGTTAGGCTGTATTTAAGTGTGGAAGCCGTTAGATTCACTCCTGGACGTTCTATGAAGATGGGATGCTCTCAAAGCACCAAAAAAAATACTTTTTTTACAACTAAAGTAGCAATGGTTTTGTCTTTTTACCTTTAAATAAGAAAAATATACTAAAACCAACTAACAAAAACTTAATAGAAAATACTTCTTGTTAATTCTTTTTGGTGACCGATTCCTAGTTTCAAGAGGATGGAAAAATAATTGCCATTTCAGTCGTGATACATTTATTCTGCCGAGCTTTCGATCATCTCTTCAGGGCTTTGGAACATGTATACAGTTTGTTAACAATGATTCTATTAAAATAATAATATAATATGTATAATATAATGAAATTTACAAAAATTACTTACCTGGCTTACAAAGTAATATTTTTACATTACAAGGTTGGTGTGTCTTCTGTCTTGTCTGTTCATGGACTGAGTGTGATCGGTCTGTGTGTAATATGTGTTGGGGTTGTGTGGAAGTCAGTGTTGCCAATTGTCACAAGTATTTTGTAGTAAGTTTGCGTATATGTTGTTTAAATTGTTCGTGTCTGTTTTTGAAATTTATACTGTTTTCTGTCTTAGATATGTATATCATTTCTAGCACTTTCCCTTTTTTTGGTGTGTTGATTTCTGATTTCTGTATCTTTGTGTTTGGGGAAATCGAAAGTGTGATGGTTTTCTGTGTGCTGTGTAAGGAAAGTGCTGTGGTGTTCTTTTTTAGTTTTGTGTCGTAAGAGTGTTGGTACAGTCTTTTTTTTAAATACTGTGATGTTTCGCCTTTATATTTTTTGGGACAGTCTTAACATTCAATTTCGTATATAAGATTTGATTGTTTGTCCTTTTCAGTCTGGTCTTTTAGCTTCGAAAAAAATTGTCTTTTTGAGTTGTTGGTGTTTTTTGTAGAGATTATTGTGTCTGTCGTGTTCTGTAGTAATGTTTTTTAATTTGTTTGTGAGTGGTTGTACATATGGTAGTGAGGCATATTTTTTGGGTTCTATGGATAGGTTGGTGTCGTTGTGTGTTTGTAAGTTTGTTGTTCTTGATTTAGAATCTTTCTTACATCTACTTTATCACAAATGATATTCTGATAAACAGCCATTTTTGGAAAGTTATTGCGTCGATTTTCTTAAGAAAAAGAAATCTTTTCTATAAGTATGAAGTACAGCCTTCTTTTGGATGTTTTTTTTTACTTTGATTTAACTTTCTTTTAGAACTAAAGAATACATTTTTTTCACAGTGTGTACTTTTATTTAGGTTCTAAACAACATTAAATGCGCTATTTTTATTCTTTTGGACGAAATCTACCAATAAAATTGAGAATAAATACAAGAAAGTTTTCATAAATTGTAGTTTTATGAGAGTATTTCCTTATTTTTTAAATTTTGGTGATAAATTTTGGCCGACCAAAATATCGACGTGCCAGTGTACTTGTCTAAGTTCCACAGAACTTCATCGATTTCCTTTCAGCTTATCAGCAGTTGTCTTCAACATCCCCTCGGAGGGTAAAGGACTAGTTTTAAGCCCTGTGGGAACTAAGTTTATCACTAGTTCGCCTGCATTTATACATACGAGTATATATATTTTTTCTACTATTAATCTTCATTAACTAAAATCGTGGTAACTTTTCTAATATTTAAAGTAGTGGGTGTGTATTTATTTTCCAATTATGAATATATCCCAAAATTAAGAAGACCCAAGCAACTAAGTTTTAAATTTAGTCAATTAATTTACTATTTATGAAATTCACTATCATCAGTATCATTTAGGCGTAATTACTCTACAGAAACCATTAAAATTTAAGGACAATTATTTAATTCCCATCGTCTTCATTAATCAAAATTCTGTATAAGAACCTGATGAATCCAACTCTTAAGATGGATACGAAAATTTAAAGTTGGAATAATTATACAAATCTTGCTTTAACGCGTATTCTACGACTTTCTTTCAGTTATTTGTACAGTAACTTGTAAAAGAAATCATAAACAGTCATTATAAGAAATCATCACAATAGAAACGAATTTAATTCATTTACGAGGTGTGTTCAAAAAGTAACGGGAATTTTCGTTTTTTGAAAAAAATATTTATTTATTCATCTACATTAATATTGTCGCCTTCAAAGTAGTCCCCTTCGCATACAATACACTTGTGCCAGCGCTTTTTCCAATCCTCGAAACACTTCTGAAACTCGATCTTTGTGATAGCTTTCAGCTCTTTCAGCGATTCGCTTTTAATGTCATCTATGCTTGTAAAACGACGGCCTTTTAATGTTCTCTTTATGTTTGGAAATAGAAAAAAGTCACATGGAGCCATGTCTGGCGAATATGGAGGCTGGGGCATCGTTAAAGTTTTGTTTTTGGCCAAAAATTCACGAACAAGCAATGAAGTGTGAGCAGGTGCATTATCGTGGTGCAAAATCCATGAATTGTTTTGCCACAAATCCGGGCGTTTTTTTCGGATTGCTTCACGCAAACGGCGTTGAACTTGTAGGTAGTACTCCTTATTGATTGTTTGACCTTGTGGCAAGAATTCATGATGCACTATGCCATTAAAATCGAAGAACACAGTGAGCATAACCTTCACATTCGACCGCACTTGTCGAGCCTTTTTCGGTCTTGGCGATCCAGAATGCCTCCACTGGGACGATTGAGCCTTAGTTTCGACATCATATCCGTAAACCCATGTTTCGTCACCTGTTATAACACGTTTCAGTAGATCCGCATCGTTGTCGACTTCATTGAGTGACTCTTGAGCAACTTCCATTCTCCGCTGTTTTTGTTCGAAATTCAACAATTTTGGAACAAATTTTGCTGCCACACGTTTCATACCCAAAACATCCGAAAAAATTTCATGGCATGAGCCAATTGATATGGCAACATCATCAGCGACTTCTCTGATTGTGATTCGGCGATCGTTCATAACCATTTCTTTCACTTTTTTCACGTTTTCATCGGTTGTTGATGTGCTTGGACGTCCAGGTCGTTCGTCATCTTCAACGTTTTCGCGGCCATCTTGGAAACGCTTATACCACTCGTAAATCCTTGTTTTACTCATAGCAGACTCACCATATGCCTTTATTAACATTTCACACACTTTATTTCATTTTTTACGCAAAATTTAATACAAATTCTTAGATCCATTTTTTTTAACAAACAAAAATCGCCAAGCTCGAAAAACACGTCTAACCTTAACGGCTGCCACTTAAGAAGTAAACAATGAATATTACTGAAAATTTTATCGTACTTCAGGGGCATGTGTACCAACATAATAAAAAAAAAAAATTTTACAATCAGACTCTCCAAACCCGCGAAATTTAAAAATTCCCGTTACTTTTTGAACACACCTCGTACAATGAATTCGCTAAGGTTAGTTATATCTAGTGCTATTATTTAAAACTATATAAGAGCAAATAGATAAATTTCAATGATTCCTTGATTATTTATGCCATTGTTGGAGAGGCTGTTTAGAATTCCAAGTCACCGAACTAATTTCCATGATACCCCGTTTGGGACTTGCGCTGGGGTACTTGACTGGAAGGTGGGGTAGCTCGGAGGATATTTAAGTGCGAAACGCCAGACTCCTTTCTCTTACTCTTCAAACAATACCAACAACAAGAAGTCCTTAAGGGGCCGACGACCCGAAACCAGATCTGAAATGCAAATCCTTTTCCTTAGTGGAATTTAATACAGCCTAATGTATCCGGAAGTGTGTTGCTTGAATTTGTAGTTGTAAGAGAGTTAGCTGCCACGGATGGAGAAATGTTTAAAATGATAAATTTATTTCTTTTTCACAGAATAACAATTAAAAGAAGATTTTTTGCAAAAGAAATATTTTTTATAAAAAGTTTTATTTCCTAAAAATTGTTGAAAACAGAATTTTAAAAGGCACTGCAGTTCTTGTTAAACTTGATGAAGATTTTTTGATGGAATCGATCGCAACATCCATCATTCTGCAAAAATCTCTAGTTTCTTAAAATTCCAAAATATTACTCGAAAACGAATTCAAATAATTTCTAGTTCATTTAAAAGTTTACAAGTGGAATTTTGGCTAATCTTATTAAAATTTCATTTTGGGTTTTGAGTTTCTTTCATCAAAGTTAAATCAATCATCTTCGGTAATTTCTACGTAATTAATTCTGCAATAAGTAAGAATGAAGATTCAACTTAAGACATCACAGAAAGAACATTAATAGAGGAGCTGCACAATAACATGTGTTAGTTGTCCCATTGAATCGTGAAGTACAGCCGATTCAATAATCTCGGAGATTTTGGAAATCGGTACGAGACAATAATTGTGGTTTTAAAGAATGTTTACTATCTTCAATTCACTTATTCGGTTGAAAATTAGTTATACTAAAGAGGAATATTGGAAAAATCAGAGGTTTCGATGGCGTTCTCGCCGCTAAATTGGCTTAGTAAGTCTTGAACCAGATTAGGCCGTCTGCTTATGCTCGAATTACATAAAACTAGAGTTTTTTTGTTTCTCTAATCTTATTTTACGAGGTGTGGCTATTAAATAACGAGACTGATGCTACTACAGAAAAACTATGCATGCGCCAAAACTTAACGACCGACAGCTGTGCAGCTTAAAGCCTTCTCTTTCGATTGCAGCGTCTCACGAGTTTGTAAAGAAATCTGTCTAATCGGAACCGTCGTTTGTGTAAGAGGTGTTAGTTTCGTTTTGCCGAAAACATGATACTACACCATGTAGTAGAGCAACGAATTGTCGTGAAATTTCACATCAAAACTTGATAAAACCGCTACTGAAACTTATCTTTTATTAAAAGAAGTTTATGACGATGAATGTTAATCTCGTGCGCAAGTTTCTGAGTGGTTCAAGCGTTTCCAAGATGGCCGAGAAGACGTCGGAGATGATGACCGCCCGGGTTGCCCTTCCACTTCCAAAACGGACGAAAATATCGGCTATAATTAATCAACATTAATACCGTGAGGTGCTTGCTCAACTCCGTGAAAGAGTAAGGAAAAAACGACCCGATTTGTGGAAGAACAAGTCATGGGTTCTCCATCAAGACAACGCGCCGGCTCACACTGTATTGTCTGTCAAGACGTTTCAGGCCAAGTACAACATCCCAAATTTAGGCCATCCGCCTTATTCGCCTGACCTGGCCCCATGTGACTTTTATCTGTTCCCTATAGTCAAATCTGCATTAAAAGGAACACGATTTCAGTCCCAGTTGAAGCTGTGAAAGAAAAAGCGGCACGCTGCATGCAGTACCTCACAGAAAAAGACTTCCTGCACTGTTTCGAACAATGGTAAATTCGCATGGAGCGTTGTAGGGATAGGAGAGGGGTGTATATTGAAGGTGATAATAACTAAATATGTATAAATTTAAAATAAAATGTTTTACAGCAATAGCCACACCTCTTATTGTCCTATTCTTTCTATCCATAGATTTAAGTTTAAAGAGTTACCATGTTTGAACTTACCATCAGTTGGTACAACAAATGAAATCACTGGTTATTCCTTAAAATTTTGGCGTATCAATTACATCTTAATTCAATATAAATTCAAAGAAAGATTTGAGTACTTACAGGAACATAATTTCCAAAAACAAACATTTATTATGTAAGTTCAACGTCGCAAATTGTATAAAATATTCCCTGTTTTTTGAAGCATCTAGAGAAAGTTAAATTTTAAGTATTTAAGTGCTTACAAAAGAAGTGAGTATATTTATTTAAGAAAATGGAAAAGCTATGTACACAATGTTCGCGTAGTAGACGTTATGCTTGTCTCCAAGAAGAGAGAAGCACATTCTAGAGCTCAGTGGTGTCAGGCAATCCTACTTTATCTGTTTTTATATTAATTATGCAACCTAATCTACTAGTGCACACAAAGTTGCCCTTATAACGAAGCTTTTAGTTAATGAATAACTGAAGAAAAAAAGAGATATTTGTAGAAAATTAGAAATAGAAGTTATTTAACAGAGAATCGCATTGATTTTAAAATTGTGAGGGCCAAAACGGAAAAAAAGTATATCTGATGTCCTACTTTGCAGGACAGTCTAGGTTGCAAGCAGTCATCAAGTTGTAGACTATGCAACTTTGCTAATTGTCTTAAATTTATTCCTATAATTTAATTCTTTCTTGGAACCCCCACACTAGACTTAAAAGAACAGAACTAAACAGACGCTATCAACTACTTAAAAGACTCTTAGACGATAGATCAAAACTCTTTCTGGACAACAAAAGACTGATTTATACTTCTATTTTAAAACCCATCTGGGCGTATGGAATAGAGCTGTGGGGTTCAACCAAACGCTCCAATCTCCAAAAGATTCAATCGCTACAATCTAAAATACTTCGAACTATCGTAAACGCTCCATTTTATGTCTCCAATCTGACTATACACACTGACCTTAACATTCCTTTTGTCACCCAAGTTGCTAAAACACTATACAGAAAACTTCAGCCTGCAATCTCATATAAATCCTCTAGATCAAAATCTTTCTTCTAGAACTCTTCCTGACAACCCGACAAGACGTCTTAAACGACAGTGGCCTCGTGATCTCCTCTCAAGTGAAGAGAGTGACTAATAGTCTAATGTTTTGGAGTGTTACCACTGGGTAACTTCTCCACTCATTTACTTCGACATGTTCACTGTTATCATAGTTACTTATAGCGCTAACGCGCTGATTGTAGCACAATAAACGAAAAAAAAAAATAAATAATTTAATTGAATCGGAAGACTTATAATTTAAATGGCAAAAACTACACAATGAGATGCTAGTTTTCTCTGGCGTTCTAATTTACTTTAATACTAATTGTGCTTCCTAAAATAACCAATGAAATTACACTAAACCATTGAAATGTTCTCTATTGAATCTAATCTCTCTTTTGTTAGTAGATTATTAGATAAAAGAGATGTAGTGGGAGGCAAACTTTTACGACAATAAAGTGCTGGAGTTAACTTATAAATTTAGCTTCCAACTTAGCATTGATTTGAAGTTAATTAAGTTTTAATTTCTTTCTTTACTTGTGGTTGGACGAATCAAGCACTTTGTTTAGTAATTTTTTACTTTTGAATAAAATGAGCAATATTTGAGCCATTCACTGCACAACTTGATTAATTTCATAAAACAAAAGTGGAGAAATGCAATGAAATAATGTATATTTTTTTTTTTTAAATTCCGTTGAAAATATAAATTCAAACAAATTTACGCCTTCTACTGAATTAGAGTTGAATTATTGCAACGATTTACATTAGAGCACGGAGTTAATCAAAATGGCTTCTGAAATAAATTATTTATTATTCAATGGCCAAAATAAAGTTGCCGTTTAATGGTGTTAATCTTTATTATTTGGGAAATTTATTATAAATATAAAAAGCTATGACTGAACCAAGTGCTTTGACACTTTAAGATATTTCGAAAAATGGAGTTATTCAGTAGACGGCTCAAATATAAATAGGAGAAAAATCAAGTGAAGTTCAAATTAATAAGACTAATATGTAGGAGAACGACATAGTTCCAGTCTCGCAGGTCTCATTTTCAGACATTACAAATATAAAAAGAGCAAAATTAGAATTATCTAAGTGCAAAGGAATATAAAACTGAACAGAGACCCGTGTTCAGCTTGTCTTGAAACAAGGAAAAGACAAAATTCGATAATCCTTGCAAATAAGAAACCAACGAGATTTGTACTTTGTGGCGTGGTGATCATCTAGATTGATATGTCCACGTGGGGAGTATATCTCGTTCTGTTGGTATTGACTTGATATATATGTACCCTTCTGCAGTAGCATCCGGCTAACATGTACGACGACATTTCCACTTTTACACAGCAACAGAGAAACCACCCATCTGTGAAATATCTCATGGGGATTTGTAAAAATATCATGTTTACGCAGTACGTAAGGGACAAGTACTTCACCAGATCTACTCTACTTTACCCTCTTAACTCTTAGACCCCATACAATCCCTTCTACGTCAGCAAATATATATATAATCTTTTATATTCAGCTAAAAACTCTTTCATTTCTTTAACAAAAGAAAAATAAAATAAAAGAAATCAGCAAGGACATATTAGTTGTTTCGATTCACATTACTCTAGTGTTTCCGAACTGAATAACCGTTCAATAGGCAGCACCAGCCACCCGAAAAAACCTCAAATTATTTCAAAACAAATCTACTACAATATTTGAAAACTACTTTAAGAATGGTATAATGACCGTCAGTGGCATTATTAGACAAACGTAAATAGAAAACTTTAAAAGCCTATAAAGAAGTTAATAAATTATAAAAAGTGTACACATTGAACATATTAATGTGCGCACCACTCATGCAATAAATCTGATATGTCTAGCAGATCATGGATGAAATAGCGACCTCAGGTTCACTGTGTAACGGATCCGATGATGCAGCGGGCGATGTGGGAGAAGATTTCATATCTACAACACATTTGTCATTAAATTGCCTGCACATTTAATGCTAAATAAGCTCGGCCATCTGTTTTATAGAATTCTGGTCTGTATTATTAGATTTCTCTCTACTAATTACAAAATTATGACCATTTCTGCTTATAGTGGTTGTAATAGATTATGCACTCATTTATCTAAGTTTATTAATGCAATTCTAATACAGAGCTACTAAGCCCTGATTAATATTTCAACTTGTATTAAAATAAAGTAATTTACTTAAAAATAAAATGATCAGATCTTCTGCACGACTGTATTTATAGATACTTAATCGCAAATTTATGAAACTGAACAGAAATAAATAAACAACCAGCCAGATTGCAAACTCAATTCTAATTCATGAACTGAAGATGTCTTCTTTAAAAAATTGAATAAATGATCTCAACTGTTACTCAACTTTGTCTCAAAATGTTCCTTTGAACTATCCTTTGGAAAGAAATCAGTTTATGTAAGCAATACAGCTTACTGTTAACATTGTCAAAGATTTCTTACGCAAATCGTAACTGTTAATCATCCAATAATAATAACTAAGTCTTGTTGAGTACTCAGGAGCAACAAACCAGTTAAGCGTGGAATTTAGTTTTAAAAAAAAACCCACAGTGTGAGGAATTAAAATCAGACAATGAGGTGGTATACACGTCGAACGCAGGGCAGAACAACCATAAGTTTACGACATCGTAATTGTCACTGCAAGCATTCTGTGCTCATTCAAAATCTTGCACCGCTTCACGTTATGCATTACTCTAGTTAACTAGGGACGCAAGAGCTTTTACAAGGAAGAAAAGAGCTTTGAATTCTGTGCAAAATGAAATCATGCTCGTACTGAGGTCTGAACCTCTATCTAAGGTAAAAACGACATTGCTCAAGGGTTGAGAGCTTCTATTTGTATGCGTAATTCCCAATCTCTATTGAGGAGACCAAACATGTACCAACCACTTTATCATTTGGCTGACTCCCACCGCAGTTCTATTGGTAAGATAAAGGAAACATCCCACCAAATAATATTCTTATTGTATTTTATTAAAATTTCGAGTTTTTATAGTTAACGGCAATTTTATATTTTTCACAACGAGTATACACGTCGAACGCACCGTAATAGAGATTTGGTATGACGTGTATACACGTCAGACACGCTTAACTAGTTAATGTATTTTGTGAACTTGAAGTTCCTAAATATGGTATGCAGAACTGAAAATGGTATAGACATGGCCGTAAAGAAAATATACCTTCATGAGTATGGATACAAAAATACAGGTCACCTTGTCTGCTGAATGGAAGGAAGTCATGCAATCGCAATATCCTGAAATTATTTTATAGAACTACAATATGAAACAAATTATGAAGATGATCTTGGTTGGTTCGATGAAGACTGAACTAGGATACAGGTGATTAAAAAGTGATTTTTATAGCTTCATCACGTCAAATTTGATGATGCAACGGTTATAAAAATTAACGGAGTTATTTGCTTTAAGACTAAAAGAAATACAACGAGTAAAAACGACATCAATTGCATTTATTTCAGATAGTCCTTGCTGACTAAACGTAAAGGTTCATTGAGCATTATTAACGTACTAAGTCACTGCGCAGGTGCTCTTCATAAGAGATCGAGCTGAAAGACTTGGTTTGGACAACCTACTCTCTTTCTATAATAACCTTTCTAAGAAGAAATTTTTTATCTTTTCAATGTGACGTACTGTTTGAAGTAAGGGCAGCTAACATCAGCCTAAAATTTCTGTCATTAGAGAGAATTGTTAATAAATATTAAAGCAGCAGAATGAGGTGAAATAATTGCCTACAAAGGACCGCTCAATAATAATTAAACAGGCAACTACCCTAAATTGTCTAAAAGAGAATATGACAGCGTTCGCTCAATTCTCTAACGAGAGAAGAATGTCGAAAAACTGATCGATGAAGTAGACATTCAGTGAAGGAAATCTCATCCTAACAAGCTCTGTGTGATTAAAATGAATGTTGCAATTATAAAGTTCAAAATAAACTCTGAATCCAACTTTTACACATTATTTTTCCAAAAAGAAGTTTGTTCTCTGCGTCACCCCCCTCCTGTAGCAAAGGAAAAATATTTCAAAAAGAATTGATTAAAAAGTTATTCACAGAGAACAGTTCTCTATAAAGAAATGATGGCAGCCCTGGTTTTGAGTGGTTGATGATAGAAAAGTTTTTGGTTTTCTTATTTTATTTCTATTTTTAATGCAGCATCAGCAAGAATGGAAGTTTGGAATAAAGGATGGGTTGCGTTGGCAGCAATGCCATTTCTTCTCTTTTTCCTCTTTTAGTTCAAACTTTCTTTTTTATCATTTTTCCCTTTTCGCTAACGTCCATTTCTATATATCTTACTGTATTTTTAAACACTCAAGACATTTTTGCAAGATTTCTTTGTAACTTTTATAAAATATATATTCTCCTTTCTAGACAGAGCTTCCTGCTTGAGAAGTACCACCAACTATGAGTAAGTTTGTAATAAATTACTTCGGCCTTTTGAAATTTTCATTTTATTCATTCTTATCTAAGGTTTTACCTTGCATTATTAAACATGAATCGTTCGAAATGCATCCATGTTTTTTTGCGTTTATTGTGCTACAATCAGCGCGTTAGCGCTATAAGTAACAATGATACAATTAGAGTAATAATGATAAGGTAACGAGTGGAAAAGTTACCCAGTGGTAACACTCCAAAACATTATATGGTTAGTCACTCTCTTCACTTGAGAGAGGAGATCACGAGGCCACTGTCTTTTAAAACGTCTTGTCCGGGTTGTCAGAAAGAGTTCTAGAAGAAAGATTTTGAGCTAGAGGATTTATATGAGATTGCAGGCTGAAGTGGAGTTTTCTTGTATTTTGTTTTAGCAACTTGGGTGACAAAAGGAATGTTAAGGTCAGTGTGTTTAACATCCTTGTTAAAAAAGATATACAGGGTGACCAAAGTTATATGCTCCACCCACTTTTTTTTTAACGGCGGGAAATTTCGAAAAAATAAAAAACACGTTTTTAATCATTTTTAGTCTAGTTTATTTTCAGTGAATGACCCATTTTTTTAAACCCTTGTATCTCGAGATACAGCATCCAACTTTTGTTTTTTAAATGGAACGTTATATTTTTTGTTGCATATTTTTGTAGTATTTGATCTCCTAAAAACAACAAAAATTTTTTTTTGAAATTGGTTAAGTTTTTCAAAAGTTATGGTAATTTAAAATATGAAAAACAAATTTCACTTTACTGTTAAAATTACGTTATTGTTTTAAAAGAATCTGTTCAAACTGGACACAACCAACGGATAGGCAAGCCAAAACTCTGGACTCCCACGCTTTGCTTGTAGCAGCACTTATGGTGGCGAAGTCAAGATCTAGGCAGGCTAGAGTTATTCGAAGTTCAGATCATCGACTGAAACCAAGGGATTAAGGATACTTTACATTTTATTTTTTTAGGAATCCCCACAAAAAATAATCCATTGGGGTTAAGTCCGGTGATCGAGGTGGTCATTGGATGGGACAATGAGTCCCTAAGCACTTATCATGGAAATTTCTGTCCAGGTAACCTCGAACCACTCCCGCATTATGTGCTGGGCAACCATCTTGTTGAAAATACATATCTAGCCGACGTTGTAGATGAACATCTTCAAGCAGAACAGGCAAAATGTCTCTTAAAAAAAAGTTGGATACCATTCACCAGTTAAGTTCTCTCTGTAGAAGTATGGGCCGATTAGTTGATTTCCTATAACTCCACTCCAAACGTTTGTAGAAAAAACAACCTGAACGTCGAATAACTCTAGCCTCCCAAGATCTTGACTTCGCCACCATAAGTGCTGCTACAAGCAAAGCGTGGGAGTCCAGAGTTTTGGCTTGCCTATCCGTTGGTTGTGTCCAGTTTGAACAGATTCTTTTAAAACAATAACGTAATTTTAACAGTAAAGTGAAATTTGTTTTTCATATTTTAAATTACTATAACTTTTGAAAAACTTAACCGATTTCAAAAAAATTTTTTTTGTTGTTTTTAGGAACTCAAATACTACAAAAATATGCAACAAAAAATATAACGTTCCATTTGAAAAACAAAAGTTGGATGCTGTATCTCGAGATACAGCGGTTTAAAAAAAATGGGTCATTCACTGAAAATAAACTAGACTAAAAATGATTAAATACGTGTTTTTTATTTTTTCGAAATTTCCCGCCGTTTAAAAAAAAAGTGGGTGGAGCCTGTAACCATGGTCACCCTGTATATTTTTTCAAAATTATTTTGTTTATCACAATATTATCTTTCTCACCAAATTTGAGTACAAATTTTGTTCTGGCTGTACACCATCATTATCCATATTGCAACTATTTGTCGAGCTAGAAACAAGACCTGGTGAAAATTTTACAAGTTTACAATAACTACTTTTTCTAGTAAAGTAGTAATTATTAAAAAATATTTATAATTTGACAATCAATCACTAAATCTTTGGGTAATTTGTTAGTGTGTTTAATTCCATAGATTGAATTTCAAGAGCTCTAAATGAATCTATGAAATGCAGTGAAACAGAAATATCAGTTTACATCTGGAATAATAGTTTTTGTTTTCTTTTTTAGTTTAATTATTATTGTTGACATTCAATTGTTAACATTCAGAGACATCACAATCCACTTGTACAACATCTATCTTCCAGAACATTTCCAGACAACATTTCAGACGTCTTAAAAGACAGTGGCCTCGCGATCTCCTCTCTGGTGAAGAGAGTCAGTAGAATGTAGAATGTTATTGGAGTGTTACCGCTGGGTAACTTCTCCACTCTGTTATGTGTGAATGTTATTTATTGTTAACATTGTTGCTTATAACGCAAAATGTGTTGATTGCAACTAAATAAATGATTAAAAAAAAAAAAAAAAAATATTGTTGAAATAAATGAATCTCCAATTTACACTGATTATCGTACCAAAAGCCAAGACTTCGATTAACATTCTGTGGAACAGTTCTTCCACGTAAATCGAGAAATTGGAGTATATTACACAACTAAAGTAATTAGGTCCTTCTAATGTAAGGATTTTTGTTTTTCCTGCCAGGATAAATGGAAGTGAAAATTATGAAATTTATGGAACTTTATAACTGCGAGTTTTAAAAGTACTTGGGAATATAAACAATTATGTTATCCTGTGGAATGTACTAGGAAATGTTATATATATGTAAACGCACAAATTTAAATCAATAAGTTGCCTCCAGGTAAGTTGAACATTGCGGAAGTATGGGCACAAAGGAGTGTAGAAAGCTCTTCTTTAACGAGACGAGAACTCAAGAGAGATGCTGCATAACTACCTCATCCTATTTACAACCAAAGCTCGCATAGATAACAACTCCTTCTTCGCATTATTTACCACAATCCAAAGGTTTCTGGCATGCTTTCACAATAACCATCATTTTGAGGCACATTATTATATGTTTAAGTTTAAAATTGAAGACATGAACTTCAGACCTCTCCGGGGTAGGAGAGAATGCTGTGTCTAAATGGAGTTGTTAGTGCCTATTAATTGGAAACAGCTCCGAGCGTATGTTCCAGTGCTTGGCTTCAGCGGACTGTGTACTCCATAATGATGTTATATTGTTGAACAGATTGACTGACTACTCATCACAAATATCTCTCGAGTCTTCACTTCATTTTATAAAGAAGGGCTGCTTCGCCCTTTGCCTCTCAGGGCAACCTACAACAATCTAATTTAACTCCCACTCACTTTTATGTTGAACTATAAAACGCCCTTAAGTACAACTCTTTTATAAACCACTCTTACCTTTTATAAACACTTCTACCACAAATTACACTACTAATCTTTCACACTACGAATGTTTATTTTCTTTTAGGACGACAAATATCAATATCTCAAGAAAAGCACTACATTTTGAAAAATTAATTAAACAATTATCGAATGTAATCTTTCTTAGTTTAGAAATTATAGGAATTTTAATTGGTAGAAGGACGTTAAGCCCCGCCTGAAAAAATAGGCGATTACTTTATTTTTACTTTACTTAATAGGAATTTTAAAGAACTAGTCTTTCTAAATGGTATTACACGCAACTAGGGACTAGAATACAATTAGTTGAAGGATTCAGGCCTTTCTTTAAATTCACCCATGAAGGATTATTTTCTAGCAGACCGTTAACTGTTTTTGTTTTTGTAGCCTTTTACTAGGCGAGGATTGTATTACGACCGGCCTAATTTCCAAAATTTAGTTTTCGCTGTCATTTCTGGGTTATGCGCAATTTTATATTAGATAATGTTATAAATATTTAAATAGGTTTCAAGTTTCTGAGTGCGAAAAAATGTATATGAGACAACCGACAGAAAATATAGTAACAGAAAGACGCGTTAGTGATCTCACGAGACTTTTGGAAATGGAAACCAAGCAGTAGTTGGCTAGAAAGAACAAATTTATTGAGAAAGGTAAAACATTACTCTCTTAATGAACTAAATTTGAAAAGTAACAGTGCTTCTTTTAAACTAGTCTTAGAAATTGAAGCATACGTTTCATACAAAGACAAAAGTATGGAAAGATGGCGGTAACATCATCTTATACAAGACATTTCTTACAATGGTAGAAAAGGAATCAAACATTGTTAATAGGTTAAATCAGTGATGGGCAAAGTACGGCCCGCGGGCCAACTCCGGCCCGCGAAAGTATTTAATCCGGCCCGCCGAGGGTCCATCGGCATGGATAGTATATGGCCCGCTATAATTACGTTTTGACGGTCGAGAAGTATAAAGTAGATTCTACTTAGTAGAATAATAGATGCATAACCTATAGGTGAAGCTAAACTAGCCGCGTAGTTACACAAGTGTGTAATGCTGTAATGTTTTTATAATATTATGATTAAAAGCTTTAACACAAAATGCATTTTTTCTATAATTCTGGCCCTCCTCTAGAATTTCTTAAACTTTGTGGCCCCCCCATTAAAAAAGTTTGCCCACCACTGGGTTAAATAATAGTTATCACTACGAGAAACGGGATACAACCGGCAGTGACATTTAGGCAATAACAATTAATTGATACGAAGTGAGCCGAATATGATTGTGGAATCATTAAAATCTGATATTTAATCACATCTACAAAGGGTATCAAAACAGAGGAAACGGTACCCCATAGTGACTGACGAAATCAAACTGAAATATTATTCAAACAGGTGTAACTCTGATTGAAATACCAGCGCTGGTACCAATAAAACATTTGAGTTTCACATTCTGTACAAATGTTATGTCCTGAAATTTACAAGGACTGAGAATGAAGTGAAAATTACACTTGATATTTTGTATTGAATTTAAAAAGCTTTTAGTAGGAATCAGCGAACCGAAAGTGTAATTTTACTGCATCTACTTTTCAGATTTGTTTTTGAAAGGGTTTCCTTAAAAATAGCTGTAACGATTTTCTTTAAATCTCTGTGCTCATTGAAAATAAGGATCAATTATTGGAAACATTTTCCTGAAACCATGTTAACCATAACTCTAAAGCAATGCGATAAATGTTCAGTTTTTTATATTAGTTCATTCGTTTTTTGGCTCTTAAATTGTCTTTCATACTAGACGATGTTTCAAGAGATTCTGCACAATAACAAAAGAAATAATATTGTATTCTTTAGGCTTGTATAACACATGCTAAATGTTAGGACAATATAAAAAGTAAAACATGCAAAAAGAGAGTGGTAAATTTAGTGGAAGATTGGACAAGAGTTGAGTAGAAAGCAGAACAGTGGGACCGTTAGAGTACATGGCAAAGTGTCGGCCAGGTCTGAATTATTAAAAGAACACTCCTAGAGTCACCAAAGCACTGAGAATCCGCAAGCACAAAGTCTGCACCACTTTATTACAAATGGTTTCCCTTTTTAAGCCTGAGTACCATAGGGTCTTTTGTTCTTTGTTCTAACAGTCCTCTACCATCCGCCGCTCCATTCAATATGACTTCATCCGCCCTTCCAAAACAATACATTGAATACAAACGTTTATTTTATACTTTTACTTTGGATGACACCTTTTCCAAACAGATCTTGGTCCAATAACTAAAAATATCTTACAGGACAATCTTATAATATGAGCATCCCCATTTCCAACTTGAAATCATAAAAAAGACTCAGACATTTTATCCATGACGCATCATTGCTATAGTTTAAAATAATGCTTCAATAATATCCGAGCGAATAAAACTGAGATTAGAAAACGCTTATAAGTTTGGACATTCTTCGTTCGACCTTACAAAAAAATTATACGTTTTCTTTTTTAACAGAAAATCTACTACATATTTGTAATATTATCACCCTACAATTTATTTAATTATTATTCAATTTTTATTTAAATGAATTAAAAAAACTTAAGAATCAATCCTCACTTCTGTTTGAAAATATTTCAAACGACTCACAACTCAAATAAGTGATACAACTTCTGAACATTATTTAACAAAATTGTTCAATTGTAATAATTATTAATTATTTACAAAAATAAAGATATAGTTCCTTTCCAGATTTTGTCAAAATTAATTTATTAAAAGTAACCCAATTTTTGATATTTTTGTATTTTTATAAAAAACAATAAGCCAAATCGAACTAAATAGATTTACGAAATCAATGTGCATGCTTATTGACAACAGTGTGGAAACCAAGTTTACTTCGCAAAGAAGTACTTTTTGCGTTGGTTACCATGAGGAAAAGTTAGTTTTTCTCAAGACCATAAAATAAATGAATAAATGATAATTTCAGTTGCCTTAAGGGTTTTCAAATTAATTTCCTTGTAATTTATTTGCTTTCCCTTTAGGATTGAATAAACCACAAATGGATAAAAATTCATTTGTTAGGAAGAAGCAAAATATTTAGTGGGTATTTTTATGGTTAATAAGTCAAATAGGTTGAACAAGGCTTGGTCACTGTGTATAAATGTGGGTAAGTCAGGTGGTGTAACCCTGTGATTATGTGTACAACGAGTGGCACCCCCTGTGTTTGCGAATATATAATGTGTTTCAATATTTGCATTATCAACTGGAAATGTGTACTGTTTAGTAACGAGAAGGAAACACTAAATGGCCAGTAACAAGGTAGATAAACATTGTAATTTCACTAATGGATTTCATGAAAATTTTAACTAGAATACTAAAATAATCATTTTAAACTAAGCTTATACTATAAATACATTAATATAACAAAAGCATTATCAGATCTGCTGGCGTAATGATGAGCTAGCAGCCATTGTGTTCATGCAGAGCCAAAACGGTAAGATAAAACGCAGGTACACGTTTGAAAGTGTTTACTAAATATGGTGAGAACAAGAATACCGTCTAGAGCAGCTTCATTACAATTCAATATGGCCTTTAGCTATATTTAGACTTGTATTTTTCACAATATTTATATTTATTAACGACGTATAACTTGACTTTATATATTATCTTTTGAATATGCTCTTTTAGTTTTGGTTAAAGGTAAAACTGATTTGAGACTAAAAATTTCAGTTGCTTTCAAGACACAAAATAAACTTTAATACAAATGGACTCCGGATTGGTAACAAGCTCGAGGTTTTCTTTGCGCTAGAATGAGTTGAAAGAAATAAATAAGTCATAGCAACTTGCTGAATTACCTTTTTTGAAAGAGTCAATTATTATTTTTTAAAATGGCACCATGCAGAGATGAACTTAGACCTAATATGATTCTAATCCCTTACATTAATCTAAACCACATCAACTAGAAACCCTTTATCGAAACTTATCAAATCAATCAAGAATAAATACCTGAACTTCTCTATTTCTCATCTTGCCGTTAAGACATTTGGCCACAAAATAACTGAGATTTGAGCATAGATGAAGTGAGAAATCTAGAGCATTGCGGTTTCTGAGGTGTCTGGCGATTAATCTGAGGATAGAGAGTTAACTGTTTCGTAGGTTTGTCTTAATTTCAGAATTATCAGTAGTGTTTCGTCCGAAGTCTTCCACTTTACTTATCTGTTATTAATTTTCGAAATTCCAGCTCAGTTTCTTTGGTTAGGAATCAACGTAGGGCAAACACTCTTGCCTGCTTCTTACGAGTATGTTCGTTTATAACCAGTTTCCATTTGTAAATTCAGTCTGCTAGTTTTCTGTAATGTATTCTATACGTGTATCAATGAACGAAATGTAGAAGACAATCGCAGGAAGCAAAAATCACAGAAAAAATCCATTCTGGAATCTCTAGACCAGGGGTCCCCAAACATTTTACACAGGAGGCCAGTTCACTATCCCTCAGACCGATGGAGGGCCGGACTATAAAAAAAACTATTTTTAAGAAAAAAAAAACAAAAAACGGGAACAAATAGAATATTTCAAATAAAGAACAAGTAAATTTAAATCAGCAAACTGCCCAGTATTTCTGTAGGAACCATGGGTCTGCTTTTGGCTAATGAGATGGTCAATGACCGGTTTAGTTATAGAGCTTTGCCTTTCTTCCTACTTCTGCTGTTATTTTACACGTTTTCGGAGTCGTGACGCGTGCATCCCGCATCATCGTAAGTAGTACTGTACATGAGCGACGCAGCGCTTTGCGGCACCGCCACACATATAGTGCTCCTCTCACTGACCACCAATGAAAGAGATGCCCCTTCCGGAAGTGCGGCAAGGGCCGGATAAATGTCCTCAGGAGATCGCATGTGGCCCGCGGGCCGTAGTTTGGGGACCCCTGCTCTAGGCAGTGTGCTAACTCCTGGGCTAATCCCTACTCCCTAATTTCTAACACTAATGGGAAACATTTTTTTGTAAATATTATCTAATTTCTTTCCTTATCCTTCCTAAACTTACTTTTACAGTGCTTTCTTCTAAACAATAGTGATTATCATGTTGATGGCAATGTCCACGGGGATAATCTGCGCTTTAAAGTCCAGTTTGTGATATTTTCAAACAGATCTCGAGTACAGCAAACATTCAAACTTAATTGAAACTCTTTGGAATCGAGAAAATTTAAAAATCTATTTAGTAAAGTGGTAATTTTAGTTGAGAAATTTTTTTAAAACCACTTTCCCAAAGACTATATTTCAGATTCAGAATATTCAAAATGGGTATTTCCTGTAAAGTGATAATTACAATAATTATAACAGTTGCTAAATTGCTTCAGAAAATGTTTTACAAGATTCTTTAGCTAAACTTCTTCTAAAAAGTTATTTCTTGTAAAGTTTCTTGACGTCAGGAATAAATGGAAGGGCAGCATCAAAGAAGAAAACGGACGTAAATATACGTCAGCTCAGAAGATTTGAACAATGCTATTTGTGAAACAAAGGAATCAAGACAGATGATAGCAAACAAATTGTTTTCTTTCTACACAAAGTAAAAGAGTAAAATTCTTTCTAAATGTAGGATACTTTGCGCATGCCCAGTATTTGTTTCATTTCCTCCATCTACTGGCTTCTTTAGCATTGCTTCTGTCTTGTAAGGAACAACCCGTTATTGAAAATGGAATCCCATTTGGGTGGAAGTAAAACTGACAAAGTGAGATACGTTTTTTTCCTGGGTCTCCTTTTTCTTATTCCCTCACGTACACCTGTGCATGTTCTTGACGGCACATTACAGCTCTTTTAGTAATAATACCCGACGCACTTACATCCTAAAATTCATTCAACGCGTTACTTTATACAAACTTTAACCCAATTTATGTCTCCAAGATATTGTATACTAGAAATATTTGATTGTAATAATTGAACTTATTTCATTTTAATCAGGCTAATCACGATGGGAATCTAGCGTAACCATCAGACAGGGGAGATAAAGGATTAGAAGGACTGTAACCTAGAATTATGTCTGCTTCGTTAATAGCCAAGACCTTCAGTCAACCGTACAGCCAATTACCTCAAAAGCTTTGCTAAATCAAAGCACCAGTGATATCAATTAATATTGGAGTAGTGTATGTGACAAGAGCGCTTTTAATAACTCTATTGTCCTTAACTACATCTTAGTGATGCTAAAGAGATCGTGTTCAATTATAACTACTTCTTTAGGGTACTTCTTTCAAAGGAACTTCTTTTCAGGTTCTACTCCTTACAGGAATCTCATTATAACATTAGTGATAATATAACCTTACCTATATCCTGTCTGGTCTAGAAGGAAAAAAAGTTGAAAGGCAAAATGTCAAAACAGTTTGTGCCACTAAAGAATGTTCTGCGACATTTCCTCGGGTTCCCTTACTATTATTTAACTGGGTAAAAGGATATAGCCAAAAATATCTGTTTTCCAAAACAAGAATGGATGGTTTATTAACCTTAATTCAAGCAAAAGAAATACTGAGCAGGGAAGACCCGGATTTTAGCCCGGCTACTGACTTTTGGTTACTCAGTGATGGACGCGCCTTATTTGTTCTAAAAGAACCTTGTCTGGAGGTTACAGTCTATTGTCGATAAGATTGGTTGATAAAGATTATTGCTCTAAATCCAATATATTGCCTTTTGAGGAAACGTCTAACAAACATTAGGTACCTTCTACTGGCTTCTTTATCATTGCTTCCCAACAATAACCCGTTATTCCGTTATTGAAAATGGAATACCATTTGGGTGGAAGTAAAACTGACAAAGTGAGATCCGTTGTTTCCTGAGTCTACTTTTTCTTATTCCCTCAGGTACACTTATGCATGTTCATGGGTAGAAGGACATAGCCAAAAATATCTGTTTTCCAAAACAAGAATGGATGGTTTATTAACCTTAATTCAAGCAAAAGAAATACTGAGCGTAGAAGACCTGGATTTTAGTCCAGCTGCTGCCTTTTGGTTATTCAGTGATGGTCGGGCCATATTTGTTCTCGTAAAAGAACCTTGTCTGGAGGTTACAGTCTATTGTCACCTCAGGTGTTGATAACATTACTGCTCTACACCCAAGATATTGCCTTTTGAGGAAACATCTACAAACATTAGTGACATTTTATTGTTTGTAGAAGAATCAATTATTAAATGAAAAGTATAAATAAATAAAATTTCAATTTATACTTAGTAAATGGTGGAATTTGATTTAAAATTTATATACGACACTCTATAGGAAACATAGTTCAGTGAAGCCACGATTTACACTTCAGAGACTAATAAATAGGAAGTGTGTAAACGAATCTCTAGTCTACCACAATCGTATATTTCCCATTGCAGAGTTTCCTAGCCAAGCTACATATATTTCAAGTAGTTCTATTTCCTGGTTTCGTGACTGAACTGATCTATCGTGAACTGGATTACTGCGGCAGTTTAGTTGCTGAGAATTTCATTTCTTACACCTACGTCGAAAACCAAAGTGCCGTTTCAGCATAATCCTATGACTTTATCCAAGTCAAATAAATTAACGATGTTTAAATCAGTTGCGGAAATACTGAGATTGAAGCGAATTGCTTCATCGGAAGTAATCCTTTAGTTAGTAAATTTTCCAGTTTTTGTTTGTAAGCCGTATCGATTCCAACGATTCTCTTTATTTTCCAACACACAATAAAAGTGCAAGTGAATGCACTTGTTCCATTTTTAGCGATTCAACTTATTCAATATTTCGAAGAAAGGGTAGTTTGGGGATAAGTTCCAGAGGTAGTTGAAAAGGAGGAATTTGTCAGGAGAGCAACTTTAAAGTTTGAAACGTCACAGTTTCAGAAATGCTTTTGCATTTTGCTTTTGTAATTTATACAGTGCATTGAGTGACCATTCTTTAGTATTCTTTAAAAGTATTGAAACAAATATTTTTAAAAATTTGGGGGCCTCTGTGTCTATTTTCCATTTTCTTAGTTATAACCCTTGAATCAGATCGTGAAAATAAGAACACAATGTAATTTAGGGATCATATTTCACTATATAAACTCCATGCAACTCCCACGACAAAATTCTGTTCATCTGTAAGTCTAGTCATCTATCATGAAGGGTGTTCATGACTAATTAAGTTTCAGAAAATAATAATATTGTTTACAAAATTTTCTGCTTTTATTTTGGAATGAACTTAGGTAAATTATAATATATACCATTCATAAATAACTTTCATAAAACCAGGCAAAGAAATTAATACAACTTAGAAATCCATACCTGCAGGACTTCACTCTTTCTGTCCGTGTTTTGGGTACGACTTAACCCGTTTTCTCTGTGTATACCAAATATTCATCTGGCTATAACTCTTGAGACTAAAACCATTACATTCAACTAAGTTGACCCATCTGAATGTTTGTGTGATGAACTCTACATAATGATGTCAAAAACTCATTTTCGTCAAAATTGGACTTAACACCTTTTTTTCATGTTGTCTTCCTATGTTCTATATTGCTTAAAATCAGCGATGTTTAAGGCCGGATTTTCCTATAGGCTAACTAGGCTTCAGCCTAGGGCCTCAAGATCAAGAGGGGCCTACATTCAAATTGTTAGCAAAATTAAAATTACACTATTCTAAAAACAGTACCAATAACAACATGTTTCATTTAACATATTGATATACATATATCACAGTAGTGATGTATTTTATTATCTCTCAAGTAATTTACAAAACTTAAAAATGGGTGGTGAAAGGGCCTCATAAGTGGAATAGCCTAGGGTCACTTTTCATCTAAATCCGGCCCTGGCCATGTTACATTATTTTGTTATTAATGGGCGAATGAGAAATTTCTTAATTAATACGCTAGCATTGGTTTCAAATCTATGATGACAATTTTTAATTACTTTTAATCAATCACTGGTGATTAAAATTAGAACTTCACAAAAATTTAGTGATAAATGGCTCATTATTTAGTGATTGTAAATATATAAAAAATGTTTAAAATTAGGGGAAAAATAAAACATTACTAATTCCATCCAATTTATTTGGCCAGGAATGGAGCTAACACTCCTTTCATCGGTCCAGAGCCTGTCCTGGGGATCACCAGGGGTTCGGTTCGTGCGGCTCTCAGAGATTGGATCTGGAGGGAGCATGAAAAGGACTGGGTGATGTGTCCTGGGGTTAAACACAGCAAGACCTTGATGCCTTGGCTGTGTAAGCAAAGATCCAAAGAGACCCTGTGTTTGGGCAGAAATCAGATTACTCTGATTACAGGCCTATTCACGGGGCACGGTAGGTTTAAAAAGCATCTGTGCAGGGTGGGGCTTATCAGCTCGGAGCCGCTGTGCAGATTATGTCAGGAAGAGGAGGAAACGGGCCTCTTACCTGTTGTTCGATTGCAATGCAATCGAACGTTTGCGCTATGAAACCTTTGGAACGTTGAGGCCGAAGGAGATAGTAGCGCAAAAAGAACTAGTAGGGAAGGTCCTCAACCTCTTTAGGAGGGGAGGGTTCGCTTACTAGAACTAAGAAGGGGCTGGCACAATAAGTCTTTTGTGGCTGCAGTGCCATGGGGCATAGGTCCCGTCCCGTCTACCATCTTATCTTAATTCCATCCAATAAATACTAAAATAAAATAAGGTAAAACAGAATAAAATAAGAAAAAAAAAACTATCACTGAGATTTAATGAGAAGGTGTCCGTTATCCCAATCAGGGAGCCCAAGACAAGATGGTGTAGAAAAGCAACAAACTATTCTTCAAAGAGAATCTAGAAATGCACCTAGCAATTATTGTTTCTAGTATGGATATGCTGTTCAAACAAACATGTGTAATAACTGCACTTTAAAAGCACAAATTGCATTTTTTATAAAGGTAACTCTAGTATACATAACCATTCTACACTAGTGCAATACAAACAGTTATGTTTCCAGTAAAAGTTTTATGCCCTGAATGCAGTCCAATCTAGAATTACAGGTCAAAACGCCTTGTTAAATAAATTAAATGTAATTTAAATGCCCGGCCTGATATTACGTTTAGCATATCAGACTATCGGGAAGAATAAATTACCATAAAATATCGTGATAATGTTGAAGATTTTTTCTTTATCTTTATTTTGTTTTTGCTACTCTCAACCGCCATTACAAGAATTTTTTAAAGTTCATAATTTAAGTGATATTATTAATTCTCTGTCTATTTCAAGGCGTCCAATTTCAATTCTAGAAACAAAACCCTCCAGAGCTAAGTGACCGTTAAATAACTGTTTCTAATTCTATAGAAGGAATCAACAGACTAACTAGATTAATCAAAGAATTTACGAAAAAAGAAGTCCAAATTGAAAATATTAATCATTTTTTGTTCGTTACATTGGTTGTTCGAAATAAAACATTTTATTTGCAATGCAAATTTAATTATACCTGGCAACAAATGTACCAAAAAAAAAAGAGGTATCTAATTAAAAACAGCATCCTGGATAATCATTTCTGTTTTGTGGTTCTGCAGAAACAAGAGTTTTATGCTAATTTTATTGTTTTTTCATGATCCAATTACACATGTGAAGAGCTAACTAGTTTAGAATTGTTCATTTTTTGTTTTTAAACAAATTAGTAAAAATTCTCGAGGTTTTAACTTATAGGTTTCTTTTAAACTTCTAATTTTTAAACTTTAATTAACATTATTAGGATTGTAAATCACGTAAATTATAGGAAATGGCTCTTAAGATGGTTATTTGCCTTTTCTTTTTACAAAATTAACTAAAAAAGATTTTCAGCAGAACAGTGATATTCGAGTTCGAAACAGTGCTGGAAGTCTTTTTCTGTCAGCTCCTGCATGACGGGTGCCGCTTTTTCTTTCACAGCTTCAACTGGGACTGAAATCGTGTTCCATTTAATGCAGATTTGACTTTGGGGAACAGATCTAAAGTCACATGGGGCCAGGTCAGGCGAATAAAACGGATGGCCTAAAACTGGATGTTGTATTTGGCTAGAAAAGTCTTGACAGACAATGCAGTGTGAGTCGGCGCGTTGTCTTGATGGAGAACCCCGTGACTTGTTCTTCCACAAATCGGGTCGTTTTTTCCTTACTCTTTCACGGTAGTAAGTAGTAAGTAGTAATGTTGATTAATTATAATCGATATTTTCATCCTTTTTGGACGTGGAAGGGCGACGCGGGCGGTCATCATCTCCGACGTCTTCTCGGCCATCTTGGAAACGCTTGAACCACTCAAAAAATCGCGCACCTGATTAACATTCATCGTCATAAACTTCTTTTAATAAAAGATAAGTTTCAGTAGCGGTTTTACCAATTTTCATGAGAAATTTCACGACAATTTGTTGCTCTACTACATGTGTAGTGTCATGTTTTCGGCAAAACGAAACTAACACCTCTTACACAAACGACGGTTCCAGTCAGACAGATTTCTCTACAAACTCGTTAGACGCTGCAATTGAAAGAGAAGGCTTTACGCTGCAGAGCTGTCGGTCGTTAGGATTTGGCGCATGCATAGTTCTTCTGTAGCAGCATCAGTCTCGTTATTTAATAGCCACACCTCGTATTGCAGCCTCCGGGGATGAAACCTTTCGCATGGGATAAGGCATAGGATCGTACATTAAACCCAAAAGGCACTTAAGAGGATCACCATTATGCCTGTGATCATAATTTATTGAAGAAATGTTTTCCAAATATACGATAACAGAACAAGCATAAACAGTGCAGGATATATAAAGAAACCTGAAGGCTCCATTATAAAGGAAATCTTGAAAATAATCCTTGAAGTGAACTTCCAATTGAAAAATATCACTCAGCTCGAAACAGTCTGGATTCCTAATGGGACTAAATAGAAATTTGTCCCAGCTTCCGGCAATTTATTTTAAGATGAAGGTTATTTTACTCGCAGACCAGTTACTAAAAAGCACTTTCACACTGAGGGATTTGCTAAGAAAACTGGCCATAATCGTCATATTTTTCATATCTGTAGAAAGAATGACAGTAATATCATAATAATATAATAACAATAGGGAAGGGATTAGCTATGAGGTTAGCATACTGGACTCCCACGCGGAGGTCCCGGGTTCGAATCCAGCAGCTGACCCTTAGATTTTCTCTTCCTAGGAGCTTCTTACAGCTCACTGTCCGGTGATGGACAGTGTTGTCTGTAACGAGAGAACACTGTCCGGAGGCCGGCAGTGCACTGGAAAAGCTCCAAGCGCTAATGACCTCAGCTGTTGATGCGCCAAAAAAAAAAAAAAAAAAAAATAGCAACAATACTATGATTATCGTTACACAAAACATGAAATTAATTTTTGAAAAATGTCTCAGTTGTAATTTTTTTTTTTGTTTATAACTTGACGACGCCCAATAGAAGTATAATTGAAATGTTGTAAATGTAGAGTCAACGATATTGTTTAGAAACGGCCAGGACAGGGTTTAGTAAATTACTTTCTATCTTGATTGGATTTAGTATGATGTTAATAGCAGCAAATATGGAAGGGTTACCAAAACAAAGTTGTCAATATTTCCCTGTCTGGCTCCGAATATGTACACAAACACTTTATTGTTTAGATTGTATAAAAACATTAGTCACTATAAAAAACACAGTTTATATTCCAGCATTTGAACTAAAATAAAATAATAAAGACCGCATGTAGTAGATTTGCATATCAGATATTTTAAATGAAAATACAATAAAAATGAATTCAACTAAATGAAAACAAGTTGTAATCAACAAGTCACCTATTTCATGGGACAAGAAGCAATCAGAGACAGGCTTATATGTTTTAATTTAGTGAAAATGTAGATTTGACATTTTCAAACTAATCTACTTTACTGAATATCTCTGTTTTTTTTAGGCCCAACTGAATGCTTATCACCAATTTTACATAGGTGTTTCCGAGGTAAATAAGAGTTTTTACTAATATTTAGGATAATCTAAGGGGGAACTGGACTTGGCAGATCTACAGGTACCTTATATCTCGTAGCTTAGGAGGGACAAAGCTCAGGATGATCACATTGCAGACTATCCAGTCAGCACTCTTACAATTCACCAACGGCATTAAGAGAAAACAATTTAGATTTGGATAACCGAGTTTCAAGTGCACTACCAAATGAAGTGTACATAGAAGACTGCATTTATGAATAATACGCAATAAAACGTTTTTGATAATAGTGATTTAGTTCTAAAAATCATTTGAAATCATCCATGCCAAACATATGCAAAATAGATTTTCAGAGATCACGATGAAACTTAGATCTGAAGAAGAAGCCAGATCTACATAATTTCAGTAAGCGCTTATGTTAGCGTCGATCGTCAGCTGATGAAGATTTTAGGAGAGCGACCTAGCAGCAACAAGCGCTGAGATTGTACAATACTATTTTGGAACCTGGCAGCAGGTCAGACTTCTAGAAAATGAAGTACGAGGTGTGGCTATTAAATAACGAGACTATTGCTGTAAAACATTTTATTTTGAATTTATACATATTTAGTTATTATCACCTTCAATATACACCTCTCCCCTATCCCTACAACGCTCCATGCGAATTTACCATTGTTCGAAACAGTGCTGGAAGTCTTTTTCTGTCAGCTCCTGCAGGACGCGTGCCGCTTTTTCTTTCACAGCTTCAACGGACTGAAATCGTGTTCCTTTTAATGCAGATTTGACTTTGAGGAACAGATCTAAAGTCACATGGGGCCAGGTCAGGCGAATAAGGCGAATGGCCTAAAACTGGGATGTTGTACTTGGCTAGAAACGTCTTGACAGACAATGCAGTGTGAGCCGGCGCGTTGTCTTGATAATGGAGAACCCATGACTTGTTCTTCCACAAATCGGGTCGTTTTTTCCTTAGTCTTTCACAGAGATAAGCAAGTACCTCACGGTAGTGATGTTGATTAATTATAATCGATATTTTCATCCGTTTTGGACGTGGAAGAACGACCTGGGCGGTCATCATCTCCGACGTCTTCTCGGCCATCTTGGAAACGTTTGAACCACTCAAAAACTCGTGCACGTGATTAACATTCATCGTCATAAACTTCTTTTAATAAAAGATAAGTTTCAGTAGCGGTTTTACCCAGTTTCATGTGAAATTTCACGACAATTCGTTGCTCCACTAAATGTGTAGTATCATGTTTTCGGCAAAACGAAACTAAAACCTCTTACACAAACGACGGTTCCGGTCAGACAGATTTCTCTACAATGCTGCAATGAGACGCTGCGATCGAAAGAGAAGGCTTTACGCTGCACAGCTGTCGGTCGTTAGGATTTGGCGCATGCATAGTTCTTCTGCAGCAGCATCAGTCTCGTTATTTAATAGCCACGCCTCGTATGTGAATGAAAATTAAATAATAAAAGTGTTGATTTGTGCGAAATTTAAATTCAAGTTTTTTAAAAAAAATATAATTAAAAGTTTGATATCTCCATCTGTACTAGAGGGTGGAAGGGACGACCCGAGCCAGAGTATTGGTCGATAAATAGGGAGGTTTGTACAATATTTGTGTATGTCTGTATGAAGTAGGGTGGATGTACAAGATAAGGGGTACTGTCCTTTAGAAGGGATGCTAGGTAGTGGGCGTCATGACAATGTCCTGTTCGCCAGACTGACATGGTACAGGATGACTGCAGAATACCATAGTTACATTAAAGCATCACACATTGCTTTTAGCCACGTAGCAACACAAACACCATCCACTCTTCTCTTCAAAAAGATTTCCATGGTTTCATAAAGGTCTCTTTATTTTAATTGCCCTGTTTATAATACAAGAAGTCCTGCTTCTTCTTTCTGCCAAATTTTATTAAAATATGGCGAAGATTTACCTAGTTATTAGTATTAATAGTTTTAGACGAGCTGAAATATGAATGAAATGTTGGGCAATTGCTGATCACCATTTAACCACTATCTTTTAATCACCCTTTATACTTAATATCTTAAAATTTAAGTTTTTGTCAAGGAGATAAAATGTTTGGTTTGATTCCCAGTCTTGGAATTGGATTTTATTAAAAATTTGAATTTGAGAAATTAATTTCAGAGTGATTCATAATATTTAACCCTCAACTGGTATCGTCGGGTCAAATTTGATCCGCGCGTTTTTCTTTTGTGTGGCATTTTGTAGGAATTAACTATAAACATCTCCCCTTCGCTGAATTCTCCTCTTTCATCCTCACCAACAATCGACCATACAAATCAGTCGTTCTTGAGCAGTGCGAGTAAATAAAATATAGGTTTTGGGTCAAATTTGACCCGACAAAACCACTTACGTTATAACTTTTTTCTTAAAATTTTTTTATTTTTATGTTTTGGAGTTTGTTTTCTGTTCTATTTTCTGATATTATTCTATAATAATAAATATTATGTAGTAAATATTACATAATATTTAATATTATTGCTGATAACTGGTTCTGTTCAGTTAAGCTGGTCCATGAACTAGGAAAGCTAAATTGTCTTACTCGGGGACATTACGATAAAAATAAAAAAGAAAACCCCTCTTATATAATTCCAAATAAAAAAAAACTACCGTCGGAACTTCACTGTTTGTTTTTACTGGCAACAAAACGGTGGTTTTTTGTACCAAAGCAAAACAAGTAGGTTATACTCGCATCATGATAATTCGGTACTTGCAGAATTATGGAAAAATAATAATTTTGTTTTCTTTAGGACTTTTCTTTTCTTGGAATGAACATCGAACTTTAAGAAAATAACGTTTTTCAGTAAATATTATTTTTTGTTTTTCTGTTTTTGTAACTTAAAAATAATGTTAAAAAAAATGCAACTTTTGTAATTTTTTAACTTTTTTTGTGTTTATCTAAAATCTTATGAAACAAATTTAACAAAATATTCATCATTTTCGTTTGCTAAATAAATTCTCTAAGAAAAACTAAATCGACTTTAATTATATCAATAACCTTTTAAAAGTAATTGTGCATTTAAAGTTTCGGGTCAAAGCTGACCCGACGATATCAGTTGAAGTTGAGATTTTGAGGATACCAGTTAAGGGTTAATCGTTAGATGGACATACATAGTATCCGTCTGAAACAAATATCTACCATCACTTCTTCCTCCTAATAAAATGATTTTAAATAAAATTGAGCTTTTTTATGCAAGCATGGAATAATTAAAAAAAAATAGAGCTTAAACTGACAATAAAAGCTCATTGTTAACTTCCGTTTAACTTCTTTCAAGGTTCTGCCTCTGCTATATAAAGGTAGAAAAACAAAGGCAATTTCCCTTAGCGGCGAGAGGTTGTAATATAAAGGTTATCCCTTAAGGGAATGATAGAACGGCAAGTCTGTGCAAAAAGAACTACTTCTTGTACAAAATAAAATTTACGTTTTTTTATGGGCAGTTAGTAACTAAATGGTCTACATCTCAGATTAATTCTACACTTATCGGAGAACAATTAACTTACATTTTACAATCACAGCTTATTGTAATTCTAATCATATGTTAATTTATCTTAAACTAATTGCGTAAGTAAAATTCTGTATTTCAATCATCTCTGAGTTAATTTCGTTTTTAAGTAATGTTGTTTTTATATTTCAATTATTGAATCCCTCAAGTCCATAGAAAACTATTTCATTTTCAGGAACTTTTTTTTTACGTTTATTTTTGCTACAACCACCGTGTTGGCGCTATAAGTAACAGTGATAACAGAACTATGAATTACAGAGGTGTACAAGTGGAGAAGTTACTCCAGAGGTAACATTCCCAAAACATTAGGCTATTAGTCGCTCTCTTCACTTGAGAGGAGATCACGAGGCCACACTGTCTCTTAAGGCATCTTGTACGGGTTATCAGAAAGAGTTCTTGAAGAAAGATTTTTGAGCTAGAGGATTTATATGAGATTGCTGGTTGAAGTGGAGTTTTCTGTATCTTGTTTTAGCAACTTGTGTGACAAAAGGAATGTTAAGGTCAGTGTGTATAGTCCAGGTTGGTGACATAAAAAGGAGCTGTAAGGGATCGAAGTTGAGTTATCAATGTTTTAATAGCAGTATTGTATTATGATTATTGTTGATGGTAATTGTAATAAAAGTTGTTTTCCAAAATAAGAAAAGTATTCATTGACATGGCGCCGTCGGTAGAATGTGTGTTTTGGTTAAACATAAATCATGATATTGAAAACTTCGTAAGGCAATGTACAGTCTGCAGGAAGTACCAAAAGGCAAATATTACAGAACCTTTACAAAGTCTGGAGATACCTCAGGGACCATGGGAGCTTATTGGTGTTGATTTATTTGCGTTCAACGAAAAATCATATTTATTAATAGTGGATTACTTTTCAAAATTCGTGGAAGTAAGCGTATTGAATTCATTAAGCAGTCAAGGAGTGATCAACTTATTGAAAACTGTCTTTGCACGTTTCGGTATCCCAAAAATTGTAAGGTCAGATGTTGGAAAACAATTTGATTCAAGAGAATTCAGAAGATTTGCTGAAGAATGGTGCTTTGAACACCGATGCTCTAGCCCGACCAATGCCCAGTCAAACGGAATGGTAGAAAGGCACATTCAAACAATAAAGAAAATGATGAAGAAGGCGAGCGAAGACAAAAAAGAGATTGAACTATGTCTATTAGAATATAGAAACACACCAATTAGTGAGGAATTACCGTCACCGGCAGAGATACTATTTGGACGTAATGTTAGGGGGCTTTTGCCCTACAATCCTATAAATAGGAACTTTGAAGGAATCAGAGAAGCTCTTAAGAAGAGGCATGAGATGCAGAAGGTTTACTATAACAGAGGGAAGAAGAAGTTACCAATGTTACAGGAGGGGGAAGAGGTGATGGTACAGAGGGAAGGAAGATGGGAGCCAGGCAAAGTAAAAGGAAACCATGGTGATAGGAAGAAATCTTACGATGTAAAGATGAATAAGGGAGGAGAACTATGGCGTAATAGACGATTCATAAGAAAGGTTAAAAGGCCAGAAAAATATAAAGACTACGATTGTTCTTAACTTTAAAGTAGCGAATTAAAAGAGGGAGCTGTAAGGGATCGAAGTTGAGTTATCAATGTTTTAGATAGGGGAACATATGTTTTAATAGCAGTATTGTATTATGATTATTGTTGATGGTAATTGTAATAAAAGTTGTTTTCTATAATAAGAAAAGTATTCATTGACAGGAGCGTTTACGATAGTTCGAAGTATTTTAGAATGAAGAGTTTGAATCCTTTGGAGATTGGAGCGTTTGGTTGAACCCCACAGCTCTATTCCATACGCGCAAATGGGATTCAAAATAGAAGTATAAATCAGTCTTTTGTTGTCCAGAGAGAGTTTTGATCTATCGTCTAAGAGTCTTTTAAGTAGTCGATAGCGTCTGTTCAGTTCTGTTCTTATAAGTCTAGTGTGAGGATTTTCAGGAACTAAAATACAAACATTCTCATAAAGTTCCTATTATACAATACAAATACTGTAGTAACTAAAGAAATCTTCTGCAGAAAACTAATAATTCTTCTTTGGACTATTACGGGCTGAACACTTCTGAGCATTCTCTGCTAACCGTTTACCCTCGTATGGTTAGAATGTTTGTAAGGATTAGAATAAAGCAAAAAAAGATAGACGTTATTACAAAAATATTAAGGACAGAGGATTTATTAAATTGTTTAAGCTATTTCACGATGTTCCCAAAACACTGGTAAGCGGTTCTTGATCGCAAACTAATGTTATCACGAAATTCAGATCCACTTTAAGTCAAGACTTATTAAATAAGATGCAAAAACGCTCCTAATAAAAACTTCGATTTAATTTACTATCAATTTCTAACTAAGAACTGGCTACTCAATAATTCAATGCGTAATTTTTTTTTTTTTTTTAAAGAAATTAGGAACCTTAGTTCTAGGGATCTGAGAAAATTAATGCAATCTTTAAAATTAACTTCAGATTTAAAAACTTTGAATAAAAAAATCTTCTCCCTTCATTAATTATTTATTGTTCTGATCATTTGTATTACTTATTCAAAAAATGCCTTTTTTATAATCAAATAAATAAAATAATCTCAACAATCTGTAATAAAATAAATTTTATGAAGGATTTAAAAATGGAAAAGGTTGAGTTGGCCTGTGAATTCTGACCAAGCCAGTAGATAGCAGCACTGTGATAAAAGTGATATGAAAAATTCATGTCTCACTGACTAGTATAACCCTTGCAAGTGCTAAAGTAAGGAGAAATCTGCTGAATTTTTGTCAAAACACATTAGCTTTTATTCCAGTAGAAACTAGCTACTCTAATATTCTAACACTTTTCCAACTCATACATTGCGTATAACTACTAAATTGCATGGAATCTTCAACTGTATTTACTTAGTTCTTTTGAATAAATGTACTTCCTAACTATGTGATATTACCATTAAAATTATTCATGTGATAAAAGTTTATATCATGATTTTTATCTTTCTTTCCCTTACTATGATATGTAAAAGAAGATATCAAGATGACTGGTGCAGATATTTAATTATGTTTAAAAATAAAGTCCTATTAAAACCTTATTTAAAAATACTATCTTGAGCAAAATATTCGAGAAACTTCTGTTTCCAAGCCTCCACGAAATTATGGAATCTCGAAATTATACCGGACCATCAGTTTGGTTTCAGAAGCTGCCACTCAACGATCGAGCAGGCCCATCGAGTTGTAGACACCATCGCTTCTTATAACAATACTGCACTGGAGTATTCCTCGATGTATCGCAAGCCTTTGACCGAGTCTGGCACGAAGGTCTACTGTGGAAACTCAAACGCATCCTTCCTAGCACTTATTACCTCATACTCAGCTCTTATCTCTCTGACAGATTCTTTCAAGTTCTTCAAGGCACTACTCACTCTTGCTGGTGTACCACAGGGAAGTGTCTTAGCTCCTCTTCTTTACACAATCTACACTGCCGACTTACCTTCTAACCTTAATACCTCTATTTACACCTTCGCTGACGACACTGCCATTCTCCCCACACACACTCTGACCCTATCCTCGCAGTACGCTCACTACAGTCCCACCTCAATAGAACCTTGGTTAGAAAACTGGCGTATAAAAATTAACCCAACTAAGTCTAAATACATAGTCTTCACACTCAAACGACAAACTCCACCACCTCTCTTCTTACATCATACACCTATCCCACCAGCCGACCATGTGCGGTACCTTGGAATGTACCTAGACAAGAGACTTAAACGTACCGAACTAAATAAACGATACAAACTTCTAGCCAGACTACTCGACAAACGCTCAAAACTCTCACTACAGAACAAACGACCACTCTATACAGCTCTTCTCATACCAATATGGACTTACGGACTCGAACTTTATGGAACAGCTAAAAAATCAAACATCAATACACTGCAAACACTCCAATCCAAAATACTCCGCCTCATAGTAGACGCTCCATTCTATGTTAGCAACCACAAAGTACATACAGATCTCCAAATTCCACTCATCTCCGAACTTGCCAAAATTCGATATAAAAATTTTCATCAAAAACTCTTATTTCATCCCAACCCTTTAGCTGCAAACTTGTCTTCAACTACGCTACCCAACTCCAATCCTCGAAGACGGCTGAGGCGCCGTTGGCCCCGTGACCAACTGGGCGTCATTCACGTCTGCCACGTTACTATATACATTTATCGCATTTACTTATTGTACCCTGTAGGTACAGGTGTAAATTTCATTAAAAGGATAAATAAAATAAAAAATTAAAATTAAAAAAAAAAAAAAAAAAATGGTTGATATGACAACGTTCAGACAAAGAAGAAGCCCTACATAAAATTTTAAATTGGTCTCCTAAACATGCCAAGAATAAATTATAAAAATAAAAACAACATTTAATAAATAAGAATCTAAAAGACAATCACTTGCTTATTGTTTTTAATACTAAATCCAGTTGTACTGCTAGAAGGCCGAGGAAGCGCACAAAAGGTAGAGAAAAAGTTGTTTAAAACATAAAAGGAAATTTCTCTGTATCCTGTTTTCTTGGACAAAACACTGGACAGATGGATGATCAGATTGTACCATAGTCTAGCAAAGCAAGAGTTATATTACTGAAAATATTTGTGACCGTGATGTCACCGCCCATTGAGGGAGAGGAGGTAAATCTTAAACAAGATTTGTAGCAATCCAGATTGGCTTCCTCGTCCTTTCCTCCTCCAAGGCACAAAGTCCAGGAAAAACATACTTTTTTTTTCTCTTTCTCTTTCTCTTCTTTCTGTTCCATCCTGCTGTAGTAAACTTTGTACGCTGCTACAAAGGATTTAGTGGCGTAGAATGGGGTTGAGGTTTTTCTTTCATCTTTGCTTGATGCTGCTCATCAGAGTTTTACCAACCGTAAAGTTAGGTTCACGTTCATCTTTTATAAATACGAGATATAGAGAAAAATTATTTATGTTAACTAACCAAGTATATCACATATGAGTATGTGACGTAACAGTGTGAACACCTAGCAGGTTAAACTCTAAATTGCATTTTACTTTTCATAATATCTTGAGACTTATTTTTTTAAGTGAATTCCAAAAGCCTGGAACTGAAGCTGTTACTCTAAGTTAGCTTCCTTCTTTTTCAGGAATAATTTTCGAAGGAGTTAATTTTTTTCTTACTCTATGCTGACGATGTAATAATACTACAGAAGATCTACAGCGCTCAGTGTATAAACTACATCAATTTGGTAGAGAGTATAATTTAAATATATCAGTCATAAAGACAAAGGTTATGGCCCACCTTGGAAAGCACCCACTTCATTCTAAAATGGTTATAGATGATAAGCCACTGGAACAGGTCTCGTATTTCAGATATTTGGGTTGTTAGGTTAGCTTTCATCCTGATAACGATGTACAAAATAAAATAAGTAAATTTCAAGCTATCTGTAGTGCAATAAACAGATAACTTAAAAATAAAACGAGACCGGAGACAAAACTAAAATTTTATAAAACTATGGCTGTGCCTCTGCTCACTTATGGAAGCGAATCTTGGGTTACCACAGCTAAAGATAAAAGTTACCTACAAAGTGCAGAGATCAGATTCCTCAGAAGAGTTAAGGGTTGCACAAAAAGAGAGAGGATACGGAAAGTTGACATACGAGGGGGTACCCAAAAATAACCGGAATTGCGTTGCCGCGCATGGAGCTTATGTAGTACGCATTTCTGCCGCTAGACGTGTATAGCGCAATTCCTTGCCAGTTCAGTCCTGCCTGACTTGTTCTGTTCATCTGCAGTGATTGTTTTTACCAGCGCTGTTTTGTTCTTTTTTCGTTTTTTATGATGGCAAGTTTAAGTGAACAACGTGCAGCTCTGAAATTTTGTTTTCTACTCGGCAAAAATGCTGCTGAAAGTGTTTTAATGTTGAAAACAGCTTACAAAGATGACGCTATGGGAAAAACTCAAGTATACGAGTGGTTTACTCGGTTTAAAAATGGCGACATGTCGATTGATGACAAACCTCGTTCTGGACGTCCATCAATTGCCCGAATCGACGAAAATGTTGAAAAAATTCGAGAGCTGGTGTTCACAGACCGTCGACAGACAATTGATCAACTGTCAGAGAGTAGTGGGTTATCTTGGAGCTCGGTTCAGCGAATTTTAACGGAAGATTTGGGGATGAAAAGGGTTGCTGCCAAGTTTGTTCCTCGAGTTCTGACTGACAATCAAAAAGAACATCGAGTTGAAACATGTCGTGCTTTGAAACAACAGCTTGAAACTGATCCAGACTTTCTGTCAAAGGTCATTACTGGTGATGAGTCATGGTGCTATGGTTATGACCCAGAAACAAAGCAACAGTCGAGCCAATGGAAGACGTCATCTTCACCCCGACCAAAAAAATGTCGTCAAGTCAAGTCAAACATCAAAACAATGCTGATTTGCTTTTTTGATGCCAAAGGCGTAGTCCATTCAGAGTTTGTCCCCCCAGGTCAGACCGTCAATCAAACCTTGTATTTGGAAGTTTTGAAAAGATTGCGCAATAGTGTTCGCCAAAAAAGACCCGATTTGTGGCAAACAGGAGACTGGTTCTTCCACTACGACAATGCACCTGCACACACAGCCACCTCTGTTACACAGTTTTTGGCTAAAAATGGCATGGTTCCGCTGCCCCACGCACCTTACTCGCCTGACCTGGCTCCGTGCGACTTTTTCTTATTTCCACGCATGAAAAAGGGCATGAAAGGTCACCGATTTGACAACATTGAAGAGGTCAAGAAAAAAACGAAGAAGGAGCTGTCAGCCATTTCTAAAGATGACTACAAAAAATGTTTCGAACAGTGGAAGCACCGGTGGGACAAATGTATTAGTTGTAATGGAGAGTATTTTGAAGGGGATAAGGTTGTTCTGTAAAAAATTTGTAAATAAATAGCTTTTAAAAAATAATTCCGGTTTTTTTTGGGTACCCCCTCGTACGGAAGGAATTGGATATATATAATATCAACGAATTTATAGAAGAAATTAGAGATAGATGGAGGGAGCATCTTAACCCTATGTCAACTATAAGAGTGCCGGTAATGGTCAATAAATACTGACCTAGAGGACAACGTAGTGTAGGACGACCATTGAAAAGATGGAGATGAAAACAAAACAAAAAAATAATAAAATAAATAAATAGTGAAGTCGGAACAGGCATGTCCTAATCCATGAAGTGAAAAAGAAGAAGTTAATTTCGTGCGGGAGTTTGAATGGCTTCTCTCTTGTTTGCAGTTTAAGTTTAATACACGATCCCATTATCAGTATAACATTAATATGTAACTAATATACAAAATTTGAAGAAAATCAGTGAACCGAAAATGCTACATAATTTGCTGAAACTATTCGTCACCACATTCTGACCAAAATAAAAGTAAATAAAAAAAGTATTTGGTACTAATCTGCTCGCAAATACACTTGACAGGTGTAACAAAGCAGAATGTTGAAGCAATCAACGAGGCTGTGGCGTTGATAGAAATTCTAGTAGCCAAAACCAGTTTTCTGAAAATGGTTGCTAATAAGATTTAACACCTGGTCCGTCGCTCATTAATTAGAGATGAAAAAAATCTCTACAATTTTAGGCGACATATTGTCAATGCAATCAAGCAGTTAGATAGTCACTATAAATTATTATTACTTTATTTTATGCGAATGGAATATTAAATTAGATAATTATAAATTTGATTACAGAAATTTTCTTTTATATTTAAATGTTTATTTTAAAGAAACGCAGAAAATTAAAAATCTTTAAAGATTGCCCAGAATTAAAGTGACAATTCTACGGAGTGTCAAGATTTTTTTTTTATAGATGGATTATAAGTTCTGGGGGTACCCCGTATCTTGTGTCCAGTCAGAAGGCTTTCAGACAGTAAGGGGCTAAGTTCAAGACCTTAACAAGAAGACGGAAGAATGGAATTCCCAAAGTTATCAAGTAAAGAGTCACTGGTAAATCTTAAAAGGATTATGGCCTGGAGTTGTTGCTTTTCTTTTAAAATAGCCTTCAAGAGTACGATTCAAAGGTTGCTCTCAAAAAGAAAATATGGTGAAAACTAGACTTTCTTGGGGGAGAGGCGGTGATATAAGCATCAATTATTTATTTGTAGCCGTTGTCCATCCTAATTTCTAAATTAAGTGTCAGTAACTTGCATTAACCTAAAGATGGAGTGGTCAGTGATCAGGCTAGCTGGTGCACTTAGTCCTCTTCCGGAACAGATTGCTGCCGATGTAACTTAAGAGAGCATCGTTTCCACCCTGAACAGAGTCTGGATAGTTTGCTTCAGAGAGACAGAACAGTTTCCCATTGTTTATTAATTGAGACATAAATTGAATAGTTAGAGAATCTCTTTAGAATCTAATCTATAATGCCATAAATTTGAATTACATTAACAAAATTCATCTTTTAACTAAATATAACAAGTGTTGTTGTGATATTCAATGGCAGAGTTTAATATTAAACGGATGTTTAATTGATCAATTTCTCTCATATTTATAATATAATAACACCACACATGGTATTAATATTTTGTTATTCAGAGATTTGTTAATAATATGCAAATTATGAAACTTCTACATGCTTTAACATATTGTCTATGTTCACATTTTATGGAACAGAGAGATATATATCGTGTCAGTTCAAACGTTTTTTGTCCTAGGGTTAATTTCTTTGTTTTATTAAAATAAACTAATTTTAATAGTACTTAGTATTAATCCCAAAGGAAGGGATTGGCTAAGTGGGCGGCGTACTGCATTCCAAAACTTTTATAGTAGGGAAAACGCTTTTCCGATGAAGATGAAAAGAAAATCGAAGTGGATATCTGGCTAAAAGGCGGGACAGATGACTTCACAGGTGAAGAATGAGGAACTTGTTTCACGGTTGACAAAATGTAATGATGAATAATGCGATACTTATACTTTATATTTCGATAATTATTGTATATAATGTGAATTGAATGATTAATAAATAAATATCAATAATTTTTTTCATTTTTAGTCAAGTATAGGTACTAGTTTATAAGGACGTTTACATTAATAAGAATGGCGGGGGAGCTAAAAAATAAGTTGGCACGAAAAAGGAAGTTAGGTTCATTCAGTGAAAGTACGAGATAAGATGGTTTCCTGTAAAGGAAGAGTTAAATGCAACGGTTACAAGAACTGAACGTGATATGTCATAGTAGACGAGGATCAGAAGCGTGTATCAAATCTGATCCATCAGTTTGATTTCTTGTACATCTCTCATCTAATGCATTAGTGCAAGCCTTGTTCAAGCAAGGTTATCTTTTTATGTTTATAATTTCTAATTATAGCTTTGAAAACTGAACATAACCTTGCCTGAATTCTCACAAAAGTTTCTGTTGCTAAAAATCCTCAATTTCTTGAGATGTTTCCATCAAGTTCGTTTTTGAGGGATTTCCATTAAACTAGGAATTTTTACTATTTCATTTCTTCCTTTTCCATAACATATAGGCCTGTAAATTCTAAATGAAATGGTACATTTAGGGTTGCCAACTCTATAAAGTTCCAAAAAAGGACAACCAAAAAATATTAGGTACATTCAGAGCCGTCAATAGGATTTTGGGGCCCAGGGATATACAGGGTGTTCAGCATAAGACTACCGTTACTTCGGGAGGCGATTCTGGGCATCATTTACAACAAAAAATTCCATATAAACTATGGCTCGATTCGGCTCCGTTTTATAGGTATTTTTAATTTTATGTTTTTTCTAGGTATCACTACTACTTTTTAGCAAACATTTGTCTATATTTCTCAAACTATTAAAGCTACAGCAATTTCAATAATCTCATTAGAAAGAAAGTTAAATTTCCTTTTAAGTAAGCTAATTTATATTCCAAAATAATAATATTAAGTATTTCACTTTGTGGCCCAAACATAAGAAATAGCAAGTTTCTATTTTTTTCCAAAAACTTTGACTTCATTTTTCTCAAAAACATTTTATATGAAAAAACCGTGCACTACTCATGAAAAACATCTAGATACAATCACCTTTCGAAAGATATACAATGCATAGGGGTTATTTTAAAAATTGATGCAGAAATCTGTGATTAATTGCAAACAAGTAGGCTTCAAAACAGCGTCGGAATATGAAAGGAATTCACCTACCATTAGAATCAGAATCATCAAATCCAGTACCATTTTTTGCATTTTGTTCATCGTTACATCAATAACCTGTTGACCTATTCAGTTCAGTTAGAACAGAAAAACAACACGCCAAATGAAGAAGTCACGGAAGTCAGAACTTAAATCAATGCACAAACCCACACAGCATTTTATAAAGAATTATTTTTGACTCTGGCAACATCAAACTGATAATTCCAGTGAAAACCTTATTTTGCAAAATTTGGCATGTTCGCTTCACTTTTATTCCACATTTCAATAAAATTTAAGAGAAAGACTTAGTAACATTAAATTGATTATGAAATTCTAACAAATTATTTCTATAACTATTGCAATCCCAGCAGAGCAAGAACCACACTAAACATGCATTTTTATTAAAACTGTCCGGTAGGACAGTTGTATAAGGGTTGACCATCAAAAACTGCACGAAAAAGTGTAACGTTGAAAAACACCCAACTTTGACAATTTTTTTCTATTTTTCTATAAAAGATAAAATTCCCAAATTTTCTTTATAATATAGGGCAAATCCTCCTTTATAACTGTAATTTTTTTGCAACCACCCAGATCTAATAGGTTTCGAGAAAAAAGTTGCCGAAAATGAGCAAAAACGGCTTTTTCAAAAAATGTTCTTGTTCTTGTTCTTCTTCTTCTTCTTGTTGTTGTTGTTGTTGTTGTTCTTGTTACCTTTTTTGTAAACAACGTAGCGCCTAAACGCGTGAACCGATTTTCATGAATGAGGTGTCGTTCGATTCGGAATTTTATGTAGATGTGCCTTTTGGGGGTCTCGGCCCTGTACATCGAATGGGAGAGGAGTTAGCCCCCTTTATGTAAGGCCCCCTCCAAAATTATTATTACTAATTACTCTGTAAATCTTGGCCCGATTTTGATAAAATTTGGTAGGATGATAGGGTTAGGGCTCCCCTACGTAACAATAAAGCGACGATCTGCTCTTACACTTGTTAAGGGGAAGTATAGCAATCGTTTCAAATTATCGACACGTGAACCGATTTTCATGAATGAAGTGTCATTCGAATCGAAATTTTGTACAGATTTGCACTTTAAAAGTCTCGACGCCGTGCCTCATAAGGAGGGGAGTTTGCCCCACCCAAATAAGGCCCTTTCTAAAACTATTATTACCAATATTTCTACAAAGCTTAGTCCGATTTTGATAAAATTTAGCACGAAGAAGTGATTAAAGCTCCTCTACGTGGCTGTGAGGTGCCATCATGCTCTTACACCTACTAAGAGGAAGTACTGCGATCGTTAAAATTATCAATGAGTGAACCGATTTACATCAATGAATTGTCGTTCGATTCAAAATCTTTGCCTTTTAGGGAGAAGTACTGTAATCACAGTTTATTTTTCTTGCTCTTCTTAAAAGGAAGTACTGAAATCGCAGTTTAATTTTGCTATTTACGTACAAATACCTTCCTATTTTATTCAAAACGCTTTCTCAAAAAAATGGTTATTGAGGATGGTTTGGGGACCGCAACTATAATCATTCTTTAAAAAGATCTCTCCAGTGGTAGTTACGGTTCCGATTTAACACCTTATCAGGTTATAATGATAGAATAGCTTATTCCAAATTTTAAAAAATCTGTAAAGCAGACGTAACTTTGCAAATAGACAAAAAGGAAAATCTATCCAAAAGGTACAAAAATCTCCTTAACAAAAACTTACAGTTTTAAAAGTTAAGTATAAGGGTTGATTAAACGCCAAAAGGTACACAAATCAGCAGTTCCCAACATTTCATTAATACTTCATTGATATAATTTAAGTAATTTTACTGCATTAACTTTTCCTTCACATTTTTTAGAATTTATTAGATGTCACAGACCCTTATGCTGGCCAGTTCATTCATAATATTTTTTTATTATAATTATGATAAAATGAGTGATGAATTATTCTGAGTAGTCACATATACATGCATGTTAAAGTAGAAAAAAACAAAGTTAGAGTCGGCCACTTTTTAAATTTCAATCACGGAGGATTCAAAACAATATTTCAGTCTTAAATTCGTCTTACCGAAATATTCGTGAGCACAAATAACATACAGTTAATAACAAGTAGATTATTCAACAATATTTACTCATTTCTCAATTGTAATTTAATTTAGTCCCCCTAATTTTACTTATGGTAAAATACTGGAATAATTAGCTGTCCTAAAAATATGCATATCTTTATTTTCTTTATTTTATATTACATATATATAACATTGTGGGAAGAACACCTAGATTGAGAATGTAATTGAAGAAAACTATATTATTTGCGATAAAGCCAGATTATTTATTACTTATTATTACAAACGTTTGACTACAACATAAAATAACAATTACTTTAATCGAAGAATGAACTTAAACCAATGATTTTTATTTAAAAATAAAAATAAATGCATAAAATCATTGATGTAAAAAAAGTTTATGAATTTTTTAGCCTCTTATTTTTTTTATATTTTTTATAACGTTTTCTTTTTCACCTGTGATTAATAGTTTGATTATTATAGATAAATAGATATTACAGTCAATCTAAGTTAAATGGTGTGCTACTTGAGTAAATATTTTGTAGACGAAAATGGCCAGCATAAGGGTCTGTGACATCTAATAAATTCTAAAAAATGTGAAGGAAAAGTTAATGCAGTAAAATTACTTAAATTATATCAATGAAGTATTAATGAAATGTTGGGAACTGCTGATTTGTGTACCTTTTGGCGTTTAATCAACCCTTATACTTAACTTTTAAAACTGTAAGTTTTTGTTAAGGAGTAGAAAGATAGTTTTTCATGAGTAAAATGCAGAAATTTATTGTATGAAAATCACAGTAGACTTGTAGCAAATGTACTTCAATAAATTGACCAACTTTGACGAAAAGCTCACGACCTAAAATAGAATTTGAACTTTTTGCATTATTAATCTGTTTTTCAATTTTCCAGGACCCAGAAACACAAAAATTTTATTTTTAAAATTCACTTCGAAGACAGAAGATCTGGATAAATGTATTTCGTTAAAATTTCAAAATTAAAAATCTGTCTAAAACCAGTAATTCTGTCCTTTACAGGGACAGGTGATAGTAAAAAACAGAAAAACAACTTCTTACTTTTGTTAAAACTGAAATTATGAAAATTTAGGAGCAATTTAATCTCCTTCAACTGCTGAAAATGGACGAAATTAATAAGGAGGAATATTTAGGTAAAAATTAAGTTTTTTTTATCTTAGGTACAATACAGTAAGAGCTATAAATAATAAACCATTATTTGTAAAGAGGTGCAGGACACAACAGCTATAAAGAATGGTGGAAGGGGTTGGAAGAGGGGCGCTACCAATCTTCTCGATGGTCCTCTGGTTAGAACAACACTTGACGCTCTTGATTTAGTGCCCGCCATCAGGACGTTTATCTACCAGCAGAAGATAAGACCTTACTACAGAATTATTATACGTAACCTTCTTGGCTCAGGAGTGTTATCTGCCTCTACTAGGAGCAGGTAGGCAGTTGGGTTCAATTTAATTTCTCTAATGAGCGACATTATTTTTGTGATTCAGAAACTATATTATTGGACAGGTTAAACGATACCTTAAACAGGAATTTCTTCTCCTCTGTTTCTGGGCCCAATCTTCCGCAGATATATGGAGCACTACCTAACAAGTTTAGAGAAATGGTTTCGTGGTGGACGTATAGAAATAAACTAAGCAGGTTACTTTAACATTTAACGAGAAATAACAATTTCTTCTTTAGATTTTAACGATACTCCTTTTGCAGCCTCTGATGGCTATAGAATAACATATTTCTAGCAATGAGAATCCTTAACTTAAGCAATAAGAGGCAATCAAACGAACATGTCATCTTGAAAGACTATAAGACAATAGATCAAGACTATCACTAGAAAACAAATGACTCTAACAAAATAACTTAAACCATATGAACGGATTCGAACTATGAGGTTCAACCAAGCGCTCCTCCCAAACCTTACAGACAAATATCCTTAGTGGAATCGACAATGCTTCTTTTTACGTCTTCAACAGAACCAGAACAGAAGCAATCCTCAATCTGTTTCAAGTAAATACTGTTATTCCGTTACTTCGTCACCTATCTTCTCAAACAATCCTTAATTTTGGTAATTTTCTAGAATGAATACAGATACACTACATAAAATTAGATGGTTAAAGCTAATTATATCTCTCATGCGGAGTGGTTCCACTGGGTAGTTTCTTTCCACATTAATTATTAATATTGTACAGAATAATTGTAATAATTAAATAAATTACAAAAAATAAATAAAAAAGAATTCTAACTATCACTTACCGGCTGACTTTTACTCAAATATTTAGAGCTCTGATTTCATGGTAACCTGAAACAATTTCAAGTAATCAATATCAATTTAAGCATCTAAAACTTTGAAATATATTTGTATTTGCGATTTTTCTTTTTAATCTAAATGAAATTTGGAAAAAAGGAGGGTAAATAGGTCTTAACGCGAATGAAATCGCTATTGAAAACTGATTTTATGGTAAGTGAATATTGTGTAGTCAACAATCTGAGTAAGTCCATGCGTAATATTTAAAGATTTTATTGTGTTAGTTTATTTAAAAGTTTATTGTGAGAGTTTAGGATATATCAATCCAAAATTTAGGACATCTTGTTTACTAGACTGGCGCTTTATTGTCATGTCTGCTCTTCAGTGTTCAGCCACGTTTACTCTTAATATAAAAGTACAATTATGCGAAGGAGGCCATTCAGGCATAGCTTGCTTGATCTTTAAGGACTCCAAGCTGTCCTAAAAGAAATAAAAATGCAAAAAAAAAATACTGCAATAATTAGGGAAATTGAAGCTGACTCAGAGATTGCAATAATCTAAACCAAGGTTTAAATTCAAATTATTGAAACGAATTCCCTTATTATTGTAAGCAGTAGATAGATTCTTGATAGAACTTGATGGAAGGTTTCAAAGGATGATTTTATAGGACTTGAAGTCTGTTTGCGGCTTCTAGCTTGGATGAACCATGCCCGGCTGCGGATTGTGAACAAACCTAATTCACCAGTAATTTTCCTGGAACCATTTTTAAGGAGCCATTTATCCTGCTGGTGATCGCAATGTTAAACTTACGGGATCTAGATCGTACTGGATGATACGACGTACCAGACTCCCATCATGCACAGTCTTGTGGAAACGAAGTGACTCCCTTCATAAATTTCAAAAAAGTGCGGCATAGTGTGAATAAAATTCGTGATTAGTGGTGCAAAAAGACCTGCGAAGCTAATATGAATTGTGGTACTGGGTTCGATTCCCAAAAAATGGTACGAGGAAAAATTTGTTGCCCGTCATCTCTATTTTCATAATATGTAACTTGATTTTGGATTCCTGCCCACATACGCGGCGACCAAAAGTAAGGGTTGGCAGTTGACCCCCATTTTCATACACACAGTTTTAAAGAGTATAAAAAATTATGAAAGAAACCGTAAACCGCAATTCGATATCTTCAAAATTAAAGGTGCTAGGCTATTTCAAAATCTGGTATTTATTAATCATATTTCAATTTTTTAACTTGTTATCAAATAGGAAGAAGAGCACGCGATAGGTCATTTTTATGTATTTTTTCATCCCCTTTCTACTAAAAATATTGCCAAGGCAGTAAAGCTAGTATTTTTGTTAATATCGGGAAACAAGTCGTTTACCGAGTGATTTTTCTAATGTTTCTTTTCTAAGCTTTAGTTGTTCTCAAGCATACACAAAATGGTTAAAAAAATAATTTTACTTCTGTTACAAACAAGAAGGTTTAATAATTATTTGGTAATTTTGGGAGAGTTGCGTTTAATTACCAAAAAAATTGGAAACCTCATGCCACATATTTAAGTGATCAATATCTTTCGTGCAAAGGATCAAACTTATGCCTTAATTTATCAAATAATGCAGTTTACTCAACTTGTGAAGCATGTACTGTGCCTTCAAAGGTGCATTTGAGCACGTCTTAAAGTGAACACCCTGTATATTTTCCTAAATATTCTTCTTAATAAATTACGTTTTGCTAATAATGTTAAATTAAAAGAACTTTAATTGCTGCCATTTTGCAGTATTTCACTACAATCAATGATCTCCAATACAAATCTGGAGGTCTAAAAAACAAACAATCAAACCAAATTGTAAGAATGGACAGCGTTTTTTATGTGGTCTACACTCGAGTCTGATAATCCTTCTTGAAGCCCTAAAATCCTTTCTTCGGAGATTACATTTCTTCGGAGAGTACATTCACCTCCACCATGTCCGATATTGACTATGATTTCCTGGAGAGGGGGTATGGAGCTAACGAGCTACTTACTCCATGTGGGCACCCTGTTCTTCAGAGGTTCCGCTTTCAAAATAAGTCACCCCAGTGGGGCGCCACGGTAGCCGAGCGGTTAGAGGCGAGACCAGTAAAGCTAATATGTATAGTGATACTGGGTTTGATTCCCAGTCTTAGGCCTTGGATTTTATTTAATGGTTAATAAAAGAAATTTATAGTAAAGTATGTTTGCTAGTCGCCTCCGTCCAAGACACCTAATTGGTAGTTGGACTTTAAGCTCCGCCTGAAAAAATAGGCGATTACTTTACTTTTACTTTAATTAGTATTTCTCCAGTCAAATTTCAGGCCCAAATTTTCAGTGATAACTTAATTTAACTTATCCTGGATATTTTGAAATAGAAAGGAATTTTATGAGGCCCAGAAAACTTTTTTTTACTTTTTGTATCTTTAAACAAAATAATATCCTACTTTCACGAATTAATATAAATTTTTAAAAAAATAAATAAATATGCATACAGTTTTTATCAATTAATAGATCTTTATTTAATTTAAGCGGACAGATGGGAGCAACTTATTAAGTTAAAGCGAATGATTAACAACGTGCGATATTAAGATAAGCACAAATGTGTTTATTTGGTAATAATTAACGAACAAGTTGAGTTGCTAAAACGTTAATAACGGGTTTTCATCGAATGTTGCATAATTTATTTTTCATATAAAGATTATTTTATTTTAGTATAATTGCTATATATATAAATCATTTTGATTAAAAGAAACGGGTCGAGTTTTTTTTTAATACAGTTGAATTTAATTTACCTTATAACTGAAAAAGAAGTTTAGAAGGCTTTCAAATAATTAGGAGATCCATAATTTTGTAACAAAAGGTGTGTAGATTGTACTTCCCATTACGAAATACATAAGAAATCTGTCTTATAAATTTTAGAATAATAATTTATTTAATTCTATCCTCCACATTTGTATAAATGGCGCACGAATTCCTTAGTAAAGATTACTATTATAAAAGTATCCACTTCTTTTGACATAATTTATGCAAATAAGGTAGTCTTAACAGCGTGAAGAATGTTTATCCTTACTTTAAAAAGGACGCGAAACCCGTTATAGAAAGGACGATCCTCCCGAATCAACAGAATCCTGTTAAATAGAATCTTTTAGAAAATGGAGAAGTTATTATCTAAGTTCTAAAATTATGTTTGTATTTTTTATGGTTTAAATAGGAAAATGTCTTCTTCACTATTTACCAATAGTAACCTAAGTTGTTTTTTAAAGTACAAAAGTTAAAACCTTTCAAGAGGTTTCGCTTAAACGTCTAACAATTTGGTTTATTAGGTGTATAACACACTTAACAGTCTCTTATTGTCTTTTAAGAAGTTTTATTGCATAAATTATTTTCAATATAACATAATTGTAGATTTACTGTTAAACAAACATTAACGTTTTGGCCTCAATGTTGAGTAATTTTCGCCTTTTTTAGCCATTCCCGATTCTTTAGAAATTATTACATTAAATAATTATTATATTAGATACAGAAAGTGGCATTAAAGTCAAATTTTTCTTGGATTTCTAAGGTCGATATTACGGTTTCTTTAAGAGGCTAATGTTTAATTTTAAGAAGTTTTTCAGTTTTAATTTTTATAAAGTGGATACTGCGAAAGTTTGAGGTGTATTGAGTGCATTTGATGGCAAAGCTTAAGTTTAGTTTTCCGTTTCCATCAAATCCAAGAAAACGAACTCATGTACCTGATTTCTTTAAAAATTAAGGCAGCTACAGACATACTAAAATGAGCCCATTTTTAGAAAAACACATTTTCGTAATCAAGGGAACTAAATCAAATAATTACAGTAAAAAACACAAAATAGAAAATTGCCTTCTTTTCCTAGTAGGGCCAAAGAAAACTTCGAAAGTTTGAAAAGGACATTTTGGAGGATATAAATAGAAGAGGACGGAAAGAGATAAAATGAAAACTTGCGAAAGCCAATTATAGAAAGTAGAAAAATGAAGCGTCGTGCCGCAGGTGGACTGTGGTCATCCTTGTTAATGTCAGACAACCTCAAACAGTCCTGACACCTGCTGCTCCTTATTGTACTGTTAGCCAAATATTTCTGGTCTTATAGTTAACCAATATTGATCGACAAAATATATTTTAGATAAAGTTTATTACTGTACTTTGATGAGGATTAATGTGACCATAGTCAAGGCTAGTTCAACTAAAAATGGCTCGCTATGCCCAGTCAAACAACTCATAGAGCCATTAAAAAAATTAAATAACAAATAATAATAATAATACGATGAACTCAAATTTAACTTTTATTACCAATGCTGTTAAAGAAAATTTTCAGTTAATGTGATTAATAAATGATGATAGTAAAAAATATGAATTTTCTTTGCCGTAGATTGAACCAACTACTAAATGACCAACAGCTGTTTTCGTCTTCTATTTTTAACTTTCATATTCGAAATGAAGGCTACCCTTTATCTTAGCCCTGGTCATAAAAGCAGATAACAGAAACAGAAAAAGTAGAAATCTTGACGAACTGGAAGCCAATTCGGTGTTTTTCCCTTATATTTTACCATTCATTCTCCAAATCAAGGCTACCCTTTATGTTTATTTTAGCCCTGGCCACAAAAGCAGTTGTCTGAAATAGAAAAATTGGAAATCTTGACGAACTAGAAGCCAATTCGGTGTTTTTCCCTTGTATTTTGCCTTTCATATTCTAAATAAAGGCTGCCATTTATGTATATCTTAGCCCTGGCCATAAAAGCAGGGGACTGAGAAAGAAAAAGTAGAAATCTAGACGAATTATAAATTAGAATAGAATTGAATAGAAAAGAAATTTATTATTCTGGGACAATTGTCCCCTAAGAATAAACACAGGTACAAATAGAGGCCTTAATAATTTGGCCTATGATTGAAAGAAAATAAATAAATAAATAAGTATTTACAAAAAGTGAAAATCAAAATAACAGCAGAAATTAAGGAAATAAATTAAAACAATTAGAATTTCGGAGGAAGCTGAATAGAAAGAAGATAACTGAATAGACGGGATTTAAAGATAGATAGGGTAGGAGCATGGCGGACAGATGATGGTAAGGAGTTCCAGAGAGAGGTAGCATGAATTAGGAAGGATTTGTCAAAGGATGAGGTACGGTGAGAGGGAATATGGAGATCGGATGAGCGAGATCTGGTATTATGGGAATGTATCGAGGATTTAAACTTAAGGAGTTGAAAAATATAGGAAGGCCTTTGAGACTGGATGACTTGAAAAAGGAAAGAAGCCAAAAAATATTGGCGGCGATAGACAGGAAAAAGCCACTTCAACTCATCGTAGCCGTGCGAAATGCGAGAGTCTCTGGAAATGCTGAAAATAAATCTTATGAAGCAGCTCATGAGGCGCTTGAGCTTAGCTTCAATATCACCGCCATACACTAAACAACCATAGTCGAAATGGGGGAATATAAGAGAGGAGACTAGGAGTTGCCGATCCGTTTTAATTTTCTTTCTGTAATAACAAAGAAGTTTATTTTGTTTTGTGGGATTTTGAATAATCATTTAAAGATTATAAAAAATTATTTCAGATCTACTATTATCATTATTATTATTTTTTATGATTTAAGGCGCGTCAACATCTAAGGTTATTGGCGCCCGTAGCTTTTTTCAGTGCACTGTCGGCCTCCGGACAGTGTTCTCTCGTTACAGACAACACTGTCCATCACCGGACAGTGAGCTGTAAGAAGCTCCTAGGAAGAGAAAATCTAAGGTTTAGCAGCTGGATTCGAACCCGGGACCTCCGCGTGGGAGTCCAGTATGCTAACCACATATCTAATCCCTTCTCTATTATCATTATTATTATTATCATTATTATTATTATTATTTTTTTTTTTTTAAGCGCATCAACAGCTGAGGTTATTAGCGCTTGGAGCTTTTTTCAGTGCACTGCCGTCCTCCGGACAGTGTTCTCTCGTTACAGACAACACTGTCCATCACCGGACAGTGAGCTGTAAGAAGCTCCTAGGAAGAGAAAATCTAAGGGTCAGCTGCTGGATTCGAACCCGGGACCTCCGCGTGGGAGTCCAGTATGCTAACCACATATCTAATCCCTTCTCTATTATCATTATTATTATTATCATTATTATTATTATTTTTTTTTTTTTTTTAAGCGCATCAACAGCTGAGGTTATTAGCGCTTGGAGCTTTTTTCAGTGCACTGCCGTCCTCCGGACAGTGTTCTCTCGTTACAGACAACACTGTCCATCACCGGACAGTGAGCTGTAAGAAGCTCCTAGGAAGAGAAAATCTAAGGTTTAGCAGCTGGATTCGAACCCGGGACCTCCGCGTGGGAGTCCAGTATGCTAACCACATATCTAATCCCTTCTCTATTATCATTATTATTATTATCATTATTATTATTATTTTTTTTTTTTTTTTAAGCGCATCAACAGCTGAGGTTATTAGCGCTTGGAGCTTTTTTCAGTGCACTGCCGTCCTCCGGACAGTGTTCTCTCGTTACAGACAACACTGTCCATCACCGGACAGTGAGCTGTAAGAAGCTCCTAGGAAGAGAAAATCTAAGGGTCAGCTGCTGGATTCGAACCCGGGACCTCCGCGTGGGAGTCCAGTATGCTAACCACATATCTAATCCCTTCTCTATTATCATTATTATTATTATCATTATTATTATTATTATTTTTTTTTTTTAAGCGCATCAACAGCTGAGGTTATTAGCGCTTGGAGCTTTTTTCAGTGCACTGCCGTCCTCCGGACAGTGTTCTCTCGTTACAGACAACACTGTCCATCACCGGACAGTGAGCTGTAAGAAGCTCCTTGGAAGAGAAAATATAAGGGTCAGCTGCTGGATTCGAACCCGGGACCTCCGCGTGGGAGTCCAGTATGCTAACCACATAGCTAATCCCTTCCCTTCATTATTATTATTATTGTTATTATTATTATTATTATTATTATTATTATTATTATTATTATTATTATTATTTGGCGGGTATTTGGAATTTCCTAAATGACTGTAAAATCTCTTCTCATTCTAAACTTTTTTTTTGTAAATTTGGATGAAAATAAAAGAAATCTATTTTCAAAAGAATAAATTTAAACTGTTTCCACGCCCACACTCAACTCGGCCATTCTCATTAACAACAGTAAAATGAAAATGTTACTTTAGAAAGCGAATACATGTGAAAATGTAAGAAAATTCACTAAATATGCGATAAAATCCTACACAGACGTCAAATAATGAAAGGATTGTAAATTACTTCATACGCCGAAATAATTTTAAAAACCAATTAGTAACTATATCTGCAGTTGACATCATAGCCTCAGTATGTAGGTGTAAACTGGGTTTCAATTTGAAACAAAGCATACATTTAATTTAAATACAAAACGTGCGACATTTAATTTAAATTGTATGAATAGAAATAAAAAGAAAATAATAATAAAACCAAAAGCTTAAATCATAAATTGTAATAAAGGTCCAATGAAGATTTCTTCAAAAATAGCTTGCCACAAGAAAATAGGTAAGTGATTGTAGAAATGATTCGTGGATTGGCCGCACTGAAGACAGGCGAAGCCCCGTAATGCTGAATTTATCCCGCAGGCGGAGTCTCACAAAATAGACTATAAACATAATTGAAGCCTCACTCATTAAATAAAACTAAGTTCAAGCAAAGCGAACACTAAAACAGGGATTTATTGATCGTGAAGATTTATTAAAAACTTAACAAAACAAATTAACTAAGAGCCGAACAAGTATTGATAAAATGGGCAATCAAACTTACGAGGGTCGTTTGAAAAGTCCGCGCAAAGTCAGAGAGATAGCACCACTGGCGCGTATCGAGGTTATGTTTAGTTAGTAGCATCTCTTGGAAGAACACACACCAAGTTTCAGCCAGATCGGTCTATTTCTTTGTGTTTGGCATTCGTTTGAATCGAGGAAGTCGAGTGATTTTCAAAAAATGGACGAAAAAGAATTTCGTGTGTTGATTAAACACTACTTTATGAAAGGCAAAACGCCTCAGGAGACTAAAGAGAAGCTTGATAAACATTATGGTGACTCTGCACCTTCGATTAGAACAGTTTATAAGTGGTTTCAAAATTTTCGGAGTGGCCATATGGGCACAAGTGACGCTGAACGTTCTGGACGCCCTGTTGAGGTTACTACTCCAGAAATCATTGATAAAATCCATGATATGGTGATGGATGACAGAAGAGTGAAGATGCGTGAGATTGCTAAGTGCTGTGGGCATCTCGAATGAACGGGTACATAATATTTTGCATCAACATTTGGACATGACAAAGCTATCCGCAAGATGGGTGCCGCGATTGCTCACGCTTGACCAAAAACGAAATCGTGTGAAGTGTTGCATATTACTCATCGTTATTGGACCGTTTGAAAACCGAGCTGTAAGAAAAACGCCCACGATTGGCCCACAAAAAAGTCCTTTTCCATCACGACAACGCACCAGCTCACACCTCAGCAGTTGTGGTCGCAAAATTAATGGAAATAGGGTTCCAACTCGTTTCACATCCCCCCTATTCTCCAGACTTGGCTCCCTCGGACTACTATTTGTTCCCTAATATGAAGAAATGGCTGGCGGGAAAAAGATTTTATTCAAACGAGGAGGTGATTGCAGAAACGAATGGCTATTTTTCAGACTTGGACAAATCCTATTATTCGGAAGGGATCAACAAACTAGAGCAGCGTTGGACGAAGTGTATAAGCCTAAAAGGAGACTATGTTGAAAAATAAAAAAGGTTTACCCCAAAAAATTAAGTAGTTTTTATTTTTGCACGGACTTTTCAAACGACCCTCGTAGGCTGTATATTGGACGTGTTCAGGTCCCTAAAGCAATTGATTGCTTCAGTTATGTTTATAGTCCATTTTGTTAGGAACTGCCAGCGGGATAGATTCAGCAGTTCGAACCTCATGTGGTTAAATCACCTGTCTTCAGAGCGGCCATTTCGAAAATCATTTCAACAATCTCTTTAACTTGTTTTGCTGTTCTTTTTCAAGCTTCAATTGATGGCCACCATGATGTGGCAGATTTAACAATTTGTTTTTTGCTATTTTTACCACCAGTGGTGCGTTTTGCTTCAAACTCGAAATTGCATCAATACATTTATCTCTCCTTTATCATGTGCAAGAAAAGAACCACACATTATCCTGAATTTGTAATTTTCGAGAGAAGCTTACCAACCCTGCTCTCCAAAAAGTGTCCCAATTAGAAATGATTCAAATAAAAAGTTGCAGGCCACTACAAGCACAATTCTTTTACGTAGTTTCAATAAAATCGATGAAGGCTTTTTATAGATAATAAAAAAATCAATTCTGAGGTAATTCCAGAAGAGGAATTGCGATTGATAAGTATAGCTGCAGTAGGATGAGATATTTGTTCATGATTTTTTTTTTTTTTTTTAATCTTTTATTGGAATTTACCACTGCAACAGTTGTTGCAGCAAGCAAATATGGTAAAAGAAAAAAAGAAATAAAAGAAAATCATGAGTGGAGAAGGCACCCAGTGGTGTCACTCCAGTAACGTGCTTTGCTCTCACGATAAGAGAAGATCACGAGGCCATCTTCTCTTCAATCTCCTAAGAGGATTACCTGGTAATGTGGAGGAAGATAGGTGTTCTATGCTGTAGAGGAATGAAATTTGAGAAAAACGAGTGTTAGCAAGATCTGTAATGAAAGGGATTTTGAGATCATTATGGCTAGTGACGTTAGATACATAGAACGGAGCGTTAAGAAGTTTTCGAAGTATTTTTGACTGTAATACCTGGAGGCGTAGTGAGTTGGAACGCTTAGTCGATCCACCATACTTCGATGCCGTATGACCAAATAGGTCGCAGTAACAGTAGATATAAGAGTCTTTTGTTATGTAGGTTAAGTTTCGAACGTTTGTCAAGTAGTCTGGCGAGAAGTTTTTGTAGCGTTGGTTAGTTTCTTGTCTTTCCAGTCTAGTATGGGGATTCCATGTCATGATTTTTATTATTATTATTATTTTTTTAAGCGCATCAACAGCTGAGGTTATTAGCGCTTAGAGCTTTTTTCAGTGCACTGCCGTCCTCCGGACAGTTTCCTCTCGTTACAGACAACACTGTCCATCACCGGACAGTGAGCTGTAAGAAGCTCCTAGGAAGAGAAAATCTAAGGGTTAGCAGCTGGATTCGAACCCGTGACCTCCGCGTGGGAATCGAGTACGCTAACCACATAGCTAATCCCTCCCCTCATGATTTGTTAAATATATATTTTTAAACAAAGTGTAACAATTTAAAAACAGTACACATTTTAAACAAATAAATGAAATTATAACCAATATAAAAAGATAAAGGACAAAATGAAGCGCAGATAATCATCTAGAAAGTAGCCCACATTTGGAGAGGCTCCATTGGTTTGGTCGCACGATACTAAAGTTCCTTCCCAACAGTTATCCCTCAATTCAGCTGCAGATCTTTCACCCTTCTCTACACTTTTAGTGCAGATGTTCACCACCATGTGCCAAAGAAGGGATGTTCAGCTTATGTATCCTACTGTTGTATGAAGTATGTTTTTTGTTTTGGGGATTAAATAAAGAACATTTCAGCGAGCTCTATTGGGGCAAGTAAATATTCAAATGAACCCTATCTGACCGCTTACTTCTTTATGAAGAACAGTAGTTATAAATACTGGTACATGTAACATCAATAAAATTGCCTCGAGTTTTTTTCATTTTCTCAACTCCATTTAATGTTTAATTGACTTCAAAGTAAAATAAAGAATCACAACCGTTTCATTAGATTTTTCCATGTTGAAGATAGCTTTTCTTTACTTACTTGGTGGAAAAGACTGATTTAGAATAGAGAAAACAGTAAAGGATGACGCCATGAATAAATCATGAAGCTTGGCGATTTATCTTTCTAATCCGCTGGATTCCTCTTCTACTAGTACTCGAGTTTGGCGCAACCACAGGTTCGATTCTTCTACCATTTTTGGAATCTGCACTGAGATAATAGAACATTAATTTTTACAACGGTTTTAAGATACCAGTAAAAGCAATTGCTTAGTACTTGTTTATTTCATCTGGACAGCTGAAGCTGCGATGTCTGATTGTTATAATAGTTAAGATTGTTACACATATTTGATAACGGTGACTATAGCAACCAATTTAATGTGTTGTTTTAATACCTTCTAAGTGGTAAAATAGGATCTTAAGTGGTACATTAGAGTATAGAAAAGTTCTCTTAGAACTGTAAAAATTAATTTTCCAGGCACAATGTTTCAAATAAAAGTTACAGGCGCGTGAATTTAAGCAGTTAGATGGCGGTAAGTTCAGAGAAACGGTTGGTAAAGCATGAATTTCCAGTTGGTGAACTAAAACCTTTGCGATGGTGGCGCCTGAGGTGGTGGAACATCAAGATCAGACTTTCTGGATTTTAAAAAGTTCTAAACACAAGCGCACATGCTCGCGCACCAGTTCAAAACACACTTAAAAAAAATATATATATAAGATTTCAATACTTGCATTTGCGATGAAAAATAAAAATCAATTTCGAAAATTAGATGATTCCTTCGTAGTTCTCAAACTTAACAACTCATATAACAATTGTACTAACTCTACTTAAGTAAACCGAGAACATGTTTACATAGAGGCTAGTTAATGTTTGTTAAGGACATGTACAGTTAGTTTGTCTATATATGTACTAACCAAGCTAAGTAAACCTACTCATATTTATTCACCCTAGCGTAAATTTTGCGAACTACTACTTTGTAAACATTACTTGCAAAAGCAATAGCGTTGGAAGTCAAGAAAAGATGCAAGTTTCTCCACTAACCACATTCTCTCTAACAAGGAAGGACGCCACTTTTCGAGTCAACCACCCCCAATTACATACCACTTCAAGAAGAAGGCGTACCACTTCAAAAAGTAAGTAAATTAAAGTTAGTATTACTTCAAGCATGTGTGATAGCAGTGGAATAAGGCGAATAGTTGAGAATTTGAAACAGAAACTCAGTATCCAGACATGGGAAATAATTTAAAATACTAAAAACTGGTCTGGATCTATTGGATTTATCCAATGTAGTATAAACCACGCAAAGATCCAATGTTGACAAGTTTGTTCAATAACCTGCCGATCTACAGAGAAGACGTAACTAATTTCAAACATTAGGCAGACCGTTTTTATGCCAATTTTTGTAGCCGATATAATTGTTTAACTAGTTAGGATTTGTTTATTTGTGTTCATTGCTCATATTATATTAATCCAATGATTCTAATCATTAAATTAGTTATTTCAATGTGTTCTCAACTTTTAATTCCCAAGTCCTTACTTACTAATTCTATTCCTTGGAACAAATTAAAGCCAACTACTTGGCTTTTCTTAAATACATTAAGAAAGTAAACCAACCACTCTATATTGGCTTTACGACCTACTGTGGATAAGGTGTCGTGTTCAGAGGCTAATAGCCAACATAAATATCATTAATTTCCTATCATTTTATTTTATTATACCATTAAAATAATCCTAGACCAAGATCGCGTCAATCAAAGCCAATTCCACAATAAATTTTAGTTTTACGATTCCGCGTCTCTAATCGCTGTTCCACTGTCTAAGACGTTGACTTCTCCGTCCAATAATCACATACTTCATTCTTAATCATTTAATCATTCTTCGTTGCTTACTAAAAACCATAGGCTCGATTCACGGTAAATATTTCAAATACATATGTCTGCATTTTTAGTAGTGAATCAGGAATGTTATTACTTTTCATAACTGTATTAGACGATTCACAAACAAATCCCACACAAATGGACACACACCACACTCAATCAAATACGCAAAGACATGACGACACGAAGGAAGTCAGTGGTAGCACTGAATTTTATACACTAAATGAAGATTAGGAGTTACTTCTTTCAACAAGTCTAAATCTCAAGCACACCGTAATAAAAGAAAAATCAACTTATTAAGGTTTTTAGGCTAAATATTGTTATTGAAATATACATTAAAGTATTAGACGAGAAAGAAGTTTAGGTTATAGTAGAGAAGATGGGATAATTAAGCGCTCTTTAGTGCTTCTCAGACTCTCCTTTGAAATACTTCATTGCGTTGAGGGTTAGGGAGAGTTAGCGCTGACAAACGAAGAGATCGGAAGGGATAATAACTGTATGTTTCAGTTGTATGATTGAAATGGAAGATGAGTACATATAATAAGGGGAGTTTGCTTGTAATTCTCTATTTTATATGCATATGAAGTCCCAATTGTAAATGAATGACTGAATCTATTTTGTGTTATGCACCATATTGCACAAACCTAGCACAGTAATTTAGGAAATATCGTGCCTCAAATTGTTTTTTAATAAATATATCAGGATAAATGTTCAATGGAAGGGCGTCAACATGGCGGCTTTTCCTCATTAACTTTATTATTTTTTTTTTTTTTACAACTGCAGTCCATTTCTGCAACAACTGAAGCTGATAAAACATGATAAGTAGCATGGGGAAATGGCTGCTGAATTGGTGGATTTCCTGGCAAAACAGTAATTTGCGAAAGTAGAGTGTTAGATTGTGAGGAAATTGAGGCTTGAAACTTAGCACAGCAGGATCTTACAGCTTCAGAAACATGAGGAACAAGGAGATCTCGGTGCTAGGTGGAGTTAGATACAAATTAAAGGAGCATTAACGATTCTACGGAGTCTTTTTGATTGAAAAGATTGGATTTTTGTAGATATTGGAAGCTTAGGCTGAGCCCCAAAGTACCATTTCGTATGTCTAGATAGGTTTGAGTATCATGGTGTAGATAAGTGGTTTGTTTTTTAATGAAAGCTTAGATCGTCTGTCGACTAGAATCTAGAGAGAAGTTTGAATCGTCTGTTTAGTTCTTTTCGTTTAAGTCTAGTGGATTCCAGGTCAAACAAGTCCACGAAGAGTCCTAGGTACTTACCACAATCTGTTGTGGGAAGAGGAGTGAGGTTTAGGTAAACGGGTGGAAGAATAGTTAGCCTTAGGGAGAATGTAATGTAATTACATTTTTCTGCAACCATGTAGGGAAGTTCTCATTACTCAATTAAAATCAGCTGTGTAATGCCCAACTTCCCACACTAGTGGGGAAAAATTCCCATTAGTGTCACTTTCCGCACTAGTGAGTGGAAAAACTTTATTGTGCTTCCTTGATATAAGAAGTTTTGTTATTAACATAAATATTTTCTGTAAAACTTTAATAAGCTTATTTAACGTAACTAAATAATTAAAAAACGAATATTAAAAAATAAAATAAAAATTGAAAGTAATATAGAAATAAAAATAATACTTTAATAAATAATTAGATATTTTTAATTATAACAGTTAAAAAGGTTATAGTGTTACCTTATAGAAATTTAAAATGGATTCTTGTGATTCCTGTTTAGAAAACACTCCTCCATCAATAAAAGAAACAGCAGAAAATGTAATAAGTAATGTAAATACGTAAGTAATGTTAATAATTGTAATATAACAAAAAATGTTTATAATAAATAAATTACTTTTTGTAGACTGTAAAAATGAAATTTTTAATTTTTTTAGTTAATAAATCTAATGGTTGCAGAAAAAATATAATATTTAACTCGAGTGTCAAGTATTTTCCTCACACTCGGCAATTTGCACTTGCACTCGCCTAGCTTCGCTCGCTCGTGCGTGCAAACCCTGCCTCGCGTGAGGAAAAGTACTACTTTCCACACTTGTTAAATAAATAACTATTGTTTTCATTTGAAATAAATAAAAGACAAAAAGTAGATGCGTTCTAATTTCTCGCCTCAATGACGTAACAAATTGTCCTCCAAAACTGTTTCGTTGGAACCCAAAATTTATCTACAAATTTGGAGTTTTTCTCAAATTTACTTTCTTTTAATAGTACAATAATAATGTGACTTTTCTTTATACTAACATTTTGCAGTTTTCAATTTCTGAGTTACGCTCAGTATATACATACAAACAGATACATACAGATTAATGAGTAAAAACACTTTTTTTTCGGACCTAGAATGCCGAAATGCCCTAAACTCTGCACGATTGCATACCTTCCCTTTCAAAGTGAGTAAGAGGAAGTAAGAAGAAAATATTAAAGATAACCAACTTTTAACGGGGACCAAACGCAATCATCTTATTTCCGCATTTATTTTGAGTTTAGCGAATTATTTTTCAGTTTTAATTTTAGGAAATTGCAGATTAAAATTAATTTTTAAGAGTAATTTATGAGAGTGCCTCTTTTAAGAAAGAAATAAAAAACACCTTTTTGAGCTTTAATTAAGCAGGAAAGATAATTAGCTAACAAGTTTTTAATCTAATGATTTATATACAGCTTCTATCACTAAATGTACGCTTTGCCTAATTATAATAATAGATCTTTTTGTAAAGACTTGGGCTCTGTTTATTGTTGAAACAAAAAAGGCAGGCAGCTGAATCGATTCGATTAGTGTCCTATTGACTCATATCAACCAGAGACTTCCTTTTGAAATCTAAGATTTATTTTCATTTTACCACCACAGTTAAAGAGAAACTGAACGAGGACAGAAACTAGTATGCAGCTTTTACAAGAGAATAGGGGTTGTAGAAGCGGTTCTACAGTAACAAGGAGAGTGATATGAAAGTCTGTTTGCCGTTGTTATTGCAAGGAGTGGAAAATCTCTCATTGCTTGTGTGGCCGGGGAATTCAGGCATAGTATGTAGAATAATCTGTGCCTTGTGTATGATGGAAGTTCGAAGAACAAAACCCACTGCAACAAATTAATGAAGTTGTTATTAGAGAAGGAGTTACAACATCCATTCATCTGTCATGGCATGGATTATACTTGATCGATCATCCTTCCACTAAACTTAATTATCCAATGAAATCGTGTAACGTGAGGGGAACAGCTCCATCTTGCGCTTGTATTAGGCAATGTTCACAACGTTAACGTAATTAGCAATTCAAACCAACAGTTCTTCATCTTAATGTAACCATTCAATATGGCGCGAAAGGTTTTAAAGTTGCAAAATTACAGAAATTAAATCTAATTTTAAAACATATCAATTCTTACAAACAACAAGAAGTAATAATTTATAGGAATGATTTTGTTAATTTCAATCGATCTTATCTTCAAATGTAAAACATTAATCTTTAAATTGTGGTTTAATATTTTTAGACTAATTTCCCCTCTTATTTATTGTGAATATTCTCTTTTTAATAGGCCTCCAAATAAATGAACTGAAAGGAATAAAAGTTCAATTTATCACACTTTATATTATCACAATTCTTCCTTATTCAATCACTAAAAGAAGCTACAGAATTCTAAAAAGAAAAACAAAAAAAATATAGACCTCCATTTTATATAGATTATCCAATGAAGATTTCTTTGCTACAGGCGTGGTCACGTTTAATGTGGGCGTGGCTAGCTAACACCGGCCTGCCTTCCTATTGGCTCCACAGACTGCCTACATTTTACATCATTCTCCATTGGGATTGGTCAATTTTTGGTATTGCCGATTATTTCTTATTAAAATGCATCTTAAATTTTGTTTAAGAATTTTTCCCCCTTATTTGATGAATTTCAAAAAATGCTATTAAAAAAAAAAAAATCAGGTTATCAAAAATATACTAAAAAGCGAGTTATTTTTTTAAACGTAATATTTTCGGAACGGAAATGGAAAAGTTAAGGATTGTTTATTGAAAAATGAAAAAGAAAACTGTTCATATTGTTCCCTTATAAATTCGCCATTGTATAGGCTGTCATATAACTGAACAGAACTGAATTGTATGGTTTTCAGGATGTGTTCTCCATTTGCAATTCACTCAGAGAAATTGACGTGCTATTTAAGGTATAAACACTCTCCATAAAAAAAAATCTACTCAACCCAAAACTTCCGCTTATGAGAAAAATGAGAAAGTAAAACTGTTAATGAGAAAACTTAAAACATTAGAATCCGCCTTTCTGCTCCGGTAATTACAAATAGAGCTATTTCACTGTTCCCATTAATTTGCTTATTTCTGATTGTCGTCAATCTATTTAGTCTTTGGATGGGCTAGCAAGGTGAACAATTGAGCTGCTTGATCGTACAGGAAAATTGCGTTTGATCATTACTCATTCATTAAGTTAGAATAACTAGTTAGGCATACCTCAGAGATAGTGAGTTTAACAACGATGTAAAAAGTAGGACATTCCAAATGGAAAGGATGGGGATAACATACGAGTGTTATGGGTTTATCAGACCAGAGTGCAAATAGTCGAGAGTGCTGCAGGCTGCAGAACATAACGGTGCTAAACACTGCACTTCTGCACCAAACTAACCCCATCTGCACGGTGACAGTAGCAGGTGTGTTATGGGAACTGCAACTCCAAACTTCCCCCATGCTATCGGGAATACACAAGGAGGGTGACACTTCCCTTTACACGGCTATTCCACCTCTAGGATCTTCATGATTTATGTGATTATCAACTATATGTACTCTGAAAACTCCCCCCAAAATATAAATTTAAAGGTAGATGAAAAATATTTCATCATTTATCAAAAATGGTAAATATGTTGTAAATTTAAAAAAGGGAACATTATGTTTTGTGAATAACATCTTTATGGGGAGGATTTGGTACAGTGGTTAGGAGAGTGGTCTTGAAACTAGTAGGTTACTTGTTCGAGACTCTTGTAATTATTAAAAAAGCGTAATATTTAATTACTTCAAGCCTCAGTCTACAACCCTAATCTGCCAGTTGAGCGTAATAGTTCCCCTGGACGACTCTCTACTTATGAGAGTCCAATTTTGAATATCGTGTTTTCGCTGCAAACATTCTTGTTGAGGTTTTCCCAACCGAGAAAAAAGTATCTTCTTCTTCTTCTTCTTCTTCTTCTTCTTCTTCTTGCTTGGCACTATAGTCCATGAAGGACCTTGGCCGCCTCAATAATGCTGTGCCATTCATCCCTCTCTTGGGCCGCTCTTCTCCTTCTTCTTCAAGAAGGTAAGTTCAAATTGTTATTTTTGTTTTATTATCAAAATAGTGGTAGCTATCCGAACTATATGAGCTGTTATTTTTGAAAGTGGTATAAGTCCATTTCTAATAGTTATAATTAAAACAACTTTCTTATTGCTATTATTTTTGATTATTGCTACTTCAGTGTACGCTGCTCGATGCTAACTGTAAAAGAAAAATAAGTTTAAAATATCTTTTTTTGCTTTAAAGATCTTAACGAAGTAATTTTCATTTTTATATTTTTAATATAACTGAAATTAAATTCGTTATTCGTGTATTTAAATGTCTTCATTTTAATTATTACTTTTTACATAAAAACCCATTTCACTAAAGCTATAATGTCTATAAAAATATGGACTTAAATTTACTCCTGTTTTTATTTCTTGTAATATGTTATTTTTGAAAGTGGAATAAGTCCAATTGGAGCTAAAAAAAAATCGTTTATTTTTTTAAGAATTTTAATAATTATTATTCCATAATAAAATTTAAAAGGTGTACAGTGTTAATAACATCACTTGAATAGATTAAGGTTTACGAATATTTTTAAATTAATTCAAATGCAAAACCTTAAATATCTCGATACATGGAAAAATGGACTTATTCCACTTTCAAAAATAACAGCTCATTTATTGCTTCAAAGGGATGTATTGCAGCAATTTTCATTTGTGAATCAGTTCTTACGTCTCCAGATAGCGATGTTTGCAGTATGGAACCCCATGGGTGCTGGTAATATGGAACCCTGTTCTACACTCGCAGTAGAAAAATTTCATGGGGTTCCATATTGCAAGCATTACAAGCAAATCGCTTATATTTCTGGGAAAAAAACAGCAAAAGAATGTAAAATGGGGCTAAAAATAACTGCAAAAATATTCATTGCACCTAAACCCACTCTACGGCGACTAATATACAGGGTGTATACGGAGGTGTGGTCGAAACTTCGGGAGGTGATTCAGCAGCTCAAATGCAACAAAAAATATTCTCTTCACTTTGGCCCAATTCTCAATAGTGTACAAGATATTTGCATTTTTAACTTTTCCGTCGATATTCGCGTTTTTGCCATAAAAATGGCCGTAACTTTTCTATCCTTTAACCTACAACAAATCTGCTTATTCCAAACGAAAGAGCATTAAATTTCCTATAAATGTGCTCAATACAGAGCCTCAAAACGATTCTTATAAGAATGAAATTTTTACTTTAATGACTAAAAAATTCGTTTTCGATGATTTTTGTTAAAATTTTCAACTGTATTTTTTCAATGATTAATGAATCAAGTAGTCACATAAATTCAGCAAAAGTTGGGCATTTATTGAGCTTCAAAATTGACATTTGAGTAAATTATTAGTGAAAAGTCAAAAACTGAGACTTTTAAAGTACAAATCTGTACAAAATTTCGATTCGAATGACACTTCATTCATGAAAATCGGTTCACGTGTCGATAATTTGAAACGATTGCTATACTTCCCCTTAACAAGTGTAAGAGCAGATCGTCGCTTTATTGTTAGGTAGGGGAGCCCTAACCCTATCATCCTACCAAATTTTATCAAAATCGGGCCAAGATTTACAGAGTAATTAGTAATAATAATTTTGGAGGGGGCCTTACATAAAGGGGGCTAACTCCTCTCCCATTCGATGTACAGGGCCGAGACCCCCAAAAGGCACATCTACATAAAATTCCGAATCGAATGACACCTCATTCATGAAAATCGGTTCACGCGTTTAGGCGCTACGTTGTTTACAAAAAAGGTAACAAGAACAACAACAAGAAGAAGAAGAAGAACAAGAACATTTTTTGAAAAAGCCGTTTTTGCTCATTTTCGGCAACTTTTTTCTCGAAACCTATTAGATCTGGGTGGTTGCAAAAAAATTACAGTTATAAAGGAGGATTTGCCCTATATTATAAAGAAAATTTGGGAATTTTATCTTTTATAGAAAAATAGAAAAAAATTGTCAAAGTTGGGTGTTTTTCAACGTTACACTTTTTCGTGCAGTTTTTGATGGTCAACCTTTATTCAACTGTCCTACCGGACAGTTTTAATAATAAATCATTTAGACCAGATTCTTCAGAAATAATACTTTAAGAATAATTAACTAAAACAGCCTGTGGACTTGTATCTTTTGGTAGCATAACCTTCGTTGGATGGTTGTTAGGTTTTTGTTTACAGAAAATAAAGACAACAGTTATTTCTCTCCTTTCACATGAACCTGAAAGCAGTTAGAGCAAACTGGCTACCATATTGCTTTGCAAGTATGTAGAGAATAGCAACAATATTGCATGAAAGTTTTTTTATTATACAGTCAGAAATACGGAAGTTAGACATAGACAAACGGAAAGCAGCTTAACTTTTTTTCCTTTATACATGGAAAAGTATTCTACTTCCTGTCTACTTATATCAAGAAGAAAACTTTTTCCATCTCACTGAAAGGTATAAACTGCAAAAGAAAGCCATCTGGTGTTTTTCTTTTTTGAAAATATTGCGCAGATTTCCGTGAATGAATTGTACTCTAATAATGCGTTTTATTAATTAACCAAGTATAAACATGAATCAATCAAGTAACACCTTTAATTTTATCGATAGATATTAATTACTTTAAGAAGGAAGGTTATTATTGAGGGCTTCCAGAACATAAAGAAGTAAAAAGGTACTGTTTACTTCATTTAACTCAATGACTTTTTTTTTTACAAAAAAAAACTTTTTGAGAAAAGAAGATCAAAAAAAATGTTACTTTAAATAAAAGAGGGCCTCAATATTACAACATATTGGCAATATTGATCAAATTAAACGAAACAGTATTGCAGGACTGCAGACATTGTCCAGTATCTTAGCTAAGCTTCTGATAATAATCTTAATTGTGCTTATACAATCTATTTTCCACATTTTGAACCGAGAAAACTCATTATTATTGGCTTTTGGTCACTTTTCCATAGAACGGTTCACAGATCCACCGTACCCAGTTTAAAACGAAACCAATAGCAAAAGTTGAGCTATTAGTTCCTACCAGGTCAAATCAAGGCTGGTTTGGGACAGTCTAAGTGCCCTGAAGGAAATTAGTGACCAAAATAAAGGTGTTTCTAGTTTGGGTACCTGGTCATTCAAGAGATAAGAGAAACGAAGTGGCAGATTTATTGGCCCGGGAAGGCTCTGCGGGACACTTCGTTGGCCCGGAGCCCTGTTTTGGGGTTCTGAAGTGTGTTAATACCATTAACTTATGGGTGCAGAATAGATCTCAGGAGTGGTGGCTTGCCACCACTGGGCAATGGCAGGCGAAGGAGTTTATTAAAGGCTATTCGCCGGTGGCTGACTGCAGAATTAATCCGTCAAGGCCATAAGGCTATAAGGATGATAACTGGCCACTGCAGGCTCACAAAACACATGCATTGCATGGGCCTGGTAGATGATAGCCTCTGTAGGTTCTGTGCAGGAAGAGGAGGAAACGGCATTGCACGTGTTGTGTCAGTGTGAGGGGGCTCGTGTGGCTAAGGATGTTACTTCTCGGGGGAGGAAAAACCAAGGCCTGTGAGCTTTTTCCCAAGAGTCGCTCTCCAGTATTAGGAGTCTGATTAAAAGGACGGGTCTGGAAGGCGAGCTTTAGAGTGAGGGGAGCCACAATAGATCCAAAGGGGTCGCAGTGGCGTAGGCCTTGAGGCCGCCCTATTTTAATTTAATCTAATCTAGCAAAAGTAAATCTGCCTACAAGAAGAGAAATGAACAATCAATTTGTTCAGGAAAACTGGCAAAATTGAGGGTGCCTGAGGTGAAAAACACTTTTCACGTAGTACACACTAGGATAACCGATTATAGTTATTGTCCTATTTATTTGGGTTTAACGGAACCCACAGGTCCAACAATAAGTTCATCATATAACAATCCATATATTCAGCCAGCAATGGATACTCTTTACAGACATTCTGTGAACAATCTAGCTAGCTTAGAGTTTACTGAAGATCATTTAACAATTAGTGGGTTTGAATTATGTCCCAGTGCTACGCAAATCTAATCTAACCTAATCCATATACAAAATCCGACGAAACTATTTCTACATTTTGTTTTATGATCAAGTAAACTAGAGAATTTAATGACTAGAATAAAATGTAGAACTAGATAGGCAATTTAAACTACTAACTAGTCTAGTAATAGTTTGAATTTAAACTGTCTCCTGTGACATTGGTTTTTATACCAATTCGCATTGTGTTTGTTTTATCTTTTGAAAAAAACTCTTTAAGTTTGTAGGAATAAATCTTTTTTGAATTCTATACTTGACAAGCTTACCGACACTCTGTCTTATTCGAATTTTTTTTTAATTTTTAAATTATTTCAATGCCTTAAAACTGTATCAAATCCTCAGCTTTTTGTCTGATTCACCTGGTAAGAAAACTGAATGCGTTATAGTTATTTAATTTTTGATAATATTATTGCAATTACTATTTTTCTCTCATAATGTACCAAGAGCTCTAAAAACTCTAAAATGGTCTTTTCGTACACCCAAATATATGTATTATGCAGTACTTAGAGCCAAAAAAAGTACAACTGAAAGCAAAAGATTTTGCAACAACTTGAGAAAAGCATCTCAAAAGATCAAATGATCGCAAATGAGGTGGTTCAATGGTTCTCTTTTCTATGAAAATCTGAGGTAACACGAAAGAAAATAATAATAAATAAGAAGCGCAAGAATTAGCGGTAGAGTGCAGTACCTTTCAACTTATTCTGTTCCCATTTAACAGAACATGAAGGTAATTGATACTTCGGGAAAGATTACTGACCATCAGGAAGGAAATCTTCTAAAGAAGTCGTTAGAAAAAGGGCAGACGTACGGAATTATCTACAATTGCTCCCAAATAATTTCAGTTACTTCTAGGATTTCAAGTTAGGGTCTGAGAGTGCGATTCTATCAAGCCAGTAGGACAAAGGCTTTATTTAAAATAAATAATAGCGATTATAATCCCGCGGGGCATTAGAAAATGGTGAATTCAATAAATATTTGTATTCAAAATATTTAAAATAAATAAAGCGATAGGAATAGGTGATAGTCCAATTATTGATAGAAACGAAATTAGATATTTTGTAATGCCACTAGTTGTTGGCTACATTAACTTGCCAGCAACAAATGTAAAATATTTAACTTCATGATGACCGCTTAAAAACCGTTAACTTCAATAGACATTGTTACATGTTCTAGATCCATTAGTTTCATGACGTCAGCTCACGTATGCGGTAATGAAAAACATGACTTTAATGTAATGTTAGACATGAACCAAGCACGTTCTTAATAACTGGCAAAATACTGCATATAACTAAATTATTAATAATTATAACTATTCATTATTTACTGATGATACTATAATTGTATAATGATCGTAATGTTCAATTGCCTTCTTCTTTAGATCCTAAATTTAACAGTCACGTTAAATAATTTTATATTTTCTTAAGTCGTGACTTAATTGCAGAAAGACTTGAGTCTTTATTGTAAGACTTCCATGAAACGACATTAAAATCAACTTTAGTAACATCATCATGGGCTTTTCCACATTTCCATCCTAAGATAGATCGTAACAATCAATGACATCGGTTGGCTAATTACATAAAAATATTGTTTGAAGTTTTTGAAACGATAAATCTAAATTATTCGCCGATAAATACACGGAGTTATTACGGGCACTACTTATATTTTGAGCCTTGGCAATACTGAGTGTTGTCAGGTGCTATCTGACGTTTCCACTTGAAAGTTTGACATTTTTGGCCATAACCTTCTTCAGAACGTTTTGTTATTTGAGCGCATGATCATTTAGCCGTGAAAAAGGTTTGTTCTCGTAGGATCCCACATAATCTGACAAAATCTCAAAAAGATGCTCGTGTCGATTGGTGCAAACAAATGCTTAAGAAATACAATGGCGTGCTTCAAAAGACGTGTATAAGATTGTAACAAGTGACGAATCATGTATATATGCATATGAGCCGGAAACTAAACAGCAGTCGACTGTATAGGTGTTTCAAGATGAACCAAATCCAACAAAAGTTGTTCGCGCTCGAAGCACTTCGAAACAAATGGTCGCCTGTTTTTTCGGAAAAACTGGTCATGTGGCAACAATGACTTTAGCGGAACGTAGAACGGTCAATTCTGAATGGTACACAACCATTTGTTTGCCGGAAGTCTTCGATGAAATAAGGAAAACAAACAAGCGCCGTCGGATCATTCTTCATCAAGACAATGCCAGCTGTCACACAACCGACTATTTGAGCACTCAAAAATCGAATTAATGGGTTATCCGCCGTACAGTCCTGATTTGGCACCAAATGACTTCTTTTTGTTTCCGAACGTCAAGAATAAATTACGTGGACAACGATTTTCGTCGGCAGAAGAAGCCGTTGACGCATTCAAAAACCATGTTTTGGAGGTGTCTCAAGCGGAATGGAAAAAATGCTTTGACAAGTGGTTCGAACGCATGCAGAAGTGTATAGATCATAAAGGAGAATATTTTGAAAAACAATAAGGTCATTTTCAATGACAAAGTACTGGTTTTTTTATTATTAGGCTCAAAATATAAATAGTGCTCCTCGTATCTGTAAATTGGAGATTGGAATTATAAGGTAACGACTACTACAGGTATAAGATGTGCCGAATTTTTGGAAGCCTCTAACAACTTGTCCAACCATGATTCAGGATTTCTTTCTAAGTTACGGTCTTTAGGACTAAAAATCCCATATGGTTCGTACGTACACATAAAACTTTATGTCTTTAAACAATTGTCAAACTGAATGTCATAGATAACTTTGACTTTATATCTGACAGAAGGAATACGATGTCAAATATAAGAAAAATCATTGATTGCGCCTAGTCGGACTAGAGGGTCAAAACTAGCTAACTTCTCTTTCTCTTCTAGAGGGCCTCTTTCTCTAGTAGTTTGTAACGAGAGAACATTAACTGAAAGAAGTTATAGTGACCGCCATTCGATTTGGCTGTTCAAGATCATGCCTTCTCCCTGCTGGCTCTTTACGTTACTTTCACTCTATAGCCTTTCGTCTATAAATGCAACGATTAATGAGTAAGAGAAATAAATGCAAAAAGTGGTCAATTGATAGGTTAGTTAATTTAGTATTTGATCTTGAACTGCCAATAGGAGTAGCGATAGCGTCAATGAAGCCACAAGAGTAAGTAGGGAACCTTTTCACAAGTCTGGATCATTTCATGAGATAGTTTGCCTTAAGTTCACAGTGCTTAACAAGGTAACCATCTTCACCAAAGACCATGAGAGCAGGAGTCTTGCAGAGAAAGTGCTCGGACCTAAAAGTGCGTAGCAAGGTAAAACCTGAAGAAAATAAAAGAATCAGAGCCTGATAGGTAAAGCCTGAACTACTGATTTTCTTAGGAAAAGAGGTAAAAATAAGTGCGAGAATAAAAAGATGAATGAGCTATGATTTCATCATTTTTTGCTACAAAGATATATTTTATACATCATACATTACATTATCCCTTTTACTGAAAATGAAAGTGAAAAAACTTCAAAAAAATTAATAAAAAATAAAAATAAAATTGAGGTAAATAATGAAACAGTAGATCCGAACGAAGCCTCCAGCAAACCTTAATAACTTTGGAAGTTGGTTTTCATGTTAGTTCAACTTTGCCAACAAACGCACAACTATTCGTACAACTTCTCCCCCTAGAATTCCTTCTCAGAGTTAATTAGACAGAGCGTAAGGAATTGCAATCCACTAAAACCGCAAGTTGCTAAAGGAAAGGCACTTAGACATAGTTAACAAAATTTGAATTTCCTTCTAATTTGTCAAAAATTATTATAATAATTCCAAAGAGTAAAACAAAAAAAGGTTGAATAATGTTTAAAGTAAACGTTTAGAAAAAAAACAAAGAAGATACATTAGTGACATTATTGTAACAGTTTCATCCCCTTAACAAGGGTTTAATGTGCTCAGGATTTAGGGAGCATTCACCGGGGCAAAGGTGGGTAATCTAGAGTGATATAGGGGCCACCCTTCGTGTAGTTTCTATTGCACTGCTGCATTTTGAAAACAATTCTTACAATGACAATTTTACCACAACTTTAAAACTGTCCGGTAGGATTGATTGTCAAAAAGTGCACGAAAAAAGCGTAAAGTTGAAAAAAAAAACACTCAACTTTGACAATTTTTTTTTTATTTCTCGCTTACATAACGGGAAATCTAAGGAAAAATCGGGTTAAAAATTGTGCGAAAAATTTGTATTAATACAATGTTTAGAATAATTACTCTTAAAAAAACCACAAATGTTTAAAATCTAAAACAGTAGTAAGCCTACGTCACAAATTTTCCAAAAGCCCACTTTCAATTCATGTTTAATGGAATTTGAGCTTATTTTTTGATTCCCTTTATAGCCAAGTATCTCCAAATTTAATTGTGCAATAAAAACTCTATGTTCAAACTCCTTTAAGTAGAAAATACGAAGTTAATAAGAGCCAATCGTAGAAGGCTTTTTTAAAAATCTCAGTTAAATGAGAAATCTAATGAGCAAAGTAGTTCTCCGATCATGGAACGCCAAATTTTAGAGGCACATTTATCTCTCCTTTTTAATCTAAAAGTACAGGATGTACTTAATACTGAAATGATACAATAGTCGTACCAACAACCCCTTGCCAACAAAACTAATAAAGGTTGAAGACAAAGAAGAGTAAAATAACTATATTAAGTTCAAAGTGAATCTTTGTGGTGGTTGTTGAGAATATTTCAAAAAAAATCCATGGAGTAAAGAGGATGAAGGATTTTGATCTCAAAGATGCCGCAAAGTAGAACTCAAAGATCACTTTTTCGAGGTAAGGGAATATCAAATCGTATATTTCTGGAGACAAATTAAATTTTGAAATTTTAACATCATGCCACTTTGATTACTGAGGCAGTGAATACAAAAAATTGCGGTATTACGTTCATTCAGACTTTTTCTTAACGTAATTTTTTGAAATCTTGAATTTGTGATGATGCATTACAATGGATGATGTTTCTAAAACTGTCCACTGCTCTACGCTCAAAAAATAAAACGTCTCGGCTACTTCTAAACGCTCAGTACCAAACCTTAAAATTTATTTAAATTAATAAACTCGCTAATTATGTGTAAAACAAAAGAAATTGCAATAATCAACCCCAAAAATACACAAAACGCGGCCCAATTTCCCAGCCACACCGCGCTAAAAAGGGAAAAACCAACAAAATATTAATGTTTAAACCGCCCTAAAAATAAGAAAAAGAAATGAGAAATGAAATTAAAACGGTTGGAAAGTGGGGAGTTTTAGAACAAGGTGGGTAACCAGAGTGGGATCGCCCATGCCCCTCCGAAAGAGAGGGATCGCTGAGAGGAGTGTTAGGAAACAATTTTGGTTAGGACGAAGAGGAGGCAGCAGTAGACGGAGGAGCAGTAGACGCGGTCGGGGACTTCGTCAGGCTATGGTCGCCAGGGCAACTCCCCAATGTACCTGCTGATCGTATACCCAGACTCCTGTGTATAACCCTCCATCTAGGTGTATCCACTTCCTCCATCATTTCCCCTTAACTTCACACTGCTGTTCACTGTCTTTTTTCAACCATCATAACCTTTCCGGTTACCTCTTACCATATCTGTAGGTAACAATGTCACGAACTAATGGAATCCTACAATACCATCATACTTTTAATTAAAACAAGCTTTTGTGCTACTGTTTCCGATTATAACGATGTTCTAGCTCCGTATATATGAAACACTGAATACCTGGTTTACACTCCTACACATAATAAAAACAAACATATTGTCCATAAATCTTCTTAAATAAAATCAATTAAAACCTCCTTTAAATAACATCAATTTTTTAAAAGGCAAAATAATTGGAGTTTATTCTTCATAAAAATCCCACTAAGTCAACATGGAGCCGAACTTAAACTGAATATACTGTAACCGAACAGCTTGTCGATAAAACTGGTCGATTGTATTGTTAATACTTAATCAATGGACTAAGTTTTCGCTAGATGAACATGCTTGAGGTCCTCGAACCCGGAAATAAAGTGTATGTATGAGAGGAAGAGGGAAGAAGGAGAATTGATTAATGTAGCGGAAATAGATTCCCACTGGACAACTTACACATTAGAAAAAAGAAAATAATGCTTTACATACATCACAAATTTAAAATTGTAACAAAAAAACATTAAATTTTAAATAAAAAAAGATTTTTTGTAAACTGAATATGACTAAAAAGTAAATAAATATTCATACTACGTTTTTAAAAACTGTTCAAGGTTTGGAAAAGCTTATTTTTTTAAAACGGGAAATGAATTCCAGAATCTACTGCCTGTAATAAATAATGGAAAGCCTTTTCATAGGTAAACGTGCGGAGTATTTGTATAATGAATTCAATCAAGTCAGCTCTTGTCAGTTGCGTTTTGATTTTAAACTTATAACCAAGTGTTTTGGCGAAGCTACGAGAGGAAAGGCCGGTGTTGCGAAAACACCAGAACAGTATGACTAAAAAATAACTTACTCCAACTTTCACGATTTAGCCATTGCAAAGATAAGGATGAAAAATAAACTTGTGCATCATTTCTGATATTAAATATAATTTTAATGCTAGAATTCTATGTTTTAGACTTTATTATTCTATTCAACAGTTAGAATTTTTGTACAGAAAACAGCAGTAATCTAGATGAGGCATCAAAAAGTGGAAACGAAACATTTTTCTACGATATGTCGATAACGCTGGCTTATTTTATTTAAATAAGTACACTAGATACGGCCTAGTATACTGTTCACAATCTCTTGTTGGTTAGTCTAAGACATGGGCCCCCAAACTGCGGCCCCCTGAGGACATTTATCCGGTCCTCCCCGCATTTCCGGAAGGGGTATCTGTTTCATTGGTAGTCAGTGAGAGGAGCACTATATGTGGCGATGCCGCAAAGCGCTGCGTCGCTCATGTACAGTACTACTTCCGATGACGCAGGACGCACGCGTCACGGCTCCGAAAACAGTGTAAAATAACAGCCAGAAGTAGGAAGAAAAGCAAAGCACTATAACTAAACCGGACATTGACCAAAACAGGAGCCAAAAGCAGGTCCATAATTCCCACAGAAATACTGGGCAGTTTGGTGATTTAAATTTACTTGTTCTTTATTTGAAATATTCTATTTGTTCCCGTTTTGTTTTTTTTTACTTTAAAATAGTTTGTTTTATAGTCCGGCCCTCCAACGGTCTGAGCGACAGTGAACTGGCCCCCTGTGTGAAAAGTTTGGGGACCCCTGGTCTAAGAAATAGAGTTCATATTGTCACACCAAAATTAACAGAATTAACGTGAGGAATGAATACTCTGTAGTTCTCTAAATAGAGTAAATTAACGAAGTAATTATGTTAATAATTATGGAGCTACCAACTCTATTAGCCCTCTGTCTTAGAATTATTTTGGCCACTGCTGTAAAGATAAATTTACTAGAAATAATGCCTTCAGAAATTATTATGAACATACTTTTTATAATTTAAAATTTAATCACAAACTTTCTACTAAATTGGAATACAAGTTTTGTATTTAGAAATAAATCTGTAGATGAATAGAGTTAGAAAAGTGAACCCTTATCTTAGGGTGGAAACCAAACTCGCCCTTGTAGTTCGTTAAGCCTTGAAGGTAAAGACTGGTGGTAACCGCCATGTATTGTTTGTAGAAAGGGTTGCCTCTAGAGACTGATTGTGCTACTCAATGTTACCTAAGCCCTTTTCTTTGCCCATTCATTTTCAACTAGTTAACGAAAGGCTGATCTTATTTAGAAATTAAGGAAATTATCGAAAGACTGAAATAGGGGGGGACTCTAAATAAGTGAAAAGAGGGAGAAGTTAAATATTCCGCGAGATTATTGAATATTCTGAAGTTTACAATTAATTTGAAGATAAAATGATACATCTTACAGCGAACGATTGATATATTGCGCCATTTTTATTCGCCGTTTATTTTTAAATTGTCTATCTGACCGAGAGATCTGGAACCATTGTGTTACCATCAGAAAGTGGTTATCTTTAACTATTGTATAACGGCATTTCGTTATTCCTGAGGCTTTCTTGAAGAAGAGACAGGATTTCAACTTGAAGCTACAAAATTTCTTTCAATTGAAGAAGTCTTTTTTAAAATTTTGAAAATCTTTTCCAAAAAATTTAAAAATTTTTAAAAAAAGGATTTATTTAAAATGATGGCATCCTTCTACTAGCCCCTTCTTCTGGAATTTTGAGGTTGTCTGCAAATATCTCGACCATTAGGTTGAGTCATTAGACACAAACTTAAAGGACAGTTCAATCTCTCTTACAAGAACAAGAAAAATGAACAGCTGATATGTTAAGTTATAATCAAAGTATTATAATCTTTTCTCACTGCATTGTTAAACTAATAAATCTTAAGATATATCTTGAAGACATATCAAGTAATAAATCTTGAAGGAGTTTTGAAAAGCGTTTGGTGGTTTGGTAGCTATCCAAATTTAAAAATAAAAGAGTCAAAGAACAATTTCCTAAGACATATCCTCCTGTAGAAGTGTTCAATTATTCTAAAGAAAAAGTTGTTTGCCTGAACTAGAAAATAGTACGGCTATAAAGCACATCAACGAGAACGTAGAACGACTAACGATTATGGCATGTTGTTCAGGTTGGTCATAGTGTGATAAATAGATAAAAAATGCTCTCCAAGATGGAGTAGTTTTACAGTCTACAGTTTGCACTATTATCATATTTGGAATATATTTATTGTTCGGATAGCTTAGGTTACATTTCATTTCTGCAATATATAACAATATAGCGAGATTTTGAAAACATATTACTTGATTTGTATTAAGTCGTAAATTTTACAAAACATATTACAAACTACACATAAAATGAAAAAGCAATAATCTAGTGAAAAAAAACTCTGTACTAAGTTTAAAAAACGCAGCATAGAACAGTTCAACAAAGTACTTCCAATACAGCAAATCATCATTTGAAGTACATTGCAATGAATGTCTATATAGGCTGCAGACTGCAGTAGACACACTTCAATGACAGATTGCTGCATCTCTGTTTGCCTTTGCATAATTCATACACTATTAAATAGATCCGAGATTTACATAGAGAAGCTTTATTGCATTCATTTATCATTTTATATTTTTAACTATTTCTCACTATTGTAAGGAAAATATTGCGTTGTGCTAAATTTTGGGAATTAGGTTTACAGTGGAAATATGTCTATTTTTGAATTTCCCAGTGCCCGGAAAATGGTCTGCGTGTGTCTCAACGCAAAAATATTTTTTTCTCTCGTTTATTTGTGCTACAATCAGCGCGTTGGCGCTATAAGTAACAATGACAACCCTGGACAGTAAACGAGTGGAGAATTTATCCAGTGGTAACACTCCAAAACACTGAATTATTAGACACTCTTCTCGCTAGAGAGGAGATCACGAGGCCACCGTCTTACAAGACGTCGTGTTGGGATGTCAGGACGAGTTCTAGTAGAAAAGATTTCGAGCTAGATGATTTACGTGTGAATACAGGTTGAAGTGGAGTTTCCTGTATAAGGTTTTGGCGACTTGGGTGATAAAAAGAATGTTAAGATCTGCGGGTATTGGAGCAAGGTTAGAGACATAAAAAGAACGTTTACTGTGGATCAAAGCATTTTAGATTGTAGAGATTGAATTCATTGGAGATAGGGGCGATTGGTTGTATTCCACAGCTCTATTCAATACACCCCTTTAGGTTTTAAAATTACTGTATAAATAAACATAAATTGTCAAATTTCTTTAGACATAATTTGATATAGTTTACATTTAAAAGGAACCCGAATATTTAAAGATAACTCATCAAATTCTAAAATATAAAAAATTGCCCTTGATTTCATCCACATTCAGACAAAAAAATGAACTCAAATTTCCATCATTTTGGAGAAAAGAACCAAATAAAATTTACATTTACAGATCGTGACGATTCTATTCTACAATAAACAGACCAAAAAAAATACTTTCCTATCTCCAGTAGTGTGCAATGAAAAGGAGAACAGAATAAATAGAAAGAGCGGCCGACTGGGGACTCTCCACGTGACTCTGGTATAAATCTCTTCAATTGGCAATCAGAGTGTACGCCAAGGATGTTTCAGAGAGTAAGAGGATGAGGTGACGCTAAAAGAATTGTAAGTGTAGATGGAAGAAGCGAGCAAGGAAATAAAAGCAATATGTCCCCTTGTACTACAACTTCACACATAAACTTTAACCTAAATGTTCTGTTTTTCTTATAGCACAAGGAATTTCATAAAAATATATAACAAAATGTTTTACATAAGTATGAATATTACAACAAAACGTAAACTTTTTACGGAAATATCTCTACAGTAAAACCAGAATTATGATAATTTTTCTAGTAATTTTGAGCAGATTAAATGCCTTGTTTCAATTATAATTGCAACGAGTGCACTTGTCCAATAAAAACAAGGTAAAAGTTAATAATGTAGTCAAAATATCCAAAGAAGAAAAATTATGGAACGAATGTTGATAATTTCAGAACATCGTAATGATTGAAGAACTAAGGTAAATCACCTATTTACATTGGTAATGTTAAACAAGTCGATATTTTTTAAAACAGAATGTATTTACAACTGAATAATCAATGCTTTAGTTCATTAATAATAGCCAATGCCTTAGGAATAAACAAAAAACATCAGCTGATTAGTGAAAATACTGGTGGAACCTGCATTAAGACTGAAATATGCAACATCTGATCGGTTGAAATGTTGTCCTGAAATTGGCATTTTGAGTTCGTGAGGAAAATCAAATGAAGTTAATTAATTGTGTATTTGGAAACTGCAAATTAAATTTTAAGCTGTTTATTGCCAATAAAATTCAATATTTAAACACAAATTTTAGTAATAATAAAAGCCACAGGATAATTTTAGGAAGCCACAAGAAGATAACTGAAAAAGAAAAAAAGAGGGGATACAAAAAAGTCAAGGGTGACTTGAAATGTTTAATAATAAATGAGATGGAAATCACTGGTTGGGAAGTAAAGTCAATAGAAACATTGAAACTGTCGCCATTGAACCCTAAGAACATCCTGTAGATTTACGAACTTACGTATTCTTTCTCCAATTAGATATAAAAGAAGGCCAATTAGATTTTGGATTTAATCCAGAAATACGAGGGTCGTTTGAAAAATCCGTGCAAAGTCAGAGAGATAGCACCACTGGCGCGTATCGAGGTTATGTTTAGTTAGTAGCATCTCTTGGAAGAACACACACCAAGTTTCAGCCAGATTGGTCTATTTCTATGTGTTTGGCATTCGTTTGAATCGAGGAAGTCGAGTGATTTTCAAAAAATGGACAAAAAAGAATTTCGTGTGTTGATTAAACACTACTTTATGAAAGGCAAAACGCCTCAGAAGACTAAAGAGAAGCTTGATAAACATTATGGTGACTCTGCACCTTCGATTAGAACAGTTTATAAGTGGTTTCAAAATTTTCGGAATGGCCATATGGGCACAAGTGACGCTGAACGTTCTGGACGCCCTGTTGAGGTTGCTACTCCAGAAATCATTGATAAAATCCATGATATGGTGATGGATGACAGAAGAGTGAAGGTGCGTGAGATTGCTAGTGCTGTGGGCATCTCGAATGAAAGGGTACATAATATTTTGCATCAACATTTGAACATGACAAAGCTATCCGCAAGATGGGTGCCGCGATTGCTCACGCTTGACCAAAAACGAAATCGTGTGAAGTGTTGCAAGGACGGTTTGCAGCTGTTCCAGAAGAATCCGCAGGACTTTAAGCGTCGTTTCGTCACTGTGGATGAAACATGGATACATCACTACACTCCTGAGACCAAAGAACAATCTAAACAATGGGTTACCAAGGGGGAATCTGCGCCAAAAAAGGCGAAGACCGTTCCTTCGGCCGGAAAGATTATGGCGACTGTCTTTTGGGATTTGCAAGGAATAATCCTCATCGACTATCTGGAAAAGGGTAAAACTATTACAGGTGCATATTATTCATCGTTATTGGACCGTTTGAAAACCGAGCTGCAAGAAAAACGCCCACGATTGGCCCACAAAAAAGTCCTTTTCCATCACGACAACGCACCAGCTCACACCTCAGCAGTTGTGGTCGCAAAATTAATGGAAATAGGGTTCCAACTCGTTTCACATCCCCCCTATTCTCCAGACTTGGCTCCCTCGGACTACTGTTTGTTCCCCAATATGAAGAAATGGCTGGCGGGAAAAAGATTTTATTCAAACGAGGAGGTGATTGCAGAAACGAATGGCTATCTTTCAGACTTGGACAAATCCTATTATTCGGAAGGGATCAACAAACTAGAGCAGCGTTGGACGAAGTGTATAAGCCTAAAAGGAGACTATGTTGAAAAATAAAAAAGGTTTACCCCAAAAAATTAAGTAGTTTTTATTTTTGCACGGACTTTTCAAACGACCCTCGTAAAAGAGAGATTTCAAACGTTTTGGTAAAACCACATATTTGAAGATAGTGTCAGATATATTGTTGCACTTCTAAACTCCTTAATTTCATTTAGAAAAAACAAAAAAAATGTTCACAAATTAAATATTCATCGACCTTTAAGTTTATATTTTAATCATTAATACCCAAAAATTCGTTTTAGGGCAGTTTTATTGAACGTTGACTGTTCACTGTTCCCACAAAAATGAGATTTCGGTGCAATTAACGGTTCTACATTCTAGATAATGTTAGTAAAAATTAAACATTTTTAAAATACAAAATTAGAAACCAAACTTAGCAGTAGAAGAAAGGCGGTGTGATGTGTTTTGGTTTTCTCAAAAAGGAATTCAATACATTATGGTTCTCCATTAATCTAGGCCTATCATTTTTATAATATTTTACTGCAAGACATTTTAGACGAGTTCAGTAGTCTTCTCTCCTAAGTAAAGTTTTCTTGTAGTAAACCTGATTAATCTTAAAGGCAACTAAATTAGTAGTAAAAAGTTTCTAACTAATTTGAAGAAAATATTTGATTTAAAACTTAAGCAATTTAGGCGAAGATAGTATCGTATAATTTAAAGACAAAATTACAAACAACCAAACTAATGTTATTCATCAAAATATTAATTTTACCAATAAGTATATCCAAGAAGAAATAAAGATTTCGGGAGTTAGGAGTTCCTGTCGTTTAGAGGAAGAATGCGAGAGGACGAAGAGAGAATAATTACTCTTCTGTCTTCACCCAGAAGGGGATGATAAGAACAGATGAAATAGGGAAATGAGAATAATGGAAGCTGAGACTTCTGTTTCTGTCAATTATGAATGCAATCTTCTTCAAAAACTTACCAGCTTTCCTACTTTGGACTCATTATATATGTAAAGTTAAAACAATGCTTACTAGGGGCAATTAAAACTACAATAAGCATGAAGAAGAAGAAGAAGAAGAATGCGGCTAAGAGTAATTCTAATGTTAATGGAAAACTTTTTCTTGAAAAGTGGCTTCATTAATTTTAGCCACCAAGAGGAGCCAGTTTAAGCGAAACTCGATGAAAGAAAATTATTCAAATTTAATGTAATTTCTATTAAATTGTTTTTGGTTTCATTTTCTTTTCTTTAATTTGTTCTTACTCGATAATAGAAGGTATTAGGAAGAAGAATCGAGCGTTTCGATTCTCTATTCTGCATTTTGATCGGCAATATTTGTTCTTAAAATGAATTCTCGGAGCCGTTTTGTACAAATAAAGGCCTAAAGCAGGGAGATGCCCTTGCCTGCCTGCTCTTTAATTTGGCTCTGAAATGGGTTGTAAGAAGGTCTAGCATACGGACAAATGGCACCATTTTAAATAGAACCATTCAGCTGTTGGCGTATGCAGAAGATGTAGATCTGATTGGTCGATCAAGAGGTGCGACAGAAATAGGTCTTGAGGTGAATCAAGCAAAAACAAAGTATATGTACACTTCTGGAGTGGAGCAGAAACAGGATACTGTGTAATTCGGAAATTACACCTTCGAGTGGGTGTATAATTTTATTCATCTAGGCACGCATGTGAATTCCGACAACAATGTGCACAGTGAAATTAATAGAAGAATCCTGCTGGCTAACAGGACATACTTTGGTTTGCAACATCATTTTAAAAGTCAGTTACTCTCCAGGTCTACTAAGATTTATAAGACGCTTAACGTACGCCTCAGAGTGCTGGGTCACCACCAAAAATGACGAGCTTGTTCTCCTTAGGTTCGAAAGAAAAATTCTTCTAAGGATTTATTGGAGCCATTTTGGATGGCAAAACATGGAGACGGAGAAGTAATGCAGAACTAAGGAGTTTGTACAGGGACCTCGACGTGGTGAGTGTGGTGAAGTTTGGACGCCTTCGTTGGGCAGGACACGTAGCCAGAATGAATCCCGAGGAAATACCACACAAGATAATTAAAGAAAATATAGATGGCACGCGACGAGTGGGCAGACCGAGGTCGCGATGGAGTGTTGGTGATTCGAAGGATGCAAGAACTCTCCTTGGTGTCCGAAACTGGATGGTGGCAGCATTGGACCAGGACAACTGCCAAACTTTGATAGAGGAGGCCAAGATTCGCGCAAGCGAGTTGTAGCGCTAGTTAAGAAGAATATTTGTTCTTAGGGCTCCTCAGCAATATAAATACAAGTTATTAAGAATGGACGTATTAAAAAAAGATCGAGTTGAGAAACTACCCAATTTTATAGCATCATAATCAGATAGTTTTTAAAATGCATTTTTTAGCTTGTCTATACATTAATACCAGTTTAATATTAAGTATAATTGAATAAGCACATATGATAGAACCTAGTCACTAATTTGGCGTTATACTAGATACGAAGTTAAGTTGGATAGAACATGTAAATTCCTTAGCTAAGATGGGCGAAAACCAGCTGGAATTTACGAAAAACCTAACGGGTACTAAACAGGAAGCGAGTTGCTCAAGATTTGCCTCATCCTAAACGATTAACTCCTTTAAAAAAGTACAAAATAAAGCCCTTAGGATTTATGAAGGTTGGTGCAAAATCCACGACGATAACAGTTTCACTAATATGATGGGAACAAAGTACCAAATAGTAGGGACAAAGCTATTTTATTGTTCTTTAGAAAAGTCTGCATATACTCATCTCCTTTTTAAAGGAAACGTCTGGCAGCTGACCATCGTTACGAATCACAACCAACTCTTTTAATTTAGGGCAATTCGACATCTGGAGGCAGTGGCGCCTCGCATGTTCCAAGTGCAAAAATTACTGTTTTTCATCGGGTTAATAAGTAAACCTCTAAGTAAACAAAAAATTAGTATACAAAATATGGGTATTTTAGTAATATATTTTAACTAAGTCTGGATTTTTTTGGTCTGTAAACCAATTGATTAAAATAAGATCATACATCTCACGGAAAGCAAGAAAAAAGAAATGAAAGAAGAACCCTCTGATCAGTTGAAAGGTCACCGCGAGTTGGAAAACTCGACGGAATATGTTTTAAGGCAAGCTGATGCAAAAGACAAGAAGGATTGGAGAGTCGGCTCAGTAATCAGTTCAAGATGAATTTATAAGAGGAGGAAATATCTTTGGAAAAAATGTTTGCACTTATTACGTAATTGAGGAGTGAGTGATGTGTTTACTTCTAATCACTCACTCTCATATACAACAAAATATTCTCAAGAGTGAATATACACATATTAGAAACATTAACACTGAATGTATATCGTTGATAATGTTAGAGCAAACACACCCAAATCAGAAACGGATATTGAAAGAGGGGAATTAGATCATTGCATGATGTCAACTAAAGACGATGAACTAATTAATATTTTGGAAAGGCCTGAAGTGAGTCGTCACTATCTTGTCCTAGGTACACAAGAAAAGTACCAATTCGATATAATTGTCGCAGCATGCAAAATAATACGAAATACTTCGACTCATATCACAACCAATCTCATTTCTTAGTAACTGCGTTTACACGCTGTGATTTTTAAAATATCACATTCCAGTTCGTTTAAAATTCAAATAGAGTAACATCATTTGCAATTATTGCGTGGCTAATGTACAAAATACGAATACAAATTTATTACTATGACAGGCATACACAAATTAACTCTTTTGCAAAAAAATTATGAACGGTTCTTGAGAAATCCTATTAATAAAAGATTCAAATGTTACGAATTGTAAAGGTTCACTACATCTAGGATGAGCTTTATTAAAAACAGGTAATAAGTTCTAGTTTATACAGTACTTTTTATTTCTTTCCCAACAACTTACTAATGTTATTCAATGAGCTCTGCATTAACTCTGAACTCCTCAGCCTCATAAATTTACTATGAATAATGAAGATATTTGTAATCAGAATCTTATTCCACCTCCTTTAAGGCAGGTTCATTTAGGTTCTTTCTCATTTATTTCCAGCCCTTTCGACACATATTAAAAAAGAGAGAAAAAAAAGGAATAGTTGCTAGTTTAGTTACCAACATAAGGTTACAAAAAAATCAGTAGTTTATCCTTTATAGCTACTAAAATAAATTTTCTCTCAAGATAATCTAGTAAGAGAAAACGAACCAATTATTTCTTAAAGTTTCTTATAGCTGTTCACAAACAACACTTAGGAGAGCCTGAACAATTCTTTTACAAAGCAATGTATTTGGGTTATATTGAGTTTAACCTCTCTTCAACATGTTCTTAAGATTAGAAAATAACTACTAGTCTTATTTTTGACGGAAAAACTAGAATAGGAATATTTTTAACTCTTACAATTTGCTTTTTCATGGCACTATATCCGAGTGAATCTCTCAATAAATAATAATCAATTAATAATTAAATAGAGCAATGAAATTACAAATAAGAATACAAATAATTAAAAAATATACATTACTATTTATAAGAAATGACAAAATGACGACTCTTGAAGATAAAAATAGAAAAACTACTAAAATCAAAACGTATAACTGACTAATATCAAGTTAAGACTTTAATAATGCATCATACGAGGTCTGTAAATTAAGTAATGAGACTGATTTTTTTATTCAAAAAGAATTACAATTCTATATTGTCACCTTCAAAATAACTTCCTTCTGAAGCCACACAGCGCTGGAGAACGTTTCTTTCACTCCTCATAGCAGGGCTCGAACTCCGCTACTGGAATAGCCTTCAGCTGATCGATTACAGGAGGCTGAGGAGCCATAGGAATGTTTTTACTGGCCAAAAACTCGTTTATTGAAATCAACCTCTCCAAGGCCCAAAAAAGCAAGGATGGCGAAGTCGAAGATCAATTGCATGCTGATTTGTTTTTTCAATATCCACGGAATCGTCCACAAAGAGTTTCTACCTCAAGGTCAAACGGTCAATCAACACTTTAACCGAAAGATGTTCTTGAAAAACTTCGAAAAAGGGGTCATTCGTGTGAGACCAAACATCAAGAACAAGTGGGTTGTTGCATCACGATAATGCTCCTTGTCACACAGCAATTTCAATAAACCAGAGTTTTTGGCCAAGTAAAAACATTCCTGTGGCTCCTCTCAGCCTCCTTATTCGCCTGACTTTGAGTCCTTGTGACTTTTTTCTCTTCCCGAAGTTGAAAAATCACCTCAAGGGGAACTCATTTTGGGACAGTCGAAAACATTCAAACGGCTGTAACCGACCAGCTGAAGGCTATTCGAGTATAGGAGTTAGAGCACTGCTATGAGGAGTGGAAGAAACGTCTCCAGCGCTGTGTGGCTTCAGAAGGAAGTTATTTTGAAGGTGACAATATAGAATTGTAATTCTTTTTGAATAAAAAAATTTTAAAAAATCAGTCTCATTACTTAATTTACAGACCTCGTACAATATCTACAGTTTAATAATAATAACAATACAAAAACAATAAAATCTACTGATAAAAAAGTCGGCCAGAAAAATGAGAAAACTCAAAATTCTAATCAGTAAATTCATATTTTTTTTTTTTTTTTGGCATTGGCTTCCGCCATACAGCCAGCATCGTCTAGGTGCTTATCACTAGAATATCACTCACTCTCCATTCTTACCTACAAATACATTCGCTTCACACATTCATCATTCTACTATATCCAACTATTTACATGCAAACTTACAACTAATGGATGGATCAGTACTCAATATTACTGCCATCCTTATAGCTTAACCGAAATTAAAATCACGTAATCCTTCTCGAAGCATTTTCTTCCATTCATTCTAATTCGGCTATAGCTTTTAAATACATTCATATTTCATTGCTAGCTCTGCAATCGACTTAAGCACATAAATGTTGGTGGAGAATATAATGTCTTCGTAGCGAAATGGTGCATCTAAATACCTGTATAAGTCGTCAAACAATTGTTTCCTTTCTCCTACATAATGTGGACATATCATTATTATATGTTTGAAATCCTCCTCCTCATTGCAATCTACGCAAAGAGGAGAGGACCTAAAAATTCATATCTTGTTGCCTAGTATCGATTATGTTGAAAGCACCAGAAGATCTTTTACTTATTGCGGAAATTCACAAAGCAAATAATCTCATCTCATTGTTGGAACTAAATCTATCGATTATACTGTAACTTGTGACCTTTATCGTTCAGACATTCAGTTTTTCCCAACACATATTGATCATTGATTCGTCCAGACATATTGACCCTTTCAAACTAACAATGTTGAAACCTTTATGAACTTCTGTTAAAAAACGACATTTACGTTTTTTTTTCCTCTCCTTGAATCTAGGTCCTGTAGTTCAAGTTTATTTTTAATGTTTGAGGTGAATAGGTGATTGTCATTATGAATATTTAATTGAAAAAATGCTTTCTAAAATTTCAACTTTTTCGAGAACTTAGGCCAGTTTTAAAGGGATCATATACTTAAAATATTTCTTTTATTTACCTATCAAATAAACTTATTATTTTCTTACAACACAGGTTCCCAAAGATAAGAGAGGTCATGGATCTACAAGTGACGAAATAGAATATTGAGAAATCATAGAGGATACCATCAGTTCCAATGCAACTGATCCTGAGCTGCGACCAACTTCACACAATCAATAGAAAGAGTACCAATATGGATTTAAAACTACAGAGTACAAATTATCTAATAATTTACAATCTACCAGTATAATATAATATAAAACATTTTTTTATAAAAAGATTTTGTTCTGGTTCAATAAGAACAGATTTCTTCAATTATAAATTTAAATTTTGACAGCCTTCTTGATTCCAATCATGTTTAAAAAACGTGATCGATATATACAAAAAGTTACTTCCAAAAATGATTGTGTACAATCAATAATTTATCAAAAGGCCAGCAAAAGATTGGAATTAAAAAATAAAAAAAATAGAGATTAATAACTCTCTGGTAATAATAATGTAATAATGTTCTTGAAAAGGATTTTGATAAATAACAAACAATAGTCAAGTAAGTCAACGCTGAAGTCAAAAATGACCAAGGAAAAAAAAAATTATCAAAATTTGGTACTTTTTCTAAATTAATGAAATATTAGTTTTATTTTAAAAAAATATATTATAAAAAGACCTCTGAGCAAGGATTTTCATATTTAAATTCCAAATTCTGTAAATCTAGACTGCTGAAATGAATAGGGATTAATTGATTGAAGTATATTTTTTCAGATGGGATTTCAGAGCTATCCTGGTGGTTAGATTGCAGGATTAAACCAAGAGAGTTCTTTTCTCGCTAAGATGTAGTTGGTTATCCTTTATACTCTCTAATTTCACTTCATTTACAGCTAATTGGATGGGCCAAAGAGTCTTCTTCTGGGATGGAAAGAGGTGACATGAGATCAAGTAATGGTTATCCTTAACTTCTGCCTTCCACAGCTCTTGCTAAGACTTCATTGATAACCCTAGATGAGTTCAGTTGGAGGCCCAATAGATCTATTTGGTTGCCTCAATAAAATATTTAAATAATAATAATAAAATAAATAAATAGAATTATTTATAAATTTGTCCATTATTATTATGTTATGTTAGTATTTACTTTACCAAGAACATCAAAGAACAGTGAAGCTGTTAAAGAAGAAGCATCAGTGGCAGGCCAGGTTAAGCAGACAGATAAGAAATAACCGTAGTTAAGCGATGGTAGACCACAGATTGGAATTAAGCTAGCAATAGTAAACTTAACAAAGCAGTTTGTGTACACCAACAAAGCAGTTAGTTCATTTGTTTATTAAGTTAAATTCCTTACTTTAATGTACAAAAACCGCATCAGTATTTCGCAGCTAGTTCTATTAAACGTTATTCGTACTAGAATCTATTGCTTTAATTCCGCAAGTATATCTCGTAAAGTTGCAATGCAACAACATGAGAAATGAGTACACAAATTTTGTACACATTTTCCTACCGGGGGAAAAGAAGCTCCTGATGAAGGGCTACTGATAATAGAAACTTTGAGAAATAATAAAGAAACTGATCTTTATAAAAAAAAAAAACAACGTTTGACTTTGGGCAGTGCCGATAACAATTCTTATTTTGAAACTAGATTATTACTTTCGCAGACACGCGCATAGTTCATTTCTGAAAACTACTTTTTCAGCCTCAGAGGATCTTTTAACTGTAAAAACTCCAGATCTAACTTTTACTATAACATTTCTACAGCTAGTGCTGCACGAGAAACGAGACAAATCTCGGTCTCGGTCTCGGTACCGAGACCGAGACGAGACTTGAGCAACCGAGACCGAGATCGAGATATGATATATATCTCGTCGAGAAATCTCGGTCTCGTCTCGGTTTTTCAAATATTAATTTTTAGCTACAAAATTATAAAATTGTGTTCTTTATTAATAAATAATTATTACGGGTATTGAATTAATTATTAAAAGATACGATTTTATTATATATGTTCAATATTACTACATCTATTTGACTTCGAATTACATAAGTAAAGTAAGCAAAGTAAAGTAATCGCCTATTTTTTCAGGTGCGGCTTTACGTCCAACTACCAATTAGGTGTCACGGACGGAGGCGACTAGCAAACATATTTTACTATAAATTTCTCGTATTAAACATTAAATAAAATGCAAGACCTAAGACCGGGAATCGAACCCAGTACCACAATACATATTAGCTTCGCAGGTCTCGCACCGCTCGGCTGCCACGACCCCCTTCGAATTACATAATTTTTACATAAATTCACTAAATTTCACTATTCATATCATTCAATTTCATAAATTTCACTATTAATAATCTAATACTTTGAACTTTGATATTATTTGAATTATATTTTAGAATTTTGGAATTAGTGAATTTGAAAAAAAAGACTATCTATGCACCCAAAAAATATTGCCACAAATTTTCGTTTTTAAGATACACTTTGCCCAAGCATTGATACATAAAAGAGCTTTTACTGAGTCAGAAGTTAAAGAAGATCTTCTATTGGTCATTATCATCGCAGCTTGTGAAAATAATCTTTCCGATGGCACTGAAATTGCACAGATACTAAAAATATCTTTCGCCATTCTAGACAAATTTTTGAAGGAATTCTCAAGTGTTTTCCACCATTCTAAAATGTCAACGTCTACTGGTGCTTGGTCTAATTTGGTGTAATTAATTATTTCTGTCTTCCATGCTTCGGTGATATTTGCTGATTTTTGAGCAAATGGTGCAAAAATATTGATGCAGTCGTCGACGTCGTCAAAAGGTAAATCATCAGATTCTTTATCTTCACCAACAGCCATAACTAATGGAGCGGGAAGTTTGTTGGGAGGTGTATTTTTTATTTCACGAATCGACTTGTTATAGCAGGCAGATATGTTATTTGGGTCTTTCATTTGGCGCGTTTTTAACATTTGTTTGAAATTATATAAAGATATATAACAGTAATAGTAATATATGATGCATTGAAGTGTAAGTAGTTGTCTTCTTTTACACACATTTTCATTACCAATATATAAATTAAAATAATTATTAGAAAATAATAACATTTTTTGAAAAGGTTATTAATAGCAAACCGCTTTTAATACTTAAACAAAAATTCAAAAAACCGAGACCGAGACCGAGATATCTCGACGAGACCGAGACCGAGATCGAGATTGCATAAAGTCTCGCCTCGTCTCGGTCTCGTGCAGCACTATCTACAGCAAAATTTCATTTTATTACCGTTCTGATGAAATGTGGCAATAGTATTTCATGTAAAGATTAGACGTTATGAACTGTTTTTCAAATTGTATTATGCATTTAAAAAATTAAATATCTTTGGAAAACTCGGAATTAAAAGAAAATGAGTTTCAACACAAGTTTTATTTTACTTTAAGGTAAAATAAAATCGTGCATTCGCTCCGGACTATTTGAAATCTAAAGCTTGGTATACAATAAATTCAGCATTTTATAGCACAAATCATGATTGCAGAACATGAAATCACTAATCTTCAACCATAAATAGTAACTGTATTTTATATTGCTTTCATTTAGAACAAATAAATATCAATTGAACAAGTAGTAAGTTACTACCAACAAAATAAACGGGTCATAACTTAAAAAAGCCAAGTATTAATGCACTTTTAGTATCGTTAACGTGTTATAGTTTTGTTTTGAAGCTATAATTCAATTAAAGAGCAGAAAACGTAATTTTTGAAGCTTATTATACATGTGCAAAACTTGCTCGAACTTTTACTGTTTTATTACCAATTTCAGTCATTATTTTTTCCCAAAGCTTTCGACCTGAAGACTAGGTCCATCTTCAGAGCTTAAGCTTATTAACAACTGTAATTTGTTAAATCTAAAGTGTTTACGTACTGGGAAAAAAAATAATAATAGTATTATTTAATATAAGGTAATAGCGTAAGCCCTGAAGATGAACTTAGTACCTACGTCGAAAGCTTATTCCAGCAAATTTAAACCAAGAATTTTTCTAAGTGGTGCATCAATTTCAACAACCACTCCTGTTGTATTCGAAAAAATAGAAATAATGCTGTTACAAAAAATTTTTAGTAAGCCTTAAGAGTCTATTGGTTACGTCCAAAATTATTTATACATATATGTAAGTTAAACCATAGATTGTTGTTCATTCTTTTTGGTGACTGATTTCATAGTTTGAATGGGATTGAAAAAATAAATGCCATTTCAGTCTAGTAAAATTTATTTTGCCGAGCTTTCGACCTAGGGCAGGGGTCGGCAACCCGCGGCTCGCGAGCCGCGTGTGGCTCTTTTATCCAAATTTTGTGGCTCTTTAGCCCTGTCCAAAATAAATTGTATATTTCAATTTTATTGAAACAAATGCAAATTTCATTTATTTAAATGAAGATATTTTTTCACAAAGAATTTTAAATGTGATAGGTTTGAAATTGAATAGAATTATTTTAAAATTAATTACGTAATATATAGGACTGCCGCCATTTTCATCCAAACACAGGTTTAGTTATTATTTATTTGTTTATTTACTTTGCAATATGTGAAAATAAATATAAAAAACATTTAAATGTTATTGAATATCATAAAATAATAATTTGTGAATACAAATGATCTACAGAGTTGTTTACACTACCATCCTTGCGGCTCTTGGTAAGATTTATTAAAATTATTTAAGGAGAAATGGCTCTCTACTTAAAATAGGTTGCCGACCCCTGACCTAGGGACTTGAACAGACAGTCCATGAACAGACAAGACAGAAGACACACCAACCCTGAAATGTAATAGTATTACTTTCTAAACTTGCCCTGAAGATGACCTAGTCCCTAGGTCGAAAGCTCGGCAAAATAAATTTTACTAGACTGAAATGGCATTTATTTTTTCAATCCCATTCAAACCATAGAAATTAAATTTGTTATTAAAATAATTGGCACTTATTTTTCATTATCTACCTACCAACAAATAAACAAAAAAAAATTAAGAAATAGAACTAGACTTAAAAGACAAGCAATGACGAAACGTGCGAAACTACTTTACAGATTACTTGGACGACGCTCCAAATTACCCATAGAACTCAAACGATTAATATACAGTACTATCCTCAAACCTATGGTGGACTTACGGACTAGAGCTGTGGGGTTCAGCCAAACCTACAAACATACGGACAGTGCAAGACATTTCAGTCAAAACTCCTCCGACAGATAGCTGACGCTCCTTTCTACGGTGACTAACCTCACTCTTCACACCGACCTCAACATTCCCTTCGTACACCAACTCGCCAAGACTAAATATCAAAAATTCCATACTGCTCTCCCTAAAATTGCTCAAATCCTCTTGTACAGTCTCTCGCCTCCTCTGACATCCCTAATACTCCTCGACGACTGAATCGCCAGTGGCCCCGCGACTTCCTTGAGGTCTGAAGAACTAATATCTACTCTCTCCTACTCATATTCTCCTCTTCACATTCCCCTATCTCATCTAGAGAGTGCTACCGCTGGGTAGCTTCTCTCCTCCTGCTCTTCCCGCACCAGTTCATCTCATTCACCTCCTATTTACTTATTATAATATAATAAGTAAATAATTATATATTTATACAGATTGTCAATTACAAAATAAATTTAAAAAAAAAAAATTAACCAGTTTTGGAAATCTGAAAACCCGAATTATTGGAGAGATTATTATAGACTACTTTTAACATTGTTCTCTGATGAAAGAAGGGGTCAATGTACAGTAAAGCATTTATATCGTATTCAGCTTGTAAGATTTATGAACTTGACGCATCATATTCTTCGTTTTGATGAAGAGAACATGAAAATCGCCGAATTGCAGCTACTGTAAATCTATTTTTTTTTATTCTTGGTCCAGAAGACCTTCGGGACGGAACGCTGGGGCACAGGTCCTGTCGTATTTTAAATCGAGGCCTTAACACTCGTCAGGTTAAATTTTTAAACTGACCATTTCTTTTAAGGAAGTGAAAAAAAGAATAAGAACTGGCAGCATTCTAAATGCCCAGATAACAGCCAGAATAAAAGTATCCTGAGACTGTTTTAAAAATCACAGCAAATTGGATGTGACAAAGTAGATGGGCGTGTTTAACTCTATGGGGGGTTAGAGAGAGAGAGCAGGTGCAAGAAGAACAAGGACAGATGTAAGGAAGCTGTATGAATCATTGATCTGAGCGGTAAGGGACAAAGAGGGCCAGACCGCTTGAACTGTGTGAGGCACGCGACACATACTGATGCGAGGTTTACACATAAACGTAAGTGGTGGGGGATGTATCTGTAACGGTCAACTATGTGCTGTAATTATGTACGAAGTTTGTAAGGGATTTGCTGCAAAAAAAAATGTTTATTTATTTACAAACTCAAACTGAAGTCTTGCACAGAGGCGGCTTCCTTTTTTTAGATAAGAGTTATGGTCTGCAGTTTTTTAAATTATTTATTGGTCTTCATGTGCCTTACAAATATGTTATTTAATATTTACTTCAGTAATTCAAGAAAACGTGCAATGTCCAGAAGTTTACAATAATAGAAGTTTTAGAACCTGTAGTACGAAAATATTTATTGTTATGAACAAGAGTTGAGGTATTTTGCCCATACAAACTTGGCGAGTGGGTTTCGTCTGGAAGAGAGAGTAAACAGACCTCCCATGGCCGAGTAATCAAAACTGCTAACGCCATGTTACTTGGGAGAAAAAAAAGTTATATTTGTACATCGCTGCTTAAATTTACATATGGTTTTGGTTAACCATAGTTATCGATTGTAATTATTTGTTGATTTCTTTCTACACAAACGTTTTTGCCTACACTGTTTTATTAATAATCAGACAAAGCAGCTTCAAATTATTAGTAGCCTTCATATTCTGTCACTAGAGAATAAGAGCCATAACTTTACTTTATAATCGTGAATAGAATAATTACCACATTATTAAACAATTGGTGTAACAATTATTTATAATAGTGTAGCTAATATTCTTTTTTTGCCTTTTTTTTTGGCATTGGCTTTCGCCAAACAGCCAGCATCGTCTAGGTGCTTATCACTAGAATATCACTCACTCTCCATTCTTACTTATAAATACATTCGCTTCACACATTCATCCCTCTACTATATACAACTATTTACATAAACTACAGCTAATGGGTAGATCAGTACTCTATATTCCTGCCAACCTTATAGCTTAACCGAAATTAAAATCACCTAATCCTTCTCTAATCCTTTTCTTCCATTCATTCTAATCGGCTATAACTTTTAACTACACTCATATTTCTTTGCTAGCTCTGCTACAGATTTAAGTACATAGATGTTGGTGGAGAATATTATGTTTTTCGTAGCGAAATGGTGCATCTAAATACCTGTATATGTCGTCAAACAATCGTTTCCTTTCTACCACATAACGTGGACATACTTATCATTATTATATGTTTGAAATCCTCCTCCTCATTGCAATCTATATTCTATTCTATATTCTACATTGTAATATTCTAAGTTTAGAGAAAAGAGATGGACAAATTTTCTTGGAGCACGAAGTACATGACAACAGCCGAACAGTTGCAACTTTTATTCGCGAACCAGAATGAAAAGATGTAAAAATTACATCTAAGAACCTTTCTGTAGAATATGGTCTATAAAATCAAAGTCCAATCAAGGAAAATCAAATTTGGAACAATTTCCTTAAAATTTTTCAGTTTATTCAAGAGGTAGAAATAGTGTTTCTGTAATAACACGATGAAAACCCACCGGAAATACAGCAAAATGAAAACAAAATGAAGTAGATGCGAAACAAGTAAATATATGAAAGATTATCATCATAGAATGGTATCTTAATAATTCTGATATAGCAATCTAGACGTGACCATAGATCTTGGTTAGAGAACTCCATTACGTGAAGAGCGGGTGATGGTAAACATTATTAGTGGTTTGGTCGATGTACGTAACAATGACACAGTGACGCAGTGAGTGGACTTCCTGTCTCGGCTGTACCAGTTATGGCAATAACCGTCCAACTAAACTACACCAAACTCCGTAACGCCTAACTATTTTACATAGATTGTGTTCAAAAACGAAATAATAACTTCTAACCTTGTTACACAAACTAGGGCATAATGTAATCATTTATTCATACTTGATTAATATTTAAATCTGAAAGCAATGATATTTAGTAGTACCGCCTACTTGCGATGAAATGTGCAACATATTCTTTCACTATTAATAAGAAAACTGATACAAATAGGGCATAAAAAAAGGTGTACATTGATTAAATGTCCTTAAATTTACATTTGACTTGGGCTTTTTTTAAAAAAAAGGCTACATCGAAATAAAAACTATGGCGGATGATGTAATAAATGAAACATGAAATATAAGATTAAATATATCAATCTAGAAGTGTAGATTCAACAAAGTACCACAAACACGGCTAAGGGAACGAAGTCATTAGAAGATACTTTTTTGGTTGGTCCTCGTTCAACTAATAATACGAACACATATTCAAGTAAAGTGTGGAAATGAAACATAAGCCAGTACAACTTATATGGTTTTGAAACAAAGACTTTGACATCAAAGCTTTATATAGCTTTGAAAAAGAGACAACCTGCGAAGCTAATGTGGTATTGTGGTACTGGGTTCAATTCCCGGTCTTAGGCCTTGGATTTTATTTAATGGTTAAGAAAAGAAATTTATAGTAAAGTAAGTTTGCTAGTCGCCTCCGTCCACGTCACCTAATTTGGTAGTTGGACGTTAAGCGCCGCCTAAAATAATAGGCGATTACTTTACTTTACTTTACAAAGACTTAGACATGAAATTTAATAACGAAAATTTAGAGTAGTTCTAAGGTTGATGCCAAGCGTAATGATTGGAATAACGAGAAAGAACTGGAAAACTCCTAAGTTTCCTTATTGGTCTTTGACGGATTTGAGTAGGTTACTGTATCAAAGACAGCTAGGTTTAAGATAAACCAGGGTGAGAATTGAAAGTTAGAGTTAGGGTTTTCTTTTCTAGGGCACCCATGCTGAATAGTTATAAGGATTGGTTAAGGAAAGAATCAATAACTCCGGACGTAGGAAAAATTAATGCAAGAAAAAACGGAAGCAGAACGGGGCGTGACGTGTTATAAAACGTGTTACATTAAAGAAGATTCCGAAATGGAGCCAGCAGGAGTTAACAAAAAACTTGTGGAAGTCCATTCTATAAATGTGGCGAAGAATTTAAACGGGGGTTTGTAAAAGTAATTTGGATAAAAGTAGCGCGTAATAGGAAATAATGAAAACTGTGCACTCAAAAATATGGCTCTACAAAAGGCTGATCTCACAAACTTTGTAAACCACAGATTAAAAAAAAATATATGTGTTTAACGAGAAAATTAATAATAGACACGCACAAGTCTAGACTGTTGCTATAAATTTGCAGAGGATAGTTCCAATTTTAAATTAAAACTACTTTAATAGACTTATCGAAAATTCTTGATTACTTTTGGCAGATAAAGTTTTCAACTATTGTTTGAGTCGATTAAGATGTGGTGCACCTTACTATAAAAGCTAAGGTTCTTTAATGTGAGAGAAGCAGCCTCTTCTACTTTTCATCTCTAATTAATGAAACAGTTTCACTAGAATGTGTTTACAACAGTAATGGCAGTAAAATAGAAAAGCTAAAAGCGCGAAATATTAATGTATAATACAAAAACTAACACAAGTAACTGCGGAGGGTAAACGCAAATTGGTATGCAGTAGATAGAAAAAATGTTCTTGGGAATTTACCAGCAAACTTAAGGGTTTTTTTAAAGATGTAAACCAAAAAAGAAGACAATGGAAACCATCGTATAAATATCAGTTACTTCTCCAGCATAGAATCTAAATTCAATCGCTAACTACGCTGAATCTACGCCTGTTTTCTGTAGCCGTTATAATTAATTGTCTATCGTGTTCTGTATTTCAGATGAGTAAATTTTTCGTACGTTTCAGACAGTAAATAAGTTATTTCAAAGTGTTTTTAAGTATGATTCCCAGGGCCGGATTTTCCTATAGGCTAACTAGGCTTCAGCCTAGGGCCTCAAGATCAAGAGGGGCCTACATTCAAATTGTTAGCAAAATTAAAGTTACACTATTCTAAAAATAGTGAACACTAAAACACTGAACCGAAAATAAGGAGAAATGCATATGACTAATAAACAAACATAAAAATGTATTGGTTAAGATCCACGCGTTCGGCTCATTGGGTCTGTTCGTTTGTATGAGGGCCTGATAAGTGGAATAGCCTAGGGCCTCTTTTCATCTAAATCCGGCCCTGATGATTCCTTTTACTTCATTAAGTCCTTACTTTATAACTCCATTTCTTTACATTAAATTAAACTCGTGGATATTCTCAAATATAAAACAACTAACGCAAAGCAATACTATATCTTTATCATCTTAAACTTGTCTAGTGACAGTCGGACAGTTTGAAATTCTTCAAAAAGGATCTTTGCGAAAAAGGAAACTTTTAGCATTTCTAAATCAAAATGTAAGCACGACCAATTTTCATGCATAAGAATGGCCAATAACTAGTGATCAGTGTGATAAGAACCTGCTTCTCGAGAATCAAAAGAACTTTTCCAAAATCTAGCTTTTCAATTGTAACTGAACTGAACAATAACTAAGGGAAAACAAATTATTAAACCTTGGACAAAAACTAACCCATCAAAATTTCATGCATCTAAATCAAACAATTCATTTTACTTATGTCTATGTTTATAGTAAAAAACATATCGTATGCTTTAATATCGGACAGATTACATTATGTCAGTTTGTAATGTATAATATAGACCAGTATGTATCTGCAGTATAGTCTCTCCAATCTACTTAGTATATCGGCTACAAATTTCCTCGCTTTAACTAACGCTAGATGAGAAAAATGTAACCTCTGTGATTAAGTTTTCCAATCTTGCTCCTAGTTATTATAATCAAGTAACCCACATACAAACTTTCCTTATTCTGTTGGATATTGTTTTAAACTAAAATCCCAATATAATTTTAATTAATTTTAGATGGCAGAAGACATTAATATTTCTGTAGAATGATTAATTACTATCAGTAATGGCTAATTTTAATTGGGAAGATTTCATCAGAGAAATTTATTGTTCCACAATTCCCACAGTGAACAAAATCTGTTTTCTTTATACTTGGCACTTATACTGTAAAATAACCTTAAGATGTTTACAAGTTTATGGCGGAGAAATGAATTAGATAAAAGCCAAAACGGAAAATTCCCCAATTTTCTCCAAACAAAATCAATTTTTCAAGAATAAATGATATCCCATCGATCTTTTTATCTACAGAACATTGGAATGGTACCTATATTTTTAGAAGCTGAAGGTAAAAAAAGAAAAATACCTATCAACCTTCTTTTTTTGCGTACCACATTGCTGGAAAATTCCTTTTCCCTCTATTTTTCCACTTTCCAAGTCATTTGCACCTAAATAACGTTCTTTACTTCCAACCTATCAACACAGCTCTTGCTGGCATACACTTCTAGCTTCTATAAAAGATGGGATATTGACTGGCGAAATAAAGGGTAATTTTATATATATTCTATGTAAGCTGGAATCTGTCTAAGGAATTCTGTTGAAATAAACTCTGAATTCGTGATCGTCATCTTTTCAATTCTTTAGATTAATACTTCTGAAAGCAAAGGTCCCTTTCAACCTTAGATTAATTACCCAAAACCGTTCTTTGACTTCTGTAGAATTGGACATACTTACTTTTGCTTTTTAGCTGTGCACAGTAAGCGAATATCTAGGAAACCACGCTGATCTTGGAATAGAACACTGGTTAGGAGAATAGTGTGGCCTGTTATGCAAAAATTTTAATATTATGCTTTCTACCTAGGCATGCTGATGCAAAATACAGTTTATTGGCAAAACAATGGTCGGTTACATTTGTTAGTTTAAAGTAATGCCTATGTTTATACAGGCAGGCTTTAGGTCCAACTAAAAAATTAGGTGTCGTGCACGGAGGCGTTTTAGCAAACATCTACTTTACTATAAATTTATCACATTAACCATTAAATAAAATCCAAGGGAACCGAACCCCATTGATTTTACAGTAAAATACATTTCAGTTTTGCAGGCCTCGCCTCTAACCACTGCGGCTATCATGGCGGCTTCCATTGTGTTCGTGTTAATCACCCACTTGGGACGCTTTGCGACTGAATAGGTAGGTGGAGGAACTGAGATATCGTGCTCTTTACTTAGTTATCTTAGGCGATCATCCAAAACGCAAAATTGGTGATAGATAATGTCAAGAAAAAAGGCTAACTTTCGATGTTATAACCTCAAATAAAAACGCTCCTCTGATGCTCTAAAGAGAGAGAGCCATTTTCCTCAAATCATTAACACAAACATCAAATTTGCAATCTCAGGAAACATCAGACATACGTTGCTGGTGGAAATCAAATATGAAAATAAGGCATGCATGAGACAGCGGAAAAAGAGAGCAAATAAAAGAGAGGCACCATTTTGTACAGAAATAATATCAACAGAAGTTCAGTAGTTATATTTACCTACATGAAGGAACGAGCCACCCTTCAAGCCCTAAAGTTGGGGGAGTATGATTTGTTATCTTCCTAATCGCACCAAACCCAAACTTCACTTCTACGGATATGGCATGAATAGATTAATATTTATAAGGGCGGAATTCATTGGAAATTCGACAAAACTTGGTATTGTTTATCCCTAAAGGTAATAATAATGTACCAATCATTCATGCAATTCCATTTACATGCATTTAGTGTTTTATATTGTTTTCATTAACAATTAAAAACTCAGGAGCTGCCTGCAAACAACTTTCACAGTGTTTCCTCTTGCGGAAAGATGGCCAGCCAGTCAGGTACACTGGTTCCGAAGTATGCCACTTACGTAGTTATTCCTCACTTTCAAACTCTGCCCTAGCGTTGTATAGTTCAAGGCAAAGCACAACTTAACGGGAAAACCTTAAGGGTATTCCAGGTATGAAGATAGTATACCCCAAGACCGACGCCTCTGAAAAAGAATAGCTTCCATGGCACGTTAGTAATGAAGCATGGCGTCATTGCCGAGTTTCGAATGATTTGGATTGTGCAGCTGCATGTTTGGAACGCCAACTGGAAACTGGAGAACATTAGTTGATGGAAAGATTCAGAAAATATTGTTATTAATTAAGATGGGTACAGTTTTCTTGATGCAAGAGTTTGGCCCGAATCCTAGTCACGGAAATGATGCAACGAACCACAAACGGGATACCAAGTTTGACGTTTCTGTGATTTTTAGTTTTGAATTATTCTTATTTACCTATTTACAAGAAATTGCTTATTCACTGTTTCCAACGTTCTACTTCAAAACTAGGCGTACATTATACTTATTAGTTCAGCTAGTTTTGGATGTTGAGTTTCAGAAAAAAGGGAAAAATGGAAATTCTGCAATAGTTCTACCTGGAATTTCTATTTCAAAGCCACTCATAGTTTTTAAGCATAATATCGACTAGTTTTTGATTTAGAAGTTTAGAAAAAAAAAGTGAAAACTATAATGTTAAAACAAATTGTAAATAAATAAAACTAAAATAATTTCTTATTCTAAGAAGAGGCGACCTTAAAACCAGTTTTCAGGTGTAAAATGGATTTTTAAATCTTTTAAGATTAGACACAATCATTGTACTTCTTATCCTTGCAATTAAAAAGTACAAATTAGAACTGTTAGAAATAGTGCTTTATTTTGAATAATACCAGTACCACTACCTTTGAAAGTCTTCTTGATATAAAATAAGTACCATAGGTTAGATAACCATTAAAAGAAGAACAAATAATAATTTACCATCCGTATAAAAGCATTCATACTAGAACTGCTCTGGTGCTTGGGTTTTAATTGCATTAAATTCGTTGAAGAGGTTGCACCTTTGATGTGTAACCGCTGATTTAATTAAAGAACCACCCACTCACAAGCATTATGATTCAATGTCATATAATAAACATTTAAAAGCGAAATAGATTTTTTTTTTTAGTAGTCAAGCAATTATAAATGGTGTATAGCTCAATTATTAAGTTTTATACTCGTATCATCGTTTTAATTGTAAGTATGATGGTTTTAACGATTTATTTTTACAACGATAGTAATGGAGGACATTGAAATGTTAGACAGAATCTTAAAGAAACAAATCTCTATCCGCAGAATCTTAAAGAAACACATCTCTACCGTATTTTTAACATTTATATTGCAACACAGATTTGGCACTAAGATAATTCTTTGCATTGCCGACAGCAAATTGGCGAATTCTTCTCCAGTGAGATGGAAAACAGATTTAGCAAGAATAGACGAAAAAAAGGGAAGGGGTTAGCTGTGCGGTTAGCGTATTGGATTCCAACGGGGGGGGGGTCCCGGGTTCGAATCCAGCTACTGACCCTTAGATTCTCTCTTCCTAGGAGCTTCTTACAGCTCACTGTCCAGTGTTGTCTGTAACGAGAGAACACTGTCCGGAGGCCGGCAGTGCATTGGAAAAAGCTCCGGGCGCTAATAACGTTAGATGTTGACGCGCCTTAAATCATTTTTAAAAAAATTGGCGAAAAAATAAATACATAATTTTAAAAGTAGTATAACGCGAAACATTCTTTCTTTTAAACTCAATTTTTAAAATTATTATATTCTAGGATCATTTTCTTATAATTTCTATCATCCTCTAGGACAGTCACTAAAAGTTCCAAGGCCTTGTCGTGTTAGGCTCAGCGATCCTCTGAACTGATCGAGATCAGCTACCAGTACGGTTCCAAAATGGATTTTGGCCAGAAGAAAGTGTTTGGAAGATTCATCCTTGTTCAAACCCATCCTAGAAAGTTTTCTATTGTAGTACAGGATCCACATTTCGTCACAAGTCACGATTCTATTCGAAAATAGATCATTTGATGGGCAAAATCCAGAGAAAAACCAACTCCCAAACGTGACAAATTCATCGATCGTTCAAATAATGAAGATTCCACTTTTAGTTGTTTTAAATCTTCAAATGTAAACTTTAACCATCCACTACAGCAGTGAGGCTAACATTTAGTTCCTCAGCAATCCCCCGAACTGTTTTGAGATAGTACAGCCACCAGAACAGTTCCTAAAGCAAATGTTCGGAGGTTAAAAATCTCCAGACGAAATTTCTAGAATTAACAGAGATTTTACAAACCCTTTTTAGGTTGGTGCTCAAAATAGCATTAATTTTTCAAATTATCTCATTATTCTTAATTAGAACTCTTTAAGGAATAAACATAATAATAAATCGTGTTTGCAAATGTAGTTCTGAATAACTAAGAAAACAATAGAGATTATTTAATAAAGAAAAACAATGTTGCTTTCTTAAAAAACAACATATTTAGCATAAGGTTATCTACATTTACTGAACAACAAGGTATAACAAAAAAATACAACGCTTTGAAATATACATTTGTCCAAAACCTTCGAAACTTTCCTTTCAATATACAGAAACTGTTTTCGAAAAGTTACACAGGGGACTTTAATTCGTTTACTTGCAGTGAAATACAATTTCGGATGTTTTTCATTGGCTGACAGCTCTTATAGCCTTAGCGGAAAAGGGAAAAAATGGGGAAAAAACTTTATTCAACAGAAGGATGTAACTCAAGTGAATATGTATTGAAGTAGTGAAAGGGTGATAAATGATATGAGAATGCCAAGAAGGAGCCAACAGAATAAAAGAGATAGAGAAAAGCAGAGGGGCGTGGAAATGTGGTTAATCAAAAGAAGTCAGAGTGTTTACGTATCTGTGTGTGTGTGGTAATGTAAACAAGAGTGTTGAAAAAGGTGCCAATAGAAGGCCAAGTTGAAGTGGCGTAGGAGTATGAAGAAAGTGTGTACGGGAAATAAGATGATATGTTGAAAGAATGGCGAAGAAGAGTGTAGGTAGGTAGTATATTGGTCGGAGAGAGTTGTGGAGGATGCCAGCAGCCGTTGTGAGGGTGCGGTGCTAAAAGATCCGATGGGCTTCACTTCGCCTAACCATTACGCCCTCGCTCAAACTTGTTCTTGAGGGTAAATTCCCTTTATTGATTGGTATACTGTTGGAAAGGACTTTTGAGAGTGTAACTAAGATAGAGTGAGAACGTCTACGTCACTGTTTCCAAAACATTTAGTACAAGTTGAAAATCGTTCCCTTTATCGCTTTGGGCATCCTACTACCCTAAACTTACAACTTATACCATTTTAAGTGGACCATACTGGTAAAATCGAACTTCACTGACATATAATCATAAATTTTACAATTAAATTTGTAGTAACCACCTTCGAATTTAAAATGTTTCCAACTAGATTTGTGAAAATTATTTAAAAATCCGTAAAAACACTCGCCAAACAGAACATTTCGAGGAAAGATGGGGAACACACTTTAAAAGAAGCATTTCAATGAAATACAGGGTGAACCAGTAAGTATTGTCCATAGTCCTACAGTGTGAAGTACACCTAAAGTGGAGTTCAATGACGTATTGGCCAATTTCATATTTTCCACTGTTCTTGAGTGACGTCACTTGAATTTTTTTTTCTAAAATCATTACTTTTTTCCAATAAAAATGTTATTAGTAAGAAAGTTTTAGTCCGAATTCGATTCTGATGACACGGTTAGAAAGACAGATAAATTTTTTAAAAATTGATACCATTTTGAAGCATAAGTTATTCTCCAAACAGCCTCAATCTACCTCCGGAAACTGGAAAAATAAAAGTAGTCGGAAGTAGTTTTGTTTAAAATATTTCCCAACATTTTCTCAAATATTTCAGAGATCAGATTTTTTTTTTTTTTGAAGTAATTTGTAACCTTTGACTTCCTTATTTTAAGACAATCTACTTTAAAAATTGACTACCGGTCCATCATCTAAAAGAGTTTTCAATGAATTAAACAACTTGATAACTAACATTCTTCTGAGTGCTCGTGAACACGTTTTCTTGCAAAACAAACGTAATTTCTCATACGAAGATAAAAGGAATCCTGGAAAATGATATACCGTTAGAAAGTCCATTAGACAAGGAAACTTTTATAAAAATGTGCCAGCACCTAGGTCTTATAATAATCACATAAGGGCCTAATGAGTTTTCTTAAAAATTTCGACTACTTTTATTTTTCCAGCATTCGGAGGGAGATTGAGGCTGTTTGGAGAATGACTTATGCTTCGAAATGGTGTCAATTTTTAGAAAATTTATCTGTCTTTCTAACCGTGTCGTCAGAATCGAATTCGGACTAAATCTTTCTGAGTAATAACATTTTTATTGGAAAAAAGTAATAATTTTAGAAGAAAAAAATTAAAGTAACGTCACTCAAGAACAGTGGAAAATATGAAGTTGGCCAATACGTCATTGAACTCCATTTTAGATGTACTATACACAGTAGGCCTATGGACAATACTTACTGGTTCACCCTGTATACATTTTTACAAACCGGATAATGTTGGTAAGAATTAAAACATTTTATAACACCGTATAAGTTAAAACTTCCAAATATTATAGCAAGATAATGTGGTCAGAGTGTACAGTCACCTCTTTTTAATTATTCTTAAAAATTTTTAACGAACCCAATAAGACGTAAATAGGTAATTTGAATCGCTCTAAAGCGAGTCTTAGTAAGCAATATTCCTGCAGTTAAATTAAAGATTTACGAAAAGACTTTTAACAAAAATAAAACCTTACTGCCAACTTAACAAATACTGAACGTTATTTTGGAATGAAAGGAAATCTCATTGTCTATTTAAGGACCTAGTAAACTGTTGAGAAATGTAACATTAATATAAAGCAATCTTTCTCATTATTATTTTATAATATATTACATAAGAAAACAAGAAGTAGTTTGTAATTAGTGAAATATTGCGACATAATATGCATATTTAAGTACTCGTACATATTAACTACAAACTACATCCCTTTTTTGGTGATATATAATTCTCAATCCTTCTACTTATTATTGTAAGTTAATTTCAAAAAGGATGTTTATCTCTGAAAAAATATTAAATCTGCAATATCTCTGAGTGACGTCTGCTAAAAGATATGTGAAGGCTACATGCAATTCTAAACTAAAAAGAAGAAGAAAAATATCGTGCTGCGGCATCTTTATCACGATAGTCTGCTTGGCTCCTTCTCAAACATATCGTTAGCCTTTATTGTTGTGATAAGTGATAATACAGCGATAATGTTAGGATAATTAATTCTTGTATTTCTTTTAATTAGTAAGGAAGAAAATATTCTAGATAAATAGTAGATTAGAAAGAAATATCCATAATAAGATTTAGTTAGACTGCATAGTCCGATGTAATTATAATTACTAACTTTTTAGGTGATAAAAACTAATTCTAAAAATGTTCAAGATGGGTTTGATGGACCATTTCATTAAACTGTCTTAGAACAAACTTTGAACAGAAATTAAAGTCCTTCTGTGTGCTAACATCTCTTCAAACAAAGAATTGCTCTAATTCTTTCGTTCCCAAAGAACGTCCTTGCGTGATGTGTTAATGGGCACCAATTATTTCAAAACGAGTCGGAGGATTGGGTTGATTAGATATTCGGTATTCTCGAGACAAAGATCAGCAACGGTTGATCGCAAAACTAGTCGCATCTGAGATGTTAATATGCCAAACAGAATTTCATCGATAGATTTGGTTGTACTGTCAGGCAAGAAATTCTTTAAAGTGATTCAATTCAAGGGCACAATGTCAGGCGGAATTTTGTCTGAAGCGTTACATCTGTCAAAAAAATAACCCAGCTTAAGCGAGGGTAGAAACCAAAGTGTATTGTAAAATTGCAAATGATGGTTTTATCACGATGTACGAGGTGTGGCTATTAAATAACGAGACTATTGCTGTAAAACATTTTATTTTAAATTTATACATATTTAGTTATTATCACCTTTAATATACACCCCTCCCCTATCCCTACAACGCTTCATGCGAATTTACCATTGTTCGAAGCAGTGCTGGAAGTCTTTTTCTGTGAGCTCCTGCATGACGCGTACCGCTTTTTCTTTCACAGCTTCAGTGGACTGAAATCGTGTTCCTTTTAATGCAGATTTGACTTTGGAGAACAGACAAAAGTCATATGGGGCCAGGTCAGGCGAATAAGGCGGATGGCCTAAAACTGGGATGTTGTACTTGGCTAGAAACGTTTTGACAGACAATGCAGTGTGAGCCGGCGCGTTGTCTTGATGGAGAACCCGTGACTTGTTCTTCCACAAATCGGGTCGTTTTTTTTCCTTACTCTTTCACGGTAGTAAGTAGTAAGTAGTAATGTTGATTAATTATAATCGATATTTTCATCCGTTTTGGACGTGGAAGGGCGACCCGGGCGGTCATCATCTCCGACGTCTTCTCAGCCATCTTGAAAAACGCTTGAACCACACAAAAACTCGCGCACGTGATTAACATTCATCGCCATAAACTTCTTTTAATAAAAGATAAGTTTCGGTAGCGGTTTTACCCAGTTTCATGTGAAATTTCACGCCAATTCGTCGCTCTACTACATGTGTAGTATCATGTTTTCGGCATAACGAAACTAACATCTCTTACACAAAAGACGGTTCCGGTCAGACAGATTTCTCTACAAACACGTGAGACGCTGCAATCGAAAGAGAAGGCTTTAAGCTGCACAGCTGTCGGTCGTTAGGATTTGGTGCACGCATAGTTCTTCTGGAGCAGTCTCGTTATAATAGCCACTTCTCCGAGGATGCGAAAGCTCGGTACATCCTATCCAGTCATTTTGATTGAGTTTGTTGCAAGAGATAACTGACTGGTGACGGCCAAGCGTTCTTAGTGAAGTCTCCTTTCTGGTCCTTCCAAGTTGGTTATTGGAAATTAGAAATAGCGTTGAGAACATGAACTGAATTTAGAACGTCATGATTCTAAGCTAAAATTTATAATTTATACGTGCTTTTAAGTTCAAAGTGTTTCGAAAAAATTTAATTTTGTAAATTGCGGTAAAAAGAAGTCCAGCAAGTGTTCACACCTGGGTTTTTATTATTATTAATAAATATTTAATTATTAATTGAGGAAAATCCTCATTTATCAATTACGCAAGTATTTCACTCACTTTTTTCACGGCCCATTAGAATTTTTCGTGTTTTTACCAAATTTATTATCAATTTTTAACAACCATAATTCACTTAGTCGACAGGCATACCACCCGAACGCTGTTTTTCTTTCATAATGATATTGTGGTTGCAAGTACAAAGGCGATATTTCATTAAACAAAAAAACAAAAAATAAATAAAAATGAAATCTCGTGTTCTAGTGAAATTACCATAAAGACAATACCTAAGGAGAGAATTTATGGTAACATGGCTGGAAGGTGTCTAAAGTGTTCAGACTGTTTTATAAATCAGGTGCCGCAAGCGCTCTGTTCTGTAGACAGACGGAAGACTCCTGCAGACAGCGGCCTGTCTGTCAGACTATTCTGTCTGCAGTTTCCAAGCTTTGTGTGTGGCCTATCGTCCAATCTTTATAGTCCAGTTTCTCCTTATCATTTTATTTATAACTAGATCTAAGGTTTATTTGTAACCGCTCACACAATTTATAATTTTTTAACCTTATAAAATAAATAATTGTAAAGTTTTCGGTAATTACAGATATTTTAAAGTTATTTTTTTATGCTCAGTGGTTACTGGATAACAAGCTAAAAGGAAAATGTCTGAATTGGAAAGACAACCAATCACTTCTTTAGGTATCTTGCCACCAGCCATCAGTGGAGGACTTCCTTTTGAGCTCAAGGTCTGAGATTACCCAAAATATTTTTCGAAAAAAGAAAACTTTGCCATCTTCAGCATTACAACTTTCATGCCTGTTTTCAGCATAGAAATTATGTGCTTTACGAGTAATTGAAATACCGTTCAAGAATTTTACTAAAGGACGACACTTTATTTAGACTACTGCATTTGCGCAGTACTCTATAGTAATTGTGGTTACCGCTGTGCAGTCTTGAGAGTCTGTAGGCTACCGCTACCATTTCAAGGTGTAAGTGTGCATTTAGAGCATCAATATCCACTAAGAAGAAAACACTGGCCTTTATTTTATTGGACACCACAAATTCTTGCATTTAAATTTCGAATTCGTGGATGGATTGCATAAAAGTGAATCTAGATCTGAATCCTGAGGCAGGTTTTCGTGTACGGAAATTGTCAGTGAAGCCATTTGGCTTACTGTACCATAACATTAGATAAGAAAAGAGATTTTTCGTTGGAAGTTGCCTCAAATTACAAAAATATGATCTAGTACAGTGATGGCGAACCTATGACTCGCGGGTTAGACACTGACCCACAATTGCTAGGCAACCATTTGTTTGAGTACGCGGGTTGATTTAGATTTTCTAATTGTTGTGGATAATTTATATTCTATCTGTATTTTTTTTTCAATCACGCAGCGACATAAAAGCAATTTAAATGCTATCTATAACCTTTAGTTTGACCATTACAGTTCTAAAACGCAAATGATGACAAATGCTTTTGTAGTATTTGAGATAAAGCAAAAATGTTTACAAAATATCTATTATTCTATTAGTATAATTTTACTCATATTTTGTTTGTTAAGAAAATCGACAACCCAAAGCAAATAATCATATTTAGATTTTTCTTCAGATAAAACACACTTTTGTAAGGTTTTGTTCAGTTATGTTTGTTAAAAAGAGACTTCCATAGCCACTTGTTTCGTCCCGTTTTACCCGTTAAGCCAACTGAATTTTAAAGATGTTTAGTTTTGAAAATGTTCAGTTTAAAATTTTTAAACTTAACTCTTGGGCAAATGGGCATTAGTGACCCAAGAGCTAGCACTAAAAAAAGAACAAAATTTGACCCACGTCTCAGAAAGGTTCGCCTTTATCTAGTATAATAATAAATTATGGAATATACTTTTTTTTTATCATAACCCACTTAAGTAGAACATAATTTGTGGCTAAAAAGAAACTGTCCTTATTCTGAAAGTTCATCATCTCTCGGCAATATCATTTGTTAACACATTTTAACTCATCTTCGCCTTCAAATATGTTAAAAATTAATTGGAAAAAATACAGAAGACAAATTTTAATTTATATGACAGATATAACAAGATTGTCCATGGCCATCGTAAGATTGCGAAATGTCCAATTTGGGCTACTAACAAGGCACCCACCAACATCCTACCACTTGTTATCGCCTACATTTTTGTTTTTACTTTTATTTTGAGATAGTTGGGCTACAATTTTATCTGTAAATTTAACAGAATTTTTTTGTTATTCAGATAATTAAATAATAGGCTTTTTTTTTATACTGAATAGTGTCGGAAATAAAATTTTGAAAATAGACCCATTAAAATGTAATTTTCTAATAGTCAAATTCAGCGTCTGTTTTCATAGACTTATAACTTCTATCTGAAATAGTTTTTAGAATATTTCATTTAAAATGAGTTTATGTGTAATATTGATGGCAACTCAATTTTAGTAAAAATGTTTTAGTTTCTGTTGTGTGAACTTTGTACCAGTGAAAGAATTTGGAGCATTCTAAATTTTATGAGATGTTTACAAGTACAAGGGTTTGGTAACAGCCCTTAAATAAATCAGTACCTCGGAGGTATACAACGCTTTTCTTTTTAAATTTATTTGTAAAGTTACACCAGCGCTAGACACGCCGTAAGTAACAATGACAATAACTGACATCGAACTTATTAATTGAGGGGAGAAATTACCCAGCGATAACACTCCCTAAGTCATCTCTAGGATTAGCTACTCTCCTCAGAAGAGAGAAAATCGCGAGGCCACTGGCTGATTTTAATCGTCTGGGAGGATGATCTGGATGGTGATGTGATGATAAATGGCGGATAAGAGGATTGGAATGAGAGTGCAAGATCTGATGAAAACTTTTATAGCGAGTTCGTGCAACCTGGACCTACAAACGGAATTTCTAGGTCTGTGTTAGATTTGAAACATAAAATGGAGCTGTTTAACGATAGTGCGGAGAATTTTAGACTGGAGAGATTGAATTCGTTGAAGATTGGAGCGTTTCGTTGAACCCCACAGTTCAGTACCGTACGTCCAGGCGGGTTTTAGTATGGAATTGTAAATCAGTCGTTTGTTATTAAGTGAAAGTTTTGAACGTTGGTCTAGTAGTCTTTTAAGTAGTCGATAATGTCTGTTAACTTCAGTTCGTTTAAGTCGTATGTGAGGGTTCCAAGTCAGTCTTTTGTCTAAATAAAGCCCAAGATAACGGACACAACATTGGCAGGAGGAATTGGAATTGAGTCATAGAAGATCGGAGGAAGAGTGATGCGGCGGAGAGTAAAAGTAATATTTTGAGATTTTGTTTCATTTAACTTGATTTTCCATTTTTTTATAAACCATTCCTCAAGAGAAAAGAGATGTGTTTGAAGGTTTCTGTGTGAAGTTACTTGGTCAATGTGAGGAGAAAGTATAGCGGTATCATCTGCATAAGTTAGAAGGACAGTTTCAGGATAAATTGGTATGTCTGCTGTGTATATAACATATAGGATACGTCCTAAGATGCTTCCTTGAGGAACACTCCGCTTCAATGCGATGTTTAGCTGAATACGATGTCCCGATTTGAATTTGAAAATGACGAACTGACAAATAGGACTTCAAGATGAGGAAGTGAGTGAACGGAAGAATGCCTTTGAGTTTCCAGAGCTAGCCCGGGTATACAACGCTAAGTCCATTTTTCAAAATTTATTTTTTTAATCTTTCTAATACAAAATTATTTTGCTTTTATTACACAACTATCTGTTAACGTGCATCTATGTTATTTATTTATTATACACCAAAGATTTAAGTAAAGGAAATCCCCCATGGACTTATAAGTAAGAGAAAACCGCGAAAAACTCTTTCATTTGCTCTCCTTTAAAAAAATTAAAAATGTGACGTAGTGTTGTGCACCTCCGTGGTAGTGAAATACAGAAAGTAAACCTGCGGACAATCTTTTAAAAACCGATAAAAAGATTAAATAAAAATCAAATCAATAAACAAAAATAGGGAAGGGATTAGCTATGTGGTTAGCATACTGGACTCCCACGCGGAGGTCCCGGGTTCGAATCCAGCAGCTGACCCTTAGATTTTCTCTTCCTAGGAGCTTCTTACAGCTCACTGTCCGGTGTTGTCTGTAACGAGAGAACACTGTCCGGAGGCCGGCAGTGCACTGGAAAAAGCTCCGGGCGCTAATAACCTCAGCTGTGGATGCGCCAAAAAAAGAAAATTAAAAGATTTATTTAAAAATCAAATAAAAAGATCATGTTCTGTTAAAAAACATCAGAAAAGATACACATTTTTGCAAATATTAATATCCAATTTTTTTTTGACGAAAAGAAAATATAAAGTTATGCAAAAAAGTAATCAAAGGCCATCACAGTTCAATCCGATAAATTACTAAGAAAAGATTCTTAATTAATAAATGCTAGGCCATTGCAATCTGTTATTTATTTAAACAAAGCTACGCACAGAGAAACTGATAGATATCTCCACTGCCTTGTCATGCCTGCTTTTCATATAAACATCCTATTTGGGCCCACACACAATTCATCAAATGACGTGTAGTACAACTTGAATCGATTTGACGGTCTGAACAATGGTCGTATCGTGTTATTGTGAAGACAAGTAGTCTCTTTAGCTTGAAGGTTATGTTTTGTTTTTGTCTTTTCTATCTTTCATTAGTCAACAAATTATTATTTAAATTCAATATACGTATTGGGAGATTTTAAATTAAAATTGCAATAATAGAAAAATCACGCAATTACACGGACTGATGCTGCTACAGAATAACTATGCATGCACCAAATCCTAACGACCGACAGGTGTGCAGCGTAAAGCCTTCCTCTTTCGATTGCAGCGTCTCACGTGTTTGTAGAGAAATCTGTCTGACCGGAAGCGTCGTTTGTGTAAGAGGTGTTGGTTTCGTTTTGCCGAAAACATGATACTACACATGTAGTAGAACAACGAATTATCGTGAAATTTCACATAAAACTTGGTAAAACCGCTACTGGAACTCATCTTTTATTAAAAGAAGTTTATGGCGATGAATGTTTATCACGTGCGCGAGTTTTTGAGTGGTTCAAGCGTTTTTCAAGATGGCCGATAAGACGTCGGAGATGATAACCGCCCGGGTCGCCTTTCCACGTCCAAAACGGATGAAAATATCGATTATAATTAATCAACATTACTACTTACTACCGTGAAAGAGTAAGGAAAAAACGACCCGATTTGTGGAAGAACAAGTCACGGGTTCTCCATCAAGACAACGCGCCGCCTCACTACTGCATTGTCTGTCAAGACGTTTCTAGCCAAGTACAACATTCCAGGATTTAGGCCATCCGCCTTATTCGCCTGACCTGACCCCATGTGACTTTTATCTGTTCCCCAAAGTTAAATCTGCATTAAAAGGAACACGATTTCAGTCCGTTGAAGCTGTGAAAGAAAAAGCGGCACGCGTCATGCAGGAGCTGACAGAAAAAAAACTTCCTGCACTGTTTCGAACAATGGTAAATTCGCATGGAGCGTTGAAGGAATGGGGGAGGGGTGTATATTGAAGGTGATAATAACTAAATATGTATAAATTTAAAATAAAATGTTTTATTAAAACTGTCCGGTAGGACAGTTGAATAAGGGTTGATCGTCAAAAACTGCACGAAAAAGCGTAATGTTGAAAAACACCCAACTTTGACATTTTTTTCCTCTTTTTCTATAAAAGATAAAATTCCCAAATTTTCTTTAAAATGTAGGGCAAATCCTCCTTTACAACTGTAATTTTTTTGCAACAACATAGATATAATAGATTTCGAGAAAAAAGTTGCTGAAAATGAGCAAAAACGGCATTTTCAAAACTGGTTGTTGTTCTTCTTCTTGTTGTTGTTCTTGTTGTTGTTGTTACCTTTTTTGTAAACTGCGTAGCGCCTAAACGCGTGAACCGATTTTCATGAATGAGGTGTCATTCGAATCGGAATTTTATGTAGATGTGCCTTTTGGGGGTCTCGACGCTGTACATCGAATGGGAGAGGAGTTAGCCCCCTTTATGTAAGGCCCCCTACAAAATTGGCCCGATTTTGATAAAATTTGGTAGGATCATAGGGTTATGGCTTCCCTCGTAACATTAAAACGACATTCTGCTCTTACACTTGTTAAGAGAAAGTATAGCAATCGTTTCAAATTATCGAGACGTGAACCGATTTTCATGAATGAGGTGTCATTCGAATCGGAATTTTATGTAGATGTGCCTTTTGGGGGTCTCGACGCTGTACATCGAATGGGAGAGGAGTTAGCCCCCTTTATGTAAGGCCCCCTACAAAATTGGCCCGATTTTGATAAAATTTGGTAGGATCATAGGGTTATGGCTTCCCTCGTAACATTAAAACGACATTCTGCTCTTACACTTGTTAAGAGAAAGTATAGCAATCGTTTCAAATTATCGAGACGTGAACCGATTTTCATGAATGAAGCGTCATTCGAATCGAAATTTTGTTCAGACTTGTATTTTAAAAGTCTCGACGCTATGCCTCATAAGGAGGGGAGTTTGCCCCACCCAAATAATAGACAAAAAGAAAAATCTATCCAAAAGGTACAAAAATCTCCTTAACAAAAACTTACAGTTTAAAATGTTAAGTATAAGGGTTGATTAAACGCCAAAATGCACACAAATCAGCAAGTATCCATCATTTCATTCATACTTCATTGATATTATTTAAGTAATTTTACTACATTAACTTTTCCTTCACATTTTTTAGAATTTATTAGATGTTTCACAGACCCTTATGCTGGCCATTTTAATCTACAAAATATATGTTCAAGTAGAACACCATTTAACTTAGATTGACTGTAATATCTAATGTTTTTTTCTACTTTAACATGCATGTATAGATACTACATTAACTTTTACATTATTTTTGTACCTTACATTAACAATGTAATTTTACTACATTAACTTTTCCTTCACATTTTTTAGAATTTATTAGATGTCACAGATTATGAATGAACTGGCCAGCATAAGGGTCTGTGAAACATCTAATAAATTCTAAAAAATGTGAAGGAAAAGTTAATGTAGTAAAATTACTTAAATAATATCAATGAAGTATGAATGAAATGATGGATACTTGCTGATTTGTGTGCATTTTGGCGTTTAATCAACCCTTATACTTAACATTTTAAACTGTAAGTTTTTGTTAAGGAGATAGCAATAGTCTCGTTATTTAATAGCCACACCTCGTATTGCGATAAAAATAACCAATTTCTAGCTAGTGGGCTGTAAGTAGTAAACGAAATGTAGTCTGGTTTATCTTGTAACGAATAAATCCATTCTGACTGGACAGCATTCCAAACATAATGAATAATAATAATATAATCTCTATATTATAATTAGCGAAGGGAACGACAGAGTGTGCTCGGCGACATTAGCTCTCAGCTGGATGAGCAACGTCACGGACAGCACTCTGAATTTCATGCTTAGTCGTCCAGAGTACGTTCAACTGGCTCAGAATCCGTCCCAAATCTAAAGCAATTACAGTTCACCAAGTAGGCATCTCTGAACTAATTTATCTTCTTCATACATAAAAAACAAATGGTTAAATTCTAAGTTGATATTTCTTTATTATTTAATTATTTATTTTTCATTTTTATAGTGCACTGTACTTTAAACAAAGAGTTGGCCTCATTACACTTTGGGTAATACATAATGATACAGATAAAACAAAAGTAAAGTTCTTGCTAAATTAAAGAAACACAAGAAATTATAAAAATAATGCAATAATACAAGGAAAAATATCAGAACATAGGTAACAAACAGACAATACAATCATAGAAAGAATCTTCGATAATAAACAGAAATATTAAACTAGGGAAGGGATTAGCTATGAGGTTAGCATACTGGACTCCCACGCGGAGGTCCAGGGTTCGAATCCAGCTGCTGAACCTTAGATTTTCTCTTTTTAGGAGCTTCTTACAGCTCACTGTCCGGTGATGGACAGTGTTGTCTGTAACGAGAGAACACTGTCCGGAGGCTGGCAGTGCACTGAAAAAAGCTCCAGGCTCCAATAATCTTAGATGTTGACGCTCTTTAAATCATTAAAAAAAAAAAAAAAAAAAGTGGCAGATTGGTTCTGAATGGATTTAATACAGTACGTACACTCATACAGAAATTCGGGCTTCATACTACAAATTATACAAATATTATTGTTTTCAAATTAAATTTACTTTTATTGAAATATAAACAAAATGATATGCGATTATCATAATTTGAAATAATCGAATTTATACTGGAACTTATTAGTTTAAAATAAAAATCGATGCCTACAAATTACCTGGACTTTTTCATGAGATATTCGTGAGATAAACCTATTTATAGCTTTTATAATCATTGAACATTTTGAAACATTTTAGTAATTGAAATCTTTTGCCCCATAATATTTTTAAATTACTCTAAAAGTCCTTCTTTCTAAATAACCTGATAATGGAATGAGCAAAGCTCATAAATTTTTCCAACAATACATATATATATATAATGATAATTACGATTATCAAGCGCACCATCAAGATAATACATACATCTATATCACGCACATGGTTTAATCGTTTAGTAAACCTTAGCACGCGATTGTGTATCACAAAACCTGTTACTTATCATGGGAATGATAATCAATTTAAGGCCTATTTATTTATACAAAATCTATTTATTAATCAAATGCAATTCATAATTTAATCGATCATTAACCATGAAAAATGAATTTAAGGTCCATCTTACTTTGGATCTACTAATCACTTACTTCAAAAATTGTGAATGTTGAGTAGAAATTGTATTTTCAAATTAAGAACCTTTTTTTTTTTGCAAAATCATTCATAAGAAAACTACGGTTTTGCAGAAGATACCTTCTTACACAAGTTCTCTGTGATTTTGTTTAAATATCGCACATTAAGTGCATCCATACATCAAATCACTTTCATTTTTAAGTTGTATACAGGGTAAGTATCAACAATAAGTATTAATTATGATGGATTCGTAAGTGCAGCCACGTTAAAACTTCTATTTGTGTATAGAAGTGCAATTTTAGAAGTTGATTTGTAATCCAAAAGGTTATTTTTTTAAATTTCTCTGAACATTGACTGGATTAACGGTAGTGAGAAAAAAAAATATTGTTTGGCACGAGAATGTTTTGTTTTAAAAATTTGACAGATTATTTAGCCAAAATAAAATTACCCGAGAATGGGGTAATCCCATTTAGGTGTACAGAAAACTGTTACAAACACTTCACTCCTTCAGCTTTGAAGAAAAAAAAAAAATCACAATGGTAACTTGAGACTCACAGAATCTTTGGAATTGATCCCATCGAACTATTTTCTTTCTTTGATTTCATAACAAAAGCGATCTTGTGCAAATATGCCTAGCATAACAGTAGGGAAAAAAAACCTACAAAAATGGCAATAACATTGAGACAAAGCAAACCATCCCATGTTTCTGAACCAGGCGTGATCCGACATCGTGCATCAAAAGATGGCACGCCAATGTATTCAAAAGCTTTTTATTTCTAACCAATCACGCTACAGAAATTTTCCGTTAATCTACATTCACTAGATGTAAAAATAGAAGTAAAGTGAGATTTAACTCAACTCTTATTTACATAAAAAGAGATATAAGAGTTACGTTACATTAACTGGGCTATCTACGTACAGCTGTGTTACCTTCCATTACTACGACCGTAACCGGAACAATACCTTTTTTGCACCCTTTTACCGGACATATAAAACGTAAAACAGCGAACAGATAAAGGCTTTGTAAGGCAAGCAATATTTGTGATATTTTTGTATAATACTGTATGATAAAAGCTTACAGGAAACAGAAACATAAAATACAAAAAAAAAAAAAATTCAACAAAATGGAAAAGCTTATATTCACAGAAAAAAAGAAGAACAGTTTAGGATTAGAAGCAGAACAAACGGAAGAAGGGATGAAAATAAAAAGATCTAAAACACGAATTCAGGGACAAAGGAAGTGCTTTACAGAACTGGATAGAGGGATTCTGTGAATGAGATAGATTCCTCACATAGTGTGACATAATGTGTAAGTCTTGTTGAACCCTCCAAATGTTAGCGTAGACATGTGGAATTGTTCTAAAATGATTAGAAACTTTTTACAGCTGCAATCAGGCAGAATTATAGTGGTAAATGTGTTCTACAATTGTCCACATTTTCGCAGAGATTACACCAATAGGACAGGAGATACAGCAGTTAGAAATATAAAGGAAACGTAAAGTACACAAATTTTATCATCTTGTACCACCTTCAAAAATACAGCTAGAAAGCTGCAATTAGGCACAATTGTAGAGGTAAACGAGTACTATAAATGTCTTCAATTCCGCAGATTATACCAATAGGACAGGAGATACAGCAGTTAGAAATGTGAAGCAAATGTAAGGCTCCTAAACTTAATCACCTTATATCTCGTATATTAACACAGCTAAAAAGCTGCAATTATGCACAATTGTAGAGGTAAATGAGTACTATAAATGTCTATATTTCTGTAGAGATTACAACAATAGGACAAGAGATACAGCAGTTAGAAATATGAAGGAAATGTAAAACTCCTAAACTTAATCACCTTATATCTCGTATATTAACACAGCTAAAAAGCTGCAATTATGCACAATTGTAGAGGTAAATGAGTACTATAAATGTCTATATTTCTGTAGAGATTACAACAATAGGACAAGAGATTCAGCAGTTAGAAATATGAAGGAAATGTAAAACTCCTAAACTTAATCACCTTATATCTCGTATATTAACACAGCTAAAAAGTTGCAATTATGCACAATTGTAGAGGTAAATGAGTACTATAAATGTCTATATTTCAGTAGAGATTACAACAATAGGACAAGAGATACAGCAGTTAGAAATATGAAGGAAATGTAAAACTCCTAAATTTAATCACCTTATATCTCGTATATTAACACAGCTAAAAAGCTGCAATTATGCACAATTGAAGAGATATATGAGTACTTAAATGTCTAAATTTACGTACAGATTATAAAATAATAACTTCAATAATTTTATGGATAATGGTTATAGATACAGATTGAGAAAGTTATGAACATGTCGTCAAATGTACAAACGTTAATAATGGCAATAAATTATTCATTTTGTCTGTAAGGACTGTTATAGCCTTAGGTGACATTTTATATTTATAAATTATCTATGCATAATACTATAACTTCAGAAAGTATAATTTAAAATGGTAACCTTTTTAAAATAGATGATATTTATAAGGCAGTAACCATGAATCTATTACTTTATATCAATTTAATGAGCTACGTTTTAATTTTACATTTATTCAACTCAGAATGAACGTCAAAATTTGTCTTGAAAGTTTTTGGCGCACATACCTTTGGTTTAAAACAAGATCATGTAATTCTATTTCAGACCTGGTCCATCTTGTGGCACACTAAGATTGAATTTGTGGCCAATCGATTCTCTAGATGACATGAGGGAATTGGTGGGCCATTGTTTTCCTTAGAAAGACTTGGAAAATATGGCCGCTTTATGGGCAGGACATATATCCTCCGTTGACTGAATGGAGTTGAAGCTTTTTAGGGAATTGTCCTCCCGAAAGCTGACCCAGAGAACCTGAGTGGTGACTAAGCGTTAGAGCAGGATATGTCCTGTAGAAAGGGATTACCACAATCTGCAGGATTCTTAGGATTTCCCTCGAACCTGAGCGGTTACTAAGATTAAAGGGGGTTATATCCTCAACAGAAACAATTCTAATGTTTTTTTTTAAAAACCTATTTTGTAAATAATATTAAAAATCAAAAGGAAAAGTAATAATTAATAAATAACTCACATATTTGCTTCAGAATTGACAGTAAGTGTTCATTTACCTCCTGAAACACAATAAAAAATAATTAATATTTTTACGTTCATCCGTTTCTAAAAAGTAATCAAACAAAGGAATAAGTTCATCTTGTAAATGTTTGTTCACTCTCGCTATATTAGAGAAACGTTGTTACCAGACTTAAAGATGGTAACAATACAGGCAACAAATAATTACTCTTAAAGGAGAAGAAAATAACAGATAGTTTTGAATAAGTTACTTACTTTAGAATATAGTTCACAAAGAAAAAAATGTTATATAATCCACAAATAAAAGCAGACCCACGCTTCTAAAGAAAGTTTACTTTGTTAGCTAGAAAAAGTTTGATAAGATGTCCTTAAAGTTTGGAGGAATTTCTTGTTAAGGATATATATTATAACTTTCCACAATAATATTAACAGTTTTTGTTTAAACCAGGAAGTCTAGAACTTATATTTTTTAATTTAAGCTTTTGATAAAAATGAATCTCAAAAAATAGCGAATAACAGCGAGCTTTTTAATAGTTTTCTTTTTTAAATATTACGTATGGTTGATTCAGTCCAGTTCATTGAGTCGAGAATGTGAGTTCCATGGAGCAATTTTAGAAGGTGCTTTATTTTTAGACTATTTTTCATTTATTTATTTATTTTTTAAATGATTCAAATAAAGTAATGCTTATTTTTTCAGTCGGGCTTCAAGTCCAACTACTAAACTAGGTGTTGTAATTCTGGAGACTGAAGTAGGTTTTTTTATTGTTCACAAAAAATAAAAAATAATTGGTTCGTGAGGCTTGAAAATGTGGCACGTTAAAGATAAGTGGAAAACAACAACTAATGATATTAAAACTGTCCGGTAGGACATTAAAACTGTCCGGTAGGACAGTTGTATAAGGGTTGATCGTCAAAAAGTGCACGAAAAAGCGTAACGTTAAAAAACACCCAACTTTGACAATTTTTTTCTCTTTTTCTATAAAAGATAAAATTCCCAAATTTTATTTAAAATATAGAGCAAACCCTCCTTTATAACTGAAATTTTTTTGCAACCACCCAGACCTAATAGATTTCGAGAAAAAAGTTGCCGAAAATGAGCAAAAACGGCATTTTCAGAAATTGTTGTTGTTCTTCTTCTTGTTGTTGTTGTTGTTGTTGTTGTTGTTGTTACCTTTTTTGTAAACTACGTAGCGCCTAAACGCGTGAACCGATTTTCATGAATGAGGTGTCATTCGATTTGGAATTTTATGTAGATGTGCCTTTTGGGGGTCTCGACGCTGTACACCGAATGGGAGAGGAGTTAGCCCCCTTTATGTAAGGCCCCCTTCAAAATTATTATTACTAATTACTCTGTAAATCTTAGCCCGATTTTGATAAAATTTGGTAGGATGATGGGGTTAGGGCTCCCCTATGTAACATTAAAGCGACGATCTGCTCTTACACTAGTTAAGGGGAAGTATAGCAATCGTTTCAAATTATCGACACGTGAACTGATTTTCATGAATGAAGTGTCATTCGAATCGAAATTTTGTACAGATTTGCACTTTAAAAGTCTCGTCGCTATGCCTCATATGGAGGGGAGTTTGCCCCACCCAAGTAAGGCCGTTTCTAAAACTATTATTACCAATATTTCTATAACGCTTTGTCCGATTTTGATAAAATTTAGCACGAAGAAGTGATTAAAGCTCCTCTACATGGCTGTGAAGTGCCATCATGCTCTTACACCTACTAAGAGGAAGTACTGCAATCGTTAAAATTATCAATGGGTGAACCTATTTACATTAATGAATTGTCGTTCGATTCAAAATCTTTGCCTCTTTGCCTTTTAGGGAGAAGTACTGTAATCGCCCTTTTATTTTTCTTACTCCTCTTAAAAGGAAGGTCTGAAATCGCAGTTTAAATTTGCTTTTTACGTACAAATATCTTCCTATTTTATATAAAAAGGCTTTCTCAAAAAAATTGTTATTGAGGATGGTTTGGGGACCGCAACTATAATCATTCTTTAAAAAGATCTCTCCAGTGGTAGTTACGGTTCCTACTTAACACCTTATCAGGTTATAATGATAGAATTGCTTATTCCTAATTTAAAAAAACAGTAAAGCAGATATGTAACAAAAATGAAAATCTATCCAAAAGGTACAAAAATCTCCTTAACAAAAACTTACAGTTTAAAAAGTTAAGTATAAGGGTTGATTAAACGCCAAAAGGTACACAAATCAGCAAGTACCCAACATTTCATTCAAGCTTAGTTGATATAATTTAAGTAATTTTGCTGCATTAACTTTTCCTTCACATTTTTTAGAATTTATTAGATGTCACAGACCCTTATGCTGGCCATTTTCATCTACAAAATATTTGTTCAAGTAGTACTGTAGATTGACTTTAATATCTATTAATCTATAATAATCAAACTATTAATTACAGGTTAAAAAGAAAACGTTATAAAAAATAAAAAAAATTACGAGGCTACAAAATTTAAAAACTTTTTTAAAAAAAATGCTTACACCAACATACATCAGTGATTTCGATTATTTTATTTTTAATAAAAATCGTCGGTTTAAGTTCATTCTTCGATTAAAGTAATTGTTATTTTATGTAGTAGTCAAACGTTTATAATAAATAGGTAATAATTATCTGGCTCTATCGCAAATAATATAGTTTTCTTCAATCACACTCTCAATGTAGCTGTTCTTCTCACAATGTTATATATATGTTATGTAATATAAAATAAATAAGTATTGCATACTTTTAGGACAGCTAATTATTCCAGTATTTTACTATAAGTAAAATTAAATTACAATTGAGAAATGAATAATTGTTGTTGAATAATCTACTTGTTATTAACTGTGTGTTATTTGTGCTCACGAATATTTCGGTAAGACGAATTCAAGTCTGAAATATTGTTTTAAATCCTCCGTGATTCAAATTTAAACAGTAGCCGACTCTAACTTTGTCTTTTTCTACTTTAACATGCATGTATAAGATGTGACAACTTCAGATAAAGGGCATATTAAAGATAAATCCGAAGAATAATTTGGAATAGAGTTAAAATAAAGTACCTATTTAAAAACGAAGATATAATATACATTTTATCATAATTTTAACCAAATAATATTATGAACGAACTGGCCAGCATAAGGGTCTGTGACATCTAATAAATTCTAAAAAATGTGAAGGAAAAGTTAATGCAGCAAAATTACTTAAATTATATCAACTAAGCTTGAATGAAATGTTGGGTACTTGCTGATTTGTGTACCTTTTGGCGTTTAATCAACCCTTATACTTAACTTTTTAAACTGTAAGTTTTTGTTAAGTTAAGAAATGAATTAAATGATGCAAAGGAATAGAGAACCAAGAATTTTCTAAATGATACGTAAAATGTAATTATTTGGGTATGAACACACCCATATTTTTAACAAAAACAAAACACGATAGTTCTTCCTTTATGTTTCATTTTTATTGTTACTTCCGGCACTGTAAATGATGAGTTCATTAATGTGAATGGGCCACCCCAGTATTCAGACAAATTCTTTTGTCCAACGAACACTAGGATAAATATCAAAAAACAAAATTAAAAATATCTACTTTTATTGTAAGAATTTTGTATTTTAAATCCATGACTTCAATCTCATCTCACCTCCTTAGAAAAATGGGGCTATCCAACTGAACGAAACAAAATCTCAAAACATTACTTTCACTCTTCGACGCATCACTCTTCCTCCTGTCTTTTACAATCTTATTCCTTTACCAGCAGTCAACGTAGTCCGCTATCTTGGACTTTACCTTGACAGAAGACTTACATGGAACCCTCATACTCGACTTAAGGAGAACAGAACTCAACAGACGCTTCCGACAACTGAAAAGACTACTCGACAATAGATCAAATCTCACTCTGGACAACAAAAGATTTATATATTTAAGTATATTAAAGCCAGTCTGGGCTTATGGCATCGAAATGTGGGGTTCAACCAAACGCTCAAATCTGCAAAGGATCCAGTCCTTGCAATCTAAAATTCTTCGCTCTATACTAAACGCTCCTTTCTACGTCACCAATCAAACCATTCACACAGACTTGAACATTCCTTTCATGCAACACAAGTTGCTGAAAACACGATACAGAAAATTCCATCTTAACATTCAATCTCATCACAATCCACTTGTGCAACACATCTATCTTCCAAAACATTTCCAGACAACACTTCCAGACGTCTTTAAAGACAGTGGCCTCGCGATCTCCTCTCTGATGAAGAGAGTCAGTAGGATTTAGAATGTTATTGGAGTATTACCGCTGGGTAACTTCTCCACTCTGATATGTGTGAATGTTGCTTATTGTTACCCTCGTTACTTACAACGCAATGCGTTTATGGTAGCAAAATAAATTATTTAAAAAAAAAAAAATCCATGACAATTAAAGTAAGAATCTTGTGTTCTAAATTACTGAAAGATTGCAGACAACAAAAAAAAATGATTGAATACACGAGGAACTGTTTTCACTATAACCTCAACATGTGAGAGGAGCTCTCTTCACTTGTAGAATAAATAAGTATTGATTTATTGTAGTAAGCAATTTCAAATATGTAATATATAAAATCAAGTTAATTAGTGGCAAGATTTCTTTCAACACAATCCTTTTATTGCACTGAATGTTAAAGAAAACCACACCTTATTAGTTCACATTTAATTTAACTGAGATTTTAGAAAATGTAATTATGTAAGTAAATTACGGTAAGAAAAAATCTTGTATTTGTTTAAAACCAGATTTTCAATAAAACTAACTCGCTCATTTGTCGTATTAACAAATAGTTTGTTAAATAATGACTTACTGTTAGTGTAGTTTCCAACATATTGACTTGGATCACGCTGCAAATCGGTTGTGAAATGAATTCCTTGTTTTTAATCGACTGAAGGGGAGCTTGCACAACCCACAGATTTCGTGATTTACGCCCTTGGTTAATGTAACTTATCGTTTGTTTTCCTTTTAGAGTTATTTGATTAAAAAATTTATTTTTCCACACGATTTATCACTCCATAATTGTAATTGTGTTAAATCCTACTTATCTATTGTATTGAATCGATTATCATTTAGTTTCCTTTTATACTGAACTCGTTTAATATTAACTCAGTTCCTGTTATGAGCGTCCAAAGTCGACTTAAAAAGTAGACTTAAGAAGGTAATGGAATTGCTATCCAGGATGGATATTAGAGAAATGTTCCCTTCTTAGATTTTGATTAACATCAAAATTATCTGAAGTGGGTTTTTCTATACATTAAAAAAAATCATAAGTAATAAGTTGATATTTGGTATTTCGCTTAAGCATTATTAGAGGATGCCACAGAATTATGGTATTCAAAATTGATTTGGCGGTAGTATCGCTTTATTAAACTGTTAACTTTCACTCTTCTGTAGCTGAAGTTAGACCAATATTCAATATTAAATAACCTTACAGAACAGGAATGACTTAAAATTTTTGTATAATAATTAAAAGATTTAGGTAGCTGTCTTAAATTTAAATTTAAAAATGTGTAAAGTGATACTGACTTTAACAATCTAATAAATATTACATTATTCTGTGCGTAAAATTGTATTTATTTCTCTAAATTTGTAATTATATAACCAACTTTACTCAATCCAAATAACTTGGACCATATACCAGATTAATTCACGGATAAAAGTTTTGCGAATCCTCTAATTATCCTAAATTTATTTTAGTTTACAAAGTTTGAACAGGTTTTAGTGCAAACATAGAACCAGCCATCTCTGTTCCTACTATTGACCTAAAACCCTAGGTAGTTACAGTTCAAGTTCTAGGTTTAAAGCCGGACACAAACCATACTGACATTAACTAAAACAATGACTATTTAGGAGTTCTTTACTAGCCGCAAATAACATGCAAGACAGAAGAGACACAGAATTGGCAGTAATCTACTTTATTCAGCCAGACAGTCTTTGCCAAAAAGGTAACATTTTTATTTTCTTTTACTTGAACTATGATTCAGCCGGCTGTAAGTTAAAATAACTTCTCTACAAAATAGTTTGTAATTAATACAGTATTTTGTTTTTTTTATTTTCAGCATTTCGTTCCATGATTGCAAAAATTATTTCCATAAAATCTCAAGAGATATTAATCACAGCTTTCAAAATATATAATTTTTTTAATGATTGAATTGAATGATTGAAATTAATAGTATTAAGTACCTCTGAATGGACCTTCATAGGGAGTGTACTTGTGCCAATGACTTGGGCATTAACTACTCGTATTTAAGTAAACTCAGAAAACAGAAGTTATCAACGAAGCTCTGAAGTTGTTTGAGCCATAATAAGAATGTTTACTTTTTCAAACTAACAGGTTAGCACTATACTGCTTTCTGGTGGAAGTTATTTGAATTAAAATTTTATCTAAAGCTAAATTCCAAAGAATGTTTAGACTTATCTCCTATTTAATGAATATATTTAATAATAAATTTGAGAAAGTGAAATTCTAGTTGCTGTTGAATTGTTACAATTCATTTATAACATTAAAGTGAACTACCTTTTCAGATGTTCCTCCTGAAATCTAGTTACAAATACCACGGTAAGAGATCATATAAAAGTTCACCACTGATATTTTTTAAATTGTCAATTCAGGATGACTCTGAAGTACAAATTCTGGACGTATATTACACATAAGTGCAAAATTAATGAAAACGCGTTTCAGCATCTTAGCCTTAGCCTAAGTTTAGTAGAGCATCATGTGAAAGAAGGCTTAACTAAAAAGAAAGCAATCCAAATGACCACTTATAATCAGAAGTTGTTTATCTAAATGTGCTTTTAAAGGAAACCTCGCCCCTCACCACTCTGCTTTATAATATATATATTAATTTAAAACAAACACCAAACAGGCAACATTTGTTTTATAAATCTGTAATATCAGATTAGAGAAGCTTAATTTCTATATTTTATTTAATCTTTTTAAAAATCTTATAACATTTATTTATTCTAATGAGATGCATTTCCTTTTTATATTTATTTAAAACATTTCTTTTAGTTTATTCTTTGTGAGTTACACGTGTCAAGAATGAATAGCATTAACAGTAACTAAAACTGGGCATATTTTTGCCTGAATCGATTTATTGATTTTAAATAATGATTCCGGTAATAGCAACAGATTTGAATATCATTCCTACAAATCTAATTTTGTTTAAATCTCAGTTGATGGTATAATATTTCTAGTACTATAAGGAAACAATAATGTTCAAGCTGTTTACCAAAAGACAAAACCTAAGAGCGATTATAGGCGAGGAAAGTAAAGCTAAGATTAATTGATTTCCCAATCGATTCCTGATCTTGATTTGAATGTTGACATTTGGATTTATTTATAGGTTTTTATAAGGAATTTATAGAAAAAGCTATCCGCTTTCAAACAAGACAACAGATCGTACCAACAGGTAGTTGGAAATAGCCTAGAAACATAGGCATTAGTAAACTATAATTTTTACATAACGGATTCACCTATAACGGATTTATGTGAAATTGCATGAGATCACAAGTATTTTAAAAATTTTCTCGCACAAAGTTGGTGTGGGCCTCCAAAAAAAAATGTTTTGATCATACGTTTTAAAATTACCATAATTTCTTCTCGTTGGATGAACACTATAGACAAGAGATCCTTGCTTTGGAATGTTGGCAAAGATTCTAAGATTATTAACAATAAAAAACCATCAAGGACTTATGCTAATTATGAAGGTAGAAAACTGACCCAGTTTTATTGCATATGGACAAGGTAATTATTCATTAAATAATGCATTATATCGAGTAAACGCCATTTATGGTTACAAAGCTGTAAACACAATTTATAATTAATGTAAAAAGTAATTTCTTATTTACCATTTACCGTACAATTAATTGCCACATCAATGATAATTAATTACAGGTTACATATTAAATTCAATACATATTAATAAACAAATTAATTCCGAATGAATATCGATATTATTAAAGCTATAATTATTATAAAAAAGAGATAAAAAAAAAAGAAATCTAAAGACGGGTTTTCGAACAATCGATATTGATTTAACCAGTTAAGCGCGTCTGACGAGTATACACGTCAAACCAAATCTCTGTTACGGTGCGTTCGACGTGTATACTCGTTGTGAAAAATATAAAATTTGCCATTAACTATAAAAACTCGAAATTTTAATAGAATACAATAAGAATATTATTTGGTGGGATCTTTCCTTTATCTTACCAATAGAACTGCGGTGGGAGTCAGCCAAATGATAAGTGGTTGGTACATGTTTGGTCTCCGCATTAGAGATTGGGAATTACCTCACACAAATAGAAGCTCTCAACCCTTGTGCAATGCCCCGTTTTTACCATTAGATAGAAGTTCAGACCTCAGTACAAGCATGATTTCCATTTTGCACAGAATTCAAAGCTCTTTTCTTCCTTGTAAAATCTCTTGCGTTCCTAGTTAACTAGAGCAATGCGTACGTGAAATACGGTGCAAGATTTTGAAATGGACAGAATGCTCTGTGTTTCTCAAGCACCAGAAATTGCAGAAAAAGTGCTTGCAGTGATTATTACGACGTTGTAAACTTTTGGTTGTTTTGTCCTGCGTTCGACGTGTGTACCACGTCATTGTCTGATTTTATTTCCGCACAGTGCGGGAGTTTTTTTTAAAATAAATTCCACGCTTAACTGGTTTATCAATATAAGAATTTTTTTAAATAAATTGTAATTCGAAGAAGAAGCGTTATAAGTTTCTCTTTACAAATATTGCGATCGTGCAGATTTCGCATTTGTGTTTTAATCCGAAGTACCTCTTTTGAGGTTCTCTGAATCCGAAAAAATATTTTTATCGATTTATTGTCCGCGAATAAAAATGGAATAAAAAATGGGCCATCCAAATCGGACAGACAAACTCTAGGCTTACTTGAAAACTCTGATATAAAAAAGACATTTGTCGCACTTGTTCATTCGTCAATAAGAAAAGGGAAGCGAACAGCTTTTAAATATGAGAAATAGCAGCTAATTTTTCGTGTCAATTTCAATGAAGAGTTGCAAACGTCAAGTCTTCAATATAAAAGAGTATTTCCATCAAAATATTTTTATTGCTGCTTAAATAACTTGATATAAAGCAACATTTTTAACTTGATAATCTTATAAAATATAATAAGTTTGAAGTATTTTCAGATAACTCAAATGTAACATGAATTTGGAATTACTTTAACAGAAATGTCAAACTTTTTATTCTCTAAGTATAAACTAGAATTATTTAATGATATTTCACAAACATTATGTACGCGAAAAATCTGACATAAATTTTATAGGAAAATATTGTAACTGAAATTGAAATCTATCCCTTGTGACATGTTCCAATAAAACTTTATTTGATTCATTTAGATTTCAGGCCTATTACATTTAAGAAAGGTAACCAAAAGTTTAAATTATATTTAAGCAAGAAAAGTTTAACAGTTTTTCCATTAAATATAAAATCTAACTTGGTGGAATATTTAATAAAACTTGGTTTCAAAGTAATTTTAATAAGAAAAGTACCTAATTTATTGTGAAAAAGTTTGACGTATGTTACAACTCAGGCGGTGAAAATGAGTAAAATGTTTTACGCACTATTTTGTCGGACACCTCAGAAGACCGGGAAATCTGGGATCACTCTAGTACAGACCTAGAACCGTACACCACATTATTTCAATTAAACCTGCATTCTTCCCTCAAGGATAGGTTCAATTATAAAGTGATGCGATCAGGTACGTGGGTCGTTTGAAAAGTCCGTGCAAAGTCAGAGAGATAGCACTACTGGCGCGTATCGAGGTTAAGTTTAGTTAGTAGCATCTCTTGGAAGAACACACACCAAGTTTCAGCCAGATCGGTCTATTTCTTTGTGTTTGGCATTCGTTTGAATCGAGGAAGTCGAGAGATTTTCAAAAAATGGACGAAAAAGAATTTCGTGTGTTGATTAAACACTACTTTATGAAAGGCAAAACGCCTGAGGAGACTAAAGAGAAGCTTGATAAACATTATGGTGACTCTGCACCTTCGATTAGAACAGTTTATAAGTGGTTTCAAATTTTTCGGAGTGGCCATATGGGCACAAGTGACGCTGAACGTTCTGGACGCCCTGTTGAGGTTACTATTCCAGAAATCATTGATAAAATCCATGATATGGTGATGGATGACTGAAGAGTGAAGGTGCGTGAGATTGCTAGTGCTGTGGGCATCTCGAATGAACGGGTACATAATATTTTGCATCAACATTTGGACATGACAAAGCTATCCGCAAGATGGGTGCCGCGATTGCTCACGCTTGACCAAAAACGAAATCGTGTGAAGTGTTGCAAGGACGGTTTGCAGCTGTTCCAGAAGAATCCGCAGGACTTTAAGCGTCTTTTCGTCACTGTGGATGAAACATGGATACATCACTACACTCCTGAGACCAAAGAACAATCTAAACAATGGGTTACCAAGGGGGAATCTGCGCCAAAAAAGGCGAAGACCGTTCCTTCGGCCGGAAAGATTATGGCGACTGTCTTTTGGGATTCGCAAGGAATAATCCTCATCGACTATCTGGAAAAGGGTAAAACTATTACAGGTGCATATTATTCATCGTTATTGGACCGTTTGAAAACCGAGCTGCAAGAAAAACGCCCACGATTGGCCCACAAAAAAGTCCTTTTCCATCACGACAACGCACCAGCTCACACCTCAGCAGTTGTGGTCGCAAAATTAATGGAAATAGGGTTCCAACTCGTTTCACATCCCCCTATTCTCCAGACTTGGCTCCCTCGGACTACTATTTGTTCCCCAATATGAAGAAATGGCTGGCGGGAAAAAGACTTTATTCAAACGAGGAGGTGATTGCAGAAACGAATGGCTATTTTTCAGACTTGGACAAATCCTATTATTCGGAAGGGATCAACAAACTAGAGCAGCGTTGGACGAAGTGTATAAGCCTAAAAGGAGACTATGTTGAAAAATAAAAAAGGTTTACCCCCAAAAATTAAGTAGTTTTTATTTTTGCACGGACTTTTCAAACGACCCTCGTACATCAGCACCAAGTGGGTCGGCAGGCAACGCTGAGTGAAGCTAGGGCAACTAATATTGACCATAAGTCTGCCAAAAGCTTAAAATACTGCAAAACTGTCTGCCGAACCTAATGTCATAAGTTCAGTTTCATGTCAACCATTACTGTGAGATATTCAGCGGTTGGTATTGTCCACATGGTCTCTTATTTAACTCTCATCGACTCTTTCTATGATTCAACATGTTATTCTCAGTGAGAGAAAAACATTTCCTTTTTCACAAAAACTAGAGACTATCTAAACGTCTTCATATATATCTTCTGACCAAAGATCTGTAACGAGCGCTGAATCGTCTTTCATTTATCCAACAAAAATGTTTCATATAGCATTTCTGCACGCAATATCGGCCAGAGTTTCAAAGATCTGGGCTACACCCCCAAAATCGTCGGCAGCTCCAGCTGTGAATTACAAACTCCACGATCATCCCCTCGTTTTTATAAATCATGGTTAATAATCCTCAAGAGGTAGTTTGCACGCGGAAGAAATGCAATAAAGCGTCTCGGCAAGTAATTCTCACATCGAGAATTACCAAGAGAATAGCATGGAATGGTAAAGATTATGTTTTAAGTTTAATTTTAACAAAGATAATGATCCCTACGAGCAATCGTTTATTATGAAACTGGGTTTTCACCAGGTACACGAATGGAACGTTTTTCGGTAACTATCAAACAAAACCAGCTAGTTACAAGTAGATTAAAATCAAAAACAAAAAATGGATAAAAAAGCTACTACATAATTTGTAAACCTTAGATTAGAATTACGTCGATCAAGATCTTTATTTAAGTTTAATCAAAAAAAAAAAAATTATTAGTTACTTTCTTCAAGAAAAGTGGAAAAACTAGAAAAATTTAAGAAAATAGAGTTAGACTGATTTGACTACGGGCAGTGTATTCGAATTTTCAAGAAAACAACCTCTAAGTAAGTAAAAAAGACATTTCAAGCGAAGATGAAAATTAAACACAAAGTTCAAATTTAATAAACAGAAGTAAATTCTCTATTTGAACCTAGTGGTACATCTCTAAAGATGAATCATTAGATTTCTTTATTCGGACTGTGAACTTAATGTGAGAATTATATAAAAAAAAGATCTGTGAACTATGTAATCAGACAAAATCACCAACTAGAAATGTTCATGTAGATGAACCCCGGGATCTAGAATCGCTAAAATAATCAATAAAAAATACTGGGTAAAGTGAATAATATGGACTTTTAAAAGAAAGGTCAAAGATTAAGTGGATAGATGAACTATAATAGCTCAACATGGATAGTAGTTTACTCTAATCTCGAACATTATCTCAAAACATAAATGGCTGGCTTATAGAGTGTGCATAGACATTACTGAACGTTTAATTTTTGCATATTATTGTTGCAATTTTGTCCACTATAATTTGGATAACAGGTACTTAGAACAGAAACACACTAGCCTGACAACCGTATTATTATAATTACCTATACTTCAAAGGATCTGGATAGAACCTCCTAATTTTTGGTCCAAAACATCACATGAAAGTCTATTGTTTTGTTAAACAAACCAAAAAGAGATTTGCGTTGGACGTAGTGTCAGATTCTGCGACGTTTCGCCCACACGGGGATTTTAGTTTGAAGGATTCATTTATGGTTATGTAGATATTGCGCAAATGAAATGTTTCAATTATATTGTCTAAAGATTATTTAGCCAGTAAGTTGTCATGCCATTACCAAATAAGAATTTGGTTTTGGTTGAATTTCAGGGTTCGTAATCATTATATTTCTCTAAAAAAGGAATCTCTTATAACACTCTCCTCCAAGGAAGAAGGTTCACATCTTTCAAAATGATTCTAAGATTTTTTCATGCAAGTAATAAATTTATATGTTTTTCTTCGACATCGTTAAAGAAACATTTGTTTTTTGTCAGTACTCGGAGAGAAGTTATGGTAGACTTCCCTGTAAGGTTACCTGTGAGTGTAATTTTTTGGTTACAAACTGCATAATGTTGCTAAGAATTATGTATGACTCAGATGTTAGCCGTCAGAAGAAAACTTGCAAATCGAACCTTGAGAAAAGAAGTAAGAAAAAGCCGCGCGGGTGTTCTCAAACAGATTTTTTTTGTATTGATTTATTGTTTGGAGAGTATGCTATGAAAGCAAATCCATGGAGACACATTTAGCCTATCCAGCTGGCCGCATTTTGAGTACCTACGTAGTACCAATATGAGTAATACTGATGTAGTTTCTAAATGTGATAAGAGAGGTTATTTGTAAAAACTACATACAGCCTGTTTGAACGGAAATTGTGACTCCCAAAGGTGTCATGTCTTTGCAAAGTATAGTCTCTCATCTGTAAACATTAAGAGTACATATAAGATCTAACCAAATTTTAGAAGAGTATGACTGAGTTGAACGAGAGAGGCCTAAGTTTTGGCAGTCGGTGGCTGTAACTTGTTTACATGCCCTATACTCAAGTTCCCGGAGTACAATTCTCTGAATGAACTTAACGAATGAACTCTTAGCAATACAAAAATGTAAGTTGCAACTAGCTCTATCTAAAAATTGTCTACGCTTACCAATATATTGTGAATATAACTACACTTCCCGGCTCATCACGAATTACTTTTTTTTGTCTTGAAGCTGTAAGACGAATTACTTAATTAGTAATTACTGCCAATTATTATTGTTTAATGAAATTATGTTGCCTAAATTACTTCGAAAAACATTTTCTCAGAGACGATCTCATTAAGGAAGAAGTTGGATCGTATCGTATATAACAATATAATGTATTTACTTCTCTAATCATCTCCTTCCCAGAAAATATTTTTGAAGGCGCTCCTGGTTTGGTTTAATGTAAGAAAGAAAATTTCCGGATTCATTTTCCAATAAATAAATCGTTAAAAACAAAAAAATATGCATTTCCGTCTACTGATTGCCTTCACATACGAGGTCTGTAAATTAAGTAATGAAACTGATTTTTTTCAATTTTTTATTCAAAAAGAATTACAATTCTATATTGTCACCTTCAAAATAACTTCCTTCTGAAGCTAACAGCGCTGGAGACGTTTCTTCCACTTCTCATAGCAGTGCTCGAACACTGATACTCGAATAGCCTTCAGCTGGTCGGTTACAGCCGTTTGAATGTTTTCGACTGACCCAAAATGAGTTCTCTTGAGGTGATTTTTCAACTTCGGGAAGAGAAAAAAGTCACAAGGACTCAAGTCAAGCGAATAAGGAGGCTGAGGAGCCACAGGAATGTTTTTACTGGCCAAAAACTCGTTTATTGAAATTGCTGTGTGACAAGGAGCATTATCGTGATGCAACACCCACTTGTTCTTGATGTTTGATCTTCTTGTCACACAGCAATTTCAATAAACGAGTTTTGGCCAGTAAAAACATTCCTGTGGCTCCTCAGCCTCCTTATTCGCCTGACTTGAGTCCTTGTGACTTTTTTCTCTTCCCGAAGTTGAAAAATCACCTCAAGGGAACTCATTTTGGGACAGTCGAAAACATTCAAACGGCTGTAACCGACCAGCTGAAGGCTATTCCAGTATCGGAGTTCGAGTACTGCTATGAGGAGTGGAAGAAACGTCTCCAGCGCTGTATGGCTTCAGAAGTTATTTTGAAGGTGACAATATAGAATGGTAATTCTTTTTGAATAAAAAATTGAAAAAAATCAGTCTCATTAGTCATTACTTAATTTACAGACCTCGTATGCAAATATAGTTACATTCTCTTACTAATGTTATGCAAACGATAATGCCATACACTTCTCAAAAATGGATCTTTAGAGGGCACATATTTATCTCCCAAAGATGCTTTTTGCCTTCAAACGAATTCTTGAGTTTTAAATAAAAGTTAAATCTATATGTATTTTATAGCCAAATAAAGTATGAACAAAATCGTGGCATCCAACCATTTTTCAACAAAATCTTTTAAAAAAAAGAAACTATTAAAAAAATCAGGAGTAAACCTTCACCCTGCTTCCTCTAACTGCAGTTTAATTCAGTATTAACATATTTTGAAACTATTTTTGTATAAAGGTTATTCGAAAAAAAACTGCAGGAAAAAGCGTTAGGTTTAAAAACACCCAACTTTGACAATTTTTCTCTCTTTTTCTATAAAAGATAAAATTCCCAAATTTTTCTTAAAATAGAGCGCAAATACTCGTTTATATGATTCATTTTTATTTGTAACAACGTAGATTTAAATAGTTTTTGAGTAAAACGTTGCCAAATATGAGCTAAAAATGGCATAGACTCGATCATGACACATTCACTTAGGATTAGTTAGCTAAATTAGATTTGGACAATTAAATAGGATGCAAACTACAAGAACAGTTCAAACACCCAGAATGTACACATTAGGATCCAAATAGTAAAATAGGCACTCCTGTGGTTTTAGACACCCTTGTCATTCTGCGGTGAACACAACCTGTCATCGCCCTTTAACCAAGTAACACTTAGAAGACCTCTGTAATATCTCTATTTCAGAATTATACTGCAATTGAACAACTAATCACTCTTAGTCGTAGTTTCACTGAGAAAAGTGTCGAGAACTTTAAATTTCATTGCCATGCAAGTTTAGTCAATTAAGACTCTATCCAACTCAAGTATAGTTGAAGGAAATCCAATTCTTTGCCAGAGAGAGAGACTAACTGTAGCCAATGCTGTGATTAAAAGTTCATCCCTTGGAGTAACCGTTTACTTCTCTAACTTAGAATGAAGTTGCACTGCTAAATTGATTTATAAGTTCAAAGTACTTCAAACAAAACATTCATCTAAGTAAATAATTACATTAATTATTGTAAATTGTCTATGAGATCTGTTTGTGTGATTTCATGTACCAAAATAATGAGTAGAATATTTGTTCTTCTAGAATAATTACTATAGTTTTTTGAATTATTAATACTGTTTAATCTATAATTATGTCCATTCCTAATTTAATACATCTTTGTCTCCAGTTTCTTCCTTTATCTTTTAAGCAGATTGTAACAATAAAAATTAATTTAATATGAATTTAGTTAAATTTCTTTTATTGAAAAATATAAATATAAAACTTAATCTAGATCGACATCCGTTGAAAAAGAGAAATAAAATGAAAGAAGGCATATACGTATGATGCTGGAAGAGATTTTTCTTCCGATCTAAGATTATTGCTACAGACTGACTGCAAGAGAGAGGGAGGAGGTTATGGTGAATAATAACCATGCTGAACATGTTGTTACTCTTGAGAGAAGGAATTCTTTTCTATCAGATATTGGAAATAAAAGGGAGTATTGATTGAGGGCTAAGGGAATATGCAGAATCTTGCAACTAGGGCAGCTAAGGGCGAACAACTTTTTATTGCTCTTATTTAGGTATATATATCTGGATGAGACGTCGCACTTTCACGCTCATACACTCATTTGTAGTACAATTTGTTTTTGTAAAACGCGAATCCAAAGAGTTCTATCAATTTCTAAACAACTGAGAAATCAATAAATAAATAAATAAAACATCGATAAGTTAACGTCAAGTAAGTAAGTTAAAATGGAACCCTTAGAACTACCCTTCAAATTCGAAAATCATTTTGTATGTTCTTTCAACTTTGGAATCTTGAAATGTCTCAAGTTATTATTATAATCGCGCAATAGAAACAATAAAAGCTAGTTAATAAGATGGATATTATAAGAATAGATTTTTATGCGCTGCAGCATAAAAGACCCAAATATCTCCCAAACAAAACAGTTTCAAGACAAATCGATCTTTGTAGTAATTATCAATCAATTCTGATAAATAAGAGATGATTTCAAAAATATTTTAGAATTAATTCTTGAAGAATAAATTTGAATATGCAGAAATAAGTTTATATTTTTTTAATTTGTCATCACATGATTGTTACCAAAGAGAAATGATTTTTCAATTCAATATTTCTCTGCCACTTCTATTAGGATTGCCCCTCTTCTTGCATTTCTCACTCAATCTTCCCCCCTATATCTTCCAATTAGATTGGCAACCATGTTTCTAACTCTTGGCCCTTCAATCTGTACCAGATTGATTGATGTTTCTCATTTGTTTGAGCTCCTAGCAGCGGGCGGCTACACTTCCTCCAAGGGTAGCTTCTTTCTTTCCTTTTTTTTTTTAGAACTTAGTTTAAAAAGCCTCTCAACTCTGAACTCAAGATTCTACCAAAAGTAATTGGATGTATAGTAAAAACCTATTCACGAAGAAAAAGAGCTTCAGTAAAAGTAGAATTTACTTGGAAAATTGGGCAAGAAAGAAAAGTAAATCAACTCTGAGTATTTTCTTTGCGAGAAATCTAATTTCCCGAGGTGTTTACTACCAATATGGCAGAAATTTATTTATTTATCCAGATGTGAAGATAGAATTTAACAAAGTAGACTTAAATTTCATTTGTCGGGATGTATCAAGACCCCAAAAGCAGGAGGAAGAATCGAATGATACCTCATAAATGAAAATCGATCCACGCGTTTAGACGCTACGTTGTTTAGAAAAGTAGAATTTCTGAACATTTTTGACTATGTTTCGAAATCTAATTGATCTTGATTGTTGAAAAATTACTCTTATAAACCAGGATATGCCTTATATTTTTAAGAAAAATTGAGAATTTCCTCTATCATTGTAAAATTTGCTCATAGTGAACAACGAATGAAATATAAGGAAATGTAAGCTAGTTAGTCTAGATAATAGGTGTTTTCTAGTAGCGAGAACAACTATATAGATCAGTATTTTTTTTTTATGATTTAAGGCGCGTCATCATCTAAGGTTATTGGCGCCCGGAGCTTTTTTCAGTGCACTGCCGGCTTCCGGACAGTGTTCTCTCGTTCCATCACCGGACAGTGAGCTGTAAGAAGTTCCTAGGAAGAAAAAATCTAAGGGTCAGCAGCTGGATTCGAACCCGGGACCTCCGCGTTGGAGTCCAGAATGCTATAGATCAGTATTAGATGTAACAACTAGCATGGATCTTTTTCTATTTACTGCTAAAATCAAAGGAAACATAAGGAAAGGTGAGCTAGCTTCCCTAAAAAAAAGGGGTTTTCCTGTAAAGAGAACAACTATACAGACCAGCACTAGATGTTACAAGGATGGTGGATCTATTTCTTTTAGTCATTGTCCTCCATCTTGAGTAATAGTTCCAGGTGGGTCGTTTCTCTATGAAGAGCTCAAGTTAGCGCACCAGTCCTGGGCTACGAAGAGGATTGTACTTTGAAGAATACAAAAGCCGGGCCGGAAAGCTTGGCATTTTTACGGCTTTATTTTGATTCTCCAATTTATGTGGCTATAGTTCTCGAATTGATGACTGACTGTAACTAGTGAGAGGCTGATGTTGGGTCTATAACTGTCGTTTAGAAAAACTATGTCGCCTGCAGGAAATGTTTCAACTGTATCCGTTAGGCATATTACTAACAAAATTAAGATGTTGAACTGAGTCAACGTCTGTTAAACAATGTAAATACGAGGGTCGTTTGAAAAGTCCGTGCAAAAATAAAACTACTTAATTTTTCGGGGTAAACCTTTTTTATTTTTCAACATAGTCTCCTTTTAGGCTTATACACTTCGTCCAACGCTGCTCTAGTTTGTTGATCCCTTCCGAATAATAGGATTTGTCCAAGTCTGAAAAATAGCCATTCGTTTCTGCAATCACCTCCTCGTTTGAATAAAATCTTTTTCCCGCCAGCCATTTCTTCATATTGGGGAACAAATAGTAGTCCGAGGGAGCCAAGTCTGGAGAATAGGGAGGATGTGAAACGAGTTGGAACCCTATTTCCATTAATTTTGCGACCACAACTGCTGAGGTGTGAGCTGGTGCGTTGTCGTGATGGAAAAGGACTTTTTTGTGGGCCAATCGTGGGCGTTTTTCTTGCAGCTCGGTTTTCAAACGGTCCAATAACGATGAATAATATGCACCTGTAATATTTTTACCCTTTTCCAGATAGTCGATGAGGATTATTCCTTGCGAATCCCAAAAGACAGTCGCCATAATCTTTCCGGCCGAAGGAACGGTCTTCGCCTTTTTTGGCGCAGATTCCTCCTTGGTAACCCATTGTTTAGATTGTTCTTTGGTCTCAGGAGTGTAGTGATGTATCCATGTTTCATCCACAGTGACGAAACGACGCTTAAAGTCCTGCGGATTCTTCTGGAACAGCTGCAAACCGTCCTTGCAACACTTCACACGATTTCGTTTTTTGTCAAGCGTGAGCAATCGCGGCACCCATCTTGCGGATAGCTTTGTCATGTCCAAATGTTGATGCAAAATATTATTTACCCGTTCATTCGAGATGCCCACAGCACTAGCAATCTCACGCACCTTCACTCTTCTGTCATCCATCACCATATCATGGATTTTATCAATGATTTCTGGAGTAATAACCTCAACAGGGCGTCCAGAACGTTCAGCGTCACTTGTGCCCATATGGCCACTCCGAAAATTTTGAAACCACTTATAAACTGTTCTAATCGAATGTGCAGAGTCACCATAATGTTTATCAAGCTTCTCTTTAGTCTCCTGAGGCGTTTTGCCTTTCATAAAGTAGTGTTTAATCAACACACGAAATTCTTTTTCGTCCATTTTTTGAATATCACTCGACTTCCTCGATTCAAACGAATGCCAAACACAAAGAAATGGACCGATCTGGCTGAAACTTGGTGTGTATTCTTCCAAGAGATGCTACTAACTAAACATAACCTCGATACGCGCCAGTGGTGCTATCTCTCTGACTTTGCACGGACTTTTCAAACGACCCTTGTAGATGATCACAGTTTTTTTTTTTAAATTAAAATCTAGAGTTATCCAAAGTTATTGAAGATTCAATTACCAGTTCTTCAAAAAGGATTTCACGAATCAGTACACTAAATTTAGACATAAATTTGTACATTTTTTTTGTTTTTTTAGCAAATAACGAATTGAACAATCATAAATTCAATTATTGTGAATTAATTTTCACTTCAATGCGAACTGGATAAACAATTTACTTTTGCTGCGATTGATAAAAACAAAGCGGTCTTTGTCAGCTGTCAATCAACACGAGAGCAAATTCAATTTTTCAACGTTCAAACGTTTTTTTTTTCTTTTATTTTTATTGAAAAATCATTTACTTATTGTTTTCAGTCGCAAAACCCACACAGAATAAATGCAATGAAATAGCAGTCAGTCACTACCAGCAGATTTTCAAACGAATTTAAATTCAAACGTTATCAATTCTCAAACAAAAATATTGCCACCACTTTCCTGGGTGTAAACAACGACAAAAATCTTTTGACACAAGGTGATGAATTATTAGAACACATTTACAAATTTGGTATGTTGACTTCACTATGAATTCAGACTGATATCACATGAAGTAGTTCAGAAAAACAAGAAGTACTCCACAAGTAAGCATTTGGGGTTGACGTTTACAGGTGGACAGCCATTATATGCGAACATTTGTTCACAAACAGCAAATAAGAACCAGCAATTCGCAACGATTTCTAATAAATCTTTATTAAAAATACAGTAAAACCTCGATTAACCGGCCCTCGGTTAACCGGGATTCGGATTAACCGGGACCATTTTGAGTCATCATAAGAACACCTCAGATCGGCGCCGAAACAAAAGTTAATTTTCGGTGGCGACAGGAAAATTTTTTGTCTTCCGATGTAACATAATAATTGTAGGCGTGGCAGCAACTCTTTTATACCTGATTTTCTTGGAGGGTCATTATGTATGTATGTATGTATGTAATGATCACCCAGGAATATCCCTGGATGCAGCATCGAATTCAGTTGCTGAATTGATTGAATTTTTTTCACGATAAGGGCATTCCAACCCACTGCAAAGTTATGCTTTTTAAATTGCGTACACTCATCAGAGAGTGGTCATTTGATAGAAAAAAGCAAACAACACTTGAAAAGTATTTTTCAAAAAGTTGAACGGCAAAAAAATGAAAAATTTTAGAAAAAAGAAAGAAAAAAAAAAATTCAAAAATAATTCAAAAATTAAAAAAAAAAAATTATGTATGTAAATAATAAAAAAAAGGATTGCCGTCTAAGATAGGAGTTGATCTCTGGGACGAAACAGTCATGTATTACTATGTAAACTGGGTATTCGGTTTAACCGGGATTTCAGTTTTCCGGGGTGGGTATAGCCGGAGCTCAGCCCGGTTAATCGAGGTTCTACTGTATGTACAATAAATACAAACATGAAATGCCAGTGAACAATACATTATAACCTTCATGACAATGGTATGTGGAGAGTTTAAGATTTGAAGACTAAAGATTGCAAGGAAAAAGAGGAAAAACCAGCAGCTAGTGTAGATAGTTAAAGGAGTATCTTTAATTCTTTTGTGCCAGAAGGGTATAGAACGATCGTAGGAGGCTATGTCGCGGCAGAGTGGATTAGGATGACAGTCTAGGGTGGAAAGGAGTTTGAGCAAACGATTTTGGATGAAGGAATGTACGGGGATAATGGATACAGTCTCGTGGCAATCCAGTAAAATGGTATTTCGGATTGGCTGTTTTTTTTTTCCAAAAAGCTGGTCCGATGGTTAATCGAAAACTTAAAAGTGCATTCTTTGATTCTTAGTTTTTAAATTATGCATCACAGAACTCGACAGAAAAACACACATACAATTGTAAATAATGCATTTTTTTGGAGTCAGTTTCCTGTCAAAAATTGACATAGTACCAATACTTCTTCATGCGTACAACACAGCAAAGAGCAAGTAAAGTATAGAAAGTTACATTAAATTTAACGTAGTTAACTAATAATGCTCAAATGCAGAAGTACAGAGTTGCTAAAGCAGCCTCAATTTTAAAGCAGATGTTCACTTCAAGAAAAACCCCTTCATATGAATTGATAATTATAGCAAGTAAAAATAAAAAAATAAAAAGTCTGAAATAAAACAAAAGCAAAAAAAAATTAAAAAGTTGCTTTTACTTTTTAAGTTTTAACAAAACATAGAAGCAAAAAGAAGGTTGGCTTAAAGGTACAGAAGGTGTTCAGTGTCTGCCAGTTGCATTGTCCTGCTTAATTAGCCGACTTTTGTCTAATTGCACAAGAGGCAATAAAAAGAAATCCCCTTTCTTCATCTTCTTTGCACAGCAAGTAAAAATCCCTGCTAAACTTTTACATTTTCCTTGAAAATAAAACAAGACTTTTGTACAGTTAATCTTAGTTTACACTACATAATGATAGTAATAACTGAAGCACAAAAAAATGCACACACAAAAAATGGCGAGGAAGAAATAAAAAAACATCAAGCGAAACAGAAATAAACTTTGACAGTGAAGAACTATTTTAAAGCCGCTTACTATTATAATCTTCTTAACAAAAACTTCTAGTTCAAAAAGTTAAGAAGTTAAAAGATAGAGAAATAAATCCGGTGTGAACATTTAGACCATTTTCACTTATTTTCTCAACCGTTCAACTCACAAATTTTTCTCAAACAATATTTATGCATAATTCTCAATAAAGATAAAAAAAAAAAAATTGTAAAACATTACAAGGAACCTACCTCACAGTACAACTTTTAAGTAAATGTATATGAATGTAATGTAAACATTATGTTTGTCGAAAATCCTGGGAGCCATTGTCGAAGAGCTCGCAAAAAATTGAACTCATGCTGATTAATTTGAGATAGCTTTTATTGTTTTAGTTCTCAACAAATTTTAAAATGAATATTTTTTATAAAAACTAACAATCAAAATTTGCACAATTACAATGCCTTCAGTAAAGCAAGAGAACTGGCAAGTACCTAACATTTTATTTATATTTTACTGTTTAACTCGACCAATGCCTGTTAAATTATGCAAATAGATTATCTAAATTTTTTATTAAAATAGAAAGGATGTAGTATTGAAATAATTCTAGCTTTGTGGACCACACAACTAAGGGGGCTTCGTGGCGCCCTGCTAAATGTAAATAATTCAATTGAACTCATTAAAGACTGAAGCCATTGGTGATATAAAATAAATTAATAATTAATTAACGTAAGACTTTATCGGTATCATTTAAAAATTAAAAATTAAATTTCATTTAAAAATGTTGATTAAAACAAACAAACAATAGTTATTTATTTAACAAGTGTGGAAAGTAGTACTTTTCCTCACGCGAGGCAGGGTTTGCACGCACGAGCGAGCGAAGCGATGCGAGTGCAAGTGCAAATTGCCGAGTTTGAGGAAAATACTTTACACTAGAGTTAAATATTATATTTTTTCTGCAACCATTTATTAACTAATAAAATTAAAAATTTCATTTTTACAGTCTACAAAAAGTAATTTATTTATTATAAACATTTATTGTTATATTACAATTATTTACATTACTTATTACATTTTCTGCTGTTTCTTTTATTGATGGAGGAGTGTTTTCTAAACAGGCATCACTAGAATCCATTTTAAATTTCTATAAGGTAACACTATAACCTTTTTAACTGTTATAATTAAAAATATCTAATTATTTATTAAAGTATTATTTTTATTTCTATATTCCTTTCAATTTTTATTTTATTTTTTAATATTCGTTTTTTAATTATTTAAATAAAATAAATTTAAATAAGCTTATTAGAGTTTTACAGAAAATATTTATGTTAATAACAAAACTTCTTATATCAAGGAAGCACAATAAAGTTTTTCCACTCACTTGTGCGGAAAGTGACACTAATGGGAATTTCCCCCCACTAGTGTGGGAAGTTGGGCATTACACAGCTGATTTTAATTGAGTAATGAGAACTTCCCTACATGGTTGCAGAAAAAAAAATTTTAATGATCAGTTGAAGATTTAGAACAAATTTTTCTTTTAAAAGCAAATAAATAAACAAAAAAGATAAACAATGTTACATAAAATCTTGCAAACAAACGAAAATAGTTGGTGAAAAAATTATTTAAATGATTTGAGTAGCTGTCAATTTCAAACTGTTACTTTGCCAAACTGCGTTGAGGAGCCATCTGTTATCAGTAAGTCATAACTTCAAAATGGAACTGCCCAATTTACTGACTTGAATAAAATAGAAATATGACAAGAACACTACACTTATTGACCTTAATAAACAGAAGGTTGTTTTTTTTTTAAATAAATAGTTTATTATTTGAACTATTTTTAATAATAATAAAGAAAAAATATTTCAATAAAAGCATGGGAAACGGAAAAAAAAAATACTGGATTCAAATTGTAGCCCCACATTCCATTGCAATGGGCTAGAGAAGTACGGAAATACCGAAAATATTTTATTATTAATACCAAGTCATACCACTCAACCACTGACCATCGCCGTGCCACAAATATTCACTATTTCAGTTTGAGAAAAACAATACTGCCTGTTTTACATTTTGGAACATATTTGTATCGGTATTTACACCTAATTGTTTTATTTTTTTTTCAAGAATTCCATTTGTATAATAAAACATAGTATTGAAATTTACTCTACCTTCCTTTTGCGCAAACATAAATGGTATACACCTAATCTCACAAGAAAGGAAGTATAAAAGCTTCTGTGAGAAATGTAGAAAAATATTTGTGCAGAGAAAGAGACAAAAACCGAAATGTTCTCTGGCCCCATCTCTTTTTCAAATTTACGTAAAGGGAGAGATTCCTGCATGTCTGGAAGAGAAGGTGTTAAGGAAAATGCGTTTACTGGGAGGCGACGACAAATGCCTTAGCTCTTCACATTTTGCAGACGATCAGTGGTGATTGGTAGCACTGAGAGGTTTTGAAGTTTAAGAATAAAGGAAATGAAAAATCAATTTGAACAGTGGAGTATGAATTTTCTAAAAACAGAAATAAATTGTAGTGGAAGAAATCAACATTAAATTTAAACATAATAAAGAAAAAAAAAGTCGATAGTGAATCGATAGGAATAATGTTGAAAAATTTAAAGCTTTCAAATATCTGGGCTTGGTTTCGGAAGAGCAAGGAAGATGTACTGTGGAAGAGCGGATAAAAAAAGAGGGCAGTCGAAGCTGTAAGAATGTTTAACACCAGAGGAAATAAAAGAAGGATTTCTTTGCTCTACTGTCGAAGGAATTCTGTTGTACGAATATGAGACTTGGACAATCTAATCAAGAAAGTGGATGCTGTTGAGATAGAGTATTGGTGGAGAGATATGAGGAAAACATGAGTGAATAAAGAATGAGAATAAAGAAAAGGATTAAACTGAAAGTAATGGAAAGAAAGTTGAAAAGATACGGGCAAGTGAGACGAGTAACTCCAAGCAGATGGCCGGAAACGGTTCTCAATAGGATCCCTGCTGGAAGAGGAAGACGAGAAAAGACCGGCGTTGATGGGAGGAAGTGATGGAGAGGGAGATGTTGGAAAGAGGACTGGGGGCTGAGATTGGGAGAACAGGAGGCTGTGGAGACGAGTAACTGACTTAAAGCGAACTTATCAATAGAACAATGGAAACCTAAAAAAAAGTAAGTCCTATGTTTATTTCTCACCAGATTTTCAAAAACTTTTGTCCAGTCTAAAGTGAATATCCAAAATTTGTGATTATTTTGTCTGTTAAAGTCGCTATAGTTATGTAATAATAAATTATAACTGAATATTTAAGTGAGTTAATAGGTTGAAGACAGCAAGGCGACTGTTAGGAGAGAATGATCGAGACAGCAGCGGTCAGAGAATGATGGTTGCAGTGGGCATTAATGTTAAATCTCCATTGTCCCAACTAGAACACTCAACTAGTCACCACTGCCAGTCTGATCATCTGCCATACCTTGACCCCCTAACTAACATCACATCGGTTAAAAAGTTCAACACAAATTCAATATAGTAATCTAAAAAAGTCATATCAAAACTCTTCTTTTTTTTTGTGTTTATTGTGCTACAATCACCGCGTTAGCGCTGTAAGTAACAATGATACAATACAGTAATAAATGATAAGGTAACGAGTGGAGAAGTTACCCCAGTGGTAACACTCCCAAATATTAGATGGTTAGTCACTCTCTTCACTGGAGAGGAGATCACAAGGCCACTGTCTTTTAAAACGTCTTATCCGGGTTATCAGGAAGAGTTCTAGAAGAAAGATTTTGAGCTAGAGGATTTATATGAGATTGCAGGTGGAAGTGAAGTTTTCTGTATCGTGTTTTCAGCGACTTGGGTTATAAAAGGAATGTTAAGGTCAGTGTGTATAGTCAGGTTGGAGACATAATTTGTAGCGTTTATAATAGTTCGAAGTACTTTAGATTGAAGAGATTGAATCCATTGGAGATTGGAACGTTTGGTTGAACCCCACAGCTCTATTCCATACGCCCAGATAGGTTTCAAAATAGAAGTATAAATCAGTTTTTTGTTGTCCAGAGAGAGTTTTGATCTGTCGTCTAAGAGTCTTTTAAGTAGTCCATAGCATCTGTTCAGTTCTGTTCTTTTAAGTCTAGTGTGGGGGGTACCAAGAAAGTCTTCGGTCTAAGTAAAGCTCAAGGTAGCCGGGCAACGTTCACTACTGGTAGAGGTGTCAGGTTATAGAAGACTGGAGGAAGAGTAATGCGACGAAGAGTGAAGGTGATGTTTTGCGACTTAGTTTCATTAAGCCTAATAGCCCATCTTTTGAATATCAAAACCCAAAAAGTAAATAGCAAAAATTTGTTTTTAGAAGGTGCAAACCTTTTCTTTAAATAGAAAATTGGATTGAAAATCATTTTGGAAATGTTGATGATGGACCGCAAAAAGCAAAGCCTCGCCAAGTAAATCTGATAAATGAATAAAAGCAGAAATGAGAGCAGTTGATAAATTAATATAATGAGTTGGAGCAGCGAAAAATGTCTATAAATTAATCAAATTAATTCACCCTAAACTTCTTTAAGCGTACATATAACGGTCTGTGATCACACTTACAGTCAGATTCATGCATACTCATTAATAAGAGAGGCCAATTATTAATGAGAGTGCAAACAGAATAGAAGGTTTCGGTAACCATATTTTTTCTCCTACTTTCATTACCTAATGCATTTCTATACAAAAACTACATGCATTAAGCATTTGATAAAAGTAAACTCATTTTGAATGGCTGTTTGATGCAAAACTGAGAACTAACTTCAATTAGACACATTTAAAAATAATAATAAAAAAATAAATGAATAAACGAGAGCTTGTGTGTAGTGGTTAGGCTCTCTGATGAATGTAATTATGCAATATTTATTATAACATTTACAAATAGAGAAAATGAAAATGTATTCATTAAATCAGACTAATTAACCCAAGTAGGTGCTTGAATTCAAGCTACTAAAGAAATGACAGCTCTGCAACAGCTAGTTTTCATAGATAGAATTATTTTAAGAGATAATGAGGGTCAAGTGGAGTTAGGAGGGAGTGAATATGGAAATAATTAGATATGTTGCAAGATATTTATATATCAAAAAAACAAAACAACTAAAAGCTGCGTTTTTCTGAAAAGAAACCATCAGACTTCTGAGCTTTGATGTACAAATTATCAGAGATGTAGATGAAGGTGAAATTTCGTGGCCTTTCTGAGGCAGTAAGGAAAGAAAAGTAATGCCCACTTCTTCATTCGGGGTTACCATCACTAAACAATCAAAGAAATGTCTTAATCGGCGTCAAAAAAAACACGGCTAAAATGTTTCTCACTGCCAACAAATTAAATTTAATGTTTACAAGTCGGTCTTAATCTGAAGACCATCCAGTTATTAGTCCACGCACATAACCAATACACAAAATAAGTCCGTACCTAAAGGAACTTTGATGTTTAAACGAATCATTCTATAGCAATGATTGATATATCCAGCACTCACTTCTTTGGGCTAACTTAACATTCATATTATTTATTCTGAGGGATGCTTGGGTTTTTGGATGAATCGAAGTAATTAAGGTGCAAGCGAAAGGTTCGAAACGCAAGTTTCTGAAATTAATGTTCAAACCTTTGACTTGGAATCCACATTTAAGTATTAAATAGCAATAACTAAAAAAGGCCATATCCTAATGTCAAGATTAGTAGACAAACAATCAATATTGTTGCCAAATTAAGGAAAGACTTATTATACAATGAGCGACTGTAACCGATATGGACTTACGGATGCTGGGGATCAGCCAAGCACTCCAACATCTACCGACTCCAAACACTTCATTACAAAATTCTAACTGCATAACAAATTATCCATACTCCTATCTAACCGAACTATTCTCTGCGATCTGGAAAAATAGAATCGTTTAAAATTTTCTGTTATAAATTGTTTCAAACTCTGCCACGTGATTTGATTCATTGGAGGGCAATCAATGGGTGGCAGCCTTTTTTATCCAATTTACTTGTTTACAAGAGCAATCGCATCTGCAGTTGTAAATTTCTGTTATATTAGTTTTATAATCTAAACAAAAAGGAATGTTTCCCTAGGGAGACCTGGGACTTCAAGGAAGCTATGGTAATAAAAGTATTCTTCATAATACAGATGCAATTAGCTAGAGGTCATAAAGACCATAATCAAGAGAAAAAAAAACTCATATTAAAGTACCAAGAGGCATTACAGAAACTTCTGGAATAAAAACATTAGGTCGAAAGGGAACATAATTCAGAAATGGCAATTAAAGATAAAAAAAAATGTAAAAGTCATTTAAAAGATGACAAACTAACAGTTTACGTATTCACAAAATTTTTATGTCAAATAAAGACTAAAAAGATTCTAATAAAAGTAGTAAAAGTAAACTTATCTACTAATGATAAATGGCCGCCCTTTAAATGATGACAATAATGAATTTCCAGACAGTTTAAGGCTTTGTTTATGGTTTTTACAAATATATAAATGTATACAAATGAGACAAGCGACACACTAAAGAGCGCGCATTTTGAAGAAAGTGACCTCAGGGATTGGTGAGAGTGAGATGTTGTAAATTTGACTAAGTTGCTTACGCGACTACATCCATGTCGTAAAGATGTAAATGTAGTGTGTGAAGAAAACTTTATATACCGCATAATTCTTTTTTTTATTTTCACCCTAAAAGTAACAGGAATTATTGCGCTAGGTCTTTGAAAAAGTTGTAAGCATTTTGTAAACACATGTGTTTTCTTTTTATTAGAACTTAATATCTTTGGAAAGAAAAATAACCGGAGAATCAATAATTAGTATTACGCTTGAACACGCCAGTGGAAACCGTCTCCTCTCGAACAAAATGAGACGATTGGAAAGTGCATTGTACAGTTTTGGAAAATTAATATTTTGTTTTCTCGAAATCAGTTCTAATGTTCTTCACTTATACTTCGCTTACGAAAATGGAGGACTGTCCATTAAATTGTACTTTTTGTTTTAGGGGTGAACTTTTTGAAATGTAATTTAAATGTGTGTAAGAAGCTGTTGGTATTTGGGCAAAGGAAATTTTAACAAAAAAGAGCCAGATAAACCAGCAGTAATCACACTTTTGTGGAAACTCAAGTAAATTGGTATCCAGTCTACTGCATCAAACTCAAAGATGACACCAATGAATCCTGGAAACGCATCCTAATAATGGCTAAAATATAAAGAAAAGAACTTTTGGCCAAAATACAATTGAAGAGCTTGGTGCAAAAAGGAGTTATCTACATTTTTTTCAGAAAATGTGTTAAGTGGCGCCCCCCTATTGTATGTTCAATTCTACATCTTTTAGTGCATAAACGAGTCTTTATGCAGACTCATTACCGATTGTTAGACAGGTATCCATTATTTACTTTGTACTTTGTAATGTATGAGTACTTTGAGAGAAAAAATAAAACATTTCATTTCTACAATACATTCTTTACATTCCTTGGAAACAAAAAAAAATTATTAGGTTTATTTAATGTTTATATTAGGTAGATATTATTATTTTTCTTTTTGACAGGCATAATAATATACCTAACATTCGCTTCGACAAGACACAAAATGCCACTTTAAAGCTCAAAAACAAGAAATCTGTTGACTAAAGTACTTATTATGTACTCAAGTTTTTCTGAAAATTATGATTTTGGTGCAAAAAAAAGTTAGCTGCAAAATAACTTTTGCTTATAGCAAGCTTAAAAAAAGCCCTAGAAAGTTCAAATTGAGCCTCAAATGACCCCATCACAATATATTAACTAATCCTTACAGCAGACACAACATAAGGAATACATCTTAAAGCAGTTTTTTGTCCCTACTAAAAATTTTAAAAAACTGTAGATAACTCCTTTTTGCACCAAGCTCTTCAATTAAGAAAAATTAAATGTAAGAAATTAAAAATAAATGTCATTTAACAAAAAAAAAAACTCTAATTTTACAGTCAATCGAATAAGACCAGTTAACGGCACATCAATCAATACACACACAAAAAAAAAGTTAATTCCAATTAAGAGATTGGGAACAAGTCCAAGAATGAAAAACTATAACAGAAATGATCTTCAAAATTAGATAAAAGTTAATGAGGCGAGGAATGAGAGACATATTTTTCACTCTCCTCTATATATTTTATCAAATTTAGTTATCTCTATGTTTTATGTTCTTTGCAGAATAAAAAGAACATACACATTTTGTAGTAATCGAATTCTAAATTAACTGTATATTTCGCAAAGATAATTTGTTTTGAATTTAATGGAAGTGAACTAGTTATTATTTTTGTTCAAGCAGTTAATTATTTATCTTTTCTTTTATTTATATTAAATTAGAAGCAAAAAAACGCACGTATAGTAATTTCGTATTATAAACAAAATGTGATCTACAAATCTCAGATTGGATTTAGTCCTGCCCATTTAATACTCAGCAGGATTAATTCCATTCGTTTAGAAACCTTAAAAAGCTCTTAGTGTTTGTCCTCATTAATTAATTTCAAACTAATTTTGGGAATGGAGACACGATAAATGCCTGACAAATGGGGGAACAAATAATAAAGCGTTATGTTAAATATTCGGAATGGCCGCAAAAGTGCTCATTGTACGTACAACTTCCAGTATTTTTCAGGTCCAGGAAGGACTAGGTATCCTTCACCTAGTCATGGGTCAAACGTTTTTCTAAATCGAGAAAAAAAACTAACAAAAATCAGGCTTTCTGCCCTAACAGAACAATGTTAATAACTTTAGTCATCTTTTCAGTGAACAATTTTCTAGCTATTTCACGTTTGCAGTATAAAATAATGTTTTAAGAAACAATATATGGAAATAAAACAGAAAGCTTTTTTTATAAGAACTAAAGCTAAGATCATTAAGGTCAGTAAGGAGCAAGGGTATGAAGCAATTACTGTAATAAATGCAGGACGCTACGTTTAACTAAACGGGAGCAAAACAAAAAATCAACTTAAGTTAAGAAATATCTTCAGATGTGGTGAACAGCTCCAATCAGGATTTAAATAAATTTAAAGATTAATTGGTAAACCAATAAGCTGAAAAGTTAATAATTTAAACTACTAGAACATAAATTAACAACTTAGAAATATTAATTTAAATCATCCGAAGCTGATAAAGAATTATTCTTTATGTTATATACCTAATTTATAACACATAATATAAAATTGGGCAATGCATATCCAGATCCTCTTATCCTAAATTAGATCATAATTTCAAAAGGAGAAGTGAACATATTGAAAATTGATAGTATTACGACAGATTTTAGCCGAAAGAATATTTATTTAAATTAAAAATAAATAAACTCACATTTAAATTGTGAAATCTGAAGACAGCCGTTAATATAACTCACCTGCAACAGAAAGTAATGATTTTTTAGTAACTGCTGTCTTCTATTATTTTTTCTAATTTAAAATTCTCTCTTTTCTGATTTGCATTATAATTAAAATGCAGATAAAAATAAATTAATATTGAATATAAAACTGGATTTTACTTGTTAGATCTTTGAATTTATATTTATTTATGTGAATTATGAGTAATTTTCATTGTGATTGCATAAATTATTTAATGTTTGTTTATCAAGGACAGAATAGGACTCTAGTTTCCTTTCTCTTAATCGTACAGTATTAATAAATAAATAAATACTTTTACAACTATCTCAAAGTTTGGATTTTTAGCAATCCCTAAATTTCAACAACATATTTAATTAAAAATATCAATGTAGGGTTGATTCATCGAAATGATCTTTTAGAAAGAGTGACAACTTCAAAAAATCAATTTAGAATAAAATCGCCATTCACTAAAACTACCCAAAAAATAACTTGAGATGGGAAAATTCATCCAGTAAAAGTAATAGGTGGGAAATTTTACAATAAAGCCATTGCAATTTATATGTACATATACGAGGGTCGTTTGAAAAGTCCGTGCAAAGTCAGAGAGATAGCACCACTGGCGCGTATCGAGGTTATGTTTAGTTAGTAGCATCTCTTAGAAGAACACACACCAAGTTTCAGCCAGATCGGTCTATTTCTTTATGTTTGGCATTCGTTTGAATCGAGGAAGTCGAGTGATTTTCAAAAAATGGACGAAAAAGAATTTCGTGTGTTGATTAAACACTACTTTATGAAAGGCAAAACGCCTCAGGAGACTAAAGAGAAGCTTGATAAACATTATGGTGACTCTGCACCTTCGATTAGAACAGTTTATAAGTGGTTTCAAAATTTTCGGAGTGGCCATATGGGCACAAGTGACGCTGAACGTTCTGGACGCCCTGTTGAGGTTACTACTCCAGAAATCATTGATAAAATCCATGATATGGTGATGGATGACAGAAGAGTGAAGGTACGTGAGATTGCTAGTGCTGTGGGCATCTCGAATGAACGGGTACATAATATTTTGCATCAACATTTGGACATGACAAAGCTATCCGCAAGATGGGTGCCGCGATTGCTCACGCTTGACCAAAAACGAAATCGTGTGAAGTGTTGCAAGGACGGTTTGCAGCTGTTCCAGAAGAATCCGCAGGACTTTAAGCGTCGTTTCGTCACTGTGGATGAAACATGGATACATCACTACACTCCTGAGACCAAAGAACAATCTAAACAATGGGTTACCAAGGGGGAATCTGCGCCAAAAAAGGCGAAGACCGTTCCTTCGGCCGAAAAGATTATGGCGACTGTCTTTTGGGATTCGCAAGGAATAATCCTCATCGACTATCTGGAAAAGGGTAAAACTATTACAGGTGCATATTATTCATCGTTATTGGACCGTTTGAAAACCGAGCTGCAAGAAAAACGCCCACGATTGGCCCACAAAAAGGTCCTTTTCCATCACGACAACGCACCACCTCAGAAGTTGTGGTCGCAAAATTAACGGAAATAGGGTTCCAACTCGTTTCACATCCCCCCTATTCTCCAGACTTGGCTCCCTCGGACTACTATTTGTTCCCCAATATGAAGAAATGGCTGGCGGGAAAAAATTTTTATTCAAACGAGGAGGTGATTGAAGAAACGAATGGCTATTTTTCAGACTTGGACAAATCCTATTATTCGGAAGGGATCAACAAACTAGAGCAGCGTTGGACGAAGTGTATAAGCCTAAAAGGAGACTATGTTGAAAAATAAAAAAGGTTTACCCCAAAAAATTAAGTAGTTTTTATTTTTGCACGGACTTTTCAAACGACCCTCGTATATGTATTCCAAAGAGAATTGTAATATAATAGTCTAAAAAATTTATGTAATGCACGACACAAGGTAGGTAGAAAGAATCGTTCATATTGCTATAAAGGAAGGATAACTGTTCAATATTAGATGTGGTTGAGATTCGTTTCAATATTCAAGTCACCGAGCATTGATTAAATCCTCCGATTATAAATGGAGTGTAAGATTCTATTTATGAGATTAAATAGCTGAAATATTGGAAAGATCCCAAACATTTATGTATCTCTTTTATATTGTATTTTTATACTATAATGCAAATTATTTGTTCTTTTGTTCACTCTAAAATCAAATAAGATAAAAAAGTTTTTTAAACAATGAAAAAAAGATTTAATTTTCTTCTGTTTTGTTGCAAAAAAAAGTTGCGTTTTTATCAGATTACTGTAATTGAGTTTCTATCAATAAAGTCCACAGTGGGAGATTGGTTTTGGTGGTCCATCGTGCCCAATCAAGAGCAAGAATGTTGAGAAGAAAAAAATCCAACAACTTTTAAGTTTTTATATTAACTTTAATTTACCAGTTAATAACTAACAAAAAAGAGAAAAAAAAGTAACACCCACTCCAATATAGTCCATTTAAAAGGATGGCCGGAATAACGATTAGTGATGTTACAATATTAAATAAATAAATAGTAGTTTCCTCAGATATAATTAGGCATTGTGGGTATCATGTCAAGCGTGTATAACGAGCATCCCTTCCCAAAGTGGGCCGACAACCTTGGACTTAAAAAAGGTCCCTTCCCTTCTGCTCCATCAACAGCTGTGAGTCGTTCTAGGGCTAATAGTGAAGGAGATACCCTACTCAACTGTGAACTTCGCCATATGGTTTGCCTTATTGACAATACTGCCATTACTGTAACATTTCTTCCTCTGTTCTAAGCTTATGCCCTTGCTTAACCAATATCCAGTGATTACAAGTGTACTGGATGGATATTTAAAAGGTTGCTTTCAAGGTTATAGTCTATAGTTCCAAATAAACAGGTATTTTATCCACCATTCTGCTGATTATTTCTTAATTGGATCATTTTGTCCTCAACTACAAATAAAAATATTTAAGAGACAAATTTATCCTTCATTTAAAATAACGTTAGTAACCCAACATAAATCACAAGTTACCACCACATCTATCAATGCACTTTTATTTTATTCAAAGAAACAGAAAATAATAAAAATAACAACATACTCGTAATGTCAAATCAAAACCGAAACATTTTAAGAAATCGATTTCACAATAAAGGTTAGAATTCAATAGTACCAATTAAAGAGATATTTTACGAGTCAATATGTTTATACTTTCCCAATTGGGTCATTTCAACCTCAGCTATTAATATTTCAAACTCAACTCAAAAAACTCATTTTCGATTGGGAGACAAAAGGTTACATTAGCATTAACTTCTGTCCTATTACAAATATTTTTGTAAAATATTATTTGAGACAAGCACTAAGACCTTAAACTACAGCAGCGTTCAACAAAAAATGTCTGAATTTCATCATTAATTTCCAAATTATTAAATCGATAATACGAAATTTAATAACAACCGAATGAACGAATGAAAAACTGACATAAAGAGAAATACTTAATGTTCAAAAAATATTTCCTTCTGAATAAAAATTAGGTAATTGGTTAGCGTTAAGGTCCATAACGTTTTGGCAAGATGAAAATAATTGATATGCAGCCACTAGTGCAGGTGCTGTAAGTAAAGGTGGAATGGTGAGTGGCTAAGACAAAAGTAAGGATGATTCAGGTAATGAGACTGATCTTGCTGATGATGAAGATACTACTGGAGAAGCATCCGACGAGCAAGTCGGACTATAATAAATCCAAATCAATTTTTGATACCATCTTCTGTTGAGAGATCAATACAGCAATAGAGGAACTTAATTTAATAAAAAGAAAAAAACTATTAAAAGTATTTGTAAACGGGATTTGAAGTCATTAAGTAGGCGAGCGATAAATGAGAAAAATAAAAAGATATTGATGTTTTAATTTTGTTTATTATTAAGCAAGGAGAAAAGAAGAAATACTGAACGTGGAGTCTATGCAACAAAAGTGAGAGACATTGTAGAATACTGGAAATAGTATATAAAATGATCAACACAGGTAAACCTACACTTAAAGGACCGAAACTTAAATAAGAGCTGAAATAAAAGCTGGGCAGCTGATCCCGGGTGCCCAGAAGTAAAAAATAAATAAAAATCTAAACAAAGATAACTCAATCGGTGCCAACGTGCACATAAAAATAGTAATTATAACATACCATGTTAACATATAAGGGTGAACAAGGGCACTGAAGGTCGCCGACATCAATAAACCAAGGCATACCATTTCTATAGTGGGTAGGTGGCTAGTTTTGAATATGCATTCAACAATACACCCACAGTAAATGCAAATAGACTGCATGCATTGCTGCAAGGTAACAACTGTGCCCTTTTAAACTGATATCCTCCCTTCATTGTATAGATTTCTCCACCCACCCATTATCTACTAATCAAAATCCCTATTTCAACAAATTCCATTACTTGATTCAAAAATTCATTCAACAAAAATGTCATTGTAAATTTTGTAATTTAATTATAACTATTAATGGAACTTTAATTAATTATAATAAAATATCCCACCAATGAATCCAATATGGTAAACACTTTTATGTAAAGTAAAATAAATTTTGTGAAAGGACGAAAATAACATTAAAAATACTTAAATCTAGTCAATTCTGTAACTTTATTGCATACAGAAAGTCAGATGTTAATTTCTCATTACCAAATAACCCTTTGGCCTTTTCTCATAACCCTTTGGCGCTTGCAAATTGTACTCATCAAGAGCAAAAGCAAATCACTTGTTCAAAATCTGCATATCAAAGCTTTGTCTGCGCTCATAAGTAATTCAATCAGAGAATCTACAAAGAATTATGGACAGCAAGCCCTATCTAGGGGCAAACCGTGATAACACTTTCAAAGTGAAGTTCAATCTAATGGTCCTCCTAATTATTTATTTCTGAGACAAAATTAATAGACCACAATTATATGTTTTCCACTTCGTAAATAAGTATTAAAAAATTGGTTTAGATGATTAAATAATTTGAATAGATAGAATCTGTTGATATTTAAATAATTATAGTTATATTCTTTAGCTTCCCATCTTAAACAACCTCTTTAAGTTAGCAATATTTATGGCTAAAGATGTAGAGTTAATTAATACGATTAACGAATAAGTTTGGATATGTTTCTAAAAACAAATAAAATTCCTCAAACCAGGGTATTTTTTTCCTCCCTAAAATGAATGAAGCTTCACAATAATTCCTGGGATTAACTCTTATTGGAAAAGCTTTCTCTACTTTGGGCGATTTAAGACAAGATTATTCTATCAATAATAAAAAAAGACATATGTCCAAATTTGGATGCCATAGATGGTAATAATATTATTAAGTTTAATTTTCTCAAAGTCCCTAGAACAGAGACGTATGATTACTTTTATTTTTGAGGAACAGGTAAGTCAAGTCTGATTCTTCAAGCTGCAAATACTTTTATTGTAACAGGATATTTTATTTTAGATATATTTTTAAAAACCAAATTCTGTCTTAAATATATCAAGTAGAGCATCAGTCAATGCAAGAATTTTAGGAAATATGTTTTATTTACTAAAAATTTAAACTATCAAAAGGAGATTTGAGGCAAATGATTTGAGCAAACGCTTAAACCTTAAACTTCCGACATGACATTAAGAAATTCTACTAAATGAATAAAGTAAAATTGTGTTTCTATGATCTGAATTTTTTTGACTGAGAGAGAGCACAAGGTCACTAAAGACAATAAATGTGGTTACAGCAAGACAGCTGTGCCCATAGTCCAAGTATACGGGTCCATATGCCCAAGAAACCATGATAATTGGTAGGGATAAAGACAAAATAAATATTTAGTAAATATTGAGAGTGTGAAGCATCTTTGTTAACTGCCGTTTAAAACAACATTTTATGGCATACAACAAAGTCCAAGCTACAGCATTGTGTAATAGTCTAGTCCACTTCATTCTACAGTAGGTGAAACAAAAATCAGTCTTGAGCTCAAACACTGGCTTCAAGGGCTTAAACTAAAAACCCTCTGTGTCGAAGGAATCAAGGCAATTGTCAATTATATAGTTTGAAAATGAACATTAATCAATGCATTAGGACGGTAATAAGTTAAACAGGAACCTGTAAGAAGGTAACACATGGTTTTATGTTGTAAACAAAACAAAAAATAAGAATATTTAAAAATATATATTAACCACCGACCATATGGTTAACGGATGGTAAGAGTGTGGGCGGTGACCACTAATACCTCACAGATTTGTTAGACTCCAGTTATCCTGGAGTGGTTCTTGTACTTTAGTTTATTAGGCTGTTAGAAACGTCTGTTCTAATAGAATTTTTGTGATCATTTACCATGACTTCTAGTTTTATCTCCTAATATTTCTAATTAGTACTAGAAGATAAATTACACCTCGATGGCGTTCTATTCTAACTGAAATATATTATTTACAATGGATGGTATATCAAAGATGTGTAAACAATTATTTTGCCACTTTATTGTAATACACATCAATATTTTTATTATTTTTTTTAAATAATTTAATTTTACAATGAAATGATACTTACGAGAGAAGTCTGTTATATCTCTTCTGCTCTAATTGATAAATAATTGTAAATATGAAGTTTTTAAAAAATTGTTCAATCAATTTTCGACAAAAATTCCAAAAAATGAAAATTCGTGCCGTTAAGCCGTATCCCTCTACTTGATCAGTCTGCATCTTACTTGAAATTTTAGCTTTTCCACTTGATTCTCCTTAATAATGTATACGATTCTAGAGATTCTAGTGATTCTAGCTGGTGGGAAAACTAACCAACCTTCCCTGGAAGCACTCCTCATCGAATTTTCCAAAGAAAATGTTGGAGATATCTCAAAATTTATTCGGAAAAGTGGAAATATAAAGAAAGAGATTTTGATTGTTTTTTTTTTTAAAGTTAGAACCCCTGGTGGCATTAAATCGAAATACAAAGTTTTACCGTCCTGCAACATTTTGTTATTGACCACCTTGTAAAAGAAAATGCTAACCTTTTTAAAAAACCAAATTATCGTACTCAGTGGACGGATGTTTATAAATATTCGTGTGTTACCAATGCATTTCTTACTAATGAGAGATAAAGTAAGAATGAGATGCAGTAATCATAAGTACGATAAGTTAAGTCAAGCCAGCTAACATTAAGTAAAATGAAGACTTAAATAAATAGTGGTTTAACATAACCATTTTAGTAACATATTGATTGCCAAAGATAATTAATAATGAACTAAGAAATTAACAAACTTATGACTTAGCAGACCTTCAGACAAATATCTGATGCGGAACTAGCTAAAATATCATTTAGATGAACCTATTAGCATACATATTGCACAGATGTCCAAATACCATTAATGTTGGAGGTGAATAATGAACCTAGTCTCGCAGCTCATTCATTCTCCATTACGTTACTACCGGATACTAATATATGTGAGGCTAATTGTAGAAACAATTCCGCTGGAAACGTCAACTTTTCAGTGTAAATTTACATAACAAGAATACTATGAAGAGTGGGGGGTCACTTATTTATTAGTCGATGGATCAATTTTCTGATGTAACAACCTCAATTGGTGCTGTTCATTTTCTGTTGAACACCTGAATGATGCACTACTTCTGATGATGCAGATCGTCCATTTCTTTGAACAGTGCGAATGATCCCTACTAGAATGCAGAGCGGAAGAATTCCATCTTTGGATTGGTGATCCATTATGACCCAGAGAAATGGTTTAAGATAACCAGAACAATCCAGCATTCTTCATAACCTTAACATACCCAAATTGGACAGCGGTTACTTTCAGACAATGCACTTTTAAACATAGTGTAGGCTGACTAAGACGTTCGGGAACAAGTGCTGCATCGATAAATTAAATCAGAATTGCTCCGAAGAAGAGAAACTCAGGGTGCCGTCGAACAAATATATTAGCGTTATTATAAAATTAATTATAACTGACACTTTTTGTGAGAACCAAAATATACTAATTTGCTGGTGATTCTAGCTAATATTTCTCATTTTTCTCTTCGTTTTTGAGTTCTATTTCCAAAATTGGTCGATCTAATACGTATATTCTAGCTCTGCTATAAATATCAAAGGTAAGAACCAAAATATACTAATTTCCCGATCCAACTATAATAGGGATAACTCTCAAATTAAAATACATTTTTTTGTAAAAATAGAAATAATTAAAAAAAATAAGAAGCTGTCTCAGCTTCTCCGCAGCAGCAGATCAATTAATTGTTTTTAATACTACAGTTCAGCCTTGAATGAGAATTTAATATTTGGCATCACACAAACTTGGAAAACAGATAATATTTTCTTAAATATTTTAATGGGGACAATTTGTAGAATAGTAGCTAGGATGCAAGTTATGAACTGTTAGATTAAAAAGCACGTAATAATTGGTAACTGAAGAAGTATGATCATTACTCAAAATTAAAGGAATTTCAAATTTCTGTACAACGTGAGCTAAATTATTTTTGTTCTTTTTTTAGTTTTAACTTTGCAAAATATCTAATACACATCAATGATTTTGATTCATCATTGCATGCTTAATTTAAAAGAATTGTCTTCATCTCATCAATATGAAATGCAGTTTTGCCTGACTTTCAATTCAATAAAATCCAAGATATATGATAAAAAGAGAAGGTGGAAACAACAATACTGATAGTACAAAATGTTTTTCGTCACAGTACAAATGATATTAAATGCAATGGAATATAGAATAATATAAATTAAATCTGATGCGCAGTGTTGACTAAACTAGCCTTTACAACTCATCTTAATTACGTAATTTTCCAGAAACTTATATGGAGCAGGACATTCTCATTAAATAAATGAATAGATTAAAAATATGCATTCTGTTTACATTATTTCATGATCTAAATGGCACTGCATCCACTTTTTGTGTTTAAAAGAAAAATATTTTATCAAAAATATTTTCTATATGATTTTTTTTTTTTATTCAAACAGACAAACAATTTAACTATTCAACACTCCCATGAAAATTTGAGCACAAGAAATTTATAGATTTTATTTTCTAACGCATCGTCTGCTAAAGCTCATTAGCGCCTCTAATCTTGAGAGTCTAAATATTTCATTTCCTTTCACTGAAAGTTACCAACGTTAATCACTTTCTTTCTCCCCTCACTTCAAAGGGGAGTTTCTTTCCTTTATTTTTTTTAATTAAAAAGCGGGATGAGATGATAATAGGCGTTACCCCTCTGAAGGTCCTCTTTTATGCACTTTTAAAGTGGGAACATCTTCAAAAGAGATTAATAACAGGAAAAAATATATTTATTAATTTTTTAAAAAAACTGTTAACTTATCGATACTTTAGCGCAACAATGATCAAGTATATACGAGGTGTGGCTATTAAATAACGAGACTATTGCTGCAAAACATTTTATTTTAAATTTATACATATTTTGGTTATTATCACCTTCAATATACACCCCTCCCCTATCCCTACAACGCTCCATGCGAATTTACCATTGTGCGAAACAGTGCTGGAAGTCTTTTTCTGTGAGCTCCTGCATGACGAGTTCCGCTTTTTCTTTCACAGCCTCAACGGACTGAAATCGTATTCATTTTAATGTAGATTTGACTTTGGGGAACAGATAAAAGTCACATGAAGGCCAGGTCAGGCGAATAAGGCGGATGAGGCCTAAAACTGGGATGTTGTGCTTGGCTAGAAACGTCTTGATGAGACAATGCACTGTGAGCTAGCGCGTTGTCTTGATGGAGAACCCATGACTTGCTCTTCCACAAATCGGGTCGTTTTTTTCCTTACTCTTTCACGGAGTTGAGCAAGCACCTCATTGTAGTAATGTTGATTAATTATAATCGATATTTTCATCCGTTTTGGACGTGGAAGAGCGACCCGAGCCGTCATCATCTCCGATGTCTTCTCGGCCATCTTGGAAACGCTTGAACCACTCAAAAACTTGCTCACGTGATAAACATTCATCGCCATAAACCTCTTTTAATAAAAGATAAGTTTCAGTAGCGGTTTCACCAAGTTTCATGTGAAATTTCACGACAATTCGTTGCTCTACTACACGTGTAGTATCATGTTTTCGGCAAAACGAAACTAACACCTCTTACACAAAGGACGGTTCCGGTCAGACAGATTTCTCTACAAACACGTGAGACTCTGTAATCGAAAGAGAAGGCTTTACGCTGCACAGCTGTTGGTCGCTGGGATTTGGCGCATGCATAGTCCTTCTGTAGCAGCATCAGTCTCGTTATTTAACCTTATTTGTTTAGTTTGACTTCTAGTACAGAATGCGATGCCATTTGGTCCTCTTAGTCTTCAAGGTAATTGTCTGGGATGGACGATGAAGAAATTTTCAAGTATTATGATTTAGTGGCGGGGCAAGCTGAATTACTTTGGAGGTTGGAAAGTACAGCTTAAAAGTAAACAGGAGACCTCAACAAAACACTAACCTGTCTAAGCTAATCTAGCTAACCGATCTCAGAGATATTCCTAGAAAACCTAGGAGGTTATTAAGTTTGGAGGGCTATGAACTCTCCTTAAAATATTCACAACTTTTTTTTTAATTTGGGGTTAATTTCGCCATAGCTGGAAAGGGCTTTGAGAGGAGCGGTGCATAGGTTATCAGGGGAACAACCCTGACTGACAACCCTCTCTTCCAAGAAAGCTTGGTTCTCTTTCGATACAGGTTAGCCATCTTTAGGACATCCGGGGAGTGTAGCGTGGGTAGTGCCTTTTAGTTACACCAGATGTTAGAGGGGATTATACCCTAGCTAGAACTCTCTGGGGAGAGATTTCTTCAGAATCTTTAGAGAGGTCAATGAGGTGGAGGAGTGAGTTCGCTTACCGCCGGCTCCCAATTCTCCCTAGAGTATTTGGGTAAATTCTTTCATCACCGGGAGGTACTGTAGGTCCCAACTAGTTTTAGTGGCTTAATAGATCTAATTTGAATACACCGGTACAATAGGGTTTTATAATTCTATGTTTATTGAGCGACTGAAACATTTTTTTAAAAGACGGAAGTGGACATTTTAAATGAACAATTTAATGAACATACAAAATTAAGTAATATACGTAACAGAACTATGTTTTGTGTCCAATTCAAACAAGAGATAAATAACCGGATCAATTGAGTAAACGAGACATGAAAAGGAAGACATGGTTCAGTTTTGTGACGACAGAACTCCATTAAAGGAGGCACTGGGAGACAGGAGACGTTATATACAGAATAGGGTAAGAGGCAGTTTGGTTTTTATTGCGGCTACCAACTATAATAAATAACATTGGAATAAAAATTCAACTGTATTCTTCTCCTTAGTGTTCTGTTGGGAAAATACAGCTGAAGTAATAGGACATTGTGGGCTCGCATACGCTAACACAGGGTAGGCTGAAGAGGGTCTGTCTTTTTCAAATAGAATGTCCTTTCTGCCCACATTCGCCTCAGAGCTTTAAGAAAACTTTACTTACAACATCCTTCTTCTATTTGCTTTTCCGCGTCCTGGATTTAGTGCTACTACCAACTGTAATGTACCAATAACATTTCACAACAAATAGCTTCTCTTTGTGTGTGTGTGTGTGTGTTCCTTCCTTTTTATTATACCATTTTTGTATTTTAACAATTTTTACACACTATAAAGATGTATACAACGAATTTAAAGGAGAATGTGACACAGCGAGGTGGAAACCTTCAGGTATGAGAGTGTTGTATGTGAATTTTCAGTAATGGCTCGCATTTCAGCGGTGAACACTCAGAACTTTCAGCAGAGGCGAGTCTGCCAAGCTAAAATATTTTGTGATACGCGGTTCGATTTCTGGTCTAGGTCTTGGAGTAAATTTAATTGTTACGAGAGTTGGCTGAAAAGTTATGCACACATGCTTGCCGAGCGCGAACGAAGAGCTTCAAAAAGCGCGCGAGGTGGCATTTGGAAGTCACATTTCCCCTTATTACGTATGCGCAGTTTGAACTCGCTGCGTTCAGCCAGTGTATTTCTAGACGCCGAAGTATGGACACGTGTACTGGTGCTATGTCACTGCGAGATAAACAGCGTGCTGTTATCGACTTTCTTTTGAAGATTGTGACAGGGGACAAATCATGGGTCCATCATTACGACATCCAGAAGAGAAAGGGCAGAGCACTGAATATCGACAAGCGTCTTCACCTCGGCCGAAAAAGTTCAAAACACAATCGTCCGCCAAAAAAAAATTCTTCTGTCTGTGTTTTGGGATGCTCACCAAGTTTATGTGTCCGATTCTTCTCGTCTAAAATTCTTCTCGGTACGTAAAGACTCTAAGAAACCTCCGACTTTGAGAGTGTCGTGTTAGAGGAAGCTTGGCACCAATAATCTTACAACATGACAACGCTCGTCCTCACACCTCGCGCGAAACTGCAGAGACTCTGGAAAAACTGAAGTTTGAACCAATTCCACACCCTCCTTATTCCCCGGATCTTGTCCCCTGCGATTTTTATTTGTTTCCTCTACTCAAGAGAGATCTCAAGGGTAATCACCACTCCTCAGACGAAGAGGTGAAGGCAGCTGTCAAGTCCTGGATTCAAGAAAATTCAAAAGAATTCTTCAGTGACGGAATGAAAAAACTTGTTTCACGTTGGGAGAAATGTATTAGCGTTAATGGTGACTACATTGAAAAGTAATACATAATTGTGAAGCTTAAGAATTGTACTTTAATATACTTTCTGTCCGAACTTGATAACTCTTTTCTTTCCCCCTCTCCTAGCATGTGTGCATTACTTTTCAGCCAACTGTCGTAATACGAGAAATTTAGTAAAGTACGTTTGCTATACTCCTCCGTCCAGGTCACCTATTATAGTAGCCTGTCTGCAAAAAAGTAGGAATCACTATACTTTGCTACTTTCACTTATTAATACACGGGATATTATCTGACATTTTGGGAACTCCAATGTCTGAGATCAGAAGGTTACAGAAAATTTACAAGAGTAAAAAGATATGAAAACTGTCAGTCTCCAAGTGAATTTTCCAACATACAATTCACACAGATACTAAGAAAATTACAAAAAAAAAAGTTTTCTTCTTTTATAAGAGGTACTTTTTAACATTCAACTAATCCATCAAAATCTTTCTCTATCCTCCAGATTAACTGTAAAAAGCTCTTTTAGTAAAAATAAAAAAAAAGCAATGTCTTTAAAAGCGAATTGAAATTCGGAGATGGAGAGATATCTTTACATAGTCCAAGGCAGGAGAAAAACCCATAGTTGAAAGTAAAGTAAGAGAAAACATTTAATTCAGTTAAGAAAAGTTTTCCAGCTGAAGAAAAGTAAGAATAAAAGTCCTTAAAGAAAACTTAAACCTGAAATTTTCTTAAGATTAAGAAAATGAAGCCTAACAAAAGAGAGAAAAAAAAGTGAACAATACTTTTTATTATTATTACTAAGTAATCGAAAGTTATCTGAAGAATACGATTACCAGCAAGATGAACGGTACTGAAATATGGAATGAGGATGTAGTCTGAACTTTACAAGTATCGTAAATTGATGTAAAAACTGAGATGCTCCCTCTAGAGTAGGCGGTATGCTCATCTCAAGAGATACTACAATCATAAAGCGAACAGATATAACTTTGTATTCTTTTGTTTCTAAAACGAACAATTAATATAATTATTTAATTTACTCACTTCTGGATTTGGATGAAAAACAAGGTATTTGAACAAGAATTACTTTTAACAGACTCTGAAAACATGAACTTCAGCGAGCAAATTTCTTTACCAACTTAAAACGATTAATCATTAATAACTTCTTTTTTTTCAACTCTTCCTTTATTTCCCAACAAAAGAGAGCTAAGTAATAATGCCAAAAAATAATTTAATACCAATTCTCTTTCAAAATCTGAAATGCAAATGAAAACACAAAAAGAATGAATGCTGACAAAAAAACAAAAAACTAGTGTTTAACAATGCAATGAGATGCAAAACTGAATTGGTGAAAGACCTTGGCAGTAATTGAGTAATTTGCAAAATGAGAAAACTTTTGGAATTTGTTGAATACTTGGGAGAAAACTTCCTTATTTATTTTCTCTTACTCCTGGAAAAAGGAAAAATTATTTTTAAACTTGCTTTTTTTAGAGGTGAGATTGTTTTTTAGAAATTAAGAATTATAAAGAATAATGATCATGAATCTGCCATTTTTCAGGCGTGGCTTAACGTCCAACTGTCAAATCTTGTGCAATTCAAGGGAAGCAGAACCCATACTTATCTATTAACCTTTTTCTAATTAAATATGGAGTAGAATTAAATTACAATTAAATATGTAATTGTCCAGTAGAGCGCTCCACGATCCCAACCATGAACGCGAGTGCAGGTTAGAAGACTGTGAAGGTTCTTAGAAACTTAGAGAGTGACGCTCAGTGACTTGATTGTTTACATTGTGTAATTTGTATTTAGTTGGTTGAAACAACTTGTAATTTAATTATTCTTTACAGGTTTGTTTTATTTATATTATATTTTGCAGGATTTATTTGTAACACTATTATAATAATTTGTATAATTCTTTACAGAATAAATAAATCTGTGTTTACCGACTTTACAAATTAAATTACAAGTTGTTTCAACCAACTAAATACAAATTACACAATGTAAACAATCAAGTCACTGAGCGTCACTCTCTAAGTTTCTAAGAACCTTCACAGTCTTCTAACCTGCACTCGCGTTCATGGTCGGGATCGTGGAGCGCTCTACTGGACAATTACAAATATAAAAGTAATATAAAAGCTAGATTCGAAGTCGGAATCTTTTATAATAAAGCTGAATCCTAGGACAAACAATTTTTGAATTTATGATGGATAACGTAAAAAAAAAAATGCCGATAATTCCACCATTTTGACTTCCCATCTTGATCCTACATTATGTCCCCAACAATGTACATCTTCAGCTCATTGGAGTTTAATGTCAAAAATGGAAAATTACACCAAGTTCATAAATACGTATTCTTTAGCTTCCCATCTTAAACAACCTGTTTAAGATATGCATACTTATGGCTAAAGATGTAGAGTTAATTAATACGATTAACGAATAAGTTTGGATATGTTTCTAAAAAAAAATAAAATTCCTCAAACCAGGGTATTTTTTTCCTCCCTAAAATGAATGAAGCTTCACAATAATTCCTGGGATTAACTCTTATTGGAAAAGCTTTATCTCTACTTTGGGCGATTCAAGACAAGATTATTCTATCAATAATAAAAAAAGACATATGTCAAAATTTGGATGCCATAGATGGTAATAATATTATTAAGTTTAATTTTCTCAAAGTCCCTAGAACAGAAAAGTATGATTACTTTTATTTTTGAGGAACAGGTAAGTCAAGTCTGATTCTTCAAGCTGCAAATACTTTTATTGTAACAGGATATTTTATTTTAGATGTATTTTAAAAACTGAAGTCTGTCTTAAATATATCAGTTTATGCAAGAATTTTAGGAAATGTGATTTTATTACTAAAAATTTAAACTCATCCTACTAAATGTGTACTAGTAATTTGGAAAGTCAATAAAATGGACTTACCCAGTTCTACACCATTTGGTACCTTAGGCTTTATTTAAGCAGTAGCCTAACATGGAACCATCCATCATTCTAGACTTGAAAGACAAGAACTAAACGGACATTACTCAGTACTCAAGTTACTCCTACGATCTATATTCTTCCTGATGATGGAAACCATATTCCTTACTTTACAAAACAATACTTCGAGCTTACGGGGTAGAATTGAGGGGCTCCGCCAAACCTTCTAAATATCCAGACAATACAATTCTTCCATTTTAAGGTACTTTACTTTTAAGATTGTACTGTGCTTCCAATCGTACCCTCCATCGCGACATTAAAGTTTCCTTCATTACTCCACACCCCGATTCCAAAAATGTCCAAACCAATTTAGGGAAACCACTTGATTTCTCTCGTTACAATGATTATCCGTACAAAGTAATCCTGATAATACTCCCCGTTAAATGATAAATCTCGCGATCTCTTCGCTTGTAGGGAGTACTAGCGGTAGCCTCGTTTCTCTCATCACGTCCTCCTCCAGGTTGCAGCTAGTCCTTGGCGAAACTACCTGAATTACATTTCCTGTGTGTACATGTTCTTTTTTATTGTATGTAGACTGTTCTCAGTTGAAAATAAATCAAAAGATATTAAAAATACATTTTCACTTCTTCCATTAGATTTCGGTATATCGCTTCTCTTTTATTTTATTAAATATTGCAAAGACGGTAGAAACGGCTCTTACCCGTGTATGAATCTAAATAAATTATTAATTTTCTAGCATGGCATTTGAATAGAAAGTTTGGAGTGAAAAAAAGTAGACAGTATTTCCAGTACTTCAAGAAGTTAGCAAAAATTTGACGTGTCATGTTACTTCACATTTAATTTCTTCTATAAAGTGGTTATAAGAAAAAAAAAGTTTCTGTACACCCTGGAGAGAACTGTTATGTCCCTTGTGAGGAATATCGTTGTATGAAACAAAAGTTAAGCGAAGAGTTCGCACCAGTGAACCTTGTAGGCGGCATAACATGAAGAAGAGATCTTAGGATGGCAGCAACTTTCTAATATGTGTCAACTTGCGTTGTGACTTTGTTGTAACATTTGACTTTTTTTCTTTGTGCGAATTTTCACTTACCATTTTCCGTTATGGTTTTTTCTCAACTTAACTTTAATCTTGGGAACTTTCCATTTTTTCTTTTTCATTTTCTCTTCTGCTCGTAAGAGAAATTAAATTGAATAACTAAGTTACCTAAGTGATTAATTTTAAAATAATGCACAAAATATTGTACAGATGAAAACAAAAATTAAATTAGTAGAACTGAGATCCACATTGATATGATTAACATACAAAATTGATAATTGACAAGATATCCTTGACATGATATGTCGTCCCAATAATATGACTGTTGTTTGCATCGTATTAATAGCGTAAACAACAAGTGATCGCTTAGTACAGGCTCCTAAATTTCTCATTTGCTTTTTTTTTTTTTCAATATCAGAGAAGAAAAATAACTTGCATGATGTTTTTGCATACTTAATGGAAATTCTCTGGCAGTAATGAAGTAATTCATCTTGAACATGTTGCGTTCCTTAAGAACAGCAAGTTTAGGGGCTTGCATTATGGTTATGAAGGTTGGTTGCGCTAAAATGACGTAGTACTTTAGGAAGTTCCAAACTTTTCCAGAACTTGGAAATTTCCAATTTATTTCGGGAGGGGGGGGGGAATCCAATTAAAGAAAAGTTTCTTTAAAAAAGTTCAGAAACTTTGCAGAAATTTTTATCGAGTTATTGAATCACAAACAAGGGCCCCTGGTTTGAATTCAGTTCTGATTTGCTTATCCGGGTAACTTGTTCGATGGTGGTCAGTGTTGTCTTTAACGAGAGAACACTGTCTGAAGGCCATTAAGTGCACTGGAAAACCCTAAGCACCAATAATATCTGTGCTTCGAACATTCCATCCTCTTTCCTTCCCAAAATTCTCGAGGTTCTAACATATACTTTTACTTCAAACCCCAAATTTTCCAAATTTATTTTGTTATTACAAACATTAGAACACATTAAACTGTACATTATGACCTAATTTTACAAAATAAGAGGGAATCTACCACCCATCAATTCTCAATATGCTCTAAAAGAAATTTTATAGAGAGACTATTACGAAATTTTTACTAAGATGGAATCCAATCAGAGGGTGTGAAAGAGTATAAATAATAAATTATTAGTAAAAGGAGTACTTTGAAGTGGCTAATGTAAAATTCTTAAACTAATTGTCAATAAAGTTGTAATATATAAGAAAATCTAGGTTTCGTGACCGTAAATTATTTAACTAAGGATTCAAGATTGGCGAGGAATCGGTCAAATAAAAACAACTCGTCTTTTTGACAACGTTTCGACAAATATATTATCTTCTTCAGGGCGTGGCTATGCGGGTTGTTTGAGTTACAAAAACTGTTACAGTTTTATTTTGAATCCTTAGTAATAAATAAGTCTTAGATTTAATCGACAGATCTCGTAACTAAAAATCGAAAAATAATTAAGAAATATTTTTTTAAAAAATAAATATTAAAAGCATCGAAAAATATACATACCTATATACTTTCTGTTAGAAAAAGAAGCACCAGTAAAAGTTAATATCCTTTTCGCGAGGGAATGCAGAGTATAAAATATTAAAAATTTAGCGGATGTAGGTAATGTACATAACTTTGTGAAGAATAGAATAGAGCGCAATTTTCTAGTAGCATCAATCTTCATCAGTCTTCCAGTGCAATGAGAGTTAGTTTTATTTCAATAAAAACATTGATGAAGTGTGATGTATGTATCCTTATAACATTTAAATCAAAACATATATTTTATTGCAAATATAAGTTTAGCTTTTCTTGTTTTTTTGATTTGAAATATGGGATATCCATTAACTAAGGATATCCATTAACTTATTTAAAGATTGCAAGATCTTCAACACAAAAGGGGAATGGCCAGTGCGTGAAACGAAATGTATGCGCTAGTAATATTTAAAATATTGTGGTTATTTTACAGCAGAGATTCGCTGTACTTAATAAAATAAATTTTACAAGATAAAAAAAAAATGGCCACAAGTAAAACAAACCGCAGTAAACCAATAAAAAGCGTTCTTCAAAACTACGATTTCAATACAAGGAACAATAGACCTAAGACAATAATTAAACTAAAGGGAGTTGTAGACCATTAAATGATCCAACAATAATAATTATTGTGGCCATCAATTGTTTACACAATGTCCGTCATTATACACAGACAATTTAACAACCAATTAATTGTACTGGTATTTAATAATCAGAAGATTGAATGATGGAAATTAGTGTTACAAAATTGGCCAATATAAACCAATAATACGATAGTTATTTTCTGTCACTAGCTATCACACTGACCAATCATAAAGTGATCTTGAAACTACTGTTCAACAGTTTGTTGTTGAAAAGATTTACTTGTTAATTACGTTCATGCAGCATCCAATCTATTACCGGAGAGTGTGCAGCAAGAAGCTCGTGAAAAAAGAGCAAAATAACCTTATCCCATATTCTATTCAGAATTTTACCGGAAATCGAATTGGTAATATCAAACGTCAATCTCTGCAAATAGCCACATCGCTCAAGGTTTTTCCATTGTTCATTGCGATTGTTCTTGCAATCACATTTCCATGTCTCCACTTGTCCCAAATGGAAGTCTTTTATTATGACAGCATACATAATTATAGCATACATTTTCAACTGTATTAATTCTAGGACTGTAGCCTTAAAACTTAAAATATGATCTCTACTCTATCTGGAATGCAATTACAAGGTGATGGCATTGACTCTGTTTTCAGGCTGTAATCTTAGTCAAACTTCAAAGTTGTGCCCAGTACGGAATTATAAGGGCACTACAGGAAGAAGAATTGCGTTTGAAATAGTCAAGCGTCGAATGATCGTCTGTGAATAGAAAGAAGGTGAATCACAAAAACGTAAGGCTAAGTTGGAGTACCCAGAATTTGTAGAAGAAAAACTGAAAAGCGCCTTTTCCGGTTTTCCCGGTTGCAGCCAAAACTTTAGTTTAAAGACGTATGCACACGTTTGCAGAGGTCTCCAAAAATATATATTTGAGATGTAAACTCAATTTAAGATAATGTAATAACTAAATATCCAGGGATACTTTTACAAAAAATCAATCACTTACTTGTAAATAAGAAACAGGATCTTATCTAAGCTGAGAATACAACCAGCTGGGCCGTACTTCACATGTTTCTAGTAGACAATAACTGAAACAGAAAACACAGAAGTAAAGCTTTGCTACTTTGTGAATGGCGAAAGCTGCTACAAAAAAATATTAAGAATTATAAGAAAAGAATTTTATACAGGGTGAACCAGTAAGTATTGTCCATAGGCCTAACTGTGTGTAGTACATCTAAAGTGGAGTTCAATGACGTATTGGCCAACTTCATATTTTCCACTGTTCTTGAGTGACGTCACTTTAATTTTTTTTTTCTGAAATCATTACTTTTTTCCAATAAAAATGTTATTACTCAGAACGTTTTAGACCGAATTCGTTTCTGATGACACGGTTAGAAAGACAGATAAATTTTCTAAAAATTGACACCATTTCGAAACATAAGTTATTTTCCAAACAACCTCAATCTTCCTCCAAATAAAAATAATCGAAATTTTTAAGAAAACTCATTAGGCCCTTACGTGATCATTACCAGACCTAGGTGCTGGCACTTTTTTTTTTTTTTTAAGTGCAATTTGTAACCTTTGACTTCCTTATTTAAGACAGCCTACTTTAAAATTGACTACTGGTCCATCTAAAAGAGTTTTCAATGAATTAAACAACTTGATAACTAACACTGTTGAGTGCTCGTGAACACGTTTTCTTGCAAAACAAGCGTAATTTCTCATACGAAGATAAAAGGTATCCTAGAAAATGATGTACCGTTTAAAAGCCCATTAGGCCAGGAAACTTTTATAAAAAGTGCCAGCACCTAGGTCTGATAATGGATCACATAAGGGCCTAATGAGTTTTCTTAAAAATTTCGATTACTTTTATTTTTCCAGCATTCGGTGGAAGATTGAGGCTGTTTGGAGAATGACTTATGCTTCGAAATGGTTTCAATTTTTAGAAAAAATAATCTGTCTTTCTAACCGTGTCATCAGAAACGAATTCGGTCTAAAACTTTCTGAGTAATAACATTTTTATTGGAAAAAAGTAATGATTTCAGAAAAAAAAAATTAAAGTGGCGTCACTCAAGAACAGAACCAATACGTCATTGATCTCCACTTTAGATGTACTACACACAGTAGGCCTATGGACAATACTTACTGGTTCACCCTGTATAATTATTGATGTAATTTATTACAGGATATTTACAACAATTATTTATGGAATGTTTTCTGTTGTTAAAGGACGCATTATGGCTCCAAAATTATCATTTTTTTTGGAAGGAGAATGGCGGATAACATTACCACTCAGGAAACAGGAAAAAGAAAAACATGATATCAGTCTGTGGTTGATAAATTTGCTGAAGTTTATTTTATTTATTCACTTTTTTGAAAATATAAATTGCGCTCAAAAAGAGGAGGCTGAGGATTAATGCAGGTGTCTTCACTTGTTTTGCAATCTTTTGGCTAACATAACAAGAGCCATTAAGAGGAGCTTAAATAAAATAAGATAAAAAAATTGTTGTGAAGAAAATGTTCACATAAAAGCAAAGATCAGCTGTTTCATAGCTGTTTCTGTCTTAGGTTCTAGAATAATTTGCACTACAGCATCTCAAAATTTGTTCTTTTAATGAAATTTTCTTTAATGAACATTTTGGACACCTCAAAGTGGGTAAACAGGAGTCAAGAGAAAATAAAAACGCTAGAGGTTGCCAAAATGTTGACCAAGCAAAATAAAAAATGAAATAAGTATTTAATTCATTCAGGAAAACAAAAAAATATACATACATACGTATGTGTGATTTAGGAATGAAAAGAATGCAGAACAAGCCAATGGTAATTAATAAAAACGATTCATAATTAAGTATCTTGAAGCGAATGAACTGGAATGGTAGATTTATCATTGAACAGCCATATTAATTATTTAACATTAGCAATGAATGGAATTATTGAATACAGTTTTTTTTCTTTTCTTGTTTGCTTTAATGGAGCTTTAAACTGGTATTTAATGGGAAGATATTTAACTGGTTTAGCTTTTTTACTGGCTAGTAACGTATCTCCACTTTAAAGCTCCTGCCTTTAGCTTGACTACCAAGCTACAGTTTCATCTGATAACCAACCATTGCGGGACAAAAGCAAAACTCCTATAATCTTTACATTAAATTAATCATCTTTATTAAAAGTATTACGAGAGTCGTTTGAAAAGTCCGTGCAAAACGCCTCAGGAGACTAAAGAGAAGCTTGATAAACATTATGGTGACTCTGCACCTTCGATTAGAACAGTTTATAAGTGGTTTCAAAATTTTCGGAGTGGCCATATGGGCACAAGTGACGCTGAACGTTCTGGACGCCCTGTTGAGGTTACTACTCCAGAAATCATTGATAAAATCCATGATACGGTGATGGATGACAGAAGAGTGAAGGTGCGTGAGATTGCTAGTGCTGTGGGCATCTCGAATGAACGGGTACATAATATTTTGCATCAACATTTGGACATGACAAAGCTATCCGCAAGATGGGTGCCGCGATTGCTCACGCTTGACCAAAAACGAAATCGTGTGAAGTGTTGCAAGGACGGTTTGCAGCTGTTCCAGAAGAATCCGCAGGACTTTAAGCGTCGTTTCGTCACTGTGGATGAAACATGGATACATCACTACACTCCTGAGACCAAAGAACAATCTAAACAATGGGTTACCAAGGGGGAATCTGCGCCAAAAAAGGCGAAGACCGTTCCTTCGGCCGGAAAGATTATGGCGACTGACTTTTGGGATTCGCAAGGAATAATCCTCATCGACTATCTGGAAAAGGGTAAAACTATTACAGGTGCATATTATTCATCGTTATTGGACCTTTTGAAAACCGAGCTGCAAGAAAAACGCCCACGATTGGCCCACAAAAAAGTCCTTTTCCATCACGACAACGCACCAGCTCACACCTCAGCAGTTATGGTCGCAAAATTAATGGAAATAGGGTTCCAACTCGTTTCACATCCCCCCTATTCTCCAGACTTAGCTCCCTCGGACTACTATTTGTTCCCCAATATGAAGAAATGGCTGGCGGGAAAAAGATTTTATTCAAACGAGGAGGTGATTGCAGAAACGAATGGCTATTTTTCAGACTTGGACAAATCCTATTATTCGGAAGGGAACAACAAACTAGAGCAGCGTTGGACGAAGTGTATAAGCCTAAAAGGAGACTATGTTGAAAAATAAAAAAGGTTTACCCCAAAAAATTAAGTAGTTTTTATTTTTGCACGGACTTTTCAAACGACCCTCGTATTGTTTCTGTTCTTCTCTTTTATGAATTAAAAATAATTTTCCTAATCAAGATTAGGCGTTGTCTTTGACCACCAATATTTGGTATAATATCATGAAAATATTTATTGTACTTTTGGGTTTTTTGCTTTAATCACTTTTGACGGCTGGAAAAAAAACCGGCATATTTGGTATTCACAGCTCCTGTTAACTTTTAAAGCTTCAATTTACCAACGTTATTAAAATCAAAATTGTGCACTTTTTTAAAAAGTTTTCTGTACATAAAAATTCACTCAAAATTAAATTAAACGTTCATTTACGTCAGATACGTTAAGAAAATAGATTAAAGTTTCTAAATGTGAGAGAAATCTATAATTACAATGTCTAAATAACAGTACACTTTATTACATGACAATGGATCTCGATAAAAGCAAAATACTTTCGATTAGAAAGGTTACTAAAAACCTGGAGAGTATTTTGCTTTTAGACTTTCACTTTAAATAAATCAACATGCAATTAAATATACATATACTTCTAAACGAACCTTATCAGATTATGTAATAACTAAAGTAGCCCAATTAGATTGGCTATATATTAAAAATAATATAAATTATACGTAAAATTACAAAAGAAACATCCGCCAATAAACTGTAGAACATTTTTAAAGAAATTTAAACAGCCCGGGTAACTTAGATCAATAATTTAAACTGTAAAGTTTTCACTGCAATCATTTAGTCATTGTTACCTGTAATTGTGGAAAAAACTGCAACAATAACAACAGTTTTATAAACAATTACAGTTGGTTGTTAATTTGTGAATAAGAGATTATTCACACGCTCACTTGGTCTCACTCCGTCATTTGCACTTCCAGCTAGATGCGATGGTAAGCTGGAATATTGCAGTTTTTGTTAGTTTTGGGTCTCCATCTTTATCAGAAGTACTTGTACTGCTGTTTCCTGGCTAGAAAGTACGATTTATTGAAATTGTATTCTTTTAAATGGGGAAGGATTCTTATTTATTTCCTTTTCAACAATATTTTGGTAATAAAAGATCTAATACGGTGATTTCCTCGCGTTAAAAAGAGAATATTTACATGTTTTTAAGTAACGGATGCAAATTCTGTGCCAAAAAAAATAAGTTGATAACGTTAAGTGTTTCGTGGTGATAATAGGTTTTTACTTTCAACAATACTAAATTTTAGATAGTTACATAAAAAAAAGATTTATTATTATTCATGTATAAATCATTATTTCCAAGTACACCTAAATAACGGTCGTCCAACATCATAACCTTCAGGACAGAAAAGATTGCCTCTTAACCAAAATATATATTATTTTTATTTAAACAGAAATCAATTGTCGCAAAATTTAGCAAAGATAATTACAGCACTTACCTAACGCACAAAATGGAAGAAAATTTCTACTTTTCCGTACAAAAACAAAAGGCGAACAAAGGTGCCTCCCTCGGCTCACAAGTCAGGTTAGCCAGGAGGTTATCAACTGCTCTCTGTATCTGAGAAGACACCTTTGAAGGCACAGTACATGTTTCACAAGTTGAGTAAAGTGCATTATTTGATAAATTAAGGAATAAGTTTGATCCTTTACACGAAAGATATTGATCACTTAAATATGCGGCAGGAGGTTTCCAACTTTTTTGGTAATTAAACGTAACTCTCCCAAAATTACCAAATAATTATTAAACCTTCTTGTTTGTAACAGATGTAAAATTAATTTTTAGCCATTTGGTGTATGCTTGAGAACATCTAAAGCTCTTAACATTTGATTTTTCTTAAAAAAATCACTGGGAAAACGACTTATTTCCCGATATTCAGAAAAATACTAGCTTTACTGCCTTGGCAATATTTTCAGTAGAAAGGGGATGAAAAAATACATAAAAATGGCCTATCGCGTGCTCTTCTTTCTCTTTGATAACAAGTTAAAAAATTAAAATATGATTAATAAATACCAGATTTTGAAATTGCCTAGCACCTTTAATTTTGAAGATATCGAATTGCGGTTTCCGGTTTCTTTCATAAATTTTTATACTCTTTAAAACTGTGTTATGAAAATGGGGGTCAACTGCGAACCCTCACTTTTGGTCGCGCGTCAGCCGAGTATGCGGGCAGGAATCTAAAATCAAGTCGCATATTCTGAAACTAGAGGTGACGGGCAACAAATTTTTCCTCTACCATTTTTTGCTCAGATTAACCGTTTAAGCATGAAATGCATTTGAGCCGTCTTAAAATGAACACCCTGTATAGACGTATGCAAAAGAGTCACGGGCAATAATTCAAGAAAAACTTCAAAACTCATTACAAATGATCCAGTCTCTAAGTAGGAGACTTGGCACATTTAATAAACCTTTCGGACTGAAATAGACTGCGCACATATATTTTCTACTCCAACAAAATAATTAGTGAGATTACTAAGCAAGCTAGAATCTAAAACTAGCCGACTGCAAAAACAAAAAGCTAGTTAACTATACTTACAGAATGTTAATTTTATACTACTTTTTGGTATCGTTAGGCCAGCAGGCCTTTGTAGTTGTTTTTAATTCTCCCAAGCTCATAGTTTTGGCGGTTCACGAGAGAGTGCGCATTTGGTGTATTGCCAATACCAATCTCCAGTAAACAAGTTGTACATTTGGCGATTAACATTGATTGTTTCTTCTAAAAATAGATTAGTATAATCAATTATGTTTTACTTCTTTCATTTTACTGATATTTATTTTTGTTTATGTTTATTGGATAATTACAATTGCGCTAGCGTATTAAGAAAATGTTGTTACAAAATTTACACAATTTGAGAAACGGAATCATCTACGATGAATCCCATTAGTTGATCACTTATGAGGCACTCTTCTACCTTTTGAAAGGAATTTGATTTAGACAGATTTGTATAGCTCAAATGGATACAAAAGGAATTTTGCGTTTTTTATGAATAGTCGAAGAATTTAATTCTGCCAGTCTACATCGATGTCAGAAGGCCTAGATACAAACTTTTTTATTTCGTTACGCGACTAAAGTGTATTTTTGAAATCTTCTAACCAGGAGTATGTACCTATCGATGTACAATACCCTGCGTTCAAGGTTTCAAGGTAAATCTTTTAAAAAGATAAAAAGTCCAACTTGGCGCACACTATACCCTGGTGGAATAGGAGTACTGATAAAAAGGGCGGATGCGAGAGTCTGACGTTTAAAAGTGAAGACGATATACTTATATTGGTCTGTGATAATATTGGTAAGTCGTTGCTATAACCGGAGTTCTTAAGGATGAAGATGTGACTGAAGAGCAGCCAGATTGATATAGGGTCAATCTGTGTAGATAGAATGGCCGTAAAAATGAGCGAGCTGTAATTGGAGGTGTGGATTTTTAAGTCGGCCATGAACGCCTAAAAATAGAGGAGGTAGACCATTTTTTTCAGAAATCACAGCAACTATATGTAGAGAATTGGATTAATTGAAAATAAGATCAAATAGCGAGTTAGTGCTGAGTACAATAGTTTTGAGTTTACGCAGAAACTTTTGGCCGTAAACGGTCGAACGCAGAATACTTATTATTAAGTTCTACATATGCGGAAAAAGATTTTCGCAGAAAGATCATTTTTTGAGTTGGAAAACGCTAGTTTTCTCAAAACAAAGAACAAACTTAACCAAAACATGGTTCTGACCAAAGCATCAATAATAATTATTCATTTCTTTGATAATTTGGGCTGAAAAATGATCACCAATCTTCTTGATCTATCTACATTTACCTGTAAGCCTCCTGAATACAATTATATGTAAATAAGGAATACATGTTCAGGTAATGACAATATTTTACACACAATAACGCCTTAACAATAATTATTCATGAAAGGAAAGAATACATTCAATTCCACAATAATAGAAATGTGAATCTATCTTTGTTTGTTACAAAAACTTGGATAAATAATAAGAATAACGAATACTTGGATAAAGATCTCGCTGTGTGGAGTCTGAAAGTCTGAAATTGGAAATGACAATAGACGCTAGATCGATTTATCATATTATAACTGTCTGAGTTTTTCTTTAATTCGTACATCAAAGCCATGAGGAAAACATCGCTACAGTCTCTGCACAAAACATTTCCAAATGAAACCAGTACTTAAGCAAATGTATGGTTGAATGCATTTATAAGACGGTAGAATTTCCTGTGCAGAGAATAGCTTGAATTCAAGACTACTAGGAGAACTTAGGACAACACTGACGAGGAGATGCCTCCAACGGTTGAGAAGCTAGCTTTTTAAGACACTTTAGAAGGAAAGAAGATTAAGCATTCTTTTAATATAAAAAAAGTAAAGTAATGTCTATTTTTTCAGGCCGGCTTTACGTCCAACTACCAGTTAGGTGTCGTGGATATCTCTTCCCTGGTCTGGGAGTGTAAAAAGACTCTAGATCAACTGGCTCGGCACAATAAAGTCTGACTTGAGTGGGTGCCGGGCCATGCGGGGATTGAGGGGAATGAAATAGCTGATCAGTTGGCCAGGAATGGAGCTAATACTCCTTTCATTGGCCTGGAACCAGTCTTGGGGATCACCAGTTCATGAGGCTCTCAGAGATTGGATCTAGAGAGAACATGAAAAGTACTGGGCGATGCTTCCTGGGGTCAAACACGGCAAGAGTGTTATGCACTTGCTGTGCAAACAAAGAACCAAAGTAACTACTAGGTTTAGGCAGGAATCAGATCACTCTGATCACAGGGCACGAAAGGTTCAGAAAGCACCTGCACAAGGTAGGGCTTATTAGCTCGGAACCGTTGTGCAGATTGTGCCAGGAAGAGGAAGAAACAGCCTCTCACCTGTTATTCGATTGCGTTACAATCGAGAGACTGCGCTACGAAATCATTGGTACCTTGAGACCAGGGGAGATTGTAGCGCAGAAGGAACTAGTAGGGAAAGCCCTCAACCTTCTTAGAAGGGAAGGTTTCACCTACTAGACTCAAGGGAAGGCACAATAGGCCTCTTGGTGGCTGCAGTGCCGTGGGGCATGGGTCCCGTCCCGCCGTGTAAAATCTAAAATCTAAAAAACTCTAGGTGTCGTGGACGGAAGCGACTAGCAAACAACTTTACTGTAAAGTTCTCATATTAATCATTAAATAAAATTCAAGGCCTAGACCGGGGAATTGAACCCACTAAACCAACAATACATCGTCTCTAAACTGTCATGCTACCGTGGAGGTTCCCTTAAAGTATCACTTATACGACCTCATTAGCAAAGTTATGTAAATAGGAATTAAAAATATTATTGAAATTTGAAATTAGCTGAATGACAGGTAGACGGAAGTGCCAATTTACTTGGATAAATTTCAAGATAAGTATAACAAAACAAAAAGTACTATAAAGTATTCTAGTTTACTGCTCGTTAAAGTTCCGTTATTAAAATGTGAAATTGTTAAGCAGTTGATAATATGAATATGTTATCGATTTTACATTCTTTTATGATAACTTTTTATAATAAATTTCTTTTGCATAACATTATTGGATGTAAATTTCTTTTGCGTAACATTACACGATCATTGATAGATAAATACTAAAATGAAGTTTTAAGAGTAAGGCTGGAAACATAGTGGAGCGGCGATGATAGCGAAGAGCAAAGCGGCGAAATCAAACACAAGTAAACATATGGGACCGCGCATAGTGGCGAGCAAAGCGAAGATAGAGCAACGCTATCTATAGAGAGTGGAGCAAAGCGTTATGACATGTTTGATTTCTTCACTCTCATCGCGCTCAATTTGTAAAGGTTATTTTTCAAAGGTTATGGATATTGATACATTTATTGGTTTAGTTTGTTTAAAGAAACCTCTGTGGGGCCATAGTATTTGTGAAGCTACAATAGTTTTTAACAATTAATAATTAATAGTTTAAATTAATTAACAATTAGTAGTTAATGGAGAATTCAGGTAATTTTTGCTACATTTAATTTGGTTCTCAATCCCTTAATGCTAACTTTCATCTAAGTACTAGGCAAAATTAAATTACATTTTCACGTCCTACTACTTCTGATCAGGACGAATTCTCCAATCCTTCTTCTGTAGCGTCGTACTACTCCAGTTTTTCAGATGAACAACATTAATTTACGACAAATCATGGAGTAGTGATTTAATAAAATTATTGTTTCTTTTTAACTGACTAATTTCTTTTTATCTGCATATATTTCTATTTTGTTTTTATTTATTCTTTTCTAACCTTAAAGTAACTGCTAGGATTAATGGGGTTATACAGATTTGTATTTAGTTAATTTTTCTATATTGTGCCTAACTTTTGTTGTGAGTTGTATTATTCAAAAACAATAAAATTTGATTTTGATTAATGGGGTTACACTGGGCTAGTATATAATCAAATGTTGTTAAGACATTCGAAAATACGCATGAAACTTGCTAGGATGCTCCCGAAGTTGTTGGTACAAGTAATGAAATTCACCAAGTTCATTTCTAGACTTATTTATGTCATGTACACTGCAGCTCCTACTACTAAGCTGCTGCAAATACCAAAGTTTCAACGAAGAATTTTCATATAAAAATAGTTCGCGACAAAAGGAGAACGCGACTAAGCTCGTCACTATGTGCATGCGAATCTTTGCTCGCTGCTCGTCGCTCTCTTTGATCTGAAGCAGCTATCATCGCCGCTTTGCTCGCCGCTCCACTATGTTTCCAGCCTAAGGTTTCTTATTTTAGAAAAATTCATTTAAAAAAAAACATTTGAAAAATGTAAAAAAAATAATAAAGTTTTGCAAACTACTCGTCAAAACAACCTAATATGTCTCCGTCGATTAATTTCCATCAAATTTATTTAAAAGAGAAGTACATAATATAAATTTATTATATCTAAAAAAACTAATGTAATTTTATTAATTGTAATATCGATTAACCGTCAAAGTGTATTATATTTTGTAAAAGTGGCCATTTATTTGACAGAAGAGGAGGTGAAAAGATAACCAACAAGAATAATTATCCCGCGGGAATATGGAGGTGGATGTCACTTTGCCGCCGCCGGGCCGGCCGCTGCCGTCTCCATCCTAGGGTGACGTAACCTTTATATAACCTGACAGCCAACAGATAGCGTGCCGGTCGGGCCTCGAAGGTCCATTTTCTGTCAGCAGAATGATAATGCCTCCTCCATTCTTAATAATGAATTTACTAATGAACTTCTAGGTTTACCCCCTACCTATTTCCTTATTTATCTAAGTCATAAATAAATAAATAACGTTTTCAGAGCTAGTTAGGATATAATAGAATACATTTGGTGATTTTAAGTGATCACATTACTTTATTTGGTAAAACAGCTTGAGAAGGTGCTTCACTAACTTGGAGTAAGAAGTAAGTACTCAGGTATAGAGACATCCACAGGATCGTTAAGATTAAAAATTTGATCGTAGAAATTCCGTAGAAAAACCACGATTGTAGATAATCTAACATACAGAATTACATCAAAGAAACAGTTAAAAGGAATTCGCAAAAACTCTTAAGTTGAATATTCGCCCCTAGAAAACATTTTATTCGTCTGTATTTCTAAACAGATTTCAATTCAGAATATTCCAATCACTTGGTGTAATTGGTTTATCTTTCATAATTATCACCGAAGTCGGACTGCAGTAGTTTTAGAAACAAAATTCTAATTTTTATAATTAATTCGTTCGTTAAAAAACAATCTGGTTAAAGAACAGAAAAACATTGAGCGAATAAATAGGTAATTTTGTAAAGACAATTGATTAACTGTCATTGGTTTCAGCTTCTTGTCAAAATTCCAATATAATACATTCTTGCATGATCGTTTTCATGGTACATAAATAGAGGTAGTCTATTTCTTATTCGTGTATTTTTCTTTTAAAGGTAATCATAATCCGATTTATCAAAGTTTAGAAATGAATATGATGTAGTAGCTCTATACGTATACTCGTATACTATCATATTCAATAAATAATACATCATAAATACTGGTAATATCTTGCCTCCAAACTCCACCACTGTAACATAAAAATCAAAGATCCACAAAACATCAAAATTTGATCTTTAGCTTAGGAGCTAACACCGGATGCCATAGTACGGTTTTTTTTAAAAAAACTAGTGAACAGGGAAATATCACTTTATTAAATCAATTTTTCACTATTTTAGAATATTTTCGCCAACAGTTTTTCCGATTTTATTTTAACTTTGTAAGTGATTACAAATAATCCAAAACTTTTACTTGCATTATCTTTCCCGAAAATTTAAAGGAGGAGGGTAAATTCTTTCTAAATTGATAAGAATTAGGAGAGAGGGGGCACATTTGAACAGGGGGAACCTTTAACAGTTTTAATTTCTCGCCAAATATTTAAAACATTTATCAATGGGATTGAAAAAATAACTGCCATTTCAGTCTAGCTAGTAAAGTTTATTTTGCCGAGCTTTCGACCTAGGGACTAGGTCATCTTCAGGGCTGTGGAACATATTTACAGTTTGTTAACAATGATTCTATTGAAATGAGTATGTATAATGTAACGAAATTTACAAAAATTATTTACCTAGTTTAGAAAGTAATACTTTTACATTTCAGGGTTGGTGTGTCTTCTGTCTTGTCTGTTCATGGACTGAGTGTGTACTGAGAATTTTAATGGCATCATATTAATAAAACATTCGTTTAAAACAATATTACTGAAAAAGGGGATCAAATAATTTACTTGAATTCATTTCATTTTAGATATACTCGTATATTTGTTCATGTGTTCTGTTCTTATATTTTAAAGAAAACTTCCCTTTATTAACGAACAAGTTCGTTGCTTAGATTATTTTCCATTCTGTTACGCCTTGATTCCATAAAAGTTATGAAATATGCAGTACTGGATTATGCACAGAGATTTAACAGAATTGCTTATTGAAACAGAAAAAGACTGAATGCATGCAAGAGATAGAAATGCCCAACTTTCAATTGGACTGTAATCTCTACTTGGGGAATGTTGCATTGAATTTTGAAGAGATTTCGTTTCAGTTTACTTTGCTGATTATATATGTACATCTGTATTATTTGCTTACTTGGTTTTCTCATTTTGAATTTCATTACTGATGGGCTTAGCAAATATTCGTCCTTTAACGTACACTCTAGATACAAGCAAAGTTAACTTAAAGCTAATGAACATATTTTATGTCAACAAATAGGAACTAATTACTGTTTTACTACCTTCGTCATATTTCCTAAGAAGTACTGTGATCAGCGAGTTGAGTACGGTGTAGAATTTAAATGAGATTGAGGTACAGTAAATGGATTTTACAAAATCCATGATATTTCATTTTTGTATAAAAACTTGTTAAGCATTTAAACTTCTAAGATCAAATGAAACAAGGTCAAACAATAATCGGTAAGCAAGGCTGAAATGTTGTGAATTTAGATCCTAAATCTGGGGCTTAACTATAGTAACTTACAACTTTCTTAGATAACATAACTTTTAATAGTTGTAGAAGATCAACGCTATAATGGTACTAGAATCCCTCTACCATTACACAAACTTATCCCAACAATAACAGCAAATGAACACAGGACAAATAAGCTGTGTTGAACAAGAAGACTTTATCCATAATTGTAGCGATAAGAGCCAACCTCTTTCCAATAATGGTTTTAGAGACAACCCTTTCAACGATATTCTATATATATATACAGATATATCTCAGAAAATAATTTCTTATCACAAATTGCTAGCTGAGTGAACGTCACGTACAATGTAGAGAAGTTCTTTTAACAAAATGTAACGGAAAATTGCAGGAGACGGTAGGTACGCATATAAGGAGATATTTTATTTTTATTGGATCCCAAACAGCTGATGAGTTCTATTGAAGGAAAAAAAATTAAATTTTTATCAGCTGCCTTTAAATAAAAGTCTATAACAGTTACAAGATTTTCCTTTACTTGTCATTCTTAAAATTCTAGTTCCAAATTTTTCTTTAAACTAAGTACTTTTACTATAATTGTAAAGATATTGCATTAGGTACATTATACTTTTCTTTTTTTCATTTAAAATGATCTGTTTTTATACGGCAGCATCTCAACAGTGAGAACATTTATTTACAGCAATTTCCATTAACAAAATGATTACGTTCAATAAAGGTAGAATGAGATGTTAATTATTCATATTATCTTCAAGTTATTGGTTTTAACCTATCAAAGCAGGTGTTTCTGCTCTCTGTTTTTCCGTAAATAGTTTAATTTTTCGGAAAACTGATAGAATTGTATTGAGCACTTCTCCATATTGGTTTAGAAAAATCATCACAGCGTTGGAGAAGTAAAAATGGATGTATTAAGATTGATAGACAAGATGTGATGGGTAATTCTCACTTAAATCTATACAAATATTTCTTAATTCCCTTTTGTAAACGATAAGTTACAATTTTGTGAATTGCAGTCTGAATACTAACTTTCAGAATAAATAATTGAACTAATCACGGCGAATAAAATAGAGCTGTAAGGTTCAATCAAACCGCACCAATCTCCAAAGAATTCAATCTCTACAATCTAGAATACTTTGATCCACAGTAAACGTCCCTTTTTATGTCTCTAACCTGGTTCCAATACCCGCAGATCTTAGCATTCCTTTTATCACCCAAGTCGCCAAAACCTGATACAGGAAACTCCATTTCAACCTGTATTCACACGTAAATCATCTAGCTCGAAATCTTTTCTTCTAGAACTCTTCCTGACATCCCAACAAGAGTGTCCTCGTGATCACCTCTCTAGTGAAGAGAGTAACTAATAGTTGAATGTATTAGTGTTATACCACTTGGTAACTTTTCCACTCGTTTGTATCTACTACTTTTCAGCGTTATCATTTTTGCAGAGTCACTTTTTACCTATTAAGAGAAAATATAAAATAGACACCACCTTTCATCTCATGATTTTATATAAAAATATTATGAAATCAAATTTTAATTCTATTAGGTAGGCTTAATTTGTCTGAGCCTTCCAACGACACTAGAATGTAAAGCATTAGAGTATTTCAGGTGATGTAGTCAACGCTGTTCTCTTTACTAACAAAACAGAAGCCAATCAGTCCCCAATTTCTGAACACATGGGCAACCAATGAGAGTTGAACTTATTTATACGTTCAACAGAACTTGTTCTTTGACCAGTGTTTTAATTAAATATGCACACTTTGTGGCAGTCACTTTCGCGACTCTAACTTTTACTTAATAGAAAGTAAAATTTATTTAAAAAAACGTGTTAGAATTTAAAAACAATAATGAAATTTTCAGACGTTGATTAAAATTACATAAAACTAGGTACAAACAAAATTCCAGCTAACAAAGTCGAAAATTAGCTTTTTTCTAGGTTTTTGTTTTATACACTGGGAATACTGATCAACGTTTGAATATTCATTTAGGTTTTCCATTGGAATGTTTTCATTACAAATCAGACCAAATATTGTTTTAGTAAAGAATTGAAAATTCCATTTTGATAATTAACTTTTCAATTGCTGCAAGAAGATTATATTTTTCTGTGTGATTTTCTTAGGGATTAATCATTAAACTTTATATTATGCAGAGATTAAAAAATTAGTGATAAGATTTGTAGTTACAAAGGGATTTAAAACAACTCTTAGTTTCCTAAAACAAATTAAAGTAACAAATCGGACGGTTACATGAAGGGTTCGTGATCGTGAATAGGGTTAAATCTATCAGTCATATTTGTCTGCACTATTTATTCAGACAGATTCTTCGCGTTTTTTTCTAAATTCTCTTATTTTTTAAGCACAAAAGTTATAAATTAGAACTAAATTCAGGTAGGCAAAGCTTGTCTATGAAATCATGGCCGTGCAAGAAAAATACGCGGAAGGGAAATTATTAGTTATCTCAAATACTGAGATTTCTCACTAAATTTAATGTAAGAGTTTGAGGCACGGTTTGTGAGTAGCCAGATGTGAATAGTGAATTAAGCACAATAGATTTATGATGGTTGCATAATAATCAAATAAAATTATCAAAGTTTTCGAGATAATTTCGACAAAGAGAAAAAAAAACAACTCGGTTTTACCCAAACTTCCGACTAACCGAGACTCATCCCTTTGGGAAAGAACCAATACAATTAATATGCAGAGGCAAGCTTAATATTATAGTTCTTTGAGATCGCTCCAACAAACTGGTTAAACGTCAAGACTTTAGGTAGGCTGTCAAAATATGAACTTAAAAGAAAAACCTTATTAAAACACATTTTGTACAAAAAACTCATTTTCTCCGATTCGTAAAAAGCTAATCGGTAGAACCATTTCGAAATGCCTAATTCTGTTTTCAAATTATGCTGCACAGATCCATTTGTGAAAACCACTGTGGGGTTACGGTGAAAAAATCAATTATTTCAAACTATAAACCTAGTATATCTATCAAGGTGAATTAAAACATTTTTGGGCAAAGGCATTTTGGGCTTCAAATGTCACAAATAACTCTTAATTTATTATTAGTTTGCTCCACTTCTACCCAAAGGCTTCATCTTAACTTCTTCTCCGTTTTAAATTTCTTTTTTTTTCAGATAATGATACGTTCCAATTACAACCTATTGCAATAATTAAAAAAAAAAAGAAATTCACGTCTAAAACTATTATTTTGATAAGTTTCCAAAACAATAAAACGAATATCTAAGAGCAAAAAACAAGAGATTACCCGAAATGCAGTTATATTATTAGGAATCGATAGTGTTCATGACGACTTGCTGAAAGTGAGAGGGCGATGAATGAATTAAAGCCTGATTTACTTGATTAAGGGCAATATCTAGTAGCCATGAAGCCCACAGCAAGAATCTAATTCTCTCCAAGCGAAAATCGATAATCAATCAATGTTTAATAAAGTGTGGACACAGAGAACAATCTAATTCCTCTCTTAGTTAGAAATATCTCATTCACTTGAACAATTCTACGCCCAAACCTGCCCACGTAGAATTCTCTCTTTCTCTAGCTTTGTGAAAAAGCTGACATTCAAGGTGATTGTTCCAGTCTGTGGCGATAATGGTAAAAAAAAAAGGTAACCTTTTGTTTGTGAAAAAGTAACGCAAAGTGGGCGTTGTTTAAACTCCTAGAACTGGAGGCGGAAAATGAAAGAATTTCCCTTTTAAAAGAAACAAAAAACTTCTACCCAGTTTAGATCATTAAACACTTTGTAGGACAACCCTCTACAACGGCAAGTCCAAGTTTATTTGGCAAGGTTTCAGATCCATTACATTACCGGCCAAAAGTCCTGCCAAATCTGCCACGCTCGCCGCACAAATCCTGTAGTCGTACCCCCACCTCACGACTCAAACCTCTTTACATTCAAAAAAATTATTGTGTTCAACAAGCAAATAATTGTTAAGCAACATATTTTAATTGGCTTGATATAATATTTATATCAAGTAATCATAAGTTAATGAAGTTATTTATCAACTTAAATTTACTGTTCTTTTAACCTTTCACGAGTTCTTTAAAAAATTGTAGTAAGAGATAGCCAGATTTTTTTCATTTCCTGTCAATTTAAGTATATTTTGCAGGCCAATTTTCAATTTGGTATTTGTTATTATTTTAAATCATATTGGACAGATTTTTTTGCCGTAATTCCATCGTCTGATTCTATTAACATCAACCTCCTGCAAATGGGTTTGTGGCTTGCAAAAAGTAATTTCTGTAGTATATTTCTGTAGTATTTTCTTGAAATAAAAGGGTTCTATTATTAACTACAAAAACAAGATCAAATAACACTAACTGTGCGAGTGGTTAACCTTTCATTGCTGTCAGTTATACGTAAGCCTAAACTGTTTGTACGAAAATTATTCAGTAAAGTTTCATATGACTGGTGCTGCAAACTTGAGATTAATAACTAACTTGAAATTCACATTCTGAAATGATACTAGCTGTTGCTACGTCAGAGAAACACTCATAAGCTAAATGTATAAGTTATGTATAATATCTAAGTTATTTATTCAATTTCCTAGATTTATATAAATCCCTGTGGACTAAGTTGAGGATATAATACTGTATGTATACAATGTTATTTATTTATTAACAATAGATTTAACGCTTATAATGAAAACCCGCAACGAGAACATCAGTAGATTGTTTGTCACATATATAACCAGTACTGGTTCACAGACAAAATTATTACATCTAACTAAATATATGTCCTAATTAGCGAGCCAAACGGCCAATATTTCTTGGCGGTCCATTCCACCAGCACATTGCCAATTTTCAACTACACTAGCCGCTCCGGATAAAAAATAGAGTTGACAATTTATCAAAAAGGGCAATTAGATTTGTAAACAATAGCTTTCATTCATGTCTCTCTAAAAAAAATATATTTTACTAGTATTTTGGGCCATTCATTTTCGCGCTCCTAATTAAAAACATATGAATTCACTCGCATGACTTGCTCTTACGTAAGTAATACAAATTTTATTGAAAGGATTCGTAAGTACAAATTAGTTGCCTTCAATAATATAAATTACAATTAATATCCAACTTCTAAAATTCATTGGATTTATGTGACGATTTAAATGTAATGAAACTTTTTGATAATTGATTTTTACGTTTCAATGATGCCTGATACCTGAGGGTAATTTTTTTTCTGATAAACTACATGGCAAATGCCTCGTGTATCTTGGACATGATGGTATGCTTGAATGAGGTGATAAATGTTCAAGATAGTGCTTAAAGTATCGAAACAGATGAGAAATGGAGTTATAAGCTAGGGGTTTTTCATTGTTTTCCCCTTAGTATAAATATAATTTAATAAATTTGTTGTAAGAAACTATGTCTGGAGGTTATAGTACTTAACTGGCACTCCAATGTATGTATTTTGTATGTGAAATAAATTTTTTTATCTATCTATCTAGAAATGGAGTTACTAGAGTCATTACTTAAAAAAATGAGAGAGCTTATATCGTAGCCATCATTTAGAATCAAGCAAAAGTGTTTTTTGAAATCTGGATGGATATTCCCCAAACATTTGGAAGTTTTTTTGGGGGAGGAGATATTTACAATAAGGTAAAAAGACTAACCTTACTTTAATTCAGAGAGACTTCTTTGTCGTCTTTCTAAAGGTTCATTGTTTGGAATTCGCTCAGAACATACAGAGATACATAAAAAATGTATTCTTCTAGAAAATAGTCTAAAAATTTTAGATCCCCTTACACAGAGATACATAGATGTTCCTTTGTGTCCCACTCTTGTAATACATTAATGATTTATTTGAGATATTAGATATAATCTAATGTGATCTTTGAACGTTTAAGTCTTCAGTTTTTGAAGTAATTTCTAGAGAAAGATTGCATTTCAAAGTTAAGTTTGCTGAATCGATTTTTGATGAGTCAAAAAACGGTAACAAACTGTTTAATGTTGGTAACAATTAAATTTACTCAAATATTCGGAGTTGTAAGAAATATTTCGTGAGTTAGAGGCTTGAGAACAGCAGAAGGATAAAGACGTAAGAATGTTTCTTAACGTAAAGTAGTTTCAAACTAGGGTAACAGGCCATCCAATTTCTTTGTAATGAAATGAAATAAATTCATCAAAGAATAATTTAATATAGTGATTTAAATATTAATAAGACATTCAATAATATTGTAGAGCGAACAAAAAAAAAAAGATGAGAGAAGCTGTTTTATAATTCTGATGAAGCTGTGGTAATATGATAGGGCGAAAGAACATTGTCTGCTCTCACCGCCGCTACTTACTGCTGCATATAAGCAAATGGGGAAGGAAGCTGTTACCGTTTCAGCCGTCCCATCGGTAGTTCCTCCGAACCAGCGCATGTTTTTATTGCATAACTATTTTCATAAAGGGCATTTCGCGCGCCGTGACTGTATTGCCTACTAAGGCACTTTATTGAATTACATGCCGTTAAAGGAAGTGGAAAAAAAGGGCTGATACAGTTCAAATATGCACCACAATATGCACGTAGTATCGAATATGTTAAAAAAAAAGTGGAAAAACATTTTGCCTTAATATAAAGCAAATTACATAATAACTTTTGAAGGTATAATGTGAACGAATAATTAATTCTTTGTATTATCTTTTATGTTTAACGAATTATTTTAAATCTTTTATTGAATTTACAACTGCAACGAGATTGTTGCAACAAGTAGGTAAATGTGGTACCTGATTAAAAAAATAACACGTGAAAACATACGAGCGGAGAAGGCACCCAGCAGTGTCACTCCATTACCTTATGCTCTGATGAAGTAGATCGCGAGGCCATCTTCTCTTCAATCTTCTTGGAGGATTACCTGGTATTGCAGAAGAAGATAGTTTTTCTATTAGAGGGTTTAGGATGAGCTGCTGTAGAGGAATGAAATTTGAGAAAACGAGTTTTAGTAAGATCTTTAACGAAAGAGATTTGTGAGGTCATTATGGATAGTGAGGTTAGAAATGTAGAACGGAGCGTTAAGAGGTTTTCAAAGTATTTTTGACTGTAATGCCTGGAGGCGTAGTGAGATGGAACGCTTAGTTGATCCCAACATACTTCGATGCCGTATGCCCAAATATGTCGCAGTAGCAGAAGGTAGGAGTCTTTTGTTATGTTAGTTAAGTTTAGATCGTTTGTCAAGTAGTCTGGCGAGAAGTTTTGTAGCGTTGGTTAGTTTCTTGTCTTTTCAGTCTAGTATGGGGAATTCCATGTCAACCGTTTGTCTAGGTACAGTCCAAGGTAGCGTACTTTGACCACAGTTGGTACAGGAATTTGGTTCATGAAGATGGGTTGTAGGATTTTTCATCTAAGAGTAAATACTATAAATTTTGATTTCGTAACGTTAGTTTTGATTCGCCATTTGATAAGCCACTCCTGTAAGTGGTTGATGTGTGTTTGAAGAGCCCGCGTAGCAGTAAGATTTATTTTTTTAAAAAAATCTTACATTTGCAAACGTTTTTATTAAACAATTTAGTTTATTTATTTTATAGCCTTTATACCCGCATTTGCAACTACACTTCTAAATATTAAAAAAGTAATAGTTACTCAACAAGAAACTTGGCGTGCCTTGCAGAATATTACAGACTATTAGTAACGAAACAACAGCCCTTACTCAGGTTGTCCTGGCCAACTAACTGTAAGCTCATGAACTGATATTTATTCCTCCCTTTGGGTACAGATATGAGCCCCAAAGGAGCATTTAACTTAGCCATAACTTGGGCCAGTTCTACTAAAAATAAGTAAAACAACACATGCATCAAAGAAATAGGTGACTTTCATTAACAAGTGAAAGCATTGTTTCCTATAAACCATTGCAACAATTTGGAAACTTTTAAGAATAAGAGAGAGCAAACTTGAAGAGTGAATATACGTTGCAAGATAATGTAATCCTTAATGCATTTGATAGGGCTACTCAGAAGAGCTTTCTGAAGATTAAAGAAGAGTCTACGCCTCAATTAGTTTCTTGAAGAAAAGAAATCAAAGAATGAAAGCTATGCCGAATTTGACCATTACCGCATTTTGACATTGAAAAAATTAAATTATATTTGAAAAACAACGTCACACCTTTCTTGAAAAAAGACTGCACTCTAATTGCAGAACTCTGAACTAGACGATAACCATTGACGAAGAAGAGGGAATGAAATTTCTTCGTGAGAGTGAACCGAACAGTTGGTCTGGAATAACTTTATTGTCGAACTTACTTTTTAGAAAGCTGCCAGAAATAATTACTTCGAAATCCCTTCAAATCTACTCTTATCAAGTCGGACCATACCTGTCACAGAATGTTTACAAAAATTCATCCATTACGGATAATGGATGAAGTAGTATGGATTTGTGTGGTAATTCTATTTTATCATTTTGCGAGATTTGTAAAAAAAAAAAAAATATTGTTTACAAAGTTCTGTAAAAGCTTCCAATTCTGTGTGAATTTCAGATTATTTTAAAGCGCCACGTTGTCCCTTACAGACAGTATTAGATTTCCAAAAGCTACTGGATATTACACTGAGTTGATCTCCTTTGTTTACATACATTTTATATGTAGATCATGGTAACATCATTAATTTGATGTTATCAGCTTTCAGAATGATATACGCCTGAATGCATAAATTTCACTTAAATAGAACCATCAATTTACTTTTTAAAACAATAAATTTGTTTCATTTTAGTTTGTAACAATAATTTTAGTTAAAAAAGTAATTCCCGACTATCAGCTTGGTGGTATTGGAAGATAATTCTTTGGGATTCAAAACAATATTGAGAGGAAAAACTATTATTTGAAATATTGAATTGTGATAAATATCTTAATAGAGGGATGCACTTCTTGTACTGGTTGTTCCATCTTCAGATGTTCATTTCTGTCCATTTCTTGTTTTCCTAAACTTCGTTTCTCTCTTGTTTTCTCCATTTTAGTTGGCATTGGAACGTGGGGCGGTTCCTGTTCCCCAAGGCACCGCAGCTTTCATTCTGTATAGAAGCTGAATCGCTTGAATTTTTCAATCACTGGCAACCTATTGAAATTCTTATTCTTTTATCTGATAATTGCTCTTTTAATATAACTCTCAGTATTTCACTTGTCGTACAAGTTGATTTCTGATGCCAGGATTCTTAACGAATCTAATTTTCAGATTCGTAAAGAACTTTAAAAGAATTTAAAATGCAGATACGATTTTTTTGCTCGATTTCCCAATGGTCCGTGTGTTGGACGTGCATATTTCAATTTCAATTTGATAGTTCGAACTCCTAAAAGTGATGTCACAGTCAAGATAATGGAACTGTGCCATTAGTCAAGGAAATAGTGTCAAGTACAATTTTGTTTCTAACTGAACAAAGTCTTACACGATTTGCTGAGTGTAGATCATTTCTGTTTTCAGCAAATAAAGCCGTAACATCAGCAAAGAGTAAGAAGATGAACAATTCACACAAGTGTTGAGATTTACTAATGATCTTTAGCAAGTCTGAATAGTGTCAGGTAGTCCAGTCCAGGGTCGAATTACCTACGAGTATTGCATGTATTCACGAATGAAAGTGACACCGCTCTCTCAGCCAAACACATTATTACTTTTACAATTTTACTTTGCTCCTTCCCCTCAAAACTGTAAAAGGAGGATAATTTTGTAGCATCTTATTTTTTACAAATCTCCTTTTTTTTCAACAGGAATTTTTCCTCTCCAAATGGACGTATTCCTATCAAAATTACAAAGTGAACAAACCTCTATATCTCCCTTCGTATTGTTCCAATTATAATGACTTCTTTACCAAATTATAGAGAAAAGTAAGCTCTATAACTGGTATTAATAGCATTGTTTTAGTGATAATAGTCAAGAAGATTTAGAAGGTTAAATTTTGGAGGTATCGTAAATACTTCAAATTTCAAACCTCGACATCTCTTTTCGTATTGTTCATATTTTAATGAAACCTTTACTGCATTTTAGAGAAAAGTTAGCTCTGTAACTGATATAAATAGCTATGTTTTAATGATACTAGTTAATGAGATATAGAAGGTTAAATTTTGGAGGATTTGTAAGTCGTTGAAATTTCAAACCTCTATATCTCCCTTTGTATTGATCAGATTTTAATGAAACCTTCACTGAATTGTAGAGAAAAGTCTGCTCTGTAACTACATAAAATCTCTTAATTTACTGAATTAATAAATCAATAAAATTGAAAAACAATACGAAAAAAATGTTAATATACAAACTTTACTCTTACAAACATTGGCATAACTATTATAAATTAAAAGGGAATAAAAAATTAGCATTTACAAATTTTGGAATTATAAAAGGAAATCTCCATCGGTATCTATATTGTTTTATTACGTAATATTTCTTTCTGCATTTACCCTCCATAAACTAAGTCTTTTTTTAGCAATGCACTCCAACATAATCTTTCTGAAATACATTAGTTCACAAAATAATTTAATTCTTGGTTCTCTTCACAGCAGACTTTTTTGCCGACCGGTCCCTAGAAATCTACTTTTGGTTCTAAAATCTGCCCAGACAAAAAGAAAACACCAAAACAGAATTTCATTTAGTAATGTGATTAATGAACTCGTTTCGTTTATAGTTAAGATACTTGGAAATAATAATCATAAATTCAAATTTTCTTGCAGTTAAAATCCGATCACCAAATATTTCATCGTTTAAAGGTTGCATCAGCACCAGCAGATGGTTGTTGAATACATTGTATTTACCGCCTTATATATACGCATTGCAGGTTTCCATTTATAGAAAGAGAAGCAAGAGGAGAATTTTGCAAGCAGAGAGGTCCGACGTTTAGATCTTGGCAAAAACAAGTGAGTAGCCCTTTTTATATATATTATCGGTTTAATCAAATCTTTTTTATTACCGTTATTCCAATTAGTATCGTGTATTCTAGAAAATAACAGAATAAAGAAATAAATAGGACATTGGTGGCCTGAAAAGTAGACTCGTAAATTTTTTTTAATGGAGACAACTAACGAAATAAATTTCAGTCGAAAAGAAGTTAGACAAGCAAAGAAGAGCCAAGCACATTTCTAAATAAGGTGTACAAAACCGCTTTCAAACTATTTTAAATTTTGTTCTCAGCCAGGAAAATAACAATTATAGAATGATGTAACAAAGTAATCCTGAAATAAACACATCTTGTTACATCAAAATTAATTTAAATTTCAGTTTTGATTGATCACGCTGCAGGAGATATCATAAGTGGTTACGCTATAAATCAAAATAAGTGAGTATAGAACTCAGTGGGTTAATGAATGAAAATTAAAAAAAAACATTCCAATATAATTACGTATTATTTTATAGTAACTATCATCAATAAAAGCCAGTTTTAGTGACCTAGTTAAAACTAGATATATGTCAGTATTTTAATCAATAAATTCTACAATATAGATCATGTATTATAGTACACGGATACTGTCTGATTCATACAAATAAATAGAATACGAAGGCGAGATCCTATAGGAAATGAAGATTGCCTTCCTGATACGTGTACATTAATTAAATGGTGAGAAAGCCACAATCTTATGGATATATCCTCTACCACTCGTACTAATTATATTTGACAGCCTTTTAATGTAAATTACTATTGAAGTATGATAATGTATAGCCCAGCTACTACTATGTAACTCATACCCACTTGATGTAGTAGATCCTGTGTGTTATCTTTGTAAATTACCGTCTATTGTAATAAGCACTTGTTGTAATAGATTGTTAGTCACTTGCATTGTCTAGTTTGCATTTATAGATCGATTTCTTAAGTAAGTTTAGTAAACTTAGTGTCAGTCAGTCATTTTGGGTTACCAGATAACTTACTTACATTTGAAAGTGATAATTTTCTTTTTATATTCGCCACGTATTCAATTTTCAGTAACATTATGAAGGTTTTATTCATGAAAATGGCGTTTTTGGGGAAAAAGTTCAAGTACCCCAATCCAAAGGAGATCCAAATAGAAGTTATAGAACCACGCAAGTACTCCCTGTAATGGACTTGACTAGACTAGTTGAATTATTTTTTTTTTTTTTGTTTTCTTTTTTTGGCATTGGCTTCCGCCATACAGCCAGCATCGTCTAGGTGCTTATCACTAGAATATCACTCACTCTCCATTCTTACCTACAAATACATTCGCTTCACACATTCATCATTCTACTATATACAACTATTTACATAAACTACAGCTAATGGATGGAGCAGCCCTCTGTGCTCCTGCCATCCTTCTCGCTTAACCAAAATTAAAATCACGTAATCCTTCTCTAAGCATTTTGTTCCATTCATTCTAATTCGGCTATAGCTTCTAAATACATTCATATTTCATTGCTAGCTCTGCTATCGACTTAAGCACATAACTGTTGGTGGAGAATATAATGTCTTCGTAGCGAAATGGTGCATCTAAATACCTGTATATGTCGTCAAACATTCGTTTCCTTTCTACCACATAACGTGGACATATCATTATTACATGTTTGAAATCTTCCTCCTCATTGCAATCTACGCAAAGAGGAGAGGACCTTTTGTTGATCCTGTGTAGATACGATCCGCACACCGCGTGGTTCGCTCTCAGCCTGCTTATTGTCGTAACAACCCATTTATTAGTGACAGTTCCCTTAAACCATGGTTGTCTAGGTAACTGATCTGCCATAGTTTTATAGAATCTACCTTTATCACCATTATTGTAATCTGTCTGCCATTTTTGTAGTGCTGCTTTTGCAATTATACCCTTGATATCGGTGTATGGTAATTTATAATTAGCCATTTCCCCACTATTGGTGGCTTCCTTTGCAAGTGTATCAACAATTTCATTCTCTTTTATACCTCAATGACCCCTTACCCACAAAAAATTAATGCAGACTCCCTTCTCTTTAAAAATGGCAATAGTTTCTACAATCTCTGCGATAATGTGATTCATTCCTGCAGACTGGTTGTGTATATGTGATAATTTACACAACGCACTCTGGCTGTCACTAATAATGGTATATTTTTCCTCCGACAACGAATAAATATATTTTAAAGCCGTCAAAATAGCAATTAGCTCCGCTGTATAGATGGACGCCTCATCTTCTAATTTAATTATCGTAAAATAGTTCCGAACCGGATCATACACAGCACTTCCGACTTTATTATTGATTTTGGACCCATCTGTAAATAAACGATATGAGCCCGGATAATGGGAAGAAATGTAATCTTCGAAGGCCGCGGTTCTCATCTTTTCCGGTACCTTTATCAAGTCGAAGGAAGTGTTAACACTTAATTCGCTCAATAAATGTTCGTATTTTAAGTTGTACACATCTAACTTATTATTCGAATATACCTTATCTCTAAAGGTAGAGATTCTAATAAAACTTTCTGAGTAAATGGGGCCTTTCTTTTTTGTCCAATATTTGTGAGTGAGGACTTCGGTATTTAATTGGCTTTTTGAATTATTATTTTTTGGATTACTTCATTTGTTAAAAGAAACTAATAAAGAGTTGAATCATAATTAGTTCATCATAAAGGTTTGAACCAGACTATACTTAAACCTTTAATTAAAACAAAAAGTAATAGCTAAAATAAAGAAAACCAAAAATTACGCGCTAAAATAAAATTTATTCGTCTAGCAGACGAATTCGATAAAGACTCCTGTTTTAACAGCCAATTTAATCGTAATAAGAACAAAATAAACTACTAGATCTATATTAACTAGACAAATAACTGAAAACTATTATGCTACAAATATATATATCTATATAATATTAAATTTAGCAACATCTTGGTTTGATTCAAGCAATAAAGAGAAACAAATTTAGTTAAATGTTCATATAATTAATCTTATCAAATTTATTGTAGACAATTTTGCGAAGGAAAGCTGGTCTACTGTACGCTTGTATTCATTCCAAAAAAAACCGGTGGCACGCGTCTTGCATAAACATGAATATCAGTTTGCTGGTGTAATTAGACGATGATTTAGACCAAGGTATGCCATATACTGGGCTGTGTGCCAGTTTAACCACAAAAAACAGCCAGTAGGGTGGGACTAAGATTTGGCACGGTGTAATAGATCTCGAACTACGACTACTGTTTGGTCTAACTATGATACATAAAAATACTGTTTTATTTCCCATTCGCTATTAAAATATAAATAATATATAGATGAATTTAAGGAACGTGTCACTACGATCAAAAACCATTGCTTCTATCCCATTTACGGGTAGTTCTTTTGGTTATAACCCATGAGGTTTTCTCTTCGTCGCCATTCCCGTTTTTTCCAGGCTGCTTCTCCATCCTCTCCCCTCTGGCTTTCATTCAAAAAACAATTGGGGTATCCGACTCTCGTCCCATCCTTTTCAAGCGACCGAACCATCGAAGACGTTTTACTTCATTGGCTTGCAAGATATTCTTTTATTATTTCCATTATCTCCCTGGTGTCAATGTTACTAGTCCTTCACAATTAAATATCCTTGCTGATGTCCAGAAGTCTATTTCAAAGGATATTAGTCTTATTTTGATCATTGTTATTAACTGCCTAGGTCTTCGAGCCATATATGTCCCAAAATGAGATCCCTTGAGGTGATTTTTCAACTTCGGGAAGAGAAAAAAGTCACAAGGACTCAAGTCAGGCGAATAAGGAGGCTGAGAGGAGCCACTGGAATGATTTTACTCGGCCAAAAACTCGTTTATTGAAAATGCTGTGAGACAAGGAGCCTGGTGATTGGTTTTTACGATATCCACGGAATCGTCCATAAAGAGTTTCTACCTCAAGATCAAACGGTCAATCAACACTTTTACCAAGAGGCTCTTGAAAAACTTCGAAAAAGGGTCATTCGTGTGAGACCAAACATCAAGAACAAGTGGGTGTTGCATCACGATAATGCTCCTTGTCACACAGCAATTTCAATAAACCAGAGTTTTTGGCCAAGTAAAAACATTCCTGTGGCTCCTCTCAGCCTCCTTATTCGCCTGACTTGAGTCCTTTTGACTTTTTTCTCTTCCCGAAGTTGAAAAAAATCACCTCAAGGGAACTCATTTTGGGACAGTCGAAAACATTCAAACGGCTGTAACCGACCAAGCTGAAGGCTATTACAGTATCGGAGTTCGAGCACTGCTATGAGGAGTGGAAGAAACGTCTCCAGTCCAGCGCTGCGTGGTTTCAGAAGGAAGTTATTTGGAAGGTGACAATTTAGAATTGTAATTCTTTTTGAATAAAATTTTTTTAAAAAAATCAGTCTCATTACTTAATTTATAGACCTCGTATGATTTTATTTTTAAATTGGTTTTGAATAGTAAGCAATGAACTTTGTATTGCCCTAATACAGTGATAAGAATTAAATTTACCTCGATCGTTTAGAATTTGAAGAAAATTTATGAATTAAAAGTTCGCTTTGTAAATGGTTATCAAGCCTCGAAGTAGAGAAAAATGCAAAACAGATAACTACGATTGGGGAAACATTGCATACTAGATGACATCGATAAAATTGGCTTGACGGATTCAATATTATTAGTAACAATTTTTTTTTTAATTAATGATCTTTTTAATGATGACCAAAATTGAGTGGGTGTACTTTTAACACCAACAACCCTCCACATGTACAAGCCTCTAGTTATGAGTCATCACACAGCCCATAACTTTAATTATTGTAAAAAGTTTCTTTAGTGCAGACTAGATAGAAATACTTTATAATGATCTTTTTTAAACATGTCTCTCGTCCTAATTGTCGAAAATAAGTAATTATAACTGACTGATAAAGCGATGATTCATTCGCGGATGCTGTTTGATAAGGAAGAAGCTAATAATATGAAGATATTTCTAGGCAACCTTTATTTTTAATTTTTTTTAAACACAAAATAAAGTATCAAAAGATTTGAATTCGGTTAGAATCGTAAGATAATAGAATTGGTGTAATTGCGAGAAAACTCCCAAATTGAAAAACCTTCTTCTTTTCAGACATCTTTTTTCATTTAAGACAAAAAAAGACAGGTTAGTTTCAGTTTTATTATAAATAGAAAACCAAGAGTTTGAACTTTATATAATTTGGTTTTCAAATTTACCTAAATTTTTAATATAGATGGATTTAAAATAATTTTATCGCGATGTTAATTTAAAACCATATTTCACTGTAATATTATAGAATGCTTAATGTATTATTTAGCACTTTTAACTTATTCTAAGTCACGCTCTTCTTAATGCGGCCGACAGGTGGACAGGTGGATTGTTTCTGGGTGCAGGTGAAACTAAAAGTAACCCCTGATAAGAAATCTTATCCAAATATCAAATGTGAACATTAAAGTGGCCATTAATCAACTTTTCTTTAAAAAAAAAAAAACAAAGTATTAAAAAGAATAACTTCGTTTCTTTTTACGAGGGTCGTTTGAAAAGTCCGTGCAAAGTCAGAGAGATAGCACCACTGGCGCGGATCGAGGTTATGTTTAGTTAGTAGCATCTCTTGGAAGAACACACACCAAGTTCAAGCCAGATCGGTCTATTTCTTTGTGTTTGGCATTCGTTTGAATCGAGGAAGTCGAGTGATTTTCAAAAAATGGACGAAAAAGAATTTCGTGTGTTGATTAAACACTACTTTATGAAAGGCAAAACGCCTCAGGAGACTAAAGAGAAGCTTGATAAACATTATGGTGACTCTGCACCTTCGATTAGAACAGTTTATAAGTGGTTTCAAAATTTTCGGAGTGGCCATATGGGCGAAGACCGTTCCTTCGGCCGGAAAGATTATGGCGACTGTTTTTTGGGATTCTCAAGGAATAATCCTCATCGACTATCTGGAAAAGGGTAAAACTATTACAGGTGCATATTATTCATCGTTATTGGACCGTTTGAAAACCGAGCTGCAAGAAAAACGCCCACGATTGGCCCACAAAAAAGTCCTTTTCCATCACGACAACGCACCAGCTCACACCTCAGCAGTTGTGGTCGCAAAATTAATGGAAATAGGGTTCCAACTCGTTTCACATCCCCCCTATTCTCCAGACTTGGCTCCCTCTGACTACTATTTGTTCCCCAATATGAAGAAATGGCTGGCGGGAAAAAGATTTTATTCAAACGAGGAGGTGATTGCAGAAACGAATGGCTATTTTTCAGACTTGGACAAATCCTATTATTCGGAAGGGATCAACAAACTAGAGCAGCGTTGGACGAAGTGTATAAGCCTAAAAGGAGACTATGTTGAAAAATAAAAAAGGTTTACCCCAAAAAATTAAGTAGTTTTTATTTTTGCACGGACTTTTCAAACGACCCTCGTAAATACATATTTGAGACTTCTTTTATAATTGCTTCATGTTTTACAGAATTAAAGATTGGTTCATGACATTGCCAAAAAAAGTATACCAGCATGAAGAATTTGGTATTATATACTTTGGTTCTCGTTTCTAATTATCTCAGATCACGATTGAATTACCTTTCACCAGTCTTTTTTGCCTATTTAAAAGGCAAGAATAACTCGCTAAATCAGACATTAGAATACAGTGTAGTCATCTTCAATTAAAATACTTGCTTTTTTCTTCTTTTATACTCTTAGTGTTTTAGGTAAGTAAAATAGTAATTTATTGGCTATACAGGGTGATCCATTTAAAATGCACCAATCGCTAATAACTTTTTAGGAAAGCGGAATTCTGGAATAACCCATTAGGTAAACTATATGTTTTTTTTTTTTTTTTTGGTCTAGTTTTCAAATTTTCCACCCCCGATGCTGTATCTTCATTTTTGGCGGAGTAACGGGCAAAAACCTGATTGAGGTTTTATAAGGTCCACTAGTTTTGACAATGATTATGAAAACTACATAAAAAAACTGTGAAAAATGACGTTGACCCCGTTTCGATATCCCTAATATTAGTCGAGATATTTAAGATCAAAGTTACAATTTTATCTATTCGAGAACGGTTTTCAATATTAATTTTCCACCAGAAATACACGTTTTGGGAGGTTCTCTGACTGCAAAAAAATGTTATTGGTGACACAAAGTAAAGAAAATAATAATAATTGAAGATTTTAAAACATGTAGTGTAATGTAATGGTTATGGGTGAATCAAGATAAATTTGTTTTATCATCAAATAAAAGCAATCATCACATCATTTTAATGCACCCAATATGCAAGACTTCTTGACCTATGATTACGTTAAGAATGTCTTGACAGGGTGTTGGTCTAGAGGTCAAGAGCGTGACTTTGTAAGTGAGAGATCCCCAGTTCGAATCCCGCGTATGACTACACTTTATTAAAAAAAGTATTATGATTTTTTTAAGTAATAAGAAGGACCGCATACGCGGAATTCGAACTGGGGATCTCCCATTTACAAAGCCCCGGAATTCCACTTTCCTAAAAAAGTTATTAGCGATTGGTGCGTTTTAAATGGATCACCCTGTATTGCCTTCTTGATAAATTTTGAAAATTGTATTTTTTTTTTTTTTTTATAGAAAATATCTGATTATGAGGTCCCTTGAAGCCGAAAAAGTTCTTCTTTTCGTGTGCGAGATTATCTGTATGCCTATAAAGAGTTTGATCTGCATAAACTCAATACACGAAAAACGGCAGAAAGATAACATTTCATATCTGCTTTAAGTGCAGCAACTGGCAATAAGTTTTGAACCAAAAATCATCCAACCACAATCGAAAGTGCAACCCACTTTACTTGATTTGATTTTACAGTATTTGTGATTATTTTGGAAAAAATAGTTTCTACGATGTTCTCTAAAGTTGGTATACTTGATCTCTCGTCAACATTTCTCTTATTATACTAATTCATTGTTTAAATTTATGTGCCAACAAAACGAAATATTCCGTTTTTAATTTCCATTAACGGTTATAAGAAGTATTGCAATCAAGTCAAATTTTGAAATATACATTTTGAGATCTACAGAATCCGAAATAGTTTTACTGAATGGATTAATCAATTATTTTTTCCCCACTCTCCATCTCGAAAGTGCTCTAACGTTTTTTTTTACACTCGTGGCACACCTAATAGCAATTTTCTTTACTAGAAAATTTCAATTAAGGAAAGCTTTAGTATAAGAGTAGTATGCTCCTTTTTTAAAGAAGCCATTTCGGTGTAATAATATGGCTTTAACTCTTAAATTAATTTAATTTTAATTTAATGAGGTTTAAATGAATTGCTAAAATACCAAGTTGAAGAAAATGAAATGACTTTGTTGGCGATTTTCTTCAAATCTAATCTAGTTGATGTCTGAAAACTTAGTGAACTCTCCACTCACATTAAGAGCTATCAGTTTTCATTGAAACTTTTCTCGTGAAAACTGTCTTAGAAGATAATAAAGGGTGCTTATAAAACCTATTTATGAATCATCTCTGTCTAGGATTTCTATCGATTCGTCATTACTTATGCCATTTTTATTAGTGAAACCCATTTCTTGAATTAAAATTATTTATTGCTTTAATGTTGCCAGTATTGTTATTTAGCTGTTTTAATTTTTAAAAAAACTAAGACCAACATTTCCTGATAGAGGATCTGTGTAATAAGAAAGAAGCTTTGAGCACTTCAATCTAGGAAGATTTGTTTACTATCTACATTTGCTTAACTAGGAGAGATTCTTAATTAATGCGGCGCCCAGCATCCTTGAGAATTATTAACATCTACTTTCTATTAGTAATCAATAATTATAATAACTTCTAAATACTGAATATAGTAGATAATGTTCTGAAATATTCATAAATATTAAGGATAGTCTAGTGAGAATGGTAAAATCGATTCTTATCCAACTCATTTTTCTAACTCAAACTTCGCAAATGTCTAGATGCAATAATTTGAATTAGAAAACACTTTTTCCACCTGGAAGCATCGCTGGACTTGTTAAAAGTATTCCAAAAGAACTGGATAAAAAATGTTTGGAATGAGACAAATCTAAAGCAAGGGAAGATGTTCAAGAGAGACAATATTTTCATTAGATTTTCTCATTAGTTTTTTGAGATTTAAACAGTCGAAGAAATGAATTCGTCGATTAATCACTAGGAAAAATTATTTCACGTAAAGCGGAGGCACGCCTTGGTCTCCGAGATCTCCTGATCTCAGCGTGTTTTTGACACTTTCTCAATCTCTTTCAATGGACAATTTGGAAGGCTTTTTTTTTTAAAAAAAAAAACCAGAGCTCAGGTTCTGTTCAGACAACGTTCTGCAACCTAACTAAACTTTAAAGTACTGAACTTATTTATACAAAAAAAGAGCTGGAATTATAATTTTTAATTTCCCACTTTTATTATTAACAATTAATCTTAATAAGTCACTTTTTTTGTACATATTATTATAGAATAATATTTCGTCAGTTATTGCTACAGTTAGTGTAACATTTGGTTTATTTTTATATTTATGCTTCACAATGATTTTCCTTGTATTTCACCAGGTAATATTTTTGTTTAACAGTTTATTGTTTTATCTTATCTTACCTTATATTTACTCATTAATATTATTATTTTTAAAGGAAGATATAATTTTTGGTTTTATTGATTTCGTATGGTCAATGTAACTCCTGACAGATGGATGTGAACAAAGCCAGTAAATGGGTTTTGAATTTATATTATACCTCTTAATCTTAAATAAATCTCAAAAGGAAGATTGTAAATATCAAAAAGTGTTTTTTGGACAGCATGTTGTCCGATAGAGTGCAGCAAGATGGAATACATCTTCCTGATGTGACCTTCAAGACATTACTTTTACTTTGGTATTATCTGACGTTACTACATTGAATGACATGCCATTTAAATACCAAAATTAAATGAATTTGTTCCAATCCCAATTGGAAATTAATCTAGACGTTCCTGCCAGTGGAACTCTCACTTCTTGTAGGGTTCATTGCCTGAAATCATTTTGTTCCTATTTCCGCAAAGCGTGTATTTCCTTGAGCACTCTATTTTACCACTTCTAGAACAATGGAATACTAAGAAGGTAGTAAAGGAACACGAACCTTGTTTTTTTTCTTTACTAAGTAAAATGTTAAAAAATATTCCAAGTTTGTTTATTTTTTTCTCAGCTTACCACTGATTTGCATGCAATCTATCATGCAAAGGTAAATAAAAAAATACTAGTGTAGAACACCCGCATGACTAATTCCTCTTACCGCAGAACAATTGCGGGTCATTTCAAATTTAGTCTAACAAAGCGTCAATAGAGATATAGTTTCTTAATCTTAGTCTTAGGCCAGTACCACTTACTGCATACAATTACGCAGCCCTTCGCACTTCTGATTTGTAACCTTTGAACTATAAAAACCAATAACTAAATTCGCAAGTAAGAAATGAGGAGTTTTAATGTATTTCTTTATTATTAAAATGTGACGTTAAGTTTCAGGAATTTTGTTGGTTGATTGACTCCTCTCTGAAACTAGACATTAACGTCAAAAATAATCATTATCTTGCCTAAAATAAATTAAATATAAAGTATAATAATCATTTTTAGGAATTAATTTAACCCGAAAAAAAATAGTCCAGGATTGCTGTCAAGAGGGACAACATTATTAAAATGGCGAGTAAAAATGATTTATGCTAGAATATAAAATAGAAAGGGATGAGGTTGGATGAGTATCATCAGTTTAACTAGAATAGAGCCGTAGAGAGGCTGGAGTAGCCACTACTAGCCTACTATAAAAGGGTGGCTAGTATATTGGTGTAACTGGATGATAGAGTGGGTTTTATAACCTCCAGAGCTGAGATCTACGGCCATTGTTATATAAAATATACACCCATGCTCTCCAGTCTAAAACACAATAGAGTTATGTTTGCAGAACTATGCCGGTATGTTTCTGTTCCTCTTATTTTCGCCTACATATATAATATCTGTTTGAATTTATGTATATATAAAAGTAACTCATCACACCGACGGACGGACTGTGCTATCTGCTGCTACTGGAGACACGCTAACCCCTTGGATAAACCCCAACATGGAATCATCTCATCATTCTCCTTCCCAAACGTATTCATTTTCATTTTCAAGCTGATGAATTAAATTAATTAAAGGAACCAACGTTGTCCTGGTATGAAAATTACTTTAAAAAAAAAAAAAAATGAAAATAATAAACCATCCTACGAATCTTTTTAATTCATTCGGTACAATGAGGACGACAATAACAGTACTGGCTTGAATTGCCACAAAAAAAGAGGTCACCAAAATATTTACTGTCATTCACCATTAATGAGAAGTGATGAGTAGGTAGATGACATGGCATAGACAGACCCAACACTACACTTAACTATTCTGACTCTATTTGTATAAATTATTTGGATTTGTGTGACATGTTAGACTGTAAGAAAAACTATATTTTGGCAGCTGGAGTAGCTAGAGCTGTCCAGCTGTTAAGGTTAGCGCTGTCACCTCTAACACTCGAAAATATATATAAATATTAACTTAGAAATAAAGTTTGGCGGATTAAAGACAGTAATCTTTAAAACTATTTAACTCAGCTATTGCATACGCCAATTTTAATAGAAATTGAAACCATTAGAACCACCAAATGTTTAACAAAAAGATACTTTGTATTTGTCTTGGATTTTTCTGCTGCTCTGGTCAGTATGTTATTATCATAATCTGGAAAAACTAGTTTGTAAATACCGCTGTTGTTATAAGGGTTGTTAGTTTCGATTTGTGTACTGTTTTACAGTTTGCTGCTGTCCTAAGCGCGGTTTTGAGGCCTAGTTCCTAGTAAAGGCTACATAGTTTGTAAGTCTCGTTTCCGATGTAAGTAAAAGTGGCGAATATGATGGGTGGGTTATTGTTTTGTCATGATCTCTTTCGTTCTGTCTGCAGTTTTTTACGTATATTTTTGATGTCAGTCGCTAAGTGTCCTAGCGTATACTTCAACATGTGATAATAATGTTACTATCGTTTCAGCGTCTATCGTTAGGTGTTCAATATCTTGGCCTCAAAAGCGCTTTAGGAAATAGAAAAAGTGAACCAACCGAAAGTAACAAACCCTTTTGGCAACAGCGGACTTTCTAGAAAACTAGTCAGTTCTATATGACGCAGATCTTATATTGGTTAAAGCAGAAGGAAAATCAAAGACTGATACCAAGAAACATTCGTACAAATACTACAAAACAGACTCAATTTACTCAACCTACCTTATCAAACCTATTACAAACAGGACAGTATCAAAAAACACAACGACGCTGTTACATACCGGATAGAAAGAAAAACGTATCGACGTCTTAGAAAGAATAGAAATATACAAACAGTAAATATACAATGACTGAAATTGGCAATATTCTTTCTTATTGGCAATATGCTTTTTCGAACAGTTCTTGATGATCAACGCTTATGCAATTGTCCAGTTGGACATTTTTGGACAGTTTTAATTTTAAGTGTAAAAATAACATATTACTACACTTCTAAATTTGTAAATAAAACACTCAGCTGCTTAGACCGTACTAAGTGAAAGGTCAACGTCCAACAGAAATGCAAGAGCGCATTGTTTTATTACACATAATATGCAAGTGCATACACACTGTTCTGAGAGAGAAGTACTTTATGGTTTGACTGTAATAAAGATGAGTGTAACTAAGTCCCGTACCTTTCTAAGTAGGTGGTCGAAATACTAAAATGTTAATAATGCAACTTAAATGTATAACTTGCGTGCTTGAACAGATCATTATTACAAACATTACATATTCTCCTGTTTCTTGTTTTATTCTATCGTAACTATTAAGAGAAGGATTTCTCCCCAACTATTTTATGGATTTTTTTCAGTGATCGAACAAATATGACGGCTTTCATTAGTGAGAATTCATTTTTAATACAGTCAAATTGTGTTGATAGAGAGGAAGTTACTATGTATCAGATTCTTTAATTGTAGTTTCATAAGATCTCTGCATAACGGAGCTCATTCTTTTTCCAGTTCTTTTTCTAGAGTTTCTGTGAAGGAAGAGAATCTCTCTTTCTCTGATCGCTTAAGGAGGAGAGTGAAGATCAGGTTTAAGGTCTATTGATAGATAGATGTATTGAAGATTTACGTTGTATTCCTTGTAAGATTACAAACCTAAAATCTTTATGGTTATTCCTTATTGCTTGGATTGGAAATTATCTGGAACTAAACTACGAGGTGTGGCTATTAAATAACGAGACTGTTGCTGCTACAGAAGAACTATGCATGCCCCAAATCTTAACGACCGACAGTTGTGCAGCGTAAAGCCTTCTCTTTCGATTGCAGCGTCTCACGTGTTTGTAGAGAATTCTGTCTGACCGGAACCGTCGTTTGTGTAAGAGCTGTTTAGTTTCGTTTTGCCGAAAACATGATACTACACATATAGTAGAGCAACGAATTGTCGTGAAATTTCACGTGAAACTGGGTAAAACAGCTACTGAAACTTTTATTAAAAGAAGTTTATGGCGATGAATGTTAAAGCGTGTGCGCGAGTTTTTGAGTGGTTCAAGCGTTTTTTAAGATGGCCGAGAAGACGTTGAAGATGATGACCGCCCGGGTCGCCTTTCCACGTCCAAAACGGATGAAAATATAGATTATAATTAATCAACATTACTATCGTGAGGTGCTTTCTTAACTCCGTGAAAGAGTAAGGAAAAAAACGACCCGATTTGTGGAAGAACAAGTTATGGGTTCTCCATCAAGACAACGCGCCGGCTCACGCTGCATTGTCTTGTCAAGACGTTTCTAGCCAAGTACAAAACATCCCAATTTTAGGCCATCCGCCTTATTCGCCTGACCTAGCCCCATGTGACTTTTATCTGTTCCCCAAAGTCAAATCTGCATTAAAAGGAACACGATTTCAGTCCGTTGAAGCTGTGAAAGAAAAAGCGGCACGCGTCATGCAGTAGCTCACAGAAAAAGACTTCCAGCACTGTTTCGAACAATGGTAAATTCGCATGGAGCGTTGTAGGGATAGAGGAGGGGTGTATATTGAAGGTGATAATAACTAAATATGTATAAATTTAAAATAAAATGTTTTACAGCAATAGTCTAGGTATTTAATAGCCACACCTCGTATACCATAAGCTTCTTTAACTACTTCTTTATTCAATAATGTTTGGGAAACCAGTTTTCATTCAAAAGCAATACGCCATATTAACACCGCAAAATGGCAGCTTCTCCTCCACCACGTCTAACCTGATTTTGGTATTTCTTCCTTCAGTTAGGCAACTGTCCTAAAAGTCATTTTAGCTCAAATTAGAGACCTAATACTAAGTACTATTCCTTTCTTCAGTAGCAGCCACATTTCGCCTACCATTAGTTGCAACTAAAGCATCCTCTAATTCTAAAACCAGTACTTCTGGGAATGGTGGTAATCCTGCAAATGGTAGGTATCGGAACATCAAATTAATAATAATCTCACAACACTTTAGCAGGGAACAAGAAAAGAACATGATTGGTCCTTCCTAAAGACTACCTTATTATTATTTTTTTTTTTAAGTCTCTGTTTAATATTGTATCAAAAGGATATTTAATACCCTTTGAAAGCAGAAACATATAATTCTTTTAATACTTTAAGATTCAAAATTAATTATCTAATTAAGATTTCTGAAAGTACGTATTTACTGTAGAGAGCCTCTTTGAGAATCAAAGAACTTTTCATGTATTTTTTGGTTGTTCTTTTTTTTTTTTTAAGCAAAAAGGAAGGACCGGACGCTGGTTAAAAGAAGATATAAAGGATACATCCTTAGAACCCAGTTCTCCTTTATTTGGAAATAACCCTTTCCTTTAAAAAAAAAATACACAGAAATGTTCAAAAAAAAAGTTGTGAAAAAATACTTTCTTCCTGTCTTATATTCGCTCAACAATAATTATATCCTCTTTTAATCTAGGAGCTTAAGAGTGGAAACTGGATGAGGTAAATCCCAAGTAAATTTAAATCAAGTACATTCGATCTTGTTTTTTAGAGGTCACTGTTCGAGATTCTTTTCTAATTAAATTGTAATATTACAGACATTAATGCTACAGAATGCTCTGTCGTATAGTGTATTATAAAATTGGATAATTTATTTTAAATAATAGTTCATTAAATACATAATAAAAGGTACAGAGACTAAAGAATAATGTTATTATTTAAAAATGTAATTAAATTTGGTAAAAATAAGAGTATACGTAGAATATATTTCGCTGTAAATAGAAAATAGCACATGATCCAGCTTAACCGGTTGGTTCCAATTACTTTAATTAAGCAAGACCTAGGAAGGAATAAATGGAAAATTTGTGTACAATTTACTGTAACATCTGTTTTATTCGCTTATTTAAATTTTTACATTATTTTACTTGAGGACCTGTACCATATTTGTACTGATTCATTTCAATACTTCCAGGTTTATTTAAAGACAAAGACTACGTCTTATTTAAAGAACAGTCTATGTTTTAAAGAAAATCAATATTTGTTTCACTATTTTGTAGTTCTTGAGAAGGCTGTGGTAATTTAATGAATTCCAGTTTGAAGCAATTTTAATATGAACATTTTATTTTTAATTATTTTTTAACTTAAAAATTCGATATATTCATAAAACTCAGATTTCTGGTGCAAAATAACCACGTGGATTTCTCTTATCGAAATTAATGCGATAAAATTTGTGGGTAAAGCCACAAAATTAAATAATAAAGTGGTATATCCATTCCAATTTGAACTTTTACTTAGATTCTTTATTATTAATAATATTCCAGAGGTTATGAGGCAAATTATCATTTCACTTAAATGACAACTGAGTCTTCATCTCCCTCACGACTGCCTTAAGAAGCATTTTCTTGTTTTTAAATAAATTTTTTAGATCTACAATGATTACTGGAAATTTATAAACAAAAATCGTTATTATACTAGTTCAACAACAATTATCATCACATGTACGAGGTGTGTTCAAAAAGTAACGGGAATTTTTAAATTTCGCGGGTTTGGAGAGTCTGATTGTAAATTTTTTTTTTTTATTATGTTGGTAAACATGCCCCTGAAGTACGATAAAATTTTCAGTAATATTCATTGTTTACTTCTTAAGTGGCAGCCGTTAAGGTTAGACGTGTTTTTCGAGCTTGGCGATTTTTGTTTGTTAAAAAAAATGGATCAAAGAATTTGTATTAAATTTTGCGTAAAAAATGAAATAAAGTGTAATAAAGTGTGTGAAATGTTAATAAAGGCATATGGTGAGTCTGCTATGAGTAAAACAAGGATTTACGAGTGGTATAAGCGTTTCCAAGATGGCCGCGAAAACGTTGAAGATGACGAACGACCTGGACGTCCAAGCACATCAACAACCGATGAAAACGTGAAAAAAGTGAAAGAAATGGTTATGAACGATCGCCGAATCACAATCAGAGAAGTCGCTGATGATGTTGCCATATCAATTGGCTCATGCCATGAAATTTTTTCGGATGTTTTGGGTATGAAACGTGTGGCAGCAAAATTTGTTCCAAAATTGTTGAATTTCGAACAAAAACAGCGGAGAATGGAAGTTGCTCAAGAGTCACTCAATGAAGTCGACAACGATGCGGATCTACTGAAACGTGTTATAACAGGTGACGAAACATGGGTTTACGGATATGATGTCGAAACTAAGGCTCAATCGTCCCAGTGGAGGCATTCTGGATCGCCAAGACCGAAAAAGGCTCGACAAGTGCGGTCGATTGTGAAGGTTATGCTCACTGTGTTCTTCGATTTTAATGGCATAGTGCATCATGAATTCTTGCCACAAGGTCAAACAATCAATAAGGAGTACTACCTACAAGTTCAACGCCGTTTGCGTGAAGCAATCCGAAAAAACGCCCGGATTTGTGGCAAAACAATTCATGGATTTTGCACCACGATAATGCACCTGCTCACACTTCATTGCTTGTTCGTGAATTTTTGGCCAAAAACAAAACTTTAACGATGCCCCAGCCTCCATATTCGCCAGACTGGCTCCATGTGACTTTTTTCTATTTCCAAACATAAAGAGAACATTAAAAGGCCGTCGTTTTACATGCATAGATGACATTAAAAGCGAATCGCTGAAAGAGCTGAAAGCTATCACAAAGATCGAGTTTCAGAAGTGTTTCGAGGATTGGAAAAAGCGCTGGCACAAGTGTATTGTATGCGAAGGGGACTACTTTGAAGACGACAATATTAATGTAGATGAATAAATAAATATTTTTTTCAAAAAACGAAAATTCCCGTTACTTTTTGAACACACCTCGTACATCAACCTAAAGAGCATTCCATTGCATTTTCACAAATTTTTGGGAGAATTGGGAGCTATGATTTGTGGACGCTGTAGCTCGCTTGGTTTAATAATCAGAAAGAGAAATTGAGAATAAAATCGTCACATAATCGGCATTCCAGTATTTCTCTCTCCACAGAATTCTTTATCAATCATATAAATCCATAATTTATCTCGTATATAATTCTTTTTTGTTCCGGCAACTGTTATAGACGTCCTATTTATCTGTTTGGATTAATAATCCATCTTTTTATTCCAAATTCTTTGACTTTAATGCATATATTTGAATGTAATTAAACTTCTTCACGGAGATTTTTCTGCAGATGTTTTAATTTTTTGTCCTCTCCCTTCGTCCTGGACATTACAAGGTTTGGCATTGTTTGGAGAAGTATTTAATAACATAAATAACTTCAGGGCCAGATAATCAAATGATTGTACAAAGAAATAAACAGTGCCACTGTTATCGCCTAACCCCCCTATATTTTACAGTGGAAATGATTTCCAAGTCTCCATTACGAAGAAGTAGTGAATTTGCATTTGAAAAAGTTGTCCGCTTGCCAAATGAGATTCTACTTTTTTTTAGCCAGTGTTCCCCTTTCTGCATCTGTTTCTTTCCACACTGTACAAGGATTATACAAGCTCCTTTTTTGAAGCTATACCTGTTAATTAGTTTTCATGCTAATGTTGTAAATTTAATTTTTAACAATAAGCTTCTTTTTATTCTGTTAGGCGTTTCAAAATGAATCTGTGAAATCGAGTTTTGGATTCATTGAGCCTATTTTAATTCTTTAATTAGCGCCAATGAATTTTAAGTAAGTTCAGATTTGCATCCATCGTGAAAGGAACTTCTTAGTGTTAGATTCAATATTACTGTAATCTACAGTAAATAGGAAATGTAGTTTTTACTTCTGGAGCACAAAACATTTGAGTCAATAATCCATTGCCAATGAATACATTCCCAAATATTCCGTATTTGTTCTTTTTTTTAATCAAAACTGCTTTCGCTTCAGTAAAAAATCTAGTTTTTCAAATTTCCCAGATCCTTAACAGAAAAAAAAGAGTATTTTTAAAACAAGTACTAAATGAAGTACAGGTAAAGCTGTAAAACATTATTGATTGACAGCAGAAATGATACAAGTTATGCCCTTTTGACCTGCAGCATCAACTGGCTCGTAGTTTACTGAATGTCAATTAGTTTTTCAACATGTCTGTTTGATTTAGATGAACCAATATTTTTATTAATCTCAAGGTTCTCCCTCTGTTTGCGATTTCCTCGGCTCTAAAATTGATGAAGTAACTTTCGGATCGCTTACCGTGAAGCTATTCTAGTCCCGCCCAGGATAATTGCTAGACGAATCCGTCGATTGACAGATTGATTCTCAACATCATCGTTTTGTTTTATAAAAGAAATGACAACCAATGGAAATAAGTGAAGCATTCATTTCATTCAGGTCACTCTTATTTTATCTTCTTATAATTTGTAAATTTGTTATTGATATTCTTAGTGATTAATTTAACATTTGGTTGGGCGCAACCGGTCTTCAGAATTGTGAAAACTTTGGTTATATGCTATTCTTTAAGAGGGGAATTGCCATCACTCTTGTTCTTTACGTCACTCAAGCTTTTTTCATTAAATTCCCATAATTCATTATTCACAGCTCTATGAGTGTTCAAATTACTAACATTTTGGGCTGCCAAGCTCAGTGTATCCGCCTGTATGAAATTCTTCAACTTGTTTACAACGATATATGGTGTAGTATGTTTCTCTTTTAACGAATTCGAAGGGAAGAGCATATAATTTGAAAAATACGAACTAAAAATACTATTTTGAAGTTTGATTTTATCGTATATTTTGTTTTTTATTCATTTCTTTGTGAATTTCTGTTATTAAAAAAATGAATTCAGTTTCTAAAAGTTGAAGTTTTTCTCACAAGAGAAACATCCCGAGAACACTGGGCCAGACGGTGACACTTTGAACTTTGCACTCGACAGAAGTTAACTCAGACAGGCAATGTTTTCTCTTGCAAAATTCAGTATTTAATTAATTATAATTTAACAGAATTACTCAGTAATCACAGAAACGTTTAAAATCTTGTTCAATTCAAAGGATATAAAATGAAATCAATTCCTTAAATAGAATTTAAATTAGAAAATTAATAATTTTAATTAATAAAATTTGAAATTTATAATTTGATTTTGAAATTTTACTAAAACATGCAAGATCGAATCCAACAAAAATCACGATATTTATTTTATCAATGTTTGAACAAATTACTTTTTCAAAATTGATCTAAACGTTCATAAATTTAAATATTTTAATTAGAGCACGAAATTAAAAGAACATTTTCTGTTCACTAATGAGAAAAGAGCATTAAAATAAAGGTCTAAAAATAACTACCTGTTCGACCGGATATGGATTCAATTTGTTTCCGCAGACTGCTCATCGGAATCTCCAGTTCGAACGCTCACAATAACTGAACGCAAAGTACTGAAATTTTCTGAATAGCAAGACAAGCAAGGAGCAAATTACGAAATCGAGCGCTAAACCAGAAATAATGCTGAGATTATGTTTAAAACTTTGTAATCTTAAAAAATGTACAAAAAGTGATTCGAGAAGCGATCAATGAATATTTATACAAAATATTGTTGATTTCACCTGACATTCCAACAAACTGGCAAATCAAACTCTGATAATGAGTAAAAAATCCAAAATAAGTCAGTAATATTTTTTAAAAAACACGCACAGAACAATGGGGAAAAAAAGAATGATATTATGAAGTAGCGCGGACACAATCATATTTTCAACTTTTACTTTAAATTGTTATTTAGAAAGCAAATCATGCACTACAAACACTAGAAAAGATTTTGAGTTTATTAATTTAAAAAAATAAAATTAAAATACAAGTCCTGTGGATATAATATAAAATTATCTAGTCTTTTCAAAGTTTGAAGTACCCAATTTACATTTATTATGTAATAACGCTGTCATTAACTTAAATATCAACCGATTATATTAGACGATTTGTGCTTATTTATATAAAAAAATTTGTGTGTAGCTAACACATCATTATGCTCCGTCCACAAATAAAATTTCTATTCAAATCTTTCAACATTATTAACATAACTTAATTATATTATTGGTGTATCCTCTTGTTCAGTTTGAAACATCTTTTCCTTTTATATTAACGTCCTTCATTACTTCCATTCATCCATCTTGGATCTGCTTTTACTCAATTTAGTCTAGAATGTCGCCAATTATGTGAGCAAATGTTGTTCATGTTTTTAATATAAATTCTTATCAATTCAACTGCATCGAACTTGTTTTGGATTGCTTTTCTTTATTAAAATATTTAAATAAAATAGAAAGCCATGAGTGGGAATCGAATCCTGCACGGCAATACTTTCTAGCATTCCCTTACTGGCTTCAAACTGTTCGAACTAGAATTTAACAAGTATCTAAAGGAATTGTTCTGATTAAAAACTTACATTTCTTTAAGAACACTTCTTCTTTAATCATTTTTTGGGTTAGCTCCAATTTTCTCCTGAGTTTTAGGGAACCGATTTCTGTAAGTTCACTTTAGTGATAAGCTACTAATTTTCTGCCAATTGTAAAGGGAAATTAAATAAACTTGCGCGTAAACTCTGTTGGGTTTCTCTAGCGCCCCAGGGAGATGGCTTAGTACGATGCAGTGTGAGCCCAGTGCGATGTCTTGATGGAGAACCCATGACTTGTTCTTACACAAATCGGGTCGTTTTTTCCTTACTCTTTCTACACGGAGTTGAGCAAAGCTCCACACTGCAGTAATGTTGATTAATTATAATCGATATTTTCATCCGTTTTGGACGTGGAAGGGCGACCCGAGCGATCATCATCTCCGACATCTTCTCGGCCATCTTGAAAACGCTTGAACCACTCAAAAACTCGTGCACGTGATACAACATTCATCGCCATAAACTTCTTTTAATAAAAGATAAGTTTCAGTAGTGGTTGTATCAAGTTTTGATGTAAAATTTCACGACAATTCGTTGCTCTATTACATGTGTAGTATCATGTTTTCAGCAAATCGAAACTAACACCTCTTACACAAACGACGGTTCCGGTCAGACAGATTTCTCTACAAACACGTGAGACGCTGCAATCGAAAGAGAAGGCTTTACGCTGCACAGCTGTCGGTCGTTAGGATTTGGCGCATGCATAGTTCTTCTGTAGCAGCAACAGTCTCGTTATTTAATAGCCACACCTCGTAGTTTAGTTCCAGATAATATCCAATCCAAGCAATAAGGAATAACCATAAAGATTTTAGGTTTGTAATCTTACAAGGAATACACCGTAAATCTTCAATACATCTATCTATCCAATAAACCTTAAACCTGATCTTCACTCTCCTCCCTAAGCGATCAGAGATCAATCGAGATTCTCTTCCTTCACAGAAATTCTAGGAAAAGAACTGGAATGAGCTCCGTTATGCAGAGATCTTATGAAACTACAATTAAAGAATCTGATACATAGTAACTTCCTCTCTAACCTTCATAACAATTTGACTGCATCAAAAATGAATTCTCACTAATGAAAGCCGTCAACAAGGTTTGGCGCATGCATAGTTTTTCTGTAGCAGCATCAGTCTCGTTATTATTAAATAATAATAATACACACTCGTATAACAGCACTATACTTTTAGTTTAGTATGAATTCCGCTTGCATGTCTTTCCTCTCTATTTGTCTCTTCCTGTATTCGACTAAAAACTCATCCTGGAAGGTTACATCTTGTCAGTTAAGATAAATAAAAATCTTCGAAATGAATGTTACTAACCAGCCAAACGGAAATCACTAGAAGAACATTGTACCGCCTGCTACAAAATATCTTGTCAATTAATTTTCCTTCAAGCAGGTTTGAAAAGCTGAATTGGGCTGTAAATACAAAAACATAAAGAAATGTTTAAAGATAGACCAAACAAAAAGTTGCATCTCCCATGAGGTTTCAAAAAAAAGCATCATTTATCGAAATCAATAGTTATACATATAATCAATTTTAATAGCAATTTTTGCCACCGGAAACCATATAATAACCGGACATGATGATTTCAAGCGAAAATCTGTTTATAATAGTAGTAAGCAAATAATGATTGTATCGATGATTACGTTCGGGAGTGGGAGATGATGTCATCATTATTTTCATCACGATGAGAAGTAGTAAAAGGAGGAAGGGCCGTTTTTAAAGGCTATTGCTACAATCCATGGATGTTTCCTGTATTAATGCGCCATCAGGGACTGATTGGGGAGCCAAGCGTAGGGATTTAGAGCCTAGTAACGGGCTAGCCAACATAGCTCCCGTGGGGCGATCCTTCACTAACAATCCCATGCTAGTCTAGTACCCACGTGCACTTAACTCGTGCTAACTGCAGTAATGTGCATCAGTCTTTTTCCCCCCCACTATCAGAAAGTAATTTGTACAAAGAATGTTTGTAAATATACCATTACAAAGTTTTGTTAATATAAAGAGTTTTATTAAAATTTCTGATACTTCCTTTACCATGGAGAACGTATTCGTGCGTTTAATTCTATTCGTTAGAGTGAATTTTACTCAGTTATTAGATCGAAGTAGGAATTAGGAAGCCATCCAAGGGACAGAAAGTGAGAATAGAGTAGCGGTATCATCAGCGTAAGTGTTGATCATAGTATCAAACTTGGATGCAGTAATCTTTAAAAGATAAAAGAAATCTGAAAAGGAAAGCAACAAAATCTATTTTTACTGAATTAATCCAGCAGAATATTCTTAAAAGAGAGAAGCTATCAGAATGTAACTGTCAAACCAGTTACTAGTGACAAAAAGAAACTTTATAAACAAAGTCTATTAAAATGTTCACCAAATAAAAATTCCAATCGTGGCAGATTCATTATATAAAACTGTGCATTAGGAATTAAGAAGCATCAGTCACATCTCTAAAACATAGTTATCGGAAACGTCACCAAAAACTGAAAGAAATGATTGCGATCAAGTTAAATTTATTTTAGAACATTTTAGAAATAGATAGGTAAAAGTTTTTCAATTTAAATTAAATAGGATTCACTTTAAATTAATAATTATTAATCCAACTTATTCATTAATTACCAAATAAAGACGTATGCCTGGTATGAAACCATCATCAGGGTCGCTAAATAGCAAATTCAAAGTAAATGTTCTTTAATAGAAATAAATAAAAAATAATAATAATAATGAATATATAGGTTTCGAGACCGTAAATTATTAAACTTAGGATTCAAGATTGGCGAGGAATCGGTCAAATAAAGACGTTTGTTTTTTGTTTTCGTATCTTTCCTAAGTTTCTAAATTTGAATACATTTAAAATTGAAATTTCGCGGAAAACTTGGACCATATTCGCGGAAGACCGGTTAAGAACCACTACTTTATATCTTCTAAAATTATAGATCTGTCCACAACATAGCTATAGTTTATAATTGAGAAAAACAAAGTGTATAAGAGAACAAAATTCCATATCAATACGTGGTTTACAGTGGGAGATACAGAACGGCCATAATTTTACAGAATTTCATGACCCAAAAAAAAAAACCCTTTATATCTTCTACATTTATAGATCTGTGCACAAAATAACTATAGTTTATAATTGAGAAAAACAAAGTGTACAAGAGAACAAAATTTCATACGAATACGTGGTTCACAGTGGGAGATATAGAACGGCCATAATTTTACAGAATATCATAACCCAAAAAAATTCATCACTTTATATCTTCTACATTTATAGATCTGTGCACAAAATAACTATAGTTTATATTTGAGAAAAACAAAGTGTACAAGAGAACAAAATTCCATACCAATACGTGGTTGACAGTGGGAGATATAGAACGGCCATAATTTTACAGAATTTCATGACCCAAAAAAATTTCAACCCTTTATATCTCCTACATTTATAGATCTGTGCACAAAATAACTATAGTTTATAATTGAGAAAAACAAAGTGTACAAGAGAACAAAATTTCATACGAATACGTGGTACACAGTGGGAGATATAGAACGGCCATAATTTTACAGAATTTCATGACCCAAAAAAATTTCAACCCTTTATATCTTCTACATTTATAGATCTGAGCACAAAATAACTATAGTTTATAATTGAGAAAAACAATGTGTACAAGAGAACAAAATTTCATACGAATACGTGGTTCACAGTGGGAGATATAGAACGGCCATAATTTTACAGAATTTCATGACCCAAAAAAATTTCAACCCTTTATATCTTCTACATTTATAGATCTATGCACAAAATAACTATAGTTTATAATTGAGAAAAACAAAGTGTACATGAGAACAAAATTTCATACGAATACGTGGTTCACAGTGCGAGATATAGAACGGCCATAATTTTACAGAATTTCATGACCCAAAAAAATTTCAACCCTTTATATCTTCTACATTTATAGATCTGTGCACAAAATAACTATAGTTTATAATTGAGAAAAACAAAGTGTACGAGAGAACAAAATTTCATACGAATACGTGGTTCACAGTGGGAGATATAGAACGGCCATAATTTTACAGAATTTCATGACCCAAAAAAATTTCAACCCTTTATATCTTCTACATTTATAGATCTGTGCACAAAATAACTATAGTTTATAATTGAGAAAAACAAAGTGTACAAGGGAACAATATTTTATACGAATATCTGGTTCACAGTGGGAGATATAGAACGGCCATCATTTTACAGAATTTCATGACCCAAAAAAATTTCAACCCTTTATATCTTCTACATTTATAGATCTGTGCACAAAATAACTACAGTTTATAATTGAGAAAAACAAAGTGTACAAGAGAACAAAATTTCATACGAATACGTGGTTCACAGTGGGAGATATAGAACGGCCATAATTTTACAGAATTTCATGACCCAAAAAATTTTCATCCCTTTATATCTTCTACATTTATAGATCTGTGCACAAAATAACTATAGTTTATATTTGAGAAAAACAAAGTGTACAAGAGAACAAAATTCCATACCAATACGTGGTTGACAGTGGGAGATATAGAACGGCCATAATTTTACAGAATTTCATGACCCAAAAAAATTTCAACCCTTTATATCTTCTACATTTATAGATCTGTGCACAAAATAACTATAGTTTATAATTGAGAAAAACAAAGTGTACAAGAGAACAAAATTTCATACGAATACGTGGTTCACAGTGGGAGATATAGAACGGCCATAATTTTACAAAATTTCATGACCCAAAAAATTTTCATCCCTTTATATCTTCAACCTTTTTAGATCTATGCACAAAATAACTATAGTTTATAATTGAGAAAAACAAAGTGTACAAGAGTACAAAATTTCATACGAATACGTGGTTCACAGTGGGAGATATAGAACGGCCATAATTTTACAGAATTTCATGACCCAAAAAAATTTCAACCCTTTATATCTTCTACATTTATAGATCTGTGCACAAAATAACTATAGTTTATAATTGAGAAAAACAAAGTGTACAAGGGAACAATATTTTATACGAATATCTGGTTCACAGTGGGAGATATAGAACGGCCATAATTTTACAGAATTTCATGACCCAAAAAAATTTCAACCCTTTATATCTTCTACATTTATAGATCTGTGCACAAAATAACTATAGTTTATAATTGAGAAAAACAAAGTGTACAAGAGAACAAAATTTCATACGAATACGTGGTTCACAGTGGGAAATATAGAACGGCCATAATTTTACAGAATTTCATGACCCAAAAAATTTTCATCCCTTTATATCTTCTACATTTATAGATCTGTGCACAAAATAACTATAGTTTATATTTGAGAAAAACAAAGTGTACAAGAGAACAAAATTTCATACGAATACGTGGTTCACAGAGGGAGATATAGAACGGCAATAATTTTACAAAATTTCATGACCCAAAAAATTTTCATCCCTTTATATCTTCAACCTTTTTAGATCTATGCACAAAATAACTATAGTTTATAATTGAGAAAAACAAAGTGTACAAGAGTACAAAATTTCATACGAATACGTGGTTCACAGTGGGAGATATAGAACGGCCATAATTTTACAGAATTTCATGACCCAAAAAAATTTCAACCCTTTATATCTTCTACATTTATAAATCTGTGCACAAAATAACTATAGTTTATAATTGAGAAAAACAAAGTGTACAAGAGTACAAAATTTCATACGAATACGTGGTTCACAGTGGGAGATATAGAACGGCCATAATTTTACAGAATTTCATGACCCAAAAAAATTTCAACCCTTTATATCTTCTACATTTATAGATCTGAGCACAAAATAACTATAGTTTATAATTGAGAAAAACAAAGTGTACAAGAGAACAAAATTTCATACGAATACGTGGTTCACAGTGGGAGATATAGAACGGCCATAATTTTACAGAATTTCATGACCCAAAAAAATGTCAACCCTTTATATCTTCTACATTTATAGATCTGTGCAAAAAATAACTATAGTTTATAATTGAGAAAAACAAAGTGTACAAGAGAACAAAATTCCATACCAATACGTGGTTCACAGTGAGAGATATAGAACGGCCATAATTTTACAGAATTTCATGACCCAAAAAAATTTCAACCCTTTATATCTTCTACATTTATAGATCTGAGCACAAAATAACTATAGTTTATAATTGAGAAAAACAATGTGTACAAGAGAACAAAATTTCATACGAATACGTGGTTCACAGTGGGAGATATAGAACGGCCATAATTTTACAGAATTTCATGACCCAAAAAAATTTCAACCCTTTATATCTTCTACATTTATAGATCTATGCACAAAATAACTATAGTTTATATTTGAGAAAAACAAAGTGTACAAGAGAACAAAATTCCATACCAATACGTGGTTGACAGTGGGAGATATAGAACGGCCATAATTTTACAGAATTTCATGACCCAAAAAAATTTCAACCCTTTATATCTCCTACATTTATAGATCTGTGCACAAAATAACTATAGTTTATAATTGAGAAAAACAAAGTGTACAAGAGAACAAAATTTCATACGAATACGTGGTACACAGTGGGAGATATAGAACGGCCATAATTTTACAGAATTTCATGACCCAAAAAAATTTCAACCCTTTATATCTTCTACATTTATAGATCTGAGCACAAAATAACTATAGTTTATAATTGAGAAAAACAATGTGTACAAGAGAACAAAATTTCATACGAATACGTGGTTCACAGTGGGAGATATAGAACGGCCATAATTTTACAGAATTTCATGACCCAAAAAAATTTCAACCCTTTATATCTTCTACATTTATAGATCTATGCACAAAATAACTATAGTTTATAATTGAGAAAAACAAAGTGTACATGAGAACAAAATTTCATACGAATACGTGGTTCACAGTGCGAGATATAGAACGGCCATAATTTTACAGAATTTCATGACCCAAAAAAATTTCAACCCTTTATATCTTCTACATTTATAGATCTGTGCACAAAATAACTATAGTTTATAATTGAGAAAAACAAAGTGTACGAGAGAACAAAATTTCATACGAATACGTGGTTCACAGTGGGAGATATAGAACGGCCATAATTTTACAGAATTTCATGACCCAAAAAAATTTCAACCCTTTATATCTTCTACATTTATAGATCTGTGCACAAAATAACTATAGTTTATAATTGAGAAAAACAAAGTGTACAAGGGAACAATATTTTATACGAATATCTGGTTCACAGTGGGAGATATAGAACGGCCATAATTTTACAGAATTTCATGACCCAAAAAAATTTCAACCCTTTATATCTTCTACATTTATAGATCTGTGCACAAAATAACTATAGTTTATAATTGAGAAAAACAAAGTGTACAAGAGAACAAAATTTCATACGAATACGTGGTTCACAGTGGGAGATATAGAACGGCCATAATTTTACAGAATTTCATGACCCAAAAAATTTTCATCCCTTTATATCTTCTACATTTATAGATCTGTGCACAAAATAACTATAGTTTATATTTGAGAAAAACAAAGTGTACAAGAGAACAAAATTCCATACCAATACGTGGTTGACAGTGGGAGATATAGAACGGCCATAATTTTACAGAATTTCATGACCCAAAAAAATTTCAACCTTTTATATCTTCTACATTTATAGATCTGTGCACAAAATAACTATAGTTTATAATTGAGAAAAACAAAGTGTACAAGAGAACAAAATTTCATACGAATACGTGGTTCACAGTGGGAGATATAGAACGGCCATAATTTTACAGAATTTCATGACCCAAAAAATTTTCATCCCTTTATATCTTCTACATTTATAGATCTGTGCACAAAATAACTATAGTTTATATTTGAGAAAAACAAAGTGTACAAGAGAACAAAATTCCATACCAATACGTGGTTGACAGTGGGAGATATAGAACGGCCATAATTTTACAGAATTTCATGACCCAAAAAAATTTCAACCCTTTATATCTTCTACATTTATAGATCTGTGCACAAAATAACTATAGTTTATAATTGAGAAAAACAAAGTGTACAAGAGAACAAAATTTCATACGAATACGTGGTTCACAGTGGGAGATATAGAACGGCCATAATTTTACAGAATTTCATGACCCAAAAAAATTTCAACCCTTTATATCTTCTACATTTATAGATCTGTGCACAAAATAACTATAGTTTATAATTGAGAAAAACAAAGTGTACAAGGGAACAATATTTTATACGAATATCTGGTTCACAGTGGGAGATATAGAACGGCCATAATTTTACAGAATTTCATGACCCAAAAAAATTTCAACCCTTTATATCTTCTACATTTATAGATCTGTGCACAAAATAACTATAGTTTATAATTGAGAAAAACAAAGTGTACAAGAGAACAAAATTTCATACGAATACGTGGTTCACAGTGGGAAATATAGAACGGCCATAATTTTACAGAATTTCATGACCCAAAAAAATTTCAACCCTTTATATCTTCTACATTTATAAATCTGTGCACAAAATAACTATAGTTTATAATTGAGAAAAACAAAGTGTACAAGAGTACAAAATTTCATACGAATACGTGGTTCACAGTGGGAGATATAGAACGGCCATAATTTTACAGAATTTCATGACCCAAAAAAATTTCAACCCTTTATATCTTCTACATTTATAGATCTGTGCACAAAATAACTATAGTTTATAATTGAGAAAAACAAAGTGTACAAGAGAACAAAATTCCATACCAATACGTGGTTCACAGTGAGAGATATAGAACGGCCATAATTTTACAGAATTTAATGACCCAAAAAAATTTCAACCCTTTATATCTTCTACATTTATAGATCTGTGCACAAAATAACTATAGTTTATAATTGAGAAAAACAAAGTGTACAAGAGAACAAAATTTCATACGAATACGTGGTTCACAGTGGGAGATATAGAACGGCCATAACTTTACAGAATTTCATGACCCAAAAAAATTTCAACCCTTTATATCTTCCACATTTATAGATCTGTGCACAAAATAACTATAGTTTATAATTGAGAAAAACAAAGTGTACAAGAGAACAAAATTTCATACGAATACGTGGTTCGCAGTGGGAGATATAGAACGGCCATAATTTTACAGAATTTCATGACCCAAAAAATTTTCATCCCTTTATATCTTCAACCTTTTTAGATCTATGCACAAAATAACTATAGTTTATAATTGAGAAAAACAAAGTGTACAAGAGAACAAAATTTCATACGAATACGTGGTTCACAGTGGGAGATATAGAACGGCCATAATTTTACAGAATTTCATGACCCAAAAAATTTTCATCCCTTTATATCTTCTACATTTATAGATCTGTGCACAAAATAACTATAGTTTATATTTGAGAAAAACAAAGTGTACAAGAGAACAAAATTCCATACCAATACGTGGTTGACCGTGGGAGATATAGAACGGCCATAATTTTACAGAATTTCATGACCCAAAAAAATTTCAACCCTTTATATCTTCTACATTTATAGATCTGTGCACAAAATAACTATAGTTTATAATTGAGAAAAACAAAGTGTACAAGAGAACAAAATTTCATACGAATACGTGGTTCACAGTGGGAGATATAGAACGGCCATAATTTTACAGAATTTCATGACCCAAAAAAATTTCAACCCTTTATATCTTCTACATTTATAGATCTGTGCACAAAATAACTATAGTTTATAATTGAGAAAAACAAAGTGTACAAGAGAACAAAATTTCATACGAATACGTGGTTCACAGTGGGAGATATAGAACGGCTATAATTTTACAGAATTTCATGACCCAAAAAAATTTCAACCCTTTATATCTTCTACATTTATAGATCTGTGCACAAAATAACTATAGTTTATAATTTAGAAAAACAAAGTGTACAAGGGAACAAAATTTCATACGAATACGTGGTTCACAGTGGGAGATATAGAACGGCCATAATTTTACAGAATTTCATGACCCAAAAAAATTTCAACCCTTTATATCTTCTACATTTATAGATCTGTGCACAAAATAACTATGGTTTATAATTGAGAAAAACAAGGTGTATAAGAGAAAAAAATTCCATATCAATACGTGGTTCACCGTGAGAGATAAAGAACGGCCATAATTTTACAGAATTTCTTTACTCAAAAAATTTTCAGCCCTTTATATCTGTGGTTCTTAACCTTTTCATAGACGAGGAACACAATTATATATTCATATTGTTCTCGTGGAACACTAACATTATATAATTTGAAATTCGGTATTTAGCAAGAAGTTAATATTAAATTCAAATTTAAAAAAAAGGAACAATTTTTTGTTTTCGTATCTTTCCTAAGTTTCTAAATTTCAATACATTTAAAATTGAAATTTCGCGGAACACTTGGACCATATCCGCGGAACACCAGTGTTAAGAACCACTGCGAGAATCGTACTACAATATATCTTAACTTTGCGGTCTAAGGCGCCTAGAAACTAAAAGTAACTAAAACTAAATTAACTAATAAACAAGTCTGAATGTGAACACAACATAATTCTACAATTATAATTGTATTAATCTTCTGAAGTTTCATCTTTAAGTCTTTATCTAAATCAACATATGATTCTTGTTTTAGAATCGGAAGCGACAATTTTATATTAAAGTTTGAGCTAACCGGGACTTTTCAAACATACAAAATACTGTCTGCGCATCTCCATATTTACGGGACATTAGAACTTTCTATAAGTAAAAGTTAAAATACATCACAAAAGTTACGAGCTAGAGAACTGATCGTTTTACTTAAATAACTCAAGCGTTCAACGACGTGATGTAAAGCTGCAGTTAGTTTGAAAAAAAAGTAGAAGCTTTTATTTTGTGCAATAATAACTAAAATATAATTACTTTATTTTAATAAAAAATAAAGTAATTTACATATTAAAGATAAAAAAGTGAAATTATAGTTATTATAGTGTTCTGCTAACGTTTTCATTTCAATGAATACCCAAGGCTAATAAAAAATAAAGTTCAAAATAACCAATAAATGTGTTAAAAACTGATCATTACCATTAAAGTGCAAATTTATCCAATAATTATGTAAATTGGTTGGCTGATCTTAAGATTAGGCACCTAGAGGCGTGGCCTAATTTTTGAGTATTTGTGATTGTTACCATGTGAACTGTCACATTTAATTTATAGAAATATACAACTTTTTTTTAATCTAGTAAACTTACATATGATATTAAATTTTGGAGATGTTCACTTTTTTCTAGAGTAGTTTTTGTTCTAAGGAGCATATGTGTACGTACAAGTAATTGGAATCGTGATATTGTGCTGCGTATAGCTTCCGCCATTGAGCCTTAGTTTTGCTGTCCTCTTTTTGTCGTAACCTTATTTGTGATGTGTTCCGCAAAAAGGGCAAGTGAAGGACCGTCTCTCTGGCCAGTTTGACTCGTTACTTAGCAGAATACATGTGGTAAAGAAGTCATTCTTCCAGTGGCGACCTTATGAGAGAGCATTTCTGAAGGATTTCTGGGCCAAAATGTGCAAACCTTGTGATAGAAACTGCGGTAAATCTTTAGAATAGCTCCCCAGAGGCGTGGCCTAATTCGAAGTGATTCTGATTCGCTGTTACTATAGAACCCGCCATATTCAAATATAAATAGAAAACTATTTCTTTATTTTATATTTACACTTAAATCTGGCGGGTTATATGGTAACAGCGAATCAGAATCACTTCGAATTATTTATTTAAGATTGAAAATTCTATTTAAACACCCCCTGATTTATTTATTTCTTAATGGGGGGCTTCGCCCCCACACCCCCTGATTTATTTATTTCTTAATGGGGGGCTTCGCCCCCACACCCCTGATTTATTTATTTCTTAATGGGGGGCTTCGCCCCCACACCCCCTCCTAACCTACCTAATCACCCTCAATTTTTTAATTTGTGTCACAAGATTCATTACAATAATTACAAAGAACAACACAAAAGAAACTTACCTTATTCTGTGGAGTCCTTTTCCTGAGGAGGGTGCAAAACTGCAAATTTAAAACGCTCATACTCATAAAGTTACAAAAAAAAGGCACCTCAAGTCACAAACAGGGCACTCGCGGGAACTATTAATACATTAAAAAGGAGGCAGTTACTATGCAGTAAGTGTACTGCGCATGCGCGCGAAACATAAGAGTTACGAAATTCGCACAATCCGAAACAGTTCATTGGCGGGAAGTAGTTTAAAATCTCACCGGTAGGTACGCTGTACTTCCCACACCCTAAAAATAAACAGGCCACACCTCCGGGTACCTATTCTTTAGATTAGCCCACAACCTGTATACATATAACATACATCAAGTAAATGTGTTCATCAATTTGTTAGGCACAGATTGTAGGCTGAACCCGAGGATCCTGCGCCACAATCGGGAAGGCATGCTGAGAGGGGCCAGCCAATGCTGGAACTCTCTAGGGGTTGGAAGGAAGTTTACGAAATAGGTAAAAGGTCACGGGGTCAACGTCGTTTCAGGCGTCGTGAAGGACTGTCGGGATGGGTTGTTGTGGATAAGGCTTGTGCTGTGGGATTAGGATGTATGGTTAGGCTATTATGGAAATTAAGGAAGCGAGAATGGATTAGTTCATTGACAAAAGGGATATTGAGGTCTGTGTGGAGGGTTAAATTGGGTACATAATAAGGAGCGTTGACGATATGCCGAAGGACTGGATTAGATTGAAAGGATTGGATCTAACCAATAACTTAAAAAAAGCTTTAGTTGATAACATTTTGCAACAACAAAAAAATTTAGAACCGAAAATAAGACTAAAACTTATTGAATTTGCAGAAGTAAAATTGAATAAAGATTCTCTCAATGGAAAGCACTTTATTAAACCAAAATAATCACTTATTGCAATTGTCGCATATTAACCACATAGTAAATACCATAGGATCTGTGCTCATCTATTGTTGTTTAACTACATCCAATTTGTTGCTTCTTTTACATTTTGTTTTCTTTGTCTGTTTTGTGAATTGATTAATGGCTTACACTTTGGATTTTCAATCGTAATTCAGTCTTCATAACATACTCATACTTCTTTTGACAGAACTTGTAAGCTAATATCTTAAATTTCCAGTATTAAAAATAAAAAATCATGGAATTCAAATTGGTCCAAATGTTAAAACAAGGATAGAATTAAGAAATTATTTGTTATAAGCAAGAGACTATAAAATATTTAATGTTAGTAACTAAAATATTAACATGTGATAAAACTTAAAATTTTGAAACATTTTATTCACTAAACATTTTGAAATATTTTGAGTATATTTTAGGGAAAAAATTAAACTATAATAAATATGGAAGCAATTTGTACAAAATTAAAGAAAAATCACGAATGGAAAGCGTTTTTAGTTAAAGCGAAAAAGGATTTTCTCGAAAGAATGAACGCAACTGAACACCATAAAGCTACGATCAATGATTTTTACTACATAAAAACTATTGGTAAAGGTAAATTTGGCAGAGTGATGTTATTTAATAGTAAAGTAACGGGCACTCCATTTGCTATCAAAGTAATAATACACAAATTTACAAATAAGAATTACAACGCCATTTATAATGAAAGGGAAATCTTAAGGTCTATCCATTTTCCATTTACAATACACCTAGAATCATATTTTTATCACCATAAACATTTATACCTCGTACTGCCATTCGTTGAATGTGGCGATCTATTTAAATATTTAAAAAAAAAGAACCAATTTCAAGAATCAATAGCTAAATTTTATGCTGGCCAAATATTATTAGCTTTAGAATATCTACATTATCTAGATATAGTGTACAGAGATTTAAAACCAGAGAATATATTGCTGGACAATCAAGGCTATATTAGATTAAGTGATTTTGGCTTATGTAAAAGAATTAAAAATCGTACATATACATTTTGTGGGACTCCTGAATACATAGCACCAGAAATAATAGCCAGTAAAGGATATGGGAAATCTGTGGATTATTGGTCGTACGGTGTATTATTATATGAACTGGTTTCCGGTGTTTCACCTTTTTGCTGTCTTAATGAAATGGAATTGTTTGAACGTATAATGACAGGATCTTACATACTTAAAAGTTATTTTAGCAATGATTTAAAAGATTTATTACATAATTTACTACAAACAGATGTTTCTCTAAGATATGGTAATCTAATCCGTGGTGTAGAAGATATTAAGGATCACAACTGGTTTAAACAGATCTACTGGTTAGCCTTGTTTAATAAAGATATCACACCACCAATCATTCCTTGTAAAGATCTACCATAAAAGTCTTCTGTAATTAAATTAATAAGTATTATATGTATATGATTTTATTTATTAATTTTTGAATCCATAGGCCATGCAAACGAGTTTAGTTTAGTTAAGGAGGTAGAAGTAACAATTTCTACTTCGAGACAAAAACCCAGTGATGAAATAGAAATAAGTAGAAAGTAAAAAAGTTAGCAAAAGTGCTTAAATTACCTCTTCAACCTTTCTTTATATAATTAATGACCTATTCAGAGTGTCAAAGCGCAAAAAAGAAAAAAGCAAAGTCTTTATTAAAATAGAAATTGAGTGGGAAGCCAGAGTGAATAACACAGAAATGTTTTTTTTAAAAAAAAGAAGTTATATGTTCTCAGGCCATGCTACCAACCTAAATTAAAAAACCAATTTAGTTACATTTTGGAGTTTTCTGTTATTTATTTGGTGAATTAAAAGTTTGATACAGATTTATTTCTTAATCTAAAAAAAATAACGCCAACTTCACAATTATCAGCCATTTATAGAATTCTTTTAATTACAACGTCATCTATAATTTATTTATTTACTGATAAGGCGAGTAAATCGCGTCAAAAAATGAAAATAAAATCTTTTCTGTATCTGATGAACTCAACGTAAATTATCCAAAGCAGCCATATTAATAATATAGATAATTGATCCAAACTAAGTTAGAATTTAGTACTTTCAATTCTGATAAAGATCAGGCAAAATTTTGCATTATTTAACATTGTGAATGCCTCATGACAGTAATTTAAGTAAATGATATAATTTTTTATTAATTTGGTAACACGATTATTATTCATTGGCTAAACTGCATGGACAATAACATTCATTGAAATGCAATACAATTCGCATTCGTTTTTCGCAGTTAATAACTGTATCAATAACTGAATCTTAAATTAATGACTTTATCAGAAAAGGAAGGGTCATCATACATTTTCAAGCACACGTTGTAATGGCGATTGCAAAAATTACAAAAAGTGATCATTTAAAAAATGGAAAGGTAAACAGTGGTGTGATAATATTAACCATGGCAGAAAGCGTGATAATATATATACAGGGTGTTCAGCATAAGACTACGGTAACTTCGGGAGGCGATTCTGGGCATCATTTGCAACAAAAAATTCCATATAAACTATGGCTCGATTCGGCTCCGTTTTGTAGATATTTTTAATTTTAGTTTTTTCAAGGTGTTACTACGTTTTAGCAAAAAGTTGTCTATATTTCTCAAACTATTAATGCTACAGCTATTTTAATAAGCTCATTAGAAAGAAGGTTAAATTTCCTTTTAAATAAGCTAATTTATATTCCAAAATAATAATATTAAGTATTTTCCTTTGTGGCCCAAACATAAGAAATAGCAAGTTTCTAATTTATTCCAAAAACTTTGACTTCATTATATGATGCTAAATATGATGCTAAATGAGTGTTAGGTACCAATTTCAAAAGAAAGGATTTTCGTTTAACGAGTTTAAATCTGTTTGTTATTCTTTAGTTAATTAAAGAAATATGCCAAATAATGTGAACAAATCACAGATTTTCTTGAACTACTCAATAAACTTTTGGAATTAACAGGTTGTGAAGAGCTAATGAATAAACCGAGAATTTACTTATCGCTCTAATCTCTAAGTTAAAAACTGACATGTTTTATTCTAATACAGCTTATAAAAACAAATAAATACAACAAGCAGAAAAGATAGTTTAAAGTCTACATTTTCATTAGATATTTAGTTGTCATTTTGCTATCATTATGCCAACGTATTCGAATATTGAATATCGCGATATGTTATACATCTACGGTTTCGTAGATTGGAGTACCTAGTGGAAAAGCTAGGCGGGAATATTCTAGATGTTTTCCTGATAGGGTGTACCGAACGCTTATTAAATTACACGTTTGCAAAAAATCGCACTGGATTTGATGATTCTGATCAGTTATATTCTTATGGTAGGTGAATTCCTTTCATAATGCTGACGCTGTTTTGAGGCCTACTTTTTTGCAATTAATCACATATTTCTGCATCAATTTTTAACATAACCCCAATTATTGTATACCGTTCGAAAGGTGATCGTATGTAGATGTTTTTCCTGAATAGTGCACGGTTTTTTCATATAAAATGTTTTTAAGAAAAATGAAGTCAAAGTTTTTGGAAAAAAATTAGAAACGCTATTTCTTATGTTTGGGCCACAAAGGAAAATACTTAATATTATTATTTTGGAATATAAATTAGCTTATTTAAAAGGAAATTTAACCTTCTTTCTAATGAGCTTATTAAAATAGCTGTAGCATTAATAGTTTGAGAAATATAGACAACTTTTTGCTAAAACGTAGTAACACCTTGAAAAAACTAAAATTAAAAATATCTACTAAACGGAGCCGAATCGAGCCATAGTTTATATGGAATTTTTTGTTGCAAATGATGCCCAGAATCGCCTCCCGAAGTTACCGTAGTCTTATGCTGAACACCCTGTATATTACACACAGTAAAATAAATTTGCTCAATTAAAGTAATTAATGACACAGTACCTGCTGCTTAATATAAAAGTTCTACTAGAAATAATTGCTTAATTAATTACGTTATGTTTAAAATTAAGTAAACATTTAAAATGTTCGATATATTAGAAAGTGGGTATACACGATGAGTGGGTAAATTCATTTTTTGGAATACTCTTGAACTCTTGAGCACTTTTCAAAGAATTTTTTAGTGTTCAGGAATCGATTTCCAATTACTTACACAACTTTAAAATTCCAAAATTCTTGTATGTTATAAAGGAGTGTTAAGTGAGTTACTAAATTTCTTAATTTTCAAAGATATTCCTGCAATTGGGACTGAAATTTTTTGTTTTTTATAGTAACTCTTACTGCTTTTTCTAATCTTTTGTATGAGTATTACAGATATGTAGATATACAACTTTTATTATAACTGTCTGCTAGGGCAGTTGTATAAGGGTTGATCGTCAAAAACTGCACGGAAAAGAGTAACGTTGAAGAACACCAAACTGACAATTTTTTTCTCTTTTTCTATAAAAGATAAAATTCCCAAATTTTCTTTAAAATATAGGGCAAATCCTCCTTTATAACTGTAATTTGTTCGCTTGTATTGGTAAAGCTTCTTTTTGGGGATATTAAGGATAGAAACGCAGCTGTTTGTTTCTCTAATAATCAGTTGGGCATTGCGAAGAGTAAGGCAAATGAACTGGCTGATTTACAGGGCAAAAGCAATCACCGCCCTCACAAGAGAATTGGGAATATTAGAGTCTCATCTTTGCTGTAAATGTGTAAAGAATTGCTCGGATTGGAGGCCTAGTTTCGAATGAGCACCTGATCACTGTGATCTGGACAAACACCTTAATAGAGTTATTGTTTCGCTCTGCCGGAATAAACGAGAAATGACAAAGTAACATCATAATTTGGCCACGCATTTAGAGATAATATCAGTTTTGGCTCATTTAGTCTACATGGCAAAATAATGTTGAGCTGCTTGGCACAGAATGCCTGAAATGCCGATGTCAAGCGAAGGATAATAATAATAATAATAAACATTCATTTGAATAATTTTCTAGTTTTTTAGTCCAATCTAAATAGTTCAGCAAGAAGTTCTAAATAAAACGAAAGGGGTTTACAAAAAAAATCTCTTTAAATGATGACCTGGCAAAATCAGATAGTGACGCAATATTTGTAAACATTACTAACCTCACTGTTTTCAACACACATCTTCAAAATCGTGAAGTCCTTTGAAGTAATCGTTTACATTGCCAAAAAAAACTGGTTTGTAGTAAATTTAAAATACATAATGTAAACGTTTATAAATAAAATAGCCTATTCTGGGTCAGCTGTTTAAACAGTGTTTCAATTTCTTAAATTTAAAAAAACAAACAAATCGTTGAATTACATCTTTTAGGTCACATTTTTATTTTTCGCACTTACGAGGGTCGTTTGAAAAGTCCGTGCAAAAATAAAAACTACTTAATTTTTTGGGGTAAACCTTTTTTATTTTACAACTTAGTCTCCTTTTAGGCTTATACACTTCGTCCAACGCTGCTCTAGTTTGTTGATCCCTTCCGAATAATAGGATTTGTCCAAGTCTGAAAAATAGCCATTCGTTTCTGCATTCACCTCCTCGTTTGAATAAAATCTTTTTCCCGCCAGCCATTTCTTCATATTGGGGAACAAATAGTAGTCCGAGGGAGCCAAGTCTGGAGAATAGGGGGGATGTGAAACGAGTTGGAACCCTATTTCCATTAATTTTGCGACCACAACTGCTGAGGTGTGAGCTGGTGCGTTGTTGTGATGGAAAAGGACTTTTTTGTGGCCCAATCGTGGGCGTTTTTCTTGCAGCTCGGTTTTCAAACGGTCCAATAACGATGAATAATATGCACCTGTAATAGTTTTACCCTTTTCCAGATAGTCGTTGAGGATTATTCCTTGCGAATCCCAAAGACAGTCGCCATAATCTTTCCGGCCGAAGGAACGGTCTTCGCCTTTTTTGGCGCAGATTCCCCCTTGGTAACCCATTGTTTAGATTGTTCTTTGGTCTCAGGAGTGTAGTGATGTATCCATGTTTCATCCACAGTGACGAAACGACGCTTAAAGTCCTGCGGATTCTTCTGGAACAGCTGCAAACCGTCCTTGCAACACTTCACACGATTTCGTTTTTGGTCAAGCGTGAGCAATCGCGGCACCCATCTTGCGGATAGCTTTGTCATGTCCAAATGTTGATGCAAAATATTATGTACCCATTCATTCGAGATGCCCACAGCACTAGCAATCTCACGCACCTTCACTCTTCTGTCATCCATCACCATATCATGGATTTTATCAATGATTTCTGGAGTAGTAACCTCAACAGGGCGTCCAGAACGTTCAGCGTCACTTGTGCCCATATGGCCACTCCGAAAATTTTGAAACCACTTATAAACTGTTCTAATCGAAGGTGCAGAGTCACCATAATGTTTATCAAGCTTCTCTTTAGTCTCCTGAGGCGTTTTGCCTTTCATAAAGTAGTGTTTAATCAACACACGAAATTCTTTTTCGTCCATTTTTTGAAAATCACTCGACTTCCTCGATTCAAATGAATGCCAAACACAAAGAAATAGACCGATCTGGCTGAAACTTGGTGTGTGTTCTTCCAAGAGATGCTACTAACTAAACATAACCTCGATACGCGCCAGTGGTGCTATCTCTCTGACTTTGCACGGACTTTTCAAACGACCCTCGTAAGCACAAGTTCTGAAATAGTTTTTAATCATAGATATCATCGTTGTAAAAAAAAAAAACACGAACAACTTGCAAGGTTATCTTCTTTAAATTTTAAAGTAACTAAAATGCAGTTGTACTGCATTAGAAGAGCTTTGGCATTAAGGGAAATGTATCAGAGGCCTTCCTTCATTTCTAAAATAAAGTTCATCAAATCACAAAGCGATAACTCTGATTGGACAGTTCTTGAGTAGACAAATGAGCTAACAGAAAATCGTTCAAGGCTCTCCAATCAAGCGTTTTCCTTGAAATTTCTGTTTTTCTCGAAATTGATTCTCATTACAAAAATGGACAATTCAATGGCATTATAATTGTATCATATTGGAGTTACAACCTTTTATTTGAGTAAGTAATAAGCTATGTTTAATTAAATAAGCTGCACTGATTTTCGAGAAAAGCGCAGAAAATTACTCCGGGAAATCGTTACTTCCGGTCACTTTATTTCCTTTCCCAAACCTTCATAGAATCGAATAACCGAATCATGCTAGAAAATGGTCTCAAAATATTCAGGTTATGTCTAAATGTTTGCAGTAAGCGCTCCAACATATGAAATTAATTAAGTTCAATGTAATTCATTGAAGCCGTTTTGGAGAAATTTGCAAAAAAAAATAAATAATAAATAATCATTTATGGTTGATAGATTTTGATGTAACTTTATTTGGCTCTTTGGTGGACCGAATCAAAGAATCAAATTCATACGAACTGTGAATTTCCTTCCACTTTTGAGTTATGCAAATACGGTTAGGCAGACCTATACGGTACATTGTTGACATCAGTTTTTTTGGGTCCAGGAGAGATCAAAAGGTATAGGGGAGAGGGGGGCACCTTTGAACAGTTTTAATTTCTCGCCAAATATTTAAAACATTTATGATTGGTAATTTTCTCCATATTTTGTGGCAGCCCTGCTGTATAATTGACAGAGTTTCTCTTCGTTTTCATTGTTTGTAAAGTCAGTATTGAGGAATGTTATATTTTGTAAGGTGGAAGTAAAATTTTTTGTTGCAACCTTGGAAGTGTATTGTGAAGATTGTAGCGGTCTAGGTGTAAGTATTGTTAGTCCATATTAACATTTCGAATTCGTTATTTTAAATTTAGTATTTACAAAAGTCTATTTGCTTGCAAAAAGTGTTGGATATTATATTTTCTCTTATGGAAGGAGAGGGGGCACATTTAAACATCACAGTTAAAATGTGCCGCCCTACCGACCTGCAAGTTTGTGACTTTTTTTTTTGGTTAATCGCAGAGAAGAGGAAAGTGGTCCGAACCTACATTAAGAAGCGCAACAAACCGAATATTTTGTTCAAACTTCCTAAACCCATCACACTTGGGGTACAACAGAGTTAAGGGTTTAAAAGAGAAAGTAATGTAGTAGTGAGAGAAATAACTGATAGAAGGTAGATTCAGAGTAAAGTAATATCATTTCTTTCTATTTTATATTGTGTTCAAAGCTACCCCACCAGTGGGGCAGATATTAACATTTGACACATTTTTAAATTAAAAAAATATAGATATGTATGTAAAGTACCAACTGTTTATTGATATAGATCTGTTAAGGAGACTTGGAAGTTGTAGAAAACAAAATAAAAAGGTTCAATAATACGATTCTGTGCACTCTGTGAACAGAAAATGTAAATTCTGTTCAATTGTGCCCCCCTCTCCACTACATCCAATCACAAAAACTTCACGTCAAAAAATTTCCACAATTGCTACACTTTACCCTTTACGAGAGAGGTAAGTATGAGTGAACAATCACCAGATTCCTTATTGCATTACTTAACTTCTTGGCCAATATTCTTAGAAACTAGACTTATTGTAATTCATTTAACTATGCTTAAAGTTATGTAAGGTTTTTGAAAGCTTCACTAAGATTTAGATGGCACTCCAAAGGGAAGCCTAACATCCTGGCTTCCTCTGGAAGCCAACTAACGTCTACTGGCTGGCTGTGAAAAGAATAAAACAGATTCTATTGTTATTCAAAAATTCATTAAGAAATTTGTTTTCCAAAACGGTTGGTCAAGTGGAAAACGAATAGCTCAGTCGACTTATTATTATAGCCAACATTTTAACTGTTGCATTTTTTTTCAAATTACGAATTTGAACATAACTCATGACTTAGAGTAAAATCAAATCCCACTGAAAGGTACTTTTTGAGAAAAACTAAACCACATGAAAAGCATGATTACAATACTTTTCCTTACTCGTAGTAAGAGAGAGTGATGCATCCCATAGAATTAATTATTAAATATAAACGGTAATCAAATCAAAATCAAAGTGATTTAATATTATAAGAGAGAATCAGTTTCTTGATTTTTCAGTTATCATTTATCACTGAATTATAATTAATAATATTGTACCTAGAATTGTAATCATTTCATAATAAGGATGTTACATCATATCTAACATAAAAATTACCTAATAATTCTTTGTTACAATAGTTATGAATAGATTTAGAATAACAAAATAGTAATATTAAAACTGTCCGGTAGGACAGTTGTATAAGGTTGTTCTTAACTAGTAAGAACTGTCAATAAGCTATCTTTTTTTTCGCTATTTTTATAGGCAAATTTACTTTGAAATTATTGGCTGTGGCCAAGAAACACCCTTTTATTTAAAACAGAAAATAGATTTTTCGTTTCAGACATCTCTGGTATCAGGAACTGGGAGAAGATAGTAATTGAAATAAAACAGAGGCTCCGAAACGTGGAACCAGCCAAACATTCAAACACCAGCCCTTAATACCCTGATCTGGTTGAATTACAAATATTTATTAGTTAAGGGCAAAGAACAGACTTTAAGGGACAAAGCAAGGTTCTCCAATTCTTTTACACTGTGAACCAAAAACTTTGCTTGCCTAAAACATTAAAGTTATAAGCTTAATAACATTAAATATGTAAACAAGTCCAAGTAGAGAAACACGCTCCTAAAATTACCAATAACGCCAGGATAGTAACATTGCTGGTTTCCTACCATACTTTAGCCCAGAAGAATGGTTACAGTCGAAACGGCTGGTTCATGTTTATCGATTATTCTCTCCTTTTCAAAGTCACTAAACAGCTTATAACGCAATCTTCTGGCATTTCTTGGCGTAGCAAATCTTCTTTACAAGACTCTAGGCAACAACTAATTAATTTTTTGTGAAAAACCTTCATTAAAAACTTAATTTGTTTGTTTACTATTATGATCACAATATTTTCTCTACCTTCTTTACTTCTTTAGTGTAAACTTTAGTTGGCACGTAGATTTGTAAAAAAAACTATTTGCAAAATTAATGACAGCTAAAATTATGACAAAAACTGGCCGGTTTAGTAAGAAATTGCATCTTTCTTTTCACATTTTATCCATAGAATTTACTTTCTGGGCTTCACTTCGAATTTTAATAAGGTTGCATGTATTGATAATTAATGATATTAATAAAGAATAAGGTGTGTAGGTGTGAGGGCTGACTTGTAAAGAGCCATCCACCCATCTACAGACACCCTTCACCCATCTAAAGTGCATAATAAAATGACAAAGTTGCTACTAATAGTCGACTCTATTGTAAAACATTCTGAACTCCTATTATTGTAAATATTTAGATAACATTTATTTTAATGACAATGCCTAGAGAAAATTTAACGGCAAACTTTTTGGTACATTTATAATATGAAGTTAAACTTCGCAAGGAAGAATGTGGCATCTGTTTTGAAATTTGTGTAAATTGATAGCAATTACTTTTAGTAACTGAAGTTTCACCCATTATCTTACTCATCTAAAACACTTTTGACAGTTATGCAACGTTAATTAAATAATAAATTTCAATTTTAACCCAGAAAAGTTAAAATACCAGAAAATCATTTATTAAATTCAAACTGTCTAAAGTAAAATAAACAACCCAGTAAAAGCTACATCAAAAACTTTTTGATTCGCTACAAATCTGTTTTTCTTTCTAAATGCAAAGATCTTGCAAAACTAAAAGATGTCAGTTATGTATGTAGATTACTATATATGGAAATGCTTATTGATTTTTACATTTATTTTAGAAAAAATATCAAAATATCAGGGAATTAGATGTAAGAAGTCTTCTTGGCTGAAACAACTGTAGGGGAGAAGCTGCCCACTGGCAATAGATCCGCTGCTAGAGTTATAGTCGGAGATGATCACCAAGCCAACAGTGTTTCAAACGAAATGGTGGACAATCTGGAATTGTTTTTAAGGCAAGAATTTTAAAATCTGAGTTAATAAAGATAGTTCAAAGATTCAAAGAATTCCGGCTATTAAGATTTAGATTCTGCAGAAACCTATGAGATCTTGAGGTCGTTAAGGAGGTTGTAACAATAGTGACGTAAAATGGAGAACTCTGTAATCTGATGAAGAATTTTTTATCGAAAGGACTGGACTTTTTTGTGGATTCAAAAGTGAAGAAAGGAGAAAAAGGAATTAAGTTTTGAAGAAAGAATGAATCCTTAAAACGATTTTATAGACTAATTTTAATAGGTCAATAAAGCGACGCTTTCCGTCTCGAATCCTTTATTATATATTTTTAACGTAAGACGTTTCTAATCACCTACTTCTCTTGTTTATGTTGGTATTAATTGTTATTATTATTATTTATTTATTTACAAAATAATGTTTGAATTATCATGTGACTGACTTTCTCAATCTTGTTTAAACAAACGTCATGTGTTAAGCAACATTACTTTATTTGTTTATGAGCCACCTATAACATAAAAATCTTAAATTTAAGCTGATTTGTAAGAGGAGTCAAAAAACGGTTAAATCCTACAGAAAAATTCAAAAAAACAAATGGTACGGTAGGCCGAAGTTGCTAAGAGTGTGGCTGGCAGATTCGTATTTCTAACTAGCAATGCGGTTGACAGCTTCTTTCAGACAACTCTAACTTCTCTTTGTTAAGCTGAGACTCATCACAAGATAAATTATATAATGGTATTAATTTCGCGTGTCTGACGGTGTTCAGTTTCAGCCCAGTTAAAGGTATTCCTCTTAACAGCATTAGTCTTAATGAATATTCTTTTACCGCAGTCTTAAATTGTTTCAGCATTAAAAATAATTTATAATCAGTGTACGAGGGTCGTTTGAAAAGTGCGTGCAAAAATAAAAACTACTTAATTTTTTGGGGTAAACCTTTTTTATTTTTCAACATAGTCTCCTTTTAGGCTTATACACTTCGTCCAACGCTGCTCTAGTTTGTTGATCCCTTCCGAATAATAGGATTTGTCCAAGTCTGAAAAATAGCCATTCGTTTCTGCATTCACCTCCTCGTTTGAATAAAATCTTTTTCCCGCCAGCCATTTCTTCATATTGGGGAACAAATAGTAGTCCGAGGGAGCCAAGTCTGGAGAATAGGGGGGATGTGAAACGAGTTGGAACCCTATTTCCATTAATTTTGCGACCACAACTGCTGAGGTGTGAGCTGGTGCGTTGTCGTGATGGAAAAGGACTTTTTTGTGGGCCAATCGTGAGCGTTTTTCTTGCAGCTCGGTTTTCAAACGGTCCAATAACGATGAATAATATGCACCTGTAATAGTTTTACCCTTTTCCAGATAGTCGATGAGGATTATTCCTTGCGAATCCCAAAAGACATTCGCCATAATCTTTCCGGCCGAAGGAACGGTCTTCGCCTTTTTTGGCGCAGATTCCCCCTTGGTAACCCATTGTTTAGATTGTTCTTTGGTCTCAGGAGTGTAGTGATGTATCCATGTTTCATCCACAGTGACGAAACGACGCTTAAAGTCCTGCGGATTCTTCTGGAACAGCTGCAAACCGTCCTTGCAACACTTCACACGATTTCGTTTTTGGTCAAGCGTGAGCAATCGCGGCACCCATCTTGCGGATAGCTTTGTCATGTCCAAATGTTGATGCAAAATATTATGTACCCGTTCATTCGAGATGCCCACAGCAGTAGCAATCTCACGCACCTTCACTCTTCTGTCATCCATCACCATATCATGGATTTTATCAATGATTTCTGGAGTAGTAACCACAACAGGGCGTCCAGAATGTTCAGCGTCCCTTGTGCCCATATGGCCACTCCGAAAATTTTGAAACCACTTATAAACTGTTCTAATCGAAGGTGCAGAGTCACCATAATGTTTATCAAGCTTCTCTTTAGTCTCCTGAGGCGTTTTGCCTTTCATAAAGTAGTGTTTAATCAACACACGAAATTCTTTTTCGTCCATTTTTTGAAAATCACTCGACTTCCTCGATTCAAACGAATGCCAAACACAAAGAAATAGACCGATCTGGCTGAAACTTGGTGTGTGTTCTTCCAAGAGATGCTACTAACTAAACATAACCTCGATACGCGCCAGTGGGTGCTATCTCTCTGACTTTGCACGGACTTTTCAAACGACCCTCGTATTATATAAAAGTCCATATTTCAGTCTAAATCCTTTTATTTATAAAGACGTTTCAGACCATCTTAGGTTCATGCTCAATTTTATTTGCAGTTAATTGTCAAATTTAACAATATTCTTAAAAATAAGATGTCCTAAATTTTCTTATCTTATTTTTCAAATTGTTTTCCAAGATCAAGTGGATCTTAAATTTTATTTTATTTGGATTGTCAGACCTCACCATTCCATTTTAAGATTCCATTTTAAAGTTCTTTTTGAAAAACAAAAATATCAAGATTTTAAAGACGTGAATAAAATAATAGGGGGAAAAAATAGTCGAAAAACAGAAAGAAAATTAGAAATGGCTCCTAGTGTAGCTTAACTAAAATGTTTTTTAGGCAGAAAGCAAGTTTACAAGCGGAGAGTGAAGTAGCTGACCACGTGTTAGTTTTTACCAAATGTCTTGAAATAAAAAAAATATTGCGGCTACACTTTTCACTGATATTGTTACCAAGCTAAATAAAATTTAGTGTTAAATAAAAAGTAATGCGTTAAAATTAATAATAATGACATAAACTATGAAATTAACATAACTTATGTTCTAGTAGTTCATTGAAGTAACCGTAAAGTTACCTTTAATCTCAGCAAAGAAAGGAGTTTAGTAAACCTTTTAGTAAACTTACTTTCTTTTGTTGGAAGTATTAAATTGCCAAAAAATAATCCTTCCAAAGAGGTATTTTGCTTTGGAGAAAAGTCCAGAACACCAGTTAAGGGAATTTTATTACTTCTGGACTTGTCTAAGAGATGTTGAGCACAGCTGGCGATAGTTCAAGATAGGCTATAGGACCCTTTAAAAATGTGAGAAATAAGCACCGCAACTTCGAACGAAGAGTATCGTACATAGAGTTGAATGAAAAGACTGGTGATGAAAGAAACTATTGGTGGATAACTACTCACTCAGTGTCCATTAATTGTACACGATGGAGATTAGTTCAGAGCGCAAGAAATTCAACAAGAAACAATGAAAAACGTGAACAAGTTGAACAAATATTTCATGCCAAACACAAGCGGAATGCGTTCTGGAATCATGATATTGGAAACCAATTCTGCTTTTAAGGAAATGGTTGATTCCTAATTTCTTTTATTTTTTATTTTTGTTGACTGCGCAGATATTTACAATAACAGAAATTGAACAGGTAGCTGAACATATTATTTGGTAATGCTTTTAAAATGTTGGGCTAGTAATCAATATATATACATTTAATATTTCAGGATAAAAGTATATACTTATCGAAACGATAATATCTTCAAGGCTGAATAAAACTAGTTTTTTATTTTAGGAAATTTTGCGTTCAATGAATCGCTCAACTGTATTTATAATAATTGACAGTAGCGGCTAGGTGTACAACATCAACGAAACATTTTGCTATGCTAATTTACATATACTAAGTGGCAAAGAATTTCAATTAAAGAGAAAATTTGTTTTAAGAAAACATTTACAATATAGATCTTTGGGTAAACCAACAGATTAAGTTTTTATGAAGGTTTTATTCCATAAAATAATGATCAGTCTTTGTCTAGAATCTTATGGGAAAGTAGAGAATTGAACTTCATTAATGACAAATTGTCTACATACAGCTTTCTATGCACTTTAAAAAAAGAACAATTGTCAATTTTCATGAAACAGAAAACTCCTGTTTTAAACCGCGTCGTTTGGACTGAGAAAAAAAGTTCTTCTATGCTTCGAGTACAGAGAATCTAATCTGAGTAAGGAATTCATGCCGTTGTTCTGGAATTGATTGTACTTAGGGAAGAATTCGACGAGAAAATTGTCGTCTCCGACAAATGAGTTAAGGAGGAGATGTCGCTTTTCAGCTGCTATTGGAGTTTGTTGGTTAAACGATTGAAGATAAAGCGTGTTCATGTCATTAGCTTACCGTTGAACAGCGTCGTTTCTTTCTCACTCCTGCTGAATTCATAGGACTTCAAAAGAAAGCCAGAATCTAATTGTCTCTAGAATGATTAGCAGTGGATCAACCAATGAGACCGTATGATCTTTACCGACTCCCGTTCTATCTGTGAAGAAGCGGAAAGATTGATCTCGGGAAGATAAATTAAAATGTTGAAAATGTGAAACGTTATAGTGGAGTGTAACGAAAATATCCGCTAGATCGCACAGGCTGTACTATCTGGCTGTATTTTATTACAACTTCAAACTTAGAGAAGTCCTTTTAGTTTAAAGTTGTTTTTTTTTTTTTTTTTTTTTTTTTTTTTTTTTTTTTTTTTTTTTTTTGTCTGCCGGCGCATCGACGTCTATGGCCATTAGCGCCATTTAAAGTTGTTATTATTAATATAAGAATGTTAGAGTTCAGGCTTATTTCGATTTTCTATTTCCGTATATTTTTATTTCATTTTTCTTTTTGTTAAATAAAAGTGTTTGTTTCAGTTCATTTCAGTCTAAGAGAAGGAGTATTATTTTACCTTCCTTCCACCTACATTTTTCTATTACAAAACCCACCTCACGTTAAAGTTATCCCATCTGAAGCATCCTTAAGAGTATTATTATTTGGAGCCGTCTAGAACTACCGTTCTCGGATAGGTTCAGCTGTCTGGCACTCGAAAACAGGTTTTCTTCCTTAAGAGCGTAGCCGAAAGGTCCCACTCGCTCATAATAGGTCCAATAAGTTCCTCAGACGTTTTGGTTTTGACGGACAAAGTTTCCCGGATCATTATCCCACCGTCAATGCACATCAGTACCCGGTTGAATCCTTAAAACCAATTTTAATATCCTTATTAATGGATCATTCACCAACCGTTTAACATAAAGACAGTGCTCGACATCATGTTGCTAGAATTTCTCACACCTGTCTACGAATAGAAAAAAGGGAAATAGTGCCTTAGCTAACTCGATTCCTAATTTAAACCAAATAAAACATGAATGAAATCTAATATCTGAAAAGATGAATGATCTGATGAAATGAGATATAATAAAATTATACTTTAAATAAATTCACAATTAATTCGCACAGAAATAATTTACTACCTATGCAGGTGCAATTAATTTGTTTTAAGCATCAAGTAACATTATTTGTGCAGGAATTTTGGAAAGGACTTTTGACAAAACCTCACTCGAATTCAGAATAAAATTACTTTCAAAATAGTGGCTCCTCTACGAAGAAATATTAGAATAGTACAGCAAGTTAACTAAGAGGGATCCAAACCTCTTATTTACGTAAAATCCTATCGGACATTTGTTAAAGATAAATCAAGAAAACCAGCCTTGTAGGTGATTGCTACACCTTTAAGTAATAGTAAAAAATAAATATTATACAAACTCAAAGAACTAGAAATGCAAAAAAATGAAGAAAAATTCGAATAAGTAAACAAACAAAAAAAATCCTAATTTAGACGTAAAAGAATATTTCAAGCCGATCGTCGAGAACTTTAATTACCAAGCACTTGGAATAAATCATGCTCCAGGGCGGCCACTCAAGGTGGAAGGTCGTACCGTTGGCCGATAATTCAGAGCAGAGAACCCTTGAAAAGTAGGATTTAGGACGAGTAATACTGCTCCCCTAGGGGTTCCTTCCCTTTTTTCAACACCCAAAAAAAGGGGTAAAATTTAATTTATTTCATTGCTTGTTTTTCTTATTGTTCAGAAAACACGGTTAAATTGTTGAACTTTCACTTGGAAAATATGTTACAGGAAATATACTTAATTTATGTAAATAGTTGTGTAAATAAAATTAAAAGTTAAAAAAACCCCTGAACTTAATAACAGAAATTAGATTATTTAGATTCGAACTTGGATGAGGACAATTGTTACTTTCTATGCTAAGAAAAGTTTTTAAGTAAATCAAAAAATAAAGTTTACATTTAGATTAATTTCAGCGAGGGAATATCACAGCAACTTGAAGATCGCTTCAATGAAGTTTCATGTTCTTCTTATTTGCATTTCATGCACGTAAATCTATAATTAGTGATCTAATATGAACATCGATAGAGCTGAAGTGTCTTGTCAGGCTTACCTCGATATAAATCCACGATTAAGAACCGATGAGATAAACTAAATGTCACTTAGTGGGTATCACTAGACACCCCCAAGAACAATCCGAACTACAACCTAATTTACTACGTAAATATGCAACGTAATTTTACGTTCTTGAATTTTGCTAACCTCTGACCTAGATTTTCTTGTCAAAGGACCCTTACAAGGTATGTTTCTGATGAAAATGAAGCCAAAAGAAACCTCTGCACGATTTCAATACCACAGCTAGCGAGTCGTAAGTGGAGAAAAAAAATAAGAAAAATTTAGAGGCTGCTGGATACAATGTTGCATCCATCCACGTAGCTCTATGTTGTAGACAATAAAACGAGTTGAGGAAAATCTAATCCTACTTCTAATTATATTAGTCTAGATCACTTTCTGACAGTAAGGCCAATTTATAATTTGCCAAGAGATTGATATATTTTGAAGTACATCAATACAGAGAAAAGTGAAGTAAAAAATGTTAACAATTTACTGCAAATTTCAGATAATGTTAAGTTAGATTCTCTAATACTTTACCATTGAATCATTAAAAACAAGAGCAAATTCAGTCGGAGAAATTTTGTAAGAAATTACTTTTCAAAGCGCGTTTAATGCTAGATGTATGAGGTTTGTAAATGAAGTAATGAGACTGATTTTTTTAAATTGTTTTATTCAAAAAGAATTACAATTCTATATTGTCACCTTCAAAATAACTTCCTTCTGAAGCCATACAGCGCTGGATACGTTTCTTCCACTCCTCATAACAGCGCTCGAACTCCGATACTGGAATAGCCTTCAGCTGGTCGGTTACAGCCGTTTGAATGTTTTCGACTGTTCCAAAATGAGTTCCCTTGAGGTGATTTTCCAACTTCGGGAAGAGAAAAAAAGTCACAAGGACTCAAGTCAGGCGAATAAGGAGGCTGAGGAGCCACAGGAATGTTTTTACTGGCCAAAAACTCGTTTATTGAAATTGCTGTGTGACAAGGAGCATTATCGTGATGCAACACCCACTTGTTCTTGATTGGTCTCACATGAATGACCCCTTTTTCGAACCTTTTCAAGAGCCTCTCGGTAAAAGTGTTGATTGACCGTTTGACCTTGAGGTAGAAACTCTTTGTGGACGATTTCGTGGATATCGAAAAAACAAATCAGCATGCATTTGATCTTCGACTTCGCCATCCTTGCATTTTTGGGCCTTGGAGAGGTTGAAGTGTGCCACTCCATGCTCATTCCTGTGGCTCCTCAGCCTCCTTATTCGCCTGACTTGAGTCCTTGTGACTTTTTTTCTCTTCCCGAAGTTGGAAAATCACCTCAAGGGAATCACATTTTGGGACAGTCAAAACATTCAAACGGCTGTAACCGACCAGCTGAAGGCTATTCCAGAATCGGAGTTCGAGCACTGCTATGAGGAGTGGAAGAAACATCTCCAGCGTTGTGTGGCTTCAGAAGGAAGTTATTTTGAAGGTGACAATATAGAATTGTAATTCTTTTTGAATAAAACAATTTAAAAAAATCAGTCTCATTACTTAATTTACAGACCTCGAACATGTTTGAGTATCCAATATATATCCAAAAAAATAAAAGTGTATGTGAATGTATTGCAAACTAACTCGATTTGCATGGGGAAATATCTCTACAAGCAAATAAATAAATGTTATCTTATCTTATAATAATAATAATAATAATAATAATAATAATAACTGATGCATTAGTACTAATACTAATTAAGAAAGAAAATTGAGTGAATTTTCATTGGCAATCTGCAAATCTAAGATCAGAACCTGAAGTAGAGATAAAGTATTTTCTTGATATTAGTCAATTGTAAAATTTTTAAAAGACATATTGTCATAATTTCAGAGAGATTTTAATAACTTGTTAAGGTTACAATAACGAATCATTTCTTTCTCGATCATGCTCTAGTTGTCCAATTAAACAAGACAATTCTTCATTTTTCACAGCTAATTATAATATTTGTTCCTTAACTAATATATTATTAAAAACAAAACACACTTTCCCCAATTAAATATTTAAAATTACACTCTGTAAGAAAACTTACGATTAATTTATTTTGCGACGATTTCACTAACTTGCAACATCTATATTAATAACATGGGATTATAAATTTACGAATTCAATTTAACGAGATTGTTTACAAGTAAAATAAGAAATAATTGCCTTTTCGTTTCCATGCAGAGCTTAACATCCAAGTACCAATTAGCTGTCGTGGGACCCTGATGGAAATATTGATTTTCTACTAATTTGTTGAACAAATTTCCTCCATCATTGTAGAAAAGTTTACCAAAACAATGTTTTCACAGATCGATATTATCAGAAAATGCTCATCAACTCTGGGAGAAGTTACAAAGATTTGTTTCAATAAACTTCTCTTCTTGGGCTTACGAAAAATCCAGAGATTGCAAAAAAATCTTTAAGAAGAAAGTAAAGAGCTATTTGTGGGTAGACCTCAGTTACGGCCTCTTTCATCTTGGATATCATCTGGTAAAGTGTAATCTTAAAGACATAGGATATCCTACTTCTAAAATAAATTTATTTTATTTACATAGTTTTACAATTGGGAATTCATCCAACATATCTACAGCTTCTAGTAATTAATACAACTCTTGCTTGTCGTTAGTGGTTCCAGAAAGGGATAGCCCAGGTGTTACTCTTGGTGCAGTGTGTTTCCTTGAAAAAGAAGTCACTAGCAAGATCTACTGGGATATCTGTGGCTGATACTACACCAAATTGAAGGAAATCATATGCACGGTTTTCTGGAAATTTCCAAAATGCAGGAAAATCTATTAAGTGACAATTCAGGAAAGCTGGTTTTTCTTTAACTTTTGAAATTTATTTCCACGTTTGTTTTTTCATTATTACAATATCCCAGGGCTAGTCAGTAAAATTTATAAAAATGGGCGTTTTAATGGGGAGCCTAGCAGCCTTCCAATTTTAATCACAATCTTATTGTGGGATTCATTGATGGCTCCAAAACGATATATCATACTTGAAGTAAACACAGTTCTTTTAATTACGGTAGACACAAATACATAAACAGGCAGTTAGGGAAAATTAAAAATGGAAAACCTACAATACTTCCTCTTACAAATAGAAGTTTGATTAAAGTAAAAATAGATTCTTAACGCATTCATTGAGTTCTTGAATCATTTATTTCCGATAAAGCTTGTTGCATTACTCATATCATTAAAATAAATGAAAAAAGAGACAAGTATAGCCTTACAGAGGAAGTTACGTGATTGTCCCGTATAAGTTTAGTGTTATAAATTAGAAAATAATGAAAAGTACTACTTAATCAATTTTATCAGTAACAGTAAATGCCATCATTTAACGTCATTTCTTTGAAAGAATAAGGACATAGCAATCATAAGTGGGGCATAAGTGAGTCTGACTTATTTTTCCCAGTTTTCTGAACAATATTTCGCTACAATGCCTTGGGGAAAGAATAAGCATGATTGGGCAACAAATACAATAAAATAGATCAAGTATGTTTCATGTAACCAGGAAAAAATATGAACAGAATGTGGAATAATATATAAATTCTTGGATAACGGAGGGAACACGGTACCCACATAGGGTGGTAATAAATAATAAAAGGTCCTTTGAGGGTCTGTGGAGTATAAGTGACAATATTGGTTCTACAAGGGTTTAAATAAAAAGAGGATCGGCAAAAGGAAAATGTTAGATATACTCCAGACATCACGCTACCAACAGATATACACAACACAACTTGCATATACACGGAAAATGTATCAATGTATAATCGGTGGGAAAAATTCACACGCGTTTCACTTGCAGCAAATTATTGTAATTCTAATTTGCGAAAATTTTAAGGGTAACAAAAATAATAGATGTTTGGGCTAGAAGCAAAGTGTTGTCTGTATCGTAGTGTAGACGTCAAAATTGTGTAACTCAACTGATATTCGCACGTTCAATTAAATTAAAATAAACTCTACTAGCATCAGCACCCCTTGCCAACAAGAAATAAGGCGTTTTATCCCATCATTGTGAAAATTTGATCTTCTAGATCCAAAGAATTTGATGAATATCATTTTCACCAGTAAGAAAGTTATTCTGAAGCTTAGAAAGGATTTTTTTGTTTGCTTTAAATTGCATTTACTCCAAAAAAAATTTTTAAAATGTGGTGTGGCACGAGGGACTACTGTTTAAGTTGACGGATATCATTCCTCAAACATACTACCTTATCCTCAAATCCTACCTACAAGATCGATATTTTAGAATCATATTTAACATATTTAACTAAAAATTAAAATCATTAAATAAAATCCAATACTACGACCGGGAATCGAACCCAGTATCGCATTATACATCTCATCTTTGCAGGCCTCAGTTTACTCACGTAGTATATATATTAAAAACTGCAATTTAGGCGAGAACTTGACGTTCCCAGAACTACCGGCAAAATAGATTTTCTCGACAAATGTTACAAATAAAAGTGAAGACTACATGTAGAATAGGTTCGAGGCTTTGACTCTCTCGCCCAATCCGTTTGCGAATAAACTGCAAAAACACACATTAAAACACGGAATTTCAAATTTTGAAATTTCTGCGACATTACGTTGTTCTCAAATTGTGCTGAACACCATATTTATACTTTTCCAACAGATTTTCATCTAAAACAAATTTCTTTTCTGTGTGATATAAAAAAAAAAAAGACAATAATTTGAGGGCAGATTGCCGTCTGCAACGAGAGAACACCGGCAGTGCACTGAAAAAAGTTCCGGGCACCAATGACCACTTCAATAAAATAATAACCAGCATTAATTTTCGATTTTAACATAATTGAAAATTTAAGCTATTATCACTCAAAGCAAAATCAAATTACTATCTATTTAATAATGTTTCGAAGTTCTTGGTAACAGTTCTTGGTATTTAAGCTATTATCACTCAAAGCAAAATCAAATTACTATCTATTTAATAATGTTTCGAAGTTCTTGGTAACAGTTCTTGGTATTTAAGCTATTATCACTCAAAGCAAAATCAAATTACTATCTATTTAATAATGTTTCGAAGTTCTTGGTAACAGTTCTTGGTATTTAAGCTATTATCACTCAAAGCAAAATCAAATTACTATCTATTTAATAATGTTTCGAAGTTCTTGGTAACAGTTCTTGGTATTTAAGCTATTATCACTCAAAGCAAAATCAAATTACTATCTATTTAATAATGTTTCGAAGTTCTATGGTAACAGTATTCTCTTTGAAGAGATTTGAATTTATCTGGCTAGCTTGTTAAAGAGATTTAACTATTCTTAACGGCCTTCCAATATACATCGCTCACTGATTTCACGTTAACAGTTACAGAAACTGGCCTTGAATACATAATAAATTTTCTAAATATATTTATTTTTAGTTGAGGAAAATTACATAATTTATCGGAAGTTTTACAAACAAAGTACCTGTATAATTCATTAGTAACAAAAAAAAAAATTAAATTGCTTCTATTGAAAGTGCAAAAACTTAAAAAGTGAAAAAATGGTTTCATTAAAAGCATCATTGAAATATAAATTGAAAAATGGTAAAATGCAATTTCACGTACAAAATGCGGAAAAATTTAATCAAAAACACATGAAAAGAAATGCCAAGGTCAAAAACAGCAATCTGGAAATGATAAAAATCAGAACACTAATAGATCTCATTTTAATTAATTAAAAATTATTTTTTCATCTTTTATTCTTAATTTATAATAAAAAAACGGTGGACAATTATTATGAGATCACACTTTAAAATCTTACATTTCAATCTGTCAATTTTAGAGTTCTAAAAAGTAAAACTTTAATAGTATGTTTCAAGTTTTTAAATGTTGTTTTCATGTTGGAGATTTAGGAAAAATTATTATTGATTTTTTTTAATTGTATCATTTTTAAATTTTCCTTAATTTGATACAATATTTTTTATATACAAAACAATAAATATTTTTATTTAAAATAAAATAAAAAATATTTAAAAAATACTTTAAAATAACTAACCAGTTTTGTTGGAATATGGACGCAAAAGTACACGTATGGAAGATTTGATAACGAAACTTAAAAGCCAGAACTACGACCCTACACTAGTTACAGTCGGTATGAGAGACACTTGGCTACTGAAGCGACGCCGGCTTTTGGAGCTCCCCTAGGATTCAGCGTGGCGCATGCGCCATACTGTATCGAACTGTGGTAGCATACACACGCGCGCCCACACAGACAACACACTCACTAACACTCACAGAAGGCGAACATACGCACCCACATTAACGTTCTATTGCTTCTCTTGTCGCTGGGAAGAGTAGCTCCCCCTTTTCAGCTTGTCCATAGCGACCCGATCACCGTCATTGTGTCCTCCCGGCTGGCACTTGGAGCAGTAGCTAGGACCAGTGTCCCGATATTTTAATTAACTACAAACGCACACGCCACACACCGCACATAGAAAATTAAACATTCCCTGGAGGAAAAGAACCATCAATATCATAGTCAAGTCACGGTCTAAACCTTGAACGCCAAATATCGGTATGATAATACCCGCTACTGCCATTTCCTCGACATATATTGGAGGCCATAACCAAGTCACAGCGGGATCATCGTCTACGGTTCATAATCTCATCCTTACCATCGATGAATAGAAGAAGAGGCACATTCTAATGTCAAAATATGTAAGAACTGGAGTTGTGGTTTTCCGTCTATACAGGGTGTTCATTTTAAGACGGCTCAAATGCATTTCATGCTTAAACGGTTAATCTGAGCAAAAAATGATGGGGGAAAATTTTGTTGCCCGCCACCTCTAGTTTCAGAATATGTGACTTGATTTTAGATTCCTGCCCGCATACGCGGCTGACGCGCGACCAAAAATGAGGGCTCGCTGTTGACCCTCATTTTTATATAAACAGTTTTAAAGAGTAAAAAAAGTTATGAAAGAAACCGTAAACCGCAAATCGATATCTTCAAAATTAAAGGTGCTAGGCCATTTCAAAATCTGGTATTCATTAATCATATTTCAATTTTTTAACTTGTTATCAAAGAGAAAGAAGAGCACGCGATAGATAATTTTTATGTATTTTTTCATCCCCTTTCTACTAAAAATATTGCCAAGGCAATAAAGCTAGTATTTTTCTTAATATCGGGGAAATAAGTTGTTTTCCGAGTGATTTTCTAAGAAAAATCAAATGTTAAGAGCTTTAGATGTTCTCAAGCATACACAAAATGTCTAAAAATTAATTTTACATCTGTTATAAACAAGAAGGTTTAATAATTATTTGGTAATTTCTGGAGAGTTGCGTTTAATTACTAAAAAAATTGGAAACCTCCTGCCACATATTTAAGTGATCAATATCTTTCATGTAAAGGATCAAACTTACACCTTAATTTATCAAATAATGCACTTTACTCAACTTGTGAAGCATGTACTGTGCCTTCAAAGGTGCCTCCTCAGATACAGAGAGCAGTTGATAACCACCTGGCTAACCTGACTTGCGAGCCAGAGGAGGCACCTTTGAAATCTAAATTAGTTCAACTCCATTTATAAGGTGAGATTCACACAAACAAGTGAAGATTTTTGTACAGTGTTCACTCATTACAGACAACACTGTTAGTAACAAGCTTGTAGAAATAGAGAAATCTAAGGGCCGTCAACTGGATTCGAAACCAGGAACTCCGCGTGGGAAGTAAATAATAAAGAAGATTAAACTTGTTTTATCTTAGGGGATCTCAAAATAAATGTTAACAGTAATTTCTGAATTCAAAACGATGCAAGAAAATATTTTTATGAATTCAAGCACTTAATAAGCTAAGTTGAAGACACAATGGTTCTGCCAGAGATCGTTCAGGGATTAGGAGACTCGGGGAATTATTCGGCCTTTTTTATCTTTAAGGTGCGTCAACATCTAAGATCAGTTTATGGAATGGAATGTAATACCATTTTTATATCTTTGCCAGGGTGATAAAATGATAGAAATATTAATAATAATTTAATTATATGAGTAGAAATCATAGGCAGGTTTGTTTCAGTGTACGTACAGCTCGTGGTTATGGTACGGCATCGTGGTTATGTAAGCAGCGTATGAAATACACCAATACTGCCAATACTGTGCGCCACGCCACGTACATACTCTGCATGAAAGACAGGGGCAAATGGTGCCTACCTAATATTCACATTTTTATTTATTGCCTTTTTGTACGTATAATAAAGTAAAGTAATCGCCTATTTTTTGAGGCGGGGCTTAACGTTCAAAACTACCAATTAGGTGTTGCGGACGGGGGTGGAAGCTCTTATACTTAACTATAAACAATTTTTTGATAACAAATAATAAAAAGCAGTCTTATGCGGGGATTCGAACTGGGGATCTCCCAATTACAAAGCCACACTCTTGATCACTAGACCAACACAAACTTGTACACATAATAATGTACACCCGATAGAGTTGTCCTTAAATCTACAAAATAATAATAATGGAAACATATTTTAATAAATATGTTATTAGTTAGATTAATAGTAATAATTTTGTTAGATTTTGTTCCAGAAGGAATTGTGGCTAGCAATCTATTTTGTACAGAGTAACACAAAACAATTCAAAAATTTAGCGGAATCTTTTCAAAAGTGATTTGAAGTACAATTAAATATTAAAGACTAATATTTCTTCTATAATTATAACAAATCAGTTATTTCCTAGCGAATTAAAGGGTCTGCTCCCAAGTCTAACAATTGTATAATATATTGTACGTCTTGTACAGATTACAACTACTTAAGATCGTGTTTTGTCTCGTATTTTGCTCACCCTGGAGGAGAAAAAAAGTGTACTAACCTTCTATTTACAATGTACTCACGAATTGGGATTTTATTTACAAGGACTATTTAGGAATTCACAAATTTCTTTTTGTCTCTTTTTTTAAGGAGATTACATGAACATTTCATGATTAATAATTATTTTTCTAGAAATGCTCATGAATTAAAGTTTAAAAATCTAGTAAATATAAAAGGGAAAAAGGTAGCAGAACACTTTTATGGATTCAAATTTCTTCCTAGCTTCTTTCATCAGTTAGGACAATAAGTTGAACAGGAATTTAACGAGATATTTACCTATTAATCTCAAGATAGTCGACCCGTTCGCAAGCATCATCGATCGATGAAAATATAAATGTTTTATGCTTGCAATGAGATATAATATGTTATGTAAGTACCAATATTCAGAGAAGCCTCTTTATCAGTGATCACCCAATAGAATAACGTAGCCAAGAGGAATTTATTTGATTTCAGTTATTCATAAAGTAGATATATAGTTCAGTGAACGACCGTATAAAATTTTATACTACCCTATCACCCGGAATGGTGTTACACTTTTTCTGATATTACGTTGGCTATAAATATTTTACTTCATTCAGAAATAGTTGAATATTTCGCAAGCGTATTCATGAAATAGTAACTCCCACAACATTGTAATCACGAACGACACATTATCTTTTAACATTTTTTTTGGTTTTGTTACTTCTACTTCGGAAGAAAAATGCTTTTATAAGTTTCAGTAGAACTTAAAAAGCGTAAAATTGATAGTTAAGGTGGAATCTATTGGCAGTTGGATGTCTATGGCAGGAATACCTGTGGAAAATATGGGCGTTAAATCAATTCAGAAACTACAGCGAATCATTCAGATTGATTTATTAAGATGAGCTCACTTTTCTCCCTTTTTTAGGAGAAATACCGTAAGAGGAAGTGATGGAAGTTGATACAGAAATGATAAATGGCCGCCCACATTAGGGTTGCTCTACTTCCGTTAACTGAATACAACAAAATATAAAATCATTGAACGAAAAAATCAAATGATTATAATAATGTGACAATCATTAAATCAAAAGTAATAAATTTAATCATAAAATCTACAGGAAAATAAAATAAAAACTACGTTTTTCAGGAGCGAAGTGCCTTTTTTACTAAACTCCAACTAGCTTGACAGCTAGAAACGTACGGAGATGACATCATTCTGGAGCAGCTTACAAAGAAACTTTTACATTAATTAAAAAGTTTTTGACTTGGTTTAAAAAAGTTTGCTTTCATTTATGCAAACTGAATATCACATTTTCATACTTAAGAGGCATATTTATTGTTTAAATAAGTGTTGTTGGTAGCTTTGTTTTATGGATTTTAGGCCAGTACTTTAATATCGGGTAACGAATTCTCCTTAAATTTCATCATTATCACATCTTTGCTAATAAGAAATAAGTAGATTTGTTCAATCAATGTTAAAATTGAATCTTCGAGTTTCCAGGTGTTTATCGAATGCGAATTTTTGACTATTCAATCACTGGTGAAAGTTCGACCATCAAGAATGATAACTAGATGCTTGAAAGAGTGTAATAGGTGAAGTAGAACTTTTTTTTCCTTTGTTATTGGCCTCTTAAGCTAGCAAATCAACCATTTACCTTCTTCTTTCGAAGCTTCTTTAGTATATTGAATGTTTATAGAATTATCTTGTTGTTTGTTATGAACTCAAAGAGCACTGTGTAGATGTTGCCATCATCAGCTGCCAGAATAGTATTTAAATTGGCAGGTAACGGACATCCAGTCGCTAGAACAGCCCTCCACAAACATTCTCTTCCTTTAGTATTATTAGCACATTCTAGGATTAGATGGCTGGCGTCTGCTATTATTCCAGAAGTACAGGAACACTGGTGAGATGTTTCCACCCCAATCCTGGCTAGATGGTGCGGTGAATAATTGTGATTAATCCACATTCTACCGACTGTGCTAACAAACTTCCTATTGCAGTTTTTGTATCTATAAAACCAAGGTCTTTTGGGGGACATTAGATTGTATGGCTGTGTAAAATTGGCCTATTCTCGCCTTTGACAATTCGTATATCCGCTGCCATTCTGTATAGCACTCCGCTTTGGCATAATTTTTAATATCGGAGACTAACATTGAGTATTGGAAGAAGTATGGTGTAAGAAGATCGCATCCTTGGCTACGATCCGCTTCGATTTAAAAAAAAAAACGTTTCATTTTTGGTATTACGATTTGTGAAACGTTTGGTCGTAATGCAATAAGTTAGAATCAGTTCTTTTAACTAAAGCACCCTAATATTACCCGATGTGTAACCAGGCCAAATCTTTGTTTAAAGTACAGTGTACTGTAAAACAATAAATAATGATAATAAAATAACTAAAGCACCGTATTATCAGCACGATTTTTGGGTACGTTCATCGATTTCTTGATGATACCTCAATACATTGATGCTCTCTCCAGTTTTCAAAAATGTATAGTGGACGACTCCATCCGCTAATCATACCATAAGTAGTTTTTTTCTGTGGATTTTGACCTTTGGGAAGTTTTTTTGAGATCTCATTAGATTATTCAGCAAAATACTCAATATTTAAAAGAAATAAAGAAACTATATTCCGTTTATAGCGAAAATGTTTTTGTTCTTGCTGTTTTTACAAAAAATTATTACACGAAAAGTTAATTATAAGAATGTTGAAAAAAAATAGAAGTTATCTCTTAATGGATCGAAAACCACAGAGACCTCTATCTCTCGTATATGTAACGTTACAAAGTACATTACGTATAGGCCCAATATTAGAATTTAATTTACTTGTTTACTTCGGTGCACTTAACTCACAATACAATTAACTTGAAAAATTTAACAAAACAACAACAGTTTAAAAGGTTGTTTTATAAAAGTGGTTTTAAACTTTATATTACATTAGCTAAATGGGAGGTTTTGATGTACACCCTCGGATCAGCAAACAGTACGAAATTAATTCTGTTATGGTTTGCTTCGTTCATCGGACAGCTGTACCCTCACGAAAAAACTTATAAAATTGACTTTACATCATTTGAAGTTTAGTTTTAAAAAAATGTAGAATGAAACCTTTACATTATTTCTTCTTCTTGTCAAGTTTTCAAAATTAGGTTTTTCGTCGTAACTAAGGTTTTTGTTGTGTGTGTTAAGTTCAAGCTTGTTATGTAAAGTAGCGCATATTTTTTCAGGCCGGGCTTAACGACCAAATACCAATTAGGTGTCGTGAATGGGGACGGAGGCTTATACTTTACTATAAACAATTTTTTCTATCAAATAAAAAATAGCTATACGCGGGATTCGAACTGGAGATCTCCCACTTACGAAGCCACGCTCTTGACCACCAGACCAACTCCCGTTCCAGTTCAGGCTTGTTACAAGTTTTGTTAGTACAATCGCAAATATTAAGGTTGTTAATCTTTGTTTGGTGACTGCTTCATTAATCCAAAAAGAAGAAAGATTATTGCTAATCCCATCTACACGATTTTCTCAAAAATGATCCTAACACCAGAGGACCACTTCCAGATGGCTCCTCTATTCCAATCCCTCAACGACGCAGCAGTCTTCCTCTCTTCCTTTACAGGTCGGATCTAACGCCCTATCCCGTTAAGACTATCTCTAAAAAGAGCAATTCGTTTTTTTGGACCTGACACATTTACAAACACCATTTTCTAAAAGCTCTTTTCTGAATTCCGGGTGTGGTCTTCAAAGTGAGTATTTCCGGCAAAATCTCAAAACTCGATAATTTGAATCGATTGCAATACTAGTAAATATGCAAATAGTAAAACACAGAGGAGAAATAATACTATTACATGGAAAGTAATGTTTTAATAATGGCTATAACAAAAAACATTAACTTAAGGCAATGTTTTGGGTAGCTTTAATTAGTTTTTCAACGTAAAAATATTTCTCCTAGCTAACAATGAATTATTACATCAATATAAAATGGCTAGAATAATGCACGCTCTCCTGTGATTTCCTGCACCCCAGCAAAGAAGGTCTTAATTTTAATTTCTATTAACTCACAAAGTTGATATAAATAGGAAATATTGCGACTGGTGGCAAAAGCTAAGCTTGGGGCTAGAGCTTTAGCAAGCTTACACCCTCCCAAATCCGTTCTACATATAGATTGTGAGTTAGCATGCCAGTAATGAGAAGAAGCTCATATATTTTTGATAACGATAAGGAAGTATTATCTGGTACGGGGAGTTCAAATATAATTAATTAAACAACAACTCCTGAGGTTGTGGAAGGTTTTACTTCTTCAGCATGGTTACTACATCATAAATAAACCTGTACTGTCATGTTCGGCTCACTCATCTCTCACTAAATCTTCCTTTCCGCTTTCATTATATAAACTTTACACATTACCTAGCTTTTTTTGAGGGTTCCGCCCATTCTAATGCCATAAACTCATTCAACTATTTCTACTAAAAAGCCCTCTCCTGGTATTCAACAACGCTAAATGCACCAAGTTTTTCATTTACGGAAAGAAAGAGCTTCTTGCCTTGTAAAATGACTAACATCCCAGTAAATGTCTTAAACTCTAAGAGAAAAGAGTTTTAGATCGTTAAAAAATGCAGTAAACAAAACATGGACGTTGAAAACCCTGTGTGAATTTGTATCGCACTTTTCTTGTACATTGAACTTACTTGGTGTACACCATTATTAGTAGTTTGGGCAAACCTGGCCCAATAACCATCACCTTGACTGCAACGCAGAACATGAATCAAATGTAGTCATATCCTCACTCGTTTCCACTTTATGCAGGTGTTTCCTTAGATAATCGTGCCCACCTACTGTCCCAGAAATCACAAAGAAGAAGGCTCTAGGAAGTGAAGCGGTTATCCTTCCTTCTTGCTGAGTTAAAGCTTCCCATTGGTTCAAAACTTGGCAAAAATTAATAATAAGATTGAAATTAGCAATCATTTCTCTTCACACAAAAATTAAGATATTAATCAATGTAACCTTAAGTTGCACGCAGAAGCAGAAGATGTCTTCTCTCCAAGTATTGAAATCAAACCAAAAAAAAATCGTCTGCTTTAAATGAATTACGTTAGATAAAGAAGCAAGCTTAGCACGGCCTGAGAGTTCAGTTCAGCAATCTCATAAACATTCAACAATCATCTGATATAGAAAAATAATTAAAACATCGAGTGCGACTACTTCAATTCAGTAATATGCTCCCTTTATTATCTCATATAAATAATATATATATATATTTTTTTTAATTTATTTGCTATTCACAATCTACAAAGAATAAAATTTAATAAGTGAATACGATGAAAGAATACTTTATGACTGGATCAACTTGAGGAGAGAAGCTGCCCGCCGGCAACACTCTCGCTGGAGTTTCTTACATTACTGGAGCTGGGTCACGAGGCCAACAGCGTTTCAATCGTCGTGGAGGACGATCTGGAATCGTTGTGGAGGCAAGATTTTGAACAAGAGGATTTGTACAGAGTGGAAGAGAGTCAAAGAATTCTATACTTAGATTTAGATTCGTCAGTTACGTATGAGATTTTGAGATCGTTATGGAGGGTAGAGTTAGAGACATAAAATGGAGAATTCGTAATCTGACGGAGTACTTTGGATTGGAAGGACTGGATCTTTTGTGAATTAGAAAGTTTGGCTGAACCCCACACTTCGAGTCCGTAAGTCCAGATCGGTTTGAGTACGCAGTTGTAAATTAATCTTTTATGTTCCAGTGGCAGCTTAGATTGTCTGCCAATTAGTCGCAGTAGTAATTTGTTTCGTCGGTTCATAAATAATATATAAAAAGTATAATCTACAAAAAACTTGTTTCATAAAGAAGAACAAAATGACTGAATATGTATTGTAGCCGGGGACCTTTCACTTGATTTCCTTCTTGTAGAGTTATCGTAGCCCACAATTTAAATATTTAAGCAAAATCTATATCACTTCGTTATTATATAAAATAATTCTAACAACTCAAAGGACAGAAAAGATTAGTCGCAAATTACAGTCAGGACAGGTAAAAATCAACCAGCCTTTGATTACCTGGACAAACAATAAAGAACTCATCTAAAGTCATTGAAAAAATTGATTTCGTATACAAAATGGTGGCCTTCATGGAAGTAACATTGGAAGCGAACGAAATCAATTGTCTGTATATTGTGATTGATATATTGGGACTGTCCGGACAGTGTTCTGTGTCGGCTTTGTGTGTGTTGCTTTTTTAAAGGGCAATATTTTATTTTCTCAAACTGGCCAAACATTTACTTATATTGGACCCGTAACACGTAAATGTGATGAATTCACGAGAGATATCACATTTTCTACTAATTAGATTTTCAATAAATGTTTCATTAAAACGCAATGAATCTACGAATAAACAATCAGTAACTCTAAAAAGAGCAGAATGTTCCGTGTACCAAACATTCTGATCAGAAATGGACTATTGTTATTATTGGAATCCGAAATCTATTTCAATGCAGTGTCAGCTTCCTGAGAGATTTCTGTACTATACCGAACCATTGAATGACCATTGGGATCACTGTTATAAGCAGGTTTTATGAAGAGAAAATATATTAGGACATGCTGCAGGCCATGAATTCCATGTTGGAGTTCAGAGTACTAATTCTTAGTCGTTCCATGATTTTTATTTTAATGATTTTCTCTTTAGTTAGCTTTTCGGCTAGGGGATCACCTCTCGTCCATTCTGCAACATTTGTTCGTTGACGCGGCCTAATGGAGATCTGCAACCAACTTCAATATTTGTAGTACTTTGCGAAGGAGACGCCCCTCTAGATGCAGGTATCTCCTTGGTCAGTGGTCTTTGCTTCGCTACCTTGACTTCGTATCCATGAATTAGATTGTTTCCATCTGATTCTAACACATAAATTAGATACCCCTGTTTTCCTTGACAAAGCTGACAACGCTGAAGAACAATCGATCGGCGCCAGCATGCTATAATCCTTAAGCAGATTTGGCCACACCGTTTCGATGGAGTGAGATTATTTAAATATTCGGGATCCATCAATAGTTAAGCCAAGAAATAAGTTACAGAATAAGTGGCAGGTTACAGATGTCTGTGAGCATTAAGAAGTTTGCTTTGCACTAAGCAAATCAAAAGGCTAAAACAACATAGATGGAACCGTTTAGTTCAAACAGAAACTTGAGCTTTGACTTCAGCAGACAATCGAAAATTCGAGTCCTGACGAAAAAAAAAAAGGGGGTCAAGTTGAAGAAAAACGGCCTTCATTTAGGCTCAATTGGAAGTGACCATTAAATGTGGAAGAGAAGTACCCAGAAAGGTGTATTGAGGCCACCGAGTTGGCAGAAAGCTGGAGATCTCCAAGGCTATTGGATGTGGAAGTCCTGCTGAAGATAGATATCAATCAGGCTGTGAAAAAGATTAGTAGTAGTATAAATTGGGAAACTGCCAATAGAGGCTCAGAGTTAGTGCCACAGGAATAAGTTTTCCAAAAACACATTCCTATTTATCTGCTTGGTACCGTTAAGAGATTTATTGTAAATACTCGAGTGTCGACTTGGCTACCCAGGTAAAATGACCAGCCCTTGCTAGTGAAAGTAACATATTATTTTTTCATGGATATTCACGTGACAATAAAGATGGGTACTGATCTGGTGTTATTTGTTTCGGAAATATTTACCAAAAGAACTAAAGTGAAATTAATTTTTGTTATTAGCATCATTAAATTTTCTATTTAAAAATAATCCACTTGATAAACTGAATTTGATTTGAGAATTAACTTTTTGAATGGAATTAAACTTGCAGATCCCTTTCCACCATTAACTCAGCATTAACATGATGTTGTTTGGTTGTAAGTACTGTACTACCAAAGGTCTAACTAACCCTTTGATGTTCTCTAGAGTGATTGCTTTGCTAACGCTTTGCCCTTAATTCTGAAACAGTGTACTTAGTCAATCCTACAACGTTAAACTACTTGGTTGGTTAATTGAAGCAAAGAAGTTTTCTAGGAGGGCGGGATTCGTTCCTATCTTGCTTAAGTCAAGTAAAAATCTATTCATTATGATTACATATATAGCAGTCCTTTAAATATAAATATCTTAATTTCCAAAAAGATTCATTATGAAACCTTAAAAGTGAACGAATGCTGTAAGTTCGGTCGATAGGATTGCGAGAAAGACAATCGATCAATTCAAAATAATATTTCATTTATCTCAAGTTGGAGCTGGGAGTTCCTAACAGTGGAGTGCCTTCCTCAAAGAGTGAAACATCATTTAACTGGAGGATCTAGCGGCTATTGCGCAAAAAAGTAAGAAAATAATTTTTAAAAAAAACGATTAGATCAAGATCATAGTTCTGGATGAAATACTAAGAAGAGTGTTGTAATTAATAGGTCTTCCAGCGCTTCCCAATATAAAGGGAAGAAGTAGACGAAATCAACTTTGAAAAGACGGGATTATGTGGATGAAGGTCTTAGACAAACCGGAGTAAGTGAAATGATGCAAGAAAGAGAACTATCGAGAAGGACTGAAAAAGTCCAGGTCTTGTTTAAAGTAAGTAAGGTAATATGTTTATGAATGAGAGATTCACGAAAACTTGAAGTGAATTAGTTTATAACCAAAAACAATGAAATATTTATTAGCTAGATAATATTGACAATGGATCTTCCTTCCTCTAAGTGATTAAATAAAGTGAATATCTCATCCCTGAGACAACTTCCCCTCTATAAACATCATCTGTGCCCATCGACGAAGAAAATTTATGATGTAGTTTCCATTTAGACAATTAATTAACTGTAATCTGATAGCAAGCGTTTTCAAACAAAACTAGAAGAAATGAGGATTGATGGGCCGTAAAATATGTACCCTTCTCTGATAAATTAATAAATAGTGCCAATGTAACTAGAAAGGGCTCAATAGTTAGTCAGTGAATGGGATTTCTGCGCGGAAATTCCAGATTCAGACTGTAAGCTTTTTTTCATCCCAGCAGCTTATTACAGAGATGATGGGCAGGATTCATTGAATATTTACATCTACATTTATAACTTACTGAGACAGTGAAGGCAAATCCTTATTTTGAAGTAGTACTGTAGAAGTTATCCACTGATTGAGATTTTACAGGTCAAATTACAGGAAATTGAATTAAATTCACACGGAATATGTGGGCGATGGACATTTAGCTTAAGGTTATAGTTACATTTATTTGGTCTGTTAGGGTGGATTTTTGTCCAAGTCAAAGCTTCTATTGTAGCCTTTTTCCTTTGGTGTAACTCCCTGTTTTTTATGCGGAAGAGAGAAGAACAAATAATAAATAATTAGAACCCCAGGACAATCAATGACAATGATAGGTGTTAGTTCCATACTTGGAACTAGAATGAAACTTTCAAAAATTCATTTAACTCGTGGTATTCCCATAAAATGAATTTATCTGGAAATCAGTTTCATATAAAAAATGTTGATCTTATCTGCAAGAAGTTGGTTGGATTTAAAGATAATTGCAGAAGCTATATTTGAGAAACGCTGGATAAAAAAGTCTGATTAGCAATTTGATTCTTCTAGGACATTCATTACAAACATAATTAGAAAATATAAATAATCTAAGTAGATTTTTCGAGAGAAGATACTTGGGAAAACAAGAAACAATTTTGATTAACAAAGAGATAAGTTCGTTGTATGATGACAAAAAATAAGTAAAAAGAGGGAGTAGAATAAGTTGGATAAATATATGTGTCTAGATAGGGGACGGCCATGTAGATACACGTGGAAAATGAAGGTGCAATGTATTGGAGGCGGTATATGAAGCTGTGTGGCTGGGGGCCGTAACAAGTCTTGTACTCTTATCTTTTAACGTCAACCCATTTAACTAGGTCATTTTCCACCTTCCTATCTCACGAAGTTGCTTGGAACATTTTTAGGTCATCAACCGAGTATGTCAACTAGTGGACATATCATGGTATAACGTCGACCATTGTAACGATATCTATATTATCCTGATTTTACTTCATTAATATATATTAAATACATTATATTATATACAGTAACATTTTGGTGAGAAATTTATTTACTGGCGAATATCAGAGGCTGGATAGCCAATCATTCGATTGGTGCAAGAAGTAGAGGAAAAGTCGATGCTAAGAGTTTTATATAACTAAGGAGAAATTCGATTATGAATTAAGGAATTACTCACGAATTCGTTCCAAAAGGAGCTTCTATAGATTCAAATCTTAAAATATTGGCTAGATTTTACTGTAATTCTGAATCTTTTAACAATACTCGCAATTTTTACCACATACAATTTAGCGTTAAATATTTATATAATAACTTCTTGTAACTTTTACAAAAACAAAGATTTAATGTTGAACAAAGATCTGCTGCGAACACTCACTCGACCTTTCTCTTACTACTATTAGTAAGAGAAAATAAAAAAAAGTTTATGAATGCATTATTTTATAAATATATAGAGAGCAGTTCAGTTGAAATCTAGTATTTATCATAAAATATTTAAAACGGCCGTTCCTGGACTGAGTTTAAATTTAGACTCCGGTCAGAGTGGATCTGAAAATAAATTTAGATTGACCTAATTTCTGTATTTGAAGCGACTGGATTGTAATTCATCTATTTATTTTTTTTATAGAAGTGTCAGCGAATTAGAACGATTGATAGCTGTAATAGGTTTTTTTTAGCACAGAATTGATTGTCAGATAAATTTAAAATAATAGAGTGCAGACGTAAAAACAAGAAAAACAATTACGAATGGTGGACTTTTAAAAGTATTCAAGCTTAATTTTGTTGCTTAAAGTGGATCTTGTGTAAGGTTCCTCAAAGTAATGCTTTAATTACAGCCTGCAGTCTAGGAAGAAGAGCTTTCTTTTTTGGTTTTAATCTATGGGTGTACACAACTAGTACAGTTTTTGAATAGAGGCAGCAAACTAGAAGCAAGAAATATCAAAGTTTAGAACTCCTAGAAAGAGAAGACCTAAGGCTATCATTGTTGGACTCAAACCCAGGATCTCTATTGTTAACATATAATACTCACCCTTAAGAAGACTACTCAATCAGTTTCGTTCGCTTGGTACCACAGAAGATCGAAATATGGGTTGGATTTTCTTTCCTCGCAAAATAAGAGATAGTTACGGTAGTAGATTATTTTTCTCTACAATTTTTTGTTAGTATAATTTTTCTTAATAACACAAAAACTCTCCAATATTATTTTATTTATTAATATAAAATAAAATATTTAATAATCAAGTAGTTCAGATTACACTGCGACTATTATGTCAGCACTCTTCAGACCTGAAATAGAAAAGTTTATTTACAATTCTTCAGACCTGAATCTATAAAGAAAGTAATATTATACAATGTTTTCTATTTATTATAAAACAAAACAAAGAATCATATTTTTTTGATTAAATAGAAAATCTTTTTAGCTCTTAAAAACTTTTTTGTAACCACTTGGTTATCTTTACTTTCTCTCGTTCTACTACGGTGTAAGGCAATGTATTGTAAAAAGTCCATATTTTCGACCAGAAATATCCGTTTAGAGGTCCTTTGAATCTGAGAAAATGTCTTTTTGCACGGGTGGTAAGTTTCATGTACACATGTTTCCATTTACCTACTGTAAGTGGAAAACAAACAGAGAGTTGAAATTCTATGTTTCGCTTAGATACCAATAGAAGATGCCACAATAAGGTTTTAGTCAAAATCGACCAATTTATCTTATATTGTGATTATTTACTAAATTATTTATTGTACGTGTATTTTCTATAATTTAAATTTCCATTAATCATGCTCAGTCAACAAGCTGGATGAGAATATTTGTCGTTATGTTTTACTGTTTTATGTATGGTTTTAACCATGTGGTCTGGAGCTGGGTTATGTGCATTTACTTTGTGAGAATATCTGAAAATATTATGAAAACAAAAAGAACTTAAAAGAAGAATAATTTGTTAAAGAAATTATTAGTTAATAAATTTCTACAAAAACAGTCACAGAATTGCCATTGCAGTAATAGGAAATTTAATTGTAAATAAATTCTCAACGTTATTTGTTAGGATGAGTGTAAATAAAGTGTGGGCTACGGGAAGTACAGTTTTAATGCGCTTTTTTTTTAAAAAAAAAAAAAAGTAAAGGAACGAATGGGTTATCTAGCTAAGCAGTCTTACGGGCTCATAAAAAGAGTCTTCTCTTTAGGCCTACTCGGTTCTCTGCTTTTACCACCTTTTTATATACGGACAACTATTACTACACACTGTTCTGGCCGAACACATTTAACTAATGTCATTATTTTTCTCAAATATTCTAGAGAGAATGTTTGTGTTTAGTTTTAATTAAAAAATTAAAAAGGCTTTTTAAATTTTTCTATGAAAGGATTTGTTTAATGTGAATTAAAATAAGTGACTTAGAATCATAATAAGCAAACAGTTGGAACTGATGTGGAAAATGAAATAAAACTCGGTTACGTAACCTAGACACTACAAAAATCAAAAATGGTTGCACCATGCTACGTTTCAAAACCACAAAAAACTGACTTAAAAATACCATTCGTAAATCATTACCCGCTACTATAGCTACCTAAACTAACTTTATGGACATGAAGACACGCTCAATACCCTGCTTAAATTTTTAAGAGCTATAATATCTGATGAGACTAAGGATGATCGGCTTCATAGAGTCAAAATTAATTCACCTCAATAAAGGATGCTTTTAATAATGCTGTCGTGGTTTATAAAAATAAACTTTTATGTACATACAGTGGTCAATAAAAGTATTCATATACTATGTTAAGTTTTCTTACTTTATCTACTGAACTTTTGTTTCTAGGATGACTATTTCTTCAGCACTGAAATCGAAGATAGTAACAATGAATTTAATGCTCTCATTTTCTTTTATAAACATAAAGAATTGATTAAAAAGCAGAAAAATAATTAATTGTATGCAAAGTAAGTATTCATACACTTACTCTGAATGTTATAATTAATGCAAAACTAAAGACCTAATATTTTGTAAGCAATCCCTTTGCATTTGTTATTGCCTGAAGCCTCCTTGGCGTATATTCCACCAGGTTTAGTGCCACTTGAGATGTGATTTCTGCCCATGATCTCTTTAAATTTGTTCTGAGCTCTTTTCTGGAAGAACATTTCAATTTTCGAATTTTCCTCTCCAAAGAAGAATTTTCAATAGGGTTTTATTTTTTTTCTTTTTACTCAATTCTTTATGATTATAGAAGAAAATGAGAGCATTAAATTCATTGTTACTATCAACGATTTCAGTGCTGAACAAGTAGTCATCCTAGAAACAAAAGTTCAGTAGATAAAGTAAGAAAACTTAGTGTATAAATACTTTTTTTGACCACTGTATTTGTTCAAAATCACAGAACGGTTCGACTAGCAGGTGGTGGATGAACATTTAACCCGATTAAGGGGTTTGATTTGAACCAAGGTGCCAAAAACTTTAAAGAACAAATGATAAGTATATTAATAAACAAAGCAAAATTTTACAGAATTTGCAATCGACCACTTACTGCAGAGATGATCCTGTAGAAGTAAGGTAAAGTGCCACCGACGGTCTATGACCATGGTTAATATGTCTTTAGAGGTGATTGTTTTATTTAGATTATTGTATTTTTTTTAATGTATGTATGTAAATAAATAATAAACAAAGCTGTGATATTTATTGCAGTTAAATTGTGAAAAAATTATGGTCAAGTATATAAAACATATTGATTTACAAAAAAAACCATACTGACAAAATAGATTCTAGCCGTACAACACTTTACTATATCCACACCATTAGCGAACTAGAGGATTAAGGAAGAATGTTGCTCTGGAGGATTAGAAAGATAATATAAAATGGAATCCACATGGCCGAGTTATTAAATGGGCGGGAACTGCTGGAATAGTGCACATTCAATTATAAAACGGTACGCTCCACTAAAGTGATCAGCCTACCAACTAATTCTCCCTTAAGCCAGAATCTACCTTCCCATTTCTGGCACAAAGGGCAAATATTATCCCCTTTCATCCGTACGTGCTATATAATCATGGGCACCGTAACAGAAAAAGAAGCAATTAAAAAAAACAAGGATTATCAGGAATTTCCTTTTTTCGCTGCTTAATAGAAAACAATAGCATTTTAGCAGACTGTTTTGCGATTAAATTGATCCATATCAAATAGTTTTTGAAGAACTGTAACATTTAATTTCAAAATAAGTTTTAAAGAAATTAAAAATAGATCTTTCATTATTAATGTCTAAACAAATAGCTGCAAGTTACTAAATTATTTCTTTTGCCTTGAAGGTTTCGTTCAAGACCGATAAGCGAAGGTTATCAAACTATTCAATATATTCTTGAAGTTATAATATCAGTTTTTCCTCAGAAGTACGTTTCCACATAACTTCAAGTTCTCTAACAAATGTAATGCTACCAAGAATATCGTCTAACCGACACCTGGACTTTGTAGAATGCTTTTTCTTTTCTTTTTTTCAATGATTGTCAATAAATTCAGTGTTTCAAGCTGTGCCCGCTGCTTATATAAAGTAACTGTGCTTTAAAAGATTTAGACAGATAAAGGTTACAGTTCTACATGTGTGCGAAATGAGCATTTAAAGTTTAAACAAAACTGTGGAGCTGATTAAGGGAAAAAATAAACTGAAAAATTTATTCAGTAACGCGATATTTTCGCTTGGCTAATCTAGTGCAAAGCTTATCGAATTTTCTGCTACTTTTTTTTTTTCTTCTTCTTGAGTTATGATGACTTGGAGACAAGTACGTCTCTAAAAACTCGTTTTCAGATTTGAGGAGACCTTAAAATGGATGTTACTGTAGAAAACTCAAAATCGAAAATTTTAATTTATTAACATAAGTAAAGTAATTGCCTATTTTTTCAGGCGGGCTTTACGTCCAACTACTAATTAGGTGTCGTGGACGGAGGCGACTAGCAATCATACTTTACTGTAAATTTCTTTTATTAACCAATAAATAAAATCCAAGGCCTAAAGACCGGGAATCGAACCCAGTACCATAATACAGGTCTCGCCTCTTAAAGTTAATTAATATTTCCGAAAGATTAGGGGGAGTAAATTTAAACAACGCTGTAATTTGTTATTGCATAATATGGAGGAGTTCTCAGCAGAGAAAGCTAAAAACTCAATTCTTTGATTCAGAAAACTACAAAAAAATCTTATTTTTAATTCAGTCTATTCTATTAAGGTCTATAACTTTAGATTTTTAAGCCAACTAAAAACTCCAATCATATACGAAATAAATTAGCTGCAACAAAATTTGAAAATGAAGTCAAGTTGAATACTATTTAAACGCAGTTTTCACTGCAATTTCTTAAATTGTTATTTATCATTAAAGGAATAATGGCAATAAAATTTATTCCTGTTTTTATTAAATATAATTTAAATTAATATAATATTATTCCGTTAATAAAACAAAAACAAAATGATAATAAAGAGAAAAAAAGGTATTTTTAGTTGACTTTGTGGCCTGTAGAAGCGCCACCAATCAATAGCACTATCACGTTCATTTTAGTCTATTCAACATCTATCAGATTTTATAAGTAACAGCACGCATGTTTTTTGTCTACTTCCAATCGTTTTTGGAATTTTGCATTCATTGTCAGAGATTGATTCGGCCAGAGAATCCAACTTCCGCTTGTATGTTTCTGTACATGCTAACCAAATTCATTGACCTGGGACACTGATGGATGAGTGAACCGTTCATATCAGCCAACCCCATTGCTTCCTGCGGTCAATGTTCTTCGTAAAGGGGTGAACACTAATAACATCTGCTTTTATCTCATTCAGGAGGAAGACACTAGAGTTAAGTGGAAGCAGGAACCAGCTTGTGCTTTTTTTAAAGTTATCAGTTCTTATCTTTAATGAACGTAGCTGGTACTAATTTTTTTCTTCTTCCTTTAATTTTCTACTTCTCTAAAACAACGGTAGTGATAGATTCTATAATTGTATAATTGATAAGAAAAGAAGCTCTGAATTTTTGCATTTTTTAACTTTCGAGTCCCATTTGAGTAAAAACTTCAGTTTTTACCTTTCTTCTGGTTGTTCGCTCTAGTGTGAAAAATCACTAGGTGATAATTGATTCTGAGGCTACGTCTCTTCCTTTTTGTTTAAATTGTCCTTCCCCTGATTTAAAATTCAGGGATTCTCTTTCAGGGATTTGAAAAAGAACCTGAAAAATACATAATTTAAAACCTCCTTTAAAACTTGAACCGAACATTTCTTTAAAGTTCCAAATAATACGATATTGAATACGAACTTATTATTTAATTTGTAAGTTGACTCCATCTTTTCAATCTGTCTGCAAATGTCAACGTATATTGTATGATCTGTTTTTAATTTATATTTACGATATTACATTTATTTGTGGTGGGGTTTTGGTAAACTTTCCGATAAGATTTATAAATGAAATTGTTTAGCAGCCTCCCTTTTATTATTTCCTCACTCAGTTTAGATGGTGTCGCAATTTGAAATTATTTCTAACTCAAACATTTTCTTTTAGATTAGAAAAACGTTTTTAAGTTTTAATTATTTACCTTTAACGCAATTAAACTATTTCTGTTGCAAATGAATTATTAGCTAATAATTAAGTAGACTTGGTTAGACACAGCTGAGTGAAAAAGGAGACCTGGACTTTGTAACGAGCTCTAAGCTAACATACTCGTCGGTAGGCCCAGTAAAAACCATGTTCTCTTTCAAGATAAACGCCAGCAATGGACTTACTTTCCAATTAACTCAGTGTGATTAACCAAAATCTAATCTTTTAAAAACTAACACATGTTCTACCAAAACCTTTTTATAAGTACTACCTTCCTCTGTTTAATTTTACTATACGCTCATGTACTTATATGGGACAAGAAACAGTCACTGATTTTTTTTGTTTTATTAAAAGTGTGTTGTTTTTTTTAATTTTGTAAAATAGTAGAGCAAAAGCTCATAGTTAGAGCACTATATTTGATAAAATAATATCAAGTATTTTCATAATACTATTAATTCGAGTATATTGTTATGAACTTTTTAAAATATTAAATTTAGTGACAGTTTGTTTAAAATTTGTACGGAAATTTGATCAAGTAATAACTGATTGTGATATCAGACCCTTAATATAACCAAGCTAAATGCAAAGTTATGAAATCCTGGATGATTAAATAAGATTTAACTACTTTTACGTTGTATTATATTCGAGACGGACGCCCTGAGAAGTACGGACTCTTTTTCTATCCCAAGACGAACTCACCGCTTGTCCAATTCTTACATTCAATCCTTTACACTGGTTATTCTTTGACCTACCATCCTCTAACAATGATTTTTAAAATCCGTTACAATCGCTCCAAACATCTACAGTCTGCATTGCACAAAGCGCGATATTTTTATGAGTTAAGATGCCACAGATTTACACTTCATCAATACCACACTGTGGTAGTCACATTGCCTTCATGTTGAACATATCGAGCCACTGATACATGTCCGAAATTAGCACCAATGTGTTCCTTAGATCCTTTTTGCTCCATTTCAAATCTCTTAAAAGAATCCTTAGGCATAAAGTTCTGTAACTGTGAATACTTGCACTTGTGAATGATGCATGTATAGCTGAGCGCTATGGCTGTCCACTTTCTGTCCTTGTCACAACTTTGTTTTCTACAAACAAATGCAAGTTTCAACTTTCCAATTCTTTGAATTTATTTCCTTTTTCCTGACAAAACAATTCTTTTTTGTTCAAATATCCGCGCTTTGCGACTAGACTACCATAATCTGGCGATTTGAAGCAGATAAATGGAGGAAGTGGCAATGATAAGAAAACACTTAAGTTCTGTATTAAGACTCTTTGTATTAAGACTAATACAAATAAATTTTGCTTTATAAAAGCTGGATTTGTTTCCTTAAAAATCCTATAGATATCATTTAAAAGTTTTTTGCTTGCACTCATTGTTGCTTTTTGCCATAATTGTTTAGTACGGTAAAAGAAAAATCAATGTTATATCTTACAATGCTGATTTTATAATAATGAATTCTGAGTGGTTTCAGGGGATATTGTTCCCTCCTTTACAAAGTTGAGCCAAGCAAACTCCCGGAAACTTTCTATAACCTACACGTAATGTCCAAATTCACTTACTGATATGAATAAATGTAAAGCAATTTCGCAGTTAACATAAACAACGTAAAGTATAAGCACATTTACTAACCAACATTGTTATAAGCATACAAATTTATTTGGCTACATGAATGTCTTATTTAGTTTAGTAAAGTTGTAGACACATTTTAAATGAAGTTTGGACTTTGTCCTCCTTACTGAATTCTATTACCCCAACTAACGATGATCTGATTTATGTATTAAGGACTTAAAAATTAGTTCATTTTTGTTTTGCTGTTACAGGGCCTTTATTACTATTCAAAATGAAGTATTGTTTAGTTTTTACTGTGTATTGTAAGATGATAAAAGACCAACAGATCCATTGGCTCAGAAGTAAAACAATTTCTTAAATTAATAGCTAAAATGACAGCAAGGAGGTAATTAAAATTTCATTTTTGTTTTAACTTCCCTCGATTTTGAGTAGCCACATTTTTTTTCTGAAGGGGACGTAAAAATTGTTTCTGAAGGTGCTGGTCAATTTCATCTACATAGGGACTACTTTATAAACTTCAATGGGTATTAAAAGGCTTTCCCTTTCAACAAGTATAGACGTTGATTACAGCCAACAATATGTAGTTACCATTTAAAAACATTTGCAGAATATTTATACATTTTTAAACGTACTAGGATTTTACTATAAAAGGATTGATTCTACAGAAATTACGGAGAGTTTTGGTAAAGTACGGAGGTTTTACTTTATCTTACAAAATAAGTAATTATCGTTCTCATGGTATCTCTCAGGTCGAATATTATGATTCTTATTAATTAAGTATCAACAGACTTCTCATTTTAATTATCGTTTATAGTTTTACTGATTTTTATAGTGTGTAGGTCACTGAAAATTTGAATAACCAGAAAAATGAAATTTACTTTTTAAGCGTATTTAATTTGTCATTTTCACAGAGCCAATAAAGGCACTATCAATAACTTTATTATTTTGATTTCAAATTTAATGAATAAAAATATGTATCTATACATAGATTTTTTCTTTTTAAATAATATCATGTTTAATTAGTATTTCGGAGCCCACAAAAAAAGAGATTTATGTATTTGAAATGTCCAGAAAAAATTACACTTTTTTTCCTATTTTAAAAAAGTTTGAAAAATAACATTTATTTTTTATGAAAGAAGTGTTACTTTTAATCAAACTGTATTAGATAAATTTAAATCCAGTTAAAAGAAACCTTATAAATTGGCCTAGAATAAAGAGGTAGAAAACCTAGTTTATATTTAGGTCGGTCAGTAACTATTTTCAATCAACCCATTAATAAAATCGTAGAGGTGGTTTTATTAAAAGTGGTCCGTAGTAAGTTCAAAGAGAGAGTTCGTGTAAAAGTGGTAGTCATAGACTGGACCCAGGGATGCTGGATCAATAAGGAACCCTTGGCTCAGTTTACCCTACTCTTATACACACACATGTCGTACTCATTCTGATACAAAACATTTTTGTGCTAATTTAATCTACATAATATCTGTATCCATCCATTAATAAATTGTTCCTATCTTCAACATAAGTTCTCTGCTGTTATTAGTGTTTATTTTTAATAAACATACAGAACAATTCACAATCAACAGGCTCGTCCATTAGTTACTTGGTGTAAAACAGCTGGGGGCAAATTTCCGGGCTTAAGGTAAGCCTAGTTTATTTCTTATACATCTAACTTAACTTTGTAGTAAAGCGACAAATATTATTCAAGTTATATACTGTAACTTTATATACTTTAAACAAGCAGTATGCTTAATTTAAAGACCTTTGTGACCCTGCATTATACAAATCTCAGAGGAATGGTTCACATTAATAAGTTTCTTTTTCTGTCGATTTGGATAAAGTAGTGGATCAAATAGAATTACTTGAAATACATTTTGTTTTTTTGCAGTAATCCAAAAAGAAACAAAACATGCGAGGTAGCAAGTGGAGAGGATTGGTTTATTGCTGTCTCTGGTACTTCAGCATATTGTGTGGCTTTCTGTCGTTGTGCTGCCCAATGTTACCCTTATTGCTTATCAATAATCAAATCTACAGATATGCCATGGATCTCATATTTGCTACCTGGGAGCTATATCCAATCGTAAGTACTAATTATTTGGACCAAACATTCCGATTAAAGTTACGTATAATATTTTTTTTTCCAATAAAAACAAGATTAATTTTTATAAAGGGCATTGCAAAATACGTTATTTAATAAGAAATCCATTTTTATCAACTATTAAAATTTTTTAAAATAATTTTTAATATATAGTCTAGTGTGATTGACTGTTATAAACCACCTTTCTGCTAATAATTGATCCTTACTCATAACATTCCTTGGATTCAGAAACCAAATTTAATTCCAACCACAATTAAACTTATTTTCGCAAAGAAAATTGGGCGAAGATCCCAATCACCCTTGGTCTGGACAGAAGGGTGGGAGTAAAAAAGATCAATGGTATTTTTCACCTTTTGTCTAATGGATCTTCTTCACTAATTCCAACACCATGATAAAATAAGTGGGAGTATTTTCTTGAATGTAATTTTATTCAAGTATCACATTAGCTTGTGGTAAATTTTATGGTTTCAAATTAAAAGTAAATGGATGATTTAAAAAAAAGTCCATGTAAATGCAATATATTTTAATATTTATCTAATAACATTTTCTTGCAATTAATATAAAATGTTTTAACAGGCTCTAATGGAAATTCTTTTCGACACAGAATTCGTTATAAATGGTGATCTTATTCTACCATGGGAAAAATCAGTTTTGATTATGAACCATAGAACAAGGCTTGATTGGAATTTTTTATGGGCCGCAATGCACTACGGTTCAATAACTCCAGCTCATAGACTAAAATTTGTACTGAAAGCTCCAATTAGACATGCTCCTGGTCCAGGTAAGCAAAACATATCTACTACATACTGATGGGCGGTGTTATTTCTGTTCTTTGCCTTCACTAATTGCTTCTGATAATCGTCTGTAATACATGGTGTTTCTGAGCTTCGATTCTTCAGTTATCTTTTGACGCACCTTGGATAAAAACTATTTTTTCTAGAATCTGGTTTTACCCGAGTAGCAGTAGTAGGTTACCAGAGTAGTGTGCACAGTTTTGAGAGATGGATTCTGTTATAAACATTGCACAGCTCTTTCCACACACATTATCAATAAAAGAAAAACAGGTTTTCGAATTGAAAAACCAAACTGGTTTAGTGTAAACCTATTTATTATACTAGTTGCTAGGAAAAAGATTCACTAGCTTAGTGGTTAGCGTATACTGCATTGCAGCGCTAAGTACCCGGTTCGAATCCCGCTGCTGGTCCTTAGATTTTCTTGACCTAGAATTTCTTACAGTTCACTGTCCGCTGGTGGATAGTGTTGTATTAGAGAGTTGCCAGGAGGCCGCAGTGCACTGAAAAAGAGCTCCGGGCGCCAATGACATCAGAAATTGATGCGCCTTAAATAAAAAATAATAATAATAACAACTAGTTGCTGTTTGCCTCCAGCTTGGATCAGTTAGTCATTGGATGTTCCAAATCTTGTATCTTGAAAATGGAAATTCATGAAATTTTGTCTATAACGTCATGGTTATAATCTGTGGAAGTTTCGTTGAAATCAAACAAGATATTGTTTAATCAATTTTTTCACTATCGAAACTAAAATCGTTGCATGGGAAAATCAATTTTATCGCTTTATTGGGGTTTATCTCAAAACTGTACTTGGGAAAGAATGTAAAGTAAAGTAGTAATGGCAGGAATTGAAAGGTTCTACGATTTTATCTATTATTGTCAGAGAATTGATGCACGATTAGATTTAGATGTGAAAATACTCCAAAATTGAAAGGATTTTATTGTGAATTATGATGTAAGCAGTTCAGTTAAAACAATTTTAAACAGTAAAAAAAAAAAAATATTCTAATTAAAGGTTGGGTAATGCAAATGGCAGGATTTTTCTTCATTCATCGTCGTTGGGAGTATGATCGACATCTTCTTAGCGAAATGCTGGAATATTTACAAAAATTAAATCATACTTTCCAGGTATTATTTAAAAAAATATTATTTTTTATACAAAAACATTTAGTTATCTTGATTTTTAACTATACTAAAGAAAAATTTTGTAGGTTCTAATATTCCCGGAAGGTACTGATCTCACAGAAAAAAGCATTTCAAGAAGTAACAAATACGCTGATGATAACAATCTTCAGCATTATTACCAAGTCTTACATCCTAAAACAACAGGATTTACTTTTCTAGTTAATAAAATGAAATCAGGTGAACAAATCATTGATCAGAATAAGATACTTCTAAGTTGGTAAAGTAACAAATTATAACTTATATTTTGTTACTTTTAGGAGGACAATTGGATTCAGTTTATGATCTCAGCGTTGGTTATCCAGGTACATTACCAGAAACTGAATTCGATGTATTGAAAGGAATTTATCCAGAAAAAGTCCATTTTGAAATAAGAAGGTAACAATTTTTTGTTTACGTTCAACTTTAATTCGTTATTTAGAGATAGGATTTAGTGGTTTGAATCAGTCTTCTTGGTGGTACAACAATTCGCTTTCCAACAATCCTATGTTTGCATACAGTAACAGCATGACGGGTTTCATCAACATTACACTTGATGCATGGACATTCATCAATAATGGCTGAGTTGAGCGCATAAATCTTTTTACATATCTCTCAAAAAGTTTGATTGAAAAAAAAAAACTAAGAAACACAACTTTTTCTGTATTGCTTATTATTGCAAAGAATTAGGAGTTATGCCAAAAATTGAATTAGAAATTAAGAAACCACAATTAAGGGGCCTTCGAATTAGTCTGATGTGTTCAAGCACACTACTATTGATTGATTTAGTAGAGCGAAGACATACTAATTCGTCTTTCACCTCAAAGGCTGACAATCTTCACTCTTCAACATTATGTATGGCGTTAGAAGTAAGAAATTTCTAATAAAGTAATTGCTTGGAAAATGTTCCAAACAAAAGTTGTTGATTGTTAACCAACAATCCCATGTTTTCCTTCAGCCTTTTGGATTCTCCCATAATTCATCGTACCATATTAAGGATTTAGAATCATTTCTGCCTAAAGCCATTGGTGCTTCTTCTTGTTTGATTCTAATGTAACTCCTTTCTTAATTTCCTACGATTCCCTTTGAGGGGTTGTTTGAAGATTTATTCTAATTTACTTCTTTGTTTCATTCCCTGGCTTTTATCATTTTGTAATAACTTTCTCTTCTTTCTAGTTACTTCTAGCTGCCTGCTGTACTCACCAGATTTCTGTCATCACTCTTGCCTTAACTTGTTTATTTTTGTAGAGAAGTTCGATATCATATCCGTCCATCTGATATTATTATTATTATTATTATTATTATTATTATTATTATTATTATTATTATTATTAAGCAATGCCTTTTTTTTAACGATCTTAATGGACGAAACAATAAAGTTTGCATCAATAAGATGCTAGCCAACGCACTTTGTATCAAATCTGATCTAGAAACAGGACGTCACTAGGAAAGAAGCTGTCCGCAAGACCAATTGACTTCCTGAAAAACCTCACATTCAAGATAGGAAGGGCTTTTAGCAAGAACTCTGGCCGCTCAGTTTGGCTCAAAATCTTTTGACGTGTAGGCACCAAATTTTAGGAATAGTTTAAGTTGAGAGAATGCTCTCCCCAAGGGAAATGGTGTTTTATCTTCAATTTCATTTCCGACATAGTAGTTCCATAGTTATCTCTAGTATTTGTTAATGAATACTAAGAAGGCAGTTCATCTGTGATTAGATGAAATCATCCTCAGCTCAATTTATGCCCTGCCAAGGAGACGTTTTGTGTAAATATCTTCAGGTAACACCAATCAATAAATGCCTCACTCACGCCATGCTCCTTCAAAACAGAGTGCATCCAAATTAGCTAAATTTCAGTGGCGCCATGGAATGTACAGTTTGAGGCCAGAGGACCACAATCCACGAAGTCTTCTGGTGCTCATTTTGCACAGCTGTAAACATTGGAAAAACCTCATCGTCAAAAAATTATTATTTTTAAAAATACCAAGTAGTTCCAAATGTTAAGGTTCATCAAAATGAACCAACTAATCTCTTTCTTCAGCCAATTTTATTATAGAGCTTGAATAGATATTTATAGAATTTGATCGTTATTATATTTAATCAGGTATCCTGCTAAAGAATTGCCGGTTAGTGAAGAAGATTTAAGAAAATGGCTCTGCTTTAAATGGAAACATAAAGAGGAAACATTAACTAAATTTTATAAAAATGGTAAATTTGATACACCACAAAGAGTAAATTATTGGCCAAGACCACTTAGTAATTCGTTACATTTGTCAGTGTTCTTTTGGACAGCTGTAATAATAATTACATTCTATTTACTTGTAGCTTCCACAATTTTTCAAATATATTCTGTATTAAACTGTGCCATATTTATAACGATGTCGTTCTTAAGTGAGGGTATGTACCATGTTGAGATAGCTTGGTATAAACTTAAGTACCGCCAGTATATTAAAAATAAAACAACCTAAAAATTGTTCTGAAATGGTTAATTTATCTCTTAATTTAGAGACAATCACAGATTGTAGAAAAAATATGACATTGGACCAAAAAAAAATGATGCTTTGTTAAGGTTGTCGTAGGACTGACAATTAAAAATATAAAAAGTTACCAACTGTGTAGGTAGATTATATATATTTAATTGGAGCTAAATGTAAATAAAGGTTAATTTAGTTGTAAACAATTTAAATCTGTGATTTCAAAACTATAAGTTAAAAAGAAAAGTATTAGAGAGAAAATTTAGTAATTTCTTACATGATATACATTTATATAAATAAAAGTGCGGTATTATATTCTTGTATCTATTATATATGTTGTTGATTATGTCTAATTTATGTAAATAATTTTTTAAAAAGTAGATATAGTAGATATATTAAAAAGTATTTTGCTAGTCACACATTACACATAAGGTGCACTTTGAATGAATCGCACCCTTTCAAATCAAAAAGTTGCTTTCATCTTCTGCACTAAGGAAACACTGGAATATTTTTGATAGGGCAGATGATGATTTTTAGATTAAATAAAAATTTTAAAACAAAATGTAGTTTTAAGTATCTGTAAAATCTTAACATATACTTCGAATTTTCCTCAATGCTAATGATAATGAGCTAATGTTTAGTTCTAACCAAATGTGTCGTGAAATTTTCATAATCAAATTTTAAGAATATTATTTAGAGAAGTAGAGGAAAAAAAATTACCATTTCATTTTGTATACTGCTGCGAAATGAAAAGCATTAAATATTAAAATATTGTGATACAACTATGTCTTGTATTAGATGGTTTTTCGAAAGCAAAAATTGTTCAAAATTTTTATTTGAGACCTATAATTAATTTTCAAAAAATTAGCTATTTTTTTTAAATGTAGTTGTGAGGATGCTGTAGAGTACTTATTGAAGATTTAAATTTAGAATATAAAACATTCTATTCTAAAATATAAAAGGAAATATATGATATAATTTTTATACAATCGAGTAATCAGATTTTTTTTTTTCTATTTAACAGCAAATTCAAATTTTATTTTTTTACTGAAGAAATGAGATTGTATTTTTAATTGAGAGTTTGAAGGAATTATTTTATAATTAAATTCGGTTACCTAGTTATTTTTTGTACAACTGAATCAATTCCTATAAACTTTTGCCTTGAAGAAAGAGATGCTTTCTTAATTAATAAATTTTTTCTATTTTCTTGGTCTTTTGGTTAGAGCAAGAGCCATTATTCAGTGGTCTGCCTTTAAGTAGTGGGTAGTTTATCTGTTAATATGTGTAGTTTCAAAAATCATTGTCAGTATGGTTGTCAGTATAGTGCATTATATTTTAATTTTATTTTTCCTTATGTAGTTGTATACGTCTGGTAAATGTTTGGGTAAGTCAGTATAGTGTTGAAGTTAGTTGAAAGTGGGCAGTTCGTCTGTAATACTGCCCTTCGCAGTTGATCCCTACCATTCTTGTACTTGTACTGTAGGCCAAGATAATATGATTGGCTTCAGCAGTGGATTTTTTTTATCGCAGGAGCATATGGGGTCTATTTGTATGCCAATAAGAACCAAATAGTGAGGTGAGTAGTTCTGATTGAATCTCAGTCTGCTCATTGTATAGTAAAATCCTCTGTTTTCTGAAAGTGCTGTAAACTATGGTTTACTGAGTCCAAAGTCTGATGTTGTTAGTGGCACTATGGGTATTTCTTGGTATATCGGCCTTCTAATTTTCGTGTGCTCTCACCCACACCAGATACTCTAATCTACAGTTATAATTTATTTTATATAGAAGAGATAAGTGTCTAGGATCAAAAAGGAAGGGTCACTACTGGGTTGTTATAATTTTCAGAGAGCGTACTGAATATTCGCTGACCAGATGTGGGCTAGGCATTTATTAATGGCTGTGAGTTCGGCTGTAAATATTGAAGATAAGTTGTAAACTTTGAATTGAAAACAGGGGTTAGATTTGGAATTTAATTACCTTATATCTTCACCAATCTTTACCAGTACAAACCAAACATTCATAATTCTGCAAATAATCACAATTTCCTATCTAAGCTTGAAACTGAATTTCCTCAATTCAATTACTTCTATACGGATGATTAAAAGATTCATGATGCTGTTAGGTGCTCAGTCTATTGAGATATTTATTAATCGCATTAGAAAATGATTAAAGGGACTCAGATTTTAAAAATAACTTTTTGTTATAATAAGTTGTTATAAAACTTGTTGTGTTGTCAAAGTTATCTTATCGCTTTCCAATTACTGCCTACGTCTTCAATCTACAGTGCAGATTCCAAGTAGGTTCGATGCTGAGCCAAGTGGAGTCAGTGATTATCAGTCAGGAGAAACTTTAGTAGTTGCTGAGAATGGTAAATTTTGTTTTTAACATGATTCCCTGATTTCTGAATTTTCGTTACCAATGAAATGCTTTGATTGACTAATTACAAAAAAGAAAATATTGAAACTAGAACTTTAACTTACTGATAGGAGACTGATGGGTGAGAGTGAATCTTGCCAGATGCATAGATGTTTCAGCATGGAGCCCTTTCTTCAACTTTCGTCTTTTATGTAATTATTAATGTTCTTTTTTTCCATTTTTTAGGAGTTAATATAGCTTTTTAAATCCATCTACTCAACCTAAAACTCAGAATGTTATTGACCGTTGAAATAATTTAATAATTGAAGAATTTCGTCTCGACAAAGATTAGCTTGTTCTGTCTGATTGGCTTATTGAAGAGAACTTCCTATTTAACAACGAGTTGTCGTTTAGCTGAAAGTAAAATTATTCCTTTGGTGTTGGAAGTACTCTAACTGCTTTCGTTAGGTCACATATATTTACATATTTATACTTGTGAATCAGCATTTTATGCCCGAGTTGTATAATCCTATTCCTCCAAGAGACTCTGCCTAAATTAAGGTGCATTTTTGAAAGCATTTACATACAAATATATTTAATTCAAGGGACATATCAATTTAAATAAGTGCACACAGTACTATTTTTACCAAACTAGTTAATTAAAAGTTTGTTGTATAAGAAGTATTTATGGGTCCATTGAGTCTATTCATTTATTTTATTAAAAACCCATATTGAAGTTCCATATTGATTCGTTAAACTTTATTAAAAGAGAAAAGATTTTTCTAAACACGTCGAGTTTTAAGTTCTCTTATTATATAGTGTATGTGTTATATGATGAAGAACTGATATTTGCAATTTCAAGTACATTTAGTTTATTACACTATTTTTTATTGATCTATTGCCAAAAAAGACGTGCCAGTCAAATGCTATCACAAGTAACTTGAGCTGTGAAAGAATTGTAACTGTTTACATTTGGAAAAACTTGAAAATTTCCAAGAATTTATGTTTCTATGCAAAATAAATAAGACCTTCGAAATTGAGTTCGCTTGAAATAACGTTTTAGAACACCTCAATCCTAATTTGTTTTTGCTCTGGAAGAGTGAGTGAACGCAATTTTCGGTGTTAGAAAATATGGCATGAATTTGGGGGCTGGTAAAACGAACATAACTAAGCTACTGTAGTAGTTTCTCATAGAAGTTTCTTCAAATATTTATGGGAAGAAACAATTTGGTTTTTTTATCGATGGGAAAATGCCAAATATTCCTTTATTTTGTGACATCTTTAGGACGGCCCTTTAGTCTGTTGGTCACTTATTCTCAGAAGTAGTTTAGGTATAGACTGAAAAATTCCAAAAAATTGTGTTTTATAAATGATTTAAGATAAGCTCGGTCAAAAATCAGTAACCTGTATGATAAGTTGATTTTAAAAATTATTAAATTGGTTAATAAATAAAGCAAAAAATAAGAAATACAGAAAGTTTGAGTTTTTATTCCGGATTTTTGTGTTAAAACTGTGATCGAAACAAGTGAATACTTAAAGCATGTTTCTTGTACGCGTCCTTTTGTAGGTGTTTAACATTAGTTAGAAGATGTCTTTAGATACTGGTCTAGAAAAAGCATAAGAAAGAAGTTATTCTAAATAACTTAACGCCTTCAGGATGTAATAACAGGATATAATAAACAAATTATAAATTTATTCATTGTAAACATGTTTTGTAAGGAATACGAAAAAATAATAATTATCTAAATTAGAAATTGAAATGCAGTGTCTTAAAAGTATCACATTTCGGAAAAAGACTTTTTTGGCAAATTGTACTTATTTATTTATTTTTTTTTTATTTATTTTTATAATATTTATTTATTTTTTCCGCATATTATTTAATAATATTAAGTAGAAATGATGTGTTGTAGATGCAATATAAAATTTTATAAGGAGTAAATAGAAGTAAGTGCACTCATTGAAGGTCTAATAAATAGTATATATGAGAAAATATTTACTGTTGCAAATAGTCAATTACTTGAAAATGATTGTTTATACAAACTTTATACTGTGAATGTGTGTAGAGTTAGTTACTTTTCATACAATAGTTTTTGGTGACACCATGTGTAAATGTATGTGTAAATTTTTTTTTCGATTAACTCGTTAGAAATTGTATTCAAAATAATAAAATTCTTTTATAACGATAAAAACTTCATATTCCAAAATGTTTCCTGAATTACTAAATCGGATGAGGAGACTGTTTTATATTTTATTATAAATTAAAAAAATAACATTGTTTTGGTAGCCTTTAATAGTTACAATAATTTGATTTAAAACTATGGCAACACTTTTCTTGTTCAAAGAAATCCGTTGTATCGAAGATTATTTTCATATTTACCTCCAGAGATCTTCCCCCAGATTAATTTCTTTCTCGTTTATCATCTACTGATGGTCACGAATGTTATTTGTAAATTAACAAATAATCATTTTCATTGTGAAAAGGTTCACATAAAATGTTTAATTTCATAGGAAATATCCTTCCCCCAATACTAAATTTATAAAAGAATTTACAAACAGAGTTTTTTAAATAAGCAAAATAAAATGTCTAAATCTTCCAAATTATATTAAACTTTTAGTTTACATAATTTTGTGTTTCAAAAGTTTGTATCCTTTCATTCAAAAAAATATTTAAATATAAATTGTTTGAAGAATAATTGAAGTTCTAATTGTCTTTTATTTATGTTTGAATATTAAATTTATTCTATTTAAATTACTTTACTACGTTTATTAAACGAAACAGAGTCAACAATTCTCTTTTTCAAAAAAAAAGAAGCATAAGGAATCAGTAATTGTGAAAAATTTCCACTTCGTAAATACCACATTATCGCTTCTCGGCCTTTTGGCTAAGATCTAAGTGTAGTAAACACCATTATAAATTATTTCCTTCCAAAAGTACCACTGGGCTTCCAATGGCTGTTAGGTGTGTTACGTTGTGGCTTATGAAAAAGGTGTACAATGTGAAGGGAAGTCCAGAATGCGGTAGAATTCTATTTTTAATAAAGAGATAATCTATTTTATTTATTAAATGTTACCGTTTTATTTAGAAAATATACTTCGTTTTTGTACCAATTAACTGCATTGCACAGTTTCAGAAACAATAAACACTGACAAATAAACAACAATAAAGTAATAAAATTACTTAGTATGTATACTAAGCACACAAATTTAAATACTATTGCACTGATTCCTATTTTTGTAAACAAAATTGTTTAATTTTCACTTTCCCTTAAGAGACAACTCGTATTGTATTCTCACCTCATTTTTTCAATATTTCACAATTTTATAAAATAAATAATTGAAAGAGCAATTGAATTCATAGAGTGCAAAATATAAGTTAGATAGCTCTAAGCACATTCCCAAGCTTAACATATTTCATTTCCAATAATAAACCTCGAAGACAAGAAGCATTTATTCAAAAAATAAGATGTCTTAATATAACTTCCACCTTCTTCCAAGGCTACCAACAAAGAAGTGCTGCTGGACTAGTAGACCTTTTAATACGCATTGTGTCCATAAAAGCCTTTCTGCAAGCCAGGTGGTTCAAAATTCAGGAAATGCTACTAAGCTGAGAACCATTTTGAAACCCTTTTACCTGTTTTTAGCCTGTTGAAAATTATTTGAAAGAAAAAACTTGTTTTTTATCATTAATATCAGGGGCTCTGGAGCACAAATCTCAGTTAGCAAAGTTAAGTTCATGGAATACGTGAAAAATTGCATGGAAAATTGAAAACATGGAAAAATGCATTTTCCGGTGATGGAAATCCATTCCAACATTTAGGACTGACTCCTGAAGTCCTTCACAAACACCTAGTACCTTCACAGGGATGTGAAGGAATCATTACTTCACTTAATCAACTGTTAATAATTTTTTTTTATGCTACTGAATACTATCTTACCTTTATTGCTTTTGTTCTATTTTACAAGGAAATCCTTTGCATAGTTAGGAATACAGTATTAATGAATATCAGGGACGTTTAGAAAAAAAAAAAAAAAATCATGAAAATGTCAAGCATTGGAAAAGATTTTGTTTTTTGTTTAATCATGGAACAATCAGTGTCTGTCATGCCTTTAAGTCATGTTTATTTCTTTTGTCAAATCACCCTCCCATAAAACATTTTTATTATTAGAAAAACAAAGAAGGCAAATTTCCCTTGATGTTTTCTTGTGTTAAGTTTACTAATTTTATCACGTTACTTTCTTACCATATGAGTTAATTTACCCACTCTGAAACGGTTGTGACTTATTCCTTTGTACCAAGAAGCAATTTTCGTCAAAATTCATGTACATATTTATGCTTATTTCTTTAAACCATTGTTTTTAGGAACCATCACTTTTTAAAAAGAATAAATTAATAATCTACGAAAATGATGTATTAGGAAATTACGTTTCCAAAATTATAAGAAAAAAATTGAAACAGTAGCATAAATTATATATATATAAAGGGGGGCTTCAAGGGACTAAAAATAAATAATAATAATTTAGCAGAACAAATTTATATAAAACATCTTAAATTTGATTAATTTATCACAAAGTAAAAAAAAAAAAAAGTTAAAAAATTATAACAAAAATAATACCGGCCAATTTAGTGATGCACGGTCTTTTAAAGTAGCAACTTTTTTTTTATAGCTTATGTTCACTCTGAGATTAAATAATTTATCTTCTTATTATGTTATGTTACATACAAATAAATAAATACAAAATTTATGAAATGCAATATAGGATTTGTGTTTCTTAATGGAGGACGAATCTCTTGATCGTATAACATTCACTTTGATAAAAGCCGTTACATTAAGGTAAGCAATAATAAAATTATAATAAATATATTTTTTCTATGTAATTCCAAAATTGTACACTAGAAGATTGATGGCGCTTATGTATACGTATATTTGAAAAGACTTTTCAACACCATTTATTTAAGTATGAAATCTAAAATTAAAGCAACAATCTAAAATCAGCCTTACTCGATGCTTGAATAGAACTTCCATTATGATTACCACCAGTATACCTAGCTATCTTACGGGTACCTTTTCTAACTTATTATAAGCCAAAATAATTCATTAAAACTGAGAGAAGTAAAAAAAAAAATAGAAAATGAAATTTAAGTGCTCCCGCAATGAAAAACCTGCCTCCCTTAGGGCACAAAATAAATATAACCAGAATTTATTTAAATTTTTTCTTTCTTTTTTTTTTAATCACTTGTCAATAATTATTTAAACATACACTTTTACTCTTTACAAAAAATTCATAGTGCTACTGAGTCTAATTTTAATTTCATTTACAAAATGGTTTTTATTTATTTAAATTTTAATTTTTTTTAAATACAACTCAAGCATTTCCTCCCCGAAAAAGGTAATTGTTAACAAAAAATCTCATATTAAAAACATAATCACATGTTATTTACATTTAATGTTTTGTGCCACTCTAAGTCACTCCCATTCAGTTGTTCCTGGAGGTTTTGCTGTTAAGTCATACAACACTCTCGATATGCCAGGTATAGACGCTACTTCAGACATCATTTTCTGAACAATCTGTAAAAATAACATTGATATTATGTAAAGGGTAAAAAAAAAAAAACACCTAGGTTAAAAAACTATTTTTTCTGCAACCGTGTAGGAATGTTCTCATTACTCAATTAAAATCAGCTGTGTAATTAATGCCCAACTTTACCTTACTAGTGGGGAAAAATTCCCATTAGTGTCACTTTCCTCACTAGTGAGTGGAAAAACTTTATTGTGCTTCCTTGATATAAGAAGTTTTGTTATTAACATAAATATTTTCTGTAAAACTTTAATAAGCTTATTTAACGTAACTAAATAATTAAAAAACGAATGTTAAAAAATAAAATAAAAATTGAAAGGAATATAGAAATAAAAATAATATTTTAATAAATAATTAGATATTTTTAATTATAACAGTTAAAAAGGTTATAGTAGTACCTTATAGAAATTTAAAATGGATTCTAGTGATTCCTGTTTAGTTTTTTTCTTTCAGTTAATAACCCTAATGGTTGCAGAAAAAAATATAATATTTAACTCGAGTGTAAAGTATTTTCCACACTTGTTAAATAAATAACTATTCCTTTCAATTCAAAAATGAAAAATAATTTTTCCCCCACTTAAAGCAGACATAAAACAAGTAAAAGAAAATTGAACTGCTGATTTTCTAAGTGAGAGTACTAAAGTGCAACAACTACATTCTTTAAGAAGTGAAAAAGAAACCCCGCGTTGCAAAAGGAAGTAATCGTTTATAGTACTACTCCGACAGATAGCTGACGCTCCTTTCTACGTGACTAACCTCACTCTTCACAACGACCTTAACATCCCCTTCGTACACCAACTCGCAAAGATTAAATATCAAAAATTCCATACTGCTCTCTCCAACTGCTCCAATGCTCTTATACTGTCTCTCGCCTCCTCTGACAATCCTTCTAACTATCCTCCTCGCCGACTGAATCGCCAGTGGCCCCGCTTCTTCCTTGAGGTCTGAAGACCTAAAGATCATTATATCCCGTAGAGAGTGCTACCACAGGGTAGTTTCTCTCCTCCTGCTCTTCACGTACCAATTAATCTTGTACTTCCTGATTTACTTATTGTGTATATGTATATACAGATTGTAGATAACTTAATAAATTAAAAAAAAAAAAATCGTTTATAGTTGTTACATTATTATTTATTTAGCTTTTGTGTTTATTTGGAGAAATAACAGATAATAACAGATCATAAATCCAGACATCCCAGGAAGGTGGTTAGACTTTCATGATATAAAATAGAAGTACAGAAAAAGATCGCGGGAACACCAGATACTTGTTGAAAGCAATAATGAGGACAGAAATAGCATTTCGCGTATAAACCCCATGTCGCTCTTCAGAAAACTAATTATCATTTATCATTTATCCTCAATACTAATATGTTATCAAGTATAGAAGGTGTTTACGATACAATCACTTTCAGGACCTCTGTAAATCCAGAATATACATGTGTGAATTGCAAAAAATACCATAATATTTCGCATAACTTGTCCAGCATAGGCCAACTCTTCATATGGCAAGGGGCCTATTCTATAGAGACAAGAGCCTCCAAACAATTCTTTTTCACAATAAATTAAGAATAAAATGAGTCATAAAGTAAATAGTTGATAATCAGAGTGTCCAGGCCGTAAATGCTTGAGAGAAAAACCCAAAATACAAATCTCCGATTACAGAAAACGTTCCACGTATCCGGCCTTACTTAACATAATCTTCTTTAAAAAATACTCTTTAACAGTGATTTAGACATAACAGAGTGTACACCTTCTAGGGAAGTAGGGTTCGAATCTGATCGAAAAACAGCCCCCACACACAGACTTTTTTCCACTTGAGAGATTTTCTAATACTGGGCGCAAGGATCCGCTATTACAGTTGGCGTCGGAAGTGCCGAACTTAATAATACTTATATTTTATTATAATAAAATGCTGAATACTTACATCAACAGGAATATGAACACCAGGAACAGCAGGTATTCCTGTCATGAAATCTTGTGTTATAAAAGGGCGGATAACAATGGATCGTTGGCAAGAAGGTGCTCTTAGGGCAGCATCTCTGTCAAAGTGTAACGGCAGTAAAATGACCGGCATTTGTGAAACCTTTCGCATATATTCGCTGTTATTTAATACCTGAAAGAAAAATTATATATAGTTAAGATTTGTGAATAGTAAAATCAAAAGCACCATATCTAGTAGCTTCATTTAATGTCTTTCTGTACAACAAATATTTAGATTATCAGTTAAGTAAGTGTACGCCCACTGCCTCCCAACAAGACTGAATCACAAGTTCATAAATTATAACAAGTTTTTCGTATTTAAAATTTAAATTTTATTTCAGTGAATATTTTTTTAGAGTTTACATATGATAGAAATTTTTAAATTTTTTTGAGGTGGCTTCTCCTTACATTTTTTATAGGCGCTAATACTGTTAAATGTATGACGAATTCAAGTGTTATCTGTAGTGAGAGAACTTATTGTGGAGGCCGGCACCGTGTTGAATGATAATCTCTTTATCAATCAAAGGAGCTGACCGCAAATGGCCTCCCACTTCAGTACAGTCAAACAACCGATAGCACAGGCAATCAATACAATGAGACTAAACTTTTGTAATCCCTTCCCTATATAACAATAATTAAAATTTTCCGAGATATCTCTATTCCATCTCCCAGCAGAAGTTTCTGTTATGCATACAAACGATTCCCACAGTATAGCGCTCAGCAAGCTGGAGCCGTACTCAAGGTAGAAGTTATCAACTTCTTCTACCCAGGCAATCTTGAATGGCACAGAACTGATTTGAGTCTGATTGGCCTAAGCGTAATTTTTCCAGGATTTAGGAATCCTAGATTCCAATTCAGATTAGTACCTCTTGGATGGAGTTTTAATTTCGTTCTTCAAAAGCGAATACGCCTTCTTTCCCACAGATTCCTCGATAAGTATCTAAAATATATTTAGCTTAATTCTTAGAGAATGCCGAAAATATGCTTGATATGACCAAATAGAAAAATCATTAAAAGTTATAAAATAAAGTTTTACTACAATAATTGAGAGTACTTACCTGAGTAGCTAGATGATCCGCCTGTCTCACTGTAGCAAGAACATGGGTAGTCAAATAAGTAGGCGTAATATCCTGTACGGGATCTTTCACTAGTCCACCTCCAATGTAGCAAACACGATTAACGTTATGACATACTCTTGGTATCAATTTTGAAAGAATTATTAGATCTTGCCAATCTGGATCCTTTTCGCTAGAAATTCCTACTACGTAATTGTAACTTCTGCAGTCTCCCTATGTATAAATATTTATTTATTGAATTAAATTGTAGTAGTTTATAACAAAAACAAGAATATTCCAATATTACCTGCACTCCAACACTTCTTATAGGAAGGACTGTAGCGGCCAGGTGTTGTTTACTAGAAACTTTACGAAGCTGAAGCCTTTCCTCTTCACTTGTAGCATTTTCTACACGATTTAAAAGCGCATGATTCTAAAAACAAGTAGCAATACAAAAAATTATTTAAAGAATATGTTGAAAAAGAATGGTATAAACCTTTTTTTAAAGCTAACCTTTTGTAACATCTGATCATATTCTACAATGATTTTGACGAGAACTTGGGTTTCAGAAAAATCCCTTTCCATGTATGGTTCGTCTCCGCAAAGTACTCTTATTGCAAGGCCAGGACCAGGAAATGGATGCCTCTTCACAATATCCGCTGGAAGGCCTACATCTTGTCCCAACATGCGTACCTATAAAAATGCCCAGTAAGTCCTAAATATAACTACAACTCTTTAGGAAAAAAATGCCCTCCCTTGGAAAGTTATCAACTCGGCTTCGAGCGTCCCAAATAAGCTAGATATTAAAAAATATTCTTAACGAGTAAATTCATTTTGTGTAAAAATTACCTCATCTTTGTGAAAATCTTTAAGAGGTTCCACAACTCTTCCTGAATCTCGAAGAGTTCGCACAAGTTGTGAGTCATTATGATGTGTCTTGATTACGTGCGCTTTATTAGAGGCAAGATGAGATGCAGATTCAATTAAATCTGGTCTTAATGTTCCTTGTGCTAAAACTACTTCTTCTACACTTAACTTCATGTCAGCTATTACATCGTTGGCCACCTGCAATATTTTAATAATTTAGACGAACAGTTTTTTTTCTTTTATACTAAAACTGAATTAAAAATAAATTTAAGATTAAAACAATTGCCTCAATAAATATGTCTCCAATAATTTTTCGTTTTTCTTCTGGATTCGAGGTCATGCATAACATCTTAGTAACGGTTGTTCTAGACGTTGGATCGTTTTTATCTGCTGGCAAGGTAGTTGTTCCATACATGAATTGTTTCGATGCATTAATTACTGCAACAATGTTTGAAATATTATTATTTATTTATTTACTAACAAACTTATAGGTAAATACCTTTAGCTGGGAGTTGTAACAAAAATGCACAAACAGTAAAAAATAAAAATAAAGTAAAATAAAGTAAAATAAATAAAAAATAAAATAACATTTCATTAATACGGTAATAAAAAAAAGGAAACTATTCTTTATGAGGTAAAAAAGTGGAAAACTAAAAAATAATTCATTGACATAAGTGTCAATAGCTTAAGTGAAAAATAGCTTAATTAGTTAAACATACTCGTAAATTACTCAGCAGTTATCACCCTAAGAGCAAAGAACTTCTGAGCTTCAGAGCTTGTTACATAAAACTGTAAATATCATTAATTTGATTCACACTATTTATATCTAACAACTTGAGAAGGTTATCATTTTTAGATTCATTTGAAGAATAGTACGAGTTGAGAAAATGGACTTCTAATGGGTAACATTCAAAAAACGAAATGAACAACTGAATCTGGAGAAAAAAGAGTTACAAATGAGGCAAAGATTGTTTTCACAAAATTCATAATAGGTTTCATTAATATAGAACCTAGCCTTGGATAAATATATAAGCATTAAACATTACTAAAGTCTGAAATATTACAGTACCTCATCACTTTGTGTACTTTACCCCTAGATCGCCATTATTTTAAAATACCTATTTGTTTCAATATATATTTTAAATGCATTTAAGCATTAGTAAAAGCTTAAGGTTACACAGAAATTAATTAAAATTCTAAAATATCAATGCATTGGTGAAAATTAGTCACCAATTAGAATGTTTTACCTTTCAGATCTATTCCCAGTTTGTTGAGAGATTGTTCTACTTTAGCACTTTCCCCTTTCCTCATGAATCCATTATCTATATGCAGAGCTATAACTTGCTCTTTTGGCAGCGCCTTGTGTAGTAGTGCTGCACAAACCGCAGAATCTACTCCACCGCTAACTAGTAACTAATAATATAAAAAAAAGTGTATAAATGTTTAGAATTCTGCCTGCTCCAATGCTGCCATTATAAATTAGGGTGCTTTTGCAATAGAACAGAAAAAGATAGTATATTACTTACTAGAACTTTACTTTTACCAACAGCTTCTTGAATATATTTTATACATTCAAGTTCCCTACTCTGTAGGGTATAATTTCCTGTCAAGCCTGACACTTCAAACAGAAATGAATGCAGCATTGCTTTACCATTTGTTGTTAATTCCACCTGTTAAAAAAAAAAAAAAATGATCAAACTTAGTGCTGCACAATACAAACGAATAACAATTTCTATTTTTAGGAAAATATAAATTATTTTACCTCGGGATGAAACTGAAGTCCATATAACCTCAACTTATCATTGGCTATTCCTGCCACTAAATTACCAGAATGAGCAGCAATCTTGAAAGACTCAGCTACTTTATCAATACTGTCGCCATGAGTTAATAAAACACTTTGGCTTTTCTCTAAACCTCTAAAACGTTCAATTATTTTTTCACTTTTGTACTATTAAGTTTATTATTCACAAGAAATATTAATTAAATTCTTACTTAAAAAGAATACACTTTTGATCAATATCTACAGTGAATTGTCCATCTTCTCTAACATCTTTCCTTATTACCTGGCCTCCAAACTCTTTATTCATCATTTGCATCCCATAGCAAATACCTAAAATGAAAAGCCAAATCCGCAAATTTGAATCACTGTATACTATGGAAGAACATAAAAGAAATTCTGATTCTGACAAGTAACATTAATTCCCAACCTAGAACTGGTAATCCTATTCTAAATATATCTGCATCGTATCGCGGTGCATCTTCTGCATAAACTGAGTTAGGTCCACCTGATATAATAATTGCCCTGAAAATAGAACACATATTTAAGAAAACATTAGTGCTGAACAATGTAGTATTAGGCATACCAATTAAATTACAATGTAAGGACATAATCTTTCAGGGGAATGTATAGAGATTGGAAAAGTGGGCATATTCTTGTAATTTTTAGAACAAGAAGAATTTCTTGAAATTGATTCTCTTCATAGAGTTATTTTGTGATAGTTTTCTTCACTTTTCAAAGAATAGATTTTTATAGAAATATCCATACAGACAAGAACTCTCGAATTATAGGAGTTAAATAACTCAGCAAAAATATATTTTTCACATCTTTGGGGATATTATAAGCACAAATTTTTCCAATGAAATGAGTTTTATTTTTTAAAAAAAATCCTAATGTCACTAATTGCCCATTTGAAATACTTCACACTCCATAGGAATTACTTTTAATAATGTCGTACTACTGTCCACCTATTATTTAAATAAAAATGTGCATCGCTGATAGCGAACGATGTTGGAAAAAGTAGAGAAAGAACCTAAATTAATTATATTTCCAATTAAATAATATTTTATGTAGATAATATATTTTTTAAAAAGCACTCTTACTTATATCCTTTTTCTTTTAAATTAAACGCTGGGGTGTCAAGTGGTAGAATTTCTGTTTCCACACATAATTCTCGAACCTTTCGATCAATTAATTTGCCATATTGTGCACCTGCATCCAATATAGCAACCTTGTCCCAACTACCGGCACCATTAATTCTGAGCTTGTCTTCCATAACCCGTAACCTGTAAAGCATGGGTTACAATAGGATTATTGATACATTAGATTGGATAAAGTAAGTCTTATAAATACTAGTCCCAAAATAGCAGAAGAGGAGATAATTCTAAAGAAGACAATAATTAAAGCGACCAAGATTTAAAAAAAAAATTAAATAAAAATATAGAACAAATTGCTTGCAAAGAATTAAAATTGTTCATTTAACAAACTTAAAAGTACACTGCCCAACTTTTCAAAAAAATTATTTTAACAGAGCTGCCAGCAAATTTAAATTACATTTTATAAATTATTCCATTCTATTCAGTAATAATTTGATTGGGTTTATATCAACGGTGCTAACTACACACAAGACAACGAAACTTACACCAATCAGACCCTAATAACTCACATTCCAGCTAATCTCACTTAATAAAAAATGTGTGATGACTGAGTTTTGATGACTATAACCTGAACGGGTAACATCATATAGAAATCAACCCAACGAAGGTAAAGGCAGCTGAAATTAGTAAGTTGGACACTGGAGAAATGAAAAGGCATGAAGCGAAATAAAAAAAGAACATGCATTAATCTTAAACTTTGAATCCTAGCTGAAATATAAAAATAATTTTTATAAATTTTTATAATTCCAGAAGCAAATTTAAATTGTTCCTAATGTGCCTTACAAAATAAAGAAGTTTACATCTCATTGAGGCTTTTAATGAAAAAAACTAATTGTTTAATCACACGTTTAGGTTGGGGAAAGTGAAGATACAAACTATATATAAGAAGTGTAAGTCATAAAATTTCTATGTATGAATGTTGCCAATTATTATTTAATGCAACTCTTCCGTTTTATTTCTATTTAAAATTAGTTTTAAAAGTACATTATCACAACTGTTAACATTACCATTAGCGGTGAACTTATGGATCACTTAATGGTAGAATACACGGTTCTACACGCTAGTCACCTAAAAACTGGCACAGAATTTAAAAAATAAATACTAACCTTTTATTGCATACAGTACAAGATAAACGAAAGGCTATAAAATAAGTAAATTCACAAAGTTATATATGCCGCAACCAGACCTTCCTCTCTTCTATACACATGCTTGCTTACTAAATTACAGAAGACTGAAGTTCCAATCGTCAAACTCAAAGTCATTAAACTGATTACATCAAATACAAATGTTAGCCTCCATAACTTTTGAAGCTAAAAAGTGATAATTAATTATATGTTAATGTCAAAATTTAAAGACATTAAAATAAAAATAAATTCCATAGATTAATCCCGCGAAATTCAAATTAAAAATTAAACACTACTAATCACGGTTTTAAACATCTCTTGAAAATCTATTTTTATGTCGAATTCAAGGTTAAAATAGAGTGTATTATAGATACAATATTTTCATTATAACACACATTTTTTGATTAATATTTGAAATATTTATCATACTTTTATAAATGAGTAACATGAAAGAAAAACTTAGAAAGCAGCGAGGAAAGAATTTTTGGCATATTTTCTTAATGTTATAATACCATTGGAAATGTTAATAAAATGATAATATAAAATCTGGTACAAATATTCTCAAACTTTCTCCTAGCTCAGTTTAGGAAAGAAATTTTTTGAAACCATTTTGGGCGAGAAATGAGGTCCGATGTGAAACTACAAGACTGACCTTCCGCAATTCGCGTAATAAAATTTTCTACGAACTATTTTTGCAAAAAAAAAAAAATCGTTTAAAAAATACATATAATTCGCAATAAAGTGGCACTTCTGCTCAATGGACTTTTTACTAATTTATAATTTAACTTAAATATTTATTTTCAGTTAATAAAATAAGATAATGAAACCGCTCAATACACATACACTGGGCCAAAAAAGTCTGTGAACACTAACCTAAATTTTATTACTTTTATTATTATCTTATTAGAAACTTCTTTTATTTTCAAATGAAATATACTATTCGATAGAGAGAAACCAGAGTTTTTCATTTTATATTCAATCTTTTATTTTTGTTCAGCAGGAATATCACAATTAAATGTTTAACAAAACAACACCCCAAACGAATGCAAAAAAAGTCTGTGAACAGCTGTATAAATATGTAAAAACATTAAGATAACAAACAGAAAAACGATTGAATAAAGTTTCAAAGTTCTCTATTGTATTGTAGAAACCACTACAGTCAGTTTTGTGAATAAATAATCTAATTAGTACATATTTAACCACTAATATGGAAGTTCCCAGACCAATTCGAGAACTTATTGTGACGTTGCGAAATGAAAGAAAAAGTATTCGAGAAATAGGGAAGATAGTTCAAAAAAACCCTTCAACGGTGCATAATATAATTAAAAAGTACGGAAATGTGATTAGTAGGCCACGCAGTGGACGGCCACCAAAACTTAATTCCTTTCATAAACTGCAAATTCTGAAGTCTGTTCGAGAAGAACCCAGGACAAGCGCTCAAAAAATCAGTCAAGAATTATCAAGTGGTTATGTGTAAGCGTAACACCACATACAATTAGAAATAAATTACATGAATACGATTATTGCGGTCGTGTCCCGAGGAAAAAACCTTTAATCAATAAAATAAATAGTAACCGCCGATTGGATTTCGCGAAAGAATATGTTTCTAAGCCTTCTAGTTTCTGGGAAACCGTAATCTTTTCAGATGAGTCGAAATTCAATGTATGTGGGTCTGATTGACGACAAAAAGTGTGGCAAAAAAGAAATGAAGCTATGAAAATGAAAAATATGAAGCCTACTTTTAAGCATGGGGGAGGCAACATTCTGGTGTGGGGTGCATGAGTGCTAAAGGAGTGGGCAAGTTAGATCTAATTAATGGTATGATGGACCAATATGTGTATGTGGATATATTAAGACGCAATTTAAAAGAAAATTCAAAAAAATTAGGGTTGGAGGGAACGTTTGTCTTCCAACAAGACAATGACCCGAAACATACCGCACCAAAAACTCGGGAATGGCTTTTAAATAATACACTCTGGCGCCTAAACACCCCTCCACAAATGCCAGACCTTAACCCAATAGAACATTTGTGGGATGAAATCAGCCGCGAAATAAATAAACGAGGAATAAGAAACCGTGAACAACTAAAAAACGCTATTTTAGAAGAGTGGGATAAAATTCCAACATTGACGACCACAAAATTATTAGGATCGATGAAAGCTCGTTTGTTGGAAGTGATTAGGAACATAGGAGGTCCTACAAGTTTTTAAAATTTATAATTCACGTACAATGTGTAACAATGATTTATTTCTGCAAAGTGTTCACAGACTTTTTTTGCATTCGTTTGGGGTGTTGTTTTGTTAAACATTTAATTGTGATATTCCTGCTGAACAAAAATAAAAGATTGAATATAAAATGAAAAACTCTGGTTTCTCTCTATCGAATAGTATATTTCATCTGAAAATAAAAGAAGTTTCTAATAAGATAATAATAAAAGTAATAAAATTTAGGTTAGTGTTCACAGACTTTTTTGGCCCAGTGTATGTACATAAGTGACGGTGTGAAACTTAACCCCTATCTCATTCTTTTTTCAGTGGAAAAATTGTTCTCAGAAAATCTTTCTAACAAAATTTAATAAAATCGAATAAATCTGCACATTCGCAATGATTAAACCAATTTAAAAAAAAAATAGTGATAGCTGGAAAAAAAATCAACTTAAGACGTTGTATTTGTGTTAAAAATTACAGAAAGAGAAAGCAAAAATATTTTGGGGAGTATATTGTATACGATTATGCAATATTTCAGTATAAACGTTTTCGCTTTTTCAAGCATCGGATTTTGAAATTTTGATAAACATTGTTTTAAGTCGTTGACAAACTTTACCTGAGTCGTCCTAGCCTAGGCAGCGAAACAATCGTGCTCAAAAGATGTTAAAATTAGTAATTTATGACAAAATATTATTAAGGTTTAATCTATTTTCCCCAAATTTTAATTGGATGTATTTACATTAATACCGCCGTCAAAATCAAAGGAAGGAAGTATCCACTTAACATTGTAAGGATTTGGATCGGGAATTTGATTTTGCATCAATTGACATAAAATAAACTGACTTGTTTGAAGAAATTAAAATTTCTTCGATGTGTTGGAGAGCTACTCTAGAAAATGTATTACCTTCTGATGTAAAACGTTTCAAGGTACTTCCAACTACACTAGTCCACAGAAAATCTTGGTGTAAGCTTAAGAATTCCAGCTATCATGATGTCGCTTCGGTAGAACGCCTCTTTTTTTGTTTCAAATTGATAAAACTCATCTTTCGTCAAGAATAATCCTCTTTAATTTAATTTTCAACAAATTAGAAATTACGTGAAAAACTAGACAAATCACTTAACCATTGGAGAAAACCAAAAGGCGCCGGTAAAACTTCTTCCGAATGCTCTACTTCTTAAGTTCTTCTAAAGTTTTGTAGAAATAAAAATTGCCTGAAATTATAAATTTTTAGCAGTAATTTTAGTAATTCATTATAAATTTCATTGTAGAAGTTAGAAATAAGTGAAAAATTCTATATATTCTATATTAGAAATAAGTGAAAAAAAGTAAATGAGATGGTTTTTTTTTATATCTTATTGTACGAAAATGAGATTGGGTGTATAAGAAGCAATGAGAAGATTCGATTGACCCATCAGGATTCCAAAAAAAAAAAAAAAAAAAATTGAAAGATAAGGTAGGCCTTAGGAGAAAGAATCAGCTTAAGTAATCAGCTAATAGTGGAATGCTGTGGAAAAAAGTTCTATAAAGATTAGGAGTCAGAAGATGAAGGAAGCATTCATTGCAATGATTATTTAATTATAAAGATAATTCAAAGATAAATTCACGTTTTCTACTGAAGGAATTCAAGAAATTTCCATTTCAGGAAAAAACCACACGGTGTAAAAACAGAAAATTATGGATGAAAAATTTCTCATGAGCATATAAATGTTAATGATAAATTTTTAAAGGAAGAAGCCTCAATAACGAAGTAAAAAAAGATTTTATATAGCCAATTAAAAATGAAAATTTTCAATCTTTTAAAAGAATTTATTTCATGAATTAAAAGTTTTCAATTGAATAATGAGATAAACTAATTACATCTTACATAAGAACAACCTTCAGCAAAAATGACGCGAGAAGATATCTTATAGTTTGTCTATTAATAAAACGATAAAACGATAAAAGTAGATTAATGGTTTCATTTAAAAAATAAATATAATTAATTCGTAATTAACCCCAGCATTTATTTGATTATCTAAACTGGTGTTTCATATGGTTGTAAAATTTACATAAGTAAAAATTTTTATACAATGATTATAATTTAAATATTTCCTTCCAGAGAGATTAGAAGTAACTGTAAACTTTACAATGTAAAGACAAACCTAACCATAAAATTAGCACATGCTTTGGCCTTTCAATCTCTTCAAAGTTATAAAATTTTAGTTAAAACAAAATTAAAATGCAGTTTTTATTACTACTATTTCTTTTCTAATCTTAGATTTCCTAGTATGTAATAAATAGTTACGCGTTACCAGCGAAATATATTATTATTGGTCATTCTTACTGGCAAAAAATTAGAAGACAATGCAGCATGTGTTTAAAATCACTGTTTTTCGCAGAAGATAAAAGTAGGTTAATATTAATAGAAATGGTAATGAAATTGCAGTTTAACATTGGATTAAGAGGTCCCTAAATTTTTGCAGACTTGAAAAATCACGCATGAAAACATCTTATTTACGAATGAAACTAGAATACGCTGAATGGTTCTTAGAACCATCTTTTCAGTTATAAGGAACTTGTTTGTATTATTATAACTTTAAATTATACAACTAGTTGAAAGTTCATTCAACGTTTAATTGCGAGGCTCGCAAAGCTACCTGGTACCGTGATACTAGGTTTTATTCCTGATTTGGACTTACGATTTAATTTCATGGTTTATAAAACAAAAAAATTATAGTAAAGTACGGTTGCTAGTCTTTTCAGTCTATGATACCTAATTTGTATGTTAAGTACGACAGAAAAAACAGGCAATACTTTTTTTTTACTAGCCCCTAGCGTAGATTAGATTGGAAAAGTGACGGAACCTATGCCCACGGCACCACAGCCACAAGATTGTGCCTTCCCCTTTTTTGGATCTAGTAGACGAAACCTCCCCTACTAAAGAGGTTGAGGACTTACCCTACTAGCTACTTTTGTGTTATTATCTCCTTTGGTCCCAAAGTTCCAATGGTTTCAAAGCGCAACCGCTGGTTTGCAACATAATCGAACAGCAAGTGAGAGGCCGTTTCCTCCTCTTCCAGACACAATCTGCACTATTGTCCCGAGCTCCATCTTGTACAGGCACCGTAGCGTAAGTTCATAAAAGTTTGAATTTACATATGAGTTCTATATAAAAGTTTAGAGTAATGAGGTTTTGCAGGCGTTCATCGACAGAACTGTCTTGAGAGTTTGAAATTGTCCTAGTATCTTTGTAGTGGTAGTGGCCAAATAAGTTTCAATCGGTATTTGAGTATCTAAACATTATTGCTACAAAATTATTACTATTTGTTAACTAGTCCGCTATTTGGCTTTTTCAACTGTGGGCGTACAGGTAGGAGGCATTATTTTCTGTTTTGAAAAAACATTCGAAAATGGTCCCAGAAAAAAATATGGTAAGTTTAGCTATAAGAAAACCCTAAGTTTGGAAGTAGTTTCTAACATTTTAACCTTCTTGTCGACACATATATCTGCTACAGAGCCTGCTTATCAGCATCATCTCACTTATACTATTTTGAATATTTATTTTTTATACTTCCTGTACATAAAGTATCATAATTAGAAACATCTTCAAATCACTACCATTTTTAAAAAATCTTTAAAAAAACTTCTTTAAAAAAAATGTTTGTGCCAAAGGTGCAGTAAATTACGTCTCTTGTAATATCAAAATAGACATTTGCTCACACACTTAATTAAAAGTACTGTAATCTGTTTTTGATAAATAGTTTTGTACCAAGTACCTTAAGTTTGAAGATATTTTGTAAACACACTTCAAACGCTATAAAAAACTAACCGGTAAAATAACCGTAAAGTATGAATTATAAATGCGGTACAGATCTTAGTTGTTATAGCTTTTACTTGTAATTATTTTCAACTTTTCAAGAATTTAAATTATAAAATTAGTAATTCAGAATAATGTTGATTTTCTTTAATAAAAGCAAATTGTTCAGCCTTGTAATTTGGCTTAAATTACTAGACTATGTAAAAGATCCATTACCAAAAAGTTTTCAAGCTATAAGAATTTCGGATAAAACCATATTGACGAAATAAGAATATATATGTGTACATATTAATTTCGACCATGTTTTTAATTCAGTTAATCAGAAACGATGAAGAAAGTACATAAATGAATAACAGATTAAAATTAAAAAATATTTCTTTATAAACACACATAATAGTAATTTGTTGTTACAAATTATTAATTAATATATTTAAAGTGAATATAAATTAAGTGATTGTTCTCCAAAATAAATTATTAATTTTGACATAAATTAAGAAAAGGTGTAAAAAAATTCCTCTTTGAAATAGTCAAAATTAGTTACTTTGGCATTCTAAGTATATACGACCAATCGTTTGGTAATTTATTCATCTCTAATATCCTCACAATGGGCTTCAATTTCTTCCTGCAACGAAACGTTTATTTTATTGATTACAAATATTTCAACAAAATAGAAAATAGAAATAGAGAAATAAAAAATGTAAAATAATAATTACTTCTTCGATTTCCATGCATTTCACCCACTCGTTAAGAGTAATTTCATGATCATTATTAGAATCACATCCGTCTAAGAATGGAGCTATACAATGTTCTAAAGCAACCAACGGTGCTCTGATTGGGAACAATTCGTGACGGGATACTGCCCTAAAATAAGGAAAATAATTGTTTTTAAATTTACCTTTAATAAATATGAATAACATCTTAGGTGACTGATAGACTTAAATGATGATAGTAACAATAAGATAAAGAGGATAGGGATTAGAGCAATGTACTTCCACGCGGAGATCCTGTGTTGGGTCCAAGCCTCCATGATCTTAGATGTTGACTTGTCTTTAAAAAATAATCATTAACGCCTATAATTTCAGGTTTAGGTCTAACTTCCGATCATTTGTCTGGGCAATGGAGGAAAGCTGTCGAACATTACTTAAATTTAATTACATTATCACATTAAATACCATCCAAAGCCAAGGCTGGGAATAGAACCCAGTAGCACATTACATCTTAATATCGCGCCTGTAACCACTCGGCACCATGTAATCTTAATAATTTAAGAAGAAGAAAAAAAATAAAAAGTTAACTATAGCTTTTACTCATACAAAACTAAGAACGGAACTCTTGAAATTAACGTACTAAAATAAATTTACTTGCGACATTTTAAGTAAACCCAGTAAATAATTTAAATACGCTAAAAAATTATGTACGTTCTAATTATTACAAAATAAATATTATTTAAACATTTGATTGGACTGAAGCTGACGGAATGCTGATCATCTTAACCAATTAAGGTGGTTCAACTTCACAAACTACTAAGATGCCACAAAATTAACTATGATGCAACAAAGAACACAATGATTTAGATAAAATAAATACAAGTAAACTATCTCTATCTAAGCATACTTCCAAAGGAAAGGGGAAGCCAGATTAATGGACCCTACATCTTGTATTTATTTGTCTCAAGATAAGAAACATAGTGAATTATTTTTATTTACATAAAAATAAATTAAAATAATTATTTATTCTACACGAATCCAATACTACTAGTCACCACGATCTTCATAGACTTACCGGTTATGACTAGAATCTAGATCGCACCACTTCCAAATTACAGCATTAGTCCATCTTTTCGTTAAATTAGTTTGAGCTTCACGTTCCATTTTTAAATAGTAAGGAGATAATTCATCTCTATCAGCCATATCTTGCATTACGTTAAAAAGCCAATCACGCATTCTTCTTGGAAAGTCTGCCATTTGCCCTTCAGTACATTCCTGTAAAGTATTATTTATTAGAGTATCTGATTTTTCTTAATGAATGGATTTCAACTTAAGGTTATTTTCGTATGAACCTTCTTTGTACACTGCCCAGTGATACCAAAAACTTGCATTAGGAAATATGGTGGAGGCAGTTAACAAGAACTTCCTGATCAGAAAAAAGAATCCATACATTTTTTAAAAAATTATTTTTATGGAAGAAAATATCCATAGTGAAAATGATTAGCGTTTCAAATTATTACAGAATGAAATCATTTAATATTTTTAAAATATTTTAAGAATTCTACACCAATAGCAAATTTTTTTCTATACGCTGATCCAAACTCCTAATGTTATTTATAATAAATATTACCTCCAAAAATTTGCATTCCCCATAATAATTAATGTGCATGTGTCTGTATTGTTCTTGTGTATCCTCAGGTAATTCTTGACATTTCTGGTCTCTGTATTTGCACCAACATCTCATTTGATAAAGAGCGCAATCGGAATTCCAAGTGGTATTAAGATTCGAGCAAACCTTTAATTGGATAAGAAAACCATGATCGGTATATATATTTTTTAAATGTATTCATGAGTTCTTCCTCTATAAGACCATTATTTGTCCAAAATTAACAAATAACTTCCTGACATTTTTATAATTCAAGACTTTAATAAAATCTATGTTTTCTACTATACACTACTTTACAGGAGTTTACTCCTTAATTTTTAGCGTTTTTTTTTTTTTAAAAACAAACAATTTTTGTGTAAAAAATGAAATATCATCTAATAATTTGTATTAAATAACTAATTTTAATATTAATCATCTAAATAATTCAATAATCTTGTTTATTTGTTTGAACCTTTACTCGATAAAACTTAACTTAGGATTGTTCTAAACAATTTCTTTAAAAGGGCACTTTAATACTATATATGGATTGTACTTGTATCTGTAGAAAACGAAATACAAAAAGTAGATGTGAATTACAAATATTATTGTATGGAAATACATCTACTAAAACCCAGTTTTGCGGTAAGAAAGAAAATAATAAAAAAGTCTACTTTTCTTCTAGGATCAGTTTCAAATGAACACTCTTCAATACATGTACAAAACGGTTGTCCATTTTCTGTTAATTTACAGACTTGCCCAGGACTGCAATGTTTATTAGCGCAAGGATCTAGAACAGAGGAGAAATACATTTATTTTAAAGCAATGATAATTTTTTTTAAATTTATGCTACAATTTGAATTATAGCAGCATCTTTCCTTACAGCAGTACTTCCAGGCCCTATTTTTAATGAATTCTCCAAGTAAACTAATTCAATTTGTCTGCTGAATAAAACGTGTTTTGGGCAGAGTTCCTAATGCGGTAAAATGTTTCTCTTGCTTCAGATGATTAAGTTTTTTCCAATATGAAAAATTTCTAAGTGGTTCTCAGTAGAAAGTCATCAAAAAATATTCTGAGTTTAAGTATCCTGGCTGGCTCGCAGAGTTTTCTTAATTGAAAGTGGTAAAATTCTTAGAATAGAAGCTTAAAGATGATGAGGTAGCCCGACAGGAGTTTGGGAATGAAAACAATATTACCAGTGTCCGAGTTAAGACTTATTAAACTGATAGTATAAAGAAAACATGCAAACAAACCGAAAATGCTCTTTAAGCAATAAATGGACTAAAACTAATTAGAAGCCTTCAATGCACTTAGACGAGGAATAATTACATCAGAATTGATCAACTTACTCGACACACTTTTTCACGTACACCTTGATTAGTTGAGAACCACCAATGATAAAAAATGCGGAGAACGATTTCTATTTGTTGCCTTCTGCACAAAATTAAATAATGTGCACCAACTGAATAAACTCTCAGACAACTTGAATGAAAGCGATAAGAGGAGGAATTCTTGCTTAATGGCACAAATACAAATGTACAAACAAATATAATAAGTCGATAATACGTGGTTATATAATGTATTACATTTGTGTTGTGAAGTGACTCCATGAATAAAATGAATGAGGACATGGAATGTGGCCAAAGACCTCAGCATTCGACATCAGATATCATAATAATAATAACAGCTCTCAAATTTCGTTAATTAAAACAATAGATGTGACGTTTCAAAGCTCCAACGTGCAAGTGTGCTCCAAAAGTTACAAATCTGATAGACGTTTAGTTTGTAGATTGGACATTATCCGTATTAAGATTTAATAATTTGTAGTTAACTTTTAAGTCCTTAGTGTGTACGTCTTAAAATTTCAAATTAATTTAAAAAAAAAGGATTATATTATATATAAAGATGGATGTTGTTGTTTCAATAGTTGAGATTCAAATGCTGAATGCAAAAAGTCTATGTGCTACATATCATGTTTAATTATAGCACATACATGGATTTTATTATCAACTTGGAAGGGCAGAAGGTCAACTTGTTGAATTAGTAAACATCTCCAATACTTCCTACTCTCATCTACATTTCATCAATAAACTGTTATACTCTCCAAAATAATAAATATATTCCAGTTAAATCTTTACGCAATTATTTTTTTAAATTGATAGAAATTGTATTGCCTTTCCATATATTTCACTAACTACTATTAAGTAAGTGTTTATGATTACTTAGAACTTGAATAAGATTTTATCGAAGATTCACGTACATTTATAAAGAAGCTCTTTACTACGTTAATAATTCTAGATTCTTGGGATACTTGTCTAGGAAATCAACCGATGTAACCAACTTTTATTTTCAAAATCTGACTTACAAAAAATAATTATTATGCTTAAGTCTATTAAAATTAAAAATGTTTATTCTGTTTAAATCTATTAACAGTTAAATTTCATTCCAAGTATCCCTCAATTTAGATAAGATTAGCCAAAATGAAATAGATACCCTACTTTTCAAAATATAACTAAATAAACGAAACTTGCCTTTTCTCTCAATAAAAAATATCTAAAATAAATTAGTCAGAAGAAATTTATGCATAAATTTAGAATAATTTTTGCCAATTATTTATAAAAAGTCCCTCAGCTCTTAAAACACGTATGTTTAAATTTAAAAAGAAGAAGAAGACAGTTTCAGTCAGGTTCTGCAAAACTCTCTACATTATATATATTACATTATGTTATTTAGTATTCTAAAATAAATAGAGAATTGTAAATATTTGATAGTCCAGGAATAATGAAAACCTGTTGAAATGAAGTCTGAACTATGATGTGTAACTCTAAACATTTATAATCACACTACGCTAGAATCCTATAAATTCAAAGTTATATTTTTTCAGCACTGAAACCTCTTAATCTAGTCAGAATGAAACGACTCTGATGGATCAGCAGATAGAGCTCCTCCCCAAAATATTAAAAAATGAATACAATCAAGTATTTTCTTCCTGGCGTGCTATTTTTCTGGAGTTAACTACTACAGCCCTCCTGAGATGTAGAGGCCGTTTTATGTTCACAGGGGTATATATTTCTTTTAAAGGTAGGTAAGCCATTTTTTAGTTATATTATTTCTAAACAGATTATGTAAAGGTAAACTTCCTAAGCAACGTTCCTCTATTAAAGAAGGATGCAATTAGCCACTTTAATGTCGTTTCATGAGCTACTAGAAGCAGTAAACCGTCGAAAATCGAACGTAACCCTTTTTGGATCAGTGTATTCTGTTATGTTGCATTATTCTTTAGGAAAGCACAGCTTCTAAACTGTACACATTCAATAGCAACAAAGGCAGAACTTGTTATTTCTTTGATTAAATATCTAAATTAAATTTATAACATTCCTTCAGGGCCTTATGGCTAAAAGTTTGACAAAGTGGAATACGAATGGAGATTGGAATAATACAATGCTTAAGGTAAACAACGCGTTAATTTTAAATAATTTTATTTAAAAATATTTACCAATAAAGATTTCTTCTTCAACTGGATCAAGAGATTCCTCTTCAACTTTTAATTCTTCTTTAATAGGTTTTATTATTTCACCTCTATATTTTTTTCGTTTGTGCTGGAAAAGATTTCTATTTATGCAGTTTTTATAAAAAGATTCTTAAGTTCAATATACTACTTTTAAAATTTGCTTCTATATTAGTAAATAAATTAACTTTAAAATACTTTACAGTAATAGTTAAAAATTAATTTTAAATTTTTACGATGCAGAATAAAAAGTAAGGCTGAAGCAATAAAATCTACTTATAGCAACTGTAAGTACTAGTGAGATCATGTTTTTAAAATAGAATGCTTTGTGTAAGTTTTAAGTATGTCAGCAGCTTCTTAGGCTGGTCAGATAGTACACTTCTCTTATCTATAATGCAATATTATCTTTTAAAGTTAAATTAATACCTTTGCTTCGGAGAAGTTAACACACAGAATTGATATGGTTAACCCCAAAAGCAATAGATAGCACTTCATTTCTTATCTATTCTGCAATAAAAAAAAAATGCAACTTGAAATAAAAACTGAGTATCTAGCATAATTAATATAATCTAGTACGAGGGTCGTTTGAAAAGTCCGTGCAAAAATAAAAACTACTTAATTTTTTGGGGTAAACCTTTTTTATTTTTCAACATAGTCTCCTTTTAGGCTTATACACTTCGTCCAACGCTGCTCTAGTTTGTTGATCCCTTCCGAATAATAGGATTTGTCCAAGTCTGAAAAATAGCCATTCGTTTCTGCAATCACCTCCTCGTTTGAATAAAATCTTTTTCCCGCCAGCCATTTCTTCATATTGGGGAACAAATAGTAGTCCGAGGGAGCCAAGTCTGGAGAATAGGGGGGATGTGAAACGAGTTGGAACTCTATTTCCATTAATTTTGCGACCACAACTGCTGAGGTGTGAGCTGGTGCGTTGTCGTGATGGAAAAGGACTTTTTTGTGGGCCAATCGTGGGCGTTTTTCTTGCAGCTCGGTTTTCAAACTGTCCAATAACGATGAATAATATGCACCTGTAATAGTTTTACCCTTTTCCAGATAGTCGATGAGGATTATTCCTTGCGAATCCCAAAAGACAGTCGCCATAATCTTTCCGGCCGAAGGAACGGTCTTCGCCTTTTTTGGCGCAGATTCCCCCTTGGTAACCCATTGTTTAGATTGTTCTTTGGTCTCAGGAATGTAGTGATGTATCCATGTTTCATCCACAGTGACGAAACGACGCTTAATGTCCTGCGGATTCTTCTGGAACAGCTGCAAACCGTCCTTGCACAAACTTCACACGATTTCGTTTTTGGTCAATCGCGGCACCCATCTTGCGGATAGCTTTGTCATGTCCAAATGTTGATGCAAAATATTATGTACCCGTTCATTCGAGATGCCCACAGCACTAGCAATTTCACGCACCTTCACTCTTCTGTCATCCATACCATATCATGGATTTTATCAATGATTTCTGGAGTAGTAACCTCAACAGGGCGTCCAGAACGTTCAGCGTCACTTGTGCCCATATGGTCACTCCGAAACTGTTCTAATCGAAGGTGCAGAGTCACCATAATGTTTATCAAGCTTCTATTTAGTCTCCTCAGGCGTTTTACCTTTCATAACGTAGTGTTTAATCAACACACGAAATTCTTTTTCGTCCATTTTTTGAAAATCACTCGACTTCCTCGATTCAAACGAATGCCAAACACAAAGAAATAGACCGATTTGGCTGAAACTTGGTGTGTGTTCTTCCAAGAGATGCTACTAACTAAACATAACCTCGATACGCGCCAGTAGTGCTATCTCTCTGACTTTGCACGGACTTTTCAAACGACCCTCGTAGAAATATAAATAAAATAATAAAATTTTAAAAATATATTATTAAAACAAATAAAATTGTAGGGATTAATTTACAGATGGATATATGTATAACTACTTGAAGGAAGATTTTGTAAGAAATATAAGTTAAATAAGAATTTAACCAATTAGTATTTCAATATAAAACATTCTATATCCCGTCACCTTTACGCCAACTGCCCAATTTCTCTTCTGGTAAAAATCGCCCTTGCCAAGGAATTAGTGAGTGAAGATCGCTTTTTCTATTTTTTCCCCATTTACAATTTCGTTGAGACGGTAAAAGGGACAATTGTAAGGGCGTTAGTTTTGAAGAAATAAGGTAAAAATTCTCAATATTTTTCAAGATCTCAAAGCGAGCAAAGATTTTAGCCGCTATTCTTTTGAATATGGACCATTATTGGGGATTTTTTCATTTGATCTGTCCAACTGTTGAACTGTGTTTAACTTAGTTGGTAGGGCTCTTTCAGCTTCATTGTTATTTGATGAAAGAACATGATGCAACGCTTCCAAAAGATCTCAAAAGGGTATTTCCATGTAGCTATATATTTTTGCAATGCCTAGTTGACCGAACATTTAACGAAGTTGGTGCATGCTTCTCTACTACATTTGTTAAAAAAAAAAAAAAAATTACTGCGACAAAAACCAGACATTTATCTGCAACACTTGTTTTTACCCTGAACACTAGCTAAAATGTGGCTCCCCTGATGGGAACCCTTGTATGCGCCCGTGAATGTAGTGATTTTACCGCAATTATTCCAGTTATTATGAAATTTTCTTCAAGGATTTCTGAAGTACTTAGTTGCTGCAGCACTTCACAAAAATAAAATCATGGATACCTACCTATTGTTGGTTGTTAGGACAGGTGAGCTTCTTGAAAAAAAAATATATTCTACATCATCCAGCAATACCTCTAACATTCAGTACCAAAATTTCAAGTGTTAGATTTAAGAGTACCGATACAAATTATTAGAATCCTCTTAAATTCTATTTTCCGGACGAAATTTTTGAATTCGTTGCACTACAAATATTCGTAGTTTGTTCAATCTATTGGAACATTCAGAAACCTAAACGACGAATTTTACCTAAGGTGCTTATATGATTTTTCAAACTTTGGAATTTATCAAGACATTTTGGTTTGCCTGAAAATTATTCGTGTAGTAGCGAAATAAATAGTGCTGAAACAAAGCTTTATAAAAGAGTCAAATGTTAAAATAAAATTTATTAATTTAAAATTATTCAATAAATAAATAATAAAAAGCAAATTGGTTTATGTAACCACTTAGTTAAATGACTCTATATTCGAAAAAAAAAATCGCGAAATATTAAAGCAAAAATAATGTCGGTTGATAGATTTAGACGGATTTCATCGAGGAATGCCTTAAAGCAATATAAAGTTAAGCTCAATACAATAATGATTGTCCGTGACTTACTCCAAAAAAATACTTTTAATTACTTAAAGACCAATCAGTAATGTTAGTAGTTTATTCGTTATTTAATAGTTTTAAATAAAAGTAGTCAAACGAAATATTTAGAGAAACCTAAATACTTTGGTTAAAATTAAATAATTACGTTTATTAATGGTTAAATAATCTTAAAGCTTCAAGTCTCTCAGGAACCCAAAATAATGTGTCTCTGTTTGCAAATTTTAAATAACAAATTATATTTTTTAATTATATACGCTATTTGATCCCCAATTCGGTAGTATTTTTCTGCCTAAAAAAAAAAACTAAATCCTAAAAGTAGACGAACATTGCTAAGAAGGAATAAACTTCAAAATTTAAACTTTAGATTATTTTTCATTTTTTTTTTTAATGTGACTAACTGAAATTATATTTTTACTGACTCCAGTCACATCTACTTCATAGATATCATACCACAGAAATAGTTATGTGTAGGCAAAACGATTTGGGCACGGCTTTTAACCCTTAGGCAATCAGTAATTTGAGTGCTAGCTCACAGCCTACACGTTGTAACATTTTTATGAGCAGTATTGGCAGTGTTCACTGATTATCTTCTGTTAAATTAATGTGGATCAAATTTTCTACTCATAATGCTAAAATAATTTTCTGAGATCAATCTACTGAGATCTTTACTGAAAGCGATGAAGACTAACACAGTTTCCTGGTTCTCTAGGCATTCCGGGATTTTAGCGAATTAATATGTCTTTGAGGCAGCATGGCAGGCCGCTTCGCTGGTTACAATAACTTCTAAGCCAGTTATTCCTACATCTTACCGCAAAACTAAGATGAATTTAAAAAGTAAATGGAAAAAAAAAGATGGTCCTTGTCTAAACTAGGACAGTTTTGCTTAGTTTAACAGGTCTTGGAAACGCCAGTTAGTCCAGGTATACAGTGAAGACGCTACTTTGAATTATCATCAATTGCAGTTTTGCTCAGTTACTAATTTTTGCAACTTGAATGGCTCTAATGAAACTACGCTGGACAACGCCACAACTCGTAGAGAAAACAATCAACGTAAATAAATCACAGAACGTACTTCCAAATATAAAAAATACAATTTCAGCACAACTTAATTTACAATAGAATTTGAAGCGCATTAAGCCAATCTAATTCATTCTTCAGAATATATGATATTGTTTCAAATATCCTTTCAACGGAAGAAGATTTGCACAGCAGGATGAAACGTATCTATAGTTTATATTTTATTAAATTTGAATTTAAGCGTTCAGCGAATATAAAACGTTTTGATTTTTATCAAATAACCGGGACAAAATGATGCATTGGTCGGAGCCGTACCTTCAATATGGAACGGCCAGATTAAAACAGGACGTGTGGTAAGTCTAAATTCATGTCCTTTAATTGAAATGGATTTATTTATTTTTAAGATACGTCAACATATGAGGTCATTGGTGCCCAGAGCTTTTTTTAGTATACTGGCGACGTCCGAACAAAGTTCTCTCGTTATAGACTGTCGCATCACCGGACAGTGAGCTGTAAGAAACTCCTAGGAAGCAAAAAAAAATCTAGGGGCTAGCAGCTGGATTCGAACCCGGAATTTCTGCATCAGAACCCAGTTTACACTAAACACTGAGCTAAACCCTTCCCTAAATTCTTTTATTACCGCGAAATTAAATTGAAATCAACAATTTGCGTGTGTGAAGACAATTTTGAGAAATGTGGGTTTTATTATGCCATTAAATAAAAAAAAAAATCAAGGCACTTCCCGTTCTTGTGCTCCCTTCCCATTAATTATTTTACGATAACGGATGAACTCATCTTCCGCCTAGCTCTAAGAATGATATAAAATAATGTCATATCTATGAATCAACATGTTAAATTGTCCTTAAACTGGAAGGATCAGTCACAAATTTCGCTTTCAGATGAATAAATGTGGATGGTTTATATTAGCTATCTAAAATTCCAAAAGGGAGGGAAAAATCCTTATTTAGGAGGCCAAGTTTAATCAAAGTTATTGCAATAGTTCTAAAAAATAAAAATAAAATAATTAGTAATCTCTTCAAAAAAAAAAAAAATATCACACTACAAGTAAAATGATTTTCTTAAAAATTGAAAATAAAATCATTAAAGCTATTTATGAGAAGATAGTAGAAAAAGTAAAGATACATAATTGAGGATTAGGGATTTCGGCAGAAATCTTAAAGTAAAACAATAACACGAAAACGGAATACCAAATCTGAAATTTCTTTGGTTTCTCTTCTTTTTTTTTCAAGTCCCCTTAAGATTTGGGTCAATTTTGTTTCATTCAAGGAACTCAAGATGTTTTTCTTTTTAAAATTTGAATTTGTTTTATTTTTGCAATATTTCTTTTTACGATGAAGAAGAAATATTAAAAGTAATTTAAAATATTAAATTCATATTTTTGGTTAACTGATTTTTATTATTATTATTATTATTTTCATAAATCTTTATACTCAATCCAGCAAATATATTGAGGAAATAAAAAGTTTGAGTTTCATGAAATAGATTATTTTTTTATCTTTGCTGGACCAAAAAAGTCAAGACATTGTAGTCAAATTTGTAACAATGTTTGCGTAGGAGGGGAAAAAAGACCTCCTCTACTAATATCTTCCTTATTTTACTTTTAGGATCCCGTCGATAAAAAGACTTCCGATGCAAATAACGATATTGGGAATAATTCAAAAGTGTTTCCTGGTAGAAATGGTAAGGGGTCATCTTAAAATTTAAGAAAAATTACTATCATTTAAATTTGCAGTTTTGAGAAGCAGATTGGAGTCAGGAGATTTCTAAGTACTTTCTTGATGAGCTTTCGTTGATCATATCTTCTATTTAATAGGCTCAACAATTAAAAAGAAAAAAAAAGTGTGCTAGGGAGGACTATTTAGTGTTCGTAGAGCTCTAGAAATTTATGAGCTGGATTCGCTGTAGGATTGTGAGAGAAATTGGAGGAAACAGAAATCAGTGATTACCTAAAGAACGCTTTAAAAGGCTAAATAGGAAACCTAAATAAATACTGTAGAGTAAAATAGTTTTAGAACAGCCACGAATTTGCCCATTACAAAATGAATCTGATCGTTAATAAGAAGAAAGGTCACAGAGTCGAATTGGAAGACACAATGATTTAGACGTCTATTGACGATAAATGATTAGAAAGATGTATCGGATACATGTCGAAGAGAGGCAAAAGATAGGACGTCAGAGAAGGAAGTAGATGGACGATAGAATGGAATGGCAGTAAAAGGATATCGCGAAGGCGATTGGAGCGTAAGAATAAAAGTGGAAAAAGAATTTAGGGTGATGGAAAATGAACATCGTTCGCATAGAAAAGTAATTAAAAAAGCTTTAGAAATTCTATTATCTTAAAATAGTTTATAAAATGTTTATTTATTTGTAAATGTTAATAAGGAAGGGTTTCATAGAGTTGCAAAATAATTAATATCAAAATGATATCAGATAGCTTCCTTTTTTAAAGAGATAAACTTTTTTAATAGAGTCACTCCCCTCAATGGAAGGAAGTAATTGTAAAATTTCATTCAGATAAATTAAATTAACAAAATATCGTAAAATTTAATAATCAAAACTAAAATTAACAAAATTAAAATAAACAAATTTTTTGCATGCAACTTTAAATAATTTATTACAAAATAAACGCGTATAATAACATTGATCACCCATTAATTAATCACTTATAAATTAATGCAGACAAGTGTCGCTTATGAAAGATGAAAAAGTCCAAATAAATTTCAAAACACTTTACTTCTAAACTTAAAAGAACTGAGTTCAAAAAAACTAATATCAAAAAAAAAATGCAGAGTCCGCAGTATATTAAATTAAAGTGAGAGTATCAAAGTGAAAATGGTGGAATAAGCAATTTTTTTTAAATAGAAACCATTAAACGTACATGGCGCAATACTTCAAAAGCAAAATAAAAACCTTTATAAAAACATTTGGTGTAAACAAAAGAATAATACCTTTTAAGCTGTGATGCACCCCAAACTAATATGTACTACTATGCTATGTAGTAGCTTTTCGATCTACAGCGATGTCGGAAGAAATGAGTGCCTATGATCTCATAGTATGTCAGTCCTTGCCCACAGATGCCCCTCCAGAGTCTAAACATTATACTAAGAGTTCTAAAAACATCTCATTTCTACTGATACTTTTAACTCCAACAATAATAGGTCAAAATAGTAAAAGAAAAAAAATAGAGAAAAATAAAAAATTATGATCTAACTCTCATCTTATACATCTTAATAATTCATTCTTATTCATTAAGAAGGTTTGGATTTATAGTTGAAAGCATCATATATTATCATAAAGACAACTTACTATAAGTTACGGTTCATGATTTATCTGGAAGAATCTCGATAAATTTTCGTATTTTTTTTCTTACTGATCGAGTTAAAATAATGTTGACATCCATTGCTAGCGATCATTAAAAAAAAAAGAAAAAAGTTTATGAAGCAGGATTTACTTCTGTTTTATTTCAAGTTTTCTAATTCTGATGATGACAGAATTGAATGTCAGGACCTTCCAGGACCAAGCCTTACTATGCTTGTTCTAGAACATACCTAGGGGTAATTCTTAATGCGATTACTTGTTCCCCAATAGAGGTAAAGCGGACATTATTGCCGTTGTTCTAACCGAGACCTCAAATTCCAAACATATCCATGATTGTGTACAGAATTATTCAAGAAGGGAATTTTTACTGAAGTGAACTGATCTTCCGAATTAGCACACACTACACACTACATTCGGAGGACCCCTGTAATATTAGTGAACTCCTATAAACTTAAAAGAGGATATATTTTTTTATTAAGTTTCAGTGATGAGGTCTATTTAGTTTTTTAGTCTCCAAATTATTTTTAATTTTTCCTAACTTTGGCTTCATCCTTCGTTTCCACCAATTTAACTTAGTTAACTATATAATTGAAATCTTAGATAAATTAATTAATTAATTGTTAATTAAATTAATTAATTAATCATTCATTACATGAGTCCCTTAACATATTGCCTTTATTTAAGTCTTAATAACACCTAACACTGATTTTTAGCTTAAACATCTGTTTTGTAGATGTAGTATTGAGCTTTGATGACCTTTTTTCTGTTTAAATGAATATAACAGTGAGGCGTTATGATTTGTTATGAATGTTCAAAGAAAAATTAGATACTTCTTTTCCAACAGCGGCCTTACTCTGTTAAAGCGTAATCTGAATAAAATAAAATTTATTTTTAATTTAAGATATAAACAAAAACAAAAGTCTTGTCCAGTAGGTTCGGCTAGCTAGGGGTTATTTTTTACACTTTTTCCTTATTATTAATTTTTTGTTTATCTTGCAATTTCCATTTTTTTTTTTTTATTCAGGAAAATTCATTTACCTGGAATTATGTTATTGAAAATAAACTCTATAACAATTAAACTGTAGTACATTATGTTATTCTGAAATTTTCATCATTAAAATTTTAAATTTTATACGAAATACTGAATATAAAAGTCTAAATTACTATCTAGCAACGAAAGCTTAAACTAAAATTCTGTAATACCTCCACAAACGCCGCTAGCTATCATGAGAATGCTTTTTTCCGTACATTTTTATTTATATAGTGAGTTCATTTAAGCGTTTTCAACATATAGTAGATAAATCGCTTTTCGTTATAGCACAATAGTACTAAAAATAAAAAATGAATAGAAGAAAAAACTGGAATTTTATTAAGAAAAGTGCATAAATATGCTATCTAGCGGGGATTCGTCAAAACTATTACAGAAATTTAGTTCAATCTTTCTAGAGCATGAAAATACCCTTTGATTTTTTTTTTTTTTTTTTTTTTAAGGATCCATCTGGTGTCCTGGCTATATTTATAGAATAACATTCAACTTAATATAATCTAATGTATTTTTCTCATCCATTTGAAAAATCAGAATATTATTTACTATAAATTAAGTTTTACTATTTCATTTAAATCATCCAAATATCTAAGGGGCCTGATTAGATCTTGATTTTTTATCAAGGCATTTTTAAATGATTCTGGTCAAAACTTCTGGCCCAATTGTTAATTTCAGAATATTTGAAGTTTTTTATGCCAGTTTTAACTTTTTCGTTAGAAAAAATGGACTAAAGAGAGATTCTTTCTACGGTTAATTGGTTGCAATTACGTTGTAAATATGGATCCAACTACATAATACAGAGACTCGCAGAATCTATCTTAAGAAGTTTTTAGTACACTGCAAAGGAGTTTACAAATATTCCACCAGAGTAAGAAGAACTCGTGCCTTCAAACTTTACTCAGAAATCTTTGGACAGCCTCTTACTTAAGTCTAATGAAACGTAAGATGATTTAAAGGGTGTTTCAACTAGAAGCTGTGGCATATGCTGACTGTTCACTTGCTAATGGAAACATATCTAACTAATCTTTTCGACTAATTTTTAGGTTAGTGAATGGTATCGTAAACAACAGAAAAATTTGTTTTTATACTGATGAGAAGATTAGCACTTCTAATCTTGTCTTAGAGCTGGAATATGCTAAATATAATGAATATAGTTACCTTTCAGTGAATAATATTTAAAACATTACTGGAAAATTAATGTTATTCCAGGGACTTTTAGACCCTTAAAATCCCCCAAGTCAGGCATGGTATATTATAGCACATGAATATCTAGATTCACCAGAAAGTCGTGATTTGAGACTCTCACGGTGTAAAATACTATGGAATGCTACATTGCGTGGAATGAGAGATTGATTTCATATGAAAGTTATTTTGAGTGATCGGAGAAACTTATTTTTTTTGGCAATTTTAAATAAATTTTGAATATATTATTTTGCTCCAAAATAATTTCAGGTTTGAAGAAAATCGCTTGAACAGAATAGTATATTTATTTAACTTAATTCACTTTTGTCTTTTCTTACTTTTTCTAAATACTCTTTCTTCTAAACACTTAGAAGATTCAAGAAAATCTTGAGCAAAGGTCGTGCAATCCAGAATAATCATCTTACTAATAAAACCTAAAAGTAATAAATAGCCTAACTAAATTATTTGTATCAAACAGTCTTTGTTTAATACAATTTTAAATTATTTGAGAATAAAATTAAACAAAAAATAAGTTTAAACAAGCAATTAAAAATAATGAAATTTTTATTTTAAATACGGAAGATATTATTTAGGCCAAGAAGGGTGGTGGTTGTTTTAATGCATACTTATTTATATACAAAAAAATATGTATTTAAATACGCTCTATCAAGAGATCAGATTTATTTATTTCCATTTAATGTGAGCAAGGTTCATATTCTGCACAATTTGTATACAAAGTTTTTTTTCTAATCAGAAACAAAGAGAAAAACAAAATCATAAAAAATAAGATAAACAAAAAACTATTTACCTATAGCATTTTTTTTTTTTAATATCCTCTTGACAAATTTTTTTGTTAAATAAAAAATAAGAAGTTACAAAAGAATAAAATTATGAACTTAAAAGTTATTCAATTAATTCACTTTAATGTACAATGAAATTTCTTTAATATAAAATGTCCTTTATATAAGAAATCCAATCAGACAAAAATTATGACAATGAAAAAGTTATTTATTGATTTTTAAACTTGTCTACCTCATTAGAATAAAAAAAAAAAGACTGCCTTGGAAAGAGGCTTGGGAAGATAAAGATTTATTTAAATAACTATCTCTAAATAATAAGAAAAGATGGAGGGGAAAAAGGAATAAACAAAACAATTTAAAAAGAAGAATTAGAAGAAAATGGCACAATGTATCCACGCAGTCTACTTACATTGATAAAAGATAACAGTTAACATTAAGCTTTTTTCTTAATATTTTAATAAGTTACGCTATTTCTTGTTTTTAATCGAATGTGAGCGAGTACAAACTTTTTAAATTTTTTAACAAGCTTCGCAAATTTCTGAACAAAATTCCAAACATTTTTTTGAAAAAAGTACAAACGCGCAAAAGAAAACACACAAAAGAAAAAAAAATTATTTAAATAATATACATCACAGCCGAACTCATTCCTTACATCCATTCTAAATATTTTTATTTTTTAGTGTTTCTACATTTATATTCTTATTGCCGAAGCTTGTTAAACAATTTGCTCAATACGTATGAGTTCAATATATATATATTTATTTTCTTCAATTTAATCGTTTATTAATTAAAGGAAAATATTATTTGCATTGATAAAGAATAAAAATAACAACTGCCTTATTGTTTTAACAGAAACAAGAACAGCTATTACTTAAAAAAAAAATAATAATAATAACGCATTGTGACATTTCTTGAGAAATACTTAACTTTTACGATTAAAAATAAAAAAATGTCTGACAATAATCTTACAAAATATAAGAAGAGATTGTACATACGCGAATATAATTAAACACAAAAAAAAAAATTGTTATAAACCCTACAATCTAAAGAGAAGCAATAGAAGAGACAGGAAAAAACAATGTTACCCTGGTAACTAAAATTTGACACCTTTAAGAGAATTAAAACTCTGTTATTCGTATTTAAAATAAAAGAAAGCGAAATATTTTGTATGTTATATAAATAAGTTCATAACACAAGGAAGGTTACACTTGCTCTCATATGAAGAGAGAGAAATATGAGTACTTGATTTGAATTTGTTCTAAAAAGAATTCTAGTTAATAGAAAATAGAAAAATTACGGGGAAAAAAAATAAATTATAACAACAAAAGTATTTATAAAAAATCAAAATAACAGGAGTAGGAAGGAGGTAGATATTTTTGTTTTGCTTGTAGAATTCCATATAGAACAGTTAATATGAACCTGCTGTTTGACAATTCGTTTTTCGTTATTACTTTATTTCTTTTTTTTTTTTTTGACTTAGTTTCGATTTTGTTGACGTGACGTGTTTCTGTCACTGAAGAAGGTCAACGATATATTCAAACTAATAATCTTCTAAAAATGCCTTCTCTCAATGCATTTTTTTCTTTTATTTACTTCTTAATAATCTGTACAAAACAAGGCTGCTTTATTTTATTTTTTATCTTTATATTCTACATAACAAATCACTGTCTAATTTTTTAACAATATACAATGGAAAAATTCAGTTCGGATTCACCTTTATATTATAAATCACCGGGTTTTTGTTAATTGGTGAGTGATAGACATGACAATTTAGTCAATTTTTATCTTTTCATTTTTAACTGGAACAATTTTTAGTTTTCATTTTTTTTTTAAGTATAAGTGATTGGTGAGGTCACTCTACTTTGTGTATTTATTATTAATTATTATTTTCTTCTTTTTGTTTGTTTTTTTAAAAAATATAATAAGTGAATACGTTAATAGAGTTTAACGCCCTCTGTTGTTAGGATTGAAGCGAATACCTCCGCGTGTACCAGATCCAGTTCCTCGTGGCGGGCCTCCTCCCATGCCTCCTGGACCGCCTCTCATCATACCCCCGGGCCCACCGCCTCTGGAGCCGCCGCCTCCTCTTGGCCCTCCACCACCTCCACCTTCACCGCCTCTTCGTGCTTTCTTCTCTTCAACATTTAACTTGACACCGTATTCATCCGGGAAATGTATAGGCTGAAAACACCCATCACCTTATTTAGTCTCCTTTAATAGTTTTAATGCAAAAATTATTTGATAAATTGAAATCTTATTTTGCAATAGTACTAAAAATAAAAAATGAATAGAAGAAAAAACTGGCATTTTATTAAGAAAAGTGCATAAATATGCTATCTAGCGGGGATTCGTCAAAACTATTACAGAAATTTAGTTCAATCTTTCTAGAGCATGAAAATACACTTTGATTTTTTTTTTTTTTTTTTTTTTGAAGGATCCATCTGGTGTCCTGGCTATATTTATAGAATAACATTCAACCTAATATAATCTAATGTATTTTTCTCATCCATTTGAAAAATCAGAATATTATGTACTATAAATTAAGTTTTACTATTTCATTTAAATCATCCAAATATCTAAGGGGCCTGATTAGATCTTGATTTTTTATCAAGGCATTTTTAAATGATTATGTACCCTAAGATCTTTAGTTTTAAAACTAACAAGTAAAATGTTTGAAACAAGATGACTTTTAACACTAAGTCATTTAAGACTTTACTCTATGTAAAAAAACAGCATTCGGTACAAAACGCACACTTTAAAAACTTTAGTTATTTAGATAGATGGCGTCCCAGCAAGCCTCCTCGATATGAACCAACTAACTGTTTAATAATAAGATCTCCTTAACAAAAACTTACAGTTTAGAAATTAAAACTGACCGGTAGGTTCTCTTTTTCTACTTTAACATAGCATGTATACGCGACTACCCAGAATAAAGGGCATATCAGAAGAATAATTTGGAATAGAGTTAAAATAAAGTACCTATTTAATAACGAAGATATAATATTTTATCATAATTATAAGAAATAAAATATTATGAATGAACTGGCCAGCATAAGGGTCTGTGACATCTAATAAATTCTTTAAAAATAGTAATGAAAATTAATGCGGTAAATTTACTTAAATAATATCAATGAAGTATTACTGAAATGTTGGGTACTTGCTGATTTGTGTACCTTTTGGCGTTTAATCAACCCTTATACTTAACTTTTTAAACTGTAAGTTTTTGTTAAGGAGATTTTTGTACCTTTTGGATAGATTTTTCTTTTTGTCTATTTTGCAAAGTTACGTATCTGCTTTATAATTTTTTTTAAAATTTGGAATAAGCAATTCCTCATCATTATAACCTGTTAAGGTGTTAAGTCGGAACCCTAACTACCACTGGAGAGATCTTTTTAAAGAATGATTACACCATAGTTGCGGTCCCCAAACCATCCTCAATAACAATTTTTTTGAGAAAGCGTTTTGAATAAAATAGGAAGGTATTTGTACTTAGATAGCAAAATTAAACTCCGATTTCAGTACTTCCTTTTAAGAGGTGTTAAAATTACAGTTATAAAGGAGGGTTTGCCCTATATTTTAAAGAAAATTTGGGAATTTTATCTTTTATACAAAAAGAGAAAAAAAATTGTCAAAGTTGGGTGTTTTTCAACGTTACGCTTTTTTTTTGCAGTTTTTAACGATCAACCCTTTACAACTGCCCTACTGGACAGTTTTAATTAATATTTAGATACATGAATACGCTGATCTATAAAATCATTAATGTATTATTTAAAAATCTTAACGACACAGAGATTAAAAACCAGTTCGATTTCAATTTAGCCATTGGAACTCAACGGCGTGATACCAACACAAGAATATTTCATATTCTCAGATTTCAAAAAAATATTAGTACTTACTTTTGCATTAAGAGTTGATTGCACAGAACTGACATCTTCAAAAATAATAAATCCATAATTCGGTACTCGTAAGCCACCAGGACCTTTGCTTCCAGGTTTGCTCAATATTCTCAAATCAACTATTGTGCCAAACTTTCCAAACAAATCCTTAAGGGAAACGAAATTTATATTATATAGTTACCAAATTCAATTAGAATTCAACTGAAACTTTCATTACACTTGTATACTACTCACTCTCAGATCCATTTCTGTAGCATTATGTGGAAGATTTCCTATGAATAGTTGATGGCTGTCCGAGTATTGTGTGTTTCTCCTTCTGTCACCGTCATTTCCACTTCCATAATTACCTAAACATTAATGTACAAGTGATTAGATTAGAACAATGTTGAACTAAGATTTTATTTCATCACTGGACGCTTATTTTTGTTCATTCTAACCGGTTTCAGATTTTCATATGGTTTCTCAGTTTAATGAGAGTATCATATAAATCAGTTTAATCTAGAGTAGAACTTTCCTCTGCTGGATATTCGTGAGGATAAATTATCCACTCTACTGTTGGCAGACCGACAGAAGTCCATTGTCTGTAGTTCATATGATTTTTTAATTTGTATTTTGTAACTTTGTAAATAAAACATCGTATCTATACACTCTACTGTACAAGGAGGACTTGGGTCTCCCTGATAATTCCTCTCCAAGTAATATCTCTTGAACCTTTAGACTCTCAACACTCAGATTTTAGAAAAATATCTTCTTTCTCTAAGTCTATAGCGTCCTCTTTTTCTATTTCGGGAAAATATCTCTCTTGACCATCCTCTCAGCAGGTAGCTTTTCTATATTCAAGCCAGCTAATTTTCTTGATTTAATGAAACTTGAATAAGTAAGATACTTTTTTTTTGCATTGGCTTTCGCCATACAGCCAGCATCGCCTAGGTGCTTATCACTAGAATATCACTCACTCTCCATTCTTACTTACAAATACATTCGCTTCACTCATATAAAACTATTTACATACAAACTTACAACTAATGGATGGATCAGTACTCTATATTCCTGCCATCCTTATAGCTAAACCGAAATTAAAATCACGTAATCCTTCTCTAATCACTTCCTCGCATTCATTCTATAACTTTTAAATACACTCATATTTCTTTGCTAGCTCTGCTACAGATTTAAGCACATAGATGTTGGTGGAGAATATTATGTCTTCATAGCGAAATGGTGCATCTAAATACCTGTATAAGTCGTCAAACATTCGTTTCCTTTTTACTACTTTTTACTAGATGTTTAAAATCCTCCTCCTCATTGCAATCGACGCAAAGAGGAAAGAGGACCTTTTGTTGATCCTGTGTAGATACGATCTGCACACCGCGTGGTTCGCTCTCAACCTGCTTAATGTCGTAACAGCCCATTTATTAGTGACAGTTCCCTTAAACCATGGTTGTCTAGGTAAAAGATAATTTTTCTTTCCTTTACTAGCCATTAGACATTAAATGTGCCTAGATCGCTTAAATTTCATGGGTTACCAAAAAAAAAGTCGTCGAGTGTTCCAAGAATACTTTTTTAAGGACAAATTTGATTGTTTAAAAGAAGTGTTTGATTTAACCTTAATAAAAAGGTCTTAAAACGCAGTGTATGCCAGTAAATCAATTACTTACAATTATTATTATTTTTTTTTTAAATAATTAAATAGGCAAGTCGTACCATTATCATCACTGTTCTGTGGTCGATTTATTGGAGCAAAATTGTTACGTTGTTGATCTGATCTCTGCGGTTTTGGAGCTTGACTGTTCGTCTTAATCACGCCAGTAAGTTTTTCAGTTTTAACCGGTGGCTAAAAAAAAAATGAAGTTGTTATTAAATTTTATTGCATTAATCAAAATTATTATTGCAAATAAATGTAATAATATTGGGTATTAAAAAATTATTAAATATTTAATATTTGTTTTCAGAAGTAAATTAGTATTAATAACAATAATAACAATGAAAAAACCTTCTCCCAAGCTTTAGTTGAGCGTAATAGATGCATAAGAGAAAACCAAAATTATTTTTGATTATAACTTGAAAAAAAAAAATTGTAAGGTTCAAATAATTACAACTTGAACTAATATAACTACTGGTGTTAATTTTAAAACGAGAATAAATAAAGGTAAGCAGTGTTCACAGGTGTTTTAAATGCCTTAAAAGTGTTTTCAAAGCAAAATGTTATTCAAATAATATAATCTAAAGAAGGAAAAATATGTATTTTTTTTTTAATACTCTTCGTCGCTCTTCGTGAAAATAAACATAAAAGTTTTAAATAAAGTTAAATCACATTTAGAGCTTTTCTCCTTTAACTATCTTTTTTGTTAAGTTGGCAGATATTTGGGGGGAAAAAAAACCAGAGATTACAGTTATTTTAAATACGTAAAATTGTTCAATTAAAAATTTGTAAAATTAATCACCAAAAAAAAAAATGAAAAATATGAAAACTAGAATCACAATTTTTAAACATTCGATGAAATTCAGAGATTAGAAACTTATTGAAATCTAACTAACTTCTTTTTATATTATGTTGTTCATATTTTTGTAATATTTATGTTTCAATAGAAGAGAAAAATATTTGACAAATTAAAAAAAAAGTTTTCATTTTTGTTTACCAAACGTAATCTTTCTCTCTCTATTATCCAGAAATATTCACTAAATAACTTGGTAGATGGCACTTACTGGAATACACTTTCAAACAACAAAATTGTTGTTCGGATTATCACAAGGAATTTAATGATGAAATTTATAACATTTAAGACGATAATGAAAACAAATTTATTAGTGTATTGCTCAAATGCATTCACAAAGGTTAGACTCATATTTTTTAATTCCCCCCTCTTAAAAATGATAATCACTCTGCAAAGCAGTTTTAGTACATCAAAAAAAAAAAAAAAAACCTCTATATGATTTAAATGTGTTTAATTCAGCAAGACACAAACAAAATCTTATTTTTGTTTTTCTTTGCTTCACTTTTTATTTAGGTTAAGAGTACAAATAAATCTATTTTCATTCAATGTGTGTTATTTGTGTTAAATCTGTCATTTTCAGGGACCCTTATCTTTAACCAATAATTAGTTTGAAAGAAGTTAGTATTTTTGTTCCTAATGGCAGTTCCATCTTTTATATTCTTTTGAAAAGAAGTTTAAATTGCAATATTAACTACACTTAACCAAAAAATGTCATGAGGAGTACATCACTTCTCCACGACTCCATTGCACTGGTTGGATGGAGTAACCTAGTGAATTGTGTCTATTCTAAAAACCTCCTAACTTCCCAAATAAAGTTATCAGAGAAAATTTAAGAATGAAAGATGTTCTTATCTGTTGAGTTAACGGTGTTAACATCATTTTTTCAGAAGTCCTATATAATTTAGAGAGCTAACATTGGAACAATAGTCTCTAAGCTGAATGAGGCCTACTGAGTGAATCTTAGTTCTTTTACTACGTAGCTAAGTAGAAAACCGACATTCAATTATATTATATAAGAGCTGACCAAAAATACATGAAAGCACCTGATTCTGAAGTTATTAACAGAGAAGATGCAAAGAAAAACAAAATTTTTAGACCTATTTCTATAGGGATGAACTTATAAATACATAAATACATTTTCAGTCCCTTATATAAGAGGCATGTCCAGAAAGTAAGTGTACTGAGGCTCTCACGGCCGGAGGGATTTTTTTTACATGTTGGCTACACTGCCGTGTAGCCTGATTCCTCCCCTTCGCAACGAGACCGGTTCGAGGTCAATACGTTGAGAACTGTCGACGCCGACAATAGGTTTCTTTAAAAATGTTAATCCAATCTCCCGCCAAGTGCGAAATACGCGGCGTCATCCGTTATCTCGTTTGGAAGGGAAAAACTCCTGTTGAGGTTTATAATGAGGTAAAAACTGCATAATGGTAATAAAGCTATGAATCGTACGTGTGTTCAAATGGTGTCGCCTCCATTTCCGATATCCGAGAGTTTCTGTGATGGTTTCGTGTAGCAGAGATCTGGAGATTTGCGGAAACATCGCAGAAAGTTCATCCACAGTCAATCTGCGATTATCACAGAGCGCATTTTCGATTTTTTTCCACAATTTCGTCAGTCACAATTGAAGGTCTTCCGCTCCTCTGATCATCATGCACAGACCGTTTTTAAACTCGCTTGACACCACTTGAACACACTCGTACGATTTATAGCTCTATCACCATATGCAGTTTTTACCTCATTATAAACCTCAACCGGAGTTTTTCCCTTCCAAACAAGATAACAGATGACACCGCGTATTTCGCACTTGGCGGGAGATTGGATTGACATTTTTAAAGAAACCTATTGTCGCGTCCACAGTTCTCAACGTACTGATCTCGAACCGGTCTCGTTGCGGTGGGGAGGAATCAAGCTACACGACAGTGTAGCCAACATGTCGAAAAAAAAAATCCCTCCGGCCATGAGAGCTTCAGTACACTTACTTTCTGGACATGCCTCGCATTTTCTGTTATGTAACTGCAATATATGGAAATGAAGTTTTTTTTTCACGTCATAATAAAAAATATTTAATAAGTGAACTAAAAGGCTACCTGAGACAAATCACTCAAGCATAAGGCAAACATTTTTTGTTTCATTGCTTTAAACCATGTATGACATCAGTATTTCTTTCATTAAAATTAATTTGAAAATAATGTTTGATTAGTGTAGGAATTATTCTCTTTATCATGGAAGTTATTAAAAACCAAACCAAAAGACTAAATTTAAAAAGCTCAGCACACTAAGGTAAAATACTCACTGGCGACATAGGGGGTTGTGGAGGCTGAACTTGTTGAGTAGCTGGCGAACTATTATAATACACTGTTCCACCCACTTGCGTTCCTGACTTTACAAGAGTAGCATAAGTCTTCGGCTCATTCACGGATTCTAAAATTTAACCGTGAAGGATGATTTTTAGTTGGAAATTTAATATTGTTTTTTTTTTTTTGTTTCTGTTTGCAAAAAACAGGAGAATTATCTAAAAATGCTGTGGCGTCGAACGGACATACCAATATGTGTTGGTTGTGGTGTCTGCGGTTGCGTTGATTGCTGCGGTGGTACTTGATTATGATACGGTTGGGCTGGCTCTTGATCCAATGGATTTGGTTTCATTTCAACAACAACGTAAGATGCATTTTGGGTGACAGGTTGCGCAGCTTCCTGGGGTGGCTATGAATAAGAGACATCTCAAATCAAGGGAAGGCAGATTACAAGAATATACAGAGTTATTACTGTTTTAAAGCGCTATATAACATGGTTTTATTGAGCTGATTGATATATTCAGGATGAGCCGCTGTACATTCTTATCTTTTTTTTCTTAACTTCCAACTAGATCACTATGAAAGTACAACTATCGAGTAAAGCAAAAGCAGATACAAAAATTCAATGTGCTTAAGTAACATTTTTTGTTTGTTTCGTTTTGTAACCAAAAATCTGGGTGATTTTTTGAAAACAAAGTAAATAAACCACACCTTTTCCTTTAAAAAAAATTATTGCTTTCACGAGCAAATAAGGTACACGTTTTCACAAATCCGTACGTTTTGAAACTAGATTATTTGTATCATAATTAAATTAATAAAATAATGTTGCATACTCGGTTATCATTTTCATTATTTTGAAGCCAACTTAAGAAAAGGTTTTCCAATTTTTCTACAAGTCTAGAAAATGATGCAAAAAAATTTATTCTATATTCTATAAGTTATCAAATTTTTTGACTGACATCTTTACCAGTAAAAATTAAAAAGATCCGATCACACACAACTGAATGAAGACAAAGTTAATTGACATGATTACAGATTATTGAAATTTAACTGAATGCGCGATCTCTTTGTCACATACGAACATTATCGTATATGCTGTAAAAGCGGTAAGTCAAAACTCATGCAATTATTTGCGTTTGAGTAGTACTGAATAAATCCGTAAGTCCACCTTCAGAAGAAAATTCAAAATTTATTAACTCTAGTAGTCCTACCAAAAAGCATAGTATAATGCCTTCTACGATTCTATTCAGGGCATCGGTAATAGCAGTTTCCCCTATTTAAACAAAATAACATAAATCAATAAAGGCGATAAAAGTAATCATTGTAAGTGACAACTGATGGGTGGACTTAAATTTGAAGAAAATACCAGACCTAAACTCATGCAAACATATATACAGGGTGATCCATTTAAACCGCACCAATCGCCAATAACTTTTTAGGAAAGCGGAATTCCGAAAAAAACCCACGATGTAAACTATATGTTTTTTTTTTTTATCTAGTTTTCAAATTTTCCACCTCTGATGTTGTATCTTCATTTTTGCGGAGTTACTGGCATAAACCTGATCGGGGTTACATAAGGACCACAGATTTTGACAATGATTATGAAAACTACATAAAAAACCCGTGAAAAAAACCTAATAAATCCCTAATTTTAGTCGAGATATTTAAGATCAAAGTTACAATTTTATCTATTCGTGAACGGTTTTCAATATTAATTTTCCACCAGAAACATACGTTTTGGGAGGTTCTCTTACTGGAAAAAAAATGTTATTTTTGACGCAAAAAACAAAAATAGTAATAGAAGATTTTAAAGAATGTAGTGTAATCTTTTGGTTGTGGATGAATCAGGATAAATTTCTTTTATCATCAAATAAAAGCAACCATCACATCATTTTAACGTACCCCATATGTAAAATTTCTTGACCTAACATTACGGTGCCAGGGTGTTGGTTTTAGTGGTCAAGAGCGTGGCTTTGTAAATGGGAGATCCTCAGTTCGAATCCTGCCTATGACTACATTTTATTTAAAAAAGAATTATGATGTATAAAGTATTATGAATGACAGCACCCGCTCTTGACCACTAAACCAACACCCGCCCATCCGTGGCAAGTTATTCTTACCCAAATCATAGCTCAAGAAGTCTGGTGTACGGGGGAGTACATTAAACTGATGAGATGGTTGCTTTTATTTGATGTTAAAACAAATTTATCCTGATTCACCCACAACCAAAACGTTCTTACTACATTCTTTACAATCTTCAATTATTATTATTTTTGTTTTTTGCGTCACGAATAACATTTTTTGCAGTCAGAGGACTACCCAAAACGTGTATTTGTGATGGAAAATTAATACTGAAAACCGATCATGAGCAGTGTTCCCTCTAAGCTGTGCGCTTGTGCGCGCGCACATAAATTTTAAACAGAGCGCACATGAAAAATATTTGCGCGCACAAAAATTTTTTGTGATTAAAACGAAACAAAGAAATCGATTGCAGGATCAGGATATGCTGATGAGAGTAAAATCATATATGAATGACGGAAACAATGTAAATTTAAGTTAAGTTTATGCAGAACGGTTAAAACCAAAAGGCTGGGGAGAGAAGTTATAAAATAAATGCCATTCATAAAAAATGTAATCCTTAATTCTTAAATTGTTCAATAATAAGTAATTGTGAATTGCCGTTCTTGTCTGTTTGTTTTGACGAATGTGTTACATTTAAAAAATTAGAAGCAGACAACGTTATTACATTGTATTTAAATTTTCTTATTTTCCATTTGAATGGAAAAGGGAAACCACAGTAATCAGCTAAATTCTGTCTTCACGATCTAATGATTTGACTTGATTTTATATGGTAGCTTTTTCATTGTGTTCCGTTGTATTGTTTGTAGTACAAGTGGTATGCTGTAAGATCGAGTCAATGCGTTTAAGTAGGAACATTTGACTGAATATTCATATTCACACTATTATTGCATTGTCTTTTTTTTTTTATTATTATTATTATATGCACTTTTTTAAATTGCCGCACAAAATTTGTTTATTTTGGAAAAAAAACTGCACTTAGAAAAAGTGCTTAAACTTAAAAAAAAGTGTGCACACAGGTTACAAAAAATTAGAGGGAACACTGATAAAATTGTAACTTTGATCTTAAATATATCGACTAATATTAGGGATATCGAAACGTTTTTTTTGGGGGGGGGGGAGGAATTTTCTAAAATTTCCTTTCACTTTCCTGGTGCGTTTCAAATGGATCACCCTGTATATATGCGCAATTATAGGCTGGTAGAAATATTATAAGCGCGATTATAGTTTAATAAAAAAAATTCTCTTACAGAAACAGTGAAAAAGTGCTTGGGACGATTTTGAGTTTATCTCCAAATTTCAAAGATCATAAGAAAATAAACAGCATGGTTTCTAGATTTTGAACAGCTAATTAAGTAAGCTAAACGATATTTAACGGAAACCGTACTAACCAAAGAATTAAACACTAATTTAGTTGGCATCATTTCTCATTTGTCTTTCCTCCAAATTTTACTTAATTTCGAAACAATTATAATTAAAAAAAAAATAAAACTAAAATATATTTTACATTAAAATTAATTCTATGATTACAAATAAAAATAAGTTATATTAAATTATAAGGAGACTAATAGCTCTGCAGCTTACTTCCTGGGAAAAATGTGTAATACGTCATAAATGGACCAAGAAATGCATTTCTTTTTTTTACACTCAGAACTCTGGCTTATTATTAACATTTCATATCATTAAATTCTCTATTTAACACTTTAATTGTATTACTCATTAAATAAGAAAGAAGAGTGGAAATGGAGATCACGTTGATATACTAGTGCTTTTCTTATTTTAAGAAAACCCAACACAACGAGTGAGGATTAATGTTTAAAATAAAATAAATAAATAACTTTCAGCGGCCATCCAGATTAGAATTATTATCAAAAATATAAAATAGATCAAATCAATGCCCATGTTATATTGGGCTTTCTCAAAGAAAACAAAAATTGCATTCTTTTAAATTGCTAAAACGTAGAAGAAGCAATCATACTTGACACAAAATAAAAGTAAAGCGACATTAAGTGCCAATTTACTAACTTTCACATGCCTTACCTAAGCTTTTAGAGATTTATAAAAAAAAAAAAATGGTCGATCATAATATATTATGCTTAAAATAAATTCTGCAAAAACTGCAAATTATCTCAATGACAAAAACAAAACCAAAAAAATACCAGCAAGATTAATTTTACTCATATTTAATTTTTATAATTCCCAGGATTTACAGAAAAATCGTTATTTTATATTTATACTAACTCTGAATTACATCTTTAATTACAAAATTGGTAACTAACCAAAAAATTCTGTCTGAACTTTTTAGTTATAGTTAATAATAACTCCATTTTCTTACAACAGACAGCTTTAATTTCAAAGCATAAAGTAAATTAAAGCATGTTTTTTATTTTAAAGCGTGCATTTCTTTAAAATACTTCTCTTATTCAAACTTCGAAGACCCAATTCGTCAGGACTGATTTATGAGAGAGGAATAACTTAAATTAAAAGAATAAAATTACATCTTAAAATAAAAATAGGAAAATACCAGTTGAAAATTAAGATATACATCAATATTTAGTATTCACTTAAGAATGGGCTTTGTAAACTGATTCCCAAAAGAGGCGGAAGGTTCTCCAAACAGATATGAAAGCACAAGGAATAAATATGGATCAACAGTATTGGATCACATATGCAAAATATGTCCATTATATTACGTAAAATAATACCAAAACTTGTCTGCAGTGTCCACTCTTGATAAAACCAGTTAAATTAAATTAATCCGCCGCAATTTGATGAAGTTCTAATTTTTTTTACTGGCACAATTATTACGATTCAGCGGAAATTAATGTCTATTAAGTGTTTGTAGGTTTACAACGATGGTACGACTTCGGTTGTAGAAGTTTTTCAGAATACTGAGAAATATGTCAACAGCGTTTAGTTTATTTTTTGAAAGTTTATTACTAAAAATGAATTACTGAAGAGTTTACTATTTTTAAAAAACCTACCAAAAATCATTTCAATAGCAACAGGCTCTTTCCTGAATAAACAAAAAAAAATTCAGTCACAGTCGATCTGAGATTTCTCCTTTATATTAATTTCAAATGTTGTTTACTTGTGCATAGTTCATAAAGTAATTCAGTTAATTATTTTTAAAAAGGCAGAAAATAATGCATCAATGTGCGTAGTTCCAACTCTTCTGTAGCAAGAGATTTCCATGAGGAGCCTAAGAATCCAGATTTTTGTTTTCTTGCGAACTCGTAGTTGTCAAATGTCTTGGTTCTGACAATCTACGAATGTCAACTATGATCTACGAATAACAGTGACAAACTATTTCCCTCACAACACACAGAAAAAAAAGTTTTTTCATTAAAACTAATCGATAATCTCAATAACTTGTTTTCAATAACGTACTAATTAGGGAATGGATTAGCTATGAGGTTAGCATACTGGACTCCCATGCGGAGGTCCCGGGTTCGAATCCAGCTGCTGACCCTTAGATTTTTCTCTTCCTAGGAGCTTCTTACAGCCCACTGTCCGGTGATGGACAGTGTTGTCTGTAACGAGAGAACACTGTCCGGAGGCCGGCAGTGCACTGAAAAAAGCTCCGGGCGCCAATAACCTTAGATGTTGACGCGCCTTAAATCATTAAAAAAAAAAAAAAAAAAAAAAAAAAAAATAGCGTACTAATTATTGTACTCATTTCTGAAAAATAATTTACACAGCCCGAAGATGACTTAGTATCTAGATCGAAAGCTTAGCACTAAAACAAAAAAAAAAAGATTAGGATTTAAATTGCCAATAATCTTTCTTCCCCTTGAATCAGTCAGCAAAAACGATGAACAGTAACTAATTAATAATAAGAATAATTCTATACTTTGTGCCGATATTTCAAAAACATTTTGAAGAACTTTAATGGCTTTATGGCAATCATTGTTTTTGTTCGTTTGTTGTTTTTGTTTTTTTTTAAGCGTGTCTAAACAACATGCACCAATCATAAAATAATTCATGCAAATATTAAGTAGTGTGCACGAGTGTGGTTTATAGAAAAGAAATAAAACGAAATTAAAAAAAAAAAAAAAAATAGAGGAGTACCATCCCAAAAAAATAATAATAAAAAAAGGGTAACTAACAACTTGAGGCTGAGGAACCACATCGATATTGTTTGGAGTAGTGTACTGTTGAGCATGTATGGGCTCAGCTGGTACTTGAGGTACCGGTTGAGGTGCTGGCTGTGGTGGTTGTTGAGGTGGCTGCTGTTGCTGTTGTGGAGGCGGTTGTTGTGGCGGTTGTTGTTGTTGTTGCTGCTGCTGCTGCGGCTGCACAATAGGTATTGTCGATGTTACTACAGCTTCTTCAGCTACTACCTTCGGTTCTCCTGTGCCATTTACTACTTGAGTAACTCCAGTGTAATATCCAACATTTGTTTGCCCCTAGAATATGTTTAATAATTATATTAAAAGATAGTTATATACATACAGCAATTCTAAATAGCTAGAGACTTTGTAACTACTTTCCCTTAGGGTATATTCTGGGCAGCATTTTCTTAACATACGGACAGTGACCGACAGCTAGATTTTACTATGCGGGGTGTTCATTTTAAGACGGCTCAAATGCATTTCATGCTTAAACGGTTGATCTGAGCAAAAAAAAGTAGAGGAAAAATTTGTTGCCGGTCATCTCTAGTTTCAGAATATGTCACTTGTTTTTAGATTCCTGATCGCGTACGAGGCAGACGCGCGTCCAAAAGTAAGGGTTCGCAGTTCACCCCCATTTTCATATACACATTTTTAAAGAGTATAAGAAGTAATGAAAGAAACCGGAAACCGCAATTCAATATCTTTAAAATTAAAGGAGATAGGCCATTTCAAAATCTGGTATTTATTAATCATATTTTAATTTTTTAATTGTTATCAAAGAGAAAGAAGAGCACGTAATAGATCATTTTTATGTATTTTTTTCATCCCCTTTCTTCTGAAAATATTGCCAAGGCAGTAAAGCTAGTATTTTTCTTAATAACGGGAAATAAGTCGTTTTCCGGGTGATTTTTCTAGGAAAAATCAAATGTTAAGAGCTTTAGATGTTCTCAAGCATACACAAAATGGCTAAAAAATTATTTTACATCTGTTACAAACAAGAAGGTTTAATAATTATTTGGTAATTTTAGGAGAGTTGCGTTTAATTACCCCAAAAAATTGGAAACCTCCTGTCACATATTTAAATGTTCAATTTCTTTCATTTAAAGGATCAATTATTCCTTAATTTATCAAATAATGCACTTCACGCAGCTTATGCAGCATTTCTAGTACATCCCCATTATAATAACTCATATTCTAGCAACATATCTCAATATACTTAAACTATGGTTATAAACTTTGTAGGGGTTGCTTGCGATATTGTTTTTTTTTATTATTCTATTTAGGTTTATGGTCTATTTGAATAGAATCTAGATGTAAGATAAGTTAATGGTTAAAGAACGGTCTACATCAAACCCTTATATTGTTTGGTTCAGGTGGCTGCTGATGTCTTTCGATTTCATAATACGAAGGTTTACTTTTCTACTACTTAATGCTTTGTTTAAAAAAGAAGCTGTTCTACTTTCGTATCCATATACCGATCCAACCTTTCAAAATTTTCCCAAAATTAAAATGTCGCAGAAAAAAATAAATAAATAATGCCGTATTATCACTACTCAGTCAGGATTCTTCCATAAATTGTATATGATGATAAGTTACCATCGCTCCAAAATGACTACAATGGTTTAAATCATTACAGATTAAAAAGTAACAATCGCTTTAGGAGGGGTCCATATTGAGAACAACAGGAATTTAATATGGATAATTATTTCTTTAGTCCATTTACATCAGAAGGCACAATTATTATGTCAAAATATGAACCACCAATCATTTATTAGAACAATACCTCAGCTTGATGTATTTCATTTTCCGGGCCATCAGGTTCTTGATCTTCCTCAGCTTCTGACCTCGCTAGTTCACTTTCAACATCTTCATCAGTCAACATATCCTAGAATGTTCAATAAAATAGTAATCATTTTTAAAAAATTTCAACTTTTTAGTAAAAATTGAAAAAAAAAAAAATGACTAGCTTAGTAATACTTATTTACCTGGTACCTGAAGATATCATTATGTACATAGTATTTTTTAGGATTTTGTGGTGCCAAAACAAAAGTCTGAGAAAATCTCCTCATTGGTTGTCCAGCATTTGATAGTTCACCTGATACCTAAATTTAGAAAACTTAATTAGGAGCTGTTTGATTGATTGTTTGGGTAGACAGATATTACAACTTTTTCTATCAGTTTTAACTGTAAATGTTAAAAAAACAAACTGCATGCCTGCCCAAATAATAAATTGATCATTTGAGGATCAAGAGTTAAATTTTTACTGATTTAGCAAATTAATAATAATAATAGGGAAGGGATTAGCATACTGGACTCCCACGCGGAGGTCCCGGGTTCGAATCCAGCAGCTGACCCTTAGATTTTCTCTTTCTAGGAGCTTCTTACAGCTCACTGTCCGGTGTTGGACAGTGTTGTCTGTAACGAGAGAAACACTGTCCGGAGGCCGGCAGTGCACTGAAAAAAGCTCCGGGCGCTAATAATCTCAGCTGTTGATGCGCCAAAAAATAAAAATAAATAAATAATAATAATAATAATAAAATACCGATTATCCTGAGCGGATTAGGCTCGTTAGGAAGTTTGCTTTTGATTCACCACCTTTTCATTAATTTCCAACATTTATATTACCGTGAAAATAAATAAAGTCATCTTAGAAACAACCATCATCAAAAGTAGAAAGAGCAAATATGCTCTTACAATAGTAAGGATGACATGGACAATAAACAGCTTCTTATCCGGATAAAAACAGATATTTGGATGATAACTTGTGTTTAACTTAAAGCTGGAGAAGTTAACAATGGACTCAAGAAATGGCAAGCTTTAATTTTAGTTCTTCATAGGGTGCGTTCCACTAAGCGTTCACAACGATCACGCTCACGACCACGGTTTTGCCCGTTCCACTTGCTAGCGAACGTTACAATCGAAAATTTAAGTGGAATGGACTACGGAGCGTTTCAACCGTTCATTACATTACAAATGGCGACCTCGAAAATAAGTTAGAAGCTTGAAGAGGTTATTTTTTAATTTTAACCCCGTTTTTATGCAGTTATAATAAACTTTATAATTATTGGTAAAGTTGACTTATATTAAAAAAATAAATATAATTAAATTTTTTATATTACATTTTAAAAGAGGATTTATAAAATTTACGTTTAAATAAAATTAAAATGTCTTTTGTGGCAACAATTGGATATTTATTAACGCAACGTAATAATGCTTTAGAAAATTCTTCATCTAGTTCCGATGAAGAGTGGAATGCAATTTTACAAAATCGCAAAGGTGAAAAGCGAAAACTTAGGCCACGTATTATTAGCTATCAAAGAGTAATTGATCGTTATTCAGTGATTTAGTATTTAAAGGGATAAGTAATTTTTCATTTTATTATTTTTTTAAACTTTCGGGAAACACATTCAATTATTTACATGAGATAATTTTTCTTTCCTTTACATGGTATAATTTTTTTGGTCGCCATATTTTCTTTTAAAAATTGCGCCAAATTTCTGAACGCCAACTTCGACCCAGCTCTTAAGGTGGAGCGTTGTGAGCTACGCGTGAGCGAAATAATGACGTCATTATTTCACTGCGACCGCGGTCGTCATGTGGAACGGCTGAAGGTATATTTTGATCGTTGAGAGCGCTTAGTGGAACGCACCCATAGTGAAACAATTTTTATTTATTGATTCACAGCAGTTGTAGTAATAATAATGTTCATCCCACCTGCACCACAACTCCATTTCCCAAAGTAGCCTGAGAATCAACTTGAGTGATTTTTGCATGACAATCGCGAAAGTTAAGTTGTTGAATGCGTTGATGAATCTGTCTCTGCCCTACAACTGCCACAATGTCACGATTGTTAGAATCTACACCTCCATGTATGAATGATGAATTGTTGTTATAAAACCTACAACAAATGGAAAATAAATATGAGTAAACAACTTAAATCAGAAAAACATTTAAGTATACAATAAAAAAGACAGTAATTATCTGATTCCAACTTTGTGGGCATGTTTTCCTTAAATTAATCAATTTCTTAAGTATTTCTTTCTGCATTTTATTGATTGTAACATTTTTTTTTTTAGAATAAATACTAGTTTTAACAAATCTTGAACCACTTTTGTGAAAATATGAGAAATTTTGGAATAATTTCTAAGTCAAAGGTTACTTTTATCCAAATCACTGGTTTTTAATGATTTCTCAAATAGAGGAAAGAGAATTATTTAATATAATATAATATAAAAGGGACTTATAATAGCTGAATTACTTATCAAATTATCTAGTTCAAAGAAACTCAATTTAGAAAATGAAAACAAATAAATAATGTGCTCTCTAAAACGCAGTTTACATGACTTCAAAATTGGACAAATCCCTACATCAAGTCTAATATCTTGTATGTAACCGAAGGGACATCATAATTAATTTTTCTGTATTTACTGTCAGCTGTTGCCAAATAGAAAAGTACGAAATGTCTAAAATATTTTTCTAGACCAAAGTATAGCATACGAGCGTACAATGGTAGCGTCAAGTATTACCTGAAAAAGTAAACCCCAATTTTCAGCACTCATTTTACAACAAGAATGGTTAGGTTCAGTTTGCCATAAAATTCTTGGACGTATAGGCAGTTTTTTACTTTTGGGATTTTTCTCTGCCCAAAAAAAGTCCTTAAGCTTGATTCTCACTGTCTGGATAAGGTCAGTGACTGATATAATGACGAAAGAATATCCGAGATGTAAACTGAGAAACTTCTGTCTTTGCCCATAAACGTTGAAGCACCATATTTAGGAAGAAATAATGCAAAACTGAGCCAGAAATTTTTTGGCAGGGCTAAGATTTCAACTAAGTTACCAGATCATCCTCCTGGTTTATTTATAATAAGTATCCAATCCTGGATCAGTTCATTCAGAATTTAAATTGGCGCATTAAAAAAATAATTGTTCGAAAGTAAGGCACCTTAGGTTTTATGCATTGTTATTCTTTTGTTATATTTCTTATGTGATTGGAGTGGATACTGCAGTCTAATAATTTAAATTGATTTCTTTGGATAAATGTTTCCATGCTAATATAAAGAATAATCTTCCCTGATAGGCAAAAATATAAGTGAGGGCCACAGAAAGATCTAAAATTTAGGAAAAAATCAACAGTTGGACATAAACCATTACTGCCTACACCCACATACATACACACTAAGTATTGTAAAAAAAAGTAAAGTAATCGCCTATTTTTTCAGGCGGGGCTTAACGTCCAACTACCAATTAGGTATCGTGGACGGAGGCGACTAGCAAACATACTTTAATGTAAATTTCTCTTATTAACCATTAAATAAAATCCAAGGCATAAGACCGGGAATCGAACCCAGTACCACAATACATATTAGCTTCGCAGGTCACGCCTCTAACCGCTCGGCTACCGTGGATAATAACCTCGGAATCGTATTATATACATACACACTATGTGTGTATGTGTTTAATATATGAGAGTACGAAAGAAGTTGCCGCTAACTAAATACACTGAAGAGAGGAAAGGGATTAACTCAGGTTTAGCGTACTGGATTCCCATGCGGCGATTCTGGGTTCGAATCCGGATGCTAGCCTTAAGATATTCTCTTCCTACTGCGTCTTGCAGTTCACAGTTCGATGGTGAACAGTGTTATTTGTAATAAAAGAACGCTGTCTGAAATTCCCGCAATGCACTGAAAAAAGTGACCTCAGATTTTGTCGCGCCAAAAAAAATAAAAAAAAAATGAAGAGGTACTTCAGTGTGAACCCCTTTTTTTTGTTCAATTGATATTCACTTATTTTTTTTAAGTTGACAAAAGTAACTTCAGTTAAAATGGGAGAAATAAGACTGTCTGGTAATATTAAAGAGATGATTTAATCATACTGGCAGACTCAAAAACACTTAATGAAATTATCAATCAGTAATTAACATCTGATATGTTATTAATCTATAAGTATCAATGAAAGAAATACTGTTCACTTCGCTGTAAGCTGTTTCAAAAGAAAACACATTTATTTAACTATTGATCATGAATGGTCGAAGGAGAGTAGCAAAAATAATTTACAATAAATTTCTTTGGGTACATTAAATAAAATCCAAAGCCAGTCCCGAGCATCAAACGCAGTACCACAATATATCTTAGCTTTGCGGGACGTAATTTTACCAACTGTAGGCTACCCGTGGCGTCTAGTTTCAAACAAATGGTTTCATAATTCAAAAACATTTTAAAATATAATTCAATTGGATACAAAGCCAATAGAATGATCCAATTTAAAATGTTTATTGCTATAAGCTACGAAAATGTGTTAAGGCTGTTAGTCATGGAATATTTTATAAATAACGAAAAATTTATTTTTGATGGTAGAGAGAAAAGTGAAGTTTTTACTTGATCTCTCACTAATACAGTGTTTAGTGAAATGTCGTCCCGCATTCAATGGTGTCAGAAAAGAATTATTCAAAACATGTATACATTCAGGACTAGATGCTAAAATATTTTGCAATATGTTGAAGTTTAAAAAGATTTTGCAAACAGAAAATGTAATTGAGTTTGCAGCAGAAATCCTTAAGCATAGGAAGCTGTCCTTGTTATTAGTAAAACGTTTATTGCAACGGATAATTCCTTCGATTCACTTTTATTTATACCAACTTACTATTTTGATAGGATGAAAAAATAATTGCCATTTCAGTCGAGTAAAATTTATTTTTCCGAGCTTTCGACCTAGGGACTAAAAATAAATTTTACTCGACTGAAATGGTCATTATTTTTTTTTATCTTATTGAAACTATGAATCAGTCTCCAAAAAGAATGAACAACAATTACTATTTTGAATTATTCTATTTTTTCTTTCCGATTAGTTCAAATTATTTTAATTTTTAAAGTTTTGATTGAGAAGTAAGCGTTTACTATGTACCTAAACGATTTTCAATGTTGGTGTAAACTTTATATAATTACTTGCAGGAGCATTTTGATCTAATATTAATTTTGTTATTGCCATTTTTTCCTTTATATTGTAATAATATCCTAACTTCTACTAAAGAATCTTTAGTTCTTGAAAGCAATAAACAAATAAAATAATGAAGTAGAATCTTCTCAAAAACTAACATAGAATTTATAAAATACAAATTGATTAGTTTACAGTTGTATGGTTGCTTTAAATGTATTTGAGTTCAGGTATTACAAAATTGTAAATCTAAATATCGTCGCTCTACTCAGAAAATGTATATTCATGAACCATTTGTCAGCAAAGAAGTGAACTGACACAGTTGAGAAAAGTATTTTTTGTAAAGAAAAAAAAAAAGTTTTTGGAAAGTGGCTGGTTGATAAACTAGACTAAAATCTAACAAGATCAAACGTTTCAAGAAAGAGAAGTTCAGAATACGACAGACAATCAAAAGATGGCTGTTACAATATAAAAAAATACGGGTATCAGTATGTGGGATAATTTTCAGCTTTTGGTGTAGAGTATAGAAGGGAAAATGGATCTTCAAGGGTATGGGGATACTTTGGACAAATTAATACAAAATACGGAAAAATTTTGAACTCCAACAATTCTAAATTTTACTAGGACAACTAGTAGAACGTTTAAATAATAGAATACTGCTCTATAATATTGTCAAAAAGTTATTCAAGCACCAGATCACTCATGATTTGAATACAATTGAACACATATAGTTACATTTAAATTTCATTAGCGAGAAAAGATAATTTAAAAAAGGTACTTTAAAATTAAAGAATGGAATAAAATTTGTACTGCTATTTCCAATCTGTTCATTCAGTTCATTCAATGCCTAGACAGTATGGCTTAAAAATTCTCTAACTGCGCAATTCGGATGATTAGTAAGACCAAATATTATAGTTTTTTGGTAATTGTGAAACTGGACAATGTTTGAAAGTTATATAAGTTGTTTTGCCCAATTTGAAAATAAATTTATTAATCAAAAGTTTATAATTTTTCACACATAAACATTAAAATTGTAAAAACTCTTAGTTTGTGAATTTCAACATAGGGCAATTGATTTTTTTTACACCTTTGATTTGATCCGACATTCCCTCTTCACCTTTACAGATTTCGTTTTTTAACTAACAATTACAAACACTTACAACTAACTCAAAAACTAAAACTAAACACCACTATTTATGCTCAGGGAAACCTTTGCGTGTTTCCAGTCTAAACTATTTGTTTTGTTTTTTTTTTTTTTGAAAATTGGATGAGATCGTTACTTTTCCTCATACTAAAAATAAAATCAAACGGGATTTAAATTTATATTAAAATATTTTTATTTTCATAATGTTACATTAAACCAAAATTGAAAAACTACGCTTTCATTCATAAGTTGCTTTGAAAGAGCTCTGAATGTAACACGAATGTGATCATTCTAACTAAGAAATAATGGTAATTCTACCTGAATGCAACGAGATTTATTTTGGAAATGCCAAACTATTCAGAATGAGAAAACCATTAGAAGGTTTTAAGCTAATCTCTTCATTTTTACTGTTAAAATTATACATATTTTTAGTCATTTTATTCTAACATGTTGATTTCAGTGCACATGAATAATTTTGTTTTAAAAAAAATATAGCTCTCAACGCTAAAAATACAATATAAAGCGTAGCCTATAACCAACAAGATGCACGCAAGGGGTCTGATTATCCTTTTATGTATGTAATTCGTTGTGATCTAATGCAACAATTTTACTCCAATTTCGACATATTTAAGGAACATCTAAAGCCAAAACAATAACAACCATCAGTCGTTCTCTTTACTTTATGCATTTAGAGAATATACAAGTCCTTTTCCAAAAGTGTAGCCAAGTTTAATTATAATAAATTTGCGTTCAAGCCGTACCTGAATATTCATAATAGATTTATGCCCAAAATAGAAATTACTTCTACATATATATATATATATATTATTAAAGCCATGATTATATTTCCAAAACATAATCTCTAAAATTAGCCCTAACGTCTAAAAACCGTAGACAAAAACTAAAAGATTTCTAAATACCTGTGAAGGTGTTCTGGAGCTTCATTTAGGAGGGTGTAATATTGTCGGACGAACTCCCTTCCTACACACTGCGGGCTTAGTGGTCTATCCATTACCATTGCTCTCACTTTACTGATCTCAGTGTGGCTAGGGATTTAATTTTGTTATTACTCCTGCATTGACCTGCAATAAATATTTACATTAAAACTGAAAATTCATGTTACAAACAACGTGAGGAAGTCTAAGAGGTTAGAAACGGTGTAATAAATGGATAAAAAAATATTACTTCATTAACCCAGAAATCAGAATAGAATAATGCAAATAAAAGATTCGAACAAAGTCAAAGGATTACTGAATTTGTGATGTACAACTAAACATAAAACGTAAAAGAAAAAATATATATATATCAATTTTATAAATACGTTTGATGCAATAAATCTCACTTGTATAAATATTATGTTAATAAAACTAATGATACGTCAATAATTCCTAATTCCAAAATTTTATATTTATTTAAATGCATAAATAATACGGAAATAATTCATACTAAGTCAACTTATCATTTAGAAAGGAAATTTTACACCTACATAAGGCACAAAAGTTATACTGAACTGAAAATGTTTACGTTGTTGGCAGAAAGAAAACTATAGCATACAAGCTAGGTTTTAAAGAAACAAATATAACACTTGCACTTTGTACACACTAAAAGTGAGAGGTTAGGAGAGCACAATGAATCATCACAAGCATGGCCGATAATGAACCGGAACGTAGAAACAATTGTCTTAACACTATATTACCCATTTAATTAAATGAATTTCTAAAACAATGGACTTTGTCAATTCAAATGTAAGTATTTCTTTAAATTTGGAAGAGGATGAGAAGGAACGACTATTAAGGAACACCTGAGCTATTAACTACATTAAACTCACCTTAAAATGTTTTGAACTGGAAAAAGCACAAGAAGTCACTTAATTACTGAGAATAGTTATTAATAATTGACCAACTATATTATGTCAACCTTCAATGTCTTGAAATTTAATAGTTACAACGTGATCCGCAACCGATGATGGTGTTAGCAGCACTTACAAAACAAGAGAAATGGACCGGCTGCGCATTGCCTTGCGCAAATGTGAAGAACCGGAAAAGAAACTTAATTGGAATAACTTGATATGCCTAAAATCAGTGTTAACAATAACTTTTTAACAATGAATTCCACTTTAAACTATAAAATACTATTTAAACGCTAGGTTTTGATTTGAATTTTCCAATGTAGTGCAATATTTATTGCACAAGGCAGATGCATATTTAACTTCACTATAAATGCTGAATAACAATAACTATTTAATTTTTACAGTTACAGAAAAGCATTTTTTGAAGCTCCCTAATTTACTTTTTTACTAACTGTAAATAGTAAAGCTAACATTCAGTAATGTTCACAGGTAATGTATTGCGTTGCTTGTACATTTTGCAACGCAGTATTCCTTTATAATTTTATTTTCGTTATTATTCTAAACGTAGGTAGATACAAAAATTATCTCTAACCAAAATTCAACAATTTCTATGAATTTCGTTAAGGGGGCCATACACATGAGAGATTTTGATCTGATAGCATTCAGAATGTAAACATTTTGAAAATTTAGAAACATTGATTAAATCATATTACGAAATTATTAGGCCTTTAAATTATTAATTATGTACCTAAATGTTTCAAAATACATTATAAATCACGGTTATTTAAAGAAGAAATTAAAGAAAAAAACCTTTATTTTCCTGCAACTTATTTCTCATTTATATAAAGAACTTGCTGATTGAACACCGTATATGTTTAAAACACTGAGTTGTGTTTGTAATGGTTTTGTTTCAATTGTCTTTGATCAGTTTCGTCCGAATTGGTCATATTGCCCAGCTTTCTTAGTACGAAGTTTTGTCTATGATTGTTTCTGCTGTCATTTTTATGAATTCTTATTTTGTGGATATAGAACAAATAAGCAGGCAAGCTTAAATACATTTCTAAATATGGAGTTACTGTGGACTACTGTCAATTTTGAATTAGAGCTAACTCAATGTGGCAGGTCTGTCTTAATTTCTCTCTAATCTGGAAACGAAAACTCCAAAGTTACATTTAAGGACGAAAGAGTAAGGACCCCTACTAACAAAGTAATTCATTATGTCTTCCTCTTTGATTCCCAGTGCAAAGTACAAGTTGCAGAAGCTTCACTTTATGAGTTGTTAGCGAATGTATTAAACTATTCATCGAGGAGTTGGAGCGAGATTCCATCATCCTAACCTCATTAATTAAAGAATGACTGCATCTCATCACTTTCATAGTGGTGTGATATAACATTAATCTTCATTTGCTAAGCTCTCGTTCTGCCTAGGAAATTAGTTATGCGAGCATATGTCAAGATCGATCAGAAAAATCTTCGAGAGCTTCATCTCAGTAGCTTCCAAACTATTTTTCAATAGCTTCACAGAAAATGTTCTAAAGGCTCGGGGAGAAAGTGTATCTTCAAACTTCACTTCTTTATCAGCCTCTATTTTTTCTTCTTTTCTACATGTTCGATCCTGTACAATAAGTTTTCTAGATACAGCACATCACTTATGGGTATTATTATTACTATTAGATATTCATTCTTGCAGATTATCGTTACTACATTAAAATATTCTAAATTGCAGTAACGCACTTATTTTCAAATTGAACCAACTGCATCAATTTACTTAGAAACACTGGTATTATGAAGAGGGAAATCGGCTTCTGATAAGATGCAGTGCGCCGTCCCTTCTTAAACTGAAAGGGTTACATTAACAAGAGAAACAGTAAATAAGAGATGTTGGCCTTTATCATCATACACGACTGCCTCTTGTTGAATTTGTATTACATATTACACTCCAACGGACTCATATTTTCAGTTCTGATCGTGCAAATATATTTCTTACCTTAAGTATCGGTGAATATACCTGTTCATAAGGCCCTTAAGAATGTTGAGTACTACTGCAACCATGCCTGCACGCCCTGAATGTGAGCGGGACCATTCCTTGCGATTAAAATCAATACTTGCAAGAAATGCTCAATCACCCACGGATCCAAATGAGTACCACACAACCAGTTCTCTCTTAACTCTCAAGAGTATAGTTACAAAACAGATCCACAAGTTTAAAACTGTTAAATATTAACATAACTAGGTAATTATTGCTTTGAAGAACATTATGCCTTATAAGCAAGCAAGGAGTTGTTACAAAAGAAAATGAAAATAAAAACAATATTCTAATTATCTCATAAAATGAAAAACTAAATAAACAAACTTATTATATAAACCATAAAAAAAACAAAAGAAGAAACAAAGTATTGGAAGATTACCAGTATTATTACTGCAAGGAAGCCCCTACCCTATTTGGTTTATCTTCCGAAATTTTATATCAACAAGGTAGTAGCTGGTATTCTTCCAAAACTTTGTATGTTTCTTTTGTTTTTTTAATGGTCTATATAAATTTATTATCCATTTAATTTTTCATTTTATGATATAATTGGAATATTTTATTTATTTTCATTTTCTTTTATAACACACTCCTTGTTTATAAGGCGTAATGTTCTTCAAAGCAATAAACAAAAAAAAAAACTCGAGGTAGACCTTCAACGAAACCACTAATACTAGGCGGATCATCGGAACAGCACACAGGTAAGGTTATACCAACAATAAAGTTCTATAGTTTTCTGTTTTTTTTTATTTCACAGGTTAAGAAATGGGAAACTTTACAATCAATATATATTACATAATTAAAATGTCCCATTTTATGTAAAAACCTTTTCTTTTTTATCTTTGTGTCTATGTCGTTACCTCTAAATACAATTTAAATAAAAAATAAAAATAAAGGAAAACAAAATAAAAACTGAACATAATTGACAAGAAACACATATCTAAGTATAAATATATATTATATTCACTACTTTACTAGTAGTTTTTTTTTTGAAATATGTTGTGATTAAAATTAAGCCCTTTCAAAAATAAAGAGCTATCAAAATATTAAACACAGCATATGACCTTATCTATCAAAATGTACATATATAACACATATATATGTTTTTTTTTTTTTTTTAATACAAAAATTATTTCCTTTCCTCTTCATGTGTAAAAGTTGGAATGATCGACTCAAGAGGAACAAAATCGATGATCATAATATAAATACATGAGGTAATGTTATGGTGAAAATGGAGGGAGATGAAAAATGCGATGTGAAATTGTTACGTCCAGAATGAGTAACCCTTATCTGAAAAAAAAGAAAGGATATGCCACTATTAAATATGATAAATCTTCAATTTATCTATCATTTACTGCAGTTGACTATTAATATTAATATCATATTTTCTCATCAGAAAAGAAATTGTCTTCAATTCGTCTCAGTAGCAGAACTGACATTATTGACATCATTTGAGTTTGAGGGGAGACAATTATTTAGAAATTGGTAGAGGTTACCTTAAAGAAATAACAATTTGAAGGTTAGCTGCTGCCTCGCAATTTTAAGAATTTTTCTAGCGAACACAACCAGTGTTCCGTTTTATTCTTTAAAGCTAAAACAACAATGGAAATTCTAGGGCGAGCTTAAGTTGTACACCTTGCTCAATTTTTGTGTTGGAATTATGATGGGAAAAAGTTAATTCAAAATTAGTAACGGATTTTCAAAAATTAACTTCCACTAGCAAATGGCGTTTTTTTTTTTTTTTTTTTTTTTTGGTAAATAAAATGGGCCCGGAACGTCAATTATATTGGAATACGCTCATACGTTTTATAATACGAGTAGAAATAATTTTTACTTTTCATGTCAGCAAACCCTCAAGAACTGACGCGTGGCATTTCTACATTAAAAAAAAAAAACCCTTGAATTGATTTGTTAAGAAAAAAAGACATACTTACCATATACATTTCTAGTCCACATAAGTGATGGATTAGGCCAAGGCAATTTAGTAGGGAGCATGTCTCGCACCCCTACCACCTCCTCTCTGCTTTCCCCCACCATACCCACTTCCTGCAACATATCAAGTTTTGCGCTGACAATTTTCAAATGGAAAAGCAACCCACTAATGCATTAAAAACAGCAACATACTAATTCAATAGAATATAGAAATTCAATTATAATAAAAATAATTTTAGGTATGATAACAAAAATTATGGAGAACGGTTTGATGATCACTGTTTATTTAAATAAGATCATAACTTTAGCCCTACAAGCCAAGAAGCACTTCCAGCCTAATATAAATATCTTAAGTCAGAAAGAGCTCAAGGTACACAGTCAAGGCTATGTTACAACGCGTATTATCTTTATTTTTTAAATAAAGAGATAATGAACAAAGCAGTGTTACCTTTACCCGCTATTAAATGAATATATATACATATCATAGGAGCAAACCAGAAATCATGCATATATTAGACAAAATTTTATTTATATATAATAAATAAAAAAATACATTAAATGAAATAAGAATAAAAAAAGGTATCGAAGAAAATAACTAGAATCTATAAAAATAAATCTGTAATTCTAACAAAACTTAAACTGCATTCAGAAAGTGGACATGGATAAATTACTTAACATAAGTACGAAAAAGAAGAGAGTTCAGAGGAGGGGCGGCCGAGCTGTCAAAACACCCCACAAATTAAATGCCTTACCACCATTTTATCTCATTAATAAATTTTGTACATCGGTATTAAGCATGCAAAACATTGTAATGTATTCAAGGATTTTTTTTCCCCTTTGATGTTAATATCGCTCCACCATCATCTGACTATATTATTAAAATGTCATAAATAAGATAAAATATATGAAAATTCAAATTTAATCATAAAAACATTTAAAATTTGGCAAAAATGCAGAGAAGATAGTTAAGTTTTACAAATTTTCAGAATTATTAGTTTCATAAAGAACAGCAAATAATTGAAACTCACCTTTGCCTCTACCACCACCACCTCGGCCACCACTGTAACCTCCATCATAATTACTGTATCCTCCATAGCCATCTACATAAGAAAAATAATCATCTAAAAATTTTCTTAAATTAATGGTCCCTTCAAACCCATGGAAATTCAAAAGATATGCAATCAAGAGAAATTGAGTTCTTACCGTAACTACCATAACCTCCATAACCACCGGCATAGTCGTATCCACCACCGTAACCACCGCCGTAGTTTCCACCATATCCACTGCCATAATAATCGTAGCCAGCTCCATAACCTTTGATTACCATTTTGTTAAAATTAGTATTTGTTTTTAACCGACAGTAAATTACAACTATTTACCAAAACAAACATGAAATAAGTGAACTACTTTATTAGAAAAATAGCTAGAAGGAAATAAGGAAAGCAGTAATTCCTTTAATGAGGAGTAAGAGAAAGTAAATAGATGTAGTGTTTGCCTTTTAAGGGACTTCTACAGCTAGGATGCAAAAAAATTCATAGCGAAACAATGGAACAGGGCTCCCAGACCACCGTTAAAAGAGGGAAGTTGCCAGATATCATCGGGGGACCAATTATTTGCTTTGTACAAAATTTAAAAACGGAATTTTATGAAGACAACTTAATAACGATCATTAGTTCTAATGATGCAAAAAAAAGCAATCAATTATATTCACTTATAACCCGACAATAGTATCTGTTCCCTTTCGATTACAAAATCAAATTCAAAATCGAACGCGAAAGTATTTAGTTGATCAACAACTAATTAGCCGGTGGGCGGTTTAAGCAAAAGTAAGTTAGACTTGAGAAATTAAATATTTGCAAGGTTCTACGTGTCCAAAACTGATGCAATCACAAAATTACTTCAATAAATCTTAAGAAAAATTTGGACAGGTTTTGTTATCAAAAAGGCATTGTATACCCATTAAAACTATTAAAAAAATATTTAGAGAGAGAAATCCCCATTGCTTCGAGTTTACTACTGAAGATCCTACCAATAGTTGGAAGATCTCGGTATGAGGTTTAAGAGCAAACTTCATCTAAATAAAAGATGAAGTGTTAAAAGATACCCAACAAATTAGCACTTTGTAAATTCTTAAATATTTTTAACGAAACAAAACAGACCAGGATAAGGCTCACAATGGTGAAAGATAGTACCTTTTAATGGACTTTGGTCACTTAATGTGAAATGTGGAGTTTTTCCTTGGGACTGGTCCAGACTTGCCACTTTCGCTACTCCATTTGGAGAAAAAACAGTATGCTAATTATGAGTTTATAAAAACTAAAAAGCAGCATTAAAAGTAAACATGCTTACCACCATAACCATATCCCTGTCCATAGCCTTGACCATAACCACCTAAAATTAAAAAGTTTATTAGAAATGTTTAACTAGTGCTAATAATCAAATCGAAGTGTGGGGGAAACTACCTCGTCCACCGCGTCCTCCTCTTCCACCTCGCATTCCAGCCATGCCATCAGGTTTTGGTGTAGCCTTCTTCACGTCAACCTAGGAGAAATAAAATTCATGAATAATGTCGCTATTTCTTTAATACTGTCAGACCTCGACTTGACAAGAATTTAACCTAGCCTACGAATTTTCAACTTATTACTAACGTACGTAAGTGTAAATACTTAGGTACTTAAAACTGTTACTGTTAATTCTTAACAAGACAGGTCGCCGTTTAATATACCTCACTAACTTTCAATAGATAATTAATTACCTCCTTTCCATTAATAGTTTGTTTCGGCGCCTTTAACAATTCTGCTACTACTTGCTCTGATTCGAATGTAATAAAACAGAAGCCCTTCCTTTGATTTTTTGACTTATCAAATGGCATTTCCACGTCAACAATCTGAAAAATTAAACAGAACTTGCAAACTCTCCCTTAATCTTAACAGCACATTTCTTCAAAGGTACTTAATAAAAAGAATCACATACAGTGCCGTATTGCGCGAAGTAATTCTTTATATCTTCATCTGATAATTCGGTAGATAATCCACCAACAAAAATTTTCCCATGCCTTGCTTTAGCTTTCTTAGGGTCTATCTTCTTATTGTTAATAACATGGTCACCAGCAGCTAAAACCTAATTAAAATTTTGGAGTAACAAATAAGGTTCAAAATTATTTAAATTTTATTTAGGTTTTACTAACAACTTGTTGCTACATACTTTGTCAATAGACTCGGCAGCTTTGAATACTATGAAAGCAAATCCTCTAGATCTTCCTGTATTAGGATCAGTCTTCACATTTATGCTCTCAATGGTTCCGTATGTATTAAAATGCTCTCTCAACTCCTCTATAAAGAAATATTGTTTATTTGTTTCATTAAATGCAAAATATAGTTAGTAGTAAATAAAATTTACTTACTATCAGAAGTTTCCCAACTTAGACCACCAACAAACAATTTCCTGTGGAAAAAAAATTTAAAAAAATGTACAAAGTTAATTTTTGTTTTAACTGCAGTTGCAATAATTCTACCTTAAAAATGTCTTTAATTATTCTTTAAGTGACTGATTAATTTAATGAAAAAAACAAAGCAGCAAAACGTAAAGAAAAAATAAATCTGTAAAAGAAATTTAAATTTTAAGTGATTTTTTTTTTTCTAAGTAAAAATGACATTATAAGCTGGAAAACGATTTCAATTCTTTCACTTTTCAGTTTTTATGTAATTTACAATTATCTCTTTATTAGATAACTATTTATAGTTTTCCCAATATATACCATGGGGTTGATGTAGTCCACTCTCAGCTCGTTGGTCCGTCCACTCAACCTGAGGAAAGTAATCCACGGTTAGTGTTCACATATAAAAACCTCATTAATGTGCCGAAAGAATTAAATCCACTTGTTTTTTGAAATTTAAAATTACTTAGTTTAAAAAAACATTAACAATACATTGATTTCTAACAAAATTCGTGTAAAATTTTGAAATTACAGAAAATTTAATGATCTTATTTATCTTTAAATATATTTTTATTTAAATCCTGGAGGGTTTTAATTTCAAGTTTAACTTTTATGAAATATATGCATACTATATTTATAAAAAGCAACAAATAAAAGTGATGTGACCAATCCCCATACAAAGTTTTCCTAGAATTTACATATTTAAAATTATGTTAAACTGTATAAGAAAAAAAAAAAAGAAAAAACTAACTCGAGTTAATCCTGGGAAATTAAAATAATAGAAAACACATTTTAAAAATCTTACACTACTGTATCACCTTACATTTAGAAAGCAGCATGTGCGTAATAAAAAAAAAAGAATAAAAAAAAGGGCTAAACTAAATTTATGAAAAAAATACATATTTATCCCCTTCATCAAATTTAAAGAATTTACATAAATACAATCAAAATTTTGGGAAAATAACATATAATGGTAGGTTTTAAGGTTATTTACAAAATGAGGGCATTGAAAGTATATATATGTATAATATCTATTCTATAAAAATGAAAGCCCTTGGAAGGACTGGTCACAATTTTGAATTATATTTAATACTGTTAACCCTCCAAGATAATTGAATGCTGGGTTTAAAGGCAAAACAGTTGTATTGTATCAGGTATGAGTGAAATTATTAAAAATCTGAAATAGAAATTACAGTTGTGCCTTTAACGATATGACAATATCATTGAAACATACAATTTTTATTTTGAGGAAGGTTGAAATATTAAGGAGAGGAAATGAATGGGATTATTGGGGATTCATACTGGTACTTTAAAAAAGGGCTATGGTAACGAAATTACATTAATTTTTTTCTTTATAAATAGATTAAAACAAAATTTATGCTTACAATACAAAATTTATTTGAAATACATTAACAATTTAATTTAGAACTTTTACAAAAAAAAAAAAAAACAAAAAATGAAGCCCGAAGCCGTGTGCCCAAAGCGTCCCATTATAGATTCACAAATCCGCCATTATGGCAGACCGACGCTACGAACTATTTAACCAATGCAACCTCACTTCCAACATTATTTTAATTTTTTGAAAACCTCATCTGCATTTTAATCATACAATTATCGACGAAAGTACAACATTAACACATTACTATGTAACTTCGGAGTTTCCAGCTTATAAGATAAAACGGATGAATCAGGATTAAATATTGAACACGCCGGTATAACAAAGTCAAGGCGCCATTTTCCATGGTGACTGAAAAAACTTACTTTCCCCTATAAACTTCAAATAGTAACAAGAAAAAGAGGTCGATAATAAGGACGGATTAAGGGTGGTAAATGCTACACTTAACAAAAATTTAAATAACTTTAAGTAACGTACCTGTCATCATCTTTTCCTGGTGCTTCAGCACTGCCACTGTCCGCAACTTGATTTTCACCTCCATTTTCTGTGGCTGAACCATTCATTTGTTCATCTTGGTTTATGTCTGTTTGATTGTCGTTTCCCATTTCATATTCTTGTGTATCTGTTGCCATTTTCCTAATGAGTGTTCCTTTCTCGAACAGCTATTACCAACGTGTCCTATCGGCAGCTAAGCTGATGAGGAAGAGAAAGCTTGATGCCAAAAAGTGTCTCAGCGTATAATAGAAGTTGCGTGCAACGTGCTCTGCGCATACACTTTAGAGAACCTAGCGGCGATCTCTAAAATCTACTAGAAATCCATATTTTCTCAGCCAATGAAATTAAAGAACATTGCACCTAAGCTTTGTTTTCTGTATTTCTTATTAATAATAAGCGAAGGTTAAATGAATTTATAAATTAACGTACATGCCACTTAATGGCTTAAGTTCGTAAACAAAAATAAATAAGTAAAATTTCGAATGAATAATTTAAATTATTTCATCAATCATTTGTTAAGTAATACGGCTAAAGAATTTTGGTTTTCTGATTTTAATGTGGTTGGGGGTAATTCATTTTGAAGCCGTAGACTCCCAAAATCAGTAGATATAGCACTGCCAATTGTAATAATCACATTTGTCAGAAATAGAAATTAATTATTTTGAGGCACTGATTTTTAATAAATTGAGGGAAACTGAATTTCATGAACAAAATCCATGGTTGAATATTTTGATAGTACTTTTAAGCCCTAATATTTGCACATATGTATGTAGACTGTTAACGATTTACTTCAGTGAATCACTGTGTAATGGACACTAACGCTAGCTCAGATAATTAATTCGAATGTTAAGGATTTTGTAGAGAACATATAGAAAAATTCTCCTTTTTCGATATATCTCAAAACAAAAATCTATATTATTAATAAAAGAAGACAATATTACTTGAGATAAATATAAATTAATTATGTTTATATTATTTTTCATTCATGGGTCTTAGCCTTTAACAATAAGTCTCTTCAACTATCTCTGCCTTGCTCTCTTGACATCCAATTCGGCGATTGCTCTAAAATCCCGATTCATCAATCTTGTCTATCCAGCTTCATCTAGGCCTTCCCTATCATCTTAACTGCACGGGTTTGTTTTGAATCACTCTCCTTAGCATTTATCCATCCCAAAATTCGACCAGATTTCTGTAATCTGTTCAAATTAATGGATTTAACAATAAGAGCCTCTTGAAATAAGGCTTAAGTTCTCTCCGCAGATTTTCTAACATACTTTGTTACTAACGTACTTACTAACATATTTTGTTTAAAAGTCCAAAACCCTCACTATAAAATTTACGTCTTTCCTTTGGACTCACGGAAAATTAATGTTAACTTTTTTAAAAATATATTCACTTATACAAAATATTCATTAATTAAAATAAATTACAATTTTGTGAGCCTAACGTCACCGTCTCTCTAAATAAGAAAAAAATGTTTTTAGCGAATAGACAGAAATTGTTGCGAGATGTATGAGCAACAGTGCCTTATAATGAAAAGTAGTTGGTTAATTTTTTTTACATTGTAATATGAAAATGTGCGTATAATGATTTTTGTTTCATTTATTTTAAATTCTTTCGGAAATTGCACTGTCCATTAAAAATGTGAACATTATTTACCCAACCACAAGTCAGTTTTCTCTGAAGAATATTTATATAGGTTCATAAAATAAATTATTTAACAATCTAAAACTGACGTGCATTTCACTTGCAGGAAGTGTGTACCTCTACAAAGCAATTACTTTAATGAAAATTATAAATTCTTTTCAGTGAGATATCGTCTTAATATTTTTCAAAATTCAGTCTCAATTTAACTTAAAATAAGGCTTTTCTATGATTTATGTTTTTTTTATTATCCAAAGGTATTTAACCTTTTTCTAAAAAGGGATAATAAAAGTGAGAGGGCAGTTATTGTATGATTTTAAAACCTAACTTTCCCTAAACCATTTAATGAGACAATAAAATCTTTTTTTAAAGCCATAAACTTTATTATTTCTTTGCAAAAGTTAAGAATCATTTAAAATGTAACTTTCTTAAAAATTGTTAAAACTTTTAACGTTTTTACGGAACATTATCACATTTAGAACAGAGAAAACAAATTTTTGGAATAAAATTTAATCAGGAATTATTTTTTTAAAAAAATACATGTTGCAGAAAGAAAAAGTTTCAAATATTAAAATGAACAAACTTTCTCAGTTTAAGCCTTTCAGATAAATGAGATACTTTACATGTGTTCACTAGTAAAGTTTATCTAAAATTGATGTTTAACATCATTTAATCTCAAATTTAACTGAGTAATTAAAAAACTCAAATTCTTTAGAGTTACAATATGGTCTGCTAGTTCTAAATAGAAATATGGGTTGTTCACTCATGTAGTTGATCCGTCTCTATAGCAGCAACTTATCTTGAGAATTCAGAGTTAAATTGGATTACAACTTTTTTTAAAATATGGTTAAAAAAAATAAAAGTAGCAAAAAAAAACAGAACAAAGAAGTGAAAGATGCATTACCTGAAGTAGACAAAGAATTTTATGAGATACAAATTGCTGACTTGAATAAGAAACTTACAAGGTAATTTTTTTTTTTATATATATATTTTTAATTTAAGACGCGTCAACATCCGATGTTATTGGCACCCGGAGCCTTATTCAGGGCACTGCCGGCCTCCGGACAGTGTTTTCTTGTTGCACAGTCCATCTCCGGACAGAGTACTGTAAGTAGCTCCTACGAAGAGTAAATCTAAGGGCCAGCAACCGTATTCAAATCCGGAATCTCCGCGTGTTATGCAAGGTAATTAAATTTATTAATATATGCATATTTAATCATAAATAAGAGCAGGATAAGTAACATACTTTCTTTGAGTAAAATGTGAACAAATTAAGTACTACTTTTTCGGACTTCAGTTTTCACCTTCCAAGCATAATTTACTCCAAATGTTTGCATAACTGGAGCCATATAGCACACGAATGAAGTTCGCTTCTTCCAGCACCTTCATCTAAGTCAAAAGCCTCAAAATAAGAGCAAATTAATTAGCTTTCCTTACATCTGATTAATAAAAAAACGGCAGGAAAATGAAGGGTAAAAAAATAAAATAAAAATAAAAATTCCATAGTGTAGCAAAACTCTATGAGGGGACCCAATTGTTCAATCACCATCCATTTGAGAGGTACTGGCATTTTTGCTTTTTGGATCTCCTCGAAGGAAGTTAGAAGAGTCCAAAGATAAAAACTTAAGTTACCAGAAAGAAGCATTTATTTTCTGATTATTTATTTCTACAATGAACAGCTGCTAACTCAGTTTCGTCAAAGATCCACCAAATTAAGTTTGAAACATACATACTCTATACATACTCTTTTAATATCACAATTTTCCAAAAACCAGCGGGGTGACTTACATTACTGGCGCCACCACTATAATAAATACACAGTCCCACAGTCTTTGAAAATCCGTCATTTTTGAGATTAAAACTACAATTTTTTTAAATTTTCATACACAGTCTTAAAGACAGAATGTTGGCAGGCCCGAAACTTCTCAAATACTTAGTGTTTCTTCATTTTTATAGAAGAGGGCGGCGTTCTTACCGAAAGCTTTTTCGAGCATACCCGGTTCGTCTTGCTACCAGAAGGGCCCATACACCAATGTGAATACCTTCTTTGGTTCTCTAATATTATCGAAAAGTGATTCGAAGCAGAATCCTCTCGACTTAATCAGATGACGCAAACTCTCTCCTCCAATTTGGAGCCGTCATTTTTGAGATTAAAACTACAATTTTTTTAAAATTTTCATAGATTATTCGATTCTCAATTCTAAATATTGGGTAAGACAAAATAAATGTCAGCGCGGTGAATCATAAGAACTATACTTTCAAAAATTGATATAAGTAAAATGTTTAAGGATCCAAAATATTTAACTTTAGCAAGTTGCTTATGAAAAGGTCGAATTGAAAGAAACCGATCTTAAAACAAACCTAATTTAAATAGCATTCAATAACTTTTAAAATGTAATTTTTCATCATTTATTATTTTTTTTCGAAGCCTTTTTTTACCATTTGATCCAAATATTTGCAACAAACACTAATATCTCAGACGAAAAACTAAAAAAAGAAAGACATTTTACGAGTACATTGCAACTAATTAAGCTGTAAAAGCTTCGAATATTCTACTAAGAAATAGCTGTCTGAAATTCTCCCAATATATTCTAAATAAATCAGAATTCCATTTCAGTTTGTTTTTATTTCTTTTTTGGCATTGGCTTTCGCCATACAGCCAGCATAGGTGCTTATCACTCACTCTCCATTATACTTATAAATACATTCGCTTCACACACTCATCCCTCTTCTATATTCAACTATTTACATAAACTACATCTAATGGATGGATCAGTACTCTATATTCCTGCCATCCTTATAGCTTAACCGAAATTAAAATCACGTAATCCTTCTCAAATAATTTTCTTCCATTCATTCTAATCAGCAATAATTTTTAAATACACTCATATTTCTTTGCTAGCTCTGCTACAGATGTAAGCACATAGATGTTGGTGGAGAATATTATGTATTCGTAGCGAAAGGGTGCATCTAAATAATTGATCAGTTTGTTCGTTTTCAATTAGAACTTCTTTAAACCTAATAGAAGTTAAGATTATTTTGTGGAATAAAAATAATAACAAATAATACAAAACGTTTGTATCCCTAGAATATTTTAGACTCATATGTAGAATTTTTTAATCACATGGCTTTATTAACTAAAATATAATTGTTGCCATGCAAAATATTAATAAACTAGATTTTCTCTTTTATATCACATTATTAAGATTAAAACATGGCCAAGAAAGAAGAGGAAAAGAAAAAAAAGAAAAACGCGGGTCCAAAAAAGAAGGGAAGAAAAAGAGCTAATTCTGGTAAAAGTGTTAGTTCTCGTAAAAGTGTTTCTAGTCAAGCCACTGAGATTACTAAAGAAGAATATTATGAGAATATTATTGATGAAATGCAAATGGAAAAGCAATTTAATGAAATCAAAATGAAAGAAATGGATAGGCAGATTGGAAGGCATGAAATTGCAATTAACCTTTTTTCAGAATGCTGTAAAGAGTTTTATTTGTGTTTGCTTTTTTTCTAAAGTTGAAAGACAAAGTATGAGCTAGAAGAACTTAAAAATCGAAGTAGAGTTCTTTTAAATATCTAAATACTTCCAAAATGTGAAAAACCTGCTAAGAAGTTATTTATAAATTTGATGTGAAATTAGTAGAATGTAGGATTGACATTCGGAAGTGATTTAACAGAATATCCTTTTTTATAATATCTTCATATTCCATTTATATATCACAAGGCTTTGCTGATTTTGTTGGTTAAAAAATAATGTTAATAATTTGTTTTCATATAACAAATTCTTGCAGGTTACACAAATTCTACAATAATATTACAACTGAATTATTATGTAATTTAAATTTTCCTCGAAAATGTTTCTTTTTTATATATATATAATAATGTTTGGCAATCGTGTTTTTGTAGATTACGTGCTCATGCTGCAGAATTAGAAACTAGTTATGACGATGCTATGGCCAATTTCAAAAAACTCGATGAAGATAGAGCAGATATAATTGCTTATTTAAAACGAACCGTACAACAAAAACTTGATGAAATTGCTGAATTGGCCGAAAGAAATTCAGCTTTGAGAAAGGTTTGCAAAGGTGCCATGCATTTCTTTTGTGTTGTTTATTATTTGAATTGTAAATGATCTAATTTATTTTTATATACAATTTATCCTCGATTCATTCTTTCTTTTTTCAGTCCTCTGATGCTACAATAAAAAAATTACAAGAGCAGATAGAAGATATGAAATTGGAAAATAAACAAACTTTTGATCGAATGTTGGCTGAAATTAAATTGCTAAGTATGACTTAATTATTTTTATTTGATTATTTTTTTAATTTAACTGGCATCCACATCTGAGATTATTGGTGTCCGGAGCTTTTTTCAGTGTAATGGCGGATTCCGGACTGAATTCTCTCGTTAAAGATAACACTGTAAATCGCCGGACTTCTAGTGAAGAGAAACTCTAAGGGCCAACAGGTGGATTCAAACCCGGGATCTCCGCGTCAGAATACAGTAAATGCTGTCTTCTGAGCAAATCCCCTACAATAATTATTACAATTATTTTTTGTAATTCTTTAAAGAAGAACCCTTTTTTGTTTAAGTAAACGAAAATAAAAATTACATATCTACTTCAAATACAACAAGACATAATATTATACTACAATTTACTCATTTATTACAGATAGATTTATTGTCAACTAGATTTACTGATACCATAGTCCACTAACAATGAACGCTAAGAAATATAATTTGATTATTCAAAACAAATTTAAAATTATTTTAGATGGAAAGTTAGCGTCATTGGAAGAATTTCGTGCTGCCAGAGAAGAGCTGAACAATAAATTTGTTATTCAAGAACAAACCATGAAAGAACAAGAAGAAAAATATCATCAAATTATTTACTCGCTACAAAAAGAGCACATGCTCAGCAAAAATAAGTAAGATAACCAAACAAATACTATAAAATAATAGATAAAGTAACTAAGAATGATTTCATTTAATGGATAAATCATACTTTTAACTTTGATTTTGTTCGACATAGCACATGTCTATGAACTATGAAAGAAATTAAAACTTAAATTAAGTTAATAGAATTGAGTTTTTAAAGCGAAACTAAAAATTTTTCTCATCTAACAATATTGCATTTTTTATTTTTAGATATTCAGTCCAATTCATTTCTTGCTTGCTCGAATCAAAGCTTGCAGTTGCCTCTAATGGAGAATCGAAGGGATATAGTCCTAACCGGCCGTTAAACTCCCCTATTCATCCCCTTTTTCTTCTGTCTTGAAGAACTAATTCTAAGATGCTTTTAGACCATCTATCTTCAAGTTATGCGACGTCCATATCAAAACTTTCTATCAATTAACGGGCGTTTTCCAGCCCGTTCTGATGCTTTAGTTTCCTAATATTTCTAGCCTTGAATGACCTCTATCCTATCTCCGTCATATTTAGCCGCTATTTCGCGGCTGTTTTTGGATGGCGAAAAGTATCGTATCCACACGTAATATTTGAGCTCCTGTAGTCGGCCTATGACTATTTGCTGGACATGAATGTAAATATCCAGTCTCCATCAATCTCACAACTCCTTCAGTTCTTAATTGGAATTATGAGCAAGATTTGTTTACATAAATAAAGCGCCGTCTGCATCAAAACCCCCACTTATGCTTATATCAGGCTTAATTAAACAGATTGGCCCAAGAGAATAGTGAGTTCAGTTGAGTGTATAAATTCTAAATGAAAAAGTTATTTTAACAAATTGATGAATTGTTGGGTGTAAATTACCAAAATGTATTGCTTTTTTGGGGCGATACAAGATATATTTCAACTAATTAATTTCATAATTTAATTTCACTTTTCTTCTATCCTAAGGATCTGAGTTTGTGTAACATCTTCTGCTTTTGAGGTTGAACCCAGTTTTCTAATGATTTGTTTCAAATGCTTGCATTTTAAAATGAATTTTTAAATCTAAAATTGAATTAAATCTACAATTTTTAACAATTACAAGCTTTTAATAAAGAATATTGAACAAATGTATAACCATTATATTTTCAAAATAGGTTAAGAAAAGAAATGGAAGACAAACTTATTAAATTATCAACTGATTTCCACAAAACTACCCAAAATCAAATTGCTTCTACAACACAGAATTTAATTCAAGAAAATATAGCAATAAATAATGAGGTCAGAATTTTTTTACTATTTTGTGCTTAAATTATTTACCTGAACCATGTACATACTATGCCATTTTATCTACTTGACACAATATCTGGGATATTATTTATTAATTACAAATTACAACTAATGCCTTTGTTTCAGTTATTTCTTCTAATAGGATCGTGGCAATTAATTCACGATGAGAATGAAAAACTAACGTCGCAATTAAAAGATGCTTCGCTTGATACTAATTTAGCTAAAGATCAACTAGATGAAACATTACTTACAAATATTACCCTGAGACAAGTACATATTTTATTTTTCTAGTAACATTTAACATATGTGATCCTATAAATTTCTTTTTCAATTTACCATTTTTGTCTTTCAGATACTTGACAAATTGACTTTTGAGTATAATAGAATAACATCATTTGCTGAAGAACACGTTCATGATAAAAATAAAATAAAAATTTTGGAACAAAGACATGAGGAATTTCAGAAAGAAAAAAGAAATCTTTTATTTGAGGCACAAAAACTAAAACAAGAAAAACATGCTCTAATGATAAAAATAGATGAAATGATTGTGAATTTTAATAAAATACAATGCCACAATTCTAAATTGGAAAGAATAATACATAAAGCTACTTTGGTGGTAAAAGAAGGCATTGGGGTAAGGACTAAATTTATTCAAACTAGTCTACAATCCAAAAACTTTCACAGCCTTGTTGAGAATAGTTTTAACTGTTACATTATTTGCTTCAAAAGATTTGCACCTATAGTTGATTTAGACTGGTACCAAAATAAGTATTAATTTATAGCAGTTTAGGTGTTATCAATTTTTCTATTCCAATAATTAAAATGTGAGTGTAATTTACTATGCAGGACCGTAATATTAGTTAGTCATTTATTCTCTCTGAGGGAAATTCTAGAAATGTCTTAAAGGATGTTCGACTGGCCTTGTATGCTGATGACGTCGCTGTCTATGCTTCGTCCTGGAGATTAGACACGATAGTCGGCAGGCTTACAAGGGCCATGCATCGACCGATTTTTCACAAAGTGGAAAATAAAAATTAACCCTTTAAAGACAGAGGCTATCCTTTTCACCAAGCGCAGGCCGATCTTGTATCAACATGTCCGCTTCGTGGGACTGATTGTGCCGTGGGCTGCCACTACCTGGGAGTAATAATGGATCGTATGCTGACCTTTACCTCCCACATAAAGGACAGAGTAAATAAAGGTAAGGCAGCCATTCGAGTACTATTCCCGCTGTTCTGCAGGGACTCTAAACTGTCCCCAGAGAATAAACTCTTTCTGTACAGGGTAGTGGTCAGGCCCATGTTACTTTAAGGTAAGTTTGGCATGTCGATCCAATATCGCCTCGCTGCAGATCATACAAAATAAATTTCTCAGGCTTGTGACAACTTCCCCCCGCTACACGCGTATTACAGACTTACACTCTAACACCAACATGGACTAAGTAGAGCACTACATCAAGCACCTCGCTACTGGTTTTTATGTATTTACTTATGTACATATGTATATACTTAAATGTTAAATAAAAGTTTATTCATTCATTCAAAAAAAAAAAAAAAAAAAAATGTCTTGGGAGTATAAAACCATCTTTAACAACTATTTTTAGATGTTGTGGCATGTAAAACGTTTGGGTTCGGATAGCTTGTAGGTAATTGTTCTACGACAAAACCAACAACAACAAGACAACTTCGAGGAAGAAGGTCTTGTCTGAGATTGCTCGAATTCTTAAGAGAATAATATAATAGAATTATATTCTATATTACATAGAAAACAATAAAGTTAAAAATATTAATTTGCTTATTGTGTTTAATTTTTTTTATGAAGTGATTCATATTTTCTGGAAGCAATTACATTTGGTAAAGTTCACTCAGTTTTTTCTGTATTATCAAATCCATACCTAGCTTTCATTATTCCAAAAAGTGGTCAACCTATATTAACCCATTACTAATAAATTAAATGACAACGAATTATCATACTAGTTTATTTCTGTCACAGTTAGAAAATGTCAGAACAACAACTGACTTGGGACCGGAAGAAGCAGAAATTGAAGCACGGAAAAAATCATTGATGCAGATATTATTAGATATATTAAGTGAAGTTTTCATACTTATCTCAATCCCCGCAGATGGAGATGCATCGTAAGTTGCCGTTAATATTTAAATGTTTCTTATAAGTTGGATGATTAATATATTTTAAGGCTAGTATTTTTAAATCTGAATAAAAATGCTTCTCTTTTCAATTTCATACTGTAATCTGAAGTCACATATGTTTAATTTTCTAAGGAAATTGATTTTAGATACTACGTATACTTTTTCCTAATTTTATATTAGACCTTCCAGCTAATGAAGGCTATTTCAGAAGCGGCACTAAAATGCTTCCATAAATATTCTACTGATTAGGACACATTCTATATAGAAATTGTTATAAACACAAAAAGATAGTGATACGAGTATATTCCCTCCATACTTAGACTTTTGTTCAAAAGTATGTTCCATTTAAAAATGTGTTCATTTAACAAAAAACGTAATTTTATGAATACTCCTTAAACTTTCAAATTACCCACTTCTATGAAAGAATTTTTGGTGTTTTGAATTTACTCGAAAACATCTGTACTTATAACTACTATGGAGTAGATTTCTGAAACGTTTCTACTTATTGTTCTTTTTAAGAATTAACTGTAAAGATTATTGATACAAAATGCCTGTCAAACGGTGATCTTTTAAGAATGCACACTCACTAAATGCTTGTAGGCCAGTTACTTTGAAGTAAGTTAATCAGGAAAAGTAATTTTCGAGGAAATGTGACAGAGTTTTTCATAGCATAATTCTCTCATAAGTAACGATTTATGCCAGAGAAACTATATCGTATGAAAAGAAATCTGATTCAATAAAAATTTCAACTTTAAAGCTAGAGCATATCATGATAGCTGATTATTTTTTTTTCTAACAGAATTCCAACTAATACGTCGGATGAATGGCTAAAAAAACTTGATTACTTTAAAGAAGAAGAAACGTGAAACAATTCAAGAAAAACAAAATTAGAGTAAATAATTAGATGTAAAAAATAAAAATACAAACAAATTTATTTCTTTGTTGTATTATTTCTACATTTTTCAGGATCTTCTATTCTGTGAGAAGCTTTTACATAACTTTTCACTTTAGCTTTATTTAATCTGCAAAAAATTAAGTATCTTATTAATAATAAAGCCTGGTAAAAATATATATATATTTTTTTCTTAATTCAATTATAAGCTTACCGTATACGTTTTACTGTAGGAACAAGCATGTTTCTTTTCTGTAAACTATAAAAGCGGTCCGCAAGAATATTACCTCCATTCTTAATTGATCTGAGATTTCCTTTAAGCTCACAACCTCGACTGAATGCAAGATTTTGTTCCTCATATGGTTTCCCGCCTAGGCGTTTAGTTCGAGAAACATTAAAAGCTGCTAATTTCTGTCGTCTTTCTGAATTCTTGAGCTGTGTACTTTCTATGTTTTTAATATCATTACTAATAAATCTGAGCCTGAAATCGTCAATAAATTTTACTATATTTGTATTTCAGTATACAACACTGTTATAGAAGATACGGCGAATTCGCCTTTACAATTATTTAGCGAAGATGTTGATGAGCAATTTTACATTAAGGAATTAAGAAGAATATAAGAGATTGTATTATTAGAGTGTACTTAGCAGACAAACATCCATGTATTAATAGATTAATAGTAATAATAATAAAAAGGAATAGCAATAGCACTTTTATAAAATCAATGTCAATGGAAAAAAAGTCAAAACGAAACACGCGGATCACCCTCATCAATGTTGTTAGAAACACTTCTCATAAGCATCATAATCATATACATAATAGATAAACAAATCTAAATACACAATCCAATGGTTTGCTTTGATTTAAAGCTAGAGCATATCATGTTAGCTGATCATTTTTTTTTCTTTTTTTTTATCTAACAGAATTCCAACTAATACGTCGGATGAATGGCTAAAAAAACTTGATTACTTTAAAGAAGAATTAAAAAAATCTTCTTCTTCTTTACCAAAAAATCAGAACTAGTTGTTACAGGGAAAGTGAACCGAGTTACTACGTTTTTGATTGGGATGACTGTAATGCCACCAAATAGAAGTACAACACCTTACTGTTGCCAGGCGAATCTAATCATTTTTAGTTGCCCCAGGTGATGAAAAAAAGGGGATCTGTAGTTAGGAAGAACCACTCTATGATGCAAACACACCCTACTACACATTGATAACCAAGTTTTTCTGAAAACTTTCCAAATTAAAGAAAAATCGATTTATTTCATACTAACTTCTCGAAATATTTAAAGAACGGTTCAGAAAACCGAGCTCTGATAAAGTTTCTCTCAGATAAAGGTGGCGCGATTCAGTGGTTCACTTTAGATTACCTAATGGACTTAAATATTTCCAATATCACTCAATAAGAACAGTTCGTTAATCGGTTTCATTGGTAGAAAATGTGATTAATATTACTAACAGCAAAATGCCAAAGTACTTCTAATTGGGCGGCATGATAAAGGTGTAAGAAGTATATTGGTGCTTGTCAAATTCCGTGCGTTTTACCTTCGACGTACCTTATTTTATGTGACCTCAATTATGCACAAAAATCTGTTCGTAAAGGTGCATCAAATAAGTATTGTACATGATCGTATCTGCATAGTACTAGGATTTGATTGTAGGTAAACCACAAATAATTGAATCTCAGCTGACTTTAAGCACTACGTATTGATGAACGCCGAGGTAAATGTTATTCATGTTGTTTGGCTGGGTTAAACTTGCTGGAAGCCACGATCCCTGAAGGCCTAGCCCCTCGATAGGGGTAAAACCCCTCTTTCCGCAACAAAAATCTCCGAAACCATCTATCATAAACATCGCCAAAATAAATAAAAATTAGATTCCTCACTTGTATAAATCTGCAACCTTTTTCTTTTGTACTTTTGCTTCTTTTCTCTTAAACTCTGCTTCTTTTTCTAATTTTTGTTTCCGCCTTTGCTTTTTAGTTTTCTTTTTTAGAAAAGATACTGCAGGATTAATTGCTTTATATTCAGAAGATTCTTCATTTTCCTCTTTTCCATCATGTTCCACTTTAATCTCTTCAGCTTGCGGTAAACCTTGAGACATCTCTTCCATCCATAAAAACTAAAACGAAAAGACTTATTATTTACTTTTGATAGGCGTCCTCTACAATATTGTCTTTATATACAAAAACATTATCTTAAATATTTCTTTAGCGATTTATTATTAACTGAGAAGTAAAAAAAGCTTTTTCTAATTATCGCAAAAATTTATTCAATTATTTACTGAGTAGTAAGTAAAAAATGTTGGGGTAAGCTTTGTCCAAAGACAATTTTAGGAAACCGGGATGTTTTGTGAGAACAGCAAAATTACTAAATTAACAAGCTATTCACGGGCATTACAAACCAGAACGATGAAGCTGCTGAAAATTAACTGTTTTCCTAACCATTTCACCCTTTATTGTTAACGCTTTATCGGCAAAAATAAATGATCTGAGTTTCCTCTAAAAGATTTTGGATCAAAAGGCAGTGATATTGTCCGACAATTTTATGCCCCTTTAGTGATGAAATCAAATAATTTACTTTATATGTATGCATTTAAATTAGAGCACGTTTCTTAAAAAAATTATTTCACTTGGAGAACATTGCATTAAGAGAAAGTTTTAATTAATTTAAAATTCCTGGACTAAGGATATTGATAAATAGAAACACTGTCGGCATGAAACTTCCTGAAAACACTGTTTAACTTGTGATCATCAAAAGATTTGGTCATAGATACAGGAGAAAATGAATAGATTTAGAGATAATCTCTAATTTCATAGACTCAATAGTGTATGACTTAACTTTGGATCGTACTATTCACTTGATTATGAAGACTTCAGGACGATGTGCGTGATAGTTTACACATAAACTTAAACTATGATACTTAATTTCATAAAGCAGTCCTCTTATTCACCGACATGCATTGATATTGAATTCAACATTAGCGACAAAATAAAGAAACTTCAGCTATTCTATGCACAATTAAACAAAAAAAATTCCTTTTAATCTTGAAAGTACATTAAGAAATGATCCTGAAGATTCAGTACGGTACTTTACCCGAACAAAATAATTACAATGTCATGAAGTGCACTTAAAAACAAATCAATTTAAATTAAGACGCGACAACATATGGGTGCTCCAAACTATTATAAACTATGACCGGTTAATGCCTTCTTTTCACAGATAATGCTGTTGATCACTCGATATATGAGCAGTTGAGATTAGAGGATGAAAGGTGTATCAAGGCCTGACATCCATTAAAATAAGATGTAACCATTACTTAAGATCTTAAAGAAATTTTAAAGGAAGAAGTACTTACTGCTTTCTCTGACCGCGTAATCTTACTAAATAAATCACTAGTGACTCTTTTAAGATGAGCTTCTTCCTTCTGTTTTTCTAATTCTTGATCTACCACAATCTTTAAAAGGTCTTGGTGATCTTTAAAGGAAGGATTATATGAAGATCCTGGGTGTGGAAACTCAACTGTTGGTATAACAGATTTTTTCTTTCTCACTCCTATAGGAATTCCAAATTTGAAAGCACCCAACTTCGTAAGGTTATGCTTGAGAGTATTATCATTTAACCATTCTAAATTTCCAGCAATATCATTTTCATCCGCGTTTGTACTATCCCATAAGTCTTTCTGGAAATTGTGTTCTTTTGGTTGTAACTTTTTCTGACGCCGCGTTATCATTCTAGATCGCCTTGCTTCTAGTACTTTTCTTGGAATGTAACCGCTTAAACGCTTTTTTTCTTCAATGGCCTTTCTGATAGAACTTTTTCGTTCTTCTTTGGATCTTACTCGATTCCTAGAAGTAATAAAAATTATTAAAGTGTATTCAGCAAAAGTATATGGAGCCATCTATATTGTAACAATTTATTGTAGGAATTTTTCAATAGTGAAATTTTCTTAAGAAACAATAAAAATGAACCTTTTAACAATTGGATCAGGAACTGCTGTCAGGGGTTTTAATACTTCAAAACATCTTGGAGGTAGTAAGGCTTTCTGTTTTTGGGTAAGTTGGCCCACTGTACCATTATCAATAACAAAAAGCTCCTCATTTTTCTTATTCTTAAACGACCATCTGAAATTTATGATATACATTTTTTTAACACTTACTTCTTTTTATGTAATAAAAAAAAGAAGAAATATACATACCCAACTCGTTCATTTGATCTCTTTTCACTCAAAAAATCTTCAACATCCTTGACATCAGCATGCTTTCTCCAGTAAATTTTTTTATTTCGAGATACATTTTTCTTTTTTTTTCTGTTGACATCTTCAGAAGATAAATGTAATAAACCAGACATTTTACTTTTTTCACCTTTACTTACTGTTTCACTTACTAGAACTGCACACTGCAATGCACTCACTGAAGGTGTTGGATAAGGAAGGTTTCATTTCATTTACAATATCGATTACTACAAAACTGTAATTCTGCAATACCGAAGAGGAATCGAATTGGGAATTGGATAAAATAATCACTTGAGGGCGGGATTGGTCTTACTAGTTGCTCAAAAGAAAGATTAAGTCTTGAGTAATTTCATACCAAATTTTTTATATTTCAAAAAAATAATGTGTGCGTTATGACGTGAATAATTACGTGTCCAATGAAATCCAATTGACTGTATTTAAAAAACAAGAAGAGCCTAAAAAGTTAAAATTTCTTTTACAAAATTTATGAAAAATAAATTATTGCATGTATTGGATTCGGAACTAAACAGAATTGTTCTTAAATTGTAGCACTTTTTTAAAGTGGTCATATGCGAAAAAAGAAATTGATAACCACCCGATTTTTACTTACCGTAGATAATACAATTCTCTTTTTCACTGAGGGAGATATTAACGAGAGCTTCGCACTTAAATGTGGATATTAGAATTTTAAAAAATTATTTATGTGTAATTTATGACTTAACCCTAAGTTTGCCCTAAATAAAATAAGTTGTGAAAAAGTAGAATTATGAAAACGAAAATGAGGGTAAGGAAATTCTTTTGTAACTATCTCCCTTATAATTGTATCATTTCCTTCGACCAATACTGTCTTTAATTTCTGATAGACCTTATTGTACATTAATGAGTCTTTTGTTCTCTCAGAGATACTCTGTAATCATATCAATTTTCTTAATTCACTGTATTAGAAATTGCTAGTTCTTCTTTAAGGTGTCGTCATTATTTGAACTCTACTTAATATATAAATAATTCAAATTCACATGATATGAAAGAATAGAATATTCTTTCAAATAGAATATTAGTCTTACTATTTTCAATCGCCTTGAAAGTAGTAAAACGAACATTATGAACTTCTGGCGTAGTGAGTAGCTTCATACTTACTGAATAGTATAAATTTTCATATTTAAATATTTAAAATAATAAATCTAAATCTATTTAATAAATATCAATTTATGATGTATCATTTTCATTCTTGGAATATTTGAGAATAATATATTCTATAGTTAAAAAGAGGATATACGGTTCTGGGTCAATTTTTTGATAACATAATTTATGTTAATATAAGTGTAAATTTATAAATTAGTAAATATATGCCAGTGTAAAGCAGAAATCTGAGATCTGAGTTCTATTTTTTTGTTGTGGTAGGTTTATTTATTTGTATAAAGATACGACGTATATGTTGCAATGAGATACAATTCATATATTTTAGGAAAAGAAATTCACATGCTATCACATAGGAATCTTACTTTAATTATATATAAAAAATAAAATAGTGCGTCTTGGCACAGAAATCAAACAATATATATATATATATAAAAGAATCAGAACATGCTTTTGCTATTTCTGTTTTGTATATGACAATGATAAGTAATTTAACAATACAATATACTCTTCTAAGGACTTTCTGTATCACTTATGAAATGAAAATGATACCCCCTTATAATCTCTGAATGATTGCCTGTAACAACTATTTTTTCTGTCGGCCGCATTTTATTAATACATCATGCTTGTTTTTATTACTTATTCTAACTAATTGTTAAAATAATGAACAATAATTGTGAGATAGAAATCCCTTCCTTTTAGAAATTGAAATTAATTTTTAACAGATCTCTATTTTTCATTCGCACTAAAGAATTTTTGAATATGAAGTTTTAATGATATTTGCGCTGTGTTCTAATTAATTTAATTATTTCCAGAAAAAAAAGCTACAGAAGGACGAGAAGACTTCTGTCAAAAATTCTGCAAATATTGTTTGCTAACAATTGGAGTAAAAAAAGGCCAACCATGGACTATATTATCTATATTTGTTCTAATAACATTAATAATGTCATTTTTATCTTGGATGTATTCTTTATCGGAAACTGAAAATCAAACACATGTTTTACACTATCTTTCATTGCATATAACGGCCATTGGTCTATTTTTTATTTATATTTTTAAAAGTGATATTATTTTTGATGTAGCAATTGAAGCTGACAATATGTTTATTTACGATGACCCCGTATTAAAACAAATTTATAAATCATTTCAGAAAAAATATTTTGGTTCTTGGAAAAAAAAATATGCAGATTTCTTTACTGTTTTAGTGTTCTTAGTTTGGGCAAATATTTTATATATTAACATGAGTTTGACACTATTTACATCAACCGATATCCCACCTCCCTTTATGAAAGCTTTAATAAAATCCAAAGTTTGGATAATAGGTATGCATGCAAATCAATTACTGTTCGTTATAGCGGCAATATTAGTTGATGTAATGGTTTTACAAATTTTTGTAAAATTGAATCTACAGTTATTAGTAAATTTAAGTACTCTATACACAGCTCTGAAAAGAATACGACCGTCATCAAACAACTTATTACTTTCATCTGACATTATTGATAATGTTAACACTTGCATTAAACACCATCAATTAATTTTTCGGTAAGTATTGATTAAAAAAATATTTTTCCAAACTATGGACAAGATTTTCTTCTGATGCAATTTGATGTTTTGAAATTGCAGGTCATTTGATAAATTAAAAGCTTTTTTTAGTTTAGCATTTCCTAGTATTTATTTTGGTATGATTTGGGCTATTGGTATTTGTAGGACACTTTTAGTTGGGGTAAGTGGTCCAATGATTTAATCAAATTACTGTTAAATAATTCACTTCTGTTCAATTTAACTGATCTCTGGATAGTTAAGAAATAATAATAATAATATAAAATAATATCGTTTTTTAGGAACACATTGATGTAATTGGGCTAGTGCCATTATTTTATTTGGAAATGGGAAACATTCATATTTTTTGCTACATTTCAGACGCTTTAAGAGAAGTGGTAAGTAAATATAATATCTATTATTCTATTATAATATTAAGATTTTAAACAATTAGTCAACTTTTTGTTTTAATTTACAACGGTATACTAGTGTATTTTACATAATTAAGTAAGTACACTGTTCAATACAAATTAACTATTACCTACCTAGTTGCAGCAATTCTAATAAGTGATCATTCAACCGTAAGTAAAGTAATTGCCTAATTTTTCAGGCGGGCTTTACGTCCAACTACCAATTAGGTGTCACGGACGGAGGCGACTATTTCCTAATTTCTTTTATTAACCATTAAATAAAACCCAAGGCCTAAGGCCGGGAATCGAACCCAGTACCACAATACATATTAGCTTTATAGGTCTCGCCTGTAACCGCTCGGCTACCGTGGCGCTTGATTCACTCACTGACAAGCACTTAAATTAAAGAGGATTTCATGAGGCCACTTGCGTTTTGGCTGTCTAGGACGATTCTAAGGCAGAGAGTTCGGGTTGAACGTCAAAAATTGAATGTGACGATAGGGTACTGTAGAATCTCTGGCACCTTAGTTTCTTTACTTCAGGTAGGTAGGAAATATTCAGATTATTGTGTATGGTTTGATTGGATACATAATAATCAGTTTTGTATTAGAAGGCTTTTGTATTGTAGGACACGATTATTGTCATTACGTTTATTTTATCCATCATTAATCAAACTTAGTAAAACAAAATTTAGTAAATAACTTAAAAAGCAAAAGTAAGCAAAAATAGGATCCAAAAAATTATCTACATGGGCCATATTTAGCGCATGAAATTAATAATTTTGAATTTATTTCTATTTGGGCGCTGTAAGATAAGAAAATAGCGAGTCCAATTTCTGAAATTGTTTGGTGAAAAATTTTAAAATTTAGATTTCAACGAAGTTTAACTGAAGAAATCGGATAATTAATGAAATCAGATTATTTTTTTGTGAAATACTATGAGAATCAAGTTAATAGTGAAGGTATTTTTGAATGAAACCAGTATGGTTTTACGATATAGTCGTATTTCACGGCTCGCCTAGAACGATTTTAATTGAAAAGTTCACCAACATGAAAAATGCCTCCTCTGGCTCGCAAGCCAGGTTAGTTAAGGAATACTAAGCCCTGCAATGCGATAAAAAATTATTTGGACTCTTTTAATCCAAAAAGTTTCATTAAATGAATTTGAATTGAAAAATTTCACTTTTTCCAGTGTATAAATTTTGCAGGAATTTTTCTCATTTTTGAAAAGTCCCATTCCCTTCCACAAAAAAAAACGATGATTTATTTGTTAAGTAAGCTTTGAAATGCGAGAAACCCTTGTTTTTGCCTTATTTTGCTCAAAAATGTCTTTTTTATTGATTTTGAATGTCGAAATTTCATTTTTATCATTTATAAAATACATCAATCTGTCGGAAATTCCCTCAGCTTCAAAATGCATGCATTGGTTTTGCAAAAAAACGGTATTGTTTTTCCATATATTAGGCATAACAATGCAAAAAAAAAAACGTTTTATGACCTGAAAAATAAAAAATAAAAAATCCGCAACGTAAACCGATTTGGTTTTCAGTGGATTTTGGTCCACTGACCCAAATAATAAGGAGAAAGAAAAATTTTTCATGTTGGTGAACCTTTCAATTAAAATCGTTCAAGGCGAACCGTGATTTTCTAAAAAATTATTTCATTTTTATTATTAAAAAAAATTTCTTTCAGTGTTCCAAAATAAGTTTTGCCGCATATTCATCGGAATGGCTTTTATTTCCAAAAAGTGCTTTGAGATCCTTAAATATTATTATGATTAGAACAACAAAACTCCCAGAAATTAATTTTTTTATGGGAGGCAGTGCAGTAACATGCGAAACCTTCACATTGGTAAATCCATATCTTTATTATTATTTTACTTCTTTAGGTTTAAATTGGACTAAACTTTGAGAGCTAAGAGCTAAAATTATCATTCTTGGTATTAGCAAGACTTTGTCATTCTTCTTTTCGGTCTTTGCTACTTTATTGCTAGCTAACATTAGTTTGTTTGTTTGAAATATTTAATAATTATCCGCTGTAGCCGTCAAAGATTGGCGATAGACTTCTCGTAAGAATAAGACCTTATTTTTCTTTCATACCTCTAACCTGGTTACGAAAGTAACATTTTCATGAAGTCTTGAAATGACTTTCTAGCAAAGTTACTTTTAGGAGGCCTGAAAGAAAGAAGAACAAAGAGCCAAAGTGTGGAAAACTTTCGTTTTAAGCTATTGCTGAAACGAAATGAATTATTTTTAATACCATAACAATACTATGAAAGCATCAGTATAGAATTTATAATTCATTTTTAATTAAATATATTTTTTCAGATGATAAATGCAACTTTAACTTTCTTCATCATTTCATTCATACTGCAGTAGACGTTTTTTTGAAGATAAATTAGTTTAATGGAGTATAAATGAAATATTTATGGCAAGAGCTTTAGCTTCACAGAACTAGTATGTCATTTTTCACATGAATTTTTGTGTAGAGGGAGAAAAGTGTAGCAATAAATGTCGGCACGAAGAAGGTGTACACTTCATATTTGTTTCCAACCAATGCCGTTCACTATTAAGTTTACTGATCAAGTACAGTACTCAAATAATTGTATGCAATTTCGGTAGTGTCATTGACATTTTATAGAGTCAAAATTAGACTCTTTTATTATTTACGTTGAAAATTTTGACAAAACAAAATCTAGGTTCTGCCTAATCCTCCCTAAAACGATAACTTCAACAAAAAAAAAAATATACTATTGTACAGATATTGGTTAGAAAAATGTTCTAAATCAGTTAATCCGATCTTGCTATTTTAATGTTAATTTATTAATGTATTATAGAAGAAATAAGTTGTTACTGATAACTATTATCAGATTTATTCATTCGGTATCCAACACATTTAGTTTGCAAGGACAGAATGTAGGAACAAATTTCAAAATTTGTTTGGCAATAATCTACTACTAAAGTGACAACAATAATCTACTACTAGAATGACTAATCTATGAATCTTTAAAATCAATTAGTACGTTACCATTTGTCATTTAATAGCTATCAGTAAAAAAACTGCTAACACCGAATTAAGGAAATAATTTTGTTTAGTATGCTTAGGTTAAATTTGTGAGAAACAAACAAACCTGAATTTTATTCTATCAGCTTAGGAGTGAACTTAGCAGCCTAGGTCTTATCTGGAAATATACATTAATCTTTAAATAGAGTTTAATGAACGTTGAGAATCAAAGAAAAAAATTATAATAAAATTTAAGTTTAATTTCATTGAGTGTTTTATTTAATAAGAGAAAGTTGTAATATTTACACATTGTGTGTAGATATCAATTAAAAACTAATTGCTAGTAATTATAAATATTATTAATTAACTAACGAAAATATATTCTATGAATGCTTATATGGTGTGCTTTATTAAAGTAACCTTACGAGGTGAGCAACATTCCAGTTTTTGTGAACAAATAATACGGTTCAGAAAAAATTAACGAAGAAACTGATATAAGAAGCATTAAATATGTTAAAAATGAAAATAGCCAATGGGTTATGTTTCCTAAAATTTATTCATTCAATAACTGGTTTTAGGTAATAATAAAAGTCTTTTTAATCCGCTTTGACTTTTATTAATTTTTTTTACTTCTTTCACTGAAGAAACGAGAAACCTTGACGAAATTGTGGCTGTAACGTTTGGGTTAAAGATCAAGAGTTCTGTTTAACCTCGACAGGAATCCTGATTGTAATCTGAATGCCAGGCCGCCATTAAGTCATCATTTTGGAAATCTCCAAAACTTTGGAAGGGAAAACTTATACTGGCTGCGAGGGAATGTTAAGAACGAAATGGGTCACTTTCGCCTGTCAATCTAAAGAGTCAAATCTTCTCTTACATAGCCTAAATTCATTGCTTGGCACTGTCAGATTCTTCCAGAAAGAAAGAGGAAGTCTGCAGAGCTAAGCTTTGGATCAACCTCTGAGGATTAATACAAGCGAAGTTTTTCTAGGCAACTATGGCTGGAAGGGATCTGAGGCGTATCAAAGGTCTTTAAGCTTTCCGTTTGCGGGTTTCATTATAGGACATTCGGAGGGCATCTTTAATAGCTGGGCGCTTAGATTCTGTGGAGAGAGTGAGTAGTCTCCAGTAGATATCCTAACACACTGCTCTTGCTATCCTTCAAGGAAGATTTAATTGTCTGAGTAGTTACAAGACGTTGGGAGAGGACACAACTCACCTTGAATTAGTACAAACACTTCACATATTCAAGACCAGTCCCTGTCAGTGGATAGTGTGATGGGCAATCATTTAAATCAAGAAAAATTCAGGCCTTCAAGGTTAAACCGGAGTCCTTCAAAGTTCTAAGTCTAATTAAACAGATAGGATCGGATGTTGCTTCAACTCTTGAGTTGCGTTGACATAGACTGACTGTTCTATCCACACAAAATCTAATCTTATTTAAAATTAAACGCATTTTTTTTTTTTTGGAAAATTATCTTTTGAATGTTAAATGGTTACTTTTAGAGATAACAGATTATTATTTATATCTATACAAATGTATGAGTGGTACATTTAATCACGTTTTAGATCTCGGAATGGTAAAGAAACTTTTATTTTTATATATATTTTTATACTTTTGCCTGAATGCGCCACTGTTAATTAATTAATACATATATCGTACTTGGTTTGATAACTTGATCTTCTGGCCGGAACATGTGGTAGTAATTGCATTACAATTATTTGAAATAAGCGACTAAAAAGTAGAGTCTGGATTTAGAATTGTTTAATAATTTTTAATAACAGAAATTTTAGTGATAAATCTAATAAATAAATTATATGTGAGACAAAAAAATAGAAGATAATCATTAATATTCGAAAAGATATGTAGAAATAATCGAAGAAACAATGAATGAAACTTGAACTTAGGCATATTTTTCATAGATTACTTATTTAATATTCATTTTTCTCGCTAGATAGCATATGACTCTAGAATTTTTGCCCATCAAGGAGCAGCCGATCCCGCAGCTATTTTTCACTTTCTTCAATGAAAAGGAAATATTGCTTTAAAATTAAATTTATATTTTACATTCGGTATTATTATTTGGATATTAATTGAAATTATTGTATTCTTGGTAAATGAATTTTTCTTAACATGAACTTAAACAGAAAATAGCTCTAATTGCTTCACGTTTCTAAGTTCTATTTCTAGTGAATGTAAAACTTAGGATGTCAGTTCAGTTGGTGTTGTTGATAAAACGAGCAGTTAATGTTGTGTTGTTGCATTGCTACAGCTAGTGGCAGAGAATACAATGCGAGCAAGATAACTGGGCCGATATCCACCACACAATGCTCGACAAGTACTAATGCCACACAATCTATTTGAACCCCAACTTCCAACATACTGACATTTAACTTCCGTCTCTAGTTTATTGACAATAACCTTTTCTCTTTTTTTCTTTTTTTTTTAACAACTCCCATAACAATAAATCAAATCATAGTACTTAAATTATGCATAAAGTTTCGAAAATTTTATTCCATTGTAAAATAAAACACACATAATTCATATGTAATAAATATTAATTTACCTAACAATTTTAGGTTGAATGTTTCAGTTAATGAGTTTGCAAATGAAGTTTTCCCCTGTATTTGGTTTTCATTGTTGGCTGGCTACCTCTCTAACGGATGTAATAAATTATTTGGATTTGAAAAAATATCCTTGAGATACACTTATGTAGCAGTTTACTGTGTCTGTAGAGCACATACGTTAGAGTGAGACATGAAGACAGAACTTCCCATCAGCTGCTCCTAGCCTTGACGATTTTTGGTATAATTTCTATTTTTCCCCAATATTTAATTTTTTCTCCACAAGATATATATTCATGCATGATAAAAAAGAAATCACATTTATCATCTTAATTTGCATGCAAATCAGAAAATTGCATTGTTGCAAATGTTTATGAATATTTGAATTAAATCGCACCTTTATTACTGTAATACTAATCACTTTTAATGTGTTATATTTTTTCTATATTAATAATTTATTAAATCTATCTTATTCTACCCCAAATTAAGTGTTTTATAATTTACCTGATACCTTTTGACCAGTTGTTAATAGAAGTTATGAATCAATTAAAATACAGTTTTATACACCATTACGTTGCTTATGCATTACCACTTGCAGGACGTCAATTTTCTTTTTGTTAACAACATTTCCTACTTTACTTGTCTTCAGAACAAATTAATGAATAAATTCTTTATAGATTTTAGAACCATATCTGAAAATTTAAAGAAGTTATACTTCTGAACTGGGAATTATTAAATACTTCAGATAAAGAGATAAAAAATTTTTTTTATGTGAAATGTAATTTTTTTCTCATATTCAGTGTCTCCCTTAGCAATCGCAGAGTCTAGGACAAAAATAAAAGGCAGGGCTATTTATTTTAGTTTCATTTTTCTCTATTACGTTTTACTAAAAAATTAGAATTTAAAACAAGGACATTCATCTGAATTATGTTAACATTATTCATATTCGGGTGCTTCAAGGGTCTTATTTTTATTGATGAAAAATTACTAAGGCACTAGTTATTAGAATAATGTGTGATCTGGGAATTTACTTGCTGATAGCTTAAACTTTTTCAACTGTTCATTACATAAAATCAAAATAAAATTTGTAACCTTAACACAATAGAATTTATAAGCAATAATGGTTTACAGAATCTTCGGATACAATTTTACAGCGGGATGAGAGAGATTTAACAAACGATAGACATTGTTTTCAATGTGGATGAGAAGCTTTTTTAAAGGAGAGATTTCCTACAGCTCCTTTATATTTCCAGCTATATTTTTTAAAACAAACAAGCTTTAAGCAAGGGCAGATTTTTTAGCAGATCAACTTTTAGCTTGCGACGTATGAACACCATTGTAAAGAACGTAGTTGAGCAGTTTGATTCGTGCATTCCAGTAGCGGATCCCATTTATAGTTGATTTTAAGCATCAATGGATCTGGTAAAAAAAGTCAAACCCTCTTTATTTTTTGCTGGATGATAATGATAAGTAGGGAACGGATTCGTATGTATTTACATATTTTTTTCTAGGCAATTTACAGACGTTTTTCAACTAGAAGTATTCATACTGACCCTTTTTAAGCCGTTTGAGTCTACTTTTATTTCACATATTTCCACATATTTGGATGTTATCGCATATTTATACATATTTGATTAAAATAAATAAATATTTCTACTTTCTGTAGATGTTGAACGATCTTTTAGTCGTTACAAGTCCATCTTACGCCCAGATCGTCGTCACTTTACGTTCCAACATTTGAAATTTCATGTGGTTGCAAACAATTTCGAAGAGTGAAGTTTTCAAAACTGAAAATTTAACACATCTTTTTATAAATAGTAAAAATGTTCTTGGTTGTATAAATCATTATAACTTGTAAAAACAAATTATTTTGTTCCTAATAAATTATTATAAATTGTAAAAATATTCTTTTCTTGTATAAATAATTATAACTTGCCCCCCCCCCAAAAAAAATTCATTTTCATAAAAAAAAATGTCCATTTTACTTAAATATTCCAGAAAATATTTTAAGAAAATCACATATTTTCCACATAATTGACGAAAATAAATGCATATTTTAGTTAAATATTTGGCATTTTTAAATACATAAAAATCCGTTCCTTAATGATAAGTCTACACATCTTCACGTCAGACTGCCACACAAATTAATGAACTGGAATTCATACTTCTTCCTCATCCTGCTTGTAGACCAGACCTCGCTTCTTCTTTCAATCACTCCGATCTATCGGTTAATTTGTTTTAAAAGGTAAAAATGGAAGATGATGTGAAAAACAGGTGTTATTGGAGTCAGCCTCTCCAGAAGTTTTGAGATGCCACAAAGGAATTAAATAGCTGGCTCAATAATTAATAATCTTGGATTATAGCAAAACTTCGAGTGTCTGTCAGTGATCTAGGATTGCGAATAGACTTGTTACTGTGTTAATCGATTTTAAGTGCAAGACAAGTTATTGAAGATGATGAGTGCCCTCAACAATTGCTTCTAAGGGTTTATAGACGAGGAGAGTATGTATTTTCAGAGAAGGTTGGGTCAAGACTCACAGTGTCATCAAGATAGAGTTCAAAAACTTTAATCACTTTTTGCCAATGGGGAATATGAAAGAATAAAATATTTAGTAAGAATTTCTTCCTAGAGTGTAATCTTTAAAAGCAGAATAAAGCAAATTCTTAAATTAAGATGAAATTAATAATAATGGATCGAATGAGACTACTTTAATTGCTAAAAGACAGGTTTACATTTTTATTTCTCCATTACAATGTCTCATTTTACTCTCGCTTGTATGGGTTGTTTGTGTTTAGTTAGTTTGTTCAACAAGGTATAATTCCTTCGACCTCCTCGGATGGGGCAGGCATTGGGAAGGAGGTGAGAGTCGCTAGTTCTCTCCCTCCCAAATCAAGTCAGACCCCTAAGAGGCCTAGGTCGGAGGTCAGTACTCCAAGTTCGGCGTCGGAGAAGGCGGTGGCGCAGGGTAGCAAGAGAGTGAAACTCCCAGAGGAAAGGCCTACGGGCTCCTTCAGGGACGCTCTCTGTGCTCAAAAGATGGCCATCGTTCTTGACTCCTATCCGAATGACTTTTTGTCGGAGGAGCAAGCGGATCTTCTTCAGCAGAAATTGGTGGAGGAGATCTGTAGTGAGAAATGTACTGGCAGCATCGGACCCCAGTTTCGGAGCTGCTTTCTCTCCAAAGGTGCACTCATTCTCGCTTGCGAGGGTGAGGATGCGAGACTTTGGTTGGAGAGGGTGGTTCCGGAGCTCCAGTTGGGTGAGGGAGCTAAGCTGAGGGTGGGTCCTGCCAGAGATATCGTGAGGGCGGCTAAGGTGGCTATGTGGGTACCTGGCGCTCTCAAGAATACTACTCCGTCCGTTATTTTGGACAAGCTGCTCGTTCAAAACGAGGGCTTGGATATAGCGGAATGGAGGCTCCTAAATAGGAAAATCGAGCCCAAGGGTCAAACTCTTGTGTTCGAAATATCGGAACAGGCCCTGAGTAGGTTGAAGGGGACTAACTTCGAGGTTTTTCTAGGACTCGAAGTGGTCAGACTCAGGGTAGTTTCGAAGACTTCTACTGGTGCTGCAGCTCATGACCCCCCTGAATCGATGGAGGTTGCTTCAGGTGAACCTCCATCACAGTAGAGGGGCGTCTGCAGCTCTAGTAAAATTCATCGAGGAGGAAGATATCGCCATTGTCCTCATCCAGGAACCCTGGCTGGTACGGGGGCGAATTGCAGGACTTGGCGAAGCGAAAGGTAAGATTTATTATGACCATAACCTTGACAATCCCAGGACATGTATTTTTGTTAGGGAAAACATTACCTCTTTACTGCTAATGGCATTTTGTTTCAGAGACCAGACCGCAATAAAGGTGAAGCTACAATGTGGATAAGGAGGCCAGGGAGATTGTCGTGGCCTCGACTTATCTTCCATATGACTCTACAGTCCCTCCCCCATCGGAGGAGATGCAGTATCTGACCAACCGGTGTAGGGAGAGAGGACTGCAACTACTGATTGGGTGTGATGCTAATTCCCATAATGAGGTATGGGGCAGCTCAGGAACCAATCAGAGAGGTAAGTATCTTCTGGACTTCATTAGTGCGAATAATTTGCATGTTATAAATGAGGGAGAAGAACCCACCTTCCACAACTCTATTCGTAGGGAAGTGATCGACCTAACTTTGGGAACTAATTTTGTATCGACCCTTGTTAGGAACTGGCATGTGTCGGGGGTCCCCTCACTTTCGGATCACATGTACATTAGGTTCGACATTGGGTTTGACTGTAAGGAGGTGGTTACTTACAGAAACCCTAGGAGAACAGACTGGGACTCGTTTAGACGGGATCTCAGCGCAAACATTGATACAGTCAACAATAACTTTAGGACCCGGATGGACATTGATGAAGCTGCTGAGAGACTTCAGGGCGTCATCAAGGAGGCCTACTGGGAGAACTGTGCGGAGACAGTGATGACATCTAACAGGAAAGTAGGCTGGTGGAATAACCAGCTGAAGGAGCTCCGCAGAAAAGTTAGGAAACTGTTCAATGTAGCTAAAAGAAGGGGTACATGGAAGGAGTACCGTGAGGCCCTAACTTCTTACAACATAGCCATTAGAAAGGCTAAAAGAGATGCTTGGAGGAAGCTCTGTGAAGAGGTAGAGATGACCTCGGAGGGGGCTAGGCTCCATCGCATAATATCAAAAAGTCCAGGGGGTGCCCTGGGTACCATCAGGAACGAGGAAGGGATTTTTACCAAATCGGGGAGAGACACATTGGAGTGTCTCATGAGAACTCATTTTCCCGATTCGAAAGTAATTGAGTCAGGACAGCATGGTGAGGATACTCTGGGACCCGATAGGTGTCGGGGGACCAGAGAAACCTGGGCCGTGGCTAAATACTGCATTACCTACAATAAGGTGGTCTGGGCTGTCAACTATTTTAAGCCCTATAAATCCCCGGGTCCTGATGGCATTTTCCCTGCCTTTTTGCAGCAGGGGAAAGATTTAATTACTCCTATTTTATGCAGGATAATGAGGGCATGCTTGGCACTCAACCATGTCCCTAGGGCATGGAGGCCTGTAAAAATTATCTTTATTCCAAAGCCCGGGAAGAGAACTCATACCCAGGCGAAGGAATTTAGACCAATTAGTCTAACATCGTTCATGTTGAAGGTGCTAGAAAAACTGATTGACATGTATATTAAGGAGGTGGCTTTAAAGCAACGGCCTCTGCATGCCAATCAGCATGCCTACCAAACAGGCAAATCTTGCGAGACAGCCCTCCATTGCCTGGTTAAGGAGTTGGAGGCTTCGGTATTTTGCAAGGAGACAGCTGTGGGCGTGTTTCTGGATATTGAGGGTGCCTTCAGCAACTCTACCTACAGTTCAATTGCCTTGGCGATGGATAGACATGGCGTAGAGTCCACTGTTTCAAGATGGATCTGTAACATGCTATCGTCAAGGAGAATTACAGCGACCCTTTTTGGGGAATCGCTGGAGTTAACGACAGTTAGGGGGTGCCCTCAGGGGGGGGTTCTATCCCCGCTCCTTTGGTGTATGGTCGTAGATGAGTTACTTGAGGTGCTAGACCTTCGTGGGTTCTCGGTCCTTGGCTATGCAGATGATATTTCTGTAGTGGTCAGGGGTAGACATGAGACAATCGTGGCTGAACTCATGCAGGAAGCTCTCAAGGTTATAGAAAATTGGTGTAGAAGGGTAGAGCTTTCAGTGAACCCTTCTAAAACTACTCTGGTTCCCTTTACAAGGAGAAGGAACAAGGAGAGCTACAAAAACCTTCGATTTTTTGGTAAAACTCTGGATGTGTCGGGTGAGGTCAAGTATTTGGGCATTGTCCTGGATACCAGACTCACTTGGAAGGCGCAGATAGAGAGAGTTACATTAAGGGCTAAACAGGCCCTTTGTGGAATAACTAGAACCTGTGGGAAGACGTGGGGTCTTAGCCCAAAGATGACCCACTGGCTCTACACACGTACAGTCATACCTATCATCACGTACGGTTCAGTGGTGTGGTGGAGGAAGACTGAACAACAGACGGCAATTAAGGCTCTAGCAAGGGTGCAGAGACTGGCCTGTCTGATGATCACGGGGGCCTTTAGTAGCACCCCTACTGCGGCGCTGGAGGTACTTCTGGGGTTGGCTCCGCTTCAATATGTTATTCAGGCGGAGGCAAGGGCCAGTGCGTACAGAATGGCGAGCAATGGGCAATGGAGGCGTATAAGTTCCTGTATTGGCCATATGATTATTTCAGATAAGGTCGACCCTGGGCCGGTTATTGACATGGCAGGGGACAGTATCTGTCCTAAATACAGTTTCGAGACTCCTTTTCAGGTGTGTATTAAACCGAGGACTGAATGGAGGGTAAACTGGACGGATCAGTACCGGAAGGGAGGCATTTGGTTTACCGATGGCTCCAAGATGGACTGTGGGACTGGGTCTGGAGTGTATGGGGTCAAACCCGAGGTACTCATTGAGAGATCTCTTGGGAGATACGCCACAGTCTTCCAGGCCGAGGTTTTTGCTATTAAAATATGCGCTGAGGAAAACCTGCGGATGGAACCTAGAAATAGGGAGATTCGCATCTTTTCGGACAGCCAGGCTGCACTGAAGGCTCTCGTATCCTTCAGAATCACCTCTTCCCTGGTCTGGGAATGCAGGAAGGCCCTAGAACTACTGGCGCGGCACAACAAAGTTCGGTTGGAATGGGTGCCGGGACATGTGGGTATTGAAGGGAATGAAAAAGCTGATTATCTGGCCAGGAATGGGGCTAACACTCCTTTCATCGGTCCAGAGCCTGTCCTGGGGATCACCAGGGGTTCGGTTCGCGCGGCTCTCAGAGATTGGATCTGGAGGGAGCACGAAAAGAACTGGGTGATGTGCCCTGGGGTTAAACACAGCAAGACCTTGATGCCTTGGCTGTGTAAGCAAAGATCCAAAGAGACCCTGTGTTTGGGCAGAAATCAGATTACTCTGATTACAGGCCTATTCACGGGGCACGGTAGGTTCAAGAAGCATCTGCGCAAGGTGGGGCTTATCAGCTCGGAGCCGTTGTGCAGATTATGTCAGGAAGAGGAGGAAACGGCCTCTCACCTGTTGTTCGATTGCGTTGCAATCGAACGTTTGCGCTATGAAACCTTTGGAACGTTGAGGCCGAAGGAGATAGTAGCGCAAAAAGAACTAGTAGGGAAAGTCCTTGACCTCTTTAGGAGGGGAGGGTTCGCCTACTAGAACTAAGAAGGGACTGGCACAATAAGTCTTCTGTGGCTGCGGTGCCTTGGGGCATAGGTCCCGTCCCGTCTACTATCTAATCTAATCTAATCTAGTTTGTTCAAAATTAAATTTTAAGCCTGATATAGTTAGTATTATATTACTCTGAGAATAGTAGAAGATGTGATGTAAGTGATTAGGGTATGGTGAGCACCCATTCAGAATAGTGATGGAAACATCTTATTCTTGTTTTTTCCTACTTCTCATAGTTCGGTGTCAGCTATGGGAGCGTCAAGAATGCGTTGAGGTTCTTCTTGTTTATATCACCACCAATAACAGACAACGCTAGATTGTTATAATCTCATTTCAATGAGTATAAGTACAAAATTTTGCGTGAGGAGTGTAAAAGATAGAGTTGCGTGACTCTTATCCTTTTCCCTTGTTTGAGAAGATTGTACTGTAAATGATAAATCAATTTCAACAATAAAACCACTTCCACTTCGCTCAGAACTTCTCCTTTGTACTGTTGGCTGGTTTATACTAATACCACATAACGACTACTGTTTAGGTTGTTTGAATTTTTGAAAATCAATTTACGCTAAGAGAAATTCTTTATTCTTAGCAAAGAATTTTAAAGCAGAAATTACGTTGGCAGAAGTTTAATTTTCGCTTATCATTTCAGTTATATAATTTTGAACAACTCAGTAAAAATAGAAGCAGTAAACTGAAGGCACAGAGCTTACATCTGAATTTTCAACAGAATCCATTATCTATCATCTATTAGTTCTCAATAAAATCAAACCTTTTTTCATACGAGATTCAACTTTTTTCTAAACTTTTTGTTAAATTTCTCATTTGTCAATAAACCAAAACACGAAATCTTTAAAAAATAATCAGAGTTTGAGAACTAACTTGAAGGACCGATATAAAGCTAGATGAAAAGAGCTGAACAAAATTAGGCTATTTAAAAGTTAGTAGTTCCAAAGGAGCTATAAATTCAGGATAGCTCCTGTATAATTTTACATAGTTCTAGTCGAGAAATAGATTATTATTTTGATTGGCTGTTAAGAGAAATCCCTTCGTTAAAAGGTTATATTTTCTAATTTATGTTTATTTTTCGTTTAGTCCACTACTTGATGCAATTCACTGATATTGATAGAACTTGTTATCCTTCACAGAATGTGTTTATATTTCGTCTTGCTGCAAGAGATGATAGATAATAATAATGTTTTTTTTTTCAAAGTAAGTAAACGCGGCGCTTAACAACGGTTTAATCAAATTATTGTTTCTTGTAAGTATAAAAATGTAATTGCCTATTACTGATGTAAGATCTGTGTTTTTTTTTAATACTCTAATTTTGGTACACTGAAATGCTAAGTGTGATAAATTTGTTTTAAGCAATTGGCGCGGGGAACTAATTCTTTAAACTTGAAATGCCAAACGCTCTTATAAAAATGGGTAGTTTAAATTTAAAACTAGTTGTTTAATGAATTAAGTTTTTCTAATAAACACTAAACTTGAGGCATTTTCTAGCAGTAATTTGTTATGATGGATAGCAATGTTCTAAATAAGTGATAAAGCAGTAAAATACTGTGAAATATTTTCATTTATTTCTTTTTATTTGTGCAATAGATTTCCCCAACCAATTAAATATTTTGAGATATATCATGTTTTTATCGTTTTACATTTCTAATTATTTAAAAAAAAATATGGCTCTCTTTTGTAATGAATGGTAACCTGTGATAAATAAAAATACTAAAAGTTTGGACAAATTTTCAAATGTAATCACAAGATTTAATCATGAACATAACATATACATTCAGAGAGTGCTAGTTTTTATTCTTCTCAACTCCATTTTATGTATCTATCAAGTTTATCTGGATTGTTCTGCTGTTAAAGCAGAAAACTGAAAACACAATATCTCTCTCCTATTTGTAGCACTAAACAAAGTAAAAGTAACAAAGCGAGGTAGAAAGATGAAATATTAGACAAGCGCAAAGAGAATAGGAACTACGTACTAAGTTCATGCAGGTGCCAAGTAATGTTTCATGCTACTCCCGACCCAAGACACTTGCGTTGCAGAAATAGTGTTATTCAAAATATAGTTAAAATCCTGTTTCTCAGCCTGTCAGTTTGTTTCTCACAAAAGTACAACTTCTTCAATATCTGATTGATTTAACTGGAGATACTATTAATTGTTAGTCTTTTACTTTTCGATTCTCTTCGATAGAAAGTTTCCTTCTGACAGTTTGGAATTTTTGAAATCATATCAAATGGTTGAAACGGAGTTTTCATCGAATCAATTATTTTGAGGTATATTGAGAAACACATTTTTAGCAACGGATTTGTATAAAATTTGACTGAAATATCTTTAAAAATAGTGTCAAATTTGACATTTCCTTTTAAGTGTCATCACCGCATCAAATAATTTTCAGAAATTGGAAGTGCAACTGTACTGAATATTAACTTTATGTTTTAAATGCAATTTTCTTAAAAAAAGAAGAACTGCCTCTTTTTTTTTGCCAAGACCCTTCCCTGGATCATTTCCAGTAAACTCTTTCTCATAGCTCTCTAAAACAAAATCAACGCCGGTAACACAGGATCTTTTATTCTTCCGTTGCAATTTGTACATGGGCTAGAAGAAAAAAATCTTACACCCAAATTTAGTCATAAGTTGAATCCAATTTCAGGATCAACTTTTCTTTTACCGTCAAAATAGGCGCATTTTAGCTTTGAACGAGAACTATGTTAAGTGGTTCCACTCGGTAGAGCGCGCATTGTTATTACGATTTAAGTGAATAAGTGATTTTTTGCCTTCTATGATTTTATACCACTGAGTAGTGGTGTATAAACTGACAATGAGCAGTCCACGAACAACATGCATCTTCGCTAAATCACTTGGAATGGCCAGATATTGTTAATATTAAGAGACAATCTAGAATTAGATATGAAGAAAATGATTCGATCTAAAGAAAATTTTCTCCGAATGATTCTTTTTTTTCCATCAATTTCAACTAAATTTCACTATTAGATTAAATTCAGCATATACATAATTAACTCAATAAGATTTTTAGTGCTTTAAAGTTAAAATATTTACAAGTATATTTTAATCAAGTGATAGCGCAGTAAAACAGTTAGTTTCAGCTTCTTATTCAAAAGTACAGAAAATAAGACCCGTTTTACAGAGCCTCTATTACATAAATCGTAAGTTCACATTACACTCTGGGGAACGATTATTTTCACAAGTTAACAACAAGTTTTACATGTTAACATCTTGCCCGGCTGACTTTTAACAACCAAACTTCCATTTCAACTTACAAACTGACCTTTTTCCCAGCATAAAATATGTCAATAATCCATACTGCTTACTGATTTTTATTGAAATGAGTGCCTGGACAACCACTTCTAAATTAACTTTGTATTCAGAAAATCTTTCTGGTTGTAAACAGAGCAAAAGATAAATTGAATTTAACATTCAGTATTTTAGCCAAAACATGGTTTAGTATACAGATAGTGTACAGAGTACCACTTAATTTGAGTGAGCATTCATTTTTAGTATTGAAACAAATGAAATTTGAAGTAAAAGGGCGATCCCAACTTACTCACAAACAATTGGAAGCACGTTCGGCTATGTACAACGTTAATTAATCCTTACATTGAAAAGTTAACAATAACATGTTATACTAACTTTCACATAAACTCTAACCCGGCTGGGCTCAGGCAGATTTACACTGTTATTGTTAGTTTGATGTTAATACGTAAATCTGGTTTGATAACAGACATACTACTTTCTCTTACTACTATGCTCATGTTTCTCACTTATTGTACAGCTTGTAAAATCGTACATTTCACTGAAACTTAAAGATACATAACACAAAATTTGTACAACTGGGAGAATCCATTATCCCCAGTCCTAGAATTACCCTTAATCAGGGAAAACAGATATTTCCAGTGAATTCTGAAAATCTAGAATCTGTATGATTACAAAATACTTTGCCTTACCAGTTAGAACAAGAGAAAGGAGAAAAACATTAATATAAATTGATTTTGTTATCAAACTTTTCAATACTTATGTAAACCATTAAACAAAAAGTTGTGCTTTACTATCATAAATCGAGAACTAAGAATAATTTTGTGCACTGATCAAGGAAACCAGCCCTTTAACTATAAGATCTAGCAGATATCAGCTGGATAAGATAGTTAACCAAAATTCTTTAAATTTAGAGTGCATTGTAAATGCATCCTTGCATATTGACGCATTCTGATTACTGACACAGCAACTAAAACAAGAGTAATTATTATTATATATAAATGGAGTAAAATTGAATGATTTTCGACAGAAAGTTGAAAACAAAGCAGCTAGTAATCTTCCTAGTAAGTCAAAATCAATTTACTGTAGACCAAAATATTCCAAGAATAAGGATTTATGAGAATGTTTTATAGAAAATCTGGTACTGTTTCCAGTTCAGTGTTTTTATTTTAACAATAATTATACAATTCTGTCAGATTGGTTCACCAATAAAATTTAAACAAGATTCACTTCTTTTTTGCTACAGACAGCTTTTACTAACAATTTAGGTAATTTCATTTGAAATAAACAAATAAAAAAATGACGTTTAGCTCAAATCCTGTTCGATTGAATGTTCAGATAATGTTCTGTAAAAGGCAGTTATCTTGTCTGGCAAACTCCTGTGATTAGCAGAAGTTAATTTGGCTGTCACGAACATATTATATGATTTATTAATTATTGTTTTTTTTTTTTTTTAAAGAATTAAGGAGGGGAGTAACATTGTATATTTAGAGTTGTTTCGTAATATCAAGATTAATAAAGCTAGCATGGGGTTAAGACAGAGAGGGAACAGGGTTGGCCGGGATATATCAGTTACCTTACTGCCGGCTAACAGATTGTGGAAAACCTTGGCCATTGTTATTAATACTCTGCCCATTGTTTTCCATCATTGTTTTTACCACGACCTTCAAGTTAGCTCAACTGAACTGAACGTTACCTCTTTGTGGAGTGAGATGATGCTTCTGTTCTTTAACCTAATTATAGGTGAGTTCTATGTTGTTTCCAATACTTTTTACATTCAGTTAAGTTCATAGATTATAGTGATATGTACTTAAAGAAGTATCTAAAACTATTAACTAATTGTCAGAACATTCCTTATTAGATTAAATCTAAATAAACTTAGAAAATAAAAATAAATCATTGCCAAATATTAACTTGATCTACCCACACATTAAAAGTAAGTGACGTTAAGGATTACTTAAAAGATTTCTCGAGTATAGTTTAAATTTTCACTAAGTAACAAGCGATTTGTATATTATTCAGTATTAAAAACGGAATTCAAACTTCCAACCTTTAATGTGTTCTATCTTTTCTTCTACCTAGTCAATGGTATGCCAATTTTGGCTGGCGAGGGGTATCCTATGACTAAAAATACATTTTAATGATCACTTCAATATGTATTTTTTCAAGTGTCTAAATATATATAAATAAGCAACAATTATCAAGTTAAAATATTACAGAGAACACAGTAGTCTGGGGCACTGTAAGACCACTAAAGTCATTTTATTCATTTAACTTACAAAATAATAGCATATTTTTATTTTGAAAAATGAAAGAAAGGGTATTATTATAGCAGTATAAATAAATGAAACAGAAAAATTTATCTTAATTATAAACACCAACATTTTTGTTACAGGTGTTAAATAAGAATTTGTATTTTTAATTTTCAAACTAATAGAAGGTAATTAATTTTCAGTGTTATTAATAATTTCTAGATGCCTAACTTTAATTTGCTATTAAAAGCAATGATTACTCAGGTGAAACTTCAGAAAATATAAAAATATAAGAGATGTAAAAATCACAGATTAGAAAATAAAAAGAAATCCAATCGCTAAGAAAAAAAAAATTCTCAATCATTAACTTGCGAAAGGTAGAAGAAAATCAAAGGAAAAAATAAAAAACTTCTTGCTATCAAAGAGATCCTAAGAATTGATGAAGAAGTGTAAAAACCAACAGCATTGATAGATATCCTGTCAACCTCTCTTACAGACTCTCGGTAATTATATAGAAAGAGTAAATCTCTCTTCCTTCTAATGGTAGGATGACTCCTTGGGGGAGTCTAATGTTCCAGGATTTTGTAATTAATTTTTACAAAAAAAGAAAAAAATCTCGGTAAACATTTTGCTTTTTTAAAAATCTAATAAAATTCAGTTTCGTGTCTCAGGGTAAAGCTCTAGCTTCACATAGTCATTTCTCTTATTGAATCAGATCTACTCAGTTCTCAGTACTTAGGCGAATGCAGAAGAACGCTTAGGCTACCTTGTCCAAGTGAAGGATGATTATTATTAACAGAGTTCGAAGGAAACGAATAAAGCTGATGAATTCGGTAAGGTAGGCGACTGATGTATCATTCAGTGGCAATCTCAAAACGAAATAGTCACCAGTCTACCAGGAAGTGGTAGAGGCCCAGCGAGGAGGCTGCCGCCGAACTAAGAGCTTTTTATAGCAGGTATTAATCCTTTCTTTAGAAGCTCAGGACCCTCGCGTTTTTGAGGCTCTAGCAACAAAATAATAATAGTCCATTGTATTTCCGCTCAGAATTGATCTGTGTTTACTGTTCACTTCGCAGGCTGCTTACCTACTGTTAGTATCTGTTGTAATATTTTATTTGCAAAGAAGAGACAGTAAATATCATAAAATCTTTTCTGGCTTCTTTCTTTTTTAATTAAGTTGTCGATTCAGGTTGTACTGCCAGAAAGAACTAAGTATTTAGAAGAACGTTAACTTTTACCGGAGAAGCAACTCTCGTAAATTGTAAGTTTAGGTTAAGCATTTTTTTTTGTTATATTGTAATTTAAAAGTAAATTGACTGTTTTTTTTAGGAAGGAAAAGATAATACGCATTCAAAAGTAGATAAAACATATCCTAGAACATAACTTATTAAAGTATTGATATATTTATAAGTACAAATTATTTAATTAACTGCAAATAACAAAAGTAGTTGGATTGAATTTCTAGAAAGTAATATTATCATGCAAATCAATCAACACATTTTTGATTGATGAAGTAATATCCAATTTAGCCACTAATTCATTTATGATAAGAAAAAGACATTTCAATTTAATAAAATCCACGTCAGCAATCAGTTTAATTAAAATTCTAGGCTACAAATCTACATCTGCATAATTGTGTGCTGATCCATAAAACAACTTAATACTGGATGAGTGACATGCAAGGTTCTATTTACTAATATTAATTGCAGACTTTCTTGCCGACTTTACAAGGGTATATAAATATCATACTAATCATTATGCCCCCTTTGCTATTTTTAAATACTATTTTGATTTGTTTCTACCAGGGGATCTTGCCGATCCCTCCTAACAAAGGAGTCCTCTACTAAATGGATTTTTTAACTTTTTTTTTTTTTGGATTCGGATTTTGAAAATTGAAAATTTTCTTCCTAAATAATTGTACTAATTTCCTTAAAATTTGTACACATAATGTACACCAGGTTATCTACAACTTTTATGTAAAAAAAACATACCTAGGATAATTTGACGGAGTAAGTCAATAAAAATTTTCAATAACTCTGGAATACTTGAGTGGGAGGTAAGTATTGTCAGTTTGGTCCTCTATGTGGAGAAGAAAATCTTAGAAATGAAGGAGAATAATACACAGTCGCATGTACCTCAGAACTGTTCTCCTGTTGTAAGACTTTTTTCTATAATATCTACTACGATTATACATTCTACAGATGTAAGTCTATAACTTAAATTTCAATAAGTTTTCTAACAAGGCATTATGAAGAATGATTATAATCAGGGGTTTGATTAACCTTGAAGTGCCATTTTGGTGTAATAAGCAGTTTTATAATTTGTCAGAAAATAGTAAAGAATTTTGTTTAACATGAAATTATTGTTCTCATCAGATATTTTTTTGTTCCCCATTTTTGTTCAATTTTTATATTTGTTTTCTTTCTTTCTTTTTTTTTGAACCCAGTACGCAATATACATACAAAATGAATTTGCTGTACTAAAATGTTTGGATGTTGACAAAGGAACGGATGGTGGCTGAAAAAGCTTTAGTTTCTGTTGTGTACGTGCTATTGCATTTTTCACTAGATTTAATTTAATGGAGTTTTCAAGAGTTTACATGAAAAATTTTTATGTAAATAACAAGGAGTGTCCAACATTTTAAGTTTATTATATTTTTTTCAGAACACAGTCACAGAACACAGAATAAGTCTCAACCAAGCTTACTAGCCATGTACAGCAATTTAAATATTATTTCATTTAAAATTTCACCATTGACAACGTTGTTAGCTCGTTTCGATCTCATTAACTAATTTTTGACATTTCCTGAGTCATCGATATTATTCTCTTCTAAAGAAAACTCGTCTTTCTAACATTCAGGTTCTCCGTTTTTACTTCCATATTTTTCTAGTATTTTCTTTCGCTCTTATCAAACATTTATGGCTCATTCTATTTTAAATCATTTAATCTTGTAGGTTTTGGTGTTTTTACCTGAGAATTTCGATTCCATTCACTCATATTTATTCACTTTATCACGTTGATTTTCTTTCTCGATCAAAAATTTACCTTTAATCGTGATATTTTCATTAGCATTTATTTTCCTGACTCGAGGCTTAACCAGACTTAACAGACTTGTGGAGAAGTTATCTCTCATCTTTGAATTCTAAAGATTGGTTAAAGTAGCTCCCTCATGGACAGGAAAGAATGAAGCAATAGAAGCAACATATAAATAAACTATCAACATTATGAATGAAATTGTAGGCAGAGCATAATGATCAGGGAAGGCTATACTATGTTTAACATTAAACTGAAAATAGCAATCTAGCAAACTGGGGTTTGTATTTCACTTCAAACATTTTTTTTTTACGTTATTTTCGATCTAGGGGCGGTTAAATATATTAACATTTGATCATGAAATTATATCACTATCTCTTCCGAAGAGAATGAAGTGTTTCGCTCCCGAGAAGAGACAGGAACAAGTTTTTTTTGGCTTCAATCATTGCCGGAACTTAGAAACAGAACTAACTTTTGCTTAGGTGACATTGAGACAGACCTAAAGTAGCAATACCCTCGCCGACCAGCCATTTTTATAATTAGTTTTCCAATTTTAAAACTTACTCGGTAAAGTGAGTTTTCAATGAACGTTAACTTCACAGCTTTGATGTTTTTAGTGAATTTACATTAAAAAGGTTCATGATTTCTTCAACTTTTTATGGATAAAGTAAGTGCTAATCCATAATCGTATTATTTAATAATAATTATTTATTTAAGCACCATAAAACGTATTATAAATATTTATTGCATACTCAAATTTAATAAAACTCTTTTTAATTTAATTTACATCTCTGTAAAGTAAAGAGTAAAGATGGCCAGAGGCCCTTCATGATAAATTACAATAAGATAATTTTAGAGAAACACAGTTATTATTATAGGGGTGGAATTTACACCGAAATTGAATGTCCCAAAAAAACGAAGGAATGAATGTTCCTTTCTTTTTTTTACCTGAAAATTATGTGCTAAAGAAATCAGTGAGTAATAAATAAAAATCTGCCTTATTTTTGAAGAATATATCTGCAATGCGAAATACAAAGTTAAATATTATGCTGAATCTAGGAACATTAAAACTGGGGTGTCTAACTTTGTAATTTTTATTTTAACTTTTTAATTTATTCATTTTTTTTTGTTTATTACACAAGGGCAGTAAAATAAATTAATATTTGGTTTTAAGTTTGTAATAAATACTTTTTAAGAAAACAATTTTTAAATTAATTATTACATTACTAATTACAAATTTTGAAACGAAAATACTTGCAAGTAATAGAATGAACAATCAATCATTTAGTAACAGTTTACAAAGTAATAAAACAAAAGTTAGTTTTTCCAGAAGATTTTATTACACTGCTTTATACTTTATTTCTTGCGATAATTTTATCAAAAAGTTGATTAAAAATACAATTTTTTGCTTTGTAAACACCAAACGAACAAATGTAATGGTCTCCAAAAAAAAAAAAAAAATCACCAATATATGTCCTAGCAGTTAGCTTATGTTTTAGAAGGGATGTTTAATTGGAATCACCATTCTTTGATATGATTTTGACCGAAAACAATTTGCGTGAATGTACTCGTATATTCCGGACAGTAATTATTCTTCTCTCCAAGCGATTGTTTTTCATTTTCATTTCTGTAATAAACTGAGAGGTTTGTTTTTCATCACTTCTAAAATTAAGCATCTCTTTTAGAGTCAGCCATAAGAGAGGACATTGCGATTGTGCCGAAAATCAAAAATTAGTTTTCAATATATTCCGAGGTCCAATAAACTCTTTAAAATAAAATAAAATGCTTTAATTGAATGATATAATATGTACAGGTATTTTGTTGCGCGTCCCAGCGTAAGAATTCTTAACTAAATTATCTCATAATAATAATAAAAACATTAAAAATATAAATTTAATATTTTGCTTTAGAATGTCGTAAAAAACCCCACCGCTATTTTCTTTTCTCATCGCTCAGTGTATTTCTAAAAATACAATGGAAAATTTAATAATTTATTTCTGCTTTTCTTCATTTTGTAGGAACTATTCTAATACTTTTACACCATTTTTTCCATATCTAACTAAAATAACTACCTCAAACTTTTATTTCAGGAAAAAAATCTCTTTAATGGGCTGCAATATTAAGTAAGTACTATTTCCAATAAATCTATTATTTTTCTACTTCTGAATAAATAATTGTATAATTGTACTAGAAAATACTACGGTACCTGTTGAATTAATTTGCACTTTTAGTTAAACGAATGGTTGAAACTTGATATTCTATAAATGCTCTGATTTACTACAAATTATACAACTATTAGAACCTCAGATTGAAATTTGGTGGATTATTTGTGATTGATGCCCAGAGAACTGGCGTAAATGAACCTGTGAAAACTTTACTTATAAAATTGAAAGACTCTAATGAATGTAATTAGTTTAATAAGTTCCAAGAAAAATCAGGAAACATTGAAAAATACAATCAATAAAGTCTTATTTTAATTTGCCAAATAATGGTCAACATGGGATTGGCGACAGCAAAACTTGAATACTAAGCTTTTTCTGTCGAGAAATTCTTCCTTATCATGGTAATCTATTCAGACACAAATCCAGTGTAAGTGTTTATACATTTTATCGTATTATGGCCAAACAGTCAGATTTTTCTGGAGAAGAATCAATGCCAAACATATGACTTGATTGCTGCTGTCTGTTTTACGAGGAGTAAAAGGGAAATAAAAAGTACTGGGTAAATAAACAAAATATTGTATAAAAAAGATTTATTTATTTTTCTATTTATAAAATAAAAAGAAAAAGGAATTGTTTTACAATAAAATCACTAAGTTCAACTTATAAAACTTAAGTATTATTTTCCTAACAAAAGTTTAAAGTAAAAAAAAAAAAAAAACCTTAAATGTATCTAAAACAAAGTACAAGTTGGGAGATCGTCAAAGCTTGTGTAAGGATTGATGATTTAGTAGAAGTGTAAGAATGATAAGGATCAGTATTTTACTACTTGGGAATGACAAGAACTGGATGGCCTAAGTGGAGAGGTAGTAATGTTTTAGAATAGAGATTTTAAACTGTCACATTGTCCGTATATTTGTGTAGGCAAAAGGATTAAGGCTTAAACATGTTTCTCTTAGCTTACTGGTGTGTTTGTAAGTGTATACTGTTGAAACAGATGGCAAGGCCTGCAAATATAGACCGAGTGGTACATTCTCAAGCTGTGACCAAAGTTCTTTGTGCTTTTAGGAGAAAGAGGAGAGAAAAGTGAGTTTTACTATACTTATATCACAGCGTCCGACGCAAAAAAAGAGGGGCCTGCATGTGTTATATATACATGTATATATATACCCCTCTGGTCATAGAAATCCTTAAACTCATAAATCGCTATTTGTTAACTTCCCTCTTTTCACGTTTATTTCACTAAGCTTCCAGAGTCTGTTTTCTATTTCTTTTTTTTTAAACCCCCACTTTTCTACTTTAAGTTCTCTTCCTCTTTGTTCTCCAGTTTTATACACATACACTAATAAACACTTACGACAAATACATGCCCATATTATATTATAAAGAAATTAAGGCAGTTGGGCATATTGGGACGCTTCCCTGGCAGTGTATAGACTATTGTTTTCATAATTTTTTGTTTATTTAATAAAGTCTCTAAACACTCGTTGTTTTTTGTTTTGTTTTTTTTTAAAAAAGAAAAATTCATTTAGGTAGTTGTAGAGCTGGCTGTACTGGAATGACCATTAGTTGAACGCTGGGTGGTACTTGCTGGAGCTGGAGTTGTTGTCTGCCTCTCATAGAAGTAACTTCCTGAAACAGTCGGTACACCAGGATTTAATTTCAAAAATAAATTTTTATCTCTTGACCATATTTTCTTACATTAGGATTTAAAAAAACAAAGTGCTGAACAATAATAATAATTTTATTGGCCTCAGGTACCCTGCAAATTAGATAACAATACATTTTTAATAATTTTGTGTAATTTGAGTTAATTATAGATTTTAAGATTAACTTCATGTTAAGATTATTGAACAATGGAGGAAGATATTTACAAATTAGAATTTTAGAGTTAAAACAAACGTGGACATTTGAACCTTATTTCACGCAATAAATAAATATCTAAATAAAGTAATTGCTCTTTCTTTTACTATTTATGGTAATAATGTAAATGATTCAATGTTGGATGATGACAATGTGAAAAATTCAAAACTTCCCTAACAAGTCCAAAGATTTCGAGCTAAACAGCATCTAACCAATTCTTAAATCTTTTGGAGAATCACAGAGACCTTCTAATTCTAATTTTAAGAGCTAAATATCTTGAATTTTAGTGTTAGTATCACTGAGAGCCACTTCGTCTAAAGATTCCTTAACAGTATTCATTTCAAGTATGTCTATTGGATCTTGGAAAGTCAGTAATAATAGAAAATTTAATTCACGTACAACATTTTAATTGTAATATTAACCTTAACAAAAACTTACAGTTTAAAATGTTAAGTATAAGGGTTGATTAAACGCCAAAAGGTACACAAATCAGCAAGTACCCAACATTTCATTAATACTTCATTAATATTTAAGTAATTCTACTGCATTAATTTTCATTAATAAGTTATTTTTTAGAATTTATTAGATGTCACAGACCCTTATGCTGGCCATTTTCGTCTACAAAATATATGTTCAAGTAGCACTGTAGATTGACTGTAATATCTAGTTATCTATAATAATGAAACTATTAATTACAGGTTAAAAAGAAAAACGTTACAAAAAATAAAAAAAAATTATGAGGCTAAAAAATTCAAAACTTTCTTTTAAAAGAAACTTCACCAACATACATCAATGATTTTCAAAAATCGTCGGTTTAAGTTCATTCTTCGATTAAAGTAATTGTTATTTTATGAAGTAGTCAAACGTTTATAATAATTATCTGGCTTTATCGCAAGTAACATAGTTTTCTTCAATTACATTCTCAATGTAGGTATTCATCCCACAATGTTGTATATATGTAATATAAAGTAAATAAGATATGCATATTTTTAGGACAGCTAATTATTCCAGTATTTTACTATAAGTAAAATTAGGGGGACTAAATTAAATTACAATCGAGAAATCAATAATTGTTGTTGAATAATCTACTTGTTATAACTGTGTGTTATTTGTGCTCACGAATATTTCGGTAAGACGAATTCAAGACAGTAGCCGACTCTAACTTTGTATTTTTCTACTTTAACATGCATGTACATATTTATGTGATTTATCATAATTATAACAAAAAAATATTATAAATGAAGTGGCCAGCATAAGGGTCTGTGACATCTAATAAATTCTAAAAAATAACTTATTAATGAAAATTAATGCAGTAGAATTACTTAAATATTAATGAAGTATTAATGAAATGTTGGGTACTTGCTGATTTGTGTACCTTTTGGCGTTTAATCAACCCTTATACTTAACATTTTAAACTGTAAGTTTTTGTTAAGGAGATTTTTGTACCTTTTGGATAGATTTTCCTTTTTGTCTATTTTACAAAGTTACATATCTGCTTTACAGATTTTTTTAAAATTTGGAATAAGCAATTCTATAATTATAACCTGATAAGGTGTTAAGTCGGAACCGTAACTACCACTGGAGAGATCTTTTTAAAGAATGATTATAGTTGCGGTCCCCCAAACCATCCCCAATAACAATGTTTTTGAAAAAGCGTAGGAAGGTATTTGTACGTGAATATCAAAATTAAACTGCGATTTCAGTACTTCCTTTTAAGAGGAGTAAGAAAAATAAACTACGATTGCAGTACTTCTCCCTAAAAGGCAAAGATTTTTTAATCGAACGACAATTCATTGATTTAAATCGGTTCACTCATTGATTATTTAAACGATTGCAGTACTTCCTCTTAGTAGGTGCAAGAGCATCAGCAACGTAGAGGAGCTTTAACCACTTATTCGAGCTGAATTTTATCAAAATCGTACTAAGCGTTATAGAAATATTGGTAATAATAGTTTTAGAAAGGGCCTTATTTGGGTGGGGCGAACTCCCCTCCTTATGAGGCACGGCGTCGAGACTTTTAAAGTGCAAATCTGTACAAAATTTCGATTCGAATGACATTTCATTCATGAAAATCGGTTCACGTGTCGATAATTTGAAACGATTGCTATACTTCCCCTTAACAAGTGTAAGAGCTGATCGCCGCTTTAATGTTACGTAGGGGAGCCCTAACCCTATCATCCTACCAAATTTTATCAAAATCGGGCCAAGATTTACAGAGTAATTAGTAATAATAATTTTGGAGGGGGCCTTACATTAAGGGGGCTAACTCCTCTCCCATTCGATGTACAGGATCGAGACCCCCAAAAGGCACATCTACATAAAATTCCGAATCCAATGACACCTCATTCATGAAAATCGGTTCACGCGTTTAGGCGCTACGTTGTTTACAAAAAAGGTAACAACAAGAACAAGAACAACAAGAAGAAGAAGAACAAGAACAAGAACATTTTTTGAAAAAGCGGTTTTTGCTCATTTTCGGCAACTTTTTTCTCGAAACCTATTAGATCTGGGTGGTTGCAAAAAAATTACAGTTATGAAGGAGGGTTTGGAGTAAGATTTAAAGAAAATTTGGGAATTTTATCTTTTATAGAAAAAGAGAAAAAAATTGTCAAAGTTGGGTGTTTTTCAACGTTACGCTTTTTCGTGCAGTTTTTGATGGTCAACCCTTATACAACTGTCCTACCGGACAGTTTTAATAGCATTCAATATGCTCAAAACTTTTATGTTTTAACAAGTATAATATTACATACTTGAATAATAATCACAGATATCTTTCCATTAGGTACCTATCTATATGATATTATAAATGATAAAATTTTGGAAGAGGTTATAAAAATAAACACTACTAATTATTTTTAATGAGAGTTTTCGAGCTGTTACGACAAAACAAAATAGTAAATTTTAGAGTTCCATCCGAATAGGGAAGCTTCTTGTCACAAAAAAATAATAAAACAAAACAAAAAAATAGAATTAAATTGATTCTTTAAACTTGACTGATCTTTAGGCTTTTTTTTTAGGATGCTGCAAACAAAATCTCAGTATGATTTTTGCTCATTATATTAATTACAACGAGGGCAGTGAACTTTCAAACTTTAAGAAAACTTTTATGAAATACAACAGAGAGTTAACATTGTCCGTTAATAATATTACCATTAATATAATTAATTCCATCTGTTGCTGTCATATTTCTGTAACTCTCAATCAATACAATTCAGTAAGAATTTTTTTTTTATTAGAGAAACAATATAAAAAGAAAAACAAGTTCTCCAATAAAAAGTTTCCTAGGTGCAAATGGGATCTAGTAGATCAACTAAGTTGAAGGAGAAAGATTTTTTATTTATTCTAATCCCTTCAAACATAAAATAATGATTTCCTTGACAAAATAATGATTCAATTTCAGAGATATTTTCATTCTATGCCCAGAAAATTCCACCATTTGTTTAAGCCATATTAATAATGATAAATTAACTTTTTTTTTACTGAAATTGAAATGCATTTGGAAAGGAATTCTACGAATATATTATCTCGTAATATATTATCATTATTATTATCATCAACGGGACAAGGGGCGTGTCTTTTCCCCCCAAGGCCCCGCCGCTAAGTGGCTTTTTGTACGTACCTTTCCATGGGGAATCTAGTGGGCAAATAGTCTCTTTTTTTTACTAGGTCCTGGATCCTACTCAATAGTTTTGAACTTGATATGATCTCCACCGGTTGCAAGATACCTAATATCTCATTTTGAATCTCGCGATATCCACTCAGTCAAATTAATTATGAGAAATTGATTCCTTCTCTACCTGATCTAGTCTACCCAAAAGTTCCGAGTTTAATAATTTTACCCTGTGAAGATGTTTTCTGAACTTGCCTCAATTACCACAATAATCTGATTCCTAACTAACTTCTTCAGGGTTCTGACTGTAAACTTACCATGTTTAATAGCTAGAACAGCTTTTTAGGATTTTTCGTATTCTCTCCAAAGCCATTGCTTAAGAGCTATTCGCACGGTGGCCTTGATAATAAAGACCAAGAGCCGATTCTGGACCAGTTAGATTTGATTTTTGATGCTTCCTTTCTAGCCAATTAATCTTTAATGTAAATAAAGTGGTAAGATGATTTCGTATTATCGCATTTGAACCATAATGTACTCATTATTGATGACATTAATCCCACCAACTTTTTTTTTCTCTGTTGGATATAAAGCAAGGGATTTCTTTTTACATTGCCCATTCTTAGTTTTCACTTAGTTTCTTTTATAAGAACCGTGTTAAAAATTAAAAGGATTTGGAAAACTTGAGTGCTAACCTGAACTTTTGGGTCTTGACATATCCTAAGGGGATAAAACTCATTTAAGTAGGAGATTAAAGTTTAAATACAGAGCATTTCACTGACTGAAGATTGATTTGAGTTTGAAAGTTAGATTTGATTTTTATGATTTTTTTTTTTTTTACGTTGTTTTAGAGTGCCAAAAGAAAATGTCAAGTTATCGAAATTCAGTTTTTCCTGAGTTTTTCGCCTCTTGACTGATAGAAAACCTTTACAGATTATATTTCTGAATTAGATATCTCTTTCTCTTTTTCAATAATAATCGTTATTGCTCTTTGCACAAGTGCAGTCGTTTTATCTAACGCAGGTTCTTGACAAATTTCAAATGCTTTAGATATTTAAAAAAAAATACGGTTCGACTTCCTTGAAGGGCGAAGAAGGTTAAGTAATTAAAGTTGTAGCCAAAGAAAAGATAAAGATAAAGAAGGTCTTTGTTAAAGAAAGTAGCATATATGTATGATGTATAAAAATAGATTTGTTAGATTATCTATTAAAAATAGATAATAAAATAGATTAAATTAAAATTTATCATACAGGTTGATTAATATGTATCTAGTGTAACTCGACTAGATTAAAAAACAGATGAGTACTGTTTATATTTTATGTCATCTACAGACCAAGCTGTGGATAATAAGGTTCTTGGGAATCTATTTCCTGTAATTTTTTTGCGCGAAGAGGAGGATTAGAGGAAGAAGTTCATCTCAAATTGAAGATTTTACACCCACGTATATTCTGTGGTAAAAAAAAAATAAAGTAAAAACATAAGAATAATAACAATTCTTGTATTATGATTTCATCTTCAGGGAGACTACCAACTCACTATAGGATTCATTTTGTTTGCTTATAAATAACAGTTGTGCATTCTAACATTCACAAATTAAAAAATGGTACTTTAAATCTTATCCATAGAACTTTACCATTCCTGTTATAAACTTTATTTCGCAAATCCACTTCGTTCTAAACATCTACTGTGGGTTTATTCAGTGTCAACATAAAGTAGGCTTCTGTAAACTGAACAATATGTAATTATGAATTCTTAATGATGGGTTACTGCTTTACCCACTGCTACTTATAACTACATTTATCAACTACCTCGCAAGCTTCTGTGTTTTAAATACTTTAATAAGGTAAGTAGCAATAAAAGATTATGACAATGATTTTAGATCTAAACTCTCTCATTGATTTTGTTACATGAAATGAATAAGAAGCACTTTTCGATATAAGTTCTTTCTTACCGAGATCTTAGGAATTTATTCTGTAAAGTTCGATTTAGTAATCATACAGGTGGAGAAGGAATTCGCATTGAACAGAAATCATGCTCTAGCCAAGAAATTAACTCATGAATATACAATATCAAGGAACTGATACAACACCTTTACTTCCGATTTCGCATTTTAAGATAATTGAAGGTTGGAAGAAAAGAACTAGTAGCTTAGAAATAATTTGGTTTAAAAGAAATAGTTCAGTGATTCGCTTAATAACATAATTCGACTTTGGCGAATTTTTTTTGTTCTTAAGAAATGAGAAAGGCTAAAGGAATGTAATGATTGTTTCAAAATTAGAAGTCAACCTTTATTCCACTGAGTACTCTGTAGCCACAGTAGCAGTGAGATCTAATTCTGGAGAAAAAGTCTCTTTTTCGCGAGCTAAAACAAGTTATTAAATTTAAAGTGTTAAGTTTAGAGGTGTGATCTGGACAACTCTTAGAGTTTAGAGGTAAGTATAGCGCTTCCTTTTGTCTAATTGTTTTTGTTTTTCTGCCTCTAATTTGAAAAAGTGGCATATATTTAGAAATAATGTACTCTGGTGAAGAAATAATGCTCTTTGCTATGAAGAGAATTACCACCGTTGTACAGGACTCTTATATTTAAAGAAACTATTTTGATAATTTGTACTTTGCGTTTTCTTATTGGTTCAAAAGGCCTTCATAATTTTCTGTACCTTAACTGGCTAGTTATTTATAGCTCTAGATTTATTGTCACGCTAAGAAATAATGTCTGGCTTAAGAAATAATGGAAGTTTAACTATAGAGATCAGTTCTACAGGGAAAACATTTACGAAAAAAGCAAAAAGCCTCGAATTAAAAAAAGTAAATAAATTAAATAAAAATTAAAAAGTTTTCTGTGAGACAGGTTAGCCCGAACTATATTAAAAACAATATGTAACTTCTTTAATTAACTTTTGTATTGAAGAATTCAAGTTATGGTGAACTTTAGAATTTATAGGTTTCTATTACTTTCCAATTATCAAGAGGACACCCTTTCATCCTTACCTGGCTATTACTTTTAATTCCAGTTTAACATATAAAATTAATATTATTGCATAAATTTCCTCAAATTGTTAAGAAATGTATTTTTTTCACAATGAAATGGTTTTAGTTACATAGATGTCTGATTCTGAAGAAATTAAATATAAGAAACAAAATGTTGATAATTTAGTACCTCATAAAAGTCTTAATTAAATCAATAAACGTACGTTGTCTATTAAGATCCGTTATTTGTTTGTTACCTATGGACAATTGTAACTTTTCCTCATTTGAAAATGTGTAGATGGGTCCGCAATGCTTTACATTTTATCCGTTTTAATTCACATGGCTTTTAAATTTGTTTCAGGTTTCCATTCAACATCAAAAGATGATTTATGAGTTTGGTACAGAGTACTTCACTTCCACTGTGTGTGTCACATCCTAAACTTGCTGACTTATTTTCCTTGTTTCATTTTTTATATTCTAGAGTCTTTTAGTACATTACAAAATTTTTAACTTCATTGAAGTACAAGTTCTATGGTTCTAAGGGAGAAATCTAGAAAAGGCTCTTCACATTACTTCACTAAAGAAGAAATCTTCATTTGTACGAAGAAAGATCTCTGCTAATCAATTGGATGTCTATAAATTTCATTTCTTTTTCTTTTACCAAATCTAGTAACTTGTTTTAAAGATATCAAATAATTTAAAGAATTAGTGTTACTGTGAAGCGTATTTCGTAAAAAACGTTCCACATATCTGTCCTTTTTTTGTTTTGTTTTTGTGACTCCACATAAATAATAAAAATGAAAACAAAATCATACCAAAAAACAGGTTTATTACACATTTATTATACATAGAGGTGCTATATTATATAAATCTGGAATGGAATTTAAATGTAAAGTGCCTAATAAAGAAGGGACTCTTTCTCCTACATTTCTATCTTTCTCTAATTCTATTTGGATCTTCGTTAACTCATTTATCTTGACTTTCTCCTTTTGTTAAGTTTGATTTCAAAGTGTGCATATCTAATCAAGTCCATTAATTTTTTAAAAACCTTTTTTTTTTTTTGAGACGCATTAACATCTGAGGTTATTAGCGCCTGAAGCCTTTTGAAGTTCTGTACCGGCTTTCGACAGGGTTGTTTCAGACAAAGTAGGTTCCTACGAAGAGAACATCTAAGGAAGACAGCTGACTGGGTGTCCAGTGCACTAACCACTAAGCTACTAATCCCTACCCTTTCTAAATTCTTCATGTATAATGCAACTCATAAATCATGTTAATAAACTTTTATTTGTTGGTATAGTTTGTTTACTTCTATTATAAAGGATCATTTATTTTCTAAATGCTTCTAAATTCTGGCATTTATTTACATAAGGATTTTTTACCTTGATTGCGGTCACCGTCAAAATCAAAGTTTGCTCCTACTCCTGTATGACCTGGATATCTGTCAAGTGGTTTGTAGTCGCTATTTCCTTGGCTCCCGCTTCCTTGTCGGTAGCCATCAGGGCCCGGACGATATCCATCACCGCCTGGACGATATCCGTCGGAGGAAGAAGGCCTGTACCTGTCGCCGGCACCATAGTGGTCGCCGCCTCCACCTGGTCTGTAGGGATTACTCCCGCCGGAACCTGGCCGGTAGGAATCACTCCCGCCAGGACGGTATGGGTCGCTCCCACCGCTTCCTGGTCGATAGTGGTCACCACCTCCTCCTGGGCGGTAGGGGTCTCCACCGCCTACGGGACGATATGGGCCTCCGCTTGCACTGCCTCCTGGCCTGTAACCATCTCCCGCCGGTCGAAAGCTCTCACTGCCTGGATGAAAGCCTGTACCTCCGCCTGGTCGATATCCATCACCACCTTGGGGACCGCCGTAACCATCTCCTCCTGGGCGATACCCTGGTTCATAACCTCCACCACCTGCCGGTCTATATTCGTTGTAATCAAATCGGCTGGGTCTGTAGTCGCTGCCAGGTCTTGTGTATGTCGGTCTGTAGTCCGTCCCTGGCCTAGACCAATGATGGTCCCCTCCAGGTTGAGGTCTTTGGCTGTAAACAAATGTTTATTAGCCAGAAATGATTGAAAGAATCATTGAAAATAATTGACTAGAAGGTTTTACAATATTATTTACGTTGCTTTTAACTCTGCTTAGCAACTTGTCACTCTCCATATTAACGAAGAACACAACTACTTCTAGATTAGTTTGCCACACATTAAGTAGAGACCTTCACTTTGATGAACATTCATATTCAGTTAATTGATATTATAAGAACAATGTAACCGTTTTAAAGTTATGATGTTGAAGGCCAAACTTAATTGAAGTTAAGAAATAATCAGTGAACATGCAGTAATTTACTAATCAATGGGAAATTAGATCAGAAAGTTAAACATTGCCTGATTGAGCTAGTATTACAGTTTGGCGTTAATCACAGGATGAACACGATTTAGCCTTGTATATTTCAATTTTTATTTATACACGAAACCATCCCATTTGGGTGTCAACGTCATCGCTTGGAACCATTATTGCTTTTGCAGATAATATAGAATAGGTTTAGAAAGTTATTTCAACATAAATTGCTCCTCGATAATATTATCATTTAATCTACCTACTTCATATTATAATATATTTATTAAAATATCTTATTTTATCAAATATAATATTTATTAAGAATTCTCATATTATTACCTATTTCATTAGAGTCACAACTACTTTGTGCAGACTTTTTCTGGACTGATTTATTATTTTCGCTAACTAATTTATAGGAAAGATTGCGTTTTAAATACTTTACTGCTTTATCATTTAAATATTACATTACTACTTATCAAACCATTACTTTTCTCTAATATTTCTTAAATATTTGCTTTTTCAAAGCAGGTACTTTCTACATTTTAATTTTTTTTTTCGTTTTGGATGACACTTATTTTCGCAAATTTCCTCAACCTGGTTTAAAGCGCATAAAGACGCCCCTAGAGTTTTTACTATTTTTACATTACTGATAAAAAAAAAAAAAAAAAAAAATCTCAGTGTGTTAGGAAGTCCAACCGTTATTTGGAGATAGTGATTGATCCAGGCTGCCGTTAGTTATTCTCTCAGTAAAGGGCTGAATAATGTAATCTGCAAAAATTGATCATATTCCAGAGATTGAAAGTACACTGAGAACGAATCACTGTTCTTGACGAAACTTAATTAAATTTCCATATAAAACGATATCTGTCAAGCGCAACAGAACTTGATGATTTGTGCAATTTTAGTTTACCATTTCAGACAAAAAAAAAATCTGACATTGTCAGTTGTTGACCAGCAAACAGCGTACATGTGTTTTATTTAGGAAAGGTATAGTAATGGACATAAACTTGAAATCTAACTGTACCATTTAATTCAATTAGTTTTGACCCGAGTAGCATTATACCATGTAAATTGTTGGGAAATTGTTTCAAGGTGAATTTAACAAGCTCAAAACAATGGGACCTTTAGTCAGAATTAGTTCTAGAAAATGCAACACTTTACAATTATTGTTAACAAATCAAAAGTTATTTTTATAACAATGCTAAGGATCTTGGAAGACTTTGCTAATAACTGGAATGAAAATGTAATTAAAAACAATTGTTAAGAAAAATTATGGAAATGACATCGTTTGAGTATTTTTAATAAAAAAAGAAGAAGCTGTTATTAATTTTAACCAGAAGATTGGGATATCGTGTGTTATTTCCAGCAGAAACAATAACCCATTTTTTATTTCATCCACTTCTCAATGACGTCACTTGAGAGCTTTCTATTATTTCAATCTTTAATTTGATTCAAAATATTACAACCAGCGTTAGCCAAATTAACATGTTGCCTTGTGCTGAAGCCTTTTCTTTTTCAGAGGAAAGATTGGTGGTTTCACCAATAGTCATTTTCGGCAGCCACTCAATACATTTGTAAGAAATACAAAAATTAACTAAGATAAAATAAGATGTTCACACTAATCTGGACAACAACTTCTTTATCAAACAAGAGCCTAAGGTAAGTAATGTACAGTTCTTGCATTGAAAAAGCACATGATGTCATTGCTCAGGACAGTGGAACTTTAACAAAAATAAATAATTAATAATAAAAGTGAAGGTATATATAGGATTTTACTACTTTACAAAGGGCCGTATAAATATCAGTTAATGATGTAATAAAACCAATGAAATGTCATCAGGGTTTGATTAGAGGGAGGTGTTTTTAAGATAGGTTGGCCAGATGTAATGAGTATAAGATAAAGTAGAAGTGCTTGGTAAGTAATGCTGCCGTTGGGGGTGTTAGCTAGGTTTTTGCAGAAAGGTTCAGACGGAAGGCGAGATATGTTCGTAACTAATGGTGAAAAGCACCCCCAGCAATATAGGAAGTGCCTGTGACTTCATCTCCCTCATTCCAACTGCAATTTACCTGCAGCCAACATCTTCTCCTTAAGATTTCTCTCTTTAAGGCTGAACATTTCCTGAACTCCATCCCCGTGTTCAACCATTCTTACATTAGTCTATTCTAATAGGCAATGCTTCCTTTAATTAATTATTAATTACACTGCTTTTCTATGTCTGATTAAAATCCCCCTCTTATCATTTAAACAATTTATAGTATTCAATTATTAAATTGAATGCTATTAACTTCATTCATTTACGGCGGAGCAGATAGGGGAACTTCCTTGCCAGACTTACCTGACTTCGATTTCTTTGTTTCCCATGCATAGATATGCATCCAGTCCTTAACCTTAAGAGGTTATGTTCACTGTGTAGGAAAAGTTTTTCATGCAAATATTTCCGTCTAAAAGCATTCGGCCTTAATAAATGACCACAAAACTTTACTACGATTTTAAATTACTTTGATGATGTGCAATCTTAAGCAATAATAATGAATTAATCACTAAAAAGAAGATATCATTTGTTTTTCTAGTCTTTATTAGCCTGGCCTTCACATGTAATTATCCAAAAATTTGATCATTTGTTGGACCAAAGTACACTCAAATAAATAAATAGAATGAAAATCTCTTATGCTCACCAATGATCAGTTTAATTAAATAGTTTAAAAATTAGAGAAAAATAAATAGTATCACATAAGTCTTGACAAGTGAATCCAAGTTCGATAGGAAATAGCTCGTTCAATAAGAGCTACGTAAGAGGATCAAAATGGACGAACTGAGGAGAACAATACAATGTTATGCTTTTATCTTTAGGTTTCGTTTATTTATATCTATAATCTTATATTAAATTTATATATATATATATATATATATAATATCTTTGGGTGTCTTCCAAAGATATTGAAAATAAACCATCGTTGACTTTTTTTTATCTTTATGGTAAGGAGCTATTCTTCAGTAAAGCATATCTATTTGTTTTTTTTCTTAAAAATAGGAAATACAAAAATTATTTATGTAAACAGCGTCCAAATGGTCTAAAATATCTCGAATCAAACACAAAATAATTAGATTAGGAATCTCCATTTTATAACAATGGTTACGCTTGTGTTTACTGTTTTGAAAAAAAAAAGATGTATTAAAATTATATATAAAATTGATATTCTTACCCAGCATTATCCCAGCCAGGATCAGGATACGGTGTTAGGGGTGCCGGTCTCCTGTAGGTGTATCCTTGTCCAGTGGTATGTTCTGGTCTTTGTTCGTAATAATTCCAGCCAGTTGCATAATTACTAGTACCCCAACTGCCACGTTCTCCTTCATCCCAGGGTTGATAATCGTACCTATTAATATAGCCAGATTCGCCTCTACTGCGGTCGAAATATGATGGATTCTTGAATTCATATCCGGCAGAAGAAGATGGTCTAGTCCAAGTTCCAGGACGATATTCGCTATAACCATAACCGCCAGCATAGCCGCCTCCAGTATAACTACCACCAGGATATCCGCTGGAGGGATATCCACCACTTGGGTATCCTCCACTTCCAGGATATCCGCCACTTGTGTATCCTCCACTTCCAGGATATCCGCCACTTGGGTATCCTCCACTGCTAGGATATCCACCACTTGGGTATCCTCCACTGCTAGGATATCCACCACTTGGGTATCCTCCACTTCCAGGATATCCACTGCTAGGATAGCCTCCGCTGGGATATCCTCCGCCACAAGTGCCCCTACCGCAACCCCCGCCGCTAGGATATCTACTAGCTCCGTAGCCTCCACCACTACCGTAGCTTCCACCTTGGCCATAACCCCCACTTCCATAATTTCCTCCACTTCCTCCATAATTTCCACTGCTTCCGCTGCCATAACCTCCACCCCCATAACTGCCACTTCCTCCACTACCATAACCGCCACCACTTCCTCCAGTGCCATAACCGCCATGACTTCCTCCACTGCCGTACCCATTACTTCCTCCACTACCATAACCACCACTGCCACCATAACTTCCGCTACTTCCGCTTCCATAATTTCCACTACCATAACCACTAGAACCACCACTTCCCCCACTTCCGCTGCCATAATTTCCGCCATTCCAGTAACCACTGCCACTGTCATAACGTCCACCGCTTCCGCTCCCACCTCCATAACCTGTAAAAGCAAATCATACTTTAGATATATCAGTTTACACAACTAAAACTAATATTCAAATCAGAATCATAATATTCAAATCAGAATCAAAGTCCGTAATTTCACATTAAGAAAGATCAAAAGGAATATTTTTAGTTTTTAAAGATTTCTTATTTTAATGTATTTAAAATTTTCTAATTTTCCTTTTTTTCTATTTTACTAATAAAAATTAATATGTATTCAATTATACTGCATATTCTTAGAAGTTAATATGATAATTTTAATTATATAAAGTATGTTTGCAAGTTGCCTCTGTGCACGACACCTAATTTTGTATTGTAGTTGTTCGTAAATCCCGCTTTAAAGCGAGTGATAAACTAATTTAGATTATTACTTTAAAACAGAATCAGATTAAATCAGTGAGATTTAAAAAATAGGAAAAGTTAGAAATAAATCACGTTCAGATCTATCTGCTGACACTAACTAAATCTTTAAAATATTTACCCAGTGCATTTAATATTTATGACATGATAAAGAAAAAAAAGAGGTTTCACATAAAGAGTACACAGAGTATGGGCAACAAAGAAGTAACATGTGCAAGAAAATAATGTAAAAGTAGAAGTGTTCTTCATTTCTTATGCTGTTTAGGCGAAAAGTTAAAAAGATATTGTAGTAGACGTGACAAGGCACCTATCGTCTTGAATAATGAGTAAATACTATTCTACACTCTACCTCCAGAAGGTCTTCATTTAATTATATAAACTAGGGCGATATTATGCTGCTGTGGGCTAGATTACTGCTGTTATCAGGATAAACGCTGCATTAAGGCACATTGTCACTAAACCAATAACGTCAATAAGCGTAATTATTTCTAATAATGATTAGTTCATTTAAGGCTCCTGGCCCTTGTTAGCATTGTGTTGTACAAGGATATTGTAAGTAATCAAGAAAATATTAAATACAGACTAAAGAAAAGACGCTTTGGTTCCATTTGGGAAAGTTGATATATTTTAGTTTTTATTTAAACAGAGACCATCAAAACTTGTATTCCCGAGATTATGAATATAAGAGGATGGCAATACATTCCTCTTAAGAGGGGTAGGAAAATAGGAAAACGCCTCACTAAAAAAAAAGTGTGATAACTTTTGTAAAGGCAAACTATTGGCCCACTTTGTTGCTTTTCATCGTATCCTATGCAACAGTTATCTTAACTAACATTATTTTTATAATCAAAATTAAATCTGTCTATCACATCGATGAAAAGTTACATTAAACAACTGAAATACTGATGTACTTTGATTGGATGGATAATTCTATATTGATATTCAGGGTCGTCATGAAGGTTCCAAAATGTATGAAACAGTCAGCCACAAGGCAAGCTACGCATGCGCACTTTATTTCTTTTCCCACAACCTTCATCACAAGTTTTCCGTCTTCATTCTAATGATACACCGAATGGAAATTATAATATTTCATTCCCACGATGAACTACTAGCTAGTAGTTACAATTTTTTTTTGTGTGTGTGTAAAAAACTATTCACAAAAATTTGGACTTGTTTTCTTGATTGCTCCTTTATTTCTATCTTGAAAAACCAAGAATTAATAAAGAAATAAATACTCCAAGAGAATGACTACCTGGTCTGGTTGAACTCCAACCGGAGTAATCAGGTCTGGAATCATAAGTTGGCCGATTATAATCATATCTCTTATCCCATGGGTCTCTTCGTTGATATGTTTCCCAGCGCGATGGACCGCCCATCCAGTTGGTGACTATACCTCCACTTCCTCCGCTAGACGGCCTTTCGCCTTCATCCCATCTACTACGCCAGCCTCTCTCTTCATAGCGGCCAGGTCTGAGCCAAGCACCGCCGCCAGATGGTGGTGGTGGAGTTCCACCATCTATTGGCCGTACTGATCCACTCCATTGCCGTTTGTCATCGTATCCTCCTATATAACATTTGACATAACCAGCATTAACTGTTTATTATCTCCTTTTACTCTTAATCAAATTTTCGATATAATGTTTTCCGAAAATGTATGTTTTGAGATCCCAAGTCAAAGAAAGTGGTTTTTAGAAAAAGCGATAAAGCTTTCAAATTCGCTATAATCAGAGGGGAAGCAAAAAATCAGAGGGGCTAAACAATAACTTCCTGACCAACTGTAACTTAACGATAAAAATCGCCTCTAGATTTCATTTCTGATGGGATTTTTAAGTTTTTTGTGATTTTGAATAGATTTATTCCAACGATTTTCCTTAATAATGGCGTACTAATTGCTCACATGCAATTGAAGGAACTATTGGCCTGGGCCGGCTTTTTTCCTTAAATGGATGATCATTGGCAAAAATGGAAACATGGGGATGATTAAGGATAACAGAGGTGTGTATAGAGCAAGAGAATGGAACCATGGATATTCCTTCAGAACTAAAAGGGAATTATGTATTTTCAGCAAATCTTATCTTACCATAATAAATTTAATAATTATAATGTAATTAATGAAACTGTTATGTAGATATTCTTTTAAGACCAATGTTTACTGTTGAACAGCTGAATGTTCGGGTCCGGGGTATTCTCTTACCAAGTACCATCCTAGAGTGCATTAAAGTGGAATGTCACAAGTAAAAAAGAAAAGATTTCTTTGTCCACAGCCTCAGGCGAAAGCAATACATTCCTTCAGAAGGTGTGAGTGCTTCATGTAAGCATTCTCTTCAGCACTTCTCTTCAAAGTATGCAAGTTCTTTGTAACACGTTCCCAGTTACTTAATGGCTAACGTTTTCCTCTACGAAGGTATACAATTTTTCTTTTGAAATAATATTAAAGTTATAAAATGAAATTCCAGGTTTTAGTATCTATTTGTTGGAATTTATGTGCTCTATTTATTTGCCATGTATTTATGAATACAACGAAGGAAGTATTGACGCAGAACTGGGCTTTGGTTAAGAATGACATATCAAAATGAAATATAGTAAAACTACTCAGCTTTTTAATATTGCTGAAATGGAGACCATAAACCCTCAGAGCCCCTTTAAAGTCTATCTGAGTGGTTGCAGGTACCTCAATCACCCGCTAAAATCCAGAGTCTGAACATCGTTTGGGTGAGAGCATGAAATTTATCAGCAGATGGAGTGAAGTATCTCCTTCCAATAAAACAATCTGCAGGAGCGCTTAGGTTCTATGTCCAGCTTTTGAAGATTCCCTTCAAGTTTGCAATCCTCAGTGACGAAATAACTATTTTAATGTATTCACTTATCAGCAGGATAGTATAAACAGGGATCATAAAAGAGAATGCAATTTCTTTCCTTACGAAAATATATCATAAGACAATTTTATCTAAACTCAATTTGATGCGAACTTAAGTTTTCTAATACATGAGATTTACTAATGTTAGGATCAAAATCTCCTAATTCCGATATTAGGAAGTCGAGTTTTTTCTCATACTTAAGATTAAATTTAAAATTTAAAAGGTTAATGCAGAATATACTTGACCAGGAGCAAGCACATTGTCTAAATTTTGATTATGTGAATAACGTTGAGGACAAAATATGGTTCATTAAATATACTTGTCGTCCAGTCCAGCTAGCAGTAGGTGTATACAGTTCGCCCTGGGAGAGTACTATGATAGAACATAATCCAATTGTTTAGTGAAGGATTTATACCGGTACTAACTGGCTGACCGTTAATTGTAGTTCAGGGGGTCGCTTTCGTACAACTGGCATACACATGAATGTGGAGAGTGAAGGAGAAGAGAAAACCATTTGGATCTGTGAATAAACACAAGCATAAATAATACTTTGGACCCTTCCGACGAGTTATAGGGGCGTTTAATTAACAACCAGCTCAAGCTTAATTAGCGTTTAACCCTTTGTAAAACCGTTTACCATTAAGTTTGAACAATATGGTTTTATTTATGATTTGGAAGTATGTTTTCAGTGAAGGTATAATGTTTTTTCATACAAGATTATCTTATTCTTACCCTTTTAAAACCAAAAGGACGTACCAAAAGAGATTAGCTAGGACGGCCAAATAAGACAGGTTGAAGCCTAATAACTCTATCTTAACGTCAGACGTTTTAACTTTGCTCAAATGTTATTATTATAATGTTTACTTTTCACATATCTTTATATGTTTCAGTTTTACCAATACCTCTGGCCGAGTGTAATTATTAATTAGTTTACTATAATTGCTTTAGTTTCCGATATTGAGCATTCGCCGGTCGTCACTTGAAGTTTCGAGATGATGATTAAATATTTTTAAGGAATAATTTGCATTGTTTTTGCTCCAGTGGTTTATAAGTCCACAAGACGCACGGCTACTGCAGTCTAACGGACTGAAGAGCAACTAATCTGTCTAGAATTTAGGATCATAGTTTATATGTATGTAAATAGCATCATCCTTAGGTTTTACATTTTAGAATTGTTGCTTTTTTTCCTAGAAGAAGCAAAGGTTAATATTAATAGATAAATATACCACTCACCACGCCAAGATTTCCCTTCCTTTATTTGCCATTCAGGACTAAGATTGTCATAACCATTTCCACGATAATCGGGTGGCGGTGATTGTGGTGGACCGTCAGGCACTGGAGGTTGTAAACCAGGATCACCAGAACATCTGATACAACCAGATGAAGTCGGACGACGACTATCCCAACCAAAGGATGAAACTCCATTACGTGTTTCCCATCCTCCAGGAGTGCCTCGATTATATGGATAACCGGTATTACTAGCACCTTCGTCACGGCTTTTCCTTTCACTAGTTGCCGCCAAGGAAAGGCCCAGAGAGAGCCAGCAGATAAGCGCCACCAACATCTGCAAAAAATAAAAATAAATGAAGCAATAATTGCATTTGTTTGGCACGTAACAACCCGTAATCGAGTGAGTAAACATTGTTAATGTCTTTCCAAATATATATGTATATGTATGTATATTAAATAATTTATAAATAAGCATTTACTTTTTTATATTTCACAAGCAATATTTTATGCTTTTAACAAAACGGATGACTTATTTCCTATGCTTGAAATACACTAAAAGATAAGCTAAATTGTATCCTTCTTTATTTTTTTATTTTTCGTAATGCTTGGCAGAATGAGCTTTTTGTACTCAAGCTTCTATGGGGGTGAACTTTATAAATGTTTAAATAAAGTTTTATTTATGTACCTGTATTGGCTTGAAATGTTGGATGGAATTTCTGTCGGTGTATCCATTTTCTTTTCAGCTTTACATAAATATGCAAATGGTTACATCGATTATTTTAAATATGTATGAATGGAGGGTTACCTCACTCACAACCCATAAGATGATGTGCACACACACATCCATTTATATATATATGATGGAAATTTATAATAAAGTATATACATATATGTACTCGTATGTACTTGCGTGTTTTTTTTTTAAATTAGTTCTTTAATATTCCAAACTGGATCAAAGTCAATTGACTAAAACATTGTCTAATTAGTTAAATTAATAAATAATTAAAAGAGATTATTATTACTTCGTCGCCCAAATTTTTTTGGTTGAAATAAGAGAGATTTTACGATGTAAAATATTAAATTAGCTGGGCGAGATGTTTGAATTAAGTGAAGTAATCGCCTACATTTCTTTAGACATCGTGAACGTTGGCGGATGCACAAACTTTACTATAGACACTTTTTACTGAAAAATAATAAGTTTCTATGGACGTGGGATTCGAACTTTCGAACTGGGGATCTCCCACTTAAGAAGTCACATGTTACTCCCACTTCAAAACCTCTCCATTAGACCTACATCCGCCCAATGTTTGAATTATTCGTATTGTTTAAAAAAGCAAATTAGGATTAGTATAATAATGTTGGAGACTAAATTTTGAGATACGAGTTCTTTAGCGTAGGTAACATTATACCAAGGTAGCTGTTCGGTTTACCAAGATTCCGAACCACAGGTTTAAATAGACTAAAATAGTAGTTGAGAGTTTTAGGTACAGTCAATTTATTTGTCAACTAAGCTCATATACGAGGTCTGTAAATTAAGTAATGAGACTGATTTTTTTAAATTTTTTTATTCAACAAGAATTACAATTCTATATTGTCACCTTCAAAATAACTTCCTTCTGAAGCCACACAGCGCTGGAGACGTTTCTTCCACTCCTCATAGCAGTGCTCGAACTCCGATACTGGAATAGCCTTCAGCTGGTCGGTTACAGGGGTCCATTAACCTGGCGGCACTTTGGTTGAATTTTGAGACAAAACTTTTGCACCGAGCTCGAAACACATTGCACTCTTATGCACCACCAAAAAAAAATCTAAATTCGCCAAGGAAAAGCCACAATAAGCAATTAAAGTTTTTTTCCCGCCAAAAAAAATTTGGCCGGATTTGATTGAAACTTACTTCATTATGTTAAGTACACTTTGCACTCCATTGCACCACTTAAAAAAATTCATTAACTTTAATAATTACGGAGATATGGCCATTCAAAAGATCAAAGGAATTTGCCGCAAACACTGAATTTCGAACCGCGACTTAGTATACAGGTAGAGGAGAGCTAGCACCAGCTAGAACCACAAAAAAAATCTAATAAAATATGCACACATTCAGAAATATAAGGAATTAAAGTGCTAAAAAAAGCATTAACTTGGCGGCACTTTGGTGGAATTTTGGGTAAAAAATTATTGCACCCTGCTCAGAACACTTTGCACTCCTATGCACCACCAATAAAAAAGCTAGCACCACCAAGGAAAAGCCTCAATTTTCCATTTAAAGTTCCGCGCGAAATTTAAATTCAAAAAAAATGAGTCTTATTTGCGGGAAAATTGGAGCGCTTTTTTCCAAAATAGCAAGTACTAGTATTAGAACAACTAGCCCCACACAGGAAATGCCAAAAATTAGCATATTTTCAAAGTAATTTACAAATTATTCAACCGATTTTCCCGCCAACTTACCTTTAACCGGAAGTGCTCTAAATTGAATTGAAACTCATCCTATTTTGTTCATGGTAGCTAGCACCAATATGCACCACAAAAAGAAATTTTGAATTTACACTAAAAGCTGATATATTGATAATAAAAGATGCACTGACAGACGTGACCATTAACTTTGCGGCACTTTGGTGGAATTTTGAGAAAAAAATTATTGCACCCAGCTCGGAACACTTTGCAATGCCAATAATAAGCCAGCAACACAACGGAAACTGTAAAAATTCACCAATTGTACGCCAAATATAACTTTAACCGGAAGTGCCCTAAATTGAATTGAAACTCATTCCATTTTGTTCGTGATAGCTAGCACCAATGTGCACCACAAAAAGAAATTTTGAATTTACACTAAAAGCTGATATATTGAAAATAAAAGATGCACTGACAGACGTGACCATTAACTTGGCGGCACTTTGGTGGAATTTTGGGTAAAAAATTATTGCACCCTGCTCAGAACACTTTGCACTCCTATGCACCATCAATAAAAAAGCTAGCACCACCAAGGAAAAGCCTCAATTTTCCATTTAAAGTTACGCGCGAAATTTAAATTCAAAAAAATGGAGTTTTATTTGCGGGAAAATTGGAGCGCTTTTTTCCAAAATAGCAAGTACTAGTATTAGAACCACTAGCCCCACACAGGAAATACCAAAAATTAGCATATTTTCAAAGTAATTTACAAATTACTCAACCGATTTTCCCGCCAACTTACCATTAACTTGGCGGCACTTTGGTGGAATTTTGAGAAAAAAATTATTGCACCCAGCTCGGAACACTTTGCACTCCTATGCACCACCAATAAAAAAGCTAGCACCACCAAGGAAAAGCCTCAATTTTCCAATTAAAGTTACGCGCGAAATTTAAATTAAAAAAAAAATGAGTTTAATTTGTGGGAAAATTGGAGCGCTTTTTTCCAAAATAGCAAGTACTAGTATTAGAACCACTAGCCCCACACAGGAAATGCCAAAAATTAGCATATTTTCAAAGTAATTTACAAATTATTCAACCGATTTTCCCGCCAACTTACCTTTAACCGGATGTGCTCTAAATTGAATTGAAACTCATCCTATTTTGTTCATGGTAGCTAGACCAATATGCACCACAAAAAGAAATTTTGAATTTACACTAAAAGCTGATATATTGATAATAAAAGATGCACTAACAGACGTGACCATTAACTTGGCGGCACTTTGGTGAAATTTTGAGAAAAAAATTATTGCACCCAGCTCGGAACACTTTGCAATGCCAATAATAAGCCAGCAACACAACGGAAACTGCAAAAATTCACCAATTGTACGCCAAATATAACTTTAACCGGAAGTGCCCTAAATTGAATTGAAACTCATTCCATTTTGTTCGTGATAGCTAGCACCAATGTGCACCACAAAAAGAAATTTTGAATTTCCACTAAAAGCTGAGATATTGATAATAAAAGATGCACTGACAGACGTGACCATTAACTTGGCGGCACTTTGGTGGAATTTTGAGAAAAAAATTATTGCACCCAGCTCGGAACACTTTGCAATGCCAATAATAAGCCAGCAACACAACGGAAATGGTAAAAATTCACCAATTGTACGCCAAATATAATTTTAACCGGAAGTGCCCTAAATTGAATTGAAACTCATTCCATTTTGTTCGTGGTAGCTAGCACCAATGTGCACCACAAAAAGAAATTTTGAATTTACACTAAAAGCTGATATATTGATAATAAAAGATGCACTGACAGACGTGACCATTAACTTTGCGGCACTTTGGTGGAATTTTGAGGAAAAAATTATTGCACCCAGCTCGGAACACTTTGCAATGCCAATAATAAGCCAGCAACACAACGGAAATGGTAAAAATTCACCAATTGTACGCCAAATATAACTTTAACCGGAAGTGCCCTAAATTGAATTGAAACTCATTCCATTTTGTTCGTGGTAGCTAGCACCAATGTGCACCACAAAAAGAAATTTTGAATTTACACTAAAAGCTGAGATATTGATAATAAAAGATGCACTGACAGACGTGACCATTAACTTGGCGGCACTTTGGTGGAATTTTGGGTAAAAAATTATTGCACCCTGCTCAGAACACTTTGCACTCCTATGCACCATCAATAAAAAAGCTAGCACCACCAAGGAAAAGCCTCAATTTTCCATTTAAAGTTACGCGCGAAATTTAAATTCAAAAAAAATGGAGTTTTATTTGCGGGAAAATTGGAGCGCTTTTTTCCAAAATAGCAAGTACTAGTATTAGAACCACTAGCCCCACACAGGAAATACCAAAAATTAGCATATTTTCAAAGTAATTTACAAATTACTCAACCGATTTTCCCGCCAACTTACCTTTAACCGGAAGTGCTCTAAATTGAATTGAAACTCATCCTATTTTGTTCATGGTAGCTAGCACCAATATGCACCACAAAAAGAAATTTTGAATTTACACTAAAAGCTGATATATTGATAATAAAAGATGCACTAACAGACGTGACCATTAACTTGGCGGCACTTTGGTGGAATTTTGAGAAAAAATTTATTGCACCCAGCTCGGAACACTTTGCAATGCCAATAATAAGCCAGCAACGCAACGGAAATGGTAAAAATTCACCAATTGTACGCCAAATATAACTTTAACCGGAAGTGCCCTAAATTGAATTGAAACTCATTCCATTTTGTTCGTGATAGCTAGCACCAATGTGCACCACAAAAAGAAATTTTGAATTTCCACTAAAAGCTGAGATATTGATAATAAAAGATGCACTGACAGACGTGACCATTAACTTGGCGGCACTTTGGTGGAATTTTGAGAAAAAAATTATTGCACCCAGCTCGGAACACTTTGCAATGCCAATAATAAGCCAGCAACACAACGGAAATGGTAAAAATTCACCAATTGTACGCCAAATATAACTTTAACCGGAAGTGCCCTAAATTGAATTGAAACTCATTCCATTTTGTTCGTGGTAGCTAGCACCAATGTGCACCACAAAAAGAAATTATGAATTTACACTAAAAGCTGAGATATTGATAATAAAAGATGCACTGACAGACGTGACCATTAACTTTGCGGCACTTTGGTGGAATTTTGAGAAAAAAATTATTGCACCCAGCTCGGAACACTTTGCAATGCCAATAATAAGCCAGCAACACAACGGAAACTGTAAAAATTCACCAATTGTACGCCAAATATAACTTTAACCGGAAGTGCCCTAAATTGAATTGAAACTCATTCCATTTTGTTCGTGATAGCTAGCACCAATGTGCACCACAAAAAGAAATTTTGAATTTACACTAAAAGCTGAGATATTGATAATAAAAGATGCACTGACAGACGTGACCATTAACTTTGCGGTACTTTGGTGGAATTTTGGGTAAAAAATTATTGCACCCTGCTCAGAACACTTTGCACTCCTATGCACCATCAATAAAAAAGCTAGCACCACCAAGGAAAAGCCTCAATTTTCCATTTAAAGTTACGCGCGAAATTTAAATTCAAAAAAAATGGAGTTTTATTTGCGGGAAAATTGGAGCGCTTTTTTCCAAAATAGCAAGTACTAGTATTAGAACCACTAGCCCCACACAGGAAATACCAAAAATTAGCATATTTTCAAAGTAATTTACAAATTACTCAACCGATTTTCCCGCCAACTTACCACTAACTTGGCGGCACTTTGGTGGAATTTTGAGAAAAAAATTATTGCACCCAGCTCGGAACACTTTGCACTCCTATGCACCACCAATAAAAAAGCTAGCACCACCAAGGAAAAGCCTCAATTTTCCATTTAAAGTTACGCGCGAAATTTAAATTAAAAAAAAAATGAGTTTAATTTGTGGGAAAATTGGAGCGCTTTTTTCCAAAATAGCAAGTACTAGTATTAGAACCACTAGCCCCACACAGGAAATGCCAAAAATTAGCATATTTTCAAAGTAATTTACAAATTATTCAACCGATTTTCCCGCCAACTTACCTTTAACCGGAAGTGCTCTAAATTGAATTGAAACTCATCCTATTTTGTTCATGGTAGCTAGCACCAATATGCACCACAAAAAGAAATTTTGAATTTACACTAAAAGCTAAGCATATATTGATAATAAAAGATGCACTGACAGACGTGACCATTAACTTGGCGGCACTTTGGTGGAATTTTGAGAAAAAAATTATTGCACCCAGCTCGGAACACTTTGCAATGCCAATAATAAGCCAGCAACACAACGGAAACTGTAAAAATTCACCAATTGTACGCCAAATATAACTTTAACCGGAAGTGCCCTAAATTGAATTGAAACTCATTCCATTTTTTTCGTGGTAGCTAGCACCAATGTGCACCACAAAAAGAAATTTTGAATTTACACTAAAAGATGAGATATTGATAATAAAAGATGCACTGACAGATTTGACCATTAACTTGGCGGCACTTTGGTGGAATTTTGTGAAAAAAATATTGCACCCAGCTCGGAACACTTTGCAATGCCAATAATAAGCCAGCAACACAACGGAAATGGTAAAAATTCACCAACTGTACCCCAAATATAACTTTAACCGGAAGTGCCCTAAATTGAATTGAATCTCATTCCATTTGGTTCGTGGTAGCTAGCACCAATATGCACCACAAAAAGAAATTTTGAATTTACACTAAAAGCTGAGATATTGATAATAAAAGATGCACTGACAGACGTGACCATTAACTTGGCGGCACTTTGGTGGAATTTTGAGAAAAAAATTATTGCACCCTGCTTAGAACACATTGCACTCCATCAATAAAAAAGCTAGCACCACCAAAGAAAAGCCTCAATTTTCCTTTTAAAGTTACGCGCGAAATTTAAATTAAAAAAAAAAATTGAGTTTATTTGCGGGAAAATTGGAGTGCTTTGGTATTAGAACCACTAGCCCCACACAGGAAATACCAAAAATTAGCATACTTTCAAAGTAATTTACAAATTACTCAACCGATTTTCCCGCCAACTTACCATTAACTTGGCGGCACTTTGGTGGAATTATGGGGAAAAACTTTTTGCACACTGTACGGAACACATTGCGCTCCTATGCGCCACAAAAAAAAAGTTTCTACTTACACTAATAGCTGAGATATTGATAATAAAAGATGCACAGAAAGACGTGACCATTAACTTGAAGGCACATTGGTGGAGTCTTGGGGAAAAAATTATTGCGCCAAGCTCAAAACTAATTTTTGGCAATTTCTTTGTGGGGCTAGCTTTTCTAATAATAATGCTAGGTATTTTGGAAAAAACGCACTAATTCGCCCGAATATAGGGACCATTCTTTTTAAATATATATTTCGCGCGTAACTTTAACTGGAAAATTGAGGCTTTTCCTTAGTGGCGCTAGCTTTTTCATTAGTAACGCATAGGAGCGCAAAGTGTTCCGAACAGGGTGCAATAATTTTTTCCCCAAAATTCCACCAAAGTGCCGCCAAGTTAATGGTCATGTCAGTCAGTGCATCTTTAATTTTCAATATCTCAGCTATTAGTGTAAATTCAATATTTCTCTTTGTGGTGCATATTGGTGCTAGCTACCACGAACAAAATGGAATGAGATTCAATTCAATTTAGGGCAATTCCGGTTAAAGTTATATTTGGCGTTCAATTGGTGAATTTTTACCATTTCCGTTGTGTTGCTGGCTTATTATTGGCATTGCAAAGTGTTCCGAGCTGGGTGCAATAATTTTTTTCACAAAATTCCACCAAAGTGCCGCCAAGTTAAAGGTAAGTTGGCGGGAAAATCAGTTGAATAATTTGTAAATTACTTTGAAAATATGCTAATTTTTGGCATTTCCTGTGTGGGGCTAGTGGTTCTAATACTAGTACTTGCTATTTTGGAAAAAAGCGCTCCAATTTTCCCACAAATAAAACTCATTTTTTTTTAAATTTAAATTTCGCGCGTAACTTTAAATGGAAAATTGAGGCTTTTCCTTGGTGGTGCTAGCTTTTTTATTGGTGGTGCATAGGAGTGCAAAGTGTTCCGAGCTGGGTGAAATAATTTTTTTTCTCAAAATTCCACCAAAGTGCCGCCAAGTTAAAGGTAAGTTGGCGGGAAAATCAGTTGAATAATTTGTAAATTACTTTGAAAATATGCTAATTTTTGGCATTTCCTGTGTGGGGCTAGTGGTTCTAATACTAGTACTTGCTATTTTGGAAAAAAGCGCTCCAATTTTCCCACAAATAAAACTCATTTTTTTTTAAATTTAAATTTCGCGCGTAACTTTAAATGGAAAATTGAGGCTTTACCTTGTTGGTGCTAGCTTTTTTATTGGTGGTGCATAGGAGTGCAAAGTGTTCCGAGCTGGGTGAAATAATTTTTTTTCTCAAAATTCCACCAAAGTGCCGCCAAGTTAAAGGTAAGTTGGCGGGAAAATCAGTTGAATAATTTGTAAATTACTTTGAAAATATGCTAATTTTTGGCATTTCCTGTTTGGGGCTAGTGGTTCTAATACTAGTACTTGCTATTTTGGAAAAAAGCGCTCCAATTTTCCCACAAATAAAACTCATTTTTTTTTAAATTTAAATTTCGCGCGTAACTTTAAATGGAAAATTGAGGCTTTTCCTTGGTGGTGCTAGCTTTTTTATTGGTGGTGCATAGGAGTGCAAAGTGTTCCGAGCTGGGTGAAATAATTTTTTTTCTCAAAATTCCACCAAAGTGCCGCCAAGTTAAAGGTAAGTTGGCGGGAAAATCAGTTGAATAATTTGTAAATTACTTTGAAAATATGCTAATTTTTGGCATTTCCTGTGTGGGGCTAGTGGTTCTAATACTAGTACTTGCTATTTTGGAAAAAAGCGCTCCAATTTTCCCACAAATAAAACTCATTTTTTTTTAAATTTAAATTTCGCGCGTAACTTTAAATGGTTTAAAATTGAGGCTTTTCCTTGGTGGTGCTAGCTTTTTTATTGGTGGTGCATAGGAGTGCAAAGTGTTCCGAGCTGGGTGCAATAATTTTTTTTCTCAAAATTCCACCAAAGTGCCGCCAAGTTAAAGTTAAGTTGGCGGGAAAATCAGTTGAATAATTTGTAAATTACTTTGAAAATATGCTAATTTTTGGAATTTCCTGTGTGGGGCTAGTGGTTCTAATACTAGTACTTGCTATTTTGGAAAAAAGTGCTCCAATTTTCCCACAAATAAAACTCATTTTTTTTTAAATTTAAATTTCGCGCGTAACTTTAAATGGAAAATTGAGGCTTTTCCTTGGTGGTGCTAGCTTTTTTATTGGTGGTGCATAGGAGTGCAAAGTGTTCCGAGCTGGGTGAAATAATTTTTTTTCTCAAAATTCCACCAAAGTGCCGCCAAGTTGAAGGTAAGTTGGCGGGAAAATCAGTTGAATAATTTGTAAATTACTTTGAAAATATGCTAATTTTTGGCATTTCCTGTGTGGGGCTAGTGGTTCTAATACTAGTACTTGCTATTTTGGAAAAAAGCGCTCCAATTTTCCCACAAATAAAACTCATTTTTTTTTAAATTTAAATTTCGCGCGTAACTTTAAATGGAAAATTGAGGCTTTACCTTGTTGGTGCTAGCTTTTTTATTGGTGGTGCATAGGAGTGCAAAGTGTTCCGAGCTGGGTGAAATAATTTTTTTTCTCAAAATTCCACCAAAGTGCCGCCAAGTTAAAGGTAAGTTGGCGGGAAAATCAGTTGAATAATTTGTAAATTACTTTGAAAATATGCTAATTTTTGGCATTTCCTGTGTGGGGCTAGTGGTTCTAATACTAGTACTTGCTATTTTGGAAAAAAGCGCTCCAATTTTCCCACAAATAAAACTCATTTTTTTTTTAATTTAAATTTCGCGCGTAACTTTAAATGGAAAATTGAGGCTTTTCCTTGGTGGTGCTAGTTTTTTTATTGGTGGTGCATAGGAGTGCAAAGTGTTCCGAGCTGGGTGCAATAATTTTTTTTCTCAAAATTCCACCAAAGTGCCGCCAAGTTAAAGTTAAGTTGGCGGGAAAATCAGTTGAATAATTTGTAAATTACTTTGAAAATATGCTAATTTTTGGCATTTCCTGTGTGGGGCTAGTGGTTCTAATACTAGTACTTGCTATTTTGGAAAAAAGCGCTCCAATTTTCCCGCAAATAAAACTCCATTTTTTTTGAATTTAAATTTCGCGCGTAACTTTAAATGGAAAATTGAGGCTTTTCCTTGGTGGTGCTAGCTTTTTTATTGATGGTGCGTAGGAGTGCAAAGTGTTCCGAGCAGGGTGCAATAATTTTTTTCTCAAAATTCCACCAAAGTGCCGCAAAGTTAATGGTCACGTCTGTCAGTGCATCTTTTATTATCAATATCTCAGCTTTTAGTGTAAATTCAAAATTTCTTTTTGTGGTGCACATTGGTGCTAGCTACCACGAACAAAATGGAATGAGTTTCAATTCAATTTAGGGCACTTCCGGTTAAAATTATATTTGGCGTACAATTGGTGAATTTTTACCATTTCCGTTGTGTTGCTGGCTTATTATTGGCATTGCAAAGTGTTCCGAGCTGGGTGCAATAATTTTTTTCTCAAAATTCCACCAAAGTGCCGCCAAGTTAATGGTCACGTCTGTCAGTGCATCTTTTATTATCAATATCTCAGCTTTTAGTGGAAATTCAAAATTTCTTTTTGTGGTGCACATTGGTGCTAGCTATCACGAACAAAATGGAATGAGTTTCAATTCAATTTAGGGCACTTCCGGTTAAAGTTATATTTGGCGTACAATTGGTGAATTTTTGCAGTTTCCGTTGTGTTGCTGGCTTATTATTGGCATTGCAAAGTGTTCCGAGCTGGGTGCAATAATTTTTTTCTCAAAATTTCACCAAAGTGCCGCCAAGTTAATGGTCACGTCTGTTAGTGCATCTTTTATTATCAATATATCAGCTTTTAGTGTAAATTCAAAATTTCTTTTTGTGGTGCATATTGGTCTAGCTACCATGAACAAAATAGGATGAGTTTCAATTCAATTTAGAGCACATCCGGTTAAAGGTAAGTTGGCGGGAAAATCGGTTGAATAATTTGTAAATTACTTTGAAAATATGCTAATTTTTGGCATTTCCTGTGTGGGGCTAGTGGTTCTAATACTAGTACTTGCTATTTTGGAAAAAAGCGCTCCAATTTTCCCACAAATTAAACTCATTTTTTTTTAATTTAAATTTCGCGCGTAACTTTAAATGGAAAATTGAGGCTTTTCCTTGGTGGTGCTAGCTTTTTTATTGGTGGTGCATAGGAGTGCAAAGTGTTCCGAGCTGGGTGAAATAATTTTTTTTCTCAAAATTCCACCAAAGTGCCGCCAAGTTGAAGGTAAGTTGGCGGGAAAATCAGTTGAATAATTTGTAAATTACTTTGAAAATATGCTAATTTTTGGCATTTCCTGTGTGGGGCTAGTGGTTCTAATACTAGTACTTGCTATTTTGGAAAAAAGCGCTCCAATTTTCCCACAAATAAAACTCATTTTTTTTTAAATTTAAATTTCGCGCGTAACTTTAAATGGAAAATTGAGGCTTTACCTTGTTGGTGCTAGCTTTTTTATTGGTGGTGCATAGGAGTGCAAAGTGTTCCGAGCTGGGTGAAATAATTTTTTTTCTCAAAATTCCACCAAAGTGCCGCCAAGTTAAAGGTAAGTTGGCGGGAAAATCAGTTGAATAATTTGTAAATTACTTTGAAAATATGCTAATTTTTGGCATTTCCTGTGTGGGGCTAGTGGTTCTAATACTAGTACTTGCTATTTTGGAAAAAAGCGCTCCAATTTTCCCACAAATAAAACTCATTTTTTTTTAAATTTAAATTTCGCGCGTAACTTTAAATGGAAAATTGAGGCTTTTCCTTGGTGGTGCTAGCTTTTTTATTGGTGGTGCATAGGAGTGCAAAGTGTTCCGAGCTGGGTGCAATAATTTTTTTTCTCAAAATTCCACCAAAGTGCCGCCAAGTTAAAGTTAAGTTGGCGGGAAAATCAGTTGAATAATTTGTAAATTACTTTGAAAATATGCTAATTTTTGGCATTTCCTGTGTGGGGCTAGTGGTTCTAATACTAGTACTTGCTATTTTGGAAAAAAGCGCTCCAATTTTCCCGCAAATAAAACTCCATTTTTTTTGAATTTAAATTTCGCGCGTAACTTTAAATGGAAAATTGAGGCTTTTCCTTGGTGGTGCTAGCTTTTTTATTGATGGTGCGTAGGAGTGCAAAGTGTTCCGAGCAGGGTGCAATAATTTTTTTCTCAAAATTCCACCAAAGTGCCGCAAAGTTAATGGTCACGTCTGTCAGTGCATCTTTTATTATCAATATCTCAGCTTTTAGTGTAAATTCAAAATTTCTTTTTGTGGTGCACATTGGTGCTAGCTACCACGAACAAAATGGAATGAGTTTCAATTCAATTTAGGGCACTTCCGGTTAAAATTATATTTGGCGTACAATTGGTGAATTTTTACCATTTCCGTTGTGTTGCTGGCTTATTATTGGCATTGCAAAGTGTTCCGAGCTGGGTGCAATAATTTTTTTCTCAAAATTCCACCAAAGTGCCGCCAAGTTAATGGTCACGTCTGTCAGTGCATCTTTTATTATCAATATCTCAGCTTTTAGTGGAAATTCAAAATTTCTTTTTGTGGTGCACATTGGTGCTAGCTATCACGAACAAAATGGAATGAGTTTCAATTCAATTTAGGGCACTTCCGGTTAAAGTTATATTTGGCGTACAATTGGTGAATTTTTGCAGTTTCCGTTGTGTTGCTGGCTTATTATTGGCATTGCAAAGTGTTCCGAGCTGGGTGCAATAATTTTTTTCTCAAAATTTCACCAAAGTGCCGCCAAGTTAATGGTCACGTCTGTTAGTGCATCTTTTATTATCAATATATCAGCTTTTAGTGTAAATTCAAAATTTCTTTTTGTGGTGCATATTGGTCTAGCTACCATGAACAAAATAGGATGAGTTTCAATTCAATTTAGAGCACATCCGGTTAAAGGTAAGTTGGCGGGAAAATCGGTTGAATAATTTGTAAATTACTTTGAAAATATGCTAATTTTTGGCATTTCCTGTGTGGGGCTAGTGGTTCTAATACTAGTACTTGCTATTTTGGAAAAAAGCGCTCCAATTTTCCCACAAATTAAACTCATTTTTTTTTAATTTAAATTTCGCGCGTAACTTTAAATGGAAAATTGAGGCTTTTCCTTGGTGGTGCTAGCTTTTTTATTGGTGGTGCATAGGAGTGCAAAGTGTTCCGAGCTGGGTGAAATAATTTTTTTTCTCAAAATTCCACCAAAGTGCCGCCAAGTTGAAGGTAAGTTGGCGGGAAAATCAGTTGAATAATTTGTAAATTACTTTGAAAATATGCTAATTTTTGGCATTTCCTGTGTGGGGCTAGTGGTTCTAATACTAGTACTTGCTATTTTGGAAAAAAGCGCTCCAATTTTCCCACAAATAAAACTCATTTTTTTTTAAATTTAAATTTCGCGCGTAACTTTAAATGGAAAATTGAGGCTTTACCTTGTTGGTGCTAGCTTTTTTATTGGTGGTGCATAGGAGTGCAAAGTGTTCCGAGCTGGGTGAAATAATTTTTTTTCTCAAAATTCCACCAAAGTGCCGCCAAGTTAAAGGTAAGTTGGCGGGAAAATCAGTTGAATAATTTGTAAATTACTTTGAAAATATGCTAATTTTTGGCATTTCCTGTGTGGGGCTAGTGGTTCTAATACTAGTACTTGCTATTTTGGAAAAAAGCGCTCCAATTTTCCCACAAATAAAACTCATTTTTTTTTAAATTTAAATTTCGCGCGTAACTTTAAATGGAAAATTGAGGCTTTTCCTTGGTGGTGCTATCTTTTTTATTGGTGGTGCATAGGAGTGCAAAGTGTTCCGAGCTGGGTGCAATAATTTTTTTTCTCAAAATTCCACCAAAGTGCCTCCAAGTTAAAGTTAAGTTGGCGGGAAAATCAGTTGAATAATTTGTAAATTACTTTGAAAATATGCTAATTTTTGGCATTTCCTGTGTGGGGCTAGTGGTTCTAATACTAGTACTTGCTATTTTGGAAAAAAGCGCTCCAATTTTCCCGCAAATAAAACTCCATTTTTTTTGAATTTAAATTTCGCGCGTAACTTTAAATGGAAAATTGAGGCTTTTCCTTGGTGGTGCTAGCTTTTTTATTGATGGTGCGTAGGAGTGCAAAGTGTTCCGAGCAGGGTGCAATAATTTTTTTCTCAAAATTCCACCAAAGTGCCGCAAAGTTAATGGTCACGTCTGTCAGTGCATCTTTTATTATCAATATCTCAGCTTTTAGTGTAAATTCAAAATTTCTTTTTGTGGTGCACATTGGTGCTAGCTACCACGAACAAAATGGAATGAGTTTCAATTCAATTTAGGGCACTTCCGGTTAAAATTATATTTGGCGTACAATTGGTGAATTTTTACCATTTCCGTTGTGTTGCTGGCTTATTATTGGCATTGCAAAGTGTTCCGAGCTGGGTGCAATAATTTTTTTCTCAAAATTCCACCAAAGTGCCGCCAAGTTAATGGTCACGTCTGTCAGTGCATCTTTTATTATCAATATCTCAGCTTTTAGTGGAAATTCAAAATTTCTTTTTGTGGTGCACATTGGTGCTAGCTATCACGAACAAAATGGAATGAGTTTCAATTCAATTTAGGGCACTTCCGGTTAAAGTTATATTTGGCGTACAATTGGTGAATTTTTGCAGTTTCCGTTGTGTTGCTGGCTTATTATTGGCATTGCAAAGTGTTCCGAGCTGGGTGCAATAATTTTTTTCTCAAAATTTCACCAAAGTGCCGCCAAGTTAATGGTCACGTCTGTTAGTGCATCTTTTATTATCAATATATCAGCTTTTAGTGTAAATTCAAAATTTCTTTTTGTGGTGCATATTGGTCTAGCTACAATGAACAAAATAGGATGAGTTTCAATTCAATTTAGAGCACATCCGGTTAAAGGTAAGTTGGCGGGAAAATCGGTTGAATAATTTGTAAATTACTTTGAAAATATGCTAATTTTTGGCATTTCCTGTGTGGGGCTAGTGGTTCTAATACTAGTACTTGCTATTTTGGAAAAAAGCGCTCCAATTTTCCCACAAATTAAACTCATTTTTTTTTTAATTTAAATTTCGCGCGTAACTTTAAATGGAAAATTGAGGCTTTTCCTTGGTGGTGCTAGCTTTTTTATTGGTGGTGCATAGGAGTGCAAAGTGTTCCGAGCTGGGTGCAATAATTTTTTTCTCAAAATTCCACCAAAGTGCCGCCAAGTTAATGGTAAGTTGGCGGGAAAATCGGTTGAGTAATTTGTAAATTACTTTGAAAATATGCTAATTTTTGGTATTTCCTGTGTGGGGCTAGTGGTTCTAATACTAGTACTTGCTATTTTGGAAAAAAGCGCTCCAATTTTCCCGCAAATAAAACTCCATTTTTTTGAATTTAAATTTCGCGCGTAACTTTAAATGGAAAATTGAGGCTTTTCCTTGGTGGTGCTAGCTTTTTTATTGATGGTGCATAGGAGTGCAAAGTGTTCTGAGCAGGGTGCAATAATTTTTTACCCAAAATTCCACCAAAGTGCCGCCAAGTTAATGGTCACGTCTGTCAGTGCATCTTTTATTTTCAATATATCAGCTTTTAGTGTAAATTCAAAATTTCTTTTTGTGGTGCACATTGGTGCTAGCTATCACGAACAAAATGGAATGAGTTTCAATTCAATTTAGGGCACTTCCGGTTAAAGTTATATTTGGCGTACAATTGGTGAATTTTTACAGTTTCCGTTGTGTTGCTGGCTTATTATTGGCATTGCAAAGTGTTCCGAGCTGGGTGCAATAATTTTTTTCTCAAAATTCCACCAAAGTGCCGCAAAGTTAATGGTCACGTCTGTCAGTGCATCTTTTATTATCAATATATCAGCTTTTAGTGTAAATTCAAAATTTCTTTTTGTGGTGCATATTGGTGCTAGCTACCATGAACAAAATAGGATGAGTTTCAATTCAATTTAGAGCACTTCCGGTTAAAGGTAAGTTGGCGGGAAAATCGGTTGAATAATTTGTAAATTACTTTGAAAATATGCTAATTTTTGGCATTTCCTGTGTGGGGCTAGTTGTTCTAATACTAGTACTTGCTATTTTGGAAAAAAGCGCTCCAATTTTCCCGCAAATAAGACTCATTTTTTTTGAATTTAAATTTCGCGCGGAACTTTAAATGGAAAATTGAGGCTTTTCCTTGGTGGTGCTAGCTTTTTTATTGGTGGTGCATAGGAGTGCAAAGTGTTCTGAGCAGGGTGCAATAATTTTTTACCCAAAATTCCACCAAAGTGCCGCCAAGTTAATGCTTTTTTTAGCACTTTAATTCCTTATATTTCTGAATGTGTGCATATTTTATTAGATTTTTTTTGTGGTTCTAGCTGGTGCTAGCTCTCCTCTACCTGTATACTAAGTCGCGGTTCGAAATTCAGTGTTTGCGGCAAATTCCTTTGATCTTTTGAATGGCCATATCTCCGTAATTATTAAAGTTAATGAATTTTTTTAAGTGGTGCAATGGAGTGCAAAGTGTACTTAACATAATGAAGTAAGTTTCAATCAAATCCGGCCAAATTTTTTTTGGCGGGAAAAAAACTTTAATTGCTTATTGTGGCTTTTCCTTGGCGAATTTAGATTTTTTTTTGGTGGTGCATAAGAGTGCAATGTGTTTCGAGCTCGGTGCAAAAGTTTTGTCTCAAAATTCAACCAAAGTGCCGCCAGGTTAATGGACCCCGGTTACAGCCGTTTGAATGTTTTCGACTGTCCCAAAATGAGTTCCCTTGAGGTGATTTTTCAACTTCGGGAAGAGAAAGGATTCAAGTCAGACGAATAAGGAGGCTGAGGAGCCACAGGAATGTTTTTACTGGCCAAAAACTCGTTTATTGAAATTGCTGTGTGACAAGGAGCATGATAGTGATGCAACACCCACTTGTTCTTGATGTTTGGTCTCACACGAATGACCCTTTTTCGAAGTTTTTCAAGAATCTCTCGGTAAAAGTGTTGATTGATCTTTGACCTTGAGGTAGAAACTCTTTGTGGACGATTCCGTGGATATCGGAAAAACAAATCAGCATGCATTTGTTATTCGACCTCGATAATCGTATCCGATTTAGGGCCACCCCCAGTAGTTTGAACCTGAGGAAATTTTTATCTATTAATTTGAAATTGACAATTACAGGCACTACAGCTCCTACAAGAAGTAAGAGGATGGCAATGAAAACAGGAGAGGAGACAACACCCAGAGGGGATATTCCGGAAGTTATACAAATTTTAGTCAGCCAATGCCGCCACAGGGGCATCGAATGGGGCTCTCTGGAAGTGTCACTGATGAGAGCTGATGGATTAGTGGGCGATCATTCAAGAGAGAATGAAATGTAATTAAGACTTTCATGAGTGAGCTTTTAAGACCATTATGTGTTGGTCTATGATTTTTGTACGTCTTAGCAAGTATGTTTATTGTATCTCTGACCCACCATACATAATCGGAGATAGACTAATCAGTTTCGTGCAGAGATTTCTGACTTCGTCTTATGTTTTCGTCTCGTTTGCTGACTCAGATTTTTTTTCTCGCTGTAAAATAATGATGAAAGATATTACCCAGCACTGCGTACCTAATCACATTTCCAAAATAGAATAATTTTATTTGACCAAGAATTTTGTAAAGCAATGATGGAGGCGGAAGATTATGGAATGCTTGACTGACCGCTGCCTTCAAGAAAGGAATGGAAGTTCAAAATGGATTCGGCCATTTTGCTAAGAACACATTGTAAACAAAGTGGATGTTTATACATAAAACGGGAGAACAAAGAACTTCTAACGCAAACAATAAGGTGATTACGCATTGTCTAATGGATTTGTAATTACAGAGCTTATCGTATGACTAAGACAAATTTCTCGCAAATATATGTACATGTATGTAGTTTAACTAAATGTTTAATTGATAATAATGAAAAATGCACTTATACCTAGAGTACATCATTACAAATAGTAGATTTTCTTTGTAGTTGCATGACCTCAACAAATAAAAGTGTTGTAAGTCAAGTTCCCGTGACGAAGAAATTCTTTTCTTAAGACCAGGATTCTCCTTAACAATCTACATCTGATTACAGGTATTTTAACAGGAAAAGTCAACCGTCTGTGACAAGTTCATTTCTTGAACTTAGAGATGTAAAGAAACAAATAGTACACTCAAATAGTAAACTTAACACAAAGGCACATTCAATAAAAAACAAAACATTTATTCCTTTGTTAACCTTCGTGTTGTTATCGCACTATCAAAGCCTGTGAACAGTACTAAAAGATTTGCTCTTTTTGAAGGTTCTTTCTGTGTGTGCTAAAACTTTAAACAGAATTTGAATTTATGACCGACCGCAGGCAGAGGTGGTGAACTCTACTTGCCAAGACAACTTTGTTGGCATTACTTATAAGTGATTCAGCTCTGGGTTTTATTGTTCCTAACTCTTCTTCATAGATTTCTTTTTCTACCACTTACTTCGTGTTTAGTTTGTTGGGGAAAATCTTACAAGAGGAAAGAAAAAGTAAAAATTGATACTTTGAGCTCAAAACTTGGAAGACTTGGTTTCGAGTTGTAGGCTACTCTAAGATTTTATTTTTCCTGAAAGTCATTTACAGCACATCGATGAATGATGTTGCTTACGAGAATTCAGATTTTGATGTGCATGTCAACATACAAATAATAATAAAACATGATAATCAGTTGTAACACAGCTTTAAGACGAACTTTTTCACGTCCTAAGAGGGACTAGCAAGCAGTATGGGGCTAGTTAATAGTAGTCCTGAGTAGTTCTAGCTACACTTATTTAGTGTTTACTGTTTTTTCATGACTACGGAAGGAAAATCTGAAACTATTTTGAGCATTGGCTTCAATGCAATGAAGTGTTTAACTTTTGTGTATTAAAATCAGCCAATAAAACTAGTCTATTATGTATTTAATACAGAAGTAGCTAATCAAGAACAAAGTTTGCCCAAATAAACTCCAATGATGAAGTAAAACTAATATGAAAAAAGACATAATAACAACTAATATAAAAGATGTAGCTGCTACATTTGAGTGCAACTATATTTTATTACTTATGAGATATAGGTAATTAATTTTATTAATTACTAACGTAACTTCTGAAAGAGTTACCTAGTTATCATTGTAAAGTAAAGTAGTAAAGTAATCGCTTATTTTTCATGCGGGGCTTAACGTCCAAGTACCATTTACTAGGTGTCGCGGACGGAGGCGAATAGCATACGTACTTTACTATTTCTCATTTAACCATTAAATAAAATCCAAGGCCAAGACCGGGAATCGAACCCAGTACCACAATGCATATTAGCTTTGCAGGTCTCGCCTCTTAACCCGCTCGGCTACCGTGGCGCCTCTAGTTATCATTGAAAGAGATACATATCTAGCTATGGTGGTGGTTCTTTTCAAAGGAGTGTAGACTCTTTTCTTAGATGCGAATTAGCCTAGATTCATCAAGTATAGTGAAAAAAAAAAATCTTCGTCCTGTGCAGACTTCTTTGTTCGTTCATGAGTTCGTAAACAAAATAACTCAAAAACTCCTAGGAAGTACCAACTTTCTGTTCAGTTACGAAAATATTAAATATTATTGATTTTACATCACATCTTAATAATGAAAATCGTACGAGATAGTAATTTATACAATTGATTGAACCTTGTAGTTCTGAGAACAATTACAAGGTCTCTTACTTGCTAAAATTCTGAATCATTATTTTGAACTCTTGTAATTTTAGTATTTTGGACAATTTTATAAAGTATCGTTCTTTGATTGATAATAAACAGTTTATTGTGGAAGCTGTCGGGGAAATAGTTCCTTGCTAAAGTTTTGTTTCCTTACAACCTTCTCACTCTTCTAGTTTGAAAATCTATTATTGTTTTGACCTATGCCGGCAAGGTGTGGTCAGTGCAAAGGACAGTTCATGGATCAAACAGGGTCTCATTCCAGAATTTCCAAGCTAAACAAGAAAGGTTATAAACTTAATCTTGCTCAAATTTCGAAGCCATTATGAAAAAAATGATGGAATACTGTATTGTCATACCCCCAGCAAACAGCAAACTCCTAGCAGGATTTGTAACAAACAAGTGATGGCGCGAATGATAGTAATGGAAAAATCTTTTCACGAAAACTTATCATTATTTAAAAATTTTAAATTGAAATAGTCTACGACTGGTGCAGACACCCAGTTAAGATGCATAACCAAAATTTAATTTGTACTGCTTTCTTGACATAATTTTGACAAACTTGTTACAGACAATATTTTAGTTAGACTTAATCCGGACAAAAATGCATCACTAATGATCTGTTTTAATCCGCTCAACAAAATCCTCTCACGATTATCTGGTAAAAAAAAAATTGTTAACTTCCAAACAAAAACAAGAAGAAATCATCACGATCTGAAGATATTTATTCTTTTCATTTTGTTTACACTAACTGGATTAAGCATTTAATCCAATTTGACAGTTTAATGCCAAGTCGGCTTGTTAAGTATTTTGCTCATTAACTTTTTTTCCGTAAGGACTAGCCACGGATTAAATTAATCTTTTCATAAAAGAATTATAGAAGCAACTTTTTCATTGTTCTAATACATGTTAGAAAACCCAGAGGGATTTAGACTGAGTTTGTTTTTATTAGTTAAAATAATCTCGGAAAATTATAGGAAAGGATTAGTTTATTTTAATATTACTAGAACATCGCACCATTAAGGCAATTTTGACTGCTAAAAGGTTAATGCTTAACAGGGGAAATCTACTAACATGTAACTACCTAAGTTTTGGTGAGATTCTTGAGAAGGATATCTTACTGTAATCAAAACTGTTGGGATGCTTAAGAAAGCATCTTGGAAAGGAGAGAGGATCTTAATTATGGCATTCTTCAGTCGAGTTAGGAGATTAAGGACCTCAAGATATCACAAATCTTTATCAGGACTTTGTAGAGACATCAATATATTTCTTTCATTTCCAATGCTTTAAACATTGTGGTGTTGAACCAATCTTAAGAACCATGTTTTGGAAATTTATTTTTTGAGGTCCATCAAAATTAAATTACAGTCCTTACAGGCTACCACTGGAATAAAAATGAGTAATATATAAAAGCATATTCAAACCTATCTGGATCTACCTGCTTGAAACTGTACAGATTCAACTAAACTCCCAAGTTCAAAGTCTTTTCAACCAAAAATTCTTTGTCAAATTAAAGACAATCTATTTTATATCTCAACTGATGTAGCACAAACTTGCACTGTATCGATAATTCTTCAACTCTCTTCTTCTCTGTTCAAATCCTCTCATACAAAATCTTGCCTCCAACTCATTCCAAATAATCCACCCACGATGTTGGAGAGGCTGTGGTCCATCCATCAGTAATATCAGTAATTCCAGCGAAAGTTTTGCAGCTTAAGAAGAGTTCTTACAACAGATTCATTGATTATATATTTTATCTATAGATTGTGCACATCAAATAGAATAATTTAAGAAAATAGTATATATTTTGTGAACTTTCCTAACTTCAAAAGGTGGCCCCCGTGCTTAACTTCGAAAATTTACAAATTTATACTATTTGTCTTTGATTTCTAATTCAAAGTTTTCTAACTAAAATATTTGTTACTAGTGTTTTGAACATAAACAACTTTGAACTTCATACCATGACCTAGAAAACTTTCTATTTCATCCTAGAAATCCATCAAAGTTTTCATAAGGCTTTACGCCACAATGATTACAACAAACTTTTAATGATGAAATTAAGGAAAAAACTTTTTCAACTTTTCTTTCACTTTATGTTACAAGCATGCTGCAACTTAAATTTACTTTGAAAATTTTAAATAATATGTTTTATAGAAAGATCTCTTATTTTTGAATCAAACTTTGTACAAATTTTACTGCATCAAGGTGATCAAAGGGCTTTTGATTAAAAAGTTTCCATTTTTTTCTTTCAATTCAAAAAGCGCTTTTTAAGTGTTACCCTGTTGCATTTCAATGCATTTTACCACGAGAAATAAGAAGCAAAAAGTAGACATAATTTTGTACATATTACGAAGAAATAGATTATTATGTTTTTTGGTCATAATTTAATGAATTTAAGCATTTTTAATGCGATTTTTTATGTTGAGTCTTAACACTTTGTTTAGAAACAATAAAAATAAGTGTTCATTATTTAAAGACTACTTTTATTGAGTGAGAACTTCGTCTAGGCCACGCCTCACGCCTTCCTTCTAACTCTGAGAACTAAATCACCTGTATAACCTTCAGAGATGTTTACCCCTTTTTTCCAAAAAATTTGGTCTTCAATCATTAAAAATATTTAATTTATTTATCAAAGGAAACGTAAAGATTCAATTCATGTAGCACTTCCAACAAATTAGGTAAGAGCCAAAATGGTTAATCAACATAGTTCAGTATACAATACAAACAATTGTTAATAATGATATCATGATCTAACTGCTCTACACTATTCATGAAATGTACCACATGAAAATACAGGCAGCACATTGAAAACATTGTCTTTTAAAATTAGCAAGGTGGCATCTTACAGTAAGTTTTGTTTGATTTCAATTATTAAATTATATTGTATTTTGTAAAAGAGGGCACTAAAACCTTGTAAGTGCTTAAAGCTACTAGCCTGGTGTTGGTTGTTCTAAAAAAAAACAACACATCGAACAACGGTTGGACACCAAAAATAGATCTCCTTTTCTAAATACTGTTGCCATAACTCAAACCATTATGCTTGTAAAGTAACAAAAAGCGTGCTGGTAATTAAGATAAACGCTTAACATTTTAATATGAGTTGAGATGGTTTTAAGAAACTATAATTTTTGTTTTTCTCGTCTTTTGGAACAAAAGCATTCAAGGGAAAATGTTAGTAAAGGTTTGGAGAGAAATATGGAGGTAAAGGATGGAGCATCTTAAGGGTGTAGCCTGCAGGCCAATTTAACCCTCTTGTAAATAATGTTTCTACCAATGCTCTTCTGGATCTTGGAAATAAGAGAAGAAGAGGATACTTGGAGAAGAAAAGCAAAAGAGTGAGAAAATGTAGGGCTGGAAAGAAAAACCCACCCTAGCACTCTCCAGAAGTAGCTTGCCATTTGAACTGCAGAAATAGTGGGGAGTCCCGCCGCTCACCAAGGTCCGGGAGTAGCCGCGGCAACACATTCCCTTATATATAAATCTTTCTGCAACATACCGCTCGGCATTCTCTTAAACCCAGTTCCTATCTTTACGTGAAAAATAGGAACACCAGGCGACGCCCGGTACAGCGAGGTATGTGTTGTGACTGGAGGGGCTCTCAATCTAGCGGGCGATGATGACCTCTCCGTTCCTCCACTTCATCACGATCTCTTCTTTCCCAAGGCTTTCAACTAGATTTCTGCTGATATTTCCATTATTATCTCAGAGGTATCCAAAACTAACCAAATTAACTAGTCCTTTAAAAAGCCCAAACCCCAAAAATTAAACTAAATCTACATTTTATTAAGATCATCCATACTGTTAAAATGGATTCTGAGACTAAATTCTTTCTGGCAGCTCATGTGCGTATCCCTTCACCCGGATTTTCTGGTTTCCTTCTCCTTCCATTGCAAAGAGGAACAACGGTCATTATTTTCCTAAAGCTCTTACAGTAAATCATAACTCTTTACACTCTTGTTAGATAATTTTTCTTAAATTTAATGGTAAATTTAGCTACTTTTATAAAATGTCCATTATCTTACTTGCCCTAATGAATCATTTAATAATTGGATAGTCCCCATTTTGTTTTATCCTACCTCAGGACTGGACTAATAATACTAAGAAAGAAGCAGGAAAAGAACAATCCACAGGCAGCGTTTGCCTGGAACTTCTTTTTAGCAAAGTTATCCTTCGCCATCATTTAACTTTTAAAGAATAATAACTATTTAAATGTTTCAGCTGGCTTTGAATCCTTGCGCTGATAATCAGGAAATTCAGTTCGCCATCAAGTTCTAACTACTTCTGTACACATGACAAACATCCCCAAAGATGTAACAAAAATGACAAATCTGGTGCAGGATGATCCCAACTTCTTATTTTTGCAATAGTTATTATAATCCAATTGGACCAATTTTTCCCAGATTATCAAAGTTTACTGATCATTTTGTTGTTGCTAATAATGCGTTATGGTTACTCCAGTATCCATTTATAACCTTTATACTTTAAGGCGCTTATGAATTTGACATTCTCCAGACTGCGCCTCAATATATTATATCTGAATTTGTACAATATACGAGGTGTGTTCAAAAAGTAACGGGAATTTTCGTTTTTTGAAAAAAATATTTATTTATTCATCTACATTAATATTGTCGCCTTCAAAGTAGTCCCCTTCGCATACAATACACTTGTGCCAGCGCTTTTTCCAATCCTCGAAACACTTCTGAAACTCGATCTTTGTGATAGCTTTCAGCTCTTTCAGCGATTCGCTTTTAATGTCATCTATGCTTGTAAAACGACGGCCTTTTAATGTTCTCTTTATGTTTGGAAATAGAAAAAAGTCACATGGAGCCATGTCTGGCGAATATGGAGGCTGGGGCATCGTTAAAGTTTTGTTTTTGGCCAAAAATTCACGAACAAGCAATGAAGTGTGAGCAGGTGCATTATCGTGGTGCAAAATCCATGAATTGTTTTGCCACAAATACGGGCGTTTTTTTCGGATTGCTTCACGCAAACGGCGTTGAACTTGTAGGTAGTACTCCTTATTGAATGTTTGACCTTGTGGCAAGAATTCATGATGCACTATGCCATTAAAATCGAAGAACACAGTGAGCATAACCTTCACATTCGACCGCACTTGTCGAGCCTTTTTCGGTCTTGGCGATCCAGAATGCCTCCACTGGGACGATTGAGCCTTAGTTTCGACATCATATCCGTAAACCCATGTTTCGTCACCTGTTATAACACGTTTCAGTAGATCCGCATCGTTGTCGACTTCATTGAGTGACTCTTGAGCAACTTCCATTCTCCGCTGTTTTTGTTCGAAATTCAACAATTTTGGAACAAATTTTGCTCCCACACGTTTCATACCCAAAACATCCGAAAAAATTTCATGGCATGAGCCAATTGATATGGCAACATCATCAGCGACTTCTCTGATTGTGATTCGGCGATCGTTCATAACCATTTCTTTCACTTTTTTCACGTTTTCATCGGTTGTTGATGTGCTTGGACGTCCAGGTCGTTCGTCATCTTCAACGTTTTCGCGGCCATCTTGGAAACGCTTATACCACTCGTAAATCCTTGTTTTACTCATAGCAGACTCACCATATGCCTTTATTAACATTTCACACACTTTATTACACTTTATTTCATTTTTTACGCAAAATTTAATACAAATTCTTTGATCCATTTTTTTTAACAAACAAAAATCGCCAAGCTCGAAAAACACGTCTAACCTTAACGGCTGCCACTTAAGAAGTAAACAATGAATATTACTGAAAATTTTATCGTACTTCAGGGGCATGTGCACCAACATAATAAAAAAAAAAATTTACAATCAGACTCTCCAAACCCGCGAAATTTAAAAATTCCCGTTACTTTTTGAACACACCTCGTACATATTAATTGTTTAAACTGGTAGATATAATAATATAATAGATATAATTTCTCCTAAGAAGTAGCATGTAAAAATACAAAAAAAAATCATTAATTAAGTTGATCAGTTGATTAAGAATTTCGTCTGAATCGTTTAAAGAAAGGAACTCGAAAAGAATTCGAATCCTTTTTGGCAAAATCTACATAGTTAATTGGTTTCAAACTGCAATACCAGCGAGCCAGCATAACATATTGATTCAGGCTTTCCTAGTGATATTGAAACATAATAATATCTGAGAAGGTCAAGATGAGAAATAAAAACAAATTAAAGTAAAATTTAATTCTGCTCGATTAATAAATAATTTGAAAATAATTGAAAAGAGAATCTTCATTCAATGAATTCCGTATTCACATTAAAGTTAATGGAAGTGAGCTTTCTTTTATTTGAAAAACAAAAGCAGTTATTAAAAGACATTTAAAAAGAAAAAATCTTTACTTAGACTCTCCGCTGAACATTGTTCCAGCATCCAAACTGAGGACAACCGCTATTCAACCCAGTATTTATACAAAGACAAAATGAAGAAATGAAAGACAATGAAAAAAATAAGAAGCAATAACAAATAAACTATTTGTCGTTAATTGAGCTTAACAAATTGGTGGCATAATTGTAAACTGATTACAATTCAGTATGATTATAATATTAAATTGGAGGAGATGATGTCTGACAAGTCCATTGTGACAACGTGATTCTACCACAGCGTAATATTCCACAGCTGGCGTGATATTATAATCTATAATTATGTTTAACTAGCACAATGTTAACAATAGCAATTCATTTTATTAATGACCATGTTATTTCCTATTTGGAGATTAATAATTACTATTTCCTTTTCAGGACCATAAAAGGCATATCACTTATACTTTGGATCTTTTCAGCATTCCAAAGAAGTTTAGATAATAAAGACACGATAAAAGTTGCTTCATGATGAAAAGAATAAATTAGATTCAACTAACTATATTTCATTTCTAATCATTGACTATCATTACAGAGGAGGAACATTAAGCTAGAACTGCTAGGGGCACAAGAGAAAAGGATACTTCCTTCTGTAAAGGTAGTTATGTTGAAGGTCTTGAAGTCTGTTTATGATGGTTTTGTTAAGATTTTTACTTTGCACGCTGATATTGAAGATAAAGAAAAGAACTGGTCTCATTTGTTATTGCCTAAGATATGGAGGAGAGTTACTTGCCACGGTGCAGTGCAATTTCTAGTAGGGTGCCGACATGCTCATATACTTACATATATGCTAAACATGCACTCAACCTGTACATTGCATTTAAATAAAAAGAAAGACTCATTGGTTGGGTCTTTTGGGTGACTACTTTCAAATTAGGTTGTCTAATACTTCAATTTATATCGGTTAGGGCACTGTGGCAGCCCAGAAAACGTAGAAGTGCTGTGGAAGGCATTAGGAAGGCATAATATCCGAATGCAAGGTTCTCCCCTATTACTATGAATGTAAAAACTGTCCCACACTATCCAGTTGTATAAGGGTTGATCGTCAAACCATCCACGAAAAAGCGTTTTAGCGTTGAAAAACACAAAACCGTTTTAGTGATAATAGTTAATGAGATATAGAAGGTTACATTTTAGAGACTTTGTAAATTGTTCAAATTTTAAACCTTTAAATCTCCCTTCATATTGTTCAGATTTTAATGAATCCTTTACTGAACTGTAGAAAAAAGTCTGCTCTATAACTGGTATAAATAGCAATGTTTTAGTGATAATAGTTAATGAGATATAGAAGGTTAAATTTTAGAGCAGTGGTTCTTAACCGGTGTTCTGCGAATATGGTCCAAGTGTTCCGCGAAATATCAATTTTAAATGTATTGAAATTTAGAAACTTTGTAAAGATACGAAAACAAAAAAATTGTTCCTTTTTTTTTAATTTGAATTTAATTTTAAGTTCTTGCTGAATACCGAATTTAAATTATTTAATGTTAGTGTTCCGCGAGAAAAATATATACATATAATTGTGTTCCGCGTCTATGAAAAGTTAAGAACTACTGCATTAAAGGGTTGAAAATTTTTTGGGTCATGAAATTCTGTAAAATTATAGCAGTTCTATATCTCCCACTGTGAACCACGTATTGGTATGGAATTTTGTTCCCTTATACACTTTGTTTTTCTCAATTATAAACTATAGTTATTTTCTGCACAGATCTATAAATGTAGAAGATATAAAGGGTTGAAATTTTTTTGGGTCATGAAATTCTGTAAAAGTATGGCCGTTCTATATCTCCCACTGTGAACCACGTGTTGATATGGAATTTTGTTCCCTTATACACATTGTTTTTCTCAATTATAAACTATAGTTATTTTGTGCACAGATCTATAAATGTAGAAGATATAAAGGGTTGAAAATTTTTTGGGTCATGAAATTCTGTAAAATGATGGGCGATCTATATCTCCCACTGTGAAACACGTATTCCTATGAAATTTTGTTCTCATGTACACTTTGTTCTTCTCAATTATAAACTATAGTTATTTTGGGCAGAGATCTATAAATGTAGAAGATATAAACGGTTGAAATTTTTTTGGGTCATGAAATTCTGTAAAATTATGGCCGTTTTATATCAACCCACTATGTAGCACGTATTGATATGGAAATTTGTTCTCTTGTACACTTTGTTTTTCTCAATTATAAACTATAGTTATTTTGTGCACAGATCTATAAATGTAGAAGATATAAAGGGTTGAAAATTTTTTGGGTCATGAAATTCTGTAAAATTATGGCCGTTCTATATCTCCCACTGTGAACCACGTATTGGTATGGAATTTTGTTCCCTTATACACTTTGTTTTTCTCAATTATAAACTATAGTTATTTTCTGCACAGATCTATAAATGTAGAAGATATAAAGGGTTGAAATTTTTTTGGGTCATGAAATTCTGTAAAAGTATGGCCGTTCTATATCTCCCACTGTGAACCACGTGTTGGTATGGAATTTTGTTCTCTTATACACTTTGTTTTTATCAATTATAAACTATAGTTATTTTGTGCACAGATCTATAAATGTAGAAGATATAAAGGGTTGAAAATTTATTGGGTCATGAAATTCTGTAAATTTATGGCCGATCTATATCTCCCACTGTGAAACACGTATTGGTATGGAATTTGGTTCTCTTGTACACTTTGTTTTTCTCAATTATAAACTATAGTTATTTTGTGCACAGATCTATAAATGTAGAAGATATAAAGGGTTGAAATTTTTTTGGGTCATGAAATTCTGTAAAATTATGGCCGTTCTATATCTCCCACTGTGAAGCATGTATTGATATGGAATTTTGTTCCCTTATACACATGGTTTTTCTCAATTATAAACTATAGTTATTTTGTGCACAGATCTATAAATGTAGAAGATATAAAGGGTTGAAAATTTTTTGGGTCATGAAATTCTGTAAAATTTTGGCCGTTCTATATCTCCCACTGTGAACCACGTATTCATATGAAATTTTGTTCTCATGTACACTTTGTTCTTCTCAATTATAAACTATAGTTATTTTGTGCACAGATCTATAAATGTAGAAGTTATAAAGGGTTGAAAATTTTTTGGGTCATGAAATTCTGTAAAATTATAGCAGTTCTATATCTCCCACTGTGAACCAGGTGTTGGTATGGAATTTTGTCCTCCTATACACATTGTTTTTCTCAATTATAAACTATAGTTATTTTGTGCACAGATCTTTAAATGTAGAAGATATAAAGGGTTGAAAATTTTTTGGGTCATGAAATTCTGTAAAATTATAGCCGTTTTATATCAACCCACTATGTAGCACGTATTGATATGGAAATTTGTTCTCTTGTACACTTTGTTTTTCTCAATTATAAACTATAGTTATTTTGTGCACAGATCTATAAATGTAGAAGATATAAAGGGTTGAAAATTTTTTGGGTCATGAAATTCTGTAAAATTATGGCCGTTCTATATCTCCCACTGTAAAGCATGTATTGATATGGAATTTTGTTCCCTTATACACTTTGTTTTTCTCAATTATAAACTATAGTTATTTTGGGCAGAGATCTATAAATGTAGAAGATATAAAGGGTTGAAAATTTTTTGGGTCATGAAATTCTGTAAATTTATGGCGATCTATATCTCCCACTGTGAAACACGTATTGGTATGGAATTTGGTTTTCTTGTACACTTTGTTTTTCTCAATTATAAACTATAGTTATTTTGTGCACAGATCTATAATGTAGAAGATATAAAGGGTTGAAATTTTTTTGGGTCATGAAATTCTGTAAAATTATGGCCGCTCTATATCTCCCACTGTGAAGCATGTATTGATATGGAATTTTGTTCCCTTATACACATTGTTTTTCTCAATTATAAACTATAGTTATTTTGTGCACAGATCTATAAATGTAGAAGATATAAAGGGTTGAAAATTTTTTGGGTCATGAAATTCTGTAAAATGATGGGCGATCTATATCTCCCACTGTGAAACACGTATTCGTATGAAATTTTGTTCTCATGTACACTTTGTTCTTCTCAATTATAAACTATAGTTATTTTGTGCACAGATCTATAAATGTAGAAGATATAAAGGGTTGAAAATTTTTTGGGTCATGAAATTGTGTAAAATTATGGCCGTTCTATATCTCCCACTGTGAACCACATATTCGTATGAAATTTTGTTCTCTTGTACAGTGTGTTTTTCTCAATTATATACTATAGTTATTTTGTGCACAGATCTATAAATCTAGAAGATATAAAGGGTTGAAAATTTTTTGGGTCATGAAATTCTGTAAAATTATGACCGTTCTATATCTCCCAGTGTGAACCACGTGTTTGTATGGAATTTTGTCCTCTTATACACTTTGTTTTTCGCAATTATAAACTATAGTTATTTTGTGCACAGATCTATAAATGTAGAAGATATAAAGGGTTGAAAATTTTTTGGGTCATGAAATTCTGTAAATTTATGGCGATCTATATCTCCCACTGTGAAACACGTATTGGTATGGAATTTGGTTTTCTTGTAAACTTTGTTTTTCTCAATTATAAACTATAGTTATTTTGTGCACAGATCTATAATGTAGAAGATATAAAGGGTTGAAATTTTTTTGGGTCATGAAATTCTGTAAAATTATGGCCGTTCTATATCTCCCACTGTGAAGCATGTATTGATATGGAATTTTGTTCCCTTATACACTTTGTTTTTCTCAATTATAAACTATAGTTATTTTGTGCACAGATCTATAAATGTAGAAGATATAAAGGGTTGAAAATTTTTTGGGTCATGAAATTGTGTAAAATGATGGGCGATCTATATCTCCCACTGTGATTCACGATTTGGTATGGAATTTTGTTCTCATGTACAATTTGTTCTTCTCAATTATAAACTATAGTTATTTTGTGCACAGATCTATAAATGTAGAAGTTATAAAGGGTTGAAAATTTTTTGGGTCATGAAATTCTGTAAAATTATAGCAGTTCTATATCTCCCACTGTGAACCAGGTGTTGGTATGGAATTTTGTCCTCCTATACACTTTGTTTTTCTCAATTATAAACTATAGTTATTTTGTGCACAGATCTATAAATGTAGAAGATATAAAGGGTTAAAAATTTTTTGGGTCATGAAATTCTGTAAATTTATGGCCGATCTATATCTCCCACTGTGAATCACGTATTGGTATGGAATTTTGTTCTCTTGTACACTTTGTTTTTCTCAATTATAAACTATAGTTATTTTCTGCACAGATCTATAAATGTAGAAGATATAAAGGGTTGAAATTTTTTTGGGTCATGAAATTCTGTAAAAGTATGGCCGTTCTATATCTTCCACTGTGAACCACGTGTTGGTATGGAATTTTGTTCTCTTATACACTTTGTTTTTATCAATTATAAACTATAGTTATTTTGTGCACAGATCTATAAATGTAGAAGATATAAAGGGTTGAAAATTTATTGGGTCATGAAATTCTGTAAATTTATGGCCGATCTATATCTCCCACTGTGAAACACGTATTGGTATGGAATTTGGTTCTCTTGTACACTTTGTTTTTCTCAATTATAAACTATAGTTATTTTGTGCACAGATCTATAAATGTAGAAGATATAAAGGGTTGAAATTTTTTTGGGTCATGAAATTCTGTAAAATTATGGCCGTTCTATATCTCCCACTGTGAAGCATGTATTGATATGGAATTTTGTTCCCTTATACACATGGTTTTTCTCAATTATAAACTATAGTTATTTTGTGCACAGATCTATAAATGTAGAAGATATAAAGGGTTGAAAATTTTTTGGGTCATGAAATTCTGTAAAATGATGGGCAATCTATATCTCCCACTGTGAAACACGTATTCGTATGAAATTTTGTTCTCATGTACACTTTGTTCTTCTCAATTAGAAACTATAGTTATTTTGTGCACAGATCTATAAATGTAGAAGTTATAAAGGGTTGAAAATTTTTTGGGTCATGAAATTCTGTAAAATTATAGCAGTTCTATATCTCCCACTGTGAACCAGGTGTTGGTATGGAATTTTGTCCTCCTATACACATTGTTTTTCTCAATTATAAACTATAGTTATTTTGTGCACAGATCTTTAAATGTAGAAGATATAAAGGGTTGAAAATTTTTTGGGTCATGAAATTCTGTAAAATTATAGCCGTTTTATATCACCCACTATGTAGCACGTATTGATATGGAAATTTGTTCTCTTGTACACTTTGTTTTTCTCAATTATAATCTATAGTTATTTTGTGCACAGATCTATAAATGTAGAAGATATAAAGGGTTGAAAATTTTTTGGGTCATGAAATTCTGTAAAATTATGGCCGTTCTATATCTCCCACTGTAAAGCATGTATTGATATAGAATTTTGTTCCCTTATACACTTTGTTTTTCTCAATTATAAACTATAGTTATTTTGGGCAGAGATCTATAAATGTAGAAGATATAAAGGGTTGAAAATTTTTTGGGTCATGAAATTCTGTAAATTTATGGCGATCTATATCTCCCACTGTGAAACACGTATTGGTATGGAATTTGGTTTTCTTGTACACTTTGTTTTTCTCAATTATAAACTATAGTTATTTTGTGCACAGATCTATAATGTAGAAGATATAAAGGGTTGAAATTTTTTTGGGTCATGAAATTCTGTAAAATTATGGCCGCTCTATATCTCCCACTGTGAAGTATGTATTGATATGGAATTTTGTTCCCTTATACACATTGTTTTTCTCAATTATAAACTATAGTTATTTTGTGCACAGATCTATAAATGTAGAAGATATAAAGGGTTGAAAATTTTTTGTGTCATGAAATTCTGTAAACTGATGGGCGATCTATATCTCCCACTGTGAAACACGTATTCGTATGAAATTTTGTTCTCATGTACACTTTGTTCTTCTCAATTATAAACTATAGTTATTTTGTGCACAGATCTATAAATGTAGAAGATATAAAGGGTTGAAAATTTTTTGGGTCATGAAATTGTGTAAAATTATGGCCGTTCTATATCTCCCACTGTAAACCACATATTCGTATGAAATTTTGTTCTCTTGTACAGTGTGTTTTTCTCAATTATATACTATAGTTATTTTGTGCACAGATCTATAAATCTAGAAGATATAAAGGGTTGAAAATTTTTTGGGTCATGAAATTCTGTAAAATTATGACCGTTCTATATCTCCCAGTGTGAACCACGTGTTTGTATGGAATTTTGTCCTCTTATACACTTTGTTTTTCGCAATTATAAACTATAGTTATTTTGTGCACAGATCTATAATGTAGAAGATATAAAGGGTTGAAATTTCTTTGGGTCATGAAATTCGGTAAAATTATGGCCGTTCTATATCTCCCACTTTGAAGCATGTATTGATATGGAATTTTGTTCCCTTATACACTTTGTTTTTCTCAATTATAAACTATAGTTATTTTGTGCACAGATCTATAAATGTAGAAGATATAAAGGGTTGAAAATTTTTTGGGTCATGAAATTGTGTAAAATGATGGGCGATCTACATCTCCCACTGTGAAACACGATTTGGTAGGGATTTTTGTTCTCTTGTACACTTTGTTTTTCTCAATTATAAACTATAGTTATTTTGTGCACAGATCTATAAATGTAGAAGTTATAAAGGGTTTAAAATTTTTTGGGTCATGAAATTCTGTAAAATTATAGCTGTTCTATATCTCCCACTGTGAACCACGTATTCGTATGAAGTTTTGTTCTCATGTACACTTTGTTCTTCTCAATTATAAACTATAGTTATTTTGTGCACAGATCTATAAATGTAGAAGTTATAAAGGGTTGAAAATTTTTTGGGTCATGAAATTCTGTAAAATTATAGCAGTTCTATATCTCCCACTGTGAACCAGGTGTTGGTATGGAATTTTGTCCTCCTATACACTTTGTTTTTCTCAATTATAAACTATAGTTATTTTGTGCACAGATCTATAAATGTAGAAGATATAAAGGGTTGAAAATTTTTTGGGTCATGAAATTCTGTAAATTTATGGCCGATCTATATCTCCCACTGTGAATCACGTATTGGTATGGAATTTTGTTCTCTTGTACACTTTGTTTTTCTCAATTATAAACTATAGTTATTTTGTGCACAGATCTATAAATGTAGAATATATAAAGGGTTGAAAATTTTTTGGGTCATGAAATTGTGTAAAATTATGGCCGTTTTATATCTCCCACTATGTAGCACGTATTGATATGGAATTTTGTTCTCTTGTACACTTTGTTTTTCTCAATTATAAACTATAGTTATTTTGTGCACAGATCTATAAATGTAGATGATATAAAGGGTTGAAAATTTTTTGGGTCATGAAATTTTGTAAAATTATGGCCGTTCTATATCTCCCACCGTTAACCACGTATTCGTTTGAATTTTTTTTCTCATGTACACTTTGTTCTTCTCAATTATAAACTATAGTTATTTTGTGCACAGATCTATAAATGTAGAAGATATAAAGAATGTAAAATTTTTTGAGTCATGAAATTCTGTAAAATTATGGCAGTTCTATATCTCCCAATGTGAAGCATGTATTGATATGGAATTTTGTTACCTTATACACATTGTTTTTCTCAATTATAAACTATAGTTGTTTTGGGCACAGATTTAAAAAGGTAGAAGATATAAAGGGTTGAAAATTTTTTGGGTCTTGAAATTCTGTAAAATTATGGCCGTTCTATATCTCCCAATGTGAACCACGTATTCATATGAAATTTTGTTCTCTTGTACACTTTGTTTTTCTCAATTATAAACTATAGTTAGTTTGTGCACAGATCTATAAATGTAGAAGATATAAAGGGTTGAAAATTTTTTGGGTCATGAAATTCTGTAAATCTATGGCCGATCTATATCTCCCACTGTGAAACACGTATTGGTATGGAATTTTGTTCTCTTGTACATTTTGTTTTTCTCAATTATAAACTATAGTTATTTTGTGCACAGATCTATAAATGTAGAAGATATAAAGGGTTGAAAATTTTTTGGGTCATGAAATTCTGTAAAATTATGGCCGTTTTATATCTCCCATTATGTAGCACGTATTGATATGGAATTTTGTTCTCTTGTACACTTTGTTTTTCTCAATTATAAACTATAGTTATTTTGTGCACAGATCTATAAATGTAGATGATATAAAGGGTTGAAAATTTTTTGGGTCATGAAATTCTGTAAAATTATGGCCGTTCTATATCTCCCACTGTGTAGCACGTATTCGTATGAAATTTTGTTCTCTTGTACAGTTTGTTTTTCTCAATTATAAACTATAGTATTTTTGTGCACAGATCTATAAATGAAGAAGATATAAAGGGTTGAAAATTTTTTGGGTCATGAAATTTTGTAAAATTATGGCCGTTCTATATCACCCACTGAGAACCACGTATTCGTATGAAATTTTGTTCTCATGTACACTTTGTTCTTCTCAATTATAAACTATAGGTATTTTGTGCACAGATCTATAAATGTAGAAGTTATAAAGGGTTGAAAATTTTTTGGGTCATGAAATTCTATAAAATTATAGCAGTTCTATATCTCCCACTGTGAACCCGTTGTTGGTATGGAATTTTGTCCTCCTATACACTTTGTTTTTCTCAATTATAAACTATGGTTATTTTGTGCACAGATCTATAAATGTATAAGATATAAAGGGTTGAAAATTTTTTGGGTCATGAAATTCTGTAAAATTATGGCCGTTCTATATCTCCCACTGTGAAACACGTATTGGTATGGAATTTGGTTTTCTTGTACACTTTGTTTTTCTCAATTATAAACTATAGTTATTTTGTGCACAGATCTATAATGTAGAAGATATAAAGGGTTGAAATTTTTTTGGGTCATGAAATTCTGTAAAATTATGGCCGCTCTATATCTCCCACTGTGAAGCATGTATTGATATGGAATTTTGTTCCCTTATACACATTGTTTTTCTCAATTATAAACTATAGTTATTTTGTGCACAGATCTATAAATGTAGAAGATATAAAGGGTTGAAAATTTTTTGGGTCATGAAATTCTGTAAAATGATGGGCGATCTATATCTCCCACTGTGAAACACGTATTCGTATGAAATTTTGTTCTCATGTACACTTTGTTCTTCTCAATTATAAACTATAGTTATTTTGTGCACAGATCTATAAATGTAGAAGATATAAAGGGTTGAAAATTTTTTGGGTCATGAAATTGTGTAAAATTATGGCCGTTCTATATCTCCCACTGTGAACCACATATTCGTATGAAATTTTGTTCTCTTGTACAGTGTGTTTTTCTCAATTATATACTATAGTTATTTTGTGCACAGATCTATAAATCTAGAAGATATAAAGGGTTGAAAATTTTTTGGGTCATGAAATTCTGTAAAATTATGACCGTTCTATATCTCCCAGTGTGAACCACGTGTTTGTATGGAATTTTGTCCTCTTATACACTTTGTTTTTCGCAATTATAAACTATAGTTATTTTGTGCACAGATCTATAAATGTAGAAGATATAAAGGGTTGAAAATTTTTTGGGTCATGAAATTCTGTAAATTTATGGCGATCTATATCTCCCACTGTGAAACACGTATTGGTATGGAATTTGGTTTTCTTGTAAACTTTGTTTTTCTCAATTATAAACTATAGTTATTTTGTGCACAGATCTATAATGTAGAAGATATAAAGGGTTGAAATTTTTTTGGGTCATGAAATTCTGTAAAATTATGGCCGTTCTATATCTCCCACTGTGAAGCATGTATTGATATGGAATTTTGTTCCCTTATACACTTTGTTTTTCTCAATTATAAACTATAGTTATTTTGTGCACAGATCTATAAATGTAGAAGATATAAAGGGTTGAAAATTTTTTGGGTCATGAAATTGTGTAAAATGATGGGCGATCTATATCTCCCACTGTGATTCACGATTTGGTATGGAATTTTGTTCTCATGTACAATTTGTTCTTCTCAATTATAAACTATAGTTATTTTGTGCACAGATCTATAAATGTAGAAGTTATAAAGGGTTGAAAATTTTTTGGGTCATGAAATTCTGTAAAATTATAGCAGTTCTATATCTCCCACTGTGAACCAGGTGTTGGTATGGAATTTTGTCCTCCTATACACTTTGTTTTTCTCAATTATAAACTATAGTTATTTTGTGCACAGATCTATAAATGTAGAAGATATAAAGGGTTAAAAATTTTTTGGGTCATGAAATTCTGTAAATTTATGGCCGATCTATATCTCCCACTGTGAATCACGTATTGGTATGGAATTTTGTTCTCTTGTACACTTTGTTTTTCTCAATTATAAACTATAGTTATTTTCTGCACAGATCTATAAATGTAGAAGATATAAAGGGTTGAAATTTTTTTGGGTCATGAAATTCTGTAAAAGTATGGCCGTTCTATATCTTCCACTGTGAACCACGTGTTGGTATGGAATTTTGTTCTCTTATACACTTTGTTTTTATCAATTATAAACTATAGTTATTTTGTGCACAGATCTATAAATGTAGAAGATATAAAGGGTTGAAAATTTATTGGGTCATGAAATTCTGTAAATTTATGGCCGATCTATATCTCCCACTGTGAAACACGTATTGGTATGGAATTTGGTTCTCTTGTACACTTTGTTTTTCTCAATTATAAACTATAGTTATTTTGTGCACAGATCTATAAATGTAGAAGATATAAAGGGTTGAAATTTTTTTGGGTCATGAAATTCTGTAAAATTATGGCCGTTCTATATCTCCCACTGTGAAGCATGTATTGATATGGAATTTTGTTCCCTTATACACATGGTTTTTCTCAATTATAAACTATAGTTATTTTGTGCACAGATCTATAAATGTAGAAGATATAAAGGGTTGAAAATTTTTTGGGTCATGAAATTCTGTAAAATGATGGGCAATCTATATCTCCCACTGTGAAACACGTATTCGTATGAAATTTTGTTCTCATGTACACTTTGTTCTTCTCAATTAGAAACTATAGTTATTTTGTGCACAGATCTATAAATGTAGAAGTTATAAAGGGTTGAAAATTTTTTGGGTCATGAAATTCTGTAAAATTATAGCAGTTCTATATCTCCCACTGTGAACCAGGTGTTGGTATGGAATTTTGTCCTCCTATACACATTGTTTTTCTCAATTATAAACTATAGTTATTTTGTGCACAGATCTTTAAATGTAGAAGATATAAAGGGTTGAAAATTTTTTGGGTCATGAAATTCTGTAAAATTATAGCCGTTTTATATCACCCACTATGTAGCACGTATTGATATGGAAATTTGTTCTCTTGTACACTTTGTTTTTCTCAATTATAATCTATAGTTATTTTGTGCACAGATCTATAAATGTAGAAGATATAAAGGGTTGAAAATTTTTTGGGTCATGAAATTCTGTAAAATTATGGCCGTTCTATATCTCCCACTGTAAAGCATGTATTGATATAGAATTTTGTTCCCTTATACACTTTGTTTTTCTCAATTATAAACTATAGTTATTTTGGGCAGAGATCTATAAATGTAGAAGATATAAAGGGTTGAAAATTTTTTGGGTCATGAAATTCTGTAAATTTATGGCGATCTATATCTCCCACTGTGAAACACGTATTGGTATGGAATTTGGTTTTCTTGTACACTTTGTTTTTCTCAATTATAAACTATAGTTATTTTGTGCACAGATCTATAATGTAGAAGATATAAAGGGTTGAAATTTTTTTGGGTCATGAAATTCTGTAAAATTATGGCCGCTCTATATCTCCCACTGTGAAGTATGTATTGATATGGAATTTTGTTCCCTTATACACATTGTTTTTCTCAATTATAAACTATAGTTATTTTGTGCACAGATCTATAAATGTAGAAGATATAAAGGGTTGAAAATTTTTTGTGTCATGAAATTCTGTAAACTGATGGGCGATCTATATCTCCCACTGTGAAACACGTATTCGTATGAAATTTTGTTCTCATGTACACTTTGTTCTTCTCAATTATAAACTATAGTTATTTTGTGCACAGATCTATAAATGTAGAAGATATAAAGGGTTGAAAATTTTTTGGGTCATGAAATTGTGTAAAATTATGGCCGTTCTATATCTCCCACTGTAAACCACATATTCGTATGAAATTTTGTTCTCTTGTACAGTGTGTTTTTCTCAATTATATACTATAGTTATTTTGTGCACAGATCTATAAATCTAGAAGATATAAAGGGTTGAAAATTTTTTGGGTCATGAAATTCTGTAAAATTATGACCGTTCTATATCTCCCAGTGTGAACCACGTGTTTGTATGGAATTTTGTCCTCTTATACACTTTGTTTTTCGCAATTATAAACTATAGTTATTTTGTGCACAGATCTATAATGTAGAAGATATAAAGGGTTGAAATTTCTTTGGGTCATGAAATTCGGTAAAATTATGGCCGTTCTATATCTCCCACTTTGAAGCATGTATTGATATGGAATTTTGTTCCCTTATACACTTTGTTTTTCTCAATTATAAACTATAGTTATTTTGTGCACAGATCTATAAATGTAGAAGATATAAAGGGTTGAAAATTTTTTGGGTCATGAAATTGTGTAAAATGATGGGCGATCTACATCTCCCACTGTGAAACACGATTTGGTAGGGATTTTTGTTCTCTTGTACACTTTGTTTTTCTCAATTATAAACTATAGTTATTTTGTGCACAGATCTATAAATGTAGAAGTTATAAAGGGTTTAAAATTTTTTGGGTCATGAAATTCTGTAAAATTATAGCTGTTCTATATCTCCCACTGTGAACCACGTATTCGTATGAAGTTTTGTTCTCATGTACACTTTGTTCTTCTCAATTATAAACTATAGTTATTTTGTGCACAGATCTATAAATGTAGAAGTTATAAAGGGTTGAAAATTTTTTGGGTCATGAAATTCTGTAAAATTATAGCAGTTCTATATCTCCCACTGTGAACCAGGTGTTGGTATGGAATTTTGTCCTCCTATACACTTTGTTTTTCTCAATTATAAACTATAGTTATTTTGTGCACAGATCTATAAATGTAGAAGATATAAAGGGTTGAAAATTTTTTGGGTCATGAAATTCTGTAAATTTATGGCCGATCTATATCTCCCACTGTGAATCACGTATTGGTATGGAATTTTGTTCTCTTGTACACTTTGTTTTTCTCAATTATAAACTATAGTTATTTTGTGCACAGATCTATAAATGTAGAATATATAAAGGGTTGAAAATTTTTTGGGTCATGAAATTGTGTAAAATTATGGCCGTTTTATATCTCCCACTATGTAGCACGTATTGATATGGAATTTTGTTCTCTTGTACACTTTGTTTTTCTCAATTATAAACTATAGTTATTTTGTGCACAGATCTATAAATGTAGATGATATAAAGGGTTGAAAATTTTTTGGGTCATGAAATTTTGTAAAATTATGGCCGTTCTATATCTCCCACCGTTAACCACGTATTCGTTTGAATTTTTTTTCTCATGTACACTTTGTTCTTCTCAATTATAAACTATAGTTATTTTGTGCACAGATCTATAAATGTAGAAGATATAAAGAATGTAAAATTTTTTGAGTCATGAAATTCTGTAAAATTATGGCAGTTCTATATCTCCCAATGTGAAGCATGTATTGATATGGAATTTTGTTACCTTATACACATTGTTTTTCTCAATTATAAACTATAGTTGTTTTGGGCACAGATTTAAAAAGGTAGAAGATATAAAGGGTTGAAAATTTTTTGGGTCTTGAAATTCTGTAAAATTATGGCCGTTCTATATCTCCCAATGTGAACCACGTATTCATATGAAATTTTGTTCTCTTGTACACTTTGTTTTTCTCAATTATAAACTATAGTTAGTTTGTGCACAGATCTATAAATGTAGAAGATATAAAGGGTTGAAAATTTTTTGGGTCATGAAATTCTGTAAATCTATGGCCGATCTATATCTCCCACTGTGAAACACGTATTGGTATGGAATTTTGTTCTCTTGTACATTTTGTTTTTCTCAATTATAAACTATAGTTATTTTGTGCACAGATCTATAAATGTAGAAGATATAAAGGGTTGAAAATTTTTTGGGTCATGAAATTCTGTAAAATTATGGCCGTTTTATATCTCCCATTATGTAGCACGTATTGATATGGAATTTTGTTCTCTTGTACACTTTGTTTTTCTCAATTATAAACTATAGTTATTTTGTGCACAGATCTATAAATGTAGATGATATAAAGGGTTGAAAATTTTTTGGGTCATGAAATTCTGTAAAATTATGGCCGTTCTATATCTCCCACTGTGTAGCACGTATTCGTATGAAATTTTGTTCTCTTGTACAGTTTGTTTTTCTCAATTATAAACTATAGTATTTTTGTGCACAGATCTATAAATGAAGAAGATATAAAGGGTTGAAAATTTTTTGGGTCATGAAATTTTGTAAAATTATGGCCGTTCTATATCACCCACTGAGAACCACGTATTCGTATGAAATTTTGTTCTCATGTACACTTTGTTCTTCTCAATTATAAACTATAGGTATTTTGTGCACAGATCTATAAATGTAGAAGTTATAAAGGGTTGAAAATTTTTTGGGTCATGAAATTCTATAAAATTATAGCAGTTCTATATCTCCCACTGTGAACCCGTTGTTGGTATGGAATTTTGTCCTCCTATACACTTTGTTTTTCTCAATTATAAACTATGGTTATTTTGTGCACAGATCTATAAATGTATAAGATATAAAGGGTTGAAAATTTTTTGGGTCATGAAATTCTGTAAAATTATGGCCGTTCTATATCTCCCACTGTGTAGCACGTATTCGTATGAAATTTTGTTCTCTTGTACAGTTTGTTTTTCTCAATTATAAACTATAGTATTTTTGTGCACAGATCTATAAATGAAGAAGATATAAAGGGTTGAAAATTTTTTGGGTCATGAAATTTTGTAAAATTATGGCCGTTCTATATCACCCACTGAGAACCACGTATTCGTATGAAATTTTGTTCTCATGTACACTTTGTTCTTCTCAATTATAAACTATAGGTATTTTGTGCACAGATCTATAAATGTATAAGATATAAAGGGTTGAAAATTTTTTGGGTCATTAAATTCTGTAAATTTATGGCCGATCTATATCTCCCACTGTGAAACACGTATTGGTATGGAATTTTGTTCTCTTGTACACTTTGATTTTCTCAATTATAAACTATAGTTATTTTGTGCACAGATCTATAAATGTAGAAGATATAAAGGGTTGAAATTTTTTTGGGTCATGAAATTCTGTAAAATTATGGCCGTTCTATATCTCCCACTGTAAAGCATGTATTGATATGGAATTTTGTTCCCTTATACACTTTGTTTTTCTCAATTATAAACTATAGTTATTTTGGGCACAGATCTATAAATGTAGAAGATATAAAGAATGTAAAATTTTTTGAGTCATGAAATTCTGTAAAATTATGGCCGTTCTATATCTCCCACAGTGAAGCATGTATTCGTATGAAATTTTGTTCTCTTGTACAGTTTGTTTTTCTCAATATTAAACTACAGTTATTTTGTGCACAGATCTATAAATGTAGAAGATATAAACGGTTGAAATTTTTTTGGGTCATGAAATTCTGTAAAATTATGGCCGTTCTATATCTCCCACTGTGAACCACGTATTGATATGGAATTTTGTTCTCTTGTACACTTTGTTTTTCTCAATTATAAACTATAGTTATTTTGTGCACAGATCTATATATGTAGATGATATAAAGGGTTGAAAATTTTTTGGGTCATGAAATTCTGTAAAATTATGGCCGTTCTATATCTCCCACTGTGTAGCACGTATTCGTATGAAATTTTGTTCTCTTGCACACTTTGTTTTTCTCAATTATAAACTATGGTTATTTTGTGCACAGATCTATAAATGTAGAAGATATAAAGGGTTGAAAATTTTTTGGGTCATGAAATTCTGTAAATTTATGGCCGATCTATATCTCCCACTGTGAAACACGTATTGGTATGGAATTTTGTTCTCTTGTACACTTTGATTTTCTCAATTATAAACTATAGTTATTTTGTGCACAGATCTATAAATGTAGAAGATATAAAGGGTTGAAATTTTTTTGGGTCATGAAATTCTGTAAAATTATGGCCGTTCTATATCTCCCAGTGTGAACCACGTGTTTGTTTGGAATTTTGTCCTCTTATACACTTTGTTTTTCTCAGTTATAAACTAAAGTTATTTTGTGCACAGATCTATAAATGTAGAAGATATAAAGGGTTGAAAATTTTTTGGGTCATGAAATTGTGTAAAATAATGGCCGTTTTATATCTCCCACTATGTAGCACGTATTGATATGGAATTTTGTTCTCTTGTACACTTTGTTTTTCTCAATTATAAACTACAGTTATTTTGTGCACAGATCTATAAATGTAGAAGATATAAACGGTTGAAATTTTTTTGGGTCATGAAATTCTGTAAAATTATGGCCGTTCTATATCTCCCACTGTGAACCACGTATTCGTATGAAATTTTGTTCTCTTGTACAGTTTGTTTTTCTCAATTATAAACTATAGTTATTTTGTGCAGAGATCTATAAATGTAGAAGATATAAAGGGTTGAAAATTTTTTGGGTCATGAAATTCTGTAAAATTATGGCCGTTCTATATCTCCCAGTGTGAACCACGTGTTTGTATGGAATTTTGTCCTCTTATACACTTTGTTTTTCTCAATTATAAACTAAAGTTATTTTGTGCACAGATCTATAAATGTAGAAGATATAAAGGGTTGAAAATTTTTTGGGTCATGAAATTGTGTAAAATTATGGCCGTTTTATATCTCCCACTATGTAGCACGTATTGATATGGAATTTTGTTCTCTTGTACACTTTGTTTTTCTCAATTATAAACTATAGTTATTTTGTGCACAGATCTATAAATGTAGAAGATATAAAGGGTTGAAATTTTTTTGGGTCATGAAATTCTGTAAAATTATGGCCGTTCTATATCTCCCACTGTGAAGCATGTATTGATATGGAAATTTGTTACCTTAACACATTGTTTTTCTCAATTATAAACTATAGTTCTTTTGGGCACAGATCTAAATAGGTAGAAGATATAAAGGGTTAAAAATTTTTTGGGTCTGGAAATTCTGTAAAATTTTGGCCGTTCTATATCTCCCACTGTGAACCACGTATTCATATGAAATTTTGTTCTCTTGTACACTTTGTTTTTCTCAATTATAAACTATAGTTAGTTTGTGCACAGATCTATAAACGTAGAAGATATAAAGGGTTGAAAATTTTTTGGGTCATGAAATTCTGTAAATCTATGGCCGATCTATATCTCCTACTGTGAAACACGTATTGGTATGGAATTTTGTTCTCTTGTACATTTTGTTTTTCTCAATTATAAACTATAGTTATTTTGTGCACAGATCTATAAATGTAGAAGATATAAAGGGTTGAAAATTTTTTGGGTCATGAAATTCTGTAAAATTATGGCCGTTTTATATCTCCCACTATGTAGCACGTATTGATATGGAATTTTGTTCTCTTGTACACTTTGTTTTTCTCAATTATAAACTATAGTTATTTTGTGCACAGATCTATAAATGTAGATGATATAAAGGGTTGAAAATTTTTTGGGTCATGAAATTCTGTAAAATTATGGCCGTTCTATATCTCCCACTGTGTAGCACGTATTCGTATGAAATTTTGTTCTCTTGTACAGTTTGTTTTTCTCAATTATAAACTATAGTATTTTTGTGCACAGATCTATAAATGTAGAAGATATAAAGGGTTGAAAATTTTTTGGGTCATGAAATTTTGTAAAATTATGGCCGTTCTATATCTCCCACCGTTAACCACGTATTCGTTTGAATTTTTTTTCTCTTGTACACTTTGTTTTTCTCAATTATAAACTATAGTTAGTTTGTGCACAGATCTATAATTTTAGATGATTTAAAGCAGTGGTTCTTAACACTGGTGTTCCGCGAATATGGTCCAAGTGTTCCGCGAAATTTCAATTTTAAATGTATTGAAATTTAGAAACTTTGTAAAAATACGAAAACAAAAAATTGTTCTTTTTTTTTTAATTTGAATTTAATTTTAAGTTCTTGCTAAATACCGAATTTCAAATTATTTAATGTTAGTGTTCCGCGAGAAAAATATGTACATATAATTGTGTTTCGCGTCTATGAAAAGGTTAAGAACCACTGTTTTAGAGGCTTTGTAAATGGTTCAAATTTTAAACCATTATACCGTATTGCTCCGATTTTAATGAACCCTCTCACTCGGCAATGACTGAACACCGGTCTTCCATTAGCTTTTACAAAGGGACTCGAATGAACATTATAACATGGGCCAGTATGTAACGCTAAATATCTTAGATTCGCTGCAAACCCAGAATTTAAATACTGATTTAGCTCCTAGACACGTAGGAGAAGGGTTTATAACTATGCAATAGAATTATCCAAGCCAATTCTTCCGCCTTCTCATTGGACGTGTCTGCCCGGATAGAGTGAACTCATTATACGAGAGGACTCATTGTCTCGTATGAACTCATTATCTCAGTGAGAGGGCTAAATACAAATCCATAAACCCAGAGAATTCATATCCATTAAAAACTGATACTCTAAACTTTGACCCAATCGTAAAAGTACACAAACTGATGTAAGAATTAAAGTGCCACCTACAGTTTAAAGTTTACATAAAAAGGAATAGACAGACTACTTCCATTTCCTTGGAGTCAGCAGGAAATGTGTGCGTATCTCTGCCATTCCTTAAACGTAGGAAGTCTGAAAGAAACTTTTAACTTCTTTTTTTTTATAAAACTTGTTTACTGAATCTCCTACTGTTACCTTAATGAGACTAAAACTTGAGCAATTGAAGGTAAAGAGAAAGAGGAAAAACGAATTTTCTTCCAGATACCCTTTAATCATAGAAAGTAACCAAGCGAAAAATTACTTTATCTTTATATTGTCTTTTTGCTGTAGACCTTCTAGGGAGTAAAAAAAAGTCCTTTGTACAATCAATGTGAACTATCAAATTAGTCAAATACTTCTTTCGGTATTGATGTTATTGTTGACGAGAATGCAATTTATTGCAATTCCATTGTTAAGAAATTCGGATTTTTTTTACTAATTGTTTTGTTAATATTAAATAATGCTGCACCTTACCATCATCAATATCTTGATGAATTTTGGAAAGGAAGCTGTACATTATTATATGTGGCCTCAAAATGTGCCCTTGAGGCTCAATGTTCGACCCAGAATGACCAATTGATGGTCATCAGGATGGTTTAGTTTAAATAGTACTTTATTTATACAAAAGAAAATAAATACAAAAACTAATATATAAAAATAAGTACAATAGGCATGGCTAGACCGTCTGCCGGAGTTTGTCTTAAATACAATATCATAAATACATACAAAAATAAAATAACTATTTGCAATTGAAGCAAAGTAATATGTAAATTTAAGTAAAAAAAAATTAAAATATCTACAATAATGTAATAAGTAAAATATAAATTAGGAAACTTCTACACAAAAAACAAAGAAAATACAGATATAAAAAATATATAGAAAAAGAAATGAATAAGATCACATAAAAATAAAAAGAGACAAAAAGAGACAAAAGAAAGAAAGAAAGAAAAAAAATTTATTAAATTCTCTGAATTATACTGCTTAAAAAAGTGTACATTCCTTATGTGAAGAGTACATACGATATTTAGTTTGACAATCTTAAATTTCTTATGCCCCAAATATGACGAGCAAATTTAAGCAATAACCGATCTGATGTGGAAAACAATTCAACAATAAATCTACCAGAAATGAGATCAGAGCCGAAGAACCTTTTTCGCGAGTCAACAAATGCTGGACATTCCCCAAGAAAGTGATAAAGAGTCTCAGGCTGCCGAAGATTACACACCTGGCAATACTCCTTGTCCGGATCCCTCTCCATCCACGGGACTCTATTTAAATTTAAGAGCTCCCCTTTGAGTTTAAACCACAAACTCAGATCAGATAAATTAAAACAAGTCACTGAGTTCAACCCGCAATGAGTACCGAAATCTTCCTTGTTTTCTATTAAAGCTCGATACAATAGATACTTATCAGAATTTTTAGCACGCTCAAGAGATTCTTTCCTATATAAACGTGTTAAAGTGGAAATTAATGAGCCTAGTTGCTTTGACCATACGGATTTATCCTGGATTGATGAGTCAAAGTGTACACCATGCAATTGGGATAAACTAATCCACGAAGAAAACCATGATAATTTACGCCTAATTACTTCCATGGCCACTATCTTAGGCAAGCGATAGTCAGGTAATTCAAGCAAATTAAGACAATAACCTATATTAAGTTTCAATGTGAAGAGAAAAACCGGATCTAGGGAAGTTTCGATGTGCAGCATATAGTTGGGAGTGCAGGCAGGAAGAGAGAACAACTTTTTAAGAAAGTATCTTTGAAATTTCTCCAACAATTCATATTGTTCATGCCCCCACACTTGAGCACCATAACATGCTACTGCCCGAGATACAGTCTTATAAATTTGATATTTGACCCGCAATGGCGCATCATTCACCGAAATCACATTGGCCCACGTGGTATTAATACCAAGTTTGGCAACTGAGATTTTCCTCTTAAAATGTTCATAGAAGGAGAGCCGACTGGACAGTGTGATTCCCAAATAATTGTAGGTTTTTACGATCTCAATTTTCTGACCCCCATATCTCCAGCACTCACGAGATCCCAATCGACCACCTCTACGGAAAACTAGGATCTTAGATTTACTAAGGTTAATGTGTAGGTTCCATTGCTTACAGTATGTTTCCAAAATATTTATATTTCTCTGTAAGAGAAGCGGGTTATCCGCCATTAGGACGACATCGTCAGCATACAATAGTACCTTCACCTTAGTGGTTCCTAGTCGGACTCCACCCTCTAACACTGGGGGCAAATCATCTAGAAATATAGAAAACAAAAGAGGACTGAGGACACAACCCTGTCTAACCCCAGTACCAACAGAGAAAAACTCAGACACCCCGTCCTTGCTTCTGACCGCCGATTCCGATCTCGAATACAGAGCTTGGAGAGCCGAGATGAGCTTGGATGAGATCCCAATATTAAAAAGTTTGAGAAACAAGGAGGAGCGATGAACACTGTCAAATGCCGCTCTGAAATCTACAAAAAAGCAATAAAGCTTTTTCCTGGGTTGAGCAAACGTGATGTTAACAGCACTGATTAGAATAAAAAGATTATCCAGGGAAGAATAACCTCGCCTAAACCCAGCCTGGCATTCACTTAATAAGTCATTGTCTTTGACAAAGGGTTCAATGCGACGCAAGAGAAGACTGGAGAAAATATTGGCCATAGAATCAATACAAGAAATGCCCCTATAGTTGCACACCCTGTTCACATCTCCTGATTTGTGCAGCGGAACTATTAGAGATCTTGAAAATGTTAGGGGCACTGTACCAGACTCAAAAATATAGTTATACAATGACAGCAGTTTATGTAGAAAAGATGTAGGGGCATACTTATAAAATTCGTAACTAACTCTGTCGTACCCTGGGGATTTATTATTTTTTAGATTAGACACTACCATATGTAGTTCTTCATAGGAGAAAGGGGCGTCCAAGGTAGGAGACATAACACAAGGCTCAGCATACAGAGTCGGGCAGGGATGTGAGGAGGGATTAAGCAGCGATCGGAAATGTGCAACCCACTCACTTAATGAAATTTTATTATTATAGGCAAAATTGGAACCTCTTAGGTGATTAATTAAAGTCCATAATTGCTTAGAATCCCTTACGGATTTCAGCTGCTCATTTATAGAAAGAAAAAACTGCTCCTTCTTTGCTTTACAAAGTAGGTTGAAACTGTTGTTGGCTTCGCAATAAGCTATTTTAACTATACAAGAATTGGTCCTGCGAAACAAATTTAACAACTTAAATGCCCTCTTTCTAGACTGTAGACACTGGTAATCAAACCAAGGCTTGTGCCGGAAAATTTTCATTAGGGTTTTAGAGCTCTGTAAATGACAAGATTTCTTAATAAGACCCGTTAATAAATTCACACTTTCCTGAGGGTCTTCGGGAAGAACATCGATATTTGTTATAAGACTTGTCAACGTTTCTCTATAAACATTAAGTTTGCTATCGCGCCAAGATAGCCTAGGCAACAAGCGCGACTCGCAGGTTTCATCTTTAGATATATCAATAGCGATACTACATTCAATCGGTAGATGATCAGAGAAAATTTCTGTTTTAACAGTGAATGACTTAATAAATTGTATATAGTCAAAAGATACACCACAATAGTCAATCACTGAGTTACCCCTTCCGGCTATGAACGTAAACTCTCCCTCCGAATCATCTGGGAATCGACCATTTAATATCAACAAGCCTAAACCATCACACAAGTCCAAAACTTTAAGCCCATTTCCATTACAGACAAGATCTTTTGACTTTCTAACACGACTACACATGGGATTCATAATAACAAGCTCATCAGGAAGTGTTTGCCTATCTGCCATTCGCGCATTAAAATCCCCTATTAGCATAAATTTCGAATTAGATAAATTGTCTAAAAAATACGATAAACTAGCAAGTTCTTCATCCCAGGAAGCCCAGTTCAAATAAATAGGAATTATTACAAGATTTAAATTAGAACTTCTAACAGAAATTACTGTTCTGTTAGATACATCTGAAAAAAAAACCAAATTAGACACAATATTCAATTTAATGCCCAAAAGAGCGCCACCACTTGCTCGTCCTTTAATAAATACTTTTTTTGCATATAACCACCTTAATTTATACTCAGAGAAAAATTTTTCATAATAATTAATATTATCCTTCATCACAAATGTTTCCAATAAAATGAAAATATCGTATGACTTTACAAAATTAAGAAATAAATTGTTATCCATTTTACCTTTTAAACCAGAAATGTTGTACGACAAAATATTTAAAGTTTTAGCCTTTGAATTATTACGAAGATGATTCCGACAGACGAGCTCTTCTCATTTCTCAGCACTAAGTTTTTCCATCCATTCTTGATCCTCCTCACTGGCGCCTTTTAGCCCCTCTTTCTCATCCCACTTGAATCGGCGACCTTCCATTATTAGTGTGTCCGCCACAATTCTAATTTTCAGACCCGGGTTTTTCTGCAGAAACTCCTTTCTACACCTAAACAGTTTCCCACGCTTCACTCTTGTTTCCCAGCAATAATCTCTATCAATAAAAAACCCTGTTCCTTTAAGCCTTCTTGAGTTCCTTAAGATATCCAGGACCTGCTTCCGGCCGGCACACTCAACTTTAATCATAGGAAATCAGGATGGTAGATTGTAGATTCTATTAAAAGAGTGGTTCCACCAAAAAGGGGAAGGAACGCAGGCAATCCAAAAAGTTCATAAGAGATACCGGGGCTTTAAAATAACAAATCCGGCTAAAGTTTGCCAGATGTCAATACAATAAACTAATAAAGTAGTAAAAGGACACTAGGGAGCATGGCGACTCAATCGCCCAGTGCACTGAATAAACCTAGAAAGTTCTGGTAAAGATTACCAGATGCTACAATCTCCGGTAGGGAGACATTTGACCTTCCGAAGACGAGAAAACTCTAGTTTTAGAATAAACGGGCCACACCTCTACAAAGTGCCGCACAGTCTCATTGGACTCACCACAGCCAGCGCAAATTGGCGACTGGGTATGGCCGCATTTGAACAGATGGTACGCTAAATTCGCATGTCCACTCAACCAACCTGAAACGAACTGGCCGGATCCGGGACCTGCTAATACCAACTATAGCCGCTTTTTGATAGGCCAAGAATTTTGACGGCGGTCAGCTCGGGATCTCCACCGTTTCCAGATGTTCCTTCAAAATCCACTGTTCCACCTCTGTTCTACAACGTCGATAGGATACAGGGATAATGGGCTGAGGAGTCATTGTTATCAACGCAGCTCCTTCCTTAGCTGTTTCATCAGCAAGTTCGTTACCCTGAATCCCGTAGTGACCAGGGGACCAAGCTACCGAAACAGTATTCAAAGCTCCTAACAAATTGAGAGCAGCATGACCAAGAATTGACCGAAATTTGGTTCTTACTAGGAGAGGCCAGAGCAGCTTTAATTGCAGCCTGGCTATCCGTGAAGAACCTAGTATCAGTATCGGCAAATCCTTTCTAGCTGAGTAAAGTAGCCGCCATCTCAATGGCAGCCAATTGAGGGCGGTAACTTCGTAAGAAGCCGCTAATAATGCTTCTATTATCCTTTGACAATAGAAATGAAGTAATTAGAAAAAATGTTTATACTCGTTAAAGTTGTAGATTCCACGTTTATTATAAAGTAGTATATTTCTCATATATTTCTGGAGATTTTTCTATTTTCTGAAAAGTTTATTTAAAATAATTTTAATAAATCAATATTCAATCAGACTGGGAAAGTTTGACAGTTCATTTCCAGTCAGCCCAGTGAGATCTAACTTTGTCTTGGAGTATTGATTGAATTAAGAAAAGAAGCTGATGTGTTTCAGCCTTCACTGTGAATGCGATTTTATTGAATTAAAGACATAGCATTCAAAGTTTAAACTGTGCAACAAAATGGCTGTACGCTTGTACAAAGTTGTTTTGACTTGATTAATTTCAGTGGGATAGATGCTAAAAATAATCTACCGGATATTGATGGTGAAAAGGAAATAAGAATAATAAAAACATTTCCTCTAGTTAATCAATTTCCGGTTGGCTAGCAATATTAAATTAATTGTTACTGAGAAATGTAATTTTAAGCAAAAAAATTAAAATTCCTTAGATAATTTTTAAACAAAAGCCCTAGAAACTGAATTTATGTCAATAAGTGCCTTATAATATCGATTTAAATTACTTTTCTGATTATTCAGCGGGTCTTTTTTTATCCAGAGAATAAAAATATTTCCATGAAAGTTTGGAATTTTGTTTAACCAACATTATTTATCCAGCAGTTTCATTAAAAAAAAAAAGAAAAAAGAAAAACAAAAAAATGACATGATTCTCATAGCAGATCAGATCTCAAATAACATTTTTCGATGGGTTGTTAACGAGATGGAAAACAACAGAGCACAAAAGGAGTGGGACGATGAGATGGAGTTAACGGGTAACTGTTACATGAAATGCCAGAGAATGTCACTTAGTTTCATGTTACACTGTAACCAGATATGCAGCAAGTTGTATGTTGCTGTACAGTGTGAAACATATATAATATACAGAGAATAGGATGTGCGAATATTTGTTATTAACTACAAAAATAAATTATTGTTATCCCCGGTATTAACTAGAGTAAAATTCTTTATAATTATTATTAGAGACTTCAAAGTGCTGAAAAGAATTCTGCTAGTAGTTAAGTAGCAGTAATAATTGGGTGCGATATTGGAGACGGGAATAATTATAATATGTTTCTAGAAGGTATTTCCGCCATAACGGACAAGTTTCATGCTAAAAGTACTTGTTTGCACAAACACATTGGTCAGGTATCAACTGATATCCAAATTTTCTACATCAAACTGATGAATCAAGCATCATTAGGGTTTAATCTTTTTAAGTAACGGGTAATACTGTACTGCACTGCGACTGCAAACAGTTCTATTATGTCCTTACTGGAGACAAGAGTACAGCCGAGTGAGATTTAAACACCTAAGACAGGGAAGGCGAACCTTTTTGAGACGTGGGTCAAATTTTGTTCATTTTTTTTTTTTTTTTTTTTAGTACTAGCTGTTGGGTTACTAATGCCCATTTGCACAAGAGTTAAGTTTAAAAATTTTAAACTGAATATTTTCAAAACTAAACATCTTTAAAATTCAGTTGGCTTAACGGGTAAAACGGGACGAAACAAGTGGCTATGGAAGTCTCTTTTTACTAACAAAACCATTTTATCTGAGTTTTATCTGAAGAAAAATCTAAATATGGTTATTTGCTTTGGGTTGTCGATTTTTTTAACAAACAAAATATGAGTAAAATTATACATTTTATTTGATGTACATATGTACGAGGTATGTTCAAAAAATAAGGTGAATTTTCAAATTTCGCGGGCTACGTACATTCGAATTTCGATTGTCTTTTTTTTTTATGTTGGTACACTTGTCTCGAACATATTTTCAAAGTTGTAGCTATATAGCATGTTTAGTTTGTATGTTAGAGGCATAAATAAGACAAGTGTTTTGCGAGTTCGGCGATTTTCTTCTGTCGAAAAAAATGGATCAACGAATTTGCATCAAATTTTGTGTAAAAAATGGAATTAAGTGCTCAAAAACACTTGAAATGTTGAGAGTGGCGTACGGTGAGAGTACTCTGTGTCAAAAAAATGTTTACAAGTGGTACAAGCTTTTCACAGAAGGTCGAGAAGATGTGAATGACGACGCTCGCCCTGGACGCCCCAGCACATCAACAACCGATGAAAATGTTGAGAAGAATCGTCGAATCACAATTAGAGAAGTTGCTGAGGTTGTCGGCATATCGGTTGGCACATGTCCTGCAATTTTTTCGGAAATTTTGGGCATGAAGCGTGTGGTAGCGAAGTTCGTTCCAAAATTGCTGAATTTTGATCAAAAAAACCGTCGCATGAGCATCGTTCAGGAATTGTTGAATGACATTATCATGTCTCAGCCACCGTATTCACCAGATTTGGCGCCCTGCGACTTTTTCCTGTTCTCATGATTGAAGAGACCCATGAAAGGACGGAGATTTGCGACGATTGAGGAGATAAAAACCGAATCGCTGAGAGAGCTCAAGGACATACCAAAAAGTGCATATCAGAACTGTTTCGAGGATTAGAAAAAACGCTGGCACATATGTATTATATCTGAGGGGGACTACTTTGAAGGAGACAAAATAAAAATCGATGAATAAATAAATATTTTTTAAGAAAAATGAAAATTCACCTTATTTTTTGAACACACCTCGTATTTTGTAAACATTTTTGCTTTATTTCAAATACTACAAAAGCATTTGTCGTCATTTGCGTTTTAGAACTGTAATGATCAAACTAAATGTTATAGATAGCATTTAAATTGCTTTTATGTCAATGCGTGATTGAAAAAAAAAAATACTGATAGAATATAAATTATCCACACAATTAGAAAATCTAAATCAACCCGCGTAAAGAAACAAAAATGGTTGCCTAACAATTGTGGGTCAGTGAAAAAGCTTGCGTGGGTCATAGGTTCGCCATCACTGACCTAAGATCTGGAAGAATGGTAAGCCGGCAAGTTTAACCTAAATGCACCTAATTGTTCTGTGGATGCCTTTCTTTGTCCAATGTGTAGAAATGTTTCAAGTCAGGTTTACTTCAAACCCGTGTGTGTAACAGCTCCACACAATGTCACTGCTTCTAGAAATAGTTGCTTGGAAAATGCCTGTAACTTTTTTTATTTTTTGTTTTGATTTATACATAACCTAAAAGATTTAAAAATGGGCTGCACCGTTGAAATTGTTGCGTCACAGTTCGTAACAACAACATTCTTTGAGAACATTCTGAATGTTATTACATTTAATGAGTCACTTAAGTAATTATCTCATTAAGAAATGAAGGTGTAGCTATATTGTATAAATGCACAAAAGTACTAACAATGAGATTTTAACAATTAGATTTAGGCGCCACGGTAGCCGAATACTTAAGAGGCTAGACCAAAGCCTCTTAAAGTTAAAACAAAGATATATTGCGATGTTGTGGGTTCGAGTCCCTGGTCCAGGCATTGGATTTTATTTAATGTTTAATATAAGAAAATTAGAGTTAAGTATGTTTGCTAGTCGCCTTCGTCCATAACACTTAAATTGGTGTAGACGTAAAGCCGGGCTGTAAAAAATAGGCATTTAGTTTATTTAACCATTAAATTTTTATCAACACTAGTAACTAACCATTCAATGTACAGCGTCGAGACCCTACATAAAATTCCGAATCGAATGACACCTCAATCATGAAAATCGGTTCGCGCGTTTAGGCGCTACGTTGTTTACAAAAAGGTAACAAGAACAACAACAACAAGAAGAAGAACAAGAACAAGAACATTTTTTGAAAAAGCCGTTTTTGCACATTTTCGGCAACTTTTTTCTCGAAACCTATTAGATCTGGGTTGTTGCAAAAAAATTACAGTTATAAAGGAGGATTTGCCCTTTATTTTAAAGAATATTTGGGAATTTTATCTTTTATAGAAAAAGAGAAAAAAATTGTCAAAGTAGGGTGTTTTTCAACGTTACGCTTTTTCGTGCAGTTTTTGACGATCAACCCTTATACAACTGTCCTACCGGACAGTTTTAATAATCAATCGGGCGAATAACACCGCTCCGAACTTGGGAGTAACCCCAGCACATTTTTCGGCGTAAAAGTCAGTTAAAGAAAAAATAGATGTCAGATTTTATTTTGCCCTCAAGGAAAAGTGAAAATGACTGGATTTTTTTTTTTTCCTCGGAAGAAATACAAAACAAACCAACAAGAATAAAGAAAAAAAAAAAGAAGATCGTTGACAAGTAATTTTGTTAAAACTTGCCTCAAGGCTATCACAGCTAGTTTACTCAGGACGAGTTGGTGTTAAGGTAACATACATTATTGTGAACGCTCTTTGTTGTGAAAGTGTCTTCTGATAATCTTTTTCTTACTCCAGCTGTCTCTTCATTCTGTTGCCTACAACCATCAGACTGTCTTTGCCAAGGATTCTGATGGCACTCGACCAGAGAAACGGCTACACATCATCTACCCCTGACATACTTAAAAGACTCCACTACTTCTCCTTTAACTTCTATTCTTTTTTTTTTAATGTTCATACCATTACATGACCCTCATACATCCCACCATTTCCTTTTCTACAATCAAACATCTTTCTGTCTCTCTCTTATGATTTTTGCTTCTTCTCTTTGTGACAGAAATATTCCAGTTAAAATGTTTCCAAACTGGACATTGTGCTAAAAGTTTCTGTATTTTCTTTCTTTTTATCAACGTTTGTGACTTTGACGTGAAGGACTCCACATAGATGTTACTTTTTCTTTTTTTTTAAAGATTTTTTGATTTTATATAGAATTTCTGCCCTAACTATGATTACATTCTGTCTTTTTTGTTCAGAATTTGGTCAAGTTATTAAACATGATGAAAACTAGTAATAATACCGATAACTTCAGCTGATGGACTTTGTCCATGCATTTGTGTTCTATATTGTAATTTTTCTTCATTGTATGTACATTATAATTGAAAATATACACCTTATTATTATTATTTTTTTTTTTTGGTGCATCGACGACTACAGTCATTAGCGCCCCTAGAGCTATGTTCTTTTCTCGGACTAGGATGGCACATGTCTCTCCACCCGATTAGCGTCCAACCAATATCACATCCAGTGAGGCATGGCGGAGCCCCGGGTAATCCGACCTAGGTCCACACTTTCCTTAATAAGTTATCGGTCCAGCCGACAAGAGGGAGTGCGGGTGTCCTCTTCTTACCCAACTCATTCGTCTTGCCTCAGTTTTATTTACCACCTAAAGGCTATTTGCATCTATATCCTCTCCCAAACTATCCTAGCTGCCAGTTTTGAATATTATTATTTTTATTATTACTGACAACTTTGTTTGAGTATCTTAAAATTTTTATCTCAGATACCAATTTTAAGAAATTACTAATTACCTACCTACTGAAAACAAGTTTTATTTTTAGATTTGTGTTTGACGCCCAAAAACTGGAATAAATCTCTTGCATGGTGAGCTAGACCTTCTTAGGATTATATTATTGAAAAATAAAGATTATTTTTTTGTATTTAAATTATTTGTAGCTGAACACTACAAATTAGTAAAACGCAATTTAATTTAATGGTGTTGATCTCAAGGTTTTTTGTTGCCTTAATTTTCCCTTGTAAGTGATAGTACTTTAATCTAAGTTAGCTGAAAGATTATTGGGAATGGAAAAAGTTATATCCTGCATCCATTAAAATGAAAGCGCAATATATTGAATTATATATTAATAAATACACAAAAAAACATTTACTTTTATATTATTAATTACGAACTGACTAAATTTTAAACAGATTATTTGTAAATATATGGTATCTTTCTGTGCAAAAAGATGTGATAAATAATTAACAAATCCAGGTAAAAATCACAAGAAATGAAACAGGATAAAAAGTCACAGAATTAATGTATAGGACTACCTCAGCGCTAGGTCTGCGCCTAATTGGCAGCCAACACGTGGCCCTCTCTTCCACTCTATAGTCCTTTTTTTAATTAGGTCGTTTTTTTTAGTTAATTACGTCCTCGGCATTTACCATTCTTACAGCCCAATGTAGCAGAATATCATCTCCGTCACTGACCTTCAATCTCATTGATGTTATCTTTTTTTTTTTTTACAATTTGCAATTTAACCACTCGAGAGGAATCACAGTCAAAATCGGCCAATCCAGTAAATGCCACTTTTCTAAAAGAATTTTTGAGATTTTTTTTGTTTATTGAAAATAACTCCAACGATAATTCCAAGGGATAATATTCTTCTTAACACAGTCCTGGGGAAGAGCTGGAGATCAGCTAAAGTTTACACTTTCTTGTATAGTAAATGTAGAAATAGGTTATACGAGGTTATATAGGTTTCTCGTATGTAAGTAAATTTGAAGTAAACCGTAAGTGCCACTAATGTACACCATTTGTGCTATTTGGCGATTGTTCCGTAAAATCTCACAAATTTCATTGTGAAATTTTGTTCCAAATGTTTTCAGATATATGTTTATCAATTTTTGTACATAGCCAGAATTCGTTTTAAATTTAGTAAAGGTGAATGGTGTCTTTCTTTAGTGACTTTATTATCGATCTTCGAATGGTATCTACCGGAGTCGATACTTAAATCGAAAAAAAAAATGAAATTATTGAGCCAGGAGCACATATTTAATTTAATATTTTTCAAAAGAAACAAAACAAAACCTGTTGACTAACGGCTGTGTATGGGGGGGTGCCCAACATATTACATGCATAAACATATTTTACAATATTATATAGTGAGCAAGTCTGCTTTTTCAATAAATTTTAACTTCTTTGAAAGAAGGTTTGTTGACATTATAACCAATGGCCAATGAAAATCCAAGACGCGAGACTTATCTAACAAGCTACATCCTGCATGCTTCCAAGCAGTCTGCGAGTGTACATTGTACTGCAAGTTGTCTACAAATCGCTTGGGAAATCTGTTGAGGTATGTTCTGTGTAATCTTAGTATTATATCCTAGATATATTTTATTATATCCTGTGTATATATTATAATATCTTGTGTACCTTTCCCTGTTCATGAATATAAGCGCATGTGTGAGAAAGTAACGGAATATATCCACCTTAACTTAAAAATGTAAACATTTTAGATGTTCTTAATGCACTTATCTCGACTGCAAAAAATCTTTAAGTTTTGCTGAGTGAATGCACTTACATGTGCATTTTTATTTTAATTTAAGGCACGTCAACATCTTAGGCTTTCTTCAGTGTATTGCCGGCAACCGGACGGTGTTCTCTCTTTATAAACAACACTCTCCATCACCGGATATTGAATTTGATTATATCTTCGACTTTTTCATCCGTCGTAGAGTTGAGTGATTAGAATATGCCTGACAGGTCTTGGATTTTCTACCATCATAAGAAGTATATTAATCAGTTTGGTGTAGAGATTTTGACTTCACTTTTGTTTCCGTGCCACACTTGCTGAAGATACAATATACTATATACAATAATAATAATACAATAATATACAATATATACACTGTAATATACCTACAATAATCAAATTCACTGCTTTGAAGTAAGCTCACTTGCAGGCCTTGAATGCCAATAATCTCACTCTTATATGATAATAATTTATGATAAATGATTATGATAAATCGTCCCATCATTTCAATATATTACTAAGAATCTAATTTTAAGCAAAACAAAAAAATATCTTATTTCGTTCCTTTAAACTTTGGATACGCATGCGCATTACAATGAAAATAAGGTTTATTAATTTTATTTTAATCTAATCAGAAAGTCAATTTAGAGCAGTTTTAAAGGAGATGGCAGGCACCGTCACGTTTTTACTCTTTTTTATAGTTTTATTGCAGTGAAACAGTAAAATATTGATGGTAATTAACATTTAGTAAAATTTTGAAGTGGGAAGAACATCTATTTGGTGTTGGCTCAAGATTTTTTTGTAATAAATGTTTTAATTTGTAATTATTAACAGAGAACAAACTTTCAGTTTTATCTTTGCTTTTAATCAAATTTAAATTTTTATTTGGTTTTAAAGAAAAGAGAAGAAATTTATGTAGCGTACATAAATAGGAAAAACTTAATTATTCTTCAGAGAAGTTAGGTACATTAAGCCTTGCTAAAGTTTCTGTCCGACCTTTTAGGGTCAAACCTGCCCTGTGTGCAAATGACCGTAAAGCAGATGGGGCCTGCTGAGAATCTTAGCCCAGTGAATTTTACTGGTTTCCACTCTCTTTAGGTCAAATTTTCCGTATATTTTACATTAAAAAAGAAATATATATTTAAAATATGCAAGCTTGTTTGTGAAACTTTTTTTTTTTAAATTGGGTAAGAGGGACAAGGAAATTAATTCTGGAGTTAATTATACTGTCCGGTCGTTGTGATAACTTTATCAACATGCATACGTCAGTTACTGCCGGCAAGGTCGGCCATAGTGTTTATGATACTTTTTATTGTGTTCATTAAAAAGCGTGCGATCGTTATGAATATGAAAGCGGACATTGAAAATAATTTGATCTTTATAATGCCAAACTGGTAACGGAACTGCGTCCAATGGATCGCGCAAAATGCTGACAATTTTTTTTTGGTTATGATATTATTTAAGCCAGAGGGGTGGACTTTAATGCATTCCACGCAATTTAACCCGAATGGAGTTTATTAAACTGAGTGGGAGCGACGCACTCAGCGACCCTTTTTTCCACTCACTGCCGAAAGAAAAAATAGAAAATTATGTGATAACTCGAACGATTCATCTCTCACTGCAATTATTTTAATTTTGATAATTCTAAAATCTAATTGATACGTTCTGTTTTAAAATGATTTTCCTTCAAAGTTTAATTGTCCATCATTCTTCTATTAATACGAGGGGGTACCCAAAAATAACCGGAATTGCGTTGCCGCGCATGGAGCTTATGTAGTACGCATTTCTGCCGCTGGACGTGTATAGCGCAATTCCTTGCCAGTTCAGTCCTGCCTGTGTTGTCTGCCTGGCTTGTTCTGTTCATCTGCAGTGATTGTTTTTACCAGCGCTGTTTTGTTCTTTTTTCGTTTTTTATGATGGCAAGTTTAAGTGAACAACGTGCAGCTCTGAAATTTTGTTTTCTACTCGGCAAAAATGCTGCTGAAAGTGTTTTAATGTTGAAAACAGCTTACAAAGATGACGCTATGGGAAAAACTCAAGTATACGAGTGGTTTACTCGGTTTAAAAATGGCGACATGTCGATTGATGACAAACCTCGTTCTGGACGTCCATCAACTGCCCGAATCGACGAAAATGTTGAAAAAATTCGAGAGCTGGTGTTCACAGACCGTCGACAGACAATTGATCAACTGTCAGAGAGTAGTGGGTTATCTTGGAGCTCGGTTCAGCGAATTTTAACGGAAGATTTGGGGATGAAAAGGGTTGCTGCCAAGTTTGTTCCTCGAGTTCTGACTGACAATCAAAAAGAACATCGAGTTGAAACATGTCGTGCTTTGAAACAACAGCTTGAAACTGATCCAGACTTTCTGTCAAAGGTCATTACTGGTGATGAGTCATGGTGCTATGGTTATGACCCAGAAACAAAGCAACAGTCGAGCCAATGGAAGACGTCATCTTCACCCCGACCAAAAAAAAATGTCGTCAAGTCAAGTCAAACATCACAAAAATGCTGATTTGCTTTTTTTGATGCCAAAGGCGTAGTCCATTCAGAGTTTGACCCCCAGGTCAGACCGTCAATCAAACCTTGTATTTGGAAGTTTTGAAAAGATTGCGCAATAGTGTTCGCCAAAAAAGACCCGATTTGTGGCAAACAGGAGACTGGTTCTTCCACGACAATGCACCTGCACACACAGCCATCTCTGTTACACAGTTTTTGGCTAAAAATGGCATGGTTCCGCTGCCCCACGCACCTTACTCGCCTGACCTGGCTCCGTGCGACTTTTTCTTATTTCCACGCATGAAAAAGGGCATGAAAGGTCACCGATTTGACAACATTGAAGAGGTCAAGAAAAAAACGAAGAAGGAGCTCTCAGCCATTTCTAAAGATGACTACAAAAAATGTTTCGAACAGTGAAAGCACCGGTGGGACAAATGTATTAGTTGTAATGGAGAGTATTTTGAAGGGGATAAGGTTGTTCTGTAAAAAATTTGTAAATAAATAGCTTTTAAAAAATAATTCCGTTTTTTTTTGGGTACCCCCTCGTATGATGCTTAACAAAAGTGAAGGCGTCAATAAACGTCTTTGGGTTTCTTTGTGCTGTTCAGAGAGACAAAATTATTGATTTATAAGACTATGCTCAAGCTTATGCTCTTTACTTTATCTCGGAAACGCCTTGTGAATGAACGCCTCTAATCATCTTGAGAGAGGAGGCTTTTGGGAAGGCTCTTCGGATGAGCATCAGCAGAGATTCTTAGAAGCAGAGCTAATAATGTGCTTCAGTACAGTGGTACCTCGGTTCTCGACTACGATTCGTTCCAGAAGTGCGGTCGAGAATCGAAACAATATATCTCATAAAAAATAATGTAAACTATGTAGTTCATTTCGTTTCTAAGCCCCAGAAATATGCCGTTATACTGGCCTAATTTTTATATTTTATGTAAAAACAAGGTATCTAAACAAGAAATAAGATCTAAAAGTGTACGTAAAAAAACAACTCGGCTTATCTCGGGTGTTCGAGTTTCAAAAATGTTTATTCGGATTTCAGGACAATATTTTCTCGAATTTCTTGGTCGAATACCGATTTGTTCGAAAGTCAAGTCGTTCGAAAACCGAGGTACCGCTGTTTTTATTTTGGGAATAAGACTCATTGGTGCTGTTAAATCCAGTACAATAGATTGAGTGGGATTGGACAGTGGGAGATTACAAGTATAAGTAGAAAAAATAGAGAAGTTGTAAACAAACCATCTAATTTCAAAAAAATAATTAAGTGATATTTGAAAAATGATAATCACAACGTTTATCTTGAAAATACGGAATTCTGGCAAAGCACTCCTTTAAAAGGAGGGAAAAAATCCACTAATTTCGGTTTATAATTTCTGACCCTATCTTCATTTTTAGTCTTGGTTTAGGAGGAATCAAAACGTAATACCAAGTTTCATATTTTTCAGATACAACAAGTAATCCCTGCGCAATTTCGAAAATAAGATACGATTGCAAACAATTTTTTTCTTAGAATGAAAATAAACGATAAACAGAATGTAAGTGGGATACTGTGGGAAAACCATCAGGGATCTGTGCATGATTTTTTGTTTTGACAAATGTTTGTTGTTTTCACTAGTTGCTTCTAGAGTTCAGTAGCTACGTCCTACTTTTAGTTTAGAAACGCATTTACAGTGCAAAGGGAAGTATTTACAGTTCTACTTAATTGTTTTTTTTGTAACGAGTTGGTTCGGGTTTGTGGGAACCGCTACTTAGGTAAGCTTCATTTTTATACTAATTTTGAGAAAAATATTTATTATTACAAATTGGCAACTAATCAGGAATTGCCTGATTGGACCTGCATAACTTACTACTTGAGCGGAAACGTTTCGGATACTTTACTTTAACTAAACTAATTAATAACTTGCGGAAGTGAGTTATTATTATTATTATAAATGTTTTAATGGAAAATAATTTGTTACATTTCTTTTGGTTTTCATACGTTTAGCGCCTTGATCAAACGATCGTCAGGCGAGTTCCACACTTTTATTATTCAAATTATATAATTATTTCCTTAAAGTTTTGAATTCTCAACAACTTCTTTGATCATATGGTAATTATATTATGCCAACACTGGCTTTTTAGAAGCCACAAAACAATCAAAAGAACTATTATCTTATAAACAAACGCGTAAATGAATTTGTAAACTAATAATTTCATTGCATTTCCTCCGGACAACTATTGTTGGAAAGTGATGCATCATAGAATTAATAGCGGGCAATATAATTCTTTCTAGAGGGTAATTTCGCTGATCTTTCCTTGTATAAATTTATAAGCGTATTTTATAAAGGATGCGAGCGCAGACCAGTTTTTACCATTAATTAATTCTAAACATTGTTCGCTTGTGAAGATCACATGCCCAAAGTATTGCTGCCTATACTCCGCCATCCCCAGCGCATTACGGAAGTGAGTTTAACGAAGTGATAAAATATTATACAATTTTAATAGATTAAAACTACAAAGGCATTACACCAAATACGAATTGGCCTCTTTCTGAGACGACTGAAAATAATTCTCTCAGTTGTTTTTGTAAGGTCATTGTATCACTGAATATTCTTGTTAGGTACCCCGATATCCAGGTCTTTAGCATTCATTCAGATTTTTCTTTGAGAAAATGTAGTTTTAGCTCGTGTACCCCCATTTGAAAGTTAAATGGAGTTTTTCAAATCGGCCGAAAGACAATATGATAGTAGTTGATCATTTGTCAAGATAACTCGGAAGTTTGAGGTGTCAGGTATCATCTGTCAAGATAAAAGATCTCATCTCTACTAGCAAGTTTAGCTTCTTGTAATTGGTCTGCAAAGATGGTGGGCTGGAGTTAAGATGGATTCTCACGCACAGCATCTAAAGAGATGCGTATCCAAATCGAGCTACAGATTTGTTTTTATTTCTTTTTCCACGCAGGTGTCTGATGCAATTCAAAGGCGATCTTTTTGGTCGAAAAAGCTTTTTGATGGTTACAGCTTACCGATTATTGCTAAATACTCTCGCGTTTATCAACGTCACCCAGTTTTCTGTTTAAATAAAGATTTTATTTCCAAACAAAATGCTTAAGTGCGTCATAAAAATACGAGCGACAGTTTTCTTCATCACCGGTTATTATTTATTCTTTTATATTTAAACTGTATATTAAAAAATTGTTCATCAAGTCTGGACAATTCATTAACTGAAAGACCAGCTCCCTCTTGTAACAATCTTAGTGGAGAATTTGGCTGAATTTAGAGCTAATTTCCAAAATTTGTATTGTATTACAATACATTCGATTTACAAATAAAGCTCCAATATGAAGATGATAGTACTGTGACTAGGTTCACATAAAGGAAAGTATACCTGGCAATTCTGTCTCCAAAAGCAAAAGCCTAACAATAGTAACCACGCCTATTGTTAGACATCTCTAATAAAAGAGACTGAAGGCCCTTAAAGGTGGTGGATGTGTGCAACTAATTGGACTTAGCGCACACATATACAAATACTAACTCATTAAGATCCTAACACTCTTATTTACTTTTGTAAGGTCGCTTACTTTTATAGATAAACAGATGGTAGTACCGTAGTACCAATAGTTCATTTAGATAGCCAAGGGTTGCGCTATGTAAATCATTTCTCTTTTCATCCTATATAAGATATTCACAACCTGCTGTATATTTCGCTGGACGGATATTGTCAACATGTATTAAAAGAGATTTTGTAAAGCATTGTTATTTCTATCGTTCTCGAACACTTAGACAACTATGCTGTTTACGCTTATTAGTGTTGTTTAGGTAGTCGATACAATCAGAATGCAGTTTTACAAATGTAATACAGTTGTAGCAGATTCTGCTGCTACAAAAGTGAACATGCAGCCTTGAGAAAAACAGTGTACTTTATTTTTAGCGTATTAAATACAACTTATGTACATATACTTACATGATTTGTATTAAATACAACTTATATACTTATATTTACATGATTCTTAATATAAAGACGAATTTTAAATATTGTTCCGTGGGTGTGGTTCCCCTGTTGCTTGGCAACCGCCCTTTCGCAGCCACAACCTCCCCAAAGTCATCTGAATTACATATTTATCATTTAAGTTGTGTGCAATACACTAAAAAAAAAGAAAAAGCCCAGTGGTTTTCTACGCTTATACTTCTTTTGGCAGTGGTATTTGTAATAAAAATTTACAAAAGTTTATTGGAATTGTTAATGTACAAATAAATTCGACTACTTCTTAGAATTAGGCTCAAGGATTTCTTCTTGGGAGTCTGAAAAAACTGGCCAATTTTCACCAATTGTAGAGCATTTTTTCTTCCTCTTCGTCTTCTGAAGCAAATCTTATTACTGTAGTTACTGAGCCCTTTAGATGTCGTGGATGGGGATGTCATTGACTTAGTCTTAATATTGAGGGGAGATTTTTTTTAGTAGCTTCTTTGCTTTTACCTTTCTCCTCTGCTTTCATTGGATCGTTCTTACTTCGCTTCCAGGTCTGAAAGTTCACTTATTTAGTAGTCAATGAGAAATTACCTGGATTGATTTCCTACTACCTTTTGTTTCTTCTTCTTTTTTATTACATCCGGTTTGTCCTGATAAAAGTGGCGACTAAGAAGAAAGATATTTATGCATGGAGGCGAAAGAGTTTTGCATGATTCACTTCTTTAACCGAAGCATTGGATGACTAGTGTTAACGGTTTCGTTTATGCGTTGAAGTTGATCTGACGTGATAGGCCGCAATTTCCAGTCTTTGTACGAGAAATTACATCTGATTTTCTCTTTGTAGTTTGTTACACTCTCATCTTTTCCTTCCTTGAATAAATCTCGTCCAAGTTAGCGGTAAGTCAGCCACTCTTCTCATTTCCTTGATTTAGTGCGACCAACTTCTGTTGGTACGTTCTAATAAAAAGTGTTGAAATGCGAAAGTTCCATAGAAGATTACCCATTTTATGAGTACAAAATTAAGCGTATAAATAATGCAAACTTTCTATGCAAAATTTATCAATATATTACGAGGGATTTTTTATGTTCCAAAAAGAGAAGGCGCTACCGCTGAAAATGGAAGCCAAACTAAAACGTAGGGTGTAGATTATATGTGGAAACTCATTACAAAATCTAAATTAAGCGTGCAAGTACCAGCTTGCAAAAGGCTAACAATATTATGTAAATTTTTTTCATATTTCTTCCACTTAGCCTCGGCTATGTTACTTTGGCCATCCCGGGTAGGTATTTATCTTCTTTTTTTGGGGGGCCCTTCTCAGTATACATGACCAAATAAAATGCAAAAATGTTACACTTCCTTTTAGCTGTCTACTGGGTTCATCGCCAGACAACTGGGTTCCTCTTTTTAACAAGATGGTGTCACTTCTGTATTCATTAAACTTAACTTTTTATTATTAAAACTTTAGATATAGTCCATATAATTTAATCTTTTGTGAACATTATTATTTTTTTGTATAAGTTATTTAATGTCTTTTGAGATTTGAATTGCTAAAGACTGACCCAGTTCAATGTTTTTAGAACTAGGTGTTATTAATGCCTGGCTGTCACTCATTTCACACCGACTTGAAACTTCAGTTTACCAAAATTTTCTTATTCGGACTCCTTTTACTTACTACTTAGGCTGGAAACATAGTGGAGCGGCGAGCAAAGCGGCGATGATAAGTTGCTTCAGATCAAAGAGAGCGACGAGCAGCGAACAAAGAGTCGCATGCACATAGTGACGAGTTTAGACACGTTTCTCCTTTCGACGAAACAAGATGGAGGAATTATTTCTATTACGAATTCTATTCTTTCTTGAAAATTTGGTATTTGCAGCAGCTTTGAAGCGGGAGCTGCAGTGTATATGATATAAATAAGTCTAGAAATGAACTTAGTGAATTCCATCACTTGTACCAACCACTTCGGGAGCATCCTGGCAAGTTTCATGCGTATTTTCGAATGTCTATATCAACATTTGATTACATACTAGCCCAGTGTAACCCCATTAATCAAAATCAAATTTTATTGTTTTTGAATAATACAACTCACAACAAGAGTTGGGCACAATATAGAAAAATTAACTAAATTATTAACTAAATACAAATCTGTGTAACCCCATTAATCCTAGCAGTTACTTTAAGGTTAGAAAAGAATAAAATAAATAAAAACAAAATAGAAATATATGCAGATAAAAAGAAATTAGTCAATTAAAAGCAACACAATAATTTTATTAAATCTTTACTCCATGATTTGTCGTAAATTAATGTTGCTCAGATGAAAAACTGGAGTAGTATGACGCTACAGAAGAACGATTGGAGAATTCGTTCTGAACAGAAGTAGTAGGACGTGAAAATGTAATTTAATTTTGCCTAGTATTTAGATGAAAGTTAGCATTAAGGGATTGAGAACCAAATTAAATGTAGCAAAAATTACCTGAATTCTCCATTAACTACTAATTGTTAATTAATTTTAACTATTAATTATTAATTGTTATTCCTCTCCATCGACCCAACACAAAAAGACCCACTCCGCATACGGGACTACACATTTGAAAATGTAGCTGAGTTTGTTTACCTGGGATCTCTTGTGACAGCGGATAATGACGTCTACCAAGAAATAGGAAGGAGGTTGCTGTCGGCTAACAGGTGCTATTATGGCCTAAATAAGCACCTTAAAAGTAAATTGCTGACAAGTGGCACCAAGCTTAGGCTGTACAAGACCCTCATTCGGCCTGTCTTGGCATATGCCTCAGAGACCTGGACCATATCAAAGACAGACGAACACCGTTTGCAGGTGTTCGAGACGAAACTACAGTGCAAAATCTACGGCCCAGACGTGAAGGCACGACCTGGCGACGTAGGAAGAATAGAGAGTTATATGATCTAATGAAGGAACCCCCAGTAGTAGCCTGGATTAAATTAAACCGGCTGAGATGTGCAGGCCATGTGGCGAGGCTGACTGCCGATGAGATTCCCTCCAAACTGCTGCGCGAGACCCTGGATAGGAGACGGAGGGTAGGTAGACCTAAACTGCGTCGGACTGATGGAGTTGCCCAGGACGCGAGGAATATCCTCGGACTGCGTAACTGGATGGCGGCCGCTAGAGATAGAGACGACTGGCGGAAGCATATTGAGGAGAACAAGACCCACATCACTGGGTTGTAGAGCCAGGAAAGAAGAAGAAGAAGAATTATTAATTATTAAAAACTATTGTAGCTTCGCAAATATTATGGTCCCACAGAGGTTTCTTTAAACAAACTAAACCAATAAATGTATCAACATCCATAACAGGTGAGCAATAACCTTTAAAAATTGAGCGCGATGAGAGCGAAGAAATCGAACATGTCATAACGCTTTGCTCTACTCTCTATAGATAGCGTTGCTCTATCTTCGCTTTGCTCGCTACTATGCGCGGTCCCATATGTTAACTTGTGTTTGTTTTCTCCGCTTTGCTCTTCGCTATCATCGCCGCTTTGCTCTTCGCTATCATCGCCGCTTTGCTCTTCGCTATCATCGCCGCTCCACTATGTTTCCAGCCTTAGGCTGTTACAGCTTATGAAGAGCCTGTATTGCCGAAATGGTCGAGTTAAATGTTAAAATTGAGGCGATTTTGCGTCACCATATAAAGAAAGGCTATAACGCCACAAAAGCAACTGCCAAAAGTTAACGAATTAGTTTGTTTGTGGGCTGCACAAATCTAGAGAGAATGGTGTTAACAGGGAAAATGGAATTTGTCCAGAGCGTCTCTTGCTTTTTGGATTCAGCACTACTGATTGGTAGCTACAGAATTAGAATCTCGCTCATGCACATAAAGGTTAATGAATTAGGCCTTTTTCCAACCCAACCATGAAACTGCTACCTGGTTAGGTTATTTGGTAGGAGAAGAAATTATCTACTTATCACTTATCCAAGCAAGTCGCACCCTTTCTTAAGTTTTTAAAAATAACCTCGTAAAACCGTTGATTTATTGCGTCGACCCGAACTGGCAATATTTTGAAAAGAAGTTTATTGGTGAAAGACGTAAGTTTAGTGCTGCAAGCTGCAGTAAATCTGAAGCCATGAAAGTCATAGAGTGAATCATGTTGGCTTCTAGATCAAGGGAAGGCATGATAAAAGTTCGTCTTTTCAAGAGTATTTAAATGTTAATATTTTAGCTTTATCAGTGTTGTTATATTTCTTAGTGAGTCACTGGTCTTTCTGTTTTCTTAATTAAATTAGACACTTGAATTAAGTTAAACACAAAGATTTATATGAACGCAGTGGAGAACTTGGGAGTAAGATTAGCGTTAAGAATGCAAAATTGCAACAGATGCACTGAAGTACTTTATACTTTTGCTACTTGAATGCAAAATTTATAAAAGAGAAAAAGAATATATTTAACAAAGATTCTCATTTATTCTACTAAATACTTTAAAATAATTAATGTTAAAACTAGGAAATGATTTACAATTAACAATTGGAGAATTAATTAAAAGACGTTAAGATAAGAGGCGAAAAAGCTTTTAAAATAGAAACGAATAGAAGAGGAGGTTTTATGGAGAATGCAAAACTTGGAAAACAGGAGTACCTGGAGCCGAACTGCTTGGAGATGGTTTGAATTTCATGAATGTGGATTAGCAAGTGATTAAGTTTTAAAGAGCTATCTCGTTCCATCTGCCATCAAGTACCAGGAGTTCTAGAAGTAGAAGAGCAATCAAGAAGAAAAGAGTATAAATTGCATAAATATTCATAAAGAGTACGCAATAAAGTGAAGAATAATGAATCTTCCTTCTTATTATTTGCAACTTACCCGCTCCTCGAAGTTTCGCTAACTTGCCAACTATTGAAATTGTGTTTATACCAGGAATACAGAGTTTGGAAATGTGGATTTTATCAATGAACTAAAAGGCGCCACGGTAGCCGAGCGGTTAGAGGCGAGACCTGCGAAGCTAATATGTATTGTAGTACTGGGTTCGATTCCCCGGTCTTAGGCCCTAGATTTTTATTTAATTATTAATATATGAAATTTATAGTTAAGTATGTTTGCTAGTCACCTCCGTCCACGACACCTATTTGGTAGATGGGCGTGAAGCCCGCCTAAAAAAAAATAGGCAATTTCTGTTCAATGAACTAAACCATCACTTTTTGTTTTCTTAAAAAAATTATTCTACCGCATCTTGATTTTTTTTAAATTTATTTATTTTGTAATTTACAATCTGTATAAATACGAGGGTCATTCGTAAAGTAAGGTTCCCTATGCTGTATCGGAACAACGCGAAGTGCTGGGTGAAATCTGGCTACACTGGCACATTCAGCAACTCTCGCGCGCTCTACCCCACCATTCCCGTGTCGCTACGCCGATCACCGCCGGCTTGGCAGCCATTGAAGATGGAGCTCCCTATCGCCGTTGCCGCCAGATGCGAAATTCGCGCAGTAATACGTTTTTTAAACGCAAAAAGATTTTACTTACTGAAATTCATCGTCAGTTGATCGAAGTGTATGGTAAAAAGTGCATATCAGTTCAACAGGTGCGCAAATGGTGTCGAGAATTTAGTGAGGGTCGCATTGAAATTCACGATGAAGACCGGAGCGGAAGGCCATCAGTTTCAGATGAAATTGTTCAAAAGGTCCAGAGCATACTGTTTGAAGATCGAAGGATCACAATTAACGAACTTGCTCTTCATATTCCAGACATTTCGAACACCACAGTCCACAAGATTTTAACCGAAAAATTAGGCTATCATAAGGTGTGTGCGCGGTGGGTGCCGCGAATGCTGACAGAAAACCATAAGCAGAAACGTGTCGAGTGTGCCCAACAATTTCTTCAACAATGTGAAGAGAACAAGGAAGAATTCTTGGACTCCATTGTTACAGGCGACGAAACATGGGCATTTCACTTTACTCCCGAAACCAAGCATGAATCACGTGAATGGGTCACTCAACTTCGCCGAAGCCAAAGAAGTTCAAACAAACGCAGTCTGCAGGGAAAGTCATGGCAACCGTCTTTTGGGACAGGAAAGGCCTACTGTTGATCGATTTTATGCCTCGTGGAACAACGATTAACTCTGAAAGGTATTGCGACACACTAAAAAAACTGAGACGTGCAATTCAGAACCGCCGTAGAGAAATATTGTCCACTGGTGTGAGGCTTCTTCACGACAACGCTCGACCTCATGCCTCTCGTCAAACTCAGGAACTGTTGAGAGATTTTGGCTGGACAGTTATGCCCCACCCCCCCTACAGTCCGGACCTAGCCCCAAGTGATTACCACCTGTTCTCAAAATTAAAGGAACACTTGGGTGGCTTACGCTTCACTACCGATGAAGAAGTCAAAGAAGAGGTTATTCGATTCCTCAAGGGATTGGCGGCAAAATTTTATGATATTGGTATACAAAAGCTGGAGCATCGTCTGCAAAAGTGCCTGGACAGAAAGGGCGATTATGTAGAAAAATAGCGTAAGTTTTAAGCTTTAAAATGATGTATAATGCTAAGGAAATAAATCATGTTTTCTATTTTTAAAAATCATGGGAACCTTACTTTACGAATGACCCTCGTATATACAATAAGTAAATAGGAGGTGAATGAGATGAACTGGTGCGGGAAGAGCAGGAGGAGAGAAGCTACCCAGCGGTAGCACTCTCTATGGGAGAGAGGAGAATATGAGTGGGAGAGAGGAGAGATTTAGTTCTTCAGACTGTAAGGAAGTCGCGGAGCCACTGGCGATTCAGTCGGCGATGTCAGATGAGATGAGAGACTATACGAGAGGATTAGAGCAAGTAGAGAGAGCAGTCTTGGTGAGTTGGTCTATGAAGGGAATGTTGAGGTCGTGGTGAAGAGTGAGGTTAGCCACCGTAGAAAGAAGCGTCTGCTAACTGTCGGAGGAGTTTTGACTGAAATGTCTGTACAGACTGTATGTTTGTAGGTTTGGCTGAACCCCACAGTTCTAGTCCGTAAGAGAATAGTATTGTATATTAAGCGTTTGAGTTCAATGGGCAATTTAGAGTCTGTAAAGCAATTTAACAGTTTTCGTCATTGCTTGTCTTTTAAGTCTAGTGTGTGGGTTCCAGTGAGTCGTTTGTCTATAAAGAGCCCAAGGTGGCGCACCAGATCTGTATAAGGAAGAGGATTGTTGTTGAAGAGAACAGGTAGACAGGAGCCCCGAGAGTAAACGTGGCATTTCTGTGGGTCCATTTTAATCATCCACTTCTTTGTCCAGGATTCTATTTTATGTAAGTGATGATTTTGATTTTGTGGTGCCTGGAGAAGGATGTTAAAAGATGGAGAACTAAGACGCCATCTGTTACTATTCTAATTGTTCCGGATTGCCCATTTTAAATAAGAGGTGTGGTTAAAATTTGATCAAGGGGAAATGCAATAGAGACTACCATAGGGAGAATCCATTTCGTATAGCCTGGCCGAGCTATCCTTATTAGAGTTTCAAAATTAGCTGGAGAATGTGAAGCTATTTTGGAAAATAAAATAATATGAATTGATGTTTTACAAGAGAATAATTATAAATTCATAATAATTAGCATGGCAGTTGGTATTCACGCGCTGTTACACACTGTTGGTTGTGGTCACGTTTGAAAAGGTTTAAACATTAGCCTTCAGATGCGACCACAAATGGATTGCGTAAAGAATTAGTGAGTACCCAACAGATGGGACTGCAACAAATTTTAATTACAATATTGTAAAACAAAACAAATAAAGAGAAAACAGAATACAGTAAAGTACTAACAAATTTATAGTTTGATAGCTTGCAATTGTTAAAATGAAATTCAATTTTGCATATCTCGTGCAAATACTTCAAATGAAAGTGAAATTCTTTCCATTGTTAAGAAAGCTAGAACGATCTCAAAGATTGAGATCGAATTTGAAGCAAAGTTTCTATAAATTATGTGTTAGTCCAGCAGCCTCAATATTACCATTTGCGGTAGGAAATCTAATTTGAGAATCATCAAGAATTTTAATTACTTCCTTTAAAGCACAAAGTGTAGTTAAAAATCTCACTTTAAGAACAAAATGTTCCTCATCTCTTCAATTTTTATCTTCCACCAATTCTCGTAAAAATTTTAGAAGATCAATTTTTCAAATTTGGAATTTTTAGTAAAAACTTTTCAACTCCCTAATTGATCTTGGTCTTGTTTTTAGAAAGTCCATGGAAATTCTCTCAGTATCTTGGCGCTTTTACTGTCTGACCGCTTCGTTATTCGCACACAAAAAATATACACCCAGTCTGCAGTCTTTAGTATTTTGGAAAATCAATACTACTACTTCTTCTTCTTCTTCTTCTTCTTCACAGACTGCCTGCAGAGTTAATCGATGTTTGCAAAGGCATGAGTCTAACGTAACCACTTGGAAATTCTAGTTCATTGTCGGCTACAAGGCCGAGAAGAGCATAGTTCTTAAGCACTATAAACGTTACATAAGTACAATGGATTTAAAAATGTGGGCCCATAGAGCTTTGAAAAAACATGGACCTTGCACAACTCCACAAACGATTCACTTTCAGCCCAAACTGAGTTAAATTTGGGATAACTTGCTTTAGATGGCGCAAACAATTCGTTTGCCCCAGAACAGAAATAATAACTTTCATTAGAGAAACTATATTTCATCTACCAATCAAAAACAGTAAACTGATCTGTCTTATTTTTTATTTATTTTTATTTTTTGACGCATCAACAGCTGAGGTTATTAGCGCCCGGAGCTTTTTCCAGTGCACTGCCGGCCTCCGGACAGTGTTCTCTCGTTACAGACAACACTGTCCATCACCGGACAGTGAGCTGTAGGAAGCTCCTAGGAAGAGAAAATCTAAGGGTCAGCTGCTGGATCCGAACCCGGGACCTCCGCGTGGGAGACTGTCTTATTAATACTTTTTTCTTATTTAGATATTTACCCAAAGAAACCGCATCTATTTACAGCGAGTTAAACCAGAAAAAATATTGAACACCACACTGAATACTTTATTAAAAGTTATTCAACAAGTTGAAAAACTATTTGCTAATATTCCTTCAGAATATATAGCTATAATTAAAGGCAATACTCTGAAAGTTGAAATTAAGTTAGTTTGTAATCCAATAAATTAATATAATGTCTAAGAAAGGAAGAGTTTTTGGTGTTGAAAGTTTTCTAATAATTGGAGAACTTCTCATTGGCTGTGAGTGCTCGCGTGTACCTCCAGCAAAACAACAAAACCGCAATGACTTTTTATTTTGTTTGGTTGGTCTGTATGTTTGTAGAGAAATATTCCTCGCTTTCAGACCCTAAGGGTGTTATAAATAAAAACAAAAATATCCAAGCGAAATAGAATAGGACTGTGGCGGCACTACTACTACTAAGCTACACTACTAATACACCTTGGTGTGTGTGTGAGAAGTGTCCTTCTTTTTCCCTTCTTGTCCTTTCTATTCCTGATAATGTTGGCAACAGTGCAGGTTATAGCGCCCAGCCAGCCCTAGCCCTGAGATCCTTTCTCCAAATGCCACTTAGATCATACTTTCTTTTCTTTATAAATCCTCTATCCACCAGGGGTACATCACGCCTCTACTTTATATCTTCTTAGTAAAATATCTTAAAAAGATACAGAAAATTTGTTTTAAAAAGCTTCTCTTTTTTCATGCTTAATAGAAGACAAAGCTATTGCTTTTCCTAACGAAAAATGAATAACAAAAAAAATCATGGAAAACATATTGAAAGAAGAAAAGTTGGTGTATACTTGAGGAGCTTATTGTATACTTAGTCAAACTTCGTGAATATTTAAAATTTATACAAATACAAAACCTTATTTTCTTCCTGTTATGTAAAAGTAAAATATATTTTTCCTTTCAAACTTACTTTTATGTTTCAATGAATCTATACAGATAATTTTCAACTTCTTACCAGATTTTATATATTTAAAAAAAAAATTATAAAATGGAAAAAAGTTAAATGCGATGTCAACTTGGAATGAACTACTCGGGAAGTTTAGAGAGAATTCAAAAAGGCACTTTAGAGAGACACTGTACTTACCTCGGCAACATCACTGATTTTACCGGGAAATAGAAGTGTCTCAACTAAAAGTTACAGTTCTACTTTAATGAACTGAGCCGTTCGAATGTATCAAGAAAATTGTAAAAACTGTGGAAAAGCCTTTTTGTAAAATGTTCTTTCGGACTGCATTTTCATTGTACACTATAATTTTAATTTTTTTTATTTATTTGTAAAGTTACACCAGCGCTAGACACGCTATAAGTAACAATGACAATAACTGACAACGAACTAACTAATTGAGGGGAGAAGTTACCTAGTGATAATACTCCCTAAGTCGTCTCTAGTATTAGCTACTCTCTTCAGAAGAGAGAAAATCGCGAGGCCACTGGCTGATTTTAATCGTCTGGGAGGATGATCTGGAAGGAGATGAGATGATAAATGGCGGACAAGAGGATTGGAATGAGAGTGCAAGTGCTGATGAAAACTTTTATAGCGAGTTCGTGCAATCTGGACCTACAAACCAGGAATTTCCAGGTCTGTGCGGATGGTTAGATTTGAAACATAAAATGGAGCCGTTAACGATAGTGCGGAGAATTTTAGACTGAAGAGATTGAATTCGTTGAAGATTGGAGCGTTTCGTTGAACCCTACAGTTCAATACCGTAAGTCCAGGCGGGTTTTAGTATGGAATTGTAAATCAGTCGTTTGTTGTTAAGTGAAAGTTCTGAACGTTGGTCTAGTAGTCTTCTAAGTAGTCGATAACGCCTTTTTATTTTTTATTAGTAATAAAAATTAAATGTTTTTGTTTTATAAATAAGTAATATGGATTTCATGATTACATTTTTTGCACGGTTTTTTTGGGGGAAAAACTTGAAGTTTTTTCATTTTACACGATTTTTTTTTTAAAGTTGTGGAACATATCCCCAAATTTACTACATGTCGCACGTATTTTTTTACACGATTTCTTTTGTAGGGTTTTTTACGAACGTATCTACCGTTTTAAAAAAAGAGTTGGGTGTATTTATTGACACAAAACTTGTTCAGGCACACAGTAATACATGCTTTTATAGTACAGCACAAAATAAAGTATACAAGGAAAAAGTATATACGTAACAATAAGAAATACATAAGACCAATTTTTGAAAAATCTATCAGATCTGGGTTGTTGCAAAAAAATTACAGTTATAAAAGAGGGTTTGCCCTATAATTTAAAAAAAATTTGGGAATTTTATCTTTTATAGAAAAAGAGAGAAAAATTGTCAAAGTTGGGTGTTTTTTTTACGTTACGCGTTTTCGTGCAGTTTTTGGCGATCAACTGTCCGGTAGGACAGTTGTAATACATCAAAAACATGTATAAATTAAAATGTGATAATCAATTTATATTAGCGAAAGTCATTTAGTATATGCTCTTTGAACTAAGTAATAATACATCTGTTCAGCTAGAAAAAAGTAGTTCAGGGATCATTGGCTCCCATTATTTTGAATGGAATAATTAAATAAAATGAAAAATCGAGCATTAAGTCTTTTTCGATTAAACGAAAGCAATGCTTCTCAGTTGTAACGAAAGAATACGCGTTCTCTAATTATAAATGAAAAGAATGGAGTGAAATACTGAGGCAGCTACCGGTACACTTGGCCGTCATTTCCTGTAGATCGTGTACGGTTGAGGAGTCATGGCCTTCCATTAGAAAATCACAATGGTTAGACAATTTTTTGGTAAACATAATTACCCAAAAAGCCCCTAAAGTTCGGTCGAGAATTTTAGAGAGAGAGAAAAAAAAGAAGCACGCAGTGGAGATATCTATAAATCGAATCCATTGATGCAAATAGAACTTTAACAAAGATCAAACCTTAATTACAGGATGTAGTTGTAAGGTTTTTGCTCTTTTTCCGTACTCTGAATGTAAAGGAAGTATTCAAAAATAGAACTAACTTCTTACGAGTAAAATACTGGTTCATTCAACTTTGCTCCCAATTTCTAACTCATTCCCATTCTCCCAATGTAGTAACTCTGTAACCTAATAACAAGGCGCCACGGTAGCCGAGCGGTTAGAGGCGAGACCTGCGAAGCTAATGTGTATTGTAGTAGTGGGTTCGATTCCCGGTCTTAGGCCTTGGATTTTATTTACTGGTTAATAAATGAAATTTTGTAGTAAAGTATGTTTGCTAGTCGTCTCCGTCCGCGACACTAGTAAATGGTAGTTGGACGTTAAGCCCCGCCTGAAAAAATAGGTGATTACTATACTTTGCTTTAACCTAATAACAAAGTAGGAATTAGGTTTTGATACCGATTTTCTTTGGGTAACGCTTTCTCCGTTAGAGTAATATCCCGACATTTCGATCTCAAAGATGCATTTTACATTAAAAGAAAACAGAAATTTGTTTCAATCTGATAAAATTGAAAATAAAATGTACAAATGAAAATATTGAACTAGAAAAGTCCTATATTTTAGGTTACTGGCGCTCGGAACTTATTTCAGTGCACTGCCGGCCTCCAGACGAGTGTTCTCTCGTTACAGACATGTCCATCACCGGACAGTGAGCTGTAAGAAGCTGCTAGGAAGAGGAAATCTAAGGGTCAAGCAGCTGGATTCAAACCTGGGACCTCCGCGTGAGAATCCAATACGCTAACCGCATAGTTTAACCCCTCCCTCCAAAAAATTATTTGTTATATGGGATTCAGTTTGTTATAATTATATGATAATTGCAGTCTGAAAAAAAAAAAAAAAAAAACAAGATGCAGTCAAACAATAATAACTATGGAGCCATTGTAATGAGATTTGTTACAGACTTCCTTAAGAACTACGTCATTTTTTTTTTTTCTGTTTCCTTTAATGAAAAAGGAAAAACGTCCGCTAAGTATAATTTTATTCCAAAGGAAATTGAATAAAAAAGTAGTATAAACTGTTAGGGAAAAATATATAAAACTAAGAAAACGGCTGGTCTGATTGCGGAAATGGCAGAATGACTCACAGCCTAATTACCATATCCTTGAAGTTCAAGATTCTCTTGGCAGAAGAAACATCCTCTTTGCTCATTAGCCTCTACTAGTACCGTCTTATTTTCCATTCCTGCCTGGAAAAATGCTATTGTATTATAGTAGTTCATTTGATTGTTATTCCGTTTTAATTCTTATCTCATATCAACTTGAAGGTTTAAATTAACATTAAAAAATCTAATCCAATTATACGAGATTAAAAAAAAAAACTGCAAAATTTATATAACGTGAGGCAGCCCTTCTTTAGCCGTGGCAATGATATAACAGAAATGACCTTCACAAAGCGAACATGCTTTATTTTGTCATTTATTCCATCATGAACCTTCAATTGCTGAAAAAGTTGAAGGCACCCAGAAGAAAATCAATTGCTGTTCAGTGGATTTTTTTTTATCAACAATATTTTGCTTCAAAATTTAATGAATAATGTGTCTTGAATTGGTGAAATGTCTTGTCAGATCATCTTTTTGCAGAAAGGATGTAGAAGGATGTATTTCGTATTTAGGATAACAAGTACAAAGATAACTTAGGTGTCTTTCGAAAAAAATCGGGAGAGGAGTAACTTCAGTAGAGTATTTCATCATGAAAATTGATTGCATTCTTGGAAATACGAGGTGTGGCCATTAAATAACGAGACTATTGCTGTAAAACATTTTATTTTAAATTCATACATATTTAGTTATTATCACCTTCAATATACACCCCTCCCCTATCCCTACAACGCTCCATGCGAATTTACCATTGTTCGAAACAGTGCTGGAAATCTTTTTCTGTGAGCTCCTGCATAACGCGTGCCGCTTTTTCTTTCACAGCTTCAACATACTGAAATCGTGTTCCTTTTAATGCAGATTTGACTTTAGGGAACAGACAAAAGTCACATGAGGCCGGGTCTGGCGATTAAGGCGGATGGCCTAAAACTGTGATGTTGTACTTGGCTAGAAACGTCTTGCATTGCAGACAATGCAGTGGCTGGCGCGTTGTCTTGGTGGAGAACCACGTGACTTGTTCTTCCACAAATCGGGTCATTTTTTCCTTACTCTTTCACGAAGTTGAGCAAGCACCTCACGGTAGTAATGTTGATTAATTTTAATCGATATTTTCATCCGTTTTGGACGTGTGATGACCCCGGGGCGGTCATCATCTCCGACGTCTTCTCGGCCATCTTGGAAACGCTTGAACCACTCAAAAACTTGCGCACGTGATAAACATTCATCGCCATAAACTTCTTTTAATGAAGGATAAGTGTCAGTAGCGGTTTTGCCAAGTTTCATGTGAAATTTCACGACAATTCGTCGCTCTACTACATGTGTAGTATCATGTTTTCGGCAAAACGAATACGAAACTAACATCTCTTACACAAACGACTGTTCCGGTCAGACAGATTTCTCTACAGATACGTGAGACGCTACAATCGAAAGAGAAGGCTTTACGCTGCACAGCTGTCGGTCGTTAGGATTTTATTGAACTTTGAAGATAAGGCGCCACCACTAATCTCTACATTATCCTAATAAAGTGATGCATCTTCACGAATTGAGTGAAGAACTAAAGTTTCACAAATGAATCCGCATTTTCATTTAACAAATTCTCTTCAAATTCCGAGTCTTTTATAACTTCATAAACGATTCACTGAAATGGCTTCTTTTTTTTTTTGGAGGAGTGCCAAACTTTGACGCTTCCCTAGAATATCGCTGAAATGAACTTTCTCAGAAAAATTGTATGAAATGAAAAAAAAGATTGCTGTAACAGTTTTTGAGATTATTCCAAAAAGAGTGAATTCAAATCAATAATATGATCACATTAAGTCTATCGATTTTGAATAAAACTTAGATCGGTATCTTTAATGGCGCCTGAAACAAATATTACATCGGAAGTTTAGGAGATTTTTCTGCTGTGCTGGCTCCGGACACACATAGATATATTAAATCTGGGTTGTTGCAAAAAAATTACAGTCATAAAGGAGGATTTGCCCTACATTATAAAAAAAATTTGGAAATTTCATCTTTTATAGAAAAATAGAAAAAAATTATCAAAGTTGGGTGTTTTTCCAAGTTACGCTTTTTCGTGCAGTTTTTAACGATCAACCCTTATAAATTCAAGAATAATAATAATAATAATAACATATTTTCGCAATAAACTTTGTAAAATGAATGAATTGAAAGCTCATGTTTGCAATTTGAATAAGAGAAGCAGTACGAATTGTGAGAATTGCAGTAAAAGTGCACTAAAGTGATACAAATTGATGATTAATATTTAAATGCCCACCTTCAAAACGCATCTCTGTTGGCGAAGAAAAGTTTGTCACACTGATATACCGCACGTTTCATACTTGCCCACTAATATCCATTGAGAGACTGTAGAAAGGAAAGTGTAAAAAAAAAAAAGCCAGCGGAAGTGGAATGGTTGGAAGAGGAAGTGCAAATCCGGTTTGTCCATCTCTACTGCGGCGGCATGTTGTTGGAATGGTGTCAGTCTGTCTACTGAATGACACTGTGCATGATGATATGCTAGCTCACAGAAAGGCTCCGGCTAGTTGTTGCCGTCCACTAGGACAGACCACGGCTCAGCAAAACTTTATATAAAGATATTACTTTCCTGAATAATGAATAATATTATTGTAACAGTCCAATGTGCTTTGTGGTTATAATAATTAACCCATTTTGGGTAAACGTTATTTGCAAATACATACGAGTATACAGGGTGTCCCAAGCTATATGGATAACGACTTTTTCTCGGAAACTAAGATAGCTAGAAAAAAACTAAAAAATACGTGTTCCCTTAGTTTTTTGTTAGGAATCCAAATTTACTTTTTAAATTTTTTTCGGTGCTTCCAGAAGCGAGATACAGGCACCAACTTCATTTTTTCAAATGGGAAGGTGCTGTTTTTATTTCAGAAATAGATTCCTCTATTATTTTTAAAGAAAAATTTACTTGAACGGTTTTTTTCTGTGAGCGATATTTTAGAAGTTATGAATGAAAACATGATTCTTATAAGAAATTTCAAAATGATAATATTTTAACGGTTTTTTGATTAAATAAGAAGAAAAGTACTATTTTATTATAAATTTTACTCCTCATTAATATTACCAGAACATGCTCGAACTGGCCTCCACCATTAGAGATGCATAGACATGCTGTTTCTTGCTAATTGTCCCTTGCTGCCAAAGAAATAGATTCGGCTTTAACCGAGTTACAAGTATCTATTATTCTCTGCTTTAGTTCATCTACAGATGCAATCCCGCCTTGATTCTGATGCACCTAGATTTAGAAATGCTTTTTGATAGCCCTTCAAATTTCCTATCGAGATATCTCTTTACATGCCTGATGGTGTTATATCTATCACGGAGGCTATTCAGTGGCCACCTCTCTCACCGGATTTGACACCTATGGACTATTTCCTTTGAGGGGATACTAGAAAAACAAGGTGATTATTCATAACTTTTTTCTTTCTTTCCTTATTTCTGCTTATCGAAAAGCATTTCTAAATCTAGGTGCATCAGAATCAAGCCCGGATTGCATCTGTCGATGAACTAAAGCAGAGAATAATTGATACCCGTAACTCGGTTAAAGCCGAAACTATTTCTTTGGCAGTAAGGGACAATTGGCAGGAAAGAGCATGTCTATGCATCTCTAATGGTGGAGGCCATTTCGAGCATGATCTGTAATATTAATGAGGAGTAAAATTTATACTAAAATAGTACTTTTCTTCTTATTTAATCAAAAAACCGTTATAATATTATCATTTTGACATTTCTTATAAGAATCATGTTTTCATTCATAACTTGTAAAATATCGCTCGCAGAAAAAAACCGTTCAAGTAAATTTGTCTTTAAAAAAACAGAGGAATCTATTTCTGAAATAAAAACCGCACCTTCCCATTTGAGAAAATGAAGTTGGTGCCTGTATTTCGCTTCTGGAAGCACCGAAAAAATTTACAAATTAAATTTGGATTTCTAACAAAAAACTAAGGGAACACGTATTTTTTAGTTTTTTTCTAACTATCTCAGTTTGCGAGAAAAAGTCGTTATCCATATAGCTTGGGACACCCTGTATATCTTATGATTTCTTCGAGGTTTTATAACTTTAATTAATCTTCTTTTTGGTATTATCTTCCCAATATTGCTATCGTGTCATTCTGTCTTTATATCTGCGAAAGGAATATATTTTAATGAATTAATTTAGAAAATTGATCTAAAATACAGCCACCACTTCATCTTTATTTCAATTATTAATGATACGGTTATTTCATACGTGTTTAGTGCTTCGCTCGAGGATATGGAGGAACAGATTCTCTCACAGACAGATCAAGTATATCTTTTCATTTCCGTTTATTCTACAAAAAAAAAAGCTTGTAGAACTTGAAATCAATATTATTGATTCTCAAGGGCTTAAAAATTGCATAATATCAGAGGCTATTCTAGCTTCTTACAATTATGGTTTTATAATTGTTTTTTAAGAATTAGTTAGTACTGTAACCTTAAATTTACGAGAGCGATAGTAGAGTTTCAAAACTCTGCTTCCCCTCATTTTTATGCATTATGACGAAAAGAAGTCCGCCTAGAAATACAGCTGTTATAGAAGGTGAATTCCCTTGAACATATTGACCAATTTGGGCCCAAAAAAGTTTAAACAGAAAACCACACTTGCTTTAAACGCTTACAGGGAACATTGGTTAAGTAAAGATGATGGGCCCTTCTATTCTAAGAGATGAAGCTTTCTCCCACTGTATAGATGAGCCAGTCCTTCAATTTACAGATGATTCATAATTCTTTAGTAAATATAACCTTACACCATTTTCCAATTCATTGACACTCCTATCGTTGACACCTTGTTACTGACATAACTTAGGCTCGCATTAGCTTATTGCATAATTTTTTACGATTAAGGACATCTTGACCCCAAAAAGAAGTGCGCAAGTATGCAACCAGAACTATTTTTGAGTAGTTCGTTCACCAGATTTGCTATGATGTTAATAGACACCTTATTCCCCTTGTAAGGAATATTCGTTCTTATTGGTCACCCTAAAATTTTTCGTCCACTTTACTTCAATAACAGTAAACAAATTGATTATTGTTTTCGTACAGTAATGAAATTCAGAGCATTCGTTTAGGATCAATCAACCAATCTCATTATGAAACGTAAGAGAATTTTGTTTAATCATTTTATTTTAGTCTTATCGTTTGTGTGATTGAAACAGTTTTAATCTTTAGTCTATATCTTAAATTCCGTTTATGAACATTTTTTATGTATCTGAGATGTTAAGAATTTCTATAAAATACGATGTATTTTGTTGTAAAAAGTAATAATTTTAAAAATAAAAATTATTTGTTGAGTTACATAACGTTAAATGCGTTATTATCGAACCATTTTGTGCAACAGCTGTTGTCATGTGCAGTACTGTAGAAGAGCCAACTCTGCTTGTACGGAGATTTATCCAAAAACGAATTATAAATTTATAAAGATAACAGATTTGATAATTGTTTAGAAATTCTGTTCAAATAGATTTTAGGAAGCCCAGCGCTTAAAGAAGTGGACCTAAAAACATTAATTTGCTCGTAAATTTGAAACAATCGTAATGCTACTTCTTATTAAGGGAAGATGAGGAAGTGAAACTGAAAATCGGATGGAAACTTGTTAAAATATTGCTTAGCTATGAAACAGTATACAAGAATGAATCTAGAACCAAGTTCCAAACTTAGCAAGTTGCGGTTTAATGCTTATAATATATTATTACTAATAATTCCTTCTCTTTTTGTAGTTCTGTTTCCAAAATAGACCGACCTAATGTGTATATTCTAGCTGAGATACTGATATTGATGGCGATTGACCAAATATGCTGTTTTGATAGCCATTCTAGCTCTTACTTTCTAACAATCCTTGTACAACTGTCCAATGGTTCATAGAAATGATTTTTTTTTTTTTTATTCGAGATTCGAGTCCAGTTCGAGGTTCTTCTGAAAATAATGCCCTTGGCTTTCGCTTGATGCGTCCCTATAAATCCGCTTCTGGCTTAGGATTCAAAAATATTATTAATTAACTGAAAAAGGAATAGCAACTATTTTTCGTCCAATCACATTTTAATGTTTACCATTTTATAATGTTCTCCGTTTTCTCAAAAGTAATTGAATAATTTTTTCAAGGAAATACGAGGGTCGTTTGAAAAGTCCGTGCAAAGTCAGAGAGACAGCACCACTGGCGCGTAGCGAGGTTATGTTTAGTTAGTAGCATCTCTTGGAAGAACACACACCAAGTTTCAGCCAGATCGGTCTATTTCTTTGTGTTTGGCATTCGTTTGAATCGAGGAAGTCGAGTGATTTTCAAAAAATGGACGAAAAAGAATTTCGTGTGTTGATTAAACACTACTTTATGAAAGGCAAAACGCCTCAGGAGACTAAAGAGAAGCTTGATAAACATTATGGTGACTCTGCACCTTCGATTAGAACAGTTTATAAGTGGTTTCAAAATTTTCAGGGGGCCATATGGGCGGGCACAAGTGACGCTGAACGTTCTGGACGCCCTGTTGAGGTTACTACTCCAGAAATCATTGATAAAATCCATGATATGGTGATGGATGACAGTAGAGTGAAGGTGCGTGAGATTGCTAGTGCTGTGGTCATCTCGAATGAACGGGTACATAATATTTTGCATCAACATTTGGGCCATGACAAAGCTATCCGCAAGATGGGTGCCGCGATAGCTCACGCTTGACCAAAAACGAAATCGTGTAAGGACGGTTTGCAGCTGTTCCAGAAGAATCCGCAGGACTTTAAGCGTCGTTTCGTCACTGTGGATGAAACATGGATACATCACTACATTCCTGAGACCAAAGAACAATCTAAACAATGGGTACCAAGGGGGAATCTGCGCCAAAAAAGGCGAAGACCGTTCCTTCGGCCGGAAAGATTATGGCGACTGTCTTTTGGGATTCGCAAGGAATAATCCTCATCGACTATCTGGAAAAGGGTAAAACTATTAAAGGTGCATATTATTCATCGTTATTGGACGGTTTGAAAACCGAGCTGCAAGAAAAACGCCCACGATTGGCCCACAAAAAAGTCCTTTTCCATCACGACAACGCACCAGCTCACACCTCAGCAGTTGTGGTCGCAAAATTAATGGAAATAGGGTTCCAACTCGTTTCACATCCCCCCTATTCTCCAGACTGGGCTCCCTCCGACTACTATTTGTTCCCCAATATGAAGAAATGGCTGGCGGGAAAAAGATTTTATTCAAACGAGGAGGTGATTGCAGAAACGAATGGCTATTTTTCAGACTTGGACAAATCCTATTATTCGGAAGGGATCAACAAACTAGTGCAGCGTTGGACGAAGTGTATAAGCCTAAAAGGAGACTATGTTGAAAAATAAAAAAGGTTTACCCCAAAAAATTAAGTAGTTTTTATTTTTGCACGGACTTTTCAAACGACCCTCGTATATTTCAGTTGAACATAATTTGTATATTTTCTCCACCCACAATGACTTACCTAATTATTCTTCAATTTATTTATTTTCTAATTGTGTAAAATGTACAATCTGAAAGAATCAAAGATGAAGTCTTATTTGGCTGTATGTTGTGACAGTGGCGCTTACAAAGAACTCAGTGAACTGTTCTGGAACTGTTTGTTCCCAATAATGATGGAACACTAAATGATGTACGAGTATATAAAAACTTTTCTGACACTTGGATCTACTTTGAAACTTATCGCTGATTTTCTTTTCATGATTGTACTTTTCTCTCTCTATTCCACATCCTTGATCTTATTTTTACTTTGCTGTTTTACAATGGAAATTTAATTTTTACATTATTTTTCAATTTAATTATTAAAGTATTACGTTTCATTATGAACTGAAATGTTTACCAAATTTCTTCTGCGACAGCTGAATTCCAATTAGTTGTTGTCCCACTGCTGTTAAGAGAAAAAATTCCGGAAAAGGTAAATTTACTGTACTGCGTTTTCCTGGGAATACCTGTTTTGGAGATTATAAAACCAAATCCTCTGCAGCTGTTGAATTAAAACAATAACAGTATCTGGTAAATTAGACTCTGTTGTATTCGTATGGAAACTTGAACAAATAATGGTTAACATATGGCGCAATGTTGTAAAAAAAAAAGCAACTGGAATTTTACTAATTCCCAGTCACTTTGACCTTAACGGGTTAACTCCGCCACAAAATGAATTCTTCTAAAAACAAACATCACAAGCTATTCTTCTTCTTCTTTATCGATTTAATTATCGTTCATTGTTTTTGGTATCGAACTTTCGAGGACTAGATCATCTTTAGGGCTTATGTTATTGACAAATTAGAATGTTTTTATTTACATAATTATTGTAAGTGTCTTCAGTCAAGTTTAGTTCTTGAGGAGACAGGACAGAAGGCACGTCAAACTTGCAATAACAATGTAAAAAAATAAAAAAATATTGTAATTTATCAATAACATAAGTCCTAGGAAGATGACCTAGTTTCTTGGTCGAAACTTCAGTGAGATGTTGTCAGGTGAGTAGCACCAATGATGCGTGTTATGTTCCTACGGGTGTAGTTTTGACAGGCCCAAACCACTTGTATCAGGAGAATTTCAATTTTCCTTCAAATAGAATGCTATCACAAAATTGCGGAAGTTTTTAATGATGGCAGTAGGAGGATGTCGAAAGAGTCTTCGCGTTCAAGATTTTCAATCTATTTACGAGGGTCATGATAAAACGGACATACCAAATTTAGAGATTTGTGCTTTATTTCGACTCTGCAGCATGAGAAATAATTTGTTTTCTTGACCATGGTCAATAAATATAACTCATACCGTTTTGGCTCTGTTGAGATTTTATTTTGGTTAGTCCTATTTAAGTCGGCTAGTTCTTTAAAACCGGTTTTCTTGGCCTGCAGTTCTTCATATTTTCATTCTGGTAGGTCTTCGACCTCTCAGAGCTCAATGAATTTAGATTTTTTTGTTTCTTTTTTTTTCAGTATTAAAATCCTAAATAAGGACATGATCTTTCGAGAAAACATTCAATGTTTCAGAGTGAATTCTTTGATAAACAACAGCTACTTTAAACTTATTTCACTTTCTCACAAAGTAATTGATTCAAATGTATGAATTTTCCGTTAAGGTACGAGGTGTGTTCAAAAAGTAGCGGGAATTTTCGTTTTTTGAAAAAAATATTTATTTATTCATCTACATTAATATTGTCGCCTTCAAAGTAGTCCCCTTCGCGTACAATACACTTGTGCCAGCGCTTTTTCCAATCCTCGAAACACTTCTGAAACTCGATCTTTGTGATAGCTTTCAGCTCTTTCAGCGATTCGCTTTTAATGTCATCTATGCTTGTAAATCGACGGCCTTTTAATGTTCTCTTTATGTTTGGAAATAGAAAAAAGTCACATGGAGTCATGTCTGGCGAATATGGAGGCTGGGGCATCGTTAAAGTTTTGTTTTTGGCCAAAAATTCACGAACAAGCAATGAAGTGTGAGCAGGTGCATTATCGTGGTGCAAAATCCATGAATTGTTTTGCCACAAATCCGGGCGTTTTTTTCGGATTGCTTCACGCAAACGGCGTTGAACTTGTAGGTAGTACTCCTTATTGATTGTTTGACCTTGTGGCAAGAATTCATGATGCACTATGCCATTAAAATCGAAGAACACAGTGAGCATAACCTTCACATTCGACCGCACTTGTCGAGCCTTTTTCGGTCTTGGCGATCCAGAATGCCTCCACTGGGACGATTGAGCCTTAGTTTCGACATCATATCCGTAAACCCATGTTTCGTCACCTGTTATAACACGTTTCAGTAGATCCGCATCGTTGTCGACTTCATTGAGTGACTCTTGAGCAACTTCCATTCTCCGCTGTTTTTGTTCGAAATTCAACAATTTTGGAACAAATTTTGCTGCCACACGTTTCATACCCAAAACATCCGAAAAAATTTCATGGCATGAGCCAATTGATATGGCAACATCATCAGCGACTTCTCTGATTGTGATTCGGCGATCGTTCATAACCATTTCTTTCACTTTTTTCACGTTTTCATCGGTTGTTGATGTGCTTGGACGTCCAGGTCGTTCGTCATCTTCAACGTTTTCGCGGCCATCTTGGAAACGCTTATACCACTCGTAAATCCTTGTTTTACTCATAGCAGACTCACCATATGCCTTTATTAACATTTCACACACTTTATTTCATTTTTTACGCAAAATTTAATACAAATTCTTTGATCCATTTTTTTTAACAAACAAAAATCGCCAAGCTCGAAAAACACGTCTAACCTTAACGGCTGCCACTTAAGAAGTAAACAATGAATATTACTGAAAATTTTATCGTACTTCAGGGGCATGTGTACCAACATAATAAAAAAAAAAATTTTACAATCAGACTCTCCAAACCCGCGAAATTTAAAAATTCCCGTTACTTTTTGAACACACCTCGTACTCCACTTATATTTATTTATATGCTGAAGTAATGCAGGGTTTTGGCCAAAGATTCTTCTGAGTTGTCTAGTTTTTGAATAGCACCATCTCTTTTTCTTGAACAATGTCTTGTACAGATACTGTTTAGTTTAATCGACAGATATCCTGGAAATTGTAAGAATCTGTTTTTCAGAATATTATTTCAAATTAGTTTCCGCGATACTCTTTGCAGTTAGCGAACAATTTTAAAGGAAATTTTTAAAATTACAAATTATCAAACTTTTATTCGTATTGAAAATGTGCAATGCCGAATAATTATAAGTTGATTTCATAAGTCGTAGCATGAATTTTACTGCGCTCCTGACCTTAAGTTCATTTTCTTATATCTCAATCTTATAGTTGAATCAAAGTGACTTTGAAGCTGGAACTTGTAGTTAAGCTTTTATAGAAGAGAAACATTGTGGAGGACGTTACTTTACTACGAAGTGGCTTTTTGAAGATAGGGTTAAACGTTGCTGACCCCATGATAACATGTTGGTCGTTGAGTGAATATCATGAATATCAACAGTTCAGTTCGCCTTTAGTTTTGCTTAAAGTTCTATTGTGTAGTTATTATAAACCGATGGTAGAAAACGAAAGCAAATTGTTATTTAAGTATTGATACTTCTATGCCATTGACAAACTCTGCATTTTACAAAAGAGAATAACAAAGAAATCAGCTGGCGAATTGCTGGCATCCACCGATAGAGAGGAAAATGAGGACAACATTCGCTAAAACTCCTGTTCGAACTCAACGAGGTCTCAATCATCATTAGCCAGGGAAAACTGAATTTGAGAATTTTCTTCTTTTTTATTTCCCATCCTCTTGCTGGCAAAAGCATGTCCTATAAAAATAAGATGGAAAAACAATTCTTTATTTCAATTCAATCTCAACACTTTCCATTAACCATGTTCTTTGTCTTCAACCATTTTATGTATATATATAATTCTTGTTTAACGCGATGTTTCACATTTATTCGTCTTGTGTAGAGCGGAAGTAATTATGTACAAAGTGAAGGTCACTCTAATTAACCTGTCTGAAAGAGTTTTCGTTTAAAAAAATTCTTTTATCATTATTCAGGATCCATTAGAAGCTTCTGGTTGTTTCGAAACAGGTAGCAAACCCTTTTAGGAAAACATTTTTTAAATTGAATTTATAGAAATTTTCGTATAATATTTGTTTTTTTAATTTTCCATAGCCGGACTTTCAAGGGGAGGTTCAAGATTTAAAAGTTAAAAGCAAGTTTAATTAACTTCTATCTAACTTAAACAAAAATCTTTACAGATATATGTCACGGTAACCAAAAACTATGTCATTTGTGAACTGTCAATGTCAATCTCAAATTGGAAATTTGCATAAGATTTGCCCATGTTTCTGAGTCAATTTAGAATGATTTTCATTTTCTTTTAACAAGAGAAAGTATTATATTCGTGCAGAATATCCTCTGGAAAAATTTGCTTGAAGGTCTCGTAGAGTCAGAAAGAGTGGTCTCTTCCTGTCTGTCTGTCTAACACAAGATCTTGGTCCATACTCGTTAAACATGGAAGTATTCCATTTTACGTGAGTCTGTTTCTCAAAAATGGTGCCCACAATTTCCTTTTAAGTTTGTCGTCTGTGGGGTTCAATCAAACGCTCAAATCTGCAAAGGATCGCAGTCCTTGCAGTCTAAAATTCTTCGCTCTATAGTAAACGCTCCTTTCTACGTCACCAATCAAACCATTCACACAGATTTGAACATTCCTTTCGGCACATAAGTGGCTAAAACAAGTTACAGAAAATTCCATCTTAGCATTCAAATACATCACAATCCACTAGTTAAACATCTATCTTCCAGAAAATTTCCAGACAACACTTCCAGACGTCTTAAAAGACAGTGGCCTCGCGATCCCCTCTCTGATGAAGAGAGTCAGTAGAATGTTATTGGAGTGTTACCGCTGGGTAACTTCTCCATTCTGATATGTGTGAATGTTATTTATTGTTAACATTGTTGCTTATAACGCAAAATGCGTTGATTGTAACTAAATAATAATTTAAATAAAAAAGATTGTCGTATTCATTGAACAGATCTACAAAACTTCTGTTTGAAACCTATTTAAAAATAAAAAATAAAAATCTATTAAGGGCATTTTTGGGAGAGAAGAATTAGGGTTTTTTTTTCTAAATCGCCCCCACTTTTTTTAAAAATATATTCTGATGTCTTTCCACTTAGAACATTTTATTACCAATCACACGTGAGACTAAATTTCTAAACTTGGGAGAAAATGGATGACCAGAAATGCGCCATTGGAAGTCTAATCACAGAAGAGAGAATGGATTAAAATAGAAATCCGGCTGGGATTCACGTATCAATTCGTCGCCGGATGAAACCAAACCAAATCGACGATCTCACTTAAGGTGAGGGATACTGAATTCCACTTTAAGTGCTTGGTGGTTAAACAAATTTGTTCTAAACTAATTATTACGGAAGTTAACGACATTAGTTATGTTAAAGATTTTTATTATAATTTTCATTTCGGTGGTCCAGTCGGTTCGTTTATTTACTTATTTTATTTTATTTTTTTAGAAATCAAAGTTATTTTTAGCACTTACCTTGTAAATTGGTAACCGCATGGCCGTTTAAAGACGCGCGCGATTCAAAGTCAAATGGATATCACTCACGGCGGCACTGCTATCTATAGTGTTGGCCACGAGCAAAACTGCCACTATTATAACCGCGGGCAACTGACCTTGACAGAGGCTGACCAAGGGTGATGGTGCGGGGGAGGTATCTTGTTGAAGAGGGGCAAGTAGTGAGAAGGCAACAAACACTTGAATATCGTTGTTTGAGAAAAACCGCACACATACACATGTACAAAAACTTCTGGCCAATTATCTTCGCTGTGATTACCTATCTTCTTTTTCACAAAGTGTATTTAATGTTTTAGACGAATCCCACTCCTTCTATGGTTACTGCTCCCCTATAGTTATTAACGAAATGAACATCTCTGCAATTATGAATGGCTGTCTATGTTCAAAGAACCCTCACCAGCTAAGTAGAGTAGTGGAGATCAGTGACTGGTTTAGATTGAAGACGACAACCTCAACGGAATGTAATTTCCTAAATATTCTGAATTCCACTAAATATCAATTTGTCTAGATCTACACTATTGAGTGTCACACTTAAATCGTCTTCTTAGTTTATTATTTGGCACGCGTTCGTATTAAGAAAATTCTTTGGTAATTTTCTTATTTATTAGGATATAATAAAGAGATTTTTCGTGGCTAAACATTTCAAAAGCAGAATCATAAATAAAATAAAGGGAACTACATTAGTCTTCCATTTCACCCTTTATGTTGAGTGAAATTTGGAATGAAAGAGAAAAACGCGAGAAACTCAAAAATATTTTTTTTTGATTCTGATTGCAGCATCAAAAAGGCGTTTTAAAATTAATGTTTGCCCTTTGTCTGTAGGAAATTATCTTCAAAGGCTTACTGGAGGAGACAAATGGCCGCAGTTTGCTACTATTCTAGAAGTTCCTGCCAAGAGCGAATTGTTCTATCTGGAGCTAGAGCTTGGAACCACTATTTAAGTAAATTTGCAATTTTACTTCTGAGATTCGTTTACAAATAATTCAAATTTATTTTATAACGTTTATTCAAATGCCGACATTTTGGCAAAATTCATGTTGGCTACTTTAATGCCTAATAACATGTAAATGGGTACAAAGAATATAATCTTAGAATACAAAGTGTGTAATTTAAATATAAAATAGCAGAAGTTTGGAAATTTATGAAAAGATTAAGTTTTTAAGGTTGGATTCGTTGGGCTGCATCCACACAAGAATACTTCCTTTAGATTATCCACCATTTCTTAAACAAAAAAATATATATCCAAACTTTTACATAGGCACAATATAATCTGAGAACACAAAAACACCATTACCTTACACAAACTTGACCCTAAACTGAAAACAAAACCATACCTGCAGTTATTTTCAGAATGGTGAAAAAAAATTGCCCCGTTTCTAACCTTTGGAAACCTTTTCAATGTCAAAAAGAAAATTACGTACAATAATAAACTACAAAAATTACAATAATAACATTTACAAAAAAATATAAAACCTGTACAGACAAAGGTCAAAGTCTGTGCAAAACATTATTTTAGAGTTTTCTAGTATTGATGTTACGACCAGCAATGATTAAAAAAAAAAAAGTAGGTATCTCCTCAAAATGATTTATTAAAAAAGAAATATAGATACATCTACAATAACATTATTGAAATCTACCCACTGTAATCTGCAAACACCCTCAACTTTACGGTTGTACCCAAGTATTCTTTATTTTCTTAAGTATTCTTAATTTTAAAGTTATTCTTTATTCTTTCTTTCTGATAAGAAACTCAGAAAAGTGACTAATTTGAGTCTAAAAGGTTACAATATTTTTTTATAGGGCATCGTGTAAATTTAATTCAATAATTGGAGGATAGGAATTGAAGAATAGGAATCAATCGGAAGAAAAGGCGCCTTAACAACGGCTCTGGCTCCTCCTCTTCTCCACAATATGATCTTCACCATAGTCATGCACAGATGACCACTAGGTACTCCCAAATGGTGCTAAAATAAAAGCCAACGAGTCTCTCATATTAATCTTTTGGTTTCAGGTGGCTTCACTTGTACTTGCTGATTTTCAAAAGCTGTTTTAGGATCAGTTGGTGAAGATTGGATTGTACTAAAAATGTAAAGGTAGAGGTCACTTGAGGATTATAGTTTGGTGAGAAGAATGGTCTCAAACAAGGACCCTGAGCGGAAGAACTTTAAATTGGAAAAGGTAATAAATAAGAAGTAAAGCTAATGCAAAGATCATAGTCATTGGAAATGTTTTTCAGGGGACATTTACAATCAGAGAAACAGTTTTTCCAAAACACCACTCCGACAACTTCTTGAAAATAAATGGAAAATTTGGTAAATTTATAGTTTAAAAAAAAAAAGAGAGTTAAAATTGTTAATATTTTTCCTTTAATGAGCCAGAAAATAATAAGGAAAAATTTAAATCTAACTTAATTCTAAATTTATGGTAACTGGAAGAAAATAGGTGAAAAGTCCTATTTACAATCTATGTGTATTCAAGTGGCGTGCTCAGCACGTAGTGGAGGGGGCCACATCGTTATCTCCTTCATGGACCAGCTAGCACACCACTCTGTAGATGTTCTAACCTAGGAACCATATTTTCTGAAAAACCCTTTACACGTTATTCAAGAATTTATATGGATCTAGTTTTTGATGGCGTTAATGTCATTCAGTCTTTTTTTACATGAGAGATTTCTGGAATCAATTTATTCCTCTGGGTTGCACTTCTTCATGATAATGTCTTTTCTTTTTATTGAAAAAAAACCATGTACTTAAAAGTTTATTGGACAGAAGTATTAGGCCGTATTTGCAGAAATACAGTAACGAGTTCACGTTTGGAGAAAAGGATGCTTAATCTTTATATTTCAATAAATTACATTATTATTATTATTAAAACTTAGGATTCCAGATTGGCGAGGAATCGGTCAAATAAAAAACAAACTTGTCTTCTTGCCAACGTTTCGACAAATATATTGTCCTCTTCAGGGCGTGGCTATGCGGGTTGGTTGAGTTACAGAAACTGGTTGGCAAGAAGACGAGTTTGTTTTTTTTTAACCGATTCCTCGCCAATCTTGAATCCTAAGTTTTAACAATTTACGGTCTCGAAACCTATATATTCATTATTATTATTTATTTATTTATTCATTTTTTAAAATGATTTAAGGCGCGTCAACATCTAAGGTTATTGGCGCCCGGAACTTTTTTTATTATTATTATTAGTATTATATTATTATTATTATTCCCTTCTGAGTGGGCCGGAAGAAAGCATGGCGAGGTCGACTTCTACCTCACCCAGTTTCTTACAGGGCACGGGTGTTTCACCTCTTACCTGTGTAGGATGGGAATAGTTGGAGACCCGTCATGTGTCTTCGGAGACTCTGACCTCGATGACGCCCATCACACATCCTTTTTGTGTGATAGGTGGGTGCCGGAGAGGGAGAGCTTGGAGGAAGAGATCAGAAGAATCACTCCCGAGAACATAGTAGGGATGATGCTCTCTCACAGAGACTGCTGGGACCGGGTGGCGACCTTTGTGAAGGCAGTCTTGATAAGGAAGAAGCAGGAGCTGGATTTCCGTCTGCTCCGGTCGTTCCAGAGAGGTATAAAAAAGGCCGGTGGGAGCTCGTATGAGCTATTGTGAGGCACCACCTTGAAGTAATGCGTTAGTGGTCCCTAGGTGGGTTTCTGTGCCTCTAGACGAGGTGGGTTTTTTAGTGGGTGAGGTGGGTCCATAAAAAAAATATTATTATTATTATTGAAGGGATTGTCTGCAGTGCAACGAAGAGGGGTCCTTCGTATAGCTTCTGCTTACCGAACAGTTTCGATAGAGGCAATTGTGGTGGTGGCCGAGGTTATCCCGAGCTCAGGAGCGAAAGGCCATATATGAAAGAACAGGAGAAAACCGATGGCTAATTAAAATGGAGGCAAGACGAGACACTCTGAAGTCCTGTAACAAGGCAGCATGGACAAGAGTGTTGATTGAAGGATGGTATGATAAGAAACATGGTCAAGAATATGTCTACTTGACTCAGTTTCTAATCGGTCATGGCTGCTTTAGGAAGTATCTGAACACCATGAGAAAAGTAGAAAGTGCTTGCTGTGTTTATTGTAAGGAAGTTCAGGACTGTGCCCGGCACACATTGTTCGAGTGTAAGAGATGGGACTAACAAAGAATGGAACTGGAGTTGGAGATAGGGAGCATTACCCCTGAGAATATCGTGGGCAAAATGTTAGCCGTGAAGTCCAATTGGACTAAGGTGGACAAGACCGTCTGCGATATTTTGAAGAAGAAGAAAGTGGAAGAGGAACACTTCAGCTAAAATGAAGGAAAAATGACGGAGTGTATAGCGTTGTTCCTGGTCCAGCCCGAAGTAATGTGATAAACGGTCCTGGGCTGGTTCCATCCAGGAAAACGAGGAAGTGAGGTTTTTTAGTGGGTAGGAATCCCACATAACCTTTCGCATCGGTACCTTTATGAAGGTTTCCCTCACTTAAATAAAAAATAAATTAAAAAAAAATTATTATTATAATAGTTCTTCTTGTTTTATTCCAGGCGTGTCAACATGAGGGGATTGGCGCCTGGAGCCTTTTTAGTGCAATGCTGACCTTCGGACGGTGACACCTAGGGCAAAAAATGTAAGGGCCACCACCTGTATTCTTTCCGCAATCTCCGATTGCGAAATCAGCATTAAAATATTTATTTTTAATTAAAATTGTTGGTTTTAACTTATAAATATTGGATTATTGTTAAATCATATTTGTGCTTTTCATAATTCATGCTTGGATATGTTAAGCACAGTTTTGAGTGGGTCAGATCTATCTGGCCTTATTGCTAAGTAAGACTGGTGGGCAGAATAACTGTCAGGTATGACCAAGTTCATGGGTTTTATGTTAGTGGGTTCTCAACATGCTTTCTCTAAATTAGATTAAATCGCTCTGAAACTACTCAGAATTATTTATTCTTTTATTTTCATTTCTGCCTGTAGTGGTCTAATTCAAAATTTAAGAGCACTGATCGCCTTGTTGTTTCAAATAAATTGTTTTTGCATCAATCGAAAGAGTGATCGAAAACTTGCTTTGATTTAGGTCTGAATTCTATTTCTAATATTTTTGGAATTTCTCTCCGGGTATTCCCTAATTGTTTTAAGAAAGGGATTAGTAGATCGTGTTTGAATCCATGCACTCCAGCTGCCTTCAAATTTACCCTTCTACCTAATTCACGTAGTTGATGGGTAGAACTATCTACAAAGAGAAATTTAATAAAAAATTCTTAGGATGAAGGGACCAGTAATTGACTTGGCACCAGTAATTGACACCCCTGCAACAAAAGGGTATTATAAGGGATATGAGCCGTTTTTAGTGGTGATTCTTTCAATTTCGTTCTTAAGAAGGAGGATTGATAAGAAAATAATTTTTCTTTTTTCTTATTTTTCGTTTATTTGTTCATACATTAGTGTGGTTATAAATGTTCTGTTATAATTAGTATTACTTGTAGATTTCATTTATGTAGTTTTTGTTTTAATTATAAGAAGCATTGAGGATTAAAATGGGGCTGTCAATCACTGGTCCTTGAAACGGCAATTTGCCCAGTAATTGACATGTACATATGTCAATTACTAGTCCTACAGCTTTTTTTTTTGGGACCAGTGATTGACTACCTGGGAAAATGATAAGATAGGTAGATAAATTTTATTATAATTAAGAATTCAATACATTGAAAAATAAAATCATTGATAAAAATCGGCAAAATAAATAGTAAAACTTCCAACAAAATATGTTTAAATTAATGAATTAGCAAATGTACGTCTTATTTCAAGAGGGCATGCAGAATGATTATTCTGTTGAGATCAGCAATGTATGAACCACAAACTGGAGTAGTCGAGACCGCCGAACAGCTTCCGAGGCCTTCGAGATTGATAAAAACGACGCCCACTTATCGGAGTTGGAAAATCTCCTATTCTCCCTCAATTTTTTCTTAAGCAGTCAATTACTGGTCCCTTCACCCTAAATTGTATTTTAAAATTAAAATTTTAAATGTTTCGTACAAGTTAACTGTAATTAGTCTTTTAATTTGATAAAAGCAATTAATTTGGACCCTAAAAGTAGGCTAGTCTGTATTGAACGTTGTTAGGGTATCAAAATATCTCGAAATATAATAAACTTGAAAACCCATTATTCCCTAGCCTAGTGGAACCCCAATAGATCAATTATACAGATGAAGTAGGGCTCTAAAAGTTCCATTTAATAACAATAGTGGGAAAATGACGGACTTCGTTAATGTACAATGTACATAATATATATATATATATATATATATATATATATATATATATATATATATATATATAATCCAATTAATTTCATAAAACAATATGAATTATTTCCTAGTACTTTCCAGTATTAATTGAACACAATAATGTTGGGTTAATTGAATCACTGCCATAATGAGCTAGATTAGTGTTAAAACATAATGTAGTTTAGGGAGGCTGCGAATTTCCAATTTCAACTAATCAAAGCGCCAGCTGGAATGTGACGATTATTGTTGAGGGATTCAGCGCCTCACTAATTTATCACGATTGACCGATCCATATTGCGTTTTTTTCTCTCCTCTGTTCCTGATTAATAATTTGTGATTATCCAATAAATGTAAAGTAATATTACTATAATTTGTGAATTGTATAAATATATATCTCCTTAACAAAAACTTACAGTTTTAAAAGTTAAGTATAAGGGTTGATTAAACGCCAAAAGGTACACAAATCAGCTAGTACCCAACATTTCATTCATGCTTAGTTCATATAATTTAAGTAATTTTGCTGCATTAACTTTTCCTTCACATTTTTTAGAATTTATTAGATGTCACAGGCCCTTATGCTGGCCATATTTATCTACAAAATATTTGTTCAAGTAGCACTGTAGATTGACTTTAATATCTATTAATCTATAATAATCAAACTATTAATTACAGGTTAAAAAATTCAAAAACTTTTTGAAAAAATGCTTACATCAACATACATCAATGATTTTGTTTATTTTATTTATTTATTTTATTTTATTTATTTTTTTAAATCGTCTGTTTAAGTTCATTCTTCGATTAAAGTAATTGTTATTTTATGTAGTAGCCAAACGTTTATAATTAAAGGTAATAATTATCTGGCTTTATCGCAAATAATATGGTTTTCTTCAATTACATTCTAAATGGAGCTGTTCTTCTCACAATGTTGTATACATGTAATATAAAATAAATGAGATATGCATACGTTTAGGACATCTAATTGTTCCAGTATTTTACTATAAGTAAAATTAGGGGGTCTAAATTAAATTACAATTGAGAAATGAATCATTATTGTTGAATAATCTACTTGTTATTAACTGTGTGTTATTTGTGCTCACGAATATTTCGGTAAAACGAATTCAACACTGAAATATTCTTTTAAATTCGTGATTCAAATTTAAACAGTAGCCGACTCTAACTTTGTCTTTTTCTACTTTTGCATATATCGTATATATGTGACATCTCAGAATAAAGGGCAAATTAAAGCTAAATCCGAAGAATAATTCGGAATAGAGTTAAAATAAAGTACCTATTTAAAAACGGATATAATATACATTTTATCATAATTATAACAAAATAATATTATGAATGAACTGGCCAGCATAAGGGTCTGTGACATCTAATAAATTCTAAAAAATGTGAAGGAAAAGTTAATGCAGCAAAATTACTTAAATTATATGAACTAAGCATGAATGAAATGTTGGGTACTAGCTGATTTGTGTACCTTTTGGCGTTTAATCAACCCTTATACTTAACTTTTAAAACTGTAAGTTTTTGTTAAGGAGATTTTTGTACCTTTTGGATAGATTTTCATTTTTGTCTATTTTGCGAAGTTACATATCTGCTTTACAGATTTGTTTAAAATTTGGAATAAGCAATTCTATCATTATAACCTGAAAAGTTGTTAAGTCGGAACCGTAACTACCACTGGAGAGATCTTTATAAAGAATGATTATAGTTGCCATCCTCAATAACAATTTTTTTGAGAAAGCGTTTTGAATAAAATAGGAAGGTATTTGTACGTAACTAGCAAAATTAAACTGCGATTTCAGTACTTCCTTTTAAGAGGAGTAAGAAAAACAAACTGCGATTACAGTACTTCTCCCTAAAAGGCAAAGATTTTGAATCGAACGACAATTCATTGATGTAAATCGGTTCACCCATTGATAATTTTAACAGTTGCAAGACTTCCTCTTAGTAGGTGTAAGAGCACGATGGCACTTCACTGCCACGTAGAGGACCTTTAATCACTTCTTCGTGCTAAATTTTATCAAAAACGGACTAAGCGTTATGGAAATATTGGTAATAATAGTTTTAGAAAGGGCTTTACTTGGGTGGGGCAAACTCCCCTCCTTATGAGGCGTAGCGTCGAGACTTTTAAAATGCAAATCTGTACAAAATTTCGATTCGAATGACACTTTATTCATGAAAATCAGTTCACGTGTCGATAATTTGAAACGACTGCTATACTTCCCCTTAACAAGTGTAAGATTAGATCGTCGCTTTAATGTTATGTAGGGGAGCCCTAACCCTGTCATCCTTAAATAATTCATATTGTTTCTTTCATTGATTTCATTTTTGATGATTTTTAGAAGCAACTTCATCGATTTTTCCTTCATCTTTGTGAATAATCAATTATTTTTGGGTTTCTGTATGAGGAATGCTAGATGTCATTTGGCAAGTTGGGGTTGGTGATTTGCAGTAAACAAAGCCGTATGAGTTCTTTTTTGAGTGTGTTAAAGTCTGGAGTCGTGCACTCAGTGCAGCTTGCAGTAAAATTTAATCAGGCCTCTACTTTCTCCATTCTTCCATTTCCTTTTTCTTCCCCTATTTTTTCACTGACGTCAATGAAAACATTATTTTGTGTTTGAGTTAAATAATCATTTTGAATATATGTTATTACGCCGTAACTTAATCTGGGAAGTTTTGTTACGAAGTTGTGTTTATTAGTGGATATAAAAGTTCATAATGTTTTCTTTCCCAATAAATGGTATAATTTTGGGTGTAAACTGTTGCTGGCGCCGGGCTATTATTATCATCCCACGTTTTGAGTATGTTTTTATGGTAGTACAGGCATTAAAAATAAACTTTCCAGTGTAGCGCCATTATTCCCCCATGCTATTTGAGACCATAACCCATAACTGTTAAATGTAATATCCCGGTTATAAAAATTTGACAAACAGTGTGCAAACATACTGGCCATTACAAAAATCTAAATTCTTACTACATCCTGCTCAGTGAAATAAAAAATAAATGAATGGAGAGATTTACATTTAATTAGGGAAGCCCCAGTACTTAGCATGTGCCAAAATATTGCTGTAAATTTGCAGCAGGACTGACATTTATGGTAGAAAACTTGCTATTCATGCTGCCACATAGCATACGAATGCATGTTTTAAGAGAAGGTTATGGTCCTTATCTCAAGCAGCTATACAAACCCTTTCTACTCTTTAAGGGTTTAAAATGTGTTAAAAATAGGGAAGTAGTGGACTTCACACAACATTACGAAAGGAAGAAAATAATTTGATGCTGTAATTGTTACGGAATAACTTTAGAATATTAGGAAATAGACAGACAGATCGGTAGCCGTCAGATCTTCGGATCAAAAACCAAAAAAGATCTTTTCGAACGGTAAGCTCTGGAAAGAAGATAGCTGTCAGTAAAGAAAAATGTACTGGAAAAACTGGCGATCCTACTATTGGAAGTTCAATGGATAATGACCACTGCGGCAATGAGATCGCTATGTTATTGATAATCGTGAAGTCATAAGACAGAATTTAACTCAGAGCTGTCTGGCGCAGCCAGAGATTGATGTTGGGAAACGAAGATTGTAGATGACAAGACTGTAAGATGCTGGACAGCCTGGTTGTTAGCGTTTTACATAAAAAAGTTCACATTCCTGAATTAAATTAGAGAATTAGGACCTTTACTCCTGCAAATTTCACGGAAGTTTTTAAGTATCCTTAATACCAAATGAATTGGTTTTGTTATAAATTTGCTTAATTTTTTATTATTTTACAGCATCTATTTGGCCATCCGGCTTCTGTCAATCTAATATAATTTAGGATTTCAGGCATGCACGCCTGCATTAGTATCTAAAAGTTTCTCCTGTAGACCTAGGCAACTGTCAAGACAAAACAATTTTGGTGATAGACCAGGTCTGGCGAAAAAAAAGCGAACATGATTCCCATCAACAATTTCGAACCAACACGTTTTTAGATAACCACGAACACTCTCAGCTATCTGAAACTTTTGCTACAGTCCACTCAAACCTTTCCTAGAGTCCCTCTCAGAGCCCTACCATTGCCTAACCTCCACTGTTCTCTTTCCTCTGTTCCGCATTATTATTCCTATGAGGCGATTCTTTTTGCAGCAATCATAGAATTTGCTTCAGCAGAGTTCTGGTATTTACCCGCCTTGACGCAGACTTTCAATAAAATCTTTCTTTTTTTCTATTACTTAGTTGCTGATGGAAAAATTCTTCCTCAAAGTCTCTCATGCATCTAAGTAGGAGAAGCACACTTAAGGTTACTACGAAAGTGAAGGGTATTCTAACAAGTTCCTGATGTTCTTCTTTTATCTCTATTGGGAGTATGAGTAGGATTCTTCTGATTTTTAATATAAATCTTGCTGTTCCTAGTACAATTTCTTCAAATCCCTATTCTCTGGTTGTTATTGCTGTCCTCTCCTACCAAGCACTGCTACCAGTTTCTTGAAAAAAAATAACCTTCTCTCCTTAATAGAATATTGCAAACAAACTTATTTCATACAAAACAATTGCCTTTAAGAATGTCAATATTTACCAAATCCATTTCTTACAATCCGTAATCTCATGCACAATTTATTAATGCGTTAAAAAATAATACTTCACAATTCTTCATAATTCTATTCCTTTGTCAAAGATTAGACACTCTTCCTCCTTAAAAAATTATTCTTTGGTTTAGGTTACAACTTATCCCGCACTTCCCTCAGATGCGCCGTTAGCCCCCTTTGATCTTTTTAAATTAATTTCAAACCCTTTTCAATTCGGTGAATTTCTAATTTTTCAAAGTCATCCGTATGTGTAATCACATTTGCTTATGTATTTAACGAAGTGTCAAGTTGAAAATATACGCATATTTATACATAATTAAGATATTTTGAAGCCACACATTTATTGGTTATAAATCTCTCTATTTGAGAAATTAATGCAGACGGACTTTTTTATATTTTTCTTCTAGAATAAATTTGACTAAAAGAAGAAATTAAATCTTCCAGCACAAAGAAAAAAAGATCATAGAAAGGAAAACAAGCAAAAAGTGAAATAATAATAATAGTCCTTGTCTTTCTTTGTCAAAATAGTGAAAAAAGAATACAATATAAAGAAGCGAAATAAAATAAATAAAATTATTCTTCTTCTGTACAAATAGAGTGGAGCTGGACCAGGAACAATTCTAGTGAATCTAATCACTCAATTTTCTTTTGTTTTTTTGTCTCTTCTCTTGCAAAATTATCTTAGAAATGAAATTATAATGAAATGTTCAATTGTTGAAAAAAGGCAATAATAATAAAATATCGAGGCAAGGGATTAGCTCAGCGAATAAAAGCATGCGATCCCTTGCTCTTCGGTTTTCAATAGCCTATTACAGGTGTCTCCGGTGATGGTGATAAAAGGTGTCTTTAACGAGAGAACACTGGCCAGAAGCTGGCAGTTCCCTGTGGGCGCCGATTACTTCAGAGCTGTGTTTACATGCCTTAAATTAAATTCTTATTTATGCATAAAATTTTGTTAATTGCGCATCTACCTTTGCGATTATGGATGCCCGAAGCTTTTTCAGTGCACTCCCGGCCTCTGGGACAGTATTCTCTCGTTACAGACAACACTATCCATCAACGGACAGTGAGCTGTAAGAAGCTCCTAGGAAGAGAAAATCTAATGGCCAGTAGCTTGGATCCGAAGCCTGGATTTCCGCTTCGGACTTTATCACAACAATGATTATTGTTATTAGTTGTAGTTATTGGGAGAGTTCGCCTTGCTTTTTCCTCGCTCTGAACCCCCTTGACCTTTGTGAACCTTGAACTTTATGTTGTAAAATCAAGATTTTCCTCAGATATTCAGTTTCTATCCAAATTGCTGTTTACTTTACTTATAACTCATTTAATATTGTCGTAATCTGTAGCAGAATTATTAGAATCAGAAAGTGAATATTTCTGCTTGCATTTATGCAGGTAGTTTATATGAAGTCATATTGCAGCCTGATAGCCCTAGTTTTCAGCTGTGGACTTGTTAGCAATTAACTTTTTTTCAAAGCTATTTTTGGCTTGGAATAAATTATAATAAATCGATGAAAACTGTTAATAAACAAATTACTTCTAATTAAAATGTAAAATTTTTAATTAATATTCCGGGTAAAATCTTATTAGCATAAAAACTTGCTGAATAAAGTGGTAAAGACCAGTTACACGAACAAGATGTACGACGGAGAAAGTTGTCCAAAGAATTATTATAATCCCTGTCTTTATTTCCTTAATTATGCAATCAATTTAAGAAAACTTTTATTTTATTAAAAATGAATTTTAGGAATATTTTCTTTTTGTTACGTTATAAAATATTGTTTTTAAATGTTTGTAAGGTGTTAAATGGTGAATGAATAGCACTGATAACTGTTTAATTTTAATAGAAAATGTTTTAATTTATATTTTCTTAATAAAAGAAGATAATAATAATAAAAAAAAAACAAAATGGTCCCTTACTATTCTTTATTTAGTTAAAAGTACGAGGGTCGTTTGAAAAGTGCGTGCAAAAATAAAAACTACTTAATTTTTTGGGGTAAACCTTTTTTATTTTTCAACATAGTCTCCTTTTAGGCTTATACACTTCGTCCAACGCTGCTCTAGTTTGTTGATCCCTTCCGAATAATAGGATTTGTCCAAGTCTGAAAAATAGCCATTCGTTTCTGCAATCACCTCCTCGTTCGAATAAAATCTTTTTCCCGCCAGCCATTTCTTCATATTGGGGAAGAAATAGTAGTCCGAGGGAGCCAAGTCTGCAGAATAGGGGGTATGTGAAACGAGTTGGAACCCTATTTCCATTAATTTTGCGACCACAACTGCTGAGGTGTGAGCTGGTGCGTTGTCGTGATGGAAAAGGACTTTTTTGTGGGCCAATCGTGGGCGTTTTTCTTGCAGCTCGGTTTTCAAACGGTCCAATAACGATGAATAATATGCACCTGTAATAGTTTTACCCTTTTCCAGATAGTCGATGAGGATTATTCCTTGCGAATCCCAAAAGACAGTCGCCATAATCTTTCCGGCCGAAGGAACGGTCATCGCCTTTTTTGGCGCAGATTCCCCCTTGGTAACCCATTGTTTAGATTGTTCTTTGGTCTCAGGAGTGTAGTGATGTATCCATGTTTCATCCACAGTGACGAAACGACGCTTAAAGTCCTGCGGATTCTTCTGGAACAGCTGCAAACCGTCCTTGCAACACTTCACACGATTTCGTTTTTGGTCAAGCGTGAGCAATCGCGGCACCCATCTTGTGGATAGCTTTGTCATGTCCAAATGTTCATGCAAAATATTATGTACCCGTTCATTCGAGATGCCCACAGCACTAGCAATCACACGCACCTTCACTCTTCTGTCATCCATCACCATATCATGGATTTTATCAATGATTTCTGGAGTAGTAACCTCAACAGGGCGTCCAGAACGTTCAGCGTCACTTGTGCCCATATGGCCACTCCGAAAATTTTGAAACCACTTATCAACTGTTCTAATCGAAGGTGCAGAGTCACCATAATGTTTATCAAGCTTCTCTTTAGTCTCCTGAGGCGTTTTGCCTTTCATAAAGTAGTGTTTAATCAACACACGAAATTCTTTTTCGTCCATTTTTTGAAAATCACTCTACTTCCTCGATTCAAACGAATGCCAAACACAAAGAAATAGACCGATCTGGCTGAAACTTGGTGTGTGTTCTTCCGAGAGATGCTACTAACTAGTGATGGGCTATTTGAGCGGACTCGTTCCATTGGAACGAGTCCGATGGTGGAACGAGTTGATTCAAATCCCTATTTTTAAAAAAAGTGATTCCGCCCCGCCCCAAAAAATTTAGGCAAATAAAAATGAAAATGAGGCAGCAGAAGGTTTGGAACGATTAAACATAAGAACAAATGTCACGCAATTTATTATATTATTATATCATTAAATGTTAGCTTTCCCAGTTAATAACAAAACTATATTTCTTTAACACACATTGAGTACTATCCCTAATTTCCAATTGCTCTGATAAATATAAAATTAACAACGTAATACAAATATTAACACAAAAATAGGCTAGTCAAATATAAATTAAAGCAATGCAGTTTTGTCATTATCTAGCTTGACCACTAGAAGACTGGAGTTAACTTACTTCAAGAGTATTCAAGGTAGAGAAACGGAAATGGGTAGGAAATTATTCCATAAAAATTCTAACCCTTCAAAATTATAATTACTCATAATATTTATTAACTAAGAATTGAATATCAAGCTTTTAAAATATTATCTTATTGTTTTACAAAAAGAAAAAGGTGTGTGCTTAATCTTAAACTTAGCGCTGGACACTCTTACTCTCATCTTCATTGGCGTAAGCTTGAACGTGTACATGTCAGCTAGACGGTCAAAGTAAAACTGGGCCAAAATTTAGTATTACCTAACTGGTTTACTTAGTGTAGTATCCCTCCCACTCTATCACCTATTTCACAAACATTCATCGATTGAAAATATTTTTTAGTTAAATATTCGTTTCATTGGAATACAAAAAACATTATAACGCTTTCTTAAGATGATTTGAATTTTTAAAATTTGTTTTTGTCCATTACTCTTATAAAATACGAAGAATTTCAAATAAAATATAATATACAAACACAGAATGATCTAGTGTGCAGGTGGAGTCAGTCGTAGTTACCATGACAACGGAACCGTTAAACGACTCTGGCCCAGTTCTAGCATTTTCATTGGTTAAATCCACTGGAGTTGGTGGAGTCGAATCCGGAGTGATTTAAATCCTTTTGAAACCGGACTCGTTCCATTTTTTCGTTCACTGAATCTAGCCAATAGAAATTGCTGGAGCTGGAACCGGAGTTGTTTAACGGTTCCATTGCTATGGTAACGAGGACTGACTCCACCTGCATACTAGATCATTGTGTTTGTATATTATATTTTATTTGAAATTCTTCGTATTATATAAGAGTAATGGACAAAAACAAATTTTAAAAATTAAAATCATCTTAAGAAAGCGTTATAATGTTTTTTGTATTCAAATAAAACGAATATTTAACTAAAAATTATTTCCAATCGATGAATGTTTGTGGAATTGGTGATAGAGTGGGAGGGATACTGCAGTAAGTAAACCAATTAGGTAATACTAAATTTTGGCTCAGTGTTACTTTGACTGTCTCACGGTCATGTACACGGTTAAACTTACCCAATGAAGATAAGAATAAGAGTGTCCAGCGCTATGTTAAAGATTAAGCACACAGCTTTTTCTTTTCGTAAGATAATAAGATAATATTTTTAAAGCTTGATATACAAGTCCTAGTAAATAAATATTTCTTTATTTATGAGTAATTATCATTTTGCTTGAAGGGTTAGAATTTTTTTTATGGGAATAATTTCCTACCCATTTCCGTTTCTCTACCTTGGATCCTCTTGAAGCACGTTAACTCCAGTCTTCCAGTGGTCAAGCTAGATAATGACTAAACAGCATTGCTTTAATTTTTATAATTGACTAGTCTATTTTTATGTTAATTTTTGTGTTACGTTGTTAATTTTATATTTATCAGTGCAATTGGAAATTAGGGATAGTACTCAATGTGTGTTAAAGAAATATAGTTTTGTTATTAACTGGGAAAGCTAACATTTAATGATATTTTTTAATAAATTGCGTGACATTTTTACTAATGCATAGGGTAAGTACAGAGACCGGAATCGGTGAACGAGTTGTTGGAATCGATTCCAACCCTGGAACTGATTCAAATCCAACGAGTCCAAAGACGGACTCGTTCTGCCCATCACTACTACTAACTAAACATAACCTCGATACGCGCCAGTGGTGCTATCTCTCTGACTTTGCACGGACTTTTCAAACGACCCTCGTAAAAGAATGGTTACGTTTCTCACGCGTTGCCAGCTTCTTTCAGACATTGTTACTTCTCAACTTTTAGTCAAATTTTGTTGGACTTCCATTAAAATATGATCAGTCAAGAAGTTGCATTTTATCATTTTAAAAACCATTAGAGATGAGGTGTTGGTCATTTTGCTAATTTAGCTGTGAATTTATTTCGTGTGAGTCTAGGAAAATGGCCTCTCCTTTTTGGTCTCGAAAATAACTGAAAACACAACTAAATTATTATTTTAATCGTTTATTTAGTTAAAATTAACATATTTATTGCATTATAGGTAACAAGGATAATTATAATAATATACGAGTACAACATGCACAAAACACTCAGGAGTGTAGAAGTTTCCCAGTTGTAAGGGGCTTCAACATTTCTCTGTCTATTGACTGTCGTCGTCATAGAGGAGATCGAGAGGCCTTAAACTTTTAAGATGTCTTGGAGTGTAATCTGGAAATGTCCTGGAAGGAGGAAGGTGTTTTATTAGTGGTAGAGGTGAGTTTGTACGTTAAAATGGAATTTCCTTAAATGTGTTTTGGAGGAATTCAGCTAAATCAATGAACAAAAAATTACTCGAGACCAGGTGATTTTTTTAAAATGATAAAAAATGTTTTACTATAGACTAAATAAAGAATGGTACGACCATCCTTGGTTAGCAATTGTAGCGCAAAACGTTGGTAAATCTCAACACCGATCTGATCACTCTCTAGATGAAGGATGAAAGGCCGAAAGGGATACCATAACCATGCGTGTGACTCAAGGATAAAATCAGAGATAGATATTTAAGAAAAGTTCCACTCAAGGGTGTGAAGTTTGTGTATCAATAACAAGAAAATAAGATTTCCTTTTATGAACTGCAAGAGATGGTCAGACAAGAATCTATTCTGAAACTTTCTGAATGAAGCTTAATAACGCAAACATTTTATTTATAACTTTTCTAAATCTTTATAATATTTTGTGAGAAAATCTGACTGCTGATAATTCGCAGTTTTGTCGCTTGCTATATAGGAGTAGGAGGTGAATGTACCGAAGAGTAGCGAGACTGGATTAGTGTGGCTACTCACGTCAGCCTTCCTGATAAGAAGAACGAGTTACAAGACGCCTGTAGAGGTTACCTAACCAGCGACTGCAAATGATAATATACCTCATATTATTGATTCAAGCCACAGGTAAAGAAAGTTTAATTGAGCAATGTATTCAGTAGATTTATTTTTCTTCGATTTCGACAGTACAAAGGTTAAGCCCAGATAAATTGAAAATAAATAAGAAAAACTATACTAATGATACAGATTTTAGTTGTTCATGTTTTACTGAAAATATCCGTATTAGGGCTTCCTGAAAAAAGTGGTTATTATAAATTCATTTTTTTAATGTATGGGTTTGATCGTGCATTACTCCTAAACTGAAAATGTAGTTCAAATTAGGTTGTAATGTTCCTTCAGGAGACACGAAAATAAGGATAAATTGATATTCAAGGTTTTTGAACCGAATACCATAAACGATGTTTATTAAAATTGATCTTCTCACAGCATATGTGGGTACGTGCAAATCTATAAGTTGATTATTTCTTTCTAATTTAAATAGTACGATAAAATTTTGCCTCAAGTAATATAACTGTTCTGAACAAATAATGAAGGCTGGATGGGTCCAGCGTTTTAATCGCTCTAGAGAAAATCTTTTTTCTCTTCTAGAAAGGTAATTTTGATGATGCTAAATGCTTTAAAATGTAATCTCTGCATTTAATTTATACATTAAGTAAATGTCCCGGTTTGAGGTTAACTGTAAAAAAATAGGTCATTCGAGTCATTAACAAACTAAAAGAACAAAAAGTAGAAAGTGTACAATAGCGGAAAGATTAAATTCTGACTAGTGATTCGAAATGTGGTAAAGCCGTTTTGGTTGTTTTGTTGGTTGGCTTTGGTTGCCGCTATAGAACTGAGAGAAAATAGCCCAGCTTTGTATAACCCAATCTTCTCCATTCCAACTTCTAGTGGCAGTTCTTATCTGACATTACTCTAGCCTGGTGAACATCCAACACCCATAAATATGTAAATATATGTGCAAGGACTTTTAGCCAGATAGGTCTATCGGATTATTTCCAATTCCTAACGACCCCTTGCGCCGTTCACCGTTCCCTTTATAAATTTTGCATTTGCAACAAAGCAAAATGGTCATCCCTTGCCTTGGCTTATAAGACACACCCACTTATTTTATAAAGAGTTTGCAAGTCTTCTTTTCTAACTTTTTCTTTTTACTCTTATCTTTTCGCTTATTTTGTATCATCTTATCCATATTTTATTCGGAAAAGTTTTACGAACAAATGAAAAAAAAAATGGTAAAGTTTTTTTTATCAACATAATCTAATGTGTGTTTAGTTTATTTATAAAGTTTGGCCAATAAATGTGACTTGAATTTTTATTCTGTTTGAACGAAAAAATTCAGATAGTAAGTTTGAGGATTCCCTTGTCAGCTGAAGGCACCGATATCAGCTTACTCTTAACATCTACTAGCAAATCTCGAATTACTACATTTCAGTATTCTCCAAAACCAGGCGCCACAGTAGCCGAGCGGTTAGAGGCGAGAACTGCGAAGCTAATATGTATTGTGGTAATGAGTTCGATTCCCGGTCTTCAGGCCTTGGATTTTATTTAATGGTTAATAAAAGAAATTTACAGTAAAGTATGTTTGCTAGTCGCCTCCGTCCACACGACACCTAATTGGTAGTTGGACGTCAAGCCCCGCCTGAAAAAATAGGCGATTACTTTACTTTTATTGCCTAAAGCCTATTATCAGCTCCCTATCCCAATCAGCTCATATTAACACAAAAAAAAAAGTCCAATTTACTTTTGATGCTGTACGAAACTTTAAAACATTTTATTTGCTCCAAAAAATTAGATTCAATAGCAAAACAAATTATAAATAATTCAAGTTAAAATTAATATTGGGAAAAAAATCAAAGGTTCGGAGAAATCTTTTAACATTGCCAATTATTTCGGCCTCTTAGTTTGGGTTTAAGGTGATTCAAGCGTATAGACATTTATTGAACCATGACAGGGGCTAATTGTCGTTTTACATTTTTTACCTTGATTATTTTTTTTTAAGAAAAGTGTACAAAAATATAACAAAATTATTGAAATTAAAAAAAGGGATTTTAAATGATTTTTTATTTGGTTTTTAATTTGCTAATGGGGATTATCGAAGGCTAAAAACCTCGATACATCAGTTCCCCGTTTCTCCATTCTTTTTGTCGTCGTTCACTTGTTGCCTGCTAAGCTCGCATTTACCAAAATTTAATTGAAGGTAAATAATAAATTCATGCATAATCTCATGATTTGATTGAAAGAGAAACCGAAATGTAAATGTTATTTATAATTATGATTCCTTGTTATATTTATTCTTTTTTTGAATAAATTCTTTGTTATAGAAAAATCCGTCTGATTTTTGCTTGATTGGTTAAGATGTGATTGTCACTATGATGTTATTTCTTTAAAACTCTTCATAACACTTTTTATAATTATATAATTATAATTACATAAATTATTGTAAAATCTTTGATATTTTTGCATGAGTCGGCAATGCGCTGATAAAATCTCGGATTTGTTGCCCATTTTTGAAAAGGGACAAAACTCATTTCTTGTCTTCAAGGTGTACGCTAAACTTAATTTACGAGAAAAATGATTTATGGGAAATCTGCGAGGCTGTTGATTCAGCTTTAAATTGAAACCACCATTTCTGGAAACCCAGCAAATCAGTTACTTTGTCATACAAGTTTATTGACTATTTAAGGGGCAGATCTCCAGATTACTTCTACTTCTTTTACTTGCTGGCACCTCGCCTCCATTAGTGGATCTACACTCTATTTCTGCAGAATTTCAGTTCAACTGATATTTCTTATCTTCATTTCATCTGTACGCACACTTCTTCGATGATTATTCTTGATTATAATTATGGTTTTCTTTGATTATTCACTTCTTCCATCCTTACGAGATCTCCCGATCATGTCAGCTTATTTAAGGAAATTGCCTTGATCGACAGTCCCTAAGTTGTTAGTTAGGGGTGACTGAAGGTTCATTAAACTTCTTCCCATCGAAATTGTATTAAGTATTGCCATAATCTTTTTGCCTTCACCCTGTACAAGTATAATTTTTTATTTGTTCTCAGGGTACTACCCTATACAAATGGAGTATTGATACATAATTATTACATAACATAAAATAACTGAAAACTAAAAATGAAATTGAATATTTCTTACATAAAAGATAAAAAACTAAAGACAAAATAAACAAAACAAAAGACAACTAAAAGAACTTAACAGAAAAATAACAAAGAAAAATATCAAAATGCTCTTTAATTTTCAATATTAATACTAAATTTTCTAATTTTTAATGCAGAGACCACATAAGTTATATCAGTAATATGAGTTATTAAATTTAGTGAGACTGTCTATAACTAATAAATTATGTAAATTTTCCTCGTTATCGTGCTAAACTTTAATAAATTCTGCTAAATATCCGTTCTTGGCAGATCTAAATGATCGGTATACCAACAGAAATTGATCTGCTTCGCCTTCACCCTGTTAAAACATAAATTTTGAAATTACTTAAAATAATAAAGCAAACTGAATAATCAAATAATAATTAATTTGTTTCAAGTAGAATTTTACAAGTACAACTCCAGTTGAAGTTAATCAGTGATTGAAGATCTGCTGTGTGGAGTTGCTCTAGTTTGCAAAAAAAATTAAATCTAACCATGATTCACTTTTGTTTTTCTACTTCGCTAAATAAAGCCAAATAACAAAAAGCGGAGAATACTTTAGTTTAGCCTTGGAACAGAAGAGGCAGAGTTGTTTGGAGGAAGGTAATCCCAGTTAACAAGAGAGTCCAGCTGTGGAGTTGGAAGTTGAATACTCTCATTGCAAGAGTCATCAACCGCTCTGGTTTTTTTCTTCCTTTTTGCACGTACGCAGTTTTTATCTCCCCTCTCTTTAGCCACCTCTGAAGCACATTTCAATCTCAATAAACTAAGCCTTAAAACTCTTTTGAATTATTTTTCTACTCGAGCAGAATTTCCGTGTTCATTTACTTCCTGGCCAGCTAATTTGGTGCCTCCAGATGCTAAGCCCTGCCTAAAAAAATTAGGTAATTAATTTACTTCGCTTTCAATAAATGTATAGATTTCAAATTTTCTGCAGGATCGCTGAAGATCTAAGTGTCTTTTTTATTTGCGGTATCTGGAACCGTTCTTTCTGGGAATTGATTCGAAACTCCTTTCTTATGTTGTACTTCTGGACATAATCCAGTACTGGTATGACCATCTACGGCTACAGAGGTACATTATTTCTGCGGCTGACCATTACTAATCTGCATACCTAACAGAGAGTTAGCTTTCTTTATCCATTAAAGTGCAGCAAGACTACCAAAGATGTGAAAGCTTCAATTATTTATCTATTTGGCTTTTTGCAGTTCTGATAGTATGAACTGTTAACTTCTCATATCCCAATGGTCTAACTTTCTGTAGTTAGTTGCATATAATTGTTCCGAAATAGATTACAGCTCTACCAATGTATCCATTTCTTTTCCGTCGTATAACTCACAAACGGGAAAGTTAACATTTGATATTTGGTTTAGGTGCCATCAGGAGACATGACTTATTATAGAGGTTGTAAACAATATCTTCCTTCCAGCGCCATTTTTTGAGTATAGAATATCTAATCTATTTTTGAGTATTTGAGATTCTTGAAAATGGTATCAAACAATATTTTTTAAACTTTTCTTAAGTCATTTATAGGGGAATAGGTAGGTTTAAGGGCCGTTTTAGGTGTAATGTGCCTCAGTTAGTCTACCGAATTTCAAGCAACCAATTTAAAAGCAGTATTTCTGTAGTATTCAGTAATAAGTATAATATTTCTAAACTTTAAGCTAAATTAATATGAAGGGAACATTTATTTTAGTTGATAAGAGAGAAATAAGTTCTTAATTAAAGTGCTTTAGAGTGGGGAGTATTTTATAGGTCAATGGAAAAACTTACCATTTGAGGCAATAACAGTGACGTACTCTGCTGTTATTATTTGAATGTCCATCTCCATTTATCTTAGTTAACTGCCAACTACTCTCTGTTCAAACTGACGTACAGCTGTTTACTCGTACCACAGTTACAGACTGCTTTCCTCTTCATCGTACTGTTATTTATTTATGAAAGTGTATTGATCGGGGGCTTTTTCCTAAAAAAGAAATTGAGTCTCATCGTAAAGTAACCTCATTATGAAAATGTTTTTTAGATAGCAGTGCCTGACTGTTCTTGTTTACTATTAAAATACCTCAAAAACGGAAAATTACAGGTAGGTTACGTTGTTCTTTAAACCAATCCTTCAAAGATACATTGCGTTTCCTACCAAGCGATCTTTTCTCGTCGTCTCTAACTGACAATTGATCGCAGTCAGAAGATTTAGTTATTCAATATACACCCCTCTCCTGTCACAGTGCTGGAAATCTTTTACTGTGAGCTCCTGCATGACGCGTGCCGCTGTTTCTTTCACAGCTTCAACGGACTGAAATCGTGTCCCTTTTAATGTAGATTTGACTGGGGAACAGATAGAAGTCACATGGGGCCAGGTCAGGCGAATAAGGCGGATGGCCTAAAACTGGGATGTTGTACTACTAGTGTAGGGAAATTGGAATGTTGGGACTGTGAGTGGCCACTGGTTGAGGGTATCTGAGAAGGGCTGACCGCTAGGGGTGGCAATAAAGTTGCAGGTAGCAAGGGACATTCCTTTTTCCATTCCATTACTGTGTGTGATGTGTGTTGGGCCTTGTGTTGGCGTTAGAATCTTATGTCTTATGTGAATAAACTATACTTATGATAGATTGGTGTTTATTTCAACCCTTAGATATTTAAAGTATTAATTTGTGTTTTGTTTTCTTTTGTTTTCCTTTAACTCATTTTTATATTCTACACTAGAAACGTCTTGACAGACAATGCAGTGTGAGCCGGCGCGTTGTCTTGATGGAGAACCCATGACTTCCACAAATCGGGTTGTTTTTTCCTTACTCTTTCACGGAGTTGAGCAAGCACCTCACGGTAGTAATGTTGAAGTGGAAAGGCGACCCGGGCAGTCATCATCTCCGACGTCTTCTCGCCCATCTTGGAAACGCTTGAAACACTGAAAAATTTGCGCACGTGATAAACATTCATCGCCATAAATTTCTTTTAATAAAAGATAAGTTTCAGTAGCGGTTTTACCAAGTATCATGTGAAATTTCACGACAATTCGTTGCTCTACTACATGTAGTTTCATGTTTTCGTTTCACGGTTCCGGCCAGACAGATTTCTCTACAAACAAGTGAGACGCTACAATCGATAGAGAAGGCTTCACGCTGCACAGCTGTCAGTCGCTAGGATTTGGCGCATGCATAGTACTTCTGTAGCAGCATCAGTCTCGTTATTTTATAGCCACACCTCGTACAGTTCAGAATACCTAATGATCTCCCAAGATGCTTAGATTCAGGTTGCAAGCAATCCAGACTGAAAACTAACTCATAAACTTACTGCCTGCTTAGTGCCACTGCTATAGTCACACAGTTTACTGTCTCTCTCTTTAGAGAGAACTGGGACTTGGAGAGTTGCTATTTCTCAAGGAAAACCCTCCTAAACATCATTCCGGTGTTAAAGCAATTTCGATAACTTTACGCGATCTTTTCCCTGACTGAAATCTAAAACGTCAAAAAGTTAAATATTTAGTAATTAAAGCTACTTCAATGCGAATAAAAAAGTATAAAAGTTTGCTAATTAAATGTTCAAACTAAAAGTATCCAAATAATTCTTTAATACTTCTTCGTAATTTATTTATTTTGAGCTTTGAAGGTTTAAAGAAAAAAGAAATAAATGATTTCAATTTTAATGAGTTTTAAATTGAATTTAGCGGAAGCTTTAGTGCTAAAAAGTTTTTACCAAGTCTTTACTAATTAACGTTAAGAGAGAAGTAGTTGATTAGAGTTCACTAATAGATGTAAATGTAGAGTCACTTTCTGATGTAGCAGGTGTACCTTGATCATCCGACCATAGTTTGTATCACATCCGCTCAAATTGAAAATAACACAATTAACTTAGTCCCTGGTAGAACTTATATACTATCAGCCAGTTTTATTTTATAAATGAACGTAATTAAAATTTTGAATCTAAATTTTAACGTTCAAAGTTTTCAGTGTTAACAACTGTTAGCAATAGTTTTATAATTGAACAGCTATGTACCTAGTTTTAATTATTATATTATGAAATGTTTTGGCCTTTTTATTTTAGTCTTTCTATCGGTTCTATCTATCAGGTTTCGGTCAAAATTGGACGAGAAAGGAAAAGCAATAATGAATGCAGTAATACGCTAATCATAGAGCGAGTGCAGTTAATATGTGAAGTAGCCGGCAGGCTGAGAATGATGTCTGAAGTTATACTAAACCAGCACAACCTTCTTGTCGTGGACTAGTGCCTAACTCGCTCCGTGAAGTACAGTGTTGTACTGAACCTGCTTTTAATAATATTCTTGAATGTGCCGTTCGCTAATCAAACTGACTTAACTCCACTTTTTGAAATATCTGAAATTTAAGTGTCAAAGTACTTGGTTCAGTCATAGCTTTTTATATTTATAATAAATTTCCCAAATAATAAAGATTAACACCATTAAACGACATTTTGTTTAGGCCATTAAATAATAAATAATTTATTTCAGAAGCCATTTTAAATAATTCCGTGCTCTGATTTAAATCATTGCAATAATTCAACTCAAATTCAGTAGGAGGCGCTGAATGATAACGGTAAATTTATTTGAATTTATATTATAAACGGAATTTTAAAAAACAATTTCTTCGTATTTCTCCACTTTTTTGTTTTTTAGAGTTAATCGAGTTGTGCAGTGAACGGTTCAACTACTACCTACAGAAATATCTTGAGGGATTACCTCCCACTAGTTCAGGGATCTAGGCGTGTCTGAAGATATCCTAGCCAAACAATGGCTAAAATTACTGGCAGACCATCTTTCTTTTTATGTAGATATCTTTTAGGTTGCAGGGGTTTCGCTATGTTGACCTAATTTTTCTAGTTAAATATTTTTTCGAGTAAAAGATCATTAATCAATATCTCCAACAATAATCTTTATGACCCTGGCAGTCAGTGCGCAAAAAAATGTAGGTTTGTAAGAAGGATTTTTAGTTAAAATTTTCCAAATAAGGGATAAAAAGTTTCCTTAATGCTCTTAAAGGTCGTTAAAGGTTCAACAATTTTTGTAATAATGTCATAAAGTAAATTGTTAACTAATAAATTTATTGAACGAATTTAGGTTACGCGTAAAGGTTAGAAAAGGTTCATTTTGCATGTCTTTAGCGCCAGCCACTAAAGATAATTAATTAGTGTTGGTTACTAGATAGAAGAGACCTTCCTAAGCTGGATCAAAAGGGACAGTATCCTGCCGCTGGGTCAAGCTTTGTCCACTAACCATCCAGAAACAAAGTGCATACCTTATCTCCACAGCTTGTCGAACCGAACCTAACTAATGCCGATCAATAATAGCACCGATCTCATGTTTATTGGCAAATACCATCACTACTTCTTGCCAATGCTAACTTATTAGGGAACTAAATAGTTAATTGGATGTAAAATACGAGGTCTGTTCAGAAAATAAAGATGTCTGCTTCAAAATATTCACCTCCTCTATTCATGCAGTTTTTCCTCTACTTTGCACAGTAATCCAGGATAGCTTTATTTGTGATGTCCTTTTAAGTCTTTTACGCCTAATTTCCTTTAATGACTTCTATAGTCCCGAGTCAGCGCTGTTTCAATACTGTTTTTTAATTTCGCGAATAAGAAGTAATCACATGAAGCCAGCTCTGGCTAGTAAGCCTGCTGAGGGAGGACAGTCATCTCGATTTTTGGCACAAAACTGACGAATTGAAAAAAGCTAAGTTGGCAGGCGCATTGCCATGGAATTCACTAAGTTAAATGCACGGTCTTTATAAGAAAATAAGAAATATTACTGCTACCGTTGAAAGAGAATTAGCATTTCCGGAAGAATAAACATTATCATATTTTGCTCAGGTTATGTAACAAATAGGTTGGTATTATATTAGTGAAATATCTTTTGTTTGGTACAATATATGCTCATCTCACAAGAAGTTAACTTTAACTTGAGTTTTATACATAACAAGATGCATCAAATGATGTTATATATAAATTTGTGTAAGGAAAACATCTGGGATATGATATTGGTTCAATGGTGCAGAAGTAGAGTAAAAACAGAACAGCTGGGTAAAGTATTTGTGCTACTGGCTTGCCAACCATACCGATTCCTTTATAGCTGAGCAAATTCTTCAATGCAAATGAGAACTCTTTTTGATGATACTGTTTGCAACTCTCTTCTTACTTAAAATTATGATCATTTCAAAGTTGGAATAGAAATAGAAATATTTGATACAAAAAAATATCTAAAAAACTGAATCGATTCCCTTATTTCTTTCATTTGGTACCAATTAGTTAGTTCAATAAGACGGAAATAAATAAAAGATCTGCTAGTTAGCCATAATGCAGGACAGAACTTGTGACTTGAGGCCCTTAGGCTTTCAATAATATTCGAACTTATCACTTTTGCATTTTAGAGATGAAATGATCTTCAAGTCCAGGAGTTATTGAGTCAACTGTGAGAATGTAGTGGGAAATTGCGGCTTTTATCCTACTTTGTCTGCCTAATCAATCAAATTATCTACTTAAATACTTCATGACTTAAATCCCACCCATGTACAGTATCGCACTTTTGCATGTTTCTAAAATTATTATTGCTGTTTTATTCATAGAAAACAGTAATTAGACACTATTACTAATGTTTTTTTATAGTTTATTAATTTTATAATTATTTTTTAAAAAAAGTAATTAAAATTCAACTTCTTACTCTAAATATCCTTTTATCACCTTTTAAAGCAATTTATCTTTTTAAGCAAGTTCTTTTCATTATTCTTGACGAGGTTTCTGTTAGTGCCATATAAGTTTTTTTGTTTTTGTTTTGACTGTAATGGTGTCGAAACATTGAAGTAGGAACGAATTCCAAGATAAGGAATGTGTGACAAGAATTCGGGAAATTTGCGAGAGAATGTTTTAACTCATCACTTACCAGTTTCCAGTTGCCATTCTTATTTTAGTATCTGTACGCTGTGTGTTTGGTTCATTTTACTGTTTTGTCGTGTTCATACTGATTATGATGTCGTTGTAATAATTCCTAAGGAAGTTAAGCTACTTTATTTATAAAATATCTCCATTCATGACATGATTAGGCCGATGTTAGACCACTTATTGTTGATGATTATTTGTTAAATGAAAATTACGAGGTGTGTTCAAAAAGTAGCGGGAATTTTCGTTTTTTGAAAAAAATATTTATTTATTCATCTACATTAATATTGTCGCCTTCAAAGTAGTCCCCTTCGCATACAATACACTTGTGCCAGCGCTTTTTCCAATCCTCGAAACACTTCTGAAACTCGATCTTTGTGATAGCTTTCAGCTCTTTCAGCGATTCGCTTTTAATGTCATCTATGCTTGTAAAACGACGGCCTTTTAATGTTCTCTTTATGTTTGGAAATAGAAAAAAGTCACATGGAGCCATGTCTGGCGAATATGGAGGCTGGGGCATCGTTTAAGTTTTGTTTTTGGCCAAAAATTCACGAACAAGCAATGAAGTGTGAGCAGGTGCATTATCGTGGTGCAAAATCCATGAATTGTTTTGCCACAAATCCGGGCGTTTTTTTTCGGATTGCTTCACGCAAACGGCGTTGAACTTGTAGGTAGTACTCCTTATTGATTGTTTGACCTTGTGGCAAGAATTCATGATGCACTATGCCATTAAAATCGAAGAACACAGTGAGCATAACCTTCACATTCGACCGCACTTGTCGAGCCTTTTTCGGTCTTGGCGATCCAGAATGCCTCCACTGGGACGATTGAGCCTTAGTTTCGACATCATATCCGTAAACCCATGTTTCGTCACCTGTTATAACACGTTTCAGTAGATCCGCATCGTTGTCGCCTTCATTGAGTGACTCTTGAGCAACTTCCATTCTCCGCTGTTTTTGTTCGAAATTCAACAATTTTGGAACAAATTTTGCTCCCACACGTTTCATACCCAAAACATCCGAAAAAATTTCATGGCATGAGCCAATTGATATGGCAACATCATCAGCGACTTCTCTGATTGTGATTCGGCGATCGTTCATAACCATTTCTTTCACTTTTTTCACGTTTTCATCGGTTGTTGATGTGCTTGGACTCCAGGTCGTTCGTCATCTTCAACGTTTTCGCGGCCATCTTGGAAACGCTTATACCACTCGTAAATCCTTGTTTTACTCATAGCAGACTCACCATATGCCTTTATTAACATTTCACACACTTTATTACACTTTATTTCATTTTTTACGCAAAATTTAATACAAATTCTTTGATCCATTTTTTTTAACAAACAAAAATCGCCAAGCTCGAAAAACACGTCTAACCTTAACAGCTGCCACTTAAGAAGTAAACAATGAATATTACTGAAAATTTTATCGTACTTCAGGGGCATGTGTACCAACATAATAAAAAAAAAAATTTACAATCAGACTCTCCAAACCCGCGAAATTTAAAAATTCCCGTTACTTTTTGAACACACCTCGTATATTAATAAAATAAATTGTGAATGAAAAACAAAGAATTAGTATCGAGAAAATGATTGATACCTCGTTTGAATGAAGCAATATAGCTTTCAATAACCACACGACTGTTATTTGCAGATGCCATATATTTACAGAACTGGTTATCTAGTTCAGAAGATTCTGACTGAAGCAAACTGAACCATCACAGCACTCAAAGTAATTTAGAGCTCTCGAAATAATTTTTCCAGTTGTGTTGCATTCTATAAATAATATTATTTTCGAAACCTAATAGAAATCAATATTCAATCTTAATAAATTTACGTGAATTCTTTCCCAATTCGTGATGGTATTCCTTAGCGGATTGTCCATGCACAGGCTTACTTCCTCGTTCCTCAAAGAATAGAAAAGTCTTCCCAATAATAATTTAAATAAAATAAAATATTTTAATTAACCGAAAAGTAAAAACGGTTTCTTCAGTGATTAAATAGAAACAATTCCCCTGTAATAAAGCCAGTCTCAAGTAAATATTTATGTGACATTTAATTTGTAGTGGCATGCTCAAAGAATTTAGTTAATATTAAGTAAGCAGTAGCAGATACGTTCTAGACGTTAGACAAATTCTTGTAGTATGTGCTTCTCGAAAAGAAAATATAAATCTATATTCAACTCGAAACATTTTTTATAAAATTCTTTCTAGACTTACTAGAATTGAAAAAATATTAGGATATACGAGGGTCGTTTGAAAAGTCCGTGCAAAGTCAGAGAGATAGCACTACTGGCGCGTATCGAGGTTATGTTTAGTTAGTAGCATCTCTTGGAAGAACATACACCAAGTTTCAGCCAGATCGATCTATTTCTTTGTGTTTGGCATTCGTTTGAATCGAGGAAGTCGAGTGATTTTCAAAAAATGGACGAAAAAGAATTTCGTGTGTTGATTAAACACTACTTTATGATAGGCAAAACGCCTCAGGAGACTAAAGAGAAGCTTGATAAACATTATGGTGACTCTGCACCTTCGATTAGAACAGTTTATAAGTGGTTTCAAAATTTTCGGAGTGGCTATATGGGCACAAGTGACGCTGAACGTTCTGGACGCCCTGTTGAGGTTACTACTCCAGAAATCATTGATAAAATCCATGATATGATGATGGATGACAGAAGAGTGAAGGTGCGTGAATGAGAGGGCATCTCGATTGAACGGGTACATAATATTTTGCATCAACATTTGGACATGACAAAGCTATCTACAAGATGGGTGCCGCGATTGCTCACGCTTGACCAAAAACGAAATCGTGTGAAGTGTTGCAAGGACGGTTTGCAGCTGTTCCAGAAGAATCCGCAGGACTTTAAGCGTCATTTCGTCACTGTGGATGAAACATGGATACATCACTACACTCCTGAGACCAAAGAACAATCTAAACAATGGGTTACCAAGGGGGAATCTGCGCCAAAAAAGGCGAAGACCGTACCTTCGGCCGGAAAAATTATGGCGACTGTCTTTTGGGATTCGCAAGGAATAATCCTCATCGACTATCTGGAAAAGGGTAAAACTATTACAGGTGCATATTATTCATCGTTATTGGACCGTTTGAAAACCGAGCTGCAAGAAAAACGCCCACGATTGGCCCACAAAAAAGTCCTTTTCCATCACGACAACGCACCAGCTCACACCTCAGCAGTTGTGGTCGCAAAATTAATGGAAATAGGGTTCCAACTCGTTTCACATCCCCCCTATTCTCCAGACTTGGCTCCCTCGGACTACTATTTGTTCCCCAATATGAAGAAATGGCTGGCGGGAAAAAGATTTTATTCAAACGAGGAGGTGATAGCAGAAACGAATGGCTATTTTTCAGACTTGGACAAAACCTATTATTCGGAAGGGATCAACAAACTAGAGCAGCGTTGGACGAAGTGTATAAGCCTAAAAGGAGACTATGTTGAAAAATAAAAAAGGTTTACCCCAAAAAATTAAGTAGTTTTTATTTTTGCACGCACTTTTCAAACGACCCTCGTATCTGATGAGTGTGATTTGTAATAGATATTTCTATTGTTCCGAGTAAAGCGTTTTGTCTGTCCCGACTTTACTATGTGTTTCCTCTATCTTGGGATGAATCCTTCTTTAAGCAAGTGACACCATCTCTTTGTTTTCCACTTCTTATCGGGAAGCTGCCTAGATATAATTGCAATCTTTTATTTTCTGTCATTGTTAATAAAAAAACTAGAAGTAATTTTTGAAATAATTCCTCATACAACTTAAACTAACTCGGTTTATAAAAATGTATAACCTTAACACGAAAAATAAATTTTCATTTTCATTTTGTAATTTTATTGAACTGAATCTCAATTAACGTTTCAAAACAATATTAAATTCTGAAGATAATAAATTGCATTTAATAGAATTATGTTAGAACAAACTTGCAGCCCTTCAATAGGCAGGCCTTGGGAAGATAAATTAAAACAGTTGCCAGTAATAGTTTGGGAATGGAGTTAATTGTTGCAAGAAGACGGAAGGCGGCAGTACTACCACAGTTAGGCAGACGGGGTTTGAGTGGTACTCTGTGGCAGCAGCAGTAGTAGTATCCTGTGGCGGGGCTGTGTTAAAGTCTTCCCTGCAAGGATAATCTTGCAGGATTTAGAGTTACAGTGTGAGTGGAAGATATAAGGAGATTCCTACAACCTAAATTAGTTATGTCACATTCGTGAGAAACTGCTTACTTAACTAACCTCCAACATTAAAGCATAAATCTCTTTTGCCTTTAATTTATCTTCTACTGTTTAATTATATGTTTAGGAGTCATGGTTTGGGGATGGAAGTAATCCTTCGGTTCTTCTTTTACCAACAAAAGGATTGTATAAAAGAACAACTCCTTGAATACACTGATTATATTTGTTTCTAAAACTATTATTAGATCTTAGAAATTAAGTTACAAACAAAAACAAACAATAAGTAGTTTTACTCTGAGTTTAGTTTGTTTGGCAGGAAAGATAAAAATCTTACATTTTATGGAGGCGTAATACAATTTGATAAGAATCATTTAAGGGTTATAAGAAGGGTTTATTGAAAACTTGGCTTCTGAGGGTTTCCTTCTTATCGTCCTTAATTCTCTGGAGTAGCATTTCTTCTTAACCTTGTAACAGTGGCTTGAAAGCTACATAGCTCTTACTTAGCTTTAGCTGTATTCATGGTGATTCTCTCAATTCTAGTCCAACCAATAGACTGTAACCTTTTTTTTAAAGGAAGGCTATCAATAACTTTATTGTTATTACAATTACGGTAGCCCCTAATATTTACTGACTCGTATAATTTTTTTAACTACAGAAATTTATTATATTATTAAATGATTTGGACCTTGCTGGAAATTAAGCGGTATAGCAACAGTAAAACCGGGGATTTAAAGACTTCTGCAAGGGCTGTTTTAGTTTAAGGTCGAGTTAATACTTTTACCATTTTTCTAACTGAATTGAATGAAGCATCAGTTAAGTGGAACAGTTGTAAAATATTATGATATGAAATATTTTAGGACATTTTCTTGTATTGGCGTCATATTCCTTCTTAAATTGAAAAGTGGTCACAAAATGTGGACAGTTTAGTTTTATTGAGACATAGAGGACAATGATACAGACAAAATTATAGCCAATGAAAGGACCCAAAATGACTATATTTTATTGAATTAAACAAAATTATTTTATGTAAAATAAAACTTCTGTGATCAGGGTAAGTGTTAAGTTGACATAGTTGGGATACGTGGATTGAAATACACATGTATGTTGTGTTCTCGGCTCATCTCCGGGGCTATCGAATTTATTTAATGAGAAAATTAATGAAATTTTGGAACGGAATAAAATATGTGTTATTAATTTGCCTCAAACAGGTGATCTTTATTATACTACTTCTCAGTTTTTTGTTGGAGGTATTTCGGCTGCTGTTATTAGAATAGTTGGTAATTTTCATGTTGAAATATGGGCTCTTCTTTGCAATGAAATTGGAGTTACGTAGTTCTTGATAAGGAATTTCTTGTTTCCAATGGATTCTTAGGCTGCGATTTTAGTCTCAAGTGCTGATCATGCAATCTAACTTGATGAGAAGTCCTTGAATTAATCCAAGCAAACAGAGGGTTAGAAGAAGCTGGAAGTGAAGAATGAGTGGATTATCAGGCACTGAGAGTTATATAGAACTGAATAGTAGTGAAACTCGGTTTTGAAACAACAACCAAGAGGCCCACTTCACACTGCATTTAACAAAAGTAATAAATAATGAAAACATTTAGATTGTATTCATAGGAAATTATATATAAAACAAAACTATCTTGAGGCTTTCCAAATACAACTCAATAGTACTTACACACATAAAGTTCGTAACAGTAAGTACATTTGATACAATAACATTAATACAATTGTAATAAAATTACATAAGTTATATAAGTAATTGTAATTCTAGAAAAGGTAATCTCCCCATGATTGTTCCAAAATGCTTGAGACTAATTGCTTTGTTACATTTAACATGCGGCGATTGTCCGCAAATTTTAATTAAGATAAAAAGTTATAATTTAGTCTGGAAAAACTGTTGAGCATTTAGTAGGAATAGTGCACCTGTTCCTATTGTACTCTTAATTATTCCTTTATTGTTTTATTAAGTATAATAAATTCTTATTTGGATTTAATTTCAATCAGATCATTAAATAAATAAGTTACGTTCATTTGATAAAAGTGAACCGAACATCCTGAAACAACTGACTGGCTGTGGTATGAGTGGAGTAACCACCAATCGAATTGATGGCTATCCAATGTGTCAATTATTGGGCTGCACCGCCGAGTAGATCGTGGGACCAGCGCGGTTTCAATCGACGTTTCAGGAAGAGTAAAACATGTAAGCTCTGAGAGAGTTAGGATCTACTGAAAGGCTATAGTGAAAGTTCTTGTTCCGGGCGGAGATTTAGAAGATACTTTTAGATCGGAGTGAATGGTTCTGTTGGAAATGTTGTATGGTGCAATTGTTATATGGCGTAAACTATAGTATCTGGATTCGGTTGATGTTGTGATGCTGGGCTGAAATCCAGAGTTCTAGCCCGCTAGTCCAAATCGGTGCCAATTTTTGACGTCTTACAAGGAATCTTGCAATCTCATTGTATAAAAATGTAATTTTTAAAGCTATATTTTCATCATCGAACAGTGCGAGCTTGTAAGATGCGCTTATGGAGATATTATTAATTATTATTACTAAAAAATAATTCTAGAAAATGAATGAATAAGTAAAAAATAACAATTAGACCTCAAGAGTTTATAATAGCATCACTGACTGAACTCCTTAAAGCCGTTGAAGACGAGCAGCGTTTCTTCTCAATTCTCAATTTCTTTAAATTTTTTTACTTTGCAACTTTATTTTATTATAGCTGACTGAAATGATTTTGTATAATTTATTTGTTTTTACAAATCTTTTCATGGATTTCCAAATTCAATGGGGTGTTGTTTGAAAATGCTGGATCGATCAATCAGTCGAGAGATTGATTACTGAGGAACAGTACTATTGGTGGAGATCGTAATAGACCTAGAGCTTGGTATCATTCATCTAGCGGCCTAACAGTTCCTCAATCCATTAACAAACCACTACAGCTAGAGTAACTACTAATAATACTGAAAGTAAATAAATTACATTAAATAATGAATGGTAAGTCAAAGTTAAAATGTAAAATATGTACTTCTATTTGCAAATAGCGTTTTGAATTATATCATTGCCTTAAGATAATATGGGTTAATTGAACAGCTTTTGTTACAAATCTATTTTAGTAAAATGGTGCTTTGTGTTTAACAAAATAACATTAACCATTTCTTGCAGTTGCTAAAGTTGAGAGTTGTTACACAATTTGTGATTCAATGATCTAAGTTGATTAGTTTAAAGTTTCTTAATAGTAAAAAGTAAAGTAATCGCCTATTTTTTCAGGCGGGGCTTAACGTCCAACTACCAATTAGGTGTCGTGGACGGAGGCGACTAGCAAACGTACTTTACTGTAAATTTCTCTTATTAACCATTAAATAAAATCCAAGGCCTAAGACCGGGAATCGAACCCAGTACCACAATGCATATTAGCTTTGCAGGTCTCAAGTTTCTTAATAGTTTTAAGTAGGAAATAAAATTCCAGAATATTTAAAATGAAACTATTTCATTTAAAGGAAATTAGAAAACAGATTAATGAAGAGGATGGCTTATTTATTAACCCGTCAGGCGTTTCATGTAACCTGTTTGATTGGAGTAGCTATCGTAAAGTTGCAATATATTTAACCTTGCATCCAGTGGAGATCGTATCTCAACTAAGCAAAATCCTAGACCAAATAATAAGGGGAGGATTTACCAAGACGAGTACAATAAAACCTCGAGGAACAGGATCCTTCCTTTGTTCCAGTAATGAATATATAATGAATAATATCTAGCAAAATACTGTGAAAATATGTCTCTTTGTATCATTTATTATTGTATTTTTAACAAACAACTTCCCGGGATATATTTACATATCCCTCGGAACCCTTAAATATATATACACACCCGGGTTTTGTTTTTGTATTACTGACTTCATTGAATAGAAAGGGAGCATATGTTAAGGGCTGGCAAACTTGATATTTTATGTTATTCTTGCCGTTGGTGGATAAGATCTTCTCTTCAGTCTTGAATTCATCCCAAGTGTATAAATAAAACAAGCATTCTTATTCTAGTAAATCAATCCCTATAAAATAGAACTCTCCAAAACCAGGAAAAAAAGACGGAAAAATGTATAAAAAGAAAAACTGGTAAGGAAAAAGAAAAGGTTTTACTTCAAACCAATTTATCAGAGTCTCTTATATACCCAAGACCTAAAACATTGTGGTTTTGCGCCAATTTATATGCTAATAGAGTGTTTGCAGGCCGATAACAATCGAACTTAGAGGACACCAAACCTCCCACGTGGGTCCAATGAATTTCTGACCGTTTCCCTCTTCCCCTTCCATGATTCTCTGGTGTGAAAGTGGTCAAATGAATTTTCTCTTAGTACCATCTCACGCGCACTTCCTCGTTTAACGCAAACCTTGGACTACCACCAAGCACCGAAATCCCTTGTACATCCCTAAGCGTAATATAAAAGGAGGAGAGTGTGCAATCAAAGCATTTGCTATTATAACCACAGACCTTAGGGCTTCCTCTAGCCCTAAAGGTTTGGGCATAAAGTGAAATGGGAATGAGGCTGCTTCCCGGAGAGGGGTGGCTTTGGAGGTTGGTAAGCAGGCGGTAAGCAGAGGGGGCCACTAGAGAGAGAAGGATTGTGTATGTGTGTGAGAGATATAGTGATAAAGAGGGCAAGATAGAGAGGGAACACCTAAATGAAAATTAAACAGGGTCTTCTGTAATGACCAGTACAATTACAAGGAAAGCAAGCATTTAAGGTTAGTTCACTGTGGTAGAGTAAAGAACACATTCACTGACTTTCTTGCTTATACTACCAATTTTTGCACCCTAAGTAGCTATTCCAGTGGCTTTGAATCACATAGTAATAGGACAAATGTAGTTAATGGTCAATTTGCTCAATTTGAATCTACTACCTTATCTAATTTGATTTTTCAAACACTGAGATTACATATTTATCTCTACAAATTTTTTTTTTATTTTATTTATCCTTTTAATGAAATTTACATCTGTACCTACAGGCTGCAATAAGTACATATGATGAATGTGTATATAGATAACGTGGCAGACGTGAATGACGGTCATCCAGTGATGGCCGCTATCAGGCACCCAGTTGGTCACAGGGCCAACGGCGCCTCAGCCGTCTTCGAGGATTGGAGGGTAGTGTAGTTGAAGACAAGTTTGCAGCTAAAGGGTTGGGATGAAATGAGAGTTTTAGATGAAAATTTTTATATCGGATTTTGGCAAGTTCGGAGATGAGTGGAATTTGGAGATCTGTGTGTATTGTGTGGTTGCTAACATAGAATGGAGCGTCTACTATGCGGCGGAGAATTTTGAATTGGAGTGTCTGCAGTCTATTGATGTTGGATTTTTTAGCTGTTCCGTAAAGTTCGAGTCCGTAAGTCCATATTGGTGTGAGAAGAGCTGTATAGAGTGGTCGTTTGTTCTGTAGTTCGGTACGTTTAAGTCTTGTATGGGGGTTCCAGGTAAGTCTCTTGTCTAGGTACATTCCAAAGTACCGCACATGGTCGGCTGGTGGGACAGGTGGTGGAGTTCGACGTTTGAGTGTGAAGATTATGTATTTAGACTTAGTTGGGTTAATTTTTATTCGCCAGTTTTCTAACCAAGGTTCTATTGAGTGAAGGTGGGACTGTATTGAGCGTACTGCGAGGATAGGGTCAGAGTGTGTGGAGAGAATGGCAGTGTCGTATTAAATATAAACTATAAAGAACGGGACTGCTTAAATAATTGAATTAGCAAAGTATAATTATGACAAATTATTGTAAATATTGCTAAAGTTAATAGTCTTCCTTCCGTATAGTACGTGTTCCAGTAAATCTATTCGGGTAAAGTTAATTCTTAAAAAAAACAAGGGTAAACCTTTTTTTGGAAGCATGAAGAAGGGTGCTTCGCAATAAACTGTCAGGTTAAATTAAAGAAAACGTAACTTAGATCGATAGAGTGTCCGATAGATGGAATTTGGTAGCAATACGTGAGCTCAGAGTAAACTGCTGAGAAATAAAGGATTTAAGAGTAGATTATAGTTGAGTAGACCAATAAGAAAATGGGAGAAGTAAATAAAGAGTAGTGACAGCAAAGAGTAGTGCCTCTAGTCTTGTGCCTCCCCATAAATGCAAGTGTTTGGTTCACACATTGTAATTGTGTTTCTATGAAAATGCTAGTATGATGATGTGGCCAGGGGGTTTGGCTGTGGATTTGCTAAACCCTGGCAGCTGCAGGAACTGCATACTGTGTAAATGTTAGGATTATCAATGTAACTATTGTTTGCTAGGCCCTGAGAGGTGTACAATAAAAACCCTTGAGGAACTTTATTCATTACAGAATAAAGTTGATCGACTTTGTTCAATATCATTTCCGATTGGTTCTGAGCGGTTCTCTGCAGAGCTTCCATCATTCAAATTAAATTTTAGTTCAACTGCAAATCAGTTTTGAGTATGCAAGACAGATGAATTGATGTATGAAAATCGGAAATCGATTAGAGTTATAGTAATCTAGGTTAGCAATGAATAAAATCAATGGTACAGTTTATTCACGGCATTAAGAAAAGAATAACTCCGAAGAATAGGATGGCAATGCTAGATTATAGAAGCCACTGTTTAAATTAAAGTACCTTTGTGCAAAAAATTTGCATAGAACGCCTGGATTTCCGGCGACTATCTGCCTAGGAAAACATGATTTACAACCCTATTTTTTTTGCAATGGTTAAAAAATGGAGCAACACATGGTCTAAAACTAGATTAAAAATACATATACGAGTATATGTATAAAAATACATATCGTATTTGGTGTGAATAAACTAAAATGTTATATGACACGAAATAACAGAGAAGATAATTCAAAACAAGGAGAATAATTTATGGGAACACTTATGTAAGAAAACATACAACAGGTATCAAATTCTAGAGTAAAGAAAGAATACAGACAAATATTGAAAGGAAAATATATATAAAAAAGATCATAAATTGGCAAAGATATATGTTGACGTTTCGATGGGTTTTATATTGAATATCATTGGTGATACTTGTTATTATAGAAGGAAATTTACTGCTTTGATACAGCGTCAGACAGGAGTATGGAAAGGGAGACGTACCGGAAGGATGTCTCAGCAGGATATCTGTCTGGTCCCATTTTCCTCGTCGCATTTCCCGTTGAAATAAATTAACTTCCTTCTTTTTATTTCTGTTCCTACAGTTTTCTTTAATTTTCATTTTTAATTAGAAAAAGATTTTAAAATAAATAAGCAACAAATATACTCGTAACTAACGGGCAAAAAAATAAAATACCAGAAGAAGTTATAAAGCAGAAGACAGTTAGATGCGTGCCAAGAACTCAGGCCACGATTGAGAACCAGTTACCTGAAGCAATCATCGGGTGTTGACCCGAGCCAACTTGAAACCTTTTGCACCGCTTTTCCTTCTTTGTTGGTACTCATGACGTTTAATTCCCAACTACCTGCTATTTAAGTTGTCATACAGTAACTGGTGTTTACAAGTTTGGTTTTAAAATAACAAGCTTGGCTGAAGAGAGTTAGGAAATAGATATTCCATTTCTGGCTTATTTCAAATTATCTTTATTGTTTAATTAATTTCAGATATAATAATGATCGATTATTGTTTTTTTCTGATTTAATAAAACTGTGATATATGACCTAAAATAATTTTTTTTTTCCGTTAGGTTCCCTAACCCATGGGTCGGCAACCCGCAGCTCGCGAGCCGCATGCGGCTCTTTTATCCAAATTGTGTGGCTCTTCAGCCTGCGCAAAATTTCATTTATTAAAGTAAAGATATTTTTTCAAAAAGAATTTTAAATGTGGTAGGTTTGAAATTGAATAGAATTATTTTAAAATACAGTACGTAATATATGGCACTGCCGCCATTTTCATTCAAATACAGGTTTAGTTATTATTTATTTGTTTATTTACTTTGCAATATGTGAAAATAAATATATAAAACATTTAAATGTTATTGAATATCATAAAATCATAATTTGTGAAAATACCAATGATCCACAGAGTTGTTTACACTATCATCCTTGCGGCCCTTGGTAAGATTTATTAAAATTATTTAAGAAGAAATGGCTCTCTACTTAAAATAGGTTGCCGACCCCTGCGCCCTAACCTAGTAGAACAACAATGATTTGAATAATATAATCTTTCTTTCTCGTTGACGTACACAGAACAAGAATAGAAATTAACTCTGAGCCTCGGCACAGCAGGCTCCTTACACTGTTTGATGCCTTTTTTTTTTCTGCTAGTTTCAACCTTGATCTGCTTTAGTGTGCAGTTTTAGTGTTCAAATTTTTAGAAATTTACCACCTCGATGAATGGCATAATATCGGAGATTTCCCCAAAACGTTTAACCACGTCTTTAACCGGAAACAAACTGTTTTCTAAACTTTGGTTTGAGCAGGTGGTTATATTATCATTCACAGTATTTTTTTTTGTGTTCGTTCGGCAAAAACCTGTCTTCGCTTTTCCGCCCAAGTTATAAGCAGAAAGTCATTTAAAGTGGCCGCTTAAAGGTTCATTTGAATTCGAAAAAACTAATTTCTTTTAAATGGTTACTCTTTAACAAAATTGATCTCCAGCTATAATCTAGGTAACCTTCCATTTGTTAAATGATCGGGCTGCTCTGATCCATCTCTGTCCAGTTCCAAAACAATTGGAACATTTGAATTGACCTACTGTCAGTTGTTAGGGGATTTAAAATGTGTTGGTTTACGTAGTTCTCATCGTTCAAGCTTTGTACAATCACAAATCTGCAAAAGGTTTTTATGGAAACCAAACTTTTACTGCGCTTTGTTGGGACACTATTTCCTTTAATCAATTATTTTCAAATTTATATGATGTACCTACTTCAAAAAAAAAACAACCTCAATCAGGGGAAACTAAAGATGATAGAAATAAATTGCAATATTAAATGAAGATAATTATAAAAGCGGCAGGGCTTCTCGGTAATCAGTTTATACATACAGATATATAATGTGTACAATAAGGATGAAGTTATATTACAATAGGGCGGTTAGTGGTGAAAATTTCTCTTTGGTTTTGTTGAGCGAAGTGAAGTAATGTAGCATGGTAGAACGGGTTTAGGGAAGACGAAAGGTCCTTTCCTGCAGCAGTGTTTTATACATATATATATAATAGAAGAGTAGAGAACTGACTGCACTAGTAATTATAACTGAAGTCCGACAAAGAGTATGGGTTAATTGCGGGCCCAAGGAACAAAAGCGACGCCTGTGGTGGAAGCTGAAGTGGAGAAGAAGAGCGGAAATGGAACTCCCGACCCCGGCAGGTTTGCCACCTTCACTCTACCCAACTTTTACCTGGCTGGCTGGCTGGCTAGTGGTGAGAAATGGGGGGGGGGAGCCCAAAGATATTAAGAGAGGAGTTATGAGGGAAGCAGCGTGGTTTGTTCTCTGGTCCCACGTTATGGCTACAACCAAGCTCTTTTCTCTCGCTAATGTAATAAGGTGGCCGCTCATAGTTATATACTCAACTTATTAATATTTATGTTATACCTAATCTTTTTATGAGTTGTCCCAATGTGAAAATAATTTTTCACAAGAACGTGGGAAACCACTGCTAACAATCCAACACTAAGTATTCAAAACTAGAAATCAGGACCATCCACGTAGGATATGTATATACTCGATTTGAACTGACACCAGGGTGACCGAATGACGAGAGTCGAAACCCACAAAGCTGAGAGGTATTGTTAGACCTGATTTTATTTTAATGGTTAACAAGAGAAATTTACAGTGAAGTATGTTTGCTAGCCGCCTCCGTCCAGGACACCTAACTGGTAGTTGGACGTAAAGCCTGCCTACAAAAAAAATAGGCAATTACATTACTTTTACTCAATTTGACTCTCTTAACAACGTAAATCTCTTCAAATATTCAAAATCTGATGTTTAAGAAGACTGCAGGGCCTTGTAAACTAAAAAAACGCATAAAGTTATTGCCTTACCCAGAATCTTTATTGCCTGGGAGAAGCATTTTATTTTCAATTGCATCTTCACATTGATTACACCTTTCAGAGTTCTGTAGGTCTTCTTCTCCAAAGGGGTATTTACAAAGAAGGAGATGAAACAGGAAGAAGGGGAAATCAATACCTTTTTTTTTTTTCTTGTTCCTGATTGTGTTCTAGTATTCTTCTATTAGCAGCGTCGGGTACAAATTACCGAATGTTGAGGAAGTGGATGGGTTGGCCTAATCGGGTGCCTTATTCCCCCCTCGATGGGTGTACTGTTTTAGAGGAAACATAGATTTTTGCTATTAAAAATTACAACCTCGCAATAAAGGGACTTGTAGCCAGTACTGCGTACCCAATATCTATTTGATTAGGCATCATTTTTAACTTCTACAATTTATGCCGAAAGGATTAGATTTAAAGGTTTTTGTAGGATTTTGTTGTGGTATTTAAAACCCTAAATCTTCTATTTTCGTCTCTTAACTCTCAGCGATTGTTAACAGAAACTATTTCCATAAAGGCGCCACGGTAGCTGAGCGGTTAGAGGCGAGACCAGCGAAGCTAATATGTATTGTGGTACTGGGTTCGATTCCCGGTCTTAGGCCTTGGATTTTATTTAATGGTTAACAAAAGAAATTTATAGTAAAGTATGTTTGCTAGTCGCCTCCGTTCACGACACCTAATTGGTAGTTGGACGTTAAGCCCCGCCTGAAAAAAAAGGCGATTACTTTACTATTCCCATAAAATGTCCATTGTATAAATGTGATTAGTATGGTATTACAAACATCAACTATCTCTCTCTGCTCGCCATTCAATAAATGGCAAAAGAACGTTGTGGTATGCTAGCAAGTATATTGTTTGTGTAGTTTATTTGCGATATCCACAGGAATGCAAAAGCACAGATTCCTGTGTTGATAATCGTACAAACTATTAGTTCCAATTTCAAAACAGTTGCATGTAGTGAACGTGTGATTTAGCCAGTTCAAAAAATCCGCAGTACAGAATCTCTTGCTGCTTCTTATGATGAAAACTTACGTTTTTAGCCATTGTTAAGTGTTCAAGTTGGCCTTCAGGAGTGGAATGATTAGCTTTCGGTCTGATCAATGGTAAATATCACTGATGTTTCACTGATAGAATGTCTGAAACTGGAGAATAGAGACTATTTTGTAATATCTCATGCCGAGCGGACGAATGTTTTCTAGAACCAGGTTTTCGATAAACAAATTGGTATGTAATCTAAAGAAAAAATGTTCACTAGTTCGATTAGGTAGGCTGTGATAAAGACTCTTAATTTATTGAGTATTGACCTTCAGATTAATGCTGGAATGTTCGTAAGAGTGTAGAAGAGCTAACGATGTTCTTCTAAAGATGTTCTCTTTAGCCTGGATGTAGAGTAACGAGAAGATAGATGGGTTGGCCAAATTGGGCACTTTACTCTCTATCGTGTTGGGCCTTACTCTGGACCTCCCTCAGACACCTGGTTGGAATTCTTACTGGATACTCTGGTTTGAGAAGACATCTACGTAATGGGACTCTTGTCAGTTCTGTTTTATTTTTGTAAAAGTTCCGTAACAATTCCACTTTTCACCGAAATACATATTTTTGTATTATTCTAATGAATATTTCTTATTTTTAGGAAACATATTCTGGAGAAGTGAAAGGAATTTGTCTTATTAAAAGGACCAGTCTTCTTGGAAATATGAGAATCCAGGCAGTGTACTTCGATAAGGAAATGTTATGTATTTATTACAAGAAATATTATATTTCCTTAATGCAAGTATTTTATCGACATCGTTCTGGCTTTCCAGGAAATAGTATAACTATAGTTTGAATAGAAGTTACCATCTGTACTGAAAGATATACATTATAATACACCCTTCTATAAATTGTTTTAACCAGCTATATTTAATAACTAATTAGTGTGGGCAGCTGAATCTGCCCTGCCAGTGGATGGCCTAGATACCCACTAATTACATAGGCCCACCAGACTGCCTATTGATTTGCTCACCTAATTGTAGGCAACATAATAATTTCGTAAAGAATGATGTTACATATCAGATAAACATTAAATTTTATTACACTAGTAAACCCTAAAATTATTTAATAATGTTTCAAGAAGTCAGTCACACAGAATTTGCTCTCTTTTTATTGGTTTGTTGAGATTTTGTTCACCTTTGAATTTTTCACTATAAAAAACAGAATTTGTTAGTTTAAAACTAGGACAAATTTACCGAGAACTGGTAGCCGATAATCAGTTTAATATATATTATGTACTAATTTGTTTCTGAGGCGCCACGATGGCCGGAGCGGTTAGAGGCTCTACCCGCATAGCTAAGATGTATTGTTGGTTTAGTAGGTTCGATTCCCGGTCTTAGGCCTTGGATTTTGTTTAAAGGTTAATAAAAGAAATTTATAGTAAAGTATGTTTGCTAGTCGCCTCCGTCCACGGCACCTAATTGGTAGTTGGACGTAAAGCCCGCCTGAAATACATTAATAGGCAATTACTTACTTACTAATTTTTTTCTGTATTTGTTATTAAAAGTGGGTTCTATCGTTAATATTTGAATTCTATCGCCGTCGTCATTCTTCACCAGCGTTCCTCACCAATTTCAATCACCGTATCTTTCTTTATTTCTTTAACATCTCTTTAAATCTTTAACATCTCTCTTTAACTCTTGAATAATTCTTTTTGGTCCTAAATGTAATAATAATAATCTAAATCTACGAACTTAATATAATCAGTCAGTTAGTATTCAGAAAGGTTTTATTAAAGCAGCTTTTTTTCTTATTTCTTGCCTTCTCGTCGCTTTTCTCAGCACTCCTGGTCCATCACCTATTTGTAGGTAAAGCCAAAAAAAGTTATGAGAATGGTTATATTTAGTTAAGGAGTAAATAGTCAGGTTCTTCACGGGTTTTGTTACTAAAGAATTTAAGTACTAATTTTTTATCTAATAAATTCCATTAAAATTAAAATCAAAACTGCATTAGTAACCATTCTTGGTTTGTTACGTTAACAACCAGAATACGATATTCCAGTTGTTGATAACAAATATTAAGAACAAAACAATCCAGCAAATTGTTTAGGTGAAATTCCTACGAAAGCTAAAAGAATGCAGGAAGGGGATTGTAGTTCTTACAGTTTGTATTGTTACAGAGAGAGAGAGAGACCCTTGTCTTGTGGAAGACAATGAAAGTGATACAGATGTCCATTTCCTACTAATTCTTACGGTAAGCTAGTGGACACATTGATTAAATTTTTCCGTGATTTATATAATGTGGGTGGGATTGAGTTTGTAATTTACACCAGCTCACAATCACACTGATATATTTATAGTTTTATTTCAAATGTTGTACCTTAATTCAATAAAATAAGAATGTATTGTTTATTAATAGAGTAATAAAATTCTTGGGCAAAGATTTCGAACCCAGATAAACAATTAAAATAATGGTATGATTAAGGGAGGGGATTAATCTTTGTGGTTAGCGTATCAAATTTTTCTCTTTTAGAAGCCTCTCGTAACTGACTTTCCAGTTGTCGACAGTGTGGTTATTGCAAACGAGAGAACACTATCCTGGAGGCTGACAATGCATTGAATAAAGCCCCCAGGCGCTAATGGCCTCAGATGTGTACGTGCATTCAATTTAATAAGAAATTTTAAGAAAAATAATTGATCATTTATTTTGTTTTCTTGACTTATTTGTTCTCTGCATTGTGTTTAAGCTGTAAAAGGTATTACTCTATCCTTTACTTGGAGTATACATTTTATTATTTAAGGTTATGCAATGTGTAACTATAATTTGCAAGCTTGAAGAAAATCGCTTTAGCAAAGTTCTATGATTTTCTCGAAACCTATAACACAATGAATGGGTTTCTTGGGTTTCAGCTCTGCTAAGTCCTAATGCTTTTCTTTGCAGTTTGCCATGGAAATGAATCCTATTAGGATTTAAAGACGGTAATCTGGCTCATATGAAGATGTTTTTTTAGTTTTTGCATACTTTCATCTGTATTTAAGGGGTAATAAGTTTTTAATAAAAATTGCAAGTCTACAAAAAAATATATTGTACAATTGAGCAATTGTAATTAGAGAAATTCATGTGTTAACCTAGATTTTTATTTAATTATTTTTACTAATACAAATATCTTGAAATAGTTGTAATATTTGGATATAAATATGTTAGTAGGACGGAAAATTTATATTAAGAATTGTGTAGTACAGAAGATTGGAAGTTTGGGCCAAGAAAAGTTGCGTTAATGCCGTTAAAATTGATGTAGTTTGGTTGGAAGGTTGCCGTGGCGGATAATGTAAGCGTTCAGTGAGCGAAGTGTTTTACTTCTCCACCATGTTGAAGTCATTTCTGTCAGCTGATAATTACTTTTCCAATAAGTTAAAGAAAATGGTGTAAATTAGTTTATAAGTTTTGTGTATAGTGTTAGAGGCTGGAAAAGTGTGGTGAACAAGATGGAAATGTTACTTAAGAGAAACGCACCTGTCGGCCCCCCCCACTTCTTGCTCTAGTTTCTGCGACACTCATTGCTCATGCAACATTCATGCTGGGGATCTGACTAGAAGACAACATAACACGTTCTGTGCTCTGCTTTTTTTCATGTCTTGCATTCTTTTTTTCTTTTTTTGCCCTTCGCCCAGAACATGACATTTCTTCTTATTCACTTTTCTGCATATTTAGGTTTGTATGCGGATGAACTGTTTGCATATTTACAGTGGTTGAAACTGTCTTACCATGGTAGAGTTGGTTTTAATATTTCCTGCCGTCAGCAGCAGACTGTCCTTCCTCTTTTAGATTATTATCGTCATCAGCAATGTTCAATTGATTTCCATCTCGTCTTTCATCCTTCTTAAAACCACCCGCACTTTGCCTCCTTCTTGGGTTTACAAACTTCAGCGTTTTGTCTTATAACCTGTTCCAGAAATCCTATTGCCAAGCTCTTCAAGTGAATAGGGGTCTTAGGGTAGCACCTTTCAACTTAAAGTCAAAACTTTTTCTATCTATAATAATCCCTATAACTTCATTCAAGCCCACAGGCCTTTAAGCCGGAGAAGAACATAAATAGCTTTTCCTTCGCAAAATTCCTGAAATTAAAACATTTCTCATTTATTGAACATGAACACCCAACAAATGATAAAACTTGGAACAAACAAATTGTTACTTCTGAAATATCTTAACTAATCTTGTTTAAATTATAGTAATAGCAAAAACATAATGATATATATATTTTTTTTTTGAATTATTGATCTTTATGAATCTGTATAATAGTTTGATTTTTAGTAGAGTAAAAAGGAGGCTTTTGGCTCAGTAAAGATGGCGGACTAGGATGAAGTAGGGGTGGCGGGTGCAGTTTATTCCTGCTCTATCCTTCTCTCCACCCTCTTAAGGTGCATCTTTCTCTTCTCTCCACACTCTTAAGGTGCATCTTTCTTTTCTCTCCACCCTCTTAAGGTGCATCTTTCTCTTATCTCCACACTATTAAGGTACATCTCTCTCTCTCTCTCGCCCATCCATATTAGTTAAAACTAAATAATAGTTGATTTGAATTGTGAAAATAAAATACTTAAATGGGTGAATAACCTGAAAAATCTCAACTAGCCTGCGTGAACATGCTCAAACTCTCTCTCTCTCTCTCGGTTAGTTTCTCTTGCTGCAGACATCAACTACTTATATAATACTCATCATGTGGTATAGTCCCACACATTCTCTACTTAGAGAGGGACCGGTTTTAAAAGACTATATAATAATACTATTGCAAATACGACACAGTCAGTCAACTTGCTTTGACTCCATTGAGCACTTCCTGCAGATTCTTCTATTATTAATTAAAAAATGGCAGATCAATGGAAAGTGATTTCAGTGAGTGATAATTATAATAAGTTTGTTACAACATTTCCCACCATTACACTAGCCGATTTGGATTTAGTACTAGCTTATATCAATCTACGTGATGATTTGAAATCTTTAGAAAATTACTCTAAAGAATATATTGTTAAGGCTGCTAATGAACATTATATTAACTGTGTTTGGTCCAATCCGAAGCAGACTGTTGGGCCTGATACTTGCCCTTGTTCGAACATTGCTTGGTTATCCTACCACATTACCAAAGAATTAAATCTGCTATGCAAAGGAGGGATAGATGATGAGAATTAGTGTAACATAGTCAGTTTGTGACAAGAAGGCGAGTGGTACAGGATTGCAGCTTACAACCAGCTTCTCGTTGAACGCCAAACACTCAAAACAACTGGTAACAGGCTTGTCTGAAGATGGCGCACCACTTATTGCATTAAAAACAAAAAAAAACTGTTATCTACTTAAATGAGGAAGATTGGTCAACTCTACAAGCTAACAAGCAAGTATGTGATGATTTTTTTGGTAAAAAAAACGGATCCGTACCGGCTGAAGTACAACTACAGCATGCTACAGTTTTCTTTGAGATGTTCACCCATAAAACTATGGTTATACGAGGAAAACCATCATGGTTAGAAGATATCCTTCAATATCACCCTCCGAAGATAATTTTTTTTTTTTTTGACTTTGATATGCTAACACATGAGTAATAATAATGGTAAAACTTACATGAACCATGTTCACGCAGGCTAGTTGAGATTTTTCAGGTTATTCACCCATTTAAGTATTTTATTTTCACAATTCAAATCAACTATTATTTAGTTTTAACTAATATGGATGGGCGAGAGAGAGAGAGAGATGTACCTTAATAGTGTGGAGATAAGAGAAAGATGCACCTTAAGAGGGTGGAGAGAAAAGAAAGATACACCTTAAGAGTGTGGAGAGAAGAGAAAGATGCACCTTAAGAGTGTGGAGAGAAGGATAGAGCAGGAATAAACTGCACCCGCCACCCCTACTTCATCATAGTCCGCCATCTTTACTGAGCCAAAAGCCTCCTTTTTACTCTACTATTTTTTCTTTAATTATGACCGGTTTCAAATTTTCCACCATTTTTTTGAAATTGATTTGAGAATTTTCTTTCCCCTTAATCTGATTTCTCTTTCGAGATATTTGTTTTGAAGTTTTCCAAATTTTTCTTCCTTTTTTTTCCAGGTTTACCGCTACTGTCTACACGGCAATTTTTTTCTCCTATCCATTTCCAAACTAATGTACCAAATCCCCATAGAGCTACACTTGTTCGGCATCTTTTCCTAGATGCAGTAGCACTTGCCTACAATACTTCTTCCTATTTGTAATACTGTAGCTATAGATCATAAAGTGGGTATCGCCTCGTTGTTATGTGCCGATGATGCCGTTCTGCTTTCAAATACCTCCGGAGAAGCTCAAAAAAAATTAAGAGTCTTAGAGGATTACTGCTATTTGAATCAATTGACAGTTAATATTACAAAAACAAAAGTAATTATATTTAAGAAAAGTCACGGCAGGTCCGCTAAGGAGGTTTTATATTATAAGAATGAGCCTTTAGAAACAGTTAGCTCTATCAGATACTTGGGAATAATTGTCTCCAATTCTGGTTTGTACAGTCTCGCCACTAAAGATAGAATTTCTAAAGCAATCACTGCATCCAGCGCTGTGCGAGGTATTTTAGCGAAAGGATATTCCGGTTCGTGGGCCGCTAAGATCCGCCTGTTTGAGAGCATGGTCCGTTCGGTCTTGCTATATGCCAGCGAAATCTGGGCACTGAGATATCTGGATGATATAGAAATAGTACAAACAAAATTTTTTAAATCCATAATGTTATGGCCACATTGTACACCCGGTTATTTGGTTAGGCTGGAAACGGGGCAAAGGTATCTAAAATTACACGTTTTCAAAATGGCGGTAAAATGGTGGTTAAAACTGATGAACATGCCAGAAAACAGATACCCTAAGATTTGTTTTAATAAACTCTTGCAGTTGGACTCTCAGCAGTCCAATATTGCCAAATTTAACTGGGCGACACAACTAAAAACAATTTTGCATAATTTAGGCTTTTATTCTACATGGTTGGAACAGGATCCTATTATTTTAAAGAAGACCATGGGTCAAATAATAGAAAAGTACAAACTGTCCTTATTTCAGGTCGATTATGAAAGGATGCAAAATTCCAGTTACTCGACAATATATAAAGAATTAATAGGCGACTTCTGTACTTCTCCACCCTTATACCTCTTATTAAATGTACCCTTCAATAAAAGCAGATTAATTGGCCAGCTGAGAGTTAGTTCCTCCTTTTTGCTAACATTTTACGTAAATAAGTATAAACACGTCATAGGAGAGGAAGAGGTGTGTGTCCTGTGTTACAAGGAAAAAGAAACACTACAGCACATTTTCATAAACTGCCCTTTCTATAAATTCTATAGGAAAAAATATTTGAGTTTATATAAGGATTTACATGTGGCCTCTTTATTAAATATAAATAATTACGATCACTTAGAAAACATATTTCAGTTTTTCAACAATGCATTAAAATTGAGGAAATTTTTAATAAATGATTAGTTCTGTTTCTGTCATATTATTTTACTGTAGTTAAAAAGTGATTGTTTAGTTCGAAAGATTGTTTTCTTTTTCTGTTCCATTGAATTGTAAATTTACTTTCATATTTGTATGTATGTATAAGAGTATTGTACTTTAACCTAACTTTATCAAATCTCTCATGCTGAACTCGGCTGTTATGTACATGCATGTACTCAACATTTTCAATAAATAATAAAAAATAAATAATAATACTTCTTCCTATTTTATTTCCTACATTCTTGAAACAAGTCCGAACCTGAACCTACGATAGTGCAGGTTCAGTTCCAATGTGTCCAGTTCTTGAGTTTACGTTTCTCTTGAGGTTCTACTTCATTAATTTTTATTTTATTTTTGGACACCCTCACTGGAGATTGTAAGATTTTAAAAAGAACCAGACAAATGTTTTTTTTTATATTTCATTTATTCGCTTTTCGCGAGGAATGGTCTTAAAAGAGCAAAAAAACATTTTTTTTTTGCGGAGATTGTAGTTGGTAATGTAGAAGATTTAAAATTTAGTGTTATGGCATTGTCATTGCTGCACTTTCTACTTTACTTAATTTTCTACTTGTCCTTATTTAACTCGAAAGCTTGTGTTCTATCTATATTTTATTGGAATTCTTTGTATTCAGCTTGGTTTGTCATGCTGAGAACATAATCTATAAAATCTAATTATTGAGTTCTACATTCTAAAGTTCTACGTCTTATTGGAAAACTCTTCATTATTCTAGAGTATTAATTTTACCTCTAGTTTTGACCATGAAACAGCATTGACTCTATTGGACAATTTCTGTTGTGTTAATCTAATCAAAGTGATATCCTACGCTGCGGCGCCTCGTGATCTGGCGGTAAACTTAACGTCAGGGGTTCCCAAACTATGGGCCGCGGGCCACATGCGGCCCCTTGAGGTCACTTATCCGGCCTCCGCCACACTTTCGGAAGGGTACCTCTTTGAGGAGCACTATATGTGGCGGTGCCGCAAAGCGCTGCGTCGCTCATGTACAGTATTACTTCCGATGACGCGGGATGCACGCGTATCGGCTCCGAAAGCAGTGTGAAATAATAGCAGAAGTAGGAAGAAAGGCAAAGCTCTATAACTAATCCGGACATAGACCATCTTATTAGCCAAAAGCAGGTCCATAGTTCCCTCTGAAATACTGGGCAGTTTGGTGATTTATATTTGCTTGTTCTTTATTTTAAATATTGTAATGGTTCCCGTTTTGTTATTTTACTTTAAAATAAGATATGTGCAGTGCGCACAGGGAATAGTTCTTAGTTTTTTTTTTTTTATATCCGGCCCTCCTACGGTCTGAGGGGCAGTGAACTGGCCCCCTGTATAAAAAGTTTGGGGACCCCTGCTTAACGTGATAGGTTTAGTACAAAGTCAATCATGTATTTCGATTGATTAGATTAGATTAAATTAGGGTGGCCTCAAGGCCTGCGCCACCGCGACCCCTATGGATCTATTGTGGCTCCCCGGCTTTAGAGCTCACCCTCCAGACCCGTCCGTTTAATCAGACTCTTAATTCTGGAGAGTGGCTCCTGGGTAAAGCTCTCAGGCCTTGGTTTTTCCTCCCCGAGAAGTAACATCCTTAGCCATACGAGCCCCTCACACTGACACAACACGTGCAGTGCCGTTTCCTCCTCTTCCTGACAGAACCTACAAAGGCTATCATCTGCCAGGCCCATGCGATGCATGTGCTTTCTGAGCCTGCAGTGGCCCGTTAACAGGCCTACAATTATCCTTATGGCCCCAATTTCGATTGATTACTTAGAACTTATTTTAGAAACTTCATTTTCTACCATATCCATTTAAAATGTAGCAGTATACCGGCGAACCTGGTGGACTAAATCCAAACTTAAAATTATGATTCATTATCTTTTAAGTTGTTGTATAAACCCACCCACTCGCCCTTACGCACACAGACTAACAAGCACATTCATAGCAAGGAGGAGGAGTTTCACTTGCAAACAAAATAATTACTTCTAATGAAACTTGATGATTGATTATGAAAGATTTCCAACATTGTATTACACTGATACTTGAATCTTTCTTCTGATTAAAACTCTCTTATCCAAACTTTAGTTATAAACGTTTTTAGCTCCATTAAACTTACTTTCTTCTACATTCAAATTACTTGATTAAGAAAAAGCACATTTAACTTACCAGAAAGATGTGTTCTAGCCACTAAAACTAATTAAGAACATTAAGTGATTGATCTGAATATATTAATTAGGCGAAACAGTTTTGTTTTTGATTGTTTTGCTTTAGTTTACAATATTACTATGTAAAGTACTCACTATAAATAGTTAATTAAAATATTTATCTTATTTGATAATAATACAAAATTAATCTTGCTAATAGTAATTAATTCTAAGGACCAAATTAGGTGTCAAGATGGAAGCGGTATCTCATTCTTTATATACTTAAATGTTTGTAAAAATGTATTGGGTTGGTGCAAAAATAATGCAGGTTTTTATATGCCAAAAAAAAATTATTATAATTTGTATAAAACTAAGATTATTTATTCAAAATATGTTCCATCATTACCAACACATAGTTGCCAACGTGTCAGAAGCATTCTTATTCCAGTTTCTAAAAAATCTTTATTTAAACTCTCAATAAACTCGCGGAAGGCATTTTCGGTTTCACTTCGGTCCCTAAAATTTTTTCCTCTTAAGAAGTTGTCCAAATGTCTAAATAAGTGGAAGTCCGTCGGCGAGAGATCGGCGGAGTATGGAGGGTGCGGAAGTGTTTCATATTTCAATTCCTGAAGTTTCCTGAGAGTTGGCATTGCGATATGTGGCCTGGCGTTATCGTGAAGAAGAATTGGTCCTTTCCGATTCACCAATGCTGGACAAAGATTTTGCAATTTCCTATGCATTTTGTCAATTTCTTGACAATATGTTTCAGCCGTGATTGTTTCGCCAGTATTTAGGAAGCTGTAATGAATAACACCCTGCAGTAGACCACCACACTGTCACCATTACTTTTTTCGGGTGCAGGCTTGGTTTCGCGAAATGTTTTGGTGCTTCATCCTTGTCCAGCCACTGGCCTGACCGTCTCCTGTTGTCGTATTGGATCCATTTTTCATCACATGTCACGATTCGATTAAGAAATGGTTCATTTTGGTAGCGCAACAGAAGAGAATTGCAAATTTCAAAACGCCGTTGTTTTTGGCTCTGGGTCAATTCGTGAGGTACCCACGTGTCGAGCTTTTTAACTTTACCAATTCGTTCGAGATGGCGAACGACTGTTGAGTGGTCAACACTAACTTCTCTCGCAAAGTCCCGAGTGGTTTTGCGAGGGTTATCTTCCACCAATACCCTAAGATGGTCGTGATCAACAACAGAGGGCCTACCGCGACCTTCCTTGTCTTCGAGATCAAAATCTCCAACACGAAATTTTTGGAACCATCGTTGCACTGTACATTCACTGATGCTTTCTTCACCCCAAACAACATTGATGTTACGCGCAGTTTGAGCCGCACTTCGACCAAGTTTGACGAAAATCTTGTTTTGACATGGTGAATATCGGAGGTCTTAACTCATACAAAATGGAACACAAACTAAACTGATATTTGAGGAAAAACAACATTAATAAACATTGTTTATAATCCATTACCTAGACTGGAGGATTATCTTTGTTTACTTGGCAAGCAGAAGTAAACAAAAGATGAAAGTTCAAAAACCTGCATTATTTTTGCACCAACCCAATAGATTTAGTCTACATCTACGCGGGTCTTGAACTGGTGCCCTCTCTGAAACAAATCTATTCTCGAAACCTCTACACTAAATCCGTCTCTCAATTAGTAATTAGAAGAACGTATCTTATAAGATCATATCAAAAGAGAAATGTATTTTACTAAGGTTTAACATTCAATGGATTGTTTGCCAAATGAAAAAACAAAATATAAAATAAATTATTTACATAACCTGTTAATGTCCTGTAACAATTAGAACTATGAGCTTCATAAAGATAGATTTCTGTTTGTAGCCATCTAGAAATTATCAGTAGATATAATAATACTGACTGTTCAAGAAACCATGATATTAGCAACACCTGTCTTGTAGTGTAAGAGAACCCATTAAAGGAGGACTTCATTGGGTCTGGTGCTGGAACATCTTGAGTTTAATTATCAAGCTGGTTATACTTTGGATCATAATCGTTCAGTTTCAAGGCTGGTTTGAACTCTACAAAGTTCCCTGCTTGTTTGAGTACCAAATATTGTCATAGTTGAGCCTATTTGACCAGGCTGTTCTTCCTTATTAGTCTTTTCTGATGAGAAGAGAACATTTTCATAGGTCTATTTAGTATTTTATTACTTTGAGAAGCTAATTTACTTATTTATGTATGCACTTATATTACCAAATGAATTACCTATCTTCTAATGCACTAGAATTACTTGGAAAAACCTCAGTCCTGATCCTCTCCTGCGTTAACTAATCTTTGCAAATAAAGTAGCAGACATATTTATGCCTTTTCTGTTCTTTAAAATACTTTGAGCAAGAGCACGGGTGAAAGTCGTCTACTCATTTTCCAAGATATTCCGTGCCCTGGAGTCGAAACTAAAAATTAATTAACAAAAATGATTATCTGCCTTCATTACAAACAGATCAATTTATCTTATAATAGTGTTGACAGTTTGACGGATAGAAATCAATACTAGACTAATGTTAATTTAATAATATAACTTACTATTAGTAGAGTTTGCATGTTAATAACAATTAGTTTAAATTTATTACTATGGAATAGGATTTTACGTGTTAGCAATGTTCATTTATTTTTTATACATTCATCATTTATGTTCGACATTTTATTTTACATCACGCATAGATATTAAGATTTGAAGGAAAATATCCCATCTAGATATCTTCGCAAATCCCAGGATACTTAGAGATTAGTTGTTTGCTCATTGCATATAGGCCTATTTAATATATAATTAAATTAAATTAATAATATTCATGTTTACACTAACATACTATGTACTTTATCTGTTACATTTTGTGTGTATAAAATTGCTAGTGCTCTTTAACTGCTGCACCTCATCAAAAACCAGAGCCTCAGGAAGCATTCCTCTCCACTCATCGCCAATTCGTGAATATCCCTTAATTTCCGCCGAGCAAAGGCGGACCAGGACATGCTCTCCTCGAGCTTCCCAATCTAGACCTTCCACAAGATCTCTTCTTTTCTGGCTGTCCATACAATGCAAAGTCAACCTTCTGTCCGTTACCATTCTAGGCTCAGTTGGCCTCAAGAAAATGCCAAACCCAGCTCTCTGTCAGTTTGTCAACTCTACCTTTTGCCTTGACCCTAAAGATAACCTGCGAAACTTTACAAACTATCTTTGTTTTACTCCTTTTCATCTGCTCATTCATACAGATCAACACTCACAGTTTAGGTTGTATAAGAACGGTTGTTATACAGACATTTCTTTTTACACAAGCTAGAGTGCTCAAAAGTATCTAGTTACCAATAGGGCAAACTGAACATTTTATATCCTCTCACCCTGGTTTTTGAGGTACAACTGCGCAAACCTCAGATGCTTTAGTTCTTTACTTAAGCAAAAATTCTGTCTCGCTGCTCTTACTGTCACGAATATTCTATCTCTGTCAGCTCTTTCTACCACATGTGTGTGGCCATTTCAACTGGTCTGCCAAGCTGAATACAAGGTCAGTAAATTAAGTAATGAGACTGATTTTTAAAAAAAACTTTTATTCAAAAAGAAGTTTCTACCTCAAGGTCAAAAGGTCAATCAACACTTTTACCTAGAGGTTCTTGAAAAACTTCGAAAAACGTTCATTCGTGTGAGACCAAACATCAAGAACAAGTGGGTGTTGCATCCCGATAATGCTCCTTGTCACACAGCAATTTCAATAAACCAGCGTTTTTGGCCAGTAAAAACATTCCTGTGGCTCCTCAGCCTCCTTATTCACCTGACTTGAGACCTTGTGACTTTTTTCTCTTCCCGAAGTTGAAAAAATCACCTCAAGGGAACTCATTTTGGGACAGTCGAAAACATTCAAACGGCTGTAACCGACCAGCTGAAGGCTATTCCAGTATCGGAGTTCGAGTACTGCTATGAGTAGTGGAAGAAACGTCTCCAGCGCTGTGTGGCTTCAGAAGGAAGTTATTTTGAAGGTGACAATATAGAATTGTAATTCTTTTTGAATAAAAAAATCAGTCTCATTACTTAATTTACAGACCTCGTATATTGTCTTCTAAACGAAAGGGTGGTTCAAATTTGTTCAGACAATTTTGTTTCTTTTCCTAAATAATTTGGACGGGGGGCGTAGTTCATGTATATTGAACATACCCCACAACTTTACCCACTTCATACTGGATATGAGTGTGGATGAAGAAGCCAGAGTCCAGGACCTTTATTCTAGTTACAGCAACATCACTTATTTCATCTTAATATCTGGAACCTGTTCTTTCTTTTTTTCAAGTGTGAAAAAGTCGGAATTACCAGATCTGTCTTTTCTTTGGAAAAAATTGAAATGTAAATAATGGTGAAGCATTTTAAGAAAGAAAGAAAAACATTAAAAGCCTTTCATTAGAACCCATTTACTGTTTATGAAAGAAAAAGTAAATTTTTGAAGGGCTTAAATAGAAGCTAAATTATTACGTTGAAGGTAGATGTTAAAATAAATACTGGCTTTAATGCAGAGCGTCTGAATTAAAAGAAATTAAGTTACCTTTGAAGTACCATTTAGTGAATCATTAGACTTTACTTTAAATCCTAATTGATTATATAATTATGCCATGGACATTTTCTATTGAAATGTTTGTTAAAGACAAAAAATCGTAATAATATTTTGCAACTCTTATTTTATTTATATTATACTTAGCATTATCTAATCCGATCTTAAGGGGTTATAGGCAGTCAGAGGCGCCAAAAAAGTCATTTTTTCAATTTTTTTTGGGGGAAAAACGTGTTTACTGTTTTATTCGGGAACTTTTGCGTCATATCAGTCCATGTTTAAAGAACTTATTGTAATTTTTTCGTTACAAATTAATAATAATTGTACTAATGGCGAATATTTTAATGCAACACGTCAAAAAAATGCAACCCTCTCGTGGACATGATATCTTGATACTAGGTCGTCTGAAATCAAAATTTCGAAAAGATTTCGTTAGTAGATAACTTTATCTCGTACTTGACCGAAGGATTTAGAAAAAAATTGAATTTTTAATTTTTGGGACAACTTTAAAGTTTGATTCACGATTTTTACTAAAAAAATTGACCATTTTATGTTTGTAAAACAAGTTCTATTCATTGGAAAAAAAAAAATCCTTCGTCCAAGTACGATTTTAATATGTTTAAAAGAAATACGTAAAATTTCAAAAAGATCGGTGCAGTAGATTTTGAGATATCGTGGCCACCGACTTTGAAAACGTAGTTTTGAGAAAAACGCGTTTAAAGTTTTCAGGCGGTTAAAGGTTTGCGAATAAAACCTGGATAATCTTTTTTTCAACTTACACAGTGTCATCGATTCCAGGCCCATAAAATAAGTCCTCCATGTCTTCCAAAATGTCCAAGTTTTCCGATTTCTGCTGTCTGCGTAGGATTCTTGCCTCCCGCGTAGCAAGTTGCGCTCTGTACAATGTGGGGTAATTCGAACGGTCGGGGCTTGTAAACACTTTCACTCTTACAATTTTGCTCGGATCGACTTGAAATTTTAGGACAACATTCCTGAGATACTTTAATATAAAAAAATAAAAAATAAAATCGATTTTTTCAAATTTCTGACTGCCAATAACCCCTTAAGAGTGCTCTCACATTTTAATTTTGTCCCCTAAATATTTAATTACTATTCTTAAAACTCTAATTATATGTTGGCACTTTGGTACTTAACTTACCTAAAAATATCTGTACTAAAATACATTAGTAAATGAAAAATAGAAACTAACTACAAAAACACAAATTTTCATATCTTTTGATTTCTTCAAAGAATCTCCTTAAACATACACCACTCTCTCTTCATCTATCTAAAATAGTAAATACTAGCTAGTTGGAGGAGGCGTTTAGAACTATGGAGGGACCGACCTAAAATCAACCAGCAAAAAACATAGTATTTGGTCCTTGAGCACGATTTAACTGCAAAAATATTGCAAAAAAAAAAATTAAGCTTTTTAAAACATTTTTTTGTATCATAAGTAGCTTTGTAGCCTCTTCCACTTCACCGTTTCAGTTAGAAAGATTAGGTTCACTTCAGTATTGCTCTCACTAGAGTGTGTTGTATGCCATACTCTCAGTATCATTGAAAAAACAGTTTGATTATACATCTATTTTTGAACGTACTGGATGTTGTTAACAGTAATATTATACAATATTGTTTTACTGCCATTGTAACATACTAGACTATTTTATGTGACTATGTTTTTTATTAACGAAGTCATTCAAAAATGATACTTGCATTATTACTGAAGGAAAAGAAAATAATAGGAGATACTAGGGATTTAAAGAACATTAAGAAATACTGATTAAGCCATTTAAATGTTTCATGTTTCCCAGTCAACTCGTTCTCTCTCCGCAGATAGTTAAATTATTCTTTGTCCTAAAACCGCCATTTTCTATTGTACTATTTAAGTGAAATCAATTGTTTTCGCCCTTATTCAATTACGATAAAACCCTTATAAAACATGTTTTTTCTAGACTGATTCCCTTTTTTGTTTTAAAAAAATTTATTTCAACTTTGTTTTTGTATTAAAAAAAAGGCAGTCGAGGGCAAACAAAACAAAATGAGGCCAGCGTTCAATTTTATTCTCCCAATTCCAATGAAAGCCACAAAGTTTTGGAGCGTACCAAAGTTTAATTCACGAAGTCCTTTTTCCTCTGTAAACTCCACAATCAACTTTGCCAAACTGATGTTTGTTCCCACTACAGATACTCCCAGATAAGTCCCTTTCTTTTTTTTTGCCTTCTTTTACTTATCTTCTCAATTCTACACCATGTTTTATGTGTAACTTATGTGTGTGTTACATTCTTAAAAGAATAATTGCATAGCTTCAAAAATTTCACTGTTTGGAAAGATATAATTTCTATTGGAAAGTTCTCTAATAGGACTTTTAACTGAAAGTGCTACTTATTGGCCTTAATTATAGTTGAGGGATTCTGTTAACCTCGCGTCTGTCTTTCACATCACATTTAGTTGATAGAATTTCCTCAGCAAAGGCAGGCATTAATAGAGTTTGGTCCAGCTTCGTAGCTCAAAATGATGTCCCGTTCTACGCAAAGCTTAATTATGCACTTGCCCGTGCGATAGTCTGCTACGGGTGTCAGGTGTGGGGTTGTGAAGAATTTGAAGTATTAGAAAAGTTCCAGCGCTACTATATTAAAAAGCTCTTTGCTCTCCCCACTTCTACCCCTAATTACATCCTCCACTTGGAAACCTCGGTCGATCCTATTTTTGTATTCACCTTACACCTCCACTTTAAATACATCCGTAAAATCCTTATGCTTCCAGCTTCCCGTCTTTCACCTATTGTGGCGCTCGAAATTATTGGAAGGGATGCGGCATTTTTCCGTCGTTGGAATGTCCTGGCGCAGAAACATTTGTTGGCACTCGACTTATCCTTGGACGTCATCAATGTGTGGCAACCGCAATTGACTGCGTTGGCGGATACAGTGCGGGGTGCTTTATGGGAGGAGTCTGTGAGAAAGGCCAGAAGGACGGAGCGTTTCCTCCTTTACAGGACACTAATGGAAGACATAGATGATTTGCTTTTTGGACATATAGCCAACGCGCAATTAAATTTTAGAGACCTTAGCTGGCTCTTTAAAATTCGAGCCGAGCTACTCAGGCTGAATAGTGTCCCATGGTTGGAGCGGCAAGGTGATGATAGCATATGCCCTCTGTGCTCCTTGGGGGTACAGGAGGATCTGTATCATTTCCTGGCTATATGTCCTACTCTAGGCGAACTCCGACTCCAGATCATGGGGAGTTCTAGTCTTTCTGGTCATTATTTTGTGGATTTGCTATCCACCCTGGATTATCTTCCACTGATCACTTTTGCTAAGAGAGCCTGGATTGTAAGACACAAAATTATAAATGAAGGATGTACAATTTAAATATCTTTTATTATTATTATTTTTAACTCTCAAGAAGTTTGTTTTATTTTATTTTCTTTTTTTTCTTTAGCTTAGAATTTGTTTTCCTCTCCATTGTATTTACTTCAACCCTCATTTTATTTTTATTTCTTATTTTTTTGTATTTCTTATTTTAATGTATTTATGTATTATTTTTTCTTTCTTTATATAAAGGCTAACTCCTGCAGACGGCTATAAGCCATGCAATTTCCAAATTTTGAATTTTGTACTATTATTTGTTTATTTTAAAAATAATGGATTAATAATAATATAGTTGAGCGTCATTCTGGGGCCAGTCAGCGAATTAACTCAAGATAACAAATACATTCATAAGCAATAATACTGCTTAGCTCAATCTAAACATCAATCGCACAGGGGTTTATTAGGAATATTATCTTCCAAACGGAGAGAAGCTATTCAATGTTGATATAATTTAGTTAACATTGTACTGTCAGTATTTTGGATTCTCTTAATCCGAACAAGGCTGGTTCTTGAATTTCTTTAATCTTTTTTTTCCCCCCTTTCCTTTTTCTAGTTTTACACATTTAGGTTAGTGGTTCTCTTGACTCAAAGTCTCAAATTAAATTGTTAACTTATTGTTAACCTAAAATAAAATTACTCACAGTTAAGCACTAAGCATAATTAATAAACATAAGCACTAATTAGTTGCAGTTAGATAAGCGCTAATTTGAAGTTTGAATGCGTCATTGTGTGGAAAAGTCATGAAAATTCTTCATGACTAAAAAATGGGGGGGATTACAATTTTTTGACTACACTTATTACAAACTGTGCATTTTGGAGTCAACAAAATTCTATTCTTCCGTGGAAATGAACCCGATGGGCTGAGTGATTCTTAACTATCAACACACAACTGTATCTAATAAATATTTAAATAAAATGGTTTATAATTTTGGTTTTATTATTGAATTTCATATTTATTAAATCAAGTTATTCTCAGCTGAATAAAAGTTGTAAAACACTTTTCAAGAATGTACTGAATAAATACAGCTTTTAATGTCCCGTTTCTCTAATAAACCATTATGCAAGAATTAATGCGTGAATTGCTTTGGAAACTATGGCTAACTGGTTACAATGTAGTCATATTATATAATGCTACTTTAAATGATGTTATTTCAGGTCAACTTGGAGGCATATTAAAGTTATTGCTTTCCCGGAATGGGCAATTTAAACTTTACCTAGAGAGAGATATAATTTAAGTTGTACAAACTCAACCTACTTCAATTTATCGATCCAGCTGGTAAGATTTTAATTCATTTTTCATTTCTTTTATGAAGATTTTCTCAAGTTATCTTGATTTTTCTGTGAAAAATGCAGTTATTTTTTTCCCTCTTTTTTTTTTTTTTTTAACATTCAACTTAATTTTCAATCTAACGTTTTGTAAAAATACTGATCTCTTGTTATTTAAAGAATTGTATTAATGAAATAATTAAAAACGTTCCAAATTTCCTTCGGAAAACTTCTTGAAAAAGCACGAGCTTGAAAAACACCCACCCAACATTGACAATTTATATTCAATTTGTAGCAAATCCCTTCAAAATTAAAATTGTTGAGCGAATGACATTCAGGTAAACTGTTTATTGTCTATAAAAGTTTGTCATTATATCAATATGTACACCGAACTCTACCTCTGAGATAAATTACATTAATTAATGTACAGATAATTAATTTAAAATTATTTGTGAATATGTTTAATAATTATATGTGTAATTATTTGTGTGTAATAATTAAATATTTAATCCTCATATATAATTTTAAAGTAATATTCTTAATGTTCAAATCCTATATGTTTTCCTCGCATTTTCAAATGATTAAATCCAGGCTGAAATCCCTTTTTGTAGTAATCGCTAGCTGAAGTTAGTTACTTGACAAAATTAGGTTCTTTCATGATGTTCATATTTATAAACTTGGGGAAGGTTCGAAACGTTTTTATTGTTTAATATAAAGGATTAGATATTGAAGTGGCATTAACAGTACCATACCACTTAAATTTATTTTAACTGTAGAAAATAATGGAAACTTTACGTAAGCTGCACTTTTGAACAAAGCAAAAGTTGGTGATTATGCCAACATCTTCAATAAAACCATTTCTAGTTCAAGTAGAAATCTCGCAAAACTTATTAAAATGCTTTACAGTAATATAGTGCATTCGATTGAGGATTTCATTACAAATTCTCTGTCGTTTTCAATCATTTATACAAACTTTTTTTGGTGACAAATTCATTTAACCAAAATAGAAAAAGAATATTGCCAATTTCAGTCATTGTAATGACTTTTTTTGTAATGATATTTTTTTATGAGCACATAAAAAGACAGGAAAGAAAATACACCAACCTTACATACATTGTAATTATGTAAAAAATAATAATTGCTAACAGCGTAAGCCCTGAAGATGACCTAGTCCCTCTGGCAATTTTTTCCTTATTTAGCCTTCCTGTTGTTTATTTTATTTTAGTCTTTCTTTTTGTTTTAGCTAAGATAAGATTTATTCTTACTTATCATTTTCCAAAAACCGCTAGCTCAGACGTGCGTGTAACTCAATATCTAAAATTTATCATAGCTTCTTCTTTCCCGTATTATAAGATATCAATAATGGTTTTCCACTGTTGAAACGAGAACAATCTGCAATTTAGACACTAATTGCGAGATAAAGTTTTAGTTTCCCTAGGGAATGACAGTTAATATCCAAGTTTGTGTTTAAATGGGAAAGGTGAGCAATAAGTGGCTTTAATTTTATCGATTAGGTTCACAGAATTGATTAATATTTTACATCATTTACTCTTGGTGAAAGATTAAAAATTGCCCTGGAGCTGTAAGTTAGGTTAGCACCAATTTGGACATGAGTACCCAAGTATATATAGACAGTTGGAGAGGTTTGTACAGAGAAATGGCAAGTATTGAGATCGTGCTGCGGTTCTCTAACAACTTCACTGGTAGGCTCCATACAGTTATCTCTACTACTGGACAAGTAAAGAAATTGGAACGTGAGCAGCGTGGACGATTTACATCGGCCAAGTCCCTTTTCTCCATCGCCACTTTTACAACCTGTCATACCTTATGTCCGTGTACCTTCCAAAGCATATATATCTTCCAATCTCCCTTGCTGCCGAGTCACAAATCAACTGTCCACATCAGTTCCAGCCTCTCTTCACATGGAAATAGCCCTTGAATAATTCAATGCAGATGAATAGAAGCGATTTGACCAATCTTCGTGGCCATACTTCTGTGCATTTTGAATATAATTTTTCACCATTTTATTCGCTTTTCTCACACTTCTTATTCTGTTACTGGTTCCGGAATTTTGTTTGTGTTCATTTTGGGAAATGGTCCTGGCTAGATGTAATTGAAACGTTTCAGGCCATTTTATAGCACGAGAGAACTGAACAGAAAAGAACAAAAGCCAGTCCCCCAAGCACCTCGCCAAATGACGGCTTATTTTTCCCTTTTCTAGAAGATCTGGTAAATGTTTTTCCACAGTTTTTGTAAGGTCCAGTGTTTTTCCCCGTATCATCTAGTCTCAAAGTGCCATAGATCGCATTTCGTCCATTGGTGATTACCATACACTCAGACAGGAAATAAAAGGTCATATTTTACTCCAGCTGCTGCTTCCATCTGCACAGGGGCTCTGATTTGATTAATACCATCCTTTGGTGATATTTTGTGAGCCATGTCGCCCTGTAAAGAAGCTCAGCCCAATATTATTTCCAGTAAATGAAACCTGCTCTGCTATAACTTTCCCACTAGTCATTTCAGGGCCATCATCTCCTCTTATTTCGTAGTTTTAAATTTTTAATATCGCATAATAGAGAAAAGCACAGTCAAATGTGATTTAAAAGACCGAATCTTCCTTCACCCACAATCTAGAACTCTGCGTCGGTAAGTCCCTTGTATTGTAAGTATTTTCTGAATCTGAAAAATACTCCAGGCTAGATTTGATTGATTTGATACCGAAACTGAGAGGTTTATATGGTAATAATTCTCATAGTAATTACGTCAAAAAGTTTACTTATTTTGCTGTTATGCTTTATAGATCTTCAAAATTTCGGCACTCCATGCTCTGTAAGCGCAGCACACGAGATAATTCAGCAGTGTAAAGATGATTTCTGAGAGACCAAGATTCATGCTGAAACTCGCTAACTGTGGTCAAAGTGCAAGGTAGTTGATTAATCCAATTCACTTGAAAAGAATCAGGTAAAATTTCTAAATTATATTTTGGCCTTAGCACTGTTTTCTCCTGTGTTGAATGTTGATACTGGTTCACTTCAAGTTAACCCTTTCCAGCTCGATGATGCCATATGGCATCACTAGTTTAAAATGTATTATTTCATGCTTAATTTTGGCCAAATGATACAATTATTGGCACCATTTTAGTTTTCTTTCATGTCTGTTGAGGCAGCACAAGTCGTGATTTGTAAATTTTTTCTGAATAATAATTCGGTCCGGAAAGGGTTAAAAATGAAATTATTTATTAGCGCGATGGACTAGCTGATTAGAATCTAAAATATGCATGCTAGTCCCCAGATTGAATAGATCAGCTAAACCTTATTGTTTTTAAACTGGTTTTTTTCACATGAAAATGCCTAGCTGAAGTTTTTCTCCTGCGAAGAAAATCTATTTAAAAGCATTCAAGGTAGGGTTTGATTAATTCTTTTGAAAATACCTTGAATTAGTGTTGCTATCGTCACTCAATATCGGTTCAATTTCCCCCCTTCGAGAGTTTAAGTTGAAGAAAACAGATCTCTCTACCTGCCGTAGAGACCTGTCAGACATAACTGAATGACTTAGCTGATAAAACTGAGTGATCACCACTTCTATTTGTAGTCATGTTAAGAGTTCTTTTCATTGGGCATCATCTGCTGAAATAAGGTTAGTACAATATTATCTCAGGAAGAAAGTTAGTATTTCTAAAATTGAGAGTACTACAATTTTTAATAAATATTTGAATTATTTTCTGATTTAATTTTAAAAAATCAACAAATGAAAGAGAGGAATAATTGAACACCCTGAGGCTTTCAATTAGTTATTACTTGAGTTTTTTTAATCGATTTTAATTCTATTTAAATTACAAATTTATTTTCATTCATTCATTTTGAAAACTTTTGGAATAGATTTAATAAGGAAATTGTAGTGCAATTGGTGATGCGATCCAAGACTGTATTGTCCTTGGTTTGCAGCCGCTTCTAACAGGTTTCATAGCATCTTTGAAACCTCTTTAATAATCAGCATTAAGGAAGAAAATAAAAATTCAAATCTTAGATTACTGTTAATTACGTTTGATGTAACTTTTGCGGTTTTGTTCTCTCTTGATGAAGGAGAATACTCTTTTTCGAAATACCAACAGTTAATATGCAATCACAACAGTGTGTATCCAGGTAAGTATGGTTCTTCAGGAACCAGCCCAACATAAGTAATGACCTTATATTTCTACCAACCAACAAGTTCAACATTATGGTTATCTGTTAGCTTCAGGTGACGGTTTGGTTTGGTTTCCCAATATAATCCCCTGTTTCTAATATGATGTAACCTAAATTTTCATCGTTCGGGTTTTCCACACTTCAAGTTTAAAGGATGGCTAAGGTGTCTCCTCGAGGTGTTTGTTTTGATTATTCACCTATATGTTTGCTAGTGTTAGTTCATGATTCCTGATTGAATAGCTGCGATGGCCGCCTTTAGAAATGATGAAGTTTGGAGCACGCCGCGAGGGAAAGCCAATATAAATTAGTACAGCTATTTAAAATAGTGTTTCACCATATCAAAAAATGTTGTTATGGTTGATTGTACTAAATAAAGGTGTTCAGTAATGGACATTTATGGAGAGTGTTCGGTCTCGAGTAGTCTACGAAATAATGTTTAAACGGTAATCTGTTCCATTTGTTATTTAATACTTTTGTTGAAAACATGTAGAAAGGACTTTTCAGTTTAAATTGGTTAAACCAGACAAGGGTGAGAGAGAATTACATTCCCTGTCCATACATTTAATTAGGGAATAGTGGAGCTTTTTGAGAGATAATTCATTGTGTTTACAAGGGAGGCGTGGCCAATCCAGCTCAGACCAACCAATCTGAACATTTCTCTTTCGATGTTTTCCTGGTTTTGGACGGCTAAGAATTAAACCTATCATGAAAAAATACATTTAAAAGAGACGAATAAAATTAAACAGTACTTGTAAACTAGAATGGTGGAATATTTGTAGACATTAAAGAGGAAAATATAGATTGTATTAAAGTTAATTATTTTTTTACAATCTACAGATATTTGGCTCCTTGTCTACCTGGGCACTGCTGCATCTTTCGGCTGTTTCAAATAAATGTTGTTTAACTAAATGCATGTATGCAATGAATCTTTTCGTTTCTTTTCTTTGAATTATCGTAAATGTACAAATAAAATACTTCATATTAGAGTAGAGTAAAATATTTTTAGAGTTTCAAGTTAATATTAGGTCACTAAAAGTATTACCATTTTAGTTACTAAAGGAAATGCTGGCGAATTGTGTGGTGCGGTAGTTATTCAGAGAACGTATTGCCAGTATTAGTTCCCTTAGTTTGGGAGAATTAACGGTATTAGTTGTTGGAAGCGGTGGCGTTGAATTGCGGCTCTGCATTATTAATGGCAGAAAGTCTTAGGAGGGGGCCGAACTAACCAAGAGCCCTCTCCGTGTTCGGCTAGTTCCACTAGATTACATGTAATTCCTAACAACTTATCTAACATTTAAATTATTTATTACTTCAAATTCTAATCGCTTGTAAAAACGACTGCATAATTAATCGATTTTTTGTCTATCTTACACAGCCGATATATCTCTTTTTTTAAAAAAAGGTGGCTAGCATAGTTAGCAGCAGGGTGGACCCAGGTTCTAAGTCCAGGCTTAGTACCCTTAGAGTTTCTCTTCCTAGGAACAACAGAGTTATCTGCTGCAATCTCAGATTATTGCATCCCTTAAAATACATAATATTATAGAGATCTCTTTCAAATATTTTACATGATTCTTTTCTTGGGTCAAATTTTTGACGTTATGATTTCAGCGACAATAAAGATTTTTTGATAATGACTTTTTTTTTTTTTTGTTCCAGAACGAGGGAACAATGTTCCGGAATGATTGTGCAGTGTGGGAACGAGTGTAAAACCAATGCGACCTAAAACTAGCATGTTTGATTCACTCAAGTGTTTATGCTAAGAATTAGACTGTTTGTAAAGTGATCCGAATGTGTGGGTGGTTATGTGACCTTGGAGTTTGTGCCTGTGGGCATACACTAAAACCAAATATTGATCACATCAATTATCTCTGTATTATTTGTTTGTGTGCGATATTTGACTGAGATACACTTAAGAAAACCAAAGTCCCAAATATAAGAGGTTAGAAATATGAATATATAGGTTTCGTGACCGTAAATTATTCAATTAAGGATTCAAAATTGGCGAGGAATCGATCAAATAAAAACAACAACTCGTCTTTTTGCCTGAGTTTTGACAAATATATTGTCTTCCAGGCCCTGAAGAAGATAATATATTTGTCGAAACGTTGGCAAAAAGACGAGTTGTTGTTTTTATTTGACCGATTTCTCGCAATTTTGAATCCTTAATTAGAGGTTAGTTTATACGTTAGCAATATGTGTGAGGGGAAGCACTAAGAAGTGGTAGCGCTGTAGAAATTGGAAGTGATATCCCAATTTTTACAGCCGTAAGCGCAAAGATCTCAGTTGCAATAGCTATTTCGTCGGTTAGTGTTAGTTTTAAGCGATGATTGTCAATTAGCCGCACTATTATTCTAGAACGTTTCTTTAACCCTTGTCGTTGAGTATTTGATAATTCTATGTCTTGGTCTTAGTGTTTTAATTATTGGCGCTTCGAAGTGAGAATTACTTAATTAAACAGATGGGCAAGTAGTTTATTCTAACATTTTTGTATGTTCACTTGGATTTTCCAGAAGACATAAATTTTGCTCCGAGCCTCATGAGTAAGGAACGGATTTTTATGTATTTAAAAATGCCAAATATTTAATTAAAATATGCATTTATTTTCGTCAATTATGTGGAAAATATGTGATTTTCTTAAAATATTTTCTGGAATATTTAAGTAAAATGGACATTTTTTTTTTATTAAAATGGATTTTTTTTGGGGGGGGGCAAGTTATAATTATTTATACAAGAAAAGAACATTTTTACAATTTATAATAATTTATTAGGAACAAAATAATTTGTTTTTACAAGTTATAATGATTTATACAACAAAGAACATTTTTACTATTTATAAAAAGATGTGTTAAATTTTCAATTTTGAAAACTTCACTCTTCGAAATTGTTTGCAACCACATGAAATTTCAAATGTTGGAACGTAAAGTGACAACGATCTGGGCGTAAGATGGACTTGTAACGACTAAAAGATCGTTCAACATCTACAGATGTTATAGGTGCCTTGCTGAAAGAAGTTATCTCGTTGGTTGTAAAGGGTACATGATGTTCTGAGGTGACTTCTGTTCCACTGATAATATCAGAAATCTGGCAGGTGGTCTCCCACCCTTTGTTCTTGCTCAGTACTTCTACCAGTTTTGATCTGATCAGATCTCCCTTACTCCCAGGTATTCCTTCCACCTTTTCGATGACTTTTTTAACGTTGGACACGTTTTCTGCCAATCGAACATTTTGGGACTCAAGTTGGGTAATGGCTTGTGCAAGAAATACGCAATTGTCAGAAATGAATGCAAGGTCGTTCCTTAAATTAGGTTTCTCGAATAAAGACTTGGCTGTATTTATCGCTACTGCTTCGTCTTCGAGATGTGAAAGGACATTCTTGATTTTATTGTAGTTTTCATAGTAATACTGAGCTGCTTCCAGCCAAGTACCCCATCTTGTCAATATTGGTTCTGGTGAAAGGCACAAGTCTGGATAGAGATCTTTTAGCATTTTAATGCGACTTGGTGCTTTTAAGAACACTTTTTTAACCGAGGAGATTAAGGAATCTACGTCACTGAACAAAGATCGGACAGTTTCTGCTACTCGATGCAAGGCATGAGCAATACACGTCACATGAATTATCTTAGGATAAAATACCTGAATAGATTGCCCAGCCTTGACCATGTTGGGGGCAGCATCAGAGAGAAACAAAAGAACTTTTTCGTTCAAAACTCCACTGGGCCATAGGATATGCATTGAGGCATCGAAGAATCGTGAAATGGTGGAATGATTGCATTTTTCGAGAACCTCACAGTTCAAAAGGAATGGCTTTGAATCCACATCAGCATCACTGTCAAGTTTTCCAATAACTGCATTGGCAATACACCTGCCCTCAACGTCAGTGGTTTCATCAATTGACACCCAAAACGGTCCATCTTTGATATGTTCTCGAATTTTGGTTAGTGTATCTTTATAGATATCTTCAAGGTAGTTTTTCCGCAGAGTGCTCTCGTCAGGCATTTTTTTCCCAATATAGGTCTCTAAGAATCCTTTGAAATGAGGATTTTTAAGTTTGTGGAAAGGGATATCTGCTCTAACCAAAGCCCGACACAAATCTGTACTCAGAGTAGACTTACTTGATGATGGAGATGTAAGGAAGGCTTGATAGGACGTCCTCTCTTTCTTTCTGTTTTTATTCTCTATGTGCGATCCGGTGGCAATATGTTGGGTGACTTGGAAACGTTGAGAGCAAGAAACGCGCTTGTACAAGCTGTGCAGTACAAAATGTCTCCATCACTTCGTAAAAGTTCTGCTGGAAACTCGCGAAGATATTTAGCAACTAGTTGTTTGTTTGAGGCCGATGTTCGTGGCATTTCACCCAAAAAAGAATACACTAAGTGACCGAACGAAATGAATTGGACACTTCAACGAACGAGCTGAAAGAACAGACAACGTCACACAACTTCAAAGAACTAACAAGTGCCCGTCACTGTTTAGCAGCATTCTGTGTAAATTGCAATAACCATTGTACCCACTGTGATTCACAGTCCTACAGTCTGTGGTTCACAGTTCCTGTCAACCACCTCCCAATTATGAAAATATGCCCAAAATGAAAAATATGAAAAAATATGTACATATTTTGATTAAATATGTAGAAATATTTATTTATTTTAATCAAATATGTATAAATATGCGATAACATCCAAATATGTGGAAATATGTGAAATAAAAGTAGACTCAAACGGCTTAAAAAGTGTCAATATGAATACTTCTAGTTGAAAAAGTCTGTAAATTGCCTAGAAAAAAATATGTAAATACATACGAATCCGTTCCCTACTCATGAGGATGTATTGAGTCATCAAGGAAAATTGGTTAAATCGTCTACGAATAGAACGATTTACCGTTAGGATGCAGAAATAATAATAATAATAATAATAATAATAATAATAATAATAATAATAAGGGAAGGGATTAGCTATGAGGTTAGCATACTGGACTCCCACGCGGAGGTCCCGGGTTCGAATCCAGCAGCTGACCCTTAGATTTTCTCTTCCTAGGAGCTTCTTACAGCTCACTGTCCGGTGATGGACAGTGTTGTCTGTAACGAGAGAACACTGTCCGGAGGCCGGCAGTGCACTGGAAAAAGCTCCGGGCGCTAATGACCTCAGCTGTTGATGCGCAAAAAAAAAAAAAAAAAAAAAAAAAAAAAAAATAATAATACTTTATTTAATAAATAGAAAATACAAAATACAAGGGTATAAAAGTACCATACGGCATGGAATATCCGTCTGCCGGAGGTCGCTAGTATTTAGAATTACAAAATTAATTAGAATTTACAAACTGAAAAATTAAGAAAATTTGCCTCAATCAAACATAAAATAAAAATAGATACATATCAAAAAAGAACACACTTATTAAACTGAAAATTCAACTAAACGTGAAAATGGAAAAAACTTTAGACAGAAAATGCTTAACATATAGAAAATAATAAAATACAGATAAAAAAGTAAAGAATACAATTTAAAATTAAATAATAGTGAACACAATAAACAGATAAAATAATTTTTTTTTTTTTTTTCCTCCTTTTATTTTTATTTTTTTAAATACAGCTAACATTGAAGAGAACAAGTTGTTTTAGGGTTTAGAAATTAAAGGCCTGCACTAATTGATATCTGTAAGCCCAGGCGTGGCGGGCAAACTGAACAATCGGCTGAATAGTGGTGCCATTCAGAATGGTTATAAGTTGCGGTCTGGTTAGGGACCGGCAACCCATGTAAAGCAGTCTGAGCTCGACTAGAATGGTGCACTCGGCGACAAAATGAAAAACATCTTCCCTGGCACGAGAATTACATAACGAACACATCACTATAGGACGCTCTAGCCAAGGGGTATAATTTAACCACAACAACTCACACCTTAACCTAAAAAACCAGCGCAGTTCGTAGAGGGTAACCTTCGGAACTTTTTCAACTAATATGTCCATCGTAGGGGAGCTATGACTAAGAACCTTGTACAATAGAAAGCGGTCTGAAGCTTGGGCCGACACTACAGCCTCCTCCCGGGAGCGGGATGCGATAGCTGAAAGTAACGTGGAGAAAAAGAGCTTCCAATCAGCCATATTACTATTGCTAAAATTAAATGAGCAATCATATTTATTACAGAGTACATTCCAGTGGGCAAACCACGAAGAATTATGCCTAATTACTTCCAAGGCAGAAACTTTAGGCAGGCGGTTATCTGGAAGCTGCAGGGATTTTAAGACATATTTGAAATGAAGCCTCAAAGTAAAAACTAAAATTAATTCTACAGAAGTTTCCAGATACACCATATAATTAGGGGTAGAACTCGGCAAACGAAACAATTTTTTTATAAAAAACCTCAGTACTCTTTCAACAATCTCATACCTTTGGTACCCCCAAATTTGACAAGCGTAACAGAGGATCGACCGAGAAATCGAATTAAATAATTTATATTTCGCTGACAGTGGCACTTGATTCTGCGACATAAAATCCGACCAGATGCTGTTGAGCCCCTGTTTCGCAGAGGAGACAACCTGAAGTAAATGCGGAACATAGGAAAGACGCGGAGTCAAATTAATCCCTAAGTACTTGTAGTCCCTAACAATTTCAATTATAGAACCTCCATATGACCAACGATCCTTTTGGGCCAGTCTACCTCCCTTTCTAAAAACCATGACCTTGGACTTAGAAAGGTTGACCGTCAGGTTCCATTGCGTACAAAACTCCTCAAACAAATTAATATTTCTCTGGATGCAGAAATAAAGCGACTTTTGAATGTTAATTCTCACTGGAATTATTTGTCGCAATCCTTAAAAATTTTAGCATCCACATTGTCAAGTACTGTCAAAGAATGCCAGTTACACAATATTGTCATCTGTCTTGTCACAGCTTTGGCATAATCCCACAAAACGAATTAGATTTCACCAAAAACTGCAGAATGTACAAAATGTGGACTAAATAATTCAATAGTTAGTTTTCTAATAATAATATCCAACTTTTGATCGAACAAATTGACATTAAAATATTCAGACTGTTTTCCTTATTGTTTTGAGAAGAAGGTACTGTTTACTGTTAACTACTTTCATTCGCCAAGGAAAAGAATACGTCCAGCGTGAAATAGCTCTAGATCTTTTTTCAGAATTAAAAGTTTCTGAACGTTTCCAGCTTGCCTCCTTCACCAGTCTGCTGGTACACCTCCATAAATCTCCTCTGAGGCAATAAATTCTGGGATTATTCAGTTGAAATGTACGGTTTTCCACCTTAATACTGGTCTTTTTTTATTTCTTTCTTCGTTTCTCCCATAAAATAAAGTAAATTTAGATAAATAGATTAATTTTGTGTAAACCTCATTATTATTAATAAAATTTGAAGCAAAAGTTGTCAAAACATTAAACTTTAAGTAACCATATAGCATTATTTAATATTTGAAAGCAAGCCTCACATTCCCCTTTACTAAGGCAGCTTTAAATGTTATTTATGACTTTGCTTCCGACAATATATTAAGTTAAACAAACTATTCACCAAACTATTTTATTATATCATCATGTTTTAATATAAATTTGAACTTATTTTACTAATCAATACTTACTATTCAGTATAATATTAGTATTCTGTAAATATAACATTTTGCTTTCAAACCAAAGCACCCATTAGAGTATTTACTTAGTAGAGTTAAAGAACATATTGAATACGAGGTGTGTTCAAAAAATAAGGTGAATTTTCATTTTTCTTAAAAAATATTTATTTATTCATCGATTTTTATTTTGTCTCCTTCAAAGTAGTCCCCCTCAGATATAATACATAAGTGCCAGCGTTTTTTCCAATCCTCGGAACAGTTCTGATATGCACTTTTTGGTATGTCCTTTGAGCTCTCTCAGCGATTCGGTTTTTATCTCCTCAATCGTCGCAAATCTCCGTCCTTTCATGGGTCTCTTCAATCATGGGAACAAGAAAAAGTCGCAGGGCGCCAAATCTGGTGAATACGGTGACTGAGACATGATAATGTCATTCAACAATTCCTGAGCGATGCTCATGCGACGGTTTTTTTGATCAAAATTCAGCAATTTTGGAACGAACTTCGCTACTACACGCTTCATGCCCAAAATTTCCGAAAAAAATTGCAGGACATGTGCCAACCGATATGCCGACAACCTCAGCAACTTCTCTAATTGTGATTCGACGATTCTTCTCAACATTTTCATCGGTTGTTGATGTGCTGGGGCGTCCAGGGCGAGCGTCGTCATTCACATCTTCTCGACCTTTTGTGAAAAGCTTGTACCACTTGTAAACATTTTTTTGACACAGAGTACTCTCACCGTACGCCACTCTCAACATTTCAAGTGTTTTTTAACACTTAATTCCATTTTTTACACAAAATTTGATGCAAATTCGTTGATCCATTTTTTCGACAGAAGAAAATCGCCGAACTCGCAAAACACTTGTCTTATTTATGCCTCTATCATACAAACTAAACATGCTATATAGCTACAACTTTGAAAATATGTTCGAGACAAGTGTACCAACATAAAAAAAAAAGACAATCGAAATTCGAATGTACGTAGCCCGCGAAATTTGAAAATTCACCTTATTTTTTGAACATACCTCGTATAACTTGGGACGGAGAATGCTGGACGGCGATATTTCTCGACGCAGCTACTGAAAATGATATATTTTGGGGATTTTGAACTATTGTACAAACTATAACTATTCAACAACAAAGAGCAATCGCGAGTATTCTTCTGTTCAACCATCTATGCATATCTGTACCTTCTACAAGAACTTCAGCTACACAAGAGACGATAAAATGACAGCCTCCTTAACTAAAAGTATTAACCCATATTTTACTAACATAAAACCTTTTTTGGCGATATGCATGGTGACTTCCGACTGAATATGAATTGGACGTTTGACTTGTTTTGTAGATTATAAATTTCTATCTACAGTTTACAATTTTTGTGGAGCAGTTAACATTTTTTATATTTAAATTTTTTTTCATGTAGTAATTATTGTCAAGACATATAAAAAGATTAGTCGTGATGTATTTATGGTGTTGTACGTAAGATACAAATGTAGATTGTTTACTGATTTTAATATCCTAATGGTAAGGGATACAATTGGATGGTGCTGATAGGGAAGCTGTAAAGGTAGAACTGGTTAATAAGTATATCGACTTCTAAAAGAAATGGTAGGTGCGAAGAAACAGTCTCATTGTTAGAAGTGAATCGAAACTATCCTTTTTTAAAATAATTCTTCAAGGTTTCTTCATCAAATTAACCAGTTAAATTCGTAATTAAAATTGTGAGCAGCAAAGGAACAACTCGATTCACAACAAAAGCCAGCAGGATTACTTATTTTCTGTTGAACTAGTAGAACTTAATAAATAATCTTTAAGTAAATTATTTAATTTAATTAAAAATAAAGTATTATATAAAATACAATGGTGGCGCCATCTTCTTGCTTTTTCTTGAACAGCGAAAGATATTTAAAGAAAATATTTTCTTAAGTTGGCTATAATAATACTCTCAGAGAATGGGTTTACATGTATTTCCACTCTGTAATATGGTTGGTGGAAACTGTGCCGTTACAATAACAAAATAACTGTATCGTTTCCACGCTTTTCCCACTTTTCTTCTTGTATTACTCTTCTGAGTTTTTATTTTCTCAAAAAATTTTGTTAATGCTAATTTATTTAAATTATTTTCTTCATAAAAAATAGTAAAAGTGTTATATATTAGAGTTAGTAACAAACGATGGTAATCGCCAGGGTCTTTTCTCTATCAAGATCACTTTCCCTTGCTAGTAGGGGCTCTTGGTCTAATCTCTTTGCTTACTTCTAGTTGCCGGAAATGGTACAGCAGTATTTGGGTCAGATTTTTTAACTTGGGTTTTCTCCACGATAAATAATTCAAATTGTAATTCCTGAAAATTCAAATCCTTTGGTTTTAATATTTCGTCATTTTGTCAATATTCCAGACAATATGTTGGTTTATTTTTCCTATATATTTAAGAAATCAATACTCTTATTATGTGAAGGTGCTCTCCAGGGCAAGTGTAGAGGCATAAAAGAGGCAATCCCTTCATTATACTAGAGGACTGTGGGACTTATTCCCCACAATTTCTGTAATTATTTGATTAGAAGAACCTCTACACCGCAAAATAGTTGAGGCGGGGACCAAGTACGAGGGTCGTTTGAAAAGTCCGTGCAGAAATAAAAACTACTTAATTTTTGGGGGTAAACCTTTTTATTTTTCAACATAGTCTCCTTTTAGGCTTATACACTTCGTCCAACGCTGCTCTAGTTTGTTGATCCCTTCCGAATAATAGGATTTGTCCAAGTCTGAAAAATAGCCATTCGTTTCTGCAATCACCTCCTCGTTTGAATAAAATCTTTTTCCCGCCAGCCATTTCTTCATATTGGGGAAGAAATAGTAGTCCGAGGGAGCCAAGTCTGGAGAATAGGGGGGATGTGAAACGAGTTGGAACCCTATTTCCATTAATTTTGCGACCACAACTGCTGAGGTGTGAGCTGGTGCGTTGTCGTGATGGAAAAGGACTTTTTTGTGGGCCAATCGTGGGCGTTTTTCTTGCAGCTCGGTTTTCAAACGGTCCAATAACGATGAATAATATGCACCTGTAATAGTTTTACCCTTTTCCAGATAGTCGATGAGGATTATTCCTTGCGAATCCCAAAAGACAGTCGCCATAATCTTTCCGGCCGAAGGAACGGTCTTCGCCTTTTTTGGCCCAGATTCCCCCTTGGTAACACATTGTTTAGATTGTTCTTTGGTCTCAGGAGTGTAGTGATGTATCCATGTTTCATCCACAGTGACGAAACGACGCTTAAATTCCTGCGGATTCTTCTGGAACAGCTGCAAACCGTCCTTGCAACACTTCACACGATTTCGTTTTTGGTCAAGCGTGAGCAATCGCGGCACCCATCTTGCGGATAGCTTTGTCATGTCCAAATGTTGATGCAAAATATTATGTACCCGTTCATTCGAGATGCCCACAGCACTAGCAATCTCACGCACCTTCACTCTTCTGTCATCCATCACCATATCATGGATTTTATCAATGATTTCTGTAGTAGTAACCTCAACAGGGCGTCCAGAACGTTCAGCGTCACTTGTGCCCATATGGCCACACCGAAAATTTTGAAACCACTTATAAACTGTTATAATCGAAGGTGCTGAGTCACCATAATGTTTATCAAGCTTCTCTTTAGTCTCCTGAGGCGTTTTGCCTTTCATAAAGTAGTGTTTAATCAACACACGAAATTCTTTTTCGTCCATTTTATGAAAATCACTCGACTTCCTCGATTCAAACGAATGCCAAACACAAAGAAATAGACCGATCTGGCTGAAACTTGGTGTGTGTTCTTCCAAGAGATGCTACTAACTAAACATAATCTCGATACGCGCCAGTAGTGCTATCTCTCTGACTTTGCACGGACTTTTCAAACGACCCTCGTACATGCTTTTAATCTTTTATTTTCTTCCATATATTCGCCAAGAAATTTGATTGGACTAAGCAAAAAAAGAACTTATTAAAGGATATTTGGCTGATTGGTAGCTCAAGGTCCTTCCTTGAAGAAGTGGTTTAGTGTTCAATTGCAATTTATTTTACAAAGTCAAAAGAACTTCTCTTATTTTCGTACTTATGTACCTTTGTAAGAAAAAGTGAGGGCAGAAACCCCAAAATCGATTAAATAAAACAACTCTTATGATTTTTATTTTCAAAAAGCAATTATAAATTTAAAGGGAGTTTTTTTAAAGAGATGTTAATGATAGAATGAATCCCATTCTCTAATGAGGAGACGCAGAATTCTGTTGAGTGCTATGCTCCTTACGGGTTGTAGAGCATTTATAACAACTTTGTCTTATTGATGCCTGATCTACTGTTGTTGCAATCATCAGGGATATTTTCCGTTTCTGCAACAGAACGTTTTTTTTTTACTTTTAGCCTTCCGGTTCCAATCAATGAGCCTTGTATAAAAAATGTTGATACTTATATCAACTGATGTCCTCGTACATAATTCAGACAAATATGTTTAATAAAAATGGGCAACCTCGTCAGCCATTTTCGATAAGACTTTAGCACTTCCTTAGTTTAAACTGATTTTCCTTATTGCCTTTCTCAATCGTTTCCCCTTTAAGTAGCTGGGGTTTCTAAAGTAAATAACCGAAGAAGTAGGTATTTGTTGAATTCTCTTTGGTATAGATTTACAAATGAGGATACATTAAAGCTATATAATATTTGATTTAGCTCTCTAACGCCTGTAGTCTAGAACAAACTAAATTTCTCAATTGTATTAATTGATCTCTACTCTGAATTCTTTTTAGGATTCATTGCCTCCAATAGTGAATTTACATAAAACAATAATTTTCCAAATGCTTTACCTTAATGTTCATTTCTAATAATTTATTTTAATTACATTCTGCGGAAATGATTTCCTTACTGTTTGGTACATATTTACTTGAGCTTTAAATTCATATGAAGATCATTACCGTTTAAGAGAGTTTCTTGTGTAACAATGTAAAAAGCAAATTAGACTGGTGTTTACGTTGTTAAAGTCAATTTCATGTTAAACTCGAAGTTCATGTGATGTTTACTTTTTGTTTGTGGATAAGTTCGTGGGATTTGCTTGTAGCAAAGCTAATAATAGTTCTGTATTGCTGTAATATTCGTTTTCAAAAGTTTCGTTTTTTACTTGAAATGTCTGTAACTGGTTAAAATAACCAAATTTGTTCAGTTCTATTGTTTGTTTTGATGGTTGAATTTTAAAAAGGATTTTACTTATAGATAAATTCTCATTCGTAATTTATAATTAAGGACTTTTATTTCTTTAGATTATTTTACATTATCTTAAAGATCACCAGGAATTACTTCAAAACAGAAATCCTCTTACTGAAATAGTAGTATATTATATGCAGATCTATTTTAAAATTGCAGCGATTGAAGTAAGAGTTCTGCTTGAACTAACTTCCAATTGTTTGTTTTGCAAAAAACTTATTAAATTTCCTAGAATTCTTTTAATATTTTTAATGAAACCACATTGAAACTGAATGGACAAAAAGCCACATAATAAAGGGGCACATCTGTTGGAAGGCATTATTGACTTTTCTCCCGCAGTTATTAAAAGTTATCCCACAGGCAGATGTTTTATTATCTTCTACTATTAACCTACAAAATTCAAGAATAAAAGTTTAAATTTGAGTCTAATAATTTTAAGTTTTAACCAATTATTCAATTTGTTATTCTAGGTAGCAGAAAGGCATGCGAGGGTCGTTTGAAAAGTCCGTGCAAAAATAAAAACTACTTAATTTTTTGGGGTAAACCTTTTTTATTTTTCAACATAGTCTCCTTTTAGGCTTATACACTTCATCCAACGCTGCTCTAGTTTGTTGATCCCTTCCGAATAATAGGATTTGTCCAAGTCTGAAAAATAGCCATTCGTTTCTGCAATCACCTCCTCGTTTGAATAAAATCTTTTTCCCGCCAGCCATTTCTTCATATTGGGGAACAAATAGAAGTCCGAGGGAGCCAAGTCTGGAAAATAGGAGGGATGTGAAACGAGTTGGAACCCTATTTCCATTAATTTTGCGACCACAACTGCTGAGGTGTGAGCTGGTGCGTTGTCGTGATGGAAAAGGACTTTTTTGTGGGCCAATCGTGGGCGTTTTTCTTGCAGCTCGGTTTTCAAACGGTCCAATAACGATGAATAATATGCACCTGAAATAGTTTTACCCTTTTCCAGATAATCGATGAGGATTATTCCTTGCGAATCCCAAAAGACAGTCGCCATAATCTTTCCGGCCGAAGGAACGGTATTCGCCTTTTTTGGCGCAGATTCCCCCTTGGTAACCCATTGTTTAGATTGTTCTTTGGTCTCGGGAGTGTAGTGATATATCCATGTTTCATCCACAGTGACGAAACGACGCTTATAGTCCTGCGGATTCTTCTGGAACAGCTGCAAACCGTCCTTGCAACACTTCACACGATTTCGTTTTTGGTCAAGCGTGAGCAATCGCGGCACCCATCTTGCGGATAGCTTTGTCATGTCCAAACGTTGATGCAAAATATTATGTACCCGTTCATTCGAGATGCCCACAGCACTAGCAATCTCACGCACCTTCACTCTTCTGTCATCCATCACCATATCATGGATTTTATCAATGATTTCTGGAGTAGTAATCTCAACAGGACGTCCAGAACGTTCAGCGACACTTGTGCCCATATGGCCACTCCGAAAATTTTTTAACCACTTATAAACTGTTCTAATCGAAGGTGCAGAGTCACCATAATGTTTATCAAACTTCTCTTTAGTCTCTTGAGGCGTTTTGCCTTTCATAAAGTAGTGTTTCTTTTTCGTCCATTTCTTGAAAATCACTCGACTTCCTCGATTCAAACGAATGCCAAACACAAAGAAATAGACCGATCTGCCTGAAACTTGGTGTATGTTCTTCCAAGAGATGCTACTAACTAAACATAACCTCGATACGCGCCAGTAGTGCTATCTCTCTGACTTTGCACGGACTTTTCAAACGACCCTCGTACGTTTTATGAATCTAAATCACGATTATCACGATGATTACAAATTCTTAAGAAAATTATTTCCTTACTTACTTATTGATTTAAAAATAATAAGGGACGCAGAGGAATATATTAAAGATTACTCCCTTCTAAATGCAGGGAGCTTCAGACAAGAAAGAAAAGTTTAAAATTAAAGATTGAGACGGCCTGATAAAGCAATAATCTAGACCAAGAATTTACCAAGAAAATAGTTTTAACAAGTTAGCATTGAATAATCCTTGAATTCTTTATTGTTTGACGCTAGCAATTCTAGCTCCTCCCCTTCGTTGAGTTTACTGAGAACGGATGTGAACTTAGGAACCATTAAGACCGCACTATAGCAAGCCCCACAAAGCTAAAATAATTGTTCTATTGGTTTGATTCCCGAAGTAAACTTGCGATTTTATTTAGTTACAGCAATTAGTAGTAAATTACTTAATACGTTTGCTGGTCTAGTGAGAAGTAATTTAGTAATGGAATAACACACTTCACACCAGAAAATCTCGCTCACACAGCAACTACAGTAAGAGATGGTACTGTAAATGAAATCGAAATCTCCGCACCGAATTTATTAATAAATCTCTGATAATTAATGTGAGTCCGAAACCGGTCAGCGATGCGGTGGGCGAGCCTGCTACAACGAATCAAATACCATTACTTGTTAATACTCAACAAATTAAAAAAAGTGTTTGTTTTATAAATCCAATATTATTATTCATAAAAACTCTTCATTAATTCGAAAATATCATTCTGAATTAATTATAATTATTTTGAAAATAACAGCAGTACCTGTAACAGCAGGGTCATTTGCAATAGCTGTAGTAGCTGGTGCATCAGTAACAGCTTCAGCAGTAGCAGCAGCTAAGCTTTCGCAGTAGAAGATTTACAGTGGCTGATTAACAGGTACAGTAGCAGTAGAAGCAGCTACAGTAGCAGGAACTGTAGCAGCAACTGCAGTAGAATTGGCTAATCTGCACGCCCAGAAGGCAAAAAAAAAAACTGCAGTAGAAGAAGCTGTAGCGGCAGCTGCAGTAGCAGAAGATTTAGCAGCAGCGACAGTAGCAGGAGTGGTAGTGGCAGCGCAGCAGACGCAAACGCAGTAGCTGAAGTAGCTGGTGCAGCAGTTGCAGAAGGAGTTACAGTTACAACAGTTGCAGTTTTGGGTGATTGAATATGCTATCGTCAGCCAATATTATACCAATTGAAAAACTATTGTTATTATTTTATTAGTTACAAATATTGTAATTTTTTTCATTGATTCATAAATCTTATTCACATTTAATAAAATTTAGTTTAAAAATAGCATTTTCAGTATTAACAGTAGCAGCGGTTGCAGCTTTGACAGTAGCAGTGATTGCAGCATCTGTAGCGGTGGCAGGAGTAGTTGCAGTACCAGTAGATGAAGCAGTTAAATTAGCTGCGGCAATTGTAGCAGTTGCAGTAACATTAGCTGCAGCGGCTGCAGTTTTTTTTAAACGTCTGAGCTCAGCGCTGTCAAAAAGAGATTCACTAACTTCGGATATGAAAATATCTTTGCTTACCAGGACAAGTGGCAAGTTAGTTAATGTTCGTATTAAGTTGAACACAAAAATTAGGTATTGTTATTTTTCGAATAAGAGACGGTACTGTAAATGAAATCGAAATCTCCGCACCGAATTTATTAATAAATCTCTGATAATTAATGTGAGTCCGAAACCGGTCAGCGATGCGGTTTCTTATACTCGTACTCTTGCTTGAATATGTTTCATATTCTAACACATAATTTCGAAGCTTTGTCAAGTAGTTACTAAGATTATAATTTATAATAATTATTATTTATTTTTTATTTTTGTATTTGTAAATAATGCGTTCGTGGACGTAATCAAATTTTCACAATGAAAGTTGCGTATATGTAACTTAAAGGGTTGTACTGATAAAATATTAAAGTTAATAGGTTCTCTTAAACTGTAGTTGCCGGAACGTAGGAGATTAACTGCTCTATTATCTAGTAAATTCGAAATTATTATGTACAATTTGTATGGTACAACAATTTAACCACAAAGCTTTGTGCAATAGGACTACAGGATGCTATTTCCTTTGAAAGCTGGAAGCACAGTAACTATTCTCCTTGTGCTTCCTATTATTATGTTAGTATAGCAATAATATGCTAAAGAGCTTTCTAATTTGTGTTCTACAATATCGTGCTTATATTAGAAGGCTTGTAGTGTAAACTAAAGCTAGCATTTTCTCTCGCTGCGAAAATTGTCATCATATCCCTTCCAGTGGATATGTTCACTTTACTTCACGCTCTCTTCAACGCCGTCTCTCATGACAGGACATGGAAAACTCATGAATATTAACGTCTAACTCAGTTTCCATCCATCTTTTATGTAACACGGTAGTCATATTGCATTTTGGTTTCAATCTTGCATTAGCTCGTTCCGTATATCATATAAACTACATTTTCTTTGCTTATAGTTGCCATCGTGAAGTTGAATTCCCTTTGTTCCAAGTTCGTTATGGCTTTCAATTTGAAAACCTGCCTAATAGGACGGAAGAACCTTTCGAAAACCCGTCCGCCGCTCCTCTTTTTGTTGCAAATATACACAGTTGTTTCTGTTACAATGTCAAAAAGGTATTAGGTGAAGGATTCTGTCTTTGTTGATTTGAGGAATTGCTGTTATCGTGCTAAATTTTCTAAAAATTGAGTTTGATATTTTCTAAGAACGAACGTAGCGGATTAATTCAGTACAGGCGTAAATGTGAAAAATTTATCTCCAAATGACAAATGTGAATCACTAGGTCTATTTTGTTCAGGCAACACAACACTACAGTATCTGTAACTAATGTAACAGAAGAATATTTCTGGAAGAAAAACGTTAATATCTCTTAATAACTGTTACTGTCTATATTATTATTTTATTTTGTTATTATATTTATATTTTATTATATATTATATAATTTATATTCTATTATTATTATTATTTTTTTTTTTTTATCTACGCCACCCGTAAGTCACGGCAGTTCTGCCATCCGACGTCGGGCTTCCCAGTACACTAATGCTTTTTTCCTGTAGATATCGTCCGATAAGATAAGAATTCTTATGTCCTCGATAGAAGGACACACGTCAAGGTGTTCGGAGGACATGTCTTCTCTTCCACACAGAGTGCAGGTCGGGTCCACCGCCAACCCAATGCGACATAGGTGGGCCTGCAAATAATCATGACCCGTGAGCAGTCTGAAGCAGGCCACGCCATCCCTTCTTGTCAGATTAGGTGGAACTCGTCCACCTAGTTCAACCAATACTTGCCACTGTTTTCCATCCGCTTTTGCTTTTTGTCTGCACTTCACTTCTGATCGAAGACAGGCAGCAGTTATCCTTTTAAAAGCGTACATAGAGATCGGTTGCTCAGGTTGATCCATTTGCGCACCTCTTTTTGCCAATGGCTGGGGTGATGACAGTTGCCTCCTCGTTGGTGCCCCCTGGATAACGCTAAACAACTGTCCCCGACGCCAAACAAAGAACCCAGTACAACGATAATACGTCGGTATGATTGGGCCAACACACTATGTGGACCCTACAAACAGCCTTTCTCAAGGCTCTGACAAGTTCTTTATAAGAACGCTTTTTTGGAATGCAGGAGGTTTGACGAATGATAAGTTCGCGGAATTAAAACATATAACTATAAAGGAGAACGCCGATGTGGTTGGAGTGGTTGAGGTTGGTGCTGCTACGGATAACCCCGAATTTTATCGGCTCCCTGGTTTCCAGATTTACGTACTTAAAAGAGCCAGGCAAGTAGCTTCCGGAATTATGGTCCTCGTAAGATCGTCTTTGGTTTATATTCTATTATTATAGAAATATAGAAATATGCAGAGCAACAGATTTCAAGTGTTCACAACAACTGCTAGCGTGCAACTCCAAGTTGCTTGCTCAAGAAATCATTAATAAACAACTGTTTTGGCACGAGAATTTTATAAATTTATGTAAAAAATATGATTGGGAGGTAAATTACAGTAATTCACCTAATATAGTCTAATTTATTAGATATAATTAAACATGAATTTAAATGCTGTTTACTGTCAAAAGCAAATCGTTCTGTTTATCGTAGTATATAAAAGGATTTGTCATTGAGATTACAAAATCCTTATACAGCAGATGATAATAATTTTATTTTAATGAAAAATGTATTTAAGGTTAGAGAGGACAGCTCTTAGGGCTGAATTTTAGAGTTTGGGAGTAGTGAGCAAGAGCATTTATGCAGTTAGTGCAATCTGGGTCAAGTGAAGGCTGTCTACCACTACATTGCCGTTTTGTCCTGTTCTAGGCGTGTTCAGAATTAGATGTTTTGGGACAAAACTGTTAAGTGAACCACAGTTTCTTGAGTATTTGAATGGTGAGGACTGGACACAGCTTAATATGTATTGTATATGCGCAGGTAAATACCGGAAGTTTAAGGTTGATGAATTTGATTATTAGTTTCTTCTCTTAAATTTTATGTATTTTTGTTTTATTTTATTTTTGGTTCTGTATCAAGTTAGAATTTTAGTTAGGAGCTTCTCTGCTGATGGACCAAGTCCATGCATTTGTGTTCTATATTGTAATTTTTCTTCATTGTACGTTTATTGTAAATTGAAAATATACACCTTATTATTATTATTATTATTCCATTATAATTAATTTTGTATTTTAAACGAAACATTTTTAGTGTATTGTAAAGGGGCTCTTGCCCTGGTAAAGTTATAAATAAATAGAAAATTAAGAAAGACAGTAGTCTTGCTCAGGAGAATAACTGCAAAACATGTGGATATCTAGACTTACAGGGGTAAAATACATCGCGAGCTTTGGCTAAAATTGCGTAGCACATGCCTTGAGCATGCGGTTTCCATTTTCGAAAAAGTCAAATTTCGGGAAATTTTAAATTAAACAACTACAAAAAAACTCATCCAGATAAAACGGCATTGGGAATAAAAGGTATTGGACAGGAGGACTGTTTGGGTAGAAAGTCATTTACTCAAAATCAGTAGGATCATTGGGCTTTATGTCTCAATTGTTGTGACAGGGTTTTGTAAAGAGAAACTAAATATTATTTCTTAGGTCATTAGTGTGCCCGGTTCATTATGAGTTCAGCATGGTGGCAATTGGCACACTCTCAACGGAACAATGTTGGTGGATGATAAAAGGAGTTTAGAGAAATATGGTGTTCAATGTATTCTATACATTGTTTTATTAAGCATCAGGTTGTACATGCAGAGAAATAGTGTGGCACAGTCTCTCTAAAAAAAAAGAAGAAAAATTGTACAAATTCTACGCTGAAAGAATATTTTTCAAACCAAAGTATTTTTATAGGGCAAACATGAAACAACAGCAAACGAATAATCGGAAAAAACAAATACAAAGTATGTGACATATTTGAAGTAAATACAAACAGCCGTATTTAGAGCGAGCTGAGTGGACAATACATCATATCTGGCGGAGGTACAGTAACAGAATGGTTTGTGTGTGTGTGTGTAAATAATGGACGGAGTAAAGAACCGGTCAGAAATATAACGAAGAGTTTTGGCAGGCTCAACAAGCTACATAGTTAACGAGCTTTCAATCTGCCCAGCTTGCATACACCATGAGCAATGGTTCTCTAGAACATTCTGCACTCTAGTAGTTTTATTCTTCATGTACCTTGTCTGCCCACATTTCACCTGCCTCATCTAAGCTGTACTTACGTGTACTACGTTTGTGGAGGCGGCGCTATCTCCATGCCTCAGTTCTCAGTATTCACCACCACTCTCTAACACGAACTTTCAAAAAACTTTTGCCAATTCTACAGTTCAACTTAGTCCAACCAAGGAGAGGGTATTGTGTTTTTTGGTATGTTTTTAAATGCAGGTGTGATGTGTGTTCGAGGCAGAAATTATTTATTGACACGTAGAGAACTGCTTCTTTATTCTGTTACATGCAACGAACGTTTTTTTAACTGAAAAATACAGAGTTTTCATGGAACAACAATTAAATCCGTGAGCTTTATTGAATTCTCTGATTGCTCTATAGAAAATTTAATTGCATTTTTGAAGTAAAATAAGCAAATAATGTCAATTATTTAGGATTTTTTCTTTTGGCATTCCTGCCTTGTTTGAACATTTTGATCTGATCTGGAAAATGGTCATCCTTGTCTTTTAGTGTACCAATATATTCTATCTGAAACCGCGAATGGATAGGTGTGCACTGGGAATCATATGCTAATTTTATTGTGTCATCTATTTGAGTTGCATGCAAATGCACATCCGTAAATGCACCAAATAGTTTCTTTTTAAGTCATGAAGAGAACTAAGATTTAAATAATTTTTCATTTATTCTTCTAAAAGCTTTACATTAATTGTATTTAAAAACGATAGGAGAGATGAAACTTAGTGAGAAAAATGCTTTGCGTGGTGTAGGATTTTAAATTGACTGGTCAAAAACTCAGCTGTCAAATGATTATCTCGCAAGAAGTTGAAATCTGTCGTCGAGGAGTTAAGGAAAAAGTAAAAAAAATGAAGTCGAGTTCGGTTGGAGTAAAATGGCGGCAGCTTATTGAAATAAGTGAATGGACGTGGCCAGCTAAAAATACAATTCAGTTGATGTCTTGAAAAGAAATAATTTAAGACAAACAATTCTCATTTCAACGTTGTATCTTTAAGAAGATATTTAACTATCTCTTTAAAAAAAAAGGTATTTATGTAACATCTCTTTTTCAAATTAAAAACAAATCTTAAAATATCGTTTGAAAGAAAGCAATCTTATAATAATTTCGGAAAGAGAAAACGAATCAGTTCAAATTCAGTATGTATTAAGGATATTGTGTAAACATGTTCTGTTTGTTTAATGTACAATATCTTTTTTACTTTCTGTTTTGTTAAAAATATAACGGTACAAAGAAGAACTGAGTAAATAAGAAATATCAAGAGAGAAGAAGAATTACGTTTCTTGAGGTTGAAAGTATCCAGGTGAATATAATTGAGTTACAACCATCGTAAAGTCGACAGCATCCAGTGGGAACCAGATAATAGGATGAGAAAGTGTTATAACCGATCTTGTCTATTCGCGTGCGTATTATATGCACTGTATACAAGCACACACCCAATCATGGATATACATACATATATATAAACACTCAAACCAACGAACTAGACATTGTTGGCATTCCTTCGGGGACAGAAATGTGTCTAGAAGATACTACAAGCCGTTGGCCTTGTATAGAACAAAATGTAAGTGAAGGACCAAAATGAACATCAAGAAAAGGAAGAAGAAGGGTTTTTGTCAATGTGGAAGATAGCTTCTGGCATGGTCTCTTGTACACTCCTTGGGGAATAAAATCCTAGCTGCCCACTTTCTGATGCTACTAAATAGAAAATACGTCCCTATGTGTTGTCTTCTCGTACGGTAATTTTTGAACAAAATATTTTCATAGCAAGCAGAGAAATTTCTTTCCATGGTTTTAAGTGATGATTTTAAGAAAAACATCAATTAGAATTAGGGTTGCCAACTCTATAAAGTTCCAAAAAAAGACACCCTAAAAAAATTAGGTACATTCAGGGCCGTCGTCTCTCCCCTGTCTGTAATTTGGCCTGGGTTCATTTACATACTTATTCAAGAAAAGTTCATCGTTACATCAATAACCTGTTTGACCTATTCAGTTCAGTTAGAACAGTAAAACAACACGCCAAATGAAGAAGTCTCGGAAGTCAGAACTTAAATCAAAAATACAATAAAATAAATTAGATTTGCGTGAACAATATCTGAAAAAAGGACAAAAGGTGTCCTTTCCTAATTTAAGAAAGGACAAGGACAACCAGATGTTAAAAAAGGACTGTCCTTTCCAAAAAAAAAAAGGGCAGTTGGCAACCCTAATTATAATCGAATAGTCACTCAATTTTTAATTTTATGAAATTGTGCAAAGGATTAAAATAAGTTTGGAATCCTTTGGAGGTTGCAACTTGGTAAGAACTAACTCATCTCAGTACGTATAACGTCACCATTTTCTTTCAATCAAACCTCAGCTCCATTTTTTTTTTTTTTTAATTTTCTTTCTCCTTAACTAATCCAAAGTTCCTTATTGGTTGAAGTATTAATGAATGAATATTTAATTGCTTTTAAGAATAGAATTCTTATAGCAAAGGGTTGACCTTGCAATACAATAAATGTACAAAATTAAATTAGATGTGATACACACATTATTAAATTAATCTGAATTTTTTATAAATATGAACTAAATAAATAAAAACACAAAATTGAGAAAGAAACAAAACTGAATTAATTCCCCCCCCCAAAAAAAGTTTGAAAACAAAACTATTTAATATTTTATTTATGTTAATTATTATTATTTATTATTACATAAAATTATTCTTTAAAACATAACGAAGTGAAAGAGAAACGTAAATAATTGGAAATTTTTTAATAATATTCCGTTAGTAATAATTTTCTGAAATGAAGACTTCTAGTGATCAAATAATAGCGATTATTGAGGTTTAGAACATTATTCTCAATATAAATATTTCGGAGCTGTTGTACTCTTTTAATCTCTATTTTTACAATTTGTAAATATTGATCTTAAAGAAGTAAATACTTCACAGTGCAACAAAGCATGAACGATTGTATCTTCCCTTGCATGACAGAATGGGCTGTCCTCCTTATTATTTGGTTTAAGTAACATGTATTATTAAGTGAGGCTATGGTGTTCTCTATTGAGAGTCTTGATCCTTGAGCTGTGTGTAATAGTATTTTAAGCTTTCTGTACTATGTTTACATTTTGTCGAGTGTGAGGGGTCCTACGTCTATTGCCATTGAAATCCCAAGGAATTGGACATTATCAGAGGTTGGAAGAAGAATTTGGTTATGGAATGTGTGGTACATGTTTGCTGTGAATCCATTTCTATAAACTTGTTAGATGGTCCTCTATATTTCTTTGGGAGATTACTGGATTAGGTTTAGAGACGTGTATAGAAAAATCATCTGCTTGTTTAGTCGTCAGTCGCTCCACTACTACTACGTGCCCTTCCTTCAAGATGATCTCAACCTACCTAACCGACCTGCCACAACCCCTATATAAAATTTCCGTACCACCAATATCCCATCCGTATACCATAATCCCGTAATCTGTTCGTATTCTTCCCAACTCTTTTTTTAGACGTCTTCAAACGCCGCTGACCTTGTGACATATACTAGTGAAATTTGAGAGGTACTTCTTCTTTTTCTTTTTTTTTGTAAGACTCATATTTGGTTTATTTTTCTTAGTTACACGTCTTGTTGTTCTCTAATTTTTCTGATACTTGCCAAAACTACCATGAAGATGGAATATTTTTGAGTGTATAGTTTGGCATTAAAAGTTTTATTTTACTCCAGACATTATTATTAATGTCTGTAATGTTTCGCAAATTAATTAGACACTAATATTAATGAGGATATTTTTATAAAAGAAAAGACTTTTTAATTAATACTAATGTGCCAGTCTTAGTGCAGAAAACTTTTCAAATAACTTGGTATGTTTCACGCATTTTTTTTTTTTTAATTTTTGATTATTTATTTACAACCTGTACATATACATCTAGTAAATGTGTTCTTAATTAGGTTAGGCACAGATTGTAGGCTGAACTCTGGAGGATCCAGCGCCACAATCGGGAAGGCATGCTGAGGGGAGCCAGACAATGCTGGAACTCTCTAGAGGTTGGAAGGAAGTTTAGGAAATTGGTAAAAGGTCGCGGGGCCAACGTCGTTTCAGGCGTCGTGGAGGACTGTCAGGATGGGCTGTTATGGATAAGGCTTGTGCTGTGGGATTAGGCTATTATGGAAATTAAGGAAGCCGGGAATGTATTAGGTCATTGACAAAAGGGATATTGAGGTCTGTACGGAGGGTTAAATTGGATACATAGTAAGGAGAGCGTTGTCGATATGCCGAAGGACTTTAGATTGAAAGGATTGGATTCTTTGGATGTTGAATGGTTTCGCAGAGCCCCACAGCTCAGCTCCGCAGGTCCAGATGTGTCTTAGTAGTGTCTTGTATAGAGTCAGTTTGTTCTGTACGTTCATGGCTGATCTCCGCCCTAGTAGTCTTCTTAGTTGTCTTCGTCTATTAGAGTTCTTGTCTTTTCAGTCTAGTGTGCGGGATCCTTGTAAGTCGACTGTCTAAATACAGTCCTAGGTAGCGTACTTGCGTGGAGGTCGGTATTTCTCTGTTGTGTATGAGTAGTGGGGGACAAGTTTGTCTACGTAAGGTGAATGTTATCTGTTGGCATTTGTCTTCGTTTAGTCTAATTCTCCATTTTTTGCACCAAGAGGAAATGAGGTCAAGGTGTTCTTGGACATATGTGGAGGCTTCAGAAGGGTTGGGATTTGAGGATAATATTGCGGTATCGTCTGCATAGGTTGTAATTAAGGTGTATCGGTGCGTGGGGATGTCAGCAGTGTGCACTAGATATTTCACGCAAATAAAAATCTTTTTTTTTGAGTTAAAACTCATAATTAAGGTTAAATATTGCTTCAACTTCTCTAGAAATAGTGGAGATTAATTTAAAGGAGGAGACAGATGATAAATAGATGGTGGAATAGGAATTTCAAGACAGATGGAATTCAACTTCTTATGCTGTAGGAATTTACGTTATGTCTTTTCTCTTAAGATCCTTTGGCAAGGAATTTCCATAGAATCAATAGAATATTTGGTGTATAATATGTTAAAAGGATCACATTACTAAATTCTTGTAGAATGCAAACAATTTTGGGCTATGTATATTATTTTATGCTCATCGTTTTCTAAATATTTTTAAATTATATTTTAAATTAATTGTATTTCTTTAGGGTGTACACACATCGTCAAAATTCAGGATTTGGAATACCTCTAGGAATCTCCTAAAAAGCCTTTTAGCACTTCTCCACTCCAAGAGAGGATGTAATAATGTCCTATACTCGACTGATACGAAGACTTTTAGGAGAGCTACATATCCTCCCCAAATTCTTGGAGAACACTACTTTACTCCAAACGGACGCCCTTAGGCTAAGATTTTGGCTTAACTTTTTATTAGCGATTTTTTTTTTTTTAATTTGTTTATTTATTTTGCAACTATAATAGATATAACAAGCAAAAGGGATGAGAGTAAGGAAATGGCGCAAATACACGGGCACGCACATATATGCACTTACATACACGCGCGCGCATATGCATGTGCGCCAAGAGGCGTGAGTGGAGTGAACGACGACCATCCAGTGATGGAAGCCGTTAGTTCGCCTGATTGGCAAGCTTACACAGCAACCATCCTAGGAGGTCGGCGTTGTGTTGAGATGGTCGCGTGGCCACCGCCGCTTTAGTCTGCGATGAGGATTAGAAGGAAGTGTTGTGGTAGACATGTTGTGGATAAGAGGGGTTTAGCGATTTAATGCCACAAAAATAGTTGGATAAAAAAAAATTGACATTAATATTTTAAAAGAATTATTTTTCTACTTTTCCAATTATTTATTTCTTAGTCCGAGTTGGAAAACTAAATATTCAATTGGTCAAAGGGCAAAAGTTAATTAATTAATTAGAAGAAAGTTTTGCTACCCTTCACACAATTTATTTCTTTAATCAGACTTTTCCCTTTTTTGTTAAATAAAAAGTGGATAAAGGTGAACTTAATTTGAATCCATAATGTTCAACCTTTGAACTGTCCAAAAGAACTTCTTCCCTAGTAATTATCCTTCATTTTCAAAAACAACCCTTAATTAGCTGACAGCGTATTAACTTCATTTATAAATGTTTAATAGTATTGATTAAAAATTGTTTTAAGCTTCTAGGATATTAATTACTAAAGTATTTATTTATTTAATGGCGAATACTAAATCATTAAATTATTTTTTAATATTTCTTATTAAACCACTGCCTTCCGCAAAAATAGCTTTCATTAGAAACAATGATGAAGCCAATTTTCTTCAAGAAACTTCAGACTGAATTGGAACAGCGAAATATGCGATGACTGAAAAACTCGCGAGTGCTATCAAAATGCAAAAGCATAACGCCCTATTCTGACAGTGTTTCCTACACCCATTGAACTTTACACTCTTATGTCGGCATTTATTTGACTATGATTTGAGATTTAGTTATAAAACTTGTAGAATAATAGGTTACCTTTAATTTGCTTCATGCGACTCTAGTTTGTCCTGCACTTGAGCATTGTTGGCCGGTGAGGATTCAATACCATAAAAATACCTATAGTTGGATGGGTGAGAGGGAAGAATACATTGCTGAGAAGAGCTGGATTTAATTTTGAATAAATTATAGCCCTTACGTGCCCTTCAATGCGCTGTGGTATTCATCCTTTTACTAAGTTTTATTAAGTTTCAAATCAACGCATTGCGTTATAATCAACAAGGGAAACAATGAGCAACATTCACACATATCAGAGTGGAGAAGTTACCCAGCGGTAACACTCCAATAACATTCTAAATTCTACTGACTCTATTCATCAGAGAGGAGATCGCGAGGCCACTGTCTTTTAAGACGTCTAGAAGTGTTTGGAAATGTTCTGGAAGATAGATGTTGTACAAGTGGATTGTGATGAGATTGAATGTTAAGATGGAAATTTCTGTAACGTGTTTTTGCAACTTGTGTGACGAAAGGAATGTTCAAGTCTGTGTGAATGGTTTGATTGGTGACGTAGAAAGGAGCCTTTACGTATTATAGAGCGAAGTGTTTTAGGCTGCAAGGACTGGATACTTTGTAGATTTGAGCGTTTGGTTGAACCCCACTGTTCGATGTCATAAGCCCAGACTGGCTTTAATATACTTATATATATAAGTCTTTTGTTGTCCAGAGTGAGTTTTGATCTGTTGTCGAGTAGTCTTTTCAGTTGTCAGAAGCGTCTTTTGAGTTCTTTTCTCTTAAGGGGAATGAGGGTTCCATGTAAGTCTTCTGCCAAGGTAAAGACCAAGGTAGCGGACTTCGTTGACTGCTGGTTTAAACAAAGAAAAAACTTACAATGTGTAATACGTTTTTGGAGAATTCCTCTAAATTGAAATTGAATTGTTCCTACCTTTGAATTTGAGGCCTTTATTGGTGAAAAGCCAGGCTGAATAAGAGTCTGAAGAATAAGGAGAATACCTTAAACCCGATGACAAATCGGTCCATGAAAATATTCTTGATTAAATTTTCTTTTGTTCAAAGAAAAGTGTTTTTTTCTGTTTTATAAATTCTCCCCTCCGCGGTAAAATTGAGTGTTCCTCGACAAGGAAAATGAAAAAGTTATCACCCAATCATAGGAAGTACCTCTTTCAAACTCGCACATAGGGTAGACTGCTCCTCGCAGTGGAACGACCGTCAAAAGAATGAATGAAATGAGCAAGATCGAAGAAAGGTTGGTTTTTTAAACAATCAGGTTCTAAAAACACTACTTGGCTTTTATATTCTGCTTACTTTGTAGCAAAGGAAGGACGATAGAAAGATTGGCAAAGAGGTAGAAGAATTACTGCCGTCTATATTCAGCCAGGATTCTCTGCCTCCCCTTGAGACCTCTGCATTTCCCCTAACTCCAAATGCTCTATTCGTCCTGCTCAACATCACGCCCAAACCATCCTCAAACTTGCCTCTAATCAATTCCTTCTTTCTCCAAGCTCTATTTTATCTAGCACTATTCCTTACTCAATTTTGAACCATAGTCAATCAATTACTAAATTAAAAGCATCGATCCACTTTGCATAGTTATATTGGCAGCAGAGTGTGGGAATCAAATATAAGCCATCCTTTACGTCAACACTCTTCTGTTCATATAATCAATTATTTTGTCATTACCATTTTCTGTAACTGAATTTAACTTGAGTCAAGGTCACATAGTAACAGATTTCAGGGTTTTGTTACAAACTAAATTTAGAACAAGAGCCCGTTAGAGAATTGACATGATTTTTCTTCTTCTTGTGCTTTCGCTTCTCATCACAACTTTATTGGCAAATCCAACAAAAATCGTTCCCCCGAAAATAATAAGTTTTGGGCATTTATGTAGTAAAATCGAATACACTTTTAATTCTTTGTTGGTTAGGGGGAAAATAGATTCCTAAAACGCCGCATAAAAAGTTAAAATAAAAATTGAATGTCCAATAAATAAGTAGATATAACTACATAGATTTAGCAGAATTACCTTTAAATTGCATTGCAATTTAATAAAATATTATGTATAGATTTTCTTTTTTTCAATCCGGCCGCGGATTGGCTATTTTTGCGCCCAGAACATTCTTGTACATTTTTAAGGACTCAAATAATAAAATTAATCACCTAGAAACTCATTTAATTAATTTTACCTCATAACCCTTATACAACTGTCCTACCGGACAGTTTTAATATCGTTAGAGGTAACGATTGGTTACATTACAAAATATTAAAGAAGAAATGAATAATGAATTCTGTATGCTTCTTCACTAAATTCCTTTTGTAAAATATCTCAACATTTTGAAAATTTCTATTTTAGATTTCATTTTATCTTTCATATAAAGTGCTAGGAACGAGTTATATATTATATAGAGTAGTGCATACATTAAACGATACCCTAGTTTGTGTTTGTATATATGCCAAACTAAATTATATAAACAACCCTTTAGGCGGCTGGTAACTAACGTTGTGACCAGCTTAACCTCTTTATGCTTGTTTTCTACATAAGTTAGTTTGTGACATGTTGGCCATTTCGCCTTGCCAGTTTGTTGGAAATATGTTTGGGATATATATATATAGAGAAAGAGAGTCAATTTGTGTACACACCAGTTAGCCAATTACTAAATTTGTTACAAGGGAAAAACCGCAGATAGTTTCAACTAAAACTGAGAATACATGCATAAACATGTTCGTGGTGTGAATGTTTAAAATGTAATTGTAGAAGATTGCTCTTTGTGTATTTATTGTCATTAGAATTCTACTATGTTTTCAATTTTAACAATGGTTCTAATTTCTAGTTTTTTTGGGGCAAATTGGAATGCTCATAGCATTAGTATCTTTCTAGGCCAATTTTCTTGAAGTACTTATTTGTAAAGAACTCTTTAGCACTCTCCAGTTTTAAGATGGTTTTAAATATGCATTTCTCAGATTTGTACTGAGATTGCTGTAAAGACACTGGGACCACAAAGGTCTTAAGTCTGACTACATGTAATTTGTCATGTGTACTTTAGACTTATGTGATGAGCCTACAGTTTACTTGTAGTTTTTGGCTAAATCGAAAGAGTTGTATAGATCTACTATCCCTACTGACCTTATATGAATAGGGTACGTGTTGCAGCTGGCTGGATTACCCGCAGGAATGCCATAATGCTAGAAACTTCCATAAAGAAGTGGCCATTTCACAACCTACCCGCCGATTGGAAGAAATTTGAGTCAAATTGATGTTGAAACAGTACCCAAATAATTTTTTTTTTTAGACTGCAACTATTACCGGTCTATTTTACCATTTTTCTTAAAATTTATAGAAAAGCGAACAATTCATAATTAATGTAGATATGGAAAATATGGAAGGCAGTTACAAGTTTCTGCAAAGATTTATGATGGGGCTTAACTGCCAGTTAACAAGAGTTCTCCTTCATTTGAAGTATTGTAGTACAAACTCTTCGCTTCCTTTTAAAATTAACCAACAACTCACGTAAACCACCCTAAAACAAATTAAGTTTAGGCAGTTAATTTAAATAAAATCGGTAGATTTACAGCCCAATAGATTTACGAGTGTGGCTATTAAATAACGAGACTGATGCTGCTACAGAAAAACCATGCATGCGCCAAATCTTAACGATCGACAACTGTGCAGCGTAAAGCCTTCTCTTTCGATTGCAGCGTCTCACGTGTTTGTAGAGAAATCTGTCTGACCGGAAGCGTCGTTTGTGTAAGAGCTTTTAGCTTCGTTTTGCCCAAAACATGATAGATACTACTAGAATAAAATCGGTAGATTTACAGCCCAATAGATTTACGAGTGTGGCTATTAAATAACGAGACTGATGCTGCTACAGAAAAACCATGCATGCGCCAAATCTTAACGATCGACAACTGTGCAGCGTAAAGCCTTCTCTTTCGATTGCAGCGTCTCACGTGTTTGTAGAGAAATCTGTCTGACCGGAAGCGTCGTTTGTGTAAGAGCTTTTAGCTTCGTTTTGCCCAAAACATGATAGATACTACTAGAATAAAATCGGTAGATTTACAGCCCAATAGATTTACGAGTGTGGCTATTAAATAACGAGACTGATGCTGCTACAGAAAAACCATGCATGCGCCAAATCTTAACGATCGACAACTGTGCAGCGTAAAGCCTTCTCTTTCGATTGCAGCGTCTCACGTGTTTGTAGAGAAATCTGTCTGACCGGAACCGTCGTTTGTGTAAGAGCTTTTAGCTTCGTTTTGCCCAAAACATGATAGATACTACTAGAAATTTCACATAAAAACTTGATAAAACCGCTACTGAAACTTATCTTTTATTAAAAGAAGTTTATGGCGCTGATTGTTTATCACGTGCGCAAGTTTTTGAGCGGTTCAAGCGTTTCCAAGATGGCCGAGAAGACGTCGGAGATGATGACCGCCCGGGTCTCCCTTCCACGTTCAAAACAGATGAAAATATCGATTATAATTAATCAACATTACTACCCGTGGAGGTGCTTGCTCAACTCCGTGAAAGAGTAAGGAAAAAAACGACCCGATTTGTGGAAGAAAAAGTCACGGGGTTCTCAATCAAGTCAACGCGCCAGCTCACACTGTATTGTCTGTCAAGTCGTTTCTAGCCAAGTACAACATCCCAGTTTTAGGCCATCCGCCTTATTCGCCTGACCTGGCCCCATGTGACTCTTATCTGTTCCCCAAAGTCAAATCTGCATTAAAAGGAACTAGATTACGGTTCGTTGAAAGAAAAAGCGGCACGCGTCATGCAGGAACTCACAGAAAAAGACTTCCAGCACTGTTTCGAATAATGGTAAATTCGCATGGAGCGTTGGTAGGGATAGGGGAAGGGTGTATATTGAAGGTGATAATAACTAAATATGTATAAATTTAAAATAAAATGTTTTACAGCAATAGTCTCGTTATTTAACAGCCTCACCTCGTATAGTTTTTCTTAGAGAAAAGACGTGTAGCCATTTTCTACAAAATAAAAAAAACTAAGTGATTTTCATTAAGCTAGGAAATCTATTGACCCTTTAAATGTTTTAATACTATATAACTGGTATAACTGCCCATTGTTCCAACGTGGTACTTAAGGGAGAACTTACTGCTGCATTTTTCCTCCGCTTAAGATCAATGTTTTTAGGAAAAGGTTATAAGTAAGAATGATAAACCTTTTTTTTTAAAAAAAAACTTTATCATTACCTGAAGAATATCTGACAACTGCAAATATATTCGGTAAATAGCAATTATGGTTGATGGAAAGCCTTTTTCAAATAATTTTCAAGGAACTTTTCTAGAAGTTTAACCTGGCAGAAAATACCAAGTGATTTCATTTTTAAACAGGGAAAATGTTTAAAACCTGAGCTGAACATTAACCACACCATAGCTTAAACTTGGCAAAGAAACTTTATAAATACTGTTAAGTCCTAAGCATATTACTGAGAAAGAAAAAAAAGAAGTTTAAACCTAAGCCAGCTTTAAGGAAGCGAGGGGACGGACCAGTTAAAAACACTGAGGAGGTTATTTGCATATCTCAGTCTTAATCTTTAGCTGCTTTCTTCAACTTAATCAAATAGGTGGAACGCTGCGGCCCCCCCCCCCGGGTTAAATACTTGGCTACGTTAATGCTTGTCCTTTTGTTGCCATACAAACACAATGTTTTAATTAATTAACTTCCCTCAGAAGAGTAGATGGTGGTTGGGAAAATAAGAAAATAATGTAAGTCAAGGATTCAATATTCTTTAGTCATCTATAAATCTTTATAATTCATTGCAAGTATTTTAATTTTTTTAAATTTTCCTTGGTTTCAACAAAACTGATATTGAGTTGATGAGTTTGTTGGCATGTTTCTCGCTCTACAAAAGCATAACTTAGAAAGGAATCAATATAGTTAATCTCGCATACACTTTGCTCCGTGGTCATAGTATTCTGAGAAGTATTCTAAAGACAAGAACTGCAGTCGTTTTGCGCAATCAATACCTGATTAATACAAACGATCTCTACTTTTTTTTTGTTTTGTTTTAGGAGCCTTAAATATTCTTTATTTTCCCTCAACAAGTAAATAATCAAGTCATACTTCTTCTACTTCTTCTTTCTCGGCGCTACAGTCCTGAAAGGACCAAGTCCTCCTCAATCAAGACTCTACACATGAGTTCCTGCATGTCGCGTGCCGCTTTTTCTTTCAACGAACCGAAATCTAGTTCCTTTTAATGCAGATTTGACTTTGGGGAACAGATAAGAGTCACATGGGGCCAGGTCAGGCGAATAAGGCGGATGGCCAAAAACTGGGATGTTGTACTTGGCTAGAAACGACTTGACAGACAATGCAGTGTGAGCTGGCGCGTTGACTTGATTGAGAACCCCGTGACTTGTTCTCCCACAAATCGGGTCGTTTTTTCCCTTACTCTTTCACGGAGTTGAGCAAGCACCTCACGGGTAGTAATGTTGATTAATTATAATCTATATTTTCATCTGTTTTGAACGTGGAAGGGAGACCCGGGCGGTCATCATCTCCGACGTCTTCTCGGCCATCTTGGAAACGCTTGAACCACTCAAAAACTCGCGCAAGTGATAAACAATCAGCGCCATAAACTTCTTTTAATAAAAGATAAGTTTTAGTAGCGGTTTTATCAAGTTTTGATGTGAAATCAAGTGTAGTATCTATCATGTTTTGGGCAAAACGAAGCTAAAAGCTCTTACACAAACGACGGTTCCGGTCAGACAGATTTCTCTACAAACACGTGAGACGCTGCAATCGAAAGAGAAGGCTTTACGCTGCACAGTTGTCGATCGTTAAGATTTGACGCATGCATGGTTTTTCTGTAGCAGCATCAGTCTCGTTATTTAATAGCCACACTCGTAAATCTATTGGGCTGTAAATCTACCGATTTTATTTAAATTTGGGAAGGTGACGGCCGGGAAAATCTTTTTTTTTTGATGGCCTTTTTCACTTATATTATTTCTCTACGTTTCTTCATCAGGAGCTATCAGAGATGAAGTATGAATGCATTGTACTCTTGTGAAAATCTTAAAAGAGTGAATTTTTTGCTTTTGTTTAACATTCCAATTTAATCAGTTTTTTTAGATAATATTTTAATTATATAAATTTTTATTTAGTTTTTATATTTAACTCTGTATACACACTACATTATTTGAGTTATGTTCAACTACTAGTATAATCTTTAAATGGACCTATATCCTAAATGTTAGTACGTACCTATTTGCTATTTTATCCAATAACTTACCATTTCTCTCTTATAATAATAATAATAATAATAATAATAATAATAATAATAAGAATAAGGGAAGGGATTCGCTATGAGGTTAGCATACTGGACTCCCACGCGGAGGTCCCGGGTTCGAATCCAGCATCTGACCCTTAGATTTTCTCTTCCTAGGAGCTTCTTACAGCTCACTGTCCGGTGATGGACAGTGTTGTCTGTAACGAGAGAACACTGTCCGGGGGCCGGCAGTGCACTGGAAAAAGCTCCGGGCGCTAATAACCTTAGCTGTTGATGCGCCAAAAAAAAAATAATTAAGTGTTTTATTATTAGTTAATATGTACACAATCTTATAAACAGCAAAACATATTTACACAAGGCATGGACAGCAGTCCATCTGCTTGACCAAATTCTATTTAAAAATTTGCAATATAAAATAGCAGCCAGAACTTATCGCATAATTTCAGTTACATTCTAATATACAATAAGTGATATATTCCTGTATGAGGAAACTTCTGTACTTCCATGCTCTAATGTGATAATTATGTAGCTTATCCCAGTCGCTTCCATTTAAATATTCTATACACTCTGATTCAGATAACGCTTTTTTTCCTAACCATCTTACTCTGAATTCAGATAGTACAGGATAGACACTTACATAATGAAAGGTATCTTCAATCACAAACTGGTTACACATGGAACACAAATGTACAGTTTCATCTCTGGCAACATTAAAATTAAGTTTTAATATTTAGTTTTAATATTTTCAAATAAACCATCAAAACTTTTCCATTTCTCTCTTAATGATGCTATTTAAAGAACGCAGCAATAACTTCAAATTCCTCGCTTCCACAATTATTGACTTAACCAAGCAGAAATGAAGCTTTGGTGCCTTCGTCCAGGGACATCTGACGGTAGCTATTTGCCAGGAATCTTGCCTCTTTAGCTTGTTTTTAGATCGATGTAAATATAAACATTTGATTAAGGAAATATTATTGGTCACGAGTTTCATAGACACATTTCAAGCGTTGTGGTATTTCCTTTATAACAAATTCTCTGTTTAGATTTTCCGCGGGTTACAACAATAGTTAACGACCATTACAATGACCTCAATTACAAGCAGTTTTGGCTGGACGTTTTTAGCCACACTAAACTTGGCAGTAATTCAACTTAATTCAAGAATCAATTGAGCAACAAATAAGGAAGCCTTAATTACTCTTAAGATTTATATAAAAAAAGGTTATAAAATAACAGTGGCGATACAGTAGGCAGTGAGGCCAGTCCTGTGTGGAATGAAATAAGGACAGTCACAGTAATGGTATTGATGTTGGCCGAAAGAAATAAAGTGTAGAAGGAAGGTCTGCGACCAGGAAGAAGAGAGTGGATGTCTGTGTTAGTTGACCATCGCGTTGCGTGATTTAAGAGAGTGTATCCAGTTGAGAGACTGTCACCATGGTAATAAATAAATGGAAACCTTCGTTTATCTCTCACGCCACACAAACCATTACTTACCGTGTACACACGCGCACCTACCTCACAGAGTATTTCGTATACACCCTCCAAGCGTTCATTTTTTTATTTTTATTTAAATATAAGCGACGATTTTTATTTAATTCATCAGGAGGAACCAGAGGAATGGTAGTAGTTCCTTCCAATCCAAAGGGAGGATTGCGATTGTAACTAATTTCAAAATGGAGGTTTTACCCAAAATTCCACTGAATATAAATTCTTGGCCAGCTCATTGTTAGTATCAGGGCAAGTTTCAAAAAAGTAAAAAAAAATCCTTACTGTAAAGTTGAACTTTGGGTTGCAGGTGGTTCATTACAAGTTACTAGGACATCTCTCATGGGGACTTTATAAGAAGTGTGTGAAGATTTGCGAGGAATCGGTCAAATAAAACAACTCGTCTTTTTTGCCAACGTTTCGACAAATATATTGTCCTCTTCAGTGCCTGGATATTACGTTGGCTGGATAAACGTTGGCAAAAAGAAGAGTTGTTTTATTTGACCGATTCCTCGCAAATCTTCCATCCTAAGTTTAACAATTTGCGGTCACGAAAACTATATATTCATATGTGTAGCAAATCTTTAATCTAGAGCTTTTGACGTTTTTTGTTTTTTAACAAACGCGAGCACACAAATAATTTTCTAATGCCATTTTTTTTGGACCCAGAAGACTTTTAAAAGTGCCTTTCCTTTGGCAACTCGGCATTGAAAATTTACCATGATTGCAATACTTAACTCTTACACTTTCTGTTATGTGACGATTCTGTTCCGGAGAACATCCCTTGATGTCGTTGTTTCTAGTGCATAACTGGTTTCGGGTGACCATTTGAATCTTCAGGATTCTTAATAAGCCATGATTTTCTGTGCTTTGCACTGACAAAATTTACTCTTTTGAGCTCGATTAACTTCGAACGTGAAAAACACTTTGCTTACCAAGACTTATTGGAGGTTAGTGAATCTTCCAAATAATTCGATTCCTAAAAATTTTAAAATGGCTTACGACACTGTATCGCGCGTTGGACTCATTAGGTGCTTGTTGAACCTTAATGTCCCTGCGAAGGTGGTTAGACTGATTAATATGACGCTAACAGGCACGGTATCCAAGGTAGTTGTGCAGAATAATTTATCCCAGGAGTTTCCCGTAAACGTGGGCCTAAGACAAGGAGATCCAATGTCACCGCTTCTCTTTAATTTGGTATTGGAAGTGGCGATAAGAAATACGTTGTCAATATCCGGCGGCAATGTATACAATCGTCTAGTGCAGTGTCTCGCCTATGCGGATGACTTAGCACTTATAGCTCGATCCGCAGCGTCACTAAAATCATCCTTTATAGAACTAGAGAAAAACGCTGCCGAGAATGGACTGTGTGTCAACGCTCAAAAAACCAAGTATATGGTGACTACGAGAAGAGCCAGGCAATTTAGGGAGCTACAAGTTGGCCAACACAGTTTCGAAGGAGTGAGGGAATTTAAATATTTGGGAGCTACCCTTACATCCAAGAACGAGGTGAGCCACGATGTTAAGAGCAGAATAGCAGCTGGGAATAGATGCCTGGGCATGCTAAGACAAACGCTCCGGAACAAAAACTTGTCCAGGCAGGCCAAAGCGGTCATCTATAAAACGATTATTAGACCGGTTGTTATGTATGGCTCGGAGACGTGGGCGCTGACGGTGGCCGATGAAAGTAGACTAAATTGCTGGGAAAGGAAGGTCCTTAGAACTATCTACGGACCTATAGCTGACAATGGAGTTCTCAGATGTAGAAGGAACATCGAGCTGAAGGAGCTGTATAAGGATGCAGACTTGGTGACCACTATTAAAATCGGAAGACTGAGATGGTTGGGGCACCTAGAAAGAATGGATCGTTGGAGAGGCCCACGCAAGGCTTTTGAGGGGCATCCTGGGGGGAAAAGACCGCGGGGTAGACCGCGACTCCGTTGGCTGCAAGATGTGGAGGATGACCTCCAAAAAAATGCAGATACACCAATGGAGAAGAAAGGCAGTAGATCGAGACGGCTGGTCTAATCTGCTTAAGGAGGCCAAGGTCCTACAAGGGCCGTAGTGCCAAAGGAAGAAGAAGAAGAAGAAGAAGAAGAAAAATGGTGCGAGCTAACCTAAAAAAAAAAAAGGCATTGTTCGTTTTCCTAAAAATTTGTAGCTGGTGTTTAGCTTGTATTTGTTTAATACAAAATTACGAAGGTTCCAAGTCGTTATTTTTTCCACTGTTTCATTACTTTCTCTTAACTTAAGATTGTTATAGCCTTGTTCTTAAGTTTTAACGTTATGTAAATTCTATTTCAAAAGCTAACATATAAATGATTTTTTTTTTGTGAAACGCTTAGAATAACAAAACATTTAGTAATTACAGTAAGAGTAGAGTATAGCGCTAGTGTATAACATGGCAGAGGTCAAGGGGTTTCACGAGTTTTCCTTCAGGAGTTTTCTCTTAATAGGACGAGCTACAACTCATTAGTTTAATGATGGATAGTGAAGATATTAGTAAGGTGAATTAATCTAAACAGTTCTTCAAATAAATATTATATTTACATTATTTACAGCCTTTTTAAGCCATTTTTTAAAAAAAAAAAAGAAAAGAAGAAGACATGTTTGGCACTTATAACACCATTGAATAACAATGTTGAATGCACAAATTCATCCTTTTACATATATAATCATATAAATTGGCACAAACAAAATTTAAACATTACTTATAAATAATCTTATAATTACACTTATATCATTGAATTATATACTTATCACAACTATATAGGCAGGCCTTTTATTAGGTTTATTCTTCCCATTCGTACTATTATGATTTTTTTATTTATTTTAATCAATAATAATGTTTACTGTAAACAACAAATACAATTATACTTATGTATGAACGTGATGAGTACATAATAGATTTCATTTTATTTTATTCAGTTGTCCGATTGTTATGATATTTACATCGACACTGTGCAAATACGTTTATTTTATATTTACATTAATAATTCTTATTTACATTTAAATAACGTACTACCACTTTATATATATAGTGTATTTACATCACGATTATTATTTATTAAATAAAAGCAAGTTATATTCATAGTTTACTCTATTTCGCAATAATCACCAAATATTAATTAACTATAGAGATCGAGATTAGGCTGTTATTTGAAGGAAGTGTTTCTTCAATCATTAGACGGCGTTTCTCTACTTTTACGACGCGAAATTCATTAGAACGAGTGAAATGAACATCATCAAACTTAGCCTTTTCGCAAGTACGCATTTAATGCAAAAAATCTGTGACTTAGAAACGAGAAATATACTCCGAAAAGAAAACAAGTTGAATTCACTTCTAATAATAATTATCCTGTCAGAATAAAATGTCAGCATTGTAAAAAATAAATAAACCTTCCATTAAACAACACTAAAGAATGAAAATTTAAAGTTAACTTATTATATCTGCTTATATTTAAGTATTTAGAAGAGGATTAGGTTTGACGCAATAGTTCTGGGCGTGGGCAGCTTTCTGGGTGGAAGTCTCACGAGGCCAACGTAAATGTAATTCAATGTTTGATGTAATTCCAAACTCGTCTTAGCACGTAATGTGATATTTGGGAGATTAATGCTTCCTTAAATGATAAGTAAATAGATTGCAATATATGTTTAATATTTTTTCAGAAAAGTAGCTACTTCTCAGCCCTATTTTATTGGGTTTTAAAGCCTTTAGAGAAAACATCAACGTAGAAAGGGGACTAGGTGCTGGGATCCTTTTGTAGAAAATGGGTCTGTGATTTATCTTGGAGAATAGAATGGTATACATAATAGGGGGAGCAAGTTCATAGTCAACAAGGGGTCTATTGTAGTGCAGCTAGCGCTAACCAATTGCCCAGAGTACACGTGCGAGCCCCAATTTCTCACAGGTAAGCCCCAAAAGCTGCCTTAGAGGCGCCTCCGCATTTCTTAACACCATGGACGTTTCTAAGCCCAGTGTGAGGAGTCTCGCTCCTGCTATGCGCTCAGAAAAGCAGAATTCATGGAACGATTACTCTTCTTCGTTCAAGGAAAACCTAAAATGATGTATCATCGACCAGCCAACAGGCTCGATGTTGTCTCCTGAATCGACTTTGGTCCGGATACCAAATTTGGAAGAATAGAGGATGTGGAATACCAGTGAGGCAAAAAAAGTCTTTTCCAACTAAAGTGCCCCAAAAGTAGTCGACAGCCAAAACATTTAAAAAATTATCCGAATAGGAAACAAGTTTATGCTGATTGCATGAGATGGTTCGAACAACACCAAGCTGTTTTTCTGCAATTTAGAATCTAAAGTGGTTCTAAATATGATATTCGACTTCACACCTCTGTAGTTTAGACTAAATTCTGTAAAAGTTCCCCTCGAATTGAAGTTACACTGGCACCGGAAATCATATTATGGCTAAGACAAGCATTAATATACTAAAATAGTCGTCCTTTGGCTACTATTTTTTCTGGCTATGAATCGATGGCAAGCAAAGTCTCAAATCTCTTGGAACTCCTCGGAGGATCATAGTAGGAATTAAAAAAGAAGGCAAAAATCTCAGACACAGTTTTTCTGAACACTCAAGATCTTTAACAAAATGTCCATAATTCAAACATAAATAGTTATTCCTATTATGGTTTGATATAAGAATTAATTTTTAATTATTATAGTTTTTTATTTTTTACGACCTTATTTATTTTATTGTTTCACCTTAATTATGTTATAAACTTTATTACTGAATACATAAACTGTTTATTAACTAATTTCATCATCTCTTATCACGAAATTTCAATTATTATTAGATATTAAATATTTTGTTTATTTACATAAAAATATATATATATTTACATTAACAAAAATGTATCAAATACAAATCTAAATTAGTAGCGACATTTAGCAATAATAAAAACTTAACAAACTACGTAGTACATAATATTTATGGACTAATTAGTTAATTAGTGAGTTGAAATCCAATTGGATGTGGAGTTGAAACCAGGAATCATGAATAACTGATTTGATACAAGCTAATTGTACTTCAAAAATAAACAAATCTCTGTCCTAGATTGAAGTGGAAGTGCAGTAACAATCAATGAAAACGGAAAATTAGGCCAGACTGTTCACAGCTGCTAGAGCTTAATGGCGTCACTGCTAATGACCAATGAATTGCTAAGAGTTCTCAAGTTAAATTAAACTATGTGTTCGGTTGGTTTGAAGCCTATGGATCCAATGGTTCGAGCACCTTCTCTGACGATTAAGAAAACTTGTGTTATTTCAATGAATAAGTCCTAACAACCATGGAGCCGCGTTAGTTTTTTCTTCTCGTAAAAGCAAAAGATACAAACATAGACTCGGGACCGTTTTCCTTCACTTCCTGGCAAAACCTACACAAGTTCAGGAAACTTTTGTTCACAACTAATGAACTCCTTAACAAAAACTTACAGTTTTAAAAGTTAAGTATAAGGGTTGATTAAACGCCAAAAGGTACACAAATCAGCAGTTCCCAACATTTCATTAATACTTCATTGATATAATTTAAGTAATTTTACTGCATTAACTTTTCCTTCACATTTTTTAGAATTTATTAGATGTCACAGACCCTTATGCTGGCCATTTTCGTCTACAAAATATTTACTCAAGTAGCACACCATTTAACTTAGATTGACTGTAATATCTATTTATCTATAATAATCAAACTATTAATCACAGGTGAAAAAGAAAACGTTATAAAAAATATAAAAAAAATAAGAGGCTAAAAAATTCATAAACTTTTTTTACATCAATGATTTTATGCATTTATTTTTATTTTTAAATAAAAATCATTGGTTTAAGTTCATTCTTCGATTAAAGTAATTGTTATTTTATGTTGTAGTCAAACGTTTGTAATAATAAGTAATAAATAATCTGGCTTTATCGCAAATAATATAGTTTTCTTCAATTACATTCTCAATCTAGGTGTTCTTCCCACAATGTTATATATATGTAATATAAAATAAAGAAAATAAAGATATGCATATTTTTAGGACAGCTAATTATTCCAGTATTTTACCATAAGTAAAATTAGGGGGACTAAATTAAATTACAATTGAGAAATGAGTAAATATTGTTGAATAATCTACTTGTTATTAAATGTATATTATTTGTGCTCACGAATATTTCGGTAAGACGAATTTAAGACTGAAATATTGTTTTGAATCCTCCGTGATTGAAATTTAAAAAGTGGCCGACTCTAACTTTGTTTTTTTCTACTTTAACATGCATGTATATGTGACTACTCAGAATAATTCATCACTATCACTCATTTTATCATAATTATAATAAAAAAATATTATGAATGAACTGGCCAGCATAAGGGTCTGTGACATCTAATAAATTCTAAAAAATGTGAAGGAAAAGTTAATGCAGTAAAATTACTTAAATTATATCAATGAAGTATTAATGAAATGTTGGGAACTGCTGATTTGTGTACCTTTTGGCGTTTAATCAACCCTTATACTTAACTTTTAAAACTGTAAGTTTTTGTTAAGGAGATTTTTGTACCTTTTGGATAGATTTTCCTTTTTGTCTATTTGCAAAGTTACGTCTGCTTTACAGATTTTTTAAAATTTGGAATAAGCTATTCTATCATTATAACCTGATAAGGTGTTAAATCGGAACCGTAACTACCACTGGAGAGATCTTTTTAAAGAATGATTATAGTTGCGGTCCCCAAACCATCCTCAATAACCATTTTTTTGAGAAAGCGTTTTGAATAAAATAGGAAGGTATTTGTACGTAAATAGCAAAATTAAACTGCGATTTCAGTACTTCCTTTTAAGAGGAGCAAGAAAAATAAACTGCGATTACAGTACTTCTCCCTAAAAGGCAAAGATTTTGAATCGAACGACAATTCATTGATGTAAATCGGTTCACTCATTGATAATTTTAACGATTGCAGTACTTCCTCTTAGTAGGTGTAAGAGCATGATGGCACTTCACAGCCACGTAGAGGAGCTTTAACCACTTATTTGAGCTAAATTTTATCAAAATCGGACTAAGCTTTGTAGAAATATTGGTAATAATAGTTTTAGAAAGGGCCTTATTTGGGTGGGGCGAACTCCCCTCCTTATGAGGCATAGCGTCGAGACTTTTAAAGTACAAATCTGTACAAAATTTCGATTCGAATGACACTTCATTCATAAAAATCGGTTCACGTGTCGATAATTTGAAACGATTGCTATACTTCCCCTTAACAAGTGTAAGAGCTGATCGCCGCTTTAATGTTACGTAGGGGAGCCCTAACCCTATCATCCTACCAAATTTTATCAAAATCGGGCCAAGATTTACAGAGTAATTAGTAATAATAATTTTGGAGGGGGCCTTACATAAAGGGGGCTAACTCCTCTCCCATTCGATGTACAGCGTCGGGACCCCCAAAAGGCACATCTACATAAAATATTGAATCGAATGACACCTCATTCATGAAAATCGGTTCACGCGTTTAGGCGCTACGTTGTTTACAAGAAAGGTAACAACAAGAACAAGAACAAGAACAAGAACAAGAAGAAGAAGAACAAGAACAAGAACATTTTTTGAAAAAGCGGTTTTTGCTCATTTTCGGCAACTTTTTTCTCGAAACCTATTAGATCTGGGTGGTTGCAAAAAAATTACAGTTATGAAGGAGGGTTTGGAGTAAGATTTAAAGAAATTTTGGGAATTTTATCTTTTATAGAAAAAGAGAAAAAAATTGTCAAAGTTGGGTGTTTTTCAACGTTACGCTTTTTCGTGCAGTTTTTGATGGTCAACCCTTATACAACTGTCCTACCGGACAGTTTTAATGAGATACACATGTTTGGATCATAACTAATCATACTTTCAACACTCTAGTAAAATAACTTAAAATTCATTAAAATATGTAAATGGTATTTCGAAAATAACTGTAACTTCATCTGAGGTTTCTCACAATTACATTTGTCACGCTTTGGTTTTATTTCAAAAGTTACTTTTCATTGGCTCATTCTATAGGGTGAACTGAAATGGAAATTTTGGCCAATTTTTTAACATAAAAGAAATTCAGTTTCTCGAACCCATGAGCTCGCCCTGCACACCATATAATTATCCCCTTTCCTATGAGCTCCGTTTCTCAAATAACAATTAATAAAATAACAATTATAAACATCTTTAAATTAGCCTAAAATGTTCCAAAAGTTAAAGCCATTTAAATTATTCTAAGAAAAATCAATCTTTTTACGTCCAAATCAATATAACAACTTTAAACGTGTCAACAACGTAAAATTGTGACATTTGAGACTAAAGAGCATTTAATGATTTTTTTGTTTTGACACTATTTCACCGCGGTTCTGATTACATTTTTACAAAAGAGATTAAGAGACACTTATATTTTTAGCATTAAAAATACCTTGTGTTCAAAAATACATTTTCTGTGGAGAGCCTGAGATCTTTTATAATTCTCAGGAGGCAAACTAGTTATCCAAAGGAGTTATCCAAAACTACCAGCTCTCTGCTGATTTTGGAGCTTTTCTGGACCCAGCTTGGTACCAAGTGGAATAAAAGTGCAAATCTTTGTGCCTGAATAGCCAAACATCATTGGAATTCTTGATGATGTACTTAACGTATTATAACAGGGAACCTTTTTAAATTATCCAAAAAACACTTGTGAACAATTTAAAAGAATTAATGTGTTTTTATCTCTGAAAACAGCCTTAGTTTCTTAAATCTCTTTTCCCCATTTTAAAGATGGTCAAGACTGAATAAAACAATTGAACATGCCTAATTCTATGTCAAAATAATCTCCATAATCCTGAAATACTTCACGAAGGATGGCAGCTGATCTGAATGCCTTGAGAGAACATCTAGCACAACCTGTATTGCTGAAAAGTAAAGACAACAGAAGCTTGCAGTTTACAAACAGAAAGGAACATTTTTTTCTTTTAGATAAAGGAATGTGGCCTCAACAGAGATCTCTCAAATGAGTTTAGGTACATTTTGACTGGAAGTGTGCTGTCGAATATTTTTCTACACAATGGAATGAACTTGAAGTTTGTAGATATCTAAAAAGGAAGCGCTTGGGAACACAATCCTTCTGATAATGTCTACATCTGAGATTGTTGTGAAAGCATTGTCAAAGTGACTTAGATGTATTGGTTTGCAAAACTAGAAATTTTATAATATTTTTGAACAATAAGGAACAAAAATGTAAGTTCTCAATGAACAATGAACCAAAATCTAGAATAAAGTTCTGTAAAAAGCGCGCATTAGTTATTATAGACAATGTCCGTACAGCTTGCTCTGTTTTTCTCAAAGAAGCTTTAAAAAAATGTACCATTAATAAGTTAGTTTTCTTTTTTGAAGTTAAAAGTAACCTAACGTTATTGATTAAAGCTGTTCAGCTCTTGTAAGATAGTTTTTATCTTATTTTAGATGAGTTAATTCATATAAATAAATGTTTTACATCAATATATTCCATTTCAGTGGTAACATTATATAAATTAAGTAAATAAATGCATAAATAACATTAAATAAAATACAAATAAGTATAATATTCTACCCAAAATCTATCAGATTTATTTATATAATATACACCCTCTAAGAATAGGATTTGTTAATTTACTGAAATTTAAATAATAGATTGTTACATTAATGTGAAGTTATAGTTGATTGATATGTAGGAGGATGATGTCTGCCAGATGATGATGAGTTGTTGCTATTTATGTGATGATTTGGGAATGCTAGAAAACCTAATTGCGCGTGTGATGCTTCATTTAATGCTCTAGATCGGATACATGCTCGATATTGTTCTGGCCGACCTGCGCTTTCACATACCTGCAACAAATTATAATCACTATAGCTACAAATGTAAACAGATCTATTGATTTCTAATTTGTTAATATTATATTTTATCAAATACGTGGTAATAATAGATATTTGATTCTTTGGTGTTCAAATTTTTGGTGGTTTATAAATAAATCCTGGGTAGAAGAATTACAAAAAGTAGTAAATAATAAGAAATTTCATTGCGTAAAGGTTCATTACATTCTAGTTACTGCAATTTACAGACTAACAAAATTCTGCAGCAAATGGAAAATTAAAATTAACCACGACAAGACTAACGCTGTACTCTTCACCAAACGCAGACCTACTTTTAACCGACAAATCAGACATAATAACACTCTCATTCCGTGGTCTACCCACGTGAAGTACTTAGGGCTAACTTTAGACAACAAACTTGACTTTCAGTACGCACGTTCAGGACAAAGTAAACGCAGGCAAACTGGACTAGTAAGACTATTATTTCCTCTTCTCTCACGTGACTCCAAAATGACTGTGAATAACAAACTACTCCTCTACAAAGTAGTCATTAGACCGATGTTGCTCTACGCCTGCTCCGCCTGGAGTCCTGACTTGTAGTAGCAACATCAAGAAACTTCAGCTAACGCAAAACAAATTTCTCAGACTCGCAACAGACTTTCCGCGACACACTAGAGTTGACTCACTCCATGGAGACTGCGTCCATTACCCCCGGTACACTCCTACGATCCAAAAATCGTCTGCTCAAACTCCTTTCCATCCTAGACAGCCATCCTAATCCACTCTGACGCGACATAGCCTCCTACAGATCCTTCTACAACATCCAGACACAGGAGACTAAAACATATCCTACTCTAACTCTCTACACTAGCTGCAGGTTTTTCCTCTCCTTCTTTCCCTGCATTCCAATCCTCCTCACTTAACTTTTCTCTTTCTGCAGTAGATTAGAAGATTGAAATATATAATACATTTACACTTCTATATTTATTTTATGTATATATCTATTACAATAAATATTTATTCTATTCTAGTTACTGGGAATGAAAGATATAAGGTAACGAACATTGTTTCAAGATGAAGGCCATAAAATTGCTCTATTACAGTCGTACGTCATTGCGAACAATAATAACGTTGACGTCAGTAGAACAACAGCAACGCCTTTTCTGTGCAAGATAAAGAAATTTGCACCTTGTTCTAGATTTAATTAGAAAAGTATTGCATTTCACTACCCATCAAATGATTAATCATAATTTTAATCAAATTAGGTAAGCTATCTTTGATTCTTTAAGTTAGTTCTGCCAAGGAATGACTCTTTGGTTGAATCCACTCTCACGGATTCTTTTGAATGTATCCACACTTCTTTCTTTCACGTTTACACAGACGGGAATGCTTACGTAAATAAATATTTTTCCATTTAAATGAAACTATTTTCTTAATTTTCTTTTCATCATGCTGAAATATACGATTTACAAACGCTAACATTATATGCTCAATTATTATCTCGCAGGTTTTTCTCTTGGCAATTGTGAAAGCGTCTAATACTGTTACACAATGAAACTTTATAAAAAGTTAAATAATAAAAATAAAAGTCTAGAAAGGGTATTACTTATACATATTTTGCATTGTTGGTACTATTACACACTTCTGGTCCGAGTAATTTTTCCGTGATTGGGATCTAGAAAAAGAAAAATTCCCTACAACGGGGAAGGATGGAATTTCCTATTTCCATTATAATGCATTCCTTTTTATGCATTTAAGTCAAGGTTCATTAACCTAATTACATTAACATAACCATTTTAAGAAAGAAATGGAAAACAGAAAAAAAATCAGTTGTGTAAAATGTACTTCAACGTTACGGTTAGTAGAATGAGTTGAGCTTAGAGTCGTAACATTTCTTGCAACGCTGCTGTAAAGAGTTTAGTTCAGAGAATGGCCTCTTAACACACTTACAGAAAGCTGGGGTTGGTAAAGGGCCTGTAAACATTTCACGGTGACTACACAGAAATGTTCATAGTCATGAAGTTACAGTCGTACGAGTCACCAGTAATTTCTTCCATATATTTAAGCCCAGAGAAATCTAGATTGCAAAATTTTTTATAAGGCGAAGCAAGGTACTCTTACCCAACATTTCTTAGAGAACAATTATTATTATTTTTAATTATTTAAGGCGCGTCAACATCTAAGGTTATTGGCGCCCTTTATTAGCAGTCTACGAGAGAATTGGGTAAAAAATGATAACAAAATAAAAAGATCAGCGAGTTAAATTTTGCCTATAAGTTTCGTAAACGAAATGTAAAGATTGAGGTTACAGATCTTCGTTTCGATTTCTTCGTTTGTTACAAAATTTCTATGTATCCACTCTTCTCTCTCTCTCTCTCAAGTCTCCACAGACAGGAATACTTACGTAAATTTCTTACATGTTCAGGAAGTAATAGAACTTTATTTCCGGAGTGAACTCTACTTCGCAAAAGTTACTGCGGCAACACACTTTGTATCCAGAAAGAAAAAAAAAAGTAATTTCTTTCAAAAAAAGTTGTCAGCGGCGTCTGTCAAATGCAGCACCGATTACCATATTTAAGTATTTGTAAAAAAATATCCAACGCAAATATAAGAAAATAATATCTAAATGTTGTCAGGTAGTCCTAAACGCGAGGACACCCATTTCGATACAGGAATGTTTTCAAGAATTACATTGTCAGTAATTAAATGCTTCTTTTTTGTAAGAGCGAGCATGATAATGCAAGGAGTTTAATTTTGTTAATATTAAGAGAAACAAAGTGTGGAATTTAAATTGCCTCATACGAGGTGTGTTCAAAAAGTAACGGGAATTTTCGTTTTTTGAAAAAAATATTTATTTATTCATCTACATTAATATTGTCGCCTTCAAAGTAGTCCCCTTCGCATACAATACACTTGTGCCAGCGCTTTTTCCAATCCTCGAAACACTTCTGAAACTCGATCTTTGTGATAGCTTTCAGCTCTTTCAGCGATTCGCTTTTAATGTCATCTATGCTTGTAAAACGACGGCCTTTTAATGTTCTCTTTATGTTTGGAAATAGAAAAAAGTCACATGGAGCCATGTCTGGCGAATATGGAGGCTGGGGCATCGTTAAAGTTTTGTTTTTGGCCAAAAATTCACGAACAAGCAATGAAGTGTGAGCAGGTGCATTATCGTGGTGCAAAATCCATGAATTGTTTTGCCACAAATCCGGGCGTTTTTTTCGGATTGCTTCACGCAAACGGCGTTGAACTTGTAGGTAGTACTCCTTATTGATTGTTTGACCTTGTGGCAAGAATTCATGATGCACTATGCCATTAAAATCGAAGAACACAGTGAGCATAACCTTCACATTCGACCGCACTTGTCGAGCCTTTTTCGGTCTTGGCGATCCAGAATGCCTCCACTGGGACGATTGAGCCTTAGTTTCGACATCATATCCGTAAACCCATGTTTCGTCACCTGTTATAACACGTTTCAGTAGATCCGCATCGTTGTCGACTTCATTGAGTGACTCTTGAGCAACTTCCATTCTCCGCTGTTTTTGTTCGAAATTCAACAATTTTGGAACAAATTTTGCTGCCACACGTTTCATACCCAAAACATCCGAAAAAATTTCATGGCATGAGCCAATTGATATGGCAACATCATCAGCGACTTCTCTGATTGTGATTCGGCGATCGTTCATAACCATTTCTTTCACTTTTTTCACGTTTTCATCGGTTGTTGATGTGCTTGGACGTCCAGATCGTTCGTCATCTTCAACGTTTTCGCGGCCATCTTGGAAACGCTTATACCACTCGTAAATCCTTGTTTTACTCATAGCAGACTCACCATATGCCTTTATTAACATTTCACACACTTTATTACACTTTATTTCATTTTTTACGCAAAATTTAATACAAATTCTTTGATCCATTTTTTTTAACAAACAAAAATCGCCAAGCTCGAAAAACACGTCTAACCTTAACGGCTGCCACTTAAGAAGTAAACAATGAATATTACTGAAAATTTTATCGTACTTCAGGGGCATGTGTACCAACATAATAAAAAAAAAATTTTTACAATCAGACTCTCCAAACCCGCGAAATTTAAAAATTCCCGTTACTTTTTGAACACACCTCGTATAACCTTAAGAAGTGATAAATAATTACTTTGAAGATAATTAGTGTAATGAAAAAAGATATCATGAAAAACAAGACGGCTTGCTAACAACAACAACCCGAAAAAACTAATATTAAAAAGTAAATAATGATAGATTCATCCAATGAGGAATTCGTCTGAAGGTGGCCAATCTTGAACGTGAGAGCCCTTTCGCAAAGAGTTGTTATTAAACAAAGAAATTAGGAAAGAATAGGAACAAAAAGCAAAAAAAATGAATTCATTTATTATGGAAGCGTATGTAAAAGCAGGAATGTAATTAGGGCACTGAACTCATCGCCCACTTGTGTCACCAGATTTCGTGGATAGTCTAAAATTTTTCACCTCGAGCAGGTGATCATAATAATTTGTACTCCAAGCATCGATGATCTTAGATATTGCCATGCCTTAAATTGAAAGTAATCCTTAATAATAACATTTATCCTAGAATGAAGTAACAATGAAATTCATAACGGCTAAACGTGAGTACAAAGACTGATCTTTATTTACGAGGGGGTACCCAAAAATAACCGGAATTGCGTTGCCGCGCATGGAGCTTATGTAGTACGCATTTCTGCCGCTAGACGTGTATAGCGCAATTCCTTGCCAGTTCAGTCCTGCCTGTGGTTGTCTGCCTGGCTTGTTCTGTTCATCTGCAGTGATTGTTTTTACCAGCGCTGTTTTGTTCTTTTTTCGTTTTTTATGATGGCAAGTTTAAGTGTAGCTCTGAAATTTTGTTTTCTACTCGGCAAAAATGCTGCTGAAAGTGTTTTAATGTTGAAAACAGCTTACAAAGATGACGCTATGGGAAAAACTCAAGTATACGAGTGGTTTACTCGGTTTAAAAATGGCGACATGTCGATTGATGACAAACCTCGTTCTGGACGTCCATCAACTGCCCGAATCGACGAAAATGTTGAAAAAATTCGAGAGCTGGTGTTCACAGACCGTCGACAGACAATTGATCAACTGTCAGAGAGTAGTGGGTTATCTTGGAGCTCGGTTCAGCGAATTTTAACGGAAGATTTGGGGATGAAAAGGGTTGCTGCCAAGTTTGTTCCTCGAGTTCTGACTGACAATCAAAAAGAACATCGAGTTGAAACATGTCGTGCTTTGAAACAACAGCTTGAAACTGATCCAGACTTTCTGTCAAAGGTCATTACTGGTGATGAGTCATGGTGCTATGGTTATGACCCAGAAACAAAGCAACAGTCGAGCCAATGGAAGACGTCATCTTCACCCCGACCAAAAAAATGTCGTCAAGTCAAGTCAAGTCAAACATCAAAACAATGCTGATTTGCTTTTTTGATGCCAAAGGCGTAGTCCATTCAGAGTTTGTCCCCCCAGGTCAGACCGTCAATCAAACCTTGTATTTGGAAGTTTTGAAAAGATTGCGCAATAGTGTTCGCCAAAAAAGACCCGATTTGTGGCAAACAGGAGACTGGTTCTTCCACCACGACAATGCACCTGCACACACAGCCATCTCTGTTACACAGTTTTTGGCTAAAAATGGCATGGTTCCGCTGCCCCACGCACCTTACTCGCCTGACCTGGCTCCGTGCGACTTTTTCTTATTTCCACGCATGAAAAAGGGCATGAAAGGTCACCGATTTGACAACATTGAAGAGGTCAAGAAAAAAACGAAGAAGGAGCTGTCAGCCATTTCTAAAGATGACTACAAAAAATGTTTCGAACAGTGGAAGCACCGGTGGGACAAATGTATTAGTTGTAATGGAGAGTATTTTGAAGGGGATAAGGTTGTTCTGTAAAAAATTTGTAAATAAATAGCTTTTAAAAAATAATTCCGTTTTTTTTTGGGTACCCCCTCGTAAATAACGATTGAAAGAAGCTAGCAAATTATGAACACAGATGCTCACAATTATTTGGTTAATCACAAAATAATAACTCTAATTAAAAGAACATGGAGTAGTATACAAACATTAAATTTCCAATTTGAGAAAGCCTTCTTTTATTAACAAAAAAAAAATAAATAAATAAAAATAACAAGAAGTCATGTTCTATAAAATGGTGGAAAGAACAATACATCAAAAGTAGGAATATTTGTAGTGGTAACTGGTGCAGAAGAGGCTAAAAAAAGAGGATTGTTTCAGTTTTCTCGTAACAAAGATAACAGTGAAGAAGCGGCTACATACAGACTCCGTAGGGACGCATGCATGAATCAAACATAATGATTTCTTTTTGGAAATAAAAGAAAAGATGGAAAATAAAAGAAAGCAGAACATTAAACAGTGTAACTATATGTTATATACGATGTATGTATAGTATGAAGTACATAGGAGTTGGAAATTCAGGGTCCACTAGTATTAAATACGACAGAATAATTGAAAGTTAATCAAATTTACTTCCTGACAATCGTCTTTAGGAATAAAAACTTTATTAAGCTTTAAACAAAGCTCAAAATTCTTCGACCACATATTAGTCTAAAGTTTTCAAATATAGTATATTATTGATATTCCTTCAAATAATTTGTGCGCTTTAAGAAAGTTGCACTAATAGTAACTCTACGCATGAGTTGGTTGCAAACATTTAATATCGGAAATATCGATTAATAGAATGGTGGTTGAGAACGGCCACGTATGACGTCATTGAGGCTTAAGATAATCCTCATCAAATCCGATCATAGCTACTCCTATACTTACTGCAGGACAGTAGAATCTGAAGATACTGTTGCTGCCGACTCCTTTGGAAAAGGAGTAAATAAAGGAGATAATACCGCATACATTTCAGGAAAGGAACATTAATTTCAATCTTGGAAAAAAAATCATCAGGCATTTCCTTCCAAAACTGCATAGTGAACGACTTTTCTAAAGAGGGCAATTTAAGAAAAAATTATGTTGTGCCATTTTTTTTGGAACTAGCAAGAAGTAATTCGCCACCAGTTCATTCCAATTGATTTTAAATGAATTCCGTCCTTAACTCATTATTTTCAGAGATTATTTTCAAAAATATGAAAGCTCGCAAGAAAAGTGAGCAAAATATAGTAAAAATTGAATAAGAAAGTAAGGAAATAGAGCGAGTGAAGAGTCTTTAAGAACAAAATTTGGTTCAGATAAAACTAGAAATCAATGATTAAAGTTTAACGCAATTGATACACCTCTATCTCTACAGAAAATCTATAATACTGTTAAAAGTGGTGAAAATTTCATATTTACAACTTGTTACTAAATCAAAATTAAATACCCAAAACAGAATTTGGTCTGAGTGTGATAAGCCATACGGGAACGATAAAATTTGCATACACACCCACTCGTTGCTCGCCCATCCAATAGGGTAGGTCCAGATCATCGAACGTATATGGGCTACCCTATAAGGGCTATAAAATAAAACTTATTAGAATTTTATTCAGTATTTGGAATGGAAGAGTTTTATATGTATTTTATACTTTTCCCCAGCAATTACCAGCTGGCTCTGTGATTAGTCAGTAGTTAGATATTAGTTCATACTATATTTCATTATTACCAACATTAAATTATAACTATAATTAGCCACACAACAATATAGGATCAGAGAATCAAGTGGCCCGTTTAATAGTGGTTTACTACTTGGATATTCTATTACCAGTGGCTCAACCTCCTTGAGTTCTGGCCCCTTAATTGTGTAGCGGTTCTGTTCCAGGATTTATCAGTACTTTGCAGATGATTCCCCCAATTAGGGTAACCCAACCGGTCGTTTCAGTTTCAGTCAGTTTCGGTTTTATAACTTCTCTACAGAAATCAATTTTATAGTTCAGGAGCCTTCTAGGAATGTCATTCCTCTCAATCGTTACTGAATATTGTTGGCGTAGTCTTTTTTTTTTTTTTGCAGCCAAATCACCTGATTTACCAAGTCGGGTGAGCAGGAAGAGCCAAATGTTATTTAAGAACTCTAACGTTTGATTGCAAAATTAGGCTGTGCTCCATCGTATTTAAAAATATGCTCTTAGAATTCTATCCTCGGTTCACTGAGACATCAACGAGTTTTGCGTCATCTCTGAGTAGAAATCCTTCCACAAACATGAATTACCAATATACTTGATTTTTGTAATCCCAACTATCCCTGTATATCGTGCTTATCTAAAATGTTCGGCAGTTCTCTGCACTAATCCGGCAGATTCTTGATTGTGCCACATGTATGGAATATTAGTTCATCGCTAAAGAGAAAATATTTTGTTAAATCTACATTACTGCATGCAGAAAACGTGCATTTATATCACCATTAACATTTTTATTCTTGAGTATGTTCCATTAAGTCCAGAGTGCATCAGGTGGGAACGAACAACGCGCGGTAGTAATATTTTCTGAGTTTATAGCGCCCTATGAAAAGGCATAAGGCCGAGTTAATTTGGAACATTACTCGTCCTGATCCGGAACTATCGGGCAGTCACCGTTTGGTCCACTAGGAGGTGTACCATTGGCCTTGACTAGCAGATGTTAGTTTGACGGACTTGTATATCCGTCCAAGAGCCATAGTGGAGTGATGTTCTTCGGAGAAGCCGCCGGTTGTTCGTCCTAGAGCTGGGCATCGTAACGACTACCCGTAAGCACATCTTCTCCAGAGGCCTAAATTTATGCATCAGCCATTCCAGACTTGAGACCTATCTCTAAAAACAAGGACCTGCTATCTCTTGGTAACACACCTAAAATCACAGAAACAAAGAGAAAACAATGGACATGAGAGAAAGAAGCTAGTTCCTACCAGTTCTCTTAATAAAATTAAAATATTTTAATTTTCTACATCAAACTGACAAATTAACCTCTGATGGTGGAAGTCATAAAGTAGGAAGAAGTAACCCTAAATAAAGGACCCATGTAATCTTTGTATTACTTTTAGATAATATTCAACATTATAATATAATTTTTGTAATTTAAAAGCAATGAATATTTAAAGATTTTTTATTAACATTTTTATTTTCTATTTGGCTTTATTGCGTTTTCACAGTTCTGTTTTTTTATTATTTTTAATGCAAGCTCGGTTTTATTTAATTAATTATTTATTAATTCAATTCAACAATCCGAACCAATTTTTATATTTTTGTCTTCCATTTCATCAAATTGTTGGTTTGACGAATGTATGACCTTAGAAGTTATTTTTTTATTCTTTAATTTTATATGTATAAGTAATTTCAATATATTTCTTTTAAAATTATATGTCAATATTTTGTTAACATGTGACATCATTGGCGCACATGTGCCGCTGGTCTCCGGACAGTGTTCTCTCATGGGCATGATTACTTTGTCCATGATCGGACTGTGAGCTGTAAGGAGCTTTTAGGAAGAGAAAAATCTAGAGGACGGTAGCTTCGAACCCAGGAACTTCATGTCCGAATTTACATTTACATTTGAGCTCATAAAGTAGGTTCCATATTCTGTTGAGTTCAGAAATTTTCGTACAATTTATGGTTTTGAATGTAGTATAATTAATTGTTTAAGTTTTAAAATAAAGATTAATTTATAACGAAAAATTTTGTATGTAAAAAATGTATAATATCCAAAAGTAGCAGTTTTTATAAGGCTTTCTATTTTTATAGAATAAAATGTAACATTATAAATTTGTCTTTAAAAATGAATATGGCACGATAAATTGTAAATAAATGTTGGGTACATTTAGAATATGAAAGCACAAGTGGGAGCGAGGCTGGTTAGCTGAATAGCAGCGTACGGTGTAGGTGATTTGTGGCTGGCATGCGGCCGGAGATAGTCCGTAGTTGACCCAAGGCTACGGCCGTAGTGTAGCTCGTTGACGGAATGTAATAGGTTGTCGGGACAAATCGGAAATTGGCTCTTGGCTTTCGCACACCCCAATGCGGCAAAGATAGTCTCTGATATCCAGCCAAAACTGTCCGATCTATCTATTGCCTGAATAGTACGATGGTACTAGTTTGTGTTCGTAGTAGAATATGAAGTATGAGGGTACTGTGCCCCTTGGCTAGGGGTCAATGATGAATGGAAGAAAGGATGTTGAAGTGAACCCCAAACCACTGTCTATCCACCAGACAGACTTTATTCTAGATGGTTGATGTTTAGGTCAAAACCTGATATTCTTCTATTCTTCGATCACAATATTTTTTTTTTTTAGAATTGTCTGCTTTTTCTTTACCAAAGAGAGGACTGTCATCTACTTCCTTCGTTGCTAAGATATTTATGTCCGTCAGCCATAATGGTTTGTACAGAGTACTGCAGTACTCATTATTATTATTATCGTACAATAGCTTTCTTGGTTTTAAATTAATTAGTAATGGAGCTGACGTTTTCTTGCTTTCAAGTTGAGACATTAATATAAATTGGAAAATTAAATGAAATTTGTAATTCTTACTGAATTTCCATTTTCTTTAAACTTTTCGTAAAGCTGAATGCTAATACTAATACCCACAATAACCTTCTTCTATGATAGATAAGATTGTTGACTATAAAACGGAATGGCTCCCTAAATTCTCTCAGTAATTATGCAAAAATATGGGCTTTTATAAATAAAGAGCCAGATTTATTTGGCTGTGGATTTAGTAACCTAAATAGTTGAACACATCAACTATTTATGAAGGCCCTAATGTGTCTATTGTATGGTTTGCTTATGCTGTTAATCTAAATGTTGTTTTTATTAGACTGGGCTATCAAACGGGCGCACAAATCCTTGGAAAAAGTAGTTGGTCCCATTCCTCCAGTGGGCAATGGTAGGGAATTCAATGGCAGTGAAAAGAAGCACTAGCTTCTTAATATCCAGTCTTTCCTAAACAGTTTAAATTGCTCCATTAATAAAAGTACGTACATATTCCTACGATAATGTGCCGTGTAAACTACTGTTATTGATACTGCATTGACTATTCCTAATGTATTTCATTCATTAGGAAATGTAAAGTAAAGTAAAGTAATCGCCTATTTTTTCAGGCAGGGCTTAACGTCCAACTACCAATTAGGTGATTAGGAAATGTATAAATGATTAGTGTCACTAATAGAAGAAGTCGAATGCAAATGTGCAGACGCAGTTTTAAAAGCTCATTTTAGAGAATTTGACTGAACAGAATCTTCCTCAAGGCTCATTAGTGTACTTACATCCAGGGATAATAGAAGCTAAATGGTTTAGACAGTGGCGAGACCTGCAAAATTAATATGCATTGTGGTACTGGGTTCGATTCCCCGTCTTTAGGCCTTGGATTTTATTTAATGTTTAATAAAAGAAATTTACAGTAAAGTATGTTTGCTAGTCGCCTCCGTCCACTGACACCTAATTGGTAGTTGGACGTTAAGCCCCGCCTGAAAATATAGGCGATTACTTTACTTAACTTGGTTTGGGCAGTGGTTTCCCACGAAAAGATGCTGAATTAGAATCTCTTTTCATTTCTCCCTTGGTGTCTCTCCCTGCCGAGTACTATTCGATGATTGACCACTTTGTATCGAGAGAACCTTTCTCGAAGGTCTGCATTGCAATGAAAAAAATCTCCAAGAGCAAAAGACCTCAGATTTAAGCGCCTCAATTTCAAAAAAAAAAACAAAATAATATTTTAAAAAATATAAATAACTAACTAATATTTGTACGCGCTAGAAAAGGCGAATATCTAAACTTTTCAGCTTACAAAGCACATAAGAAATGAACTAAAAAGGTAGTTCAGTAAACAAAGAAGCAGTGTTAACAAAAAAGATTGTAAAGTATTGTTTGTTCAAAAGCTCGATGACAATAATTCCCGAAGTTTCATTAAGAATTGTGTATTTGTGTGTGTGAGCCGACGTAAGCATTACGATGACTTGCGGGTTGGTTATGTGTAATAAAAGTTTTGTTTGTGTTTTAGTTTTAAAGGGTTTGGAACGATGATACTTTATCATAAGATAAGTAACTAGGCAAAGTTTTAGCCTCAGATGTAAGTACCTTCATCACACAGCCTCAACCCTTTTGTATAGCAGTTCCCTTCTTATATGCAATGAGTTTCTAATTCTACTTACAGACGAAGGTGTCAAATTTTATTAATAATTACTCAACAAAAGTGGTGCTAGAATTAATGAATAAATTTTAATTTTCTGAGAGTAAAGAGTTAAAAGGAATTAGAAGCACATATTACTTTCTTCCTTGACAAGTATCTACATTAAAGTTGAAAGTTGAAACCGTAACGACAGCATAGTATTTACTACTGATGGAATCTCTTCTTTGTAATGAACCCACCAACAAAAATTAATGCTCTACGAAAACATTGTTTTACAAAAAAAAGAAAAGCTACAAAATGAGGATAAAAATACTGATTAACAAATATCAATTTTCACCCAATTTAAAGCATACATTATCAGCAGACAAAATAAGCTCACTTCCACCGTTAACAAATGCATGAACGCATGGGAATATCCCAGCTGTTTTGCCTCTTCCCATATTTTGTCTAACTCTCCCACTGTCTGGGGGGGCTGTACATTGATTTGGAAGTTGGTCCTCCATTTTGTACTGGATTCTCCATAACCAAGGATACATTCATAAACTAAAATGATGATATTCAATGAAAGACAAAAAGGTCTTTTCAATGAACACTTCACTATGATGCTGTTGCTACTATTCTCAAGATTTCAACTTATTTTTGCGAACTTATATGCTAAATTAAGGAAGCTCCATTTTCCCCATATATCGGGCAAAGATTTCGGATGAAACATCCCTTTGATTTTTATATTAGAGATTTATGTTTAGATAGCGTATTACAGATAGATTCTAGTTACAACATAGATGTAGGAAAGTTAGGCCATTTTGTTTTGTTTTAAAGCAGGAATTTTATAAATAATTGTAATTTTATAATTACAATTACTTTTGGCCTATTATTCTCTATACCAGTGTTGGCGAACCTATGACCCGCGGGTCAGACACTGACCCACGCAAGCTTTTTCACTGACCCACAATTGCTAGGCAACCATTTGTTTGTTTACGCGGGTTGATTTAGATTTTCTAATTGTGTGGATAATTTATATTCTATCTGTATTTTTTTCAATCACCCATTGACACAAAAGCAATTTAAATGCTATCTATAACCTTTAGTTTGATCATTACAGTTCTAAAACGCAAATGACGAGCAAATGCTTTTGTAGTATTTGAAATAAAGCAAAAGTATTTACAAAATATCAAATAAAATGTATAATTTTACTCATATTTTGTTTGTTAAAAAAAATCGACAACCCAAAGCAAATAACCATATTTAGATTTTTCTTCAGATAAAACACACTTGTAAGGTTTTGTTAAGTTATGTTTGTAAAAAAGAGACTTCCATAGCCACTTGTTTCGTCCCGTTTTACCCAGTTAAGCCAACTGAAATTTAAAGATGTTTAGTTTTGAAAATATTCAATTTAAAATTTTTAAACTTAACTCTTGTGCAAATAGGCATTAATGGCCGAAGAGCTAGTACTAAAAAAAAAAAAAATGAACAAAATTTGACCCACGACTCAAAAAGGTTCGCCATCCCTGCTCTATACGTTCAGTTTATAAAATTGACTGTAATCGTTTTTATTAGCGTCAATAACCGAGGTCATTAGTTCACGGGGTCCTTCCTGTGCATTGCTTTAGGACAGTTTTCTCTCATTACAGACAACACTTTCTATCACGGACAGTGAGGTGTAAGAAGCTCCTAGGAAGAGAAAATCTAGTGGATTCGACCAGGGAATCCTGGCGTGGAAATCCAGTACGCTAACCCCCTTCTAATTTGTGAATTATAGTAACTAATCCCTTTACTAATAGGTTATTATAGTTTTTATTGACTTCTTAAAGGTGCACCAACATCTCTGCGGTTATTATCAATTATTATAATTGCACTATTAGTAAAATTCAATTTAAGATGCTTAAATTATTTAAATGTAATATGGTTCTATCTTACGAATTAAATTACTGTAGTAATTTCATTTACCATAAAAAAAATCTTCTATCTACCAATAAATTTATGCTTTTGCAGTAGACTAAGTACATACATAATAGCGATTTATTAAAATGTAGTCCCACTAATAATGAAAATCAACTAATGGATTCGATACCGACAGAATTAATTAATTTTCCTGAAGGAATGAGATCTAGTAAGCTTTCCTTCCTTTGAGAAAAGCACTTAACGCCCTACCTTCAGGACTACATTAAATATTTCATTTCTAAAATGATATCTCTTATTTTGTTTAAAAACTCTTTTTAAGGTCTCCATGTTTAGTCTTTGAAAAAGCAATTTAATAAAATATAAATTGAATTTTCTGATGGCTTTTTTTTTTTGCTTTATTATTTTCATTTTTGTGGAATGAAATTCTGAAACAAAAACCAACATTATGAATCGAGAATGTGAAAAATAAACAAACAAACAATGTAAGGTTGAGTAATAGTAGTTTAATTTGAAAACTGGGACGTTGTCAACTGTAAAACAACGCCACAGTTTGAAATTCAACGGGCAAGAGAGAAAAGCAGAATTCACAGCTGTCATCCTCCAAATGCCAGCTAACAACAAATGCTAGTTTAGTTAATGAGGTGTGCTTAATTGCAAAACACTAGCTGGCTTACCAATAGTATTTCTTTATTCTGTAATAATTAGCATTAATATTGTAGGAATAGTTAACAAGTAGCAACTATAGAGATTTGCTTCATTTAGTAATTACATTTTGCTGGGAACGGTTTTACTCATTTTGGCTTACCGGACTGGTAGAGCAATCGGTTCGAGTTCGAAGCATTCGTTTGGCAATCTTAACTATAATACAAAACCAAAACTTTATCTATTTTCAATAGAATGATTCTTATTTTAAATTTCAATTGAAAGAGAAAGAAAAGAAACAAAATTTCCCATTTTCTTGAGAAAATGAAAGTACTTAACAGTGTGCTCAGCCAATCAGAACGCATTTACTTACAAATTATTTAAGACAGGACGATAGCAGCAACTTTACTCAACAATTAAAAATAAAGTAAACGAAAACAACAACTCATTCTATTCATAAATACACTTTATATACTATATATATTTGTAAATGTTCTGTATCACAGAGATACCTCATCGACCCGCCAGCATGACTATATTTTTAATAAAAATGATTAATGATGTGTTTAATGTTTGGTTACATAAGCGAAAAACCATTTACGTGGACCCTAAACATGAAGCAAGATAGATAGCAAAGTCAAACTGAAAGGAAAATATAAAAAATTATATAACTTGCTCGCTATCATTTGACTTACAGTATCTAAATATTTTTAATATATCTATAAATAAATACATAAAAGATCATACTTTTCTAATTTGTTAAAAATGGAACTGTGATGATTTGCTAAGCCGTCTGATAAAAAATAAACAGAGAGTGTTGCCGTCCTAATTCGAAGTCCTCAATCGCTTCTTTCCACGTTTTTCATAACACCCACAAAAACATTTCATTTTCCAACTAATCCACTCACATTTCCTTAGCTTTTGTACTAATCCATCCAGGCATCCTAATCCTGCAGCCTAAGCTTTTTTTTTCTCCACTTCCAACGATGACAACCAACGACTCCGTTCAAAACAGATACGAGGTGTGTTCAAAAAGTAACGGGAATTTTTAAATTTCGCGGGTTTGGAGAGTCTGATTGTAAAATTTTTTTTTTTATTATGTTGGTACACATGCCCCTGAAGTACGATAAAATTTTCAGTAATATTCATTGTTTACTTCTTAAGTGGCAGCCGTTAAGGTTAGACGTGTTTTTCGAGCTTGGCGATTTTTGTTTGTTAAAAAAAATGGATCAAAGAATTTGTATTAAATTTTGCGTAAAAAATGAAATAAAGTGTGTGAAATGTTAATAAAGGCATATGGTGAGTCTGCTATGAGTAAAACAAGGATTTACGAGTGGTATAAGCGTTTCCAAGATGGCCGCGAAAACATTGAAGATGACGAACGACCTGGACGTCCAAGCACATCAACAACCGATGAAAACGTGAAAAAAGTGAAAGAAATGGTATTAGTAAAATATTAATGTAGATGAATAAATAAATATTTTTTTCAAAAAACGAAAATTCCCGTTACTTTTTGAACACACCTCGTATAGCAGCGTGATCTCCTGATGTGATTAAGCTAGGTCCTACTCGTAACTCTTAGAGAATTCTAGCTATAGCTAGCGTCTATCATCTCTATAATCTTTGTTCATTGAGGTCACATTGTATATTCTGGAAATACTATGTTTATATTTACTTAAATTCAAAAAAGAGGAAAAACTCTATTCGGATCAGTAGCAATCGACAAATAGATAAATTGAATTATTTGACAATTTGCAAAAATGTTCCACACATTACAAAGCCCGCCAAATACCACTTTCGTAGCTCGGTTAGACATTGATATCACCATAATAATTAATTAAAGATAAATTGGAACGTAAATATCTGTATAAGGTATCCTCAATAGACTTCTCAAGTAGACTCTTGAATCTTTTCAACCTATGATGGCTGGTTGCTTATTGGTACAAGTCGTTAAAGGAGAAAAGACTAGAATACCCAGCGATACAAATTAAACGTAAAAATTTAAAAAATTATTCGAGAATAATTTAATTTTGTGTGCATAATTAAGTGACAGTACTCAATCAACAGTTAAGTGTAAAAATATTAGGAGAGCAAAAGTAGGACAGAAAGTAAAATAGAACTGTTTCGAAATTCAACTATGATTCGAACTGAAACAAAACCTTCTCATTCCTTTTGAGATTTCCGTTTGGTGGTAGTCTTAAGTTTCGCACAATAGTTAAACAATTCTATCTACAAAAATTTAAATAATTTCTAGAAGGGTAATGAGAGGGAAAAAGCCGTCATCTGTACTTTATTTAACCTTATCAGAAACCTCACCTACATAATTCAATGATTTTGGCCACTTTATATACCCAAAATAGTATTTCTGAATTTGTATTCTTTTTTCTGTTAAATAAAGGTAAATTTTTCGTTAAAATATACTTCTAAAATAGCAGTTCTGGGGACTGGATTGGGTTAGGCTTTTCTAAAAGTACACATTTCACAAGTACACATAGATTTATAACCATTTCTTTAATCATATTTAGTGGAAAAACTTGTATTAGAGCATTTTCCGAGGAAAGGTTGGGTAGGCTTTCCTGTAAGGTTATATAAATTTCAGTGTAATATGGTTCATACAAACTTTACAATGTTGGTAATAAAAAGTCTATTTTTCCAGGCTGGCTTTATTACGTTCACCTACCACGATGAAAGGGCATCACATTTTCCAGGTGTCATGGAAGGAACGTACTGTACTTCAGCAAATTCCTTATATTATAACCGTTAAATAATGTACAAGACCTTGACCAGCAATCGAACCCATTACCACAATAAATCTTAGCTTTGCGTGCCTTGCCTCTAACCGCTCGGCTATTGTAGCACCACTATGTTGGTAGTAATAATAAGTTTGGAGTTCGGAGAAAATTTGTTTGGATCTTGATTCAAAAGAAGTGGTGTGCCTGTTCTCTTATGATTTATGTTTTATTTTATTTATATTTTGGCTAATTATTTACAACCATTTTAATGCGATTGCCAAAATAAATAAATAAATATTTAACTCGAGTAAAGTATTTTTATATTCTTGGGCAACTGACACTTTTCTTCACTCATTAGTCAATTTGAAATCATATTTACAAGCACTAATTTATTTCCTTGTTAAATAAATAAATATTTTTAACAGCATAATGAAATATAAATTACAGGTTAAACCAACATATATTCAGTAAAACAGATAATCCGCAATAGTTAATAAGCGGACAATAACCAATATAGTTACTATTCAGAAGTGAGAAATAGATTGGTTAGGAAAGTTTGTTTGTAAACTAAACGGCTCCCTTTTAGGAAGGTTAGGTTAGGGGAGTTAGTTAGCGGCTAGCTTTTGCTCGCTTCCCCAGTGTTCCTCATAATACTTGGTTGCCCCAAGTTCCCTCACACTGGACCCCTCGTCCTCATGGGGCAAACTTGTCACTGACACGTCCGTAACCGAGATAAGGGGCTCACATGTTACCACTCTACTTCTTCTTCCTCGGTTTCATACACTGTCAGACCAGCAGCGCCTGAGTTCTACCACACCCTTTACAGACTGAATTCTCATCAACACAAACCAACTTATCACCTACAAACTTCATTTCCAATATATATAATATATATTAAAACGTTTATTTTATATTTAATTAAAAAATATGAACAAACGGAACATACTTTAATATTCAATCTGTAAACGTTTAATTAAAGAAACAAAATTACTTGGACATGAAAAACTCTTCAAATATTTCTTTTTTGATTGATTAATTAAAGCACTATAAAATGTCAATTTTCCAGATTCCACGCATTGATTGTAAAATCTAATTCTTATTTTTTACTTTGAAGTGTATGACAAGTAGGTAAAACTTTTAATTTGTTTAATTAAACTGTCTAAAGATAAGTCCTGAAAATTTGTAACATAACGTTAAAACAGAAGAACCATTTATCCATTTTTTAAAGGTGTTTGTTTTTGTGTAAGGTTGTGTTTTTTATATTCTTAATAAACACATTCAACATTAAAAGAAATCAGGCTAGGATGTAGCCTTAGTCCACTGTTTATAACAGTCGTTGAACTTGCCAAGGGAAGAATTATGGAAATTTGAGGTTGGGTACTCAGAATAGTGCATATCCTTCAGCTCCTGTTTTACAGACCATATCCTCGCGTTTGCGAGTAATGCAGCTAACCTGCTGTACAATATGAACAGCAGTGTGAAGGAATAAAGAGCACTGGTGTAGCGATTAACGTTTTAAAATGTAAAAGTATAGAGTTTGGACGCAGCAGGAATGACCGAGCTATAAATAAGTATCTTAAATACGAGGGTCGTTTGAAAAGTCCGTGCAAAAATAAAAACTACTTAATTTTTTGGGGTAAACCTTTTTTATTTTTCAACATAGTCTCCTTTTAGGCTTATACACTTCGTTCAACGCTGCTCTAGTTTGTTGATCCCTTCCGAATAATAGGATTTGTCCAAGTCTGAAAAATAGCCATTCGTTTCTGCAATCACCTCCTCGTTTGAATAAAATCTTTTTCCCACCAGCCATTTCTTCATATTGGGGAACAAATAGTAGTCCGAGGGAGCCAAGTCTGGAGAATAGGGGGGATGTGAAACGAGTTGGAACCCTATTTCCATTAATTTTGCGACCACAACTGCTGAGGTGTGAGCTGGTGCGTTGTCGTGATGGAAAAGGACTTTTTTGTGGGCCAATCGTGGGCGTTTTTCTTGCAGCTCGGTTTTCAAACGGTCCAATAACGATAAATAATATGCACCTGTAATTGTTTTACCCTTTTCCAGATAGTCGATGAGGATTATTCCTTGCGAATCCCAAAAGACAGTCGCCATAATCTTTCCGGCCGAAGGAACGGTCTTCGCCTTTTTTGGCGCAGATTCCCCCTTGGTAACCCATTGTTTAGATTGATCTTTGGTCTCAGGAGGGTAGTGATGTATCCATGTTTCATCCACAGTGACGAAACGACGCTTAAAGTCATGCGGATTCTTCTGGAACAGCTGCAAACCGTCCTTGCAACACTTCACACGATTTCGTTTTTGGTCAAGCGTGAGCAATCGCGGCACCCATCTTGCGGATAGCTTTGTCATGTCCAAATGTTGATGCAAAATATTATGTACCCGTTCATTCGAGATGCCCACAGCACTAGCAATCTCACGCACCTTCACTCTTCTGTCATCCATCACCATATCATGGATTTTAACAATGATTTCCGAAGTAGTAACCTCAACAGGGCGTCCAGAACGTTCAGCGTCACTTGTGCCCATATGGCCACTCCGAAAATTTTGAAACCACTTATAAACTGTTCTAATCGAAGGTGCAGAGTCACCATAATGTTTATCAAGCTTCTCTTTAGTCTCCTGAGGCGTTTTGCCTTTCATAAAGTAGTGTTTAATCAACACACGAAATTCTTTTTCGTCCATTTTTTGAAAATCACTCGACTTCCTCGATTCAAACGAATGCCAAACACAAAGAAATAGACCGATCTGGCTGAAACTTGGTGTGTGTTCTTCCAAGAGATGCGACTAACTAAACATAACCTCGATACGCGCCAGTAGTGCTATCTCTCTGACTTTGCACGGACTTTTCAAACGACCCTCGTAAAAAGAAACGAAGAAGAAAGCAGAATTAGGAAAACTAACCACAAACGTTTCGGCCGGATGAATTTCAGCGCCTTAAAGATAGGCTTCATGAATAAAGAAAAAGAAGTAGGAAGGTCATGAAAACTGTACAGGTTAATGTAATATAACATTATACGAGGTGTGGCTATTAAATAACGAGACTGATGCTGTTGGTTTGCCGAAAATATGATACTACACATGTAGTAAAGCAACGAATTGTCGTGAAATTTCACATGAAACTGGGTAAAACCGCTACTGAAACTTATCTTTTAATAAAAGAAATTTATGGCGATGAATGTTTATCACGTGCGCAAGTTTTTGAGTGGTTCAAGCGTTTCCAAGATGGCCGAGAAGACGTCAGAGATGATGACCGCCCGTATCGCCCTTCCACATCCAAAAAAGAATGAAAATATCGATTATAATTAATCAACATTACTACCGTGAGGAGCTTGCTCAACTTCGTGAATGGGTAAGGAAAAAACGACCCGATTTGTGGAAGAACAAGTCATTGGGTTCTCCATCAAGACAACGCGCCGGCTCACACTGCATTGTCTGTCAAGACGTTTCTAGCCAAGTACAACATCCCAGTTTTAAGGCCATCCGCCTTATTCGCCTGACCTGACCCCATATGACTTTTGTCTGTTCCCTAATGTCAAATCTGCGTTAAAAGGAACACGATTTCAGTCCTTTAAAGCTGTGAAAGAAAAAGCGGCACGCGTCATGCAGGAGCTGACAGAAAAAGACTTCCAGCACTGTTTCGAACAATGGTAAATTCGCATGGAGCGTTGTAGGGATAGTGGAGGGGTGTACATTGAAGGTGATGATAACTAAATATGTATAAATTTAAAATAAAATGTTTTACAGCAATAGTCTCGTTATTTAATAGCCACACCTCGTACCTTCGATACATTGAATATATGTAATTTCGTACTGTTATTACGGTTTCAAGATGGTTTTACATCTACTACTGATCGATCAGGTGTCGAGGACGGGTATCAAATGCAGTACTACAATGCATCAGCTATACAGGAAGCATGTTTAACTGCACGACTACCGCAGCTTCTCTTTATGACAAAACGAAGAAGCTGGCTTATCGTGACTTAGTCAAAATAAGGGTAGTGTAATGGGTTCAGATGACTTGAAGAGGAGGTTTATGATGCGGGAATTAGTTAGAGATTTGATAGATAGATAAAGAGTTGATATTCGGAAAATAAATATATATATTTTAACAATAATTTAGAATGATTTAAATTGTCACTAGAATGCACAACTATAACGACGTTGAATACATATATGTTTAAACACTTAGATAGGGACGCGCTCGCGGTGTAACTCGCTGGTAGAATCTTGAGGTTACGGTGGTAAAAATCTGAAGAATAATCATCGACTGATGCCCCACTTCCTGTAGAGAGACCATATATAGCCCTCACCACACATTGACAAGTCTTGTAATTACGGGTCACACTCAAACATCTCTTGCCGTGTGTTGACCCTAGTCTTGAATAGGCCGGTGAAAGGTGTTGGATGTTGTCAAAGGGCTGTAGCCAGGTAGTCACTCTGTTATCACATCACAGTAGCTTTATAGTGCGGTGATCTTGTGCTCCATTGAAAGCAACTAAACGTTCGTGAAGAAATGTGACACATTTAAATTCAATAAAGCAACGAAAAGCGTCTGCATAGTGCATGCATGGTGACATTTGAAATTACAGAATCTCATGGCGAAAAAAATGTTCTTTGTTCAATTTCATAGAATTTATAAAAATATTTCACTCAGTGGTTTTTGCTTCAAACTAGAAATGGGAATGAAATACTTGTATTTTGTGTTAAAAAAGAAGAAAAGACTACGTGAAAAAGCAGAACAAAGTTCAATTTAGTACTTTTCACATTTCAAAACTTTCCCGAGTACTCTTGAATTAATTGAATTCTGTCTCTTCGGCATAACATCATTCAATTACTTCCAGATTTTTTAGGAGGAGTTGTACGCAGAGTTGCCTTGGTTATAGGACATTTTTTTTATAATTAAGAGAAATCTTCGAAGTAATCCACTTTCCGAGTTTTTTTAAATTATTAATTTCTTTTAGCTAAATTAATTCTAGTCAATGTGGTTTGGAATTTTGTTCGTAATTTCCCTCAAAAAATATTTCATAATTTTGTTTCACTGTTGCAAATATCTTCCTAAGTTATTAAAAGTGTGGGGAATGATAAACTAAATCTCCTTAGCCAATAGATTTATGATTGATTAAAATTAAACATTGTTGGTTACAGACACAGCTCCTGATGACGTAACAATTTTTCTTTCACAATTTTCTCTAACAGTTCAATCAGCTATTCATCAATTATACTGTGAGCTTATTTAGCTCACGGACGATCCTCCTTCTAAAGAAAAAAAAAATCTATCCGTCAATCTCAGTGAAGCCTCTAAATAAAGGGCTGAAGAATCGCCGGTGGAGAAGGGAGTTCAATACTTTAATCACTTTGGTGCCAAAGTAATTAATTAAAAAAAAAAATATTAAATTCTGTGCGGATGGCTGGATAATATTATTTATAAATCCCTGCTTTGCATGCAATCAAGCTACCTTGAAGGGAGGAGATTGTTTGGAAGGTGGGCTCCCGAACACGAACCATGAGAGCTTCGAAGGCCTGTGAATAATTTTATTAATCAGTAATAAACAATGAATTTTTCAGATAACGAAGGCATGCGCACAATGTTATTTATTTAACAAGTGTGCAAAAAGTAGTACTTTTCCTCACGAGGCAGGGTTTGCACGCACGAGCGAGCGAAGCGAGGCGAGTGCAAGTGCAAATTGCCGAGTGTGAGGAAAATACTTTACACTCGAGTTAAATATTATATTTTTTCTGCAACCATTTATTAACTAATAAAATTAAAAATTTCATTTTTACAGTCTACAAAAAGTAATTTATTTATTATAAACATTTATTGTTATATTACAATTATTTACATTACTTACGTATTTACATTACTTATTACATTTTCTGCTGTTTCTTTTATTGATGGAGGAGTGTTTTCTAAACAGGAATCACTAGAATCCATTTTAAATTTCTATAAGGTAACACTATAACCTTTTTAACTGTTATAATTAAAAATATCTAATTATTTATTAAAGTATTATTTTTATTTCTATATTCCTTTCAATTTTTATTTTATTTTTTAATATTCGTTTTTTAATTATTTAGTTACGTTAAATAAGCTTATTAAAGTTTTACAGAAAATATTTATGTTAATAACAAAACTTCTTATATCAAGGAAGCACAATAAAGTTTTTCCACTCACTAGTGAGGAAAGTGACACTAATGGGAATTTCCTCCCACTAGTGAGGTAAAGTTGGGCCTTACACAGCTGATTTTAATTGAGTAACGAGAACATTCCTACATGGTTGCGGAAAATGGTTATTTTCGGTACTTGACGCCAACAATAAGTAAGTCGAAAGTGAATCTATCAAAATGTCACCAAATGTCGGCCAACACTGGATAAGGAAAACCAAACTATTTAGAGAATTATTACCAATTAATTGTGGATGTTAACACCATGAAATCCATCAAGTGTAATTATTTTAAATATTTGCTTAAACCCCTCTCTCTCTCTCTTTTAGCAAGTAAAATCTGTGAAAAGGTAATTACAAAATAAATAATAAATTATCTGGTATAATCACTTAATTATTTACATTCTTCCCTGAGGAATATTTTTACGACCAACACTCCTCTAAGTTTGGATTTCTTTTTTTTTTAAGTAATTATAATAAATCCGGTTTGTTTACATCTCACAGCTTTCCTTTTTATAACTTGCATTTCATTTTTCCTTTTTTTAATGATTGAAGCTAAGGAAAACTCTTTTTCTTTTTCGTTTTTTAATGAGAAATTAGTAACCGGTACATTGAACTCATCATCTTGAAATTTGGTACCCCTGAGAAACGTTTTTAAAACACACTATAAAGATTAACAATTAACTAACTCAATAAACTTGTTGACAGACGCTTAAGCACGGCCAGAAACCCAGGTAAATTGTCAATTCAAAAACAATTTTGAAAGAGATTTGGGCTCTTCAGTGTTTAGCGCTCTAACAACAACTTCTAGTACCTGAACGAGCTTCGTAAACTTCACCACCACAATTAGTGTATAAAAAAAAAGTTTAGCACATTTTGCGTAGATTTGGCCAATAAGAATGATGCGCCACTGACGCATATTTGGGGGAATAGAACCTGGGCTGTTTACAGCCGAGGGTTCGTCTAACATCAGCCTCCATAGCCGTCTAAAAAATGGCTTGTAAAGAGTCAAGAATGTTCAAGAACTCTTTTTTTATGACACCAAACATGGGCAAAATATACCAATTATTTAGCCGAATGTTTCAAGAACTCTTAATAAATAAATGTTTATATAAACCCAGTTAAGATTTTTATTTTATAGGAGTATAGAATTTGTTGGACATGTTTTGGTTAATTTGTGCACCAGTATATACCAGGGTGACCCAATGAAAATGACCACATTTATTTTTTTAATAACAACAAAAGTATTACAGATATAAAAGTAACAAAAAAATCTTTGAAAAGTAGAAACATGTGAGATTATTCATGGAATATTACATCCTTCAAATGATGACCGTTCTGGGCTTTACATTCTTCCAATCGTTTAACGAAGTTTTTGAATACTTTCTTCAGCATGAAAGCCGAAATTTTTGCGAATTCGGCTCTAATCCTCGATTTTAAATCCTCTAGATCACGGGGCTTGGTTTCATAAACACGACTTTTCAAATACCCCCACAGAAAAAAATCTGGAACCGACAAAATCTGGCGAGCGAGGAGGCCAAGCGAAATCTGAAGAACGTGACAATAAACGAATTCCAAACGTTTCTTTCAACAACGCAAGTGTAAGAGCGGCGGTGTGACAAGTTGCCCCGTCTTGCTGGAACCAGGTTCGATTCAAACGACGTTTGCGGCTGAGTTGGGGGATGAGGAAGGAGTTTAACATCTCCCTGTACCTCTCTCCATTGACGGTACCGTCGAAAAAATATGGTCCGATAATTCCCCACGACGCTACACCAGCCCATACTGTAACTCGTTGGCTATGTAACGGTTTTTCTGGAATGAATTGCGGATTACCACTTGCCCAGTACCGAAAGTTTTGTTTATTTACCGAACTAGAGAGTTCGAAATGAGCTTCATCGCTCATTAAAAGATGGTTTAAATCAATCTCACCATCGTCCAATTTCTTTAACTTGTTTTCGGCGAAAAGTAATCTCTGTCGGTAATCACTTTCTTTCAACTCTTGAGTGATCATCAACTTATATGGATGGTGGTTCAAGTCTGAGGTTAGAATTCGACGCACAGATTCCCTTGATAACTTTAAAGAAACTGCGTGACGGCGAGCGGAACGAGTTTTCCGGTGTACGAACTGTTCTTTTGGCACTTGGATGAATCTTATCAGTCGTCTTGCCACTTTCACGGAAGTTTTCAACCCACTTGAGGATCGATTTTCGCGTAGGAACAGATTAATTACTTTTAACTTTGAACTGTTTACGAAACGCTCTATGAACTTTCACAACCGATTTATCTCGAAAATACGCTTCCACACAAAATGCTCGTTCTTTTGCAGTTTAACGTTCCATGATTACTAAAATGTTGATAACAGAAATCTCCCAGGTCTCTACTAACCATAGAGCGCGCGTTCGTCCCTGTAGCAGTGTTACCACCACAATTATTCAAAAAAGAAATGTGGTAATTTTCACTGGGTCACCCTGTACAACAAATCTCTCGTAAAAGAAATCGAAATTAATTAATAAAACAAAAAAAAAAATATAACATGTATATATTTACGTGTTTGAATTTTTTTGTAATGTAGCACGTGCTGTGACAGATTAGATTTTAGTCGTCATCGGTTTGATTTAAGTTAATGGGACTGACCAGTTTCTGTTAAGTTTAAGTGGATTTCTTTTATTCTTATCTCAAATTTTCTGTCTGAAAAAAAATGATGTTGGCATTGCTTGCTGGTGAACATATGTTTGAGAAGAGTCTAGTTTGTAGAAAGTCCATACGATTATCTTTAAAAGGGAAATGTACAACAAGAGCAATGTACAGCAAATCGAGAATAGGGCTAAACAGAAAGAACATTAGGTGCGCTTTTTGTTATGAATTCTATTTTACCTTAAAAAATAAAATAATAAAGCAAAAGGTACTACCTTAGGATGCCAGATATGGAATATTCCTGGATCAGTTGCCCTGATCACCTTAATACCGCTTCTAACATATTTACGGTACAAAGAGACATCTTCGCCGCCCCATCCAACTGTCTCCTCGGAAAATCCTTTCACCCGAAGCAAATCGAATCTAAAACAATGTAAATGCAAAAATAGTTATCCCAAGTGAAATTTCAAGGAAAAAAAAATGCATAAATGAGGAATGGAATTATATTTTTACATACTATAGTTCTGTAAGAATAGGATCTCCTCACTACCTTCGTTTTTATAACCTACGAGGGTCGTTTGAAAAGTCCGTGCAAAAATAAAAACTACTTAATTTTTTGGGGTAAACCTTTTTTATTTTTCAACATAGTCTCCTTTTAGGCTTATACACTTCGTCCAACGCTGCTCTACTTTGTTGATCCCTTCCGAATAATAGGATTTGTCCAAGTCTGAAAAATAGCCATTCGTTTCTGCAATCACCTCCTCGTTTGAATAAAATCTTTTTCCCGCCAGCCATTTCTTCATATTGGGGAACAAATAGTAGTCCGAGGGAGCCAAGTCTGGAGAATAGGGGGGATGTGAAACGAGTTGGAACCCTATTTCCATTAATTTTGCGACCACAACTGCTGAGGTGTGAGCTGGTGCGTTGTCGTGATGGAAAAGGACTTTTTTGTGGGCCAATCGTGGGCGTTTTTCTTGCAGCTCGGTTTCCAAACGGTCCAATAACGATGAATAATATGCACCTGTAATAGTTTTACCCTTTTCCAGATAGTCGATGAGGATTATTCCTTGCGAATCCCAAAATACAGTCGCCATAATCTTTCCGGCCGAAGGAATGGTCTTCGCCTTTTTTGGCGCAGATTCCCCCTTGGTAACCCATTGTTTAGATTGTTCTTTGGTCTCTGGAGTGTAGTGATGTATCCATGTTTCATCCACAGTAACGAAACGACGCTTAAAGTCCTGCGGATTCTTCTGGAACAGCTGCAAACCGTCCTTACACGATTTCGTTTTTGGTCAAGCGTGAGCAATCGCGGCACCCATCTTGTGGATAGCTTTGTCATGTCCAAATGTTGATGCAAAATATTATGTACCCGTTCATTCGAGATGCCCACAGCATTAGCAATCTCACGCACCTTCACTCTTCTGTCATCCATCACCATATCATGGATTTTATCAATGATTTCTGGAGCAGTAACCTCAACAGGGCGTCCAGAACGTTCAGCGTCACTTGTGCCCATATGGCCACTCCGAAAATTTTGAAACCACTTATAAACTGTGCTAATCGAAGGTGCAGAGTCACCATAATGTTTATCAAGCTTCTCTTTAGTCTCCTGAGGCGTTTTGCCTTTCATAAAGTAGTGTTTAATCAACACACGAAATTCTTTTTCGCCCATTTTTTGAAAATCACTCGACTTCCTCGATTCAAACGAATGCCAAACACAAAGAAATAGACCGATCTGGCTGAAACTTGGTGTGTGTTCTTCCAAGAGATGCTACTAACTAAACATAACCTCGATACGCGCTAGTGGCGCTATCTCTCTGACTTTGCACGGACTTTTCAAACGACCCTCATGACATAAATGGCCACGCTACTAGTTGCTGGCATTCACATTCCTCTACTATACTTATGAAATATTTAAAAGAATTTACAGCACCAAACACCTTCAGACATTCATCATCAACAACAAATTCTGATCTCAAGCTGGCCATACGTCTATCTCGTAGACCTCTACAACTCTAATCGATCAATGGTGTAAAGGAATCCAAACATACTGCAGAGTTTACATTCCAGATACCTGGACAACTCAGATACCAGCTGCCCGTGATCTCTCTGTAACCTACCAACCCGGAAGTACGTATAATTTCTGTTGTAGAAATGGTACTGCAAAATTAAAAGTCACTTCTTTTAAGATCGATCACAACTAGATATTTTATACAGAAGTTTTTATTTTTATAAAAGAGTTATTATCTGAGATTATTGATCAACAACCTGACTTTATAATCTAAGTTTGAGATGATACCGTCTAACCATGGGATAATTTCATTAGGTTCGCCACAAGTTGCTGTCTTGATCATTGAAGTAAACATACTGCTACTACGTGTTTGTACACTCATTTTCGTTGAAGTAATTGAAGTCCAATAATGGTTGCTTTACTATCAAAGTTTAAAATCAAGTACGCGCACTTCAAGCATAGAACATTAAAACTTGATTAAGAAGTTACAACATAACTAAGATAGTGTCAAAATTTCTTATTAAATTCTGCCATGTTGTGATTTGCTTACATACCAGTCTTTTGCTGTATTGTTACAATTTGTTTTTAATTTATCTTAATATTTAAGGCGCATCATCAAATCATCAAATGGGGTCATTGGCGCACGGAGTCTTTCAGCGCACGGTCAGCCTCCAGGCAATGTTCTTTCGTTCAAGACTGCATTGGGAGAGAAAATCTAAGGACAATGAGAGGAACTCAGATTAGATTAGATTAGACTAGGGCGGCCTCAAGGCCTACGCCACTGCGACCCCATAGGATCTATTGTGGATCCCCTCACTTTAAAGCTCACCCTCCAGACCCGTCCGCTTAATCAGACTCTTAATGCTGGAGAGCGACTCCTGGGTAAAGCTCACAGGCCTTGGTTTTTCCTCCCCGAGAAGTAACATCCTTAGCCACACGAGCCACTCACACTGACACAACACGTGCAGTGCCATTTCCTCCTCTTCCTGACAGAACCTACATAGGCTATCATCCGTCAGGCCCATGCGATGCATGTGTTTTCTGAGCCTGCAGTGGCCAGTTAATAGGCCTACAATCATCCTTATAGCCCCACGGCCTTGACGGATTAATTCTGCAGCCAGCCTCGGCGAATGGCTTTTAATAAACTCTTTCGCCGGTCTCTGCCCAGTGGTGGCAAGCCACCACTCCTGAGACCTACTCCGCACCTATAAATTAATGGCCGCAGTCTTAACAAACTTCGGAACCCCAAAAGTGTCCCGCAGAGCCTTCCCGGGCCAATAAATCTGCCACTTCGTTTCCCTTATGTCCTGAATGACCAGGTACCCAAACCAGAAAGACCTTACTTTGGTCACTAATTTCCTTCAGGGCACCCAGACAGTCCCAAACCAGCCTTGAGGAACTCCAATTAAGTTTAAGCTTTCTGTAGAACACATCACTTCTCTATTTTAACATTTACTTTCTCTAGTGTTATTTTTTGAATTATTGACATCAAAAAGTTTTAAGTCACCAAATTGGACTAAACTCTGTAGCAGTTATAGGCCTTTTATGATTAATCCTCTTGTATTGTAAACGCTTCAAAATCTATTTCAGATTTATTGATTTAAACTTCGAATAACATCAAGAGATGGTTTTTTAATGCTAATTTTGGCTCTGAAGGTCGATCTAATACGAAGAGCTGGGACCATTGGCTACTGTCCTATGACAAGATAAGTTTCTCGTCATTCTGCGCACTGTCGTGGAGTTTTATTCTTTCATGCCCTTTGTAGCAAGCAGATGCTGGCTTTTAGTAATTTCCCAGGGTTACTTATTTTGTTACAATACTTTTCTTTTAATTTTCAATTAATTGTATTATAAATTGTAAATTTTGTTGGGAATATTTTGATACCGTTTAGCGAAGATGATTAGCTTTGAGTGTCCGCTGTGCACCATTTTATTTTTTGCCTTTTATCATTTTTATAAAGATCCCTTTCTGAAGTAACTCAGGAATCTTCATTGAGAGCAACACGTTATTCTCTCGTTTATAAAACAAGACATCTCACTCATTCTCTGCTTCCCACTATTGATTCTTTCTTTTGAACTTTGCTATTTATTAACTTTTTTCTTTTAAGTTATGAGAGATAATGGCCTCCATTTCTATGATAAAAAAAATAAATGTAATTTACTTTTACTCGCTCATCTTTCTATAGCTTTTTTTTTTTTTTTTAAAGCTTATTTCAATGTTATTTATAACGTGAGTTATAATCACTAAACTTCTGTATAACACGGGAAATTATATTTCATCTGTCCCACAACAAATACTTTTTCAGTATAAGGTTTCATCTTTATAGGTTCAAACAAATTTAACGTTTATCTCTGTTGTGTAAAATTTCAATTTTTAGTTAAAATTCTTGTATAAATTTCAAATAATTTCCATCGCAAGCTCTCTATTCATTTTGGACAATGAAATACCGAATTCGGTTACCAAAATTATAAAATTGGAGTATTAAACTGGAGAGCGACTCCTGGGTAAAGCTTACAGGCCTTGGTTTTTCCTCCCCGAGAAGTAACATCCTTAGCCACACGAGCCACTCACACTGACACAACACGTGCAGTGCCGTTTCCTCCTCTTCCTGACAGAACCTACAAAGGCTATCATCCGTCAGGCCCATGCGATGCATGTGTTTTCTGAGCCTGCAGTGGCCAGTTAATAGGCCTACAATCATCCTTATAGCCCCACGGCCTTGACGGATTAATTCTGCAGCCAGCCTCGGCGAATGGCTTTTAATAAACTCCTTCGCCGGTCTCTGCCCAGTGGTGGCAAGCCACCACTCCTGAGACCTACTCCGCACCTATAAATTAATGGCCGCAGTCTTAACACACTTCGGAACCCCCAAAAGTGTCCCGCAAAGCAGGAAATGTGCAGAAGTTTAATAAATTATGAAACTGAATATTTATTCTCACATGAGATAATTAACTTCTAGAGAGTCAATCCTGTAGAGGCGTTTCCGCAAACAAGGGTAAAGTATATTTTCTACCGTAGAGTCACCATTTTTTTTGCGAAACTAGCCAAATATCTGCTATAGAAGTAGCCTTAATACATGGACTCCACAGCAAGTTTGTAACAAAATGTGCCGGTTACACATATCTGCTGATATTTGATATGTCACTTGTTCGGGTAAATCAATATCTGTGGTAGGCGAAATACTTTTCATGACTAGTGCATTTAAGAAACTTTACTTTTCGTGAAGCATCATAATAGAAAGATCCAGATATCTTGCTCAAGAGTTCTAATCGTTTGTTTAGAATCTCTTCAAACTTATATTTTATGTCATTTATTTTATTTACGTTCGTTGCACAGAACAATTCCCCGTAGCCAGGGAGTAAGAGGCTGAGACAATTTTAAGGCCTTTTCTAGTCTAAAATCCCTGACTACTGAGCCCAGTTTACGATGATTGACATCTAAACAATTTTTTTGCTTATTTTCTTCGATGAGTTGATCATTTTTCACTCTCCATACTTCACATTCTACTTACAACGACTAACCGAAGTTTTTACAGGGTCCGAATTTTAATTACCAAATAATTATTTTGGAGGTACAACAGTATACTATCGCCAAAAAAAGTTTTCTATTCAGACCACACAGGGATATCATCTACATACATCCCTTCCTGCACGGTAACATAAGAAATCCCAGAATCTTGATAGGAATCCCTGTCATCAGTAATTTTTTACACATGTCCAAAATAAATTTTAAATTATTTATAATCGGAGATTAATCGGAAGCAGGAAAGTTATCTATAAATCTTAAGAAAAGTAGATTTAGACCAATTCTAAGTCTAAAGTCTAACAATACACCCACATGATAGTGATAACTTCTAAGTCAACAGCATAATACGCGATTGTTGCACTATTTATTAAATATAAGTCCTTTTTGTTTTTTCTAGGCCGGAATCTTTCAGCTTTTTTTCAAAGTCGGTATTAAGTAGTAAGCATGACATGGCATCCCTTTGTTTAAATCCATTCATGGTTTTTACTGGAACATTTAAATTTGATTCTTTGGCAATTGAATTTCTCCATTGTCGCATCTTGACAGGATATACTTGCACTACTAATTGCAATAATCTTTCGCTTTGTGCACAGATGTTATCAGAAAATTTTAGCACTTTTATGTATAGCACGAACTTTTCAACAATAAGATAACGTTATAATTAACTTTAAAGCCGACCAAACTGATTGTAAGTAAGATGTAATCTTACAGGAATTATTACATCGCTTAAAAAAAAAGATATATAGTTTTAATAATGTAAAAGTTAGAAGTTTAATAAACATTATTGTAATAAATTTGGGCGAGTTTATAATCAGATAAGCTTGGCAAACTGTATAAAACACAGTTAAGTGCAATATGATGTTATTAGAACAAAAGATTCCTTCGGGTAAAATTGGTATTGGGATGCTGCCATCTTGTTCACTTTCAATTGGAACAATACATACCATACACGATGGTCCATATCTAGATTCCACACCTATGGTAGGAGTTACCCAGGGGGTTACCGATACAATACATATTGTAAACTACCTAGCTGCCTTAAATTGGAATTGGCAATGCTCACATTGGGTAGTTTACTGTTCCTAGCGGTGTTCATTTCTTGTTATTCTCTCCTTTCGCTAGATTACCTTTCTATTCTCAACGCTACATTTAATTATTTGGAATTATATCCGGACCTTAAGTATCATTTATATTGATACCGATATCGATTGACCTCAATTATTGTTTGGCTTCCTTGTTTTAGATAATTACATTTAATTTATTAAATATAATCTTTCAAATAATGCCCAACAGCAATAGATGCATTTGTGATACATTTCAGTTGTAGTAAACTCCATAAGTTTAATTTTTGAATTTTTTACATCCCCTCGTACAAAAAAAAGAAGCGATCTCCAGCAATTGGTGCTTAAATCTAATAACTAAGAGGCAATAAAAAGTAGATTACGCACAAAAATGCGATTGGTTTAATTAGTTTCCAGCAAAAATCGATTAAGTATTATTTAGTTTCCAGTAAAAATCGATTAAGTATTATTTAGTTTCCAGTAAAAATTGATTATAGCTCGTATTATCCCCAAACTATGTCTAACTATTATACGTATTATTACATTTACTCCCAGGATTTTTTCTACGTGATGGAGTTCTTCTCTAACAGTTTTCTCCATTTTGGAATATTTCCTGGGCCCACTTCTGAAACGGCTGAATCCTGACTTAATCTTTTCAACCTTCAATTTCATCCCTCATTATCCCTGGTGCTTACCACTTATTGCTTATGGGATTCCATCCATCTTAAGCAAATGTCTAAACAATGTATTTTCTGTGCCTTGATATATTATTGACCTTTAGAAGTTTCATTGAATTAGAAAACTCTTCTCTAATTACCATATTTTTCACTATTTCTCATACTTCGTTATCTTCCTGCCCATCCTCTTCAGTAGCAAAATAATATTACTAAAATACCATTTCAACTCGTGGCAGTCTATCCCGTTTATTTTATTTTCTTGTTGAGCTTTCAGGCCTGTGCACCATACAGTACACAGGGTGAAGCAGTTGTCCATAGGCCTACTGTGTGTAGTACATCTAAAGTGGAGTTCAATGACGTATTGGCCAACTTCATATTTTCCACTGTTCTTGAGTGACGTCACTTTAAATTTTTTTTCTAAAATCATTACTTTTTTCCAATAAAAATGTTATTACTCAGAAAGTACTAGTCCAAATTCGATTCTGATGACACGGTTAGAAAGACAGATAAATTTTCTAAAAATTGACACCATTTTGAAGCATAAGTTATTCTCCAAACAACCTCAATCTTCCTCCGAATGCTATAAAAATAAAAGTAATCGAAATTTTTAAGAAAACTCTTTAGGCTCTTATGTGATAATTATCAGACCTAGGTGCTGGCACTTTTTTGTGAAAGTTTTCTTGCCTAATGGGCTTTCTAACGGTATATCATTTTCCAGGATTCCTTTTATCTTCGTATGAGAAATTACGTTTGTTTACAAGAAAACGTGTTTACGAGCATTCAAGAGTGTTAGTTATCAAGTTGTTTAATTCATTGAAAACTCTTTTAGATGGACCAATAGTCAATTTTAAAGTAGACTGTCTTAAAATAAGGAAGTCAAAGGTTACAAATTGCACTTAATTTTCTATTGTACCATATTTGAAACTAAGCAAATTAATCTTCGATTATAAAAATAGTTCTTGTTTAAAATATTTCCCAACATTTCCTTAAATATTTCAGAGTTTCGAATTTTTTTTTTTTAACCTTTTTTTTGTAACCTTTGACTTCCTTATTTTAAGACAGCCTACTTTAAAAGTTGACTATTGGTCCATCTAAAAGAGTTTTCAATGAATTAAACAACTTGATAACTAACACTGTTGAGTGCTCGTGAACACGTTTTCTTGCAAAATAAACTTAATTTCTCATACGAAGATAAAAGGAATCCTGGAAAATGATATACCGTTTGAAAGCCCATTAAACAAGGAAACTTTAATGGACAATATTTACTGGTTCATCCTGTATACCTTCAAAAAATGGTGCTTTTTATTAGATGTCATGTGTTTATTGAAATATATAACTCTTGCACGTTTTATTTGTCTTTGCCAAAGACGTTTCTTTTCTGTTCGATATATTCTTACTTGCACAATTTTTTGGACAACATCTGTCTATTGGTTATCTTATTAGAAGAGAAGTTCGGAAACTGGGAGGTCCCTAGTTCAAGTGCCGAGTATAATTATAAATTTAAATAGCAAAATAATTTTACTTAAATACCTTTTTTTGCCTCCTTCTTCTCTAGTTTAATATTAACAGTTTTTCCCAAATTTTTCATTAGAAAACTTAAAATCCTATCACTTTTTAAGAAATTTATATTTTTCAAAGAAATCAGATTTTTGAGTGAATAAGGTAAACTTTTGGGATGATGCTGAGATCTAGAATATGACTAAAGGATGCACCAAAAATATTAAAACTGTCCGGTAGGGCAGTTGTACGATATAAGGGTTGATCGTCAAAAACTGCACGAAAAAGCGTAACGTTGAAAAACACCCAACTTTGACAATTTTTTTCTCTTTTTCTATAAAAGATAAAATTCCCCAATTTTCTTTAAAATAAAGGGCAAATCCTCCTTTATAACTGTAATTTTTTTTGGAACAACATAGATGAAATAGATTTCAGGAAAAAAGTTGCCGAAAATGAGCAAAAATGGCATTTTCAGAAATTCTTCTACTTCTTGTTGTTGTTGTTACCTTTTTTGTAAACAACGTAGCGCCTAAACGCGTGAACCGATTTTCATGAATGAGGTGTCATTCGATTCGGACTTTTATGTAGATGTGCCTTTTGGGGGTCTTAACGCTGTACTTCAAATGGGAGAGGAGTTAGCCCCTTTTATGTAAGGCCCCCTCCAAAATTAATATTAAAACTGTCCGGTAGGACAGTTGTATAAGGGTTGACCATCAAAAACTGCACGAAAAAGCGTAACGTTGAAAAACACCCAACTTTGACAATTTTTTTCTGTTTTTCTATAAAAGATAAAATTCCCAAATTTTCTTTAAATTATAGGGCAAACCCTCCTTTATAACTGTAATTTTTTTGCAACCACCCAGATCTAATAGGTTTCGAGAAAAAAGTTGCCGAAAATGAGCAAAAACGGCTTTTTCAAAAAATGTTCTTGTTCTTGTTCTTCTTCTTCTTCTTGTTGTTCTTGTTGTTACCTTTTTTGTAAACAACGTAGCGCCTAAACGCGTGAACCGATTTTCATGAATGAGGTGTCATTCGATTCAATATTTTATGTAGATGTGCCTTTTGGGGGTCCCGACGCTGTACATCGAATGGGAGAGGAGTTAGCCCCCTTTATGTAAGGCCCCCTCCAAAATTATTATTACTAATTACTCTGTAAATCTTGGCCCGATTTTGATAAAATTTGGTAGGATGATAGGGCTAGGGCTCCCCTACGTAACATTAAAGCGGCGATCAGCTCTTACACTTGTTAAGGGGAAGTATAGCAATCGTTTCAAATTATCGACACGTGAACCGATTTTTATGAATGAAGTGTCATTCGAATCGAAATTTTATACAGATTTGCACTTTAAAAGTCTCTGCACCGTGCCTCACAAGGAGGGGAGTTTGCCCAACCAAATAAGGCCCTTTCTAAAACTATTATTACCAATATTTCTATAACGCTTAGTCCGATTTTGATAAAATTCAGCTCGAATAAGTGGTTAAAGCTCCTCTACGTTGCTGATTCTCTTGCTCCTACTAAGAGGAAGTACTGCAATCGTTTAAATTATCAATGAGTGAACCGATTTAAATCAATGAATTGTTCGATTAAAAAATCTTTGCCTCTTTGCCTTTTAGGGAGAAGTACTGCAATCCTAGTTTATTTTTCTTACTCCTCTTAAAAGGAAGTACTGAAATCGCAGTTTAATTTTGCTATTTACGTACAAATACCTTCCTATGTTATTCAAAACACTTTCTCAAAAAAATTGTTATTGAGGATGGTTTGGGGGAACGCAACTACAATCATTCTTTAAAAAGATCTCTCCAGTGGTAGTTAACACCTTATCAGGTTATAATGATAGAATAGCTTATTCCAAATTTTAAAAAAATCTGTAAAGCAGATATGTAACTTTGTAAAATAGACAAAAAGGACAGTCTATCCAAAAGGTACAAAAATCTCCTTAACAAAAACTTACAGTTTAAAATGTTAAGTATAAGGGTTGATTAAACGCCAAAAGGTACACAAATCAGCGAGTACCCAACATTTCATTAATACTTCATTAATATTTAAGTAATTCTACTGCATTAATTTTCATTAATAAGTTATTTTTTAGAATTTATTAGATATCACAGACCCTTATGCTGGCCACTTCATTTATATTATTTTTTTGTTATAATTATGATAAATCACATATACGTACATGCATGTTAAAGTAAAGATAAAGTTAGAGTAGGCTACTGTCTTGAATTCGTCTTACCGAAATATTCGTGAGCACAATTAACACACAGTTAATAACTAGTAGATTATTAAACAATAATTATTCATTTCTCTATTGTAATTTAATTTAGTCCCCCTAATTTTACTTATAGTAAAATACTGGAATAATTAGCTGTCCTAAATATAGCATATCTTATTTACTTTATATTACATATATACAACATTGTGGGAAGAACACCTAGATGGAGAATGTAATTGAAGAAAACTATATTATTTGCGATAAAGCCAGATAATTATTACCTATTATTATAAACGTTTGACTACTACATAAAATAACAATTACTTTAATCGAAGAATGAACTTAAACCGACGATTTTTATTTAAAAATAAAATTAAATAAATAAAATAAACAAAATCATTGGTGTAAGTTTTTTATAAAAAAAGGTTTTGAATTTTTTAGCCTCATATTTTTATTTTATTTTTTATAACGTTTTTCTTTTTAACCTGTAATTAATAGTTTGATTATTATAAATAACTAGATATTACAGTCAATCTACAGTGCTACTTGAACATATATTTTGTAGACGAAAATGGCCAGCATAAGGGTCTGTGATATCTAATAAATTCTAAAAAATAACTTATTAATGAAAATTAATGCAGTAGAATTACTTAAATATTAATGAAGTATTAATGAAATGTTGGGTACTCGCTGATTTGTGTACCTTTTGGCGTTTAATCAACCCTTATACTTAACATTTTAAACTGTAAGTTTTTGTTAAGGAGATTACTAATAACTCTGTAAATCTTGGGCCCGATTTTGAAAAAATTTGGCAGGTTGAAAGGGATAGGGCTCCCCTATGTAACATTAAAGCGACTTTCTGCTCTTATACTTATTAAGGGGAAGTATAGCAATCTTTTGAAATTATCGATGCGTGAACCAATTTTCATGAATGAAGTGTCATTCGAACCGATATTTTGTACAGATTTGCATTGTAGTTGTGTCTCTTAAATGGGGTTTAATCAACCCTTATGCTTAACTTTTTAAACTGTAAGTTTTTGTTAAGGAGATTGACCTAGAGATGATGGCTTTTCTGTAAAAGATACATTAAGAAGTCAAAATTGGCGTGGGGAGAAATAGAAGAGAAAATAACAAGGCAGAAATGGCAATTGAAGGAGTCTAATGAAGGGTAAGAATTGTCCAGCAGAGGGATAGATGTGGATGTGACTAGGTGAAAAAGAAGGTCAGAGTCCAAAGCAAGAACGGTAACGAAGAGGACTTAAAATGGCGATTGAGGGACAGGAACCAATGAAAAGATACCCTTGATTTAATTAGGAGAAAAGACACTTCAAAAGTAGAGAATCAGTATGCTATACAATCTTATGTCCTCAAATAAAAGTATTATTTGAGAAGTGTGTGCGGTATTTTGCTGGAATAAATTTTTAAAAGTGTTTGGGACAGATTAAATATTTTTCAATTAAAATTTGGAGAAATGTCTGGCAAGATGCAATATGTGAAAGTTGTGCTTAAGTTTTAAACCATAACATCAGTGGATCCACGAATATTTAATTTAAACAGATGAAATTCTTTAATAAAATTTAGTTTTGAAGGCAATTTCCCATTCAAATTTCACTTTAAACAATTTTCACAACAAAAACTCTTTTAACTACAAAATTTAATCAACTTACTTATATTGACAAGTCATGCCGTAACCAAAATCTCTCCAGAAGCCAGTATCTCTGGATATAAGTAATTGATCAGTCTCTGATGGTACTTTCCTGCCTTGTAAAGTATAAACAACTTTTGGGTTATATAGGCTGAACACAACTGGATAGTATACACTGCGCCCTGGACTTGCATTCCATCTGCAACGTTCCAGGAAACGTGCACTGAAGACAACGTCCACATCACAGAAGAAAAGAAGTACATCATCGCCCAAGACACCTGGTTCTTCCCACTCTCGTTCGGCCCCCACCTGTGAACAATATTCATTTCTGTTTAAAATACTTATAATACTCTATTTTAGATTTAGATATATGTTCAAAAGTTTAGTGGACTTATTAAGTAAATTCTTTATGGTGCGCCACAATTAAAACATTACGTAAAACTGACCAGAAAAAAAACCTTAAAAGTAATAGTATTGAATTTACAAAGATTGATGATTTTCTATTCTTTAAACAAAATTGTGTCAGCCAGAGTGCGTTGTGTAAATTATCACAGATACACAACCAGTCTGCAGGAATGAATCACATTATCGCAGAGATTGTAGAAACTATTGCCATTTTTAAAGAGAAGGGAGTCTGCATTAACTTTTTGTGGGTAAGAGGTCATTGTGGTATAAAAGAGAATGAAATTGTGGATAAACTTGCAAAGGAAGCCACCAATAGTAGGGAAATGGCTAATTATAAATTACCACACACCGATATCAAGTGTATAATTGCAAAAGCAGCACTACAAAAATGGCAGACAGATTAACAGTAATGATAATAAAGGGAGATTCTATAAAACTATGGCAGACAGTTAAGGGAACAGTCACTAATAAATGAGTTGTTACGACAATAAACAGTTGAGAGCGAACTACGTGGTGTGCGGATCGTATCTACACAGGATCAACAAAAGGTCCTCTCCTCTTTGCGTAGATTGCAATGAGGAGGAAGATTTCAAACATGTAATAATGATATGTCCACATTATGTAGTAGAAAGGAAACGAATGTTTGACGACATATACAGGTATTTAGATGCACCATTTCGCTATGAAGACATATTCTCCACCAATGTGCTTAAATCTGTAGCAGAGCTAGCAAAGAAATATGAATGTATTTAAAAGTTATAGAATGAATGCAAGAAAATTATTAGAGAAGGATTAGGTGATTTTAATTTCGGTTAAGCTATAAGGATGGCAGTAATATAGAGTACTGATCCATCCATTAGTTGTAGTTTATGTAAATAGTTGTATATAGTAGAGGGATGAATGTGTGAAGCGAATGTATTTATAAGTAAGAATGGAGAGGGAGTGATATTCTAGTGATAAGCACCTAGACGATGCTGGCAGTATGGCGAAAGCCAATGCCAAAAAAAAGTCCCCCCCCCAAAAAAAAAACAAAATTGAGTGCCTCTAGAGGTCATTAAATGATTAAAAATTACAATATGACTTAATCAAATCCCTAAATTATTGTGTGGAATGAAAAGGAACCCGTAGTAAAATAGGTGACGCCTAATAAACGAGGCGTTGCAAAAAAGCGGAAAGACTGAAAGATAGACTGATTTAATTAAAAACACCGAGCTTACAGATACTAGCACTCTGACCGAAGGACTGTCCCTTTGACTGGGACACATCCTCCCCTGTTACAGTTAACCAGCGTTGCGACAAGTCGTCTCCAAGTGTCATAAAACTTGTCCCTTTTTGACCTCATTTCTGCCGTAGATGCACTGGGTTTGTCTTAAAATATTACTTGTCCTGTTCTTTTGTAATATTAAGGTTCTCTCATTTCATTTTTACATTTACAATTACTGCTAATTGAAGAGCTTCGTACAAAAAGGAGTTATCTACTTTTTTTCAGAAAATGTGTTTAGCGGCGCCCCCTATTGTATGTTCAATTCTACATCTTTTGGTGCATAAACGAGTGTTTATACAGACTCGTTAATTATTATTTATATTACTTATGCTCTAACCTAGGTTTGATTTGGAGCAAAAATGAGTTTTCTACTGCAGATAACTTTCTTTTACTCCAAACAGAAAAAGTGACGCCATCAAACAAAAAATTTTTTATTGTTTATTTAATGTTTATATTAGATAGATATTATTATTTTTTTACAGGCATAATATATGTAACATTCGATTCGATAAGACACAAAATGCCACTTATGTTAAAAGCTCAAAAACAAGAAATCTGTTGACTAAAGTACTTAATATGTACTCAAGTTTTACTGAAAATATTAGTGCAAAAAAAGAGTTAGCTGCAAAATAACTTTTGCTTATAGCAAGCTTAAAAAATGCCCTAGAAAGTTCAAATTGAGTCCCAAATGACCCCATCACAATATATTAACTAATCCTTACAGTAGACACAACATAAGGAATACATCTTAAAACATATTTAGTCTTTTGTCCCTACTAAATATTTTAAAAAACTGTAGATAACTCCTTTTTGCACCAAGCTCTTCAATTGCCTTATTAATTGATTATATAAATGGTTTGCAGGATGCAGAGACGTAATCAATTCAATAACACTGCTTATCAATTTACCCGAGTAATTCAAAACTTTTTATAAGCGTAATCGTAAATTCTAGCTTAAAAGCCAAGAACAGGCCATTCTTATAGTTCTTAGCAGCTCAATTCCTTTTGATACATTTTTTGAGGTTTCTTTGAATAGCTGATATTTTGGCCCCCAACAACTCTAGAGCTTTGAATGCTCTAATCCCACTAACCGTCAAAAGCGAGTTAGGCGAAACCAAATAATCAATACGAGTTGGAAAGTAAGTGCAATGAATCGTGAATACAGTTGGTACTGCTGTTTGAAGCACTGTATAAATCACATAATATTATTAATAATGTATCTATCTGCATAGACTGTACTTAAAAGTGGCCTATATTGATAAATCACGCCTCTAGCGCAGGGGTCGGCAACCTATTTTAAGTAGAGAGCCATTTCTTCTTAAATAATTTTAATAAATCTTATCAAGAGCCGCAAGGTTGATAGTGTAAACAACTCTGTAGATCATTTATATTCATAATTTATTATTTTATGATATTCAATAACATTTAAATGTTTTAAAACTGTCCGGTAGGGCAGTGGTAAAAGGTTTGATCGTCCAAAAACTGCACGATAAAGCGTAACGTTGGAAAACACCAAACTTTGACAATTTTATATATTTATTTTCCACATATTGCAAAGTAAATAAACGAATAAATAATAACTAAACCTGTATTTGAATGAAAATGGCGGCAGTCTTTTATAATTACGTACTGTATTTTAAAATAATTCTATTCAATTTCAAACCTATCACATTTAAAATTCTTTTTGGAAAAATATCGTTACTTTAATAAATGAAATTTTCATTTGTTTCAATAAAATTGAAATATACAATTTATTTTGGACAGGCTGAAGAGCCACAAAATTTGGATAAAAGAGCGGGTTGCCGACCCCTGCTCTAGCGTATTATATGTTTAAAAAAAAACAAGTTTGAATTATTTGGGTTTACTTTCTTATTTGATAATTGGTATAATTTTTATATATTATCATTGTTAAGTAAACTTTAAATAACAATAAATCTTTGTTAAAGTAGGGCTTGCCTTTTTAACAGCTTATTCAGAGGAAAAGGAAAGAAAAGAGGGAAAAAAAGACCTTGCAAAAAGGGCTCCTATTTGAGCAGCAGTAGAATGATTGCGGTCAGCATCCTTAGTTTTAGGAGAAGAGTTCTGCCAGAGGAGGAAGGGACAGAGTACATAACTTTGATGGATCGACTGATAAAAGATAGGGGAGGCGTCCTTTCAAGTCTTTAGGGAGTGGCTACAACAATGGAAGGCCAATTAAGTGAAGAGAACGAGAAGGAAAATGATGGAAAGCTAAAGTTGGGGTTTTCCTTCTCTCTCTATCTCTTGCTTGAAACCTTAGATCTGTTGTGGATACTTAATAAAAATGGAGCGCCATAAAAGAACTTTCTTCCTAAAAAGGGGCCGCACGCGACTTTTTAAAAAACTTGAAAGAACAATGGAGGATAATAACAAAGAAAAAGAAGAAAAGGTCAAGTCCACTAAAAGAAAATTAGAGTAATGATAAATCACCTTCAGGCCTTTACTCCTAGAGAAGGTTTCGTTCAAAGCCAGCAGTCTCAAGTAGGCAGAATTCTTTCCGGCCGCTTTTGACATGATCATTCTTGCTTCCGATAATCCTTCTTCACCAAAATATACAACTGTCAATAATACTCTTCTATCATTTTTTAAACCAATTTTAACAAATTTATCCATAAATCCTTGAAATGTATGCACTCGTCCAGATAATGGTAATATTATATGGATAAGCTCTTTTTTTGGATTGACCAATATATTTGCTATTTGTACTAATGGAGCAAACGGTCTCAGTACAGTTATCTTTGTAAAACCAGATTTATTTAATTTATGTTTAAAGTATAATTCATATTCGGTACCAGTTGTCGGCTCTATTCTATAGATACCTTCAACGAAATCATCTAATGTATATTTATTTTTAGTTAAATTTCTGTTTAAAGTGTCAACAGCAGTTTGTAACGCTTGATGAAGATCTTTGCGTTTATAACCAATTGGTTTCTCCACAACACGTTTGCCCAATCCAAGATCCGTTGGATAGACTCGATTCAAGGTAAAATGATTAAATGAGATCATTTCATATTCATTATTCAATGATACACCTTTTTGTAATTCTGCTCGTTCTATTTGTTTTTTTACATGATTCATGCAGTCACTAGCGTTCCAATCGTTCGTCGATAATGCTCCTGTAACAGATAAAGATAAACAAAATAATTAGTACGACTTAGAAGTAAAACAAAAATGATCTTATAGATTAACCAAAACATAGAAAATAGTTATTGTTGCCGCACGATAAACCTGCTCCAGAGTGTTTTAAACTTTTTAGAGCGACGAATATTTTTCTATTTTACAAAAACGTTTGCACAGTCTCCAATAAAAATTATTTATTTCTTTTTCACTGACTTCAAAGGGATTTGGAATTTTACCATGTTCATTTTCAATTTACAATTTCCTTTTTCTTTTTTCTTTTAAGCGGAGAAGTATTTTATATGACATTTTAAAAAATAAATACTTTTATAAGAGATTGCTTACGATTTTTCGTATTTAATAATATGATAAGCCACCAAAATAAGAAATAATGTTATAAGCATGTGGGAAAATAAATAAATGATTCCAAAGGAACAGTGTTACAAGTAAACAACAGTAAAATAGTGTAAACTTAAACTTTTAAATAAGAAAATCCAAAAGACAATTAAGTTCAAAGCATTATAAACCCATAAAAATCAATTTTTGTTAGTGACTGACAAAGTAAAAACTTGACATACAAATAAAAATTCATCTGTCTAAATAAAAAACAAATTAGTAAACATTCTGGTGGACATATCATTATTATATGTTTGAAATCTTCCTCCTCATTGCAATCTACGCAAAGAGGAGAGAGGACCTTTTGTTGATCCTGTGTAGATACGATCCGCACACCGCGTGGTTCGCTCTCAGCCTGCTTATTGTCGTAACAACCCATTTATTAGTGACAGTTCCCTTAAACCATGGTTGTCTAGGTAACTGATCTGCCATAGTTTTATAGAATCTACCTTTATCACCATTATTGTAATCTGTCTGCCATTTTTGTAGTGCTGCTTTTGCAATTATACCCTTGATATCGGTGTATGGTAATTTATAATTAGCCATTTCCCCACTATTGGTGGCTTCCTTTGCAAGTGTATCAACAATTTCATTCTCTTTTATACCACAATGACCCCTTACCCACAAAAAATTAATGCAGACTCCCTTCTCTTTAAAAATGGCAATAGTTTCTACAATCTCTGCGATAATGTGATTCATTCCTGTAGACTGGTTGTGTATATGTGATAATTTACACAACGCACTCTGGCTGTCACTAATAATGGTATATTTTTTCTCCGACAACGAATAAATATATTTTAAAGCCGTTAAAATAGCAATTAGCTCCGCTGTATAGATGGACGCCTCATCTTCTAATTTAATTATCGTAAAATAGTTCCGAACCGGATCATACACAGCACTTCCGACTTTATTATTGATTTTGGACCCATCTGTAAATAAACGATATGAGCCCGGATAATGGGAAGAAATGTAATCTTCGAAGGCCGCGGTTCTCATCTTTTCCGGTACCTTTATCAAGTCGAAGGAAGTGTTAACACTTAATTCGCTCAATAAATGTTCGTATTTTAAGTTGTACACATCTAACTTATTATTAGAATGTACCTTATCTCTAAAGGTAGAGATTCTAATAAAACTTTCTGTGTAAATGGGGCCTTTCTTTTTTGTCCAATATTTGTGAGTGAGGACTTCGGTATTTAATTGGCTTATTTTATTATAAATTATCCGGTTCGTGGCTAATTTTTTTAAGACATATCGATCGGACAGTACTTCTATTCTATAAGCGAGCGGTAATTCGCCAGCCTCTGCGTACATTACGTCCACAGGTGTGCTGTTCAAGAATCCGAGACACAATCTGATACATTTATTTTGTAGTACGTGAAGGGGTCGCATAACATACTTGCAGGCCTGACCATACAGAAAACACCCGTAATCCAGTACCGCTCTTATTGTGGCCCTGTAGAACATTAGGGACACCTCCGGGTCCGCCCCCCCACTTCCTGTGGGAAAAGGCTCGTAATGTGTTGAAGTACTTTACTATTTTTAATTCCACGGTTTCGATGTGTTATTAAAAGGGTTTCATCCTAATTACCGCCCTTTTTTAGACACATGAAAGTCTTCGAAACTTCTTCGAAAATTGATGAAGGCAAGTTATTCAAACTACAAATTAAAGATCTGATATGGAGCATGCAACATTCTTTTATTGCAAATATTGAAATTAACTAGTTTTCTCCAAAATTGCAACTTAAATAAAGTTAATATTAAATCATGTTCTTTCGCTTATTACCCGAATATATTCGGGTAATATTCTATTCGGGTAATACGCTTTTAGTGTTGTGAAAGTATTAACTCGGAGTCTACCAAGCTCAAAACTACATGGGTATTCGGGACTTCTAACGAACGCTAGCCATTTAATTCGTCCTGGGATCTTCCCTGATCACGAACCGGGCATTGTACTGTTGGTAAGGTAACGATGATTCTTAATTTTGTTTTTTTTTAAATTTATTAATGCTTTTGAAGAATACATTTCTTCATAGCAAGTACCTAGTTGCTACGAATAACAATAAATATAATAAAAGAAAAATAAGTTAAACTACGTACAAAAGGAAAATTGAATTAATTACAAAATACACAATGATTCTTATGATGATTCTTAATTAGAAAGATCCAGGTACGGATATAAAGCTGATGGTTTTTTTTTCCTTTGGTTTAGTTTTATGATCCTAATTAGGACTTAGGATATCGAAGGTCTGACTTCGTCTCTCCCTTCTAGAGACAATAATCATACTATTAGCCATGTATCAAGCTTCTAGAACAGGGATGGTGAATCTTTTTGAGTCGTGGGTCAAATTTTGTTTATTTTTTTTTTTTTTTTTTTTTTTTTTTTTTTAGTACTAGCTCTTGGGCCACTAATGCCTATTTGGCACAAGAGTTAAGTTTACAAATTTTAAACTGAATATTTTCAAAACTAAATATCTTTAAAATTTCAGTTGGCTTGACGGGTAAAACGGGACGAAACAAGTGCTATGGAAGTCTCTTTTTACAAACATAACTGATCAAAACCTTACAAAAGTGTGCTTTATCTGAAGAAAAATCTAAATATGGTTATTTGCTTTGGGTTGTTCGATTTTTTTAACAAACAAACTATGAGTGAAATTATACATTTTATTTGATATTTTGTAAACACTTTTGCTTTATTTCAAATACTACAAAAGCATTTGTCGTCATTTGCGTTTTTAGAACTGTAATGATCAAACTAAAGGTTATAGATGATAGCATTTAAATTGCTTTTGTGTCAATGCGTGATTGAAAAAAATACAGATAGAATATAAATTATCCACACAATTAGAAAATCTAAATCAACCCGCGTGAACAAACAAATGGTTGCCTAGCAATTGTGGGACAGTAAAAAAGCTTGCGCGGGTCATAGGTTGGCCATCACTGTTCTAGAACATTGTTCCAGTCCTGCTAATAAGAACTTATCTTAACATCGTCAAGAATCAGGAAGAAGGTGCTGTTTGTTAAAGGCACTGTTTTTACTTAGCGTACTCCCAAAATCAAACCCATTGCATGAGCCTACTACGAGGGTCGTTTGAAAAGTCCGTGCAAAGTCAGAGAGATAGCACCACTGCTATCAAGGTTATGTTTAGTTAGTAGCATCTCTTGGAAGAACACACACCAAGTTTCAGCCAGATCGGTCTATTTCTTTGTGTTTGGCATTCGTTTGAATCGAGGAAGTCGAGTGATTTTTAAAAAATGGACGAAAAAGAATTTCGTGTGTTGATTAAACACTACTTTATGAAAGGCAAAACGCCTCAGGTGACTAAAGAGAAGCTTGATAAACATTATGGTGACTCTGCACCTTCGATTAGAACAGTTTATAAGTGGTTTCAAAATTTTCGGAGTGGCCATATGGGCACAAGTGACGCTGAACGTTCTGGACGCCCTGTTGAGGTTACTACTCCAGAAATCATTGATAAAATCCATGATATGGTGATGGATGACAGAAGATTGAAGGTGCGTGAGATTGCTAGTGCTGTGGGCATCTCGAATGAACGGGTACATAATATTTTGCATCAACATTTGGACATGACAAAGCTATCCGCAAGATGGGTGCCGCGATTGCTCACGCTTGACCAAAAACGAAATCGTGTAAGGACGGTTTGCAGCTGTTCCAGAAGAATCCGCAGAACTTTAAGCGTCGTTTCGTCACTGTGGATGAAACATGGATACATCACTACACTCCTGAGAACAAAGAACAATCTAAACAATGGGTTACCAAGGGGGAATCTGCGCCAAAAAAGGCGAAGACCGTTCCTTCGGCCGGAAAGATTATGGCGACTGTCTTTTGGGATTCGCAAGGAATAATCCTCATCGACTATCTGGAAAAGGGTAAAACTATTACAGGTGCATATTATTCATCGTTATTGGACCGTTTGAAAACCGAGCTGCAAGAAAAACGCCCACGATTGGCCCACAAAAAAGTCCTTTTCCATCACGACAACGCATCAGCTCACACCTCAGCAGTTGTGGGCGCAAAATTAATGGAAATAGGGTTCCAACTCGATTCACATCTCCCCTATTCTCCAGACTTGGCTCCCTCGGACTACTATTTGTTCCCCAATATGAAGAAATGGCTGGCGGGAAAAAGATTTTATTCAAACGAGGAGGTGATTGCAGAAACGAATGGCTATTTTTCAGACTTGGACAAATCCTATTATTCGGAATGGATCAACATACTAGAGCAGCGTTGGACGAAGTGTATAAGCCTAAAAGGAGACTATGTTGAAAAATAAAAAAGGTTTACCCCAAAAAATTAAGTAGTTTTTATTTTTGCACGGACTTTTCAAACGACCCTCATATTTCATTGTTGATTAAAAGTAAGTAAACTCAAGTAACCAGTAACGTTATACGCGAGATGGCCACCTGATTCCTAAATAACTGAGTATAACTTGTGTAGATACCTTTTCCTAGTCTAGTTAACTTTTAATCAGAAAACAAAACAAAAAAAAAACAAAAATCATAGAGACTCAGTTGAGTTCTTAGTTAATTTATTTTATTAAAAAAATGTTTTTAACATAATATATTAATTTATCATCTCTTTTGGTACCTAGAAAATGTTATTGTTATCTATTCTGAGTAGCTTTATGTCAGAATATTAAATTTACCTTGAATAAATTAACAATGAATTTTAAAGTAATAATCACGCATAGTGGCTCTATTATAGTGGTAATGTTCACGGTTGGATACTTGAATAGAACGCAGGAAATGTTCCAAGTTTTGCATACGATCTGCAATATCATGCTCCAGAGTTCCAGCGCTGGTTGAAATCTTCATCAGGCCCCTCTTATATCCGCATATCAGATTATTATAATTTATTATTCTCTTGAAAACCGAAAAATTTTCGGCAATTATAATTTCGATGCTGATTTAACTCATATTTCTTGAGAATTCTTCATTTCAGAGGAGAAAGATTTTTTTGTATTAATACTTACGAGGGTCGTTTGAAAAGTCCGTGCAAAAATAAAAACTACTTAATTTTTTGGGGTAAACCTTTTTTATTTTTGAACATAGTCTCCTTTTAGGCTTATACACTTCGTCCAACGCTGCTCTAGTTTGTTGATCCCTTCCGAATAATAGGATTTGTCCAAGTCTGAAAAATAGCCATTCGTTTCTGCAATCACCTCCTCGTTTAAATAAAATCTTTTTCCCGCCAGCCATTTCTTCATATTGGGGAACAAATAGTAGTCCGAGGGAGCCAAGTCTGGAGAATAGGGGGGATGTGAAACGAATTGGAACCCTATTTCCATTAATATTGCGCCCACAACTGCTGAGGTGTGAGCTGGTGCGTTGTCGTGATGGAAAAGGACTTTTTTGTGGGCCAATCGTGGGCGTTTTTCTTGCAGCTCGGTTTTCAAACGGTCCAATAACGATGAATAATATGCACCTGTAATAGTTTTACCCTTTTCCAGATAGTCGATGAGGATTATTCCTTGCGAATCCCAAAAGACAGTCGCCATAATCTTTCCGGCCGAAGGAACGGTCTTCGCCTTTTTTGGCGAAGATTCCCTCTTGGTAACCCATTGTTTAGATTGTTCTTTGGTCTCAGGAGTGTAGTGATGTATCCATGTTTCATCCACAGTGACGAAACGACGCTTAAAGTCCTGCGGATTCTTCTGGAACAGCTGCAAACCGTCCTTGCAACACTTCACACGATTTCGTTTTTGGTCAAGCGTGAGCAATCGCGGCACCCATCTTGCGGATAGCTTTGTCATGTCCAAATGTTGATGCAAAATATTATGTACCCGTTCATTCGAGATGCCCACAGCACTAGCAATCTCACGCACCTTCACTCTTCTGTCATCCATCACCATATCATGGATTTTATCAATGATTTCTGGAGTAGTAACCTCAACAGGGCGTCCAGAACGTTCAGCGTCACTTGTGCCCATATGGCTACTCCGAAAATTTTGAAACCACTTATAAACTTTTCTATAGAACGTTCGATATCGAAGGTGCGGAGTCACCATAATGTTTATCAAGCTTCTCTTTAGTCTCCTGAGGCGTTTTGCCTTTCATAAAGTAGTGTTTAATCAACCCACGAAATTCTTTTTCGTCCATTTTTTAAAAATCACTCGACTTCCTCGATTCAAACGAATGCAAAACACAAAGAAATAGATCGATCTGGCTGAAACGTGGTGTGTGTTCTTCCAAGAGATGCTACTAACTAAACATAACCTCGATACGCGCCAGTGGCGCTATCTCTCTGACTTTGCACGGACTTTTCAAACGACCCTCGTATTCTAATGACTGCATTAACCAAATGTACAGCATGTAAAATACAAATGATTCCTCTGGTACTGCAGCATCTCAAATACAAAATAGATAAAAATGAAGAAAGACCCGATTTGCAACCAATTGATAAAGGATTTGAGAAGAAGAAGACTGCGTTGTTTCCTTTACCATTATATTGAGAGTACATGTGAGAGAATTCGGGTATGATGCAAGAACCAGATGAACGCCTTTAGACATGGGATAAATGGTCTACTTTTTCTTGATTAACTACTATGTAAAGTACCCAGCTGCGTCTAATTCCCTTCGTAACAAATAACCAAATTAGTCTAGAATCTATTAGCATGTTCCTAAAAACAAATGTTTAAATGGAAGATTGATGACAGGATTTGCTGAATGAAAGCTTCTTTTTGATATTTTATGAATTATTTGGTGGAATACGAAGTGTGGCTATTAAATAACGAGAATATTGCTGTAAAACATTTTATTTGAAATTTATACATATTTAGTTATTATCACCTTCAATATACACCCCTCCCCTATTCCTACAACGCTCCATGCGAATTTACCATTGTTCGAAACAGTCTTTTTCTGTCAGTTCCTGAATGACGCGTGCCGCTTTTTCTTTCACAGCTTCAACGGACCGAAATCGTGTTCCTTTTAATGCAGATTTGACTTTGGGGAACAGATAAAAGTCACATGGTGGCCAGGTCAGGCGAATAAGGCCGGATGGCCTAAAACTGGGATGCTGTACTTGGCTAGAAACGTCTTGACAGACAATGCAGTGTGAGCCGGCGCGTTGTCTTGATGGATAACCACGTGACTTGTTCTTCTACAAATCGGGTCGTTTTTTTCCTTACTCTTTCACGGAGTTGAGAAAACACCTCACGGTAGTTATGTTGATTAATTATAATCGATATTTTCATCCGTTTTAGACGTGGAAGGGCGACCCAATCTTAATGCTATTTTAAAAACAAATATTTTGAGTATACATAAATATTTTTAGGTACTTTCAAATTTCGTTCAACAGAATTAAATAATTAACAGGATTATATAATTTGTTATTCACTTATTTATTTTGCAAGAAGTATTTTTTCGATTTATTAAGTGATTTTTGGAGTTATTCTTCGATACCAATGTAGAGATTACTGGTGTCATTTAGAGGTCGGCAGCAGCAATAACTGTAAACTTTGCTTATCAGCGTTGAAATGATAATGGCCAAGTTTTAAAAATTACGTTCTAAAAAATAGTATGTAAAGATTGTCAGGATGCCATCAGCGTACATTTGTTGCTATTTTTCTGCGATTACTTTTGATCTTGGTTATAAATTTACAGTAAGCCGAAGTTATAGAGAAATTTAATTTTAGATGTAGTTTTTAATGATGGTAAATTACGAAAGTGAGGAAAAGCAGCGGAGTGAGGAGAGGTAAGTTGCATGTTGTAAATGTCTAGAGAGGTAGGGCTACTATTAGGGCAACCTCCCCTTATCCTGCAAGAAGAAGACGAAGGGTAACAGAGCAACTCCTCTGCGAGCCTACCCCTCTGAATGAACTTTACCAAGCACTGCCCCTCCTCTCTGCTTATAGCATCTTCAATAATAAATTTAATTAAAGTTTGTCCCAGTGGTGCGAGGCGGTTGTAGGCGAGGATGAACCGACATTTAGGCTAGAGGAGCGGCAACGGCTACCATTAATTAGACACAACTTCCTGTCGGAGGCCGGTTTCGCCTGACATCTTCCACTTCCGGCCACAGACGTTCACCGCAATATCTTTCTACTTTCATTTTTTATTTTCCACAGAACCGTTTTCTTCCCTTTAGCCAGTTCTTAGAGGTGAGAGGCCATTACTAAAAACAATAAAAATCCTAGGTAGTAAGGTAGCTGAAACAATTATTGCCTGTTTATCAGGAAATGGCTAGGTCATCATCACATTAAATTACATTCTCTTGGCAGATTTATACTTTCCAAACAAATAAGCTGTTTTAACCAGTAATTACTTTCTGCCGGCCCACCATTACACTTCAAGCTAATTCATTATAATAAATGTCCTAAATGTTTTAAAGCAAATAAAATAAAGTTATTCAGTTTATAAGTTTATAATAAAAATTCTTATACCTTGCAAAGAAAGGTTACTTTTAATGGTTACCTTTAATGTAAGACCTTTCACGTGGTAATGCGATGTTACCAAATTCGTACTTTACTTTTCCTCAAAAGTAGATTAAAGCTTTACTTCAAAATAACCGTTGCAAGTCGCAAAAAGTAAATTTGTAAAATTGTTTATTTTCACAAACTAGACAATGATCTAGTAAGAATGAAATATAGTTTAAAATTCGGCGTGTTAGCACTTCGAGAAAGAAAGTCGACTGAATGATCTTGTAAGTTATGTTTAATTTCAGTTAAATTTTATGTACGTGTCATTATTCAGGATAGTTTATATTCATCCTTTTATTTCCCATCCTGGGACCAAGTTTCTTCATCAATTAACCTTTTTAACAACAGAACTTTTACGCAGACATCACACCAATCCACTTAAACATGTAGATCCTCTAAAATCAATCCGCCACTTGTAGCAACACTTGCTTCTGAGTAATGGCTCCCAAAATAGAAAATTAATGCTACTAACCCACAAAAAGTGTCAAAATATAACAATGTTCATCTTTAAACGAACCATCAGTCCTTGCACGGATTCAGTATGGTGAAAACACCATAAAAAGTGAGTAAAAACTCTCTACTCTGACAGTCAACTGTCATGGAATTGAAACAAATTCATTACGGTTCGTCTTCAATCTAGCCAAAACAACATCATTCAAGATGTGTGAATCCCTCAGCCTTTATATATATTCATAAAATTATACTATTTACTTGTTGCAGAAGATCTGCCCCAGCATTAAATTTAGTAATAATTTCAGTACGTTAAAACAAATTAAAAAAATGAATTAACATTTATGCAGAATACACAACAAAATTTACTGAATTCACGATGAGCATTTGTACAGATCAAATCAGATGAGTTGAGTGTTCAACATTGTCAAGTAGCTCTTCAAATTATTGTGAGATACCACATGAAATGATTCCAATTACAGACTGTAAATGTTGTCGCGGAAAACATTAATTATAGGTAGGTAGCCTCGGCCATTGGTTTAGTGTAGTTTTTTGCTCTTTATTGAGAGGTGTGTTTTGTGTATTCAAGTTGATTTGAGGATCGGTACTTAAAAATTATTAACTAATCGATGAGTGGAGTGAATATAATAGGAACAAATAATTTTCTATAGCAACCTCCATTTGGGTTTTACCTTGCTCTAGGCAATTTGGGTATCTAAGGTATCCTCTGAAGAGTTTTACTCTGAGAGCTCCAACAATCCAATTGGCACAGAAGGTTATAAAGGTTATTGAAGTGTTATAAAATAAGAGAAGAATTCGAAAACATAATTTATTTTGTAAATATGTTTCTACAATTAACTAACTGTACCATACTAAAAAATAAATGAGTACGTTGAAGATAGACTGGTGCGAGTTAGGTAAATGAGGTATAATTTCCCGATCTAAATTCAAATAATAAATAGTTTCTTATTGATTCTACTAAAACCAAAATTTAAATGAAATAACCATTTATTTATTAATTTGCTTTAGTCTGCTTAAAAGTAAAATTAATCTTTTGCTCAATCTCACTTAAAGTTTAAAGCTGGACACTAACTTTGGACAATTCTTACATTAAACTGAACAAGCTTCTTAATCGATATACCATCAAATAAATGAAACAATGAATTATTTAAAATATTTTAATTTATATTTCTTCACTCAACTTCTCACCAGGTGCTTCGCGTTGTAGATACTATTGCTACCTCAGCATTATTGCCCGAGTGTTTTCCTTGACGTCGCTCAGGCGTTCGACAGGGTGTGGCACGAGGAACTACTGTTTAAGCTGAGGGAGAATCTTCCTCATACATACTACCTTATCCTCAAATCCTAACTACAAGCTCGATATTTCAGAGTCAACTGTGGAGCAGCAGACTCTGATATCCATCTAGCTCGAGCTGGTGTTCCTCAGGGCAGTGTCCTAGGTCCTCTTCTTTACTCCTTATACACAGCAGACATACCTCAACACCCAAATACCATTCTTTCCACCTTTGCTGACGATACTGCTGTCTTATCTTCTCATTCCGATCCTCTTATCGCTACACGAGCTCTACAAACACACATCAACCGCTTACAGGACTGGCTTTTCAAATGGAGAATCCAAAACTAACATTACGAAATCAAAGTTTATAGTATTTACTCTCAGACGGAAAATCCTACCTCCCATCATCTTGAACCAAACTCCTATACCAGCTGTGGACAAAGTACGTTACCTTGGACTGTACCTAGACAAACGGTTGACATGAAATCCCCATACTAGACTGAAAAGACAAGAAACTAACCAACGCTATAAACTTCTGGCCAAACGTTCGAAACTCAACCTACATAACAAAAGACTCTTATACGTGCTGTTACTGCGACCTATTTGGTCTTACGGCATCGAAGTATGGGGATCGACTAAGCGTTCCAATTCTTTACGCCTTCAGACTTTACAATCAAAAATGTTACGAAAACTTCTAACGCTCCGTTCTAGTAACGGGAATTTTCGTTTTTTGAAAAAAATATTTATTTATTCATCTACATTAATATTGTCGCCTTCAAAGTAGTCCCCTTCGCATACAATACACTTGTGCCAGCGCTTTTTCCAATCCTCGAAACACTTCTGAAACTCGATCTTTGTGATAGCTTTCAGCTCTTTCAGCGATTCGCTTTTAATGTCATCTGTGCTTGTAAAACGACGGCCTTTTAATGTTCTCTTTATGTTTGGAAATAGAAAAAAGTCACATGGAGCCATGTCTGGCGAATATGGAGGCTGGGGCATCGTTAAAGTTTTGTTTTTGGCCAAAAATTCACGAACAAGCAATGAAGTGTGAGCAGGTGCATTATCGTGGTGCAAAATCCATGAATTGTTTTGCCACAAATCCGGGCGTTTTTTTCGGATTGCTTCACGCAAACGGCGTTGAACTTGTAGGTAGTACTCCTTATTGATTGTTTGACCTTGTGGCAAGAATTCATGATGCACTATGCCATTAAAATCGAAGAACACAGTGAGCATAACCTTCACATTCGACCGCACTTGTCGAGCCTTTTTCGGTCTTGGCGATCCAGAATGCCTCCACTGGGACGATTGAGCCTTAGTTTCGACATCATATCCGTAAACCCATGTTTCGTCACCTGTTATAACACGTTTCAGTAGATCCGCATCGTTGTCGACTTCATTGAGTGACTCTTGAGCAACTTCCATTCTCCGCTGTTTTTGTTCGAAATTCAACAATTTTGGAACAAATTTTGCTGCCACACGTTTCATACCCAAAACATCCGAAAAAATTTCATGGCATGAGCCAATTGATATGGCAACATCATCAGCGACTTCTCTGATTGTGATTCGGCGATCGTTCATAACCATTTCTTTCACTTTTTTCACGTTTTCATCGGTTGTTGATGTGCTTGGACGTCCAGGTCGTTCGTCATCTTCAACGTTTTCGCGGCCATCTTGGAAACGGTTATACCACTCGTAAATCCTTGTTTTACTCATAGCAGACTCACCATATGCCTTTATTAACATTTCACACACTTTATTTCATTTTTTACGCAAAATTTAATACAAATTCTTTGATCCATTTTTTTTAACAAACAAAAATCGCCAAGCTCGAAAAACACGTCTAACCTTAACGGCTGCCACTTAAGAAGTAAACAATGAATATTACTGAAAATTTTATCGTACTTCAGGGGCATGTGTACCAACATAATAAAAAAAAAAATTTACAATCAGACTCTCCAAACCCGCGAAATTTAAAAATTCCTGTTACTTTTTGAACACACCTCGTATTTCTAACCTTACCATTCAAAATGACCTCAACATCCCTTTCAATAACGACCTTACTAAAACTCGTTTCGTAAAATTTCATTCCTTTACAGCAGCTCATCCTAAACCTTTAATTGAACACTTTACTTCTTCCACATTACCAGGTAATCCTCCAAGGAGATTGAAGAGAAGATGGCCCCGCGACCTACTCTCCTCATAAGAGCAGTACAGTGCATCTGTTCACGTTAATGGAGTGTCGCCACTGGGTGCCTTCTCCAATCTTCAATCAAGACATTATATTACATCATTGTTGCAACAACCTTGATGCAGTCGCAAATTTCAATAAAAGATTAAAAAAAAAAATTCTTGAATCAAAGTAATAATGCTAGCTGTTTAAGCCAATAAATCTAAACACTTGTCTAATTTTAAACTCTCTTTCCACCATTTACAATGTCCTTAGTTCTTCGCCCATTCGTCGAGACTTATTATGTTCATTTAATAAAACATAATACGTAGTTTCTTTTTACCCTGTTTTTGTCGAAATATGTGCTGGTATTGATCAGCCTGAATACCCGTAGGTTTGAAAGAAACGTAGAAGGGCAGAATAGTATTATACTGACAATCATTCTTACAAAACGCACGAACCTGCAGAGGATATATGATTTGGGTGCAGCGAACTCATAGGCTAATTCTAGCTCATCTCATTCACCACTCACTTAGACACTTCTAAAATTCGTCATTCTGTCATGTCAAGGCCTATTTTGAGGCAGACAGTAGTAGAACAATACATAATAGTAATTTAAATACAATGACTTGAATATTTTGAAGTAAATCTTCGATTTTAGCGTTGCTCCGCTTCTAAAAAACTCGTAAGTAAGTACATCACTACCCATTCTTGGTTTCTGTAATTTAATATTAAGTTTTTTAAAACTTTAAAAGTGTAAAATTTTTGTTTTAAGAATATAAAAACAAATTTCTTTCTGCCAAGTTGGCATACAACAATTCAATGTTTTAGTATTTTTAACAAAAAACGTACACTGAAACCTGGAAAGGATCTTATATCGATAAAAAAACTTTCATAACTTTGTGTTCAATCGATATTGATTTGGAAGAATTGCGCTCTACTTCTTGTTCACAGCCACATCTTTGCACCATATGGTAGAACTCAGCAACAGAACTTGGAAGAAATATATAACTTTAACTTTAAATCCAAGTCCAAAAGACTTGATTGAACTTGAATTACTTTATCCCGCAAAATGTACTCTTCTAAAAGTTTTTGTATGTAAATTCACTTGCAAATCTAACATCATTTTTCCGATTCCCTCAAATAAAATGTAGGTAAATACTCCAAAGAGATGTGACCAAAGTTGCCCTAAAATGTCCTCTAATTTTTAGTTGTCTCATCAGCCAACTTGAACGACATTCTGGACCAATAATAGCAAAAAACTGAAACAATCTTGTCTGGAAAGTTATGAGTTTGCAACTAATTTAGTTTGTCGTACTATAACAGTATATTTATTCTTGACGGCCCATAAAAATAAGTAAATATTAAACATCCTAGATATTTGATAAATTTAATTAAATAATTTCCTGCAGAATTCCATTTCATTTGCTTCATTATGTTTGGAGCTTCACAAAAAAGAAAATTAGATTATACTGGTGTGAGTGAAATAAATAGAAGTTAAAATGTAACTAAGATAAAATCAAGAAGAGAAAGAAGAGTAACGGAAGTTGGAAAAAACGTCGAAAAAGGAAATGCTAGGTAACAACATCACTAAGAAATTAGGTGAAGTTTGATACTGTTGTAGGATGGGATGGTTTTTAGGGTTGGCTGTTCCCTTCATTAAGCTCTAGATCAAAACCTGCTCGCCCTAAATTACACTGAGTGTTGCTCGCTCAATATTATTATTCTCAGAAGTTTGTTCTGCCCTAATTGCAACTCCCTTTTTATATTCTCTTTTCACTTGACAAGAGGTAGTATCGCAATCGTGCCAATTATCTATACGAGGTGTAGCTATTAAATAACGGGACTATTGCTGTAAAAACATTTTATTTTAAATTTATACATATTTAGTTATTATCACCTTCAATATACACCCCTCCCCTATCTCTACAACGCTCCATGCGAATTTACCATTGTTCGATACAGTGCTGAAAGTCTTTTACTGTGAGCTCCTGCATGACGCGTGCCGCTTTTTCTTACACAGCTTCAACGGACTGAAATCATGTTCCTTTTAATGCAGATTTGACTTTGTGGAACAGATAAAAGTCATATGGGGTCAGGTCAGGCGAATAAGGCGGATGGCCTAAAACTGGAATGTTATACTTGGCCAGACAATGCAGTGTGAGCTGGCGCGTTGTCTTGATGGAGAGCCCATGACTTGTTCTTCCACCAATAGGGTCGCTTTTTCTTCCTTACTCTTTCACGGAGTTGAGCAAGCACCTCACGGTAGTAATGTTGATTAATTATAATTGATATTTTCATCCGTTTTGGACGTGGAAGGGCGACCCGGGCGGCCATCATCTCCGACGTCTTCTCGGCCATCTTGGAAACGCTTGAATCACTCAAAAACTTGTGCGCACGTGATTAACATTCATCACCATAAACTTCTTTTAATAAAAGATAAGTTTCAGTAGCGGTTTTACCCAGTTTCTTGTGAAATTTCACGACAATTCGTTGCTCTACTAGCAAGTGTAGTAAATCATGTTTTCGACAAAACGAAACTAACACCTCTTACACCGGTTCCGGTCAGACAGATTTCTCTACAAACACGTGAGACGCTGCCATCGAAAGAGGAAGGCTTTACGCCGCACATCTGTCGGTCGTTAGGATTTGGCGCATGCACAGTTCTTCTGTAGCAGCATCAGTCTCGTTATTTAATAGCCACACCTCGTACCATTCAAATTAATGAAAATATTTAATTTTCCATTCAAAGTTATTTTTATTTCGTTTTTGTAATTGGTTATTAGAAATCTTGATAATATTCTATAGTTTACCAATGACTGTGTACATTTCGTTGTTTGTGTTTCCTTTTATTATCTCAAACATACTGAGGACACAGTTCTTGTTCTCGCTTTTGACCCTCTCTTCTCGTAATAATCATTTACTCCAACTATTTACTTCCTGCATCATTGGCAAGAAATGGAAGATTGATCATTAAGGTGATGAAGTGAAATTTGATAACGTTCTCTAGATCTTACGTCAGAGAAGAAACATCATCATTGCTTGCAAGAGTTTCTAATAACGTGGAATGAATTCAACAATTAGGAGCCTGGGCGATTATATTGTACGTAGTGAGTTCTGTACCCATTATCTATGTCCCGACGTGTAATATTATCCTGTAAATGTAGTCAAGTCTGCAGTAGTCCGGAATAATATAGATTCTTTTAAAAATTGGTTAGTTCTGCACTAGTGGATAATATCGTTGATTTCATCTGAAGCGTTGTTATTTCATCCCAAACTGGTTTCATATTTTCATCCAAATCATCACAGGTAGATTAATTAGTTTGGTTTTGAGACTTTACTTGTATTTCCATCTAGTGCTAGACTTGCTGGCTCTTAATAAAATATATTATTTTAGATCAAAGCAAAATTCTTGTTTTAACAACTCCCCAACTAAATGTTTTTCAAAAATTAGGGAACATTTAAATAAATTAGGGTTAGAAATTTGGAGATATGAACCAAAAAGAAAAGGTAAATCGAAAGAGTTCCTGTTTTGTTCCAAAGGTATCGTTCTAGATGTCAGGAATTTGCAAGTCCTACCTACTCCAGCCTTGTGGAATCAGCTCCGGTGTTGTACGATGGGTTTAATAATCTACAAATTGTTGCGCCAATAATAATAATAATAATAAATAATAATAATAATAATATAGGGGAAGGGATTAGCTATGAGGTTAGCATACTGGACTCCCACGCGGAGGTCCCGGGTTCGAATCCAGCAGCTGACCCTTAGATTTTCTCTTCCTAGGAGCTTCTTACAGCTCACTGTCCGGTGATGGACAGTGTTGTCTGTAACGAGAGAACACTGTCCGGAGGCCGGCAGTGCACTGGAAAAAGCTCCGGGCGCTAATGACCTCAGCTGTTGATGCGCCAAAAAAAAAAAAAAAAAAAAAAAAAAAAAAAAAAAAAAAAAAAATGTAAATGTTGCTTGAAAAAGGTAATTTTGAAGAACATGTTTAGAGAAGCTATCTATTGATGACACTTTAATGTTGAAATAGAAACTAGCTGCCATTGAGATCTTTTTTCAGAATTCTTGTAGATGTCTTTAGCCTTATGAGAGGAGTATGGAGTTCTAATGTTTTCTTGGAACTTTTAAGATTTTGTTTGAATTGTTTCATTAATAAAAAGTATGTTAGGGTCGGTGTATAACGTGAGGTTTTAAACGTAGTAAGATGTATCAGTAATGTACCTTAGTATATTACATACCTCTCTCACAAAGGTAACAAACTGATTATTGGTTAAGTACTAAACTGAGGTTCAATTTTTCGAAATAGTAGAATTAGAAAAGAATTTTGATTGGCTGCATCAAAATCTACGTACAAAATCTACAAACGACCAAATAAATAGACAGTCACGGATTATGCAAAAAGTGACAATACATTTAGATTTCTCACAAGTTCCCATACCGCTATTTGTGCCAAATATTTGTTTTAACAATTCTGTATAGTTTAGTTGCAAATCAATTTGGTTATAACCAGAGAGGATTTGCGCTCCACCGGCTGAATAAATATTTAAATACATTTATTTTATACAGAGTAGAATTATTTCTGTTGATAAAATAGAAAAAAAGTTTACAAATCATTTGTTTGAATACAAATTTTAATATTTAAATTAAATTGTTTATTAATAAATAAATAAACATTTAATAAACAAACGCTATAATATAAAATAAAATTGAAACAAAATAAACAACGCCAATTATCTTTTATTGTAAATTTTAAAATTCTAATAAAATAACAGTTGTTTGCTAAAATGAACAAATCTCTTAACCCGCAAATCGATCATGTACTAATCGATTAAAAATCGATGATGCCCGCGTTTCCGATTTGCAATTAATTAGAAAGCCATTCAGTCTTAAACCTAATTTTGTCCATTTTTCGTCGATTTTTATGTGGCCGGACTCATATATTGTAATGTAAGGGTGGAACCTTAGTTTTCAATATTGGTACCTAAACTATTGACTATAATTTAACAAATCGTACTTTGTTGAAATCTTCAATACTACTCGTAGTTAAAGGCTATATGGATAGTGATTTGGCTCTTTAGAAGCGTGGAGCGGGAGCATATAGTCTTAGAGCTTAGTCTTTCTATAAACTGCACAAGTTTCTATGCGAATCTCCTCAAATGATTTCAATCGAAATGAGGTTTTAGAGTTTCTTCCTCTGTTTCTGTTGGTGTCCTAAGGTAATATAGTCTCTGCCATGATAATTTTAAATTCTTTTTGATTAATTCCCTTTAGATTTTAGACCGTCCCTTTTAACAGGCTAAATAGGAGGCATTTAGGCATAAATTAACCCATTTCCCCTTAATTAGTTTTTCTAAAACTGGGATTGAAGTAATTCTCAATTTCACAGCTCCTCCTCAGGGCTGAGATTTGGCCTAAAGGAGACATTCTCAGAACATCTGAAGGCTTACCTAGTTAATGTGAGAATGGAAGGCTATAGATAGCTTTGCGAATGTCAGATGGAGAAGGAACATATACTCTCTTTAGCCGGAAGGTGCTTTAAGGTTTTCGGGAATAATCGTCCAAATCTGCCTGTTTATATTTCTTCCTAGGGGAGCCCAAGAGAGGTAGGAGAGACTCTAAGTTAGGAGCAAGATATGTCATCCCTTGTAGTTGGAAGGGGAGGCTCCCGCCTGGTAATGGCTAACCTGATCTGCCACCTTCTTTCTTCGGATTTTCTTAGAGAATCTGGGAGGTCACTAGGGTTGATGGGATGTATACTCCCATTAAAGTTAACCTAACCTAAATTAGAGCCAGTTATAGATACTGGACATGACTTGGCGTCGAGGAATAAATTATAACTGACTACCGGCTTTTTCCTCTTCCTAAAACTTTTCTGGAGATCTGGCCTCCCATTTTGATCTGGAGGAACCATCCGTGAAAACATCTCGGAAGAGTTCCCACGCTTCCTTGCAAAAACTTCCTTCAGAATCTCTTAGGGAGAGCAATGCAGGAGGGTTGTTGAATGTTGGGAGTAGTTTCCTCTTTGGTACCACACTTACTTCTGCTCCTCAAACATCCTTTAAAGGTGGACTGTTTATTCACCGGAAGTTCTGCAGGGTCTCACCTTGAACTTTTCTGAAGGAGACTTTTGCTAGTCTAACTTTAGCCAACATACTGACAACAGCCCTTATTGATTTCACCTAGACGAAACCTCTTACCATAGATTTCACAATAAAATTGAAACACACCAAACCAAACTTATTTGTGAATACTTCTGGTAAAATCAAGATTTGTTTACAGAATTTTTGCGTGGGGAAAGAGCGTAGATTGCAATGAGGAGGAGGATTTCAAACATATAATAATGATATGTCCACGTTATGTAGTAGAAAGGAAACGAATGTTTGACGACTTATACAGGTATTTAGATGCACCATTTCGCTACGAAGTCATAATATTCTCCACCAACATCTATGTGCGCTTAAATCTATAGCAAAGCTAGCAATGAAATATGAATGCATTTAAAAGTTATAGCCGATTAGAATGAATGGAAGAAAATGATTAGAGAAGGATTACGTGATTTTAATTTCGGTTAAGCTATAAGGATGGCAGGAATATCGAGTACTGATCCATCCATTAGCTGTAGTTTATGTAACTAGTTGTATATAGTAGAGGGATGAATGTGTGAAGCGAATGTATTTATAAGTAAGAATGGAGAGTGAGTGATATTCTAGAGATAAGCACCTAGACGATGCTGGCTGTATGGCGAAAACCAATGCCAAAAAAAAGGCCTGATCGAGATAAACGTTTTTGAAACATCATCATAATAGGTTAGCTCTAAATTTTATATTTTGGCCCAATAATATGAAGTGATATGAATAGTAAAAATGAATGACTACCAGAAATTTAAAAGTAATCTTAGTTGAAGAGCGGATGATGTGAGCCAAAAATGGTGTAAGATTTGAAAGAGCTTGTTAGAACGTACTTGTCACGTTCTTATCCGAGAGCATTATCAGCGAGCAATAAGAGCGATGGTTATAAAAGCTGAATTTATCTCTTTAGTACGGATGGCAGCTCCAGTTAGAGTTGTTTCCTTTGGTTGTGGATTTGTGCCAGGATGTTTTGGATTGACGACATCCCCGACTAAGTAGCTACATGATAGCTCATTCATCAGTTAGCTAATGTTCAGTTTGTAGCTGTCAGCCAATGGAAATGCCAACTTGATCATCTGTGTGGCGTGTATATTATATACATTATTGATTACACCATGATGGATGGGACTGTCTTAATTAAATTAAAAACATTTCTTCAAAACATTCAACAGCTGTATATAAATAAATTGTTTCAAACTATTAACTCTATAATAAAGTTAAAAATAAATAAAATTCGATAATCGAAACATCCTGAGGGATATATGGTGTAAAATAAAGTAAGGCTGTGTAAGTGTTCGTGGTAAAATATCGATTAGTTTGAAAACGATGGTAGAATGTTGCAAGAGAAGCTTGTCAACTGGGGGCTCTAGTTCAGACAAGGTAAGACAGCTTAATAATCTCCTTCTGCCAGCTTTGCAGGGCTCGAATTCCTATCGTCAGCCCTTTAAACGGAACATCTTCCCTTTCCATACATCTTACGCCTCAACTTCCCATCATTCTTTGTCTTCTATAACGGGGTTTGCATCTCAATATAGACTATACATATCTCAATCACAGTTTTGAACGCCCTGTTTGCAAGTTATTTCTTTAATATTATTATTTTTGTTAAATATTTGAATATAGTTGGCTTTTTAAACAATACAATTATTAGAATATAAAGTAAAGTAAAAAATATTTTTTCAGGCGGGGCTTTACGCCCAACTACCAATTAGGTGTCGTGGACGGAGGCAACTAGCAAACATACTTAACTGTAAATTTCTTTTATTAACCTTTAAATAAAATCCAAGGCCTAAGACCGGGAATCGAACCCAGTGTACCACAATGCATATTAGCTTTGCAGGTCTCGCCTCTTAACCGCTCGGCTATCGTGGCGCCTAATTATTAGCATATATATCAATGGTATATTTAGTTTTGTCAGTGGTTATGAAGCGTAAGTGGGGAAAAAAAGTGTTAATAGTAAAGTATATGCTTCGCCCTCATCTACGGCACCTAATTGGTAGTTGGTACGGTAAGCCCCGCCTGAAAAATACCAAGTCTGCCTTACAGTATACTAAGCAAACCAAACAAATATTATATAAAATGAACTTCTGAAATTATCACTGGCCATAAAGTACGTCCTGCTGTAAATTGGGTTTTATCCGTCGTTGATCTGTTATCTCTATGGGTCAGTGGTGTTGTCCAGCCTCAGTAGTTACGTAGGTTATCTAGAAATATGTATATAGTTCTGTTCCGTAAGGTCTTTTAGTGTGGTTACGTCCAGTTTTCTGTTCCGTATGAATCAAGGTACACTTGCATGGCGATACGCGGCACCTAATTTAGGAAAATAGGCATTCTTAACATATTAGGGCACTTGCGAACGGGAAAAGCTTAAATCAGAATTAGTCTAAGCAAAGATGTATACAAAAAATATAGAACTATGTGGTTTCAGTGGTGTCGGTCGGTTAATAGAAAATAGAGCTAGCTGACAGTTTGCTAGCAATGGCAGTGTGATGACGTTAAAAGACTAACAGTAACTAAAATTTGATGCTATTGCTTTTTGGTGATCACAGCTCCATTTGGTCTTTTCAGCTTTAGGGCGTGTAACCTAGGAGACATTACTTCCAGTTTCGAACAAACTCTTTCGGTTTGAGAAAAAAAATGTTGTGGCATATGAAAACCAGGTCGCCATTTGCTTGAATTTGTCAACCATACAACATTTGCACCAGTTATTTCCTGTAAAACGTCAATCAACCTGAGGCAAACCGTCAGTCAACTTGCGAGGCACTATTTTCATCAAGAAAAAATATTTAGAATGATCTTTTAGCAAATAGTTTAGAAATTCGTCTTGCATTTTCCTAGAAGAGACTGTTCAGTAAGAATTTTTGATTCATAAGGTGAATACTACTTTGAATGTTCAAGTCATTCACTTATAGATTTCTATCTTTCCTAGTGGAGGGCAGTTTTCTTTTCATCTTGCGATATAATCTTCCTGTTACGGCATCCCGTCGCTTCTTAAAAGGATTTTTTTTAAAAAAAAAATTTATTTGTTAAGGAACACCAGCGCTAGCTGCACTATTGGTAACAATGACAATAACTGACACCATAACAAACTCACTAATTGAGGGGAGAAGTTACCCAGCGATAACACTCCTTAAGTCGTCTCCAGGATTAGCTACTCTCTTCAGAAGAGAGAAAATCGCGAGGCCACTGGCTGATTTTAATCGTCTGGGTGGATGATCTGGAAGGAGATGAGATGATAACTGGCGGACAAGAGGATTGGAATGAGAGTGCAAGTTTTGATGAAAACTGTAATTCGTTGCGAGTTCGTGCAACCTGGACCTACAAACCAGGAATTTCCAGGTCTGTGTGGATGGTTAGATTTGAATCGTAAAATGGAGCCGTTAACGATAGTGCGGAGAATTTTAGACTGAAGCGATTGAATTTGTTGAAGATTGAAGTGTTTCATTGAACCCCACAGCTCAATCCAGGCGAGTTTTAGTATAGAATTCTTAAAAGGTTAAATTTCTAATTCAATCTGCGTGCGTTGATTTTGTATGCTGCAGTTACCTACGAGTATAATAGAATGTAACAGGCATTCCAAAAACTACGTTTTCTTTTTTGTTTTTTAGATAACATTCTGCTAAAAGTGATCAATATTTCACTAACTTGAATAAACAGAAAATAACATCTGGAGAGTGCGTTTTTAATATTTCACAAAGATTATTGAAGCTAAAACAAGCGCACAACGCGAAATACGATTTATCTAAAATTACATATTCTTAAAATCCACTCGGTCTTGTTTTTTGTTTTTTTTTTGTTTTTGTTGAACTTTGGATGAATAATATTGAGTGAACGAACCCATTTACAGAAACTAGGAGAAAACTAACCGGGACAGAATCAATTGCAAATATTTACTTGCATTTCCAGAGAATGCAACTTTAATGTTTGTAAAGTGCAGTATTATGTGCTCTAGAGTTTTGTTTGCACTTTGATTGCAATCCGTATTTGACGATATTACTAGTATTGCAAACAATAAAATGTAATATTACAGTTTTAAGGCGCCACGGTAGCCGAGCGGTTAGAGGCGAGACCTGCGAAGCTAATATGTATTGTGGTACTGGGTTCGATTCCCGGTCTAAGCCTTGGATTTTATTTAATGGTTAATAAAAGAAATTTACAGTAAGGCTGGAAACATAGTGGAGCGGCGAGCAAAGCGGCGATGATAGCGAAGAGCGAAGCGGCGAAATCAAACAGAAGTTAACATATGGGACCGCGCATAGTGGCGAGCAAAGCGAAGATAGAGCAACTCTATCTATTTCTAGTTTTTGTTTTTGCCGCTTCGCTCTTCGCTATCATCGCCGCTTTGCTCGCCGCTCCACTATGTTTCCAGCCTAGAGTATGTTTGCTAGTCGCCTCCGTCCACGACACCTAATTGGTAGTTGGACGTTAAGCCCCGCCTGAAAAAATAGGCGATTACATTACATTACATTACATATTACAGTTTTAAAACAAGATAGTCTCTCTTTTTAAAGCAAAAATCTTTTTAATAAATTCTTGTTTGCAGTTACTTTAGATTACCTATTTAATTACATTTTACGTTTTATCTTTCATACGGACATTTTATACTTTTTCTTAATATTGATTAGGGGAAGTTTTACCACAATTTCACTATTCCAAAGTTTAACTTTTTAGCAGAAAATGGAAGGGTTGGAAAATGCGCAACTTTCTCTTTTTAAGAACTGTTTCTTCTTTCATGTCAAAAATATTGAACGAGCTTTTGATCAAAACTCTTCAAGCCGGAAATATGAGGTGAACAAAATATTCTTTTCCCAACTTTTTTTCCCCAAAAATAAGCTCTTTTAAACTTTTCTTTAAAACGTTTTTTGAATTTATTTTATGTCAAAATTCAATTCAATTTATTTATTTGTTATAGGGGTAGACCCCCATACAAAGGAGCACGGTGGTGATGGTATTACAGTTCAATAACATATAACTATAAACAAACCAAAATTTAATAATTACAAATACAGATTAAATAAATGAATTATCTTATGCAGACTAAAGTTATATATAAGTTTTTATAAAACCATTCATACTTATATTGAAAGAAAATGTCTTAATTTCAAAATGCATGTTACTTATTTATACAAAACATGAGCTGAATTGATAGTGTCTGGGTTCAACAATTTTTTCATATGTTCCCCTACATTATCAGAATGGTAATACTCTCTAACAAGGATTATAGAATGGGTATTCAACAAGAATATGTACCAGGTCCTCTTTCTTTTGTTACCTACATAACCCACAATCCAACTGAGGATCTACGAGGGTCGTTTGAAAAGTGCGTGCAAAAATAAAAACTACTTAATTTTTTGGGGTAAACCTTTTTTATTTTTCAACATAGTCTCCTTTTAGGCTTATACACTACGTCCAACGCTGCTCTAGTTTGTTGATCCCTTCCGAATAATAGGATTTGTCCAAGTCTGAAAAATAGCCATTCGTTTCTGCAATCACCTCCTCGTTTGAATAAAATCTTTTTCCCGCCAGCCATTTCTTCATATTGGGGAACAAATAGTAGTCCGAGGGAGCCAAGTCTGGAGAATAGGGGGGATGTGAAACGAGTTGGAACCCTATTTCCATTAATTTTGCGACCACAACTGCTGAGGTGTGAGCTGGTGCGTTGTCGTGATGGAAAAGGACTTTTTTGTGGGCGTTTTTCTTGCAGCTCGGTTTTCAAACGGTCCAATAACGATGAATAATATGCACCTGTAGTAGTTTTACCCTTTTCCAGATAGTCGATGAGGATTATTCCTTGCGAATCCCAAAAGACAGTCGCCATAATCTTTCCGGCCGAAGGAACGGTCTTCGCCTTTTTTGGCGCAGATTCCCCCTTGGTAACCCATTGTTTAGATTGTTCTTTGGTATCAGGAGTGTAGTGATGTATCCATGTTTCATCCACAGTGACGAAACGACGCTTAAAGTCCTGCGGATTCTTCTGGAACAGCTGCAAACCGTCCTTGCAACACTTCACTCGATTTCGTTTTTGGTCAAGCTTGAGCAATCGCGGCACCCATCTTGCGGATAGCTTTGTCATGTCCAAATGTTAATGCAAAATATTATGTACCCGTTCATTCGAGATGCCCACAGCACTAGCAATCTCACGCACCTTCACTCTTCTGTCATCCATCACCATATCATGGATTTTATCAATGATTTCTGGAGTAGTAACCTCAACAGGGCGTCCAGAACTTTCAGCATCACTTGTGCCCATATGGCCACTCCGAAAATTTTGAAACCACTTATAAACTGTTCTAATCGAAGGTGCAGAGTCACCATAATGTTTATCAAGCTTCTCTTTAGTCTCCTGAGGCGTTTTGCCTTTCATAAAGTAGTGTTTAATCAACACACGGAATTCTTTTTCGTCCATTTTTTGAAAATCACTCGACTTCCTCGATTCAAACGAATGCCAAACACAAAGAAATAGACCGATCTGGCTGAAACTTGGTGTGTGTTCTTCCAAGAGATGCTACTAACTAAACATAACCTTGATAGCAGTGGTGCTATCTCTCTGACTTTGCACGGACTTTTCAAACGACCCTCGTATTTTGCTTATTAATCGATCGTGAGTTAACTTTATTGAGTATTTTCCACTTGTCCTAAGTTGGAATAATAATTTGCTATAATTAAACGGCATTTTGTAAGTTAGGTACAACTGTGTTTCACTTGAGGGGTTAAAAACATTTACATAGTAGCTATTATACCTAGACTGTTGAATACTTGTATTATCCAAATTAGTTAAATACTCTCGGTACAACTTTAAAATTTCTGGAATTTTCTATTTTAAATTAAAGGCATCTACAATATATACTATACCAGATCGGTTAATTGGATGCAGGAGATCTTTTAGCTGGGCTGCCCAGTTAAATCGCGAGTCCCGAATTAAATAACGAAATTCTCAACAACTTCCAGTAACATATTCTTGGTAATCTTTGATCAATCATTTCCAAAATAACTTTATGTCAAAATTACTTCTTTTTTTAAAGACGTGCTTATGAATTCTATAACTTTGTGGTACAAAGTTTGAACAATTCACATCTATTCTCATTGTTTGTTTGTTTGTCTTTGTAAAAGTATGTTAAACAAAGCCAACCATGCTACACTTATCTCTTGAAGAGAAATGGAAGCATTAATCCATACTCTTCAGATGGCATATGAAGTCGAAGAAGATAGCCACAGTAAAAAAAAAACTAATGACATCGACTGCAGACATCATGTAGAATCTGTCCGGTCGATTCCTCTAAAAGAAAGAACTGGTGTATGGACATTTAGTTCGACTGAAGAAATGAAAATTAAATCTCAAAAACAAATTAATACTTCGAGCAAAACGAACTTAAGCTTCAGTTCAGACAACTTAGCACAGATAAGAAAGTTTTAATTAGGTATAATTTTACTTATTACTCTCTTTTTCTGTCTCCAGTTTTTTTGATTATATTCCCGAAGATTCGATCAAAAACTGTTGGTTTGTCTCATAATTTTCACATAATAATAAAATACCAATTGTTTTTGTTTAAATTAATTTTTGGGTTTTTACGTTTTTAATAAAAAAAAAAGGTCATCTTTTAGATACAATGAACGGTTCTAATTTCATCCAAATATCTTAGGTATTTGATAAAGAAAGAACTGTCTTTTACAACTGGCGGCACATGAATGGTTGAACTAATTGGATCGGTTAGTGTCGTCACCAGTCTGTCAACAAAGCTCTCTGAGTGTTATATCATTAGATCATCAGTCTCTTAGTTAACTTCGTAACTGCCATCTCTAGATTGTAATAAGGCACTACTTAATCAAATAGGGTTTGTCTTAAATATCCTAAACTACTTGTATTAGTTTCTCTAAATTTATTAAATAAAAATAAAAAATTTAGCGGACTGAAAAAGTAATTGTTAATAAATAGAGAGTTTATTTAAACAAATATAAAAGAAAACCCGACGGCAAGACGTGCCCCGAAAATGAGGTCATGTTTCAAAAAGTTTAAAACCAAAATTGCTTTACAAAAGTTTAACAAATAAATAGTTTTAACCCGTCCCGTCGATGTTAACAAAAATACAGGATAAGATACCATGCATTCTAAGAGAATGGTTATCTTTCCATGGTCCTCATTGGAATTTTCTTTTGCCCATCATAAATTGAACTTAATTTAGTTCTTAGTTGGTGTTGTAAATAAAATACCATAAATTAGAGAACTTGAAAGAAATTCTTTATTACTTTAGGAATATTCACATTTTGGTTAAAATACCTCAACATACGAGGTGTGGCTATTAAATAACGAGACTATTGCTGTAAAACATTTTATTTTAAATTTATACATATTTAGTTATTATCACCTTCAATATACACCACTCCCCTATCCCTACAACGCTCCATGCGAATTTACTCCATTGTTCGAAACAGTGCTGGAAGTCTTTTCCTGTGAGCTCCTGCATGACGCGTGCCGCTTTTACTTTCAGAGCTTCAACGGACTGAAATCGTGTTCCTCTTTGATGCAGATTTGACTTTCGGGGAACAGATAAAAGCCACATGGGGCCAGGTCAGGCGAATAAGGAGGATGGTCTAAAACTGGGATGTTGTACTTGGCTAGAAACGTCTTGACAGACAATGCAGTGTGAGCCGGTGCGTTTTCTTGATGGAGAACCCCGTGACTTGTTCTTCCACAAATCGGGTCGTTTTTTTCCTTACTCTTTCACGGAGTTGAGCAAGCACCTCACGGTAGTAATGTTGATTAATTGTAATCGATATTTTTATCGGTTTTGGACTTGGAAGAGCGACCCGGGTGGTCATCATCTCCGACGTCTTCTCGGCCATCTTGGAAACGCTTGAACCATTCAAAAACTTGTGCGCACGTGATAAACATTCATCACCATAAACTTCTTTTAATAAAAGATAAGTTTCAGTAGCGGTTTTACCCAGTTTCATGTGAAATTTCACGACAATTCGTTGCTCTACTACATGTGTAGTATCATGTTTTCGGCAAAACGAATCTAACACCTCTTACACAAACGACGGTTCCAGTCAGACAGATTTCTCTAGAAACACGTGAGACGCTGCACAATCGAAAGAGAAGGCTTTACGCTGCACAGCTGTCGGTCGTTAGGATTTGGCGCATGCATAGTTCTTCTGTAGCATCATCAGTCTCGTTATTTAATAGCCACACCTCGTAAAGTACCTTCTTTGTAAAAAATGTTTCTTATTTTTTAAATTTGTACTTTTTAATTTAAATTGTTCTTTTAGAAGGATGGTTAGTCCTGTTTTCTAATCCCTGATGGCACTTTATACTTCATTAATGACAATGAAATGAGCTAGAAGAAAAACGATTTTCCCTGAAATTATGATTTCTTGCTCAAATATTTTCCAGTTTAGCTCGGTTACCATGAAATTTGAGCTGTAGAGATGTAAATAGTTATTTACTGATGCAAAAAAAAAGTAGCAGTCTTATTTTTTATAAAATAAAAAAATTGTAAACGCTGTTACAAAAAAAAAAGTTCCGTTTTTTGGAGTTATTGATACACCCACTTCTTCAGAAGATAAAACAGATGAATTAGTTGAGCCCACTTTTTTCAGGTCTGGGACACCTGAAAACGTAACATTTCCTGTAGAATTCATGATTACAATATTACCTTTTATTAGGCGCCACGGTAGCCGAGCGGTTATTAGAGGCGAGACCTGCTAAGTTAATATGCATTGTGGTACTGGGTTCGATTACCGGTCTTTAGGCTTTGGATTTTATTTAATGTTTAATAAAAGAAATTTACAGTAAAGTATGTTTGCTAGTCGCCTCCGTCCACGGTGCCTAATTTGGTAGTTGGACGTAAAGCGCGCCTGAAAAAATAGTCATTACTTTACTTTACTTACTTTAATATTTCCTTTTACGAGGTTGAAGAGAATCTAATAATAATTTTAAAATATTTGACTTTAGCAGTAAAATACAAATATTATTGTGCAAAACTTGGTAACATTCCTACGTTCCACAATAACCCAAAATCTTTGATCTGTGAGCCTAATAATTTAGCAAATTAGCCTTTATGTAATTACAATCGGCTGTTTGCTACGAAGTAAAGAATTTAACTATTTTTTGTTATAAATTGTTTTTGGTAAAATTTGTTTTTATTGGTTAAAAAAGGGGAAAAAATGATTACTAACCATTGAAAATTGGCTAAAGTCCAACTTCGTACATTATCGCAATGGACGATGTCATCAATTATAACCCTACTTTGAAAAAGATACAAATTGTGTGACAATGGGAAAGAAAATAAAAAAACTAGAGATAGATTTTTAATTAGTTAAATGGAAAATAAAATAAGTGAATTTACGTCCTACATAGTACATATAGTGGCCAGTGGTTTCTGTAGAAAGGGAGGTGAGCCCCAGTTTCATACATAACGAATTGTTACAAATTGTTTTGCAACTAGACCACACACACACACATTCACACAGACAAAAATATAGGCGTGTCGGTCTGTCTAAGTGCAAAAGTACTTTATATGCAGAAGAGTATTTGGGCGAAATTGAAAAACCACTATAGAGCCTTTGTACAGTGTATATATGGGTTTTGCTGCCAGAGAAACGATTTAATCCCAACCCTAACATTCTAACTCACACAACATTAAAATAGAAAAATATAAAATACAATGAAACCAAGGTTTCCAATTATTTATAGAATATGGTTTACTTCTTGCCTTTACTAAAATGCCTAAGGTTATAAATTATAAAATTTATTCTGTACTTTGGACTAGATGTTAGTTGATTTTAATGCAGGATCATTCAAAATCGACCCAATTTGGATCGTTTGTTGAGTAGTACGATTTTGATAGCTCAGTATAGTAATTAAATTTCATGATGGTTGAGTCAGGTTAAGGAGGTTTTCCATGAGAGGGCGTTTCTCGAGGTAGAGTCCGAGATATCGCACTTTGTATACCGGAGGGATAGGAATCTGGTTCAGATAGATTGGAGGGAGTATCCTTGTAATTAAGGGTAAAGGTTATGTTGTGAGATTTTATTCTCCATTTGCGAAAGCATGGTTCGAGTATATGAAGATGAGACTAGATGGATCGGATTGAGTTCACTGGATCTGAATTAAGGGATAGGATACCCGTATCATCGGCATACAAATTAATTGAAGTGTTGGGATGGAGAGGAAGATCAGCTTTTATACAGGATATAGAGGAGTGCTTCCTTGAGGAACTCTTGCGAAGATTGGGTAAATAGGAAAGAAAGAAGAGACTTGGATAACTTGTAAGAAGCTGTGTATGTTAGGTAGAACTCTTAAGGATAAGGAAATTTATGCTAATGGGCTGAGGCCATACTTTGTTGAATGCCTGGTTGTCATCCTGATAATCTCATAAGCAATATTACTTCAGCTGGTGACAGTGTCCATCATCACACTGCGAGCCTAGTAGATAGTAGAGCGACAGTTTGTAAATCCAAAACTGGTGAAGGATAGCAGGCGGTGATGATAGGATGTCTTGCCGACGAATTAGAAGCAGCCTCTCATGCTTTTAATCCGAGAATTGGCAGGAGACTGATGGGTCTGTAGGATTTGGGATAGTGGAAGGTTTCTTTTAGTATGGGAATCAAGCAGATGGACGAAAATTTCCGAAGGGTGGGAAAGTGAATCCGTTCTTAAGACGGAGTCATATATTCTTTGTCTATAAATTTAAAATTTGGCTTACATATTATTAATATAATTGAGGTCACATGAAGCATTAGTCAATTGTCCTACTATCAAATTGTATTTCTTAAAGTTTTAGGAAAAATAAAAAGTATAACACATAAATGAGGTTCAATCCCAGTATTTTAACAAAAACAAAATTCGAAACAGTTCGCATAGAAAGAGAAGGTTGAGAAGGAGTTATCTGCTCCACGCTGAGCATTTCATGTAGATGTTAATATACACTCATATTGTAATGTTTTTTCTTGTCCTTTTACTAAGAAAACTTTACTTACACAACTAGTGCCTGCCACTAGTTATTTTAATAATATGTGGGTTTGATTAAATAATAAAACTCGCTAAATTTGTAAGTAATAACCTGATTTATTAACACATTACCTTTACTCACATTAACATTTACTAACAACTAACGCTATTCATTACAGTTACCATTTACAACAGTCACAACAGTTTACTGTTACTTACTCACTACGTAACGCCACAAAACTGTTCCCCGACTGACCACTGGTCCGCACTGCACCGAATTGCACTAGTCTCAGCTGCACTAACACAGCTCTACTCAGCAACTGACTAATTGTCCAACTAGCTACCACTGAAGCACTCCACAACACTGACTCTCTCTACCTATGTCTCAACACTGACTCTCCAAGACTAACTCCAAAACTCACTGACTGACTAGAAACTACAAGACTGTAAAACTCTTAGAACTCGATTAAAAGCTCGTTAAGAACTGATTAACAACTCTAAACTCTAATAACTCCTTAAACAATCTAGCCCTTTCCTTTCTAGTTCAGGTAGAGACCGGCCCTTTTGTCTACACAGTGGTGGCCTGATACCGACTTTGGTCGCTTAACCCCTAGAACAATCTAGGCCTTTCTTCTCTGCCACAGGTAGATACCGCCCTTTTGTTTATGCAGTGGCGGCCTGTTACTGACTTTGATCGCTCAACCCCTAGAACAATCTAGGCCTTTCTTCTATGCCCAGGTCAACTTCGTTACAATATAATATATTCAGCCTTATTTCCCCATTTGAGTAATATCAACTCGAGTGTGGCCTAATGCGGGACGCGAACAACTCTACTAATGTAGGCCGGGATTAGGCGAAACAACTTCGTACATCCACTAAGAGTCGCATCATTTGGTGGACCACAATGTTAACCAAAGTCTACATTAAGATCGCTGGACTAGCTCTGGTGTTATACAACTTTCAAGAGGTCACTGCTATAACCAGGCTCTGATAAAAAGTCAAGGAAAAAAGAATTTTAAATTAACAATTATGAGTTTTATAAAAGTAATTTAGTAAACTCACATATATTTGTTAAACAGTTAAACCATTTTAATAGCCGAAGATTATTTAACTAAATTGAAAATGACAGAACAAAATTTTAAAAAATAATAAAATAATAGATCAAATTAGACTAAGAGAAATCTGTTTCAACAAGAGCAGAGGTTAATTGCACACATGTTTCACTAAATCTGTCTTCTTAAAGGCTTTATCTTCTCCATCAAACAGGAATGGCAGACAATAACACTTGATGGCAGACAATCGCCTTTTGTTGACATATATTACAAGCTGGCCATTCCTTAACTAGCTCTCACTTAAAATACAAAAGTTCCGCTATTTTTAGAATTTCCTCTCATTTTTGAATTTAATAATTTTTGACATTGATAAATATTTCCTCGCCTTTTCGTCTCTTTATCTTTTACTATATTATTGGGGCTGCAACACTGAGCGGACAGATTTCAGTTATGATAAATTTAACTAATCATTTGGTTGAATTGAAGTAGATTTAACTTAAAGTAGATCTTTTACCTAAAATTAACGAAATTGAATCACAATTTAATTAAATAAGAATAAAATTACTATTGTAAACAAAATAAAGTAATTTTGAAAAAAAAATAGAAAAAAGTATTGTGGGTAGATGTTGCGTGCTAAGAAATAAAATGAAGGATTTGGCACAATCCGGACAAGTGGAGACACTCTCTTAAAATGAGAAGAGAACAAACACAGGGAAAAAGAGAGCCAGCTATCCAGGCCAAGAACGTTAATCTTGTTGGATGGTGTAACCTCAGGGACAGTTTCCAAGTAAATTCAGTTTAAATTCCACAAAAACCAAAAAAGATAAACAAATATACGAGGTCTGTACATTAAGTAATGAGACTGATTTTTTTAAATTTTGTTATTCAAAAAGAATTACAATTCTACATTGTCACCTTCAAAATAACTTCCTTCTGAAGCCACACAGCGCTGGAGACGTTTCTTCCGATACTGGAATAGCCTTCAGCTGGTCGGTTACAGCCGTTTGAATGTTTTCAACTGTCCCAAAATGAGTTCCCCTTGAGGTAATTTTTCAACTTCGGGAAGAGAAAAAAGTCACAAGGAATCAAGTCAGGCGAATAAGGAGGCTGAGGAGCCACAGGAATGTTTTTACTGGCCAAAAACTCTGGTTTATTGAAATTGCTGTGTGACAAGGAGAATTATCGTGATGCAACACCCACTTGTTCTTGATGTTTGGTCTCACACGAATGACCCTTTTTCGAAGTTATTTCAAGAACCTGTAACCAGGGTAGCTTGAAATATAAAATAATAATAATAAATAATAGCCTTAGCACAGGGTAGATGGATAGATTTAACCCGACAGGGTAAAGTCCATCCAAATAACGCTACCTGCGGTGGGCGAGGTGAAGCACTCCGCTACCAGTGCTCTCGGCGTATGGTTCTTATGTATTTCTTATGTTGTATCTTCTTGTGTGACAAATTAGTGTACATTTTGTATTATATATGTTATCTATTACCTTCAATATATGGTTGTATCTTATGGGAAAATTAGTGCGATTTTTGGTGCCTACATACGGATCCCTTCCTTCCTCACCTGGTCTGGCCGAGGAGGAAAACTTATTTTTTGTGAACTGGAAAAGCCAAACAAATATACGAGGTCTGTAAATTAAGTAATGAGACTGATTTTTTTAAATTTTTGTATTCAAAAAGAATTACAATTCTATATTATCACCTTCAAAATAACTTCCTTCTGAAGCCACACAGCGCTGGAGACGTTTCTTCCACTCCTCATAGCAGTGCTCGAACTCCGATACTGGAATAGCCTTCAGCTGGACGGTTACAGATTAACATCTTAGTACCTTGAGCCACCGGAGTTTTCCGGGTCATAAAAATTTGGCCCCACGTTGGGGTAAAAGTATTGATACTCGGTAAAAGTATTGATTGAAAAGTGTTCATTAAACGAGTTTTTGGCCAGTAAAAACATTCCTGTGGCTCCTCAGCCTCCTTATTCGCCTGACTTTAGTCCTTGTGAGTTTTTTCTCTTCCCAAAGTTGAAAAATCACCTAAAGGGAACTCATTTTAGGACAGTCGAAAACATTCTCAAATGGCTGTAACCGTCCAGCTGAAGGCTATTCCAGTATCGGAGTTCGAGCACTGCTATGAGGAGTGGAAGAAACGTCTCCAGCGCTGTGTGGCTTCTGAAGGAAGTTATTTTGAAGGTGACAATATAGAATTGTAATTCTTTTTGAATACAAAAATTTAAAAAAATCAGTCTCATTACTTAATTTACAGACCTCGTATACATAAAGTACTTACTTATTATTAATAAATTATTGACTTGAGAAGCGAACATCTGTAGCGAGTATCCAGTTGTCGTAGATTCAGCTAAAGTTTTCGCCAAAAAATGGTTTAAATTTTATAAATTCGCGTACTTATCAAAAAATGGAATGACACATCAAACGTTAGTAAGTGAATCAAAGTCATCGAAGTGCACTGAGTTGATTCTGTTCACTAATGACCCCCTTGTAAATCAATTTTATTTTATATTCAGAATTTCGATAACAAATTTCAGCTTAAATAAAAATTATAGATTCTCTTTCTGTCGAACAGTAAAGCATTCCTACATCAGAAATATTAATTAAACTTTTTTCTACCCTACCGACTATAAAGAAAGAGTGGGAAGACAATTCACTGACTGTAACGACAATATCTTTTCATACCTTTGATGAAGTTTACATTTCTTGGTTATATAAATATTTGTTTACTGATGGTAATAAGTTATTTATTACAGTCTTGTAATAAATACATTTTTATTCTTGTAACATTAAATTAAAATTATTTAATAATGTCCCCCACCCGCCTGGTCGGGGCCTACCTTTTTTTTTATTGGGGGTTATTATAATTTTGGTGCAATGATAATTTTTGAATTTTAAAGAATGTGTTCGCTACAAAATACTGCCTGCTGCCTCAGCTTGGGACGAAGCCTTCTTTAAAAGGACCAGTTTATCGTTTAACTGATTAGATTGCTTTATTAGAATTAATATATTTTCACTTCGTTTTACCTTTTTTCTCAATTTTATGTTCCTTCTTTTAAATTGTATCAATTTTTTAATTTACCCAGTTTTCTTTTGTTTTGAAGTTTAACCACTTCATTCGCTAGCTTTTTACACAATTTATTTTTTATCTCGTTTTACATTTCACCTTTGGAGTCTTTTTATTTTCAGTCCAACGCAGGCTGTTCAAGTGGTTAGTGGCAACTTGAACAGAATACGAGGGATTCGACGAAGAACTTAGTTATCAAGCCCATGTTCAAAGCGGCCTTTTTATCCTTCTCTCTAACAACTTTTTTTAATAGAAATTCTCTAGTAAAAGATTCTAATGGTTTCCCTGTGTGTTAGACTGTTTTATTTTAAGTACGATAAGCTCTTTGTACATTTATTCTGTCTGACATTACGCTGCCAATATTTCATACAATGCACCTTAATCCTTATAAAGTACTAATTAATTTATCTATATATTCTATACAATGCCTGGCATTATAATATAACGTTATAAAACCTCTATGGCTTCCACTGGGTAACAAGGTTTTTTATACTTGTAACTATAGCCATTGTTTCTTCCTTTTTTAACCAGTGGATGTATTACAAATTTACTTCATTCTTTTGTGATGAATTAACTTACAAAACCGTTTTTATGAATTTATACTCTCACTCTATAAAAATGAGAGAATATTATATATCTTTTTTATTTCAAAATTGTTTGTACAGAATTGTAAGTTTTGGGCTCTTGAATAAACATCAGTATATCAAATCAAAGAAGTTACCGCAAACACAAACCATTGGTCTTGGTAGTCGTTTCGGGGTATTAAAATTGGTCTTGGTAGTCGCTTCAGTGCTGTAACATTCAAATTTAAAAAGAATTTAGGATTTGTGTAAAAATTATACACAACCTGTGGAAATGATGGCCTCAAGTTTAAGATAATTTTTCAAGTAATTTCAAAAATAGGTTTCAAACTTAAGGCAATATAAATAAATTATCAAAAATAAAGTAAATTATCAAAATGGCTGGTAATTACCAATCCCAAATGTTCTTTTCTTGTCAAAGTAAAGCCACTCTAGGTGGCACATCCATAACCTTGTTAATTACTGTTCAAATAGCCAGCAATATGTTCGGCTGCTTCATCATTTCAGCAATCTAATCATTTATAAACATCCTTATAACCATCAATAATTTTAAATACGATTTTAAGAGGAGCTTAAAATGCGGACAAAGTAAAAGAGGAAGAGCTAGAATACCAAAAGAGAAAAGGAAATTGTGTCGTCTGGAGTGCAGTTGATTGTGGCGAGCCTTTGAAGGAATGGTCTTCTGAAAGATTTGGAAATCATAACATTTCCATAAATAACTTTTTAAGAATAGGAGAACCAGACAAGGTGGATTACAATGGATCTTGCCGAACAGCTTTAGTGGTAATTACAGGGTATGTTTACTAAGTGAATTACAGAAATAATTTGAGCAAAATCTCCTGAGGAAATAAAAATTCCATTCGGCTATGTCTTGAAAAGGACCACTTACAAGTTATATCTGATGCTGCAGCGGGTAAAAGGACAGTCCTTTGAAGTTGCGCGCCATGAGGCAAGAACCTATAATTAGCCGTTGGGTTTCATATTAAAGTAAACAATGATACATTTCTCTTAGTGGTGGAAAATGAGTGCTTATATTGCTTTGAAAATGTTAGCAAAAATGGCCTAAGGTGACGAATGTTATTGAATGTTTGTAGAATAACTGTGGTAGAGGAATAACTGTGGTAGAATAGATTTACCCTTTTTTGGCCGACCTTTAAAGAATATAGAGAACTTAAGTACAGAGGTACTGTACAGAAGGACTTAAGTACAGTTTGGGAGTTCTTATTAAAGGCGAGCTTTATAAAGGTGTGCTTAATATCTTAAAGTGAATATCTGTGAAGATGGCGTCGTAACTAATTCAATGGAAAATCTGTTCTAAAGATTAACAGAATATTTGAAGAGATATTCAATAAGAACTGAAGAATATCAGACTCTTCGATTTAGTATTATTATCGATAATTATAGAAATCGGGCAGTAGCGTTAGGTCAGGTACTACCGATTAAATTAGCTAAAAATTGGCCGCATGTTTAATTCTGAACCACCGCATTTTCTCGAACGATGATCGAGCAGAAGGGACATCAAAGACATAGTAAAGCAATGCCTTTATTTTCGGGCGGTCTTTACCTCTAAATACCAATTAATTAGGTGTAGTGTACGTAGGCGATTAGCAAAAATACTTTACGACTAAGTTCTCATATTAAACATTAAATAACATCCAAGGACTTGGCCAGAAATCGAACTCACATCTCTAGACAAAGAAATAGAATCGATAGTTCTTTTGGTGATTGGGCTTTCAAATTCAGTAACTATGGGTAAATTCTTTCGAAATAGAGAGATATGTTTCTTCGTTAATTCGCATGTCAGGGGAGTATGGAAATAGATTGGTAAATTAAGGTGCATTAGCACTCACCAATGGGAATGAAGATGTACATCTATTGGGGTGTAGAATGCTATTAGGGAACGAGATAAGGGGATTTGAACGCAGTTAGTTATGAATCCATTAGTGACAATACCACAAGAGAGAAATAAATTGGATTTAAAGTTTAAATATCAACCTTTCTAGCTCAGAAAAATCTTCAAATTGCAATTTGGAACTAAACATGGCAGTATATTTATGCAAATATTGATTAAGTTTTAATTAAATAAGAAATGTAGAATTAATAAACAGATTTGATTAGGATGTAGCAGAGTGAAAACGAAGATTAATATGGATGCATCAATTGGAGAGGCTGTGTTATGGCGATGGTGGTGGTTTGGAAGATTGGGCTCCATTGTTGGAGGTTAGTGTGTGAGTGTGTAAGTGCGCAACACCTGAGTTAGTATGGGTGTGGTGTGTGCAAACTAGAGTAGTATATACACAGTGGTTGAAACTAAATATCAGTACGTGCCAGATGGGAAATAGTATCGGATATGGAGGCAACATTACTACCACATGGGCAGGGATAGGAAACTGTGCACTACTAATCCCTATGGTTATTGGCCTCCCCCAAAAGTTAGGATATATTTGCCACCCTATAGGGCTATCCAACACAAACTCCCTCTGTATTCGCTAACAGAAGTGAGATACCTACACAACCGTCTACTTGGACGATATTGGGCCAGTTACTACCGCACGGGAGGCGGCTGTAATACGCCCACTAAACATACAGCCAGCGTAGCTCGCTTCTCCAACAACTTCATAATGAACTGATGTTATATAACCTGTCTCACCTAATCACCTATATTTTAAAGCATTTTCTCTGCCAATAATACATTAAAAAATATAACTTCTCTCTTCTAAATTACAGTGACATAAATATGTGATTGTTAAATAAGCATAATGTATGTATGGAAGCTAATAGGCCTTTGGCGGAACAGTGGAGCGAGGTATCCAGTACTTTAATGAAGGCTATTGTTGATCATGAAAAGTGTAAATTGTTAAAAGCAGCTAAAAATAGTTCTACTCATTCAGTTTACCCCTTTTTAAACTTTTCACTTGCTAACCATTATCTGTGTACACAAAAATTTCAAAATTGTAAAGTAATTATAAAAGTAAGATCAGATAAGCTCAACTTAACATATAAACCGTGGTTAAACGATAGCACGCTCTTCTGCCCGCTTAGTAATCTGCCTACAGCTGAGGAGGACCTTTATCATTTCATGGCGGAGTGCCCTACTTTGGCGGAGTTCAGGATGCGTTTTTTTGGTTCCGCATACTTAACTTCGGTAAAATGTTTACGAGCTGGTAAACGGTTGCAACTGGGTTGCACTTAGTAAATTTTTGCACCACGCTTATTGCTATAGACAGTTATTAGAAATTTAAAAAATAAAAATAAATAAATAGAACCTGTATTTTGAGAAATGAATTTAATTTAATTGCAACTCTCTCTCTAATCACAATATAATAATCTCAAATCCATTTGTCATATAATTTAAATTTAGTGTAGAAAATATTATTGTTTCATTTGTAAAGAGAACTTTTGCTTAAAATATTTTGTCTATTGTACTGTTATTGTACGGAGCTCGCCTGACGGTCTTTGACAAAGGCATTCACGTTTGTTAAATTTTTAAAGTACCTTTTCTGTTGTACAATAAACGTTTGAATAAATAATAATATGTGATTTACGATGTGTTTTTCTCGAACTAGCATCATTTCGAAATTTTGTTCAATTCAAGCGTCACAGTAGCCGAGCGGTTAGAGGCGAAACCTACGAAGCTAATATGTATTGTGGTACTGGGTTCGATTCCCCGGTCTTAGGCCTTGGATTTTATTTAATGGTTAATAAGAAAAATTTACAGTAAAATATGTTTGCTAGTCGCCTCCGTCCACGACACCTAATTGGTAGTGGGACGTTAAGCCCCGCCTGAAAGAAATAGGCGATTACTTTACTTTACTTTTTGTTCAATTCACAAAGATTGAACAATGAGTTCAAAGAAAAGTTGAAAAAGCTAAATAGCGAAAAAGTTAATGAAAAACGACAATTTTTTTTATTGGTCTGGTCTTAAAGAGACTAACCTGGACCCCACAAATTGCACTTAAATTAGGTCATACCTTCTCTCAGACTGTTCTTAATTGACGGACACCGCTCATGTAACTCATCGTTTTAGCCCACTTTTTTTGCCATCCGACCCAAATTATTTCTCTGATGTCACGCTGAGACCCAATTGTTTATTTTATTATTTATAATATGAAGTAAACTAAGTATTATATTAATATTAACTAGTATTAGACTTCTAATTTATATTATAAGGTAAAAGTTAATAGTATTGTATATTCAAAGTGTTTCAACGCTCTGTGGGTAAATGACTCTCCCATCCAAAATTTACGTTAGCTTTGTTCCACTGAAAAATAATCAACAAAGTATTTTAGCTGCCAAAAGCAATGGGGGGTAACAATGTCAACATTACCTATAATACGAGGTGTGGCTATTAAATAACGAGACTATTGCTGTAAAACATTTTATTTTAAATTTATACATATTTAGTTATTATCACCTTCAATATACATCCATCCCCAATCCCTACAACGCTCCATGCGAATTTACCATTGTTCGAAACAGTGCTGGAAGACTTTTTCTGTGAGCTCCTGCATGACGCGTGCCGCTTTTTCTTTCACAGCTTCAACTGGGACTGAAATCGTGTTCCTTTTAATGCAGATTTGACTTTGAGGAACAGATAAAAGTCACATGGGGCCAGGTCAAGCGAATAAGGTGGATGGCCTAAAACTGGGATGTTGTACTTGGCTATAGAAACGTCTTGACAGACAATGCAGTGTGAGCCGGCGCGTTGTCTTGATGGAGAACTTGTACTTCCACAAATAGGGTCGTTTTTTCCTTACTCTTTCATGGAGTTGAGCAAACACCTCACGGTAGTAATGTTGATTAATCATAATCGATATTTTCATCCGTTTTAGACGTGGAAGGGCGACCCGGGCAGTCATCATTTCCGACGTTTTCTCGGCCATCTTAGAAACGCTTGAACCACTCAAAAACTTGCGCAAGTGATAAACATTCATCGCCAAAAACTTCTTTTAATAAAAGATAAATTTAAGAAGCGGTTTTACCCAGTTTCATGTGAAATTTCACGACAATTCGTTGCTCTACTACATGCGAAGTATCATGTTTTCGGCAATACGAAACTAACACCTTTTACAGAAACGACGGTTCCGGTCAGACAGATTTCTCTACAAACACGTGGAGACGCTGCAATCGAAAGAGAAGGCTTTACGGTGCACAGCTGTTGGTCGTTAGGATTTAACTATGTTTTTCTGTAACAGTATCAGTCTCGTTATTTAATAGCCACACCTCATACTACTAATGAATTACAAATCTTAATATTTTCATGATTCGTTTTAGGAATTTCTCATAGGTTATTTTTATTTTTTCATTTCATTAGCGCCTTTGCAAAGGTTAAAGAAAAACGCTGCTCTAGACTTTGGTTTGCTTCTATACTTAAGACTATTTACTGGCACGCTTTTCCCTAAGAGCATCTTTGTATAAGCGCTCATCTTAAGTATCTGATTTTCATCAAATAACCGAAAAAAATAGCATCAAATAACTGGCCGAGAAGTCGGGATTGTATTTTCAAAACGGGAGAATCATAGACAAAACTAGACGTACCCAATAAATAAGTTTGTATTCACTAGATTATAGACGTGTTTCAGGCTTTGTAGAGCTTTCAGCTGAACCAGTTTATTGTCAGTATGGAATTGGATTCTATAGATGTCAACATTTGGTTAATTGTTATCAGCTGACACCCTCAATAATTAATATCCCACTATTGTATTATAGTTACGTTGTCTTACTCAATGAACTATTGAATAATAAATATCTTTCATAGCAAATAATTAATTGAACATCCAGGGTTAAATTAATTAAATCATTCAATTGAGGAATCAAAGTTATTTAAATTTAATTGAAAACCAGGATTATTTACAGAAAAATAAATTACTTTTTATGAAAACGTTCCACAAAATTTTCAAATATCTCCTCTACATTAAAGTATAAAGTTGAAGGAACATGCTCCAGGCGTATTAAGTTGCGAGAACATTTACAAACATTTATCAAACAAAATTGTAGCTAGAAAACTGAAATTTTAGACCACCTTGTTATCATTACAATATTGTAACGAAGTTGACCTGGGCGGAGAAGAAAGGCCTGGATTGTTCTAGAGGTTGAACGACCAAAGTCAGTAACAGGCCGCCACTGCATAAACAAAAGAGGCGGTATCTACTTGTGGCAGAAAAGAAAGGCCTAGATTGTTCTAGGGGTTAAGCGACTAAAGCCGGTAACAGGCCACCACTGTGTAGACAAAAGGGCCGGTCTTTACTTTAACTAGAAAGAAAAGGGCTAGATTGTTCAAGGAGTTAGTGACCTGTGTAAAAGCCAGCTAAGAGAAAGGCCGCAGTTGGGGTGGTGGCATATGTGTTTCCCAGCCAGTGATTGACAGGTGAGAGTGAGACAGACGGAGCTGGAGAGAGACGGAGAATGGGAGGAGGCGTCTCACAGCTGAGGTGGTGGCAGTATGTTTTCTCCAGCCAATGAACGTCAGGAGGGCGTGGAAACTTATGCTCAGAGAGTTGGAGGAGGGCAGTCCCAGTTGGAGGGAGGCACGCAGTTAAAAGGAGGCCGACACAGCTGGAGAAGTCAGTTTTCAATTAAGTGTTAATCGAGTTTCAAGCAAGTTTTAAGGAGTTATTAGAGTTTATAGTCAAGTTTATGAGTTAGTCTTGGAGAGTCAGTGTTGCGGAGTGCTTCAGTGGTAGCTAGTTGGGCAATTAGTCAGTTGATGAGTAGAGCTGTGTTAGTGCAGCTGAGACTAGTGCAATTCGGTGCAGTGTGGACCAGTGGTCAGTCGGGGAACAGTTTTGTGGCGTTACGAAGTGAGTAAGTAACAGTAAACTGTTGTGACTGTTGTAAATGGTGACTGTAATGAATAGCGTTAGTTGCTTGTAAATGTTAATGTTAGTTAATGTTAATGTGTGAATAAATCAGGTTATTACTTACAACTTTAGCGAGTTTTATTATTTATCAAACCCACATATTATTAAAATAACTAAGTTTTTTTTGGGGAAAAACTTTACATTGGTGTCAGAAGTGGGATATGATAAAACCGCTAGACGAGTAAGTTTTGATTTTATTAGTGCGGGTAAATTGCCGAAAGTTGTGGAGAACTGACGAGTGTTATATGCCCGTGAGTGCCAGGAAGCAGAACATGGAAAAGTTAATAGCACTGATGAAGGAGATGAAACAGGGTCAAGATGAGATGAACAAGCGCCTAGATGAGGTGAATAAGGGCCAGGAAAAGATGAGAGAAGAAATAACAAGGAGAGTAACCAGGGAAATAAGTAAGATCCAAGACGAAATAAATGGAGAAATGGAGAAGAAAGTAAACCAGATATCAGAAGGAATGAAGAACGAGGCAGACAAGGTCCAAGAAGCCGACAACATTCGAGAAGAAGACGAAGGCAGCAAGGATGATGCAGGTAGTAGAGATGACAGGTCAGACTGTAGAGGTGTACGTGACCAGGTTAAAGGAAGAAATAGCCTTGTAGAAGTTCAAGAATCTGCGTGGTCAAAAGAAAGCATAGGAGCGCTGGAAAACTGCAGCGGACAGGAAGAGCAAGACCGAGGTAAGAGTACCATTATTGTTCAACCAGGAGTGGAATGGAGCCCTGAAGCGACCAGGGAGGAACAACTTCTGGGCGAGGACACGGGGTCTGTGCTCAAGTGTCAGGAGGAAGCGGTCCGGAACGAGATTGCACCCAGCAGTCGGGACGTACCGAGCTACTGTGCCCAGCGGAATTCGCTCGCCATTGAAATGGGCATTTTGTCGCGAGACCGGAAAAGTGTGGACAGGAAAGAAGAGGAGCTGTCGGGAATTCACGAAGGTATCACCGGGAGTCACCTTGGAGTGAAGAGGGCATGGGCCAAGCGGAGGCAGCGGTTCTCTTTGGTAGGCTACCACGAGGACGGTGTAGACTGGGGTAGTCGTAGCACCGAGTGGGTAGCAAGAAAGGGAACCAGCCGGAAAACCAATGGCGCCCTGAGGCAGGACAAGGTTGGGTTACCGCTCAAGAGGATAGCCTTCGATATGGCAGGACCTTCTCCTGATTCCAGAAGAGAGATACGCAACATTCCGGTTGTGAAGGACCACTTCAGTAAGCGGGCAGAGGCCCACGACTTAGCAGGTCAGGACTCGTCACCGGCATCGGCGGTCTACCAGATCCTCGGCGTCAGGAGGAAAAGGACAACGCCGCTACACCCTCACTCTGACGGCATGGTGGAGCAACTCAACAAGACTCTAGGAGGCCATCAGAGGACTTTGGGGAAAGATCAACAGGAGAATAGGGACGTACACACACACCCCATAATGATGGTGTACCGATCGGCAATTCAGAAGACCGAGACCGAGGGCCGAACACCTGCCAGCGTTGTGTTCGGTAGGGAGCTTCGCCTACCCAGTGAACTTTTATTTGGCAGCCCAGAGACGGACGAATCGGACGGTGACAGCTATGCTGGGGAACTTCGCCGTAAGTGGAGAGCTGCACGTGGAAAGGCACGCGGCAGGAAAAGACTAGACAGCGACCGGACGAGGACATCGTATGACAGGCAGGTCATTGGAAGAACGTTCCGGAGAGGTGAGAAAGTTTTGTCGTACAAGCGTGTCCGCAAAAAGGGAAAACCTCCTAAGTTGCTGGGTAGGATCTTACACCACTGTCTCACTGCTCAACGACCTGGTGTTCGAGATTCAACGCACGCCCAGATCCAAGATGAAGGTGGTACACTTGGACCGATTGCTGCCCTACATCACGAAGGAGACTTCTGTTCGGGACGAACAGTTCTAAGAGGGGAGCAGTGTAACGAAGTTGACCTGGGCGGAGAAGAAAGGCCTGGATTGTTCTAGAGGTTGAACGACCAAAGTCAGTAACAGGCCGCCACTGCATAAACAAAAGAGGCGGTATCTACTTGTGGCAGAAAAGAAAGGCCTAGATTGTTCTAGGGGTTAAGCGACTAAAGCCGGTAACAGGCCACCACTGTGTAGACAAAAGGGCCGGTCTTTACTTTAACTAGAAAGAAAAGGGCTAGATTGTTCAAGGAGTTAGTGACCTGTGTAAAAGCCAGCTAAGAGAAAGGCCGCAGTTGGGGTGGTGGCATATGTGTTTCCCAGCCAGTGATTGACAGGTGAGAGTGAGACAGACGGAGCTGGAGAGAGACGGAGAATGGGAGGAGGCGTCTCACAGCTGAGGTGGTGGCAGTATGTTTTCTCCAGCCAATGAACGTCAGGAGGGCGTGGAAACTTATGCTCAGAGAGTTGGAGGAGGGCAGTCCCAGTTGGAGGGAGGCACGCAGTTAAAAGGAGGCCGACACAGCTGGAGAAGTCAGTTTTCAATTAAGTGTTAATCGAGTTTCAAGCAAGTTTTAAGGAGTTATTAGAGTTTATAGTCAAGTTTATGAGTTAGTCTTGGAGAGTCAGTGTTGCGGAGTGCTTCAGTGGTAGCTAGTTGGGCAATTAGTCAGTTGATGAGTAGAGCTGTGTTAGTGCAGCTGAGACTAGTGCAATTCGGTGCAGTGTGGACCAGTGGTCAGTCGGGGAACAGTTTTGTGGCGTTACGAAGTGAGTAAGTAACAGTAAACTGTTGTGACTGTTGTAAATGGTGACTGTAATGAATAGCGTTAGTTGCTTGTAAATGTTAATGTTAGTTAATGTTAATGTGTGAATAAATCAGGTTATTACTTACAAACTTTAGCGAGTTTTATTAGTTAATCAAACCCACATATAAAATAACTAGTGGCAGGCATTAGTTGTGTAAGTAAAGTTTTTTATTTGGAGAAAAACTTTACAATATGTAATTTAAAGCAAAAATGTTTGGCCTTTACTGGATGGTGCTCCGTTTAAACTTGTTTCAAGTTAAACACTTTTTTTTAGCATTCAGTATCACTTAAATGCACTTTTTTCAGAAGATTTATATTCTACCTAACACTATCCTTTGAAACATTTGTTAGAACTAAACGAATTTTTGTTGTTGCTTTGTTATCACAAATTGTTTTATAGTTGTTCGGTATGAGAGCAATAGAACAGGAAATTTGTGATTGTTTTAATAATAAGATGGCTACTCGAATATAAAGATGTATTTTAGGGGGCCACCGGATGGAAACCCCTCAACAAATTAACTTTTTTCTCTTCAACGTGTACGTTAACTTGCTAAAGCAAAACCTGTTTGCAATTGACCAAAACTGAACAACTGGGCCATTTTTAGTAAATACTGGCTTTTTGGTTGTAAGAATCGCATTGATGTTTCATCTGCATCAAATTCTGAAGAACAATACTTTCATAGTATTTTCCCAAGCTACCCAATAGCCATCCATTGACTCGACTCAGGCCAGTAATTCAATTCATTACAAGTCATTATTGTTGTAGAAGGGCATGGTAGATGGATTTAAGATATGAATTTTTGAAATAGACTATAACTTTTAATTCGATATATTGGCTAAGAGAACATTACTGGAAAAAACTACCTAAGACATGGTCAGCTAGTGGAGCGTGACTGAAGTCTGTAAAGAGAATTGTTTTCGGAATAGAGCGCATATTTCTGGGTACCAACTATGGTAATAAACTTCTAGAGGAAGTCTTAATAAACTTGATAAAAAGTTTTAGTAGCATTAATATATTCTACGCCTTTTAAGGTCTAAGGCTGTGCTCTCCAAGAAGTTGGTAGTTGGTAACTTCATGTAGTATAGTGTCAGTTATTACCATCTTTGTCACCACTCTTAAGCTATAATAATGACAGCAATCCTCGACAATTCTTCAGTTTTCACCCCTTACCACTTCTCGCAACATGTATAACCTCGTTTTGCTTCCAGCAGAACAGTGATTGCATATGTATTGCCTACCCTAATGAACGCAGCGAGTGACCAAGAGCATTGTTAACAGGAAATGCGAAGTACATGGTCTGGTATTTCTCAGGCTCTGTACCGTATCTGTGGGAGAGGGATCCAAGAAAAAAACTTAAGGAGAATGGCCAACACTTCCGGGAACGCCATGAAGAGGCACCTAATTTACCTTCAATTTCATCCATTTGGTATGCCTTGAATCCAGTTTTTGGAATTTACAAAATATAATTTACTAGTTACGGTGTATTGTTTGCAATAGAAATTATTCCAAATATGTTCAATTAATATTGCATTGTAATAGTGCGCCAAGTGGAGGTATCTGACCTAAAAGCTTCAGCCGATTAAAATGAGAAATTGAACCGAACTTTACCGAGCATATTTTGATGAGAATGAATCAGAAAATTCTATCTTGTGAAAGAATGATAGATAAAAGGAAAAGTTTGAAGTAATATCACTGTATTAGACAATTTTCTTTTTGTTTTTTAATTTGAAAAAGTGCGCAACATCGAAAGTCCTTTGCTCCTTTACTAATCCGGAGAATAGAAACTTTACTATATTGCTTGATTTACTTTAACATCTAATCTAATCGAAACTAACCTACTGGTAGCCCTAACTCGTTTGTCCTTCTAACATAACTAACTAATGTTGGGGTGTACTACTCGATATTCTTCGCACCCCATAGAGATCTAGCCTAAATTTTAAAATCGCCTATTTACACAAAGATTATTACACCCGTTCATCCTAATAAATACATTCATTCTGATAAATATAAAGGGTGATCCATTTAAAACGCACCAATTGCTAATAACTTTTTAGGAAAGCGGAATTTCGATAAAACGTATGAAGTAAACTATATGTATTTTTTGGCCTAGTTTTCAAATTTTCCTCCCCCGATGCTGTATCTTTATTTTTCACGGTGTTACGGCCAAAAACCCGATTGGGGTTTCATATACTGGTTACATATACATTCATATACTGGTTTTGACCATGATTATGAAAACTTCATAAAAAACTGTGAAAAATGACGTCAACCTCGTTTCGATATCCCCAATATTAGTCGAGATATTTAAGATCAAAGTTACAATTTTATCTAATTCCTGAACGGTTTTCGATTTTAATTTTCCACCAGAAATACACGTTTTGGGAGGTCCTCTGACTGCAGAAAATGTTATTTGTGACGCAAAGAACAAAAATAATAATAATTAAAGATTTTAAAAAGGTAGTGCAATGTAATGGTTGTGGGTGAATCAGGATAAATTTGTTTTATCATCAAATAAAAGCGATCATCACAATCATTTTAATGCACCCAGTATGCAAGACTTCTTGATCTATGATTACGGTTAGAATATCTTGCCAAGGATGAGCGGGTTTTTGTTCTAGTGGTCAAGAGTGTGGCTTTGTAAGTGGGAGATCCCCAGTTCGAAACCCGCGCATGACTACACTTTTTTTAAAAAAAGTGATACAGCATCGGGGGAGGAAAATTTGAAAACTAGGCCAAAAAATACATATAGTTTACTTCATACGTTTTTTCGAAATTCCGCTTTCCTAAAAAGTTACTAGCGATTGTTGCGTTTTAAATGGATCACCCTGTATATACAATGAGCGAAGTACTCTAATATTCCTGTCATTCATTATTAGACAATTACTTCTATTTATAAAGAATTTATTTCATCAAAGTAAATTGTTTGGACGAATTCTCTGCTATTAATATGTTTTTAATTCAAAGGATTGTATAGGTCTGCTATAACAAGTATACAGTCCGAAGATTTATGCTTTTTGATATTGAAAGTAGCCGAAAGAGCGTAGGTGGAAAAGCCCCATTTTTAGGGAATAAGTTACCTAATACTTTGTCGATACGCTGCCTGAAAAATTTGTCACTTGTATCTAAAGTAGGCAGCACTATGAGAAAGTGGTTTGTGATAACGTATAGGTAGTTATTATTATTACTATTATTTTTATGACACCATTATGTACAGAGTCAATCTAACAATCAATCATAATTCTTAATGCAGTGCTGCAGAAGCGGAAGTGGGTCTACGGCATTAGAAGGAGAGAGCGATTGAGCGTCACATGAGCCACACGGTAGCCTGTTATCTCGGCAAGCCAGCTCTACAAGGCGGCACTCTGCAAGACAACTCTTCACAGCTTCCCGTGTCGCCTAGCTCCCAGGAGTGCAATGTTTCACTCATTTATCTTGTCATTTCATCTTCTTCCTCACTCTATCCTGTTTTGCTCACATAGTTCCTTGAAAGAGTACATTTTACTCTTTCACACTCATTTTACGTACCGCAAAACTAACAACTCAGTTTTAATACTGCCATTGTCTCAATCAGGTAGAATTGCTTATTCCACTGAACTGAATTGTGTTTTTACCAGAAATCACAGTTTTATATTGTGCATATACAGGGTGAACCAGTAAGTAATGTCCATAGCCCTACTATGTGAAGTACATCTGAAGCGGACTTCAAAGATGTATTGGCCAACTTCATATTTCCCACTGTTCTTGAGTGACGTCACTTTAAATTTTGTTTCTAAAATCATTATTTTTTGCGATAAAAATGTTATTACTCAGAAAGTTTTAGTGTGAAATTGGAGTAAATACAAACTAAATGAATTTTTGTTTAAGCACTTGTTTAAAATATTTCCTAATATTATAATATTTTAAAATATTTCTCAAATATTTCAGTGATATCAGAAGTAAATGTGTAAAGTGCAATTTGCCATCTTTGACTTCCTTATTTTAAGATAATCAACTTTAAAAGTTGACTACTGGTCCATCTAAAAGAGTTTTCAATGAATTAAACAACTTGATAACTAACACTGTTGAGTGCTCGTGAACACGTTTTCTTGCAAAACTAACGTAATTTCTCATACGAAGATAAAAGGAATCCTGGAAAATGATATACCGTTAAAAAGCCCATTAGGCAAGAAAACTTTTACAAAAAAGTGCCAGCACCTAGGTCTGTTAATGATCACATAAGAGCCTAATGAGTTTTCTTAAAAATTTCGATTATTTTTATTTTTCCAGCATTCGGAGGAAGATTGAGGCTGGAGAATGACTTATGCTTCCAAATGGTATCAATTTTTAGAAAATTTATCTGTCTTTCTAACCGTGTCATCAGAATCGAATTCGGACTAAAACTTTCTGAGTAATAACATTTTTATTGCAAAAAAGTAATGATTTTAGAAAAAAATAAAATTTAAAGTGACGTCACTCATGAACAGTGGAAAATATGAAGTTGGCCAATACGTCATTGGACTCCACACTTGGACTATGGACAATACTTACTGGTTCACCCTGTATATACTTCTATTTAAAAATACATTTCCTTGTACATTCCTTACAAAAAAGCCGCAAAAATGTAACTGTAACCTAAATTAGAGTTTGAAACAGTGTTTCATGAACTTATCTGAAGAGGGTCGAATTGCAGCTTACAGTTAACGTTTCTAAATCTGCATAATGTGAGCAGTCTCTGCTGATGGACCAAATCCATGCATTTGTGTTCTGTAATGTAACTTTTCTTCATTGTATGTTTATTATAAATGAAAATTATACACCTTTTTATTATTAGTTTTATATGAGCAGTTAACGAAGTACCACAAATGTCCAATTTATCAATAATCCATTGATAAATAAGTAGCATGGATAGGATCTGCATGATAGATTAATAAATGAGCATTTAACATGGAAGTTCTTTGCCTACATCGTAATCCCTTCATCCGTAACTATCCTCTCCTCGGAGACTGAGGTGATGATTTCCTCGCGACCTCCTGGTCAAACGAAAAACATGGGCTTACTTTGATAACCTTCATTCAAGAAGCCCATCAAGTGATTTTTACTTTTTTATGATTTATACAATATTTTGTTTTGTTTTTTCTGATTGATTTTCTGCTAAACTTGTACATTTATCATATTTGCTCGTTACGTCCAGTATAATACGCAATTGCAAATAACTTAATATAACTGCAACAAGAGGCTTGATACTTAGAACTGCGAGGTGAATGATACTAGTACACAGCTAATTCAAGATTAGATGGTATCTACCCAATTATTGGTAAACTTCCAGTCCAGATATTTATTCTAAATAAAAAAAAACAAGTCTACCAACATCACGCAGTTCGAAATTCCAAAAACCGGAATAGTAAATTACAGTTCAGCAAACTAAGCAATTTCAAGTGGCATTATTTTATAAAATAAGCCTAAAAAAATGGATCAAATGAACAAATATTTGCATAATCTATCAATTTTCCTCTCCAGTAACTTAAAATGGCCAACATACCTACTATTCCCTGGCGTTTTCAATATAATAAATGTATACATGTGTGTGTGTAAGCCTGATGTAACTGTTAGAAAACGGATCTTTCTTTTTCCCTGAATGGCGGAATGTTTTCCCAAAGGTATTCGTATATTGAACTTGTTATTGCAATTTTCCTTACAAATGTTTATTTAACATCCTTTTATTAAAAGCTATTTTAATGACATTTTCAATTTTCCTAAAATATCCATTATGCATACCATATTAAAAAAGCATATTTATTTAAATAACATTTATATATAATATATTTATGTTTAAAAACGTCTATATTTATGAAAATACGTTCAGAGCCAGTAAATCAGAATTTTAGCATCCTCCAGGGTACGAACAGAGCTTTTGCTCAGCGCTGCGTAAGAATAATTCGAAAATGACGAATCGTTGAATCGAGCATGTGGACGCTGAAAAAGTAAAAAAAATATGAACCGTTAATGGGCTTTTAGGTAATTTCGGAGACCTCTACAATACCTAATATTGAAAATGGCTAAACCGTAAAATCCCGCTATAACCGCAAACAGTATTGTTCATTGAAACAAATCAGTGCATTCCGACTACTTACTATTTCGCTCGTTTGAGCGGCCGTTTTAAGAGGATGCTGAAGGCTTCATTCGCAAACTTACTTGCCAGCTGTAAAGAAATAGCGTAAGGCATAGATAGGTACTACACTCTTACCCATAATGGCTTAGTTAATCCTTCGCAAGACCTATATCGTATTATTTCTTATTTAGCAGATCAACACCAGTTTCCAACCTCGCTGCAGCTTAAGAAACCATTCTCGAACCACCAAGAGTATCAGGTACGAAATAACTAGTGCTGCACGAGAACCGAGACCGAGACGAGACTTGAGCAACCGAGACCGAGACCGAGATCGAGACATGATATATACCTCGTCGAGAAATCTCGGTCTCGTCTCGGTTTTTCAAATATTAATTTTTAGCTACAAAATTATAAAATTGTGTTCTTTATTAATAAATAATCATTACGGGTATTGAATTAATTATTAAAAGTTATGATTTTATTATATATGTTCGATATTACTACATCTATTTGACTTCGAATTACATAAGTCAAGTAAGCAAAGTAAAGTAATCGCCTATTTTTTCAGGCGGGGCTTAACGTCCAACTACCAATTAGGTGTCGTGGACGGAGGCGACTAGCAAACATACTTTACTGTAAATTTCTTCTACTAACCATTAAATAAAATCCAAGGCCTAAGACCGGGAATCGAACCCCACAATACTCATTAGCTTCGCAGGTCTCGCACTATTTTCGTTTTTAAGATACTCTTTGCCCAAGCATTGATACATAAAAGAGCTTTTACTGAGTCAGAAGTTAAAGAAGATCTTCTATTGGTCATTATCATCGCAGCTTGCGAAAATAATCTTTCCGATGGCACTGAAGTTGCACAGATACTAAAAATATCTTTCGCCATTCTAGACAAATTTTTGAAGGAATTCTCAAGTGTTTTCCACCATTCTAAAATGTCAACGTCTACTGGTGCTTGGTCTAATTTGGTATAATTAATTATTTCTGTCTTCCATGCTTCGGTGATATTTGCAGATTTTTGAGCAAATGGTGCAAAAATATTGATGCAGTCGTCGTCGTCGTCAAAAGGTGAATCATCATATTCTTTATCTTCACCAACAGCCATAACTAATGGGGCGGGGAGTTTGTTGGGAGGTGTATTTTTTATTTCACGAATCGACTTGTTATAGGAAGCAGATATGTTATTTGGGTCTTTCATTTGGCGCGTTTTTAACATCTTTTTGAAATTATAGTATATAAAGATATATAACAGTAATAGTAATATATGATGCATTGAAGTGTAAGTAGTTGTCTTCTTTTACACACATTTTCATTACCAATATATAAATTAAAATAATTATTAGAAAATAATAACATTTTTTGAAAAGATTATTAATAGCAAACCACTTTTAATACTTAAACAAAAATTCAAAAAAACTGAGACCGAGACCGAGATATCTCGACGAGACCGAGACCGAGACCGAGATTTGAGCGACCGAGACCGAGATCGAGACTGCGTAAAGTCTCGCCTTGTCTCGGTCTCGTGCAACACTAGAAATAACGATAAGTACTCTTCACTTGATTGCAAGCAGCCGAATAGATTTCTATACTTTAACGTGACTTAAAGGAACAATGTATTGTTTACTGAACTAAGACACTGAATACTTTTAAGCTGTTTGCAGCAGCTATAAATAACCTTAATACAATGAGGTTGATCAAATATCAAAAGAACTAAGCGAACGTGTGTATATTTTATTTAAAATCTTCATTTATAAACGTTACAGACATAAAAGAATACAACAATCAAATTAAAATAATCATCTCTAAAGACAGTAACCATCGTCATAGACCGGACGGTGGAGTCGAAAAAAAAAATTCCCATTGAAATAAAAAGAATGTACTACAAGATAACGAAATAAAAAATGAACAATAAGCAGTATTAATGCAAGTGTGATAATTCAATATAACTTAAAGAAACAGAAATTAAAACTAAAATATAGAAATTAAGTATTAATACGTATTAATACTAATTAGGTATTGCGAAATTAAGAGAGAATGAGCTAACCAAATAGAAATACCTACTGTAAAGTTCTAAATTCTTACACAAAAATGAGATCAAATAGTACAATTAACACTACAAATAGTTTAGAACATGAACATACGCTGCTTTGAAGTAACTAACAATTGAGACCCAATAACGAGCATTGAGGATCCGATGTGTTCACGTACACAATTATATTAATGTCCAAATGGACGAAAACTGAAACTCTGTTATTCATTTGTACTTCTATTGAAGCAAAAATTACATAATTCGAAATTATAGTATTATTCGTATATATTATAGTATTGTGTATTTATGTACATGGGTTTACATAATTCAAATCTATTGTGACGCGAGAATACATCGGAATATTCTTGAACAAACTATTAAGTCAAACTCCAGATCATCCTAATATCTTTCTTCCAAAAAGCTGCTTGAATATAAAAAATAAATGGGCTGGAATAAATATAAATTGTCTTGAACAATTCTGGAGTTGAACCTTGTGTTCACCTTCAAAAATAGGACGCTTGAATGGTAAAACAGCAATTTGGCTATTTCTTAAGATAAAGAAATTAGTAGTAGATGATTTATTTAATCTAATCTTATTCGGAAAACGGGAAATATCAAGTTTTTCTAACACAATAATTACATGTATACATTCATTTGTTACAACTTATTTTTTCCTGAATTATCTTTCGACTAATTGTAAAAATAAATACTCAGAAACCAATTTGGTGGTCAATTAGATGTATCTTAATCAAGGTTATCAAGATAACGAGAGGTAAGCTTTCTTTATCAATCCTAGCTTATCTAACAATGTACTAATGTTCAGATCTTTGTTTTTTCTAACATTATATTTGTGATTGTATAGTTTACTATTTAGCCTTGCACATATTCTAACATAAAACAAATAGCATTCATTTTCTTTCTTGCAAGAGTAGATCATATCCCGGAAGACCATGAATTGGTTTGCTTACTTCTGTAATCAATAGTTCTAATGATGCCGTTTCTTATTAATAGAAATATTTCACTATCCCTTAACTTGCTCGACAATCTAAGATATTAAATCATTCTACTTGTACAATAATAAATTTTTCAGCCTTAAAATGAACAATCATTTCTAAGTTATCCCTGTCTCGCGCCTAACTTCGCCCTAATAATTCAACTTACAGTGCAAACGTCTAGAATCAAATATTACTTCACTGCCGACAGTATTCTTTTACAGATCTTCACCTGACAGTAAAGCTCCACGTAGAAAGTACCATGTGTTTTGAACGTTCAGAACTGATAATAATATTTGCACACTTCAACTATCTTAGCAGTTTTGAATGTATACTGTAGTGATCGGCAGTGTTAGGCTAGTTCTTCAGGAACTTAGAGCTACTTATGTCTCATGAACCAATTTTTCTGGATAAATATTTCAAAAGAATTATGGATTGTAATACAAGGTAGGTTGACTGCCAAGTACAATGAAGATAGCTGAGGCCACAATGGGGCAAAAAAAGGAAATCCCTATTCTGTTATGTTGCATTTCTTGTCAATTCCATTGAGAAATATTTCGTTTAATATTTTAAAGTGAAACGACTTTGTATATGTCCGTATTTGTAATCGTAGAAAACTTAGTTTAACGACAATTGTTGAAGTAATTTTAAAGTATACTGTGACAGACTAAAGCATCTAATTTAAACAACTACAAACTAAAGCATCTAATTTAAACAACTACAAACTAAAGCATCTAATTTAAACAACTACAAACTAAAGCATCTAATTTAAACAACTACAAACTAAAGCATCTAATTTAAACAACTACAAACTAAAGCATCTAATTTAAACAACTACAAACTAAAGCATCTAATTTAAACAACTACAAACTAAAGCATCTAATTTAAACAACTACAAACTAAAGCATCTAATTTAAACAACTACAAACTAAAGCATCTAATTTAAACAACTACAAACTAAAGCATCTAATTTAAACAACTACAAACTAAAGCATCTAATTTAAACAACTACAAACTAAAGCATCTAATTTAAACAACTACAAACTAAAGCATCTAATTTAAACAACTAAAAAGTTTAAAGATTTCAGTCGAAACTTCACTGACGTAAACGATAAAAGTAGAAAAACTAAAGAGATGTGCAATTAGAGCTTTATTTTTCTTTACACATTTGCTCATAGACCTTTTGCTGAAAATGTTTAATCTCGTTTATTAAGCATCTCACTGAGTATTGCAATGATAATGGCTCGCAAAAACTGCAGGTCTGGTTCAGAAAGTGTTTTTGTCTTGAAGCTGGTGTGGATGTTTAAAATTTAACAGCAATAAACTCTTATATTTTTTAGAATGCTAATTATACTAATTTTCAAATATAATAAATTTGCAATTGGCAAGAATGAGACATTGAACTGTTCAAATAAACGCCGGTTTTGTTCACATTAATTAATTATAAATAAATTCTAGATGTTGAAAGATGCAAAGTAAACTCCTAATGATTTATGTTTTTTCGATTAGCTAATAATACATTTTCCTTGTTTAATAGCTACTGCTTTCAACTTTATACACAAAATCTCTGGTTTCTACAAAGACTTTGTGAAAATAATCTTTCTGTTGAGTTCAGTTGAGGATTAGGCACATCTAATTTTCCTTCTATTTATAAGTTACTTTTAATTGGTAGTTTTATCATGCTAGCATACTTATTCATTAAGAACGTTGGTTTTCACTCTAATTATTATCAGTTCCCACGAAGCATTTCAAAAGAATGTACCATTTATAACAAATGGGAGGAACGTTTTTAAGATTTTCATTTGAATCAACAATAATGATAAACTTCTTTAAGTTATTTCAGCATTAGTCTAAAAGTTACACAATCTCTACCCTTCTCCGCCTTGGGTGCATGTTTACACCGATGGTTCTGCCGAAGGTGCAAACCGCAGGAGTCTACTCCAATTAAATGTTCTTGTTGGAAAGATGGCATCAAATTTTGATGGAGAACTGCACACCATCGCCATGGGGTTGGAAGAAGTTGTCAAAAGGGACTTCTGATAAAACTGTTTTACTTGTGGATTCCCAAGTAGCTATTTCAGCAGTAACCGGCTATGAATGCAAGAAATGCAAGGCACTCATGGATAGGTTAATTTCTCAAGGGAAGGAAGTTGGACTGTAGTGGATCCCGAATTATGTTGGACTCGCACTTTTTTCCAGCAGATCAACATTCAATTTACATTTTTGCTGATAGATCCTCCAAAAACCAAGGAAAGCTATCTATCTATCAGGCATTCATTCACTTAAACGTAATACTCTATACCGAAATAGATTTTTCTTATTCTAATCATCTTGCAACTTGCTGAGCTTACAATTTTAAAATCTATTCTGGGACCATCTGTAACAACTAAAAGAGATTCTATTTAAAGTGTTCTCCTTAATCTTCATAAAATACTAGCGACAAGATAAAACGTTGCATCACCGAAAGATGCCTTAAGATTACTAATGACCGACTTTAGAAATCCATTTTAGAAGAACATTAGAATCTAGAGAGTAGATTACCACTGTTCATCATCTTCTAGAGTCTTTTCTTTGGACCTCAATCCTTCCCCTGGTAAGCCAGCAATTTTTATTTATTTAATTATTATTTTTCATTTCCCTTTCAATTCAATCTGCAATAACAGAAATAAACTTTCCATTTTTTGTTGATGGAGTAGATTTTTCACTATTCCGCTATAAGTATTTAATCGTTGAACTGACAGCTCTTTTATCCTAACGCATACTCGTAAATACAGGCATCCCATTACATATTTTTAAACTTCGAAACAAACGTTTAGCTACTTAGCTATCCTTTGAGCAACAAGACAACTAGTCTTATCTAGCGACACTTTAAGCCTATTGGACGAGCACTAATTCCTCCACAGCTTAAGAGGCATTATGACCTTCTATCTTCCTTAATGACCATAACCAAATCGTCCGTTTAAGCAACATAATTATCAAACCAGTTATTTGAGTCACCAGTTCTACATTAAATAATGACTCGAAATATGACCAGATAATGTTAAATAAATAAGACTAAAATAAAGAAGCTGAAATACACTAGACAATAACGAAACAGCTGCCTTCATAATTAGTCGCTGAACGACGTTTTCCCTCTACTTTTTGCTTCTAATTTCTTTGAATTAATGTAACAATTTTAGGGTAATAGAAAAAGTGCTTATTTACTTATATTTATTTATGTAGATTTCTTTTTAATTTGACTAGTGGTTTAGGTTTGTCAGATGTACAGGATGATTTGTGCATTTAAACAATAAACAATCGTTTAATGTTCAACGAAATATATTTATTTATTGCAAAAAATAAACCAATATAGCTGCAGCCGTGTGTGCGTTCAGATAATGCTGGCGAGCGGATGCAGCATTACTGATACCTACTGAGCAATATCCCACTGGCTTTAGCTTTTATTTATTTATTTATTTCCGTTTTTTACACCCTAATAGCGTTACAATGGCCCAACAAGAATTTCATTTTCACTCATAAATATTTTTGTCAGTTTTGCTATGAGAGATGTACGGTTGGATGCTTTTATAGGGATAAAACTACTACTCCAGCTAAATGCTTTTTTTTATTTTTTAAAAATTATTTTAAGTTAAATAATAAAGAACTAAACAGAAATAAAAATATTCGCCATAAAATGCAGAGCTGATCAGTTATTTCGCAGAATTTCATAATTTTTACTAACTTTTGCTTAATGTTAATATAAATATTTTCATCTTTATTTACGACTAACTGAAGTACCTGGCGTTGTCCAAGAGTGAGATGGGATTTTAAAGGAACTTTAGATTGCTGATAAATCTGTCCGGATTCTGTATCTTAGTTTGCACACAACATAAAATCCGTAAAAGGATTTATATATTATCTACCAGTTTTTGATTTTTTTGGCAATTTTTTTTTTTTTTTGCGTTTATTGTGCTACAATCAGCGCGTTAGCGCTATAAGTAACAATGATTCAATGGAGTAATAAATGATAAGTAACGAGTGGAGAAGTTACCCAGTGGTAACACTCCCTAATATTTGGATGGTTAGTCACTCTCTTCACTTGGGAGGAGATCACGAGGCCACTGTCTTTTAAGACGTCTTGTCGGGTTGTCAGGAAGAGTTCTAGAAGAAAGATTTTTAGCTAGAGGATTTATATGAGATTGCAGGTTGAAGTGGAGTTTTCTGTATCTTGTTTTAGCAACTTGTGTGACAAAAGGAATGTTAAGGTCAGTGTGTATAGTCAGGTTTGAAACATAAAAAGGAGCGTGAACAATAGTTCGAAGTATTTTAGATTGTAGAGATTGAATCCTTTGGAGATTGGAGCGTTTGGTTGAACCCCACAGCTCTATTCCATACGCCCAGATGGGTTTCAAAATAGAAGTATAAATCAGTCTTTTGTTGTCCAGAGAGAGTTTTGATCTGTCGTCTAAGAGTCTTTTAAGTAGTCGATAGCGTCTGTTCAGTTCTGTTCTTTTAAGTCTAGTGTGGGGGTTCCAAGAAAGTCGTCGGTCTAAGTAAAGCCCAAGGTAGCGGGCAACGTTTACTATTTGTAGAGGTGTTAGGTTATAGATGATTGGAGGAAGAGTAATGCGCCGAAGAGTGAAGGTAATGTTTTGCGACTTAGTTTCATTAAGCTTTATAGCCCATTTCTTGAACCATTGCTCTAAAGAGGAGAGATGAGATTGCAGATTTCTGTGAGCAAGAACAGGATCATGATTAGTGGACAGTAAGGCGGTGTCATCTGCGTATGTGAGAAGTGTAGTGTTAGGATCTGTTGGTATGTCTGAAGTGTAAATGGAGTAGAGAATAGGACCCAGAATGCTGCCCTGTGGAACTCCAGCGTCGATATGTTTTAGTGGGGAGAAAGAAGATCCTATTTGCACTCGGAAGTATCTGTCGGACAAGTAAGATTTTATGATTAAATAAAACGTGGCAGGTAAAATATTTTTAAGCTTCCACAAGAGGCCAGTGTGCCATACTCTATCGAAGGCCTGCTGTACATCAAGGAAAACCCCTGAACAACAATCTTTCTTTTCAAGAGAGGATGCAATTATGTCCACTACTCGATGACATTTTGGCAAATATAAATAATTTTAAGTGAGTGCTATTCAATTCGAATCCCGCGAGTGGCTACAATTTATTTGTAGTGGAAAAAAAAAGATGTCAATAAATAAGTATAATAAATAGTTAAGTCAATATTAAGTAGAGCTTCCACCCCCTCCGTCCACAGTACTATATTGTTTGGTGATAAGGCTATAAGGACTAATAGATAATTGCAAAAATGAGTTCAGTTTAAGACAAACCAGTCGGTTGTAACTGTAGTCAGAAAAATGGCAGTAACTCCATTCGCCATTCTCAATCGGTAAAAGACACAGCAATCTAAATCAATCTAGAGATAGCTAAGGCATTGTATGACTTTTAAATTGTTAGCATCTTCACTGGTATTCTTAAGAAACATTTCGAGTCTAGCCAACCACTGCCACCTACCACCAACTTCTACTCAATTTCTTCCTCTAACTTTAAAATAATACTGTAACGAAGTATCGTCTAAAAAAAAGATGCGAAGGAAAAGAGCTGTTTTCCAGAGAAATTAAATTGGAATTAAAACCAGGGCTAGAGAAATATTTGTTCTGAAGATTCCCAAAAGGTTGGGAGGAAGAGAACTGGGCAGGAGTTTTTAGAAACGAGAGCGGATAAAGATCTATGATTCATCAGGAGTAAGGCCTTATTGGTCTGTTGTGTGCCTTGCATTTCTTTATAATAGTGTCATCTTTGTCATCATAGCCGGTTACTACTGAAATAGCTACTTGGGAATCCACAAGTAAAACAGTTTTATCAGAAGTCCCTTTTGACAACTTCTTCCAACCCCATGGCGATGGTGTGCAGTTCTCCATCAAAATTTGATGCCATCTTTCCAACAAGAACACTTAATTGGAGTAGACTCCTGCGGTTTGCACCTTCGGCAGAACCATCGGTGTAAACATGCACCCAAGGAGGAGAAAGGTAAATATTATTTCTGTGGCTTGGTGCAAGAAGTGCCAATGACAGATTTTTGTAAAAATGAATAAAAAATCTGTTTTGATATATTAACCATCCAAATTTTTCTTGCAAGGAGTGCCGAAGTCAATTTCAAAGTAGTAACTGAATTACTAAAACTTACTGGTGCCAATGTCAAAATTTGGCATCAATATTTCCCCCCTCCAGGTAAACCAAAGAGGACGTACACTCGTAATTTTTTTTTTTTTGACATTGGCTCTTCTTGCACCAAGCCACAGATTTATTGTTTCCATAGCAAACAATTCTAATTCATGGGAGAACTACTATGCTTTTTTATATCTCCTGTTAAGTTAGGTCTACCAGGCGAAGACTGCGGCTCTTTCCATGAAACAGAATTAAAAAAGGGTTTCCAATATTGTAAGTCTTAGAGCCCTATTTGCTCACCCAAGTCTCGAACTTCCCTCTTCAAAGCATTTTTGAGTTTTCAACCTCAATGTAGGCACACACTCCTACGTTTGTGAATGTGCGTAGGAAAGCTTCAACAGTGACATACTGTCTTTGTTGCTGGAAAATATGTATGCACTTTAAAGTCTTCAGCACTTCCGCATCCTTTAACTAGAGATGTAGAAAATTATTGTGGGTACATTGATTACGCGGATTGTTTGTTTGTGTAAAATTAAGTTATTGTTTACATGTGGCGCATGTGTAATTGGCCAAGGGTTGGTTAGGCTGTATAAGGTTTAGGTAATTTACAGGTTTCACCTGGTGTATCGATCCCAGAGAAACTGTTTATTACTTAACGAGGGTCGTTTGAAAAGTTCGTGCAAAGTCAGAGAGATAGCACCACTGGCGCGTATCGAGGTTATGTTTAGTTAGTAGCATCTCTTGGAAGAACACACACCAAGTTTCAGCCAGATCGGTCTATTTCTTTGTGTTTGGCATTCGTTTGAATCGAGGAAGTCGAGTGATTTTCAAAAAATGGACGAAAAAGAATTTCGTGTGTTGATTAAACACTACTTTATGAAAGGCAAAACGCCTCAGGAGACTAAAGAGATGCTTGATAAACATTGTGGTGACTCTGCACCTTCGATTAGAACAGTTTATAAGTGGTTTCAAAATTTTCGGAGTGGCCATATGGGCACAAGTGACGCTAAACGTTCTGGACGCCCTGTTGAGGTTACTACTCCAGAAATCATTGATAAAATCCATGATATGGTGATGGATGACAGAAGAGTGAAGGTGCGTGAGATTGCTAGTGCTGTGGGCATCTCGAATGAACAGGTACATAATATTTTGCATCAACATTTGGACATGACAAAGCTATCCGCAAGATGAGTGCCGCGATTGCTCACGCTTGACCAAAAACGAAATCGTGTGAAGTGTTGCAAGGACGGTTTGCAGCTGTTCCAGAAGAATCCGCAGAACTTTAAGCGTCGTTTCGCCACTGTGGATGAAACATGGATACATCACTACACTCCTGAGACCAAAGAACAATCTAAACAATGGGTTACCAAGGGGGAATCTGCGCCAAAAAAGGCGAAGACCGTTCCTTCGGCCGGAAAGATTATGGCGACTGTCTTTTGGGATTCGCAGGGAATAATCCTCATCGACTATCTGGAAAAGGGTAAAACTATTAAAGTTGCATATTATTCATCGTTATTGGACCGTTTGAAAACCGAGCTGCAAGAAAAACGCCCACGATTGGCCCACAAAAAAGTCCTTTTCCATCACGACAACGCACCAGCTCACACCTCAGCAGTTGTGGTCGCAAAATTAATGGAAATAGGGTTACAACTCGTTTCACATCCCCCCTATTCTCCAGACTTGGCTCCCTCGGACTACTATTTGTTCCCCAATATGAAGAAATGGCTGGCGGGAAAAAGATTTTATTCAAACGAGGAGGTGATTGCAGAAACGAATGGCTATTTTTCAGACTTGGACAAATCCTATTATTCGGAAGGGATCAACAAACTAGAGCAGCGTTGGACGAAGTGTATAAGCCTAAAAGGAGACTATGTTGAAAAATAAAAAAGGTTTACCCCAAAAAATTAAGTAGTTTTTATTTTTGCACGGACTTTTCAAACGACCCTCGTATCTAGCCATTTTTTATACATACAAACGGTATAGGTTATAATTTTTATTTTGATTTTTTGTTTTTAATGCTAAGTTTCCATCCTCTGAAAAATAATTTTACCCTTTTTCCTCGGGTGAAAAATTATGTATACTGAAAAAACAATTTTAATTATCTAAAGGTAATTCTGTATGAATATTTATAATTTTATCGTCCTTTTAAACCTAAAATTAAGTACAAACAGTCCATAGCTTACTCGCCGCAGCAAGCTAACTTTGTGCTCTTTGTACGTAGTCAGCAAAAAAACGTGGGTATGTTTAAAAGCTGTAAGCAGTTTTTTCCCACCAGATTTCCACAAAACAACCGAAATGTGTTAGAAGAATGAAGGTGTGAAATGTTTTCGTTGAGATTTAAAGAATGGACCAGTGCCATTCATCCAGTGCCTGTTTGATTAGAGACAGGAGTTTCTACCATGAATTTACAACAATCCTCAACTAGGATAGCATAAATAAATAGCGCACTATATAGTTTAAACGCCCCCCTCGAAATTCTGTGGTACATGATTGCGGCGGCTAACGGAAGGAAGATTGCGGATCTGGAAATTGCTAGGCCAAGCAGTACTGCTGCTATAGGGTATTACTGCTATTGTTACTGCAGTGATACAGACCGGCAGTATGTAACAATCGATTTTAACAATGCTTGTTGCAAAGAGACATTTATTTAGTAAAAGAGAGCCGCCTCTACTGGCCTATTTATGAGTGTAGATGGGTGAGACGTTTATTTGTGTGCCCTAAATATACACATGTATGTTTATTTGTTCTTTGTGTTACTGTAAGAGTCTGTGTAAGAGCGTATATATGTGTATGTGATTGTGTGGTTAGTTTGGGTTTTAAGCTTTAAACTGAGCCGTTTCATACAGTAAAATGTGGCAGTTTAGTTTGAAGTTGGTTTGTACTTAAATACTTGGTGGTTCAATGATTTTTAAAGGTCAAAAGCATTAACTACTTCACCAAGTGGTACGTCAAAATGCATGTGAATAACATTATTGTTGTGCGATACTGGACGTTTGTGGACGTTAGATCTAAGTGAACCAAAAAGGAAGAAATTAAATTAACTTACAATACCATCCCATAGCTTTAAACTCTCAAAGCTTCAAAGTCAAAATGAAATATTGTTCATTAATAAACTACAAGGATATTGTAACTATTTTGCATGAAGCCCTCATAATGTGCTTTTTAGTCATTTATAAAGGAAATTAGCAACATGGAGATTTAATTTGGGCATTCGGGACACTTTTTTTTAGCGCTTTTTACCAGCGTAAGGAGGAAGCTTCTTACCAAAAACCAGTACTTTACGGGAAAACGAACAATCGAAGGAATTGTCGACCCGTACACCTACTCTGCTTTCTATTTATTATTAAAACCTTTAAGGAATTAATGGAGAGTAAGAGGTAGACTTTTCTGACTCCTTTGTTCTGGACTAGAGAAACTTGGAACCTGACTACAGCTGAAGTTCAGCTGAAGAGCCTTTATAATCTGTGGCTCTAATAAGGATTGTAATCTTTATTAAAGCTGGCTGGCTGTTGGAAGAATACAGACGATTATAATGAGGTGAGAATATAATAAATAGTGAGACTGTAAAAGCTTTGAAGAAGACGATTTCGAGCTCCGATTGTACTGTGAGGGTATTGGGGAAAGAATTTTAATGGTCTTGTACAGAGGAATAATACCGAAGTTCTACTTTCTGTTCAAAATTTGACGTTATTGGCGCTCGTAGCTTGTTTCAAGAACACTGCCGGGCCTCTGATCGGTGCCTGTTCGCCTTGTTGTTTACTAAATAAATACCAAATCTAATAACACCTGGTTTTCTGTCTAATATCTTGTATTTATCGCTTGTATCCATCCAACGGTTAACAACTCAACTGAGCAGCTCTGACGGATATAAATTAGACTAGCGATCTATGTTCAGCGGTACACTTCCAACACTAGTCGTATAGAAAATGAGATTCTTATAAATATGGTTAAATTGTTGCAAAAAGTCCAAATTATGAGTGATGTTCGCCATCCAAAACTTTGCATGAAGAAACTGTCGGAGCTAAGTGAAACTCGCCGTAACGACAACACTAAGTATAACTGGCTTAAGCAATTAAGAGAGAAGCTGGTCACAATTGGAGCAACTTTTATATTGGAAAATAAAAATACTAATTCTTTTAAATCTGATTTAAGGTGTATATCTGAAAAAAAAAACAGGAATCACACTTTGTCGGAAGATATAGATTTAGTTATCAACTCTCGCTTCAATAATAATTTTAGATTAATCAGTAGTCTGACAGGAATAGAAAACTATTTAAAACTTAAGACATAATGTTAGCAAACTAGTTTGATTATCCAGAACTACGATTGTGCCAGCCTAAATACTTTAGAATTTTTTTTAAAGGTGAACTGTATCGTTTTTTGGTGAATATAACTGCCAGATTTGTAATTTAGAGAGTGCAGACGACCTTTACTATTTTCTATTAAATTGGTCCCATTTATAGGAATAGTAGAGAAATATATCTGTAACAATAGTGATCAGATTTCAAATGTTGCTCGATAGTTTGAATTCAATGATGTGTCCAAAATTAACTAAATTTACTAGATTTATTTGTCAAGCTTTAAAGATTAGAAAATTTATTATAGATCTGCAACTTATAGTTGTTTGATTTCTAAAAACACAGATGGGCTACACCCTTGAAAGATGTGTATACGAGGGTCGTTTGAAAAGTCCGTGCAAAGTCAGAGAGATAGCACCACTGGCGCGTATCGAGGTTATGTTTAGTTAGTAGCATCTCTTGGAAGAACATACACCAAGTTTCAGCTAGATCGGTCTATTTTTTTGTGTTTGGCATTCGTTTGAATCGAGGAAGTCGAGTGATTTTCAAAAAATGGACGAAAAAGAATTTTGTGTGTTGATTAAACACTACTTTATGAAAGGCAAAACGCCTCAGGAGACTAAAGAGAAGCTTGATAAACATTATGGTGACTCTGCACCTTCGATTAGAACAATTTATAAGTGGTTAATAATCCTCATCGACTATCTGGAAAAGGGTAAAACTATTACAGGTGCATATTATTCATCGTTATTGGACCGTTTGAAAACCGAGCTGCAAGAAAAACGCCCACGATTGGCCCACAAAAAAGTCCTTTTCCATCACGACCACGCACCAGCTCACACCTCAGCAGTTGTGGTCGCAAAATTAATGGAAATAGGGTTCCAACTCGTTTCACATCCCCCCTATTCTCCAGACTTGGCTCCCTCGGACTACTATTTGTTCCCCAATATGAAGAAATGGCTGGCGGGAAAAAGATTTTATTCAAACGAGGAGGTGATTGCAGAAACGAATGGCTATTTTTCAGACTTGGACAAATCCTATTATTCGGAAGGGATCAACAAACTAGAGCAGCGTTGGACGAAGTGTTTAAGCCTAAAAGGAGACTATGTTGAAAAATAAAAAAGGTTTACCCCAAAAAATTAAGTAGTTTTTATTTTTACACGGACTTTTCAAACGACCCTCGTACATGTGTCTATACATCAGTATATTATATTTTCTTTTCTTTTTTCTTTCTAATATTTCAATGAAGATCTTTCTATGTTGGTTATTATTTTGATTCTATTTCTTTTTCTTTTGTTATTATTGGTTTCAGTTATCATTTTGATGTATAATAATGGGTAGTATTTCAGTTCTTAAATAACTAAAATATGTAATAATATGTAGTTTTCTCTATTAGTATTAATTCTTTTTTGAGTATGTGATCTGTAATGTGAATGTAATTTGTGGACCAGACTCACTGGCTGTAAAATTTTGTATTTTAAAAGCCAAATAAATATCTTATCTATCTTATCCATCCAATGGTCACAATTAAAAATATAATTTACAGTTGATTCGAATTTCACTTTTTCTAAAGAGTTTCTGTTATCTGAGGAAGAGCAACGCTGCATCAAGAATACGAAGCTGTGTGTTGGCGTAGCGCCAAGATTAAGACTTAAGATATTTAATACGCCTTAATTAAGAACAAAAAATAAATAAATAACTGACGTAAGTAATAAATACGCGCAATTATGTAACAAGAAAAAACTGAAGAAAAGCTGGCAACGATTTCCTTACTTGAGCCGAAACAAGAAAATATGGGAAAGCAACTTGTTAGACTAGAGACCCTTCCCACTTCGGCCTTCTTCCAGAGCTTCCGCCTTAATTAAGGAGTGTTCATTCTTAAACAATTAATCGCCCCGGCATTAAGTTTTTAACATCGTATAAGGCACAACAGCTAATATTATCTCAGGATTTTATTTCTCCCTTTATTAGAAAGATTATTGTCCTGCCATTTATTATACTCATTTTTTTGTTTTTTAGTAGAAAGAAAGAATGCTTCGTTAATTAATTTACATAGTAACTGCTAATTTTCTTTTGAGCTAAATCATTTCATGTTAAGAAAATTGCAAATAATCGTTTTAGTTTTTCACTTTCTGCTTGAAACATAAATTGACATGGCACTTATATTCAATGTTTTTTTAGGTTTAAAGCCAGCGAAATCACACAACTCTTTTGAAAGCGAACTTTATACTTTAATACTTTACATACTTTAATCGCATTAAATCATCTAGATCGCCGTGAAGTCAACTTCAAAAAATGAGACCATTCATTAAGTCTTAACTCGCAAGTTAATTAACAAAATTTAGATGTCTGATGAATACAACTGTTATTATTGCTTATATAAAGCTATGAAATCATATTAATCACTATTATTACTAGAAGATGATGGTAAACTTTAAAAACTACAGGATTTTTTCTTCATCAAATCTCTGTTACGGTGCGATCGACGAGTATACTCGTTGTCGAAAATATAGAATTGCCATTAACTATAAAAACTCGAGATTTTAATAAAATACAATAAGAATATTATTTGGTGGGATGTTTGCTTTGTCTTACCAATAGAACTGCGGTGGGAGTCAGCCAAATGATAAGTGGTTGGTACATGTTTGGTCTCCGCATTAGAGATTGGGGAATTACGCATACAAATAGAAGCTCTCAACCCTTGTGCAATGCCGTTTTTACCTTAGATAGAGGTTGAGACCTCAGCATGAGCATGATTTCATTTTGCACAGAATTCAAAGCTCTTTTTCTTCCTTGTAAAAGCTCTTGCGTCCCTAGTTAACTATGTGCAATGCATACGTAAAATGCGGTGCAAGATTTTGAATGAGCACAGAATGCTCTAGTAATCTCAAGCCCCAGAAATTGCAGAAAAAGTGCTTGCAGTGATTATTATGACGTTGTTTTTACCCTGCGTTCGACGTGTATACCACGCCATTGTCTGATTTTAATTCCGCACACTGTGGGGGGTTTTTAAAGTTAAATTCTGCGCTTAACTGGTTATGCGTAAACTGGACTTCTTTTTTCATATTTACCCAAAAAGAAAGTAATAATCTGTGAATGCTTACGAAGCTTAATATAAGAGCGAATCTATTTGCAGAATAAAAATGATAGGATGAAAAGACGGATTATTAGAAGGAATTATATAACTAAAGCGAATCAATATTAAAGCACATAATTTTAGAATACTTAGAAATTTCGGAGCAAAGTTTGGGAATAAAAGTAGAGTGTCTTTGAAAAGAAAAACTGTACAGCCAGTTGGTATTGCGGAGAATAATGGACGAATTAGAGCTTAGTAAGTTGCATTCATGTTTAAGTAGCTACCATTAAAAAGATGCAGGGTTAAAATAATTGCTTTCATTTCGAATTCTTTTAGTCTTAAAGCATCCCTTTCTACGGCCACTACTCATGCAATAAGTTGTAAAACCAATTAACATTTGTCTTCACTGGAATAACTATTGTATCAACAAAATCTTTAATCGGTAAATTAGAGGCAAGAAAAATTTACGCATCTAAGAGAATGATTGTACAGCCACAATATTCCATTGGGCTGTCTAAAAATACTTAACGTCTTTTACATCTCTTTAAGAGTAAAAATGTCAAAGATTTGAAATATAGCCAGCACAAATCCGGTAAAAGAAAACTAAGAATTCAATTATATAAATCATGAAAGCAAATGTGATTTGCAGCTGATCTTTGGCCAGCTTCATTTACATATCACAGATGGTGACACCGCAGTGCTATTATTATAAACGCACCTTTTGTTGTTATACTAAACATCCAAGCAGATCTCTCACATTGTGTGCACTTCAAACGTTAAACAATGGATACATTATTTAAAATAATTAGGTTTCATCTTGGGCTATCTGAATTGAATTATTTCAAGTATGTAGTTTAAAATTAAAAACCTGTTGGAAAATTGGCCATTACTGGACACATTAAAAATAGAGACTCTTAGGAAGTGGAAATCGTCAACTGGACTCGAAGCTGGGAATTCCGTTTGAGTTTCCTCAGCACTAAATCAAAATGCTTCAACTTCTTTCTTAGTATAATTTAAATGTGCAATTCACCGAGGGAAATGTAACCTTTACGCATTTCAGTTAATTTTGCTTACTAGTACAGACATTCTCTTTTAAAGAAATAAAAGTAAAGTAATATTTACTTAAAGTGCTTTAAGTATTTCTAAACTACAAAATGGGAACTTACTTTATTAAAAGTAAATAATGTGTAGGCAAATAGCGAAATGGATTGCAAATTTAAGTAAATATAAAAAACTTTTATGCTGTTCAACGTTTCGGATTGGCCTTTGTCGAGAAAACATCGACTTTTATTATTTCAGAACTTACGATTTATACAGAAATCATTCTATATAGACGCCACGATAGCCGAGCGGTTAGAGGCGTGGCCTGCAAAGCTATGCATTTTGGTGCTGGATCGATTTACCAGTGCTAGGTCTTGCATTTTATTTAATGGTTAATATGAGAAATTTATTGTAAAGTATTTTTGCTAGTCGCCCACCTGAAAATAGTCATTACCCTTTTTTCTTCTTCTTCGTGAGCAGCTCGCTGGTTCAGCTTCCAGAAATTTAATTTCCAGAGAAAGCTTTGGTAATTAGAACATTTTTAGTCGACATTTTGGAAATACCAAAACGGAGAAGTGTACAGGGTTCATTAAGTTAATTAATAATTCTTTCAGGGTTCATTCAGTCCTCTGGCAATTCCCTGGTTGGATTGCTAAGTGGGTCCATTAGTTCCTCGTGTTTATTATCCATGATGTAGGAAACAATTGATCTCGGTTTCAAGCCTCTCCATTAATTCAATTTCTATCTAGTTTCATTAGATTGACTACAACACAAATACATCACTACAATCATGAAGATTAGATAAGGGCCGAAGAAGGTAAACAAACAAGTCTATTCTTTCTTGGTTCTTTTCTAAATATTTTATTAACATCTAAGAACTAAGTTAACGAGCAGAGTTTTTGAGAGATAAGCAAAATGTAACTGAACCCCCTCATTAAAATAAATGTTCACGCTAAAGAATTTAAATCCAAAAACTTAGTAGATGATGTTCTGCTGCTAAAAATAAATCGTTTAAAATGTTTATACATTTGTAAAATTAAAATGATTGAATTTGTGATTATCTAAAAATTATTCTGAATTTAGTAACAAGTATAATTATTTCATTAATATTGCACGATTCAATAAAATTGTACTTTAGATTTTGATCAAAATTTTTTTTTTTGCCTTTTTTTTGGCATTAGCTATCGCCATACAGCCAGCATCGTCTAGGTGCTTATCACTAGAATATCACTCACTCTCCATTCTTACTTATAAATACATTCGCTTCACACATTCATCCCTCTACTACATACAACTATTTACATAAACTACAGCTAATGGATGGATCAGTACTCTATATTACTGCCATCCTTATAGCTTAACCGAAATTAAAATCACCGTAATCCTTCTCTAATCATTTTCTTCCATTCATTCTAATCGGCTATAACTTTTAAATACATTCATATTTCTTTGCTAGCTCTGCTACAGATTTAAGCACATAGATGTTGGTGGAGAATATTATGTCCTCGAAGCGAAATGGTGCACCTAAATACCTGTATATGTTGTCAAACATTCGTTTCCTTTCTACTACATAACGTGGACATATCATTATTATATTGTTTGAAATCCTCCTCGTAGTAGAGGGAAAATGGCGGTTCTGGCGCACCTAAATTGTGCCAAATCCAAACACCTCCAAATCTGACCGAGTAATCATCGAGTTCAACGAAGCTGTAAGCCATACCCATCAGCACCATTCTACCCCCACCTAACATCGAATTTGACGAGGCTGAAATCCACACCATCACAAAAAAAAGAGGAATCGTTTTAAAAGATCTAAAGATTTAAAAGATTTAAATCGGTATAGATATACTCGGATCTCAGAACTGTTAAATAATAATTTTGTTCAGAATAATGTTTGAAATAAATAGGTTTATGACAGAGAAGTTTAAAATAAACAACCGACTAAAGGGTTTTTTTAAGCGTATGCTTATTTTTTTCGAAAAATGAGATTAAAAAAGCACTCACACAAAACAAATAGGGTGAAGGGACCGGTAATTTAGAGCTTCAGAAAAAAATCGAGTTTCGTTTAGAATATCTTCCGTTATTTTGGCTCCAGGTGTTGGTTGGTTCAATTGTGACGCTCCTTTAGATTGTATTATGTATTCAGTAAATTCGATTTTTATGTCAACCAAAAATTATTACTTTTTTTAAAGTATTTCAATGACACGGTGATTGACATACCGAATTTTCGGTGGTACCAGTGTTTGACATGGGGTGGGACCACTGATTGACAACAAGTACATTCCTGAAACGACCTAAAAAATTCAAAATACCTAAATCACTCCACCACTTAGATTTTTAACAAAAAAAATCAGTCTTATTCATAATTAATAACAATCGGTTTTTAAATTGGCCTACCTAAATAATGTAATATTTTTCAACATTACGCTTTTTCATGCAGTTATTGACGATCCACCCTTATACAACTATTCTACCGGAGAGTTTCAATTTCGTTCAAACCTTCTAGGGCATCTGCGTCATTTAATTATCGAGAAACTTCATTATACAAAACGTTCAAACTAGTATTGGTTACTTTGGCTCAAGAAACAGTTCGCTTATCCTTCCTGCAATGATAGGATGACAGTTCCGGAATGCTTTCTACCAAGATTTACCTGGTAGGTTATTACTGAAAGGGTTATGTATATCTAGTTTTTTAATAAGTTGCCATACACTCAACAGTAGAAGGCTTTTAGTGATGGGAAACCCAGCTCTGGCAACGACGGGATCCACAAAACTAAAAAAAAATCCTCTTTCGCAGAGGAGAGTACTGTACATGGCTCCATTCGTCTGCTGACCGTAGATGTACGATACTATAGCCGTAAACTATAGTATATTACTCAGTAAAACTGAGTTTGTAAGAGCACAAAGTTTCATACGAATAATCTGTTGTTTACTGTGGGAATTATAAGGTTCCCATTTCACAGCAAAACCATGACCCAAAAAAATTTCAACTCTCAATACCTTCTCAACTAATGGATCTATACTCAAGAAAACTATGGTATACTACTCAGTAAAACCGAGTGTGTAAGAGCACAAAATTTCATACGAATAATCTGCTCTTTACTGTGGGAGTTATAAGGGCCCCATTTCATAGCAAAACCATGCCCCAAAAAAATTTCAACTCTCAATAGCTACTCAACTAATGGATCAGTACAAAAGATAACTATAGTATACTACGCAGTAAAACAGAGTGTGTAAGAGCACAAAACTTCATACCAATAATCTGTTGTTTACAGTGGGATTTATAAGGGCCCAATTTCACAGCAAAACCATGACCCAAAAAAATGTCAACTCTCAATACCTTCTCAACTAATGGATCTGTACTCAAGAAAACTATAGTATACTACTCAGAAAAACAGAGTCTCTAAGAGCAGGAAACTTCATACCAATAATCTGTTGTTTACAGTGGGATTTATACGGGCCCAATTTCACAGCAAAACCATGACCCAAAAAAATTTCAACTCTCAATACCTTCTCAACTAATGGATCTGTACTCAAGAAAACTATAGTATACTACTCAGAAAAACAGAGTGTGTAAGAGCACGAAACTTCATACCAATAATCTGTTGTTTACAATGGGATTTATAAGGGCCCAATTTCACAGCAAAACCATGACCCAAAAAAATTTCAACTCTCAATACCTTCTCAACTAATGGATCTGTTCTTAAGAAAACTATAGTATAATACTCAGTAAAACCGAGTGTGTAAGAGCACAAAATTTAATACGAATAATCTACTCATTACTGTGGGAGTTATAAGGACTCCATTTCACAGCAAAACCATGACCCAAAAAAATTTCATCTCTCAATATCTTCTCAACTAATGGATCTATACTCAAGAAAACTATAGTATACTACTCAGTAAAACCGAGTGTGTAAGAGCACAAAATTTCATACGAATAATCTGCTCATTACTGTAGGAGTCATAAAGGCCCCATTTCACAGCAAAACCATGACCCAAAAAAATTTTCAACTCTCAATCTCTTTTCAACTAATGGATCTGTTCTCAAGAAACTATAGCATACTACTCAGTAAAACAGAGTGTGTAAGACCACAGAATTTCATTCGAATAATCTGTTGTTTACTGTGGGAATTATAAGGGCCCCAATTCACAGCAAAACCATGACCCAAAAAAATTTCAACTCTCAATACCTTCTCAACTAATGGATCTATACTCAAGAAAACTATAGTATACTACTCAGTAAAACCGAGTGTGTAAGAGCACAAAATTTCATACGAATAATCTGCTCTTTACTGTGGGAGTTATAAGGGCCCCATTTCACAGCAAAACCATGACCCAAAAAAATTTCAACTCTCAATATCTTCTCAACTAATGGATCAATACTCAAGATAACTATAGTATACTACTCAAAAAAACAGAGTGTGTATGAGCAGGAAACTTCATACCAATAATCTGTTGTTTACAGTGGGATTTATACGGGCCCAATTTCACAACAAAACCATGACCCAAAAAAATTTCAACTCTCAATACCTTCTCAACTAATGGATCTGTACTCAAGAAAACTATAGTATACTACTCAGAAAAACAGAGTGTGTAAGAGCACGAAACTTCATACCAATAATCTGTTGTTTACAGTGGGATTTATAAGGGCCCAATTTCACAGCAAAACCATACCCAAAAAAATTTCAACTCTCAAAACCTTCTCAACTAATGGATTTCTTCTTAAGAAAACTATAGTATACTACTCAGTAAAACAGAGTGTGTAAGAGCACGAAACTTCATACCAATAATCTGTTGTTTACAGTGGGATTTATAAGGGCCCCATTTCACAGCAAAACCATGACCCAAAAAAATTTCAACTCTCAATATCTTCTCAACTAATGGATCTATACTCAAGAAAACTATAGTATAATACTCAGTAAAACCGAGTGTGTAAGAGCACAAAATTTAATACGAATAATCTACTCATTACTGTGGGAGTTATAAGAGCTCCATTTCACAGCAAAACCATGACCCAAAAAAATTTCAACTGTCAATACCTTCTCAACTAATGGATCTGTACTCAAGAAAACTATAGTATACTACTCAATATAACAGAGTGCGTAAGAGCACAAAATTTCACACGAATAATCTGTTGTTTTCAGTGGGATTTATAAGGGCCCAATTTCACAGCAAAACCATGACCCAAAAAAAATTCATCTCTCAATATCTTCTCAACTAATGGATCTATACTCAAGAAAACTATAGTATACTACTCAGTAAAACCGAGTGTGTAAGAGCACAAAATTTAATACGAAGAATCTACTCATTACTGTGGGAGTTATAAGGGCTCCATTTCACAGCAAAACCATGACCCAAAAAAAATTCAACTCTCAATACCTTCTCAACTAATGGATCTGTACTCAAGAAAACTATAGTATACTACTCAATAAAACAGAGTGCGTAAGAGCACAAAATTTCACACGAATTATCTGTTGTTTTCAGTGGGATTTATAAGGGCCCAATTTCACAGCAAAACCATGACCCAAAAAAATTTCATCTCACAATATCTTCTCAACTAATGGATCTATACTCAAGAAAACTATAGTATACTACTCAGTAAAACAGAGTGTGTAAGACCACAGAATTTCATACGAATAATCTGTTGTTTACTGTGGGAATTATAAGGGCCCAAATTCACAGCAAAACCATGACCCAAAAAAATTTCATCTCTCAATACCTTCTCAACTAATGGATCTGTACTCAAGAAAACTATAGTATACTACTCAATAAAACAGAGTGCGTAAGAGCACAAAATTTCACACGAATTATCTGTTGTTTTCAGTGGGATTTATAAGGGCCCAATTTCACAGCCAAACCATGACCCAAAAAAATTTCATCTCTCAATATCTTCTCAACTAATGGATCTGTACTCAAGAAAACTATAGTATACTACTCAGTAAAACAGAGTGTGTAAGAGCACAAAATTTCATACGAATAATCTGCTCATTACTGTAGGAGTCTTAAGGGCCCCATTTCACAGCAAAACCATGACCCAAAAAAATTCCCACTCTCAATATCTTCTCAACTAATGGATCTATACTCAAGAAAACTATAGTATAATACTCAGTAAAACCGAGTGTGCAAGAGCACAAAATTTAATACGAATAATCTACTCATTATTGTGGGAGTTATAAGGGCTCCATTTCACAGCAAAACCATGACCCAAAAAAATTTCAACTGTCAATACCTTCTCAACTAAAGGATCTGTACTCAAGAAAACTATAGTATACTACTCAGAAAAACAGAGTGTGTAAGAGCACGAAACTTCATACCAATAATCTGTTGTTTACAGTGGGATTTATACGGGCCCAATTTCACAACAAAACCATGACCCAAAAAAATTTCAACTCTCAATACCTTCTCAACTAATGGATCTGTACTCAAGAAAACTATAGTATACTACTCAGAAAAACAGAGTGTGTAAGAGCACGAAACTTCATACCAATAATCTGTTCTTTACAGTGGGATTTATAAGGGCCCAATTTCACAGCAAAACCATGACCCAAAAAAATTTCATCTCTCAATATCTTCTCAACTAATGGATCTATACTCAAGAAAACTATAGTATACTACTCAGTAAAACCGAGTGTGTAAGAGCACAAAATTTAATACGAATAATCTGCTCATTACTGTGGGAGTTATAAGGGCTCCATTTCACAGCAAAACCATGACCCAAAAAAATTTCAACTGTCAATACCTTCTCAACTAATGGATCTGTACTCAAGAAAACTATAGTATACTACTCAACATAACAGAGTGCGTAGGAGCACAAAATTTCACACGAATAATCTGTTGTTTTCAGTGGGATTTATAAGGGCCCAATTTCACAGCAAAACCATGACCCAAAAAAATTTCATCTCTCAATATCTTCTCAACTAATGGATCTATACTCAAGAAAACTATAGTATACAACTCAGTAAAACCGAGTGTGTAAGAGCACAAAATAACAGAGTGTGTAAGACCACAGAATTTCATACGAATAATCTGTTGTTTACTGTGGGAATTATAAGGGCTCCATTTCACAGCAAAACCATGACCCAAAAAAATTTCAACTGTCAATACCTTCTCAACTAATGGATCTGTACTCAAGAAAACTATAGTATACTACTCAATATAACAGAGTGCGTAAGAGCACAAAATTTCACACGAATAATCTGTTGTTTTCAGTGGGATTTATAAGGGCCCAATTTCACAGCAAAACCATGACCCAAAAAAATTTCATCTCTCAATATCTTCTCAACTAATGGATCTATACTCAAGAAAACTATAGTATACTACTCAGTAAAACCGAGTGTGTAAGAGCACAAAATTTCATACGAATAATCCGCTCATTACTGTGGGAGTCATAAGGGCCCCATTTCACAGCAAAACCATGACCCAAAAAAATTTCAACTCTCAATACCTTCTCAACTAATGGATCTGTACTCAAGAAAACTATAGTATACTACTCAATAAAACAGAGTGCGTAAGAGCACAAAATTTCACACGAATTATCTGTTGTTTTCAGTCGGATTTATAAGGGCCCAATTTCACAGCAAAACCATGACCCAAAAAAATTTCATCTCTCAATATCTTCTCAACTAATGGATCTGTACTCAAGAAAACTATAGTATACTACTCAGTAAAACAGAGTGTGTAAGAGCACAAAATTTCATACGAATAATCTGCTCTTTACTGTGGGAGTTATAAGGGCCCCATTTCACAGCAAAACCATGACCCAAAAAAATTTCAACTCTCAATATCTTCTCAACTAATGGATCAATACTCAAGATAACTATAGTATACTACTCAATAAAACAGAGTGCGTAAGAGCACAAAATTTCACACGAATAATCTGTTGTTTTCAGTGGGATTTATAAGGGCCCAATTTCACAGCAAAACCATGACCCAAAAAAATTTCATCTCTCAATATCTTCTCAACTAATGGATCTATACTCAAGAAAACTATAGTATACTACTCAGTAAAACCGAGTGTGTAAGAGCACAAAATTTCATACGAATAATCTGCTCATTACTGTAGGAGTCTTAAGGGCCCCATTTCACAGCAAACCATGACCCAAAAAAATTTCAACTCTCAATATCTTTTCAAATAATGGATCTGTTCTCAAGAAAACTATAGCATACTACTCAGTAAAACAGAGTGTATAAGACCACAGAATTTCATACCAATAATCTGTTGTTTACAGTTGGATTTATAAGGGCCCCATTTCACAGCAAAACCATGACCCAAAAAAATTTCAAATCTCAATATCTTCTCAACTAATGGATCTATACTCAAGAAAACTATAGTATAATACTCAGTAAAACCGAGTGTGTAAGAGCACAAAATTTAATACGAATAATCTACTCATTATTGTGGGAGTTATAAGGGCTCCATTTCACAGCAAAACCATGACCCAAAAAAATTTCAACTGTCAATACCTTCTCAACTAATGGATCTGTACTCAAGAAAACTATAGTATACTACTCAATATAACAGAGTGCGTAAGAGCACAAAATTTCACACGAATAATCTGTTGTTTTCAGTGGGATTTATAAGGGCCCAATTTCACAGCAAAACCATGACCCAAAAAAATTTCATCTCTCAATATCTTCTCAACTAATGGATCTATACTCAAGAAAACTATAGTATACTACTCAGTAAAACCGAGTGTGTAAGAGCACAAAATTTCATACGAATAATCCGCTCATTACTGTGGGAGTCATAAGGGCCCCATTTCACAGCAAAACCATGACCCAAAAAAATTTCAACTCTCAATATCTTTTCAACTAATGGATCTGTTCTCAAGAAAACTATAGCATACTACTCAGTAAAACAGAGTGTGTAATACCACAGAATTTCATACGAATAATCTGTTGTTTACTGTGGGAATTATAAGGGCCCAAATTCACAGCAAAACCATGACCCAAAAAAATTTCAACTCTCAATACTTTCTCAACTAATGGATCTATACTCAAGAAAACTATAGTATACTACTCAGTAAAACCGAGTGTGTAAGAGCACGAAACTTCATGCGAATAATATGTTGTTTACAGTGGGATTTATAAGGGCCCCATTTCACAGCAAAACCATGACCCAAAAAAATTTCAACTCTCAATATCTTCTCAACTAATGGATCTATACTCAAGAAAACTATTGTATAATACTCAGTAAAACCGAGTGTGTAAGAGCACAAAATTTAATACGAAGAATCTACTCATTACTGTGGGAGTTATAAGGGCTCCATTTCACAGCAAAACCATGACCCAAAAAAATTTCAACTCTCAATACCTTCTCAACTAATGGATCTGTACTCAAGAAAACTATAGTATACTACTCAGAAAAACAGAGTGTGTAAGAGCACGAAACTTCATACCAATAATCTGTTGTTTACAGTGGGATTTATAAGGGCCCAAATTCACAGCAAAACCATGACCCAAAAAAATTTCATCTCTCAATATCTTCTCAACTAATGGATCTATACTCAAGAAAACTATAGTATACTACTCAGTAAAACCGAGTGTGTAAGAGCACAAAATTTAATACCAATAATCTACTCATTACTGTGGGAGTTATAAGGGCTCCATTTCACAGCAAAACCATGACCCAAAAAAATTTCAACTGTCAATACCTTCTCAACTAATGGATCTGTACTCAAGAAAACTATAGTATACTACTCAATATAACAGAGTGCGTAAGAGCACAAAATTTCACACGAATAATCTGTTGTTTTCAGTGGGATTTATAAGGGCCCAATTTCACAGCAAAACCATGACCCAAAAAAATTTCATCTCTCAATATCTTCAGAACTAATGGATCTATACTCAAGAAAACTATAGTATACTACTCAGTAAAACCGAGTGTGTAAGAGCACAAAATTTCATACGAATAATCCGCTCATTACTGTGGGAGTCATAAGGGCCCCATTTCACAGCAAAACCATGACCCAAAAAAATTTCAACTCTCAATATCTTTTCAACTAATGGATCTGTTCTCAAGAAAACTATAGTATACTACTCAGTAAAACAGAGTGTGTAAGACCACAGAATTTCATACGAATAATCTGTTGTTTACTGTGGGAATTATAAGGGCCCAAATTCACAGCAAAACCATGACCCAAAAAAATTTCAACTCTCAATACCTTCTCAACTAATGGATCTGTACTCAAGAAAACTATAGTATACTACTCAGAAAAACAGAGTGTGTAAGAGCACGAAACTTCATACCAATAATCTGTTCTTTACAGTGGGATTTATAAGGGCCCAATTTCACAGCAAAACCATGACCCAAAAAAATTTCATCTCTCAATATCTTCTCAACTAATGGATCTATACTCAAGAAAACTATAGTATACTACTCAGTAAAACCGAGTGTGTAAGAGCACAAAATTTAATACGAATAATCTGCTCATTACTGTGGGAGTTATAAGGGCTCCATTTCACAGCAAAACCATGACCCAAAAAAATTTCAACTGTCAATACCTTCTCAACTAATGGATCTGTACTCAAGAAAACTATAGTATACTACTCAACATAACAGAGTGCGTAGGAGCACAAAATTTCACACGAATAATCTGTTGTTTTCAGTGGGATTTATAAGGGCCCAATTTCACAGCAAAACCATGACCCAAAAAAATTTCATCTCTCAATATCTTCTCAACTAATGGATCTATACTCAAGAAAACTATAGTATACAACTCAGTAAAACCGAGTGTGTAAGAGCACAAAATAACAGAGTGTGTAAGACCACAGAATTTCATACGAATAATCTGTTGTTTACTGTGGGAATTATAAGGGCTCCATTTCACAGCAAAACCATGACCCAAAAAAATTTCAACTGTCAATACCTTCTCAACTAATGGATCTGTACTCAAGAAAACTATAGTATACTACTCAATATAACAGAGTGCGTAAGAGCACAAAATTTCACACGAATAATCTGTTGTTTTCAGTGGGATTTATAAGGGCCCAATTTCACAGCAAAACCATGACCCAAAAAAATTTCATCTCTCAATATCTTCTCAACTAATGGATCTATACTCAAGAAAACTATAGTATACTACTCAGTAAAACCGAGTGTGTAAGAGCACAAAATTTCATACGAATAATCCGCTCATTACTGTGGGAGTCATAAGGGCCCCATTTCACAGCAAAACCATGACCCAAAAAAATTTCAACTCTCAATACCTTCTCAACTAATGGATCTGTACTCAAGAAAACTATAGTATACTACTCAATAAAACAGAGTGCGTAAGAGCACAAAATTTCACACGAATTATCTGTTGTTTTCAGTCGGATTTATAAGGGCCCAATTTCACAGCAAAACCATGACCCAAAAAAATTTCATCTCTCAATATCTTCTCAACTAATGGATCTGTACTCAAGAAAACTATAGTATACTACTCAGTAAAACAGAGTGTGTAAGAGCACAAAATTTCATACGAATAATCTGCTCTTTACTGTGGGAGTTATAAGGGCCCCATTTCACAGCAAAACCATGACCCAAAAAAATTTCAACTCTCAATATCTTCTCAACTAATGGATCAATACTCAAGATAACTATAGTATACTACTCAATAAAACAGAGTGCGTAAGAGCACAAAATTTCACACGAATAATCTGTTGTTTTCAGTGGGATTTATAAGGGCCCAATTTCACAGCAAAACCATGACCCAAAAAAATTTCATCTCTCAATATCTTCTCAACTAATGGATCTATACTCAAGAAAACTATAGTATACTACTCAGTAAAACCGAGTGTGTAAGAGCACAAAATTTCATACGAATAATCTGCTCATTACTGTAGGAGTCTTAAGGGCCCCATTTCACAGCAAACCATGACCCAAAAAAATTTCAACTCTCAATATCTTTTCAAATAATGGATCTGTTCTCAAGAAAACTATAGCATACTACTCAGTAAAACAGAGTGTATAAGACCACAGAATTTCATACCAATAATCTGTTGTTTACAGTTGGATTTATAAGGGCCCCATTTCACAGCAAAACCATGACCCAAAAAAATTTCAAATCTCAATATCTTCTCAACTAATGGATCTATACTCAAGAAAACTATAGTATAATACTCAGTAAAACCGAGTGTGTAAGAGCACAAAATTTAATACGAATAATCTACTCATTATTGTGGGAGTTATAAGGGCTCCATTTCACAGCAAAACCATGACCCAAAAAAATTTCAACTGTCAATACCTTCTCAACTAATGGATCTGTACTCAAGAAAACTATAGTATACTACTCAATATAACAGAGTGCGTAAGAGCACAAAATTTCACACGAATAATCTGTTGTTTTCAGTGGGATTTATAAGGGCCCAATTTCACAGCAAAACCATGACCCAAAAAAATTTCATCTCTCAATATCTTCTCAACTAATGGATCTATACTCAAGAAAACTATAGTATACTACTCAGTAAAACCGAGTGTGTAAGAGCACAAAATTTCATACGAATAATCCGCTCATTACTGTGGGAGTCATAAGGGCCCCATTTCACAGCAAAACCATGACCCAAAAAAATTTCAACTCTCAATATCTTTTCAACTAATGGATCTGTTCTCAAGAAAACTATAGCATACTACTCAGTAAAACAGAGTGTGTAATACCACAGAATTTCATACGAATAATCTGTTGTTTACTGTGGGAATTATAAGGGCCCAAATTCACAGCAAAACCATGACCCAAAAAAATTTCAACTCTCAATACTTTCTCAACTAATGGATCTATACTCAAGAAAACTATAGTATACTACTCAGTAAAACCGAGTGTGTAAGAGCACGAAACTTCATGCGAATAATATGTTGTTTACAGTGGGATTTATAAGGGCCCCATTTCACAGCAAAACCATGACCCAAAAAAATTTCAACTCTCAATATCTTCTCAACTAATGGATCTATACTCAAGAAAACTATTGTATAATACTCAGTAAAACCGAGTGTGTAAGAGCACAAAATTTAATACGAAGAATCTACTCATTACTGTGGGAGTTATAAGGGCTCCATTTCACAGCAAAACCATGACCCAAAAAAATTTCAACTCTCAATACCTTCTCAACTAATGGATCTGTACTCAAGAAAACTATAGTATACTACTCAGAAAAACAGAGTGTGTAAGAGCACGAAACTTCATACCAATAATCTGTTGTTTACAGTGGGATTTATTAGGGCCCAAATTCACAGCAAAACCATGACCCAAAAAAATTTCATCTCTCAATATCTTCTCAACTAATGGATCTATACTCAAGAAAACTATAGTATACTACTCAGTAAAACCGAGTGTGTAAGAGCACAAAATTTAATACCAATAATCTACTCATTACTGTGGGAGTTATAAGGGCTCCATTTCACAGCAAAACCATGACCCAAAAAAATTTCAACTGTCAATACCTTCTCAACTAATGGATCTGTACTCAAGAAAACTATAGTATACTACTCAATATAACAGAGTGCGTAAGAGCACAAAATTTCACACGAATAATCTGTTGTTTTCAGTGGGATTTATAAGGGCCCAATTTCACAGCAAAACCATGACCCAAAAAAATTTCATCTCTCAATATCTTCAGAACTAATGGATCTATACTCAAGAAAACTATAGTATACTACTCAGTAAAACCGAGTGTGTAAGAGCACAAAATTTCATACGAATAATCCGCTCATTACTGTGGGAGTCATAAGGGCCCCATTTCACAGCAAAACCATGACCCAAAAAAATTTCAACTCTCAATATCTTTTCAACTAATGGATCTGTTCTCAAGAAAACTATAGTATACTACTCAGTAAAACAGAGTGTGTAAGACCACAGAATTTCATACGAATAATCTGTTGTTTACTGTGGGAATTATAAGGGCCCAAATTCACAGCAAAACCATGACCCAAAAAAATTTCAACTCTCAATACCTTCTCAACTAATGGATCTGTACTCAAGAAAACTATAGTATACTACTCAGTAAAACAGAGTGTGTAAGAGCACGAAACTTAATAACAATAATCTGTTGTTTACAGTGGGATTTATAAGGGCCCCATTTCACAGCAAAACCATGACCCAAAAAAATTTCAACTCTCAATATCTTCTCAACTAATGGATCTATACTCAAGAAAACTATAGTATACTACTCAGTAAAACCGAGTGTGTAAGAGCACAAAATTTCATACGAATAATCCGCTCATTACTGTGGGAGTCATAAGGGCCTCATTTCACAGCAAAACCATGACCCAAAAAAATTTCAACTCTCAATATCTTTTCAACTAATGGATCTGTTCTCAAGAAAACTATAGCATACTACTCAGTAAAACAGAGTGTGTAATACCACAGAATTTCATACGAATAATCTGTTGTTTACTGTGGGAATTATAAGGGCCCAAATTCACAGCAAAACCATGACCCAAAAAAATTTCAACTCTCAATACTTTCTCAACTAATGGATCTATACTCAAGAAAACTATAGTATACTACTCAGTAAAACCGAGTGTGTAAGAGCACGAAACTTCATGCGAATAATATGTTGTTTACAGTGGGATTTATAAGGGCCCCATTTCACAGCAAAACCATGACCCAAAAAAATTTCAACTCTCAATATCTTCTCAACTAATGGATCTATACTCAAGAAAACTATTGTATAATACTCAGTAAAACCGAGTGTGTAAGAGCACAAAATTTAATACGAAGAATCTACTCATTACTGTGGGAGTTATAAGGGCTCCATTTCACAGCAAAACCATGACCCAAAAAAATTTCAACTCTCAATACCTTCTCAACTAATGGATCTGTACTCAAGAAAACTATAGTATACTACTCAGAAAAACAGAGTGTGTAAGAGCACGAAACTTCATACCAATAATCTGTTGTTTACAGTGGGATTTATAAGGGCCCAATTTCACAGCAAAACCATGACCCAAAAAAATTTCATCTCTCAATATCTTCTCAACTAATGGATCTATACTCAAGAAAACTATACTATACTACTCAGTAAAACCGAGTGTGTAAGAGCACAAAATTTAATACCAATAATCTACTCATTACTGTGGGAGTTATAAGGGCTCCATTTCACAGCAAAACCATGACCCAAAAAAATTTCAACTGTCAATACCTTCTCAACTAATGGATCTGTACTCAAGAAAACTATAGTATACTACTCAATATAACAGAGTGCGTAAGAGCACAAAATTTCACACGAATAATCTGTTGTTTTCAGTGGGATTTATAAGGGCCCAATTTCACAGCAAAACCATGACCCAAAAAAATTTCATCTCTCAATATCTTCCCAACTAATGGATCTATACTCAAGAAAACTATAGTATACTACTCAGTAAAACCGAGTGTGTAAGAGCACAAAATTTCATACGAATAATCCGCTCATTACTGTGGGAGTCATAAGGGCCCCATTTCACAGCAAAACCATGACCCAAAAAAATTTCAACTCTCAATATCTTTTCAACTAATGGATCTGTTCTCAAGAAAACTATAGTATACTACTCAGTAAAACACAGTGTGTAAGACCACAGAATTTCATACGAATAATCTGTTGTTTACTGTGGGAATTATAAGGGCCCAAATTCACAGCAAAACCATGACCCAAAAAAATTTCAACTCTCAATACCTTCTCAACTAATGGATCTGTACTCAAGAAAACTATAGTATACTACTCAGTAAAACAGAGTGTGTAAGAGCACGAAACTTCATAACAATAATCTGTTGTTTACAGTGGGATTTATAAGGGCCCCATTTCACAGCAAAACCATGACCCAAAAAAATTTCAACTCTCAATATCTTCTCAACTAATGGATCTATACTCAAGAAAACTATAGTATACTACTCAGTAAAACCGAGTGTGTAAGAGCACAAAATTTCATACGAATAATCCGCTCATTACTGTGGGAGTCATAAGGGCCCCATTTCACAGCAAAACCATGACCCAAAAAAATTTCAACTCTCAATATCTTTTCAACTAATGGATCTGTTCTCAAGAAAACTATAGCATACTACTCAGTAAAACAGAGTGTGTAATACCACAGAATTTCATACGAATAATCTGTTGTTTACTGTGGGAATTATAAGGGCCCAAACTCACAGCAAAACCATGACCCAAAAAAATTTCAACTCTCAATACTTTCTCAACTAATGGATCTATACTCAAGAAAACTATAGTATACTACTCAGTAAAACCGAGTGTGTAAGAGCACGAAACTTCATGCGAATAATCTGTTGTTTACAGTGGGATTTATAAGGGCCACATTTCACAGCAAAACCATGACCCAAAAAAATTTCAACTCTCAATATCTTCTCAACTAATGGATCTATACTCAAGAAAACTATTGTATAATACTCAGTAAAACCGAGTGTGTAAGAGCACAAAATTTAATACGAAGAATCTACTCATTACTGTGGGAGTTATAAGGGCTCCATTTCACAGCAAAACCATGACCCAAAAAAATTTCAACTCTCAATATCTTTTCAAATAATGGATCTGTTCTCAAGAAAACTATAGCATACTACTCAGTAAAACAGAGTGTGTAAGACCACAGAATTTCATACCAATAATCTGTTGTTTACAGTGGGATTTATAAGGGCCCCATTTCACAGCAAAACCATGACCCAAAAAAATTTCAACTCTCAATATCTTCTCAACTAATGCATCTATACTCAAGAAAACTATAGTATACTACTCAGTAAAACCGAGTGTGTAAGAGCACAAAATTTCATACGAATAATCCGCTCATTACTGTGGGAGTCATAAGGGCCCCATTTCACAGCAAAACCATGACCCAAAAAAATTTCAACTCTCAATACCTTCTCAACTAATGGATCTGTACTCAAGAAAACTATAGTATACTACTCAATAAAACATAGTGCGTAAGAGCACAAAATTTCACACGAATTATCTGTTGTTTTCAGTGGGATTTATAAGGGCCCAATTTCACAGCAAAACCATGACATTAAAAAAAATTTCATCTCTCAATATCTTCTCAACTAATGGATCTGTACTCAAGAAAACTATAGTATACTACTCAGTAAAACAGAGTGTGTAAGAGCACAAAATTTCATACGAATAATCTGCTCTTTACTGTGGGAGTTATAAGGGCCCCATTTCACAGCAAAACCATGACCCAAAAAAATTTCAACTCTCAATACTTTCTCAACTAATGGATCTATACTCATGATAACTATAGTAGTTTACTCAATAAAACAGAGTGCGTAAGAGCACAAAATTTCACACGAATAATCTGTTGTTTTCAGTGGGATTTATAAGGGCCCAATTTCACAGCAAAACCATGACCCAAAAAAATTTCATCTCTCAATATCTTCTCAACTAATGGATCTATACTCAAGAAAACTATAGTATACTACTCAGTAAAACCGAGTGTGTAAGAGCACAAAATTTCATACGAATAATCTGCTCATTACTGTAGGAGTCATAAGGGCCCCATTTCACAGCAAAACCATGACCCAAAAAAATTTCAACTCTCAATATCTTTTCAACTAATGGATCTGTTCTCAAGAAAACTATAGCATACTACTCAGTAAAACAGAGTGTGTAAGACCACAGAATTTCATACGAATAATCTGTTGTTTACTGTGGGAATTATAAGGGCCCAAATTCACAGCAAAACCATGACCCAAAAAAATTTCAACTCTCAATACCTTCTCAACTAATGGATCTATACTCAAGAAAACTATAGTATACTACTCAGTAAAACCGAGTGTGTAAGAGCACAAAATTTCATACGAATAATCTGCTCTTTACTGTGGGAGTTATAAGGGCCCCATTTTACAGCAAAAGCATGACCCAAAAAAATTTCAACTCTCAATATCTTCTCAACTAATGGATCAATACTCAAGATAACTACAGTATACTACTCAAAAAAACAGAGAGTGTATGAGCAGGAAACTTCATACCAATAATCTGTTGTTTACAGTGGGATTTTTAAGGGCCCAATTTCACAGCAAAACCATGACCCAAAAAAATTTCAACTCTCAATACCTTCTCAACTAATGGATCTGTTTTTAAGAAAACTATAGTATACTACTCAGAAAAACAGAGTGTGTAAGAGCACGAAACTTCATACCAATAATCTGTTGTTTACAGTGGGATTTATAAGGGCCCAATTTCACAGCAAAACCATGACCCAAAAAAATTTCATCTCTCAATATCTTCTCAACTAATGGATCTATACTCAAGAAAACTATAGTATACTACTCAGTAAAACCGAGTGTGTAGGAGCACAAAATTTAATACCAATAATCTACTCATTACTGTGGGAGTTATAAGGGCTCCATTTCACAGCAAAACCATGACCCAAAAAAATTTCAACTGTCAATACCTTCTCAACTAATGGATCTATACTCAAGAAAACTATAGTATACTACTCAGTAAAACCGAGTGTGTAAGAGCACAAAATTTCATACGAATAATCCGCTCATTACTGTGGGAGTCATAAGGGCCCCATTTCACAGCAAAACCATGACCCAAAAAAATTTCAACTCTCAATATCTTTTCAACTAATGGATCTGTTCTCAAGAAAACTATAGTATACTACTCAGTAAAACAGAGTGTGTAAGACCACAGAATTTCATACGAATAATCTGTTGTTTACTGTGGGAATTATAAGGGCCCAAATTCACAGCAAAACCATGACCCAAAAAAATTTCAACTCTCAATACCTTCTCAACTAATGGATCTGTACTCAAGAAAACTATAGTATACTACTCAGTAAAACAGAGTGTGTAAGAGCACGAAACTTCATAACAATAATCTGTTGTTTACAGTGGGATTTATAAGGGCCCCATTTCACAGCAAAACCATGACCCAAAAAAATTTCAACTCTCAATATCTTCTCAACTAATGGATCTATACTCAAGAAAACTATAGTATACTACTCAGTAAAACCGAGTGTGTAAGAGCACAAAATTTCATACGAATAATCCGCTCATTACTGTGGGAGTCATAAGGGCCCCATTTCACAGCAAAACCATGACCCAAAAAAATTTCAACTCTCAATATCTTTTCAACTAATGGATCTGTTCTCAAGAAAACTATAGCATACTACTCAGTAAAACAGAGTGTGTAATACCACAGAATTTCATACGAATAATCTGTTGTTTACTGTGGGAATTATAAGGGCCCAAACTCACAGCAAAACCATGACCCAAAAAAATTTCAACTCTCAATACTTTCTCAACTAATGGATCTATACTCAAGAAAACTATAGTATACTACTCAGTAAAACCGAGTGTGTAAGAGCACGAAACTTCATGCGAATAATCTGTTGTTTGCAGTGGGATTTATAAGGGCCCCATTTCACAGCAAAACCATGACCCAAAAAAATTTCAACTCTCAATATCTTCTCAACTAATGGATCTATACTCAAGAAAACTATTGTATAATACTCAGTAAAACCGAGTGTGTAAGAGCACAAAATTTAATACGAAGAATCTACTCATTACTGTGGGAGTTATAAGGGCTCCATTTCACAGCAAAACCATGACCCAAAAAAATTTCAACTCTCAATATCTTTTCAAATAATGGATCTGTTCTCAAGAAAACTATAGCATACTACTCAGTAAAACAGAGTGTGTAAGACCACAGAATTTCATACCAATAATCTGTTGTTTACAGTGGGATTTATAAGGGCCCCATTTCACAGCAAAACCATGACCCAAAAAAATTTCAACTCTCAATATCTTCTCAACTAATGCATCTATACTCAAGAAAACTATAGTATACTACTCAGTAAAACCGAGTGTGTAAGAGCACAAAATTTCATACGAATAATCCGCTCATTACTGTGGGAGTCATAAGGGCCCCATTTCACAGCAAAACCATGACCCAAAAAAATTTCAACTCTCAATACCTTCTCAACTAATGGATCTGTACTCAAGAAAACTATAGTATACTACTCAATAAAACATAGTGCGTAAGAGCACAAAATTTCACACGAATTATCTGTTGTTTTCAGTGGGATTTATAAGGGCCCAATTTCACAGCAAAACCATGACATTAAAAAAAATTTCATCTTTCAATATCTTCTCAACTAATGGATCTGTACTCAAGAAAACTATAGTATACTACTCAGTAAAACAGAGTGTGTAAGAGCACAAAATTTCATACGAATAATCTGCTCTTTACTGTGGGAGTTATAAGGGCCCCATTTCACAGCAAAACCATGACCCAAAAAAATTTCAACTCTCAATACTTTCTCAACTAATGGATCTATACTCATGATAACTATAGTAGTTTACTCAATAAAACAGAGTGCGTAAGAGCACAAAATTTCACACGAATAATCTGTTGTTTTCAGTGGGATTTATAAGGGCCCAATTTCACAGCAAAACCATGACCCAAAAAAATTTCATCTCTCAATATCTTCTCAACTAATGGATCTATACTCAAGAAAACTATAGTATACTACTCAGTAAAACCGAGTGTGTAAGAGCACAAAATTTCATACGAATAATCTGCTCATTACTGTAGGAGTCATAAGGGCCCCATTTCACAGCAAAACCATGACCCAAAAAAATTTCAACTCTCAATATCTTTTCAACTAATGGATCTGTTCTCAAGAAAACTATAGCATACTACTCAGTAAAACAGAGTGTGTAAGACCACAGAATTTCATACGAATAATCTGTTGTTTACTGTGGGAATTATAAGGGCCCAAATTCACAGCAAAACCATGACCCAAAAAAATTTCAACTCTCAATACCTTCTCAACTAATGGATCTATACTCAAGAAAACTATAGTATACTACTCAGTAAAACCGAGTGTGTAAGAGCACAAAATTTCATACGAATAATCTGCTCTTTACTGTGGGAGTTATAAGGGCCCCATTTTACAGCAAAAGCATGACCCAAAAAAATTTCAACTCTCAATATCTTCTCAACTAATGGATCAATACTCAAGATAACTACAGTATACTACTCAAAAAAACAGAGTGTGTATGAGCAGGAAACTTCATACCAATAATCTGTTGTTTACAGTGGGATTTTTAAGGGCCCAATTTCACAGCAAAACCATGACCCAAAAAAATTTCAACTCTCAATACCTTCTCAACTAATGGATCTGTTTTTAAGAAAACTATAGTATACTACTCAGTAAAACAGAGTGTGTAAGAGCACGAAACTTCATACCAATAATCTGTTGTTTACAGTGGGATTTATAAGGGCCCCATTTCACAGCAAAACCATGACCCAAAAAAATTTCAACTCTCAATATCTTCTCAACTAATGGATCTATACTCAAGAAAACTATAGTATAATACTCAGTAAAACCGAGTGTGTAAGAGCACAAAATTTAATACGAATAATCTACTCATTACTGTGGGAGTTATAAGGGCTCCATTTCCCAGCAAAACCATGACCCAAAAAAATTTCAACTCTCAATACCTTCTCAACTAATGGATCTGTACTCAAGAAAACTATAGTATACTACTCAATATAACAGAGTGCGTAAGAGCACAAAATTTCACACGAATAATCTGTTGTTTTCAGTGGGATTTATAAGGGCCCAATTTCACAGCAAAACCATGACCCAAAAAAATTTCATCTCTCAATACCTTCTGAACTAATGGATCTGTACTCAAGAAAACTGTAGTATACTACTCAGTAAAACAGAGTGTGTAAGAGCACGAAACTTCATAACAATAATCTGTTGTTTACAGTGGGATTTATAAGGGCCCCATTTCACAGCAAAACCATGACCCTAAAAAATTTCATCTCTCAATATCTTCTCAACTAATGGATCTATACTCAAGAAAACTATAGTATACTACTCAGTAAAACCGAGTGTGTAAGAGCACAAAATTTCATACGAATAATCTGCTCATTACTGTGGGAGTTATAAGGGCCCCATTTCACAGCAAAACCATGACCCAAAAATATTTCAATACTCAATATCTTCTCAACTAATGGATCAATACTCAAGATAACTATAGTATACTACTCAACAAAACAGAGTGTGTATGAGCACGAAACTTCATACCAATAATCTGTTGTTTTCAGTGGGATTTATAAGGGCCCAATTTCACTGCAAAACCATGACCCAAAAAAATTTCAACTCTCAATACCTTCTCAACTAATGGATCTGTACTCAAGGAAACTACAGCATATTACTTATAACTCAGTAAAGTGTAGTATATAAGTGAACAAAATTTCATGCCAATAATGCGTTGTTAACTGTGGGAGGTAGTTGTAGTTCAAGGAATATCAATTAGTAAAGCTGCTAAAAAGCACCTAGTCGCTCGAGTTACCCTACTGTACAAAGTGAAAGGTAAATCTACAGTCAGCTGACGAATGGAACCATGTACAGTACTCTCTTCGGCGAAAGAGAATTTTTTTTAGTTTTGTGGATCACAATCTAAAGGAGCGGCACAATTGTGCCAACCAACACCTGGAGTCACAAGTTCTGGATGCTGGGAAATTGTTAGGGCCTCTTTTTTAGAAAAAAAATACAAAAAAAAAATTGAAAGAACGTAATGGGGATCAAAAAATATTTTGATTGAAATCGTTTAACTGTCAGAAAATAATAATAATAAAATAAGTGTTTAATTGAGATCGGAGTAAGATTTTGTCACGTGTTAATAAAAAAATATATATATATTAAGTTTACTGCAAAATGCTGTAATGGATTTAATTATAAGCTGTATTGCGCGCTCTCTGTCACGCTTATCGCTAGTCTAAACACGAGTAATGTTAGGAATTTGAACATGGCATTAAGTTGACTTTTATAATTGAATGGTTTAAAAAAATTGGCATTTAATGGTACAAAGTGCAGTCAAGTTCTATCCAATAATTTGCAGTTAGTAAAGAAATTACTAACTACGCGTTATAATTTCTTTTTTAAATTGACTTAATATTTTTTTTATTGCACTCTGAAACATTATTCATTTCTATATTGTACAAGTTTAATCACAAATATGTCCGTCCACTGAGGATCTGATGAGCTTGGCCCCTTATCGGGTTGTACGAAGTAAAGTGCTATAATGTCCAACAGCACATGGCAGTTTTCTTATGGCTTTAAAAATGAACTTGGACCAATTTTGACTGGCCCCCATATCTGTAGATCTAACCTTTGTGGGTAATGGCTGTATCGTGAAGTAGAGGTGATTCAGAGCTTGCAGCTATTTTTCTGGTTACATGCGTAGTTCTTTCACAGATCAATCCCAAATTAGTTATGGAATTCACCCATTTTAGCTTAAAATAGCAGGATAAGTAAGTTAATCGTCTAGCAATATTTTATGCACTTCTCGAAGATTGCACGCTTCTCCTAAATATCTATATTCTCCGCTTGTACACAATCATTATTTTCATAGCGCAGTAAAGGTCAGTAATATACTGTGTATAATCTTCCTTAAAGGCTACAATAGCAGCGTATCTTTCAGTGCATTCTACGTACACCTCCTCTAAACAGATCTATAGTAGATTTCTCTGAGATTTAGGTAATCGTAAGCTTTACCAGGAGCAAGCTCTTTTATAAAAAAGAATCATCACACTATTGCAACTAATGTAAAGTGTATATTATTAGCCATTCTAAATCTGAATTCCATTTTTTCATTTATTACATTATTTTAATAAGACGAAAAGAAATATATAAGGGGAAAAATGGAAGATAGACAATGCCATCTTGATAAAGTGAATATATTAATTCCTTACTGCTAGAATTATGATGAAAGAATGCAGAATATACAATCTTTTCCTTTTCTTCCTCTTCGCTGGCTGTTAAGAGCTGGAACTTCCTTCCATAAAAAGAAACTTTTTCATCCAGAGCCTCGTTTCCCCGAACGCCATTTTTTCCTCTGTTCCCTTCACTCATCTACTTTAGCCTTACTTTAATATTTGTAAAGTTATCGCATCCTTCTTTATTATTTTCCATTGTTAAAGTCGAATACTCTTTTTTCTCCAATGCTCTCTTCTTTATTTTGAGGTTCCGAACCGTTATTTACTTAAGGAACTAAAATAAAAATGTGCAACTTCTTAAAAAAACAAAATCCTTTCTTTTTCAAAGTACGTATAACGGAGACAATGAGTTGGTGAGTTGAAAAGATCTGTTCTTAGGCGGCGTCAAAATGGAAAAAAGTCAGGGAAAGTTTCAGCCCTTCTCTCTAACCGTGGCCCTTTCTAAGGCTCTTTCTAAGGTTGCCAACACTTCAAACAGTGATTTTTAAACAACTTAACACTCCAGTTGTTTTGTAATTCCTTTGGAACTGAGGTTTTAAAAATTCAGAATTCGGAAATTAGACAAACTGAGACGTGATTGAAATCACTGGTACACTTTTGAAACAGGGCTGGTTTCTAACTTTCTTGTGAAAAGTTTATTCATTCGTTAATCTTTAATAGATTTCAAAACGAATTCGTATTATTTTCTTGTATTATTATTATGTTAAGAGTGGAAGAAAACTTTGTGATTAAAGCTCTTCATTTTGCAATTGAAATGAAATTTAATCGTATTAATATCTTAGAACTCTTTTTATTTATTTATTTATTTGCAACTGTTCAAAATATACATCTAGCAAATGTGTATTTACAGATAAACATTTGATTGTGTCACAGAGCTGGCTCAGTGCCACAACCAGGATGACGGGATGAGAGAAACCAGCCAGCGCTAGAACTCTCTAGGATGGGACGATTTGGATAGTGATTGAGCCAGAGGATTTGGGTGATCAGAGAGTTTGCTGAGGAAATTTCAGGAATCGGGTTTGGATTAATTCATTTATATACGGAATATGGAGATCATGATGGAGGGTGCGGTTGGAAACATAGAATGGTGCGTTAACGATTCGGCGGAGGACTTTAGACAGGAAAGGTTGGATGTTGGATGGTTTGGCGGAGCCCCACAATTCTGCTCCATATGTCCATATTGGTCGTAATAGTGTTTTGTAAAGTATAAGTTTGTTTTGTACGTTCATGGAGGATTTCGGTCCAAGGAGGCTCCTTAGTAGTCCGTAACGTCTGTTCAGTTCTTGTCTTTTAAGTCTTGTGTGAGGGTTCCAGGTTAGACGGCTGTCTAGGTAGAGTTGGAACTCTTAACAGCCACATGAAGAAATCATAAGAAATAAATGGCCGAAAAGGGACAGATGTCTGGTTATCCACTAAATAAGAAATTCCTTTACAAGAAAGAAGTGACCCAGAGAATAAAAATGTCCGAGTTTAAAACAGTCTTCGAACATCAAGACTTACAGCAGCAATTAGTGGGCCAGGACTCAGAAATGGATGAAACGGTTTTCAGATCGTAGAAAGAGAAATTAGAAGATCAAATAGCAAGAAAGAGAAAGGTAACACCGTAATCAGAGCTGGATTAGAAGTAGTAGAACATGGTACGGCCACGTTCAGCGAATGAATCGTTGGCACAGTATCCTAACAGGAAACAATTCCGCTAAGATTTTGGGCACCCAATCAAGAGGAAATAAAGAAATAGAATAACTCGGCAAGGCGATTTAATGATAGCCTAATGTGAGAACAATGTATCCTAGAACCGTTCCAGCTGACGCTGCCAAGTAAATGATAATGGTGGCAGCTTCGTCCTACCACTACACACTAACAGTAGAAGAAAATATATTTTTTATCTCTAAGAAAGTATTTTATCTGCAAACAAGACTCCTAAACTTATCGAAAACTTTCTGAAACATACCCTTCTTATCCTGTCCAAAGTTATCCCAAAATGAATCAGTTCGGATTTAAGCTACCTCCTTTCCCGGACACTAATCGTGTGAAATTCACCATCTTTAACCAATTTTGAAAGTGATTCACCCTTGCTGTCTCGATGAATGCCAAAATTAAAGGCCCACATTTTCATTCAAGTTACCACCGTGCAGGAAAAACTAACTCATATGTCTGTCGCAAATAGGTTGTTACATCCTTATTATAAAGATTGCTAAAGTCAGAGTAATGTACGAATGTACTCTACTTTTATTTCAGATGACCTAACACATCTAGATATTAAACCTTTTACGAATATGCCCTATTAGTTGACTAAAGCAATCATTTATCTTTGTTCCTAATAAAGAAACAAAAAACTAAAAATAATATTTTACCACTTGTTAACCAATCATTGGAAGTTAAATACGAGGTGTGGCTATTAAATAACGAGACTGATGCTGCTACAGAAGAACTATGCATGCGCCAAATCTTAACGACCGACAGCTGTGCAACGTAAAGCCTTCTCTTTCGATTGCAGCGTCTCCACGTGTTTGTAGAGAAATCTGCCTGACCGGAACCGTCGTTTGTGTAAGAGGTGTTAGTTTTGTTTGGCCGAAAACATGATACTAGACATGTAGTAGAGCAACAAATTGTCGTGAAATTTCACATGAAACTGGGTAAAACCGCTACTGAAACTTATCTTTTATTAAAAGAAGTTTATGGCGATGAATGTTTATCACGTGCGCGAGTTTTTGAGTGGTTCAAGCGTTTCCAAGATGGTCGAGAAGACGTCGGAGATGATGACCACCCGGGTCGCCCTTCCACGTCCACAACGGATGAAAATATCGATTATAATTAATCAACATTACTACCGTGAGGTACATTGCTCAACTACGTGAAAGAGTAAGGAAAAAAACGACCCGATTTGTGGTAGAACATTGCCACGGGTTCTCCATCAAGACAACACGCCGGCTCACACAGTAATTTATTTATTTATTTACAAGACGGGCAATCACCCAGTTACAAAGAAATATAATTTAAAATAACATTTAATAATAACTCAATATATAATAATTATAGAATATACATATATCATACATTTATACATATATATATCGTAGAATAGAAATAAAGATAAAATAGAAATAATATATACACATAATTTACTTAATAGATAAAAAATACTTCAAAATATGTACTATAAAATATACTTTAAAAATAGAAACATTACTCAATTAATAAATCTTAATATCACAAATGACCGGTAAGATTTCCCTAGTACCAATCACCGCAAAATCAGCCATTTAACAAATGTTTCAACTCGATCATGTTGGTGTTGAATATATCAAAATCAGCGGGTAGATGATTAACTTGATCCGCAACTCTTGGAAAATAACTGAACTTACGACAATTAGTACTATGGCACACTTTAGAAAACACTTGTTTTTGTCTAGTACCGTTTGTTGGCACGTGAAAATTTAACAATGATAAAAGTTCAGGGCAGTTTATATTATTATTTAGAATTTTGAAAATAAAATTTAAGTCTGTGGCTTGTCTACGAAACTGTAAAGTACTCATACCAGTAAATTCCATTACGTCATCGTACGGTACCTCCGTCATGGCTTTTGTCTCTCGATACCAGAGCAATCTTAGGAATCTTCTTTGAAGTGATTCAAGTTTGTTGACGTAAGTTTTCTGATAAGGAGACCATAAAGCAGAGTAGTACTCAAGAATAGGTCGCACCATTACTTTGTAAAGGATAATTATGGTTCTGACATCTTTAAAGTTTCGAGTAAATCTAGATATAATTGTCTGTCAAGACGTTTCTATAGCCAAGTACTACATCCCAGTTTTAGGCCTTTCGCCTTATTCGTTTGACCTGGCCCCATATGACTTTAGATCTGTTCCCCGAAAGTCAAATCTGCATTAAAAGGAACACGATTTCAGTCCGTTGAAGCTGTGAAAGAAAAAGCGGCAAGCGTCATGTAGGAGCTCACAGGAAAAGACTTCCAGCACTGTTTCGAACAATGGTAAATTCGCATGGAGCGTTTTAGGGATAGGTGAGGGGTGTATATTGAAGGTGATAATAACTAAATATGTATAAATTTAAAATAAAATGTTTTACAGCAATAGTCTCGTTATTTAATAGTCACATCTCGTATGAAATTCCAAATTTGAAAGGCACAGGTGGTACATATTGAATAAAGTTTTTAGCAATTTATTTCGCACAAAATTGCTTAATTGCGGCAAAAGAAATTAAGTTGAATATTTCACATTAGCCGTCTATTATTATTACTTTAACCTGAAAGTATTGAATAAAATATTAAGCATTTAACCTGAAAGTATTGAATAAAATATCTTAAACTAAAATTTATTTAGGAAACTCCAAATAAAAGAAAAAAGGAAATGGCCCTGGAAATAAAGTGGTTGGTCATGTCTTTTAAAGAGCAGAAAAAAGGGCTGCAACAGTGAAACAAAACAAAGAATTGTTAAGACCAAGAAAGTGGTGTGGAAGAAGTGAATTTTCTTACAGCGCTCCTCTCTTAGCATTCAGAATTGCTACTATTCGTGACTTACATTTAAAATTTTAATAATTTCTTCAGTATTTTATGCAATTGAAAACAAAAAAAAGGGTTGAGCGGACCTAGTTGATATTCTTCGCTAGTACATAATTAATGTCTGTCTATACATTATATATATCACTTGGCTGAAGTGCTCGGTGTTGTCTTTTTTTAAAAGTAACTTTTACTATTTTGAAAGATATTAATATTTTCTACATAACGAATTAAGTCAAACTCAATTCTGTTAGATTCTTCATCTAAATTTAACATGAAATGGAAAAATCTATATGAGTCTGTGAAAGGTTTTGACACAAGTTCAGTGGAAAATATGTTCGTTAACTTAATTTTTTTCTTTTTTTCAGGAGTGAAATTGAATTGTTGAATCTATTCTGGTACATGAAACGTAACGTTGTCAACAACGTTTGTCTTGAAAGTGAATTTGTAATTCACTAAAAATTTACTTCTTTTTTTAATTTTTAAATATTTTTTTTTTTTAATTTATTTGCTATTCACAATCTACAAAGAATAGAATTCGTAATAAGTGAATACGATAAAAGAAGTCTTCCTGACTGGATCAACTTGAGGAGAGAAGCTGGCCACCGGCAACACTCTCGCTGGAGTTTCTTACATTACTGGAGATTGTCACGAGGCCAACAGCGTTTCAGTCGTCGTGGAGGACGATCTGGAATCGTTGTAGAGGCGAGATTTAGAACAAGAGGATTGGTACAGAATGGAAGAGAGTCAAAGAATTTTCTATACTTAGATTTAGATTCGTCATTTATGTATGAGATTTTGAGATCGTTATGGAGAGTAGAGTTAGACACATAAAATGGAGAATTTGTAATCTGTCGGAGAATTTTTGATTGGAAGGACTGTATTCTTTGTGAATTGGAATGTTTGGTTGAACCCCACAGCTCAAGTCCGTAAGTCCAGATCGGTTTAAGTACACTGTTGTATATTAGTCGTTTATGTTCCAGTGGTAGTTTGGATTGTCTGCCAATTAGTCGTAACAGTAATTTGTTTCGTCGGTTGAGTTTTAGTCTTTTCAGTTTAGTGTGCGGATTCCACGTTAGTCTTTTGTCGATGTACATCCCAAGGTAGCGAACTAAATTAGCAGAAGGAAGAGGAATTGAGTTAAAATTTAAAGTGGAACAAGAATTACGACGCAGAGTAAAAGTTATCTGTTCGCACTTTTGAGTATTAAATTTGACTCTCCACTTTTTGGCCCAGGGTTCAAGTTTGTTTAGATGATATTGTAGATGAGAGGAGGCTGTAGTGGCGTCTGAGTTAGAAGAGAGAATAGCAGTATCGTCAGCGTAAGTGCAGAGCAGTGTGTTTGAGTCAGTTGGTAGGTCAGATGTGTACACAGTATAGAGAAGCGGTCCGAGAATACTTCCTTGAGGTACACCAGCCCGTGCCAGAGAGTACTCGGATTTTTTCGGAATTTTTAAGTATTGAAAACAATATCTTCACCAGAAACAAAATCTGATATCAACATTTCAATCACTAGTATTCTCAAGGTTCTAATTCATAAATTTTGCCCAAATTCTGAATTGTTTAGTTCTTACCAACCAGTACCACCACAAGTTTGTGATACCGAAGATTACATTGAGATGACACCATTCAGAGACGTTTACTCCGCGAACTGCACTTAAAACTTAAATTTCCTAGAAAAATGATTAAAACTACAGTTAAATATTGCTTTTTAAGTGTATAATGTACTTATATTACAAAGTTTATAGAAAATTGAAAAAATCTATTGAGTAAAGAGGTTCTTCATTTGTAAATACAAGTGGTATCTATTAAATAACGAAACTGATGCTGCTACAGAAGAACTATGCATGCGCCAAATCTTAATGACCGACAGCTGTGCACCGTAAAGCCTTCTCTTTCGATTGCAGCGTCTCCAAGTGTTTGTAGAGAAATCTGTCTGACCGGAACCGTCGTTTGGGTAAGAGGTGTTAGTTTCGTTTTGCCGAAAACATGATACTAAACATGTAGTAGAGCCACGAATTGTCGTGAAATTTCACATGAAACTGGGTAAAACCGCTACTGAAACTTATCTTTTATTAAAAGAAGTTTATGGCGATGAATGTTTATCACTTGCGCAAGTTTTTGAGTGTTTCAAGCGTTTCCAAGATGGCCGAGAAGACGTCGGAGATGATGACCGCCCGGGTCGTTCTTCCATGTCCAAAACGGATGAAAATATCGATTATAATTAATCAACATTACTACCGTGAGGTGCATTGCTCAACTCCGTGAAAGAGTAAGGAAAAAAACGACCCGATTTGTGGAAGAATATTGTCACGGGTTCTCCATCAAGACAACGCTCCAGCTCACACTGCATTGTCTGTCAAGACGTTTCTATAGCCAAGTACAACATCCCAGTTTTAGGCCATCCGCCTTATTCGCCTGACCTGGCCCCAAGTGACTTTTATCTGTTCCCCGAAAGTCAAATCTGCATTAAAAGGAACCCGATTTCAGTCCTGTGAAACTGTGAAAGAAAAAGCGGCACGCGTCATGCAGGAGCTCACTGAAAAAGACTACCAGCACGGTTTCGAACAATGGTAAATTCGCATGGAGCGTTGTAGGGATAGGGGAGAGGTGTATATTGAAGGAGATAATAACTAAGTATGTATAAATTTAAAATAAAATGTTTTACAGCGATAGTCTCGTTATTTAATAGCCACACCTTAATTCTACAGCCACAGCATTTTACCAACACAAAACGGAAGTCTATCCATTCCACTTAATTCAACTTCCCATGAGAAATGTTTCAATGGCTAAAAACTTATTCTAAAATCTATTTCTGAAAAAGTCAAGAAGGCTGTGAATAATTGTTTTTATAATCAAAAGAGTTCATTGATCAATCAGCAAGTGTTTTTATATTGATCTGAATTTTACAAAACATTTTTGATAAAGGCTTAAACGAATTTCTTTAAACTTAATCCGCTAATTGTAAACATGTCACTTTTATTTCAGATCAATTGATTTCTAACTAATTAAAATTAATCTGAGATTTAGATTTAAAATGGATAGAAGAAGGCGTGGATCTCTATTCAAAATATTAGTTGAAAACATTTTCAAAAGCCTGTAGAACCTGTTGATAATATTTCAAAATATAATACAGGCACTCGGCTGTATGAAAGCAGAATCAGAAGATTATGAATACTATTGATTTACATTGAAAATAAAGTAAAGATGTTAAAAGAAAGGAAACAACCAAAAGCCAACATGAACGTCTCTGAACTCTGAATATTGCAATAAATCAAAGTGACTTAGAATTAAAAAACATTATTAAGTTATTTAATATGTGGATAATGGTAGGTCAGTCATCACTTTTAAATGGGTAAATATACAAACGTAGGTAAGAATTAACATGTTAATGCAAAATCATTTAAAGTTAAAGGACCGAACAAAATTTTATGGTCTGCTGGAGCTGTTTATTTATCAGTATGCGATGGGAAGTTCTTACTGAGGTATTTGACTTTTAACATTGTCTAATTCCCACTTATTACAATGGTCCGACGAGTACAGGTGCTGTGTGCGCAACTTGTATTATTACTTATTTGCCGGCCGTATTTACTTAGCTGAACAATAGCGCTAGTTGTCAGTCAGTTCAGCGAACTCAAACTACGGCTGTTCAACTACAGCCACCATTGTACAATAACCTCTTAATGAAAATTAGTCTACAATAAACTGTTTATTTTATTGATGATTAAATTAACTTATATCTGTTACTCTTTGTTTGTGTTATCTACCAAATGGAAGCTTTTTCAATCTTCCCAGCCTCTTTTCTTGGTCATCAACGCATACCAGGTAAAATCGTTTCGCATTATTGGTTGCCCCATTCTAATATAAAGAATTCCTTGCAATTCCTACGAGATCCTTTGGTACTTCTCTTAAAATATAAGATATCTATCCTCTGCGAATATAGCGATGAGTAAAAAATTACTCAGCGTTTAAGGTGAATTACAGCTGGGAAACTTTTTTCCGTGAGCGTTACGAATCTGAAGTTTATAAAATGTCTGTAATTTGGATCTCAATTTACCAGCTATCAAGTATTTAAACGAATTTTTATTTCATTTGGAATGCAAAACCATTTTTAAATGAGAAGATAATTTAATATTACATTTTCTTTAAAAGTTTCCATCTTATATAAAAAGCAGAACTACTTTTGAGCTTGTGAGAAAACCTGTAACAATATTAACTTGTTCTACATTTTGTAAATCTTCTAAACTGAAGAAAACAAATACACTAAAATTTTCAATTCCCAGGAAACAAACTATGAAAGCTTTTACAAACACTATAAACCTAACTTTTCCGACTGTTCCAACGTTTCAGTTTTTCTAACATCTCTTGGTTTAATTGTTACAATTATATTTCTCAATTCGACCATTCGAATTTAATAATAGCAAATACAAATAAAATAAATCCTACAACAATTCTGGTTTACCTACAAAATAATATTAATAATAATAATGATAAAGTCTTAATATTGGAGAGAGAAAAGCTGTAAATTCAAGCACTTTATATGCTGACATTAAGCCAAAAATTGATATTTCTATTTCTTCAAACCGTTTTTATGTGTAAAAAGGAACAGAGATGTGAAGTATGATTAGATTTGTCCCAAGGTGCCAATATAAACAAAGCGTAAAAAATATAAGGAACTTGACTTCTGAAACTAGGAATTTCTGAGCTCAGAAATGAACTACATAGGATTGAAAGGAAAATTGAGACAGAAAGAAAAATACAGAAGTAACAATACGATTGCTTAAATGAATTTTTATTTTGATTATATTTTCTAACAACCTTTAAACTGAGACCTGAATAAACCTGAACTCTAAAATACTAAACGAATAAAAAGGTTTAAACTAAACAAGTGAAAATACTTTAGAAATTGATTTGAATGTGTTTAATACGAATACATTCTTTGCAAGGATTATGGTGTGTTCTACAGTAAGTGGTACTCGCTTCTCTCAACTCAAGTCAAACGACAAAATAAAAGTAAATACCAACTTAAACGAATTGAAAGATAATTCTGTTACTTCGCCAGGTGGAAGGCTTACCTTACCAAAACAGATAAAACATAAAACAGGGGACTAACATAATTGGGACTATTTGTTTACCATTTTTTATAAATACTTTTATACACTTTGTATATACTTTTCAATTTGCATACTCACCTCAAGTAAGTTTAGATTAAGTTTTTGTCAGAACTTTAGATCTTCAATAAAGTTTTCTAGTATAACTTAACTTTGAAGAAGGCTTAAAAGATGTTATTTTGGAATAAATATCTTTAGATATAATACAACTTTATAATAACGCTAATTTCTGAAATGAGGCTAATTTTTTCCCCCTTACTTATGGAGCAAAGGTGGATTAACAGCCTTATTTTAACTTAGGGTTAACTCTCTAAATTGAACAGCACACCTGTGGACGTAATGTACGCAGAGGCTGGCGAATTACCGCTCGCTTATAGAATAGAAGTACTGTCCGATCGATATGTCTTAAAAAAATTAGCCACGAACCGAATAATTTATAACAAAATAAGCCAATTAAATACCGAAGTCCTCACTCACAAATATTGGACAAAAAAGAAAGGCCCCATTTACACGGAAAGTTTTATTAGTATCTCTACCTTTAGAGATAAGGTATATTCGAATAATAAGTTAGATGTGTACAACTTAAAATACGAACATTTATTGAGCGAATTAAGTGTTAACACTTCCTTCGACTTGATAAAGGTACCGGAAAACATGAGAACCGCGGCCTTCGAAGATTACATTTCTTCCCATTATCCGGGCTCATATCGTTTATTTACAGATGGGTCCAAAATCAATAATAAAGTCTGTGTATGATCCGGTTCGGAACTATTTTACGATAATTAAATTAGAAGATGAGGCGTCCATCTATACAGCGGAGCTAATTGCTATTTTAACGGCTTTAAAATATATTTATTCGTTGTCGGAGAAAAAATATACCATTATTAGTGACAGCCAGAGTGCGTTGTGTAAATTATCACATATACACGACCAGTCTACAGGAATGAATCACATTATCGCAGAGATTGTAGAAACTATTGCCATTTTTAAAGAGAAGGGAGTCTGCATTAATTTTTTTGTGGGTAAGGGGTCATTGTGGTATAAAAGAGAATGAAATTGTTGATACACTTGCAAAGGAAGCCACCAATAGTGGGGAAATGGCTAATTATAAATTACCACACACCGATATCAAGGGTATAATTGCAAAAGCAGCACTACAAAAATGGCAGACAGATTACAATAATGGTGATAAAAAAGGTAGATTCTATAAAACTATGGCAGATCAGTTACCTAGACAACCATGGTTTAAGGGAACTGTCACTAATAAATGGGTTGTTACGACAATAAGCAGGCTGAGAGCGAACCACGCGGTGTGCGGATCGTATCTACACAGGATCAACAAAAGATCCTCTCCTCTTTGCGTAGATTGCAATGAGGAGGAGGATTTCAAACATGTAATAATGATATGTCCACGTTATGTGGTAGAAAGGAAACGAATGTTTGACGATATATACAGGTATTTAGATGCACCATTTCGCTACGAAGACATTATATTCTCCACCAACATTTATGTGCTTAAGTCGATAGCAGAGCTAGCAATGAAATATGAATGTATTTAGAAGCTATAGCCGAATTAGAATGAATGGAAGAAAATGCTTAGAGAAGGATTACGTGATTTTAATTTTGGTTAAGCTATAAGGATGGCAGGAGCACAGAGTGCTGCTCCATCCATTAGCAGTAGTTTATGTAAATAGCAGTATATAGTAGAATGATGAATGTGTGAAGCGAATGTATTTGTAGGTAAGAATGGAGAGTGAGTGATATTCTAGTGATAAGCACCTAGACGATGCTGGCTGTATGGCGGAAGCCAATGCCAAAAAAAAATCCTCTCTAAATGCCTAATTATTTGTATTTTGACAATTTTTGAATGTTTTGAGGAAGAATTACTGTTTATATTTTAGTAGAGCTATTTGAATTCTATTTAATTTTGTAGACTTACAACCTTAATATGTACGTGCTAAGTTCTTTTTGAGGGGAATTTAGTCTTGGGCTTTTATTCAACTGATTTAAAATTGAATTTTAAATTCTGTGGTCTTTTTTTGAACTGGCGCCAACTGAAAAGATGATACAAATCACAAAAACCGGTGTAGTTTCGTTCAAATAGAAAAATCTGACATTAACATAATATGATTTTGATTTTTATCTATTTTTTTCAGGCGGTTTAATAAGTCCAATCACCGATTAGTGTCGCGGACGGAGGCGAATATCAAACATACTTTATTGTAAATTTCTTTTATTTATCATGAAGTAAAATCCAAGGCCTAAGACCGGAAATCGAACCCAGTACCACAACACATTGTTAACTTTACGGGCCTCGCCTCTAACCGCTCGGCTACCATGACGCCTTTGAGTTTTATTATTTATTTAGCTTTACTGAACTTAACAGTAAAAATTAATCAATTATAAGGTGTGCGTAAGATTAGCCACTTAACTACTGAGTTCAATTGAAGATCTATCTCCATAGAAACTTACACCCTGATGCTAATTCACTCTCAGCAATGATGATATCCTTTCTGGATGAGTTTTAGAGATGTATCTTGGTTAATAAGTAGTGAGTTGTGAGTATACAATCTTGCGGTTCTGTGTGTTCCAGTAACCGTACCCTTCAGGGATTACTCTCAGCGTATTCCAGATTTCCTCTCTAGGGACCTGATGGTTATATTATACACTTTAAACTAGCTCTCTACTTTTATATTCTGATGTTTATCGAGTTGAACCAATTAAACTGTTAACATCGCCAGCTGGTAAGGGAATAACTGGAGGGAAAAAGGTTTATTTTTTAAGCAGTAGTCATCGGGTAAATTTACAGCAGTAAGTAAGAGAAATTCTAGAACATGAGCTTCGAAGAGTACCAGAGACTGGAGCTTTTAACATCTAACTAGTCTTACTTCGGGCAGACTTAGTTTGGCAAAAAAATAAAATCCACAAGAAAATTAACACGACAACCTAACACAGTAACCTCTCTCAATCCATCCGGCACAGCTTTTAACATGTAAGGCGGTGACTAGAATCATCTGATGGACAAAAACAGGGAATAAGGTAATTGAATAACAAATTCTTTCAAGAGAGTTTAACACAAATTTAGTAGCCGAACAAACAATGTCTCTAAACTCGTTACTATTTCACTGTAAAGTATTCAGAAACTTCATTAAAGTTAATTAAAATTACTACTAGAGCATCCAATCAAAAAGGAACGGGATAGTAGAGGAATTGATGTACCTTTTGATGGAAAGCGCTGAATCACAGAAGCAGTACCGAGTTTTACAATAAACGAACAAAATTAAATTAATATTTGAAGCAAACTTGAAAATCAAGTGAAATAAACTTACAATATTAATTACTTATATTATTAAGTTCCACAATAAGAACCCAGTTGAATAGTATCTCTACATAGGCCAGAAGCTCATCAAGTTAGATATCCTTAAACTATCTAGCGTAATCTTGAGAATGGCTCTTCTCAAGATTAAAGCTTTAAGTTCTCTCTCAATCACAATTTCTCTTTACTAAGACCCGTACATAAGCTGAGGGCATGAAGGAGGTTTCATGCTGAAGTGGTAGGGCCTGCATTCCTCTTTCAATATACTATCCCTTAAGAAGTAAGTTCAAGTGTTAGCCTAGCTTATAATCACCAATAAGCTGGCCATAATTACTAATATAATCCAGACTAATGTTATACTTTACTAGATAGATATTTCGGGCTTATGAAAGGGCTTGTTACTCTCTATTCGGAGTACAGTCAAATCTTGAATCTTTACTAGGAGATCAACATTCAAGATTTCCAGACAGATAATTTTGATAACAATGATTATTGATAGGAAATCTAAGCTTCTGTAACCACAATCTCTTTTATAACGTATAATACTACTTATCAAACTTTATCAAGAGCTGCTAATAGAATAGTTATATATAATAGCTACTTATAATAGCTATATAGAATATTCTTGTAAGTTGGTTCACTCATTATTCATGCGAAAAATTGTAATAAGGACACTTTCTTAAGGGAAAGGTTGATTATTTAAAAAAGTAAAGTAAAGTAATCGCCTATTTTTTCAGGCGGGGCTTAACGTCCAACTACCAATTAGGTGTCGTGGACGGAGGCGACTAGCAAATATACTTGATTGTAATTTTCTCTTATTAACCATTAAATAAAATCCAAGGCCTAAGACCGGGAATCGAACCCAGTACCACAATACATATTAGCTTCGCAGGTCTGATTATTTAATGGTTACCGCTAAACAGCCCCTTTAATAAAATGAAAGGTCTTATTACATTTATAAAGTTAGAAAATACCACTTTATTGCACCGATTCTTCTCCTACATCATAACTGAGTGTAGCCAGCACGCCATCACTATATGATGTAGAATGAGACACACGTATCGCCCTACTATTCCGTTACAGACTTGAATCATGAATATGATGGTAAAGTCAAAATTTTGGCTACAAGTCGAGGCAAAAGGTAATTCGAAATCGTCACTGTTTTCTTTTACAATTAAAGAAACACTCTATTCCAATATAAAACCACCCAAATTTTTTCAAAATCGGACTAAGTTTTATAGAAATATTAGTAATATTAGATTTAGAGAGCGCCTTACTTGTGTGAGGGGTGAACTCCCCACCTAAAGATGCCCAGCGTCGTGACGTCTAAAATGGATGTTTACATAAAATTTTAATCAAATGACTCTTCATTTTCGAAAATCGATTGATGCGACGATCAGATGAAATGATCTGGTTTAAGAGCAGTTCGTCAACGTAGGGGAGCTCTAACCTTTCTCCTGCCAAATTTCGTCAAAATCGGGCTTACGGAGTTATTTGTAATAATAATTTTGGAGGTGGCCTTACATAAATGGGGCTAACTCCTCTGGCCATTCAGTTTACAGCGTCGAGAGCCCCAAAAGAGGTTAAAGTCCGAATCGATTAACACCTCTTACATGAAAATGAATGTATGAAGAACAAGAACAAAAACATTTTTTGAAATTGCCGTTTTTGCTCATTTTTGGTAACTTTTTTCTTGTAATCTGTTGGATCTTGCATGTTGGATGGATGCTGCAAAAAAATTACCCTTATAATGATTTTGATTTTGATTAGTTTATTTGCAATTTAAAAATATATATAAAGAAATGTACAAAAGGAGATTTCAGGCTGGAGGACCTATATTTTTAATGAGTCTAGTTAATCATTTTATGACAATGCCAAATTTGTAGACTAACAAGAAGAATTGTCGAATAATGACTAAAAATAGACTGTTTTCAGTTATTTGATAATATTAGAAGTTAGGAATCATTAATAACGTTGAAAGAAACTTTTCCTCCTGGGTAACTTGAGGCAGAGTTTCTCAGCTAGAAAGGGCTGAAGTAGGTAACTGCTATTACTTTGGAACATCAAACTACCGGCTAAACTCTTCAAAATTTGTTTTCAAGTTGGCTAAATTTGTTTAGAAGTTAGTTTCGTTTTCAATATTTAAATATTTAGTCATTTAGTTGCTGTAATGGAGCGCAGAGTAGTTACGGTGTGATAACATTGCCCTACAATTAATTCTCATTGAGGAAAGGTTAAATTTTAGAGTAAAATCTGAGCCAATGATTCACCGTTGAATTCATTTTTAATGAAAAATTGTTCAAACAATAGTGATCGTTCTTATTTAAGCAATTAATTGCAGTTCAATGAAAATATACAGGGTGATCCATTTAAAACGCACCAATCGCAAATAACTTTTTAGGAAAGCGGAATTTGTAAAAAACCCACGAAGTAAACTATATGTTTTTTTTTGTCTAGTTTTCAAATTTTCCACCCCCGATGCTGTATCTTTATTTTTGGCGGAGTTACGGCCAAGAACCCGATTGGGGTTTCATAAGGACCACTGGTTTTGACAATGATTGTGAAAACTACATAAGAAATTGTGAAAAATGACGTTAACCCCGTTTCGATTTCCCTAATATTTGTTGAGATATTTAAGATTAAAGTTACTATTTTATCAACTCGTGAACGGTTTTCAATATTAATTTTTCACCAGAAATACACGTTTTGGGAGGTCCTCTCACTACAAAAATGTTATTTGTGACGCAAAGAACAAAGGTAATAATAATTAAAGATTTTAAAAATTTAGTGTAATGTAATGGTTATGGGTGAGTCAGAATAAATTGGTTTTATCATCAAATAAAAGCAACCATCACATCATTTTAATGTTCCCCGTATGCAAGACTTCTTCACCAATGATTGCGGTAAGAATATCTTGCCAGGGAAGGGCGGGTGTTGGTCTAGTGATCATGAGCATGGTTTTGTAAGTGGAAGACCCCTAGTTCGAATTCTGCGAATGCATACATTTTATTTAAAAAAGTATTATAATGTATTAAGTATTATGAATAACTGCATACGCGGGATTCGAACTGGTGATCTCTCACTTACAAAGCCACGCTCTTGATCATTAGACCAACACCCTAGCAAGATATTCTTACCGTAATCACATTTAAAGAAGTCTTGCATCGGGTTTTTGGCCGTAAGTCTGACAAAAATGAAGATAAATCATCAGGGATGAAAAATTTGAAAACTAGACTAAAAAAAACGGTAAATCTTTAGAATAGCTCCCCGGAGGCGTGGCCTAATTCGAAGTGATTCTGATTCGCTGTTACTATAGAACCCGCCATATTCAAATATAAATATAAAACTATTTCTTTATTTTATATTTACACTTAAATCTAGCGGGTTATATGGTAACAGCGAATCAGAATCACTTCGAATTATTTATTTATTTCTTAATGGGGGCTTCGCCCCCCACACCCCTGACTTTTTTCTTAATACCCCCCTCCTAACCTACCTAATCACCCTCAATTTTTTAATTTGTGTCACAAGATTCATTACAATAATTACACAGAACAACACAAAAGAAACTTACCTTATTCTGTGGAGTTCTTTTCCTGAGGAGGGTATACCTGTCGAACTCCGTCCAGATAATCTCTCATAAGGTCGCCACTGGAAGAATGACTCCTATGTCACATATACTCCGCTAAGTAGGAGTCAAACTGGCCAGTGGCGGTCCTTCTTGGGAGCTGCCTTTTTATGGAACTACACTCATGCTTTAATTTAAAAAAAAAACTGCAAATTTAAAACGCTCATACTCATAAAGTTACAAAAAAACGGCACCTCAGGTCACATACAAAGCACTCGCGGGAACTATTAATACATTAAACAGGAAGCAGTTGCTAGGCAGTAAGTGTACTGCGCATGCGCGCGAAACATAAGAGTTACGAAATTCGCACAATCCGAAACAGTTCATTGGCGGGAAGTAGTTTAAATTTTCACAGGTAGGTGCGCTGTACTTCCCACCCCCTAAAAATAAACAGGCCACGCCTCCGGGGAGCTATTCTTTAGATTAGCCAAAAAAACATATAGTTTACTTCGTGGGTTTTTTCGAAATTATGCTTTCCAAAAAGTTATTAGCGATTGGTGCGTTTTAAATGGATCACCCTGTATAATACGTAATAACAGAGATACTGGTTTAAAATATTATTTTAATTCTAACATATGAAAATAAATGACTCAAGTTAAACATGGAATAAACATAATAATGTTTTAAAAAAATTCAAAAGTATAAGTCCTCAAAAGCGTACTATTTCTTACAATGCATAGCGGATAACATGCTGCTGACTGCGCTGAAGTAAGCATACTATTGTTCCCGTGGTTTCCTTCTTGCTGTACAGTTTCCATTACTTTGAAATACCTCCATTTATTCTAAGAACCACTTCACGTTGTACCTGTTTGTGCCTACATTTGAATTATGGCTGCTATATTTTCTCTTCTTTTTTTTCCCATGTAATTTATATTTCTAAACGTCTGTTTATGTTCCTAATTCATTATTTCTTTATAAAGATGTCTTTTCTGAAATTTAAATATTCAGTTTGGGTTCTAAAATTATATTGCGCTGATGTCCTAAAATTGGGGTTGTTCTGTCGCCAATATTTAGCAATAAAGTAATAACATTGAATGTAAACTGCTAATAAGTAACAAAAAATCTATCTAGTAATGTAAATTGTATCGAAACCTATGTAACCACTGTTGCTGTAGAAGTTTATTTTCAAAAACAAGCTTATCACTTTTAAGTATTAAAATTTCTTGAGATTAAACATTTGAACGTTTTCTTTTTGACTTGCATTTAGTTTAAAATTCGTCTTGATGAACATTGTATTTGAAAGAAATCATTTTTTGTTATTGTCCACTTTACTATTTTTGTCAACTCATATCTTTAATTTTTATTTGGATAACTTGTATTTATTTGTACTGCACTAATTCTACAACAAGTGAACCACTTGATGTATACGAATAAATTCGTCAGGAGCTTGGGGGTTAAAGAGATCTTTGGTTAAAAATAAATGAAGCAACTCCAATTATTGGTGAACCAATGTCAATATTCCCATTTAAATGGTTACCATAGAACTGAAATGTAATTCTCAAACTGACCCAATTACATTTGCCTTCTCTAAAATTGTATAGACCCAACAACTTAACAATTTACCCCAATTGTAGTAATAACAGTTATAGTAAATTTCATTTATATCACACTTAATTTGCTTATTTATTTCTATCCTAAAAGAGTCCTTGTCTTGTAATTCTGCCATCCCAAGCCGCTCTTTGCAACAGAGATTGTCACATCATTAGAGAGTTTTTTTTTTGAGAATAGAAAAGCGGTGATTTCTTCCGGCATGGACACAATTCCAAAAATTTAAATCTAACCCAATCAAAACAGCTAAACTTTGCTATAATTAAGCCTTTCTTTAAGTCCATTTAACCAGTGAAGCGCGGAATTTAGAGTAAAAAACCCCCCACAGTGTGCGGAATTAAAATCAGAGAATGACGTAGTATACACGTCGAACGGGGTAAAAACAACCAAAAGTTTACAACGTCTGTAATAGTCACTGCAAGCACTTTTTCCGCAATCTCTTGGGGCTTGAGATTACCAGAGCATTCTGTGCTCATTCAAAATCTTGCACCGCTTCTCGTATGCATTGCCTAATCATGAAATCATGCTAGAACTGAGGTCTGAACCTCTATCTAAGGTAAAAACGGCATTGCACAAGGGCTGAGAGCTTCAATTTGTGTGCGTAATTCCCAATCTCTAATGTGGAGATCAAACATGTACCAACCACTTATCATTTGGCTGACTCCCACCGCAGTTCTATTGGTAAGATAAAGGAAACATCCCACCAAATAATATTCTTATTGTATTTTATTAAAATTTCGAGTTTTTATAGTTAATGGCAATTTTATATTTTTCACAACGAGTATACACGTCGAACGCACTGTAACAGAGATTTAGTTTGACGTTCATACGCGTCTTAACACGTTATTGGCTCCAACCCACTCCTTAAATCATTGGCTCCTCTTCCTAATCTTTTCCTTTACAATACCCCAATAAAATATTGTTCCTCTGTGAAAAACCTTGGTATCACTTTCGATCAAAACCTATCCTGGAAAAACCATGTTTCCCAAATCTCTCATCGTTCCATCCATATCCTTAAGCAGTTTAATAGTTACCGTCACCTTTTTCCAATTAAGACCCGGCAACTCCTAGTTTCCTCTATTATATTCCCCCATTTCGACTATGGTTGTTTAGTGTATGGCGGTCTTTCTGGTGATATTGAAGCTAAGCTCAAGCGCCTCATGAACTGCTTCATAAGATTTATTTTCAGCATTTCCAGAGACTCTCGCATTTCGCACTGCTACGATGAGTTGAAGTGGCTTTTTCCTGTCTATCGCCGCCAATAATTTTTGGCTTCCTTCCTATTCCAAGTCATCCAGTCTCAAAGAACATCCTATATTTTTCCAACTCGTTAAGTTTAAATCCTCGATCCATTCCCGTAATACTAGATCTCGCTCAACTGATCTCTATATTCCCTCACACCGTACCTCATCCTTTGACAAGTCCTTCCTAATACGTGCTACCTCTCTCTGGAACTCCTTGTCTTCATCTGTCCGCCATGCTCCTACCCTATCTATCTTTAAATCCCGTCTATTCAGTTATCTACTTTCTATTCAGCTTCCTCCGAAATTTTAATTGTTTTAATTTATTTCCTTAATTTCTGCTGTTTTTTTGATTTTCACTTTTTGTAAATACTTATTTATTTATTTATTTATTTTCTTTTAAACACAGGCCAAATTGTTAAGGCTTCTATTTGTTCCTGTGTTTATTCTTAGGGGACAATTGTCCCAAAATAATAAATTTCTTTTCTATTTCTACTTAACAGGTTAAGGGAAGGGATTAGCTCAGCAGTTAGTGCACAGAATTTCTGCGCAGAGATCCTGGGTTCGAATCTGGCAGCTATCAATCTTTAGACTTTCTTCTGGCTCCTTGCAGCTTACTATCCTTTATGGATGTGTTGTCTGCCATTAGAAAACAATGGCCTGCCGAAGGCCGGTAGTGAACTGTAAAAGGCTCCGGGCTCCAATAATCGCAGATAATTTTATTTTTATATTTAAGGCACGTCATCATCTGAGAGTTACTTAAGAAGTAATTTTACAAATTGGACCCGTCCATAAATCAGCCAATAATTTTATTTATCAATTGGAAAACAATATTTATGAGGTGACTGCTTAACTCTTAAGTTAATGTCGTTCGAGTGTTTAACGCTAGACTTTGTATTTTGTTCCTACTCAGACTCAAATGACGTAAAAAATAAAAAATTACTAATAAAAATTAAGTGAATATAAACAATGTTAACACAACACAAACTCTCAATAAGTAATTTTTTTTTTTTTGCGTTTATTTTGGTACAATCAGCGCGTTAGCGCTATAAGTAACAGTGATAGCAGTGAACAGTAGAAGTAGACGAGTGGAGAAGCTACCCAGTGGTAACACTCCAAAACATTACTTATTCACTCTCTTCACTTGAGAGGAGATCACGAGGCCACTGTCGTTTAAGACGTCTTGTCGGGTTGTCAGGAAGAGTTCTAGAAGAAAGATTTTGAGCCTAGAGGATTTATATGAGATTGCAGGCTGAAGTGGAGTTTTCTGTATCGTGTTTTAGCAACTTGTGTGACAAAAGGAATGTTAAGGTCACAGTGTGTATAGTCAGGTTGGAGACATAAAATGGAGCGTTTACGATAGTTGGAAGTATTTTAGATTGTAGCGATTGAATTCTTTGGAGATTGGAGCGTTTGGTTGAACCCCACAGCTCTATTCCATACGCCCAGATGGGTTTCAAAATAGAAGTATAAATCAGTCTTTTGTTGTCCAGACAGAGTTTTGATCTATCGTCTAAGAGTTTTTTAAGTAGTCGATAGCGTCTGTTCAGTTCTGTTCTTTTAAGTCTAGTGCGGGGGTTCCAATCAATAAGTAATTAAAGGAAAAAATGAATGATTGATTAAGAAAATTACAGATAATTGATTAATAATTCTCAATGTGTAATTTGAAAATAAGGACCATTTAAGTTCTAGAAATACAGCTAACCGGTTTGGCCGTGTACTTTATTTAAAAAGAAGAAGAAATGGTTGTATTTTGCTAAAAAGCAATAAAAACTATCTAAAAGAAAAAGCGTTTTACTTGGGAAAATGTTTGGGATGTTTAGCCAGTTGAGAAATTATTGCAAGGAGTTCTCAGTGCTATACTTTAGGTGTTGTAGGCATTGTGTTTGGTTACTAGTATTTGTGAAGGGAAAGTAAATCTGGGCAGCAAAGGCGCCGCAGTGAGCAGAGTTTGGCGAAGGCGTGAGAAATTCTCTAGGTAAGAGAGAGGCTATTGGTTGTAGAAGGTTGTATTTTAAAGAACAACATTGCCTGTCCTAGATAGAGAGAAGTAAAAGAGAATTTAGTGGAGGATTGTAAAGTTGTAATTAGGGACGCTAGTTTAAGGCCTCGAGAGAAAGAAGCAAAAAAGATAATTATAATTCCCTTTAGGGCTGGATGTAATTCCTCAGGCTAGGCTCATGTTCTGAATTACCTTAGTACTTAGGGTCCATAGTCACTTTTCTTAAAGATTCAAAGAAATAAATTATTATAAATATAAAACAATAAATCTTCTTATAACTAGATTTTGAACTATTAATTATTATTGTATTTAAAACTTATTTAACGATTTTAAGAAGAGAAGTTTCATTTATTTCGTTTAATTATGAGCTCAAATGCCTTGTCGAATCAACAGAAAATGGGGCATAACAAGTCGAAGGACACCCCAGGCTAGAGACAGGCTAAAACGTTGTATCAGGTAGTAGTTACTCGAATAACTTACTACACATTACTCCAGCAAGGCCACCTGGCAATTAGGTTGATCGTACGCGTTTGCTCGAGCCATTGTACATTGATCAAACACATGATCCAGGTAGTGGATAGTTTGAGGAAGGCTCGCCATTCCGCGTCCAAAACGGATGAAAATATGAATTATAATTAATCAACATTACTACCCTGAGGTGCTTGCTCAACTCAGTGAAAGAGTAAGGAAAAAACGACCCGATTTGTGGAAGAACAAGTCATGGGTTCTCCATCAAGACAACGCTCCGTCTCACACTGCATTGTCTGTCAAGACGTTTCTCTAGCCAAGTACAACATCCCAGTTTTAGGCCATCCGCCTTATTCACCCCATGTGATTTTTATCTGTTCCCCGAAAGTCAAATCTGCATTAAAAGGAACACGATTTCAGTCCCAGTTGAAGCTGTGAAAGAAAAAGCGGCACGCGTCATGCAGGAGCTCACAGAAAAAGACTTCCAGCACTGTTTCGAACAATGGTAAATTCGCATGGAGCGTTGTAGGGATTGGGGATATTGAAGGTGATAATAACTAAATATGTATAAATTTAAAATAAAATGTTTTACAGCAATAGTCACGTTATTTAATAGCCACACCTCGTATGAAATTCCAAATTTGAAAGGCACAGGTGGTACATATCGAATAAAGTTTTTAGCAATTTATTTCAGGTAGTGGATAGTTTGAGGATCTTCTGCCAGAAAGAAGATGAAACAGCACTGCACACATTGTATCAGTGTAAACTGATGGTTTGCTTTATTTTCACGTTCTTCCTCATAGGTAAAATAAGCGGTATCTATTGAAAAAAAAAAATAACCAGAAATGGGCTAAATCATAACTCCCTCATGATAAACCAAAAAAACTTGAAAAGTCTTCAATTGGACGAGAAATAATAGAAAAGTTGGTAGCAGTAAATGTAATCTTGTGCTAGTTTGATTTTTGGCTACATCAATCGGTTGTTGACTTCAGCAAAAAATTGAACACTAGTGAATTATATACGTGACTTTGCTGACTTAGAATTATCTTCATCCCACGTGAGGATATTACTTGCCAGTAGTTTGATTTGACGTCACGTTTTATTTTTTTGTAGAAATCGAGTCAATAAAGTGTAGATAGAATGCCATCAGCAATGAGAAGGTTATTTTGGAGTTACTGAAAATCAGCTATTTTTACAAACTACCTTTCTCAGAACAACCTTTCCTTGGTAGGCTACCCAATAACTATTTAACTTAAAGGATTTCGAATTTACGTTTATCGAATCGAATTGAATTTATAATTTTTTGTATTCTGTTTTTACCAAACCGGTGTACAGAAGGAGTTGCATACAGAAAGCATTTTAGAAATAAATAATACAAAAGATAAAAATTAAACCGAACTTAAACAAGAAATAATAATAAAATAATAAGTTACATAATTTAAAAATAATCATAACAAATGAAAAATAGCCTTCTAAATTAAATTGTCAGTTAAATACTTCTAGCCAGACTACTTGACAAACGCTCAAAACTCTCACTACAGAACAAACGACCACTCTATACAGCTCTTCTCGCACCAATATGGACTTACGGACTCGAACTTTATGGAACAGCTACAGAAATCAAACATCAATAGACTGCAAACCCTACAATCTAAATACTCCGCCGCATAGTAGACGCTCCATTCTGTATTATACATACAGATCTCCAAATTCCACTCATCTCCGAACTTGCCAAAATCCGATATAAAAATTTTCATCAAAAACTCTCATTTCATCCCAACACTTTAGCTGCAAACTTGTCTTCAACTACACTACCCTCCAATCCTCGAAGACGGCTGAGGCGCCGCTGGCCCCCGTGACCAACTGGGTGACTAATGGCGGCCATCACTGGATGACCGTCATTCACGTCTGCCACGTTTTTTATATAAATTCATCCATTTACTTATTGTACCCTGTAAGTACAGGTGTAAATTTCAATAAAAGGATATTAAAATATATATATATATATATATATTAGCAATTATTAAAACATGGATGAGCGCAACATTAATAAGATTATGGTATAATTGTAAATATTTGGACAGTGAGATGTTGATTGCGGTGACGGTAAATTAAATAGTTGTTCCTCTCTGCTAATAGTGGCAGGAATAGATAGTTGAGGTAGATATTTTAATCTAATACATACATAAACCAGACAGGTAATAAATAAATGAAATAAATCTTCATTTTCATGGAGGTTACAAAGAGTACAGAGCTGGTTAGGATTTATTAAGTAGGCTATTGCTTTGTGAACGATTTTAATGGAGAAATTACTGCAAGTTCTAAGTTGGAACAATATACTAGTTACAGGAAATGGTAGGGAGAGTAAAATATCATTTTGAACATCCCAAGTACAGTAGAACCTCGATTAACCGGGCTGAGCTCCGGCTATACCCACCTCGGAAAACTGAAATCCCGGTTAAACCGAATACCCAGTATTACACAGTAATACATTACTGTTTCGTCCCAGAGATCAACTCCTATCTTAGACGGCAAACCTTTTTTTTTTATTTTTTACATACGTATTATTTTTTTTTGAATTTTTTTCTCTTTTCCTTCTTTTTTTAATTTTTTTTTCCATTTTTTGCCGTTCAACTTTTTGAAAAATACTTTTCAAGTGTTGTTTGCTTTTTTCTATCAAATGACCACTCTCTGATGAGTGTACGCAATTTAAAAAGCACAACTTTGTCACTGATTAGAATGTCCTTATCGTGAAAAAAATAAAGACCCTTCAAGAAAATCAGGTATAAAAGAGTTGCTGCCACGCCTACAATTATGTTACATTGGAAGACAACAAATTTTCCTGTCGCCACCGAAAATTAACTTTTGTTTCGGGCGCCGATCCAGGTGTTCTTATGATGACTCAACATGATCCCGGTTAATCCGAATCCCGGGGCTGGTTAATCGGGGTTGCACTGTATTTAAAGGAATATTTCTATAATAAATACTGTAATTTGAGGAGTATAGTCTGGCTACGTCAGTGTAGTGTAAATTGGCTTCATAGGGTGACAAAAGTGTATTTAAATTTTTACGAATTACATAGAGGTCCTGCATTTCGCTCAGAGATGGTTGTAACCAACATTTATAAAAATTTCTGTACTTTGGGTTACCCAGTTGAACTTAATTGCTTATTAGACGGTGAAGAGTCGAAATATATGGTAATGGCCCATAATAACAAATACGAGGTAATCTGGATCCATCCATTTCCAATATTTTACAAAATCATTTCAACGCAAGCTTGCGTTGAGTTGAATTTATTTAATTTTTATTGTTTCTTAACTGTAGCCGAGTGGTTAAAGGCGTGGCCCGCAAAGCTAATATGTTGTGAGGGGTATTGGATTCGATTCCTGGTCTAGGTCTTGGATTTTATCTAATGAATAATAAAATGAAGTTACAGTAAAGTATACGTCTGTGCAGTCGTTTCCGTAGCGCTTGAAATGAAAAATAAAATAAATAGAGTTTCTAAATATAGATTATGGTAAAGTTTGCCCACAAAGCCGACATAACAGAAATGTAGCCTTTGCTCCCGCCATATCAAAATATTTCAAGTTAGATGAATACTGAATGTCAGTTCCCACTGGAACTGCTTTTATTTGAAAAAGGAAAAAAAAGACAAAATTAGCCAGACAGGCATTTCTTTTTCGTCATTTTTTTCATTTCAGTCGGTCCAATGGCTGAAGCGCCTAACAATGGCGCTCGCTAACAACCAACCATCCATCAGCTGGTTCTAAAAAAAAATACAGATGAAATGAGAGTACGGTTTTCACTTCTTTTTTTTAAGCTTTGTATGTACATATATATATAGTATGTAGTTCTGTACGTTCCCTCGAAAGATTAATAAAGCGAGATATTACGTTTACATAATGTCAAAGCCGGCAAACTTGTGCTGACTAGATCATCAATATGTTTGTCACCAGAAATGATGTTAATATTTGAATAAGTGAAAATGACTGCTGGCCCTAATTAGATCTAGTATCTCATTAAGACATAATTAGGATGTAAACCTCTGAAGGTGAAAGGGTCTTGTTTACTCTGACATCAGGACTAATGCCCAACCTTGTTCACCTAACTACCTTCTCTACACCATCCGTCTACACTAAAACTTTTGTCCTGCAGTTAATTATTATCATAGAGGAGATCAAAATTTGATTTCTAAGGATGTTTTGCTCTTCTTTGCTAGTAATTTGTCTTAAATATAAAAAGAACTATAGGTGATTTGGCACTCTCTTCATACCTGAATCTGAATTCAGACAAAATGTTAACATTGTACATAGTTTTTTGTTTGTTGTATAAAATGATCTATTCAGAATTATTTATGTTATTACAATCATACAATCAGGCATATGTTTAAAGAGTTTTATGTATGTCTTGTAGAGTAGTACTGTACAGGAATGTTTGAGCGCTGTGTTTCTGTTAATATGTGAGTATAACTGTTTTATTCGAGTGTACGAGGTGTGGCTATTAAATAACGAGACTATTGCTGTAAAACATTTTATTTTAAATTTATACATATTTAGTTATTATCACCTTCAATATACACCCCTACCCTATCCCTACAACGCTCCATGCGAATTTACCATTGTTGGAAACAGTGCTGGAAGTCTTTTTCTGTCAGTTCCTTCATGACGCGTGCTTTTTCTTTCACAGTTTCAACGGACTGAAATCGTATTCCGTTTAATACAGATTTGACTTTGGAGAACAGATAAAAGTCACATGGGGCCAGGTCAGGCGAATAAGGCGGATGGCCTAAAACTGGGATGTTGTACTTGGCTATAGAAACGTCTTGACAGACAATGCAGTGTGAGACCCATGACTTGTTCTTCCACCAATCGGGTCGTTTTTTCCTTACTGTTTCACGGAGTTGAGCAAGCACCTCACGGTAGTAATGTTGATTAATTATAATCGATATTTTCATCCGTTTTGGACGTGGAAGTGCGACCCGGGCGGTCATCATCTCCGACGTCTTCTCGGCCATCTTGGAAACGCTTGAACCACTCAAAAACTTGCGCACGTGATAAACATTCATCGCTATAAACTACTTTTAATAAAAGATAAGTTTCAGTAGCGGTTTTACCCAGTTTCATGTGACATTTCACAACAATTCGTTGCTCTACTACATGTGTAGTCTGTCTACAAACACGTGAGAGGCTGCAATCGAAAGTGAAGGCTTTACGCTGCACAGCTGTCGTTAGGATTTGGCACATGCGTAGTTCTATAATAGCCTCATCTCGTATATTGAAGGCACGAGTTTTCTTCGCTTAGAGTCACGAAATCTCAGGCTAAAACGCCCTTCACAGTGAACAAGCAATACATAAGGCTTATTGCCAGTCTTTATCTTCTTTCTGTCAAGCCTATACTGGCTATCCGAGTCAGTATACCGAGTATGTCAATGCAGTGCCGCTACAAGGTGCAACGAGGAAGGAAAGACATAATTTGCCCTTTCCCCGCTTTGTTTGGAGCATTGCAGTAACCTATGCGATATGCTAATGCACTTTATTACCAGCCTTATATCTGAGGTTGTTGTAGAATTTCAAATCAAATCAAATAAATACATTTCAATTGAACCTTCTAAGGCTAGAAGCTACATTTCTGTAGAAGTTCAGGAAGTATCAATCAGTTGGGCGAACAATATTTGCCTCGGACCTAAAGGATGGGGTCTATCCCAGGCCGTGCATTGAATCAGAATCTCCTCTTTAACTGTGCGCTTTATTAACAATGCAGCTTGTCTAATCAACATCTAACTAATTAACTTGATCTCCTCCATTCCTGGACGAAGCCTCCACTCAACTTGCACTTCTCTTCCATGACAATATACCTGGTTAGTAAATTAATTGAACATCCTGATGGCTAGGTGTGAGGAGTTTTTGTAATTAAGTTCTTGTACATGTTCTGAGTTAGTAAACAACTAATTCATAAAAAAAAGAACCAAGCACCGCCGCTATATATAACCAGCTGAGTCTGGATTATTATTTTTTCCACTAAATGTTTCATTACTCTTAAAAGAATTTAATAAAATGCAAATTTTTGTTTTTTCATTTAATCATGAATACGCCACTTTTTTTATAAAATTGTTGCCACGTGAAATGGCAGCAATGTTTCTGTAAGTCAATAAATTAAATTAGGTGCAAACAGTTAACACTCCATATAACTTATTCTTATTTCTTTTTATAATTTAAGGACGTTAACATCAAAGGAAAAATGAGTGGTAGAGGCTTTTAGAAAAATATTATCTAAGTGTCGCGCTCCTAGTGGGAAAGAACCGAGGACTCCTAGCGTGCCAGGCCACCTACGTTAGCTTCTCTAGAAGATTCCTTACTTCAAGAATTTATTGCCTAAATTTCAACCAAACATAGATACCAACTGTTTACTAATTAATTAACTTCTCAATGACTATAACTTCCTAACTCTATAACTTCCGGACTTCTAACTATTTAAATCAGCTAAGTGAATGACTATCAATCTTCCAGGACCTCAGTTGTTCGCTTTGACGCCAGTATCTTTTTTTCTTTTCTGTGTTTAGAGATTTTAAAACTCAATGTACCATGATTTCTCTCTAGGGTATACCGTTGGTAAATACCACCTAAACTAAGACGTCCAGAATTTATTATAAGAGTCCAGACGTCCAAACAAACGATAGTTAGTATTGATTTGAAAATAGTTAAAATATTAATTTTTGTGTTGGATTGATTTAGATCAGCTTTTCCCAACCTGTGATAGGCGAGTTGCTGGTTGGTGGTACACGAAAAATAATCAATAATGGCGAACATAAAAAAATTAAATCATATAAACGTTTTTTCCCTATAATTCATAACAATCATTTTAATTAATAGTATTATACAGTAATGTTGTTAATATGTACAGTAATAAGGTATATATATCACAAGATATACGAGAAAATATAATAGCACATTTAACAGGATTAAAATTGTCTTTTATGGAGTATTTTCCAAAACCCGAAAACACAAATGATAATTGGATTTCAAACCCCTTTCTAGAAGTAGAATGGCTCATTAGAATGGTTATAACTACAAACCTAATATTTCTATAATAAAACAGGGAACATTTGCACTTAACTGATTTAAATAAATTGATATGTTATATGTATTTTGGAATTCTCCAAATTTATTACAAAATGTATTTAGATTTCTTTTCAAGTTATAAGCAATCTTTCTGAAATCAGATTGGGTAGGCCTTATGCTATTAAATTTAAAATCAATGTCATTTACGAGTATACAATCAAACCAAAAGATCATTGTTTAATGTGTAATAAGAACGAGCCGGAAACATTAATTGTTTATCAGCTGTCCAGTCTATGAAAGTTTTGGAATCCTACTCCATATAAACAAATATAATAATCCTACAGAAGAACTTTGTAAATTTATTGATAATTTTGAAGAGAAAAATATGTACGAAATTTTTAATGATTTAAAAAAGTTTTAAAACTAAGATCTTACACTTTACAAAGTTTATAAAGTGAACATGAACTTAAACTCCTTTGTAGCAGATAGATTGTATCTCTATACAAATAAAGATAATAATTATAAAATAACACACGCGGAATAACAAATTTCACGAAATACTATCATTTTTACGAAGTGGTACAATTTAGCATGATGTACTACCAAGTGGTACGGAGAGCCAAAAAAGGTTGGGAAACGCTTATTTAGATTATCTGCTCGTATGAACTAAAAGTGCTGTAATTTTTATAATAAACTTCGTTAAAAACTTAATTACGAGGGTCGTTTGAAAAGTCTGTGCAAAGTCAGAGAGATAGCACTACTGGCGCGTATCGAGGTTATGTTTAGTTAGTAGCATCTCTTGGAAGAACACACACCAAGTTTCAGCCAGATCGGTCTATTTCTTTGTGTTTGGCATTCGTTTGAATCGAGGAAGTCGAGTGATTTTCAAAAAATGGACGAAAAAGAATTTCGTGTGTTGATTAAACACTACTTTATGAAAGGCAAAACGCCTCAGGAGACTAAAGAGAAGCTTGATAAACATTATGGTTACTCTGCACCTTCGATTAGAACAGTTTATAAGTGGTTTCAAAATTTTCGGAGTGGCCATATGGGCACAAGTGACGCTGAACGTTCTGGACGCCCTGTTGAGGTTACTACTCCAGAAATCATTGATAAAATCCATGATATGGTGATGGATGACAGAAGAGTGAAGGTGCGTGAATGAGAGGGCATCTCGATTGAACGGGTACATAATATTTTGCATCAACATTTGGACATGACAAAGCTATCCGCAAGATGGGTGCCGCGATTGCTCACGCTTGACCAAAAACGAAATCGTGTGAAGTGTTGCAAGGACGGTTTGCAGCTGTTCCAGAAGAATCCGCAGGACTTTAAGCGTCGTTTCGTCACTGTGGATGAAACATGGATACATCACTACACTCCTGAGACCAAAGAACAATCTAAACAATGGGTTACCAAGGGGGAATCTGCGCCAAAAAAGGCGAAGACCGTTCCTTCGGCCGGAAAGATTATGGCGACTGTCTTTTGGGATTCGCAAGGAATAATCCTCATCGACTATCTGGAAAAGGGTAAAACTATTACAGGTGCATATTATTCATCGTTATTGGACCATTTGAAAACCGAGCTGCAAGAAAAACGCCCACGATTGGCCCACAAAAAAGTCCTTTTCCATCACGACAACGCACCAGCTCACACCTCAGCAGTTGTGGTCGCAAAATTAATGGAAATAGGGTTCCAACTCGTTTCACATCCCCCCTATTCCCCAATATGAAGAAATGGCTGGCGGGAAAAAGATTTTATTCAAACGAGGAGGTGATTGCAGAAACGAATGGCTATTTTTCAGACTTGGACAAATCCTATTATTCGGAAGGGATTAACAAACTAGAGCAGCGTTGGACGAAGTGTATAAGCCTAAAAGGAGACTATGTTGAAAAATAAAAAAGGTTTACCCCAAAAAATTAAGTAGTTTTTATTTCTGCACGGACTTTTTAAACGACCCTCGTAGGTACTACATGGCTTCTACGGATCATTACTATTAACTAATATTCTCAATAATATCCTCGACGTCTTCAATTTTGGTATTTAGGAATTCCTGAAATTGAACTAATTAAGTAAAACATAATGTAGCTGTTATACGCACTTACCATGTTCAGGTGAAGTGGTGATTTGCAATATTCGCAGTTTCAATGTTCTGATCTCATTTGTCAGCCTAGCAACTTCCGCTCGGTTCTCTTCTTCACGTTGTTCTAGAAGACTGCCATATCCTTCTCCTGGGCTACCTGCAACAAACCATATAATGGTAGTAAGATCATGGAATCCACAAATTATGCCAGTTTTCTATATCTTGATACCTCCCGGGCGAAAAAGAAATCAACAAAAATGGAAGTTCTGTTTTTATTGAAAATAACTGTTCAATAAAAAGTTGGTTTTGGTAAAATTTAATTTAAATCTTTTAGTATTATTTATGAGAAGCCGAAACATTTTCTGAAAGATGCCAGGGCTTGCTTCGTTCTAAAGTATTTTTTTCATTAACATAAGCTGCGTGCTCACAAAAGTAATTAATATAATGCCCATATTTTCAGGAGGGCTTTACGTCCAACTACCAATCAGGTGTCATGGATGAAGGCAACTATCAAACTTCGCTACCATTTTCTGATATTTGCCGTTGAATAAAATCCAAGGCCAAGACCAGGTGATCCAGTACATCTTAGCTTTACGGACAGCGCTTCGAACCGTTCGGCTATCGTGGCTTCTCAAACTCTATATAAATGAAAATCGGTTCATGCGTCGATAATTTGAAACGATTGCAATACTTCCCCTTAATAGGTATAAGAGCAGAATTGCGCTATTATGTTACGTGGGGGAAGCTCTAAACCCTTTATTCTGCCAAATTTGATTAAAATCGGGACAAGATTTACAGAGTTATTAGCAATAATATTTTAAGATGGGGCCTTACATACATAGATGTAACTCCTCTCCCATTCAATTTACAGCGTCGAGACCCCCAAAAGGCACATCTACATAAAATTCTTAATAAAATGACACCTCATTCATAAAAATCGGTTGGCGCGTTTAGGCGCTACGCAGTTTATAAAAAAGGTAACAAGAAGAACACAATTCTGAAAATGACGTTTTTGCCCATTTTCGACATTTTTCACAAAATCTGTTAGCTCTACAATGTTGCAAAAAAAAATAAACTAGTAAACGAGGATTTACACTACATTGTAAAGAAAATTTGGAAATTTTATCTTTTATAGAAAATGAGAAAAAAATTGTAAAAGTTTGGTGTTTTTCAACGTTACGCTTTTTCGTGCAGTTTTTGACGATCAACCCTTATACAACCGCCCTACCGGATAGTTTTAATTTTGACGTTATCTTAAAAGTAAGGAAAATATTAAAATCGTGGCAAATTTTCTGTTCCAACGGTGGTGCCTCTTCAGCAAGCATGCATCTTTCTAATGGCGGAATAAAAAAAAATAAACCAAAAGAATTGTCTCTGTCTTTGGCATTTTAAAATATATTTGCAATAATTGATTTAACATCATCGACGGCAACGTCTTATACGAGGTAAAATTAAACCTTACACTCCAACTTACTTTTTTTTGTTGGTTGTTTTAAAGAACTGAAACAAATATCGATTCAACCCGGCATCGAATTTAGAGAACCAGAACAGAGTACTTTCCTAACTGGATTGAGAAATTGATCTCCTACCAACAATTTAAGAGCGTGATGTTTTAGAGATTAATGACCCTCTTATTTCCAAGATGCAATTTACTAACTTAGAGTAGTACTCTTGTAATCAAGATAATAGCCTCACAATGATTTGTAATAATTTAAGTATGAAATAAATTTTTGTTCAGTATTTAATTTTAATTAAACGCACGAACTTCGAAAGATTCCCTTTTTGTTATTAGTGAACAGAAGCATAATTACTAACATTTCGTTTACTAGATAGAGGTGTTAGCCGTCATTAGTATTATTACTTAGTATACATTTAATTAACCTTTATTAAAATATCACAATAAAATTAGTAATAATATATTGTAGACTGATTATTAATAATGGCATAATTAGTTTGTATTCAGGAGAAAGTCAAATGAAAAGCGGACCCACTTAAAAAGTGAAATGAAAATGTTTTTTGTTCCAACTATCCCACCACATTGTAACATTAAACTAATACTGATTTGGGAGGGCGAGACCTGCAAAGCTAATATGTATTGTGGTACTGGGTTCGATTCCCGGTCTTTAGGCCTTGGATTTTATTTAAAAGTTTATAAAAGAAATTTACAGTAAAGTATGTTCGCTAGTCGCCTCCGTCTACGACACCTAATTGCGGACGTAAAGCCCGCCTGAAAAAATAGGCAATTACTTTACTTACTGATTTGGGCATTTTCATATTAAATTGAGAAATAAGTTAAGAATTTATATAACTTCTCTAAATATATTTTCTGTAACTAAGTAAGAGGATCAAAAGTGAGAATTAAGGGGAATTTTAAGTTCCTTCTCTTAGAGTGGTACGGAAAAAGAACTAAGATAGTTGTTTTCTGAGATAGACACGTCTCGACTCAAGTTATGAGTCCATGGTTTGGTTAAGGAGTGTTCACTTTATGGTGTACAAAGTTTAATAAACTTTTATTAGGAAATGAAATTACTTTTATTAAATAGTATTGTAACCTTCCTTTATTAAATAGTATTGTAACCTTCCTTTATTAAATAGTATTGTAACCTTCCTTTATTAAATAGTATTGTAACCTTCCTTTAATAAATAGTATTGTAACCTTCCTTTATTAAATAGTATTGTAACCTTCCTTTATTAAATAGTATTGTAACCTTCCTTTATTAAATAGTATTGTAACCTTCCTTTATTAAATAGTAAAATAACCTTCCTTTATTAAATTTTAATAAATGAACTTTGTGGCGAATTATCTGCCCACTTTAATCCACTAATCAGCTCTTTTTCTTCCAGAACATATTCTCATCCGAAGAATTAGGCACCGATAACTCTGCGATCTTCTAATTGCTTAAAGTCATACCCCTAGATTGGTTGTCTTATAGCTCCGAGGGCTAACTAACGGTTACCAACACTGGATGGTTACCGTTCTCGCTTGCACGTAACTATACACATGCCCGTGTATATTTGTATGAATTATATTTCTTATTTATGTATCTATTATCTAGATTACCATTTTTGCTTATTACATTTATACCGGTGCAAAATAAAAAATAATAATAATTGAAAGGGGAGGGATTAGCTATGTGGTTAGCGTACTCGATTCCCACGCGGAGGTCCCGGGTTCGAATCCAGCTGCTAACCCTTAGATTTTCTCTTCCTAGGAGCTTCTTACAGCTCACTGTCCGGTGATGGATAGTGTGGTCTGCAACGAGAGAACACTGTCCGGAGGCCGGCAGTGCACTGAAAAAAGCTCCGGGCGCCAATAACCTCAGCTGTTGATGCGCAAAAAAAAAATGAACTTTTTTCTCTCTCTCTCTTTGTTATTGGCCTCTTGAGCTAGCAAATCAGCCATTTACGTTCTTCTTTCGAAGCTTCTTTAGTATATTGAATATTTACAGAGTTATCTTGTTGTTTGTTATGAACTCAAAGACCTCTGTGTAAATACTGCCATCATCAGCTGCCAGAATAGTATTTAAACTGGCAGGGAACGGACATCCAGTTGCTATCACAGCCCTCCATAATCGTTCTCTTCCTTTAGTATTGTTAGCACATTCCAGGATTAGATGGCTGGCGTCTGCTTTTATTCCAGAAGTACAGGAACACTTGTGCGTCGTTTCCACCCCAATCCTGGCTAGATAGTGCGGCGAATAATTGTGATTAAACCTCATTCTAATGACAGTGCTAACAAACTTCCTATTTTAGTTCTTATATCTGGAAAACCATGGTCTTTTGAGGACACTAGATTGTAAGATTGTGTAAAATTGGCCTTTTCTCGCCTTTGACAGCTAATAAAATTCAAAGATTAGAATTAAATGTTGTTTCAGTCGATAACGTTAATTCCATTTGAATCCCATCTGCCAGAAAATCATAACATAAATTATATACCATTTTACCATAAATTATGGTAAAAATGAAAATGACCTTAATTATCCTTAGTATATAAAATTTGATCCAGTATTTTTCTTTTAGGATGTGGGATGAAATTAAAGGTGAAAGTTAAGCAGATATTCTAAAATTTTAAGTTAATTCAAGCAGTTATTCAAATTATTAATGGCTAAAATTAATGGAGAAAGAAGAGTGGTAACATCTAAGAGATTTGACTTCTACATGAAGTCTCACTGATAGTGCCTGCAGAGGAAGCTGGTGTACGTCACTATTTGGGTTTAGTGTACCCGCTTAGCCATACCATAGTGATACCCACGTACATATATGCAGAATGCAATACACAGTCGCCTCCTAAGTACATTGTAGGCGCCACGGTAGCCGAGCGGTTAGAGGCGAGACCTGTAAAGCTAATATGTATTGTGGATCTGGCTTCGATTCCCGGTCTTTAGGCCTTGGATTTTATTTAATGGTTAATAAAAGAAATTTACAGTAAAGTATGTTTGCTAGTCGCCTCCATCTACGACACCTGATTGGTTGTTGGACGTAAAGCCCGCCTGAAAAAATAGGCAATTACTTTACTTACTTTTTTACTAAGAACACTGACCTGTGAGGTTACACATCTAATGTGATGAAACTTAAAAAGAATTTCATACCATGGCTTCAGTCAAAACAAAAATTACAGTCTCCAGGTATCCCTTAGGAACTACTCTCAGTAGATTAAAGTTACACTTGGAATCATGATTACTAACGGAAATTAAATGATGAAAATACGTTTTTGTCCCTCAAAATTAGGTTGAAAAGAGTTTTATACTTGTGTCAATTTGCCCTTTCAGCTACCTCCGAAATGTCAGAAAGAAGTGGGGCGTTTGAACCATCATTGAACATTCAACAAATGAACTAAACTGAATAATGTGCACTCTGGTTTATATTCAAAGAGTAATGCAATGACTTTACACTCTATAACAAGGAAGTAGCCATGTTTATTAAAAGTAAAATGAGATATGGAATATATCCATTGATCGAAACCATTTCCAATTTATTTTGTATAGTATACATGATTTGAATGACTAATTATAGCTAATAAACATGCAGGATAAACTTGTGCATGTATGAACTTGTTACTTTGCTGGCTTTAAATTGCCAATTAATGCGACCGTTAGACGTGATTTAAAACAGATTAACAATGCTAATTAAGTACATATTTTAACAACATTTCTGATGTTTGTATAAATTTATATTACAAAATTGCTATTAATTGGACTAACGTTTTGTCAGAATATGGAAATAGATAACTATTTTCCTATGAAATGAGGAAAATTTCCAATTAAAGTGAGGAAAACACAGAAAATTGTTATTATGGTGTTATTTTCTAGATTTTATTTGGCAAATCGATAAATCAATAATGAAGTACCATTTAAAGACTTGAGAAAGCTAATGTTTGTCAGAACATAACCTATAAAATACTTTTTAAACTTAAATCTAAGCATGACTTTTTTTTTGTTATGAACATGTTACACATGTTCGTAGTCTAACTATACTCGGATGTATGGGCACTGGACAAAACTTCAAATAAGAATATTTTAAAAAATTTGACAGCTTATTGTTTACAAGAAAATCTGGAAGCATTAAGAGATGAAACTATTTGAAACTAAAGAAAATTTAAGATTTTATTTTAAGCTAAAATTATACTATTTTTTAAGTTGGCAAAATACTTATGTAATATCATCATCTTATGAAAACTTTAAGACAGGCGATGGAGTTCATCACGGGCTATTCGCCGAGGCTGACTGCAGAATTAATCCGTCAAGGCCGCGGGGCTATAAGGATAATTGTAGGCCTATTAACCGACCACTGCAGGCTCAGAAAACTCATGCATCGCATGGGCTTGGTGTAGGTTCTGTCAGGAAGAGGAGGAAACGGCACTGCACGTGTTGTGTCATTGTGAGGGGCTTGTCTGGGCTAAGGATATTACTTCTCGGGGAGGAAAAACCAAGGCCTGGTGAGTTTTACCCAAGAGTCGCTCTCCAGCATTAAGAGTCTGATTAAAAGGACAGGTCTGGAAGGTGAACTTTAGAGTGAGGGAAGCCACATTAGATCCAAAGGAGTTGCAGTGGCGTAGGCCTTAAGGACCGCCCTATTAGAATCTTATCTTATGAAAACTTTAATGTTCTGATTGGTACATTTAAATTTACTTTAGCTAAAACTCTGGCTACTGTAGGAGAATCATTAAAAAATAAAATAAAGAGCGGTTTTCTCCGTTTTAATTCGAGAATTAGACAATGGTTTACGGGGACTTCCAGGTTACCAAGTGCAGAACCACCTCCTTAAGTATGGCTAATTCAACCTGGTCAGGCAATGAATATTGGCCGCCCACAGATGTCTGTAATATTTTTGATGATGTATAGACCAGTGATGGCGAACCTTTTGAGCTCGGTGTGTCAAAATTTTGAAAAATCGAAAAATAATTTTCGTGGCGAGTCACACATCACAAAAGAAAGACTAAAAAAAATAGAAATATTAATAATTTTTTTAAGTTAATAATTTGTTTAATGCCAATGTAACGGGGCACTGGAACTAGTTGCTATGCTTATGGTTACAGCTGTGTATTTTATTTGGAAAAAAAAGGATTTTATTTATTTTTGATTCATTCTGAGTTGGGACTTGCTGGAAGTAAGACAAGGACAAAACTGTTTGGAAAACCCTGTGTTACCTCTTGTTGACCTGCGAGTCTTCTCGTCTACGGCCCTGCCGTAATTGATGTTATTAAATAATTTATTAAAGAATTTATCCTGTGAATCTATTCTGCTTAATGGTAAGATTGGCTATCGTTACTTTAGCTTATGTCAAATAGTTTATTGGTCATATCTCTCTGTGAGTGTGTGTGCGTAAGTGTGTGTGAATGTGTGTGTGTGTGTGTGTGTGTGTGTGTGTGCGCATAGAATCATTGCTCAAGTAAGTGAGAATAAGGAAGAGTCAGCGGCTGGCCTACATTGGTGTCAGGTGTGGGGTATCGTTGGAAACCCGTACCGAGCTGTTTGCGGTAGCAATAATAGCGTCGCGTACTCTTATTAATAGTACCTCTGAAGTATGGGTGACGTAAAGGCTTTAAAGGAGGAGGTAGACCTGCTGAAAGAGGAAGTTCGCAGGATGAGCTCCCAAAAGGAAGCAGCAAGCTTTTCCTCCGATGAAGGGGGGGTTAAACGAGACCTTTCCCTACAATCGCTAATCATGCCTTGGGGTGGGGACATATCAGATAGGCCTATTGATCAATTTTTGCAGAATTTTGCATTAGTGGCCGAAAGAGGCGGGTGGTCAGAGGCGGATAAACTTATGGTATGTCGCCTTAAACTAAAAGGGGCTGCAGCGGATTGTGTGGCTTGTCGACCGGAGTTATTGCTGCCCACGGCGACGTTTACTGACCTGGTTGAGGTGATTAGAACTCGCTTTGCGAGAGAGGCCACGCCTGAGCAAAGGCTATTGGAACTTAACTCTCTTGAACAGCTGTCGGGGGAAGATGCGCGTCAGTTTGCAGATAGGTGTCGGCATGTTGGTGGAAAAACATTGCCTGTCAAGGCGTCAGTGGAGGAAGCGGGTTGGGCTAGAGCTCAGCTCGAAAGAATCCTTATGGCTGCCTATATAAAAGGGCTAAAAGGGGAGCCAAGTCGGCAGCTACAATACGACCCCCCGAAAACGTTTCAGGAAGCGGTGGCTCGGGCTTCGCGTATTGAGCAAGTGAAAGTGCCGTCAATTTCTCCACGGGAAATAGGGGCAGTGCGAGGAACTTCGGGTCTAGAAGGGAAGACAGCAGTTGAGCCTCAACGATCTGGAGGCGTATGCTTCCTTTGTGGGAGACCGGGTCATTTTGCGAAGTCATGTGGTCGGAGAGGAAGAAGAAGCTTTGGGTGGAGTAATCCACGCATTGAGGCTGGGCCCTCAAAAAAGGAGACCGTCTGTTTTGTCTGTGGCCAATTCGGACACTACGCACGGGATTGTGCTCGACGAGCTACCTTAACAAAAGGCAGAACTTGTTCTACGGAGGAAAACTGGCACCCAAAAGCGGAGGGCTCGACCGATGGCCCAACGTCGAACGCCCGTTAGAAACAAGGGCCCCTGTCCTGGTGCCAAGTGTGGCAACGGGGAAGTCTAAGGGAGTAACAATACCTGTGTTCACAGGAAAGCGCCGGTTGGAATTACTTGTTGACAGCGGTTCAGAAATTTCCATTTTAAAACAAGCGATTCCGGAATTGGTAGTCAAGCAGTCCCGTATAAAAGCAACAGGAGTTACGGGGAGTTCGGTACCCATTATGGGTGAACAAGAGCTGGAGTTCCTTGTAGAGGGGAGCCGGGTGAACCACACCTTTGTGATCGCCGAGGTAGCCACTCGCGGGGACGGTCTAATGGGTTGGGACTTAATGAAGAAACTAGGGTTGGTTGTAGACGCTGGCCGAGGTCAGATCACAATTAAACCAAGGAACCCTTCCGTAGCTATGGTGGAGAATGGCTGCAAGGAGGAAGCATCGTCCTACGGTAGGGATAAGCAGGGGAGTAAGGGGAGGGACCCTAACTGGCCTCGAGAGGGCAGGTTAAGTGAGCTCGGAGTGAAGGTAGCACGATGTCAGAAGATACCGGGTCACAGCGAATGCTTAGTAGAGGGTAAAATAGCCCACGACCTGGAAGGGGACATTCTTTTAGAGCCCTTGGGGTCAATCGAGGGGGGCTTGAGGATAGCGAGAAGTCTAAACCGGGCTGAAGGCCGCCGGGTTTGGGTAAGAGTAATAAACCTGACTGGGTCAGATGTGAATGTGGGGAAAGGACAGTGGGTAGCCACTGCGGAGAGGATAAACTTAGATAGCGCATCATCTCAAGCGGAGATGGTTGGTGCCGTGGAACAGAAAGTGGTCCCGGAGGGAAAAGTGGAAGCCGAGTGGGAAGGGAAGTTAAGCCATTTGGCCGAGGGAGACCGCGATAAATTGATGCAAGTGCTACGCTCGTACATACGAATCTTTCTGGAGCCTGGGCCAGAAGGGTGCAAGTTACCTGTGTATCACAGAATTAAAACAACAGAGGAAGGTCCCGTTATCAAGCGTCCCTACCGGGTTTCCTATAATCAGAGGCCCATTGTGGAAGAACATCTCCGTGAAATGCTAGACAAGGGGGTAATTGCACCGTCAACAAGCCCATGGTCTGCCCCGATTGTGTTGGTACCAAAGAAAAGTGGGGACGGCACTTGTAAATACCGTTTCTGTACTGATTTTAGGGGACTTAACAAAATCACTAAAATAGACTCCTACCCACTACCACTAATAACGGAAACGTTGGAGAACTTGGGTAGAAGCAGGTACTTTTCAACAATCGATTTGGCCAGTGGTTATCACCAGATCCCTATCCACCCAGAGGACTGCGAAAAAACAGCTTTTACAACTATAGGGGGCCATTTTGAGTATAAACGGATGGCTTTTGGTCTGGTTAACGCGCCAGCGACGTTTCAACGTTTAATGGACCAATTATTGGCGGAAATCAAAGGGGAGGAGTGTCTGGTCTACATGGACGATATAATTATCTACAGTCCCACCCTCGAAGAACACTGTCGCCGATTGGGTAATGTATTGCATCTCTTAGAGCGTGCGGGGTTGAAAGCTAATCTAGGGAAGTGTGCTTTCGCACAGCGGGAGGTGCAGTACTTGGGACATGTTGTATCTGCTGAAGGCGTAAAACCAGATCCTAGCAAATTGGTGGCCATCAACTCTTATCCTACTCCTACCTCGGCAAAAGAGGTAAAGAGTTTTTTGGGTCTTGCGGGATATTACCGCCGCTTTATAAAGGGGTTTGCGGACCTTGCTCAACCACTTACCTCATTACTTAAGAAGGATGTGATGTTCACCTGGGGCAAGGAGGAGCAGTCTGCGTTTGAGGTTTTGAAGAGAACACTGTGCTCCTCGTCAGTACTAGTATACCCAGATTTTAGAGACAGCTTTATATTAGCGACTGACGCTTCGGGGATAGCGTTAGGAGCAGTTCTCTCCCAACTATGTGAAGGGCAAGAAAGACCAGTGGCGTATGCTAGCCGTCAACTAACTCCAGCTGAGCAAAGGTATTCCACCACGGAAAGAGAACTGCTAGCAGTGGTCTGGGCCACAACACAATTCCGCTGTTATCTTTTGGGTCGAAAATTCAAACTCGTCACAGACCATGCTGCTTTAAAGTGGATGCTGAGCCTGAAAGACCCTTCCGCGAAATTGACACGGTGGTCTCTAAGATTATCCGAGTTCGTGTATGACGTAGAACATAGGCCCGGGATTAAACACCTTAACGCTGACGGATTGAGCCGAAGGGTCGCTTCTGCTTTCGAGCCAGAGTCGGTAAACGAAATCTGGTGGGGTACGGGGGAAAGCGACCGGTTCGTGAAAGAGCAATCCAAAGATCGCTGGTGTAGCCAAACTAGGAAGTCCTGGCCAGAGAAAACATATGTTCACGAATCCGGGTTGTTATACTGGACAGATAGTAAAGCTCAGAGAACCCAGTGGCGTATAATGGTACCAGCCAAACAGCGGATTCATATAATCAAAGTCCATCATGACGCGCCCTGGTCCGGCCATCCCGGTATAGAGAGGACTTTAACTCGTATCAAGGAGAATTTTTTTTGGCCCGAGATGGCTAGAGATGTTGAGCTATACGTCAAAAGTTGCCACTCTTGTAATGAACGTAAGACACCAAGTGGATTAGCAGTACCACTGGGCCGAGTAGCTGGAGCTACTTATCCCTTCGAGTTGGTCTCCCTGGACGTAGTGGAGTGCCCTCTAAGTAGCATGGGAAACCGCTACCTTCTTACTATGGTCGATCATTTCACTCGGTACGCAGAGGTGGTCCCGATGAGAACGCAAACGGCTGAAGAGACTGCCCGGGCATTTGTCCATAATATTATTCTGAGACATGGGGCTCCTCGTCAGGTTCTGACCGATAGAGGTACAAATTTCCTATCCCATTTGTTTAAAGCAGTCTGCCACGTGCTGCACATAAAGAAGCTACAGACCACCGCCTACCATCCCCAGAGCAATGGAATAGTGGAGCGTATGCATCGGACACTCATCGAATCTCTCTCCCACTTTGTTAGAAAAGATGGCCGGAATTGGGATCGATGGGTGCCATTTGTTGTGATGGCGTACCGCTCCACTGTTCATTCATCAACAGGGTTTACTCCTCATTATCTGTTATATGGGCGAGACTTTGAAATGCCGTTTGATTTCCCATATACGAGGCAGCAACAGGCGGCATCTGTGGAGGAGTATGTGACGCAATTAAAGGAGAGGCTCTCCGCGGCGTATGCCCAGGCCAAAGAAATCGAGACTAAAGCCCGAGAGTCGTGGACCCGTTCTTATGACTCGGGGAAAAAGGACCGGGTATTTCACGTAGGCGACAAAGTGTATTTATTGGAGCCGGCCATACCACAAGGTCAGGCGAAAAAATTTTATAAACCTTGGTCGGGACCACATGAGATAAGTGCAAAAATCTCTCCCTGCGACTATGAATTGGTTTTGAGTTCAGGGGGTCGATATGTGGTGCATGCCAACCGGCTCAAGCCTGCCTATGAAGCCAGAGGAGACTATGGTAGGGGGCAAGCAAATGACGCGGTTCACCCCTCAGGAGTTTCGGAGGAGACGGCCACCTCAGGCAGTACTCCTCAGGCGGATAATGGGCAAGGGCTGGGAGAAGACTTGAGTGAAACCCCTCTCAGAGTTTCCCTAGCACCATCCACACAGAGTGAGGCGGTGGAAGAGGGAGGGGAGGACGCTTCCGAGAGTCCCGAGTCCACGGTGGGAGAAGCAGATTCATCGTGGCACCCAACATCCGGACAGTGGGGTCCAACAGAACCCCCAAGGTCTCCTTATTTGTTACGTGGTCAAGAGAGCGAACAGGAATCTAACCACAACATTCCTTGGGAGGTTAGAGTCAATCTACGGCCGAGACGTCGTCGAGAGCGCATAGATGAATGTAGATGAATGAGGAATAACTACTAGACTCCATTCTCTTATCAATCACCCTGATTGGCCCCAAAACTATTTGAATAAGCGTATGGAGCAAAAGCCAAAGAATTAGTATTGATATGGATAGGCATGTGAGGCCGGTAGGGGAGTGGACGGAGAAATGGCCGTGGCGGAAATGAGAGGACCCATAAACCAAGATGAAAGGGAATGTTTCTCGAGCGGAATACCAGCAAAGAGAGGTCTTGGCAACTCAGGAATCCAGCCTAGGTTCCTAATCTGCCAGCCATTTAAAACAGGAGTGTCTCGGAGCAGAAGAGATTATTGAGCTGAAGAGTGCCTCGCGGAGTCGACAGACGTAGGCGCCATAAAGGAAGGCAGAGGCTCAATTCCGAAAACGTAACCGAAAGGGCGAGTGGCGTGAAGAATTGAATCGGGAGAGCAGCGACAGAGCGCGCAGGACCATTCAAATGGTAGAACAAGAGTAGCCGTGGAGCGATAGCTTCTCCAAAGGTTCCAAGATGGGGAAACTTGCTCACCAACGGGACACACCTACATGTCATCCACTGCGAAGACTTGGGCCAGGAATATTCAAGGGTCGGCTGCCCATGCGGAGTGGAATCAGGAGTGGACCAGCACGCGGTAGGAGCGGCAGAGTCGACAACCTCCCCGAGGCTTGAAAAGTGGAGTCCACTTTTCTTCAAAGGGGGGGATAATGTAACGGGGCACTGGAACTAGTTGCTATGCTTATGGTTACAGCTGTGTATTTTATTTGGAAAAAAAAGGATTTTATTTATTTTTGATTCATTCTGAGTTGGGACTTGCTGGAAGTAAGACAAGGACAAAACTGTTTGGAAAACCCTGTGTTACCTCTTGTTGACCTGCGAGTCTTCTCGTCTACGGCCCTGCCGTAATTGATGTTATTAAATAATTTATTAAAGAATTTATCCTGTGAATCTATTCTGCTTAATGGTAAGATTGGCTATCGTTACTTTAGCTTATGTCAAATAGTTTATTGGTCATATCTCTCTGTGAGTGTGTGTGCGTAAGTGTGTGTGAATGTGTGTGTGTGTGTGTGTGTGTGTGTGTGCGCATAGAATCATTGCTCAAGTAAGTGAGAATAAGGAAGAGTCAGCGGCTGGCCTACACCATTTAAAATACAAAAACCAAAATTATGAAACCAATGATTTACATTTAGAGACTTGTTTTACATATTTCATTGACACTTAACATAGAAAATCAAGTAATATATATATATATATAATTGAACATTTCAGAATTAAATTATTAATTATTATTAACGTAAGTAATAATATTATTATTAATACCCCTCCTCTATACAATTTACACTGCTGACCTTCCACTGCATCCAAATACTGCTACCTTTACCTTCGCTGACGATACGGCCATTTTATCGTCTGACAATGATCCTGTCATGGCAACTCGCCATCTTCAATCCCATATTAATATCCTAGAACCCTGGCTACGAAAGTGGAGAATTAAGGTAAATCAACAAAAATCCAAACATATAGTTTTCACACTAAACCGGGAAACCCTCCCTTCCATATATTTCAATCATATTGCTCTTCCTAGTGTTACAAAAGTACGTTACCTTGGACTTCACCTCGACAAGCGACTAACCTGGAATCCTCATACTCGACTAAAACGAACTGAGTTAAATAACAGATATAAACTATTAAAAAAATTACTAGACAAACGTTCAAAACTGACGCTACGTAACAAAAGAAAGCTGTACTACACATTACTAGCCTCTATATGGACATATGGAATAGAACTGTACGGGACAGCCAAACACTCGAACCTTCATCGTATCCAATCCCTTCAATCCAAAATCCTTCGTACCCTAGTCAATGCTCCTTTCTACGTCTCTAACCATACTATCCACAATGACCTTAAAATCCCTTCGTCTCTGTCCTCGCCAAATCCCGTTAACATAAAATTCCATTCCCAACTATCCTCTCACATGAATCCTTTAGTCCAAGCCCTCTCAACCTCCACCCTCCCAACTAATCCTCCACGACAGTTGAGGCGTCGGTGGCCTTGCGACCATCTGCGAATGTAGCGTCGGCTGTCTAGTGTGACAGTCGTGATTCTCCTGCTATTATGGCATATTACGACTGCTAACGCTGGATGGCCGTCGTTCATGTTAGTCATGTCAATGTGTGCTTGTTGGCCTAGCCTATCTGCACACTCTATTATCGACCATCTGTTTTGCTTGTTGCATTGATTTCTATGCAGTTGTAAAAATCTAAAGGTTAAATAAAAAAAAAATAACCAACTCTGGCCGAGATGACAAATATTTGAATTATGAAATTTTTTATCTTTGAAGATGCGTGTCACCAAAAATGAGCTCGCGTGTCAGCACAGATACGCGTGTCATAGGTTCGCCATCACTGATATAGAACATAACTGGAAATAAATTACCATCTTCAATTATTTGAAGGATGAAAGTTAAAGAAGCAGCTGAAAACTACTTCGAGAAGAACGGAAACACTTGAAATCTAATTCAGGATGAACCTTAAAAAAAGCAGTAGAAGGAAATGTTGGAAAAATAGAAATAATGGAAAGTTGAATGCGCCAGTTTGGCCAATAACTGTGTATTGTCTTTAATAGCCGCTCATAGAAAAACATAGCTACTGCCAGAGAAAGGAAAAGGGCCCAGCTCCAACTCTATCTTGGTTAATATTTTTTCCAATAGTCACGTCGCCCTTTGTTTCAACTTTGACAGAGTTCTTCTTCCAGTTCCTCTTCGGTCTCTGTTTTTTTCCCTTCCATCCGGGCTCTTTTGTTGTTATTATTATCTTCAAACTTGTAATTCCTTTCCAAAGTAATATTGTTTTTATGTCTGTAAAGTTGTTTGTTGAAATTTCTAGCCATTTCTTCAGTTTTTCTTTCCTTCCGAACTTTTAATGTTAAAATACAGCGTATTTCCATTAATGAAAGAAAATTTAAAGCACAATACTGTATGGCTATTGTTAGAAATCTGAATTCCATTTTATTATAATTATTTGATGTTGGCCGAATATGGTATATACCAGAGGTGGCCAACTTTTCTGTACGAAGATCTACTTTTTATCTTAAAAGTGTGTCGCGATCGACTTGTGGTCATAGGCGTAGTCTAAGGGGGAAGAAGGGGTGTGAAATGCATACTATGTTTCAGTATAAGGTGCATTCCAGCGAGGTATGGGTAGACAAGTAAAATATTTTATTTTTTAAATCACTTATTAAGTTTTCGGGGTATAGACTCATGAAGAAAATAAATTTCCAGACCCAACTTTTGATAGCAGCATTCCGTACAAGCGGTACCTGAAAAATTTTCCGACACTTCTTCAAGATAGATTTTTACTAACTTAAAATGCAATTTAATTTTTTTATCAACTGCAATGTATAAATTGTACTATTTGTTCGTAAATATGAAAAAGTTGTTATAAAAATGCACAGTATGGCTGATAATTTGATTTCAATATTTCACTTTCGCGTTTTTTTTTTGGGGCCAGGAAAATTTATCATGAAAGAATAATATGAGTTACTTTTTGCTAATCTATCAATAGCTCACTGAGTACACCTCCTACTGAAATATAGATATACGGCTTATTTACCTACGTAAAAAACGACAACAATAATTATTTATCCTTAACAAAAACTTACAGTTTAAAAAGTTAAGTATAAGGGTTGATTAAACGCCAAAAGGTACACAAATCAGCAAGTACCCAACATTTCATTAATACTTCATTGATATTATTTAAGTAATTTTACCGCATTAATTTTCATTAATATTTTTTAAGAATTTATTAGATGTCACATACCCTTATGCTGGCCATTTTCATCTACAAAATATTTGTTCAAGTAGCACACCATTTAACTTAGATTGACTGTAATATCTATTTATCTATAATAATCAAACTATTAATCACTGGTGAAAAAGAAAACGTTATAAAAATAAAAAAATATGAGGCTACAAAATTCATAAACTTTTTTAAAAATTGCTTACACCAACATACATCAATGATTTTATTTATTTTTATTTTTAAATAAAAATCGTCGGTTTAAGTTCATTCTGCGATTAAAGTAATTGTTATTGTATGAAGTAGTCAAACGTTTATAATAATAGGTAATAATTATCTGGCTTTATCGCAAATAATATAGTTTTCTTCAATTACATTCTCAATCTAGGTGTTCTTCCCACAATGTTGTGTATATGTAATATAAAATAAATAAGATATGCATATTTTTAGGACAGCTAATTATTCCAGTATTTTACCATAAGTAAAATTAGGGGAACTAAATTAAATTACAATTGAGAAATGAATAAATAATGTTGAATAATCTACTTGTTATTAACTGTGTGTCCTCACGAATATTTCGGTAAGACGAATTCAAGACTGAAATATTGCTTTAAATCCTCCGTGATTCAAATTTAAACAGTAGCCGACTCTAAATTTGTCTTTTTCTAATTTAACATGCATGTATATGTGACAACTTCAGAATCAGAAGAATAATTTGGAATAGAGTTAAAATAAAGTACCTATTTATACGAAGATATCATATACATTTTATCACAATTATAACTATTATGAATGAACTGGCCAGCATAAGGGTATGTGACATCTAATAAATTCTTAAAAAATATTAATGAAAATTAATGCGGTAAAATTACTTAAATAATATCAATGAAGTATTAATGAAATGTTGGGTACTTGCTGATTTGTGTACCTTTTGGCGTTTAATCAACCCTTATACTTAACTTTTTAAACTGTAAGTTTTTGTTAAGGAGATTTTTGTACCTTTTGGACAGATTTTCCTTTTTGTCTATTAGCAAAGTTACATATCTGCTTTACAGATTGGATTTTTTTAAAATTTGGAATAAGCTATTCTATCATTATAACCTGATAAGGTGTTAAATCGGAACCGTAACTACCACTGGAGAGATCTTTTTAAAGAATGGTTATAGTTGCGGTCCCCAAACCATCCTCAATAACAATTTTTTTGAGAAAGCCTTTTTATATAAAATAGGAAGGTATTTGTACGTAAATAGCAAAATTAAACTGCGATTTCAGTACTTCCTTTTAAGAGGAGCAAGAAAAATAAACTGCGATTACAGTACTTCTTTCTAAAAGGCAAAGATTTTGAATCGAACGACAATTCATTGATGTAAATCGGTTCACTCATTGATAATTTTAACGATTGCAGTACTTCCTCTTAGTAGGTGTAAGAGCATGATGGCACTTCACAGCCACGTAGAGGAGCTTTAATCACTTCTTCGTGCTAAATTTTATCAAAATCGGGTTAAGCTTTGTAGAAATATTGGTAATAATAGTTTTAGAAAGGGCCTTATTTGGGTGGGGCAAACTCCCCTCCTTATGAGGCATAGCGTCGAGACTTTTAAAGTACAAATCTGTACAAAATTTCGATTCGATTGACACTCCATTCATGAAAATCGGTTCACGTGTCGATAATTTGAAACGATTGCTATACTTCCCCTTAACAAGTGTAAGAGCAGATCGTCGCTTTATTGTTAGGTAGGGGAGCCCTAACCCTATCATCCTACCAAATTTTATCAAAATAGGGCCAAGATTTACAGAGTAATTAGTAATAATAATTTTGGAGGGGGCCTTACATAAAGGGGGCTAACTCCTCTCCCATTCGATGTACAGGGCCGAGACCCCCAAAAGGCACATCTACATAAAGTTCCGAATCGAATGACACCTCATTCATGAAAATCGGTTCACGCGTTTAGGCGCTACGTTGTTTACAAAAAAGGTAACAACAAGAACAAGAACAAGAACAAGAACAAGAAGAACAAGAACAAGAACATTTTTTGAAAAAGCCGTTTTTGCTCATTTTCGGCAACTTTTTTCTCGAAACCTATTAGATCTGGGTGGTTGCAAAAAAATTATAGTTATAAAGGAGAATTTGGAGTAAGATTTAAAGAAAATTTGGGAATTTTATCTTTTATAGAAAAATAGAAAAAAATTGTCAAAGTTGGGTGTTTTTCAACGGTACACTTTTTCGTGCAGTTTTTGATGGTCAACCCTTATACAACTGTCCTACCGGACAGTTTTAAAAGGGCCAAAAAACTCACATCCAGGGGAATTAAAAGAACATGGATTATTATTAACAATATTTATTAATTCAAAGTAGCTACAGATAAAGACAGATTTAGAATTTACTTTGTTGCCTTAACATTAATGGGAAGGCTGAGTTTGCATGTCTCTAAGGAATCATAAATTAGGTGTATATAAAATATACAAAGATTATATAAGGACTTAGTCTTCGTTAGCTTCAAGTATGAAAATGCCGATTCTACAATTGCTTCAAAGTCCATGGTACACGGAATTCCAACCTAGACATTGCGAACGATCGACGATTGACCAAAAGTGGCCTCGCGATCGACTTGTTGGCCGCCCCTGCTATATACAGTGTGCCTCATAAGTTATGTCTGTGGCTGTAAAGGTTGCAAAAAAACTCAACAATTTTTTCAATAAATTTTTTATTCGAAATAATCACCATTAGAAGTAATACAGATGTTTGCACGATCTTTCAACCTGTTCATACCTTTCAAATATTCCTCCGTTGAAATATTGTTTAACTTCGTTGTCACGGCTTCTTGTATCTAGTCTATTGACGCAAAATGGTTCCCTTTCAAGTCCATCCTTAATTTGGGGAACAGGAAGTAGTCAGGGGGACTTAACGGTGGGTGGCCGAGCGCAGGAACCATTTTTTTGGGGGTCAAAAATTGAGTGATAATCGCCGCGGTATACGCTGGTGCGTTATCGTACAAGAGGAAAAAAGAACGATCTCCCTTAAATAGTGCATTATACGATGGGTTTTTTTGGTATTCCCGTCAGTTCTTCTACCAGCCCACAGCTCGTATTTAACACAGCTGCGACGATGTTTTCGTTACACTTTGTGACGAAGGGCCGTCCATTCCTTTAGTCGTCTGCAACCGACTCTCTATCCACTGCGTAAAGATTATACCACCGAAAAGTCTGTAGCACGAGACATTACAGATAAGCCACATTTAACATTTCGAAAGTTTCCGTCGCACTTTTATCGTCTTTAAAGCAAAACTTAATCGCAATTATTAATTGTTATTTTAATTTTTCGTCAAATTATGACTGCTACCACTTGTGATACTACCACGCGAGCTGCTACTGCACCATTGCAGGTGAGCCGATGAATTTGAAACTTCGTACATGAGTGAGAAAGGTTGTAGTAACTAGTAGCCAAAATTTTATGAAGATGCCGCTAGTAGTACCGATTTTATAGCTATTGTCTTAAAACATATGGGACACACTGTGTGTATAATTTTACAATTATGATCCCATTTCTCGTTTGTTCCAGAAACTGAACACAATGGAATCAAAGTTCCAAATTTTTGAACAAAAAACAATTTATTCTTTACTTTAGAAGGTCGCCTACTAGCATCCCTCCAACAGAACGCAGAGGGTCACCCTATAATAAGAGCAACCTATCAATTTTGTAAGTTTTACTTAACTTACGAATCTGATGAGAGATGGGGCTGTTTAATGTTTTTACTGTCAACAGCACCTATTCATGCTATTCTCCGCTTGGCTCATTCAATCCCTGCATTTCCTTAATCTACACTAACTCGTAAAGAGTCCTCTACGATTATCTTAATGGCCGCCAGCTCTTGTTGGTGACAATAGTGATTACAGTTGGGCGAGTAACTTGATACGACATTTTTGCATGCCTCTAGCCAGGAGTTTCCGTCCCTACCCTGCCTGCAGTCATACCATTCGGCCACTTTGAAAAGGCATTTTGCTGCGCCATAAAGAGTTGAAGATCCTAGGAGAACTATACAGTACGTTTCTCGCGGCTAGCAATCTTCCGCCTCATTACCGCTGTAAGTGGAATGACCGGGCGTACCCAGACTAGAAAGAACATCATTTTGACGACCAATTCTCGTCAAGATATACCAAGAAGTCCCGTAGTAGCCTTCACACACTACTTAGGACTTTATGGCATGCAAGGCCAGATGTCCGTCCGTATAGTTCACGAATTGCAATTATTGTTCATTCTTTTTGGTGATTGATTCATAGTTTCAATAGGATGAAAAAATAATTGCCATTTCAGTCGTGATACATTTATTCTGCCGGACTAGGTCATCTTCAGGGCTAGTTTACAAAGTAATATTTTTACATTGTAGGGTTGGTGTGTCTTCTGTCTTGTCTGTTCTTGTACACTCAGTCCATTTTATTTACAGGAAAACAGGAGAGACACTAGAATCAACTTTCTACTGGTAACGTCGCTGACTGTTCCATTTGTAATTCAATCTCTGTTATCGACTTTATAAATTGCTCATCTTATTCCAGGCATTAAATTAGCTATTTTAAAATGTCCTTAAAGAATATTCCATTAGTTTTTAGTTTCAAATTTAATTTCGTTTAATAAATTTCGCTCTTGCTTAACTACTTGGCTGTCTGATTACAATTTAACACTGCATTGCCAATCCGGAGTCAATTTGACTTCAAACAAAATAGGAAAGGTCTCTGTTTCCCCACATCTCATAGCTATCCCGAAATGCTCTTAGATATGCTATCCCCACCCTCTCACCATTTGATAGTCACGAGCTTAAGTCCGCGGACTTCTTAGTTTCTTTTTGCAGATTAGTTTACTTGAATCATAGGAGTCATTTTGACTCCAGATTGGCAATACACGTAAATATATCGGAGTCATTTGGACTCCTGATTGGTAATATAAGTAGATTTTCTGTTAGTATCTTGACTCCAGATTATTGCCTAAATTTTTATTAGCTAAATTTATATAATTTTCATAGAAAGTATCAAGGTGCTAAAAAAAACCTCTTTATAGAATCGATTTTCTGCCCGAATTGTAGCAAAAACTTGTAGCGAATTGGGTAATTTCCGATCCGTGTCAACAGCGCACAGTAATTTAAAAAAATAGTGAATGTAATTAAAAAAAAGGAAAATGTCCCTGATCAGAAGGCAGCCCAATCAGGATTCTAGAAAATACTGAAATTACTTCGATCCTAAGTTGAAGTTAATTCCTTCTGCATGAAATGTTAAAGCCAATTTGTGCACAGCGCCAAAATTTGTTTTTTCGTTCTTAATTCCTATTCTTTCTCATCCTTTAATGCAAATTTTATTATTAAAATTGAAATCAATGTAAAAAAAGATAAAAATAAGTTATGGAGTCAATATGACTCCACATTGGCAATAACTGACTAAGTTTGAGCATTGGCAATGCAGTGTTAAATAAGCGTACTAGCTAGAGATAGAAGTGGACCTTACACTGAAATTAAGCAAAATTATAGACGTCCACCATTCCAAGTAGTTCTTTTAATTGAATTTTTCAGGTAAATGTTTAATTTAAAGTTATAGGACCGCAGGTAGAGACTCGGTCTCAACAATTTTACACGATAGCAAGGAATTTTATTAACTTTCATTATCTTGTTAGTGGTTCTAATTAAAAATTAAATTTTAGAAAATTGTAAAAAATGGTTATTTGTTCCGGATGGAAAGCCAACCGCTTGCCTTTAAATTTTCCGTTCCTGGTAGCTCTTATAGCTAAACTATCCGTTGATGGAGCAAGAAGAGTACGGTGCCTGGAGGCCAGCAATGCTCCATTCTCAATTACAAAATCAATTTTACGTTTATTATAAATATATTTTAACTCTGAATTAAAATTTTTTAAATACGATATACGAAAGTCTCCTGGAATGAATTCCGATTTTATTAAATTCACTTTTCTTGGAAATAACTCATAACTTCAAGAAGAATATACTAAATTTCTTACACAACTTCATTATACCGTAACCCAGTTTATACAAATATCTTAATCTCGAACCGTACCCAGATTCTTTATAAAGGGAATGTTCTCACTGGGTATATTTATCAAAAGTACGAGTAAAAGGAGAGAAGTTGTTTTATTAACTTTGCTCATATTAAACACGACATTGAATGTAGACGCTGTGCTCTAAAGCACGTCGCCAAGATGCTATAATAGCTCCTCGCAAACTGTGCACCATTCTCTCTTCTTTATCTGATTAACTTCTGACATTCAATGATAAGAGAGGCGTGCCAGCTGGAATTGGGGACGGTAGCACCATCCCATTCATCACTCAGTGAATTCTGATATACTTAGGAAAGGATTAATAAGGGTTCGCTATTGACATTAATGTTGTTCGTTATTAAGATTAAAAATAATCGAAAAAAAATTTTCCCCTTATTTTTGGGGTGGAAGATTAACAATGGCGGGCAGCGTACTAATAATTTCTTTTCAGAGGTAATATAACTAGAAAAAATGACCTCTAAGGTACTGAATTTTATAGCAAAATTTCTACTAAAGTCAACGATAACGACTTTATAATTTCGAAGCTGCTTATTGTCGTATCATTTTTTTTATTTATTTTGCACCAAAGTTAGTGATTTTTGAGCTAATGTTTCTAAGTGCCAAATTGAACTTGTTTTTAATGCAAATATAATGAATGCCGAACAATTTGTGTTTCTTCCAATGCACCAATTTTACATTATGTTCTTAGAGCAGCAAAAACTAGATCATATAAACGTAGTTTCAAATTTATTATGAAAGCAGCTTCTGATCGCAGAACATAATCTATTAGAATACAAAGAAAATATCTTTTGGGTGATTTGGTGTTCAATTTGAGATCTCTTTATTTTAAGACGAGTTGTTCAAACAACTTTATTTTTAGTTGAACGTAGATTTATTGCACATTAAAAAAAGTTAAAAGTGTAAAAATAATTGAAAAACTTTAAAAGAAATAATGCTTTTACAGATTGCTTTGCTCTCTAAATTCATGTCTGCTTTAGATAAAAATGGCTGCGCTAACTAGCTAGTCTGTTACTGCGAACTATTCCTATGGACCACACCATTGATTGGTTGGGAAAATCATTGTCTTCAAGGTAACCTCAACTTCTATGCCTCTCTATTTAGCATAACAATTTGTGTTTCTTCCAATGCACCAATTATACATGTGTTCTTAGAGCAGAGAACCAGCTAAAACTAGATCATATAAACTTAGATATATCAACCTTCAAGGTAAACACGCATAATGTAAAACATATTATAATTGTTCATTTGTTAAATAAAATCCCTGAAGGTGAATCCTAGAAAGTAAAGAGGTACTATCGTTCTAGGAATTTTCTATTAACTCTATTTTAGTAGCACATCTAAACTCCTGTAACAGAACAAGAGTTCAAACCGTGTGTAATGGAAAATGGAATTCCTTCAGAGGGAATCTACCACTCCTTTCCTTGAGTACTACCAAATTTAAAGAAAATAATTGGAATAGTTTTCGAAAAAGAAAATCTTGAAAAGCTAAAAACCCGCCTCAGTAAATTGGTACATCTGTTTTTGTCCGTTTTGACTAAAACCTTTTTGTAGCATCCTCTGTCGTTGGCAGTTAATCGAATTATCAAAAATTTGAACTTTCCGCAGTTTTTCTTGTTTCAATTACGACATACAGACAGCAACAATTTGTGAAAACTACCTTTTCCTACTCAGGGAGGCATCCAAATCTATATTTCTGTTAAAAAAACTCAAATCAAAGATCTAAACGAACTCACTACGTTCACTTGCTTAGTAGTGTAAAAGAAAGATGAGAATTACCTGCCAAATGATTCCCAAAAATTTGTATAATGGGAAATAATGAATAAAAGAGGGAAACTATTAAACTTTTGAAACTATTAAGGAAAAACATAAAAGATAGTTTATCGCTCTCATATAAATATAGTACGAGGGTCGTTTGAAAAGTCCGTGCAAAAATAAAAACTACTTAATTTTTTGGGGTAAATCTTTTTTATTTTTCAACATAGTCTCCTTTTAGGCTTATACACTTCGTCCAACGCTGCTCTAGTTTGTTGATCCCTTCCGAATAATAGGATTTGTCCAAGTCTGAAAAATAGCCATTCGTTTCTGCAATCACCTCCTCGTTTGAATAAAATCTTTTTCCCGCCAGCCATTTCTTCATATTGGGGAACAAATAGTAGTCCGAGGGAGCCAAGTCTGGAGAATAGGGGGGATGTGAAACGAGTTGGAACCCTATTTCCATTAATTTTGCGACCACAACTGCTGAGGTGTGAGCTGATGCGTTGTCGTGATGGAAAAGGACTTTTTTGTGGGCCAATCGTGGGCGTTTTTCTTGCAGCTCGGTTTTCAAACGGTCCAATAACGATGAATAATATGCACCTGTAATAGTTTTACCCTTTTCCAGATTATTCCTTGCGAATCCCAAAAGACAGTCGCCATAATCTTTCCGGCCGAAGGAACGGTCTTCGCCTTTTTTGGCGCAGATTCCCCCTTGGTAACCCATTGTTTAGATTGTTCTTTGGTCTCAGGAGTGTAGTGATGTATCCATGTTTCATCCACAGTGACAAACGACGCTTAAAGTCCTGCGTATTCTTCTGGAACAGCTGCAAACCGTCCTTACACGATTTCGTTTTTGGTCAAGCGTGAGCAATCGTGGCACCCATCTTGCGGATAGCTTTGTCATGTCCAAATGTTGATGCAAAATATTATGTACCCGTTCATTCGAGATGCCCACAGCACTAGCAATCTCACGCACCTTCACTCTTCTGTCATCCATCACCATATCATGAATTTTATCAATGATTTCTGGAGTAGTAACCTGAACAGGGCGTCCGGAACGTTCAGCGTCACTTGTGCCCATATGGCCACTCCGAAAATTTTGAAACCACTTATAAACTGTTCTAATCGAAGGTGCAGAGTCACCATAATGTTTATCAAGCTTCTCTTTAGTCTCCTGAGGCGTTTTGCCTTTCATAAAGTAGTGTTTAATCAACACACGAAATTCTTTTTCGTCCATTTTTTGAAAATCACTCGACTTCCTCGATTCAAACGAATGCCAAACACAAAGAAATAGACCGATCTGGCTGAAACTTGGAGTGTGTTCTTCCAAGAGATGCTACTAACTAATAAACATAACCTCGATACGCTCCAGTGGTGCTATCTCTCTGACTTTGCACGGACTTTTCAAACGACCCTCGTAAATATCTTCTTTACTACAGAGAAGCCAAAACTTTAAAAATTGAATGGTGCACATTTTCAGCACAATAATATCCAGATCTTGTTTATTATATCGTAAATTCCTATAATACTACTTTTTTACTCATCTTAAAAAATATGTTACAACCATTAAGTTGTAATATCGATAAAAATATGGCCGCTATGTTTATTACAATCAAATCATATCTTTATAGAATACAATAAGATATGATGTACATAATTTCTCCAGAAAGAAACTGTATAATAGCACATATATTTACAGAAACAGATGGAAGGGATGTCTTATAGGACGGAACTATAACAAGCTCCTCAAGTCAGTCTAGATCTCTGCCGCTGCATACTTGTTAGCAGCATCTAGGACAACTCTCTTAACATCTTTATTCACAAGTACATGCTCATTGTGGCCAACGCATCACTGAGTGTCTTCCTCACAAATAATTTTATAGCAAAATATCTACTAAAGTCAACGAATGAATGAATGACGTATATTTACAAAATATATGAAAAATACATGAACAGAAAAGTATCTACTTATTACAGGATGATACCCTCCAATTAAACATAAACTAAATTATAAACAATTTAAAAAATAAATAAAAATACACTAACAAAAAGTTCAAAATAACTTTTCAAATAAGATAAATTTCGAATCTTGGACAATTTCTCGTGGGCCGTCTGTCGAGTAGTTCTATTTAAGTTTATAAATATAAGTTCGAAAGTGGATGATATGTAAACTATAAGAGCAATAATGTGCACAACAAGCGATGAGGGGCTAAACAATATTAATTGTTATAACTGCGAATTATTAATTTATTTGAATTTTTATTTATATATTAATTATTATCATCAAATTCCGAACATAATATTTTCCTGTAACGATATGCATCGCGAACATATTTATATAAATTATATAAACTATTGACATTATTATTACCAATATATTCCTGCCACTCCAATCTCTTTTTCCCAAAAAACAGTAACCTGAACTCTTTAAGTACAGGGCATACTGATATAAAATGGTAGGTATCCTCGTTCACATTCATGTCAACGATAACGACTTTATAATTTCGAAACTGCTTATTGTCGTATCATTTTTTTAATTATTGCACCAAAGTTAGTGATCTTTGAGCCAATTGAACTTGTTTTTAATGCAAATATAATGAGTGCCGAACAATTTGTGTTTCTTCCAATGCACCAATTATAGTTCTTAGAGCAGAGAACCAGCTAAAACTAAGATTCAAATTTATTACGAAAGTAGCTTCTGATCGCAGAACATAATAACTGGTTAAATTAGAATACAAAGAAATATCTCTTGGCGTTCAATTTGAGATCTTTTTATTTTAAGACGAGTTGTTCAGACAACCTTATTTTTAGTTGAACGTAGATTTATTGCACATTAAAAAAAGTTAAAAGTGTAAAAATAATTGAAAAACTTTAAAAGAAATAATGCTTTTACAGATTGCTTTGCTCTTTAAATTCATGTCTGCTTTAGATAAAAATGGCTGCGCTAACTAGCTAGGCTGTTACTATGAACCACACCATTGATTGGTTGGGGAAAATCATTGTCTTGAAGGTACCCTCAACTTCTATGCCTCTCTATTTAGCATATTTTAATGAAACGTGCAAATATTGCATGTTGACTTCAATCTATTGATGAGATGATGACAAGATTGTGTTCTTGTTGAGTAATACATAACAATAACCGTATATCCAAGTTTAGCATCATAGATCTTTCATGTGGCTGTGGTTTTGCAATTTATAGACTCACCTTCTACCTCATCCATCATCTGAAAGATATACAAATCATTGTCTAAGGTAATCTTGCTACTGTTTCTTTAACATTAAGAAACAAAAGGAAAATTAAAAACAAAAGCAACGCGAGAAAAAGTCTGGTTTAATGCGCACAGCGAAAAATCCAATCCTCGTAAAGATTTCCAAATTATATAAATGCAATTTCTCCTCGTCAGTGAGGGGATATCCAATAGAATAAAATTATTCCCATTGAAAATAGAATAAATAATAGAAAGTTAGAGAAATAATTTGCTTTAGGCTATTGTACGGCTTTCTCACATTTTCTTCAGGGGTTCATTCTATTTTAATTTTCTATAATTTTGTAGCTTGTAGTAATTTAATAAACGTATTTTCATATAAGCACATAAAAAAAATGAGAATAAATATTTAAAAAAGTAGTAAAGTAATTGTCTATTTTTTCAGGCAGACTTTACGTCCAACTACCAATTAATAAATATTTAAATTCTCCTGTTATAAACATTGCTGTTCTCTACCCGTAGCAACAAGAGATGTCCTATTCCATAAGACACGAAGAATTGGCAGGTATACGAGGTGTAGCTATTAAATAACGAGACTATTGCTGTAAAACATTTTATTTTAAATTTATACATATTTAGTTATTATCACCTTCAATATACACCACTCCCCTATCCCTACAACGCTCCATGCGAATTTACCATTGTTCGAAACAGTGCTGGAAGTCTTTTTCTGTGAGCTCCTCCATGACGCGTGCCGTTTTTTCTTTCACAGCTTCAGAGGACTGAAATCGTGTTCCTTGTAATGCAGATTTGACTTTGGGGAACAGATAAAAGTCACTTGGGGCCAGGTCAGGCGAATAAGGCGGATTGCCTAAAACTGGGATGTAGTACTTGGCTAGAAACGTCTTGACTGACAATGCAGTGTGTCTTGATGGAGAACTCGTGACTTGTTCTTACACAAATCGAGTCGTTTTTTCCTTACTCTTTCACGGAGTTGAGCAAGCACCTCGCAATAGTAATGTTGATTAATTATAATCGATATTTTCATCCGTTTTGGACGAGTAAGGGCAACCCGGGCGGTCATCAACTCCGACGTCTTCTCGGCCATCTTGGAAACGCTTGAACCACTCAAAAACTTGCGCACGTGATAAACATTCATCGCCATAAACTTCTTTTAATAAAAGATAAGTTTCAGTAGCGGTTTTACCAAGTTTCATGTGAAATTTCATGACAATTCGTTGCCCTACTACATGTATAGTATCATGTTTTCGGCAAAACGAAACTAACACCTCTTACACAAACGACGGTTCCGTTCAGACAGATTTCTCAACAAACACATGAGACGCTGCAATCGAAAGAGAAGGCTTTACGCTGCACAGCTGTCGTTCGTTAGGATTTAGTGCATGCATAGTTTTTCTGAAGCAGCATCAGTCTCGTTATTTAATAGCCACACCTTGTAGAGACAAGTCTTTTGACATAGAAAATGACCAAAGGAGTCTATACAAGTTTTGTGTTACCTTGAATGAACATAAAGGCAACTAAACGGATCTACTAATTGTCGGTAGAAAGTTCTGCCCGAAATAACGGTAATTTTTATGAAAAGATGTACGAGAAATCAGAATGATTGGCAGTGATACCAAAATACATATTCTTACATAAGAGGGAAAAACAGTCTCAGAAATACATTTCTAATAGCTTGGAAACAAGTTAAATTCTTCCACATTGATCCTTTAATAATTGCGCAGCTGAACCATTGATGTCTCACCATTGGAACAATAATTATTAGAGGATTACTAACTGAATTCTCTGATGTTAATGTTTCCTATATAGGAGGCTGATAACTGTCCGAAGGTTGTTGTCGCATTTACAAACTTAAGATAAATCGTTTCTGTCAACATTCCACTTATTTGGAATTTACTTTTAAATAAAAAGTCCAATTTACATCTAGATCATTATTCTAAATTTACGCTTATTAAGTTAAAAAGAAAGTTTTATAAATAATACAATTTAATCAAAAGATTTTTATAAGTTGAGGAGACATAATTTGTCAGGTTGTAGACTTAGAAAAAGAAAATAGCCAGAACGACGACAAAGTAAACGGGAGCAACAACAAAAATCTATCTTACCCAGGGCAAACTCACCGGCCCTTTGCATTTTTAATGAAGCGAGAGGATCTTAGGTTCTCAAACAAATAACGTTAAATCTAATGCAGATTCAACCCAATTTGGTGCATAAAGTAATCAATGCAACCGATGTAATTTATAGAAAATGAAATTTAAAAACAAATTTGTTCTAAAGTATTGATTTGCATGAATGGAAAAAATGGATAGAAATAAATTTTGAAATAAGTTTTCTTAAGCCTAAAAAAATATTTCTGTTTTATACAGAGAAAGGGCCAACGTGGGGTGGCCCTCTAACCAATATAAAAATATGTCGGATGTGCGACATCTGTTTCAGTTACCCAGCTGGCCAGCGTTTATTTTATACTTTTTAATAAAAATATTCTTTAGTAAGTTTTTATAATATAATAATACCGTATGGTTTTGTGAGAGAGAGGGATGCTTAAAAAAAAAAGATGAGGTAAAAACGAACGATGTTCCACTCTTACGAACATGGGGAATACCAGTTCTGTTTGCCCTTTATATAGCGAATGGAACCTTTCTCTCCCTAGAGGATCGCGACAAAAGGAATGGAGAGATAGAAATATTCATTAAGATGGTAGATATACCAAGCTTATTATGAATCGGCCAAAATGTTAGGAGACAATATGATACTCTTTGCTACAGAGTGCTAAAGATTTGAATTTGTTCGTCCACCCACAAGAATACGCCTTAATTAAATTTAGATAAAAAATCTTTGATGAAATATGTTTTACCGTAATTATAAAAAATTTAATCTTAGGAATAATAACTTTTTTGGCTTTCAACGCAACTCAGAATTCTTTTTTCTTTTTTAGAATGCTGACGCAATTCCTCAGGGCAAAATTTTAGATTTTAAATCTATAAAATTTTTAATTGATATCTCCAGGAGACCTTTATATTCATATCTGGTAAAACGGATAACAGAATTTGCTATAAATTCTCATTTAAAACATTAAATGACTTTCAAATTTAATTTTGGGAATCGAAGTTGTAACCTAATATGCAGGTTTATTTTTAGTTAGCATGAACATTCTCTTATACTAAAATAGGTCCAGTTTACTCTATACAGATGGGAACTAATTAGAGATTAATTTTATTCATATAAAGTAAATTCTACTAATTTATAAAGTTCTAGAAGCATTATTTTTTTAAATGATTTTAGATTAAAACGAATACACAAAAAGTATAAACAGGTGATTTTTAGTCTCGCGAGTGGATTTCATCTTCCAAATAATAACTTTTGGGGCTTTTAACACAGAATTATTTTTTCTTTTTCTTTGATGATGGATCCACAGGCTCAGTTAATGTGACACTGGACCAAACTCGATATTATAATTGTACACATTTCTTAATTGATCAATGCTTCAAGTTATGCCATACGAGGTGTGGCTATTAAATAACGAGACTGATGCTAACGACCGACAGCTGTGCAGCGTAAAGCCTTCTCTTTCGATTGCAGCGTCTCACGTGTTTGGAGAGAAATCTGTCTGACCGGAACCGTCGTTTCTGTAAGAGGTGTTAGTTTCGTTTTGCCGAAAACATGATACTACACATGTAGTAGAGCAACGAATTGTGGTGAAATTTCACATCAAAACTTGATAAAACCGTTACTGAAACTTATCTTATTATTAAAAGAAGTTTATGGCGATGAATGTTAATCACGTGCGCGAGTTTTTGAGTGGATCAAGCGTTTCCAAGATGGCCGAGAAGACGTCGGAGATGATGACCGCCCGGGTCGCCTTTCCACGTCCAAAACGGATGAATATATCGATTATAATTAATCAACATTACTACCGCGAGGTGCTTGCTCAACTCCGTGAAAGAGTAAGGAAAAAACGGCCCGATTTGTGGAAGAACAAATCATGGGTTCTCCATCAAGACTGTGAAAGAAAAAGCGGCACGCGTCATGCAGGAGCTCACAGAAAAAGACTTCCAGCACTTTTTCGAACAATGGTAAATTCGCATGGAGCGTTGTAGGGATAGGGGAGGGGTGTATATTGAAGGTGATACTAACTAAATATGTATAAATTTAAAATAAAATGTTTTATAGCAATAGTCTCGTTATTGAATTGCCACACCTCGTAAAGTTGCGCTTGTACCAACCATGCGAACACATGTTTTAATCTCTACGATCTTTAAAGAATGTTGGCTTGCCTAAACCAATTTTCCTGACATTATATATTCCGTCTCTGCTTCATTTCATCTTCACCAGGACGTTATCCACATCTAGCGCCTTCTAGCACCTACCAGCTTCTCTCCGCACGATTTTCTGGGTGAGGCCACGTAGACCATCCCTTCTTGCAGTCATCACATCTTAATCACTGTTATCAAATAGACTCTTCTGAATAGTTCTTTCAGAAGAGGGATCATGCTGCACTATTCTCTCTTTCCCCGCTGACAGAAAAGTCAAAGTTCATCTGCCAAAGTGAGGGTCAATGACTCAGCACGATAAGTAACAGCTGCCCTTAGAACTGTTTTGTACATGTTTTATTGTAATAAACTTTAGAAGTTTGCCATCTAAATTGGGCAAGATATTTTTCATTTTGATGTTGGAAATAATTGCGAGAAACAAAGATCCCAAAGTGTTGTGAAACTCTCCTGTAACGATTTCTTTTGTAACTTTATAACAAAAAGTTTGCTTTTGATAGAATGATATTAAATGCTGAAGAATCCAAAATTCTGTTTGGCCAGGGCGAAAGGTTACGTAACAACCGACTGTTTTCAGAGACACACCCTTCCAATACTTTTAACAGAGGATTTAATTAAGTCTTTTGTAGCTGTCTTTTTTACCCTCTAAAATTAAATTCTCTTGAAATAAATATGATAAAATTAAACTAAAATATGTATTAAATGATTCCATTCCCCTGATGTAACATAAAAGAACTACCCCTTTATCAGTTAGGGATGAGACCCAGAATTTAATTACTTTTTATTTGTGACATAAAAGAGTAAATAATGCAAGGAGAGTAAATATTGTAAAGAAGCTGGGATGCCACAGTTCCTTTTTTACAGAACCCGTGTGCAAAGAAGCTATTTTGTACATAGCCATCCTCACTCAGACTATCTATTTTAGTAGAACTTTTTAACTTCACGAAAATGTAATTACATAAACTGCAGCTTTAATGTGTATCAGATTGGCTGAAATCATCAAAACACAGATTGAAGGGTTGTGGATTGAAATTATCAGAAATAATTGCACTTCTGGCTGATTTCTAACTGATTTTCCCCTCTCTAATTTAGAATTGCTGCAGGAAAATCCGTTTTAAGGCACTTAAGACAAAGGCTAGTGTTAGGCCTCCATTTAAAAGGATTTCAACGAACTTTCAAAATCAATTTCCAAGTACTTCTTTCACTTTAAAAACAGAAAATACAAATTATTTCTGTAGTTATCAAAATCTGCTTTTGGATATTATTTATATACATGCAATTATATTTTGCAATGTAACAGTTAGGATGTTAACAATATCTGAGTCCAGAACATTATTGAGTATAGTTTCTGTTATTTTTTAGCTAGCCCAAAGATATTCTTTTGAATTTTATAACTATTAATTTAAACCGTTTTAATATCTGCAGTAGTTGGCGCTTTTTTATTGTACTTTCACCCGGCATTCGAATAGTGTTCTCTCGTCTCAGAGCGGATAGTGGGCAGAAAGAAGTTCGCTCCTTAAAAGAAAACATCTAAGAAGCGATAGCTGGATCTAAGAGATCTTTGAATAGGAATCCAGAGCGCTTAACAGTGATCTAATTACGTATTAAAGAAGAAAGAGGTAATATGGGACAGGGTTGTCTGCTGCAGAAGGCAGCGCGTCAATCGAGTGGCAGCTTTGTCCAAGAGAGGACCGTGTTGATTTCGTCAGTGCTAAAAAGTTTTCTTAAGGTTGATTTTCCTCTGCTTTTGGTTAATGCCGAGGAAAGTATAGAATAATTTCCCTTAGACATTAAAAATGTAGAAAGTAGAGAGTTTTAAATGCCAGTATTATGGATTTCAAATATGAATGTATATTGCAAAAAAAAAATGAGGTTATATTGAACGCGGTGTATGGTAGTATTATGGGAAGTGGCACTGAGGACGAAACTAGTGTCTTATAATTTTTTTTTTTCTCTACAGGGTGCTATAAAGGGCCTAAAAAACTCATTTCAAAGATTTCTTGATATTTCTCTAAGAAAACTGATTACACCCTAATTTTTACCCTTAATGTACTGATAATTGTGTAAAATATAGTTTTGTGACATATTTAAGGCTTTTTTTTACAATTCATGGAGAAACGAGAACATTAACTATAATTATTATGTGTGTATTACGACCACACTTTCTGATAACCCAATATGGCACTACGACAGTCTTTTTCAGTGCAACTCCACAGTCTCCTTGCTGTGATGCACTCAGGACTCCAAATTTACAAAAACAAATAATGTATGTCTATGATTTTACTTCAGAGTAGATTTTAAATTCAGTAGTGTTCAAAATATGCAAGGTAAAAAAAGACTGTCCCATATTACCACCTTCTCATCTATAATTAGCTAATTTATTATTATTATTTTAATTATTTTAAGGGGCATTAACGGCTGAGATCGATGGCGCCCGGAGCTTTGTTCAAGAGCACTGCCGGCCTCCAGTCCGTCCATCACCGTACAGAGTGCTATAAAAAGCTCCTAGAAAGAAAAAAATCAAGTGTAGCTGGATTCGAACCCGAGATCTCTGTAAAGGGAATCCAGTACACTAACTACTGAGATACTCCCAGCAAATTATTTTTTCAGTATCATGAGCTACTTAATTATTTTTCCCCCCTGAATTCTCCTTTCATTTATTTTATTAAGCGAATATATTAATAAGCTCTCACTAATAAGCTCAGGATCAAGAATGAAAGAAGGACTTCTTCTTTTATTTATAGATTAGGGAATATACCCACGCTATGCAAAGCTAACCTGAAAAGTTCATTGAATATTCAAGTATTTGCTACATGGGTATGCATCAACGCTAACTAACAGGACCCAGAAGAATAACTCATTAAATCTTGGATGGGTTTAGTAATCCCATGTGTTCCTCCCAACGAACCCTCTACTTCTATTCATATCACAGTACATTTCATCAACCCTTCCCACTCTAGCGCATTCTCTACTAAAACTCGTACATACTCTTAACCTAGTTTATGCTTAAAGGTAAGGTAGTAACAGCTTCGTCTAGGGCAAACCGGGCTTTGTAGAGACATGAAACTAGTTTGACTAAATTTTAGTTTGGACATGAAGTTTTAGAATAGAACTTTTAGGATGAGAGGGGGTTGGATAGAAAATTGCCTTCTCTGAGAAATTTTCTTTATCCATCCCATCATTATTCTGTATGGGTACACTAATCAGAAACAGTCTACTATCGAAATTAGTTATCATTAGAGAACGGAAAATTCCCCCGCATTATTTCCTAAACTCTTTTTGGATTACTACGGAAATAAAATTAGAAATTTAAAGGAGGATAAGTTCTTATTACTCTATTGTCTTGGACAGAAAGTACTCGTAAATTCGCTGCTTTCTAAAATCACTTATATTGAAACATTTGATTTAGTATCTCTCTAATAAAAACAAATATGTTCAGTATGTTTCTACAAAATTTTAAAATTCTAAACAGTAAAACTGTATTTCTGATAAACTGATAATTTTTTCTAACCTAGAATTCAAATTACAAATCAAATAGTTTTGAATTTTCTCAACGATATGTAGAAAGAAGTAAATTAAGTGAAGTATTATATTATTAAGGTTATAGTTCGAGCCAATATTAATATAGCAATTGATCTCCACTATTTCTGCAATTGCGTTTTGTGTTTAATTTTGAGCATCACACAACACATGTTTGTGCATAAATATATTTACACTTTTTCTTACCACTATTCTTCAGGCAATTCTTGGCTGGAAAAGTTGATTCGTAGCTTTAGGCGATCCCAGTGTTTTTAGGCGATCAGCCAGCCCTACTGCCGCGTATTTTGGCCCAAAAGCGATGCACTTAGAACAATGATTGTCTTGGCTTCTTCACTGGGTTCCGCTGCCAGTGGTTTGCGGTTGTGAGGAATGGCGTACTCAGAGACCTGCCTAGTATGGTTTTTTCCAGCTAAGGCTCCGTCTGGAGGATTTGCCTTAACGTCATGTCCGTTTTAGTAAATAGTTCATTGATGCCCAGAGCTGATGCTAGTATGTCCAACTGGGCCTCTCAATCTGGAGTTAGTCTAGTTAGTTACTTGTGAATCTGTGTTTGAAACGAAACTAGCAGCCGCGATACTCCTTTGGGAGAAATTTACAGTTTTTTCTGTTCTACGTACTTGGATATTCAGGCAGCCGCCAATGCCGTATGGTCTCCTAGGAAGAACCATTTCTTTCTAGTCAATCCAATCTAATCAGTCTTACAGTAGGTGACATAAACGGAGGCGGCGACTTACTAACATACATAAATTTTTCACAATAAATAGAAAGAAAGACCAAGGCCTAGAAGAGAACCCAGTACCACACTACATCTTAACTTTGAGGGGCCGCGCCACTAACCTCTCGGTTACTGCTGTTCATAACATGTTTTTTCAAGCGAACATTCATCTACCAATCCAACATGATTGCAAAGACAGCACACTAACCAGGATTGTAGAAGAAAGCAAAAATGGGAAAAAAAAATCAGGAAACTAAATTTGGACAGTAACGCGGCAAGAGATAGGTAGAAAATGAACAGCATGTGGGACACATTATTAATGGCATGTTATGGTATGGGCTGGAAAGAGTATTAATGCCTCTTAAAGAGATGGATGGTTGGTTAGTTTGGTATTTCTAGGGACGGACGGGCATCGTTTAAGAAATGAGGCACTTATCACTGCAGGACGAAGAGTGCGCTCGGTTGAGGTTGTTCTACCCAAACCCTCTTACAGAGTAAATGTCTTCGAGCAACAAAATTTGTTCTCCTATTCGCCAAATACAGCAGCGCTATCCTGCCCTGCGCTCCACTTAGACTGTTCTTGAAGCAACCATTATACTAAAAAAAAAAGAGATCTATATCAAAAGAAATTGCCTAATAAAACTTCTAAAGACTCCGATATATCAAAATAGTATTATTTATTCTGTTAGCCTAAAAAAGCTGAATTGATTGCAATTTTAGAAGTACTATTTGTTCTTTTTAAAAATGCCAACTGCAGATCTACACATTTATTAGATTTCAGTTATATTAATACGCTTTAGGTAGATATAATTTAAAGTCCAAAAGCAGTCGAAGGTCTACAACCAACTACTGAACAGTATAAAAAGTGTCTGGATTTACAGGCATTATTATTTGTTATGAGTTAAAAAAGAAATTGCATTGGTTCCATTTTCCAGAAGGTTTGCACGAACTAGATAATCTCATTCATTTTAAAACGGCTCAATTGCATTTCATGCTTAAACGGTTGATTTGAGCAAAAAATGGTAGAGGTGAAATCTGTTGCCCGTCACCTCTAGTTTCAGAATATGTGACTTGATTTTAGATTCTTGCCCCGCATACGCGGCTGATGCACGGCCAAAAGTGAGGGTTCGCAGTTGACCTCCATTTTTATATAGACAGTTTAAAATACTATAAAAAGTTATGAAAGAAACCGGAAACCGCAATTCGATATCTTCAAAATTAAAGATGCTAGGCCATTTCAAAATCTGGTATTTATTAATCATATTTCAATTTTTTTAACTTGTTATCAAAGAGAAAGAAGAGCACGCGATAGGTCATTTTTATGTATTTTTTCATCCCCTTTCTACTGAAAATATTTCCAAGGCAGTAAAAGCTAGTATTTTTCTTAATATCGGGAAATAAGTCGTAACCCGAGTGATTTTTCTAAGAAAAATCAAATGTTAAGAGCTTTATATGTTCTCAAGCATACACAAAATGGCTAAAAATTAATTTTACATCTGTTACAAACAAGAAGGTTTAATAATTATTTGGTAATTTTGGGAGAGTTGCGTTTAATTACCAAAAAAAAAAAATTGGAAACCTCCTGCCACGTATTTAAGTGATCAGTATCTTACATGTAAAGGATCAAACTTATCCCTTAATTCATCAAATAATGCACTTTACTCAACTTGTGAAGCATGTACCTCCTCAGACTCGCAAGCCAGGTTAGCCAGGAGGTTATCAACTGCTCTCTGTATCTGAGGAGGCACCTTTGAAGGTACAGTTCTAACATAATGTCAAACAAAACTATACTAATTCCGTTTTTTTTTTTTTTCTTTGTACACCCCGTGGGGAAAATAACTTGCATGGAAATAGGAGATAGTAGAGCTAGAATCCTACATCTTTCCTAGACTGTATTCCTAGAAAAGATAAAGGTTACCAGCATAAATTCACAGACTAGGTCCCCTTGGTCCGCCAATGCTTATTTCATTCTTTCGGATTGGAACCTCTATATCAATAGGGTTTATCCGTCACTTAGCAGTTTAAGGGGTTCTTCTGGAAGCAGAGTTCACTTATGTTTATAATTACAAATGTAAATAAAACAAAAAAACTCAATAGTTTTCTCCAAACTGTTTTCCAAGACAGGAATCCAGAGCACATAAAAGCCATTGTCTCAAGATCACTAGGGATGTCCACCATTAAATGAAAATCCAGAGCTGCATTATTAGAGAAATAATAATTATATTTCAAAGTTAATTGAATAAAATTGTCTTAAAATGAAGGAACGTTTACTATTTGATTAGGAAGAAATTTGATTTATCCATTCTTAAAATGAAATAAATTTAAATAATAAAAGGGTACCTGTGAAACCATCAGCTCCATTCATCTTAAAGAAATTTATGGTCAGTTAGTTTTGATAAAATTGACAAATTTAATAGGATCGGTGAGGGAAGTAATGGCATTGCAAAAATTGGAACGGTAATATTGATATATTATCGCCCAAACACATAAATATAAATTCCGCTACGTTGAATCTTTTATTTTCCTCCTATCTATTTTTTTTAAACTTATATTTTATTATTATAAACAATATTATCTAATTTAATTAACTGTTAGAAATCAGTCGAGTATGTTGGTGCGATAGCGTAACAATAGGCCTTTGCCAATGTGTAATTCAATAGCTAATTGGACGAAATCTTTAATACTAGAACAAAGCATTAGCTTGATTGAGCGATATACGTAATAACAGTACTACTAAACAATACTAGATTATTGCTCAATATTCTGAACCTGCATCGCGATCCATGTCTTAAAACAACACATCTACATTATCAGGTGAAGAATAAAAGTAAATCTAAATAAATACGAAAATATAAGCTACGCCCTCAGACACGCCACTTTTAACACATTTCCTCCTCCGTGGGACTTCATACGACGTTTTTTTAAGACTCGCCTAAAGACTCACTTGGAATCCACCTCAAGGTTCAAAACATTGAAACTTAACAAAAAAAAAGTACAAAATTCTTTCTAGACTATTTGAAAGATGATTTACCTTAATGAATGAAAGATTTATATTTATTACATAAAAATAAATACATATGTACAATGGAGTGCCAGTACGAATACTATAACCTCCTGCATAATAATTACAAAAATGGTTACAAAATATAGAAAATAGAAATAGAAAAGAAATTTATTATTCAGGGACAATTGTCCCCTAAGAATAAATACAGGTACAGATAGAGGCCTTAATAGTTTGGCCTGTGATTAAACAGAAAATAAATAAATAAATAAGTATTTGCAAAAAGTGAAAATAAAAATAACAGCAGAAATTAAGGAAATAAATTAAAACAATTAGAATTTCGGAGGAAGCTGAATAGAAAGGAGATAATTGAACAGAAGGGATTTAAAGATGGATAGGGTAGGAGCATGGCGGACAGATGAAGACAAGGAGTTCCAGAGAGAGGTAGCACGTATTAGGAAGGACTTGTCAAAGGATGAGGTACGGTGAGAGGGAATATAGAGATCAGATGAGCGAGATCTAGTGTTATGGGAATGGATGGAGGATTTAAACTTAAGGAGTTAGAAAATATATGAAGGCCTTTGAGACTGGATGACTTGAAAAAGGAAAGAAGCCAAAAAATATTGGCGGCGATAGACAGAAAAAAGCCACTTCAACTCATCGTAGCAGTGCGAAATGCGAGAGTCTCTGGAAATGCTGAAAATAAATCTTATGAAGCAGTTCATGAGGCGCTTGAGCTTAGCTTCAATATCACCAGAAAGACCGGCCATATACTGAGCAACCATAGTCGAAATGGGGGAATATAAGAGAGGAAACTAGGAGTTGCCGGGTCTTAATTGGAAAAAGGTGTACGGGAAGTATAAAAACGGCTTAAGGATATGGATGGAACGACGAGAAATTTGGGAAACATGGTTTTTCCAGGATAGGTTTTGATCGAAAGTGATACCAAGGTTTTTCACAGAGGAACAATATTTTATTGGGGTATTGTAAAGGAAAAATATAAAACATAAAATTGAACAATGAGGCAAAAAAAAACTCGAGAAAAACCTCAGCTGATAGAAAAGTTCTACCTCAGGGAGTCCTTAACTCTCCTGTGCCTGTGCACCGTGTCCAAACTATAGTCCCCTATAAGTCTGCATAGGTGGATTCACACTTGCTGAAGAAACCAGTAGCGAGGTACTTGATGTAGTGTTCTACATAGTCCATGTTGGTGTTGGCGTGTAAGTCTATAATACGGTCTGTAGCGGGGGGGAATTTGTTTTGGATGATCTGCAGCGAGGCGATATTGGATCGACACGTCAAACTCCAGGAGGGACAAGCATAAAGTAACATGGGCCTAACCACTACCTTGTACAGGAGGAGTTTATTCTCTTAGGGAGTCCCTGCAGAACAGCGGGAATAGTACTCGAATGGCTGCCTTACCCTTTATTTACTCTGTCCTTTCGATTCACTTTTAAAACTTCTTTGCTTTAAAACTCTTTTTAACTTAACTTTAACTTTTTTGAACATACGGATACCACGTTTGGGGTTTAACCACGTATTCTAAGTCCCCGTCTATAGTTTTGGGGAAAAAAAATTCCAACACTATCTACGTATGAAACTTAAAACCTTCCACACTGACCTCAAAATTACTTTTGTAGAACAATTTATTAAAGAGCTCTAGGGAAGATTCGATAACTCTACTTCCAAACATCCTAACCCCGCACATTCCTCAGCCACTATCCCAAACAATCCTCCAAGGAAAGTGAAACGCCGCTGGCCTCGCAACCACTTTCCTTCTACCAACACAATGATACCAGTAAGTAAGAGTTTGACGTGGAGTTCCTCCACCGGAGGGCGGCCATCTTCTCCACATGCTCTCATTCTACATCAGTTTCACTTATTAACAATTTTTGTAAAGTGAAAATATTTATTTATTTTTTTAAATTAAACGTTAATTTCTTAGAATAATTCTCATTATTGATTTAAATCAATGAAGTTAACTCCAACGCAAAAAACGAGCCAGACCTTAGATGCGTCAAAGCTATAAGGACCTACCATTTCTCTAAATTTAATACTATTGTACAGAAAATATAAATAATATGATTCCTTACTTTCATGATTAATATAATTAATTAATTTTATATATTACAATACAAAATTTATTTCCAGCTGATTTCAAAAGTTATTAAGAAAAAGCATGAAATCGGGAACTATGAGCTTCGTTGCATCACGACCACGGTTTTGCCTGTTCCTCTTGCTTGCGAACGTTACAATCGAAAACTCAAGTGGAATGGACGGACTACGGAGCGTTTTAACCGTTCATGTAAACATAAAAAAACAAATGGCGACCTCGAAAATAAGTCAGAAACTTGAAGAGGTTGTTTTTTTTTTAATTTTAACCCCGTTTATAAGCAGTTATAATAAACTTTATTAATTATTGGTAAAGTTGACATATTAAAAATATATACTTATATAAAATTTTTAAAAAAGCCGTTTTTGCTCATTTTCAGCAACTTTTTTCTCAAAATCTATCAGATCTAGGTTGTTGCAAAAAAATTACAGTTATAAAAAGGAGGATATGCCCTATATTTTAAAGAAAATTTGGGAATTTAATCTTTTATAGAAAAAGAGGAAAAAATTGTCAAAGTTGAGTGTTTTTGAATGTTACGCTTTTTCTGGCAGTTTTTAGCGATCAACCCTTATACAACTGTCATACCGGGCAGTTTTAATTCAAATTTTATATTAAATTTTCGTGGAGTATTTATAAAATTTACGTTTAAATAAAATTAAAATGTCTTTTGTGACAACAATTAATTAATTGTTATAATTAATAACAATTATAATATTTATTAATGCAATGTTATAATGCTTTAGAAAGTTCTTCATCTAGTTCCGATGAAAAGTGGAATGCAATTTTACAAAATCGCAATGGTGAAAAGCGAAAACTTAGGCCACGTTATTATTAACTATCAAAGTGTAATTGATCGTTATTCAGTGATTCAGTATGTAAAGGGATAAGTCATTTTTCATTTTATTACTTTCGAGAAACACATTCAATTATTTACATGAGATAATACTTTCATTTACCTCATATAATTTTTTCGGTCAGGCGCCATGGTAGCCGAGCGGGTTAAGAGGCGAGACCTTCAAAGCTAATATGCATTGTGGTACTGGGTTCGATTCCCGGTCTAGGCCTTGGATTTTATTTAATAGTTAAATGAGATATAGTAAAGTACGTTTGCTAGTCGCCTCCGTCCACGACACCTAGTAAATGGTAGTTGGACGTTAAGCCCCGCCTGAAAAATTAAGCGATTACTTTACTTTAATTTTTTCGGTCGCCATCTTTTCTTTTAAAAATTGGGCCCAATTTCTGAACGCCCACTTTGACCCAGCTCTTAAGGTGGGGCGTTGTGAGCTTGGCGTGAGCGAAAATAATGACGCCACTAGTGACGTTTTCGCCACGACCACTACCACCGCGGTCGTCATATGGAACGGCTGAAGGTATATTTTGATCGTTGTGAGCGCTTAGTGGAACGCACCCTAAGTGTTGCGTAGGAAATATTACTAGTCCGAGATAAGTTCAACAAGTTCAACAACGAAAATAGAAAAAATAAATAAATATTGAAAATAAATGAATGCCATTGATCTAATGACAAACGGAATGCTTAGAAAATTAATAGTTCCTGCTGCACCTTCCTGTGCAGCTTTGATCTTTAATGTTGTGGGAGAGCGGTAGTAGAAAAGAAGTGAAAAGAAGGAGAGGAAAGGTTAAGTTAGGTTTCATCTAAAAGGAAGAGATAGGTGCCGGGAAAAACCGTGGCAGATAGAAATAGTAGAGGGTAGAAGCGAGATCAGGGGAAAGACCCATGGGATTGAGAGTGTTTGTATGTATGTCTTTAAAAAGAAGCATCCAATATGTGGCGACGCCTTTGAGTAAAGAGAGATTTCCTGTGAACTGGGAGCAGTTGGAGAAGAGCCTGCTGAATCATGTTCCCTTTAGATTTCCTTATACTCCCGGCCAACATCGCCCTCTGTAGCGCTCAAGGGGTTTCTCTTATTCTCTCTTTGCCACACTGTGTCCAGTCATTTGGTACCGGCCCTCTCACTCCCACCTTACCCACTTCTGTATCCTCGCACGGCCGTGCAATAAACATTTCTTTTTATTAGGACACTTGGACAAAGATCACGAAATTGGAAAGAATTGTTATCACCAGCAGTAAACTTCTCCAACCGCTACTCCAGCTAGTAGCGTCATTGAATTTCTCTTCTTGCCTTAAGTCCAGATGAAATATTAGGTTCCCATTGTCAAAAAAAACCACCTACACCATCTTTTTAACCTTCAAATGTTGTAATATCTACATTAGTAAAGGAAAGCTACTCCCATCTATAGAGAACTGTTAAAGTATTACCTGGGTATCCAGTAATCTCATCTAGATGACCTCAAATAAAATGAAGATATAGAACGCTCACCCTTCCATGAAGTATCTACACAGAGAAAAAAAAATATATCTTTTTTACTTGTATGAGAAAAACCATTTCAATTTTCTCATTCTAATTTCAGGAGATATCGTGTTCCAGAATTTGGGAATGGAGATTTCACTAACATGCATATTTTAAAATCAATCGCCTGAACCTGTACGAAGAACTTATACGAACTCGTATATGTATACAGGGTGAACTAGTAACTAATGTCCATAGGCCTACAGTGTGAAGTACATCTAAAGTGGAGTTCAATGACGTATTATTGGCCAACTTCATATTTTCCACTGTTCTTGAGTGACGTCACTTTAAATTTTGTTTTCTAAAATCATTACTTTTTTGCAATAAAAATGTTATTACTAAGAAAGTTTTAAGTTCCAAATTCGATTCTGATGACACGGTTAGAAAGACAGATAAATTTTCTAAAAATTGATACCATTTCGAAGCATAAGCATAAAAATAAAGATGATCGAAATTTTTAAGAAAACTCCTTATGTAACTAACACTCTTGAGTGCTCTTAAACACGTTTTCTTGTAAAACAAACGTAATTTCTCATACAAAGATAAAAGGAATCCTGGAAAATGATATACCGTTTCGAAAGCCCATTAGGCAAGGCAACTTTTATTAAAAGTGTCAGCACCTAGGTCGGATAATGATCACGTAAGAGCCTAATGAGTTTTCTTAAAAATTTCGATTACTTTTATTTGTCCAGCATTCGGAGGAAGATTGAGGCTGTTTGGAGAATAACTTATGCTTCCAAATGGTATCAATTTTTAGAAAATTTATCTGCCTTTCTAACCGTGTCATCAGAATCGAATTCGGACTAAAACTTTCTGAGTAATAACATTTTTATTGCAAAAAAGTAATGATTTTAGAAAACAAAAATTAAAGTGACGTCACTCAAGAACAGTGGAAAATATTAAGTTGGCCAATACGTCATTGAACTCCACTTTAGATGTACTACACACAGTAGGCCTCTGGACAATACTTACTGGTGTAAAGAGAGAGAGATCCAATGCAAATCCAATGGAAAGTGAAGTATTAAATACTGCAGAGACTTACTTCTTTGAGCGCTCATGAAGATTATGCACTCAAAAAAAAAAATGTCTTCGGAATCGTGGATAGACTGTGGTCCTTTAAGAATGTATAGATGCAATGAAAATTAGTCTATGATGTGGTGTAAATTGGTTTGGAATATTTGTGGAAGAAGCTATCATGGTATTCGTTGACTTGCAAAAAGTACTGTACTGGAGTAGTTAATGTATATTTAAAAAATGTATAATGTGATATAGGGTCGTTACGGATAACATTTATTTATTTATTACTTGCCAAAGGTCTATTTACAACAATGAATTATTGGTTAAAATAAAGTGATCAAAAAAAAAAATTCAAAGAGAAGTTTAGATAAATCGTTGAATTAAAATAAATGTCAGTAACGGCAAATAAAAAAATAATGCATAATTTAAACATTAAACACAAATCTAACTCAGAATTTACTTAAATACGAGTATATCTACATCTTTCAATAATCGGTTAGCTCAAGCCATACGTTTATCTGTTAAGTGGCGCATTCTGGCGATTATTACAACTAACACTTTCAATGTGAATAGAATTTTTGTTTAATCTGACAAAGAGAAATGGAACATGGAAATAATGTGAACAATCTGTCATATTGTATAATTTTGTACAATAATTAATTCCATGAGATAAAAATAAATTCTCCTCGTTTCCAAAGAGAGTAGATTTAGTTCTTGCCTGAGCTCCTTTTCAGTGAGAAAAAGTGTGACCTGCAATCAATTAGGAGGCCAGCAAAGTACTTAAGAAAATTCATTGCCGAAATGATTAAAATTAAAGAAATTAAAATCAAATTTAATGAAAATACAGGTTCTTTTTATTTGAATATTATTTATTGATAATTGAATTTAATATAAAAAGCAAATACAAATAAACTTTTATAAATGGAAACATTCTTTTAAAAGTAGCATATTTTTGGTTCTGATTTGGTATGTCTCGCATTCGGAAGGCCTTTGGCAATAGGTAAAGATTTCTGTAGGACAAATTTTCCGGACAATTAGAGAGAAATATGAAATTAATTTTTGGTGTGAAGTAAAGAAGAAAAACAGCAGCAATTGGAAACATTTTTGCTTTCAGAATCAATTGAACCTTTAGAAAAGTTTCTTTCTAGAATATTAGATTTTTTACTTAAGGAAATTATTATCATAAAAATATCCTTGCCAGTCGGTTGGTAGATATTTATAACAAACTTTTGTGAAGAAAGATGATGATACTAAAACTTGTACCTAATATATCTTAGTACACCCAACAAGATTATTGGAACCTTTAAAGCACTTGCTGAAATAGTACCATCGAGTGTGGCAGCCCATAAGGCAATAAACTATCGGTAGAAATATAGTTTTAGAACTCAAGTAGTGAGTACCTTAAGGCAACATATGTTACCCTTATATCTTACCTGTACATGTAGCAAGCAGAAAGCAAGAGATGCATACATATATGAAGAATGAAGAAAAACATTGATCAATTTTACTTGCAGCAAATTTTGTTATTGTACATTTTCATATACAATATTTATGGGTTTAGTTATTACTTCGAGGACTCCGTGTATGTAATAGTAATAAATTTACGAAGCTATGAGTATAAAATGTAAAAGACAATCGACTTTGGCCAATTTCAGATTGATCACAGAATCAAAATCAGCCGACATTAACTAGGCAGCGAACACCACAAAGTATGCAATTTCCTCAAAAGTGGTAACTGATGTGCGAACGGCGAAAAGATTGGCTTTAACGAATTTTCCGGACGGTTATTAGAGTTTCATTATAACTTAGGTCATGTAATATTATTTAATTAATGAAAAATCTTTAGCTAAAAAGTAGCCATAACAATCTCTACTATTTATTTCAGTGTAAAAACTTAGAAAATTATGTTATACAATAGTTACCGTCTAAATCTGTTAAGTTCGGTGCACTAAAATTTTTTTTTCAACTTTATTTTAAGATTTTTTCCCAAGTTAATTTCATTTTGAGAGAAATGGCCAAATCAATTTCCGGAGATTGTACGCCCTTGTGACTACCATAATTCCAGACATATAAAAAACAAGTATGACCGTAAACCCATTCTTCATTCTTGTGAAGGAAACAGCACATTTTTACGGCCTGTTTTATGTTGTAGAAGTTGGATGGGCTTTAGTCAGTAAATCTTAGACAAAATGTTGAACAAGAACTTTAGTTTGGTTTAACATGATGGTAGTTTTATAAACTAACTAGTAAGTTTCTGTTTCGTCTATTGGCAAAGATCACGAAAGTATATCGCAGCATAATATTCATTTTAAAACTATTAAAGAAAGATACCTTACAAGATTAATTGGCGATAAAGATTAGTTGATAAAAAAGTTTATATCTTTAAATTAGCTCAACTATAAAATAAATGTACAGGTAAAAAAAAGGAAGGTAATGCCTACTTTTTCATGCGAACTATCAAATTAGGCATCGTGGTCGATAGCACAAAGGTACAAATTTCGAACTCAGTTTCACAACACATCTTTTACCATTTTATCACGTATATTTGGGGTAAAATAAAGTCATTTGACACTTTCCCACACCAACAAGCTAATAACAAAACTATATAACCTTGATCATTAACTGAATTGGATAGAATTCCAAGTGAAGGTTACAGCATTATTTAAAGAAATTTGATTGGCCGAAAGTGAGGCTACCCCGAGGTGAATTTTTGGTAGAAAATTTGTTACATAGCCTCGAGAATTGTATTAAACAGAGTCATTTCCACTCTTTACTTTTGTTTTCAGAATGAAGAAAATATTTAAATTAATGGAAGTAAAAAAAATAATTAGTAAATTAGTAAGCACCTGGTGAGAAGGAGACATCACTCAACTTCTCACCAGGTGCTACGCGTTGTAGACACTATTGCTATCTCCCTCGAGCGAAAGCAGTATTGCCCGAGTGTTGTCCTTGACGTCGCTCAAGCGTTCGACAGGGTGTGGCACGAGGGACTACCGTTTAAGCTGAGGGAGATTCTTCCTCATATTACCTCATCCTCAAATCCTACCTAAAAGATCGATATTTCAGAGTCAACTGTGGAGCAGCAGACTCTGATATCCATCTAGCTCGAACTGGTGTTCCTCAGGGCAGTGTCCTAGGTCCTCTTCTTTATTCCTTACATACACCAGACATACCTCAACATCCAAATACCATTCTTTCCACCTTTGCTGGAATCTTATCTCCTCATTCCGATCCTCTTATCGCTTCACGAGCTCTACAAACACACATCAACCACTTAAAGGACTGACTTTTCAAATGGAGAATCAAAACTAACGTTACAAAGTCAAAGTTTATTGTATTTACTCTCAGACGGAAAATCCTACCTCCCATCATCTTGAACCAAAATCGTATACCAACTGTGGACAAAGTACGCTACCTTGGACTGCACCTAGACAAACGGTTGGAATCCCCATACTAGACTGAAAAGACAAGAAACTAACCTACGCTACAAACTTCTCGCCAGACTACTTGACAAACGTTCGAAACTTAACCTACTTAACAAATAAATAAAATAAAACTACACTGATTAAATCATTGTTCATTGATCCATTCTGCTGTAAAATATGTAGGCCTTCCCATAGGGGAGTTTTGGTCCTTTGACGGTGACCAGCCGTACCTAAGAATAAGAGTTCCCTGATTTCTCCATCAGCTTACATTTCTTGTTCCAGTAGGCTCTGTCTTCCGCTTTCCTCATCCAGCTGACTCCTTCTTCTTTTTCCATCTTGTCTGACCATCTTTTGCACTATCTACCTTTTTTCCTTTTTCCTTCTAAAGGTAACCACTCCGTAACCATAACCTACATAACAAAAGACTCTTATATCTACTGTTACTGCGACCTATTTGGTCATACGGCCCATCGAAGTATAGGGATCGACTAAGCGTTCCACTCACTACGCCTCCAGACATTACAGTCAAAAATACTTTGAAAACTTCTTAACGCTCCGATCTATGTATCCTAACCTCACTATCCATAATGACCTCAAAATCCCTTTCACTGCAGATCTTGCTAACACTCGTTTTCTCAAATTTCATTCCTCTACAGCAGCTCATCCTAACCCTCACATAGAACACCTATCTTCTTCCACATTACCAGGTAATCCTCCTAAGGAGATTGAAGAGAAGATGGCCTCGTGATCTTCTCTTATCGTGAGAGCAGTATAGCAAAGCACCAGTGGGTGCCTTCTCCACTCATAATTTTTTTTTATCAGGTACCATATTTGCTTGTTGCAATAACCGCTGCAGTGGTAAATTCCAATAAAAGATTTTAAAAAAACAAAAAAAAAATAGTAAAATATACTCTAATTAGAAGAAGTAAATATTTAATTGATTAATTAAGCATTCAAAGGTAACCGCAGTTTCTAGAATACCCGTTGAATTATAATGAGAAATCTACATAATTTTCCTACTGTCGGAAATCAATTGAAAAGCACGTAAAAATGTAAATCCGCAGCGCTGGTTTATTGGGGCTAGAGAAAAAAAAATAATACGTTTAATGAGCGTAATTTTTAATTTCGTTTATGTTAATGTTCAAAATGATCCAGCAATAAACCGATAAAGTTAAAAAAATACTCTCTTCATGTTTTATAAGAATTTAATTTAAAACAATACTGATGTAATAAAATAATTGGAGTTTTTGTTTTGTAATGGAAGTGGGAATGGCTGAAATAAATCTTCAACATTAAGCAGTTAAAGTAAATTAATGGTAGCACAGGAGAGTTCACGGTAAGCAGGTAAATCCTGATGACTAATATCCCGTTATTAATAACTGTAAAGAACTTAATTTATATAAATCAGTAAAGTTTAATAACTGACATTCATTTCGTTTTATTATTAATAAGGAATTGTTTTATTACGTTGCTCGATTAATTAAGACCGGATTAGGGAGAGGGGCTACGCCTTGAAGATTATTTGTTTCTTTTTTCCTCCATTTATATAATTTTATGAGATAAAATTTCGACTGCAGGTTTAACAGCTCTTACCTCTGTAAGAAACAGTACCCAGTCTAAAGAGAAAGAAGTAGACTATTTGCCGTCATTCCCTCCAACCTTTAAGGAAATAAACTTGATGGCCGACGGACCCATCAATAGTCCTCCAACAAATTACAAATTCAACGCGGCAACAGTCAATTAAGTCATCACTGGAGCCAGCCAGTATCTTCAGCATCTGCTCGAACAATAACGCAATGGTAAGCTATTGCTTTACATTTAATAATTCATATTTCCCTGAGAAGGGTTTAGCTCAGTTGGTAGCACGGTGGTCTAGCAACAAGGAGGTTCCGGGTTCAAATCTAGGACACTTAATACCCTTAGAAACTGAAGGTAGCCGGCAGCGTACTGAGATGGCTTCGAGCGCCAATGCCCTTACTTGTTTAATTCAAAAATTAATATCAATTTCAAGAGGAAGGTTCCAAAACTGATTGAAAGAATTCTTACTGATGGCAAGACAATTTTTCAACTCAACTCTTCCAAGTGCTGTATCTCTTAGGCACTTCCCATTTCACGACAAATATACAGGAAAAATAAAAATTAGTACAGCCATCTTGCACTGAAGCACCGAGTTCCAAGCGCAAGTAGTTCGTACACATTCTTACTGAAGACTTTTGCCACGCCTTAGTAAATACTGATTCACCCATCTTTCTGTAGTTTACGAGGTGTGGCTATTAAATAACGAGACTATTGCTAAAAAACATTTTATTTTAAATTTATATATATTTAGTTATTATCACCTTCAATATACACCCCTCCCCTATCCCTACAACGCTCCAAGCGAATTTACCATTGTTCGAAACAGTGCTAGAAGTCTTTTTCTGTGAGCTCCCGCATGACGCGTGCCCCTTTTTCTTTCACAGCTTCAACGGACTGAAATCGTGTTCCTTTTAATGCAGATTTCACTTTGGGGAACACATAAAAGTCACAGGGGGGCCAGGTCAGGCGAATAAGGCGGATGGCCTAAAACTGGGATATTGTACTTGGCTGTAGAAACGTCTTGACAGACAATGCAGTGTGAGCCGACGCGTTGTCTTGATGGAGAACCCATAACTCGTTCTTCCACAAATCGGGTCGTTTTTACCTTACTCTTTCACGGAGTTGAGCAAGCACCTCAAGGTAGTAATGTTGATTAATTATAATCGATATTTTCATCCGTTTTGGACGTGGAAGGGCGACCCGGGCGGTCATCATCTCCGACGTCTTCTCGCGGCCATCTTGGAAGCGCTTGAACCACTCAAAAACTTGAGCACATGATAAACATTCATCGCCATAAACTTCTTTTAATAAAAGATAAGTTTCAGTAGCGGTTTTACCCAGTTTCATGTGAAATTTCCCGACAATTCGTTGCTCTACTACATGTGTAGTATCATGTTTTCGGCAAAACGAAACTAACACCTCTTACACAAACGACGGTTCCGGTCAGGCAGATTTCTCTACAAACACGTGAGACGCTGCGAATCGTTCGTTAGGATTTGGCGCATGCATAGTTCTGTAGCAGCATCAGTCTCGTTATTTAATAGCCACTTCACGTACACCGCTATATTATGTACATGCTTTCTCATTACTCACTGTACGCCATATTTTGAGCAATTTGATTATGTAAATATTCATAAATCTTTCCGTGCGAGTAAATCCGGGCCTCTAGTATTATTAAGAAATTCAAATTTGAAGAAATTGCCTCTAAAAAAAAGTCTTGAAACAATTACAGAAAATGAAAGGCGCTGACAGTTTCCCATCAGATTGTATAAAATAAACAAATTTTTAAGAAGAAAATATCACATGAGACAATTATACATTTCCCGGAGATAGAAAATCCCTTCTGGTGAAACTAGCACAGTTCGTTGTTGAATGGAATATTAAAAACAATAAAAAAAAAGCTTGTAAACTTGTGCCTCCTCAGGGAAGTGACACGACGATACAAGCACACATATATGATTAAAAAAAACAACAAAAAACTCTGTTTTATTTTATATTCAAATAGTTCTGAAGTAGAGGATATTTATATTTATATGTCGGTCTTCGTACATTGTTTTTGTTAGTTCAGTACTTTTGCTGATCAATGTCACCAATAGAAATACGAAGTTTCATCGCCAGTTCAGTCCTTAAGTCACACGGTTAACTAGAATCTATATTTTAAGATAATATTGTTCAAGAATCTAGCTGCTTTTCCTAACCTTTCTTCCTTACAGTGGTCAAAAAAAGTATTCATACACTAAGTTTTTTTACTTTATCTACTGAACTTTTGTTTCTAAGATTACTATTTCTTTAGCACTGAAATCGAAGATGGTAACAATGAATTTAATGCTCTCATTTTCTTTTATAAACATAAAGAATTGATTAAAAAGCAGAAAAATAATTTATTATATGCTAAATAAGTATTCATACACTCAGTCTGAATGTTATAATTAACGCAAAACTAAATACCTAATATTTTGTAAGCAATCCCTTTGCATTTGTTATTGCCTGAAGCCTCCTTGGCATAGATTCCTGATGACAAGGGTCCCTGAAGTTAACGCGAGGCTTTCTGAGAGTTGGCGTGCTCATTGGAAGCGCATACTTCTTTCAACAGGATAACGATCCCAAACTTACAGCCAAAAAATACTAAAGAATGGCTGCTTTATAATGCCCGGAAACAACTTCTCACCCCTCCACAGTCTCCGGATATATAAACCCTATTGAAAATTTATGGTCTTATTTGGTGAGGAAAATTCGAAAATTGAAATGTTCTTCCAGAAAAGAGACCATAACCTAATTTAAAGAAATCATGGGCAGAAATCACATCACAAGAGACACTAAACCTGGTGGAATATACGCCAAGGAGGCTTCAGGCAATAACAAATACATTCTACTAAAGAACTGAACAAGATTCTTCATGTTCCTCACCACCTCTGTTTACTAAATTTCAGAAGAAAGTTCCAACAAAACAATTAAACAATATGTTATATCGTTTATAACTGTTAAAACTGAAGCAATTAAGTTAAATTTCAATGCAGTCAGTTACTGAACTAATAAATTTCAACATGGATACATGATACCTGTTATTTAATAAAAACAAGTGCCATTTTCATTCCTGCTTTAATTTACCTTCCAAAACTTTTCGAGTAGTATAAAAAAACCGAAGTCTACAGAACATTTTCAATTAATAATTTGAGAGGAATTAATTTGCATTTTTCTCTAAATATTAAATTAAAACCTTTCAATTTATTGCAATTCTGTAATTTATATTGAAATTTCATTAAAATGTATTCAAGTATTAAGTTAATATAATAAATAATATTACAATATCAGCAATTATCTCCATGGAAATGTCGAAATTTCTTTGAATTATTAGTTCAGCCTCAATGAAATAACCGTCAGTGGACTTTTTTAATTCTGCATCGCCTCTTTTACATTTTGATTTAATTAAAATACTGATATTAACTAAGTGAAATCCACGAGGAGGTAGCTCATTTTCACACATTTTTATTCTAAAAAGGGATAGAAATGAAAGTCCAGTTTATAATAATATTAGCGTAACAAGTAGACAATGAAAATTCTATTTAAAAAATGTCAGTAAAAAAATTAAGAGTGTAACTAACATAATAAATAATTTGTTTTATGCCGCTATTTTGTAATAAATAAAATGAAGTCACTAATCATATCCAAAACTATAAAACTGCAATATTATATGCAATAGAAAAATAATTTCTGTGTATTCCACTAATGATGTCCCTTTGGATTCTGGTAAAAATGATCAGAATTTCTTATAAACGATAAAACACCTGTAATTAAATTTACAAAACAAACCAAGGGACGCAATCCTGCGTCTTTAAAGCCGTTATTTTATTGTATTTTTTTAAATGCATACTAAATATACTAACTATTGGACTTAATAGAATCCGCATTAACACAAGTCAGTGGCACAGTTTATCCTTGAATTCGATACTTGAATTCTGTGATAGTGTTTACCACTCGAAAAAAGAAACTGATTGGACTTAGAAAGCCTTAGGCAAAGATTTGAGTTTGTGCAATGAGGAAAAATTTGCTGGGGTTGTGATTCATTTGTAAATTCTATTGGGCTAAAGGAGCATGTTTGCAAGGTGCACCGAGCGTCTTCTGGGATCGCTGAATGGACAATTGTGGTGCCAAAGCAAAAGCCTTGTGAATCTTTTTAATGGACTAGTAAAAACAGCAAAGATATATATTCGAGTGGGACATAATAGTTAATGTAATTATGTTGCAGAGGGTGCACCTGTTAAACACTGCATTGCCAATCTGGAGTCAATTTGACTGCAAAAAAATAGGAATGGTCTCTGTTTCCCCACATCTCATAGCTATCCCGAAATGCTTTTAGATATGCTATCACCACACTATCTCACCATTCGATAGTCACGAGCTGAAGACCATGGAATTCTTAGTTTCTTTTTGCAGATTAGTTTACTTGAATCATAGGAGTCATTTTGACTCCAGATTGACATTTCACGTAAATATATCGGAGTCATTTCGACTCCTGATTGGTAATATAAGTAGATTTTCTGTTATTATTTTGACTCCAGATTATTGCCTAAATGCTTATTTGATAAATTTTACATAATTTTCATAGAAAGTATCAAGGCACAAAAAAAAGCCTCTTTCTAGAATTGATTTTCTGTCCGAATAGCAGCAAAAACTTGCAGCGAATTGGGTAATTTCCGATCCGTGTCACAGCGCACAGTAATTGAAAAAAAATAGATCAGAAGGCAGACAATCAGGGTTCTAGAAAACACTGAAATTACTGCGATCCTAAGTTGAAGTTAATTCCTTCTGCGAGAAATGTTGAAGACGATTTGTGGACAAAATTTGTTTTTCGTTCTTAATTCCTATTCTTTCTCATCCTTTAATGCAAATTTTATTATTAAAATTGAAATCAATATAAAAAAAGATAAAAATAAATTATAGAGTCAATATGACTCCACATTGGCACAAGTTCGAGCATTGGCAATGCAGTGTTAACTACAACGTGGAGGCCGGTGAGAACAACGCTGGCTTCGGCGTTAGAAGAAGCGCTAAGAAGGCCAGCCATTTCAGGACGAGCTGCAATAGTATATTGAGGACCCCCAGCTAAAATTGAGGTTAAGGCCATGACAACCAATTTTCTTTCCTCCAGAGGATAGAATTCCGAGAAGCACTCTAAGTTAGCCTAAGGATGAAGGGGTTTAGGGATAAAAGCCACAATTAGGCTTACATAATTTAATTACTGTAATATATTTATTTAATTATATTTTGATGCAAATTTATTACATCTATTATAAAGTAAAATAAAATGAAAAATTCATTTTAAAGGTAACTAACATACTAATATAATTTGTTTCATCCATTAAAATATTATTCGAAGTTAAAGATTCGAGTCTCGTAAATTGATAATGAATTCAATTTATAAATAATGAACGAAGGTGAATTTATTTCGCGCTCTAGGGTACTTGATATCCTGTATTTCTAATGGGACTCTCCTCTGGCACGATCACAATATTTCGCCTTAAGAAAAAGTAAAAACTTATCAACAAAGATGGTGAACAGTTTTCGGACATTGTCTTACATATGAATATTTACTAAATATTCATGGCAGAAGCGGGTGTAAAAGAAAACTCCCTAGGGAAGGGTGTAATAGAGGAACTGATACCTGTATAATACTACTGATGTAAGGAACAGTCATTTGAACTAACTGTTAAGGCAACTGAAACATATTTTATGCATCTCAAGTTACCGTCAAAAAAAGATGGCTGTACATGGACTTTTTACTAAGTTTCGGAATAGTATCCTAACATTTCCATATAGATGGAATCTAAAAGAAGTAACTTTTAGGCCATATATAACGGCTCATATTTATATAACTTAACATGAAACTCAACGGGATTACTTTCAGCTTTTAAGGTTGGAATACAAATATATAATATATTTGTCTATACATATATATGTACAAAAATAAAAAGAATTCTTGAACAAGAATCAAGTTCATTCAATAGAAACTCATTTCTATGATATAGATAGATAAAAATACTGTATTTTATGTATTTACATATTACAGGGGTTCTGTTTGTGTGTTAATTTCCATTAACAATCTGGTAGTATTCAGTAAACAAATAAAATTAATTACTCAGTTACAAAAATAAATTATACATAAATAAAAAATATCTAATGACAAAAAAAATTAAATAATAATTAATAATAATAAGACAGATAATAATAAAATACTTAACTAAACTCACGACTTGACATGACAAATTTCTATGATATACATTTGTATGATATTTATGTGATATCCTTTTAATGCAGATTTGACATTGGAGAACAGATAAAAGTCACATGGGGCTAGGACAGGCGAATGAGGCGGATGACCTAAAACTGGGATGTTGTACTTGGCTAGAAACGTCTTGACAGACAATGCAGTGTGAGTCGGCGCGTTGTCTTGATGGAGAACCCCGTGACTTGTTCTTCCACAAATCGGGTCGTTTTTTCCTTACTCTTTCACAGAGTTGAGCAAGCACCTCACGGTAGTAATATTGATTAGTTATAATCGATATTTTCATCCGTTTTGGACGTGGAAGGGCGACCCGGGCGGTCATCATCTCCGACGTCTTCTCGGCCATCTTGGAAACGCTTAAACCACTCAAAAACTTGCGCACGTGATAAACATTCATCGCCATAAACTTCTTTTAATAAAATATAAGTTTCAGTAGCGGTTTTACCCAGTTTGATGTGAAATTTCACGACAATTCGTTGCTCTACTACATGTGTAGTACCATGTTTTCGGCAAAACGAAACTAAAACCTCTTACACAAACGACGGTTCCGGTCAGACAGATTTCTCTATAAACACGTGAGACGCTGCAATCGAAAGAGAAGTCTTTATGCTGCACAGCTGTCGGTCGTTAGGATTTGGCGCATGCATAGTTCTTCTGTAGCAGCATCAGTCTCGTCATTTAATAACCACACCTCGTAGTAAGGTTGCAGTGTTAACCGCTTGCCGTTCGCCAAGAACTCCATCTATCTAGAGCTGTCACAGAACTTGCCTCGATTGTAAGTACAGTTTGATGTGAATAACCATTAATTGCTGCTATCTCTTGAAAGATTTCATGTGGAATGTGAGTTGAGCGCGGATTGTACCTCTGGTATGAACCTGCTGCCTTGAGCGTGAGCATGCCATGGACTATTGAACGTATTCCAGGCCTTGAATGCGAACATCCTGACTATGCCTCGAACGTACATTGTTCATGAAAAATTAGACCTAGTGAAAAACATCCTGACTATGCCTTGAACGAGGGCATGCCTTGATAGTTATCATAACCTGACTTCGTCCTTTGGGAAGGTAATATTTTTAATAGGGGCAACAAATCTATTGTACCTATCACGCAGAAGCTGAAATCTACAGCAAGCGAAGTATTCATAAAATTAATAGTTAACCAAATTAACTCTATTAAAATTAGAGGAACAATAATAAATAAATAAGAAAGAAAATGAAAATAAGAAAACTATAGAAACACTATTAAAAATCCTCCATAGTTTGTTTTTATTTTTCTAATTTATTCCGAAAAAGAAACAGGAACTTTTCACATTTGCATTTATATAGTCACGCAATAAAAGTTAGATACTTATTCCTGCTTTAATTTAGCCTTCATTGAATTTTTGTATTCAAATGGTTGGAATCCAGTGAAGGGAAAAAGTAGCTAAAAATTATAAATTTAAACATACTATACTTATTTGGAAGATTCACGGATTTGAAAATACTTCTTCTGTTAACTTTTTTTACATTTGGTTGTTTTGATTTTCCCTTGAAATATAAAATAATTCCTTTCTTGGAGATGATGCAGTATTATGCAGAAGAATTTAGCAAAAAGAATAAAACTTTTCTAAAGGTTCTTATCTAAATTTTTCTTTGGATTTAAATATATTTATTACAGGCATTTCTGTCTGAATATTAGGGGATTTAAATGCATTAACCTCAGGAGCTTCTATATTCAGAAATACCCAAGCGATCTCGTTTCTTTCTATTCAAATACTTTAAAAGAGAAATGGACACTTCTTCAGTATCTTGACGTCGTTGCTGATAATCCTAGCGGATATCTTTCCATACAGAAATGGAAATATATCTAATAAATCTTATGTGGATAACTACTTAATAAATTTAAAAAATTATATATTTATGTTAGAATAATTACTTCTACAATATAAGAATATGCCAAAATTAAAGAGATTAGCTCGATGATAGGGCTAGAAAGTCAGAAAAGGGGCTTGGATTTTCTTTTCCTAGGAGCTTCTAAAGTTCACTTTTGGTGGTAGAGGAGCTTCTAAAGCTCATTTTGGTAGTAGAGGAGCTTCTAAAGCTCACTTTTAGTGGTAGACGAGCTTCTAAAGCTCACTTTTGGTGGTAGAGGAGCTTCTAAAGCTCACTTTTGGTGGTAGAGGAGCTTCTAAAGCTCACTTTTAGTGGTAGAGGAGCTTCTAAAGCTCACTTTTGGTGGTAGATAGTGTTATCTAAGCGAGAGAGCACAGTCAGAAGACCGGCAATACATGAAAGAGTCTTCTTAGGTGATGACGCAAAATCATAGAAGATTCTTAGTTGAGTTCAGGTATGCTGAAAAAACTATAATACTATTGCTACTGTAAATGCATGGCGGTATAAAGTTTTTTTTTTTAAAAAAAAAAAAATTATTTCTTAGGTTAGATGCATTACATTTCGTCTGAGGCAAAGGGTCCCATAACTTGACATGGGGCTCACTGGACGTATTAGCACCCATAATTGAGAAATTTCTTCTTTAAATAATCATGTTCAAATAGTTTGACGCAAATGCTCTAAACTCATCCCATCCTTCTAAATACTAAATATTTTCTAGAATTTCGACTAATGGGTCAAATTTTGCTCGTAGCGGCTAACAGTCGAAGAGCTCACATTTTCTAGCAACAACTACGCACAGTCATTTTGCTCTAAAGTTCTGTATTAATGCTACAAACATTTCTTTTAAGACTGCATTAATATTATTATTTAACAATAACAACAAAAATCTTCAAAAAGAACCACTCTAATTTTTATATTGTACTGAATGCTGATCTTCATAGTTTTCTTTAAATAATGAAAATGAATTATACGAGGTGTGTTCAAAAAATAAGGTGAATTTTCATTTTTCTTAAAAAATATTTATTTATTCATCGATTTTTATTTTGTCTCCTTCAAAGTAGTCCCCCTCAGATATAATACATATGTGCCAGCGTTTTTTCCAATCCTCGGAACAGTTCTGATATGCACTTTTTGGTATGTCCTTGAGCTCTCTCAGCGATTCGGTTTTTATCTCCTCAATTGTCGCAAATCTCCGTCCTTTCATGGGTCTCTTCAATCATGGGAACAGGAAAAAGTCGCAGGGCGCCAAATGAATACGGTGGCTGAGACATGATAATGTCATTCAACAATTCCTGAGCGATGCTCATGCGACGGTTTTTTTTGATCAAAATTCAGCAATTTTGGAACGAACTTCGCTACTACACGCTTCATGCCCAAAATTTCCGAAAAAAAATTGCAGGACATGTGCCAACCGATATGCCGACAACCTCAGCAACTTCTCTAATTGTGATTCGACGATTCTTCTCAACATTTTCATCGGTTGTTGATGTGCTGGGGCGTCCAGGGCGAGCGTCGTCATTCACATCTTCTCGACCTTCTGTGAAAAGCTTGTACCACTTGTAAACATTTTTTTGACACAAAGTACTCTCACCGTACGCCACTCTCAACATTTCAAGTGTTATTGAGCACTTAATTCCATTTTTTACACAAAATTTGATTCAAATTCGTTGATCCATTTTTTTCGACAGAAGAAAATCGCCGAACTCGCAAAACACTTGTCTTATTTATGCCTCTAACATACAAACTAAACATGCTATATAGCTACAACTTTGAAAATATGTTCGAGACAAGTGTACCAACATAAAAAAAAAAAAAGACAATCGAAATTCGAATGTACGTAGCCCGCGAAATTTGAAAATTCACCTTATTTTTTGAACATACCTCGTACATACGTCAATAATGGAATTTAAATTTTGTCACTTTCCTGACAAAAAAAAAGAAACATATCTTTAAAAAAGAAACATAAAAAGAAACATTAATCAAAGAGAATAAATAAAATAATAACAGTAATAACAAAAATGGAAATTTCTCTAGAGGAAAAGATGTATAGATTTCCCAATAAGACTGCATATAAATGAAAAACAAAGTTCTCTGGTGAATTAATGAATAATAATTTAAGAGAAACTGTCACTTTCAAATATATTTTAACAAAATATCATTTTTAGATGGCCAGATATATTCAAATTATAATTAAATTATGTACATATTAATGAGATAGTACAGCGAATTGTAATCAGAAGTTTTATTACAATTCTGGCTAAAATAAATATTTCGGAGAAAGAATTGTTTAGCAAAGCATTCTCAACTTTTGAGTCTCGATCCATTTTGGGATACTTTACATTTGTAATGAAATGGAAAGCCAAAAAAAAGTGTTTATAATAGAAATTTGTGCAGCCTGTTGAAATAGAAACTTCTGATTTGAGGGGAAAATGTGACTTTTCTTTTGATTGATGTTAAATAATGAAAATGTATCTCCTCGCAATACCCAGTCTCTATTGCAGAGCCCTCACCTCTTCTGAAAATATTTCTTATATAGTGTTCATTGTTCAAACAGCAATAAGACAAATTTTGTATGAACAAGGTCGTTTTTCTAAGTAGGCCTACGTTAATTCAAGTATTAATCGTATTCTATATCTACTTCTAATTTTCTCTTTCTGCAATATGCATTATTTCCTTTTTGCTGAAAAACATGCACCTGCACAATGGAAATGAGTTGAAGAATAATTAAAACATTTGTTATTTCAATTATAAACAATAAACAAAGTGAGTTTTCTTTCACTAAAGACAATCAAAACAATTTCTTAATTCTGAAACTGTGTGAAATAAGCGAAGCAACGTTTGTGGTTTTACTTTACTGTCTAAATGAGGTAGTTTCTTTTAAATAACCAGAAAATTTCTTTCTCCAACTATCCACAAATCAACCTTAAATATGGTAGACGGTTAGGAGAGTTGGTTTGAGCGGTTGCCAAGTAAGGAAACTGTATCGTTTGTTAAATTCAGCAAGTTCAAGCCCTTGAGTGCGCGAACAATTCAATAAGCCAGACTTGGGTTTAACCAAAGCCTTTAAAAATAAAACGGTCCAGAACATTTTCTGTTTTAACTTCAAATCTATTTCTCCACAATTGCGTTGGGCTCGAGACAGATTGTTGGTTGTTGAGCTTTCTTCCGATGTTCTTGATGTTTTGATGTCCCATAACCGTCGGAAATTTTAACTCGTTGGCGGGCACAGTTTGGGGACAGTACACGGTCTCAGAATCACGTTCAATAAGCTCTCGTACGGCACGAATATTGTCACCTGTAAGGCTTGTACTTGGGCGTCGATCATGACTTTCGTTTTCAACCCGTTCTCGTCCGCTCTTAAATTCTCTCGCCCACGCAAACACACGATTCTGAGACTGTACTGTCCCCAAACTGTGCCCGCCAACGAGTTAAAATTTCCGAAGGTTTAACGCCTTCATTAATTAAAAACTTTATGATAATCCGCTGCGCAACAGACGTAGGGACCTCTTGCTCGGTTATGGCTGTACTGACGGCAATGGCGACCTTGAACGCTAACCTGACAGGTTCCCCCACTCATCATGAACCAAACATCTACTCCACACAACATTATCTAGGTAGGACCTGCACTCTAAGAAGAATAGCAAAATTACCGTTTATATTTGATTTACCGTAGTAGTTCCTTGGTCACCTTTTCCCCAACATCTTGGGGACGAACGCGATTACAAAGTGCTATGGAGGCAGGAAGATGACAGTTCTGCCATGTGGGGATTAAAAGATGAACATTGTTGTGGCCATTGTGAACAAATGTGATGGAAGAGTAGATAGATGTAAATGTTTGATTCCATTAGGCATATTTTCAAACTAATCTTAAGCTCTTTAATTTTATCCCTCATAGCACGCATTATTTATCATTTTATCCATCATCTCGAGATTAATTAGTTTGGTGAAGAGATTCTGACTTCATTTACGTTATTGTCTCACGCTACACTTACTGACAAATGATATTATCTAGCAATGAAGACGTATCCAACAACTAATCACATTTTCTTATCTTATATTTGCGGACCGTTATTTTCTCTATTAATTTTTTGTTGATGTATGGTTCCATTGATATTATATTTAGAAAGGCTTGTCTTTCACTTGATATGTCAATTATTTGAAACATAAAAGCACTGATTGTGAATTTTAAAAAAATCACTCTTAAATTTAACAAAAATAATGTGATCGATAGTAAATAATCGTTTATCGTCCATTATATTAATATATTTCTATTCTTAAAATACTTCCAATAAAAGGCACTTCAAACTCATATCAAAAGGACATAATGGGCCTCACAAGTAATGGGGATGAACTCTAATGATCTAATTTCCGGTAAATGTAGCTCCTTTAGGGTCTGATTTCAGTCTTAATGCTTTCAGTTCTTATTCAGTAAATTTAACACAATCCATTAGAGTTTTTTTTTTTATTAATATTATTATGAATGATTGATTTAAGTTAGTGCCTTCATTTTTTTTTGGAATATTCCGATGATACGTTTTTGGTAAATTCCATAAACTGAAAAAGTATCGCAATATTCGTTTCATTGAAAATCGCAAAATTGCACTTTAAAAAAAATAAATAAGGTTAAGGTTTATTCACAATCTTTTCTTTTTCAACAGTGTATTGTGTGTGAAATTGTAATTTGGAGTAAGTACATATGAATTTTTGTTTATAAAAATAGCACTTGTTTAAAATATTTCCTAACATTTTCTCAAATATTTCAGAGAGATCAGAAGTAATTTTATTTTTGCAATTTGTAACCTTTGACTTCCATATTTTAAGACAATCTACTTTAAAAATTGATTACTGGCCCATCTAAAAGAGTTTTCAATGAATTAAACAACTTGATAAACTAACACTGTTGAGTGCTGGTGAACACGTTTTCTTGTAAAACAAACGTAATTTCTCATACGAAGGTAAAAGGAATCCTGGAAAATGATATACCGTTTGAAAGCTCATTAGACAAAGAAACTTTTATAAAAAGTGCCAGCACCTAGGTCGGATAATGATCATGTAAGGGCCTTATGAGTTTTTTTTAAAAATTTCGATTACTTTTATTTACCCAGTATTCGGAGGAAGATTGAGGCTGTTTGGAGAATGACTTATGCTTCGAAATTGTGTCAATTTTTAGAAAATTTATCTGTCTTTCTAACCGTGCCATCAGAATTGAATTTGGACTAAAACTTTTTGAGTAATAACATTTTTATTGCCAAAAAAAGTAATGATTTTAGAAAAAAAAAAATTAAAGTGACGCCACTCAAGAACAGTGGAAAATATGAAGTTGGCCAATACGTCATTGAACTCCATTTTAGATGAACTACACACAGTAGGCCAATGGACAATACTTACTGGTTCACCCTGTGTAGGTAATTATTTAAAGGTGAATTTAATAGAATTAGTCAAAACATGAAGATAAAAAAAATATTAATCCCCTCCAACAACATACTCTGACATCATCAAAAAGAATATCTAATGATAAGAATTAATTGAAGTAGTAAAATGAAGTACATGCGATGAAATGGTCCATAACAAAAATTACCTCTGAACAATTTTTGAAATTGAATTACATATACAGGTTTAGTGTTGAGTAATGAAGGAAAGAAAATGTTTTTCACGAAATACATGTTGCGAAAATATTGCTTTTCCTCTTGATAATCCTACAGAGAGAATGTTCATTAAAAAATAATCCTAATATGGCGTCTCGTCTCCATTAGAAAGGGATTCCAACCCTGTAATATTAACTTATTAATTTTACAAAGAAAAATATTAAATTAAAAAAATATAACTATTTCATTTTGAAAATATTTTCACAAAGAGAAATACTAATATTTTGTGATACAAGCGTTCGTTTCTAAGGAAACATTTTTCCAGTTAATTAATTCCAAGTAAGATTGTTGCCGCTCCTTTAAACGAAGGTATAAAAGAAAACTCAGGATCTGGGAGGAAAATAATATAAAATTTTCTCCTCCTGCAATTGGTTTCTCAGGCAAACATACGTAGTGATCATAGAGCGTTGATGGGGAACCTATGACCCGCGGGTCAGACACTGACCCGCGCATGCTTTTTCACTGACCCACAATTGCTAGGCAACCATTTGTTCGTTTACGCGGGTTGATTTAGATTTTCTAATTGTTGTGGATAATTTATATTCTATCTGTATTTTTTTCAATCACGCATCTACACAAAAGCAATTTAAATGCTATCCTGTATAACCTTTAGTTTGATCATCACAAGTTCTAAACGCAAATGACGACAAATGCTTTTGTAATATTTGAAATAAAATAAAGCAAGTGTTTACAAAATATCAAATAAAATGTATAATTTTACTCATACTTTGTTTGTTAAAAAAATCGACAACCCAAAGCAAATAACCATATTTAGATTTTTCTTCAGATAAAACACACTTTTGTAGGGTTTTGTTCAGTTATGTTTGTAAAAAAGAGACTTCCATAGCCACTTGTTTCGTCCCGTTTTACCCGTCAAGCAAACTGAATTTTAAAGATGTTTAGTTTTGAAAATATTCAGTTTAAAACTTTTTAAACTTAACTCTTGTGCAAATGGGCATTAGTGACCCAAGAGCTAGTACTAAAAAAAAAAAAAAATGAACAAAATTTGACCCACGTCTCAAAAAGGTTCGCCTTCCCTGTCATAGAGGATACAAATGTTGAAGTCGCAGGTTGTACGATTGTGATTTGGAAGAAAAATGGGCTGATTCGTAACAACTGCGGAAAACTTCTTTGAAATTGCGGAGGAAAAAAAAACGCCATCATGCTATCGGAAAACATGTTCTTCTTTTAATGGAATTTGATTCAGAACGAAGCTGGATGCGCTGTACCAACTAGTATAACTGTAGAAACAGAATATATGACAATTTTTAACAACCTGAGGATAAGGATTTATCTCCCCAGATCTTTCCATATGATGATATTAAATTCAGAGTATTTATTGAAAGCGCTCAGGAAAGAGAAGATGGCAGCCATAACTCAGGATGAAATGTAACTTACTGCCTCTAGTTCATTCAAATAAATCGCTAGCTTAACCATAATAGCTTCACATAGCTTTTTATGTCAGATACAAAATCTCCCAGCAACTGAAAGCGAAATGATGCGTTTCCTTCCTGATTTTAACAACGCCTCGTATTCATAATCTTGCCCTCTAAATAAACATTAATTTCAGGGTTTATTTAGAAATACTTTTTTAGCATACAAGATATATTTACATAAAATCAATTATTTATTTAAATAATCCACTTTATCGATCCTTTTGGCATTTCTGAATCTAGTAATATGGATTATTTGGTTTTGAATGCAGCTCTTAAGGCGCTATACTCCAATATTATACTTTTAATATAAATAGTAACAATATTTCGGATAATTCTTGCGATATTAATTGACCTAATTTATGAAACAGTAAAGTTACAATTATAAATACATTTTTTAGATTTCTATAAAATATTTAACAAGAATGCACAGAGAATAATTTAGTACAGACCTTTAATGAAGACGAGGGTAACAAATGTGTATGAAGAATTGTTAATTAAGTTATTCGATGTTCTCTACATATATACATATAGATAGTTGCCGTGTCTTAACTAACAAAGAGGCCGCCTTGTGATATAATACACAAGGGTAGGGTGTTTAATGAGAGGAGAAAGATAATGGCGAAGGAGCCAGAGACGAAGATGACTTGTAGACAATGTGCAAAAGTGTTCAGACACTGAAAGGAGGAGAGAGGAGAGATTCTGCTGTTCACACGTAATACATTATGGCAAGTGAATCCGTGACACGCACCTAAAGATATGTAAACTTTTCACACTCGGCTACCTTCATTCATAACTCTAGTCTACAATGCTTCTCAGCTTGTAGATATGCATAATATTTAGTTTGGAAAGATAATTAAATGTTACCAATTTATTACAACAAGATGGTTTGTGAATGTAACCGAATTCCGTGACTGTTTTCATCCTGTGTTGAATACAATTAATGAAGTTGAATTTAAATTCTATAGCGGATTGCTGAGTTATTGTTGAATTTTTGGGATATTCCAAATGTTCTGCGAACATTTTGAGAGTTCACATTTTCATTCTAAAGACAATACTTCTTTTATATTAACAATAATTGAAAATAAAATAAAAAGAAATCTCCAAGTGCAGTGTAGATATTTACCCGACTTTTGAAAGTTACATCTGTCACAAAAAGATTTTAAAAGATGACAAAAACAAAGAAAATGTAACTAATAATAAAATAAAATAAAAAAATTAGTATAAAAAAGGATTTGTAAGAGAAAAACTCCTATGAATAGCACAATTAGTAAGTACCATGCTTTACAATAAATGTTAATGAGACTTCAAAATCTGACAAGGAAAATGGCGACGAAAGAAAAGAGCTTAGAGAAGACAAATATTTAGCAATTAAAGTATATTAAAGCTCATATTTTTTGTATCCTGAATGACGTGCATAATTTATAGAGAGGATGCAGCTGTTTAGAAAGAGAAATAGGCTTGGATCTTGATAGCAATCTTCATTGGCCCATGAAGTAAAATGAGCTTTACCTTGATCTAGGGTTAGGTTCAATTTCTAGTCATTTGGGGATAATAACTCAACGCTCAGTTTGAACAACCACCAGAAATCTGGTATCATTGAGAGTTATTATTGTCAGAAAAAATAAACTAAACAAATAAAGCGCATATTGTCGGAGACTGAGCTCTTCAAATAGCATAAAGCTGATAGATTCTGAGCTACTCTCACAGACTTATCGTCCCAGAAAGGGCAAGCCACTTTCCAATACTAAATTCTTAACAAAATGGGACATAAACAAGTGTTAAGTTGGAATCCACTGCCTTACAGAGATCTCTAAAGACCGATCAAGCGATGTTTCTATCGATGATTTCGACTGCAATCATTTAAGGGTATCTGTGATTGGAAAAGGAATGAAAACTCTTCTGACGTATTCAAAATGTAGTTTTAAAGTAAAAGCAAAAAATTAAATCAACTGTTTCTGTAAATAAGATTGATTAAGAAGTACCATCCTGAAGCCTTCCTCCAAGTATCTGTTCCAGTATTTAGGAGTAACCTTAGATGCCAAGTTAACTTTCGGCAAGCAATTACAGAAGGCCGCCGATAAGGCATCAAAATATGTTGGAAAGTTAAGTAGGTTATTGACTAATGTAGGGGGGCCGAGGGCTCATACCCGTAAGGTGCTAATGGGAGTAGCGCACTCCATATTACTATACGGGGCTGAGATCTGGGCGGACGCGCTCCAGAAGGAGGTATATAGAAAGAGACTGGCACGGGTACAGAGGGTTGGCACGTTACGGATTACCTCCGCTTACAGAACAGTTTCTGAACCGGCCATTTTGGTGATCGCAGGAGTTATTCCCGTGGCGCTACTGGCCGGTGAGAGGAAACGGCTCTTTGAAAGAAGGTGGGAGGCCGATAGAGCAGCAGTCTACCGAGAAGAGCGGGAGCGCACAATGGCTGCGTGGCAAGTTGCGTGGACTGGGGAAACTCGTGGCAGATGGACGGCAGTTCTGCTCCCAAATGTCAGAAGTTGGGTTGGTAGAGGTTTTGGTGAGGTAGATTACTACCTCACCCAGTTCCTCAGTGGCCATGGTTACTTCCGGGAGTTTCTGCGGAAGATAGGGAAGCGGTCGGAGGGAAATTGCCCCCACTGTGCAGGAATGAGAGGCGACGCCCATCACACATTCTTTGAGTGCGAAAGATGGGGTCGTATCAGAAAGGATTTGGAAGAAAGAGTGGGTCAACGGGTTTCCGAGCGCTTCCAAAGCATAATGCTCTCTGGCAGGGCGCAGTGGAATGCTGTGGCGAAGAGGAGGATAACCCCTAGTGGTTAAGGAACAGGAGCCTAGCCTGAAGTAGTGCTGCATAAGCGAATCCAGGCTAGGCCTGGCAGTAGGGGGGTGTTTTAGCCGGTAGGCCGCGAGGGAGTCCGGCACATTGTGCGTAACTTGCATTTCACCCCTCTTTAAAAAAAAAAAATTATTATTATTATTATTATTATTATTATTAACAAGCATAAAGAGAATCATGTCATGTTAAGGAAAAGACGTCATCAATAAAAGAGATTTTGATCAAGTTAGTGACGTGTAGAAAAGTTGGATTAAGTTGAAAATTGTTCCAGTACATCGTGGGAGATTGAATTAAAGGACTGTGGGAGATATTGTCAGCCAACAGATCGATCTGAAGTACACACTCCAGGCCTCTGTCAAGTGTATAAAATTTTCATTTTGTTTCTAACGGATATATGAAAAAAATAAATAAATCTCTAAAAACTTTTACAGAGAACTTTCTCAATTTAAATTTCTCACAAAGCTATCGATTAAAAGCTGAGATTGAATATTCAGGATTTTTTTTTTTAGATACACGAGGGGTGTTCATTAAAGATTTCTTGTGACCCACTTCCTGTGCACTGAGTTCAATGTAACTTGGGTCAGTCCTACTCTATTTACGAGAATCTCATTTTCAAAATTGAATCCAGTTTGAACTTTATTCAAAACCGGTTGAATATTAGATGTATTTTAGTATTACGAATCTGAACCCCATAATTCAGCAGATAATACACAACCTTCTTGCTGGAAGTGAGTACCTATTGGATTAGATTAGACTGAGGAGGATTCTTTCTCCTAGTTACAGCAGTTTAAGAGGTTATTGTTTCGACCACCTTGTAAGTTTAGATGGTGAAATCTCTCCTTTTGGTAATATGTACCAGTATTTTACAGCCAATCGTTTTTGCATATCATCTCCTGTCTTTTTTGTGCTAAAGATTAGACAAAATTGGACAACTACCTTCTTCTTGACAGAAACCTACAGAGACCTCCTTCTTCCGGCTCACGCAAAACATTGATTAGTTAAACTCCAATTGCCTCTAAAAGGGAACCAAGATCAACCGAATGGAATTCCGATCTTGCTATAAGTAAAGTAGCAGATAGTTTGGGCGATAGATTCAAGCGACTAATTTCCTGCAATAACTAGAAAGTTATCCTATTTTCTTGAGAAGCAAGAGGCTACTGGATTGGCATTTTGTAATCACGCGTAGCTTTTAAGTAATTACTTCTCTAATACAAAAGCACCAAAGGGCATAATTGGTACGTCAAGGCGTCAGTTTGAGATCGACCATCGTTAATGGGATGGTACGTTATGTCCAACCGCTGTCCAACTTGTACTGCACAACTGTCCAAGCAGGCACCTCAGCCTAGAAACCTAATTCTAAAAATAGATCCCTGCTATTTAGACGTTATAAAACTAACGGGAATTGTGAGGGAAATTAGGGTAAACAGTATCTTCATCTTCCTAAAAGTACGTATATTTTATACTCAATTGTGTAGGCTAAATTTTTCGTTAAAAAAAATAAATAATACAAATAGGCTGAAAAATAAAATGAATAATTGATTAGTAATTAAACAGAGAAAAGTGTAAGGAATGTTTTATTCATTAAATGGGAAATAACTTTTATAATTATTGTTTGGAGTTTACAGTGGCAGTACTTGAGTTTGATTAATAGAATTCTCTGATTTCACTTTCTGAGTTAATACAGTGTATTTAAATTTGTACCCAACTTATATAACAACTTCTTACAAATTTATTTGACTAGACTTACTATTGAATTGAGAATTCAATTTAAACCTTTAAGAGTTCAATTTGTATTCAATAATTTAAGATGATATATTATGTAGACTAATATTAATAAAACGTTAGATCATTAACTAGATATTTAAATTATTAAGAATAATTATAGTATGATTTGAGTAAAATAGTTTTTTAGTGAATTAATTTAGTTAACCTTAAAATTTATTGCAATTTAATAATAAATGTTTCCGTGTTCATTGTTGAAATAGATTAATCGATTCCTTAATTCAAGGGAGAAACATTGACCAGAATCGTTTAGAATTATTCATGTTCGTTACGATGACCTTAAACCAATCAGTCGAACTAAATAGGGTGCATCTACAGATTAAACTGGTTTGCGTGCGAAGCTGAAATCAATTGGCTACCAACATCCTGTGGTTATAAATTGTACAACAGGGACATTGATAACGATGCAGAATACTCTAATCTAGCCATGTTTTATTAATCAATAGTCCCTAATTAATAATAAACAAAGATCTCTGCTGTTCAGAAATATCAACAAGAGCGATCAACATTGTTGATGTTACGTGATAATATACAGAGTGGGGCAAAAGAGGTATGAACCGGTTTTAAAGGGATGTAAAACAAAAACAATTCAACTTACAGAAATTAAGTTATGTTTATATTGTTTAATTCAGTACAGAATCTAGTTTTTTACATTAAGTTTGAAAGATGCCGTCAGCCGCGATGTTAAACATCGTCCACATACCCAGGAAGAACTTAAGGACAAAAACAGAGAGGAAGTTACGGCAATACCCATCGAAATGTGCAGTAGAGCGGTTGAAAACTTCAGAATTCGCCTTCAAGAGTGCATCGCGGCTGACGGCCGCCACCTACGTGATATCATCTTTCAAACTTAATGTAAAAAACTAGATTGTACTGAATGTAATGTAAACTGTACTGAATTAAACAATATAAACATAATTTCTGTGCGTTGAATTGTTTTTGTTTTACATCCCTTTAAAACCGGTTCATACCTTTTGCCCCACCCTGTACTTACCATGGAACAATTTCACTTCTTCACTCCTACGCAATATCACTTCGAGATCCGATTCTCTTAAAATAATTATATAATAAAATAATTTGTTAAATTACTATCAATATTTTGTAATTAATTCTAAATTTGGTGATTTCTCATACTTATATTAGTAAATTTACCTTAAAAGTATTCCTAATATGCATTTAACGCGTTTGTAAAGAGCACGACAGGGTAGTTTGAAAAAGTGAAGGCAAAGCGAAAGGAATGTTGCTGCCAATTGGACTATCAACCTCTGGATCTCTGGCAACCATGCATTGTTCTACTCCAATTTGAGCATTTGACGAAAAAGAGGAGAGAAAAATTCAGCCTCGAAGTTAAATAATCTACATGACAAGACCTTAAAAAAAAATATGTACGATGGCAGTTAGCCAAAGAGCTACTGAGCATGTCGACGGAAAACAAGTCCACCGGATGGAAGAGTGGGTGGTAGAAAGGGTTCTAACTAAATGTGTGGATGAAAATGGGGAAACAAATCTGTTTTCTTTCTCTTTTCCTACTTTCAAAATGATCTATAACAGAGGATAATCCATTAAATATACATTTATTTACTAATTAATAATGGGCCGGTGTTGGTCTAGTGGTCAAGAGTGTGGCTTTGTGTGCAGGAGATCGCCAGTTCGAATCCCGCGTATGACTACTTTTTATTTGTTAGAAAAAATTGTTTATAGTGAAGTTTAAGCTTCTGCCCCCGTCCACAACACCTAATTGGTAGTTGGATGTTTAGCCACGCCTAAAAAAATAGGCGATTACTTTACTTACTAATTAATAGAAATTTATTGTATAAGGAAGAGAAGTGAAATATTCATTTCAAGAATTGCGTTACCCGCTCAAGCAATATGTGACCAAATAAGCGTGTTAATTTTAATTTAATATACTACAGCTTTTACAATCAGTGCCATACTTGACAATGGTTTTTGATGTTAACTCATTCTAATTTAGGTTACAGAAAGGAATGAAACTGAGAATAAATGATGGAAATACGATTATAATAAACGCGCGTATTCCCGATGATTTTTTTAAAGATACTTACGTAGCTGTAGTCAGCATTAGTAGTTTGTACGTTGGACAGTTTACCTTCATTATTATCTCTCTCGCATCGAGGAGCACTTTCTTAATGTTAACATGAGCATTGCAGTTTTAAGATTATTTGTGCAGTTAAGGCTTTTTAGCAATAAATCTCCAAGTTTTTTCATAATGGGGAGGAAATTTAAATTTAAGCCAGAAATCCTCTGTTTTACCTGTTCATTGTTTAAATCTGACACGTTAGAACATTTCTTAATAGAGTGCCCTTACTACAGTCCCTTAAGGTATCAGCATTTGAATAAATATACATTGGAAATAGTTTCCCTTTTGACTTTCCACTCTAAATTAGAGTTACAGAATTTATACCATTTTGTAACTCAAGCTTTGGAAAAGCGGCAAAAAGCAGGTGTAATATTAGGGCTCAAGTAAAATTCACAGTTGAGTATATTAATTTAAGGAAAAAAAAATTGAAATAACAATAATTTTTAGTGAAATGTATCATTTATTTTTGTTTATGTTTATATTATTATTATTTTTTTACATTATGCTCATTTAATGTAGTACACTGAAGTTTATTTATGTTTAACCAACTCATTGCAAAAAGTTGTAAACTTATAAGCAATAAAGTTATTTATTTATTTATTTATTTATTTATTATCTCTCTCTTTAGAGTCTGAATTTAGAATTGTGGGTTTGCATCCATCTTAGGAAAAATGGAGAATTAAAATAAAAAGTGAGTTTTTGCAAAAAACTATTTAGTTAATTCTCGTTTATTTGTGCATTGGCGATATAGGTAGCAATGATAACAGCGAACAGTAGATGGATACAAATGAGTGGAGAAGTTACCCAGTGGTAACACTCCAAAATACTGAAATGCATTAGTATTAGAGAACAGAACAGCTGGCCAATGTCTTGTTTGGTCAGGAAGTGATCTAGAAGAAAGATTTCGAGCTAGTGGATTTGCGTATGATTGGAGGTTGTAGTGCAGCTTCTTGTATCGGCTTTTGGCGACCTGGGGTCATAAAAGGAATGTTAAGATCTGTATTTATAGTCCGTTTAGAAAAGTAAACTGGAAATACATAAGATGTGCGTCCAGTTCTTCGACTACAACAAAGTATTTGCATATTCTTTTCTGGGATGACTTTCTTGATCTGAACAGCAGGATAGCCTAGTAAACTAGGAGAGACAGCCTGCTGTAGAAGATAATCTGGATCTCGTTCCATTTTTCTAGAAGAGGAGCTGTTGCCTCGCCGCATCATCAGATAAGGGAAGTTCTGAGCAAAGGGTAGTTTTCCTTTACTCTTTTAGGAGCGTTTTACAATTTATAAATTATTATTTAAGATGAAAATGTGATCGAGATAGCTGAATTTGGGTCACTATTTTAGAGAATGGAATTCATAAATTATAAGTAAATAACTTAGTTTCTTTCATACATTTTATTTATTTATTTATTTTCATCATTTCTAATGTATTTCGTGTAGCAGGTTCTTTGTCTACCTTCCATAATCAGTTCTTTATTTTGTCTCCACTTCTCTTCAGGTCTCCCAATTCCCCCACGCACTGTCGGAATTCAAGGATAGGTAATAATTTCCAGAGTAACCTGAAATCCTATTCCATTTCTTTAATAATTCAACAAAATAAATTGTTTTTAAACCGCATCTCATAATTTTAAAGCGAATAAAAATATCGTTTGATTTAAATACGTATTTAGAAGAGTAGATTTAGGGAAGGGATTAGCTATGAGGTTAGCATACTGGACTCCCACGCGGAGGTCCCGGGTTCGAATCCAGCAGCTGACCCTTAGATTTTCTCTTCCTAGGAGCTTCTTACAGCTCACTGTCCGGTGATGGACAGTGTTGTCTGGAACGAGAGAACAGTGTCCGGAGGCCGGCAGTGCACTGAAAAAGGCTCCGGGCGCTAATAACCTCAGCTGTTGATGCGCCAAAAAAAAAAAAAAAAAGAGTAGTTTTACATTTATATTGAATTATCAATGTAATTCATATGGTGAGTATTTTTTTTGCAAAGTCTGTAAAACTATGGTTGCAATATTTGTAAAAAGATTAAAGAAAATCTTCGAAGTGAAAATGTGAGAAATCTATTCCGTAAAATAGTTCTTCCGGCTGAAGAATTTTAGTCTCTAAGTTACAATCAGATCTCCTGGTGAGACCTAATCGAAATATTAAAGTTTCATTTCTGAAATTCTTCGATTTTTTATTTTATTTTGTAAATACACAAAAAACTATTTCTTGAAACAACTTTTTCGGACTCGAGGGATTTCGAAACGGATATTTTTGGTGAAAGCTGAATATCAGTTACCAGCTCTTCTCTTCTAATCAGCAGAATTATGTAGGACTGGCTTGCTGAGGTTCGTAGGCGTTTTAAGTATACTTGTTGCCGCTAGAACCTAACACTTAACGAATATGGCTGCAGAACAGGTGGCAGAGAAAATTATCTCTCCTTCCCACTTTGCTGTTGGACATCACTAGACCAGTTGGTCCATCAACCAACCTACAACACTTGAAGTAGGCGAAAAGTTCTTAAAATTGCCCTAATCGTTCGACTTATCTGCTCTCTCGAATAATAATGGAGTACTGTTGGTTACTGAGCTGGAATATGGACGCTGGTTTGGATTTTTCTGAGATTATGCGCTAGCAATGGTGGCGAATCTTTTTTGAGAAGTGGCTCGAATTTAGTTTCTTATTTTCTTTAGTGCTAGCTCGTGGGTCACTAAGGGTACGTTCACAACGGAGCTGTGAGCATAGATGATAGCGGAGATGGTAGCAGTGATGCATCAGCGCTTATAGAATAACCTAGTACATTCTTATGTGAGCGTGCACAACGAAGCTTCGACTAGTGACTCATACTCGCTGCTATAAACGAGCATAGATGATAGAATTGAATATTTCATTTTTCTGCTAGCTGAACTCCAGTATCGGAGCTTCAAAATGGACGTCGAAAAATTATTTAGTGCTGTCTTTACTCATTATTTTTTATTATTTACTTTTAAACAATATTTTGTTTTTTAAATCGTGCTTACATTTATTTTCATGTGTATTTATTTGTTGTTTTTTTTCAATAAAATCATTACTTACCTAAGAGTAATCACTAGTTTTTCTTCTATGGTTATAGGATTTCCATGACAATTTTTCCAAAGTTTTCTTAATTTTGACCTTATTTTTTCTAAAATATAGTCGAATGTGGGTGGACCCATCCTCACATATTCAAAAAAACGATCCGGATAATTTCTAAGTTCCTTATATAAATAGTGAAATTCACCCAAAGTACTTCGTTTTTTATTTATGGGATGTACATGATATTTTCTAAAGCGTTTTTTCTTTAAAATATTCCATTTTGTTGCTGGTGAACATAAAAACTCTTCTTCACTTCTCGGACATGTTGCATGTATCACAGCTCCGTTGTGCACACTAATCAGCGATTATATTTTACTCTATCAGTTATCATCTCTGCTATCATCTATACTCACAGCTCCGTTGTAAACGTACCCTAAGGCAGTGGCGACACTTGGAAAGAGGGGGATAATGAAGGTTAAAACCTCTTTAAATATTTAATACATTGTAACAAACAAATGCAAAGAACCTATCCAAATACTTTGTACTAAAAAAAATATTAATTAACATTAATCGTATCGCCAAAAATGTTATTTACAGGTGAACAAAAATGTTATTTACAGGTGAACAAAAATGTTATTTACAGGTGAACAAAAATGTATTGGTTTACTTTAAACCTGTTATTAAAAAGTTTTAATTAAATTTTTGAATTGGACAAAATTAATTAGAGAATCAAATAAATTAAGAAAATTTATTCATTTTAAATGTGTGCGCAAATTAAATAAAAAAAGGCAAAATTAGATTTATTTATTTAAATGTAAATATAAAATTAACTTGATGATATTAAGTTGGGTTGGGCAAAAAAATGATTAAAAAAGGCAAAAAGCTAGCAAACAGCCAATGTAATTAGATAGAAAAATTTAACCTGCCCTTCTGAAAACTACCCCGCCTTGTTCAACACAAAACTTAGGACCAGGTTTAGCCTACCTATCACGGAAGTTGGCCTTTTTTAAATGGACCAGGAGATCAAGGTGTTTAATTCAGAAGCCCAGCCTTCTGAATTAAACAAAAATAGATTATCAAAACAAAATGATTATTAATCACATCTGTTAATCTAATTAAGTTCAAACTTAGTTTAATATCTTCAGTAATTTAGATTAACAAACTAATTATAAACTTTATTCGCATTTACCCGTAGGGTCAATATTATTCATTATAAGTAAAGCTAGCTGTGTACCTTTATCAGCGGGCTAACAAAATTTCGAATGAAAAAATCTGTGGTAAATACATTATTTTCTATTTCTCAATTTAATAAAGGCATTTTTTCCATCAGTAGTTAAACAACCTTTAACTAAATGTGGTTAGAGTGGGGGAAAGTAGATTTTAACCCTGTTGAAAATAAGGGGTGAATATTGTAGCAGACCTCAGCGTTGTAAATTTGAAGTCAAAGATGCTGGGTTCTGTCCCAGCTAACTGCTGATTTTCTCTTCCTTGGAGCCGCCAGTGCACTGAAAAGAAAAGCTCCTGGCGCACCTGAGAAACCTCAAATTTTTTTAAAAAAAAACTAAAAACATTTGTAGTCATTGTTTCAAACGAAGAAGTTTCTTACCGAGTTTTGAAATTTTCAGAAAAGTTGTAACAGGTAAAAACCGTAATAAACAATTCTATTTAAAGTTATAAATGCTTAAATTTCTTTAAATGTTTGTTTGTGGCCGATGGACATAGTGTTGACTTCTTTTTCATTGGTTTAACAGTCCTTAAAGGGCTTCAGACATCGCAACTTCTTCCATTTTATCCACCCTACCTGAGCCACCCTTCTCCATTGCCTCACTTCTAACACCCGAAATCCCGCTCAACATCATTTAGTGATTGCAACTACTTCTTTTTCTTTCTCCCGGGAGAACGTCCAGGGAACATCCACTTCGATTTTCTCTCCTCCTTTATCCTTTCCAGATAATCTAAACATCTCTGCCTCCCTCTTATTACCATTCTTGCAATATCCTGTTCCATATAAAGTTGGTAAAGGTTATACCTAATCCTCCATTTGTCGCTATCTCTAACCGGACAAAATTACCTTCCCCAAAAGTTTCCTCTATCAGATATCCAGAAGAAGTGATGTCTCCATTAGGTAGCATCTAGGTTTCGCTACTGTAAGTGGCAATCGTTAAACGAATTTTTATAAAATTATCAGCCTGGCTTCCCTAGATAACTTTTTAAAAAGTAAAAGTGTCTGCTGAGTCCAAAAGTGCCCAAATTTCGTCCCCCTTAAGAATATTGAATTTTATTGTAGAATAAAAACTAATAATAACTTCGTCTAAATTTCTGTTGTTACCTTGAAGATTCAGTTATTGATTTTTGCAATAATATTGTTTAAAAAATTCATAAAAGAAACGCAAAAAATATAATTTAAAAAAGTACACTTATAGTTGTTTAAAAAAAGTGTTCTTAATTTCGTCCCCTCGGCCACAAGTAAAAAAAAATACTTGGTAATAAGGAATATTGTGTTTTTTTAATAATACTGTACTATACAGGGTGTTCAGCATAAGACCACGGTAACTTCGGGAGGCGATTCTGGGCATCATTTGCAACAAAAAATTCCATATAAACTATGGCTCGATTCGGCTCCGTTTTATAGATATTTTTAATTTTATGTTTTTTCAAGGTGTTACTACTTTTTAGCAAACAGTTGTCTATATTTCTCAAACTATTAGAGCAACAGCTATTTTAATAAGCTCATTAGAAAGAAGGTTAAATTTCCTTTTAAATAAGCTAATTTGTATTCCAAAATAATAATATTAAGTATTTTACTTTGTGGCCCAAACATAAGAAATAGCAAGTTTCTAATTTTTTCCAAAAACTTTGACTTCATTTTTCTCAAAAACATTTTATATAATGCCGACGCTGTTTTGAGGCCTACTTTTTTGCAATTAATCACAGATTTCTGCATCAATTTTTAACATAACCCTAATTATTGTATACCGTTCGAAAGGTGATCGTATGTAGATGTTTTTCCTGAATAGTGCACGGTTTTTTCATATAAAATGTTTTTGAGAAAAATGAAGTAAAAGTTTTTGGAAAACTTTGGTCGGCCAATATTTCTATTAAACATATCCTCTGGTTCTTTAATGAGGATTTGACATAATCCTTCAGCGTTGCTCTCGGGAACTTGGAATGTCTTTGCTGCCGTTTTGTATCCCATTTCTTGTTTTTCTCACCGCCTCCACTGCTTCCACCATTGTCTTAGGATTCCATTGCTTACGTTTGCCATCTAAATCGAAAGCAAATAATCAACTGTTTTCTATAACTTTTTCAAATATGAAATAAACATAATGTTCTAAATTTCGTCCCCGGGACTTAAGGGGACGGAATTAGGAACAATTACATTTCTAAAGATGGCTACCACTATAGAAACAAACATGAATGAACTGGCGTTTCGTTGAAGAATTTTGAAATAAAGACAACATGTGACGTGCCCTAAGCAACATCAGTATTTTAACGAACCTTTAAAAGACCGGAATACGTTTTGAAACACTATCAAATATAAACAACTTATTATGATTAAAAATATAACACTTCAAAACTCGGCTGGACATGAACCGTTCCCCGAGATGACGTTTCCAAACGATTACTGCTGCCACAATGTAGCTTTCTTAAAATTGCCATTAGTTATTAGTATGGCGGTTATTTTAAATAGGGGGTCGAAATTTGGGCACTTTACCCTATATTTTTGTAAAGCCGTTGAAATATTGTTGGCAGTTGTATGATAACATGTGAAGTAACTTCAAATGGTCGATTTTGAAAAAAACAAATTCAAAATTAAAATTGGCGATTACGAATGCAATAAAGGGCACTCCAAAGTCATTCAATGGAAACTATTTATCAAAGGAAGAAAGTTCGTCTTAAAAACAGCAGAAGAATACGTCAATTTAAAGATATCGCAACAGTTAAAAAATACAGTTTGATATTAAAAGATAAAATAAGAATAGTTATAAAAGAGAAAGGAAATGAATGCTTTCCAAGGAATGGACTTAGAAAGAATGAAGGTATTAGTGTTGTTCGTGAGAGGCAAGATAATTCAGTATAAATCCACAAAATAACTTACATTCCACGTTATCTTCCCAAACTAGGAAGTTCCTACAAACAAGTTTAAGTCTGGCTTAGTCTGGAAGACAGGGTCAGCAACTTTTGTTACGCCCTTCGAATCGAAACTAGACTACTACCACAAACAATAAAATTAATAGTATTATTTTATTAATATACCAGAGAACAATAAGGAGATGAAAGAGAATTGTTCAGCTTGGGAGAAGAGCAAAGATATTTACAACTATTTACTTATTCCAAGTCATGCAGAGACTAAGTTTACACGAGAGCTCTCCTCTAACAGCTGTTTTGCATAAAGATTTCTGGTTGTTACTAAGCACAACGTCGTCCTACGAGCTAATACTCTAACTTTGGTACAGTGAAATCCTCTTTGGAATATCACATTATTAAAGTTAATATAGAAAACAAGCGAGATTCAATTTTCAATTATATGAATTCCATATTGCGAATTTCAGAACAACCGTATCATTTATTCTGCATACCTCTGGTAAAATTAACACTCGGGATACTGACCCACAGGTATATTAATCACGTAATAAATAATAAATATTATCTTCGGCAATAATATATGAGCCGATTACTGCACAACTCGTTTAACTCCATAAAACAAAAAAAGTGGAGAAATGCTATGAAATAATGTACATTGGTTTTTAAAATTCCGTTTATAATATAAATTCAAATAAATTTACCGTTATCATTCAGGTGCCTGCTACTGAATTTGAGTTGAATTATTACAACGATTTACATTAGAGCACGGAGGTAATCAAAATGGCTTCTGAAATAAATTATTTATTATTCAATGGCCAAAATAAAGTTGCCATTTGATGGTGTGTAATCTTTATTATTTGGGGAATTTATTATAAATATAAAAATCTCTGACTGAACCAAGTGCTTTGACACTTGAATTTAAGATATTTTCAAAAAATGGTGTTGAATCAGTTTGTGTATCAGAGCAGTGTACAGCTCAAATAATTTTCAAATAATAGAATAATTTTTCTTTATCTCAATCATTTCTGCTCAAATTGTTGACTATTCATTCCGTATTTAATTTACATTGTCTTGCGCTTTAATTAAATTGATCTTACGATTAAGCTAAGACTAGTTGCTTTACAGATGATGGTATTCATCACGGATGACTAGAGGATTAAAGTGAAGCAGAAGGCTGAGGAATGGATTGGAACAGGAGTGCAATGGAACAAGGAATTCTTTAAACTCAAGACGATAAAGAGAATGAATGAATTAAGACATTTGACGCAAACGATTCTTATTTCCCTAAGAGTTCCTCTCCTTCTTTTAGTGGTTTTTATGGAACAAAAAACTAATAGTTTTCTAAAACTATGAGATCCACTTGATACAAAATGTGCGCCATTGCTTACCATTCAGTAATGGAGGTACCAATAGAAAAACCTGACTTCAATTTGTCGAATTTGATTCGGTATCATCCATTGCTGCGTAGAATTATGCAATAGACGATGCGATGTACGAAAATTTATGATTTGGTCTACAGCAATCTACTTTTGCTCTTAAACATCAGGCAAGTGCACACTGCAACAAATAGCTCGGCCACTTTAAGCTTTATCTATTAATCTCATTAATTATTTATTTTTATATCAACTAATTTTTACTCTATTAAAAATAATTAAAATGTTTAAAAGAAAACAAAAAAATATGAATGAATAAGGCTCTATTCTATTCTGATAATTTCATAAACAATTAGGTTATTCTCAGGGAAGGGAAGGTAATCCTAAGAAAGGGTTATTTATACTGTAAGCGAACGAGAACGTAAATCTCTCGTGGGACTTGGGATAATAATCTTTCTAGTGTGGAAACCTCTGAATATTAATGGAAGCACAACATGTACGGTCCCTCTAAAGTTAACATGAAATTATTATTTATCAGGTTGAAATTGTAAATTATACCGTTTCGTGCCGTAATCTCTGATAATAATCGCTAGTTTATATTAAAAATACGAAAATTTTCCTTTGTTCTCGACTTGGAAATGTTCATATTATCTAAAAATAGATTTTTGCTTAAAAGCAGGTAAAAACTTCAAATTTGGTAAAAATAATCATAACCGTTTTGGAAAATATTTAAAAAACCTCACAGGACCTATTTTTTAAAATTTGCACATCTTGTTGCACAATTTCTTAAAATTTGGTTTTATCTTCGCTAAGTATTCGATTTACAATTTATTTTAGACACCTCATCAATGGAGGTCATTAGCGACAGAACCTGTTTTAATGTACGAGGTGTGGCTATTAAATAACGAGACTGATGCTGCTACTGAAGAACTATGCATGCGCTAAATCCTAACGACCGGCAGCTATGCAGCGTAAAGCCTTCTCTTTCGATTGCAGCGTCTCACGTGTTTGTAGAGAAATCTGTCTGACCGGAACCGTCGTTTGTGTAAGAGGTGTTAGTTTCGTTTTGCCGAAAACATGACTCGCACTACACATTTAGTAGAGCAACAAATTGTCGTGAAATTTCACATGAAACTTGGTAAAACCGCTACTGAAACTTATCTTTTATTAAAAGAAGTTTATGGCGATGAATGTTAATCAATCACATGCGCGAGTTTTTGAGCGTTTCCAAGATGGTTGAGAAGACGTCAGAGATGATGACCGCCTGTCAAGATGTTTCTATAGCCAAGTACAACATCCCAGTTTATAAGGCTATCCGCCTTATTCGCCTAACCTGGCCCCATGTGACTTTTATCTGACCCCAAAGTCAAATCTGCATTAAAAGGAACATGATTTCAGTCCGTTGAAGCTGTGAAAGAAAAAGCGGCACGCGTCCTGCAGGAGCTCACAGAAAAAGACTTCCAGCACTGTTTCGAACAATGGTAAATCCGCATGGAGCGTTGTAGGGATAGGGGAGGGGTGTATATTGAAGGTGATAAAATCCAAATATGTATAAATTCAAAATAAAATGTTTTATAGCAATAGTCTCGTTATTTAATAGCCACCATTAGCAGTGAACGGATGAGTGCTGTAGCCAACTTCTGAGCTCACTTAAGGGAAAAATAACCATGTCAGACGATAAAATATAACCACTTTGTCATAAAGTCTGGAGCAAAATAATAAGAAATCTGTCTGACCGGAACCATCGGTTGAGTAAAAGGTGTTAGTTTCGTTTTGCCGAAAACATGATACTTCACATGTAGTAGAGCAGCGAATTGTCGAGAAATTTCATATGAAACTTGGTAAAACTTATCTTTTATTAAAAGAAGTTTTTGGCAATGAATGTTTATCACGCGCGCAAGTTTTTGAGTGGTTCAAGCGTTTCCTAGATGGCCGAGAAGACGTCGGAGATGATGACCACCTGGGTCGTACTTCCACGTCCAAAACGTATGAAAATATCAATTATAATTAATTAACATTACTACCGCGAGGTGCTTGCTCAACTCTGTGAAAGAGTAAAGAAAAAACGAGCCGATTTGTAGAAGAACAGGTCATGGGTTCTCCATCAAGACAACGCGCTAGCTCACACTGCATTGTCTGTAAAGACGTTTCTAGCCAAGTACAACAACCCAGTTTTAGGCCGTCCGCCTTATTCGCCTGATCTGGCCCCATGTGACGTTTATCTGTTCCCCAAAGTCAACCCTGCATTAAAAGGAATACGATTTCAGTCCGTTGAAGCTGTGAATCTAAAAGCGGCACGCGTTATGCAGAAGCTCACAGAAAAAGACTTCCAGCACTGTTTCGAACAATGGTAAATTCGCATGGAGCGTTGTAGGGATAGGGGAGAGGTGTATATTGAAGGAGATAATAACTAAATATGTGTAAATTTAAAATAAAATGTTTTACAGCAATAGTCTCGTTATTTAATAGCCATATCTCGTACTACAGGCGTTCCTCCGGACAGTAATCTCTCATTGCAGTTAATACAATCCAATATAGATCAGGATATGAATAATAAAATATATGGGACGGCAACTGTTCTTGAAACCGGGCTGGGCTCTCTGCGTGGGAGACGAATGTGCACTGGACACATGATACGTAATTTCTCTTGAGCTTTTTTTAAAAGAACTTGACAAACTTCTTTAGAAAAAAAAAAATTGAATAAAGATTTATACAAAATCCAAATAGGTTTCCTTTATTGAGGCATGACACTTTTGGCCGGAAATAAGATTAGGTCTGGGTCGAGCAATCCTATCAGGAATAATGTTTGTGATGGACATTGAACTAACTTGTTGGCGAACTATTTTCCCGTCTATTACCTATTGAATCATCGCCCAACTCCATTCAATGAAGTTTTCCTTCACCAAACTAAAGTACATTTTCCTCTCTCTTCCTGAGTAAAAAAATATACACTTTTCTTTAAAAAAAAATACACATGTCTTTTTCAATGTCTCCCAAGAAAATTTTTATAAACAACATTTATTTCATTTCTTCTACCCAGGCAAAACTAATCTTTTTCCTGTCAGTAAATTTCGGTCTAATTGTTGGCGTTTCCAAGACAAAAAATGGAGTTAGAAATTTAGAATATCTAGCTAAAGATCTTGATCTTGCATTACACTGAAAAGTGAATTAATGGGATGTCCATCAACTCCTGCCCTTAATCCAATCTCTCCCGCAAATAGTTCACTTTAATGGAACAAATTTCGGCAAAACTAGTGCGAGATACAACTATTTCTTTCAACGATAGTGAAATGGTACTTTAAACGTTTCGCTCTGCCAGAAGTTTCCTTAATTGTACTTTTATTTGGTAATATTTTTCAACTTAATCAATTTGAATACAATAAGTACACATATAAATTCACATACATTAATAAGAAGTGTAGTATGAAACAAGAGAACATTATCCGGAGACCGGCAGCACACAGAAAATGGCTTCAAGCGCCAATAACTTTAAATGCTAACGCGCCATTATAGATAGAATAATTAATAATTGGGGTACTTGGGTACTTGGGACTTCTACTATCTTTTTTCTATAAATTTAAGCCAGAACTTGCTTTGTAATTTAGTTATGTTTTTCTCTAATTTCAGTTTCCTTTGATTTATTTGCATTCTGTGCCTTCAAAATTATTTTCATTACAAAATTTATTTATTTATGGCAACAAGACTCCACTCTGAAGGTCTAAGAGATCAAGAGTTAAGTCTTGAGTTAAAAAATAGAATAAGCATTCTAAGTATTTATTTTATATTGTAATTTTTTAATTTTATGTCATTAATGAAGATAAATGTAAATATTACAAATATTTATTATAAGTATACAAATAGAGAAATTATTGGCAAATTGAAAGCACTAAGCTGAAGAAAAATAAGAGCTAACTGCTCGGATTGAATAATAGATAGAATGTCGATATATATTGTAGATAGATGGATAAATAGATAAATTTTAATAGTAACAGGCATTAGATAGTTACAAGAGAAATCTGATCTCGGAAAAAATACCAAATAAAGCAAAGTAAATACTTCTAAGTAGAAATAAAATAGAAACACAAAAATAAATGAACTATTATCTGAAACAGTGAGAAGTAATACTAGAATTCCATTATTTATTAAAAGTATATCTCCTTAACAAAAACTTACAGTTTTAAAAGTTAAGTATAAGGGTTGATTAAACGCCAAAAGGTACACAAATCAGCAGTTCCCAACATTTCATTAATACTTCATTGATATAATTTAAGTAATTTTACTGCATTAACTTTTCCTTCACATTTTTTAGAATTTATTAGATGTCACAGACCCTTATGCTGGCCATTTTCGTCTACAAAATATTTACTCAAGTAGCACACCATTTAACTTAGATTGACTGTAATATCTATTTATCTATAATAATCAAACTATTAATCACAGGTGAAAAAGAAAACGTTATAAAAAATATAAAAAAAATAAGAGGCTAAAAAATTCATAAACTTTTTTTACATCAATAATTTTATGCATTTATTTTTATTTTTAAATAAAAATCATTGGTTTAAGTTCATTCTTCGATTAAAGTAATTGTTATTTTATGTTGTAGTCAAACGTTTGTAATAATAAGTAATAAATAATCTGGCTTTATCGCAAATAATATAGTTTTCTTCAATTACATTCTCAATCTAGGTGTTCTTCCCACAATGTTATATATATGTAATATAAAATAAAGAAAATAAAGATATGCATATTTTTAGGACAGCTAATTATTCCAGTATTTTACCATAAGTAAAATTAGGGGGACTAAATTAAATTACAATTGAGAAATGAGTAAATATTGTTGAATAATCTACTTGTTATTAAATGTATGTTATTTGTGCTCACGAATATTTCGGTAAGACGAATTTAAGACTGAAATATTGTTTTGAATCCTCCGTGATTGAAATTTAAAAAGTGGCCGACTCTAACTTTGTTTTTTTCTACTTTAACATGCATGTATATGTGACTACTCAGAATAATTCATCACTCATTTTATCATAATTATAATAAAAAAATATTATGAATGAACTGGCCAGCATAAGGGTCTGTGACATCTAATAAATTCTAAAAAATGTGAAGGAAAAGTTAATGCAGTAAAATTACTTAAATTATATCAATGAAGTATTAATGAAATGTTGGGAACTGCTGATTTGTGTACCTTTTGGCGTTTAATCAACCCTTATACTTAACTTTTAAAACTGTAAGTTTTTGTTAAGGAGATTTTTGTACCTTTTGGATAGATTTTCCTTTTTGTCTATTTGCAAAGTTACGTCTGCTTTACAGATTTTTTAAAATTTGGAATAAGGTATTCTATCATTATAACCTGATAAGGTGTTAAATCGGAACCGTAACTACCACTGGAGAGATCTTTTTAAAGAATGATTATAGTTACGGTCCCCAAACCATCCTCAATAACCATTTTTTTGAGAAAGCGTTTTGAATAAAATAGGAAGGTATTTGTACGTAAATAGCAAAATTAAACTGCGATTTCAGTACTTCCTTTTAAGAGGAGCAAGAAAAATAAACTGCGATTACAGTACTTCTCCCTAAAAGGCAAAGATTTTGAATCGAACGACAATTCATTGATGTAAATCGGTTCACTCATTGATAATTTTAACGATTGCAGTACTTCCTCTTAGTAGGTGTAAGAGCATGATGGCACTTCACAGCCACATAGAGGAGCTTTAATCACTTCTTCGTGCTAAATTTTATCAAAATCGGACTAAGCTTTGTAGAAATATTGGTAATAATAGTTTCAGAAAGGGCCTTATTTGGGTGGGGCGAACTCCCCTCCTTATGAGGCATAGCGTCGAGACTTTTAAAGTACAAATCTGTACAAAATTTCGATTCGAATGACACTTCATTCATGAAAATCGGTTCACGTGTCGATAATTTGAAACGATTGCTATACTTCCCCTTAACAAGTGTAAGAGCAGATCGTCGCTTTATTGTTAGGTAGGGGAGCCCTAACCCTATCATCCTACCAAATTTTATCAAAATCGGGCCAAGATTTACAGAGTAATTAGTAATAATAATTTTGGAGGGGGCCTTACATAAAGGGGGCTAACTCCTCTCCCATTCAATGTACAGGGCCGAGACCCCCAAAAGGCACATCTACATAAAATTCCGAATCGAATGACACCTCATTCATGAAAATCGGTTCACGCGTTTAGGCGCTACGTTGTTTACAAAAAAGGTAACAACAACAAGAAGAAGAAGAAGAACAACAAGAACAAGAACAACAACAATTTTTGAAAAAGCCGTTTTTGCTCATTTTCAGCAACTTTTTTCTCAAAACCTATTAGATCTGGGTTGTTGCAAAAAATTACAGTCATAAAGGAGGATTTGCCCTTTATTTTAAAGAAAATTTGGGAATTTTATCTTTTATAGAAAAAGAGAAAAAAATTGTCAAAGTTGGGTGTTTTTCAACGTTACGCTTTTTCGTGCAGTTTTTGACCATCAACCCTTATACAACTGTCCTACCGGACAGTTTTAATTATCATTTTGACAGCTATAAAGATAAACCGGACAAAGCAGCTGCATTTTGAAAGAGTTAATCCGCAGAATACAATTACTATGGTGCGGAATCAAATGTAGCAGCGTTTAAAGCTGGAGCTCTTCATGCAACGCCAAAAATTTATGGTCATCAATCTGCTCCTATTGTGGAGCTGAAATGAAATAGACTATAAAGTCGCCCATTATTTATAATCCAACTTTAATTAAACTTTAATGTATTCAGTATAGTACCATTTCTAACTAGCTTAGATAGATATATTTCATATTGTTAAATCTATCGCTAAATTTCAAATATATTACTAAGAAACAAAAGAAATGAATATAAGGGTAATTAGTAAAATATAACCAACAGCTAACCTCTATTGCAATCATTTGCTGTCATTAATACAGTTATTGTTTTTACGTGTTTGATTGTATAACAATAGATCTAAAAGCGCTCACAACTAGAATGCTGCAATTATGCACAATTGTAGAGGTAAATGAGTGCTATGATTATGTCTATTTTCGCAGAGATAACACCAATAAGAGAGGAGATACAGCTATTTGATATTTGAAAGAAATGCAAAACACCTAAACATTATCACCTTATATCTCCTTCACAAACCCAGATAGAAAGCTGCAATTATACACAATTGTAGAGGTAAATGAGTGCTATGATTATGCCTAATTTCGCAGAGATAACACCAATAACAAAGCAGAGATAACAAATACAAATAACAAATAACAAAGACAGGAGATACAGCTATTTGAAATTGGAAGGAAATGCAAAACTTCCAAACTTTATCACCTTATATCTCCTTCACAAACCCAGATAGAATGCTGCAATTATGCACAATTGTAGAGGTAAATGAATGCTATGATTGTGCCTAATTTCGCAGAGATAACACCAATAACAAAGCAGAGATAACAAATACAAATAACAAATAACAAAGACAGGAGATACAGCTATTTGAAATTGGAAGGAAATGCAAAACTTCCAAACTTTATCACCTTATATCTCCTTCACAAACCCAGATAGAATGCTGCAATTATGCACAATTGTAGAGGTAAATGAATGCTATGATTGTGCCTAATTTCGCAGAGATAACACCAATAACAAAGCAGAGATAACAAATACAAATAACAAATAACAAAGACAGGAGATACAGCTATTTGATATTTGAAGGAAATGCAAAACTTCCAAACTTTATCACCTTATATCTCCTTCACAAACCCAGATAGAATGCTGCAATTATGCACAATTGTAGAGGTAAATGAATGCTATGATTATGCCTAATTTCGCAGAGATAACACCAATAACAAAGCAGAGATAACAAATACAAATAACAAATAACAAAGACAGGAGATACAGCTATTTGAAATTGGAAGGAAATGCAAAACTTCCAAACTTTATCACCTTATATCTCCTTCACAAACCCAGATAGAATGCTGCAATTATGCACAATTGTAGAGGTAAATGAATGCTATGATTGTGCCTAATTTCGCAGAGATAACACCAATAACAAAGCAGAGATAACAAATACAAATAACAAATAACAAAGACAGGAGATACAGCTATTTGATATTTGAAGGAAATGCAAAACTTCCAAACTTTATCACCTTATATCTCCTTCACAAACCCAGATAGAATGCTGCAATTATGCACAATTGTAGAGGTAAATGAATGCTATGATTATGCCTAATTTCGCAGAGATAACACCAATAACAAAGCAGAGATAACAAATACAAATAACAAATAACAAAGACAGGAGATACAGCTATTTGAAATTGGAAGGAAATGCAAAACTTCCAAACTTTATCACCTTATATCTCCTTCACAAACCCAGATAGAATGCTGCAATTATACACAATTGTAGAGGTAAATGAATGCTATGATTATGCCTAATTTCGCAGAGATAACACCAATAACAAAGCAGAGATAACAAATACAAATAACAAATAACAAAGACAGGAGATACAGCTATTTGAAATTGGAAGGAAATGCAAAACTTCCAAACTTTATCACCTTATATCTCCTTCACAAACCCAGATAGAATGCTGCAATTATGCACAATTGTAGAGGTAAATGAATGCTATGATTGTGCCTAATTTCGCAGAGATAACACCAATAACAAAGCAGAGATAACAAATACAAATAACAAATAACAAAGACAGGAGATACAGCTATTTGATATTTGAAGGAAATGCAAAACTTCCAAACTTTATCACCTTATATCTCCTTCACAAACCCAGATAGAATGCTGCAATTATGCACAATTGTAGAGGTAAATGAATGCTATGATTATGCCTAATTTCGCAGAGATAACACCAATAACAAAGCAGAGATAACAAATACAAATAACAAATAACAAAGACAGGAGATACAGCTATTTGAAATTGGAAGGAAATGCAAAACTTCCAAACTTTATCACCTTATATCTCCTTCACAAACCCAGATAGAATGCTGCAATTATACACAATTGTAGAGGTAAATGAATGCTATGATTATGCCTAATTTCGCAGAGATAACACCAATAACAAAGCAGAGATAACAAATACAAATAACAAATAACAAAGACAGGAGATACAGCTATTTGAAATTGGAAGGAAATGCAAAACTTCCAAACTTTATCACCTTATATCTCCTTCACAAACCCAGATAGAATGCTGCAATTATGCACAATTGTAGAGGTAAATGAATGCTATGATTGTGCCTAATTTCGCAGAGATAACACCAATAACAAAGCAGAGATAACAAATACAAATAACAAATAACAAAGACAGGAGATACAGCTATTTGATATTTGAAGGAAATGCAAAACTTCCAAACTTTATCACCTTATATCTCCTTCACAAACCCAGATAGAATGCTGCAATTATGCACAATTGTAGAGGTAAATGAATGCTATGATTATGCCTAATTTCGCAGAGATAACACCAATAACAAAGCAGAGATAACAAATACAAATAACAAATAACAAAGACAGGAGATACAGCTATTTGAAATTGGAAGGAAATGCAAAACTTCCAAACTTTATCACCTTATATCTCCTTCACAAACCCAGATAGAATGCTGCAATTATGCACAATTGTAGAGGTAAATGAATGCTATGATTATGCCTAATTTCGCAGAGATAACACCAATAACAAAGCAGAGATAACAAATACAAATAACAAATAACAAAGACAGGAGATACAGCTATTTGATATTTGAAGGAAATGCAAAACTTCCAAACTTTATCTCCTTATATCTCCTTCACAAACCCAGATAGAATGCTGCAATTATACACAATTGTAGAGGTAAATGAATGCTATGATTATGCCTAATTTCGCAGAGATAACACCAATAACAAAGCAGAGATAACAAATACAATTAACAAATAACAAAGACAGGAGATACAGCTATTTGAAATTGGAAGGAAATGCAAAACTTCCAAACTTTATCACCTTATATCTCCTTCACAAACCCAGATAGAATGCTGCAATTATGCACAATTGTAGAGGTAAATGAATGCTATGATTATGCCTAATTTCGCAGAGATAACACCAATAACAAAGCAGAGATAACAAATACAAATAACAAATAACAAAGACAGGAGATACAGCTATTTGATATTTGAAGGAAATGCAAAACTTCCAAACTTTATCACCTTATATCTCCTTCACAAACCCAGATAGAATGCTGCAATTATACACAATTGTAGAGGTAAATGAATGCTATGATTATGCCTAATTTCGCAGAGATAACACCAATAACAAAGCAGAGATAACAAATACAAATAACAAATAACAAAGACAGGAGATACAGCTATTTGAAATTGGAAGGAAATGCAAAACTTCCAAACTTTATCACCTTATATCTCCTTCACAAACCCAGATAGAATGCTGCAATTATGCACAATTGTAGAGGTAAATGAATGCTATGATTATGCCTAATTTCGCAGAGATAACACCAATAACAAAGCAGAGATAACAAATACAAATAACAAATAACAAAGACAGGAGATACAGCTATTTGAAATTGGAAGGAAATGCAAAACTTCCAAACTTTATCACCTTATATCTCCTTCACAAACCCAGATAGAATGCTGCAATTATGCACAATTGTAGAGGTAAATGAATGCTATGATTATGCCTAATTTCGCAGAGATAACACCAATAACAAAGCAGAGATAACAAATACAAATAACAAATAACAAAGACAGGAGATACAGCTATTTGATATTTGAAGGAAATGCAAAACTTCCAAACTTTATCACCTTATATCTCCTTCACAAACCCAGATAGAATGCTGCAATTATGCACAATTGTAGAGGTAAATGAATGCTATGATTATGCCTAATTTCGCAGAGATAACACCAATAACAAAGCAGAGATAACAAATACAAATAACAAATAACAAAGACAGGAGATACAGCTATTTGAAATTGGAAGGAAATGCAAAACTTCCAAACTTTATCACCTTATATCTCCTTCACAAACCCAGATAGAATGCTGCAATTATGCACAATTGTAGAGGTAAATGAATGCTATGATTATGCCTAATTTCGCAGAGATAACACCAATAACAAAGCAGAGATAACAAATACAAATAACAAATAACAAAGACAGGAGATACAGCTATTTGATATTTGAAGGAAATGCAAAACTTCCAAACTTTATCACCTTATATCTCCTTCACAAACCCAGATAGAATGCTGCAATTATACACAATTGTAGAGGTAAATGAATGCTATGATTATGCCTAATTTCGCAGAGATAACACCAATAACAAAGCAGAGATAACAAATACAAATAACAAATAACAAAGACAGGAGATACAGCTATTTGATATTTGAAGGAAATGCAAAACTTCCAAACTTTATCACCTTATATCTCCTTCACAAACCCAGATAGAATGCTGCAATTATACACAATTGTAGAGGTAAATGAATGCTATGATTATGCCTAATTTCGCAGAGATAACACCAATAACAAAGCAGAGATAACAAATACAAATAACAAATAACAAAGACAGGAGATACAGCTATTTGATATTTGAAGGAAATGCAAAACTTCCAAACTTTATCACCTTATATCTCCTTCACAAACCCAGATAGAATGCTGCAATTATGCACAATTGTAGAGGTAAATGAATGCTATGATTATGCCTAATTTCGCAGAGATAACACCAATAACAAAGCAGAGATAACAAATACAAATAACAAATAACAAAGACAGGAGATACAGCTATTTGATATTTGAAGGAAATGCAAAACTTCCAAACTTTATCACCTTATATCTCCTTCACAAACCCAGATAGAATGCTGCAATTATGCACAATTGTAGAGGTAAATGAATGCTATGATTATGCCTAATTTCGCAGATATAACACCAATAACAAAGCAGAGATAACAAATACAAATAACAAATAACAAAGACAGGAGATACAGCTATTTGATATTTGAAGGAAATGCAAAACTTCCAAACTTTATCACCTTATATCTCCTTCACAAACCCAGATAGAATGCTGCAATTATACACAATTGTAGAGGTAAATGAATGCTATGATTATGCCTAATTTCGCAGAGATAACACCAATAACAAAGCAGAGATAACAAATACAAATAACAAATAACAAAGACAGGAGATACAGCTATTTGATATTTGAAGGAAATGCAAAACTTCCAAACTTTATCACCTTATATCTCCTTCACAAACCCAGATAGAATGCTGCAATTATGCACAATTGTAGAGGTAAATGAATGCTATGATTATGCCTAATTTCGCAGAGATAACACCAATAACAAAGCAGAGATAACAAATACAAATAACAAATAACAAAGACAGGAGATACAGCTATTTGAAATTGGAAGGAAATGCAAAACTTCCAAACTTTATCACCTTATATCTCCTTCACAAACCCAGATAGAAAGCTGCAATTATACACAATTGTAGAGGTAAATGAGTGCTATGATTATGCCTAATTTCGCAGAGATAACACCAATAACAAAGCAGAGATAACAAATACAAATAACAAATAACAAAGACAGGAGATACAGCTATTTGAAATTGGAAGGAAATGCAAAACTTCCAAACTTTATCACCTTATATCTCCTTCACAAACCCAGATAGAAAGCTGCAATTATACACAATTGTAGAGGTAAATGAGTGCTATGATTATGCCTAATTTCGCAGAGATAACACCAATAACAAAGCAGAGATAACAAATACAAATAACAAATAACAAAGACAGGAGATACAGCTATTTGAAATTGGAAGGAAATGCAAAACTTCCAAACTTTATCACCTTATATCTCCTTCACAAACCCAGATAGAATGCTGCAATTATGCACAATTGTAGAGGTAAATGAGTACTATGATTGTGCCTATTTTCGCAGAGATAACACCAACAAGAGAGGAGCTACAGCTATTTCAAATTTGAAGGAAATGCAAAACTCCCAAACTTTATCATCTTATATCTCCTTCACAAACCCAAGATAGAATGCTGCAATTATGCACAATTGTAGAGGTAAATGAGTACTATGATTGTGCCTATTTTCGCAGAGATAACACCAACAAGAGAGGAGCTACAGCTATTTCAAATTTGAAGGAAATGCAAAACTCCCAAACTTTATCATCTTATATCTCCTTCACAAACCCAAGATAGAATGCTGCAATTATGCACAATTGTAGAGGTAAATGAGTACTATGATTGTGCCTATTTTCGCAGAGATAACACCAACAAGAGAGGAGCTACAGCTATTTCAAATTTGAAGGAAATGCAAAACTCCCAAACTTTATCATCTTATATCTCCTTCACAAACCCAAGATAGAATGCTGCAATTATGCACAATTGTAGAGGTAAACGAGTGCTATGATTGTGCCTATTTTCGCAGAGATAACACCAACAAGAGAGGAGCTATAGCTATTTCAAATTTGAAGGAAATGCAAAACTCCCAAACTTTATCATCTTATATCTCCTTCACAAACCCAAGATAGAATGCTGCAATTATGCACAATTGTAGAGGTAAACGAGTGCTATGATTGTGCCTATTTTCGCAGAGATAACACCAATAACAAAGCAGAGATAACAAATACAAATAACAAATAACAAAGACAGGAGATACAGCTATTTGAAATTGGAAGGAAATGCAAAACTCCCAAACTTTATCATCTTATATCTCCTTCACAAACCCAAGATAGAATGCTGCAATTATGCACAATTGTAGAGGTAAACGAGTGCTATGATTGTGCCTATTTTCGCGGAGATAACACCAACAAGAAAGGAGCTACAGCTATTTCAAATTTGAAGGAAATGCAAAACTCCAAAACTTTATCACCTTATATCTCCTTCACAAACCCAGATAGAAAGCTGCAATTATGCACAATTGTAGAGGTAAATTAGTGGTATGATTGTGCCTATTTTCGCAGAGATAACACCAATATGACTGGAGATACAGCTATTTGAAATTTGAAGGAAATGCAAAACTCCCAAACTTTATCACCTTATATCTCCTTCACAAACCCAGATAGAAAGCTGAAATTATGCACAATTGTAGAGGTAAATGAGTGGTATGATTGTGCCTGTTTTCGCAGAGATAACACCAATATGACTGGAGATACAGTCATGAGATACAGATGCTGCAATTATGCACAAATGTTGCAGATATCGAGAACCTCTCTGCTTATATCCGAATATTCTACCAAGTTTTGTCGAATAACTTGTAGGTAGTTAGTTAATTGTTTTTAGTGTTTGCTAGAACAATCTTTTGCTTGCTTTTTTAGTTAGGGAAACATGCAAAAAAATAAAAATATGTAGTTTTATTTAAATAACCTGTTACAAAAATCTTCTTGGTATACAGGAAATATATTTTTTTGAAATTATTTAACTTATTAATTGATATATATTTTTTTGTAATAAATTACCAGAATATTATTTCAGGAATAGATGTTGGAAGCGAAAATAAAGATTCCAGAAGGACAGCATATACTTATGTATGGGTAACAGAAAGAATAAGTAGTTATTCCTCTTGGGAATATGTGAGAGCAAAGTGGGTGGCCATTGCTAACACCCAACCTGGAGGGAGATATGTGTGCCGTTTTATTTATTAATGGGAGAAAACAGGGTCACCAGCCACTTTACTCTGCTAACACTACATCCCTGTATTAGTGGGGTAGTTAGAGGACTTGCATCTGGGGGGGCAGCCCTGTGTCCCGCTAAGTCCAGTATGTGAAGCCAACATCAGAGTATGGGGATCCCAGAACACACTAACTTGAATAGAGCCACACAAATACACTAGTGAAAATTAATGCGTACTATGACTACCACTTCTAGGACTTCGCCCACTGAGTCAAACAATACTAACCAAAGTCTAGCTCGCTAAATAGACGCGCAAATCCCTGGCCTTTCAGGAATATAATACAAAACACTTCCCTACAATACATTACAAATTTCTCTGCTATACAAAATGCAATAATTTAACTACAAGGTGTGAAAACATTATAGTTTAATGTGCGATAATTTTGGCAAAATTGCTGTGGAAAAAGCATTTTATGAAAATTACAATCTTAATGAATTGAGAAATATGGCTACAAGTTCGATTGATTACTGTAAGGGTCCAGAGAGAGAACATTTAATTTAGGTATTTGAATTTTCTGGATTTGTTTTGTAATTGGGGTTCATTACCTTATTTTAAGAATTAGGACGTGGGAAAAGTGAATAAGCTATTCTCAAGGAGGAAAATCAATAATTAAATTACGAAAGGTGTAGGAACCGCTGAGTCGACACCGTATCGTATATAAAAACTGGGCTACTGGCTGGCCAGCTTCTCACTTTTTTCGGAGTGGCCAGTTGTCCAGCGGAGGAGCAAGCCGCCTTGCGGAGGAGCCAGTGGTCTTGCAGGGGAGCTCAGTGGTTCCGGCGGAAGGAAGACCCATGCTGTGGAAGAGGTTCGTCGGCTGGCTTGTGGCTGGTGAGTTGTAGCCCAGTAGTAATTTAATAGCGGTATTTGTTTAGCCCCAGTATGGTCGACTCAGTGGTTGCAAAGACTGAATGGGTTACTTGTGGGAGAATGAATGAATTATTTAACTTAGTGATGTGTGGGGATACTTATTAGAAGGTATTAGAAGCGAGGTTTGATAGATAATTGTATAGTATATTCAACTGGGTTGGTTTATGTAAGGGATGAAGCATAGGATATAATTACTTTGGGTGTTTGTTAATAATGTGTTTGTTGTTTTTCTATTTTAATAAATGCTGTAATTATCGTGAGTTGTGATTGGAGTGGCCACTTCCCGTTTCCTCAAGGTACGCGCGAGTCAAGGACGGCCAGAGCCCCTTACAGAAGAAATCATGCATATTATGTGTAATAACTACATCCCCTTTTTCTTATAGATTCCTGACCAATGTTTGTTGATATATTCACTTTAGAATGATGTTTTACGTCTTTTTCACGTGGGCTTCCATTAATGAACAGTTTAGCAGTACTCTGGGTACCACCAGTATTGATTCGGAAAATTAACATCATTTCTTGTAATTGAAATGTTGCAAGGAGTTTCACCTAGCATAAAAAGCTATAAAAACACATCTGTAACAATTTATGTAAATCATAAAGATTGAATAAAGAAGAATGTAATTAAAGCGGCCAGCGCCCCTTACAATTACCAAGACTTGAAATATGCATCTTAAACATTTACGGCAAAAAAATGATGCAATTTTATTGACAAAGTGAAGGCGAAATAATGTTTATGACCCGTTAATAAAACTAAACAATCCATAAGTAGGATTAGTTAAAGATCTAATTACGATCCGATGCCACTGAATGTTAGTCAATAACTCATTAAAGTGGTGGGGATTCCTCTAGGGCAGAAGTCGCCAAAGTGATCTATATAGACCCCAAGGGGTCTATTTAACAAAAGTAGCGGTCGATCAGTGCCAGGGGGTCGAAGGAAAAACAATTTCGAACCCAATATAGCGAACCTTGCAAAGAAACACCATCGCATTAATTAAGAAGCAATACTGTAGTTACTTTACTTATTTATAATTACTTATTATTTAATAAATATTAAGATATTTAAATTTCAACATTAAGATATTTTTCATAAAACTATTGTTACACAATGTAAAATTACTTTAATAAATGTTTTTTTTTTTATTTATCCTTATTTTATTTATGAAATTTACACCTGTTCCTCAGGGTACAATAGGTAAATGCGATAAGTGTATATGAATAGCGTGGCAGACGTGAATGACGGTCATCCAGTGATGGCCGCCATTAGTCACCCAGTTGCTCACGGGGCCAACGGCGCCTCAGCCGTCTTCGAGGATTGGAGGGTAGCGTAGTTGAATACAAGTTTGCAGCTAAAAGGTTGAGGGATGAAGTAAGAGTTTTTGATGAAAACTGGTATATCGGATTTTGGCAAGTTCGGAGATGAGTGGAATTTGGAGATCTGTATGTACTGTGTGGTTGCTAACATAGAATGGAGCGTCTACTATGCGGCGGAGAATTTTGGATTGTAATGTTTGCAGTCTGTTGATGTTTGATTTTTTAGCTGTTCCGTAAAGTTCGAGTCCGTAAGGTCCATATTGGTGTTAGAAGAGCTGTATAGAGTGGTCGTTTGTTCTGTAGTGAGAGTTTTGAGCGTTTGTCGAGTAGTCTGGCTAGAAGTTTGTATCGTTTGTTTAGTTCGGTACGTTTAAGTCTCGTATGGGAGTTCCAGGTAAGTCTCTTATAATAAATGTATAAAATCATAAAATAAATGTAAAAACACAGTACCTACTAGATAGTTTTATTTTAATTAACTGAAAATTACTTTTATGGGGGTCGATGGAGATTTCGAAAAATTATATAGCGGTCCAAGAGCAAAAAAGTTTGGCGACCTCTGCTCTAGGGCCATATCAATTTGACTGTAGTTGCAAATCTCCAAAACAATATAATTAAAAATATGAATATTCATGCTGTTTTAATAGGATTTATTGCGATTACCCACCCACGTCAACCGTTCTATCGCTAAGAGGCGGACGTTTTAGGCTGGAAACATTAGTGCAGCGGCGGAGCAAAGCGGCGATGGTAGCGATGAAGAGTAAAAGCGCCGAAAACAAACATAACTTAAACGTGTCTGGACATAATTCCATATTCCAAACTAATCCTTTCCTCTCTTCCTAACCAACTCTCGCTTCCTACTGATTTCAGTCTCAATTCCTGCTACGCCTTTTCCTATCTATCTGATTATTAAATACATTCCTCAACTGAAAGCCATATGCAGTGCGACTAAAAGCCATATGCAGTTCATTTACAAACCATTTTAGATGGTTTACCTCGATTTATACTTTCAGCAGACAGCATTTCGAGCTCTTGTCACTTTGCATTCCTTGTCGTCTATCTTTTTATCTTAACTTTAAATTCAGTCTTATTATAGAATAAAATTTTTATATTTCCCGTCTGTTTTATGCGATTCCTCTCCAATAAATTTTTTGTTTTAATACAAAACTTTCTTTACCCGTATATTCGCTCCCATTTCTCGTCATCTTCAAGACCAATTTCTGGTAGGTTTCCATGGTAACATTTTCGCTCTTTAACTGATTTCCGATTATAAATAATGTCTCCGCTATCTGCATGACACTTTTTCTTATTTTCATGTTCTTAGTTTTGCTGGTTTTGATAGCCATTTTCAATTTGTTTAGCTCTGTTTCCGATCTTCTAAAATTAAGTTGGAAACTCTGTCTGAATTATGGGAACATTTTTCAAACGTAAGAAGTTTTAAAACGTTTTATGCTACTCGTTAAGAGCACAAAACGTTGTTAATTGGAGTTTGCTTTTCCAAAGAGCAGCGTTTAAAACTGTAATTGGAAGGGGGCTTTAGTGCATCATTACCGAATCCCATTATTCATCAAGAAGAGTCTTGAATTTGTCTGTGCTTACAAGCTTTGTTGTTTTTGCACCGAAATGGTTTGAAACTTCGTCACAATGAGAGGCATTTATCATCCGTCATTCTATTGTCAGTCATTTTATCCAGTAAAAGTTGATGGATAAAGTTAGAATCTAATTAAACACAAAAAAAAGTAATGCTTTGCGAGTGGCAATCCGTCCAACTACCAAATAAGGTGTCGTGGACGGAGGCGCTAGCAAAGGAACTTTACCAATTGACCATTTAAAAAATTCCAATGTGAAGTGCAGTGCCACAATACTACTTAGGCTCGCATGTAACTGCTCGGCTATAGTGGCGTTTTAGATGGAAACTGATATCGATGGATACCAAGTGGGGGTATAATACTGCATCTAAGCCAGGGTAACCTAAAGGGTTAGAAAACCTCCTCTAACCTTACAGTTAAATTAGGAACCTTGTGTGGAGCTCCTAGTCAAAGTGTGAAGTTATGAGTTTTTCATTTTATATTTCACGTTATTTCACTTATTCCTAATTCTGACGCGTACCTAAATTTAAAATGGTTACAAAATTCTGGCCTCGACAAAAACAAAAATTAAGGAATAGTCTCATTTAAGATCTTAAAACTGCTTACAGGCATACTGTTTACGCCAAACCCCTTGTTTTCGAGATGTTCCTGCTGAATGCATTTTCTTTCATTAACAAACTAAACTTAAATTTGATTTTCTAACGGATATCCTCGTTAAGCGAAGAATTTCATAGAACCCACCCTTCATTAGCAAATCTGCAGCATCTTATAAAATCAGACTCCAGTTAATAGAAAATCCCTTTAAAAATCCCATATCTCCCTGGTAGTTGTAGGAAGAGCCCGTAACAAGTGTATAATCTAATCTGGACCCCAATCATCGATATGCCTTTTTTCTGCCTTAATACTTGCTCTCATCAAAAAAACAAAGAAGAGAAACACAATTTCATTTTCTACCTTCAACCCAATCCTATGGGTTGGTACAAGGCGAATTTCCACGACCAGCATTCCCGTTCTTCCTTGATTTATCCAATTTAAATAATAAGCGAACATTTAACTAACCTAAACTGTGTAAAAATTTGTCATTACGTGAAAATACATTTTGGGCCCAAAAAAAAAATAAATTAACATAATTAGGTATAAGCGCCTTCAATTAGGAACGCTTAACCGTATTAATTTTATTTATGTAAAGCTTAATAAGAAATATAGTCTGCAATAACGTAGACAACAAGTTTATGCTTACGTACAGAATATACTAAATTCCACGTGACAGCAGCCTTTCTAAGAATATTAAAGTTATTCAACTGCCACTCGCCTACCCTGCTAATAACATTAAACGTGACCCTCTAGCTCTGGAGTCACGAGACTTGTTGACTGAGTACTTTATTAACTTTCAACTTTTTAAAAGTAATAACTCTATTCAAGTAACAGTAATTATCACGTGTAAAATAAATTGCTATTATTAAATTAATCTAAAAAAAAATGATAAAACCAAAATAAAAAAATTAATAAATAAGGAATTATCATTCATAATTAATTTAGCCAAGCAAACCCATTGCTAACAAAAATTTTTAATATTCGATATTTTGATATTCGTAATATCGATTACGATAAAGCAATCGCCTATTTTTTCAGGCGGGGCTTAACGTCCAACAACCAATTAGGTGTCGTGGACGGAGGCGACTAGCAAACATACTTTATTATTTCTCATTTTACCATTAAATAAAATCCAAGGCGAAGACCGGGAATCGAACCCAGTACCACAATGCACATTAGCTTTGCAGGTCTAGTCTCTAATCGCTCGGCTACCGTGGCGCTTACCATTGCTAATAATTTTGCGGTGAATTGAGAAAAGTTTTTGAAAGTGTTGAAAATGCATTGTGCAATACGCTTTTTTGCACTGTTACCAATATAAGTAGACTAAGTCTCCTCATCACTACTGGGGATGATAGTTTCCCTCCAACAGTAGTAACTGCCCAGCCTTCTTAATCTTCTTTGAATGATGGCTTGACAGTCCGGTAGGAGATGTATTTGAAAGTCTCCTCCCCAAGGAAGAGATTAAGGAGATACCAACTTTTTCAGCTCCACGAGAGTCAGCATATGAAGCCAATACATCCTTTCGGTTATAATATCCCAACATCTTTTCCTGCCTTAAGACTATTCCACTGCCTTAACTCTGTTGATTCCCTTCTCCTGGTGGGACCTTTGGCTTTTCTAATAAAAGGGTCAAGACTTAAGGAGGAAGTAGGCTACTCCATCATCTTATTACTTGATCTGGTCATCAAATAAGGAAAATGATAATTTTTGAGTAGATAAATAAGTGAATTCAACATTTTAGATACGGGCTAGTAAAAGATAAACACATGCCATTTTAATGCACTAGTTTTTGGTTTAGAATAGAATTTCATTTATATACAGGATGTTTCAGGGTTAAGTGTTTTCCTAACTGAAAATATGAATTTAGTACCTCAAAACAAGAACAAATTTTCCTATGAAGGTATGCCCGTAAACGCTTTGTTTATGAGATATTCACGTCTAAAGATTTTAGAACGAATGATAAATTGATTGTATAACTGCTAAAATCACCTTGTATCTCTAACTGCACATACCAATATTGACATTTTACGGAATAATACCATCTGGAATTTGCACTGTGCACTTTCTAAATAATAACTCTTTCTCAATAACATTTATCAGTTTGACGCTTTTACAGAGTTTGCATCATTATGCATCGCATTTATTCTGACAGTGAATATGCCGATATGGTGTTTGTGTATGGTTTTTGCAAGGCTACCCATTGTGAATATTCCGTGCGATCGCTTCTCGGCCTTTTGGCTAAGATCAAAGTGTAGTATCTGTTCTTATCAGCTTAATCTCTGGTACGGCTTCCATAGGACCTGCGAAGCTAATATGTATTGTGGTACTGGGTTCGATTCCCGGTCATAGGCCTTGGATTTTATTTAATGTTTAAAAATGAGAAATAGTAAAGTATGTTTGCTAGACGCCTCCGTCCACGACAACTAATTGGCAGTTGGACGTTAAGCCCCGCCTGAAAAATAGGCGATTACTATTCCGTGCGATTTCCGAATAAAAGATTACCATACAAGACTATCTTTAGGTCCACATTTCAATGTCTTAGAGTACACTGGCATATTTGCTTTAATGCCACGAGCTGATGGAGCTCTTGCCCCTTAATGAAATGAAAGGAATGCGACAATATTACAATATTTTGATGATAATCCGTCCGCCAGTGTACGAAGAGCTACAGCTGAATTACATATTACGCCAACTCTCTAAAGAGAGTAAGGAGAACTCTCTTTGAGGATGGACGTCACCCATAGCGTTATCAACGACATTTATAACCTCAAGAATTCTATCAAAGAAATTTTTACGATTGGTATTTAAATCAAGTTGATCTTAAGCCACAATGTTATCATCTCTGGATGCTCGAAAATCCTCATGCAATTCGTGAGCACCATTTTCAGCGTGAGTTTCAGTGATATTAGACAATATTTTAATTGGTCCGCATTTCTTACCACCTATTAATTTTTTTTATTATAACCTACCTAATAATAATTCATAAAATGGAAATCTTTAGACATGAATATCTCATAAACAAAGCGTTAACGGGCATACCTCCAGAGGAAAACTTTTTCTTGTTTTGAGGTCCTTTATTTTTTTTATTTTTTTTTTTTTTAATTTATTTAGCCATTTACAATCTGTATAATTCACTATACAATAAGTAAATAAGGAGATAGAAGTATAGAGGCGTGAAAGGCAGGAGGAAAGAAACTGCCCAGCGGCAGCACTTTCTACAGGATATTTATTTTAGGCCTTCAGACTGCGAGGAAGTCGCGGGGCCACTGGCGATTCAGTCGGCGAGGAGGATTGTCAGGAATATCAGAGGAGGCGAGAGACTGTACTAGAGAATTGGAGCAAGTGGAGAGAGCACTATGGAATTTTTGATATTTAGTCTTGGCTAACTGGTGTACGAAGGGGATGTTGAGGTCGTTGTGTAGAGTGAGGTTAGTCACGTAGAAAGGAGCGTCAGCTATCTGTCGGAGGAGTTTTGACTGAAATGTTTATACAGTCCGTACGTTTGTAGGTTTGGCTGAATCCCACAGCTCTAGTCCGTAAGTCCACATTGGTTTGAGGATAGTACTGTATATTAATCATTTGAGTTCAATAGGTAATTTGGAGCGTCGTCCAAGAAGTCTGTAAAGTAGTTTCGCACGTTTTATCATAGCTTGTCTTTTAAGTCTAGTGTGTGGGTTCCACGTGAGTCGCTTGTCTATGTAGAGCCCAAGGTAGCGCACCAGATCTGTATGAGGAAGAGTATTGCTGTTGAAGAGGACAGGTGGACAGGAGCCCCGCCGGAGAGTAAACGTGGCATGCTGGCATTTCTGTGGGTTCATTTTAATCCGCCACTTCTTTGCCCAGGATTCTATTTTATGTAAGTGTGTCTGTAATTTGTATGAAGCTGATGTAGGATGTGTACTTGTGGAAAGTATGGCTGTGTCGTCTGCATATGTACAGAGTAGTGTAGAGGGTTGTACAGGTAAGTTTTGAGGTCCTAAATTCATATTTTCAGTTAGGACACTTAGCCCTGAAACACCCTGTAAGTACTTATATATTTACATTATTTAGTATTTTATTTTAATTGTTACATTGCAATAACCTTATCCATTCCTAATATGTTTGTCGGCTTAAAATAAAACACCTTCACTTGCAAGGGAAATTTGACCAATCGCAGTGGTTACTCTCCCGGCAGAAATTGCTGACTAAATTATTCCATTCTGGTACAAGTCTGAACCTGCAACTTGTCAGGCAACACTTCAAACACGATCTACAATGTGCAAGGAAGGTCTTGCTCCATTTCAATCCTCGTAGTATGTAAATGATGACATTCACTGCATGTTGTTGTCTAGCGAAAATAATTTATTACAAACTATAATTAAGTGGGTTTAACTCACAATATCCTATCTAACAAGCCAACTGACTTGGTGTTTATTTGAATCGTCACTTTCTAAACAATTGTTTTTTCTCAAAAATAATGCCTTAAATTATTTTGATTGGGAAAAGATGGCGTTTGCCATTTATTTTATTTTAAGATAGTTATATTTGAAAAAACAAGAGCTGGTTGTTGCTCAGTTTTGTCAGAGAGATTGATGTCTGCCTGTAGACAGGCTATTACTGAATCTTAGTACTTAGATTAGCTACCACTGTTTGCTTTCTTTTGGGATAGTTGTATGAGCGTTGCAAGCTAGGAGATGGATTTGATCTCATCCCCTTTCTAATTTTATAATAGTGATGAATGGTGATGGAGTAGAATCATGGTAGAACTCTAACTTATTAATGCTTTTAGTTTTAAGATATGTTTTCTTAAAATAATTGTTTTTTTCAAATCAAATAATTTTGGCGTTAAGAATTACTTGTTTACTTAAATAACTTAGTTTAACAATCAACGCGACGCGATCTTTTCACAAATCACTGCGATAGTTAATCAATAATTGCTCGTCATCAATCATTAGAAGAAAAAAATAAAAAAGTACTGATCAATAAATTTATCAACAGAAATAGTGAATTCACAAAATTAGAAACTTCTAACAGACAAATGATTACCTTGGGGTCACGGATTCTGTCTGATCTTTAGAAATTACCCTTAGTTCAAACGCAATACTCTGGTTGAATGAGAATGGGCCGCCGTTTCTAGTAAAAGGTGGGTTGAAATAAATTATTCAGAACTGGTTGCTATTTGGGTCTCTACTTATCTCTTTTCATTCCTTGAAAAGTCTCCTCATATTTGAAGAAAAATCAAAGAGATAAGATTTTAAAAAAATGAAATTAAAAAAAAATCACTTAACTTGATGCTATGTTGAATGAAGAAAATAAATGTCATTTTAAATTTTGTATTTTTAGATTCAACTAAAGAAGATTTTGTATTTTTTAACTTTTTCATAAACTAATGACAAACTAACAAAATGGTTCACTATCTTTCAATTCCCGGCGAAAGAAAGAACTCAAACTATCAAATTTTCTAATATGCCACCAAATATGCGCTTGTAAATACAGGGGTCCCAAGCTATATGGATAACGACTTTTTCTCGAAAACTAAGATAGCTAGAAAAAAAAACCTAAAAAATACGTGTTCCCTTAGCTTTTTTGTTAGAAATCCAAATTTAATTTGTAAATTTAGATTTCGGTGCTTCCAGAAGCGAGATACAGGCACCAACTTCATTTTTTCAAATGGGGAGGTGCGGTTTTTATTCCTCTATTTTTTTTAAAGAAAAATTTACTTGAACGGTTTTTTTCTGTGAGCGATATTTTACAAGTTATGAATGATAACATGATTCTAATAAGAAATGTCAAAATGATAATATAACTGTTTTTTGATTGATTAAGAAGAAAAGTATTAAAAATTTTACTCATTAATATTACAGATCATGCTCGAACTGGCCTCCACCATTAGAGATGCATAGACATGCTCTTTCCTGCCAATTGTCCCTTACTGCCAAAGTAATAGATTCGGCTTTAACCGAATTACAGGCATCTATGTTATTATTCTCTGCTTTAGTTCATGCAATCCCGGCTTGATTCTGATATACCTAAATTTAGAAATGCTTTTAGGTAAGCAGAAATAAGAAAAGAAAGACAAAAGTTATGAATAATCACCTTGTTTTTCAGGTATCCCCAAAGGAAATAGTCCTTAGGTGTCAAATCCGGTGAACGAGGTGGCCACTGAATCGCCCCTCATGTCGATATAACACCATCAGGCATGTAAAGAGATATCTCGATAGGAAATTTGATGGGCGTGTTATATCGATGCGGGGGACAATCCAGTGGCCACCACAATTTAAATTTGGATTTCTAACAAAAAAACTAAGGGGACACGTATTTTTTAGTTTTTTTTTCTAGCTATCTCAGTTTCTGAGAAAAAGTCGTTATCCATATTTCTTGGGTTATACCCTGTATATATTCTATAAAAGTTACCACATAAGAGTTTTTTTTGTCTCTACAGAATCTTCGCAAACAACTGAACGTGGTCTTGGCAGATGGATATTTTTACCAGAGAGGATTGCACTTCACCACTTGTGTATTTATTTGAAAGAAGTGAAATCTTTTGAGGAAATATGACAATTGAATGGTAATAATTGGAGTTAGAGGAAGACGTGACAGTTTCAGTAAACTTAGATATTACCTAAAGTTTGTTCAGGCGGGCTTTTAAGTCCAGTAGTCATGGACAAGAGAGGAATACGAGTGATTGTAGATGGATGGCCACTCTATCTCAAAAGCAAAACAGTGAGGAATACAAAATACATCTAAAGCATTTAAAATAATATAATTATACATTTATTGAAAATGAAGGCAGTAGTTGAAAGTAGAATTTCAAAATAAAGAAAAGAATAGAATGAAAGATTACATTTGGTTCTAAAAAAAAGAGTAAAAAGTAAACAAAAATGCAGCTGTCGAAGTTTACTGGGAAGATCATGTTTGTTTATGTTTCCAAAAGTTTTTCACAGCATCCAGAACAAAATATTTATTTAAGTCAACATAAAAGAAAGTTCTACTGCCTGAAGTTGTCACATGTAGATACTCTGATATTTCACGTCACTGTAACATATGTATATATAGATAAACTTAAAACTCTTTGTGCTACTTTTCACTCACTCTGTTAATAGCTGATATAAATTCTGTAAAATAGGATTTAACTCTACAAGAATGACTTTACAGTATATATAAAGTTTTTAACTTGGGTTTTCCAAAAACCCCTTACGTTCTCATTTGCCTCGGAGCTTTATATTAAATATAACAATAACAGCCACAAGAATAACTTAAAATGTTATTAGCAACTAGAAGTTCAAAATATTTTTATTTTGTTATAAATATAAAAAATTAACTTTAATATTAAATATATTGGAAAACTTTTTCAAGAAAACCGAAAGATTGGCAGATTGGATTTCCTTAGAGGTAAAGATCTTTGCCAGCAGGCTGCAAGCCTCATCTCTGTGTTTTGTCATTATCAGAAAGATAATAAGAGTTTTTGAGAGGAGAAAATAATTTCAGAATCCATGATGGTGATAATAAGAAAGGAATGCTTATAACTGAGACCCTCTTTTGGAGTCTTAGGGTACGTTTACAACGGAGCTGTGAGTATAGATGATAGCAGAGATGATAACTGATAGAGTAATATATAATCGCTGATTAGTGTGCACAACAGAGCTGTGATACATGCAACATGTCCGAGAAGTGAAGAAGAGTTTTTATGTTCAGCAGCAACAAAAAGGTATATTTTAAAGAAAAAACGCTTTAGAAAATATCATGTACATCCCATAAATAAAAAACGAAGTACTTTGGGCGAATTTCACTATTTATATAAGGAACTTAGAAATTATCCGGATCGTTTTTATTAATATGTGAGGATGGGTCCAACCACATTTGACTAAATTTTAGAAAAAATAAGGTCAAAATTAAGAAAACTTTGGAAAAATTGTCATGGAAATCCTATAACCATAGAAGAAAAACTAGTGATTACTCTTAGGTTAGTAATGATTTTATTGAAAAAAAACAAATAAATACACATGAAAATAAATGTAAGCACGATTTAAAAAACAAAATATTGTTTAAAAGTAAATAATAAAAAATAATGAGTAAAGACAGCACTAAATAATTTTTCTACCTCCATTTTGAAGCTCCGATACTGGAATTCAGCTAGCAGAAAAATGAAAAATTCAATTCTATCATCTATGCTCGTTTATAGCAGCGAGTATGAGTCACTAGTCGAAGCTTCGTTGTGCACGCTCACATAAGAATGTACTAGGTTATTCTATAAGCGCTGATGCATCACTGCTATCATCTCCGCTATCATCTATACTCACAGCTCCGTTGTAAACGTACCCTTAGGCTGGAAACATGAGTGGAGCGGTGAGCAAAGTGGCGATGATAGTTGCTTCAAAGAGACCGACCAGCAGTGAGCAAAGAGTCGCATGCACATAGTGACCGAGTTTAGTCGTGTTTCTCCTTTCGACGAGACATTATGGTGGAATAATTTCTATAAGAAAATTCTTCCTTGAAAATTTGGTATTTATGAGAGCGAAGAAATCAAACATGTCACAACGCGTTGCTCTACTCTCTTTTGGTAGCGTTGCTCTATCTTCGCTTTGCTCTCCAATATGCGTGGCCCTATATGTTAACTATATGTGTTTGTATTCGGCGCTTTGCTCGCCGCTCCACTGTTTCCAACCTTACTAGAATTTTATTCAATAGAAACAAGTTAAATTTATATTTTTGTTTCAATAATGATCTAAGACTGGAGGAATATGACGTAAAAGATGAGAAATTATGGAATATTTATCGATTTGATGAAAGGCAATGAATTGTCCATTAAGATGGATATTGTTAGACAAATAATAAGGAGCATTGATGAGTACTCGTGGCATATTGGATTGCATGGAATGGATTGGTAGAGATTGCTATGCTTAGCGGCACCCCAGCGCCCAAGTAGCCCCCCAAGCACGTAGGTCTACGTAGGCTCCCAGTTAGTAGTTCTACAAAGGCCCGCAGTACATAAGTCGCAGTAGATTTTACTGAGTCGGTTTGTTTTATCAAATCTGTCGGATAAGTCTTTAAAGCAAGCGATATCATCTTTTGGTGTACATTATTTTCAATCGCACACCAGGGTCCCAAGGTTGCCTTTTGTTCCCCAAGTTAGAATACTCTGTCAGAAGTAGAACCAAGTGTTACTTAAGTTAAGATCAGGACAAGAGTAGTGTCAAAAGTGTACATGTCGTGTAATGATTACGGAGTATTTTTTTTTTATGTAAAATAATTTGGCCGAACTGTGTATTGCTTCGGTGATTCTAGAAGAGTAGGAATAATATTACAGTAATTTTTACAATGGTTGCGAATATATTGTGAAAATTTCGAACTATGAAGAATATTTATCAATTAGAAACATGAGAGTCTGCAAGTTCTGCAAAATTGTTTACAGTATTTTAACATTTGAGCCCAATATCCATTGCTCAGACAGTTCAAGACATGCCAATCTTAATACAACTGAGTTAGGAAATGTTCTATTCATAAATAAACACGAAACTTCTGAATCTATCTACCAGAGGATTGTTTTTTTTTTTTTATAAATATAACTTTAATGCAATTATTCGCGAATAATAAAGTCCCAGCTGTAAAAAGAAAAGTATCTTGGCGTACAGTTACTAAAGAATATATGCAAATATTATTAAAGAAATTCTATCTTTAATATTATATAGATATAGAAGGCGCAAAAACTTTCTTCCCAACTTTATATCTCTTTGTCTGTGCCCAGTTCGCCGCCATCCTTAGTAATTAAGTCTAATTCTGGTGAACGCCTAGTAAATAACCTAAAACGTGAGCAGGAATTCTCATTAACAAATTTGCAATTCATACAATATAGCCTTTAAAATTGCTCAGAAATTGTTATAGCGGTTTGCAAAGAGCTGTTTAGTAATACATTAACAACATTTCATAACAATTAAATATTCTACGAATTATTTTATTAAAAACCCATTGGATTATTTGGTGAGGAGCTGTCTAAATAGTGTAATAAACACTTTTGTTTCAATTTTAATATTATTCTTTAAAATTACGGATGGCACATGTTAACCCAAAGTTACACTGTTGAAGGGCACACTTTTTTGAGAAGGTTGAATCTTTTACGTACCTAGGGCCTGAAATCAATAATGAAAATAGAACGATAATAAAGGCACAGAAGCGGATCATGGCATCAAATCGTGCATACTTTGCGCATTTAAAGTTATGTAGATCTCGACTATTGTCACGATCAACGAAAACCAGACTCTTTATGACCTTGGTACAGCCAATCCTGACGTAAGCTACTGAGATGTGGACAGCCACTGCAGCCATTGCCAATGCATTAAAAGTGTTCGATAGGAAAATACTTAGAAAGATATTTAGGCCCTGTCAGTGAAGAGAGTGTACGAGAAGGGAGGATTAGAACAAGTAGGGGCTTCTATGACCTATAATCAGTGATGGCATCCAACCGGTTCGCGCGAACCGTTTTATAAAATTATGAAACCTTAGGGAGCCGATTATTACAAATAAATGAATTACTCTTGCTTCAGTATTGAATCGTACGCCATGCCCTGCAGTATTGCAACTGAAGTCTGCCTAAGTCCGGGAGCCGTACAAAATTGCAACCGTGCCGTAATCTGTGTCACAAAATAGTGTACACTATAGTTGAAAAAGTGGTATTTTTAACCTCTTGCGCTATTTTGGCGTTCAATGTACGTCTTTGATAACTTTCTTCTGAATACTGAAAATAACGTTCATCGCACGTCTACTAGATTTTCTGAGATACTGTACTACTTGCTACATTTTATTATTTTTCGTGTTGGTAATACTGCACTTAACTCTTAACTAAACACCGTTATTCGAATGTATAATAAATTAAAACCTGGTCAGTATAATAATAGTTTCATTGTTATTTTTAGTAAGTATTATCCTTATTCAGATCCCTAAAATGGGATAATGATAGTGAAGGCAGTGATTATTCGACCATTCTCAAAAAGAAAGCGAGGATGGAGGAGACTGGTAGTGAATCTAGCGATACTGTTTGTTCTTTTCGGAAAAAATCTCGAGAATTTCAGACGAAGAAGAAGGAACAGTTTGGGCGTGGAAAAATGGACCAAACTATAATAAAGTATGGCATTTCTCGAGAATTTCCCGGTATAGAGAAATCAACGCTTGAAGTTATGGGTCAAAAATGTTACACCGTTACAAGTAGTCAATGCTATATTGAAAGCATATTTTGTTTTTTCTTTTTCCAGTGGGATGGGCACACATTTTTGTTGATTAATTAATAGCGAAAGAGGTTAATGCAAAGTGAGACCTAGGTAAGTGATTTGTTTTCACTCTTAAAAAAATAAAGAATAGATTCCTGGATAACACTTGATTTTATGGAACCGGTTTCTAAAAATTTAGGATGCCATTACTGTCTCCTGTATTCCAACAATGATGTGTGTACAGTTTGTAAAGTTAAAACGCATTGAGTGGCTAGGCCAAATCATGAGAACCACCAGACGACTGCAAGGCCCCCCAAAAAAATACTCCAAGGAAAGGTATTTTCCGCAAAACGGGGAGGTAGACTCTGAAGGGGCTGGTTGGATGATATGTTGGACGATTTGGAGAGTCTAAATGTGACAAACTGGAAGGAGAAGACATGGATAGAGATGCGTGGAAGGTAGTTCTTTTGAAAGCCAAGGCCCACCCGGACTGTGGAGCTCTGTAGAAGAACAAGAATGTAATGAAAAAAAGGAAATATATCGTTTTTTCTTCGTTTCCAAATTTCATTTTCCTCATCCAAACAACATTTTGCAGTTACTTATCATAATAATGATATGCCAAGCAAACTACTTGAATTTTGACACTTTCTCTGACCGAAAATGATGTGATTCCTAAAATTCTAATTTTCAAGGCTGATCAGAAAGTCAAAAATGAGCACAAGAAACTCATGAACTCAAATGTTCGGTGTTAGCAATAAACCACGAGAAAGATAACATCTGTTTGGGATGTAAATAACGTCTCTTACACATTAAGTATAAATACATTTTTGTGAAAATTGAAAGCGATAAAAAAAATAATAATAAAATAAAAATAACATTACCGGTGCTGGTATTGCCATCTTGGATGCCGCACCTGCCCAGCAGTAGAAGAGATAGGATGCTGAGAGAGCCGGCAAGGAGCCATAGCCTGCTCAAAGTTCGTAATCCCCAAACACGAACTTGTTTGCTCATCCTGTACAACGCAAACAAAAAGAATAGTAAATATGCAAAATTAAAGTTAATGGGAAATTATAAAAGTTCAATTTTGTTGTTTAAGCAAAAAGAAAAAAGAAAAAAATTATAAAAACCCTTACGCTGCAATAAATTCACAATAAAACACACAATTATGAATAGAAAAGTAATTTTATCTTTATAATAGATTAAATATTCATTGAACTTAACTAGATTAATGTTTTGAGGTTTCTGAACAGCAAATAATCATTTTTTTGAAGACGTACAGTGCTTAAGTCTGGAAATTTTGAAGAGTTAACGATTTGAGCAACATAAAATTTTATAATATTGTAACGGCACAATTTTTTTTTTTTTTTTTACTCATTTATTTAGTTACAAGCAACAATGATGACAAAATCAACATATCACACTCAGAATGGAGAAGTTACCCAGCTGTAACATTCCAATAACTTTCTACTGACTCTCTTCATCAGAGAGGCTATCACGAGGCCACTGTCTTCCTAAGACGTCTGGAAGTGTTGTCTGGAAATGTTCTTGAAGATAGATGTTGTACAAGTGGATTGTGATGTGTTTGAAGGTTAAGATGGAATTTTCTGTAACGTGTTTTCAGCAACTTGTGTGACGAAAGGAATGTTCAAATCTGTGTGAATGGTTTGATTGGTGACGTAGAAAGGAGCCTTTACTATAGAGCGAAGAGTTTTAGATTGCAAGGACTTGATCCTTTGCAGATTTGAGCGTTTGGTTTGAACCCCACAGTTCGATGCCATAAGACTGGATGTAATATACTTACATATATAACTCTTTTGTTGTCCAGAGTGAGTTTTGTCCTGTTGTCGAGTAGTTTTTTCAGTTGTCGGAAGCGTCTGTTGAGTTCTGTTCTCCTTAAATCGTGTATGAGAGTTCCATGTAAGTCTTCTGTCAAGGTAAAGCCCAAGGTAGTGGACTACGTTGACTACTGGTAAAGGAATTAAATTGTAAAAGACAGGAGGAAGAGTGATGCGTCGAAGAGTGAAGGTAATATTTTGAGATTTAGTTTCGTTCAGTTTGATAGCTCATTTTTTGAACCAATTTTTCTAAGGAGGTGAGGTGAGACTGAAGGTTTCTGTGAGCTATTAATGGATCTTTGTTAGTAGATAAGATGGCAGTATCGTCAGCATAGGTGAGAAGAGTAGTTTGAGGATGATTATGTATGTCTGAGGAGTAGATTGTGTACAGAATGGGGCCTAGTATGCTGCCTTGCGAAACTCCAGCGTCAGCATGGCTGAATGGAGAAAGAATAGTTCCTACCTTCACTCTAAAATGTCTGTCAGTTGACATACTTGAGTATGATGTCAAAATGAGGAAATAGGTGACTGGAAGGTTGGTCTTGAGCTTCCAGAGAAGTCCAGTGGCACAAAATGTTATTTAAAAAAACAACATAAGAAGTTACCACGGAATATAATTTTGTTAGTAACCAATTACGCATTCAAGTATTAGCAATCGTATGTTCCTTAATCGCTATAAAATCGACTGGGTACCCAATATGTGCCCTACTCGATAAAAGTATTTCAAAAAATGGTTTTAATTATTTTTCTCCATTTAAAAATGTGTTTCCTCGTTTTTAGCCACAAAAATAATAAGAGAAGAACTCCATCGTTGGATACCCTCGCGGAGTTCTCGGAGTTCGAAGCAGATGCCGGCCCTTACATTTTCCCTTCCTAGGAGCTTCTTTCAGCTCACTGTACGGTGTGCTGTCCAGAAAGATGAAGCATCTCCTGTGGCCGGATGTGCATTGTAAAAGGTTTGGGCGCTGATGACTTCAGATGTTGATGCCCTTAAATTAAATGATAAAATAAAAATATTTATAATTGCAATTCTTTATTTCAAAGAAGAAAATACAAAGATAGAAATCTAAAACTCAATACTTATCAGAAATCAAACTGCAGTCTCTACGCAACTGAATAAATAAAATAAAGGAATCAACGATGATGGCATACGTCAAAAATTCGAACACTAGTCTCAGGCCCTAAGTCGGGGGTCCCCAAACTTTTTACCCAGGGGGCCAGTTCACTGTCCCTCAGACCGTTGGAGGGCCGGACTATAAAAAAAAAACTATGAACTAATCTCTATGCACTCTGCACATATCTCATTTTAAAGTAAATTAACAAAACGGGAACAAATGGAATATTTCAAATAAAGAACAAGTAAATTTAAATCACCAAACTGCCCAGTATTTTTGTGGGAATTATGGACCTGCTTTTGGCTAATGAGATGGTCAATGTCCGGTTTAGTTATAGTGCTTCGCCTTTCTTCCTACTTCTGCTGTTATTTTACACTGCTACCGGAGCCGTGACGCATGCGTCCCGCGTCATCGGAAGTAGTACTGTACATGAGCGATGCAGCGCTTTGCGGCACCGCCACATTTAGTGCTCCTCTCACTGACCACCAATGGAGGAGTTGCCCCTTCCGGAAGTGCGGTGGGGGGACGGATAAATGTCCTCAGGGGGCCGCCGCATGTGGCCCGCGGGCAGTAGTTTGGGGACCCCTGCCCTAAGTTTTGTAATCAATGTGTCTTGTAACTTAGAATAGAGATATTTCCCTCAATCGATCTTCTTTATATTTAGAAGCGAATTAAATCTTTATTACTTACAAATATTGTAAAGAAGTGTGCAGCAATGGTGCAAAGATTGTCCTATTCTTCCATTCTGTGACTTTTCTCTGAATTCGTTATGACTGCATAGAATACTCAGAATTCCATCCGACTTCTAGATTGTCAGAACAGTTAAAATCAATTGTCTTTTTTAATTGGGTTATAATTTCGTGGATTGAGAAATGTGGGAAATGAGTTAGATGGACCAGTTAATCACACAATCCGTGTAAAAACTATGGTAAGGATTCCTGACTTTTCAGGATATATGGATTTCTATCTGGAATTGATTTAAAGTTCTCATAGCCAGGTTAGAAGTTACCATCCCATAACTTTTACTATTATTGCTAAGCGTGGCTTCGATGAATCATGACGCTAAATTATCTTTTACAAATTTTAGTACATCCGAAAGTACCAAGATACATCTATACATTTTCTTTATACCCGAAACACAATCATATTTTTTAAAAAAAATGGGCTAAAATATTTAATTCTTAGTTTCGAACATTAGGATCGTAATGTTCCATATCGTTGAGTAAATCTGAACTGACTGGTCATGAAAAACTACTCTTAAATTTGAAATGCTGCTACGTTCTCTAACTACGCAGTGATGAGGAACAAAAAATGAGAATTTTCATCTGGCGAACAGAAATGCGATTCATATTTAAACATTCAATGATAAAATTCGGAGCACCTAATAATGTTCTAACATTTCTGTTTTGTTCTCATTATTCATATCATTGTAATATTTTTCGAATCAATAAAATTTAATTATTATTATTATTTATTATTATTATTATTATTATTATTATTGTTATTAAAGTCTAACTTCTTACCTTTTACACATTGTCTTCCTAAATGGTGTGTATTTAGCTTCTTGGTACTTTTTAATGTACGTAATTATTACAAAGAAAACATCACTTCCTTAAGTTTTTTTTTTTTTTGTTTTCTTTTTTTGGCATTGGCTTCCGCCATACAGCCAGCATCGTCTAGGTGCTTATCACTAGAATATCACTTACTCTCCATTCTTACCTACAAATACATTCGCTTCACACATTCATCATTCTACTATATACCGCTATTTACATAAACTACTGCTAATGGATGCACTCTGTGCTCCTGCCATCCTTCTCGCTTAACCAAAATTAAAATCACGTAATCGTTCTCTAAGCATTTTGTTCCATTCATTCTAATTCGGCTATAGCTTCTAAATACATTCATATTTCATTGCTAGCTCTGCTATCGACTTAAGTACATAACTGTTGGTGGAGAATATAATGTCTTCGTAGCGAAATGGTGCATCTAAATACCTGTATATATCGTCAAACATTCGTTTCCTTTCTACCACATAACGTGGACATATCATTATTAGATGTTTGAAATCTTCCTCCTCATTGCAATCTACGCAAAGAGGAGAGGACCTTTTGTTGATCCTGTGTAGATACGATCCGCACACCGCGTGGTTCGCTCTCAGCCTGCTTATTGTCGTAACAACCCATTTATTAGTGACAGTTCCCTTAAACCATGGTTGTCTAGGTAACTGATCTGCCATAGTTTTATAGAATCTACCTTTATCACCATTATTGTAATCTGTCTGCCATTTTTGTAGTGCTGCTTTTGCAATTATACCCTTGATATCGGTGTGTGGTAATTTATAATTAGCCATTTCCCCACTATTGGTGGCTTCCTTTGCAAGTGTATCAACAATTTCATTCTCTTTTATACCACAATGACCTCTTACCCACAAAAAATTAATGCAGACTCCCTTCTCTTTAAAAATGGCAATAGTTTCTACAATCTCTGCGATAATGTGATTCATTCCTGTAGACTGGTAGTGTATATGTGATAATTTACACAACGCACTCTGGCTGTCACTAATAATGGTATATTTTTTCTCCGACAACGAATAAATATATTTTAAAGCCGTTAAAATAGCAATTAGCTCCGCTGTATAGATGGACGCCTCATCTTCTAATTTAATTATCGTAAAATAGTTCCGAACCGGATCATACACAGCACTTCCGACTTTATTATTGATTTTGGACCCATCTGTAAATAAACGATATGAGCCCGGATAATGGGAAGAAATGTAATCTTCGAAGGCCGCAGTTCTCATCTTTTCCGGTACCTTTATCAAGTCGAAGGAAGTGTTAACACTTAATTCGCTCAATAAATGTTCGTATTTTAAGTTGTACACATCTAACTTATTATTCGAATATACCTTATCTCTAAAGGTAGAGATTCTAATAAAACTTTCTGTGTAAATGGGGCCTTTCTTTTTCCTTAAGTTGTACTTTAAAAAAGAAATATTCACAAAACTCTTCGTCCGGTGTAAATATTGAATTTCCTGTATATAAAAAAATATCTCTAAGATTATTTCTAAAATGCTAACCGTATTATTTCATATTTGAATTAGCTATATTGCGTTTTTTTTTTTTTTTTGTTTTTTTTGGTATCAAACATTTCTTTTAATAAATTTTTGAAAGATCTAATTTAAGGTCTAAATTTTCAGCAGTAAATTGAAATTAAGACCCTTTGTCCAGAAGGGCTATCGTACAGAACGATTCATTGTCATTAATAACGTTAATTATCGCAGTTGTGAAACCTATTAGTATATTATTGGTTCTCGAATAGTGTGGCTTCTGAGTTCTGACCAAATTATTACCACATTTCTCTGTACTGGATTTAACGGTTTAGCTTGGGTGTTAATATGTATGGAAAGGGGAATAATGTTTTTATGTCAGAATTCAAACAGGTTACTTGTTTTTTTTTTATTCCTTTATACTTTGTAGTCAGCTAAATTTACTTATTTATTTATTTATTTTCAATTTTTCACACAATTTAAATTCTCAGAACTTTAATTTTTAGAATTTATGATTTTATTTCTAAACGAATGGTTTTTACTAGATTGGTATTGTTTCAAAAAAGCATAATATGTAGCTCATCTGAAAAAGATTTAGTTATTTGCTGGGCTATGTCCAGACCAATGATCTTCCTTAAATCTTCCTTAAAAGTATTTAGTATTACTTTGAGAACATTTAACAAATCGTGAGTGTCTTTTCTAACGACTTTTTGCGGAAACACAGCCAATCAATTCCTACCCAGATCATTAGTTCGGCTTAGAGTCACTAGACTGTTGAACATCAACAGTACCATCGGGTTGTTGACGCTGTCGCCACCTACCTATAGCTAAGACAGTTTAGGGGCCTTTCTGGACGTGACTTTCTTGGCCTTCGACAGAGTCAATGCATCCACGCGTACTACTTACTTATACTAGCTCAAAAGCAACCACCAAATACTCCATTACTTTATCCATGCTTCCTCCCTAACTAATCGATATTTTCAGGTTAGTAAGGGTTCAAATCATCCCATAGGGCTGAAGTTCCCCAGGGAAGTGCTTCGGCCCAGTTACCCAGCTGATATATATACCCATCTACTCTGAACTAAATCCTATCCTCCATCGTTGATGATTGGGTGACCCTTTCTCATAACATAAAAATAATTTGCAGAATATAACTTTTATTTAACCTTTACCTTAATGATTTTTGGGGAATATCGAGGTGTGGTCATAAATAAAAACACATTTTTTTTGCTTTATACCGTTTCGGTAATTTTTACTACCTTCTTCAGGGTATTGTAAAAAAGTCTGTGTAGTTTAATGTTTAACTATATCATCAAAACTGTATCTCTCCGTCTCCCCAAAAAATAAAAACTAATGCTCCATTTTTATTCGTAGTTTCAAAAGAGGAAATGAAATCCCAATCACCGTTGAAGCGCATGATTTGAAATCGATTAATCAAATCTGAATCTAGAAATAAAGCTTCTTTCTTTATAGCTGCACCATTTAATAGCACTGTTCTTAGTACCATTTTCTGGTTCAATTTGTGGTTGTTTTACACTCGAGAACCTCCAATTGCTGGTGACTCATGAGAGTCAACAGCCTGAGGGATCACCTTGTTCCTTATCTAAGATGAAAGATTTGGTGATAGTGTGTAGCTCACAACTGACTTTAAAAGAGTCCTTAATATTGTCCGTTGTTAGGTGTTCTCTTGAGAGATATTACCTTATTTACCCTTTATTTTTACGTAGAATTGTTGTGAGATTAAATCTAGGGTATATATTACTTTGTAGGATTTCGGTAGGACTTAATTGCAATTTTATTATATCTCTTTTGAGGTGCAGTTATTTAATTTCCTTGGCCATTATGAGTCCAAATCTGGGATCTCTATCCACAAAAGTAAAAGGCGTTTACTTTATTTTTCTATTAAAAGCGCTCTGAGCTAACTTCGCTGACTTCTTCGTAGTTTCATTACACTGTGCTAGACTAGTAATTAAAACCATTTAAATTTAAAAACGAATCTTAAAATAAATTTGCAAAGGTAACCTTTAAATTTGTTTCAAAACGTTTCATCTCGGAATAATTAGATTTAGAAATTTCAGAGAAATGGGAAGCATTAGATGAGAAGGTAATCTAAATTAAAATTTAAAGATATCATAAAATTTAAAAATAAAATAAAGAGTTAAACTGTGCTATGATGAAAAAAATGGATGCGATCCATAACATGTGATTAAATGTCGCCCAGACATACCACGTCGACCGTGGCAAAATGTCATCAAATCTTTTAACTGTTATGATTGATAAGATGAGGTCACGATAAAGTTCACTTAAATTATAGAATGTAAAATATATTATTAACTTTTAATGAATTAAATCTTTATTATAGAACGATAATTTACAAAATTTAATATGAATGGATAGAAGAATTGATGTGGTGCTAAAGTTCTTTTAGATGTTAGATAATATTTTATGAGAATGGAATGGATGGCTGCTGTTCTTTGACGAAAGAGAGTCTGTCTGCCTTCAAGCTGTGTGCGTTCTTATAAACGGAAATAGAAAATGAGTAAAAAGAGAAGAATATATATAGTTACAGAGAGAGAAAAGAGAAATGAATTATAGTCTTGTGTTGGCTAGCCTGGAGAACACTCAGCAGTAGGTTTCCTTTTCAATAAAAAGGCACAACCAGTTCTGTGTCTGCCCTACGTTCGCTCATTCATATTGCCTTCAATGTTTCATGTTTTCCCTTTCAGAATAGTCAAAGACACTCCCTACCCACTCCATTTTTTCACCAGCTTGTACTACAATATGAAACTTTTTAAGTAAATATATTATATTATATTAAATAATGAATTACTGTTCATTATTTTTGGTGACTGATTCATTATTTAAATAGGATGAAAAAATACTGCCAATTTCAGTCATATTTTGAAGCCCTGAAGATGATGACCTCTAGTCCGTAGGTCGGAAGCTCGGCATAATAAAAAATTTAAAATATGACTGAAATTGGCAGTATTTTTTCATCCTATTTAAATAATGAAATTTATTTTCTATTTAAACCCAGGTTTTTCCGTTGGAAATCTTTAAATCTTTTGAATTCTTCTTTATATATATATATATATGAGCCGTTTATTTTGAAAGCAGCCTAACTCCATTTGTCAATTTTTTCCGGTTGCCATGTACAACTTCCTGTTATTTATCAGTAAAGCATTTCAGGTTGCTCATATTCCGAGCAAATACGATAATTCTTGACACATAAGTTTTTAGAGTTAGTTCAATAATTGAACCGAGTAGTTTGAAAGTGGCCTAACTCCATTTATACTTAAATCAAGATAATAATCTATTATTGATAATGTCGGAAGGCAGTATTTAACAAGTTAACCTCAGTTTTTAGACAATTGCGTTAGTTGAATAACCAGTATATTTTTAAATTCATCGAAACGCAAACCCTTAAATATCTCGATTTGAAGATAAATGGAGTTAGGCCACGTTCAAAATAAACGGCTCATATATAAAGCTCCTAGTAAATGGAATTTATCAGCGTGAGTTCTAAAGAAGACTGATCAAATCGCAGTTTGGCAGATTCTAGAGAATACCATGGAATATAGAACCGCAAAACACCAATTGTTTAAAAAAGTCAAAATTGTTAAGTCCAAGTCTTTACAATGCCATTAAAGAAGAACTGGGTGGCCTCTTAAAAAATATTGTGCGATTGGTCAAAGCAACTATCTAGGAGGCCGAATATTCTGTCCGCATCCAATCAACTCTGACAGACTGACTCTCGGTTACCTGAAAAAAAAGTGAGACAGGGCGACCCATTGGCTTGATTTCTTTTTAATATTGCCCTCGAGAAAGTAGTTATAGTTTTGGCGGATATGGTACTTCTTTGTTTAGTGATCGACCTTTTAGTTAATGTCACCGATCTTAAACATGGATCGACAGAAAAGTTGAAAAGATCTTTTTAGGCCTTATAAAAAAGTTAAGGTTTTAAGTGAATGTGGCGAAAGCCAAGAATATGGTTGTGAGGAGCAGAAAGAAATCTGATTCCAGCTAGCGGAATATGATTCTACAAGGATAGACGGTTTTGGTTATTTAGATTCATTGGATGGGCCCACGTTATGATTATAACGGAAAAAGGAGATTTATTCTGGCAGTTAATAGGCATATTACAGGCTAATTAGGCTTTATCCATTGACGCTCATTAGCAGATAAACGAAAATAGCTCTACACAAAACGGTCACGCATTTGACACGGAAATTTGGACAATGTTCAAATTTCAAGATAAATGTGAGAAAAATTCAGCGCAAAATGTTTGACCCTGTTAGAAAAGTAGGAGAATAAAGAATTCTCCACAATACGAGGTGTGGCTATGAAATAACTAGACTATTGCTGTAAAACATTTTATTTTAAATTTATACATATTTAGTTATGAAAGCCTCGCGTTAACTTCAGGGACCCTTGTTACGCCACAGACCATCAGGAATCTATGCCAAGGAGGCTTCAGGCAATAACAAATGTAAAGGGATTGCTTACAAAATATTAGGTCTTTAGTTTTGCGTTAATTATAACATTCAGACTGAGTGTATGAATACTTATTTTGCATACAATAAATTATTTTTCTGCTTTTTAATCAGTTCTTTACGTTTATAAAAGAAAATGAGAGCATTCATCTGCTAATGAGTCATCATAGAAACAAAAGTTCAGTAGATAAAGTAAAAAAACTTAGTGTATGAATACTTTTTTTGACCACTGTATATACATGTCAGTGAATTTTGGGCGTTTTTAATTCAGTATTTGTGAAGCGTACAGTCATTAATAATATCTAAATCTACAATCTATTTGTGTAACTAGATGGAATATAAACTTACAAGTATGAAAAATAATTTATGAAGAGAGTGTTGTATATTAATTATAAGTTATGTACTTCTGTAAAATTTATTATTAGAGTTTCATAAATTTACGAAGAAGTCTGACAGTTTGATGGGAGGTCAGACAACGAAAGCTGACCAGTAGTTCGCAAACTTTTAACATAATTGTGTTAACAATTTGAAACAGCTGTGGCTCAGAAGTTACTAAGTTCGCCCTTAACTCCATTTACTAATGCATTTAATTATTATTGAAATGTTAATGTACTGTCATTCTGGCCTTTACGTCACTCAGCGAGTGCGAAGGAAACCTTGGCCTCTTTACATTACACTTAACTTGGATTCATAAAGTTTTAATAAAAGCATCCCAACTAAATGAATATTAATGGCGAAAAGGTAGTGGGAGAGAAATTTCAAATTTGACTGAAGTTTAGGTTATAATTTATCGTTTATAAATATTCTTTTGGAAATAGACTGATTGGCTTTTGACTTCAAATGTTTATGTAATTGTAATTACTTTTAATTTTTAACATCTAAATTACTTTTAGCATTTTAATGCGACTTGGTGCTTTTAAGAACACTTTTTTAACCGAGGAGATTAAGGAATCTACGTCACTGAACAAAGATCGGACAGTTTCTGCTACTCGATGCAAGGCATGAGCAATACACGTCACATGAATTATCTTAGGATAAAATACCTGAATAGATTGCCCAGCCTTGACCATGTTGGGGGCAGCATCAGAGAGAAACAAAAGAACTTTTTCGTTCAAAACTCCACTGGGCCATAGGACATGCATTGAGGCATCGAAGAATCGTGAAATGGTGGAATGATTGCATTTTTCGAGAACCTCACAGTTCAAAAGGAATGGCTTTGATTCCACATCAGCATCTCTGTCAAGTTTTCCAATAACTGCATTGGCAATACGAGGTGTGTTCAAAAAGTAACGGGAATTTTCGTTTTTTGAAAAAAATATTTATTTATTCATCTACATTAATATTGTCGCCTTCAAAGTAGTCCCCTTCGCATACAATACACTTGTGCCAGCGCTTTTTCCAATCCTCGAAACACTTCTGAAACTCGATCTTTGTGATAGCTTTCAGCTCTTTCAGCGATTCGCTTTTAATGACATCTATGCTTGTAAAACGACGGCCTTTTAATGTTCTCTTTATGTTTGGAAATAGAAAAAAGTTACATGGAGCCATGTCTGGCGAATATGGAGGCTGGGGCATCGTTAAAGTTTTGTTTTTGGCCAAAAATTCACGAACAAGCAATGAAGTGTGAGCAGGTGCATTATCGTGGTGCAAAATCCATGAATTGTTTTGCCACAAATCCGGGCGTTTTTTTCGGATTGCTTCACGCAAAAAGCGTTGAACTTGTAGGTAGTACTCCTTATTGATTGTTTGACCTTGTGGCAAGAATTCATGATGCACTATGCCATTAAAATCGAAGAACACAGTGAGCATAACCTTCACATTCGACCGCACTTGTCGAGCCTTTTTCGGTCTTGGCGATCCAGAATGCCTCCACTGGGACGATTGAGCCTTAGTTTCGACATCATATCCGTAAACCCATGTTTCGTCACCTGTTATAACACGTTTCAGTAGATCCGCATCGTTGTCGACTTCATTGAGTGACTCTTGAGCAACTTCCATTCTCCGCTGTTTTTGTTCGAAATTCAACAATTTTGGAACAAATTTTGCTGCCACACGTTTCATACCCAAAACATCCGAAAAAATTTCATGGCATGAGCCAATTGATATGGCAACATCATCAGCGACTTCTCTGATTGTGATTCGGCGATCGTTCATAACCATTTCTTTCACTTTTTTCACGTTTTCATCGGTTGTTGATGTGCTTGGACGTCCAGGTCGTTCGTCATCTTCAACGTTTTCGCGGCCATCTTGGAAACGATTATACCACTCGTAAATCCTTGTTTTACTCATAGCAGACTCACCATATGCCTTTATTAACATTTCACACACTTCATTACACTTTATTTCATTTTTTACGCAAAATTTAATACAAATTCTTTGATCCATTTTTTTTAACAAACAAAAATCGCCAAGCTCGAAAAACACGTCTAACCTTAACGGCTGCCACTTAAGAAGTAAACAATGAATATTACTGAAAATTTTATCGTACTTCAGGGGCATGTGTACCAACATAATAAAAAAAAAATTTTACAATCAGACTCTCCAAACCCGCGAAATTTAAAAATTCCCGTTACTTTTTGAACACACCTCGTATACCTGCCCTCAACGTCAGTGGTTTCATCAATTGACACCCAAATCGGTCCATCTTTGATATGTTCTCGAATTTTGGTTAGTGTATCTTTATAGATATCTTCCAGGTAGTTTTTCCGCAGAGTGCTCTCGTCAGGCATTTTTTTCCCAATATAGGTCTCTAAGAATCCTTTGAAATGAGGATTTTTAAGTTTGTGGAAAGGGATATCTGCTCTAACCAAAGCCCGACACAGATCTGTACTCAGAGTAGACTTGCTTGTTGATGGAGATGTAAGGAAGGCTTGACAGGACGTCCTCTCTTTCTTTCTGTTTTTATTCCCTATGTGCGATCCGGTGGCAATATGTTGGGTGACTTGGGAACGTTGAGAGCAAGAAACGCGCTTGTCACAAGCTGTGCAGTACAAAATGTCTCCATCACTTCGAAAAAGTTCTGCTGGAAACTCGCGAAGATATTTAGCAACCAGTTGTTTGTTTGAGGCCGATGTTCGTGGCATTTCACCAAAAAAAGAATACACTAAGTGACCGAACGAAATGAATTAGACACTTCAACGAACGAGCTGAAAGAACAGACAACGTCAGACAGCTTCAAAGAACTAGCAAGTGCCCGTCACTGTTTAGCAGCATTCTGTGTAAATTACAATAACCATTGTACCCACTGTGATTCACAGTTCCTGTCAACCACCTCCCAATTATGAAAATATGCCCAAAATGAAAAATATGAAAAAATATGTACATATTTTGATTAAATATGTAGAAATATTTATTTATTTTAATCAAATATGTATAAATATGCGATAACATCCAAATATGTGAAATAAAAGTAGACTCAAACGGCTTAAAAAGTGTCAGTATGAATACTTCTAGTTGAAAAACGTCTGTAAATTGCCTAGAAAAAAATATGTAAATACATACGAATCCGTTCCCTAGTTATAACATACTGTTCTACCTTGGTTACTGGTTGCGCATCATGAACTTGAGTGACAACCGTTTGCCTAAACTTGCGTTTTGTAGAATGAGGGGTTTGACTCAACAAGCGGGCAACAAAGTTGAGTGGAATTGGTTCACCCAATTGCAGCAATGGCTTACTTGTTATTGGCGAATCTGACTTCGTTCATTGCAATAATGAGAGGTGCATAAAACAGAGGGTACCAGATTTGATTGAAAAATGGTCTAATCATGTTCTTTCGCTCGATGTCGATAGGGCTGTTCATTCTGGCTATAGTCGCTTGTATCAGAGGTACCTCATCCTTTGACAAGTCCTTCCTAATACGTGCTACTTCTCTCTGGAACTCCTTGCCATCATCTGTACGCCATGCTCCTACCCTATCTATCTTTAAATCCCTTCTATTCAGTTATCTCCTATCTATTCAGCTTCCTCCGAAATTCTAATTGTTTTACGTAATTTATTTCCTTAATTTCTGCTGTTATTTTTATTTTCACTTTTTGTAAACACTTATTTATTTATTTATTTTCTGTTTAATCACAGGCCAAACTGTTAAGACCTCTATTTGTACCTGTATTCATTCTTAGGGGACAATTGTCCCAAAATAATAAATTTCTTTTCTATTTCTATTTTCTATATTTTGTAACAATTTTTGTAATTATTATGCAGGAGGTTATAATATTCGTACTGGCACTCCATTGTACATATGTATTTATTTTTATGTAATAAAAATCTTTCATTCATTAAGGTAAATGATCTTTCAAATAGTCTAGACCAAGGATGAGCAACACGCTGCCCGCCAAGCATTTCTAAAATTGAATTTATTTTATCGACTTTCTCCCATCAATATATTGTTATAAAATTAATTATAATAAAATGGTAGTACATACTAGACCGAAATATTTTTTTATGGCGAGTTACTTGTCGACGACGTTTTTAAACATGCAATACGAACGCGCCGCGTCTGCGCGATTTTTTTGTGACGAGATACACACCTGTCGGTGACTTGTTCAAACATGCAATACGGACGTTTCGTAAATTATTAGTAAGAGTTAATCTATGTGCGGCCCGAAAAAAAAAATTTAAATTTAAATTGGCCCATTGATTAAAAAGGTTGCTCACCCCTATACTAGTGGTTATTTAAAATTATTGTACATTTCAGAACCTCTGTAATACGTTAATTTTTCATCAAATACAGAAATTTATCTATCTATATACTGTTCTAAGCTTAAACATTTCGGAAACCAAAAGAGGAGCTCTTTATCGAAGGTACACTAACTTTATTCAAAGAATTATTTTAAATAATCCTCAGCCAAAGCTTCCAATAGATCTACAAAATCCAATCCTTCCAATCAAAAACACTCCTTACTTTGTATCTAACTCCACCTTGCACCGAGATTTCTTTGTTCCTTATGTGTTTCTGAAGCTGCTAGAACCCTTTACGCTAAATTCCTTTGCTTCAATTTCCTTAGATCCAAATTCTTTACTTTCCCAACTTACCTCATGGCCAAGAAATCCTCCAAGACGGTTGAAGCGCAGCTGGCCACCGTGGATCTTCTTCTTAATGAAGTCCCAGTGTAATAGTAGTGAAATGTTCTTCTTTGGGAGTTTCACCATTGGGTGAATTCTCCTCCACATGTTACTAATCGTGTTGTATCAGCTTCAATTGTTGCAGAAATATACTGCAGTTGTGAAAATAAATAAAGTAAAAATAAAATAATAATTCTTAAAAATAATAATAATAATATTAATAATCCATTTAATCGAGAGAGATGGGACGAGTGTATACAAGAATTGATGGGTCAATATTCGAAAATTAGATAAATTTAGCAAACCACATTAAAACTATATCATTTGTGATTAGTAGGCTTTTAATAAAATCCTTGTTTAAATTAATTTTGAGTGAGATTTTATCATGCAATAAATATTTGTGATATTAAGCAGAAATATTTATTCAACTATTTGAACTGAATAAAATTCTGTTTAAGTAAATTGAGTGGACAGATTTTAAATAATTTGAACACTAAATTTAATTCTATAATAGTAGAAGTTTTCATTAAATATTAAAGCAGAAACTATAAGAAACAATTTTGATAATGTCCTGGTCAGTAAATGGCGAGGAATCTCCTCAGTGGTCAGGCAAAGTGAAACAGAGACCACAAGTCTGGGAAGATGTATTCATGCTGTGGAAGTTGTACATCCCTTCTTAAAACAGTAGGGTCAACTGGGTGTATGCGCGCATCGTTTTTGCGGTCAGAATACCAGCGTTGGTAGCCAAGCGAGTAATTAATGAAGGGTTGCGGTAAGCTTGTACCCAAAGAGAGGAGGAATGGAGTGTGCTGGTGTAGTATGGCAGTAGCAGCAGTAGTACAAGAGCACTATGAGAGAGGTTCCTTTCTATGTTGTCTCGCTTTATGTGAGAAAGTGGAAACATGGATAGTCGGAAAGCTGCGCGGGTATGGCATCAAGCCAACGGACACACCCTCAACACCCACATGTCCTGAGGAAGTGCAGTAGAACGGTGCTGATGGTGTCCCACTGCTGACTAAATACAGAGTGGAACTACATCCAACTACCCACCGTTCCTCCACCAACACATGTTACATCTATTCCCTGCCGCGTACTCCTTGTCGCAGCGCCCAGCCAACAACTACCACTAGAGTACACACTTTCCCCTGAGGGCATGATTAGGAAAATCCAATTGAGTTGTCTCTATCCTCATTATCATTACTTGTGAGTAACTTGCCTAGTCAAGAATTTATTGCCTGAGGACAATATTCCTCAACTCCTCTTCCCTCTGAGGTCACCCCTCAATTTGTTACTCAATATTAATTCAAATATTTTATGTATTAGCCAACTTTCTGGCCAATGAAAACTGAACAAACTAATGCTAAAAGAATAAAATCAAAGTATATAAATGCATAATTGTGCTAAGCAGACGAAAATTCAAGGACTAGTATAGTTTTTTTGTTTATTAGGCGACACAAGGCGCCACGGTAGCCGAGGGGTTAGAGGCAAAACCTGCAAAGCTAATATGCATTTTGGTACAGAGTTCGATTCCCGGTCTTTAGGCCTTGGATTTTATTTAATGGTTAATAAAAGAAATTTACAGTAAAGTATAATTGCTAGTCGCCTCCGTCCACGACACCTAACATGGTAGTTGGAAGTTAAGCCCCGCCTGAAAAAATTGGTGATTACTTGGCGGCTTGGTATTTTAAATATGAAGTAACACAGTAAACTGAAAACTAATAATTTGCCAAAAAATAGTTTCCTGAACCATATCCTTCCTTAAACTGAAAATTGCCATTAAATGTGATTTAATATGTACCACTTTAGATTTAATCATTTATTTATTTTTTTTACTTTATTTATTTTCACAACTACAGTATATTTCAACAATAAGTGAAACTGATAAAACATGACACAAGTATAAACATGAGTAACGTGAGAAGAGAATTCACCCATCGGTGGAACTCCCAAAGAAAAACAGTTCACTGGCACTTACTTCATAGAGGAGATCGCGAGGCCACCTGCGCTTCAACCAACTGGGAGGATTTCCTGGTAGAATAGTAAGTTGTGAAACTAGAGGGGTTAGGATATGAGGAAACTGAGGCTTGGGACTTAGCCCAGCGGGATCTTGTAGCTTCAGAAACAAGGGGATCAAAGAGATCTCGGTGCAAGGTACAGTTAGAGACACAGTAAGGAGCATTAGCGATTCTACGGAGAGTTTTTGATTGGAAGGATTGGATTTTGTAGATATTGGAAGCTTTGGCTGTGCCCAAAGTTCTATTCCGTAAGTCCAGACAGGTTTCAGTATCATAGTGTAGATAGCATTTATTTAAAAAAAAATTAATTCATTCTATAAGTTATCACATAACAAAATATAGGTTTTAATTTTATGTAATTAAAATTATTGGAATTTCTGTAGATTAATACAGAATAGTTAAATGGTGGCGAAATTCTCTGGAATAAAAATATCAATAATCATGAAAATATTCTTTTCAAAAATGCAAGATGTTACCCATGATATCAAAGAACTATTTGCATTTTTTTCCTTTTTTGAGATATGCTATTCACGCACAAATACAGCGCCGTAATTTCCTAGTTAGAGGACTAAAACAAAAAAAATTTTTGAAAGTTTCATACAATCTTCCGCTCCCGAGAAGAGTAGAAGAGAAAAAAACCAACTTTGTCTGCAATGGTGGCCAAGAATAATTTTCAACGAACAAGGAAATAGGCAGCATCATTATCTAATGGATTCAATGAATATTAAATTTAAAGACGAATAAAAGAAAGATACATTTTTACATATTTCCTTCTCGGCCGCTTCAAAGTAGAGAAGAAAAATAGATAAATGAAACTTTCATCTTGACAAATTTCCATCGAATAAATTGTTACTTTTAGTATATCAAAGTTACGATTGAACCGTATTTAAAATATGAATTCAAAATGAAGGAAATTTATAATTCAACAGAAATATTAACATTTGTACACACAATTTAACTGAACTTGATTTACTTTTTCCGGATATTATTAAATATGGGAAAGGAGATTATGTTTCGGTCATTCGCGGCTAATTTTACTGGTCTTTTCGCTGTTTGGAACATTAATTACCTGGCATTGGATTCCATGATCCTTTGGATATTGGTTGGTAATACGGGATAGCCCATATCCTAAGCATATGAGTAGGATTGATTAGCGTTCTGCCATATTATACCACTGTTTCATAGAACTTTTCTATATCGCTATTCCAGTTCCACTTGCCATTTAATGTCATTAAAAGAAAGAATCAGTAAACATTATCTCCCGGGTTCCCTTCACCTTTAGTCTTTAAATGCGTTAACTCGGGATGGTGAGGAATTGTAAAACTAGCGCCATTTCAGGTCTAGAGGAATCAGTTCGTGTAGAAAAGAACATGGGGCGCTAGTAGCCTTGTAGTTGATGAGCCCGAAGAAGAAGAACTATTTATATCTGTTTACTGTGGGAGTTATAAGGGCCCTATTTCACAGCAAAACCATGACCCAAAAAAATTTCAACTCTCAAAATCTTCTCAACTAATGGATCTGTACTCAAGAAAAATATAGCATACTACTCAATAAAACAGAGTATGTAAGAGCACAAAATTTCATACGAAAAATCTGTTGTTTACTGTGGGAGTTATAAAGGCCCCATTTCACAGCAAAACCATGACCCAAAAAAATTTCAACTCTCAATATCTTCTCAAGTAATAGATCTGTACACAAAAAACTATAGCATACTACTCAGTAAAATAAAGTGTGTAAGAGCACAAAATTTTATACGAATAATCTATTATTTACTGTGGGAATTATAAGAGTGCAATTTCACAGCAAAACCATGACCCAAAAAGATGCCAACTCTCAATATATTCTCAACTAATGGATCTGTACTCAAGAAAACTATAGCATACTACTCAGTAAAACAGAGTGTGTAAGAGCACAAAATTTCATACGAATAATCTGTTGTTTACTGTGGGAGTTATAAGGGCCCCATTTCGCAGCAAAACCATGACCCAAAAAAATTTCAACTCTCATTATCTTCTCAAGTAATAGATCTGTACTCAAGAAAACTATAGCATACTACTCAGTAAAACAGAGTGTGTAAGAGCACAAAATTTCATACGGATAACCTGTTGTTTACTGTGGGAGTTATAAAGGCCCCATTTCACAGCAATACCATGACCCAAATAAATTTCAACTCTCAATATCTTCTCAAGTAATAGACCTGTACACAAAAAACTATAGCATACTACTCAGTAAAACAGAGTGTGTAAGAGCACAAAATTTTATACGAATAATCTATTATTTACTGTGGCAATTATAAGAGTGCGATTTCACAGCAAAACCATGACCCACAAAAATTTCAACTCTCAATATCTTCTCAAGTAATACATCTGTACTCAAGAAAACTATAGCATATTGCTCAGTAAAACAAAGTGTGTAAGAGCACAAAATTTCATACGAATAATCTGTTGATTACTGTGGGAGTTATAAGGGCCGCATTTCACAGCAAAACCATGACCCACAAAAATTTCAACTCTCAATATCTTCTCAAGTAATAGATCTGTACTGAAGAAAACTATAGCATACTACTCAGTAAAACAATGTGTGTAAGAGCACAAAATTTCATACGAACAATCTGTTGTTTATTGTGTAAGTTATAAGGGCCGCATTTCACAGCAAAACCATCACCCACAAAAATTACAAGTCTCAATTTCTTCTCAAGTAATACATCTGTACTCAAGAAAACTATAGCATACTGCTCAGTAAAACAGAGTGTGTAAGTGCACAAAATTTCATACGAATAATCTGTATTTTACTATAAGAGTTATAAGGGCCGCATTTCACAGCAAAACCATCACCCACAAAAATTTCAAGTCTCAATATCTTCTCAAGTAATACATCTGTACTCAAGAAAACTATAGCATACTGCTCAGTAAAACAGAGTGTGTAAGTGCACAAAATTTCATACGAATAATCTGTATTTTACTATAAGAGTTATAAGGGCCGCATTTCACAGCAAAACCATGACCCACAAAAATTTCAACTCTCAATATCTTCTCAAGTAATAGATCTGTACTCAAGAAAACTATAGCATCCTACACAGTAAAACAAAGTGTGTAAGTGCACAAAATTTCATACGAATAATCTGTTGTTTATTGTGAGAATTATAAGAGCCCTATTTCACAGCAAAACCATGACCCAAAAAAATTTCAACTCTCAATATCTTCTCAAGTAATAGATCTGTACTGAAGAAAACTATAGCATACTACTCAGTAAAACAGAGTGCGTAAGAGCACAAAATTTCATACGAATAATCTGTTGTTTATTGTGAAAGTTATAAGGGCCCGATTTCACAGCAAAACCATGACCCACAAAAATTTCAACTCTCAATATCTTCTCAAGTAATAGATCTGTACTCAAGAAAACTATAGCATCCTACTCAGTAAAACAAAGTGTGTAAGAGCACAAAATTTCATACGAATAATCTGTTGTTTATTGTGAGAATTATAAGAGCCCTATTTCACAGCAAAACCATGACCCAAAAAAATTTCAACTCTTAATATCTTCTCAAGTAATAGATCTGTACTGAAGAAAACTATAGCATACTACTCAGTAAAACAGAGTGTGTAAGAGCACAAAATTTCATACGAATAATCTGTATTTTACTATGAGAGTTATAAGGGCCGCATTTCACAGCAGAACCATGACCCACAAAAATTTCAACTCTCAATATCTTCTCAAGTAATAGATCTGTACTGAAGAAAACTATAGCATACTACTCAGTAAAACAATGTGTGTAAGAGCACAAAATTTCATACGAACAATCTGTTGTTTATTGTGTAAGTTATAAGGGCCGCATTTCACAGCAAAACCATCACCCACAAAAATTTCAAGTCTCAATATCTTCTCAAGTAATACATCTGTACTCAAGAAAACTATAGCATACTGCTCAGTAAAACAGAGTGTGTAAGTGCACAAAATTTCATACGAATAATCTGTATTTTACTATGAGAGTTATAAGGGCCGCATTTCACAGCAAAACCATGACCCACAAAAATTTCAACTCTCAATATCTTCTCAAGTAATAGATCTGTACTCAAGAAAACTATAGCATCCTACACAGTAAAACAAAGTGTGTAAGAGCACAAAATTTCATACGAATAATCTGTTGTTTACTGTGGGAGTTATAAGGGCCCCATTTCACAGCAAAACCATGACCCACAAAAATTTCAACTCTCAATATCTTCTCAAGTAATACATCTGTACTCAAGAAAACTATAGCATATTGCTCAGTAAAACAAAGTGTGTAAGAGCACAAAATTTCATACGAATAATCTGTTGATTACTGTGGGAGTTATAAGGGCCGCATTTCACAGCAAAACCATGACCCACAAAAATTTCAACTCTCAATATCTTCTCAAGTAATAGATCTGTACTGAAGAAAACTATAGCATACTACTCAGTAAAACAATGTGTGTAAGAGCACAAAATTTCATACGAACAATCTGTTGTTTATTGTGTAAGTTATAAGGGCCGCATTTCACAGCAAAACCATCACCCACAAAAATTACAAGTCTCAATATCTTCTCAAGTAATACATCTGTACTCAAGAAAACTATAGCATACTGCTCAGTAAAACAGAGTGTGTAAGTGCACAAAATTTCATACGAATAATCTGTATTTTACTATAAGAGTTATAAGGGCCGCATTTCACAGCAAAACCATCACCCACAAAAATTTCAAGTCTCAATATCTTCTCAAGTAATACATCTGTACTCAAGAAAACTATAGCATACTGCTCAGTAAAACAGAGTGTGTAAGTGCACAAAATTTCATACGAATAATCTGTATTTTACTATAAGAGTTATAAGGGCCGCATTTCACAGCAAAACCATGACCCACAAAAATTTCAACTCTCAATATCTTCTCAAGTAATAGATCTGTACTCAAGAAAACTATAGCATCCTACACAGTAAAACAAAGTGTGTAAGTGCACAAAATTTCATACGAATAATCTGTTGTTTATTGTGAGAATTATAAGAGCCCTATTTCACAGCAAAACCATGACCCAAAAAAATTTCAACTCTCAATATCTTCTCAAGTAATAGATCTGTACTGAAGAAAACTATAGCATACTACTCAGTAAAACAGAGTGTGTAAGAGCACAAAATTTCATACGAATAATCTGTTGTTTATTGTGAAAGTTATAAGGGCCCCATTTCACAGCAAAACCATGACCCAAAAAAATTTCAACTCTCAATATCTTCTCAAGTAATAGATCTGTACTCAAGAAAAGTATAGCATACTACTCAGTAAAACAGAGTGTGTAAGAGCACAAAATTTCATACGAATAATCTGTTGTTTATTGTGAGAATTATAAGAGCCCTATTTCACAGCAAAACCATGACCCAAAAAAATTTCAACTCTTAATATCTTCTCAAGTAATAGATCTGTACTGAAGAAAACTATAGCATACTACTCAGTAAAACAGAGTGTGTAAGAGCACAAAATTTCATACGAATAATCTGTATTTTACTATGAGAGTTATAAGGGCCGCATTTCACAGCAGAACCATGACCCACAAAAATTTCAACTCTCAATATCTTCTCAAGTAATAGATCTGTACTGAAGAAAACTATAGCATACTACTCAGTAAAACAATGTGTGTAAGAGCACAAAATTTCATACGAACAATCTGTTGTTTATTGTGTAAGTTATAAGGGCCGCATTTCACAGCAAAACCATCACCCACAAAAATTTCAAGTCTCAATATCTTCTCAAGTAATACATCTGTACTCAAGAAAACTATAGCATACTGCTCAGTAAAACAGAGTGTGTAAGTGCACAAAATTTCATACGAATAATCTGTATTTTACTATGAGAGTTATAAGGGCCGCATTTCACAGCAAAACCATGACCCACAAAAATTTCAACTCTCAATATCTTCTCAAGTAATAGATCTGTACTCAAGAAAACTATAGCATCCTACACAGTAAAACAAAGTGTGTAAGAGCACAAAATTTCATACGAATAATCTGTTGTTTACTGTGGGAGTTATAAGGGCCCCATTTCACAGCAAAACCATGACCCAAAAAAATTTCAACTCTCAATATCTTCTCAAGTAATAGATCTGTACTCAAAAAACTAAAGCATACTACTCAGTAAAACAGAGTGTGTAAGAGCACAAAATTTCATACGAATAATCTGTTGTTTATTGTGAAAGTTATAAGGGCCCCATTTCACAGCAAAACCATGACCCAAAAAAATTTCAACTCTCATTATCTTCTCAAGTATTTGATCTGTACTGAAGAAAACTATAGCATACTACTCAGTAAAACAGAGTGTGTAAGAGCACAAAATTTCATACGAATAATCTGTTGTTTATTGTGAAAGTTATAAGGGCCCCATTTCACAGCATAACCATGACACAAAAAAATTTCAACACTCAATATCTTTTCAAGTAATAGATCTGTACTGAAGAAAACTATAGCGTACTACTCAGTAAAACAGAGTGTGTAAGAGCACAAAATTTCATACGAATAATCTGTTGTTTATTGTGAAAGTTATAAGGGCCCCATTTCACAGCAAAACCATGACACAAAAAAATTTCAACACTCAATATCTTCTCAAGTAATAGATCTGTACTCAAGAAAAGTATAGCATACTACTCAGTAAAACCGAGTGTGTAAGAGCACAAAATTTCATACGAATAATCTGTTGTTTATTGTGAGAGTTATAAGGGCCCCATTTCACAGCAAAACCATGACCCAAAAAAATTTCAACTCTCATTATCTTCTCAAGTATTTGATCTGTACTGAAGAAAACTATAGCATACTACTCAGTAAAACAGAGTGTGTAAGAGCACAAAATTTCATACGAATAATCTGTTGTTTATTGTGAAAGTTATAAGGGCCCCATTTCACAGCAAAACCATGACACAAAAAAATTTCAACACTCAATATCTTCTCAAGTAATAGATCTGTACTCAAGAAAAGTATAGCATACTACTCAGTAAAACCGAGTGTGTAAGAGCACAAAATTTCATACGAATAATCTGTTGTTTATTGTGAAAGTTATAAGGGCCCCATTTCACAGCAAAACCATGACACAAAAAAATTTCAACACTCAATATCTTCTCAAGTAATAGATCTGTACTCAAGAAAAGTATAGCATACTACTCAGTAAAACCGAGTGTGTAAGAGCACAAAATTTCATACGAATAATCTGTTGTTTATTGTGAAAGTTATAAGGGCCCCATTTCACAGCAAAACCATGACACAAAAAAATTTCAACACTCAATATCTTCTCAAGTAATAGATCTGTACTCAAGAAAAGTATAGCATACTACTCAGTAAAACCGAGTGTGTAAGAGCACAAAATTTCATACGAATAATCTGTTGTTTATTGTGAAAGTTATAAGGGCCCCATTTCACAGCAAAACCATGACCCAAAAAAATTTCAACTCTCATTATCTTCTCAAGTATTTGATCTGTACTGAAGAAAACTATAGCATACTACTCAGTAAAACAGAGTGTGTAAGAGCACAAAATTTCATACGAATAATCTGTTGTTTATTGTGAAAGTTATAAGGGCCCCATTTCACAGCAAAACCATGACACAAAAAAATTTCAACACTCAATATCTTCTCAAGTAATAGATCTGTACTCAAGAAAAGTATAGCATACTACTCAGTAAAACCGAGTGTGTAAGAGCACAAAATTTCATACGAATAATCTGTTGTTTATTGTGAGAGTTATAAGGGCCCCATTTCACAGCAAAACCATGACCCAAAAAAATTTCAACTCTCAATATCTTCTCAAGTAATAGATCTGTACTCAAAAAAACTATAGCATATTACTCAGTAAAACAAAGTGTGTGAGAGCACAAAATTTCATACGAATAAATTGTTGCTTATTGTGAGTTATTAGGGCCCCATTTCACAGCAAAACCATGACCCAAAAAAATTTCAACTCTCATTATCTTCTCAAGTAATAGATCTGTACTGAAGAAAACTATAGCGTACTACTCAGTAAAACAGAGTGTGTAAGAGCACAAAATTTCATACGAATAATCTGTTGTTTATTGTGAGACTTATAAGGGCCCCCTTTCACAGCAAAACCATGACCCACAAAAATTTCAACTCTCAATATCTTCTCAAGTAATACATCTGTACTCAAGAAAACTATAGCATATTGCTCAGTAAAACAAAGTGTGTAAGAGCACAAAATTTCATACGAATAATCTGTTGTTTACTATGAGTGTTATAAGGGCCGCATTTCACAGCAAAACCATGACCCACAAAAATTTCAACTCTCAATATCTTCTCAAGTAATAGATCTGTACTGAAGAAAACTATAGCATACTACTCAGTAAAACAATGTGTGTAAGAGCACAAAATTTCATACGAACAATCTGTTGTTTATTGTGTAAGTTATAAGGGCCGCATTTCACAGCAAAACCATCACCCACAAAAATTTCAAGTCTCAATATCTTCTCAAGTAATAGATCTGTACTGAAGAAAACTATAGCATACTGCTCAGTAAAACAGAGTGTGTAAGTGCACAAAATTTCATACGAATAATCTGTATTTTACTATAAGAGTTATAAGGGCCGCATTTCACAGCAAAACCATGACCCACAAAAATTTCAACTCTCAATATCTTCTCAAGTAATAGATCTGTACTCAAGAAAACTATAGCATCCTACACAGTAAAACAAAGTGTGTAAGTGCACAAAATTTCATACGAATAATCTGTTGTTTATTGTGAGAATTATAAGAGCCCTATTTCACAGCAAAACCATGACCCTAAAAAATTTCAACTCTCAATATCTTCTCAAGTAATAGATCTGTACTGAAGAAAACTATAGCATACTACTCAGTAAAACAGAGTGTGTAAGAGCACAAAATTTCATACGAATAATCTGTTGTTTATTGTGAAAGTTATAAGGGCCCCATTTCACAGCAAAACCATGACCCAAAAAAATTTCAACTCTCATTATCTTCTCAAGTATTTGATCTGTACTGAAGAAAACTATAGCATACTACTCAGTAAAACAGAGTGTGTAAGAGCACAAAATTTCATACGAATAATCTGTTGTTTATTGTGAAAGTTATAAGGGCCCCATTTCACAGCAAAACCATGACACAAAAAAATTTCAACACTCAATATCTTCTCAAGTAATAGATCTGTACTCAAGAAAAGTATAGCATACTACTCAGTAAAACCGAGTGTGTAAGAGCACAAAATTTCATACGAATAATCTGTTGTTTATTGTGAGTGTTATAAGGGCCCCATTTCACAGCAAAACCATGACCCACAAAAATTTCAACTCTCAATATCTTCTCAAGTAATACATCTGTACTCAAGAAAACTATAGCATATTGCTCAGTAAAACAAAGTGTGTAAGAGCACAAAATTTCATACGAATAATCTGTTGTTTACTATGAGTGTTATAAGGGCCGCATTTCACAGCAAAACCATGACCCACAAAAATTTCAACTCTCAATATCTTCTCAAGTAATAGATCTGTACTGAAGAAAACTATAGCATACTACTCAGTAAAACAATGTGTGTAAGAGCACAAAATTTCATACGAACAATCTGTTGTTTATTGTGTAAGTTATAAGGGCCGCATTTCACAGCAAAACCATCACCCACAAAAATTTCAAGTCTCAATATCTTCTCAAGTAATACATCTGTACTCAAGAAAACTATAGCATACTGCTCAGTAAAACAGAGTGTGTAAGTGCACAAAATTTCATACGAATAATCTGTATTTTACTATAAGAGTTATAAGGGCCGCATTTCACAGCAAAACCATGACCCACAAAAATTTCAACTCTCAATATCTTCTCAAGTAATAGATCTGTACTCAAGAAAACTATAGCATCCTACACAGTAAAACAAAGTGTGTAAGTGCACAAAATTTCATACGAATAATCTGTTGTTTATTGTGAGAATTATAAGAGCCCTATTTCACAGCAAAACCATGACCCAAAAAAATTTCAACTCTCAATATCTTCTCAAGTAATAGATCTGTACTGAAGAAAACTATAGCATACTACTCAGTAAAACAGAGTGTGTAAGAGCACAAAATTTCATACGAATAATCTGTTGTTTATTGTGAAAGTTATAAGGGCCCCATTTCACAGCAAAACCATGACCCAAAAAAATTTCAACTCTCAATATCTTCTCAAGTAATAGATCTGTACTCAAGAAAAGTATAGCATACTACTCAGTAAAACAGAGTGTGTAAGAGCACAAAATTTCATACGAATAATCTGTATTTTACTATGAGAGTTATAAGGGCCGCATTTCACAGCAAAACCATGACCCAAAAAAATTTCAACTCTCATTATCTTCTCAAGTAATAGATCTGTACTGAAGAAAACTATAGCGTACTACTCAGTAAAACAGAGTGTGTAAGAGCACAAAATTTCATACGAATAATCTGTTGTTTATTGTGAGTGTTATAAGGGCCCCATTTCACAGCAAAACCATGACCCAAAAAAATTTCAACTCTCATTATCTTCTCAAGTAATAGATCTGTACTGAAGAAAACTATAGCATACTATTCAGTAAAATAGAGTGTGTAAGAGCACAAAATTTCATACGAATAATCTGTTATTTACTGTGGGAGTTATAAGGGACGCATTTCACAGCAAAACTGTGACCTTATGGTGATGTGGATTGACAATAATTACCGCTTGTCCACTACAATCTTCACAATACACTTCCAAGGATGCAACAAAAACCTTACTTCCAACTTACAATATATAACATTCCTCAATTCTGACTTTACAAATAATGAAAACGAAGGGAAACTTTTTCAATTATACTACAGGTCTACCATAAAACACAGAGATAATTACTAATCATAAATGTTTTAAATATTTGGCGAGAAATTAAAACAGTTCAAAGGTACCCTTCTCGCCACTACTTTGATATAGTTAATTTTAACGGAAAATCATCGGATAGATTTATGGCTGTTGATTCTTCACTGTCCACCAATGCTGATTGCACCAAGATTTGTTCGTGAGTGAGGAGTCTGTAATGTGATCAACTATTCTGGATAGAAAACAAGAAATGTCTGTCGCAGTTAGCATTTAATTTGAGAGCTATGTCCAGGATGTAAATTGAGAATAAAATGTTATCTAGGATATTGCCATTAGGATGTGCCAGTCTTGAAGTCAAAGTTAGAGACACAGTAACTTTTTTATTCACGTAGTGCTATCTTAACAGCTAAGTTAGGTAAATTTGGTGATTTGTAAAAGAAAGCAACTTTTTTTTAAATCAGACCATCAGTAAATTTAAAACTAAGGGTTGTAGATAAAATGAATGCATCCTGTGAAGATGTTAGATAAAATACAGGGACGAAAGAATGCAAAGACGAGAAGGGCACGATAATCGTCTATCACATTAATGAAGAAATATTAAAGAGGCAGTGGGAGATGAACAAGCTGGAAAGCCAAAAAAAATAAAAAAAGAAGAAGGAGAAGATGGAGAGCGAAGATGTGGCAGCAGATGGCGATGACAGCAATGGTTCATTATCGCGCAGGAAGAGAGGTCGGAAGATTTCCCTCTTGACGGGCTTGTCATTTCCATGTTCTTAGCCACATAGTACACCATTACAACACCACTTACCGACACTATCTACGGTTAACGTGCCCCATGAACAACATCTCCAGTCGGTGAACACATTTCTATTTAGTGATAATGCAATCTTTTTACCGGCCAAGAAAACACTATAGATTAGTTAGTAATGTCTTTAAAACACTGTTTACATTCTAACTTAATTAATTATTTAGACTGTATTGAATTACTTAAATGACTTTTTCCTTTTTGAAACATTTCTTAAAATAAGGGATTTCTATTAAAGTTATTAGATAAAGATTTAAGAACTTTACTTGTTTAAATTATAATTCATAAAAGGTTGATCTGAGCAAAAAATGGTAAAGGAAAAATTTGTTGCCCGTCACCTCTAGTTTCAGAATATGTGATTTGATTTTACATTCCTGCCCGCAGCGACCAAAAGTGAGGGTTCGTAGTTGACCCCCATTTTCATATACACAATCTTAAAGAGTATAAAAAGTTATGAAAGAAACCGGAAACCGCAATTTGATATCTTTAAAATTAAAGGTGCTAGGCCATTTCAAAATCTGATATTTATTAATCATATTTCAATTTTTTTAACTTATCAAAGAGAAAGAAGAGCACGCGATAGGTCATTTTTATGTATTTTTTCATCCCCTTTCTACTGAAAATATTGCCAAGGCAGTAAAGCTAGTATTTTTCTTAATATCGGGAAATAAGTAGTTTTCTGAGTGATTTTTCTAAGCAATAATCAACAGTTGAGAGCTTTAGATGTTCACAAGCATTAGACAAAATGGCTAAAAAATAATTTTACTTCTGTTACAAACAAGAAGATTTAATACTTTTTTTGGTAATTTTAGGAGAGAGAAATCATTTTTCAAAAACAGTATCCCCCCATCTTTGTCAACCTAACTTCTATACCAATTCATACCTGGACAGATGGTTCACATAGAATCTCCACATCAAACTGAAAAGACAAGAATATAAATCGATGCTCCAAATTTCTGGCAATACCACTCTTCAAATTCTAGATTCCTTTGCTTAGCTTAGATGTTCAGCTTGGATCTGAGAGAATACATATGTAGTTTGAGAATATCTCTTCAGCCTTCCAAGAAGGCATAGTTAGTAGAATGGTACCTCATTCCCATTAAGCCTATTTGCTTTTCAAGCCTTCATTGCCCTATAAAGTGATTCCCTATTCCCTTTAAATATCCCTTTGGTTTAGCCGTTCTGTACAGAAAGTTTGTTCAAATTCCTTAAGGAATACGAATGGGAACTATTCGGAATTCATCTATGACTGATTTAGCCTAATAGTATTATTACCCAATATTACTAGTGTTTTTATAAAATTAAAAAAAAAATCATGTAAAATAAAAGTTACTTAACACTAAACCTACCGACAGTTCTTGTATACCTATTCCTACCGCGCTCGCGGTCAAATTTACCGGTAATTAAATTTTGAATTATTGTATTATTATTTGAATTTTATTATTCACTGCAGATAATGGTTGATTTATTGCTGATTGTATATAAAATGCAAAATTTTCATGAAATTTCTGTGTAAATTACTCTTAACATTGATCAGCGTATAACGCATCCATATTACAAAATGTACAGAAGAAGAAGCATTTAGGGTGTTGTGGATTAAGTGGGCGCTAAATGCTACAAAACTAGATGCATTTATTGGCTGTGCTCGCGGTGCATATGAGGCCAAAAATTTGGTTGTCATTTTTAATAAATGTAAATCTACACCTACTCTTCTGCTCATCAACAGTAATGTATGCACCAGGTTTATAACAATTTTGTGAATTCTCAATAAATCGGTCCCATATTTGTAGATATCATAGCGAATTTATTGTTTTTTAAACGCTGACTTCTTTCGCTCTTCTTATCAAATCGTATAAAATTGTTTTATTTTGAAAAAATACGCGGGTCCCCAATTTTTTTTCCACAAATATGAGACATCCAAATTTTTTACCTCATTTGCGCCGCGGGCATATAGCACAGCAATAAATGCATCTAGTTTTGAAGCATTTAGCTCCCACTTAGTCCCCAACAACCTAAATGCTTCTTCTTCTACATAATATGATGCATTATATGCTGATCAATGATAAGAGAAACTGCCGCCTTCATTTATCCTTTCATTATATGTCGTTTAGCATATCCTGTTGAATAAATGAAATTGAAAACAATCTGCTAACACATTTTATATTAAGTTAGATATTCTATAAATCAGTTAATTACAATATTATAAAAAAACGTGCATGAATGATATTTGAATCACAACTGTCTTGGTTACTATATCATAAATGGTTGTATAAATTATGGTTATGTATCATAAATAATGATACAGCAAGCTAGACAGAGTACCAAGATAGAAGAGCACGTTCAAAGCATTATCACATACAATATATACGATATATATATATATATATATATACACGATGTAGAGAGTGAGATAGCAAGATGTTCTCAACTTATGTTAATTATGGTTTACATGAATGGTAATGTGTACACCAGTTCCGACTACCGCTAACTACTTCCTAGTTTATCTCAAGGTGGCACTGGCAATCTGTCTTTAACCTGAGATTATATTATCTAAACTTGGTATTATCTACATTATACAGATATATATACATACATATATATATATATTGGTTTAATATCTAACATGGTTTATGGATTAAATGTATTATATTATATCATGAATCAGTTTTAGGAATGTATAAACAAGCATTAATACATTACTAAATGAACTGCGTTAGATATTTTATCGGTGGTATAAACTTTGTATTCTATCAAGTTTAAAGGTAAGTTCTGCAGGTTTTCACATGTTCGTGTACTTTTCCAAGCGTTTACGTGAATGAAATATTTACTTAGTACCATGTTTATTAGTGAGACTTTTACTCGTGGCAAAATTTCCTGCACATTAAGAATTGCGCCATTGAGTTGGAGCTCAAAGTTTACTCAAAGTACCATCTATTTCTGGCCAAAATAATTTTAAAGGGTGTTTTGTTATTAATATTAATAATAATAATAATGATATACTTTATTTTAAATACACATACAAGGATAAAAAGTAAAGTAAAGTAATCGCCTATTTTTTCAGGCGGGGTGCTTAAGGTCCAACTACCAATTAGGTGACGTACACGGAGGCGACTAGCAAACATACTTTACTGTGAATTTCTTTTATTAACCGTTAAATAAAATCCAAGGCCTAATGACCGGGAATCGAACCCAGAACCACAATACGAGGGTCGTTTGAAAAGTCCGTGCAAAAATAAAAACTACTTAATTTTTTGGGGTAAACCTTTTTTATTTTTCAACATAGTCTCCTTTTAGGCTTATACACTTCGTCCAACGCTGCTCTAGTTTGTTGATCCCTTCCGAATAATAGGATTTGTCCAAGTCTGAAAAATAGCCATTCGTTTCTGCAATCACCTCCTCGTTTGAATAAAATCTTTTTCCCGCCAGCCATTTCTTCATATTGGGGAACAAATAGTAGTCCGAGGGAGCCAAGTCTGGAGAATAGGGGGGATGTGAAACGAGTTGGAACCCTATTTCCATTAATTTTGCGACCACAACTGCTGAGGTGTGAGCTGGTGCGTTGTCGTGATGGAAAAGTACTTTTTTGTGGGCCAATCGTGGGCGTTTTTCTTGCAGCTCGGTTTTCAAACGGTCCAATAACGATGAATAATATGCACCTGTAATAGTTTTACCCTTTTCCAGATAGTCGATGAGGATTATTCCTTGCGAATCCCAAAAGACAGTCGCCATAATCTTTCCGGCCGAAGGAACGGTCTTCGCCTTTTTTTGGCGCAGATTCCCCCTTGGTAACCCATTGTTTAGATTGTTCTTTGGTCTCAGGAGTGTAGTGATGTATCCATTTTTCATCCACAGTGACGAAACGACGCTTAAAGTCCTGCGGATTCTTCTGGAACAGCTGCAAACCGTCCTTGTAACACTTCACACGATTTCGTTTTTGGTCAAGCGTGAGCAATCGCGGCACCCATCTTGCGGATAGCTTTGTCATGTCCAAATGTTGATGCAAAATATTATGTACCCGTTCATTCGAGATGCCCACAGCACTAGCAATCTCACGCACCTTCACTCTTCTGTCATCCATCACCATATCATGGATTTTATCAATGATTTCTGGAGTAGTAACCTCAACAGGGCGTCCAGAACGTTCAGCGTCACTTGTGCCCATATGGCCACTCCGAAAATTTTGAAACCACTTATAAACTGTTCTAATCGAAGGTGCAGAGTCACCATAATGTTTATCAAGCTTCTCTTTAGCCTCCTGAGGCGTTTTGCCTTTCATAAAGTAGTGTTTAATCAACACACGAAATTCTTTTTCGTCCATTTTTTGAAAATCACTCGACTTCCTCGATTCAAACGAATGCCAAACACAAAGAAATAGACCGATCTGGCTGAAACTTGGTGTGTGTTCTTCCAAGAGATGCTACTAACTAAACATAACCTCGATACGCGCCAGTGGTGCTATCTCTCTGACTTTGCACGGACTTTTCAAACGGCCCTCGAACATATTAGCTTCGCAGGTTTCGCCTCTAACCGCTAGGCTACCGTGGCGCCTACCAGGATAAAACAAAAAATACCATAGCATACAGAGCTTTGACTATCCATCTGCCGAAAATTGATGTCAAACTAGGAAAATACTCTTTTTCTGGATAAGTTAAACGTTTATAAGCAAGTTAAATTAAATAAACATTAGGAAAGTAAATACTTTATCGGATACAAAATGAAAATTTTCGGTAACCATAATTATATAAAGGGTAAAACTTTTTGCTGTTAGTAAAATATGTTTGCTTATGATTTGCCAAGTAACAGAACTAAGTTGTGAAACCCTCCAATTTAATTGATTTATCGTAATTCACCATACTGTTAGCAAATACAAACAAGTTAGGCATTTACAAATAGCTGTGATATTTTAGTTGATTTCCCAATCAACTATTAAATAAAAATCCAATGCCTAAGACCGGGAATCGAACCCAGAACCACAATGCAATATTAGCTTCGCAGGTCTCGTCTCTATCTGCTTGGCTAACGTGGCGCCTACCAGGAAAAAACAAAAAATCAGGATGAAATGATTAGCCCAATAGATTTGAAAGGTGATTGTGATTTATGAACATCAACGGTTACGCTGAAATCAATTAACACCGGCCAACAGAGCTAATCTTTTGTATTGTTAAAAGTACATTTTTTGCTGTAACTCTAACATCATTAACAATTCTTAATTTTTGGTACTTAAAATTTAAAGTAACACGTACCAAAATAATTGAACAGTAAAAGTTATTTAAATGAAAAAATAAGGAAACATTAATTTTTGATAAATGACTGCGATATTTTGATTCAACGCAAACTTGTTTGAACGTAAAATCAGATTTTTCTTTTATTTATTTCTTTCTCGTTTTCTCTTCAGGAGAAAGGAAGAAAATAGAAGATCCTCTCTTAACTCGTCACCTTCCTCACCATTTAGACAATATTTCCTGCCCCATGGCTTCCTTCGAATCCAATAGCTTGCCGGATGTTTTTATTGATAAAACCCACAAAATTGTCTTCTTTTTTTTGTACCATCCCTACCTTTATGTACACCACATAATGGTTCTATGCCTCTTCCTGTAGTGTCATATTTATTTGAACCAAGTCTATGTATTTATACGTATACACTTATTTATAGAAAGAAAATAAAATCAAATGCCTTTATAAGACTTCGCTGTTATATCTTGAGCATTTACGCTTTTCATTTTACATTCTAAAATGGTGTATTTGGGGATAACTAACAGAAAAAGTTTTCAGTATTAAAAATGTTTTTTATATACTTGTCTAGAAATCAACCACATTAAATTAGGATCAACATTTTAGTCAGGGAAGGGATTAGCTATGTGGTTAGCATACTGGACTCCCACGCGGAGGTCCCGGGTTCGAATCCAGCTGCTGACCCTTAGATTTTCTCTTCCTAGGAGTTTCTTACAGCTCACTGTCCGGTGATGGACAGTGTTGTCTGTAACGAGAGAACACTGTCACTGTGCGTCAGTGCACTAAAAAGATTATTAAATAACAAGACTATTGCTGTAAAACATTTTATTTTAAATTTATACATATTTAGTTATCAATATACACCCCTCCCCTATCTCTACAACGCTCCTTGCAAATTTACCATTGTTCGAAACAGTGCTGGAAGTCTTTTTCTGTCAGCTCCTGCATGACGCGTGCCGCTTTTTCTTTCACAGCTTCAACGGACTGAAATCGTATTCCTTTTAATGCAGATTTGACTTTGGGGAACAGATAGAAGTCACATGGGGCTGGGTTGTTTTACTTGGCTAAAAACATCTTGACAGACAATGCAGTTTGAGCTGGCGCGTTGTTTTGATGGGGAACTCATGACTTGTTCTTCTAAAAATCGGGTCGTTTTTTTTTCTTAATCTTTCACGGAGTTGAGCAAGCACCTCACAGTAGTAATGTTGATTAATTATAATCGATATTTTCAGACGTTTTGGACGTGGAAGGGCGACCTGGGCGGTCATCATCTCCGAAGTCTTCTCGGCCATCTTGGAAACGCTTGAACAACTCAAAAACTCGCGCACGTGATTAACATTCATCGCCATAAACTTCTTTTAATAAATGATAAGTTTCAGTAGCGGTTTTACCAAGTTTCATGTGAAATTTGACGGCAATTCGTTGCTCTACTACGTGTGTAGTATCATGTTTTCGGCAAAACGAAACTAACACCTCTTACACAAACGACGGTTCCGGTCACACAGATTTCTCTACAAACACGTGAGAGGCTGCAATCGAAAGAGAAGGCTTTACGCTGCACAGCTGTCGGCCGTTAGGATTTGGCGCATGCATAGTTCTTCTGTAGCAGCATCATTCTCGTTATTTAGTAGCCACATCTCGTATTATGGAATTGCTATGATTTAAACTACTCTTAAGTTGGACAAGGCACCAATAGAGAAAAACGATATATTCATTCCTTAAGTGTACTTTTCTTTTCGTACACCCAAGCTGCTCTGAAGGCTCTCACTTCTTTCAGAACTATCTCTTCCCTGGTTTGGGAATGTAAAAAGTCCCCGGAACGACTGGCCAGGAGCGGAGCTAACATACGTACCTTTCATTGGCCCGAAACCTGTCTTGGAAATCACCAAGGGTGCAGTTCGTGCGACTCTCAGAGATTGGATCTCTAAAAAGCATGAAAAGAACTGGGTTTTGTGTCCTGGGGTCAAACACTGTCAGAGTCTGATGGCCTTGGCTGTGTAAACAAAGAGCCAAAGTGATTCTGTGCTTTAGTCAGAAATTAGATTACTCTGATTACAGGCCTATTCAACGGGGCACAGTAGGTTCAGGAAGCATCTGTACAAGGAGGGGCTTATTACCTCGGAACCGTTGGGCAGATTGTGTCAGGAAAAGGAGGAAATGGCCACATTTGTTGCAATTGAGTGGTTGCGCTATGAATCCTTTGGAATTGAGACCAAAGGAGATAGTAGCGCAAAAAGAACTAGTAGGGAAAGTCCTCAACCTCTTTAGTAGGAGAGGTTTCTTCTACTAGATCCAAAGGGAAAGGCACAATAAGTCCTTGTGGCTGCGGTGCCGTTGGGCATAGGTCACATTCCGCATTGCTATTCTATACTAAGTGTACTCTTAAATTTTTATTATTTATTTTATTAAATTTTACACACGATATATGTAACTCTTTGGGCATTACAAACGGAGTTGTAATTGGACAGCTTACATAATTCATTAATATTTAAAAGAAAATACTTAAAAACTTTTAAAAAATAAAATAATAAAGTCGAATGCTAGGCAAACATGAAAAGAAGGTTTAAAACGAAATTCTCTTTTTGTTAGAGCCAGTTATAAACTTAATTATATTTTGAAGACTGTTATCAAACGTTAGCAGTTTATAACAATTTGGACAACTGGTTAATAAGCATTTTTGCTATTTCAATTAAAAGTTTAAATTCCGTATATAAATATATAACATTTTTCAATTGAATCTCTGATTCCCATCCTTAGTTCGCGCTATTTTTGCCCAATGAATTGTTGATTTCCAAAACTTCGCTTCAATTTCTAATTGCATCTTACTTTTCAAACTGGAAATGTGTCTTATAATTCAAATGCTTCTTATTGCTTGTTTCTCTCGGTAGAGATTTTAATCCGATTAATAAGAAATTCTTCAAACAGATTTAGTGTACTCGAAGTTTTGTAGTCAGAATAGTTATTCATTAAACATTATTAATTAAACTGAGAATGTCAACCATAAAAGATCGCTTTGCTGACAGGTCGTGTGGCAACTAATGAGCTTCTAGATTTCTAATTAACCAGAGTTGCCGCCATCTACTTCATTAGGTAAGAGGATTTGGAAATTCAAAGCAACGAACCGTAATAATATTCAGATCTAACGTTTTCCATTTTTTTTTATTTTTCAAGTACTGCAAATAAGAAAATACATTACCATCGTGAAAAGTTTTTGAGCTCTTCGGGAATATCCGGTCGCTGAGGGCCTCAAAAACTGGTTTCAGTACATGATGAATTATGTGCAAGTGTGTGTGTTTATATTTGTTTGTAAAGTAAATACCTCTAAAACCAAAAATCAAAACTGGGCCAGCTTTTCGCCCTCCACTTTATGTGCTTCCATGAAACAATTGGGAAATGGAATTCACTGACAGTTTTTGTTTTAGAGTCTTCTCGAAGGCGGCTTAAACGAAATTTTCCAGAAAACCTTGGTATACTAATTGTATACACGTGGCTTTTAGTTTTCTTTTGATACATAGGAAGCTGGAATTATGCGGTCGGCCTAACGGAAAGTTGGTATAACTCTCGTAGTGTCAGTATCGTATCAGCATTTTTGACGGCTCAAAAGCCTTCCTAATATATCGCCGAAACAAGTATGGTATATAAGTATGGACTGTGAACATCACTACTTTTAGGACAACGAAAAAACTCCCCCAAATTATTATTCAAATTCATTCTAAATAGCCAAATATCATTTTCGATACTATACTTGACGAATAATTTTAATAATACGAGATATGGCTATTAAATAACGAGACTATTGCTGTAAAACATTTTATTTTAAATTTACACATATTTGGTTATTATCTCCTTCAATATACACCTCTCCCCTATCCCTACAACGCTCCATGCGAATTTACCATTGTTCGAAACAGTGCTGGTTGTCTTTTTCTGTGAGCTTCTGCATGACGCGTGCCGTTTTTCCTTTCACAGCTTCAAAGGACTGAAATCGTGTTCCTTTTAATGCAGATTTGACTTTGGGGAACAGATAAACGTCACATGGGGCCAGATCAGGCGAATAAGGCGGACGGCCTAAAACTGGGATGTTGTACTTGGCTAGAAACGTCTTGACAGACAATGCAGTGTGAGCTGGCGCGTTGTCTTGATGGAGAACCCATGACTTGTTCTTCTACAAATCGGCTCGTTTTTTCTTTACTCTTTCACAGAGTTGAGCAAGCACCTCGCGGTAGTGATGTTAGTTAATTATAATCGATATTTTCATACGTTTTGGACGTGGAAGGGCGACCTGGGCGGTCATCATCTCCGAAGTCTTCTCGGCCATCTTGGAAACGCTTGAACAACTCAAAAACTCGCGCACGTGATTAACATTCATCGCCATAAACTTCTTTTAATAAATGATAAGTTTCAGTAGCGGTTTTACCAAGTTTCATATGAAATTTGACGGCAATTCGTTGCTCTACTACGTGTGTAGTATGATGTTTTCGGTAAAACTAACACCTCTTACTCAAACGATGGTTCCGGTCAGACAGATTTCTTATTATTTTGCTCCAGACTTTATGACAAAGTGGTTATATTTTATCGTCTGACATGGTTATTTTTCCCTTAAGTGAGTTCAGAAGTTGGCTACAGCTCTCATCCATTCACTGCTAATGGTGGCGAACGAAAAATGCATCTTTTCACATGCAATATGCATTCGCATATCTGTCAATTTGTATAATGTCTAACCAAAATTTTGGTTGAAAATTTTGGCCTTTAAGGTGATTGTAAGACTGTAAACAACGGACTTTTACAAATTTTGTGTATTGTGTAGTGGCCAAAGAGTTTCAATTGTATTGGACTTATCACATGCGCCTAAAACTTTTCCTTAGGGATTATTGATTTAAGTGCGATCTGAGGGAGCTGTGACGCCACGCTTTCTTTAATAGATCATTTCATTATTGTAAACTTGAATAATATTGGAGGAACTATCTTTTTTTAACTTAGAAATTTCAATTTTCAAGAAAATAAGGCAAGATAAACCCTTGCTATTGTATACAGCAGACTTTTCTTGCCTAGATAAAAAAGAGAGCTACGTTTTAAAAGTTATTATATAAACCATTTTCACTGTAGCATTTAAACCAATTTTTTTTATAGCAATTAGATTTATCTAAAACACTATAATGCTTAAATAAAAGGGGCGCGAGAACGTTCAATAACAACAAAATGTTCAGATAAAGATGACAATCTGTGTACTAACCTTAACTCCATTCATAGAAAGCAAAACGATTCCACCAATCTCCGGGCCCCATCTTCTGTACACTCCTTTCTACCGTAAAAGGTCACCTGTGAAAAGAATAAAATAAGACTTAAATAAATAAATAAAAAACTTAAAATGAAATAATAACAAAATGTTAAAAAGTATAATGCATAATTTAATTGAGTTCGAATTTATATTCAATGAAAAAATTTCAACTCTAAAAAAGAGTGAGCTTCTTTTTAAATTGCAGATCTTTATCTTCTAAATTTTAGATCACTTAAAATTATCAATTTTTGTGAAAGACATAACCTTTTTTATGAGCAATAAAAGATTAAAGAAATCTAGGGTTATTATCCGACTTATCTCTAACCTCAGTTTTCAAAGATTTCTTCAAAGAATTTTTACTAAATGCTAACTCGCTCTGAGGTTGGCGAAAAGGTATAAAGGAAAACTTTCAAAAGAAGCCCACTTATTGTGAAATTGATTTTTTTTTCAACTTTCTCATTTTTGGTTAATACGTGATTCTCATTAATTACTATTACGCAATTGGTCTGATTTGAACACTATAGTAAAGTTTTCTTCCTAAACAGTACAACAGCATGTGGGTGTTCATCATTTCAATCGTTTGCTAAATTTTCAAAACAAGTTATGATCGACAAATGAAGAAAATTCCCTCCCAAGCGAGATAAGTCTAGAGTTCCTTGGCAAACAAAAAAGTAAAATCGTTTTTTAATCATTTTATTTTAATAAAGTGATATACGAGGGGGTACCCAAAAATAACCGGAATTGCGTTGCCGTGCATGGAGCTTGTGTAGTACGCATTTCTGCCGCTAGACGTGTGTAGCGCAATTCCTTGCCAGTTCAGTCCTGCCTATGTTGTCTGCCTGGCTTGTTCTGTTCATCTGCAGTGATTGTTTTTACCAGCGCTGTTTTGTTCTTTTTTCGTTTTTTATGATGGCAAGTTTTAGTGAACAACGTGCAGCTCTGAAATTTTGTTTTCTACTCGGCAAAAATGCTGCTGAAAGTGTTTTAATGTTGAAAACAGCTTACAAAGATGACGCTATGGGAAAAACTCAAGTATACGAGTGGTTTACTCGGTTTAAAAATGGCGACATGTCGATTGATGAGAAACCTCGTTCTAGACGTCCATCAACTGCCCGAATCGACGAAAATGTTGAAAAAATTCGAGAGCTGGTGTTCACAGAACGTCGACAGACAATTGATCAACTGTCAGAGAGTAGTGGGTTATCTTGGAGCTCGGTTCAGCGAATTTTAACGGAAGATTTGGGGATGAAAAGGGTTGCTGCCAAGTTTGTTCCTCGAGTTCTGACTGACAATCTAAAAAAAACATCGAGTTGAAACATGTCGTGCTTTGAAACAACAGCTTGAAACTGATCCAGACTTTCTGTCAAAGGTCATTACTGGTGATGAGTCATGGTGCTATGGTTATGACACAGAAACAAAGCAACAGTCGAGCTAATGGAAGACGTCATCTTCACCCCGACCAAAAAAATGTCGTCAAGTCAAGTCAAACATCAAAACAATGCTGATTTGCTTTTTTGATGCCAAAGGCGTAGTCCATTCAGAGTTTGTCCCCCCAGATCAGACCGCCAATCAAACCTTGTATTTGGAAGTTTTGAAAAGATTGCGCAATAGTGTTCGCCAAAAAAGACCCGATTTGTGGCAAACAGGAGACTGGTTCTTCCACCACGACAATGCACCTGCACACACAGCCATCTCTGTTACACAGTTTTTGGCTAAAAATGGCATGGTTCCGCTGGCCCCACGCACCTTACTCGCCTGACCTGGCTCCGTGCGACTTTTTCTTATTTCCACGCATGAAAAAGGGCATGAAAGGTCACCGATTTGACAACATTGAAGAGGTCAAGATAAAAACGAAGAAGGAGCTGTCAGCCATTTCTAAAGATGACTACAAAAAATGTTTCGAACAGTGGAAGCACCGGTGGGACAAATGTATTAGTTGTAATGGAGAGTATTTTGAAGGGGATCTTTATATCTATCTTCCCAGTACGAACATTTATTTAATTCATTACGAAATCTACAGAGTATGTAAAATTATTTGTGTACAATGATATTATTGTCATCATAAATGATCTTGTGAGGAACAGACTTTTGTAGAACATTGTGTAGGTCAGGAGTGCGCTCCTTTAGTATTGGCCCTAAGTCTCTAAAAGGTTTTATTACCATGGTCCTAGAGTGAAAGAGTCTCCTTTTATAACTTCCAAAGAGAAGAAGAAAGATGGACTCCAGTAAGATGGAGTTCCTCATGAAAATCTTCATCGTGCATTGAATGCAACTTTTATAAATCGGTTTAAAAAAATAAAATAAAGTTTTAAGTTCAAGCTAAGACAGAACTTTGAACCTGGGTCAGTTTTAGGTAAACATGAATTTTCAATAACAAAATGAAGATGTCTTTTTTTATATAATAGAAATTTAAATTTAAAATTTTGTAGCCGTAAATTCGATATACGAAATGGTTAGACAATCAAGGTAACCTCCAGCTTTAAGTGAATGGGCGAAAGATGAACTTTGAAATAATGTTATTAAATGAACTTTAACTTTAATGTAAGTAGCTTTACGGAGCTAACACAGATGTTTCGAGGCCATTATAACTTGTTTCGTTTCAATAATAATGTAATAATGTAGAGCAACCTAGATCTTTTACTATCTTTTGTAATAAATTCTATTTATCAAACTAAAATGAACGGCTTTGTAACTAGAGAAAAGTGAACTCTCCTTACAATTGATTAGAAACAATATCACTTTAGTAAAACTATGGTACTATTTAAGTAAAAATATAAGTTAAGTCTTTCTTAAATAAGTCTTAAAAGTGATGAGACTTACAAGATATTAATTCTTTTTCTAACCGCCCTATCATGTGAATCTTGATTGGCCACAGACCTGCTACCACATTTTAATGACACATTGGTTATAATAATCGTTTTCAAAAGTTTCTCGCAGCAAAAATCTCTTGAGAGTGTTTTCTTAACATGTAAAACAACGACTGTGGATTATACCATAGTTTTAAAACATAACCAATCTTCTTTGTGCACACTTTTTAATAAATTATATTACTCTCAGAACAAAAATGCGTCTGACATGGATCTTGGGAGATCAAAAACATCTTGTATTGTGTTAGATAAATAGAAAAATATTTTAGAAATTGGATCCAATTAATTCGTACCTTTGATTATATCCGTTTACAATCGAAATTTTCACTATGTCACAATAATACACCAAAGTTTACTTTGATTGATTTATCTAACTGAAATTTTTTAATGTGTTACAAATAGACTAAAATTCCCAATTATTTTATTTTGTGACGTATAAAAGAGACACTTTTATCTCGGCTTGAGTTTTAAATTAATCATTTAAATTTTAATTAATTAATTTAATTTAATCAAATAATAATCCTTCGCTGAGCTAAATCAATCCCATTAAAATTTCTATCCATTCCTAATTAGCAACAGTCTGAAAGTTCGCTAACATTTAGAATTTGCGATTTTTCTTTGTTTTCATAATTAAAAAACATAAACTGCTCCACAAAAAAAGTGGCGCACTTTAAAAAAGCGTTTATTTTTTGTTTTATCACATTTTGGGGAAAGATTATTAGTTTTAATTATTTTCATAAACTGTCAGGGAACAATTAATCGAATCAAGGCCCAAAGTTTCTTGTAAATAGAGAAGCAATTCCTCGTTTAATCCCCTTCGGTCTTTTTGTGTAAACAACAACATGAACTTTACCTCAAATAAATTTATTGACCTCTACAGTTGCGTTTCAACTTTTTTCAAGCTTAAAGCATTGCAAATTCTCAGAAAATGGCGATTACTGCAGAGCAAGTGGCCCGTATTATTGCATTAGTTGAGGATGGACGGAGTCAGCGGTACGCAGCACGAACGTTAGGGTTGACTGAGACCACCGTCCGTAGAGCCATCCATCGTTACCGGGAGGCAGGCCTCTGCACTCGCAGACAAGGTTCGGGTCGACCAAGAGCCACAGAAGCACTTGATGACCGATTTATTAGAATTCACACTCTGAGAATTCGTACATCAACTCCTTCTGAAACTGCTCAAACACTGCTTACTGTTCGTGGAGTTTCATTCAGTGCTGAAACCGTACGAAGAAGGCTCGCTGAAATGAATTTACGCCCTAGGAAGCAAGCCACAGGACCATTGCTCACCGTAGACCATCGGAGAGCCCGTCTAGAGTTCGCTAGGGTACACCGCAACTGGTCTGAGAACGATTGGAGAAACGTTCTCTTTTCAGACGAGCCCCGTTTTGCTCTCTACGCACCTGATGGGAGGCGACGAGTTTACCGAAGGCCTGGGGAGCGCAACGCTCCTTGCAATATTTCTGGTAGACTACCATTCGGAGGTGGTTCAGTGATGGTGTGGGCTAGGATTTCTTTGGGGGCTTAGACTGAGCTCCACGTGTTCAACACGGCAATTTTGAATGCAGATTTGTATGTGAGGGAAATTTTGCAGCAATATGTGATACCCTATGCACCATTTATTGGGGAAAATTTTATTTTTATGCAAGATAATGCCCGACCACACACTGCCGCCTGTGTTGTTCAATATCTACAGGATACTAGCATTCGTGTTTTGAGGTGGCCAGCACGCAGCCCGGATTTAAATCCAATTGAACATCTTTGGGATGAGCTGGGTAGGCGATTAAGATGGAGAAATAATCCTCCCAGGAGCTTAGAAGAGTTGCGAGGTGCTCTGGTGGAGATATGGCAGGAATTAACATAAGATTTCGTGAGAAATTTAATAAGGAGTATGCCGAGGAGATTGGATGCAGTAATGCGAGCAATACACGTTACTAAAATTCTTTTTCTCCTTTTTTAATCGGAAGAAATACTTTTTTTCAAATTCATTTTTTGCCGAGAAGTACTTTTTTGTTAAATTAAAGGTTTTTATTTCTTTTAGATCATTTTTTATTTTATTTTAGCACTCCCGTAACTTTATACTTCTTATATTTGCTAACTAAAATAAAATGTAGGACAAAAAAGTTACAGAGAAAAAAAATAACGCATTTTTAAAGTGCGCCACTTTTTTTGTGGAGCAGTGTATAAATTTACAATTGATTTATTAAGCAACTAAAGTGCAGCTGTAACAGCTTTAATTGCAGTTATAATTGGAGTAACTGAACGTTCGGGTCACACTATATCATAACAACACATTTCTTCCAATAATAATTTTTTTTTCAACACTTTTACTTCAACCATTTGTCCAGGAGAAGGGAATAGCTCCAAGAAAGTGCCATCCCATTGTCACGTTTCTAACAATTGAATATTTTTCTTGAATTCGGGATTTGAAGTAATTTCATAAGTTAGAAGTTTAAGAATGTGGTACGAGTACTTACATCAGATTTTGTCTTAGAAACGTTAGTGACCATTGAAATTTTTTAAAAAAAAAATCAAGTATTTAATGAAAATAGTAAGCACAAAGAATGTTGCCTTATTAAAATTCCTTGCGCTTTATAGAATATTACTTTCAATTTCTCTCCTTTATGCTATTAATTGAAAATGTCAACACAAAAGAGAGAATAAACGGAAAATGAAAGTGAGGAAAAATGAAGTCCTTGGTTATTTGATCCTTTGTAATATTCATTTTTCATTCTTTGGCTTTTTCCTTGTTATTGACTTTCCCAGAAGTTTTGTCTGCCATCATTCGCTTTCTAAACTTTTCAAACATTTATATTTTTTTTTGGTGCAATAGATTTTTAGAAAGAGAAAACCATAAATACGTTTATTTCAATTTTTTAAAATTAAATTATTTCGTAAAACTTTTACTCTCCAGTTTGGGTCTTGTGTCTTCCTGTGGAAGAAAACTCCACGTAACTAAGACCAATCTATTGGTTGATGTTGTTTTTCTTGAAGAAATATGGCCGCGAATATAGCGGTGTTTCAGTCTTCTGGAGAATATTTTGAGTATAGTGAATGATCAGGATGAAATGGTTTTTAATTCATGAAATTTTGTAAGACTGCTTTTAATTAATAGTTTTACCAACTTTGAGGTCAAAGTGGGTGATTTTTCGATGAGTGAGTTTGACTTGGATTTTTCAGTTTAAGTATTATTGGCTATAAAGATTGAATATAGAAGTTGGATTGCTTAGTTGTACCCTAAACCTATGTGCAAAAGGGTTTTTACCCTAAACTGGTATCGTCGAGTCAAATTTGACCCGAGCGTTTTTCTTTTGTGTGGCATTTTGTAGGAATTAACTATAAACATCTCCCATTTCTCTGAATTCTCCTCTTTCATCCTCACCAACAATCGACCAGACAAATCAGTCGATCTTGAGCAGTGCAAGTAAATAAAATATAGGTTTTGGGTCAAATTTGAACCGACAATACCATTTACGTTACAACTTTTTTTCTTAATATTTTTTATTTTTATGTTTTGGAGTTTGTTTTCTGTTTTATTTTTTAATATTATTCTATAATATTAAATATTATATAGTAAATATTACATAATAATTAATATTATTGCTGATAACTGGTTCTGTTCAGTTAAGCTGGTCCATGAACTAGGAAAGTTAAATTTGTCTTACTCTGGGGCATTATGAGAAAAATAAAAAAGAAAACCCCTCTTATATAATTCCAAATACAAAAAAACTACCGTCGGAACTTCACTGTTTGTTTCTACTGGCGACAAAACGGTGGCTTTTTGAACCAAAACAAAACAAGTAGGTTATACTCGCATCATGATAATTCGGTACTAGCAGAATTATGGAAAAATAATAATTTTGTTTTCTTTAGGACTTTTCTTTTCTTGGAATGAACATCGAACTTTATGAAAATAACGTTTTTCAGTAAATATTATTTTTGTTCTTCTTTTTTTGTTGTAACTTTGAAAAAAATGCAACTTTTGCATTTTTTAACTTTTTTTTTTTGTTTTTCTTAATCTTATGAAACAAATTTAACCATTCATCATTTTCGTTTGCTAAATAAATTTTCTAACTAGAACTAAATCGACTTTACTTATATCAATGACCTTTTAAAAGTAATGTGCATTTAAAGTTTCGGGTCAAAGCTGAACAGACCATACCAGTTGAAGTTGAGATTTTGATGATACCAGTTAAGGGTTAAGTAGTGTTATAGAGATTTTCAAGTGAAAGTTTTGAAGTCTGTCCAAGCAGACCAGAAAGAATGTGGAATTTGTCTGTTTAGTTCCAGTCTAAGTTGCGTGTGAAGTACAAGTAAGTGGTTTGTCGAGATAAAGTTTTAACTAGTTTGTTGACAGTCGATTTTACAGAAGAGGTTTGGAGAGACTGGTGTGACTGAGATTGACTGAGCAGATTGAAGTACCTTTCAGTTGAGTTAACTTTTGTTCTGCAACATTTGAGTCAGTTTATAGAATATTAATGTGAGCTGGTAGGGCGCAGGTTGCGAGTGATGGAAACAATCAATTGTAAATTTTTTTGGGCAGCGAGGAGATTATTTGGCAATCCTATGATCGGAGCAGGATCCGATTGGTTCGCACAACTAAAAGTCTCTGGACCAACGAACAAGAATCATTCAAAGCACCTTCCGCATACCCGACACCGTCGTAAACATTTATTAAAATAATTTTTATTATTATACAAGACTTAGAACTACATGTGACATGATGACAGAGAACTAGATGTGTAGCGAGCAGAAGGACAATTAGAAAGACATAAAATTGGACCCACATTCTTGTCGCTGGAGGTGAAAGCAAAGCATGTAGCGAAACGAGGATTTTACAGAGTTAGGCCAATCCAAAACTGAGCAGACCTCACCTTCTGACTCAGATCCAACTCTTCATTTGAGTTCCAGATGTTAAGGTCGCGCTCTCTACTAAAACCTACCTCAGAAAATAACCACAGTCTCCACCACCTGGTTAACCACTTTTTACATCACCTCTTAACACATATCAACTCTTCAGGATTTTGTTTAATATTTTACAAATAAATTAATTACTTTGAAAAATTGAAACAAAAAGCACTAAAAAGCCTTCCAATATTACAATTTTTGTTGGAATGTTTACTAAAGGTTCGATACCCTAACAGTATTGTAATTTGTAAGTGTTAAAACTCTTCACCAAAGTTCCTTGAAATAAAAAAATTCTGATATTCAGATAAAAAAAATCCCATTTTTCATTAAATATTTCTTCAGATAGCCATTTTGTTTGTTAGGCCTTACAAATACTTCTTATTTCCAACGTCGATACCGAATTGGTAGTTGAAAGTTAAGCCCTGCCTGAAAAAAATAGGCGGTTACTTTAGATTACTTACTGCTACATTGATGGAATGTTGCCAATTAGAAATAATGCTAATTTTTTTCTATTTATTTTCTTCTTTTAATGTTATATATCTAGCAAAATATGCACATATATCACATTAGGGATAAAAGAAGCTGACCCAGCGGCCACTCCACCATACCTGGATAGAAGTTTGCCATGGCTGGCACTCTACAGAAACTGAAGGAGGAATCAAGAAATAGGTTACATGGCCATCGCCGCTTTAACCGGTGAGGAGGGTTGTTTATGATTGGGATGATGAGGAAGGTTATGCTATGGAACTTAAGACTATGCGTACGCCATATTAACCTTAATTTGGAGTAGAAAGGAGTAATTACTTTTAATTAGAATTACGAAGAATAAGATTGGAGATGATCTTGTAATTAAATCTTATTCCAATTAATTGAAATCAGAAACAGTTGCTTTCAGTAGTCTCCCAGAAGTGGTAAGAGGGAAGTTGAAACCTTTAAAAGTTGGCGTTGATAGTTCTGGTGTAAATTTAAGGTAGTTATACAAAACGAAAGAACAGTTTCTACCTTTTTTAGCAGACTAAAATATTCTTTAATAATAAAGCAAAAAAAGAAAAAACCTACTCACAAATATGATCCCATTATGCTGAAGTCCCCATTATTTCTTTCAATCTGGGTATTTTTAAGTTATCCAAATTAAATATAGACATTGATTGTCACTTAAACGTGTGTAAATATTTAAAGCAATAAAATATAAAACTGGTAGGTGATATTTTCCAGTGGTCGGCAAAATAACTAGTGAAGAATGGCAGTTTAGTTGTGGGCGGTATGAAATGTCAGCAGCAAGTATGTTGCGTTATGTCCTTCATCTTCTCACAAACAGACAACTCTAGGGAAGAATTTTTATTTATTTTTTAAATAAATATTCTGCATTTTCTCTTTATTACAGCGGTTTTTCTTTATTACTACAGTTACAAACTATAAGAAAATTGAAATTGATGGGTTACATTAAACTGTTCATCCACACTGTTCAGATTAGAAAAAGGCTCTAAACTGTTTCACAACTATGTCTATTTTAAGTTTAAATGTTGCAGACTAAGTAACATTAAAAAAGTATTTGAAGAACCAATTATTCTAATGTGAATACCAGCGAAAGAAAAATCTTTCATCAATTTTCATTCAGGACAGCAAATGGAGCAAAATGTTGATCAAAGCAGCACCAAAGATATCATTTAATTTTGAAAACAGACGTACTTTTGACTTGGACGATTTTCATGAGTAGGGTCCATGAATAGAATGAATGAGAAAGTAATTCCAAAACATTGATGCAGACCCCGTTCATAGAGCGCGACTAGTCGACCGGCCCAAATTGTAATTGGATTGTCTGGAAAAAAAGGTATTATAACCAATCAGGGCTTTCAAAACTAGAGAGTAGACTGACGAAGTCGAGTATTCTGAAGACGAGTCATTGCTAACCAGAACTTGGCAACAATAGGAAGGTTTTTTTTGGGGGGGGGGAGCTCGAATAATCTTTGACGAGCTTCTTATTTTTTATGGTGATGTAAGGAAGTTGTATCGCAAGAAGAGTTTGGCTGTTTTTTTGGTTGGAACTTCGCCAATTCGAACCGTTGATTTTCTCCGAATTAGCTTCAGCTTCTTACGTTTTCATATTTATTATTTTGATAATATTAACTTAAAACATCTCTTCTTGGCACGTAATATTGTAGAATATCTTTTGTCGCATATAGAAATTTTCACTCATTTGAAACATTCCAAGCACGTAATTTAAACCAAGTGTAAAATTCCATTTTGTAATTAGAGAACATTTGCCTGGCACAGAAGCGAAAAATTTTCTCTTAACATTCCTCCTAAATTCCTCTTCATTTAGCTAAACATCCACATTTAGGGAAAACAGTCTTTAAAATTGCACTTTCTACTCATTACATAATTAGAAGCGTTAGTTTATTTATTTCATTGGAAGTTTATTACTAAAAAATATTTTAAAATTAAGGTGTAAAGAAATATTCATAATGAAACAAAAGTTAAATAATTGTAGATACACTTGGAATATGTCTCACTGTAGTATAATTGCATTATGGGTTTTCTTACCTCACTGCTATTATTTTTTGGGTTATGTTGCAATTTCAGAGTGCTCTAAATTAGTAACTGTAAAACAAGAAAAATGAAATTCTATTTTGAAAATAAAAACATTCTTTTATTTCAAGCAGTAAGAGCTCCAATAGTAAAAATTTCATTTCAATAGTAAAAATTGGATGGAAAAAATAATTTATTCTTTAAGATGGAAAAAAAATAATTAAAATTATGGTAAGAATTAAAAAATGGAATTTTTTAATTAAATTCAATCGTTAGATTCCTACTTCACGCCAAAAATTAACTGAATCTATTCCATTCCAAATAAAACAGAAATTCATTTCTATCCAACCATCTTTTCTTAAAATATGTCATAGTTCATTTAATATGCGACAGATGGCAACACAATGAACTGCAATTTCTTCCTCATTTGTTTTTTTAAAGCGCTATCTATTCAGATGTTGCAGTTCTCCACATACTCTATTAGTCAGCTTATTATTTTGCTGCCCAGCTTATGAATTTATTTATTGGCGGCCATTTCTAAATGTATGAACAAATCATAGTTTTGGCATTTATTTGGAATGTTTATTTATTTTTTCTTAAACTTTCCAAGCTTCGTCTCATTTACAAAGCACACTGAATTAAAATAGATTATTTTCTATAATTATCTTGACAAATGTATTGCTACAGCGATGGATAAATTCAAACATTTCTTTATATAATTTAAATGGAATCTGGACGGTTGATGATGGGACTAGTCTTCTGAAACATAACATTACTTGGTGAATAGAGACAATTTTTGATCAAGACTATTTCCAAACATATTGAAATATCCAAATATGTGAATTATGATTGGATGGTTAAATAGCCATTGTGCTGCCTATCTCTGGTAACACATGAAATGTAAGAATATGGACGTCCCGTGATTTTCAGTTTTAGAATCTGATGAGTACAAACTGTTAACTGATAACACATTGGCAGAGAGAGGAAACAGGGAGGTAAGAGTGAGAATAACAACTAAAGCACACATTGTCTTATTGAGGGTCGTTTAAAAAAAAATAAATACTATCGTGAAGACTCAAAAATCGACAAGTTGGCAATTCTTGTTTTTACCAGCGGTAACAGCAAGTAAAAATAATGAAAAATCAATTTCACATTGAAAATTCAATAAATAAAAATAACTATTGATCCGCAGGAGGAATTCCTGAAGTTAATAATATAGTTATTTATTTAACAAGTGTGGAAAGTAGTACTTTTCCTCACGCGAGGCAGGGTTTGCACGCACGAGCGAGCGAAGCGATGCGAGTGCAAGTGCAAATTGCCGAGTGTGAGGAAAATACTTTACACTAGAGTTAAATATTATATTTTTTCTGCAACCATTTATTAACTAATAAAATTAAAAATTTCATTTTTACAGTCTACAAAAAGTAATTTATTTATTATAAACATTTATTGTTATATTACAATTATTTACATTACTTACGTATTTACATTACTTATTACATTTTCTGCTGTTTCTTTTATTGATGGAGGAGTGTTTTCTAAACAGGCATCACTAGAATCCATTTTAAATTTCTATAAGGTAACACTATAACCTTTTTAACTGTTATAATTAAAAATATCTAATTATTTATTAAAGTATTATTTTTATTTCTATATTCCTTTCAATTTTTATTTTATTTTTTAATATTCGTTTTTTAATTATTTAAATAAAATAAATTTAAATAAGCTTATTAGAGTTTTACAGAAAATATTTATGTTAATAACAAAACTTCTTATATCAAGGAAGCACAATAAAGTTTTTCCACTCACTTGTGCGGAAAGTGACACTAATGGGAATTTCCTCCCACTAGTGAGGGAAGTTGGGCATTACACAGCTGATTTTAATTGAGTAATGAGAACTTCCCTACATGGTTGCAGAAAAAATATGTTACTCTTGTACGATGCAACTATCTAGCTAATTATAATTTACTATTTTATCTTTGTATTTTTTTTTTCATTATATCGTTTTGGATACATTTACCCACTCTGGAAAGATGTGAATTTATCTTGAAAGTGATAGATGAATGTCAGCAGAGGTTTGTGTCAAATCATGAAACTTCTGGCAGAATGCCACCAAGTGGTATGGAGTTGTGAGCACATTCCCAAAACGGTCACTAGTTTCACACAGTGTATGTAGCCATAGCATAGCTGACACAGCAAGCCAAATATACCCGACTAACTTATTGACTTATCTAACGTATTTGATGTATTGCCAACCAGTAGCTTTGTAGAGCTACTCTATACTCCTCCTAGCTTGGGAAAATAAAATGAAATGTAGCTTTTTATCTCCCAATAGAAGTTTTCAAATATTTATTCGTTTTTTTTTTATAATATATTATGTTACATTCGAACCCTTACTTATTTCCATATTTTATATTGTAATTTGTTGGCTGAGCTTTCCTTTATTACATCGATTCTCAATTTATTTCTCTTGAATTGAATTAAAACTCTGAAAATTATAAATAATAGAAATTGAAAAATATTACTTCAAAAATGATCAATTATGGACAAATATTAGATTACTTTTAAGAATCTCCGAAAAAAAAAAACATTATTTTTTCCAAAAAAACTTTAGTTCTTAGATCTTGCAATCAAATAAATTACTATTCTCTTTAGTTCACAAGGTCGTTAGGCTACTAGTTCAACGTTTTTGACGTTTCCCGTTTTTAGGCCAACAAGCCTTACTCTACTTCCACTTAGTTTGGATCTGAATCGTTGTGCTGATTAACAAGGTGCTGGCTAGTCGTTGTATCTACTCCCACTGACTTCCTTAATCTTATCTTTTCTTTCCTCAACTCACCTAAGTCTAGCCTTTGCTCGAAATTATCAAAGTTTTTTTTACAATCAAACCTTATACTGTCATTGCGTTCATACAGTTTTAATCTAATTGTTCTCTCACGGAGAGGGACTTTGTTTATATCCTTGAAAAAAAAAAGTACGGCTTCTGTTCAAACGGTCAATTTAAGGAATTTTTCGCCCTGGGGGAATCTACGTGCATGTCTGCAAGATGGAGACACTAGAAGAAGCCTACAAGCTAACAAAGAAGAGTAATGGAGCACCAGGAATCGATGGAGTGACATTCGAATACTTTCACCCTTAGAGTTTATCTCTGGCGTACCGGTTTTGCCGGCAATTTGCATAAACTCAAGCCCTTTTCTATAGGTTCCAGCTTATTGACTCATATAGCTGCTTTCTGTTTTGATGCACACTATCACATGCTCCAGACTTAATTAAGCTTTCTAGTGCTCTTTTATTTATTATATGCCCCGAATTTTGAATAAATTCCCATATGTCCTTATAAGCGTTTGAAGCCTAACATTATTGAGAAATTAAGTTATGAAGAAATTTTGTCTCAGATGAAAGAAGAGTTAGTACGTAGGGATGAAAGTTTTACAGCATTAGTAGAAAGTGATCCAGCAATAAAGATTTTAGAGATAGCAGCGTGGCGAGAATTGTTACTACGACAAAGAATAAATGAAGCAGCAAAAGGCAATGTACTAAAATTTGCAACAGGAAAAAATCTTGACAACTTAGCTGAATTTTATGGAGTTGAGAGGCAAGATGAAGAAGATGACGAACGGTTTAGAAAGAGGGTAAAAACAAAAATAGTAGGTTGGAGCACTGGAGGAAGCAAAGAGCTGGCTACACTGGAGAAAATTTTGCAACTCAAATAAAAGCTATCATTAGTGCAACTGTTGAAGTAATAAAGCGAAGTGAGTTACACACTTTCGTCGTATTGCAAAAAAGATGGATTGTTGAACGCTCTTTTGCTTGGTTAGAAAAGTGCAGACGATTGTGGAAAAATTGCGAGCGGAAACTCAACACTAGCTTACAAATGGTTGTTCTCTCCTTCATTTCTCTCTTATTACGAAGATTTTAAACAGGTTCTTATAGAGGTGGTTATCAAAAGAGGTAATAAAAGACGTCTAAGGTAGAGCTAAGCTCTTCTGTGGGGTAAGTTTTTCCATCAACACATTCGAAACTTTAAAAAATAAACCAATTACAAAAAGGTTGAATATTTCTTCAGAATTGTGTATAATTTAGCCTAAACTATAAACGTTAAGAAATTCACTGAGCGGAAAAAAAGGCAAAAAAACTCTAAGGCAGCTAGTATTCAAATTCTCCCTTGTCTATTTGACGTGTAAGATTTATAATATATATGTTAACAAATATTTATAAGACAATTTGATTTAATTTTTTGTTCATTCAACCGATGTCCAATCTCTGAGCCGATAAACTGCTTAGGAAAAACGCAATAAAAAAAGATCTTAAGGTTGATAGAACCGGGAGAAGCTGTTTATTAGATACGAAAATCTGTAGAGAAAATTTTACTACCAATAAGTTAGGAGAGAAGTGATTTTAGTAGAAGGAATTGACAAATTCCTTTAATTGGATCCACATGAATTTCAATTTAGTCGTCCCTTTTTCCGAGGTAAAAAGATGGTAGAGGAGGATTTGTTGGTAGGTTATTTGCTGCACAAGTGTGTATGGGGCAAAAACCTATCTGAAGTTGTATGATGACTCGTTTAGCTTAACTTTAGCACACCCTATTGGACACATACTTGCCTCAGTAATTCGATATTCTAAAAACTTGTTAGCTATATATTGCTTGTGATTACTAAGATAACTTCTCCTGCATCAGGTAGTAGCTCTTCTCGTGGCGCAATAAATAACTTGAATATTAATTTGGCAAGGAAATTTTTATAATTTTTACATCAATTCAACAATGTTATTTTCCATATTTTATCTTCGAAGATAATTAAATTTTTAATTAAATTTAATTAAATGTTTTAAATAAACAACAAAAAATATTAGAACATTAATACCAAACTACTCCTTTTATTAAAATCTATTCAAATATTTCCTAATTTTTCAGAAGGTTTCGGTAAAAAAATCACAATAAAAAGTATAAATAAGATTAAACAATAATTTGATGGTGATTGCTTGAAATTAAACTATTTCTCACATTAATATTAATCAATATCTTTCTTGATAGGAACTAAATAATCCAATTTTTCCGTATATCATTCTGGTGAAGCATTTTTACGGGTTTTTTTTATGAAAGAAAAGGGTTTTAAAAAGAATAGAGAACGTGGTATGTTAGACAAAGAAGAAGCGTAATGATTCTGGTCACGTGCTCGGTGTAGAAGAAGTCTTGAAATATGAATCTCAGTGCTCTTACCATGTTGGACTTTTCTCTTTTCTGCAAGGCCTTGTTTTTAAGCTCTTTCCTTAAGTCTTTTCAACCTTTACTTCTGACATACGTCTGTCCAATCATATTTCTCAGTATCCAACTTTAACATATAACTTCGTATCTAACCATTTTATTCGCCGAGAATATATTGTTTTTACCATGATTTATTTCTTTACCATATTCTTTATGAACATAGAAATAAACAACTTTTAGTGACACTAAATGATTATAAATGTCTACAGGTAAGAGTTATTTGATTTTATATATACAGAAAACAGACTATTGCAATTTCTAAACTATGAGAAACATAATAAAGACGTTTTGACATGTTGGATTGAACAAAAAAAACAAAAAACAAAAAAAACAAAGAAAAAGAAGCACTTAAAACATAATCTCAAAATAGTTTGTAGCACACATAGCACAAGACACCTTAGTAACCCTTATAGACCATACACCCTGTTTTCGTCGGTTATCTCCCCTTCTCAGCTTCAGGAAATCCTATGTTAAATTGGTTGCCTAGGGGCTAAAGAAAGTATAATAATAATTCTAAAGTTTCAAACATAAATGCAATAAAGTTTGTTCTTTAAAATTGATTTTCCAACTAAGTCTAAAACATAGTCTTCACACTCAAACGACGAACTCCGCCACCTGTCTTCTTACATCACACACCTATCCCACCAGCCGACCATGTGCGGTACCTTGGAATGTACCTAGACAAGAGACTTACCTGGAACTCCCATACGTGACTTAAACGTACCGAACTAAACAAACGATACAAACTTCTAGCCAGACTACTCGACAAACGCTCAAAACTCTCACTACAGAACAAACGATGACTCTATACAGCTCTTCTCACACCAATATGGGCTTACGGACTCGTTCTTTACGGAAAAGCTAAAAAAATCAAACATCAATAGACTGCAAACACTTCAATCCAAAACACTCCGCCGCATAGTAGACGCTCCATTCTATGTTAGCAATCACACAATACATACAGATCTCCAAAATTCCACTCATCTCCGAACTTGCCAAAATCCGATAAAACATTTTTCATCAAAAACTCTCATTTCATCCCAACCCTTTAGCTGCAAACTTTTCTTCAACTACGCTACCCTCCAATCCTCGAAGACGGCTGAGGCGCCGTTGGCCCCGTGAGCAACTGGGTGACTAATGGCGGCCATCACTGGATGACCGTCATTCACGTCTGCCACGCTATTCATATACATTTATCGCATTTACCTATTGTACCCTGAGGAACAGGTGTCAATTACATTAAAAGGATAAATAAAAAAAAACAAACATTTATTTAAGTAATTTTACATTGTGTAACAATAGTTTTATGAAAAATATCTTAATGTTGAAATTTAAATATCTTAATATTTATTAAATAATAAGTAATAATAAATAAGTAAAAATAATAAGTAAAGTAACTACAGTATTGCTTCTTAATTAATGCGATGGGTGTGCCTGGTGTATCTTTGCAAGGTTCGCTATATTACAGGTGTAAATTTCAATAAAAGGATATAAAATTTTTTATTTTTTTCAACAATAGCTAAATTAAAGAAAAAAATTGTAAAAGTTGGGTGTTTTTCAACGAGCCGCAGTTGTTTGCGATCAACCCTTTTACAACTATCCTACCGTTTAAATAACTACATTGCCTTCTAATCTGTCGAAGTTTAATTACCTCAAATTTAATTCCGGTAACCAAAAAGAAGGGAAACAATTTTACTTTTTATTTTTTCATGAAATTTTAATAAATTTTGGAAACCAAAACAGGTGATATAATTTGTATTTTTTATTCTAATTTATATTTAGTTATTATTTTAATTTTTAATCATTGCAAACATGTAGTAATAATCTATCACAATCAACTTCATGATATTATTAGCACTTTTTACTTTTTCGTAAAACTTTTCTTATAATCCCAAGTTTGTTTTAAGTTCATTTTACTGTTAAATTTCCTTTCTATAAATTGATCATATTAAACTTCTTTGTTTCACTTTAAATTCAATTTCAATTTAAATGTTATTTGTAAAAATAATTAGGTTATTATAATCTAGAGGGTGCTAGTGACAAACAAAGAAAGATTGAAGATTAAATTGATTTTATAAGGTTTCTTAAGGAGGGTCCCCAGCATTGTGCCTGCTCGGAAGTCCTGAGCGGTATTTACCAGCTAAATACATACGTTTCATAATATCTTCAATTAGATAAATTACCTATCAATTAATATATTATTTAATATTACAAAGCATTTGCAAATATTAAATAATCACTTTAATCAACTATAAGGAGTTTTTTTGAATTAAATTGGCAAAATAAAGAAAAAATTACTCTGTGATTTCTTAAACTTCACAAAGTGTTCGAGATTTACTTCTAACAGGATGGAATTTCAGATTTTTGGGTTAAAAATATGCTCAATACCAAAATTATAGTTGCAAAGTTCCACAGAAAAGTTAAAACCATTAAAACTACTAAAATGGTTGTTTATGTTCACAGCCGAATATTTGTTTCTATTCAATAGAAATTCTTCCAGATTGCATGGTAACAATCTGGAAACACGATGTATGCTAATCAAATCTACAATATGGTTTGAAGTCTTCAGAATACGAAAGAAGTGCTTGACGAAAAAAAAAAGGTCGTTGGCTCATATTTCTCTTCAATAGAACGTGGTAAATGAACAAAATGATTCATAAACGTAAACGCTCTGAAAATCATTCAGCCTTGTATAAATTAATAATGGAATAAACATATCATAGAAGCAATCAATCAATAGAAAATCCTATGATTTAGAATTTTCAAAAATATGATTTATTTATGATTTTAAACTAAAATTTTACTAAGAACTGGTACAGCTGGGAATTTAGTTCATAGTTTTGGATGAAATTGAAATAAATAATTATATAATGAAAAAATAAGACACTGTTTAAATTCATATACATCTCTATATTACAAGATATTAACAGAAAGTGTTTTCTGTCTGCAACTTTCCTGACTTTACTTAATGCTTACCTGAAATGTAAAATAATTTACATCCACTCATTTTGCATTAAGATAATCGCGTACAGGAAATGGTGTTTTTGTAAATCTTGAATAACATTCCAGCGCCTATTTACCTCAAAATTTATCTCTCAAAATTGAGTCATTAGTAATTCCAAAATTCTTACGATTTATAAATTTTCTAGATTCTGGTAAAGTACATTTACCTAGTTGAAGTTTAAGTAATCGACGATCTCGGGTTACAAATTTCTGTTGATCACTGAATGGATGAATACGTATACTTTGATATAGATTGCATTTACGAGAAACTTTAAACCATTTCTTTTTGAAATCAAGTACATAAATATTAAACTCATTGTTACAGATAAGCTTTATATGATTGCAATATTCCTGGCATTTCAAACTGATCATTGGGAATTCAGGAAAATTTACCTGTATCGTTCTAAATAAGATTCCAGTGCCAATATGCCAGAAACGTAAGGCACCATCTGCACAAGCAGTAATCAAGGTTAAACATACAATTACAGCTGAATTAACTTTTACTTCATGTTGAAATTGTATGATACATTCATCGTATAAAAAATATGGATTCCAAATGCGTACATAATTATCATTGCCAATGGTAACTATCAGCTGGCCAAATTTACCAATATAGGTGATCTCATTTGTATGGGCTGAAACTATATTTCTATCAAGAATTGGTTCGGTTATTGATAACATATTTATATGACCCTCTATTGACGCCCAATAAACAACATTATCTTCTGATAATGTAACCATAGACGGGTCCCAGAACGTGCTACGAAACCATTTAAGACAAGTACCTCCTTGAAGATGTTTGAACACTCGGATTTTCTCATCCTGGGCATAGCTTACCAGATAATCCTCATTAACCGATACTGAAAAGATTAAATCTTTATGTATGAATTTTTCTATTAAACTTCTATTATTCAGATCCCACGTACTAACAGTTCTATCTAAACTAGCAGAAGCAATGCGCGAAGATTTTGGGAAAAACGAGATCCAAGTCACCACCTGATCATGGCCACTTAACAGAAATGGTGTTTTCGCACCCGTAATAATATTGTAAAATATAATAAAAGTGTTTTCCGTAGCTGCTATCCATTTTCTGTTACAATCGATTGCTCTGTCGTACATGTAACTTGTTGGAATTATCATATCACGGTAAAGCCCATTAAATGGAATGTCTGTGTCCGGAATTTTGGGCACAAATTTGTAAATAGATTCCTTAAAGTCGTCCTGGTAGTTCATTAACAATTCTGTAAAACGGCTTCCGGTAGTTTTGGTTTTTCTAGACTTATTTCTACTTTTTGTCGATCTGGTCCATTTAGTAAGTTTCTTGATTGTAGTAAATTGACGTTCGTTAAGTAATCTCGATTTTGCTAATCTGGTTTCCATTGAATTTATTACTTTATTTAAATTTTTACGAACAATAGTTTCTTGATTAACCTCTTCAATAGTAAACTTCCAATAGCGATTCACCTTTGCCAAATTATTTCTTGAATTTTGATCTAAAAATTTTACTATTTTCCTGTTTATCCACAATGGTAAGGTCTGTAAAGCATCCACGCCGGAACTATCTTTCACCACCAACTTTTTCTTCCCGGAAAGACCAGTGCTAACCATATTCGTCAATTTTTTTATTGTATTTTCCCATGAATATTGTAAATTTCTCATTTTTTTTAAACTTTCATTTAAGTGATCTGAATTTCCTTCTGGCTTTTTTTTATGTTTCTCCGAATTAGTAGAATCCTTTTTTGAATGCTTAATTGATGGAAGTGATGAATAGGTTTTGTATTCATTCGTTATTGGCAAAATACTTGGATCGGTACTTTGCAATCTTTTCATTAAATTTTTATAAGTTAAAATATTTTTTAAAGATAAATTAATTTTTGGGGGCGAGGTATTAGTTTGGGGTTTATATCTCACTTCTAAATCCCTTATCACTTCCAGAATTTTATTTAATGTACGCGCTTCAGTTACCGCTAACTTTGCTAACTTACTACCTCCTATATTTATGAAATGCATCAATATAATTTGCTTATCGTTGGTGTCTTCCAATGAATATATCCAATCTAAATCCAATTCCATATGTCTTTTTAGTACCTCTTCGTTTAAACAACGATCGTCATCGTTTGGCAAAACATCATATCCATACTTGGTTGCTTGCGACGTTGAAATTGTAATATCTTTAGTATTCAGGGTGTAAGCTTGTATAATATTTTTCAAAGTGCCAGGGTCTTTAATAGAGCTTATTACTTTGGTTATAAATGTGGCCTTATGTTTCCAAGATGCTCTCATAAACCAATCCTGAAGATGGTAAATCTTTGCTTGCAGAAAAGCATTATTCTGCAATTGTTCTGCTTTTCTCTCTAAATTTGCCATATTTAAATTCTGTTACACTTTGTTATTCTATTTAGATAATGAAGATCTTTTATCTTTGTCCACCTTTTGTGTTTAACATATAACAAGTTTTCATTTTTCTTAAGTTTATACAATTTAAGCGAAACTTATATTCACTATAACACCAATATTATATTTTTCCTAACAACGGTATCTGTTTAGAACTGTTTTAAGTAATATAAGTTATTAATATTAATCCTCATATGATTTAAAATTTTATGAATCAGTAATTAATTATTTAAAGGCAGATTACATCTGTATTTGTAAATATTAGATCTATTCCATCTAAGCCGGCCAATGTTCGCTTGAACAAGAGCTAAGGGAGTAAAAATATTGAATTAATTATCCATGTCAGGGCACTGATGAGATCAATGCATGCATCAGTTATCCTGTTATCTGCCATTCCTAACAATCTACCACGCCGACTGAATTACCAGAAGCTCTGAAACTTCCTAGAGATCTGAAGATCATAATTATCATTACAGAGAACGTTGGGTTGTTGTCCTACTGCTTCACGCACCATTTAATCATCTCATTTTATTGTAATAATAATTTAAGTATAAGTATAAGTATAATTTTTTATTTGTTCTCAGGGTACTACCCTATACAAATGGAGTATTGATACATAATTATTACATAACATAAAATAACTGAAAACTAAAAATGAAATTATTTCTTACATAAAAGATAAAAAACTAAAGACAAAATAAAAGACAACTAAAAGAACTAAAATTTATAAAGAAAAATAACAAAATGCTCTTTAATTTTCAATATTAATAATAAATTTTCTCATTTTTAATGCAAAGGCCACATAAGTTGTATCAGTAATATGAGTTATTAAATTTAGTGAGGCTGTCTATAACTAATAAATTAAGTAAATTTTCTTCGTAATCGTGCTCAATTTTAATAAATTCTGATTAATATTCGTTCCTGGCAGATCTAAATGATGGGCATACCAACAGAAAGTGATATAAAGTGTCTGGGGCACCTAAATTGCAGCAGATACAGTCATTGTCCACATTGAATCTGAAAAGACTACCTTTAAAGATCACACGACAATTATCAGGATGCCCCAGCCTCAGTTGACTTGCAATCCTCTGCTTCAAAATACTACCTCCTATATTCTAAATCCCATTCTCTTTTACCCAAATTACTGGCTTTCCTTTGAAATAATAATTTATATGATGGAGATTATCAAAAATTCAGGAAAAAAGAACGAATAAAGAGAAAACAAGATTTTGCAAGCCAATCTCTTTAATTTTTTGCATTAATTTCAAAATATTTCTACACTACTCACCCAACAGTACAAGAGATGTGAGTACTTTGATGGCCGCAATAGCATGCAGCGTCCGGCTCTCTGCAGCACAACTTCAATTTACTTCCCGTCCTTAACCTGTACAGTTTACTTTTCATTTAGTCAACTTTAATAAATAAATAAATAAACTTTAAACTTTTAAAATATATAATGATAAAAGTTTATTTTTGCCCAGATTGCGTTAATACATACTTCTAAGCGGATGTTTAAATTTAAAATTTCTACAAGAATAATTGTCTTAAAGAAAAACTCAGCTTTAAGATTATGTTTGCTCTCTAAAAAAGAATTTGTGGGTAATTTAAAAAATGTACCATGAACAATCACTCAAGGTTGTATTCAAGGTTGCAATTCAAAAATATTCTCGAAATTCGGAATATTTGACTCATACTCGTATTGTAGCCATTTTAGAGAAAGTAAATAAACCATAGAGTAAAGAGATAGTTTACAGTTTTTTTTTCAATCTCGTCTTTAAAAATAGCGTCTATGGACCAGTACATAAGAGATATGGCCGTACATTTAAGCCTAATTACCCTCAACCTCCCTGTGGAAGTGCCTTTTTAACAAATTTCCCTCAACTAGTTTTTCCATTGGAAGGTATTTAAAGAAAATTGTTTAAACCGTTTTCATGGAAATCTTAAAATATTGTATAAAATGATTCAGTTGAGAGGCGGTACACCCTACCATCGATTTGGATAAAAACTTATCTAGCGTCATGTATTTGCTCTCCTTAGCAGTAAATCAAATTGAACCTTCTTCGACTTTTTGTTATATATATATGTGTGTGTGTGTATGTGTAAGTAATATATATGTGCCGTTTATTTTGAAAGTGGGGCAAGTCCATTTTTTGTTATTTCGAGCAATTTAAGGTTTTGCGTTTCTATAAATTTAAAAATATTGGTAAATATTAACAGACATATTTTTTTTTGTATTTTGTGGTGTTAGATAATGTAACATTATAATCCAATAGTGTTTATTGTGCTGGTTAAGAAAAATAAAGATTTATTATAACTAAATGGACTTGCCTCGCTTTCAAAATTAATGAATTATTGCAATCGTTGATTTAAATGGATAATATTTCAGTCGTATCAGTCTTTTTTTAACAATAAAAACAAAATACTAATCAATAGTTCAACTATTCTTCTTCTTTTTTTGAATCATTTTGGTCCGAATTGCCTTCGTATTCAGATTCTGATTCCAAGATTCTTCTTTTATTACCGATTGTCATGGGTCTTATTTCTATAAACATAATAAAATTACTTGCAAATGAGGATTTTATTGAAATCGCGTCATTACCCAGAAAAGTATTTTTATATTATTTTTGTTACCTACCAAATTCACTTTTAGATGCATCAGAGTTATAATTACCGTTGTAATCGGTTTCAGCCATTTTTTCTTTTTATAAAATAAACCACAATCCGTTATTAATTTTCAAATAATGAAACTTTTTTCGTACACCGAGCACAAAACAACACAACTTACTTGATAGCCGATAATATAAGTCGAATGTTATACAATTTACACTTTTTCAGAGCCAATAGTACTAAAATTTCCGGATGTTGGTGTTATTATCGAAACACAAAATTAAGATGTACTTATTATTATTAAATAATAATAAATTTTATGAAATATTGTACAATCATCGATTACCAATATCAAAGATAAATAGATAAAAACACCCTACATTTCAGACATGATGTTAAACCATCACATTTGCTTCACCTTACAGCAACCGGAGTTAAATTTTGCTGTACGGTTAAATAATTTCAACCTAAGATGGACTTGCACCATTTTCAAATTAAACATATTTACAATATTGTTAAGAGCTAGAACTTCAATCTCCCAAATATTAGGATTCTGAATTTTTTTGACTCTAAATTGTTTACAGATAAAAAGATCATACTAAGTTTTATCTATAATTACCATTATCTTCATTTTTTTTTCAAAAATGGACTTGCCCCACTTTCAAAATAAACGGCTCATATATTGCTTAAATTGCTAGGATAAAAAAAGGCATAAATCATTAATCTCTATAATTGTTCTCCAATTAAAAAATATACAACGACTTTGATTTTAGAGAAAAAATTGTGCCATGTTAATTACAAGCCATTTCGATATTTTTCAATGATTGCCAACATAAACAATTGTTCATAATATCCATTTTAGAATAATAATCACCGGAAATCAGAATTTTGACAAAAATTCAGTTTTTCATCGGAAATATTTCACGCTCACTTGACGCAGTAAATTACTTTTTCTTCTTTGCACTATGGCTAGGTATATAGTTTTTATAATTTGTACGATTTCTAAATTCTGGTAACGTACATTTACTTATATTGACCTTAAATAAACGTTTATTTTTAGAAGTAACCTTGGTACGACTGTCAATTGGATGCAAACGTATGCACTGGTACAAATTACCTTTTTTAATTCTTTTTTGGTACTTCTTACGGAATTCAAGTACATAAATATTATGTTCATTATTGCAAACAATCTTAATATGATTACAATGTTCCTGGCATTTCAAACTGATCATTGGGAATTCAGGAAAATTTACCTGTATCGTTCTTAATAAGATTCCAGTGCCAATATGCCAGAAACGTAAGGCACCATCTGCACAAGCAGTAATCAAGGTTAAATATGCACATGCAACTGAATTAACACTGGACTCATGATGAATTTGTGTTATACATTTTTGGTATACAAAATGACGATTCCATATACGCACGTAATAATCGTTTCCAGCAGTTACGATTAGCGGACCAAATTTAGCAATATGGGTAATATCACTTCGGTGCGCAAAATCAATCGATTTATTAAAATTTTGGTCCGTTATTGAGAATACCTTTATTGCGCCTTCTCTTGTTGCCCAATAAACAACATTATCTTCTGATAATACGACCATAGTTGGTGTCCAAAGAATATCATTGATCAATTTGGTACATACACCTCCGGACAGTTGTTTAAATACTCTTATTTCACTGTCCCGGGCACAAGATACCAGATAATCCTCATTAACTGATACGGAAATGATTACATCTGTATGTCCGGTGAATATTTCTATTACACTTCCGTTCCATAGGTCCCACGTTCTAACAGTTGTATCCAAACTGCCAGAAGCAACGCGCAAAGATTTTGGGAAAAACGAGAGGCAAGTCACCACCAGAGAATGGCCACTTAACAGGAATGGGGATTTCGCACCCGTAATAATATTATAAAATACAATAAAAGTGTTATCCGTAGCTGCTATCCATTTTCTGTTACAATCGATTGCTCTGTCGTACATGTAAATTGTTGGAATTATCATATCTCGGTAAAGCCCATTAAATGGAATGTCTGTGTTCGGAATTTTGTGCACAAATTTGTAAATAGATTCCTTAAAGTCGTCTTTGTTCCGAAGCAACTTTGCTAAATCTGTTGAATAACTTCTTCTAATTGGTTTTTTAGGTTTCTTTAGACTTTCGGCAGATTTCGCTCGTTTTATACGCTTTCTTATTTGAGCCGCGAAACGTTTTCCTGGTAGCTTCATATTCATTAATTGGGTTTCCATTTTCCTTATTATTTCATTTAAATTTGAACGCACCCAATTTTCTCTTTGAACTTCCTCAATTGTGTATTTCCAATAGATATTAACCTTTTTTAAATTTTCTTTCGAATCATTATCTAATAAATTTACTATTTGTCGATTTATCCAAACTGGTAAAGTCTGTAATGAATCCACATGTGATTCATAAGCGAAGATCGTCTTGGAAGCTCTTTCTGATAGGCCACCTGTACGCGCCATTCGAATTAACTTTTTCAATTCTCTTTCCCATAAATTTTGTTTATTTCTTACAGTTCTCAATGCTCGGTCAAAAGGCGATAAATAAGTTTTAGCCATACTTGCCACTGCAGAACGTTTGTAAGCAAACGACTTGACTTGATCTTTAATAACTACTTTTGGCTTAGCCAATGTTAAAAATGTTTTGTATTCATCAACTATGGGTAGAACGTTTGGATTTTTAATCATTTCGTTTGTTGTTAATTTTGCTAATTTCGCAGTATGTTTTAATTTGAATTTGCTTTTTTTAACAAATCTCGGATGTAATTCTAAAATACAATCCCAAATCTTAATCAACGTCTGCGCTTCTTGTATAGCTAAATTAACCATACCGGTTCCTCCAGCCACATTAATTAAGTATAATATCACTTTCAACTTGTCTCGATCATTATCTAATGTTTTAAACCAATTCCAATTTATCTCTGCATTTTCATTTACGCTTATTTCACTCAAACAACGATTATCATCAATTGGCGTCACATCGTAGGAAAATTTAGACGTCTGCCCTCTTGCATATGAAACATCTTTGGTCACCGCACTTAAAGCTTCAACTATATTTCTTAGTATGGCTATATCATTTATTGACCTGATTGCTTTGGTTATAAAATTCGCTTTTTTCCTCCAAGATATTCGAATAAACCAACTCTGTAAATGATATAACTTTGCTTGCAATTCTGCATACTTTTCTTGCACTAACAGTTTTTCTTCTGCACGCGCAGAGTTCGCCTTGCTGGACCTAACAGATTTCTTTTTCTCTTTAGACATTGTAACGATTTGATCTTTATTTTTATTCTTTACTCGTTTCTTGTTTAGTTTTAGTCATAAAGAAGAATTCTTATTCTCGTTTACTCTTCTATTTTTTTAGGGAACCTCCTACGTACTAAATATCACAATTGTTCAACATTCTCCCTAACGAACTTCTCTAATTGATTCTAGTTTACTTTCAACAGTTATTAACTATATCATATGATTAATTGACACTATTAAAAAAAAAAACAATTACTTAGGAACTATTGGCCTAGGAGTTTTTCCAAAGCTGTATTCCTCGATGAACAGATGCTGGTTTTGTTACATCACAGTTAAATAATATAAGTTATCTTTGTAAGAACATACATTGTCCTACAGAAATTTAATTTTTTTCTTCCTTTTTCTCGAATTTTTTCATCCATTTTCTCTTAAAGACCATTGTAGCTATTATTATTACAGTTACCATTTACAACAGTCACAACAGTTTTCTGTTACTTACTCACTACGTAACGCCACAAAACTGTTCCCCGACTGACCACTGGTCCGCACTGCACCGAATTGCACTAGTCTCTGCTACACAAACAAAGCTCTACTCATTAACTGACTAACCGCCTAACTAGCTAACTTTGAAGCACTCCGCAACACTGACTCTCTCAAAACTAACTCATAGACTTGACTAAAAACTCTAATAACTGTCTGCAAAGACTTCACTAAAAACTCTGTCTAAAAACTTGATTAAAAGTCTAATAACTCCATAAAAACTGACTTCTCCAGCTGTGTCTGCCTCCTTTTAACTGCGTGCCTCCCTCCAACTGGGACTGCCCTCCTCCAACTCTCTGAGCATAAGTTTCCACGCCCTCCTGACGTTCATTGGCTGGAGAAAACATACTGCCACCACCTCAGCTGATGCCGCCCTCCTGACGTTCATTGGCTGGAGAAAACATACTGCCACCACCTCAGCTGGGGCCGCCCTCCTCCTACTCTCTGTCTCGCTCCTACCTGTCAATCACTGGCTGGGAAAACACATATGCCACCACCCCAACTGAGGCCTTTCTCTTAGCTGGCTTTTACACAGGTCACTAACTCCTTGAACAATCTAGCCCTTTCCTTTCTAGTTCAGGTAGAGACCGGCCCTTTTGTCTACACAGTGGTGGCCTGATACCGACTTTGGTCGCTTAACCCCTCGAACAATCTAGGCCTTTCTTCTCTGCCACAGGTAGATACCGCCCTTTTGTTTATGCAGTGGCGGCCTTTTACTGACTTTGATCGCTCAACCCCTAGAACAATCTAGGCCTTTCTTCTATGCCCAGGTCAACTTCGTTACAGTATCTTTCAGTGTAGGAAATCTCAAAACTTGTAATCCTTGTGAAAATCGAAATCTTATCTTACACTTTACAAAGTGTAATAAAATGAACATGAAATTGAACTCCTTTGTAACAGATACATTGTATCTCCACACAAATTAAGATGATAATAATTATAAAATAACAGACTCGGAATAGCAAATTTTACGAAATACAATCATTTTTACGAAGTGGTACAATTTAGTATGATGTACGCGAGCTAAAAAAGGTTGGGAAACGCTATTTTAAATGTAAACTTAATTTTAAATATAGATACAGGCTTGAAATATATTTTACAATAATATTTGATTGCACAGTATTAAAATTATTTCTACTCTAAAAAACAAAAATATTTTTAATTCAAATCGATTTAATTATTACTATCAAACGTCGATCTAGGTGGAGGTGGATTAAATTGCAAATTTTTCCAATGAATATTCATACGAAAATGTATTCCTGGAGGCAAACTGGAATAAAATTTCAATTACATGATAAGTTTTCGTTGATTTTCTGCTTTCTTTTTTTAATAAATTGTGTTTTGAAGAGTTAATTTTTATTTTGAATTTAAATTTATGGCGTGCCAACACCTGAGCTAGTGGCGTCCGCAACGTATTTTTGGGTGGGAGGGGCATTTCCGTGAGGGAAACCCATACCTATAACCACTTTGGTTAATCTATAAAAGCGAACAAAATAAAATTTGTTGCTATAAATGAATCCAATAATAGTTATTGACCTACTTGTACATAATGATTGTACGAAGTTAGAGTTAGGATTTAACGTTTACAGAAAAGTGAAAAGTGTATTCAATAAATGTTTATTTTTGGTTGTGGAACGATCTTTAAATTCGAAATTTTAACAACACATTTATACTTACTTTATAATATGGTAAAAACAAATTATTTTGGAATAATGTTTTAACCAAAAGCTGTAGACTATCATGAGCACCGCAAAATCGTTCAACGTGCTTTTGATAAAACTTCAAAAAAAAATGAAACATTCTTGCATTAAACTTCTCCATCAAGTTAACAAAATATTTGTATCACAAGTTCCATATTTTAATTTAAGATGCGTCATGAGCTTTAGCCCTAGAATTTTCACCAGTTTGAATTGTGGAATGAGACATTATAATTCTTTTGAATTAAGAGGAAACTCTAGTTTGTCTTGAGCTAAGAATGGCTGCAAGGCCTGAACTAAAGGACATCTTTCGTTCACTGAATCATAATTGGCAATGGATTTTTAGCCTGAAATCAATGGCGTTATTAAATGTCTACCTTCTGGAGAAGAAAGAGAGATGATTAGAAAACCAAAACCCCAATCATAGCTCCCTTCTGGCAAACTATTTCAAAATAAGAGTGGATATTTTAAAAAGTGGCAAAAAAAAGTCACGCTAATGTGTGTACACATCAAACCAAATATCTGTTACGGTGCGTTCGACGTGTATACTCGTTGTGAAAACTATAAAATTGCCATTAACTATAAAAACTTGAAATTTTAATAAAATACAATAAGAATACTATTTGGTGGGATGTTTCCCTTTATCTTACCAATAGAACTGCGGTGGGAGTCAGCCAAATGATAAGTGGTTGGTACATGTCTGGTCTCCGCATTAGAGATTGGGAATTACGCACACAAATAGTAGCTCTCAGCCCTTGTGCAATGCCCCGTTTTTACCTTAGACAGAGGTTCAGACCTCAGTACGAGCATGATTTCATTTTGCACAGAATTCAAAGCCTCTTTTCTTCCTTGTAAAAAAGCTCAATCGTCCCCTAGTTAACTAGAGCAATGCATAACGTAAAGCGGTGCAAGATTTTTAAATGAGCACAGAATGCTCTGGTTATCTCTGGCAGAGAAAAAGTCGCTTGCAGTGACTATTATGACGTTGTAAACTTGTGGTTGTTTTGCTCTGCGTTCGACACATGTATACACGTCATTGTCTGAATTTAATTCCGCACACTGTGGGGGAGGGTTAACTATTTTACACGCTTAACTGGTTTTAAAATGTTTTTAATTCCTTCTTTTTTTTTTTGAAGGGGAATCATCACACAGGACAAACAGCCAAGTTGGATAATTGGAATTAAGGTAAGAGAAAAGTCAAGTGAGTATTTATCATAGATTTAAAACGGTCTGTTAAAATTTAAAATCGTTAACGACTGTGAATCTATATAATATACACATTTATAGATATATATTTATAAAACTTAATTGAGTTAATTATCTAAACTGGGAGTTTTCTTCATTAATTACTGAAGCAATCAAGAGAAAAGTCTGGGTTTCCTCTTGCTCCATTTTTTCCTATTATTTTCTTTTTGGAAAATCAACTAGTTTAGTGTAAATAATAATCATTAAAGTTTAAAAAAGAATTTAAGAACACTTTAAAAGTTCAGGTTTATTTTATTTTTTTAAAGTACAAAAGTTCCAGATTTAATTGAATTTCCACCAATCAACTATCTCCTCTTATTGCTGAAAAGGGAAAATGTCTTATCACAAACTGCGAAGGAAATTTAAATAAAAGAAAGTTAGTGAAAAAAGAAATAAAGCTGAACAACTATTAAACTAAGCTCGAGTTGGAAAATTAAAGATTAAACAGAAGTTCTGGGCAAACACTAAACAGATTAGATTTCTGAAGTAAAGTAGAGTAGACATGGTGGCAATCATTAGTCTGGTTTTGATGATATTTAATTCATTTTTGTTTTGTCTCTGCACTTATTTGCAGATCTATTATCATTCTCTCCTTATTATATGCATAAATTAATAAAAAGTTCACAAATACTTTTGTAAGCAATCAACTAGGATCTAGAATAGGGCTGAAGTTTGAAGAAGAATTTAACGGAAGAGATTTACAGACAGACTGTTTCATTTAGGTTGGAAACATAGTGGAGCGGCGAGCAAAGCGGCAATGATAGCGAAGAGCAAAGCGGCGAAAATAAGCACAAGATAACTTATGGGACCCCGCATACTGGGGAGCAAAGCGAAGATAGAGCAACGCTACCAAAAGAGATTGGAGCAACGCGTTGTGACATGTTTGATTTCTTCGCTCTCATCGCGCTCAATTTTCAACAAAATCTACTGCAACGGCACTGCCTTCTATATTGTTCCAGTTATAGTTCTACTTTTCACCTCTCCTTTTTCTTTTGACATTATCATGACATTGCTTTTGTTCATTTTTGAAAAAGCCTAGGTACAAATCATACCTAAATGGAGTACCTAGTGGTTTGTTTAATAATGAAATTATTATTATCATTATTTTTGTTTTCTTTTTTTTTAGTGGGAGTAGTTTCTTTTAGCCTTCCCATATTTCTTTTATTTATGTTTTTTATTTATTTATTTGTTTCTTAACTTAAAGTAACGGAATTAATGAAGTTACCATTGAAATTCGTCCTTTTCTTGATTAACATGCCTTCAACACTGGTTGGTATGTAATCAAATGTTGAAATAGACATTCGAAAATACGCATGAAACTTGCCAAGATGCTCCCGAAGTTGTTGGTACAAGTGATGGAATTCACCATGTTCATGTCTAGTCCTGTTTATATCATGAACATTGCAGCTCCTGCTTATAAGCTGCCATAAATACCAATTTTTCAAGGAAGAATTTTCTTATAGAAATTATTCCACCATGTCTCGTCGAAAGGAGAAACGCGACCTAAACTCATCACTATGTGCGTGCAACTCTTTGATCTGAAGCAACTATCATCACTTTTAGAAACATTATCTTAAAATGATAGTGAGCAGCATAAACGCAATAAGATCTGAAATCAAAGGCTAAATTGTTGCTGGCCTGTCGCGCTATAAAATGCTATGGGTTTCAGGTGTTAATCACTTAACGCCAATATTCACACTCTAAGTTCGGAGTTCCGCCTAGGCGGTGCTCCCTGACTATTCTGGTACGCCTTCACTTGGCGCAAGATGTGCTGATATTTTTTTTTGTTTTTAACAGAAAAAATATTTCCTGAGGTACAGAAACCACAAGAATACGGCATGACTTTCATTTCCTGTGTCTTTTGAGTTGACTTTACGACGGTTGATAGAGAAGAATGTTATCCCTAGCGGGTGGGCGTGGTTGTTTTGGCACCAGGGAATGGGTTTTTTTCCCCCCATCTGCCCGCACCATCTTTTCTAGGGTTTCCTTGGAGAGAAAACTGCTCTTGAATTAGCATCTATCCAGTTTCTCTTTTATTTGGAGAAGACTTCTTCAGTAAATGTAGACATTAGAGGAGATAGGTCTGCTGGCTCAGCAGATTGTGGATTCCTCACTGCTGACTACCTTAGATCTTTCTAGAATTCCCTAACAACCATGTAGGTGCAGTAAGATGAGTGATCTCATGAGTGTAGAGCTGAAAGATCTATTTCGGTCACAGTGACGTACTTCATTAATTAAAGATAGATAGATAGATAAATTTCTGTATTTGATGTAAAATTAACGTATTACAGAGGTTCTGAAATGTACAATAATTTTAAATAACCACTACTATATTGTAGATATAAACATTAAATATAATAAAATAAATTAAACTAAATTAAACACTTCTGTATCAACAAAAAAAACAAATAATAATTATAATCATACTGATGTAAATTAAACATTTTAGCTGCAATAAATACTATTTCTTTATTCATTTCTCACAAATGATCTTAGTTTTAAAGATAACATAATAGTAGATCTTATTTGGCGATCATATGTGTTTATTTTTAGAATATTTATTAGTTGGAACTCGTTTTGAAGAAACTCACCCAGGTAATGACTTCTCAGCGGTGAATACAGCGGACAGACAAAGAGAAAGTGCTCCAGGGTTTCATTTCTATTTAAATTGCACAGATTGAGTTGGTGTCTATGTGGAAATAACCATTTCTAGATCTAATTCTCAGTGTCTTATCACTCGATACTCGAATCTGGCTGACCACCCTGAGTTTGTCTAAAGCGCAAGTATAATAAATATAATCCTCATTTAGGCCTAATAAACTGATATCTCTATACAAGCGACTATAGCCAGAATGAACAGCCCTAACGATATCGAGCGAAAGAACATGATTAGTCCACTTTTCAATCAAATCTGGTACCACTCTGTTTTATGCACTTCTCATTATCGCAATGAACGAAGTCAGATTCGCCAATAACAGCAAGCAAATTAATTAAAAAAACAAAACAAATAACCATTTCGGATTCCCAAAGAATAAGCTAGAAAGAACACTTCTACTTTAGTAAAGTAGAATAAATTTCTTGACGACAATTAAGAGTAACTGCCTTAAAAACTTTATGACATGCCAGACGGCAAGAAATATAAAATATGGTGGAAAAATTTGCGAAACATTGGCTCTTGAAGGCGAAATAAGTAGAAGGGATTTGCTGGGCAGGGTATTGTCTAAATAAAAAGACAAATTGTTCAAGATGTGTGAAACAAAATTTATGATTCTAGATATTTATGATTAAGACAAAATTTAAAGAGAACCAAACTCCACACAGACGCCACTTATGTGTATCCAAGTTAATTGTAGTTACAATTACTTACGCACTAGTCTTAATTATATGTAAACCAAGCAGCTATATCAATTTAAGGGAAAGAGAAGAGAAAAAATCCGCACTGTGATTTCAACCCTCGCAATGAAAAATTACTTATTTTTTTTCTCTTTCTCTTACGTTGAACTTTAATAAAATAAAAGCTGAAGAAAATGCAGGAAGAATATTACTTTGAGGCGCAAGAAGAGCGTGCGAAGTTTCTATAATAATAATAATAAAAAAAGAAGAAGAACTAGATATGTAAATTTGAAGGAACCTTTTAGCATTGCGAAGTAATCAGGGGTTATCTGTATTCTTGGGATGACAGACAAGCAGTAGTAGTAAAGAGTGCAGATTGGCTAGACGGGTAGGCAAATACTCCTGGGTTGTACATACTACCTACATACGCGCCCAAGACCCGCCTGTAAGTCCATGCAGTATACTCCTGATGTTCCGCACGTACACGGGGGATAAGGCGCATCGTGTACTATGCTACTACGGCCACTAGCCTTCTTCTTCTCAGCCTGCAGAGAATACTTCACAGCAACTCCCGCTCCTTCAGAACCCTATCTTATTTTTTATTTTTACTTCCCTTACTACCGACCATCTTTCTGCCTTGTAACCCAGTTCATTTTATAAGCAGGCATAGGGTTAGCAAAAAAAAAAAAAAAGGGGGGAAATCCCATTGGGTTTTACTAGCTCATGTTGGCAGTATTGAGTGTCCGTGCGTCCGTTTCGAATTCTCAGCTGGATATGCAACAATAAATTCCACGTGGAATTGAAACTTAGCAATTCTTTTCTTCTACACAACTCTTTTTCAAAGTGGGCGGAAACCATTCATTTAAATTTGTAGAACTGGTCAGCTTGGTTGGATTAATTGAAGAACAAAGGGAAGGAAGTTTTAAGGGTTTTTGTTTTTGTATTTTGCTGTTCAACCATTTTACAGCAAATTTTCTGCTCTTTATTAGAATACAGAGGTGTGGCTATTAAATAACGAGACTGATACTGCTACAGAAGAACTATGCATGCGCCAAATCCTAGCGGCCGATAGCTGTGCGGCGTAAAGCCTTCTCATTCGATTGCAGCGTCTAATGTGTTTGTAGAGAAATCAGTCTGACCGAAACCGTCGTTTGTGTAAGAGGTGTTAGTTTTGTTTTGCCGAAAACATGATACTACAAATGTAGTAGAGCAACGAATTGTCGTGAAATTTCACATGAAACTTGGTAAAACCGCTACTGAAACTTATCTTTTATTAAAAGAAGTTTATGGCGATAAATGTTAATCACGTGTGCGCGAGTTTTTGAGTGGTTCAAGCGTTTCCAAGATGGCCGAGAAGATGTCGGAGATAATCGCCTGGGTCGTCCTTCCACGTCCAAAAAGGATGAAAATATCGATTATAATTAATCAACATTGCTACCGTAAGGTGCTTACTTAACTCCATAAAAGAGTAAGGAAAAAACGACCCGATTTGTAGAAGAAGAACAAGTCATGGGTTCTCCATCAAGACAACGCGCCGGCTCACACTGCATTGTCTGTCAAGACGTATCTATCCAAGTATACAACATCCCAGTTTTAGGTCAACCGCCTTATTTGCCTGACCTGGCCCCATATGACTTCTGTCTGTTCCCTAAAGTCAAATCTGCATTAAAAGTTGCACGATTTCAGATCGTATTTCTTCGTTTTATCTTAGATTAATCATTTTTTCAGAAACTTTGCATCAGTTTTTATTCTTTTTAAATGACTGATTTTTCTTAAGTGAGTTCAAACTAAGCCAAAATGTAGAGAATTTATAGTTTTATAAATTTTGTTGTAGTAATGCCTCTAAGAGCTTAAATACATAATGAGCCTTCCTGAAAGATTTTAAGAAAATCAGTCGCAAAAACAAAATTAGTGTTCTAAATAAAGTCCAATCACAATTGATTGTTTTGAATACCATTAAATGTCTACGTCTTCTCATAAAAACCATTACAATGTTTAAAATTTTGCTGAGTAGCATAAATTTAAATCAGTTATATTTAAAAGGTCGCCAAGAGGTCAAACAAAAAGATCTCTACATCCTTCTTATTTGCTGGAAAGACGTAAACCTGGAATTGAGAAATAATTGATCACAATACCAGCTACTTTACCTGCCTGTGAAGTTTACCACAATTTAAATAACGTCTTTTAGAAATGAAACCTGTCTAATTAGTAATGAATAAATTATAGCTAACAATTCTACAAGTAGAGATGAACTACACAGCTCCAAATTAAACTAATCTACTCCAACTTGTTCCAAAACTTTCATTTCAAAGTAAACAGGTTAAACCACTAAACCACTGACACCTGAACTTTCAACAAATGAATTCTATATTTACAATTAAAATTCATGGTTTCAGTGGGCGGTCATATTCTTTAATATAAATAAATTGTTGATGTTTTAAAATGATTTCAGTTCTTAGCATTAACTTCATTATACTGAGAATTGTAGGTACTGCCAGTGTATTGCAATTTCTTTTTTTTTAAAGCCCACAGGTTTATCTGTGATTTCCGTTATAGAAATATCAGTTTCCCAACATCTTAAGTTTTATATTATGCGTTTTTCGAATAAGAAAAACACCATCCACAGACTTCATAGTGGAAATTAGAGCTTCGCATTATACGGGGGTCGTTTGAAAAGTCCGTGCAAAGTCAGAGAGATAGCACTACTGGCGCGTATCGAGGTTATGTTTAGTTAGTAGCATCTCTTAGAAGAACACACACCAAGTTTCAGCCAGATCGGTCTATTTCTTTGTGTTTGGCATTCGTTTGAATCGAGGAAGTCGAGTGATTTTCAAAAAATGGACGAAAAAGAATTTCGTGTGTTGATTAAACACTACTTTATGAAAGGCAAAACGCCTCAGAAGCTTGATAAACATTATGGTAACTCTGCACCTTCGATTAGAACAGTTTATAAGTGGTTTCAAAATTTTCGGAGTGGCCATATTATGGGCACAAGTGACGCTGAACGTTCTGGACGCCCTGTTGAGGTTACTACTCCAGAAATCATTGATAAAATCCATGATATGGTTATGGATGACAGAAGAGTGAAGGTGCGTGAGATTGCTAGTGCTGTGGGCATCTCGAATGAACGGGTACATAATATTTTGCATCAACATTTGGACATGACAAAGCTATCCGCAAGATGGGTGCCGCGATTGCTCACGCTTGACCAAAAACGAAATCGTGTGAAGTGTTGCAAGGACGGTTTGCAGCTGTTCCAGAAGAATCCGCAGGACTTTAAGCGTCGTTTCGTCACTGTGGATGAAAAATGGATACATCACTACACTCCTGAGACCAAAGAACAATCTAAACAATGGGTTACCAAGGGGGAATCTGCGCCAAAAAAAAAGGCGAAGACCGTTCCTTCGGCCGGAAAGATTATGGCGACTGTCTTTTGGGATTCGCAAGGAATAATCCTCATCGACTATCTGGAAAAGGGTAAAACTATTACAGGTGCATATTATTCATCGTTATTGGACCGTTTGAAAACCGAGCTGCAAGAAAAACGCCCACGATTGGCCCACAAAATAGTACTTTCCATCACGACAACGCACCAGCTCACACCTCAGCAGTTGTGGTCGCAAAATTAATGGAAATAGGGTTCCAACTCGTTTCACATCCCCCCTATTCTCCAGACTTGGCTCTCTCGGACTACTATTTGTTCCCCAATATGAAGAAATGGCTGGCGGGAAAAAGATTTTATTCAAACGAGGAGGTGATTGCAGAAACGAATGGCTATTTTTCAGACTTGGACAAATCGGCTATTATTCGGAAGGGATCAACAAACTAGAGCAGCGTTGGACGAAGTGTATAAGCCTAAAAGGAGACTATGTTGAAAAATAAAAAAGGTTTACCCCAAAAAGTTAAGTAGTTTTTATTTTTGCACGGACTTTTCAAACGACCCTCGTACATAGAGCTTTACCGATCTCGTTTACTTAATAAACTTTTTTCAACGTTATGTTACGTTAACCAGGTAATAAATTTGTATTTTCTGCGCTTTTTGAAACAAAATTTCATTTTTGAGCCTTACAGTAAACCGCTATTTTGGTTTCCCTTCGAGAATTACTTCATGGTTCAAGTTTACTGTTTAACTGCTTTTATCTAACCTCCCAAATTTTTTATGAAACCAGAAAATACAGTTATAAAAATTTCAACCTTTCCAGTCATGTCATATAATCAATCATTCATTATCGCCTCGCTGAAATCGTTGGGCCCTGATGGCAGATGGAGGAACTGGAGGTATGATTTCTTTCAGGATTTTAACAAAGAAAGGAAACATCAATATTGCCAGCAAATCATCTGTTCAAACAAAACTTCTGAACTTAACATTTAGAATTCCTATTTTTGTAGATTGATATTTAATTTCTAATCATCAACAAATAGATTTACTTGAAGCTTATTATTTTTATTGATTAGTGTAATTCTAGTTTTTAAGTCAGGAAAAGTTCAACGTCCAACGACATCAGGTCTTATGTTTTCTGATTTAGTTTAGCCTTCTGGAACTTCAAGACAGATTGCAAAAGACCAGAAAACAGTAAGCTCCATTTATGGAGAGCACGAAGATATGTACAGTTTGGAGGAGATAGCTCGGATAAAAATTGTCCCTGAAAACTTGTTCATACTCAGTTTCTCATTCAAAATGACCTATTTACTCATACGAGGTGTGGCTGGTAAATAACGAGACTATTGCTGTAAAACATTTTATTTTAAATTTATACATATTTAGTTATTATCACCTTCAATATACACCCCTCCCCTATCCCTACAACGCTCCATGCGAATTTACCATTGTTCGAAACAGTGCTGGAAGCTGTGATCTCCTGCATGACGAGTGCCTCTTTTTCTTTCAAAGCTTCAACGGACAGAAATCGTGTTACTTTTAATGCAGATTTGACTTTGGGGAACAGATCTAAAGTCACATGGGGCCAGGTCAGGCGAATAAGGCGGATGACCTAAAACTGGGATATTGTACTTGGCTAGAAACGTCTTGACAGACAATGCAGTATGAGCCGGCGCGTTGTCTTGATGGAGAACCAGCGTGACTTGTTCTTCCACAAATCGGGTCGTTTTTTCCTTACTCTTTCACGGAGTTAAGCAAGTACCTCACGGTAGTAATGTTGATTAATTATAATCGATATTTTCATCCGTTTTGGACGTGGTAGGGCGACCACTCAAAAACTCGCGAACATTCTTTAGCATTCATCGCTATAAACTTCTTTTAATAAAAGATAAGTTTCAGTAGCGGTTTTACCAAGTATCATGTGAAATTTCACGACAATTAGTTGCTCTACTACATGTGTAGTATCATGTTTTCGGCAAAACAACTAACACCTCTTACACAAACGAAGGTTCCGGTCAAACTGATTTCTGCAATCGAAAGAGAAGGCTTTACGCTGCACAGCTGTCGGTCGTTAAGATTTGGCGCGTGCATAGTTCTTCTACACCAGCATCAGGCTCGTTATTTAATAGCCACACCTTGTACTGTAAAGTTTAGTTGCACTTTAGATATGAAAGCCTGGCTGTTCAACTGTGATGAGTGTTCAGCAAACAGGGTATGTCATCAAGGCCTATACTTAAAACACGAGAACAGATGAATGAAGGTCATCTCTTCTCCATCCGTATAGGGTGATTAATTGTTCCCAGAATAGTTCCTGCAAGACCTAATCCTTCGAGGAAGCCCCACGTTAATTGTGGGGTAAGAATCCTCTCGTACCAAATCACACGCTTTGCGCCCATATTTTGTCTCATCCTAAACTTCTCTTTGCGAAAGATTCTACACTTATCAAACACAATCTTTTTTGCCCTTGGTTTCTCTTCATCGTTTAGTTTATTAGCGAACTGTAGGGGGATCAATGCTTCCTTGTCGTTGTCCTAAAAGCAATAAAGTCAGCGTGCCTTGACTATCTCATAAGAGCGTTCGAATCATTTATAACCATCAAAAGATCGGTGATTATGTGTAATACGCTATGATAGTGGCATTTAATAAGGAGAAAAACCAAGCACAAGGGCTGGTGTTTTGGGCACGCTTCTGCCACTGAGGGGTCAAAATAGAATAATACGTGAACAACAGCAAATAGTTAAGTTAAAACAGGAAAGCTACTTTACAACTACTGGAAATTCTATGTTTCTTTTCTCCTAAAACTGAAATAATAATTGAATTCGGTCTCTACCTAAAAACAAATACAAGAGAGGCAAAGGGATCTCTGCTAAATGGAACAATAAATTAAGTAAATAAATAAACTGGACCTCTCCAGTTAGAATTGTATTTGTTCGAATTAAACTTACATAAAAGCTTTATTAGTTATACAAGAATATATGTTTATATTGTGAAACGATGAATCTATAAAACGAATAAATTGGAAAGTGTTAGTTAAGTGCGGAAAGAACATGTGCTCAAAATGGGATTCCTTCTCCCTTCTTCATTTTTGCAATTTGGTCGATTGTACAATAGCAAACAAATACAAACCCACACCCAAACAAATGGAAAAAAAATATGGACAATTTACAGTCTCAATCCAAACAACATTCGACCCAATTTTTTAATGAAACTGGATTATTCACGAACGCCCTACAGTTCTTTAATCCCATATGTCAAACATTTTTTTTATTCTAGATATATGTAAAGGCTGAATATAGGATTTTTGGGGTTACTTTATTTGAAGTATGTTAATATTGATCAGTGAAAATTAATGTTAATTTCAAATCAATAAGTTAACCTTTTCTACAGATTCAAATTTGTACAATCTCTCTCCTTTTAAGAAGAAAAGCGAAGAGGGTAATCAGTCGCTTGAGTTCTTGAAGAAATCTGTTGCAAGGGTAACTAAATAGACATTTCTAAGATTTATAAGGCACCTTTCCCAATCAGCTGAATCAAATTCTCTTTTAACTTAAGACATTTACATAAGCTACTGATTACCGTTATAATAACCTTCTGCGTTTATTGCATTAATGCATGATTAATTTGGTTCTTTCTTGGAAATCGGCAGATAAAAGAGTGTTACAACTTATACATACATATAGTCTTGCTAGATATGTGAAAACAAAAGGAAAGCATTATAGGATCATAGTCACTTTAACATAGAAGTGATGAGTGTAAAAGGCTGAGCAGGTGGGACGAGTTTTAAGCCCCTAGATGACGTTGGACGAGTATTTAAATCGGTCGCCTAAGAGTTGTTTTAAGTTTCAGTAGGACCAATTCTCTTATTTTTAAGTCTTAAGTGTGGTAAGGCTGCTTTAATGATAAGAATAAGTCTTTTTTAACGTTTACTTTGTAGTTTAAATCAAGTAATTCTCAGATTTGTATGTATGTTTTTCCTTTTTCTCGTTGCTATTAGATATAATGGGATAAGTAAGATTAGTGTAGTGATTCTACGATAGAAACTTTACTACAGTAAGAGTCATAATTGACTACAAATTATTCGAGCTAGAACCAAGGGTGTACAGCAAAGTGCGCGCAAGTACAGATTAAAGGCCAATTTTAGTGTAAAAAAACAAAGAGAAAAATTACTGGAATACCATTCTTTAAAGAAGGATATGTCTTTCGGTCAAGTTAGAAATATCCCGGATCATATCTTCAATATAAAGGGACATCTAAAACTTCGTTTACTACAAATACTTTTACGAACATCTTTGTAACATTGATAGAGATCGAGAAAAACTCCTGGTCTATCCAAAAAAAACAAGGAACAAGGTTATTAGCACCGGTAAAACAAAATATTTGTTGTTAATGAAGATGGAGGAAATAATTCATTTGATAGTAAATTCTCACCTTTTAACTTCTCTAAATTTAATACACATCCCTCAAAATTATTGTATAAAAAGTACTAGATCTACGTCAGAGCAATGAGCTTCTAAGAATCGTAGGAACCGTATTTTGGATAATCTAAAAAGGAATATCCTTTCTCTCAAAATGGCAATTCCAATTGTGGTACTTTGAGCTCTATCTTTTTTGACTGTTCCCTTGAATAGTAGTTACAAAGAGTTGGAATTGTTCGTGCTTTTCCGTTTGTTTGGAGCTGTAGCATTCACGATTTTGTAAAGAAATATTTCCCTTATTTTTGGTCGCTAGATGGCTCTCAAAACGTATATTTCCTGCGATATTGAAGTATCATACAATTGCAAATCTTCCTGATATTGAGATTGCGAAAAGTAAAAATCTGTAACAATTCTCTTATTATCGTAGTATTTTTGTTTTTTTCTTACAATAAAAAGAGAAAAGTCACGAATACTTAATTAGTTATAAAAATATTTTTTAGAACCATGAAGTACAGTGATGTCCACCATTAAAGGAACTAATCGTCTGTAAAAATGTTATTTCCTCCGACTGAGCATGGTGCAATGCAGTCATAAAATAAAGCTATATTTAGCACGACAAATGCACTAAATCTAGTCGCATTGTTTGCAGCAGTTTTACGACTCTCTTTCTTAAACACTTTTAGCACGCTATTTTCACATTGAGAAAATTACTGCTTACAAACAAATTTTGGTTTGTAACTACGACTAGAGCTTTTCTTGTTGCATTTTCTTTACTGTTTCAACTTGTAACAGAACTTTGCCTTTCATGTACAGAGAAAATGAAAACAAAACTTTAACTGAATTCAATTTCTTACTTTAGCATACTTTTCTTTCACTAACTCGTACTTAACTTATTCAATTTTGGAAATTGAGTTATATTGTATATAGAAAATACATATTTTTATTTTATGTATGTATAGCTTATGTATACGAATGAAGCAAGGTTTTTTTGCCATGTGTGTGCGAATAGAATAATCGAAAAACTAAAAATGGTAAAAGGCTCTCTAACTGGCGATATCTTTGACACATTACTGTAGCTTCCGATTCTAACGTTCCGTTAAAATCCATCAATCAAATGTACGATTTTACCTTAAGCGACTTTTGTTTTTTATTAAAGTGGTTCAACGCTTGGAATTGAATGAAAATTAAAAATATTGACTAATTATTATTTATTACAGACCCTTTGAGATGTTCTGTTACATGCTTTTTTTATGGTTAGTGCTCTACACCAATAACATATTGATTAATCATTTACTTACTACCTGTTTTTCAATCAATGGCGTTCAACATTTCCTATACTGAAATGTGAAAACTGAATTTTGACGAAATATTTTCAAATAACAAATCGATTTTGAAGAGTATGTGGCTTTTAAAACTAATTCTAATAGAAAAGAAAATTTGAATTTTAAAATTTATGGTAAAATTTATGGTCACATTAGCTTAGCATGATTGGCTACCTGACGTATAGAAGGCATGCTAGGAGCATTGCAGGTCAATTAGTGGAATTTAAGGGATACTCAGGTAGCTTATTAGGACCACGAATACCTGCTATTAGCTCACTGTATATAAGTATCTATAAAGTTCTGAAATTCATCCTTACGACAGGCACACTAGCGCTTCCTGGGTGTGAATAAACTTAATTTTAAACTGTAAACCTTACCTTTCAATTAAATTTTCTCATTTTCCACTCAGATCGCGTGAGATTTCTTCAAATTTTTGATGCATAATTTGGTTGCCATTGTAAAAAAGAATTGAATTTTTTAAAAGATAAATTTCACGCAAATATATATATTTTGAGATTTTTTGAGCAGAAAAAGTATTTTTTTAGAAAATGTAAGTGTTTGAAGGGGAGAAAGGGTTGAGAAAGCGAAATTAGAAACCGCTATTTATCTCAGAATGATGAAATACAAGCAATCTCTAGAGGATAAATTCTTTGATATTCCAGCATTTTGTTGGTCCAACATATATATTCAATCTATTCCCATCTATAATACTTGAAAGCAATAATACTTGAATTCCAGCTCACAATAGAATCATGAACGGAAAATGTATAAGAAAAAGAATTTCTTTTTGTCTTCCATTTATTTTTATTTTTGGAGTGAATAAAATGATATAAGAGAAGCACAAATAAAAACCTGCAAAATACAGCTAGCAGTGTCATAACTTTAATATAAATAATGAATATAAAAATTTATAGCAAAGAGATTGCATCTGATGTGTTCCAGTTAACGCCACGAGGTCACCAGCGGAGCTCTGTGTTAGTGATTCCTCTACTTTATCACACTTTATTCCATGTACTTAGGATAGAAATATTGTCAAAGACAGGGACTACCTCTTTACTATAGTTTGGAAATAAATATTTCATACTTTGCTGGTAAAAGGCTATATTTCACAAAAATAAACACGAATAAAAGTTCTTATATAGATTTATTTAAATACTTTATTATTTATCTTTAAAATTTCATTATTTCCAAGTAATAAAATATATTCTACTTTTCAATAAAATTACGCTTTTCAGATTTCCGGAATTCGAAAAATTAAATAAAAACCAACTAGTCTATTGTATGTAAATATATTTGAGTTTGAAGTTATGAAAAACAAAATATCGCTGTAATTAAAAACATATACATATTCCGTATAAGTCAAGGACTAAAACGAGGAAAACTACCGTTTTGAAAAAAATAAACAAATTATCAGAATCTGTTTGTTATAGAAAATGTACTAAGTGCGACTGACTGTAAGGCGAGCTGTTTACATCCATGGGCTGTTACCATTCCTTGAGTTTGACAGTTCTGACAAGAGATGTGTGTTTATCCAGGATTATCCTGCTGGAATAAAACTTCTGCGATCGACCTCGAAAACTGGATAATGCTTGGTCATTTGCTTTTTTGGTACATACTTCTAGAGCTAGGAGTAGTTGTTGGTTTGAATGCTAGATAAATTTATTGGAAATAAAATTGAATGAAACTTTTTTAAAGCACCAGAAAAATGTTTCTCAACATTAACAACTTGACGTCTTGTAACAAACCGGCAATGCCTGCAAACCAAGCATTGATTTGTCTCAGAATTTCGCTTGTAAATCATGGAGATGTCTCCTCCATTCTTTTCTTAGAAGCACATTTCAGTTAAATTTTTTGGGAATGGTTAACAAGATGTCTAAGGATTCTAGAAAAACCTTAGATTGTAGAAACTTGTCTCTTCTGAAGAATCCAAATATGACGATCTCCACTCCAAAAATCAACAACAACGCTGTACAACGCTGACTGTAACCTCTTTTAATTCCTTCTATTGACATTATGTCTGTCGTATTAAATTTGAGTGCAGCCAATGTGCATGTCTGGTAAGCGCCACTCGTGAGAAAGAGAATGGATATCGAGAGGAGGCCTAGAGGAAGTGAATTATTTCAAACTGAAATAAAAGGATCGTAACTAACAGGAAATGGCCAGAAGAGACCTCCGGTATGGCCAACCAAGAAACTGGAAGAAATTAAAAGGTGTTCTTGTTTCTAACGGAACTTTTTTAGAAAAGATGTGTTCCCATATTCCCAACTATGATATAACCAAAGTTAAAGTTTCTGTACCTGTAAAATTCATTCGCGATTCATCTAGTGACATCATAGAAATTATTTTTCAACATAATTAAGTCAAAACTACTTTGGATATACGATCATTCTATTACTCAGACAAATTACCAGAGCCGGTACGTATAAATCTTAACCGTCTATGCTGACCTCAAAATTTCTTTTGTTCAATAACTTATTACAGGTAATTTAAAAAGGTTAAACTCTTTAATGAATCCACGTCCAGTAACTCGCTATTTTATAGACCATTCTCACTCATAATCCCAAACTATCCTAGGAGACTGAAACGCCGCTGGCCACGCGACCATCTTCTTTAAAATTACAACTTCAACCAAACAATCATATTTATATCATTCATATTTAACATAACGACGAATTCACTTATAATACTTTTTTGTATAGTTGTGAATGTCTAAATAAATACTTGAATGAATCACAAATAAAAGAAATTGAATTAATTGGAGACCTATTTGATTAGTATTTATTTGACTCTTTCTTGGCTCTAGTACAAGTAAAACATTTGTCGCAAAAGTGGAGGGTAAAGAACAAAGTGAAAGATAGGGTGAAAAATGGCGAGTAAATTGTGGGCGAAGAAAGTTAATACCACAGTGTAATGGAGTTTGACAAAAATTAGAGGGAAAAACCTGCCCGCTGTCTGAAATGAAAAGTTTGCTCATAATTGAGAGAGGCATATTACTGGAAGGCTGAAGGGTTAAAGGGATTTTTCTCACTCGGTTTCCACCGATAACTTTTTCTTTTTATTCCTTTTATAATTTTCTTTTTCTTTTTTCGACACGCCCTTAAAGGCTACAACTTTAGTAATTATCGTGAATTCTAATCGATACAAAGGAAGGACGTACTGGCGTTAGGGTGAACAAAATACAGAGGAAGTTAAGGACTTTCAGTTTCGGTAAACTCGCGTACTAGAGAAAGAAGTGTTGACACCACTTACCAAACTACCAGTTAATTGCGGTCTTTTCTCCAGCGACCTTCTTGGTGATGCTATTCCAGTATTTGCTTGGATTACATTAATTAAACAAAAGTTCACTTGTTACTGTGCCCTCTCCTTAAATGGGTTATGAACATACATATATATTGGGATTTTATCAATACCCAATCACTTGCTGTCTACTTAACTAACTGGTTTAAACCCTTTGTGTATACAGGGGTCCCAAGCTATATGGATAACGACTTTTTCTCGGAAACTAAGATAGCTAGAAAAAAAACTAAAAAAAAATACGCGTTCCCTTTGCTTTTTTGTTAGAAATCCAAATTTAATTTGTAAATTTGGATTTCGGTGCTTCCAGAAGCGAAATATAGGCATCAACTTCATTTTTTCAAATGGGGAGGTGTGGTTTTTATTTCAGAAATAGATTACTCTATTTTTTTTTAAAGAAAAATGTACTCGAACGGTTTTTTTCTGTGAGCGATATTCTACAAGTTATGAATGAAAACATATTCTTATAGGAAATTTCAAAATGATAATATTATAACGGTTTTTTTGATTGAATAAGAAGAATAGTCCCATCAAATTGCCTATCGAGATATCTCTTTACATGCCTGATGGTGTTATATCGACACGGGGGGCGATTCAGTGGCCACCTCGTTCACTGGATTTGACACTATGGACTATTTCCTTTGGGATACCCAAAAAACAAGGTGATTATTCATAACTTTTTTCTTTCTTTTCTTATTTCTGCTTACCTAAAAGCATTTCTAAATCTAGGGTGTATCAGAATCAAGCCGGAATTGCATCTGTAGATGAGCTAAAGCAGAGAATAGATGTCGGTAACTCGGTTAAAGCCGAATCTATTTCTTTGGAAGTAAGGAACAATTGGCAGGAAAGAGCATCTCTAATGGTGGAGGCCATTTCGAGCATGATCTGTAATATTAATGAGGAGTAAAATTTATAATGAAATAGTACTTTTCTTCCTATTCAATCAAAAAACGTATGTGTGTGAGTAAGTTAGTGTGGGATTAAAAAGTAAAGTAAAATGGCCTATTTTTTCTTACTACAAATTTTTCATATTAACCTATTAAATAAAATCTACTACCTAGAACCGGGAATCAAACACAGTCCCACAATTCATATTGCTGTTTCAACTCAGCTACCGAGAGCTGGACAATGTCTTTGATTTTGTCCATCTTAGCTCTCATTTTGATTCTATCTTAGACCGGATTCGAATTTCCATCCATCTCCAGAGGTAGTTTAATTAGTTTGGTGTAGAAATTTCAATTTCACTTACATTACCGTCTCACAGTACAATTTGTTGACATAATTTCCTTGTCAAACGATAACCAATAATCCACTCTGAACTCTGAAGCGACAGTGATTCCGTCATTTAAATAATTCCAATCTTATTAAGTGATACCATATATTTTCTACCCATTCACTAGTGCCCTTTTATTTAACTTCTCTATTTGCTTATTTATTGTATATATTGTACATTTGCAAATAAACAAATATATGGTTTAAATTATTTTGTTATGCAATAGCTAAATAATTATTTAATCAAAAAATGAAATAAAAATATTGGAATTCAATGCAATCAGCAACAATTCTTGTCATATTAATATCATTGAACAAACAAAAATTGCGGTTAGTCTACATTTAAGCAAGATTAAAGACAAAATTTAAAGAAGACGCTCTAAAATATTTCTAATTGCAGCACACTAATTCTAATTCTTTTTTTGTTTAGTTTTTTTAAATGAAATATGATACAATATTATCTTTTATATTACAATATGTTATTATATCACAAAATGATTGTTTCAGTAACAAATATATTTAGTTAGCAGGTAATAATATAAATTTGTGCCAAAGATGTTGTTACTAATGGCAAGGTTTTGCACACATTAAGCAAACTACGAGCAACTTTAGACAAAACTTCCGCAATAACTTGTAATTAATCACCGACACGGGATATTAACAACTTTTCAGTCTTAAAAATGTGTTACTGGTGATAGGATTCCACGCAGCTAGAACTTGAATTTAATAATGATTGTGAAATATTCAGATTTTGATTTAATTAAAATGTTGTGATGAACCAAAAATAAGTAACATATCTACAAAAGACTTTGACGTTTAATATTTAACAGAATTTGAGTAAAGTATATATCTTGGTTAGGCTTTTTTAGCCTGTTCTGAAAAAGAGAGTGATTTGATGCAAATTGATTGAGGTGAACTAGGTATGTAGTGCTAACGATACTGCCTATCGAAAATAGAAAATACGAGGTTCCCGAAAATAGGAAACATCGTGTCTGATGTCCCGTAAGTTTAGAAGAAGTACATCATCTTCACAAGGGCTAACTTTGTCAACACAAGAAATAATCTTAGAATTGCCTATTAGAATTCGAGTTTACCTAATATTTAGATTAAGTCTAATTCTGTGTTATCCTGAAAAACGAACTCCCTAATGAATGAGACCTGGATAACCTGAATTACATTCAATTTTAAAAATTTGTGGCCAGAAATGGAACTAGTACTTACTGGTGTCCTGAAAATAAAATTACTCAATGCTAGTTTTCATTTACCTTCAATTACCTAACTGAAGAAAATGTTATACATTTAAGTTAGTGTAATGAAAAATATGGTCAATTAAGGAGCTATCTGCAGTGTTTGTGGCTAGCTTATGGCATTGCATGTCATGTATTTGTCATTTAATGACGGACACTGAGGTAACTATTAGGACCACGTCTATCAAGCATGTTACATTTTGTATATATACCTGTACAGTTGTGAAATCTAGCTACACGACAAGCACACTAGCGCTTTCTGGGAGTGGTCTTACAAAACACCAAATTTTAACGTCTTTTAAATTAGTTAAAAAAAAAAAATGCACTGTTACTATAAATATAGCACTGAATTATACTAGAACTTAAATCTTCTCACACATTTATTTGTACAATTTACTTGAAGTTACAAATAACTTAACAGCTTTATTGGTCCCTACAACACGAAAATTTGAGAAACTTACTCACTCTCTCTCTGTAAAAATTTCAATTTATAGAAAATTTGCCATTTTTGAAGATGGATACTAGTATAAATATTTTAAAACCTAGTTTTTAATCTTTTAAGAGCTTTAAAATAAGAAAACCAAACCGATCCTAAAATTTGCTAAGCAAGTTAACGACTTCCGAAACTCTTTCGTTCAATTATTAATTATAAATTACAATCCTGACAACTCTCTAAGTCGTTTAAACTTGTTAGGGAAATAAAATTACATTATTAACCTATTTAAGAAACAAATCATTTTCATATTTTGTAACGTTAAATTATGTAGATGCTATGAAGGAATCATTTCTTTTTTTAAAACAATTATTATTACAGATGTTTGTAGCTGAACTATTAATTAAAAGTGTTTTATTAGAAATATCGTAGATTTTAGATACCGAGGTATCTGCCTTGCCAAAAGTATTGCCCCAAAATAAAGCTCCATCTTCAACTTTTTAGAAAACGACTGCTCAGTTTGTCAACTTACTTTAAAGTTTAACAACCCAACACCGGGTTCATAACAATTCACTCAACATTTTTCTTATAAAGTTTTTAAGTTTCTGCAACGAGATGAACTCAATGTTCGTCGTCAGTCTGTGGTCCATGTACATGCGATTTAGTTATTTTTTTCCGTAAATATAGTATATATATATATATTTATACAAATTTAGGCTACTGTAAACTTTGCTCATTACACTCAGTTTCTGGCACTTCTTTAAGATTAATGTGCGTTCAAAATTACAATTTTTTTTTTTTACTTTCCTTTAGGCTGCATATTTTTTATGTTTTAACTTTTCCAACTTAGTCCAATATATAGCAGTTTATGTTCTTTTTATTTACTTTACTTACTCTCCTTTATTATTTCCTATCAGAGGTCTAAAAAACAACTTTTAACATTTTTAATCTTCTACACTGTTTTCCTCTTCCTCTTTTATGACAGTATACTTCCCTGTTTGTCAAAATTAAATAAGTTACCTTGCAGTTACAAAACATATGATCAGACTAATGCTAATCGACCTCTTTTGATCTAAGAACAGTAAAAGTGTTTTAAAGTTTAATTAAACATTACAGATTTTTGTTGTGACATCAAGTATTACCTAAATCTAAAACGTGCCTTAAAGAAAAAAAAAAAACAATTTAAAATAGGTATGTTAAATAAAAATACGTATTCATAAAAAAATATTATGTTTTTATTAAATTTAAAACTCAATTTCTAGGGAAAAATTGTATTTGATTTTTTTTAATTTTAAAGAATAGCGGTCAATAATCTGCAAGAAAACTTCCAAGAAACCAACAATAATTTAAACTAAATAACATATAGCACACGGGCATATTAATTGACTGAATTATGAATTTAAATGCAATCTAGCTGAGTGATATATTTTGTAGGATGCTTGGTTGAAGTGGACTGGTAACGACGTACTCGGTCCCCTGATGAATGGAATGTAATGTATTTAGCCTCATTTGAATGTACTATTGAAGTGGTGTGTAAAGTGGTATTTAAATTAATTACATCAATCCATAGATTTTGCTTTTGTGATTATTAAATTTATTAATTTACAAATAATTATATCTACTTCAATAAAACTGATTTACTGTAAAATAAAATATAATTTAATGGTTTATTTATTGTAAAATTTAATTTGATTAATTCTTTTACATTGATGAGAAAACGTTGCTTAGGGTTTGATTCAATAATGTATATAATATATGCGATGGAGAGAATTGGTAAAAACAAAAGTGCTGATTGCATTTTGTATAATTTTGACTTGATTAAATGAGATCCTTTTGTTTGCTTGCATCAAGCACGTGATAATTATTTCATCAGAATTTTCAAATCAATTAATAAACATTGAGTTGTAAGGGCTTAATTAAACCTTTATTCAGACAGAGAAGTTTTACCATTACAATTTGCTCTCTGTAATATTATTTTTTTAAAAAAAGGTTTCATTGAACTTTACCTAAGATTAGATAACAACCTTATAGAGTAGAGGTTTGTGATGCTCTCAAATTCACAGAATAAGAAAAACTATTTATTTATCTTTCGCAGAAAACAAATTAAAAAAAATTTAAGTTTCTGCGATATTACTTAAACTTTGGAGCTCCGTGAAGAATGGATATCCATAGTTTTTAAGAAGGCTTTTATTTTATTATTATATATATTTTATTTTGTCAAGTGATGTGCTGGACATATCAAATAAGGCTGTTTAAGTTTTAGATTTTGTACTTAACATATTACCTTAATTTATAGTTCTAATCTCTTTAACAAAAACTTACAGTTTAAAATGTTAAGTATAAGGGTTGATTAAACGCCAAAAGGTACACAAATCAGCTAGTACCCAACATTTCATTCATGCTTAGCTGATATAATTTAAGTAATTTTGCTGCATTAACTTTTTCTTCACATTTTTTTAGAAATTATTAGATGTCACAGACCCTTATGCTGGCCAGATCATTCATAATATTATTTTGTTATAATTATGATAAAATGTATATTATATCTTCGTTTTTAAATAGGTACTTTATTTTAACTCCATTTCAAATTATTCTTTGGATTTATCTTTAATATGCCCTTTATTCTTAGTAATCACATATACATTCATGTTAAAGTAGAGAAAAACAAAGTTAGAGTCGGCTACTGTTTAAATTTGAATCACGGATTTAACAGAATATTTCAGTCTTGAATTCGTCTTACCGAAATATTCGTGAGCACAAATAACTCACAGTTATTACAAGTAGATTATTCAACAACAATTATTGATTTCTCGATTGTAATTTAGTGTAGTCCCCCTAATTTTACTTATAGTAAAATACTGGAATAATTAGCTGTCCTAAAAATATGCATATCTTATTTATTTTATATTACATATACACAACATTGTGAGAAGAACAGCTACATTGAGAGTGTAATTGAAGAAAACTATATTATTTGCGATAAAGCCAGATAATTATTACCTATTATTATAAACGTTTGACTACTACATAAAATAACAATTACTTTAATGGAAGAATGAACTTAAACCGACGATTTAAAAATATAAATAAAATAAAATAAATAAATAAAATAAACAAAATCATTGATGTATGTTGATATAAGCATTTTTTAAAAAAAGGTTTTGAATTTTTTAGCCTCATATTTTTTTATTATTTTTTATAACGTTTTTCTTTTTAACCTGTAATTAATAGTTTGATTATTATAAATAACTAGATATTACAAACAATCTACAGTGCTACTTAAACAAATATTTTGTAGATGAAAATGGCCAGCATATGGGTCTGTGACATCTAATAATTTCTAAAAAAATGTGAAGAAAAAGTTAATGCAGCAAAATTACTTAAATTATATCAGCTAAGCATGAATGAAATGTTGGGTGCTTGCTGATTTGTGTACCTTTTGGCGTTTAATCAACCCTTATACTTAACATTTTAAACTGTAAGTTTTTGTTAAAGAGATTAGAACTATAAATTAAGGTAATATGTTAAGTACAAAATCTAAAACTTAAACAGCCTTATTTGATATGTCCAGCACATCACTTGACGTTCATGTAAACATGAAAGCAGTCTCTTATTAAAAATTCACTGTTAGATCGTTTAAACTGTGTATCGCTGAATTGTTGTTTTTTTCAGAAGGAATTTCGTTGAAAATAGATGTATGTAATTCAACTGGAATGAAAATCAGATATACAAGTCTTTTATAAGGTAAACAAATTTATGTTTACTGCATAACTTGTACGGATGCGTATTACTTCTAATTAATTTTTTATTTCATCGTCTTTTAATGTTTTTTTGGTTTTTTCTTCTGTTTTAGTGGATGTTCTGCATTCAGAATTGTGGGAAGCATCATTATATTTAACTGCAGAGAGAGAGATTGACACAAATCAATACTCTATCCAATCTAGAGAGAAACAGGCCATAAAAAGCAATTTTCATAACTTCAACTGGAACTGCTAAATGCAATTTTCTTAATTAGAAAAATGTCTTGTACCAACTGGTTTACTCAAGGGTTGCACTTGACTTCTCTAGCCAAGTTTGCAATCCAATGTAATGCCCAGAAATACTGTAGTAAGTAATATCTTCTCCTGGATTGACTAAACAGAATAATCTGAGTTTTCTTAATTTGAATTTTATAATACTAACTTATTTCTTTGTAGCTATGCCTTAAGAGATAAAATGTTACTGCAAGTGGTTTTTTTTTTATAGGACTTTTCTTTTGCAATTAACACGTTCTCTTCAGCGTAAAAAATGTCACGACTCCGAAAGAGCTTCCACTTCCTGATAACAAAGCTCTCCTCTCAGTTATCCCTAAGATGAAATACAAATTAAAAATCAGATAGAATACATCATACTCCAGCATCTGGTTGTAACCACTTAGACTCCCTAATAGTGTAGAAATTAATTGTGTCACCATCAGTGACACCACTTTCTAATTTCGTCCAAAATCTATAAAGTATACCAGAAAGCCAGGGCGTGGTATCCCAGCTTTCAAGCAGAATGCGCCAGTGAAATGCCACCTCTCGGTGGAACCAAACTAATTCATTATAAAAATTGAATGAAACGCTAAAGAATAAAAATAATCTGTTATGATAAAATATACATAGAAATCTTATTTTTCTCACTAAGACTACAACCAAAAATTATAAATAAATGTTAGAAAAAAGTGAAAATGAGTTATTTATTTTCTGATGTTTTCTGTTACATCCTCAATGGTCGTTTAAAAGTTGTATATATAATTGAAGAAAAAGTGGGTTCCTGCCTCGGATGGAACATGAAACATTTAAAGCAGTTAACACACACCTAAACAAGGAAACTACAGTCAACGGCAAATTAATATTTATAACAGTGTAAACACCAAGTTTTTTCTTGGAAATGGAACGTAAATTTCAATGAGGATAAGTTAGTATAATTGAAATTATATTTTCCGAACTTGTTTTTCTCTCTTTTACAACTTTTTCCTTTTGTTTTCCCTTTTTATTTTGGGCCGCATTATGTATAATAAATAATAAATTTAAGTCTCAAAATAAAAACAAAAGTTCTTATTTATACTTAAACGTACATATTATGCGTTTCAACAGCAAAAGTTACTTTATAGAAGTAAAATATACCTAACTAAAATATTTTTGACGTGAATACGTCTTTAAATTTGAATCATATGGTGGCAATCCAAAAAATCTAATGATAACAAAATCGGGGGATACAGTTTGGCATTATAGTTTCGAATCTACCGTCTACATCCAAAATTAAATTAGACCACTGGATAGCTAAAGGATCAAAGAATTCATTACGATAAGCGAGGACTGTGATACATCGCGCGCGGTGGAGGGGGAAGCGCTGCTATTTTGAGATAATTTTGCTGCGTATCGAGATTTGCAATTAGCATAACTTTTGACTCGGAGAAGCAAAGATGTTCGTTTAAGTTTTAATCGTCAGCTGTCGTCACAATCTATCGATTGATATAAAACATTAGTGTAAAATAGTGACAGTGAATAAAATAGAGGTGTTAGAATAAAAAAATATCAAAAATATATAATTTCGGCCTTTACGCGTCGAAAAGCCAAAACCAAATACAGAAATCGTATACGGTTGGAAAGGGCTTCTCAAGAACAATCGAATGGTAAAAGTCGCAAAGCCGGTGGAGTCGCCATATATCGCAACATCAATAGCTTCACTGATTGTAATAGAGTTAACATTGACATTTTGGAAATTTATTTGGAAATGAAAGACGCAAAAGCTGGTTATGTCTGTCTAGTAAACTAAAAAGGCCAATGGCATCTTCAAATTGGTACTCGGGTGTGTGTATATCCATCCGGGCACAGCGTTAGCAGAAATTAAACTCTTTATATTACGATCGTTATTAAAATATTCCAAAATCATCTCTAAAATTATACCCGATTACGACCCTGATCTTACTACACCAATTATGATGGAGACTTTAATGTTGATGTCTCACAAAACCGCTCATTGCCCGACTTCATGCTCAGCGAGTTCAATTTCTCTAATATTGAAACTTCTCCAACAACGTTAGGTAATACTATATTGATTTAACGTTTTTCCAGAAATCTCGATGTATCTTGTATGCCATTTGGGTCGTACTTTTCGTATCACAGACCTATAATTAATAGTTATATTGTAACACAGTAATTATTTGTTTCCTTGATTTCATCCTAAATACATAAATACAAATATTTTATATAAAAAATATAACCCATTACGTAAACGTATTCACGTACAACACACGGCCGTGTCCATGACACAGCCACAGTAGAGCTTTTTTTTTTAAATTCTATATCTACTTCATCTTAATGCGGTGATATTAAAATAAAATAAGATTAAAATTTGGTCAAATATGCAAGTCTCAGACCTCTCTCTAAAAATAAAATAAAAAATTAACAAAATTGGTGAGAGGAATAAATACTCTTGCAACTTGCTTTTTCTGCACAAATAAATGCAGTACAGTAATCCTCACTGGTAAAATATTGAATTTACGATTACCCATTCAATGGAAAAATTACCCATTTTCCAAAAACTGATTGATTGTTGGGTCTGTTATTCCAACAAAACTAGAATAAGAATGTAAAAAGAAAGTTATTGCCTATTTTTTCAGGCGGCCTTTACGTCCAACTACCAATTTAGGTGTCGTGGACGGAGGCGACTAGCAAACATATCGTACTTTACTATAAATTTCTTTTATTAACCATTAAATAAAATCCAAGGCCTAAGACCGGGAGTCGAACCCACAATACATATTAGCTTTGCAGGTCTCGCCTCTATCGTGGCGCCTACTAGAATAAGAATGTTAAGAAAGGTATCTTATCTTTGGTAAGAGTGGCTGGCGATGCAAGAAGAATTTCTTACTGGAATTTCCATCTAGTTTACATGGTCGACTTGGCTTTTATATTGAAGGGCCACAGTAGCGCTCAATAAGTCTTCTAAGGAGATGATAAATAGCTTTAAATTCACCAGTGATTATAAGTGCTTGTAATCTTTGTTCTGTACTCACTAGCCCCACGATATGAAACATAATTTTGGCCGAAAATATGTGTGATTATTTGTGGCACAAGTTTTCTAGACTATTAGCAATTACTCAGTGCAAAACTGTGGATTACCAATGTGTGACTTTGACATCTGCAGAGTAAATTCTGCTGAATTTTTTGAATGAGAAAAATGATGAGGGCATTTTTCAGACCGATAGAAGTTATAGAAATCTATACAATCAGCAAAAGTGAAGATTTAAGAAAGTTATTTCGATACTCAGGTAGTGTTTCGTCCATATATTACTCTGACTGAGACATTTACTTAGAAAAGAAGAGGAAGTGGCTTTATTTGTTTCCTTTTGACATCACCGACCTACCTTCCGATATACCTTTCGTCTTCTTGCTTAACAAGTGGCGAATTTTGTTAAAAATACAATATCATCCAAGTTTATCTTCAGTGTTTTTTTGTTTATTTCAAAAGGAAATTTATTCGCGGAATATATGTTTGTACAGAAATATGTACTTAAGTTGATATATTATGACTTTTTATTCAATGGCTGAGATTCTATGAGCAATAAAAGTAATACGGCTAGTGTGCGCCTGGTGTATAAAGAGGAGAGTGCATAATATCACAGCAGGGAGCCGCAATAGCAACATCCAAGAAGATGTAGGGACACTGTACATGCCTGGGGGATGTGGAGGTTTCGGCTTGTAGTTATGGAAGTATGTAACAGGGGATGGAGGTTAAAGGAAGAGGAAGTTAGATGAAGTGGCAGTGGAAGTGAGGAAGGGAAGTATTGTCGTGACATTAATATTAATGTATCTGTTTTGTGTGGGCGTTTGTATACTATGCGTTAGGGGTACAGTGTTGGTACTCCAGCCTCCGGGATAGCAGCGCAGACCATCCTCTAATACTGTGTCCTCTGACCACATATTTCAACCCTTTACACGGCTTTATTGCCACCTCTACTCCTGGACCAACCTAGTCCTATATTAAACCCTGATAGAGTCACTTCTGTTTGCCGCCCGTCGCGGCACGACATAGCCCGCTCATAGCTACTACACCAACCTTACCCAACCGCTCATACATTTATGCTTGCAATGGAATCCACTCCACGGAGTATTAGATCTTACTGGTCTTTCTCTTTTCCAGCTCTGGTCTTTGCAGCCGCAGATTTATGAGAAAAGAAGGTATTTCCTTGTTTTCCATCTTTTTTTTCATTTTATTTTATGTAAGAGACTCAAGGAAAACTCAAGTCAGTAGGTTTTTCTTTTCTCTTTTAATCGTCAAGCACTTTTCCTACCACATTAAGCATTTTTACCAAAGCAACTTATTTGGAAGATAGCACTACATATAGAAAGGACATCAAATTTTTTACTTAAGGGGTTTACCTAACAGAAAATTGTAAGAATAAGCCGAATAGCGAATTTTTGATTTGGGATTTGGGAAACATTGGCACACAGACTTTTCAAAATCCAGTGAAGATAGCTCCATTAAACAAGATTACATTTTATGTCAACATTTATAAATATCACAATAAATATATTGTACAAAAGTGCCAGAATTTCATCTTTAATTTGATACACTTTTTGAGAACAAATAAATTTATAATTGAAAATTAATGTTAATATAAAATTTTAATTAATTTAAGTTTCATCCCAAAATCTCAAAACATTACTTTCACTCTTCGACGCATCACTCTTCCTCCTGTCTTTTACAATTTAATTCCTTTACCAGTGGACAACGTAGTCCACTACCTTGGGCTTTACCTTGACAGAAGACTTACATGGAACCCTCATACTCGACTTAAGGAGAACAGAACTCAACAGACGCTTCCGACAACTGAAAAGACAATTCCGACAACAGATCAAAACTCACTCTGGAGAACAAAAGACTTATATATGTAAGTATATTAAAGCCAGTCTGGGCTTATGGCATCGAACTGTGGAGGTTCAACCAAACGTTCAAATCTGCAAAGGATCCAGTCCTTGCAATCTAAAATTATCGCTCTATAGTAAACGCTCCTTTCTACGTCACCAATCAAACCATTCACCCAGACTTCAACATTCCTTTCGTCACACAAGGTGCAAAAACACGATACAGAAAATTCCACCTTTACATTCAATCTCATCACAATCCACTTGTACAACATCTATCTTCAAGAACATTTCCAGACAACACTTCCAGACGTCTTAAAAGACAGTGGCCTCGCGATCTCCTCTCTGATGAAGAGAGTCAGTAGAATTTAGAATGTTTTTGAAGTGTTACCGCTGGGTAACTTCTTCATTCTGATATAAGTGAATGTTATTTATTGTTATCATTGTTGCTAATAACGCAAAACGCGTTGATTGTAACTAAATAAATGATTTTTAAAAAAAAGTTTCATCAATTATTTTTCGTCAACTTTAGTAGAACCTATTTTCTTATAAAATATTTAGTTTTTTGGCAAAATGTTTGTACTGGATTATTTTGCAGAATAGTTCTTCACTGACTTATTCACTCCTCTCTAATTTATAACTTATACTAAACTTGGAAAGCATTACTCGCTTTTTCAAAGATATATTCTGATGTTTTATTTGGGCTAAAAAAAAAGCTAGCCGTTAGATATTCTGTAGGTCAAGAGAACTATTGTTTCTGTACAACGGGAGGCCAAAGAGTCTTGACTTCCAATAACTGTTTCATTATTTTGTTCTAACCTTCAGTAATTCGAATTACTTTGCTAAAATAGAATTCATAAATTTAAATTCCTTATTTATATTATAATTTGAAAAATAAAATAATTGATTCAAATAAATTATTAAGTATACTTTCTCTCCAAGTTAGTATACAGGGTGTATACGGAGGAGTGGTCAAAACTTGGGGAGGTGATTCAACAGCTCAAATGCAACAAAAAATATTCTATTCACTCTGGTTACTAAAAACTAAAATGGTTACTAAAATGGTAAAAATTAATATTAGAGTAAATTAGTAATGACAAGTCGGTTACGCAAAATCCCAGTTTTCTGCATTTACACCCCTCTGTTCGGGGTAGGGTTTTATTAAAAACCAAAAAAATCCATATGGTCTTGAAGCTCAATAAATGCGCAACTTTTTCTGAAATTATGTGATCCCTTGATTCATTAATAATTGAAAAAATGTAGTTGAAAATTTTAACAGAAATCATCGAGAACGAATTTTTTAGACATTAAAGTAAAAGTTTCATTGTTATAAGAAACGTTTTAAGGCTCTTGGTTAAGCAGAATTATAGGAAATTTAATGCTCTTTCGTTTGGAATAAGCAGATTTGATGTAGGATAAAGGATAGAAAAGTTACGGCCGTTTTTATGGCGAAAAACGCGAATATCGACGGAAAAGTTAAAAATGCAAATATCTTGGACACTATTGAGAATCGGGCCAAAGTGAAGAGAATATTTTTTGTTGTATTTGAGCTGTAGATTCACCTCCTCAAGTTTCGACCACTCCTCCGTGTACACCCTGTAGATTACATTGTTTGTTTCAAGAGTACCGATTGATAAAGATTCATTGAAATAAGTTTTAGCAGCAGTAGTTATGTTTATGCCAAAAATTCCTTTACAGATTACTCTCTGTCTATTAACCTATCTCTCGCCACTTCGTGTCAGTAACTGCATAATTAGATGTAATTACGTGTGCAAGTCTAGATCTGATCTGAAACTTTTCCTGTACATCTGATGTTTCAGTCTGAATTTAGTTCGGTGTACATTTGGGAAAATCGTCACTCTATTCTCTGTATAAAATACATTGATATGTAGAAATATTAATAGCCAGAAATATTTATCAATATTTGAAACAAATAAATACTAATATATTAAAATAGTAAAATAGATGGAATAAATCTGCATTCTATAATTATTAATGCATTCACTTGACCAAGTGGTCAAGGCATGATTCCATTATTGTGGTTAATTTTGCCATGGCAAAAAGAGCTGTTCATTCGGAGTTTTAAGAACCGGGTTGGATCCTTATTAAGACGATTCTCAGTGGATGAAGTGAAATGCTTGAATAGAGGGATAATATCAGGCTAAATATGGTATTCATCTAGAAAATACATTAGTAGGTGATACCAAAATGAAAGGAAGAGATGGACTGCAACATTTAGAATCCTTCAGGTATAATCCTTCTTCAGATGGAAGAAGTTCCAAATGAACAGAATGTGGTAGAGAAGTCATCCTCTTTGGGAAATCTGTGAAAAGCAAAAAATGTTTCTTTGAGGATATCTCCTGAGAAATTTGAGCATGTAACACAATAAATATATAGGTAGATTCCCATTGCTCTAATTTACAAACTAGTTGTGAAAATTATAACTAAAAAAAAATGTCGCTTACACTGTACCTGCTTTGTTAAGCAACAAAATTTATCATTTTTAATAATCCACCAGTTTTCAATTCAGAATATGCTTTGTATACACTCTTGTATATGAAATGGACAAAAACCGAAATCGATCGATAACCGAGAAATGTAGCGAATTAATTTAAAATGATTTTATTGTTATCCAAGGGCTTGTCCATTTTGTCTAACCAAACTGCCCAATTAATTTTCCATTTCTCATTAGCTATCAGAATAATAATTGACTCCCATTATTTGCACAGATCTCAAACAATGCTTTTCATTTACACTCCACTCTTTGTTTTTTACTCCAAATGAATTTGAATGTAAAATTCCATGAAAATTAGTGCATTGTTTCTTAAACAATGAAAGTGATTTCACGATCAATATTTTCGAAACAAACATAAAGATAAAAAGAAATAATTCATTTATCTTGCATTTTTACTAGTGGAAGTTGAGTATTTAAAAAGTGAAACACTTACATAAATAAAGTAAATAAATGTGCGTGTATTTACAGATGAAATAGAAATTATTCAAGCTAGAGTTGTAGGTATCAAAACCTCTTGATAATTAGACGAGTAATAAACTAAAGTTATCTTGGATTTTGGGACTGGAAAACCAATTTTTCTTCTAATACACAGTAAAACTACTGAAGTTGTTCCCAAAAACAACAGGAGAAGCGGTACTTCATCAAAATAGACCATTCAAAGATAAGTAAAGGAGGCCCAGATTTGGTTTCCAGATTCACTGAATGTATGAAGTAGAAACTTCTCAAGAAAGACGCCAGGCTATTTGTACAAGTTCCCTGGTAAAGATAAAAGATGAAACTGGTTGAATAACAGCATGCTTAAAAGTCGTTATCATTAAGCAGAATTAATTAAATTATAAAAATCAAATACAGAAATAATAACAAGAATAAAGCGTAACATTCAATTTATTTCTGCCAACGAAATTAAACAAATAATTAAATAAGTTTGAATGAAAATGTTTGCCACAAGCACGCATTTAGTCTATTTTAACTTAAACAATATGAATATTGAAAGTTGCCAATGAGTTAAATAAAAAGCTGTAAATAACAGAAACATGTTCTCTGCTATCAATGATTGCTTGATATGGTCAGTTCCGTCCATGCAGAAGGTATTGATTTTAGTCTCTAGTGGTTGGCGTTATTATGTGTATTTGTGTTATTTATTTCAGTGTATTTCAGTGTTTGAATATTCTATATTAAAACTAATATTTACTGTAAACCAAAAAATCTGTCTTTTTTAAAATCCTCTTCAAAACTTGAATTACGTATTTATCAAATTTTTCTATAGATTTGAAGTTAATTCTTTATTACAAATAAATCTTTTTAATTGAACTTCGGTCCATTTACTTTTTATAAAATATTTTATTTATACATATATAATAAATTCAAATTAATAATTGAAAATAACTTATGATCTTTTTGTGTCCAGAGCTTCTAATGAATCAGATCTGAATGAATCTTGAACGATGTAAGGCTTTTTTAAAAAAATAACATGAAGGGTTTTTGCAAATAGATTTTCAATAAGTCATTGAAGGGAATAACTACAACACAGTCTATACACTATGTTAATATGGTTAATGATAAATTCTTGGTTAATACCTCATTATCTGCGTGTCTCATTTTCATCAAGAACCTTGATTTGAGAATGTAAAATATAAGTAGAGGCAACGCTTCTCGCAGGCAGAGAAACTGGTCAAATTCTATATTTAATCAAATCCTAGGCCAAGTCCGGGAATTGAACCCAGAATCATAATATATATATAATTCAAGCTTTGAAATCCTCGCCTCTAACCGATCTTTGCGATTGCCGGGCTAAGTAATACATATATTGACAGGAAATTCAACATTTGTAACCTCAAACTCTATTAAAACTTTATTATACCTTAGTAATAAACAATAAACAATTGAAATAATAAACTAACATTAAGTAGTTATTGTCACAATAATAGTCACTAGTGTCCTAAATTTCCCTTCGTTTTTTAAGTTGTATATTCAAAATAGGTCGACCAAATATGTATTTTCTAGCTCTGCTATAGATAACAGTGCTGAGAGTCAAAGATCACTAATTTTCTGGTCATTCTAAGTAACATTTCCTGATTTTCCCTTCGTTTTTTAAGTTGTATATTCAAAATAGGTCGACCAAATATGTATTTTCTAGCTCTGCTATTGATAACGGTGCTGAGAGTCAAAGATCACTAATTTTCTGGTCATTCTAAGTAACATTTCCTGATTTTCCCTTCTTTTTTAAGTTGTATATTCAAAATAAGTCGACCAAATATGTATTTTCTAGCTCTGCTATAGATAACAGTGCTGAGAGTCAAAGATCACTAATTTTCTGGTCATTCTAAGTAACATTTCCTGATTTTCCCTTCGTTTTTGAAGTTGTATTTCCAAAATAGGGCTAATTCAAAATGTATATTCTTGTGTTGCTAAAGATATATATTGGTTGAGCTAAAATACACTAATTTGCTGGCCATTCTAGCAGTTATTTTCCTTAATTTTGTTCCTTTCAAAATTATTATTTGTTAAGCTGGACTTGGCGACTATTGGTTGTATATTAAATGGGCAAACTGCTAATCTAAAAAAGTATTGATTTGGTAATAAAGTAAAACAAAAATTGTTTGCTTTGTCACAAAAAAATGAAGAGCATATTTTTCATTTTTTGTGTCGTGCTGAATTTGAAGTGAATTTTCCACAGGATCGTATTAAGTGGAGTTGTTTTAAAGGTCTTTTAATATCCATGTCGTTTTAAGTTTCAAATTTCAATAAAATTAGTCAACATAATTAAATAACTGTTGGTAGAAAAAGTTTTGAGTGTTTCACTTCGAATTAGCTTTCACCTTTAAAAACATTTTACATGGACAAAAAAAAAGTTAGGATTTTAATTAATACAAATTAGAAACTTTGTGTGCTAAACGGGTAATATTTTTTCCCCAGAGTGTTAATCGGATTTCTAAAACAAAAGTTAGTGGAAAAAAGTATTCTAATTTCACTAGAGTATTATGTAGTCTACGGTGTTTACACCTGAGGCTGTTTGCTTGTTTGAACAATGCTTTTTATAAGATGAACTTCTTGTCAGTTCATCTTATAGAGAGTTTAGAGTTTCCCTCTTCCACTAGTTATATCTATAGCTTTTTTAAAGTTCGATAAAGCTATTGAATATATTTAATCGAATTTGTCGGTACTTCTAATGCTGACATTAAAGTAAAACATTTTTTAAGAAACGTCACTCTTTGGGAAATAATTTTTTAAAAAATATGGTGTGATTCATTTAAATTTCCCAAACGTTAAGACAGAAAGATATTTCTCTATAAAGAAGTTACCGTCGTTTTCGATAAAACTGCTAATCTAGTGAAGCATATTTTTACTCAACACGTTAAGTTTAGCAGGTGATAGATTTGGAATGACAATGAAATGTGTTCAATTTTTAGGAAGTAAATTTACTTTTTAATTTCCTAAAAAGTACAGTTTTCATTCGCCTTGAACTGCTCACATCACGATTACTATATTTTAAATCGCCTTCAGAAGTGTTGAACCAATTTAGGTAACAGTTCTACAAAAGAAATAGAATAATTACATCTAAACACTCAAAAACTTATAGAGAGAAAAAAAAGCAGTCGAATCACAGCGAGAAGATATTTAAATAAAATGTTAATTTATATAAAGTGTACGTGTATAATGTGCGCCAGAAGATATCAATTTCTCAAAGAATAATAAATGACCAATGCAAACAACAGGATAGACAACCTGTAGGATAGAAAAGAAAGTTAGCTGGATGTAGGATGTTGAAACCAACATTAGAAAAGAAATTATTGGCCAAAATAGCTCAAAAAGACGAATTTCTAAAAGAGTTACAAGGCTCTCCTGTGCGAAATAAGTTTTAAAAAAATTAATAAAAGGTTGCAATAAAAGTATGGGAAAATATGGGGAAATTGCAAAAAGAAAAATAATAAAAAAAGTTTTCACGTTTATCCGAAGTAAATGACCCAATTAAGTAAGAGAAGATTATTATTTAAAAAAACAAAACAAAACAAAATCTGTTCTTTCTTGCAGATAAAAAGAAAAGAAGGTAATTTTATTAATTTGTTAGAATTAGTATCTTACATTTACTAAAGGAAGCAGCAGTGTAGAGGCACCTGGGTCCAGTTCTGTAGACTCAGCATAATCGGGATATTGCTATATGGCCCGGAAAGCTCCAAGATTCAATGTTTCATTTCATAAATATGGGTAATGTAGTTTCCATTAGTTATAATCTTTTCTGTGCTAAAATTGAAACATTTTCCTAAATGGCCTGTGAAAAACTTATTCATTCAGTTTTAAATAATAGAAATAGCGCAATATCTTGAATTATTAAAAAATTAAGTGGGAAGAAGACTGTTAGAAGTTTAAACCTGTATATACCAACTTGGGAATCTGGTTTATTTGATTTTATAACTTGGTAACTTAAATATTGATTTTATTCCCTGAAAGCTCTGCTTACACCAGATTTGCAAATCTTGAATTGATTTTTTTCTCTCTCACTCCTCTCTTTGTTACTAATTTCCTTTGGATGAAAAGTATGTCACCGTCATTTTCAAACTTGCAACCTCCGAAGTGTTTGCACAAGGGATTATGTTATTCAAAGGGGGGCTGTCAATTTTACTACATTCAATTTTCATATTGTTTAGAACTTAGTAGAATGTCACTGACCCTTATGCTGGTCATTTTCATACAGAAAATATTTGTTCAGTATACTATAGTTGCACCGAATTGACTTTGATTGTAATAGGAGGTAATAAACTGTTTAAGCACTAGCTTACAAAAAGTGCTAGTAAAAAAAATAATTATTATAACTTGAATTATTTAAAAAAGTTGCAAATACTAAGATACATTACATTATAAAACTTCTTTACAAGTACTCAATTAAAGAGACTATATTAAATTATTATTTAATAAAATTGGGTAATACTTTCGTTCTATAAAAGTAGTAGAAAGTGAAGATTGAAAAATATAGGACCTTCCATTTCATTACGGGCCCAAGAGGGCGTGGTGGGACATAGAAGGAAGGTAGGCGTGGTTTAATAAACTGTTCTCGCTTTTGATTGGCTCTTCAACCAACCTACTTTTCACACTTCCATTCTTCACAGTGATTGGCCAGTTCTTTAGTGTGAATTATTTTTATGAAAAATAATAGTTTAATTTTTTTTTCTAATTTTCCCTCCGTAGGTATTTATTGAAGTATCACATTATGCAATAAAAAATTTTCTCAATAAAAACATAAAAAATTAAAGATTTTTCTTGCTGAATGTCTTGTTTTCTATGTTAATAGTGCAAGGGTAAACAAAAAAATAAGGAAAATGGTTATACTTTTGCATAGGAGTTGAAAGAAAATTTTGGGTCATGTTTCGCCCATTGTTCATCGCCATCATGTTTGATTATTTCATAGAGCTGTTATTTAACGATTTTTAACATATAAGTTCTTTAAAGCATATAAGATTTTTTGAATGTTTCTAAATGGCTGAAATTACAATCTGAATTATAAATGAAATGTTGGGTACTTGCTGATTTGTGTACCTTTTCACGTTTAATCAACCCAAGTACTTGACTTTTTAAACTTTAGGTTTTTTTTACCCATGTACTTGAATACTTTTTTCACTGTTGACTTTTTAAACTGTAAGTTTTTGTTAAGGCACAATAATAATATCGATATTACATCCTGCAAACTCACAGGAAACAGTATAAGTATTAGAACGAGGAGCTTTGCAGTCAATGTAGGAGAAAGCAATTACCAAATTTTTACGTCGTCAAGATAAGAAAAAGAATGGATGCAAAACAAAGAATTTCACTATTTTAAACTGTTCCAAAATTTGTTCAGATAAATACCTACTTACTTTGAGTTTATACCGATGCTTTTCAAATTTGAACGCTTCTTTGTCGCTGAAATTATAAACGCAAGCAACTCTTGCCTAGGAATGTTGGATGTTTAATAATAATGATATGGTGATTATTTGGGCACATGAGGAACGAGGAGTTCTAGTAGGATCTAGTTCTGGAAGGATCTGGTATAGGGAAAGAAATGCTAAGGACTCAGAACTTGATATTAAGTATTATATTTATTTTACGTTTTATATTCTACTTACCTGCACATTTTAATACGATAAAAACCTTAAACAAGTATATAACCTTAAATTACCCTTAAATGATAGTCAATTCAATACAGCACGAAATTAAAATTGATTTGTTTACTAAAAATACAAAAATTGTATCATACTAAGCTGGTTACAATATTTCAACAGGATTAGAAAACTGTCAGCAGAAATAATGAAAATTTAAACCCATTGTAAGTTTAATTATTTCGATAAAATAAAAGAGAAGAATAATCAAGGAATTAAAAAAAGAAAAAATACGAGACAAAGATATCATCTATATCTCACTAATTAATGACAATCTTTTATATAAAAAATACTTCCGGCCGATCAAATTAATATGTCCCTGGCCTCTTCGATCATTAATCTTGAAAAAATAATTAAAATTTTTCTTTTTAAAAGGAGTTTGTTTTTAAACATTCTTTTGTATTCTTCATCTCTTGGAAATTATATTTGAGTGAAATCTGGGGGTTACTGGGAAGCGCTGGTGTCTACATTCAGGGTGACACGGAGAAGATTAGCTTAGGTTCTAGGCGGAGATGTGAGGAATAATAGAAAGAACAATACAATGGAAATATGAATCTTCTCTAATTGTGAGGTACCTCTAAAAGGCACAACCTAAATCAAGCTGGGATTCTAAGCTAATAGAAGAATGCAGGAAAACACCTTTCCATCAGGTTCAACGAAGGATTGTTAGACTTTTCCGCATACCGGAACGCTCGAGGATTGAGAACAATGAAAGAGCTGATGAATTTGTACGAAGAAAATGTTGAGCACATCATTCTGTAGACACAAACCTTTGATATCTTTGATAAGGAAGCATTTTGGGATTTAGCTGATGGTGAGGTGTTGATGATGCTACTGTGGCTGACCAACTGAATGTCATTGGAAGGGAGACCAAGGGCTTGTTTGGTGTGTGTTGTAGGTGAAGATGTGCGTGACCGACAAAGTGCCGCGATAGATCTAGAGAAGCATTAAGGAGAAAAGGGATACAAAACGAGTTCTATTAGGAAGAAAAATACGTCAAAGATCAGTCTGCCTGCCTCAGGGCAATATCATTGGCCTATAACTGACCTAGATCTACCCTTAATATCTCGCAAGTGCCAAATAATACATATACTTGGCCTTCAGGAAGTAAGGACACTTTGCCAACACACAGTCTCTCGCATCCAATCTTCAATGACACATAGAGGACAACGAGAAAGAGAGACTATTATTCACTAACTTTGTTTGGATCTAAATTCTCTAAATTTTCTTCTTCACAACTTTTATCTGACTGACAACTATATTTTGAAATCTGGACACAAATTTCTATTAATATACTTCCTGAAAATTGAAACAAAAAAATATTCTTTTAATACTAAACAGCTAAAAATTAGAAATTTAAATCATTTTTAGTTTATAGGAAGACAAAATAGTTTCCAAACACATCCTAGAACAGAATCTATAATATGTCTAGTAACATAAATCTCCTGCCAATATATGGCTGGTCTAACCCGCTTTAGATGAACAGCCTCCATATTTTTCTTTCATATAAGATTGATGGGATAAACAGCCCACCTATCAGGAATTTTCAGTTCAACAGCATCTTCTAACACCATTTTTATGTACATTACTATATTTTGTTTTTAAGAAGTTCACAAGATATTAAATTAAAATTAAATTTACTTATTTATTTTTTCGTAAAAGCAAACTGCATAGTCCTTCTTCATCGTGACTATGATTACTGATGACTACATTTGTAGAATTTTAGATCCTGAAGAGTTATTCCCATAGGTTCAGTGAAACCTTGCGTAATTCGTACCATAACGCCAAACGCTCTTTAAGAAAAACTAATTTTCCTATATAAATTAATGAAGTATAATGCGTTGTTTTCAGAACGAAAAATACTCAACAAATTATTTACGTTTATTCAAAGAAAATTTATAAATTGATCGTTTAGCTTGAACCGTATTCGGGGCTTACTAACTCCTCGTCAATTGTGATGAGAAACATCCTCGTTAAGCGAGTAATATTTTTTTTTACAGTTTGTTTTGCTCATTATGTGAAATACTCATTATGAGAGGTGCTCATTTAGCGAGTTTCCACTGAAGTTACTTCTTCTAATAAACATTAAACTTTGAGGGGGTCAAACGAATGTGGAAATTCAGCCTATTTTTTGTTGGTACTTCAAAAAAGGCTCAAACGATGCGAAACGGTTCTTTATAAATTAAGGCATTTGAGAGAGGCTATGGGCATTGCCAGCGTTCAAGGGGGCAGCTAAAAGTTTTATAGAGCTCACAGGAAAAAAGCAGTCACTATATTGAATTAAAATTTGTATAGCGGAAATGATAGATTAATATTTATTGATTTTTTTTTTTTTTTTGCGCATTAACAGCTGAGGTCATTAGCGCCCGGAGCTTTTTCCAGTGCACTGCCGACCTCCGGACAGTGTTCTCTCGTTACAGACAACACTGTCCATCACCGGACAGTGAGCTGTAAGAAGCTCCTAGGAAGAGAAAATCTAAGGGTCAGCTGCTGGATTCGAACCCGGGACCTCCGCGTGGGAGTCCAGTATGCTAACCTCATAGCTAATCCCTTCCCTAATATTTATTGATATCTGTACAATTGGTTGTATTATAAGAATGGACAAAACATCCAACTTATTCACAATTTTTCTATTTTTAGCCTCATCAAGTAATCCGACACGGTAATACAATGATAGGAAGAAAAAAATAAGGAATATCTAGTGAAAGTAGGGATGATTTTCTATTTTTCCCTTTTGCTTAAATCTCTACTTCCAAAGCTAGCCGACTTATTGTTTCATTATTGTATAATGACGACATTATTGTATATTGCACGCCCGGCATGGTAATACAATATTAGAAAGAAAACATAAGAAATATCTTTAATAATTTGATTCAACCGGTCTACTACCATAGAAGTTTGTAATAAGTTGTGATTCTTCGTCGACTGCTGCGAACTCTACTTTACTGATGGACACGGCTGGACGAACTTTAAAGAACGAAACCTCTTTCTACTCTGGGAAAAAAGGTTCATTCACCTTTAAGGATTGGAAAACGACGTTTTAGTTCAACACTTCATTCTATTTTGAACCATAGTTCTATGTCTACTACTTAAGGTCAATAAATACCTCCAAAATTTTATTAATTCATGCATTTTATTGTTTATTACATTCTTAACTTTAATCATCGTTTCATCTTATAGAGTCAAAAAGCCAGTCACTCATTTTTCTATTATTTCAAGCTTTGTTCACATTATATAACAGTGTTTAGATACCACGGATAATAATAAAATAATTCAGATTCATAACTACTTTATTAATTTAAATAATGTAATAAAATAATTTAAAGTTTTATAATTTAGGAATTTAGTGTTCTTGAATTACAGAAACAAGATTAATGACATATGTAATACCTAGGGCCGCCCTTTCAAGGCGATGCAAGTAGTCTCCATTCAGACAGCATTACCTGGGTATTACCATGTAAACAGATATATAATGTATGCACATATGAAGTAAGGTGCAAAGCTAATCTTTGATGGTGCTGATTAATGTATCAGCGGCTATTTGGTTAATATTCAAGCAATGGACTATTAGATGGCCAACTTCATCTCGGATAACTAATAAGGCTTTAGTCAGTAGCCTTCTATTGAGATGAGGAAAGCTACTTAAATAATAATGGTGTCCAGTGAAACCACCTATTTATACCAGTCAATAAAATAAGTCTATCTTTACCTGAACTCAGAAAACTTTCTGATGAATATAATGAGTAAAAATGTTCAGTGGAAGTTCAGGCTGAAAATTACTTCTACCTACCATCATCAAGGGCAAGTTGCTGAATTGTCTCATAAAAACAGAAGTCTGAGTGCCTTTTTTTACTTAGCAAAGCAAGAGATAGTAAAAAAGTTGGAAAAGCTACTTTTTGCCACTGAAATTAACTATTATTAACAGTCTATAATTTGTGCTCTCGTATTCTTCTGTCAGGTGATTTCAAAACTGAAATTCGATTTAACTCCATGATTCAAATTAATGTATAATAATAGACATTAATAAACCAATTCCAATTTCCTCTTTTCACTCTTATATGATGTATGAGATAATTTATTCAGAGTAAAGAGTATAATAAATTCTTATACTTAATTTTTTAAATTGTAAGTTTTTTTTAAGGAGATATTTATCATCCAAACTAAATCGATTTTATTAACTTATCTTAAATTCCTCAATTGAACGAGCTGCAGATAAATAGGAAGAATTTGTTTCAAAAAAATTCCATTTAACTTGAGCTTTTATTAAATACAACAGATATTCAGGAATTTCTATGGTCGAACCAATAAGCTAACCTGAAAATCTGATTAGCATTCAGCCAAGTAAAAAGCAGCCATCCATTGGAAGAGATGGTATTTCATTTAATTTTTTTAAACATTTTTCATCTTAAAAGAATTTTATATTTAGAATTTTTTTTTCTAGTTATTTAAACATTCAAAATCATACCAAAATGAAATCCCTGATGGTTTTGCTTTTTATAATCGAAACAAATGAGAAAGTAATCTTAGAATTACAAAGACTTTGCTAATTTTGTAAACACTTATTGCTAAAATTATGGCGTAGCGCGTAGTAAAAATTAATTTTAAAATTTGTCTGATTTTCTGGGTGATGGTGGTACGCTGAAACTGGAACTTCAGCCACTTTTGTTCACAGTCAGATTATTCGTTATAAACCTCTTGTGTACGACTGGGTGTAGAGGGACCTACTAAATAAGTATTTTTGGGGTAAAACTAATACACATTTTGGTATGATCGTAATACTTTGTCTTGAATGGCAGTTCTATTAAAAATCATCCAAAATGTTTACAAAAGTTTATCTTTTATATTTACAAAAGTATTCAAGTATGTTTTTAAAAAGAATGTTTTAGCTGGGCCATATTTAATTTGCATTTTAACAATTAAAACTACAACTAGGTGAAACTACACGAAATATCTGAAATTTTATGGCTTTTTTTTTTCTTTTACTGTTAAAGAATTTTTACCAGATATAATAAAATTTTTATTAAAGTAAAGCTTAGAAGAAAAGCATTACATAATTTACAGAGGAGCATCAAGGAGAGTGCTCGGTGTGCCCTGCATAATAAATTTAAAGGAACAAGATGATATAACAGATACTTTGCCATGCCAGCGTGGAAAATAAACTACTAGACTCTTGTAAGAATAAGAAAAAGTACATATCCTATACCATCTTTACAGATTAAACTGTAAGCAGAAGCTGGCTGCATATATGGTCTGGCTTGCTATCAGTATTTCTCAAGGAATCTGGGACTAAATAAATAAAAAATAAAATCTTTAGAAAATTGGTATAAGTATAACATAAATTTGGGGATAATTTATTATTTTCATATCCTTGAAAAGAAAACTATTAAATTGGATATTTCAAAACTATGGATACCTTCATGCACAGTCATACAAGTTTGTTCAGGGCTATCATTTACCACCCATTTGATTGTCATAAGAGGGACCTAGTTTTGGATTCCTAAACTTAGTGTGATGACAAATTGTGGACATTTACTGACTAATTTTTTTTTTTTAATTTATTTGTTGATAACAACGCAACATTTTGCTAAAGTAATACAGTAGTTCTGAACAATATTAACAATTATTGAGGGGAGAAACTACTCAGTAGTAGCACTCCGCATACAAAAAATCTCTTAGTTAAGCTCTTATATTGACGTTTAAGACTTCCATGAGGATCGTCAGGGATAAATCGGGTAGAGAAGCGACAGCTAAAAGATTCGGAGTGCGACATATTAAATGATTAGTAAGGTGTTGAGTTATGGAATTTATTATAATGGATTGAGGTTATCTTAGTCAGGTAACGAATATTTTAATCCATATAAATGGTTCAGTTGGATATTTAGAGCATTGACAATTGTGTGGGGATTTTTGATAGCAACATTTGAATTCTTAGGAGGTTAAACCGTTTAGAAGAACCTCCATAAAACTTTAAAAGTCTAAGTCTTGTAAAGTTCAATGCCATAGGTCCATTTTGGTTAAAGCAAACTGTACTACGAGAGATTGTTTGTTCTCTAGTGATAATCGTGATTTATTGTCTAATAAATTGTCTTTTGAGCTTCTATATAACTGACCACTTAACAGAAAGGAATAATATAAGGCTAAAAGTGAAAAAAACAAAAACATGTGGTTAGCCACTCCAAAGAAGTGTTTTATGTTTAGCGAATAACCACATTCAGTATTAGCTATGTTATGGGTTCAGTGGTAGATGAAAAAGGTAATATAATGGAGATACGCTTGTGAAATAAACTAACTCAAATAACATTCAGGAAAATGTGTAGCATACTTCACTTTAGAAATATTTAAATGCTTGACTTTTGTTAGAGAATTAAAGGTATCAAGATATGGTAAGTCTCTCTTCTGCTAGAAGATCTTGTTTATTTACATAATTTGTGTCCTACAGTTAATAAAAAAGACTTCTTATCTAATTTCTGACTGGGATTTCCTTTCTAATTTCTATGCGAGACTTCCTATCTCAGTAGTTACTGAGGTTAAAATATGTTTTCGATTTAACAATAATATAAGGAGGATAATTTGTAAAGTCTGAAGTCGAAGTGCAAATGAAATAATTGCTAATGGTTTGAATTTTAGAATAACTATCTAAATGAACGTAATCCACAAACTAATAAAGCTAAAACCTATTGTATTAATACATATTAATAATCTTACAATTTATATGATATTAAGTAATACACTTAATTAATGAAAATGAAAAGTTGGTTCAGGAAAAAATCGGCAATTTTCATAATTACAGTATTTTTATAAATGAACTCCTAACTTTTAGTAATATCAATATTTATCCAAATCGCAATAACATTTAAGGAAGTAGTTTTTGTTTAATTAATTTGTGATGCAAATTTATGGAACTCACATTAGTAAATAAATACATAACTGGAATGAGTTTTAATTTAATAAATAATAAATAGTATGCCGAGGCAAATGTATCTATCAACCCAGTTTTAGAAGTTGGTCTTGCAAAATTGCTTGTTCCTTATTTTGCATTAATAATTATCAGTTTTCTTCAAATTTGAGATTATCGTTTTAAATGTAACATGAATTAAGAAAACTTATTTCGGAATCATTTTTGGGAGTCATTAACATCTGACATTTTCTCAGAGTAAGTAATACGCTATTAGAAATGAGTTGTAATATGTAACTGTAATTAGAAAAAAAATTAATTACTGGGACACTCTTTTTTTTTCCTTTATTACGCACCCTAGACCTGTCTCATATACTATATGAATATACCGTTGACTTTCTTATTTTTACTAACTGCTTACCTGCCTCCTTATAATGATCCTGAAATTGTTCAACTTAAAGAACAAAAGAAGTTACAACATTTTACTGTTAATACGTTGTATGGCCAAGAAGTTTGTGGACTAATCTTGACAGAATACACACCTTACAATCCAGAATCCTCCAATGCACAAACGTTGCAATTAATAAGCTGTTTACCTCAAAATACAGAGAGATCTCCTTTCATCGTAGGCTTACCAAAATCACTATCCCATCTCAATGCTACTTCCAGATCTTTCAGGTCGTCAGAAATGTCGTTGGTCGTGCGATCTATTGAGCAACTAAGTAACTAGTTGTCGCTAAATAACTGCCATTGATGACCAACCTCTTCATTCTTTGTAATCCCTCAGCATTTTTATTAGTAGCATATAAGTTGTAAATATTAAGCAACAAACATAGATAAATAAATTAAAATTTTTTTAGAACAAAAGAGAATTAAAAAAAGAAACTAATTCAATAACCAAACTCAAATAGAAAATACTAAAAATATCAAAGCTACAAGTGTACTAAAAAAGTTTTCAAGTTGGAGAGCCTAACAATACCAGTAGGACGGTAGTTCAAAAGTAAAAAAGAATCATCATTCACCAACCGCTAGTTATATTACAACAAAAAGAAAAAGAGAGAAGGCAACTTCCCATTCAATGTTCTTAACTTTAAAATAACTTTCCTTAAATCAAAAGTTTCACAGACTTAAATGTTTGGGTCATTAAGATTTTATCAGACTGGAGAAATTGTTTCTCCATAATTAGTGAAGATTCTAGTATTTAATAAGGAACGGTTTTTAGCTTCACAAAAGAGGAAGATTTAGTAGTCAGATTTAACTTCCCTTTGAACTAAAACACTGACAATAAGTTATAAATATTTATACAGATCTTAAATATTTTGAAAAGAAAACAACAGGAAAGTCTGATTGATTTTCTTCAGTTTTAAGGAATAACTACAAGAGTTATTAAGATCACATTCAAAATAATAGTCCAACCTCTACTTACCTAGAAACTGCGCCGGAATACACCTTAGGAATAATTCCTCTTCTTGTGTATCAACGGTTTAAAATAAAAATTTATAGAATATAAATGTTCAAAATGCATGCAAAAATAAAATGTTAAAGTTTATCCACAGTTTTTCTACCAACCGCATTTAGATTAATGACTAGACCTATTCTTTTTTAAGTCCTTTGGATATGGAAACGGCGAACTTTGTTTCCATCCTTAAGCAAGGTAGTAATTTATTCTCTACAGACCATTTTCTAACCTATTCTTCGCATTAGGTTCGGTATCCATGTTTTTGAGATCCTTCCTGTTAATAATCTATAATTTTGTCCAATTCTTCAAATGTAAAAAGATTTCCTGTAAAGTTGATCAGACTGGTGAGGATGACTATTGCTCATTGAACTGCAAAAGATTGTGGCAAGTTATTGGAAGTAGGTATAAAATTGTGTCATAACATCAAAAGTAACATCAAACATCAATGCTTGGCTTACCTCTCAATATCCAAACAGTCAACCATAAAAACACTGATCTTAAAATTTAAAAATTCACAACATGAAAGTTTAAATAAATTCATAAAACTGCGGAAATGGTTAAGATGTTGGAATGAAATACCGTTTGCTGTACCACAGTTTAAATAGATAATCAAGAGGTTTAGGAAGAAACAGTAAAATATTCAAAAGTTCTGTCCTATACTGTACTGAATGAAATTCGCCATCACTTCAAACCATTATAACGCTACTTCCTTAATCTGTTTTAATATTTACCGATGGTAGAAAATAAAGATCAGCCAAACAATCTGTGGCAGAATAAGACTAACCTAAAATCCGCTGAGGATGCAACCTTTAAGGATGGTTGATCGGTCAGGCTTAGGATCGCTCCCTATCTTCCTAATTGTGATGAAACTCTTCCTAATAAAGTTGAGCCGGTCGCCTGCGCAGAAAATGGAGTTGAAGAAGTTCACTTATTACACTACTTCCCATGATTCTAGAAAGGACTGGTTCGACCTTAAAATTCTTATCTTGAGTCTAGTAGACCAGTTAGAATTTTGTCGCTCAACGATTCTGCTGTGTTATATTTACAAGGTTTCTCTTTATTTTTTGTGCATCTATGAGAAGAACTATTATTTTGTTTAGATTTATGTAGAAAGTTTTGTTAAATATGTTGAACTCCTTGATGTAAAATTTAAATTTTTAGAAGCAATAAATTTGATTTGATTTGTTATATTTACAAGATATATATTCTATAATATTGAACGGAAATTAAACCACGATGGATTGGAACTAAATACAATAGGAAAAAAGTATTAAGAATAAAATGCTTAAACACTAAAACTGAGAGCGATGCATTAGAGTAGAAATCGTAACAAATCAAGTTATCCTCCCTCCAAGCTCATGCTTATTAGGTACTATTTACAAACTCGAAGAGAATTTCTTCTTTACGTAATGTAAATAAAACATTCTAAGAAAAACTTCGGGTTCCTAATTGGACCACCAATTCTGGATCAAAATTATTTTATCTGACGTAATATTTGTTTTCTTGTATTTTGCGTCCAGTCTCAGATATTTATTTATCCCCAGCGATTATTTCATTAAGTTTCAAGCAGAGAATTTGTCTATCATTCTCAAAGTTTCTGTCACACGCTACACTCAAGTAAATGAACTTAAACGACAAAATTTTAACTAATTTTTGACTCTAGATTTTTATATGATAAATATTTAAAGTGAATCAAACTAATTAATTAAAGAATGCGTTTCGAGATAATGTCGTTTTGATGTTTAATTTGGACAATAATAGTCTAGAATTTATTAGTAGAAATGCTGTTAATAGTTTATCACATTAATTAATATATTTTCAACAAAATATAAGTAAATAATTATTGTATTTCCAAACCAATGTGATGATAACACTTGTTTAGTTTTTTGTTTTTAATGAGAATGATTTTTTTTTTTAGTTTTTAGTTTTTCTTATTCTACTAGTGAGAGAAGGTATTGTAATCGTACAGATTTTCTCTGATACTGAGTTTTCACTGCTAATATCCGTGAGGTGTTCTGAGTTTGAAAGTTTTTTTTTTTTACACATTGGTCTGTGTGTCCGTAACTCAAAAACTAACTAACTCTAAAGAAATAACAGAATGTTTAAATTTGATTTTTAGCTTAGTTGCTAACAGAAGATATCACCCTAAGATTTTAATCAAAATCGATTAACCAGAAATACCATTTTACTAATTAATTTGTTAGTTTTTAAGGGTTTTCTCAAAAACGTTTCCTACGATTTTGTTAAAATTTTGTATAGTAATTACAAAAACAAAAATCTACAACTTTTATTGGGAAATGTTTTTGGTAGAAATTCGATTAAGAGTAATTTTCTGAGTGTGGGTTACTAACCTTTAAATTCCCTCTAAATTGATAAAAATTAAATATGAATTAGAGCTTTGAGAATTCTTTGCAAAAGAAAGCCGAGTGAGTGATTTGACAACAGATTTTTGTTATATCTTTTATAATTTTAATATGCAAATGTGGTTTGATACACTCACTTTTCCTTGTCGCAATTATTTTTTCTTATTAGAACTCACAAATTGTAGGTAACTTACAAATGTAGACGTTATGGTGGTTACATTCCGATTTAAGGTTTATGACAAGTTTCCCCAGCAATATTAATAAACTAATGCCGAATACAAGGCTATAAAACATCGTTTTCAATCATCTTTATAATCTAAACAAGTGAATAATGTCGAATAAACATCGAAGCACTATTACGAATGAATATTGTCCAAGTCCAAACAAAAGGTAAGCTGTCAAAACTGTCATTTAGGTTATAATGTTCATATTTCAAATGGCAACTGAAGATAAGAGTAGTATTTATCTAGCATTCACTAGCGTAACCAGAAATTGCTTCATATTTCTGACGTTCTGCTTATTTTCTCAATTGAAAAATTTCCATTTACATTTCCCATTACCTTTATGGTCCTAGTTAAATTTTGCTTCGCTTAATGAATTTTATTCCAGTGTGTCACCACTTCGCTATTGCTTTACTCCCATATTTTGTAGATTTTCTTATGAATCCAGAAGCCAGTTTAACTCTCATCACACGGTTTCTTCTAAAGAGATCTGCCTAAATTTTTCTGTTTTATCTAGTTGCAAATAAGTGCCCCACGGGACCACTTCTTACATCTTCCTAGCCTCATGTAGTTTTTAGTTTAATGCAAAACTAATAATACGTATATTTATTGAAGTAGTTGAAATTCATTTGTCGAACACTTAATACATTATATGGATTTTTAGTCGCGTGTGAGGAAGGTCAGCGTGGCTTTCCTCATGGTCTCTCTCTCTCCATGATGTCCTTCAAATAGTTTTTTTTAATCCGTGGATTCCAAACATACTGAAAACCCACAACCAGTACAGACTATTTAGTTTTTTAAAGCTACGAGATCGTCCACTTTGAAGTGATTTCTGAGGTCTTGATATTTCCCATTTTCCTCGTATGGTCAATCTATCGTTCTTAATAACACCTATCTCAGAAATGCAGTTTCATTTCATCTGACCTTATCAAGGTCTCGGAGCCGTACATTACTTCTGGTATTAGGAGCGGATATATGTGAAACACATTTACTAGCAAATCTCGGAGTTAAACCTGCTTAGTAACAATTCAGTTCTTTATTTCGGTATTCTATGTCAGCATTGGGCAGAGATTCTTTGGAAGCCTTGAAGTTCGTCAACAATGTCAAAATACAAAAACGTCTTAAATAGCGAATCTCCTTAATTTCCTGGTGATTGCTAATAGATTTGCCCTAGACCTCATTTATAATATTTCCAACCCAAATACTGCCATTTCCTTCTTTCAGTCTCTTATAGCGTGTTTTAGCCGAGGTGCTGTGTTAGTTAATTATGTAAGCTAGAGTTTAAATTCATTTAAGGGTCACTTCTTTATACTTGGTTGTAACTAGAGTAACCATTCTCTTTCGGATAGGTTATCCGAAACGGCATAGTTCCCGGTCCCTGGAACTCCGCTAGAGATCTTGGTACTTTTCAATGTGCGAAACCACGATCAGTACATCTTGGAAAGGCATTGGAAGGAAAGAGTTTACTGGTACCAGCGAGTAATAATCATAGAATCCAGAATCCCTCTCTTCTAGCAGTTATTTTTCAATTTACAGTGTATTTTCAATACAAAAAAAATATCAGATTTTCTTAATTCATTCATTTCGAGTTCGTTGGTCATCTATTTCAAAACAATATTCTGCAAAATGAATAAGCACGTAAATCCAAAGCTTATTAAAGTATAAATAATATACCTTCAAATTTCTATACCAGAACTGGCCTTTAAGATCTTTAATAAAATGTAAGATTAATAATGTATTTATGTTAACAAATATTTGTCTTGATTTCTTCTCATTTTACTCCAAAATAGAATTTAAATAATCGATAAAGATAAGGGAAATTTATCTGGCTGTTCAGTCTTGGATCAGTATGTTTTAATTAAATGAAATGTATGAACTTGATAGGCTGTTTGCAGACAGTGTATTTCACATATTTTGTTTGTTTTTTATCTTTTAGGATTAGTGACAAATAAAGCAAAGGAGAGTTAATAAGGGGCCAGTTACATTTTCAGAGAGCATTCCGCGAATTTCTCAGTTATAATTGGGTTTTATTACAAAACATCGCGGAAGAGGTGACTGTACTATATTGAATACTTTACCCACAGATTGATAATTTTGACAATTTTGATAATAACCTAGAGAATAGTTAAAACCCTTTCAAATGATCAAGTCACCTTAAAAAGCGTTTTTGATCTATAACTGCAGAGCAATCTAACATTTGGTCAAATTATTATTATTTTTATATATAATTTCTGGAAGACTAAAATGGTGTAAATATTAATATAAATATTACTGAGTTTCAGTCCGATTTTATGAGGAACAGATGTTTCTGTATAATGTATTGTTAACGCATTAGAGCAAATATTCATCCCCACATCACAGATACTCTATTTTTAAATAGATATCCTTCATTCTACTACCTCTTATAGAAGAGGAAGTGCAAATAGAAAAAAAAAAGAGTTTTTGCAGACCAGTAAGTACAATCAACATCTTGGAAGAAACTTGACGCTCTAGATCTTTGTTGGAAAGTTATACAAAAAATTATTTAAGAAATCAACATTATGAGAAATATAAGTTAATAATAAAACTTTCTCAAACCTAACTCTGAGAGTGCAATCTTCTTTTCCAACTTCTTTTTTTTCATTAACGAGGTAGTTTTTGTTAGGTAGGAAGGGAGAGAGTGGTTTTAGAATAGACTGAGTTTGATGTCGACTTACTCTCAAGTCCAGACAATGTTTGCAGTTTTTTTTCAGAAACAGTCTAAAGTTTAAAAGTTAATGCTACTGGAAGAATATTTTGACATAAATAAAATTGAGGCAAAATTATTAATAAGCATATTTATATACATATTTAGTCTAAAAACTAGTGTTTTTCTGTGTTGGTGCTTCCAAACAATTCACATTAAAGATCAAATGAAGTATCTTAGCATTACTGTAATTTAAAAGTGATCTTCAATTGGTTACTTAAAACTAGTTCATTTAATTGGATAATGAAACAACCAATTGGAGATATGATTGGGTTAAACAATGCATGAATGTTTTTGAGATTATCCCAGACTTCAGTTGTTGGTCAGATCTACTTACTAGGTTTAACATAACTTGTAATTATGAGTCAAATTAAATAGAGTGGAAGGTTTAAAGAAAACGATTAGAGTAATCAAGAAGAAAGCCTGTTTTGAATACTCTCGAGAAAGTCACACTTCAGTTTTATTAGACATACTCGTACTTTCAATTTTATCATATCAATTTTAAGTTAAATAAAAAGCGACAGTTATGTCCATCTTATATTCATACCAATTTAATTCTAAATTTATAAAATGAAAACTAATCTTTTCAAATTTATTTTCTCTGTAAATAAAATAAAATTTAGTGTGTACTTTTTTAAGCAATTGCCTACGTCGAAGAATGGACGTCTAATGACATTTTAGAAAAATGAGTGTCTTTCTATAAAGTTTTTTTTAGTGGAGCCACCATCAACTGGACTATTTGCGCTTAAATTTTAATTTGCTTGGCCACGAGAACTGGGATGGCACTTTCAAGTTCTCTGTCCGCAGTGGCTTGTTTAGCAAAGCAAATGAAACTGATGGTTATTCAATATTTTCCACACATCACCTCTTAATAACTTCGTCCATTTGGAGAAATGTCGGATTTTTTGTATGCCATACTTTGCCTTACTAGCACTGGTTTTTATTGTTTAGGATAACTCAAAACATTTTGGGACCGACGTTATATTTCATCATATTTTAGAAATTCTTCATAAATTATTAATGAGATATTAGCAAGTTATCGAACCTCAAAGTTATTTTCTAACACAACCAATAAACCACGAGATAAACTACTTAGATTATACTTTTCTCTATTTTAAATAGATCTTCAACTATTATTTGAATAATTTTTTTAAAATCTGGTTTTGGATAATCTGGGAAAGAAAAAATTAGTTTCTCCGAATCCAAGCCTATTATTTTTTTCCAAAGATGACCTGAACGTGTAATTAATTTATATGTTTCATAACATAAGTTCGTAGAACACAGTTAAAAAGAACTGGAAATAATAATTGACTATTATAAGGTAATCACCTTATAAAAAGCAATAAGATGACTCAAAGAAGATTTTAAGGTTGATAAGAAGAAAATGGAAGAAATAACTCGAAGAGAAATTGAAAAAGGTACAGAAGACTTAAAGAGTTTGTAAAGTACCTATTATTTGTTCCGTTGTTTTTCTAGTATTGTTGGCGTAGTTACTTCAAGTATCAGTAGAACAACTGAACGAACAACACTTATGTTGTCTCCCGCAACACTCATTCCCACATATAGGGCTCGCGTAGACAGTTGAAATTTAATGTAGCTTTAGGGAAGCCACAGGCTAACTCTCTTACCTCTTATTTATAACTCGACTACCTTCAATGTACAAACAAAGTCCAACACAATCTGCAATCTGTTTGGTCGCAGTAAATTAGGATTTATTATCACTTCCTAGTCAATCTACAGAACTTGAAAGCAGAAGTTTGTTACCCGCATAACGCAGAATTTGTTCATCTACAATTTCTCATATTGTAAGTAATAATTACCTTTTATATTTATTTTTACTTTCGCTTATTACTGGTAGACAAATTGGTGCTATCGTATCAAATTCGTTGAGTTCTTATCCATATTTTGAAGATCTAAGTGTCCAAAAAAGTGGTTTTTTAGAAAATGTAATGCGAGTGGAAAATTGCAAGAAATTCAATATCATATTTCGTTTGGGATCTACTGTAAAAACTGTTAGAAAGATAAAATATTTTAAAAAGAGAGGGTTTAAGAAGTGCGGAAATTAAGAGAGAGATATTTCATATATCGCGCAGTGAAGTCTTGAATGAAATGTAATTTTAGATCAGAGGCAATGGTTCTGTTAGTGACGTAGTATGAAGCATTTGAAATATCGCGCAGAATTTTCAATTGTAGTGTTTTGGAGTCGGTTAAACCCCACAATTCGAGTCCGTGAGTCCAAACAGGTTTCTGTAGCGCGTTTTATATGAATACTTTGTTGTTTAGAAACAATAGTAATCGTCTGTCAAGGAGTCTAACCAATAGGTAGTGACGTTTTTTGAGTTCTTTCTGTTTAAGACTTGTGTGTGGCTTCCTTGTTAAACATTTTTCTATGAGATTCATATAAATTTAGAAAAGAACTTGAAGACATTCCCTTTCAGCCGTAATATTTACATGTTGAAACCAAGAATCATTCCCTGCTAAATTGTATTCCAGGAGCTCGTCTTATGTTCATTGAACACAAGCTGGCTAAATCTTAAATGATTTGTACTGGCAGCTAAGAAAGAATCAATCATCAATATTGAAGAACTGTAACATTCTCAGTTGAGCACCACATTTTAATGTCCATCCCAGCTCTGCAAAGTAAAAAGAAATAACTTGAAAATTAAATATTTTATGCCCTATGAAGGCAGATACTACTAAGAAAGAAGACTGCAGTTAGTATTTATTATGATGCTAACAACAGAAGAGAGTAATGTTGCTTGTAAGTATATACTGTGAAGGGCGTACGGATTTAACTGTCAGTTAATAATAGAAATGGGTGATTTAGAAGAACCATTCTTTGAGATATTTAAAATTCTGTCTACAAACAGCTCAAATAAAAACAATTAAATGAATCTATTAAGAAAGTAAATGGAAATATTTTCTTATATTAAATCAGTATTGACAAACTCATCAAAATTCCGAGGTTGCAAACTAAATTAATTATGAGACGGATGATTATTATTTATTTATTTCCTACATGTTTCATTTTGTCCCTCATATAATATACATTTAAAATTAAATTAACATTATACGAGTATTTTTATAATTAGTAAACAGTCTATAATCCAGATGTGAAATATTTCAAAAGGTATTTGTATTAAATTAAAATTATAATTAATCATTTATATTTTATATATGTAATCTAAATTTTTAATAGGTACAAAAGTTGCGCTTAAATCAACAATTAATTAGAAAGTAAAAATAAAACAATGAAAATGAAATATTAACTTTTTATAACAAACATTTATAAAGTAAAAAAATTAAAGTAATGCCTATTTTTTCAGGCGTGCTTTACGTCCAACTACCAATTAGGTGTCGTGGACGGAATCAAACATTTATAAGTATTATTTTCCCTATTTATTGAGTTAATTACCAAGCAGATATGAGCTGAGGTATCCACTGTTTGTCCAGTAAGGGACGGCTGGACAGAGATGATGTACATCTTCCACTAAGTATTTCGCTTGTTTGGCAGGTGCACTTTGGGTTTTTGTGTTAAATGAAATCTATATAGAAGACACTTTTTTCGGCCGTGACCTTGCTATGCGTGGGAAGGTTGAAGATAAAATTGGTATTTCCAAGATCTTAAGTCTTCACAGTAGACGTAATTTATAAATTTTTAAATTAATTGTCAAATATTAATCTGTGATATTGTTCATAAATTAATTAACAGCTTTGATTTGATGTGATCCATCATTTTTGCTGCGCCCCATCAAATACTACGAAGTATGGAAATCTCTTTAATATAAATTCCTATAAAACTTATTATGCTTTTATTGCTTTTTATCGGATCTTTGAGATTCTTTTAATAATGTAACTGATAATTTAATTCGTAATTAATATTTCTAGAACCAATTTAAAAATTATTTGAATATCTAATAAATTCTATTAATTAGTCAATTAATCCCAGTACTATAGTTTATCTGCTTGTTTATCAAGTGTATCATAGTTTATTTTCATAATTTTATTTAGTCTATTGCTTATTTCTACACTCTGTGTAAAGGATAATATCTAAGGATAATGTTATTAAATTCTTTATTTGTAAATAAAGTTAAATTGTTATTTGTACAGTCAATACTGATTAGAGAACATCTAATAAATTTGAAAAATCATTGCTAGAGAAAGGATGAATGACATAATAAAATATTCTCAATAAAATATTGTAATTTAAGAAAACTTTTTCGTAGAAATTCTCTCTCATGGCATTTTAGTCTTCCAACTAAAATTTGTATTTGGACCTACCGACTACAACAATTTGCATCAATTTACGGATGAAAATAATTTATTGTACAATAATATTTAATAATTTATTAAGTATACGCAGTGAGCTATCCTATTTTTAAAATTTGGTGTACCGTAAATTTTTGATAATTAAGTCAAAAAAAGATTAATTAGTAAAATAGTAATTTATTAAACCAAATTCATTATAAATTTGATTTACACCAATGATTATAATCTAAATATAAATTGTAGCTCCTAGTCGTAACTAAAATATGTACGCCAGTAAGTCATGACCTACCTCTACCTGACGACTTGTTGACACATGTCTAAGTTTATTATCACATTAAAAATAGTGTTTTATCAGTAGTGTTCATAGCAACATAAGAACAAGGAAAAGTTGGAAAAATTATTCATTTAAACTTTTTAAATGCCAATAATAATTTTGATAAATATCTATGAATGTGCCGACTAAAGAAATGATTGATCTTTTTTTAAGTTTAAACCATATTTACCAATTCAACTACGCAAGCAAAAGAGTTTTGTATTAAATATGAAGAAATTTTTGTACGTTAATAATGATAGAAAAAAAAGTGGAATTTATGAAATTAAAATAAATAAAAAAAGACCTTGTGTTGTAATTTACATGAATAAAGTCAGAATTAAAACAATAAGAACGAACGCGAACTATTATATACCTGCGAGTTAGATTATTTAAATAAAATTGTATTTACAAAAAAATAAGTAAAATAAAAAAATATCTTTGCTCATACATTGTAATGGCCTGTTTATATTTAATGGTGCTACTTTAAGATTAACAATAAATAAATAATTTCAATACCATAAATAGTTTGGGAAAGAAATGCACTTTTCTACCTCTCATAAATTAATTGGTATAATTAATTAAATTCAAATGATTCATAAAGATGACTAACAAATTTGTAGTTTATTGATAGAACGTTTGAGGTGAAGGTGTGAAAAAAAAAATCTAAGTTTATTTAATTAAGTTTCAGATAGATGACAGTCTTACCTTTTACATTTTGTTTGTAAGATAGTCGCACTGGTGCGATACCAGTGTTCTGACAAGATAACGGCATGACGAGTTCCTAGACACGTCTTTCCCGATCATTATTATTAACAAAAAAAAAAAAATGAATAAAAAAATGTTAAAATAATTGAAAGCCGTTCAATAAATTATTATGAGAATATTTACGGCAGTTAAATATTATTGTTTTAGATTCTTATGGATAGCGCGATATTGGAAGTTGATACAATGTGGAGGACAGGCGGCTAACTGGCCGCGACATATGCACATACCGGCAACGTGCCATCGATGTACGCCGGCGGCAGGCATGCGCCGCCCGCGGAGGCCGCAATTATTCGGCTCTGTTCGTCAAACATCGTTTTGTACTTTAAAAAAAAAAGAAAGAAAGAAAAAGAAAAAAAAATAATAAAGGAGAAAAGAGGAAAAATAAAACCTACCCCTAATTAAAAAAACCCACTTTTTTATATTATCATTCTACGACCAACCTCAATTGCAAACACAACTAGCATTGATTACTGCTAGCGACTGATTAACGAAATAAACTCCTTTATGATACTGAAAATTATTTCATCATAATTTATAATTAATGAATTCGCAAATAAATTTACAATTACACAATTAAATAACATTCGATATTAGTCATTAAAGATTAGAGAAAAGAAAGGTCTTCATTTTTTTTATTAATATTAATATTGATTTGTTTATTTTTCAATCTATAAAAAAATAATCGAATACAATAATTTCCTAAAATAAAATGAAACCGAAAATTTGAAGAACAATAAATAATATAAAAAATAAAATACAAAAAGAATAAACCAGAAGGACCTACAGGAATAGTCTGAAGTGAGCTGCAGATAAAAAGGAGTGGGTGTGTGTTCCCTGAGCCAGTTGTGGTACTCCTTGTGAGAACAAGGTCCAAGAATTTTCCCGTAGTCGTTTTTGCGTATTATCTCCTCTGGTTACGAACCAAAAGACATCTTGAAGTCTAGCGATTGTTAGTTTGGGCCAATGTACGGAACAATTACAATGAGTGAATCCAGTTTTAAGTCGTTTCTGCATTTGATTGAATCATAAATGTTTGTGTATTTAAATGCTTTAAAAAAAAATAAATAAAACAATTTAATTTAAACTTTATAAAAACATCAACGAGCACATTGATGAAGTGTGTAAACACACGCTGTCTGTGGGGTTTATGACATTGAAGGGATTTCAAGGATTCCAAAGGCTTGAAATGCACACAGTATTGTCTTGTCAGATATAAACTTGAATACGTCTCCATTATTTGGAATCTACAAAGAATTTACAAATGCAGCCGAATGCATAGAATGGTTTCAAAAAATGTAAAAGAAATTTGTCCGCTTCCTCAAACATATGGTAGTGCTATTATGACCACGTTTAGTATGATTTCTTTGAGAACACGCGTGGGATATTATCTGCGTTTTGTTTTCAAGATTCTAAGTGGCAAAATCGATTGTGCCGAAACCTTATTCTGTCAGACTCAGACAATGTCTTTGAATATTTCTTTATTCTAAATGTTTGCATCTAATGAGAAGACTATAAAAACTTGAAACTGAACAAATTGTTGTGTTTGATTTAGTTTTTGAGTCGATTTATATCTTTATAAGTCCAACTCCGAATAAAATCTTAGGTATCCAAAGATTCTAGACGTTGACATAGTTAAGAAAATTTATGCTGTGGTTGGATACACCATCCTTAATCCAAAAAAAAACTTGGGTAAATGTTCCAAATAAAAACATAAACAAGGCTGACGTTGCAATTAGTAATTTTAACTTATTGAAACAGTTTTATTCAAAATATTAAATAAACAATCTACCCCATTGCAGCAGGCTAAGAGATAACAATCTTGAAGCAATTTTGAGTCTTTCCTCCCTACTGAATCGGTAAATCAACACTGATTTCTCTAGGATCACAAAAATTGATAACGTAATGGTAGTAACTAGCGTTACAAATCCGAATATAAAGGCAATTAAAAAACTGCACATCTTTAACAGGTTTATGTAGGTTTAATAATTACATCTCACTAACTCAAGTTATAAAGAAAGCTTGGCTGAAATTCCGATTTGGAAGACAATTTTTTAAGGGAAATATGATTTTATTGAATGATTTTGTTTATCTGATTTTAAAACACCTCATCATTAACATCTAAATTTGGCTCATTCTGCCTTTTTTTTTTTAATCGTAAAAAAGGCTGTCAGCAAAATTATTAAAATGTAGATCTAACCGTATTCCCAAAATTATTTTTTATTAAAAATGTATGTAAACAAAAAAAAATTACATTCTCTAATTATTATGAATAATACACACAATTTTTGTTACAATAATTTATAAATTTAAAATACCTGTCACTCCATCTATTGGAAGCAAAAGCTAATACACACTTCTTTACTCTCTTGCTTGGTACTGCCACATTTTACAGGTCTCAGGTCTCCAATTTGCGACCATTTCATCCTTAATTGTTTTCACCGTTGTCCTCGGAGATTGTCTGATCGTGAATGAAATCAGTGGGTATATCATTCAAGATATATTAGTACTATTACCTTAAATTTTTATTGTTATTATTAGTAAGCAGTACTACATTAAATGTTTTCATTTGATTATCATAAGATTGTTTTCTAAAAGAGACATATATTTTTGTTTGTTTTTTTTTTTTTCTTCTTCTTTTATAAGAATTTTATCTTAAATGAGAGACCTGTGCCCCCTGACATTATCTCGTATCCCTACATTTTTGTTCGGCCCAGGCCTCCAGTTTTATTCAAGATTGTCCATGTGACTGTTCTCCCTAGTGAAAGGTAAATTTTTGTTATTAATTTATTCTCTCATTAGTTTTAGTTTTTAGTCGCCTCCGTTCACGAGACCTAATTTGGTGGTTGGACGTAAAGCATGCCTGAAAAAAAATAGGCATTACCTTATTTTTGTTTTTACTTAATTAACTTGATTTTGAAACCTTATGATTATGAAAAAAGTGTACCTTAATCATAAGAACTATGGGTTTAAATGTAAACATTTTTTGTGTTTATGTGATTAGAATAGCACAAAGCTGGAAACTCGCAGAATAATATATATTTCGTTTAGATTCTAAGAGCGGTACGGTAATAAGATTTTTACAACCGGTCAAAAACGAACTACTATCGTAAATTTTAATTCTAAACATCTAATCAGTTGAATTCAATTCAGTTGTTACTTATTTTTTTGAAACTTTATAAATGAAACAAATGTTAAAAAAGTGAAAGTTTTTGAAGTTACAATGGGCATCTTTCTCTCTCATCTTTCTTTAAATCAAATATAATAATTAATAAAAGAATTGAACCGCGACTGTCAAGAATCTATTATGGATTCCTGATTCTCTAAAAATTATTACTGCTATTTGTGTTATCTTTCTGGCCTTATTAATGCCGTTCTACTCTTACTAATTACTAGCATTGGCAGGAAACAGTTACTCTTAATCAGACGCGGGTTTGAAATGTTAACTTCACCTTAAGACTCTTTTTAAGCCCTTACTTACCCGCACAGGTATTACTATTGTTTAAATCTTCACAGACTATGTAAAAGTCAATACCCTGCTCCTCGATTGACACACTAACCTACTTGTACTAGTTCTACCTCTGTTTTAGATATATATTAAAATGGGAATAGAGAACGGCTATGATGGAACAACCACTGATACCTAAAAGATCGATTGTGGTTCCCGTTCTTGTAAATGTTTAATCTTCGGTGTATGCTATACCAATTTGTTCATTATTCAATAAAACGTACATTGATGGCGTCAAATTTATTGTAGGGCTATAATAACTGTAGGGTTTGAAAAACAAAACAAAAAATGATCTACCAGTACTTCCTCCCCGGCTTTTTAGTAATTATTCACGCCAGTGAAGTTATTGTTTACATGATTTAAAATGTTTTTCTTCTGTTATTACAATATATATTATTTATTGACCAAATCGTCGCAGTTATTAATCCAAAATATGTAAAATTAGAAATCATTACACTTTCCAAGAAGGCATTTGTCTTTTAATTTTTTTTAAGACACTTTAAATATCGGCTATTCGAGGATAAAACAAAAATTTACCTGAAAGACCTCTAACACCTAAATATTCTATTATTATTTTTTTTTTTTTTTAAGGCGCGACATCTTAGATCATGGGCACCTAAAAATCCTATTTGTGCTTCCTTTGTCACTATTTCTTAATTGATTTAATAATAAATCAATCAGTTGTCTGAACATGTGAACGAAGTTTTGTGAGTGTGAGTTAGAATTAAGTAAGTTAAAGCTCACTACAGTTATATAGTTCCATGCAGTAGGTATTCTTTTCCAATTAGGTGGTGTAAATACTAAAAAATACATGGAATAATGTCCAATGTCCGGAGGTTACCGTCTTAGCTTCCACTTCTTTGTAGGCAAAAAATCCAATACAACCTTCTTTCACCTATTCTCTTAGCTAAAAAAAAAAATGAGCCATGTATGTCCATGGTAGTCCGAAGGAGCGAGGATTTGGCCATAAAAGCAGGATGAGGAGAAGTCTTACATTAATTTTTGAGGCAATCTGATGCTAGAAGTGTGATCGTGCAGACAGGCAGATAAAAGGTTATTTTTGGACAAAGTAGCGCTTCCTTCGAGAACAAATTTGAAGTGGGTACTGATGGTAATTAAAACCACTGAAAAAATGCAGACTTTTGTTACACCAAATTAACAAACCGATAGGAATTTAAATAGCACGTTTTTGGCGATTATTTTGCAGCATACTAAGAGGAGAATATTTTGTATAAGTCCTTCATTAATCTTAATATGCATAATAAATAAAACACATAAAATAGAAAGAAATGGGGAGACCCAGTCAATTGTGGATAAAAATTACCCTTTGATCTCATTAACTCTTATCTTTGAAGAAAGAGAACTAGTGATACGACAAGAGTGCTTGTACTTTGATTCTTATACTTTTTATTAAAAAAAATTATGTCACCCAATTAATTAATAATTTAAACAATCTAGATATAATTCGGTTAGTTAATTCATAGCTATCCTCATTGAAAGTGAATACTATTATAGACAAAAGTGTCAGTGTAAATTTTTAATAAATCTTTCTTTTTTTTTTTTTTGTTAGTAAAGTTTGTGTTAAACTCATGACGTCTAAAACAAAACGAGATTTGCCCAAGATGGAATCACTGAATCGTATATCAAAAATACCTGTTGTGGAAACAGGTATGCAATATGCAAAGATCGTATATGGTAAAATTAAGGTAAACAAAAAATTTAATTAATTTAAACTTCATAATGTTCTCTTTTAATTATTTGTTTACGATGGTTTAATATAATTTCAGACAAGAGATTTTTTTTTTTTTGTGATGAACAAATAGTTTGTAGTATGTATCTTAGTGCTGTAACTAAAAACTATTTTCAATTTAAATAAATTAATTTTTTTTTTAGAATTCAAATGCTTTAGTGCAATGGAGCCTGGGCACAGTGGAAGGCAGTATACAAAGAGCAATCGACAGATCTCTGATCGCTGTGCCTATGATTGAAATGCCATTATCAATTGTTGATACAATTGTATGCAGAAGCTTGGACACAATTGAACAACGTGTTCCAGCTATTAACTATCCTCCAGAAGTGGTAAATGATTAATTAGTTGAATTTTATCTAGTTATTTAACTTTTTTTTTTCATTTCAAACTTCTACTTAAAGCAAATTCCGCTTGCTCCTAAAATTAATTATTTAGATTAATTGTCAAACAAAGTTATTAAAAAATATTTTTAAAAACTCGTTTAACTTACTCTAACGTAATTTTAAAATTGATATTTTTGAATTTTATAGAATTTTCGAATATGAAACATTTAGGCACTAATTTTCAAATTCCATAACAAATAAAAATTAAGACAGTGGGAATGAAATTTTCCTTCTTTATTTCTGAATAAGTAGGAGCTAACTGAATGAACTACATCCTATTTTTGCAATGCCTTTACCAATCCTCCTTCAAACCCTTTTGCATGTCTTCTGGCTCATTCCTTGTCTTTCCAAAAATTAAGAATTTAATAAGATTTTGGTTTCTCAGATAGAATATCCGCAAATAACATTCTAACAGTTATAAACTGCACTTAGTGAAATCCCTTAACAATAAGAATTGTTCTGCAATAAAGATGTATATGCTTAAAAATTGTTTAAAAGAGCTTTAATTCTTTAGCTGCTAAACAAAACAAAAGATTTGGTCTCAACTAAAATTGTACAACCAGTAATTAAGAGAGCAGATTCTGTAAAACAATTTAGTGTACAAGGTGCAAGTAAATACGGTGAAATTGCTGCTTCACGTTTGGACACAGCTTTAGATGTAGCAGATCTTTATGTTGATAAATACCTACCTGATGCTTCAGATGAAACCGATTCTAAAGGTATTTTAAACAAATCAATAATTAAAAATCTTTACTACTAGTAAATGCTGTGGTGTACAAGTTAAAAAAAAAAAATTGATAAACTGAAATATGCTTCAGTAAAGTCGAACTTCCAATTGATCGTTTCAACAATAAACTTATAACAGAAAGCGACAACAAAACGATATACCAAGTTTACTTTCTGCACTTTCGATTTTGAGATACTTAATTCATACGGACACATACACACACTTATATTTTTTACCTATTCAAGGGATCACAAAACAACATTTCCGCTGAAAAAAACAATCAATACGTTCTATGAGAAAAAAAGAAATCAAAGACAATCCAGTAGGTGCTTAGGGGGGGAAAAATTATAGAGAAAGTATAGAATTAAATGGTTTTCCAAGGTCGATCTCTAAATAATTTTGATTATTCGACTTCATCAGAAAAAGTGTGGTGCAGCGTTCTGTATAAAAGCAATTTTTTGTTTTTCAATCTTGAAATAGACGTAAACAAAGTAGTTTATTCCCAAGCAATTCATGAGAAACTATTGTTATATTATTTGAATGTTAATGAGATTGCACAATTTGGAATATATTAGAATTATTACCATCTCAATTAAAATTGTTTATTCTCCCCGCTATTTCTATAACGATTCTCTATATTCTCATGATAATTATCTATTCTTCCTTTATTTTGATATATATTACTTTTATACACTCATTATCAAAGTCTGTGCTCTGAAGAGAGGAAGATAAAAATGATCATTAAAAGCTCTTCTATGTCTTCAAATATTTCAGTAGATAACCGAACGAATGAAAGCAAAACTATTCAAACTATTGAGCACGTAAATAGATTTTCAAGAAAGTTACAAAGAAGATTAACTAAAAGGACAATAGCTGAAGCCAGAGCCCTTAGAAGGCAAGGTATTAACACTGCACAAATTCTTCTTCATCTGATGGATTTAGTAAGTAATTTAAACATTATTAAAAAAAGTAAATATATATATATATAATAAAAATTCGCAATAATTTTATGGGTATTTCATTAATTTTTCAGGCAATAAAAGACCCAAAGCAATTTATAGAAACAATGAAAACTTTATGGATAAATTTGAGCAAAGATGAACCAGAAAATCAGGTACCACCCGCCAATCTTGAGCAGTTAATTACAATGTTGACCAGAGAAAGTGCAAGAAGATTAGTTCATTTAACAAATTTTACTATTTCAACTGCAGCTAATTTACCATCAATTGTAATGCAAGGTTTAACAATTTTGAATCTTTATGCTGTACATTTATTGGATAAAATTACGAAGGTAAAGAATAAATAGATTCGTAGTTAATATATTTCAATTATAATTATTTATACTAAGAAATAATCTCTTTAGACAGTCAATCTTGGACAAGCTAAAACAATTGCAGTTGCAAGAGCTAAGTCAGAAATAGAGGTTTTATACGATATTCTGATGCAGTTGTACAGCCTTGTACCTCAATTAACGGTAATTTCTAAAATATTTTCTCTATATATTTTAAAAGAATCTCTCAGATGTTTTTCTTGAGTACAGCGCTCGAAACACCGAAACATTACTTAGTTTAAATAATAATTCACAGGTGCACAGTATAATTTTAGAAAGTTAGTAAGTTTCAAAAGCGTAAACTTTTGAAAAATTTAGATCATTTGAGAATTTAGTATTGGGGCTTGCAAAGATCCCCCATAATTACTATCACAGACAGGTACTTAACCTTTGATCTTTTTCGCGCAGTGTTTACAATAGTTTTTGTTTTAAACAAACTAAACAAGCAAATATTAGATTCGTGTAAAGCCTAATCTACGAGTCAATCTAATCTACGAATCAATCTCGTATATTGAAAGAATATCCGGGATTCTTTTTTTAGTTTTATCTTATTGGACTAATGGAATCTTTCCGACAAAATCTTGAAATCGAAAATTAGACATAATAGTAGACTTCCTCTTGCCTAGTAAGGCAAAATAAAAAAATAAATAAATAAACCCTGCCCTCAAATATTTATCAAAGATTTTCTCAAAGAAACTAGCTAGAAACCTAGCGGCCACAGAACTTGCCTTGGAAGAAAATACTATATTCGATTTTGAGATCTCAGTTGGTGATCAAGTATCGAGAAAAAAAAATGGAGATATTGGAATCCAAGACTAAATCGATAGAACAAACTTAGTAATTTTCTTGTTTGCTTCTTAATAAAAAATCGCCGCCCATAATTATTTTAAAATTAGTAAAATAAGCCAATAATTAGTAATAAGCCAATTTTATCCTTTACGGACCTACTGCTTCTTACCAATGCAAGAAGTGGTCGTCTAAATGGATCATTCATTCTAATACCCTAGAATTGATTGTTTACCTCTGGTAATTTGATGATTTTTTTTAAATAAACCAAATAAATTTCTGAAAACAAACTTAACGTTTTGCTTGTGTTATAGGAGAACTTAGCCACCCGTGTTAAACCTACCTCATCAAGACCTGCCGAAACTGAAGCTTCACCCACAACTTCCAAAGAGCAGAAAAAAACGCCAAATAGCGAAGATAATACTTGTAAAGATAACTCGACCAAGGCGCAAGAAGGAGCATCAACAGCCCCGAACAAAAAAGAAATGAAAAGAGATAAAAAGAAGAATAGGAATTTAGAAGAAAACCAACGATCCACAGGAGATGAAAATTCAAATAGTTCCATTGAAAACGGCAGCGCAACAAGTCAGAAAATATAGTTTTAGTCTTATTTAAACGTTTTTTTTACATGTAGAAAAATAGAAAAAGAAAATAATTTGAGAGCTTTCTTTACCGTCAATTCCAATAGTTATTTATTGGAAAATTTCTTGAAATACTGTATGGAACAAACTCATTCTTAGTAACTATAGCATATAATATAACGCTGTTATTATTCTTCTTTTGCAAATAATTAAACCTCTTATAGCTATTATTTATTCTGAAAAACAGACGAAATAAGATAATTTAATCAAATAATATTATTACAATTTTTTCCGGTGCAACGATGAAATTAATTTTAACTACTCCCGCACATTCTACCGCCTTTTGGTGGCACTTTCTTTTTTCCCTTATCTTTAAACATTTAAATTTAATTGCAATGTGAAATCGGTGCTTATATATTGAAGACAATACCACGTGCTTTGTGTTGAGTGAAGTAACTTCTGAATACAGCAATCCTTTTTAGGTTTTTTACAACTTTCGGTAAATTTAAAATTCATTTATATGATAATGTACTGTTGATTAGAACTGTAGAGGCCTATAACATTAAACAGACTATCAATCTCGTTTTATCTAAATAGAGAAAGTCGTAACTACAATTTTTTTATTAAAAATAAAATGTTATCTTTGTTTTAAAACTGTTCTACCAACCAATTCGTTTTCGTCAGCGGATTTGATATTACTATATTTTTTCATACACCTTAATGCATTCTTAATTTTTTATTTCTTACGGATATAATGGAGGATGTTTTTTTTAATATAATAGGTAAACTCTAAGGGTAGATAGACAAGGGGATTAGCTCAGATTAGTGCATAGATTCCCTCTTGGAGATTTCGGGATCAAATCCTGCTGCGTGCCTCATTGTCTCTTCCGAAGAGCCTCTTACAGCTGGCAGCCTTATAATGAAGAAAACATTCTCCCAAGGTAGGCAGAGTACTAGGAAAAGACTCAGGACGCCAATGACCACAGATGTTGTCAACCCTTAAATTAATTCAACGTTATACTTTTTCGTGCACTTTTTGACGGTCAACCCTTATACAATAAACAATACAAATTTAATAAAAATAAGGATACATTTTCTCAGATTATAAAAAATGCAATTATTTTTAAAGCAAATTTTACGCATGAACATTCTTCACAGCGTTATAATTAATTTTTTTTTAATTTGAGTTGCGTCTACATCTGATGTCATTGGCTTCTGTAGCTTTTCACAGTGCAATACCGGCCAATGGATAATGTCCTCTCATTTCGGACAGTGAGCTGTACAAAGCTTCTAGGAAAGAGAAAATCCAAGGCCAGCGGATTCCAACCTAGGATCTCTGACAGGGAATACAGAATGTTAATTGTTTCATAATTATTTATGTCTCAAGGATATTAAGAACACGATGTATTTAATTATCATAATTTTATTTGTCAATTAATTAAAACTTACTTTATTTTAATACTTAATATTGATTTCTCTAATCAGAATTATGTGAAGGTAATATACATGATGGCTAACTTTCAAAAATCCTTTATTTTATTAATCAAGAAACTATTTTTTTGTTGATAAATGGGTTATTAGAACATAATAAAGTACTTACATTATTTTAAAGAATATTTTGCTTTCTATAAATATATTTAATCATATAATATTTAAATTTCTTTTTTTTACTAAGATCTAAAATAAATACTATCTTTGAGGTCTAATATTACAAATTATAATTTTTTAAATATTTTTATTATAACCTCTTCTCATTTAAAAAAAATAAATAAAGCAAGAAGTATAACAGTATCCTTTATAAAAATTAATAAATAAATAAATGAAAATAAAAATCTACTTGTAGAAAAAAATAAAAATCTACTTGTAAAAAAAAAAAAATCTGTGAGAAAGATAAAATGTTTACCTTTTAGTGAATACATATTACAAACGCATTGGAAAAAACTCTGTCAAATTTGAAAGCATCAAAGTCGTTAAAGACTAAATAGAAAATGCACATGAACAAGAAGGCAACACTGAGCTTCATAAGATCTTCATTTAACCTTCTATTAACTTTTAATACTTGATTAGATTAACATAATTAATCCAACAATTTTATTTGTAAAGGGTGATGGAAATAATAAAAATAATTAAGAGGAATCCAAGCATTGTGCCAACTGAGAGTATCAATTTTGTCAATTTTCCCACCAATCGACTGAATCATACATTTAAATTTTCTAATGGTTATCTTTCCATGATTTCTAAGGGTGGAGTAGTCAATGCCATTTTTTTGTTTAATAAACTTACTATCTACTAATCGAATTACTTTCTGCAGTGAACACAGAATTTAATCTGAGAGTTGCTCGACCTCGTATTATGTAAGTTCGACGTTAGCTTAACACTACTGAAGCTATTTATCCAAAATAAATTGCTAATAATAACAAATCTATGCTTGCAAAAACTCTAATACATTTAATCTAGATTTGCTGTCTGATCCTGATAACCACATTCATACTTACGATTTGTAAAAAAATACTTCCCTACAGAATTATTAAAAAAACAAAAACTATATTAATGCTACGTCTTTTTGAGACACAAGGAGTGTACGAATTTTAGCGAAATACCAAAATTGAGAAATAAAATTACATTATTTAGTACTTTTTGTTTTACTTTTACAACTATTTAGTCTATTTAAATAATATTCTGTTCTAACTCAATATTTCGAGAGCTCAGAGAATTTTTCGTGAGTTACAAAGATTTAAATAATCTTTTAATCTAACTTCTACCCTGAACTTCTGCAATTTTTCACTAAATTTCATGAAATCTAGCTAGCACTTTAGCATTACTTTACTCATTAAGAGATATTCCGTTTTAGCAACATTTTCTTCATATACATAAAGAAAGAGAATTGTTACATTAGTATATTAAGATAATCCTAAAATAAAGAATCCCGGGAATATATTCAATAAAGATTAGGCTTTACATGTATGTAATATTTGCTTGTTCAGTTTGTTTTAAACAAAACTTATTACGAATGTGGCACGAAAAAAATTAAAGGTTAAATTCCTGTCTGAGATAGCAATTATGCAATGGGGTAACAATGTAAGCCCCATTTATACTGTAGTGATTGGCAGGTTGACAGAAAAAAAAATGTTTGAGTGATAGTGCTATTATCGTATGTAACAAATTAAATATAATCCACCATCGCGTTTTAACTTCCGCAAATTTTTCTTAAGTTTTTTTGAGAAATTCGTATGATTTCTTAACTCAATATAAACTTAAATCGATCATTTATTTCTAACTTGAACAATGATTTGATAAAATTTTGAACACTAATGAAATTGAACAATTATTAATCATTTTCAAGAACAAAAAGAGCATCGTTACAATTTACTAATAAACGTTTGAGATAAGCAAATTTTAAGCGAAAAATATAGATATTTATTAAGCAAATAAAAGAACCTTTAAAGCAGTGATGGTGGAAAATAAAGTATAATAAATGTTTTAACAATCATCATACAAACATTTTTGACAAACTACATTACCTATGAATAAAAGTTGACTTTCCAAGAAAGTTACTGTTTTAAATTTTCTCTAATTGATATTTTTCCAACTTTTACAAAATATAAACACATAAATAAAGTTTTCAAACCCTCTAATTCTGAAAAGAAGATGGTTGAAAAATTCTAATTGCTTTTTAAATGAAATAACCTTTTAACAGTCAACATGGTAACCACACAATTTACTCAAAACATTTTTAAGCATTAAAAAAGGCTGCTTTAAAAAATAAAAAAAAATCCTAAATAAAATAAACGAATGGAAGAATTTAAAGAAAGTAAAGCGGCCACTTTTGTGGCTTTTACTCCAGCTATACACAATAAGTGTCCAGTCGTAATTTCCCTTCATTTTCAGTTAAATACAATATGTCCGCTACTGTTTGTTCGCAGATAGCCTCTTCAGCCTTTAAGTACATCTGAAATTTTTTTCATGATAATATTAATGAGAAAAATCTATTCTTACTCGAAGCAATAGAAATTAGCGTGGAACAACATAGGCAGTGCCCTGAAAAAGGCTTCAGGCGCCAATAACGTCAGATATTTGACTAGCCTTAAATAAAAAAAATTGTATACTTCCTTACCCCTTTATATTTAAACTGTTTTGTGCTGGGCGGATGTTTAAAATTAGGTCCAAAATTTATTGTAACCGTAGCATTTTTGTGCAAAGATACTGCCGGATAATATGCGCCTCCATAGACATCCAAAAATGCCTCCCCTTCGCAAACCCCATTTTTAAAAAAGATGATTCTACTGCCCGACAAAACTTTGAGTTTTTTCAAAAATTCTGTTACTCTATCCTTTTCTTCGTAGTAAAGATGGCTTTTAAATTTCACTAAGGGCTGGAAAATATATAAAAAAATATAAAGAAAAGAAACTGTATAAAGCAGATTAAATAAATGCGAGAATTAGAAGAGAATGATTAAAATACCTAAATTGTACTGACCTTATCTTTATAAGTCACAGGTATATGAGTAATTCTATCATCATTTGGTAAACAAATTAAAAACCCTAAGGTATCACCTTCAGTATATCCCTCACTGTAATGTTTTCCTCTTGATTCATGAAATCTAGTTCCTTTTCTAATGAAAGAATGTAATGGAAAATCAAAAATTTCGTAGATAATTTTATTATTTTTAATAACTATAAACATAAACGCCACCTGGATCTCCAAGCATACCCAAACTTATCATAACCAAGTGGTGCTTGTAAGTTGGCGTACTCCTGCGCCCAACCTAGTCTAGATGCTGAACCATCCTTCATATCATCTACCGTTATTTCAAAATACCAATTACCTCGACTTACACCTAGATAATAAAAAATAATATAAATAAATTTTATTTAAAACGTGCCAAAAACTAAAAATCTACATTGAATAATTTATGAATAATACGTACAATGTGTAGCTCTGACCATACAGTATCCTTTATCCCCTGTAACTGTAAGACGATCTTCAGAGATCTTAAGTTGGGGAGCTCTATCATGCAATGCTAAAAGCACTGTGCCTGGAACTAAGGTTCTATAAAGCCAACCAGGTATTGGTTTCCCAGCCCAATCACTGCTTTCATCAAATTCCTTGTATTTAAAAAGATTGGAAATTAAATAAAGGATAATAATAATAAAAAAAGCTATTAAAAGAAATTTAGAAATATATTTGAAATAAAAATATGCATAATAAAGTGCATTTGTGCACTAAAAAAAAAAAACACGTTTTTGGCAACGTTTTTTTTATGAGTACGAGTACACTAATCAGATTCTTTAATTAAAACTGTCCGTTAGGGCAGTTGTATAAGGGTTGATCGTCAAAAACTGCACGAAAAAGAGCAACGTTAAAAACACCAAATTTTGACTATTTTTTATTTTATCTTTTTCTATAAAAGATAAAATTCCCAAATTTCCTTTAAAATATAGGACAAATAAAAGTAATTTTTTTGCTACGTAGTTTTTTTTTTATTATTATTTTATTGCTAATGTATAGTTTTGAACGTTAAATTTTGCAGTTTTGTTAAATTCGTATAGTGTTGGTACGTTCTCAAGAAGTTTAGTTTATGCAACTGAAAAAACAACATTAATATAGTCAGATTCTTTGAGAAGTCCTGGGTCATAAAATACTCTCCTGATTTACCAATCAAGGAGTCTAAATTTTTTACTATTATCAAGTTTATTTTAAATGCTACTTATATTTAAAGGCATATTTACTTATTGTATATATGTATACAAATTGTAAATTTCTAAATAAATGAACAAAAATTAATATAATTTTAAAAAATAATTCCCAAATATTGCTCGTATATGCAGGCGCCACGGTATCCGAGCGGTTAGAGGCGAGAACTGTAAAGCTAATATGTAATATTGTGATACTGGGTTCGATTCCCGGTCTAAGTCTTGGATTTTATATAATGGTTAATAAAAGAAATTTACAGTTTGCTAGTCCACGATACCTATTGGTAGTTGGACATTATGCCTGCCTGAAAAAATAGGTATTACTTTACTTAATGCTATATGGAAGTGCAGAGCACTGATTTATAAAAGATCTAACTTCAGACATATGGCTTTCTCAGCAAACAGAGAAAAATAATCTGAGAAACCTATATTACTTCTAGCTGAAGTTGTTAAGAGCTATGATCAGTTTATTATGGAAATGAGCAATTATTTGAAAAATGATCCTGTGTCAAAATAAATTACAAACCTGTCTGAAAGGTGCATGTGGATCAGGCTCAGCAAGAATATATCTGTAACCATCTTTGTTGTAGGGATGCTCCATGGGATAACCATGTGCTGGAAGTTTCGGCAAAGCTACATCTCCTCCTCTGGATTTCTTTCCTCCAATCTGGCCCGATTCTGGCATTTTCCGTTTTGTGTTCCGTCTAACGCCTCCACCACTGCTAGCTACAAAAACAAAAACAAAAAAATCAGAAAAACAATAAAATGTCTAATCTAAGACACGCGCCAAAACAAAAAAGATAATAATACTTGGTGGATTTCATCGTAATAATATAAACCTACACAAAGGAACCTTGAGAAATAAATCATTTACTCTTACAAATAATCTCTAAAAGAATTGGCAATTTCCATCCAAAACCCATCCTTTATTTATGGAAAATCATTCTGAAAACCGAAATTACTTTATGCATAACCTCGAAAAATCACTCTCTATCAACCTCTTTTTTTAATACTTTCTATTTTTCATGATCACATCCACCAATGGACCTAAATCTATTCTAAGAGTCATCCAAATTATTATGAATTTGGAAAGAGAGCAAACTGGGAAAGAAAGTGACATTTTATTTTGAATGAATTAAGAAATATATGGTACTTCGATATAATTACATAATTAGATGAAAATAAGAAGTTTTCAAGTTCGTTCTGCATTGTTACAAAAATCCAAACCGAGAAAATAATGTGTTTTACATGCGCAGTTCCATTCTTTAGTAATTGATTTTCACTTAAAAATAAATACTACCATAAAATCTGTTTAAAAATCTTAAAAAAGAAGCAATCTTTAGTTCATATTATCTATACATAAAAATGATATTATGGTATTACACAAAACTCGAAATTTTAGGAGGAAAAAAAGGCTAGGTAAACATCATTGCAGGATCAGCTGTTTAACTAGAATCAGAATTAGTTATACAGCAATCCAAATTTTTGAATCTTAATCTAAAATGTGAGTATAAAATATCAATGCAAAATTATCATTCTGGATCATTTCACTTCATGCAAAAAAAATAATAGAAAAAGCAAAACGATCAGAGGTTTGACCATGCGTCCACTTATATACAATAGTAACAATATATAGAGTGATTCATTTAAGATGGGCCAAACTGATTTCGTACATTCTGGATGTAAACTATGAAACTATGTGCTTTCGATCGGAGGCATGTTTCAGTTAATGAAACCGTAAGGTGTTTAGCGTACCCACTAACAAATACGAAATGTCTCACAAATGAGTGCTAATAACAATGAACCCGTAAAAAAAAAAGGTTGCATTAAATCCATGCTACAATAGCTTGAACTTTCAGGTTTCTATTAAATAGCTTTACATTAGCGAAAAAGTAGCATAGTTAATTGCCTATTAACGAAGAAATTGAAAGTGCTAATTCAAACTTATTATCAGAAATTTCAAAATATATTATTGGATTTTTCAACCAAATATTAACTGCATACAAACAAAAAAATGCATCATCCAAAGAACTAGGCTTAAAATATTCGAATTTCCTGTACAGAAATCTAATTATTTAAAATGAAGAAAATGTCAAAAATTAAAGAAGTTTAAAGAATAAAGTTTAAATCTGCGAATAATTCATTGTTATTTTTGGGACTTTATGCAAGTAAATTACATCTGAAATTTTTTTCATGATAATATTAATGAGAAAAATCTATTCTTACTCGAAGCAATAGAAATTAGCGTGGAACAACATAGGCAGTGCCCTGAAAAAGGCTTCAGGCGCCAATAACGTCAGATATTTGACTAGCCTTAAATAAAAAAAATTGTATACTTCCTTACCCCTTTATAGATCAGTCACTGGATCTCAAAGCCAATTTTGATACCCTTGTTGAAAAAAATTATCCCGTTTTAGCTTCCAATAAGACAATACACGACCTCATGATGCAAGAATTTGCCACACCAAGAAGCAGTAACAAAAAATTCTTTCTCTCGAATTAAACCAAATAGAACATGTGTGGGATATGATTGGGGCCGCTTAAGATATTACCTTCTATCAGCAAACAACTAGTCCAGTCCTCTTCTTTAGCAAGCGAGGGATGAGAAATTTATATATCAACTACCTTACTTCAATAACGTCCGTCTTTTTAAAACTGTCATGTTTTGTTTTAATACGAAATCTGACCCACCTCATATATTGATTATATTATTATATTTACATAAGAAAAGAACTCGAAGATATACATATATACAAAAGAAATAAGGAGAAAAACATCATTTTCAGCTCAAGGAAACATGAATGCACAGACAATTTCTTTCAACTTTATCGTGATTAATGCTTCCCAGGGACAGAGAAGCATAAAAAATTGAAAAAAAAAAAAAAATTAAGGATCTGTACATGGGTAAATTACAACTATTTACAACCTAATCTTCTAAATTAAGAGCAAGGATTTATCAATTCAGTAAAAAAGAACCAAAAATGATAAAGTAATAAAATCACTTGTATACATACTTATCCTTAATTGATTATGCAATTCAAATATGGTGACTTTTGAAAATTGTTTGAAAAAGACAATGTGCGCAACATTTAGATTTACCATGCTTAAGCCCTTGTTTACCATGTTGTATGCCCATATCAGTCATTTTTATCTGCCCTTGTTTTATCATAGCCTCGTAGTTTGGTTTGATCTTGGTAAGATCCTGTTGAATTAATGAATAAAGTGGTCCTTCATCAGTTGAATCTTCATAACTAAATAATACATTCGTTTCTTTAACTAGTGCTCGTAAAACCTTAAAATAAAAATAATAAAAATGAAAAGTATCAAAATTTTTTAAATGAGCAAGAGTATTTTTTCCAACAGGAAAAAAAAAACTTAAAAAATAAGCACCAGTTTACACGTATTTTATAGCACATTAAAATAGAAATAATTTGAGAGTGGGGATGGATCTTATCAATAAAAAAAACTTTTTTATTTTACATCAGAAGCCTTTCCTCAGAAAGATAATGCAATCATTATTTACATAGCAAGTGAATGACATCATCAATGCACGAAATTGGCAAGCGCTCAGTAAATACAAATGATTGTTTTTGCAACAAGATTACGTATGAAGTACTATTCTAAAATTTTACTATGCGAACGCAAAGCTTTGCATATGATTTTGATTGAAATAATTCTGCATGAAATTTTTCACCGTGCACTACAAAAGTTTCTAAAATTATTAAAATTTGTTAATAAACGTAAAAATAACAGTAGTTTCAGAAGGAACCTAAATAAATAGAGATAAAATCTAAATCGATTAGTCTTAGATTCAATATGAAAACAAATTTATATATATTTGTACCTCGGAGGTATACAACAATTAGTCCATTTTTTCAAAATTTCTTTTTTTGTTTCTAATACAAAATTATTTTTTGTACTAAACAATCATTTGTTAACGTGCATCTATGTTACTTATTACCCACCAAAAATTTAATTACAATAACGTCTGTGGGCTTTAAGTAAAAAAAAACCGCGAAAAAATCTTTCATTTGGTTTCCTGTAAAAAATTTAAAATGTGACATAGAGTTGTATACCTCCGAGGTACTGAAAAATGTATGTGTGTGAGACCTATTTTAAAATAAATTTTCTTAAATTTTTTCAAAAAGTAGGTGAGGCACTTAAAATACAACAATCTTAACCTAAACTTGTACCATAACTGATTAAAATCAATCACAAACATGAGACAACGTGGACTAAGCCCGCAAGTAATATTTAAAACATAATTTGTTTTGAATTATTTTTCAAAAAATTAATTAACACAGTGCCTTAAATATTAAAGTAAAAATAAAAGTAAATCTAGAAAATTTATGACTCATAATTAATTGCGTGATTTATCAGCTTCAAAAATTGGAGCTGATCTTTCATAGAAAAATGAGCCCTACATTCTCGAATTTCTCTTAGTTTTAATTTCTTTTCAAAATTCGGAAAAACTGTGAGCTACATAGCGTTAAATCTATCTCTTACCCCTCCCTACTTACTTACGCACACACATTTCACATCAATTAACGAGATCAAGGGATCAGGGAACTGTATTTCCGCCAAAAACTGGCTCATTCAAGAATTAAATGCATTTTTCTCCACCACTTCATTCTTACTAAAACTATCTCCTCTACAACAAAAGACAACTTTGTAATAAGCGTTCTAACCTCAACTGCCACCGAACACTTCAGTCATAAATCGCATCGTAGAAGCTGCTTCTATATAACAGACCATATCTTTCATGCCGAAATAAAAGTCCTATATGTCTATGACCTCGCCAAATATCCTAACTATCCCTCCAAATAACCTCCTCAAACTTACATCCAGGCAATCTAATCTCAAAAACTTCCAAAGCAACATTGCGTCCGCGTCTCTTAGTGATCAATAAATAAAGTAACATTTTTGTCTCGTTCACGCACTGTTTCTGCTTCTTCTTTGTTCATATTCCTTTTTGTATGAATGAAGTTTTAAATATTCAAATAAAAAATTAAAGTTTTGGAGTCAATGAGAGTTTATATAACTCTGACTGAAAAATGAAGACTAACTCCTTTTCTTAGCTTATTAAAACATGTTCAAGTATAATGGTAGAAGCACATTATCCTTTTAAAAAATGTAAAGAAGCAAAACAACAGAGACCTTAGCAGCGTTCAAGAGCCTGATGTTAAAGAGAGGGAATCTAAGAAGTTGTGATTTCTCTCCTATAATAGTTTTTGCCAAAAACTAAGAACGAAAATCTGCATTAAAATAAACAAATAAAGTTGCTTACCGAAGAATACATGGACTGTTTCACTCTCCTCGCAAAAGTAGTCATTCCTTCCCAATGTGACTCAATAAAAGGGATTATATCACGATCTTTGTTAAACTTTGATCTGGGTGTTCCTTCTTTAATCGAGGTTTGCATTAGATTAGCTATGGTTGTTACACAGATCTGAGGAAATACTAAAAGAAATGATGGAACAATAAAAGTTAATAATAAAGCTTCTTTACATTTGAAAACGAATTTACAAGGGTAATGCAATATACTTACATGGTGGATTTTTCTTAAAGCTTTCTAGCCCAGTACTTGAACAATTCTTGCAAACGAATACATAATTCATCATAAAAGGTACCAATTTTCCCAGCTGATAACCAATACAAGATTCATGAAACCATCTGCTACAATTCGCGCAAAGTAACTCTATTATGTTTAAATTCCTCTCTTTTCCACTAAAAATTTGAAAGAAGAAGGAAAAATTTAGAGAATAAGAGATTTAGAGAAGATAAAGAAATCCAATTGGACAATTGCGGATAATATATGATTTTTAATGAACTAGGTTTTATAAAATTATACAATTTTTATTTAGAAGTTTCTGTGTGCCTATAAGCGGCATCAACAATCATTGAATTATTTACTTTTAATTAACAACGTAGCAAATGATCATAGTATAAATAAAGTAAGCGTTATAACTATTTCAGACAGGTTTAGTCAAATAAAAAATTGTTTCTACCAATAACAGTTTCCTTCTCGATCAGCTTTTGCAGAAGAATTCACTGTAATTTTATCATCGATATCAGAGATTTTATCATCTAACTTCACATCATTTTGAGAATCCGCATCAGTTAAAGGACTCGATGGTTGTGATTCCTTCACTTCTTCCATTAAGTTTTGATCATCCATGTCTAATTCACAAAAAATTAACTATATTTTAAGCTATGGAATAATCTGGAAAACATTGTGAGCTACTAATATTTAAAAGCTAAATATGACTAGGAGTTCTGTAACGTGAATAAGAAAAACTAAAAATGAAATGAAACTTTTATGATAATGTACTGAGGATCCGATTATTACAAGTAATTATGCATAAGAAAAAAATAGGTATTATTATTGGTTAAAAAATTTACATTTATAAAATATATGTATATAGGCAGGAATACATTTTATAGAATGCATGAATATTAACACAAAAATTAATAAGCCCCAATTTTAAAAAAATAGAATTTGAAGATTACTAACTTGTTATTTTTAAATGTTATTACATTGATTTCAAAAAATTGTAAACAATCTAACAAAGGATGAAATCAATTGAAAATTATGTTAAAAGATGAAAATTACACTCAATAAATAAGCGTAATCAAACAAAAAATTAATATTAACTGTACACATTTCCACTGAAACAAAACATAAACATTGCGAAGAAAATAGTATAAACAACTAGAACCTGCTCTTTGTTATGTACCTGCCCTGTTAATCAAATCGTTCCATTACACCACAGCTTAATTAATAGCATTTTTAAGTTTCAATGATTCTTTTTTCTCCAGCAATAACGAGTACTCAATTTATTCAAGCTGATTCATATTTTTTTTTAGTTATCTTACTTAAAGAAATACTAAAATTTATATGAATTTACATTTTTTGTTGTTCACTATTACAATATTGTGTAATTTATCTATCATTTGCCCTTCACCAACCTGCATGATTGAAAATGGGTTTTACTTTTCAATTACATGTATCATTTAATCCAGTTGTGGTTCGTGATAAAGATCTGGTTAGTAAGGCAAGATTGTGAAGTGTGTTTTCTGATCTATGAAGTAATTTAGATTGAAGAGTAGAATTATGCTCTTCCTTATTTTCAAGAAACTTCGAATTTGTTCATTTTTAATTAAATAGTCCACTCACTACAACAGTGCTGTTATTTTTATAAAAAATGGGGCCTATAGCTTTGGAAGAATATGAATTGATGAAAGATTCCAAATATAGGGTGTAAGTACTACATTTTTAATATGTACGTAGATTCACAGATTTTGTGAGTCAATATTATTCTTTATATATTTAATATCATTTACATTTCATCTATATTATATCATGTTATATATGTCCACTAGTGATTTCTATTCTATTTTATTCTCTTCTATTTTAATATGTTTAGTTATTCGGTGTTTGTAAGACATTCGTTCACGTTGAAAATAGTTTTTAATTTAACTTGAGAGTAGTTTTATTTGTATTTTGAAGTGCTGCAGTTATTATGTTTAAGAATTAAGTTTAAGATCAAAGAAACCTGACATCAAAAATGGGAAATTGACCAACTACCATTAGAAGATCCTTCGGGTGGGGTTTGTTATCTTTTTTAGTCATATTTCATAAATCTATAGATGGCGATAAGAAGCCTTTTTTGCTAAACATATATCATAAATGCGCTAATGTTGTGATGTAATTACATGATGCATGTGATATTTCTATTTTATATTCTATTATAGAAAATTCAAATCCGTAAGGGTTTGGAAATGAAACACTCACATAAATTTCTATAACTTATTGATCACTTCCCCAAAGGAACAATTAATAATAACTAGTTTCGATATCAAATTTAATTGTCAAAATTTTATCTAGAAAAAAAAATAATGGGGCAAACCGAAAAATTTTAGGGTGTTTCAATTGTTAGATACAAGGTAGAAATTAAAGAGATAATTTTGAATGTGAATAAGTATAAAATATCTACCCCAAATATAAAACGGGCCTTACTTTTAATTGCTGTTTACAATTAAAATATTAACTTTTTCAGCTAATTAAGCCCTAATTATTTTGCTCCTAAATTTAATATGTTACAATAGGAAGAAAAAAAATAATGCCAGTTTCAGTCATGATTTTTATTTTTGCCGAGTTTTCTACCTAGGGACTAGGTCATCTTAAGGGCTTATTGTCAGGATCACACTCAGTTTACAAGCAGACAGGGCAGAATGTACACCAACCTTATAATATAAAATATATGGAGAAAAACTTTAGTTCATAGAACACACTGGAACGACGTAGAGAGCAATTTGTAAATATCAAAAGTTGCATTTTGAGTAAAAAGTTTAAATGTAGTAGGTTCGCTAAACGCAGTAGTTGTTATCTCTGCAAGACCTTAGGTGTATGTTAGAATGGTCAATATTGGATGTTGTTTGCAATTTTTGGGATTAGATATCCAAAGAGGCGCTAAGACGCTGCAAAAGTGTCTAGTTCTCACCCATTAAGGGTCTTGCGTTTAAATTTGTTAATGACTATCGTATGGTATTCCTTTCTCATTGCATTAAGGATTTCATTTTGTTTATAATGCAAGAACTATTTGTTCAACCAAATTAACAGTACTCTTCCAAATTGATGGAAATAGATCTGAAACAAGGGCATAGATAATAACTGTATAAGGAAAAACACTTGTATATAAAAAATCATTTTAGCAAATTTTTAGAATACGCCGATACAACTATTATCAAATTGACCAATAAAGGATTATTAAGTGTTTCATAAAAGACGTAATTTGAATATAAAAGGGTTTCACAAACAGATATTAATTTGATTCAAAGTATTATTTGAAGTGTAAAGCAAAGTAATAAATTGGTCTAAAAAGTTGGTCATTTAGTAAAGCAATTTAAAGTCGTTTAAAGTAAATAATGATAAGGAATTTATCATTTTAGAAAAGTTAAAAAAAAACAACTTAATTTGGCGGAAAATTGCAGAGAGGGATTTAAGAAACTATCGGGTGGATAAATTATACAATTTTCGAATTACCACTAACTCAGCAACATATAAGAAAAAAAAATTGTAAATTTTTAGATTCGTTATATAGCCGAAAAATATTTAAAAATTGAAATGTTTTCTGTATTGTTTAGAAAAATTAATTGATATCTGTTTAAAAAGTAACAATATTTTTCCTAGATAAAGTTCGTAAATTGGTTTGAATTTCAAGCAGCTTAAGGAGAATACCAGTTTCGTTCAATTAAATGAATAATTGAGTTACTACTCATTTACTATCAAGGGCATTCCAAAAATAAATGAACGCTATGATTGCAATTTCTTTCTTATTTTGATTGATTTTTTTTTTACTTACTATCTCGTAATCTTTTACCGATTGATTTATGTATTGTTTTTATATTATTAATATTATTATTCACGTACGCTCTTTCAGGTATGTAAATGCTGTGGACAAGGCACTGAAAAATTTTGAATACAGCAGTGAATGGGCTGACTTGATAGCAGCATTAGGAAAATTAAATAAGGTGAAAAATTTTATTTAAAATTTCAAAAGCGCCGTATTTTTTCCCCCTATTTTATGTACATTATTTATTTACCTAAGTACGGATCAATGATACATTTACAAAAATAAAATAAAACATGAGATTATATAATTACACAAAACAAATGTAAAATTTACACGATATACAATAAATTAGGTACACTTGAAGTTTGAAATACAATAAAGTGTAAGAATTAATGCAAATAATCTATTTTCAACTGTTCTATTCATCCCAGCTATACCCAAACTAAAAAATCCAGACCGAGATGGTTACCTTCACACATCCTGGAGACAGGTGAGTAAAGGAAATAGTCGAACATGGAATAGGATGTGCAGAAAAGCGTATATTTTCAGCGTTTGACGGAAAGAACACTGAAGAAGATGTGGGAGAGAATTTAAGGCTTTCGATGTAGGAGTTGAGAATCTGACGAGAAACATTAGTTCCAGATATTTCCCTACGATTGAAAAGGAGTGGGAGATTTAATTTTTACTTTAAGATTGAGATATCAGTTGTGAATCTAAAGTAACCACCTTAGAAATTATCGCTGTTCTAAAGCGTTTATATGCACTTTGTAAGATGGTGACCAGTTGACAGTGGCTTATTGAGGTCTAACGAGAGAATCGTGTAGTAGATAGTAAGAATGTACACTACAAAAGTCGCGAGAATAGCAGAAAATAAATCTCTCATCTGCAGGCCTCCTCTTTAATTTTTGTGGTCAACAAAATCAAACTTCCCATCGAATCCCTGGTCAAACAAATAGAAGAGACTCTTTTTTAACTAAGCGCTTCCAAATTTTTATATGAAGGACGTATGTGATGGTTTTCTAGTAAATTTATGCTCAGCACGTCGACGTCAATAGCCATGCACCATCTAAGAAAAGCTAACAAGAGCAGTGTAGGGGTAAAAAGAAGAAAAAACTTTAATATCATCGGCAAACTTAAGGAAGAAAACATCTTTTATTGCTTGAAATAGTGTGAACCCAAAGTGGGAACCCTGCGGTACACCAGAGAAGGACTGGATCAAAGAGATTTTTTCATTACAATTTGGATTCTCTTTTTAAGTATCTCTGAAGCCATATGAGTAGTTTATAATGCTTTTAATATGTTTTATTAATAATTATTTCTTCATCCATATTCTGTGTTATTGTGTTTTATTGAGAAATACAACTTATATCTAACAAGTACTTACTAGTTCAAAGAAATAAGAAGTAACGCACCTATAACGGCCTGTCATTTGACATTTATGGATGTCATTTGTTCTCTTGCTACACTGCTACACGTCAGGAATCTAGAACTGTACATGTCTGGAACCGGTGTTTTCTTTGGCTTAACTTTATAGACTTTCTTAATGGTAATGTGGGCTTTAGCTCTACACCAAAAACAATTAGTGACACTACATCTACTCTTGAATTTTCCATTTACCTCTGTATATAGTAGCTATCAGGCGCCAGTAGTCTATGTTTTGATAATTTATCGGTATTGGCTAGGTACGTGTTCAGTATTGGGATAGCTCAAAGTGCCAGATCTGTTTTAAGTGAATTTAGCCTTGTAATATGTTCAGATCGTGCAATTAATGACGTACATTATTTCCCGGTCCTCTTCAGCTACCAGATATTCTTTCTATTAAATCCATAATGGCATACAAGAATTTAATGAAAACCCCTGCTTGAAATACATACACCGTGCAATAATCTAAGGAATAAAGCTTACTTCTTTTATCTATGTGTTAAACAGCCTAAAATATTGTCGAGAAGTACTGTAATCCTTGCAAAAAACGGGCTTTTTATTTCGGGCGTAACATATTTCGTAAATCTGTTGTGAGAGTATTCTTTAGCGATAGTTACTTTGTTTATTTACCTTACTTTGTTTATCTATATGAATAATGTCTTCTAGTAAATATGTTAATTTTTATTTCATTGATTTTTAAATTACTAGGTAATTGTCTCCAATACCAAATTTCCAGTAATACCTAGAAGAATAAAAATTAGCAAAAGACTTGCACAATGCATGCATCCTGCTCTACCGTTCGGAGTACATTTGAAAGCTTTAGAAACCTACGATTTAATTTTCAAATCAATGGGCACAAATAGACTTAGCCATGAACTTTTTATTTATAGTGCAGGTAATTATTTATTAAAAATTTCGAAACTGTAGATAAGTTTTGTCCGTAAATTATTTTTGTTTGGTTACTTTGGTGGTTTAAAATAATTTAGAACGACATTTTTAAAGTATATTAATTTGCATATTACTTTTTATAGGATTATTTCCATTATTGGGACATGCTGCCATGAAAGTAAGGCCTGCCTTATTGACTGTTTATGAAACTCATTTCGTTCCTTTGGGTCATCGTTTAAGGCCTGCATTGTCGGGATTTCTTAGTGGGGTTTTACCAGGTTTGGAAGAGGGTTCTGATCATTATGTTCGGTAACTATTTTATTTTTCATTGTTTTTTTAAACTTTTTTGTTTTTTTTTGTTTTACAGAATTTCATGTTTTATTGCTGTTTGTTTAGGACGAATTCTCTATTAGAGAAGGTATGCGAAGGTGTTGGCCCAGTTCATTTCTACGGTTGTTTATGGGATTGTTTAGCATCAAATTCCTGTGTTAGACTTCCTGCAATAACTTTTCTCCTAGCCCATTTCAACAGAAAACTCCCAACAGAAGATCAGTCTCATATAATGGGAAGTAATATAGAGACGATGGTAAGAAATTACATATCGTAATGAAAAATAAATAAATTTTATAAATTAAAAGTAGGATGACTGTATATGTATTGTATATGTATTAAAAGAATAGTGACACAACATTGTTGGCTTTTGGAAATAAATTATTAATTGATGTTACTATACTTTCTGACAGTCTACTATTCAGGTGAGACATGTCACGTATATACGGTATTAAGTTGTGTAGCAAAAATCTATTTCCCATCAGGTTTCAAGTGATTTAGAATTTATTTCCTTCATAAAATATAAATATTTTTGAAAGTATTTCCCACAAATTCTTGAAAGAAAGAGATTCTTCAAGTTCGGAGAGTAGTGGAATAATTTAAGTAACAAATTGTGGGTGAACCCAATTAAAGAGGAAATCATGGGAAAAGTATGTGGACAAGGAAGTACACAAAATATCGAAATTAGTAGAAACTAGATTCCACATTAATCTTTTATAGAAAACTATTAATATTCCAGTTGCGATGACTTTAAATTAACCAATAAATGGAATAAATGTAAGTGAATCTTTTGCATAAGTTACTACGAAAGCCTTATCTTCATAATCCAAGATGAGAAAGTGGATTTGACAGAAATTCAATTTATGTAATAACTTATCTGAATTGAAACTTCTAAAATGTGAAACTATTTCTCCCAAATATTCTAAATATCAATGAAAAATATTTTTAAAACTCATTGGAACCCAATTCGGTTGTTTAGGAATAAGATTTTGCTGGTGTTACCAAAATAGTAAAACAGCTAACTTTTTAGAGATACTAAAATCGATTTATGAGCTATACTCACAAACAGTTTGCGGGTACTTTTACTTTCTCTACCTCTGTCCACTACCAGAATTAACCTCGTACAATACGGTTTTATAAACATTTAACTATATAATTTTTCAGTTCATAATATGTAACCAACAAACCAATTTCTTTGTAAACCAATAAAAAATAAAAATTATATAAATAATGTTTCATTCATTTCCAGGTTTGTGGCCTAATGGCTTGCGTACAGGATAGTAGTGTACTTGTACAGAGGTGTGCTTTAGATTTATTTCTTTTAGGATTTCCGATGCATAATAGTCATTTAACTACTGATGACATGATAAGACTGGTGACCGCATCGCTTTCTACAATATTACGACGAGATATGTCGTTAAATAGGTAAAACACAAGTTTTATCAAAACGTTGACTAATTTGTAATGTATTTAATCGATGTGTATCATAATTGCTTCTTCTTTTTTTTACAGACGATTGTATGCATGGTTATTAGGATCCGAAGTAAACATGACAGTTCTATCCCATCATCCTTTATTGAGAAAAGCGAAAGCTAATTCTAAAAGCACAAGTTATTTTGAAGTATTTTCAAAAGAAATGCTGGTTAAGGTATATACTTTCTTTCTTCCTCTTTCAGTCTAGATAATGTTGATGAATTATCTATTTAGTAGCTTTTAATTAGGTTAGTTGATAGCTCGATCAAATATAACCGTGATACAGAGGTTACGTTGTCTTTGAAAGGGTATGAGTCATAGCTTTTCTGTACTTGGTTCTGTGAAAAATTGTTATTGGACATATGGTCCTAATATTGAACTGTTTTGCAGGCAATCAAAATTATCTTAGATAATGCGATTGGATTGACACCTCATGATCTTAAACCATATAAAGTGCTAGTATCTCTTTTGGATAAGCATGAGATAGGAGATGTAATAGTTGATGATATATTATTTGAAATATTTAGGTAAGTGAATCGTTTTAATTACTGCCGAAGTTTTTTCTTAATGTGAAGTATAAACTGTCAGTCCTGCTAATCTATCCCCTACTAAGACATTGAAGCATTGACTAGTTTTCATCCTTAGATAGTTGGTTCGTAGAAATATCAAGAGAAGCCTTTTTCTTCTTGAGAGCTGCGGCCCATATAAGATTTAAAACTCGCACTTAAGATTCCACTTAAAATAATCACTTCAGAAATATGCTACTCCTTCCCCTGTGTAATGTTAAAGTAATTAATCAACATTAAAATTTAAAGTTTTAAGAAAATCTGTTGACTAGAATAACTAATTATTATTTCGGAATAAGAAATCAAGATGTTCTCGAAAGTATTTTCCCTACTTTATAATTCTACGTAATTGCACTTGATTTAATACTAACCATATACTCGTATATTTAAAGTTTAGTTTTAAAAACTTTTTACGCTAATCTAATTTGATTTTAAAATTAGAATAATTGTAGCATTCATATTTCTATCATTCTTTCTTTCTTGGTAATACAATTGTACTATAATCTGAATATTAAAGATTTTAATGTTCTCTAATAAATTATGGTCCAATGTCCGTTGTTTAGACTGTTATTTTTATGCTATAATACGGATTCCAAATCATCAAATGCAGTTGAATTATTAAAATGTGCCAATCTGTTGTTTGGATCATTGGAGCCACGCTATCTATGGCAGTATATTGGAAAATTATTTAACACAGCATGTTCTAAGAATTCTTCAGCATCTATAGATTTGGAAAATCCTGTAAAGAGAGTATCCAGTGGTGACCCTGGCATAGTTGAGGTAATTTTGGTTTTAACATATTGTTTTATGGGTACATTAAGTAATTATTTTCTTAGTGAACTAAGTTTGCTCCCTTTTTGTTGCAGATTTGTACTCTTACTGAATTTTTACTCGACATAGTTTCGTTGGAGACTTATACTGATACCCCAAGTGAACATTTACCTGCTCTTTTCTTACAAATAGTGACACTTTTATCTAACCATTGTGACACATTAACTTCTGTACAAATATCCAAAGGTTTACAGTTGTGTGCAAAAATACTTACTCGTGTACAGCCAATTATCATACGACCACAATCTTCAAGCCAGTTTGAAAGTTCAGAAGATCCTTCCGATAGTTCTATGGTCACATCCATACAACAAGATTCTACATCTTCTGATTATAATCAGAATACTGATTCTTCAAGTATTGATGAAAAATTAGAATTACCTAGTGATGAAACAACATTTGAAAAAAGTGATTCTCTACTTGAACAGTGTTTACGACAATATGAACGTTTTTATGTAACATTTACATACGGTACTCGCCTTAAAGTCGGTGAAACGAAAAGTATATCTACACTACTTGAAGCTTTGAAGATTAGGGTTCCTAATTCAGAAGAAACATTGAAACAGTTGGATACTCTTTTAGTGTCTATTATTTCCAAAAACCCATCTAACGATACTAAATCTACTGTTGCATTCATCGACGGGTTGTGTGCAAAAGGAAAAGAATGGGTAGAACCCATGAGTGTGGCTTCTCGCCTTTTAGTTGACTTATCAACTTTGCAAACTTTTTTCCAGTCACCTAATTCAAGAAATGTTTTAGATAGTGAATGCTGCGGTAAGTGATTTAAAAATAACTTGTAAGATGTGTTTTAATAATATTTTATAGCAAATATAATGTTTATATTGGTCTTAGGAAAAGATAGTAGCGGAGCAGAATTCCTTCCTGAATGGCTCCGTGTCCTGATTGTATGTGCATGTTGGTTAAATTCTTCTGTGCCGCTACAGCTGGTCGCGATTACAACGTTATTAGATTTAGTAGTTCTATGCACTACTGCGCAATCATTGGTCTCGACATCCTCTTTGTCGGATGAAGGTGTTACTACTCCTCTTTTAATAATACCATTGTTAACTCCCGCTCACTTGAAATACATGGAAAAACATACTTTCATCTTTCAGGTAAAAATGTCCTAAATATATAAGAAATAAGCTTTCGTAAATTTTACTGAAGAATAAATTTTAATTCTTTAACTATAACCATGTTGCAGGTAATAGCTCACTGGTTGTGGACACAATTGGGTGATGGAGAATATCAAGTCCGTTGTGTTGAATTATTACATCAATTACATAGTGCCCTCTCTAATAGTGATATCGTAGAATCATGTATTGGACATTATTTAAAAGGACAAGCAGGAAATCAAATTGACCGTCTAGAATCGTTTAGAAGATTTTCTTCATTGTGGCATATTGGGAGGGAGGTAAATGCCAAAATGGGGAATTCACTTAGGATATCTGATATTTTTTATAAGTAAGTATTAGATTCTCAGAAGTATCAAATTTTATTGTTTTAATTTGTATACAAAAAAAAAAATAATCTATAATTTGCAGGTCTATGCTGAAGATGCTTGATAATTTGAAATTACCTGAAAGTGATTGTCTGAAAATGGAAGCTCAAGAATGGCTACTACATTCTTTAATGCGAGGAGATGTACACAGAATACTTGATCCTATTTTATACATTCTACTGGATCCTTCAACAGCTAGATTAAGTGTTTTACATATAAGAATTAAACATGAAGATGCTAAACCAATAGAAAACACTGCTAGTAAAGAAGAATTAAAAAATGTCTGCGCTATTAGTTCGGTTGATGGTACAGTTATATATCATATTGATCAAAAGAAAGAAATTATTGCTAGAAAAAAAGATAAACAGGTGACAGCCGTAACTGCTATCACTGGACAAGTTACAGATCTTAATCAAAAGTACGTTACTGAAAAGCATAATGATGAAGAACATGTAGAAGATGCCCATCAAAATACTGAAAAAGAAATGCACCAGAATATTTCATTATATATTAATCCTTTTACATCAGAAAGTACTGAAATAAATACAGATTTCGATGAATATTTTGAAGAAGTTGATAGTCTAGTTTTAGATAAATCTCAAAAAGATGATACTTTTGAAAGTAAAGGTGTTCTTAGAAATAGATCGTTTCCTGCTCTTCAAAAAGAATTAAATAAAAAATCATTTGCAATAAATGAAGCTTTAAAAATATCTTCAGTTGATTTGTTGAATTTATCCGATACTTTATTTACCAAAGTGAGTGAAGGTGAAAGTCTGTCAACTCGTTTGAACCGTGGTTCATTTTCTAGTGATGGTTTGTCAACAATTCCTTGTCTAGATAATAGTGAATTAGTAAGAAGCTGGTCGTTTCCTGGTAAAGATTTGGACAGTAGTGATCTTGAAGAATCCACAGTAGCCGAAGAATATTTTAATGCAGGAAAAGAAGATACTATGACGGTAGTGGAAGATATTTTATCAGATTTATTAGATAGAGTTGCGATTTTGTCCGGTGATACTGAAGTAAGTACCTTGTGTATTTCAAGTTAGCTTTATTTCTTCTACTTTTTATTTTTTGCTGCTAATGGTGTCCTTGTTTCGAACTTATGCAGCTTTCCTCCTTTAGTAACTGCACTGAGAAGGCTTTAGGTGCTAATGCCTTCCTTGAATTTATATATTTTATATGAGATATTTACCGAAGAGAGCAAAGTTAAAAACATGTCACCGTAAAGAACTGTTACTTTTGTTCAATCTCTTCAAGGGATACTGAGGATTTGTGGGACCTAGTAAAAAAATTCAGGAACTAATCTCTTAAAATGAGAAGTGATATTTCTTTAGAACAATGAGAAAATCAATTTTAGAACGATGTTATATTGTATATTAGCTGCTAAACCTATTCATGTAAAACAGCTGCTAAAGTTATTGCATCCCACTATCTAGATGAATATTTGGATGCCCCTTTCACGTCATTAAAATTATTATTTTGTTTTGAAAAATACAAAGTGTGACAAGACGGAAAATCTTGTGAATTTCTTATACATATATTCGCTTCAGAGAATTTGAGCTTATCCTCAACCAGTCTAAAGGGAATTTGCATATTTAGGCGTCGTAAATATTAACGAGATTTTTTTTTTTTTTTTTTTGTAGCTTATCAAACCGCCACTTAAGCCAAAGCCTCAGTTTCGAAAATTGCACTATCAGTCAACCATTACCTCACATGGAAATAATATAGATCATCTTCATTCACACCTATTACTTTATCGTAACAAATATGACAGTGATAAAGTATTATATGCAATGGAAACCCTAAGGAATATACTGTTGAGCAACCCAAGGGCATTTATTTGTGCTTCATCTACTACTGGTCTTGTATCAAGGTAAGTTATTAATTGCAAAAACATAAACTATAGAATACGCATGCTCTCTCTGAACTGAACTGATTCTCTAATATTGCTAATTACGAAGGTAATCATGCTTTTCATTTATAAGCGCTCAATTAATTATTAATCTTACACATAGCGCCACGATAACCGAGCGTTTAGAATCGAGGCCCGTTAAACTAATGTGAGTTGTGATATAGTTTGATTCTCCGTCAAAACCTTGGATTTTATAAATGGTTCAACTGAAAACTTTAGGTAGATGGACGTAAAGACTCATACAGAAGATATTTAGTTAGAATTCATTTTTTAAATTTAAGATTATTTAATGGTTTTTGAAGTACCTATTCTTAAAATGAAGGTTCCAGGAGTTAAGTGTTTAATTTACAGTGAGCTTGAATGCAATCTAATATATTTTTTTCTAATTTCTAAAACAATGTCTTAACAAACAAAGTGGTCAAATCAGATAACAAACTGGTTAACTTTTCCCATGTCATTTAAAAAAAGTAAGATTAATTCCTACATTTTAAAGTAGGAAAAGAAAAAAAAAGCTTGGTTAGTTGAGTTTCATTCCTTCGATAAAAATATAAAAAAAATTTGCCGATTCAGATAATTACATTTGTCCTCTATTTACCGTCCTTTCAAACAGATGTTCATTTCGTAACGTAAAGCATACATTACCTTTTAATTATGTTTGTTTTTATCTCTAGATGTAAACTAATTTCGTTATTTACAGATCGACTATTTTAAAATTAGTAGCACGACATAGAAAATCTCTTTTTGGAAGAGGATTTGCAGGAGACTTAGAAGGAACTAATATTCGAAGTGCAATGTATTTGGAGGTTATAATCATTACTTGTTTATATTTTATTAGAAGTTATTATCCTAATTTAGAAAATGTAAATATTACAAGGCAAGATGTGATTGGTAACAAAGAGGTATGTGCAGTTTTATGAAATAATTGCAATAAGGCTATTATTACTTGAATTTTTAAAGATTTATATATATATTTGTAATGCGTTTCAGGTACAAATAAGTTGTACAGAAGTATTAACATTACTGTGCAGTCATTTGATAGATATTGTAAGAGAAAGCAGTAAAAGTTTAGCTTGTTATTTAGCTGACCTATTTTCGCGTTTAAAACTGTTTAAAGTATTATTACATTGCGTGTTAAGTAGTGTATATCATCCGAAATATAATAATGGACATCTGTCATATCAAGTTTTAAGATTTAATGAAGGATTTGGTGGCAGTAGAGATCGCCTTCCAAGGCATTCAGAAACACTTCAAAAACAGCTTATAAGGTTACTATTGAATTGTATTTGTCGCAACTTTGTTTTTATTTTTTGTTTCTTTTAATTTCAGCTAACTGTAACAAATTAAAATTTCAGGTTATTGTTGTTTTTAATTATACTAGAATATGAAGTACAAAATCATAGAGGAGAAAAAAGTGTCTCGGCAGACATACCACCAGAAACAAATGAGTTAAAATATATCAATGGAAATTCAATACCCCAGCAACCTTTATTTCTTACAATAGTATGTTCCATTTTTAGAAAGTATTTAATTTTGTTGAGATTCTTAAAAAAGGGAGTTTCTATTGACTGGTATTATAGTTACATATGTCTTAAGAATTCGTAAAAACCATTAATTTTTATTTTTCCTTACCATACTAGGTGCAAGCAAGTATTGCGATTTTGTCAAAATTTTGATTTTGAGTTTACACAAAGTATAAGTACTTCTAAAACTTTTATTTTGGGGAAAATACCTCTGGGCGAAACTGATGGTTAGGCTTCTTTGGAGGGTTAGAGGGGAATATGTCGCCTTTCTACTTATTAAATTAGGGTTAAATATATAACCAAAATTTCAGTTTTTTATAAACCACTTCGTTGGATTAACAAAAACTAAAAAAGTTCTGGTAAATTTCGAAAATGTGTCAGGATCGCAATACCTCTTCTGTTAAATGTGAAAATAAAAAAGTACATTTTTGAAGTAGGATAAGCTTATTGCCTAGATAAATGTTATTTTCTGAAACTTGGTTTATTCTTTATTTTGCGAATAATAGAAGTGTTAATTATTGATAGATATCTCGAGCATTAGACGTTCAACCTCAGTCTAGGCACACTCACGCACATTGGACTGCTTTAGTAGCATGTTCTCTGCCTTACCAAGGTGCTGCCCTCACTAAGGTTGTTACCACAGCTCTAAAACAAATATGCCACAATATAGAAGAATTATCGCATTGTTATTCTGCAGCTGGATCGACTGGGTTAGTTCGTATTATATTATTATTATTATTATTAATTACTTTTTTAAATAACTTTAGAATATAGATAGATGATATACAAGGATTTTCTAGACATCTCTTGAAACACTTTTTTATTTGAACATTTATTTTATTTTTTATTATTAATTATTGATTCCAGGTTCCCAGCTGATTATGGAATAACACAAATTGAAGCGCTAACTGTTCTCTGTCATTTTTGCCTACTTGATACGTCAACTGCATTCAATCAATCACAGCTAACATCTGGAGGGGCGTCATCCTCTCAGATATTTAGTAATTTAACTCATTTGTTCATGTCCAGCCCACCTCAGACAGTAAGTGTTTTAAATTCTGCAAATATATCTAAGGGGGTGCTACTATATCATTATTGCTCTCATGTGCACAATGTGTATTGAATGTGTGAAATAATTTAATCTCGCTATTTCTCTATCTCTGTTTCTTATTGAGCAATAGTTTTATATCTCTTAAAATATTCATCAGCTTGTGCTCTTCCTATCAGTGTGCTCTTTTCAAATGTATTATAGAAGATGGCTTTTATAAATCTTTTTCATGTTTACTATTATAAATAACGTAACTTTGTCTGTAATTATTGTATTAAAATTTCATCACTATATAATTTGATGAGGCGTAGACTTAGCTACTTAGGTATTTCCCTACATTCAGTAATTCTCCAAAATATTCTTACCTTCTATCCATTATGTTTATTTTTCTTTCTTTCATCCTCAGGAGCCTGATGTGACAAACCTTTTGCTCCCACATATTTATGAGTAATAAAATAACTTTTGATTAAACTCGCTTCCACTATCTCTTCGAACCACTATCCTTTTCTTACTCTTCACTTTAGAAGCATCTTTTTAATCAATTTCTTTAGGATTTTAGATTCATCATAATTTTCCTGTATTCTGTGTCCCAGGTATTTTTGTTACAATTCTTTTCTTTCTTGATTTCAATTAACCACCTCATTTTCCCTTAACTCAACTCCCCACATATGATTGACAAATTAACTGATTCATCACCTCCCTTTCTTTTTGTTATGTTTCCGTTGGAGCGAGCTTCTTTGTACGTCTCTTCAGAGACCAAATAGAGATTTGTAGCTCCCTAATTCCTAATACGGTTTGCCTTATTACCCCATTCGGGATAGGCTGAGATCTCAAATAGGCTCTTGAGTGTTCAAAAGAGTCCATTATATTATCCAATCGTTATGATAACAAGCAGTAACATAAAGTTCTTCTTTCAGGAGCAAAGTAAGGAACGCAATGATGCCCAGATTTCGGCCAGAAAATCCGTACTTGGCCATCTTCCTCGAGTAATAGCAAGCGTTGCTGTACTCTGGCAAGCTTTAATTAAAAGGAAAGAAAGGTCACTTTTCAAGTATAAAAGAATATTTTCAATTAATTCAATCGTTTTTAGAAAGTTTAGTATATAGCTTTTTGTTTTTATTTTTTAGGGAAGGTGATAATTGTGAGGTTGGAAGTCCTAGAGTTGTTAAGCAACAAATTCTTGATTTTCTTAGTCCAATAGCGGTCCATCACGCTACTAGTTTCTTAGCTGCTATGGCAGTAGTTTGGAGAGAAAGAAGGCCAACAGCTACACAACAGACTGTTATTGTAATAGTTTAGAGTCAATTGATCTTAATCAAGTTTAGTTTATGTTTCCTAAAAACTTTGGTTTCATTTCTGTCAGGTTATGCCTAACGCAAGTGAAGATCAAAGGGTATTGGTGCAGTTACTTAATGGTATTAAAGCTATGCCTATTGATACTCTCGTACAGACTTTGAATCAAGTAGTAAAACAGCCTGCCATGAACCAGGTAAGCAATAAAGGTATACTATATGTTTTTTCTTAATGTTTTACTGAAAATGAATAGCATTTTTTACAATATTAGGAAATAGCAGTTAGCGTTGAAGTTAGTGCTCTAGAATTATTCGTTAACTATACCCAGAGTGTAGCTGCTTCGAGCCTGTATGACAGTTGGAATTCATTACTCCAGTTATTAAAAGAAGCTCCAACTTTAAGTCCTCCAGCACAGTTTCTCTTATTAGGTGCTTTAAGTCAATTTATACAGAGATGTCCTCCATTTACCGATAGAAAAGATCAAAAAGATTTACAAGATATTACGACAAAGGTAAGTTTTGATTATAAGTAAAATTTCAAACATAATTATTTATATTTAATATTTAATTAACAAATTTATTGAAGTTGGTAGAATCTTGTACAACAATAGCAGGAGCTTGTCTGGAACAGACTACCTGGCTGAGGAGAAATCTTGCTGTCAGAGAAGAGGAACCCGCAGCCATTACACCTGATAAAGAAGATAAATGTACGAGTCAGTTATATCTTTTGTTTTTGTTTTAAGAAAATATAAGGTCTGTTAAAAACAATTACATTACTTTTATGACGGAGCTACTTAAAATAATTTTTAGAGTAATTTCCGCTTAGTTAAATTCGTTGAAGATTAATTAATTCAAATAACTATTTTTCATTGATTTTTATCTGTCGTAGCACCATGATTTTAATGTTTCAGAATGGTTTCGGATTCAGAATATACGAGTCAGCAAATCTATTTATATAACAGAAACATAGTACTAACAACACTAAACTAATACGAGTAGATAAAAATACGAAACCGGTCATAAACATTAAAAGTAGCTAGCTAAGACGAATAAATAACTACATTTTAAGTTAGTTTTTTCTTTAAAATTTTAAAAAGTTATATAATTTTTTCAAGATTTTTAAAATAGCTATAAATTGCAAATTACATAATTTTCAACTGAAGAAATTGATTCAATCAATCACTATGGTTATCTACTGTTAATACAAATTTTATTTCAGAATTTCTTATTTTAAAATTTAAGAAAAAAACAAATTTCACCCATTTTTTTAAATGCTTTAATCAAGCCTTGCCACCACATTACTAAACAATAGCAGATTCAAATATTTTAATTTTGTAGAAAGGGCGTTTCACAAATCAGTTCCAGTATCATTTTCCACCGAATTTCTAAATCTAATATCCAAGATATTTATGGGATAGGATTTATATATTTATAAACGTGTTAGAAGATCACAGTTTGCAAATCATTGCAAAAGTTCATTATACTGCTTTTGCCTAAGTTCAACTTTTATTCAGGCAGTTTTATTTTTACTTCTTTGGCCCATGCTTTCATAATTTTGTTGGCCAAATTTTCTCTTCATCGCATTCAGCTTTACAACAATTTTTAGATGCACTGACTACGTATGAAAAGTTAACTTCCATTGCAAGGAGTTTGTCTTCATGTTACACTTCTTTTCTCTTTATAGTTAATAAGCTGCTTTCTGAAGTGATCGTTCTCGTTTGTTTATCTTCTTTATCATTTTTTTTACTTTCCAAGTTCATCACCGAACTTACAACTATTATTCCAATAAAAATTGTACCAAGCAAGTGAACATTATTTTTTTTAGGACAGTTAAAATTTTCATATTTTCTCTCTTTGCTGGATATGTCAGTATTTATAGTTCTTTACAGAGTACAAGAGTTAAACTAAACGTTCATTCTTTTTAACTTCAAAATTCATATCTTTTTAAATTATCTGATTCACCGACATCCATAATTATTTCTATTTTCATTATGAATTTCTTAAAATTATAAATAACTCAGCATGAAATAATCATTTATTTGCAAAATTATTATATCAAGCTAGTATGTGATAGTAAGAAGTGCATGAAAATAAGCTTATTGTTTTGAGTGCTAGTTTTGAAAAAGTTAAATAGTTTTAACTTTATTGAGTTACGCATGTACATTGCACCTATTTTTATTATATATATGTCTTGAAATTTACTTTTTAAATTAGTTGTTTTTAATAATGCAATTTTAGAATTTTTTGTTTGGTAGTTGTAGATGGACATCAGCTCATCAGTAAAGATTAAATGTTCAAAATTAACTTTTGTTTTTTTTTTATTCGTGGAAATATGTGATCCAACTAAGAAACTTTCTGATTGCTATTTATGGTAACTTATTCAACTTCACTATACATTTTATTTAGTTCTTTTAATTATTTTAATAAAAGATTTACTTTTGAAAAACGTTACGAAATATAACACAAAAACAAACAAAATGGATTTATAAGTTACAAAAAAAGCTAGATAATATCATTCCTTGAAAAACTCGCATTTTTTAACCATTTTTGTTTATATTGAATGAATAATGACAATCTTGCAATGATATCTTTTTAACTATTTTTAAAATGAGCTTTGGTCCTGTATGTCCAAATTTAAGTGTGTTTAGAATAATTATTTCGAAGTATTTTTTAGTGTAAACTTCACTATTCTATTAGAATTTAGTAGACTTTGCGTTGCAACTTGGATGGATTAAAAGAAACAAAATTCTAGATAACCAGTATATTTTTTTTTTAGACATTTTTTAGATTCTAAAAAACAATTTGGTTTATGTTGAATAAGTTTAATTATTAAGGCTCTACAAGCACTACACAAAGTAAATAAACATCAAAGTTAAAAAAATACAAGGTTAAAAATGGGATATTGTTTTGCTAATGTTAACTAAAAATTATCTGTAGATTTTGATGACCTGGAATCAACAGAAATAGAGTCATTAAATCTTGATGAATCTGTAACAGAAGGAAAACCAAAGAAAACACATAAATCAAAACTGAAAAGAGTCACTAAAAAAATACGTCAGGATGCTGAAAAGCTCCAAATTCGTGCAATGCATCAATGGTTTATGCGAGCTTTTGTTAATGAAGCAAATCTACCCCTCGAAATATCGGAGAAATCGAAAAGTAAGTACTTATCAGTTGGTAGTAGGGTATTACTATATTTTTTTAAAAATGCTGGGAATATCAGCAAAATATTCACTCTTGATTTAATCAGCTTTATTCACAACTTTTTTTTTCGTACACCGAATAATCAATGATGTTCACTAAGTAATTAGTAAATTTATTTAACATACATTTGTTCCTGTTCTAAATTATTGATATTAATATTGGAGGCCGGAAAACATAGAATTCTTGTTCTTACGCTTCCCCTCTTTAAACTCTCTAGAGCACCTTAGCATTCGGAAGGTGGTTACAACTTTTCTGAGGGCATCGTAAGACCATGCACTCAATCCCTGACCACGTCATTACTTAGCATGGTTTGCGATACAGGTTTTGGTTTGGCGTATAAACTTCACTCCACAATGATTCAGTTAATGTTAAAGCCTTGACGATGTATGGATAGATGCCAGGGAAGTAAAAGAGAAATAGTTGACGCATTTTGTTTGGATCTGTCCAACAATAGATTGTGTGAAATCCCCCTTTTTCTCTGCATCAGGCGGCTGTATTCTGTTGTCTGAGATACCTCCGATTTAAAAATTCGGGAGAATTCGCAATAAACATTTTTTTACTCTCAATTTTTGTTAAACATGAAAACCTTAAACTCGTACCTTTTTATTTTTAGATCATTGTATTTGAGAAGGGTTTTAGCCCTTCGCTATCAAAACCTGCTATAGTCTGAATATCCAGCTACCCGATATTGTGACACTTTGTATGCGTATTGGTAAGAGTTCTTCGGTGGGCTCGCTACTCCAAAACAGTGGTACCCTTCAGTTACCTCTGCAAGCCCATTACTGTGAAGTGCAAGTGATTGCTCTGCATAGTGTTAGGCGGGGATGTACCAGGTTACCTGCAGCATTCATAATTTTCTATTCCTGTGGGATAGTCATTGTGTTTTTTTTTTCGTTTTTTTCGTATTTGCTGTTCTAGTAGTTATCATACTTTGATATCGCCATTCTTTAATTGCGTGAATTGTAGTTATTCAGTTATTTTATGGAAGAAACGTTTAGAATCTACTGTAACAAAGGTTGCATTATTATGCAAAATTCGATTAACAGAAAATACTGTTAAATTTTATTTCAGTTTTAAACATTTTTCTCGAAACTATTCTCCTAATATTTCTGTTGATACTAACAACATATGTTATGGTGTGATGACAAGTGGATAGTATTGTAAAATTATCAGACCCTTTAAAAGTTGAAGACAAGTTTCTGGTCATACAATTCTGAAGATAGAAGTAAATCCGAAACTGTTCAGTAAAAAAAGGAAGCTACATTTTATATTGTATGAAATCATTGATCTAATTTATTGAAACCACTGCTCTATGAAAAAAGTGGGGATTTCGTGGAAGTGAAACGCTTTATTGTCTAGCGTTATTTTTTTGAGAGTTCAGAACTCTGTTTTTAGTACCAATCATGTACTTGGGCTGGGGTTTCCATAAGAACTGTGAGTATTGGTTCTACTTTATTCTTGTCAGCTCTTGCTTTTTGCTGTGATAGTTTATTTTATTTTCATATTTATCTTACATTTTTCCAAAATAAGATTTCAGAGTTTCATATTCATTCTAAGAGCTTTAAATAAGGTAGTAGAAAAATGTTGAGAAATTAAAGAAAATGGAAATGTATAAACTTTATGTTAATTAAGCAGTACAAAGTGGAGTGAACATCTAATTGCTATTTACTTTTAAAATACAGTATACTTGTATAACTCGCTATTTGTTTATTAACAAATTTAAAAAAAAAATCCTACCAACATATGACACTATTAAATTTTTTATTTTTTTTAAACTTTTTCAATAGTATGTTACAATTAAATGTCGTTTCTTTGCATATGCATGTTCCTAGCATGTTTTGTCTAATGTGTGGTCTTTGGTCGGTGTATTCTTTTTGTGTGAGCTTTAAGACTTAATTTTGAGATTTTGTTTATTTCTGATTATTTTATTAGCATAATGATTTTTTTTTTTTGTTTTGTCTTAAGGAAAATAATGTATTCAGGCCGTGTTGGACTACATTGCACTTAGACTCTTCTCCTTGGTGTGGGCAATCAACTTGCTAACATTTTCAGTCTAACAAAAAGATTATTTTTTCGAGCTTTCCTATTGAAATGGTTGCCTTGTGAACAACAATTGCTTTATAAGTTAGATTATTTTTTTAGAGTCTTGATTTGATATAGTTAGGAATAATAATTTGAATGATATAGCTTATTCTAGGATTTTTTATTTTTTTTTAAGATAATCCGAACCTTACATTGACTTAAGTTCTTTTTAAAAAGAAATTTACTGGACTATAACATTCATGAAGCGTAAAGGTAATCCACTGTGTGAAAGGTGCTATAAGTACTGGATTATTTCAATTTCCTGGTAAATTTTTTTTAAAAATGCCTTCAGGTCATTTAAAAGTGTGTTTGTGAATATCACAAACATTCCATCTCTAACATAATATAAAGAATATCGTTTTTGTGGTTTTTGATAAATCATTTCTTTAAAGTGATTTCCGATAGATCGATTTTAACATTATTCCTAAATTCAGGAGCAAAGAAATTTAAACTTTTGAACTAGAAATTTTCCAATTTTGAATTATATTAAAAAAAGTAAAATGAGAATAAAGAAAAAAAAAATCAGTTCGTAGAATCAATTATTCATAAACAATTGGATTAGGGCGCTAAAGACCGCAGCAGTCGATGCGCCCCCCCAAAAAAAAATTATTCCAAACTATATCATTTTTAATAGTACAATATAAAATTAACACTTTTTTTTTTATATATTAATCGATCTTATTACTCAAATCTATCTTACTATTTGGAATAAATCTTTCATTCATTTTACTATCGTTTTAAAACATTTGTCTCTTTACTTTAGCATGCCACGATTCTTTTGTATATGAACAAACAACAAATGTACTCAACAAAATTTGGTATTCATAATTATTTTTGCAATTTTAAGGTGGTGGAAGTTCAATGGCGCAGTACAGTGTTAGTTCACTTACAGTATTAGCTCAACTTCTAGCTCCGTTACTTGATGTAGCCTTCGGCAGCCAAGAGAAGGAAAGAGTAGTTAATCTACTCACTACTTTAATGTACAATGTGACTCCCTATCTAAAAAATCATACGTAAGTTATCATTCTTCCTCATCCTTCGGAATGATTCTATAATTAAAGTGGTTTTATAATTTTTTTGGATTTAAAAGTTTCTTAGTACTAGCTGGCATAAAATATTTCTGTAAAATCTTTTATATTTGAATTGGCTTTTCCATAAACAGGCAAAGAAATGCTGGTAGTTATTTTGCATGTTCACAATTATTGGCGAGCCTAAGCTCGTATCAGTACACAAGAAAAGCGTGGAAAAAAGATGTAATGGAATTACTATTTGACACAACATTTTTCCAAATGGAAATACGTGCCTTGAAATACTGGTGCACAGTTATTGATAATCTTATTTCGCAAGAAAACTCTACTTTTCGGGAATTTATGAGTAAGTATATATATTTTTAAATATTTGCCTTATTATTATTATTATTTTAATAATAAAAATTAAGTATGCATTTCTTTTAGATAGAGTATCAATGCCGCAAGGAAATTCTTTAAATATTTTTTCCAGTAAGGAACAAGAATACGAACAAAGAGCGCAATTATTGAAACGATTGGCTTTTGTAATATATTGCGGTGAAAATGATCAATACTGTAATAATATGCCTGAAATTCAAGGTAATTAGACTAATACCTAAAGATACAAATACTGAAATAAATTTCTAATAGTGTTTTACTTTTTCTAGAACGATTAGCTGAAAGTGTAAAACTTCCACAATTAGTTCCAAGTCTTCAAGCACAGGTTTTTTTATGCTTTAGAGTTCTTCTTTTAAGAATGTCTCCTGCACATATTATACCTCTTTGGCCAACAATCATTAGTGAAATGGTCCAAGTAATGATGCATATGGAATTAGATCTTTCCACAGATTATGAAGATTTCCGGTGAGTACATCAAGCTTTAGATGCATACATTTGGATAAATTGGTCCGAAATCTCCATTCGAATACTTTTTTTTTTTAATTCAATGCAAAACAGAATACACAGTGCTTTTTTTTTTAGCACAAATGAACTAACCTTTCCTCAAGTAGAATAATTAATCAAAATAATCCTTAAATGTTTTGAAAAACATTAGAACTTTTCTTCCAAATAATTTTCCAAAAACATGCAAGTAGTAACCTGACCATTCGTTAGTTTAATATTTATCGACCTTTCCACTAACACAGCTCGTAAGCCTTTTATGAATGAGGTCCTTCTTAGGGTGCGTTCCACTAAGCGCTCACAACGATCAAAATGTACCTTCAGCCGTTCCACATGACGACCCCGGTCATAGTGGTCGTGGCGAAAACGTCTCTAATGACGTCATTATTTTCGCTCACGCGAAGTTCATAACGCCCCACCTCATAACAAGAGCTGGGTCGAAGTGGGCGTTCAGAAATTTAGCGCAATTTTTAAAAGGAAAGATGGCAACCGAAAAAATTAAATCATGTAAATGAAAGTATTATCTCATGTAAATAATTGAATGTGTTTCTCGAAAGTCTAAAGAAAATAATAAAATGAAAAATTACTTATCCCTTTACATACTAAATCACTGAATAACGATCAATTACACTTTGATACGTTTTCGCTTTTCACCTTTGCGATTTTGTAAAATTGCATTTCACTCTTCATGAAGAACTTTCTAAAGCATTGTTAAGCTGCATTAATAAATATCCAATTGTTGCCAAACAAGACATTTTAATTTTATTTAAACGTAAATTTTATAAATGCTCCACTAAAATTTAATGTAAAAAATTGAATTACATATATATATTTTTAATATAAGTCAACTTTACCAATAATTAATAAAGTTTATTATAACTGCTTATAAACGGGGTTAAAATTAAAAAAACAACCTCGTCAAGCTTCTTTCTTACTTTCGAGGTTGCCACTTGAACGGTTAAAACGCCCCATTGTCCATTCCACTTGGGTTTTCGATTGTAACACTCGCAAGCAAGTGGAACGGGCAAAACCGCGGTCGTGAGCGTGATCGTTGTGAACGCTTAGTGGAATGTACCCTTAGAATGAGGAAGGAAGGCTGCCAGCTCCTTAGAACTCTATAAAATCAAAGATCATTGGTTATAGTGTCATACAAAAATGGAAGACCAAGATGTAATTGAAAGACAATCGAACTTGGTTTCGGGTCACCAAAATAAAAATCGCTTAAGACGCACCTCCAATAATCAGATTCTCCTCAATACTGATTCTGTTTTCTTTGAAAATAGATTTTATTAAACATATTTTTTCTATTCAGTGAAAAATGGTTTTATTTTTGTGTTTTAGTTTAGTAGGGTATATTATCTTTTTATTTTTTATGTCGTTAAGAGTTTTTTTAAAATTCTTTTATTTTTTGTGCTACAAAACTATGTATCTTTTGTATTAATGTACCCAATTTTGTCCATATTAATTAATTAATACCGAGGACCTTTAAAAACAAAATCTGTCCTGACATTCAGCTTTCCGAACTGAGTGGACAACAGAATATTTTCTTTTCTGGGAAATCAATTCTAAAGATCCCAATACAGATTGCGTACCTAGATAGGAAAATATTTAAGTTGCACTAGAAATATCTTAGAGAATGCTAATACTGTTTATTTTAGAATTGTTTATTTATTTATTTTAATTTTTTTGTTACAATACAATCATGCTTTCAAATGTGGAATCTATTTTTAAAGGAGAAATTGCAGGTAATTATTTAAATAAATTTTATTTCTGTATTTACAACTCATCGATTTAAAAATGAATACAAATTAAAAAAATGATCTTTGCAGTTCACACATAAGAGCACTGTCATCAATGGACTGGAGTAACAATGGTATTCAGCCGGCTGGAAGTTGGTTACACCTTCAACTTGCTGCTGCTAATCTTCTTTTCCTTGCAGTACAAATGCCAGCTGATAGACTTCCACAGTTTCAAATGTAAGTCTTTTCAAAACATTAATGTAAGATTGTAATGTAATTGTACATTGGTACTTCATGTTTAAATTCAATTTTATATATCTAATAATGAAGTTTATTTATATATCTATCCAAAAAAAATAGAATAAAGAATGCTATGTCTAATTGTAATTTACAAAGATTTAGTCTTCTTTTGCACGCCAACAAGTACGCACAGAAACAACTGTTCCTTCTGCAGAAAGTCGCTTTTTTGTGAGAAGTAGTATCATTTTTTGTGAACATTTTCTGAATTTAAGTTTATTTAAATAAAAGCTTGTTAGAATCAACTTGAGTAATGTTCATAATTGGAGTATTAAAAGATTTTATCGATCACAATTTTTGAACAGAATTCTGACTTCTACTTCTGTGTAATGTTGCTTGTCGCTAATCTGTTCCTAGAAAAACTTTTTTGGAAAAAAAAAAATGGTTGCTCCATTTCCTAAAGATTAAATTAATATTCAAATAAGAAAAGATTAGACAAAAACGAGCATGTTTTTGTTTGATACGTGATTTTATGTTATTATTTATTAAAAGAACCTTACATGACTACTTCGCACCAACTTCTTGCAGGTCGTTATTGCAACCTACTAAGTGTTTATATTTTCAACAGTAAACAGGAGTTTTATTCCATATTCTCAAATATTATGTAAAAGTCTTCTACGGTACTAAGGATAAAAGTCCCTCTAAATTAAATTTTAAGTTTGTTCTTGTGCTTCAAACTATTACTTAAAATTTAAAATGCTAATTGCTTCTAGGTACCGATGGGCATTTGTTGGTGAAGATGGAGTGCACTCTAGAAGTACAAGTAACACTCCTGATTTTATACCACATGTCACTCGCATTGCCTATCTAATGGATGCTAAGGTATATACGATATATTTGCTTTATAGTTAGCTTTAATTTGCCATCATATTCACTTGATGAAGGCGCCATTTTTCATTATATCTAAACAACACTTAACCTTTCTTCTTTTTTTTTCGAATTATGTTTCGTAAGATTTTTAACATATTTTTATTTTCATAGTATGGTAGTTTGGAAGCGGTGCCGACTCCACTTCTACCAACTTGTGATCAAATACGCAGCTTACAAGATCTACATCCATTCTTTACAGCAATGAGTACATCCAAATACACACCACTTTCTGTTTCACAGCTAGAACATAATTTGGAATTGGATCTCCTAGATGCCATGGCCCCACGTTAATTGCAGAAGGTCTTATACGTTTCATCTTATGTTTAATTTGTTTGAGGATTTTGCCCAGATGCAAAAAAAAAATCAGTCATACCACTTCCACATATTTTTAGCAGTAAGCAATTAATAAAATTTTCAAATGGTAATGACTTCTACCTATTTTTAGAGAAACGAAAAAATCTGTATGATGCAAAATATTGAATTCCAGCATTTGTAATTACATCCTGGTGAGCACAGTTTTATTTGTTTTACTATACAGCTTAATTTGTTTACACCATTTGAACTTCCAGTTATTTCCGGAAACAAAAAGTAGCTGTTTTAAAATATTTTTTTCTTTTTTTTTTAAGTATTGATCTCAAAATTGACCTTATTATAAACATTAGTATGAAATATATTAACTCTAACTCCAAGGTAACGGATTTCTTTTTACATGCTTATACAGTGGCAGAAACAAACTAAAAAGAACAGCGTTAAAGAATTAACTAAAATTTAAGTATTTTAGTAATTCAATTTTAGTTTATAATTTTAATGGAACACTAGTATTATTTATTAAGTAAGTTTATTACCTTCAATATTGATATGGTGTATGTTTAAATTTTGTAGATTAATGTAAATATTCTTAAAAAATGTTTTAGGGTCAAGTGCCTCATTACAAATATTATAGTGTAAATATTATATTAAGTAATAATCATTCCTATTTTATTTAATAAGTAAATTGGTTTAATAACCATACATCTTTGCTTAATTAGATAAAAAAAAAATTTGAAAGTGCCTTTCACTCTAAACAAATGCATCTTAAATTTTACAATTTTAATATTTGTGATATAATAAGTTCAATTTTTTTTTCTCGGATAAAAAGTACATAAAAAAAACACATTTTATTTATTCTCACGTGATAGTAGTAGAAATCGGAAGAAAGGTCCATGACCCTACGTTAGTTTTTACAAAGTTAATATCGATAAGACTTTCTAAAAACAGATAGGTTCAAGGTGGACATGATAAAGGCGTTAAGGAAAGCTGAAGAGTCAGTCCATGCATTATCTGGCAGTTAAAGTCTCCTTATGGTGGGAAAGTTAAAAAGTAAGAGGATTGAGCTGTGTGATCTTGATTGTGTTATATTATGTTTACCATTTGTTTCTATCTAAGCCACGCCTTTTTTTTTGTGGGAGAAAATAAACTATCCAACAATGAGCAGGGATTTTGTGTTTGTTGATTTCATATTTAGCAGGAAATGGCCTTTAAGATAAGTTTCTTATCTTAAACTTTTTTTTTTTTTTAATTTAGCTAAATTATAGTTGTAATTCTTGTTTGTTAAATGTAATTTAGAAATCGAGAAAGCATTGTGAGGGAGGCGTATGATTATTTCATTCTATATTACATAAATATGTTTTGTATCGTTCTCATAGCCTCTTCGTATCTTTTTTTTAAACTAGAGTTTTTTTTTTAGATTTTTTTCGGTTAAAATAAAGAACACGTTTTTCACTAATTCTAAGGAGCATGCTAGCGATTCAAGAATATTTACCTGATTGATTTTCTGTACCCTTCTATCATCAGTATTACAATAATTTTTGGTTGAGGGGCATTTTATTTTTACTCTCTCTTCTTCTGTAGTGGAAGAAACCGTATAGTCTTGGAAGAAAAGGGAAGGGGGAACACAACGTTGCAAAAATTAGCTTCTTTTTTGAAAATTTCTTTAACATAATTCAACTTTTATCCCGAAATTATTTCTCGAATTCTGGAGCTAATTCTGCTAAATTAAATTTAAACATTGCTCTCAATGTACAACTGTAGCAGAATAAAAGATGGTACGTTGTTGGTTCTCGGAATGATGAATATCAAAAATCGAATTTTCGAAGAATCGAAAATGAATAGCGAAAATCATTATACTGGAGTTGTAAAAACCTGATAGTAAAATGCATTATATCAGATCGGTAGATAGGTACTTAATTCATAACTATTGGTTTCTGTATTGTTCAAGTACAATGTAGGACACTTCTATGATAAATCTTGGAAAAGGAAGTAATTCCTTTTTAATCCTGTGTGAATGATGCTCAAATGAAAGAATGCGTATTCCACCTTGGTAAGATATTACCACTTATATTAAAGATTGAACTACTTTGCCGGTGATTAATAACCCCTTCCATAATGTACCCCGAAGATGTTCACTACGACTTTATTTTTGAATTTGAGCAATAATTTTAATCAAATTCATGAATTTTCTTGATAGTGAAGAAATACAGAAATAAAAAAAATCTCTTTAAAGACTTAATTTTGTTCATAAGATTAATCTAGGTTAGAATGCGGAATGCGTTAGAAGTGAAATAGATAAATTATCATGTATTTTGAGTAATTTTTGTCTTCCGTTAATTCTCTGCTTATGTTACCATAATTTTACGAATCACACAATCAGATATTTAATTATTTTTCTATTATAAAATGTAAAGAGTTCTTGATGTTAAAGAAGTCAGTCATGTCATACAGAATCATAATTAACTCATGTTATGTTCTCTCATTAGTCTTATTGGACAATCAATTAGATTAGGACTGGGGAAAACAATTAATACCAGCCCTTTTAAATAAATTTTCATGTTACCACCCGTTTGCTTGTTTATAACTAAACTAATGGTTACGAAATTCCTTCGTGACTACCCTAACATAATTATATTTGCAACATTCCTAATTACTGACTACTGTTTGTACTTTATGTATATATTATTATTTATTTATACATAAAATTCATAAATGTTCTATATATCTACATAATGTATAGGAAGAAGGGTGATATTAACAAAAATAACAATTATGTTAAAAATAATCATATAATTTTTTTTTTCTTTTGCTTTTTAACTGTAAGTATGAATAATCATATTCTCTGTAATCTTTATTTTTTCTGCATGAATCAGTATTGTGTAAATAATGTTTTAATTTTTTGTTATATATATTTTTATTGTTTAAAAAGGTGTATATAAAGATCCAATTTGTTCAATTATTTTGATGTTGAATGCAATATATTTGGAGAATGAGGAATTTTTATTTTTGTGTTTTTCTTCTTTCAATGTTCAGATATGGTTTAAGTTTTAGAGACTATAAATTGATTTTACTTTAAATAGTTCCATTTGAATATATTGCGTAATTTAAGGCAATTTACTATTTGCTGTAAGTCCTAATTAACAAAAAAAAAACCTAACTACGCAAGTATTTCTTTAAAAAAAAGTCATGTGAGTGTACATATTAGAAAATTAAATTGAAAATAGTCATGGTCAATAAACCGAAAATTGCCGGCAATAACCGATCGCCTTCGGCTGGTAAGAGTTGAGAAGAGAAAATATTAAAAAAGTCGGCGCTAAGGCTGGATGGTTTAGAGATCTGTTGTAATTCTTAGAAATCTGTTCCTTTTCCTACTAATTTGCTGTTCTCTAACCCATCGGTTTTTGATGCCATAGGTTGGTGCTTAATTTACTGCTCTGTAGTGAGTTTATCCACTACATATATCTCAGGAACTGATTATCGCAGACATTTCAAATTTGATATTTCGTTCAAATTACAGCAGGTGAAGTGACAATAAATTTTTGGTCAAAATAAAAGCACTGGAAGTACCAATTTACTAAAGATTTTTCACTTTTTTGGAAAAACCGCTTGTTCGATTTTCTTTAAACTTGTTATAATTATAGCTCACAAATAGTTCTATAACTTTTATTTGAAACATTTTTCTCTAATACTTCGATTAAGGGCACTTTTGGGGGAGGGGTGGTTGGTTTGTCCGGTAGAAAGCCATTCGCTGTGATATATGGAAATACTCTTTATGGTAGGCTGCTCTTTACTTGTAAATGAAAATAGCCAGCATAAGGGTCTGTGAAATCTAATGAATTCTAAACAAAATTAGTGAAATTTAATGCAGTAAAATAACATGAATGACATCAATTGTATTAAAATGTCAATTAAAAACATAACTGAAATTACGTACTGAAGTATAACACTGTCCACCAGGTAATGAGTTTAAGAATAGAAAAACTAAAGGAGAAACATGGTAATATAACTTTTGCTAGAACACAATTTAAAGGTTGGACCCTCTAACAATTGAGTTAATTTACTCAAACCATTGCAAATAAATTGTGAAAATTTCCGTGTTTTGTTCTTGTAGTGGTAACCAACTTTCCGGGAATCCTGCTCCCTTAACGCATCTCTACCTAGATCCTAGAAATAACATAAATAACTAACTAATAAATAACAATTCTCTGATGTGTTTTGTTTTACGCGATTTTCTCGTAAACCGGTGTAATTTCTTCAAATTAGTCATGAGGGCGAGGAACGTATTCAGTTGGAAGGTGTAAAGTTGTAGGCTTAAAAATACAGTTCACTGACAATCAAAATAGTAAGTAAAAGAAGAGCCAGTTTTATTTTTTTCTGATCTCCATGTTTCCTTTTTGATTTAAATAAATTAATTTGTCAAGGGTTCATGGGGGACACCTACCTTAATTTGGTCCCTTAATTGAGTTAAAAAAATAACAGACCAGTACTCTGCACAATGAATCTTCTGGTGTTACCTTCCTCTGTAAATTTGATACATATCTCAATATAGTAAAGGCTTTTTAAACCTCAAGAACAAATGATCATACTTACTTCGTACTCCCACAAACTGTAGTACTTAAATTTTCTATTTTCTACCCATGAATGCCGATTTTGACGATTTACGAAACATCTTTCTAATTAAATTTTCACAGTTCCCATTTGCATCACCATTTTCTGATTCGAAATCCTTCGAATTTACCAAATATCTTACAATTACTGATTTTCAGGGATTGCAAAAGTTTTGGCAGAGATGGGCTGGCAAGTACAATTCTGTTTTCTTGCGCTAACGCCTAGATGTCTTGTTACCCTTAAAGCTAGCAAACTCCAAAATTAAAGCCATTAAAAAAGCTCTCTTCACTCACTCTTTTTGAATTCACTTTAAAAATAAGTAATTTTTATATTTTTGGAACAAATGGTCCATAACATTCTTCATTTTTTAATTTAAAGCGCGTGTTCATCTGACTAGTGCCTAAATCTTTTGTGGCAACCAAGCAATCTACTCTCGTTACGACCTAAGATGAGGTTCATGCATTAACTCCAAGAGCTATTATCTTCCCTGAAACTACAACAAAAATAATATGTACTTACAATTAACCCAAATGATTGCACATATAACTCTCCTGAAAAGCATTTTTTTCGAGTTATTACTATTGCTGATCGTAGTTTAAAGAAACTTATTATTAATATAAGTAAAAAATAAGCAATCGTACTCTTTTCGAGGAAAGGCAAAGTTTTCATAAAATTAAACTTAAAAAGGGGCCACACTAATTTTATTTACAATTCCCCTCACCAACATATAAATGTAATTTGCTTTCACACAGAACAATACAGGATTTTCTTTTTCTTTTTTAAGAAATTACAAGGTGTTACGATAATTAAGATATATGTAGCATGTACAAAAATACAAACAATAAAATTAAACAAGTACATGGGATTAATTAACGTATTATTTGCGATATTAATTGTAACAAAAAGAAATGTTATTCTGAGCAAAATATGTTATATGAAACACTTTTTTTTTTTTTTTTTAAAAAAAAAAAAAAGATCACTAAATGAAAATTTATGCATAACTGGAAAATAAATTATTTGTACAGGATATTTTTTTTTTTTTTTAATAAATGTTTTTCTATTTTAATAGCTTGAAAAGGATGAGAGAATTTTGAGGAATTTCTTGCTTGACCCGACGAATCCACATCATATCTGGAAATGTTATTAATAAATTACTAATATAAAAAGCGCACAATGCGGTATAAATAAAATTAAAACTGTTGGAAAGGCATTTGAAGTACGTTGGAAATCTGAACAATTCACCAACTTTACAATTAAATCGAAAACATAATCCTAGGATGAAAATTTTCTCTAAATATTTTCCAATACATTTACTCATTCTGCAATTACTTAATTATTTGTATAAAATTTAAGAATACTTACATTATCTACTACATTATCTTCACCTTCACTAACTTCATAACCAAATTCGATATCTTCATCATATCCATCTTCCACGAATGTAACAGTGTCATTGATACGTACTAAACATAAAAAAAAAAATATAAATAAATATAATATAACGTATATATAATGCATATTTAAATTTCTATAAAGAATAAATAGAAGAGACCAGTTTCTGGAAATTCCCCATAGGTTTTAAGGTTTCTTGCTTCATCTGGAGTATATTTTTGAATTACATCTGCTTTTGTATCTTGATAATCTCGTAAGCCAATGAGAATAATATCTCCTTGATTTATCCAAACCTAAAGCGTAATAACAAATAAACCCAAATAATAATAATGACTAAACTAATAAAATAATTATTGAGTAATGATACTAAATAAAATGACAGACCTTTTTTCTCAACTTTCCTCTTATATGACACAACCTCTTGACCCCATCAAAGCACATGGCCTCCAATCTGCCGTTTCCTAACATTTTTGTGACTTGCGCATATTCTATTACAAAAATAAAAAATATATATTTTTTGGATTAAAAACACCAAAAACCGTTTACGTACGGCTGAGGCATAGTTAATCGTTTCTAAATTTTAAGTTTCGGAATTTCAAACTTGATACCTGGATTCATCAAGTTCAGCAGAGCAGATGATTAAAATTATTGCTTAATCTTAAAAAGACATCATTGCTAATCACCAATTTAAACCTCTATTTAACAAACTTGTCTAAATAAACTAACGATGAAATAAATTTCGAAACCGAAAATAATACTTATAATGCATAAAAATCTACATTACCTTGGCCATCTTCTTTGAACACCAACTCTCTTTTCTCGGTTTCATTTTCATTTTTACCTCTTCTCCTGTTTTTACCTCCCTTTCCTATCAAAATAAGTTGAAGACATGATTAAAAACTCTATTAAATAATGCCTACTTCTTCAGATGGGGTTAAAGTCAAAATTAGAAGGTGGACACAAATAAACGGGGAGGATGCAAACATTTTAAATTTCTTTAACAAGTAATACAGTATTTTAAACATGGCTAGATTCGCAGTTATGGATCGATTTCGAATTTGCTTTCATATTCAGACATCATGGCAGAAGCTTTTTAGAAGAAAGTCATGCTACGATTGACTAACACTGATAAAACTAACTGGCTTCCGACGTGGCTCTCAGGCAGGGTCTTCCACTTATAATCCATGCACATTATAATTAATAGCTTTTTATTCTTACTAAACGGGAATGTCTAAAAGGATGTTGATAGTAAAATTATGCATTAAACATGGCTCGAAATTGTCAACATGTAATATATTAATTATGTTATAATACCTAAACAAATAACCTGAGGAACTGGCTCAAGGGTGACTGTCTAAATATGTTACGAACAAAATTTGTTTTGAAAAAAAAAAGGAAAATTTAATAGAAAATCGCTTGTCATAAGTCTAACTACCAAAATATCAAGTCCTAAAATGGTAATTAGAAATAAGGAATTCGATATAGATTTATTTCGAAACCTTGTTAAGTCTAAATTCATTCAACTTATTTTCCAGCAATATGTCTTTTACCAATGATCGTAGAAATCTAAATTAATGTTTGAATTAAATAAATACAATGATAACGAAAGCAAATTTTAGATCTTAGCAACATTTTACAAATCTGTGTAAACGAATTAGTCCAGAATACAATCAATAATGTATCATCTCAACTAACGAGGTTCAACAAGAACTACACCCATTTCTGGTTGCACTTTTTTAATGTAAACTTTAACGTTAAAAACCTCAAAATTAAGTGGATCCAAAAGAAATTTAAAGGTTAATTTTTTGTTTTTTTCAAGATTCGATTGCCTGTGAAAGCAGGCAGATTGAATTTATTGTGAAACAGGTAGGTTAAGAACGAATATACTTTGAAAAAAAACAATCTTTTAACTAATAGACAATTTTTTAACAAAGAGAATATAACCAAGCTAAGAAAAAAAGTTATTAGTTAACATTCACATATGGGTTTAAATTTAAGAATAATGTAAAATAAACACAATGTTTTCAAATGGTGCAACAAATACATGTAACAATAAATAATTATTTTTTTAAATTTCACATACTTACCCTTATTTTTGGGCATTTTTCAGTAACAAAATTTAGTTATAGTTCAAAATAGTTCAGAAAAACCACCAATTCACTAAAAATTAACACAATCCAATATTCATTGTGACTCTATACTGCACTAAAGGAAGTAACCTTTAAAGGCAATACCTAATAAAAGAATAGTTGTAATATATGTTTATCTTATTATAAAATAAGTGAAATAATAGCTTTTTTATGTTTTTAAGGATACAATTAATTGTTACCCATTTGTTCTCTAAAATTTATTATTAAATATTTATATGTTCTTCTTTATTATGGCAGTGGATAAAAGAGGAACAGATATTTAATTCAACTTACTTAAATTGGTTATTCATGACTCAAAAGTAAAATATACAAAGTGGAGACTTATTTAAGGAGTACAGAACGCGGTTTAAATAAATACACATATTTTTAAAGATTTGCATCAAAAATTTTGTAGCAAGAAAGAATTTCTACTAAAGCAGTCTTTGCCATCAATAGAGACAAAGAAGTAAAAATGCAACCTTCTTCATTTATAAGAACCTCTCATGTTCAGAGCTGGAACAGGTTACATTTTTCCATTTCAGAAGTGTGGTAATATCTTAATTACTGTGATCGAATTCGAAAAACTTAGTCACAATGATTGACAAACCGTCGCTAAAAAATCTAACATCTACAAAATTTAAAGGACCTCAGAGAGAACAGAATGAAGTAAATATTTATTTTTTTTTTAGAATATTTTTTGCATTGTATTTTTTTTTAACTTTTTTGCTTTTGCAGTTTTTGAAGTCATTAGGTTCTCCTCATCTGGAATCATTTAATTATTTATTAGAAGAAGGACTTAATCAAATGGTCGAACATTTAGTACCCGTTGAATTTGAGCATAATAATCATCGCATTAAACTCTGGTTTTCGGTAACATGTTTTTATTAGTAGATAATTTTTTTTGAAATGTTAGTTTTTAATTGATTATTTTCTTTTTACCTAGAAAGTTTGCATATTGCCACCAATGGTTCCTTCGAATATGATTGGTGTAAGAACTCAAGAACTCTGGCCTACAGAATGCAGACAAAGAGGAATTTCATATAGTGGAAAAGTTATAGTTGTTATTAATTGGGAAGTAGACGGAAAACCTCAGATTCCTCTGCAGAAAGAAGTTGGTTGCGTTCCTGTTATGCTGAAAGTGAGTGAACTCCAGATTCCTTGTTAACAAAACGTTATTGACAAAGTCAATACACTCTTCAACATTTTTTTTTTATGCTGTCTTTGTTAGTCACTATTGTCAGATCAGTATTCAAAAAGCTTTGATCTAAATTTGTTTATTTATGAAAGATATTTAATTTGATTTTCAATGTTTACATTTTTTTTTTTTGTAACAGTTGATATTTTATTTTATATTCCCACTCACTTGCTATGAATGTAAAATTCTAAAAGCAATAAAGATATATATATATATTTTTTGCTAAACTTTAGAAGGGTTCACACTTCCTTAATTTTTACAACTATTAAGTCTAAGATTTACTAATTTAAAAAAAAGGATGTTGCCTTCGTAAGTGCTAAGAAAGATGCTTAGAAATATCCGTATCTCTTCAGAAAAAACAAAAAAGTAATTAAAGCAGTTGTAGATAATTGCCAACGGTAATCTAAAACAAGTTTAACGGTAGTCACAATCGTTTCTTAATCATCGTTGAATGGATTTCTATTTTCGATTAGGTGTGGGCACTTCTGTTACTGTACTTTCCTTATGCTAATAAGCGTCTGCAACGTAGTAGTAGATGAAGGTATTTTAAATATAATAAATAATCTAGTCGTTTAGCCTTACGTGTGAGATTCCCTGTTGTGCTTATTGTCACATCATTCCCACAGAATTTTGGAATCAATTAATTGTACTGTTAAGTCCAATTTTGCAAGTAATAGAACAGCTAGTTTTTGTTTGAGGAAATTATAGCTATTGTAACTCGATGGTAGTGGCAATTTTTTACTTCATAGCTCTGAGTCCAGTATATTAGTAGAATAAGTATTCCTATAAAATTCTACACTTCTAATTAAATTAATGTATAGTTCTCATATTTATTTACAGAATAATGTTAGTGATATTTGGGAAAATCTGTGGCATGTTTCATTCCGCTTTTTTTCTAGCCTTTAATATAGCAGGCAAATTGGGACAGAAAAAATCCGTTATTTGGAAACAGCGGTTTTTAATCTCTATTATATTCTTTTAAAACTGGGGTAAATTAACAAATAAAATAATTGAATGAAAGGTGATATTTCGGTGCAAAATAATCAACATAATAAATAATTAATGATAAAACTAGATTATAAAACTTAAATCATGAAGTTACAACACTTTTATCACTACAATCCTGGTTTCCTCATTTAATTTCATTATTCGTTCTTCAATTCTTCAGAGTAAAGCATGCCATCTAGCTAATTTCAGTCCACAAGAACTTATAGAGCACAACGAACATGCTGACGAATGGGGTGGTTACTTTGTCGTAAAAGGCAACGAAAAGTTGATCAGAATGCTGATATTAACAAGAAGAAATTATCCAATTGCTGTTAAAAGAACCAATTGGAAACAAAGAGGATACTTTTTTTCCGACTTAGGTGTTCTTATCAGATGCGTACAAGAAGATCAAACGTCAACAGTAAGTCCTTTATTATTATTTGTACTGGAAATGATTATATTAGTAGTAGTAGTAGTAGCGTAAAATTCAATTTCGCTGCAAACTAAAAGTTATTTTGAGGTTCCATTAGATTTCTGTTTTGTTCTTAGTTATTAGTATACAATGAGTATGTGCAATGCGTAAGGTTGCTAATTCCAATACATTTCTCACATCTCTGCAGATAAATGATGTCCGGAACCAAAATAATAAAGCGCCAGAACACTTTTGTGCTGTAAATTATACCGATCGTGTTATTTTCATCTTTTTAATCCCAATAAAACGTTACATATCTCTATTTTAGATGTTCTTGATTATAATGTTCTCTTTTAAGTATTTTACTTTAAAGTAGTATATAATATTTTAGAATCATTTTATTTACAATCTTATTAATATTTATCTTAAAAACTTTATTTACAGAACAATGTGCTTCACTATGCGACCGATGGAAATATTAAACTAATGTTTAGTTATAGAAAATCTTTGTATTATGCACCTTTGATTCTAATGATTAAATGTCTGGTCGATGTGTCTGATGAAACAATATTTAAGAAAATGATGGAAGGTTTTGAACATAATCAATCTATGAAATGGTATCTACTTAGTTTATATATCTAGTACTCAAAAGTTTAGAGGTTCACCTAAAATAATAGCATAATAAAATAATGAAGGACTAGATATAGTAATAGTAATAATAAGAAACTTCTGAGTGGCACTTTTGTTTTTAAGGACTTTCTAAAAAAGTGATGGTATGTTATTGTTAGAACCTGAATTGTAGATTTTTAAATTTTTGAGATATAGTGAGTACAGTCTTTCCTCTAAAATTTTGGGTTACCTTTATAAATGTTTAAGTTACTCTACCATTTTTTAACAAATTATATTTTGGTCTCTTTAGGTCTGTGCTCAAAATGTTAAGAAGTTTGCACTATGACGGCATACATACTCATACAGATGCTAAAAATTTTGTTGGACAAACTTTTCGAGTTAAATTTTATGATTTACCTTCTTATTATACAAATGAAGATATTTGTGATTTCTTATTAAAGTAAATGTCTGTTAAAACTAAGCATTCATTTAAAAAAAAAAAAAATCATTTTGGTGCTGATTTATTTGTTTAATTTGTAGCCGTTGCATATGTATTCATTTAAAAGACTACCGAGATAAGTGGAATTGCTTAACATTTATGACACAAAAATTATTTTCCTTGACCGAAGGAGAGTGCGCAGTTGAAGGAGTAGATAGTGTTATGACTCAGGAGATTCTTCAGGCAGGACATTTATATCTTCAGGTGATAGAATTATTTATTTAGATTAATAACTATAAAACAATAAAATGTAAATATTGTTGATCCGATAAGGAAAATAACCTCATAAGGAAAATGAATGGTTCTGATAATCTTCAGAGTTGTAAACTTCAACCTACCAATTTTAATTTCAATTTTACGAATATATGTGATATACGAATATAGTATATGCACATACTCTCTTCCCGTTATAGATCCAAGAGCATTCTTTATTATAATTTTTTATATCCTTACCAAAAAAAAATAAGAGTTTTCGTATTTTTTGGAAACAAATATTTAAGTAAATGTTTTATTTGAAAATTTCTTAATTTTTTTAAGTTGATATTTTAGAGAAGCAGTATTGTCAATTATCTTATTAAATCCCATTTAAAATTTGTCGGTGATTCCAGTGAAATCGTATAGTAGTTGTTGACTCCAATAAATAGCTATTGATTTCGCAAGGCAGGACCGGATCGTTTTCTTTAAATCTAGCATTTTGGATTTTTCATTCTTACTCAAAGATGGGTTATTTGTTGCAAAATTTACTTTCAGATTCAAAGCTTCTAATTTGGTGTCATCGCATTATCTATTTATTGTGTGCATGTGAATGGCAATAGAAAAGTATATAATATCAAATATAATTATGTAAAATATCATTAATATATATTAAAGTTAATGCACATTATCATTAAATAATATTTTGGAATTCCAAGCTGTTGAGTTTTGGTTTTAACAAAGTTTGTCTCTGGTTGAAGCAATGGTTAGTCTAAGCGTAGAATAGATCGTTAAACTTGTTTGAAATTAGCGAAATATTTTGCAATGAAAGGTGGATGAAAAAAAACAAAAAGAAAAAAAGAGTTGTACTTCAATAAATCTTCATAGCTCTTGGTTCCATTAGGAAGAGTTTCTAAGAATGATTCTCGCGAATAACAATTCAAAGTATACGAGCATATATTATTTTTCTAATATTTACGTTACTAGATTTTTATTAGTCTGATATATATGTCTTTTGCAGACTCGTATTGTTATCTTATAAGAATTTTTTAATAATTGATTCAAGAGGTTATTTCATTTCTTTTTTCCAGGTTCTAAAAGAAAGGTTACATTTTTTTTTACAAAATTTTAAAAGTTCTATCATTAAAAGGCAAAGCGGAAATTTAAATCACGGTGAATAATTTTATCGTTACAAAAATTATAATATAAATTATAACATTGTATAGATATGTTTTCCATTTTCATTGCACTACAATAATGCAGTATTATGTTTTTTTAAGATGAAATTTCAACAGTTTTCAAAAAAATGGGAGGAATTGATGCGGCAATTGAAAATTTTTTAAGTACTGGAAACGTTCATTCTTCGTCTGATTTGGGATTAATGCAAGATAAAGGTTCAGTAAATTTTAAATTTTATTTTATGAATAACTTTCTTATTAATGATTTCTTTTAAACTTTAAATATCTTTGTCTCCTGATGCATGGAAGTCAGTCAAGAAAAAAAAAAAAAGTTATTTTTTGGGAACCTAGCATCATCATTTTTAATAATTTGGGAAATAACCTGGAAACTTCTCACAGATTCTTCATCGCTGGTAGTTTATGTAAAGTTTAGATTTTTCTATTAATTGCGCACATTCAGATCTATAACATTTACTTGAAAATTTGTCCCAAGGAAAATTCAAATGAGAACATTATTTGTGAGAGGGTGAAGGTACACTACCCTGAAAAATGCTTTTTCAGAATAATAGACGGTCTTTCTCATTAAATATATTTTAAAGGGGGGTTAAACTTTTGTTAAAATTCCGAGATTGAAGACACTCCCTTAACCTGAAGCTTCTCTCTATAAAATAGGTTTTTCATTTTCCTTAGTATTTTTTTTTTTTTTTTTTTTTAAATTTGCAATGATCTGGTTTCATCTGTATCACACATATTTAAATGATAAAAGTTGAATTGACATTGAACTCTTAGAAAGTAGTAAATGAATCACGTCTTGCAATATAAAATTTGACTTTTTGATGAATAAAAAAACCCTTCTTATTTAGAAACTTCTGAAAGCCAAACAACACGAAAATCTTGGCCGAGATTTCCCATTCTCTGTACTAATTTGAAGGATGACATACCTAAAGTCAGGAGTTACATTCCTTAGTCGTGAAGACAAAAGTTTAAAAAGTGTCCAAAAGTGGATTTTAGAAATATTGAGGATGGTCAGAAATATAGAAACACAAATATTTTTTTTTTCTCTAAAGTTGGGCCTATAGGAAGACCTGACTTTTGACTAAATTAACTTTTGAATTATTTTCATAAACAACCGATTACACCATATTTTACTAAAAAAATTGTATACATATTTTTCAAGGTCTGGTAATATTGCTTGAAAACGTAAACAGGATGCGATATATGGCACATTTTAGAGCTACCCACAGAGGTTCATTTTTCCAAGAAATGAGGACAACTGAAGGTCGCCAATTACTTCCTGATGCTTGGGGATTTATATGTCCTGTACATACCCCTGATGGTACACCTTGTGGACTTCTTAATCATCTATCTAAAGATTGTCTGGTATAGTATTTCAAAATTTAAGTAGAACATTTACTTATTACTCTTTAACAAAAACTTACTGTTTCAAAAGTTAAGTGCAAGAGTTGATTAAAAACAAAAGGTACACTAATCAGCAAGTACCCAACATTTCAATCCTACTCCAGTTCGTAATTTCAGTAATATCGTAACGTTCGAAAAAGAATGTGAAAAGCAAGTCTTGTGAGTGTACCCATTAGATTATTTCAAAATAGTTTCATTAGAATATATTGTCTAATTTAAGGCAATCACTATTTGCTAAAAATCCTAGTTAACAAGAAAACTTTAACTGCTATACGTATTTCTAAAAGTGTGAGTGTGCATATTAGATAATAAATATTAAATTGGAAATAAAAGTTAATAATCATGGTCGAAATCAATCGCATTCTACTTGATAGAGATAAAAGAGAAAGAGAAGTGATATCGACGAAAAGTGAACGAAAATTTTGAATTAATTTGAAAGATTTCTTTCAGATGAGACAGAAGTAGTTGAAACCGTCAGTTATTGACTATCATGCATAAACGTTCATTATATTTTGCAAAATATGTCGCACTTTGGAAAGTCAGAACAAGAACAGTTTTTTGAAAATGGCAACATTTTTTTCTAGAAATCTGTCACAAATCTACGTAGTTACGAAAATAAAAACTCTTGTAAACGAGGTTATACCGTATATTTTAAAGAAATTTTGGGAATTTGGGAAAGTAAAATTGAAAAAAATTGTCAAAGTTGGGTGTTTTTCACCGTTACGCTTTTTCGGCCAATTTTTGACAATCAACCCTTAGACAGCTGTCCTACCTGATAGTTTTAATTACTAATATAAACTGTACAAAAGCCATAATTTTATATTATATCAAATTTAATTTCTCATTTTTAACTTCGTATACTATTTTTTCAGATAACAACTAATCCTGATCGTAACTTAGTATCAGAACTTCCCAAAATATTAGCAACTTTAGGTATGCATCCTATTGATGGGATTGGTATGGTAGCCTCAAATAAATGTTATGTAGTAATGGCAGATGGAAAAGTTATTGGTAGAGTACCTCAAAACATTGCCAGCAGACTTGTTGATAAATTACGATTGCTTAAAATTAAAGGAGAAAAGGTAAATAGTTAAATAGTAATTTTAATAGTTTATTCTTTGTTTTAAATGGTTTTTATTAAAATAACATATCAACATTATTTTCCCTAAAAAAAAAATAAATTAAATGCAGGTTTCTAATCTGAGGTATCCGCCATATTTTATTTCTTTATTTTCAACTTATTTGTACTAGAAGTAAAGAAAGAAAAAAGAATGTTGATATTTTTCATATAATAATTATATAATTATTCAGTTTGAATTTCAACAGGTTCCGAAAACTCTGGAAATTGCATTTATAAAAAAGACGGAAGGAGGACAATTTCCTGGAATATTCTTGTTTACAGGCCCAGCTAGAATGATGAGGCCAGTAATTAATCTGGCTGCAAAACAAGTAGAATTAATAGGAACTTTGGAACAAGTTCAATTAGATATATGTACAACGCCTGAAGAGAATTATAAAGGGGTAAATCAAGAACGTGACAAAACTACCTGGACACTACTTTAATTATTTTATACTAATAATGTTACTAAATACTTTTTTAACAGATCACAACTCATCAGGAAATTTCAAAAACCAGTTTTCTCAGTAACTTAGCTTCTCTTATTCCAATGCCTGATTGTAATCAAAGTCCTCGAAATATGTATCAGTGTCAGGTAATATTTTTTTATAGTTACTTTTAATCTTCTAATTTTTTATTAAATGTTTATCAAAAAAAATAAATAAATCCAGATTTTTGTGTATTTGATTTTAAACACATTTAAAGCTTTTATAATTTTATAGATGGGTAAACAAACTATGGGAACTCCGTGCCATACATGGCACATCCAATCAGAAACTAAATTGTATAGGTTACAAACACCTGCTTCACCGTTATTTCGTCCAGCTCATTATGATAGAATAGAGCTTGATAACTATGCAATGGGTACAAATGCCGTTATCGCTGTTATTTCGTATACGGTAAGAACTTTTATTAATGTTTACAAGTAATTTTAAGCAGAACACCAAGATTAATGGAGATAATTTGTTCATGACTCCCTAGCAGATACAGAATCTTGTGAATCTGTAAGATGCTTAATTCGTTCTCTAAGCGAATTTATATTTATTTACTGTTTTTTAAAAACCTGATTTTCGGCATCAATATTATTTAATTTTTTGTTTTTAATTTAGGGTTACGACATGGAAGATGCAATGATCATCAATAAGGCGGCACTCGAAAGAGGTTTTGCTCATGGATCCATTTATAAAACGGAATTAATTGAACTTCAAGTAAGATATTCATAAAGGATGATTTTATTAATTGAAGCATTTATTTATTTTTTTAAAATTAATTCATGTAGCTGTATGATTTTCAGCAGGATATATTTGGTTAATAATTTTTGTTAGAATTAATGGATAATAGTAATTTCATTATCTTAAATCTTCATTAGCAGTGCATACAATTTGAATACGACAGGAAGATACACTCTTGCAATTGCAATTGGCAGCTTTTTAGTTGTGATTTTCTAATCACACAGTTGTCTACTTAGGACAAAATAGTCTTAGAGCAAGCAGTTCTCTTAAATTATTGAATGCACCGTACAAATGTCTTAGGTAATAAATCTTGTCAAGGGTCGAAAATAATTTTTCGTAGGATATGTGATGTAACGTGATATCTCGGGATATCTTTTTAAGGCGAGTAGACGCATTTAGTATTTTCTTTCAGCCCTTGATGAGCATATCAAATCAGTCACCCGGAAATAATGTCCAGTTCGTTTAATTTCCATTGATGAGTTATTTTTTAGTTTAGTCCTTATTCGTGGTTGATTGGAAATCGGAAAACTCACATGACGTGTTAATGCAATTAATAAAGCTCTGATTAACAAGTTTCTACATTTTAATACTGAATCTTTTGAACGTGTTTAGTTTCTAGTAGCGGGGACCTTCCAAATGTGAGTATATGTGGAATGGTTTCAAAATTTTTCCGTTCTTCAGAGAAATCATTATGTGTCCTTCCGTTAAAATCATTTTCAAAATTTGTCAAGAACGCAATGCTTACTTTTACAGCGGTAAGTGAAAATAAAAAGACAGCTAAATTTTCAGTTGAGAATGTGCACTTTTGAACTTTGTGGTTAAAATTTTTTATTATTACTAGAGCCTTGAAAAACTCACGTGTAAAAAGTTAAGCATGTTGCTAATGAGGAGGGCTTGTAAATATCCTGTTTTTAAATTAGTAGGTTCTTTTGAAGTTTAAAGCTTAGAATTTTGTCAAATAATTCGCCAAAAAAATAAAATAAAATAAGTACCGATACAATGACACTTAATGAGATTTTATCTTTTTATTTTCTGTAGAACAATTCGTCTTATTTTGGATTGGATCCAAATAAACCTTTCCTGAGTGCTACACTTGGTGAAGATGGACTGCCATTTCCTGGAGCTAAATTATGTGAAAGTGATCCTTACTATTGGTAATTACTCTCTCTTTATTATCTGAGAAATTTAATAGAAAGCGTAAACCAACTGAAATTTGAACATATTAATTATAAATACCATTGGAAAAAATAAAATAATATCACCCCAGCTAATTTGTTGTTTGAAATTTACCATTTTCTGTTGACTAATTTCGAATAAAAACCAAATGGCATTTCCATGAAATCTCCAAGTTCATCAACGATATTGGTTAATATTGACACTATTGTATTATGTAATAGATTTCAGCTAAACTTGTAGGAATGTTCTGGAGTTGTGAAAATAAATAGTTTTATTTTGAATAGCATTTGAGATTGATTCATAAGTCTTAAAATACTGAAAACTTCTTAGTAAAATTATTTTAATTTTAAGAAAACCAGAAATCAGAAAACTGAATAATTACGTCCCAGGTATTCATTAATATTTGATTTAATTTATTAATATATGATTTAATAAATAGTATTATTCCTTTCAGTTATTATGACCAAACTAAATCAAAATTTGTTGTTGGCGAGTACTCTAGTAAAGAAGAAGCTACTGTTGATCATGTTAAATTATGCGGAATATTTCCTGGGACCAAAGAACCTGTAAAAGCTTGCATCCTGCTCAGAATCCAAGTAGGCTCACTTTATTATTATTGCTTCTTTTTTTTTTAACCCTGTATAAAAGGTTCTAGAACCTCAGAGGAAGGTTTTTTGTTTCCTTAAGGCCGTAGTTTTGTCGAAAGATTATCTCTTTCAGTACCTTGAGTGAAAACAAATATTTGTAGTTTTGTAAATGGATTGGCTACAAGCCAAATACACCGCTACCTTGAAAGATCTGTTTCGGTGCCCTTATATGTTTTTGGTGTTTGTTAAATGTGTAAATAAGTGAATGTGAATGATGGGCTATAAAATTGGCATGTGGCAACGTAAAGAGTTGCATACACCAACTATCTTAGTCGTTCTATCTTATTGGATTGTGTGAATGTTTAGAGTTTCAGTGTATTTTTCGTGTTATTATGCTGGTATTTCAGCAAAGATGGTAAGATCTTGAAGACAGTCAAAACATTTCGCCCACGAGATGGCTCTAAGCCAAACTACTCGCAGTAATCTAGCATCTTCGATTAAAATCAAAGCTACAATAGTTCCGTTTTGGACCTGCCTTGAAAACTTCATCTAGTAAGCCATAATAGTAGAACCTGATATATTTTTCAAATAATAAAGTTTCATTCCTACAATTTGATTTCGGTGAATACGACTAAGGTTCCCTCTCCTTACTGTATCAAAGCTTCTTCTTAACTTATATATACATATTTCTAGCCATATGTATTATTGTTTTTGCTTAATTTCAAATGGTTTCTCGATATAGTAAAAACTTAAAAAAAAAAATCCTGAACTATTAGTAAACGGATTGCTTTATAATTGCTTAGTCATTTCTTAATTTAAGAAACCTCACAAGAGCTAGAGTTGAAGACAAAAAGTGTCCTAGATTGCTTGCTATTTCATCGGGCTAAGAAGATCCAAAGGTTATTTAAATTTACTTTCAGAATTTAAAGATGAAATAGAGCAAACATGACTTCGCATATTTGGTGAATTAGTTCGATGAAATAGAACTTTAGATAACAGAAAATACTAGCTACTTAAACGCAATATGTTCAAGGAAAACTTTTATGTGCATAATGTAATTAAATTCACTTTTATTACGTTCTACGTACTAGAGAAATCCAACTATTGGAGACAAATTTGCCAGTCGTGCAGGGCAAAAAGGTATTTGTAGTCAACAATTAGCAGCTGAAGATCTTCCTTTTACTGAATCTGGATTGATACCTGACATAGTCTTTAATCCTCATGGATTTCCCTCTCGTATGACAATAGGTAATCAACTTTCAATTAACAAAGAAGCAGGATGCTTAAGTAGCATTCTATTCAAATTAATTTTACCTAAATCATTTAAAACTCAACATTCATTTATAATCAACTATTTACTTTTTTAACTTGTGTTTTTTTTGGTTACAGCTATGATGATAGAATTTTTGGCTGGGAAATCCGCAGCTATTCTTGGTTCAGTGCACGACGCTACTCCTTTTGAATTTTCTGAAGAAGAAACAGCATCAGAGTATTTTGGAAACCTTCTGCAAGAATGTAAATACTTCTTCAAATTAACACGTTTTATTAATTACAGTACTTATAGGGTGTCCCGAATTTAAATGCCATAACTTCGGGAGCGTGTAGGGGATCGATAAACTAAAAGAAAAAGTGGTATAGAGATATGCTCGTTTTTGCTTCGTTTTGGAGAAAATCGCAAAAAACATAAAACGTAGTTTTTATTTCTGTACTTATTTATTACTTTTTAATTCATATTTATTTGTTCGCGTTGTCACTTGCCTAATGTAAATATTGTTTTGTTCAAAATATTTTGCCCTCTTGCAGCAATGACTCATCGTTCTGGCATTCATTGAAATCGTACACGGAAACAATAATATTCCGTTTTTTGGTAAAAGCTTTTTTGTTTGTTTACATTTCTGCCTTTCTCCTATAAATTCGTCAGTTACTCATCAGAAGCCATCGAGTGAATTACTTCTGTTACAATATGCCGCGTACATATTCTAACGTTGAATATGCTGATATGGTTTTCGTGTATGGTTTCTGCGACGGTAATGCTGTGGAGGCGGTGCGAGAGTATGCGCGCCGATTTCCAAATAGAAGAGTGCCGGATCGGCGAGTCATTACGATGACTTTTAATAGGCTGCGAGAGACCGGCTCATTTTCAATTCATCAAGATCCGTTAAGAGCAAGAAAATTGTATTCTGCACCATTTTGATAACAACCCTGAGACCAGCGTTCGGAGAGCATCAGCTGCATTACAAGTGCCGCGGCAGACAATCTGGCGAACTTTGAAAGATGATAACCGCCACCCGTATCACATTCAAAGGGTGCAGAATTTATTACCTGAGGATTATTTTAAGAGGTTGAATTTTAGTAATTGGTATCTTGAGCAATTTAATAATGATAATTCCTTTCCATCAAAAATAATGTGGACGGATGAAGCTACGTTTACAAGAAGAGGAATTATGAATCAAAGAAATTGTCATATATGGGCTGATGAAAATCCACGGGCTGTTAGGGAATGGAGGTTCCAGCATGAATTTGCTGTTAACGTTTGGCTCGGAATTTTGAACGAGTCTGTAGTGGGACCATTTTTTTTACCCCGCAGATTAAATGCAGCCAGATATACAGACTTTTTGGAGAACGAGTTGCTTAATTATTTAGAAGATATCAACCTGCAGCAACGCATCGAAATGTGGTTCCAGCTCGATGGGTGTCCAGCTCATTATGGCAGAGCTACTCGAGCTTGGCTAGACAACCATTATCCACGAAGATGGATTGGACGTGGAGGAGTAGTATCTTGGCCACCCCGATCGCCTGATCTGACACCACTGGACTTTTTTGCATGGGGTCTCCTGAAGCAGGAAGTTTATTCGTTACCAATCAACTCAAGAGAGCAATTACAAGACCGAATCGTGGCTGCAGTACACCAAATATCACCAAATCAGTGTTTGGCTGCAACACGAGCTGTCCGTACTAGATGCAATGCTTGCATTGCTGCAAGAGGGCAACATTTTGAACAATATTTACATTAGGCAAGTGACAACGCGAACAAATAAATATGAATTAAAAAGTAATAAATAAGTACAGAAATAAAAACTACGTTTTATGTTTTTTGCGATTTTCTCCAAAACGAAGCAAAAACGAGCATATCTCTATACCACTTTTTCTTTTAGTTTATCGATCCCCTACACGCTCCCGAAGTTATGACATTTAAATTCGGGACACCCAGTATTTGTAGTACTAAAGTTTACAGTACAAATGAAAATGTTATAATTAAGGGTTTTAATGCAACTAGTTGTTATAACTTTTATGGCACATAGAGGATGTACATTGGAATTTAATCTTGAGAATTGTATGCATCCGTATTTTTTTGTATTGTGTATTATCGAAGATTAAGGCATATGGTATCAACTCTTCGGTTTGGAGAAGTTGGTACATTCGCAGACAAAATTTAAGACAGTAGATTAATGCTAACAATATTATTAATCTAGCAATGCAGTATTTTGCAAAAACATTATATTAAATAATGTTTAAAAGAAAACTTATTCCAGAAATATTTGCCCGAATTAAGTAGTTTTAATGAGTTTGAACCTTCAAGGACTTTCCAAGGAAACAAAAAAAAAACCTTTTCCTTTATAAATTTGTTTATTTTTAACTATAAACTTTTCAGGTGGTTATAACTTTTATGGTACAGAGAGGATGTACAGCGGTATTAATGGTTGTGAATTGAATGCATCCATATTTTTTGGTATTGTGCATTATCAAAGATTGAGGCATATGGTATCAGATAAATGGCAGGTAATGGAGCAGTAATAAAATAATTAATCATAAGTTATCCATTCAGTTAGAGATCATAAAAAAAAATCGTATGCTCGGTTTATTTTTTTGAAGTCTCATATTTTATAGCTGAAGGAGAAGATTGTGGTCACATAAATGTGCTCTTTCAGCTTAAAACTAAGGCCTATCTTGTATTTTTTTGTTTTAATATATGTATATTATTTATGTTTTAAGCGCTACTTCAGTTTAATGATAGTTTTAACAGTCTAAGAGAAGCCTCCGCATGGCTCATGTTCTATTTCTTGTGTAAACATAACGTTTCATTGTACTTTTAATAAAATATCGTTTCTTTAAAGGTTCGTAGTACAGGTCCTGTAGACGTTTTAACTCATCAACCTGTAAAAGGGAGAAAACGTGGTGGAGGTATAAGATTTGGAGAGATGGAACGTGATGCTTTGATTTCTCATGGAACTGCATTTCTTTTACAAGATAGACTCTTTCATGGTTCTGACAAAACTCTTGTAAGTTGCTGCAATATAATTTAAACATAATGCCTATAATTGTTTTTTCTCACATAAGATTTGATGTTATTTTTTTGTTCCATAAAACAGGCTTTAATTTGTCGTACCTGCGGTACTATTTTGGGTCCAATACTTACAGTCAGTTCTCAGAATGATGAAACTACAAATCACACAGTAAATTGTAGAATATGTGAGAAAAAAGGAAGAGTAGAAAAAATTGAAGTACCGTACATTTTTAGGTATCTTGCGGTACAACTTGCTTCAGCGAATATTAAATTAAAGTTGCAGATTGATGGAAGCTAGCTGAGTTTATTGAATAACATGTATTCGCTTTTAACTGTATTTTTAACTTGTTTTTGTAAATAAACTTTTTACATTTCATCTTTTTTATTTCTTGTAAGGAATTTAAAATACTGGAGATGTGGTGTGAATAAGCTATTAAATTTCCTCTTGGAAATAATGTGTAAGTAAAAAAAGAATTTCAAATTAATAAACAAAAAAATCTATCACTTTTCGTCTTATTTTAACTTCTGCTATGCGATTTTTCTGGTTTCTTAGCAAAGTTTAAATTCATGATATTTCCCATCAGATTCGCAACATCTTACAATATGATTTCATATTAATTCCCAATATTTATTTTGGTATAATGGCACTTTCTGCTCAGCCGTTTATCGTAAAATTTGAAATCTTATTTACTCATAGAATCATCTTCCTTAGTTTATCAAATTACACTTATAAATGAAAATGACAGAGAGAGAAAAAAGATTCTAAAGAAAATCATTTCCTAAAGAATGTTTCAAACACATGTGCGATGGGCATATAAAGTTTTAAAAAACTGTGGAAGCTATTCTTTTGAAACTTGATAAAAAAAAAAAAAATGGATAATCAACTAATAAAAGTGGAACTACCAATTGAATGTTATGTCTAATAGCTAATTGCGGGGGGGTCCTTTAATAAAAATATTAATTTTGAACTTTTCTCGTTTTTAAGTTATACTGACTGCACAGGCACACGAAAAATATACTAAGATCAAGTTAAGAAACCACATTTAAGGGCTTAGGGACCTCAAAACGGATTTTCGATAAACACTCAAAAATCGATCAAGCCAAGTAAAAAAAAAAAAAAAGTATTCGCACAATAAAATGTGTACGAAAATTTGATTTAAATTAAAAAAAAGACGTACCCAACGTTTTTTACAAGGTGACTGTTATCTGGTTGTTTTAGATTGAGGTAAAATGCAGATAGGAGTCAGGGTTAACTAACTTACAAGGCCAAAATTTGTGACATACATTGACGCATAGAACACGTACTCATTTTTTTTGGGTGGCATTGAAAAAACTTTCAGAACATGTGGTGAAAGATAACAATATTAATCCGGTGGTTTAATAGGGCAATTCTATTAATACTGTGTTAAACTTGCAATGTTTGAAACAGAAATTTTTTCTAAATATTTTTCCGTAAAACCAGCTAGAATAATTACCGCAAAAAGCATCGTGATTTAAAATATTTTAACCAGATTTTTTTTGTTTCACAATACAAATGAATAAAAAATAATTTCTACTTTAAACTTTTTGGTAGAAAAATCTTAGTTTCATTTTTTATTAGGTCATGCCCTACTTGACGCTTGTTTTATTTAAAGATTTGGAACTTTTCCAGCGAAAATTCTATATCAACGCATTTGTTATGTAACTAGTTCATTTTTACGTTTCTGTACCTATAATTATCCACCTTCAATGAAATTTACACTCAAAAAAGGAAAAAGGAATTAAAAATAATAAGAAGAATATTAAGGAAATCCCTCCTTTGTTTTTTATTTCAACTAACAACAAAAGTGTTCTCAATAAATTAAAAGTCCAATATAGACAAGTATTAAATACTTAGTACACATATAATGTGAAACAATACCGTGCTGCAATGGCAACTCTTTTTTTTAAAGGAAAAACAGAGTAAAACTGTACAGAAATGACTTTCATAATAACCCGAAGTTAAGTCTTTCGCCTATACGGGATTTCATTCACTACTTAGAATTACCACACCCTACTTTGTTGCTTGTTCAAGATAAGCGATGAGATCAGCACGTTCTTGTGGTTTTTTAATGCCGGCAAATACCATCTTAGTTCCTGGGATGAATTTCTTTGGATTTTCTAAATATACGAATAATGTGTCTTTACTCCACGTAATTCCTGAAAAAAATTATGAAAAATATGTAATTCTTATGATGTAGGAATAAATTTTTAAAACAATTGTACCATTCATTTGGTTTAGAAAATCTTAAGCATAATTTCCAAAATCATGGAAATAAATTTAAATAGTTTCTGTATTAATTTTTTTTTTTTTTTATCTAATATTAATTAAACTCACGTGATGATGCAATATTAAATGAAAAAATGATTATCCAATACCTTTCGATACATTGGCTTCAGAATAGGCAAAACCTGGTGCTTGACCAGTTTTCCTGCCAATTAATCCGTTGAGGTTGGGTCCAACTTTGTGTTTTTCATTCTTCCCTACCGTGTGACATTGTGAACACTTTTGTACAAAAACCTTTAAAAAAAAAACAAGAAATGAAAAAGTGATCTTTGCAAATTTGATAGAGCACCTAAAATAAATTTATTTACATTACCTTCTTTCCCTTTTCAGCATCACCGGCTGGAACACTCATTGTGAAATTAAGTTGTTACTGGAATAGCGGATTTTCCTATAAAGAGAGAATTTATAGTATAACTGATTACACTCATACTTAGTAATCTAATTTAACTCACTGCGGCCTTGAATATAAGTACTTCGGAATAATTTTGAAATCTCTATTTCTAAATATTTTCCGAACTGATAAAATAACTTTCCAAGAATAAATAACTTAATATTATTTTACATTTAAAATAACAATTACATGAATTATATGCAAGTGTGAAATATATTTCATTAGATAAATATTTAAAAAATGCCAAATAAGTTTCTGAACCTACCTCAAAATTTCAATCTCTCTCAAGAGATATCGCTCTTTAACTTTCCACGGTAGCTAAAGACACCACACTTCTGGTTACCAATCAATGGCAAATGATCGCACCAAATGGTTATTGAATCACTTAACCTATTTATCTTAAGTTTGCAATGTTGCAAATATAACCAAAAAAATTTTTTATTAGTTTTTGAATAAATTCTAAACATGTATTTAATATTCATAATTTCAAATGAAAATTATTAAAATAAGTTAACTTCATCGTCTTTTAAAAAAGATGGGTAGCATTTATAAACTCCAAATTTTAGAGTTCAGAAGGCTGTGCTATATAAATGTTACTTTTTCATTTAATTTTAGTATACCAATCGAGATAATTAAAAATGAGTGGTGTGTTGAAACTATCATCAGTGCTAGTGAAAAATGTTTCTCTCGTAAGCACATTTACTTTAAAAATAAATTTAAAATGCAATTTATCTAGTATCTAATTTTAGTACATCTGATCAAAGGATATAACTTAATTTATTTTTTCTGTTAAAAAATTTCTTGATATAATTGCTTTTGTTCTTACCTTAATTATCTTCCATATAGAAAATAAAAGTAGAATATACGAAACTAGAACTAGATATCATTTATGAAATACATGTTAAGATCTATAGATCACCTCAGAACAGTATCTTTACTAGCGATAATTGAGATATTTTAAACATTAGTGACATTAGTTGGGAATTTAAATCATTGGGTTCCAATATTTTGATCGTAATTGCCCATGTAAGAAACTTTATAAGTAGCAAGAAATCAAAAATATTGATGGTGTTCTGTGATGAACTATATTTTATCAATTATTTTCGCTTAATATTTTTTACTTCATGTAAGAACGGTGAAAGTCTAGGTCTATAATTTGGTAAGCCGCTTCAGGGTAGATTTCACCATCTCTATGAGTGTTATTATTATACAGCCTTTAAAGTTCTACAGTCATATGTAAATAATTTATTTTGTAATAAATATTGTGAGTGGTTTAGTTAATATATCTGTAAAGAACAAAGTTGTCGGTGTTGAATTTTCACCGGTGAAGTCATTTTGTTATACTTTAGTATAGTGAGTACCTTGGAAATAGGGGCGAATAAAAGTTATGCCTTTATTTTTTCATGCAGGCCTATGTCAAACTGTCCAGTTAGTTGTGGTCGGAGGCGACTAGCAAACTGGGGGGGGGGGCAAATAGTAATGAAGTTATTGTTACAAAAATTGAGTATTTATTTTTGTATACGAGTAAAAAAAAGTAAAGAAATCCTTATTTATAAGGCTGATGTTGAAGATTAAGATGTATACGTTAGAGAAAGGGAGTTGACCGTAATGAGGTTGCTATTATTGAGAATGGTGCCACCTAAAGTAGACTTAAATCATGAATATTATTTATTTCTCTTGTTTCTATCGTGAAGTTAACGTGCAGAATTTATTAATTGGACTAGATAGTGATTGTGCCTTAACGAAAAATTTCTTACCAAAACCAAATTTTTTTAATTTCATTAATTTGTTACAGAAATCATTATGTCCAGCAGCTTCAAGTATCCGAAGACTACACATAACTCCAAATGCCGGAACTACAAAAACAGGAGGAAAAGTAAGAATAAATTGTTTTAACATGTTTTATATATGAAGGAACGGCTTTGCTAACAGTCTAATAATTTTTCGCTTTGAAGTGATTTCATTTCTTATCAGTTCTTGAGATAAGGGAAAAAGCACCTGTTATGCTAATCGTTATAATGCCAGTTTAGCATTTCCTCAGTGGTTTTCTGCATTTATAAATTAAAAACAAATACAGTAATATGAAAATAATTTTACAATTGAAATAAAATTAATTTATGAACGTTTTAGGCAAAACTCGATAAGACGTAACAATTTTTTTATATATTTTTATTTCCTTACTGCTGGTAAGAGAAAATATTACCATCATGCCCTATTTTAGGTCGAATTTTCACCAGAAATATATATTTGTTTTGAGGTGTATCAAAATCTAAAAAATTAAACACTAACAAAAAAGAAATATCGCAGAGAACTTTAAATTACCACCCTTAAAGGCATAACTATTGTTTTTAATAAATAGCCATTTTTCTTTTTTTCATCACATGCAAGATTGTATTGCGACCATGCTAAATTTTCGAGATTGAGTTATCACCAGGAAAATTCTTTTTGAGGTGCTAGAGTAAAAAACAAAAAACTAAAAAATCGAAAATGATCTGCATGTTTTCAACATATATCAGAAATGAAGAATTGTAAAAGCTGAAATTTTATATTTAGATTTTGCCCCTATAGGGTATCTAGCGAACGAAATCCTAGAAGTATTGACTTGTTTGATGTTTTAATTTTTTTAAAGACACTTTCAAAGATTTTTCGTAAACATAGTACTTAAATTTAGCGCGTGCAGGTCCATAACTTTCATTTAAAAACATTGGCCATTAATTTTTTTTTTTTTTTTTTTGGCGCATCAACAGCTGAGGTCATTAGCGCCCGGAGCTTTTTCCAGTGCACTGCCGGCCTCCGGACAGTGTTCTCTCGTTACAGACAACACTGTCCATCACCGGACAGTGAGCTGTAAGAAGCTCCTAGGAAGAGAAAATCTAAGGGTCAGCTGCTGGATTCGAACCCGGGACCTCCGCGTGGGAGTCCAGTATGCTAACCTCATAGCTAATCCCTTCCCTATTAAAATTTTATTAAGACTACTTCTGGAAGAGGAGTTGTTTCGCTTCCCTCTTCAGCATTTTCTAGTGTAATGTTTGTTTCTGCTCTAATTTAATATTAATTAAGGGGTAAATGAGTAGCTAAATTTCCATTGTTAAGAAACTGAACTCTGTATACTCACGTATAAACATCAGTTCAAATTGAATTTGAAAAGGATTGTGGTAACTTTAAAATGTCATTACTGAAATTTCCGGGAAATTCTGAATTAGGTTGATGAAATTTTGAGTTAGCTGAAAAGTTTCTAACCATCACGGTATTAGAGTAAGATAAAATTATAAAAGTTTTCTCACCAGACTTTTTTTTTTATATTTATATTCCACACGCTGCTTAAATTACTTTGTTTAGATTTCTAGTGAATACCCTGTAATCGATCACACATATGATGCTGTTGTGGTGGGAGCTGGAGGAGCCGGATTACGAGCAGCATTCGGACTTGTTGCCGAAGGTTTTAAAACTGCAGTAATAACAAAGCTGTTTCCCACTAGATCTCATACCGTAGCAGCTCAAGGTGGTATTAACGCTGCTCTTGGAAATATGGAAGAAGATAATTGGTTATGGCATATGTAAGCCTGCTCCAATATAACTCATTTAAATTTTAAAATAATTAGTTAATACTTTAAGTTTTAACTCTTATTTTTTAATGGATTAACTTAGGTACGATACAGTGAAAGGCTCTGATTGGCTTGGTGATCAAGATGCTATCCATTATATGACTAGAGAAGCACCACATGCTGTCATTGAGTTAGAAAATTATGGTTTGTAGTAAGTTATTTTGATTGAAGTATTTTTACCAATATGATTCGATATAATTTTGCACACTGTTGACTAGGAATGCCGTTTTCAAGAACACCTGAAGGTAAAATTTATCAACGTGCCTTTGGAGGACAGAGTTTGAATTTTGGTAAAGGAGGACAAGCTCACAGATGTTGCGCTGTGGCTGATAGAACAGGTCATTCTCTACTCCACACACTGTATGGTCAGTCGCTAAGGTATATAATTTCAGATTATCTTCCATTATTTTTTTAAAATCGTATTACTAAAAATAATGGATCACATCGAAGAGGAAGATTACATTGAAAAACCTTTACTTAAATATATTACTATTTATTTAGGTATAGTTGTAATTATTTCGTTGAGTATTTTGCAATGGATCTGCTCATGGATGGAGATAAATGTGTTGGAGTAATTGCGATATCTCTTGAGGATGGAACATTGCACAGGTTTCATGCTAAGAATACGGTAATTTATTTTAAATTGAAAGTTTTAAAGATTAACCGAGTAATTAATTCACACTCAATCTTTTCTTCTTCAATTTGAAAGTTAATTTTTGCTGCTCATACTTGCATTTTTAGATACTTGCAGCTGGAGGCTATGGCAGAGCATACTTTTCTTGCACCTCAGCCCACACTTGTACAGGTGATGGGCAGGCTATGGTAAGCAGAGTAGGTTTACCTCTTCAGGATATGGAATTTGTCCAGTTTCATCCCACAGGTAAATACTTTCAATTCCAATGTTAAGATCATCTACTGGATCCCAATATTCTGCCGATTGATTTCGTCTCTAAAACATTGGGAGTAAAAAAGTTGTCGCATGGACAATTTTAAGCACAGTATTCAAACAGAGTTGTCAAATGGCCAAAATCTAATTTTAAAAAAAGTTGTAAAATCTGAAAGGAAGAAGACGAAAAGAGTAGTAAATTTTGTTCAAAAAGAATTTTAAAGAGATGGAAAGATTTTAAATGGCAGATTAAGTGTGGCACTCCTTCAAATCTCTTTCATATTTCTTTTCTAAAATCTATAACCTGAGTGTGATTAAACTCATAATTTTACATGCTTGTAACTTTAATTTATATTAAGGTTGTTGTCAACATAAAAAAGGTTATTTTTTTTCAGTTTATAGATTTGTTGCAGATGTATTAATAATAAATTTAGGGAAGGGATTAGCTATGAGGTTAGCATACTGGACTCCCACGCGGAGGTCCCGGGTTCGAATCCAGCAGCTGACCCTTAGATTTTCTCTTCCTAGGAGCTTCTTACAGCTCACTGTCCGGTGATGGACAGTGTTGTCTGTAACGAGAGAACACTGTCCGGAGGCCGGCAGTGCACTGGAAAAAGCTCCGGGCGCCAATAACCTTGGATGTTGACGCGCCTTAAATCATAAAAAAAAAAAAAAAAAATTAACAACTGTTTTCAAATGCGGTATTTTTATCAGTTATCACTTTAAAAATAAAATTAAGAGATTATAGGTATGTTTCACCTTCATGTAGAGGGTCAAGATAAAAATAATTTTCTGGTAGATTTTCCTCAGAGAATTCGCAAAATTAAATAAGAGATTTTACTGACTCTCATTGTGGATGCAATCTCTTTAGTTTTCCAAGTATTTCTGGAATTCGTCTCGTTCAGATATTTTTTTTTTTCAATTAAATATAATTTTATTAAATTTTGAAAAAACTGACAAATCGCTAAACTGATCGGTTGCAAACAAAAGGAGCCAGGGATTCATTTGTTCACGGTTCCCACAAAAGCTTAAGAGGCCATCATAAATACTTCTGAAGTCTTCTGTCGCTACAGCAGAAGTAAGCGTGAAACCCCAGAAGCGGTTAGATTAGTGGTAGCGTTCTTCTACTCGTCGTGTGTCGAACTCTTTTCCCTACCTACCCTGCACTTGCACTGATAAAGAACAAAAGTACTAATGAAATTATCGAGACAAAGGATTGTCTTTTCAAAATAACTATCTTCAAATAAAGATCAGTATGATAGTTCCGAACAATTTTTCATTTCGTAAAAAGTAAAGTATGTAATGCCTATTTTTTCATCCAACTAACTACCAAATTAGGTTTCGTGGGCGGATGGATTTGTCCCGTTGTCATTCTATAGTAAAGTAAAGTAATCACCTTTTTTTTTCAGGCAGGGCTTAACGTCCAACTACCAATTAGGTGTCGTGGACGGAGGCGACTAGCAAACATACTTTACTATAAATTTATTTTTATTAACCATTAAATAAAATCCAAGGCGTAAGACCGGGAATCGAACCCAGTACCACAATATATATTAGCTTCGCAGGTCTCGCCTCTAACCGTTCGGCTACCGTGGTGCCTGTCATTCTATAGTATTTTAACAACTTTTATTCTTCAATTATTAAGTATATTTTTTGTGAAATAATAATAATTTTTAAATATAATAAAATGTTGCAGGAATTTATGGAGCTGGCTGTTTAATTACTGAAGGGTGCAGAGGTGAGGGAGGTTATTTGGTCAATTCACAAGGTGAAAGATTTATGGAACGTTACGCCCCAGTTGCTAAGGATTTAGCTTCTCGAGATGTGGTTTCTAGATCAATGACTATAGAAATTCGTGAAGGAAGGTAATCTCAATATTTTTTAATTTTAGAACAAAGCTGATAGCTTAGGATCTTATAGAAGTTTTGCTGTACATTGTAAAATGATCTGCTAAGATTTACACACACAAAAAAATGCTTTGAACAAATTGGACCATTCTTTTCAGTTTAAATGCAGAATATGTAAGTATTGGAATAGCAGTAATACGAGTATCTATATAGCGTGTTGTTGAAACTGATCGAATCCATGTACATAATTATGTACACCGAAACTGTCTTCTGCAAATCGTATATTCTGTGATACATTATTTATTATAACCCTTTGGCGACACAATACTCTTGATTACTATACAAAATTATATTATTTTTTGTATGATTAATCCTTACTTTAAAAAAAAACTTTTTTTATAAAAATCCATTGATATTTCTCTGGCTACTGTGGCCTACCACAAACCTAGATTTAATCTGGAGCTCAGTGAATATCTGTTGGAGCATTTATATCTCGTTGCGCCAGCTCCATGAAGACACAAACCATTCCGAGTTTTTTTGGGGATAAACCCCAAAGAAAAAATTTAAGATTATTTTTCACTAACATTTAAACCATACTGCCGAATTCGCTATTGGCGCTGAAAGAAATGACAGTGCAGACAACCACGTTATAATTTATGGCAGGCCCACACCATATAAGTAATATTCTTTAATATTTAAGGTTTTCTTGGAAATTTGTCAGTTAGAATATAAATTATGGCATCAGTAATCGTGATTTTACTTATCGTTTTTTAATTTTATGTGTTTTTTTAATAGAGGCGTTGGTCCTGAAAAAGATCACGTTTTCCTTCAACTGCATCATTTACCTCCTGAACAGTTGGCATCTAGATTACCAGGAATCTCAGAAACTGCAATGATTTTTGCCGGAGTAGATGTTACCAGGGAACCTATTCCTGTGCTACCAACTGTTCATTATAACATGGGTGGTGTTCCTACTAACTACAAAGGACAGGTAACGGTTTTATCTCTCTTTCTCCAACCTTTTAAATAATGTGAAACTGAACTAGTCAAAAGTAGCAATAAATTTCATTGAATATCTGGCAATAGAAAGATGAAACAGCTGTTAATTTACTTATGTATCTAGTGAATTTTAATCCCTTTTTTTTAATTGCCTCTATTCTGGAATTACGACAACTTGAAAACCTGTTATTTATTTCCATGAGTTTCTCCTCATACTGAATTTCCTTGGCCTAAAGAAATATTTCATCCTTTTACATATTTCTATAAATGAATCCTTCAGAATATAAAATTTTAGAAGTATACTTTAACGTGGATTTGAAAATCTTGATTTAAAAATTAAGGAAAAACACATGCATTAATTTTTTCCCTTACAAAATTCTAAAACATGATTATTATTTAATATTAAAAAATAAATAAATAAAAGTTGAATTATTATTTTTCACCAATGAACTTCAGTCCAAAATCTTAGGGTATTTAAAAGAGTGATTATTTATATAAACTGAAAATCTGTTTTATTTATGTTTTTTAGAGGAATGGTTAGCATGTACGTACACCCTAATTTCACAAATCTTTGGGTCATTTACATTCTCTTCTGTTACCATACCCGATGTGACTTCTCTACTTCTGCACCCCATATACGTAGATCTGGGCCTTTCTATTTTTATTTTTGCTTTAATTTCGCATTTGTAAATGGCAATTCTCTTTTCACCCATTCCAATTGTCAGCCCTATTTCAGCTGCTTCTCTTCGATAGTTTAGAATATTTCCATTTATCTGTATCCCTCTTTTAATATTCACGATAGTGTAATATCTGCCCAACTTCTCAAGAAGTCCGTTTCAGTATAACAGTCTTTTGAGTTGTTTAGTGCCTTTTGGGCACATTTTTGCTTTATTAACGCATTTAATAAGCCAGTGAAACGTCTAGCCCTTCCCTTCCTTCTGTTAAACCATCTTTACTATAGACTTTAGATTCTGGATATTTAATAGTATGGGACGCCTTCAGCTCACCATACTGTAGAATCGTTAACAAAACTATGTGTTGACGTTTTACTGATCCATTATGCGAAGGCCTCTATGCTTATATTTTTATTTTCCTCAACGTTCCTTAAGCAACAACCATCTGATCATCCGCCAAGAGCAGAATGGTTATAAAAATATTGAACGTATGTATATACCTAAAGATATTTAAGGCGCTACGAAACTAAACTCGCAGAGCTGTGATGCGTAATAGTAGTTCTGTATTCGATTCTCAGTTTGGGCCTTGGATTGATTTAATGGTAAATATGAAAAGTTTGTAATAAATTATTTTGCCAGTTGCGTCCGTCTACGATATCGTATTTGGTAGTTAGGTGTAAAGCCCGTAAACAAAAAATAGACCATTACTTTACTTGTAGGCAGATGTGGAGAAACAATTGAGTCAACTTGTTCGAATACATTACTTCGAAGATTAGACGGAAATAGTGTATAATTAAAGGATACAAAAAAATAAATAAATAACTAATATAAAAATATCTGATTAACTAATATCCTTTTAATGAGGTTCCCTACAAACTAATAGCGTATCTAATAAATTGTTTTGTTTAAGGTCCTTATGAGAAAAAATAACGAAGATTGTGTGGTGGAAGGACTTTATGCAGCTGGTGAAGTATCATCATCTTCTGTCCACGGCGCTAATAGATTGGGAGCGAATTCTTTATTGGATTTAGTAGTATTTGGTAGAGCTTGCGCTAAAACGATTGCTGTGGAAAATAAGCCTGGTGAAAAAGTATCTGATTTACCAAAGGTAATTCATCATCATTATTAACTTAATTTAATTTGTTACCCTTCAGAATTTGAAACCTCTGGCGCTTAGAGCCTTTTTTATAGCGTTCCCGTCCTCCAGACTGTGTTCAACTTACAGAGGATACTGACGCATCACTGTTAAGTGTGCTACAAGACGCCCCTAGGAAGCTGGCAACTGGTTACTCGAAACCAAAATCTTCGTGTGAGAGTCCATTGCATTAACCGAAACCATGCCATTATACCTTCTGTAATTCGTGAGCGATTTTACTAATACTGAGGAGAGTCTGCCACCCGATCCCGTATTTACCCTGTGATAATTTCTCTTACCTTTAGCATATCTTACTGTACACGAGCCGTTTAGTTTAGAGATGCAGTGCCATATTATCATTAATCTGATTATCTTTGTTTCAGAATGCGGGAGAGGAATCTGTAGCAAATTTAGATCATTTACGTAGAGCTGATGGTGAGTTGCCGACAGCACAGATTCGATTAACGATGCAAAAAGCTATGCAGAGGGATGCTGCAGTTTTTAGGACTGGTGAGACACTTCAAGCTGGCGTTAAAAATTTGATGGAGATTTATAAATCGCAAGAGAAACTAAAGGTATTTTTCCATAAATTTGTTATTAAAGTTTGCTTCTAAGCATTTATTTTTATTTGATTTTGTTTATATTTTGCCTTATGTTTTTAAGATATTAATGTAATATGTATTAATGTAAATGCGGCCAAAACTATTCTACTCTATAATATCTATCTGTTAGCTAAGTTTGACAATTTAATTATTTCCTTTTTTATGTTTTAGGTCTGTGATAAAAGCCTTATTTGGAATTCAGATCTCGTAGAAACTTTGGAATTGCAAAATTTACTTATTTGTGCAGTTCAAACAATTGTAGGTGCTGAGAATAGGAAAGAATCTCGTGGTGCCCATGCAAGGGAAGATTTTAAAGTAAGTAATTTTTAGTTATATTTCTAGAAATGACACTACAGACTAATATTTTCTCTGTAGCTTTTGGTTTTGCTTTTAAAAAAAATCAAACAAACAAACAAAACACATTTTTTAGCTATCAAAGTTGCAGGGCTAGGCCATAACAGTTCCCGATGGGAAATAAAAAGCGTTAAACTTAAAAGCTCTATTAAAGCTTATTTTCTTATATCTTTCATTCTTATTCATTTTTAGGAGAAATCGTTATTAAATAAATAAAATAATTTAATGGGTAAATCAAAACAATATTTTTATTCAATATTAGGGATAATTCCTGTAAGTAGTTCTGCGATTCACCTTTAGATGATTTTTGTATTACTCTGCCAAATGGGAATGTAACAGATGTTTGCTGCACATTTAAATTGATGAGCCCAGAAGGGTTGTTTTATCCACATACAATAATAACAGTTATTTTACATATTTTAATCAATTTTATTTAAATAATAATTACAATCGATAGCTCACTCATAATTTACTTGTAAAACTTTGTATTACAGTTGAGGATCGACGAGTACGATTACTCTAAACCATTAGAAGGACAACAGAAAAAGCCATTAGATCAACATTGGCGCAAACATACTCTAGCTACTATGAATATAAAGTCGGGAGAGGTAGGTTGCTTTGGTTTGTTGTTGCAATATTTATAAAGAATCCCTTTGCAGTAAATTTAAATAATTTATTTTTACCTTTCCAATGGTCAGGATATTATTATCAAACCTTTGCAGTTTTTAGTAAATAAAATTAAGTCTTGACGACCAAGTTTAAATTAAATTACTCGGTTTTATAAACACAATGTTTTCGTAGTAAGTTTTTTCTATTTATATACTATATTTCTGTTTACCAACTACGTTTACAGGTTTTATCTTGAGTACCCTTTCTATTTTCGTTAATGATTATTCCCGCTAATGAAAAACTGATTTAAACCGAGATAAATATAGCAAATTGGGCGCTTTAGCGTCTATCCTTCGCCACTTCCGAAATGAATGTATGTGACAAAATTAACGCACTTGTTTCTAAGATGTCTGCAGACTTCTGGTTCAATATAATAATAATAACGAAAAGGTGAAATAGCACGTAAATCAGATTCGGAGATACTTTCCAATTTTTTAAAGTATTTATTCGTATTTTGGGTTAAATTAAAACTTAACGTAGTTAATGTGTTTGTTTTAAACGTACAAAAAATAATGAGGTTCTTTTTTCAGAGAAAGTTTTTAGAAAAATCTTTATTCTTGCTGAAGATTAAATTTAAAAAAACAAAAAAAAAAAGTAGCGAGACGGGACCTTTATCTCACGACACCTCATTCAAAAGAGCTTATCGTGCCTCTGGATCTAGCAGACGAAACCTCCCCTATAAGGAGGTTAAGGACTTCCCTTTCTATTGTATTCTTTTTGCGCTACAATCCTCTTTGGTCACAAAGAGCCGAAGGATTCATAGCACAACCGCTCTTATTTTCCCTATATAATTTATTTTCTTATATTTCTTTGGTTATTGACTTCCATCATTGACCTTGGAATTGATTTCTTTTGTTTAAAAGAAATTATTTCTCTGTTAATTAAATGAATTTCATATTTTTACTGCATCATAAATGTTTTCTGTATCGACTTTTTTTCCTTTAAAGGAATGTAAGTGAATAAATCATCGACTTGAAATAATTCCCAGTTTTTCTTTTAGGTCAAAATCGATTATCGACCAGTGATTGATGACACTCTCGATGCTAATGAGTGTAAAACTGTACCTCCAGCAATTAGATCTTATTAAACGAAAAATTTAGTCAAGTTCAAATATTATTTAATGAAATTGAATACGAGATAAAAATAACAGTGATGTACTTAGGAAGTATTTCTTCCTCACAAACAAAGCAGTATTTGTATATACAAAATATTTATTTCTAAGTTGTTACTTATTTTGTTATTTAACTTCTTCAAAATGTACAAATTATTTGTGTTATGTTATTTTTTTCTGTTTAGCGTTTGTTATTGTTATTTTTTTTTGTTGAGAAAAAGGTTGCTCATGTCCAAGAACCGCAATTTTCGTTTAAATATTAATTGTAGATAATAAATTATTTTTAAAATTATTCATATTGGATATTTTTAAATTTAAGTTCCCTTTTATTAATTGATTTTTTGCCTCAACTTAATTAAACTAGAACTATTTGGATCATATGGAACATAGGACGAACATTGATCGACTTTGTTAATCAGATAAGGTTTTAAATTATTGCGAATTTATATTAGCTTTGATTTAGCTAAGAGCTGCTCTGATTTGCGATCATTTGTAGCATACACAATAGTTACATAACCGTAATTACCAACTTTCAAAACAATATCCAACGGGCGCTAATGACCCAAGGCAGTAAAAAAAAAAAAAAAAATCCAACGGAGTTTAAATCAGATAGTAAGTGGCTTTTAGTCGAATGGCTACAAGCTGATTATATTACGATACTTTAATTTTAACACATTGATTGTAAATCATTCTAACGAAGTGCAAATTCAAATCAGTAATGATGAGACCATCCATAAAAATGAATAGAATGGTGAGTTTGCAATTGTACACAAAGAACTTGTTGGAACAACCTATATCTACTTTCAATGGGATCACATAATATACTATGAATATTTAAGGAACTGAATATTTGGCTGGAAAGTGTAGGACTGGATTACTACAATGAAGGAGTTCCCAAGATGGAAGATCCAAAAATTAATGGCCATAATGTGTTCCAAAATTACCATGATATTGCATAAAAAAAAAACTAACGAGAGCTTAAATGGGAGAATGAGTTTGTTATTGTAAATGTTATTATAATAAATAATCAATCTAAACACAACTACCGAAAATTGTAAACTATGATCATTCAAATAAACAATTGATTCAACAACTTTAATTTAAATATTTACTTTTACTTTAAAATTTAAACATCTAATGAGGCAAATCGTATAAAATTTAAATTAATTTCTTACCGTAAAAAACTGTAAAACTTCTAAACGAATAGTTCACTTTGAAGTAAATTAAAACATTATTTTCATTGTAGCTAGGTTTTACAATTGAAAGAATCTTTAATTTTTATTATTTTCAGCATCAAAAATTGTTTGATTTCTTTAAAGATGGATTAGATTAGTTACATTCAAATTACTAATTTGTTTGGCAAAAAAAGTGGTGAAAATGTACACAAAGTACTCAAAAATAATAATAATTCGAAATAATAATTAGAACAGTGGAGAAACTAGGCATAGTACGCCACATATTCAGTGGGGGAATGAGGAGGCCCCAATTCACCTATTGACAGACTGAGAAGCTGTTTATTGAAGGTTCAGGTTCCTAGGCAGGTTTTGGAGTACCTTTTCCAGGACCTACTCCCAAATTCTGAAATTTCTCATAGGCCTTGATTTGAAGTACTGTAGCGGCATAATCTCGACGGCATTACTAGGGGGGTACAATGGGTCTATAAAGGTCGTACTGCATAATATCCTAACATACCCAAAAATATTTAATTATTTCTAAATATTTCGATGTAAGTAGTTCAAAGTTATCTTTTTCTGAGGGACTTAATTTGTTTCAAGATTCTTTTTAAAAAAATTGTGAAAGTGCTACAAATTTAGAAAAGACGGGCGAGACGAACCAAATAGGGGTCATTATTGCCATATTTTACCAATACGAGGGTATTGGATCTGTAATGTTAGATAATCAAAATTTATCAGTTACAGAATGACAGTGTAAAAAAAAGAAAGAAAAACATGACGGATAAAATTTATGATACATCATCTAATTCCCCGATTACTTATTTTTTCATTTTCAAAGGAAAAATTATTTATTCACAATACTTAGGCATTGTATAACTAATAGCATTTCCTAATATAAGTCTTTTCCTAATTGTAGGTAAAAAGTATAACTAACGCTTGTTTTGACTTTGATTAATATAATGTTGATGCCTACTAATCTTGGCCAGTCCTTGTTTGCTAAAGCCAGTTCTATACTTAGATGACTGATGTCTATTTTGAACCAGACAATTGTCTATATGTAACATTTGAAATGACATTCATTTGGCCCAGACTGTTGTCTGCATAATTTAACTTAAAACAAAAAAAAAAGGTTATATTTCTTCACTTATATATGAATAACAGACTTTTATTTTTAATTATAAAACTAGTTATTTATGAGGTCAAAAATTTGGTTGGTTTTTCAGTTCCAATAAGTAATATAATATCTAAAAATGCAGAATCTTCCACATTAGTTCAACCGAGTGGCCACAACAAAGAAATTGAGAATAGTGAGGGGGTGTGGGTGTGTCTGTCTGGAAGGCGTTTCCCATGAATGAACTGCGACGGCGGCTATTCGGCTCCAATCGATCCGGTTGTACTCTACTGCGTCGTAGTAATTGTATACCATTCCACTTATCTACTACGGCAGCTTAGTGTGTCAAAAAAACAACTAAAATATGATTTTTAATTGGTGATTTTTGTAGAGCATTTGTGCCTAGTTTATTGCAATGAAAGTGTTATCAAGTAAAATTACTTAATATGCCATAATTTTTACGTTTTAAGGCCATTTTCGTAGGCATAAACAGAACGTTGTCAGCTCATAAGCATCTAGTAAACATTGCTTCATACGATTATAAAAGTAATTTTTGCCAGAGTTCGTCAAGGAAACGAAACATCGCTGAGAGTCAAAGCTTTAAAATTGTAGTATCACGTATCTTTTCAATGAAATGTTTGGATGATTCATGCATGACGTAAATATCATTCCTTCTGTCAGTATCGAGTTGTACAATTAGCGCATGCGTGGAAGTTGTTTACAACTAGTCGCAACATGTACACACAATCACACATGACCTTTTCCAAGATGGTTCCTGATACGTATATCGTGGAATATTGTTCCAGCTTAAATGCTGAAAAAAGTGTGATGCAGTGTTTTATTTTACCAAACCAGAGGATGATGCCAAACCTGAAGGAAAGTGGACAATTTTGATGTCAGTGTTACTTTTAGGTATTAATTGCAATTACGCGTAATTTTAGGTTCGATTGAAGCACATTTTTCTTGGTGAACTTACAACCTAATATATTAGATAAAGATACTGTTTGTTAGGAAAGTGTCATTAAATGAAGTTTTTAGCTTAATTAACGGTGTTAGAAATCGAAATTCGTGAGCGCTTGTTTACAGGAAATGCCATCCAATGACCTGGAATATTTACGTGTTTGATATTGCGCATAAAAATTGCCCTTGCCAATGATTTTTACTAAGCGAAAAATTAGTATAAAGAACTATTACTATTCAAAATATATATACCTGTTAATTTGAAGTGTGGTTAGATAAATTCAGTAATTGAATAAAGTTTCATCTCATGATGATCTCTTTTGATGCCTTGTATTCCCAGTGGGGAGGCAGGGAAAGACATTCCTATTGAAGCAGTGGAATGCATTAAATAAATGCATTGTTGTAGACGTAAGTATATTGTTTTAATTACTGTTTTCCTTTATCACAGTTGAACTGGTGTCTATTGAATTGTATTTTGATTCTGATTTTTTATCCGAGTTTAATTAAAAACTTGGAATCCTTTAAAAATATGAAAATTCTGCGATCTTTTTGGCGGTCATTTTTTTTTCCTTTTCTTTCTTGGTATTTATACAGGTCTACAGTTTTTAGTATTTAGAAGCGAAGAGGGCAATCCCTGTTGTATACATAAGAACTTGACTTTCAGCATGTTTTTCAATGTAATTCAAAATTTTTGAAATTTAAACGACACCTAAAGAAGTATCTTTTCTTTACAACTTGTGTAGAAATGACATCAAAATTTCTTTTAATCCTACCTGTCTGAAATATACTTATTTTGTAGTATGCTTTGTTTCATGAACCTTTTTTTTAGTAATATATGTTTGAATAGTTGCTACCTCCTATTTTTACAATGTTAGTGACACCTGTTAGGTTGTTATGATTGAGAAATGTATATATTAAATTATTTAAGAAGCCTGTTAAGATAGAAAATATTGTAATGTAATTATTATATTGTTGATTACTATCTATTAACAATTTTCTTACCTTAAAACATTTCCTGTAGAATTAGAGAATTATATACCATGGCTTTTCTTACACTGTTATAATTGTTAGAGCAAGCCTGATTTGTTCAATACATTTCACTTTTCATTAGTTATTTGATATTTATTGCTAAGCAATCAAATTGAGGACGACAAGTGAAGTAATTCCTAATTGTAAAAAGCAGTAGCAATAGCAAATAAATGTCAAAGAAACTAGTAACAATAGCATATCCTTCTATGAAAATTACTTCGATTTTTTTCTTGTAGGAAATGCTTGAACTGGAAGCATTTGCCTTCATTGAACATGCCTTTCGGTACACAGATCTGTTTGTAATAACAGCAGATTATCGGCATGATTTTATTTTCTTCAATCTTACCTTATAAAGTTCATTTTACAATTAACTTTGAATTTCTGCTTGTTTTTGATTCCCTTGAGCTCAGTAATCGACATCTAAACTTTTTACTTTGTTTATATAACAGTACAATATGTTATTATGTAGAGTATTTTTCAAAGTTTTCTTGAGTACCAACGATTTAGATTCTTTTTTTTTGTATGGTAACAAAATTTTCAAATCACCAAAAAGAAAAAACGAAATAAGCTGCTAAAATCACTTGGAAGTGAATTCACTGTTTTTTTCAAACTTTTCTGCGCTGATTTGATTGAAATCTGCTATAATTCGCATGTGAGATGTGTACTTTTAAGCGAAGTTTAGTACTAGCTGCTCTGTTTTTCAAGCAAATATAAATGTAGCAACTGTTCATTTTTATCAAACATCCTTAATTTGTTTTTTCATTCATAACATTCAATACTTTTACGTCACTGAAGTAAAAGTTTTTACTTTTCTTTGGGAGTACTTACTTTCATATTCGTAAACGTACATTTAGAATCATTTGCTGTCAAAATTTGAAGTGAAAGAATCTACTATGTTTTATCCATCGTGATCGTAATCTATTTAGAAAATTCTTCTGGTTGTATTAAAAAAATATATGTATTTTTATTGCAGGTACTGTAACATAATTAAAATTACAGCACAATGACATCACGTAATTCAGCCGTGAAAGTGTCATCCCGTGATATTGTTAAGCAGGGATATCTGAAAAAATTAAAGGTAAAAACTATGAATAAGTATTAGGCAAAATAATTTTTATACAGATGATGAATCAAATATGAGATAAGAATGTTAATAATAAATTGATAGATTTGTAAACAGATAATTAAAAGAAAAAAATGCTCTATTTTGAAAGATAGAAATGATTAAAAACCACGTCACACATAAAAAGTATTCAGAAAATAAAATGTTAAGGTTTTAATTTATTAAAAATTGGAAGTATTATTTTGATAGAATTTGCAAATGTTCTGGACATTTTTTTTTACAGTTGTTCAAAATTGTTTGCATAATTTTGTGTTTCATATTATTGCAGCACTTTGTCTTTTAAAAAACAACAAGCCTTAAGAACGCATAAATTGTTGTTAAGTAATATGTTCATTTTTTAATTATTTCCGGTTGCATTACAGTAGGGCTAATTCAAATACATTTTTAAACCAGTGTGCAAATAATTTATTATATTAATAAAATCTTATTTTTAAGAAAAGCATTCTCAAAAATTCGTTTCTTTGAGATGTGGATACCTTTTTCTTTAATGTATTGCTGTTCTTTGGGAAAGCGAATAGAAACATTGTTTATTTAAAAAAAAAATACATTACATTCGGCTCTATATTTAAAATTTAAATTAGTCTAAAATTTGGTCCAGCTTTCCTCTTCCATTCTGAGATGACCAAACGATTGCAACTATCTTCTTTCAACTGGTCTCCAACATATCTTATTGTTCCGCCTCTAGCATTTCCTTTATTACTTCATTTCTTACCCTATCCTGACGAGACTTCTATAGATCGATGCTAATTTTGGTGGTACTATGCCTAAGTGAGCCGTGGTTTCTGACATCCTCTAGAGGAGAGGATATCACAGTGTTTAAGTGGGTGATTTTGTAAGCTCTTGGGGGATGATGAAATACCAAAAGTTTGCGTTGATTATGGGCGTGAAAAATTTCATATGACGTCACTAAAGTATCATTTGATGTCCCGTATTACTCGTTAAAAAGCATAAATCCCCTAAAAAATGATTTATTTTTAATAATTTGCTGTGTTATCTCTCCCCCCTCCCTCCCAATTGACTATGTGCTTGCGATTCGGGTAGATTATTATATTCTTCCAATTATTATGTCTACCTTAGAGATATAGTTTTATTATTTTTGTTAATTACAAATTGAAGTTAATCATTTCAAGGATGTTAGTTAAACCGTAGCACTACTCAGAGAATGTAGTCTTGATATAAGACTATCATGGTCTTGTTATAAGAATAAAATAACCTCAGCAAAAAACGTCCTCTAAGTCTATAAATATTAATTAAAAGATTATGTCTAATAAGAGTAAATTAATTAGATTCGTGTTAATTCTGAAATTCGAAATTCCATTGGTAATACTTAATTTAAATTGTCTCTGTGAAAATTCCCTTTACACCTTTTCTCCGCTTCCATGCTTCCAAACTCTAGAAAATGTAGGCGTTAACAATTTATATAATTTTCAGACCATGAAAAAGAAATACTTTGTACTTCGGCGAGATTCCGCAGAAGTACCAGCGAGATTAGAATATTATGATTCTGAGAAGAAATTTAAAGCTAATTTAGCTCCAAAAAGGTGATCTCTTAAATCCATTATTTGTTCTTTAATTTTTAATTTAGCTTTTTTATTTTTGTATTAACTCATTTTTTTTTATTATTATTATTTTAGGAGTATCACTTTGAAAACTTGTTTTAATATAAATAAACCTAGTGACACACGACAGAAGTATGTTATTGCTCTGTTCACAAAAAAGGATCGTTTTTGTGTGGTGTTTGATAATGAAGATGAAATGGAAGATTGGTTGAAAGTTCTACTTGAACTTCAACATGAAGGAAATCTTCCAGCTGGAGAACCGGCTCGGCCAAATTTTGGTAAGTCCAGTACAGTAGCATTGGGTCATAGATTTACTTAAGTAAAAATTAAAAATATTGCATATTTCGCAGAAATGATGGAAAGGGTAAAAAGTATTGACTATGTTAAAAATAAATCTACTAGGAATGTTAAAATAATTATATTAGTATAAAAGTTCATGAAAAGACAAATGCTGTTATTTTTTTAAACAGGAAATTTAATTTATTAAAAAAGTATGTTCTAATCGAAAAGTATATTTAAAAAATATAAATTTTATTTAAAACATTTGGTAACAATAAATTCATATTATTTTGAAGAACAAGTCTGGCAAGTGACAGTATTAAGCAAGGAACTGGGACAAAGAGCCAATATCCTTGGTCCCCATCGTCTTTGTCTTACTGATCAAACATTGTCACTTGTGAAGCTGAGTACGACTCACCCTGATCAGGTGGATGCTATTAAATTCTCTGTAAGTGAAACCTAACGAAGCGATTATTTATTTCTGTTGCAGTATTAAAATTATTATTTCTGAAATTAAAGAGAAAAATTAGTATGACCTTAAATTTTCAATCAAATTTCAGCTCCAAAAAATAAGACGCTGTGGCCATGTGGATTCTTTCTTTTATATGGAAGTTGGTCAGTGTACAGTTACGGGTGCTGGCAACTTATGGATGCAAACTGAGGATAACAATATTGCTGAAAATATGCACGCTATTATCCTGAAGTAAGTATCTATGTATATATTTTTTGTAAACTTTTAAATACGTAGTACTACCTCTGGCGTGAAATTAATAAACTAAAAAAAAAAGTTAGGTTAATTTATTTATGTAAAACATTCTTTATGTAACTTAATCTTTACTTCTTAAATATTAATTAAAAAAGAAGATGGCTAATGTCTCCAATTTACTTAAAATTCTTTTTGTAGTTACTGTTTAAATTAATTCAATTGCTGTATTCCCAGAACTCTTCTTTTCGATACAAATAACAAAAATAAAACTATGATTTTTATGTTTTATTGTTATTCTTCTTCCCTAAATATCGATTTTAATAATCATAAGGATCTTCGAATTCTTCTCTTCTCTATGCTATTTTTTATTTATTTAAAATCCTCCATTTTACTTGATTAAAATGACTCTTTTCTAATAACTCACTGTTACGACTGTGTGGACTGATAGAGATACTGGCCTAAAGCTGGAAAAAGACTTCTTTTTGCGCTAAAGACCTCATTTGTTGAGGCGCCTTAAATTCTTTAAAAAAGTTAACAAAGAAATAAATCTCTTATGATATTCTGACTTTTCTTTAAAAGAGACTACATATTTTATTTTAACGAAAAAAAACATTAAACTTGGAATTATGTATTTTTATTAAAACAACCAGTTTTTAAGATAGTCATGCACAAAACACAGGGAAAGTTTAGATTTTTTAACATTTATTTCTGGACTTAATAGTTACGCATCATGAGGATTCTGGAGATAGCATTCAGATGCTCTTCAGTTTTAACAAGTAATATGAGGTCGTCTAAATTTTAATGGAAACACCAGTGCCAAATATCATTTACTAAATTGAAAATTTGCAGAAAATTGTCATTTTTTAAGAAAAAGACATTTGATGGTTATATATCTGAATTTTTTTTTTTTTAAAGGGCTTGTGGAAATTGTACAAAGAAGGATCTGCAGCCTAAGTCGCGTAATAGATCATCTTCTGCTAATGAAGCTTCAAAGCCAGTTTCATTAATGCAAAGGTGGCCAACACATACAGGTAATTATGTAAAAATATTAAATATATTTGTTGACCTTAAATTTTTATATTTTTCTCGTATCTTTAAGGTGAAAATAGTTTTTTATTTTTTTGTTTCTATATTCTGACAGCCATTGCTATTTATTGTACTAATTTGTAAATAGGGTTTTTTAATTTTTATAAATTGGAATGCTTAATATTTATGATTATATATTTACTTTCATCTTGTCCCACAATCTGATTTCTCTTTAAAAATTGTTTATCATATCTGTAATTATTTATTTATTTTTTGTTCTGTCATTATGTACATAAGAGCTTTGCTTTCTAACAATCATTTATTATTTTAGAAGCCCATTCAGTTTACTGTCTCGTTGATGGTCAGTGTTAACTATAACGAGTGAACACTCCAGAGAAAAATACTTGCACATAATGTTTTCTCCCTAATTTAGATCGGAGTACTGATATTTTCTTTACACATACATATTCGTAAAAAATAAATTTTGTTAAAATAATCTTAAATTCATTTAATGGGAGGGGGGAACTGCTATAATATCTGATGCTGCAGTGGTATGTATTTTGGGCAAGATATTTCATTCTCTAATTCAATATTATGATGTATAATTACTTTTACCAAGCGCTAGTAGAATGTCATGATGTCAGTTTTAGCCCCGTTTGCATGATTGTAGGTGTTTTAATTTCGGTTTAGCGATTTTTCAATTATGCTACTTATCTCCATCTTCCCTGCAAATGGGGTGTATAAAAGAATGATCGTTTTTACTACAAAAGTCCTATGAATCTTAAAAGCAAGCCACTTGCGTCTGACATTCACAAACAAGATGTTAACTACTTGGAGGTTTTCTATGATTATTCATCTCCAAAATTCTTATCATTTTTTTTTTAATTAGAAAACTATAACTGTGTTTTTCGATTTGTAATTTTATGCCAAACGGAAAAAAGTGCTTAGCCGCTTAAGCTGTGAGTGCTATGTGTGAAATCAAAAAGAAAGATTTCCTAATCAATTTTTAGTACACCTACTTTCCTGAAAAAGTGCAACCGCGAAGTTAACGGACTCATACTATTATTAGAAAAGTAGAGAGGAGATGTAACAATTCATCTCAATAGCCTGTCAGAATAGGTAAGAGCCAACATATGTTGAAGATAAATCCACAGAATACGGCTAATATAATAGAATATTTTTATATTTAGCTAAATAGATTTATGAAAAAAATCTTTACCACCGTTGTTGTCCTGGGTTGGGTATAGATAAGCGACATTTTCTATGTAAATGGATGCTATAATAAATTTTGTTACATTATAAGTTGTGCTTTTTCTGGGACATTGAAGAAGAAACCAGCACGGATTAGTTTCCAGTGGACTTACCGTATATTCCGATCTCTTTTGATTGCATCCAGAATTGCAGAATGTTGTTAAAATGGTCTAGTACTACGAGGTGTGGCTATTAAATAACGAGACTATTGCCGTAAACCATTTTATTTTAAATTTATACATATTTAGTTATTATCACCTTCAATATACTCCTCCTCTATCCTTACAACGCTCCATGCGAATTTACCATTGTTCTGAGAGCTCCTGCATGACGCGTGCCGCTTTTTTCTTTCACAGCTTCAACTGACTGAAATCGTGTTACTTTTAATGCAGATTTGACTTTGGGGAACAGATAAAAGTCACATGGGGCCATTTCAGGCGAATAAGGAGGATGGCCTAAAACTGGGATGTTGTACTTGGCTAGAATCGTCTTGAGAGACAGTGCAGTGTGAGCCGGCGCGTTGTCTTGGTGGAGAACCCATGACTTGTTCTTTCACAAATCGGGTCGTTTTTCTTTACTCTTTCACGGAGTTGAGCAAGCACCTCACGGTAGTAATGTTGATTAATTATAATCGATATTTTCATACGTTTTGGATGTGGAAGGGCGACCCGGGCGGTCATCATCTCCGATGTCTTCTCGGCCATCTTGGAAACGCTTGAACCACTCCAAAACTTGCGCACGTGATTCACATTCATCGCCATACTTATTTTAATAAAAGATGAGTTTCAGTAGCAGTTTTATCAAGTTTTGATGTGAAATTTGACGACAATTCGTTGCTCTACTACATATGTAGTATCATGTTTTCGGCAAAACGAAACTAACACCTCTTACACAAACGACGACGGTTCCGGTCAGACAGATTTCTCTACAAACATGTGAGACGCTGCAATCGAAAGAGAAGGCTTTACGCTGCACAGTTGTCGGTCGTTAGGATTTGGCACATGCATAGTTCTTCTGTAGCAGCAGCATCAGTTTCGTTATTTAATAGCCCCACCTCGTAGCATAGAATGCTACCACTCTTCGCGATTCAAGTTAATACATGGATTGAAAGAGGTTTCCCTAGTATCGCAGAAGTTCTGATTTTTACCTTTTTTCGGTGAGGGCTTATCAAAGAACGAATCCGGTAGACTAGTGTTTAACACGTATTTCAAGTTACGAGCAGCTGTGGAAGACGTAACTCTAAGAAAAGGGGCCATATTAAAAATTGAACCATAATTATGATTGTGATATTATGATAATCAAGATTTTGTCAGAATGGTGGGAGAAACCTTCCTAGGATTATTTAACTACCCTATTAAAAAAAAAATAAAGAAATTTTTTATATTATTCCTACTTTTAAACGGTCATTTTTTTATACAACTTATTAATATACATTTGTTTTCTCTTATATATGAATAAAAGTAGATTTCCTTATAGTATTTACAATAAAACAATTAAACAAAAAGGGAAGATGGTGAAAATAAAGCTTAGCGGTGGCTTAGGGTATGTGAATAATATGTTTGAATGTATGTACTGCGGAGAGAGGTGCTCTCTTCTAACTGTGTTGTGTGGTCAGTGTCAAGTGGTAGTGGCAGCGGTGGTGGTAGTGGACCAGTGAACCACCAGCGCACATATTCCTTCCCACTCTCCCCAGTGCCTCCGACTAGGAGAGCTAGCACCGGCACCAGGCCTTCTAAGTGCATCACATCAACCTCACCTCAATCCAGTAGGTAGCCTCCACTTATTTTTTTTTGTATCATTTACACTTCGCTGTATCATTTTCGCTTTTATGTATATTATTTTTTGTGAACTTAACACTTTTAAGATCGCAATGCTTTCGTCCATTGTTTAATATCTTGATTCCTCTTTTCAATTTTAAAATAAATATGGAATGTAAATAAAATAATAGTGCCAATTTGTAGTATATTTTAGATTAGACTTAGCATTCCACAATAGAAATGATTACTCAAAACATTTTAGGATTGAACGTAACAAAACAAAGCATACAGATTCTTAAATGGAATGCTGGGTAAAGAGAGGCTGGCAAACCCTTAATGGTCTTAATCATAATGCAGCCTTCAATGATTATCTAAAGAGAATAGTGAGGAGAACACTTCATTCCCAATATTTAATATCTCTATAATAAGGAGGAAACCTTGTGATAGCCTACTGTGCAAACTAGGACCTGCCTCTTGGACATATCACTGTCCTTTTCAAGAGCTATCGTAATAAGAATCACTAGTGAGCAATGGCGCCAAATCGTGAGCATTGTGTTCTGTGGAAACATCTATTGCCCATCTTTTTTGTGGGTCCTGCCATTCATGACATCGCCTGAGAGACTGGATGTATACAAAGGATGGTGATATTATACACTGTGCTGCCAGGAAGCCAGTGAGCATGTTGTAAGCCAGCGGTAACGGATTGGTGTAAAAAATAATTGTAAAACACTAAATAGTTTCGAAATTTATGGCGAGAATATATTTAAAGGTCGATAACTGATGATAACATCGGACGGTAATGTAAACTAATAAGCAGTAATTCAGTTGCTCATAGCCGCCAATAAATGCTACTACGTACTGTTGTAGTTACTAAAAAAAATCATTAAAAAAAAGATGAATCTCATTCATGTATTTGATGAAAACAGTATTTCAGCATTTCTCCTAATGCCTTTAATACTGGCAGCCTTTGCAACTAGTTCTTCCTAATTACCGATGCCTATTTTTCTCACAAAGTTGTTTTAGGTTCAACCTCATTAATGTTGACGGTAATTTAAAGATAATATAATGTTTCTACCTCTAGTTATTTATCAAAAACAGTGAGTTAAATAGTATATTTAATGAATGATGGATTGTTTTTAAATTTTCTCGATATTTGCGTGCTATGATTCTACTCCATTGTAAGCAAGAAATTGTGTAGTATGATCAATAAATTACTACGATAATTTTAAACTTAAAACAGCTATCTGAATAATTCAATAAAGTTATTATTTGTAATGTAATTTTTATGTCGAAAAAAAAAAGAAGAGAATTTTACTAAGAGGAATGAAGGTTACAGTCGTCTTTGATTGAACCAGTTTGAGAAAACTTATTAAAAATAGTGGCCAAGAATTATTTCTGGTAGTTCATTAAGTTCATTAAGTAAATATGTAATGTTTTCTGGTTCTTGGTCACAGTATCCCATTAAATTGAGTAAATATAATGCTTCTTAGCTGCGTAGCGATAGTATTTGGAGGGGGGATGAAAATTTGAATTTTTCTTTCTTCGTTTCTACTTATTATCCATTTAATTATTAATTTTTTATTATGATCAACTTTTTTTTGAAGTTATTATAGTTCGTTTTTTTTCTACAGGTTTAACTGGAGTAAGAGAAAGATCTGATAGTATGCCGTCTCGTGCAAGAACAACCAGTGAATGTGCACCCTCTCATATGCATCCTCCAAGATATGTTACAACATCACAATACAGGCCACATTCTATGTATAACAGGGGTGTCAGTTATTCACCTCCAGTGGGATCTAGTCCTGTCAGGTTATTATCTGGAAAAGTATTTTATAATCAATGTATTCACTGCTCCTCTTTTTTTCGAATTTGTCAAAACTTCTCTGTTTTCACGTTTTTTAGTTTCTGGTCACTGGTGTAATTTTTTTTTTTTTTTTGTGAATGGTATCTCTGGGGTAGGAAGGTTTTATTTTTTTCGTATCTTCGCCGGATCTGGAGGGAAATTTTTCACTTTCTTTCTGGCAACCTATTTCTTCTTAGATAAAATTTTTGCATCTGGGATCACCTTTTTTTCTACTAATAGGCGAGGAGCCGCATTATGTTTACATTGCGATCAAGCCGGAGAAGGCTATATCCCTTTTAGATTAATAGAAGCTTGCCATAATCATTCGGTGACTATTAGAAATTGCAGGGAAAGATATAACAAGATTGGGTTACGCAGTAATTGTTGCCATCTTCAACCCGAGGTTTATTTTCCTGCTGGTATCTATAAGGAGGTCAAAAGGCATCCAGGCAAATGAATAACTACGCGAATGCCCTCATGCAAACCTTACAAGTGTACACTTCGAGTCCAACGAGAATCCTAAGTTAATGGATAATGGAAATAAAAAGTACGATTTGTCTCCCAAAAATAAAATCGACTGGCCCTTCTAGAAGTATTGTGCCAGTTGTTTTTTTTTTAGATAGTTTCAAACTTAGCAAACTTTTTTTTTTTTTTTAAAGTGAAATTAATTGAGTGTCTTAACATTTTTCAAGTAGATTAATACTAAATTACAATGTTTCCTATAGTCCTGCAAGCGCGGCGTGTTCAACGGACTCAGCAGGTTCTTCTTTATCTATGGATGGAGATTCTACGGATTGCCCTTGGGAGGATCAAGGTCGATATGGTCATTCACTTACTCCAGACGAACCTGTCATTCTAGAAGAGAATCCTGATGATTATTCTCCGTGGATTGGTGAGCATATTTATTCTTATTTGTTATTACTCATAGATGATTAATTTCGTGGAGTTGGACAAATTTTATTCAAGAGTAATAGGATATTTATTTTTACCGGAGATACTATTAGATAAGTGTTCTAATATTAGGATATTGTAAATTTGATTTAGTTTTTAAAAGTTGAATACTAATAACATTTAAGGATATTTTTTAAGAGATTGTTACACAGGCGCTAGCCGAACGTACCAACTTTTTTCCTCTCCATTTTCTTCTGTTAATGTCTTTGTTCTTCTGTCTTTAGACCTGTTTTCTGAACATTCGTGATAATTTTCTTTTAAGACTATTTTTTTTAAGTTCCTTTCATCAGCTCTCATTTCATGAACTTCTTGTAACGCTATTATCACTTGACAAAATTTATTTAATAATCTCCAAAAGTCCGTCACGATGAAGACAAGCGGCCATTTTCTGGTTTTGCAAATAATCCTACACTAATCAACCACACTCACAGTTAACCAATTAATACTAATTAGAAATTACTTTATTTTAAATTTAAAACTTACCTGATTTATTTGTGAATAGGTGAAGATGAAAAACTCAATAATTACATGCCAATGGACACAAATTATTGTCTTCCTATTCAGTCAAATCCAAGCTTTAATAGTAGTGTATACAGAAAATATTCACCAAATCCAAGTAGCAGTGGCTTCAAATCAAGTTCTCCTTCTCAGGTAAATTACTGGTTGCAGAAGTGATATAGATCATTTATTAGTTTCTTGGTAATTAATTTATAATTACTTTTAAGGCTTCTTTCATGGAGATGTATAGTCCGTGTGGTTCTTCTCCCATGGATACTCCTGGAAATTATTTACCAATGAGTCCTGGTTAGTCAATGTTTAGTTAATAATTTAAGACGATATTTCAGCTATTTCCTAGTCAGGAACTTTGTGGTTAGATAGCTTCCTAATTTTCAGGAGAAAACAGATTGCAAAATTATACAAAAAATGTTGGAAATCATAGTAGAGGGAGTAGTTTAGCTGAAGATGGATACGTACCCATGGCTCCGGGGGCATCGGATGATGGTTATGTTGATATGGATCATGGGCCTAGGAGAAATAAACAAGGTAATGCTTTAAGTACTTAAACTATGATGTGCAAATAACTTAATGTAACTGTTAAGTTGTTAACATAAGGATATCATTTTTTAGAGAGGTATCAGTCCGGAGATTTATCTACAGGTTCTAGTTGTTCAATAACATCAGGTACTCCATCTAATGACTTTAGATTTAATGAGTATCCTTCTGATAAAGTTCCTTACTATTTCACCCACGAGGAAGATATTACTCCAGCAGAAAGGCCAGCTCGTGCTTATTCTGTGGGTTCTCGACCTACTTACAATAACAATAGGTAATAAAACTACCTTTTAACCTTATTCTCTTAAATGATTCTAAGAATTTTGTGAATAGATTTGACTCTATTGGTGATTTCAGATCTGAAATAGCGTCCTCAAGCGCCGAAAGAACAAGAGCTTTCTCAGTTGGTTCTAAGAATGTAAGAGTTGCTAATCCTATGAGAATGGTAATGCATAATCATAATCCTGCAACTCATGCTTCGAGTCATTCATCAATGGAACCTTCAGATGACATGATGGAGCTTGATTTCAGTAAGAAAGGTAGAATGAAATCATGCAAGAAGCCATCTAGCTCTGAAAGATTAAGTGTTCCTGTTGGAAGTGCATCTACTCTTTCATCCCTTGCAAGTTCTTATTCTACAGCTGAAGGAAGTTATATGGACATGTCCTTACCTTGTTCGTCCAATTCAGCGTCTGTTGCTCCATCGCCACCAAAACCAAGTAGGTTTGCAGCACTTTTAGGTAAATCTCCACCAAAACCATCACTTCAGGAAGTTCACGCACTTAATAAAAGTTCTCCACCTGTTTCTGGTTATCCTTCACCATCTTTAGGAAGAGTCCCTGAAACAGAACCAGGTTATGTAGAAATGACGATCAAATCTGATTCTCAGAGCACGACTCCATCTGACCATTGTTTGTGTATGACTCATTCTGAATCGAAAGATGACGCGTACGTGGAAATGAAACCAGGACAAATAGAAGTTAAGCAAATCATTGCAACAAATGCGAAAGCTCGAATCGATTCCTTCCCGCCTACTAATAACCAAAAAATGCAAGGTAAATTGGACAGTACTTCATTAATTTTTCATAATTCCAATAAGGAAGATTATTATGATGTTACGTTAAAACGGAAAATACCTTTGATTGAGGATAATAATAACAGCAAGGTTATTTCTACAGGTAGACCACCCAGCCCGTCTGACTATGTTGTTATGGACTTGGGAGGTAAATCTCCAAGTAATAATTGCAATGAATCGAAACAAGATAGTTCAAATCAAAATTATATGAACATGAGTTATAAAAAAGAAGATAAGAAAAAGACAAGACGAGATGCAAGATACAGTTCTCAACCAATTACTATACAGTCTTCAACAAAGGATTCTCCGAACCTTGTTTATACTAGGGCTGGAAGAAAGCATTCTACAGGTACACCACCTAAAGTTCCTTCATTCCTTCCACTGGGAAGGACTGGCTCACCATTGTCTAGTCCGTACTCTAGCCTAAGTCGTTCGAAGTATAAGGAAGGTGTAAGAAAAGATAATAATACTGGACCATGTTCATTTGTAGTTCATAGTCCTTCCGAATTAATGGACTGTTACGAACAGTCTCCAAAGGTACCAATAGATGGAACAAGTGGTACTCTAAAGATTTCCTACAGTGAGACCAATCTTATGGAAAAAAGAAGCGAAGCTAAAATAATTCAAGAATCAAGTGATTATGTTGACTACCAGCCGTGTACTTGTTCATCTACATCTAATGACACTAGTGTTGATGATTATGTACCAATGGCGCCGGCTGCTACTTCTAGTTCGAAGAAACCTAGCCGGAAGACTTCTGCTCCTTCATTAGGCGCCAGAATAAGGCCAATTGAAAAACTTTTAAGTGGATTGGGTAATTCCTTTAGCACATTGTCTATTAGTTCTACTCCAATTGTGACCCTTCCCCCATCACCGGTAAAAAGTGAAAGTGAAACGTTAGTTGGTGATGATGCGATGGGGTACAGTGATGATGAAGGAGAAGGTACTGCTTCCAAGTCGGGTAATTCTGATTCGTCTAGGAAGTCCTCAGTGGCTAGTGTGGGGTAAGTACGTTTTAAATTGTTACTTTATATTTCTTTCGCTGTAAAAGAAAAATTATATAAAGAATTTCGTAATTGCCTTGAATAACTACTACTGCACAGTACTGTTCACCTTGGAGTGGACAATATAAAAAAAGTAAGAATCGTCATTTCATGACGAGGTTTATGCTACAGACATGTTATAATTTTTAGAAATCATTAATTCAATTTACAAAAGAGGTGTTTACTATCACAAATCTTCATTTAAAGTAAAATTTTATTTTGAATATTTTCGACATCACTTTTTTTTTGCTGCCTGATATGTCAAGGAGAACTCTCTAATTTAGCTAAGAGTTGAAAAAGTGAGGCTAAGTCTACTGCTTACGACAGCAAATTAAACTTCCAAACAGGCTTTAAAAAAAATCTTATTTTTTTGAAATTAAAATCATTATAAAAAATCGAGTCCAACATAACATATTACAATGATTTCTATTTTAGATAAATTTTCTAAAAAATTTTATCTAATATGCGCATTATTTAGCATTTGCTTGTACCCCTCAGTTATTAGCTTCATTGCTTCCTTTCGAAGATTTTCCTAGTTACACGCCAATCATTGGGAGTATAACTGCAAACTAAATGAATTTAGTGATAGGTATTGTTTTTGTGATCTTGAATTTATGCTTCGTTTCTTAAATTCTGAAGAGATGTGGATTTTCATCTTGTAACATTTGTTATGGTTAAAAGTAAGAAATAAACACTTATTTTGGCATTTTTAAAATGGTATCAAAATTTTATTTGGAAACGGAACAGTAATTTGTAAGAAAATAAATGAAACAAATATTTGTCTTTACTCAGGCTAAACTAGAAAATAAAACTCTTGTAGAAAATTGGGAGGAAAAAAACAATTTATTTTACCTAATTTCATAAAATATCGAATCTTCTTATCGAAACTTCGCAAAATAATGAATATTATGTTAAGTACTAAATTCTATGAAAAGTAAGCTTTATTGGAACGGATGTTTCGACGGTACATTTACCGATATATTTCAGTTATTGAACACTGTACGAGGGTCGTTTGAAAAGTCCGTGCAAAGTCAGAGAGATAGCACTACTGGCGCGTATCGAGGTTATGTTTAGTTGGTAGCATCTCTTGGAAGAACACACACCAATTTTCAGCCAGATCGGTCTATTTCTTTGTGTTTGGCATCCGTTTGAATCGAGGAAGTCGAGTGATTTTCAAAAAATGGACGAAAAAGAATTTCGTGTGTTGATTAAACGCTACTTTATGAAAGGCAAAACGCCTCAGGAGACTAAAGAGAAGCTTGATAAACATTATGGTGACTCTGCACCTTCGATTAGAACAGTTTATAAGTGGTTTCAAAATTTTCGGAGTGGCCATATGGGCACAAGTGACGCTGAACGTTCTGGACGCCCTGTTGAGGTTACTACTCTAGAAATCATTGATAAAATCCATGATATAGTGATGGATGACAGAAGAGTGAAGGTGCGTGAGATTGCTAGTGCTGTGGGCATCTCGAATGAACGGGTACATAATATTTTGCATCAACATTTGGACATGACAAAGCTATCCGCAAGATGGGTGCCGCGATTGCTCACGCTTGACCAAAAACGAAATCGTGTGAAGAGTTGCAAGGACGGTTTGCAGCTGTTCCAGAAGAATCCGCATGACTTTAAGCGTCGTTTCGTCACTGTGGATGAAACATGGATACATCACTACACTCCTGAGACCAAAGAACAATCTAAACAATGGGTTACCAAGGGGGAATCTGCGCCAAAAAAGGCGAAGACCGTCCTTCGGCCGGAAAGATTATGGCGACTGTCTTTTGGGATTCGCAAGGAATAATCCTCATCGACTATCTGGAAAAGGGTAAAACTATTACAGGTGCATATTATTCATCGTTATTGGACCGTTTGAAAACCGAGCTGCAAGAAAAACGCCCACGATTGGCCCACAAAAAAGTCCTTTTCCATCACGACAACGCACCAGCTCACACCTCAGCAGTTGTGGTCGCAAAATTAATGGAAATAGGGTTCCAACTCGTTTCACATCCCCCCTATTCTCCAGACTTGGCTCCCTCGGACTACTATTTGTTCCCCAATATGAAGAAATGGCTGGCGGGAAAATGATTTTATTCAAACGAGGAGGTGATTGCAGAAATGAATGGCTATTTTTCAGACTTGGACAAATCCTATTATTCGGAAGGGATAAACAAACTAGAGCAGCGTTGGACGTAGTGTATAAGCCTAAAAGGAGACTATGTTGAAAAATAAAAAAGGTTTACCCCAAAAAATTAAGTAGTTTTTATTTTTGCACGGACTTTTCAAACGACCCTCGTATATCCCAATCTTGACGGTAATTTCCATTAATTTCGGTCATCTGGGTAACATATAATTTTTTAAAAAACTTAAGATAGATTAGAAATGAATTCTAAAAGTTAAAAATCCACTTTTGTGGAAACAAGTTAAATTGAATTACACCATCCTCCCTTATACTTTAAATATTGTTGTTAATAAACTGCTTATATTTTTTACAGAAACAAAGAGATACATTACGCATCGTTAGATCTGGTTGTAAGGTCCGGTGGTAGTATCGATGGGGAAGAATTGAGTCGTAATTTAACCACACAAACTTCACTTTCAGAAACTTCATCAACATCTATACCTAGTCCAAATTTATCAGCCGTCGATACAACATTTAATTATGCAGAAATTGATTTTGCTAAAAGTGGTTCCTCAACACAGAAAACTATTCATTGAGTAATATCTGTCCTAATGTAAATTTATGTAGTTAAGTAAGAAGTTAATTTTAGACAAAAGTATTTAATAATAATAATTAAACAAAAAAAACACACTGTATTAAATTGAAAAAATAATCGGCTAAGGAATATATTTTGAATTTGCGATTGACACATTGCTAAAAAGCTATTTAAATTATACATTTGGAAATTCTGTAAATATGTGAATATTTATTATTATTTTTTTTTTTGTTAGTTCATTGGTGCGTGGTTATTTGTTTTTTTTTCTTTTTTTCTCTTATTAAAAGTAAAAGAAGTGGATCCTAGTGAAGGTTGTTAATTACGTGTATAACATATCGTTTAGCCACTACTAAGGCTAAACCTGGTTCTTATCAGATAAATTAGAGAGAATTTCTTATGAACAAGGTAGGTAGTCCATGTTGTTCACATATCACGGACCTGAATAGTGCAGGGTTGGTATTTTTTTTTGTTTTTAATTATTGAAATATTTTATAAAGTCATTTACTTTTATTAAAAAAGTTACAGCAAATGGTATCACCATCTTTAAAAAAAAAAAACATCGTTTTATTGATAAGATTTTTTTAAAAATATAAAAAAAGAAGATAATTTTTGTAATTAAATTGCCTTAAGTTGTGAGTGGAAAGGCCTACTTCTTAAATTAAGAAATAAAAATTGGACTTGAAAACATTTTTTGGAACTAAATATTTAAATAGTGCCATTCAGTTGAACTATCCAATTTTTTTTAAGAGCAGAAAAAAATGAATTTTTGTGTTTATTTACATACTTGTACATGTTAATTTAAATACTAATTAGAAGTAATTGTATATAATATAAAATTGACTGATACAATTTTTTTAATTATTGTTAGTTGTGTAATTAATCTGAGCTGCCGGAAGTAAAAATATATTTCTCAGGTTTTTTTTTTTTTTAAAATACTGTTTTCAGGAAAAGGGTCACTATTATTTTTTCAAGTTTTGTAGAAAGGTCAATTTTGCAAAAAATTAAAGACAAAAAAATTAAATTTTATTCAGTTACTGCAATCAATAGGCAGTAATTTTCACTATTTAAGGTAAAAGTTTTTTTGGAAATCAAAACCATTTTATGGGTAAATTGGTCTTGAGTTGGTTTTTGAAGTGCTTACACGGGAGGCTTATTTAAGTGGCCATTTCCAATTAGTTACATATTTTTCTGCAGATAAATCATGGACTCAGAGGTTAGGTCGCAAGAATAAGCGTTTAACCTAGCAGTTGAGGCTTCGTTCTATGTTTCCTCAATCTCAAGTGCAAGGACCTTTCCATTATTTTGGTACCAGTTTTATTTCAATCTGTTTCGGATCTTTTCGCCTTGTAATTGACTTCAACATTTCTCCAGCTTTTTTTTTAATATTCTAAGAGGTTGTTATTTCTATTTAGTAAACTTTTGATAAGTCAACGATAGTTTGAGGATGTTAAAAGATGTGAGACGTTCATTTCTTTGTAAACCTTTTTTTTTTTATTTTAGCGAATGGTTTTTGGTTCAAAAGTGTCGAGAAAAGTGCGCTACGTGTTTTGTCATTAATATTTTATTGAACTAGAACGCCTCTGTTAGTTTTTTAATTCTGTTTTGTCAGAGTTCTTCCGGACAAGTGTTTTTCTAATCATCATACCAAATTTCACCAACTTCTAATCCCGTTTTCGCCTCACCTTGTACGATAGATGAGAAAAAGAGGTTTCTGGAATCCGGAAGTCTAATCTTTGCTAGTTCGCTTTCGTATTAGATGCAGATAATTAAAAACAAATATTAAAAATGTCAAAAAGCTATTTAGTGGATTTTGTTTAGAAAAACATAAATTTATTTTATTAGGATTGAGTGTTGATTAGGTATAAACAGTATCGATTAAAGAAGATAAGCGATAATTGAAAATTGCTAATCACCTTTAGTCTTTACTGTTTTTTTGTTAATGTGAGAACGTTGCGAGGAATGTATTTGCCTTAAATTCAGGTCAAATCGAGTGTCAACGTAAGTTTACCGCAACTTGAAATGGTTATCACCACAAAATAGTTTTAGATAGGAGGTTACAGAAAGGGTGGATATTGTTATATACAAAATAATTCAATATTTCTCCGTTTACTGGTTTTGAGTTGTTAGGCCTTAAATTACGAAAAGGAAATTGTTTTTTGGCAATGACCAATTTTTATTTTTCAGGTATCATTAGTGCGCTTCAAAGAGGTTGTTCAGGGTTTGGAAAGTTGAACACTTTAATTTACTGTAAAAAGTATTCAGCTTGCAAACCGTATATTTATATAGGTCAGGGGTAGTTCTGTCTATATAGTAACCTTTTTATACCTACCGCCCTCTTTTGTATCTCGGATAGTAGTAAAATTTTCTAACCGCCCACCGGTTTCACAGTTACGGGATTGATCGTTATAAAATTTATAAAGCAGAGTTATAACAGTTAAAGCATATAATAATGACTTACCAAATACTTTGTCAGACTTTCCCTAAGTTTGGCAGAATAATTCTTTATAAAACAACTTATAGTAGTTAAATCTTATCTTTTTATTTATGCTTTAAAGTTATTTATTTATTTTTATGCTTTATAGAAGCATGAGTAACGTGTATTAAACTTATGCGTGGGTGATACAAATATTATATTTTCAAAAATTTTAATATAAACACTAAAGAATTTTACGAAAACCTCATGAAAATGGTTTTAAATAATGTTATAAAAAAAATTTAAATAACACTTTAAAAAATTTCCATTTCAATTTTTTTTAAAAAGTCAAATTACAAAAAAAGAAAAAGGAAAGTGCTTAAGTATCGGACAAAACCCCTACCTCCCACCATGAAAGCTGGAACTACCACTCCTCTATATGTTAGCATCAATGGTACCCTTAGAGGAAAAATATAAAATTTTCAAACTAAAAATTATTCTCTAGTCATCTTCGAAAAATAGAATGTCTGGCAATTTCTTAATTTAGATTTCTAAAATTAAGTATCCTTAAAGTGAATCTTCAAAGATTCTTGAATTCCTGAAAGAATCAGATTTCCTGATCTTTTGATTAAGTAGCTTTTATTGAGAAGAATTTTCACAATTATTTAAAAAAATTATCTGCATGTAAAAGAGATGCATCTTTAATCTGGTAGTAAGATTGAAGGGGGAGCATTGAGTTAATGGACTTGAAGGGTCTATTTATAATGGACTTAACACTAAGTTCTAAAGTTTTCTTTAGAAGTATCTAGCAGCATCAAATTTTTTACACGATAGTAACCATGAGGAAAAACCAGTAAGCCTGACAAAACTCCATTTAAGATTTTAAAAAAGTGTTCTTTTTCTGGAACTAATAATACAAAGTGTTCAATTTCACGTCCTTTTCCATTCTATAAAAAAAATAAAATAATAGTTATAAAAAAGTCTTTTCCCGTAAACAAAATATTGTTTATAATTATGTACATTGAAGGCAACCTTTTTATTGAGTTTTTTGTTAATTTCTTTTTAGTTTTAGGCTTTTATAAACGGTAATTTTAAAAAATATTTGAATTGACTCAATTCAGGCTGAAAGACTAAAAAAGTTATTGTAGAATGTACAGATATATTAGCCTAGAAATATTAGTTTAAATTGTTAAACACCTAAAGAAAAAATAAAAATCGTAGTATCTGTAAATAAGTTCTATCTTATGTTAGTAACATAATAAGTAATTTTTAAAAAAGAATGTTACATATAAAGTCTGCTTTAAGCTGGTAGTTAGGATACTGAAAAATAAAATTTTGTAAGAAGCTTTAAACCAGCATCAAATCATATCTTTAAATACATACAAAATGATGTAAAACTTTCTGATCCTAATTGAAAATTGGACAATTTACATACTAGTTAATTTTATATGTACATTTATAATTTAAGCGCATGTAAATGTGTAATTCCCCTCCAAGTAAATAAAAGAAGAAAATTGCATTTCCATGTTGCCAATTTTATATACCGTTTACTGCCTAAATAATGTATTCAAATAAATAAATCGAGTAATTTTTAAAGTCACATTTAGAGTTCCTTGTTTTAAATAACTTAATTAGTTCATTATTTCTATAGCGTTTACATAAATGGAAGAAATAATAAGCGACCTATATACTGGGAGATTTATTAGCTAATATTTATATTGTAGTAGAAATATTAATGCAAGTATTTTATAAATCGATTTAATTTTTTGGTGTTATTTATTTTATAATTTACAAATTATCAATTAGTAATTTTATTAGTTTAAAAACAATATTGGCAACAATTCGGTTATAAAAAAAATGTGTTGTTTCTTTAAGTTAAATCCATGACATTTTGATTTTTTTCTCTTCTTTATACATTATTATTAAAGAAATTGCATTTTTTCTCAAGAAGAATTCTATTTTATTAATTTTTTTGTTGAGCAATCAATAAGTTGTATTCTCAAACTTGATCCACAAGTGTGGTCCCAGAAAACTATTCGTTTATATTTCTCCAAAATAATTCTATTTTCTATCAATGTTTTCATAGTTTTTCAACGTTGGACATTTTTATAAATGTTTACAATTTACATTGTTAATCGTCATGTAAGGCTTTATGCCTTCTTAATTTTATCCTCTTTTTGATTAGAGTCTGGTCCATAAAAATGATCCAGATGGTTATTTGTAATTTTCAGTTTGTCGTACACTAAGTCACTAGTATGTGATATACACATTCAGTGTTCTGTTCTAAACTTGAAGCTTATTAAAGAAATAATTTTCATTTACAGACAAAAAAAAAAAAGTTATTGTTTAACAACTTTTCTTTGAGTGCATTGGGCGAATAGTTAGTTTTGAGAACAAAAAATTCAAGCTTGTTTCAAAGATTTATTTTAATTTTTTTTGCTGCATAATAGTTATATTTGCGCAATGAATGAGTGTGTCATTAACCCTAATTCCTTACTTTTTATTAATGATTAATTAATCAAACTTTCATATATACGTTTCCAAATCGTATGGCGTTTGAAGTCTTTATTAATTATTTAATATTTTTCTAAATGCTTTGTTACGAGCTAGTTAGAATGCTTGGGCTTAACATTACGGCAAAAATTGTTGAGTTTTACTGTTTTCAAAACATGTTAGTCTATCTCAACTGCCTACTTTTTTTTAAAACTTAACTTGCTTGCAGCGATTTATTTTATTTTTTATTAATAAAGAATGTACTTTCTTTCTTTTTTAAAATGATTTTTCCAAGCTTGTGACCGTTCGTACTAATTGAATTTTGAGTACGTATTCGAAGGGTGAACATACATAATTTTCCCAGATAACGGCCTCTTAAGCTAACTAGTTAAAAAATATACTAAACGATACAACGGTTATCTTTAGTGGCGTTTTATTTAAACTTTTCACATTATAAATATCCTGGAACAAAAATATTTTGTGAATAATTTGATTAATTCCATTGCACTTATGTAGTAGATGCTGTTAGGAGTGTTTAGGTTTTCATCTTTTTTTCCCCCCCAAACTCTGGCTTTTACATTCAAATTACCTTATTATATATAAAAGACACCATACTAATGTGTAATCTTGGCACTATAAAAGGAATGAATAATCACAGCTACACATTCCGCATGTAATAGCACCATTAAATGTTTTTGAATCAAACATTAAGTAAAAATAATTCCTTTAAAATTAAAATAATTTAAAAAAAAAATATAGTTGAACTTACTAGTACATTCAAACTAAAAAAAAAAAAAAAAATCTAAATTAGTGAAAACATTGTACCATTTTTTGTTTCATTTTTAGTAGATGTCCAAAAATATAGATCTAGTCAAAGAAGTAGAATTCTTTTTTTTTGAACCCGTGCAGGTCCTTTATTTCTTAAATGAATACACTTTTTCCCTTTTGTATAATTAGACATATTTTTTAATTGCTCAACAAAGTTTTTATGAAATACTTAGAATTTAAGAAACAAGTTAATTTATAGTAATAATAAGTTATTTTTACTAATATAATAAACAAAGCAGGCTTTCTTAATTTCTTCTTTTTTTACTTGAAATTAAAGTGGTTTTTTTCGGTTTTTTAAATTAGTGTAGTTTTATTTTTTTAAAAAAGGTAAATATTTGTTTTCTGTTCCTTCGGTTAAAATAATAAAAAGAATTTGCCCTTTATCTCAAAAGTTTTAATGTATATTTTAATTTTCAGATAGTATCCATAAATTAGTAAAATATATTTGTTAATGTTTTAGAATTGTTTAATTTTGGATAATAGATAAATTTGTTGATTATAAATAGAATGCATTTTGTGTGTGTGAATGTGTGTACTATGATGGTTGAATCATAATACGAACCGATAAATCTTACTCTATGTACTTGATTGAGTAAATGTTGAAATATAAATATGGGATTTAAACATTTTTCCACTTTTTCTCATTACTACTATTATTATTTAAAATAAAATACATTGAAACTAAAAATAATAATTGTTACCATTTATCATTACTGCCAAATATTCCAAAAGAGGAGACTATTTAAATTTTTGACTAATAGATTTAACTTAATCTCAGTTCTATTAGTATATACATTAAAAAGTAATTTAAAAAAAAAAAAAGTTTTATAAATGTGCATTTCTTTAAATGTAACTTCGGGACATAAAGTTGTCCAAAATACTTTACATGGTGTATAGCCATTAGAATTAAGTTATAAATATATAACATATAACTATTTATTGGTTTATTTATTGTTCCTAAAACAAAAAAATTACAACTGAAAAATGTGGTTTTAAGTGGGGGCTAAATTCCTCAAGAAAGTAAATTGTCTTTTCACACTTTTGCACATTTTTTTCCAAGACACTCTCTTCTTAAACGAGAGTAACAATTATATCTTTGCAGACACCATGCAATATACTCGCACAAAAGATTTATGGATAACCCTAATCCAAATTGTGGCAAGATCCGAACAAGCAATACTACTTCAAATTAGACTAATAGACTGATACTTCAAAACTTCAAATAAATTCCAAACTTTCAAATAATTTAGATAAAGAAGAGATTGTGTCTGTGGCTCAACCAAGTGACCCACTTCAAAAAACTCATCCCTAAATAAAGAATCTGTTAACAAATATGAAACACCTTACGTTGTGCTTTTTGCATTTTTATGTTTACACATTATCTCAGAAATTCAAAACTATTGGTCGTTTTTACTATCATTAATCGTGAATGGAAGCACCGATTTTGCTTAAACTTATTCCAAAGTAGGCGAACGCCAATGTTAAAGCATCCTAATCTCTCCGTTATAGTACATTCCAAAATTACCCGAACTCTTCTAGAATATACAAATAATTCTCCTGTTAGTACTTTAACCCATGAAATAGTATTGCAAGAACTCCCTCCTTCTTCTTCTAAACCTATAGCCCTATAGTTGATCTTTTTCATAATCAATAGTAGTTCTCCATGCCGAAAGCGGCAATCGGTAGCAACGAGGCCTATTGCAACAAACCACCCTAGTTCGAATTTTAAAAAGTTAGTCTTCTTTGAATAATGACCCTTTCGTATCTACAAGTGTTATTTGACTAACATTTCTGCTTATTATATTGTACATACTAGTGTAAAAAGGTATAATGTTAAATAAAAATTTAGTAAGAATTCAGGCAGATTGATTAAATCGAGCCTCGCAGACTTTATTTTTAATTTTTAATCAGTATTTAACTTATTGAAGAGCTAAAATTATAAAACGGCCAAATCACTTTTAGTGTATTAGCGGTAAGCTATTCAGTATTTCACACATTAGATCCATGTGGATCCCCAATACAAATAGAATCAGTTTTTTAAACATTCAAATCCAATTTTTGCGTTACGCAAGTTTGGTTATTAAGGAATAAATTAAAAAATAAAGTTTCAAGTTAAATTTGTGAAAGAAAAGAGTTACTATCCAAGATAAAAATTAATATAGTAACAAATCAATTAGAAAAATAAGTTATTTGCAATGCTTAAATAATACAAAACTTGAATGTTAATTTTTACAAATTTAGTGCGTTTTTATTCTGTACTTTGACCACATAGATTTAATTTACTGTCTAGTCTAGGTGATGAAACAACTCTAAGGAAGTTTTAGGAAGAGAAATGGGAGCCAGCTGTTGGACATAAACCACTACCTGGTGTCAACATACCTCTGCCCACCAATTCAATCAACCCAAATTAAAGACAGAGTGAGAGGATACCAGGTGCGCGATGGCACTCGATTTTGTGAGGGAATACTCTGCTCCAACCCTGGTTCTCAAAACGTAGTATAACCGTTTATCCTGTACCCCACCAAGATATATCCCGTTTCGTAACTAATAAGAAAGTCACACGCATTTGACAAGTCTCTTGGATGCTCCGTTCTCCAAACAATCACCATTATTAATTTCATTCATTCTACGATACGAATCATATGACATAAGAGTTTAGTGGGAGGAATCTTTTTCTGACACTCCTTTGGGATACTCTTAATTTATATTGCCCTTAATTGGTTTTAAGGGATATCTAAAGCATAGGAAATTTATAATTGCACAATACATAAATAAGACATTCTAAAAAATGTTGATCGCCTGAAACGAAGTAACTTTTTAGAAAACGAAATGAACAGTCTAATTTTGATTTGGAATGTTCTTAAATATGAACATTAAGAAATGAATGAGAATTATTTAAGAATGAGATAATTAAGAATTACTAAGTTTTAGTTTCCTGAATTTTAATAGCAAATTAAACTATTCCAAATGATTTGTATGTTTTTTAACTTATGCTAATATTTCAGCTGTTTTTTATTTTTTTGAGGAAGTAAATTACCAAAAGTCAAGATTTACAAGTGAAAAGTAGTTAGAAAAGATGAATAATTTAAAATTCAAAATATGGAGACATCTAACAACTACTCAAAGGTTTGTAAATAAAGCTAATTAACTGAGTGAGAGTAATTTGTTTTATCTAATTATCTGGGCAAAATACTTTCAACAAATTTTGAATTAGATCTTTGTGGCAAATTTAATAGGAATTACATATATATCTCATGAGCTGTGCTTGATAAAAAAAATGTGTGATCAAATTATACTGAACATTTCACAGGGGCATTACATTATCGCCAGCAAATTTGGAGGGACAAAAAAGCAGCACTACTTGCGATCTACGTGAGTGTAGACCTGAAATAATCTGCAAGAATTGTATAAATGATATGTGTGCAATTAGACCCAATATTCAACAACCTTGTGTGGTTATAATAGGAGCAGGAATAGCTGGTCTTTCAGCTGCACACAGACTTATTCAATGCGGAATCAGCAACTTTAGGATTTTGGAAGCTACAGACAGGTATGCATAAAATATTTGTTTAATTTTACTATTTGATGTTAATAAGATTTCTCACATTAGTTCCAAATCGTAGATCTGAACTTTATTGTACTTCCTTTTACTTGATTGACAAACGAATTTGATAGATCGTTTTAAAGGGGCAGATTCTGCATTGCTACGCGATAATTTGTTGACCATAATAACATATACTATATTTTAGACAACTACCTGATATCGTGCAGATTCGTTTATTTTAGATATAAAAAAATTCAGCTTATAGGTGAATGTAGGTACATATTAATTCATTAAGAAATGCAGCATCTAATTGAACTAATAATTTTTAAACTGAACAACTTCTGGACTTGTGCATGGATTTTGTTAGCACAATTATTGGCTATTAGTTCTCTTTCGCATGACTTCATTCTGTCTTGAGCAAAGTTCCAGCATGAAAATAATATTTTTTAACTTATTGTTGTTTTTTATTTTAGAGTTACGCTTTGACACAATGGGGCCACCATTGTGCATATGGCATGTGTACATATTTCATTTATTAAGGACACCCCAATTCTAGTTGAGATAAGCTAGATATATTGGTACGTTATTGAAGGAACTATTTGCAAAGTAACATGAGAATTTAGAAAGGCCAATAAGCACGTTTTTGTTACATATGCTATGCGTGCTGGAATGTACGTCAACAAGAAAAATGTATAGTTAGTTTCTTCTAAAGATGTGATATTTTGTTATCCTTCTTTTTTGTATGTTTATTCCTAAATTTTATTTTTTGACCTTTCTGGAAATTTAAACGATATTTAGGTAGAAGAGATGGTTTTTCGGAACGAATAGTGACAATTAAAAATTTAAGGTGACCCAAATGTTAATGAGAAAAGATGGATTAGGGAGCACAACTTTCATAGTAGTGCAATAACTTGTTTACTATAGGTGCCTGCTCAGTCGCCCAGTTTAATTGAAGATTCTAAGGAGTGTACAGATTTTTTAGATCCCTATTTAATGATAAGAATTTATCAATAATAGTTATTTTTTAAATGTAATTTATTATTAATAATAATAATAGTTTTAGTTAATTCCAGACCTGGTGGGCGAATAAAAACCTGTTGGATGGCAGACTCAATAATAGAAATGGGACCTCAATGGATATCTGGAGCAAGCATAGCTAACAATGTTTTTACACTGGCAGCACAAGAAGGACTTCTTAAACCACCTTTAAGACGTGTTGTTGAAGATCAAGGCATGTATTTCACCAGCGATGGCAGAGCCATTGATATTAGACTTGCTCAAAAAGCTAAATTAAGTTTTGACGCTTTAGAAGCAAAAGCAGCAAATTTACTGTTTTCTGAAGAGCCTTTACCAAAAAAGAGCATGTTCCAGTACTTTGATGATTTGATCAAAAAAGAATTGCTCAAATTTCCAGAAACTGAAAGATATGATGCTGCTAGATTATTTTATGGTTTTGAAAATAGTTTGAAAACTAAAATAGGAGAAGATCTGACTGAGGTAAGTTCAACTGCATTTGGGAGTTTACATGAACTTCCAGGTGGCGACGTAGTAATTCCTTTAGGAATGGGTGGATTATTGGCACCGCTTATCCGTGATTTACCAAATTGTGCACTAATTTACTGCAAACCAGTGCACAGTATAAGATGGGGTACAGCTGGTCCAGGCAATCCTCGAGCTGTGGTGAGATGTTGCGATGGAGATGATTTTCCTGCGGATTATGTCATTGTCACCGTTCCATTAGGGGTGTTGAAAAAACTATCTTCGACCTTATTCTGCCCAGCATTACCAGCATCTAAGACAATAGCTATTGAAAAGCTAGGTTTCGGATATGTAAACAAAATTTTTATGGAACACAAAAATCCTTTCTGGACTGGAAAAACAGGCGGTTATCGTTTGGCTTGGTCTCCTCAAGAATTAAGAGAGGAAGACATTTGGGTACACGGAGTGACTAGTTTTGAAAGAGTACCTGGTAGTCACAAAGTTATTGTTGCTACAGTATCTGGTAGACAAGCCAAAATGATGGAAAATAAAAGCAACGCTGAGGTAGTGAAAGATTTGACAAATGTTTTACGACAATTTGTTGCTGACTCTTCTATTCCACAAGCTGCATCAATTATGAGGTCTGATTGGGCTACTAATCCAAATTTTTATGGCTCTTTTACTTATATTAGCAAAGATTCAAGTGTTGGTCACATCCACGATTTAAAAGAACCTCTGCCAGGTAATTGTAATGACATACCACCTATTATACTTTTTGCTGGAGAACACACATCTCCAAAATATTTTGCCACAATGCATGGAGCTAGACAATCAGGTATTAGAGAAGCTGATAGAATAATTGCTTTAACAAGAAAATTAAATGGACCTCCAAACAAAGGGCCAGTATGCGTGCCGTGTGGGCCTTAATCTTTTTATTATTACTGTCTCTTGTATAAAATTGAATAAAGTGTATATTCTTTTTTAATTTGTTTCTTAATTTAAATTTGCATGAAATTTTCATGATATAGCTGTAGTAAGTTTTTTAAATAATTTATTCCATCTAGTGGAATCTCTTGAGAGGTAGGTTTGGTGTAGTGGCTTTGAAGCGTGGATTTATAAAGAAGAGATACTTTTTATTTATTAGATAAGAAGTCGATAATTAAGTATGAGTTTCCGGTCCAAAATACTTCATTGTTAGTTAACCCCCGCCGAAACATAGGGGATTACGTAATTTACTTAATCGAATCCATTGTCTATGTATATAAAAAATTCGGATTAAATCACATAATTTTATTTTGAATTGATAGTTGCATCCGCAATATCGCTTATGTTATCCATCAATGCTAATTTGATCATTCTCTTCAGTGACAGGTAATCAATCATATTTCATGGAATCGCTAAACTATATTCTTGGATTTCGTGATGGACATATTTCTTTGAAAACAAAATATTTTCTAAAGTAAAATAGGATTTTTATACCATAGGCAAAAAATTGAGGGTACAAAAATTATTTTAGTACTAGGGAAATGAGGAAACTGAGGAAACACTGTAAGTAAATGTAATCAGTAAGCGAAATAAAGATTAAATTTACAGTTATTTTATTACTTTTTTGTCTTGACATTAATACCTAAATAAATATATGTATGAATGGAGAACTATTGTGAACATTTAAGTTCTGTATCTAAAGCTATTTGATTATAACTTTTTTATTCTGTTCGCTCTATTATTTAATACTGGAGTTGTTTTCTAAAATACTAAATGTTTCGTAATGAATGTTTCGTTTCTTCCTTATTCTCTCTCGTTGTTCTTGTCAGTCTCACTCTCTAATAAATGATTAATGTCCATACATAATTTCTTTGTCTCTTAATAAAACTTATATACATTTACAAATGTTAATTAATAACAACATTAATTAAATTTGTCTATATCCAAAACTTTTAATTAGAATAATATGAAATTATCAATGAAGACCACAAAAATGAGTGCTGATACGAGAATGTTTACGATTAGAAAATAAGTAAATAAATGATAAACGTAAATCTAGATAAAGAGCACATTCTTTCAAAGATGAATAAATTTACCACTCTCACAAACAGTTCCATCACTTATTTTTAGGTAAAGGAGACTTTTTTGAAAGATACATTGGCATTTTAAAATTGTACTTGCTCCTTGCACAGATTTGAATTCGCACAGTTTAACGTACGAGATCTCAAGTCTTTTGTTCAAAAGTGTTAGAAGACTCTCACCTCTCAACAGTGTACGAAACTTTTCCAGGTAGATTTTATTCCTTCTGTGTCCACAGAGCAACTGAATTAGTTTGTTATTTAATTTCTATTAGTGTGCGCATGCAATTTAATTTTGAGTTTGGTGTGCAAACCCTTCTATATGCTTCCTTTCATTTAAGTTGTTTCCTTTCGCGCAAAGCTACTCATGCCAAATTTATTCTCGAGTGGTTTTAGTTTGTAACCATGTACTAAGAATGTTTTCTTTAAAAAATCTTTTAGCGTGCCTTTTTTCTTTGACCTACATCAGCTTTCGTCCAACCGAATGCATATATTGCGTGATACAGCCTTCGTGTGTACTTATGTGTGAGTGTATACAAATGAGAAACTACCTGATTCAAAATCAAAAATACTGCGGCAAGCTCTAACGAAAAATTTATATTTAAGTTGCCAAAAAATAAATAAAATAAAAATAAAGACAAATATATTGGAAAGTAATTTGTGTTTTGAGAAATTTAAATCAAGTAAGAATTCCTTTTAGTTTCTTCTTCATTGTTTCTGATTGTTTTTAGATTTTTCGCCATGATCAAAGCTAGTGATCTCGACTTTAAAAACTTTCCTTTTTTTTCTCTAATAAAAAGTGATCTTCGATATTTTAAGGAAAAATGATATTTAAACTTTAATAATTAACTTTCTCTGTAACTTGTAATAGTTATTTAAAAAAATGAAGTTAAGGACAAATTGCAGAATATTGTTCACAGTTTTTGGTGACTGAATCACTGATCCAAAAAAAAAAAATTATTCCAATTTCAGTCAAATTTTTTAAATTATTTTTTGCCAAGCTTTCGACCTAGTGACCTAGGTCATCTTCAGGAATTACACTATTAACAATTACAATATCTTTTGCATGATTACATCAAAGGTTGGTACGCCTTTTGTTCTGCCTGTTTATGTACCGATTTTGTAAACAGTTATTACATTTTTGGGGTCTAGGAAAGAGGTATCACAACAATATGTTGCTGCAAATAATATTTGGAACTAGAAAACACATTTAAGATGGTAAGAATGTTTAGATTAAAAAAGAAAGATTGATCATTCCAGATTTAAAATTTTCTTGGATATCAAGTCTTAAGAGGTAATTCAAGGTGTATGAAACTGCCTGGATAGATGTTAAGATGAGAATAGTTAGGGATTCCGAGCTTTTTGGTAATAAGTGCCATGAGATAGCCGTCTGCCAGCCTGGGATAGTACTCTCAATGGGCATGGCTGAAAGTTAGGCACCAAAAACTCTTTTTTACAAGCTTATCCATCAGTCCCACACCAGAATCTAATGTCTAAGCAAACAAACAAGGCTGGAGAGAAGCTCCAACTTTTAGTAACTAAGAATCCCTTGGGATGCGGTGTATTTGGCTGACGAACACTCCCTCAAAATCTAATTTATACTTTAATCTAAATTTTAGATTAAAGAATTATTAGACAACTGATGGTTCTTCTAATTTCCGGGTGATTGAAGCCTAAAACGCCCCCTTAGTGCGCCTAAGGTAACACATAGAGTCATGTACACAGTACAATTTCTAAAAAGAGATTTTTCATACTGCAAATATTTTCTTGCGCAAACTAAACTCAAAAGGCTGCACGATTGCAATTTACTAGAGAAATAAGAAAAGAAAAGAAGATCCTCAGTTAGATACAAAAAAAAATTGTGCTGAGTTTTGTACATGGTGACTGAAATCGAACTCCGGTCCCTGAAAATTATAAATATATAATTTTATTAAATCGATTTCGTACACATAAAACAAATTAACATTTGAACTGAAGTAAAATTTTGGTACTTATAAACCTTTCCTTTCTTTAAGGAAAAACTAAATATAATTTTGACAATTACGTGAAATAAGACGAAATGGGAATTTTTTATTTGTAGTAATCAATTTATCGTGCACACTCGTCTATCTCCGCAACTAAAGCTAGGGAGGTCGGCGCCACCCTTGCTCACAAATGGGGACGTTATCGACCAATGGATGACGCAATATGGGGGAGACCATGTGCGACGGCGGGTAATGTGCCGGCCGTGCGGAACTAGGGATATGGGGTCTTTCGCATTCACCTGTTTGTAACTAGTGTAACTATTGTAAGTAAGAGCTAAGTTTGTTTCACTGTGGCACACTTCGTTGTTATTTATAAAGCTCATTTTTCTTTAAAATACACTTAACATTAAAAAGCGCACAACTAATCTGAATCATTTTTTGTTCACCATGATGTGCTCACACTTTATCGCACCAGGAAACAGTCATTAATCAGTGTATATCTAATGTTTCCCCCGTTTCTGTATAGTTTTTTTTTTTTTTTTTTTAATGAAGAAGCACATTTATTACCCTCACTTTTTAAATGTTGATCATGATATAGTGTTCTGTTAGTGCAATGCGGTGCTGTGGGAGATCAGGGCTGAACACATTTGAGACAACCTTCACAACGTGCCTCCCACTACAATGGAATCCCCGCTTAATATAGAATAGCTTAACCCTGATTTGTTTTTTGTTTTTGTAAGTAGCCAGAATTTTTTTTTTTGCCCTAAAACATAAATTGAATAAATTTCTTTCTATTTATGTTTAAATATTTTAAATTATAGATGTACTGCATGCTCCAGTTTATTTCAGTAATTAGACCTTACTATATTTATAATTTATTTTTACGTAAAAATTAAAACAATACCTAGAAAATTCTTTTAATAAAAGGTAAGTACTTTTTTCTCACCAAATTAGATCATATTATTTGTTCCGTCAGTATCGTGTTCAACTTTTTTTTTTTTGTTGCCGATCATTTTCATAATTCTTTAGGAGAAACTAAATTTCATAAAACATTTTTCTAATGAGAGTTAAATGTAGAACAATTGGGCAAATACAATGTCATATGATTTTAAATTCAATATTTTAAAAGGTGGCGTCGAAATATCAATTAACTCATAAAACCCCATCATCTTTACACTGTAGGATAGAATGATTAAAGTTAAAAGTATCCGCTGTATTCACAGTCCATTTGACATAATGGGCCGGCTACCAGCGACTTCAAGCGTGACTAAAGATAAACATACAAATGAAAAGTGGTAATAAATACTTATTCGAATAAACATGTTAAGACTCTATGTTAACTTGGGATAAATAATTATTAAAGAATTCGGTGAATCTTTAGCCACTGAATAATATTCTCCACCACTACAGCCCTCCTATTAACTAATTAAGTGGAATTATGACTCATTGCAACTCGACTATCATTTTGATAACTTATCGCCATGTGGTAGTCAAAGTCCCAAATCATTTTAAAACGTACTTTACAGTAGTAATTAAAATATATTAAAATTCGTGCAATATTTTCTTGATAGTTAAACTTTTGTTCTAAATATTGTTTTTTTTACATTATCTATCTTAAATGTCGACCTTATTTAAAATTAGTATTAGGGACTAGAGGTGATATAAAACAACGGTCAGCAATAAAAAAAATAGTGGGGGTTGGCTCAATTACGTTTGTCCCCTGAAAATGGATTCCTTAAAGATATCTGAAGTTCGAATCCATCTTTGCTATTAGATTACTTTTCATAGGAGCGTTTCAGAGCCCCACCTCTGTTTATGTAGAGTAAAGTCTGTAACGAGAGAATACATCCAGAGACTAGCAGAGCACTAGTGCACTAGCTCCTGGCACCGAAGGCCTCAGATGTTGACGTGCTTTACATTCAAAATATTTATAATAAAATCAGCCAAAGGTGGCTTATGTACGTTCCACTGCCGATGAAATGGGTTAAACGAGCATACTTCATATCTGGAAAACATCCGCATTTAAATTTACCGCTAAGCCAATTTATTGTCTGATTTACAAAGCAAACAAGCAGCAATTATTTTGCCCATATTGCCAGCTTCGGGAGGTAGGAGTTACCGAAATCCCACCTGCTTTCTGCAGTAAACAGTAATGATTCTGACACGTGCTCGCGCCCTGCATTATGGACAGTAGGGCTTATTTTAGACTGAACCTTGGCACTTAAACAGAAAAACTATTGTTGTATTTGATGTGGCCATTTTGCTCTGGCTTTGGGGTAAAAAAAAAGTGATTAAGTTTATACAGCAACTACTCCGAGTTAAAAAAAACAACCAAATGTAAACCGTAATTTAATGTTTTTTTCCCAGTTTTTCACGGCAGTCCAGAAGTAGGTTTTTCATGCATTTAAAAAAAATAGTGATAATATTGGTAAGGATTAAATTGGAACAATTGATTGAGTTAATGGCTGGTATATTATTGCAGAAATTACTACCGTCACTACCCGATAAATATGACGTGACTAAAATATAGTGACATTGTATTACTGTTAACAGAAATGTTTCGTGTCGATCTATATAATATACATTTATAATCAAAAGTTTTCAACTTATGTCATGTATCGTCACTATTCGCGGTATTTTTTTTTTGTGCACCATTTATTTTTTCAAATAGTTAATTTAAAACTTAGTATACCCTTCATAGTTCATCCTTCATGAAGGGGCATTCATGGAACAAGTAGAGGAGTTTAAGTACCTAGGAGTCTTGTTTAGCCGGGATGGCAGAATTGATCAAGAGGTGCTGAATCGGGTGGGTGTAGCCAATAAAGCGTACGTGATATGATTAAGAATACTGTGGACGGTAAAAGAGAGGTCAGCAAAAAAGGTAAAAATGTCCGTCTTCAAGACCGACTTATCTCTTCTTCAGTATGGGGCAGAATCGTGGACTATGCTGGATAAGCATGCAAGCCGGGTTACAGCTGCCTAAATGAGATTTCTTCGCCGGGTCGAAGGGAAAACTAAGCGTGATAAAATTAGAAATGAAACAATAAGGAGCAGCTTAGAGATACAACCCCTTCGAAACCAAGTTGAAGAATCGGCAGTTGGGGTGGTTTGGCCATGTCTGCAGGAAAAGTGGAGAGGAGAAGATTAGGTGCTTTATGGAGGCCAAATCAGAAGGCCGCAGACCAAGAATGGGCTATTTGGATTACATCGAGCGATTGGCACAAAAGCGAGGTCAGACTAGGTCTTATATCTGAAAATTGGCAAACAACAGAGAAGAGTACATCCGCTGGTTAAAGGCCTAAGTTATCTAAGCTCGACGCTGAAAGGCGTAAGAGTGAAGACAAAGAAGAAGAAGATAAAACTTATTATCGAAACTGGTGAGGGAGAATAAAAAATGTTAAAGACATTTTCATATAGTTTTTCTCGTAATCTAATTTAAAGAATCTTTTTCTACTTGTCTTATAGACATAATAGAGCCCACAGATGTTTTTCTTTTCTTTTACGTTATAAGAAATTTTTTAGATCATGAAATATTTTTGCGTTCAAATTTCGGAGAGGTCCATAAATGATAAAGAGTAATTTATCAAGATATTACTGTCGTCAATATAATGCCCAGTTTTTTGCATAAACATTTTGGAATTTCTAAAAAGAAGTTTAAGCTACATTTTTATGGTTAGTGCACGAATTACCCAAAAATTAAAATCATTCCAGAAGTACTAATCATTCCATACTCTGCTGGAATACTAAACTATAGGTCGCGGTTATGTTGCATCGTGACAAATAGAGATTGTTACTTCGGAAAGCCTTGACCTACCAAAGGTTAAAGCGCCAAGAAAAGGAGAACAAGAATAAGAGTGTTAAAAAAAAATCATACTACGAGAAGTTATATTTTAAAAAAGCAGCTATAAGGACCGCCCTTTATTGATGGACAAAGAGAAACATATTCTAAAAAACAAGTTTATTATAAAAAATAACATATCAATGGATCAATAAATAAACAGAGAATGACCTTGATAGTCGAAACGTTTTAAAAATTATCTTGTTTCAATAAAGGAGGCTCAATATAAATTAAAAAGATTTTATTACATACATAAAATTAAATTGACAACCAACTGGTCTAGAAAGGGGCTGATGCATGATTTCCACACCTATCTTTTTTGGTAGTTGATTTTAAGCTCCATCTGAAAAAAAAGCTTACATTACTTTTTATTCATTCATTTTTTTTATTTTTTGTAGTTTGTATTGTAATTTGGCAAGTAGCTATTCTGGCGCCCTGTTGTGTAAGTTAATGCTGCTTATCCATCAACCTCCTTTTAACTTTCCCACAGTACGGGGAGGTACTAGGCTAACGGTTGTCGTTACTAACTGCAAGTTCTGCAGTATATACACTAGGATCAGAGAACTTGTTAATGAATTAAGTCCACACAGTTTTCTTTTATGACTCATCTGGCTGTCCAGATTGTTGCATTCCTATTTATTACTATTAATAAAAATAATTTCTAATAAATTTTTGAAACCAGCTGATTTGGGTGTACGCTGATTAATGACATCTTTCTTTCGTGTATTTGTTTTTTATTTTTATTTTTTGCACGTGCAACTTCAACAGCAACTAGTTTTTCCTGTAAAACTTAAAATTACTAATAAATTACAAGACTTAGGTCAGGGTTTTGTGAGGAATATATATTATAAACAGTAAAAAAAATTGGACTAATTACATAAGGTTAAAGAAGAAGACTACTGAGTTCAAATAATATTGTAAAATATTGAGATGATAAATGACAGGAGCAAGTGAACGAGTTATAATGTTCATGAAATTCATTTTGATATATACATACAAAAAAAAAAAATAATTTTTACTTCATTCAGTCTTCTGTACAAGGGGTAGTCAATGAACTATCTTATCAAAGGGCATAAGTATCAGGTTGACGCGAGGGTATTTAATTATTTCTGTACTGATTCCAAGTTAAGAAGTAGAATTAAATGTAATGCCATTTGAAAAATAGAAATATGAGAATAATAATGACGTAAATAACTTTTAACTTTTACAGTTAACAGTAATTGTAAACTATTTAATTCAGCTTACTTGCTGACATAAAATTTATGCAGAAGTTATTGAGAACAAAGAATTTCAAAGGCTTCGGAAATGTAAGAAATCGTTAAAATCATGGCTGAGAGTGTCACACGCCTTCCTTACGTTTCTTTAAACAAAACCTAAAATCAGTTATAGTTTGTATGTTTCGTATTTTGCTATATTTGATCAATACTTTTTTTTTTTGCATCATTATTTAATTTAATAATTCAATGTAAGGGTTTTTTTTTGTTTTATCGATATCTTATAATTGTGGTTTACAAATTTCTTGACCTAATAAATGTCGCAATCCTTTCTTGACCTAGTAAGAGAATGTAAAAATATAGTCGTTTATTATAGCGTAAGTTATTTCAGACATGCGAATTTCTCAGAATATACCTACTGTTTCCTTTATCTCTCAATTTAATGATTTAATGAGGCACCTATTTATGTATTTATAATTTTGTGTATTTAAAAAAGATATTTCTATTTCTGATAAAACTTGGGCATCCTCCTTTCTATAGCAATTTGGAAACTGATGTCTACATAACACGTTAATTAAATTTAAAAAAAAAATGCAGTATGACAATTGCTTGCATTTTAATATTTTCTGATGAAGTTACAATGTTTACCAGTTAGCGATTGTGGTTCATATTGCAGATACAATAGGTTTCTACTTTTTTGACGATCATTGTAATTTTTTTTGCCGACGTTTCACAAAAGCTTCAGGTATTTTAGCACTAAATAGTTTAATAATTAACCATTTTTCTCATTATTATTTAGAAGTTAATCTGAAACAAATTATTTGATTAAAAAGTATTATACTTGTCCCCAGAAGTGCACGATAAAAATTTATAAAGCAGGCGGTTTTTTGTTTTTGTTTAGAAATAAAAGACATAAGAGAATAATACTCTCATTTAGTTGAGTTGATGCACAGTGACTTAGGGAAAGATATATGTATGACTTACTATTTTAGATCGATATTATAGAACTAATAGAGGATCAAGAACTAGATGAGAATAGTTTAAGGAATTAGCTTACAAATGTCACTTGATAACGGTAAACAGTTATCCTAAATAACAACTCAAATGCAACACGACTTGATCAAGGCTTAAATTGAGTAAACATTCTCCAATTTTATTATGATATAATTCAACTTTTAGCTTAGTCAGAAAAGTTTTACAAGAGCCTTCTTATACATGACTAAAATTCACGGATTTCATGACCAAGTCTGTCTTATCTCAGATTATTAAATCAACCATTTAACTAGAATTGCCTCAAATTTTTGAAAGATAAAAGTAAAATTTCGCCAGACAAAATGGAAATATTAAGAGTCTACAAATATATCTTGAGACTATTTTTTTTTTTTTTTTTTTTTTTTTCAATTTTGGATCTACTTTTCTTAAAATGAATTATATGAGATCACCAAAAATGATTTGGGTAGAGTAATATTGAAAAACAAGCTCCATTGTAAAAATAGAAGCTTTATTGTTCATCACTTCGGACACCTCTTTGTCCTTTCTCAGATCTGTTGTAATGGGGATACAAAAGGGTATTCACTTCTTTTTTTTTATTTATTTATAAAAGTTTCGGAGCATTAAAGCACCAATAAATTGAATTTTTTGTGAGCCACAGCTTCCTCAGAACAATATTTAAAAATGTTCAAAAAAATCTCTGTGAATCGTTTTTCAATCAAAATTGGCACCGTCTTGTACAAGTTCAAATAGAATTCTTTGAAGATGTCTTTAAAATTGCAGAAATCTAAAAAAAAAAAAATAATAATAACACATTTGATACTTATAAATAACATGGGTTCTTTTTTCTGTTTCTTTCCCAGGGGTTTAACAGTGCATTGCAGCCGTTATTATCCTCCTTATATCCGTCCTCCTTACCATGTGGTGCCGCCTAAATGGTGCCAGGCGAGTTCTACAGCAACCCCTCCAGCCACAGATGTCGGAAAAATTCCAAGATCTTAGAGAGGGTACAAGTGTTTAAATCTCACATGAAGCGAAACATTAAAAGAGAACACAACTTTACCCCTCCTCCTTGAACCTCCCATTAAATAAAAGTAAGTTTACATTTCCTGTTTTACAAAGTGGCTCTTTCGGTAAATTAATTTTTTTTCCAAATTCGGGATCTTGTTTATTTATTTATATCCTAATTACAAATTTGGTGAGACCTTACGATTCACTTAAGTGATACTTAACAGCCGAACCGCCTTTTCCCATGAAGTTTGCCCATAATTGAATATTAATAGAATATTTCAAATTAAATTTTTGAAATCTATAAGATCGCAATTAGTTTACGAAGTTTAAAAGAAATCTCAAAAAAAATCTTAAAAATTGATTCAATAAACTGACTATATCGAGATGGCCAATTTTGTCTAAAACGTTTTTACTCAGTCTCATGGTGACTGCTGCTACGTCAAACATCGAGTTTCAGCTTTCTGCATTTTAGTGTTATTCTGACTTCAAACGTAACTTTTTAGTTTTTGTTTCCTCTGTGCTTTATTAGTACTGTAATTTTACGAGAAATAAATCAGTTGTCTAATTGCACGGTTTTCCATTTATTTGGTCATGATTTCGAGCAACCAGGGATTTTTGTATCCATTAAAAATCCGGGGATAGGCTTTAATGTATTCAATGAATTCTTTAATGAATGCAAACAAATTACGAATTAGTTTAATTTATACCAAACAGAATCGGTGACAAGTATAAAGTTGTCCTTTCCATTTCCTCTAGGGCAGGGGTTTTCAACAAATTTTACACTTTTAGGAACTCTTCGAGCTTCTTCTTTTTTTTTTTAAAGAACCTCATGTTTAAGAAGTAGATAAAATAGTTCATTAAAGTTTTTTTCTTCTCAAATTCGCAAAATTATTTTTCTATCTTAATACGAACATCTTAATAAGACAATGAATAGTGAAGGTAGCGATTCAAGTTTTTATTTTATTTATTTTCTAGAAAACACTTTAAGAATAATTAACAAAAAGAACACTATTTTAAATTATAAAAAATTAATAAAAAATAAATTCTTTCAATGACTTGGATGTGCTAACGTAAAGCATTTTTACATCGGGAATAATTGTTGAAATAAATTTTCTAAGCATTGCCTTGGAGCTCTATCGGTAAATACTTGATGACATGAATCCCAATATAGATCTTGCTTTTTGAAATATGAATCGTATCAAATTAAAGATGTTTTCTTCAGTTGTTCTGGTTGGCAGACTTTTGCAAATTAGCATATCTTCTTATGCAGCCGTTCCCTGGATATAATCCAATAGATTGCTAATCTAACAATATCTGCAAGTTTCGTCAAGTTGAATAGTAAATCCATGTTCCATATATTTTTTCGGTAAACTGCCTTTTTTTTTATATCCAATTTATCTTAATATTGTAATTTTTACTTAAGTATTATATTAATCTAATATTTTAATAACAGTCCTCTACCCCGTTCCTACATGAAAAATTCTTTGTATAGATGATTTCTATTTACGTGCGTTTTAGTTGAGCAAATAGTGATCACTTGCGGAACCCTACTTAAAATATTGGAGCTCTGAAATAGATCCACTTCCTTCTTTTTGTATGGTTAGTAAAGTTCTTATAGGGTTCAGGATTTCTTCAGTTCTCACAAGATGCACGCCAATTCCATAAAAACCTACGAAATTTTAGGGTACACTGCTTCTTGTTCCTTGAACAAATCCTAAATCTCCCTATTGGAAGTCTAGGCCTTCTTTTATATACCCTAAGATTTTATTAATTTATTTTCTTTTTTAGCCATTTGAGAAGAATTTCATTGTCCTCTTTTTCGAACAATGAGTTCGAGGAGAGTCGTGACTTCACTCTATACAGTGTTTGAAATCCCTTGAATTACTGAGTGACGAAAAAAATTAATAAATGAAAATGAAATAAATAAATAAATCTTTGATAAATATATATAAATTTGGGCTTAATTACTCAGCCATGTCATTTAATAAATTATTAACCACAATATTTGTATTGGTTTATTGCAATAAATAAAATAAGTTTAAGGAGAAATGCTGTTAGCTAAGCTATTAGTCGGCACCCCAACTGCGATGTAAAAGCATTAAGAGTTAAAACAGCCTAATATGCACCCCGATATTTAGGCCAGATTCTAATAGGTTGAATGACCCAGCTTTCAGAAGTAGCTATTCAATTTGTTTTCTTTGCTTAATGCGTTGCTAGAACTAAATTGAGTCATGAATCTAGAGGTAGTATAGATGGTCATGTCGGTAATAACTAATAAATTGAAATAAATTTATGCATGTATAAGTTAACTAAATAAAATACCCTCTACAAGCGTTTGAAAGAGTTAGGAGTGAAATGATAGTGAATTATATTTATTTAAATAATCCTAATGTTCTCTTGAATTTGATTTTCATAAACGAGAGATGACTATTGAATAATTGCTATTTTAGATTCTTATGGTTGAAGCAGCTCCTAGATAATTCATTTCTTTTTAGAAGTAAAAAGTTATTCACTTCCGCACCTATAAAGTTTTTGGCGTGTTGAATTTATATTTTATAAAATAATCTAAAACAATCTGAATATTAAAACTTCTCACTTTTATCCAACTGCCATTTATATTGTATCTGTATCTCATCATATTTTATGTTTCTTTTAAAAACACCACGGTTGACAAGGTAACTAGAAAAAACAACCAATTTTGTAAAGATGAAATCTTGAACTTTGAACGAAAAAAAAAAGTACAGAGATTTCAAAAAAATATACATTCTTGAAATAAAGAGGTGTTTAGTTAGTGATTCTTCAAAAAAGCATAATCATTCAGTAAATATAGGATTAAATTAGATAAGTTCTTTAGCTTTAAATACCATTTCCCATTCAGGCTGTCTTCAAACATCTACTTACTTATATACATTAATTATAATCTTGATAATATTATTTCTTCCTAGTTCTATTTTTTAGTGGAATATTTAAAACTTTTTATTCATTTTCAGATTCAATAGGATCAAGCATTAGACGGTCCTAGATTTCCTTGAAATTTCCCCAAAAATGTCTCAAGCAGGTCAGTTTTTCTAATACAATTAATAATAAAATAAAAATAAATATAGTAAAAGTTTTTTTCTTCTGCATTCCAGTATTAACAGACGAACATTGGTGGTGCTGGTCAGACCAAGCTACTATCTGGTTCCTAACTGGAGTTGCTGCAGCTTCTATATACTACATTACCAGGCCAAAATCTGAAGAACCTTTAGTACCATTAGACAAACAATGTTCAATATTGCCAGTAAGTTTGTTTATTAATAATTTGTTTTTATTATCTCTTTCAATGTGGGGTACATAGTTGTAAATCCATATTTCCATGTCGTTGCTTAAACATTTTTTTTCCCCCCTTTTGAGTTTTGAAATCTGGTTTGTAGCAGATGGAGTAGAGATTTTACCATTCAAAGAAATACGATTTTCACCGAACAAACCAGAGTTCAAACATTAAATAATGTAAATTTTCAAACATCTTATAAAAACATTTATAAAAATACCATGTATTAGTCTATATTCGAAAAATGTTTTTGTGAATAATAATTGGAATTTAATTATTTCTATAAACAAAGTTTTATAAAGTTGTTCTACTATTTAATATCTTTTCTGCTTTTTAGCGAAATTATAGTTTACTTGACAGTACCTTAGCTACCTACTAGAAACAAATTAGTCAAGTTGACCCTTTTAATTCTTAATTCAGGGCGAAATCGATCCATTTCTCTTCTAATTATACCGAAAGCACATTAATTTATGAAAATACCCACATATTTAATTTTTGTTTTTTTAAATTTTTAGTTTATTTAATTGATTTTTAAAATTGGCTGATAAAATACGAGTGTACATAGATAAGGCTGGCTAGTAAACATCAAAACCCAATATTGTTTTGAATAAACAAGTAAAATATTCATAAAATTTATGATTTATTAGAAAGCATAATACTTTTTTTTTCTGAGACTTGTTTATGGGTGTTTATAAAATGAAAAACCTTTCATTGTCTCATCTACAGCTATTGTTATTTTCAAATCTCTTCTTCGGCTAACTCATTTTCAATTTTTCCAAAGACTTGACTTCTCCAAGAACCAGACGATATCTCTTTTGAGACTGAACGATTTTTCATTGTAAAAACATCTAAATATATGTAATAGTTCGGTTTGGAGAAACCATTCTAGAAAACAATCATCAAAATGAGTTATCGGTTGAATATTTTAAAAGTAAAGCAGAAATAATCGTCTAGTAAACATAACAATTTAGCAACTTAGCAACTTCCATCTCTGTTCTATCAAATAGCTGGTAGGTACAACGGATATACATTTACAAATCACTAGGAAATTGGTAGACGATTAAAGCGAGATTTTTCCAAAACAAAAGCATTCTGATAATGATTAAGAAAAATCTCTAAAAAATTTATTTTAAAACACGCGAATTACTTTGAAATGTTATGGAAAGAATACCCACCTACTCTCCAAAGAGAATGGAATTGAACTGGAATAATTCCTCAAATTAAAGTACAGACTCAATAGTACAATAAAGATGAAAAGTGATTGAGCCATCTTTATATTTATAAATTACTCTAAAGGAATTATTTGTAGTAAGTATAGGCAAGTAATCGGTAGGTTTGAGATTGTTGCTAGTTCTATGCCTTCCATTGTATTAATTACTTATTGGTAATTATGATAAAGCTTATTCAGAGATCCTACCAATGTTAAATCATTCATACCTTAGTATTAATAATGCATTATAAATTAATTAAGCATCGAATATAGTGATAATGAACAATAGATTACAAATATTCACAAACAAACACAAACCAAATGTTAAAAGTGAACATTGTTTGAAAAAAAGAGAATTATTGAGGGCTTTGCGTGCGAATAGAATTTTTAAAATTTAGATATAGTAGCTTGCTCTCTTAATAGTATTGTCGTATTCTTAACATTAATTTTTTATGACATGAGAGATAATGGAAGGTAATTCTGGCATCTAGAAATCGTACACTACTGGATGGAATGACTGGGTAGATTTTGCAACGTGAAAACACGGTGGTTTAGCAGAACTAGCCATATGATAAAAACCCATAAGATGTGACCCAGAACTTCAGTCTAAATTCTGCAGTTGGAAGCAAAATTTATAACTTTCTACAAAATTAAAACTGTTTTTGAAAAGGCATACTTTGAAAAGTACATTAAGTTTTTTGCCCCAACAATTTTATGTGAAACATCTTTAAAACTTATTCATTTTTTTAGAAGTTTCTTAGAAAATGGCCGACCTCAAAAGCAATTGCAAGCACGAATCGAATTACTGCACACGGTAAACATTGACCAGACCTATTATCTATTGTTCACGTTTTTCTTATGTGAAATTATTTACTCGATCATGCTTCCACTGTACCTCTTAGCGGAGCGAGGATCCTTTCTTATTATACATTTTCTATCATCCTACTCTCTCTCCTGTCGAGGCTCCACTTCTTTCTTTCCGATCCTTTTTTTCCCGTCAGCCACTTCCATCTGTACTGAGGTTTATTTTCCAGCTCTTTCCTTCTATTCGAGTTTCACATGCCTAGCTGGACTTGAAATGGTGTGCCCTGGCTTTTTCATTTGTGTTTTAATGTGTCTCCAAATCTTGATGAGGAACTGTACAATATAATTATTCATATTTCCTTCACAACTCATCAATGTTTATTATAAAGTGATGCAAGCATTAAGTTCTTTATTGCTCATTGATCAAATTAGAGTTTTTAAGTTGAACAGTTTTAACCTACTTATTTTTACTAAGATTAGAGTAATAAATTTAGCCACTTGATTTTTGTTCGCTAAAATAACAAATATCTCAAATTTATGATTTCTCGATCTTTAAGTGATATAAATCCACGAGGATCTGGTTTACAGCTAACACAGACGTCGTTGCCAAGAATTTTAAATGCCAATACCTACTTGACAGTTTTCATTAATGGTCCACCATGTTTATTTAATTTTTTTTTCTTTAAGAATTGAAAATATGATCTATTCTAAGCATTCTTTTCGTTAATAAAATTAGATTGGTTGTAAACAAGGTGAAAACATTTTTATATAAAATATACAGAGTGTAGACAATAATAACTGTGAATCATACTACCTTGTATTTGTTATTGAAATAATTTAAATTAAAAAAGTGGGTAATGTCGATCATTATGATTTTAATCAGTGTTTTCCCTCTAAACCTGTTTGGAAAAGGATTTTCATAGGTAAATTAAAAACAAAAAATGTGTTATCTGGGATGCTAATTTTGTAGTTTCTTAATACTATATTAATAATTTTAATGAATATTTGGTACGAATACTTTAAGGATTTAATATTTTAGCGAGTTTTCCTAATAAATCAGTGATTATGAGCCCTTAAGATTATTTTTTTTTTCCACAATGATTTCGCTTTCTGAATTTATCTACATATGTAAATATGTGGTTAGAGGCTTAGTGATAGATCATTGTCGTTTCTTGTTAGGAGCTACATCTTTTTGCAAAATTTTCTCACAAGATGTTTTCACTTATCATCTGTCCCGGATCATAAAGATTTTATGTCGCAAACTTACGATTGCAACTCAATAAGTCGGAAGATAGAGATTGTTTCCCTTAGCTTCTGCACCGTGACTAAAAATAGAAGCAATCACTGTTTGCATATGACGTGACATCTGTCTGATGAGGTTTTAAATGTTTTCTGAGGAGTTTTTCTCACTAAGAGCAAACGTAAGGTCAATAGATATTCAATAGCGTTTTGGTCTGGACTACATGCTAGCCACACTATACATAGAAGCTATGGTGGAGAAGATATGAGTTAATTTGGAGGCTTAGTATATAAATATTAATATAAAAGGGTCTTTAGCTGAGGCCTACATGCAACATTCTTTCGGAGGTTGTTGTCCCATACGCTCCATTGGTTGTAGATGATTTTTTTTTTGTTATGCCCTAGAATGATCGTCTATGTTCAACGAGAAATCTTTCCATTATCTGGTAAATGTTTCAATTCGATGTTTAGAGTGACCAGCATGTCGTCCATATCTAAACCCTATTCATGAAACTAACTGTCAAGACGATTTTGTCCATTTTTACCGGAAACTCTCAAAGACTTGAAGTTTGCTCTAAGTGAGGAATATGAAAGTATCCATCAGGAATATAATCCAAACCTCAACAGCTGGGATAATACAGGTATTGGAAATTACCCTTATTATGGCGACCGATTTTAAAATTATTCTCTTATCAGCGATAATTTTTACTTTATTTTGTAGTTTTATGCCCATTTCATATCCAGTCTTCACTATTTTACTTAATCCTTCATATTACATGTATTTAACGTAAAAAAAAAAAAATAGTTCATATTCAACTATTTATTGGAAACCAATAAAGAATAATAAGAGATAACTGTCGAGAAAGGCAGTCTAACCAACTAAAGATAAATTATTCCTTTATTTAAGTACAACCCTAAATAGATAATCATGACTTTTTTTGCCCCTCAGTGTAAGATGCGCTTGATAAAGTACTTATATGTAGCATTCCTCTAATTTATGCAAGTGCAGATGAACCAATATGTGTTTCATTAACTGCTGAATCCTGCAGAGTAATTAGCATTGAATTTCTCTTTTAATGAAACCAATAGTCATAATTACTGATAGTATTAATTTTCAAAAAACAACAGGACCAAGCAACTTAGATTGAAGATTAACTTAACAATAGGTATTTCTATTTATTCATTTAAAGAAAGGCAGTCTCTCCTGCTACAGATAAATTATTATTATTATTTAGTAAATTCCTAGGTATTTCATGACTTAGATTATTTATGATCAGATCATAGCAGTATGGCTGACTATAGGCTTATAAATCAGAATAAATATAGAACTATTCTAATTAATAACATCATCATCATAATCATTAATGGTATTAATTGAAGATAGTAGAATGGCGCATCTATAAGTACGTTGGTAGAATAGTGAGGGGTAGTTTCCCGAAATAGACTGTGGGGAGGATATCTGGTGAGGTTGGAGCTGAAAACGTTTTAGTCGAGCCATAGCCAAGTATGAGTGTGTAAAGTGTCAAGTGTCAATTAAGTGTGGTATTATCATAATTATAAGAAAGTATTAAATAGGTGTATATTAGGGGGCAATGTGTTGCACAAGATGTACGGCTGGCTGTTGTTTTCACGAACCTGTCAAAATACCTTTAGATCTGGCCAATCAGTCGGATCAAATCAAAGTTAGTTTGAATATTGCTTTTTAAGGTTTTTATTATAAGTATTTAGAAATTATAATGCAATCTTAATGTACATCTGTCAAGAAAAAAAGAAAAGCAAATTAATATTTTAATTCTGGTTTCCAAGAATATGAGAGTTCTTTTAATTTTGTTTCCGAAGATATTTTGAAGTTTATGAAAAGAAAAAGGTTTACCAGTTGGAAGTTAAAATGTGTCAAATATAATTTCGCCCGTGGACAAGCAAGCCCTTTTAAGGGGTTAATATTTATTAGGACTATTGATTGGAAATAAAAATGTACCTACCTATAAATCAAACTAAATTTTTGTTTAACTCTTATCACTTAATAACACACAAAACAATTTTCATCGTTAATACACAAAGGAGACACTCATTTTTTCCACATTTTATTCGCTTTTCCCTGCCCAAAGAGAGACATTTAATTTTAATTATTTAATGTATTTATTTTTGGAACTGAGAAAATCACTTTCATTAAACTTTAATTTGATGAAACTGGATTGCTACTTCAGATGAAAAATTAAAATAAGAAGAAAGATGGCATTCATTAACTAAAATAGCCCCTTCAAGTTAAAAGTTCAAAATAAAAAACAAAACGTATTTTCTAAGCTGATTTATTTTTATAAATTTTATCCAAATTGAACGAATATTAGGACATATCAGAGTAAATACTTTTCACTTAAAACTGCTTAAAAGCTCCGTAAGTATGGTTAACGAGCATAGTCCAACTAATATATTTGTGCAGATCTATGTTGTTTTCTTTAATTAACACATCTTGACATCGTGCCCAAGGTGAAATGAAGCTAGAATATGAACAGATTCGATCAGCTGTCCAAAAAATTGTTGGAAGATTATTTTCTCCGGGATCCTATTAGGTATTCCTTCTACAAGTATTTTTATGAAATTTGCAAGAATAAATAAATTTTCTTTAATTTAGATTGAATCCCTATGCCGACCCACTTTAGATCCTTTGTGGTACTCTACTCACAATAAGCTATCAATCGCGTATTTTGCGATTACTGCTTTTAGAAAGTCTAATAGAACCTGCTAACTTCTTTAAAGCTGAGTTCTCTAATAGTTTTTCTTTTCCTAAAGGCGCTAGGAGAGCCAGGTTCTCCAGAAGATCCTCTTGAAATGTTACTATTCTTAAGTTCATGCTCGCTCAATAAATTAATAATAGATAGACCAAGTCTATTCACAATTCTAGTTGCTCTACTTTTCTTAAAAATCACCTTTGTTTAGAACAGGAAGAACAAGATTTCTGGACATTCCTTTTCCTACTCAGGTGTCTAGAAACACAGATTAAAAAGGGCAAGCCAACGTTTTTTGGCCCACTTACGAATGCTATTTAAGAAAATAAATCAAATGATTGAAGCTACTTAAAATGAAGGACATCGTTGATTAATCGAAAGCAAGCAAAGAGGATTATTTATTATATAAAAAATGAGGAATTCTTATTTACCTTCATTAAATTATTACATTACTGATCTTAAAAGTGTATAAAAAGATTATATTTTTTAAGTTTACATTTAATCAATAGACCTGAATTATGGTCAGACTTGGACCACTTTAGCTCTGAATTGTTAGTTTTCGCATTTTATCTATACATCTTTAGAAAACTGTCGTCACAATTATGTCGGAATGAGTGATTTAAAGACCAATTGCCGCGATTTAATAACCGAAAACTTAAGTAATATATGGTGGACCATTAAGGGACAAAATTAAAAGGCTTTTAGAAATTAAATTAATATTGTCTGAGTTGATGAGGATTTGGACGTCCAATGCTGGGAGTTTTGAATTATACATTAAAAAATCTCTTACATTTAAGAGGGTAACCCTGTGGGTAGCATTCCAGGTTTGCAAGAGTAGATTTTAAGTGGATTATTTGAGTACATGTATGGTTCAATCTAAATATAGGGTTAATCTATCAAAATATATATATATTTATTTTAGGTGAAGTAAAACCCATATATATATATAAAAACTTGTACCCAACGAATGAGTAGTCACGTGTCACCGCTATATTTTATGCATATATATAACTAGGTTGCATATTTGATTAACTTTACCTGTCCTACACTTCCTTCCAACTGCTTAAAAAAAAAAACTTCATCAACAATTTATTGAATTAATGGAGTATTGATCCTCTGATAAGCTAGTTCTAATCATTTTAAATCAATACAAACATAACGCCATTTTATAACAATATTTTTGCCCACGAATTAATACATATATTGATTTTTTTTTTTGTGGACATGCGAATTTTGCTTATGCAGATCCACTTATTCTGTCACTAAGTGACCTGCCGAATGGTGTTAATTTTAAATTAGTAATTGAAGTTATAAATGTTCATAAACTGTTTTTAGTGGTGCGCATATTGTTTTGTGATGTATATTTATTGGTGAAAAGTTTTATTTAAGAACTGACAAATATTTCTTTGGAATTTAAACTATAGGAAACGATTTTTGTTGTCTTCGCAGATTGACAATTCTTATCATCATTACTTGCGCGAGTTTCGGCTTCAACTTATTTAAGAAAAATAATTGGTAATAGACTGGGCAATTCTACACATAAGGACATTTGATAAATGTTTAAAAAGGTTAAAAGCTGTTTAATTTAAAAAAGAAATTCTCTTACATACAGTTGAATTTTAGAACGAATTTCTAGAGCAGGGGTGTCAAACTCAATTAAAACAAGGGCCGTTTGGTGCAACAGGCAAGATTCACGCGTGCCACATCACATTTACAAATTTTGTTAAATTTATATTCTGAAATGAGGATTCAGGAATATGGATAGGACAATTAAGTAACTGTATAATTGCTTTCATTTAAACATTTATTTTATTTAATATATTTATAAAATTGAAATTATTCTTTTTCACCCTAAAACTTGCCAGCACTTTCCTCGTACTAATTTTCTAATATCTGGATTCAAAGGCAGAACAGACAGTCCGCATTAAGGCAGATAGATGATCAGTTAATCTTCATGTAAATGCCGTTTTATTTAATTTCATGGAGGAAAATAGTTGCTCCCAAAGTAACATCAAATTTGTGCAGCAAATTTTATAGTAGTCCACGTGTATACTGGGTCTTCAGTAGTTGAAGAATTGTTTGTAAATTATTGCCTCCTTTATCTCCTCCTAAGCGCTAGTTCTTCTTAACCATTTTTTCTATCTTCATTTTATTGCAGAACATCGTGGGCCACAAAAAATTAACTCAGGGGCCGCATGCAGCCTATGGGCCGCTAGTTTGACACTCTTGTTCTAGAGCATACAATGTACACTGGACAAGTTTTCTTAAAAGTTTAAATTTACACTGGTTATAAAGAGAGTTTTTTTTTTTATATATAGGGAGAAATCAATTGTGCAATTTGCAATAAGTTGTCATCGTAAACTATAAAACATTGACAAGTGCAAAAGAAATTGCTTGACCATGAGAGCGACATCTTATTATAGTGAGGCCAATTATCAGATTACTTTTGGTACACTTCATTCTGGCAGTTATAATCAGATCCATGGTAAACAAACACTACTATTTGGCATCTCTTAATGTATTTTCACTACCAGCACAATACACTGCATTACGCATTAACACATATTCCTCTTGGGATTTACGTTATTTTACTTATAAAATATTCCTATTTTGGGAATTTATTCCTAAAACCTTTTAGTACAGAAATTTTGCTGTGTCTTAACAAGTTCAGATTGCATTAGCCTAATGTATTTATCTACTAATACATATTCCATGAAATAAAACAGATAAAGTTACTTCACTTAACAATTGATTTATTTCATTTGCCTAAGGTGATGTAATGTTAAAATAGACAGATCTGGCAACTTGTCAAACTACAATTTCAGATTTGTACTTCTTACTCTTGTCCTAATTTCATCATAGTACATTGTTATGAAATAAAAATGGAATATATGGATTATCTATAAATAGAAAAGAGAAAAATTATAATGCTGAAAAATTTCTAAAAATGAAAATGTATACTTTGTAAATTAGTTTTTATATTTAAGATAAACCCAAATTGATCTGGTCTTTAGCTGTAATATTGATACGTGTTCAGCCGATCATTTTATTATTCAACGGTTCAGACAAGTTTTACAAAATTCTAATTACTTTTACGAGAAAATAGATTAGGATCTCACTTTATCTAGAATTTTTCAACTCTAAAATTTTAATTTTTTTGCCAGCATTTCCCGCATTATTTTCTCGTGCTTAGAAATATATCCCGAAAAAACTGTAACTTATATTTAAAGACATTCGTCCAATAATTGTAGGATTCTATTCAATTGCTGAACATTTCTAGATATAAGCAATATTTCGCCTAAATATTCTTTCTCTTCCTCCATTATGATACTCTTAAAAATATTTAGTTTCGAAATTAATCTTTAGTAAGAGATCTGAAGCCTAATTTTTTTTAAAAAAAGTTAATGCTCGCACCAACACTCAATGGAGTCACATTGGGTCTGCAAAGGTAGATTAGATCTGTAAAGTTCTGTGATTAGACTTTTAGTGGTAAACTATGTTTCATTAACAAAAGTATAGTTTAGCTGGAATTATTTCTTGTCCAGTTATATATAAATATAATTGTTCCTTATAGTTTGTTAATTTTTTTTACAAATTTTTAGTAAGATCAATAATTTCTAGAACACCCGCTCAACTCTACTTTTAGTTTGCTTAAAATATTACCTTAAAAGAAATTAAATAGAGACTAAAACTATTTATAATAGTCAGTCCACTACACAAACTTGTAAAAAATAAAGATTAAAAATAATGCTAATAATGGATTAATACAAAAAAAAAAATATGTTTCTATTGCCAAATTTAAAAGGAGGATTTATTTAGAAATTAAAATTTTCTAGCACGTAGATTTTGGCACGTATATGAAGCAACATTCTGTCGTTGGCACAATTTTTTTAATTCCTTGTTTTAAAAAAAATTGTGTCCTAACAATTTTACGATTTTGGTATTTGAAACTTTAATTCTTTTATTTTCTCAATAAAAGATAACATTTAAATAATTCTTTTCCTCAGTTTGATAGGTTTTACTCCGATTACTCGTTTATGCAGTGCTTAATTTTCGAATCAGAAGTTACACCGTTAGGTCATGTTATATGCAGCCATTCGGATCACGAAAAATTGTATTTCATGAAGTGTTATGTGTATGTTGTAGGTCTCTTGACTTTGTCTAGATCTGTGATTGATTTGAAAACTATGTAAGTAAAACATGAAAACTGAAAATCGCCGAGTTGCAATTAATATTTGAGTTAATCTATCTATGTTCTGCTACATCTCGCGGTGGGTCCAGGATGTACCACGTGTGCTTACTTTGTGCTACCACTTTTTAATTCTTCATTCCCAGTAGGCATACCCGCAACACCTTTTGCCGATCTTAACCTCGGTCTACCGGCCTTTCTATTACAATGGCGTACCACTTCTAAAACTTCCTTAAGATCTCAGTTTCTCTTCCATTTTGGCCATTTTTTTTTTACTCGGCTTAATCATCTCAGCCTGAAATGAAATTCTGAGGAGCATCGTTTCAGCGAAGAATTCATACCTTTCTCTTTGTGTGTGAGAAAAAAAAATAGGTCTTTCTCAACTTTCTTTGATGTAGTCCTTATCTGTGGAGGTTTAACTGAGCGATCTAACTTTTTCAGTTAGATGCTCACTGAAAACGAAATAAGATTTTGTTAAAATTTGATCAAACTTGTACAATCAAAACTGGAGATAGAAAATGTCAAGGATGAGTTTTCAATCCAGATTTTAGCTTGCTAATTATTAATAATAAGTTTAATAAATAATAAATGACAAAATCAAGAAGTTATAACACATTAGAAATTGTATTTATAAGTAGATAAGTTGTAATTTAGTAGATCCATTCATATTTCTAAACCAAGTTATCTGTTCCATTATTTGATTTATAGTGAAAGAAATATAAATCATCCAAAATAACATTTTAAAGCCACTTATTAACCTAAAGTGTGCCAAGTTTTTTTGAATTTATTACAAAAATGGAACTTCTCTCTTCTGTATCTTCTAGTAAATATAATTTTAACTTTATAACTAAATGAAGATCTTATGAATCATTAAGGTATTTTTAAATTTTTGTTTAAAACATATTTTTTTGTAAATGAAAACAATAGAAATAAATAGTAATTGTTTGGCGATATTTGCTAATCGCGGTACCTACTGCGATAAAATAATGGAAAAAAAGTAAAATTCCATTGTGATTTAAAAGAAAAAAAAATGTAAAAATAGTTTTATGAATTGTTACTTTCTCTTATTTATTAATATTAAAATTATGACGTAAAAAATTTGCCACTTGTTGCTAATTACTATTGCTCAAGTTTGGAATAAAATAGTCTACTCCAGTTTCAGCTTTAATGTTATAAAAGTTCCTGTTGTAAAGAAAGGTATTGTAGAATGAAAACAAAAAGCAGGCGGACAGAGATAAGTCTAGATTATCGGGTAGATGAAGAAGAAGTTCAGTGTCATCAAGTTCTGCAATAATTTATTCCTGTGACTAATTAATTTTTATATTTCATCCGATACAAATCCTACTTACAAATTCACGCTTCATAACCACTGAACCAACACCCGTCCCAAAAATGTTGGTATTGCTTTTCTTCAGTTCCTTAAAGATTTTGTGCTGTGCTGGCGTATATAAGAAATGAGACTAGTTTTTTGGATTTAAGTTTATTAAGGCTTGACATAATTACTATCAATAAATATAACGACGGGTCAAGAAATGATTCAATCACAGACCAAAGCTTAAGCAGAAATCTAGTAAAACAATACATTTCTGATCTAATAATTAATCTTAAACAAAAAAAAAAATTGTCATTAACAGCTAGTGCTTGCAGGTGAAAGTTTGTGAGTGATTGCAGCAAATCGTCACCTCTTGCTAACTGGGCTGAGTCTGGTTTTATCCATCTCTCGGAATTTATTGTAACACATTTATTATCTCATCTATGTGAAACAAGGCAACCACGCCATTGCAAGTCTCCGATGTCCTCTGAATATAGAGAAAATCTGAAACTGATCGATATCACGGAAATGAAGAAGTTATTATGGAAAATGTTTTGAAATATTTAGAAGCTGGATTATTTACTAAACAGGCAGTAGTGTAAAATTACCTTCTTGAGTAAAACATAAAGCCTAGCTTGAGTAAAATAGACTTCAATAAATTGCGAGCATACATGTATTTTGTTTTAATTTAATGTTTATAGACATTAACAACTTGACAAAATAAATAGATAATATACAGAAAACTAGACAAAATTTCTTCAAGTGAAAGAAGATGGTGATTTAATTAAAGTCTTTTTAATTTCGTTCTTAATTAGATCCATGTAAACAAAAAGACACTATAATTTTAATAAGAGCTAATTATTATTTCCAATCCAAATTTAACTTTTAATTTTGAACCATTGCATGCATAAATATACAAATGTAGCAACAATACAATAATTTGCTTTTCCCAAACTGACGAACACATAATCAAAACAAAAAATATTTTGGGTAGGATGAGCTTTGGAGACCAATGTAAGCCTGTGGATAGGTTCCAAGCTTACTAAGCCATCATAAAAAACGCAATAGTTCTATAAAAAGAGGCAGTTTCACAATTCTACAGATAACCACGGTCAAACAAAAAAAAAAACGGAGAAAGTCACTAGTTCAATAGAACACTTATTAAAAATGAATGAAATAAAAATAATGATTTGGCCAAGTTCCAAGTTTGTAACTTTACGCATGAAATTCTTACTACATGTTTTGAGTTTATTTATTAGCTTATCAATCATAGAGGGATTAGAAAGCGATAGACTTCTCATTTTATTCACATAAACCTTATTTAAAGTTAAAGAATTTCGGTGCAATTGATAAATTATTAAAAAATTGCATTTGCAGCCCAATCAAATTAGGTGAAAAAAGAGGTAAATATCGGAATGGAAGATAATAAGTTATAAACTTATATAAATATTTGTTTTGGCATTTTATAAGTTGGCTCGAAAGTCTCATAGTACGCTTCACCGAAAAATCAGTGGTCTGTCACGAAAATATTTTTTTTTTGTAAATATCTTGTTTCCTTTGCTCTAAACGACATTTGAAGTTATTACAAAAGTTATTGAGCATAAAATTCTCTACAAAGTTTATAATATGCAATTTTTCGTACAATCAACCGTTCTTGAGGTAGAGCGCGGAGAGTGGGAGGCGCTTAGCCGTATGTATAGTAACGTTAGGTCATCTGTGTAATTCAGTACGTAGTACTTTTTATAAAGTTACAAAAATATTATAATAATTAAGAAACCTTAGTTATTAACTAATAATAAGTAATACTATAGATATTATTCATAATAAAATATCCGTTTAATAATATTTAGTAAAATTACATTAAAAACTATAACAACTAATAGCTGTACCCGGCTACGCTTTGTTGTGGTTCAGTCTGGTTGAATGGAACTATTCCGCACGATGCAAGAGCTAAGGCTATGTCATTTTGGGATCGATTCGCTGCTAGAATCAATCTATTAGGAACATTTTACCAGTTCTCCTGGCACATCTAAGAAGATTTCTCCAACCTCGTTGTTGACTACATTATTTGATCGTAAATGCCATTTTGCTCTAGCATTAGCTTAGGAATCTTTGATTGCACATACCACAAAAGATGACCCGTGTTGTAATTTGTTTCACGACGCAATTCTACATCGAACGAAGCAGCAGCAGTTAGATTTGATTTGAATTTTTCCTTTTTTTCTAAATCTCTAAAAACAAAACCAACCTACCTAATGTGTGCAATATACGCTCGACCTAAACAAACAATGTTCGAAACAGAAATTATGGTAATTCCAGAAGAATTGATAATAATAATGTATTTCTCTATATTTTGAGAACTAATACATCCAAAAGTAGCCGATTTAATGTGTATTGAATACCCTTGGCATAAAAATGCAATGTTAGAAACAGAAATTATGGGAATTCCAGCAAAACTAAGAAAGATTTTGTATTTTTCACTCTTTTCTGAACTACTGGATCCAAAAATAGCCGACCTAATTTGTTTAATATACTCTCATCATAAAAATACAATGTTCGAAACCGAAATCGAGAAAATTCCATACCTCTACATCTACATAGCCGGTCTGTTGTGAATACATTGTATACATTTACATAGAGCGCGTTTCTAACATTGTATTATTTTATTATAATACACTCTTTTCAAAATTCTCAATTGCTAGAAGACGTTGGACCGGGCTTATTTAAGAAAGAAGCATTCATTCTGATTTGGACGCACAGTATACCGTCTGTTTAACGTAATTTCTTTAAATATGCCAGGTTGTCCGTCGACTCGCTCTCCTCGTTTGCGTCGTTCAAATGATTTTCTATTCGCGTCCCATTTGTAATACGTAATACATAGACACTTCCGAATATAAATGATTTCGTAAACGCGTCATTTTGACATAACGTGAAGAAAGCAGTTAACCTTGTAGCCGATGGATTCAGAGCTATTTGTTGCACATTGAAATCTATGAATATTCAATTTAACAATGCAATTGGAAACATTGAAATGGAATAATAAAATATTAGATATAGCGTGTGATGTTTTTACGCCCAACAGATGATGCTTTTTTTTATCTCTCTTTTTTTAACATGTTATTAACTGTCACTGGTGTGATATTTATATAATTGGTATATAAAAACAAGCCCGCATTTGAATGCAACGTTGTGTCCAAATTTCAAAGCAATCGGTGAAGTACTTTCTGAGATTTAAGATTTTGAACAAATACAATGAAATACCCTTTTTGCACTGATTTCCTTAAGTTCTTTAATTGCAGTTGGAGAAAGTGGAAATATTTGTAGCAAATATTGGGTATTTGGCAAATATTTGATGAAAGTATTCAATTGACGAAATTTTATAGAACAATCTATAGAATAATCTGTTCTTTTGCCAAGAGGAAATTCAAACAATTAGTAACCTTCTCTATTGAACTTCCAACTATCTCTTTGAATATGCCGTTCAAACATTTCCCAAGTATTGTACCATACTATCAGACTCCTCTTAAGATCTTCTATTCACTTAGAGGTTGTCTTATATACAAATGTGAGAGTCTTAGTTGAATTATCCTAATGGCAATCCTAATTCTGGTCATTATCGCTAGATATCGCCCATACCCTTCAGACAGTATCCTTAATTTGTCTCAACATTTGCCAGTGCTTCTCATTCCCATACCCACGTGGTAAGACTTCGAACAGAGGATCTTCAGGTCTGATCCCGTTCTATTCCCATTCCAAATAAAACCAAGCTTCGTGGCTTCCTTAGCAGCCATTAGAGGATTTTCTTCGGTATTATTATGCTCAGGCATTCATTTTAGATTGCTGTCGTTATTAGTATATTTGAAAAAGTATGAAATATATCTCTAAATATTTTGTGTAAGTGTTTTTTTACCAGTTTTTATGTAGCTTTGCTGCTGACAGAGATCATGTTAATTTTAAATAATGTTATTTTAAAGTATCTTAGAAAATATTAAAGGAACATTAATATCCTCAGTTTGTTGTTATAGCTTTTATCTGAACTGTTCAAACAATTCTTTGAGTAAGATATAGCTATTTAAAATAATATTTTAATCCTTATTAGAAGCCAGAAAAAATTCTCAGGTTCTGTCCTGTCTTGTTGCCAAAGAATAATAAAGAGACATAATAACCAAATCTTGGCAGATATTTAGAGTTGAAATGAAGCGAGATACATTTAACCCACCATGTAGAATGGTAATTGAAAGGTATTCCGAATCAGAGAAGGTTTACATTATTTTTTCACAAATATTTCTTGATTCATGCATAACAATTCTTAATATGTCCTTATTCCCAATAATATCGCCATGTTAATCAATTATCAATCCTTAAACAAAATATGTATTTTTAATACGAAAAAATACGGAAACCTTGAACTGATTATTCTAAATTTATCTTCATCACAACTGATCACTAACTTTTTTTAAACTTGAAACCATCTGCCAGTTGCGGAGTTAAATTGAACGACCAACAATTTTAAGATAGTGCACTTCAAAAAATAAAAATAAAAAGTGTGCCAGGTAGTAAGAATTTCCGAAGAGGTTCTTAATTTTTGCTATTTTCTCAAAAACTGAGATCTTTTCTTGCTTACTTTACTTTTTTATACTTATTTTATTTTAACCCCTTTTATGAAAGGCTTGCACTTTAATCCAGGAAGATTTTGTCAGGAGTGTGTGTGAGATTTTCTCCTAAGTGGTATCCTATTCAATTGCGCTGCATTACCACTTACCACTGAGTAAGGCTAAAATGCCGAGTGCGTATCACATCGCTTGATCGCTTATGTGAAGCTCTTGAAAATTTGTTTTAGCCTTCATATACCTTACAATAAAGTCGTCACAAATTAAGTATTAGCTTAATTTTCAAGTGGGTTTTAATATCCAGCTACAAAGTCATGTCGTAAACGATGTAGTAATGTACTAAGTACTTTATACTTTAGATAATATTTATGCTCTTTTACACGCTGGATTCGAAGTAGGAATCTCAGCTGAAAAGTTCATATCAATATATTCATCACCTAACGACAAACTCAGTAACGTTTTTTGGTATCACGCTGCATATTTCAATTTGAAGTACTAATTTAAAAGAAGAAAATAATGTATATAAATAAAATCTTCTAAAAAGATTCGTAATGTTTATGTGTTGGGAAAGTTAATTTATAATAAAATGATATTTAACAGCATAGACATCTTCAGTTAGTAAAATATGTGCCACACCTGTTGTGCATTGCCGAGTATTATTTGTTAAAATGTTTTAAAAACTAATTTTTAATCTTCAGATTAAACTCTACGTTTAATTGAAGATAACTGGACATTGAGTATAATTCAATATTGGAATATATTGTCAATTAAAATCATAATAATGGCTATGAGAGAAAGTGTGAATTTACAACTGTTCAGAAAACATTTGGTAGATAAAAACTGTTTATTAACTAAAACTTCTGCTAAAAACTGTGCTTTAGAAGATTTACGACTCAGTGCCGACATATATTATATTTTTGTGAGCGTATTTAAAATAGATCATAAAGGACCTCTTCAAACAAATGTTCTGCCCCTGAAAGGACACCTGTTCTTTCCCCTTTTTATTTTGTTTTTTACTTTAAGTCAGCTATTTTGGAAGTAGTTATTGCCAAATAGCTAAACTCATTCCACTGCATATAAGACATTTTTTTTTAAAGAAACGTTTCATCTGTTTATTTTGTATTAGATGACAACATACATATACTCATAATATGTAGATGTAACATACATATTAACGTACAATTGCTTTTTTTCGGAGATCCTGGGTTTCAATCCAGCTGCTGGCCCTTAGATTTCCTCTTTCGAGAAGCTTCTTACAGCTTACTGCCTGGTGTTGGACAGTGTTTGTTACGAGAGAACACTGTATGGAGGTCGGAAATATACTGAAAAAAACTCCAGGGGCCAAGAACTCAGATGTTGATACGGCTTAAAAAAAATAAATAAATCAATATATTTGCAAGAAATGAAATAAAACGATCTATTACACTTTAAAATAACTAAAATATTTGAATTTTTGTTTTATTTTTCAACTCTTACTAATTTGTTTCGAATATTTACTTAGTACTTGATTGCTTGCACTACTTGCTTATGAGTAGTGGAGAAATAGGAGAAGCTGTACTAATCACCTCATGTTCTCCACTCACGAAAATAGCGATTGGAGCCAAAATACTTTCATTTTAATGATATTTTCATCCAACTATAGTTTTATATATCTCTAATTCTTTATTCATATTTTCGTCAATTAAGACAATACATTGTTGTCCATCCATTTTCGGAATATAATAAAACAAATTATTTTGTCAAATTATTTCCTCAAATGTTGCTACTATTATGATGCTTTACATAATAAATTTTCAAATGGTTGATATATAATTTAATTTTAAGAATATTTTATTTTTACTGAGCTAGAGAGGAAGTATTTTGATTTTTAAATTCTCCAAATTAAGTTTCCACATGTACTCATGGAAGTACATGTTTCGAACTAATATTGTTTGCGAAAAAATAGTCGAAACTATTATCTCACTTCAGACCCATTACACGGAATCTTTAAGGTCTTTATGATCAACATTTATAAAAACTTCTTAATGAATGCTAATTGTAGCATTTTAAAAGTTATAAATATTTATTTCTATTTTGTTACAGGGACCAGAAATGATTAGAGTTTCTAAATTTTATAAGGATTCAAAAGAAGGGAAATTTGTTAGTTTTTTATATGAGGATACGAGGACGTTATTCGAAACTTTCAGAAAAGGAGCCAAAATTTCAAGTACGTTTATTTGTGAAGTAGATAATGTATAATATAACTAGTTATACTCTATAATTACAGTATAATTATTAAGTATAGAAAGAAACTAATTATAGTTTGTAAAAAATTCGGGGGTTTTATAGTTATAATGTTTTTTAGAAGTTTTTTATATATTGTTTTCTCTCCAATTCTTTGCTATGCACGTTATGCTTTGTAAGCAGCTTAATAAACAAGTATTTTATTCTTAAAAGTAGATTAAAGGCTAAAGAAAGTATTTAGCTGGGGTTAGTAAAACAAGTTTTCATAAATAATAGTAATAATTAACGAATTTAACATTAAAGAAGTTAATAAAAGGTACTTTTAAAACTTGTAAGAGGCTATTTATAAAACAAAAAACAAACAATTTTTTTTTAAAGATAAAATTGTCTTTCGAATAAATAATATCCTTCTTATTTTATTATTCAAGACTTGTCACCTTTTAGAGCATTTACACCTAGTGCCTACTAATTCCCAGCATGCTTTTGAGTGTCCTGCCTTTAATTAAAATAGAGCTTGCTAGAAAGTAAAAATTTAAGCTTAATTACTGTCAGCTCAACTCAGATTCGGGATCTCCGCGTCTTGCGCCTAAAGCTCTACCTCTGACCTCACAAATCATTATCAAGTCACAAATAGCATTTTAAACCAGTAAAATTCAAACATTAATAAAAAGTACAAAATTAACCAATTGATGTTCTTAAATTTAGAAAACTTGTCAACCGTGTAATTGTGATAAAAATAATTCTTTTAATAATCAACAAACTAAATTTATTGTTTCTATAATTTATTTTAGTTATTTTAATTTTTAGTTAATTGCCTAACAGAGTGTTTTATTTTTCACAGATGATGGTAGATGTTTAGGTTGGAGAGAGTCTCCCAGTAGACCGTATCAATGGATGCAGTATAATGAAACATTATTAAGAGCTCGTAATTTTGGTTCCGGTCTTGTATCTCTAGGTTTGGCTGCTAGTCCGAACACATTTATTGGAGTTTATTCACAGAACTGTCCAGAATGGATACTCACAGAGCAAGGAGCCTACTGTTATTCAATGGTAATTGTACCATTGTACGACACTCTGGGTCCAGATGCATGTTCTTACATTATCACACAAGGTTTGATTTTATTTGAAGATTGTTAAATATTGAATAATTATATAGAAAAAAGGGGTGGCCGTAACTCATTTAAAGTATTTTCATATTTGAGGCACGTTTTAGTATTCTTTTTTTTTTGTTCTTCAATGTAATGTGGCGGTCCGCTGTTGTCACGAGACTGCCTCGGGCTCGGTGGAGGCGAAAATGTGTTTTTTTAGTTGTTTTATTTTTATCTAATTTTATTTTATTCATTTAAATTATATACACATGTTATTTTGTCTTTAATACATATGTAAGATTTTATTAAAGACCAGTACCTTTTAAAAAGTACAAAAAATTGTATGTACTAAGATACGAAGAATACATTGTTAAAGGTACATATTTGTGGTAGAAAAATACAGAGAACGTTTGCTTTAATACTGTTTTTATTTTAACTTATAACCACAGTAATAATTAATAAATTATGTGCAAAGTTGGAATAAACTAATTATTTGCTCAAGATCTGTGCTCCCAGGCAATTCTCAACCGGAATCGCTGTGATTTTTCATCTTCTAAATGCCATGTAATGAAAAAGTGGTTGGATTTTTCTCCAAGCAATGACATTAATTTTAAAGTGTTACCCTTCCCATTGCCGATATTGTTGCTTCCTTTGATACTGTTTTGCTAAACATCCAACGTGGTTATTCAAATCTTTGCCCACTTACTAAATCCTCTTTACCTAAATCTACGCTCTATGGCACCTCTTCTATCCCAAAATATCGCACTTATTTAGTTAACTGATGGTTCATGAATTAAATAGCGAAGACTTGGTTTGGATATCCAGTAAACAAAGCAATGAAAACATAATAAAAAAGAAAAACTAAAAGGATAATTAAAAAAAGAAAGGGATTAGTTAAGTGGTTCTTTTTTTTTTTTTTTTGGGCCTATGCCTGTGGCCATTAGCCAACGATTCAAGAACAGTATGTTCAATATTTGAAATTAACTATCATTTCCACTATTAAATCATTTAAGCTTACACTTTAATACATCCCTCATTAATAAATTCTGTTAATTCTTCGCTTGTGGATCTAACTTCCTATATAATGTTAATATAATTAAATGGACTTTTTATCTTTTTTTGAAGAGAGCTGAACAGTTTGACTCTATAGCTACTATATTTTTTACATTCCATCAGAATGTGCTCCAAATCGTCAAGTGTACCGCATTCTGTACATACATTAGTATTAGCTCTTCCTATTCTATTTAAGTATGCACCACAGAGTCCATGATTGGATCTGATTCTATTAATTATCCTGATGCTTCTTCTATTTAAATTGAGGTCAAGAAACCAAGGTTTAACACCTACTAGGGGATTACTTTTCTTATAGAAAACTCCTTTATCAATCAAATCATATTCTCTCTGCCATTTATCAAACATCCTAATCCTAGCGATTGGTCTAATATCCGTAAAGAGTTAAGTGGTTAGCTTGCTTGATTTCCACCCGGAGATCCCGGGTTCGAATCCTGCTACAGGCTCTTGGATTTTCTTTCCTGAGAGCTTCTTGCAGCTCACAGTTCACTGATGGACAATGTAGTCTGTAACGATAGAACACTGCCCTGAGACAGACGGTGCATTGAAAAAAGCTGCAATGACCTGATGCACCTTAAATTAAAAATAAATAAATAAAATAGTGGACAAAATAAACGTTTCTCCATATAGATATATTCTAACATCGTTTACTAAAGATCTTACTAATTACACTTTTTTTTTTTTAGCTGAAATTTCAGTTGTGATTTGTGAAAACGATGTAAAATGTAATATGCTTCTGGATAGAGCGCCGAGATTATTAAAGAAAATTATATTAATTAAAGAAGCTAGCCCAGCCACTAAGCAAAGAGCAAAAAACAGAGGAATAGAGGTATATAGGTTTGATCAAATTGAAAAACTAGGTGCATCAAAAAATGTACCGGAAGTGGTAAGGTGACAATTTTCTTTAATATTTAATATACTTAATTTTCAATGGTAACAAATTCTAACAAAGAAAATTCTAAAATTTCAGCCTCCTAAGCCAACTGATTTATGTACAATATGTTACACATCTGGTACTACTGGAAATCCAAAAGGGGTGATGTTAAGCCATGAAAATGTTGTGGCAGGTGTATGCGCCGTTTTATTACAATTAGGAGATCATAAACCTGGGCCAAACGACATAATGATTTCTTTTTTACCACTTGCGCATATGTTGGAAAGATGTTGCGAGGTACTTTTCTTTCATTAATAATATTTACTAAAGTAAGAAAGACTCTTCATTGATGGTTTGAAATTCATGCTCATCATTTGCGTAAGAATAGAATCATATCTTAGTAAACTTAATATTAATTACATCAAGACCTTTGTATTCAATTTTCGAACGTTACCAGCATCAATGGAGACTTCGCATATTTAATGATTATGATCCTATATTTTTATTTTGATTTGTAAACAAAATAAATAAATAATAAATTCATCTCAGGACAAACATATTAACATTGAATTCAGAAACAAAATACCAAAATTCGTTGGCTTAAATTTATCATTTTGTACTAAAACATTTATTAATTGGTTTAGGCAGCTATTTATACAGGATAAAATGTAGTCATTTTATCACTTTATCCACGTCGCTTTTTAAAACTGAATAACATATTTACATGTACAAATTAATTAATTGAGTTTTTAAAATTTAATATTTAAATTAATTATTGCAGAATGGCATGTACTTGATGGGCGGAGCAGTTGGCTTTTACTCAGGAGATATTACTCATTTATCTGATGATATGAAAGCATTGAAACCAACAGTGACACCTGCAGTCCCTCGACTACTAAATAGGATATACGATAAAGTCATGACTGAAGTTAATTCATCAGTCGTAAAAAAAATGCTATTTAACATGGCATTGAGCTCAAAACATAAGGAACTTAAAAAGTAAGTTTTTTACTTAATTATTTATTGTTGCTTAATTTAATTTGCAAGTAAAGAGAAGCTATTTTATAAGAATAATTATTTCAGAGGTATAGTAAGGCGAAATAGTTTTTGGGACAAAACAGTATTCCGTAAAGTGCAAGAATCCATGGGTGGCAGATTAAGATTGATGGTGGTTGGATCCGCACCACTTGCAGGCAATGTCTTGACGTTCGCTCGATGTGCCCTAGGATGCTTGGTACGTTAACCGAGCTTTCTAAGCTTAGGTTCAAAAAATTATGAATATTAAAAACTATATTTCGTTTACTTTTTTTAGATAGTAGAAGGTTATGGTCAAACGGAATGCTGTGCTCCAATCACTCTTACAGTCCAAGGTGATCATGTACCTGAACATGTTGGCCCACCAGTGGCTTGTTGTTGTGTTAAATTAGCAGATGTTCCAGAAATGGAATATTATGCTTCAATGAACCAAGGAGAAGTTTGTGTGAAAGGTACCAATGTGTTTCAAGGATATTTCAAAGACAATGATGCTACACTTACCACTGTTGATGAACTTGGATGGCATCATACGGGGGATATAGGACAATGGCTTCCTGTAAGTATTCTCTATTGACGAAGAAAGCTTGAGTTAAAAAACTATTGACTCATAAAAAAAATATATATATATATATAAGTAGCTCTAAATTTCCTTTTTTTACAGAACGGAACCCTGAAAATAATTGATAGAAAAAAACATATCTTCAAATTGTCTCAAGGTGAATACATAGTGCCTGAAAAAATTGAGAATATCTATATAAGAAGTCAATACGTGCATCAGGTGTTTGTACATGGGGAATCCCTTAAGGTAAATGTCAAAGAACGCCAAATGTCTTATCTTGTCAACAAATAAAACTAAGTATTTGCCAAATAAAGCGGTACCACTACAGAGTCCGAAGGTTTCTGTCAATCAAAGCTTATTTTGAATAAAATTTAAACGTTTTCTTAAGGAACATGCCAGGAATTGAATGACTTAATTACTACACTATTTTTCTATAACCATTTTTATTGCTGTCAATTTTTTGCATCTTTGGCAATTTATTAACATATTTTTTTCTCTATTTCAGTCTTGCATAATAGCCATCGTGGTGCCCGACGTTGACGTGGTTAAAAGCTGGGCTGTAGAAAATAATATAGATGGAACATTTTCTGTTTTGTGTGCACATCCTGAAGTAAAGAAATTAATTATGGATGATTTGATAACTTGGGGAAAAGAACTAGGGCTTAAATCCTTTGAACAGGTAAGGAAAAGTATGCAATAATTAAATTTACATGCTTTGTTAATATTAATTAACTGATTATTAAATCAGTACATTTTTGGTATCATAGTGGCTTTGTCCCATCCATTTCCTTTATACTCGTATAACAAACCTTTTCATGTTTTAATAAATGTAATAAGTTAGCAAATGTTATCTAGACACTTTTTTTTCTGATTTAATTCTATTAAAAAATGAATATTCTGTGAATATCGGTAATATTCCTTCAATTCACCTTCTTTTACTTTTTTTTGTTAATAGAAAGTATCATCTCACGAAAAGCGGATCCCTGAACGCGAGATTTTTTATTTTTACAAAATTGTCTGTACTTTAGCCTATGTTCAGCGTAATTCAAAAACGTGAAATCGTTGAGTTTTAATCTGTCATCTTGGCATCCCGCCGTTGCAAATTTATACATTTCATTCATATTTTTTCATATTTTGAAATCTATAATTTTTTACTAATAGTTTTTGACTACACCTTTCTTGAATGAGTCGAAGGTTTTCTGAAAACCGATAAATTAACCTTAACAAAGGGAATTTTTAAATTATGGTTTTTGTAATTACCTGTTTAACTGTGGAAGTATATTCTGCAGTGCAGTATTACGGTCTCAAACCTGTTTAATTAATTGATAAAAAGAATCGAGTTTAGCCTTTTAGATGATATTTTCATGAAGATTTTATATGTTTCTTGGGACAGGCTCATTGGCCTGTAATTATTCAAAGCTTTCTTATTTCATTTTTTAAATAATATAATTAGCTTGGAAAGGGCCCATTCCTGAAGTACATCTGCTTAAGATAACCATTCATTAAGAAATGTGTTAGAAATTGCGCAGCGATTCATTCTCCTGCCTTGATGAGTTCTACTGGTACCAATCAATCCCCGTTGCTTTTTATACTGATACTAACACTCATTATATTCAAAACAGTAGCTTTTGTAAATTAATTATCATTCTACTTGCAGGTCAAAGATATATATCTACATCCGGATCCATTTTCAGTACAAAATGGTTTACTGACACCAACATTTAAATCAAAGAGGCCGCAGTTAAAAGCTTATTTTAAACCACAATTAGAAGATATGTACGCAAAGCTTACATAACAATAAACGAAATATTAGAAATACATTCTCCTTTTATTTCTCAATTTCATTTTCTATTCAAATATACATATATTTATACATACTTCAAAAATTTGTAATTATTGTATATTAGTAATTGTTGTAAGATATTTAAAGACTTTATTCTTTAGATATTTATAGCATTTAATATTTAAATTAGTGATTATAAATAATGCAATAAGGAATTTGTTAAATTTTTCTCAAATAAATTATTTGTAATATATAGTATGTGTATGTCAATCTTTTCCTGAAAATGTTTCCTTTAGTTCTTAATTTTATTGCATTTACTGATGATAATTTAATTAAATTTTCAACACCTTACTAAATGAGTTAAGGATTTTCTAACTACCATGAATGGTGAATAAATTAATTTTTCTTTTTTGTTAAAAATGGAAACGTTTGAACTAATTAAATTACAGATTAATGTAGAAATGGTTAGACACAGAATTCTTTTGAAATTGTAATTCTCATCACTACAATTCTTTCAAGTCTAGTGACAAAATTTAAGACTTTTTTAAAGTCAAGCATCTCATCTCTGTGATGCTATCACTCTATCTCTATCGAATGTTAAACACTTCTTATCTCGTTCAATTTCTTAAACGAGAGCAGAAGGGTTGAAAAGCAAGTATCATTCCACAGCAAAAAAGGTAGTAAGGAATTCCAGAAAACAAAAGATAAGACTCTGGATTTTTAAGAATAGGTTATTATAAAAATTCGAAAGCTTTAAAATATTACAAAATTTATTAAATACTCATAAAAAATAAATACAAGTTGAAACAAGTTATTAAAAAAAAACTTACAAAACAAACCTTTTAAGATTAGTTAAAACAAAAACATTCAAGGCACTTCTCTCACTCTAAATTAATCAGTCTAAGATTTTTTAAAAATCAGTCTGCTATGCCTTTTTTCTTTGACTAATGATTAGATAGGAAACTTATTGCAGGTACGAACATTTCAACTTTTGGTATTGCCAGAAATTTCTCTTAAGCGTCCCCGCAACTGATTTAGCTGAGACAGATAATCATTTGAAACAACAGGACCTAAATTTGCTACCCTGATAAAATAAAATAAAAAAATATAAAAATATAATTTTCAAACAAATAGCAAATAAATTATCCTGTAAAATGATTTCTTTTAAACACAATACCTGAAAGGCCCATCTCTATTTGGTGGAGAATACGAATTATATCTTGCTGGGTAATTTTGCGCAGGAAATTCTTGGGCTAATTCACAACAAAAGCAACCAGTAATCAGAAAGAAATTTAAAAAAAACCCATTCACTTAAAAAGATTGAGAATAATTAATTTTTAGGATACCTTCTTGATTTCGTATCGTTCTTACTCCAAAAGATTGAAGAATGTCAATGAAAACAGCCCGTCTTCTTTCTCTTCGATGTATAGTTACGATTGACATACGTGTAGCGGCAAGAACTGCCAGAGATACAGTTCTGACAACAGTAATTTTTAAATAAATATTTTTTTTAAACTGATTAATTTTTTTAATAAATGAGAAAACCACTCTAATTCAAATTACTTCACTTTTCATAAGTAATTTTTCGCAAAATAAAAAAGAATTGAACTTTTGGAAATAAATAAAAATCGAATTCCTACAACTTACTGTTATTATAATAAATTCATGCCGAATCCAATAAATAAATAATCCAAAAACAATGATTTTTTAGGTAGACTCACCTAAAAGTCAATTTAGTTTGCCTTCTTCTCCGTTTAGGTACATGGCCATGAGCTGTTAGTGTCTTCTTCAGAGAATCTTCATATCCACGAATTGCAACCGTTAAATATCTCTTCTGCCAAACTAACGCTTTCCTATGACTCTCCGCTCTCAGGGAATTCGAAACGAATTTTTCAAACTTAAAACAAGTATCCTGGAATTAACAAAGCAATAGAAAAAAAAATATCCGATTTTATTCTTTGCATAAAAAAGTTAGCAGATAAAAATGAAAATAATTTACCTCATCACAAGATGGGGATGCATACAAAGTAACAGGCGCACTAAGTTGAAAGTTTGGGTGTCTTAGACTTAAAGAATCTCGAATATTGTCTTTTGAGGCCTGAAATGAAAATAATAAGTATTGACATGAATAAACACAATAAAATTTGCATGTTTTACGATATAACTACTATTTAATTTTAATGGAGAAAGAAAATAATTAAAGTCAACGTTAATTAGATGGAATTATACGGCTAATAATGCGTTTTTTTTAAATAATGGGCCCAGCATTTAACATCAATTCAGGCACATTTACCGGGCAGTTAAGACTCCTTAGGAAGACCTAGTCCATCATCGTAATGTCGAACAGGTGGTGCAGGTAAATGAGGGAGAATAAGTACCAACATAAAATCGAAATTAAATAAATTTTAATAAATCAACGCCTGTTACCTTCCTTAAAGATTCTACTTCCTCGTGTAATATATTTCTCTGAATTTTCAAGTCTTCAATTGCCTTACGCAAATCAGTTCTTTCTTTTAATAGAGTTTCTACATTTGAGCTTAAGTGCTAAAACAATAAGAAAAAAAGTTGTTTGACACTGTATTAAAAAAAAGCAAAAGATTTCTGTAACCTATCTCTATAGTTCTCTAACTATACATAATTTAGTGCACACATATATAAACATGTAAAACAACTATTACGTTATTCTTTTTTAATTTTCTTTAATGTATGAGTATGGACTCGAATTATTACTATTTCGTATTAATTTAGAAACTATTTATTTTGAGTATCACATCTGAATGCTTAATTTTAAGGATTATTGGACTATTCGTTTACTTTATTAGACTAATCTTTAACAATTTTTGAAAAAAAAGGGGGTTAAATACCTGTACGAAAATACAAGATTGATACTAATATTTAAAATGATTTACGCTAGGGGCCTCACAGATTTTGTGGCAGATGTTTCAAAGAATGATGCAAAAAACAGTAAAACGACCGACCAATTCACCAAAACAAGATAAAATCTAAATGCTAATAAGAGTTCACTCCAACCAAATTTCAATATATTAACAAAATGTTTCTATCGTCCAGACTAAAAGCAGAACTGCAAAGGAAACCGGAGGGAGTAACGGAACAATATTTTAGCCTCCACCTCCTTTTTTCAGTAAATAACATCATCAACCGCATTGACTAGCGCAAAGCCCTAAGTTAAGAAACGACCAGCTTTCTTCACCTACCAATCCCGCTTAGAGTTATAAAGTTGCAATACAGGCTCAAGTAGCTTCGTAAAGAATGACGGTAAAATACAACCGAAACAAAGAAGCCTACTAAAAGTAGACAGACTTATTGAATTGTGCTGCGCCATTTTCATCAGAGCACATTACCTCCTCATTCAAATATTCTTATTAATAATTATCAAGAAGACTTGTTTGGAAAGTGGAAAATCATGATTTACTTCTCTGATAATGCTGGTATCTTAGAATATACATGGACAAACATAAGAAGTGGAATCCAACATGCCTTAAACGACAAGAACTCCAAAAACACTACTATCTACTGGCAAGATTCCTTGAAAGACGATCAAACTGACGCTAAACTCATATAAAACGCACTACTAAAACCAATTTGGTTTACAGGCTTGAGCTATAGGATTAAGCTCAAGCATTCCAACATCTACCGACTCCAAATTCCATAGTCTAAAATTCTACACTGCGAAATAAATGCTGCATACTACTTCCTTATTCACCCGAACCATTCACTACGATCAAAAAGAAAATTTTATTAATCTTAATCACTGCTCGTTACAAGAAATTTCACCCTCCTGTTTTTCCGCACAGCCAATCCTCTCATTGACCAGCTTTTATCTTTGATTCTTCCTGACAATTCGAACCATCAACTGAGACAGCCAAGGCCTCATATTTTACTCTAAAATGGAGTTCAATAACTGGCCATTGGAAAACTATCAATGGATTGTAATTTCTTACAAGTTATTGTATTAATATTAACTTATATCATGGAGCAACCTTCCTGCAGTAGTAGATTTCAACATAGTTATTAAGAAAATTAACTATAATCTATATTCTAAATATAGTTCTATAAATAGAAAATCTGCATTACATTAATTTGTTGCAGGAGTTCCAAATAGGCATCACTGTTTAAACAACCATCTTGTTCTTCATTTTTTAAACGCTCCTTCAATGCTGCGCATTCTTCTTCTAAATCTTTCTGAAATGCAATAATGTCATTGTTATCAGCACTTACTAGCAGTCACAACCTAATAATATATACGTTTCAGCAAAGAATCCACCATTATGCACCGCCATGATACAAACTGCTACATAGACCCCTAATTCCAGATCACTAATTTCTGTATAAAATATTTATTGTACATTGTTTGGGAGATATTAAATAACATGTACTGTTTACTCTGTAAGGCAAGGGTTCTAAGTCAAATTTATCACAAACTTAGTGAGTCTAATTCCTGAAAGGTAAATTAAATTCCAAAATTGGTCAGAATGAATGAAAAGAAACTAACTAATAAGTAAATAATGAGTGACCGTTAAAATCATTGATATTTTTCAGTATCTACTTGTTTTAATATACCTGTAATACTTGATTACTTTTGGGTACTTACAATAACCAGGTGAGCGGCTTCAATAGCATTTCTGTTTCTTTCCATTAAACGTTCTTGGGAAGAAGAACCGCTTTGTAATAAAGAGGCTAATCTGTGTTCAATTACTTCTTTTTGATGAATAGCTTCTGAGATTTCCGCTCTCAATTTACAAATCTGTGATAAAATAAACCTCCACTCTTAAGAGTTCTTAATAATATTTGTTTTTAATAACATTCAATATATATATATTTTTAACACATGGCTCACCTCATTATCACACATTATTCCTTTTCGCCTTTCTTCCCTCAACAAACTATTAACGTTTGCTAAAGCATTTCTTTCTCGTAGCAAAGTATTCTGTAAAGCTTCACGATTTTTCTTTTCTTCGGCCAGCTCATCCATCACATTTTTAACCTTTTCTCTTTGCTCAATTAATTGCCTCTGGTAATTAATTAAAAAAAAAGTTTGGTAATTATACGTCCATTGGCAACATAAGGAGAACTTAATAATGTTTTCTTTACTTTTAACTGAGTAACACCTTCACTTTCGGAATCAGAATGATATCTTTCTAAAGCTCTCAAAGAATTTAATTGAGCTTCTAAATCCATACATCTTTCCTGTTTTGCAATCACCAAAGCTTTTAGCTTTCCCTCGTTTTCCCTTAGTAATTGAAGACGATTTCTCATATCCTTAGAAGAAATAATAACTATAAATAAATATCTAAGGTAACATTTTCTCAATAGATTCTAAAATATACAATTGGTTCGAACTATGATTATTTTTGTTTTATTATGATTAAAAATTAATGAAACGTAAAACTTTAAAATTTCAATTATGCAAGAATTCCTAGAAAATATATTTTCTCTGCAAGGGACAGTCCTACTTGCCGCTCTAAAGATGTAAAAACTAATTAAGATTGAACATAACGATAATGAATGCCGCAAAGAATAAACCTGTGGCTATGCCGGATCCGGATCAAAGTGACTGAGAAGCATTTAGATTTTAAAAAGATCAAAGCGTGGCGGAAGATTGGAAGTTGAGGCAAGAAGGATTACTGCTCTACTCACAGGCTTCTGAGGAAGTTTCTACTTATAAAGGTACTACCGACTTTATGAAATGTAACTGGGAAGCAGAAACCTTGTTTCACATATTAAGTTCACGTAAATTATGCAGGTAAACGAGTGATTCCTACATTCAGCATACGTTCTGGGGATAGTTCGCGCATTCCCGGTCCGGTAGAGGTCATAACTAAACTCGAATTTGAAAAATCAAAATGAAACACTTTATCTTTTGAACAGAACGAAAAAGAAATGAAATCTAAAATGTTCAAAGTTATCCAATGAAATCGTTGAAACCTCTATATGAAGAATATCTTCTCTTCGTAAGGCAAGAGATTTCTGTTTTTCTTCTTCTATCTGCTTTTGTAACTGTTTAAATAAAACTCTTTCTTTAGAAATGTCTAATTCCAATTTGAGCATTTTGGTTTTGTCTTCTTCTAGTTGAGCACTGAAAAGACAGCAATAAAGAAATAAAAAACTATTCGAGATGTAATATATTAATATTCTCTTAGCACACACAAATAAGTTTTATGTCACATGAATATAATTCATTATACCTTAATTGTTCTAACTGCCTATCTTTGACATGTAAAAACCTTTCGTATTTATGTAATTCATTTTGTAATTTAAATTTTAGGGCTGTCAATTCGTGGGATTGATTCCCTTCGGCAGCTAAACGATTTCTCAAATCTTTGTTAATATCCATTTCTCTAATTAATATGCTTTCTAATGTAGAAATTTTTGCAACTAAGGGTGAATAATACAATTTGCAATTACATTGTAATTCCTAAAACAAAATAGGCATATTTATTTATATTAATAAGGAAAAATAAATTACAAATTATTGTTGTAAAATGCATTTGGCATAGATTCCATGAGTTTTTAGGGACAGCACAATGTAGATAAATGAAGTTAGAATAAATTTGATATAATATACTTTGCTGAAGTTAATTGCTGTAATTAAATTTGTTAATGACCGAAGCGTAATGATTCTTCCCAAAACACTGAGCTTTGGTACAAAAAAAAAGACTTCGTTTTATTTTAATAAAACGTATTTATAACCAATGATTCGAAAATATGAGTCAAACCGTAAAACAACACAAAACGGTGTTATTGAAATTAATCACTCTAATAACTTTCTTTTATTTACTTCACTATTAATTTTATAAATTAGTTAATTTTTTATGTTTTTTTCTAGAAATCCCATTCGTCTTTTTTTTTAAGTAGATGAAAATCGGACGTTTAAGCAAAAAGTGACTCAACTACCTGGTATGGTGTTTCCACTTCTATGTTAGGTGTTTGCTCTTCCATAAAGTTCCTAAAAATAGCTTTGTCTAAGTTAGCTGATAAATGAGCTTCCATTTTCAATTTTTCAGCTAAATCATCTATTCCTATAAATAAAAATTCTTTCATAATTACGTATATACTAATACTGACATAAGAAAGAAGCAAACAAAATTAGATTATGTCGGAAAAAATAAGAAGCAAACAAAATTAGATTATGTCGGAAAAAATAGAAACATATAATTAGTTTAAACTGTGAGAAATTCCTGGTTAGACTACACTGGTCGAAGAGAACAATGCAACAGCAGCTGAATAAACTAAACGATCCTAAAAGGCCAATATTATAGTGAGCAGAGCGTAATGTGACTAATTTAACTGTGGTAACACTAAAGTTAAGAAAATGAAACTTCACAATTAACACTTTCATTCAGCACTTAAGAAGGAAATATGAAAGTAAGAAGTTAATGAAATTTTCTAGCTGATATAAAAAAATTTACCTTGACTCTGAGGATCTGGCAACACTTCAATAACAGGCATTCTTGAAACAACCAAAGTAGATCTAATTTTTTTGGGCGTTTTCTTGTCCAGTTTAGCAGCAGAGGAATTTAAAATGTCAGTGTTCTTTCTCATATCTTCCAGTTTGGCATTTAGCAACTTTTTTTCTAAAACTTCCTTTTTTAATCTATCCGTAGCCTCTAGCTCCGCTTTACGAAAGTTCATAACATCTTCTTCTAAGGTAATTATTTCCGTTTCCAATGATTTTATTCTTTCTCTATTCTCTTCTTTCACTTGCTTTATAACTATCTGAAGCCTACCTATTTCTTCTTGTAACTGTTTTATTTCTGATTGATTGGTAGATAAAATTTCCTCGTTATAGATACTTTTTAATGCTTCTAATTCTATAACATTTTTCTTTCTTTCTAAATCAATTTCTGCTACTAATGAAAACAATTTAGTGAGTCCTCTTTCAACAAATATTTTGTCATCATTTTTATAAATTTCTGAATCAGATAAGATTTCTGTACCTTCGAAGCCTTTAATCCTAGTGTGAGTTATTATTTCATTTTTTATAGTTCCTAGCCATGAGACGTACTCATTTACTTTGGACTTATAATTCTTAGCTTCTTCTTCTAAAATATTTTTTTGATTTTTTAATTCATTTAACTCTTCTTTTGTGATTTTGTTTTCGCTTGTTAACATAAAAATTGCTTCCTCTAAATTTAAATTTTTATGTTTTTCATTTTCTAGTAATACTTTTGATTGCATTAAATCTTGATTTATTAATTCTTTATTTGAATTTATATCTTTAATTGCAGTTTCTAGTGTAATTATATCAATCTCCAGTTTTTTTTTACAATTTTCCAAAGAATCCTTATTTCTTTCTAATTTAGCTACTTCATTTTCTAAAAGAACTTTTTCATTTTCTAAAACGTTCACTTTAGTTTCCAAACTCTGTTTTATATTTTCACAAGATTCAAGGGAATTTCGTAGCAATTTCGTTTCGTCATCCAAAAATTGTAATTTCGTTTCTAAAGTTTTTTTCAGATTATCAACTGATTTTAGACGAATGTTTTCCATTCTTAAATTTATTACTTCCTGCTTTATTTCGTTAGAATTTTCTTTTTCTAGCAAAGACTGAGCTTCTTTAAGTTTTTCTTGTAAATTTGATAAAATCTGTTGTAAAGCTTTCACATCGGCAGAAGTCTTAAAAATTTCAGCATCTTTTTGAACAACTAAGTTATTTAAGTAAGTAATTTCTTCATCTTTTTTTGTCAAATTATTTGCCATTGTAATTAATTTTTCTTCATAATATTGTTTGTCTTCTGTTACTGAAGCTAAAACTGCTTCCAGTTCTGACTTAGTAGACTGCAAATCTTCTTCCATCTTTTGAACATCACACAGCTTATTTTCTAACACAGAAATATGTTGCGATTTTTCAGATAACTCTTTTTTAAAATTTTCAATTTCCGATCGCAGAATAAACTGAAAATAATATAAAAGTAATTAGGAAATTTATTCTTGCTAAAGCTGACAAACAAAGAAATGTCGTCTCAAATAATTATTTGAAGCAATGATGCTATTTAATTAATGAATCATACCTCAGAATTGTTTTCTTCACATGGATCAATATTTGAGAAAGAAGCAAGCACATGTTCAGGTAGAATATCTTCATTGCTTGAACTACTTAAACTAGTCTGTTTTTCCTGAAACAAAGAAACTGTCAGGAAAAAAATATAAAAATTTCTTAAAGGAAGGTAACTCGTGGAACTCAACCGAAAAAGATTAGGCGTTCGTTTAAAGACAATGTTACCAGTTACGTTATTTAGCAAAGAAAGGCCACTCGCAGATCACAGTCGAAGAGATATTAAACATTCATTAAAAGTGTCTGGTGAATGTTGCACTTAGCTTCGTGGCCAAAGATCCAAACGGGACACTAGAGGTGTAATTCACGCGGATAAAATAAATAACTTTGTTTAATTAGGTAAAGAACAGCGGGAACGACATTTTCTAAGTCTAAAGCCCGTTTTCACCATTATACAAAATCAAAGCCTCAATAAAATAGGTAATTTAAAGATGAACACTTTAAAAATGGCACTTAAAATGGTGCCGATAATTAAACAAAAATACAAAAAATCCCTTAAATTTTTGACAAAGCTGCACCCTTCTACATCAGAAAATTTACAATAATAGACCACCCTATATTAAATATTGCATGTCAGCATCAGGCACCCTTTAAAAAAATCACTACCGCAACCTATGCTCTAACGCTGCTAAAAATGTTAAAATAAAATAAATTAAACTTAGTGCTGTACTTTCACACACAGCAAGCAGTAGCCAAATACAAGTCAGTCAATTATTTTTAACCACTTAAAAAAATTGTACAAATATGTTATTAATTACATCTGAGATATTAGATGGCAACATTTCCAAACTTTGTTGTAACGGAGCATCTCTTAGCTTATAATCTTCTTCTGAGAAAAATGTGGAATTTGTTATATCCGCAGCAAAGCTTACACGATGACCTTTTGAATTTTTAGAAGAACATCTATCATCAGCATGCTAATTAAATAAAAAAAAACAATAAAATACATTATTTAATTTCAATAAAATTTCCATTTCTTTTCAAGTATTAAAAACCACAATTGAGGAACCTGATCATCAACTTGATTCTGAAGAAGTGTGACGGTGTGCTGTAAATGTTCAATATCTTCATTTTTATCGGCTAGAATCACATCAATCACGTCCATATTTGCTTCTCTTTTCCATTTATCCAACTCTTCCTAAAAATAAAAAATCATTGGATAGAATTATTGTTAGTGAATCAGTTGAAAATTGAAAGGAAAAATGAAATATTGTTCACTAGATCCAGTTTTAAAGCGTAATAAAAACCTTCATTAAAAGATTGAGGTCCTCTCTCAATGCTAATAGAAATCAAGTAATTAGCTTGATTTATAGTTGCGTAACACATTATTCGACTTTTTAAAATTCATTATGAGAAAAAGTGGGAATACAATCAATTACTGTGCCAAAAAATTAAACCACAAATAGTGAATGATAGTGCTTGAATGCTTGCTCAGACCAGGATCTCCATTCTCGAAGAAGGTTTCTCCTATTTAGAGGAATAGTTTTGGTCAAAAAGATTTCAAAAAGAATTGGCTGATTTATGCACACCGACAATGCTTACAATCAATCTCTTTTAAAGTCGGTTAACTGCGTGAAACGTTTCCTTTTGGCATTATTATTTGGCATGAAAACGGTCAATGCTTTATTTTAACATAAAATTATTTATCTATTTTATTCAAAAAAACTCTCCCTAAAACTTAATTTCTTGTTTAACAATATAACTGTCCTATACTAAACCGAAAAAAATAAAAGTTCAGCAACTTCTTTAATTGGTGTCCTTTCCCTCCCCAATCATAATAGAATCCATATTGCATCTCAGATGTTAAGCGTTTAGGATTATAATTAATACTGTACATTAATAAATTACCTCTAATTTATTTTTTTCAGAAATAACAGAAGCTAGCTGCAACCTCAAAGAATCAACAACCTCATGGTCACAAGAACTAATATTTCTAAGTTTAATATTCTGTTCGTTCAAAATTTGTTCGGCTCTTACTAGTTGGGCTTCTTTTTCAGTTAACTGCAACCATACAAAACTGTAAATATCTTAAACTAACAAAACTATGAATATAAATACTGTATAATAATACTCTTGACTATAAATAAATAAACTACCTGATTATTAAAGCATTCTAAAGATTCTTCTGCATTTTTTAATTTTTCTTTTAGTTCCTGGTTTTTTTGTACAAGATCTCTATTGGCTGAAACATGAGCCGAGTCTGCTTTATGTCTCAAATAATCTACTTTATTATTAGCTTGTGCTAACTGTTCCATCTGTTTTCCAATCTGTTGTTGCAAAATCTCCCTCTCTTGCTGAAGGTCCTTTAAAAAATATAATTGTTTTAAGAAAATGTAAGGGAGAAAAAAGTAAAAGCACAAGTAAAAAAAATGAGGGCATAGCATAATACGATATACTAAAATATTCTTATGGAGGAGTTGATGAAATGACACTTTGCCATGCACCAGAAGAGCAGTTTAAAGATTTAAAAAGGTTTAGGCTTAGTAAATCATAAATGCAAGGGTCCGATATGTCCAAGTGTACCTAGGTCGTTATATGGCTTAGCCATCAGCGAAAAAATCTCAAGTTATGTTTAAAGACAAACTCGAAGCCCAATACAAGGCGCCACGGTAGCCGAGCGGGTTAAGAGACCTGCAAAGCTAATATGCATTGTGGTTCTGGGTTCGATTCCCGGTCTTGGCCTTGGATTTTACTTAATGGTTAAATGAGAAATAGTAAAGTACTCGTACGTTTGCTAGTCGCCTCCGTCCATGACACCTAGTAAATGGTAGTTGGACGTTAAGCCCGCCTGAAAAAATAGGCGATTACTTTACTTTACTTTTAAATCATAAATGCTAAGCGAACAGTGTAGTTGTGATAATAGAAGGGAGATGAGCAATCACAAAATGTCAGCGTGATATTCTTTGGAACAGCAAAGGAATCAATGAAGGAAATGATTACTACAAAAGAGTGTTATTGTATTCACCAATAATTAGCAAGATTTAGTGATTAGGTCAGCGCCAGAAGGAATTGGATGGATGTAATTAGAAGTGTTGCTTTTGAATTTATTAGATAAAGAAAGAATGGTAAGATTGATGATCAGGGTTAGAATAGCGATTAGTAGAGAAAAGTGAATGGATGGATGGATGGATGGATGGATGGATGGATGGATGAAGAGATAAAATCGGCCAAAATGGGAAAATAATAATGTACCTACTTATTTATAGAATAAGCAAAATACCTGCAAAATGAAAATACATAAAATTAAATTAAATTAGGAAAAGAAATTAGTTTTCCGGTACGAATCAGCCAAGAGCTTCTCCTTCCGCAATTTTCACGTAATGAAAAGTTCTGCAACTATTTTGTGCGAATGAAAATCGCTAAAAGTCATAAAACTGATTCACTAAGTTTCTTTTTTTTCAAACCTTTAACTCTATTTATCAAACTTGATCTTTTCATTAGCTGACTTTTTATTCAAAGCTTATTTTACCGAGGGTACCGACTTGAAATTACTTACTTCGTATTTTAGAATGATTTTCTGTTTTTGAATTAGTAAAAAAAATATATCTTTTTCATTTCAACGAAACTATAAATGATATTTCCGTTGTAAACTTGAAATCCAAAATCTATATGATCAAAATATCTTCTTTTTGAGAACTAATCTCATTAAGAGAGCAAAGAAATTTAATTATAATCCTATTTTAATATAGCTTCTTTACCTCGATAAAATGTGTCAAATTTGTCATCCTTATATCCTGATCTTTTACTTTCTTGATGACAACTTCTTGTGCTCTTGCATGTCTTTGGAGTTTTTCATTGAGTATTTTTACTTCTTCAATTGGAAGAGCAACTGGTGAAGGACAATGTTCAGGTGTTTTACTTCTAAAAGACTCTAAGTGTTCTCTGTCAATCATAAAGAATAATCATTAATGAAGATAAAGTAACGGGAAACGTGCATACTAAGGACGGTTAAGGTTAGGTTAACACGGTCTTTCTCGTCTGGGTGCCCTGACATTTAGGATATAGAGCAATGAGACAAAAAGCTAGAGAGATCCTGCGGATTTTCCATAGAACCTAAATCATTTTTTTGCTTTGCGAAATGTCAGCCATTTAAGAAAGGGTATACAAAAAGTCGAGGGAGAGGTGTTGCAATCCATAGGGCAAAGGCTGAACAATCGTAAGCACTTCAGCAGAAATTATAGATGATGAACTCATTAGTCAAATGGGTATCTGGATACGAAGAGCTTGTGTAGGTTCAGTCAAAACAAAGAGTAAACGGCATTCAATTACTGTGTAACGGCTGTAAAGAGGTGATATGGTTCAGGATTAGGCTCTTCAGTGAAGAAAAATTCACGCCATTTCACTTTGCCCAGAAACCACTTCCCCACCGGTTCCTAATCAAACAGGCAGAACTTGAAAAGGTGCTCGTAATTTGGGTGCTACAATAGATACATGATCTCGGTAGCCTTTTTGGCCTCACGGACTCGTAATCTACATATTTTCTGTCCGGAATGTCTGGTGACTATCTTTAATTCTTCCTCAAATTCCTGCAAAACTGAACTAAATATTTCGTAATGTAAATCAACCTCATCTTCATAAAAAGGACGAAATGGAAGGTTGTACGATCAGATCTTAATGATACTACAAAGACTGTACCGAATAAAACAGGCGAGAAGTGACTCCGTTCCAATATTAACTTAAAAAATATTTAAGTCTTCAAATTTTCTCAAAAACAATAATAATAAAATACAAAATTATTTAAAATACTTTTGCACCTTGAGGCTTTAAATATATCTTGATTTTAATTTCCATTAAAAAAACAAAAAAATGTGAAATATTTTACAAACAAATTATTTATTTACCTTAATGAGATTTCCTCAGATGGAGAACTTAAACTATTGCATGACGTAGCAACGTGTAATGATTCCAAATCTTTCGTTAGTTGTTCCAAAGCTTTTTCCATATCTTTTATCTGTTATGATTAAAAAATTGAGACATTACAAACTTGTCTTTTATTAGTTCAGAAAAAAAACTATAAGAATAAACAATAAAAATTGTAGCAAGAATTTTCAGCCACTTACCTGAACTCTGAACTGCCTAATAACAGAAGAATTGAATTTAAGTTTGATGCTATCCTGTAGCTCCTGCATTTGATCCAAACAGTTATCATTTAGACTTTGATTTCTCATAGATGCGAGCTGGAATGTTAATTAGGAAAAAAATTAACCAATTTATTTTTTATTATTAATTATTTGTATTAGATATTTTCTTATAATTGATACAGATAAATGTACACTTGATTATGTGTATTTTTGAAGTAATGATAGCAAAATGATACTGGTACCACGTAGAGGAAAGTGGAGTACAGTATTTTAAGAATCTTGACGTCCGTGCTGATATCCCAGCCTAACATTGCGAACAATACTTTCATTGAAACCCTGCTTTCAATTTCAATGAATTGAAAACTCAATACACAGAACAAATGAAGTTAGATGATGTAAGCAATTTAGGATTTAGCGAAGTTTAGAGGTGAACTCTAGCTCATTCACATTCTACCTACAAAACCTGTTATTTTAGGGATCCATAAAAGATCTTTAATCCACTTCCTATTAAAAGCTAATCGAATCTAGATTACCGGTACAAACGAAATGTAAGCAAATGTATAAGGGAATATTTAATAAAATAATAATCTTATATTTACTTCTTCAGCCATCGCGCATTGGGCACCATTCTGATGTTCTAACTCTGATTCTAATTCCTCTAATTTCTTTTCTAAAACTAATTCCTTATCAGTCTTCAAAGTAACTTGAGCTTCAAGTTCGCTGATTATCTCTCTCAAGTCCCACACCTAAAAAATTTTTTATTTTTTTTAAAGTAAAAAAAACATATCCAACAAAAAAGTTGATACAATTATTTAATTTTTCTAAATTTAATTACTTAATTATTTTTTAATAGAAAACCCACCTTATCGACAGCTCTTTTCAATTCTGATTCTTGTTTAAATCTTTGTGATTCTGATTCTGCTAATTTGGCCAATGTTTCCTTTAACTCTTCACCTAATTCTTCAACCTAATTTCATGATAACTTTTAGTAATGAAAATCAGAAAACATTTTTATAGTAAATTAAATATTGTACTATGAGGAATGGTCAGAAAGCCTACGCCACCGCGACCCACCCAGAAGGTATGTTGTGATACAAATGATTAAATAACCACTTAGTTTGAACGTCTTGTTTTCAACTGTGATGGATGCTAATTATTGCAAGGAATTTTCCTATTTGCTAGGAATTTCTCAGAGTAATAAAATCTACTTCAGTATTTCGATTAATACACCTTCATTGATTCATATTTATTAACTTCAGGATTTTGGGTGATTAAAAATTGCCATTGGGCTAGTGAGTGGTTGGAAAAATGAATGGCTGAAAGTTGTAAACTAAAATATTTTTATCGGGCCATTAATTATTAATTAATAATTGTATATGACCCTTTAATTCTTATTCACACAAGTTACAGGCACTGTGATTTTGAAAAAAGAAAAATAAAATAAACTGTCACATAAGTCACGAGCAAAAATGGCATAACAAAAAATATCTAGTATATTTAATGACTTTTTGTAGTGAAAATATTTCAATGGAACTGATTTAATAAAAACGTTCTAGGAAAAAGTGCATACAAATTTATGATTATAGTGTAATTCTCGAACTAGGCCTCTTTTCTATAAGGATTATTAATCCTTTTGTTTATATTTACAGTTAATCGTAAGTTCTAAATATTAATCACAGGTTTATTTCAATTTGTTATAAGTAAATAGTAACTTAATATTTGAAAATTATAAAGGCCTGCAAGGACGGTGAGCACCTTTAGAATTATCATAGAAAATCAAGGAAAGAACCGAGCAACTTTTTTTAACAAACCAATATTTATTTTAGAAAATTGAGGCTAATAATTCATCAAATGAGACGCAGAATTTTGTGCGCTAAAAATAATTTATAATCGTGACTTTTTGAAGAAACACAGACCTCAACTTCCTAAGATAATTGGCGTCCAGCAATACAGACCTGGACTAGCTTCGTATTTCTGTACTTGGGTGAAAGTTTAGAATACCAATTCTTATTGAAATAAAGTTATAAATAAAAGAGGCCCAGTTTAATACATGCAAAAAAAATTATTCTCTAATATATACAAACAAAAGCTAAAAACTAAGCAAATTAAGTTATCATGCATAAATGAAAAAACTCACTGTTTTCCCAAGTGGAACATCAGTTCTGTGACGACCCAGCGACAATACCTAATTTGTGCATCATGCAACAAACTACTGTTTAAAAAGAAATACTATGAATTATAGGCGATATTATATTATTGAACATTATGTAAATGAAAATATAGAATTATTAATGCATTATAAAATGTATTACACAAATTTAAAATTAATAAATGTATGAACTGAATAAAAGTTATAATTTACATAATATTTTTCTTTCATGTATTTAAACTATTATACATTGAAAAAATATTTGCCGACATTTTAAAAGCATTCTTAAGCCTCAAGTCTGTTACGAATAAATTAATCCGTAAACTTAAGTAATTACACCAAAAAGTGCCATGCAAATTCAAGGTTGAAAATATTTAGGTGTTAATAAAAGTGCAAAATAAGTTCAGTAAAAAGAAATGTAGCCTTAAAATTTTATTATGGATTTCTGTTTTAGGTGAAACAATAAAATCCAAAATAAAAAGAAAAGGATGCTTAAGCACTTCTTATGAAAAACATTAAGAAGTTTGCATATTAGTAAAGAAAGATTCTATATTATTTTTGGGCTGAAAAGTTAATGCTAGGCAATATCCAGCTTTGGTGTATAAGTAAAGCAAAGTACATATTGCTAAAAGTGTAAAGTGATAAAGCCGCAAAATAAAACATTAGCAATGTTATTAATGGTTCACCCAAGAAGTTTTTGAAAGAAGTAAATTAAGTACTCGAACAGAGTATGTGTTTGCCCAATCTCTCTTTCCTTATATTGCGCTAAAATCCGCGTATCCAAATGTTCTGGGTTTCATGTAGCACCATATATCTCCAGGGTCTCAAAAACCGAGAAGTGCTCTTTATAAAGGCTCTAAGTTTAAAAAATAGTAACCAGGTCAGGAAAACAAGGGTTCTGTACATCCTTAATTAGGATGTTCTAACTAGCCGCATAGTTTATATGTTTGTATTAAGCACTCAAATGCTCTTATTGGCTGTCAGAATCTTTCTGTTGTCCTTGCTCAAGATACCATTTTTGCGAGAATTAGTATACGAATCAGTTCGCCTTTTCAAAAATGTAGCTGGCCACTTTAAAGAGCCTAAACTTTAGCAATTTTTGAGAAAACTTCGAATTCCTTTGGTTTGAAGTAAGGATTTTTCCTTTTGTGAGGAAAATAAGAATGCATTGGAGCTGAGCAGAGTATTACAGAGAGTCCCTTCATCTTATATCTCATAAATTTTCTGAGTGAACCTTAACAAATGTAAGCTGTGGTTTGTGTGTTATGCATATGTTAGAGATTTATAACATCATATATACATAATAAAGGTACATAATGGCTAATTACGTTAACTACTACGGAATTGTTAATATCAATCTAATCCAGCTGATTAAAGATAGGGTTAACAGAACCAAGTCGTTTATAACTTAAGAGAAATCTGGTTAAGATAATTATAATAGAATTACCAACCTCAGTAGTATAACGCTCTCGAGAGGATTGTTCTTTATCCTTCTCCTTAAGCAAAGCCTGCAAACAGGTTAGCTCTTTGCTGTATTCATCTCGTTCAGATTCTCTTTCAGCTGCTTGTTCTTCCAAAAACTGTCTAGTTGATTTCAACTGTTTGTCGGCTGCATCAATCTAAAAATAAAATTAAAAATAAATAAAAACCTCTGATATTGAAAACTAAAAATCTCGCAATTTTTCTCAATTTTTTAAAAATCAAATGACATATTGTTTTTAATACTTAAAACAAGACACATAAGCAAAGTTTGTACTTTGTGGAAACATGATTTAAGTTTTTTTTCCTCAACATAATGCTAAGATCACTTACATTACCATTAAAAAACTCTTGTAATCTTCTGCCTGTCTGCGGTCCAAGGATTTATCCTGCAAGACTAAAATAATAGCCTACAAAACCATTGTCATACCTATCATCACATAAGCCAGTGTTCAGAACAAAAATGAAAAGATTCTCGAGGTTTGGGAGAGAAATGTCCTACACAATGCCATGTTTAGCTATATACCAGAACATGTTTTACATCTTTTTCCAGTGCTTGAAATTTAGTTTGCAGTCAGCAAATGTTTCCGATCCTATTATAAAAAGACTAAAGAACTGTTTACTGTGACCTAAATGATATTTTGCCTTCTGGAGGCACAAATAATCTTTTACAACCCCCAAACTTTACTGCCACTTCTACTCACTTTTGAACGTGAGAACAAAGTCATGAATAGAATAAAAAATTAATTGAACATTTTACAAAAACATAATAGATGCATTTAACAAAACATGAACCCTTTTTTCCACTTTTTGAGCATACTTCTATCAAATTTTAAAACGCATCTGTTAAAATTTTACCTGTTGTTGAAGATCATCTCTTTCTTTTTGCAATTCTTCTATTTGATTATCAGCATCTTTAGCTATTTCTTCAATAATCTTCATTGCACTGGGCGATATCTGCTCCTTTCCAAAGAACGTATGACGTACTATCAAAAGAACAAAAATTCCAAATAGTTATGATTTCACAAAATAGTAAAGTGTGTTTAAAAACTTTATTATAGTTTAAAAATCTAACCTTTATCTAGCATAAATGAAGTTGTATTTCCCCTGTAAGTTTGTGACTCGCCCATATCCTGAAAGTGATTGGTATCTACTCCTTCCTAAAATTAAATATTCCTCAGATAAAATTGAAATGATGAAATTATTATTGCACCTTCAGATTTATTACCTGAAAAGCCTCCAAGCGCTGCCGTAATTCTTCAACTGTATCTAGCAATTCTTCTTTTTCTGTTTGAAGTGCCATTACTTCTCTTGTTAATTGATTATCATTAATTTCACTTTCAGGATGTAAAGATCTACTAATTCCAAATAATGCAGCTGCTTCAGTTTTTAATTTATATATACAAGATACTAATTCGGCTTTAAACGAATCTGAAGTATCTAAAGTTCTATCAAAACTATCTGTTAATGAAATTTCATCTAATTCTTTAATAACGTTTGATATGCTTGGTGCAAATGTAACAATTTTTTTTTTTAATGGTGTTACGGTTAAATCCAGTGTATTATCATCTAAAGTTTCATAGTTCGTAGGTAACGTTGATGTTTCATGACAAATTTTAATTAATTCGTGCGCTATTGTCTTAATGAGTTCATCTTCACTTGAATTTATGTATGATGATAACTGTTCTACTGCTTTCTTTAAATTAACATGTACTTGCTTCAAATTTTCTCTACATAAAAACAGAAATAAAATTAATAAATAATTCGCAGTTTTCACACAAATTTCGTTAAGACACCTAATGTCTTTCCTTTAATGCTAACAATTTTGTTCAAAATGAATTTAGCAACAAAAGTATTATATTATAACATTATTTCTCTTGACATAATTCAACAAATTCAAACGGCAAAGTAAATTTCATTTAATTCATTAAAGATATCCATCAACTCCAAACTCTTTTATAATAAGTATATAAAGAGATAAATGAAACAATGTCAATAGCTGTACATTACCTTTCTTTTAAAACATTATCTACTTCAATAATTCCTGTAGGTACAAGATGATTCTGTTTGCAATCCAGTTCCTGCGCATAATTTAAAAAAATGTGTAGTCGTAATTCCATTATTAAAAATAATTTAATACATCTTTTATACAATAATGATTATTACAAACCATTTCTTGGCTGGCTATTTGTTTTTTTAAAAATTCAGTTTCTTTTAAATGATCTTCTTTTAATGTGGATAATATGTGATCATACTTTTTCTTTATAAGTTCGTTAAGATAAAAAATTTCTTGTGTGTAATCGCAATGAATTTGTTTGTCATCATCATTTAAAACAGACTAACCAAAAAAAAAATAAACAAATGAAATACAAAAATTAAAAATCAACTTTTGACGCAATAACTAAAATACTTCATACCTTGATGTTTTCCAAGACTTCTTTTACTGTAGACTTCTTTAGATTTTTCATAAACTTATTTAGCTACAAATGAAAAATTTTATTCCAATATTAATTTAAGATTTGAACATGCAAAAAACAGGAAATCCTTTAATATATCGAACTACGAGTATTACCTGTATTAAATCTGATTTCAATGATTCAATAATTTTGTTGTTTTTGGAATTGTGATGCATCATATTTTCAAAGTGAGTATGTAATTCACTTATTTTATTCGACGAACTTGAAAGTTTTTCTCTGACTTTAACTAAATGATATTCATAGGCCTTTATTAAATTTGTAATTCTTTCTTCAACCGTTGCTACTAATGTTTGTAGTGACTTGTTAATAAAGTCATAATCAACCTATCAGCCAAATAATGTTTTAAATAAATAAAAAATAGATAATTACAATTTTTATAAGACGTGATTTTATAAAACTTACACGTAAACATACTCACTTTTTGAATTATGCCTTCAGTAAGAAGAGAAGCCATTTGATCTGTTAAAATATCTTCCAAGTGAAAATTAAAATCGATTTGATTTTCACCAAAATCAATAAAATCACACTGGCAACTACTGTCTTTAAGAAAGTACATCTTATTTTTATTAGCATTTTCTAATAATACTATTTCTTTCCCATTATATGTCATAATCGACTTTTCAACAGTTTCTGCCTTAGTTTTTAACAACAATGGTGCTAATTGATCTTTTAATTGAAGTATTTTAGTTGAATACTTTTTTTCCAAGTCGTTCTTTAAACGTTCTAAATTTAAACTCCATGATTTATTTAGATTTGTAATTTCAGCTAAATAATTTCGTTTCAAAGTGTCTAAAGACAATTCTTTACTCTCATTATTCAGCTGCTCTGGATTAAATTGCAATAATTTATCTGATTTTTTGGGGGTATATTGAAGTAAATCCACATTTTCTTCAATTGCAAACATTCTGAAATCATATTAAGTTCGCATTTTTTATATTAATCCTTGAAATTTAATTATTAAAATTATTAATTATATATTCATTTAATTAAGCAGCCATATTTTTTAGTTTTTATATTTTCAATGATTTAGTTTCATTCTAAAAAGAAAAAAATTGAAAGGGTACTCTAAACTAGAATTTGTTCAAATATAAATAAATGAATAGTTACAACTCAGGTTCTAAGTTGTCTCCACTCGTCCCATAGTCAGCAAATATCCTTTCGGAAGCCAAATCTTCTTCACTACTTGAACTACTAGCTGAGTGTTTGCGACTGTGCTGACTGAAAATTTCTTCAGAATAACTGAAACATTTGATGTTAAATGTCAGTATAAAGGAAAATAGTATTGGATTGATTTTTTTGTTTTGTTTTTTAGATTTAAAAACACTATCTGAAGAGCACTATCTTCCTCAATGGGGAATATATTTTTCACTTAAATCCAAATAATATATATTGGAATAACTAATTATTCAGGGATCGTATCGCCTCTCTCAATGTACCGACAAGAAAAACACATACATAGTTCTAAAATTCACTGTATATATAATTTCCTAATAACTTGAAGGAGACATTTACCCCTAAGTTGACACTAAATTATTGTAAATTATTTAACATATTACGGATCTGGTTGGCACCAACTACTTGACACTATGATCGTTCATCGTCCAAAACTGCATGAAAAAGCGTAATGATAAAAATCTAACTTTGACGATTTATTCTCTCTTTTCCTGTATAAGGAGACGTGCCGAAAAATTCACTTTTAATCACCGGACAGTCAGCAGTAAGAAGTGAATTAAGATGCTCCTAGGAAGAGAAAATCTAAGGGCCAGCAGCCTAGATTCGAACCCGAAATCTAAGTTTGGGAATGCAATACGCTAACCACATAGCTAATCCCTACCGAGGTACCAAATATTATTTTCATTTCATCTATAAAAAGGATCTGTATGAAATAATTGGAAAAACTATTAATCTAGAATTTTTTGGATTCAATCCCATCAAAATTCCCTTTTTTGTTTAGACGAGAATAGAAACGAATAATCATAATTATTAAAAACAATAATGAACTCACTTTTTCTCCATATCAGCACACTTTTGTTCAAAATATGTACGAAGCTCTTCCACTTCTAATTTATGTTTTTCTTCTAATTCTATGCGTAAATTCATCAATGCATTAACATCACACCCAGCTTCACAGCATTGTTTAAGTTCATCTAATAAAATCTGCGCTTTTTTAACTTCAGATTCATGATCAGATTTTAGCAATAAAATGGCGGAACTGTTTGAGGAAAGAAACAATAATAAAAGGTAAACAAATTTATTTGTTACAATTAAGGTCATAGTATCAGTAAATAATTATAATAAAAATAAACAAGAGAATTTCTGTATGATAACTTGAAGAAACATGGATCAATAATTTTATATTATCCAATCAAATATTATAAAAGAAAAATTGAAACTTACTTATACTTTTTTTCTAACTCTTCTTTCTCAACTTTAAGTTTATTAACTTCATTTTGCAAATTTAATAAATTATTGTTCGAAGCTTGTTTTTTATTAAGATCCTCAATAACGTCACTGGTTTTAATTGTTACTTTTTCAACAAATTCATATAATTTTTGTAAGATTATGTTTTTCTCTTCCTTTAATGATTTTATCATTTCTAAAAATGTTATTATAGTTGTATTTTTTGTTTTGTTTTTTAAATAATGAAATTGCGAGATTTTTTTTTTTAACTTACCATTAAAGGAACTTATTAACACTTCTTGATCCTGAATGACATTATCATTATTTCTTGAAATTTTAGAAGCTATGTTTTTATCTTTACACAGCTCTTCATATTCCTTTATTCCACTCTCTAAATCGGTTCTAAGATTCTTCAACTTTTCTTTATATAAAGGATTCCAATTCACAAAGAGAGCCTACAACATACTTCATTAATTCATAGAAAGAACTTCTAGGATCTCCACAAAGAGAATATTCTTCGGAAAGAAGAAAATTCCAAAAATTGATTGTTTGCTATAACATATTGATTGACAAGTATTGTTTGGGAATTTTGAAATAGTGAATAAGAAAATTATTTCTTCGAATTGTCTAATGCGTAAGACTCTAGAAGTGAGGAGAGATTTTTTCACAACAGAGTCTAATAATTATCTTTAAACTTCGTAAACTAACAAATCTGTGAGTGCAGATTACTTTTTGTATTTCTTGGTCAGAGGTTTCTCAGTAACACTCAATAACTACGCATTATTAAATACCTTATTACGCGAGTAGGCATTCGACCTATTCCTCCATGATCCAATGGGTTTTAAAGTTCTCTAAATAACTTTGCTTAAAGACATTGTCTAAAGAAATTCGAAATTAAAACTTTAAGGAGCAGTCTTTCAAGTTTTATAAATTTACTCGAAAAAGGATACAAAATTAGGATGTTACTTGAAGTTTTATAATGCTACACCTTTAAAGAACTTTTGATTTGCACAGAATTTTTGCAGAAGAATTTCTTTTATCGAGGTATAAAGAGAAAAAAAAAGCTTAAGAGGATTATTACCCTGGGTTTAAGGGGATATCTCCTAAAGAAATGATTCCTCCACAAGGAAACTAGGTTCCGTAAAGACTAATTTTGTGGGAGACAATAGAAGAAGAAGGAAACGCCGTTTCATTTTCTTTCTGAATGAATGCTCGCAGTTTGTAAATGGTTTCTTAGATTTAGAGAAGAACATTGGTACTGAGTACCGAAGATGTTACAGTCTCGTAGCCTTTTGTTGACATTTACCTGTGTTATAGGATACTGAAAGTAGGTATTCATCGGGTTTAAACTGACCTAACGTTTTCTTGGGGTGCGATGACTGAACAACTAATTCTCTGCTTATAATCTTATACTTATCAACATAGTGTTGTAACAAAACGTCTCTATATTAAATTATTTTTTAATTTAGCGAATAGATAAATTTAATTAAATACCTCAGCTTTCCTAAAATAATCATTCAATAAAATGAACCTCAATTCTTCTGAAAGTGATTTTTCTCTATTGGTATTAAATAGATTAGCAATTAAATTTTCCGTAGCCTCGTTGAATTCATTCTTTTCCCATTTAGATAACTAGAAAACAAAAAATTAAATTATTTTAATTTTAGGTAACTTCAATTAAGCTGAGAATATAATAAAAATGATAATAATTCAACATCAATAAATACTAACGGAATAATAATTTTGATTCTTAATACCTGGACTGTATCGCTTGTCTTTTTCTCAGCATGTTTATCGGCTTCATTTTGCAAAAGGGCCAGTTGTAATTCTTCACGATTAAGCTGTTTTAATGTACTGATAGTAATATCGTATTGTTTAAAATGTTCTTCCTAAAACACATCTTTGTCATTTTGTTATGCATCTTAACGATTACAGTAATTGAGTAATGAAAAGTATCTTTAACCTGCAGAGCTTTGAGTGACAAAGAAAGCTGGGTTTTATAATGTTTCTGAAGTAGGGACTGGATTTCTTTAAATAAAATTATTTCATATTCATTTAAATCAGCCTTTAATGTTATTAAATCAATTTTTTGTTTTTCCTGTAAATAATTAAAATTAAATTGATTTCAAGATTTTTAGCTGACCCAAGATGTTCACTTGCGGTTTTATTTACTTCAAAAAATATACACAAATGAACCTTGAAAGGGATCACAATAAATTTTCACATTAAAATCAATTAATCCTAAATTAAACTTACCAATGAATCTAAAAGTTCTTTAAATGAAGTACTGTCACACACCAAAGAGTCAGGTGGCAATAATCTTTCAGTGGTATTCAACGTTAATTGCTCTATTTTTAAAGATTGTTGTTTAATGATATCATGAAGTTTAGCAACCTAATAATACAAATATTAATAAATTAACTATCAAAACAGAAATGACCAATATTCGAAGTAGACAAAAAATATGATAGAAAAGCTCAGTTCAAGAACGATATGTTGGAGATATATAGTTATCTTTTTTACCAAGCAAAGACTGATAAAAAGTTACATTTTTAAACGATTACTTTCATTCAAATCCCTTAATGACCTTATGTATAAATAAATAAATAAAAAAATATATATAAATCTTTAAACCAATGAAAACATCTTTCAACAATTTTTATTCTCAAACAGTATTTCTTATTAATTAATTTTATTATTTTTTTACAATTTTTCGATTGCAATTTCTCAAAATGAATGTCTTTGTAGTAATTACACATATATAAAAATTACTGATTATTTTTTTGTTTTTTTTTAACTTGTAAATATATTTAAAATGATGTTTTTATAAATAAGAAAGTAATGTAAGAGTTAAAATTAATGATATATAGTCCCTTTAACGTCGAAATGTTAGATATTGAATACAACAAAAATCTGTTACTTATAATAAGAAAGTTTAAAAAAAAAATATTGTACATTATTTTAAAAGAAAGTCAAACAAACCATTTTAATATATACTTGTAATATAAATATATATCAGATAAATGAGAGTAAGAATGCGCCCTTAACACTTATTAACTGCAGGAAGAATTTATTTAAATGTTACAATCACTTTTTAGTTTAGCATTTACTGAATTCTTAACAATTGCGGTGACTTACTTTTTACTTAAAATTAGAATCATTAAGTTTAATTTGCTACTCGGAAGGCTTCTCGGAATAGAAAACCCTTGCTTGCCTAGGTTTGAACCCGAGACCTCAGGTTCAATACTCCCCCGCGTTACAATCTGAGCTAATATCGTCCTTTACCAGATAGAAACTTTCACTTCTACTGTATTTACTAATAAAGTGCTGAATACTATAACACTAAAAAATTTTAGGTACGGAAATAGTAACTGAAGGATTCCCAACAGGATTTCTCTGACTTGAGAAGCTTAAAGAAAATTAACGTAGGTAATCTTCTCAAACATAAGAGAATATTTTGTTAACATTCATAGCTGCAATTGATAGCCATTCCATTTATTTAATATTAAGAACTTAGGTAAGAATGCAGTTTATATTAAAGGATGTTTTTTTAACTATTTGCAATCAGAAAATTCTTAAAACCAATGTAATTAAAGATATAATATAGCAAATTAAGAAGAAAAATAGCTTTTATTCTTTACTTTAATGATTACAGTTTAAAGAAACAATTGTAATTATTAAACCTGCTGTTTATGTTGCTCCTGCTCTCTGGCACTAATAGATGCTTGTTCAGATATAAGGAAAGATTTTATATCTTTCACAGCATTCTGATATGTAAGTTCAACATCTTGCCTAAATTTGGCATTCTTATCGATTTCTTCTTTGCTGAATTTTTCTCTATCTTCTAAAAACGATATCACTTCTTTATCAACCTAAATGTGACCAGAAAATTTGGTTTTATTTTATTTATTAATATATCAGCATACTATAAAAATAAATTAAAACAAATCTTTCATAAAGATATACAAAAAATTAATCAAATCTAACTAAAAGAAGATTGCTAGCATTTTCATTAATTCCTTTTTAGCTGAAAATTTTCATTTTTTACAATAGGTCTGCGTTTCTTCACAAATAATAGCGAATTCGCTAAGAGAAAACTATCCAACTTCTCTTTCGGCTTTTGGCATCCCTACACACATCCCAGCCTAATAACACTAAGGCCCCTTAGTCTGATTTTTGCAAAGATGGCACCTCCTGCTATTGGTGTAATCTCTGCAGAAATATGGATAATTATAGTACTCGTTTACCTCTACAATTGTGCACAATTCTTGCTTTCTAGCTGTATTTTTGAAGGAGATATAACGTTATAAATTTTGAGTGCTATACGTTTCCTTCATATTTTGAAAAATGGACAATTATTGTATTCATTTACTTCTTCAATTGTGCAGAATTCCTGCTTTTTAGCTCAATTTTTTAAGGAGATATGAGGTGAACATTTTGGGAGTTTTACGTTTACTTCATTTTTCGAATTGTATCTTTTGTTTTATTGGTATAAACCTGGAGTGGCCAATCTGAGACCTGCGGGCAGTATGTGGTCCGCGATATTCACCTTAGTTTTACAAAACTTACTTATTATCACGAAATGTGACTGATTGACTTAGAATGTAACAATGAACTAAATCACATTTTTGAAACATCGGAATCAAAAATATATTCTTACACTTATGTTACAAAAAAAAAAAAAAAAATCTAATTTGAGAAATCCGGCATGAAAATTTTGAAACGCTTTTGGATCTACTTTCATCTGGGAATCGTTTTTTTTCGAAAATAAAATCTACCAAACATAAATCACGTTCGATCTTAACGGATGAAAACCTGCAACACCTATTTTGTTAAGCAAATAAGCGCATTGAGATCGACTTGCAAGAGATAAGTGAAAGAGTTGAGAAACAAATATCATCTCACAAATTAAAATTTAATAAATTAAATATTACTTAAAATTTAATTTTATAAAGAATTTCCAATAAAGTGGGTAAGCCACCCCTGTTCTAAATGGTGCCCAAATTGGATCAAACCTATTTTAAAATATTACATTACAAAACTGACAGTAATTAGGTTTACATTCGTAAGTCTTTTTTAAACAGCCGACAAGCTATTTATGCTTTTGGCACACTTCAATTTTATCTCTTAGAATTTTGGCAATAATACTGACCGTGAAAAGTTTACTAATCAATTCCAATTAGTCAATTAGTATTTTATGATTTTCAACACCTGCCGCAGCACTAGTCGATCGTTTCATATTATTAATATTCCAAGGCAGAAAAGAATAACAAATAAAACAAAAATATATGAACACTTTAAATCACCTCATTCTCATTAAGTAAAAGATTCGCACGAGCAACTCTCCATTCAGCTTTTTTTTCCAATGAAGCGTGCTTACTTTCAAGTTCAATTAAGCGTTGATGCATATTTTTACAATCACTTTCCATTTCTTTTTTCTCTTGAATAGTGTTCTAAAAAGTAGAATAATAAAATAATGGGATTGTAAAAATAAGTTTACCCTTATTATTATTTATATGACTACTTTCCTCTGTTTTAGATAATTTTAAGAATATATAATGCGTACCTGTATCTGGTTGTCTTTATCTTCTAACATCTGTAGAAGATCGTGATTTCTTAATTCAGCCTTTTTTAAATTAAATTTTTCCTCTTGCATTTTTTTTTCCAATTTTGATATTTCCTGAAAAAAATATATAATAATTATATGTATTTTCAAACATATATATAGTTAGCTTTATAGTTAGCATATTATCTTAAACTATAAATCAAGAGGGGTTGTTTATTAACATGTATACCAAATGTACAGTAGAATAAAAGTAATTTCTGTATCTGATAGTGCTTTATTGGCTTTTCTTCAAGAGAGTGACGACAGAGTGCAAGAGATTTACTTGCTTTAAATAATTTGAAACAGAAATAGTAAATTGGATCCCAAAATAACTAAAAAATGAAATTCAGGGCGAGAGGAATAAAGGCTATCCAACCAGGAATAACACTTTCAATATTAAAAAAAAGATAAATAAATGTACGCATGCCTTTAACGTGGCTTTTTAAAAGATAAATTAATAATAATAATGAAAGTATCTTTGCTCCTTTTATACAATGTTAACAAATATGTTGTAAAGATTCAATTTTTTTTTTGCAACTAAACAGAGAAAAAGGTTCATTTCTGCTACCTACATCACAATAATATGTCCGCTGAATCACATAAAACCGTTTGTGCATACAAAATAAAAACCTATCCTATTGGTTTGATAGCTTTTAAATTGTTCCTTACCCCATCGCTAGGCTATAACACTTCCGCATTCTCTCGTTAGAGCAACTCAGTCGATCACATTATAGGGAGAGGCTCCGGGGAGGTGAAAGGGCTGGCATTGAAGGGATTGAATCAGGGATCTCCGTATGGGAGTCTAGTGACTAACCATTGAGCTGATTCCTTTCTATGAGATGATTGCAATTGTTTGCACGTTGAACATGTACTTGTTATTTATTCTAAAAATAGTGGACTAAAAGAGGAAGATGTAAATTAGGAAAACAATTGGATGATAGTTGATTGGTTCCTTAACAGTTAGCAAAGATACAGATCCTTCTCGGAGGGCTAATAATTACTAGTTCTTGCGCAGAGTAGATAAAAATTTGACAGTTTATTAATTTAGATTCAGTCTACTTATCAGTTCTGTAAAAAATAGATAATTAATCTTTCTATCTTACAATGATTTTAAATCTTAATTCATCCTTTTGCTGCTGCAATTCATTGTGGAGTTTACCAGTTGATCGCAAGGCTTCTTCAATCCGAGCATATTGGTTTCTATGCTCCTTCATTTCATTAAGCAGTTCTTGCTCCCTTTCTTTCATTTCAATTAACCTCTGTGGATCGAAGGTTTGCTTATGCTGAAAATTTTGATTTCCATATATTTTAAATATGAGTTTCCATAAAAAAAAAACAACATTGTTTTGTGATTGTCCGGTGCATGCGCAATGTGAGTTAAATGCTACATCAGAACCCAAACAAACTTCAAACTGATTTATAATCGAACAGTACAGTTAAAGTACCAAACCATGTACTAACATTCCGGAGCTTGCGCTAAAGGCGGCTTTTTTGTCATCTGATTGCTTTACAAAGATTTCAAAAAAATTCTTAAAAGTTTTTCGGATATTCAACAAAAATACAAATCGAATTGAAACCATTACCCGATTCGTGCATGTTCCTTAATAATCACAAACCAATCGGCAATTAAAAACAAATTGCCTGATGGAACAAACCGATAAAAGCAAAAATATTAAGAATAAAATATTAAATGAGCTATACCTGAAATTCATGAAGCAATTTCTGTAATTCAACAATTTTCTGTAAGAGACTTTCTTTTTCAGTTTGAAATGTGATATATCTTTTTAATAGAATCTCATAAGGGTGTCTGGCATCTAATTCTTCTACATCCCCATTATTTTTTTCAAGTTTCAATTTATTAATTTCTAAGTTTCTTTCAGTTAAACTTTTAGATAAATTTAAAATAACTTTTTGCATATGCTGTAAAAGCTCTGGTGATTCATTCATTTGCCAGTGATTATTCCTCAATTTCTTTAACAATCTATCATATTGTAATTTTAAACTTTCAATTTCTTTTGTTAACAATTTATTTTCAGTTTGAGCTTGAAGCTTTTCTTTTAATAAATTTTCCATTTCATCTTCTTTCATACACAACTGTTTAAATATCTGCTCTAATTTTATAACGAAAAAATTATTTGAACAATTTAACCTGGCTAACTGTTTATTTAATGAATCTTTACTTTCTTGTAAATGCATAACACTACCCTTTAAGGCAATTATTTGTTTAATTTTTTCTTTAAAATCATTTATAAACGTTTCTTCTAATTTTGCATGCTCGCGAATTAAACTATTTGGTAAGATATAATTTTGAAATTTTTCTTCCAATTTAATATTTTCTTCATGAAGTAAAACATTTTTCTCGGTGATTCTTATAATTTCCTCTTTTAAATCAGTAATTTCACCTAAGTGACGCAAATTTTCTTCTTTAAGTACCATAATTTTTTTCTTCTTCTCTACTTGATCAGATATTTTTTTTTCCAAATTTTGTCTTTTAATTTCTAGAATAAGTAGTTCATTTTTTGCAACATGAGTACTATTCTCTAATTCACTTACCTGGGATTTTAAACTTTCAACTTCAATAAATAATTGGCTATTTTCTTGTTCCAATAACTGACACTTTTCCATCCATTTTAATAAAGCAATGTGCGAATAATAATCTCCTTGAAATGTATCTTTATTATTTTCATCCGCTCCAAGTAAATCGTACATATTGAATGGATATGGAGTTGATGTAGCCACATGTAAGAAATCACAATTCTGTGGATTTTCAATTAAATTAACGTTATTTGTTGGGGTGTGTTCTACATCATTTAATCGGAAAACTTGTGAATTTCTCCAACAGTTCACCTGCGACAGGATAGTTTCCATTTGATTTGAATATAGTTCATTATGTTCAGCAACCTTTTTCTCTAACGAAACTTTATCAGATAATAGTTTCTGACACTTTGTCTCTAACTGTTGGATTTCGTCCTCTATTTTGTCTTTTTCTTTACTTAGAACTTGATATTTCTCTTCCAACTCAATCCTTTGTACATTCTCGTCATTGTATTTCTTATTTAATTCGTCCAATTCTAATTCCAGTGATTTTATGCATTGTTTATTTTCATCTATTTTCATCCTCAAACTATTATTCTCAACAAACACCACTTCATTTTCTTTACGCAAAGAATCTAAATGGGCTTTAATTTCTTCCAATTCTAAAATGGCGCTATTCACTCTAGTAAAGACATTACTGATATCATCTGATTTTTCAATAATCCAATCAACGGATAAATGAGCGCTGCTGTGTGAATTAGAACCATTTGAATTAGGATTTTTCAAAAACACAAATAATTCTGAAACTTTGTTAGATAAATCATTCAATATCTTACACACATCATTGAGTGTGGAGAAATAATTATCAATTGTCAAGCTTTGATCCCTGGAATGAATTTCATGTTCATTTAACATCTCCGAATACTGTTGCTCTAAAGAAGAAAATTTCGAAGTATATAATTTTAATTTTTCTTCTAAATCTGCAATTATATTTTCATGAGCCTTCTCCTGAGAACTCATCTGTGCGCGCAATGTTAACTCATTTGTCTTACTTTCAGCTAATTGTTCATTCAGAGTTTTCAACTCTTGTGACATAACTCTTGAGGGTTGCATCTCTTTCAATGATTCATTCATTAGTCTCAATTGTTCTTCATACATCTTCCTACTTGCATCCAATTCAGAATCATGGCTAATTCCTCGTTCATAAAGTTCTTCAATTCTATTTGACAATAATTCTATTTGCTTGAGAAGGAAACATTCTCTAAGGTCGTTTGATTGTTTCGAATCTTCTAAAACTTTGGATTTACAAGCCTCTTTTTCTGTTTGCACAATTCTGAAAAATAATCCAAATGTTAGTACCTTATAGCTAAAACGTTGATACAAACAATATGGAACAGTTTATGTCCAGTTCCATTACACCGACGAACAGCTTTTTAAACCCACAGAAACTTTCAATGGTAACTACAGCAACAACGAAGATTACTTAACAAACTTTACTTCGAAAATTTGACATTTTCGAAACAATTCATCTTAAAGTAAAGGGAAGAACTTACCTAAGGAAGATGAGTTATAATTAAAACTGTCCGGTAGGACAGTTGTATAAGGGTTGTTACTTATATGTAATAAATAACTATTTGAAAGCTTCCTGCTTACCTTAATTGTTCTTCTAAAGCAGCAACTGTAGATGAATATTTTTCTTCCAACTGCTTCTCTACATCTTCTTTATAAACAGATAATTTTTCCATAGTCTCCCTGTTAATTTCTGCTTCTTTACATTTAAATTCTACTTGCATTTTCTCTATTTTTGTATGTAATGTTTCAATCTACAAATAAAAATAATGCATCAGTTCTTAACCACGCTTATCTGCCACTTAATTTAATTCTAAGCCAACAAAATACCTCGTTCCTTGCATCTTTTTTGACTACATAAAGTTCTTCTGTTAAATTTGTACTTTTAGTTTTCTCATATTCTAAGGATTCTTTTAGACTTTCTATTAAGGAATTCTGATTTGCTATCGTATCTTCTAACTGAAAATACGCGTTAAGTATTATTTTGTCGAAATAATTAGAAAATTTAAATAAAAACATTTCAACCACACAAACCTTTAATTTATAATGAACATGACTGGAAGAATTGGATTCCCCTGTAATGGAAAAATATATAAATAAAAATATTAATTTCTAAAATAATATGAAAATGTTGCAGAATAGGACACTTTAAGTATGAAACTTAAGTGGTAATGCCTGACGAGTTGAGGGATCAGGAATACAATGTAAACAAAAGGAACTTTTAATGGAAGTATTTAGTTTTTTAGATTGTTACATTTTTAAATTATTATCGTTTTTCTTTAAGAAAGAATACACGTTTATGCAGATGGTTAAATATCAAAAATATTTATTCTTCTTTCTGTTGAAAACAATATTAAAAGCAATTTAATTCAATTATTTAAATTTAGATTGAATACTTACACATTGCTATTATTTTTTTGCAATTAATAAGTTTATTCACAAAAATATAAATTTCCTATCTTTGGAAACCATACCCTGATTTGGGATTTTACTAGGTAGAATCTGTGTTTATGATTGACATCAAGCAAAGCATTACCAAATTTGTTAATGAAGTTTAAGCGCCTATCTTTACACTTACGAGAATTTCACAGGAAGGTTGGTAACTGAATCAGAAAATAAAGAGGAATTCAACAGCCCACAGAAGGAAGGCAATTAGATGATGGAAAACCCTCTATCTTTTTGCCTAGCGAGAAGGTAGATGTTGTGACCACGATTTTAAGCAGCCTACTTTATACGGTCCACCTCACCCAAGCCGAGTAGATTTGTTAAACTAAAAGTGCTTTTTCTAGACGCCGTAAATAAAAGAAGTGATGTAAGTAATGGTGTAACATTTGTATAACAGAAAAAGTCTTTTTAAATAAGCAAATATAGTAGTTTTATTAAATCTCAGAATAATGTGCAAAATGTTGGAATCAAAATGACAGAATGGTAAGCTTTATTTCATCGAATAGAATCGCTAATATTGCAGAATGACTTTTCATCATGAGCTCTAATGTGTGTTAGATAAACGTTTAGACGAATCAAGCTGGAGACAAAGTGCATACTACAACCGCTGCATGAATACTTCGCCAAAAAAATTGATCCCTAAAGTATTCCTACACTCGCTCTCCATCTAGATGTAACATTTTGGCACTTTCTGCAGTGCGTTTTGCGTACATACGATCACGATTGGATCAGCAGCTATCCTGAAATTAGACCAGGGGACAATAGGATGTAATGCAGTCTAAAAGCATTTGGTTTAAGTGCCAAAGAAGTATTTCAACATTAAAAAAGAAAACCATTAAAACCACTCAGAACTCATTAGAGAACTTTCTTCTAAAGTTCGGTTTAATTTGTTCTTTTCAAAGCAAATTTTCTGGAAGTGTTACAGAATAAATATTATAAAATTTAACTTCATTATTTTCTAAACAATACGAATCTAAAACTTACTCCATGAATTTAATTCCTCTACGTCACCTCTGCTCCAGAAGTCCAGATTGCCTTCAGGCATTTGCACATCCTGTTAAAGGATTTAAAATTAATAATAAAAAAAAATCAATATAAAGAATATGAAAGAAATAAATTACAATTTACTTTATCATTTATTCAACTAAATATGCATAATATTTTAGACATACAACTACCTAAACAAAATTAGTTAGAATTATAGATTCGTAATGGTGTTCCTCGGGCAGTACGTTGAAGTTTCACAACATGGACAAGGCCCTCTTACATAATCATAACTTGGGCCAGCACTTGACGTTTGATAAGTCTCAAACCATTTTAACAAACATGAAAGATGGAAAAGGGCAGAACACTTTTTATTAAGGCAATATTTAACAGGCTCTTCTGATAATGTAGAATAACAAATTAGGCAATCGCCTGTATCGCCTGCTTTAAGCCTCACATTTTCTATATATTTCTTATTTACAAATTGCTTTATATCCAACAATCTTTCCAAATTTTCTAACAATGTCAACTCACTATCCCATCCGTCATACATTTCTAAAAAACTTTGAAATTTGTCTCTAGCTTGATTTACTGCATCTATTGCTCCCAAAAATTTAACATCTGGAAGTGAGGTGATATCAAAGGGATTTAACTTTAATGTTACAGACAAATCTTCTGCAAGATAAATTCTGCGATGTACATCACTTTTTTTCGGGGGATTAGGTTCAATGACCCAAGTTTTTTCTTCTAAGTTCTTGCACAAATCCCAAAACGGAACCAATGACTCTATAACTTCTTCGAATTTAGCAAAGAAATGATTAAATGAAGTATCTTGCAATAGTACAGAAACAGCCTCGTTAGGCAAGTCATGCTGAATTATTTTAAAGCTTGTTATAGAGTTGTGCTTATTACAACCTTCTAAGCTTAAAGTAATGAAATGAGTTGAACATTTCGAATCTCTATAGCATATTCTTACCCACTTCATATCACATCCTATTTCATCAATTTTACAGGAACCAATAGACTTTTCAAGACCGTCCAATAATTGCTTATAAAATAATACACTTTGGCCATTCCAAACAGATGTAGTAATTTCAGATTTAAGTGATGTTTTCTCAGAAATGGTATTATGAACAATTTGTTGAAATAGCTGCAGAAAATCGATCAGAGATTTGCTATTAATTAACTTTGATTTGTGATTTAATAATTCTTTCTCAATCTGAGGATGAAATTCCCAAGAAATACCATTTAGGCTCGGATAGTTAGGAACATTAATTCTTGCTTTAAACTGATGCTCTTTTACTCCTATATATCCCTGCCATTCCTTATAATCATTCAAAGGAATTAAAAGAGGAAATTCACTTAAAAGTGATAACACTTCTAGTCTTGGGTTCATGTTCATCAAATTACAAATATTAATTTTTCCTAAACAGTAACCTTTTTAGAGTTTAACATTTTATTACATCGAAAGTTATTTTTAAAAAAGACCACTATCAAGAAAATAATGTAATAAGTGTTCATTTACTGTAATGTTTATAAAAGTTTTATATTAACTTGCCTTGCGTTCTTGAGATAACTGATCTCGAGTATTCATTTCACTTCACATTCGTGTCTCCAAAATATCAATTTTTCAATACAAATTTGTCTTCAAAGCTATCTCCATCACTCCATTATCAAAATTGTTAGACGTCAACATGTAAAAAACCATATAACAATATTGTAATATTTATTATGAACTGTACCATAATTCAGAGCAACTAATTTGTATTAAAATATTTGCGGCTTATTTGGAATAAAGTAGGTTTCAAAAACAAATTACTGAACTCAACACTGCTTGACATTTTAAACAGTGTTGCCAGTTTCGTGGCTGTTTTATACCTAACTTCAAAAATTGTAATCCTACTGAGTTCAGGAAAGTATGTTGGGAGATAAATGAATCAAATGACTATTTACGGCTCAAACAAACTGTGTGGCATAAGAATTCCGTTTTTTCATTCGTGTTGTTAACTCCGCCTAGTTCTATATTGAATAAAAACAAATACATTCATATATATATATATATATGAACAAATTTATATCTTGAGACATTGTCAAAATAAGGCATTCCAGAAACTAAAAACATCAATTACTTTCTTTAACATTGCAATTTCAGTAAATACAAATTGAATTAGCCTTTTAGTTTTCCGACTTATTACCCACGCAAAATATTACTTTTTTGTTTTGCTTTTCACATGAACGAAAATATTAAATATTTAACATTTGGGGCTTCGGCATGTTGCGATTACGTTTTCTTGGGACACAGGTTCCTTTTAGAAGGATGCAAATCTAACCCCTTTGCCATTATTCAAAACTTTTATGTTAAAAATACTAATATATTTCAATAATAATGTTTTAATAATAGAATTAATATTTGGTTTAATTCTTTAAAACGGGAAGGAGAGGAGCACCCGCAGTAGTTTTTGGTAAATAAAAGGATTACCAAAAATAGTAACTTAAATGCTTTAGAACGGAGGTAGCAAACGTAAATGTATATAATAAACTTATTGATCTGAACGGAATTTGTCTTCTATAATTGCATTTGAGCAAAACACATTAACATTTTTGGTTAATGTGCAAACAAGACCACCAAAACAATAAATAAACAATTAACATTTTACGCTATATGTATTACTTTTATTTATTTAAGGTGTTATTGGTACCCGTAGCTTTTTTTCAGTGCACTGCCGACCTCCGAGCGTGTTCTCTTGTTACACACAACCACCACCGATCAGAGAGCCGTAAGAAGCACTAGGAACAGAAAATCTATGGGGCAGCAATGAATTTGATGCCGGAACTCCGCGTTGGAATTCAGTATTCGCTAACCACTCAGATAATTCCTTCCCTGCAATATACATTACTGTTGTTATTGTGGTGCTATTATTATAGATATATATATTATTATTATAGCGGTCCTCTAGAAGAACCTGGACCTCATTCATAACAGACTTGCCGTTCTTCTCTATTTTCTACTTTTTGCCGGCATCTTCTACCTTCCGCAAATAGCTCTCCGCGTCATCCAACCATCTTATTCAGGGACTAGTGCTCCCCGAGTGTCCACATAAAACTTTCGTTAGTACTCTTGATGAAGCGTCCGTTCGACAAGACAGAGTAATCTCAATCTTCATCTCTTGATACAAAAAACTACGTCGGGTTCTCAGTATATTCTCTTTAGTTCTTCGTTTTTTCGGACCCTCCATTTACTGTTAATTCATAGCAAATCGATGATCTTCCGCAACACTTTTCGTTTCCATTTTATAAGCAGATTTTCGCTTTTTTGCGTCATAGCCGCTCGCTACCGTACATCGCCTTATTATTATTTTACAAATAATTTTTGCCAGGCTACAACGATTCTTAAACCTCTAAGCTTTTTGTAACGCGTATAATCATTTGCTTTCTGCAATTAATCTCCCTTTTATTTGCGGTGATTTAAGAAATAACAACTAACATTAGGTTTACATTAAATAAGTCAACATATTTAACTTCATCCTTTTTTCCCCTTTCCTTTTAATTTAATCCAATTAATTAATTACTAATATTAACTAATTTAATAAATTCATTCTTATATTATACAAAATAAACTTTAATATTAACCATGTTCATAAACATCCAAATTATCTGCCTTGCAGTAAAAATTTTAATAACATAATGAGAAGTATTTTATCAACACTAGCCTTCAAAAAAAAAAAAGTAATAATAAAAAAATAATAATAATCATATTTTATTTACAGTTCACAAGTTATGAAAATATTTAAAAATGATTTCTGCAAATCGGACATGTAGATTTGTTACTTGTGGTGAACCATTTGTACTGAAAAAAAAAAAAAAATTATTGAAAACTTGGTAAGCAAATTACATAAGTTTTAAGTTCAAATGTTTTAAACTACTAACCAGACAGAATGAGTGAAATTTTTTCTTGCAAGTTTGACACGATAATTTGGGCAATTGATGACTCGTATTATGTAAAATTGAAAAACAAATGTAACATTCTTCAATTCCTTCAAATTTTTTATCCAAATTACTTTTCCAAAGTAACAGACCATCCCAAATGGAGCCATTCTAAAATCAAGTTTTAATTAGGCTTACTCTTTTCTCATATGTAAATGTAATGTTTAAAAGTGTGTTTAATGCACACATATGCATATAAATACCTGATGTGTAAGGAAAATGGTTAATTGCATTAACCATTGTCTCGTTTGATTTGAAGAAATCATAGCCTTGGGAATTTCTACCTTTGGAGGAGTAAGAGGATGGTTAGCAGATAATGTAATGATTAGCTCAGTTGTTGATTCTTCAACCGTATATACAGCGACAACTTCTCGAACAGAAGGGTGAGTAGTTACCTGTAAAAAAAAGTTACTTTGGTAACTTTCACCGAACCAAAATAGGAAAGTAAAAAATAAATAAAAAAATCAATAAATTAACATTTTACCTTCATATTGTCAAATCCTTTCTGCTGGTTCATTATGGCTTTCATTTCCTCAGTACAAAGGGCCATGGAAACGTATAACGAAGTTATTTTGTCAGCAAGTGATAACAATTTAGGATCAGTTTCAGCTGCCCACTGTCTAGCCACGGCTGGCAATGTCCTTAATATGTCGCAATACAACCAACAACAAAAGTTACTTAATCGCTCACTCTCCCATCCATCTACAAAATTTATAATATTTCTTGATCATTCAAAGAAACAATTCTTAAAAAGATAACTAAGTTAATAAAATTATATACCAAAAGTCAGAGGAGGCATTTCTGTAAATAATTCCTGCCTTTTTCTTAAGTTGCTTTCAACAAAATGCAACACTGAATCTGGCATAAGCTTTAGTAAACTTTCCATTATATTTACAATTAAATCCATTTCTCTATAATGATCAAAAAAATGGTTAATACTTAATTTCTCTTTCTGCAAAGTTTCCAAAATACACAAATTCGCAATTTTGGACAAGGTGAAAAGTTCTTGGTAGTGTTGTTAGAAGTGCTATCAACTGACTTTTTTTGTTCAAGTAGCTTATTATTTGAGAATTTTGATAAATAGATGAGAGATGCGACCACCACTACGCATGTAAAACAGAACACCAATCTAAGCAATGGATATAAATGTACTTGTGTGGCTCTGTATAAAAAAAAAGGCTGAGTCGATTTTTTTCCTACCGGCAAGTTCATGGATGGGTGTTTTCTGGGATAAAATAAGAATGTTTTTATTGAATACCTTGCAAAATATAAAATTATAATTGTCGAATACTGTAAAAGTCTTTTGGAACAAATAGATGAGCTAATTCTGAGAAGAGGGATGGATTGCAAAATTAATTTGCATTTGAAAACTAAAGAATATGAAGGAAAATTGACTATCCAAGTCACCCTGGCGACAGAAGATAGCCAAGGTTGTGATGGCTACAAGACGTAAGGTAGATTTGCTGAAGATTAGCGTCAGTCTGTGAAGAAGGGGGAAAAACACAAAAGAGATGGTTGGGAGACACCACCTTGCAAGGACTTAGAAGAAAAAAATTTGAAAATGGAATACGTTTTGAATGAAATGAAGAGATGCCAGCATCCGCAGATGGATATTTTACAAACCATCCAAAATCGCCAGGTATAGAAACTATTCATTGGGGAGAATTGGAAAAATCCAATGAATTAAAATTATATTAAACATTATTAATTACTGATTTGTTAATGTTAATTATTGATTATTTAGAAATGTAATTTTATTTACTCTGGAGAAAATAAAATCTTAAACTTTTTAAATAAAAAATACTTACTTAATCCAAAGTGTGTAAATGTATCTTATCTGAGAATCTCCATGTTTACACATTTCAAGTAAAACTGACCAAACTAAAATGTAGCCTAATGTGTAGGTATAACTGTCAGTAAATGGTGCTACAGAACAGCTCACTCCCAAACTGTACAAACGTCGTTAGTGATTAATTAACTTTTCATATTTTTTTCTTCATTAAATCAAGAAAACAAATAAATAAAAATTACCTGAAGTCTTGAAGCATAGTTGTAACTACATTTTGCGTCTCAATAAATTGGGTTTTTATATTTTCACATGAAAGTTTCCTCAATTCATTTTCATCACAAGCACAGTCCAATTGTACCAGTACTGGTACAACACTATAAATAGAAATATAATATTACTCAAGTATTTGAATATTTTCACCATAATAATTACTTACTCTAATTCACTTTTTTAAAATAATTATTTTAGTGAAATGTGGTTTACGTCAACAAGATGTTGTAAGCAGTGATTTGTACAGGAATGCTAGGCGAGGTAATGAATTTTCGTCCCATATTTAACCACGCTTCGAAGTTATTGCCATTTACTTGTAAGCCACGAATTTCTTGATTTTGACAGTTTGTACACAGAGTTTCACTTAATTTTTTTAAATGCAGGAGCCCAAGATAGTTTAAATTGTTGTTTAATGTCTTCTCTAAGAAAAAAAAAGAAAGAAGAAAAAAGCATTAGAAAAGAGGCTGTACCGTTCCAAAAAGGACAATAATTTTATTTGAAACAAAATTACAATTCTTCTTACGTGCCATGAACTCCCAGGCTACACCTACAGCATCACAGGTATCATTCAAAAATACGTCTTTCCATTCTTTATAAGTTTCACTTTTTCTTTCATTATTTATCATATAGGATACAAAATGAATATATAAATCACAAACAGCTACCACAAAGCCAACAAACTGTTGAAACATAAAAATGATTGTTTTCATCCAAAAATTGACGAGTTGACCCCACTTCATTATATTTCTAAAACTGACCTACAGTTGTAGGTCTAAAACTCACCTCTTTATAGAAGGTGGGTGATTTGGTGAGTGAAATACTATTTATCCAGGAAGCTACTGATACCATTATAAAATCCCAACCATTTTGGCATTTATCTATTTCTGAGGGATACAAATTTATAACTGCAGTAAGTAATCGAGCCACTTCTGAATCTAAATTTAAATATTTGCAATTATAACTGCTGAGATCCCTAAAAAATAAGAAGAAATAGTTGTTGTTTTAGATCAATAAATAAAACATTTATATTATTTCCGGAAGCAAACTCAAATAATTGTTTAAAATGCACCTGCAATATGAATCTGAAGAATGTAATCTGTAGACTTTGATTAAGTTATCTAAAATTACATTAATTTCCACATCTTGCACATAATTGTTCAACAGGTCGCTCCTCAAAGCTCGAATGTAATGAATATTTATATTATTTTCTTCAGTAATTAAAACCATATCATTTGGAAGAGCTTTCGAATGCAGCTACACAATAAAGATCTTCTTTAGAAATTTAACTTTTTAGTAATATGTAATTATAATTTCTTATAATCATGAGAAATTCTACCTTTAAGTCCATGTCTAAAAAGTCAGAAGCTATTAATGACCATGTTTGACTCCACTGCTTACCCAATTTTTCACAACTAGAACATTAGAGTTTTGATAATAATAAATCACGCTTTTCACTCAGGCCACAGTGTACACTGCTAAATTTACAATTTCCCAAGCACTACTCCACACAAAGAAAATAAACGTAGGTAGTTTGGTAAAAAGTTAGGATTTCCAGAGATCTTTAAAGACGTTTGAGTATAAGTTCTCAAGAATCTCTTTACATGTAAGATCAATGAAGAGTTAGGTAATGGGTCAAAAGAGTTAAAGCTGCTGGGTTTCTCTGGATCCCGAGCACAATGGGATCGTTGGAAATGAAAAGGCAAACGAAGCTGAAAGAGAAGCAACTTTATTTCAACCAGAACAAGGTGTGAGAGTTAGGCCTCAGAATCTAAAATGTCATATCAAGAGAATTTTTTTTGAAGAATGACAAATAATATGGGAGATACTGATAGAAGATGCAGACAGTAAAGCCATGTGTAAAAGCAAGGACAAATGAAGCCCTATCAAGAAGAGAGGGGCTGATACTAAAACGTTTACACACCAAAACAAGATATTTATTTTGCAATATTATCTGTCACAAATAAAGCAGTTACTAAAAAAATCTGGTTAATTTTTAAATGTACTCGTAAGTTGCATCTGGCTAACCGTAAGAAATTGATGCTCAAGCAACAAGCAACGATGATAATCAGTAAATTCCGATTTCATAATAATCACATTTCATTCAATCATAAATTACGAAATACGAGTATGATCTTACTTTTGTCGCGAAAGAGACAGTACTTTTGATTGCTGTTCTGCGTCTAGACGATGAATTAATTCTTTCAAAAGACTCCCAAGAGTTTCAACATCATTACCACATATGAAATACTGTTTGGACTTGAAAAAAACAAAAAAAGCAATAATTAAAGAATAAAGTGAACAAACTGAAAAAATAAATAAATAAAAATAAGTACATACATCATTATAACAACGTTTTAACGTTTTACTAAGTATCAGACCATAGCATAAATTTAAGCTAATTGGTATCAAATCATCCATTTCGACTACATCAAAAGATGGGACCGTGCATTCCAGCAGCGTTGCTTCCTCGTTTTCTCCATCATCTCCGGCACGGCTATCATCAATTAAGTGTAAAACAAATTTTACACAAAACAATAAAGAACGTAAATATGCAATTAAATTTATGTCTTTCAAAGGATCCCATTTTTCTTTTAAAATACTCATATTATTGATCATATCTTTATCTTCTTCTTTGTAAAATATATTTCCATTAATTACTTCCGTGTAAAAACAGATATCCTCAATTTTCCGTTGATGCAAGTTAAGTGATGTATTCATTACTGAATTCAGAAACAGTTTGCTTACATCAATTCCAGTAGTTGCCATTTGTTCTGAATTTTCTTGGACAATTATGCTAACAAAGTTAACACATATTTTTATTGTCAAAGACAAATTCAGCTCACTGATAGAACACCTAAAAAGAATTGCATAAATAAGAAAATTATGATTAAAGAATTATTTTATTATGAATGGTTATATAAAAAATATGATTTAAAAAATAAAATGATAATGTGATCTAAAAAAGTGAGCTGTTTTACACTTACTCATCATTTATGTAATCTGCAATAAAATTTGCACATAGCTTAGCATGGTCTAAAAATAATAGTTCGGTTGGTTGTAAAAGTTTTCCCAACGAATGAAGCCCACTTCGCCATACATCGAATAAAGGACAATAATCTTTGCTATTAATAATAATTTTAAAACATACAAACAACAATTCTAATATTATTTCCTTATACTTGTGTAAACTATCTGGATTGTTGTTTGTGAAAAATGAATTGAGAATTGTTGATACATTTTTATAGTTTGAAGGAGTTCCAATTTTTAATTGTTCCGATGCAACAGATAACAATGCCAACACTGTCTCCTCTCCAATTATAAACCCTAAAAGAAAAAAATATAAACGCTTAAAATATAAAGCTCTTTATGCAATGTGGTCACCATATTTTATTTTGAAAGAGGTATTCTAAGTAAAAATGTCTAAACATTAGGATGTCCAAATATTTTGTTGAAGCAATTTAAAAATATAGAAATATTCTTTACCTCTGGTGCTATTACTTTTTAAACAATGGTTAAGTACATCCAGCGACGTTTCATCTTCAAGTGTTTTATATAAATTACATAATTCATCTCTCACTAAAGAAGATTTCATCCATTTAATTAAAGTATCGTTGATATAATTATCAGTTAATTTTGCCGCCTCAAGAATAGCACCTTTTGAACGTACCTGAAAAATTAATGTAATCAATTCAAATATCATAGATTCCTAAATTTTTTTAAAGGACATTACTTAAAAAAGTAACTTAGCGAGAAATAAAACTTAATAATTCACTAACCTTCGTTAATTCCAACAAGACTCCATCTTTCAACTCTTCGTTTTGCATATTATCAATTGTTGCAAAAATAATACCCACAAGTGGTTCTGATGGTATATTTTCATCCTGTATCCATTTATGAAATTCAGCAAATAAGTCATTCTCATATCTTTCCATTATTTTCTTTATATGTTCTTTTTTGAAAACTGTAGTTATCTTCCACAACTGTTTTAATGCTAAAATTCTTATTTCATAATTTTCACAATTTTTAGCAATATTAAAATATTCAGCAGAAAGTTCTTTGGCTGACAAAACAACATCACCTTGAAGATTTGTCTGAGGTGAAGTTGTTGTATCAACTATTTGTACATTTTCATTAGATTCATTTTCGGAACCTGAAAATTTCACCTGAAATACAAAGCAGAAAGTTAGTATGGAGTTTATAAAAAGGTTCAGTGGAATGTATGGTGGCAAATAAAATCTAATTTTTAAAGTTAACTGGATACGATAACATAAAAAACTTGTTGAAAACAAAAACGCTGGTGTATAACGAAGATTTATTAATCAGAAAATGTAACTATTTTTGTACTAATATCAAAGAGATTCCAGAAATTGCCGAAAGGTATTGTTATAAATACTTTCAGTAACATATACAGAATTTTGACCCAAGACATGAAAACCCAGTATTTCTTATTTGGAACAAGGGCAAAAGATTCTACAGAATATACCATATTAAAATCTACAGAACATTTTTTGCTTTGATTATTTGAAATATTATTTCCCTAAAGAAGTTTTGAAATTGCATGCAATGAATTTTCTCACTCTACTATTAGCATTCGTTCATAGGATGGAACATTTAACAACCTATTAGTATAAAAACCGTAGAGTAAAAGTTTAATTAAAGCTTTCAATGTAAAGATAAGGTTGACATCTTAAAGTTGTGCAATGAATGGTGTCACCGAAATGAAGAAATATTAATTTTTATCAAAAATTTATTTTTTTAAAAAAGTAACGATTAGCATGCCCATGTATTCCAACACGCCACTGATGCATATTATGTGGATATCTTTGAAAAGAAAAGGCCTACTTTCGCCCTATCAATGAAAACATACGCATGTATCTATTATAAAGAGCGGTAGTGAAAAGAAGGAATTATTTCCTGCTAGTATTGGTGTCCACAAAAATAAATATATTAATATAATAATTAAAACAAATCAACATTAAAACTTGGCTCATTTTAAAAACAAGAAGATTCGTGGGTTCCCATAATTGGCTACATAGTTTAAAGTGCTATAAGACATCAAATTTACGAACATATAAACTAAAAAAATAACATAAATAAAAAAGGCACTTACTTTTAAACTTTTTCTCCTTTTACATTTTCTATTGTTTAAAGAATCAAACATCTTTATGTGACTATTAAACAGATATGCAAGAGCATCTTTATCCAGTGTAGACTTGCTTATATTATTCTTACAAACCAATAATAATTTACTCCAAAAGTTGTTTGTATAAAGTTTATAATTAACATTGGTAGCTTCATTATTTTTCCAATGTAATAACATCTGAGATAATGAATTGTACAAAGGGACAATTAAGTGATGGTGAACAGACTCCAACATAGTTGTACTAAGTACTTCAATTACCTACAAAATAATTGTTAATAACATCGAAATTGTCACTGGTAATCAAATAATTAAATCAAACAAAATACTTACGCTTTCTTCAATTAACGAGATACACAATTCAGTGTCGTTGGTATATACCATAATTAAATACTGTATACACTCAAAAAATGAAGTAGCCACAGCTTCGCTTTCACTCTGGCTTTGGACAATGCAAGACTGTTTTAAACTGAATAATAAGTAAAATTTTAATCAAGTTAACTTTATTTAAAAATTATTAGTAATAATTAATCGCACAGAATCTCTAAATTTTCTTAAAATAAACTTGTAGCAGCTGTATTAGATAAAAGAATAAAGTTACCCCTAGTACTCCAGTAAAATATAATAAAAAATCGAAAAAAAAAGACGAATCCTTGTTAATTTCGTGATATAAGATTTTCTATCAAATGACTAAATAGTCAAAACGTCAGAGAGCAACATAGATCAATGTATATATAAAAATTAAACAAAATCGAGATCAGAAGAAAATCTGCGTATTCAATAAATTTACAAATAAAACATTAGAAATAACGAATTTTATATTGTTTTTACCAAAGCTGATTCTTTTATACAACACATTATATCTTTGGTTTTATCCACAACACTTGCTTACTTGATACATAAGCGAAATCTCTACACTCTGATGAATGAAAATCCGAAAACAGTCAGGGATACAATAAACATGCGTGATGTTACGGAAAAAATCAAAGATATAACGAGAACTGCGAACCAAACCAAATTTCAATACATTACAATTTAACAATTATATTTACCCTTTTTGAAAACTAGAGAAAATTTTTCCAAAAAAAGTTAACTTGTCTTTCATCACAGATTCCGGAATGTTGCTCAACAAAAGAATTATGTGTGGATAAATGAATGATGCATTTCCCTGACCACCTTGAGCCAAAATGTGACTGAATTTTGGAATAAATAATTTATCCATATTTACGTGCTGCCAACAATCCTAAAAAATATTTCTGTATTAATATTATTTAAAAATGAACTAATACTAATGGCAACTAAAAAAAATGAATTATGTCTAAAGAAAATTTCGAGGAAATAGGATAGGGTTGCCCAATGGTGTACTGCTAAATGATATAAAGGTCTCAAAATCCGTGACAAAGCAACTTTTTTAGGGAGTGTTGATCCCAAAAACAAACATCCTGGCCATTCACGTTGTTAGATCATGCCAGCTCCTCTATCATAGAAAAAAAATTCAATACACAAAAACAAAGAACGTCCAGAACCTCAAATAAAAGAGATCTTGCCTAATAATCAAACGGAGTTGATGTGGTGGTGTTTACGGACACAGAAGGAAAGGCCAAGGTGAGAAATGCGTGATAATCGCATTTACGTAAATACCGGAGCAGAGTCGATTAAATCAAACGCAAAGACAGACGTCTCGATAGTGATCAAGAAATTCGATGGGGTAAAGTTCTGCAAAAACTGCATAATTGATTCAAAAAGGTAGTATTTCCATTAGACCAATTTTGACCAAAACCTTATTTGCGTCTTTTAAAAAATAAATTGAACTCTGCGATTTAGTCGACTCTATAGGAGTCGTGGTAAACCCTCACAGAGGAAGGCATTTGTAAAATCCATTTCAAAAACACACCTTTCCGTCCAAAGAGAAGCTCAAAAACGTGAATACTAAAAAATCTAAAACCAGCATGATTGCAACATTTTATCCAATTTAGGTTATTAAAACTGTCCGGTAGGACAGTTGTATAAGGGTTGATCGTAAAAAAGAGCACGAAAAAGCTCAAGGTTGAAAAACACCCAACTTTGACCATTTTTATCTCTTTTTCTATAAAAGATAAAATTCCCAAATTTTCTTTAAAATACGGTGCTACTTCTACTTTATAACTGTAATTTTTTTGCAACAACATCGATGAAATAGATTTTGAGAAATAAGTTGCCGAAAATGAGCAAAAACGGCATTTTCTGAAATTGTTGTTGTTGTTACCTTTTTTGTAAACTGCGAAGCGATTTTCATGAATGAGGTGTCATTCGATCCGGAATTTTATGTAGATGTGCCTTTTGGGGGTCTCGACGCTGTATATCAAATGGGGGAGGAGTTAGCCCCATGTATATAAGGCTCCCTTCAAAATTATTATTACTCGTACTAATTACTCTGTAAATCTTGGCCCGATTTTGATATAAAAATTGGTAGGATGAAAGGGTTAGGACTCCTCTACATAACATTAAAGCGACGATCTGCTCTTACACGTACTAAGAGAAAATACAGCAAACGTTTCAAATTATCGACGCGTGAACCGATTATCATAAATAAATGAAATGTCATTCGAATCGAAAATTTGTACAGCTTTGAACTTCAAAAGTCTCGACACTGAGCCACATGAGATGAGGAGTTTGCTACACTTAAGTAAGGCCCGCATTAATAATCGAAAACTACGATCAATTTTGATAAATTTTGGCAGGAAGAAGTTGTTAGAGTTTTACTGCGTGATATTAAGGTGACATCCTACTCTTACAGCTACTAAAGGGAAGTATTGCAATCGGGCATATTTGAAGTATAATTTCTCTTTGCCTTTTAGAGAGAAATATGCACTATAATTTTTCTTAGTCTTAGATATTTGAATTTAAATTTTTCACCCTGTAAACGAAAGCAAAATTTAACCCTAAATATCTCGCTTTCTGCTCGATAGATTTTTACGAAATTTTATACAATTATACACTAAAGTTGTCTCCATATACAGATAAAATATAAACTAAATCGATCGAGTACTTTACGAGATATTTTAATTTAAATTTTTTACTCTGTAAAACGAAAGCAAACTTTAACCCTAAATATCTCGTTTCCTGCTCCATCGATTTTTAAGAAATTTTATACAATCATACACCAAAGTTGTCTCCATATACAGGTGAAATATAAACAATATCTATCGATTAGATTACTAGATATTTGAATTTAAATTTTTCACCCTGTAAAACGAAAGCAAAATTTAACCCTTAATATCTCGCTTTCTGCTCGATAGATTTTTACGAAATTTTATACAATTATACAGTAAAATTGTCACCATATACAGGTAAAATATAAACAATATCTATCGATTAGTTTACTAGATATTTGACTAAATTTTTCTCTCTGTAAAACGAAAGCAAACTTTAACCCTAAATATCTCGCTTTCTGCTCGATAGATTTTTACGAAATTTTATACAATTATACACCAAAGTTGTCACCATCTACAGGTGAAATATAAACAATATCTATCGATTAGTTTACAAGATATTTGAATTTAAAGATTTCTCTTAGTAAAATGAAAGCAAACTTTAACCCTAAATATCTCGCTTTCTGCTCAATAGATTTTTACGAAATTTTATACAATTATGCACTAAAGTTGTCCCCATATACAGGTAAAATATAAACAATATCTATCGATTAGTTTACTAGATATTTGAATTTAAAGTTTTCTCTCCGTAAAGGGCAAGCAAAATTTAACCCTAAATATCTCGCTTTATGCTCGATAGATTTTTACGAAATTTTATACAATTATTACTATTTAAATTTGAATCACGAAGTTAAAACAAAATTTGAATCTTCAATTCGTCTAACAGGAGTATTTGAGAGCACAAATAACACACAGTTAATAACAAGTAAATTATTCACTTCTCAGTTGTAATTTAATGTAGGCCGTTTAATTGAGTACTTGCAGTAAAATACTTTAATAATTAACTGTCCTAAAAATGTGCATGTCTTAACGATTTTATATTTCATATATACATACATATAACATTGTGGGAAGAACACCTAGATTAAGAATGTTGTTGAAAAAATCTATATTGTTTAATATTAACCCAGATTAATTATTACCTATTTTTTTTTTTTTTTTTTTTTTTGCATCAACAGCTGAGGTCATTAGCGCCCGGAGCTTTTTCCAGTGCACTGCCGGCCTCCGGACAGTGTTCTCTCGTTACAGACAACACTGTCCATCACCGGACAGTGAGCTGTAAGAAGCTCCTAGGAAGAGAAAATCTAAGGGTCAGCTGCTGGATTATTACCTATTATTTCTAAATAAAGGAACAATCACTTTAATCGAAGAATGAACTTAAACCGTCGATTTTTGTTTAAAAACTAAATAAATAAAATAAACATATAACGTTTTTCTTTTCAACCTGTGATTAATAGTTTGATAATTACAGACTAATAGATTTTACAGTTAATCTAAGTTAAATGGTGCGTTACTTGTATAAATATTTTGTAGATGAAAATGGCCAGCATAAGGGTCTGTGATATCATATAAATTCTAAAAAATGATAATGAAAATTAATGCAGTAAAATGTCTTAAATGATATCAATGCAGTACATATTAATGAAATGATGGGCAATGCTAATTTGTGTACCTTTTGTCGTTTAATCAACCCTTATACTTAACATTTTAAACTGTAAGTTTTTGTTAAAGAGATCATTAAGATATTTTAGAGAAAATAAACTGAAACTGATCATAATAGGTTATCATTATATGCACCGAATGAGTGATAAAAGACTTACTTTGAGCCCGGTGATAACAAGCAGGACAGCTTCCCAAACATTTGGCAGTACTACGGGGTCATAGTCATCTATGTGTCCTAGTACGGAATTCGAAACCCGTTTATGTTCATTTTCAATTAAATAAGGAGCAAACTGCAAAATGGCTGATAATAATGAAAACCATGCCGCTCGGACCTATGAAAAAAGAAAATGTTAAAATATTAAAAATAAAGAATGCCAATTTAATCTGTTTAGTTTTGTTCACTCATCACTTACAGCTCCATTTTTATACTTGGCTAATTTCCAAAACTTATTAGACGTTATTATATTTTTATTAATGTCTCCAACTTTTTCTAGTTGCTCTTTCGTAATTTTGGATAGATAAAGAGCATATCCATTTAAACTACTTATTAATATCCTCTCATATTTTGCTTCCACATCTTCCTTATTTATTTTCCTGCAGTTAAATGAACTTAAATTAAAGACTGCTGTCTACAGAAAGTTAAATATACAAGCCAAATACAAAAGAACCAAATGAATAATGCTTTATTAAAGTGTTTTTTTTTTTTCTAATACTGTACTTTCCTTAAAGGAAACATTTATAATTCTATTTAATTCCTTTATATTGATAGTACAGTAATATATAATTGATATTTGCTGGTGTAAAGCTGTATGTAACTTTGGTTAGGGGTAGGCAGACTGTTTTCGTAACTAATGTTTGAATTATTATTTCAAAATCTAATTTTCTTGAATAAATATTTAATAAGGTTTACCACCCTGATCAAGCCTCTAGCTTCTGAGTTTAATTAAAGAAAAAATAAATAGATATTAAATTAAAAGAGTAAAGTAATTTACTTACTCATTTCTTGAAATAGTATCAGGTGTTTGAATCAGAATATTATCTGATATATATTGCAAAATTTCAACTTGGCAGAAAACAATGACATCAACTAGTTTATGAGGAGGAAAAGAAGCCTGGAAAAATTAAGAAATTAAAAATAAAATACATAAAAGTTCGGGGATCAAAATGTCCCATCTTAGTCTACAATATTACAGAATCAATACTACTTTAAGTAATCCCTTGTTAAAAAAAAAATAATAATAATAATTATCTAAAAATAATCAGTCCGTTCTTTTACAAGTCAGCTTCATAAACATTTACTTTAAAATATCTATCTAGGAAAGGATAAATGTTAAGGACAAAAATCTTATTAAGAACGTTTAATTTCTCAAAAATAAATAAATACAAAATTTATGGTATCGTTTAAAATACTTAAAAATTAATTTTACCGTGAATGAATTGGATGCTGCAGATGCCGCTGGTGCGTAAGTATCGTATTGGGATATGAACCAATACGGTGCTATTTGTTTTATATAAGGAGCTAAATTGCGCCCAACTTTTGACACAATTGCATGATGAGCTCTTTGTGCAGCTTCTCTAATTCTATGTTCCACATCTAACGCCAAGTTACTGTAAACAAGTACCCAACTAGCAAGCGCCGATTTTATGGCTTCATCATCGCTTTCTTTACATAAGTTTACAAATTCAGTAAGTGCCTGTTTAAAATGTTTAAATGTAAGTGCAAAATAAATTTAATAATGACTGATTCACAATTTTAATGGATTACCTTATATCGAGTAACTCCATCCTTTTTTGACATTTTCTTCATAGTGACTTGAAAATTGGGATCCATTTTTGGGTCTAATAAATCAAGAGACAAGGAAGAAAACTGGGGTAAATTTGAGGACATTGTTGGATCCCCATGTCCTTTATTTGCAATATTAGATGTCATAAGTTCAAGGAATCTACCGCTGTTTGATGGCTAAAATATATATATACATAATTAAACGTATTTTTAACTAAATTTGTTTTTTCCTGTTAATGAAACTTAGTCCTGTTACAATCAAGTTTTACAGGTGAGCCAAATTCTTCTACGGCAAAAAGTGAGGCTCTGCTAAAATTAGTTCAAAACAAGATAACTACCAGCATATTTAAACCTCAAAAATATTACCAGTCCTTAATTACAAACAACGGAAAAGAAACATTAACAAGAATTTACTAATTTTAATTAAGGAAAAGCATAATTTTGATACGCTGAAAGTGAAATACCAAAAGTTCACTTTCACCAGAGTTATGTTGTCCTATCATTTTGCAGAATACTATATCTTAATTTATTTTGCGCCTAAAATTTTCTAAAGTAATAGTTTCAATACCTTATTGTTTGATTTTTGAGGTTTCTTTTTTCCACCCATATTTCCGTAAATACTGATCTTGCAGTTCCGCAGACTATATTGCAATCACATTTTTATATTTATAACAATGCAAAGGTTACAAGATTTTGCACGATCCAGAATTACTTCGATTATTTTATTTTTACGATAATTTTGATACTGTATACATTACTATTGGTTTGGAAAACATGTTGAGGTTTTTTACAAATCATACGAAAAGAAGACAGACAAATGCAAAATTATTTGATTATATTTCATTTTAATTATTTCAAATAACTAATCCTTATTTCTAGCATATACTTGAAGATTTCTCGCTGATACAGCGGGAAAGAGAGTTATATTAATTAATTACGGTGGGTTGCTGGTTGCCTTATATTATTAAACTATTAAAAAAAATGACATATCGATTTAACTTGAGGTCGTTACAAGTGCTATGTTCGGTTTTCTCTTCGATTTGACATCTTAAAGGTTATGTATTCTTGTATTCTACGTTAGCCACCAACATAATGTCGCCCAAATTCAATTCTTGAAGTAAATTTGCATTCACGCTTATGCTGCCGAACGCTAAGCAATTGTTAATACATTTTATGCTTATACGTCCAATAGAATATGCTTGTGTCTAGTGAGGAAGAAGCTATTAAAAAAATAACAATTTTTTATTGTGCTCTTACGTCTGTATCATCTACATGTTTACCATGGATACTACTTCGGTCCGAAACTCACTTTAAACTTGGGAGCAGAAACATTATTCCACTTTTTTTGGTGTTGTCATTTCTTGAAATTATTAAATGGTGTTATCAAACTATAATTTTCAATAACGCCTATAATTTTATATTTAAAAAACAATCCACTTTTATTTTATTATTAAATTCCATTAACTTTAGCAGTATTATTCAAAGTGTGATCGTGCTAGCGTTTAGCTGTGCTGCATTTTATATAGTTTCTGTGCTTTTTGGAGCGGAAGTTTTTAATCATAAGGAAGAGACATTAATGTTCAGTTTATTGCTAACTAATTTGACTATTTTACCAATCTCAGTGCAGTTTGGCAGTGTCCATGTAGCAAATTTTATTCAGAGAGTGAAGCCTAATAATGAATTTGATTCTTTAGTATTTAACAATGCCTACGGTACTTTACTGGGAGCTTGGTTCGGAGCTTTTGTTATCCCCTTGGACTGGGACAGGCCTTGGCAAGTATGGCCTATTCCTTGCTCATTAGGTGCTCTTTTGGGTTACTCAATTTCAAACACGTTGCAACTGCTGCAGTTTATTTTAATCTATTTAAGAGTTTATAAGGAAAAGTTTGTTTAGTCTATTTAAAGCCACTTTCTTCTCGCTTTAATCCACATTTATTTTTGAGAATTTCTGCTGACACTACAAATTATTACCTATAAGTGTTAACGTCATGTACATCTTTTGATGAGGGAGAGAAGGTTTATCTGTGATCATACAAATCCAGTCAGAAAGTAGTGACATTAGTCTTTTAAATGAACTCAGAATAACGTACGTATATGGGTTTATTTTTCTACACTGGGTAGTTCAAAAGAGGTAGGCGACTTTTGTTGAATAGTCGGGAATAATAAAAAGAACAAACGCAATTCGCGCTTTTTCACTCTAAGCCAAGAAAAATGATTCATTGCTTTGAAATATATATGTATTTCCTCTTTTTTATTAACATTCGTTATTATTAAATTGTTCAAAATATAACAAATTTGACTTCTAGTTAAGGTTCCTGTTTCTGAAGCGAACTGTTTTTGCTATTTAGCTTAACTTCCATATGCAAGCACTGTTCTTAAACTGAAACAGAAATGAAAAATAAATATATTTATATGAGAATGAATTTGATTGAATCACAACCTAAATAATTAACCAACTTTACGAACGAAACTGTTCAAAAAATCATGGTTATATGCTGAATCGATAATTTCATCCATGCCCGTTTGGTTCTAGACATTCATTCATACAGGTACATCAGTTACTCGACATTACAAACTGTATGGATGATTCAAGGGTGTTTATCAATTATTAAGAGTTAAATGACGTAATGCAATCGGGAGATTACTTTTAGAAAAATGCTGTTGTACGCGGGTATATTTGAATGAGTGACGTCGTTATTAGGAAAAAGAAACTACATGGGCTTACACATCAAAGTATTGAAATAGTACAGTTTTCAAGCAAATATGTATGTTTTTATCTCGATAAATTACAATCGTCCATGATATTTACTTACTATAATATACTTACATTTTCGAAATTGTGGACGTAAAATAGATGTTAGGAAAAGACAGAATTGGAGCATATATGTATATATGCATCCACCGTTACTAAAATTAGTTGTCACCAAGGAACGTGATGTTATTATTAAAATAGGTTACTATATAGATTTTTTTGCATTTAATATATTATCAGAGAAGAGGATACTACATTAGGTCAAGTCCATCATCATTCTGTAACTTTAATATATTATTAAATGCACATCAACTAATTGGTACACGAGTTGGACATAAAGTGCATCTTGATAAAAGCGCATTCACTCCTAATTTTTACATAAACTTAATGAGATTCTCTGAAATTGAATGAAACCGAATTATCTCAAATAAAACTTTAGGGACATGTATTTTGCAGTACACTGAAAGTTGTTACAACTGCATTAAAAAAAAAAATTAAAATTAGGATTTTCAAAATAAAATAACGATTAATTTACCTCTTTCCAGAATGAAGTAGTTCAAATCCTTGGTTAATATCAACAAATGGTAATCTATGAGTAATGAAATTATCCAGTTCAAGTTTTCCATTTAAGAATTCTTCTACAAGCTTTGGTACACTATCTCGACTTTTCCATCCTTAAGTTCCAATAATGAAGGAGCAAATAAATGAATAAATAAAATACTACTTTAAGAATATTAACTAAAAATTAATCATTGCTTTGTTTCTTGATTAAAAAACACAGATACAATCCAAAATACAAGATTACAAAATTTACCTCCAAAAGCAGTTCCTTTCCAAGTACGTCCAGTAACTAATTGAAATGGTCTTGTAGAAATCTCTTGGCCGGCTGGGGCAACGCCAACTATTACGGACGTACCCCATCCTTTGTGGCAGGACTCAAGAGCTGATCTCTGTAAGTTACAATTGCTCGTGTTACTATAACTTACATATTCAATACTTAGTACACAAAACATCTATTGACAGATTTTTGGAAAAGGATAGTATGCACCTAAAACCTCTCCAAGCTTGCAGATCTAAAGTAGTTTGATATCCTTACTTCTAAATAGTGCTGCTGAAGTAAGAAATGGGGATGAGTTTGTCTAAAGGTTCGCTTCAATATAAATTACCGTAGGCTCACCACAATGTTCACCATTCAATTTGGAAGAAAAGATAGCAGAAGGTCCCTTCATATTACTCAAAGAATAACAAGATCGGAACAGTTTAGGGAAACAATGTAATTAATTAATATTCACTTAGGGAAAATTAATACTAACCATTGTAGCTACGTTACCAACACACTCAAATGTAAAATCTAATCCTCCATCAGTTATTTCTATAAGAACTTCTTGCACTGGTTTCTGATAATCTTTTGGATTTATAAATTCAGTACATCCAAATTTCTTAGCTACAAAATATTTTTCTTTGAATAAAATTATTGTTTTTTTTTAATTAAAGAATTATTTTGGATAAAAATTGCGTTACCTGTTTCAAATTTATCAGGGTTAATATCCACTCCAATGATTCTAGATGCCCCAGCAACTTTACATCCCAAAGCGACGGCCAAACCAACCGCCCCTAAACCCCAAATTGCACAGGTAGAATTTGATTCCACCTTCGCAGTGTTTAAAGCTGCACCATAACCAGTTGGCACACCACAACCCAATAAACTAATTTTTTCTAAGTCAGCTTTGCTATTTACCTAAAATTTGGTAAATCCAAATTTTATTATCCAAATTATCAATGCTCAAGATGAATTACTTACTATTCGGAATTAACTAACCTTAGCAACAGAAATTTCAGCAACTACTGTATATTCAGAAAACGTAGAACATCCCATGAAGTGGAAAAGTTCTTTTCCATTGCATTTAAATCTTGAAGTATCATCAGGCATTAAACCTTTGCCCTAAAAAATGATAAATGAAATTGTAAGTTTTGTTGAAGAGTTATTTATAACTCTATTAATCTAAGCCCGAATTTGATAAAATAAAAATTAAAGTAGAGATTAAAGCTACCCTACGTAACATCGTAGTGCCATCGTGCTCTTACATCCACTTAGGGAAAGTATTACAGTCATTTCAAATTACTGATGCGTAAACTGATTTAGATGAAAAAAGTGTCAATCGGTTCGATATTAACTGTGTAGATGCGTCTTTTGGTAATCACTACGCAGTTCATAATACTTTAGGAGCGTAGTCTGTCCCAAGTGTGGGGCTTCCTCTAAACAGCGGTTGAAAAAGGAAGAGGAGCCGTTGGAGTGATTCATTATAATGCACGATATAAAGGCAAACTATACGCAAGGAGATCCTATTAAGAAATGTGTATGACGTGTGAATACTGTTCGTAACAGGTCAATGAAACTTTCAATAGAACTATCCAAAAGGTACTAAAATCTCCTAAATAAAACCTTACAATTTAAAAACTTAAGTATAAGGGTTGATTAAACGAGAAAAGGTACACAAATCAGCAACGTACCTAACATTTCATTCATACTTCAGCTAGTAATTTCAGTCATTCAGAAACGTTCGAAAAAGCATGTTTTTAACTACTGTCATTTTATTACAATTTATATCATTCAAGTAATTTTACTGCATTAAATTTTCATTAATTTTGTCGACAATTTTCGGTACAGTTAACCATGAATATTAACTTAATTTCCTATTTAATCATGCACACTCACACAACTTTTTTTTACAAATACGTACATAGCTAAGTTAGCAGCAAAGTAGAATTTTACTAAACAGGAGTTACTTTAAATTACACAATACATTCTAATGGAACTAATTTAGAAAAAATCTAATGAGCACATTTCACACGACTCTCTCTTAACACTAACCAACATTCTGAATAATCCACCAAACTATTGTACAAACAAATGTAACAAATTAACAATGTTTGTATTATTATTATTATTATTATTTTTACGAAAAGTGTAAGTGCATTTTGAATTAATAAATGAAATTTATTTTACATTAGACAGAAGTAGTTGAAATCTTGAGTTATTGACGATCATGCACAAAAGTTAATTGTAGGAATGTCATATGATATAAATTATCTTACTTGGGTCGAACGAATTTTGCTACAGAGATTAGTTTTAGGTGAATCGCAAAATTTGCAATCCCTGCATTGCGGAATGTACAGAGGAATCACATGATCACCTGTAAAAAAAAAAAATTCTGTTTTTGTAAATGCGAAATTAACTGGCATATTAATTTTTATCTATTATATTAAATACATTTTTAGTTTTGTAGATTTCAATTTTTATAATATATTTTAAAATTCATTTTATAAAAATTTCAATTTAAAAAGTTCATTGATTTTAGACATTCTTTTACATATATAATCCATCTTATGAAATTGCATCCCGTTTATAAAACTTCTTGCGTCTTGTTTTCTATGCAAAACTATGGAGAGTAAACAGCCCTTTCTCAAATTCACGCTTTAGTATTTGCTCTTGTTGAGCAATTAAGATCTTACTAATCAGAATATGAGCGATGGGTGCTTTTTTGATTCCAACAGCGTTGGTTATAATGGAATATATTTACTGTTGACTTAAAACAGATTGGAGTTTTTTCAAAAGACTATCTCCTGACGTTTCACCAGGCATTAACGGATTATGAACAGTAGGATATCCAAGAAATTCTAAGAGCAGCCCAGAGGTCTTTAACTAGGTCATACCCGTTCTCAATCAATACAAAATTATTTAGCTGATACTACAATACGGAAGTATAATTATTATTTGTACATTGAGTCACTTTTCCCTTTTAAATTGCCTGAGTGAAAGATAAAAATAGATAGCGTACAATCAGTATTTATCATTTTTATAAATTTTTGAATCAAGCATAAAAGTTACCTGGCACTACTGAAGTAACACCTTCGCCGACACTTTCTACAATACCAGCTCCTTCGTGGCCCAAAATACAAGGAAAATTTCCTTCAGGATCATGACCATCCAAGGTATAGGCATCAGTGTGACAAATTGCAGTATGAGTAATCTTAATGCGCACCTCTCCTTTCTGCGGAGGCGCCACTTCAATCGTTTCAATGCTTAATGGAGCCTTAGATGACCAGGCAACAGCAGCCTTGCAGAAAATGGGCTACCAAAAATATATATAAATTGTAATTTTTAAGAAAAATCTATTGTAAGATAAAAGGATTACTGTCGCTACCTTTTCAAATTACTAGCTTGCATTCCTACTACTCCATTTTTACTACCATTTTTAGGTGCGTCAATCCCAAAGCGTCTGCATTTGTATGCCATGCAGTAAATTTAATATTTAAATATACAGCTGGCCAATTCAGACAGATTATTAGGAACTTTTAGGGTCTAATCAATAGGCCGCTAAAGATAATTTGCAGGAGTATTCTACTTTCTAGATATCAAGTGTGCTTCGCATGGTGTTCTAAAATCAGCAATTCTGTAAAATTTAAGTATCTTTCGGCATAAATAGTACTCGTTTTGAAAGATCTCGAGAGATCCAATATATTGGTTTACACGGCGATAATGGCTAAGTGACGTAACAGAGCAATGACAAACGAGAAGAAAGCTATTGTTAAATAAAATTGCAAAAAAAAAATTTAGTTTTGAGGAAGAAGCCGGCCGGTAAATTTAGTAGTCCAAACATTCAATACGACAGCATTGTATAAATACTCTAATTTGTAATACATCATCTTAATTTGTAAAAAAGACTATAAATTCATTTAACCATCAGCAATAGTATGTTATTTCACAAATGTGACCTGCGAATATGTTAAACTTGATAATAATAGCTAGAGCCACATCCATTAGAGAACAGAAAACAAACATTTTTGCAAGTAAATAACTGATTGATAAAAAGGTATACTGAATTTATTCACTGATTGAAAACTTACCTTATTTAATGTGGACATGTTCTTGTTCTGGGAATCAGAGAAATGATATGGGTTGACGTTGAGTGTTGATATATCACCATACCAACTCCTAACAAGCCTTAGTGGTTAGTGAATACTGCTTAATTACCTGTAAGGTATATAGTGATGTTCGATCAAATATTCAAATATAATTATTATTTACTTGACTAAAATATTTCATTTTTTTCAATTCTAATTGTCATTTTGAGCTAATCGATCTAATTTATATAATCGATTTCATATAATTTTCGAAATTAATCCTACCTTGAGGTTGTATACATATGTCAACTGTTAAGGATTCAGCCTGTAGGTTGTATTGCCCATGTGGGGTTCACGGTAAATATTTTCGGGCTATCCAGGAGATGATATTATCATAGAAATATGAATAACTTTCATTTAGTTTGTTGAAATACTGATTGTGTTGAATCCATTCTAAAATTCTACATTCGGCACTGTTGCTTCTAGAAATCATGTTTCGCAAGCAATTAAAGAGGAAACAACTTAACTTAAATGTTAAAACTGAGGAATTGAATTCAAGAAAATTTAGAAAAAGAAAGCAACCTTCAGAAAAGCTTAATTCAAAAGATTTGTCTACTGAGAGTGATGTTAGTGCACAAGGTGACAATGTAGACTCTGTGAGGAAGGTGATTATTGGAGAAGAGGATATTGTGGAAGAGGATGCATTTGGAGAAGATCTTATAAAGGTATGATTTAGAAGGTGAAGTGATGTAATAATAAGCAATATTGTTTTTTCCTTTTATTGTTAATAATAACATAAACTGTATTCTTGAAGTTTGGAGTTCATGTGAATTACCAGCTAATAAAAATAAATTCAATACTCCACTTTATCATTTCAAATTATTTTTCAGAACGATCCATATTTGCAGCATTTCAATTATGAATTACATCAGTCAGTATTATTGGCCGTTTCAAATAAACCACCAAAATTAGAAAAACTTAATTATTCCTGGACTACTTTGGGTGCCGTACAGTTCGTAAAGCCTGCAGCACTAGATGAAGATACTTCAATTAGAAAAGAGCACGCAAATTTATTAGAACAGAATTCATTTGCAGAACTTCGAACATTACCAGATGTTTGTCCCGAATTCAGTTGGGATAAACTGCACATAAAGAGTCAGATAATAGAAAACGTAAAAGAAAAATCGAAACTATTGAATTCTGGCAAGTCAGCTTTACAGGAAGAATTGTTGATAATTGCTTCTAATTACCACGTATGCTTAAAGTATACTTTTGTTAATGATTACTTTTTGGAAATCAGTAATTTAAATGATTTTTTTTTTAAATTTTTAGGATATTTATTTCCCAGAAGAAACATTTGAAAATATTGAGGCTATACAATTCGTATATTGTGTTCATGCAATAAACCATGTTATAAAGGCTAGATTAAAAGTGCTTCATCATAATTCGAAACTTTCTAAAAGAGTTGATGTGCCTGAAGAATTTAGAGATCAAGGATTAGTCAGACCTAAAGTGCTCATTCTTCTTCCATTCAAGGAAAGTGCGAAAAGGTAAGTAGAGAAGCATCATTATATATATTATAAATGTAGAATTAATTGACTTGAAATAAATTTTTAGATGTCGGTTGCACCCAATGCAACAAACGTATCTGTAATTACAAATTAGGTCCCAAAAAGCACTCTGAGTACAAGTCCAATCACATGGAGCTCAAATTTTACATTCGTTTCAGTGTATCGATGGGCCTCCACTGTAACTGAGCAAAGAAATTACTTCTTTATAATTTTTTGTACTCGTATAATATAATTTATAATTTTCTTATATTTATAATAATAAAGTAATAATCGTATATTTATAATTTTCTGAACTCGTATAAGAATAGTTAGTTATGCGTGGCTGTTTTTTTTTTTCTTTCCTCCAGGACGCATGGTATATTCTCCATAAGAACTTAAATTCTCTAAAGTCTAGAGAAACAATTACATTTAGCTTAGATGTTTGTCAATGTTCAAATGTCTTCATTTAAATTATTTTCAGAGTCGTCAAAATGCTGTCATATATTTTATCAGGAGAGAAGGATAACATAGCGAATAAAAAAAGATTTATCGATGAATATACTGGAAATGAAATTATCATGCCAGAAAAAAATCCAAAACCAGCTGATTATCAACTTTTATTCAGTGGTAATACCGATGACAATTTTCGTATTGGACTTAGCGTAACAAGGAAGTGGCTTAAGGTAGTTATATAATCTTCAGATTTACTAATTTATATCTTAGTTGTTTTCTAAAAAAGTCTTATGTAATTTAATTTAAAATTAGCTGTATGAAGATTTTTACTCCAGCGATATAATAATTGCTTCACCGTTGGGTTTACGCATGTTGATTGGAGCAGAGAATGAAAAGAACCGTGATTTTGATTTCTTATCATCGATTGAAATATTAATTATGGATCAGTCACAAGTTTTTGTCATGCAGGTATCCTGAAGTCTTATAGAAAATGTCAGTAAAAATTTATTGTATATTTAATAGTTTTTTTAATGAAGTACAATGGTTTCATCTGAATTTCAGAATTGGGAGCATGTGATTCATATAATGAACCATATGCATTTACAACCAACAGATTCCCATGGAACAGATCTGTCAAGAGTTCGTATGTGGGCACTAAACGGCTGCACTAAGTATTACATGCAAAGTTTAATATTTTCTTCCCATGCTTTGCCTGAAATCTCAGCTTTTTTCACCACCAAGTTTTTGAATTATGCAGGTAAAGTTATGGTGACGAACCCAGTAAAAACAGGATCTATTTGTCAAGTTGCTGTACACGCTCCTCAGGTCTGATTTTTAAACATTTCTTTAATTGTGATTTTTATAATTGAAGATTCATACATTTATTTTTATTTTTTTAATCTTTACTAAATTAAGAATTATTCGTCAAAGGTAATTGTTAGGTAATATTATAAAGGCAGTTACAATAATATTTAGTTGGAAGAAATGAACTGGGATTATATATTTATTTTATAATACTTTTTGAGAAAATTATGCGTTTAGTTAGGTTTTAAGAAAACGTATTAACATCAAGCCTACAGCTTGTTTGCCTTTTAATTGGTGGTGAATTTAGCTTCGTTATATTGCAGCTCTTTTTAGCTTTTCTTCAATGAGGTTCTTATCACTTTCTTGAATTAGCTGGTTTTCTTCAATTTGATAGCGTTATGAGATTTATTCAAAGATATAAGTTTAAAACAAAACTAAAGTAATTGTGATTATGATTTTAAATTACTTTTCTTTTCCCCGGCTAATAATAGGAGATGAGAGCATATTTAAGTTCTAGAAGGATTAGAAGTTTAACTATGATCATGGATTACAGGGGCAATGTGCAACAATTCCGATTAGATATTCGATTCGTAGCCAAAAGTGTGGAGAGAGACGTTCTTTATAAAGTTTTCCTTTTCTTTCCGTACGTTCAGCGGAACATTCGTTTTTGAGGTAATTAAGTGTCGTTTTTTTTGCATTCAATTTTTAACCTGAAGCCATTAGTAGAAAAACATCCGTCACAGAGCTCGTAGATCAGATCAGTTATTTTTTATTTATTTTTTTAAATGATTTAAGGCGCGTCTACATCTAAGGTTATTGGCACCCGGAGCTTTTTTCAGTGCACTGCCGGCCTCCGGACAGTGTTCTCTCGTTACAGACAACACTGTCCATCACAGGACAGTGAACTGTAAGAAGCTCCTAGGAAGAGAAAATCTAAGGGTCAGCAGCTGGATTCGAACCTCCGCGTGGGAGTCCAGCACGCTAACCGCTTAGCCAATCCCTTCCCCAGATCAGTTATTCTTCACTCATTCCTTTATACACTTCTATGACCATAAACAGTTGCCTCTTTAATTCATTACCAATATTTCATTTTCGTCTCTTCCCTTTTTCTAGACTACTTTATATTTTCTAATTCTTTTAGAAAATCGTCTCTTACTACCATTACTGGAGGCTAAAATTCATCAGATCTATATGAATATAAATTTCGCTATCTTCACCGTCAATAGTAGTTTTGATAATAAAGTTTCTGGAAGTCATCATTTCGCCAAAACCAATTCCAGCCTACTTAATGTTCTTATCTGTGTAAAGGTGGTAATCTTCACGTCTTCAGTAGCCTAAAATATATTTACTGAAGTTTCATTATTCAAAAAAAGCTTCAAATTCAGTAGCGCCTAAACTAAATCTTACACAATACGGACCTTAACGTCCTTGATCTCTCGAAGAGTATTAGTGAAAACTTCTCATTCACGTTTTTTAATAGCTCGAAGCATTCAGCAGCATAATGACCATTTCTGGCAAGTAAAACATTTAACCCCTTGACTTCGTCGGAACACAGTTTCTTGTCAGGCTATTAGTCTTAATAAAAAGCTTCATTATTCAATTTCCAAATACGTATAACTAAATAATCGTACTAATATTAAATTTATACATTTTTAAATTTTATTTTAGGTATTTCATGAAGTTAGTACTAACTCAGTACTTTCAGCTGTTGATGATAGATTTGAAGCTTTTGTATCTGACATATTACCTCAGTTCAAAGATCCTTCAATGAAACATACATTAATTTTTATACCATCATACTTTGATTTTGTGCGTTTAAGAAATTATTTTAAGAAACAAGAAATGAAATTTGTACATATTTGTGAATATACTGAGGTAAGTTTAGATCAGTATCTAATTGAATTATCTCCATTCGATCATTATCGTGATGTATAAATCAGTGTTATCATCAGACATCAGATAATAGTATTTGCATATAACTCTTTTTTTTAGATGATAATGCGTGTATATATATTATGTTACTTAATACTTAAGTCAGGCAGCAAGATCACTCATTTTATCTTACAGCCGTTCCTGAAATAAAAAAGGAACTTAGCAATGATAATGACTTTTTTTTCATATACCAAAATAGTGTTTGAAAAAAGCTTCGTTTCGGTTTTACTAAGAAAAATACCAAGTAGCGCTACCACTTTGAAATTCGATAAATTAACTAAATTATTGCAAGAAAAACATTTTACGCACATAATTTTTAATAGTATAATCATTATGGCATTTTTAAAATGTTTTTTTTAAAAACATTAATGCTTCATATTCTAGGTTTATCAGTTGCAATCAATAGTAAAACAATACAATACTTCAGTAACACTGTAAGGACGTTTTATACTTTTTTTTAAAAAATTATTCCAGGAAAAAAAAATTACCCGGGCCCGCAGTAAAGTTTTTCATGGAAAGACACAGTTTTTATTGTATACAGAAAGGTTCCATTTTTACAGAAGAATTAAGTTGAGAGGTTTGAGGCACATAATATTTTACCAACCTCCTATGAATCCCGGATTCTATAGTGAAATATGTAATTTTTTACACGTTAGTATCTTCTTCTATTATCATTTGTAAATAATCTTCTACTACCTTGCACTTGAAATTGTTTATTTTCAAATATGTCATGCGAGCAATAATAAATAAGAGTTTCTAATTAATAATAGCTTCTAAGAAAAAAGTGCAAACTATGAACAGCATCCACTTTACATTGTTGATAGTTGCAATTATTTCGCGGATATACTTAGCGTTTTGCAATAAAACACCAAAAAACATAGCTCCAAAACTAAAATTTGAAATAGAGAGATTGCGTTGTGTTGCTGATTTAATTCTGTTAAAATTATTTTCTTTTGCTACATTAGGCCGCTATTTTCTCCCTAATTTGTAGCATTGTTAGAATTAAATTTAAGAAAATTATAGATAATTATTTTTACAATAAAGAGAATTTTTCAGTCTTTCTAGTTAAAGATTTAAGTTTTTATATTTATAGAGTTAACAAAATACTAACGTCAAACGTTTTTTTTAAGAAAAAGGGGCCTTAAAAGTGCATACTCCAAAATGTTTGTTAAAATTTTAATTTGAACAATGCGAATTTTTACAGGATTTTAAAAAAGGAAAAGATATTCAAGAAGATAGTGACATTGATCGATCAATTAATGTTATATATACAAAATATGATATTATTCAGCTTGCATCAATTGTTGGTTCTGAGCGAGCTACTAAAATGTTAGCTTCAGATAAAAGTGTACATATGTTTATGGCGGATTAAAGTGGAAGTTTTGATAAAAATTTGTAAATAATGTGAAAATAAATACTTATTATTTTTTAAATTGTTAATTTTCCTCAACTTTTAAAAATTTAATTTCTTTAAAGAGATAAAAAATTTGAGAAATTATGGATAATTCTGAAAGCTTAGCTGTTAAAACTCTTTTCTGCAAGACCTTCCGCAAGCAGCGATCATACTTCTTTAAATTGATTTATGCAATAAGTACTAAAATAGATTTGTTTATTGATATAATAAATTTACAAAAAAATAAATAAATAAAAAGCAAGAAGAAAAGTAACAGGGAGTACAAATAATAGTGTATTCCCACCATGGTACCGTAAAGAAGGAGAGTACTTTCTGTCGTAAATAGATTAATGAGTAGGTGTACATAAATTAGATGCAAGTAGGGGTTGCGTTACAATTTATGTGGGACTAATTATATATTGGTTGTTTATACGTATGTTGGCTGGATGTTGAAAGACGATGGTTGCAAAAAGCACTTTAGGTATGGGTGTAGTGTAGAATCATTAACGGAGGTTCATTGTGGATAAAGAAATTGCCTTATTGACTAAAGAATCTATATTATCTAACAATGCATCAAGCTACATTTTCTAAAAATCACCTTTAATTTCCACCATTTCTTTTTTGTTTGCATAAATGACAACATATTTGAGTTACTGCATTCTGGGCAACTGTTCTAATATTTAGATTATTGTCTTACGTACATTTTCCTTTTTTTCATGCTTTAACTTTATTTATTAGATGGAGCTTCTCCAATTGATTTTAGTTTAACTAGAGCAGGGAGTCTCAAGCTTTGTTTCCCGTATCTCATATGCCTGTGGTTGGAACTTGTCAGGGAGAGGGGGACTATTCGGATTACAGCAGAGCTCTACTTAGTTCTTACTCTTAATTGCCAGTTACAATTATAAACATCGAGAGAAAAACATATTTCAAATGCCAAAAATAATAAATCTGTAAAATTCAATTTGTCAACTTATAATACCGTTCCACTTGTTGCCCGCCAACCCAGAGTTCGCTTTAAAAACTTTTAAACGGCTTAAAAAAAATTATTAAATTATTTATTCCAGGTAGTCAGTTACAAGTATTAAACATTAAAATTAAATGCTGTTAATAGAGTGATTAAAGTAACGTTTTTTAAAACTAAATTTACAAGCAATAATTCACAATGTTTGAAACAATGTCAATCAGCTGATTCCATGTTTTGTTGTTTACAGAGGGGAAGATTATCTAATCTTTCCATCCTTTGTAGCTTCGTTACTGCACGTAACGAAGGGAGTGGCAATATGTGTTCAATTTGCCGGTCGTAATCAAACTAGGCAGTTAATTAATTTCTCCGACTTAAAAGAATTGCTCAAAATGGGAGCTCATGTTTCGAGAACTGATTTTGAGTGGGTTTACACTGAAGAACCTCATGCTTCAAGAAGGAAGGAAATTTTGGGTTTGTCCTACTTATAACTTTTATTCTTGTGTATAATTTAAAATTTTATAATGAGTATGCATTTTCAGCAAAATATCCACAAATTAAGAAATTATTTGGTTTTGATCCAAAATTAAAATGGATAGTTATTGGTATGGTATTAACCCAGTTTTTGATGATGTACATTTTGATCGATCAGTCTTGGCCTCTTATAATTATTACAGCCTATTGCTTTGGAGGTGTCATTAATCATTCATTAATGTTGGGTGAGCAAATAATCCTGTTTTAAATCTTGCAATAGTGTACTGTATGTTTAAGGTAATTTACTTTCTTCTTTTTTAAGCGATACATGAAATAGCACATAACTTAGCATTTGGACATGCAAGACCAATGGCCAATAAAATGTTGGGAATGTTTGCTAATTTACCGATTGGCCTGCCATTTTCTGTAACATTCAAGTCTTATCACCTAGAACATCACAAGGTATTTGATTAGATCTTTTTTGTGGTTTATCTAACATCTATCTGTACATGATGCAATAGTGTCATTGAATAATTGCTTAATTTTGTTATGTATACAATTTTTATTTGTTTACGTGAACAGAATATATATAAAGCTACGAAAATTATAATACCATTTACAGCAAATTTTTCAGGTACCTGAGGTTCACTGATGTAGGGTTCTTGGGAAAGTGTTCCTTAAGAATGAATACATATACATTTTTAACTGAAAATATGTGCTGTATGATCTTGCTTAATTCAAAAAGTTCTATCTTTCTCAGTTCTAAGAGCTTTTTCTATCCATTTAATTACTCCATCCTCTTATTAAATTTAAGTCAGTACTGCAAATTAATTGGCAATTGAGATGCTTCTTGTAGCATCTCCAAAAAGTAATTACATTTTATTTACATTTTTAAAATACAATAACCGGTAGGTAGTCACAACCGTTTGGCTTAGAAGGCATTTATTGCGATACCAAAGAACACAACTGCTTCTTTTGGCTTTGCTACTAGCCTAAGCCCTTGAATACAGTAAATGGAGATGAACTGAGCTTAAACATAATGAAAAAGCAGATCGATTTTAGCAGGTAGTAAAGGAAAGAAACTTTGGCTGTCGATATAAAAAAAAAAAAAAAAAAAAAAAAAAAAAAAAAAAAAAAAAAAAATATATATATATATATAAATATAATTAGCTTGGAGTCACTTTTCGAGTGACTATAAAAAAAAAAAAAAAAAAAAAAAAAAATTAGCTTGGAGTCACTTTTCGAGTGACTATAAATTGCACATTATTTAAAAATTAAACAATATTTGACAATGTGCTTGTTGGATTTGTGACTAGATGGTTTTGCGAAAAATATGTGTCATAGTCTAAAAATAATTTTCAATGAGCGATTTTGTAATTACTCATTTTTTAATGGTGGTTTCCTTCTCTAGCAGCATTTCTTAGGGGTTTTTTGAAATTGAATGCTTATAAAATACATTTTTTAAATTACTTAATACAAAAAAGTGTGTGATCATTTTGTCTTATTAGTCCTTCCTCAGAATTTGTTTTAGAATGTTTGTATACAATTTGAACATTATTAGAATTTAATTTTAGAAAGTTCAAATGAGTGTCATTATGTAACTGATTTTATTTTTTTAATGAATTTGTTTTTAGTATCAGGGTGACGAAAAGCTTGACACTGATATACCAACGTATTTAGAAGCAAAATTATTTTGTACAACTTTTGGAAAATTTATATGGCTGCTATTTCAACCATTGTTTTATGCATTTAGACCCTTATTCACGTATCCTAAACCTCCCACTGTACTTGAACTTATAAATACAGTTATACAACTATCTTTTGATGTCTTGGTTTGGTATTTATGTGGTTAGTTTCATTGTTTTAGTCTTTTATTTTACTTTAAAGTCTGATTTATAATATTTTTGTAACGAAAAATTTTTGGTATATAGGCCCTAAAATAATATTTTACATGTTCGGTGGATCATTGATGGCAATGGGACTCCATCCAGTGGCTGGTCATTTTATTTCCGAACATTACATGTTTAGAAAGGGTTTTGAGACATATTCATATTATGGTTGTCTTAATTTAATTACATTCAATGTTGGTTACCATAATGAACATCATGATTTCCCTGCGGTGCCCGGCTCCAAATTGCCAGAAGTAAGTATCACATCACAGTATATTTTTTTAATTATAAGCCTATGCTGGTTCTTTGAGTGGGAATGCATTCCACATTCTCTTGTAGTTTTACTGATTAAATCTCTTTCCGTTTGTAAACTCTGCCATCATTCACGTAGAAACAATTTAGGAAAAGTTCACTTTCTAGCAAGAGGAAATGTAGGGCTGTCCTGCATTGATTTTAAATGAGATGTGTCAGCAAGAAATTAAGTACACCGCTCTATTTTAGCGCTGCTGATTCGTTAGTCACAATCTTTTCCACAAAATCTTCCTACCTTTTAATTATCTTTATTCATTCGTTATTACAGTGAAGTCCATTGATTGTCATTTAAATGTATTAATCTCTATTCTCATTTCTACTCATCTAATCAATCTTATCTCTTACTTTAAATTATCATTTAATTGTGTTTTATCTTTTATAATATCTTTACTAGCACCTACCTTTTCCAGTCTCCTAGAACATTCTAACACCAGTCGAACTAAAAACACAGAATTCAGCGCCTTCAGCACAGACTGATATTTCGAAATGATGCCACCCCTTACTCTGGGGAATTGCGAGTTTGCAATTTTATCGAGAAAGTAGCATAAATCTCTGTCTAGAAAGCTGTCCACTCCCCTCGGGGCATCTCCAATTGACATCCAAAGTAGACATTCCGCTTCAAACCTCTTTCTGTCGTAGCATCTGCTTATTCAGAAGATTTGAGTAGAGAAAGAAGCTCCTAATTTTGGAAGTTAATATTGGTTTAGGGAGTTTGGCTGCAAATTTACTGCGACTAAAAGATTTATTGCAACCCTCCTAAGTGTCAGAGTGAGTTCATAGATTGTAGTCGGGTAAACTTACACTGCTTGTGAGTGTTAATGAATGGATACGCTGAACTCTAGGAGTTTCACACATCACCTCTATTAATCAGTCAGTCACAGACAGTTAGTCGGAAGCTTAGTAATTGAAAGTCAATTCTCTATACGAATCTGATGAGTCAAATGTGAAAAAGGTGAATGAACATTCGAAACTGTCCAGAATAAGCTAATTTATTACCTTGATTAAGGATCTTATTTTCAAATAAATGTTTTTATTTAATTGTATTTTTTCAGGTTAAAAGGATAGCCAGTGAGTATTATGACAATTTACCGCAGCATAATTCTTGGGTATCAGTACTTTATGATTTTGTAACTGATCCGGATATTGGTCCTTATGCCAGAATTAAAAGAAAACACCGTGGACTTTCCACTTGAAAAGTAGATTGCTGAGCCTTATTGATGAATGCTACATATATTTTTGTATAAAAGATTCATAATTGTTTGTACGAAAAAATCAATATTGTCTAAATTACCATGAAATTGTAAATAAATTTTCAATTATTTATGAATATAACTATTTATATGAATTCATTGTATTTTTTTTGGAGTCGATTGTTTGAAATAATTATTTTAATTAAGGTCTTATAATTTTCTAACAAAACAGTGCTAGAAATAAACTTTAATAATTGTGTTCCTACTTGTCTTTATTTGAAACTGTGTAAGTATTAAGATAACAGTATCAAAATTAATGTATTTGTTACAAAAGATTAGCTGAATTGTTCCCAAAATTAGGTGGCAATAAAGTGATTTGAACGATCTATTTTTCTTATTTAAGTTGTGTATACATAATCGCATCCGCAGAATAATTTGTAAAAAAAAAAAAAAAAAAAAATTCGGACTCAAGGGCCCTAAATGCGGATATTGCCATTGAAAATTCAAAAGATAAGCATAATTACAACATCAACAGCTATAGAACAGTTTGTGGGCTATATAAATATATACTAAGTTTGAAACAAATCATATGGAACTTATAAGAAGTATGTTTAGTGAAGTGAATTTTAGTCAAATATGGTCTTCAATACTATGAAGTTATTCTTAATCAGTTTCGTATCTATCTGGCTAAGCATTAGTGGATGCGGTAAAACTCGGGGCTAAGAATAGAAAGGTATAGTGGCAAGAGTTTAGATCACTAGGCTTTAGCGATTTGAAGCGTGTCGAGGGAGATCGAGACGGACATTTGAGGACATCCCAGGGGGCGAAGGCACTGAGTGCGACAATGAGAAGAAATGAGACCAGCAAGAGATAGACTAAAACTGAGAAAGAGAGCGGTTTGTATGTTCCAATGATTTAGATACTTTCATTGTGTACACATTCCTAGAATGACAGACTATCTAGTTTTCTAAGAAGCAGATTGCAGATTACTCTTCTTCAATCAGAAATTTACTTAAAATAAAAAAAAACTCATGAAAACAAGAGACATAAAAATATATTTATTAATCCATAGTAAAGGAAGTATAGGTAATATTTTGTTTGGTAATTACAAAAATTAAATTTTTAATTTTGAGCTCACACTATTGAATATACTTTCTCTGGTCAATCTATTATTAAAAACTAAATTCAAAAATTATGCAACAGAATTTAATTATCTTCGATTTCTAATTAAAAATGATTACTCAATTTAATTGACTAACGTTGCAGACGTGTTGTTCCCCTTTTCCTGTCACGTAGTTCAAATTCGGTTTGATACATTTTTAGTGCATCTTGCAGTTTTGCTACTTCCTACAAGTGGATAGATAATTATTAAGGATGAATTTTAAGACATGGATATCCTAAAAATGAAATATTTCTATTATAAAAAATAAAAATTTCATTATAAAAGCCAAAAAAGTCAATCTTGTAAGAACATTTTAATAAAAATAAATTCAGAAAACCAAAATAAACAAATTAAATAAAACTGATTTTATTGTGCTTCAGTCTGGTAGATGTAATAAAACATAAAAATAATTTGTCTGTAAAACTGATGTAAATGTTGTTAGATAATGCTATTTAATATTTAAAGTAATATTAAACTCTTGTATAAATGTACTTTATTGCTTTTAATATAGTAAAAAAAAAAATACCTTTGCCGTAGAATTCAAACTATTTTCTGCCTCATGAAGTTTACTTTGTGCATCAACTTTTCTTCTTTCTAATTGTTTTACTGTCCGAATTATTTCTGCCTATTAAAATTAAAAAAGAAAAAGATATATGCTTGCGAGTAAAATAAATTATAGGAGCGCAGAAACGGTAAGAGCTATTTAAGACAGTAAGATAAGGGCTACTTCTTTGCTGACTAGTTATATAAGTAGTGGATAATCTGATGAGCGTGACCTTTCGACTTTTGTAACACCCATCCGATCTGTGGCTCCTTATCGGAAGACAAACGGAAACAGTTTGCAATTTGAATCAATCTTATAATCCATCCCCGTTTGGGGTAGAAAATCAATAAATTCTTCAGGGATCGTTTAATTCTCGCTGACGAATTGGAGAAATAGAGAATAGCTAGAATAGAAAAATCTACTGGGTTTTAAAGATCTATTGTGGTACACTAAACTGTTCAGTGTTTTTTCATAAAACGTAGCGTCTGCAAATTATGTAGTGAGTAAGGTGGTAAGTTATGGTATGCCCTGGGTTTAACCTAAATAGTTGTTCACACAACTACATCTGTAGGTATTTGTTTGGTATGAGTGTTAAATAATCTTAGGCTGGGATACCAACCAGGGTTCCTGAAGATGTTGGCTAATCTTTTTCTCCCTAAGTCTGGTCCGTCCATGCGTTTGAGCCAGTCTGATAACATATACATTGGCATCACAACAGTCTGTAACAAAGACCCTATCAACACTGCACTTGGACCTTGAAAAATTAGGTTGTGGTGCAAACTCTTGTTCATCATTACAAATAAATCTACTCGAAAACTTTGTTATACTAAAGAAGCCACATTTATAGGGGCTTGGACCGACAATGCACTACTTTCCTTTCTTGATAATAATATTCTAGAAACGAACTATAATATTCTTTAGAACTACGTAAAACATATAAAATTAACGAGCAAATGATTTAACATACTTGTGACAGTGCTTCCACATTCATTTCTGTAATATCCGTTTTTGCTTCTAAATGAACGAAAAAAAAATTACTTCATTTAAAAAAAAAATAAAACAAAAATTACTTTTTATTTATTAATGTATTTACCTATTAGGATTCTCAATCTTTCCTTTAATGTTGCAACTTGTTTCTTTAAAGTTTCTTTCTCTTTTAGTTGTTGTAAATATTTCTGATAAGCTTCACATTCCAAATGTTGCACTTTCTCATCTGTATAATGATTAAACATTTGTTATCTTTGTTGAATAAATAAAAATATTAGTGCATTGTGCAGTGCCTAGGGCAGATTGAAATATCTAATTAGTAAAAAGGAGTACAAAGCGCTGGACCCCCCATTAAGGAATGTATTAGCTAATTAAAATTTTCGCGATTTTTTGTTTTTTGTATTCTTTGTTTTAAACATAGTTTTTGTACAGTACATTTTTCTATCTTTGGTTTAATCCACTTAGTTTTTTAATCTTAGAAATTTTTATTAATTTATAAAAGCTTGTGAAATAGTAGAGTTTCAATGTTTAAACTCATATTATTTTGATAAAATTATAATTAATTTCGGCGTACAATAAACAAAGTTTCAAGCTGAAGAATGACTATCCACTAAACCAAAATTTGTCCTTCAACTTATCAATTCAATATTTGGTAGGAAAGCTACTGGCTTTTTTTCAGAACATGATCTAGGCTGTAGAGTTGGCTTTGGGTTGAAACGGAAGAAAAATAACAGAAAAAAAAAAACTTCTATCCGATTCTATAAATACAGTGCAATATTTTCTAAAATTATCTCAGTGAACTTTTGATAAATTATCAGCTAATTAAAGGTCTAACGTTTTAAACAATGAAAATTCAAAAAAGTATTTTCCAACAATTACAAAAAGAAAACAGAGTAAAATACAAAAACATGATGTCTAGCTAATTTTGTATGTAAATGAACAAATCTACAGAGGTGTAAAGAAAAAAAAAGAAGCTAACTACTAGGAAATACAATTAATAATATTTACAAATGTTCTCAATATGCCAACAAATGGACAAAATATTTATACTAACTGGTAAATTTCTAGGGAACACCTAATTATTGAAACACAAATAACATTGTTTATTAATAAATCTGTACATGCATTTAAAAAACTGTACAATGTTAAAACTAACTAGGTAGAATGTCTAAAAATGTGCTAACTTACAAAAAATAAACCTACTGCTAGGGTCTTCTTTTGACAAACGGTTCAATTCTTTTTCAAGTTTTTTTTGTTCAGCTTCTAATTTTTTGTTATCATCTCGAAGAGCATCTCTATTAAAGTAAATTATAATTGATAAAAGCAACAAACAAATTTAAACTTTTTATTTAATAAAAATTACTACAAACGAAATCAACCAAAGACTATCAAAATTGAACTATTACTTTCAATAACGATTGATATCAAATTACCGTGATTCAAAAAAACGCATTTTTCTATCGTATTAAGTTTATGAAAAAAATTCTAAACAATTTACCTTGCTATTTTGTCAGCTTTTATATCTGATTTTAATCTTGCACTATTAAAACTACTCATTACTGAAATATAATATTTTTTAACTACATAAAAATTTCCTTTAAATTATATTGAGCAAACAACTGGTAACCAGGAACTAGAAACCAAGGACCTTCACAGGTGAACATACTTTATATAGGTGATGATTTGGCTCACTAACCATATGAATTTCAAGCAGCTAATCAATTTAACATGATCATTTTACGTTATTTTGTTTCTGATTCTTCGGAATAAATGTGAATATTAAACAAATCATGTTCTATTGTTCTTAACGGAATTAATGTTGCATTATCTATGTCAATATCTATTTTTTCGGCTTCTATCCAAGGGAATTTCTGAAATCAATAACAAATAATTGTTATTACAGATACATTTTATTATTAAGACAAATCATTTGATTGCTAACGCACTTCCTCAAAACATCAGAAATCTTATCAGGATGGTAATCTTCTTTTTTTTTTGTCACTGACAGATTTTGCGTGTTCGTCAATCTTCATGAAAAACTGGTAGGCAGTGCGAAATCACAAAACTTATATTTAGACTGTTAGAATCCGGGGACAATAGTGTGAATTGTTTGCACCATTTTGCAAGAGACCACTTTGAAGGTGGTTGAATGCACGCAACCGTCGATAAACAAAAAATGAATTTGACTTTTTCGAAATAGACTGCTGATTAGAATAAATCTCTAAATCCGCTAAGCCATTGAATCGTAGTATTTAGCATTTAATTCTTATATTTTAAAGATAAAAATCCCTTTAAACGTGTAGGATAAAAGGTATCGGCACAAAAGTTTAATTATTATTATTATATTTATTGCTTTCAAGAACATTATGCCTTATAAGCAAGGAGTGTGTTATAAAAGAAAATGAAAATAAATACAATACAAAAGTTTAATAAACTTTAAAAATTATAAAACAACCACCCTGTATTTCCCAAAAACAAATAATTTTTTAGAAAATTGAAAGGAATCAATTCAAAAAATTCAAAATTAAATCGAAAAGACTTTTACTACTCCTCAATTTTCACTTAACCTGAACAATAATACTCTCACTCCTACATATAGCACATACGGCATTGGAAGGCTTTTCCAAATTCCAAACATATATTTTGTACATTATTTTTAAAATGTGCAGTCAGTGAAGGGCACAAAGAACTATAATGGTAGATATTGCAGAATTTGGGTGTAAAGACTTCTTTTCTTTGGGATCAGACAATCGGATTGTTCTAATGAGACATTAGCTGCGTTAGGATATGTTGAAAGGAAATTATTATGTGGGAACTAAGAAATCGGGATAAAATGTTTACCGTACCAGAATTCGCATTTTTTTTTCTGATCAGTAGAATGAATACTTCTTCAAAGGTGAATTGCTATGACCGTCTTTATTTGTCTCATATTACAACGATTCATTACAAAAGATTTGAATTTGGAACCATTATACGTAAAATTAGAACAGGAATCGTAAAACTACCAAATACTTCAGGCATAAAGCAACGTCAGTCTCAGGTTTCCTAAGCGAAATGATGTCTAGGCGTTTTTTTTTTCAGTAGCAAATCTTTACCTTACTAAAACCAAAATGACGGTAGCAATTTCCTTGCAAGGTACTTGAATTTCTCTCGTTAGAAACCCATGCAATCGCCTTTTTATAATTATATTCAGTTGATCTCCTTAACAAAAACTTACAGTTTAAAATGTTAAGTATAAGGGTTGATTAAACGCCAAAAGGTACACAAATCAGCGAGTACCCAAAATTTCATTAATACTTCATTAATATTTAAGTAATTTTACTGCATTAATTTTCATTAATATTTTTTAGAATTTATTAGATGTCACAGACCCTTATGCTGGCCATTTTCATCTACAAAATATTTGTTCAAATAGAACACCATTTAACTTAGATTGACTTTAATATCTAATCAACAAACTATTAAACACAGATTAAAAAGAAAAACTTTATAAAAAAAATATGAAGCTAAAAAATTCAAAAACTTTTTTTAAAAAATGCTTACACCAACATTCATCAATGATTTTGTTTATTTTATTTATTTATTTTTATTTTTATTTTTAAATAAAAATCGTCGGTTTAAGTTCATTATTTGATTAAAGTAATTGTTATTTTATGTAGTAGTCAAACGTTTATAATAATAGGTAATAATTATCTGGCTTTATCGCAAATAATATAGTTTTCTTCAATTACATTCTCAATCTAGGTATTCTTCCCACAGTGTTATATATTTGGAATATACAATAAGAAATACACATTTTTATGACAGCTAATTATTCCAGTATTTTACCTACTATAAGTAAAATTAGAGGAACCACATTAAATTACAATTGAGAAATGAATAATTATTGTTGAATAATTTACTAGATATTACCTATGCGTTATTTGTGCTCGCAAAGACTTCTTAAGACGAATTCTAGACTGAAATATTATTTTAAGTCCTTATTCAAATTTAAACAGTAGCCGACTCAAACTTTGCCTTTTTCTACTTTAACATGCATGTACGTATATGTGATTTATCATAAATATAACAAAAAAATATTATAAATGAAGTAGGCGCCACGGTAGCCGAGCGGTTAGAGGCGAGACCTGCGAAGCTAATATGTATTGTGGTACTGGGTTCGATTCCCGGTCTTAGGCCTTGGATTTTATTTAATGGTTAATAAAAGAAATTTATAGTAAAGTATGTTTGCTAGTCGCCTCCGTCCGCGACACCTAGTAAATGGTAGTTGGACGTTAAGCCCCGCCTGAAAAAAATAGGCGATTACTTTACTTTTACAAGCCATTCATGATTCGTTTATCTTTACTTTACTTTACTTTTACTATTATAAATGAAGTGGCCAGCATAAGGGTCTGTGACATCTAATAAATTCTAAAAAATATTAATGAAAATTAATGCAGTAAAATTACTTAAATATTAATGAAGTATTAATGAAATTTTGGGTACTCGCTGATTTGTGTACCTTTTGGCGTTTAATCAACCCTTATACTTAACATTTTAAACTGTAAGTTTTTGTTAAGGAGATTTTTGTACCTTTTGGATAGATTTTCCTTTTTGTATATTTTGCAAAGTTACATATCTGCTTTACAGATTTGATTTGTTTCAAATTTGGAATAAGCAATTCTATCATTATAACTTGATAAGGTGTTAAGTCGGAACCGTAACTACCACTGGAGAGATCTTTTTAAAGAATGATTATAGTTGCGGTCTCCCAAACCATCCTCAATAACAATTTTTTGAAAAAGCGTTTTGAATAACATAGGAAGGTATTTGTACGTAAATAGAAAAATTAAACTGTGATTTCAGTACTTTCATTTAAGAGGAGTAAGAAAAATAAACTGCGATTGAAGTACTTCTCCCTAAAAGGCAAAGAGGCAAAGATTTTTTAATCGAACGACAATTCATTGATTTAAGTAGGTTCACTCATTGATAATTTTAACGATTGCAGTACTTCCTCTTAGTAGGTGCAAGAGCATGATATCACTTCACAGCCACGTAGAGGAGCTTTAACCACTTATTCGAGCTGAATTTTATCAAAATCGGACTAAGCGTTATGGAAATATTGGTAATAATAGTTTTAGAAAGGGCCTTACTTGGGTGGGGCGAACTCCCCTCCTTACGAGGCACAGCGTCGAGACTTTTAAAGTGCAAATCTATACAAAATTTCGATTCGAATGACACTTCGTTCATGAAAACTGGTTTACGTGTCGATAATTTGAAACGATTGCTACACTTTCCCTTAATAATTGTAAGAGCAGATCGCCGCTTTAATGTTACGTAGGGGAGCCCTAACCCTATCATCCTTCCAAATTTTATCAAAATCGGGCCAAGATTTACAGAGTAATTAGTAATAATAATTTTGGAGGGGTCCTTACATAAAGGGGGCTAACTCCTCTCCCATTCGATGTACAGCGTTGAGACACCCAAAAGGCACATCTACATAAAATTCCGAATCGAATGACACCTCATTCATGAAAATCGGTTCACGCGTTTAGGCGCTACGTTGTTTACAAAAAAGGTAACAAGAAGAAGAACAAGAAGAACAAGAACAAGAACATTTTTTGAAAAAGCCGTTTTTGCTCATTTTCGGCAACTTTTTTTCTCGAAACCTATTAAATCTGGGTTTTGCAAAAAAATTACAGTTATAAAGGAGGGTTTGCCCCTTATTTTAAAGAAAATTTGGGAATTTTATCTTTAGTAGAAAAAGAGAAAAAAATTGTCAAAGTTGGGTGTTTTTCAACGTTACGCTTTTTCGTGCAGTTTTTGATGATCAACCCTTATACAACTGTCCTACCGGACAGTTTTAATACATAATGACGGCAATGTTTATCAGAAAAATGTTTTAGACATAAATCTATAAATGCAGTGATGGAAATTAATTCACCTTTGCCCCCAACAAGTTTTTTGTTTATTCACTCCGAATCAGCCTCAATCTGTCCCTTGTGCCCGTTGGGAACAACAGAATAATCTCTAGTGAAAAATACAAGGAACACTACTTCTTAGGAAAATTGTATATATTTTTTACTTAATTATTTAACACATACCTGAAACTGTGGGTCTTCACTTAAGGACGTAGAGGCCTTTTCATTGGTATGTATCGCTATTTTAAAATTCGCTCCTTCTGGTAGAGGAGTCATGTAGGAGTTATTACTGCCAAGTTTCAAACAAAATGACCGGAACATCTCCTTTAATTTTAATAAATATGGATCGTGATTTTCACTGGAATATTATTAAATATAAAAAAGAAGCTATAATTATAATGATTACGACTTAGGATTGTATTTCTTACATGTTTTTAATATTTTGCTGCAAGCTGCTAATTTTAAAAATGAATCGCTCTATAGGCTTTGCTAGTCTGTTGTAAAAACATATGTCCATTTGTTTTAATTCATTTTTTAAAAGTACGTATTTGACAGCATTTAAGGACTCAAATATGTAGTTATTTAAATCTGGATACATTGACACCTACAAATTAAAATTTTATCAAAACTGTTATTACTTGAGAGTATTTACGAAAGTTTATAATGCAACCTACATGAATTGGCACTCCATACTTCTTTTGCAAAGTGAAAATACCGTCTGGGTACAACTTTCTAGAGTATAGAATACAATGGATTGCTACCTCCAAAAATTCTAAAATGAGGTTTGATGGATCTAAAAAAGAACACACTTCTTGACTCAATCAAATTATTATGTTTTAACAATAAATTACTTTGTTTTAACATACCTATAATTTTATTCATAATCTCAAAAAATTAAATCATCCTAAGAATAGCAAGCTGAACTGAAGTTAGAATATGAGAGAGTTAGTAATTCTCTGTAACTACCCACTAATTCACTCACCAAAAATTATATAAGTTTAACATCTACAACTACTATATGACATTTCCAATTTATCTTCATCGTCTTATAGCGTTCTACATTATACAGCAGAAAGTACTAATTCAGTACAACTACAATCCACAGCATTCATAATCGATTTTACTTCCTTTACTACAGAAGGTTAAGGTTAGGTATTGTCTGGCAGGTTACATAGAAGGATTAGTCGGTAACGTTTATAGTACAACAGTCTGCATCTGCATCTGTAATCATTATCAAACTAAGGGCGATGAGTATTGGCTGTAATCCTTTTGCTAATTAAAGTTGGTGCCTCAAAAAACTTCTGTAAAATATGTTTGAGCATGTTTTAAGTAAATTTTTATAATGCGAAATGCCTCCAACAAAGAAAGTTCACTTAGATAAAGCTGCTTGGGCTTGGTGCGACAGTGTTGATGTCGATCTTAACCAGATTAATGATGAGAATATTAAATCTTCTTACAGATTAAATGTTCAAAAGTGTAAGGCGGGAACTTGCAGGTATTTTACTTAATTTTTGAATTCATAAAATTCTTTTTTTTTAATAGTTGGGAGTAATGTTAATACTTGCTTTCCATAAACGTTAATTAACAATATTATCGCGTATGATTTAAAATTTTAAAGAATTCAGGAATTAAAGATTACGAAAGTAAACTGTCCGTTTGAGTAGATATTACAAAGCTGTATATTTATTTATTTTATTATTGCAGTTATTTAGAATGTAGCCCGTTTGTAAGTTATTTTCTCTGAAATCGCTCAAATCTTAAATCATATTTATTTGGGCTTCAGATATCCTATGTCAGATATTTTGCACTAATAGAATATATATATATTTTTTCATTGTCTAAAGGTATCACTTTAACACCAACTACAAACATAAATAGTTTTCAAATGATTTAGTTAGTTTTTTACTTCCAGTAAAATATGAATAAACGAAAAACAATTATAATAGTTTTTTTGGAAGGGCAATTAAAGGAGCATTGCGTCCTAATGTAAGGCGGGAAACATTGTTACTGTTATAACATTGCACTTAAAAATTATAAAAATGTCGCTGAGAGTGAAATAAACTATAAATGAATAGTAAAGAAAGCATTAAGAGGCTTCTTAATCAAGAAAGTTCATCGATTTTTTTTTATGCGCTTTAACTTGAGGTCCAAGTTCTCTTCAGTAATGTATAGTATTTTTCTTCCCTACAGACACTTGTCCATCGGACAGTAAGCAGTCCGTGGAGGCTCCTAGAAGCCTTTCACGGGGTTGCTAAAAAGTGAAACTGATATGAAGTAGCACTTGGTAGAAGTGCAATAATAAAATGGATTTTATTTGGGACTCCTTTATTTCACTTGACTAAAAATTTGCCGTTTCTTGTTTAATTACATTTCATATTATGTTTCAGGAGAAATTGTCGAGGCAATCCATATTGCCTTTTTGGGTTAGGGGAAGCACGTTGGCTTGCAGAACCTTCAGATGAAAGTGAAGAAGAAGATTGTGATCTGGAAATAAGAAAACCTAACACATTTGTAGGTTTAAAAAATTTAGGAGCCACATGTTATGTAAATAGCTTATTGCAGCTGTGGTTTCATAATTTAGCCTTTAGGTGAGCTGATGAACAATTTTTTTTGTTGATATAACAGTTTTCTAATTAATCTCTTACTGATTTTTTTTAGAAATATAAGTATAAAACAGTAAAGAATTAACATTGCTGACCGATTCTAATATTGTAATATGTACTCTATTTTAATATTATTTAAAAGTATGATACCACAGAAATGTTTTATTTTGCATTAGAATGTTGTGATGAGTAAAACCATTTTTTTTTTAATGGACTCAAAAGAGAAAAAGTCCATTTTTTTGCACTATTACGATTCAGCCACTTGTTGGGCCCAGATTTGGGAAAACGTTGTAAGAGTTTATTCAGAAAGACAATTTTATTTTAAGAAATGCGTTCAAAATGGGGTCGAATGTAATGTATAGTTATCAAAAGTGATGAACTAGAGTTCTTCATCGGTTTGCTAAACTTGTTCAAAGTCATATTAGTCTCATGTCTTTGCTGTATTTTTAAGTGAGAAGAATTTAGTGTATGCTTATTCGTTTACTTAAGAAATTTTTATATTTTTATAAGTTTTGATCAGTGGTTTTTTCAGTAATGTCTTGACTTGGATATGTGCTTTTATGAGTGGGCCTAGGTGTCTTACAAAAGTGTGCTACATGAGAAATGTAAAGTCTCCACACTATGGTTGGGTGTAGGTTTTGTAAGCTCTTCTTTCTCTATGCGCCAAATCTTTCGGCAAAGATCTGTGGCTCACAGTATGATACGTGACACAGTAAGGAAAATGATCCGTGTGAAGATAGTACTCTGGTTATAATCTGGAGACTACAGTGGAGGCCTGTCGCTCCGGTCTAAGTTGTCTGCCTATGATATGCATCTCCTTACTCGCGCTTTCATCCTTTGCAAATTGCTTCAAATGCTCTCTTTGGCAAGCAAAATTAATAATTATATTTTAATTAGACAGGCAATATTTTCTTGGAATCCCTTTGAAGATGCTGGTGAAATTACTGAAATGCAAAATGGCAATTCAACTATAAATTCTCCAACAACAGTTGTAGGCCATTTGCAGTTGTTGTTTGCTTTAATGCAGTTCAGTAAGCAAAAATCAATTGATCCTTTGGCGTTTATAAAAGCTTTACGGTTGGAGCCTTCAACTCAACAGGATGCTCAAGTAAGTGATATTGTTCAGGTTTATTTATCAAAGATACTGGAGCGCCTTACTCGCTCAACTACATTTTAAGGGAATTACTTGTAAGTCTGCCTTTTATTTCCCATTTAAATTTTGATTTTCAGGAGTTTTCTCAGTTGTTTATATCACTTTTGGAAGATTCCTTGAAACAACAATCGAATCCCTCTGTTCAAAATCTCATTAATAATTTTCGTGGCGAATATTCTTATATTACTAGGTAATTTAAGCAATATTTCTTTGCTTTTTAATGAATTTTGATATCACGTTCATGTTTTATATTTGCTTATTTTATATTTAGGTGTTCCAAATGCCATAAAGAATCTGTCAGTCCTTCGTTATTTTGCGAACTTGAATTAAATGTTAAAGGACATAAAACACTTCATGAAAGTATTAAAGAATTCTTAAAAGAAGAGAAATTGGAAGGTGTAAATATGTACAGCTGTAATGTATGTATGGAAAAACAAGAAGCGACAAGATTTATTAGTTTGCATAAACTTCCAATAGTACTAAATCTTCAGTTAATGAGATTTATTTATGATAGGTAAATTGCTTTTCAACTTATTCATTTTTAAGCTTATCTGCTTAAATATTTGTTAATAAAATAACCTCATTATTATTATTTTTTTTTTTAAGGCAAAAAGGGCATAAAAAGAAATTAAATACTTCTATACAGTTTCCTGACACATTAGATATGAGTATTTATTTGGATGATTCTCAAAATGAACGGAAACCTTTAATGTACAATTTAACTGCGGTCCTCATACATAAGGGTCCAAGTGCATATTCTGGTCATTATATTGGTAAATATAAGTTAATTTATATTAATTAGAACAGTTTTCAATTTTTTTCATAATAAGAACAAAATTTCATATACCATCCTTGGAAATATTATTTAAAAAAATAAATAATTGGTTAGGTTCCGTCTACTAAAACAAGGTGAAAATGTCTGGGCCGTGCTCAAATGTGGCGTTGCTATAATAAAATTTTGTTTTTATTAGTTTGTTGACACATCACAATAACGTGTAATGCATTTTGAATATTCTTTCAATTTTCAGCAATTTTTATGCCCTCAAAATCTTCAAATTGCTCTTGACGCGGCTCGCATTGTCTTTTAGCTTTATAGCTTTATTTTCAGTAGCTCTTAAGCTCTTACTCCTGCCTTCTGTAATTATTGTTCAGTGTTTTAATTACTTTACCAAAATTCAACTTCTTTTTGACTGTCTGAGAATATTACCGGGCACTCTAAACCCTTCCTCGTTTTACATCTTCCCCCGTTACATTTTTCGGTCCTCTTGATTTCTCTAGCCCAACAATATTCTCCCGTGTCAATTTAACGAACACTCTAAACTGATTTCGTTTTATTTTCATCTTCCTTACAAATTATTTTTAGCATTTGTAAAAGTTTACAAGCTATTTAAAACTGTTCGGCAGGATAGTTGTATAAGGGTTAATCGTCAAAAAGCGCACGGAAAAGCGTAACGTTTAAAAACACAATTTTTTCCCTATTATCAAGGCTGTGGATTTTTTTGATGACTACCATTCATTCGTTTCCAACATAAAAAACATTTGCCATGCTCTGAAGGCCGATCATTCTATTGGTGAAGTGTCCTCTTGCAGAGAAAGAGGGCAAGTGGGTAGACAAATTTGGTCTTCAGAGTCAGTAGGACTGGATAAACAGTCCGCTAGAATATTAGTGGGTAGAATATTAGCTCTTACAGAAAATGGCTCATAAAGTATCTTTAAAATAGTGAAGATTTAACTGAATATTCGAGGTAACCTTCTCTAATAAAACTTTGAAGATTGTTTCAAAGTGAATTTTGCCTGCAATATGTTTTTTTTGTACTGATACAAAATCTTGGGTTAGAGTTTGCATTTTGGATTTAAAATTCAAAATGTGCTTTAAGTTAGAATTGTAAACATATTAATAATTTTATTGCTGTTAACATCCTGATTTCTTTTCTTTTCTTTTTGTTTAAATCAGCTCACATTTGTGATCAAACCACGGGCACTTGGTATAAATTTAATGATGAAAATGTTGAAAAAATGGAAGGGAAGAAATTAATGTTAGGATCTATTGATGAAAATGAAGGTACCTATTTATCTGTTATTCGCTATACCCTCTTAGTATTTAAACTAATTTATTTCATCGCCTCCAAAAGTAGTATAGTTTAATTGGCTTAAAAATTACTTGTAGATGGTGTTAAAAAAGTAAAACAACCACGTCTTGCTAAAGGGTATTTAGCTTCAAGCAATGCATACATGTTAGTCTACACAGCGGCTTCGGATCAAGAAAATCAATATTCATTTGAAGAAAGTGATCTGCAGCCACATTTGCGCGAACAAGTGAAAAAAGCAAACGATGCTTTTGATGCACTTTTAGCTGAAACAAAGGAACAAAAGGTAAAATAAAAGAGCAATATATTTAAACAAATTGTCTCACGTGAAATTCATTAGGAAACTTTCTATTTTGTTGGGTTCTTGAAATAACAAAACTCATTTTAGAATTTTATTATAATTTAAAAATAAACAAAAAGGATATATTTTTAAATTATACGAAATAACAGCTTAGTTAAAAATTCCTTCATAACGGAAATACTAATTTCTTAATTGAATACGGCTTGGGCTCTTCTAACTTAAATCTCGAGAAAAAAATGCAAAACACGGACGGAGAAATTTCGTTATTTCAATATCCTAAGATTTATAAAATCTTATCCAAAAAAAAAAAGAGACAAGACCATTTATATCATTTGCAAACTAAAACCAACATTCTCTCTTGGAGCGTTACACATACTGATTATAAATACTAATAAAAATTAAAGATCCTGATGCAGTCTGGGTAACATCCTTTTTAAGAAATGGGTTTACCTTGATGAAAAAGAAGTTTTTTTAAAAATAATTTGGTCATGTGTGTGCGAAAATCTTGTATATTGAGTTCTTTAAGAATTTAAATGTTCTTGGTAAATCAAAGTTATTTAGAGCCATACTTATTGTTTAAAGTTCTGTGGCGTTTTGTCAATGAGATACCAGCTTTAATGCAAAGAAAATGTTCTAAATACAAACTCTGCTTTACTTACTTTTCTAAGAGTTCACCAATCAGTATCCAGTATTCCTAATATTTTTTATCATCTTCCTTGACAAAAGTAATTAAATCACTTAGTTATTTATTATGCAACAATTTTTTTCGCCTTATTTGTTTTAGAAAGTCAAAAGAGTAAATGGAAAAGCTCATAGAGAAGAAATTGCCGCAATATTAAAAATATTACCAGTAAACAATCAAGAAGATCAAGATTGGGATGTAATAGCAACTCCTTGGTTGTTACATTGGCTTTCAAATGCGATGTTATATGTAGATAACATAGATAACAGAAAACTTTTGTGTCCTCATGGTAAACTGCATCCTGATCAAGTGCCTAACGCCAAATACATTAGTAGCAAAGCGGTGAGTAAAATGTAATTAAATATAGAAACTGAACTAATTATATTTACTTAACATAGTCTTATATAAATTATTTAAATTTACTGTAGGCCACAGTTCTTTATGAAAAATATGGAGGTGGTCCTAGATTACAAAGTTACATGGCATTGTGTAAAGATTGTGTCATTAGGAAATGTAAATCAGTTAGATTACGTTTACGAATAACTGAAGATCATAAAGATATCACCAATCTTCTGAAACAAAAAGAAGATCTGTAAGTATTTATTTAGTTTTATAAGACTTTACTTGTTAGCAATCCAATCTATGTATGTGCTAATGGGAAAAGGAACTTATCTAGATTATCTTGTCTAAATGTCAAAAATACTTAATGACTATAATAATCTAAAAATTAAATAATAATCAATATTAATGGAAAGTAGAGTTTAGTAATATTGAGATTAGTTCGGGAAATTTCTTCTTCTCTTCTCAAAAGTCATTTACGTTTTATCATCGTTTTTCTGCAAAATTATTAGTTTTGTTGTCATGAATTCATTACAGTTAGCTAATGAAGAAATTTCTGTCTCATTTAGTGAATGTTCTAAGAATTAATTCAAATAAATAGTTCCACTGTCAGTGTAGCACATAGTGTCCTCAGTCATTAGTCAACTTCAAAGAAGGCGAAGTCTATTATATTTCAGTAGTAGTAGTTGCGTAAAGATCTTATTGTATATATAATATAATAGCATTCGATTGTTTACAAAAAGTTTTCCTGATGGTTGTTTCGCATTTCGAGCGAAATGAGTTAAAATAATAAGTCCTAATTTATTACATCAATAGACTTGTACTTATTACATTTCCTCCTACAAGTTTTGAACCTCATTTATTGGTTAATATTTCTTTCCATTGCATATTTAGTACAAAAATGCTTGTTAACTACATTCTCCAAAATTATGGTTAACTTTTACTTTCATAGCATTCTTGTCACTTATCTTTTTATGTAATTTCATTTCAGAGAAGGACGTTGCTTCTGGGTAGGTAAAAGATCTTTAAAAGTCTGGCGTCGTAAGGCATTGTTAAAACATCTTGATCACGAAGAGAGCCTTGGTTCTGGTGATGCGGGAGCAGATAGAATTACAGCGCAAGAAATTTGTGACGACGTTGAATTAAATTCACATGGATTTGAAAACGAAGCCTTTCCACACGCTACTAACGATGTAGCAAATGGTTACTGTGTAAAAGTGGAAGATCAAGACTTACAGACAACTCCTCATATACCTGACAGTTCGGTTGATTCAATCGCGCCTCTGACATCCGACGCTAGTTTACCATCATCTGCATCGTTTACCATACTAGCTGTTCTTAATTCTGTCGAAAATATTATCGCAGAAATAAAAAACAAATGGTCAGAATCACTTAGCACTAATACAATTTGTCCAGAAATGTTAAATGACTTTAAACGAGCTGGCAAGTTGATTAAAAGTTTATATTCTAGTACAAACTCTGTAATTAACGATGTAAATACAGGTTTCGTTAGTGACTCTGTCCCATCAGTTTGTGTTAGTTCTACAACAAACAATAATAAATCATTAGATAATGGAAATTTGGCATTAAAACGAAAGAGGAATGAAAATGATGCTAAAGATTCGGGTGAAAATGGCGATGATGCAAGAGGAATAAAATCTGATGATGAAGATTATGACGAGGAATTTAATGAAGATATCAAATGTGTACATGGTAAATACATCGTCTTTGCAGTTTTAAATTGAATTATGAATTATTGTAGAGCGATTGAATTCTCAGTGCTACAAAGATCGGCACCGTTTTTGTTTCTAAACTTATCATTATCACAATCCTAAGTAATTTGGTAAGACCGTACAGAAATGTTCATTCTCACTGTTAAAAATTTATCCTATTACGTTATTAAGTATAAATTACAAAACTATGTGGGAAAGTTCACTTTCTTCTATAATTTTTCAGGTAATTTAATTCATGAAGTATCGGCAAGAAGGCTGGTTTCTGAACATATATGGTCCAAGTTAAAATGGTATTTCCCAGACTGCACGGAATATTCTAGCGACTCACAGCCTTGTGAAATGTGCGAGGTAAAAAAAAATTTAAAGGAATTTGTATAAATTGATCTCTCTTCTTTCTTGCTCTATCTACGTACATGTACGCGTACGCATTATATCTTGGGGAAGTACTTATTTCGTGAAATATTTGCCTTTTTTCATGCATCCAGTATTCATGACACAATTGTTTCTTGAGGACTCCATGTAGTTCTGCAGAATAAAAGAGTATTGTAGACCAACTTAATCATACCCTTGATAGGCCCTGTCATTATATTGCATGTATTCTCCTCTTAAGATAAGGAATAGAATTTTTTAAAACACGTTGAAGGTGAAATATAATTTGTTGAGCCGGGATATCTCGAAAAAATTACGACACTAGCATTGTTTACCATTTCTTGTAATCACAACGGTAGCTTTGTCTGTGAAACCAGTTTTGCTAGGCTTGCCGAGGTGTCACACCTATTGTGGTTTATCCTCACCTTTCTTCTGTCCTGGAGCTGTCCAATGTCCGCACAGTGTTGAATGTAATTACTACTTCAAACTGGTAATTGTTAATGAGTGTAATTATATTCTTATTTTAAGGCGCATAAACATCTAAGATCATTGGTGCCCGGAGCTTTTTTTCAGTGCTTGACCGGTCTTCAAACAATGTCCTTTCGTTACAGAAACACTGTCCATCTCGAGGCAGTAAGCTGTAAGAAGCTCCTGGAGGGGGAAAATCTAAGAGCTAGTAGCTGAATTGAATCCCGGGTTTTTCGGGAAGAATTAAAGAGATAATGTTGACTAAAGTATTTTGTACAAATATTCTAGGAACAATCTCATTAAGATAGTAATTATACAAATACATAATGAAAGATTTATTTATTAAATGTAATTAAACAAAGTTTGAGAGCGACCTAATAGTGTTCTTGTTCTGGGCTCTAGTTTGTTTGGTATAAACGTAGCTCAATAAAAATACATTATATTGAACAAAAATATTTTTGTTCAATCATAAAAATATTATTATAAAAAGACAGCAAATATTGCATCTTACTTATAGAATTTTATTATTTCAGCGAAAGGCAGCTCATGGCCAGGAAGCTTTGGATTTGCACAGACAGCAAGCTCAAGCACAAAAGGATCTTTTGCCTTCTTTGTTAAATGGGAAGTCGCGACCTAAGCTGGTAAACGATACTTTCCACGTTGTTTCTGCAGAGAAGTTCTTAAAGCCATGGAGGAAATTTATAAAGTAAGTGAGGACTTCTGTTTTTTACTAATTTTTCAGTTTAATTTTTTAATTGATTTTTTTTTTATCCGGTTTAATGTATTTTTGAATAAATCAAAGACGGTTTGATTAACGTGGGATGAATCACGTGACAAAAGTGAGATCTGTTTTTCTCTTAATCCTCACTCTTAAGTTGAATTGTTCCTAACTAAATTTACCTAAGTTTCTTTTTAGTAATCGTTTGTTTTTAAATAATGTTTATAAAAAGATGTTTGCAATTTTGAAAAAAGATACTACGCTTTTGACGCCAATTATTCTTGAAGCAGACTTTTCTACAGCACCAGAAAATTAATAAGATGTCCTATCCTATCAACGATGTAACACTATCAGATACTGTCCTTCCTGGTTGGTACGCCTGATAGTATCTGGTAGAATACTTTAAAGAAACTGAATGAGCAGCAAGAAAAAAAACTTTAAAATTTAGTGATGATTATAATCTTGTTTATTCTGAGAAAACTGATTATTACTAGTAATAGTTTATTGCCATTATTGAGGAGCAAATTTTGGTCTTATTTAGAGGAAGTATATTAAAGGATAAAGGTTGGTTAAGATGAGCTTTTGGAAGAAATATGCGTAGCAGAGCTTAAATAACTCTCATGGTTAATATTTTATTGTTAAAGAGGATAAACGTGCAAAGGTAACCATTATACCATTATTCAGCACTAATTATGTAGGAAAACTAGATATATTAGCTGAATTTCGTCAGTTTATATAAAAAATTAGAAATTTATGAAAGGAGGGCGTGGTTGCTGTTGGTCACTAAGACAAGAACGTCACATGTTGAAACCGCACGTGTGACACTAGTTTGATATATTATGGCATTATATCATGTAAAAAAAAGTTTTCTTTTTTTTTGTATGTATATATATTTTTTTCATTTTGCCTCAGCAAAATCAGCCCTAAATCTTTGCTCTTCATATCACTTGTTTCTTTTGCTTTTCACAATTTATCTTTGAGGAACGAGTACTTTTATTTTGTTTTCTGGAATCAGGCTATTTTTATTTCTTCTTTCTAGTATGTTTCTGTTTCTGTGCATGAAAGCAGTGAACCTGAGCTTAAAAAAACCTTATATTCCCTCCCCGAGAAGCAGCCTTTTGCCAATATCTCCGAACTCATAATTTCCCACGCATGCCTTTGAGATTATACCTCTTCCGAGGCAAACCAGTTGACGGCGAATCGGAAGAAACTGTCCTAGATAGTGATAGACGTTTTAACCCATTATAACTATTTTTTATTCCATTGCTAACCATTCTGCATTTATGTATATGACCGGACAATTTAAAACCACTATTGTAATTGTTTCTATTGTGTTGAATGTGAATTTGGTCTTGAAGTAATAACACTTATGTTTCAATACATTGAGAATAATATAACCTTCAAGCCCACAAGAACTGTTCTGAGCTAGCATAACTGTTTAACTAGATTATTGTGTTCACCCATACTATCGTAAGTTAGCAATCTAACTAAGAAAATTACATCAGAGTTTCTCATTGGTGCTGCTTCACTAGTTTAGATGCTTTGCTGGCTACACTTTTTCTCTGTGTTTACCATAGTTGATTTATTTTTCTGCGAAATCAGTTATATTAATATTTGCTTACATGAGTGGGAAAAGAAATTTAATAAATTTCCTTGCAAATCAAGAGGTAGATGTTCAATCTTGTAGTTGTTTCTGATGATTACTTGATGGTAAAAAACTTGTGAAACATATAATGTTGCTTTAATGAATAGTGATGGTTACTGGCTAATTGAGTGGCATTTGTAAAATGCCTGAGCTGTAATTTGTGGAACATTGATCTAAGATGCTTAGAGATAGTCTGTTTACAGTGTCAATCTATTGACGAGAATTTAAATATTCATTTTCTAATAATATTCCATCACTTTTTTTGGATACTTTTTTTTCATTAAAAAATGATTAATAGCTGTTAGAATTTTAAGTTTTTGTCAAAATCTTTTAAGATTTTTTTTTTTTGAAGAAATTTCGAAAAACTTTAATGTGTAATCAGAATTACACCTTTTTTTTATCGATTATTCTCGCACTTAAAAATTTCAACGCTGCTTTTAATTTATCTTAATATTATTTAGACAGTGGAACAGTAAATTGTAACAGTAAGAGTCCCTTTAGAGCGGTAATTAAACTTAATAGTTCCCAGAGAATCCCATAAACAATTTGGTAAAAGTAAATGTGTTTCTTTTTTTGTTTCGTTTTTTTGATCGATTTTTAAAGAAATTGTAAAAGATTTTTCTCCAGAGAAAATCGAAAAAACCTATTAAGTAGATAGATTGATAATTTATTTACAAATTATTTGCAATATTTCAAAAGTCAAGAATGATAATTCATCTTCTAATATAAGAGTTTAACTATGATTTGCAAGAACTTAAGGAAAAAATCCGATCTATTAATAAATAGTTCATTATTTGAAAAGTAATTAGATACTTCAGGTCGAAGGTTCTTAATTTTTGACATCTTTACAGAATTCTCGCTTAGGTAGAAGTAAAAATGGAAGTGTATAGTGGTAAATTTTGATAAAATGCAGTTTACAAATCTGTTGAGAGGTAGGGCGAGATTGGTATTGATATATATATAAGGGACCCCTTCAGTAAGTTTGGTACATACTAGTAGTAAGGCTTAAAGAAAACCATGTCAGCGGGGTCAAGTTGAGTTATTGCTCACTGCTGTGGAGGATGCTTGCTGCAGCTTCAGTTTGTAAGCCCTGCTTTTAGGGTGTGACACAGAGAACGGGGTTATAGAAGAGCAAAATATACGCTACCACCCAACTTATACTGATTTAGTTCTATAAATCATATCCTGTACTTCTATTTCTTCGACCGGCGCCACCACAATCGCATCAGACCCTACCCTTTCTTAATAGCTAACTTCATATTTAATTTACTTAGAATTATTTTCTTTCATATGGTACTATAAAATACTATTTGGTCTTGTTTTTTTTTTTTTAGTCGAAGAGATTTTTAATGAAACCATCAAGCCCATTTCCATTTTGTGAGCTAACCTCTTCCGACAATTTCACTAATCCATTTAATATTTTTTAAATATTAAATATTAATTTAAAGGTTGGATTATTATTATTTTTTTTTTTTTTATTGTACTCACCTTTATTTGTATTCGTATTGATTATAAGGGAGTTACTGACATTAAAAAGTTTTACCTCCTTTTTTGCCTTCTCACTCCCACAAGTGTTTTTCATCAGGATTTTATTTCATCAGTGTTTATATCAGGATCGTTATATTATATAAGGAAGAGATCTTAGTAAACAGACTGATCGAACAGTGGAAATTTTTGTTAAGTGGATGATTTTCATGATAGAAAAAAAAAAAAATTGTGAATAGTTTGGCAAGATGGATAGATTTATGTTTTCATATAGCGATCTACATATTTATGTAGGGCTTTTAAAATGTTGTAGAAATAGGGGGTAACTTCTATTCTCCCTTTGGGGGGTATTGTGGGGTTGACACAATGGTGACGCTAATTAATTAGATCTGTCTATTGTCCTGTCCTGGAGTAATTAATAACTTACACCTAGTTAGTTGTGGAGAATAGCTTTAAAGAGGGCAGTATTTGCCCTTGGCGTAGGCTAAGAGTGGCTATAATCTTAATATCCCTAACACCATCCAACTCTCTTCTGTCATTACGTTGCACATTCTATACATCTCTTTATAACTTATAGCTTACTATATTTTCTAACATTATATGGCTAATGATAAATTCGTTACTTTTCTCAATTTTGACGTTCATATTAATGCTCTATTTCTGTTTTTTTGAATTGTAACGATGTATTTTTTTTTTTTTTTTTTTTGAGTTAAAATAGTTATTAGCTGATTGACAAGCCCAATTATGTTATGTTTTGGAGGACCTCTAACCTTTTTTGTTCTACTTTGTCGTTGCACCGTTCAGTTTAATATGTTCTTAATAAATTATTACAAGTTGAAAATCGTATAAATAATGGTTAAACGTATGAAAAAACAATGCAGCATCAACATTTTCTTAAAATTGAAGTAAAAAAAACATTTATTCGTGCAACATTGGATTTTTTTCGATTATTTTATTAATAGAATTTAGAGCAACTTATAATTAGTTTCATGATTAAATTTAAAGAATGGAATACTAAAATATTAGAATATGGCAATTTTAAAATAAAATCAAAATATCCAAACCCAGTCTTAAAGGTCAGACAGAGGTCATCTTAATTGCTAGAATTTTAATTAATTAAAAATTAATAAAGTTAATAGAATTTTATTCACGAATTACTGGAACTTGACTGACCGTGTTGACCTAGCCTCGAATGACTGAATCATCTTCTGGTTGGTGTATTTCTTCCTTTTTAAATTGTTGTCGGATATGCGATAAGGAGGCCGCCTTTCGTTCTCAGGTGCAGCTGTTGTCTCCGTCGTTATTACTTATCTTTCTTACTTCAGATCTGTCCTAAAATCCCTCTTTTCTTTGTCTATATAATAATTATTTTTTAAATTTACATAAATTTTATGGTATCTTCTAATTTCTTTTATTAACTGGCTAGCTTTATTGAATTGAAGATTTGGATGGTCGCAGAATGCAGCTAGTTAATGCAATAAATCTCCTTTATTGTTGGTTCCGCTTAGATATGAAGAGATTCTTGGATTGGTAGTTTGCTATACGAGGTGTGGCTATTAAATAACGAGACTATTGCTGTAAAACATTTTATTTTAAATTTATACATATTTAGTTATTATCACCTTCAATATACACCCCTCCTCTATCCCTATAACGCTCCATGCGAATTTACCATTGTTCGAAACAGTGCTGGAAGTCTTTTTCTGTGAGCTCCTGCATGATGCATGCCGCTTTTTCTTTCACAGCTTCAACGGACTTAATTCGTGTTCCTTTTAATGCTCTATTTTGGTTTATTTGGATTGTAACGATGTAATTTTTATTTTTCCGTGTTAAACTGGTTATTTGCTTGTAAATAAATTATTATTATTATTATTATTATTATTTAAAGCGATGTTTGGAGTAAAAGAAAGTCGTCTGAATGTTCACTGTCGATTTCGTTCTCTAATTGCCACCAACTTATTTGTCTGAATTAAAAAATATATTCTTTAACAAGATATTTTTAATGAATTCATACGAAGACGTAGAACAGAACATGATATAACTATAGCAGGTTCAAAATGAAAGATTTATTTTCTCCAAACGAGAAGTAATCCTCAAGTCAAGTTTGTGTCACACAATAATACAATCTAGTCTTGACGTGTCTCCAAGCTTTTGGTCATGGTCAGTTAGACTGGGATTAGTAGAACCCCTCCTCTTTGTGCTGGCAAAGACCCCTTGTAAGCTTTACTCTAATTAAAGTCTTGTTCATATCCCTAAATCTTTACAGTTTTGATTAATTATTTGTTTAAAACCTATGTGATTTTGTGTCTGTAACAGTGTTTTAGAGTGGTCATGTTATATACAGTTATTTTTTTGTCTATTTAGAAGAATAGAACTTAACCGGCGGAAATAACAACGTTTAAACAAATAATTAACTTACAGGTGATTTCTGGAGTTGTCCATCAGAGTTCACTTCAATATGCTCATTTTAAATATTTATTTTATTTATAGTTTCAAATCGAATAAACTTACCCCCCAGGTTAGGACACCCCCTGTCTTATGTAAAAAAAAGAAAGAAAAGAGTGAACCAAAAAACCATGGTACTATTGCTAAAATAAACAAGGCTTATGATTTAAAAATCAGTTCAAATAAAATTTCATTCTCTGTTGTTTTCATCCTGTTTTTAATATGATCTTTTTTATGAGCACTGAATTTTCATCAAATTAGATGTTCACTGCACAAATCGATTAATTCCACTTTTTGAAATATCTTAAATTAAAGGTGTTAAATTAAAAAAAATTATTTTTAATATTTTTTTTTTTTAATTTATTTATTAATTTACAATCTGTATAAATATATACAATAAGTAAATAGGATGTAAATAAGATGAATTGGAGCGGGAAGAGCAGGAGGAGAGAAGCTATCCAGCGGTAGCGCTCTACCGGAGATAGGGGAATGTGAAGAGGAGACCATGAGTAGGAGAGAGGAGAGATTTAGTTCTTCAGACCTCAAGGAAGTCGCAGGGCCACAGGCGATTCAGTCGGCGAGGAGGATTGTTAGGGATGTCAGAGGAGGAGAGAGACTGTACAAGAGGATTTGAGCAAGTAGAGAGAGCAGTATGGAATTTTTGATATTTAGTCTTGGCGTGTTGGTCTTTGAAGGGAATGTTGAGGACGTTGTGAAGAGTGAGGTTAGTCACCGTAGAAAGGAGCATCAGCTATCTGTCGGAGTAGTTTTGACTGAAATGTTCTGTACAGTCCGTATGTTTGTAGGTTTGACTGAACCCCACAGCTCTAGTCCGTAAGTCGACATAGGTTTGAGAATAGTGCTGTATATTAAACGTTTGAGTTCAATGGGTAATTTAGAGCGTCGTCCAAGTAGTCTGTAAAGCAGTTTCGCACGTTTCGTCATTGCTTGTCTTTCAAAAAAAATTAAATTAAAAAAAGATTTATGAATGAATAAGTCACAATAAATATCAATATTTTCTAGATAATAGAAAAAAGTATATAGGTAGTAGAATATATTTTCTTAGTATGTTTGACATCACTAACCTGATCACGAATATTTCTGATCGGAAGAATAAAACAAATTTTGGTCAATTTATGTACCTTCTGTTCGAAAAGATCAACTATGCCAAGATTATGTTTCACTAATTTTTAAAGGTAATTTGAAACAGAACATATTTTAAGAAAAAACACTTATTAAATATGGTACATATGAAAAGCAGGTCATTATGGTGAAAACGCTAAAGCTTAAATAGAGGTGATACAAAATAGCAAGAGGATATGTGATAAGAGTGATGATATTGGCAAGAATTACCAGGAGTTGATGTTGGTGCAATGTGTAGCCGGAAGAAAATGATGATGATGGCAGTAAGGAAGCTGGGCAAGATGGAGTAGTTTGTTGGTAACTAATTGTAACATTGAGAGAGAGACCGTGGAGAGAGCTGTACCAAGAAGATGAGGGCAGCATTTCTCTCTTACTGGTTGGCATTGACTGATGAGAATGTGGGGATTTCTCAAAATACCACTTGAGCAAGCGTGCTCAGCCCAATCTATAACAGGATTGATGAACCATACTAACACATAGCCATTCACACACTCATCTTTCTAGCAGAGGATAGACAGACAAAAATGGCAGAGATATGCGATGTGAAGGTTTTTTCCATTCTCTAAAGATTCTTTAATAAATTTCATTGATTATTGCAAGAAAAATGTAAACTGGGTAACATGAGGTTAAGTCGTGACCTTGAGAAGGGAAATCACTGGCTGGATAGGAACCAAGAGCCCAGCATTTCATTTCATATTTTTAGGTTAGAACTCCTACTTAGTATGGAAGCCTTCTGTCTATGAAGAACTTGAGAGGATGTAAAAGTATTTCATTAAAAAGATGTTTTTGAATACCCACAAAAGCACTCATTTTTATTTAAAGACTGAAAGGAGTATGTTAACTTTCTCTTTGAAGTCTCACTTTTCTAATGATCCTTGAAGTTTTATGGAACATCCGAGAAACAGATTATCGTACATGAAGTGACGTTAGATTGAAATATTAAATTCACGATTGGTTGCACATATTCTAAGTATGTGATTCGCAAAGATGGAGAATTCAGTGCAAATAGAAACCATAATTGAAAGGCCGGAATTTGAATTACATATTTTAAGAATACGATTTGCAATTAGATGAAGAATTGAGCTACAAATAGAAACAATAAATGGATACCATTTCAGAGATGTGGGGGATTGGCCCCACATTCCTCAAGTGTAACGGAGGGGTTGCCCCTTTTTAGGCATCTACTCTTGCCCTGAGCACCTTCAAGAGTTTTATTGGTTGTTGAACCTTCTACTTTCGGTGACGGTCTGTGATGGCCAGACCCATTCAAGTTGTTGGACAATGTTAAGAGAGGAACCAAAGAGAATTATTACGGGCATAGTCCAGGAAGTTGTCTATGGTTAGAGACAGATGGTGTTCTTCCTGTCCAAACCTCTACACCGCAAGGTAGATGAGGTGGAGACCAAGTAAATAAGAGACCGGTATTTGAATTACTTTCAAGAAATGGTGATTTCCAATAACAGATTCTCAGTTTGTTTAGGTTAATTTTATGGGCTCTTTAGTTTAGATGACTTATATAGACTAATCGATATTTTTTAAGTGAGAACTGAGTGTTCTCAGTGTAATCTGAATTAAAAGCTCTGAATTGGAGGAATAATTTATTTGTGTTGTCATAGTTATTTTCATCAAGTAAAGACTTGGCCGAGTAACCATTTCTGAAACAGTACTGTTTGGTGGAGTTATTTTAATAAAGTGCAATTAATAATTAATAAATTGTTAGGTTCTCTAATAAATTATGCGCGGCATTTTAGGAGCTTTCTACAATAGAGGAAGATTTAAATTATTACTTTAGAACTGTTTTAAAAATTAAATACTATTTTATTTTAGTTTATTTATTTATTTTATAGTGGAACATTTTAGTTAATTTCAATCTTTTTTTTGTCAAGAATATTAGAAACTCAATTGAGATTCTGACAGAGGGTTGTAAACTGCGTCAAATACGAGGGTCGTTTGAAAAGTGCGTGCAAAAATAAAAACTACTTAATTTTTTGGGGTAAACCTTTTTTATTTTTCAACATAGTCTCCTTTTAGGCTTATACACTTCGTCCAACGCTGCTCTAGTTTGTTGATCCCTTCCGAATAATAGGATTTGTCCAAGTCTGAAAAATAGCCATTCGTTTCTGCAATCACCTCCTCGTTTGAATAAAATCTTTTTCCCGCCAGCCATTTCTTCATATTGGGGAACAAATAGTAGTCCGAGGGAGCCAAGTCTGGAGAATAGGGGGGATGTGAAACGAGTTGGAACCCTATTTCCATTAATTTTGCGACCACAACTGCTGAGGTGTGAGCTGGTGCGTTGTTGTGATGGAAAAGGACTTTTTTGTGGGCCAATCGTGGGCGTTTTTCTTGCAGCTCGGTTTTCAAACGGTCCAATAACGATGAATAATATGCACCTGTAATAGTTTTACCCTTTTCCAGATAGTCGTTGAGGATTATTCCTTGCGAATCCCAAAAGACAGTCGCCATAATCTTTCCGGCCGAAGGAACGGTCTTCGCCTTTTTTGGCGCAGATTCCCCCTTGGTAACCCATTGTTTAGATTGTTCTTTGGTCTCAGGAGTGTAGTGATGTATCCATGTTTCATCCACAGTGACGAAACGACGCTTAAAGTCCTGCGGATTCTTCTGGAACAGCTGCAAACCGTCCTTGCAACACTTCACACGATTTCGTTTTTGGTCAAGCGTGAGCAATCGCGGCACCCATCTTGCTGATAGCTTTGTCATGTCCAAATGTTGATGCAAAATATTATGTACCCGTTCATTCGAGATGCCCACAGCACTAGCAATCTCACGTACCTTCACTCTTCTGTCATCCATCACCATATCATGGATTTTATCAATGATTTCTGGAGTAGTAACCTCAACAGGGCGTCCAGAACGTTCAGCGTCACTTGTGCCCATACGGCCACTCCGAAAATTTTGAAACCACTTATAAACTGTTCTAATCGAAGGTGCAGAGTCACCATAATGTTTATCGAGCTTCTCTTTAGTCTCCTGAGGCGTTTTGCCTTTCATAAAGTAGTGTTTAATCAACACACGAAATTCTTTTTCGTCCATTTTTTGAAAATCACTCGACTTCCTCGATTCAAACGAATGCCAAACACAAATAAATAGACCAATCTGGCTGAAACTTGGTGTGTTCTTCCAAGAGATGCTACTAAACTAAACATAACCTCGATACGCGCCAGTAGTGCTATCTCTCTGACTTTGCACGGACTTTTCAAACGACCCTCGTAAGATTATTTTTGAACAAATTTTTGTTTTTTCATACATAAAAACAGTATTAATATGTTATATTTGGTTTTCGACCGTTGTTAATTAATGATTTTGGGGGAATCTTGAGGTGCGGTCAAAAAATTCACAAACAAATTTCTTTCTTCATACCAACGTTTCGGTAAATATATTACCTTCTTCAGGGTCTCTACAAAAGGAAAGTGAGAATTTTTAATGTAACCTAATTAAAAGCTCTGATTTGGAGAAATAATTAATTTGTGTTCTGCACCAAGTAAAGAAAGACCTGACCGAGTGATCATTTCTGAAACAGTTCTGTTAGGTGGAGTAATAATAATTATTATTATAATTATAATTATAAATAATCTATATATCTACGTATCTTTCTGTATCCTACGGTCTACGAAATGGTTAATATAATTTTTTTTTTTTTTTTATTAATTTCGTAATTTACAATCTGTATAGATCGTATACAATCAGTAAATATGGAGAGAGTGATGAACTGGTGCGGGAGGAGAGCAGGGGGAGAGAAACTACCCAGCGGTAGCACTCTCTATAGGAGAGAGGAGAATGTGAGGAGGAGAGAGGAGAGATAGGAGAATAATGATTTAGGTCTTCAGCCTACAAGGAAGTCGCGGGGCCACTGGCGATTCAGTCGGCGAGGAGTTTTGACTGAAATGTTTGTACTGTCCGTATGTTTGTAGGTTTGGCTGAACCCCACAACTCTAGTCCGTAAGTCCACCATAGGTTTGAGGATAGTGTTGTATGTTAAACGTTTGAGTTCTAAGGGCAATTTAGAGCGTCGTCCAAGTAATCTGTAAAGCAGTTTCGCACGTTTTGTCATTACTTGTCTTTTAAGTCTAGTACGTGGGTTCCACGTGAGTCGTTTGTCTGTGTAGAGCCCAAGGTAGCGCACCAGATACTGTACAAGGAAGAGGATTGCTGTTGAAGAGGACAGGTGGACAGGAGCCCCGCCGGAGAGTAAACGTGGCATGCTCTGGCATTTCTGTGGGTTCATTTTAATTCGCCACTTCTTTGCCCAGGATTCTATTTTATGTAAATGTGTCTGTAACTTGTATGAAGCTGATGAAGGATGTGTACTTGTAGCTAGTATGCACTGTGTCTCTGCATATATACAGAGTAGTGTAGAGGGTTGTACAGGTATGTCTGATGTGTATACTGTGTAGAGAACGCACTTCAAATGGAATTGTTGGTTAATATAAATAAATTGTCAAATATAACGATTCTATTAAATGTTTTAATATTTTGAAAGTTATATTTTGCAGCTTGTTCAATTACAAAGTTGGTCGTCTTTTAGATTAAATAACAATAGGTAAGATAGTGCACGGCTGGACGAGACGTGTGGGTAGACTAAGGGAGTTTATCTGCTGTCTACATGTGTTTAGAAAGGTACGATGGTACATGGCGAACGAGGGATGCTAGTAAATAATATGCGAGAGACATGTATATATATGACGGTGGGCTAGGGAATATCTCAGCAAGTCGTAAGTATTGTCCGTTATTGTGTGAGTCTAGGCTGGTTGAAAGTGTTATCGGCCAGATAAGCGGTGCCTATAATTGTTGGTAGCCCTTAGCTCTCTTCTTCAGCAGTGAGAGACGGCCGTGATGGATGAAGGAAAAAGCCTTAGGGAGCCTTTGCCCTAATGATGCACGACATCTCTCGCTTTACTATCTCTTCCAGCCACCCTCACCCATACTGTACATCTTCCTTTCTACATCCTCCATGTGTGGGTAGTTTTTTTCCTCCCTGTTCTCTATGCGCCGACCATCCATTTTATTCTCTTTGCACACATATTTAACAGCACTTCATTGTTCTGAATCGCTCTCTTTAAAAGACATTTATTTTGCTATAAACTTTACTCCCCTCTACTTTATTTTTAGAGCGCTTATTCTACATACCACAGTTTCCTTGCAAATTTGAGCTCTACACCTTTTTTTTTTTAAGTTGTCTTATTTTATTGAGGAATCAAATTAGCGAGGAATCAGTCCAAATAAAAATAACAACTCGTCTTTTTGCCAACATTTTATTTGGACCGATTCCCTCGCTAATTTGAATCCTTAATATAATATTTTTACATTTGTATTGTGTTCTAACTGGTATTATAATCTACTTATAGTGTATATTGCTTTATTTATAATAACAAGAATAAGATATTTTGTGTTCACGTCGACCTCCAGCAGACGGACTAGTTCCATGCTGTACATTACTTGTTCGATGTATCATGAATATACCTTTTCTGAATTTTTAAATGAATTATTATTATTTTTGTGGTCACTAAAACCAATATAAATTCATATCTTATTTTATTTTATTTTTGTGTTATGATTAAAGGCGCGTCAACATCTGAGATTATTGGCGCCCGGAGCTTTTTCTTCAGTGCACTGCCGGCCTCCGGACAGTGTTCTGTCGTTAGTTAGATGTCTTATTTTAACTTTTGATCCAATTTTTTTGGTCAACTTAAAAAAATGTGTTGAAACAATCTTAATAGGGTATTCCTTCAAAGATTTGTCTCTTGATGCATTCAGTTGAGATTTCATTCAACTCGTAAAAACAATTGAATCCTTAATTTAACCGCCAAATTATGGAATAAATTTTTTTCTTCCAACGAAATGATCGATTTCCTCATACTTTTTTTGAAGTTTTATAACAGCATGTTTGATAGTCGTGTTTAAATAAGAGTGTTTGATGTAAATATTCAAAACCTTTTTACCTAAAGGGAGTGCCCAAAATTAGTGCGTAGTGTGGTGAGGCATTTTTTAAACTACGCTTTAATATAAGCGTTTTTTAAGAATTATTTGCCTGATGATTTGATTGTAAGCCGAGCGACTTTATTGGACGTTTCGACTTAATAAGGTTGTTATCAGTACTGTGTCACCTAGAGTTATTATTTTATTTTTATTTATAATTATATTATTTTAGTGATTCCTAAGTTATGGATAGAATGGAATAAATCTTTATTTCAATAAAAATATATACAAAAAATAAATAAATGAAGTGTAATGTACAAAATATTATAACCTTCATAACAGCGCTAGTAGAAAGGTTAAGATGAGAAGGTTAAGAACGCAGGAAAAAAGGAAAGGAAAAACCTGCAGCTACCCAAGTTATGGATAATATGGAGCAAATCCATTGGGAGAAAGTAGAAAAACACAATTAGTATCTCAACCAGTAGCCTGAGGAATCCTGGTTAAGTATACCACTGGGGCATAATGTTAGATTATACGAGGGTCGTTTGAAAAGTCCGTGCAAAAATAAAAACTACTTAATTTTTTGGGCTAAACCTTTTTTATTTTACAACATAGTCTCCTTTTAGGCTTATACACTTCGTCCAACGCTGCACTACTTTGTTGATCCCTTCCGAATAATAGGATTTGTCCAAGTCTGAAAAATAGTCATTCGTTTCTGCAATCACCTCCTCGTTTGAATAAAATCTTTTTCCCGCCAGTTATTTCTTCATATTGGGGAACAAATAGTAGTCCGAGGGAGCCAAGTCTGGAGAATAGGGGGGATGTGAAACGAGTTGGAACCCTATTTCCATTAATTTTGCGACCACAACTGCTGAGGTGTGAGCTGGTGCGTTGTCGTGATGGAAAAGGACTTTTTTGTGGGCCAATCGTGGGCGTTTTTCTTGCAGCACGGTTTTCAAACAGTCCAATAACGATGAATAATATGCACCTGTAATAGTTTTACCCTTTTCCAGATAGTCGATGAGGATTATTCCTTGCGAATTCCAAAAGACAGTCGCCATAATCTTTCCGGCCGAAGGAACGGTCTTCTCCTTTTTTGGCGCAGATTCCCCCTTGGTAACCCATTGTTTAGATTGTTCTTTGGTCTCAGGAGTGTAGTGATGTATCCATGTTTCATCCAAAGTGACGAAAGGACGCTTAAAGTCCTGCGGATTCTTCTGGAACAGCTGCAAACCGTCCTTGCAACACTTCACACGATTTCGTTTTTGGTCAAGCGTGAGGAATCGCGGCACCCATCTTGCGGATAGCTTTGTCATGTCCAAATGTTGATGCAAAATATTATGTACCCGTTCATTCGAGATGCCCACAGCACTAGCAATCTCACGCACCTTCACTCTTCTGTCATCCATCACCATATCATGGATTTTATCAATGATTTCTGGAGTAGTAACCTCAACAGGGCGTCCAGAACGTTCAGCATCACTTGTGTCCATATGGCCACTCCGAAAATTTTGAAACCACTTATAATCTCTTCTAATCGAAGGTGCAGAGTCACCATAATGTTTATCAAGCTTCTCTTTAGTCTCCTGAGGCGTTTTGCCTTTCATAAAGTAGTGTTTAATGAACACACGAAATTCTTTTTCGTCCATTTTTTGAAAATCACTCGACTTCCTCGATTCAAACGAATGCCAAACACAAAGAAATAGACCGATCTGGCTGAAACTTGGTGTGTGTTCTTCCAAGAGATGCTACTAACTAAACATAACCTCGATACGCGCCAGTGGTGCTATCTCTCTGACTTTGCACGGACTTTTCAAACGACCCTCGTATTACTACTAATACATCCTGAAGATGGCCTTATTTGGCCGAAACGTTAATGTTAGACATTTGAACTAAATGAAGTATTCGTCTATTAAACCCCAAGCAAAGCCTGACTGCTCTGTTGTGCAGAATAACCGTAAGAGTTGTATAGAAGATCAGTTTGGTTGGACACAGTTCTCTTAATTGACTTCCTCGGGCCCAGCACTTCTGAAGATAATTGCATCCAGAGTGCTTCCAGTGCATTCTGGGAATGTGTTTGTTGATCTCACGAATCCACACTTTATGCTTTAGGCATGGTACAACTTCTTATTATACGCGCAATTGGCTAAATAACTCTTTTTAGGGATCTTTTTTTGTTCAGTATACGTTGTCTTGTTGAAGAAAAAAAGGGCTCTGACAAAGGCTACTAAAAGTATAAACAGTTTACGATAAATAACATTTGCGTAGATAAAAATGCAAATTAAACATAAGCAGTGTTGTTGAGGAAGAAATGTTATTGGTTAAGTCAGGTTGTTGTAGCTCGTTTACATTTTTACAAGAAGGTAAGACAGTTTAATTAAAGGGTGACGTGTAAAAAGTGCATGTCGTATAGGGAGTAAAAGGAACGAAGTAGATTGGGGATGGAGGAGTGAGTTAAAAATCCCCAGACGTGGCCTAAATGAAGGGCATTACCTTGCTAAAGGCTGGCATTGGCTGGAAGGGACCAGGTTCTTTTGTTGGTGTCTGTTTTGTACTATTGTATAAGGAATATATATATAAAAAAAGGTGAACCAAGGAAAGGAGAGTAAGGATGAATGAGCAGTGACGTAGGGTTGGCAAGCGCGCCGGGGAAATAAGCCAAACAAGTGAACAACGGCTAAAGCCTGGTCCTGGACACATATCTTGCGCTGGGGAAAAAAAATTAACGCCACAAAGTTGTCAACTTTAGTGGCGTAAACTTAACATGGTCCAATTAGGGTTTCTGTCCGCCCCTCGACCAGGAGCTTTCTAGCCCTAGTGCAAACACCACCCCGAACATGCCTTCTGCCCTCGGCATCCCTTTAGCACTGCCCTACAAAAAAAAAAAGCAAGCACGCTCTCATTGCTTCTCTTTATGTCTTAATTAATCTTTTCTGCCAATTATCAGCCGTGCATTATTTGCATACATATTGGAAAGTGATTAGTGAATATAATACTTTATGTACAGATTATGATGGATGCATTCTACTGAACTTGTTTTAATGCTCAGTGTAGGATTAGTAACTTATTAATGCAGACTATACAGAAATTATTTGCAGTTTGTTAAACTTCAATAATTCTTTTTTGAGTTATGAGAACCGTCGAAGAATTCGTTTTCATAAACTATGTAAAGTAATGCCTACTTTGTTTTTTCAGGCGAGCTTTACGCCTAACCACCAAATTAGGGTCGCGGACGGAGACGATTAGCAAACATATTTTACTATAAAGTTCTCAAATTAAGCATTAAATAAAATTTAAGACCTAGAGACTGGGAATTGAACCCAGTACCCACACAATACATTTTAGCTTATCAGCTCGGCGCCATAAACAGTTTTTTAGATTCTCAAGAAATTATTTGTAAATGCCACTTTGAGGGGAAAAAAATTGAGAAGACTTAGTATGTATGCAAGGTGGAAACACTCATTAAAAGTAAAAAAATGTTTTTCTTAAATGATCAATTGAATAATAATAATTATTTTTGTTTGCGAAATTGTACCTGGTGTGTGTACCTCATTTTGGAGCCACCTGTAACTAATCAAAATTTACGGAAAATAGCGTTTATTTATTTATTTATTCCATTTAGTTAGTTTTAATTGTTCCATACTTAAAGAGGTTACACTTATGGTAAACAAGGAGACTGTAAAGGAGTCTTGTTATTGCAACCTATCATTTACCTCGCAAGTTCTATAGCTAGTGTAAACAAGGTTACCAGTTTGTGTAATTCGCTCTGGGAATGTTCAAATGAATAGCCAGCTATACTATTTTTTTTTTTTTGTAAATATTCCAGCAGTTATATTTTGTTTACAGGGAAGGAGGGCGTACTGAACCTTTACATTCTCTTCGAGGCAGTAGTTTGCTGTGCGAACATGGAGATCTCATGTACAGTCTGGAATTAGACCAAGAGCCAACACCGTAAGTTGAATTAATTTCATAATTATGATTTTTGATAATGCAGGAGTAGCACAAGGTTTCTCGTTAGCAATTACGAACATTGTCTTACTTCCTTACAAATAAACAAAGTGTTTGAAAGTGAGCATTTGCTTAATTTTTCATTTTATTGCTTGACTATTTACAATTTAATTCCTTTATTTTTCTTTTCTTGCATTAGTTTGTCATTTCGCCGCTAGCCGGTCATCTCCAAAACTTTACTTTTGTTAGAAAATTCATCTTAGCTTTATATAAATTATCCTATCATTTGAAAATTCATATCCTAGTAAAACGTAAGTTATATTTCTAAATTTTACAATTTCATTATTTTACATTCAAAAATTTATTTTAATTTTTTGTATTTTCTTAAAAATCAAGGAGTTACTGCATCAGAGTGGCCACCTACCTTCTGATTTGAGTAGCTTAACCTCAATATTTGTAGTTTCATGTAGTCTCACAATATTTTGATTAAATAATCTTGTTTGTTTGTACTAACCACGCAAATAATGATCTGTGATTTTGTTGAATTCTCTTCTTATTAAGGGAGAATTCTGAGTAGAAGTTGGCTTCTTTCCAAAAAAAATATATATGTATATATATTTTTATTACAGTCAGCCTGTATTGAAGCTAAAACTTTGAAGCAGATAAATAGTTTGGTAAATTTATAAATAGTTTTCATTAGTTCAAATCTTAACGAAACTTAATTATAACAATTACAATTAGCTGGAGCGTAATTATATTTCAATGGAAATTATCAAGTTTAGTTTGTTAGCGTAGGAGTTACCTCTTTTTGTGTACAAGACAAGTAAAGCGAATGGGAGTTTATACCCCCTTTCTGCTATGCGAATAATAGTTTGGGAGTTAATTAATGTTATTCAATTAATTCTCTCTTTAATTGATTAAGTATTAAAGTGAACACACTCTCTGCTGTTAGAGTTACCCTATCTCCCGTTAGCTGCTGCCGGTATCTTCTGGATGGTTGAACAGCACAGTCTTACTGCTATTTGAGCGCCAGAGTGAGCGTGTGCTAGGATTTTGCAAGCTTGCGGTGTTGAAATAAAGTAAATACTTTGCGCTCCTTTCTAAATGATTCTAACAAAAACATTTTACATACTTTACTTGATGTATTTTCTAATTAGTTTTCTTACTTTACCCACCTTCTTCTCCAGTAAACTTTACTCTTCCTTATCATTTTAAACATTAATATATAATCTTTTGTCTATAAAATTTGTTTAACTAGACCTACTAAGTTATTTATTGTTACCTTTAACAATAAGTGCTAAACCGTTTATTATTTTTATTTATTTATTTTTAAGATGGGTATTTTGGTAAAACAATGGTTACGATAATGAATAGAATGCGAGCAAACCATGGTATTTGTCGGTCGTATTTGTTTAGAATAGGGAAATTGGCCTCTCCTCTTTGTAGGAGATGTAATGAGACGGAAGATTTTGAACACGTGGTGATGGTCTGCCCTAGATATAATAAAGAAAGAGAAAAGTTTTTTAACGAAATCTCGAGATATTGCACTGTTCCCCTATATTTTAAGGAGATAATATTCTCAAATAATATCTATGTATATTCGTCTTTGATAGAATTTATTAAACAATACAATATTTAACATACAGTTAGTTGTTGATTAGTTAATAGTGTAAGCACTGATACCAAAAAAAAAAAATAAAAAATATTTATTTTTAAATAATTTAAGACGCGTCAACATCTGTGGTTATTGTGTCCAGAGATTCTTTCAGTGCACTTCCAGGCCTCCGGACAGTGTTCTCTCGTTACAGACAACACTGTCCATCACCGGACAGTGAGCTGTAGAAAGCTCCTAGGAAGAGAAAATCTAAGGGCCAGGAGCTGGATTCGAACTCGGGACCACCGCGTGGGAATCCAATATGTTAAGCGCGTAGCTAATCCCTTCCCTTATTATTATTATTATTATTTATGGTATTATTATTTTTTTTTTTTTTGGCGCATCAACAGTTCAGGTCATTAGCGCCCGGAGCTTTTTCCAGTGCATTGCCGGCCTCCGGACTGTGTTCTCTCGTTACAGACAACACTGTCCATCACCGGACAGTGAGCTGTAAGAAGCTCCTAGGAAGAGAAAATCTAAGGGTCAGCTGCTGGATTCGAACCCGGGACCTCGGCGTGGGAGTCCAGTATGCTAACCTCATAGCTAATCCCTTCCCTTTTATGTTTTTATTATTATTACTATTAATGGTATTATTGTTAGTATTTTTATTTTTATTTATATCTCCTTAACAAAAACTTACCAGTTTAAATAGTTAAGTATAGGGCTTGATTAAACGCCAAAAGGTACACAAATCAGCAAGTACCTATCATTTCAAACATACTACAGCTCGTTAATAATTTCAGCCATTTTCAGAAACGTTTTGAAAAAGCTTATTTTATTTAAATTTGTTTCTAATTTTTCGCCATTTTTATAAAAGATTTCTCTAACTATTAAGTTTTTCCGAGAACAGTGTCTTAATGCATCCTTTCAGAAGATATTTAAAAAAAAAGAATCCATTGTACTTTTAAAAATATTTTTACTGCATTAAATTTTCATTAATATTTTTATTACATTTTATTGCACATCACAGACCCTTATGCTGGCCATTTTTTTTTATCAATAAAATATTCTCTCCTAATATAAAAATTCAGTTTATATTATGGCTTAATAAATGTCAGGCATTTTAACTTAACTCTGTTCCCAATTAATCTTTTTTTTATCTTTACTATGCTCTTTATTTTGAATAGTCATCAGTCGACCTCGCAAACCCTACTCAAATCACACGCACATTGAAATAGTAAAAGATAAAGCAAGAGTTTTTCTATCACTGTTAAAATTTGAATCCACTTTTGAATGGCTAATAACCAATAAATACCTATTTGTATTAGTAATTCATTTCTAAATTATAAACAAATGAAGCCCCTTTAATTAAATATTTATATTTTTATTATTTTGTTTCCAAATATGACGTAATGAAGTTTCAGTTTGTTTCAACTCTCGAAAAGAGGAACTATTGGAGCCTGCAGATCTTCGAATTAGAGTTCTCAGTGGTTGTAGAAATTCTGAGGGTTTCTGGTTTTTTCAAATTCTCTTCCATTTGTCAAAAACAGAATTAATGTACTGCATTTCATTTATGTGCCATCAGATGTCTCGCTGTAAGGATTTGATAAAAATGTATTTTATTTAAATTCATCTTAAGGGCTTACTGAAAAGGCTGTAAAATTTAGATATTTCTACTTGTTATTTTTGCCGTTATTAATAAAAGAATGTTTTAAGAATGTAAAGTGAAGTAGCATGGGAGATGTTTATACGATGATTACAAACAGAAGTAATTAGATGCTTGCATAATATTAAAAGTGATTTACAATGAGGTTAATAGCCTGGTGTTGGGGTCTCTCTCTTCTCAACACACTCTTTAACTCTGAGTGTCATTATGTAAATGTTTAAGTTGGCTAAAGTGAGTCCCCTTCTCACTTCTCTTTCTAAACATCATTCTCTCACTTCACCATCGTTTGACATCTTCCTTTTACCTCCCAGCTTTAAGTGTAGCTGTGGAGTTGTACATAGTAACCAAATGCAGATCAATATTTCCATTATTTAGTTTCAATTTTTTTAAAAAAAACACAATTAATATTTAATTTTCAGAATTTGCTTCTATTTTACATAGTAGATTTCATAACTCATCACCAAAATATAGGAGTCTTCCAACCCCCCCCGTGTTCGCAGGCCTGTTTTAGCATATTGCACAATTAATATGATATTAGGGTGATGACAGTTTTCAGAGTGGTTTGTATAACGTCCACAGGATGGGGAGAGACAGAGGATGTTATGCTAATTTATCTGTGCAGTTCCCCCAGGCTTCGTTGCTGCTTTCTAGTGCGTACCGTTGGGAGGTGTGCAGCCAGTGGTTAACTCTTTAAAATATTTCACGAAAGAATAGATCCTCATATTATTATTATCTTACGAGGTCTGTAAATTAAGTAATGAGACTATTTTTTTGAAAATTTTTTATTCAAAAAGAATTACAATTCTATATTGTCACCTTCAAAATAACTTCCTTCTGAAGCCAAACAGCGCTGGAGACGTTTCTTCCACTCCTCATAGCAGTGCTCGAACTCCGATACTGGAATAGCCTTCAGCTGGTCGGTTACAGCCGTTTGCAATGTTTTCGACTGTGAGGTGATTTTTCAACTTCGGGAAGAGAAAAAAGTCACAAGTGTCATTACTGGTGACGAGTCTTGGGTGTTTGAGTACGACCCAGAAACCAAGCGCCAGAGCATGGAGTTGAGCACACTTCATCCTCTCCATGGCCCAAAAAAGCAAGTATGGCGAAGTCGAGGATCAAATGCATGCTGATTTTGATATCCACGGAATCGTCCACAAAGAGTCAATCAAGGTCAAACGGTCAATCAACACTTTTACCGAGAGGTTCTTGAAAAACTTCGAAAAAGCGGTCATTCGTGTGAGACTAAACATCAATAACAAGTGGGTGTTGCATCACGATAATGCTCCTTGTTACCCAGCAATTTCAATAAACCAGAGTTTTTGGCCAGTAAAAACATTCCTGTGGCTCCTCAGCCTCCTTATTCGCCTGACTTGAGTCCTTGTGACTTTTTTCTCTTCCCGAAGTTGAAAAATCACCCCAAAGGAACTCATTTTGGGACAGTCGAAAACATTTAAACGGTTGTAACCGACCAAGCTGAAGGCTATTCCAGTATCGGAGTTCGAGCACTGCTATGAGGAGTGGAAGAAACGTCTCCAGCGCTGTGTGGCTTCCGAAGGAAGTTATTTTGAAGGTGACAATATAGAATTGTAATTCTTTTTGAATAATTTTTTTTTTTAAAAAATCAGTCTCATTACTTAATTTACAGACCTCGTATATTAATTATGGCGACTTTGTCACCGGGCGGCACTGTACCCCAAGCAATGCACAAAAAAGAAAAGAAAAGAAGTCTGCCTAAGCCGACTGCTAAAAGGAGATAGGTTCCTTTCTTCGTAAGGTACAGTGTTGATGCATCGGTCGTTTTGCTCTCTGACCTCTTAAGATCGCAAACTAACGATTGCAACAACCAACAGTACATTAGAGGCAGTTTCCCCTCATCTTGTTATTACAATCTTTTGGCATACTAAGTCCACATCCTGTGGAAATATTTTCTGAGCTAGGACATTTTCCCCATACAGAGGGGGCATTGTTGTTCTGAAAGCTTGGATGGACAGTCAGTCTGATAGCAGGCAACTAAAACTAGAAACCCAGCAGGAAAAAGAAAAATGGTCCTTCCGTTTTTTCGTAACCATTTCATGAAGGAAATAGCTCTTCTCGTCAAAGGCGACTTTAATGAATTAGTTTCATTCTTTGCAAAAACAGTCGCTTTCTGTTAAAGAAACAGTCTCATTATTAAAGAACATCCTGGATTGTTTGTATCATGTAAAAAAAAGTGCAGATAATTATACACCACTTTTATTTATTATTATTATTATTATTATTATTATTATTATTATTATTATTATTATTATTATTATTATTATTATTTGCTAGTCACTAAGTAATATAAACTGCTTTCAGTGTTGTTGCAATCACTAAAGAAGAAATGCAGATACTTTCAGGGTTTTATGCTGTAGATAAAGAGGTGACTGTGACTTATGGGCCAAATGGAGAAGTTATCGACACCAATCCAAGTAAGTCTCAATTATCTCTTTACTTGCCCTTGAATTGACCTTTGCGGAAAAAATGATTGTTTCTTTTAGTAAATAATCTATTGATTATTTAATGTTATAAGAGGAATTCACTTCAGTAGTGTGACTTTTTTGAGATATAATTTTTTACAGGAAAGATACTCTGTTATAGAAATAGTAACAATAGTTCCGTAGTAATTCCAGTTGCTGAATTTAGTTGAACCACAAATCTTGTATTTACGAGGTGTGTTCAAAAAGTAACGGGAATTTTCGTTTTTTGAAAAAAATATTTATTTATTCATCTACATTAATATTGTCGCCTTCAAAGTAGTCCCCTTCGCATACAATACACTTGTGCCAGCGCTTTTTCCAATCCTCGAAACACTTCTGAAACTCGATCTTTGTGATAGCTTTCAGCTCTTTCAGCGATTCGCTTTTAATGTCATCTATGCTTGTAAAACGACGGCCTTTTAATGTTCTCTTTATGTTTGGAAATAGAAAAAAGTCACATGGAGCCATGTCTGGCGAATATGGAGGCTGGGGCATCGTTAAAGTTTTGTTTTTGGCCAAAAATTCACGAACAAGCAATGAAGTGTGAGCAGGTGCATTATCGTGGTGCAAAATCCATGAATTGTTTTGCCACAAATCCGGGCGTTTTTTCGGATTGCTTCACGCAAACGGCGTTGAACTTGTAGGTAGTACTCCTTATTGATTGTTTGACCATGTGGCAAGAATTCATGATGCACTATGCCATTAAAATCGAAGAACACAGTGAGCATAACCTTCACATTCGACCGCACTTGTCGAGCCTTTTTCGGTCTTGGCGATCCAGAATGCTTCCACTGGGACGATTGAGCCTTAGTTTCGACATCATATCCGTAAACCCATGTTTCGTCACCTGTTATAACACGTTTCAGTAGATCCGCATCGTTGTCGACTTCATTGAGTGACTCTTGAGCAACTTCCATTCTCCGCTGTTTTTGTTCGAAATTCAACAATTTTGGAACAAATTTTGCTGCCACACGTTTCATACCCAAAACATCCGAAAAAATTTCATGGCATGAGCCAATTGATATGGCAACATCATCAGCGACTTCTCTGATTGTGATTCGGCGATCGTTCATAACCATTTCTTTCACTTTTTTCACGTTTTCATCGGTTGTTGATGTGCTTGGACGTCCAGGTCGTTCGTCATCTTCAACGTTTTCGCGGCCATCTTGGAAACGCTTATACCACTCGTAAATCCTTGTTTTACTCATAGCAGACTCACCATATGCCTTTATTAACATTTCACACACTTTATTTCATTTTTTACGCAAAATTTAATACAAATTCTTTGATCCATTTTTTTTAACAAACAAAAATCGCCAAGCTCGAAAAACACGTCTAACCTTAACGGCTGCCACTTAAGAAGTAAACAATGAATATTACTGAAAATTTTATCGTACTTCAGGGGCATGTGTACCAACATAATAAAAAAAAAAATTTTACAATCAGACTCTCCAAACCCGCGAAATTTAAAAATTCCCGTTACTTTTTGAACGCACCTCGTATATGTGCAGAGGGTTTTTATGATATTGCTTTAAATTGGTCTTTTGTTGTTTAAGGGTCATTTCAGCATCTCTTAAGTACTTTCGTAGCATCGATTTAGGCATAGTCTTCTCTGTGTTGTTTATGGATTCCTTGATGGATGCTTTTCTGACTATAGTCTAAAGTCGGTATGAAGGTCTCCTGGGATACGATTGGAGGGAAGATGGTATTATGAACTGTAAACTGTTTACATTGTTAAGGTTATAATTCTGAAAGAATCAGGGCCTCCTCAATCAAATTTGCTCTATCAAGAGCCTTTAATCGCCACCTTCGCACAACCCATTTTTCTTAAATCCCCTTCTACGTCTTCAAGCTAGGTCAGTCTTGGCCTACCTCTTCTTTTGACGCCTCCGGGGGCCTTCCATATTAAGAGGCGTTTAGGGATTCTGTTCACCACCATCCTCTCCACATGTCCTAACCAACTCAATCTTCCTTTTTTTTTTTTTAATGCATGCAACGATGGTCTGCTTCTACATAGAGAGTTTGCAGTTGGTGCGGATTCTCCATCTTTTTCCCTTGTATACAGGACCATATATCTTCCTCAAAATTTTCCTTCCCCCATAGTTTCAAGGGCAATCTTATTCTCTCTTGGGTCAAAACCCAGCATTCGCTTCCATAAAACACTACCGGTCAAATTGGGGCCTTATACAAAAGAAGCTTCGCTTTTTTAGAAGGGGTTCTGAAACATAATATTTTCTTTAATGCGAACAGGCGCCTTGTTCCTTGCCACTTCGAAAGCCGGTCTATTAAGGAGTTCATGTAGATCTAAATGGTTCTGTAGGCGATTTTAGAGCTATGGCTACAAAACACCATTTTCATCTCCAGGATTCAGGATGGGTGAATGATGGTGAGGCTGACTGCGACATTTCCTTGTGGAACACCAGCTAGGATCTGAAAAAAACATAAGATTTGGAGAAACCAAATCAGACCCCCAGAATAAACTATTTAATAAGAAAGTCTTCAGAATTATGGTAGATGTAATTGGGTCCTGCAGTGTTGGATAATATCGTTGTTTTCACCCATTATCAGTGTGATGTCGTTAACAATGCGATGATATTAGCGGACATTGAAGTGTGGAGATCGTAAGAGCAATCTGGGAGGAAATCCTAGAAAATGAAGAAACCGTTGAGGATAAGCAAAACTAATAATTGATGTCATGTTTTCTACCAACCGATATTAGTTGCAATAATAATTCACCATTCGTCTAGCAATGTGTTCGTTGTCCAATTAGTAGTAATCCTGACGGACACTGCCAATTGTGGTTCACCAATAAAGGTCATGGGTTATCACTTATAGACTGTCAGTACTTCAGCCGTATGTAGAATTATATCAGGAACTGTGGAATTATTGGTGAGCGGGATAATTAGGGCTTTGGTTTGGAAGGGCCTAGACTTATAGAAGTAGTAGTGGGATCTTAAGGCTTAAGATGGTTTTGGGGATGTGAAAACCCCAATTGACAGCAGATTTTTGATTAAACCAGTTCAATAGTTCCATTTAATTCTCAAATTATTGAACATCTTGTCTTTACGCCAAGGATCTAGGGAATCAAAGCATATTATAGTAAGTTTGCGAGCTACTCAAATTTTTTTGTTCAGTTTACACTGGCTGGCTACCTTGCCTTACTTTACAATCTCTTAATAAGTTGTGTATAGGATTGTCTATTATCTATTTCTCAAATAATGGCGCCTTAAATGATTTCTACTTCATACTCATTTGCTAGCCGGTCAAGATTTAATTTAAAAATTCGCCCAAGGATCTTTCCAAGATCCTGCAGGCTTCAAGGTCTTTCTAAAAGTTACTTCTAGACAATTTGTTCAGTTCTTCCACTTATTATGTAGACTTAAATAGAGTTGCAAGTTTGACCCCAAATTTTAATTTTTCTCTATTTCCTACTAAAGGTGTTTCAGTAAGGGTGCGTTCCACTAAGCGCTCACAACGATTAAAATATACCTTCAGCCGCGTTCCACATGACGACCGCGGTCATAGTGGTCGTGGCGAAAACGTCACTAATGAAGGTCATTATTTTCGCTCACGCGAAGCTCACAACGCCCCACCTTAAGAGCTGTTTCGAAGTGGGAGTTCCGAAATTTGGCGCAATTTTTAAAAGAAAAGATGGCGACCGAAAAAATTATATCATGTGAATGAAAGTATTATCTCACATAAATAATTGAATGTATGACTCGAAAGTAAAAAAAAATAATAAAGTGAAAAATTACTTATCCCTTTAGATACTAAATCACTGAATAACGACCAATTATACTTTGGTAGTTAATAATACGTGGCCTAAGTTTTTGCTTTTCACTATTGCGATTTTGTAAAATTGCATTCCACTCTTCATTGGAACTAGATGAAGAACTTTCTAAAGCATTATTATTTTGCATTAATAAATATCCAATTGTTGCCACAAAAGACATTTTAATTTTATTTAAACGTAAATTTTATAAATATTCCACGAAAATCATACCAATTTACACATATCAGAGTGGAGAAGTTACCCAGCGGTAACACTCCAAAAACATTCTAAATTCCACTGACTTTCGTCATCATAGAAGAGATCTGGAAGTGTTGTCTGGAAATGTGCTGGAAGATAGAAGTTGTACCAGAGGATTGTGATGAGATTGAATGTTAAGATGGAATTTTCTGTAACGTGTTTTCAGCAACTTGTGTGACGAAAGGAATGTTCAAATCTGTGTGAATGATTTGATTGGTGACGTAGGAAAGGAGCGTTTACTATAGAGCGAAGAGTTTTAGATTGCAAGGACTGGATCCTTTGCAGATTTGAGCGTTTGGTTGAACCCCACAGTTCGATGCCATAAGCCCAGACTGGCTTTAATATACTTTCATATATAAGTCTTATGTTGAGTGAGTTTTGATCTGTTGTCGAGTAGACTTTTCAGTTGTCGGAAGCGTCTGTTGAGTTCTGTTCTCTTAGGTCGAGTATGAGGGTTCCATGTAAGTCTTCTGTCAAGGTAAAGTCCAAGATAGCGGACTACGTTGACTGCTGGTAAAGATTAAATTGTAAAAGACAGGAGGAAGAGTGATGCGTCGAAGAGTGAAAGTAATGTTTTGAGATTTTGTTTCGTTCAGTTTGATAGCCCATTTTTTGAACCATTTTTCTAAGGAGGTGAGGTGAGACGGGGTTAAAATTAAAAAACAACCTCTTCAAGCTTCTGACTTATTTTCGAGGTCGCCATTTGTAATGTTTACATACAAACGGTTAAAACGCCCTCACAGCCCATTCCACTTGAGTTTTCGATTGTAACGCTCGCAAGCATGTGGAACGGGCAAAACTGCGGTCGTGATCGTTGTGAACGCTTAGTGGAACGCACCCTAAGTAAAGGCAATTTTTCCCGATTTTCTTTAACCTTTATATTCTATTTCCCTTAATAGCGTTAACAAATGTTTATCGCATTAATTTGGAGCTCATGGGAGTTCATGTTTAAGCATCCTGTGAAAGTGTCGCTTCAAAACAATTACATCCACTCGTTACTAGAATTCCAAATTTGAGGAAACAAGTTTTAACGAAAGTATAAATGTTTTGTATGAACTTTATTTAAAAATAAATAAATTAATAAAGTCAATATCCTTTCTCGTTAAGCACTCATTCTGTTTCTCTTCCTGCAATAATTTTAACTGTAGGAAACGCCAATTTCATGAAAAAAAAGATCCATTTCTAGAGAATAAAAGGTTCCCCAGTATTTCTTTGTGAACCGATCTGAATAACTTAATAATATTTAGTACTAATTATTTGTGGAGGAGAAGAGGAATGTTAAAGCAAACGATAAATATTGTCACAACTGTGTGCCCGAGAGATAAGAAGATTACATTTTGAAGGATAGATCTTTGCCTTTCTGGCACAACTGACACAATTCGTTTTATGTTCTGAAAAAAAGAATGCAAAAACAAAATTTACTGAAGCATCATCTGTTTTCAGAACATGTAATGAGTTCTGTTTTGTATGTTGATTGCAAATTTTTTTTTCAATCCAGTTAAAATTTATTGTTTCCCTTTATGTATAAGGAAGAAAGAGGTTATAAAATGAGAAGTTGTGACTATTTTTGAAAGCGTGTTTTCAAAAATGTAAAAATTGCAGAAGTACCTATTTCACTTAACCTTTAACCCGATTGGGGTTTCATACCACTGTTTTTGACAATGATTATGAAAACTACATACAAAACTGTGAAAAATGACGTCAACCTCGTTCCGATATCCCTAATATTAGTCGAGATATTTAAGATCAAAGTTACAATTTTATCTAATTCCTGATCGGTTTTCAATATTAATTTTCCACCGGAAATACACGTTTTGGGAGGTCCTCTGACTGCAGAAAATGTTATTGGTGACGTAAGGAAAAAATAATAATAAGAATTGAAGATTTTAAAAAATGTAGTGTAATGTAATGGTTGTGGGTGAATCAGGATAAATTTGTTTTTGTCATCAAATAAAAGCAATCATCACATCATTTTAATGCACCCAGTATGCAAAACTTCTTGACCTATGATTACGGTAAGAATATCTTGCTTGATGATTGCTTTTATTTGATGATAAATAGTTATTTATTTAACAAGTGCGGAAAGTAGTACTTTTCCTCACGCGAGGCAGGGTTTGCACGCACGAGCGAGCGAAGCGAGGCGAGTGCAAGTGCAAATAGCCGAGTGTGAGGAAAATACTTTACACTCGAGTTAAATATTATATTTTTTCTGCAACCATTTATTAACTAATAAAATTAAAAATTTCATTTTTCCAGTCTACAAAAAGTAATTTATTTATTATAAACATTTATTGTTATATTACAATTATTTACATTACTTACGTATTTACATTACTTATTACATTTTCTGCTGTTTCTTTTATTGATGGAGGAGTGTTTTCTAAACAGGAATCACTAGAATCCATTTTAAATTTCTATAAGGTAACACTATAACCTTTTTAACTGTTATAATTAAAAATATCTAATTATTTATTAAAGTATTATTTTTATTTCTATATTCCTTTCAATTTTTATTTTATTTTTTAATGTTCGTTTTTTAATTATTTAGTTACGTTAAATAAGCTTATTAAAGTTTTACAGAAAATATTTATGTTAATAACAAAACTTCTTATATCAAGGAAGCACAATAAAGTTTTTCCACTCACTAGTGAGGAAAGTGACACTAATGGGAATTTTTCCCCACTAGTGTGGGAAGTTGGGCATTACACAGCTGATTTTAATTGAGTAATGACAACTTCCCTACATGGTTGCAGAAAAACAAATTTATTCTGACCTCACCCACAACCATTACATTACACTACACGTTTTAAAATCTTCAATTACCTACTATTACATTTTTTACTTTGCGTCACCAAAAACATTTTTTACAGACAGAGGACCTCCCAAAACTTTGTGGTGGAAAATTAATATCGAAAACCGATCACGAATAGATAAAATTGTTACTTTGATCTTAAATATCTCAAATAATATTAGGGATATCGAAACGGGGTTAACGTCATTGTTCACAGTTTTTTATGTAGTTTTCATTATCATTGTAAAAACTAGTGGTCCTTAAAAAACCCCGATCAGGTTTTTGGCCGTAACTCCGCCAAAAATGAAGATACAGCATCGGGGGGTGGAAAATTTGAAAACTAGACCAAAAAAAAAAAAAACAAACATATAGTTTAGATTAGATTAGATTGGACTAGGGCGGCCTCAGGGCCTACGCCACTGCGACCCCTTTGGGTCTATTGTGGCTCCCCTAACTTTAAAGCTCACCCTCCAGACCTGTCCTTTTAATTAGACTCTTAATGCTGGAGAGCGACTCTTGGGTAAAGCTCACAGGCCTTGGTTTTTCCTCCCCGAGAAGTAACATCCTTAGCCAAACAAGCCCCTCACACTGGCACAACACGTGCAGTGCTATTTCCTCCTCTTCCTGACAGAACCTACAGAGGCTATCATCTGCCAGGCCCATGCGATGCATGTGTTTTCTGAGTCTGCAGTGGCCAGTTAATAGACCTACAATCATCCTGATAGCCCCACGGCCTTGGCGGATTAATTCTGCAGTCAGCCTCGGCGAATAGCCTTTAATAAACTCCTTCGCCTGTCTCTGTCCAGTGGTGGCAGACCACCACTCCTGAGACCTACTCTGCACCTATAAGTTGATGGTCGCAGTTTTAATACACTTCGGAACCCCAAAACAGGGCTCCGGGCCAACGAAGTATCTCGCAGAGCCTTCCCGGGCCAATAAATCTGCCGCTTCGTTACCCTTATGTCCTGAATGACCAGGTACCCGGACCAGAAAGACCTTATTTTGGTCACTAATTTCCTTCAGGGCACCCAGACAGTCCCAAACCAGTTTTGAGTTAACCTGATAGGAACTAATTGCTCGTAGAGCAGCCTGACTATCCGAGAAAATTACGACTTTAGAATTAATAATTCCTTGCCCTTCAATCTCGGTAGCACAGAACCTAATTGCAGCCAGCTCAGCCTGAAAAACTGTAGCTAGCTTCCCTAGGCTAACCGAAAAGCTACATTTCGGCTTCACCCCGTACACTCCCGCTCCAACTCCCTCCTCCATCTTGGAGCCATCAGTGTACCACATTGAATCTCCCACCACTGAGGGTCCATGTCTCCAAGCCTCCCGGTCTCCAATACAGACTTTGAACGGCTTGTCGAAGTTATATTTGGGAGTCATAGAATCCGAAGGCAGGCCCAAAATAGAATCGGCCTCCAGCTCCTCATATAACTCTTGATATGCTCCTCCATGCCTGACGGTATTAGGAGCTTGTCCTTCCATAAGCCTAACGACAACGGCCCTTGCAACGCCTTGAATATATATGTGCAATGGGGGCAGATTTAACAAAACCTCCAAGGCCGCAGTAGGGGAGGTCCTCATGGCACCAGTGACACTCAGGCAAGCTAGCCTTTGAATACCACTGAGCGCCCGGACTCCACCCACCTGCAAGGTTTTTGCCCACCAAGCCACCGCCCCATGTGACACCATGGGTCTTGAACATATAGTTTACTTCGTGGGTTTTTTCGAAATTCCGCTTTCCTAAAATGTTATTAGCGATTGGTGCGTTTTAAATGGATCACCCTGTATTATAGAGAAAGATTATGGCAAATTTAGGAATGATGAGAGTATTTTGTAGGTTATGCTTTCGTAATTATGCAATATAAAGGTGTGTCAGAAATAGATTGACCAATGAACCACCTCAGTTCAATCTTAAGAATAACTACGTCCCCAATTTGGACCAGATTATGACGAACTATTATCAAAACACTCGCCGCTTCATGCATCGCAGTAGTTTAATTTTGATATTATAAAAATGTCTTACTCACTTGCCTTATTATTTTTTTTTTAATAAAAAAAATTATTACGGCCCGTCACAATTATTCCTTTTAATTTTTGGCCCGCTCCTACAAAAGATTGCCAATCATTGGTCTATACTATACCAAAACTTATGCAACTTTTTCCCAGCCGTTTTATAGCGTATTCAGAGTATTCGTTGAATACAATGATTGCAGAACTCTTGCTCCATACGAAAGCTTATTATCTAATTATAACATCTTCAAGATTTAAGTCAGTTTCAGTTTGTCATTATGTTAGTAATTAATTATACTTTAGTATCTCTCACGCCGTGACATATCTCCTCTAAATCCAGAAAACTGATTAAATAAACTGTGAATATTCAAGTTAATTGTAACTCGAACAGATTACAAATGCATCATTAGATGCAGGTTTTGTGTGCATGATACATGTGTGCGTCGTCTTGAGTAAGCCGTTTGTATGTATATGTGTGAATGTAAGACCCAAATGATAACTGGGTACTCTTTAGTTTCTCCTAAGAGAGTCTCTGTCTACCTCTAAATGGGCTTTCTATGCTAATCTAGAAAGCTCTTTGGATCCTGAAACTAATGATCTTTCCTCACTAATACAAGCACAATCTCATATAATAATACACATTTCTCTTCTTGTCTTTATACGTATTTACCCATATCTATCTTTTCCAAACATTTACTTCCGTTATCAATCTCTGGTAATAATTAACATGTTCATCTGCTTCTTTTAAACTTTTTTTTCTTTATTTAATATGTAGATATTCTTCTTTTTTAATTCGTACCATCTATCAAATTGTTATTCATTAAGCATTAAGCATTAAGGATATTTCTACACTTTTTTGAAAAATTTTTCAATTACCTATCCTTTTTACACCTGTTGTTTGAAATTAGTTTACTTACTTTTTACTTTTTTAATTAATCTATTCAAATTTTATTAATAAAAATTCAAATTATGTCTACACTGTGAGTAAGAGGAAACACAATTTATTTTTTAAAACGATTTGCCCTTCATTATATCCATTGAACAACAATAATAAATGCTCTTGTACATGTAAATTCGGTAAAAAGTTAGAAATTTTATATAGAAACGAGATAAATTTGCATTGGAGGTAGGTAGGTGATAGGGATATTATCAAAAGTCTACCCAAAGCGTAGAAGAAAAGAGAGGATGGTGCCCGAATGACCAGCAACTCTCTTTCTTCCGCGGACTAACTTCGAGGGTTGAAGACGGAAGATATGCTCCAGTGTCCCTCGGCTTCATTTCACTTCTCAGTAGAAGCCGTAAAGGTTTTAGCGAGGGAAGAGCAGGTGCTAATCCTAGCACGAGAGGTTTTTAGATGACGGGTGCTGATGACCAAGTTAACGATGCGCCCTGAGCTGGAAGAAGCGGAAGCACTACGAACTGACTAGTTTTCGAAAGTGAAATTTGATCGAATTAAAGTATTTGCACGCAATTTGAGTCCACAAAATGTTGCTTTTTTTAAAATTGCTCTTTCAGGAACTATTTCTAAACATGTTATTGAACTTTAGTTTTTGGGGCGATTTCTTGAAAACCACAATAGTTACTCTAAAATGCTGCGGTTCAAGAGGATCTTGACCTTTTTTATTACAGCATTTCATCCTTCGAGTTCGCACTCTGTCAATTTCCTGAATGTTAACAAAACTGTTTTCTTAATCTAGCCTCTGACACTAAGATTTCATTGATCCATTCTTTAGAGTGATGACCTAGTCACCGTATCCTTTGGTCTTCATTACTACCATACTTTCTGGCTCAATTAACTCGTATCTCTCCTATTTTGATCCAGTTTGTGCTATTTTTCGTTTTACCATTTCAGCGCCGAAGATTTGAATGAAGAATTTTTTTATTTTCCAGTAGTCTAAACGTACTTCATTTCCTTGTTGGGTGGATCCAAATTTCAGAATTACTGGTGCTTTTCTGGATAAACTTCTACCCTTCAGTGGGTGCCACAATGATGCAGGACATCTACGAGATGTGGCTATTAAATAACGAGAATATTGCTGTAAAACATTTTAATTTAAATTTAAACATATTTAGTTCCTAATTGGTAGTTGGACGTTAAGCACCGCCTGAAAAAATAGGCGATTACTTTACTTTACTTTTTACATATTTAGTTATTATCACCTTCAATATACACCCCTCCCCTATCCCTACATCGCTCCATGCAAATTTACCTTTGTTCGAAACATTGTAGGAAGTCTTTTTACTGTGAACTCCTGCATGACGCGTGCCGCTTTTTCTTTCACAGCTTCAACGGACTGAAATCGTATTCCTTTTAATGCAGATTTGACTTTGGAGAACAGATAAAAATCATATGGGGCCAGGTCAGGCGAATAAGGCGGATGGCCTAAAACTGGGATGTTGTACTTGGCTAGAAACGTCTTGACAGACAATGCAGTGTGAACCGGCGCGTTCTCTTGATGGAGAACCCGTGACAATGTTCTTCCACAAATCGGGTCGTTTTTTCCTTACTCTTTCACGGGGTTGAGCAAGCACCTCACGGTAATAATGTTGATTAATCATAATCAATATTTTCATCCGTTTTGGACGTGGAAGGGCAACCCGGGTGGTCATCATCTCCAACGTCTTCTCGGCCATTTTGGAAACGCTTGAACCATTCAAAAACTCGCGCGCTTGATTAACATTCATCGCCATAAACTTCTTTTAATAAAAGATAAGTTTCAGTAGAGGTTTTACCAAGTTTCATTTGAAATTTCACGACAATTCGTTGCTCTACTACATGTGTAGTATCTTGTTTTCGGCAAAACGAAACTAACACCTCTTACACAAACGACGGTTTCGGTCAGACAGATTTCTCTACAAACACGTGAGTCGCTGCAATCGAAAGTGAAGGCTTTACGCTGCACAGCTGTCGGTCGTTAGGGTTTGGCGCATGCATAGTTCTTCTGTAGCAGCATCAGTCTCGTTATTTAGTAACTACACCTCTTTGGATGTCGTTTACCAGCTAATTTTTACTGGAGATAATAGATAAACCCCATGTATTTCGGAAACCCCCTTCAAGAAAATGGTTTTCTATATCTTCTGTACCTCCTTCAGGTCTTCTGAGTCACAGCTCTTGTTTATCTTCACCCTAAAACATTAATACCGAGCAATTATCATTAATTAATGAGTTCTCACCAACTCTCTGATAACAATTAGTGATATGTGTGAAAAATAGGCTGTAGGTTTTAATGGTAAGATTATATTATCGCCCCAGTTCGAATCGATGAATCGATCATCAAAAGTTTCAGTAACATCCATGATTCAAAGTTGGAAATACTCGAGAAAATAGTTACCCAATTTTGGAAAGTAAAAGTGCGAACTTTTGGGGAAGAAGGAAAGCGAATGAATTTTTATTAAAAGAGCAATAAATAGTTTGGGAAGCGTTTTTACGAGAATGGTCGATCATGGTTGTGAAAAAGTAATCTAACAAGTTGTTGTTTGTAGTTATAAAGTTAAGGGGGAATTCAAGATGCGAGTGTGTACCATATATAGGAGTGAGACGGGGTGTTGTTATGTTTGGTAAGTATACAAGTGGGAGTTAAGGTTAGCTCGCCTTAGTTCTTGGCCAACTGTTTGGTCCTTCTTCACAAAGTCGTGCTCTACCGTTCTCGATACTGCCTTATATCTAGGGTGTAAAACGGAAATCTTACTGCACCCACAACGGCCATTCAATATAGCCCTAAAACTCTTTTCTTAAACAACTTCTCTATACAAATACAACTCCAGCAACTTCTATTCCTTCTTTTTTGTATACATATCCACATCATATACATGTACAGGGTGATCCATTTAAAACGCACCAGTCGCTAATAACTTTTTAGGAAAGCGGAATTTCGAACAAAACAACGAAGTAAACTATATGTTTTTTTCGGTCTAGTTTTCAAATTTTTTACCCCCGATGCTGTATCTTCATTTTTGGCGGAGTTACGGCTAAAACCTGTTTGGGGTTTTATAATGACAACTGTTTTGACAGTGATTATGAAAACTACATAAAAAACTGTGAAAAATGACGTCAATTCCGTATTGATATCCCTAATATTTGTTGAGATATTTAAGATCAAAGTTACAATTTTATCTATTCGTGAACGGTTTTCAATATTAATTTTCCACCAGAAATACACGTTTTGGGAGGTTCTCTGACTGCAAAAAATGTTATTGATGACGCAAAGTAAAAGTAATAATAATTGAAGATTTTACAACATGTAATGGTTGTGGGTGAATCAGTATAAATTTGTTTTATGATCAAATAAAAGCAATCATCACATCAGAATAATGTACCCCGTATACAAGATTTCTTGACCTATGATTAAAGTAAGAATGTCTGGCCAGAATAGAAAAAATTGTAACCTTTGATCTCAAATATCTCAACAAATATTAGGGATATCAAAACGGAGTTGACGTCATTTTTCACAGTTTTTTATGTAGTTTTTATAATCATTGTCAAAACTAGTGGTCCTTATGAAACCCCAAACCGGTTTTTAGCCGTAACTCCGCCAAAAATAAAGATACAGCATCGGGGGTAAAAAATTTGAAAACTAGACGGAAAAAAACATATAGTTTACTTCGTTGTTTTGTTCGAAATTCCGCTTTCCTAAAAAGTTATTAACGATTGGTGCATTTTAAATGGCACCCTGTATATTCGTTGTATGCTATTTCCCTAACAGATCTAGTAATTATGTCATTGTGTTCTCAACTTCAGAAATAGTATTTCAAATTTCTATTACGATTTTGGTGTTAATGATATTTTTCTAAGCTTTCTCTAGATCAGTGATTGCAAATCTTTTAAGTTCGGAATGTCAAAATTCTGAAAAACCTCAACTTAACTTTGGTGCTTTGTTACGTATAGAAATATTCATAATTTGTTTTTGATATTTGCAACCATAGTGCAAATAGATATTGCAACCATAGTGCAAATAGATATTGCAACCATAGAAAAAAAAATGATTTATTAAATGTTTGCCAGTTCCTTATTCTCAATAAATACCGTAGTTTCTTAAAAGCACAACTCAAATCATTATATTATTTAAAATTAGGTAACAATTTTTTTTTATCTCTGTCGATTTGTGTCACCCAAAATGAGTTCGCGTGTCATATGTTCGCAATCACGGCTCTAAATTAATTATTAATTATTTATTAATGGGTGGCCCGAGTGGTGCTGCTAGCGAACCCACGGAAATCCTACTCCTCATGTTACCTACACCCTTAGGTCAATGCTTCCCAACCCATGCGCCCCGGCAAACAACTGTGCCACGGGTAAGGTAGAAGTGTGCCGGGGCAAAAAAAAAAATAATAAAAATAAAATTATAATGGCGTTGCATTAAAATTAATTATAAGTTAAAATAGTATAACCTCATATTCCTGTAATGAAATAAAACATAAAATGATGAAGAAATACCATGAGTTTCTAAATACGAGGGTCGTTTGAAAAGTCCGTGCAAAGTCAGAGAGATAGCACTACTGGCGCGTATAGAGGTTATGTTTAGTTAGTAGCATCTCTTGGAAGAACACACACCAAGTTTCAGCCAGATCGGTCTATTTCTTTGTGTTTGGCATTCGTTTGAATCGAGGAAGTCGAGTGATTTTCAAAAAACGGACGAAAAAGAATTTCGTGTGTTGATTAAACACTACTTTATGAAAGGCAAAACGCCTCAGGAGACTAAAGAGAAGCTTGATAAACATTATGGTGACTCTGCACCTTCGATTAGAACAGTTTATAAGTGGTTTCAAAATTTTCAGAGTGGCCATATGGGCACAAGTGACGCTGAACGTTCTGGACGCCCTGTTGAGGTTACTACTCCAGAAATCATTGATAAAATCCATGATATGGTGATGGATGACAGAAGAGTGAAGGTGCGTGAGATTGCTAGTGCTGTGGGCATCTCGAATGAACGGGTACATAATATTTTGCATCAACATTTGGACATGACAAAGCTATCCGCAAGATGGGTGCCGCGATTGCTCACGCTTGACCAAAAACGAAATCGTGTGAAGTGTTGCAAGGACGGTTTGCAGCTGTTCCAGAAGAATCCGCAGGACTTTAAGCGTCGTTTCGTCACTGTGGATGAAACATGGATACATCACTACACTCGTGAGACCAAAGAACAATCTAAACAATGGGTTACCAAGGGGGAATCTGCGCCAAAAAAGGCGAAGACCGTTCCTTCGGCCGGAAAGATTATGGCGACTGTCTTTTGGGATTCGCAAGGAATAATCCTCATCGACTATCTGGTAAAGGGTAAAACTATTACAGGTGCATATTATTCATCGTTATTGGACCGTTTGAAAACCGAGCTGCAAGAAAAACGCCCACGATTGGCCCACAAAAAAGTGCTTTTCCATCACGACAACGCACCAGCTCACACCTCAGCAGTTGTGGTCGCAAAATTAATGGAAATAGGGTTCCAACTCGTTTCACATCCCCCCTATTCTCCAGACTTGGCTCCCTCGGACTACTATTTGTTCCCCAATATGAAGAAATGGCTGGCGGGAAAAAGATTTTATTCAAACGAGGAGGTGATTGCAGAAACGAATGGCTATTTTTCAGACTTGGACAAATCCTATTATTCGGAAGGGATCAACAAACTAGAGCAGCGTTGGACGAAGTGTATAAGCCTAAAGGGAGACTATGTTGAAAAATAAAAAAGGTTTACCCCAAAAAATTAAGTAGTTTTTATTTTTGCACGGACTTTTCAAACGACCCTCGTAAACCAAACCTCACTTACTAAATTTGTGAATGAAAACACTCAATTAATAATAATTAATTCAAAAATGAGTAGCTAGGTTCGAGGGGCACTATTTATATTTTGAGCCTAATGATAAAAAAAACAGTAATTTGTCATTGAAAATGAAAATATTCTCCTTTATGATCTATACACTTCTGCATGAGTTCGAACCACTTGTCAAAGCATTTTCTCCAATCCGCTTGAGACACCTCCAAAACATGGTTTTTGAATGCATCAACGGCTTCTTCTGCCGACGAAAATCGTTGTCCACGTAATTTATTCTTGACGTTCGGAAACAAAAAAGAAGTCATTTGGTGCCAAATCAGGGCTGTACGGCGGATGACCCATTAATTCGATTTTTTTCAGTGCTCAAATAGCCGGTTGTTAGACGAGATGTGTGTGACAGCTGGCATTGATGAAGAATGGATCCGACGGCGCTTGTTTAGTTTTCCTTATTTCATCGAAGACTTCCGGCAAACAAATGGTTGTGTACCATTCAGAATTGACCGTTCTACGTTCCTCTAAAAGCACTGTTGCCACATGACCAGTTTTTCCGAAAAAACAGGCGACCATTTGTTTCGAAGTGCTTCGAGCGCGAACAACTTTTGTTGGATTTGATTCATCTGAAAACACCCATACAGTCGACTGCTGTTTAGTTTCCGGCTCATATGCATATATCCATGTTTCGTCACCTGTTACAATCTTATACACGTCTTTTGAAGCACCGCCATTGTATTTCTTAAGCATTTGTTTGCACCAATCTACACGAGCATCTTTTTGAGATTTTATCAGATTATGTGGGATCCAACGAGAACAAACCTTTTTCACGGCTAAATGATCATGCAATATTTTATATATGCTGGTGGAACTAGTAGTAGTAGACTTTATTTTGAAAATACATTACAACAATAAAAATAAATAGGCATTTTACAATTTAATAATAAAGTGTTTATCCCTGATCAATCGATCGTCGGAGGATCTATCTAACGGACAGTAAAAATGAATGCTATTTAATTTCTTACATTTACAAAATGAAAAAGAAAGAGAAGTAATAATATAATAAAATAAATGAAATAATTATCTGTATACAGGGTGATCCATTTAAAACGCACCAATCGCAAATAACCCCCCAGGAAAGCGGAATTTCGAAAAAACCCACGAAGCAAACTACATGTTTTTCCGGGTATAGTAGTCAAATTTTCCACTCCCGACGCTGTAGCTTCACCCTTCGCGGAGATCGGGTAAAAACCTGATCGGGGCTTCACAAGGACCACCGGTTTTGACAATGATTATGAAAAACACATAAAATACTATGAAGAACAACGTCAACCCCGTTTCTACATCCCTGCTGGTCGAACTAATGCCTAAGGTTGCCTCAATCTCACAGTATGTCACATGACGATCTTGCATTATTAGTTTTTGCACATCATCAATGTTTTTTGACACAACAACAACTGATTTTGGACCTTCCTTCACGACTTTCGTCGGTGAGCGAACGACGACCACGATTGAATTCGTTATACCAGCGTTTCACATGGGGCAAAGGAAGGGGGCTTTATCTCCAAAAGTGGAAGTAAGTTGATCGATGCACTTCTGTCTTTGGTAATCCACGTCGAAAGTCGTAATAAATCATTGCACGAAAATTTTCACGAGTTAATTCCATTTTTTTCGCTGAGACACAATTTTCAAGTGACTGTAAACAATACAAATCGCGCTCAAATAACAAAACGTTCTGAAGAAGGTTATGGTCAAAAATGTCAAACTTTCAAGAGGAAACGTCAGATAGCACCTGACAGCACTCAGTGTTGCCAAGGCTCAAAATATAAGTAGTGCCCCCCGTATATGTATTTTTTTCTACTAGATGTACTAAAAATCGATTGATGATGACGTAAATTTAAAAAAGAATATATTTGAAGTGTACTTCTAAAAATATTTTTGTGCTATCGTAGTTTGTCTAGAAAGAATCTATCGAAAGGAACTTGTAAAAAAATAACTTATATTTGTAAGGAATGTAACAAGCTCGTTAAATTTAATAATCTCAGAATCATTTACTAAAATTACCCGTACTTGATGTTGGTTTCTAAAGAGAACGTATTGCTAAATAAGAGATGATTTCAATTTAACCTTAATGATAATTGCTACTTGTTTTGAAATTTCTTTTTAAAAATAATTACATAAAAAGTTGAGAATAATGTAATTATTAGAAAATACCAACAAAATTACAAAAAAAATATTAAGTGAGAATAGAGGAAATAATAAATCTATCAAAGATTGATGTTAATTGTTAATAAGAAATGGGAGAATAAAATAGCATTCGCTGGGGGAGAGGAGTACTGCTGTGGCTGTGGTGATTCAGTTCAGATTGTTGTGGAGACGTGCCGAGATTGGCAATGGCAGGCCGGCCGATATTCAGCACACAGGCTGCCAGAAAGAATGTTTAGGTAATTTGGAGTTAGATCTTTTGGCGGCATCACCGCCGAACTATTCACCAAGCTTTACATCTTCCAATTGATCAATATTTACAGCTCATAACAGACAGACCTTTATGTCTACCGCCCAAAAAATATTCCCAGCCCATACATTGTTCTACCCATTGTTATTCCTAGTTGTACAGATTTCTAAAAATTCCAGCGTTCGGTTTGTCTTATAAAACAAATCTTTTGATTTACTTTAGAATTTTTATAATTAACAAAGTGACAGTCTTTACTATGAGAGAATTCTAAATCTTCGCTGGTAGCTTTCGTTTTTGCATTAAATCTCCTATATCCTTGAATATGAGAAGCTATATTGTCTCGTACACGATCCTTAATATTCTCACCTGAGTTAAAACTCTTCGGTTCCAGGATTATTGCAGCTTCTACAGCATCTGCCTACCACATTTTCTGTTTCTATATTTAATGAGGAATTACTCGAATCTGTCCGGCGGTATTGAAATCACAAGCTTCGTAAGTTTTCGACACAAACGATCTCCTCATTTAGAATCTTGAAAACAAAACGATTAGTTCATTTGGGCAGGAAAATGACTAATTAAATATTTATTACATCTAAATAAATATTTATTTTAAAGCACCTACCTTATGGATATTATGCTTTTAATCGCCATAAATATTCATTCTATCTCTGTTTCATTCATTTAAGTTCCGGGGTGTCAATCCCAGCTCTGACGCTCATATTTCAACAAATGACACGAAAAATCATTAAACTAAGAACAATTGGAAATTAAGAAAATTAAAATTAATACAAATAATTAACTATGGACAATTCAATAAAAATAATAATTAATTTATTCAAGTTAATTTAAAATAATGTAAAGATAGGATTTCTCAACATTTTGACACTACACTGTACTCTACTTAGTTGTGAGCTATAGATTCTTTATTAATTGAAAACATATTGATCATCTCACTTTGTAATCTACATATTCGTAGGAATTTTGGTTCTCTTATAAACTATACTTTTCTCGTTTAGAAGCTATAGTTAGTTATTTTGTGTCCAGATCCATAAATTGAGAAGATATTGAGAATTGAAATTTGTTTGGGTCATGACATTCTGTGAAATTGCGCCCGTTCTATATCTCCCTCTGTAAACAACGTATTCGTATGAAATTTGGTTCTCTTATAAACTATACTTTTCTCAGTTAGAAGCTATAGTTTATTTGGGTACAGATCCATAAATTGAGAAGATATTGAGAATTGAAATTTGTTTGGGTCATGACATTCTGTGAAATTGCGTCCGTTCTATATCTCTCTCTGAAAACAACGTTTGTTTATGAGATTTAATTCCCTTATAAACTATACTTTACTCAATGAGAAGCTGTAGTTTTGATTTGTTCAGATCCATAAGTTGGGAAGATAGTGTGAGTTGAAATTTTTTTGGGTCATAACTCGATCTGTAGTTGCGCCTCAATATGTCCCTCTGTAAACAATGTATTAATATGAAATTTTTGTTCTCTTATAAACTACACTTTTCTCAGTTAGAAGCTATAGTTTATTTGGGTACAGATCTAAAAGTTAAAAAGATATTGTGTGGTTTTTTTTGGGTCATAACTCGCTTAGAATTTGCTCCCTTAATATCTCTCACTTTATATAACATATTAGTATGTAATTTTGTTCATTTATACCACAAAATAGGAAAATCAAGTAAAGGCGTTGCTTAGGTAGTGTATGATTGCTCGTATGTTACGTTTAAAATCAATTAAGTTCTAGGTTATTTAAATATCCCAAGTCGTATCATAAAACGGCCCTGTTGTGAAATTCGCTAAGCGGACACTTTTTCTTGTTTTTCATAGACATCGAAGAGAAACACGCAACTGAGAATAGTATAAGTTTTGTTAAATCAAGATTGTGTAAGATATTCTTTCTCGAAATGGGAGTGAGTTACTGGCAAAAGTGTATAAAAGAATGTTTAGACAAAAGAACAATTGGTGAGGTGAAGATTCGTTGTAATCAAAAAGGAAAGGAAAATAAGAAGAAGAAGAAGAATCAAAGGAATCTGTACATGAATAGATTGAACAAGCAAGGTTTTGTATGTTTGGCAGGTCAGATGTCTGTGGATAGTGTTCAGCAGCACTATTGTGCCGCCGACTTCGCTGTAAAGGTCAACCAAATTTGAATATAATGAGTACAGGAAAAGAATTTTGGGGTTTTGTCACAATGACACGGAATGAGTTAGGGGACGAATTGTGGAGGTATGTGTGGTAGATTGTAGGGTAGCATTGTTTTTAAGACTAATTTGGCAAATAGTCTCGCCCGCTCCTTCCCCATACAGGTCCTGCTGGAGTTGGCTCTTTTGCAGGTAAAATGAGGAATGTTTGCCGGCTAGAGAGCAATGTTTACTGTAATTTACTGATGTTAATAAACATTGTGTGCGAACATTCCTGCATACCCTGCCCCGTACACAGTAACTATGGTGAGGAGATTTCATTTATGTGTGGAAGACTACTTCTCGCCAACTGTGAGAGAAGTGCCTGTTTGTGGTTTTAAGTTCTCCTTCACCTTAAACATCTTAGCCCACTCTTGCGAGTGCCTCCTCTTAGCGCCAACGCTTTGCACTGCAAAACAATAACTCATCATCATAACTAGCTCCTTAGTTCGCAGTACCGTGCTATTTTATACTCTGTACCCAACTATTTACACAAATTACACGCGTACTCAGTTCCATTCACGACATCATAAACCAAGCCACCTATATATAACACTGACTCCTACAAACATTAACTATACTTAAACGCACAATCATTAATTATAATCACTACTGCAGCTATTATTTTATTAGACAGTTATTTGACTCCATTTATAATAAAGTGGTTGAGGTATTGGATACTAATTAAACTCAAGACAAAACTAATTCGTTTTATTGTGATACTGCGCATAAAAATATTTGTTAATTATTTTCAATTGTGGGACTTGAATCTTTTGCGCAGAAATCAATTTTTTAAATGAACTGTTTCAACATTTGAAACAGAGGTATTATATCTTTTAGTAAACGCTGGTTTTTCGATAACAAATTTTTGGCAATTCAAGAAGTAGAATAGAATTAGAATAGTAGATGGGCGCCCCACGGCACCGCAGCCACAAGAGGCTTATTGTGCCTTCCCCTTTGGATCTAGTAGTCGAAACCTCCTCTACTAAAGAGATTGAGGACTTTCCTTACTAGTTCTTCTTGCGCTACTATCTCCTTTGTTCCCAAAGTTCCAAAGATTTCATTGCGCAACCGCTTGATTGCATCGCAATCGAACAACAAGTGAAAGGCCGTTTCCTCCTCTTCCTGACACAATCCTGTACAACGGTTCCGATAGCTAATAAGCCCCACCTCGCGCAGATGCTTCCTGAACCTACCGTGCCCCGTTCAATAGGCCTGTAATCAGAGTAATCTGATTTCTACCCAAGCACAGGGTCTCTTTGGTTCTTTGTTTACACAGACAAGGCATCATAGTCTTGCTGTGTTTAACCCCAGGACACATCACCTATTTCTTTTCATGCTCCCTCCAGATCCAATCTCTGAGAGCCGCACGAATTGAACCTCTGATGATCCCCAGGACAGGCTCCGGACCGATAGAGGTCCATTCCTGGCCAGATGATCAGCCCTCTCATTCTCTTCAATCCCCACACGACCCGGCACCCATTTCAGCCGAACTCTGTTGTACCGAGCCAGTAGTTCCCAGGCCAGGGAAGAGGTCATTCTGAAGGATATAAGAGCCTTCAGTCCAGCCTGGCTGTCCGAAAAGATGCAAATCTCCCTACTTCTAGGTTCCATCCGCAGGGTTTCCTCAGCACATGTTTTAATCGCAAAAACCTCGGCCTGGAAGACTGTGGCGTATCTCCCAAGAGATTTCTCAATGAGTATCTCGAGTTTAACCCCATAAACCCCAGATCGAGTCTCACAGTCCATCTTGGCCATCAGTCATATGCTCAGAATAATGCTTTTAAAATATTCTACTTGGTTTTTAGCCGGATGTTTCTACTTACAAGAATAGAAGAATCAGCATAGGCATAAACTTTTTACTGACATCTATTCTTCTTTTCTCTTTTTTAAGTCCCTGAATCCATAAGGATCTTCTAAGGAGCCAGAATATATTCTGAACCACTTTCAGCTTTTTCTCAAGACTCTTCTCTCCTCTGGCTGACAGTGTTCGCCTTTCCTAAAGCGAAACATTAATAATTTTTGAATTTAAATTAAAGTTCAAACTCCCTATCTCTTTTCCAAAAATAGACTAAGCTCTCGAGGCGAACTCAGGGCAAGCGATATTTAGCACTAGTTCATTTCCAATAATGTTACAATTGTTCAACACTAGCTACTTCAGTACAATTTGCTGCGTTATTATACTAATGTAAATGCAGTTACTTGTGCACCACTTTAATTGAGATTTACTTGAATATATACGAGATGAATATGTGTTTGGTGGAAGCAACGTCTTATCTTCAGCAATATAGTAATTAGTAGTAGGATGTGCTGCACTGTATTGATGCTGGACCAAAATGGTCACAAATCTTGGTTTGACCCTTGATTTGTTATGTTGTAAGGCGCGCTAACTACTAGTAATTGGATTTCAGTTCACGTCCTTAATGAATTAGGCAGTTCTCCCATTGTAATGTGCGCATATATATGTATAGATAGTAAGTAGTTGTAAGTTTCTTACTGTTAGTACTTCTTGCCGTATATCCCGGCCCCCCCACTTTGGGTCCTAGGGATGGCTTTAGATTAATTTTGGATTGAAATTCATTGTCGCCATTGTTGGATGGTATTAGGGAAGGATGGGGTGGTATGGGTGAATACCAACAAAAACTAGGTCCACTCTGGTATTATGTACGCTTCTATGAATGCGTTGTGTCCGATATTATCGCGGCAGCACCGCCTTCCGAAATGTCTTTGCCATCCAACTACAAGGATGTGTTGTTATTATTTAACGGAGCACGTTTAGCGATTCCCTTTAGACTCTTTCACTATATCTCTGCCCTTGTACCTTTACTTAACATCGGCCCTTTATTCCAGTATTTAGGGAATGGTAAAAGGGTTTTAACTTCCCTTAATTACAGTACACATATCCCCGCCCTTGATTAAGGATTTATTTGGCTACGACTTAACCCTCGTATCTTTACCGCCCCAAGCTAGCGTTTAATACTTCCTCACATGCAAAACATATCTCTCAATCATTTAAATACAATTATTGTCCAATTTTGCTATATCTTTTAATACTATTTTAATCATATGTTAGACACCCTTTGTTGTTAGCCTTACTGATTAAAACTTCTTTTTAGCCTTATATTAATATGTGCTAGCTATTTCTGAACATCATCAGGTTCAAAGTAACGCCCTAAATTTCCAACTCCAGTGATAATCATGTAAACATTTTCTAACTTCACATTTGCTTTTTCTAAAATGCATTTACTTATTGCTGACCAAGATCGCGGGAAGAAGCTTCATTTGAAGTTACAGAAGACCATTATCCTGTTGTTGAGTTGTACAAAAGTTCGCTGGGTAAAAAAGCCCAAGTTAGCTGCCAGGTACTCGTATTCTTTCACCTGTTAAATGTAATGTCACTTCCCTCAGCTTTAATTTCCGAAAAAATGCACTGAAACAGGTGGATATTAAATGGATAACCATGCGTACAACTTAATTTAAAAATTCATTTAATAATGAAAACCAAAAATTAAAAAACTCAAATCTACTTTTTATTGAACAAGTAAAGTTTCCTGGATTTCGTTATTTAATTGATTTTTCAATGTACGAGAAATACAAGGATAATAGTCTACCAAAAATTATAGTTTACATACAAATTAGCAAAAAGATAATTTAGATAATTTAAATCTTTACTCCTTGTATACAGCAGACATACCTCAACATACCAAATACCATTCTTTTTACCTTTGCTGACTATACTGCAATCTTATCTCCTCATTCCGATCCTCTTATCGCTAAACGAGCTCTACAAACAGACATCAACCACTTACAGGACTTGCTTTTCAAATGGAGAATCAAAACCAACGTTACGAAGTCAAAGTTTATAGTATTTACTCTCAGACGGAAAATCCTACCTCCCATCATCTTGAACCAAACTCCTATACCAACTGTGGACAAAGTACGCTACCTTGGACTGCACCTAGACAAACGGTTAACATGGAATCCCCCATACTAGACTGAAAAGACAAGAAACTAACCAACGCTACAAAACTTCTCGCCAGACTACTTGACAAACGTTCGAAACTTAACCTACATAACAAAAGACTCTTATATCTACTGTTACTGCGACCTATTTGGTCATACGGCATCGAAGTATGGGGATCGTCAAAGCGTTCCAACTCACTACGCCTCCAGGCATTACAGTCAAAAATACTTCGAAAACTTCTTAACGCTCCGTTCTATGTATAATGCTCCTCACTATCCATAATGACCTCAAAATCCCTTTCATTACAGATCTTGCTAACACTCGTTTTCTCAAATTTCATTCCTCTACTGTAGCTCAACCTAACCCTCTCATAGAACACCTATCTTCCTCCACATTACCAAGGTAATCCTCTAAGGAGATTGAAGAGAAGATGGCCTCGTGATCTTCTCTTATCGTCAGAGCAAAGCACGTTACTGGAGTGGCACCACTGGGTGCCTTCTCCACTCATGATTTTCTTTTATTTCTTTTTTCTTTTACCATATTTGCTTGTTGTAGTGGTAAATTACAATAAAAGATTTTAAAAAAAATCTTTTTATACGAGGGTCGTTTGAAAAGTCCGTGCAAAGTCAGAGAGATAGCACTACTGGCGTGTATCGAGGTTATGTTTAGTTAGTAGCATCTCTTGGAAGAACACACGCTTGACCAAAAACGAAATCGTGTGAAGTGTGGCAAGGACGGTTTGCAGCTGTTCCAGAAGAATCCGCATGACTTTAAGCGTCGTTTCGTCACTGTGCATGAAACATGGATACATCACTACACTCCTGAGACCAAAGAACAATCTAAACAATGGGTTACCAAGGGGGAATCTGCGCCAAAAAAAGGCGAAGACCGTTCCTACGGCCGGAAAGATTATGGCGACTGTCTTTTGGGATTCGCAAGGAATAATCCTCATCGACTATCTGGAAAAGGGTAAAACTATTACAGGTGCATATTATTCATCGTTATTTGACCGTTTGAAAACCGAGCTGCAAGAAAAATGCCCACGATTGGCCCACAAAAAAGTCCTTTTCCATCACGACAACGCACCAGCTCACACCTCAGTAGTTGTGGTTGCAAAATTAATGGAAATAGGGTTCCAACTCGTTTCACATCCCCCCTATTCTCCAGACTTGGCTCCCTCGGACTACTATTTGTTCCCCAATATGAAGAAATGGCTGGCGGGAAAAAGATTTTATTCAAACGAGGAGGTGATTGCAGAAACGAATGGCTATTTTTCAGACTTGGACAAATCCTATTATTCGGAAGGGATCAACAAACTAGAGCAGCATTGGGCGAAGTGTATAAGCCTAAAAGACCCTGCTTCTCTGAGTTCAAACTATTAGTAAATTTTTTAGATAAAAAAACAATTTTTACGAAGGAAATGATGAGAATATTTCAAAGTGCTGAGTGTTGTAAGAATATTTCATATGTTTTCATTATTGGAGTATTTTAATACCAATATTCGCTTCTTCAGGCCTTAGAAATAGTTTTTGTTGTAAGTATACGTGTGAAACTTCCTTATTTCTTACTTTAAACCTAGTTTTAGTTTATCTTCGAATATTATTTACTATACGCAGTTCTTAACTGTAGTGTTCATAGGTTAGCGTAACAAAATGAAATTTACAAGTAAATATACAATATAAAATCAACAGATATTGCTAATGAAAACGGCACTTCAAATTATAACAGAGAATGTAATTTACAGAATCCTGATTAGACTCTCACCACTGTATTATTGAAAGAATAAGATTACAATTACTATAAATTCAAGACCATCCTTTCGAGAACGAATTACATGATGGGTTTTTAGTGTGAGAACGATGTAATGATTACGTTAGTAATTTCATGGTTTAACGAATGGATTTATTATAGGTCTGTTATTGCTTATTGTTCCGCAGTAGTCCGTCCAAGTTGGATAAACTGCGTACTCTGTAAGTTGTAAAATAAAAATATCTAATAATCCTTCTCTAATGGAGTATTTTGCAATTTGTTATTGTTTAAAATCGGGCTCAGTATTATGTTATTTTCTAATACACTTATTTTATTTTCTGAATTAGTTAATTAGAAAATTAAAGATATTTTGATTTACGCTGTAGGCAGCAATTTTGCGGTCATACAGGTGATCAATGATTGGATAACAGACAAATAGCATTGCCAGTTTGAGCATGAGAATAATTTGAGTAAAACAAATAAAAAATACCTGTTTTTTTTGGCATTGGCTTTCGCCATACAGCCAGCATCGTCTAGGTGCTCATCACTAGAATATCACTCACTCTCCATTCTTACTTATAAATACACTCGCTTCACACATTCATCCCTCTACTATATACAACTATTTACATAAACCTTACAACTAATGGATGGATCAGTACTCTATATTACTGCCATCCTTATAGCTTAACCTAAATTAAAATCACCGTAATCCTTCTGTAATCATTTTCTACCGTTCATTCTAATCGGCTATAACTTTTAAATACATTCATATTTCATTGCTAGCTCTGCTATAGATTTAAGCACATAGATGTTGGTGGAGAATATTATGTCTTCGTAGCGAAATGGTGCATCTAAATACCTGTATATGTTGTCAAACATTCGTTTCCTTTCTACCACATAACGTGGACATATGTGCCGTTTATTTTGAAAGTGGGGGCAAGTCCATTTTTTGTTATTTCGAGATATTTAAGGTTTTGAGGTTCAATAAATTTAAAAATATTGGTAAATATTAATAGACATATTTTTTGTATTTTGTGGTGTTAGATAATGTAAGTTTATAATCCAATAGTGTTTATAGTGCTGGCTAAGAAAAATAAAGGTTTTATTATAACTAAATGGACTTGCCTCACTTTCAAAATTAATGAATTATTGTTATCGTTGATTTAAATAGATATTTCAGTCGTATCAGTCTTTTTTTAACAATAAAAACAAAATACTATTCAAATTAATATAAATATTTATTCATTTGGTAAAAAGTGAAATAAAACAAAGGTGATGGTTAGGGAGATGTCGTCGCTTCGATGGTTCTTCAACTTCACCATACAGCAACCGGAGTTAAGTTTAGCTGTACGGTTAAATAATTTCAACCTAAGATGGACTTGCACCATTTTCAAATTAAACATATTTACAATATTGTTAAGACCTAAAACTTCCATCTCCCAAATATTAGGATTCTGAATTTTTTTGACTCTAAATTGTTTACAGATAAAAAGATCATACTAAGTTTTATCTGTAATTACCATTATCTTCATTTTTTTTCAAAAATGGACTTGCCCTACTTTCAAAATAAACGGCTCATATCATTATTACCTATATGTTTGAAATTCTCCTCCTCATTGCGATCTACGCAAAGATTTATAGATTTGTGGGAAAAGCTAAAAAGAGTATTGTATGATCCATTTTGGGGAGGAAATCACAAATAGTTATTTATTTAACAAGTGTGGAAAGTAGTACTTTTCCTCACGCGAGGCAGGGTTTGCACGCACGAGCGAGTGCAAGTGCAAATTGCCGAGTGTGAGGAAAATACTTTACACTCGAGTTAAATATTATATTTTTTCTGCAACCATTAGGGTTATTAACTAAAAAAAAAAACTAAACAGGCATCACTAGAATCCATTTTAAATTTCTATAAGGTAACACTATAACCTTTTTAACTGTTATAATTAAAAATATCTAATTATTTATTAAAATATTATTTTTATTTCTATACTCCTTTCAATTTTTATTTTATTTTTTTAATATTCGTTTTTTAATTATTTAGATAAAATAAATTTAAATAAGCTAATTAAAGTTTTACAGAAAATATTTAATAACAAAACTTCGTATATCAAGGAAGCACAATAAAGTTTTTCCACTCACTAGTGAGGAAAGTGACACTAATGGGAATTTTTCCCCACTAGTGAGGGAAGTTGGGCATTACACAGCTGATTTTAATTGAGTAATGAGAACATTCCTACATGGTTGCAGAAAAATAATATTTTGTTCACAAACTATTCTAATAAAACCTAATGCCAATATTTTCGGTGAGAACTAATTTAAAAAAAATAAATAAAAAAAGTGGTCATTTTGTTTGTTTAAATGCCCCATTATGGGTAGAAAACTATAAAAGCAGATATGATTATTGTTATTTCGAGAACCCAAGTACAATACCTAAGTATGAGGTTATATAGGTGCGGTTTGTAAGGCTGGGCAGACCGTATTAATCATGGCCCTGGAATTGTGTTTGTGTATACTCAGCTGGGCGTAGTAAGGAGAGTGTTGGTGGTAGTAAACTAAGGGATAAGAAGTGTGATTAATCCCGGGGATGCAGAGAGAGAGGAAGCCTTGTTCTATCCCCAGAGTTTGTCTTGGCCCAGTTGCCCAATGATGAAATGGCTTGTGAAGAACAAGAAGAAGGAGGAAAAAAAAAGTGGTCCCCAGTTCGTGCAGAGGTGGGACACTGCCAGTGTGGAGACATCCCTCTACCAGTAATTGGTTTTTACAACCCTGAGACTCCCTTCATCCAGCTACTTACTGCCTTTACTTGGCCCTTATTCTTTACAGAATTAGACCCTTCTTTTCATCCCTTCATACTTCTAACTACAGCATCTTCTTTTTTTTTCTGTCTTTGTATAGAATTAAAAAAAACCAATTGAGATTATTTTAGTGCGCTGGCCACGCTCCATCGGGTCTAGCTATGAAATCGCCATTCTTCTTTAAAGACTACACATTTCTTTTCTTTGTTTTGGCCCATCTTGAGCCGTATAGTGTCCAGCTAATGCTTAGAGGTCCTCCTAGAACGTTTTTAATTCCTCCCTTGAACTAAGTCTACGTGATGTAAGTCGTCGTCCGTTCTTTTAGCTACAATCTATTTTCCCTTCCAACATTTTACTGCGTATATAATGTCCATTCATCTTCTCCAACTATCTCTATCTGTCTCCCTTAAGTAATAAATGGGGGGGTCTTCTATTCTTGGTACCAAATAAAATGTATCTTCCTTTAGTTTGATTAACTTTTCTGCTTCCATTACTGGCTTACTTTCTTCTTGCACATTATTAAGTGTGCACAAGAAAATTTGGGAATCAAAACAGTTGTAAACATGTTCTAATGAGAAATTCCGGTGACTATGCCGGAATAGAATAGATTTTTATTACTGTAAAAGTACAAATAATTTACAAGGAGTTGCAACTCAAAGAAATTATCCATAATCTACGAAAAATAATTAATAATGGTACACATGAGAAACTAGTGTGGTAAGGAAAAACAAATTTAATAAAGAAACTCACCTGTTTTACTCTCTTGAGGTTCTAACTCAAATATTCTTTAAACTCCGAATATTTGGGCCTTACATAATAATCAACCAACATCAATAATTTGTAAAATCGTACTATACAGTTAAACGTAGCCTTACAAAGAAGCCTACCTCCTAGAGAACTGTAAAAGTATTTATTAATTTTTTTTTTTCTCGAAAAATGATCGAAAAAGAAACATTATAAATTTATAATAGGATGAAAAAGTAAAACCAGTTTCAGTCGTTATACATTTATTCTGCCGAGCTTTCGACCTAGGGACTAGGTCATCTTCAGGGCCAGTTTACAAAGTAATATTTTATATTACAGGGTTGGTGTGTCTTCTGTCTTGTCTGTTCATGATCTGCTGCAAGATAGAAGACACACCAACTCTAATATTATTTTGTAAACTAGTCCTGAAGATGACCTAGTCCCTAGGTCGAAAGCTCAGTGGAATAAATGTATCACGACTGAAATGGCAATTATTTTTTCATCCTATTGTAACTATGAATCAGTCACCAAAAATAATGAACAGTAATTATAAATTTAAGTGAATGGAATGTACTCGAAGTTTACCGAAAAGTTTAGGAATCATTTTCGAGAAAATATCATAAAAAAATTGGTACAGTACTCTTTAGTACATCCGGCTGAAAGATTTTTAACTAAAAACTTACGAAATTAGAATGACTACAATAATTTAAAGAGAAATTAAAATAAAGAGTACTTCTAACTACAATAATAATTACAAAATATTTAAGCAACACTTATAACTGGATTTCTTACTGTCCTGGAACGTAGGAAAGGCTCACAGCTTTCTTACATAGTAATTCGTTAAGTCTTCCATATTCCTTTACCAGCTTTGATGAACATTTTGGTTTTTCCAAGGCTTTCAAAGCCTGACTATTTGGCTATCCTAAAAAATTCATTTTCGGTTGCTTGGTCCTCTGGTCACTCCAGGATTCCGGGTAATGAACTTGCTGATGAAACAGCAAAGGAAGGAGCAGCGATGACAAAAATGACTCCTCAGACCATTATCCCTGTATCCTATCGACGTTGTAGAACAGAGGTGGAGCAGTGGATTTTTGAAGAAACATCGGAAACGGTGGAGATCCCGAGCTGACTGCCGTCAGGCTAAAGAAACGCTTAGCCTGTCAAAAACGGCTATAGTTGGTTTTAGCAGGTCCCGGATCCGCCAGTTGGTTCAGATGTTGTGTGGACATGCGAATTCAGCATATCATCTTTTCAAATGCGGCCTTACCCAGTCTCGCCAATTTGCGCTGGCTGTGGTGAGTCCAATGAGACTGTGTGGCACTTTGTAGAGGTGTGCCCCGTTTATTCTAAAACTAGATTTCTCGACTTCGGGAGGTTAAATGTTTCCCTACCGGAGATTGCGGCATCTGGTAATCTTAACGAACTTTCTAGGTTTATTCAGTGCACTGGGCGATTGAGTCGCCATGCTCCCTAGTGTCCTGTTACTACTTTATTAGTTTATTGTATTGGCATCTGGCAACTTTTAGCCGGATTTGTTGTTCTAAAGCCCCGGTATCTCTGATGAGATGAGAGGTAGGCGGGTAACAATGGGCATTTGGATTGCCTGCGTTCCTTCACCTTTCTGGTGGAACCGCCCGTCTAAAGCAATCTTAATCTTAATCCTAAAAAAATCATACTTCATTTACTACCAGTATATTAATCCAGCTCTAATCTTCTATTGATTATTACCTATTATCTCAGGTTGAGAAAAAGTTGATCATTGCTGTAAAAAAAATGGATACGTTATTTCTTACAAATTTCTTGAAGGTTTAGACTATACTGTTTCAGAAATTTTTTTGTGAGTTTCAAAACAACAAGCTGTAAGTTCAAAGCATATTCTGTATTTTTAAAGAATGAAATCTCTCTCTTTTTTTCTTTCAATGGCACTAGAACCCAGTTAGTTGGGTCCTGGCCTCCTCGACTTTACTCCGCCAGTCGTCCCCTCTCTCTTGCAGACGCCATCCAGTTTCTAGTACGGAATAGCTGCCTGGCATCCTGCGTCACACTGTCAAACCAACTTAGCTTTGATCTCCCAACTCTCCTTTTGTGGTCAGAGACTTCCTGTAGAAGCTTGTACGAGATTTCTTCGTAGGCCATTCTTGCGACATGTCCAGCCCTAATCTAAGCCTGTTTAGCTTAATTAACGCTATAATATTCGTGGCTCTTTCATCAGAGCATACAGCACTCTGTTTGTTCTGCGACGCCAAGTCGTGTTCTCACGTATTGGGCCGAAGAACTTATGAACTATTTTCCTTTCGATTATTAAAAGGCGTTGTTCACCTGCTTTCCGTGATTGTCCAGGTTTCGGAGGTATATACCAGGACAGGGCGAATAAGAGTTTTACAAATTCTTTTTCTTCGATCCAGAAAGGTCATCAGGTTCGAGTAAAAATTTGCTGGAACCCTGAAGAATATTGACTAGTAACTTTCTGAAAGGTTAAGTGGACGCTGATGACATATTTCCCTCAGTATTGCACTATAAGCTTCCATGAGAAATAAAATTAACGCTATTTAGTTTCTTGAAATGTCGAGTAAATTGATAAAGAGGATAATAACTAGCTCTATACTTGGAAGATGTCTTCGAACCATTGTCCTAAAGTTGTTTATTTGAGCTAAATTACATTTTAAAGAGTTAGGAAACCTACTACGTGTTACACCATCATTAACTCATGAGCTTAAGTGTGTAGCTATGTTCGCATACGATGCATTGCACGCGAACTTAGCCAATTAGGTTGATTGTTATAGAGGATGCGAGGAACTACTATAGCGCAGGGCCTTCGGGGGTAGCTTGAAGTGCTTGCTTGCTGCTGCTGTTGGCTCGGTATGGCGGGCGTGGGTTTTGCCCTACCTAAAGAAAACTAGCTCTTAATCACTTTCCCAATAAACCGTGAGAGAACAGCCGCACTAGAGAGAGCCCTTTTCGCCGCCACAGAGAGCCCTTTCAGCCTCACACTTGCCCCGTGGTAGCTAGTGGGGCTACTCATACTAACCTCTTATCAGCTATCTCTGCGGGGGGGGGGGTCTGGGTGGTAGCGCCCCTCTCAAATACCCGCCTAGTCATTCACTTATCACACTGCCGGCGTTGTGCACGCTCTTTTATTCAATTAGACGTTTATTACTTTTCTCTCCTCTCGCCATTAATGACCTAGTCTCAGAGCTCGTATCTCTGCCGGCTAACTCAATAGTAATTAATGGCGACGCTACTTTTTTTTTTTTTAAGTTCTTTCAAAATTGTAAGGAAAGTTTGGGCTAAATATCCAGTAATGTTACAGGAATTCCCAATTTTCTTCTGTCTTATTTTTCCAGGATTGTTATTAGCGCATACAGTAAGACAGCTTAAGAAACAAGATGGCGAACTAGTCTTTTGCCATTCAGATACACTCTTCTCAAATATTTACCTACCATTTAGTGAAACTTTACCAAAATAAAGCAGTCTTTATGAAAAAAATTATGGAGAAGAATGAGAATTTCTTTGATATCTTTAACAGCACGCCCCGTTTACTCTACGGCGGGGCTCCTGCCCACCTATCCTCTTCAACAGCAATCCACTTCCTTGTACAGATCAGGTGCGCTACCTTAGGCTCTACATAGACAAACGACTCACGTGGAACCCACATACTAGACTTAAAAGACAAGCAATGACGAAACGTGCGAAACTGCTTTTCAGACTTCTTGGATGACGCTCCAAATTACCCATAAAATTCAAACGCTTAACATACGACACTATTCTCAAACCTATGGTGAACCTACGGACTAGTGCTGTGTGGTTCAGCCAAACCTACAAACATACGGACTGTACAGAGATTTCAGTCAAAACTACTCCAGCAGATAGCTGACGCACCTTTCTACGGTGACTAACCTCACTCTTCACCACGACCTCAACATCCCCTTCTTACAACAACTTGTCAAAACTAAATATCAAAAATTACATACTGCTCTCTCCACTTGCTCCAATCTTCTTGTACGTACTGTCTCTCGCCTCCTCTGACAATCCTCCTAACAATCCACCTCGCAAACTGAATCGGCAGTGGCCCCGAGACTTCCTTGAGGTCTGAAGACCTAAACATTATTATATCCCGTAGAGAGTGCTACCACTGGGTAGTTTCTCTCCTCCTGCTCTTCACGAACCAATTAATCTTGTACTTCCTGATTTACTTATTGTATACGTGTATGTACAGATTGTAGATAACAATAAATTAAAAAAAAAAAAAAATCCAGCGAATTACTTATCATTATTTTTTAAAAAAAAGTTGACTCAAAATAATCAGATGGTCCTATAAAGATTCTCAGAAGGACGAGGGTCGTTGCGGTGACCTCGCTTGCTTCTTGACCTCTAGAATAGAGTACTGAGGGACTACATTTCTATTTTGACTGCTTCCCCCAAGTCTGGTCTCTGGATTGTTCTAGAGCCAATGTTTTCTATTAAGAATATAAATTGATCATTTAATTAAACAATATTTAAGAGAGTCCATTTAATTAAGATGGGAGGAAGGTGGATCCAAAGCTTTTGATCAAAGTGTTCTGTAAGTTTGTGGTAGGACAATCTTTAAGAATCGATAATTTCTTTGGTTTAAGTCCTTCTAGTTGCACACAATGTCTTAACATAGAAGTAACTAATGGATTCTGCTCTTTTGAGGGTCTTACAACTGGGTAAGACTACTGTGGTGTACCACAATCTTACCTTTCTCTTGACCTTAAATAGCTTCCGTAGATTTACCATCCGGTTTAATACTTGTATTAAATTAAGTATTAGATTTGTAATAGATTGTAAACGTTTTATTTTATTTAAAAACCATAAAAAACTGGATAAAATTGTTTGAAGAGATCTAACTTACAAAGTTTTATAGAAAAATAATTCTTTCGTTGAATTTAGCACATTATTCATACAGTTAGGCTTTCAATTTCAAAGTTATCCCTGAAATATCTCAGGCCAAATTTTGTGCTTAAGTTAACGTCAGAGGGTGTCTTACAGGTTGAATTAAATCTCTCTCACACACAGACACAAATTTATATATATTTATTTAATGAAGACAAAGGCGCCGTGATAGCCGAACGGTTAGAGGCAAAGCCCGCAAAGCTAAGATGTGTTGTTGGTTAGTGGGTTCGATTCCAGCCGGTCTAGGCCCTTGGTTTTTATTTAATGGTTAATATAAGAAACTTTGTAGTAAAGTATGTTTGCTAATCGCCCCCGTCCATGATACCTTAAATTGTATTGTTGGACGTAAAGCTCTCCTGAAAGAAAAATAAGCGATTACTTTACTTTTTTACCTTATAATGAAAGCAATCATAAAAATTATGAATTTCAAGATACATTATCATTATAGAAAGATATAAGATAGAATTTAATAAGAAAAATATAAAGCTACAAATAAAGCTACAAATAAAGCTACAAATAAAGCTACAAGAAAGAACATAAACGAAGCCAGAACCATGTTTGTTTATTGCTGAATTTGCTGTGAATTATAATGAAATAATCCTTCAACGTGCATTCGTATATAAATTTAATGAATGGGGAAGCAATGGCATCCAAAAAAAAAATGATATCGTAATTGCAACGCAATCGAATAACAGATGAGAGGTCGTTTCCTCCTCTTCCGGGTACAATCTGCACAACGGTTCCTAGCTAATAAGCCCTATCTTGTGCAGGTGCTTTCTGAACCTGCCGTGCCCTATAAAAAGGCCTGTAATCAGAGTAATGTGATTTCTGCCCAAGTCCAGAGTCTTTTTGGTTCTTTGTTTACACAGCAAGGGGGCATGACACTCTTGCCATTTTTTACCCCTGGGAAGCATCACCCAGTTCTTTTCAATGTTCTCTCCAGATCCAATCTCTGAGAGCCTCACGAACTGAACCCTTGGTGATCCCCAGGACTAGTTTCGGGCCAATGAAAGAAGTGCTAGCTCCATTCCTAGACAGTTGATCTGCTAATTCATTCCCCTTGATCCCCACTTCAACTCAAGATGCTGAGAGAGAGAGAGAGAGAGAGAGAGAGAGAGAGAGAACAGTTACTATTAAAACTCAAAATGGTGGAAACTTGACGCGATTGCATAACTTTCTTTTCCTGGTAGCAAGAGAATGTGAAAAGAATCAAAATAATTGTGTAAAATTTTAGTTCAAATAAAAAGTTTAGATAAAAATAAAATTAGTTAAAATTGGGCAGAACTGTTTGCTTTAAGAACATGAAACATTGCTTGGTTAGGGTTTATCGTTGGAGATTAAGTAAGTTATTAGCTCTATGGAGGCAGGAAGGAAGGTAAGTAGTGAAACAGCATAAGGGTTCGTAGGGCTATTCTGGCAAGAAGTTGGAACAGAGTTCCAGATAGAGTAATGCTGTGCTCTTTTAGCCGAGGAAGTAGTAGTGGAGGATAAATGAGACAGATAGCCTTGTGTAAGAAATGGTGAAAGAACAGCACCAGCTAGTGGGCTCATGATTAGAGCATGTTACCTCGGCGGCACCACTCGCCCAACACAAATGCAATATAAGATTCGCTCGACTACACAAACTAACAAGACCTCTAGGGTCCTTATCATCTCAAGAAGTCCCATCTTATGGTTCCCCATATACTATCAACTATGGAACATGTTTGACTGATCTTAACATCACTCATGTTCTTCAGTGTTTCTTGTAATACATGCAACAAACTATCAATCTACTTGTTTTTCACTTTTGCCCAACACTCCTAATAAATAGCTATTTGGATATTTTTTTTCTTTTTTTAAACAAATAACCAAAGACAGTGCTGCTAACAAAATATGGGGTATTGGAGCCCATTAAACGGAATTCAGATTTTTTCTCTGCCATCTTTAACATAAATATTTAGGTGAGGTTTTAAGACTCCATCGAAGTTTTCCTTCGCACCCTTACAGAACAAAAAATCCATTCGCCCTTAAGTCTCAAAATGAGATTTCTTTTTATTATTAGCTTGGAATTTCTTAAAATCCTACAGAAAATACAATTATCAATCCAAATTTGATAACCAGTCCAAGGCCGGGCAACAAATACACGACTTCTTTGATATAAATACCTTTATCAACTTTTAAAGATAAACAAATCCATGCATAAATATTATTTGTAATACAAACTTCTTGGACGTATGGTATTGAACTGTGGGGTTCAACGAAACGCTCTCCAATCTTCAACGAATTCAATCGCTTCAGTCTCCGCAATATCGTTAACGGCTCCATTTTACGTATCAAATCTTAACTATCCACACTGGCCTGGAAATTCCGTTTGTAGGTCCAGGTTGCACGAACTCATTATAAAAGTTTTCATCAGCACTTGCACTCTCATTCCAATCCTCTTGTCCGCCATTTATCATCTCATCGCCATCCAGATCATCCTCCAAGACCAGGGGTCGGCTACCCGCGGCTCTTTTATCCAAATTTTGTGGCTCTTCAGCCTGTCCAAAATACGAGTACATTGTATATTTCAATTTTATTGAAACAAATGAAAATTTCATTTATTAAAGTAAAGATATTTTTCCAAAAAGAATTTTAAATGAGATTTGGTTTGAAATGGAATAGAATTATATTGAAATACAGTTCGTAATATATAGACTGCCGCCATTTTCATTCAAACACAGGTTTAGTTGTTATTTATTTGTTTATTTACTTTGCAATATATGAAAATAAATATATAAAACATTAAAATGTTATTGAATATCATAAAATAATAATTTGTGAATACAAATGATCTGTTTACACTATCATCCTTGCGGCTTTTGGTAAGATTTATTAAAATTATTTAAGGAAAAATGGCTCTCTACTTGAAATAGGTTGCCGACCCCTGTTCCAGACGATTAAAACGTCAGTTGCCGCGCGATTTTCTCTCTTCTGAAGAGAGTAGCTAATCCTGGAGACGACTTAGGGAGTGTTATCACTGGGTAACTTCTCCTCTCAATTAGCGATTTTGTAGTGGTGTCAGTTATTGTCATTGTTACTTATGGCGTATCTAGGCGCTGGTGTAACTTAACAAATAAATTAAAAAAAAAAAAAAAATCAAGCTTATTTATGTCCAAGTCCAATTCAGAGTCAACACCAAATACAGGACCTCTCTTTTAATCAGATATTTAAAGAGATTGTCTGTTTTCTTGAAAAAGAAAAACAGATGGATTCATCTTTAAAAAAGTTTGGATTAAGTCTTAAAAATCAGTAATAACATTGGCTAAATGCTAAGAAGATCAATTCCTTAATTTAATTCAGTTGACAGTCCTTTTTTCTGTAAATAACAGATTTGGCCATCATTATTATATAAATTTCTCAAAGTACATAGTTTACTGTCGGTTCTATTATATATGTATTTTTTTTGTTTTTGTTCAACAGAATTGTGCATGGAATGTATGCTGCGAAGATTAGAAAATGAACAGAAAGCTTTATTACAATATGATAAAGCGAAAATTTATATACGGCAGATCTCCAATAAGAATGCCATGGATGAACCCCAAAGAAATAGATCGCCCAGTCCACGATTAGAGGTAGGAATGAACTTAATTTTTAATATTATATAGTTTTTTTTTTAAATTATATGTGTAAATGTTGAGACATTAAGTTTTATTTGAAGCTAAAAAGGTGATTAGATTGTCAATAGTTTGGACTTTCATCTTCCTTTAAATGTTTTAATATTAAATATTTTTTAAACGATCGTCTCAATAATTTAGAAGATAAACTCAAAATCTTGACGAAAATGGTACCCGCTGAAAGTTAGGTAGGTTACTGAATTTAGAATACTGGATTAACTTAAGCTTTAGAAGTGTTAACAGTGAATTTAACGGCGCCTCAGCCGACTTCCAGGATTGGAGGGTAGCGTAGTTGAAGACAAGTTTGCAGCTAAAGGGTTGGTGATGAAGTGAGAGTTTTTGATGAAAATTTGTATATCGGATTTTGGCAAGTTCGGAGATGAGTGGAATTTGGAGATTTGTATGGATTGTGTGGTTGCTAACATAGAATGGAGCGTCATACTATGCGGCGGAGTATTTTGGATTGGGTGTTTGCAGTCTATTGATGTTGGGTTTTAAAGTTCGAGTCCGTAAGTCCATATTGGTGCGAGAAGAGCTGTATATGAGTCGTCGTTTGTTCTGTAGTGAGAGTTTTGAGCGTTTGTCGAGTAGTCTGGCTAGACAGACATTTGTATCGTTTATTTAGTTAGGTACGTTTAAGTCTCGTATGGGGGTTCCAGGTAAGTTTCTTGTCTAGGTACATTCCAAGGTACCGCACATGGTCGGCTGGTGGGATAGGTGTACGAGGGGGTACCCAAAAAAAACCGGAATTATTTTTTAAAAGCTATTTATTTACAAATTTTTTACAGAACAACCTTATCCCCTTCAAAATACTCTCCATTACAACTAATACATTTGTCCCACCGGTGCTTCCACTGTTCGAAACATTTTTTGTAGTCATCTTTAGAAATGGCTGACAGCTCCTTCTTCGTTTTTTTCTTGACCTCTTCAATGTTATCAAATCGGTGACCTTTCATGCCCTTTTTCATGCGTGGAAATAAGAAAAAGTCGCACGGAGCCAGGTCAGGCGAGTAAGGTGCGTGGGGCAGCGGAACCATGCCATTTTTAGCCAAAAACTGTGTGTAACAGAGATGGCTGTGTGTGCAGGTGCATTGTCGTGGTGGAAGAACCAGTCTCCTGTTTTCCACAAATCGGGTCTTTTTTGGCGAACACTATTGCGCAATCTTTTCAAAACATCCAAATACAAGGTTTGATTGACGGTCTGACCTGGGGGGACAAACTCTGAATGGACTACGCCTTTGGCATCAAAAAAGCAAATCAGCATTGTTTTGATGTTTGACTTGACTTGACGACATTTTTTTGGTCGGGGTGAAGATGACGTCTTCCATTGGCTCGACTGTTGCTTTGTTTCTGGGTCATAACCATAGCACCATGACTCATCACCAGTAATGACCTTTGACAGAAAGTCTGGATCAGTTTCAAGCTGTTGTTTCAAAGCACGACATGTTTCAACTCGATGTTCTTTTTGATTGTCAGTCAGAACTCGAGGAACAAACTTGGCAGCAACCCTTTTCATCCCCAAATCTTCCGTTAAAATTCGCTGAACCGAGCTCCAAGATAACCCACTACTCTCTGACAGTTGATCAATTGTCTGTCGACGGTCTGTGAACACCAGCTCTCGAATTTTTTCAACATTTTCGTCGATTCGGGCAGTTGATGGACTTCCAGAACGAGGTTTGTCATCAATCGACATGTCGCCATTTTTAAACCGAGTAAACCACTCGTATACTTGAGTTTTTCCCATAGCGTCATCTTTGTAAGCAGTTTTCAACATTAAAACACTTTCAGCAGCATTTTTGCCGAGTAGAAAACAAAATTTCAGAGCTGCACGTTGTTCACTTAAACTTGCCATCATAAAAAACGAAAAAAGAACAAAACAGCGCTGGTAAAAACAATCACTGCAGATGAACAGAACAAGCCAGGCAGACAACACAGGCAGGACTGAACTGGCAAGGAATTGCGCTATACACGTCTAGCGGCAGAAATGCGTACTACATAAGCTCCATGCGCGGCAACGCAATTCCGGTTATTTTTGGGTACCCCCTCGTATGTTGTTAGAAGACAGGTGGTGGAGTTTGACGTTTGAGTGAACAATGTATTAAATGTATAATATTGCATTATTTTGTTTTGCATAATTAATAAGAAAAATTACTATTAATTTGAGAAGTCCTTCTTATTGAAAGAGTTTGCTCGCTAAGATCTCGGTTGAGGTACGATCGAAATATGAAGTTTCCTTCCAATCCCTTGGTTCGAAATCTCACCCAATAACGTTAATAAATCTTTCTATGTTAGACTGCTCACCAAAAAATCCCTTTTGTCCTTGACCTAGCCCAAAATCCCGTTTCACCAAATTTCATTCCAAACTATTCTATCTTCCTTTTCTTTTTTTTTTTTGCAAAGTTGATGTCTTTTTCTCTTAAATCAACGTTGAGCAGAAATGAATGGGAGAAGTTTGGACGAAGGAAGTTTAACCACAAACTTGTATCGGATAATCCCTAAATCAGAGTTTTGGGAATTATGTTTCTAATTTTAGCCATAATTGTTGGTTGTTACTTATGATTGTTTGAGTCTTAACTTACAGACAAAATTTCAGAGATAACGGAATCGCTAACTCGCAACAGCTTTTGTTTATTTTTCGTGGCCTCCTGAACTTAATTTAATTTATGAATCAAACTAAAGAATTCAGGAATTTTTACGAATATTGTTTTGGGTCCTGCTTAGTCTATGAATTTTCTCGGTTACTCCTACGTTTTATGCTATTTTTTTCCTCATATAATTTTAAGAATTACTGTTCAGATGTAGCTGTTCTATTATTTACGCTTCCGGCATACCGTTCTGTTATATTGTATCGGAGTTAAGTTATAAAACTATAGGTATACCTTCAGGGCTAGCTGTTTGAATACTTTATGTGAGTTATTGCTCTAAGGCCAATCTTTAAACCTGTATTTCAGGGAGGCTTTATGCTTTCTTTACTAAAGTTAGTTTATTTATGTATAACCAGTCATTACCTCATTACCTACTAGATTTACTAGCGCACATTATCTCCATTTTTCTCGTAAAGACTGTCTCGTTTTCATAGTTCCATTTTCTATGTACGAGACTTGCTCAATGATGGTTGTTTCTAATTAATGTTACTACTCCAACTGTTATGAGCAAACATTTTGTCTTTAAACAAGCATTATTCTCGTTGCAACCTAAGGGCATTGTAATTTGCAGAATTCGTTCTTTTTAGTACTTGAAATTAAAGAATAAAAGCAAAAATTGTTTATTCGTTTGAGCTGAACTGGGTAATTACTTATGAAATGGAGTTATTTTAGTTTAAGATTCAAAAACCTTATAATACTTTGTTAAAACCTATCCTTACAAATCTTTTCTTAAAAATTATAACATGTATTCGTTTCTGGGCTTCAAAACTCTATGGATCACGGTGGCGTAGGCTTTGTGGCCACCCAGAGTCTAGTCCACTTAGCAGGAAAAGATATGGTATCTCCTGACTGGTCTGAATGAGTTAGAATTGCTTATTTGTGACATGAGAATTCTGTCATTTGGTGACGAGTGTGATAATTCGCTAAAATAATTGTAGAAAATCTCTGGAAGTGGATTATTTGAATCTGGGACTGGAGTGGTCGCAAATCAGTAGTTTGATTAAATTTAGGGCTGAAGCCCTCAATTTAAATTTCAAACCATATATTGTTGGAGGAAATTACAATAGCTCGATGTGTGCTCGACCTTAGGGAAGCCGAGGATGTTTTCCACTTCTTGGGCCGTTGTAGAATTCTTAAAAAGATAAGATTGAGGTTTTTGAATGCACAGTCCTTAACGGAAGAGGAAATGTTGAGGTATTTGAATGGCGCAAATTGGGCGGTGTTGGCTGGCTTTATAAGAGACGCTCTAGCCGATCTTTCCTTTTTTTGGTTAGCCACTTCAATTACTAATTGGTGGTTGGATTAATGATGATGTAAAATATAATTTTATAGAGAAAAATTCTTTACTTTTTAATTATTTTAATTTCGTTGTTTAATTATTTACAGTATTATTGTTCAGTTTTCAGTTCAATGTAAAAGATATACTTCCTTATTTGTAATTAGCACTCCTGACAGTCAGTCAATGGCTATGTCAGCTATTACTTTTGTAAAATTCTTTCTTTGTAAACTATCTATGGTGTAAATAAAAGTTTATCTATCTATCTAGTTGTAGAAAATAATAGAATAATTTAGGGGTAACTAGCCCTACGGCTAGCTGATTTCACGACCCATACGATCTATTATAATATTCCCTGATGAACCAGTGTTTGAGAAACCTCGCTTCTGCCCCATAAGCAGTGCACTTGAAACAATGACTCTTTCTCTGACATGTGAATTATGCGATGACCACCTTCGGACCAGTCCAAGAGGCTCATATGATCTACCATAACTCTTATAAGGCAGTTCTCTAAATACTATAGGCAAGGGTCTTCGAATGAATTCCTTCGCTTGTCTTTGGCCGAAGTTAATACGCCAGCAGATCTTGGAGTTAGTTGCAAACCAGGACTTTTAAAACTGATTTCTTTATAGTCCTAGATACACAGCAAAAACATCCTGGAACTATAAAAGTTTTATTGCAATCAGAAAAATCAGTTACCCATATTTAAATGAGAGATGAGGGATAACAGCTCAATTATTCTGTTGGAAAAATTGTAGAATTATGTTCTGCGTTCTTTTCAGTAAGTTGTGCTTTTTTTATTTATCAGAATTTTAATTTTTGATTTATTTACCCACAATAACAATAACAATTTACAATAAGAAAAATTGCAATAAACCTGAGACTGAAAATAATAACAATTAACAGTATAAGTCTATGTATACATCTCGAGTTATGTGCGGAGAAATAAGAACCTTAATTCCTGAGGAGCGAAAAGATGAGAACTGAAGTTAATGTTAGTTGATGTCTGTATTTGTTAGAATCATTATGCTAGTGGAGCCGATGGACCCACTAGTTCCCAGCTCTGCCTTGCTCAGTTAGCGGTCACAAAACATTTTTAATAGTTCTTTATATTTGCTTCCAGTTCATAGACAAACTGCTTCCAACCTTTAATTATTAGTTATTTCTTTATTTTTACTGGGCTCCTTCTCTTGCAATAATATTTATTACCTCATCTGTTTCATACTTCTTCAATAACTCGGCTTCCCCTCACTCTCGTGTAATTTAAAATTAACTCATTCTAAAGTTTTATGTTTTTCCAAATCTTCGTTTTTTGCTTTCATCACTTTTAAACATCATTGGATTTTATACGATTTATTTCTCGTTTCTTTTTCTCATCATTTTCATTGATTGCCTGATTCTAACTTCTGAAGAATTTCAGCTATACTGACGTCTCTGATTACGCCTCTGTGGATTTGGCTATTAGACTACATTGTATAATCTGTATATTTAATTTGCACGATGCATATATTTCGTACAGAATGCAGTTCATTTTTACTTCCTTTTTACTTATGCCGATGATACGGCAATCATCTCTTCTCATAAAGACCCGGCCCTTGCCTGTCGCTCCCTACAATCCCATATAGAATCTCTTAAGCCTTGTCTAAAGAAATGGAGAATTAAAATCAATGAAAACAAATATAATCACATTGCATTCTCTCTAAGGCGAACTATCCTTCCTTCCGTTTACCTAAACCTCACTCCTCTTCCCACAACATGTTGTGTTCAGTACCTAGGACTCTTCATGGACAAACATCTAATCTGGATTCCACATACTAGACTCAAACGGAAAGAACTGAACAGACGATTCAAACTTCTCTCTAGACTTCTCGACAAGCAATCTAAACTCTCTCTACAGAATAAACGACTTATCTACACTATGATAACTGAAACCTGCCTGGACTTACGGAATTGAACTTTGGGGCTCAGCCAAAGCTTCCAGTATTTACAAAAAATCCAATCCATCCAGTCAAAAAACACTCCGTCGAATCGCAAAATGCTCCTTACTATGTCTCTAACTGTACCTTGCACCGAGATTTCCTTGTTCCCCTAATGTTTCAGAAGCTATAAGATCCCGTTACATTAAATTCCACACATCAATCCCCTCACATCCTAATCCCAACTTACTACTCCACCAGGAAATCCTCCCAGGCGGTTGAAGCGCAGGTGGCCACGCGATCTTCTAAATGAAGTAAGAGCCAATGTACAATAGTGAACTGTACCACTTTGGGAGTTTCACCAATGGGTAAATTCTCCCCTCATGTATTCGTGTATCTATTCCATTATCATGTTGTATCAGCTTCACTTGTTGCAGAATTATACTGCAGTTGTGAAAATAAATGAAGTAAAAAGAAAAAGGAATGCAGTAAACAAATAAAAAAAAAATACATTTGCGTTTAATGCAATTCCTAATAATGGCTTCAGACTGCCCAGTTTTTGTTCGTATCTTATGGTGGATCCGTAACGTTGTACACTGGTTTTAAATAGAAGCAGCTTTAACTTTATTTTTACTACTGAAGGGCAAGAAAACTGAATTAGTAGAACAGATATTTGATGAGTGAACGATTTTGAGTAACGAACTCTACGTTTGAACTAAGTCCGAACGTTCAAGGATTAGACTGAAGTCTGGCAGATCTTTCTAAGATCTTAGTTCTCCATTCTAGTAGTGTTCAATGCTTGTGAAGCTTAAGACACCATAAGCTAGCATTTCGGCGACTACCTCCGGAAATACGAGGGTCGTTTGAAAAGTCCGTGCAAAGTCAGAGAGATAGCACTACTGGCGCGTATCGAGGTTATGTTTAGTTAGTAGCATCTCTTGGAAGAACACACACCAAGTTTCAGCCAGATCGGTCAATTTCTTTGTGTTTGGCATTCGTTTGAATCGAGGAAGTCGAGTGATTTTCAAAAAATAGACGAAAAAGGATTTCGTGTGTTGATTAAACACTACTTTATGAAAGGCAAAACGCCTCAGGAGACTAAAGAGAAGCTTGATAAACATTATGGTGACTCTGCACCTTCGATTAGAACAGTTTATAAGTGGTTTCAAAATTTTCGGAGTGGCCATATGGGCACAAGTGACGCTGAACGTTCTGGACGCCCTGTTGAGGTTACTACTCCAGAAATCATTGATAAAATCCATGATATGGTGATGGATGACAGAAGAGTGAAGGTGCGTGAGATTGCTAGTGCTGTGGGCATCTAGAATGAACGGGTACATAATATTTTGCATGAACATTTGGACATGACAAAGCTATCCGCAAGATGGGTGCCGCGATTGCTCACGCTTGACCAAAAACGAAATCGTGTGAAGTGTTGCAAGGACGGTTTACAGCTCTTCCAGAAGAATCCGCAGGACTTTAAGCGTCGTTTCGTCACTGTGGATGAAACATGGATACATCACTACACTCCTGAGACCAAAGAACAATCTACGAGTAAACAATGGGTTACCAAGGGGGAATCTGCGCCAAAAAAGGCGAAGACCGTTCCTTCGGCCGGAAAGATTATGGCGACTGTCTTTTGGGATTCGCAAGGAATAATCCTCATCGACTATCTGGAAGAGGGTAAAAACTATTACAGGTGCATATTATTCATCGTTATTGGACCGTTTGAAAACCGAGCTGCAAGAAAAACGCCCACGATTGGCCCACAAAAAAGTGCTTTTCCATCACGACAACGCACCAGCTCACACCTCAGCAGTTGTGGTCGCAGAATTAATGGAAATAAGGTTCCAACTCGTTTCACATCCCCCCTATTCTCCAGACTTGGCTCCCTCGAACTACTATTTGTTCCCCAATATGAAGAAATGGCTGGCGGGAAAAAGATTTTATTCAAACGAGGAGGTGATTACAGAAACGAATGGCTATTTTTCAGACTTGGACAAATCCTATTATTCGGAAGGGATCAACAAACTAGAGCAGCGTTGGACGAAGTGTATAAGCCTAAAAGGAGACTATGTTGAAAAATAAAAAAGGTTTACCCCAAAAAATTAAGTAGTTTTTATTTTTGCACGGACTTTTCAAACGACCCTCGTATATGCACAACACAATGCCATTTTAAACTGTAAAGACTACTCAATTCACTGTCATCTTTCAGACAGAATTCGTTGTTTGATCTTGTATTTCTGCTTACTTGCTGCATTGGTTTGTAACTTTTTTACCGTTAGGAGAAGTTTTACTGCAAGTAAAATTAGGAAAGTCAATCCAGCTATCAAAAACTAGATGAAATAACCATGCTACACAACTGATTAAGATGATGTAGATTTAATTATTTTTTTTAGCCGTCTTTAAAGTCGTAAATAAATTATATAAACTTGGCATAGATCACAATTAGATGACAAACCGCTCTTCATTATTGTTATTAACCAACCATTGTCAGCATACAAGTCTGTGCCTCCCAAAATGGAACTGTCCTTGATAAACTTTAAATATATTCCAAACTGAGTGAGACGTGAGTTTATTTCTCACAATAATTAATCTAGAACGCTAAACTATTCCTATTTCATTTGTGTTTGTGTTTGTGTTTTATCGTCTTTCTTTTCAAGTTGTAAGTTCGCACAGCTATATGCTGCTGTATTATACCAGACAGAGTTGTATTCCCAGACATTTTTATCTCTTCATTTCAAGATAGCTACTGCATTTAACAAGTCATTTGCAATTTATATTGCTTATTTGTATGTAGAATACGTCCTCAACTTTACCACTCTAGCTTCTTTTTTCAAAACTTAATTTTATTTACCATATAGGTGGCTTTTTCATTTTGTATTTTAGTGTTCATTAAGATTGGAAGAAATTTTTGATCGTTTAAAAAAGTCTGATTTCAATCATTGGCAGTGTTTAAGCAATTAGATCAAAATTATTACAAAATAACTGACCATTTTTTCTTGTTGCATAAAATTTTTGATTTTATTGTTCTCGAAAACGCAGCTAAAGATTTTGTTTTCCTGAATTTTTGTACGCACATGGTGCTCATGTTGGTCTAGTAGTATTGTTTTAAATATTTTCTCAGGTAGATTATATTAAGTTAACTTCTTGGATTAGAGAATTGGGGTTGATTGCCCTTATTATCATTTCATTATAAAGGACAGCTCCTATCTTATATATTGTAAAGTGAAATAAATACGTTACTGAAGCTCCTAGCTTGAAATAAATCCAGAAAAGGAAGTAACCACTGAATAAAATGAATTTTCTCTTTTCTAACATCATCTTTTTTGAACAAGTTTCCTACGATTGTCACTAAACTTCGTATTCTTGTTACATACAGTATAACTTCTATTTGAATAATTTACCCTTTAGGGCTTTTTTTTTAGGACGGATCGAGGTTAGTTTGTGACTAAAGGTTTGTACAGCTTTATAATCTAGACTAGCGATAGCGAACCTATGACCCGCGGGTCAGACACTGACCCGCGCAAGCTTTTTCACTGACCCACAATTGCTAGGCAACCATTTGTTTGTTTACGCGGGTTGATTTAGATTTTCTAATTGTGGTGGATAATTTATGTATTCTATCTGTATTTTTTACACTCACGCATTGACACAAAAGCAATTTAAATGCTATCTATAACCTTTAGTTTGATCGTTACAGTTCAAAAACGCAAATGACGACAAATGCTTTTGTAGTCTTTGAAATAAAGCAAAAGTGTTTACAAAATATCAAATAAAATGTATAATTTTACTCACATTTTGTTTGTTAAAAAAAATCGACAACCCAAAGCAAATAACCATATTTAGATTTTTCTTCAGATAAAACACACTTTTGTAAGGATTTGTTCAGTTATGTTTGTTAAAAAGAGACTTCCATAGCACTTGTTTCGGTCCCGTTTTACCCAGTTAAGCCAACTGAATTTTAAAGATGTTTAGTTTTGAAAATATTCAGTTTAAAATTTTTAAACTTAACTCTTGTGCAAATGGGCATTAGTGACCCAAGAGCTAGTACAAAAAAAAAAAAATGAACAAAATTTGACCCACGTCTCAAAAAGGTTCGCCATCCCTGATCTAGACATTGTTAGTTATGTGTTAAACTCGTCGAGTATCGATAATAAGTCTCAAGAATTGTAAATCTCGTGAATGTTTAAACCAGATTTAGTTTTGGTATTAGGCTGATAATTTTAATAAATCTCTTACATAATATGGAATGGAATATACGATATGGATGAAATAAGATTTACATATTAAAATAATAATTGGTTTTGAACGTGTACAGGAGCACAGTGTTGGCCTGGGTCCTAAGTTATGGTTTTTTTTCTGTCTCCCTTTTCGAGTTTGAATACTAAATATGGCGCTTATTATCATATGAAAAATAGTATGTAAAGTAATTGATAAGCGGTAGGTGAAGCGACATCCGGAGTAGATTGGAGGATTCGATAGGACAGTCAGTTAGATAAGTGATCTGCTAGAAGCTAGCTCGGTTCTTCCGACTAGTCTGTGATTGCATCTCTTAGGAGTACAGCCTCCAGACAAGGCTCTTCTCTAAACACAACACTTCTCATAAATTAACATTCGCATTTCCCTACCATCGTCCCCTTCGCTTGTACTCTCGATTCTTTTTTTTTATTACATCCAACCACCTGCTAAGAATTAGTACTTTACTAAGAATTAACACTCATTTTCTTGGGCTATCATTCTTTTCTTCTTCTCTCATCCTGGGCCAACAATAATAATAAAAGAACAGACCTGGAGTGATTTTGACCGATCTAGCACATCCGATACTGTCTGAACGTAGGGCTATTAATAATTCTTGCATTTACCTGTCTCGACATATTTCTAACTACTGTGTGGGATGATTATGAACTATGATTAATGGTTACTGGCGTTTCTAGATTATGTTGATTTAATATGGCAAGGTGTAGTTCCTCGCGATAATTTATTGTGTTTCCGATTTCATTATATAAAATTTATTTGTAAAGTTTGTTTGGTTTGTTTCATCTATTACTTTTTCTTACTCTTTGAAATGTTGTGAGTTTTGTATTGGGTTTCGAGTTTGTCTTTAGACATAACTTGATATTATTCTCTGATGGCTAAGCCATATAAACCACCTAGGTACACTTGGACATATCGCCTCCGTCCACGACACCTAATTGGTAGTTGGACGTAAAGCCCTCCTGAAATTTCCTTACTCTTTGCATGTGAAAGAAATAGTTATTTATTTAACAAGTTGTGGAAAGTAGTACTTTTCCTCACGCGAGGCAGGGTTTGCACGCACGAGCGAGTGCAAGTGCAAATTGCCGAGGGTGAGGAAAATACTTTACACTCGAGTTAAATATTATATTTTTTCTGCAACCATTAGGGTTATTAACTAAAAAAAACTAAACAGGCATCACTAGAATCCATTTTAAATTTCTATAAGGTAACACTATAACCTTTTTAACTGTTATAATTAAAAATATCTAATTATTTATTAAAGTATTATTTTTATTTCTATATTCCTTTCAATTTTTATTTTATTTTTTAATATTCGTTTTTTAATTATTTAAATAAAATAAATTTAAATAAGCTTATTAAAGTTTTACAGAAAACATTTAATAACAAAACTTCTTATATCAAGGAAGCAAAATAAAGTTTTTCCACTCACTCGTGAGGAAAGCGACACTAATGGGAATTTTTCCCCACTAGTGAGGTAAAGTTGGGCATTACACAGCTGATTTTAATTGAGTAATGAGAACATTCCTACATGGTTGCAGAAAAAAGTATTGTAATCTCACAAATTATCTGCCTCGTTTTGGTTAAATTGAAGCCACTGTTTTTGTTGGCTAGTTCAAACAAAAGGCGGACCGAGTAATTCCAAACTTCTGTGAAATATACAAGTGTTAAATTTCAGCAAAGACAATGAATTAATTGAGGCGCCACGGTAGCGGAGCGGGTTAAGAGGCGAGACCTGCAAAGCTAATATGTATTGTGGTGCTGGGTTCGATTCCCGGTCTTTGCCTTAAATTTTATTTAATGGTTAAATGAGAAATAGTAAAGAATGTTTGCTAGTCGCCTCCGTCCACGACACCTAATTGGTAGTTGGACGTTAAGCACGGCCTGAAAAAAAATAGGCGATTACTTACTTACTACTTACAATGAATTAATTTTTAAATTGCATTCTTTGCAGCATCATTGGTAAATCGGCCTCATTGAGTAATTTTGATTTGAATTCAATTAATATTGCATTAAGCATAATAATACAACAAAAACTGCGTACCTTAAATCGGCCTAATATTTCTTGGAGTACGTATAATGCAGTCTTGGTTAGTCGCTTTTTTTGGGGAATCTGTTGGTTTTTTATCTTCCTGGACAAGTTCTTTCATATTTTTTTACCCACTTAAATATTTGATTAACAGAAAATTTTTATCTTTTTTTAAATATCTTGTTTATGTGTTAGTTAAACTAAACACCCTTCACTAATTAAAGTAATTTGATTTACAGTAAGTGAATTTTTTTTACAGGTGGTTATGCTATACAAGGTGAACCAGTAAGTATTGTCCATAGGCCTACTGTGTGTAGTTCATCTAAAGTAGAGTTCAATGACGTATTGGGTAACTTCATATTTTCCACTGTTCTTGAGTGACGTCACTTTAATTTTTTTTTCTTCTAAAATCATTACTTTTTTCCAATAAAAATGTTATTACTCAGAAAGTTTTAGTCCGAATTCGATTCTGATGACACGGTTAGAAAGACAGATAAATTTTCTAAAAATTGATACCATTTCGAAGCTTATGTTATTCTCCAAACAGCCTCAATCTTCCTAATAAAAGTAATCGAAATTTTTAAGAAAACTCATTAGGCCCTTACGTGATCATTATCAGACCTAGGTGCTGGCACTTTTTATAAAAGTTTCCTTGTTTAATGGGCTTTCAAACGGTATATCATTTTCCAGGATTCCTTTTATCTTCGAATGAGAAATTACGTTTGTTTTACAAGAAAACGTGTTCACGAGCACTCAACAGTGTTACGAGGGTCGTTTGAAAAGTCCGTGCAAAAATAAAAACTACTTAATTTTTTGGGGTAAACCTTTTTTATTTTTCAACATAGTCTCCTTTTAGGCTTATACACTTTGTCCAACGCTGCTCTAGTTTGTTGATCCCTTCCGAATAATAGGATTTGTCCAAGTCTGAAAAATAGCCATTCGTTTCTGCAATCACCTCCTCGTTTGAATAAAATCTTTTTCCCGCCAGCCATTTCTTCATATTGGGGAACAAATAGTAGTCCGAGGGAGCCAAGTCTGGAGAATAGGGGGGATGTGAAACGAGTTGGAACCCTATTTCCATTAATTTTGCGACCACAACTGCTGAGGTGTGAGCTGGTGCGTTGTCGTGATGGAAAAGGACTTTATTGTGGCCCAATCGTGGGCGTTTCTTGCGGATAGCTTTGTCATGTCCAAATGTTGATGCAAAATATTATGTACCCGATCATTCGAGATGCCCACAGCACTAGCAATCTCACGCACCTTCACTCTTCTGTCATCCATCACCATATCATGGATTATATCAATTATTTCTGGAGTAGTAACCTCAACAGGGCGTCCAGAACGTTCAGCGTCACTTGTGCCCATATGGCCACTCCGAAAATTTTGAAACCACTTATAGACTGTTCTAATCGAAGGTGCAGAGTCACCATAATGTTTATGAAGCTTCTCTTTAGTCTCCTCAGGCGTTTTGCCTTTCATAAAGTAGTGTTTAATCAACACACGAAATTCTTTTTCGTCCATTTTTTGAAAATCACTCGACTTCCTCGATTCAAACGAATGCCAAACACAAAGAAATAGACCGATCTGGCTGAAACTTGGTGTGTGTTCTTCCAAGAGATGCTACTAACTAAACATAACCTCGATACGCGCCAGTAGTGCTATCTCTCTGACTTTGCACGGACTTTTCAAACGACCCTCGTAGTTATCAAGTTGATTAATTCATTGAAAACTCTTTTAGATGGTCCAATAGTCAATTTTTAAAGTAGATTGTCTTAAAATAAGGAAGTCAAAGGTTACAAATTGCACTTAAAAAAAAAACAGTATAAAATATGAAGTTGGCCAATACGTCATTGAACTCCACTTTAGATGTACTGCACACAGAAGGCCTATGGACATTACTTACTGGTTCACCCTGTATATAGCATTTTAGGGACTCATTTTCTGTTTTAATATTTATACTAATCACAGGGTAATAATTAGTAAACTGTAGTTTATAAAAGTTCTTTTTTTTAAAAAAAAAGATTATTATCTTTCGATTACTTAATAGTCAGGACGACAAACCGAACCATTAATTCATTATTTTGTGTAAACATTATGGAATGTAAAGCTAAAAGGGTAACTTAATTAATCACTAGGGAATCTAGTAAACCAGTTTGGGGTGTTATTTGAAATCAGAGAGGGAATAGACATTAAAAAAGAAGAGATATATTGTTGGTAAAAGGAGTTTTGAAACTAAAATTATGAGCTGCAGTAACGTGTGATTAATATAATTTTTGTTATATTTGGTTTTGTAAGGGTTGGCCCAAGCAAGCGGAGGGGGGATTCAGTATTTGTTTTTTTGAAAAAGAAAAGAAGGCTGGAAATTAAAGTTGTTACATTCACTAACATCTATACAGCATCTCTCGGCCGTGCACTAACCTTAGACTACTCACCATACAAACTAACATAAAACTACTAAGAGCAGCCAGCCGTGCACACACAGTTCCAACTGCCCATATTTTGATAGGTGTTAATTATCAGTTATAAATCCACACTATAGTTGTTATGCCATGGCCCTGTGTAGTCTGAATGAATATTCAGTATTTTTAGATGTGTTATCTGTGAGGAAGAAGCCAAGCTCCGGTGTTAATAGCCGGTAGCTGTGCTACCTTATTATCTACAAACATTATTATTTATTACGCACTAACATTCCTTTTATATATATCTGTGTACACATTATACATAACTCGGCCAAATAATTAAAGACTTACCTAAACCTTATCTTTGATTCTTCTTTAGTTCAGTTTTTTGATTTTTTACTTATTCCATTTTATTTAAATTTACTAATTTGTATTAACCAATACTTATTGTAAAGTTACTCACTGTCATTTCCTCCGCTATAAAGTGGATTAAGTTCTGCTCAGAATTTAACAATGGAATTGTTAAAGGAAAAATGAAAAACTGGTAGATTGAGTTTAGCCAATTTTAACCAATAAGCGATTATTACTTTTAAAAAAATGTATAATTTTTACAACATATTTATTTCTAATATACGATAAGGGAAGGGATTAGCTATGAGGTTAGCATACTGGACTCCCACGCGGAGGTCCCGGGTTCGAATCCAGCAGCTGACGCTTAGATTTTCTCTTCCTAGGAGCTTCTTACAGCTCACTGTCCGGTGATGGACAGTGTTGTCTGTAACGAGAGAACACTGTCCGGAGGCTGGCAGTGCACTGGAAAAAGCTTCGGGCGCTAATAACCTCAGCTGTTGATGCGCCAAAAAAAAAAAAAAATATACGATACTAGCTAGTAAATCCGTTTTCTGACATCACGCTTTAAGAGGAAAGTCAAAGCATCTCTTGCCCCAGAATCCCCAAAATAATAAATTTTCCGGCAAATACTTTCTAACCAAAATTATAGAGCCGAGTGATGTGAAAACACGCATTAGTTAGTGATATTATCTATTTTGTAAAACCATAAATTAAACTGAAATGATACAGTAGAGCAGAGGTCCCCAAAATGGTCTGTATAGACACCCAGGGGTCTATATAACAAAAGTGGGTGTCCATCTGAGGCTTGGGGGGGTCGAAGGAAAAAATAATTTCGAACCCAATATAGCGAACCTTGCAAAGAAACACCAGGCACACCCATCTCATTAATTAAGAAGCAATACTGTAGTTACTTTACCTATTATTTTTACTTATTTAAAATTACTTAATATTTAATAAATATTAAGGTATTTAAGGGAAGGGATTAGCTACGCGGTTAGCGTACTTGACTCCCACGCGGAGGTCCAAGGTTTGAATCCAGCTGCTGACCCTTAGATTTTCTCTTCCTAGGAGCTTCTTACAGCTCTCACTGTCCATAGTGTTGTCTGTAATGAGAGGGTCCATGATCAAAAACAGTTTGGCGACCCCTATTGTAGAGGGATACCAACAACCCAGTCTTTAACTGAATTACCATAAACGAATTTTTGTAGTAAAATAATTGCAGTCTAAGTTGTAAATCTTTTGTGTATGTTATGGTAGAAGTTTACAGGAAGTCCTAGGAATTGTTCTCGAAAGTATCTCAAAAAAAGTGAACTATAATCTCAATTTTCAGTTCATAAAAACGGACTAGTTTCGAAACATTCAAACTAGATTCATCTACTTTAAAGTTTGAGGAGAGGTCTTCCTAATACCCTTTCTTGAACATTTTTTCTACTACTTTTATATTGAACTAGAATTCCTTTTAGATTATCTAACCGCTTCTTGTTATCTTTATGGCTTATCTGCAAAGTTTGTATAATCAGGGAATATTTAGGAATATTTAGGCATAGTTAACAGTTTTTATATTTTTATTTGTGCATTTCGTTCTCAAATATAAATTTTATTGATAATAAGAAATGTTGTTAAATAATCAATTTTAATTTCTTTCTTTTTAGTCTAAAAATAAATGCGTCACCAGCACGAACACTAACGATATGGCCGCTGGTGACTCTGTGCACAATACAGTATCACAGTCGGAAGCAATTAGACGAAGTACACGGCATCGAAGGGTACGCGGTGAAAAAGAAGTTTTCATGTCGTCTGTGGAAACGCTCAGGGATTTGAAACTCAAAGTAAGTTCTGTTTTTTTGTAAGCTAATTTTGTTTAGTTAGATTTAAACGTAGTGATTTGAGATTGAATTAAGCTTGGGAGTTGAGGTAAAGTATAAGAAGTTGAAGATAGAATTGCCGAAAGGTGTAAAGGACAAGTAAGAATGGCTGTTCACCACTTGGAATGAGACACCCTCCGTATGGAGGTATCCAAGTACTTCTGACCCTCTTGCTGCATCACTTAACCTTACAAAAGGGCATTAACTTCACTGCTGCAGTCTTTACTTCCTTCGCCAACAGTCTAGATCTGCAGTACATCTTCTACGAGGGTCGTTTGAAAAGTCCGTGCAAAGTCAGAGAGATAGCACCACTGGCGCGTATCGAGGTTATGTTCAGTTAGTAGCATCTCTTGGAAGAACACACACCAAGTTTCAGCCAGATCGGTCTATTTCTTTGTGTTTGGCATTCGTTTGAATCGAGGAAGTCGAGTGATTTTCAAAAAATGGACGAAAAAGAATTTCGTGTGTTGATTAAACACTACTTTATGAAAGGCAAAACGCCTGAGGAGACTAAAGAGAAGCTTGATAAACATTATGGTGACTCTGCACCTTCGATTAGAACAGTTTATAAGTGGTTTCAAAATTTTCGGAGTGGCCATATGGGCACAAGTGACGCTGAACGTTCTGGACGCCCTGTTGAGGTTACTACTCCAGAAATAATTGATATAATCCATGATATGGTGATGGATGACAGAAGAGTGAAGGTGCGTGAGATTGCTAGTGCTGTGGGCATCTCGAATGATCGGGTACATAATATTTTGCATCAACATTTGGACATGACAAAGCTATCCGCAAGATGGGTGCCGCGATTGACCAAAAACGAAATCGTGTGAAGTGTTGCAAGGACGGTTTGCAGCTGTTCCAGAAGAATCCGCAGAACTTTAAGCGTCCGTTTCGTCACTGTGGATGAAACATGGATACATCACTACACTCGTGAGACCAAAGAACAATCTAAGCAATGGGTTACCAAGGGGGAATCTGCGCCAAAAAAGGCGAAGACCGTTCTTTCGGCCGGAAAGATTATGGCGACTGTCTTTTGGGATTCGCAAGGAATAATCCTCATCGACTATCTGGAAAAGGGTAAAACTATTACAGGTGCATATTATTCATCGTTATTGGACCGTTTGAAAACCGAGCTGCAAGAAAAACGCCCACGATTGGCCCACAAAAAAGTGCTTTTCCATCACGACAACGCACCAGCTCACACCTCAGCAGTTGTGGTCGCAAAATTAATGGAAATAGGGTTCCAACTCGTTTCACATTTCCCCCTATTCTCCAGACTAGGCTCCCTCGGACTACTATTTGTTCCCCAATATGAAGAAATGGCTGGCGGGAAAAAGATTTTATTCAAACGAGGAGGTGATTGCAGAAACGAATGGCTATTTTTCAGACTTGGACAAATCCTATTATTCGAAAGGGATCAACAAACTAGAGCAGCGTTGGACGAAGTGTATAAGCCTAAAAGGAGACTATGTTGAAAAATAAAAAAGGTTTACCCCAAAAAATTAAAAGTAGTTTTTATTTTTGCACGGACTTTTCAAACGACCCTCGTATTGTCTCCAATAACTAACCAGGCATCACCCACATTATGTAGTTTGTTGTTTCATTTTTTTTGTATTTATCATCGAAACAAGAACTAGGTACTCTTACCTACCCTGGTCACTGCAAACTTTAGAAATCACTTGCATCGCACGGACCTGACGACAATTAAGAGTATGGTTCAACGAATAAAGTGGTACACCAGCTAATTGGTCAAAAATTGGTAGCAATAACATTTTTTTAAAGAAAAAGAAACCGTATGGCCGCCAAACTTTATTTATTGTTTTATTACTTTAAAGTGTTTTATATTAAGAAAGGGTTACATCAAAACAAGGTTACCTTACTGCGAAAATGTTAATGCTCAGAACTAGTTTCATGCACTAGTTTCTATCAAAGATAAAGTGGACATCATCGTAACTGACCTGTTTATCAGTTTGCATAAACTTATTGTTTGTCAAAGCTCTACAATTCAACATAACAACGGATTTCTCTTTTATAAATTTGTATTCGAATCTTTGGTACATTAAATTCTAAATTGAATTAAATTATCTCGTCTTGCTCTAAATAAATATTAGCTATTTTGTTTTATTAAGGGGAGAAATCAAGTATGAGTTGAATGGAACAAGAATGATCTTAGTCATTGTTTTGTGAATGCAATGAAGCGTTTGATGTATATCGATCCATTTAATCTATTATCTATTTTCTCGTTTGCGCCCTGATTGTTGAAAATTATTTCTGATAGGTTTGTTAGGTTGGTAGGTTAACTCAAATTTTCAAGAAATACTTCTGGTAAACATTCGTATTTTCATGTTTTTGACTAGAAAAAACATGTTTTTTTTGGTTTATTTTGGTTTCCCAAAGTATGGAAAAATGTTGAGTTTTTTGGATTTTCTCACTCTTGAGAGTGACTTACAAAATAAAAAAAAATCGAGGTCAGTTCAAATTTGGTACCGCAAGAGATAATCAAAATAAGCTATTAGTAAATTTTAGTAACAGACCAATTTAATGAATTTTGGCTTCCAGTTTTTGTACATGATAATGGCCATAACAATTTTTATTTAAACTTTTATACACATTAAATACATATTTTATTAATTTTACTTTATTTAAAACACTTTTATTCAGGAAAATTCATTTTAGGTTAGAAAATATATGTTTTAACTTCTTGACAGTTACGATAAGATTAGTCGTGCGATTGTTTCATGCAAGATTTATTAAAGAGCTTTATGAGTTAAGTCAATTCTAATAATTTGAGGTGCCTTTGAAAAATGTAAAAATTAGTTCTTTTATGGTAATGAATAAATGAATTTTTTATTGCTTTAAGAGTACACAACTCACAGCAATGAGTAGTTGACCATTATATAGCTTATTTACAATAATTTATTTTGTGATTTACAATCTGTACACAGTTGTATACTATAAGTAAATATGGAGGGAGTGATGAACTGGTGCGGGAGGAGAGCAGGAGGAGAGAAGCTACCCAGCGGTAGCACTCTCTATAGGAGAGAGGAGAATGTGAGGAGGAGAGTGTGATGAACTGGTGCGGGAGGAGAGCAGGAGGAGAGAAGCTACCCAGTGGTAGCACTCTCTATAGGAGAGAGCAGAATGTGAGGAGGAGAATACGTGGAGGAGAGAGGAGAGATAGGAGAATAATGACGTTTGGTCTTCAGACTGTAAGGAAGTCGCGGGGCTACTGGCGATTCAGTCGGCGAGTAGGATTGTTAGGGATATCAGAGGAGGCGAAAGGCTGTACAAGAGGATTAGAGCTAGTCGAGAGAGTAGTACGGAATTTTTGGTATTTAGTCTTGGCGAGTTGGTCTATGAAGGGAATGTTGAGGTCGGTGTGAAGAGTGAGGTTAGTCACCGTAGAAAGGAGCGCCAGCTATCTGTCGGAGGAGTTTTGACTGAAATGTTTGTATTGTCCGTATGTTTGTAGGTTTGGCTGAACCCCACAGCTCCAGTCCGTAAGTCCACCATAGGTTTGAGAATAGTACTGTATATTAAGGGTTTGAGTTCAAAGGGTAATTTAGAACGTCGTCCACGGAGTCTGTAGAGCAGTTTCGCAAGTTTCGTCATTGTTGATTGCTGTTGAAGGTGGACAGGTTGGCAGGAGCCCCGCCGTAGAGTAAACGTGGCTGACATTTTTGTGGGTTCATTTTAATCCGCCACTTCTTTGCCCAGGATTCTATTTTATGTAAGTGTGTCTGTAACTTGTATGAAGCTGATGAAGGATGTGTACTTGTAGCTAGTATGGATGTGTCGTCTGCATATGTACAGAGTAGTGTAGAGGGGTGTACAGGTATGTCTGTTGTAGATACTGTGTAGAGAACGGGGCCAAGTATACTCCCCTGCGGCACACCCACCCCCACTGTCGAGAAAGAAGAGATTGCTGAGCCAGTGCTAACTTGAAAGAACCTATCTGAAAGATAGGAGCGCAGAATGAGGTAGTAAGTTGAGAGAAGGTGCTTTTTTAGTTTAAACAGTAATCCAGGATGCCAAACCCGATCGTAGGCCTGGCTTACGTCTAAGAACGCTCCTGAGCAATACTGCTTTCTCTCCAGTGCTGAAGCAATAGCATCAACAACCCGGTGGCATTGTAGAAACAGTGCGATGATGACTCCTGAAACCAAATTGGTGGTTTGGTATAACACCAAACTCCGACAATATGGGGTTAATACGCTTAAGTAACAGTTTTTCAAGAACTTTTCCTAGAGTCGGCAGTAAGCTGATTGGTCTGTAGGATGAGGGTAGGTGAGTAAAAGTAAAAGAAAACGCATACATATGGTTGCACAAATGAAAATCTTGTATTGATTTGCGAACCGATTCAAGGATAGCCAGAGCCTTAAAAAAAACCTCAGCATCTTCTTTAGATGATTTCTTTACAGACTGATGATGTCATGTTTCTAGCAGTTTAATGGCGTAAAGTTACAATTTTGTGGGCTTTTAATTCCTCTGAATGGAAATAAAAGAGCGCAGTAAATTTTCTACTTCGATAAAAAGAGGCCATTCTGTGAAAGTCTTAATAAAAGTCAATAAATGTACCATTTAGTTGAAATAATGAACTACCTGTTGTTCTGCCCCCCAGAGTAACTGTTACCGCCCCCAATGCAGCGGTAGTATATTTAAACTACCCGCCTTTTCGGCTCCCTAAAGTGATTTTTCTCTCTCCACAGCAATGCTTCAAGTACACTTTTATTTCACCGCCGCCGGTAATAAATGGGCTATTGTATCTGTCACCCTCTGTCTACCACTGTCCGCGCGGGGGTGGAATTGAATTTAGTTGGAGGGGGCTCATGGACACGGCCAGCTTAAAGGGTTATGTTGCAGTGTCATTTTTTATTTTTATTTTTTTTAATTTACTCCAAGTCTTTGATTGTCACAGAGTTGTTTGTTATCTCTTCTCCATTATACGATTTTCCTGTACAATGCTTCGAAACCCAACTGCTGTTTTATTATTTATTGAAACCAGTAATTAAAAAATATGGAACATTCATCATGTAGAAAGTGTAATTAAAGAAAATATATGAGGTTCTTTCTCTGCTTTCGTTGGAGGGCCAAGAGCGTTACTGGGTAATGTAGGCTAATAGCACTATGTAGCCTAAAGGAATACTAGATAGTAACCTTATCTAACATCCTTCCAGTTGCTCTTAATTTAGGGAAATCTTCTTCGGAATATCTTGGTGGCCATAGATGGGAAAAGAGGATGTTGGTCCACAGAGTGGTGAATTCCGCCTCCAGGCTGCCATTGCTCTTTCTAGAACTTCCCTTCAGAAACTAGGCGAGTGACTTCATCTACTGGACACATGGTCTCATGAGTATAGGACCCAATAGATCCCTTTCAGCTTTGTAGAACAATACGAGGTGAGGCTATTAAATAACGATACTATTGCTGTAAAACATTTTATTTTAAATTTATACATATTTAGTTATTATCACCTTCAATATACACCCCTCCCCTATCTCTATAACGCTCCATGCGAATTTACCATTGTTCGAAACAGTGCTGGAAGTCTTTTTCTGTGAACTCCTGCATGACGCGTGCCGCTTTTTCTTTCAAAGCTTCATCGTGTTCCTTTTAATGCAGATTTGACTGTGGGGAACAGATAAAAGACACATTGAGCTAGGTCAGGCGAATAAGGCGAATGGCCTAAAACTAGGATGTTTTACTTGGCTAGAAACGTCTTGACAGACAATGCAGTGTGAACCGGCGCGTTTTCTTGATGGAGAACCCACGACTTGTTCTTCCACAAATCGGGTCGGTTTTTCCTTACTCTTACACGGAGTTGAGCAAGCACCTCACGGTAATAATGTTGATTATTTATAATCGATATTTTCAACCGTTTTCGACGTGGAAGGGCGACCTGGGCGGTCATCATCTCCAACATCTTCTCGGCCATCTTGGAAACGCTTGAACCACTCAAAAACATTCATCGCCATAAACTTCTTTTAATAAAAGATAAGTTTCAGTAGCGGTTTTACCAACTTTTGATGTGAAATTTCACGACAATTCGTTGCTCTACTACATGTGTAGTGTCATGTTTTCGGTAAAACGAAACTTACACCTCTTACACAAACGACAGTTCCGGTCAGACAGATTTCTCTACAAACACGTGAGACGCTGCAATCGAAAGAGAAGGCTTTACGCTGCACAGCTGTCGGTCGTTAGGGTTTGGTGCATGCATAGTTCTTCTGAAGCACCATCAGTCTCGTTATTTATTAGCCACATATAATAATAAAATGGTATTGGGACCTTTCTTTGAAAGTGACAACTTATTTAAGAAAAAGAAAAAAAAAAGAAGAAAATTTTGACAAGATTGGATGCATCCGAAATATACTTCGTTGGTTGGGTCTTGAAGTGAAGTTAAGCAAACAAACCTTCAAGAAACATCAAGTTGTGAAAATTGATGAAAACAAACCGCGATTTCCTGATTTAAGTTCAAGCGATATTTCGGCTCAGAATGTATTTTGGCGCAGAAAATTAAAATTTCATTTTTTTTTTTGTAATGTACCCATTTTTTCCAGAACAAAATTTCATTGAATTAAAAAAATTAATAAACCCTTTCAAATTTAGGCTTACTTTTTTTTACAAATATCTTCTTGGGGAGAAGTTGGCTGGCTTTTGAGGATTAAGTGCATTAAACATTTTTGAAAAATAACAAATTGTATACAAGAGACAAATTATTGAATAAATATTGTAATTTAAAAATGGAACATTTTGAAATGCTTGAAAGTTTGAAAAGGGTGTTAGGTTAATGTGTTGGACCATAGTTGAAGACAACTACAAGGAAGGCACTTTACTTAGATTGGATAGGATCTGTTTCAAGGGCGAGGGTGAAGTTCCAGGACTAGGGTGGGTGTAGCAAGCTGGGAGATAACTGCTTTAGTAAAGATTTGATACGACAGCGGAAGTGGAGCAATTAGATTGTGTTGTTCCGTAGTGAAATCTTTACTTGTCATATGGGATTTGTATATAAATAATGAGAATAGATTTAGTTAAAGAGGAAGAAGTGTTTGGGAGCAAGGTTTGGCTGCTGTCGGGCGGTAGAAATGGGAAGGAAGTGTTTAGAGTGGAAATAGGAGGGGAGGCCCATGTTATCTAATAGGCAGTGGTCAAGATGAAGAAGCATGGGGTTAAAGGAGAAGATTTCATTAGTGTTGACCAGCAGCGGCACCAATGCTTGAAGACCAGTCCCTCCATTTACCATGAGAAATATCTCGAGATATATCTGATAGAGAGTGTAGCTGGCCACTTGTACATAATTAGTGCCGCCTCCACTTATCATAGTTAACTGACCACCTCCTGCCGCTCCCGGGCCCATCTCTTGCACAGATTTATTACCATTATTATTCACCTACTGTCTCTCTCTCAGAGAGTGTATCCTTTACAACGTACTTGATCAATAGAGAAGAAATAGAGATATGCAGATCTCATAAATACGGTGAGCACCACGCTGAAGAGATAACACATATCCGTTCTTCTTCTATTCTCTTAATAATGAAGTATTTACTGCTAACAATAAGGCACCACGGTAGCCGAGCGGTTAGAGGCGAGACTTGTAAAGCTAATACGTATTGTGGTACTGGGTTCGATTCCCGGTCTTAGGCCTTGAATTTTATTTAATGTTAATAAAAGAAATTTATAGTAAAGTATGTTTGCTAGTCACCTCCGTCCACGACACCTAATTGGTAGTTGGACGTAAAGTCCGCCTGAAAAAATAGGCAATTACTTTACTTTACTACTAACAATACACCTAGATTGGGATAGTTTTTACATTACTTTATTTCAGAAGTTATTAGAATAGAGTAGTTCATTAAAGAAAATGTAAAAGAGAAATAACAAATGACCTGATCAGAGATAAGCCAAAAAAATATTAGCCCTAAATGGCTCTTTTATACGTACTAACAAAATCTATAAAATCTTGTGTTTTTATCTAGCACTGTGGATCTAACCACACTCTCAAAAAATTTATAAAATTACGTAAATTTAAATTGAAATGAAAATACATTGACGATTTGAAAAATTTCATTTTTTGATGAACAAGAACGCCGAATATTAGATTATTGGGCAGCACCCGTTAGGGGAAGAAACCTCCGAAAAAGAAAGTACCAGAATAGTTTAATGGGAATCCATCTAAGGTTAGGTTGGAGGAATATAAGTACCGCGTACTAAGTTCAAGTCAAATTCTATTCGCATACTACTTGGTGGTGGATAAATTAGTAGAAGCGACCCGAACCCTGCGGAATTCCGTTCAAGAGAATCTCATAAAATGTCCTGGTACCCAGAAGTTGATATCCATCCACTTATACGAGTACATCGGATCGTTCTGTATAGCACTATGTAGCCTAAAGGAATGCTAGATAGTAACCTTATCTAACATCCTTCCAGTTGCTCTTAATTTAGGGAAATCTTCTTCGGAATATCTTGGTGGCCATAGATGGGAAAAGAGGATGTTGGTCCACAGAGTGGTGAATTCCGCCTCCAGGCTGCCATTGCTCTTCCTAGAACTTCCCATCAGAAACTAGGCGAGTGACTTCATCTACTGGACACGTGGTCTCATGAGTTTAGGACCCAATAGATCTCTTTCAGCTTTGTAGAACAATACGAGGTGAGGCTATTAAATAACGAGACTATTGCTGTAAAACATTTTATTTTAATTTTATACATAATTAGTTATTATCACCTTCAATATACATCCCTCCCATATCCCTACAACGCTCCATGCGAATTTACCATTGTTCGAAACAGTGCTGGAAGTCTTTTTCTGTGAGCTCCTGCATGACGCGTGCCGCTTTTTCTTTCACAGCTTCAACGGACTGTGAAATCGTGTTCCTTTTAATGCAGATTTCACTTTGGGGAACAGATAAAAGTCAGGTCAGGCGAATAAGGCGGATGGCCTGAAACTGGGATATGGTACTTGGCTAGAAACGTCTTGACAGACAATGCAGTGTGAGCCGGCGCGTTGTCTTGATAGAGAACCTATGACTTGTTCTTCCACAAATCGGGTCGTTTTTTTCCTTACTCTTTCAAGGAGTTGAGCAAATACCTTACGGTAGTAATGTTGATTAATTATAATCGATATTTTCATCCGTTATGGACGTGGAAGGGCGACCCGCCCGGGTCAACATCTCCGACGTCTTCTCGGCCATCTTGGAAACGCTTGAAACCCTCAAAAACTCGTGCACGTGATTAACATTCATCGCCATAAATTTCTTTTAATAAAAGATAAGATTCAGTAGCGTTTTCACCAAGTTCCATGTGAAATTTCACGACAATTCGTTGCTCTACTACAAGTGTAGTATTATGTTTTCGGCCAAACGAAACTAACACCTCTTACAAAAACGACGGTTCCGATCAGACAGATTTCTCTACAAACACGTGTGAGACGCTGCAATTGAAAGAGAACGCTTTACGCTGCACAGCTGTCGGTCGTTAAGATTTGGCGCATGCATAGTTTTTCTGTAGCAGCATCAGTCTCGTTATTTAATAGCCACACCTCGTACACCTCTTTAGTAATGATTAAGAAGCTGTTGAGAGTTTCGTAAACACTGGTGCAACATCTTTGCTGCAGTAAATGCAGAATGACAACGAAAAGTATTAACATCACTGGTGGGCCAAAATATATCCCAAAACTTTTGGAAGTGTTTCATTTGTAATAAAATTGAAAACTATTAGATGTGCTAGGCATAATGAAATATAGTTTGGCCGCGGGTGCAAATTTGTTGCTGAATATTGAATAAAAATACTAAATAAAATAACAAAAATAAAAGAAATAGTTTTGTTGTATTCACTCCATTATTTAGTTGGAGAATAAATGGTGCAAATTGTTTAATGAAGTTATAAAGTAGCTAGAAGTGTAATGTAGCTGTTTTAATAGTTATGCTGGATGTTTGTATGTAAGTTAGAATGTGAAGTGTTATCAGGAAGAGACTTGAGTTTATTTATAGGAGCCACTGCAAGGGAACAGAGTTATACAAAAGGAATGTTGATTGGTGGTGCTATCTGGTTATTTCTCTCTTTAAGTTAGCCTCATTAGTAATGGTGCCGTTGAGTCCCTGGTGTGATGTTGCTATATGTATATGAAGGTATGAGTTTAGAGAAAGGGCCTTCGGTATACTACTAGCTTAAGAGATAAGGTGTGTTTTTGCACACGTTCTGTTTGCGGTGCACCCTGCCGGACGTTACTGTTACTAATACAGGCCCGTTAATCAGCCCCCTTCTCTGCCCAGCCCATTGTCCTTAACAGTTACCCTGCTGCTGGCTACATACAACCCTGTGAATTATGATTAAGCACTATTCCTTCTCTTTGCTGGCCCATCACCCTTGCTGTGGCCCAGGGTGAACGACGCCAAAAACAAAAAGGGGGCGCGGCCACTCCAAGGAATATGTCAGACCCTTAGTTGTAGCTACTCTACGACAGAGGGCGAAGTGGTGTATAGCACGTTTTTAAGACGCTTTTTGCGGCCTCCGGCGCCCGAGGCCGCCATTTAATTATTACCCGGCGCCTCCAACTACTGAAAACTTCCACTACCGATATCCCCATTCCATGTATGTGCACGTATTAGTGAGCTTTGGTAGGCTCTTTGGCCTTTCTCTGGACACAGAATCTGCCTATGACAACCTTCATTTATAACGCTATTCTTTTAGTTGTTCTTCACCCTCTGCGAGAGGGTAAAGTTCTCCTAAAATTTGACCTCTGCCATATTTCATTCACAACTCTCCTTATCTTTCTCACAACTGCAGAAATTACTAAAAGAAATTATGTTTATTCGAGGTTGTCAATGCTAATGAACGTAACTTTGATACATTTATCGTCTCTAAAGAATTCTATTGTCTTTTTCTATGGGTACTAACGGAAATAAAAATAAAGTTGGTAGCACAATTGAAGAGCTTGGTGCAAAAAGGAGTTATCTACAGTTTTTTAAAATGTTTAGTAGGGACAAAAAACTAAATATGCTTTAAGATGTATTCCTTATGTTGTGTCTGCTGTAAGGATTAGTTAATATATTATGATGGGGTCATTTGGGGCTCAATTTGAACTTTCTAGGGCATTTTTTTAAGCTTGCTATAAGCAAAAGTTATTTTGCAGCTAACTCTTTTTTGCACCAAAATCATAATTTTCAGTAAAACTTGAGTACATATTAAGTACTTAAGTCAACAGATTTCTTGTTTTTGAGCTTTTAAGTGGCATTTTGTGTCTTGTCGAAGCGAATGTTAGATATATTATTATGCCTGTCAAAAAGAAAAATAATAATATCTACCTAATATAAACATTAAATAAACCTAATATAAAAATTGTTGTTTGATTGATTGCGCCATCTTTTCTGTTTGGAGCAAAAGAAAGTTATCTGCAGTAGAAAACTCATTTTTGCTCCAAATCTAACCTAGGTTAGAGAATACGAGGGTCGTTTGAAAAGTCCGTGCAAAGTCAGAGAGATAGCACTACTGGCGCGTATCGAGGTTATGTTTAGTTAGTAGCATCTCTTGGAAGAACACACACCAAGTATCAGCCAGATCGGTCTATTTCTTTGTGTTTGGCATTCGTTTGAATCGAGGAAGTCGAGTGATTTTCAAAAAATGGACGAAAAAGAATTTCGTGTGTGGATTAAACGCTACTTTATGAAAGGCAAAACGCCTCAGGAGACTAAAGAGAAGCTTGATAAACATTATAGTGACTCTGCACCTTCGATTAGAACAGTTTATAAGTGGTTTCAAAATTTTCGGTGTGGCCATATGGGCACAAGTGACGCTGAACGTTCTGGACGCCCTATTGAGGTTACTAATCCAGAAATCATTGATAAAATCCATGATATGGTGATGGATGACAGAAGAGTGAAGGTGCGTGAGATTGCTAGTGCTGTGGGCATCTCGAATGAACGGGTACATAATATTTTGCATCAACATTTGGACATGACAAAGCTATCCGCAAGATGGGTGCCGCGATTGCTCACGCTTGACCAAAAACGAAATCGTGTGAAGTGTTGCAAGGACGGTTTGCAGCTGTTCCAGAAGAATCCGCAGGACTTTAAGCGTCGTTTCGTCACTGTGGATGAAACATGGATACATCACTACATTCCTGTGACCAAAGAACAATCTTAACAATGGGTTACCAAGGGGGAATCTGCGCCAAAAAAGGCGAAGACCGTTCCTTCGGCCGGAAAGATTATGGCGACTGTCTTTTGGGATTCGCAAGGAATAATCCTCATCGACTATCTGGAAAAGGGTAAAACTATTACTGGTGCATATTATTCATCGTTATTGGACCGTTTGAAAACCGAGCTGCAAGAAAAACGCCCACGATTGGCCCACAAAAAAGTCCTTTTCCATCACGACAACGTACCAGCTCACACCTCAGCAGTTGTGGTCGCAAAATTAATGGAAATAGGGTTCCAACTCGTTTCACATCCCCCCTATTCTCCAGACTTGGCTCCCTCGGACTACTATTGGTTCCCCAATATGAAGAAATGGCTGGCGGGAAAAAGATTTTATTCAAACGAGGAAGTGATTGCAGAAACGAATGGCTATTTTTCAGACTTGGACAAATCCTATTATTCGGAAGGGATCAACAAACTAGAGCAGCGTTTGACGAAGTGTATAAGCCTAAAAGGAGACTATGTTGAAAAATAAAAAAGGTTTACCCCAAAAAATTAAGTAGTTTTTCTTTTTGCACGGACTTTTCAAACGACCCTCGTAAGTAAGTATAAATATTATGATCGGCTAAGTAATAAGTAAATAAGTAAGAGAAATAAGTCTTTATGCAGACTCGTTTATGCACCAAAAGATGTAGAATTGAACATACAATAGGGGGCGCCACTAAACACATTTTCTGAAAAAAAAAATATAGATAACTCCTTTTTGCACCAAGCTCTTCAATTATATTTCTTTCAAATCGTAAAATAATTGGAATTGCTGAACCTTAGAACAGAATGAAATTCAAGTTCCATTATTCAGAAGAATATCTAACCTCTCTAAAGAGAGGCAGTAAAATGTAAATAATGTATAGGGAGCTAGAGTTGCTCAAATTCAGATCAAATTTAAGTATTGTAGAGGAGTAACTCTGCTATTTGAGTTGTTTGCTTTAGTGCCTTGTCTATGTGAAATTTTACTCTCTGGTCAGACCAAGAACCCAATCATTTACTGCTAAACTATATTAATGTTTTATACAAAACAATCCTCACATTTAGGTGATAAAAATCATGAAAGAACAAGATTATGTCTTATATTAAATCTTGTTTGAAGTGATCCTTTATATTTTTACTACAAAATCGCTTTTCTAATTATTTAATCTTCGTCCAATGGAGTGTTAAGACAGACCTCTACAAAAACCCCTTTGGAAAAGCCTTCAGTAATTAGTTAAATTTATTATTGTAAGAGACTAAAGCTCAAAATATTAACATTTACAGTTATTTATTGTAAAGGCTTAATCAGCGCCTGTTATTATTAATAATTGTTTTTACCACTAGTTTTTCATTGTTAGGAAAAGTTAACTTGGTTATATTCACTTGCATTTTCTTACTATTAACCTTAACATTATTAACTGGTGTATTGTGTTAACAGATTCTGAAGGTACTGAACGTTGCACCATATGATCAACATCTTAGTACCGAAGATGGCCGAATGTTAGTCGATCAGACAGCGACTCTCGCTTCGCTAAATATATTTCCAAATTCGGTGCTCCTGTTGCGGGTGAGTTATTTCTAAAATTTATTTTTGATTTTTTTAATGTTTATAGGGCAGTATTTTTGTACTTCTGTAGTCACGTGACAATGTACTGATTTGTGTGGGTGTACTTTAGTTGAAGAAAAAGATTTATTTTTAGTTTAATCTTGTTAGTTCCCCAGTTATTAAGGCTGCCGTAAGGCGAAGTTATAAAATAATGTAAGCTAGCGCGGGTAAATAAGATGCATGTAATGAATTGACGTTATAGCACTTGTTAGCTGTGCAAGAAGACGAATGGAATTCCAGTACTGCTCCTTAACTGACTGCGATGTCACGGGAGTTATATTACTGGTTAGTTAGCGCGTAAGTTCTGTGGAGGCGAAGCAGTCAGTGCAAACTGTCTTCATCAATACGTAAAAACAAGTTATTGCTCGGAATGATTGGTTGTTAGGCTAAGGATTAGTGAGTAGATAGTCATACTGCGGAGGATGGGAGGAACTTGGGATAGAATGAACTCCTGTCTAATTGATCTGAATTATATTAGATGTGAGACATCTTGCCAAATGGTAGCCGACTCGAAATTAATTTTACATGAAGCCATGTTTCCCAAATCTCTCGCCGTTCCATCCACATCCTGAAGCAGTTTAATAGTTTCCGTCACCAATTAAGATCCGGCAACTCCTGGTTTCCTCTCTCAGTTTCCGACATTTCGACTATGGTTGCTTAGTGTATGGCCGATCTTTCTGGTGATCTCGAAGCTAAGCTCAAGCGCCTCCATGAACTGCTTCATACGATTTATTTTCGGCATTCCCAGAGACACTCGCATTTCGTGCTACTTTGACGAGTTGAAGTGGCTTTTTCCTGTCTATCGCCGCCAGTATTTTTTGGCATCATTCCTTTTCCAAGTTATCCAATCTCAAAGGCCATCTTATATTTTCCAACTCTTTAAGTTCAAATCCTCGATCCATTCTTGTGATACTAGATCTGGTTCCTCTGAACTCTATATTCCCTCAAACCGTTCTTCATTCTTCGAAAAATCCTCCCTTAATACGCGCTACCTCTTTCTGGGACTCCTTGCCTTCATCTGTCCGTCATGCTCCTACCCTTTCCATCTTTAAATCCCTTCTGTTCAATTATCTACTTTCTACTCAGCTTCCTCCGAAACTATAATTGTATTTCATTTATTTCCTTAATTTTAATTTTATTACTCGTAATTGTAAATACTTGCCTATTTTTTTGTTTACAAATATCTAAAATACAGGCCAAACCAATAGGGCCTCCAATTGTACATGTTTTTATTCTAAGGGGACAATAGTCCCAGGATAATAGATTTATTTTCTGTCTTTATTTCTAATTGGTCTGAATAGAATTAGATGCGACATCTTGCCCAACGGAAATCGACTCAAAATTCATCTTTCTTAAGTTCTACCATTTAAAGTTAACCATTTACCACTAAATTAAAGAAATAACTGCTAGTTACCCATAGGTTTTTTTCCCTTGGTTTTTGGCCACTTGAACTTAGCAAATCAGCCACTATAAATGTTAGGTGTTCGAAGAAATACCTTTGAGCGTTAATATATCCAAAATAAAATCAATGATTATCTTTTCATAAATGTTTACTTTGTTGTCTTCTTTACCTTCATTGTTTAGGTTATTTTGAGTTTTGGTTTTTGATTTCTTAGTTGGTCTACTCTATAAACCCTATCCATGACGAGCGTCTTTAGTATTTTGATTAATTACAGCGTCATCCTGTTGTGTTTTATGAATTCAAAGAGTTCTGTGTAAATGTTGCCTTGTTTAGTTTTTTAAAAATAAATAATTAAATCAGCTAAAGCTAAATTTTACTATACAGTATGTAAAATTAATATTATAAACAAAAATTATATACTTTCAATTTGACGAGCTTCTTTTCTATCGCAAGTGAAGAGAGAGGAATCAGTTCTTGAATCTATAAGATGTTCTTGGAGTTTCTGTAGATTGATCTTGGATTTCGGAAAAAAATAGTTTAAAGAATCATTTGCAATTATTAAACAAAAAAGGAAAGACCGAGTGAAGTACTAAAAGGGAAAACTCCTTGGTGGATCGTTTTGGAATAGTTGGATTTATGAAGGTAACCAAATACGCCAAAGAGTCATTGTAAATCACTGAAAACAATAAAAATCCCTAATAGAAGTAGTAAAGATAGGATGAGTGGCTGTTGTTGTGAGAAGAGGTAAGGCGACTTTGGTTGAACCTCTGTACAGAATAGTGTCTTTCAGTCTGACTTTTTGAGCAAGAGTGGATCTAACCCCCTATTTAGCTACATCTCCGACGTACATTGTGACAGCAGAGGGCAGTTGTGTTGGCAGATTTTCTACAGTTCTAAGAATCACTACAAGACCTCCGCTACAGGCCGATATGCACTCGTATCTTCTTCCATGATGGCTGTATATGGCAGTCGATTGTAGACGTACAACTGGTTTCCACTCTGCACCAAGTAACCTTCATCATCTACCAGCCTTCAATGTCTTCGTCATAAACTTGATATGCCTCCTTCATCTGCTTACACTTTCCTTTTTTTTCTTTTGAAACAATTTTTTTCAACATAGTTTTCCCCCCCAACATTTATAGAAGACACCATTTTTCATTTTTTCTTCTTTAGGTTGCCATTTTTTTTTTTTGTTCTGTTTGTTTGTTTCTGGTTGCTTTCAATTAAGCAATCCAGACGATCATTAGTGATTTCCAACTTGTCCCCAATTGCTGTAATATTTTCATCTTTGATTCAGCGCACATACTTCACTTTCTGCTTCTATTTTTGTTTAAACTCTTCTAAAAGACTATTAAGCTCATATTACTGAGTTCTTCAGAGGACCTCGTGGTCGGATCTCATGTTCTTCAAGGTACAAAAAATGAAATTTTAACTTTGAGATTTCCGGCGATTTTTCCATTCTTGAACTAGAGAATTTATCTACTCTCTACAGCAGCCAACCTGTGGTACGCGAGTTGCTGGTTGGTGGTACGCGAAAAATAATCAGTAATAGCGGACATAAAATATTTTTAAAAACATTTACAGCTTAAAAATATCAAAGAAACGTTTTTTACTATAATACATAAAAATTATTTTAATTTAATAATATTATACAGTGAAGTAGTTATTATGTACAGTAATAACGTTAGTCTGTCTCAAGATATACGAGAAAATATAATAGCACTATTAATTAATAAGTTATCCGTTAAATATTTAATCAATTACTGCAAAGGAATCTGGAGGAAAACCAACTACTATGAACACTATCATGACATTTCTTAACGACAAAACTCAAGGTTCTGACTCATATATTTACTTAAATCTCGAATTTTTGAAACATATTCAATTTTTGCGGTATATTATAGTCTAATCTTATTTTCCCTCAAATAACACTTGAGAAGAAATCGTAATCCAACTTCTCATCACTCCGAACCCAAAAATCATTTCTTTCTTCTCTACAATAAACTCAGTATAATATGATCTATATAATCGCTCAATACAATCCTACAGACTTGGGGCGAGTATTGGTCTAGTGCAGCGTTTCCCAACCTGTGGTACGCGAGTTGCTAGTCGTTTTTTCCTATAATTCATAAAGATTATTTTAATTAAATATTGTACAGTTAAGTTGTTACGTACAGTAATAAGGTTACTCTGCCTCAAGATATACGAGAAAATATAAATATGATAGAACATTTAACAGAATTAAAATTGTCTTTCATAGAGCATTTTCTAAAACCCGAAAACACCAAATGATAATTGGATTTCAAACCGCCTTCTATAAAGAAAAGTTAGGAAAGCTACATCATTATCAATAAAAGATACAAGAAAATTTAATAGAATTATCATGTGACAGAACTTAAATGATAACAATGTAAAGATCTGCTTAAAGAGACTGATTGTAATGAGGAAGCTCTATCTAACATTAAATTTAATTGGTACTTACAGGTAGTTGAATGCTTAAAAGAAATTAATTAGAAGATTTGGGCACAAATATAATAATCCTAAAGAAGAACTTATTAATAATTTAAAGAGAAAAATATGTAGGCAATTTTTAATTATTAAAAAAAGTTTTAAAACTAAAATCTTACACTTTAAGTGAACATGAACTTGAACTCCTTTGTAACAGATACATTGTATCTCTGAACAAATAAAGATGATAATAATAAAATAGGACACTCGGAATAACAAATTTCATGAAATACAATCATTTTTACGACACTGTACAATGAAGTACTACCAAGTGGTACGCGAGCCAAAAAAGATTGGGGAAACGTTGCTCTACAGGCTCAGAAGCGCAAGCCATGTTCTTGAGACCCAGTTTTTCGGACTATATAATTAATTTAGGGCTTCTCTGAGTCCGTAGAATGTCTGGAACGTCTTCGCTAAATTTTTTTTTCACTCACATATCTGCTCATTCATAATCTCCTGTTTGATGAATAGTTATGAAACCGATGAAACATCGGACTGTACTTGAAATTAAGGATAAAATTTTTCCAAAAATGGAAAAGTTTTAAAAGTTGCATTAACTGTTATAGCAATTTTTCTCTCTTCAATAAAAAAATGAAAACTGACATGAGTACGACGACTTTTGGTTCAGCAACTTGTGGCGTTCATAGAATGTATGATGTAGCGTGTCTAATTCACAAGACTCATACTCTAGACCACGTCACAGAATTCTTCAACCAAGCCAAAGCAATGATGATGATCTTTTGTCCATCCGTCGGTTTAACACTTCATCTTTTTTGGAATGTCCCATTCACACATCTGGCCAGCAGCATCTCATCTTTCTATTCATACATTCATCTCCCTCCTTAATGTAAAGAGCTGCTGCTCTTCAAGGACTTTACAGTAGCGGTCCCCTCTCTCCACTATCTTCTACAAGTTCTGAACAGTTTTCCTCTTAATCCCCTTCCACAAGTTTTTTTTATAATTTTTTTTTTTCATTGTAAAACCTGGCTTATTCTATTTTTAGGAAAAGATTCCCCTTTATTAATAGCATGTGAACAAAAGAAGGTTCTGCCGCACAAATTTATAAGTCGATAATTGATCTTGAAGGAAGTCTTCTCTTGATGACCGTTGTACTAACTTTAGTCCTTTTGCGTTACCAATATAATCGGAAATAGAAAAGATGTTATTGCCCATTTCATTCTTTTCTTTACCTTTTTTTACCTAGCTATCTATCTAGGTATTAGGCCATCTTCAGTTCTCTGAAACACGTTTCACAATTGATTACCTTTGAGTCTCGGATACCTAGAGTGGTCACTGTAAATTTGCGCCTTCATGACCCTTCATGACTATCTCGCAAGCTCATCCATTCTGTCTAGGCTGTCTTTGAGTTTCGGTTGCTTGATCCCTGGTCACTCCAGGATTCCGGGTAATGAACTTGCTGATGAAATAGCAAAGGAAGGAGCAGCGATGACAAAAATGACTCCTCAGACCATTATCCCTGTATCCTATCGACGTTGCAGAACAGAGGTGGAGCAGTGGATTTTTGAAGAAACATCGGAAACGGTGGAGATCCCGAGCTGACTGCCGTCAGGCTAAAGAAACTCTTAGCCTGTCAAAAACGGCTATAGTTGGTTTTAGCAGGTCCCGGATCCGCCAGTTTGTTCAGGTGTTGAGTGGACATGCGAATTTAGAGTACCATCTTTTCAAATGCGGCCTTACCCAGTCGCTGCCAATCTGCGCCGGCTGTGGTGAGTCCAATGAGATTGTGCGGCACTTTGTAGAGGTTGAAAAATTATTCTTGTATTCCCTTTTTTAATGAAGTCTCAGTTTTGGAATTTGATACTATTGCGGTTCTTCCTCTATGGTAAACTTTCAGCGGATTATAGATTAGCGGAAATCATTAGTTAAGTTGAAAGAGAAAGAGAAAACATTGCTGGGCTAATTACGGATGCTCTCCCTTCTCCGTCTGACCTCTCTGAGAGCCGGAGTTCGTTGTGTCTGTTTGAGGGGAGGTTGTGGACTTGGGTCCCTCCAAGTTGTAATTACGTTGCGTATGCATGATTTAGCTCCATTACCCCCTTACTGGCTGGCATTGGCGGGCTGGGATGTTCTTTCCTCGTCCAAAAACTCTCTTCACCACCAGTTTCAAGTATAGTCACACCACCGCTTAGTGCTGTTGTTGGTGGCCACTAGGACCTTGCCTAATGTCTTCACTTTTTGTCTCCTTACAGTACAGCGACACTTGCCAGCTCTCCTTGAACTGGAGGAAAAGAAAAAATAAAAAAAAAATGATAAAGACCCCGAAGCTTTGCTTGCATAAAGTAACTTTTCTCAAACCTCTTGGCAGCGCCATTAGCCGCCGACTGAACCTTCCCAGCCAACCACTGTCTGGATAACTTTACCACTATGATGACCATCGCGCTAACATCCTCTCTTTCATATTCATTCTTTCATAATCGCCAGCATCATCATCATTGTCGTCGTTATCATCAATTCTGATAGTTATCTTCAAAAATGTTGAGCTAATTTTAATAAGCATTGTTGAATAAGTGATTATAACCTAGAATTAGATCAATCTTGATTTAGTTCTACATGAATCGTTCGTATGGAGGATTGATTGACTTTCAAAAGTACACAATGGAAGATTTCTTCATTACCTTAACGTCGCCTACATCTGGTAGTTTTAGTCTCTCGGCTTTATACTTCTGAACGGTAGACTCAGATATTAGAATATTTAGAAATTAGAGAAGATTGCATTGAAAGTCAGTTCAGGTGAGTGACCCTCACAATTGGGGAAGAATTTTCAAAAATTTCTGATACTCATCCTAAACTTGCAGTTCTATTCTCAGATATATTTAGACGTTTCTCTGAAAAAAATTAGAAAGAATTTCAGATCATGATGGGTTTTCCGTTAACCACCTTTGCACGTCATCTTCACTTAGCAGCCTAAGACTATGGTATTAAATAAGAATCACAGTATTTCCAAGATACCGAATTTGAAAAATTTCGATTGACTGGAAATATATCACTTACTGAACAATTTCTCTTGTTACGATTTTCTTGAAAAACAAACAAAACTGTTTTCTTTAAACTTTTGTAGAATAAATGAATGAATGAAGTTGTATATTTAATATTTTAAATACATAATATATGAAAAATACATAAAAAGAAACGTATGCACTTAAAAAGAATAATATCAAATTAAACACAAATCTTTTCAAATAAAACCATATTTCACATCATAGTCCAGGAGTCCCCAAACTTTTTGCACAGGGGGCCAGTTCATTGTCCCTCAGACCGTTGGAGGGCCAGAATATAAAAAAAACTAGAACAAATAGAATATTTCAAATAAAGAACAAGTAAATTTAAATCACCAAACTGCCCAGTATTTCTGTGGGAATTATGGACCTGCTTTTGGCGAATGAGATGGTCAATGTCCGGTTTAGTTATAGAGCTTTGACTTTCTTCCTACTTCTGCTGTTATTTTACACTGTTTTCGGAGCCGTGACGCGTGCATCCCGCGTCATCGGAAGTAGTACTGTACATGAGCGACGCAGCGCTTTGCAGCACCGCCACATATAGTGCTCCTCTTACTGACCACCAATGAAAGAGATGTTCCTTCCGAAAGTGCGGCGAGGGCCGGATAAATGTCCTCTGGGGGCCGCATGTGGCCCGCGGGCCATAGTTTGGGGGGACCCCTGTCATAGGCAGTGGCTCGTAGGCCGTCTGTCGAGTAGTTTTGTTTCCGTTTATAAATATGATTAGTTCGAAAAGGAATGATCATGTCAGCCTAGTGCATCTGTAGTTCTGAAAACTAGAAGAGGAACACTATTTCCAATTGCATCACACAAACGATGAGCAGCTAAACAAAGGAACAGAAATAAAAATATTTGAATTAAATTTAACAATTCACTTCGCTCTTTTTAATTTATAATGACATAAATTTTTATAGAATAATTTAATTTAAAGCGCCCTGCAGAAATGCCAGAGCATGCTACGTTTACTCTCCGGCGGGGCTCCTGTCCACCTGTCCTCTTCAACAGCAATCCTCTTCCTTGTACAGATCTGGTGCGCTACCTTGGGCTCTACATGGACAAACCACTCACGTGGAATCCACACACTAGACTTAAAAGACTAGCAATGACAAAACGTGCGAAACTGCTTTACAGACTACTTGGACGACGCTCCAAATTACCCATAGAACTCAAACGCTTAACATACAGTACTATCCTCAAACCTATGTGGACTTACGGACTAGAGCTGTGGGGTTCAGCCAAACCTACAAACATACGGACTGTACAGACATTTCAGCTGACGCTCCTTTCTACGGTAGCTAACTTCACTCTTCACAACGACCTCAACATACCCTTCGTACACCAACTCGCCAAGACCAAATACCAAAAATTCCATACTACTTCTCGACTAGCTCTAATCCTTTTGTACTGTCTCTCGCTTCCTCTGACATCCCTAATACTCCTCGCCGACTAAATCGCCAGTGGCCTCTGGCGACTTCCATATAGTCTGAAGAACTAAATCTCTCCTCTCTCCTCCTCGTATTCTCCTCCTCACATTCTCCTCTCTCCTATAGAGAGTGCTACCGCTGGGTAGCTTCTCTCCTCCTGCTCTCCTCCTGCACCAGTTCATCATACTCTTCATATTTACTTATTGTATACAATGTATACAGATTGTAAATTACAAAATAAATTAAAATTACCTAAGGGAAAACTACACAATTATAGAAGTGGCTATTCTAAAAGGACATTGAACTTTGAAAACTGCATTCGGTTGAACTCGAATTGAGTTGCCGCGCAAGATTAGTGTTTTATATACTTTATCAGATGGGATACCCAGAGTAGTCTGAGGACTGATTTCCAAAGTTTACCCAATAGGAGCACAGCAGTCGGAAACTTCCAGCCAGTGTTAGGGACCTAGCAGACTGCAAGCTGCAGAATGGGGGCGGGGAGTAGGTCCAGTATCAGTTTAGTCATACAATCGAGTGAAGAAAATTGCACCAGGTTGGTTTTGTTATTGTTGTATGCGCAGGCGCATCTTCTATTCAAATGCTGCCATTCACACACAGTGCCATGAAATGGACACGTTCACACATGAACCAGAGTAACGGCCCTCCTTTCTCAACCGTTGCTCAACGGCCACCTCTTTTACGACGCCCTCATATTGTGTCTTGTCTTCTTCTTCTTCCACTCCGTCTTTTCAACGCTTCTGCAGTTTTCTCTTTCACATGTACTCACATCGCCAACACCGCATTGAATGGCCAGAGTGCTGCTGTTAACAAAACTGAATGTGCTGATCTTACTTGAATGTACACGGTTCTTCAGCCCACAGTTCATTCAACATATCTCTCGCATTATTTCAGAACTAGCTTCCTTATTTTTTTTTTAACACTCTTACTAAACTGTCGCCCAGAAGAAAAGAATATGTTGCTAACATGTCTCAAATCTCTCAGCAAGCTTAGTTATTCGTTTTCTTCTCCTAATTCTACACTTCAGGGATTAGGCAACATGCCTGTTCCGTCTTCACAAATGTTTTTTTTCACCTCCATCTTTTCAATGGTCGTCCTACACTACGTTGTCCTCTAGGTCTGTACTTATTGACCATTACAGGTACTCTTCTAGTTGGATTATGGTGCTTCTTCCATCTCTCTTTTCCCTCCTCTATAAATTCGTTAACACTATATCCAATTCGTCCCGTACTTCAACATTCCGTATCCTCTCTCGTTTTGTGCAACTCTTAACTCTTCTTAGGAACCGCATCTCTGCACTTTGTATATTACTTTTATCTTTACCCCTGGTAACCCAGAATTATTCGATACTCTGGTTATTTGTTTTAAAAGACATGGCATTTGTGGCTTGTATTTTTGACGTGAATACCTCTTTAAATTTGAATCCAAAAAACCTAATGATAACAAAATCGGGGGATACAGTTTGGCGTTATAGTTTCGAATCTATCGTCTACATCCAAAATTAAATTAGACCACTGGATAGCTAAAGGATCAAAGAATTCATTACGATAAGCGAGGAGTGTGACGCATTGCGAGCGGTGGAGGGGGAAGCTCCGCCATTTTGAGATAATTTTGCTGCGTATCGAGATTTGCAATTAGTATAACTTTTGACTCGGAGAAGCTACGATGTTCGTTTAAGTTTTAATCGTCAGCTGTTGTCACAATCTATCTATTGTATATAAAACATTAGTTTAAAATAGTGACAGTGAATATAATAAGGTGTTAGAATAAAAAAATATCAAAAATATATAATGTCGGCCTTTACGCGTCGAAAAGCCAAAACCAAATTCAGAGATCGCATACGGTTGGAAAGGGCTTCTCAAGAACAATCGAATGGTAAAAGTCGCAAAGCCGGTGGAGTCGCCATATATCGCAACATCAATAGCTTCACTGATTGTAATAGAGTTAACATTGACATTTCGGAAATTTTATTTGGAAATGAAAGACGCAAAAGCTGGTGATGTCTGTCTAGTAAACGAAAAAGGCCAATGGCATCTTCAAATTCGTACTCGGGTGTGTGTACATCCATCCGGGCACAGCGTTAGCAGAAATTAAACTCTTTATGTTATGATCGTTGTTAAAATATTCCAAAAAACATCGCTAAAATTATACCCGATTACGAGCCTGATCTTACTACACCAATTATGATAGTTGGAGACTTTAATGTTGATGTCTCACAAAACCGCTCATTGCCCGACTTCATGCTCAGCGAGTTCAATTTGTCTAATATTGAAACTTCTCCAACAACGTTAAATACCTATATTGATTTAACGTTTACCAGAAATCTCAATGTATCTTGTATGCCATTTGTGACGTACTTTTCGTATCACAGACCTATAATTAATAAAGTTATATTGTAACATAGTAATTATATTTTTCCTTGATTTCATCCTAAATACATAAAGAAAAATATTTGCTAAATTAGTTGTCAGTCGGTTTATCCAATTTCAAAACATTATTACTAATAATTAGAAGACGGCCATTTTATTAAACATTTGTTATGAATTTAATTAAGACATAGATTAGTTTTTGCTAGAGAAAATATAATGATTAAAATTGTGGTTGGACGGTGTAATAATTTGTAATATGAAGGGGCGGGAATATCTGTAAGACGTGAATGGAACTTACAATTGCTTTCTGCGGCGAGTAGGGAAGGTAGCAGGCTAGGTTTGTACAGAATGTAAGGTTGAGTTTACCGTCTAATAATGTCGTTTGGCTACTAGAATAACAATTAAGTTAACAATACTGTGTTAGCCCTTAAGGTTACGTGAAGCATCTTCTGTACCCCATATGCGCGCTTATCTCTTCAATATTTAGTAATGACCTCTTCTTCTAACAACTATCTCATTCTAACTAATTATAACGTAACAGTAACGTTGTTGGATATCCAGAATAGTGAGGAGATGTACAATTCATGTCGACAAAAAAAGAGTATCGGATACAATATTTTTATGTTCAATTGCTGACCATTAATTAGTAATAATTTGTAAAATTAATCCCTTCTTGTAAACTAACATATGAGCCGTTTATTTTGAAAGTGGGGCAAGTCCATTTTTTGTTATTTCGAGCAATTTAAGGTTTTGCGTTTCAATAAATTTAAAAATAGTGGTAAATATTAATAATAGGCATATTTTTTCTATTTTGTGGTATTACTCGTAGATAATGTAAGTTTATAATCCAATAGTGTTTATAGTGCTGGCTAAGAAAAATAAAGATTTATTATAACTAAATGGACTTGCCTCACTTACAAAATTAATGAATTATTGTAATCGTTGATTTAAATGGATAATATTTCAGTCGTATCAGTCTTTTTTTAACAATAAAAACAAAATACTAATCGATAGTTCAACTATTCTTCTTCTTTTTTTGAATCATTTTGGTCCGAATTGCCTTCGTATTCAGATTCTGATTCCAAGATTCTTCTTTTATTACCGATTGTCATGGGTCTTATTTCTATAAACATAATAAAATTACTTGCCAATGAGGATTTTATTGAAATGGCGTTATTACCCAGAAAAGTATTTTTATTTTACTTTTTGGTACCTACCAAATTCACTTTCTGATGCATCAGAGTTATAATTACCGTTGCAATCGGTTTCAGCCATTTTTTCTTTTTATAAAATAAACACAATCCGCTATTAATTTTCAAATAATGAAACTTTTTCGTACACCGAGCACAAAACAACACAACTTACTTGACAGCCGATAATATAAGTCGAATAGTACTAAAATTTCCCGGTGTTGGTGTTATTATCGAAACACAAAATTAAGATGTACTTATTATTATTAAATAATAATAAATTTTATGAAATATTGTACCATCACCGATTACCAATATCAAAGATAAATAGATAAAAACACCCTACATTTCAGACATGATGTTAAACCATCACATTTGCTTCACCATACAGCAACCGGAGTTAAATTTTGCTGTACGGTTAAATAATTTCAACCTAAGATGGACTTGCACCATTTTCAAATTAAACATATTTACAATATTGTTAAGACCTAAAACTTCCATCTCCCAAATATTAGGATTCTGAATTTTTTTGACTCTAAATTGTTTACAGATAAAAAGATCATACTAAATTTTATCTATAATTACCATTATCTTCATTTTTTTTTCAAAAATGGACTTGCTCCATTTACAAAATAAACGGCTCATATCCCCCATTTTTTGTGCACGCGTTTCCTGAACGCACTTTTCCGTTATCCTAATCCGTAAATCACCCATACGATCCTTCTCGATCGGCTAAAGCGATCCTGGGCCTTGTGACTAATGCTTGGACATTCCTTAATCCCACTAATCTAGAAAGTGCCCAGCGCTGATTTGTCTTCTCTGTTCTCTCTCTCTCTCTCTCTCGTGGTCACTGCTCTGCTGTACCCATAACTGCCATATTTGCTTTCTGATGTTATTTTTTCGAAAGATTTATTGTATTTTGGTGTGCTTTATGTGGTAAACAATTGTAATCGACTTATTCTAGATATCGTTTTTAAGTATTATGAAAATGAGGATTATGACTGTCCTAAAGTGTTGATGGAGCCATCTCGTTTGTTTTACAAGTAATAATTAATGTTAGCTTGTAAAACATTATGAAGAAACGTGTAGAAGATCATATAAGTGACGCGCTCTGCTTCCATCTTAGGCAGAAAGAGAGTGTTTATTATATAGATAGATGGAACAATAACCATTATAAATAACTTGTGGAAGTTTGGCCCGCTTCTATTATGTGGATCCGAACAAGTTATGGCGGGGGAGGGAGACTTGCCAAACTGAACGGTGGTTGCTAAGACTTTGGGTGTTGTGAGCAAAGGCGCCAACTCACAGCTTTATGAATAATAGTTTGAAAAGCTGAGCAAGTAATTACCACTACTACTTCTACTGCGGCTGTTGTTCGTGGTGGATATTATAGGAAAGCCTGTTTTGGTCTAGGCTGTGAAGTTCTCGTACGCTGGGTCATTGGCCAATTTACCATACCCTCTTCCAATCTTATGTTTGTCTCTCTCCTAATGTTGTACAATCAACAACAATGGTCTCTACACTGTTCCCAATCTAATTTACTCGGTATTTAATCGTCCTTGTTTCAGTTTTACGTTTAATTAAAGTAAATGAAAATTACAAATTGAATAATCTGAGCAGCTTTTGGGAATAATCTTAAAATATGATTTTCTTCGTCTTATCTATCTGAACCTGCATTCTCGGTGAATAAACACTGTACTAGACAAAATAGATGTCTCTCACCGTAAGGGAAGAGGCTTAGGGTACGTACGTTCACAACGGAGCTGTGCGCTTAAATGATAGCAGAGATGATAGGAGTGATGCATCAGCTCTTAAAGAAAAACATAATACATTCGAATGTGAGCGTGCACAACGAAGCTGCGACTAGTGACTCATACGCGCTGCTATAAACGAGCATAGATGATCGAATTAAATATTTCATTTTTCTGCTAGCTGAACTCCAGTATCGGAGCTTCAAAATGGACGTCGAAAAATTATTTAGTGCTGTCTTTACTCATTATTTTTTATTATTTACTTTTAAACAATATTTTGTTTTTTAAATCGTGCTTACATTTATTTTCATGTGTATTTATTTGTTTTTTTTTTTCAATAAAATCATTACTTACCTAAGAGTAATCACTAGTTTTTCTTCTATGGTTATAGGATTTCCATGACAATTTTTCCAAAGTTTTCTTAATTTTGACCTTATTTTTTCTAAAATATAGTCGAATGTGGGTGGACCCATCCTCACATATTCAAAAAAACGATCCGGATAATTTCTAAGTTCCTTGAACGAGTATAAATGGTGAAATTCATCTAAAGTACTTCGTTTTTTATTTATGGGATGTACAAGATATTTTCTAAAGCGTTTTTTCTTTAAAATATACCATTTCGTGGCTGCTGAACATAAAAACTCTTCTTCACTACTCGCGCATGTTGCATGTATCACAGCTCCGTTGTGCACACTAATCAGCGGTTTATATTTTACTCTATCAGTTATCATCTCTGCTATCGTCTATATACTCACAGTTCCGTTGTGAACGTACCCTTAAGGAGATACGGACATCATCAGAAGACCCTTATCAGTCTCATTACTTAATTTACAGACCTCGTTTATTTTTCTACAGACGTTGAAGCTAATTTATTCGCCTTTCGAGAGAAAACAGAGTATAAATGGACAAAATTAGTTAAAATGATAAAGAAATGTTAGGTATGTTTTTTATAATTTCTAAGAAACGAGCAGGTTAGGCTTACAAAGTTATAGACATAAACTTGTAAGTAGCCAGTTTGGACATCTTATTTCGAGCATTGGTTTCACTTTTAAGGAAAATCTAGGACCACAGAGAACCAGTATCGCCATTTCTTATAAAACTGCGAACGCTTTCCCAATCTCTTAGTAGTAACATTACTACAAAATACAACCACCCTCCATCCTATCTACAATGTTTTGCATCCGGCCCAATTATTTCTGCCTCCAGCTGGAGAACAACGGAAAGATGTTAATCCCCCAACCATTGGCCTCCTCAGTGCCGGAACAAGAAACAAACCAAACACACCCTCACCATCTTCATCATCTCAGTAGTTCTTCTTTTGCACGAGTCTTTTCCCTTGGCCCGCCCGCCGCCGTATCGTACTTCTTGCTTTAACCAAATTTAATTTATTCAAGATAAAACAAAAGGAGACATATTTCTTATTGCCTTCCCCCCCCATGTCCCTAATTTAAATTAACATTAATATACAGTTTCCACTTCACATCAGCTAATTAACTATTTCAATTTATAATATTCTAAAATATCAACAATTTTTAGTTGGTACCCATTTACAGCTTACCTTCAACTTCCTTATTATTATATTTTTTTTCCCTTGAGTTTTCACTTTTAACAACTTTTAACCAAGTAAACTAAATCAAAAGCTATTAATGAAAGTAAATTTGAAGTAAACAATGGCTAGCAATGGTAGTATCGTCGAGCAGATGAGTTTAATCGCGTTGATAGTTTAGCTAGTGATTTGTAAGGCTGGAAACATAGTGGAGGGGCGAGCAATGCGGCGAAAACAAACACTCTCTATAGATAGTGTTGCTCTATCTTCGCTTTGCTCGCCACTATGCGCGGTCCCATTTGTTAACTTGTGTTTGTTTTCGCCGCTTTGCTCTTCGCTATCATCGCCGCTTTGCTCGCCGCTCCACTATGTTTCCAGCCTTACAAATCACTAGCTTAACTATATAAAGGAAACATCCCAGCAAATAATATTCTTATTATATTTTATTAAAATTTCGAGTTTCTATAGTTAATGGCAATTTTATATTTTTCACAACGAGTATACACGTCAAACACACTTAACTGGTTAAATAAAAAATTAAGAAAGAATTAATCAGTTTCAAAACTGGGAGTTAGGACAAATGTTTTAGCTAGAATCTCTAGAATTATAGTAAAAGAAAATAAGTGATTCGAGACTTTTAAACGAGTCCCCAGGCTGCCCGAAAATATCAGTGACTCCCAGTCACTGTGCCGTTCTCAGTGGAAATCTTACAAGAACATTTATTTTAGGGTCTACACAATTACATAGAGTTACTTAGCATCTTTTGTAGTAGATTTTTGTATGTGGTTTGTAGTGGGTATTGTCAGACAATTTCGAATACTTAGATGTTTCCAAAAGATTACCCAAAACATTAGATCCCACGTGCGCTCCCTTGTATGGCCCCGATAAATCACTATGATGGCTACAATTAATATAAATCCCATTTTAGAAAAACGTATTTTCGTTAGAATAGTGTGACCACACTCAGGTAATAGTTGTACAGCCTCTTGAGTTAAATAATAATGAGTCTTAAGGAGCAAACTGAATGATTTGATTTGGTACAAGTGGGTGGCAAACTGAATCTGATTAGGCTATCTTAATGACCATTCCCTTTACTCTAAAGTGTATATCGTACATTAATCCCGTGTGACGGGTAAGAAATGTTATACAGGTGTTAACTACAGGTAGGTGCTTATCTTGTCTACTAGGTCTAGCAATAGATGTCATACATATTCACACGCACAACGTTTAAACTGATTCCCTAGTTTCAGAATTGATTCCCCACACTCTGGAATTGACTGTTATGGCTATCATTGAATGGGCCCCTGTATTAATGAGCTGTTTAAACTAATGTGCTGTAACCATTAATGAAGAACTTTAAAGCAACTTAATTTCTCTTTTAGGAGTTCTTTTTTTCTATTTACTTCATTTTTTAAACACCCCTTATTCATCTTAAAGATAAGAATAAACATTCTGGTGTGAACCCACGCATGATACTCAAACCGCTGTTTACTGAATTCAGTTTTCTTGAATTTGTAATAATAATTAGTTAATTTAGACATGTTCAAAAGCTCGAATCAAATTCTATGTATAATTCTCTTGGAAAAATGTTTTAAGCAGGCGATTTCCTCTATATACAGTATACAGGGTAACCATGGTTACAGGCTCCACCCACTTTTTTTTTTTTAACGGCGGGAAATTTCGAAAAAATAAAAAACACGTATTTAATCATTTTTAGTCTAGTTTATTTTCAATGATTGACCCATTTTTTAAACCTTTTTTTAAACAAAAAATATAACGTTCCATTTGAAAAACAAAAGTTGGATGCTATATCTCGAGATACAGGGGTTTAAAAAATGGGTCAATCACTGAAAATAAACTAGACTAGAAATGATTAAATAAATGTTTTTTATTTTTTCGAAATTTCCCACCGTTTAAAAAAAAAGTGGGTGGAGCATATAACTCTGGTCACCCTGTATGGTATGCAAGTCATCAATTTTATTCACGAAATTATTCTAATGAAATTAGTTTTAGTGCAGAACTCAGGAACAATTATTTCAGAGTAATGGACTTACGGATCAGAGCTTTGGGACTCAACTAAACCCTCCAATATCTCCCGCATCCCCAGTCCTTCCAATCAAAAGTCCTCCGCCGTCTTGTTAATGCTCCCTATTATGTCACTAACCTCATTCTTCTACAAAGATCTAAATATCTCTTTGGTCACTGAAACGATCCATTCACGATTCCTCAATTTCCACAGAAGCCTATTCTGCCATCCCAATTCAATAGCTCTAAACTTTTTCCTCATCAACCTATCCTGATAATCCTCCATGACGTCTAAAACAGCGTTGGCCTCGTGATCTCTTATCTTTAGACCTTTCCAGTCACTAAAATCCCCTAGAGTGTCAGCACTGGCTGATTTCTCTTTTCCTGTGTCCGTACGATTACGATGTGTGTGTCGGCTATGCTGGGCAGCTTTCGCTTTATATACTCGTATTGTACTTATTGTAATTCACACTTTGCCTGATGTATATGTATTTTTATACAGCTAGCAAATAAAATAAAATAAGTAGAAGATCGTGTAGGATTCAGTCCAGAGGTTTTTACATAAGGGCAACAGCTATACAGGGTGTTCACTTTAAGACGGCTCAAATGCATTTCATGCTTAAGCGGTTAATCTGAGCAAAAAATGGTAGAGGAAAAATTTGTTGCCCGTCATCTCTAGTTTCAGAATATGTGACTTGATTTTAGATTCTTGCCCGCATACGCGGCTGACGCGCGACCAAATGTGAGGGTTCACAGTTGACCCCCATTTTCATATACACAGTTTTAAAGGGTATAAAAAGTTATGAAAGAAACCGGAAACCGCAATTCGTTATCTTTAAAATTAAAGGCGAGCCGCATGCGGCTCTTTTATCCAAATTGTGTGGCTCTTCAGCCTGCCCAAAATATCGTATATTGTATAGTTTAGTTTTATTGAAACCAATGAAAATTCCGTTTATTAAAGGTATTTTTTCAAAAATAATTTTAAATGTGATAGGTTCGAAATCGAATAGAATTTATACAATATCAAAATAAAGTACTTGACTTATATTGTAAGACTGCCGCCTTTTCATTCGTTATTATTTACTTTGAAATATGTGAAAATAAATATATAAAACAATTAAATGTTATTGAATATCCTAAAATAATAATTTGTGGTTACAAATGATCTTCAGAGGCTTTTACACTCTATCACCCTTGCGGCTCTTGGTAAGATTTATTAAAATTATTTAAGGAGAAATGGCTCTCTACTTGAAATAGGTTGCCGACCCCTGTGCTAGGCCATTTCAAAATCTGTTATTTGTTAATCATATTTCAATTTTTTAACTTGTTATCAAAGAGAAAGAAGAGCACGCGATAGGTCATTTTTATGTAATTTTTCATCCTCTTTCTACTAAAAATATTGCCAAGGCCGTAAAGCTAGTATTTTTCTTAATATCGGGAAATAACATGTCGTTTTCCGAGCGATTTAAAAAAAAAAAATCAAATGTTAAGAGCTTTAGATGTTCTCAAGCATACAAAAAATGGCTACAAACAAGAAGGTTTAATAATTATTTGGAAATTTGGGAGAGTTGCGTTTAATTACCAAAAAAATTGGAAACCACCCTGATTGGATTGGGCAGGAAACTAAAATCAAGTCCCATATTCTTCTGAAACTAGAGGTGATGAGCAACAAATTTTTTCCTCTACCATTTTTCGCTCAGATCAACCGTTTAAGCATGAAATGCATTTGAACCGTCCTAAAATGAACGTCCTGTATAATAAGCAGTCCTTAAATTTTTCCTCATCCTCTAATTTAGAGCATAAAGCTCAACATGATTGTCTTCTATAAAGAGTCATAGAGATTGGTGGGAGGTATTCTCACGGTTCGAACATAAAGCACAACATGATTGTCTTCTATAATGAGTCATAGAGATTTCTGCATTAATTACTTAGTGATTGTGTCTACTAAGAGCGACATTGCTCTGAGATCGCCCGAGCAAATATTTTATTATTTAAATAAATAAACCTCTCAGCTAAATAATGGTGAGTTCCCGACAGATTTTTGCTAATATTTTGCTATAAATCTATAATAAAATCAAGCACTACGTTTGAAAAAAAAATCAGATACCTTAATTATAAGATCTTTATTTTTAGCGAAATGTGAGAGGTAATTAAGGTAAGATGATCGCGAAGAGATAGTAATTATTGTGTAAAGTTTTAGTAGATTCGATTAGCTGCTGGATCTGTTTTATGGTGGCAACCGTGGACACCAGAACGGCTGTTGGGCTAAACCCACGTCTTAAGAAGTGATATAGAGCCTTCAGGAGCATTCCTACTTTATTGCCCTTAAGACAATTAAAAATATATATATATATATTTATAATAATTATAATAAGAAAACAGTGGGAATCTGCTTTTTGTATTATTTTATTTTATTTCCAAGATTTACGAGACAAAATGATAAATGTGACTGAATGGGGAAAAGAATTATAGAGAACCCTGGTATGGACATAATCAGTTCTTTAAAAAAAAAATATTTTAATAAGTAATCAAATTTGTGGTTGCTATTCGAACCGATGACTAGCAATAAAAATAAATAGGTTTGCGCAAAGCGAGTTTATTATCAGATATCATTATTGCTATTATTGTTTTAGTGTGCACGCATCACAGTGATGATGTAAGCTAGTGTGTGTGTCTGTGAGAGAGAGAGAGATAGATAGATAAAGAGAGGGACAAATTAGATCATTCTCTTCTTGTATATCGCTGTAGTAATTATACGTGCGGGCGGGCATACCTGTAAGTAATATAGGATTGCATTTTACAACCGCCTAATGGTATGGAAGTTGCCTTTCATTGTTTACGATCAGTTCGCTTTCAGCCTTTCAGTTAGCCTGACATTTATGTCCTACTGTAAGATAACTTCATTCATTTATTAGATCTCTTCATTATTTCAAAAATATTACAATTTTTGTTTTTGTGTTCCCTCCAATAGCCTTTTTTTGTGTTCCCTCCAATAGCCTTTTTTTGTGTTCCCTCCAATAGCCTTTTTTGTGTTCAATATAATTTTTGTTTTTCTTATTACTGTTCATGAAGAGGCTCGTAGTACCGCATCTATTGTTAAATTGATTTACTACTTGGGTAATAGCAATCATGCCATATTTTCGAAATGATGTTTCTATCGAGAATATTCCTTTTTTTAAGTCTCTCTATTCAAAAACTAGTCTTAGAGTAGTCTCTTCTTTTGCTTTGAAAAGTGGTTGTTTAAAAAAATCTTACGAATACGAGTAACTTAATGAAAAAAGAAGCTGCAAGCATGAACTTAATTTGGCCGACTTTGGTCCCACGAGTTGATCTTGACTTTGCTTAAAAGTCCCATCTCCATCTAAAGCACCTTTTTTTTTTCTTTTTAAATATTTCCACTAAGAAAACATTATTAGGGTAACTTCAGTTAGTGTTTCCTCACTTTGATAACTGTTCTTAGGTGTACAATGATTAAACTGCTGAGTTAAAAGTTTTGAAGTTCCTGTGTTCGGTTTATTTGTACTCTAAAGAGGGATGAGCAAATAACTCTTCAGTTCATCTTTCTTGGTTGGCTGAATGTAAAGTACAGAAGAAAGTAGTTCTTTGGCAAGTTCTAGCTAAACTCTCTTCAGTTATAAACACCAGCAATATTAACTGAAATTGAAAGGCCCAATTGTTTCTAATAATAATAATAATAATAATAATAATAATAATAATAATAATAATAATAATAATAATAGCTTCTTACAGCTCACTGCCCGGTGATGGACAGTGTTGTCTGTAACGAGAGAACACTGTCCGGAGGCCGGCAGTGCACTGAAAAAAGCTCCGGGCGCCAATAACCCTAGATGTTGACTCGCCTTAAATCATCAAAAAAAAAAAAAATAATAATAATAATAATAATAAATATTGCATGATCATTTAGCCGTGAAAAAGGTTTGTTCTCTTTGGATCCCACATAATCTGACAAAATCTCAAAAAGATGCTTGTGTCGATTGGTGCAAACAAATGCTTAAGAAATACAATGGCGGTGTATCAAAAGATGTGTATAAGATTGTAACAGGTGACGAATCATGGATTACAGTCGACTGTATGGGTGTTTCAAGATGAACCAAATCCAACAAAAGTTGTTCGCGCTCGAAGCACTTCGAAATAAATGGTCGCCTGTTTTTTTCGGAAAAACTGGTCATGTGGCAACAGTGCCTTTAGAGGAACGTAGAACGGTCAATTCTGAATGGTACAGAACCATTTGTTTGCCGGAAGTCTTTGATGAAATAAGGAAAACTAAACAAGCGCCGTCGGATCCATTCTTCATCAAGACAATGCCAGCTGTCACACACATCTCGTCTAACAACCGACTATTTGAGCACTCAAAAAAATCTAATTAATGGGTCATCCGCCGTACAGCCCTGATTTGGCACCAAATGACTTCTTTTTGTTTCCGAACGTCAAGAATAAATTACGTGGACAACGATTTTCGTCGGCTGAAGAAGCCGTTGATGCATTCAAAAACCAAGTTTTGGAGGTGTCTCAAGCGGAATGGAAAAAATGCTTGGACAAGTGGTTCGAACGCATGCAGAAGTGTATAGATCATAAAGGAGAATATTTTGAAAAACAATAAAGTCATTTTTATGACAAATTACTGTTTTTTTATTATTAGGCTCAAAATACGATATAAATAGTGCCCCTCGTATAGCAAATCATATTTAAGGCCACTTAATATTTAACTTAGTTAAGTAAGTTAAATTTGTTCCTGATACAATCCTCTTTATTCCAGAAGTCTTTAATTCCCATTAAAAATATTATTCAATGCAGCTGCGAGTATTTCACAGATGACTACTAATAATAAGTTGAGTTTATTGAGTTTTATTTATGCTTTTCATTATTTAAATAATTATTTAAATTTATTAAATAAATATTTTGATATTTTTTATTATTGTCAACTTTGTCAACATTACAGCTTTCTTGACAAGTTTTTGACGATCAAACATTATAGAATTACAGGGCTGTTTAAATGGTTATAAGTAATATAAAATTCTCTCTGAGATATAAAAACAATCATTACCCGCTTGAAGATCATCCTCACCAACAACCTGCTACCCCTGCACTAGCATACTTCTTAAAGAATCTGTTGTAATTGTCCTTTAAAGAAAGCTTCTATCTTTAAAGGCAATCTTTTTTGTAAAAAAAAATATATATACGAGGTGTGTTCAAAAAGTAACGGGAATTTTCGTTTTTTGAAAAAAATATTTATTTATTCATCTACATTAATATTGTCGCCTTCAAAGTAGTCCCCTTCGCATACAATACACTTGTGCCAGCGCTTTTTCCAATCCTCCACTTCTGAAACTCGATCTTTGTGATAGCTTTCAGCTCTTTCAGCGATTCGCTTTTAATGTCATCTATGCTTGTAAAACGACGGCCTTTTAATGTTCTCTTTATGTTTGGAAATAGAAAAAAGTCACATGGAGCCATGTCTGGCGAATATGGAGGCTGGGGCATCGTTAACGTTTTGTTTTTGGCCAAAAATTCACGAACAAGCAATGAAGTGTGAGCAGGTGCATTATCGTGGTGCAAAATCCATGAATTGTTTTGCCACAAATCCGGGCGTTTTTTTCGGATTGCTTCACGCAAACGGCGTTGAACTTGTAGGTAGTACTCCTTATTGATTGTTTGACCTTGTGGCAAGAATTCATGATGCACTATGCCATTAAAATCGAAGAACACAGTGAGCATAACCTTCACATTTGACCGCACTTGTCGAGCCTTTTTCGGTCTTGGCGATCCAGAATGCCTCCACTGGGACGATTGAGCCTTAGTTTCGACATCATATCCGTAAACCCATGTTTCGTCACCTATTATAACACGTTTCAGTAGATCCGCATCGTTGTCGACTTCATTGAGTGACTCTTGAGCAACTTCCATTCTCCGCTGTTTTTGTTCGAAATTCAACAATTTTGGAACAAATTTTGCTGCCACACGTTTCATACCCAAAACATCCGAAAAAATTTCATGGCATGAGCCAATTGATATGGCAACATCATCAGCGACTTCTCTGATTGTGATTCGGCGATCGTTCATAACCATTTCTTTCACTTTTTTCACGTTTTCATCGGTTGTTGATGTGCTTGGACGTCCAGGTCGTTCGTCATCTTCAACGTTTTCGCGGCCATCTTGGAAACGCTTATACCACTCGTAAATCCTTGTTTTACTCATAGCAGACTCACCATATGCCTTTATTAACATTTCACACACTTTATTTCATTTTTTACGCAAAATTTAATACAAATTCTTTGATCCATTTTTTTTAACAAACAAAAATCGCCAAGCTCGAAAAACACGTCTAACCTTAACGGCTGCCACTTAAGAAGTAAACAATGAATATTACTGAAAATTTTATCGTACTTCAGGGGCATGTGTACCAACATAATAAAAAAAAAAAATTTACAATCAGACTCTCCAAACCCGCGAAATTTAAAAATTCCCGTTACTTTTTGAACACACCTCGTATTTCTTCTTAAATTGACTCTATTGAAAATTACAAATTGAATTAGTTGTATGTTGGGTGTATGTGTGAGTAAGTAAGGTTGCTGACAGTATAGGGTTAGAAAGGGCATGTAGCATAAATCAAGGGATCGAAGGGAGAAAAAGGGCGATAAATTAGAGGAGACTCGTGGTAGAGGATGGAATATACACAGACTGTCTACCCATGTTTTGGGGAGGTATCTTTACTGTTGCAAGAAGTCACAGCCACCGCAAATTATATCTCCCAGTTCTTTCTTATCCACTATCCTCTGTTCGCCACTCACCATTCCCATGGTATATTTCCATCTCGGTATCACTCTTTATATAAACAATACGGCCAACCCTTATATTAGCATTCACCATCATCACCATACCACAGTTCCATCATTTATATCTTCTACACCATGAATATGCACCAATTGAAATCATTAAATACCTTTCTTACTGCTATTTTTTTTGGGTGTTTTGCTTCTTCTCTTCCATTGTTTACCCAGTGTTCATTCTTAATTTTCTATTTTATTATTATTATTTATGATCGCAGTCTTCTATTGCATGTCCACCACAAAACAGGTTATAGTTATTAACATTCACGGGACTTGCTGTTACTATATTTCTCGAGTTATTGACTTATAGTTTCACTTTTACAAAACCTAAAAACAAAATCCAAGATCTACGAGGGTCGTTTGAAAAGTCCGTGCAAAAATAAAAACTACTTAATTTTTTGGGGTAAACCTTTTTTATTTTTCAACATAGTCTCCTTTTAGGCTTATACACTTCGACCAACGCTGCTCTAGTTTGTTGATCCCTTCCGAATAATAGAATTTGTCCGTCTGAAAAATAGCCATTCGTTTCTGCAATCACTTCCTCGTTTGAATAAAATCTTTTTCCCGCCAGCCATTTCTTCATATTGGGGAACAAATAGTAGTCCGAGGGAGCCAAGTCTGGAGAATAGGGGGGATGTGAAACGAGTTGGAACCCTATTTCCATTAATTTTGCGACCACAACTGCTGAGGTGTGAGCTGGTACGTTGTCGTGATGGAAAAGGACTTTTTTGTGGGCCAATCGTGGGCGTTTTTCTTGCAGCTCGGTTTTCAAACGGTCCAATAACGATGAATAATATGCACCTGTAATAGTTTTACCCTTTTCCAGATAGTCGATGAGGATTATTCCTTGCGAATCCCAAAAGACAGTCGCCATAATCTTTCCGGCCGAAGGAACAGTCTTCGCCTTTGTTGGCGCAGATTCCCCCTTGGTAACCCATTGTTTAGATTGTTCTTTGGTCTCAGGAGTGTAGTGATGTATCCATGTTTCATGCACAGTGACGAAACGACGCTTAAAGTCCTGCGGATTCTTCTGGAACAGCTGCAAACCGTCCTTGCAACACTTCACACGATTTCGTTTTTGGTCAAGCGTGAGCAATCGCGGCACCCATCTTGCGGATAGCTTTGTCATGTCCAAATGTTGATGCAAAATATTATGTACCCGTTCATTCGAGATGCCCACAGCACTAGCAATCTCACGCACCTTCACTCTTCTGTCATCCATCACCATATCATGGATTTTATCAATGATTTCTGGAGTAGTAACCTCAACAGGGCGTCCAGAACGTTCAGCGTCACTTGTGCCCATATGGCCACTCCGAAAATTTTGAAACCACTTATAAACTGTTCTAATCGAAGGTGCAGAGTCACCATAATGTATATCAAGCTTCTCTTTAGTCTCCTGAGGCGTTTTGCCTTTCATAAAGTAGTGTTTAATCAACACACGAAATTCTTTTACGTCCATTTTTTGAAAATCACTCGACTTCCTCGATTCAAACGAATGCCAAACACAAAGAAATAGACCGATCTGGCTGAAACTTGGTGTGTGTTCTTCCAAGAGATGCTACTAACTAAACATAACCTCGATACGCGCCAGTGGTGCTATCTCTCTGACTTTGCACGGAGTTTTCAAACGACCCTCGTATTTTGCTGAAAAGTTATTCGAATAACTTTTTATCTAAAATACAAAGTTTACTGGAAAATTTATGTTTTTCCAAAAAAAAAAAATTTTGTTTTTCAGCAGTTTATTTTTTTTCTTTTTTTTTGAATTTATTTGCTATTCACAATCTACAAAAAGAATAAAATGTAATAAGTGAACGAATACTTCATGACAGGATCAGCTTGAGGAGAGAAGCTGCCCACCGGCAACACTCTCGCTGGAGTTTCTTGTACTAATTTTGAGATCGTTATGGAGGGTGGAGTTAGAGATATAAAATGGAGAATTCGTAATCTGACGGAGTATTTTGGATCAGTTTCATTCTAAAATATAAAGTGTACATTTAAAATTATTGTTGGTTGTTGGTTAAGTATGAAAGTATAACCTGTGGTAGTTTTAATTTTAGCCGTTGTCGATCTGTTTATCACATTGTTGTCGATACTTATAAGCTCTCTCTAATAGTTTGTTCGTACTCGTGTTGGCGAGCATTTTTATGTCATTGTTTCTCTTTAACCTGCTAAGTGCGTTCGACGTGTATACTCGTTGTGAAAAAAATAAAATAGCCATTAACTATAAAAACTCGAAATTTTAATAAAATACAATAAGAATATTATTTGGTGGGATGTTTCCTTTATCGCCAAATGATAAGTGGTTGTTACATGTTTGGTCTCCGCATTAGAGATTGGGAATTACCTCACGCAAATAGAAGCTCTCAACCCTTGTGCAATGCCGTTTTTACCTTAAATAGAGATTCAGACCTCAGTACGAGCATGATTTCATTTTGCACAGAATTCAAAAAGCTCTTTTCTTTCTTGTAAAAGCTTTTGCGTCTCTAGTTAACTAGAGCAATGCATATGTGAAGCGGTGCAAGATTTTTGAATGAGCACAGAATGCTCTGGTAATCTCAAGCCCCAGAGATTGCAGAAAACATTGCTTGCAGTGACTATTACGTTGATGTAAACTTTTGGTTGTTTTGCCCTGCGTTCGACGTGTGTACCACGTCATTGTCTGATTTTAATTCCGCACACTGTGGGGGGGTTTTTAAACTAAATTCCACGCTTAACTGGTTAAAAGTTTCAATACCAAAAATAGTTTCGTAAAAAAAAATATATACTCACCCTATAATATCGATATATTTCTTTATTTTGGTCTCTCAGTAAATATATTTTCGATGAACATTCGATACTAAACATTTTTTTCGCATAATCGATTGCCATATTGCCTGCTGCCTGCTAATCAATCAAAATTGTTTAAAGCTGAAAAATTGATTAGTGCTAAGTACGAGGGGGTACCCAAAAATAAACGGAATTGCGTTGCCGCGCATGGAGCTTATGTAGTACGCATTTCTGCCGCTAGACGTGTATAGCGCGATTCCTTGCCAGTTCAGTCCTGCCTGTGTTGTCTGCCTGGCTTGTTCTGTTCATCTGCAGTGATTGTTTTTACCAGCGCTGTTTTGTTCTTTTTTCGTTTTTTATGATGGCAAGTTTAAGTGAACAACGTGCAGCTCTGAAATTTTGTTTTCTACTCGGCAAAAATGCTGCTGAAAGTGTTTTAATGTTGAAAACAGCTTAAAAAGATGACGCTATGGGAAAAACTCAAGTATACTAGTGGTTTACTCGGTTTAAAAATGGCGACATGTCGATTGATGACAAACCTCGTTCTGGACGTCCATCAACTGCCCGAATCGACGAAAATGTTGAAAAAATTCGAGAGCTGGTGTTCACAGACCGTCGACAGACAATTGATCAACTGTTCAGCGAATTTTAACGGAAGATTTGGGGATGAAAAGGGTTGCTGCCAAGTTTGTTCCTCGAGTTCTGACTGACAATCAAAAAGAACATCGAGTTGAAACATGTCGTGCTTTGAAACAACAGCTTGAAACTGATCCAGACTTTCTGTCAAAGGTCATTACTGGTGATGAGTCATGGTGCTATGGTTATGACCCAGAAACAAAGCAACAGTCGAGCCAATGGAAGACGTCATCTTCACCCCGACCAAAAAAATGTCGTCAAGTCAAGTCAAACATCAAAACAATGCTGATTTGCTTTTTTGATGCCAAAGGCGTAGTCCATTCAGAGTTTGTCCCCCCAGGTCAGACCGTCAATCAAACCTTGTATTTGGAAGTTTTGAAAAGATTGCGCAATAGTGTTCGCCAAAAAAGACCCGATTTGTGGAAAACAGGAGACTGGTTCTTCCACCACGACAATGCACCTGCACACACAGCCATCTCTGTTACACACAGTTTTTGGCTAAAAATGGCATGGTTCCGCTGCCCCACGCACCTTACTCGCCTGACCTGGCTCCGTGCGACTTTTTCTTATTTCCACGCATGAAAAAGGGCATGAAAGGTCACCGATTTGACAACATTGAAGAGGTCAAGAAAAAAACGAAGAAGGAGCTGTCAGCCATTTCTAAAGATGACTACAAAAAATGTTTCGAACAGTGGAAGCACCGGTGGGACAAATGTATTAGTTGTAATGGAGAGTATTTTGAAGGGGATAAGGTTGTTCTGTAAAAAATTTGTAAATAAATAGCTTTTAAAAAATAATTCCGGTTTTTTTTTGGTACCCCCTCGTAGAATAAGGCCCGAAGAATTTGGCCAAAACTATCTGGATGAAACAAATTATTAAGAGTATGATGTCCAGCTAAAAGTATGACTAATTTAATTAAATCTAGTCACTACGGAAATCATATTTTGTATATCATTTTTATTAACGTCAGCAGTTAAGTTTTACCTTGATACGGTCGTACAGCATGCATTGTGTTGAGAACATGATGTGTGTATTGGTGGAAAGGACGTAAGGAGGAAGAAGGATACGTTCAACAACAACAACAACATATAAGCTGGACGATCTCTCCTTTTCATATAGAACTTTAAGTATGAAATGTCGATTATCTGCTTCATACAGTGGTGTCCTTCATTCAGACCTTCGACTGGACTGTTTTCATTCAAACTTCGACCACACATTTATTATATAATATTCACTTGTATGAGATGAACTTTTTTTTTTTACTTTTTTTAAATATAAGATTTCTTGGTTCATATAGTGTGGCGGCCTTTCAAGAAATCTTCAAGGATTCAATCCTTTAGTTTGTGTAGAATAATTTCTATTTTTATCACTGAGTGAACGATGATGATGGACCAGTAAAAATAATGTTTTTTGGTCTGATGAACGTGCTCTATATAAAACCAACCGTAATTAGATCTGTTGTAATTTATGTAATATCATAGAAATCGTCTCTACTAGCTTCCGAAGTACATTATATTTAGATTGGAACTTAAGCACTGTAAGTGAGAGTTTAACGCCATTTTGTTCTAATATTTTGAGTTGGCAACAAATAAATATTAAGCTGGACATAATTTATTGAAAAATTGATGTAAATAGAAGGATATATGTATACACGTTAGTTTTTTATAGCAACGAGGATGTAGATCATACTAGGGGATGCTGTGTAAATGCACATGTGTTCAGTTCAGCAAGATTTGATTATTAGTCCTTTACAGATCGGTCCTTGGAGAGAACCCCACCTCTAGTCTCACTTTGTCTACATTTCAATAACATCCTTTCCCTTTTTATGTCATCAACATTGCTTTGTGGTCTAGATACATTTTTTTACTGCCTATTTCTTTTAAATTTTGTATAAGCTAGTTAGACCAATGGTACAGAGAATCCACGATTACCTAAGAATCTATTCATGTGTAATATTAACTGTTTTGTGCTTCTTAACTTCTAATTTGTTATTAATCTGCCTGAAATGTCCCATAAAATATCTTTAATTATTATTTTATTCAATTGTAAGTGTTCATCTGAAGAGAATTACCATACTTATCATGTGCCCAAGTTTCATGTCGTATTTATTCCCATGTGTGGTGGTGCTTCCATTTGTATTCGCTAAAGCGTACAAATTCTCTTGGGGAAGGAAATGTAGGCTTCTCTTAGGAGTTAGCGAGAAAGTCGCTATCAATCTTTTCTATTAATAACGGGTTCCTCTTTTTTCACAACTATCTTCCATGTGGCACGCTAGACTTAAAAGAATAGAACTAAACAGAAGTTATCGACTACTTAAAGACTCTTAGACGATAGGTCAAAACTCTCTTTGGACAACAAAAGACTTGATTTATACTTCTATTTTGAAACCCAAGTGGGGGGTATGGAATAGAGCTGTGGGGTTCAACCAAACGCTCCAATCTCCAAAGGATTCAATTTCTACAATCTAAAATACTTCGAACTATTGTACACGCTCCATTTTATGTCTCCAACCTGACTATAAACACTCACCTTAACATTCTTTTTGCCACTTAAGTTGCTAGAAACACGATACAGAAAACTCCACTTCAGCCTGCAATCTCATATAAATCCTTTAGCTCAAAATCTTTCTTCTAGAACTCTTCCTGATAACCCGGGCAAGACGCCTTAAAAGACAGTGGCTTCGTGATCTCCTCTCCAGTGAAGAGAGCGACTTGGAGTGTTACCACTGGGTAACTTCTCCACTCGTCTTTTTCTATTGTTATCCTTGTTACTTATAGCGCTAATGCGCTAATTGTTGCACAAATAAACGCAACAAAAAAACTTATTGGGACAATTCCTAGTTCGAAGGAAATCCGGTTAAATGATATGAGACTAAAAGTTTTAAGAATGGAAGTATTTAACAATGTTTGGAAATCTGAATGAAACTATTTATATTTTCAATTTCCTATTATTTATTTTCTTTCTAGTCTGTCGCCTCTCATCCTGAACTCTTTCTGAACCGTCCTAGACAGTTAAGCTGCCAGTGCTAGTTCTCGGATTCACCTAGTAAATCACCTCGAATTCAGTGGTGAATACATCTCAAGGTTGGCAGTTGATTAGAACTCCCTTTGCCATGGCTTTAAGTTTAAGCATACACTTTATTTGGTGGCAGTTTCTCTTTTGCCTTCTCGATGCACTCTTGCTGGCTTCGAATCCACTCGAGAATCAGTTACTTTCCAGCCTTCCTTCAGTATGTTGCTGATGTTAGTCTTATGAACTCTGCTAGAGCCATTGACGGTTTGCTCACTGCTATAATTGCTCTTGCATTCTATCAGTAAGATCTCTTCTAGTTCCCAGTCTATCGCTGCACTGACTACTGAGTGCTTTTGAATGGTATGTAAGTTCCCAGTAGACCTAACCAAACTCATTCACAAAAATAACATAATTATTTTATTTTTGCAAAAAGTCAGTGCCTTCTTGACTCTATACAGATTGCCGTTTACAATGCTCAATTTTAAAGAAATATTAGGTAGCTTCAAGTAATAAATCTTGTCCATTATTACCTTAAGTTCATTATTATCTGCCCCGTGGAAGCCAGTGAAATGTAATGGCCACACTCTTTTAAGTCTGAGCACTTTTCTTGGAGATTATTATTTCCCTAGAATCATAATTTTTATAAGAAAAAAACTTTGTGACAAAGTTTAATAGTGTGTAATAGAAAATTTGTATAATTTCTATCATTTGATCTGAATTATTTTATATCATGCTTTAGTTTTTTCGGCATCGAAACACCGTTTCTATGGTTACTATACTAAAATAAATTAGCAACTTGAGTTTTTTGATTGGTGTTATTGTGGATAAAGAGCAGAAAACAAGTGTAAATAATTATGATTAGTAGCAAGCAGTATTTATTGTTTGTGTTGTGTACTCTAATTGGTGAACTTGTTTGCTACAAAAATTGGAACCCAAGACATGTAACCCTGTATCATGATTTTAATGGCGAGGCTAAACCTCATTGGATTTTAAGAAGTAAATTTCATTTAAATTTTTTAAAGAAAAACACTTTAGCAAAATTGGAAGAATCAGAATGTAAAAAGGAACAATTTTATAAAAATATTAGCGATTTATCGATTAATAAACCTTTCGCTGAATATCGAATGAAAATTGTTATAAAATCATTAATTGGAAAACGTAAAATAGTATTTTTTACTTGGACAAAAGTGTTGAATTTTTTTATTAAAAAATGTGCTACATCGATTTTATCATTGATTGTGAATAATAATGGCCGCCCAATTGGTGCTTTCTTAAACTTTATTAATTATTCAAATGCGAGTAATCAATGGCATTGTATCCCTATTAGAAAATCATTGTTAATCATCATTAAACAAAAAAATAAAGTTTCTGAACCAATCACTGACGAGGTTAATGAACCATCTAAAAAATACAATTCAACTCGTACTATAAGTAATTATTGGTTAATATTTGGAGCAATTTTATTATTTTATGGTATTATTTCATTTTCAAAACTCCCTAAAAGATTCTGGTCAGGATGCCGCTTGCTGTGGAAATGAAATATGTTCTTAATTTTAAATTTTATTTATAAATAAAGTAATACCTTTATTTTCTGTGTTTTACATGCATGCGATTTATTTCGTTTTGAAATAGCCTTACAATATATATGGTACAATACTTAACAGGTCTGGTTCACGTACGAGGGTCGTTTGAAAAGTCCGCGCAAAGTCAGAGAGATAGCACCACTGGCGCGTATCGAGGTTATGTTTAGTTAGTAGCATCTCTTGGAAGAACACACACCAAGTTTCAGCCAGATCGATCTATTTCTTTGTGTTTGGCATTCGTTTGAATCGAGGAAGTCGAGTGATTTTCAAAAAATGGACGAAAAAGAATTTCGTGTGTTGATTAAACACTACTTTATGAAAGGCAAAACACCTCAGGAGACTAAAGAGAAGCTTGATAAACATTATGATGACTCTGCACCTTCGATTAGAACAGTTTATAAGTGGTTTCAAAATTTTCGGAGTGGCCATATGGGCACAAGTGACGCTGAACGTTCTGGACGCCCTGTTGAGGTTACTACTCCAGAAATCATTGATAAAATCCATGATATGGTGATGGATGACAGAAGAGTGAAGGTGCGTGAGATTACTAGTGCTGTGGGCATCTCGAATGAACGGGTAGATAATATTTTGCATCAACATTTGGACATGACATAGCTATCCGCAAGATGGGTGCCGCGATTGCTCACGCTTGACCAAAAACGAAATCGTGTGAAGTGTTGCAAGGACGGTTTGCAGCTGTTCCAGAAGAATCCGCAGGACTTTAAGCGTCGTTTCGTCACTGTGCATGAAACATGGATATATCACTACACTCCTGAGACCAAAGAACAATCTAAACAATGGGTTACCAAGGGGGAATCTGCGCCAAAAAAGGCGAAGACCGTTCCTTCGGCCGGAAAGATTATGGCGACTGTCTTTTGGGATTCGCAAGGAATAATCCTCATCGACTATCTGGAAAAGGGTAAAACCATTACAGGTGCATATTATTCATCGTTATTGGACCGTTTGAAAACCGAGCTGCAAGAAAAACGCCCACGATTGGCCCACAAAAAAGTCCGTTTCCATCACGACAACGCACCAGCTCACACCTCAGCAGTTGTGGCCGCAAAATTAATGGAAATAGGGTTCCAACTCGTTTCACATCCCCCCTATTCTCCAGACTTGGCTCCCTCGGACTACTATTTCTTCCCCAATATGAAGAAATGGCTGGCGGGAAAAAGATTTTATTCAAACGAGGAGGTGATTGCAGAAACGAATGGCTATTTTTCAGACTTGGACAAATCCTATTATTCGGAAGGGATCAACAAACTAGAGCAGCGTTGGACGAAGTGTATAAGCCTAAAAGGAGACTATGTTGAAAAATAAAAAAGGTTTACCCCCAAAAATTAAGTAGTTTTTATTTTTGCACGGACTTTTCAAACGACCCTCGTACTACGCTCTTATTGGTTTCTATTTTTACTTTCTCTTCTTAGTCTACTATAAAAGAGGAAGTTTGTAATCGTGCCGATTTTCTGTTTTCCCAGTAAATATCTTATTTTGTGGTTCCCAGAGACCCAAAAATGTGGTTTCCATAATTTAGTTTTTTGTGTTTTGGTCTCGTATTCCTAAAGATCCTAACAATACAGGGTGTTCAGCATAAGACTACCGTTACTTCGGGAAGCGATTCTGGGCATCATTTGCAACAAAAAAGTTCCATATAAACTATGGCTCGATTCAGCTCTGTTTTATAGATATTTTTAATTTTATGTTTTATCAAGGTATTACTACTTTTTAGCAAACAGTTGTCTATATTTCTCAAACTATTAAAGCTAAAGCAATTTCAATAAGCTCATTAGAAAGAAGGTTAAATTTCCTTTTAAATAAGCTAATTTATATTTCAAAATAATAATATTAAGTATTTCACTTAGTGGCCCAAACATAAGGAATAGCAAGTTTCTAATTTTTTCCAAAAACTTTGACTTCATTTTTCTCAAAAATATTTCATATGTTTAAAAACGTGCACTACTCATGAAAAACATCTGTATACAGTCACCTTTCGAAAGATATATCTAGAATAGTGGTTATTTTAAAAATTGATGCAGAAATCTGTGATTAATTGCAAAAAAGTAGGCCTCAAAACAGCGTCGACATTATGAAAGGAATTCTTGTGTTATTTGCTCCCATAACTCTACGAGAGCACCTCGCAACTCTTCTAAGCTCCTTGGAGGATTATTACACCTTCTTAATCGCCTACCCAGCTCATCCCAAAGATGTTCGATTGGATTCAAATCTGGGCTGCGTGCTGGCCATTTCAAAACGCGAATGCCAGTATCCTGTAGATACTGAAGAACACAGGCAGCAGTGTGTGGTCGGGCATTATCTTGCATGAAAATAAAATTTTACCCAATAAATGGTGCATATGGTATCACATATTGTTGCAAAATTTCCCTCACATACAAATCTGCATTCAAGATTGCCCTGTTGTACACGAGGAGCTTAGACTTAGTCTCCTAGAAATATTGCACGGAGCGTAGCGTTCCCCAAGCCTTCGGTAAACTCGTCGTCTCCCATCAGGTGCGTAGAGTGAATAAATAAATTAAAATAAAAAATACAAAAAATAAGGACATGAGACAGAAAAAGATGAGGATTGAAGTACAATGGAGAGCAAACCGAATTCTAGAGCTTTTTTAAAAGAACAAAATAAATTAAACTTCTTGAAAATAGAAAAATAAAAAATAATAATAATAAATAAAAGATATTTAAATTGTAGGTTCTTCATTTATAATTTTGTATCTTACAATCCAGGCTCTCTTAGCAAAAGTGATCACTGGAAGATAATGACAAAGATGGACAGCAAATTAACAATATAATGGCCAGAAAGACTAGAACTCCCAATCATCCGGAGTGGAAGCTCTCCTAGAGTAGGACATATAGCCAGGAAATGGTAGAGATCCTCCTGTATCCCTAAGGAGCACAAAGGCCATCATAACCTCGTATTGCATTCTGATCTGCCTATTTACATTCCCTTATTAGTGATTGTCAATATTTTGATTTGTACTCTGTACCTGCAGCCTCCTTAATCAAGACAAATATGATTAATTTGTATAACTTCTTTACTGAGGCGTTGAATCTGGGAACGTTTTTTTTTGTTGAATGATGGAATTAAAAGTACTAAAACTAGCTTTTTTGTAATGGCTTCTTTCTTTCAGTTTGTATTCTCATATTTAAATGAACTTATTCTTTTTCTATTTTGTTTTGTACAGGGTGATGCCTTTATAACAAATATATGAATAATAATATTTCGCTCAGATACTACCAGAGGTTGGACACAATGTTTTGGTTAAAATGGATCAACCAAAAGTATCACTTTATTCATTAAATTATTTCTGGTAAACGGCCCCCAACGATTTAATTTGCATAGTGTTTACTAAAAACAAATAAATTTACAACATTTATTTGAAATATTTTCACCTAAAGTTCGGCTAAGGATGCTACTGAGAGAGGAGATGGTAGATCCACTTCTAATAATGATGAAGAGTTAAATCTAACTCAAACAATCAGAGTTATAAGAAAGTTTGTGAGTTACAGCTTTGAGAACAAATAGTAAGCAAAATTCTTGCGAGTGTGCAAACTGAGATATTTTTACTCTGCACTCTACTTCGAACTTGAGTACTTTAATAGTTGCTTGAACTCGATCTAGGAGCGAGATTTGATCAAGGAGTTTCTTGAACGCTCTCTGATAGGCGAGCCACTTTACAACAGTTCTTACAGCGAAAAGCCATACTCACAATATCACTGAATCGAACTCACAAAGTATCGAGAGAATGGTAGGAGTTAAAGTAAACAAAAACTCGAATAAAACATTGTAACAATGGGGGGTTTCTATTGGCTGATGTTCAATGCAAATAAACAAAACATCTGTTTAAACATGTTCATCTAAAAACTTCACAAACCACCTGCCCATTCAGGTACACTTGTCCAAATTGTGTTTACATTACTATTAACAAACGCCTGCTCATTCTTCTTTTTTTTATTTACTATTGGCTATGACAGTAATCGTCCTGTTCTTCTGCGTATATTATTGATGGTAGGCTATTTACATAATTGCAGGTATCTTATTGATATGGTAACGATCATCTATATGCTAGCTAGTTATGGCTAGGTAGGGTTTATGTTTACCTACTAATAGTGCACAATCTAGGCTCAATTCGTTTCCGTTCATCTATTACTTGTTCTTTATCCATTATAGCACATCTGTATTAGCTTAAGCACAAACTTGAAATTCCTGTAAGGAAACAATAGCATTTCATAGAAATTAGGAGACAACTTCCATTTTTTCCATTGGTTTTTACTTCTGGTTTTTCAAAATAGATCAACCCAACATGTACAATCTAGCGTTAGCATTATTATTAACTATCAAACACAGAAACAGCAGCCGATTCATATCGGAGATGTGGCTATTAAATAAGGAGACTGATGATGCTACAGAAGAACTATGCATGCGCCAAATCCTAACGACCGACAGCTGTGCAGCGTAAAGCCTTCTCTTTCGATTGCAGCGTCTCACACGTGTTTGTAGAGAAATCTGTCTGACTGGAACCGTCGTTTGTGTAAGAGGTGTTTAGTTTCGTTTTGCCGAAAACATGATACTATACTCATGTAGTAAAACAACGAATTCTCGTGAAATTTCACATGAAACTTGGTGAAATCGCTACTGAAACTTATCTTTTATTAAAAGAAGTTTATGGTGATGAATGTTAATCACGTGCCCGAGTTTTTGGGTAGTTCAAGCGTTTCCAAGATGGCCGAGAGAAGACGTCGGAGATGATGACCGCCCGGGCCGCCCTTCCACGTCCAAAACGGATGAAAAGTATCGATTATAATTAATCAACATTACTACCGTGAGGTGCTTGCTCAACTCCGTGAAATAGTTAGGAAAAAACGACCCAAAGAACAAGTCATGGGTTCTCCATCAAGACAACGCGCCGGCTCACACTGCATTGTCTGTCAAGACGTTTCTACTAGCCAAATACAACATCCCAGTTTTAGGCCAACCGCTTTATTCGCCTGACCTGGCCCCCATGTGTCTTTTATCTGTTCCCTTAAAGTCAAATCTGCATTAAAAGGAACACTATTTCAGTCCCAGTTGCAGCTGTGAAAGAAAAAGCGGCACGCGTCATGCAGGAGCTCACAGAAAAAGACTTCCAGCACTGTTTGGAACAATGGTAAGGTTTTGTGCGCGATCGCTTATTGGTTGTATAATTATATTCGGAGATAATTTTTAGTTGAATTTTTGAAACTGTAAAAGTCAGCGGGAGTATTTTAAATTTGTATAACCTTTAGTCTTTTCTTAAAACTGATGAACAGCCGAAGGCATAATCCATCTTCCTCAAGGCAATGTATTCCAAAATATCAAACCTCACTTTGCGAGGTTTGCGATCTCTCAGAATTACACGATTCTTTTGCTTTTTTTTTGTAACTTCTGAAAAAAAACATTAACTTTTCTTAATAAAAGTTGCATAACAATAGTAAAATATTTTAAGATATATGGATTACAAAAAAAAAATTAGTTGACTTCAGTTAGTATAATGATAGAAATGTATTTGCATATGTTAGTAGTGTACGTATGGTATTAAGTATGAAAGTGGTGCTAGTATTGGGCAGATGTGTTTTAGAGAGAATCTAGCGTGGGAACTGTCATCCCACTTGACATATATCACTTGGGGACTTACATGCACATAACTCTTTCACAGTCAACCTAAATAAATATCCTATCTACATGTATGTATAGATATTATGTTCAACTCTGTTTTGATTTTTAGATTTATTACTTTTCTATCATCTTATTATGTCAATTATTTTCTGCTACCCAGTAAGAAGTCCTGTGGTAAATTTAATTTTGTTATCTGTTTTACTTAATTTGCTTAATAATCAGTTGTGGAACATTTAAGAGAACTTTTTGAAATTTATTCACTGAGCTGGAATGGTTCTTTCTTTTTTCTAGCGTAAGTATTGTAGGTAAAGTACGCAACATTACATTTTGAGTTTTCAAATGACCAAATCAGTCCTCTAAAAAATGCCAATTTACTGAAAATATTTTGAAGTTTTTTAAGATATTATTCATAATCGGCTCAGATGGTTTTCTTTTAATTTCACTTTCTCACTGCACACATTATTTTTTTTTTTAATTTATTTCGTTATTTACAATCTGCATAATATAATATACAATAAGTATATAGGGAGAATGAAGGATAGATGGATGCGTGAAAGGCAGGAGGAAAGACACTGTCCAGCGGTAGCACTCTCTACAGGATATAATGGTGTTTACGTCTTGAAACTGCAAGGAAGTTGCGGAGCCACTGGCGATTCAGTCAGAGGAGGATTGTCAGGAATGTCAGAGTATGGAATTTTTGATATTTAGTCTTAGCGTGTTGGTCTATGAAGGGAAAGTTGAGGTCTTTGTGAAGGGTGAGGTTACTCACCGTAGAAAGGAGGGTCAACTATCTGTCGGAGGAGTTTTGACTGAAATATCTATACAGTCCGTATGTTTGTAGGTTTGGCTGAACCCCACAGCTCTAGTCCGTAAGTCCACACAGGTTTTGAGAATAGTGTTGTACATTAAACGTTTGAGTTCAATGGGCAATTTGGAGCATCGTCCAAGTAGTCTGTAAAGCAGTTTCGCACGTTCTGTTATTGCTTGTCTTTTAAGTATAGTGTGTGAGTTCCACGTGAGTCGTTTGTCTATGTAGAGCCCAAGGTAGCGCACCAGGTCTGTATAAGGAAGAGGATTGCTGTTGAGGAGGAGGACAGGTGGTCAGGAGCCCCGTCGGAGAGTAAACGTGGCGTGCTGACATTTTTGTGGCTTCAACGCACACATGTAGATCTACTTTTATTTCCCATAAAAATGCTTTTAGATGCAGTTTTTTTAAGAGTTAATCTACCCTCAAAGTATGCCTTTAATTGTAATTTTAGGCTTTAATACCTTAGTGGTATTACTAGGAATTCATGTAATTAAAGTGATAAATTTTCGAGAAAAATAAATCGATAGAGCATACATGCTATTTTACTAAATAAATGTTACATTAAATTTTAGCCCAAAATCCTCTAAAAGCTACTTCTTAAAAGACTATCCATTAGCGTCAGAACAAAATATAATTCCGGATCATCAATTCAGATTTCGGAGACATCACTCAACTTCTCACCAGGGGCTTCGCGTTGTAGACACTATTGCTACCTCCCTCAAGCGAAAGCAGTATTGCCCGAGTATTTTCCTTGACGTCGCTCAGGCTTTCGACAGGGTGCGGCACGAGGGACTACTGTTTAAGCTGAGGGAGATTCTTCCTCATACTTACTACCTCATCCTCAAATCTTACCTAAAAGACCGATATTTCAGAGTCAACTGTGGAGCAGCAGACTCTAATTTCCATCTAGCTCGAGCTGGTGTTCCTCAGGGCAGTGTCCTAGGTCCTCTTCTTTACTCCTTACACACAGCAGATATACCTCAACATCCAAATACCATCCTTTCCACCTTTGCTGACGATACTGCAATCTTATCTGCTCATTCCGATCCTCTTATCGCTACACGAACTCTTCAAACACACATCAACCACTTACAGGACTGGCTTAACAAATGGCGAATCAAAACTAACGTTACGAAATCAAAGTTTATAGTATTTACTCTAAGACGGAAAATCCTACCTCCCATCATCTTGAACCAAACTCCTATACCAACTGTGGACAAAGTACGCTACCTTGGACTGAACCTAGACAAACGGTTGACATGGAATCCCCATACTAGACTGAAAAGACAAGAAACTAACCAACGCTACAAACTTCTCGCCAGACTACTTGACAAACGATCTAAACTCTACCTACAAAACAAAAGACTCTTATACCTGTTGTTATTGCGACCTATTTGGTCATACATGATCGACAAAGCATTCCAACTCTCTACGCCTCCAGACATTACAGTAAAAAATACTACGTACTACGAAAACTACTTAACGCTCCGTTCTATGTATCAAACCTCACCATTCATAATGACCACAAAATCCCTTTCATTAACGACCTTACTATAACTCGTTTCTTAAAATTTCATTCCTCTACAGCAGCTCATCCTAACCCTCTCATAGAACACCTATCTTCTTCCACATTACCAGGTAATCCTCTAAGGAGATTGGAGAGAAGATGGCCCCGCGATCTACTCTCCTCATAAAAACAGTATAGTGCATCCATTCACGTTAATGGAGTGTCGCCACTGGGTGCCTTCTCCAATCTTCATTCACGACATTATTATATTTTATCACATTTGCTTGTTGCAACAATCGTTTGCAGTTGCAAATGTCAATACACTAGCAGCCTCTGAAATTTTTTTGAGTACTGCAGCACTCCAAATGCCATGGTATATGATCACAACGTTCCCCAATAATTCACTTTTGGTTATAAAAATATGTGATTAAAAGAAAAGACAATCTTAGATATTGATTTTTCGCTCAGGTTTACCAACTCAGCTTTGATTGAGGTTACTATAAATCAGAGCCATAGCTTTTAGAACTATCAACGTGTCGCCCAGTATTGTTACTAACATTTATGTAGAGTTTATTGTGTTCTCTATAAAACACTTTGTATTTTATTTTTCCCTTTTTCATTTTAAAAGAAAGGGAAAACAATGGAGAAAAAATATATAAATTAATATTCTGCAAGTGATGTCCAACTTAAGGAGAGACAGTAGTATAAGCTGCCCCATTAATAGGTATAAAAATATTTCGGCTCAGGATAAAAGGACAAATGTAAACAGGTTGACTTCTATTTGGCGGGTAGGTTTCAGATGAGAAGATGTAGTGGGCCGGTGAAGAATGAGAAGCTGTGTGGTAGAGGGGTAAGAAAGGGAATGCCGCCTGGCCATCTTTCTTACAATGGTTTTTGTCTGCTCGGAAATCATGATGATGGCCAAATTGGTCCCGGCCAACTTGAGCGGCACGGCACGGTTTGTTGTTTTGGCATGCGCGCTCCTTTTTACTAACACTATCGCCGCACACCCCTGTTCATATATATATCTACAGGGTACACTTATTGTACCTTTTTTTATTACAGTTTTACCAAATTACTTAAACACATACATTTCAATCAGCAGTATTATTTGTTACTATGTAAGTTTCCTTACAAACAAGTTATTTTTAACCCACTTAATGCGTGATTGAGTGGGTATTTGCGGATGTTAGGAGGGTGGAAACCTGATGCATAGATCTGGTCCGTAGTTCACAAATAATATGGTCATGAACGCTTATTTAGACTTGGAAAGAGCTGCTACCGAAATACGTCTTCCCTTACAAAAGTATATCCAAGTTTCGAGTTGTATATGCGCTTACACTATAATAATGAATGCACTTACACTTAAGCTGAATTCCGATAACAATAAGCGCAGAAAAATCAGAAGACTACTGTAGGTCATTAGGGCGAACTTGCAATTTTGCAGCACTGTTTGCAAAGGTGACTTCTCTCCTAGTCAACAAAATTAAGTCTGTACAAGATCCTTATTCTACCCGTCTTGAAATAAGCCTCAAAGATTCGAAAGGATGAAGTGAAAGATGAAGACGAACAAGTGATCATCAAACATATTGATGCAATTATTGACCTTTTATGCATGTTTAGATTATAATGTTACGAGAGTAGTTGTAGATTATTTGAGTTGAATTCTGTCACCAGTTTATTTTGAAGAGTTTTTTGGTAATCAAGAAATGTTTATTTTCATTCGAGACCCTATTCTTGACTTTATATGAAACAGAGGAATTGGTTTAAGGATGTCAAGATGTAGTTTGCTACATCAGAATTGGGTGTCAACCCAAGACAAGTTAGATCAGACAAGTTAAATGAATTAAAAAATTATGAAACTCCAAGATTGGGATGAGATGATGGTGTGTCTTAAGATTACAAGAGCTCTCCCCCATCGTGCCCACAGCTGATGAGATTAAATCGAGACAGCAGACGGTCTTTGATAGAGTAGTGCAAGCGATTTATGGGGTTGTAACAGGCCATGATTGTGGCTCCCAAGAGTGTCAGTCTTTCTAAATACAGTAGTTTGCGTGAGACTAAATAGAATAATTATACTACGTATAATGGGATCTGACAATAAACTTTTAGACAAAATTAGCAAGAATAAATGCTATAGTGCTACTCCATTTTTTATACTTTTTTGGGTGGAATTTCTCGTAATTTGTTTTAACAATTTCCATTAAACTTCGTAATCTCATTGCCCACATGTGGATCTACGATGTTTTTATAAAACGTTTTCCCAGGATAATGCTGGGTAGTTCTGAGGAAGAGGTTGGGGTAAAGTTTCCCTTAAATGTCCTCTGAGGGTAACACACACACCCTTCTAACCTTCATAACTCTAATCACTTGAGAGGAACGGCTCATCAAACTATAAATTTTATGGTTTTTATCTTTAAAATAAAGAAGACTTTTTGTTTTACAAAAATTAGCTTTTGGAAAAAAAAATTCATTGCATAATTTGGTGACGTTTGCTCCAGACTTCTTTTCCAAACTTCCGGTTAAAGGTCTCAGTTTTGAAATCTTTTTCTTCCGGAACTCTTACTGACAAAACTGACTAAGACGTTAAAAAAAAAAAAAAAAGACAATGGCCCCATGATCTCCTCACTAGTGAAGAGAATGACCTAGTGGTTTAACTGTTACGATTGGGTAACTTCTCCACTCGTTTGTGGCTAATTATTCATCAGTGTTGCTACTAGCGTCGTGATGATTGTGGGAGGAGAGCAGCGAGATAACTAAAGCGCATCTCTTCTTTACTTAAAAACAGATAATTTCTCGAACTAACTACACTAATTTACGAAAAAATATACAATGTTTACGAAAAATATACAATGTATATCGTATTACTGTACTGTATGTACTGTGTACGAGGGTCGTTTAAAAAGTCCGTGCAAAAATAAAAACTACTTAATTTTTTGGGGTAAACCTTTTTTATTTTTTCAACATAGTCTCCTTTTAGGCTTATACACTTCGTCCAACGCTGCTCAGTAAGTAACCTCAACAGGGCGTCCAAAACGTACAGCGTCACTTGTGCCCATATGGCCACTCCGAAAATTTTGAAACCACTTATAAACTGTTCTAATCGAAGGTGCAGAGTCACCATAATGTTTATCAAGCTTTTCTTTAGTCATCCTGAGGCGTTTTGCCTTTCATAAAGTAGTGTTTAATGAACACACGAAATTCTTTTTCGTCCATTTTTTGAAAATCACTCGACTTCCTCGATTCAAACGAATGCCAAACACAAAGAAATAGACCGATCTGGCTGAAACTTGGTGTGTGTTCTTCCAAGAGATGCTACTAACTAAACATAATCTCGATACTCGCCAGTGGTGCTTTCTCTCTGACTTTGCACGGACTTTTCAAACGACCCTCGTGCTTTAAGAACGCTTGGAAATTTAAGGGCTCTGTCGCCTCATCATTTTTATGTTTTAATGTAAAAATAACCTTGTGTTAACTCACATGAACTTCCTCTAACTGCAGTTTATGCAATTTCATTCTCTTGAATCCTACAATTTGTTGCAAAAAGTATTTTTTAAAGATTACCTCTTATTCAGATGTTTTCCAAAATTCTTACCCAGTTCTTTGCTTAACCAGGATGAACATTAACCCGGAAATTACACAATCATTTGACTGTGTTAGATTTTTATTTTCTTTTAAATTTTTAATTGTGAGAGAAAATAATAGTTTACCATCAGGTTAGTAAATTTAAGTTTGTCTTATTTATTTTTTAATATGTATCTAAAAAAATATCTTTCCCTTATTTTATTTGCATTTTTAATAAATAATGTTTGAGATTTTATATTATCTAGCTCTGTGTATAAAATTAACTAAGTTTGTGCCATTGTTATTGGTTATAATTTGAATATATATGTTACCGTGAAAGACCGAAATTTCTGATTCACTCGGTGAATGTTGAGATTCACATAGTCGCTTGGTGTATATCCGAATATTTGGTTTAAGTTGTTGCAATAAGATTGTATAACGTCAATCACATAATTAACTTTATTATCAGTTTTATTTTCATTTCTCATTTAGAATCTAATTTCGTTTTTAAGCTTGTTTATTTACATCTGCTTTCTCCAATTTTTGCATATATCATATGTTTTAATAATAAAGTATGATTTAAAAACGTAACAAGAATATTTTTCTGCATCGCCCGTCATTAATGCATTCATGGTGAATGTTTACATTTGCAGATATGTAAGTCAGATATACGGAGATTTAGCAAATATTTCGGATACATTCATCAAATATTTCGGATTCTCCAATTTCAGTATATACATTGTTTGACAACTGATTATTTTCAACAAAGTAGATGTTCAATTTTGTATTTAGTTGTGTAATGGAGAGGGGGAGCACATTTGAACAGAATTTACATTTTCTGTTACAGAGTGCTCAGAATCGTATTATTGAACCTTTTTATTTTGTTTTCTACAACTTTCAAGTCTTCTTAACAGATCTATGTCAATAAACAGTTGGTACTTTACATACATATCTATATTTTTTAATTTTGAAAATGTTGTGTTAAATGTTAATATCTGCCCCACTGGTGGGGTACCCCTTGAACACAATATAAAATAGAAAGAAATGATATTACTTTACTCTGAATCTACCTTGTATCAGTTATTTCTCTCACTACTACATTACTTTCTCTTTTAAACCACTGAAATCTAGTTCAAAAATAAAGAATGACTCAGTTCGGGATGTTGTACCCCAAGTGTGATGGGTTTAGGAAGTTTGAACAAAATATTCGGTTTGTTGCGCTTCTTAATGTAGGTTCGGACCACTTTCCCCTTCTCAGCGATTAAACAGAAAAAAGTCACTAACTTGCAGGTCGGTAGGGCGGCACATTTTAACTGTGATGTTGTAATGTGCCCCCTCTCCTTCCATAAAAAAAAACATAATGTCCAACACTTTTTTGCAAGCAAATAGACTTTTGTGAATACTAGATTTAAAAATACGAATTCCAAATATTAATATGGACTAACAATACTTACACCTTGTCCACTATAAGCTTCGCAATACACTTCCCAAAGCTGCAACCAAAAAATTTTACTACCACCTTACAAAATATAACATTTCTCAATTCTGGACTTTACCAAACAATGAAAACGAAGGAAAACTCTGTCAATTATACAACAGGTCTACCAACAACATATGGAGAAAATTACCAATCATAAATGTTTTAAATATTTGGCGGGAAATTAAAACTGTTCAAAGGTGCCTCCATCGCCCCTACTGTTTAATTCAGTCAATTATTATTATAATTTACTTCTTAGTCGTTCCTCTTAGGTCCAGTATTCAAGTAATTTTGTTTTAATTTGTTTTTTCAAATGGTATTTTGAATTCATAAACTAGTTTTGTTATCGGTTAATTAAGGCTAACTCTTATTGCGCACCTTACGGAATGTAAGGTGATTCCTGATGAAAGAATTTAATGAGTTAATTGTTGGATTGAGTTGTAACTGCTCCAGTAATGAGAATCCTCATAAACCCGGAGAAATGGTTACAATTCTGCGCCTAATACAGCGGATAGAAAAGATGAAGTGAGAAGTGGAAAAGAAACAAGAGATCGATTCTTTAAAAATAAATTGGTACTAATAAGTTGGTGTGTGCAGACAGCAAGAGTCTGTTCTGGACCATAAAAATGTAGCCACTTCCTCCCGCCGCTGCCAGGGCAGTTATACTGAATGGGCCTGCTACCGACAAATACGTCGTACGTCCCGTCCGTTTGTGTACACAAGGAGCAGGAGGTGTTTGTTTGGTACAAATTATTTCAATAACCGGTCCATTACAACTAGTGATCAACAGAGCGTGGCTCTAGGAGCTGTGGCCGCCGTCAGCCCACCGTAACAGTGTAATGGACTCCGGCTGTCTAGGGACCCTAGCTTGTTTCCTACATTTTTACAAACTATAACTTATATTACTTCACCCTGACAGTCAGCCCTCCTCTTATTCTAACAGCAAACAGCCCTCTAAACAAACCCTTCACAGAAGATGACCTACCTTACTGATAACTGGGACAGATTCACTCATTTTTATCTTCTAGATTTATAAAAGTTCTTTGTTCATTTTTCACGTTATTTCGTGAGAGTCACGTCTAATGTACAAATTTGAGTTTAGTTCTTAGTTCAGCTTCTACTTATTTAAATAAATAAACGTAAACATTCATTATAGATTATAGTAATTGTTTAATAATAATAATAGTAATATAGGGTGAAGGGACCAGTAATTGACTGCTTAAGAAAAAATTCGAGTTTAAGATAGAATAACTTCCGTTATTTTGGCTCCAGGTGTAGGTTATAAAATTGTACCGCTCCAGTAGGATGTATTTTATTTTATTAATATTTTAAAAGCAGTAAATTCGATCTTTATGTCAACCAAAAATGATTTTTTTTGAAAGTATGTCAATGACCCAGTAATTGACATACCGAATTTTCGGTGGAACCAGTGTTTGACATGGGGTGGGACCAGTAATTGACATACAAATATATTCATGAAACGACATAAGATATGCATTCAAAATCACTTTTAAATCTAAATAAATCACTTAAATCTCCTAAATCACTTTTTCAATTGGATTTATAACAAAAATTAGTCTTGTTCATAATTAATTACAATCAGTTTTTAAATAGGCAAACCTAAATAATCTAATATTTTTTCAACCTTACCCTTTTTTATGCAGCTTTTGACGATCAACCCTTACACAACTGTCCTATCGGTAACATCACAAACATCACAAAGTCACCAACTCTCCACGTATGTTTGATTTTGCACCTGGTACTTCTCTTGAGGGAGCTTCATTTTCCCTCTGGCCGTTTTCTTTGATGGAATTCTACGGTTTAGCCATTTCACCCCTTTCTTCTTTGTCATGTGGCTAGGACCCAAAACTGAGGGAGAATGAGAGATTTTCCAACTCCGTTACGTGGGCGTCGTTTTTATTAGGCACGTAGGCCTCGGAAGCTGTTCGGCGTTCACGACTATTCCAGTTTGTTGTTCATACATTGTTCTCTACAGAATAATCATTCTGCATGCCCTCTTGAAATAAGGCGTACATTTGCTAATTCATTAATTTAAACATATTTAATTAATTAATAAATAATTAAATAATTAAATTAAATTAATAATTAATTTAAACATATTTTGTTGGAAGTTTTACTATTTATTTTATGTTGCCGATATTTTTTATCAATGATTTTATTTTACAATGTATTGAATTTTTAATTATAATAAAATTTATCAACCTATCTTACCATTTTCCCAGGATGTCAATCACTGGTCTCAAACAAAAAAGCTGTAGGACTAGTAATTGACATACATGTCAATTACTGGGCAGATTGCCGTTTCAAGGACCAGTGATTGACAGCCCCATTTTAATCCTCAATGCTTCTTATAATTAAAAAAAAAACTACATAAATGAAATCTACAAGTAATACTAATTATAACAGAACATTGATAACCACACGAATATATGAACAAATAAACGAAAAATAAGAAAAAAGAAAAATTATTTTCTTATCAATCCTCCTTAGCAACGGCTTGTTTTTCCCTTGATTTTGAACTTTTAACACAAATAACCTTCCACTGATACCAAGGAACCTTCCAATAATTAATATTTTTCTGGAACTGCTGCCCAAAGGCTTCTCAATAACGAAATTGAAAGAATCACCACTAAAAACGGCTCATATCCCTTATAATACCAGTTTATTTCTGGTATGTCAATTACTGGTCCCTTCACCCTAATAATAATAAAAAGAAAACCTCACAAATAACCTTCATTATGCGTCGGTATTCTCGTTCTCTCGTCAGCTTTAATTCAGCAACAATCCTGCTCACGAACCTTGGTGCGATACCTTAGAATGTTCATGGACAAGAGTCAATTTGGAACACATATACGAGGGTCGTTTGAAAAGTCCGTGCAAAAATAAAAACTTCTTAATTTTTTGGGGTAAACCTTTTTTATTTTTTAACATAGTCTCCTTTTAGGCTTATACACTTCGTCCAACGCTGCTCTTGTTTGTTGAGCCCTTCCGAATATAGGATTTGTCCAAGTCTGAAAAATAGCCATTCGTTTCTGCAATCACCTCCTCGTTTGAATAAAATCTTTTTCCCGCCAGCCATTTCTTCATATTGGGGAACAAATAGTAGTCCGAGGGAGCCAAGTCTGGAGAATAGGGGGGATGTGAAACGAGTTGGAACCCTATTTCCATTAATTTTGCGACCACAACTGCTGAGGTGTGAGCTGGTGCGTTGTCGTGATGGAAAAGGACTTTTTTGTGGGCCAATCGTGGGCGTTTTTCTTGCAGCTCGGTTTTCAAACGGTCCAAAAACGATGAATAATATGCACCTGTAATAGTTTTACCCTTTTCCAGATAGTCGATGAGGATTATTCCTTGCGAATCCCAAAAGACAGTCGCCATAATCTTTCCGGCCGAAGGAACGGTCTTCGCCTTTTTTGGCGCAGATTCCCCCTTGGTAACCCATTGTTTAGATTGTTCTTTGGTCTCAGGAGTGTAGTGATGTATCCATGTTTCATGCACAGTGACGAAACGACGCTTAAAGTCCTGCGGATTCTTCTGGAACAGCTGCAAACCGTCCTTGCAACACTTCACACGATTTCGTTTTTGGTCAATCGCGGCACCCATCTTGCGGATAGCTTTGTTATGTCCAAATGTTGATGCAAAATATTATGTACCCGTTCATTCGAGATACCCACAGAACTAGCAATCTCACGCACCTTCACTCTTCTGTCATCCATCACCATATCATGGATTTTATCAATGATTTCTGGAGTAGTAACCTCAACAGGGCGTCCAGAACGTTCAGCGTCACTTGTGCCCATATGGCCACTCCGAAAATTGACTAAGACGTTAAAAAAAAAAAAAAAGACAATGGCCCCATGATCTCCTCACTAGTGAAGAGAATGACCTAGTGGTTTAACTGTTACGATTGGGTAACTTCTCCACTCGTTTGTGGCTAATTATTCATCAGTGTTGCTACTAGCGTCGTGATGATTGTGGGAGGAGAGCAGCGAGATAACTAAAGCGCATCTCTTCTTTACTTAAAAACAGATAATTTCTCGAACTAACTACACTAATTTACGAAAAAATATACAATGTTTACGAAAAATATACAATGTATATCGTATTACTGTACTGTATGTACTGTGTACGAGGGTCGTTTAAAAAGTCCGTGCAAAAATAAAAACTACTTAATTTTTTGGGGTAAACCTTTTTTATTTTTCAACATAGTCTCCTTTTAGGCTTATACACTTCGTCCAACGCTGCTCAGTAAGTAACCTCAACAGGGCGTCCAAAACGTTCAGCGTCACTTGTGCCCATATGGCCACTCCGAAAATTTTGAAACCACTTATAAACTGTTCTAATGGAAGGTGCAGAGTCACCATAATGTTTATCAAGCTTCTCTTTAGTCTCCTGGGGCGTTTTGCCTTTCATAAAGTAGTGTTTAATCAACACACGAAATTCTTTTTCGTCCATTTTTTGAAAATCACTCGACTTCCTCGATTCAAACGAATGCCAAACACAAAGAAATAGACCGATCTGGCTGAAACTTGGTGTGTGTTCTTCCAAGAGATGCTACTAACTAAACATAACCTCGATACGCGCCAGTAGTGCTATCTCTCTTACTTTGCACGGACTTTTCAAACGACCCTCGTACAAGCCTGAAATATCAGGTACTAAACAACAGTTTAGTCGTAGCAGTCTACGATCAAAATAATCTCTGAAACACAGACGACTTATTTTACAACTACATGATGAAACCGATATTGAACTTAACTGTGTTGTCTTAACTGTAACTTAACCACTCTTAGTTAGTTTAATCTCTTCTAAATAGCTTATTTATTATAAGAAAAGGAATTCTGCTCAGATCATGTATCGCTATATTTTAATATAGTTTAAAATTTAGTCATTCTAGATTAATAACAGTTTTTTGATCAATAATTGATTGCTGCCAATATATAATTATAGTTCGCATGTATCCAATAAAATTGTATTTACTGAATGTAATAAAAATTATTTAAATATTGTTTCTCCAAACTAGACTTAAAAGAACAGAACTAAACAGACGCTATCGACTACTTAAAAGACTCTTAGACGAAAGATCTAAAACTCTCTCTGGACAACAAAAGACTGATTTATACTTCTATTTTGAAACCCATCTGGGGCTTATGGATTAGAGCTGTGGGGTTCAACCAAACGCTCCAATCTCCTAAGGATTCAATCTCTTCAATCTAAAATACTTCGAACTATTGTACACGCTCCATTTTATGTCTCCCAACCTGGACTATACACACTGACCTTAACATTCCTTTTATCACCGAAGTCGCTAAAACACGATACAGAAAACTCCACTTCAGCCTGCTCAAATCTCATATAAATCCTCTAGCTCGAAATCTTTCTTCTAGAACTCTTACTGAGAACCCGGACTAGACGTCATAAAAGACTGTGGCCTCGTTATCTCCTCTCCAGTGAAGAGACCATATAATGTTTTGGAGTGTTATCACTGGGTAACTTCTCCACTCGTTTGCTTCATTTGTTACTCGGTTATCACTGTTACTTATAGAGTTCTGATTGTAGCAGAAATAAACGCAAACAAAATATTGTTTAAAAAATATTCTGTATTAGATAACTTTGGACTGTCCAAAACTTTTATAGGTTTACAAATTTTTAATTAATTTTTTAAAATTCATGCTAACATTTCTGGAGAGCATGAATAATGTGCATGAGCATGAATAATGTGCATTCTTAGTGACTGTGATTTATGTGAGCTGAACATTATTATTATTATTTAATTATTGCAGAAATGATTATTAGAGAAAGATTTATGAATGTTTTTTAAGATTTTTGTATTTAAAAAAGAAATAGAATAATTTTCATTGGACGGAAAACCTTTATGGATTTTTCATTCAGTAATTATATACAGGGTGGAACCGGATAAGTGACGAAAAATTTTTTCTGTTAAACTACATTCAAAAAGTAGTACAACGCCGCCTGAACGAGTGTCCTATCTCTATCTGTTAGAAAGTTATGATTTTTTCAGGGTTTTTTTCGACTAAACCCGACCTTAGGTCATAAAAACACTATTTCTGCTAACGTTGTGAGGAAGATTCAACAACAGTGGGAGCAATGCGAAAACGCGCTCGGTTATGCTTCTAGAATCGAGGTCGGCATTTTGAGAACATGATACATCAATAATTACTAAGTAATTGTGTATTTTGTACATGCTTAAAGAAATGATTTTGTTAATAAATAATAATTTTGATATGCGAGTACGCTTCATCCAGTCCCCTTTGCTTCCTTCGCTAACACCGTGTTTTTCAGCAATTTCTCAGTAATAGACCAAAGAAAACAGCTATTATTGAAACTGATTATTATACCATTGGAAAGAGTATTAAAAGGAGCAGTTTTTGTGAAATTTGACAGCCTCTAAGACCAATTTTGTCGAAGAGGCTAATTTTTGAAAATTCATTAAAATTCTAAATTCCTAAAAAAATTAACGTTCTTATTGCAATAAATGAATCTGATTAAAGTTAAATAACTACGAAATTGATCTATTATTATAGGAAATTTAATGCTGAATCCGAAAATGAGTTGAAAAATGTAAATAAGTGAGGCACTAGTTGAGAAATAGTGTTTTTATGACGTAAGGTCGGGTTTAGTCGAAAAAAACCTGAAAAAATTCTAACAGATAGAGATAGGACACTCGTTCAGGCGGCGTTGTACTACATTTTGAATGTAGTTTAACGGAAAAAATTTTTCGTCACTTATCCGGTTCCACCCTGTATAGGTGACATTAGTAGTACTCTAAGAATACATCTTCATGAGACATCTGAAGAAGTTGGGCCTAGAAAGGGATGGTACTTGCAGATTCTGTGTGAAGGAATCTCCAGTTTAACTCCTTAACTAACTTGCAAATCCATTCTTCAAGGAAGATTCAAGCACCTTGGCAATTACCAAGTGCTGGTGTAGGATATATCCTTCTTAGAAATCGACTCAATTATTAGGATTTACTCGTCATCTGGAACTGGAGTGATCCACCTGGGCACCACAATTGATCTTTTTAAGGTGGCCGCGCTGTAATCCAAAAAACAAAAACTGTCATAATCATCAAGTGCAATAAAAATAAAAAAAGCAATTCTCTTCAATAAATATAAGAATTCTTAGCACCGAAGATCAACAAAATGGCCGTCACAAAATGGCGGTTGTATAGGATGCACCGGATGCACTTGGATAAAAGAAATAATAGTCCCTCCTTCCCTTTGATTTTCATCTTTCTTTTTTTTTCCTTTTTATCATAATAATTCTTTATAAACATATGCATTTAAACGCACTGCAGAACTTATGCACTTACGTCAGCAATACCAGAGTATATCCTTCACTACAAAAAGAAACGAAGATTCTTCTGGATAGTTTCCCATATAAAACTATTTTATATCTGTTACTTTAATGATAATATTCAATAGTTTTTTGTATGTTTCAAAGTTCTAGTTTTGTCTGTCAGAGAAAAGATTTATTACAATGTTGTTTCCTTTGGTAGTTTTTTAAAAAAGTTAATTAATTTATTAGTAATAATTCTGCTTTATTTTATCCTTATAACTTTTCTAAAAATAATTCATTCATTGTCCTAATATTTAGATGATTTTTGTATTTATCTCTTCTGATTACAGGTTGACGAGCCTACAGAAGATAGTTCAACTCCAGACGTTTATATCAGCCCTTCGGAACCTGAAGAAGGATTCAAAGGTAACTATCTTTTTTTTTTGTTTTCACTTAGTAAGGTTCAATTTAATATTTAGTTTTGGCTTAAGAAGTCAGCGAAGACTGGTGTAAGGAAAATGCAACTAAAGATTTGTATTTTTTTCCAGCCATGAAAAGGTTCATTTCTTTTTTTAATGTAAGGCACACAGAAAGCGGTCTGTCGCGGCGGGTAACGATCTCCGACCGAGGCGGTCAGGCGGTCTAGTTGTATTACACATTGTTGCATTATCTCTGTCAAACAGAAAGCGGTCTAGTCTTTGTCGATACGACAAGCGATCTGGTAGTAATAAATTACAGATTTCTCCGTGACCGCCTTGCCATCTAGTAATACGAAATAAAGATTCCAATGTTAAGAAAATTTATTACTCATTTTTTATTTCATTCTCGCGACATACGAAAATACTAGAAGAACCTATCTTCAAGTGACTCCAGTTCGATACATAAGCGGTGGTATTCCCCTAATTGTTCTCTCTTTTTATTGATTTCATGCACCCAACTTCGTCTTTTCTTCTTTTTGCTTTGCAAAGCTAATAGCAGAAAGAGTTGCTCTTCGTCCGAGCTCATACTCAATATATAAAAATTAAAACAAATAACAGAAAAACGCACTACTACTTCTTAAGAAGAAAGCTACCTAACTGGACCGCTCTAACCAAAGAATCGCATCCTGTGTGACGTCCCCATATCGATGGGGACATACAACCGCTGGATCTCTGCCCGTCGCGTCCAAATGAGTTCAAAAACGGTATAATGTAATGTTCATCTCAGAAATTTAATTTTAATGTAATTGACAGTATGCAAGATAAAACAGAACTTCAGGATCTACATATCAGTTAAGGAAATTCTGAGCTAGATTTTTGTTTGTAACCTTATTAATGGAGAACCATGAACTTCGTCGCGAAAATTGGTTTTGATTTTATTAATGCGTTCGTGTAAAAATGGAACAGTAATACGAAAATACGTAGAACAAGGTTGATATGAAACAGGAGGTGGAAGTTATACTTCCGCATCAATACGTCAGCCAGCAGGAGGGGTCCGTGTTAAGTGTTCAGGATCAAGTAGGCCTTGTTTACTTTCAGATTTCTTCTGGTTTAACTTGGACCAAGTGCTGTAGAAGTTCACAGGCCAAGGATAACCTCCATTTTTCATACAAACAATTCCCCTTTTTTATAATTAATAAAAGAAATAAAAAAAAACGTAGCACATTTATTAGCGTTATCTATTATTACTAATTTATGAGATTTATAAATGTTCATTAACTATTTCTATTGGAACTTTCCCACGCTAGATCTTGGGCCATAATTGCTGTCTTAGTTCATTTATTTGATTCCTAATGTAGTTATCTTGGCTAAATTAGTGTCAAGAACTCTCAGGACATTTCTTCTGTAGAAACCAGTGCCATCTTCCAGTGTTAGTGCACATCTCTCCTGATAAATATGGCACATCTTCTTTTCTTATGGCGCATTTTACGTATTGTAACTTTAAATTAACAGCTGTATATAATGTGCCTTGTAAAGAACATATACATGTGATATGTTCCGATTAAAAAAATCATTTATGAAAAGGTAAACATTTCAAACCAATAACTACTGCGGGGGTCGTAAATTGAAACAGCAAAGCGTTAATAAAGGAGAAGTAAATTATATGCGGACCATGTGTAATATTAGTCAAAACTAAAGCAACATTTTTTTGCAATTTTTACATTTTCAAGAAATAATTTAATAATTTTTGATATACAAATATATTTACTTTTTAAAAAAATACTGCAGCATCGAATGAGTACTTAATTCTTGTCAGTTTATATGTTATTCAGTTTTATTATAATAATTTTGTAATTAAGTTGTAGGAATCATTTATTATATAATTTTTTTCTCATTAATAATATATCTGTATAATTTTTATATCTTCCGCAATAATAACTTTTTTTTGCGTACCCCTAAACAATCTTTCGCGTACCCCAGGTTGGGTGGGAACCGCTGCTCTAAACTAACTACTTCTTCATCATCGCCTTTCATCAGCAGATTTTCTTTTTCTATTTCACACCTTTTTTTTTTTTGTGTTCCTGATCGGTTTCGGACATTCGTTTTCTTCTGAGGCGAAAAAAAACTGAAATTAGAAGTCACATTCTCTTCATCAAACTGATTGATTGACCTCTGGTAATGGATAAAAGTCCAAAATTGTTCAGGGATGCCCAAAAACATCGTGCTATAACAGGACGAATCAAGTGATTTTCAAAAATCTTCTTACATAAAGTTTATTGAGGATGTCTGCACAGCCAGGAAACGGTAATTGAATGAAAATTTTGTCCTGTAACCAATCTAATGGTCCCATACGCTTTACCTTGATTGAGCTAGGTTATACATACTCAAAATAATAGTTGAGGAATTAGAAAAATACAAAAAGGACATTTTTTAACAGCTCGTTTTTTGATCAAAACTTGTTCACAATTTTTGTTTTCGTATTCAAAGCACATCAGAGATGATTTTCCTATGTAAAACATGAATTGGAAAGTATAAGTAGAATAATAGAAAATATATGGAGTAACCTAACCTGACTGAACTTTTCTTTTCCAAGGCCACAGCTTTAATTTCAACGAAATTTCTAGTCAAATTTCCTAGAAAAGTTGATCATTTTGACAATTACCAGATGGGAAAAAGAGAGATAGAGAATAAAGAAGTAAATATTTCAAAACAATTTTTGTGTTCATTCATGCTTAACGATGTGGTAGGAAAGAATAGTTGGTTGATCCATAATAGTCGTTAGTGAATGAAACTGTAATCAAGGAACATTTCATTCATAAATAGTGGTGGAAAGGCGTAAAGTAGGGAATGTCGTCAGTGTTGAAGGTTATGAGGAAATTATTTTTTTTAAAAAATTGAGTAAATTATGGGCTCCTGGTTGTAAGGTTGTCAGTAGAGCTCTTCCTTAGCATCCAAATAGCTGAATCAAAATATTGTATAATGGTTATTTTTGGGTATTCATTTAGGCCAGCATTTCCCAACCTTTTTTGGTTCGCCTACCACTTGGTAGTACATCATGCTAAATTGTACCACTTTGAAAAAAAAAAAATTTACTTCGTGAAATTTGTTATTCCGAGTGTGTTATTTTATTATAAACTTTGTAAAGTATAAGATCTTAGTTTAATTTTTTTTTTTAATAATTAAAAATTGCTAACATATTTTTCTCTTCAAAATTATTAATTAATTTACAAAGTTCTTCTTTAGGATTATTATATTTGTGCCCAAATCTTCTAAATTAATTTCTTTTAAGCATTCAACTACCTTAAGTACCAATTAAATGTAATGTTGCTTGGATAGAGCTCATTACAATCCAGTCTCTTTAAGCTGATCTTTACATAGTTATCATTTAAGTTCTGTCCCATGATAATTTTATTAAATTTTCTTTATCTTTTATCGATAATGATGTAGCTTTTCCTAAATTTTCTTTATAGAAGGGGGTTTAAAATCCAATTATCATTTGTGTTTTCCGGGTTTTGGAAAATACTCCATGAAAGACAATTTTAATCCTGTCAAATGTGCTATTATATTTTCTCGTATATCTTGAGACAGGCCAACCTTATTGCTGAACATATTAACAACTTTACTGTATAATATTATTAATTAAAATATTTTTTATGTATTATAGGAAAAAAAACGGAGCTTTGATATTTTTATGCTTTAATTTTTTTTTTTTTTAATATTTTATGTCCGCCATAATTGATTATTTTTCGCGTACCACCAACCAGCAACTCACGTACCACCAGTGGTACACGTACCACAGGTTGGGAAACGCTGATTTAGGCCAATCACAGTCAGCTTAGTAGCTCCTATGGAAATATACTTCAAGGAACTTCGAACTAAATGTATCAAACAACTTCTAACTTTTTCCTTCAGAGTTCTTATATCCCTTTACCTCCTGATACTAAAAAGTAAAGTAAAGTAAGTAAAGTAATCGCCTATTTTTTCAGGCGGGGCTTAACGTCCAACTACCATTTACTAGGTGTCGTGGACGGAGGCGACTAGCTAACGTACTTTACTATTTCTCATTTAACCATTAAATAAAATCCAAGGCCAAGACCGGGGAATCGAACCCAGTACCACAATGCTTTGCAGGTCTCGCCTCTTAACCCGCTCGGCTACCGTGGCGCCTTCCTGATACTATCCTTAAAGATGATTCTAACCTGAATAGCCAGAATTATGTTTCTAAGAACTTATTATGCTTTCCCAATCGAAAGGTTTTAAAAGAAAAACTTGTTCATTGTACTGTCATAGCTCTTCTTGTACATGGGTGAGTTTTTGGATCTCTTGATTGGTCTGTTTGATCAGGAAGTTGGTTTGGATCCTGAGGGAACAGGCTACAAAAAAAGTTGGTAAAAAATAGATTCTGCTAATACACCAAACTCTCATTGTTCTTGCTCTTTAAAAATCCCAAATTCTGATGGAACAGCTCCTACTAATATGTTCTGTGAAATCTCAAATATAGTTAAAAATTTTGGAATTCTGGCTATGTTTTCTACGTCATAACATGGCCTCCTTTTTTTTTAAACTTTCTTCTCCGAAATAATTTCAATTTGAAATCAACCCAATTTTAGAGGAGGAATTTGTTTCTTATTTAAAATAACGAACAGAGCACCTGTTTGTTATGACTTTAACTAATTTCAACCAATTTATTACTTCTAGTCTTTAAAGTTATATTTAATATCTAATAATTAAAATTCAAGATAGGGTTATGAAAGTAGATAGGATGCTGTGTACGTATTATCTTCCCAAGTATCATATTCATACAGAATTCGAGTTCAATGTACCATATGAGTTGAACAGTTTTCCCACATGTTGAACGTTATATTAATTTAGTGGTGTAGTTCGCTGAGTAGATGTGTTGGCTAGACGAAGTGAGGTGAGGCCGGTACGTTAACACTAACACACCAAGACAGTTAGTTAGGGGGAGTTAATGAGACAAGTGCACATGATTAATGAAGAAGGTTTAGAAAAGACAATAAGAAATGTTTTGACTTAGCCAAACCATATGTGCACATACTGCTGAGAATATAGTCTTCGTCTCCAGTGTACCGCTGTTCATAACTCAGCTCTCTCTCAGTTGCGTTTTATTAAACGCCTACCTAAACAGCATGCGCACAGTACTGTAACACAACAGTATGCTGGGCGTCTGTTAGTAATACTATTCACTCCTTCCTCCTTCTAGATAAGTTTCAATATTTCCTCTTATTCTCCCATATATCGTGTCTCCTGCATCACATATCTCCACGGCCTTCTTAATAACTCCTCTTTCGAATTTTCTGCCCATATCTCTACAAGAAAACAAAATCATCACCATGGTGACGATGATAAGACTAAAGACTTGGGCACATAGAAAGCGGTCTGTCGCGGCGGGCAACGATCTCCGAGGCGGTCTAGTTGTATTACACAATGTTGCATCATCTCTGTCAAACAGAACGCTGTCTACCGCAGCAGGCTAGTCTTTGTCGCGACGACAAGCGACCTAATAATACAAAATTTCAACGTGACCGCCTTGCCACCTTTGACCAAAAATAAGTGAATAAATTTAAACTTTTATAGAAAATGTGCCCAAATACAGATTTTTGGTTGACAATTCACATGGACATTATAAAAATGTTTTTTAAAAAAACTATCTTCATGTGACTCCAGTTCGATAAATAAGCGGTGGTATTCCCCTAATAGTTCTCTCTTCTTACTGATTTCATCCACCCAACTTCGTCTTTTCTTCTTTTTGCTTTGCAAAGCTAATAGCAGAAGGAGTTGCTCTTCGTCCGAGCTCATACTCAATATGTAAAAATTAAAACAAATAACAAGAGAACGCACTACTATTTCTCAAGAAGAAAGCTACCAAACTGGACCGCTCTAACAAAAGAATCGCGTCCTGTGTGACGTTCACATATCGCAGACCGCCGCGATAACCGCTAGATCTCTGCCCGCCGCGTCAGACCGCTTTCTGTGTGCCCAAGCTTTATAACCTTTCTTACTTATTATTAGTATATTTGGTATGCAGTGCTGAGCACCTCAGCAGGTATTGCGGCGCTCATTATAGTTTGGAGGGCAGGTTAGCTCACCTCTACCCCGGAAGTGCCTTATACAGAAAAATATTGTAGAATAAAGTTATACAACTACAAAAATCCATCGAGAATTTGTTATAAGTGTTACTTCTTGTTCATTGGACTAAAAGCGACTTATTTCTGCGTACTGAAGGAAGAATAATGCCAATTTCAATCATTTTTTGCCCAAATTTCGACCTAGCACTAGATCATCTTCAGGGCTAAAGCTATTAATAGTTATAATATTTTTTTACATTACTATTTGTAAGGTTGGTGTGTTTTCTCTTCTATCTTTTTACGGATGTACTGGGCTAAACACGGCAAGAGTATTATGCCTTGGCTATATAAACAAAGAACCAAAGAGACTCTGGGCTTGGGTAGAAATCAGATTACTCTGGGGTTACAGGCCTATTCACGGGGCATGGTAGGTTCAGAAAGCACCTGCACAAGGTACAGCTTATTAGCTCGGAACCGTTGTGCTGATTGTATCAGGAAGAGGAGGAAACGGCCTCCCTTCGAGCGGTTGTGCTACTATCTCCTTTGGAACTTTGAGTCCAAAGGAGATAGTAGTACAGAAAGAACTGGTAGGGTAAGTCCTCAACCTCTTTAGTAGGGGAAGTTTCGTCTACTAGATCCAAAGGGGAAGGCACAATAAGCTTCTTGTGGCTGCGGTGCCGTGGGGCGTAGGTCCTGTCCCGCTTTTAAGATCTTAATCTTAATCTTACGTACTGGACACACTAATGTAAGATACACCAACATTTTCATTTACTAATAATGTAAAAAAGGTAAAATTTTCAAAAGCATAAGCCCTGAAGATGGCCTAGTCCCTAGATCGAAATCTGGGCAAAAACACAAAATAATGACTGAAGTTTGGTATTATTATTTCTTCCTTCCGGATTAAGGAATCACGTCACCAAGAAACAATGAACGATAGGTGGTATTTTTGTTCGTTGGACTGAAAAAGAACATATTTCTGAAAGGAATGCATAAGTTTACTTCTCGTAAGTTTTCATATTATTGCTAGCAACAAAATAAATGTTATATTTTGACCAAATCTTAGCAGAGTGAAGATAAAAATACTACTACTACTCTCTGGCTATAACAGTCCATGAAGGGCCTGGACCTCAACCACAACAGCTTTCCACCGTTCACGGTCCCTCGCAGCCGTTCTCCAACCTTGCAGGCCGACCGCCTCAATATCATCCTCAATATCGTCCCTCAGCCATCTCAGCCTCGGGGCCTTCTCCCGCCAGGATGATATCCTCCATGTGTCCCAACCATCGCAGTCTTCCTGCCTTTTATGCAAGGACACAATATCAGGTTCACCTGCAACAGTTCAGCCACCTCTTGGTTCGTCCTGATTTTGAAGGTCCAAATATTCTCCTTAATATTTTCCTTTCCCACCTGCGTGTACTTTGCTCATCTGCTCGGGTCAAAACCCACGAGCCATAGTCTGACAATCGGCCTCAGCACTGTCTTAAGAAAGCCTTATTTTTGCTGCTCTTGACACATTTTTACTTCTAAACACTGTTTGAAGAGCCCATAAGCAACTATTTCCAGTAGCCATTCGTCCAGCAATATCTTCTGTTACATCGTTTTCAGAGGTTAACACTGAACCCAAATATTTGAAATTCCTCACTCCTTCAAAGGAGTATATTCCCCCACCCGTAGCTTCCGAAATATCCTCTTTCTTGTCACAAAAATCCAAGCGATTTTTATCAAATTCGAACTTAGTGATATTGTTTCATTTTGTGGTACTGTATTTGCATACCCAGAGAAACATATACCATTCAGAAATTAAATTTTAAAATCTCACGTAAAACTTGAATTAAAAGCACCATCGTAATCTTGCTGTTATTAGTAGTAAAACTGAAGTAGAAACATTAAAGTACTCTAGAAAGGAAAATTAAATACTTGCAAGACATTTCCATTTTATGAGTCAAAAATTACGGAATAAATGTCCATGGAAGTAGTCATTAAGTTTGTTACAAAGATTCATGAACGAGAAATAATTCCCAACATGTTCAACTCCCTGATGATGCGCTCTGATGAGGCTAAATATATACCATTTCCATGCCAGGGGTTTTGTTCATTTGTTTTTTTTAAATTCTATTACAAATAGGAAATGATATGTGATTGAAGGCCCCAGTAGTAGCCAGCAGTAGTTAGGTTAGTGGTTCCCAGGAGAGGTTAATATCTTCACTGATTACTTCCTTAACTGTATTGTAGAGGCCGTGGGGGGCAGGTTCCCCTTGTAAGAAGAATGAAGAGATATTTCTGCGTCTTCAACCAGCGTTCACTGTGTCCTCTGGGTGTCTCTTTAAACATTGGGACTTTTCTCTCTACATTAACTAGCCCCAAAATGCCACTCCTCTGTAAGCCACCCCATAATTATACTCTCATCTATGTAAATGACCGACCTTTCTCTGTCTACAGCTCTCTCAGTGAATGCGAAATTCAGATGGCCTTGGAAGTACATCTCATTCTTTTATTGTTGAAAAGTCAATGACATGCTAGTAATAGTTAACTGCTACTGGCGACTGTTTTTTTTTATTGTTTTATTATTATTTTTTAATGCTTTAATTACTTTTATTATTCCTTCTTCCGCTCATGCGGAAATGCTGCAATAGAGTAGTTTTTTGATTTATTAATTGTCAACGGGAATACAAGTTCGAAGATGCTCCCATAACTTTTTTTTTTAACAACTTGCGTCTTTCAGCCTCCTGCGGTCATTGAAAGTTCAAACAGAAAATCATGGTTTAAATCTTATTATTGGTTTAGATGCTATTAAGGTTCCCGAATTTAAAAAACCGTTGCCACCAAATCAATCATCTGGAGGTGCCACTAAATCTGAATAGAGCAATGATGGGCTAATTTTTTGATTTAAACAGATACAGATACATTTTTATAATATCAAAATTAAACTAATGCGATGTATGAAGCTGCGAGTGTTTTGATAAATAGTTCCGCCATAATTTGGTCCAAATTGGAGACGTAGTTATTCTTAAGAGTGAACTGAGCTGGTTCATTCGTCAATCTATTTCTGACACAGCTTTTTCTAAGTTTCATTATTGGAAAAAGCTGCTCACAGATATATGAAGTTGCAAACATTGTGCAAATTCTCTGAGAATGAGATTTTTTAAAAAATCTTTTATTGGGATTTACTATTGCAACGGTTGTTGCAACAAGCAAATGTGGTACCTGATAAAAAAAATACTTGAGTGGAGAAGGCACCCAGTGGTGTCACTCCAGTAACGGGCTTTGCTATACTGCTCTCACGATAAGAGTAGATCACGAGGCCTTCTTCTCTTCAATCTCCTTAGAGGATTACCTGGTAATGTGAAGGAAGATAGGTGTTCTATGAGAGGGTTAGGATGAGCTGCTGTAGAGGAATCAAATTTGAGAAAACGAGTGTTAGGAAGATCTTTAATGAAAGGGATTTTGAGGTCATTATGAATGGTGAGGTTTGATACATAGAACGGAGCGTTAATTAGTTTTCGTAGTACGTAGTATTTTTGACTGTAATGTCTGGAGGCGTAGAGAGTTGGAATGCTTTGTCGATTCCCATACTTCGATGCCGTACGACCAAATAGGTCGCAGTAACAACAGGTATAAGAGTCTTTTGTTATGTAGGTTAAGTTTCGAACGTTTGTCAAGTAGTCTGGCGAGAAGTTTGTAGCGTTAGTTAGTTTCTTGTCTTTTCAGTCTAGTATGGGGATTCCATGTCAACCGTTTGTCTAGGTACAGTCCAAGGTAGCGTACTTTGCCCACAGTTGGTATAGGGAGTTTGGTTCAAGATGAAGGGAGGTGGGATTTTCCGTCTAAGTATAAATACTATAAATTTTGATTTCGTAACGTTAGTTTTGATTCGCCATTTGAACTTTGAAATGAAATATTAAATTTGAAAAACTGGATTTCCCTAAGCGCTTGTAGAATTTGTAATTTTGGAATATTTAGAAATACTCGTAATTGGGCAAGTTTCAAGTCAGCTGTTTACCTTGTAAGTGTAATTGTTATTTGTAATTATTATAATAAAATATGTGCCGGACCGGATTGAACCTTTCACTGGGCGGGAGTTTACCCATCACTAGAATGGAGTTTTAAGTTTTCCTGGGTTCAAGAATTTTCTTGCTCAGTAAAAAATCCCTGGATTGTTGCTAAAAGTAAGTTTTCTTTATTTGGAAACAATTTTCCATGAGTGGAAGGTTGTATATAGCAGGGATGGCCAACATATTGATCGTCAATCGTTCGCAATGTCTGGGGTGGAATTCCGTGTACCATGGACTTAGAAGCGATTGTAGAAGACAAACATAGTAAATTCTAAATCTGTCTTTATCTGTAGTTACTTTGAATTAATAAATATTGTTAATAATTATCCATGTTCTTTTAATTCCCCTGGATATGGATGTGAGTTTTTTGGCCCTTTAAATAATAATAATTGTTGTTTTTTACGTAGGTAGATAAACCGTGTATCTCTATTTCAGTACCTATGACAACTAGTCGATCGCGACACACTTTTAAGATAAAAAGTAGATCTTATATACAGAAAAGTTGGCCACCTCTGGTATATAGAATTGACTTAGTTTTGAAATGTCATTTCAGTGTTTTGTAAGTTTTTTTTAAAAATATTTAGTTACCCGAGAATACAGATAGTACAGACTATTTCCGGCTGTAAAACAGGAAGTACCGATTATTTTAGCTTTTTCTCTAAAAACGCTCAAATACTTTAATCCGCATACACTATGTAGATGTTTACTTTTATATCTGCAAAGAGATAAACTTAGACAAAGAGATAACGCATTTCTTTTCAAAAATCTATTCATCAATGGATTTTGAGAGAAGTTGCCACAAAAAGCACATAAATTTTGTGGATGAACATGCATTGAAGAGAACGTAATTTTTTTGTAAAAAATTATATTTCAAAGAAACACAAAAACTAGAAACTGGGGAATTTTGATCAAGAGAAAATCATGGTTTTTTAGAAGTTAAAAAAAAAGAAGATCTTTAGAAGAGATGAATAGTAGATAAGTTTGAGGTGAAGTTTAAGTTGTAGAATAGCGAATAAGTTTGGGGATATGTTCTAGTAGAAAGGAATACTATATCTACTTATCATGCGGTCAGCAACTAAACACCCGTACGCGGATAGAGAGGAAGATCTGGCTATAAAAAATGAAAATACCCGTCCACCCGACAAACGTACACGGGTTCTTGGGCGTATGGTTTTGGTCGAGGGGGGGGAGTATACACGTGAATAAATATGAGCAGGAAGAACGGTTCTGGCGTTCTGATGTGAAAAACAGGGTTGCTCTGTTTTATGGTAATATAAAGAGCAATTTCACTCCCCCATCTCCACTCAGTTCTCTCGCTAAGTAAACATTAATGGCGTTACGTCCATGTCTCTGTTCTTGTTTCCGCTCTAAACCCAGTCTTCCTTCTAAATACTTATTAATTCTTATTGTACACAGGGAAAAAACAATTTCGTAATATTCATAAATTCATTTAATAAGTTGAAATTTTGTTTAAACATTTCCCAAACAAAAAAAGAACTTATGAACGTCATTGAAAAATTGGATTTTCTCTCTCAAGAACTTCTGAAATGTTTAACTGGAATGTTGTACATATTGATCCAATTAAATAACTCTTTCTTAACATACCAGCCACGTAGGACGTCAGAGATACCAAGTGAAAAACTGGTTTGGCCATTCACAAGATTCATATCTTTGATTTTATCCCTTGTACTTCACAAATTTATTATCGAATCAGTCAGCAATTGTAGTAATGCAAGACGGTAACGTAGCTGAAGTGGAAATCTCTATAACAAACCGGATTTAATAATAATAATATTTCGTCTTTATTCAAAAAACGCTTACAAAATAAATGAAATACAAAATACATTCTTTATTGTAGACATGCCTCACTGGTCCATGACTTTCGAAGGGCAATCTGGATTTATCTACCCCTAATGATTGATTTAAGTCCAAAATTGGTAAGTGATATACACGCGTGATAGTACACATTAAATTGTAAGATATTAACTATCACCGCGGAACTAACCTCTGTTTCGACTGTCTCATACTTTGATTATTATATTTATGGTTAACTCTATCCTTTAACTGTGTGTCCTGATGAGAAATTTTAAAGGGATCCCAAAAATTTCCACCATATGGGTGTATGTGACCACCATAACTCAAAAAAATACTGCAAAAAGTCCAAATTTGGTATTTAGCTTAGAGGATGTAAAAATAAGATTGTGGTCAAAATCAATTAACCATAAGTACGTTTTACTGATTCCTTCGCACCCGTTTTGCTGAATCAATTTTTAATATTTTTTGTTATCTTTTGCAATATGGCTCCAGCCATTCGCATTAAACTTGTATAAATGGAAGTAAAGTAACGGGCTTTACTTCCACCTATCAATTAGGTATCGTGAACGGAGACGACTAGCAAACATACTTTACTGTAAATTCTCTAATATTTAACTATTAAATAAAATCCAAGGCCTAAGACAGGGAATCGAACCCAGTACCACAATGCATATTAGCTTCGCAGGTCTCGCCTCTTACCGCTCGGCTACCGTGGCGCCTTTAAATTTATTTGTAGCAGCTGCATATATTTAGATCTATAACCCATTCTTTGGGAATCTTCCACTTGCAGTTTAGATTCTTGGGTTTTATTGTGTTGACCATCATCATTGTGGTCATTTAAGAAGGTTCAGGTTCTAGGCTTCAAGATGATTTTTGCGAAAGGCGATTGACGAACGTAAACATCTAAGGTCAAGAAAAAAACCCTGAAATTCATCAGCATAGGTTCCTGTTTTTTGGTGTTATTATAGATCTTAAATGTTTTTCATAATATATAGGGCCCTATAGAGGTAGAAATAGGAGGAGCTAGTTTCTAGGTAATAAGTTGGTGAACAGGAATCTAGACATTAAGAGATTGGAATGGGATATCATGAACGGTAGAAAGTACCTACAAGTTGGTATTGATTGATCAATGTGATGGCATTAGTTAGTAGTACTCGTAGTAGTAGTAGTGCACATGCTATCTTGTATACATATATATATCTTGGGTATCTCTAATGAGCTAGGTCATGAAGACCTCACTAGACCCTACCTCCTTGTGAGGAGGATTGATGGGTCGCCCAAGTACCCGACGACCCAGAAATTGTCACTGGTCATTCACTACTTGGACTGAACATCATCTCTCCCTCTGTTACCAAGCTTGCCTGTATCTCTCTGAGCTCTTCTTAACTGGCTCCTCTACAAGCACAGCTTTACACACACACAAACACAACTAGAAAAGCTCTCCGTTTCGATTCTCCCGCCTCGTTTGTGACTTTCCCTCCTTTTTTTGTAGTTGATAAATTGTTGTCTTCCTTCTTACTAAACGGGTGACAAATATTATACATTTGTCAAACATCATGTACGATCTTACAATGGTAAGATCGAAAGCTGGAGTTTAGGGAGTCATATGTAGTGTTCCTGGTACAGTGAGTGGTAAATCTCGAAACGGGGGATTTCCCCCCTCTTCGAGAAATACAATGGTTTGAGATCCCGCGAATTCAAATTTTGAAGCGATTTTGGCTCAACGGTTACCGAATACCGGATTCCCACGCGTAGAACCTGGGTTCGAATCCAGCTGCTAATCCTTAGATTTTTTCTCTTCCTAGAAGCTTCTTCTCAGAGACAACACTGTCCCCATGATAGACTATTGGACACTATTACTGTCTGAAAGCCGGAAATGCATATAAATAAAGACTTCCGGGCGCCAAATAACCTTAGATGTTGATGCTCCTTAAGTTAAAAAAAAAAAGAAAATTCCAAAGTTGGATATCCAATGGTTTTCCTATCTACTAAGCGAAACCTCAGGCCTATCATCTTTATTTATTTAAAATTTGCGTCATATTTCGCTGTTTTGTAAAGGTTTTGAAAACGATAGATTTTTTTTTTGGCATTGGCTTTCGCCATACAGCCAGCATCGTCTAGGTGCTTATCACTAGAATATCACTCACTCACCATTCTTACTTATCGTAAATACATTCGCTTCACACATTCATCATTCTACTATATACAACTGTTTACATAAAACTTACAACTAATGGATGGATCAGTACTCTATATTCCTGCCATCCTTACAGCTTAACCGAAATTAAAATCACGTAATCCTTCTCTAAGCATTTTCTCGCATTCATTCTAACCGGCTATAACTTTTAAATACATTCATATTTCTTTGCTAGCTCTGCTAAAGATTTAAGCACTCAGATGTTGGTGGAGAATATTATGTCTTCGCAGCGAAATGGTGCATCTAATCGATAGATTTACAATCAAAATGACATTCTTAAATCTATAAAAATCAATAGATTAAAAAAAAATTTTTTTTACCAGCTGACAGTAGTATATTGACTTTATTTTTAAGTGATGTTGTAATAATTAATTGAGACATTGTAATCTATCAATTATTAAATACGTACAGTGGAGCCTCGGTTATCATGACCGGAACCGGACACGTGACGGATAGTCGAATAGACGGATAATGGGAAAAAACAGGAAAATTTCCAGATTATTTTGTTTAACGTGTATAAAACTTTGTATTAACTGGTATACGAGGGTCGTTTGAAAAGTCCGTGCAAAGTCAGAGAGATAGCACTACTGGCGCGTATCGAGGTTATGTTTAGTTAGTAGCATCTCTTGGAAGAACCCACACCAAGTTTCAGCCAGATCGGTCTATTTCTTTGTGTTTATCATTCTTTTGAATCGAGGAAGTCGAGTGATTTTCAAAAAATGGACGAAAAAGAATTTCGTGTGTTGATTAAACACTACTTTATGAAAGGCAAAACGCCTGAGGAGACTAAAGAGAAGCTTGATAAACATTATGGTGACTCTGCACCTTCGATTAGAACAGTTTATAAGTGGTTTCAAAATTTTCGGAGTGGCCATATGGGCACAAGTGACGCTGAACGTTCTGGACGGTTACTACTCCAGAAATCATTGATAAAATCCATGATATGGTGATGGATGACAGAAGAGTGAAGGTACGTGAGATTGCTAGTGCTGTGGGCATCTCGAATGAACGGGTACATAATATTTTGCATCAACATTTGGACATGACAAAGCTATCCGCAAGATGGGTGCCGCGATTGCTCACGCTTGACCAAAAACGAAATCGTGTGAAGTGTTGCAAGGACGGTTTGCAGCTGTTCCAGAAGAATCCGCAGGACTTTAAGCGTCGTTTCGTCACTGTGCATGAAACATGGATACTTCACTACACTCCTGAGACCAAAGAACAATCTAAACAATGGGTTACCAAGGGGGAATCTGCGCCAAAAAAGGCGAAGACCGTTCCTTCGGCCGGAAAGATTGCGGCGACTGTCTTTTGGGATTCGCAAGGAATAATCCTCATCGACTATCTGGAAAAGGGTAAAACTAATACAGGTGCATATTATTCATCGTTATTGGACCGTTTGAAAACCGAGCTGCAAGAAAAACACCCACGATTGGCCCACAAAAAAGTCCTTTTCCATCACGACAACGCACCAGCTCACACCTCAACAGTTGTGGTCGCAAAATTAATGGAAATAGGGTTCCAACTCGTTTCAAATCCCCCCCTACTCTCCAGACTTGGCTCCCTCGGACTACTATTTGTTCCCGAATATGAAGAAATGGCTGGCAGGAAAAAGATTTTATTCAAACGAGGAGGTGATTGCAGAAACGAATGGCTATTTTTCAGACTTGGACAAATCCTATTATTCGGAAGGGATCAACAAACTAGAGCAGCGTTGGACGAAGTGTATAAGCCTAAAAGGAGACTATGTTGAAAAATAAAAAAGGTTTACCCCAAAAAATTAAGTAGCTTTTATTTTTGCACGGACTTTTCAAACGACCCTCGTACATATTTTATACGTTTATACGCTTAAGCCTTAAAGGTCAGCTATCTTTCATTATTCAATTCATTCTATTGTGTATTAAAATTAATGAATACAATGTCTGCGACATCTAATCGGTTTTGTGGGCGGTTTTGTTTGTGGTTGATCTTTTTAGGAAAAAACCCACAAACTGTCGAATGATGGACACGAGAATGTACCTAAAAGTCAAAGGAAAAAATCTCAAAAGAAAATATCCCCACTACGTTGAACGGTTTTCTTTTTTAATTTTTAAATACTGACGACAGTGACGGTTAATTGGAATAGATTATTTCTTAAGAAGATGTGATTAATTCCCAAAACTAGCATAAATGTAATGCAATAGAAGAAAAACATAAATTTGCTGGCAAAATTTAAAAAAAGAAGTTAAGTGTTTTAATTCACCTGCGATTCTTTCGGTAAATACGTACAGTGACAAATTCTCTGCATGTCAAAGTTTCACGTTAGCTTTTAGAGCTTGTTCCAAGAAGTTATAGTCCATCAAGAATGTTTGAATGGTGGTTTTTAATAACTAAAAAAATGTGGGCAGATTTTTTTTGAAAAAAAGAAGAATGAACAGATAAATTAATAATAAAACATTAACTTATTTCAGTTGCAATAAAAAATAATAATATTAATAAAGCCTGGAGAACAATTGATCATTTTTTTTTTTTGTTGTCTCCATAACCGAGTTTATATAAGGAGATGATGGAAGCGCGTAAAGTTTTGAGGTTTACCTCTGTTTGATGTAAACAGAAGAACGTGATATAGTGGTGTCAGGTCTTTCTGCGGCCCAACCACAAGACACCAGGAACTTGCAAGTCCCTCGCTCTTTCTTGGACAATCCAGACATTGTTTTGTACCATAACTTATTTAAAAAAATATATATCTTCAAGTATCCTACTTAATTTTTTTTCTCCCACTGTTACGTACCTAACAATAAAGGCGGAAGGATGTGATCCTGTTCGGAAATAGACATCGTAGTCGCAATTATATTGCTATACATAGGGTTACCATACGTCCCGGTTTGGCCGGGACTGTCCCGATTTTAAGCACTTGTCCCAGCGTCCCAGCAGGTTGTTAAATGTGTCCCTCTTTTTAAAGATTAAAAAAAAAAAATTTAATATTTGTTAAATATAAAGAAATCGTTTGCTTGAGTATTTTGTAAAACTAATCTAAATTTGAAATGTAGTAAAGTTTATGATTTAATTAGAAATGACGAAAACTTTCTTAAAAAAGTACAATCTTCCGAGAAATACTCTTGTACAAGTAAATAATATACATATATTACTGCAATTTTTATGCAAGTGCATTTTATTATATTTTTATATTTAATACCTACATTTTTGTGATTTTTTACGATATACGTTTAGTTTTGTGACACTCAATAATATTAATAATTTGTAATAGCAAAATATTCATAAAAGTGTAAGTTATACTTTATTAACAATGAAAAAATCTAACAAATTAAGCTATTTATTTATTTTTACCGGTCTGTCCCGGTTTGGCGTAAAAAATATATGGTAACCCTAGCTATACGAGGGTCGTTTGAAAAGTCCGTGCAAAGTCAGAGAGATAGCACTACTGGCGCGTATCGAGGTTATGTTTAGTTAGTAGCATCTCTTGGAAGAACACACACCAAGTTTCAGCCAGATCGGTCTATTTCTTTGTGTTTGGCATTCGTTTGAATCGAGGAAGTCGAGTGATTTTCAAAAAATGGACGAAAAAGAATTTCGTGTGTTGATTAAACACTACTTTATGAAAGGCAAAACGCCTGAGGAGACTAAAGAGAAGCTTGATAAACATTATGGTGACTCTGCACCTTCGATTAGAACAGTTTATAAGTGGTTTCAAAATTTTCGGAGTGGCCATATGGGCACAAGTGACGCTGAACGTTCTGGACGCCCTGTTGAGGTTACTATTCCAGAAATCATTGATAAAATCCATGATATGGTGATGGATGACAGAAGAGTGAAGGTGCGTGAGATTGCTAGTGCTGTGGGCATCTCGAATGAACGGGTACATAATATTTTGCATCAACATTTGGACATGACAAAGCTATCCGCAAGATGGGTGCCGCGATTGCTCACGCTTGACCAAAAACGAAATCGTGTGAAGTGTTGCAAGGACGGTTTGCAGCTGTTCCAGAAGAATCCGCAGGACTTTAAGCGTCGTTTCGTCACTGTGGATGAAACATGGATACTTCACTACACTCCTGAGACCAAAGAACAATCTAAACAATGGGTTACCAAGGGGGAATCTGCGCCAAAAAAGGCGAAGACCATTCCTTCGGCCGGAAAGATTATGGCGACTGTCTTTTGGGATTCGCAAGGAATAATCCTCATCGACTATCTGGAAAAGGGTAAAACTATTACAGCTGCATATTATTCATCGTTATTGAACCGTTTGAAAACCGAGCTGCAAGAAAAACGCCCACGATTGGCCCACAAAAAAGTCCTTTTCCATCACGACAACGCACCAGCTCACACCTCAGCAGTTGTTGTCGCAAAATTAATGGAAATAGGGTTCCAACTCGTTTCACATACCCCCTATTCTCCAGACTTGGCTCCCTCGGACTACTATTTGTTCCCCAATATGAAGAAATGGCTGGCGGGAAAAAGATTTTATTCAAACGAGGAGGTGATTGCAGAAACGAATAGCTATTTTTCAGACTTGGACAAATCCTATTATTCGGAAGGGATCAACAAACTAGAGCAGCGTTGGACGAAGTGTATAAGCCTAAAAGAAGACTATGTTGAAAAATAAAAAAGGTTTACCCCAAAAAATTAAGTAGTTTTTATTTTTGCATGGACTTTTCAAACGACCCTCGTACATATTGTTCTTATTGTTGGTGCCACTGTTGTTTCGGAGGCCCTTAAATGAAAAACACATCTTTAACCATGATACCGAGTAGTGTAAAGAAATGGCTGACCATCCTTAAGAAGTAAAAGTAAATGGAACAAAATTCAGTTTTTATTTTTCAACGGGAAAACCCTGTTTTCCCAACAATTTGATTTAGGGTTCTTCTTTGAGAGAGGAAGAGATGAGTAGATTTCTTTTAAAATGATAAGCATTAATGATCACTCAAACTTACTGAGTTAAGACAAAGTTTGTGAGTTAGTGGACTCAAAATCCAGTATCTGCTTAATCACAATACCTTTTCTTACTAACAGAGTTAAAAAAAAAAAAAAAAGAAGGAGTTCTTGAGCGGCAGCTTTGGTTGGTAGATTTTGTTTAAAAACTGGGGCGGATGTGTTGGTCTAGTGGTCAAGAGAGTGGCTTAGTATGTAGAAGGTCTCCAGTTCGAATCCCCGCTTATGACTTCTTTTTATTTGTTAGAAAAAATTGTTTATAATAATGTATGAGCTTCCGCGAGACGTCCATGACATCTAATCGGTAGTTGGACGTAAAGACGTGCCTGCATTATAGGCGATTACTTCACTTTGTCCAAAAACTGATTTTCAAATCCCATTTTGGCATATAAACGAAATCTCTCATTTGAATTTTTAGTTATTGAGCCATGCTGAACAGAAACTTCAGAGTTATACATTCAAGACTTAAAACACATACGAATAAGTTTATAAAACATTTTTTGCCACTCACAGAAAAAACCAGAAAGGAAATTCCTGTGAAATGTTAAAATGGAAAATCTAAACGAATGCAATGATGAACAAGGGAAAGTTAATCGATTTATAAATATGAGAAATAAGTGCAACTAATTTTGAAATGATGCGTTCATTCAGACAGTTGAATGGGACACAGTAAGTTGATGACCAAGGGTATAGACCGGTGCACAGCAACCACAATCACGTCACATCCAGGTCCCCCAGATGGGATGTCAAAGCCACAAAGAGTAACTACCTTCCGGTTGCTCTTATTATTTACCATTTCTCTAGCGGCAGTTCAGCCAATCATATTATTTTTTTATTTTTATTCATTGTATTACTATTGGAAATGTTCATAGATGTTCGTCTGTTTCGGATTCGGTTCAAGATAGAATGTTTTTTTTTATTGGTCCGTACAGTTTTAAAACCGTGCGCCATAGCAGTCTTACTAAAGTAATTTACGTAAGTCTGTAGGATTAGGAAAAAAGTAAAGTAATCGCCTATTTTTGGCAGGCGGGACTTAACTTCCAACTACCAATTAGGTGTCGAGGACGGGGGCGGAAGCTCTCACTTTTTCTATAAACATTTTTTTTTCTAACAAATAAAAAGTAGCCATACGCAGGATTCGAACCACTACAACAGCGTTTCCCAACTTTTTTTTGGCTCGCGTACCACTTGGTGGTAGTACATCATACTAAATTGTACCACTTCGTAAAAATGATGGTATTTCGTGAAATTTGTTATTCCGAGTATGTTATTTTATTATTATTATCATATTTATTTGTATAGAGATACAATCTATCTGCTACAAAGGAGTTCAAGTTCATGTTCACTTTATAAACCTTGTAAAGTGTAAGATCTTAGTTTTAGAACTTTTTTTAAATTATGTTTAATGTTGCTTGGATAGAGCTTACTCATTACAATCAGTCTCTTTAAGCAGATCTTTACATAGTTATCATTTAAGTTCTGTCACATGATAATTCTATTAAATTTTCTTTATCTTTTATCGATAATAATGTAGTTTTCCTAAATTTTTATTATAGAAGGGGTTTGAAATCCAATTATCATTTGGTGTTTTCGGGTTTTAGAAAATGCTCTATGAAAGACAATTTTAATTCTGTTAAATGTTCTATCATATTTATATTTTCTCGTATATCTTGAGGCAGAGTAACCTTATTACTGAACATATTAACAACTTAACTGTATAATATTTAATTAAAATAATCTTTATGAATTATAGGAAAAAACGACTAGCAACTCGCGTACCACAGGTTGGGAAACGCTGCACTAGACCAATACTCGCCCCAAGTCTGTAGGATTGTATTGAGCGATTATATAGATCATATTATACTGAGTTTATTGTAGAGAAGAAAGAAATGATTTTTGGGTTCGGAGTGATGAGAAGTTGGATTACGATTTCTTCTCAAGTGTTATTTGAGGGAAAATAAGATTAGACTATAATATACAGCAAAAATTGAATATGTTTCAAAAATTCGAGATTTAAGTAAATATATGAGTCAGAACCTTGAGTTTTGTCGTTAAGAAATGTCATGATAGTGTTCATAGTAGTTGGTTTTCCTCCAGATTCCTTTGCAGTAATTGATTAAATATTTAACGAATAACTTATTAATTAATAGTGTTTAAAACAAAGTATATGAGTTTCATTTTTTATATGTTTAAATGCTATTTGCAAAAAATAGCATTCCACTAAAATGAAAACAACGTAAAACAAAAGAACATGTTTATTCGTTTGTGAATAACGGTACTCGTTATTCCATTAGGGTACCCAAGCCAGTAAATTACTAAGTAGTAAATAACTTTTGATGAATGGCCAGAGTCTAACAGTGCACTTACAAAGGCACGCACACTGCGAGTAGAATGACAAAAAAAAAAAAAAAGAATGTCCCATATTTAAGAGGTCCTGTAAAAATGTGTTTGTGTGTAGAATGAAAGAAGGATCTGTATTGGTAGGTCAGAAGGAAGGGAAGTTTTGTGGCGGGTATGGTGGATTAGCTTTTAAATACACCCGGAGCCAAAGAGGATCTCCAGGCCTCACTACGCAGACTAGGAAGTGGTGAACGTGGAATGAGAAACAGGGAGAGAAAGGAGAAAAAAAGAGGCAACAACAAGAGAACAATATGTGGCCCCCGAGGAAACAGAAGGGCGACTTGTGCAGTAGAGGGACTGGAGGAAGTGTATTCAGCAGAATTTGGCATCAACGTTAGCAGGCGGAGGCGGCAAGCAAGAGGGGTGGGTATTACCGGATGAAGTAAGGAATAGTGGCGGCAGCCTACCAATATAACAAATGGTCGGTGGAGAGCCACCCCCCGGGGGTGGACATAGACAAAAACTAGCCAAGGGTCAAGACAAACTAGCAAACTGTGGATGCGACAGACGGACAAATTCTTCTTGCCCACACTACCAATATTATCTTTCTGTCTTGCTCCATAGACGGGACACTCTTATATATCGCTCTCTTTTCTTACTTTACCTTAAGATCATCATTCACCTACAGCCAGCGACACATCGGACTTCACGAATCTTCACCGCCCACATCTCCATAACAGCTGACCATGTTCTCTGTCCATCTCCATTCTTTTGTCAACGTAATATTCACTATCCACTGCTATCAATTTTACCCACATTTACTTACGTAGTTTCAGCATTCAATCAGTTATCTAATTACCCCTTGCAACAATAAGCATTTACTTTCTACTTTGAGTGCAGAAAATAAAGGATTTTTTAAAATTTTGTCTGTTTGTGCCCAAAACCGGAAATTCTTATATGTAAATTCCTTCAATTACGTACGTATAGGTACGTCATTTTTATATGGAAGATTTTTGCCTTTAACGCCAGAACAAAATATAATACCGGATCTTCAATTCAGATTTCGGAGACATCACTCAACTTCTAAACAAACGGTTGACATGAAATCCCCCCCCATACTAGACTGAAAAGACAAGAAACTAACCAACGCTACAAAAACTTCTCGCCAGACTACTCGACAAACGTTCGAAACTTAACCTACATAACAAAAGACTCTTATATCTACTATTACTGCGCGACTTATTTGGTCATACGGCGTCGAAGTATGTGGGATCGACTAAGCGTTCCAAAGCCTACACACATTATAGTCAAAAATACTTCGAAAACTTCTTAACGCTCCGTTCTATGTATCTAACCTCACTATCCATAATGACCTCAAAAACCCTTTCATTACAGATCTTGCTAACACTCGTTTCTTCAAATTTCATTCCTCTACAGCAGCTCATCCTAACCCTCTCATAGAACACATATCTTCTTCCACATTACCAGGTAATCCTCTAAGAAGATTGAAGAGAAGATGGCCTCGTGATCTACTGTTATCGTGAGAGCAAAGCACGTTACTGGAGTGGCACCACTGGGTGCCTTCTCCACTCATGATTTTCTTTATTCTTTTACCATATTTGCTTATTGCAACAACTGTTGCAGTGGTAAATTCCAATAAAAGATTTAAAAAAAAGAGGAAAATCTCAACTATTAGTGCAGTCTTTCTCAAAGTGGGCGATAACGCCTCCTTGTGGGGGCACTGAAGGCCTACAGGGGGCCGGTAAAAGGCTCAGAGAAAATTGGGTGGGGGATGTTGAAGAGGTTTAAGGAGGACGATGGCTGATTTGTGTTTTTCTAATATTTTAAACTAAAATCGAAATCTGCCTACTATACGGCATCGATTATTTTGTATTAACTTTAATTTTGGTTACAAAAGCCAATCCCGCACATACCCTGGATTGTGGTCGATTGTTCACCGATTTTTTGATAGTATTCCTATCATCGAATTTATGTTAACGTGGATTTAGTGCTGTGGTAACGCTGCTAACTAGAAAGATAAACCATTTGCATGTAACCGAACGCGGCGACTTGCGGCTGTTTTTGGAGTCAATTCGAGCCTATTATTAAAAAATTTATTAGAAATCATCAGATTCATCCTTCACATTAGATTTTAGTTTTAAAATTTTGAAATGTTTTTTTTTTTTAATTTGAATATAAGTTTTTTCTAAATATTATTTATAAAGTTGCGTTTTTATTGCTCTCATTAGAACAGTCTCATTTAAAATGTAAGCTTGAACTCAGAAACAGAATAAGACTCATATGGCACGCTATAATTAAATCAAAGTAATGATTGCGATTGTGATTTTTAAGATAGAATAGAATAGAAAAGAAATTTATTATTCTGGGACAATTGTCCCCTAAGAATAAACACAGGTACAATTAGAGGCCTTAATAGTTTGGCCTGTGATTATACAGAAATTAAATAAATAAATAAATATTTACAAAAGTGAAAATATAATAAGTGAAAATGAAAGTAAAAATTAAATAATAAAACAGCAGAAATTAAGGAAATAAATTAAAACAATTAGAATTTCGGAGGAAGCTGAATAGAAAGGAGATAACTGAATAGACGGGATTTAAAGATGGATAGGGTAGGAGCATGGCGGACAGATGAAGGCAAGGAGTTCCAGAGAGAGGTAGCACGTATGAGGAAGGACTTGTCAAAGGATGAGGTACGGTGAGAGGGAATATAGAGATCAGATGAGCGAGATCTAGTGTTACGGGAATGGATGGAGGATTTAAACTTAAGGAGTTGAAAAATATAGGAAGGCCTTTGAGACTGGATGACTTGAAAAAGGAAAGAAGCCAAAAAATAAGATGTGGTAAAGTAACAATTTTAGGAAGCGCTAGAGAATAATTGTTTCTCAAAGTGGGGCGGTAGACGAAATAAGTTTGAAAAGCTCTGATCAATCAATCAATAAACTTTCATGTCCTAAACATAAGTACAAAGTTTTTATATCTTAAAGTGTTGAGTATTTATGTTCCAAAATGTCGAACGTTTAAAGGAAATTGTTCGTAACCTTTTTAACAGTTAAAACTCGTATGTTAAAAGCAAACAAACTTCCCTCTTTTGTGCATTAAATGTTAATTAAAGTAAATGCCTATTATTTTAGGCTGAATTTTCGTCCAAACTACTAAATTAGGTGACGCGGTCGGAGGCTACATTAAATAAAATCCAAGGCCTAGACACCAGGAATCGAATCTAATATCAGTTTTGCTGGTCTCGCCTGTAACCGCTCGGCCTATACCTTGGCGCCTCTCTTGTGCATTAATTGTCACGGAGTTGGGCATATTTCATGCAAATCTATATTTAAAGACATTTTGTTTGATCTTTACTGATTAGTTAATAATAATTTTGTTTACAGGTACGGTGCTGCTGAAGAGGTAAAACTGTCTGCTAGTAATTCAGGTATCTGATGGTAATCGGTAGGGACCAGTACACTTATTTAATAGAACTTCTGTTTTGTTTTACTTATTTATTTTTTTTAAATAATAAAATAAATAACTTGCTAAAGTACTATTTATAGTTAAGAAATTACTTTCCATAATTTGTATTTAAAAAAAAGAAAAAAAAGATGGCTGGGAAATTTTTTATTTTTAACTTATGTTTTTATAATTTACTTAAATAAAGGCATTTTCTGTTTTGTATCTGCACTTGTAAAATCTGTAATTGTTGGAGAAATGTATGCAACATTAGAGTCTAGTTTATATGCGTATGTAAGTGAAAAAAAGATCATCTTAGGGTATATTTTTGTAATGTAATGGTAGCGTTAATGTTCAACAGCAACCTATCTCCCACCCAATTTTATGATTAAGGCTGAGCGGCCAGTTTCTATCAGATCTGCTGTAGACAAAAGAAAAATTAGCTACTAATAAATATAAAAATTTTGGTAAACCTCAGATAAGTATACATGATACACAAAATGTGCGGCTTATAATGATAGATGAGAAAATAAAGCCCATTGTAAATAATTAAATCTATTTGTAGGGTAATTATATGTAATATTAATATTTTTTTTGTATCCACAAATATTTTGTATTTAATTTAGAGCTATAATATTTTGGTTTGGTTCTTCTGTTTCCTTGGGAAGAAAAATTCTAAATTTAGCATTCGGTGAAGAAGAACAAGTATTTGTGAGTTAAAACTATCAATTTAAAAAAAATGAAAGAAATAATTAATTTTGAAAACCTTCTGAAACCTCAAAGGAAAGTGGGATAGATATTTGAAGAGTATTGCTGTGGCGGCAGCTACATATAAACAAAAATATGCGCAAATTTCGTTCAAATGGTGGATGGAATAACCTGTTGTGTGACAACCTCGCTTATTTGTTAGTTTTGTTTTGATTTGTAAATTCTCATAATTCTGATTCAAAATTTTGCATTAAAATCACTGTAGTTATATCCTCTACAAATATAACTGAACTAACCACACATTAATGAAATAGTACCTTTTTATGTGTCAGCTTCTTAGAAGCTTCCAAAAGTTACTGTTAAAAAATGTTTCCACGAAAATATGGTAGCCCCTGAATATTCTGTCCTGATTATGGGCAACACCGAAGCGACAATCCAGAAGAACTAATGTCCAGGAGTGACCTTGGGTCTCTCAGGCTGTAAGCCTTAAAGATTTACATTTTTTTTTTTTTTCAGCAACAGCAAAAAATAATAGACAAAAAAATGAATTTCAACCGCTCGGCTACCTTGTGGCGCCTTCAAAGACATTCTAGGTGATGGTGAAATTAGGTTTTCTCTCCTCAATTTCAGTACATGCACAAATAAGACTTCCTACAATAATAAATCAAGTTTAATGTCAGAATTCGTTAATTAGAAATAAATAAAAGCCGGCTGCATAGAAAATAAGTATTTCCTTAACTGCTTTTGTTGCAACTGGATTACTGGATTACTTTTATCCTCAAATCGATTAGTAAAATGAATCAAAATAAGGCTAAAATCAGATTATTATCAGATCCGTTCTTCATAAAGTTTTTTCAAATATTTATTACACTTTCCAACAATTATGTTTTTGTCAAAGTTTTTAAATACTGCGTATTACGTACTTAACATTGAAAATTAGCCGATTTTTTTAAGCTGATATTTACAATATAATAATTGAAAAAAAAAAATCAGATCCGTATAAAGTTCAATTAGCTTCTTTAAAAACAAAGTATACGTCAGGGTGTGTAATTAGTTTATCTTTAAGTTTATTTTTATTCTACTCTATGTTCATTTTTAAATAATCAAATTGGCATTTTCCTTAAATAAGTAAAAAAAATATGTATAAATACACTGTCAGCATATACTATTAAGATAATTGTACTAAAATGTTTAATAAAGATGGATAAAATTATATATAGAAATAGAGAAAACAAATTCATCGATGCCGAATGTTCTGTTGTAAAAAATAAATAAATGTAACCAATAAGTGCCATTACTTATAATAAAAATGAAAGAAATCTTTATTCAAAATTGTAACAATTTACAAAGATTAAGTTTTGCTTCAAATAAATAAAGATTATTCACACAAAAAGAGTTTTTTGGGGGGGCCAATAAATAGTCACTTCCTTTATACACGATTTTTTTTTATTATTAGGTTGGTAGGACGCTCTGCAGGGTATTCAGAAATATTTTACTTAATATTGTGCAGTTTGGTGACCGAACCATCTTATTGCAATGTTTTAACAAGGCGGCATTTTTCTTTTTTACTTTACCTTTATTGTTTCCGACATATTTTTCTAGAACTATTTGCCATATGTTGGGGCAGCAAATTTGAACAATCTTTTTTGTTTAATGAGTTCGAACTCGTAGCACAAAGAAGGAGGGACAGCTAGACAAAATTAATTTTGTTTGAGTTAGTACTTAAAACCATGATATTCACAAAGCACTTTAACTTTCATTAATTCTATTTTTTATTCTGAATATTTTTTGTTTACATACGAGGGTAGTTTGAAAAGTCCTTGCGAAGTCAGAGAGATAGCACCACTGGCGCTTATCGAGGTTATCTTTAGTTAGTAGCATCTCTTGGAAGAACACACACCAAGTTTCAGCCAGATCGGTCTATTTCTTTGTGTTTGGCATTCGTTTGAATCGAGGAAGTCGAGTGATTTTCAAAAAATGGACGAAAAAGAATTTCGTGTGTTGATTAAACACTACTTTATGAAAGGCAAAACGCCTCAGGAGACTAAAGAGAAGCTTGATAAACATTATGGTGACTCTGCACCTTTGATTAGAACAGTTTATAAGTGGTATCAAAATTTTCGGAGTGGCCATATGGGCACAAGTGACGCTGAACGTTCTGGACGCCCTGTTGAGGTTACTACTCCAGAAATCATTGATAAAATCCATGATATGGTGATGGATGACAGAAGAGTGAAGGTACGTGAGATGGCTAGTGCTGTGGGCATCTCGAATGAACGGGTACATAATATTTTGCATCAACATTTGGACATGACAAAGCTATCCGCAAGATGGGTGCCGCGATTGCTCACGCTTGACCAAAAACGAAATCGTGTGAAGTGTTGCAAGGACGGTTTGCAGCTGTTCCAGAAGAATCCGCAGGACTTTAAGCGTCGTTTCGTCACTGTGGATGAAACATGGATACTTCACTACACTCCTGAGACCAAAGAACAATCTAAACAATGGGTTACCAAGGGGGAATCTGCGCCAAAAAAGGCGAAGACCGTTCCTTCAGCCGGAAAGATTGTGGCGACTGTCTTTTGGGATTCGCAAGGAATAATCCTCATCGACTATCTGGAAAAGGGTAAAACTATTACAGGTGCATATTATTCATCGTTATTAGACCGTTTGAAAACCGAGCTGCAAGAAAAACGCCCACGATTGGCCCACAAAAAAGTCCTTTTCCATCACGACAACGCACCAGCTCACACCTCAACAGTTGTGGTCGCAAAATTAATGGAAATAGGGTTCCAACTCGTTTCACATCCCCCCTATTCTCCAGACTTGGCTCCCTCGGACTACTATTTGTTCCCCAATATGAAGAAATGGCTGGCGGGAAAAAGATTTTATTCAAACGAGGAGGTGATTGCAGAAACGAATAGCTATTTTTCAGACTTGGACAAATCCTATTATTCGGAAGGGATCAACAAACTAGAGCAACGTTGGACTAAGTGTATAAGCCTAAAAGGAGACTATGTTGAAAAATAAAAAAGGTTTACCCCAAAAAATTAAGTAGTTTTTATTTTTGCACGGACTTTTCAAACGACCCTCGAACGTAGTGATATATCAGTTAACTTTTCTATTATAAATATGGTTACCTGAGTAGATACCGGGTCTTGCTGGCATCAAGCAATTAGCTTTGGAGGGAGCACGACACCAAACCTGGAAAACTTATGACCGAACTGTGTAAAATCAAAACCGAGATGTTCCTGAAGTTGAGTAGGATTTTATCATATTTCTTTGGTGACTGGCCTCCTTACAGGATATGGAAATTCTTGAAACACCTCAACAGATGTAACTTAGACTTTCAGGAAAAGGAGTAAACGGCTACCTACAATCTGCGTTGCTATCGCATGGTTGTGATAGGAGATATTTGAGTTTATATCGCAACAAAGACTTGTGGGTAATATCCTTGGACATTGTATAAAAAAGGGAGGATTTATCTTGGGAATTCTGGCTAGTGTTCAGACCAATATTTCTTCTTAGCAAAGAGATAATGCTGTTAACCGTTGTTTATATCGTTAGGTCTTGTTGGTTATGGTAAATTTGGAAATTGTTCTTGTAAATCGTAAACGAAGCTTTAAAAAACACTATTTTTGTTGATGACATCAAGTCAATTATCATTCCCTAATTCCTTAATAATTTCCGCCAAGGTTCGAGCGTTAATGATGATGCACTTTCATGCAATCCTCTCTCCTACCATAACATTACATGCTCCTGCATGTCTGAAGTGTGTCAATGGTATCTCCTCAGCGGAGATAAAAAAAAAAGCAAATAGCATTGCGAGAAAATACATCTCTTTATTCAATGTGCTGCAACTGAATTGCACCATTATGTCTCAATTTTGCTAGCAAAAGATTTCAGAATTTTGGGGAACACTGATGTAAACCCAAGGATCGAATGTGTCGAGGACTTAGTTCTAGGTGAAATAAGAAAGAACTATGGAAGCGCATAGGGGCTGACACATTGGTCTGACGGCAAGGATCTAGTTTCAAGTATAGTTCTATTCATACGAGGTGTGGCTATTAAATAACGAGACTATTGCTGTAAAACATTTTATTTTAAATTTATACATAATTAGTTATTATCACCTTCAATATACACCCCTCCCCTATCCCTTCAAGGCTCAATGCGAATTTACCATAGTTCGAAACAATGCTGGAAGTCTTTTTCTGTCAGCTCCTGCATGACGCGTGCCCTTTTTCTTTCACACAGCTTCAACGGACTGAAATCGTGTTCCTTTTAATGCAGATTTCACTTTGGGGAACAGATAAAAGTCACATGGGGCCAGGTCAGGCCTAAAACTGGGATAGTTGTACTTGGCTATAGAAACGTCTTGACAGACAATGCAGTGTGAGCCGGCGCGTTGTCTTGATGGAGAAAACCCGTGACTTGTTCTTCCACCAATAGGGTCGTTTTTTCTTCCTTACTCTTTCACGGAGTTGAACAAGCACCTCACGGTAGTAATGTTGATTAATTATAATCGATATTTTCATCCATTTTGGACGTGGAAGGGCGACCCGGGCGGACATCCTCTCCGACGTCTTCTCGGCCATCTTGGAAACGCTTGAACCACTCAAAAACTTGCGCTTTGTAATTAACATTCATCGCCATAAACTTCTTTTAATAAAAGATAAGTTTCAGTAGCGGTTTTACCCAGTTTCATGTGAAATTTCACGACAATTCGTTGCTTTACTACATGTGTAGTATCATGTTTTCGGCAAAACGAAACTAATACCTCTTACACAAACGACGGTTCCGGTCAGACAGATTTTTCTACAAGCATGTGAGACGCTGCAATCGAAAGAGAAGGCTTTACGCTGCACAGCTGTCGGTCGTTAAGATTTGGCGCATGCATAGTTCTTTTGTAGCATCATCAGTCTCGTTATTTAATAGCCACACCTCGTAGTCAACTATTTTTATTTCGTTGATTAACAAGGATGATTTAATGTCCGAACAGCGAAGAATATCTGAAGTTAATTCAGAACTGGAGAGTTCCCTGCTTATTTTGTATTGAATAAGGCGCCTAGTGCAGGCAGTTGGTGTTGGAAATGAGCGATGAAGCTAACCAGGTTTTCATCTCATCATTTATACTGCATTAATAATAACTGTGAAGCGATGAAGAATGGTGACTGTACGAGTGAGAAGGAAGATTATTTCACGAATTAAGATAATGGTGCATAATTAACTTCCCTTATTGTCTGTGGGTTTTTAATTAATTGCAACGAGAACAGCCGTGGAGGAATTTATCATTTAGGGAAGCCAACTAGTAGCTACTGGGAGATAAGTTGAGACATTGTGAATCAAGTTACTTGCGCCCCACTGGCCAGCAGAATTATTGTCAACTCCTAGGCAGCCAGCAGGGAAGACCAAGCAGTCCTGGTGCGGGACGAGGGGGAGTTTTATTGCCAGAGTTGTGTCCCTACCTTCCACATCACACCCGGCCCTTCTGGACCCCCAGTCGACCATTTTTTTTTCCTTTTTTAAACAAGTGATTTAATATTCTTTGACGGCTCGTTAAAAGGGAGAGAAAGACAGAAGGTTTTTATACCAATTCCCATTCCCATTTCCAGCTCTTCTGTTTCTCGTCCTGCTCCACAGTATTTTTGGGAAATGAACGAGCCTTCCCCCTTCACCCGTAGCACTGACCTCGCTCCTCCATCATCACCCGTAGGAACATAAGTTAATAATAATAAAAAAAGATACTTGTTATTGACAGAGAATCATCCAAATATTCAAAAGAGATTAAATTAAACAGATGTTGACAACGAGTGGAACGTACGGCCTCCCCAACCCTGGAAAGAGACCCAGAATGCCTAACGATCCGACGATTATTTGTTAAAAAGGAAGAAACGCAAAGAAGGATATTCCAGAATAGGATTTTACGTGGGAGAGAGGAACGTTTTTTGCGTGAGTTGGTAAGTTATTATTAAAAAACAGCTAACCAGCGAGCAATAAGAGATTTTGCAAGAGAACATCAAAGGTCAGTCCATTGTATTAATTTTAAGAAGAAAATATTTTTAAGGATAAAGAGGGTAGAACTTTGTTATAAATAAATGTCCAATATATTATTTCTTTTCTAAATCAAACTCTGCTTTCTCTTCCAGCCATTTGCGACAATAATTTTTCTCTCAACTTGCCCATTCATATTAAAATGATGTGTATGATGTTTAAAGATTATTTAGATACAGAAGAGTGATGGCAATAGGTACAGACGAAAAGGCTAAGAATTCAAAATAGGATCGCTTATTTTTTTTTATCTGACCGTAGCTCGCATAGTACAGAAATGGGGCTTGGCGAAATTTTTTTCGGGAAAAATTTTAGAAAAGTTTAAGAAAAGTACCTAGACAAACGGTTGACCTGGAATCTCCATACTAGACTGAAAAGACAAGAAACTAACCAACGCTACAAAACTTCTCGCCAGACTACTTGACAAACGATCTAAACTCTACCTACAAAACAAAATACCTGCTGTTACTGCGACCTATTTGGTGATACGGCATCGAAATATGGGGGATCGACTAAACGTTCCAATTCTTTACGCATTCAGACTTCACAGTACGAAAACCTTTTAACGCTCCATTCTATATTTCAAACCTCACCATCCATAATGAACTTACAAATCTCTTTCGTTAAAGATTTTGCTAAAACTCGTTTTCTCAAATTTCACTCCTTTACAGCAGCTCATCCTAAGCGTCTAATCGAAAAAAAACTATCTTCCTCTGCAGTACCAGGTGATCCTCTAAGAAGATTGAAGAGAAGATGGTCTCGCGATCTACTGTCATAAGAGCAAACATATGTCTAAGATAATGGAGTGACATCACTGGTTGCCTTCTCCACTCGTATATTTTCACGCGTTATTTGTTAAATCATGTACCACATTTATTTGTTGCAGTTGTAAATTTCAATAAAATATAAGAACAAAAGAAAAGTTTTTAGCCTACTTGTGGGCAAATTGTTCAATATTGGAAAAAATATCGTTGAAGCAATTTCTGTAAAAATACACTTCAGTACTTCCGCCTAAGCGATTTAGGCTAAAATCTTACTGTCACGTCCGCTGGTTGAACTTGAGCGAAATACCAAAAAAAATTAAATCACCTTTTTTAAGCTGAAATAATGGATACATATTCACAAATTTGCTCCGGCTAAATTATATTCGGGACTACGGTGGCCTCAAAACGGATATTTCTGAGCCAAATTCAGAATCGAAAGACGGAAATCGATTAATGACGTCTAACTAAGCCAAATTATTTACTTACTTGATAACTGGAGAGTCTCGAATGGTAGCCGTGCCACTTTTGACCGCTAATGAAACCACTTCTTTGAAAAATTATGGTATAAAAACTAATCTGAAAAAAATGATTTTTTTTGGACGCTGAAAGAAATACGACTGTAAGCATTTCTCTAAAGTACCACTTTGGTATAATTTACAGAACTGCTTAAATTAAAATCTTTTAAAAAAATTTACACTTTTTGTACGTTTTCTTTCACCTTTCCCCAGACCTGTGATTCAGTTAGCAGTTAGCTGATAATTTACGATCTTTTTATAAACGAAAATTATTTAATAATTTTACGTCAGAAAAAATACCCACTTAACGGCAGGTGTTGCTATTTGTTTAGGATTCTTTTTCTTCAACTCCATAACCAATAAATCTACCCTAAACAAACACTGTAAAGTAATCAAGAACTATGATTAAAATTGTAGCAACCAATTGTGGCTATTATTAACCACTGCAAGCGTATGTGTGTTTTAGTTGCAACATATGAGGAGGAGCTTAGAGCCAGGAGTTTAGGAGGTAACTTTAGATGGTAGTAGGCCAGTAGGTTCCAACCCTTGATGGAACTTTATCACGGTGGCAATGATTCTGTTATTTCCAGATAAAAGAGATTTTGGCCGCTAGCTTTCTTTCAGATTTCCTAAATCCAGTAGCCAAACAAAATGTATAATTTAAGCTTCTAGAGTTTTTTCAGATAGATTAATCACATACTCAATGGCCATTTTCTGAAAATCTAACATTTTCCGTCTCAGGGAGATTTAATTTGAAATCGAAGAGCTTGGTGCAAAAAGGATTTGTCTACAGTTTTTTAAAAATTTTAGTAGGGACAAAAACTAAATATGCTTCAAGATGTATTCCTTATGTTGTGTATACTGTAAGGATTAGTTAATATATTGTGATGGGATCATTTGGGGCTCAATTTGAACTTTCTAGGGCATTTTTTAAGCTTGCTATAAGCTAAAGTTATTTTGCAGCTAACTCTTTTTTGCACCAAAATCATAATTTTCAGTAAAACTTGAGTACATATTAAGTACTTTAGTCATCAGATTTCTTGTTTTTGAGCTTTTAAGTGGCATTTTGTGTCTTGTCGAAGCGAATGTTAGATATATTATTATGCCTGTCAAAAAGAAAAATAATGATATCTATCTAATATAAACATTAAATAAACCTAATATAAAATATTTTGTTTGATTGATAGCGTCATCTTTTCTGTTTGGAGCAAAAGATAGTTATCTGCAGTATAAAACTCATTTTTGCTCCAAATCTAACCTAGGTTAGGGAATAAGTAATAATAGACGAGTCTGCATAAAGACTAGTTTATGCACCAAAAGATGTAGAATTGAACATACAATAGGGGCCGCCACTAAACACATTTTCTGAAAAAAAAAATGTAGATTACTCCTTTTTGCACCAAGCTCTTCAATTGGAATTTTGACATGGTCGCCTAATCCTAATCTGAAGTTTCTTTGCATTCTGAACAAGGCTTATCCCTTAACACTTACTGAGTAATGAATGTTTTGATTGTAATGCCTACAACAGGGGGATCTACAAAAAAAATCCAAGTATACCTTCAAATTAGGCAGAAAATGTTTTTGTCAATCCTCGATTGTTCAGTTTATTGGCTTAAAAAAGGTAAATTACTTCCTGCTTCATTACTTTACAGTCTCAAATTAATTGGAATGAATCACTGATTTTGATTCATTCCAATTAATAAAAATGATTCCAATAATTTATTGTTAAATGTACCAATAATCCTGTTTTCAAAGAATTATTACTTTAATTATATTTTTTGGCCTCCTTAAAATAATTATTAAGATATATTTTAACTATAAAGTAAGTTATGTGCTTATTGCTGGAATAGAAGTCAATAAGCTTGAACAATGAGCATACATTAAGAGATGCTGAACAGTGTAGGAAGCATGTATAGGCTAAACTATAGGCACAGAATGAGAGATGCCGCCATATCCAGGGTGGCCTGTTTACTAACAACGTTGTAACTGTCGTCCTGTTTGCAAACAATGTACATTAAAGGAGCACGCTAAACACAAATATAGCGTTCTAATTGGGTGGATAGGTCTGATGAACTATTCTAGTTTTTTTTTTATTCTTATTAACTTTGGGTGGTCCTTTACAATCAGCTCACTGAACTAGCCTCCTACTTTTTGAAAATATTATAATAAGTAGATTTGAATCCAATTTAAATGTATATTTTAAAGTTTTGTGGCCCAAATCGGCCAAACATTAAAGCTGTAATTTATTTTGAGGAAGTATTTGAGACATCTCTCGTACCTAAAATAACCTTCCCAACATGGTTCATATCAACTGAAAGATTTCTTACCGGCCTATCCATTTTCTTGAAGTTACTAATATTGATAAAAACAACCCTAAAATTCAGTTTAATAGCACTTCCGTTATTCCAAAAATCAATTATGGGTAACTAACCTCATTATAAAAGATGAAATTTCAGCAATAAAAGTGATAAAGCCAATATATTGCAGAAAATATAAAAGAAAATCGTTACAGCAATTTCCTAAAAAGTAAAATCGATTGAAATCTGGATTCTCTAAATTATTAATGTACCAGAATCTTTATTCTTATTAATATTTCCACGCAGATATTTAGATTACTGGCATGGAACTGGAGAGCTTTCCTCTAAAACGAAAGCAGCTTTCTAGCTTTGCTATTCAGATCTCTTAACGGTCCCTAATGTGTTTCAAACAAATTGAAGAATTAATGAGATAGATCCTATAAACAAAGCATTGATACAATATCGTTGGTTTTACCCTTCGTAGCATTTCTTTTATATCCTTCTAAAAGGACCCCAAGTACCTTATTATAAGGGTTAATTTCATAATACCTAGACTAGTCTCTATTTTCAGGATGTTAAAGTTTTGAAAAAAATATGGTTACCCTTTCTACTTTTTGTGTTTTTTTTTTAAATTAAATAAGTAACTATTTTCACTAATAATATTGTCTGTTAAGATGTGCAATAGTATATTATCATTGCCAGAGTCAAAAATCACCGTAAACTGACAAACACCTGTAGACCACCCAAACTAAACGAACTGTCAATCACTATAATTGAGGGGGGCCTATCAAAATGTAACATTTCTATTTGGCTAGTTTAATTGCATTAAACTTAAGCAATGGTAACCTAACATTTAATAATGACAAGCTAAAATTATAGGTACAATTTAATAAACTCACTTTTTTCTTTTTTGTTTACAGCAATTGAAGAGTTACTGGGCGATGTTAGGACAAGATTATCAAGAAAGGCACTGGGTAGGTTAATGCAGGACTGAATAAAATATAAAGACGAACCGCTAAAATCTTCTAAAATATTTGCTTGAATAGAAAGTTCAATTCTCTATTCTCTATGAGTGATTTTTTCTATTTTTAAATCTCTTGTAAGGCTGATGATGAACCTTTGGTTGATTCGAAACGTTTTTACCAATTTAGAAAATATTAATGTAATAAAACATCTGGAAAAATATTTTGACTTTTTCTAGCTGTTAACATTAAAAAGGGTTAGTGAATGTTCATTTTCTTAAAGCTTTCCACTTTCCTTTAACACTGCATTGCCAATCCGGAGTCAATTTGATTCCAAAAAAAATAGGAATGGTCTCTGTTTCCCCCACATCTCATAGCTATCCCAAAATGCTCTTAGATATGCTATCCCCACTTTCTCATCATTTGATAGTCACGAGCTCAAGACTGGGGAATTCTCAGATTCTTTTTGCTGATTAGTTTACTTGAATCATTTTGACTCTAGATTGGCATTACACGTAAATATATCGGAGTCATTTCTACACCTGGATTGGTAATTTAAGAAGATTTTCTGTTATTATCCTAAAACCAGATTATTGCCTAAATGCTTATTTGATAAATTTACATAATTTTCATAGAAAGTATCAAGGCATAAAAAAAAAGCCTCTTTCTAGAATAGATTTTCTGTCCGAATTGCAGCATAAACTTGTAGCGAATTGGGTAATTTCCGATCCGTGTCAACAGCGCACAGTAATTTAAAAAAATAGTGAATGTAATTTAAAAAAAATGAAAAAGCCCCTGATCAGAAGGCAGCCTATCAGGATTCTAGAAAACACTGAAATTACTGCGATCCTAAGTTGAAGTTAATTCCTTCTGCGTGAAATGTTAAAGCCGATTTGTGGACAAAATTCTGTTTTTTCGTCCTTAATTCCTATTCTTTCTCATCCTTTAATGCAAATTTGTTTTATTAAAATTGAAATCAATATAAAAAAAGATAAAAATAAATTTGGGAGTCAATATGACTCCATATTGGCAATAACTGACTAAGTTCGAGCATTGGCAATGCAGTGTTAATTAGTATAAAACAACTTTGCGAGGAAACATCTAACTGCACAAATTTTCCAAATGACAATACAGCAAATACTCGTGTATTTCTTATCTAAAACTCAAGTCTCTTCTTAATTATTTGAATAAGAAATCTATTAATAGCAATACACTTTTTTAATCCGTTAAAATAAACAGGGAAAAAAGACTTTAAAGTGAACAAAAGGGGACGAAATTCAATCAAAATAGAATGCTATGGAAGGAAGAAACTAAGTTAGTTGCACTGTTGGGTATAAAGTGTTACAAAGAGGATTGAGTATCGATCAGTACGAGAGAGATTTAACCTCAGACTCCTTCACAGAATCAGGAAGAAGTGTGAGAGGTAAAGAAGAAGAAGCAGAAGAAGGGATACAAGCTGCCAGATAACAAGAAGTTAACAAAAAAATGCCCCTAACTTTCTTCTCTATTGCTTACAACACAGTTCTTCTGTTGCAAGCTTTAATACCGTTAAAACGTGGCTAGCTAGAAATGCATGCAACATACTAAAATGTATATCATTGTGAAAATGTTAAAAAGAAATTTATAATCTTTCTGGTATTTTTCCTTGGAGAGGGGCAGCGGAAAGTTTTGGTTTAAAAATTAAACTATTCATTTCATTTAGGATATAATCATAATTTTCTTAACGCTATTGTTTCAGGAAATATATCCCTAAATTAATTTTGGCAACAGGATCTCTTTAAGCTAGAAAATGAGCATTAATTCGTTGAATTCTGTGAGGTTCTGTGACCGTTCCAGGTCAGAAGATGATTGTGCCAGGGTGTACCATCTCGGTAAGCCTAAGAAAACCACAGTTAGTTGTATTAAATTGGTGCAGCTGAGATTTATAAGAGAAAGAAAATCAATTCCTGGGTCAAGACATCCAGACGCCTTTGCTAGCTATCAAGCTTTTGCGATGTTAACTCTTAGGCGGTGGACATACTGTTGAAAAATGGTACATATTTTACGGGTACCCAGGCGTTCAGAAAGCCTATCTGGCCCGGAAAGGTATCCATAGTATGCCTAAAGAGCCTGATCCATTTTCAGCTTTCAGGAAGCAAAAAACAGTCATTCATAAGAGCTAAGCGAAAATGTTACGTAACTAGCTACTTATGTAAGTTTATTCCAATTAGGCTAAGGATCCTTTCGAACGATCATAAGCTTTTTGATGTGCTTATGTGGACAAAGTAAAAACACATGCATCTAAACCAGTCTGTAAAAAAAAACAACCCAAAATTAGGTATTTTAAAATTGTTCAAATTATCCCAGAAATATTTGTCTTTATCCCGTTCATCTTTCCCAGAATTTTGCTTCTAACCATAGAACCAAATCTTAATAACTTAGAACTCCTCAAGGAATTTGAAAATTTCTACTTTAAAAATCTCATTAAGACGTCCTAAAAAATCAAAATTGGGTGTATTTCAACGTTACACAATTTCGTGCGTATGGTTTTTGACAATCTAACTAACCTTCCGGACAGTTTTAATGAGAGAATTTTTAAAAAAGTGTAATTAAAGTATAAAATTTGAAATTTCAACAATCATTAGAATTGTTTACCAAAAAACAATGACATCTTTCCAAAATGAGGCAGTTTCAAGTACTGGTTATTCTAGAACATGAACTTTCAGGAACATCTCAGATCTTTTTTAAATTCTAACATTTAATACTTCTAACATTTTTAACGAATCATATACTCTTAGAATTAAATTTAAAAAACTATTATAATCTGACAAAAACACTCACATATCCAGATTTGAACTGAACTCATTATCCAAGTAGCAAAAAACAACACCTCAGCTCCTGGAAAATGAGAGAACAGAACGAGAATTATTTCGGAGATATAGAGGGATTGGCCCACAGCCTCCTAGTGTAATGGAGCGATTGCCTCCTTTAGGCCTCTACACTTGCCCTGAGAGCACCTTCAGAGATTTACACGTAGTTGAAACTTCTATCGTACTTCCTGAAAAGGTCAGATGGCCTGACCTTGTTGATCGTTTAGATTACAAAGGGGGCACCACGAGAAGGCGATCAACTTCACTCACCCGTTTCAAATTTTAACTAAATTATTTTCTTAATTTTCAGTATTCAATTGAACACAATTTTAGGCTTTACTCACATTAGAAGGCTAATATTTTGGCATTAAAAGTATTTATTAGAAATAAAGGCAATAAATACCTTGGAAAAGATTTCTCTTGATAGCGTTGTGCCTTGAATTTGTCCAATTTATCCATTTTCGCTACACTTTCCCTAACTGAATAGATAGTAGTCACTCACAACTACATTAACTAATTTAATCATACGAGTACAAGCTATATGGATAACGACTTTTTCTCGGAAACTAAGATAGCTAAAAAAAAACTAAAAAATACGTGATCCCTTAGTTTGTTGTTAGAAATCCAAATTTTAGATTGAAGTACTATTTTATTAAAAATTTTACTCCTCATTAATATTACAGATCATGCTCAAAATGGCGTCCACCATTACAGACGCATAGACATGCTCTTTCCTGCCAATTATCCCTTACTGTCAAAGAAATAGATTCGCATTTAACCAAGTTACAAATTTATAATAAAATAGTACTTCAATCAAAAAACCGTTAAATATTATCATTTAGAAATTTCTTATAAGAATCATGTTATCATTCATAACTTGTAAAGTATCGCTCACAGAAAAAAACCGTTCAAGTAAATTTTTCTTTAAAAAAATAGAGGAATAAAAACCACAGCTCCCCATTTGAAAAAATGAAGTTGGTGCCAGTATCTCGCTTATGGAAGCACCGAAAAAAATTTACAAATTAAATTTGGATTTCTAACAAAAAACTAAGGGGACACGTATTTTTTAGTTTTTTTCTAGCTATCTTAGTTTCCAAGAAAAAGTCGTTATCCATATAAGTAGAGGGAAAATGGCGGTTCTGGCGTACCTAAATTGTGCCAGAACCAAACACCTCCAAATCTGACCGGGTAATCATCGAGTTCAACGAAGCTGTAAGCCATACCCATCAGCACCATTCTACCCCCACCTATCATTGAATTTGACGAGGCTGAAATCCGCACCATCACAAAAAAAAGAGGAATCGTTTTAAAAGATCTAAAGATTTAAAAGATTTAAATCGGTATAGATATACTCAGATCTCAGAACTGTTAAATAATCATTTTGTTCAGAATAATGTTTGAAATAAATAGGTTTATGACAAAGATGTTTAAAATAAACAACAGACTAAAGGGTTTTTTTAAGCGTATACTTATTTTTTTCGAAAAGTGAGTTTAAAAAAGCACTCACACAAAACAAATAGGGTGAAGGGACCGGTAATTTAGAGCTTAAGAAAAAATTCGAGTTTCGTTTAGAATATCTTCCGTTATTTTGGCTCCAGGTGTTGGTTGGTACAATTGTGCCGCTCCTTTAGATTGTATTATGTACTCAGTAAATTCGATTTTTATGTCAACCAAAAATTCTTACTTTTTTTAAAGTATTTCAATGACACGGTGATTGACATACCGAATTTTCGGCGGTACCAGTGTTTGACATGGGGTGGGACCAGTGATTGACAACAAGTACATTCCTGAAACGACCTAAAAAATTCAAAATACCTAAATCACTGTTCCACTTAGATTTTTAACAAAAAAATCAGTCTTATTCATAATTAATAACAATCAGTTTTTAAATTGGCCTACCTAAATAATGTAATATTTTTCAAAATTACGCTTTTTCATGCAATTATTGACGATCAACCCTTCTACAACTATCCTTCCAGAGAGTTTTAATTTCGTTCAAACCTTCTAGGGCATCTGCGTCATTTAATTATCGAGAAACTTCATTATACAAAACGTTCAAACTGGTATTGGTTACTTTGGCTCAAGAAACAGTTCGCTTAACCTTCCTGCAATGATAGGATGACGGTTCCGGAATGCTTTCTACCAAGATTTACCCGGTAGGTTATTACTGAAAAGGTTAGGTATATCTAGTTTTTTAATAAGTTGCCATACACTCAACAGTAGAAGGCTTATAGTGATGGGAAACCCAGCACTGGCAACGACGGGATCCACAAAACTAAAAAAAAATCCTCTTTCGCAGAGGAGAGTACTGTACATGGCTCCATTCGTCTGCTGACCGTAGATGTACGATACTATAGCCGTAAACTATAGTATACTACTCAGTAAAACTGAGTTTGTAAGAGCACAAAGTTTCATACGAATAATCTGTTCTTTACTGCGGGAATTATAAGGGTCCCATTTCACAGCAAAACCACGACCCAAAAAAATTTCAACTCTCAATACCTTCTCAACTAATGGATCTGTACTCAATAAAACTATAGTATACTACTCAGTAAAACTGAGTTTGTAAGAGCACAAAGTTTCATACGAATAATCTGTTCTTTACTGCGGGAATTATAAGGGTCCCATTTCACAGCAAAACCACGACCCAAAAAAATTTCAACTCTCAATACCTTCTCAACTAATGGATCTGTACTCAATAAAAATATAGTATACTACTCAATAAAACAGAGTGAGTAAGAGCACAAAATTTCACACGAATAATCTGTTTTTTACTGTGGGATATATAAGGGCCCCATTTCACAGCAAAACCACGACCCAAAAAAATTTCAACTCTCAATACCTTCTCAACTAATGGATCTGTACTCAATAAAACTATAGTATACTACTCAATAAAACAGAGTGTGTAAGAGCACAAAATTTCACACGAATAATCTGTTGTTTACTGTGGGATATATAAGGGCCCCATTTCACAGCAAAACCATGACCCAAAAAAATTTCAACTCTCAATATCTTTTCAACTAATGGATCTGTACTCATGAAAACTATAGCATACTACTCAGTAAAACAGAGTGTGTAAGAGCACAAACTTTCATACGAATAATCTGTTGTTTACTGTGGGAGTTATAAGGGCCCCATTTCACAGCAAAACCATGACCCAAAAAAATTTCAACTCTCAATATCTTCTCAACTAATAGATCTGTACTCAAGAAAACTTTAGCATACTACTCAGTAAAACAGAGTGTGTAAGAGAACAAACTTTCATACGAATAATCTGTTGTTTACTGTGGGAGTTATAAGGGCCCCATTTCACAGCAAAACCATGACCCAAAAAAATTTCAACTCTCAATATCTACTCAACTAATGGATCCGTATTCAAGAAAACTTTAGCATACTACTCAGTAAAACAGAGTGTGTAAGAGCAGAAACATTCATACGAATAATCTGTTGTTTACTGTGGGAGTTATAAGGGCCCCATTTCACAGCAAAACCATGACCCAAAAAAATTTCAAATCTCAATATCTTTTCAACTAATGGATCCGTACTCATGAAAACTATAGCATACTACTCAGTAAAACAGAGTGTGTAAGAGCACAAACTTTCATACGAATAATCTGTTGTTTACTGTGGGAGTTATAAGGGCCCCGTTTCACAGCAAAACCATGAACCAAAATAATTTCAGCTCTCAATATCTAATCAACTAATGGATCCGTACTCATGAATACTATAGCATACTACTCAGTAAAACAGAGTGTGTAAGAGCACAAACTTTCATACGAATAATCTGTTGTTTACTGTGGGAGTTATAAGGGCCCCATTTCACAGCAAAACCATGACCCAAAAAAATTTCAACTCTCAATATCTTCTCAACTAATAGATCTGTACTCAAGAAAACTTTAGCATACTACTCAGTAAAACAGAGTGTGTAAGAGTACAAACTTTCATACGAATAATCTGTTGTTTACTGTGGGAGTTATAAGGGCCCCATTTCACAGCAAAACCATGACCCAAAAAAATTTCAACTCTCAATATCTACTCAACTAATGGATCCGTATTCAAGAAAACTTTAGCATACTACTCAGTAAAACAGAGTGTGTAAGAGCAGAAACATTCATACGAATAATCTGTTGTTTACTGTGGGAGTTATAAGGGCCCCATTTCACAGCAAAACCATGACCCAAAAAAATTTCAAATCTCAATATCTTTTCAACTAATGGATCCGTACTCATGAAAACTATAGCATACTACTCAGTAAAACAGAGTGTGTAAGAGCACAAACTTTCATACGAATAATCTGTTGTTTACTGTGGGAGTTATAAGGGCCCCGTTTCACAGCAAAACCATGAACCAAAATAATTTCAGCTCTCAATATCTAATCAACTAATGGATCCGTACTCATGAATACTATAGCATACTACTCAGTAAAACAGAGTGTGTAAGAGCACAAACTTTCATACGAATAATCTGTTGTTTACTGTGGGAGTTATAAGGGCCCCATTTCACAGCAAAACCATGACCCAAAAAAATTTCAACTCTCAATATCTTCTCAACTAATAGATCTGTACTCAAGAAAACTTTAGCATACTACTCAGTAAAACAGAGTGTGTAAGAGTACAAACTTTCATACGAATAATCTGTTGTTTACTGTGGGAGTTATAAGGGCCCCATTTCACAGCAAAACCATGACCCAAAAAAATTTCAACTGTCAATATCTACTCAACTAATGGATCTTTACTCATGAAAACTATAGCATACTACTCAGTAGAACAGAGTGTGTAAGAGCACAAACTTTCATACGAATAATCTGTTGTTTACTGTGGGAGTTATAAGGGCCCTATTTCACAGCAAAACCATGACCCAATAAAATTTCAAATCTCAATATCTTTTCAACTAATGGATCCGTACTCATGAAAACTATAGCATACTACTCAGTAAAACAGAGTGTGTAAGAGCACAAACTTTCATACGAATAATCTGTTGTTTACTGTGGGAGTTATATGGGCCCCGTTTCACAGCAAAACCATGAACCAAAATAATTTCAGCTCTCAATATCTAATCAACTAATGGATCCGTACTCATGAATACTATAGCATACTACTCAGTAAAACAGAGTGTGTAAGAGCACAAACTTTCATACGAATAATCTGTTGTTTACTGTGGGAGTTATAAGGGCCTCATTTCACAGCAAAACCATGACCCAAAAAAATTTCAACTCTCAATATCTTCTCAACTAATAGATCTGTACTCAAGAAAACTTTAGCATACTACTCAGTAAAACAGAGTGTGTAAGAGTACAAACTTTCATACGAATAATCTGTTGTTTACTGTGGGAGTTATAAGGGCCCCATTTCACAGCAAAACCATGACCCAAAAAAATTTCAACTGTCAATATCTACTCAACTAATGGATCTTTACTCATGAAAACTATAGCATACTACTCAGTAGAACAGAGTGTGTAAGAGCACAAACTTTCATACGAATAATCTGTTGTTTACTGTGGGAGTTATAAGGGCCCCATTTCACAGCAAAACCATGACCCAAAAAAATTTCAGCTCTCAATATCTAATCAACTAATGGATCCGTACTCATGAATACTATAGCATACTACTCAGTAAAACAGAGTGTGTAAGAGCACAAACTTTCATACGAATAATCTGTTGTTTACTGTGGGAGTTATAAGGGCCCCATTTCACAGCAAAACCATGACCCAAAAAAATTTCAACTCTCAATATCTACTCAACTAATGGATCATTACTCAAGAAAACTATAGCATACTACTCAGTAAAACAGAGTGTGTAAGAGTACAAACTTTCAAACGAATAATCTGTTGTTTACTGTGGGAGTTATAAGGGCCCCATTTCACAGCAAAACCATGACCCAAAAAAATTTCAACTCTCAATAACGTCTCAACTAATGGATCTGTACTCAATAAAAATATAGTATACTACCCAGTAAAACTGAGTGTGTAAGAGCACAAAATTTCACAAGAATAATCTGTTGTTTACTGTGGGATATATAAGGGCCCCATTTCACAGCAAAACCATGACCCAAAAAAATTTCAACTCTCAATATCTTCTCAACTAATGGATCTGTTCTCAAGAAAACTATAGTATACTACTCAGTAAAACAGAGTGTGTAAGACCACAGAATTTCATAAGAATAATCTGTTGTTTACTGTGGGAAATATAAGGGCCCCATTTCACAGCAAAACCAGGACCCAAAAAAATTTCAACTCTCAATATCTACTCAACTAATGGATCATTACTCAAGAAAACTATAGCATACTACTCAGTAAAACAGAGTGTGTAAGAGTACAAACTTTCATACGAATAATCTGTTGTTTACTGTGGGAGTTATAAGGGCCCCATTTCACAGGAAAACCATGACCCAAAAAAATTTCAACTCTCAATATCTACTCAACTAATAGATCTTTACTCAAGAAAACTATAGCATACTACTCAGTAGAACAGAGTGTGTAAGAGCACAAACTTTCATACAAATAATCTGTTGTTTACTGTGGGAGTTATAAGGGCCCCATTTCACAGCAAAACCATGACCCAAAAAAATTTTAACTCTCAATATCGTCTCAACTAATGGATCTGTACTCAATAAAAATATAGTATACTACCCAGTAAAACTGAGTGTGTAAGAGCACAAAATTTCACAAGAATAATCTGTTGTTTACTGTGGGATATATAAGGGCCCCATTTCACAGCAAAACCATGACCCAAAAAAATTTCAACTCTCAATATCTTCTCAACTAATGGATCTGTTCTCAAGAAAACTATATTACACTACTCAGTAAAACAGAGTGTGTAAGACCACAGAATTTCATAAGAATAATCTGTTGTTTACTGTGGGAAATATAAGGGCCCAAATTCACAGCAAACCATGACCCAAAAAAATTTCAACTCTCAATATCATCTCAACTAATAGATCTGTACTCAAGAAAACTTTAGCATACTACTCAGTAAAACAGAGTGTGTAAGAGAACAAACTTTCATACGAATAATCTGTTGTTTACTGTGGGAGTTATAAGGGCCCCATTTCACAGCAAAACCATGACCCAAAAAAATTTCAACTCTCAATATCTACTCAACTAATGGATCCGTATTCAAGAAAACTTTAGCATACTACTCAGTAAAACAGAGTGTGTAAGAGCACAAACATTCATACGAATAATCTGTTGTTTACTGTGGGAGTTATAAGGGCCCCATTTCAACAGCAAAACCATGACCCAAAAAAATTTCAACTCTCAATATCTTCTCAACTAATGCATCTGTTCTCAAGAAAACTATATCATACTACTCAGTAAAACCGAGTGTGTAAGACAACAGAATTTCATACGAATAATCTGCTCTTTACTGTGGGAGTTATAAGGGGCCCCATTTTACAGCAAAACCATGACCCAAAAAAATTTCAACTCTCAATATCTTCTCAACTATTGGATCTGTTCTCAAGAAAACTATAGTATACTACTCAGTAAAACAGAGGGTGTAAGAGCACGAATCTTCATACGAATAATCTGTTGTTTACAGTGGGATTTATAAGGGCCCAATTTCACAGCAAAACCATGACCCAAAAAAATTTCAACTCTCAATATCTTCTCAAGTAATGGATCTGTTCTCAAGAAAACTATAGCATACTACTCAGTAAAACCGAGTGTGTAAGTGCACGAATCTTCATAAAAATAATCTGTTGTTTACAGTGGGATTTATAAGGGCCCAATTTCACAGCAAAACCATGACCCAAAAAAATTTCAGCTCTCAATATCTAATCAACTAATGGATCCGTACTCATGAATACTATAGCATACTACTCAGTAAAACAGAGTGTGTAAGAGAACAAACTTTCATACGAATAATCTGTTGTTTACTGTGGGAGTTATAAGGGCCCCATTTCACAGCAAAACCATGACCCAAAAAAATTTCAACTCTTAATATCTTCTCAACTAATGGATCTATATTCAAGAAAACTATAGTATACTACTCAGTAAAACCGAGTGTGTAAGAGCACAAAATTTCATACGAATAATCTGCTCTTTACTGTGGGAGTTATAAGGGGCCCCATTTTACAGCAAAACCATGACCCAAAAAAATTTCAACTCTCAATATCTTCTCAACTAATGGATCTGTTCTCAAGAAAACTATAGTATACTACTCAGTAAAACAGAGTGTGTAAGAGCACGAATCTTCTTACCAATAATCTGTTGTTTACAGTGGGATTTATTAGGGCCCAATTTCACAGCAAAACCATGACCCAAAAAAATTTCAACTCTCAATATCTTCTCAACTAATGGATCTGTTCTCAAGAAAACTATAGCATACTACTCAGTAAAACCGAGTGTGTAAGACAACAGAATTTCATACGAATAATCTGTTGTTTACTGTGGGAATTATAAGGGCCCAAATTCACAGCAAAACCATGACCCAAAAAAATTTCAACTCTCAATATCTTCTCAACTAATGGATCCGTACTCATGAAAACTATAGCATACTACTCAGTAAAACAGAGTGTGTTAGGCACAAACTTTCACACGAATAATCTGTTGTTTACTGTGGGATATATAAGGGCCCCATTTCACAGCAAAACGATGACCCAAAAAAATTTCAACTCTCAATATCTACTCAACTAATGGATCCGTATTCAAGAAAACTTTAGCATACTACTCAGTAAAACAGAGTGTGTAAGAGCACAAACATTCATACGAATAATCTGTTGTTTACTGTGGGAGTTATAAGGGCCCCATTTCACAGCAAAACCATGACCCAAAAAAATTTCAACTCTCAATATCTTCTCAACTAATGGATCTGTTCTCAAGAAAACTATAGTATACTACTCAGTAAAACAGAGTGTGTAAGAGCACGAATCTTCATAAAAATAATCTGTTGTTTACAGTGGGATTTATAAGGGCCCAATTTCACAGCAAAACCATGACCCAAAAAAATTCCAACTCTCAATATCTTCTCAACTAATGGATCTGTTCTCAAGAAAACTATATCATACTACTCAGTAAGAGTGTGTAAGACAACAGAATTTCATACGAATAATCTGTTGTTTACTGTGGGAATTATAAGGGCCCAAATTCACAGCAAAACTATGACCCAAAAAAATTTCAACTCTTAATATCTTTTCAACTAATGGATCTATATTCAAGAAAACTATAGTATACTACTCAGTAAAACCGAGTGTGTAAGAGCACAATATTTCATACGAATAATCTGCTCTTTACTGTGGGAGTTATAAGGGGCCCCATTTTACAGCAAAACCATGACCCAAAAAAATTTCAACTCTCAATATCTTCTCAACTAATGGATCTGTTCTCAAGAAAACTATAGCATACTACTCAGTAAAACAGAGTGTGTAAGAGCACGAATCTTCATAAAAATAATCTGTTGTTTACTGTGCGATTTATAAGGGCCCAATTTCACAGCAAAACCATGACCCAAAAAAATTTCAACTCTCAATATCTTCTCAACTAATGGATCTGTTCTCAAGAAAACTATATCGTACTACTCAGTAAGAGTGTGTAAGACAACAGAATTTCATACGAATAATCTGTTGTTTACTGTGGGAATTATAAGGGCCCAAATTCACAGCAAAACCATGACCCAAAAAAATTTCAACTCTTAATATCTTCTCAACTAATGGATCTATATTCAAGAAAACTATAGTATACTACTCAGTAAAACCGAGTGTGTAAGAGCACAAAATTTCATACGAATAATCTGCTCTTTACTGTAGGAGTTATAAGGGGCCCCATTTTACAGCAAAACCATGACCCAAAAAAATTTCAACTCTCAATATCTTCTCAACTAATGGATCTGTTCTCAAGAAAACTATAGTATACTACTCAGTAAAACAGAGTGTGTAAGAGCACGAATCTTCATACCAATAATCTGTTGTTTACAGTGGGATTTATAAGGGCCCAATTTCACAGCAAAACCATGACCCAAAAAAATTTCAACTCTCAATATCTTCTCAACTAATGGATCTGTTCTCAAGAAAACTATAGCATACTACTCAGTAAAACCGAATGTGTAAGTGCACGAATCTTCATAAAAATAATCTGTTGTTTACAGTGGGATTTATAAGGGCCCAATTTCACAGCAAAACCATGACCCAAAAAAAATTTCAGCTCTCAATATCTAATCAACTAATGGATCCGTACTCATGAATACTATAGCATACTACTCAGTAAAACAGAGTGTGTAAGAGCAGAAACTTTCATACGAATATTCTGTTGTTTACTGTGGGAGTTATAAGGGCCCCATTTCACAGTAAAACCATGACCCAAAAAAATTTCAACTCTTAATATCTTCTCAACTAATGGATCTATATTCAAGAAAACTATAGTATACTACTCAGTAAAACCGAGTGTGTAAGAGCACAAAATTTCATACGAATAATCTGCTCTTTACTGTGGGAGTTATAAGGGGCCCCATTTTACAGCAAAACCATGACCCAAAAAAATTTCAACTCTCAATATCTTCTCAACTAATGGACCTTTTCTCAAGAAAACTATAGTATACTACTCAGTAAAACCGAGTGTGTAAGAGCACAAAATTTCATACGAATAATCTGCTCTTTACTGTGGGAGTTATAAGGGGCCCCATTTTACAGCAAAACCATGACCCAAAAAAATTTCAACTCTCAATATCTTCTCAACTAATGGATCTGTTCTCAACAAAACTATAGTATACTACTCAGTAAAACAGAGTGTGTAAGACCACAGAATTTCATAAGAATAATCTGTTGTTTACTGCGGGAATTATAAGGGCCCAAATTCACAGCAAAACCATGACCCAAAAAAATTTCAACTCTCAATATCTTTTCAACTAATGGATCCGTACTCATGAAAACTATAGCATACTACTCAGTAAAACAGAGTGTGTTAGAGCACAAACTTTCACACGAATAATCTGTTGTTTACTGTGGGATATATAAGGGCCCCATTTCACACCAAAACCATGACCCAAAAAAATTTCAACTCTGAATATCTTCTCAACTAATGGATCTGTTCTCAAGAAAAGTATAGTATACTACTCAGTAAAACAGAGTGTGTAAGACCACAGAATTTCATAAGAATAATCTGTTGTTTACTGTGGGAATTATAAGGGCCCAAATTCACAGCAAACCATAACCCAAAAAAATTTCAACTCTCAATATCATCTCAACTAATAGATCTGTACTCAAGAAAACTTTAGCATACTACTCAGTAAAAAAGAGTGTGTAAGAGAACAAACTTTCATACGAATAATCTGTTGTTTACTGTGGGAGTTATAAGGGCCCCATTTCACAGCAAAACCATGACCCAAAAAAATTTCAACTCTCAATATCTACTCAACTAATGGATCCGTATTCAAGAAAACTTTAGCATACTACTCAGTAAAACAGAGTGTGTAAGAGCACAAACATTCATACGAATAATCTGTTGTTTACTGTGGGAGTTATAAGGGCCCCATTTCACAGCAAAACCATGACCCAAAAAAATTTCAACTCTCAATATCTTCCCAACTAATAGATCTGTACTCAAGAAAACTTTAGCATACTACTCAGTAAAACAGAGTGTGTAAGAGAACAAACTTTCATACGAATAATCTGTTGTTTACTGTGGGAGTTATAAGGGCCTAATTTCACAGCGAAACCATGACCCAAAAAAATTTCAACTCTCAATATCTTCTCAACTAATGGATCTGTACTCAATAAAACTATAGTATACTACCCAGTAAAACTGAGTGTGTAAGAGCACAAAATTTCACACGAATAATCTGTTGTTTACTGTGGGATATATAAGGGCCCCATTTCACAGCAAAACCATGACCCAAAAAAATTTGAACTCTCAATATCTTCTCAACTAATGGATCTGTTCTCAAGAAAACTATATTATACTACTCAGTAAAACAGAGTGTGTAAGAGCACGAAACTTCATACCAATAATCTGTTGTTTACAGTGGGATTTATAAGGGCCCAATTTCACAGCAAAACCATGACCCAAAAAAATTTCAACTCTCAATATCTTCTCAACTAATGGATCTGTTCTCAAGAAAACTATAGCATACTACTCAGTAAAACAGAGTGTGTAAGAGCACGAATCTTCATAAAAATAATCTGTTGTTTACTGTGGGATTTATAAGGGCCCAATTTCACAGCAAAACCATGACCCAAAAAAATTTCAACTCTCAATATCTTCTCAACTAATGGATCTGTTCTCAAGAAAACTATATCGTACTACTCAGTAAGAGTGTGTAAGACAACAGAATTTCATACGAATAATCTGTTGTTTACTGTGGGAATTATAAGGGCCCAAATTCACAGCAAAACCATGACCCAAAAAAATTTCAACTCTTAATATCTTCTCAACTAATGGATCTATATTCAAGAAAACTATAGTATACTACTCAGTAAAACCGAGTGTGTAAGAGCACAAAATTTCATACGAATAATCTGCTCTTTACTGTAGGAGTTATAAGGGGCCCCATTTTACAGCAAAACCATGACCCAAAAAAATTTCAACTCTCAATATCTTCTCAACTAATGGATCTGTTCTCAAGAAAACTATAGTATACTACTCAGTAAAACAGAGTGTGTAAGAGCACGAATCTTCATACCAATAATCTGTTGTTTACAGTGGGATTTATAAGGGCCCAATTTCACAGCAAAACCATGACCCAAAAAAATTTCAACTCTCAATATCTTCTCAACTAATGGATCTGTTCTCAAGAAAACTATAGCATACTACTCAGTAAAACCGAGTGTGTAAGTGCACGAATCTTCATAAAAATAATCTGTTGTTTACAGTGGGATTTATAAGGGCCCAATTTCACAGCAAAACCATGACCCAAAAAAAATTTCAGCTCTCAATATCTAATCAACTAATGGATCCGTACTCATGAATACTATAGCATACTACTCAGTAAAACAGAGTGTGTAAGAGCAGAAACTTTCATACGAATATTCTGTTGTTTACTGTGGGAGTTATAAGGGCCCCATTTCACAGCAAAACCATGACCCAAAAAAATTTCAACTCTTAATATCTTCTCAACTAATGGATCTATATTCAAGAAAACTATAGTATACTACTCAGTAAAACCGAGTGTGTAAGAGCACAAAATTTCATACGAATAATCTGCTCTTTACTGTGGGAGTTATAAGGGGCCCCATTTTACAGCAAAACCATGACCCAAAAAAATTTCAACTCTCAATATCTTCTCAACTAATGGACCTTTTCTCAAGAAAACTATAGTATACTACTCAGTAAAACCGAGTGTGTAAGAGCACAAAATTTCATACGAATAATCTGCTCTTTACTGTGGGAGTTATAAGGGGCCCCATTTTACAGCAAAACCATGACCCAAAAAAATTTCAACTCTCAATATCTTCTCAACTAATGGATCTGTTCTCAACAAAACTATAGTATACTACTCAGTAAAACAGAGTGTGTAAGACCACAGAATTTCATAAGAATAATCTGTTGTTTACTGCGGGAATTATAAGGGCCCAAATTCACAGCAAAACCATGACCCAAAAAAATTTCAACTCTCAATATCTTTTCAACTAATGGATCCGTACTCATGAAAACTATAGCATACTACTCAGTAAAACAGAGTGTGTTAGAGCACAAACTTTCACACGAATAATCTGTTGTTTACTGTGGGATATATAAGGGCCCCATTTCACAGCAAAACCATGACCCAAAAAAATTTCAACTCTGAATATCTTCTCAACTAATGGATCTGTTCTCAAGAAAAGTATAGTATACTACTCAGTAAAACAGAGTGTGTAAGACCACAGAATTTCATAAGAATAATCTGTTGTTTACTGTGGGAATTATAAGGGCCCAAATTCACAGCAAACCATGACCCAAAAAAATTTCAACTCTCAATATCATCTCAACTAATAGATCTGTACTCAAGAAAACTTTAGCATACTACTCAGTAAAAAAGAGTGTGTAAGAGAACAAACTTTCATACGAATAATCTGTTGTTTACTGTGGGAGTTATAAGGGCCCCATTTCACAGCAAAACCATGACCCAAAAAAATTTCAACTCTCAATATCTACTCAACTAATGGATCCGTATTCAAGAAAACTTTAGCATACTACTCAGTAAAACAGAGTGTGTAAGAGCACAAACATTCATACGAATAATCTGTTGTTTACTGTGGGAGTTATAAGGGCCCCATTTCACAGCAAAACCATGACCCAAAAAAATTTCAACTCTCAATATCTTCCCAACTAATAGATCTGTACTCAAGAAAACTTTAGCATACTACTCAGTAAAACAGAGTGTGTAAGAGAACAAACTTTCATACGAATAATCTGTTGTTTACTGTGGGAGTTATAAGGGCCTAATTTCACAGCGAAACCATGACCCAAAAAAATTTCAACTCTCAATATCTTCTCAACTAATGGATCTGTACTCAATAAAACTATAGTATACTACCCAGTAAAACTGAGTGTGTAAGAGCACAAAATTTCACACGAATAATCTGTTGTTTACTGTGGGATATATAAGGGCCCCATTTCACAGCAAAACCATGACCCAAAAAAATTTGAACTCTCAATATCTTCTCAACTAATGGATCTGTTCTCAAGAAAACTATATTATACTACTCAGTAAAACAGAGTGTGTAAGAGCACGAAACTTCATACCAATAATCTGTTGTTTACAGTGGGATTTATAAGGGCCCAATTTCACAGCAAAACCATGACCCAAAAAAATTTCAACTCTCAATATCTTCTCAACTAATGGATCTGTTCTCAAGAAAACTATAGCATACTACTCAGTAAAACCGAGTGTGTAAGACAACAGAATTTATAAGAATAATCTGTGGTTTACTGCGGGAATTATAAGGGCCCAAATTCACAGCAAAGCCATGACCCAAAAAAATTTCAGCTCTCAATATCTAATCAACTAATGGATCCGTACTCAAGAAAACTTTAGCATACTACTCAGTAAAACAGAGTGTGTAAGAGTACAAACTTTCATACGAATAATCTGTTGTTTACTGTGGGAGTTATAAGGGCCCCATTTCACAGCAAAACCATGACCCAAAAAAATTTCAACTCTCTATATCTTCTCAACTAATGGATACGTACTCAAGAAAACTATAGCATGCTACTCAGTGAAGCAGAGTGTGTAAGAGCACAAACTATCATACGAATAATCTGTTGTTTACTGTGGGAGTTATAAGGGCCCCATTTCACAGCAAAACCATGACCCAAAAAATTTCAACTCTCAATATCTACTCACCTAACGGATCGGTACTCAAGAAAACTATAGCATACTACTTAGTAAGACAGGGTGTGTATGAGCACAAACATTCATACGAATAATCTGTTGTTTACTGCGGGAGTAATAAGGGCCCCATTTCACAGCAAAACCATGACCCTAAAATGTTTCAACTCTCAATATGTACTCAACTAATGGATCCGTACGCAAGAAAACTATATCATATAACTTATAACTCAGTAAAGTGTAGTATATAAGTGAACAAATTTTCATGCCAATTATGTGTTGTTAACTGCGGGAGGTTGTTTTAGGTCAAGGAACATCAATTAGTAAAGCTGCTAAAAAACTCGAATTTTTTCTTAAGCTCTAAATTACCGGTCCCTTCACCCTATTTGTTTTTTGTAAGTGCTTTTTTAAACTCATTTTTCGAAAAAAATAAGCATACGTTTTAAAAAACCCTTTAGTTTGTTGTTTATTTTAAACTGCGCTGTCATAAACCTATTTCTTTGAAACATTATTCTGAACAAATTTATTATTTAACAATTCTGAGATCTGAGAATATCTATACCGATTTAAATCTTTTTTTTGTGATGGTGCGGATTTCCGCCTCGTCAAATTTAATGATAGGTGGGGGTAGAATGGTGCTGATGGGTATGGCTTACAGCTTCGTTGTACTCGATGATTACCCGGTCAGATTTGGAGGTGTTTTGATCTGGCACTATTTAGGTGCGCCAGAACCGCCATTTTCCCTCTACTCATATAGCTTGGGACACCCTGTATATTATTAAAAATCCAAACTATTAACAGTTAAAAAGAAAAACCTTAAAGTAACTAAACTACACTAAATTACTCTGTACACTTGAGTTAACAAAATTCAACTGAATGTTATTTTAGAAATTTTTAATTTTAATCGATTGTGTATCGTTCTTCTTCTTAGCCATCATAAAAGAAATGATTGCGTTCCAATCTAATTCTGTTTTGTGTTTTTACTGTAAATACACTTTTTGAGGTTTTATGTGTCCAAAAGATAATTTTCATAAGTTTGAACGCACTCCCGTCTCTCTTGCTGTGGGAAGATATTTCCAGTTTTGGGGGAGCTTTTTCTCGAAAACTGCTACTATGGATTTTTTAAATATAGAGTAGTTACTTCTGTGCACGGTTATGTAGAGCAGTATCAATTTTTATGTATGTATTCTAAATCAAGAGTGAGAGATTTTCTTAATGTGTTAGTAGTGTAAAACGTACAGATAAATGAATGATAAAAGAGTGGTCGGGGAAATTTGAGTGTAAACACAATTACTAACATGGAGCAGGAGTATTGAGTGTACAAATAGGTGAAAGGGTCAAATGGGCGATCTTGTTCAGTAGTAGCGGGAACAAGGGGCCCGCCAATGTGTGGCGGGAGAGGCAGCAAGGATGGCGGTAGTTGTGTTGTTAATTGTTTTAATAAAGATATAAATCAAACAGGCAGAGGCTAGTTTGTAGTTGTCAGAGTGGTTAGAGGAGTTCTAGTTAGGCATGCAGGAGGACCACTCTCTACTATCTGGGCGACCACTACGCCCAAGGTAGTAGAGGTGTTGAAAAGTTTTGAGCTCCTTATGATTTATCAGTTATACACTACTAGTAGTGTCGGCGAGCAGCACCAGAGTGTGCACAGCGCCCCACCTCGCTGGCGGTATATTAATATAACGTCAGCGCCAGAGATGCAGCCAAGACAAACGAGCCCAATACCGCCTTTGACTTAATAACGGTGGAGCTCCCAGTCGCCGATAGAACCTCTACCTTACTAACTCCACCTTGTTCCTGCTACCTGCCTTTCATTCTTCTTTCTCTGCTTCGCCAGGTACACATCTCTGCACTTACCATCAGTAGCAACTCCATCTATCGATGATCTTTATCCCTCTATACTCTATTGCGACATACTTGGGTCAAATTCTGTCTTTGTTGCTTCTCTTTTTATACCGATTCAAATAATTTATGGTCGGTCCTAATTAAATTAACAAATGTTTTTTTTTGTTTTCTTTTTTTGGCATTGGCTTTCGCCATACAGCCAGCATCGTCTAGGTGCTTATCACTAGAATATCACTCACTCTCCAGTCTTACTTATAAATACATTCGCGTCACACATTCATCCCTCTACTCTATACAATTATTTACATAAACTACAACTAATGGATGGATCAGTACTCTATATTCCTGCCATCCTTATAGCTTAACCGAAATTAAAATCACGTAATCCTTCTCTAATCATTTTCTTCCATTCATTCTATAACTTTTAAATACATTCATATTTCATTGCTAGCTCTGCTATAGACTTAAGCACATATATGTTGGTGGAGAATATTATGTCTTCGTAGCGAAATGGTGCATCTAAATACCTGTATAAGTCGTCAAACATTCGTTTCCTTTCTACCACATAACGTGGACATATTATTATATGTTTGAAATCCTCCTCCTCATTGCAATCTACGCAAAGAGGAGAGAGGACCTTTTGTTGATCCTGTGTAGATACGATCCGCACACCGCGTGGTTCGCTCTCAGCCTGCTTATATTGTCGTAACAACCCATTTATTAGTGACAGTTCCCCTTAAACCATGGTTGTCTAGGTAACTGATCAGCCATAGTTTTATAGAATCTTCCTTTATTACCATTACTGTTAATCTGTCTGCCATTTTTGTAGTGCTGCTTTTGCAATTATACACTTGATATCGGTGTGGGGTAATTTATAGTTAGCCATTTCCCCCACTATTGGTGGCTTAACAAATGTTGAATTTCAGTTTAGTTGCAAAAATTATAATAATAGTCTTACTTATTTTATTTATTGCAGCAGAATGTTCTACGATACATCAGATGTTTGTAGAGTGATAAGCATCATCAACTTAGAAATATATAAAACTTTGGAGCATGTCCCTAGATGATGATTTGAAGCAGATAACGTGTAATTGGTTGGAAGAATGAAAGTTAGTCCGGTAGTGCAGGTTGAAGTAGATTTATATGAATGAATGATGAAAAAGATGATGAAGTAGAGACAATGTAAGGCGTCCATTCTGTTGCAGAGCATTCACTCCACAAATCATGTCTCTTTGACAACACTACCACTGAGACCCCAGTATACTGGACTAACAACCAAATACAAACCCCACATTTACAACGTACACTTATAAAAATATCTGTGTAATAATGGTAGGAAGGTTGCAGCGCTGTTACAACATAGCCAAGTAAATATGTTTATTATATGTTTCCGACCAGCTTAATGTACCTGGGAGTGATGGAACCAGCTACCATACTACTCATGGATTGTACCGGTCATTCATTTCTTCTCACACTACCAACACTTTCATTCACTTTTATATGTTCTGCATCATCCAGCCGCATCATTATCTTCATCCTCGTACGTGTATACAATCATCTTTATATAACCTTCACACTGGTCTACTTATTTACAAAATTTCTTTAAAAAAAATAATATATTACGATATCGACTGGACTACTTTATTTTCAAAAAAAATATAGTCGTATTTTTTATTCGTCTCATGATTTGGAAATTTTCTAAAATAATTGAAAGTTCAATAAAGGAAAATAATTTATTAATTATGAATATTAAATAACTACTTCTATTTATACCTGTTTTAAGCATAATTTACAATAGAGAAATTGAAGGATGAAAGAAGTTGTTTTGAAATTAGAAGCGTTGGTTAGGAAGGCTTCAAAGAACTAATGGCTATAGAATGAGCTGGACTTGAGACTTCAAAACGCGTATTTTCGAAGAAAACTCGATATTTGAATCGATCGCAATACTTTAAAGCCTATTTTTTCAGGTCAGCTTTACGTCCCTACCTATACATCAATTGTAATAACTACTGTCGAGCCTCCCATAAAGGACACTCTCACTAGCGACCACCTCCATTTACGGACAGTTTTTGGATTTCCCCGTTTTACCCCTATACACTTTTTGTATAAAAGAACCTCCGTCTAACTGTCACACTACATAGCGACCGCGGACATTGATTTTGGGGAACGGATTATATATTTAACCTCCCACCAACGATCACCTTATTCTTAAAAGTTCGTTTGACGCGGTGATAAAAAGAATTATCCCCTCTCAAGTTTTTGTTTTTTTCTAAAGTTTTCTATATAAGCTCCATTCATCTTGTACCATTTTAATCATTTTTCAATATTACTTTTGACGTACAATATTATTTTTTCCGATATGTCTCCCAAACGAAAGTGGTTAACTCTAGAAGAGAAAATAAATGTGTTGGAAGATTTTGCAAAAACCAAAACGAGCCATCGTCAACTTACCGAAAGGTTTGTTCTATTTTTCTAATAATAGATGATAATTTTACCATAAATTATTATTGTTATGAATAAATGTGTTGATTATTATAAAAATTATTAATTAAATCGATATGTAGTTTTTTGATAAATTTTTTGGATAATTAAGAGAAATTTGATGCATATCATATAGCTAAATAATTATGCAATTATGTACGTTTTTAAATCTATTAATAATAAACAATTTTTAAATAGATGTTTGGAAAAAACCCATATTTTTTCATTATGAAACTTGCCAACCTCCTTCTAACGGCCACCTCCAAACAGCGGCCACTTTGCTTTCCCCCGCCAGTGTTCGTTATTGAGAGGTTCGACTGTACTTCATTTTAACTAGTATAGTTAGAGAATGTCTAATCTGAACTTGTTATTATGTAAAGCAAATTAGATGTGATATTTTATAAATTTTAAGTATCTAGAATAAGTGTCTACAATCCTAAGAGAGGTTGTCTTGCAAGTCAAGATTATTTTTGCTAATTTTGTCCGCTAGAGTCTCTAGTTGACAATCAGCTGAATGTCATTTATCTCATCATTATCGCACTTGATGGATTTTTAAACGCGTCACATGTTGGTGTCGGCAGAATGTGTCTCTTCTAACGATGGGAAACAGATCTAACACCCCCGGACGGGGTTTCCAGTGGGGGGCCCGCTTAAAGTAGTCATAGATGTTGCCGGCGGCGTCAGTATGGAGGCAGATTAAAGTCATATTAAGTGACAGTGGCGTAGAGCGGATGCACAATGAAGGCGAGGGAATTGCGCAGGGCCTTATTATCACACATTTGTTCTTGCCCCAACTGACACACAAAGTCTCCCCCATGGGTATCAATGTAATCACACTGCTTTTTACCTACAACTGGCGCACACTTACTCTAGAAAATTAGCTCATATCCTTTTTTTTACACTACCCACATGACACTATATATAAAAACAAAAAATTACTCCACCTTTAGAAGTTATTTGGAAATAGTAGTGGAGAGGGGGGCACATTTGAACAGAATTTACATTTTCTGTTTACAGAGAGCACAGAATCGTATTATTTTATTTTTTTTTTTTTTATGATTTAAGGCGCGTCAACATCTAAGGTCATTGGCGCCCGGAGCTTTTTTCAGTGCACTGCCGGCCTCCGGACAGTGTTCTCTCGTTACAGACTACACTGTCCATCACCGGACAGTGAGCTGTAAGAAGCTCCTAGGAAGAGAAAATCTAAGGGTCAGCAGCTGGATTCGAACCCGGGACCTCCGCGTGGGAGTCCAGTATGCTAACCTCACAGCTAATCCCTTCCCTAGAATCGTATTATTGAACCTTTTTATTTTGTTTACTACAACTTCTAAGTATTCTGAACAGATCTGTATCATTAAAAAGTTATTACTTTACATATTTCTTATTTTTTTAATTTAAAAATGTTCGGTCAATTGTTAATATCTGCCCCACTGGTGGGGGTACCTTGATCGCAATATAAAGTAGAAAGAAATGATATTACTTTACTCTGAATCTACCTTCTATCAGTTATTTCTCTCACTACTACATTACTTTCTCTTTTAAACCACTGAAATCTAGTTCGGGATGTTGTACCCGAAGTGATGGGTTTAGGAAGTTTGAACAAAATATTCAGTTTGTTGCGCTTCTTAATGTAGGTTCGGACCACTTTCCCCTTCTTGCGATTAAACAGAAAAAAAGTCACAGACTTGCAGGTCGGTAGGGCTTATTTTAACTGAGATGTTGAAATGTGCCTCCTCTCCTTCCCTAAAAGAAAATATAATATCCAACACTTTTTGCAAGCAAATAGACTTTTGTAAATAGTAGATTTAAAATTACGAATTCCAAATGTTAATATGGACTAACAGTACTTCCACCTTGTCCACTACAATCTTCACAATACACTTCACAAAGATGCAACAAAAATTTTACTTCCACCTTACAAAATATTACATTCCTAAATTCTGACTTTACAAACAATGAAAACGAAGGGAAACTCTGTCAATTATACAACAGGTCTACCACAAAATATGGAGAAAATTACCAATCATAAATGTTTTAAATATTTGGTGAGAAATGAAAACTGTTCAAATGTGCCGCCCTCTCACTACCTCTAAAAGTTTGTCTTTTGTTAAACTTATACACATTGTAGGTACCAATAACAATAACATAAAACTGAATCATTAAACTTTATTGAAGTAGCTTTTTAATTTTTAAAATAACCAAGCAAGTTGTGGTTTTTTTTTTGTGTTGTACACCAGAATTTTTGTATTAAGTCGGTTATTTGACAGCACTGAATATGCAAACGCAGATACTCTCTTTGAGGCGGAGAAGCTACCTGGTTGTAACACTTTCTACTGCTGAGCTAATTGCTCTCGTCACTCGATGAGGAAATCGCGAAGCTGCCAGTGTTTTAACCGTCTGGGTTATCAGGAAAGGTGCGAGGAATGAGAGGTGGTAAGCCAAGCAATTAGGGTTGTAGGGACTGATGGAATTTTCTATATCGGGGGCTAATTATGGAACGGAGAATGGATTGCAGCACGGACAAAGGATATAAAGATAAATTAATAATATAAATGATAATTAGAAAAATATTATCAATATCATGATCGCAGCCTAAGATGTATATTTTTGATGATATTTATCTAAAAAAAAAAGCATGCATATCATTCTAGGTGTGTATCATTGAGCAGAACAAGTTCAGCCTGAGGGTAAGCCAGGCTAACTTCTGTTCCCACGCAAACGCTGAAGATAAGATTAGTTTTGAAGCTGTCGGGAGTTTTAAGAACTTGTTGGCCATCCTCTCTACTTCTACATAAAAGCAAGCAACTGTGTGTTCATCGTCTATTTGACTGTCAGTGGCAACACTATTCAAACTTTAGTTTATCTCAACATTATTAATTTGAACCTTTGAGTGCTAAGATTGCTTGTTTTGGAGATATATATTTATAAAAAAGTAGATCTGAAGTCAGAGAGTAAGCTGGGTAGCAGTTTTGAAATGTAAAAAGAAACAAAAAAAAAAAAATGAAGAACACCGGTCTTACTGCGGTATCCATCCACGCTCCTTTGGTACGCCAAGCTACCACTCTGTCTCGAAGAAGTGGTAAATACAGCCGGAGTCGTGTTGATTGTATCTTATGCGTTGGTTTTAATCACTACTTACCTGCGTAGAAGTTAGTGTTAGAAATATTGCTTCTACTTTATCTAGACAAGCAGTAAGTGGCCTCTCTTCTAACAGTGTCGATTCATTAGATGCTTAAGTTTGTTAATATTTAATACACGCAATGGGTTTGCTTTCTATTAGACTAAAAGACTGAATCTATTATTAATATTTTTTTCTCCTTTATTTTGGGAAAAAGAATACATTACTTTTTAGGCGAGAGAATAACCAAAAGTGATCACCTGAATTCTGAACGATTTGTGATTTACATTATCAGAAGTTGAAAACAGGAATGAGGTTTTTGATGAATGAAAATCCAATATCAGTCAGAAATATAAATATCATGCAGGATGTGACTGATGAAATCATTTCCATTTCTGCGCTTCCTCCAAATTTTCAGGGTTTTTGTTTTGATCTAGTTATTTGGCTGGAATGTCCTCAGGCTACCTAGAACCAAGAGGCTAATCTTTACATCGATTCTCCAAAGTATCCTATTGTATGCCGCAAAAACGTGGGTCTTGAACAAAAGATAGCGCGAGAGACTCCTAGCCGTAGAAATGGATTTTTGGAAGAGATCTGCAGGATGTTCGAGGCGCGACAAAGTGAGGAATGTGGATATCAGGGAAAGGATGGGAGTGGAGAGAAACGTCCTGGAGAATAGAGAGGCTAAGGCACTCACTTGGTATGGACATGTAAGGAGGATGGGTCCAGAGAGATTGCCTCTAAGGTGGTGATGGACAGCGAGGTGGATGGCCGGAGGAAGGGAGGAAGACCCAAAAGTGGGTGGAGGGACCAGGTGAAGGAGATGATGGCCGGGATATGGTCTGACGGAGGAACAGGCAGAGGATCGTGTCACTTGGAAGAAGGCATTTACTAGCGATGGCTAGGGAACTAGAAGGAAACCACGAGTTGTGGAGAACCATTTGAAAAAAAAAAAAATGTCCTCAGGCTCGTCAAGAAAATGGTAACTTCAATATGCAGTGCTCGTCCTTAGTTATGGTGAAATAGTATGAATCACTTTCCATTCTTACTTTTTAAAATAATCGACGTAGCTGAAAAGTTGTTTAAATATTCTATTCAAGATTCGATGTAAAAGAGTTTGATGTAATGTTGAAATAATTGGTAACATCTTTGATGCCATAATCAAATCAAAAATCAAGTTTTCGAATTGAACATAGTGTTAGGTACTCCGCTTGTGCAAGTAGTTCGGGATAGATGCTATCTAAATTAGATGTTAAGTTCATCTTTGAACATCAATGGTTTTACTTCCATTAACTCGTAGTCATTCTTAGCCAGCATTGAAACCACTTTTGGTTGTATGTCTGAAGGTAAAGGAAGAAGGACGTCTTGGACATTTGTTTCTGGTGATGGTAAAATAATTAGGTCTGAAGGTTAGAGAGGATGTTGACAGTTATACACATCATGCTAATGGTACCTCCCAACCATTGTCTACTCCGTCTAAAATGTCTAGCTTCTGGTGAAATTCTTTACCAACAAAAAAGAACCGGATAGTTATCATCAAGGGGTCAAACTCACTTCCGGAATAATATATACTTAACCCTTCTTCAGCAGAGTTAATAATACTATTATTTCTTTAATATTGGCGTAATTATCCTAGGAGTCATTTTGGGCACCTACATTTATCCTCATGTTCCTGTGAAATCTCTTTCTTCAGAGAGAGAGACAAAAATGGATATTTATACAAAATAAAATAAAGAAGAGTATAAATTTAAGTAAAAGAGCAAATTATTACTTCTGCAACGAATGGCCGGCTATCTGATCCCGAGTCTGTCATCCAGTACGAGATTCTTTTATGCCAAATTCAAGAACAGCCAGCACTTAGCGGTCTGTTTGTAACCTGTTAATTACATGAAGATGGCACCGTATACCTTTCTAATTACCACTTATACTACAGATTGTAACTTTTTTCAGGTTTTCCTTTTCTACATTTAAACCTATTTCTTCAGGTACATACCCTACTTACATTGTTTTGCATGTTCGCACATGTCAGCCATTCACTCTTTTAAGTTTCATCACAATTTGTTATCTTATTGTTTTTTTAATTAAATATTTTATAACCTCAAGACTGTAAAATTCCTTCGGCGATTTGTTTATAACTTTTGCTTTAACAAGTTCCCTTTTTGATATCTTTTATATTTTTTTAGCCCAGTTTTTATTTAAGATTATTTCTTTACCTAAAAAATTTTGCTTAATTGTGTTATTCCTCTTAATTTGCTAGTTTAACATTCTTAAGCTGAAAGTTTAAGTTTTACTTGAATTAGTATTAAAAAATTAGATTTAACAGCTTAATCTCCAAATTATGAACTATTTAACTTTTCTTTGTGTCAATAAATCACTTTCACTCAGGTATTAAGCAGCTGCTAAGAAGGCAAACAATTAATTATAAGTTGATATTTGTTTTACTCAAGGAAAAATAATAATGGCTAAAAAGATTCAAATACTAACTTATAAATACACATATATAGATCGATTAATAAAGTTATTAATATTTAAAATGATTAAAAGGTTAATAACTACGATTGAGTGAATAACATTATCGCAGAGATTGTAGAAATCGTTACCATTTTTAAAAAGAAGGGGGGTCTACATTAATTTTTTTGTGGGTAAGGGGTCATTGTGGTATAAAAAAAAATGAAAATTGTGGATAAACTTGCTAAGGAAGCCACCAATAGTGGGGAAATGGCTAATTATAAATTACCAAACACCGATATCAAAGTAATTGCAAAAGCAGCACTACAAAAATGGCAGACAGATTAACAGTAATGGTAATAAAGGAAGATTCTATAAAACTATGGTAGATCAGTTACCTAGACAACCATCTAGGTTTAAGGGGAACTGTCACTAATAAATGGGTTGTTACAATATAAGCAGGCTGAGAGCGAACCTCGCGGTGTGCGGTTCGTATCTTCACAGAATCAACAAAAGGTCCTCTTCCGTTTTGCGTAGATTGCAATGAGGAGGAGGATTTCAAACATATAATAATGATATGTCCACATTATGTAGGAGAAAGGAAACGAATGTTTGACGACATATACAGGTATTTAGATGCATCCTTAGAGTGTATTTAAAAGTTATAACCGATTAGAATGAATGGAAGAAAATGATTAGAGAAGGATTACGTGATTTTAATTTCGGTTAAGCTATAAGGATGGCAGGAAAATAGAGTACTGATCCTTCCATTAGTTATAAGTTTTATGTAAGTAGTTGTATATAGTAGAGGGATGAATAAGTGGAGTATTTAAGTAAGAATGGAGAATAAGTGATATTCTAGTGATAAGCACCTAGACGATGGCGAAAGCATGCCACCTACGATTGAGACTAACAAGTGCAATAACAAGCAGATATTTAAAAACGAAAGAAAAGAAGATATAATAGATCAGAAATCAAATCAATCCTAAGTATTAACCCACAAAATTGCTCAAAATATAATAATTATTATTAATTTACCCAACAGTAAAAGATTAGGTTAACTTCTTTGCTGAAAACATGTTATTTGTGCTGTTAATTCTTTGCATCAATTAGTGGGCGCAAAGTTGAGGGAGTACCGCGCCAAACTCCTTAATAGTCCCCATTTTCCCCCCAAATCCTGAATCCTTCAAAATAAATAGTATAATTTGACCTCAGATAGTGTTAAGACCATTTTAAAGATTCCATCATTAAGCGATTGCTTATTACGTTAATAGACTGTTAATTAAATAGTTGTAGTGAACATTTAGATTTGAAATGGGAATAGTGCAAGTGGAGCAACATAGTTTAAAGAGAAAGAGATAGTGATGCGTGGACGGAGGTACTTATCCCAGTTAGTGAGTTGATTGAGGGACGTCTGAATGGATGTCATGGTTTGTATTAGCATGCTAGACAGATAAATGTAAGTAGATAGTATTGTATTTACATAACTCACTAATAGCGGGCGTGTACAGTTTGAAGGATGTGAAGGAAGTCGTGGAGAGTCTGTTGCTGTTCGCAGTAGGTCTTAATACAAGTACAGAGCAGGGCACTTAGAACAGGGCCGGGATGAATGAACAAAACGAGACAAAGAGAACGGCTGAAACGTCTGAAATAGAAATACAAACTCTGTGAACTCGCTTCACTGATTGATACAGACTTCACCAACACAATGCGTGCACCCGCACTGTTCGCCCGGGTAGGCCTCTCTAATGAGACGTGACTTATTTATAGCCCATCAGTTTCTACTACTCATTACTCCACTACAGACCACGCCCACTTATAATTACTTATTTCGTACAACGTTTCTATCTTTAATTTAGATTTATTAAGATATTTTAACTTGGCTAAATACGGAAGTTGTACTTTAAACTCAAAGGCGACCTATCGCTAACATTATTCTCTTGGTAATCAGTTAAATGTCGTTTGCCCACACAAGTCTTCTTCCTTAAGGTTAACATACTCAATGCATTTATTATGTTAATCCGTATAACTTTAAATAATCTTTAACTGTTTACATTTTCTTAAAGTTTTGCTCCTCGTTATGGACTTTCTACTGGCTTCGTTTAGAATTTTAAAGTAATATTTGAATAAATTTGTAGCTTGTATCAGTGTAACCTTAAGTTAGTTTAAATTAGTGACTAACTAAGCTCACTTTAGTTGGCCCTCATAAGAGGTGTGGCTATTAAATAACGAGACGGATGCTGCTACAGAAGAACTATGCATGCGCCAAATCCTAAGGACCGACAGCTGTACAGCGTAAAGCCTTCTCTTTCGATTGTGCAGCGTCCCACGTGTTTGTAGAGAAATCTGTCTGACCGGAACCGTTGTTTGGGTAAGAGGTGTTAGTTTCGTTTTGCCGAAAACATGATACTACACATGTAGTAGAGCAACGAATTGACGTGAAATTTCACATGAAACTGGGTAAAACCGCTGCTGGAACTTATCTTTTATTTAAAGAAGTTTATGGTGATAAATGTTTACCACGTGCACAAGTTTTTGAGTGGTTCAAGCGTTTCCAAGATGGCCGAGAAGACGTCGGAGATGATGACCGCCCGGGTCGCCCTTCAAACGTCCAAAACGGATGAAAATATCGATTCCAATTAATCAACATTACTACCGTGAGGTGCTTGCTCAACTCCGTGAAAGAGTAAGGAAAAAAACGACCCGATTTGTGGAAGAACAAGTCACGGGTTCTCCATCATCAAGACAACGCGCCGGCTCAAACTGCATTGTCTGTCGCAAGACACATCTAGCCAAGTACAACATCCCAGTTTTTAGGCCATCCGCCTTATTCGCCTGATCTGGCCCCATATCTTTAGATCTGTTCCCCAAAGTCAAATCTGCATTAAAAGGAACACGATTTCAGTCCGTTGAAACTGTGAAAGAAAAAGCGGCTCGCATCATGCAGGAGCTAACAGAAAAAGACTTCCAGCACTGTTTCCAACAATGGTAAATTCGCATGGAGCGTTGTCGGGATAGAGGAGGGGTGTATATTGAAGGTGATAATAGCTAAATATGTATAAATTTAAAATAAAATGTTTTACAGCAATAGTCTCATTATTTAATAGCCATACCTCGTATATTTGAGGTCTGCTTTATGTATTTGTAAATTTTGGCAAAATGTAGCAGGTAAAGACGAATTTAGGTTAACCTGTGGCTACAAAACCAATTTATTTTAGTTTAATGAAACTTCAGTATTGAAGACAAGTTTTTCCGATAAGATGATGAGAAAGAGTTCAATGATAACGCTTTGTTGTTTTTAATTCCGTTATGGTCTGAATAGAATTATTGTTCATATTTATGTACAATAAGAGTTTCTAGAAAAAGTTAGGTGTTAACTAAGATACAGGTGAATGGTTAAGTTAATTGGTTAGTGAGGAGCAACGGTCTAATCACGGGCCTTTGTCTTAATAATGAATCTAGAAATTATTAGACAGTTTAAACTGTTGATTGTCTTTCTGTTTACAGCATAAACAGTATTCACTAAATTTTATCCACAGTATTGTAGTTTAGGTAGATTTCAAATGTAAAGTTTTACAATAGAATGTTTTAAAAGTATTATGTTAAGTTTGCAATTAGTTTAAGTTAGTTAGGATCGACTAAGCGTTCCAACTCACTACGCCTCCAGACATTACAGTCAAAAATACTACGAAAACTACTTAACGCTCCGTTCTACGTACCTAACCTCACCATCCGTAATGATCTCAAAATCCCTTTCATTAAAGATCTTGCTAAATCTCGTTTCTTAAATTCCATTCCTCTAAAGCAGCTCATCCTAACCCTCTCATAGAACACATATCTTCTTTCACATTACCAGGTAATCCTCCATGGAGATAGAAGAGAAGATGGCCTCAGGATCTACTCCCAAAATAAGAGCAGTATAGCAAGAGCACGTGGAGTGTTGCCACTGGGTGCCTTCTCCAATCTTCATTCACGACATTGTTACATTTTATCACATTTGCTTGTTGCAACAATCGCTTCAGTTGCAAATTTCAACAAAAGATTAAAAAAAAAGTTGGCAATTTGTGAAGCAAAAAAGTTAACTCTTACTGTCTTTCTCTTTGCTTAACTTAACAAATTAGAACATCTATCAGAATTTGGATAACCGCATATTTTATTTTGGAAGCCCAAAATTTAGGATGTTGCATAGAAATTTAGGACACGTTAATGTGGTAGAAAATCAAAGTTTTGTAGCTAAAAATTGGTATTAGGTTCATACATTATTTAAAAAAACGTAGCCTAAATATTACTTAGCCTCCTGACTCCTCAGAAGGCCTAGCCTCTTGAACTATCCTTCTTCTTCAAGAACTGGCCCGTCAAATATCTCGACAAGCTCCCTGTTATTTCTTTCTTTCTCACCTTTTTCCAAATTTCTTAAATGATTTTCCTCCACATTCTTAGCAAAAACTCATTTTCTTGGAAAATGATCCAATCTTCACTGGTTTTTCATTACTACCATTCTTAGAGCACTATTTTGTACAAAATGTTTTTGTATTACGTTTGTTCTTAATGGTTTACGACGTCTAATTTTTGCTAGGAGTGTACGCGCACCCATTATAGGAACAATTGTAGCTTTCATTGCTATACCAGCTTCAATTCTCTCTTAAATAATCCATTTTTCAATCTACTGGAGTCATTTTTTTTCTAATCTTGCTTAATGCGGAGAATCGGAGGCCACTGGACTTTTAAGCTGTCTATGAGGGTTGTCAGAGGCGACAGAAGTAGAGGATTGAAATGTGAGGATGAAGCACTATGGTTCATTTCAGTTTGTTTACTTCAGGAAGGGAGAATATTCAGGTCCTAGTGGGTGGTTCTATTAGGTTCTTAGTAAGGAGCGTTTACTATCGCAAAATAATTATAAACTACAGGAATTGGTAAATTTAAAAATTTAGAGAGAGATTCGTACAATGTGTAAGGTAAAGCAAACATTGGCGCTCTAGTCAAAGGACTGAAACGGCTTAAAATTCTATAAAAATAAAAAAAGAATTAAAAAAAGATCTTCATAGGATACAGGATACAATCAAATGAACGCTGCAGCATTTCTGCCTTAAACAAAGTGGACAAGATATGTAAAACATTTGCTAATCACCTTCTTGCTAACGTTAGTTAGCCAGCCAACCTTCTTACTTCTTTTTTTAAAATTCTTGTTTGGCTTCCGAACGGACAAATGCTGCTGGGCAAAAGCTAGTATAACTGGAGTGATGTACATTCCTGTTGGATATTAAAGCAACCACTTTGAATGGAAATATTTTTGAAGGTACGAAGTGTGCCGCAAAAAGAAAAGAATCAAATTAAAAACAAAAAACAAAAATCAACAAAAGAAAGACTAAAAGAGGCAAAAACTAATTAAAAAAAACAACAAATAACGACGAAGAGGGTAAGGAGTAAAAAAGACAAGAAGCCAGTAGTCTACCCAGTAGTCAGTCTGGTCTACCTCCCAGTTGTTAGTAGTCTTATCAGTCACTATAGCAGCTTACATCTTTTTTTGGCATCTCATTCTATACCAAATCTTGTCTGATTTAATTTACAAAAATATCTATACTAAATATCTCTATTTGATGAGAGTACAGTGATAATAATAATAATAATAATAATAATAACAATACCCGGGTTCGAGGGAAGGGATTAGCTATGAGGTTAGCATACTGGACTCCCACGCGGAGGTCCCGGGTTCGAATCCAGCAGCTGACCCTTAGATTTTCTCTTCCTAAGAGCTTCTTACAGCTCACTGTCCGGTGATGGACAGTGTTGTCTGTAACGAGAGAACACTGTCCGGAAGCAGGCAGTGCACTGAAAAAAGCTCCGGGCGTCAATAACCTTAGATGTTGACGCGCCTTAAATCATTAAAAAAAAAAAATAATATAGAATAATAATAATAATAGTAATAATGATAAGGAGCGAGGGGATTACCTAATAGTTAACGTACTCGATTTCCACGCGGAGTTCTCGGGTTCGAATCCAGCTGCTGGCCCATTTTTCAACGTAGAGAATCTCTTCTTTGGTCAGACTTTTCATTTATTTGACCAATATTTGATCGTTTATGATGTCTTAATTGATTGATGAATGTGCATAAAAAGATGGTTAATAAAAAATGCAATTTCTAAATGTAATTGGCCAGCTACTTTACCATAATTAGCCTTGTCAATCCAGTTTCTGGAATTTATATACTTCTACATTTTCTCTGTCTCACAAAATGAAGTGCGATTAAAACGAAACATAGTGGAATGTTCTCCATTCGGTTCCAATGGCAATCATTGAAGTTTGTTTCCGTAATATGTATTTATAGACCTATTTTTGTTTATTAATTTATTATTTAAAGGAGGATGCCCAAAGGCATCAGACCTGGGACTCAAATGGATACCTATTCTACTCTATAAAAATCCATAACCTTCATTTACTTACACTTAACTTTCACTAAGCTACGAATATCGTTACAGTACCTTTTCCAATCCATCAAAGAAAGTTTATAAAGTCATGCTTCTGAATTCCTTCCACTTCAAAGACTCTCATCTTCATTATTTCTCGAAGTACGGCTTACTCCGAAAAAAGTCTGCCACAGAGCTCCTCACTCTCAAACCTCCACTTTGCCTGCCCAATTATCTTCATGAAGTTTACAATTACGTGGATAAAAGATTCGTGTTCTTAAAAGAATAATGGCAAAATGTATCCTTCTTATGTGTCCTCTGTTTTAATTTGCTTTTACTGCTCGAATTACTCGAGGTTAGTTTTCGACACATTCGAGACTGTTTCCTGCGGAAATACTAGACACCATCTCTTAAAAGCTCTTTCAGATTAATGTTTTTAATTTAATATTTTTTGGGGAAGTTCAATCATTTACTTAGAAATGACACCAATGAAATCTTGATATGAACAAGTATATCTTTATATTATATAATAAATGTGACGCTTTCATATATAGATATTATATTTATATAAATAAAGTGTAAATATCCATTGTGTAAGTGACGTACTTTTATGTATTACATCAGGTCACGTCCGGCTGCATGTGATTCGTTCTGCATCTAATACGTTATTGTCCAGAATTTTCTTTTGTCGAGTATTTTCTTATCTTTTTTTTTTTTTTATAATTATATTGTTTTATATGTGACAATGAATTAATTTGTGAATCATTTTTCAAGGAGTGATTGAATAGTTTTAATTTAGTCCCTCAATCCTTTAAGAAAAGAATCAAAATATAAATGAATTGCAAAAACAATGTTTCAGAAACAATGCGTTACATTTTTCTTTTGGTATTCATCCGAAAATGTATTCATTTCTTATCTTCTGTTATTCCTAATAAATCAGTAGTTTCGTAGTTCAGTAGTTTGCTAAAATAATGTATAATTAAGTTCAATAAGTCGTATATTACTGGATATTAAGTTTTAATTCTCCTAAACATCTGGACACAAACAGTGCCACTGCATGGTAAAGACCTCTGATTTCCATTTATTTATGTTTATCAAAGAACATTTCGACTTGGCAGCTAAGTAACCAATCAGACGAAGGTTTAACATCTAGGAACCAAATTAGGTGTCATGGATACGATATACAAACACACCAATAAAATAATTTTTCGTACAATATAAATTATATTAGTTAATTGTCTGGTCTGAAGCTTGGGGGACTTCCCAATATTAATCCAAACTCATTAAAAAAATTAAGAACCTGCCCCAATAGTTGAGTAAAATATATTCTTAATTTATGCAAAGCTCCATTCTGTCTTGCAGGATAAACTGATCGAAAGCTTTGAAGCTTCATCTAGCCTCAAATATTATTCTTAAAGTATCAAGAATTCTACTATAGATTCATCAGAGTTATAAAATGGAGACAGGTGACTCGCTAAACTCGTAATTTTCTGGCGAATTCCAATTCATTTTTTTTTTTGGATTAGAAAGTGAGACGGAAGCCAAGGAGAAATGTCACGTAGATGCTCTGATTTCTATGCCAATCAGTTTGGAAGTGGCTAATTTTTAGAGGCAAAATTTAGTATTGATTTATTTCTAAAAACACTTTGTAAATTCACATATTTTGAGCGTGAGAAGCTCAGATTTACACTGCTTACTTCCTAGATTGTTTCCAAAATATAAAGCAGAATTCTTTCGAATCAAAATCTCTGCATGTCTTTTAAATTATCTTATGTACGCTGTCTTCTGAACTCTTGACGCCAGACTGAGCACCTCGGGTTTTGTTATATGTTAGGTCTATGGATTCATCTGTAAAAAAATTTACATTCTTGATGGATTTTATTTGAAGATTAGGGAAAAATATTATTCTATAGTTTAAATAATTTTTCAAACACAAATAAATTATTGGCAATTATTCGCCACAAAAATCAATAATAGAAAAATTTAAAACAAGATATTGCCACTCAAGTTTGGCGCGATTCAGATAGAGGAAGTTGACTCAGTTTTACCAAATATGACACATTTGAAACATGGCTGTTCCCCCCCTAGAACCCCATGTCCCATTCTGGCTTGCAAAAAAAAGAACCTGATCTGATCCCCACCCATGGCAGTACCATTGAATTTCATATCAAACTTGATGGCTATCAAACAAAACTTGCCATTGTTCAAAATGGCATCATTTATTTCTCTCTGCCAGTGTTGTTTCTTTTTTTTGTTATGTAAACAGTTTTGGACATGGAGAATTGATTAAATTAATATGAAAATAATGGCGTAAAACTATGGTATAAAATATATTTTACACTATTCTGGTTCGGCAAAATATTTTATACCAGGAATTAATAAATTTATCACTTCTTCTAGCTTACAAAATTCAATGCTGCCAACTGAATTCAGAAATGATTGGACAATGTGTATGTACGATGCTTCAATCTTTTTATTTAAATAGCAAATTTAAAAGCGATAAAAAAAACAATTAATTTATTATTATTCTTTCTAATAAACAATTAATGTTTAACACAGCGTAAATGACGAAATCACCCTGAGTGATTGAAGGAACTTGTCGAGAAGGAACAAAAATTAATTTTGTTAGTTTTTTATATTGTTTAAGCGTCACTGAAATATCTTAAAAGATTTTTGAAATTTTAGCTGAGACAGAATTCGTGCCCTTGAGTTTACGTCAAAATTAAGTATCAAAGTCCTCGTAAAGAAGCTTTATTTACCTGTAATAAAGTTCCTTTAGTTCTGATCGAGAGAGAGGAAGCCGAAGATCAACGCAACTTCTCCATTAAGGAAGAAGTAGTCTGATTTAAAGTTCAAAGTAGAGCTGAAGATGGCTAAACGATTACTAATATAATCTCAGATACGTTAACATTGAACACCCAACCATCTGCTTAATAATTTAGGTCTTGTTGCGAAAAAGGTGCAACCCTAAGTTCAGGAAGAAGATAGTTGTGGATCAAATAGCCAACGTGGTATCAGAATTGGAATGTCGGCAGAGTGAATGTTGAAGATAATGAGTGTGATTAGAGAATGGAGTGTGAACTACAAAGAGAGGACAATTTTGAGGTCGGCAGTTCAGAAAAAGGACTAAGAACAGAGATAAAGAATCTGGCAATGAACAGAGAAATATTTTGCACTTCAAATAGATTGTAGAGGATCGAAACCCAACTATTGTACTTTACTTGAATTATGTAGTATCTCGGACATGAGATAAAAAGCTGGAACCTAAGTAAGTAAAGTAATGCCTATTTTTTCAGGCCAGCTTTACGCACAACAGCGATACAATTAGGTATCATGGAAGGAGGCGACTAGCAAACATTAAATAAAATCCAAGACCTAGAGTCAGGGAATCGAACCCAGAACCACACTACATAAAGCTGTAAATAAACCCAATCAAAACCTGTGTTCAAGTTAAAGTAAACAATTTTATCCACCAAATTAACACATCCAATGATAATGATTAATTAATTTGATAACTGAAGAGTCGGTTTTTGCTCAGAAGTGTAATTTAGTTAGATGCCACAAAAACTTCAGTTTTTACATAAGCAGAAGTACCACGCTTTTACTTATACTACACATTTTTTACAACAAAATGAAAGCATCGAAGGGAAAAGAAGTATCATTTATAATATCTAAGCTACGTCATTAGAAGTAGGCCTTAAAACTTTGAATGAAATACGTAAATTTAGAATCTACAAAAATAAACTTCTAAGAGAAATTCCCAGTCGTGCTTAAGTTGATTAAGGATTAAGGCTACGCTTTGTTAATAGTCAAGGTGTAATGCACTTGTTTTCTGAGATAAGAGCACAAATTATTGTTTTACAGAACGTAAAATTATAAAAATGAAAATTTCAAAGTACTTAGTGCAATGTGCAATAGATATATTTATATTTCAATACCAATTTTCATCTTTAATGGAATGCCGATGCACTCATGGTATTGCAGTTGAAAATAAAAGTAAAGATTATAGTTAAATTGAGAATAAGTATTAGAAAAGGGCAGTTGGAAGGCAAGAGCGAGCGGTGAAGTAATGGTGTCCGACAAAGGTGAGAACTTGGCCGTCAGCACGGCTCTAATTGAAACTGGTTAGTTAATAAAAAAGGGAACTGTTGTCTGTATGTTGTTTCCGTCGAGAAAACAAAACAAACAAACCAACTTTAAGTACTCTTCTTAGTTTGTTACCAGAATACAAATTTCAAATTTTACTTGTTCAGTAGATAGTATTTTAATAGAATGAATGTGCCTAAGAGCTGTAAATACCCTTGAACAGATCAAATCAAGCAAAAGCAAATTTCTTTCTGGTTCTTCTTAAAGTTGAAATGCTTTGAAGTTCGCCACTACAGTAAATTAAGTGTAGTATAGTATATTGAGTCAATATATTCAACCAAGTTTTGAAAAAGAAATTACTAACCACGTTATAGAATTAATTTTTTTGGTTTTAACAGTTATCACTTGATGTATTTTGCGTCTGAGAAGTAGGCGAATTCTTGTAAGGAAGTTAAAAGGCTTTAAAAATCCTGGAAGTGTCCAAGTCCAGCTTCACTTTCCAATATAATCTGCAAGTTCTGCTAACACTAGTTCAGAAAATAGAGGAAAATACAATATTATTAACAGTTGTTTTGGAATTTCCTTAATTTCTGTTTCGAACATTGTATTTTTTGGACGAGCGTTTATTATACACATTAGGTCGGCTAGTTTCGGAAGTAGAGAGTCAGAAAAAAGGTAAAATCCACAACCAAATCAAATTCGCGCATTGTTTGCAATCTTATTGATTGCCTGTTTTCCTTCATCACCAACAGAATTATGGGGGAAATATAACTCGCACATGTCTGAAGATATTTCCCGTCGAATACGCAAAGAAAATTCCAATATGAGCATGGATTTCACAGCTGAAATCTACAACGAAGCGTTGATAATGATTGAAAATTTGTGTTTAGAAATCGTGAACAAAGTTCTTTATCAATCGGGAATGCCATCGCCGAATCTATCTGCTGCTGCTTCGTTCGATGTAGAAGTGCGTCGTGAAACCAATAACAGCGTGGGCGATCTTTTGTCATATGTTAACGAAATCAAAGGAAACAAGATATTTACATAAAAATCTCTGACCAGTGATTTCAGTTGATGCGTACACGAGATTCTATGAGACTTTTGAGCCCAATTATTAAATGCCAAAACAAAAATTTATACAAATTTATAGCTTATTATCTCTCATTTCGAAGATTTACCGCTTTTTTAACCTAATTTGACTAGGATATAGTAGATATCATGGATTTTTTTAAAGTATGAGCTATGTGAGATGCACTGTCAAAGCTCATGTCAAGAATGAGGAAGATGAAAGAGCAGAAACAAGATAAGTTTATTGGGTTAAGTTACATTGCCAAAAATAATGCAACTAACACTTTGTAACTGCTGAATCGGTTTGGTAAAAACAAATAAATCGATTTGGTGAATGTAAGAACATTAATAAAACAAACGCACAACAAATAAGTTTTATATTTAGAACTGTAAATTAAATATATAAGATATCATCTACACCATTTATAGATCGGCAATGAGGTGAGAAAAAAGTTTGACGAATGCCATAGTGAAATTCCTGGTCACGTAGTCGCTAAAGGTGACAGAGGAATAGTGCAACTGCACTGCAATAGATACGTGCAATACAAAATAATGTTATTTTTCTATGTGTAGCATTAATAATTGGTCTATTAAATACCTAGACACAATTGATCATTTGAAATAAAAAAGACATTGACAATTACTTTATATATAAGAATAAATTGAATTTATGAGATTTTATTGCAGTGTAGAAATGTCATTGTAATAATTTTAAATTTTTCAGATTATTGATTAAATTTTGATGCTAAAAAACTCCTGAAATTTTAGATGCTAATCCTATCTATGCTGTGCATCTAATCGGAAGTGGAAAAAATAGATTGCTTTCTTGGTAAAATTTTAATTCTTGATCCAAGATATCCTGTATGCTTAACTTGGAAGTACCTAACTTGAAAGTAATGAAGTTATTCAAAGTTGTTTATTTAGCTTGATTGACATTTAGTCGATTCTCTGTAAGAAATCACGTTAAAATTGAAATAAACCTTTGGGCATTAGAATTTATTTCATTTGGATAATACAACTCTACTCTGTCTTCAAGTAGTTTTATTCATATTGCTACAAAGTACGAATATGATGTGCTGCAAAAGAACATACCACTTAGTATGAGAACTTATTGGATAATGTACCCTAAGGGAAGGGTTTCTTTCAATATTTTGGAAATGAAGTACTTACTTACAGCAGCTTACTTACTTAACCTTATTCTCGTAAAGGGGAAGTCAAGGTTACCTTCACATCTGTTATCCAACTTTTCCTGACTTGAGTCAAAGCCCCAATCGCCTATTCTAGTCTGAACTTCTATTTCATAAGGCCTTTTTCAGTATACCTTCTCAGGTATTTCGCAGTCATCCTCTATGTCTTCATCTGTGCACATTCGCCTCAAGGCAAAATTTTTCTACTTAATACTTTCTAATATTTAGGAAATTACATTATTCTGTTGGAGCAAATTTACCTTGCACTTGGCATTGAGCATTTGAATTCTGCAGCGAACAATGTGGCAATAAAAATAAAACACTATAAACAAATAATTACCTCTCTTTCTGTTAATTCTGTAGACTTCAGAACCTTCTTGTTCATCCGCAAATTTAAATCTTTACACGTGCAGAAAACAAAGCTAAACTTACTTCTTCAGGACCAGTCAAATAGCACTTGATAATAGCGTTTAAATTCTGTAGAAGTGTTTCAAAACTGTCAAAGAGATTGTTAGACAATGTCAGAATGTAACTTTTGTCATTTCTGTTCTCGAATTGTCTTCAAACAGGTTTCCTTGCATTTACAAAGAATGATATCTCGGACTGTACAAAGTTAAACGTTTAACATGGAACCGATATAGTACTCTCCTAAAACAACGAAAACTCAAAAAATGATCAAAACTAACTTTAAACAACGAAGAACACATAATGTGCTAATGAAACCCATTTGGATTTACGAACTGTGGGATTTCGCCAAGCATTCCAACATCTACCGCCTCCAAACACTACAGTCGGAAAATATCTCACAAATAACTCACCGAACTTTGTCTCTAACTAAACTGTTTACAAATAATTTAAAAGTTACTTTAATTCAAGATTAAAAATCATTCTCAACTCGCAGGATCACTTCAAAGCCTCTCTTTGAAAGTTCTCTTATTCAACTGAATTCGGACTCTTCCAAACGTCGACTGAAAAGCGATTTATTCGGCTGTGGAGTCATTTGACACTTTGGAGAGTAACTCTTCCCAAGTCAAAAACCAGATATTCTACTTATTTAATGGAGTAGCAATGGTAACTGCAATGTAACTGATAAATTTTATCAACTTGTTGACTTAAACTCTTGTTCCCTTTTCTGTCTAATGGAACATTAGAAAAATCTTGATTTTCATTTCCAAATTTTTGCAAGTAGGAGGAATTTATTTTGACTACTCCACAAATGCAAGCTGCCACCTGTACGGCCTTAACAGTAAACTATTAAATAGGAAATAAGTACACTTCTTTGGTATTTTAATTAGTCTTTAGATTCATTATTTAGTTTTCTATTAACAATGAAAAAACTGTACAAATTAAAATGAAAATACCAATATGGAGGCCACAAGGGAAATACCAGAAAGGTCATCGTCATCAAAGTAATGAATATTAACACTTTGAATAAATAAAGGAATATTTAATCTGCAATGTGCAGATATATATATATATATTGAATAAAGTAAATTTTATGGTCGTACAGAAAGGCATTATTCTGCTATACTTCAGCGTAGCCTTTGCATTATTTATTAGTTGGTAGTATGAATAATGGCGACTTCAGCGTACACGACACATACTATTCTACTTAGCTTTAACATATTATGTATAGAATGTTTAAAGAACATAATATTTATTTACTTTTATCATGCGTTGCTATCATTTACTAAGGCGTCTTTTCCAACATTTTTGCTTGCATGCCGTAAACACGATCAATCTATTGCTAAGGCTTGTTCAAAGTTAATATAATTGATTGATGGAATAGAATTTTATGGAAGGAAAAATAAACAGGCCAAAGGTTATTATACTATAAGTTAGGGAAAGAGACCTAGCCCTACCCAGTCATTAGATTTGGAGGATGTGCAATAGGAAAGTCTATTACATCTTTAAATGTGGTGAATGTAAACCAGCTCGGATATTCAGACTGTCTGAAAGCATAGATACGCTGAAAGTGCATTGAAGTTGGTGTTCCAAGAACTGGAAATGAAAATGCAGAAAGTTAGGCCAAATTAAGTGCATCTTTTCCTTCAATTGATTCAGAACTACTTTTGGTGATAGCTGGGTAACATGTCTATCTAGCTACGTCATGCTTTACTGGTGACCTCAAACCGAGCCCTGCTCAGAAATTCGGATTCTTACTAGAGCCACTAAAGATTCACAGCCATTCGACAACACGGACTCCAAGCGGAAACATGACCTGATCAAATTCTTAATAATAATTTGCTCCCATTCCAAAAAACCTGCCATGAAATCCGTTCTCTGTCTTACAAAATGGTTCTGGTATGAGAACCATTATATTGAGACGTCTTCTTAAATCATTTTGCTCAATAACAAATGCGACGATGAATCTGAGAGATGTCCGTGTAAAACACCAGGAATAATTTTCCTAACGACCCTTACTAGAACCATAATCAACAAAATGGTAGCTATCGACCCCTCACAGTTGATTACTTGATTACCGTGAAGCCGTCTATCCCTAGAAACTAAATAAACATGTTACCAGCAACAAGTCAGCAGTATTACCAACTGTCTTCTCATTTCTTTAAACACCCTTAAACCCTGGCTCACACGTACCAGAAGAAGAAACTTCTTCACTTGTCCTGGAACATTCTAGCACCAACTTCAAGGTGCAAATTCCAGGATTCAGGGCCTTCAATTTGACTATGCAAGCAGATAGTTTAACTCCAGGTTTTTGGTTTTATTGACATTTCTTCAGCGGATTTGTATTTTCACAAATAATAACTGCAGTGTTTAGGAAATCTCGTTTAATTTTTAACCATTATCTACATAATTTTCATTGGTAAAAATGGGTTTAATTAGTTTGCTTTAAATTTAAGATTTCCTTGTTTCAAAGTTAGCAGTTGCAAAAGAACGTGTTGATTAAAATATTATTTACTAACCAACTAATCGAGGATTTATTATGATTTAAACTAATACTTTAAAACTCCCTTTTTTTGCCGTAAAGATGGGGTGCTAAAACGTCCGTCATTCTGTATGTATGTATGTGTATATACTTACGTTTGCGTTGAATATCTGTGAGCATATGAAAGATCATTTGTCGGATAGTTGGGTCTAGATAGATGTCACAAAGTCTGTGTTGGGAAGGACTGCCTACAGGGCAACAGTGGTATCCATTTCAGTACACCCTTAATGTCTGTGGTCATTTGGCCATCAACAATAGCTGCTACCACATTGTCAACATTATACGTTCCAAATCATCCAAACAACTGTCTTACGATTGATATATTTTTCTTTCCTCTATTTTCATTCTTAGATTTGTTTCTGTTTTTCTTCTGCATATTAGGATGGAAAACATCTGCAATGGACCACAGTATTAGTCTGCTCACAACTGCAAACGCTGCACGAAATGTGGTATTTAGGAAAATTCTAGTTTTGTTAAGAAAAATTGTAATTAATATTTTAAATGATGTGATTATTTCGAATGATATTTCATCTTTACTATTATTGCCATGGAATTACATAGGTGCCTGGAGTTTCTAGTTCCGTTCTGTGATTGTCGAGATGTCAGCCGAATTACACAGTAAATGGTACGGTGAGAAGTTGAAGGGACGAATACTAAATCAGAAGGGATACAAGTTGTGCTCTTTCTCGTTAAAAGGCCCAGGACGGAGAAACCGAATCTATGGCACGCGCGCACAGGTGGAAAATTATTATTTTTAATAGAGAAACTGTTAATTTTCTGAAGTTGTTTACAAAATTTAATGCAATTATTGATTTTCAATTAAATGATGAATGTGAATGTTTAAAAAAAAAAATGGCACTCGGACATCGCCTTCCCCTGAGTCTAGCTTTTGTTCCGTTCATATTCCTGATCTTCATTGGAGCAGGCAGTTCGCTTAGATCCTGTTTGAATTAATATTTCTCTCAAATAAAATATATGCCCTTCTGTCCAACTTAACATATTGTTATTGTGAATTAAGAACTCAGTTCCTTTCGTGTGATAATCCTCAAATTAGTCTTAAGAAACATCATCTGTTAAGAAACCAAGTCGCTCTAATCATACTCGTCACTAGTAAGTCAAGAATTTTTATCATTTTCAGAAAATAGTAAACGTTTTTTTGATCGGAATCTGAGATGATGTTAAAATACAATTGAATATAGCTGAGCAACAACAATGTGCTGCTTTGCGGAGGTATCAGAAGGACCCTCATTCAATCCATTCTTTATCTTTTTTGGAAGGCTTTCTATATGTTAGTTCATCCACATATCTTAGGCTGGAAACATAGTGGAGCGGCGGGCAAAGCGGCGATGATAGCGAAGAGCAAAGCGGCAAAAACAAAAACTAGAAATAGAGTTGCTCTATCTTCGCTTTGCTCGCCACTATGCGCGGTCCCATATGTTTACTTGTGTTTGATTTCGCCGCTTTGCTCCTCGCTATCATCGCCGCTTTGCCCGCCGCTCCACTATGTTTCCAGCCTTATTGTACATCTCTTGTGATTATTACTTCTTGTTAAAAGAACACACTCTTTACGCTTCTGATTCTACTGAATTTTCAATACAACCTACCATTTCGCCGATCGAAGCGCAAACGTTTCTTTTGCAGTTTTTTTAAGCGTAAAAAACTTAATCATGAAGGGAAATTATTTGTTTATTTAAAAAACTAAATTATTTATTAGCAACGTAATTATTTATTTTGGGCTCGATTGAAATCTCTTTACAAAATACTTCAAAGTTTCTAAAAGTACCGATGTAAAAGGCAGTATGTTTCCTTATTTCTATGAGTATACTTCTCTCTTTTGTTTGTTTAATTTAAACTTACTATAAATAAATAAATTACAATTGGCCATTCTCTATAACGTTAACCAAGCTGGAATACTGTATTCCCAGGCATGGTTACTAGATACGCCGCTCTTCGGATTGTGTCGGTAATCGATTGGACCACGCCCATTTTGCAGACTCAACCCTTTCACAAACTGTACTGAAATTTAATTTCTTTTGAAAATAGTTTTAGCCATTTATTTAAAGAAAATTTGCATTAATAGATTTAAAATAAATTTTGGACGATAATTTTTTAAACTAACGTTTACTTTAGTGAAAGTCATTAAGTATTATTTATAAGAAATTAAATACTTCCCATATCTTGGGAATAGTTTTTAAATTGGCTATTTAAGGTTCTGCTGGTTTCGGTCATCTTTTCGAATGTTTAATCTTTGTAATTATTGGTAAATTTAATGTAAATTTTAGACTGTTGTTCCATAAGGGGATATTTTTTTTATTTTCATTACACTCAAACCTGTTTTTATGCGGTCCTTTTTTATGCGATTTTTTATTTGTGCGTTTCTTTTTGTGCGATCTCATAATTTAATTATTGAACTGACAATAATTTCAATGTCAACGAATAAAATGTGCAATACGACATTGCGATTGAATTTTTGGGTAGCAATGCAAAAATGCATTGATCGCAAATAAACATTAAAGGACATCTACAGTTTTGTATGTATAAAATAAATACATATGTAATTAAAATATTTAACAATGTTCGCATGTGTTTTTCCTAAATCAGGCTCCAAAAGGTTTTGCGAGATTCGAAGAGCTGCGAAGCCTCGTGTCTTGATTTCGTTTAAAAAAGCAATTGCTAGTTATGGTTATGAGTTATTTTATAAGTGAGATTTTTTTTATGCGGTCCCTATTCACCGCATAAAATTTTTTTTTTTAATATTGTTTCGAAAACTATTTCTTATAGCTACTCGTGAAGTTTTATGCGTTTTCTTTTATTCGGTCCCTATCCACCGCACAAAAACAGGTTTGAGTGTATAAGTCAACTAGGATTACCTTTCCAAATATTTCGGATGAACTTATTTTTATTTTAGGCCTGTCCCTATTTGAATTGTTTGGCACCTGGGGGCCATTTTCAGTGCACTTTCCTCCTACGGGCAGTATTCTCTGGAATACTATTCATCACCAGACCTGGAGCTGGAGAAACTGCTACAAAGAGAATAACTCTTCGTAGAAATTTTATGGATGTCTAGTGCCTACCTAATCCCAACGCCTAAATTTTGTTATTGTTACCAATCTAAACAGTTCCGCTTGATTCAGTCATAGAACAGTTTTTATTACAGGTGATTATCCCCTCTTTTCTGCATTCATATTGCATCCCCATTTTTTTTGACTTTTAATAGACAATTCATCAAGTCCAAAACTTGTGTTGCAGTGTCTTGAGATGAACTGAAAAATTATAGCAAAATTTAAGAAAATTTTGATTAGAGTTTACCGGTAGCTGAAACTGCCAGTTGTTTGACTACGCACGCAGAGACACAAAATGGCTGAAAAAAAAGAAAGAATATTCCCCAATTTCAGTCATTATTTTTCTGAGTTCATGAACAGACAGGTAAGAAGACATATCAAGCACGACGGTCTTTACGTCTAGCACTGCTGTTTGTAATATCACAGATATACGATTATAGCTCCTTTAATGGTTTATTTTAAAGAAAACGTATTCTCAAATACATAAAAGTATTTATAAATAGTTGAAAATTAACCCGATGAGAAATAAAGTAACTACCAATATTCCAACGATTATTTTATTTTTTAACCTATATGTAAAGAAAGAACCTAATTATAGGGCAGAACAAAAAGAATCTAATTATAGGACAGAACAAAAAGAATCTAATTAACTGTTGAGTTATAACTTTTTATGTTAGAATTCGAATTGACAAACGAGTGCCTGCGAGTGAAGCATTATTTTGGTCATTTGATAGATGACAATTGTTTGCCTTTTTTAGATCTTTTAAGTAAGAAGTGAACATAAAATTTGTTACAGAAAAAGTAATGTATAATTTCTTTTTTTAGAATTTAAATGATTAATTTTTATAGTAGCAATATTAAGACAAAGAATTTGGTTGCGTGTATGGCTAGCAATAATGGGAAACATTTAAAAGGGTCATACAAATACATAGGATACTATATCCGAGAGATATATATATGTTTCGAGATAGGGGTGTATAGCTGCTAAGGGGCGGCAGAAGCAGGTAACACGAGAGATGAATAAGAATCAATTGGCGGTACCTCGGCTGTGCAGGTTTATCGTCTATGTGTGTGTCTGTGAGACGGCATAGTATAAACTGAACACAAGTGTATAACATAAAGAGGGGTGGTAGAAAAGGCGTGTGCACAATAAGGTGGAGTTGTGGGCGGAGTCCTCAGTAATGTTGTAACATTATTGGCCCATCTAGGTAACACCTACTAGCTTCCCTTTCTTCCTAGTTGTACTGTGTACGTAGAGAAGAAGTGTAGGAGTTGGTGTGTTTGTGTTATTGTGGTGTAGGAGTTTTTTCTTCTTCTTTTTCAGAGTGGAGCTTCAAAAGGAAGTGGAGGACCCTCCTCTCCAGCCTCACAGCTTGGAGAGAAGCCGGGTGTGCTCCCTAGATATTGAATCACAAAGATATGTGTTACTGTTTGTAGTATAACTGAGAAGCCGTGCCAGCCAGCTAGCCAGCTCGATGTTGTGGCCAAGTTAGTGATTGTGTGCACCAGTGACCACCGCACTCCTTGATGCTCTACTCCCAGAGAAAAGGGTGTGTTCTACTTTAGCCGACAACAAAAGTGGGTTGGTCACATAGGGCTGGACACCCGCGGCCTAACCACCCTGGGATGGGTAGTCATGCTTTTTGTCTTCCTCTACTACCCCCCAGAACTCTTGGACAAATTAAATTTGAAGGAAAAAAAAGTAACCCTTTGCTCAAGGGGCTGACATAGAATGTTAAAATTGATTATAAGCTGGTTGCCACTCCAACTTTTACACTCGTACACAATATCCTAAAACTAAACAATAATAATAGTGAAAAAAGGGCTAGACATAAAATGGTCCAGTAATTCGTTGTATTAGCTCCTCCCCGTTTTTCTGTGCTGTTAAATGTAAAATTTCAAATAACACCATATTATGGTAGAATTATCCAGGATAAACTGTTCGCCATACCTTCATGTATTACGTTTTTGCTAATACCAATCTCTTCAAACTTTACAAAGTATTTGTAATGATAGCCATTTCTTTTGTGCTGTTAAATGTAAAATTTCAAGTAATACCTTTTATAGCAGAATTATCCAAGAACTCTTTTCAGTTGTTTTAATACCAATAATTCCTAAAGAAATTCAATTTAATGAATTCCCAATTACTAATTAATAAACGTACCTAATCTCATCATTTTTTCTTTTATTGTACATAGAATGTCAGGACTGAAACCTCGTTATTATTTAATGAACTACCATTGCTGTTAATAATTCCTAGATTCCATATTCCACTTCTTTAATTGTTAATTGCTATATTTATGGTTGAATAAAACGAGTTGTGTAATTCGGAAACTATAAACTGAATATAAAAACATTGAAAACTCATTCTGTTGACTAAAGCATTGTATTATCTGGTTAATCTTGGTCTTGAAATTGCTCTTCCTTAACCCCATTCTTTGCTCCACTATTGCAGCTTTTCTATTGTTGGGCATCCCTCCTGATTTCTTTCTTCACCTCTGATGTCAACTGAATGCTTGTTAACTGCTTCCAGTTAGTTACAACAAAATACTTCTAGCCTAGTTTTTCTTAATAGGTTTTGAGGATCTCTACCAGGAGTTAGTTAGGGCTGTAGGATAGGACAGTGCTTGAAAAAATTAGTTATTAGAAACTTATTATTTTTTGTCCTCTTCGATGGTTTGTAGATGATGGAAGAGAGTGGCTTCATAAAGCTAGATACCCTGCGATCTGTGCAAATCCTGGAAGGATCTATTCAGATAATCTAAAGAGAAATGTTCATGCTTGGAATGTGGACATCTTTAGGTGATGTTGTGATGATGAGTATTAGAATTAGCCTGCGGGTTGCCTACATCAACTACCTCTATAGCTCGTAATTATATTTTGTGAGTGTTTGGAGTCAGTAATGTTTTATGTATTGTTAGCATTAAGAACCTTCAACGTCAAGATCGCTGAAGAATTGTCAGGTTCTCTTGTTGATGCTGCGAGAAACTTACAGAGAATATTTTAGTTCTGATTACCCATTTGTTCCATCTTCAATGATGGTACCTATGAGTCCTTGGATGTGACAGTTTCCTGCTTGTTCTCTTCCTTTTCGATATCTTCTCTTATCAAGTTGTAATTGTATTTCTACTTTCTTAGCAAGATCAATAAGTCATTGATCCTTTCCAATGAGTCCTTTTCTTTATGCTCCTAGATCAGTGATGGCGAACCTATGGACCCGCGCAAGCTTTTTCACTGACCCACAATTGCTAGGCAACCATTTGTTTACGCGGGTTGATTTAGATTTTCTAATTGTGTGGATAATTTATATTCTATCTGTATTTTTTTCAATCATGCATTGACACAAAAGCAATTTAAATGCTATCCTGTAGTTTGATCATTACAGTTCTAAAACGTAAATGACGACAAATGCTTTTGTAGTATTTGAAATAAAGCAAAAGTGTTTACAAAATATCAAATAAAATGTATAAATTTACTCATATTTTGTTTGTTAAAAAAATCGACAAACCAAAGCAAATAACCATATTTAGATTTTTCTTCAGATAAAACACACTTTTGTGAGGTTTTGTTCAGTTATGTTTGTAAAAAGAGACTTCCATAGCTACTTGTTTCGTCCCGTTTTACCCGTTAAGCCAACTGAATTTTAAAGATGTCTAGTTTTGAAAATATTCAGTTTTTAAACTTAACTCTTGTGCAAATGGGCATTAGTGACCCAAGAGCTAGTACTAAAAAAAAAGAACAATATTTGACCCACGTCTCAAAAAGGTTCGCCATCCCTGTCCTAGATTCTACATTTACGTAATATTCGGCATTTAGAATAACCAAACATTTTGATAATGACCCCTCCAAAGATAATAAAAATATTTTATAATTTTTGATCACGTTTTCCTTTATCCTATTTGCTACTTTTTTGGATTTGGTTTATTAGTTTTTTGCAAAGTTTAATAAGTAAGTGTTTTGTTGGCCAGTGTTAGTTTTAATTGTCTCTCGAGTAGTTGCGCTAGTAAGTTGGGTAAGTTGCTTTAGTTATTGTCGTTTAAGTCATAAATGTCAATTAATGTGCAAAGAAAAGTTTGATTTAGACTAACAGAAGGGCAAGTTGTACTATTTGAGAATAAATATTATGTTTATTCCTACATTTTTTATGCATTCACTTCGATTATCCATTTTATAAAAACCACTGTTCTAGAAAATATAAACATTGCTGCAAGATGGAGGAAGATTTACGTAAAAGATGCCATGGGAAAAGAAAGTGACTGCATTGTTTGCATAAGTATAGGTGAAAGATGAACATGAATTCAGAAAAAAAAATTTATATACATCACAAAAAAAATCAAGATACCTCCTTAATAAAAAAGAAGGTGTTTACAACAATTAATTACTTTTTTGAAAAATTATCTGGGTTACCATTAATAAAAATTAGTTCCAACGTAATTCATCCCTAATTCTTGTACCAAGATCTCCGTAGGATGTAAATCAAACACACCCTTAATGAAAGTACTAGTACTATGGTAGTTCTAAGTACCTTCCACCCAAAAAAAGGAAGAGTTTGGTTTAAGTTGACATGTGTTATTGGTAAGAAGTAACGTAAAAATTGGAGCGGAATAGATACGATTATAGTCAACAACTTGTATAGATCAGAATCACCTGTGCACCAGTTCTGTGAGGAAAAAATTAGGCAGCAGGCAGTGCTGTAGACATTTCTCTTTCCAAAACAGATGTGTAGTTAACTTTTTATGTTTCTGATATGGTAAGTGCCGCTAGCAGGAACCGTTTCAACCTCTTATTTGCTTAAAAAGAAAAAAAGAATCACCTGCGGTATAAAAAAAAAGGGTAAAAGTGTAGACACTTCATAAAAAAACACGGTCAATAAGTTTAACTCGTATACATATATATATCTATTGTTTGACAGTTTGAATTAGGGCTACTTTGGTCGTGACTTTGATTTGGTAAATCTTTGACATTATTATAATGTAAATTATGCATCAGTATGGACATTTCATAACCGCATCTATTTGTACCAATTTTAAGAAAAGTATTTCTTTAGCTTTTATAAAAAAAAGAAGTATTTATATAACAAACACGAATTTTTTACAGTTAATTTACGGTGTAAAAATTGCATTTTTATTTAAGAGAAATTGTTGCCTAAACTGGGCGCTGATAGTGGTCATTGCTTGGATTCTTGATTGGCTCTTGGTGTCCTCAGCTATTTGTAAGCGAATTTCTTTAACAGGGATTTTGATGTCAGTGTAAAGCGTTGTGTTTTTGGTGCAGGCTTGTAAATAATAGGCTACAGATCATTATTGCCTATTTTTATTGGCTTGATTGCTCTACATGTGTGAATAATAATAATGTTGATAAGGTTTGCACATGTTCCTGTATTTTTTTTGATAACTTTTCCCTCATCTACCACCAATTTGCGAACGTCCATCGCTCATTCATTTCCAAAGTAGCCTCCTGTTGTTTAAGACTATTGAGGTCTAAAAACTAATACGGAGTATCAGGAAACATTTGGTAACATCAGAATCTCCTAACAGGGAAATCTAAAAATTAACGGACACGTTGCTGGTTGTTTTGCATAAATGGTTTAAAAATACCTGCTGGTTTCCCTCAGGAAATGAGAGTAGAAGAAGGTGGATGTTAGGTTCTAGAAAAGGAAGTGGTAGGAGGAGGACTTCTGGATGAGGATTTTACAAAAAAAAAAAGAAGAAAATTTAGGATATGATTAAAATTTGACAACCTAAAAAAATCTATTTATTTTAAAAATAATATTTTCTGGATACTGGATTATATTAAATTTATTAAGACTTTCTTTGCTTCGAATGTAAATATTTGTATTATACAGTACTTATTGTTCAGTAGCAGTACAGTAGTTATTGAATAGACAATCAAATTAGCCAGCACTTAGAAGACGATCTTTTTCACTAGATTGCTGGCAACAAAAGCAGATGATTTCTGCAAGAGAAGCGTTATCCTAGGTTATGGATGGTCACTGGTTAAAATCATTCGGCACACAAGAACACTCTCGTCCATCAACAACTTAAAACAAAAAACAGAAGGATTAAGAAGTAGTGGAAATAGTAGAGGACGAGGTAGAAAAAAGTAAAGTGTACATAACACTTTGACGGTCAAGAAGAAGCTGGAAGTGGAGCTGTAGAAGAGAGTGGACGGCGCACAAAAACTCTTACAGCCCCTCTTCAGCTGGCGATGCTGCTGTAGTTCTCTTCGCCGGCCACGAGAAAGAGAGTTCAGTTCATTCAAGAAGTCCTCCACTCTGCTGACTGCACGGCGGCATATCCTTCACTTCTGAAAGAAAAAAAACACTTTCCCTCCTAGATATTGTTTATACTTCGAGCATTAAGTTTTGCTTCTTTCTTCTTACATTTAGAGTGCACACACCGCCATTTATTATTTCAATGGCAAGTAATGTTTAGTTCGATCTTTTTAGCGTCCGAAATTCTTTAAATAATCAATAGTCATCTCATGCTTTCTGCCAATCATTTTGGTTTCAACTCGCGAATTTATCAAATTTTGGAAATTAGTTTTTGAAATTAATGTATTGTCTCAGTTTATCTTAGATCTATCAACTACATGAGTCTGGCCAATGTTTATGTTACCAAGATTGATCTCTGTTCAAAGGATGTTTCCATTTGAATGAATTGAATGAAACTGCACACTAATCTTTGTACAGTGAGTTGCATACATCAAATATCTAACCTATCCCGATTTGTTCCTGGGATAATATAAGAAACATTTTGTATCCGTCAGTTTGAAGTTGGATAACCTCAACATGTCATTAATACAGCTTGTCTTGAAATCATTCACTAGAAAATTTAAGGAACCGAATTTAATTGATTAGAAACCACATTATCTCGAAATTTTACTTCTACTACTCGAGATGGTTTCCATTTTAGTTTCCACGACGAACATTTGGAAATTATGAACAAGCTTTTTGTTGACAACTTCCCCATTCTACGGCACAGTTTTCTAAAACTTTGGCAGTGTTTTGGATAATTCTAAACCAGAAATTTCCCTCAAATCGAATTTTGTTTGGGGGGGGGGCATTACATCCCAGACAAAAATGATTCTGTTTTTTTTTGTCAACTTTGGATGCTATATTGATGAAAGTTACCAAAACTGAAAAAAAAAATCGAAGTAAACCGGAGGTAAAACTGAAGTTTCGGATAGAAGACTTTGACCCAAGCCATCTTATACCTATCTTATACGTAGTGCCAGTAAACGTAATATCAATAGGTTTCCTTGATTTACCAATCACATTATAACCTTCTTTTTGATTCTGGCTTCTTCATAACATTCTGTGAGAATTCTCTACTTCAAAAACTTAACATGTCCTGAATCTTACATCCTTTTTCCCCAAATTTGAAAAGCTAAAACAGTTTTAAAACTCATTTTATCTTCTCCCTTCAAGTTTAGACTAATTCAGATTTCTAACTTTTTCTTTTTGTTTCTTGTTGACAACTCAGTTAAAACTTTTTCGATTCTTTTACAATTTCTTAATATTTCGAGATCCTTATTTTGGTTACTTCCAGACATTGTTTAATATCTAGGATGCATGTCTTTTAGTTCGTTGCAACATTTTAAGTTACATTCTTTTTGGTTTTTTGTTTCGTGTTTTATTTTGCAATCTCTTTAATGATTTCTTTTTCTTTTTTGTTACTGTATTGTTTGCTGTCAGTGCTTCAATTGCAAATGAAACAATCTTACGTCTTGAAATTTGTCAAACAATGCAGGAAAATGGTGTTTAGCGGAACAGAATCTGTATTTATATGCTCCTGTTGTTATTCTAGTAGTAGATCTCCAAAGGCATCCATTGGGTATCACTATGTCCTTTCTCAAAGTCATTTATCCTCGCGTTGGCTCTTCCGATCAAGGTCCTGAGCTATTTAATATGTCCTTGGATTTCATTGGGAGCAAAGAAGAAGCTACGTTTAATATCTCCATCTGTAGAAGGAAAGACAATGTTTACTAAACTATTATGGTTAGTTTCCGGTAATGCTGATGTTCTCTGAGATTTTTTGCGAAGAATCTGGTGGTACCATATTTGTGTGCCTTCGATCTATGAGTGGCAAAAATGTAGTGTAGCCTGAGTTGCATTATAAGAAGCACCAAATTTACTCAAATCTTTGATCTTTTTCCAATTATAAGGTTGCGAGACTTCCGAAACATTTTATCGTTTCAAATTGTCAAAAAGTTTCAGATCTTTTAAAGTCTTTTTTGATGTTATGTTTTCCCAAAATTTGGATAAAACAGATAAATCTTTACTGGGTTGTCAAAACGATTGATCCTTCTTTAAAGTATTTTGACCCTATCCAGTTTTCTACCCAAAGTTTTTTGAAAACTATTCTAAGCGATCAAAATTTGCAACTTTATGTAACAATATCTTTAAATCTTTGAATAAGTGTTTATATATAATTAGCGGTTATATTTTCTTTCAATAAATTAATTTATCTCTAAAGAGAATATTTTCGTCCAGTTGAATGGGCGGCCTTAGATAATTCCGAACCGATATTAATTAAATGTTAGAACAGAAATTTCCATACTTTATTGTGCAATAATTCTCTTATCTTGCCCACTATCTTTACACTTATCACTTTATCTAGAGCTCAACAGCGAGCAACATTTTATCGAATCTTACTATCTCTTGAGATCAACTGAGATAAAGAGATTTCAGTTGAGAATAAGTGGGTTATGCTTTAACTTAACAGTATTTAGAACAGTCTGTATTTTGTTATTAGTAGCTTAAATTTACAAATAAATTTTTTTTAAATTTTTTTGGTGAGCTGTTTTAGTTAATAGTTCCGTAAGTACGCATTGTCTAAAGAAATTAGCGAATAGGTGGCGGATAAGACCAAAAATTACGTCGAATGAGGGTCTTTGAAATTGAAATTTGGACGTTATTAAATTACATACCACAAACTAATTACATCTAGCAGTTATTAGCTTTTCAATTTCATCCTACTTTTGAGCCAAGTCGAGCACGATGTCCAGGAATGGTTTACTTCAGGCTCTCGAAATTTTTTCTATGAATATTTTACTAATTAGAATTTAGAAAAGAAATCTAGGTTTTTAATGTTGCAAATACCTCTCAGCGAGATCCCAAGAATGCTGTTAAGATTTTGTTTTTTAGATTTTAGCGTTGATGGACTACTTTTTTTGGAAATCGAAATTCTGGGCGTTACCAAATTTAAATGAATTTAGTTTTAAAGTTTTTATTTGTTTTCAGGATGCTGCAGGAAGGAAAAGAGGTTTGTACATTCAGCGGAACAGCAAAAGTAAAGATGTTTTCATCCTTTAAGACAATCTGACAGTGTTCCATCATTGTCTTTCCTTTAATACAATTAAGGGCACGCAAATATCGTTTAGTACTTTGTGAATCCTTCACGTAGTATCAACACAGAATAGGTTATTTTGAGTATATATCGTATATGAAGATCTTTAGTTAAAGATAACCCAGAAAGATGATTAATAAAACCTCTTTACTTTCAATATTTCAAGTTCTGATTTCTTTAAGGTCGTCTCTGAGATTGCCCTGGACAGAGTATCATCAACCTCCAGGAATCCATTTTTCCATCTATTTTCATAAAAAGTTGCTCTATTTTATTCAAACTTTAGTGGTTACTGCATTATTTTGTATGTAATAAATTTATTTCAAATAAGTAAAGTAAAGTAATCGCCTATTTTTTCAGGCGGGGCTTAACGTCCATTTACTAGGTGTCGTGGACGGAGGCGAATAGTAAACGTACTTTACTATTTCTCATTTAACCATTAAATAAAATCCAAGGCCAAGACCGGGAATCGAATCCAGTACCACAATGCATATTAGCTTTGCAGGTCTCGCCTCTTAACCAGCTCGGCTTCCGTGGCGCCTAATTTATTTCAAATATATTTATTGGAATCTTCGAAAATCGATTTTGTGATCATCAAAGACATCAAATCATTTTATTGGAATTAAAATCGTTTAAAACTGTATTAAAGGAAATATTTTTGCTTGTATTTTGTAAACTACAATCAGAGTTAAGACTCGACTCGGTTTATATGTTATCTAAGAACAGGTTAATTTAGTATTAACACCTCAAATTATTAACATTAAAAAATACTAATACTGAAAAAAAGTACAATTCTCATTCATAACAAAAGTAAGAATTACAATTTCTGTTTAACAATTCCGTATGAAGTAGTTAGTAGAAGCAATCAGTTCTAAGTGAACACAAAAACTATTTGAATCAATCCATCATCCCAGAAAAGACAAGGCCAATAAAAACCGGATACTTCTTAAATGATATATCCGGTGTAAATAGTTAAAACCGTGAGAAGTTTTTGTCTCATTCAAAAGACGCAAAGAGATTAAGACTTTGTTCAAACTTTAAGCGACTTCATGTTAAATAGGTTTGGCTTTAAAAAGAAGTTTATTAATGTGTTCTAGATTTTTAGCAAGCTGTACAAAAAGGGATACTGAGAAATGATATTGATATTTTTGTTTTACTTTCATTTTAGTTATATTATAGTAAATTAAAGTTATTAAGATTCCCTGAATATGGGTTTAAACCAAAATACTGTACATGTTTTCTAAATCAAAACATTTTGCAAAAATCTTTGAATAAATGTCTGAAATTTTATAAATTATCATTTGATTGATGCTTTCATTTGTTTTTTCTTATTTTTGAGAAACCGCCTCATGGTTAAAATTTAGATTTATTGTACAATTTTCCTTCTCATAACGTGTAAAACATACCCCGGTCGAGAATCCGCGGGTAACTAACTTTCGTTTACTATTTACTACACAAGACATTCTTATCTTAAAACAACTTTTTTAGTCCCTACCCTACCACACAGCTTCTTTGTTATCATCATCAGATCATATATCTTCATCCTTCCAAATGAATCACCAGATGGATACGATGGACCAGATGCCGGTTTCTAAATTTACAACAGGTTCCGCAGTCCTTACTTATGAACATTTGTCAATTTTGGAACGAGAATCAAAGATGAAGATTTGAAAACCCATGTGCAATGTAATTTTAACATATTTTGATTACAAAACTAGGAAATAAAGATATAAACTAATTTATCACTTATGCAAAAGTAGGAATATCGATTCTGTCCAATTGTGCCTTAGCAATTCTAATATTTCTTTTTTAGCATAATCGTTACAATAGATAATTGGGAGAAAGATGAACAGCTGAGAGGTCGTTGAGTGCAATTAAAGTAATTTTCTAGTTGACTGATATTTATAATAACAAAACTTAATGGAATTAATAATATGTTTCCAACAGCTTATATACAATTAACTGCTATTACTCGTAACTAACGTCGATAAATCAGAACATATTAAATTAGATATTAAGTACGCAATACGCATGTGTATAAAACTTGGGTATTAAATCACCGGCCGACTAGATTAGCTTGAATTAGTCGTTGGCGTAGCTTAATGAAACCGGTCCTTCAATCGTCATTATAATCTTTTGCTTTATGGTCTAACTAAATGGATGATTGCAGAGTTCGCTTTAATTTAATTATCATTTTGTTAATTTTGGTTTCAGTATCATAGTAATTATTTGTAAAAAAAGTCTTTTATATTATTAAGTTACGTTTTAAAACTGATACTGAAACTTTGTAATGTCGCTGGACATTGAAGTAGTGTCTAATCATAAACAGCGGAGGGTGAACTCGTTCCTTGGCGTTCCAGAATAGATAGAGAGGTTACAATATTTCGTGAACACATTACCTAGCGATTATTAGAAAATTTAACTAAATTTATGAAAAAAAAAATCAGAATAAGATTGACCTAGGTAAAACTGCATTGTTATTTCCCTGTACTTCATGTCACAATTCGGGCACTCTCCTTTCTCGAAGATTGAGAAAATTAGATTGTTTTTAACTCTTCTCATACCTGATGATAATATTCTTGAAGGAGCAAAATTAAATTGCGGTTAGCTGCAAACAATAGGAGCTTCATAATTAATTAATAACTAAAATTAAGTTAACAGTTATAACATAATAATAATTAAACCTTTTCCGATGGTAAAAAGAACATTGTCGCTCCATTAAGAGTTGTGAAGTAGGTGCTTTTAAATTAGGTATGCTTTTTTAAATTATGTTGCCAATATTATCAGAAATGTTTAATAATATTGTCTACTGTCGACAGTAAACAGTACTGTTATTGAAATAGACGAACAAATAGCAAGAGATTAATTAATTCATAATTAATTAATAATTCACAGCATGCTTTTCATTCAATTTCGCACTTATTATACCAAATCTTCAGTACTTGATTCCTCAGATACGGGTACAAAGAAGCTGCCACCGATTCGAGTATTTGGACTAGAGACTTGCGAATACTTTGAAAGTGTGGGTCGCGTTTAAGATCCGAATAGAAACTCTAAAGGTGACAAAAAAATATAAAAAAGTTCTTCGTTCCACGGGTTCAAGCTATGATGGTGGATTGTAAAAGTTTATTTGTCGCACATTTACTAGTTTGATGCACTTTCCTTTTTTGGGAGAGCTACCAGGAATAAATTAAAAGAAAATGGATTTCTTTAGCTACGACATAAAATTCTGGACAAGAAGAGTCTTAAGGAGTAATCGCCAATCTTCCTGAAATCGCCAATCTTCCTGATCTAAGCGACACTTTTGATGACAAAAAAACTATGACTACTTCCACCACCAAAGTTTCGGTTGCATTATCACTAGACGGTCTGTACAGAGGAGGGCGTTCACTCTTCTAAGTTACCCTAGATATTGCGTGAGGGTGTTCAGTAGGATATGTTGAAGGGTGGTAAAGCAAAACTTCCATCCTGTGACCTATAATTTATCAAAGAAGTAAGTCAATATTATTGTATAAACGTTCGACCAAGACTTTAGATTTAAGCAATAAGCTTCTGACATTAAAAATATATGTACAACTTATTTTAATACGGACTGAGCGAACAGATGATTTTTCTTCATCCTCTCTTGCCAGGTGACAGAAAAAGTATTACGATCGTGCCAATTCGATCTGTACCGTACTTCCGCAGAAATATTCATTTACAGATCTAAACCCAGAAAAAAAAGGAGAAACTTTTGTGTGTTTGTCTATAGAGCGTTTATTCATCATAATTTAAATAAATAATTTATATGAAGTAGAAATTTGGTTTAGACGCCACGTTTTTGGTCTAAATCGGCCCACAGTTAGTGCTTTTTTTACTGAAACAAATTTTCAGTTTCTGAGATTTCCACAAAAAACGCTTCTAAGATTTTTTTTTGTTTAACTTGTGCGCATAAGCAGTTCTACTGCTTTTATTTATAACCTTTTCCACATATGGAAGAAGGGAATAGTTGGGTTTTCCTAAAGTGGCATGACAGTGCTGTGTAAGAACTTATCACCTATTAAATGTTGATAAGGGTGGATTAAGAAAGGGATTAGGTGAGATTTCCACGAGGAGATTCCGGCTTTGAATCCAGTCGCTAGACCTTCAGAGTTTCTCTTCCTAGGAGCTTCTTATAGCTCACTATCCGGTAATGGACAGTGTTATCTGTAACTGTCCGGCAATGCACTGAAATGCACCAATGGTTTCAGATGTTCACAAATGAATATAAAAATTTGAAAGTAAAGTTTCCTCCGGCAGATAAGGGTGCGATATCTTGGACTGTATTTCGATAAACGCCTTACGTGGAACCTCCATAACCGACTGAAGCGACAGGAACTTTACTTACGTTACCGAATGGCCAAAAGACTCCGCGACAAACGCTCCAAATTGTCTTTTAAGAACAAACAGAAACTCTACACAGCCGTACTAGCATCAATCTGGGCATACGGACTTGGAAACTGTACGGTACTGCAAAGCGTTCCAATCTCAACCGCTCCTTTTTACGTAAGCAATCACACCATCCAAACTGACCTAAAAATCCCATTTGTCCTTGACCTAGCCAAATCCAGCTAATAAACAATCTATCCCAAACTACTCTTTTCTCGAATCCTCGCCGAAGACTGAAGCGTCGACGGCATCAAGATCACCTGATCGCATAATAGAAAAGGGAGATCCTTTGAATTCACTTCAACGGCATCCTGTGTTTGTCAACTCATGATGGTTATTTCTGGATGGCCCTCATTCAAATCTTTGAAGCCATTTTTATTTATGAATTGTAATCTGATTTATTTGTTGCCAATAGTCAGTTGTAAATTATGTTAAATAGAGTTAAAAAAGAAATAAATAAAGTGGCTGACCGAAAGTGCATTTTGATTGGAATTGATTTAATTTTGATTAGATTTTTTGTATTTTTTAGGGATTTGGTAATGCGAAAATGTTTAAGTCAACTACCATCTTTCAGATAATGCAGTTACGTAAGTGGGGTAAGAGGATGTTTATACCAGCTTTTTTTGGGGTTTTTTTTTTGGAAAATTGAAAGTTTCTGGTTGAAATAGGGAAAAAGATGAGGGGAATATTGGATTGGTCAGTACAAGATAAAAGGATTGCTATAAAGGAAGAGAAGAAGAGCGAACATGGACGAGTATAGCCGAGCACAGCCGACTGGAATGGCCCTCTCCTGCGGTAGAGTGGCGGCCGGCTCATTCTCAGCAACATCCCGTCACTCCAGGCCCGGCTACGCGGCCCCTTACTGCACCGGCTATAGCCACCGTTTTTTGAGAGCCAGCCGGCTGCTAAACATTGCACTCTCCGTCCACCTATCTCTGTCTCTCTATAGCTAGCAGCAGCTCTTTCTTTCTGTCGCTCTTGGAGGAGAGAGTTAGTGCGCGTCATACACTCTCACTATCTAGCCAGCCACTTCTACTACCACTGCCGCTGCTGCTCTTTCTTTCTTCTTCATGTTATATCCCTAAAGTTTTTTGTTCTCCATTCCGGGGCACTGTTTACGAAGGAGATTGGTAGAGTAGAGTCGCTGCCCGCCACTAGAGCTTGCTGCGCTACTGATCCTACTGCTCTTACTTCTTTATAATTTTCTTATCATACTTTATTTTTGTGGCGCGTGTGTGTGTTGCCGAAAAGAACGATAACATTTTTCGTAGATAAAACAGTTTTTTCCCTTTAATTTTTATCTTAGGAATTGTTTTTCAATTAACAGCAAAAAAAAAGAATCACTTTTTTAAAAAAAAATTTACCAAAATGCGCGAGTGAATGAGTTACCCCTCCACCCCTCCCGCGATCTAAATCCAAATCGCGCGTTCGGTAATAAATATACGGTAGTGAACCACCAATAGAAGAAGAAAAAAATATATACATATATTATTCCAAAAATTCTGGACGAATCTGAAGAAACCAACAAGATGTATCCATGGTATAGAGATTCTGTTGGACAATTTTGTTCAGCTGCTGCAGCCAACACTATGCAGACAACTATAAAAACAGAAAATGGTTATAATGATTGCATGCTTGCATTGGACTACGCTGCACAATCAAAGGTTAGTTGCATTTTTTTTTTCTGTATTTTGCGCTTTTTATTTTTTTGGGGGTTTCATTGACTCCCCTCCAAACTGTGCCACCACTACCATTATTTCTGTATTCCATTTTTTGTGTGTGTGTGTATAAAAGCATGACTATTATTATAAATACAAAAACATGTTTCTTATACACCAAGAATAAACAAAACTTAAGAATATGATAATTTAAAAAACAAAAAAAAAACGGTTTCAATATCACCCTGGCTGCCAGTTATGACATTTTTCGACCATAATCCTATAGATTGATATTTGTGATAATCGAAGAGTTCCATATCTTCCGATGTTAAGAATATTAGGAGCGTCTAATCTTCTCTTGTTATCCAACCCCGAGTAGATAATAGTATTAATTTTTTTGTCTACATTTAATTTATAATAATTTTCTTAGTTAATTCAATTAACCCTTTATTTGAATTTAATCGTGAACACTTTACATTAATTCCTCTCTTTTATGGTACATATATTTTAAGTTATTCATTATAAAAAGAATCAACTAACCAATCATCTTCATTTTCAAAAATTTAAATTTAGTTCTCCAAAAATTTAAATTTAAATTTAGACACTTCTTGATCATTTATGCTAAATATCGGTTGCATATTTTCTTTTCAGTGTCTCTTAAAACACTTTTTAAATAAATAAATTAAATTTCTTATAAAGTAATTAGTAATTCAATAAAGAATGGCTGAATTTTATTATAACTAACATTTAGAACTATCATTTTTGAGGCCTTCAAAATGTATTTTTATAATACAGGATCATTAAAATTTGTTTTTTTTTTAAGTATTCCAACTATAAAATAGGTCAGAAAAAGTGCATCGCAATTTAAATTTTGGCAAATTTAGTCTTAGTAGAATTCTCTATTAGGATTTATTTATTTATTTAAAAAAATTTAAAGTCAAGTTGCAATTTTTTGTGCATCAGTAAATGTACCCAAAGATAATAATTTGTATTAAAACCGGTTTAAAAATAAATAAATAAATAATTGAAGATAATGAATTTTGGCTTGTGGTTGTTGTTAATAGTTTATTAATATCTTAAAAAATAACCCAAAGGAAAAGGGAATTTAAATATTAATTATAGATTAGTCATTAAAACTAAAAATTAAAAATCACTTAATAGAAACTATTAAAACTAAAAAAATTAACTTCAAAAAAAAAAAGAAGAAGTGCCGACTGTAGATTCGAACTCAAGCTTGCGGTCAATTAGTAGAAGGTATATAATACGGTAGAGTAATTAAAGTCAGGGTAGTAAGTATGGCAATAAAATCTCAGAAAAACCCCTTTCAGCTTCTAAATATTACTTCTATACCAATCACATCAAAGATGAAGACAAGCCGGACGCGTTTTTATTTTCATTTTTAATTTTAACTTTTGGTTTTTTTTCCCCCCCAACTTCGAAGACGCTGGACAGTAAGAGAAGTTTTACTGGAAGAGATGTAGATTCTATGCTAACAAGGGCTGGAATTAGTCTTACGTTTCTTTTGAAAAAATATAATTATTTTAATTGCTTAATACTTGAGAGCTTACATAATGTTTGATTTAATAAATCTTTAGCTATAAATAAGTTGATAAAATAGAAGACTTGAAATACAATAACGATCACGGAGACTTAAATGTTACCTAGTAGTGATAGGCGTATACTCTAACCAATGTACGCTTCACCCTTTATCACCACATTAAATTCACTTTTTATTATTTTAAACTTTACCTAAGTTTTATAAAAATCAAGTTAATACTTAATAAATAACGAATTTTACCGAAATAGTATCAATTTAACTCCATAGAAATGAAAATTATATTTAAAAAAAATAAATCGTACATCTTGGTTTTATCAATTTCAATATTATCTTCTTTTTTCGTAGGACATTTTTTGAGTGAATTTTGGCAAATGTTAATTCCAGTTCTCTAAACGATGCATTATCGTAACTTACCATCAGTTTATTTAGTTGCAAGTCCAATGCTACAATCCAAAATATTGACTCTTTCCTTCCTAAAAAAAAAGGTTACGCCTGCCTAACTCCATGAAGCTACACACACAATACAGTTTTATTGGATATCTATCTTTGCTACCTGGAGAATATTTCCAGCCAAATTTAATTCGTAATATTTGCCTGTTAAAACGACAGGTTTATGTTGCTTCTAATCGTTCTTTTATCACCAGACTTAACTTATTGTGTAGATCGCTTATAAAGATTTATAACTGAAACTCGCTGTAAATTTAGTAATAGTATAAATATTAACGGAACAGAAAAACTTACTAAAACTACCAATTCACCATAGTAACGATTTGGAGACTGCAAGATGTCCAATAGAATGGGATAAATTTGAATTTAGATTGATGGTTTTTATTTGGGCACATGACTAACCTGAAATACGTTCGTAAATAAGCTTTTTTTTTTCGTTTTATCTTGTACAGGTTGTTCTTCAATCCAATGATGTTCTGAAATTGTATATCTTTAAAGTGTGGGATGATTTACAATAAGTAGGTTTGTCCGCATTATTATCTCCAACCTGTTTTTAACCGTCGAAGAATATACCTACTTTTACAAGGTGGTGATCATTTTCAAACGTTTAGTTACCTTCAAGAGTTTTGTTCTGCCTGGCGCTTAGCAGTGTTTTATCGTTGAATTTGTTTCCGTTTCAGTATAATGAAGATATTGATTGAATTCATTAATAAAATAGCAATTATGTTCTAATTTAAATTGAATTTTTAAACATTGTAATCGAATATTTGGCAATTGTTTAACGTTTTTGGTAACTGACTTATTCATCCAAAACGAACAGAGAGTATTACCAATTTCAGTCATAATTCTTGATGTACTTTTTGGAAGTTTTCGACTTAGACAGGTCATCTTCAGGGCTTATGGTTTGTTAACGATTATAATATTTTTTACACTGTTATCATTACATTTTGGGAAGTAATGATAACAGTCTTCTGTCCTAGTTGTTTAGGTATTGCAAGTTCGGCCAGTGGTTTTCAAACCATTTGACACTCGCGGATCGGTAATAATAAAGAAATTATGTTCATGTACCGGCGAACTATCAAGACTGAAATAAAAATGTTATTACTTAGCGACATTCTTTAGTATCTGGTCTGCTGCTGCTGTTTTGTTGGCCAATCTGTTGTTTTGGCGGTTGAAGTTTGATTTCTGAGTGAAGAAGTGCAGTACGAGGGTCGTTTGAAAAGTCCGTGCAAAAATAAAAACTACTTAATTTTTTGGGGTAAACCTTTTTTATTTTTCAACATAGTCTCCTTTTAGGCTTATACACTTCGTCCAACGCTGCTCTAGTTTGTTGATCCCTTCCGAATAATAGGATTTGTCCAAGTCTGAAAAATAGCCATTCGTTTCTGCAATCACCTCCTCGTTTGAATAAAATCTTTTTCCCGCCAGCCATTTCTTCATATTGGGGAAGAAATAGTAGTCCGAGGGAGCCAAGTCTGGAGAATAGGGGGGATGTGAAACGAGTTGGAACCCTATTTCCATTAATTTTGCGACCACAACTGCTGAGGTTTGAGCTGGTGCGTTGTCGTGATGGAAAAGGACTTTTTTTTGGGCCAATTGTGGGCGTTTTTCTTGCAGCTCGGTTTTCAAACGGTCCAATAACGATGAATAATATGCACCTGTAATAGTTTTACCCTTTTCCAGATAGTCGATGAGGATTAATCCTCAGCGAATCCCAAAAGACAGTCGCCATAATCTTTCCGGCCGAAGGAACGGTCTTCGCCTTTTTTGGCGCAGATTCCCTCTTGGTAACCCATTGTTTAGATTGTTCTTTGGTCTCAGGAGTGTAGTGATGTATCCATGTTTCATCCACAGTGACGAAACGACGCTTAAAGTCCTGCGGATTCTTCTGGAACAGCTGCAAACCGTCCTTGCAACACTTCACACGATTTCGTTTTTGGTCAAGCATGAGCAATCGCGGCACCCATCTTGCGGACAGCTTTGTCATGTCCAAATGTTGATGCAAAATATTATGTACCCGTTCATTCGAGATGCCCACAGCACTAGCAATCTCACGCACCTTCACTCTTCTGTCATCCATCACCATATCATGGATTTTATCAATGATTTCTGGAGTAGTAACCTCAACAGGGCGTCCAGAACGTTCAGCGTCACTTGTGCCCATATGGCCACTCCGAAAATTTTGAAACCACTTATAAACTGCTCTAATCGAAGGTGCAGAGTCACCATAATGTTTATCAAGCTTCTCTTTAGTCTCCTGAGGCGTTTTGCCTTTCATAAAGTAGTGTTTAATCAACACACGAAATTCTTTTTCGTCCATTTTTTGAAAATCACTCGACTTCCTCGATTCAAACGAATGCCAAACACAAAGAAATAGACCGATCTGGTTGAAACTTGGCGTGTGTTCTTCCAAGAGATGCTACTAACTAAACATAATCTCGATACGCGCCAGTGGTGCTATCTCTCTGACTTTGCACGGACTTTTCAAACGACCCTCATATAAACATGCATTTCTCATGGACCTGCATCGGTCTACGGACCGCCGGTTGGAAAACACCTAAACTCTTCAATACCTAAACATCCAGGACCAGTATAATCAACCTTTGATGTTAACAATGTAAGAAATATTGTAATTGTCAACAAGCATAAGCCCTGAAGATGTCCTGAAGAAGTTCCTGGTTCGAAAGCTTGGCAAAGAAACTAATTATGACTGAAATTGCCAATAATCTTTCTTCCTTTTGAATATTTGGCAATTTGATTTGAATTAACAAAATTACTAATAAAGCAGATTTAGATTATTGCTTATCATCATTATTTTTTTTTTTTTCAGAGAGTTATACGATTTTATTACAATTTGAAATTTCTTGAATAGACTGGTTTATGTTTTCATAAGTTTGGAACTATGTCAAGTTCGTGTTAAATAAGACATATCAGAATATTTTGTGCATATAAATAAATTATTCTTTATTATGACATTTTTAAAAATCTTAATTTAATGAAATATATGTAATTCTGAGCCATGAAGTTTTAATTTTCGGTAAGAAGGAATTAAATAACTGTCATATTTTGAATTAGAATTATTTGTAGACTAAAAAAACTAATGTGTAATAATAAAATACAAATCATTAAAAAACCGGACAGTTTTACTTTGAATTTTAAGGTTTTAAAGTCCCTTTTTACTATGGCTAAAAGTTTAGCATCACTTTTGAAGATTTTAGTAACGGGATTAGCAACAGCGTTTTTTTTGGAATATCCGTGCTGTTCTCAAAGTATCGTAAATATTTCTGCCTATAATGGCTTTTAATACTGATAATAATTGCTTAATTCCTCTATTTGGAACTATTGATGGCGATTTTAATTGTTTTCCACACTTGTAGGCTCCAAAGAATCTTAACATCAAAGACTTAGAACATGTTAAAACAAGATGAAATTAATTTTAATTTTCGGGTTCAGAATTAATCCTTCTAAACATAAATCAAGTTCTTTGCAAGAAGCGACCATTCGCCAATTTCCTAGCCGGCTTTACTACAAATTTTTGAGCCTAGAATTTTGAATTAACCATTTAATATATGGATTCTTTTTTGGTGCTTTAGGAAAAACTAGAAACTGGTTAGTTTGAGAATGCAAACATTTTTGTTACAATAATATATTTACCAAAAAACCTAATTTATTTATTAACCCGTTGCCGCAAATGACGGCTATAGCCGTCCGATCTTTGTTGATATGTAGGCAAACGACGTCTATAGCCGTCGTGCACATTTTAATTAATAAAAAAAAGTACAGCGTTAGTACGAAGTGTACTAACGCATACACTTGTTAATTATTGAATTAGTAAAGCAAATGCTGTATAGTCGTCACGACGGTCATAGCCGTCATTTGCTCTGGAAAGAGAAAAAAATGACATGATGAGCAAATGACGGTTGTAGCCGTCGAGAGGTTTTTTGGAAAAACCGTGGCCAAATGTGATAATTTTTACTTCCAAACATACAACTTACACTTGATTCCATCTGGCAGTCATAAACAATTGAGAAAAAAAAAGTGTGTTTCTGAGCACGATCATCAAATTAAAAGTGTGCGGCAACGGGTTAAATGGAAATATGCACCTAAAATGCATCAATAATATTTAAGTTTTACTGCAAAAACTGTGCAATCAAACTCATGGTCAAAGCTAACACGTTCTTCGTTAATATCCATTCTATGAGAGCCCTTAAAACCAACTAAAACTTGCCCCATATTTACTTTTTGGTGTTGGACTTTGATATTTATGTTGATTGATCACAAAGAGGGCATGTAATTATTGATTACGACCTCTCATTGGCCACTTGAGTTGTTGCAGTCCATTGAGTAGCGATGAGATTCGCCTATGGAGGGCAAATGGTTTTCAACTGTAATTTTGCTTTGTTTCAGTTCGCCTACTATTTTAAAACCGCAAATTAAAACATCCTTTTCTCTTAGTCTCCCAAGAAAACAAAACTTTTACGTATCTAGTATTCAAATTCAGCGATTAATTGTTTAAAATACCTTAAATATAGCATTTTCTGTCACTAACATCGTGAATAATGGAATTAAACCGGTAAATTGTTTTACACTTTAGTTTCAATGGATTTGTTCTTTACACCTTACTTTAATTCATTTGGAAAGAAAGTATTTTAAAAAGGATCTACTCAGGAACATTGGCAAGAAAACCACCTTCAAGTGATCTGAGAAGATGATAGTTTCAATTCCAGATCATCCAGATATACATAGTTAGCAAATGCCAACCATGTGACGGTCCACCTACGCGTCCTTAATCCCTAGTTCTGAACTATTGCAAGGTGGCGTTCTAATTTCAATATTAGTAGCCGATTGGTTAATTTGTCCATCAACTACTTTTTTTTATCAGCTAATCTCCTGTTGAACCGATTTTTAAAGTTCAACTACTATTTCAACATGGCTTTATTATTATAATTGAAAATAATCACAATTCAGGATATTATATTGAAGTGGATAAAATTAATAGGTAAACACTGGATTGATTGACAATGACCGAATAGATAACAGAATGTCTTTTTTTTAATTTCATTTAATTCTTTTTTTTTTTTTTGGAAAAGACTCCTTAAGTCTTATTGTGAAATTATTTACATTATTTTTGAATAATTATTGTTTAAGGCGTTTAAATAATTTGTTTCAGTGTGTCAGACTAATGTTTAGGATCTTTATAATGGAGCATTTGTTTGTATTTATGCTGAAGATCTCAAAGAGTTGACTTGATTAGCAAACGACTATCATGGAGTCCTCACAAAGGATTCAAATAAAATAATAAAAGAACTAAAGAAAAATTATTTACTAACCATCTCAATTACTTGATATACTTTTAAAATTAATACGAAAATTCAGGGACTCATAGCAGGCTACAAAGACATCTTTGGAAAAACGGACATGAAATAGAAAAATAAGCCCCAATTAACGATGCTTCTTATTATATCTCTATAAGAACTTAGATGGATTAGAACCCAATTAGATAGGTTAGATTCTAACAGGGATCGCCTAGAAAGTTTACGCTTCCTCTTAGGTGCTACAGTGGTACCGCCTCCATCCTGTCCATTTTACTCTACTTAGGAGTCTGGTTCGTTTATTCTGGGCTCTTCTGACTCCCGTGAAATATGTTCTTCTGGTGGGATAAAGCTGCTCCAAACTTTGTAGGTTCCTACTTCTTGTAAAAGGGAGACAACCTTGGTCTTTTTTTAGAATTCATGGACAGCCAATCATACCACGCATCATGAATAAATCATTCAAACTATCCAGCTTTTTTTCCCCCTAATTTCTGTGTAATTTTGCTCCGAAATCGACACAGTAAGAGCTTTGTTTCCAAAACGCTCATCTTAAACTGTTATATTAAACTAAGTGAATTATCGATCAGATGGTTATGCAATAAAAGCAACGGATTTTTCAATTCAGTAATGTAACTATCAAATAAAAAATATATATGTATGTTTCAATTACTCAATCTTCCACAGTAAAAGTGAAAATACTGACAGATTTTGTCCAATTCATTTCAAAAAATCAATTTCCAGTAGTTCGCAACGCAATGCAGCATCTTATATAACATGTAACAATAAGCGGAAATGATAAGCTGTAGTGGTGTTATCTATTTATAGTTTCTGGTGAAATAACAACTGAATTTTTCAAATCTTCAAAAGTATTTCCGTCAGATAAAAAGTTTACCACTTTTGAATTTGATTTGGTAGTTTGCGTTGAGCAATCATTTAGTCGTTAATTCTAAAATTATTTTTAAAATTTAAGAAAGAGGTTTTCGTACAAATTAAGTAAAGAAAATTATAGTTTACACAGTACTCGAGACTACTTTGAAATTTTTTAAAACTTATTGAGCAGAATTTAAGTTTCTTTAACTTTATTGCACTTGCAGTGCACCAAAAACTATCAGTTAGTTTTTTGTTTTTGTTTTGGAACTTGAGAGAAGTATAGTCACACAATTTTTCTTTTACACTTGGGAATAAATGTGCAAAATATCAAGAAAATTATTGAAAAAATTGAAATACTTTTATAAAAACTTTTTTGTCAACCCCAAGATAAAAACCTAACTCAAACATTTATGGCCAGAATTACACTAATAAATAAATTCACGTTTAGTAAATACAATGGTGTTTCACATTTATTATAAATATTCAAAAACGGGAGGCTACACGATATTCCTTTTTAAAATTCTATGATTTCCTATTTTTAAATTACTTAATCTGGAGTCTGCAGATTTTTGGAGAGAATCGTCTTTTATTATTAGGTTTTTAGTCCTAATATTTGACATGAATGTATTGAGTGTTAGCCCGGCGTTGGTGCTTTTATAATAACTAAATCGCTGTTAATTCCTAAAGACAGTGTAAGAATGTTCAGGTAAAATTATTGAATAATATAACAGAATTTTATTTATGCTTAAATTAAAATGCGATTGGCAAGCCTGAATTAATTATGAGATAAACGTCCTCTATTGATATGATCAAATGAAAATCCTCACAAATATTTATAAGTTTTATAAACATACAGAGGTGCATGTCCGCTGGTGACTGTATTTGCTAGATGCTAATGGGTGTTCGCATCATTCTAATATAATCTTTATCATCTTGTAGTCGAGTAATTCTATCTCTCTCGATATGTAGTTATGTGACCACTATATATAGGACCCTCGGACACGCCCTCCTCAGCTACTGTAAGTCCAGCAGGTTTCTTTCTTTTCTTGCGGTTTTACTGAGCAACGGACTTCTTCCTGGATTTTTGTTTAACCAAAGCTTTCGTATTAATCCTTTGTAATGCTTAAATTTGTTTTAGGGCATTAAGACTTGTTTTTTAACTTTTATATCTTACTTTACTCCTTTAAGATTGATTTTAATCCTTAGTATTGCCTCCATAATGGGATTCTTTTTTTAATTTAAATTTTAAGGTGCGTCAACCTTGTTGAGGTCATTGTCTTTTTCAAAGCATTACCGATTTCTGTCTATTATGATCTTTTTACGCCAACACTGGCTATTACTGGAATGTGAGCTGCAAGTGGCTCCTCGGAAGGTAAAATATATGGATTCGAATATGGGATCTCACGTAGGAATCAATTCACTAACTAGTGAGCAAAATCCTTACCTTGTTATCTTAGTAAATCTCTCTCCAGATAGATTAAATAAATTAAATATTATCTGAACTTCAGCTGTGTAAAATTTCTGCAAGAAAGACTTATGCAATACCGTATTTCTGACATTTAATAGCTAGATCGTGCGTACTCGGAAGCGTACAGCTTGAAACAGATCATCAGTGCGGGTTTATGTTTACGGAGAACTAGTGGAATGACAATTGCTCTAGTCTTTGTTTTTATAAATAATAAACGTTTTAATAATACACAAAATCAGAAATATTATCCCCTAAAATTTAAATCAATTGATTCTTAACTATTTCAATACCTTATCCCTAAATTCCAAAATTGACTAATTATTCGTACAATTTCTTAAAAAAAAAAATAAAAAATCTATTCCAGTATTACCATGATTATAAACTTGAATTCAATTTTAATAAATTTTAGATAAGACAAATTCTTATTTTAGTTTGTTTGTGGTGATACATTTCTGTTGGTTGTTTGAACCATCTGGTTGGTTACAGTGATTTCAAATGCTAATCTCGCCCACTCACAATCCTGTATTTCCATAATACATATATGTGTATCAATTATTAATTAATTTTATTTGAAAAAGAATTATACACCTAGTTTTAATCTCATTTTGTTTCATTACAAGCTTCACAGAATTAAATTAAAACCTAAGATGGTTAAAAAATTTGAAATGTGACCGATTTTATTTATCATAGCGCTCATGTTTTTGGTATCCTTTATCGGTTTCGGCCTTTTGAGTTGATCAATCAGGTGTAGAGAATTTTACTTTAATATTATGTTTCCGTCTCACACTGCGCTTGCTGGGCTCGTTAAGATCAGCTGTATTAGCTAGCCCTGCGGTCCAAACGATATTTCCAAGTCTGGAAGTGCAATTCTTGCTTTCCTTATTTGAACACTTCTGAAAGTCATACAGTTCCATTTGGTCTGCAGGTAGTTCTTTGGATGTTTGTTCATCAATCTTTATACTTTTAAAGTCTCTAAAATTGGTATTTTTTTTTTTGCAAACTAACTCCAGTTTTGGTTAAATATGATCAACAATCACACTGTTGATCAAAATTCTTGGTGCCCTACGATGGACTGTGATATCTGAAGTGGACATTGAACAGAACACTGTACGTAGGCCCTGGTTGCAATTAGCCTCAGATGTTAACACAGCAACTCAGTTAAAAAGAATTAAGCAAAAACTAGAAACTTTAAGAGATTCACGCTTATTTTTCTGTTCAAAATTTAACTGGTTTAAATATTTTAGCCAAAATTTGTATATAGGAAACGCAATTTTGATTTTTCTCACATTTTCTTTGGGAAATTTCTGAGGACAATTATTTTCCGAGCGCCATAGCGCTGTAGTGACGTCAGATTTAAATTTTTAAAGTTTTGTATATCGCATTACATATTATAGTTACCTTTTTTTAGTATTTCTATAGGATAAAGTAGGGTGAGATGGCCACCATTTTATTTGGAGGGTGCCTGCAAATTTTTGGTAAGGGCTAGGCTTACTTTATTATTATTTTTGGAAACCTCATACGCACACAAACATAAGGTAAGGGAAAAGTTTCAGAAAAAATGCTAAGGGAAACATTTTTTTATTCTTACAAAAAAAAAAATAGCAATTGGCCATCTATCCCCACTGGGTTGGGTGAGTTGGCCAATGTATCGTATAAATAAGGAAGTGTTATAAACATGAGAAATATTAGGAGGTCAAGTTTTTCCTCAAATCCATAGCTCTACGAGTATATTGAAGCAAAGGATTGCACGACTTGGAGGATAACATCTGCACTATGTCACTCCCTTGAAGAGTGGCACTACCAAGGAAACGTTTTCTCAAATCACTTAGAGCGGGACATTCTACTAAAAAGTGATGCAGATTTTCTTTACTGAAAAAACACATATTACATAGTTCCTCCTGATAATCCCTCTCTATACAAGGAGCCGAATATAGTTTCAAAAGTTCACCCCTAATTTTCAGCAATAGACTCAAATCGGACAAATTCATATTGACCGATCGGAGTGAGGCGCGCAAAATCTTCTGGGCTCCTCCTCAACTTCCATAAGCGATCTATACAATAAAAACTGTTCAGAACTCTTTGAAGTTAATAAAGTGGCAACAGACTTTGCTCGTTTTCTCGCAGAGACGACAGTTTTGGGTGTGGGGTTAATACGATCTCAAATTTTCTTCAGTATAATTTCCGCGGTTAGTGTTCTGTCTTTTATGCAGAGTTGGCATTTTTCTGCAGTGAATTGAAAACTGAGCCAAACTATAACAGAAAAAAAGTAAAAATAATTGGCCATCTATCCCTACTGTTGGTATGGCCATCTATCCCGAATGCTAGAGAGAGATGGCCAACATGATAAACATAACTCAACGCGTACTTTTTGACAGTTTTAGAAGTTAGGATTCATTAATGTATACTGTACTTTCCTAATAGGTAAAAACAACACTAAAATTTCGACACATACATTCGCTGCAGCACGCAGTATGCAACTATCATTATATTTTTTGTTGAGACGATAACGTTTTTATTCTCTGAGTTAATTAATAACGCTTTGACGCAGACCAAAATGAACTCACTGTAGTCAGACATGAAGGTTCATCACTTGAGAGGTCACGCAGCTGTCCTTCGGACGACATTTCGGTTAAATTTCGGCTGTTGGCCATCTCACCCGACTTTACCCTAAATGTGTGAAAACGACTAAAAATGCAATCAAGAAAAATAAGAGTTTTATAACTAAATGTTAGTACAAAAAAAAAGGCAAATAACAGTTAACTCCTTCTACAACTGTAAATCGGAAAACTAACACTGTGAAATTGACAGAAGTTACCACCTACTGGTGGCTCTGGAATGAGCCAATTAGCTCTACTGTCCAGTAAATCTCGTGGCCAGGCTGTTTCAAGTACCAGGTGGTAACAGAGGAAAGCTGGTCAATGAAAGGATTTGGATTAGCGGATAGGATAAAGTGAGATTTCTTATATCGGAACGGGATTAATCTTGAACAAAAGGGTTCTTCTCAAAAAGGAGTTAATGGTACTTTTAGAATAACAAATAGGTACATTCTTAAATAAGTTACAGAATGTTTGACTGCAATGTTTACGAGAGGGTAGGTGTTTAAATGCTTTGTTGAACTCTTCAGTTTATCCAAATCGGTTTCAGTTACTTAGTCTCCCACCTCATCTACCTTGCGGTGTAGAGGACTGACTGAAAGAACCTCGTCTTCCTCTTTAAAAAGAGTGTCCGGTTCTTCTTTCCTTATCAAGACTCTTCTCTGACGGTAGACCGAAAATCTCCACTTCGTGACCAAGTGGTTGTCTTAATTTCCAGTTTCAGTTTATTTTAAAACGTTTCGCTGTTAAGTATTTTATGAAAAACTTAGTTAAAATTTTGAATGTATATGTATTTACTCGTATAAAGTATTTAATGAAGACTTTCGTTATTGTTATATATTCATAAATATTTTGTTATATTTATTGCGTTTCGAAAAATTTGCTGTAACGATTTGCTTCTAATTTAAGTCAGAATTTCGTTCAACTTTACTACAGAAATGTTTTAGGGGTTCTTTTTCTCCAAAATAACTTCTACGATTTTCTGGTTGTATTTATGTATATCTATAACTTTTATTTGATACATTTTCCCAGCAAAATTAAATTATTCGTCCCAGAGTACTTCTGGGAGAGATGGAGAGGTGATTGGTGATTACTTATTGATTATTGTACTGTCTCGCCATCAGTGCAGTATCATCAAGAATAAAATGTGATACTGACCATAAATTCTATTTTGATGAACAAATTTTGGGATTTTCTCGCTAACAGTTCCTAAAATTTTATTTAAATTTTGTTTAGGGATTACAAACGCGTAAATCCATAAGTTTTACTGAAAATATTTTGCTCGGTAATTCGATTTAAAGTCCTCTTGAGAGAGGATTTAGATAGTTTTCTTTTAGAATAGAAAATATAACTGAAACGTTGGGAGTTAGAGAAAAATTGGTTGAGTTACAGCCGTGGGAATACCAGAAAGAGAAAATGGTCTGAGTGTGTTTATTTCTCACTTCTATTCCAAAAAATAAATAAAAATGAGGCAACCATCTGTCAGCTAAATTCGAAATTAGGGTTTAACCAACTTTTGCGGCAAATTAACTTTATACAGTATTTTAGAAGAATATGATTTCTTTTATTATTGATCAGTACATTGAATTGTTTAATCTTGATTCTATAGTATCTTATTTATTTCAACAATAAAGAATAAATCTTCTTTAGGATTACAGAAATGATAAAAATTCCAGTATTGAAGGCAATCTGTTTACAAAACGATTAAATTAAACAAATGGACGCTGCAGTTACAAGTTTTATAGTGGAACATATGAGGGCAGTTAAATTAAATATTGTTTAACCTAACCTAACCATAACAGTGCTTTAATTTAATGTTTCAGCTATTGTTAATTGGACTTGACAAATTCTCATTAATGTCAGTGAGTGCGTTAAATTATATGAATCAATAGTTATAGCTGAATAGGTAAGTCGAGCACGTGATCTGACTTGTGTTAACCACAAGAACAGAACTGATATACTCGTACACTGGTTCTAACTTGGAAGAGTGCGAGTAGCTATACTGGTAGCACAGCTGTTTAAGGCTTCTAACTTCTTGGGTGAATCCTATTTAAATTCCAAGCGCGCCAATCTTTGTCTAACTTTACTCTGTATTAATGATTCGCTGGTGTCCCTTTCTTTATTTGAATTCTTTCTCACTCTACCAGTATTTCATCGGCGTATTGTTTTGTTTGCTTTGGTTTCTGGTTGTTTTATTTTGTCTGTTACATAAAAAAAATTCTTCATAATTTTCTTGCACTAATTCTAATTAAAAATTGTTTTTTGTTCTTCAGTCAGAAAATAACTACCCTTCAAATGTTATAAGCTTTATTCTGATTCATTGATAAATCATTGAAGTATGTCCGCAAATATTGTCAGGATGCCCTACAAACCAGAGAAAGATTATATTTTCAATTTGGAAATCAATTTTGAATTTGGAAAATACAATTTGTGAGTTAAAATGCTATTTAAGGTTGGACCTGAAAGCACGGAAATACATTCTTGTGCTCAGCTTCGAAAAATACTTTAAGTAAACATTGTTTTGACGCTTGGCAGCAGTTATATGTTCCGGAAAAGACAATCAAGAGTAATCAAGTATGCTGAGGTACAGTTTCGAATCATGAAAAGCCCCTGGTTAGTGGAAGTAGATAGGGAAAGTAACGGCTCAGGTTTGTCCATAACATCTGCTTAAATATAGAAACACTAGGCAGTCCTAAGTGTGATTGTGTTAGCCGAGGGTATGGAGATATCAATCTTCTATTCGTTAAATGCAGCGGATATAATAGAAAAAGAAGCAAGTTTCCAAAAAGAATTGTCAGAACAATTACGATTGACAAAGTATTCTGCAGCTCTAAGGAAAAATCAAGATGCGCTACGAAGCATTTATTAAAGGGAATAAAATAAAAATTTAGGATTAACAAGGCAGAGACATCATGGTGTTTCGTCTGATTTCATAACGTGCATACAAAATTACAAATCACTATACATATACGTAAGCATCAAACAATTAACGAAGTCATTATCAATTGCGTTATTTCTGGGAAATCTGCAAGCAGCACTCAAGATACCTCTATCCTGTGGAAGCCACGATAAGAAAGAAGTAGGAGAGGCTGCAGAACGAGTGTTCCTTCCAAGAGAATCAACGTTGCAAAGATAGAGCAGCATTTTCATAAACAGCTGTACGGCTACACCGATGTGTGGCATTTGGAGGTATTATTACACTGTAAATATAGTAATAAATGCCTATGTATGGTTTTTCCTTTAACTCCAAAAAAACAAATCATGGATATTGTGCAAACAAGACAATAAATAAGTAATATTTCCACACTGTCGATGTCACTCCAAACTGTAAGCAGTGCTTAGGAGTCTATAAAAAATAAAGGTAAGATTTAGGCAGTTTTATTCTGCGTCATAACTTAATATTTGCTGTAGAAGAGGAACAGTATAGATTTTATTTGTTAATGATTTTAAAATAAGTAATTTTGGAACTGTGTTGGAACCGTGTAGCCAAAAAAGTACTTCGCCTCATTCCTACATCTCAAATATTTTTTCCCTCAAAACTTGGTACGGAATTTCATTTCTGTAAAGCTTCGTTCAAAGCAGCCCATTGAACTGAGCCATATTTAGATTCCTTTACCTGTATAATCTTACAGCTCACCGTCCAGTCAATAAGTTGTTTAAAAACGAGAACTATCCAACGGTGGGCAGTGAACAGACAAAGATTCCGAGTTGTATAGGTTAAAGCCCTTAAAGCTGAGATAGCTTTGCCTTTCAAGATTCAATACCTAATAAGAAGTAACTGTAAAAGTGATTATTTTAATTAGTGAGAGAAATCAAATGAGATAAACATCTCTTAGAATAAAACAGCCCGTACAGTTATTGCTGCATTATGGTTCTCACTGACCAAAATGGTGCTAGCAACCAAACGCCCTTTTCCATTCATCTGTCGGCAATAATGTTTTGCTGCAACAGATATCTATTTAATAAGAAGTATTTTTCCAAAAAATGGTAAGTGTCCATTTCAATGAATTAAAATTAATACAACTTTTTAATATGACTATGAATTCTGTTGTACATAATTTCTATTCAAAGAATTATGGGTAAAGTTTAGTTCAGTGGTTAGATACTGTATTCTCTAGCAGATATCTCGGGTTCGAATCCAGATGCCTGCAGTTAGATTTTTTTTTCTCTTCCCAGGAGCTTCGTACAGCTCACTATCCTGTGCTATCTGAAGGACAGAAATGCACTAAAAAAGAAATGACCTCAGTTGTTGACGCTAAGTACAAACACAAAAAACAAATTAGAAAGTTAAGCTTATTTATTTTGCAAATATTTTATGTCTATTGATATTCCGAGGGTTATCGTATAATTTTAGCTTTTAACTATGAATTACCCGCCTGGACGTATAGGTATTGAACTGTGGGGTTCAAAGAAACGCTCTAATCTTCAACGAATTCAATCTCTTCAGTCTAAAATTCTCCGCACTATCTCGTTAACGGCTCCATTTTACGTTTCAAATCGTAACTATTCACACAGACCTGGAAATTCCGTTTGTAGGCACGAACTCGTTATAAAAATTTTCATCAGAACTTGCACTCTCATTCCAATCTTCTTTGTCCGCCATTTATCATCTCATCACCATACAGATCATCCTCCTAGGCGATTAAAACGTCAGTGGCCACGCGATTTTCTCTCTTCTGAAGAGAGTAGCTAATCCTAGAGACGACTTAGGGAGTGTTATCACTGGGTAACTTCTCCCCACAATTAGTGAGTTTGTAGTGGTATCAGTTATTGTCATTGTTACTTATGGCGTATCTAGCGCTGGTGTAACTTAACTAATAAATTAAAAAAAACAAACTATGAATTGACTATATTAATAAATAACCTTCATTAATAACGCTTAGCCTTAATCTGAGCAGATTCACAGCGCAAAACAGACTATGTTATCACTCTGGCGACTTTATTTCGCTATTATTCTAACTCAAAAAATTGTCTTTAAGCTCCGAACATTTAAGTCATATTTAATTGTTACAAAATTTTACAGGTACCTTATACTAAACTGAAATTTATCTGCCACAATCTCCTTTATAGTTTTACCTTAAAAAGATATTTCTAGAAAATGAAAAAAGATTAAAGTTATTAATCAATGTGTATGGAATATAAGGAATGTTTATAGGAAAGTCTGGGAGCCATTTGTTTGAGGGATTATCTTCCCAAAAACTCGATTTTAGCAACATCTTTAACCTCTCACTATTAAATCCATTAATAGTTTTAAGCTATTAATTAAGGATTTCTATAGAAAAACAAAACAATTATCCCATAAATTGGTTAAATTTTCATGTAAAATGTAATTGATTCAAATTTTTAAATGATTATTTACCTTGTTCTAAGGCTTATAAGTGTCTTTTTCCGTTCGTTTTCTTATTACTGCTTTAAAGAAGTAATGTTTAACGAGTGTCAGTACTTTTGTAAATGAGTGTATATTCCGTTAGCAGTATGGAGGGGTGTCGCTCTAATTATATGTGCATTAAAAGTGTAACGTTGGGTAGATTTCCCGGCTATGCTGGGGTTTTTTTCTTTTTGGTGTGTTTAAAGTCATCTCCATTGTTTGGGATGAAGAAAGCGAGCTGTCGTTTGGAAACTAATGTTAAAGAAACTGTATTACTTCCTGCCATTTCATATACTGTAGTTCCTTAGTTTACATTAAGTTCAAATATGCTTTCATTTGCTCTGAAATCATAATTAATTTTAGCAATTGATTTAATGGAAATTATCTGTAACGTGATCAAAACACAGAGAACGAAGTTCTTAATTCTTAATTACAATGCTTTATTGTAGAGTATTGTGTTCAAGGTGAGGCTTGTCTCCTGCCAAATGTACCCATAATCACATCATAATTCAGATCTTTGAACTGAGATAGTACCACAATTATTTGGTTTTTGATCGATTGCGTTTTTTAAACAGTATGCTTCTGTTTATAGTTGGATGCTGGTTGTTGGTTGGAAAGATGAGCAAAGGAGTTAGGTTTAGGTGTTCCAATTGTGGTTGAAATATCGATTACACCAAATCTTGTACATAACTTGTATATAATTCTTGTATATATTGTATACATCAGGTTTATTTTGTAGGTTAGATAGATAGGTAGATTAAACTAGGGCGGCCTCAAGGCCTACGCCACTGCGACCCCTTTGGATCTATTGTGGCTCCCCTCACTCTAAAGCTCACCCTCCAGACCTTTCCTTTTAATCAGACTCTTGATACAGGAGAGCGGCTCTTGGGTAAAGCTCACAGGCCTTGGTTTTTCCTTCCCGAGAAATAACATCCTTAGCCATAAAAGCACCTCGCACTGACACAACACGTGCAGTGCCGTTTCCTCCTCTTCCTGACAGAACCTGCAAAGGCTATCATTTGCCAGGCCCATGCGATCCATGTGTTTCCTGAGCCTGCAGTGGCCGGTTAATAGGCTTACAATCAACCTTATAGCCCCACTGCCGGATTAATTCTGAAGTCAGCCTCGGCGAATAGCCCGTTATGAACTCCTTCGCCTGTCTCTGCCCAGTGGTGGCAAGCCACTACTCTTGAGACCTACTCTGCACCCATAAGTTAATGGCCGCAGTTTTCACACACTTCGGAACCCTAAAACAGGGCTCCGGGCCAACGAAGTGTCCCGCAGAGCCTTCTCGGGCCAATTACGTAGGATAAGTACACAGAAGTGACAGGAATATCGAGTAGTGCACTCCAAAGTATGAATGAAGTATATGAAGCTAGTCTGGCATGAATGTATCGCGTTAGGTTCTTAGTTATTTGTGCGAGTGTATTTATTGGTGTGTTTATATTTATTTGTAAGTAAGAGTGTTTTAGGGTTAGATTCGTGAATGGAAGGACCAGTTGGTTCTATCAGTCTGTCGTCACTACACTATTACATCAATGCCAAGAAAAAGAATGGGGAAAAAAATACACTAGCGTTTAAAGGATGAACTGGACTTAACTATGGTTGCAAAGGGGTGCTCCTCTTGGAGCCCATTCTTATGGGGCTTTTGAAGATAAGTGAGATTGGCAAAGACTTCTAAATCTAAGAGTCGGATGGTATTGAAGGTGGTAAAAAAGAATTCTGGAATTAGACAGTAAATAGAAGCAAAATTGAGAGAGGACTCAAAATTGAGTTGAGTGCATGGTTGAGAGTTGTAAGGTTGTCTTTAAATAAATTAAAAGAAAATAGGAGTAGTTTTTGGTGGAAACTTCGATCCAAATTTGTGGTATCGAGAGTGACTGCAGTTCCAAAATCGAAATATCTATTTCTAAATTTTCCCCAACGTTTTATTTATGAGATATTTTATTCATTCAAGGATCCTCAACACTGTATTTTGAGTAAAAACTCAGATTTCGAAAAACTGACTCCATCACAATGCTCTTTGAAGTAAGAGAATGAATGTAAAGATATTTTACGCTTAAAATAATAACGCAAAATAATTCAATGCAAGCACGTTGAGGGTTCAGAGTAGTGGGCGAAATCTACCCTTAGCGGCCAGCAATCCGTTTAGCTAGTTCTACGTAATCCTCACAGATAGCTTTACATGTTCCTAATATGCAAATTTAAGAATATTCCGCGTACTGTTCGAATTAATCGATCATCATGTACTAATTCAATGCAATCTAATTAAACCTAGTAAAAATAATAATTTTAATAACCTATAAATGAAGGAAAACAGATGTTAAAATAATGATTATTATCAATATAAAATATAATTTAAAATTTTTATGAATACCTACATTTCGGCGTTTATTATTTTAGTATTAAGGATTCAAATTGGCGAGGAATCGGTCCAAATAAAAACAACAATCCGTCTTTTTTGCCAACGTTTCGACAAATATATTGTCTTCTTCAGGGTTTAACAGTTTAAAAAATTGAAACCCAGTATTGTTTTTATTTGTAATATCCAGGCCCTTAAGAAGGCTATAATAATAATAATATCTTTACCAAGTTAATTTTGAAAAAATAAAACAAAACATAATCACTGACAACATAAAGAAAATATTCTTGGTTTTATAAACCATCGGAGGGAGCTGGCATTAAAAATCAAATAACATTCTGCACACAAAGTACAGACAGTACTTCTGTCTTAATATTTTACATAGATACGTTTTAATACTAAAAAAAAATTATTTTGCTTTTATTTATGCTACAATCAGCGTGTTAGCGCTGTAAGTAACAAAGTAACAAATGATAAGGTAAGGAGTGGAGAAGTTACCCAGTGATAGCACTCCAAAACATTAGACTGTTAGTCCACTCTCTTCACTTGAGAGGAGATCACGAGGCCACTGTCTCTTGTTAGGCGTCTTGACGGGTTGTCAGGGAACATATTTTTTTTTTTTGGCATTGGCTTCCGCCATACAGCCAGCATCGTCTAGGTGCTTATCACTAGAATATCACTCACTCTCCATTCTTACCTACAAATACATTCGCTTCACACATTCATCATTCTACTATATACCGCTATTTACATAAACTACTGCTAATGGATGGAGCAGCACTCTGTGCTCCTGCCATCCTTATAGCTTAACCGAAATTAAAATCACGTAATCCTTCTCTAAGCATTTTCTTCCATTCATTCTAATTCGGCTATAGCTTTTAAATACATTCATATTTCATTGCTAGCTCTGCTATCGACTTAAGCACATAAATGTTGGTGGAGAATATAATGTCTTCGTAGCGAAATGGTGCATCTAAATACCTGTATATATCGTCAAACATTCGTTTCCTTTCTACCACATAACGTGGACATATCATTATTACATGTTTGAAATCCTCCTCCTCATTGCAATCTACGCAAAGAGGAGAGAGGATCTTTTGTTGATCCTGTGTAGATACGATCCGCACACCGCGTGGTTCGCTCTCAGCCTGCTTATTGTCGTAACAACCCATTTATTAGTGACAGTTCCCTTAAACCGTGGTTGTCTAGGTAACTGATCTGCCATAGTTTTATAGAATCTACCTTTATCACCATTATTGTAATCTGTCTGCCATTTTTGTAGTGCTGCTTTTGCAATTCTACCCTTGATATCGGTGTGTGGTAATTTATAATTAGCCATTTCCCCACTATTGGTGGCTTCCTTTGCAAGTGTATCAACAATTTCATTCTCTTTTATACCACAATGACCCCTTACCCACAAAAAATTAATGCAGACTCCCTTCTCTTTAAAAATGGCAATAGTTTCTACAATCTCTGCGATAATGTGATTCATTCCTGTAGACTGGTTGTGTATATGTGATAATTTACACAACGCACTCTGGCTGTCACTAATAATGGTATATTTTTTCTCCGACAACGAATAAATATATTTTAAAGCCGTTAAAATAGCAATTAGCTCCGCTGTATAGATGGACGCCTCATCTTCTAATTTAATTATCGTAACTTCCGACTTTATTATTGATTTTGGACCCATCTGTAAATAAACGATATGAGCCCGGATAATGGGAAGAAATGTAATCTTCGAAGGCCGCGGTTCTCATCTTTTCCGGTACCTTTATCAAGTCTAAGGAAGTGTTAACACTTAATTCGCTCAATAAATGTTCGTATTTTAAGTTGTACACATCTAACTTATTATTAGAATATACCTTATCTCTAAAGGTAGAGATTCTAATAAAACTTTCTGTGTAAATGGGGCCTTTCTTTTTTGTCCAATATTTGTGAGTGAGGACTTCGGTATTTAATTGGCTTATTTTATTATAAATTATCCGGTTCGTGGCTAATTTTTTTAAGACATATCGATCGGACAGTACTTCTATTCTATAAGCGAGCGGTAATTCGCCAGCCTCTGCGTACATTACGTCCACAGGTGTGCTGTTCAAGAATCCGAGACACAATCTGATACATTTATTTTGTAGTACGTGAAGGGGTCGCATAACATACTTGCAGGCCTGACCATACAGAAAACACCCGTAATCCAGTACCGCTCTTATTGTGGCCCTGTAGAACATTAGGGACACCTCCGGGTCCGCCCCCCGGTTTACTATATTAATAATTAAAAATTAAATTATTGTACTAGGAAATAGCTGTACTGCCGGGCAATATATTTGTCGAAACGTTGGCAAAAAGACGAGTTGTTGTTTTCATTTAGAACAATTCCTTGCCAATTTGAATCCTCAATATAATATTTTTACAGACACTAAAACCAATATAAATGCATATTTATTATTTTAGTTTACGTAAAGATAGAAAACTATATTTTACAAACGTGTGAGCGCAAGGAAATCGCTCATAAACGTTACCTTTTTGTCTTACAGTTTTCTTTTTTTTGGTTTTTTACATGTGACATAAATCTTCTAAGGCTAAATTACTTTTCTCTTTTTTTTCGCCTTTTTGGAGTTTGGGATACAAAAAATGTAATAAAATAAAATATAAAAAACTTCCTAGCCGAATAATTTGGTCGTGTTTTGGTTTTGTTTTTAAAGCAAAGAATTATTCGCGTGAAAAACAGGAATTCACGTTAATTAGCCGAAATTTATTTAATTGGAATTATAAATTTTGTTCTGTTCTGTTTTATAATTTTTTTGTTTTTCAATTTGTTCTAGTTTTGTTCTTTTTATTTAACCATTTTTACAAGTTGGAACATGAACATACTAACGTGAATGGGAAACACAACACATTGGTGCGTATGTTCGGCCTAACCATAAGACGGCTTATCCAGAAGTCATATAACATGCATTAAACATTGGTTCCTTTGTTTGATATTGCCGCTCCGCCCCCCTCTGGCCCTTCTTGCTTTCCGCCATTACTTCAACACAAAAGAAACGATTACAAATTTATGGCAGTGGTTTTTTTTCATTATTTGTATAATTACTTTGTATCATTCGTTGTATTACTTGATTATCTTTTGGGCGAGTTATCATTTTGAATAATTTACTACTATCCTAGAGTTTACAAATTCTGGCGTGAACGCTCCCCTTTATGAAATTACCTTGCCACAGTTCTATACTAACTGACAAAATTACTTAATATCCTTGCTTTAATAAACTTTCTTGTGAGTCCTGCCTTAAATTAGGCCCTATTTAATTAGATAATCAGGAAGTGAATGTAGAAGTTACATTGGGCACTTCGTATTGGGAACTGAATTGGTGTCCTCCAGTATCTTTAAAATCAATTTTTTTGTGGCCAAAATAGAAATAAAAAGAAGTTAGTTTTACCACTTCACTCGCCACGTATTGTATTGTAAGCAAGTATTGTATCATTAATTCCAGAATCTTTACGTTCGTTCTCGATCAGCCCAAGCTATCTTAAAGGCTATCAGAGTACCATGAAGGTTAAGTAGAACTGTTTGGAAGTCATGACGAGAATTGGTAGCCAGAAACGGATCTTTCTCGTCTGTCTTTCTGGGATCTGGCGTCAATGAGACCTGGAAGAGGTTTTCCAGAGTTTTTTTACGGAATCTAATATCTTTAATAGCGTTGCACAATATTCATTGCCATTTTGGGCTAAGAAGAAATTTTATCAAAATCGGGCTAAGATTTACAGAGTAAAGTAAAGTAAAGTAAAGTAAAGTAAAGTAAAGTAAAGTAAAGTAAAGTAAAGTAAAGTAAAGTAAAGTAAAGTAAAGTAAAGTAAAGTAAAGTAAAGTAAAGTAAAGTAAAGTAAAGTAAAGTAAAGTAATCGCCTATTTTTTCAGTATATTTAATTTATTCAATTTCTCCGTCGTGGACGGAGGCGAATAGCAAACGTACTTTACTGTAAATTTCTTTTATTAACCATTAAATAAAATCCAAGGCCTAAAGACCGGGAATCGAACCCAGTACCACACTGCATATTAGCTTTGCAGGTCTCGCCTCTAACCGCTCGGCTACCGTGGCGCCTAGATTTACAGAGTTATTACAGCAATAATAATTTTGGAGGGGGCCTCACATATATGGGGCTAACGCCTCTCCTATTCAATTTACAGCGTTGAGACCCCCCCCCAAAAGGCACATCTGCATAAAATTCCGAATCGAATGGACACCTCATTAATGAAAATCGGTTCACGCGCTTAGGTGCTACGAGGTTTACAATAAAGGTAACAAGAAGAAGAACAAGAACATTTTCTGAAAATGTCGTTTTTGCCCATTTTCAGCAAGGTGTTTCTCGAAATTTATTTAATCTATGTTGTTGCAATAAAAATACAGTCCTTAAGGAGGGTTTGCCCTATATTTTAAAGAAAATTTGGGAATTTTATCTTTTATAGAAAAAGAGGAAAAAAATTGTTAAAGTTGGGTGTTTTTCAACGTTACAGCTTTTTCGTGCAGTTTTTGACGATCAACCCTTATACAACTGTCCTACTGAACAGTTTTAATAATCATTGCAAAACATAGGATAGCCTGAGTAGGTTCAGTCAGGAGCAGTGAGAGGAAAAGGCATGGCATCGAATTGTGCCGGCAAGAAGAGGATTGAAAATGACATTTTACCGAACGTTTCAAACAAAATAGTAAATAAACAACATAATCGAGACTAACTTTTTTTCAAGAAAATAAGGATAATTCCAATCTCTAAACTATCCAGTCCGTAAAAAAACTGTACTATGTGTAAAAAACTGCAATATTGTGATACTAAAGTGAGGTCTAACTCCATCATTCGTCAGAATCAAAACGAAATCTCCGAGCGAAATTATTCGAATGAAAATTATAGATCTAAGTACTTTTTTAAAAAAATATACAGGCTATTTTCGAATTAATTTCAAAAAAAATGGAAACTTTATTTAATAATAATTTAAGAGTCAAGACTGTACATTCTACTGGAACAGCACTTTAGAGATGTACCTAACAACCAACCCTTCTTCTAAAAGTGACCTTAATTGAATTTCTCTTAGAACTGCATTCGTATGCAGTATGCATAATCACATTACTTTATTTATCTAGTTAGAAAACATAATAAAAGATAATCAAAGTTTCATTACACTGGTCATAATGTCTTTTTATTTTTTTTTAAAAAGTATGCGGTCTAAATATTTAACAGAATGAAATGCGCTGCATGAAAACAAAAAAGCTTAAACATATATCTTATGAGATACATGTAGATACATAGATTAGTTAGTATCATTATGAAAATGCTACATTAATAACAACATTACTAAATTACGTTTATTCAAATTATGGGAGTTCTAAAATGAATTATCTACCTGACAGTAGTCTACAATTAGCCAATAAAAGTATATACTTTAATAATTAATGTGTTTTTATGCGATAACATCATTTCTACTTCCTTAAGATGTTGTTCTAATTGCTTCTAGACGCCATTTTTTCTTTTAAGTGTAAATTACATTTCTAATAGATACAGTCTAATCAGTCAGCGATATTTAGTTTTACAAATAATTACTTATTCGTTAACAAAAGGTTTAATGGCCGGCTATATTATTTAGCTACTTATCATTTACCTAGGTTTAGGAATAAAATAGTATTTTTCTGGCATGTATTTCGACAAGATATCTAAAATTTTCTTTATCTTTTTAGTTGTTAGGAGCACTTGTTCAGAGAACTTGACAAACTACAGGTATCACAGTCAGGTGATAATAAAGACGTTTACATTAAATAAAACTTACTGGCATTTTTGAAGATTTTTTGTCTGTAAACAATTGAAAATATTAAAGCATATCCGCTGTTATTCTAACCACACTGTTATGACCAGTGATGACAACCATTATTCGGCGATGTTGAGGAGATGACGAACATGTGTAGCACTTGAGTTTCTGTACGCCAACAGAAAATTTCACTAGATAAGGAAAGTTTAGCGATTGTGGCCAATTTTACACCAAAAGTATTTGTTTTGAGCCTCCTAAACCTGCCCAAAAAGTGACTTTTTAAAAGTGGCTTGAGTATGTTCCAGTGAAGTGCATACTCAGAACTCAAAAAAACAAAACCGCAGAAATAAAAAATTCAATATTCAGACCTGAGAATAATTAAACTTTTGGATAATTCAAGTGCTTTCCGATGGATCCGATTTTCTGCAAAAGCTGCAAAATCCATTGGGATTATCGAATGCCTAATCTACGAGATGTGGCTATTAAATAACGAGACTGATGCTGCTACAGAAGAACTATGCATGCGTCAAATCCTAACGACCGTCAGCTGTGCAGCGTAAGGCCTTCTCTTTCGATTGCAGCGTCTCACGTGTTTGTAGAGAAATCTGTCTGACTGGAACCGTCGTTTGTGTAAGAGATGTTAGTTTCGTTTTGCCGAAAACAAGATACTACACATGTAGAGCAACGAATTGTCGTGAAATTTCACTTGAAACTTGGTAAAACCGTTACTGAAACTTATCTTTTATTAAAAGAAGTTTATGGCGATGAATGTTAATCACGAGTGCGCGAGTTTTTGAGTGGTTCAAGCGTTTCCAAGGTGGTCGAGAAGTCGGAGATGATGACTGCCCGGATCGCCCTTCCAAGTCAACATTACTAATCAACATTACTACCGTGAGGTGCTTACTCAACTCCGTGAAAGAGTAAGGAAAAAACGACCCGATTTGTGGAAGAAAAAGTCATGGTTTCTCCATCAAGACAACGCGCCAGCTCACATTGCATTGTCTTTCAAGATATTTCTAGCCAAGTAGCCTAATTCGCCTGACCTAGCCCCAAGTAACTTTTTTCTGTTCCCCAAAGTCAAATCTGCATTAAAAGGAACACGATTTCAGTCCGTTGAAGCTGTGAAAGGAAAAGGCACGCGTCATGCAGGAGCTCACAGAAAAAGACTTCCAGCACTGTTTCGAACAATGGTAAATTCGCATGGAGCGTTTTAGGGATAGGGGAGAGGTGTATATTTAAGGTGATAATAACTAAATATGTATAAATTTAAAATTAAATTTTTTTACAGCAATAGTCTCGTTATTTAATAGCACACCTCGTATACTCTTTGGAAATGATGTGACATTGAAACTTGGTATACTTTTGGTATTTGTCCCATTTTTCGGATTATTATTTATAGGCTGCAATATAGAAAATTTAAGGCGAAGGGAAGCAGAAGCTTCATTCAGGACGCTTGCTGCCATTAAAAGTTCGGCTTTAAAGCACAGAACATTTAACTAAATATTTTAACGTGAACTAAGCGTTTATCTTAACTGTTGTTCAGATGTGTTACAAGTTTTTTTTAGTCTCTTTATCCAACAGATTGATTTGCCTTCAAATAATTCAATTTCTCTGTTGATTATTTGAATTTCTTAAAAAAGCCCATTTAGACCAACCAATTTCTTTTCACTCAGTAAAATCTACTTTCCAGGGACTCGGAATCATTTTACCATCAGCCAATCTTTCTTGTGGAAAAGTTATTTTTCAGTATTTACACCCACTTTCATTTCTGGGGCAGTGTTATCTATTTCCTATGGACAGTTTCTGTGCTCTGATTCTGGGATTGGGAATGAGCGAGACTCTTTACAGATACTTGTGACCAATTTCCGCTCATCTATTTTAACGATTGGTTGACGCTGTTGCTGCTCGACTAGATCTAAAAAAGAAAAAAGACATTACTCTTCTTTAGCCGCGAAAAACTTAAAAAAGTTCTACCAACTGTTTTTCTTTATTAATGAAATTTTATTTATTTCGTTACCATGGAAACAATTTCAGCATTTTACGTTCTGATCACACTGGCCATGGCTAAAGCCGTGCTTAGACTGCATTTAATTAATAATTCTGATAAATTTGCAGTTCCAAAATTTAAAAACTCTCTTTTCGTTTACATTAAAGTGTGCTACATCAATTTTATTAATGCATTATTTATAAAAAGTAAGAATTTATTGGCTAAAGGTTACGGAAGAGTGGTTATATTATCAGCAAACACACTAAAAGTTTTCAGAAAACCCACTGGAAATCATTACAACGTCAGAGAAGATTATTTTTTAAATATTCAAAATTCTGTTATCAAATTTTATTGCTCGTTAAACAAAATTCTATTGCAAATATTCATTTTTATACTAACAATGTGATCTAAATATTTAATGAATTATCTTATTCTCTCCAGGATCCAAAGATTTTGGTCCTGTGTTGGTAGATCTAACTGGTGTCAGCAGATCCATGCATCCTTTATCCTCCTTGGCCTATGTCTACGAGGGTCGTTTGAAAAGTCCGTGCAAAAATAAAAACTACTTAATTTTTTTGGGTAAACCTTTTTTATTTTTCAACATAGTTTCCTTTTAGGCTTATACACTTCGTCCAACGCTGCTCTAGTTTGTTGATCCCTTCCGAATAATAGGATTTGTCCAAGTCTGAAAAATAGCCATTCGTTTCTGCAATCACCTCCTCGTTTGAATAAAATCTTTTTCCCGCCAGCCATTTCTTCATATTGGGGAAGAAATAGTAGTCCGAGGGAGCCAAGTCTGGAGAATAGGGGGGATGTGAAACCAGTTGGAACCCTATTTCCATTAATTTTGCGACCACAACTGCTGAGGTGTGAGCTGGTGCGTTGTCGTGATGGAAAAGGACTTTTTTTGGGCCAATTGTGGGCGTTTTTCTTGCAGCTCGGTTTTCAAACGGTCCAATAACGATGAATAATATGCACCTGTAATAGTTTTACCCTTTTCCAGATAGTCGATGAGGATTATTCCTTGCGAATCCCAAAAGACAGTCGCCATAATCTTTCCGGCCGAAGGAACGGTCTTCGCCTTTTTTGGCGCAGATTCCCTCTTGGTAACCCATTGTTTAGATTGTTCTTTGGTCTCAGGAGTGTAGTGATGTATCCAAGTTTCATCCACAGTGACGAAACGACGTTTAAAGTCCTGCGGATTCTTCTGGAACAGCTGCAAACCGTCCTTGCAACACTTCACACGATTTCGTTTTTGGTCAAGCATGAGCAATCGCGGCACCCATCTTGCGGACAGCTTTGTCATGTCCAAATGTTGATGCAAAATATTATGTACCCGTTCATTCGAGATGCCCACAGCACTAGCAATCTCACGCACCTTCACTCTTCTGTCATCCATCACCATATCATGGATTTTATCAATGATTTCTGGAGTAGTAACCTCAACAGGGGCGTCCAGAACGTTCAGCGTCACTTGTGCCCATATGGCCACTCCGAAAATTTTTAAACCACTTATAAACTGTTCTAATCGAAGGTGCAGAGTCACCATAATGTTTATCAAGCTTCTCTTTAGTCTCCTGAGGCGTTTTGCCTTTCATAAAGTAGTGTTTAATCAACACACGAAATTCTTTGTCGTCCATTTTTTGAAAATCACTCGACTTCCTCCATTCAAACGAATGCCAAACACAAAGAAATAGACCGATCTGGCTGAAACTTGGTGTGTGATCTTCCAAGAGATGCTACTAACTAAACATATCCTCGATACGCGCCAGTGGAGCTACTTATCTCTCTGACTTTGCACGGACTTTTCAAACGACCCTCGTAAGTTCATTACTTAGTCTCTTTCCTCCAATAGGTTTGGACTCGGCATTAACTTGAATTGCTTCAACTTCTGCCACCCGGTTTTCCTTCTTTTCATACAGGATTGCTACTTTCTTCTATAAACTCTTCAGTTTTCTTTTCAGTTCTTCAAGTTTCGGTTCAGTTTTCAATTTTTTTCCGTTACTTCATCTTTAATATCTTTATTCAATTTCACTTCTTGTTGCCTTTAATTTCAATTTCATAGATTATATTTTTATTTATTTGTTTTACTTAATTGTTATACTTTGCTTTTGCTTCGAATTTACTTCCAGCTCTATACTCCTCTCTGGCTAATTCTGTTACTTGCTAGATATCTTCGCTGACACAGAGTTAACAATATACCGGCTTCGTTCGACAATTTCGCTAGTAGCTCTGTTTATTAATGCGTAATTGAATTGAATCTCGAATTGCGTCAAGATGTACAAACTTCCGTTAGTACAGTAAACTTTTGTACGCGTCAGAAAATTTGTATACAATTAACTGTTTCTTATACAATCCAATTCAACAATACAATCTAAATGTATCATTCTATTTATATTATTAGTACTTTATTTTTAATTCAAATGAACTCATTTTAGAAATAAATGTACTTCATCCAAGCGCTTAAAAGACAAAGAAAAGTTTAGATAATTCAGACTTAAGGGACACTCTATTTTGGAAAAATGCTACAACTGCGTCACATTATAAATAGTCGTTTTGAAAAAGTTTGTTAAGTTATTTGTAAAACGATGTTTTTTTGATATTAAATACTGCTGGAGAGAAATCAGATTCAACAAGTTCTGTGTAAGTAAAATATTGCCTTCCAAGATAATTTTTTCAATTCTTAAGGAAATAAAATTTGTAAATACTAAATGGCTAAATGTTTACTTACAGTAATTGACTTGTACGACAATGATGGCTGCTACGTAAGTGTTTTTTAAGTGTTAATAATTGAGATATTTCATAATATTCTGGTCCACACGCACCCTTAATTTTGACTACTTTATTAAGTTATTGAAATTAGAGATGCCTTAATTATTTATAATTAAAGAAATTATTTTAAATGTTCTTTAATTAATACTTTCAATGTAATTTAGTGTGGTAATTATATGTTTCCTTTCATGTAATCACAAAGTACACTACCTCATTTGTACGCAGCTATTAATTCAGTTTAGAGAATAAGGAATCAATTAGTTTTTTTGGACTGATTACGGTTTAACCGGCCAGTAAATTGTTGTACATATTAGCAACCATTACTTATCGAACATTTATACATGTTCCAACTTGATTTCCCTAACCAACACTTCAATAATCGATGACTCGGATGAGAACTAGATCTTTGATATGCAGCGAGGCGAGGTGCTCTCTCAGTATTAACATGCTTACAAACACCACTCTTAAACAATTTATTATCCAAAAGCAAGAAAGATAATTGCCAAATTCAGTTATTTATTTAATTTTCTACCAAGCTTTCAACCCAAGGGACTAGGACAGTGATGGCGAACCTATGACACGCGTGTCAGTGCGAGCTCATTTTTGGTGACATGCATCTTCAAAGATAAAAAATTTCATAATTCAAATAATATTAAGACAAACAAACGGAATCGGTTAACAGATGAAGACAGTGGCGCTTGCTTGGCTTTGAAATGTACCCAAGTATAAACCAAATTTAGCAGACAAACTTCAGCACCAAAAAAAGGCACTAATTTTTCTTATAAATTTTCTATTATTTTTCTGTTTTTGTTCAATTATATATAAATTACTTGATTTTCTATGTTAAGTGTCAATGAAATATGTAAAACAAGTCTCTATATTTAAATCATTGGTTTCATCATTTTGGTTTTTCTATTTTAAATGGCATTAAACAAATTATTAACTTAAAAACATTATAAATATTTCTATTTTTTTTAGTCTTTACTTTTGTGATGTGTGACTCGCCACGAAAATTATGTTTCAATTTTTCAACATTTTGACACACCGAGCTCAAAAGGTTCGCCATCACTGGACTAAGACATCCTCAGAGCAAATGCTTATTACCAATTAATATTGAATTAATAATACAAATACTGGATTCTGTTGCTGAGATCCCGGATCCGAATCCAGCTAACGGCTCTTAGACTTTTCTCTCCTAGGAGCTTCTTACTGCTCACAGTCCTAAACTAATACTACACAGCAAAAAGAGTTGTGGACACCAATGGCTTCAATATTGAAGCTTTTTAAATGACAGCAAAACAAAATAATACATATATTTGGATATTTGAATATCTTGGTAAAATTTCGTGTCTAAAATGCATTTTGAACTGAAAATAACTATTTCTTGTTTGCATGTAACTCTTACATTGTTGATATTTATTTAGATGGTGGAAAAACATAAATAGATCTATTTTTGATGCAATTTAGCATCAAAGTTGCGGAAAATGACAGAAGTATACATATATATTTTTTTAAAAGTAGTATATTTTAATAAATAGCGAATTCGTGTTTAAAAGCAATCAGTATTGTTTTTAATTTTCTGTATTAGTGTGTGTTTGAGTTAGTGTGTGAATGTAAGGTGGTAACGACCTGGTTGCAGATCGATGTGAAGAGGAACGCCACTTCTTCCTCTTCGAACCACCCCGTGAAGATAGAAGAACACCGGAAGTAAAGAAAAAAAAAAGCCCGCTGAGCTAGAGGAAGGACATTAAGGGGTACATGGCGGGTATAGAAGGGTGGCTGCGATGTTTTTGTAGCACATTAGGGGCGTGGTCACAGAGCTTGTCGATAATTACCATCCAGGCTGGACACATCCTCCCACGCACCTTGTGGGTCATGTCTCTCTCTCTTTCGTCCGCCAAGGATGTACGCGATCTAACGTAGCCTAAACAACTTTGGGTTGACTTCCTCGCTCTAGTTGGTTCATTTCCTTGTATTGTCAATTCGATTCTGAAGCCATTCCAAGCTTTATACTAGTTATAAGAAGCTTTGACAATTCAAAGACTTCATCCGTCATACACGTCAGCTGATTGCATCCCTGGCAAGTTTTGGATTTTTATCTATCAACGGTGGTAGATTAATCGATTTGGTGTAGAGAATTCGACTTCACTTATACACCCGCCTCACAATACATGACTATCAGCTGATTAAACATGTGCAGTATGAGAAGGAAACACAATGAAATCGAATTCTTCACCCAAACCGATTAATCGATCTCTGATACTGAAGTCCGAAACTGGTCTAGTATACAATAAAAATACGTGCTACCATATTATCCAGCGCTGTGAATCTGGCCACATTTTCAACTTAAACAATTTCTTTGACATTGTTCATTATTTCTATACCAATTCAATGGCTAAGTCCCTTAGGTTTCCTCCTACCAAATAAGTGAGTGTACTTTTTAAAAAAAAAAAAAAAAAAAAAAAAATAAGCAGAATATACGTTGATATAACAGGTGTTCGGGCCTAAGAAAAACATTATTTGTTCGACGTTTCTAATGCTTTTGGTGTTCATCTACTGGAACTGGTTAGGAGAGTTTAATATTAATATGTTTTGAAAATTGTGTCAACAACATTGTTCACTTTTGCTTCGAATTTACTTCCAGCTCTATACTCCTCTCTGGCTAATTCTGTTACATGCTAAATATCTTCGCTGTCACAGAGTTAACAATATCCTTACATCGTTCGACAATTTCGCTAGTAGCTCTGTTTATTAATGCGTAATTGAATTGAATCTTGAATTGCGTCAAGATGTACAAACTTCTGTTAGTACAGTAAACTTTTATCACTCGTCAGAAAATTTGTATACAATTAAATGTTTTTTATACAATCCAATACGGACTGAATACGGTTAAACTGGCTAGGAAATTGCTATATATATTAGCAACCATTATTACCTTATTTACTTATCGAACATTTAGGGCACCACGGTAGCCGAGCGGTTAGAGGCGAGACCTGCGAAGCTAATATGTATTGTGGTACTTGGTTCGATTCCCGGTCTTAGGCTGTGGATTTTATTTAATGGTTAATAAAAGAAATTTACAGTAAAGTATGTTTGCTAGTCGCCTCCTTCCACTACACCTAATTGGTAGTTGGATGTTAAGCCCCGCCTGAAAAAAAAATAGGCGATTACTTTATTTTATTTTACTTTTTACTTATCGAACATTTATACATGTTCCAAGTTGATGTCCATAACCAACACTTCAATAATCGATGACTCGGATGAGAACTAGATCTTTGATATGCAGCGAGGCGAGGTGCTCTCTCAGTATTAACATGCTTACAAACACCACTCTTAAACTATTTATTATCCAAAAGCAAGAAAGATAATTGCCAGATTCAGTTATTTATTTATTTTTCTGCCAAGTTTACTTGCTAAATATCTTCGCTGACACAGAGTTAACAATATCCTGACTTCGTTCGACAATATCGCTCTGTTTCATGAATTCATTCTATTTATAGTATTTTATTAACCATTTTAACAATTTATTTGTAATAGCAATCAAATTTCTAATTAATTTGTTAACTAAATGTATAAAATCTACGCAACTAAGCGAGCTGATATTTCAACCTAACTACTAACTATTTCAGCTTTCCACATTCGCTTTCATTTTATCGCAATTCACCAACCTATATTATGCAATTAATGACTCCGAAGTAAAGTATAATGCAGGGTCTCTCAACCGAAAGCTTTTGAAAGATTCATTTCATTTTTGCATAACGAAAGATTAAGAGGATTTTGATGTTCTTTCTTGTGATCTTTCCTGGTCATTTTGATCTGAGGATGAATTTTATCATTTTGCTCTAAGAACTTGTCTATCAGCATGAAGTTAAATGTTCAATTGAAAGGTGATAGTTCTAAACTTTGTTCTTTAAAAGAAAGTACGTATAAATATGGCTCAATGCTCAACCTTTTTCGCGAAAACGGCTACATTCTAACTTGTTTATAGTTTTATTGGTTTAGAAAGCAATTGAAAGAAAATTAAACATTGTGCCTAATTTCGAGAAGAAATATCTGCGAATCTTTCAGCAAATAATGGCAGGACAGGAAGTAATTTATAAATTATAAAAATATAAATGATTTTTCAGCTGGGGTTAAAAAAAAAGAAGAGAAAACACAATTACAAAGTAAAGTATTAATTCGATTAAAAACAGTCGCGCATTGTAAATTCTTCCTATCTAATGTGGCTTTCCCACTATTCCAAGTTATAAGGCGGTAAAGTGTAAAGGGAATGGTGATAAATAATTTTATTATGCTATTAAAAATCTTAGTAGAGTTTCATGCACTTTATTTGTTTTTGGTTTTATTTTCTTTCATATTTTATTTTGTACGTTCAGCAGCTTGTAAGACACAGACCGCCTGTCTGGTTTATATTCTTGCACAGGTCCATTGCCCAGGCAGTGGATGCTTTTCTCCAGATGGTCACCTTGGCTGCCTACCTCTCAAGTACTTTCGATGAAGGGTTTCTTTTTAAATTGGTTTTCCTTTTCCAATTAATTTAGTTTCATTTTGTTTTCTTTTCTAAAACCCCGAAAATCAAAATGTTGGGAAAATTATTCAGAAAGAGGTGATAGTTTCTTTACATTGAAATGTGCTTAAACTTAATCTAAAGTTTGAATTATTTTTCCACTTCAACGCTTTGATTTGTTATTGACACTACAGTCTGCGTTAAGTACACATTGCAGACACTTTTCCAGAGGAATTGAGAAAATACATCAACAGATCGGAGTGACCAGGAAAGATCGCTTAAAGAACATCAAAATACTTCTAATCTGTCGTTATAAAAACTGAAATGAATCTTTCAAAAGCTTTCGATTGACGGATTTTGATGGAAACTCTATTGTAATTAGTGCTGCACGAGAAACGAGACAAATCTCGGTCTCGGTCTCGATCTCGGTACCGAGACCGAGACGAGACTTGAGTAACCGAGACCGAGACCGAGATCGAGACATGATATATATCTCGTCGAGAAATCTCGGTCTCGTCTCGGTTTTTCAAATATTAATTTTTAGCTACAAAATTATAAAATTGTGTTCTTTATTAATAAATAATCATTACGGGTATTGAATTAATTATTAAAAGATACGATTTTATTATATATGTTCAATATTACTACATCTATTTGACTTCGAATTACATAAGTAAAGTAAGCAAAGTAAAGTAATCGCCTATTTTTTCAGGCGGGGCTTTACGTCCAACTACCAATTAGGTGTCGCGGACGGAGGCGACTAGCAAACATACTTTACTGTAAATTGCTCATATTAACCATTAAATAAAATCCAAGGCCTAAGACCGGGAATCAAACCCAGAACCCAATACATATTAGCTTCGCAGGTCTCACACCGCTCGGCTACCGTGGCGTCCCCCTTCGAATTACATAATTTTTACATAAATTCACTAAATTTCACTATTCATATCATTCATTCATTCAATTTCATAAATTTCACTATTAATAATCTAATACTTTGAACTTAGATATTATTTGAATTATATTTTAGAATTTTGGAATTAGTGAATTTGAAAAAAAAGACTATCACCTAAAAAATATTGCCACAAATTTTCGTTTTTAAGATACACTTTGCCCAAGCATTGATACATAAAAGAGCTTTTACTGAGTCAGAAGTTAGAGAAGATCTTCTATTGGTCATTATCATCTTTCCGATGGCACTGAAGTTGCACAGATACTAAAAATATCTTTTGCCATTCTAGACAAATTTTTGAAGGAATTCTCAAGTGTTTTCCACCATTCTAAAATGTCAACGTCTACTGGTGCTTGGTCTAATTTGGTGTAATTAATTATTTCAGCCTTCCATGCTTCGGTGATATTTGCTGATTTTTGAGCAAATGGTGCAAAAATATCGATGCAGTCGTCGTCGTCGTCAAAAGGTGAATCATCAGATTCTTTATCTTCACCAACAGCCTTAACTAATGGAGCGGGAAGTTTGTTGGGAGGTGTATTTTTTATTTCACGAATCGACTTGTTATAGGAGGCAGATACATATGTTATTTGGGTCTTTCATTTGGCGCGTTTTTAACATCTTTTTGAAATTATATAAAGATATATAACAGTAATAGTAATATATGATGCATTGAAGTGTAAGTAGTTGTCTTCTTTTACACACATTTTCATTACCAATATATAAATTAAAATAATTATTAGAAAATAATAACATTTTTTGAAAAGATTATTAATAGCAAACCGCTTTTAATACTTAAACAAAAATTCAAAAAACCGAGACCGAGACCGAGATATATCGACGAGACCGAGACTTGAGCGACCGAGACCGAGATCGAGACTGCATAAGGTCTCGCCTCGGCTCGGTCTCGTGCAGCACTAATTGTAATATCCACTGGCGATGCCTACATGAAATTTTAAATTTAATTTTGTGCAATTTCTAATTAGTTGAATTAAGCTAACTACATTGTATGGACAGGCCAACGTTTTGTTCATCACTTTCTTGTTTTTAGCGAAGTACAATGCATTTTTGGATAAATTCAGACTCGAAAGAAATTTCACATTACTTCCTGTAATTAAAAGAAAGAAAAAATAAATTCATTTGGAACTTTTCTTGACAAACGAGCAGTTAAAGGTTAACTTTATATCGGCACATTGAAATGTGAACTGTAAGAAGACAATTTCTGACATCGTGTCTTCTTCGATTGAATTAAATTCTATGGAGTTTGGCCTGTTAGCGAAGGCTATCGTGATCGAAAGGGGCTGTTAGAGAAGGCTATCGTGATCGAAAGGGGCTGTTAGCGAAGGCTATCGTGATCGAAAGGGGCTGTTAGTAGCTCACCTATTTGGAACACGATTCAGTACTGAATTTCTTCACCGACGATCTGTATTCTCAGCTAAGAAAAAACTCTTCTGCTGAGACAAAACTTGAAGATAGTCATCATAATCTTACCCAGGCAATCACTCCACTGTACAATGGCTAGCTAGGCTGCCTTGTTGGTGTTAACTTAAACTAGGATAGGTCCTAGTTTTAAGATCAGGATTTTACCTAGCCTTTTGCTGTATACCTAGCACTTTGGTGATAAGTAAGACATTTTGAAGTGCCGCAAAGGGTCCAGGTACTGAGAGGAACCCTCCTCTTGGGTCAGGGTTATTTTTTTTGGCATTGGGTTTCGCCATACAGCCAGCATCGTCTAGGTGCTTATCACTAAAATATCACTCACTCTCCATTCTTACTTATAAATACATTCGCTTCACACATTCATCCCTCTACTATACGATATACAACTATTTACATAAACTACAGCTAATGGATGGATCAGTACTCTGTGCTCCTGCCATCCTTATAGCTTAACCGAAATTAAAATCACCTAATCCTTCTCTAATCATTTTCTTGCGTTCATTCTATAACTTTTAAATACATTCATATTTCATTGCTAGCTCTGCTATAGACTTAAGCACATATATGTTGGTGGAGAGTCTTCGTAGCGAAATGGTGCATCTAAATACCTGTATAATATACTATAATATTATGTCGTCAAACATTCGTTTCCTTTCTACCACATAACGTGGATATATCATTATTATTTGTTTGAAATCCTCCTCCTCATTGCAATCTACGTAAAGAGGAGAGAACCTCAGGGTCAAGGGTTCTGCCGCCTTATTATGTACACCATAAGGATGTCGTTCACTATCCTTCAATTGACTTTCTGGGCTTGACAAACCGTTGTTTATCTGATATTGATACTTTCCTCTTTTATGTTCGCAAACAAATTTACGCATATCTATCTTCGGTTTGACTTATTTGTCTTAGAAATATGAACTTAGAAATATATTATTCAGACTAAACCCTACAGTTTCGGTCAACAATAGAAATGTATATTACTGCTAGTGTCAACTTCTGCAGAATTTGTTAAATTCACACATCGAACTATACTATATACACTATTAAAATTTACATAACGGGAGCAATTAATAAAATTGTGTCCTTGAATTCTGAACATAAACAGATGCTTGCACCGCGTAGTATTATACTCGTAGTATATACAGTTTTGCAGATGACGCAGTCATTTACAGTCTATTAATAAATCATTCTTAATGCATTCACGCTGAACTTTCTCAGCATCTTTATCTTATTCGTTCTTCACACCCACACCAAGCTTGACATCTTAATGTTATTGTTTGTTAATCTAATTGATGTTGTTTGTTCGTGTAATTAATATTGTTGTTACTAAATGTAGTATTATTTATTTCTAAAGATTAATTATTTAAAATTAATAGATGTGGTCCAGGATTCTATCAATTCGTTTATTTATGTTAACTTGGTCATCACTGCATCTGCATTTCAAATAGACATTGAAGTGACGATTGCTTGAAAACGTAATTATTTAAAGCAAAGAAAGGTTATCGGCGAATCGCTTCTCAATCGTCCACACAATTTTCAGTTTAGGTGAAGATTTGTACCTCATTTGTGTTACTAGTTAAACGCAAAAGAGATGCTAAGTTTCTGAGACTTATTTTTAATTATCTGCTGGAAAATATCAAAGTTGCGAAGAAATAGTTCCTGTATGTATTGCGTATATAATTACAAAGTTCAGTCTTTGATTGCTTAGTCCCTCTTGAAGCGCTGAAAATGAACATTTGTGAAGCTGACCATTTTCTTTTCTAAAACTTAAAAAAAATTTACCCATGTTCGCATAAGCAGAGGATAAATTCAGACCCAATCCAATCAACTCGCTTCTTAAAACAACATTTAATTTCTCTAGAATATTGGTTTAGAATTGGAAAACGTTCAATAATGTCAGCACATAACCTTCCCTCTTAGATGTGCCATCTGTCCTCCCGTTTACAACAATCAGACTATATATACTTCCTTGTTCTAACTCTGTACGGTACTTCGTACTATACATGGGCAAATGTTTGACAAGGAATCCACATATACACCTTAAAAGACAAGAACTAGAAATAGAACTAAATACTAACCACTGGCAAGAACACTCTTTGACAGACAATCAGAATTGACGCTAACATATTCTCTTTATCTACCACAATTTTGGGCAAGACAAAATTTGACAACCAAAATCTCCAGCGATATTTATAAGAAAACTGTACGCTATTCAAAGCAAATATGAGCCTAAATCAGGGCCGGATTATCCTATAGGCTAACTAGGCTTCAGCCTAGGGCCTCAAGATCAAGAGGCAAAATTAAAGTTACGCTATTCTAAAAAACAGTAAACACTAAAACACTGTATTAGTGATGTATCACAGTAGTGATGTATTTTATTATCTCTCATGTAATTTACAAACTTAAAAATGGGAGGTGAAAGGGCCTCATAGGTGGAATAGCCTAGGGCCTCTTTTCATCTAAATCCATAGTTCTTTTCGGGGCCCTCCCTACCAAAAAAGAACAGCAAAGGAGGAGTTTAAGATGAAAAATCCAGAACCGGCTCTCAGTCAGCGTAAGTTTTACAGCTGTCCGAGAAAATTGAATTTACAACTTTAACAGCAAACTGCTTAAAACTTCTCCATGTCAGCCTACTTTGATCGGTTTCTTCTTTCGCCATTTTCTTTCTTCCATCGTCAGAAAAACTCTACAGAATATATCGGGCATGAGTCCTAATTTGTAAAAAGATTTCTACTTAAACCACAATGTCTATTGATGGGAACCAACTAGGTATCTAGAGGAAGATCTGTTATAGACCCCATTGGATATCACTAACGATTCTAGAAGGGCATTGATTAAAAAATGTTGAACGGTTACAAGCCCCTCAGATCTCCATCATTAAGAATGAATGCTGCCTGGCTGACCATGCCTGTAAATCCGATATTTACTTGTTATTCAATGGGGTAAACTAAGTAACATATATAAGGGTAAAAATATACTTAAATTTATCGTTACTACTACCATGGTATTCTACTTATTCCAACAAGTGTTACAAAATTGTAAATTGAATTAAAGTATGTGCAGTAGTTACCAACTTGTTGAAGAAATGTAAACTATACGAGTAAGTTCCGAGTTATTTTGTTAAAGAACAAAATGTCCTTGATGAACTCCAGAAATAAAATATCATTAGTGTGGGGCATGAGAAGACGACATGCCGACATAACCTGACTTTGAAGGATTTACTCAGCATGAAAGAAAGGAGTCTTTTTGCTGGTTATATATATATATATATGAGCTACATCATACTCTCTCCCCCTTATCTTTTCTGTCTCCCTCTAGTATTTTATCACACATGGGTTTTTTGTCTTATGGCCTCATAGACAAGTTCTCTTGTATCCATGGTAAACATAAAGCTAGCCAATATATAAATTTGTAAGCAACGATCTTTGTTATATACTTATACATATAAGTGTAAACATACACGGTATGTCTGTGTGGGTAACTATGTACATGTTCCTAAGGACGTGTATAAAATGAGTGGGGGAGTGGCCAAGATCTCCCCGCCCAAAACAAGTATATTTACCGCCACTCTGTACAGGTGCATCCTCTACTGTATTTCTATTGGCCATATAACAAGTCTATATAGTAAAGAAGTTCTAACCAATCTTTTACTGTATTCACTATTACAATCTACACATATTTATCTGAAAAAATAAAAATATATTTATTTTAGTAAAGCCTGGACAAACAAGTTTTACACCCCTTCTAAACTACAATATCTTTTACTCAACACAGTGCAAATTCTTCTGCAAGTTACTAGAAGAACGTACATTACTGTTTGATCTAAAAAAGAAGACAACTTACGTGAACATTCTAACGATTTTCAAGGTTCTAGTTCAAAAATTTCCTTCTAACTCAAAAACGAGACACTGTTCTCTCGTTACTGAAGTTACTGAAGAGTCGTATCATAGTGTAAAGTAAGAATCTAGGGGCCTGCAGTTGGATTTGAATCCGTGTTCTTCGCTTTGGAGTCCAGAATTTGCTAATCACTCAGCTATTATTATTTACATTTTTTCACGGTACCCAAGAGGCTGATTCTCTGATAAAATATTAGAAACAACTCCTGTCAAATCAGTTTTTAATCTACAGCTATTTTCTAAAAGTAAATGGCATTTGCATTATAATATTTAGTTAGACTTATCAGAATTATAATGTACGTGCATATGTGATCCAAAACACGAAACTAATCGCCTATTTTTCAGACGGGGCTTAAAGTTCAACTACACCTCAGGGGCGGAAGCACAATTTTTTTACTAATCACATTTTTTCCAAAAACATAAAGAAGTAAGTTCAGGATTTAAGTTAGCTATCTCCTACTTACAAATACAAGCTTCATGAAAAATAAAATGTGTATCCTAAATTCATTGCAGCATAATACTTTGAAGTAACGGTCAGAGATTTAGGATATAATGATAAGGAAGTAGGAGCTGTTTTTGGTTGAATTCATATGCCACCATCTTGCCAAAGGCTTTACCTCATCTAGAAAGATCCCCAAAACAATATAGAACTTTTAACGTCTTTTAAAAAAATATCTCTAAAGTTACTTCGTTACTTCTCAGTGCAACAGTCCTCAGAATTGGTTCTGGACCTCCTCAATAAGTTCGCCCCCTTCGTTACGGCCTTAAGTCGCTATCTCCAACCCGACGGAGATCTTCCTTTACGTCATCCAAGCATCTAAGTCGAGGACACCTTCGAATTCTAGTTTTCTGGTTTTCCCAAAATAATTTTTGAGGTAACCTCTCCGCAGGAATTCTCTTCACGAGTTCCAACCATCTTAAAACTCCCATTCCTCTTATTTGGACATTTTTCCAAACGTTCGCATCAATTCTTTCATTTCTTTTCTTATCTTATCGTAGCCATTCCCGCACTTCGGGCCAAATATCCTTCTGAGTACTTCTCTTTCTTAAATAACTTAAATAAATTTAATTAGGATTTTTTGAAACTTCTAAGAAAATAATAATAATAATAATAAATAATGTAAAAATGTAATAAAAGCAAATAGATTACTTTTATTGAACATAAATATTTTATAGTAATAATGATTACTATAAAATCAGCTGCACTACCAAAAAATAATTATTATTTTTTGAAGCTAACGATGGGATGAACGTTAAGTCATGATATGTATTACGTTATTACAGTCTTAGTAATAAAAAAAGTAACAATCATGGTTACAGAGAACTTACAGCTTCATTAGAAAGGTTATTATCTCCACTGATGTAACTGTTATTATTTTTAGATTTATTAATTCTAGTTGCGTTTAACAATTTTTATTGACCAACAATTCTAACTGATCACCCCTAATTTTCTCTTGATTCACTAAAAAATGGATAACGATAGTTAATTATTTCTTTTAATCCAGGTTTTACTTATAAAATAGTTTCTAGTAGATTTACTAGTTCTACAGAACTTTCTACTAAGGTCTAATCTTATATCTAGTGCAATGATCTCAAATTTCATTAATCCGTTTTGTGAACAGAGGAACACTATCAATTTCCTACCAATTTGGAATTATATTTAAATCTTTAATTCTACAAAAATTATGCTCATTACTACTGATTGGCTCTTAGAGGAAAGATTAATCCATCTTTTACCCTGAACTGCCTAAACTAGCATTTGACTTGGAAAATGCTAAAAACAAATCTTTTAGATCTACTTGGGTGGCTACAGCGTTTTGCGTTGTTGGGATAATATTGGAAAATACGTAGACCAATTCCACTTCGCCAAGTCATCTTTTTATAGTACTTCTGGTCTTCTTTTTCTCTTTCAGGTTTCCCATAACTCAACGTGATAGTCTGTCTGCCCAGGTAGCCTTTTAATGTGATGTCCAGTCCACGGAGTAACATCTTTTTGAGATGTAGAAGCTCTTGGTTCCTTCTTGTTCTCCATATTCTGTTTTCACAAATAGGTATTTGTGGCTCTAAGATTCTGCATTCCCAGACATTACATTAAGTCAGACATTGCTGTCAGAACCCAATTCTCATTTTTGTACGTTATCGCCGGTCGTTCTCTTATAAATGGTTAACCTTAGCGTAAAGTGAGTGAAGTCTAAACTTTAGTAGTTTCTTTTTATAAAAGCAATCATACCGTCCACACCGATCTGCGAATTCCATTTGTTCCTGACCTGGCCCAGTCTCGCTATATCAAATTCCATTCCAAACCTTCCCTATATCATAATCCCTTAATACGCAACTTGTTCCGCACTACCCTCCTGTCAAATCCTTCTCGAAGACTGAGGCAACTATAACTATACGTCAAAAACCGCCTGGTCTTACATAAAGTTAAAAAGACATCCATTGAATTGAATTCATTCAGTACCCAGAATTAACCGTATGATAGCCATCGTTGGATGTTGACCTTCATGCAAATTCTCCCAATGATTTTATTTTACTGTATTTTTACTGTGTTGGTCTAGTGGTTAAGATCTTAGCTTTGAAAGTGGGAAATCCCCAGTTCGACTACCTCGTATGACTACTTTTTATTTGTCATCAAAAAATTGTTTATAGTAAAGTATGAGCTTCCGCCCCCGTCCAAGACACTTAATAAGTAGATGGACGTTAAGCCCCGCCTGAAAAAATAGGCGATTACTTTACTTTTCTACTTAATTAAATTTTTAGTCTGTTTTCATTTTGATTTGATTTTTGAGAGGGGGTCATAAATTAAAATAAATAACGAATACTTTGTAGACATAACCGACCAAATATAGTCAGAAAATCTATTCACTTCCGGTGAATCCCTAATTTCAAAACCACGGACACTATTGTTGAAAGAAAAAAAAATACAAAAAGAAGCCAGAAACCCATTGAAACAAGTCAAGTTAATGACCAATATGTTGGCCGCATGAGTACAAGAAGAAGGAAGTGAAGTTGAAACTTGGTTTTTATGAAAGACCTAAGGGCGCTGAAGGGAGTGATGATAAAGTGGAATAGAAGAAGAGATGGAGGAGCATTATAAGAGCCAGAGAGTGGTGAGATAGTCTTTACAGAACGGTCAATTGTGTGGGTGGTAGATCAAACAAACGATTTTGTCAAATGGAGCGTGCCTTGCAAGAAGGAATACACTACTCGTTTACAACTCAGCCTGTGTGTATTTGTGGTAAGGAAGGTTTTTTTTTTTAAAGGTGGAGGCGGTTATAGACTGGAGGCAGGTTGAAGTGGAGAAATTCAATGAGGCCTGCTGAAGACCCGACCTTGTCCATTGTGTTCCGCTGTGGAGAATCGCCTTAGCCACGGACTCAACATCAACCTTTTTTACTAACCTTCTTTTAGTTTTCTATATGTATATATAGTTTTTGTTTTATTTATTTATATATATATATTTTTTTTTTGTATAAGTATTATTATCCAGCGGTCCCGATCAGCTAGAAGTATTCCTATTTGTTTTACCAATACTTATCGCAGGAACGTGAGCAATTCAAGAGCGCCCCAAAAGGCTCAACTCCAGCGCTGCTCAACTAACTCATTGCTCACTTGATAATGATAAAAAATGACTTCACTTTTTTCCCCTTCTCTGCTTGTTTTTTTCTCTTGTTTATTATCTCGCACAAAGAAAGTCCGACCGATTGTCCCTTTAAAGCGATAAAGGCCGTCGGGTTCAAATGATCACAACGGTAAGTACAATTTCTAGTTTACTATAACCTGGCCACTTTTCCTCTCGCCATTATTTCTGATTCTATGTTTAACTTGTCTTTACAATAATTTTTGAACAAATAAATAAGAAAAGAAGTAGAAAATGGGGATGTTCTAGAATCTTTTAATGTAAAATTATGGATATAAATTCTAAGTATAACTAAAGTATAAGTATAACTAAGTATTCTAAGTATAACCAAGTATTCTAAGTATAACCAACGCTACAAACTTCTCGCCAGACTACTTGACAAACGTTCGAAACTTAACCTACATAACAAAAGACTCTTATATCTACTGTTACTGCGACCTATTTGGTCATAAGTCATCGAAATATGGAGATGGACTAAGCGTTCCAACGCCTCCAAACATTACAGTCAAAAATACTTCGAAAACTTCTTAACGCTCCGTTCTATGTACCTAACCTCACTATCCATAATGACCTCAAAATCCCTTTCATTACAGATCTTGGTAACACTCGTTTCTTCAAATTTCATTCCTCTACAGCAGCTCATCCGAACCCCCTCTCATAGAACACCTATCTTTCTCCACATTACCAGGTAATCCTCTAAGGAGATTGAAGAGAAGATGGCCTCGTGATCTACTCTTATCGTGAGAGCAAAGCACGTTACTGGAGTGGCACCACTCATGATTTTCTTCTATTTCTTTTTTCTTTTACCATATTTGCTTGTTGCATCAACTGTTGCAGTGGTAAATTGCAATAAAATTTTTTAAAAAAACAAAAACTTCTCAATCTTACACTGACCTAAAAATCCCTTTACTCCAAATTTCATTCCAAACTGTCCCGCTCTTCAGTAACCTGTCCCAAATTACCCTTCTCTTGAATCCTCTTCGATGGCAGAGCGTCGATGGCTTCACGATCTCTTGAACGCTTAAAGAAAAGGGACCCCTTCGAATCGTTGGATGGCCCTCATTAAATTTATTTTGTTCACATTTTATAACGCTATCATATTTACTTGTTGCCAACAAGGATGTTGTAAATTAAATAAATCGCGAAACAATAAATATTTTATAGTATTATTCTTCTTAAGTTGCCTAATAGATTTAGTTGGCAGTCCTGTTCACCAGATTCTGTTCCCCTAATTAGATGTTTATCTAACCAAAAACAAGCAACAGTAAATCTTGTCTCTTTGTATTTACGGTGGATATTGTCAATAATTTGTGTCAATAGAGAGTCTATAAAAATGCTGTAACAGGAATTCCTCACATAACACATATGATTCCTTAACCGTTTAAAATCTTCTCTTTTAAGAAAGATCAGGCACCGACCAAAAGGTGTGGCCATTGTCTTTACAAAGTAAGTAACATGATATGTTGCAACTAATCTATTTTACTTTTCAGTGATTCTCCTTTAATTTTGGAAATTATGAATTTAAAACTTCACTAAAGTTTCTGTAAACTTTGTAACATTTGACTTTATTTTATTTAATTTACTTAAAATATTTGTCTATCAAATGTCACAGATAATTAGAACATAAATTAAAATTAATATTTTTAGCTTACTCCAAAAGCAAAAGTTAGCAGCGAACTGGTTACTGACAAAGTGGAAGTTAAAATAAAATTGTCAGATATAGAGGAACTAATCTTGTTTCAAACGCTTGTTTCTCTTTGTAGTTTATGGCAACAAATGGACAAAGCAATTCTAATTTATCAAATTCATAATTATCTTAATAATGTTTTAGTACAAAAGAGAGTTGATAATGTCATTATTTTATCTATTTATTTTTATAAATACAATAGCCGGAATTATTGTTTTATATCATTTGTTCACGAAAACAAAAAAATAATTATTAGCATTTCCGTACAATCGCTAATTTTTCCTAGAAAATTATATTCATACCTAAATTAAAAAGACTATAGTTTAAATGTAACTACGATATCTGCAGAGACAATAATGGTTGGGCCGTAACTAAGAAGATAGTCCAATAACTTTCTGCATTTAAAGATTTTCTCACTGGTTCAAATTTAAGATTTGCTTCAACTTTCAAATTCCAGCGATGCCTTTAGTAATATTACTTAATATTATTAAGGCAACGGTTCAGAAGGGCAATAAATGGTTCTGAACATTAAATAGTTCAGAAGGGCTTAGACGAATATTTGACAAGGGCCGTTTGGGTTTTTACCTTCGTTAGGCGTGTGCCATTTGCCTTGTCCATAAGGCACGGCTAACTGGATGAACTATGACACTTGCTGGCTCTAAGTAACTAGCTATTTACCTCGGATGCTCCGTGGGCTGCAGATGAAAGGGAATACGCCTGTCGAAGCACCCGGCCAGGTACTAGCCACCAATATCTCCCCCCTCTGCTGGACGAAGTCTTAACATCGGCAGCTCTTTTAAAGGGGTCCAAGGCGTGGATGATCCCTTGGAATGAATCAATCTGATGTGTGAGGCATAGTCATGTAGGGACCGATTTTTTACCAAGTGGAAAATAAAAATTAACCCTTTAAAAACAGAGGCTATCCTTTTCACTAAGCGCAGGCCGATCTTGTAACCGACATGTCCACTTCGGGGGACGAATAGTGCCGTGGGCTGCCACTATAAAGTACCTGGGAGTAATAATGGATCGTGGGCTGACAATAAAGGCAGGGCAGCCAATCGGGTACTATTCCCGCTGTTCTGCAGGGACTCTAAACTGTCTCCAGAAAATAAACTCCTCCTGTACCAGGTAGTGGTTAGGCCTATGTTCCTTTATGCTTTCCGATCCAATATCGCCTCGCTGCAGATCATACAAAATAAATTTCTCAGGCTTGTGACAACTCCCCCCCGCTACACGCGTATTACAGACTTACACTCTAACACCAACATGGACTATGTAGAGCACTACATCAAGTACCTCGCTACTGGTTTTTTCAGTAAGTGTGAATCGAGTCACAACCACCTGTGCAGGCAAATAGGGGACTATAGTTTGGACACGGTGTACAGGCACAGAAGAGTTAGGGACTCCCTGAAATAAAACTTTCCTTGGAGGCTGAGGGTTTTTCATCGTTTTTCCCCTTATTATTTACTTTTATACTATATTCTGTAACAATTTATGTAATTCATTAGCTGGAGATTATAGTATTTATACTGGAACTTCAAAGCGATGCCAAAATTCTAAGAAAAAGGGATAACAAAGTAATATCAAATGCAACTTAATCGAATATGGTTTCAAAACTCTTGGCCGTAATTGCTAGAGCCTAACACGAATTGTTCGACCATCCAGGGTACCACGCAGAAGAGCAACTTTGTGACATTCTGTTCCGAGAAAAAGAGTAGCTGCATGAGGACAATAAATTTCTAATATTATTGGCTCCTCAAAATGGTGAACACAGCTCCTTTCCATTTGCGCAATGATTGTCCAATCATGAAATTGTTTTTTTTATCGAAATAACTGCCTTAATCTACCTTACATCAATCTGTACCCCACTTCCTTCTGAGCGGTCGAAGTCCAAACGGTTAATGCATGTTCTCACCTTAGAGTGCTTGTGATCAATTGCTGAAATGCGTATCCCATTCATAAGAGAAAAAAATTGTCAAAGTTAGGTGTTTTTGAACGTTACGCTTTTTCGTGCAGTTTTTGACGATCAACCCTTATACAACTGTCCTACCGGACAGTTTTAATCGGAGTAACCAATGCATATCATGTAATATGACAGCATTATATTAATAAATTTGCCCCTTGAATGAAAAAGAAGTAACCTTAAAATTTGAAAAGATCGAGTTTATGCTGGCCAATCAATCTATTCTTTTTGTCTCTCTCTCTCTAAAAAAATGGAAAGTAAAAATAATAAATTTAAAGAAAAATGTCGTAAATAATTCGTGTATGGTGAATCGATATGGACATCAATTCGATCACTCATTTCGATTACAAATGAGTTCCGAGAACTGAAGTAGTGGCTAGTGTACAGTGAGGTGGGCGAGTGGACGAGGTCAAACGGAAGCCAAGTCAGAGCGCCCGCTCTGCTTCTCCCGCGCGCTGCTGTTGCTGCTACTGCTCCTGCTGCTGTTGTTGTTGTTCATTCTATCTCTCACAATCTACTCTCTGTTCAACCGACCATTCTAAAAAAAAGCCGCCAATCAGTTTTTCTTTTTTAATGGGCGGGAAGGGCTCACGTTCCCCGCATTTTTTTTTTCTTTTTTTTTTTTACATCCAACTTTTCAACTCTTCTCCTCATCACCCGTCAACACAGCTCTCTACTCTGCGCCTTGCCTAGTGGTCGTCTTCCAGTGAAGATGTTGTTGGTTAGTAGTTGCTACTGCACGAGAACTTTATAATACGAGAAGCACATCAAGCCCTACTATTATTGGTTGGCGCGCTACTGGTATTACTGCTAGAGTTGGTTTCTTATTCTTATCAGCTTCCATGTTCAATTAGTCTGTCCTAGATCTCAAGTTTTATGTTTACCCTAAAAGAGGCGAGCATTTTTTTCATATTATGTAAATTTCTGTATTATGGAATCCAATTTTTCGGCAAACAAATTTAAATCTAGATATATTTGGAAACAACCGCCCAAAGTAACTGGTTTAAATTATTCAATTCTGGTGTATTATTAAAGGTATTTAGTTAAATTAGATAAATTTTCCCTTTCTTAAGAGATAGAGTTCATCCCTCTCCTTTAAAATTTCTTTTATTCAAGTTTTTCAAAATAACAAAAGTTTTAGAAATTAACTACTTGATGTACAATGCGTAATCCGGTTTAATGATAATCATAGGCGCCAAATTTGAGAGATCTCCCTTCAAAAAAAAACGATTCAAAAAACCAGAAAAAAGCTACCGGATCCGATGGCGGCATCTAAAACAGATTCCTCAAAATTCCTTACGCTCTAACTGCCTGCGATTATTCCCGTAGGTATTATTTCACAGACGACTGACATACAAATAGTTCAATTTTGTAAAAACTAATTTTTTGTACCCAGAAAATCTCAAAAACCCAGAATTTTCTAGCAGAAAACTGTATTTGGAAACTTTGATAGGATCCCAATAATGTTTCTTAATCAATTAACTAAAGTAGTTAAAGAAGTAATAATTTCTTGTCTCATAAATACTTAATTAATCCATAGCATATTCTAAATTAATACAATTTTTCTGCTCATCTTATAAACATCTGTTTAGAAAAATTACTATAATTAAAGGAATAAAAAAAAAATAATCAATTTTCAGTCGATTAATATGGAAGCTGCAATAAATTATTCATTATTTAACAAGTGTTGGTTGCTTTAAAAAATGATCTTTTAAGTTTTTAATTGGGTAACCGTATATTTAAATTAAATTGGATAGGTCTTATTAAACAATTACATTTTAATAAATGGTTTTGATAAAAATGGAGAGGAAAAAAAATTATTAATAAAATACGGGTACTTAATTAAACAAAAAGGTGTATTACAAAATAGAAATTCAAATTATAAACGTTTATTATTGGGGAACTGCGCAGATTGCTGTTCATAAGAATGAAGAAATCTGTAACTCATGAAGCTGGCAAGAAATAATCTCTTTTTAGGTATAAAGTAGTAAAACAGATTAAATTGCGTTCGACAGCTTCATTAACACCGCCTTTGCTAGCTGTTAGTAAACTAAGTCTGAATTATGCTTTCAAATCGACAGCTTGTTAAATGAACACTTAAAAAGCTGCTCATTAAAGTTTTTGATTTCCACTAACCAGATTGTAACAGCATCGCTTCCAAGAAACCTTCCTCTCTACATTGCATTCCTCAGCTCATTGAAGATCCAGAAGTGAATCTGGCGTGAATTTATTTTATACGTCTCAGGTTTCAAAACTTTAACGCTCTCTTTCTTTTACCTCGAATTTGAAAGCATATTAATTTTTACTTTACATTATCTAAGTTGTAAAACCTCAAATTATATTGCAATGATTCATTAGAGGAAAATCAACGCCATTTTAATTATTTAAATAATAGTTACAGTTCTAAATATATTAAACGTGTTCAGATATATCGATTCATTTCCGATTTAACAAAGTTTCTGCAAGCATCGATAAATCTATTTCATTTATTATGAGAAATTATTCTAGAAAATTTCTATTAATCTATGAGATCTTTAAAGATCTATGTTACGTTATTTTTTATTAAGTTACCCAGCCCTGTACAAAATTTGTTCACTAAGTAATTAGTGTATAGTTCGTACATTAGCTCTGGATACAACTTAATCATTTGTTATATTCTTATCTTTTTTAAACATATGGATGTAATTGTTAACATCAACCTTAATTTTTTAAGTTATATACGAGTTCTTGAGTGCCTAAGAGCGATATGTAAACTATAGGGACAGATCACTCAGATATATACATACACACACATTATATATATATATATATATATGTATGTTTGACGTAATAACCTAACATCTGTAGAACACATGTAGAGGAGAAAGCATATCCATGTTGCTGTCGTCATAGCCAAGTAACCTCTGAAATGGTTAAACCATTGTAACTGAATGCGTCAGAGAGTTGTATTTATTTTACAAAACTTTAGTTTTTTGTAAGAGTAAAGTCCCTTGCTATAAGGAACTTGGGTGTATCAAATAATTTGTATACAAGCATTACGTACAGAACAAAATAAAAAGAAGCGTTTATGAAGTAACTTTTCTACATCCGCTTCTTCCAGCTTCCAAAACTTCTCATGGAGATTATCTCCTCTAGGTAGATATTTTCTTAAAATACTTCAACATTACAGAAAAAAAGAATATGGCAATTACAATGAATAATTATAAGTTAGGTAACTCAAGATTTTACTACTTAAATTTGCACGCCTCATCGTGTAAAGTACAGCTCCAACTTTTACAATTCTAAGAACATTACCTTTGCAACAAACATGTAGAACACTTAAGTACACAAATTATAGTTTTCTTTTAACTATTGTTTACTAAAATATTTCACTAATCATTAACATTTCAGATAAGAAACACCATATTACACCTCTCAATCAGTCAGTGAGAGATTTGAGTTGAAGCCCAGTTCTCTAAACCAAAGTGACTCTTCAACCTTTAATGGTGAATAAAAACCTGGAAGTGGTCAGGGATGTCACAAAGTTTCGAGCAAGACGTTCTTCAAAATCTTTACACCATTTCAACTAACAGATTTCTAGCTTTGATTTTATTCATACTGGTGCAATGACAGTTCTATTTGAAGTCTTAATTTTTTTTACTTTGTTTTGATAAAATGGCGATTCAACAATTTTATTTATATTCTACTATAAATCACTCCATATATTTATCCCTCAGTTTGTATTCTTGTTCATTTTCTAAATATTGTAACAACAATTGAGCTTGCATTATATGTAATGTACGAAGCATTATAGAAATATACACGTCTTTCCATTAGGTATACTTCAAGGGGACAAATATGTAATCTGAGGCACCTAGCACTTAAACTGTTTGAGGCGATAATATCCTTTTATCTAGAACAGGGATGACGAACCTTTTTGAGACGTGGATCAAATTTTTTTCATTTTTTTTTTTTTAGTACTAGCTCTTGGGTCACTAATGCCCATTTGCACAAGAGTTAAGTTTAAAAATTTTAAACTGAATATTTTCAAAACTAAACATCTTTAAAATTCAGTTGGCTTAACGGGGTAAAACGGGACGAAACAAGTGCTATGGAAGTCTCTCTTTTTACAAACATAACAGAACAAAACCTTACAAAAGTGTGTTTTATCTGAAGAAAAATCTAAATATGGTTATTTGCTTTGGGTTGTCGATTTTTTAACAAACAAAATATGAGTAAAATTATACATTTTATTTGATATTTTGTAAACAGTTTTGCTTTATTTCAAATACTACAAAAGCATTTGTCGTCATTTCCGTTTTTAGAACTGTAATGATCAAACTAAAGGTTAAAGATAGCATTTAAATTGCTTTTGTGCGAATGCGTGATAGAAAAGAATACAGATAGAATATAAATTATCCACAACAATTAGAAAATCTAAATCAAATCCGCGTAAACAAACAAATGGTTGCCTAGCAATTGTGGGTCAGTGAAAAAGCTTGCGCATGTCAGTGTCTGACCCGCGGGTCATAGGTTCGCCATCAATGATCTAGACAATCGCAGCCCCTAGTAGAGTGTTGTAGGTGTAAGACTATTTGATTTGATTTGTAAAATCTAACAGAATCAACTCCGCATTCTCATATTTCCTTTTGAAGTTAATTATCCGTTTAAAGAATTAAAGTAGTCTACTAGCTGTTGACAGTACCGTCTAACTCGGCAAATTCATATTTTCCTTGCTTGAAAAAGGTTTTAGGGACCTCAAAATTATATTTAAAAACTAAACTAATATCCTTAAGTTCCAGTAAGTTTTTTTTTTTTTTTACTTCTCATTCTGCTTTATGGAGCCGAAGTCAGGAGCGCATCTGTGAGAGTTAGAGCAACTCAATACTCCATGGAAAGAACCTTGTTAGAGGTTAAGGGAATTCAAAAATCAGAAACCGCCAAAATTTAGGAGGTAAAGTCCTGTTTTGTCTCTGATGCTTAAATTGGAAAATGGCCAAACAAGAGTGAAGATAACTGGGCTTAAAGATCTCTAGAGTGGCTTCCATTGAATAAGGCAAGGAAGAAGGGAGCCATTTCTTGAGGAGATACCACAAAATAAATGAATTTGTATGGGTCAGTAAACTCATGATAAATAAAAAAAGAGTTTTAGCCAATAGAGTGGCTAAAAGAAGTAACAATTAGTTTTATTAATTGCTAATTATTGTAACTATTTACTTACGCATATTATTAGTGATAAATACAGAATCAGATTCCTGATTTATCGTAATTGTTTTACAGAGAGAAGGATAAACAATGTTGTTAAGGGACGACGACTATTTCGATGCAAATATGCACTTTCTAAAAATAAAACTTATTGCAACATGAAAGATCGATAAAGAGATAGAAAGGTGAATGCAATTGATTATATTACCTATTTGATCATTATTATGTTGAGATGATAATAAAATTAGTTGACTATTTGAAAAATGGAAAGAACGGTGCTGTGTGAAAAAGGTAGTGACTGGAAACGAGGAGGCAGATGGAGGAGAGGTGCATATGATGAGTAGCCATGTTTGGAGGGGAGGTGAGGGGTGAGGAAGGTGTTGGTAACAATTTCACAGCGTGTTTAGAAGTTCTTCACCAGAGCATAACGTATCCAGCTATCCATCACGATTTGTCTGTCTGTTCTCAGCTAGTAAGGTGGTGACATAGCACCTTCTACTTCCTCGGCACTACTCCACTAGATAGATCTAGATGCCTTCACTAGACATCTATCTTTCTCACATAACTGGGCAACATTGATTTTTCCCCAGGCTTACAAGTTTTTTTTTTAAAAAAAAACTTGACACTCTTTTACACAGAGGTTTTCAAAACAGTTGTACGTACTTGTAAAATATCAATATTAAAACACTTCACTAAAAAAGATTCTTTAATTTGGAGAAGTAGAGTATTAAACATTCGCAGCTTTTAGAACGTCTCAGTAATAACTAAATCTTGAATGAAAACCAATCAATTTGTTTTTTCGCAGCCCGCGACAGAGGCGTTAAGCCACTCTGGCAGCATTATCCACTACTTTCCAGTGGCCATACTCTTAAATTCCGCGTGCAATTTCCCTCTTTATGTGGCTACCTATAACACTTTTAGCCGAAGAGAAACACATTGCGTGGTCGGGATGAACACATTGACTCCCCTGCTTCGCAAGATTATCGACCTGCTCGTTTCCTCGTAATCCACAATGTGCCAGAATCCTCTGGAAAGCCAGATGCTTCCGTTCTGTAAGTGCCACTGTTTAATTGAGTCGATGTTTTACACCACAAAGGCGCGAGGATTTTAATCGCTTCTCGCGCTCTGGAAGCTCAAAAACCAAAGATTTTTTTTTTTTTCTTTTTACTATTTCATGAACGTGGAACGGTTCTGTTTGAGAGAGAAATAGAAAGTGTTAAGCGATACAAAATTTTAGTATTGTCAGCGCCATTTTGCAGTACCAAACTGAGATGATTTGGCTTAATGCTATTGTACATTAAAAGTCAAAAGTTGGTTGCTGGATGGCCTATAAACTTGTACGGTTCGCAAGTTTCTAATTCAGGGAACGGGGGGGCAAAAGTGCCCTAAGTTGATATTTCACTTTACAGGACTTCTTAAATTCAAGTTTCACCGTATTGTTTTCAAACTACTCGTAAAGCGGCTAATTTAACCTACATCTATTTCCCTAACGAATCTACCAAGTTTTGCCCGATTTTATTATTCAGAAGTATTAAATTAAAAAAAAAGAAACTATCATTTTTGATAGTGAAGAAAACTAAGTTCAACAAATTTACAGGTACCCCTTAAGGGGCCCAGTAAATTGTGCAGAAGAAAAGGAGAGAACTTAATCAATTCCTTGATTACAGTTTTCCTGAAGATAGTACTAGCACACTCGTAGTTAGAATGTTGTGCCGGATGAGTTGGGCTGGTGGTGTTGGACTGCCCTATTGAAGGGTGTAAGAGATAGCGGAGGGTCAAAGAAGGCAGACTGTAGAGAAGATAGTGGTACAAATTGAGCCCTGAGAAGGGCTAAAGTGATTAATGACTCTTTAGACTAGTCGTACTAGAGGGCTGTGCGAACGAAATCCTTTAGATATAAGTTTTCTTACAATATTTCACGTTTCAACTCGTTTACTTCAATTTTTTTGTTAACTTCTTGTTTCAAATTTTACAATTTTTCTAGCGATTTTAGGTAGGCACCTACCTGTTGTATTGTATTACAACTGCTTTTTATTGCTACTGTATTTTTTACTTCCGTTGTATTAAATAATAATTGTTAAAAACTAAAATGGTTACTTTTCTTTTTGTTCCTTCTCCAAAAATTGACAATCGAGTCAAATTAATAATTTGATATCAGCGAAAAACCGGTTACGCAACTTCCCAGTTTTCTGCATTTACTCCCCTCTGTTCGGGGTAGGGTTTTATTTAAAAACCAAAAAAATCCATATGATCTTGAAGCTCAATAAATACACAACTTTTTCTGAAATTATGTGATTCCTTGATTCATTAACCATTGAGAAAATGCAGTAGAAAATTTTAACAAAAATCATCGAGAACGAATTTTTTAGACATTAAAGTAAAAATGTCATTGTTTATAAGAAACTTTTGAGGTTCTAGTCTAGGTTAAGTAAATTTATAGGAAATTTAATGCTCTTACGTTTGAAAAAAGCAGATTTGTTGTAGGATAAAGGATAGAAAAGTTACGGCCGTTTTTATCGTGGAAAATGCGAATATCGACGGAAAAGTTAAAAATGCAAATATCTTGGACACTATTGAGATTCAGGCCAAAGTGAAAAGAATATTTTTTGTTGCATTTGAGCTGCTGAATTCCTCCTGAGGTTTCGACCTCTCCTCCGGGTACACCCTCTATAGTGGATGTCTGTAGATCCCTAGACGTTTAAGCCGCTTGGGAGGGTTGTCAGCGAGATTTCAGGATGACAGGTGAAGAATTTAAGTATTAGAATGTGAGAATAGAGAATTTCTGGTATCACAGTTTGTTTACTTCAAGTAGAAAGGGAATATTCCGGCCAGTGTGGTTAGTTAGATTGGATAATTATAATCAGCAATTGTTTGAAAGATTCTGGTTTGAAGTTGAATCCCAAAGTTCGATGCCTTAAGTTCAGATTTAATTGGTTGATAAATAAACCTTCGTTTTGTAATTACAGTCTAGATCCGTTTTCTAGGAGTCGTTTTAGATGTCTGAAGCGATTATTCATTTCTAATGGGTCTCTTGTTGATGTACAACCCAAGGTAGCGGTTGACATCAGACAAGGAAAAGGAATATGGTTGAAATACAAAAGAAGGGAAAGTGATTCTACAACGTAAAAGGTAAAGTACTAACATTTACTTTGGTTCAGCTTAATTCTCTACTTTTTGATTTATCTTTCCAAAAGAGAGAGATGTTTTTGAATTTTGTTCTGAGGGAAATAACAACATCAGAAAAGTAAAGAGTTGGAATGTCGGCCGAGTAAAACTGTGTATAGGATTGGACCAAACATGCACCTTTTACTTCCACCTGATATCGTGTTCGGTCTTTTGAAAGGCAGAGAGAGAAACAGTCAGAAAGATAGGACTGGTGGATAAGGAAATTAGTGAAGGAGAGGTCGTTCTTCAGCTTCAAGAGCAGCTCAAGGTGCCATACCCGAGAAGAATATTGGTCTCTATTGATAAGGAATAACATGAGAGGACTCGCCACGAGCGGGTATCTGCTCCTTAAGTTTCTTTACCAGGGTTGGCTAATTGGTCGACAGGGCGAAGGAAGTGATGAGGGACCAATTGGTTAGTGAAGAAATTTACAATGAGTTAGAAACTAACGTGTTCTAAAAAGATTATTTATTAAATTAGCAAAAATGTTGTTGATAATTTAAAAAAAATAGTATTAATTTGATTGTCAACAGCGACTGTAGGAGACAAGGGAAGATTAATTAAAAGGAAGGTAATTTAAGAAAGATTTCTGAGTAAATCTTCTTTCAAAGTAATTTGAAAGGATAACCTTCCTTGTTTGTTCTGTCAGCTGTGGGATAATGGGCCAATAGAATATCTGCTTTGTCACTTCCGTCACCCCCACGTCATACAACCGTTTCAAACGCTTGACCGAACCAATTTTTTTAAAAGACATTTCCACTTAAGAAAAATCAGTTTCATCGCCTATACCTGGTTTTAGAAATTCACCTTTGTCTTTTACCATCTTCATTTATAAAGTGTAACAGTAAACAAAGTAAGGTTAGCTTCTTCTAGTTAGTCCTGCGTGAAGATTGTCTTGGGGGGATCGAATCCATCTGTTTACTCTTAGATTTTTTAATAGTTTCTTTCAGCTCACTGTTTGGAAATGGACAGTGTTGTCTGTAACTAGAGAGAACACTGGTCAGAGGACGGCAGTTCAGTAAAAAAAGACTCAGGGCCCCATAGAACTCAGATTTTGAAGTGCTTTCAACTAAACTTGCAACAAATTGAAATAAAATTAATCCACTTATGATTGTAAGCTATGAGAGAAAGAGCACTTCACAAAAGAAGTAACAAAAAGTGCGTTGTGAAACTTAGGAGGAACTTTTCTTCCATCGCAGGAGCCTAAATTTGATATCTTTTTGGAGCCATCGTGGAATCAGTTAGAAAGGTGTCCCAAAAATCGTTGGCCAGCTGTAGAACTTTGATTTCTTACAATGCCAAACAGATCCAACTTTTTGGCAACTTCTTAAGTCCTTTAGTTTTAATAATTATGTAACGTAAGGTGCCACGGATAAGTTATAAACTAGACCCGCAATGCTAAGGTGTATTGTTGGTTTAGTAGGTTCGATTATCTGACATAGACTTTAGATTTTATTTAATGGTTAATATGAGAACTTTGTAGTTAAGTATGTTTGCTAATCGCCTCCGTCTACAACATCTAACATAATTGGTAGTTGGACGTAAAGCCCTCCAGAAAAAATAGGCATTACTTTACCTATTTTTTTTAATTATTATTAAAAAATAATAATATTATTATATTAATTATTTAACATTTCACTGATTGATTTCAGAAAGTCTGATTTCAAGGATTGAATAGTTTAAATTTGATGATGAAATTCTAATCATGAATTTTATCCATGCTAAATCATTTCAAAAATGCACTTAACTCGATGCAGATACGCCATTACTCGCAAAGACGTTTAATCATCTATATTCACACTCGATTTATCCCTTTTTTATCCCAGATAAAATGTATCCCAGTTCCGCTTTGAATAATCTAAAACCAAACAACTTGCTACAAAAATCAGAAGGAATAGAAAAGACTTAATTAATATGACCTGGTAAAATATGATAGTTAATAAAAGGGTAACAATTAGTTTACATTGAGTAAAGTAATAACTAAACATGAGTGCATCTTACATTTGAGTATTTATAAAGAAAACAATTTATAATATTGCGATTTGAAAAAATTATCTTGAACTACAAATCATATCTTATTGATTTTATGATTTATTTTTAGAACAATAATTTTTTTTTATTGTTTAACAAACTTTCTTTTCCTTAAATATTTTTTGAATTTCATCATTGAAGCAGGTTGATTAAGTCATTAATATTGTTATATAATATTTAATTTATATATAAATCAATATTTAATATTACAAGATATCATTATCTTAGTATTTGTTTAATTGATTTGCGAATGATTCTACCACTTAGAATGTTCAAATATTAAATTTTGATTGGATAGGAAAGTTTAAAGCAAAAATTATCCTTTCTCAATATATTTGAAGTTCCAACAAATTTTCTGCAAATTTATTACTTTAAGCTCAAGCTTGAATAGTCATAAAACCCAAATTTATTAGTTTACCAAACTAAATAATCACCCTTACTATTCGAACTCTAATGATAGATGAAAGAATAACATGTGTCTAGGAAAGAATTTCATACTTCAGCATCCTGGAGAGCTAGGCGTTTTTGATTGACTTCTCGATTTAAATTCTTTTTGAGAAAAAAGCACGCTGTTCAGCAACTTAGATCCTTGACGAATGCTGAAAAGATTAACTTATTGTCTAAGGAAGTTCAGAGAAATTAATACTAAATATAAGTTTCATTGTATCGTTTTCAGCCGCTTCTTCTTTAAGAAGAGCGAATAGAAGTTAACCTCCCCTACATAACCTAATTTTTATTTTACACTTTAATAGTTTCTATCATATTTCAAATACTTTCAACTAAACTTTAAATTTAAGTAAAGCAATAGTTAATTAAATCAGTATTTAAAGGTTTAATTTGTTGAGTAGTTGCATTTTTACAGACATATTTTTGTCTTAGTAGTATAATTAGTAGGTATCAATAACTTTAAAACTAGTTATAGGAAGTTCAACGCTAGAAAAATATTATTTATGAAACTAAAAGATAGTTCCTCTCTGTTGAAGGATGTAATATAAGTATTGTGGTCTTCTGATTAACTGCAGTGGCTGCACTGCTAGGTAACTGTTCTGGATGTAATACTCCAGACTGGCTGTAATTGTAGGCGACTTCTCGTCTTTATAGTTTACAGTTGGACATCAAAACGAGAGTTTGATTTCATCTGATTACACTCATATCTAGATGGGGCCATTAGATCGATACTGTAATCATAAAACTGTCGATTATCGCCAGAATACTCTCTCATTTCTCTTTCTTTTTTTTTTGCTCTCTCTCGATGAATAATTTCTCTTATCATTACGAAATTACAGGTTAATTTCTTTCATTCCTTTAGCTCGAAAAACTGTAGCTATCCACGTAACCCAGTTACTCCGCAATAAATGTGCTGCCTAAAGCACCGATTTCGCGGAAGCTAGAATATCACTTACTACCGTAAGTATAAGAGAAAGACGTGTGAGTGCCTCACAGATTTATTAGTAAGTTCATTACTCATATAATGAAAATTTTAACCTTAAAAAAGAGAGGAATCGCTTTGCCGTTTATTTTGCCACGAGTTCAGCATGACCTATCCAATTTAATGACATTACTTTACTATCTTATCATTGTTTAAATATGATAAAATTATCAAGTGTTCATTGACAGAATGAAGAACTTCCGTTTCATTAAATTAGATTAGTAGTTCGTTCAATTACTTCAAAGCGAATGTTTGTGATAAACCATTATATTTTCTATTGATAAATATGTAACACTCAACTCATTAAAGAGAACAGAAAGAAACCAAATTTAGGGCAAAATTTGATGAAAACGGGTTCCGAACTTTCTCTTTGATTATTCGAAGCCCCTAAATCACTTATTTTTTAAAGTAATATTTGTCTTAAAAGATCGAAATTGAGATTTACCAAATATGTCTGTGAATGACCGAATATTTGGTTTAAGTTGTTGCAATAAATAGGATCGTATAAAGTCAGTCACATAATTAAGTTTATAATTGGTATAAAAATATTCTTTTTACGTTTTTAAATCATAGTTTATTAAAAATATGATATATATAAAATTAGCAGAAAGGTTAAGTGACAGCACATGTAAATAAACAAGCTTAAAAACGAAATTAGATTCTAAATGAGAAAAGAAAATAATACCGATAATAAAGTTAATTATGTGATTGATGTTATACAATCCTATTGCAACAACTTAAACCAAATATTCGGATATACACCAAGCGATGAGATGAATCTCAACATTCATCGAGTGAATCACAAATTTCGGTCTTTCACGGACATGTTCTTGTGGAGACTTAGAAGGTGGTGCATCTATTTCCGAAGACAAACCAACCATCCTCCTCCTACACAATAGATCATGGGGACTCCACCACCATCATTGCAATACCTCGACCACCACGAAACCTTTTCTCAACTCGTGAGCTTGGAGACAAAACTCCGACGAGCTGACTCGCGATCCCGTGGTACCATTTAGTCGTAGAGAGACTATATCTCCTACATAAGGCCTAGAATGGTCACTGGCCCAGCTCATGACTTACGGTTTCTCCGCACCCTCCTGGTGTCAGCTAGGGCTTACTACACCATTCCAAGTGAAGATGGTTTTCCGTACCAAGAGTCTTTCACGGACAACATAATGCAACGCAGTATTGAAACCGATATTTTACTTAAGGACTAGAAGTTTAGGGGGTTAGTCAAGTATTCCAATATCTACCGCCACCAATCATTACAGTATAAAATTCTTCCCCCGAATAATATTCTAACTATAAAAAAATACCTCGAATAACTGCTCCATATTGTGTTCCTAAAAGAATAATCCATAATAAACTTAACTGCGTTATTCCATGCCAAATATCATCATTTACATGCGAAAAATTTCATTATTTGCAGGACTATTGTGGTTCTGCAGCTGTAAACTTCAAATAAATAATATTAACACAAAATAAAATGATGAAAATTATTTCCATTGAAACAGAGTAAACTGATATTAATAATTAGCAAAATGAAATGCTCTTTTATTCAATAAATTAATATTAATTAATTGTTTGTTGCATTCTAAATTGTTGTTTTATGTTTACAGGTAAATGTTGCAACTTTAGTTTCGTCTATTAATTCCAGCGTTAGCTGTAAGTACAGTATTTTTCCCCACTTAGTATTCTGTTTTTTAAAGCATTATTATTATATGAAGTACATCAGCGCAACAACTCTCGAAACCATTTAGTGCTCCTAACAGAGATCTCTTAGTACAGACTGTAGTCTAACCAGTGTACTTGGTTTATCACTAGTCTGTGAGCTAGAAAAGAACCCCAATATCAAAAAACCTAAGGGCAAGCGGGTGGACTTAAACGGATCGGTCCAATGTCGCCTCTACTTAGCCAAGCCCTTCCTTCACACATAAGTTATCATTCACGTTTTTATGGTTGGGTTCAAGAACCTAGATTTACCATAAGAAAGTTGGTTGATCTATGTTGGTGTCATCACAGTCCGCCAATATTACAACAAGATAGCACTCTTACCACCAATTCGTGAAGAAGTACACTAGAAGTTACTGAAACTTAAAACCAACTTTCATAAAGAACATTTTGCATCATGGCGCGAGCCACATTCTATTGTAACATTGGCTGAGCACCTAATTATTTAATCAGATAATTTTTATTTTACTATCACTAGTGGACTTTTAGAGTTGCCCGTAGCGGATGGTCTAAGTTGTCTGGCGATAAAAGCAGGTGAAAGAAACAGAAAAAGTAGAAATCTTGACGAACTAGAAACCAATTCGGTGTTTCGAAAAAGCAGCTCGGTTGGAATACATTGTAGATGTTGTGGTGCCTATTATTTCTGCCTTAGTTACTGTATCCAACGAGAAACGCTGAAAGAGATTGACAATCGGAGAAAATACGTAGAAAGAGAGTTATAGTGTCGATGACGGTACTATTTGCTCTCAATCTAGTCCCCATTCTATTTCGAAGAAACTATCCGGGTACTATGGTTGGAAAAAGGATTTCTGCAATTGCAGAAGATGGTGATTAACGTGTGTACATGCGTATCACCTGATTGGATCTGGGAGTTGGCCAAGAATGACTTTCAATAACTTAGGTGCCGCCACTTTAGCCAAGAACCTGGGAAACTTTAGAATGAAAATAATAATATTAGCAATAATTTTAGGAAATATTTACATTCTCTGTCAGGTGATGGATACTGTTTTATGTAACGAGAGATCACGGAGATCGATTGTACTCTGCAAAAGGATCTAGGCGCCCATAAACTCAAATTTTGGCGCGCTTAAAAAAATTAAATAAAACATGGCAACATAACGCTTCTGCCTCTAGTGATCCTTCTAATTTTTTTATCCCATAACATTCAGGCTTTTGCCCATATAAATAGGCTTCTAGGCTTCAGTTTTTCCTCTACTTCCCAGCATTAATCTTCTCTCCCTAACCTCCATCCCCAAAGAAACAAATATGTTGTTGTGAATTCTTTTTTTTTCCCCAGCATTTCGTTAACATATGTATTTGTAAGTTAAGCTTTACTTTTGGACAAGTGCCAGTAAAATATTAGGAACAAATAAAGCTATACAATAATAAATAACTAGGAAATACACTCTAAACTTTGAATAATGTATGACATACACTTATTTAATGGTATTGCAATCTTTTAAGTTGGCAACAATGCACATGTCACTTGCAGGTTAGCTGATAGTGATAGCATGAATGTTTAGTAGAGCTGCGATATGGCATTGTGGCAGTCATAGCGATATGGTGGCCGCGCGTCACTGCGCCTCCCTCCACCTCGTCACTTTAAAAAACTGGACCCTCACTTAGCCACTTCCATTGATACTTCAGTCTCGGCTCGGCCTTCCTTACCGCCACCGACGTAGTGAAAGAACGGTCTAAGAAAACTGTAAAAGTCCTTTAAAAAAAAATAAATATTCCGTTGTATTTTTTTTGCTTAGTAGTTAGAAATACGTCAAAATATTGATGATTTTTTTTTTTTAATTATCTGTAAATCAAAAGTAGAAAATTTTGCGTTAAAAAAAAACCCATCGCGATATTTCATTCAAAAAATAGGCGCTCCAGCGCGCCAAAGCGGTTCAGTGGGAGAAGCACAGCTCCACAATATTAGTTGACAGAGTAGCGTATAGAAAGCGCTGGCATGTACTTCCCCACTTACGCTCCACTCAGTCAACGGCACGATCAACAACTAATGCGCGCGGCAAACAGCATCTGCGCACTAACTTCTCGCCCATATATCGAGTGTTTCTACAAACCCCGCCAACTTTAACTCGCGTTTCTATTTGCTTTTTGTTCGCTTATTTTAAATTTTAGTTTTTTTTTTTTTATTTCATTTTTTATTTTTTTTAACTTTTGTAGTTTTGTATCTTTATTATCATTTAACACAATCACAGAAAAGAAAAAGTTCGTAAGGCTGTAGCTTAATTAATCAAAATAGATTTGATATTATTGTTATCATTGGAACAGTTTAATTTTTATTTTTTTAATTATTATTAAATAATCGGTGACGTTTTTGTGATTACCACAGTAGGAGATTGTTATCGCGGAAACGCTCGAGGTGTTTGTGATAATGATGGTTCTAGTTCAGTTTACTTTTGTTTCTCGTGTCGTTGTGCTATTATTATTTGTGTTTTATTAATTAATTTTCCATGAGCTATTATTCCAAAATTTTGTCAAATTGTAACAATCTTGCGTGCGGATAATAATAATGGAGTTGTGTTTGTAAACAGTTGATGTCATTCATTCAAACCGCTGTTATGGTAAGCAATTATAAAAAATTTAGCATTCTATAATTCTGCCAAAATTTAATGCATAATTTTAATATAAATAAATTAAAAGAGAAAAAAAAACTAATAATAATTACAATCCATAATCCATAAGCAACAAGTGTTTTTTCCTTACCATTAGGATCTCCCTTATCAGTTGGTTCCCCATAATTCATATTGACGCATATTACAAATTTTTTAAACCTTTTGATATGTTCTTATCGTTAAATTCCTGTAGTCACTATGAGATGTTTTAATTATTAATCCCAATTGAAAATATTGACCATTTTTTTATTCTTATCAAAATTCAACCTTCAACTTATTCATTGCTTTTTAAATTTATTGAAAAACTTCTCATCTTTATAGAATTCTTTTATTTTTAGAATAACTTGTAAGATGTAATTTCTAATAATTAGGTGCCCAAATAATTTCTGTACTTCTTTGATTAAACTTCTGCTTCTTAGTTTGGATTGGTCAGTTTCGATGTTGGACTCGAAGCCTCCAATCTTCATCCATCAGCAGAGGTTCTTGCAGTCTTTATAGCTCACTGCTTCTGATTTTTTTTAATTGTTGCCATCCAAATGTTCAATATGAGAATATTAAATTCTTTTGATGAAAATAAATCCAGTGTCGTATTATTTTTCCTCCAACTTCTTAATGGTTTTTCCGTTTAAATGGGAAAAGTTTATCTAAAGTCGAAAAGTATCATGCTGAGATGAAATTTGTAGTTTCTGCTGTAGTTTGCACGCTACCATTAATTTAAAATTACCTTTTTTCAATTAATCAAATATTTTGTAAATAATACTTGGTATTGACGACTTTTTTCTTTTCTTTTTTTAAAATTAAAACGCACTAAATACCTAATTACGCACTTACGCTTGGGTTTCTTAACATCCGCTTACCCCCATTCTTAGAGAAAAATACAGTTTTCGTCCAGAGTTTCGAATTTTAGTTGTCCCAGAGATACATGTTATAGTGTCCTATGAGATCGAAAAAAATGGTTCTACAGTTACATTGCAGGATTATATTTTTATAATAAAAAGTATTTATTTGGTAGATTTGTGTGTTGTTTCGCCTTACAGAACATCAAATCACAAATCTAACTATAAATTAGTAATTATATGTACTCGAAATAAAGGACTATCAAATATTTTTGAACTTTTTGCCTGTGTGCAAAAGATAAGATTTTGTTAGTTTACTGCCTTTAGTAGAAAAGTAGCTTAGTTAACGGTTAGACTGTTCTAAGGTTAATCACTTCGACTGTTACCTTTAAATGGCTGCTAAAATTAAAGCAGAATTTACGGTAAGCTTGCTGGATTGCATTCTGCTAAAAATAATTCTTTAGACAAGAAGTTATGTCTAATTATTTTATAGTATCCATTATTCAATATAAAAATTTAAGAGAAATCTCTTAATATATCCAGTTCTTTCGACTTTATTTTCCTGGTTACACATAATTTGGTCAGAAGAAAAGATTTGATAGATTTCAGAGAGTAAATTGTGTAACTCAACTAATTCTCGATCAAATTTAATCGAGTTAAGCGCCTTACAACTTTGCAAAAATCAGTAAATCGTTGCTAAATTTTTTGATTTATTAACAAAAATCCAGTATCCGGAAGCACCCCTTCCAGATTTATCACTGATTTCCGAGACTTTTTCTAAAATTTCTATTAAGTTGTCTCTAAATTTTTTACACATAAATAAATCAATACTTTTTGACTTAACTTCTATTTAGGGTATTCTGTGATCGAAAGGAGGGACCCCTTACAATGTCATTTCCTGTTATACAATCTGAATAATGTTGATAAAAATTAAATTTAAATCTTGAGAGTATCTGAAAAAAAACCCAATCAATTACAATCTAAATTTAATTGAGAATTGAAGTAGGAGAAATTGATGTATTTACACCATTCTATTTATTTATTTAAAATTTTGAGAAAATGAATGAAAAGAAAGTTATTTATTATCTTTTTAAAAAATAGACTTCCTGTGCACATTTTTGTAAAGCTAAAACTTAAATTTTGCTACTGCTGTAAGAATCTGTAATCTTAGTTCTCTCTAATCAATGAAAGCTTTGAAGGTAAAATACGATAACTAAATTGAGATAGTAAAATATCTTTAATTTATAGGTAATTAAAGGAGGAATTTTGGTTTATTATTTTAATGAAAATAATTCGCACACTTTACTGGGCAAATTCTAAACATTAATTCGAAGTTTTTGGATTTTATTGAACTTTCATTTTTGCACAATCCGCAGTCGATTGTGCAGTCGATCCACAAATCGATTGGATTTTCTATTTTTTTTTGTAATAAAAAAACTACAAACTTTTTTTTACCTGTAAATCCAAAAACTTGTTTGTGTAGGTTTTTCTTCATCTAATCTCTTTAAAGGACTTTTAAAACTAAAAATAGCAGCAAGCGTTTTCTTCAAAGAACTACTTTTTGTCTTCACCATTCTTCATTATTTGAAGGTCCTTCTTTTTATTTGCAAACTGCGTTGGTTAAGAAGACTTCATTTAAAAAATGGGCGATTACTTTGCAGATTGTGAAACTATTGGATATTTCTGGAGGGCCTAGAATTTTATCTAACCTAAATTATTTTTATTAAAATAATCATATCATAAAGATAATACGTTTTTATTTATGATGCAATTTTTTGTGAGCATTGCTAAATATGATGATAATCTGATCATCTATTTATCAATAAATGATTTTATATTTGAAACCCATTTTCATTTAAATTTGTTTCTTTGTAATTTGCATACGATATTGCTACGATAATTACCTTGTTTTTTATTATCACTTTCAACCATGATTGAGCAGTTTATTAGGGACTTTTTCTGAACTACTAATTAATAATAGGGTTTCAATGGAAATCTAAGTTTGGTAGATGGATTTAAAAGGTTCCTTAAATGTTAATATCAAGTTCATAGTTATAAAAGTCCGAGAATTACCAAAAAACCCATTGAGGTTGTGGATGATTCAATTAATATTGAATTATAAGTTCTATTTAATGATCAATTTTAAATAGTTTTTATCGTGTTTTAAGTTTTAAAGATACTCCTTTGAAGATTTGAATTTAAATACTTGATAATCCTCTTGGTGATGGTTAACAGACCCCCACTGAGTACGTTTTTACATCGTAATATTTTTATTTATATTAGATTTCACCTTAGATTATTTCATTGATGACTTCTTCCCCACTAGAATAGTGGATTACCTATCTCTTTGGGGATCTCGGCTAATCCCTGCGAATAATTCAGTCACTTAGCTGATATTCCATAACTATTCCAATAGTCCGCGCCCTACCTAATCCAGAAAGAAAGCCTTCAAAAGTAAGGGTTCCGGAAGGCAAATCGCTAGCTTATCCAAAACAAGACATCCGTTTATTCTTTGTATACTTTAAAGAGGACTGTATAATTTCTGAGGTTTATAAGAGTCGCTATAGAATTTTTTTAACTAATTTTAGACTTTTTTTTGAAGATTAAATTTATCTTACTTCTTATAGAGCTTTAAAATCGTACAAAATATAAGCAATATATTCCTTAGTTTTAATTTTACATTAGATTATTAAAGCTTATTTTCAAAATTTTATAAAAATTAAAAACTTAAAAAAATCAAATAAATAATTAAGCATTCTGTTCATTAAAAACACCCAAATTTGACTTTTTGTTTGAATTGATATCCATATTTTACTCTATTGTTGTTAAAGAAATGTTTTATGATTTGGAAAAACTTAGTGTAGTTAAAATTAAAATAGAGATAAAGACGTTTTATTCAAAATGAGTTCACTTAGTTGTAGTTAAATATGAAGCGTGAAGCGGAAACTGCTTACAAAATTAACCAAAGCAAGCTTCACTATTTGCAATTAACAAATGTTTTAGTAGAGATGAAATAATGAAAAATTAATAGATGGCTGAGCGTCCTGCTGCGCTTGCAGAAGGAGATTCGAAATCATAATATATCTGTGACTTGCTCTAAGAAATATGCTATTTTTGAACATAAAAGTAACTATACCGTGTAATTATAACATTTTTTATCGTCTAATTGAAGTAGAGTTGTAGGTAAATGTAGGCTGCTTAAAATGTTTAGGAGCAATGATAGTTTTTAGAGCTATAGCTTTTATTGGACTGATTTTGCAACAAGTACGTTTTCTAAGGTTAGCATAAAACAAAGCAGTATTCTGCTGGGAGATTTTAGTTGGCCGAAAAATGGGTACTGTCGTCCCGCAGGGTGAAGTAGACTATCCTGTTTCTTAAGAGATCTTGACGTCTCAATGATATCTCAAACTATAGTCAGCAGAAATAGTTTATGCGTGCGACTATTTTGGGTACAGCAAACCCACGGGCAAACCGTAGCTCAACACCATATTCTCTCTCACACTACTACACAATTTACTGGCGTCCATATTCTTATACAAGCACTCTGGACCCTTTGGGGTGCAGTAACTAGGTGCCGTTACAGGTTAATCCCAAGTAGACGGCCAATTTCAAAGTAAGTAGCCACGGACAATTATACCGTTTTAATTTAAACTATTATATTTACCAATTAAGGATTCAAAATTGGCGAGGAATAGGCCCAAATAAAAAACAACAACTCGTCTTTTTGCCAACGTTTCGTCAAATATATTGTCTTCTTCAGGGCGGGGCTATGCGGGTTGGTTGAGTTACAGAAACTGTTATATATTTGTCGAAACGTTCGCAAAAAGACGAGTTGTTGTTTTTATTTGACCGATTTTGAATCCTTAATTGAATAATTTTCGGTCATGAAACCTATATATACATATTATATTTACCCCAATATAAGATTTTTAGATAGTCTAAATAAAAGTAAGTTTGCAGTTACCATTTAAGGTTACATGAATTTAGTTAATCGAGGTCACAATGTTTTTATTGTTACTCCATAAAATAGAAGAATTAAACTCCAAAATTCCTAGACAAAGAAAACCTGGCAATTCGATCTGTACTGACACGGAAGAAGACATAATAGAATAATAATAGTTTAAAAAATGATATTAAGAATAAAAAGACATGTTATAAAACTACAGAAAAAAACAAAGATAATCGTTGCACACATGCAACAATGAAGGTTACAGCTACTTAAATGAAAGTAACAACAATGCAACACACAACGGGTCTACATATCGTTGGCATTTATCTGGTAAATAGTGCTTGATGATAACATAATCGTAATAACGCTTTAAAATCAATTGGATGTTGTATCTTTTACAAACACAATAGGTTATAAATATGGTCTTCTGATAGGTTACTTTAGTTTAATTTTTGTTTCATAATTCGGGATTTCGGTGGCTATTTCTTTTGTTTTTAATTAATGCTATTGAAATCGAATGATTTGGTTGCCTTGATTCGTTTCAAGGAGTTCACAATACTTTTAAAGTAGAAGTTGAAAATTACTGTTTTCTCCTCCACTAATTTTTCAGTTCTCTTCTTCTCCAATTCTAACGCTGGAGTATAGAGGTGTTAAAAAAGTTAAGGCAATCTAGAAAAAAACTTAATCGATAATTATTAATTGAACAGTTGGAGACAAGATTTATTATTTAGTTGTTTTTTTTTTAGAAATATTTTTTTATTCATTCAGTGCACTGCCTTTTGAATAGTGTGTGTTATCTCGTTACTGGCGACAACACTGTACAACACCAGAAAGTGAGCAGCAAAAAGCATTTAGATAGAGAAAAACTTAGTGGGCTAGCAGCTGGATTCGAACCCGGGATCCTCCGCATGCGCATCCAATAAGCTACTAAGCGAGCTAATCTCTTTCCTACTTCGTTGATGTTTGATATTTATCTTTAACTGTAATTATGCCAATAATTCAGTTTACTTGAAAGGTAATCTTCATTGTTTTCAATATAGGGACACTCATTTAATGGACTAACTTCAGATGATCTTTTCTTTTAAGTTAGAATTAATATGTATATCTTTATTTTAAATAATTAAAGATCTCTAATGAGACCACGACCGCTTTGTTAATTTAACTATGCAAATATCGCTAGAAATATGTTCACAGTTCTTTTATTGAGAATTCGAACATTTAAAGTGACAACTGAGTGACTAAAAAAATGATTTTCATTCTTCATACGAAAATTGTATTCTAAATCTTTTCAAAAGTGAAATCCACCTTGTCAGTTTTTCCTTTTTAATGGAAATGTCAGAGAAATTGGTGGAAGTTACGCTTCTACTCTAGGTGAAACTAATTACTATAACTCTTTGGTGAGGTTTTTACACAATAATAGTGTGGAGTTCTCGAAAGTGACCGGAATAAAGAAGTCTCACACCTTTAATAAAATATAGAATAACTCCGGAAATATTTATTCTCTAAAAATCATTTTAAGAATCAATTTAAAAAAAATTAATATTGAAGTATTGTGGTCCAGTGATGTGAGCTGTGAGAATCCCTGGAATTAGTTAAAAAGTAGCCTTGTACCCATTTTTGTGGGCCCATTTTGCTTCCCAAGTATTTAAGTTAGATTTGGTCTGTGGGTTTACTAAATCCAATTAGTTGTACACTACAAATATTTCTGCACCCTTTGAACTGAATCCATACTTTCCATTGAACATTAATTCAATTTACTTGATCTCTTAACGAGATACTCGTTAAGTTAAGGTACGATGGCTTTTCCGTCAGACGTTTATTTGGTTCATTCGAAGGTTTGCTCGGTGTTAGAACAAGATGGTGTATGGACCAGGAGGTTGACTCTAATTATAGGCCTTCACCAAAAAAAAGTTAGCAGTAGAAATGGAGTTCCAACAAGCAAGCGTTTTGGATATTTGCTTTTTAATGAGTCAATTTGGACCTCGATTAGACCCAGGTTGTTGCCAAAAAAATTGCAGTTTAAAACGAAGATTTGCCATATATTATAAAGAAAATTAGTAAAAGAGAAAAAAATTGTCAAAGTTGGGTGTTTTTCAACGTTACACTTTTTTGTGCTGTTTTAGACAATCAACCCTCATTCAACTGTCCTACCGAACAGTTTTAAGAGCCCAGAATAGTGTAAAGTAAAGTGATTCCTTTCCGGATATGGATTGCTAACTTCCTGACAGTTCCAAACGAATATACAGGGTGAACCAGTTGTCCATAGGCCTACTGTGTGTAGTACATCTGAAGTGGACTTCAATGACGTATTGGCCAACTTCATATTGTCCACTGTTCTTGAGTGACGTCACTTTAATTTTTTTTTTCTAAAATCATTACTTTTTTTTGCAATAAAAATGTTATTACTCAGAAAGTTTTAGTCCGAATTCGATTCTGATAACACGGTTAGAAAGACAGATAAATTTTCTAAAAATTGACATCATTTCGAAGCATAAGTCATTCTCCAAACAGCCTCAATCTTCCTCCGGAAACTGGGAAAATAAAAGTAATCGAAATTTTTAAGAAAACTCATTAGGCTCTTATGTGATCATTATCAGACCTAGGTGCTGGCACTTTTTTATACAAGTTTCCTTGTTTAATGGGCTTTCTAACGGTATATCATTTTCCAGGATTCCTTTTATCTTCGTATGAGAAATTACCGTTTGTTTTGCAAGAAAACGTGTTCACGAGCATACGTTAGTTTATCAAGTTGTTTAATTCATTGAAAACTCTTTTAGATGGACCAGTAGTCAATTTTTAAAGTAAATTGTCTTAATATAAGGAAGTGAAAGGTTACAAATTGCACTTTAAACGTTTACTTCTGCTCTCACTGAAAAACGTATTTGAGAAAATGTTAGGAAATATTTTAAACTTCAGTTGCACTACATCCACTTCAGATGTTCTACTAACTGATTTATACACAGTATCATTTTTTAAATACTACTTTTTCGTTATTCAGGATATTTTAAAAATAGATATTTTTGGTTAGAACTAAATATCGAAGATTTAAACACGTTCACAATATTTTGCTTGCCTGTAATAAACGGCCATTAAAAATTGCTTGGAATATCACATAATTCAAAGCAACAGAGCCGTTATGAAATTTAACTTGTAAAAAATGTTTTCTACTACTTGAAAAAAAAAAGTGTTATTAATAAATATGTAAACTGATAACATTAATCTCGGACCTGATGTCAAGAGGCAAGCAAGGTTTTTTTGCTTTCTTATTTATACATTTTGTTCTCGTAATGGTCCGAAAATATTTACATAAATGACCAATTAATCTGTAATTTCATTTATATAACTCATATAAAATATTGCGGAACATTCTCCCTAATTTATCAACTAATTAAGAGACAGCTATTTGATGATGTACACTTGAGTGTTGCTAAGAAACTTATTTTTTGAACAACCCTTGTTTCAAATTTGTCTTCAGTTTTGTCTTGTCTCAAAAAGGTAACAAAAAAAAAAAATTCTCAGTTTTGGTTTATTTATTTACTTACTTAATAATTCATTTTGAATCCTTGGACAAACACTAAAGTCTCTCTGAATTTTAATGCGAACAAACTTACATTAAACGCGACTAATTTATTGATTCTAGATTTGCAGTTCTAGAATTTTTATCTCAAATAAATAGTTTTGATAAGTAAGCTATTACGTCAATGCTAATCTTTGATTGATGAAATTAGCTGATATGAATTTTGCGAATGGTATAAATATGATCAGAGATTTGTAGCTAATATAATTATCTCAATCGACAGCAATTTTTTAAAGGCTAAAAATTTTTGTAGCTCTTCTTTTCATGATAACGTTATCTGCTTTCAAACTGAGAATATAATGAATTGTAACAGTATAAAGATGTCTTTTAATAAAGCACAATTTTTCACGTAAAAAGTTATTAATTTGTCTGTCGGAAAAGCGAGTTTTTTTGTTTTGGATGCTTCAGTTTTCTAGAACCTTCACTTTGACTGTTATTCGCCGAATGCCAATCTAAAAACCTTGCTGATCGGCTTACAAATAAAATCGCCAGTATTCTTTTCGCTGAGAGTCTGTAATGAGTCTAATCTGTTTTATCTGTTTTCCTGTGACTGTTCTTGAGATCCTTTTGCTTGCTTAGATTCCTTGAGGATGGTGGACCTCATGGGTTAGTTGTTTCACCCAAGAGTTAGAGCCCCATTCTTGACTGATCAATTAAATTTAGGCTTTTCTGAGGTAATAATCTCTCTGGACTTGGTTATTTTCCGTTTGATGATCTCACTAGATAAACAACATAGATCATGTAGAAGATTGTTTCTTCTATCTTCAACATCTTCAGCAACAAAAAAAGAAGTTGTCATGGCTGTAGCCTCATTTTATTGTAAATGTGGAGTGGAAGCAAGTATGAAGGCGCAGTATCTCATCGAGAATGAAGTCAGTAAAGATAGGATTAACTCGAAATCAAGAAGTTGCATTCCTGTAAATGAATTTTATTATAATTTTGTCTATTTTTGACTCAAAGAAATGAACAAGAACGCTTCCAATAGTAAAATCAATTCATTTGATTTGATTCATTTGCTAGTTTTCGAATCGTGCTGCATAGAATTGCATTAAAAGTATGAAAGTAAAGGGAGTGCAATTACAGTATTTGTCGTGAAGACCTTATAATTACAGATCCTCTCATTGTAAATCATTAAGTCAATTTTGGTAATTGTTTCCATTTTTAAATGAATATTAATCATTTAGATATGTGAGGTTAACTGCAAGATAAAAATTACTTACCTTTCTTTAAAACCGAAAGAAATGATAAATAAAATATATATTTTTGCCCCAGCATAGATATTTCTTTGTATCCATCTTATCACGAAAGTTATTAGTCATGAATGTTTTATTAATATTTCATATCTCGTTCAATTCAGCACAACTGATAATGTCGAGGTGAACTCCTTCTTTTGCTTTTAGTAAACACACTTTTTTTTATTTCATTACAATAATCATGTACACCACATTCTGTCGTCATTACCAATAATTAGGATTAGAGGATTAGAGCTAGTTCTTCGTTCAACCTTTTACCAATTTAGTCATGATTACGACTAAAGAATAAATACTCAAGAACTTACTGGTTTCTGGGTTCAAGAGTATGGGTCCAAATAGTTTGTACTGTTCTAAGTTTGTAGCGCCATCTGGACATTTGGACAGGATTATGTCTATAATGAGAGAACTTTGTCCAATGATTGGCAAAGAAGCGCGCTAAGAAGTCAACAACAATATTAGATATTGCTTGCATTAATTACAAAATAATTAAACTTCTTTTTCGATAGTATTTTGTTATTCTAAATAAATAAAATCCTTTCTTTCAATCTCAAACGTCTCATTTATCTCTTCTTTGACAACTTAGAGCTAGCAATGAAATATGAATGTATTTAGAAGCTATAGCCGAATCAGAATGAATGGAACAAAATGCTTAGAGAAGGATTACGTGATTTTAATTTTGGTTAAGCGAGAAGGATGGCAGGAGCACAGAGTGCTGCTCCATCCATTAGCAGTAGTTTATGTAAATAGCGGTATATAGTAGAGGGATGAATGTGTGAAGCGAATGTATTTGTAGGTAAGAATGGAGAGTGAGTGATATTCTAGTGATAAGCACCTAGACGATGCTGGCTGTATGGCGGAAGCCAATGCCAAAAAAAGAAACCAAAAAAAAAAAAAAAAAAAAACTTAGACAAAATAGAAACGTTTCAAAATTAAAGAAGAAAACCAAATAAGGGTTTTTCATCTAGAAAAATTAATTACTTAATAATCTACATATACGATCAGCTCTCCTAATCAACAATCGGAAGGAACTGTACTGAGGCCAAAAGTCCCAATCCCATTTCCGCTCAAATACAAGGTGTTTTGCAAATATTAGAGCTTCTAAAAATTGAAAATGCCCCTCCAAAAACAGCCATTACTTTAAATTTCTTGTAAATATGTTACAGAAATAAATCTATATTAAAGTGATCGTACAGAAAATAATTGTAAAATCTTATTTAAGACGGACAGTTCGTTTAGACCAAAAGAAAAAGATAGTCCTACAAAATACGCCACATTTTACGTTGTTCATTTCTATTTTATATCCAATAAAAAGCTGTGGAAATAATAATTGATTTCTACTTAATTTTAGATTATTTTGACACTAACACAATTCATCAAAATTTCACTTCAATTCGATCAAAAGTCTTGCGCTTTTGACTATCGAGTGTCCAGAATTCATACTTCAGGAATTTCATTGAGACCATGTACCAGATATTTACAGCAAAACCTCACTTTGCAGCAAGAATAATTATAACATGCTATTGTTCTTTTTAGCATCGAAGTATTTTTACAAATTACTTTAGGTGGTTTGGCGACAGCGGATAGACTCACTGACTATTCAAAAATTCGCTTAAAAAGCCTACGATTAAACAAATTAAATTATCCCAAACTAAAAACGGGTTTTAATTTTTTACATTTTATGTTTAGGTTAACAATTCAACTTTTCTTAAAATTATTATATGCTTACTATACTAAGCAAGTGTGGTTATAAAATTATAACACGGTTATATCACATTTTTTTTAACAATGCGTGAGTTACAATATAACATTATTATAAGCATGAATGGTATGGTCTGTATTATACGATTCCTCTTTTTTTTGTTCCGGAATATTTTACAGCCAACTTCGTGGAAATGCGGAAGAGATTTTGGAGAGTGCTTTCTATATATTTTTTTTTGTATTTTATTTATTTGGTTATTCACTTTTATTGCGTAACTTAAGCCAGCTAGAACAGAACTGTAAAAAAAAATAGATTTTGTTAGATTAGTATTGATTCAAGTAACCTTAAAAACAAATATTTAATAAAAGAATTAAATTTTACCTGAAGAGATTAATTTATTTTCGGGAAATTATTAAAAAATGTAAGTTTTTTCTAGTCGGAAACTGACTAACCATGAGGAAAACTAACACTTTTAGTCACTCATTTTATTGGCGTAATTCTTCGTTTTGTTACAATTATATGTAATTATTTAAGAAACATAAAATAATCGATTGCCTTTTAAATGATAAGCTAAATCGTTTTTTTTTTTGCGTTTATTTGTGCTACAATCAGCGCGTTGGCGCTATAAGTAACAGTGATAACAGTAACAACAAATAACAGAAGAATACGAGTGGAGAAGTTACCCAGTGGTAACACTCCAAAATAGGCTATTAGTCGCTCTCTTCACTTGAGAGGAGATCACGAGGCCACTGTCTCTTAAGGCGTCTTGTCGGGTTGTCAGGAAGAGTTCTAGAAGAAAGATTTTTAGCTAGAGGATTTATATGAGATAGCAGGTTGAAGTGGAGTTTTCGGTATCTTGTTTTAGCGACTTGTGTGACAAAAGGAATGTTAAGGTCAGTGTGTATAGTCAAGTTGGAGACATAAAAAGGAGCGTTTACAATAGTTCGAAGAATTTTAGATTGTAGAGATTGAATCCTTTGAAGATTGGAGCGTTTGGTTGAACCCCACAGCTCTATTCCATACGCCCAGATGGGTTTCAAAATAGAAGTATAAATCATTCTTTTGTTGTCCAGAGAGAGTTTTGATCTATCGTCTAAGAGTCTTTTAAGTAGTCGATAGCGTCTGTTTAGTTCTGTTCTTTTAAGTCTAGTGTGGGGGTTCCAAGAAAGTCTTCGGTCTAAGTAAAGCCCAAGGTAGCGGGCAACGTTTACTACTGGTAGAGGTGTTAGGTTATAGATGACTGGAGGAAGAGTAATGCGACGAAGAGTAAAGGTGATATTTTGAGACTTGGTTTCATTAAGTTTAATAGCCCATCTCTTGAACCACTGTTCTAAGGAGGAGAGATGTGACTGCAGATTTCTGTGAGCAAGTACAGGATCATGATTAGTGGACAGTAAGGCGGTGTCATCTGCGTATGTGAGAAGTGTAGTGTTAGTATCTGTTGGTATGTCTGAAGTGTAAATGGAGTAGAGAATAGGACCCAGAATGCTGCCCTGTGGAACTCCAGCGTCGATATGTTTAAGTGGGGAGAAAGAAGATCCTATTTGCACTCTAAAGTATCTGTCGGACAAGTAAGATTTTATGATTAAATAAAACGTGGCAGGTAAAATATTATTAAGCTTCCACAAGAGGCCAGTGTGCCATACTCTATCGAAGGCCTGCTGTACATCAAGGAAAGCCCCTGAACAACATTCTTTCTTTTCAAGAGAGGATGCAATTATGTCCACTACTCGATGACATTGCTGAATAGTAGAGTGGTTACGTCTAAATCCAAACTGATGATCTGGGATCACATGAGAGTTTTCGAGGATAGGAAGGATTTGTTTGAGAAGAAGTTTTTCGAAAATTTTTCCTAGTACAGGTAATAAACTAATTGGACGGTAAGACGAAGGATGTTGATGAGGTTTTTTAGGTTTTGGGATAGGACGGATTACGGAATACTTCCACAAGACGGGGAAGTAGGTTGTTCGGAGAATTGCGTTGTATATGGAAGTCAGAAATACCATGGCTTTTTTGGGAAGCTGAATCGTAAAAAATATTTGTAACTTTTGTTAAAAGGGACCAATAAGATATACTACGTGTTGGTAAGACATAACGAGCCCTCTCATGCAGCGACAGGTCCCATCTACAGATAGAACGGATGTTAATAATGATCAGTCAAACCACAAAGATTACTGGCACTTCACAGGAAATGACTACCTATTTGCTCTAGAGCATTCAGTTCCTTGAATTGATATTATTTGGTTTTATTTCCGGGGGGATTATTGTTTTTATTGTGCAATTAGCATTTGAAAAAGAGATTGTACCACGTTGCTAGTTATTTTTAGAAGATAATTAGCATGATAAAAGAATTTGGATTTAATAATCTAGTATGCTGGTGTGTTGGGTCAGGACCGTTGCCCGTCAATTTGAGTTTTTTTTTGGCAACATCCTTCTGTTCTTTGAAAGGATCAAGTGTTCAGTACATCTTGATTTATGGAGTACAAAGATTTTGTTTAATTTAAATAAAGGCAACTGAATAGTTTAAACAGAAAAAGATGAGTTTCCTATTTTAGTTTTAATAACTTTACCTTCATTGTTTTTACCCAGTTTATTTATACACGTGGCCTTTTACACGTCATCTTGGAGAATGGACACCATCACCAACAGACTTACTCTTGCAATAGACAGACTAACAAAATTCTGCAGCAAATAGAAAATTAAAATTAACCACGACAAGACTAACGCTATACTCTTCACCAAACGCAGATCCACTTCTAAACGACAAATCAGATATAATAACACTCTCATTCCGTGGTCTACCCACGTTAAGTACTTAGGGCTAACTTTAGACATCAAATTTGACTTTCACTACGCACGTTCAGGACAAAGTAAACGCAGGCAAACTGGATTATACGACTGTTATTTCCTCTTCTCTCATGTGACTCCAAAATGACTGTGACTAACAAACTCCTTCTCTACAAAGTAGTCATTAGGCCGATATTGCTCTACGCCTACTCCGCCTTGAGCCTGGACTTGTAGTAGCAACATCAAGAAACTCCAGGAGAACACAGAACAAATTTCTCAGACTCACAACAGACACACCACGACGCACTAGGATTGACTCACTCCACGGAGACTGCGTCCATTATCCCCGGTACACTCCTACGATCCAAAAATCGTCTGCTCAAACTCCTTTCCATCCTAGACAGCCATTCTAATCCACTCTGACGCGACATAGCCTCCTACAGATTCTTCTACAACATACAGACACAGAAGACTAAAACATATCCTACTCTAACTCTCTACACTAGCTGCAGGTTTTTCCTCTCCTTTTTTCCCTGCATTCCAATCCTCCTCACCTAACTTTTCTCTTTCCTCACTTGATTAGAAGGTTGAAATGTATAATACATTTACATTCCTATATTTATTTTATGCATATATTTATTATAATAAATATTTATTCTAAAAAAAAAAAAGTTTATTTATACTTCAAGAATCGTTCGCATCCATAACTTCATAATAACCAGTTGATCAATAATAATTAATTATAATTGCGCTGTTAACTTCAATGATTAGACACAAGCGTAGGTCTTATTTGCAATTTGTGGATTCATGAACATTATACTCAAGGGAATCTGAGACTCATTTACCTTCTTCAGCGAACTTTTTAGATATCTTGTCAAACTAAGAGAAATTTCTGCAGAGATACAATGATGAAAGGCTTACAAAAGAAGTGGAATAAGCTGGGAAGTTGAATGATAATTTGGTTAAGCTTCGAGAACTTCTCGAATTGCCTTAACATAATTACAATAATACTACACAAATAAAGTAGAACGAAATTCCATAACTTCTAATTAATTTGAAGTAGGATCGAAAAACTTTCAAAATAAAAGGTCCAGACAGACTCCTGAGTGGTAACGATTCGCTAGAATTGTTTTTCTCTTTCACTCTGCAACAGTCCTCGTTTATTTACCTACAAAAAAAAAAGAAGTAGGATCTAAATATAAAAATAAATATAGGGTCGGATTCTCCACTTGCCTCTGCTGGCCCAATTCCGTCTCCGTCCATGTTCAACTTGTAAGACAGTGGTGTTATACAAAGGGGCGGTCCAGCATGGGGCTATACAAGAAGGGTGTTCTAGACTCATTTCTTGCTGACCTGTCCCAACCTGTCCCAAGACTTGCGCACTTATAATTCTCATACACTCGAGAGGTCAATGTCCCTTTTTATTTCATCTGTATAAACATTTATTTAATTTTTTTTGTTGTTTTGGGTCAGTTGGGATGCTGTTTTTATATCAATCTGTACAGGAGTGATCAATTTTTTTAGAAATTTGTCTGTTTATTAAAGAAATTTATTGTTAAAATTCTTCTTTGAAGTAATTAAAAGTGAATGGACAATATATATATAGTAAACCATTGCTTTGGATGAATTATTCGGGATCGTATTTTCACCAGAATCTTACACATGTTTTTCGTAGTTTCTTTTTGGTATTCATTTCCGTTCGCTTCATTGTTTAAATGTTAGATAGTAGTATAAAGCAAAATTTGGGCTAAACATGAAAACAATATCTTTCGTGAAGAATTCGGAATTATAGTCCAGCGACCAGCCCTTACCTGCTCTTTTCTTAGGAGCTTCTTACAGCTCATTGTCCACCAGATATACACTGGAATGTGGAACTCTTGTTTGTAACCTCCCAGAGTTCGGCGGTGCACTGAAACAAGGCTGCTGAGAAGATGGACGTGCAATATGTTATCAATAAATTTTTTTTATTCATTTATTTATTTACGACCTGCACATTTAACATATGCATAAAGTAAATATGCTCTTAATTGAGTTAGGCACAAATTGTAGGCTGAATCCTGGTGGATCCAGCGCCACAATCGGGAAGGCATGCTGAGAGGGGGCCAGCCAATGCTGGAACTCTGCTGGAAGGTTGGAAGGAAGTTTAGGAAATTGGTAAAAGGTCACGGGGCCAACGTCTTTTCAGACGTCTTGGAGGACTGTCAGGATGGGTTGTTGTGGATAAGGCTCGGGCTGTGGGATTAGGATGTATGGTTAGGCTATTATGGAAATTAAGGAAGCGAGAATGGATTAGGTCTTTGACAAAAGGTATATTGAGGTCTGTATGGAGGGTTAAATTGGATACATTGACGATATGCCTTTAGATTGAAAGGATTGGAAGGATTCTTTGGAAGCTGGATGGTTTCGCAGAGCCCCACAGCTCCGTAGGTCCAGATGGGTCTTAGTAGTGGTCTTGTATAGAATCAGTTTGTTCTGTACGTTCATGGCTGATCTCCGGCCTAGCAGTCTTCATAGTTGTCTTCGTCTATTGAGTTCTTGTCTTTTCAGTCTAATGTGTGGGTTCCATGTAAGTCGACTGTCTAAATACAGTCCTAGGTAGCGTACTTATGTGGAGGTCGGTATTTCTCTGTTGTGTATAAGTAGTGGGGGACAAGTTTGTCTACGTAAGGTGAATGTAATCTGTTTGCATTTGTCTTCGTTTAGAAAAAACTTGTAGTCTTTTTCTATAAAATTTTACTTCTTTTACGCATTAGTCAAGCTGACTAATATTACGAACCTAATCTAGTCTTCACTTCTATCTATCTTCATATTTCTCAACGATGTAACTATTAATAACTATAGAAGGCAATCGCCAATTATCGAATTAAAATATTGACTTTGAACAAAACGAAGAAATTGTGTCAATTTCACATTTAATTCTACGATTCAATTCAGGAATCCTTTTTTGGAATCTCCGATGATAACCTCTTGATGCATGCATGAACCTTTGCGGAAACCCAACTCAGCGTATTCAGCTACTCTGAAGAGTAGTCATTTCCCACTGAATTCACCAGCTTTCCTGAATCATCCTTTTACGGATGATTTATTGTATGTTTATTTAAATAACAATTGCTGACGATTTATTTTGGTTTTTCAATGATAAGTAGTTATAGCAAATCCTGATACTTTGATCTGTTACACTACTGAAAATGTTTAAAGCAAGTTCTTACATTTTAAAAGATTTTAAAAGGTTGTACACTCTTAATCAAATCTAGCATCAGAAGTTGGTCTCGAACAGGATTCTAACTTTACAGTTTTAAAGAATGTTTACTCTCTCGATTAGTTGGGGAAAGTGTTTTTAGAAAATTAAATTTAAACCTCAGTTAAACTAGTCGGTAGTGCTGTCCAGTTGGCTAAAAGAAAAAGTTAAAACTCTTTATTTTTTTATTTAAAATTCTGAATTGAGAAAAGTAAATGATTGTTAGTTAGCTTCATCAGCTGGAATTTACACTAGAAACAAATTAAACTTTTAACACAGCAATGCAGATTATCTGTTTAAACTTCAATTATTTGTATCTGTGAGACATTTACAAATAATCCGTAGAAAGCAAAACCAGCTTTAATCATTACTATCTTTGATGAGGCTAGCTTTAAAATGAAAATTTGGGTATCGTATTTCAGTGATAGTATTTATAGTTTTTGCACATAATTACAGACTAAGTCAAAATCTACCCTGTAATTGATACAAAAATATTTTTGTGGAATATTTGGTTCCCTAATTGCAAATTATTAACTGTAAGTTGGTATTTATAGACCTTCCTGCATCTATTTTCACAAATTATATATCCAAATTTTCCACGTCAATGATTTTAGACTATTAAGTGATAGGGCAACCAAAAGAAAACCCAATGTTTACATTGCAAATCAAGCCATATAATCCAAGGATTTCCAGACCAGAATAAGCTGTGGATTTAGGGAATCTTTAATTTTTAATGATCTGCTTTTCGTGACTGTCACAGTCATTTCATATACTGAGCATAGGCGGATTCATCGCCACGTACCTAAGAATTAGTAATTCTAATTACTTTACTAAATAGCAAGGAAGAGATTAGCTCAGGGTTAGCTTGGATGGTTCACAAGTTGAAGGTTCCTGGTTCAAGGATAGACAGTGTTTCAGCGACGTAGATGATCATAACCTAGTTATGAGATGCTCTTGGCGTCATTAGCCTCCTGGATGCTGATAGGCGATTCGTTTAAGATAAAGATTTTACCCTCTAACAATTCGTACTTCCAGAACTAAGATATTCTGAAAACAACTGATTGGTCAAAAATTATAAACAATTGATAGCGAATTTGATCGGAAATTTAAAATTCTTCTTCCGTTTGCCTTTCAGCCCAAGTATTTTCTGTCCGTGGCTTTAGTGCAATGAGTTGCGCACCAGTAGCAGTACAGTCAGCATTTGTATTTCGATATGCTAATCTTATCAGTAAACGGCTCTTTGGAAAAAAGGTGAATGCACTTTCAAATGCACTATTTAATATAAAAGAAATTAAGAGCTATTTTCGAGGTTTAATGATTCAAATTTTGAATTTGAAATTCTTGTTTAGAAAGAGAACTTCAGTGAACTCTGAATGCATATTGTAATATTCTTCCATCACTATTACTTAATTACTTCTCGCGAAGTTTAATGCAAAAATTAAGTTTCAAAATTTTAATTATTTTATTTTGCTTTGTAGTTGTATATTTCTGTCTGATTTACTGGTATTAATATCATTTTTTACGACAAAGAGAAAGTATTTTAAGAAACCATTAAAAAACGCATTCAAGTGTTGCTATTTTGAAAAAGAATATGAAAAAAAAGCATGTTGTAGTGACGTAATAAATATGGATATGTTAAATGTTATTTTGATGTTAAAAAACAAATTACTTTGATCTGTTATCTCTTAGCCTCTGATGTAACTGTTATTAATCTGGATAAAACACGGAGATTAATTTGAACAAATTATTTGAGCAAGATTAGAAGATATTAGAATTAATTTGAGATGTAATTTTATCATTTAGTGTTGAACTTTCAATTATCATACATTATATTTTAAAACACAGACTTGTTTGTGTAAATATATTTGTTTTCTTTTGGAATGATTTAAATTGATCCGGTGTTGTTCTGATGCGACTGAAATTTGGCATAAGATCTTCATTGCATAACTTCAATTTCTTGTGGAAAATAAACTATAACTGCTGGAATTAAGTGACCATAAATACATTATTAGAAAAATCTTAAGCACCACCTGAGTGTCTGGCAAGCGTCTGGAACTGTGAATTTGGTCGAATTGTAAATATTTCTTATTCTTTTTTGTTTTTTTTTTAAATTATATTTAGTTAGCATGTTGTTCACCAAAGAAAATGAAATGAGAGGAGACGAGCATTAGGATATAATAATAATAATAATAATAATAATATACATTTATTTAAGAAAAATATAATACATTAAATCATAAACAATGTACAAAAGGCATGGCTAACGCCGTCTGCCAGAGTTTGGTTACTAGATAAAAAGAAAATAAACTTAATGGCACAAATAAAAAAAAATAATACAACAATAAATAAAATAATAGAACAATAAAATAATAAAATAAAATAATACACTGTGATTGAAAATTAAAAAACACAAGCGGTTAGCGTACTGGACTCCCACGCGGAGGTCCCGGGTTCGAATCCAGCTGCTGACCCTTAGATTTTCTCTTCCTAGGAGCTTCTTACAGCTCACTGTCCGGTGATGGACAGTGTTGTCTGTAACGAGAGAACACAGTCCGAAGGCCGGCAGTGCACTGAAAAAAGCTCCGGGCGCCAATAACCTTAGATGTTGACGCGCCTTAAATCATAAAAAAAAAATTAATAATTAAACTCTTTAATGAGACTATATTTATAGCTCCAAGCCTGCCTGGCATAGCTAATCAAATTACTGCAAATATGCTGATCCCTCAAAGCATCAATGACATATTGAGCACCTAAGAATTTCACACCGAGACATCTCAGTCTAAATTCCGAAAGGATTGGGCACTCGCAGAGGAAGTGGTACAAGTCCTCCCTACTATTCAAATTGCACAATGAACACTTCTCTTTTTGGGCAGCTCTGTCAATCCATGGCACATAGTTTAAATAAAGAAACTTGAGTTCCGTTGAAAAATGGAGATTCAACGGTGTTCCAATTGATATAACGAATACTTACAAATATCTGGGTGTTATCTGGGTGTTCAGCTCTAATTTTAAACCACCATCTCAGACTTGACATGCCCAACTGAGTGGTAGAGCCAACTTTAAAGATACCAAGCCTTCCTTTAGTCTCAAGCAGTGTCCTATAAAGGATAAAACGCTCGGAGTTCATAGCGCGCCCTACAGACTCCTCCAAGACTAGCCTCTCTCATCCTACGCAACAGTTCAAAAAAATTAGTCTCCCACCCTGACAGGTTATCACGCGTAAAATCAAACCTAAGTGAGTACTTTTGGGCGAGGTTGGACCAATCTCTGAACCAGAGCAGGTTTTTATTTACTATTTCATCAGCAACAATTTTCGAGAGGCGGTTATCATTTGCTGACAAGATTTTGAAACAAAATTTGAAATGCAGGCGCAGAGTGTAAATGTAAACTGGATCTATTTCGGTTTCTATGTTTAAGATGAAAGCTGGTGCTGTTGAAGGAAGTGCAAACAATTTTTTAAGGAAATATCTCTGATATCTTTCCAATATCTCAAACCGCTAATAGCCCCAAACCTGAGCAGCGTAACACGTTACTGAACGTAATACACGATATTTAGCATTCAGCGGTACGTCATTCAATGAAAAGAAATTGTTCCACAGTCTATTGAGGCCAAGTTTTGCTGCTGAAACCCTATCTTTGAAATGGTTAATATAAGAATGACGAGGTGACAGAGTAACACCCAGATATTTGTAAGTATTCGTTATATCAATTGGAACACCGTTGAATCTCCATTTTTCAACGGAACTCAATCTGCCCCTCTTTCTAAAAACTACAATCTTAGTTTTATCCAAATTTTTCATTTAAACTCCATTGTTGGCAATATTTACCAAGAATATTTATATTCCTCTGCAGACCAGTCGGGTTATCAGCGATCATCACCAAATCATCAGCATCATCGAAGAAAATGAAATGAGAGGAGACGAGCATTAGGATATTGTGTTAACGTAAAAGGAAAGATGGCAGCTTGATAAGACAATTTTGCGGAGTTCTAGTTTCCTGTCTGAGGAGTGGTTGGCCAAAATTATTATTCAAATTCTAGGCTTGAAGTTACGGTGCTGATTACGACAATAAATGTTAGTACTCTAATCTGACCTTTAAGATGCGCGTACATTGTTTATTATAAAAAATAATTAGCGTTATTTTATATATTAAGTTGAATTAACTAATAAGTAATTGGAAATGTGATTAGAACCACAGTAACTTTAAATAGCGCGCAGTTTTATTGTATCCCCAACCAGTTGCAGACTTTAGTCCACGATGTATGGAAGTCCAATATCGGTTAAGGATAAATATCCTGGCTAAGACAGATAATAAGTAATACTTTAAATTCTTGGATTTTCATCCTCCCTTGGGGGTGCCTGATGACCTTAATTTGGGGGACTCATCTGCAGAATAGGAGGGTGTAATTATCGCTAACTTAATTTAAGATTAGTTGTTTCATTAACTAATCAACATTTGAGACAGAATTAAGGCTTCAATTTGTTATTTTTTTTGTCCGGTAAGTTAGTTAAATAGGCTAAATCTATCGATTTTTTTTCCAAAAGAAGCTAACTGATGACCTTTAAAGTCCTTATATATCTCGTTAATTATAGTATTTTTAATGCAACAAATTAAAACTTTTTTGTAGACAAACAATTAAATTGTGATTTTTAGTAGGGTGTGGCCATGTCTACCTTGATTTCTTGTCAGCCAGCTTGTCATCTTCTTCTTCCTTCTAACAGAACGTTATTCTCCTCCGAGTTTTACTATTAATTCTTGCACCTAGTTTGTATTTCTGTGACCCCAATTTTAAAGTTCTGAAAGTTGTTACTTTAAGAAATATATGTTCTTGTGTTTTGTGAAGGATTCTAGCTTTTTTTAATAACTAATTTTTTACTCTTTTTTTTAAGCAGTTACATTTGATGCAGCAAATATTTTTATTTTGGCAGCGAGAAGAGTGGCAGTAGGGTGCTTTCTGTGTGTATATATATAGAGGCCGTGTGGCGCAGAAGTGGCTGGAAAGAGAGAAGTGGCAAGAGAATCGCATGTAGGCGGGAGTAAATAACTGCCCCACAGCGATAGGGGGAGAGGCAGTACAAAAAAGCAGCGAGGGGGCTTCAGGCCCCCAGCGCCCAGGGGGTGGTAATGAAGCATCAGCTTTATAAAAAACAGCGCAGGAATTTTTTTATCGATCTTTTTTCGCTCTCTGTCTAGTTACGCACACACTATCTCGCTTGGCTCCGTATTCACCACTACTGTTTGCATGTGTTTGTGTATTATAGATGTAAAAGGGTAGTAGGGTAGGTATTACCGTACATTGGGCGAGCGGGTTGGGTAATAGTAGACGAGACAGGAGGCGGCAGCACCCTGCCTCCACATTGGAGGCGGCGAGAGGTGGTGGCAACGTTATACGACTAGTGCCATCTAGCGTGGGGCGGACGAAAAACCTTTTTCTAACTCTCCCTTCCACTCTTTCGCTTTTTTCTCCTATGTGTCCCGTTGGCCGTCGTTCGCCCCATCCGTCTAACGCTTCTAGTACAGCTATCGCTCGCGCGTTAACCCACCGATGCTCTGACACTCTAGCCGCGGCGCGAGCCAACAACCTCTACATTCTTCCATGTGTTAAGGAGAGCCCAAGTGTTACTCTTTAGAATCACAAAACAATTTAAAAAAAAAAAGCAAAAACAATAAAAATAACATTTACAAACACCCAAAAAAATTAAAAACAGAGATCTGTGTCATTTCTCAAATTTTTCTAAAAATATTTTGGAACTCGATAAGATAAGAGAGAAAAATTGATAACCAAAAATAAAAAAGTGATCGGCTGTGTTTTCCTTTAAATAAATAATAATAATGACAATTATGACTACAAATTTTAATAATAATTATGTGCAAATAAAAGTGTTTACAGATAAAGTTTAATTATTAAATGATAAACCTGGGAAATATTATTTGTGCGAATTAATATCACCGACTATCTCTAAGAGGTACGTATACTTGCAGTTATATATATATACTATGTGCACAGACAGGTATGTGCAGTGAGTTGCGTACTATGTGCTCCCTTAGTTGTATGCTTTGTGTTGAGAGTGGGGGTATATATATATATATATAAATATAAAGGGAATCCATGGGTCTAAGGAGCATGACTTGAACCCTTTTCTTAAACTGTAACCTTCTATATGTATCTTAAGACCACGTGCGTTGTTTATTTACCCCTACTGCTCCCGCTTCTGCTCCCACATACTCCTCCTTCCATATACCATCTTCTTCCCTTATTGTACCATTTATTAGGATTTTATTCTTTCTTAAAACTATTACATTGTTAACCCTTCACGGCACAATTACGCTAAATCATGTATTAACGGAAATATTATCATTCGGATAAATACATTTATATTATTTATTAAATAATTTTCTTTAATTCGCGTCATCGAACGTTTCTTAGCTGAATTACTTCCAAATTTTTTGAGCGCATTCTTTCTTTGCACCTTGGGCCTTGAAAGAATCTGAATTTTTCTTTAGTATTAGAGTCTGGGAAAGACCATTCAGTTGGATATACCATTAAGATACCAGTTTCGAGCAAGCACTTCAACTTGGATTTCGATTAAGATAATTATTAAATCTAAAGCTAATAATGTAATGATCTTTTGAGAAATTTTCACAGTTATTGTACTGAATTTAAACTGATTTGTAGTAAAGTTAAAATTTATAAATATACAGCTCAAAACAAAGTACAATTTGATTGATTCAAACTCAAGAAGAATTTTGTAAGAAGAATTGGAATAACCATTATGATTATAAGAAATTGTTAAAGATTGGCTTTGATTGATATGCAAACATTTTTAGATATTTCAATATTCCATTTTCTGCCTATTTATAAACGAAATTTGGTATTATCTTTCTCAGTGACTTTTCAATTGTGTCTAGGTTTAAGTGAACTAATTTAATGTCTTATTTGCATTTATTGAGAACTCAAATTAAATTGATTTGTTTGGTTAGAAAGCATCCATCTTTTTATTTATTTTATTCAATTGTATGAAGGCACAGTAATATAGAAACTACGATTTTCTTGAACAACGATTCTGCTAACAAAAAATGCTAGAAATATTTAAATGAAATCAAACTAAAATGCATCATCAATTTCCGTGATGTTTCTTTAAAAATTAAAGTAGATAAACTAAATCTAAAAAGCTTACAACTTTAAAGCTTTGACGAAGGTTGTTTAACGTATTAAAAAACTGGAAACTCGTGGCAGAGCCGTCGTGTTTCTCCTCAGTGCCTCATTGTGTTTTAGAAGTGAACCCGATCGATGTTACTCCACTTCTATAGCCCTCTGACTACACTCTTGGTGGCCGCCTCCATTGCCGAAAAAAAACTAAGCTTACCTCACTTCATTCGTCTCCAAGTTTGGCTGCCGTACACCTCCTGTTTTGGTCGATTTACCTTTTATCTTTCAATTTTTAATTTTTTCGTTGTCTCCTCCCGTCCAGGCAGGTTCCACCTCAAATCTTCGCCTTGAATACCATTAATCAAATAGCTACCTCTTATAAATATAAAAATAAAATCACCTCTGACATAGAAATACCCGCAGAAAAAAAAAAAAAAAACTAGAGTCAAATCAACAATACCCTTGGGTCACTACCATACTTCATTGTTTATAAACATTGCCTACACCACACTGTGTATAGTATTTCCTCGCGTATATTTTAATACACCTTCTCTCTCTATTGTATTTATGAATTAAAAATATTTCATTCATATTTTGTCTTTAATTTATTTTTATTCATTTATGAAATAACTGTGGAATTATTGTTATCTTTTCCCTTTTTTTTTTAAGAATTAATTTTTATGGTTTTTATTATTGTTAACGCAAATTTTATTTCTTCCTGATGTTATGGTGATGAAAATGTTGGTTCTAATGGTACAGTTTTCCTCAAATTTGATTGAGAAATCGCTATTTGAGGAAAGAATTCATCCGTACACTTTGTTACTAAACTTTAAACAGTTTCAAGACTTAGTAGAGTACTTTGCTACTTAATAATAATAAAAATAATAGGGAAGGGATTAGCTATGCGGAGCGTACTGGACTCCCACGCGGAGGTTCTGGGTTCGAATCCAGCTGCTGACTCTTAGATTTTCTCTTCCTAGGAGCTTCTTACAGCTCACTGTCCGGTGATGGACAGTGGTGTCTGTAAAGAGAGAATACTGTCCGAAGGCCGGCAGTGCACTGAAAATAGCTCCGGGCGCCAATAACCTTAGATGTTGACGCGCCTTAAATCATTAAAATATTAATAATAATAATATTATTTATTAGGGAAGGGATTAGCTATGAGGTTAGCATACTGGACTCCCATGCGGAGGTCCCGGGTTCGAATCCAGCAGCTGACCCTTAGATTTTCTCTTCCTAGGAGCTTCTTACAGCTCACTGTCCGGTGATGGACAGTGTTGTCTGTAACGAGAGAACACTGTCCGGAGGCCGGCAGTGCACTGAAAAAAGCTCCGGGCGCTAATGACCTCAGCTGTTGATGCGCCAAAAAAACAAAAAAAAAACAAAAAAAAAAAAAAATATTTATTCTTCATATGAAATATAAATTACAAATTACAAAATGAAAATATTGTACGGCTTGGAAAATCCGTCAGCCGGAGTCGATGTTACTATAATACAAAGAGAAAAGAAAAACAAATAAACCAAAAAATAATAATAGTAATAATAAACAAAAAATATGACCGACCTAGAAATAAAAATAAAACAAAATAGCCAATATATAACAGAATTATAAATTAATAATTAAACTCCTGAACCAGCTGATAACGATAAGACCAGGCATGGCGAGCATATTTAATAAGAGGTTGACAATTTCGCGTTCCATTTAGGAAAGAAATCAGTTGTTCTCTCGTAAGTACTGAACGTCCGAAATAGAGTCTCCGGATTTCAGAAAGAATTGAGCAATCACCAAGAAAGTGAACCACGTCCTCAATGCACGTACTTTGCTACTTAAAATGGGTATTCATTGAATAAAGATTAAATATTTGGCCAACTTTGTTACCATAAAATCAGAGAAAAATAGTATATTACTTTGAATAAGCTTCATTTATGTCATTTTAAACAGTGATCTTTACAATTTTGGACGAACTTGTAGATTTGTTTGTACGGAAAAGTTTGGATCAGTTTGATTGAACTTTTTGAAGCAGCTTGTACTGTTTGTTTTTTAAATTTCAGAGCTTAATTATTGTGTTGTTGTTAATTTAAAGAATTCTTTAAATGGTTTGCGTTTTTGTTAGTTCGTTCTAATCAAAACTGGATAAATGACAATGTTTTCGTTTGTTGCACAATTTTAGAGAAATTCGTAAAAAAAAAAAAAACACAAAATTGTCCTTGTTAGTTATTAAGGCTAAAAATAAGAATCATGAGAGGTTTTATTTTGTGGTTAGCTTGTAACTCCTCCAAGGTCATCTGTCTACTCCAGCTTAGCCACTCAATGTCCAGTCACAATGATAACGGTCACACACATTGTCTTTTTTTATTTCTTTTGGTCCCTTTTTATTCCTTTAGGGAGGGAGAACTGATCCTTTTGTTAATGGCAAATTCAAGAAAAATGTGTTTTAACATTTTTTTAAATTATTGTAAGAAATGTTTTTAATGATACAGTTTTATTACTAAGTTGATTAGCTCGTAATAGTAATAAAGTTTATTCTTTAGTAATGCAATGTACAGTTCTTTCTAAAAGAGACAAATATAATCTACCCAAATTTGGCCGAACAGAGTTACACTTCTTAATCACCTACTTATCTATGATGCCTTAACAAAAGAAACATCTAGGATTTACGTCTTATAATCTTATCTTCTCTAGAGATTCTCTCCTTCTTCCTTCGGAACGCTTCGCTGTAGCTTTCGCCCAAAAAGCTTTGACGAGACTTCTCCACCCAGAAGATTTACTCAAACTCAACTTCTGATTCCATCTGAACCATCCAATTCTTTTAGAACAAGATCTGGTGGTTACATGGTCCAAGTTGTTCTCCTCTATCTTTCCCCAGGTTTTGCACTTCGCTTTGCTTGTAGTTGGCTTTTGTTTGATTCTTTAATGGACTTCGATTCAGCATGGTAGGTAGGCTACAGGGATAAATATTTCATGGCCGATTACACCATGGTACTTAAAGGAATCCGCCTGCTCTATTTTATCTCTCCTAATTATCTTTTTTATTTGATTTTAAACATTACAATTAACAACGACAATTCACCAAAATTGTCGATTGTCAGTCATTAATGTAACTGTCTACTCTTAAACTTACCAATATTTGAGTGGGAATCAGCATCACATGACTATCAATGAATTATTCCATTCTCAAAATGACTTCGCTGTTCCGAAGAATGGTTGTGCGAATAAACAGGACACCGTGAAAATACTGACGCATGTTCGAGCTATCAATTTGACGGTTTAATATTTCCTGCAGACATCTCAAGTCCATCATCAATCTTCTTGATCCTATTGAAGGTTCCTAATTGAGAAGCTTCTTGCTGAATACTTCAGCTTTCAGTCGGTTGACATTCTTTCTGACATAAGCATTCATATTTTTAAATCCATCTGTTCGTGTGATTACTCTTGAGGACTACCATGCTCTTGGTTTTCACCTTGGATCAAACCGATCCCTATTTTGCTTCGTTCTAGTTTTCCTTTCTCCAGATCAACAGTAGTTCCAATATTAAATCTTTCGCAAAAACTAAGGCTGAGAAAAGTTTGTAGCTTTTAGTTTTTTTTAAAAAAAACAAAGAATGAATTATGTGCGATTATTTATTCAAATCTTATCAGTATCCAGCATCGTCAACATTAATGGTTGACATTTAGGCTGCATGTTTATGCTCAAATGTTTATGGAATTTCGCAGTCTAATTCCCACCTGAAGTTACGCTGTTTAAACCTCCGTATTTCTATTTTTCAAGTGCACTTTTTCGACCCAAGACACTGTTAGAAAAATGCTAAAATTTTTCAGAGACTTGACATACTTTTAGGTTATTTTTGGAAGAGAGGTTATTTTTTAAATATATATATTTGGCTTAATGCAATAAAAACTTATTGAAGCTTGATAAAAAATAAAGTAGATGTAAGATAAAGTATGTTTTACAAAGAATTAATTAAACTGAATTCAAAACAATAATTGAAATTTGTAACAAACACTGGAACCTCAAGTAAGAGCTATTATGGCATTAGATACGAGATTTTGGAAATAAATACGAACAAATCCAAAACTGAAAAACGGTTCGCGAGAGGCTAGGCCTCGTTCGTAGAGTTTTATTCAAATTTTGTTTATGGTCGACCAATTTTTTTTAATCGAGTTCATGTAGGAACACCTAAAACCTGTAAACTGTTAATAACCTTGAATCCCCAAATCTGCCTGATAGAACTTTACATATAATCTTAACATTTTCAATGGAAATAGGATTGTTTTGACTCTACATCCGGTAGAGACTGTCTTAACTAGGTGAGCACACTGTGTTTTAATGAAAATAAATAAATAAGATATTTTGTTGTATATATTTTCAAAATATGAGATTATGTACTGTATTAAAGACTTCAGTAATATAGGCCTTTCCATTTGCGGTTTATAGCTCAGAAGTTAAATGATTTGTTACAGAAGTTCCTTAACCTACACTGTCTATTCTCTCTTTTTTACCAGTTTAGATAATTATTCTCTAAAAATATTATCTTTAAATTTAAAACCTTAGTATAATCAACTTATCTTACCGTAGTGGCCTCTATCAAAGCTATAAAAATCTAAAAGTTTATAACTTCGCGTGTGTGATTATAATTTTTTTTTTAATCTTAGTTAATTTCTTTCCGTCTACTAATTCACTTCTTCTTTGGTATCGGCTTTCTATTTTTGCTTCGAACTTCTACCGACTTTTAGTTAATCATTAATTTGTTTCATAAATCATTTATCACGAAATTTCCGTTAAAATACTCTTTAAATATTTTCTTCTTTTTGTGGGCATATTTTATGGTTTTTAGTTTTTATGAAGAATTACCGTTCTCATTTTTATTTTTAAATACTGTAATAAATAATTGCTTGCTTAATTAACAGAGCCGTTTTGAAATATCTTGAAAAATTTCACATTGCTTATGAATAGATCTTGATATCAGCAGATAATGATTGATTTATAAATTTAAGATAGTTTCATTTGATTTCAGTATATTTTAAATGCGAATTTGAATCAATTATTTTAATCAGTTAGTACTATAAATCGTAGTTTAAGATTTAGACATCGTAGTTTGGTTCTGGAAAGCTAGCTACTCTTGTAACGAATACTCTACGCAATATACGGAAGTGCTTAACTCAGAGGTCGCCAAAGTGGTCTATATAGACCCTATGGGTTTATTTAACAAAAGTAGGGGTTGATCTGAGCCTGGGGGTCGATTGGGGGCCTTATTATTTAAATAATTACTTATTATTTAATAAATATTAAGGAATTTAAATTTCAACATTAAGATATTTTTTTCTATGTATCTAACCTCGCTAAAACTCGTTTTCTCAAATTTCCAAATTCTTCCAAAGCAACTCATCCTAATCCTCTAATCGAAAAAATATCTTCTTCTGCAATACCAGGCGATCCTCCAAGAAGATTGAAGAGAAGATGGCCTCGCGATCTACTGTCATAAGAGCATACATATGTCCAAGATAATGGAGTGACACTGCTGGGTGCCTTCTCCACTCGTATATTTTCACATGATCTTTTTTTAATCATCTACCACATTTGCTTGTTGCAACAATCTTGTTGCAGTTGTAAATTCAATAAGAGATTAAAAATAATAATAATAATGAGGGAAGGGATTAGCTATGAGGTTAGCATACTGGACTCCCACGCGGAGGTCCCGGGTTCGAATCCAGCAGCTGACCCTTAGATTTTCTCTTCCTAGGAGCTTCTTACAACTCACTGTCCGGTGATGGACAGTGTTGTCTGTAACGAGAGAACACTGTCCGGAGGCCGGCAGTGCACTGGAAAAAGCTCCGGGCGCTAATAACCTCAGCTGTTGATGCGCAAAAAAAAAAAATAATAATAATAATGCGATGTTTTTCATAAAACTATTGTTACACAATGTAAAATTACTTTAATAAATGTTTAAAATCATAAAATAAATGTACAAACACGGTACCTAATAGATAGTTTTATTTTAATTAACTGAAAATTACTTTTTCAGTAATACAATGGTCGATGGAGATTTCGAAAAATTATATAGGGGTCTATGATCAAAAAAAGTATGGCGACATCTGGTTAACTTATAGCTAAGTTGATTTCAGATGATTTCTAAGTTAACCAACTGTTTACTTGGCTGGATCAAATGGTTTTAAGTGGTTTGGGCTCTCAGTTTTTCTGCTGCACTTTTCTTACCAGAGAAAGGAGAGACTTTCAACTTCTTTTGTTGGGTGCATGCCTCTTATAGTGGACTATAAGGCGCCACGGTAGCCGAGCGGTTAGAGGCGAGACCTGCGAAGCTAATATGATTCCCGGTCTTAGGCCTTGGATTTTATTTAATGGTTAATGAAAGAAATTTACAGTAAAGTATGTTTGCTAGTCGCCTTCGTCCACGACACCTAATTGGTAGTTGGACGTTAAGCCCCGCCTGAAAAAATAGGCGATTACTTTACTTAGTGGACTATCAATTATTTTTTTAGCCTTCTTTTTTTTCCAGCTTCATCCGCTTGACAAGACTTGATCTCCACCATGATATCAACCGCCGCTCGGATAGTTGAAGGAGTCCACCGCCCGGAACTGATGCTTGAACCGACTAATGGTTTCTTCTCTTCCTTCTATTCGCCTCAAGATCATAACTTTGAAGCCTATCCGATTTGTGGCTTCTTTCATTACCAAAAATGCTGTGAAGAGATCAGAAATTACTAGATCATCTGCGTTCGCAAAACGCTTTGTGGCTTGTTTAATATGTGTCCTAAAACAGATAATAAGATCCGTAATGAAGAATTCCTAAGCCTTAAGTTACATCCCTTTGCGTGACTTCCAGAAGCACATTCTATTTTCGATATCGTATGCCTGTGGATCTACGTTATGTTCTTCAGCATTGCTACTATCACAACTGGACCATGGACCACACTGCTATCGCCCGTCTTTACTATCCTTACATCATCAATTCACTTTATTGTCGGTAAAGAACTCTTTATATGCGGTAATAAATGGTGTAATGCTTTATATACACTTTCTTGTAAACCATTTTAAGAAGAAAATACAATTATATTTATTCTGGATTTATTAGTAATTAAAACTTGAGAACTGGAGTAATGCGAAGTTCTGAATCGGTCTTTTGTCTGTCTATAGTATTTATATCTATGGATATATTTATGTCCGACCATCAAGGGTTGATGGTAGGTAGCTCATTATTTTCTAGAAAATGAAGCCTCAGTTTAAATTACAAATATATTTTAATGCTTCTATAAAGCGTGTTTACATCTTCAAACAGCATCTAAAAAAATTCCTCTTTCCTCTACCGTTTTTATTACTGATCGCCTCCACTTGAAGAAAAAGAGCGAGAGAATGCATTCAGCATCAAACCGGTTGCAACGAACCCAGTGAACCTGCACAAGATAATTATCTTAATTTACCTGTAGCTTTAATTCGCTTGAAGAAATTTACAGTTAGTTCAGTCCTGTTAAGCACGCTTCTTTTACTGAGACTTATTCTTCTAATTCAGTCTAGAATTAATACGTCCTTAAAGACTGAACATTTGTTAAATACTATTTGATCCTTAAATATTTAGGTCGTTTTTAAATATATACATAATTGATTTTAAAAAGAGGACTAGGTTTTAATCTTTACAAATTTTCTGTACCGTCGCTCCCCTTTTGAGTTCATAAATAAATTGTTGCATCGCTGCATTTTTTTAAGTTTAATTTTTGATTTGAATTCATCCTTTGAACCTATTAAATTTAATATACAAGCGAAATATTGCCATAGACGTAGACATACTGTCTTTTTGAATGAACATTTTCAAATTTCTAAAATCACCGCCTACCAAAACTGATTTCTCTTGAAATCATTTGAAAAGAATTATTTTAAAACTGATAATAATGGCCATCAGATGTGATTTTTGCAGGTTCTCTCTTTTTGTATCTTTTGCCCCACAATTTGTTTCTGCCAATCTCAAAGTGTTGGTTAACTCTGCGTCCAGTTTTGAGGGTTATTATTTCTGTTTAGAGGGGCTCAACACTGAACACAAGTTTTTGTAACATTGGCTTTTTACTATGATCTAAAACGGCTGGTTACTGAAGTTGAAAAATGGGCTATTCTTACTGTTGTACTTAACGAGAGAACCAGATGTTGTATAGTGTCATCCTTGCAACTCTATTGCTCGTAAAGATCTCTTCTGGTAGAATGCACACTTTCCGATAAGCGAGTAGATGTTTGCAGTTCAGGAAAAAAAGATTTCTCTGCAGGGACGAAATAATAACCTGTCTTACTGGCCCAGTTCCTTAAATCCGTCAAGCGGGGAAATTCGATTGGTTTTTCCAAGGTTTTGTAAAACTGTTGTTTATTATTTTTCCTTAAATTTTTCTCCCATATTTGTTATGTCAAATGTTTTCCTTTAACCAGATTGCTTCGTTACATGTCCCAAATAATTTTTCTTGTTTGAACCTTTTTATTTTGTTTTCTACAACTTTCAAGTCTACTTAAAGATCTATATCAATAAACAGTTGGTACTTTACATAAATATCTATATTTTTTTAATTTAAAATTTAGACCTGCAAAGCTAATATGCAATGTGATACTGGGTTCGATTCCCAGTCTTAGGACTTGGTTATTATTTAATGGTTAATAAAAGAAATTTACAGTAAAGTATATGTTTACTAGACGCCTCCGTCCACGACACCTAATTGGTAGTTGGACGTTAAGCCCCGCCAAAAAAGTAGGCGATTACTTACTTTACTACTAATTTAAAATTTGTTTGTCAAATGTTAATATCTGCCCCACAGGTGGGGTAGCTTTGAACACAATATAAAATAGAAAGAAATGATATTACTTTACTCTGAATCTACCTTCTATCAGTTATTTCTCTCACTACTACATTACTTTCTCTTTCAAACCACTGAAATCTAGTTCAAAAATCAAGAATGACTCAGTTCGGGGATGTTGTACCCGCAGTGATGGGTTGAAAAAAAATATTCGGTTTGTTGCGCTTCTAAATGTAGGTTCGGACCTCTTTGCCCTTTTCATTCAGAAGATTTCTGAATGCCGCTAGCCATGGATAGCAATTTGTTGCCCAACACATCTTTCAACTAAGTAGTGAAAACTGCACATGTGCAAGAGGCTGAAGCGTACGTAGTCTTCATTCGAGCGTCGTTATTCATGATACGAAAATGTAATAATTCGACATGAATTCCTACATAAATGCTAGAATATTTATTTTTTAAAAAAATTATAGCATTTGTAAGCTATGCTGCTGATTCTCCAACAATTACAGTGACTCTAGTAAAACTAATGAAGCCATCTAACAATTAATAAAAAAAATTCCTGAGCTCCATGAAATTCAATTTAATTTAAACCTTGTGATAACAGTGTGTTCACACCATATTTACTATTTTTTCCTTAATAATATTATTGATAAAATTTACTCAAATATGTTGCAGTTAAAATGGGAAACCAGCAGTAAAAGAGTTTTAGAGTTTCTATAAAATAAGACTTGGTAATCTTGTTACAAGCTGAGATGTTGGAAGCTCTTTTCAACATGTTACAACATGTGTAATATATATATATATATATATATATATATATATATATATATATATATATACTTCATAATTTTCTTCTATATATAAAAACTCAATGTGTGTCGAATGGGAAATGTGCTCCCTCGGTTGAATGGCAGCCTGAAATTCCTTTACGTGCTCTTCAACAGAAATTCTGTACCAAGACTAGTTTTCCTTTTTCCTTTTTAGTTTTCCTTTTTTCTTCTGTATTTTTTTTATTTATGTTTTATTGGTAAGTTTTTTCTCTGCCTAGCAGAGGACGTTGGAAAAGCCGAGTTACATATGGTCTGGAACATTTAATTTTCTAGAGCGTTTTATCTACCAAATAAATGATGAGTGTTGTCGAAAATTGAACCCTAATAACTTAAATTTTTTAACCGTTTTTCTATTTTTATTCATTCATTTATTTATTTTTTAAAGGACTCAGTAAGGATCTAATGTTTTCATTAACTAAATATAGGATTTTCAGTTTCTGGTGATTGCTGACTAATAACTAATAATCAAGAAGGCAGACAATTTTACTCTCTAAAACCATTTTTCTGTCTTAAACCTTTTTTTCTGTTATACCTGTTGTTACTACGACCTATTTGGTCATACGGCTTCGAAGTATGGGGATCGACTAAGCGTTCCAACTCTCTACGCCTCCAGACATTACAGTCAAAAATACTTCGAAAACTTCTTAACGCTCCGTTCTATGTATCTAACCTCACTATCCATAATGATCTCAAAATCCCCGTTATTACAGATCTTGCTTACACTCGTTTTCTCAAATTTCATTCCCCTACAGCAGCTCATCCTAACCCTCTCATAGAACACCTATCTTCTTCCACATTAGAGAGGTAATCCTCTAAGGAGATTGAAGAGAAGATGGCCTCGTGATCTACTCTTATCGTGACAGCAGTATGGCAAAGCACATTACTGGGGGTGCCTTCTCCACTCATGATTTTCTTTTATTTTTATTCTTTACCATATTTGTTTGTTGCAACAACCAAAAAATAAAAACCTTTTTTAATTAATTGATTACTTAATTTTTATTGGGGGGGGGGACGTTTCGAACCACTCTGAGGTATATCTTCTGTATTATAATGATGGTATTAATTGTCATTTTGGCGCTACCAAATAGCCGACATGTTAATAGGCAAGACCCGCAAAGCTAAGATGTATTGCTGGTTTAGTGGTGTTCGATTCCCCCTGTCAAAGGTCTTGGATTTTATTTAATGCGTTTAATTTGTAGTCTAAACTACACTCTTCTTCCGACAACAGATTACGTTAAGTATCTGGGACTCTCCTTGGACAAACGCCTAACTAGGAATCCACATACTAGACTTAAAACGGATTTCTGAACGAACGATCGAAACTTTTATTAAACAAGAAACGACTTACCTACAAGATGATACTGAAACCTGTCTGGACTTAACGGAATGGAACTTTGGGGCTCAGCCAAAGCTTCCAATATCTACAAAAATCCAATCCTTCCAATCAAAAACACTCCGTCGAGTCGCTAATGCTCCTTACTATGTCTCTAATTCTACCTTGCACCGAGATCTCTTTGTACCATAATGTTTCTGAAGCTGCAAGATCCCAGTACATTAAATTCCTTACTTCAATCACCAATCTAATACTAATCCACTAGTATCCCAACTTACTGCATTGCCTGGAAATACTCTAAGACGGCTGAAGCGCGGGTGGCCACGTGATCTCAATGAAGTAAGTGTCAGCGCACGATAGTGAACTGTTTTTCTTTGGGAGTTCCACCAATGAATGAATTCTCCTCTCATGCTATTCACGCATTTATTCTATGTACCATGTATCAGCTTCACTTATTGCAGAAATAAGGTGAACTATAAAAGGAAGAGAAACGTCTCGTTATTCCAACTTATCCCACTCACATGACCTGGCAACCCAGATAAGAAGAGCATCCTTGCTTGTACGATATACTCGTATATACTTCCTCTTCGCCGTCTTGAACGCTTTAAAATTCAATTTCGATCTGAAGACATAGAAAGTTAATGCCTTCTGAGTTCCATCCGAGATACAACAAAGAACATGGCAATTCTCAGCCTAGTTGTCCACTCACCAAGTTATTGCTCCGTTATTTAGTGTCTCAAATTAAAACATCGTTCTAGAACTTCCAATCGCCCTTTAATAACATGAGTAATAATTATAATGTGAGACAAATAAATATTTCGTCCTATTTCTACAATAGAAGAAAGGTTAGAGTTAATTTAGGACTGCCATTTTCAGTCATGATATATTTTTATTATGCCGAGCTTTCGACCTAGGGACTAGGACATCTTCAGGGCTAATTTACAATGTACTACGTATTTTACATCATTAAAGGGTTGGTGTGTCTTCTGTCTTGCCTGTTCATGGACTCAGACGTGTACATTGTAAATTAGCCTTGAAGATGACCTAGTCCCCAGGTCGAAAGTTCGGCATAATAAAAATATATCAATGACTGAAACTGGCAGTTAGTTTTTCATTCTATTGAAACTATGTATCAGTCACCAAAAATAATGAACAGTAATTAATTTAGGACAATTTAAAAACAAATTTTTATAAAAAAATTCTAAAAGTTCTTCAGAACGGAAACATAAATTAATCGATTTTGTTTTTTTAAAAGTAATTCTGTCACTTTTCTTCTACGCCATTTTATTCTTTAAAACCCCCTTTTTAAGACGTCAGTTGTGATTTATAAAGGAAATAACAGTCCGTTAAAATGTTGAAGACATTTTTATTTCTTTTAGGAGTGAAGAAAGCAAAAAGGTTGCCGGGAAACTACTAGAGGGGTCAAGCAAAGTGCGCATGCCCAGTGCTAGTGACCACAAAATGTAATTAAATATCAAGTGTTCAGGGTGTCACGCTTTTTCGTTAATCCATTGCCATAGTGATTGGATTGCTTGGATTCCATGGATTTATTTATAAAGGAAAATTCTAGACCGAATTATTCAGTGAGATTTGCTTAAAGATAATGGAATGAAATGACTGAGTTAAAAGAAATTTTGTTCTAACTGACATAACTCTTAATATGGTTGATCGGATCGGAAAATGAAGCGATGTTTAATCAAGTATTAGAGGGCTACAGCCAGCACTATGTTCCCAACTAACCAATTAACCTGTACATGAGCATATATTTCTACGGTCATGCAGAATAACGGGTCTTTCGCACTATCAACAAAACAAGCGGAAAGTGCATATTGTTTATAACGTGTAAACTTAAATTTAACTATCTCATTTATTTACAGAAATCTATTTAATTCAATTCGATTAATTTATTGCTATACAATGATATATTTTTTACACAAAAATAGAGTTTTTAATGAATTTAAATAATTAAAAACAGCGAAGAAATTTAAGTTAATCCAACCTTTAAACTGTTGTTTAAATTACTATTAATGAATACAAATTAAGCAGTTTTACGTGTTAATGTTTTATACTGACTCGTTTCCTGGCAATCAAGTCTGATTGTGATTTTGTTATTGAAAGTAAATCTTCACTTAATTAGAGAAAGGATTATGCTCATTAGTATGTGAAATTTGGTTGCCATTTGGAAATCAAGGATTTTGAGTTCAACATCTTATGTGCTTGACATTTAAAAAGTGTACTTAGGGTAAGATAATTGATTTTATATAAAACAAGAGCAGTCCAATTTATAAGAATATAATTTGTAAATTAACAACTAATTAAGAAAGATTTCTGCAATGTAATAATAAATATTTAATTCTGCTCAGTTATTTTTAGACGAAAAGTAACTACATCTTTATTTCAGCATTTTCTTGGGTTACCAACTACACATTCTAGAACTTTTGAAGAAAAATAATACTAATTTTAAAGAAATAACTTTTTGATTTTTTCAAATTAACAAGAATAATCATCAGTATGCATGGTTATATGCATAATTTTCTCTGGCGAAATTGGTTTTAGGTGGTTTTTAAGAAAAACTGTGACTTCAAAAAACCTTGAGAAGTGATAAAAGCTCACCATGAGTAGGAATGTAATGGTTGCTGGTGCGACAGAATCAAATAACTTGTAAATATATCTTTGAAAAAAATATTACCCACCAATCCAAGTTAAATTTTAAATCCTGTAACTTTTACGCCCATTTTATTTATTACAGCTATTTATAAAAAGCTCACTTCATCTTATGTTACGTATCTCTCCTATCTTCGTACGTACATAACACAAACTTATATTTTCTGCAATGATATCTCTAATAGGAAAATTAAAATCTAAACTATGTTTTTAGCTTAGATTATATAAATATCTAATTATACATAATTCATTATATAAATATGAATTTTGTCAAGAAATAAATTCAATTTTTTATTTCTTTACAGGCTTTTTTTGTCATTTTGGACATTATCGTTAAAATCTAATTTTATTTACAACGATAATTTAATAAAATAACTTTATGCAAGATTAATGCAAAATATTAATAAATATATATATATTTACGTATATTTATTGGCGTAATAAAAAAGTAAATATAATATAAACATGTTTAGAGACAAAGTGTTGTAAATGATAAAGGTTAGACTAACCGGATTTTGAAGTGCATCTAATATGATACGAGTTTTTTGTTCTGTTTTTTTGTTGCACCTGTCACTGCATAAGAAGCTCATTTAATAAATGTTGTTCTAGTTTGTGTTAAATTTTACTTTAGTTATTTTTGTTTAATGAATATGCACCCATGTTTTTTTCTACTATTCGTTGAATAGATTTGAAATTTGAATAATTTAACAAGAAAAATATGATTCGCAGGAAACTGGTGTTTTATCGTGTGAAGTTTAAATCGATACAATTTATGGCAGAACTCCGTAATGGGCGGCACCTTTTGATGTTCACTTTCTCTTAATAAAATCGCTTCCTTATCGGAGATCTTCTAGAGGAGATAAGTTTTATGTTCTTTCAAGTTATAACATGTTTCAAAGAATGTTCTCTCATCAATCTCTTTCATTTTATTATTTATTTTTGTGTATAAATATAGGTGCAAATACCATCAAAATTCTGTTCATAGTTCAGGCAAGAAAAAATTATCTTTTTTTTATTATTGGCCAAATGTAGAATGTCTCGCACCAATACTCTGTTCAATTTTTATTGTTCTCTGTTTTGTTTGATAATTTGTTATTTATTGTTTTCATGGCCTCCTTAATCGTCTTTAACTTGATTTTGTTTTTTTGCAGTATACTTCGTTATCAGTGCAGGGTAAGTAAGTCTTGCAGCATTGCTTCCTTTTAAAGGGATGTGGTTTTGTGTTCTTTCAGTTTCTGCGAATATTTCAGCCTTACTTTGCTAGCGATACTTACTCTTACAATATTCAGAGAGCACTATTACGTCGGGGCCAGATGTAGTTGATACGAGGGTCGTTTGAAAAGTAAGAGAGATAGCACCACTGGCGCGTATCGAGGTTATGTTTAGTTAGTAGCATCTCCTGGAAGAACACACACCAAGTTTCAGCCAGATCGGTCTATTTCTTTGTGTTTGGCATTCGTTTGAATCGAGGAAGTCGAGTGATTTTCAAAAAATGGACGAAAAAGAATTTCGTGTGTTGATTAAACACTACTTTATGAAAGGCAAAACGCCTCAGGAGACTAAAGAGAAGCTTGATAAACATTATGGTGACTCTGCACCTTCGATTAGAACAGTTTATAAGTGGTTTCAAAATTTTCGGAGTGGCCATATGGGCACAAGTGACGCTGAACGTTCTGGACGCCCTGTTGAGGTTACTACTCCAGAAATCATTGATAAAATTCATGATATGGTGATGGATGACAGAAGAGTGAAGGTGCGTGAGATTGCTAGTGCTGTGGGCATCTCGAATGAACGGGTACATAATATTTTGCATCAACATTTGGACATGACAAAGCTATCCGCAAGATGGGTGCCGCGATTGCTCACGCTTGACCAAAAACGAAATCGTGTGAAGTGTTGCAAGGACGGTTTGCAGCTGTTCCAGAAGAATCCGCAGGACTTTAAGCGTCGTTTCGTCACTGTGGATGAAACATGGATACATCACTACACTCCTGAGACCAAAGAACAATCTAAACAATGGGTTACCAAGGGGGAATCTGCGCCAAAAAAAAGGCGAAGACCGTTCCTTCGGCCGGAAAGATTATGGCGACTGCCTTTGGGATTCGCAAGGAATAATCCTCATCGACTATCTGGAAAAGGGTAAAACTATTACAGGTGCATATTATTCATCGTTATTGGACCGTTTGAAAACCGAGCTGCAAGAAAAACGCCCACAATTGGCCCACAAAAAAGTCCTTTTCCATCACGACAACGCACCAGCTCACACCTCAGCAGTTGTGTGGTCGCAAAATTAATGGAAATAGGGTTCCAACTCGTTTCACATCCCCCCTATTCTCCAGACTTGGCTCCCCCGGACTACTATTTGTTCCCCAATATGAAGAAATGGCTGGCGGGAAAAAGATTTTATTCAAACGAGGAGGTGATTGCAGAAACGAATGGCTATTTTTCAGACTTGGACAAATCCTATTATTCGGAAGGGATCAACAAACTAGAGCAGCGTTGGACGAAGTGTATAAGCCTAAAAGGAGACTATGTTGAAAAATAAAAAAGGTTTACCCCAAAAAATTAAGTAGTTTTTATTTTTGCACGGACTTTTCAAACGGCCCTCGTATAAGCAACAACTTGGTTTAAGTGAAGCCACTGGCTAATAGCTAATCAGTTCACATTCTCACTAACATTCGTACACCCACTGAAGGTAATTTGGGACTATTGAGTTTTGTTGTACAGAGTAGGTCCCGAAACTGTTTCTACTTCCCTAATGATTCCTTGAAGACATTAAGTTTCAAGGATGAATATTTGCTGAAGTCCTTCTAATTTTCTTTTGAATGATAATACAAAGATCTGCCAGAAATCTTCTCTTTCCTCTTCTTCATGCCTCAGAAATTTTAGAGACGATTTCACGCTCCAGATTCACTGAGTTTACAGTGCTGAGATTCAAAGCAACGACTTTACAACTCAATTTCAATATAAAAATTATATCCTGTAAAATGGTTAATTTCAATTTACTTGAATAATATTTCCGTTCAATGGCAATTTCAATTTTACTCCTTAGAAGATTGGTTTATTTGAAATTCCACTCAACTATTTTATGGTAAATTGAATAACTTTATTGATATCAAAACTTTTAGAAATATTGGCAACGCCTCAAATTGCATATCTTAGGTGGCTCTTAGTATTGGCAAAATTTCAATTTACATTTTTTACAGAGTTCTTCTTTGTTTTGTAAAGTCCTTTTAAATTGTTGTGTAATTAATAGAAATTTCGTTAATGAATGCTTTACTGTTATTTCTTAGGAGGAACTTTTTAAATTTGGTATATTTCATTGAATTTTTTTCTAAGTTTGAGGATATTAATAACTTTACAGTAAATATCTCAGAAGTAACAAACAAAAATGTTCTAGAAAACTTTTATGTTTTTTTTCACTTTAAATAATACAATGTTTTGCTTATATTTCTATTTATTTCTTTGCAGCTGTAAAATAATTAATGAATGATATTTGAAGAAGATACCCTGTTGTATCACTTCATGACGTTGGTATTAGTGAAGAAGAATCACGAGGCCATTAGCGCTTCATTCGTCTTTCGGGAATGTTGGGTAAGGTTAGGCTTGAAAGCAGTTTGAACAAGAGGATTGCGGTGGTAGGATAAGGAGTTGTGGAATCTTTGATAGCGGAATTTCTTCAGATTGGACACGAAGGAAATGGATAGGTGGATAATTATGGTTTTGTTTTGGAGATATAATAAGGAGCATTGGTGTTTTTTTAAGTTTTGGATTGTAAGGATTGGATTCCGTAAAGATTAGAACGCTTAGCAGAACCTTACACTTCTAGACGGTAGGTTGCAGTAAAGTTTTGTACAAAGTAAATTTGTTTTTTTGAAGTAAGTTAAGATCGTTTGTCGAGAGTCCTGATAGCATGGAAAATCGTCTGTTAGTTTCCTCCATTCTCTCCATTTCAAGTTAAGCGTTTATCCATTTGTAATTCTAGATAGCGTTGTCTGTCATGAGAGGAAGCGACGTAATATGGAAGTTAAAGCCAGAAGTGGTTGGTAAACATTTTGGTTCATTCACTCTTATTTTTCAATTTTGTGCACCACTGTTCTATTTAGGACAGATGTTCTTGAAGTTGTCTAGAGGTCAGGATAGGTTCAGGATGGGAAGACGGAATAGCAGGATTATCAGCAAACCTCAAAAGTTACAGATCAAGGATGCAAAAGAAGATCAGCAGTGTAAATTGTTTATAAAATAGTTCAAAACTATTTTCCTGCGGAACTCCAAAATTGATAGGAAAATTTTGATATTCGACATTTAAGAACTCAATAATAGGGAGCGATTGATTGTCTTGTGGTTATGAGCGTAACTTTGTAAGTGGAAAACCCCGAGTTGAATCCCTTGTATAGCTACGTTTCATTTGTTATAAAAAAGTGTTGATAGTAAAGTATGTGTTGTGCCACCCCCGTCTATGAATTGGTAATTGTACGTTAAGCCCTGCCTCAAAAAATAGGCGATTAAATAAACGAATTTCTTATTGACAAATCAGAGGCAAGAATAATTAGTCAAGTTTGGAATGATGCCATGAGATTTCCTTCTAAAAATATTTAAACGGAGTTTGTGATCCATTGGCTTTTCTTTAAGTAAAATCCAAAGTTAAGAACAACAAATTGATGTTAAACATTTAATCTATTTTCTTTACTTGTTTAACAATACATTCACTTAAGTAAGGAAATCTATTGTCAATATTATTGAAGTGCCTAAATAAACCGTTACTTACCTCCTTGCAGAGGAAAGCACTTTGACAGTCAATCGAAACTGACAACAAAATAATAAAAGACTGACACACGTCTGACACTCTCTGGATTAACGGAGACTCAGAACTATATAGGGGGACCATCGTACAGTTTGTGAATGTCACAAATACAATGGCCATTTTGTCTCGTAATCAAAATGTATCTGTTCTTTTCTAGTAAAAGCAAAATTTTTTGAGAAAAAGAAATTTTAATGGCTGCCATTTTGGTTAGAAAATCCATTCTTTTCAGAAATTTCCATCTAATTCGAGATTAAAGACAATTTAATGGACTTTTCTTAATAATATAACAAGAACTAAGGATTTTCTTTATGATGATATTTTTGATCAGCAAGTTTTAGTTAGCTTCACCTGTGTTTCCTTATCACAGTATTCAGTTTCATCTTCCTATGACTTTCAAGTATTTTTTTGTTCTTTACGTTTTTTGGATTCAGAGGGCCTCAGAAACTATAATAATAGAAAACTATGAAAATCAACCTTTCATTTACATCTATTTTGATTTTTTTTGTGAAGTTGCAATTATTATCTTTCAAAAATTATCTACTGTGCCTCCTTTGACTCTACTTTTTACTTTGAAATTAACCAGATCTTTAGGAAGAACTGAGAAATGGTCGTTGAATTGTGGGTATCATCTTGGTTCCATTACAGTAAAGTGAAAGAATTTCAAGAAATGAATCCAACCAATCAACTTCAGAAGATAGAAGTGGCAAGCCCACTTCTAGCAATTTCTAAAAATTAACTTAAAATTTATCCAAACCCAATACAAGACATTAATGGAACTCTGAACCACAATACATCTTAGCTCGGCGATCTCAGTGCAGTAAACGCTTTATCTTTGAACCTAATTCAACACAATTATCTGTTTTATTTTTTTAATTAATGCTATTAATGAAAATGTTACAAAGTATCATGTGGACATTTTAGTTTTTTCTTGTTATAATCATATTTATAAAAAAAGAACGTAACGAACACAAACATTATGTAAGTTTGGCTGACTAGAAAGAGATAGTAGTTTTAACTTTCGGTGCCAAAATTTATTTTTGGGTGGTCCAAGCGTCTATAACTATTTGCGAGATAGTTTAGGTGCCCAAAATTTATAAAACGACTAATATTTTAGTTACTGTATTATAAATCTACTTATGTTAGTCAATATAACCTTCAAGAAACTATTTCTTTTAACTGGTTATTATCAATGGAACTTCCGGAAGTGCTGATAATGTTTCTTCGTTAATCTTGAGTAGTTCTAAAAAGGTCTTGTCTCCTTGATAACTGCCCGAATGCGATTATCTAATGGGAATTAAGACATTCTTCATTTAATCAAAATTACCTAAGAAAAATTATCGCAGAATGGTATTTAACACTGCATTGCAATCTGGAGTAAATTTGACTCCAAAAAAAATATGAATGGTCTCTGTTTCCCCACATCTCATAGCTATCCCAAAATGCTCTTAGATATGCTATCCCCACTCTCTCACCATTTGATAGTATCGAGCTGAAGACCGTGGAATTCTTAGTTTCTTTTTGCAGATTAGTTTACTTTGAATCATAAGAGTCATTTTGACTTCAGACTGGCATTACACTTAAATATATCGGAGTCATTATGACTCCTGATAGGTAATATAAGTAGATTTTCTGTTATTAACTTGACACCAGATTACCAATTTGGTTTGCTCTTACAGGAAAATTTACTTCTACTTCAAACCCTCTGCTCGCGAAGAATTCTGAGAATTTCCTCTTGCTATTTTTGAGTGTCATAAAATTTATATTTCCATAGATTATGAAAATCGAAAGCAAGATTCATTCATGTTTATTCTTTTTTGAGCTAAATGTTACAGCGGTATCGTACAAAGAGAAGCTCAATAAACTGGGTTGCTACACTCATCTTTACACAATGATTCAGTGAATGCAGCAAAAAACTTGCAGCGAATTGGGTAATTTCCGATCCGTAACACAACAGCGCACAGTAATTGAAAAAATTGTGAATATAATTTAAAAAAATGAAAAAGTCCCTGATCAGAAGGCAGTCAATCAGGGTTCTAGAAATTACTGTGATCCTAAGTTGAAGTTAATTCCTTCTGCGTGAAATGTTAAAGCCGATTTGTGGAAAATATTTGTTTTTTCGTTCTTAATTCCTATTCTTTCTCATCCTTTAATGCAAATTTTATTATTAAAATTGAAATCAATATAAAAAAAGATAAAAATAAATTATGGAGTCAATATGACTCCACATTGGCAATAACTGACTAAGTTCGAGCATTGGCAATGCAGTGTTGATTGGATAATTTGAGGAACTCGGTTGGAGTAAGGTTATTTATCTATTAAATTAATAATGTTACTTTTCAAAATTGAGAGTATTTAATTTATGCATTTTAATTCATTTATTAAAGTAAAGAAAATATTTACAATTAAATGTTCAGTAAATTATACCCTACATAGTTTGGACTAACCTAACTTCAGTAACAACTGATTTAATGCATTTATTTTGTTGACGGTGAATTTTATCGCTGTTATTCGCACCAGTTAGGTTGAAACCATTTAAATAATGCAAATTCATTGGAAGTTGGGTTTGTAGGTGAAATTATTAATATAATTTTAGTACCATCTCTTATTTCTCTTACAATATTGTTGTTTAATGATCGATTATGTACCTACTAGAACATATTTTATTCGGTATATTTCCCATCGTTTGTAGGATTTAGGGGTAACTAAATATTCAGTTCCAATATAAAGGAGTTGATTCTTGACTACAACAAAGATTTGAGATTCAGTTTTGTGTTAGTCCATCTAGTCTAGCCTCTCTCTGTTACGGACCCAGTGCATGGTGAATGAAAAGTCTTTTAGAATGTAGTTTTTCCTACCTCACCCCCCTCCATACACACTTAAGGTAGCTAAAAACTTGTGTTGTGCTACAGAAGCGTGACTGAGACGCATGTAAAACTCTCCATTGTGATCCCCTAGACTGTGTGTCCTTCATTGTGCATTGAATTGCTTTTCATTGCGGCTACCAGACTCTCCTTCACTTTGATTCTATAGAAATTTACCAAAAGAATCAAGCGCACCTAATCAGGTAAATCAAACTGAACGTCTTAGCGGGGACGTTTTATAGTCTAATTCTAATATTAAGTCCATTCAGTTTGCAGCCATTCATCTATCTTCATAGAATTATATAGAATATAACTTCTTTTCATTTTTAGTTGAGCCTTTCCAGATGTGGCTATTTTAGCGTTCAGTTCTGGGTAAATGATGTAAAGAGTTAATTATTGTTCAGTTTTAAACCTTTTTTCTTTTAGGGATCATAATTTGAAGAGGATCTCTCATACACCAAAGGAATGTATCTAAATTCAAAATTTTCAGCAATATGGAAAAGTAGTTTATTTTTAAAGTAAGGAGAATTAAATATGAATCCAACTTTTGGAGTTTGAATACAGTTTGTGAGTTAACAGTAGTAAGAGAAAGTCATGTGAGTCTAGATAGCTGGAAGAGAAATAAGAGGAGAAATTCATTCTTCATGAGGAGAAATTTCAGATAATGAAATTCCAGTATTTCCATTGGACATGAAACTACAGCATTACTATGTTTAACCTAAAAATCTAGAATATAATGCGGCAAATCAATCGATAATCGAATAGGTGTTGCGTGGGTGGCCGAGAGAAAAATCGAACACTACTCACTTCTGTGCTTTTGTGATTTTTATCAATGATAAATGCTTCATAATAAGTGAATAATCTCTACATTTTATTATAATTGTGAATGAAGACAAATGAGTTTTACAATTTTACGTTTTTCGCTAATAAAACTTAATGTTTATTATTATTATTATTATTTTTTAAGTGTTAATTGTAAAAGTAAAATCTGTAACAAATGTAATAGTGGCCATTGTTTAGTAATGAGACTGTTAACTATGTTAGTCGTCTTGAAGATGCTATCCATTGATACTCCATCGTCGAGATCGTTCAGTTGCCAAGGATACCTCTAGGTGACATCCTTTTCAGTCTCCTCAATGGACTAGATGTGCTCTAAGAGGGTGATTGAGTTGTGCTAATATTTCGTGCACGTTTTTGCGTCTTGAGTTAATTGTATTGGATACAATAGGCAATAGTATAAAGGTCTATGTTTGCCCTAAGAATTAGAACATCGTAAAGCTGCCTCAGTGATGTAACTATAGTTACAGTTTAGACTGAAAGATCTATATTCTGTTGAGGGTTGGGAGTTTTGGCGTATCCCCAAACTTCAACAACTACACGGTCGTGTTGGTCTCATTATGGTTTTTAGTTGATTAATTTCAAATTGTGGACGTTGTCTATTTTCTATCCAATAATCATCTTAGTTTGGCACAATATATTGATTAAGGCTTGCCTGTGTTGTTCTCGTGTTTTCGAACACTGAATATCGCTTCTCTACTTTTCTGACTATTGATTTTTGATTCTCTTTTGCTGCCCAATTGCTGAATGGCATTTATATTAAAGTCTGTAAGTGAGCAGTTCACTGTAACGTGGTCTGAACATCTTTATCGTCTGCGAATGTCGCAGACAGCGATTGTGGTGAAATTGATTATTTTATAAGTAAATTTCTTATTTATAACAAACTTTGAAATTTACTCTTCGAAGATCTATTTTGACTTGTGCATTTTTTTAAAAAAATAGTAGATATTTTTTTTATTAAATGAATATTTTGTTTACAGGTAAGTTTGGGATGATGATTCTTTGAACTTGAGCTACACTATTGTAAGTACGTTGTTTTTTCAAGTTGATTTTTTGATTAATAACTTTTAGAAACAACTATTTTAATCGCTGAGTTTTGCCAGAAGGAGGTACCATTGATATTAAAAGTTGGACGTTTGTATTTGATTTTTTGACGTTAGCTGTTAATGAGATTGTTGTCGATGGGTACAGCCACGGAAAGGAGATTTAAGTGGCTATTAATTTATAGGAACGAGCGGAATATTGAGATTAGGTTAGGAAGGCTGAAGGGCTGAAATAGAATAAAAGATAATATTACTGACTAAGAGTAGAATGGCTAGCATTAACTCTAACTTAGGAACCAGCGTAAGTTACAATAACTAACTGCGGTAAACTAAATATAAACTTTTAAAGGAATAACTAAAAACATAAGACTCTTCATCTATATTATAATTGTCCATTTTAAAGATTCTGGGCTCAAAAAAAATTTCTAAATACTACAAAAATCTTTTTAGTGAAATGGTATATTCTGTCCGTTTAATTTTTCTTAAGTTTGTAATTTTGGTTACTCATATCCTGTATATTCAATACATGAAATGTAACTTAAAAGAAAAACCATTTTCTCGGAAAAATATTTCAAATAATGTTATCTAACTTATGCACAATACGTGTGGAAAGCTTAAAGAAAATCGTGGAAGTTTTTTTTACGAGAAAATTTAAGGAAAAACTGGAAAATGATTGGAGTAAAATGGCTGGTGGTAGCTTCTAATCCAGAATTTTCAGCGATTCTTCTATTTTGAATTATACTGAACAAACATTTTGGAAAAACATATTTTTTGGGGTAGGGAACGAATGTTCTAAGAAGGGAATACACGAAATCGATAATTTAACACGATTACAATACTTTCCTTTAGATAAAGTAAGAGAAATTATTAATATTCGAATAATAATACTAATATTAAATCACAATTATATTATTAAAAAGAAATATATACGTATTATTACATAATACATTTAATTTTATAGCAAAATTTTAAATTATACCTTTTAATAGCATTCTCATTACACATAATCGTTAAATATGAGAACATCTTTATGCCTTCTCCCTCCCTGCTTTTTGCCGAGAATAACGCGAGTAGCGATAGACAAAAAGGGGAATGAGTGAGCAAGAAAGATGAAGAATGAAAAGACATAAATATAAGGCGGACATAAACAGAAGTTGTTAGGTTATAACAGGCTAGCCAGTGTAGCTTAATAAATGCATTACACCTGGACATAATCACGCTTGGTCAATACTAGCTTGAGGGCACTTTGAACATTTATGTCTTTGATCATTTAAAGTTGGACATATGTTTGTAAAATACTACCCAATTAATTTTTAGATTGGCCTTCGAGTATAGGATTAAATAAAAAGCTAAAATGAAAAGTCAAATTGGAAAGGTTCTTTTTGTGAGCTTGATGAAATCAATAAGGCATTATTAAAGATAAATTTCTCTTGACTGATGCCTGATGAGCAAATCATTAATTCATCATCATTATCAAATCCCTTTCAACCCTACAGCCTTCGCATTTTTAGTACCCTTCAGCCTGAATGTTCTGCTTTTCTTCTTTTACCATAAACCTTTCCCTTTTAAGGTTTCCGTTATTTTAGCCTGCCCATTCCTGTCTTGTTTAGAAAAGCTTTCCTAACAGCTGATTATGTCAGCTGTCTAAATCCTTGGGTGCTTTTATACCAGCATCCTTAACATTGTAGGACATATTGGATGGTCATTTCTAATCAATTTTCTTAAAAAGTGACACCTCCGTCGTAATTCTTGGCTAGCCTTACTTGTGGCTATTAAATAACGAGACTATTGCTATAAAACATTTTATTTTAAATTTATACATATTTAGTTATTATCACCTTCAATATACACCCCTCCTCTATCCCTAAAACGCTCCATGCGAATTTACCATTGTTCGAAACAGTGCTGGAAGTCTTTTTCTGTGAGCTCCTGCATGACGCGTGCCGTTTTTTCTTTCACAGCTTCAACGGACTGAAATCGTGTTCCTTTTAATGCAGATTTGAACTTTAGGGAACAGATGAAAGTCACATGGGGCTAGGTCAGGCGAATAAGGCGGATGGCCTTATAAACTGGGATGTTAAATGGAATGATAATATTATAATGTGTTTGGACTTACTCTAACTAAATAAGGAAAGTATTATGATGATAAAAAGTAGTTATTAAAAAATGGACTCAGGGTATATATTTATCAAATATCTTGAAACCAAAAAATCCACAGGGAGCTGAGATTTTAAATTTTGATTTAGTCCAACCTGAGGACCGGACTGTACTTTGACGATCCAAATCTTTCCACTGAAGGTACCACTTTTCTGGATGGATTTTTATTAAATTTTTGAGACTAACAAAATGGCATCCATTTTTAGAAAAAACAACAACTCACGGTGGTTTACAGCTTTTATTAAGAAAATATTTTATTCAGGTAAATTCTGGAATATAAGGGTAGGTATTGTCTTTGCCAAATTACTTGGCTAGAAACGTCTTCTTGACAGACAATGCAGTGTGAGCTGGCGCGTTGTCTTGGAGAACCCATGCCTTGTTCTTCCACAAATCGGGTCGTTTTTTTCCTTATTCTTTCACGGAGTTTAGCAAGCACCTCACGTTAGTAGTGTTGATTAATTATAATCGATATTTTCATCCGTTTTGGACGTGGAAGGGCGACCCACGGGCGGTCATCATCTCCGACGTCTTCTCGGCCATCTTGGAAAAGCTTGAACCACTCAAAAACTTCTGCGAACGTGATAAACATTCATCGCCATAAACTTCTTTTAATAAAAGATAAGTTTTACTAGCGGTTTTACCCAGTTTCATGTGAAATTTCATGACAATTCGTTGCTCTACTACATGTGTATAGTATCATGTTTTCGACTAACACCTCTTACACAAACGACGATTCCGGTCAGACAGATTTCTCTACAAACACATGTGAGACGCTGAAATCGAAAGTGAAGGCTTTTCGCTGCACAGCTGTCGGTCGTTAGGATTTAGCGCATGCACAGTTCTTCTGTAGCAGCATCAGTCTCGTTATTTAATAGCTACACCTCGTATTGTTAATTGGTGAGTTTCGTCAATCTGTTATTTTTTTCTGAGAAGCCTCATTTCACACTACACATTAGTCGGTATTTAAGCCACACCTTTATTCCTCTTTAATATAAGGCATGCAACCGTTCATTACAAAGTAATTTGGAAGGGACAATACTAACCTTTGTATTCCAGAATTTACCTGAAGGACATATTTTTTTAATAAAAGCTGTAGACCATCGTGAGTTGTTGTTGTTTTTTCTAAAAATGGATGCCATTTTTTTAGCCTCAAAAATGTTCAAAAAATCCATCCAGAAAAGTGGTACTTTCAGTGGGAAGATTTGGATCGTCAAAGTACAGTCCGGTCCTCAGGCTGGGCTAAATGAAAATTTAAAATCTCAGCTCCCGGCGGATTTTTAGTTTTCAAGATATTTGATAAATATATACCCATAGTCCATTTTTTAATATAACTACTTTTTATCATCATTCTTTCCTTATTTAGTTAGAGTAAGTAAAAAACAATATAAAGTGCTCATCCAAACACATTATAATATTATCATTCCATTTAATTAATTAGGCTATTATAATATTATCTCTAATTTTATTATTTTTATTTCAACATAATTATCCACAGAGTTTTTTAAAGTTTTATGTTTGCTTTCATTTGAAGAAGTTTTACTTTGTAAACTGAAAACAATTCTTTTCCACTTTAGTTAGTTTTCTGTCGTTACTTTTCTATCTTTATACGTTGTTTTTCTTTCATTTTCCCGTCCGCCGAATAAGAAAAACAAAGATGAGGATGATGGTTACTGTTTAGATTGGGAAATGTATTTTTTTTTCCTTTTTTTTGTTCAACATTATCCAAACAACCTTCGGCGACCATCGCATCGTTCCTACCTCTCTACCACCCACTAGTAGTGTTGCAGAACAGGCACCACTGTTTTGCTGGGCTCGCACTACCTCTGGCTTTATTCCTCTGTGTTATTTCTCTTCCAAGGGAATGAGGCTAGACAGTTATTGTTAAAAAAAAGGGTTGTCTGTACTGGAAAGAGAGAGAACAATGTACTGAGGTGGAAGGGAGAGATGAAATGTCCACCGTTTTATTCTTCAAATTGGGTGTACGCGTTTTGTAGATCGTTTCCTCTCTGTTTTATTTCATTTTGCCTCTCTCTTTCTCTCTGCTTTTATCCTCACAATTTATCCAAAAGACATTATTTGTCAGCGTTTGCTTCACAGCAGCAAAGTCCAAACTTCCATTTTGCGTCACAAAGTTCATTGTCACTGATTTAGTCAATCAAATCTTGTTCTTGATCAGCACCCTGTAACAAAAATGCCAGTTTTTACCTAGTTGCAAGGACAAGCCGTCACATCATATTCTATCCGTAAATATTACACAATAGCTTAGTACGATTCGCCTATTTGCAACCAATAGATACTCGAGAATAAAAACTATTATAATCATTTATTAAAATACTTTATTTTTAATCTACTTGATTACAATACCTGACGACTGACAATAAACAGTTTCTTCTGTATTAGATCATTAGTTTTAATAATGTATCAATAAAATACGTAAAACTGAAAAAAGATTAGGTAAAAAAAAGTCAATAATTAGATGTTTTTAAAAAAAGTGAAACGTAAAGGTGCATTTAAAGAAAATAAGTACATTAAACAATAAAAACAATAAAAAACTAGAGCAAAAAATAGCGTAATTTATGCAATAGAATGCAGCATTTAAGCCGGAAACATGCAAGCTGCATCCCATTAAGATGTTGGTTATTAATAATCAAACGTTCATGGAACGAAATATAATAATATATAGAGATATATATATTTTTTAAAAACTAAATTATTCTAGTTATAACAAGCAATAACTATGGTAAGTATTTATCAACGTTACTTGTTTAAGAGGTGGATACATGTAATAATTAACTTAGTTCGTAGATGCGAAGAATAGGCCTCATATTGTCTGGGGAAACTATAACCTCTACAAGTGGACATTGCTGGGGGGAAAATATATAAAAAGTTGTACTGCTGAAGAATGGGCGAATGTATTATTGATCAAAGAGCTTTCTCTGGCTCTATCTTGAAGAAGTTGAAGAAAAGAAAATAGAATGGGTCGGTGTCACGCTAAGACGCACCTCAGCAGAATTCTTCGACTTCTTTGCTGCAAACAAAGTCGGCGTTCTTCACTGAGTTCAGTGCACTAAATTGGGGTGTCCAAACCGAAAACCTATCGGTAATGACAATAAGCCGAGAGCAATTTCTACATTTTTTTACAAAGATTAAGCGGCATAATGTTCAACAAATTTCTTGAAACGGAGTTATCACGGAGTTATCATAGTTAAAAACAGAGAATAACGCGATGAGCTATTGTTTTCGCTGAGCCATTGATTGGAGGAGAATTTGGCGGTTTTAAGATAGTTCTTATTGATGGTACAGTGATTATCAGTTCAAAATTAGTTCGTTTAACTTATGTAAGCCTCATTTATTTTATTTATGTATTTCTACAAGTTAAATAAATTAACTTAAATACATTTTAATACAGATCTAAACTCTCACTAAAGAATAAACGACTTATCTACACAATGATACTGAAACCTGTCTGTACATACGGAATGGAACTTTGGGGCTCAGCCAAAGCTTCCAATATCTACAAGAATCCAATCCTTCCTCCGTCGAGTCGCAAATGCTCCTTTCTTTGTATCTAATTCTACCTTGCACCGAGATATCCTTGTTCCTCATGTTTCTGAAGCTGTAAGATCCCGTTACGTTAAGTTCCAAGCCTCAGTTTCCTCATATCCTAACCCTCTAGTTCCACAACTTGCTATTCTACCAGGAAATCCTCGCAGGTGGTTGAAGCGCCACCGGAAGTAAGTGCCAGTGGACAATAGTGAACTGAACCTCTTTGGGAGTTTCACCAATGAGTGAATCCTTCCCTTATGCTACTCATGTTTATTCTGTGTATCATGTTGTATCAGCTTCACTTATTGCGAAAATATACTGCAGTTAAGAAAATAAATAATCTAAAAAAAAAAAAATACATTTTAAGTTTGTAATCAATAAATTATCTGTTATTATTTTTAAAATCCAATGCTTCTAACATTTTGCAGGGAAATCTTAAATTTATAATTAACCTAAAAAAACTTTCTTAATTTTGAAATGAATGAATAAAATACTTGGAGAGACTAATGGATGTATAGAGGAACGCTCTTGTCGCTGAATGAAATCTTAATCAACTATTTAGAAAAGAAGCTGTCAGCTGTTAGAGTAGAGGGAGTCACAAATCAATGGAAGTGAAGAACTGATAAAGAAAGTACATTCATCCTTTTTGTGTCCAGTCGTAACATAAGTTGGAGATATTTGTGCCGACCTCTTCAGCCACCAAGAATGTAAATTATGTACAAGTAAATGAAGTAAAAAGAGGAATATTATTATACATTGTGTATGCGAAATACAACTGCGATTTTTTATTTTAATTCAAATGAGCTCCGAACATATAAATAAATGTGTGTATCTTCGTAGTGAACTAGTGGTGAAAACAATCACGAGATTTAGAGGAATGTATTCTCAAAAAGCTAACAGCATACTTAAATTAAATACAAACTTTCTTAAGCTATTTGATTAATTTAAATTAACTTATTTTACATTATTATCTATACGATTTGATGATTATTCTAGTGGTCAATAATTTATTATAATGGCATTTAATCAAATTCACGTTATAAATAAATATGCACTTAATTTTCTCATGTTATTGATAATATGCAAATGATTGAAGAATTAATTTTATTAAAATAATCACCGGTTTATGGAAGTAGTTTTGTAATTAAAATTGTGTTCCTGTTTATGTTTTCAAGTAATAACTTTTAATTTTAGTTAATAAAATAAACATATGTAAAAAGAAATTTAAGAAATCAAAATGTAAAAGTTTGAATCAGTAATCAATCATTAATCAGTGAATTTTTCCTAAATTTTGATTTAGGGCAAGTAATTGATTAGTTTACGACTTTTCGCATGCGTTTTTACAGTTTAAAAACATTTCATTTATTGGAGTATTGAAGAACATTCATTCTGCAGCTATAACAGGATTGTTACATATTTTGAATGCCTCGTACTCTCTTCTAGATCGTGAATAGTGCCGGCGTTTTAATCTGTCACCTAGTACTTTTACTAACCTACATAAACCGTTTGCGAGATTGTTCGAAATAATTAAATAAATAATCAGATTTTCGTCAAGAAGCTGAGCAGTCAAGCAGTTTTGCCTGAAGTAAAATAGATTCAATTATATTTATTTAATGAGTCTTGAAGTTGAATCGTTAAAGCCGATTTCAAGAGAATCTTAAACAAATGAACAAATAAAGATAAAACACACTTTGCTAAGTAGTTCTTCCAGTTCTGGGATTGCCTTGGTTAAGTTATTGTCTACCCGTAGATCTAGCCAGCCACTTCTTCAGGAAATTTAGGACCACTGCGGCTAATCCAGCCCATACGAACACCACTTTTTACTAAAATGCTCACTCATTACCTGAGGTAGTTGATGTTGGACTGAGCGTATCCACAGGTAAATTTTTAGCTCTTCACTTGGATATTAAGGGAATCCTAACTTTCCAATTTTTGTTGCTGTTTATTATTTAAGTTACCTAGAATTTCAAATTAACAAAAAAATCCAGTCTTAACAATCAAAAATACTTAGTCACATTACTAATTCTCCATTTTTTGTCTCGAACTATATCGTCCGTAACTAGACCTCAATATCTTGTATGTAGCTGACGAATCGAAATCTAAATACAGACAATTCTTTGACCCTTTCTGTACCAATCCTCTTGTTCAAAATCTTGCCTCCAAAACGATTCCAGATTGTCCACCACGACGAGTGAAACGCTGTTGGCCTCGTGACCAGCTCCAGTTATGTAAGAAACTCCAGCGTGGAGTGTTGTCACTGGTGTAGTTTCTCTCCTTCAGCTGGTCCTTAGTAATTAAAAAGTAAACTCATTTCTCGGGACACAAAAGTGCTTCTCTACAAAACCCTCATCTGAGCAGTGCTTAGCTATGGTTCCGAAGCGTGGTGATTACCAAGGCATATGAATGGGCTTTTTGAACGGAAGGTACTTCTATAGTCCTACACTCAATGAGCCGCATTGGAGAATTAGGAAAAATCAAGAATAGTAAACTCTGTTCAAGGATCGTGACGTAGTAAAGTTAATAAACCTAGGCAGACTGGGATGGGCAGGACATTTAGCTAGGATGGCTGAAGATGAAATTCCTCAGAAGGCACTAGAAGGAAGCATGCAAGGATCCAGGAGAGTAGGCAGACCAAAATTGTGCTGGGAGGATAGTGTGGCAAAGGATGCTGCATGTATGTTGGGACTTCGAAATTAGAGGGCAGCTGTGCAAGAAAGAGACGCCTGGCGGGCAAGTCTTGAGAAGGCCAAGACCCTACATGAGTTGTAGCGCCATTTAAGAAGAACAAGAAGGTGATCCAGTCATTAAGTCTTCTTACATCAGATTCACTGATTACATTTAATTTTTTGTAGATTGTGAATTACAAATAAAACTTTAAATAAAAAAGAAGAAGAAGTGTCCTAACTGTTTGCTGATGGCCAGTGTTGTCTGTAAGTAGAAATTGGCTGTCAGAGGTTGGTAGTAATACTGGAAAAGGCTACACACGCCAATCACCTCAGATGATGACTTTAAAATATTTTAAAGAAGCCAGAATAGATTTTTCAGATCTTTGTCGTTTTGGATACATATCCAGTCTCCTTTATGCGATTAATTCATCTGCTAGGGGCAACCTGTATCTTAAGGCGGTCTCTATCTTAAGGCTGTGAATGGATTTAGGTATATTTATGTATGTAGGAAGCCAAAAGTGATCTATGAACTAAACTAATAGTTAGTACTGGCCATCTTAGCTGTTCTTCACAACAATGAATTGTAATCAACCCCAAATTCACCTTTTTAAATGAAAATTATTCCCGACAAAATTTACAAAACTTTTCAAAACCTATTCCTATCTTTATCAATTTTTTTTTTCTTCGAGGATATTTGCCCCATTTTATTTTTTTTTATTTCAACCTAAATGAAGAATAACTAGTATTTGAGGGAAAGTTCTGTGCTCCCGCACTAAGTGGCAAAGGCCAACGTAGTTGGATACTGTGCTCAGTGCAGCGTAAGAATTTACAATGAGCGCAGTATAAAGCCGGCAGTATAGTCTGCAGGATATAGCAGGTTCAGCCTTGGAAGGAAAATCTTATATCCGGACCATCTCCTTCCCCCTTCTGATTTTCTTACTCTATCTCTATCTTTGTTTAGTGCCGCCATCTTCCTTATTTCTTTTTTTTTATATTTTTACCTTAGGGTGCATTATTTTTATTTTTTTAATTAAAAAAAACAAACTTTATTCTTATATTATTTACAATTTTTACTGAAATGCTGGGCAATGAGAGGATTAGAAACTTGTCCTTAATATAAGGATATTTTAGATCGGAATCAATGGTTCTGTTGGAGACGTAGTATTAGTTGTACGGCGTAGAATTTGTGACTAATGTTTGGGAATCGATAGATGGCAAATATTATTTGCTTATTCAGAAAGAAGCGTTCTTCGAATTTATGTCAGTTGTTTAATTGCCTAAAACAGTATAAAAGCGATGGAAGAATTATTAGGCCACTCAGTTATTGAAAATTTCATTAATTTAGTTTTTATTTTTTGGTATAAAACTTCAAAATGATCAATAAAACTGACATTCACATGAAAATCTCATAAAAGAAGTTAAACCAACATTTCTTTTTATTAAACATCAATATATTACTAGATAAATAAGCAGATAAATTTTTACTCTATCTTGTAGATTGTATTTTGCAATAAAACTTGGAGAAGATAAAAACAAATTTGCCAATAAAGTGTGTTTTAAATTCATTTTTACGACTTTTAGCATGATTGGCTTTGTTAAAAAAGGAAAGAAAATGGATCGGCTTACTTTATTTACATTTATCAAGTTTGTACACTAATTTAATGCGGACAAATTAGAATAATTGTATTCTATTAAATAATATAGTGTTACCAAACAGAAAAACCAACATCCGGTTTTATTCAAAAAAATGTGTGAATGATTTGCAATTTGTATTAGCCATGTGGTTTACATCGCTTTCAACATTTCTCACAAGGTGTGAAATCAATTTTCGTGACCTTATTTACTATTCAGTTGTTACATTACTTAGGATCTTGGCAAGGTGTCATGTGTCTTGTTATTTATATTTCTTGTAAATTATTCTGTATACCTGCTTATTAGGTGTAAATATATGGTTTTTTTTTTATTTTATAGTTTTGTTATTCTAGGCTTATTAAAAGAGCAATGAAGAGTATTGTGTATATTTTTATTGTTATAGAAATATATCTTGTTGATTAGCAGCATCACAAGTGAATTAGCATAAACAATTCAATAAGGTAATATCTATTTATTCAGAAAAGAATTTGTTGATTCATAAACTGTCACTTTTAAAAATTTGTAAGTTCATAATACAAAGAACGAACTTTTCTCACTTCTAATCCAATGTTAAAGTCCGATTTTTTGATCGATTGTTGTGTAAATATGGATTTCTAACAAAGGTATTGTATTAAGGGTTCAAAATTGGCGAGTAATCGGTCAAATAAAAACAACAACTCGGGTTGGTTGAGTTACAGAAAACTAAGAGCCAGAACTGGAGAACAGGTACATTTATACAGTTATAGCGGGACTTACAAGGGACTTTTGGTAATAACAATAAAGAGATGGGACTGATACAGATACATACAACCCGCATAGCCACGTAAGTTTCAATAATTATAAAGAATTTATTGTATTTTACTTTTTGATTTTTATATTACTGATTTTTTACTGATTCTCTAAATTGATTGTATTTTTTGTATTTGTAATATCCAGGCCTTGAAGAAGACATTATATTTGTCGAAACGTTGGCAAAAAGGCGAGTTGTTGTTTTTATTTGGACCGATTCCTCGCCAATTTTGAATCCTTAATTGAATAATTTACGGTCACGAAACCTAGATATTTATAGGTATTGTATTTATAGGATAAAGAGAGACTTGCAAAGCTAACAAGTATTGTGGTACTGTGTTTGATTCCCGAGTCTAGGCCTTGGATTTTATTTATTGTTAATTACAAGAACTTAGCGGTTAAGTATGTTTGTTAATCGCCTCCGTCCACAACACCTAATTCGGTATAGTTGGACGATAAAGCCCGCCTGAAATAATACTTTACTTTGTAGGATTACCAGAGGTCTGGTGTCCAAAATGTCGAATATTTCTAAGACAATTTTAATTTCTTTATGTCCTCAGCCAGCCACTAAAGTCTGTGTAGTAACAACGAATAAACATACTGATTATACATTATTTTTTAATAATAAAACTATGGATTCAAAATTGGCGAGGAATCGGTCCAAATAAAAAACAACAACTCGTCTTTTTTTGCCAACGTTTCGACAAATCTATTGTCTTCTTCAGGGCGTGGCTATGCGGGTTGGTTAAGTTACAGAAAACTCAGGCAAAAAGATGAGTTGTTGTTTTTTATTTGGACCAATTCCTCGCCAAACTTGAATCCTTAGTTCAATAATTTACGGTCACGAAACCTATAAATTTCATTTTTAGTAATGGAGTCGCAATTTTTCTAGCCAACAGTCACCTTTGGAATTACTGTTTTTTGGTTCTTACTGTAGTTGCTGATATCACAAAACCAAAGATCTGGATATCTTCCTTTTACGTTTTATGAAAAAACTCCTGAGTATATATGAAAAGAACAATCTATTTTCTAGCTTTTACAAATCTGGCTTTTACAAAATTCTAAGTTTTCTTTGCTGTCTGTAAGTATAAAGCACTAATTCATACTTGCCAAACTATGTAGGGCCTCAATATGTACCTTACAAGGGTGTAGCAAAGGTTTATATAATAAATAGAGCAGTTGCGATGAAATTTTTACAAATTATATGACGTATTGAAGAACAAGAAAAAATGCAAAATGAAATCAAAGGTTCTTGATTGAATTGCTTTGAAAGATGAACCAGTAATGTTGGTAATTGAATCGCTACTATTTTTTAGAGCGACCAAGATATACGAGTATATTTGAATTTACTGAGCCGGCTTTAAATAAGACAATGTAGTTTTATGTTAGAACGGAACGGACAAACGTCATATTATAAGGAGCTAGTTTTTTTTCATTTTTCTTATTTTATATTATACACAAATATATGTATGTTGTTCTTTATAAAAGTGCATAAAGAATGCACTACCGTAAAGATGTAATGTCCGAGAGCGTGTTTCTGGCCCGGGTAATGATATTCCGTCTGAAGCCATCTCAACTAACCCCCTTTCCATTTTCTCCGCCAATAAATTCAATAGATATCCCTAGGATTGCCTTCTCTCCTTCCTTTGGAAACATTACTTCTTTGCCTCTCCTCTTGTAGGGCAGTGGAGGCGGCGGCGGAGTAGTAGAGAAGGGCCTCTCGTATAAGGACTGTGCTTGGAGTAGAGCGGGGACGGTAGCAACCCCCTCGGTCCCTTGTTCATACAGCATATTGCCCCCCTACAGGCTGTGTTCCACCGCCTCCTTGGCGTCTTTCTATTGCTGCCTCCGTGCCACTACTCCCCCCTCGGCTGCTACAAGGCGTGCGTCTCCTTCCTTCTCTTTCCCAACTAAACCCCCGGACTCCTTCCTTCTTCTCAGAAATAGAGAGAGAGATTTTTGTTCCTTTCTTCCTTTTTCTTTATTTTCCCTTTTTTTTTATTTTCTTTTTTTTTTTTTGTCCTCTCCACTTCCTCATCTCCAGCCACAGCATCTCTCTGGGCGCCGTGTGTGTATTCTTGTTGTGTAGGTGCGTGTGCACGTGTATGTGTATTGGTATGGGGGAGTTTCCTAGCAACACTATCAGTGAGTACAGTGTGGATGTCTGAGTCCGGTAGTTCTTCGCCCGAGCTGCCAGCTCATCGGCTCCTTCTTTCTTCGCAGGCTGAACTTTACTACAAACGGCTCATCGCTCTCGGTACATTACCAATCTCCTTACAAGAAGATCCATTTTTAATCTATAAACATGAGGTAAATTAAATAATTTCATTTTACTTTCTTTACTAAAAGAACTTAGCTCCAAATTTCACTCTGGTTCACCATACTTTGTTCATAATATTATTTCCCCACAAACTTGTATTATATGTGCTTGCATTTTTAGACTAAAACCTAAACTTTAGACTCTAGAGTTTTCGTTTTCTACTGCTAAAAATCTTTCAAGCAGAAGATTTCCTTAGCAACAACGATGACCTCTAGCGGATCATTACAGCGCTAACAAGTTTCTATAGTCCTCAACTAGAAATCTACAAATTATTACGATAAATTCATACTTAAACTCATTTTGTGCTTAAATTATAGTTACTTTTGCAGTTTTCTTCATAATTAGCATTGTAACAAAACATACTGTTAAACCTTTTTTTAGATATTCTGCGGCCTTTTTTTGTTTTACAAATGTGCTCAATGTAATGTCTGGAATTCAAAACATACTGAACAATATCTTTGTAAGCAGAGCTTGGCGTCAGTTGGTTATGATATTTATTTGACCATTTTTTCGCTCCATATTATGGCTCAATAGTTTTTTACCCATCAAAATTTGTTACACCTTTGTTACGTGCTTAATGTCACATCCGGTTAACTGAATATTTTGGTATCCTAACTTCCGCCTTAGTTAAAATATCTAAGGAAGTTTGAACAAATAAACAAAAAAAATCAGATTTTGATCATTTTCTGTTTAAATTGTACAAAAATAAGGTTCGAATTGGAATGTTGAGAATCATTTTCTTATTCAATGCATCAAATCTGATTTCCTGAGTTTACTAACTTGCAAAACGAAGTTGATGATTTAACGAATATAGTATTTCGGAAATTCTAAGATTTTTGCATTTTTTTATTTTAGTTGCAATACTTCTATAAGGTAAAATTTCTTTTAATACCCATTTCTTATCAACTAAATGTGATTTTGGATACAAATTAGTTCCTCTTAGGAGGTGATAGAATGTAATGAAGTAATATTCCAAATTTACTCTATTGTGATGGTCTATTGTTGGCCATTCTTCAGCCAACTGTTGGATTCCTCGTTGGTATTTCTAAGGGTAGGAATCCGGAATTAACTCTGAGACCAGTGTAGTGTAAAAGATCAATGCTTTAGGTTTTCTCTTTAGTTCAAAGAGAGGGGGTTTTATTGAGCTTTATTTTGTTTGAACAGTTTTTTTCTACATTTTACTCAGATTGAACAAAGCTGGTCTGTTTTCGAGGGAACATTTCATCAAAGTAGCAGTTTTATGCAAAAATTGGAATTCATTTAAGACCTCCAGGAACGTGTCTATCTTTATAGTTCTAGAATGTGGACATCACTGTCTATGTTCCAGATTGCAAACTTAGCCGGAATTGTCATTACTTCGGTATCCTATCATTGGCCAGCTGTCTCTTAGGATTTCTTCAGTAAATCGATTGTCAAAGAAGCACCTGTCAGATGACGTGTTTTTTTAATTTTTTTTTTTTTTTAAAAGGATGTACCCATTTACCTGGAATCTCTTTTTTGCCTTTTCTGTAGCGTGAAGATGACAGCAAAGATGCGCGGCCACTTTTGCATCTATTGCAAGTGTATTTTTGGTTGTATTGGCAGCTGGTTCGTTAACGTCACATGACGGGGAATCAGTTTCGATTTCACATACACGAGTATTTCCGGTGGTGCATCAAAACCCATGAAATGTTCACCGCTATCACCTACTTCTTCGAAATTTAGTTTATATTCTTATTTGGGAAAGAACTTCGAATACATGACATTAGTAACAGATATAAGACTTAATAATTTCTTATTTAACGTTCCTTGTTTCAATTTGAATTCATCCCAATAACACAAGGAATAGGTTATAGTTTTAGCAACTTTTCTCTTGCTGTACTTGGGTACGAATACAAACTCTAATAGAAAAATATGTTAAGTTACTGTGCATTTTGAGTGTCTACTTTAAAACAGACATTTCGAATCCACCATTAGTAGCCCCAATCAAATACGCAATTTGATTACTGCAAATGATTAGATAAATTCAAGTTTTGTTCGTATTAGTTTCATTTTTAAATTTTATCCGATCTTTTTATTAACTTTTAGATAGTATTGATAAAATAATAGCAGATTTATGTATTACAAGTTAGTAATTTATTTAGTTTGCGCAGTCTGTGAATAAGGCGTAGCTTTCTGTGTATAAATATTTTTCTTGCGTCTGTTATTTTCGCAGTAAAGGAATATAAGGTGTTCATATTTCATGATGGTTGTTGTTTGGTTGGGGGAGAGGTTGCTACAGAGCAACAAGAACAATAGTTAACAAGACCTGTATAGAAGTGCTCCATCTGCAACGACCGACCGTCATCCAAAATACATATATGCACTCACACTTTTATCGTACACTAGCATTTGGACCTTCTACTTTCCAGCGGAGACAGATATTCTCTTTCATGCTGCCGTTAGATTGTTTTGACTAGATATAAAAATAAGATTTACGAAATAGAGAAAGAGATCTGCAGTTTTATAGATATTATTATTTGTATTCTTCGTAGACAACAGAAATACACTTCCATTGCAATTCCCCACCTGCTTATTGATTGCGGCTTGAATTCTGCATTTCTTTCCGGGCTATTTATTACCATCTTCAGTGCCCGTAAGGGGTACCAAGAGGAACAGAACTCTGAACTCTCACTACTCGTAATATTCCCACTATTACAAACTGGCAAACACATTGTAAAAGTGTAGACTTCTCTCTGACCAATTCCTGTTTCCCTTAGTACTTTCACACAGTGCATCTCCTGCACAATATATTTTAAATTTAAATAATTGATAGAACAGTGGTTCAAGAGATGGGCTATTAAACTCAAAATATCACCTTCACTCTTCGTCGCATTACTCTTCCTCCAGTCTTCTATAACCTAACACCTCTACCAGTAGTAAACGTTGCCCGCTATTTTAGGCTTTACTTAGACCGAAGACTTTCTTGGTACCCCCCACACTAGACTTAAAAGAACAAAACTGAACGACGCTATCGACTACTTAAAAGACTCTTAGACGATAGATCAAAACTCTCTCTGGACAACAAAAGACTAATTTATGCTTCTATTTTGAAACCCATCTGGGCGAATGGAATAGAGCTGTGGGGTTCAACCAAACGCTCCAATCTCCAAAGAATTCAATCTCTACAATCTAAAATACTTCGAACTATTGTACACGCTCCTTTTTATGTCTCCAACCTGGACTATACACACTGATCTTAACATTCCTTTTGTCACACAAATTGCTATAACAAGATACAGAAAACTTCATTTTAACCTGCAATCTCATATAAATCTTCTAGCTAAAAATCTTTCTTCAAGCACTCTTCTTGATACAAGATACAAGACACCTTAAAAGACAGTGGCCTCGAGATCTCCTCTCAAGTGAAGAGAGTGACTAACAGCATAATATTTTGGAGTATTACCACTGGGTAACTTCTCCACTCGTTTGCTTCAAAATAGAAGTATAAATTAGTCTTTCGTTTTCCAGAGAGAGTTTTGACTTTTATTATTTAATTTTTATTTTCAAAGGTTGATCTTATTTTTTTGTTATAAAGTTGAAAGTGGCCGAATTGGAATGTGGATTTTGAGAGAATAGAATGCAAATTGGCAGGTAGTGTGCATTTCGCTTTTCATGACAGCATTTCCTAATTTATCTCTATCATTCTGGTGACTATCAGATTATAGGATCAGGTGGTTGACGTCGATGACAGTTTCAGTAGAACATGAGCAAAATGGGTTAGCTGAGAGATTCCTAATACGACTTCTCAGTCGTAAAATTATGGTTGAACCGTTGTCTGGTCATACTTACAATAGTTAAAAAACCTTCTACTTTCTGGTATGCTAGTGAACCACGTTTTGGTATTGTCGGCTGCAGTGAGTTGTAAAATTTACCTTTGACGTATTTTGATTTCTCATACTCTATGGGCTATTTCCCGTTATAATTAGGTTTGGCGTAATTCTTTATATCTGAAGGTAATAACTAGGAGGTGAAGTTCTAGACGATATTATCAACACTCAGTTTAAACGGATGATATCATTGATATATCCAGCTCTGGGATAGGTAAGTCTAGTGGTTAAGAAGTGTGGCTTTGTAAGTAGGAGATCCCCAGTTCGAATCCCGCGTATAGCTACTTTTTATTGGTTTACAAAAAAATATATATATTAACGGTAAAGTATATGCTTCTTTCCACCGGCGTCTACGACACCTGATTGGACGTTAAGCCCCGCCTAAAAAAAAAAAAAAAAAAAAATAGGCGATTAATTAACTTATCCAGCATTATGGATCCAATTATGAGTTAAATAAAGTTTATCTTGCGAATTGAACCACTTTCTGTTTATCTACTTTCGGATCGAAACATATTCTCTTTCAATTACTGGAGAAATTCGAACCCAAGTACAATTTCCAGCCCAATCAATTAATCCGCCCTCCATTTCGCACAGGATCTGCGGTGGCACGGTTTTATATGGAGCTGATTTTAGCTAGCTGTTAGACACGTTTTGCTTTATCTTTCTGCCGCTCTTAGAACATGTACTGATCTTCACCTGATTTAATAGCTATCCCCTGTTTATAATAGATGTTCAATTAATTCACCTTGAAAGGTAATAATTGATAATTACAAAAATAGAAGGTCGTTATCTATTAAATATTTTCTCATTTGGCGTTATCACATTTTTAAATAATATTAATTTCAATTTAATTGAAAATTAAAATTTCTTATTTGTTTATTAATTAACAAACATTAACAGAATTAATAAGAAATTTATAAAAAACAAAATTTCAGTTTATATAATGCAAATATAATAGATAAGGTTGGAAAATGTTGAACAGCAAATATAGGCAGATTTCCGGAACCAATTTTGGAATAACAACACACTCCAAATATCAACAAGAGGAATTCTGATATCTTTTTTTCTAAAGAATTATTAATTTAAAAAAAAATTAATAATTTTTAAAAAAATGAGTTTTCTATTTAATTAAATTAATAAGAGTAAGAAGAGATAGTCCGATTTTCTGTAATTTATTTGCTACTTTTAATTTGAGAAGCCTCTTAAATCTTAGCAGGGCGGAGCCATTTCGAGAAATAAACAAACAACTGAAGAACTTCTTCCGTGCTCGGTACTTACACGATTGAGTCCTAGATCTTACTGGTCTTCCAATTGAGATATCAAGTTCAAAGTTCGATTAGGGGAATCGTAATTATCGATAGCCGTTGGCAATTCTGCAGCTTGTAGCAAATAAAGTGAACACATAAATACAATATTTAGAGCTTCTCGTTTCGATGTAATGGGAACACTAGTTAAATCAAAAAAATTAGTCGATAATTTACGAGAAAATAACGAGTAAGAATGTAAAAGTAAAGTGGAAAACTTTTGAATTTTATTTCTTAATTGACGATTTTTTTTGGTATCAGAATGAGGTTATTTAAAGGCTAGGTTTTAATATAAATTACGAAAGATGGATGTATTGCAAAAGCCAATGCCATCAAAATATATCATAAAAACAAAATTTTTTAATTAGCCAAATAAATTCAACTAAAAAAAAAAAAAATGAATTTGAATAAAAAGTAATAATCACAAAGGCAAAAAAACTAACCGAGTTCGGTCACGGAGATTTCGAAGCTTTTGGAAATTTTGTGAGCCAGAAATATTTGGATTAAATTTCGAGTCAGTTGGTCAATTTAGTGTTCGCTAAAACGAATCAACGTGGCAGACACTATCCTTGATGTTTGTTTAGTCTTAGAAAGAAGGCGTTCAGATTCTCTGGAAGGCATTAATTAGTTTTTCTTCTCCGAAGAGCCGAACTTCATAGTAGTCGAATCCTCCATTTCTACTGACAAAACGTATACAGATTAAACCAGATTTTTATTCCCACTTTGTGGGATATCTTTTAATAAGCAAACATCCATTTACTATTCCAATGCATTTACTGATGCAGTTTTAAGACCATTTGCTATGCTGCAATAGATTCTGGGTTCTTTAAAAGCTCTTTTAAACTCTCTCATTTAAACCCACATTTTTTGGGGAGGAAAACCCAAAAAATGACACCCACCTTTACCGCTCATCCGTGTTCACATACAGGCTACATTAGTCGCCTACTAAACCAACTTTAAGATTAATGATCTTATGATTTATAATCCATCAGGATGTCCAAGCAGTCTATCATTAGTCTGGAATTGAATTCCTAAAGTCACAATAACCTATGACTTCTCAGGCCTTCTATGAAGCTGATAACTCTGGAATTAGTTATCAACGGTTTCAAGATTTCACCAGCTATACCGTTGCATGCTTATGGCAACTAGTCTGCCTGAAAGACTTCCTGGCCAATCTTGAATGTAAAACCGGCTATCATCCCTTGTTGCAGCCGTCCGAATACCATATAAGTCAGGATGAGGGCGATCCGCGCTTCCAAGATTTTCTGACGCTGTAATTTGGAGATCTCAACCTACTGTACTTCCAGTGTAGTAGCGTTTGTTGTGTTTAGCTATGTCTAGAGCAGTGGATGCCAAAGTGGTCCTTACGGGACCCCCAGGGGTCTCCGGTATCATTCAGGGGGTCCGTGGAAAATTAAAATTGATTTGGGCGTCCCTGAACAACGTCAGGGGGTCCGCGCAAGGTTCAATATAAAATAATAAAACTGTGATCTATTTTTATTATTATGGAAATTACAAAACTAACAAGGTGACCAATTAAATTTAATCAAAACTAAAAGCGTAATATCTGCGTTTGTTGCAAAACGTTTTCTGTAAAAAACAAAACTTGGGAAGAGAAGAATGTTCTCAGTTTCCAAATCTTTCAAAATTGCAAAGTAGAGATGAAGATTTGCTCACTGTCGAACACTTAACGGCTCTTCATGCATACCTGAACCAAAGATTACTCGTGGGGATTGGCGGTTGCTACTCACAAACATTGAGCCGGATGTAAATACACTCATAACAACTCATCACGTTCATCCAAATTATTAATTTATTTTAATTTTATTTTAAACAAAAGTTTTAATTTCAATCAATACCTAAATACTTCTTCAACAAAATGCTTTTGTAAATTTGTAATTTTTATACCATGCATTTATGTAGCTTTTTCACTTGGGGGTCCGTGGGCAAGTTTTGACTATAAAAAGGGGTCCATGGGTCAAAAAAGTTTGGAAACCACTGGTCTAGAGGTTCAGTTGTTGAGTGGCCTCCTCGGCTCTGGCGAGATCTAGGCTATATGTAGAGAGAGACTGTTAAGGGCGCATTTGGTGTTACCTTTACAGCAATAGCCAAGCATATGGAGACCGACATTTGGTCTCCGGGAGAACCCAATATTTACCTCTTACTATAACGATATCTTCAGTCCAAATGTAGATTTATCATACCAAGAGAAAGCTGCACTTATAAGAGTGTTGCAGCATTATTAACAACCTTTTATAACCAAACTGTTTCACGAAAACACATTTAACTTTTCGTTTTTGGTCACGGAAGTAATGAAAGTAATCAATGTAGAAAACAAATCTTCATGATCAAACTGTTTTCTTTTCATTTCAAAAAATAAAATTGGAGAAATTTGTTGGTTAAAATATTTTTAGAGATAATTTTCAGAAAATACGATTCAAAAACAAACGCTGAGGAGAAAAATAATACTACCAATTCCACAAAAATAATAATAATAAAAAAAAGAAAAATCCCCACAACATATTCTACTACTCTTTATGCAAATTTTGGTATGCACAGAGAAAGAAAGAGACAGAGATAGTTCGCTCCTCTCTTTATGGCAGCCAGAAAAAAAGAATGTTTTCTTTTAATTTTAATCTGGCGTTGTGAGGCAAAATGGCGGCACAGACAGAGCGGTTGGGTAAGCTTAGAGTTGGAGGAAAAAATAATATTTACTTTCAATTAAAAAGAAAAATTAGTTATACTGGTAATAACTGAGGAAGGGCAGATTCTGAAGGGCTTGCAATTTGGAAACGGCCATTTCTCTTTGGGTTTCTGGTTTTCAGATGGCTGTGCAATAATATCTTGTTTAAATCTGCTGATATATATAAATAGAAATTGATGTAAACTGAACTGTACCTTTAAAAGGTGCCACCTGCAATTTTGCTGAATTGCTACTTATGTAAACGAGTATTTCTAATCATCTATTTGTACATTAAGAGCAATAAATGACTTTTTTCTGCAACCATGTAGGGAAGTTCTCATTACTCAATTAAAATCAGCTGTGTTATGCCCAACTTCCCACACTAGTGGGAAAAAATTCCCATTAGTGTCACTTTCCGCACTAGTGTGTGGAAAAACTTTATTGTGCTTCCTTGATATAAGAAGTTTTGTTATTAACATAAATATTTTCTGTAAAACTTTAATAAGCTTACTTAACGTAACTAAATAATTAAAAAACGAATATTAAAAAATAAAATAAAAATTGAAAGGAATATAGAAATAAAAATAATACTTTAATAAATAATTAGATATTTTTAATTATAGCAGTTAAAAAGGTTAGAGTGTTACCTTATAGAAATTTAAAATGGATTCTAGTGATGCCTGTTTAGAAAACACTCCTCCATCAATAAAAGAAACAGCAGAAAATGTAATAAGTAATGTAAATACGTAAGTAATGTAAATAATTTTAATATAACAATAAATGTTTATAATAAATAAATTACTTTTTGTAGACTGTAAAAATGAAATTCTTAATCTTTTTAGTTAATAAATCTAATGGTTGCAGAAAAAATATAATATTTAACTCGAGTGTTAAGTATTTTCGTCACACTCGGCAATTTGCACTTGCACTCGCCTCGCTTCGCTCGCTCGTGCATGCAAACCCTGCCTCGCGTGAGGAAAAGTACTACTTTCCACACTTGTTAAATAAATAACTAAATATGAATATTACGTTAATTTAATTAATTTTTTTCTATTCAAAATATTGGCCATCCACTTCTACACATTTCGCCCATCTTTCAGGTAATTTATGAATACCATGCCAGAAAAAGTGCTTGTCTTTTGCAGCAAACCATTCTTCGAGCCCATTTTCCAACTTCCTCGAAATTGCTGAAGTGCTGCTCTGCGAGCGCGTGGCCCCATTGATGCGAAGTCAGGTGATAGTCAGATGGCGCCAGGTCTGGGGAGTATACGGCTATGGGGTGCGGAAGGATGTCCCATCCAAGCGATTTCAAGGTGTCTTTCACTGGTTTTGCTATGTGAGACGGCGCATTGTCGTGTAACCACAAATCACTTTGCCATGTCTTCTAGCCCATTCCGGTCGTCTTTCGATTAATGCATGGTTTAAATTAATCATTTGTTGTGTATTAACAATTTCGCCGAGCTTCAAGAGTTCATAATATACAATACCTCTCTGGTCAGAGCATTGTCTTCTTGCCGAAGCGATTTGGTCTCGGTGTTGATGGGCCGGCTTCGCCAGGTGAAAGACACGATTTTTTCCGCTTCGGGTTTTTCCAAATAAATCCATTTTTTGTCACCCGTCACAATTCGATACGAAAATGATTTCCTTTCGTGGCGGCGTTGAAGCAGCATTTTCTCAAGTAACTTTGCGATTTTCCATTTGACGTTCATTCAAATTATGTAGGACCCACATTTACCGAGTTTATTGATCTTTCCCATTGTTGATTGTTTCTTGTGATACATGTAATGTTTCTGCTAATTGCCGTTGAGTTAGGTCATCAATCAATAACTCCTGCAATTGCTCGTCTTCGCATTTTTGTGGTCTACAAGAGCGCTCACTGTCTTACACATTGAAATCACCACTTTTAAATTTTCGAAACCATATCTCACATGTTCTAATCGATGGAGCGGGTTCACCATATGTTTCTACCAGCAAACGATGACTTTCAATAGTCTTTTTCTTTTGATTAAATAAGAAAAGTAATGCGTGCCGCAAATGTTTTTTTAGGCACAAAACTCGACATGATCACTGAACGATAAAACAAAGACGCTAGTTTTTGGCGGACACAACTTGTGTGTGTTTGTAGTTATAAATGTCAGACGAACAAAATGACGTATGTGTCAAATTAATACGCTGCGTACTTTCCGTTGGCGCCATCTCTTAGTTAAACCGGGAAAAACTTATGCATACACCTGGTAAATAGAAATACAATTAATAAATAAATAAATCTAGAGAGGAGATTTTGCCCAGTGATTAGCTTACTGGATTCCCACGCGAAGATCTGTTGTTCTCATTCAGCTGCTGGCCCTTATATTTTCTGTTCCTCACACCTTCTCACCGCTCCAGTAATGTCAATGACGATAGAACACTGTTCGCTGAAAAATGCTCCAGGCGCTAATGCCCTAAGAATGGCGCGCGCCTTAAATTCAAATAAATTAGGAAGAAATTTTGGTTAATTTTTGTTTAGACCAGTTTTTAATATAGTTTCTAACTGGGGGTATTTTGGTCTCTTTTTATTGTTTCACTTTGATCACCAACACCCGATATTTCAGCCACACGGGCATCCTCAGAGGCTTATTTTGTGCAGAATTATTTATTAGAAATCTTATTTTCCATATCTTCAATAATACATTTTTTTTCTTGTTATTCATTTAATTTAGTCTTTTTAAACTTTGTATTTATCAAGTATTCGAGTCAGTATCTTTTTTGAGAGAACAATATGCTTGTTACAAAATCTGAGGATGATCCAGGTCGGCTGTAATATAAAGTTTTAGTGAAAATAAAAGAGTCTAATAAAAAAATGTATTTGATATGTATTTTATGACAAAATGTATGTATCTACCTTACGAGGGTCGTTTGAAAAGTCCGTGCAAAAATAAAAACTACTTAATTTTTTGGGGTAAACCTTTTTTATTTTTCAACATAGTCTTCTTTTAGGCTTATACACTTCGTCCAACGCTGCTCTAGTTTGTTGATCCCTTCCGAATAATAGGATTTGTCCAAGTCTGAAAAATAGCCATTCGTTTCTACAATCACCTCCTCGTTTGAATAAAATCTTTTTCCCGCCAGCCATTTCTTCATATTGGGGAACAAATAGTCCGAGGGAGCCAAGTCTGGAGAATAGGGGGGTATGTGAAACGAGTTGGAACCCTATTTCCATTAATTTTGCGACCACAACTGCTGAGGTGTGAGCTGGTGCGTTGTCGTGATGGAAAAGGACTTTTTTGTGGGCCAATCGTGGGCGTTTTTCTTGCAGCTCGGTTTTCAAACGGTCCAATAACGATGAATAATATGCACCTGTAATAGTTTTACCCTTTTCCAGATAGTCGATGAGGATTATTCCTTGCGAATCCCAAAAGACAGTCGCCATAATCTTTCCGGCCGAAGGAAAGGTCTTCGCCTTTTTTGGCGCAGATTCCCCCTTGGTAACCCATTGTTTAGATTGTTCTTTGGTCTCAGGAGTGTAGTGATGTATCCATGTTTCATCCACAGTGACGAAACGACGCTTAAAGTCCTGCGGATTCTTCTGGAACAGCGGCAAACCGTCCTTGCAACACTTCACACGATTTCGTTTTTGGTCAAGCGTGAGCAATCGCGGCACCCATCTTGCGGATAGCTTTGTCATGTCCAAATGTTGATGCAAAATATTATGTACCCGTTTATTCGAGATGCCCACAGCACTAGCAATCTCACGCACCTTCACTCTTCTGTCATCCATCACCATATCATGGATTTTATCAATGATTTCTGGATTAGTAACCTCAACAGGGCTTCCAGAACGTTCAGCGTCACTTGTGCCCATATGGCCACTCCGAAAATTTTGAAACCACTTATAAACTGTTCTAATCGAAGGTGCAGAGTCACCATAATGTTTATCAAGCTTCTCTTTAGTCTCCTGAGGCGTTTTGCCTTTCATAAAGTAGTGTTTAATCACACACGAAATTCTTTTTCGTCCATTTTTTGAAAATCACTCGACTTCCTCGATTCAAACGAATGCCAAACACAAAGAAATAGACCGATCTGGCTGAAACTTGGTGTGTGTTCTTCCAAGAGATGCTACTAACTAAACATAACCTCGATACGCGCCAGTAGTGCTATCTCTCTGACTTTGCACGGACTTTTCAAACGACCCTCGTACATATTTTTCTATTTATACACGATATATTCTGCACGAACAAATTTAAGAATATCTTAATTGTAACTAAATAGAGTAATCACCATTAAACGAGAAGAATATAATAATAATAATAATAAAAAAATAGACTGCAAGAAAAGAGGATTGATTGCATAACCTTAATGGAGACCTCCTGTAGTGATCACGCTGTCAATACATGTTCATTTTTAAAAGGCGATAATTTGATGATAATTTTAGATGCAAAGTAAATAAATAAACCTTGAAATTATTAATTTAAATTCCAAGTGAAGAGCAGAAAGTTAGGTTATGTTTGTATACAAACATTTAGGTATTTCAAGTTTTGTTTTCTCTCTCTACCGAAATGCGAGTATCAACTATTGAATCTTTTAATAATACCTTTAAGTGGATGTTAATAAAAAAAATATATTATCTAAAACAAAGTTCCCTACGAGAGTGGATTCGTTTTTGCGGACCGTTATTTTTTATTATTTAATTTTGAACTTTAATCAGTTGTTAATTTCAGTTTTATTATAGTAATTTGGTTAATAATTAATTTTTAATGGTTTTAAATGAATTTCAAAAGAAGCCTTCGTATGAAAGAGTGAGTTTATAAAAAATGTATTTGTATATGTATATATTATTTGAATTGGGAAGGATTATATATCGGAGTGGTTAGCATTTACTTAATTCCAACAGCGAAGATCCCCGGTTTGAATTCAAGTTCTGGCCCTTAGATTTTACCTTCTTAAGATTTTCTAACAGTTCACTGCCCGATTGTGGAGCTTAGCGATTAATTGTTAAACAATTAAATAGAGAAATAGTTAAATGAGAATTGTACGACTTGTTCGCCATTAGTTCGCCATTTTCTACGTTTAGTTGCATACAATGTTAATGATCTCTAAGTCATTTCTCTCAACTGAAAGGGAAAAAGCGGCGGAAGATTGCTTTCTCAGAACCCTTAACAGAAACAGAAAGAGGCATCTTTTAGTCATTTCTCTCAATTGAGAAAGAAGAAGCTGCAGAAGATTGCTTCCTCACAGAAAGAGACATCTTTAAGTTCTCTCTAAGTCATTTCTCTCAATTGAGAAAGAAGAAACGGCAGAAGATTGCTTCCTCACAGAAAGAGGCATCCTTAACTTCTCTCTAAAGTAATTTCTCTCAATTGAAAGAGAAGAAACGGCGGAAGATTGCTTTCTCAGAACCCTTAACAGAAACAGAAAGAGGCATCTTTTAGTCATTTCTCTCAATTGAGAAAGAAGAAGCTGCAGAAGATTGCTTCCTCACAGAAAGAGACATCTTTAAGTTCTCTCTAAGTCATTTCTCTCAATTGAGAAAGAAGAAACGGCAGTAGATTGCTTCCTCATAGAAAGAGGCATCCTTAACTTCTCTCTAAGTAATTTCTCTCAATTGAAAGAGAAAAAACGGCGGAAGATTGCTTTCTCAGAACCCTTAACAGAAACAGAAGGAGGCATCCTTTGTCATTTTCTCAATTACAGATAGAAATACAGACCAAAATACATTTCCCATTATCTTTCCTTCGTAAATCTAGTTTTCGTAATTAGTGGCATAATCAGGAACTATTCACAGCCTCCTAACCTCCAAACTCTTTACATTTCAGGTATTTTTTAATGAAATGGTTTCAGAAATCTTGTGGTCAAAAGGTTTTTTGAATTTTTTTTTTTACTTTCTTGTTTTTCAAGATTTAATCTCATCAAAACTTAGTTTAAGTTAATTAGATTCAACCCTAGGTACCTTAAAAGGGTCAAAAATGAGTTTTTTGAGTTAATTAGATAGCTTTAATAATTACTTTTCTATGTAAGACAAACAAGTTCATCATATTCTATGTTAGATACTTGTGCTGTTCTTTTTTTTCTTCTTAATTATCGCAAGGAGACAATAGTTAATACTGTATATCCACGAAAATAGCCCTAAAAGATAACAAACAGCTAATAACCAAAAATAGATTTAATTCTTCACCATACACCTTTATTGAATATAAATTTAAAGAAAAAGCGATCGAATTTAAAGATTAAAAAGGAAATGGACAATGGAAAGCCTGTTTCAATCTTAAAATATTTTTATATTTCATTAAATGGTGTGATAATGCTATTTAAAACTAAGTAAATAATGAAACCTTCTCACTTTAGTAATATTAACATTTCAACTCTAGAGTTTGCACTGATAAAGTTCATCATTTTAATTAAAATTCCTTTGGCACTTGAATAACTAATTGGTCATAGCTTCAGTAATAATGCAATTGAAACCTCACTTTGATTGAACGCAAAATATCCGCAGTTATTCAACTCTTCTACATTTATTTGAATTTCAAGGTTAACTCTCTTATCGCCAACCATTTCTAAAAGAAGATACAAGAGTCATTCTGATAGCAAAATCTAAAAAGGGTGTTGGCTCTATAGAATTTTTTGTTTGTACAGGGATAATGATAATCTTTCGCTGTCACAATTTCGTTCTCGTCCTGTTGAAACTGATTCAGGGAGCGCATTCTGGGAGCCTGTGAGCCTGATCTGTAATTGCAGCATCAAGAAACTATAGGCATCTCACAATAAATCTCCATAGACTTCACTTGATTCTCCTCCACTTACTGGAATCGATTCCTTCCTTGAGATGTCTTCCATCCTGAACCGTGTCTATTAAAACTCCTCTCCGTTCTAGACTAACCAACTCTTCCATCCCTAAAGACGCAAAAGAGTTATGCATGTCCTTCTCTTAGATTCTCCACCAACTGCAAGTATTTCTGTCTTTATCCCTGCATATAATCTTATCTTATCCTAAGCGTCCCTAAAACTATGTAAGAAGGTTTATTGTTATGGCAATCGAACCTTCTTTGTTTCAATAAGTACGTATCTTTTTTCAAATAGAGATTATATCTATTAATCTATCAAAAACACTGTTATCTAAGAAATCATTAAAATATAATTGTAATATTTGCAATTATAACATTGAAATGTTTGAGATTTGTCTTCAGACAGGAGCTGCTTACACTGTCCGGTAATAGACAGCGCTGTCTGTAACGAAACAACACAGTCCAGTAGAAGGCAGTGCACTGAAAAAACCTCCAGGCACCAATTGCCTCAAATGTTGATGCCTTAAATAAAAATAAATGGTAATTATAGAAATTTATTGTGAATAAGACCGCTCTGCAGAACCAAACGAATTTAAATCGCTCCTTGTGGATAAGGGACATAATTTTTGGTGTAAGATTTATCTAAAATTAATTGTAGAATATTTCTTAAATTTATAACTTATTTTAATCAATCATAATATCTAAAATTGTTCAACGGAAATGTTTTGAAGAGCAACGAAGCGTTTTCGTTCAGGTTCCTTCAACTAGGGCACACCCTTAGGGCACTGGAGGAGGAGAACGTCTTCATAATTATTCCACTTTTTGCTTCTAATCATTTTTTTTTCGCTCCACTTATAATTAGTTATTAGCTGCTTCTTAATTCTAAATTATAAGCTGCCAAAAAAATTAACATTTCATTTATTAACATGAAATTATATAGAATATTATTCAATATTTTTTAAATCTCTATCTTCTTATCTTAATGGCGACAGTAGAAACTACCGGAGGTCATTTTCATCTCAGACAGCATGACAGCAATCTTTCGTTACAAACTCGTCAGGAGTCAACAAACCTGATACGGAAACAGTTGTAGATCTGTTTGGTACGAAACTTTTGAATTTTGTTTTCAGCTGGTTGACCAGATGTAAGTTTTGAAATTAACGGACACTTGTATTTATTTGTGTTGAAGAATTCTTCTTAGCTACTTAAATCAAAAACTGACGTAATTAGAGAAATAAAAATAAGCAGTAGATTGGTTTTACATACGAGGGTCGTTTGAAAAGTCCGTGCAAAAATAAAAACTACTTAATTTTTGGGGGTAAACCTTTTTTATTTTTCAACGTAGTCTCCTTTTAGGCTTATACACTTCGTCCAACGCTGCTCTATTTTGTTGATCCCTTCCGAATAATAGGATTTGTCCAAGTCTGAAAAATAGCCATTCGTTTCTGCAATCACCTCCTCGTTTGAATAAAATCTTTTTCCCGCCAGCCATTTCTTCATATTGGGGTAGTCCGAGGGAGCCAAGTTTGGAGAATAGGGGGGATGTGAAACTAGTTGGAACCCTATTTCCATTAATTTTGCGACCACAACTGCTGAGGTGTGAGCTGGTGCGTTGTCGTGATGGAAAAGGACTTTTTTGTGGGCCAATCGTGGGCGTTTTTCTTGCAGCTCGGTTTTCAAACGGTCCAATAACGATGAATAATATGCACCTGTAATAGTTTTGCCCTTTTCCAGATAGTCGATGAGGATTATTCCTTGCGAATCCCAAAAGACAGTCGCCATAATCTTTCCGGCCGAAGGAACGGTCTTCGCCTTTTTTGGCGCAGATTCCCCCTTGGTAACCCATTGTTTAGATTGTTCTTTGGTCTCAGGAGTGTAGTGATGTATCCATGTTTCATCCACAGTGACGAAACGACGCTTAAAGTCCTGCGGATTCTTGTGGAACAGCTGCAAACCGTCCTTGCAACACTTCACACGATTTCGTTTTTGGTCAAGCGTGAACAATCGCGGCACCCCCATCTTGCGGATAGCTTTGTCATGTCCAAATGTTGATGCAAAATATTACGTACCCGTTCATTCGAGATGCCCACAGCACTAGCAATCTCACGCACCTTCACTCTTCTGTCATCCATCACCATATCATGGATTTTATCAATGATTTCTGGAGTAGTAACCTCAACAGGGCGTCCAGAACGTTCAGCGTCACTTGTGCCCATATGGCCACTCCGAAAATTTTGAAACCACTTATAAACTGTTCTAATCGAAGGTGCAGAGTCACCATAATGTTTATCAAGCTTCTCTTTAGTCTCCTGAGGCGTTTTGCCTTTCATAAAGTAGTGTTTAATCAACACACGAAATTCTTTTTCGTCCATTTTTTGAAAATCACTCGACTTCCTCGATTGAAACGAATGCCAAACACAAAGAAATAGACCGATCTAGCTGAAACTTGGTGTGTGTTCTTCCAAGAGATGCTACTAACTAAACATAACCTCGATACGCGCCAGTAGTGCTATCTCTCTGACTTTGCACGGACTTTTCAAACGACCCTCGTATATTCCCGGGCCCCAAAATCCTGCCGACGGCCCTAAATGTACCTAATTTTTTTAGTGTGTCCTTTTTTTTTGGAACTTTATAGAGTTGGCAACCCTAGTTTTACTTAAAACATTATCCCTGGTAAATTGTTAATCCATGGAATGAAGTTACAGGTTTTAATGTTCCTTTAAAATGCTGATTCATTAAAAAATGTATTAGCTACATTTAAATTTTAGCCACAAACCCTCTCCACTTATTTGGTGGCATTCATTTCAAAGAATGAAATTAATTTTTGGAAACCAGAAGTTTTTGAGTTCTTTGCGAATTAAAGATCTGAAAATCATCAGTCAGAGCCCTTCACTTAGTATAAAAGTATCTCTATATTGCAAGTTAATAAATAAAAAGAAATAATATTAATAAATAAAATATGTTTTGTTGGCAGAACTTCAAGAATTCAACTATTTTTAAATGTAATTATATGTATTCAAAGTCAGTAACTACCTCAGTATGTTGTTCTATAAAAATAGGTTTTCGCGAGGTTCATTTATTTGACTGAAATTTCTTTATTTTGAACTATATTTTTGAGTTATTATAACCAAATTAAATTTTATTATTTACTTATCAAATGATGGATTTATTCAGATAAGTTTCTGCATCACCAAATTGTAATAATTTTGATATAATAGAGTCGATGATCTAATAGTAATGTTAATGATCTGTAAGGAACACGATTATTAAACTGAAATCAAATTAATTCACATAAGTATCAGGCTAATATTTTTCTTAGTTGATTATCAATCAAGCTGTTAACGCCCAATAATATTGCTGCCTTCACCTCGTCACTCATTAAGGCAGTGATTTTAAAAATATTCGACTATTTGCTTTACTGTAGACGCATTAACATAGAATTAAATTGAGTTATTTATCTGATTAGAAAACAATGCACAATATGTGTTTGGACATTATGGCCAGCTTTAATTGAAGGTCAGATTTGAAATTTAAATGCTCCCGAACAGCTGGGAACAATGTTGTGTTTGAGATGACAAAAAAGCCGTTTGATAGGTAGCTGCTGTACCCGAAATGTAATTTTATACTTTTTTGAAAATAAACATTTATTTTTTTAATTTTAAAAAGAAAAGTTACTTTTTGAATACTTTCGAGCCCAAAAGATTCTTTCAGATTTATTTAAGGACATTTTCTTTGAGCAATAACTCCAGAAAATACAGCGCCTGATCTGCAGGAGTAACAACAAAGAAACTCCAGGACAACGCAGAACAAATTTCTCAGACTAGCAACGGACAACTCCTTGATATACTAAAATCGATTCAATCCATGAGATTGCTTCTTCAATTCCAGTACACTTCTTTATCCAAAACCATCGGCTAAATACTCTTCTTCACTCTAGATTGCCATCCTAGCCCAGTCTGCCACGAAATAGCTATTCTCGATCCTTCCATTCCACAAAGACTCAAAAGAATTAAACATATCCTTCCCTAACTTTTTCCTTTAGCTGCAGGTTTTTTCCTATCGTTTTTTTCCACGCATATTTTATCGCTTCCATCCTAAGCGTTTCCTGTTATGAAGATCAAAATTTAAATATTTACATTGGTACTTCATCTTTGTAATTAATTGTAATTATTTCATAATCAAGTTTATTTATGTATCTTAAGATAATGTTTAAAGTGCTTTGCTAAGAATACGAGCAAACATTTGTACTCGTACATTTGCAACACGACATTCTTCCGTCCTTAATGACGTATTGTGATTTCCTTTAGTTAAGATTTGTTCAAGTTTGCGAAGCATCTGTACAGCATCAGGCATTAGTGTGTTTAAATACAAGTGAAGTAGTTGTTCTATTTACTATTAATATTCAAGCTCAGGGCGGATAATAATAGGCTGTTTAGAAACAGATCATTTTTTAAATAAAAAAAACAAAATCAAAAATCAATTTGACAGTGGTTTCAAAACCTTTGAATAATAAGTACCTAACGGTGAACAATTTTACAGATAATTCTTTACAAACGAGAATGAACATAAGTAAATACTTCTAAACTGCTCCTATTTACTTATAAAAAAAAAATTACTTTCTTAAATTACTTAGCAAGTTGCGTCCATTTTTCACTGCCAACAATATTATTTCTGTTTTCCTTAAAAGAAAAAAAAGCTAATATGGCGGCCATAAATATACATATACGTATGTGTATGGAGGCAAGGATAACACCTGATGGAAGACCAGGAATTCCTAATATATGGAAATATAGACGAACTGGTTGGTCTAACAAGCCGGTATGGGCGGTCTTTACTAACAGGTGTCTTTTTTATTAATTTACCTTGCTAAGAATTTTTTATTTTTTTAAATTTTTTAATTTTTTTCCCCCAATTTAAATTTATTTTTAGCGTACAATTGCGTTTTCTAAAAAAGAAGAAGAGGAAGTCAATTTTGCAACAGAAATTAATAAAGATGTTTTTATAAGAGCTGTTATTTTTGAAAGTGGTATAAGTCCATTTTTCCAGGTATCGAGATATTTAAGGTTTTGCATATTCAAGTGATGTTATTAACACTATACACCTTTTAAATTTTATTATTAAATAATAATTATTACAATACTTAAAAAAATGCCCTATAATTTAAAGAAAATTTGGGAATTTTATCTTTTATAGAAAAAGAGAAAAAAATTGTCAAAGTTGGGTGTTTTTCAACGTTACGCTTTTTCGTGCAGTTTTTGACGATCAACCCTTATACAACTGTCCTACCGGACAGTTTTAAAGTCGATTATTTTAGCTCCAAATGGACTTATTCCACTTTCAAAAATAACATATTACAAGAAATAAAAACAGGAGTAAATTTAAGTCCATATTTTTATAGACATTATAGCTTTACTGAAATGGGTTTTTATGTAAAAAGTAATAATTAAAATGAAGACATTTAAATACACGAATAACCAAGTTTATTATTTTTTTTAATTTCAGTTATATTAAAAATATAAAAATGAACATTACTTCGTTAAGATCTTTAAAGCAAAAAAAGATATTTTAAACTTATTTTTCCCATTTGGTCATACGGCATCGAAGTATGGGGATCGACTAACCGTTCCAACTCACTACGCCTCCTGGGACATTACAGTCAAAAATACTTCGAAAACTTCTTAACGCTCCGTTCTATGTAGCTAACCTCACTATCCATAATGACCTCAAAAACCCTTTCATTACAGATTTTGCTAACACTAGTTTTCTCAAATTTCATTCCTCTACAGCAGCTCATCCTAACCCTCTCATAGAACACCTATCTTCCTCCACATTACCAGGTAATTAAAACTGTCCGGTAGGACAGTTGTATAAAGGTTGATCATCAAAAACTGCACGAAAAAGCGTAACGTTGAAAAACACCCAACTTTGACAATTTTTTTCTCTTTTTCTATAAAAGATAAAATTCCCAAATTTTCTTTAAATTATAGGGCAAACCCTCCTTTATAACTGTAATTTTTTTGCAACAACCCAGATCTAATAGGTTTCGAGAAAAAAGTTGCCGAAAATGAGCAAAAACGGCTTTTTCAAAAAATGTTCTTGTTGTTACCTTTTTTGTAAACAACGTACAGCCTAAACGCGTGAACCGATTTTCATGAATGAGGTGTCATTCGATTCGGAATTTTATGTAGATGTGCCTTTTGGGGGTCTCGATCCTGTACATTAAATGGGAGAGGAGTTAGCCCCCTTTATGTAAGGCCCCCTCCAAAATTATTATTACTAATTACTCTGTAAATCTTGGTCCGATTTTGATAAAATTTGGTAGGATGATAGGGTTAGGGCTCCCCTACGTAACATTAAAGCGACGATCTGCTCTTACACTTGTTAAGGGGAAGTATAGCAATCGTTGCAAATTATCGACACGTGAACCGAATTGCATGAATGAAGGGTCATTCGAATCGAAATTTTGTACAGATTTGCACTTTAAAAGTCTCGACGCCGTGCCTCATAAGGAGGGGAGTTTGCCCCACCCAAATAAGGCCCTTTCTAAAACTATTATTACCAATATTTCTATAACGCTTAGTCCGATTTTGATAAAATTCAGCTCGAATAAGTGGTTAAAGCTCCTCTACGTTGCTGATGCTCTTGCACCTACTAAGAGGAAGTACTGCAATCATTTAAATTATCAATGAGTGAACCGATTTAAATCAATGAATTGTCGTTCGATTAAAAGATCTTTGCCTCTTGCCTTTTAGGAAGAAGTACTGCAATCGTAGTTTATTTTTCTTACTCCTCTTAAAAGGAAGTACTGAAATCGCAGTTTAATTTTGCTATTTACGTACAAATACCTTCCTATGTTATTCAAAACGCTTTTTCAAAAAAATTGTTATTGAGGATGGTTTGGGGGAACGCAACTATAATTATTCTTTAAAAAGATCTCTCCATTGGTAGTTACGGTTCCGACTTAACACCTTATCAGATTATAATGATAGAATTGTTTATTCCAAATTTTAAAAAAATCTGTAAAGCAGATATGTAACTTTGTAAAATAGACAAAAAGGAAAATCTATCCAAAAGGTACAAAAATCTCCTTAACAAAAACTTACAGTTTAAAATGTTAAGTATAAGGGTTGATTAAACGCCAAAAGGTACACAAATCAGCGAGTACCCAACATTTCATTTATACTTCATTAATAGTTAAGTAATTCTACTGCATTAATTTTCATTAATAAGTTATTTTTTAGAATTTATTAGATGTCACAGACCCTTATGCTGGCCACTTCATTTATAATATTTTTTTTGTTATAATTATGATAAATCACATAAATATGTACATGCATGTTAAAGTAGAAAAAGACAAAGTTAGAGTAGGCTACTGTCTTGAATTTGTCTTACCGAAATATTCGTGAGCACAAATAACACACAGTTAATAACAAGTAGATTATTCAACAACAATTATTCATTTCTGAATTGTAATTTAATTTAGTCCCCCTAATTTTACTTATAGTAAAATACTGGAATAATTAGCTGCCCTAAAAATATGCATATCTTATTTACTTTATATTACATATATACAACATTGTGGGATGAATACCTAGATTGAGAATGTAATTGAAGCAAACTATATTATTTGCGATAAAGCCAGATAATTATTACCTATTATTATAAACGTTTGACTACTACATAAAATAACAATTACTTTAATCAAAGAATGAACTGAAACCGACAATTTTTATTTAAAAATAAAAATAAATAAATAAAATAAACTAAATCATTGGTGTAAGTTTTTTATAAAAAAAAGTTTTGAATTTTTTAGCCTCATAATTTTTTTAAATTTTTTGTAACGTTTTTCTTTTTAACCTGTAATTAATAGTTTGATTATTATAGATAACTAGATATTACAGTCAATCTACAGTGCTACTTGAACATATATTTTGTAGACGAAAATGGCCAGCATAAGGGTCTGTGACATCTAATAAATTCTAAAAAATAACTTATTAATGAAAATTAATGCAGTAGAATTACTTAACTATTAATGAAGTATAAATGAAATGTTGGGTACTCGCTGATTTGTGTACCTTTTGGCGTTTAATCAACCCTTATACTTAACATTTTAAACTGTAAGTTTTTGTTAAGGAGTCCTCTAAGGAAATTGAAGAGAAGATGGCCTCGTGATCTTCTCTTATCGTGAGAGCAAAGCACGTTACTGGAGTGACACCACTGGGTGCCTTCTCCAATCATGATTTCCTGTTATTTCTTTTTTCTTTTACCATATTTGCATGTTGCTACAACTGTTGCAGTGGTAAATTACAATAAAAGATTTAAAAAAAAAAATTTTTTTACAGTTAGCATAATATCTGCTAACGAGCAGCGTACACTGAAGTAGCAATAATCAAAAATAATTGCAATAAGAAAGTTGTTTTAATTATAATTATTAGAAATGGACTTATACCTCTTTCAAAAAAATCGTACTCCATTGAATGTATGATAATAAATATGGAAAGAATGTGTCTATATCTTACTGAAATTACCATTAACTCATTTTTTTTAAAAATTGGACTTATACCACTTTCAAAAATAACAGCTCATAAATGAAGAGAATTTAACAATTATTATCGCTTGTTAGAAATTCTCTTAATTAAATAAAGATTTTTCTCTTTTCCTTACGCCAGGAAGCCTGCTTCATCATCACAATTTCCGTCTTTCAGTTTTCCTCAAAACCTTCAAGAAATCTTAAACGGAAACGTCCCTCTTGATGCGCCTTCATTCAACGCAAAATAGAAACTATCCTTTTCGTTACTTAGTTTCAAGTTACTTAGTTAAGACAAAAATAATAATTACCAATGCTTTATTTAAATTACAATTAACATAAACGAGAAGATTAGAAATAACTACATATGTATATATTTTGTTAGGCAAGAACTGATTTGATATTGAAGACACTTCGGCATTTAACATATTTAACGTCTTAGAATCATTAAAAAAAAGTAAAAGATGTGCATCTAAGATGGAAAGAGGATTATTCAGCTGATATCAAACATAATGTTGGTATTTGTATAATAAATGCAAAGCTTTCGATCTAATTCATCTTCAAGGCTGTGGAAAAGATTTAACAGGAACAGAATTCGATTTTCTGTAATTTTAGGGTTAATTTAATTTTAATTATTAATTATCATGAATTTCTGTGAATATGTTCCATGACCCTCAAGATGAATCTTGTCCTTAGGACGAAAGCTTGGCATTTATATGAATACAAACTTTATCGCTGAAATTGGTAATAACCTTCACCTTGGGTAAATCATTCATCAAAAAAGATGAATAGTGATCAACAATATGAATCGATGTATCGAAATTTATAAAAGGGCACTTTGCAGGGAATCTACAAACACACTCTCCCTTTTCTAGTGAATCTAGGTCTATATTCCAACTTTTTCTCATGTTTTTAAAGCATACATTGTGAAATAAGGACGACCCAGAGTGTAACATCGAACACTGGTTTGGTAAATGGTTATCTGAGGTAAAAATTACTACTTTCTAGTGAATCTAGGTCCATATTCCAAATTTGTCTTGTGTTTTTAAAGCATAAGTGTGAAATAAGGACGACCTAATGTGTGAAATCGAGCTCTGGTCTATAGTAAAGGGTTGTCTGACATATAAATTACTCCTATTTTATTACATTTTAAATGTAAGGGAGGAAGTGGGTTGAATGGATGTAGATTTAGAGTATGAGACAAGTTTAAAAATTAATGGGTTAGTGGGGCACCATGCTTTTAATATTCTGTTTCGAAATTAGATTCCATAGTTTCACATTCTGACCACTTGAAATTTAATGAAACTGAAAAATAATCATTTCGTAGAACCAATCATTTGGCAGGATAATTAACGTTAAAGACAGAAAGCAAAAACGCCCAATCGCCATAAGTGTTTAAATCGGTACAGGACAAGTCAGCCTGTTGGTTGCAATTCATGGCAGTGCCGGAAGTGTTCTGTTAAAATGTCAGCAGTGGTTACTTTGTTATGTTTATCCAAGATGTGCTTTTAATGAAGAGAAGACTAATTGGTTTCCGGTTGAGGAACATGCCCTAATGAGAAGTTTTAAACGTTATTTGAAACAAATCTTCTATTACTATTTATATAAACAGCGAAAAGAAAATGGTTGATTATAAATGGCCAATCAGAAAGGAAGTAAATGTTTTATATTTGATATATGTACATTGATAGTAAATAAAATCGTGACGAGGTCGTGATTCTGTTGGCAGAACTGATTAACTACGTTCGCACGCATTCTAACCTCGTCGAGCATTCTGTGTTCCTGACAGACCAAACTAGGGTTTATTTCTTTACCATTGGCTGTCTCTTTTCAACGCCGTGTAAACACATTTTTAATTAAAACCTGCTGACTTCTCTATCCACTTTAAAAATTACGTTTTAAATTAGATACAATTTAATGATAAATTGCAATTAGAAACTCTGCTTTTCATTCAACCGACTGCATCTTTTATTATTTTCTGGAATGACGTAAATATTTCGAGCTTAAAATGGTATTCCGGTTTGTTATTGAGTCTTTCGGTGTTAAAGTTTCAGACGTGTGTTTTTATTGGAGCGATTTTTTGCACTTTTTCGCGATTAAAAAGCTCCAAACAATTTTCTTTTAACTTTATTTATTAATTATTTTAACAATACATTTTTGATAAATTTAATTTTGAAGGATATCTAGAAGTTTGCGCTTTAAGTTAAGCTATACTCTGAAATGGATCTTTAGGATAAATCACTGTTTCGTCGTCAATTAAGGAAAACCTTAAGGAAATTAAGGAAAACATGAAGTGCGGATTTTGTGGAATGAATTCCTAGGATTTGGAACTGACCCGAGAAAATGTCCAACGTTCTAAACCTGCAATGATTACCGTCTAAATAAATGATACAATTTTTAGGGATTTTCTGATTATGGATTAGAAGTAAGATTAAATTTTCAACACAATTTCTTTGATTGATAAGGTGTATGGATTATATCTGTAAAATATATTTGCGAAACAGAAAAATAAGTTCTGAGTGGCATGGGATCCTCCAAAGGAGGAGGGAATGTTCGTTCGTTTGTCAATATCACAGTTAGATTACGTTGTTGATCTACCGTCTGCTAGAACTCTTCGCATTTGTTGCCTGCAGCGACGTATATTTAGTGAAGCACTTAATTTTAAGGAAAAAACTATGTTCACATGTAAGGAGATACATGAATTATACATAAGTTAGGTCAATTGGCCCATGAAAAAGTAGCCGGAGGACAGAGTATAGGAAGACAATGGAAGTAACCATTAAAAGAAGGAAGCCCTTCCTGGGTAACCTGTGGGACAAACATGTATACACGCCATTATGGAGAATCGGTACCATCACCAACAGACTCTCGCCAATAGACAAACTTACTAAATACTGCACTAAATGGAAAATAAATACTAACGCCATATTCTTTACTAAACGCAGACCTTTTCATCAACCGACAGATCCTGGTGGTCAAGTACCTAGACTTAACTTTGGACAACCAACTTCACTATCACCACACACGTTCAGAACAAAGTGAACTCCGGTAATGTGGACTACAAGACTACTATTACCTTTACTCTCAGCAAGACTCAAAGATGACTGTACTACAAAATGGTCATTAAGGCGACATTACTCTACTCCTGCTCTGCCTGGTGCCTGGAACCTTTAGCGGTAAGATCAAGAAACTCCAGGGCAACGCAGAACCAATTTCTCAGACTTACGATTGATTCTGCTCGACGCACAAAAATAGACTCACTTTATGAGATTGATTCCATAATTCCTGTATTCTCCTTTATCCAAAAACCATCGGCTAATACTCTTCTCCACCCTAGATTATCATCCTAACCCACTCTGTCACGACATAGCTCTTCTATTCTCTAAAGAAACCAAAGAATCAAACATATCCTACTTTAACTTTCCCCACGAGCTGCAGCATCCTAAAGTTTTCTTTATACTACGCAGTGAAGGTTGTAGTGTAATCACATATTGTCACTTCATGCTTGTATTTATTGTATATATTTATAATAAAGTTGACTTCACTTATCTTCTATCAGGAATAAAGATGGAAGTTTCCAAACATTTGTTTGAAAGACGCCCCTGTAAGCTGGGTACTTCAAAAAATTAATAATTTCCAAAATGTCCCCCCTTTTTTTTAAAGGAAAAACTAACAAACTTATTTTAATTTAACTATATTACAAGAATGTTGGAACTATAAATACGAGTAGTTTAAGAAAGACTGGCAGAAAGTTACGAAAGAGGCTTTTACTACAAGTAATAATATAGTTTTCACTGGTTAGTTTAGTTATAAACATTCTGCAGTGGTAACACAGTAGTGTGACAAGCTAGCTGGGGATATGTTTGCCATTTTTTTTTTCCTATTCGTATCTAGAAATAGTTCCCTCCTTCAATGGTTAAACTGTATGGTTTCTGATTGAAAATTACTGAAATATTTTACTCTTTTTGTATTATATATCTAAGCACTTTTTGGTGCATGATGACAATTGAACGACCACAATTACACGCTATAAAAAGAATTACATACACTCTGCTCGACAGTTCTATATCTTTCTATACAACATCATGCAACTTTATGTAATTTTCTAAAAAGCTGTTCTGGGCTACTGGTTTCCTGGTTGGGTTTTATTCTAGTCTTTAATGCATTTAGGAATAGCTAGCTGGTCTATGTTTTAGATATTTGTGTAATGGTGGCCACCATAGTACTGAAAGACCTGATACTTCTCTCTGATATCTTCCATTGAAACTGTAAATAGAAAAGTTGACGCAATCGCCACTCTTTTACTAACATAGTAATAGAAATTAAGAATTATTAGAAAAAGCAAAATATGCAAGTGACATAGCTTAGGACTGTGCTCTAGCCAGGAGTGCTTTGTACTATAAAATTAAAAGAACAATTAGTAAAAAATTCGTTATGAAGTCTACGTAGCAAAAATTATCATGGAGGAAATATAACTTCCCGAAGAAAATAAGTTATAAACAATAATTAAAAAGTTGATAAAGGTTTCATTTTAAAAAAATCAATTTCAAGCTAATTTTGTTCAAAACCGTAGCTTGACGCCCTTCTAAAAGTTTAATTTTCAATAACAGAAAAGCCTTTTCATCTGTAACTTGAATCTAAGATTTTAACTTCTATAAATATTTGTAATCTAGAATTGAACTCCTCCAGACATTACAGTCAAAAATTCTCCGAAAACCGTTTCTTCCAATTTCATTCCTCTAAAGCAGCTCATTCTAATCCTCTAATAGAGCATCTATCTTCTTCTGCAATACCAGGTGATCCTCCAAGGAGATTGAAGAGAAGATGGCCCTTGCGATCTACTGTCATAAGAGCAAACATATGTCCACGATAATGGAGTAAGGCCTTGAGCACACAGAAAGCGGTCAGTCGCGGTGGGTAACGGTCTCTGATTGAGGCGGTACAGTTGTATGACGGTTAAAGTTGCATCTTCTCTATCAAACAGAACGCGGTCTACCATCGTGGGCTAGTCTTTGTCACTACGACAAGCGATCTGGTAGTACAAAACTACAGATTTCTCCGTGACCGCCACAGCCATCTAGTAATACGAAATAAAGATTCCAATGTTAAGAAACTTTATTACTCATTTTCTATTTTTTTTTTTTTTATATATATATATATATATATGTTTATTTATTTATTTACAAAAATATGTACAAAATATTTACAGGAGTACCAATTTGTGTATTCTAACTCCTACACAGTTATCGCATATTTACACAGGATAGTAATAGAGTACTTTAATTAAAGGGAAAAATAAATAAAAACCTCTAAAAGGTAAAAATAAAATGTTGAAGCCTAATTATGATCCTAAATTATAGGCTAAGTATGTGCTTGACTCTGTTATGTTTGTACTTCAAGTTGATGTCATATGTTCCTGTCTGGCTGTAAATAGGTATTTCAGTGTCATGGAGTTTGGTGAAAAATCTGTGTGTACTATTTCTAACTATGTCCTTGATGTAAGTGGAGTCGGTATTCTTGTGGAGCGTCTCGATGTATGTGTATCTGGGTGAGTCGGTGGCCAGTCTTAAGAACTTGTTTTGGATTATTTGTAGCTTTTTGAAGTTGGTGTTACAGGTCAGGTTCCATGCAGGGCAGGCATATAGCAACATTGGCCTAACAATTACACGGTACATTAACACCTTGTTTCGGGTATCAATGTTTGAGTCCCTTGATAGCAGAGGAAATAATTTCTTGATAGCCGCTTTCCCTTTATTTACACGGTCATTAATGTGAGCTGTGAAAGTCAGCCTCCTATCCATTATTAGACCTAGATATTTGATCTCTGCCTTCCAGGGAATTGTTAGATTTTTAATTTTGATAGCGTTAGTAAGTACCGGTCTCCGCTTTGTAAACAGTATGGCCACAGTCTTGCCATCGTTGATTCTTATTTTCCATTTGTTACAAAACCTATTGATCTTATTGAGTGCTTTGGTCAGCCTGTTTGCGATGGTGTCCGTCCTCCATGAGGAGGTGTAGACAGCCATATCATCGGCGTATAAAGCAAGCTTTACATCTTTAGGGTTGGGTAACGTGTTTAAGAAGATGATATAAAGAATGGGGCCAAGAATTTTCTATTTCATTCTCGCGACATACGAAAATACTAGAAGAACCTATCTTCAAGTGACTCCAGTTCGATACATGAGCGCTGGTATTCCCCTAATTGTTCTCTCTTCTTATTGATTTCATGCACCCAACTTCGTCTTTTCTTCTTTTTGCTTTGCAAAGCTAATAGCAGAAAGAGTTGCTCTTCGTCCGAGTTCATACTCAATATATAAAAATTAAAACAAAGAACAGAAAAACGCACTACTACTTCTCAAGAAGAAAGTTACCAAACTGGACCGCTCTAACAAAAGAATCGCATCCTGTGTGACGGCCCCATATCGCAGACCGCTGTGACAGACCGCCTTCTGTGTGCTCAAGGCCTGACAGTACTGGGTGCCTTCTCCACTCGTATACCCTGATATTTTTTTTATCATGCACCACATTTGCTTGTTGCAACAACCTGTTGCAGTTGTAAATTTTAATAAAAGATTTAAAAAAAAAAATTGATAACTAATTAAACTGAAATTGTTAAAATTTTTGAATCTTTTTCCTGAAATTTAACAATTTTAATTGATTAAAATTCAAATCACCTTATCCAAAGAGATAAATTGGAGAATTACTAACATCAGTAGATATGTAAATAAAATTAATTTAAAAGAGAAATAAATGTATATACGTAACAGATTGACTGTTGATTGATTGGATTTATGCCGACAAAGAACATAACTAATTTGTGCTTAGTTTGATAGCTTGTACACTCTCTCTCAAAAGTATTACTTGTAACCTAAAACTAAATAATGTAATAAATTAGTTATTGTAATAGCGAGTTATATTTCTGTATAATTTGTTGTGTGAAGTTGTTGTACATGATTTACTTCCAGTTCCAGCCATGACCGTATTCTAAGAGCCAATTAATTTAGGAAGCGATCGTGAACTCTTGTGTTATTCTTTTTGAAAACATTCTTCGATAATGCCAGGGACAAATTGATCTTAAATTGACTAATAATAATTTGTTAAATTGCCCTTACTTCCATAATTATACTAATTAAAGTTAATGTAAAACAAAATGCAATACAAAACTTTATGTGAATTACCTTTCAGTTTGAAATTTAATTATAAATTCGGGGCGTCAAAAAATATAAAGGTTTAACAGTCACGATCCTTTTTGCTTTTTTTTTAATGGTTAGAACAGAGACTTGTTTTAATTTTATGATCTGATATTTTATTACTGTTATTATGGTCTGTTTTGGCCGATTTTTTTTTTTTTTTATTACTTTTTTATTTTTTTTAATGCCACTTACATGGCCTAATCAGTTTATGCCGATAGTAATGAAAATTTGAATGATAAAATAGAATAAAGATTTCGGAAATCAGAAAAATAGTTATTTATTTAACAAGTGTGGAAAGTAGTACTTTTCCTCACGCGAGGCAGGGTTTGCACGCACGAGCGAGCGAAGCGATGCGAGTGCAAGTGCAAATTGCAGAGTGTGAGGAAAATACTTTACACTCGAGTTAAATATTATATTTTTTCTGCAACCATTAGATTTATTAACTAAAAAAATTCAAAATTTCATTTTTACAGTCTACAGAAAGTAATTTATTTATTATAAACATTTATTGTTATATTACAATTATTTCATTACTTACGTATTTACATTACTTATTACATTTTCTGCTGTTTCTTTTATTGATGGAGGAGTGTTTTCTAAACAGGCATCACTAGAATCCATTTTAAATTTCTATAAGGTAACACTATAACCTTTTTAACTGTTATAATTAAAAATATCTAATTATTTATTAAAGTATTCTTTTTATTTCTATATTCCTTTCAATTTTTATTTTATTTTTTAATATTCGTTTTTTAATTATTTAGTTACGTTAAATAAGCTTATTAAAGTTTTACAGAAAATATTTATGTTAATAACAAAACTTCTTATATCAAGGAAGCACAATAAAGTTTTTCCACTCACTAGTGAGGAAAGTGACACTAATGGGAATTTCCCCCAACTAGTGTGGGAAGTTGGGCATTTTAATTCAGTAATGAGAACTTCCCTAAATGGTTGCAGAAAAAATGATATTTTTTTTTGTGAACTAAATACCACAAAAATTAACAATCGCAGGAAGCTAAATATTTCGATTAGGAATCGATTGTAATTTAACAGTCAAAATTTTTTAACTGCAAGTACCAGGCCATGAGAAAGATTTTTTCATTTTTCGATATTATAATAGTATTCAATTTCCTTTTGTACAAGCTGTTTATTTAAACAAACGTAAGTAACCTCTAATTTTCTAAAATTCAAAAATAATCTACTCAAATATGATTTAGTTATTTTCTTTTATGTGCATATTTATTGAGCAGCATTCCTTTAAATGATCATACAATATTAATTACAAAAGTTCTTCAAATACTTTAATCTCCTACTTTTAATTAATCGAACCATTGATTATTTTGAGCACGTAATTAGGCCAACTCGACCCTCAATCTCATTAGTCAACCATTACTCATAACTTTATTAACAGACAGTTGGTCTCTAATTACTAAATACTTTACAATAATCACTTATGTGATTGTTCCAGCTCGCATTTTTTTTTATAAACATCTTTAGGATTTCTACAAAATGACAGCATTGCAAGTAGAATAAAAGATTTATTGTTTGTTCCTATTTTTTTTGGTGCATTCTTAAGAAAGCTGAAGATTCTGTGGCCATTATCTCTGCCTTTGGTGAGGGATCCTATCATCTAATATGGACTGTTTATTAAGTGTCCAGTTTGTGTAGCAAAGAGGATATTCAAATTTGAAAAATTTAGGTTTACTACATATTTTTTGGGGAGTAGGTTGCCCCCCCTATTGCTATTAACTGCTATTAAATTATTATTAACTATAAATCTGTTAATCTAAGCCCAATATTATCAAAATTAAACTGTAAAGCTAAATCGCTATGAGTATTAAACGTTTCATTATTATCTGATTAATGTAGGGCAAAAATTAGGAGTTAATTTTAGTACTTGTTAAACTATTAAACATTTAGTTGCATTATCTCCTTAACAAACACAGACAGATTTTATGTTTAGTCGTACATAGCGGCCAATATAGTCTGCGACGATGTAAGATGTCATAAAGATCTAACAAATATTGAGAGTTGAATTAAGGGCGTGCTCAAAGAACGATAAATTTAGCAGTCATTATCTTCGAAACTAAGAGAGAAGTTATATTGGACTCGAATATAGATAATGTTTATTGTATTTAATTGATCAAGATTTCGTATAGGTCTCTAGGATGTAGAGCGAGATATTGGGAGTTTAATTTAGGGCGCGTTTCAAAGAACGATAAGGTTAACAGTCATTATCTTCGAAACTAATTAATCGAGAGAAGTTATATTGGTCTGGAGTATGGAGAATGTTATTTTATATAAGTGATCAAGATTTAATATAGGTTTCTAGGATGTAGAGCGAGATATTGGGAGTTTAATTTAAGGCGCGTTTCAAAGAACGATAAGTTTAGCAGTCATTCATCTTCGAAACTAATTAATCGAGAGAAGTTATATTGGACTGGAGTATGGAGAATGTTATTTTATATAAGTGATCAAGATTTAATATAGGTCTCAAGGATGTAGAGCGAAATATCGATAGTTGAATTTAGGCTGTGTTTATGCTAAGATAATTTAGATTTTTTCAAGTGTGATGGTGCTTTCTATTTTCTGTTACGATACTTATGCTAGTTGGGTATCCCGCAACGTCCCGAGTTTCGATTTCTTTATACGACCAGATATCCTCACCTATTCTTCTTGTACAATGATCACTATTTTCGCCTTCGATGCCCTCATAAAATTAGCAAGTCTTCCTCGGTATTCTTGAGAAACACACTAACTTATCCAGACATCCTAATTCTGTATCTCAATCCCTCTTTTTCGGTTTTACTAACCATCTCTACAACCTACCGCATTAATACGACTACGGTTGCATAATATCTTTATGTGATCAAGCCTGACTTTCATTCCTGGAGATTTACAGCATTAGTAGTCGTCTTCAGTTGATGTAGCAATTACTGACACGAGTATATATAGCCACTAATTTTCAGCTAAAGGTTTATTTATGCGATTAAATTTGAATTTAATGCCGATTATTGAAATTGAAGTTTGAATTAGTTGAAATAAAATCAGCAAGTGAGCAGATAAGTTGTCGTACAAGTTGAATATTTTTGAGCAAGAATGTGGATATTGTGTCCAACAGTGAGGGAAGGTTACGACAGACAGCCTAGACCTTATTCCAATCTTAGGCCATTCCAATTCTCAGCATTTCCAAATTATCTTCTTTATAATAATGTCATTCATTTTTGAAGATCATTTCTCTTTTTTTCCCCCAAAATTTACAGTTTATAGTCTCATCTCTAAAAACACAGATCATCAGACTAATTTATTGCTTGCCATTTTTGTGTTTTATTTTATTTTTTTTCTGATAATTTGCTCATTTAATTTGGTTAAATTTAAATTCAGAAAGAAAACAGTGGTTGTATACAAGAATGTTTTTGGCTTTCTACTTTTCATTTTGTATTTTTGTCTTTAACTTATCTATGTCTTAGGTAAGCTTGTCAAATTTCATAAAATCGATTCTTTAAAGGAGCATATTCAGTTGTTCCAAAATCTTATTATGTGATCTGATAGCCGGACCTAAACTAGATCTCAAGTTTCGGTGTTTTTTTTGAGTTATGCTGATCACAGACCAATTTATAAAAACCACTTTTTGAGACCCGAGAGAGCTCAAAACCTATATTTCAAGTGAAAGAAAGCTCGTTATCGAGTTATCGATATTTCCTTTTGCCTAATACAGTAGGAAAAGAAGTTAAAACATTTAAATAAATGAATAAAATAAAATAAGCAAGAGGAATAATTTCTATCTTGTTTAAACTCTTGCTTTACGAATACAATTTGTTATTCAGTCTAATTACTTAAAAAATAATTATGTGCGATCCAGTTAATTGCGTATTATTTCAAATTGTTTGGGATAATGATTGTGATACTAATGGCATAGGTATAAAAAATAAAATGGAGAATATGTGTTAATGTAATGCAGAGAAAGAAGGGGTGTGGTATAATAAATACAAACATTAAAATGAATAATTTCCATAATAAACGCCTTTAATTAAATTAGCATCAATCTTCAATAAATAATTGTAGTAATGAAGTCATAAATAAATTTTATGAAATTAAAAAAGTATAATGGCCGCCTAGACAACCTAACGGAGAAGTATCAAAGGTACGCAGCTGAGATGTTGTTTGCTACGTATTATAGGTTCAATCCCCAAGGCTCCACGGCCTTGGATTTTTATTTGGTACGTTAATGTGAGTAATATGCAGTAAATTAGGTTGGCTACGCCTCTGTCCATCTCCATCTGATTGGGCGTTGGACGCAGTCACGTACAGAAATGAAGGCGTTTATTATCTGATAATTGGAAGCGTTGGTGTATTTAAATTTTGGATTCAATGAAGTTATTAGTTTCCTGTGTCCTCTATCTTCATGGGGAATCTTTCTTCTGATTGGTTAGTATCTGATTAATCTTCTGGAATTGGAATTGGAATTTCATAACTTCTTGACGGTGAATTTTCCTTTTCTATTTTTTTTTTTTTTTTACTTCGTTTTGGAGTTTCATAAAAAGTTTGGTTTTAGGAAAGGAACCAAACGTTTGCAATCAGGATGATTCTGAAGCCTACGGTAGTGTAGCTAGAAGTAGGTTATTCCAGGCATTGGTGGATATGGGAATTCCTGCAAAATTGATTTTACTTGTCAGGATGACGATGAATAAGCCATGTGGGCCGGTGCGAATACAAGATCAATACTCCGAAGAATTAGGCACCACGATAGCGGAGAGGTCCGAGGCGAGACCTGCAAAGAAAAAATATGTATTGTGGTACTGGGTTCGATTCCCCGGTCTAGGCCTTGGATTTTATTTAATGGTCAATATAAGAAATTTATTGTTAAGTATGTTTGCTAGTCGCCTCCGTCCGCGACACCTAATTTGGTAGTTGGACTTAAAGCTCGCCTCGCAAAAAATAGGCATTACTTTACTTTTTGGTAATTTCAACCATTTTTTTTGGCATTGGCTTTTGCCATACAGCCAGCATCGTCTAGGTGCTTATCACTAGAATATCACTCACTCTCCATTCTTACTTATAAATACATTCGCTTCACACATTCATCCCTCTACTATATACAACTATTTACATAAACTACAGCTAATGGATGGATCAGTACTCTATATACCTGCCATCCTTATAGCTTAACCGAAATTAAAATCATGTAATCCTTCTCTAATCATTTTCTTCCATTCATCCTAATCGGCTATAACTTTTAAATATTGTACATTCATATTTCTTTGCTAGCTCTGCCACAGATTTAAGTTGGTGGAGAATATTATGTCTTCGTAGAGAAATGGTGCATCTAAAAACCTATGTAAGTCGTCAAACATTTGTTTCATTTCTACTACATAACGTGGAAATATCATTATTATATGTTTGAAATCAACCATACATAAGTCTGATTGCTAGGTTAAGTTTCTTTGATTTTTGAGATATTTAATTTTCTAAGATTTCAAAATCTTGCATTGCTATGTTAATGAAAACTCTTCAGATTTTGTCAATAGTTAAGATCACGTAGTTGTTAGAGATGGCTAAAAATGTTTCAATTATTAGGGCAGATCATATGAAATGACTTGGTAAATAAAGGCAGAATCTGTAGATTTAGCAATAGTTCAGCGCCAATTTTTGCGATAAGACACATTAAAAAGCATGCTGGCCACTCAATAAGAGATCAGAGTTCACTAAATGTGCGAGTTGCTTCTGTATGAAGTCATTGTCCTGATATCACTCCACTAAGAGAACAGCCTCTTCAAGATAACACGCCTTACCACCACACTACTCTGTAGCTCATATCTTAGTGTGCAACACTTATTGTTTCCAATATTTTATTTTGTTAATATGTTATTTATTGTTTAATTATTTATGTGAATTATTGTGTGTTGGGGTTACAGTTAAGTATTAGTGTATCCTCTAATGCGCTTGAACATTGTAATCGTTAAAACTTCAGAATGTTGGCTGCTAGAGACTCCTTGTAGAGTAGCGTTTTCGTGGACTTATAGTTGAACCTGAGCCGTATTCATGTTCTGCTCAATGTTGCGCAAACCACGACTTTTTGGAAACATTTAACTATATTAACTGTACAAACAACATATACACAACGATGGCGGTAAGAGGCATTCACCACAAAGCTAAGATGAATTTTGGTTTACTGTGTTCGATTCTTGATCTTAGCTAAGAATTTTTATGATATGAAGTATCAAATGAGAAATTCAAACTACCTTTGCCATTTATGTTTGCACGAACTCTACCTATCGGAATGTCATGTATTTTAGGACAAGTATAGATTACAACTATCTCAACAATATAACGAAATACGAAATTAGGACCTTAAAGGTAAAATACTGAAGGAAATATTGAGAGTTGAAATGTAGTAATCTTTCACATTACCTAAATTCTGATTCGTAATATCTCGATATCTAACGACCGGAATTCTGCGCGATTTGGTACAAACATATACTACAAATATCTCTACAATTGAGCGAAATTCGAACGATCCAAGTAGAATACAGAAGGAAATATTGAGGGTTGAAATTTAGTCTTTCACATCACCTAAATTCTGATTCGTAATATCTCGATATCTAACAACCGGAATTCTGCGCGATTTGGTACAAACATAGTCTACAACTATCTCTACAATTGAGCGTTATTCGGACGTTCTAGGTACAATTCTGAAGGAAATATTGAGGGTTGAAATTTAGTAATCTTTCACATTACCTAAACTTTGATTCGTAATAGCTCGATTTCTAACGATCGGAATTCTACGCGATTTGGTACAAACATAGACTACAACTATCTCTACAATTGTGCAAAATTCGGACGTTCCAGGTTGAATACTAAAGGAAATATTGAGGGTTGAAATTTAGTCATCTTTCACATTACCTAATCTTCGATTCGTTATATCTCTATTTCTATGAATCGGAATTCTACGCGATTTGGTACAAATATAGAGTACAACTATCTCTACAAATGAGCGGAATTCGGAAGTTCCTGGTAGAATACTGAATGAAATATTGAGGGTTGAAATTTAGTCATCTGTCACATTTCCTAAACTTTGATTCGTTATATCTCGATTTTTATCAATCGGAATTCTACGCGATTTGGTACAAATTTAGACTACAACAGTCTCTACAATTGAGCAAAATTCGGACATTCTAGGTACAATTCTGAAGGAAATATTGAGGGTTGAAATTTAGTCATCTTTCACATTTCCTAAACTTTGATTCGTTATATCTCGATTTCTATGAATCGGAATTCTACGCGATTTGGTACAAACATAGTGTACTACTATCTCTACAATTGAGCGATATTTGGACGTTCTATGTAGAATACTGAAGGAAATATTGATGTTTGAAATTTAGTAATCTTTCACATTACCTAATCTTCGATTCGTTATATCTCTATTTCTATCAATCGGAATTCTACTCGATTCGACACAAATATAGACTGCAGCTGACTCTACAATTGAGTGAAATTCAGACGTTCTAGGTACAATTCTGAAGGAAATATTGAGCGTTGAAAATTAGTCATCTTTCACATTTCCTAAACTTTGATTCGTTATATCTCGATTTCTATGAATCGGAATTCTACGCGATTTGGTACAAACATAGTGTACTACTATCTCTACAATTGAGCGATATTTGGACGTTCTATGTAGAATACTGAAGGAAATATTGATGTTTGAAATTTAGTAATCTTTCACATTACCTAATCTTCGATTCGTTATATCTCTATTTCTATCAATCGGAATTCTACTCGATTCGACACAAATATAGACTGCAGCTGACTCTACAATTGAGTGAAATTCAGACGTTCTAGGTACAATTCTGAAGGAAATATTGAGCGTTGAAAATTAGTCATCTTTCACATTACCTAAACTTTGATTCGTAATAGCTCGATTTCTAGCGATCGGAATTCTACGCGATTTGGTACAAATATAGACTACAACTATCTCTACAAATGAGCGAAATTCGGAAGTTCCTGGTAGAATACTGAAGGAAATATTGAGGGTTGAAATTTAGTCATCTTTCACATTACCTAAACTTTGATCGTAATAGCCCGATTTCTAACGATCGGAATTCTACGCGATTTGGTACAAATATAGAGTACAACTACTATCTCTACAAATGAGCGAAATTCGGAAGTTCCTGGTAGAGTACTGAATGAAATATTGAGGGTTGAAATTTAGTCATCTTTCACATTACCTAAACTTCGATTTGTTATATCTCTATTTCTATCAATCGGAATTCTACGCGATTTGGCACAACCATAGTCTACAACTATCTCTACAATTGAGCGAAATTCGGACGTTCTAGGTACAATTCTGAAGGAAATATTGAGGGTTGAACTTTAGTCATCGTTCACATTACCTAAACTTTAATTCGTTATATCTCGACTTCTAACGATCGGAAGTCTGCGCGATTCGGTACAAATATAGACTACAACTATTTCTACAATTGAGCGAAATTTGGACTTTCCAGGTTAAATATAAAAGGAAATATTAAATGTTAAAATTTACTTATCTTTCACATTTGTTAAGCCTGGATACCAGATCGGTAGGTGGACGTAATGCTCCACGGAAAAAATAAAATTTATTTTAGTTAAAAAGGTCTATTTTATTGTTTTATTGCAAGCTGAGTTGATGACGTGTGAGATGCTGATTGCTTTTAAATAATTCTAATTACAATAAAAGTTTTATTGTAGTTTTTTTTTAAGTTCGAGATTGGATGCAAAAATTTTGCAGTCTGATAATTAAATAAAAATGTTTATAATAAAAGTTAAAAGAAGAATATAATGAACCACTTTCTGCCATTAATTACAATCGAAAAGAAAATGGTAGATGTTGTGTTCGGTCATGTTTGAGTAGTTTTGCAAACAGTAATGGTGGGGGACTAGAACATTTGTTTTCTTATTTATGTAACCGTTAAACGTTATTATCGTCTATCACCTAAACTTTGTGAACACCGCGTTCTTTGTAACAATAGAAAGTAAAACTAATACAGACAATCTGTGAATGACAAAATGAAAAATTTAAACTGTAACTTCTACTAGATCTTTTTAGACCACTATACATTGAACAAGGTAACCAAACTCCTGAGGACGCCCTGTGAAACCTGACCATTCACTATCGTTCAGTTACCCGAAACTAAACTGAAAACGCCATTCATGCGTACATAAAAAGAAGATATAATGTCAATACAATTACTGAATATTCAGAGCGTTAAGCTTCTTATGCTAGCTGACATTTTCATGGAGTTAGATAAAGATGGAAGGCAATAGATCTTTGTAAGTGGAGCCTCTGAAGTAGTGTAGTTGAGAACTTCAGTAAAAACCATCATTTTTGTGTACATTTTACACTGTTAACTGGCAAATTCCAATATCTATTGTTATCAAATCGGACGGATTAACTACATATCATTTTTTTAATGTCTGTTCAAACTATTGTTAATTCTTACGTTTCTAAAACAAAACGTAGTGAATTTTTTTTTAAAAAAAACACAAGTTTCTGAAGTTCAGTTTATTTCGCTGATTTAGCACGCATGTTCTTCTGGGGTATCCCTGGTTGGTTTTGGACTTCTATCCAACTTCAGGGATATATTTATCAAAATACACTTGCTGACTTGAGTCAGAGACTGTGTGAGCGAACATTTTTGATTTCTTTAAATTCAAGGCGCTTTAAAAACCGTTATCATTGGTTTCCGAGGCCTTTTTTTTCTCGAACTCGTTAAAGAGAACGGACAGTGGGCTGAAAGAGGGTTTTAGAAAGAGAAAAATCTAAGGATTGGCCACTGGATTCGAATCCAGGGTACCCCGAATTTGTTATTCATAGTGTAACCCCAAATATCTAAAGAATTTAATGGTTATGATCGAAATTTTTAAAAATACATTTTTTTTTATTTGTTCCAAAAATCAGCATCCAAGCAAATATATTCTTAACTCTACTTAGAGCTCCGCTAAGTTGAGCACATTTTGATTACCAAATTTCCATGCTTGCATCGTTTCAAAAAGCCAGAGCCCAGATTCTAAGTTTTAGCACTAAATTTATTAGGACTTGCTTACCTTGTTAATAAATAAGTACAGTGCAAGACAGAAACACTAGTGAAGATGACAGGTCTTCTCTAAACTGAATATTTATTTATTTAATAAGCCGTGTTAGGATAAAACATGTCAGTTTTTAATTTGGGGATTAGAGCGATAAGTAAGTTCTCGACTTATTTATTAAGCCCTTCACAACCTGCTAATTCCAAAAGTTTATTGTATACTTAGAGAAAATTTGTATTTTCTTCGCATATTTTGCATATTTTTGTAATTAACAAAAGAATAACGCACAGATCTAAACTCGTTAAACGAAAATCCTTCCTTTCGAAATTGGTACCAACCCTCATTTAACATCATATTCATTTTTCTTCTTTTTATTTATTTTATTATTTATAATGTAAATTTTATATTTTTGAATATAGTCCTTAAATAAATAAATTATTAAATTACACGTTTGCAAAAAATCGTACTGAATTTGATGATTCTAATCAGTTATATTCTTATGGTAAGTGAATTCCTTTCATAATGGGGACGCTGTTTTGAGGCCTACTTTTTTGCAAATAAGAAATTTCTGTATCCATTTTTTGAAATAACCACCATTCATGCCATAGTATACCTTTCGAAAGGTGTTTGTATGTAGATGCTCTTCATGAATAGTGCACGTTTTAAACTTATATAATATTTTTGAGAAAAATGAAGTCTAAAGTTTTTGGAAAAAATTAGAAACTTGCTATTCCTTATGTTTGGGCCACAAAGTGAAATACTTGTTATTATTATTTTGGAATATAAATTAGCTTATTTAAAAGGAAATTTAACCTTATTTCTAATGAGCTTATTGAAATTGCTGTAGCTTTAATAGTTTGAGAAATATAGACCAATGTTTGCTAAAAAGTAGTAATAACTTGAAAAAACATAAAATTAAAAATATCTATAAAACGGAGCAGAATTGAGCCGTAGTTTATATAGATTTTTCTGTGGCAAATGATGCCCAGAATTGCAGAGCCCGTAGTAACGGTAGTCTTATGCTGAAAACCCTGTATAGAATGTTGTTGCACTCGAAAAAATACAGATTATCAAATAAGCAAAGCTTTTGGGTTTGATGAAAAAACATGATGAAACAAAATAAAATTTAACAAGTTAATATGAAGAAAGACTAAATACACTTGAGTAGGATATCATAAATAAAAACTAGGACGAGCTAGTACCACTTGCGTCGTCAGCCTGTTCAGGCTATTTTGTGTGGGTACAATTGGCCACTTCGTCCTGTTAGGAGCCTTCAGGCTGTACGCCGAGTTAATCACTGCTTCCTATATTCATTTCTGTCTGAACAGGGATGTAAAATCTTTCTAAATCCTCCACATTGTGAAAATATGGTGGCTAATTCACTAGCGCTTCTCTCGTTGGATTTAAAAAAGATGCATTTCAATTCTCTTTACTTATTACATAAATGTTCGTGATAATTGACAAAGCATCTAATTCTCCTTTTTTTTAAATGTTATTTAGATTTATATTCACACATTTCTTTGGAATACCAATTTTTCAAATCCATGATCTAAAAATTCGAGGTTTTAATTATATACAATTATGCACATTTTTCGTCGTGCCATTTTAACATTGAAAGCTGCACAAAAATATGCAGAAGACTGCATAATGCACTACCAATTGGCCCAAGGAAGAATAGTTCAAATTTTATTATTTTTTCAATAAAATGCTATATAATGAGCAAACCATTCCATTCTTATCTGATCTGATAATATTTGGCTTTCATAGATTCTACTCTACTCCTTATCACAATTCTCGGATTTCACAGCTTTCAAGCATTACCTTATCGTCTGAATGATGTTACATATCTCTAATGTCACTAGAATCCCGTTTGTTGATTATTACTTGAAGTTGCTATTGTTAATAAGTAGATTTCATATTCTCAATTGACGTTTACGTTACGAGTCCTCTGGAACACATAAAAGTTGTTTTTACTAAATCCGTGTCTGTCCACCAAACTTGATACTAGATATAGCTGCACCCAAATTAGATAGACACTGTCGATGTTTTGACCGTTTAGTTAGCAGACTGTTCAGAGAGGACTTGAAGAAGTAATAACTCCTTTTTTACTCTGTAGAGTCGAACTCACAATTACATTAGCAATTCTGAACTTCATCTCCAAGAAACCTACACAATGTGTTTTGATTCATATAACTTCGTTAGCGATTAAGGCAGTCTTGAACTCTCATTCAGTCCTGAGGTTTCAGCCTACAAAGCCGAGCCGACAAAGAATAGCCTGCGTAGGTATTTTTCAGGAAGTGGCAGGAATAGCCATGTCAGAAAGGATGAAGAGCCTCATTTGGCCGAAAGGTTGTAGAAGATTATGCACATAATTATCTGCTGGAGAACGAAATGATTTAACGTTATTAAAACGTTTTATTACTATCAGTGTAAACAAACTTTTAAGGATAACTTAATTAGATTTTTTTATTCTAATGTTAATTACTTTGAAGTGTGCACATCAAAGTAAAAAATATGGAAAATCATTCATTATAAGAGAGAAATGTGTATTTTTTTAATTACAACTCGAGGATGTGAATGAACATATATTTTTTACAATTCTAATTAAGATTTGCATTAGTTAACTTTATTGCTTTTCATTACGGATGTAAACGACGACTATTTTATTTTTTTATTTCTTTAAAGTTTCACTGCTAACCCGATCGTTATAACTTTTAATCGTTACCAGTTCCAAGTTAATAACAATTTGGTTAAATTATCTTTAAAGAATTTAGAAATTTGTTTCTTGACTTTGATTTGTTACATTGTCTTTAGTTAAGTCAAACTCGTTTTAGATTTGATCTACTTTATTATTTATGTTGGATTTTATTTCTCTATTCATACAAATTAAATTTTGCTTATTTATATAAAGATGATCTCTGCTTGGCTCGTAATAAGTTTATTTTTGAGACAGATTGTAAGTGAAATAAAATATATTTTCTATCTTAATTGGCCATTATTTCACTAAATTTGGTAAAGAAAGTTCCAATTTCAATCTCTATTGATTGGAACATTTTTAATGGCTGTTTTATGCAGTAATTATTTAGCAATATTTTGTTTCCAAATTTGGATACTTCTAAAGCTCAAGTAACATCAATTTTCTAAATTCAGAAATCTATCTAACCTTCAGTGAGTGTCCTTTTTATCTAGAATCATAATTCATCTTACAATTACTGGAAAATTTAATATCGAATACTTGAGGGATGTTCTTTCACTAAAAACTCGTTACGCTTGAGTCAGTATCACTTGAACTCAGTGATTGAAAAGTACTTTTTTATTATTATTATTATTTAAGGCGCGTCAACATCTGAGATTTATTGGCGCCCAGAGTTTTTTTTTTTCAGTGCACCATCGGCCTCCGGACAGTGTTCTCTCGTTACAACACAACACTGTCCATCGCCGGATGTAAGAAGCTCCCTAGGGAGAGAAAATCTAAGGGTCAGCAGCTGGATTTGAACCCAGGACCTCCGCGGGGGAATCCAATACGCTAACCGCATAGTTAATCTCTTCCCTACGTGAAAAGTACTCTTCCCTCACTATATATAAATAAATAATTATTTTATATCCATTATCTCTCTCTCTGTAAAAAGTGTTATTATCAGAATTATCGAATTAAAACTTTGATGGTTAACAAAAGTTAAGTAAAATGATAAATATGGACTTTAAACTAAAATATCTTGACTTACAACTTCGCACAAGATTTAACTGGAGTCTACCACCAAACAAATACCGAAACCAAGTCGGGCCTACTAAAGTCTCAGACAAATCCTGTGATGAGACGAATGAAACCACTGTGCATCAGATTTACCAGATGTCTATCTTCAACTTTTACGCTTGTCCTGTGTGGACAGAGAAATTAAAACTGCCATAAATAAATCGCAGTTATCTCAGAAATTAAAGAACTACGATTCACCTTGAGAGCACCATAGTTAAAATGAAATTAACTAATGAAAAAGTGGAAATAAGAACTAGAAGTGCCCTCAATTGAAACCGTCTTTGCTAGGACAGCACCCATATTCTTAGAAGCTAGACAATATCACCAAGTTGGACTGGAAATTGACTGTAAACGACTTGCTACAAGATAACCAATTGATTCTTACCAGCACATTTCGTACAATATTTTGTAGTTAATTTTGTCAGGCGAAATACTGGGGAACAAAAAGGTATTTCTACTTCTTTGGAATCAAACGCGGGGTGATTGTTTTGTTCTCTAACTTTTTAATTAATGTACCCGATAATGAATAGGTTTTTCTGCACAATGCAGGACTCGAAACAGAAGAGTGAATTAGTATGAATTACTTTGACTGGATTGGACAGGTTTTCGAAGAAGACTAACCTTGAGTAATAGATCCATAAAAGTGAAAGTAAAAGTAATGTATACGGTTTCAGGAGAGTTTTAATCCAACTCCTGATCAAGTTTCGAAGATGACATGCTTGACTCAGATTTCTCTCAGTAACACATTAAACGAACTATCCGGCCAAGAATCGGGAAAATGAATCCAGATATGCAGCATATCTTAAGCTTTGTGGGCCTCGCCTTAAACCGCTCAGTATTTGTCCATGTTACTTCTTTCAAAAACGATTTAGACTCTGCCTTGAGTTAGCTAGATGAATTTGAGGTCGCTTCGAACACTGGAGTATTTGCATAATACGTTCTAGTACAAAGTATTAGATTATTAATCTATGCAGTCGTGCTGATTAGTGTAATTATAGATAGTACCGTTGCTACGTAGAGCTAAGGGTGGACTTCCTAATGAAAATTCGAGGAATGACAAAGCGTTATAAGAGAATTAAGCTACCGGAACAACACCATGACAGGCGTTCCTCTTCAAGAGAGTTAATAAAATACATAATAGTCGGCACCTAGGGTTACTAAGAAAAATTGCCTTGTCATTGGATCCCTGCTGGTCACTAGATCAACATGACCTGGCTTGAATTATTCTTCTAAATTAGATATATTTTAAAGGAAGCGAACAAGGAAAGCGTTTTTCTTTTATAGATCGTTGAGGTGAGTTGGACAAAACATTGGCCGCCATTGTGAGAGATATGCTGCGAGACTACTCAACCACATCCGCTTGAAAAAACTTAATCTAAGAATAAAATATTTGAAAAATAAAATTGCGAAAACTTTTCTTTTAGCTACAACCTTCTTCAATTTCTTTTATATTATTTATTTAAAATTTCAGCTATAAATGTCGGTCTAAACTACGCATTACTTATTGTATAAACAGGTAAATTTTAACCTCTTACATTTATCCATAAAAACGCTTTTGAAAAGCAGATATTCTTTTGGATTTGAGAACCATATTGATTTTAATGTATGATTCAACTCTTTCTGAGTTATCAACACGAAAAGCGCTCATAATTTTAATGGTATAAGATACTTAGAGAAATAGAAACTATGTTCTTTTGAACCTATCTGTTTCTTCGAATCCTAACCGGGTATATGGGTCAATGACCACGCACAAATAGAATTGAAATCGTGGCCTAAATTAAGGCCCAGTTACTTACTGCCAAGGGTGCCAATATCTGCTTCAACCATTTCTTGTAAGCTCTCCTTTTGTGTTTCAGATTAATTTTTAGCAAATTTATTTGTGGTATATTTAGAATTAGTCTGATAGTCATTAGAAAATGATTTGATTAAAAAGGCTTCAAAAGAGTGTTGCGACAGTTCGAAAAGTTTTAATGTAGTCAAATAGAGTTGCTGGCAATAGAACAAAAGATTCTGCGAATAGGCTAGCTGATGAGTATACTTGTTAATGAAGTATCTGAGAATCTTGAGGATTCACTTCGACTGCTTTACATTCGAGACCATCTCTGCCGCTTAAAAGATATCAGAGAAATTACTAATCAAAGAACTTATAATGAAGAAAGGCTTACGTTGGGTTAAGGCTTTCCGTATATTCCAGTGTACAGACTGGTACAACCTCATTTCTTGGCAGAAAGTAAGTAGATACGAGCAATAAAGTTGTTATCAGCTATTTGATGGCAAATCTGAAGCCAGAGATTTCGGTGGACATATTTGAATGATTTAAGTAAAGTAAAAGTAAAGTGATTGCCTACTTTTTTTCAGGCTGGCTTTACGTCGAACTACCAATTAGGTGTAGTGGACGGAGGGACTAGCAAACATACTTTACTGTAAATTTCTTTTATTAACCTTTAAATAAAAATCCAAGGCCTAAGACCGGGAATCGAACCCAGTACCACAGTACATATTAGCTTTACTGGCCTCGTCTATAACCGCTCGGCTATCGTGGCGTCTATTTGAATGATTAAAATTGAGGTCCCCGATTTTAGGGCTAGGTCAAGATTTCAATTTCCTAAATTTTTATTTAGTAAAGAATTTTTATTATTAAATTTCCTCCTTTGCATTATCCGGAAGTATGTTATCATAAATTTTGACAGAAAGTGGAACCTTTAATCATTTGCTAGTTAAAATGTAAAAGTATTTTTTAAAAATAACCAGTTACGATAGTAATTTCTGCAAGTATTTTGTCGGAAAGTAGTTTTTGCAAGGTAGAACTCGTGCGTAGAGGGAGGGCTTAACGTGCACTGACCTCATACATTCACTGCACGTGTATAACTCAATTCTTACTTCCTCTGCCTTCTTCATGTCCTGCTCTCCTGCAATGTACAACATTAAAATATAATGTGTTAATTGTTCACCTGTACCTTATAAACTAATACTCAGTTTGCAGTCTTAAAACTTTTCTAATAAATTCATTTCATTTTTCATTTAATGTTTAATTGAAAACAATAATAATTGAGCAAGTAAAAGGGAAAGTGCAATTACGTATTAAATCATAGAGTGATGACGCGTAGATCATGGGTTCGAATCCCAGTGCCAACTAGATTCTCTCTTCCTAGAAGCTTCCTAGATCTCCTGGTTTGGCCAGAGTTTCCTAAAAAGCATTGACCGACCAGTGATGAGTTCTAATCCTCTACTTATAATTCACTTCACTCTTGATTCGCATCGCCGATAAAGATCTTATGTTACATTTGTCTCAGATTACGCAAAAATATTTGGGCAAAAACAAAAATGGATTTTGATACCTTATCTAAAAGTTTTTTTCAGAATTTATATTAATTTAAAAACTTAAAAATTTTCTATTCAAATAAGCCTTTTCCGACTGTATAAAAGTACATGAATTTTTCATTAAATTTAAGACAATTTTTAAGAATCTATATTTTGAGTTGCAGTAGAAATGTAGTATTTGTTTTTTTAGTAGTATATTCACCTGTAGTAGTGGTATGTGTTTTACGTTTTTAAAAATATGAGTTTGTAACAGTAAGATGTATTTTTATTCTTTTCTTGTCTTTGTAAAATGAGTTTACGTTAAGCATTTTATTTTTTAAAGAAAGATTTTCAGTTATATTCTTTATATTTTTAATTCTTCTTTAATTTATCTTTGTTACAACTGCAATGTTTTAGAGAAGGTTATCATTTATAAATTAAGTTAAAAGTGTAAGTTTATTTTATCTTATTGATTGGCAACACAACTCTTTGTAACGACGTAATGTTTTATACAGTAAATAAATAAATAGAATAAAAAAACTTGAATCTATTTTTAAATCTTGTATTGAAGTTCACAAGTGCAACAACTGTTGCAACAAGAGAACGCGATACAAGATAAAAATATCAGGAATATGGATAGGAGAAGGCACCCAGCGCTGTCACTCCATTAACCTGCTCTTACAATACTGTTCTTATGAAGAGAGTAGATCGCGGGGCCATCTTCTCTTCAATCTCCTTAGAGGATTACCTGGTAATGTGGAAGAAGATAGGTGTTCTATGAGAGGGGTTAGGTTGAGCTCAGCTGTAGAGGAATGAAATTTGAAGAAACGAGTGTTAGCAAGATCTTTAACGAAAGGGATTTTGAGATCATTAATGATGGTGAGGTTAGATACATAGAACGGAGCATTAACTAGTTTCCGAAGTACGTATTTTTGACTGTAATGCCTGGAGGCGTAGTGAGTTGGAACGCTTTGTCGATCCCCATACTTCGATGCCGTATGACCAATTAGGTCGCAGTAGCAGAAGGTCGTTTTTGTCAAGTAGTCTGGCGAGAAGTTTTGTAGCGTTGGTTAGTTTTTTGTCTTTTCAGCCTAGTATGGGGATTGGCCGTAATTAGAATACAAAATGATTATATGTTTGTGGAAAAAATTTCTGCTGAAACAATGATAAAGTCAAATATGAGCGGGCAATATAAGATCTCTACCTCGGTTCTTTATGATGGACCTGAGGTATGATGAACCTGTTGTCCCTTTACGGTTTGCTGCAAGGTGATAAAGGGAGATTGTTTGGAAGAGTGAGGGTAAGCAAATGGCCAATGGAGTGTTGATATCCATATCTTCTCAGCACTTCCCGAGTCCAATCCTAAGGGTTACAAAAAAGAGGTGACTATGTCGAAGACACTTAGCTTCCAAGATGATGGGCGTTTCCGCGGAGTAATCTGCTTTACTTAGCTAATGCGTTCCTAAGAGGGCATTTAGATCTGCCACCTTCTTTTATGTTGCTTCTATTGATGGAGTTTGGTTTTAAATATTCATTCAGGAATAGATACGCCATTAAAGTGCCTAAAGGCAGTAGTTTGAAAGAAAAAATTTTAAGAAATGAGTTTTAGTAAGGTCGTTAATGAAAGGGATGTTGAGGACATTATGAATGGTGAGCTTAGAAATATAGAATGGAGCGTTAAGAAGTTTTCGAAGTATTTTTGACTAGTAATGGCTGGAAGCGCTTTAATTGATTAATAAATTTAAATTAATGAAAATAAAATTCAAATTGGATCTAGGACTCGTTTTAAAAAGAACAAAATAAAACAACAATAACACATAATTAATTCTGTTAACCCAGTCTTTGATTATTGGAGAAATAACATCAGTAAAAAGGTCTCTAATCTGTTAATTGTGAATCTACTTATAAATATGTGCGCAAAAAAATAAAATAAATACATTGTTATTTGCGTTAAAGATTATGGACAAGATAGCCAAGTAAAAACTCGACGGGGTATCAGGTTAGTGACCTTACGCAATCATAATTCGGTTATCAGCTGATTTTAGCACAACCATTGCTGATTTAAGAACAAATATCTAGGGGGGGTGCAGGATGTGTTTGTTAGCAATAAATATTATCTTATTTTTGGTGGACAAGATGGGATGATTCTGTAATAAGGCCTTCATCACGCAGAAACATTCTTATTGAATCTATATTTCTATATTATATTTAATTAATAAATATTTTATTTTTTTTTTGTTCGTTAAGTTCCAGCAATCTTAAAGCTTTAAGTAAAAATAATGACCACCTTTCTCTCCATCTCCATCTATCTAATAAAACAGGTAGAGTTGGCCGAGTTTATAATCTGGAATGAGACTCATATTTCTACCTATTTCTTTAAGAAGGCATCGCTCTCCTCGGCTTATTGGGGATAATCAGTTGAAAGATTTTTAATTAAGTAACGTTCCCTGTCAAACTATATTTATGGTATCAAGTTATTTATTAATCACATTTATAGAGAAGTTTACGTTATTTTTTATTTATTTTTATTTTTTAAGTTTTATATCCTTATTGTAGGTCATAAAATCGTTTTAAAAACCGGTAAAATAACTTGTTGATTTTTTTTTTTAGCTATAAATTTGCAAGTATAAATTTTGTTAAATTATAATTGAAGGTGGGATATTTCTAGTTCACTCTTTGAAGTGCATTGCCGCAACAAAGAATGTGAATTCTTTTCTACGAGGGTCGTTTGAAAAGTCCGTGCAAAGTCAGAGAGATAGCACTACTGGCGCGTATCGAGGTTATGTTTAGCTAGTAGCATCTCTTGGAAGAACACACACCAAGTTTCAGCCAGATCGGTCTATTTCTTTGTGTTTGGCATTCGTTTGAATCGAGGAAGTCGAGTGATTTTCAAAAAATGGACGAAAAAGAATTTCGTGTGTTGATTAAACACTACTTTATGAAAGGCAAAACGCCTCAAGAGACTAAAGAGAAGCTTGATAAACATTATGGTGACTCTGCACCTTCGATTAGAACAGTTTATAAGTGGTTTCAAAATTTTCGGTGTGGCCATATGGGCACAAGTGACGCTGAACGTTCTGGTCGCCCTGTTGAGGTTACTACTCCAGAAATCATTGATAAAATCCATGATATGGTGATGGATGACAGAAGAGTGAAGGTGCGTGAGATTGCTAGTGCTGTGGGCATCTCGAATGAACGGGTACATAATATTTTGCATCAACATTTGAACATGACAAAGCTATCCGCAAGATGGGTGCCGCGATTGCTCACGCTTGACCAAAAACGAAATCGTGTGAAGTGTTGCAAGGACGGTTTGCAGCTGTTCCAGAAGAATCCGCAGGACTTTAAGCATCGTTTCGTCACTGTAGATGAAACATGGATACATCACTACACTCCTGAGACCAAAGAACAATCTAAACAATGGGTTACCAAGGGGGAATCTGCGCCAAAATAGGCGAAGACAGTTCCTTCGGCCGGAAAGATTATGGCGACTGTCTTTTGGGATTCGCAAGGAATAATCCTCATCGAATATCTGGAAAAGGGTAAAACTATTACAGGTGCATATTATTCATCGTTATTGGACCGTTTGAAAACCGAGCTGCAAGAAAAACGCCCACGATTGGCCCACAAAAAAGTCCTTTTCCATCACGACAACGCACCAGCTCACACCTCAGCAGTTGTGGTCGCAAAATTAAAGGAAATAGGGTTCCAACTCGTTTCACATCCCCCCTATTCTCCAGACTTGGCTCCCTCGGACTACTATTTGTTCCCCAATATGAAGAAATGGCTGGCGGGAAAAAGATTTTATTCAAATGAGGAGGTGATTGCAGAAACGAATGGCTATTTTTCAGACTTGGACAAATCCTATTATTCGGAAGGGATCAACAAACTAGAGCAGCGTTGGACGAAGTGTATAAGCCTAAAAGGAGACTATGTTGAAAAATAAAAAAGGTTTACCCCAAAAAATTAAGTAGTTTTTATTTTTGCACGGACTTTTCAAACGACCCTCGTATATATAACGGAAAAAAAATATAAAAGTCATTTCATTGCAACCCAATTTAATATCAAACATACTCTGGGTTTGACGAACATATTCGTCATCACTTAATTTGCACGACGCACCTAGGGGACAGATTTTCCAACAAGGCCAAAACAGTTAACTGGTTAAAGCTTTGTATGGTAAATGCTTACTTATAAATGCACCAATTTTATTTTAGAATTATTTTCCTGAAAAAATTATTTTAAATAAAGACATTTCTACATAGTTTATTTAAGTAAACCATTTTTTACAGTGATGGTTCTTTACTTATTTTCTCGAAAACCAACTCTGATTTTATTAAGCTTGGTATAAACAGTACAGAATTTAAGCTAAGCAAAAGATATCTTGAAGAGTGAGCTCTTATAAGTCGACTACTAGTAGTGAATAGTATTGACAAAAGAAAGAAATGTGTTAGGAGCTCCTACAAGGTTGTGTTTTCCTGATCTTCACAGCACTGACAAGAAAAAGTAGATAGTTTAGTGTTGGGTGGCCCCCTACACAGTTGGGTTATACAGCCAGCGCATACACCAGAATGTTTTCAAGACTTATAAGCTCCCCCTCCCCCAACATCTAGCGCTCCTTGTCACTTAACTGTGCGCTCTCTCTCCTGTAAAGGTCATCCACGTAATCATTTTGACTATAGTATTTATTATTCCTTAACTTTTGAATTATTTTTTATTTTTTTAAATTTAATTTATACAATTACAGTAGCTAAATGAATAACTATAATAAATGAAACCCGTCTTACTTTTGAACTTCGTGTAACCAACCGTACAGCTACTACATGACTGGTGGCTATAAAATATATTTCTTTAAATCTAGTAAACTTTACAATTCTAAAGCCATTAGTCTTACTTTGTAAGTCTTACAGTGTGTCTATAACTCCTGCCAACATTACTTTTTACTCTATTTTTATAAGATTTAACGATCAATTATCTTTTTATTAAGTACAGGTGTTTTATTTTTACCGTTTTAATTTAATATCGTACGCTGTAAGCATTATTTTTACCTACTGCATTTACCTGAAATTTAATTTATATTAAACATTACTTTCTACGTTTACACATTAAACATATTCGTAATTACTTTAACGCCTTGTTTACAAGGAAAGCCAAAAAAACAAAGTGCAACGCTCTATGGACGATTAAGAAAAGACTTGGGAATTGGTAGACTTAATCACGCGTCCAAAACTCAGTATTTGAACAATTCTACGTCGTGCCCTGAGACGTTGTGTCATTGATAGCTCCTTCGACTATAACTTTGATGGATGGTCACTGTAGAATCTGCTTTCTATCATAATCTCTTGGTTAAAATCAAATTCGATGATTCCATGGAATTCAGAAACTTCGCAAGGTGGACTTACTTCCTCCAGTGTTTCGGAATATTCACTTCGTGAATGATACTTCAGCTGTGGTGAGTTTCCTGAAAAGCAACCCAAGTTTCACTTAGATTGGCTTACAGTTTTCCCTCAGTTTCTGGCGAGTGGTAAACTAGTGGCTGGAAACATAGTGGAGCGGCGAGCAAAGCGGCGATGATAGTTGCTTCAGAACAAAGAACAAAGTTTAGTCGCCTTTCCCCTTTCGACGAAACAAGATGAAGGAACTATTTCTATATGAAAATTCTTCCTTTAAAATTTGGTATTTACAAAAGCTTAGTAACAGGAGCTGCAGTGTACATGATATAAACAGGACTAGACATGTACATGGTGAATTCCATCACTTGTACCAACAACTTGGGGAGCATCCTGGCAAGTTTCATGCGTATTTTCGAATGTCTGTTTCAACATTTGATTACATACTAACCTGTGTTGAAGGCATGTTAATCAAGGGCGAATTTCCAATTGTAACCCCATTAATCCTGTCCCATTTCTTACCCAACACAAATCGGTTGTGATGTAGAGGATCCTTTTGGTCCCACAGAGGTTTATTTTAAAAAAACTACACCAATAAATGCAGCAATATCTATTTCAACATTGTAAATTGAGCGCGATGAGAGCGAAGAAATCAAACATGTCACAACACGTTGCTCTACTCTCTCTCTTGGTAGCGTTGCTCTATCTTCGCTTTGCTCCCCACTATGCACGGTCCCATATGTTAACTTGTTTGTTTTCGCCGCTTTGCTCTTCGCTATCATCGCCGCTTTGCTCGCCGCTCCACTATGTTTCCAGCCTAATGCACCCAGCTCCTAGTATACTTACACCTTAAAGATATTATCTTTGTAATCTGATAGTTCAACTGATTTGTTCAAAAGTCTCCTTTCACATTAGTGAACCCATTGGCCAATTCTGGAGCACCATTTACTTCTTAAGAAAGCAATGGGGACCCACTGAGGACTTGGATATGAGGTCTAGTCCTACTCAGTAGATGATTTAGAAAGATGTGAGTGGCGACAAGCTATTAGATTTCAATTTAGAATTCAGTAGAGATCTAGTAAATCAACCAATGACAAATACTTTTTATAGTTCAATCTCCATGCAGTTCTATAGGTTGCTATTCACCAGTCAGCCCGTTGTTATGAAAGAAACTTCAACCATAATTGAAGAAGGAAGTCAGTAGATAATGAAAGGTTCCCTGTGTTCTCTCTCACATCGTATCCCCTCACAGTTCACCTCCTAGTATGGAATTGTTAGAACAAATCGGTAATTCGTGTGAGGTAGAGTCCGCTCGCTGTACGTGTGTGGGTTGGAATTGTCACATGACATTGTAGCCAGTTGTTTGCCAGTCAGTAGCCAGCGTGGTCGCTCTAAGTGTTTTGCTCCCATTATTATATATATAATGTACTCTATAAACACGTAGTGAAACAGCTCCACGACCGCGACTAATAATGCCTGTAATTTTGACGTGGATTTTAGCCGTTTTATAAACTTTATACTTTATATATTTATTTATAAATAATAATAAAGTTAAAAAGGTTTACAATGGAAATTATTATTATTAAATTTAATTTCAGCTGCCTTAACTTGCCGCTCGAAGGTTCACAACATCACGGTTGGCGGCTAAGAAACAGGAAAAGGAATTTGATGGAATTTCGATCTTTAATAACCATTAAATAAAATCTAAGATCAGACCCGGGAATCGAACCCCGTACAGCACAAATACATCTTATCTTTGCGAGCAGCGCTTCTAACCGCTCGGCTACCGTGGCGCCTAATTAGTGTGTCTGTAAAAGTAGATAATGTGCAATTAACAAAAAAATGAACCAACAGGCTGTGCCAATGAATAATGTTGAAATTTAATGACTGTTCAACTGGTTTGAATCGTGTTCCTTACATCAAATAACTTTAAATATTTATTAAAAAAATCAATGAAACTGATTTTCTTTCTAAAAAACAACCATTCTGTTCTTCAATCAAACGAATCGGAACTATTTTATCTGAATAGTTTATATTTATTTCACAAAATTATTATGTAATAATTATTAAGGTAATTTGATTTTTCAAGCTACTCTGTAAATGATTAAATAATATAATGTTGAATGTTGGATGGTATAGTGAAATATTATGGAACGGGCGTTAAATCGGCCGCGAGGGTCCAAACTACTTCACGCTTATTTCATACCAATTTCGGGTTAGCTTAAAATCTGATCTGTACAGTTCACTGTAAGTTCACTAAGTTGTTCTATAAATAGATAATAATAATACTTGATAAGTTTATCTTTTTCGTCTATGATTAGAGATAAATAGACGGATAAAATTATCATTAGTTGAACACATTGGTGTTTCAAAAATATAATTTGGTCCGTGTTCAAGAAGTGTTCAGGTCTTTTTATTTTCTTAATTGAAAATTATTATTTAATTATGTTAACAGCATAATATTTATCTTATTTGCTGTTTCATCCAGTTCTGAAAACTATCCATACATCGCGTTTTTACTATATTGTTATTGTTAAGAAGATAAAAGTTAGGATTGAACTAGCGAAGATTCGGTCAAAATGAAAAACAACAACGCCGTCTTTACGCCAACGTTTCCTCAAATTTACTGACTTCCTCAGGGCGTGGTTATGTGGGTTGTTAAAGATGGAGTTATTGTTTGTTTATTTTGATCGAATCCTCGCTATTCAATCCTAACTATTAATAGTTTGTGGTCACTAAAAGTTAATACAAATTCATATGTTAAAATTATAGTTTTACCAAAAGTAAAAGAAAATTGCGATCATGCAGAGTTTTGAATCCGAGTTTTTAACACAAATATCCGGTTTATAAAAAAATCCATTTTGATAGTAATGACTCCAATTTTGGTTAAAAATGGAAAGATCATCATAAAAAATAAAGCATTGACGGAATCAATGGTCGCCTTTGAGTAAAAAAATCTTGCTGCTACAAAACAAGCGAGTAAATAATCAAAATGGTACATCAAAATGGATCGGAAACCGTTTTTTTTTTTTAAATTTTTTTTAAACATATTATTTATTATGTGCCACATTTATAAATCATAGCCAAAAAAGTTCTAGAATCTAGAAAAGATTAACAAACTAACGGAGGCAATTTCACTTAAGCGTGATTTCAACTTCCTAAATAATATCACTTTTTCCGTCACAATAATGGTTACCAAAAAGAAATACCAAAAACGAGACAGTAGATAATTTGTCTAAATGAAGTAAAATTGATTTATTAATGAATATAAAGTAGATATGTAAATTATTCATGTAAAGTGCTCATCCATTACCGATAAATAGTTGGGTGCCAGTAAGAAAGATAACTTCCTTGCCACTTAGAACTGGATCCGTTCTAATTTAGTGCAGATATTAATTATAAATATAGATATACATATGGTAGATTTAATGTAGGTAACTTCTGATTAATTATTACGTTAGTTTTTGTTTTTGTTAATTTTTATACTACAACTGATGCATTATTTTTATTTTATTATTTTCTTAAATACATAAATAACGGTGCATTCAGGACTCTCCGTTCTTAGTTCACAGTCTTGGAGGTCGTGGCGTTAGAGATTCAGATTGGCTTATTAGCTCTAGGAGAAAAACAAAAAATAAAATGCCTTGTGAACTGAGTTCAAGGTGTTCTAGAACCGAGAATTTATCTCAGGGATTCATTATAGGAGAGCTGCCTTGGAGGAAGCCAAGGATAAAAAGAAAGTGAGACCCATCTGGTCAATCGGAGGACGCGAAATTATTTTATTATACGAGGTTTGGCTATTAAATAACGAGACTGATGCTGCCACAGAAGAACTATCGACCTAACGACCGACAGCTGTGCAGCGTAAAGCCTTCTCTTTCGAATGCAGCGTCTCACACGTGTTTGAAGAGAAATCTGTCTGACCGGAACCGTCGTTGGTGTAAGAGGTGTTAGTTTCGTTTTGCCGAAAACATGATACTACACATGTAGTAGAGCAATGAATTGTCGTGAAATTTCACATGAAACTGGGTAAAACCTCTACTGAAACTTTTATTAAAAGAAGTTTATGGCGATGAATGTTAATCACGTGCGCGATTTTTTGAGTGGTTCAAGCGTTTCCAAGATGGCCGTGAAGACGTTGGAGATGATGACCGCCCAGGTCGCCCTTCCACGTCCAAAACGGATGAAAATATCGATTATAATTAATCAACATTACTACCGTGAGGTGCTTGCTCAACTCCGTATAAAGAGTAAGGAACAAACGACCCGATTTGTGAAAGAACAAGTCACGGGTTCTCCATCAAGACAACGCGCCGGCTCACACTGCATTGTCTGTTAAGACGTTTCTATTTAAGTACAACATCCCAGTTTTAGGCCATCCACCTTATTCGCCTGACCTGGCCCCATGTGACTTTTATCTGTTCCCTAAAGTCAAATCTGCATTAAAAGGAACACGATTTCAGTCCTTTGAAGCTGTGAAAGAAAAAGCGGCACGCGTCATGCAGGAGCTCAAAGAAAAAGACTTCCAGCACTGTTTCGAACAATGGTAAGTTCGCAATGGAGCGTTGTAGGGATAGGGGAGGGGTGTATATTGAAGGTGATAATAAATAAATATGTATAAATTTAAAATAAAATGTTTTATAACAATTGTCTCGTTATTTAATAGCCACACCTCGTATTATCCAGTTTCTTAACAGGTACGGCGGATATTTCGCCTTGAACCTTAACAGGATAGGGAAGAAAAAAAGGATCTTTATTAAGATCCTGGCTGTAAATTGCAATAAACTAAACTTTCAGCACTTATTCTGAAACTTCATAGTAGGTACTTATTGATTAAAATAATGAAACAAAAGAAACACTCCTTAACCCAAAAAAGGTTTAACAAGAATTAAAATCGCATAAATCCAGTCGACGAAGACATGGGAGTTGACGATTCGTAACAACTCACTGATTTAAATGAAAAGAAACTGATATTCACATAATTGTTTTTAAAAAGAGCTGTAATTATGAAAAATCTTATTTTTACTTAGGAGCTTCAAAGTCTACTGCCTCGCAAGAATAAGAGAAGTCTGATTGGTGGTTGTAGGGGAATATTGAAAGTGCTGTAGATGAGTGGGACGCCCCGTAAAAATACGGTCCTCGATTTCATCCATACTATTTTTTTAAACTGTGTGATCAGGAATAACAGGAACTTTAGAGCAGAAGTTTGGCCGAATGACACTGGAGAGTATCGCTGTTTCGCTAGAGCACAGTGACAAACTTCGTCAAAGACGAGCATCATTTGCAAACAAGAAGTAGATGTGTAGCCAGCGGATGGCAATATTTCGGAAGAAACGAACCACTTTACGCACTAATCACCTAAATAAATATTATGTATGCAAAGAGGACAGAACTTATCATAACAGAATAGGCCAAACTATGAGAATCTTTTAGAAGACTAGAAGATACGGCACTAAAAAAATGCATTTTAGTAACAATTTTTTTTATCTCTTCTGAGATGACTTCAAACTGGTAGATCCTTGAAAAAAGCATTTATTCTTTTAAATACCTTTCTCTTGCAATTTTATCTTGAAGCTGCTGCTCTTTTCTCTCTTTAGAAATATTTAACTCTATCTTAAGAAAACATTCAGTAATAACTTAATAGGAAATGTTTGACAGTTGGTAGTTTTACTCTTTTTTTAGTTAAAGTAATTAATGCTCTCTGGACCATTAGGTTAGAGTATCTGGTGAACTGGAAGTCAATTAGGAAGCCCAAAAGAAATATTTTATACAAAACAGGTTTCTGTGTTTTTTGAAAGTAATGAATATTGGGAATCTAAAATAACTGTATTGTTATAAATTTCTACTTTGGCTTCTCGATAAACTAGATTCTGGACTAATCCAGATTGAATTAATATGCATGTTGTGAAGTCACAAATCTTACGGCGCTTTTTTAAAAGAAACAAAACTGTCTTAACAGCGAAAGCCTGTTAAAAGCACAAACTGGCTTTCTTTTATCATTTATAACGAAGAATTTTAAGACTTCTAGCTGCCAGTTCATTTTGGAAAAGATTTTTTAAAAAAATTGTATTTTTACAATTTTTATAGAATAACATTTTTAGAATGGTTTCTTGAAAAAGGATATGAAGCTTGGCTTGTCCTGAATGAATTGTTTTCTTAGGCTGGAAACATAGTGGAGCGGCGAGCAAAGCGGCGATGATAGTTGCTTCAGATCAAAGAGAGCGACGAGCAGCGAGCAAAGAGTCGCACGCACATAGTGACGAGTTTAGTCGCGTTCTCCTTTTGACGAAACAAGATGGAGGAACTATTTTTATATGAAAATTCTTCGTTAAAACTTTGGTATTTACAGCAGCTTAGTAGTAGGAGCTGCAGTGTACATGATATAAACAGGACTAGACATGAACTTGGTGAATTCCATCACTTGTACCAACAACTTCGGGAGCATCCTGGCAAGTTTCACCCGTATTTTCGAATGTCTATATCAACATTTGATTACATATTAACCAGTGTTGAAGGCATGTTAATCAAGAAAAGACCGAATTTCAACCCCATTAATCCTGTTCCATTCCTTATCCAACACAAATCGGTTGTGATGTAGAGGATCCTTTTGGTCCTACAGAGGTTTATTTAAAAAAACTACACCAATAAATGCACCAATATCCATTTCAACATTGAAAATTGAGCGCGATAAGAGCGAAGAAATCAAACATGTCGCAACGCTTTGCTCTATCTTCGCTTTACTCCCCATAAGTATGCGCGGTCCCATATGTTAACTTGTTTTCGCCGCTTTGCTGTTCGCTATCATCGCCTCTTTGCTCGCCGCTTCACTATGTTTCCAGCCTTAGCAACGCTATCCTCTTTGTTCTTCGTAGAATGTTGAGAAGTGAATTATTTAACTGTGGTAATAAAACAAAATAAGAAGAAAAAAGAACGATAGAAATTAATGAAAATGACCAAAATTCAGCTCGTTGCAAATCTAACATATTTTTTACCAATGTACTGAAGACCCATTGGACGGATCGTCCCAGATCTGATATTTTTAATTTCTCTTACTGATGGTAATAGTATAAGTTTAAACAATATAACAATATCTTTACCAGTAATTCAGTAATTCAAAACATTTTTTTATCCTTGCCCTAAATTAACTAACTCTGCAAATTTTCTTCTTGTACAAGGGTTTGTAAAAAACGCCTATAATACAAAACTTACATAAAACTTTTAGACTTAATGAACAAGGTAATCTAATGTACACAATTCAATTTAAGCCTACTTAGCCTTTAGCGAGTAGCCTTTTCGGCTAATTAGAGTTGATCTTCTGAGTTGTTGAATCGATTACAGCTTCCAACTCTTGTACAATAAATCATTATTCCTGTTGGTTTAGTTTTTTGTTTTTAATTGGTGATTCGTTCATTTAAATTTTTTGAAATTTAAGCCTAAATTTAGTACAAAATTAGCTTAATTCATACGAATTAACTTCCTTGATGATTGATTAGTATGTACTACAAGTCACTATTCGCCAAAATCAATTGGTTTTTGAAATTGAATGATATTACTTTTTTGTTTTAAGTGGTAGAACTAGTTCAGAAGAACCTTTCAAAGTTTACGAACAGATCATACATCAATGTAAATAGGTCTATTAAATTGGTATATGTTTAGAGAAGACATCCCATCGTTAGTAAGTTCTCAATCAACTGTAAGTAAACAGCCTTAGGCTTGATGTATCCAATTTCTTTGTATGTAGCTGAGCCTGTATACAATATTAAGTAGTATTTTTGGTTTCTTAATAAGATAGATTTCATTATGTATAACTTATTTAAATTAGCGCTATTATTAATTATTTGCTGTCCAAAATTTTTAGTTTGTTGTTTAATTAGAAGAATCTAATTGGTTTGGAACGATTTTTGCGTATAGATTTAATGTAATCTCGTTAAAAGATCGTATTTTATTAGATCTTTATAAGATCACGAAGTATTTCGAGATATTGCTGCTAATAAGTTTCAAGATGGAGTGATTATAGATTCATTCAAAAATAGTTAAGACTATTGTAAGAGAAGTTATGCTATTATTTTGTGAAACATAATTTACATGTCCAGCAAGGCTAAGATAGGTTATATTGCGATTGTTAGATTTGAATTTTCTAGATTAAAATTTCAACATTTTATTGGCATTAATTTTCAAGAACTTGATTTAAAGTGTTACGCATGTGTATCCGCAGTAAACACTTCCGGTAATTCAGATAATCACCCAAATATGATGCAGAATACACCTAGTAAAAGGGGAAAGATTTGTGCGTTTTGAAGAGAGACCAGAATACGTATCATTTTATTGCCGTTTGTCCCAAGTTCTGAGTGGTTTTCGGCGGAACTGTAGTGGTTTTCGGCGGAAATGCAGTGGTTTTTGGCGGAAATGGTCAGGACTCAGTTTCTATTGTGTCTCAATGGTAACGACTGGCAGGGCATTATACAATTATACAATATTAGCACTAAAGTATAGGATGGAATTAGTTTTTGAGTTCAATTATTGAAGTAAGTTTAAGTTCAGAAGAATTTGTATTATTTTAATGTTTATCTTTAATTTTTTTATATGTTAAGGGAGACTTTTGTCTTAGTATTAGCAACATCTCGGCAGACGGACTGATGTCCATGCCTATATTGTTTGTAATGATATACAATAATATTATTTTATGTATATAGAATTGTTAATAAACATTATTATTATTAATATTTTTTAATGATTTAAGGCGCGTCATCATCTAAGGTTATTGGCGCTCGGAGCTTTTTCCAGTGCACTGCCGGCCTCCGGACAGTGTCCTCTCGTTGCAGACAACACTGTCCATCACCGGACAGTGAGCTGTAAGAAGCTCCTAGGAAGAGAAAATCTAAGGGTCAGCTGCTGGATTCGAACCCGGGATCTCCGCGTGGGAATCCGATACGCCAACCGCATAGCTAATCCCTTCCCTTATTATTATTATTATTATTATTAGTACTTCCAGTACATTTTTTTTTACGCCGAGTTGTTTGCTCGCTCTTTGTCTAAATCGCTGGTGGACCTGGAGCTACCCTGGTGCTGGAACTGGAGCTACTTCGGTCCTGAAACTGCTCTAAAATAATTCTCACTAGCATATTCTCTCACAGCTCCACAGTCCGGTGATGGATATGAGAGGGCACTGTCCGGAGGAAGGCAATCTGGTCGCCAATTATATGTTCATTTGCCTTTCATAAATAAACAAATAAAATGTATTTATATGATAAATATTATGGTAGACCGTATACTAAAATGGTATCTAGATATCCGCATTCGGTAGACTTGAATTATCAACTTCGGTTGACAAACTTGGCTGGATTTCTTTTAGCCGCCTAAAACCACCTTCCTGTCTAAAAAAAATTTGTCCACATTACGTGCTGTGTCTGTGTGAGTACAAGTGAAGGAAGTATTGTGTATAAAGTGATTAAAAATTTTAGTTACCATGTAAAATGCATACATTATTCATAGACGTAATAAATATTATTTATTTTTTTGTTTTTATTTTGCAGAAAGGCGGTCTGGTGTGGGGCGGAGGAGAAGGTGGCGGCGGGTCCGGAGGTACTGCCTCCGTGGGGCCGACCAACAGCCGTTGTGGTGCCGGGCCCGCCCCACAACAAGGACAGGGCCTGGTACATTGGATGTCCGTCATGGCAGAGCACATGAACACCGTCGCCGCACACGATTCAACACCTGTCCATTATATGTGGAACGGAGGAGTCGAGGTATTTATTATATATGCCTACCTTTCTTCTATCTCACTTTATTTATTTATTTAATCATTTATTTTGTCTTTGTCTTGTCCTAACAATCGCTTCTTTTACCTCATTTATAGCCTCTAAATTACCTCTCCCTTGTTTGAGGTGATTTAGCAATAAAAATACTTTAATGTTGGAACAAGACAAAAAATAAAACAAATTATAATAAATAATAAACGCTTTAAAACGCTCGAGTTCCTCAGTTTTTTTTAAGAAAATATTTCCCAATTAACTGCAAGCAAGGCTGATATATTGACTTCTGTTTTAGGACTCTTAAGTTGACCTTGTTTTTATACAGCAATTTTGTAAATAGGTTTGTAGGTCAATTAAAAGAATTCAAAGTGACTTGAAAGCGTAGACATGTGGGATGTGGTATTAATCGCTTAAAAGAGGTGCGAATACAAAATGAAACTTTAAAATTAAGTCCCAGAAATTTGAAATTTAAAGCCACTCTTCTATTTTTGTTTGAGATTTCTTTTTATTGAAACACTATTGGTAGGTAAGGTTTGTATTATCAAAGAGAAGGTATTTCCGAATACTTTGGTACATTGTACAATTACTTCCTCCAAGTAATTGCTATAAGCGCTTTCAGAAATGGAAAGCAATTTAGATTAAAAACTGTCCATTAACTGTTTGGTGTTGATCTTTAAAGCAGAAGCTCCGAAATTCCTTCATTCTAGATTTTATAGTATTTTGGAGATTAGATTATTTTTCCTCTTTAAATTTATCAAGATACCACAGATATTCTGGACCCACCCATGAAAGTCGGCGTTGCTGTTAATGACAGTTTATTCATGTATATAATATCGAAGATTGAAAACCCAGCTTTATTTTCCGAATTCGATCAGAGCAAGACATGTGAAATCATCAATTTTCTCCAATACAGACTATTTTTTTTCTCCCGCATAGACCCAACATAAGACAGTCTAAGGATTCATTTATTGTCCTTGCAAATAATTTGAATCAAAATGGATTTCAGAGTTCAATTGCAAACAGAATTCCACATTTTGGCTGCTTTACTGCCTCCTGTGCTTTACTTTCTCTATTTTTGTGTTTGAAATCAGTATTTTTGGTGAAGGTCTTGATAACGCGTCTTTTGCAGAATGTGTGCCTTCATCAGTGGCTGATATGATACGCGGACCTGTGCTATCTATCACAGTAAAATGATCCTAACAAAGGTTACAACACTATTGGTTACAACCAGGTAATACAAATACACAAGAAACTTCAACATCATAATATAATAACAATATAAACAAAACTCAATCAAGAAGGCAGTGGCAGGCTTCTCACCTGATTGTAACCCCCGACAGAATGCAACCTCCACCTTGATATTATACTAATCACGTTGCAACCAAGTTAAGGTTTCTTAGATTTTAGGTTATAGTTATTATTCAATTCTAATAACACTTTCGTCAATACATGATTATTTTTAAATAATATTTAACATTAACATTAACTAGAATTTCGAGCTTCAGTTTGGAATTTCTGTTTTGTGTTTTAATCGATCGCATTATCAAAAGAATAATGCGCGTGCGATTATGCGTGACGACACGAAGGCCAACAAAGTAATAACGCGTGTCCCTCTTTTTAAAAACCAACACACAAATACTCGCTAGTGGTCTGTAGGTCTGTAATCCTAAGGTAGCATAACCAAGTTTGTATAAATTAAAATATTTTTTTGTAGTTTTTTTTTTTTAATATTTAATTTGTCGGAATATTATCATTATCATTTATCAATACTATTAGAAAAATAATAAATAGTGACCACGCCCACTTGGTGTCGCCCCGCCTTCTGGCCTCCTCTAATCAGGGCCTATCATAATTTGTTCACTATATAATTTTAATTTTATTTTAATAAAGTATGTGAATAAATTTAGATACTTTTTTATTTGTTTTACAATTTTTATTTATGATTTACTTAAGGCTGGAATTTTATTGGCCAAAATATGTTCTTGGTTATGCCTTATAGATCTCGCAGTCCACTCTTAAAGGATTTGCTGCCCCAAAAAGATGTCTACTTTTATCTTTAGAAGACAGACTCCTTGGTAAACAGATGTATGAATTGTAACGTTATATTTGGCGGGTATCCACAGTACTACAATATTATATATATATTGAATTAATGGAGACTTTTCCCTAGTGGTTTTGTATGATCTGAGTATACTTCATTGAAGACAGGTGAAATCATTGAAGATTTCGAGAATTCAGATCACCAACTGTTTCATTATTAAGTTTCAACCTTAGAAATTCTAAATACTTTAATTACGAGGGTCGTTTGAAAAGTCCGTGCAAAAATAAAAACTACTTAATTTTTTGGGGTAAACCTTTTTTATTTTTCAACATAGTCTCCTTTTAGGCTTATACACTTCGTCCAACGCTGCTCTAGTTTGTTGATCCCTTCCGAATAATAGGATTTGTCCAAGTCTGAAAAATAGCCATTCGTTTCTTGCAATCACCTCCTCGTTTGAATAAAATCTTTTTCCCGCCAGCCATTTCTTCATATTGGGGAACAAATAGTAGTCCGAGGGAGCCAAGTCTGGAGAATAGGGGGGATGTGAAACGAGTTGGAACCCTATTTCCATTAATTTTGCGACCACAACTGCTGAGGTGTGAGCTGGTGCGTTGTCGTGATGGAAAAGGACTTTTTTGTGGGCCAATCGTGGGCGTTTTTCTTGCAGCTCGGTTTTCAAACGGTCCAATAACGATGAATAATATGCACCTGTAATAGTTTTACCCTTTTCCAGATAGTCGATGAGGATTATTCCTTGCGAATCCCAAAAGACAGTCGCCATAATCTTTCCGGCCGAAGGAACGGTCTTCGCCTATTTTGGCGCAGATTCCCCCTTGGTAACCCATTGTTTAGATTGTTTTTTGGTCTCAGGAGTGTAGTGATGTATCCATGTTTCATCCACAGTGACGAAACGACGCTTAAAGTCCTGCGGATTCTTCTGGAACAGCTGCAAACCGTCCTTGCAACACTTCACACGATTTCGTTTTTGGTCAAGCGTGAGCAATCGCGGCACCCATCTTGCGGATAGCTTTGTCATGTCCAAATGTTGATGCAAAATATTATGTACCCGTTCATTCGAGATGCCCACAGCACTAGCAATCTCACGCACCTTCACTCTTCTGTTATCCATCACCATATCATGGATTTTATCAATGATTTCTGGAGTAGTAACCTCAACAGGGCGTCCAGAACGTTCAGCGTCACTTGTGCCCATATGGCCACTCAGAAAATTTTGAAACCACTTATAAACTGTTCTAATCGAAGGTGCAGAGTCACCATAATGTTTATCAAGCTTCTCTTTAGTCTCCTGAGGCGTTTTGCCTTTCATAAAGTAGTGTTTAATCAACACACGAAATTCTTTTTCGTCCATTTTTTGAAAATCACTCGACTTCCTCGATTCAAACGAATGCCAAACACAGAGAAATAGACCGATCTGGCCGAAACTTGGTGTGTGTTCTTCCAAGAGATGCTACTAACTAAACATAACCTCGATACGCGCCATTGGTGCTATCTATCTGACTTTGCACGGACTTTTCAAACGACCCTCGTAGATAGATAATTAAAATCCGAAAATCCGTAATGTGTACATCTTTCTTTTCTGGCTGCTGGCTTGGAACTTACGATTGACTTGTTAGTTCTGGACTATTTGAGTGTTAAGTTTCTTAAGTTAGTCTCTTGTTTCTCTTGAAGGTTAAAATCAGGCAAGGCACTAACTTGAACGGGAAACAGACTATAATCTCTTTCACCGTTAACCTGATCAAACTAAAGATCAATGTTTCTTAAGTTAGTCTCTTGTTTCTCTTGAGGGTTGCAAATCAGGAAAGGCACTAACTTGAACGGGAAACAGACTATAATCTCTTTTTCACCGCTAACCTGATCCAACCAAAGATCAAATCTAATCTTCTCTCATACCGAAAAATGTTCTTTAGCTTAACAAATGTTTTTTCTTGCATCTAACAAACCCAAAAACATAGATCTGAAAACCAATCACTAGATTCTGAAAGGTATCCATGAAAAATGCAGTCAATTTTAGACTGCAGACAAACAACAGAGATTATCCATTAAGATCCACCATACATGTTACTTAACAACACCATTTTGAGATTTGTTTGTTGAATAAGTTTGAGTAAGCACAAAACATTGCTCTCTGAAACTACTATTTTTGTGTCGGAGGTAGGTAACAAAATCTGTTGGTGATAAAACTATTTTAGATTATAGATCTTTTGATCGGCAAGACAATGCTATTACACCCATTATGCTCGTTGTGCCATAACTCTGCAAGTTATTGGTACCATAATCATGCCGAACAATTTAGATTTGCAGGTTGAGTTGTTATTTCCTCTGAGAATAGTTACGTTATCTTAGATTAGTTTAACTGCCTCCAATTAATGTACAGCCTCTTTGTAATTTTGTTTTTGCCATTAAATGCAAATTGGTTACTAAGTGCGAGATTGCTTTTAAAGCTTTAACTGAATTGAAAATTCAAAATAAAACTTCAGGCTTTTGATTAATCAAACTTTTTTTAGGCTAGCTTTACGTTTATTTACCAAATTATTGTGTCGTGAACAGAACCCGATGTTAATAATTATTTTACTAAAAATTTCTTATATATTGAATAAATTCCAGAGCTTAGACCAAGAATTAAACCTAGTACCACAATGCATCTTAGCTTTGCGGGTCATATTTTTTACCATAAAAACTACTGTAGGACCTTTTAAAAACAAACTATTTAAATTCATGAAAAACGGTTCACGCGTTTTGGCGCTACGTCGTTTTTTAAAATAAAAGGTAACAAGAAGAAGCAGAACAACAACAATTTCTGAAAATGGCATTTTTGCCTATCTCTACCTTCCACAACCTTAGAGTGTTTACAAGAGGTCAATGAACTGCAACTTTAAAATACAGAAAAAAAAACAATAGCACAGAGTGTGGATGATTTTTAAAGATTTCATGATTCTCTGAACGTAAGAAGTATAGTTTGTGATATTGAAATATAGTAAAATAAAATACAGTAGAACCGGGCTCACCTTCGGCTATACCCACCCCGGAAAACTGAAATCCCGGTTAAACCGAATACACAGTAATACATTACTGTTTCGTCTCTGAGATCAACTCCTATCTTAGACGGCAAACCTTTTTTCAAACGACCACTCTCTGATGAGTGTACGCAATTTAAAAAGCACAACTTTCTCACTGGTTGGAATGTCCTTATCGTGAAAAAAAAAAATAATGACCCTTCAAGAAAATCCAGGTATAAAAGAGTTGCTGCCACGCCTACCAATTATGTTACATCGGAAGACAAAAAATTTTCCTGTCGCCACCGAAAATTAACTTTTGTTTCGACGCCTGTTCCAGATGTTCTTATGATGACTCAACATGATCCCGGTTAATCCGAATCCCGGTTAACCGAGGGCCGGTTAATCGAGGTTGTACTGTAGTAGCAAATATCCTTTTTATCTCTTCATATCCAATGTTAGGATATGTGGTTATTAACCCCCCAAAAAAACCCATAAACCCAAAAATCACCAATTTCAGTTTACTTTTCTACTTATGTCGGTAATCAGCTGAGATTGTACCTTCGAAATTAAACCTCTTACTATTGTAGCATGTAACGATAACTTGAATATTCAATTTAAAATAATGATAATTGGAACTGAAATTCAGAGGCATCTTATTGTGAAAATAATTCAGGAATAGTTTCCGGAATTGTCACTAGGTAGCCCTTGTGTTCGTATTCTAGTCCCTAGAGCTAGGGAGGCTCTGCTTCCCCTTTGTTGCATAAATAAGAGAGATCCTTTATTATATAGATTATTATAACGTTACATTTTTAAATATTACTTTCAGAAGGAAGAAAACAAATTTATATATAAAAAAGATTGATTATGAAAGTGAAAATTAAAAACAATCAACAAGTCATTGTAACCTATATAAACGATGTTATTGTTTAAAAAAAAAAGCATATGTAAACAATGAAATACGCTCACTTTTTTAAAAATATCTGTTATTGATTAAGAGAACGAGATTAAAAATATAAAAAAGATTTAAAAAAAAACAATTCCGCGGCGACTGCGGAGGGACAGGATCTGTCAGTCGGAACCTAATAACCTAATAACAGTTTATATTTTTTTTTTACCAGGAAAGATGGGAACTGCTTTTTTGCTTTTGTTTTATTTTATAATCAATTAGCTTTTTTATTCTTCCCTTCTCTGTCTCCCTCTCTTGTAGAAGAGAAAGAGAAAGAAAACAAGGCAGGTTCTTTTTTTCTAAATTAATCTTCAGATTTCCTGAATGATAAATAAATGGTTATTTATAGATACTCGAAAATGGCCTAATCGATTTCCATTAAACTAGTTTTTACCATTTGCCCATCTAAATACTTATTACCTGCCACTCATTTCATTGTTAGGCACCAAAAATAAAACCACTTTTTCCTTTGGGGTAAATATAAACTAAACAAAACAGAACTTATTCTCTCTGTCTTTGTCTAATTCTTCATTCTTTTACCTATCTTATTATAACAGTTTAGGTTGTCTAAATGTCCATCCTCAGTAATGTTGAAATAATTTTTTTTTTTAAAAACAATAAAGCGTGTCCTGCGGTTTTTTTACTCGTTTTTTTTTAAGTTTCATTGTTTTATATTATTTTTTATACAGAAATTTAATTAAAATTTTCACTTTCTTTGACTTTACTAAGTAAAATATTTGTAATCTTTGCTGATATTCGATTTAGTCTATTAATCGAAAATATTCGATTTAAAAGTCTTCTGAATCCTGAAAAAAATTAAAGAGTAAAAATAGTGAAATCTCGTACGTGTTTTAAGGTTTCTCTTTGTTTTTTGGTGTATATTTATGTTCATCAATAACTAAGTATAATTCTTTGTTTTCTGCTTAAATTGGCGCTTCTTCCACATAAAATACAAGTTCCAAAACATTAAACATGCACAAAACATGCAGAAACCTTAAACAAGTACTATCCACGAACATTCTATGTGCTTAAATCTGTAGCAGAGTTAGCTAAGAAATATGAAGTGTATTTAAAAGTTATAGCCGATTAGAATGAATGCAAGAAAATGATTAGAGAAGGATTACGTGATTTTAATTTCGGTTAAGCTATAAGGATGGCAGGAATATAGGAGTACTGATCCATCCATTAGTTGTAGTTTATGTAAATAGTTGTATATAGTGGAGGGATGAATGTGTGAAGCGAATGTATTTATAAGTAAGAATAGAGAGTGAGTGATATTCTAGTGATAAGCACCTAGACGATGCTGGCTGTATGGCGAAAGCCAATTCCAAAAAAAGGCAAAAAAAAAATGTAGTAGTTCATTATTTTTACGAAATATTTTAAGATTTATTAACATTTTGAATAACATACACATCAATCAGCAAATGTAGTGTGAAACGAAAGCAAAGCTGAAATCGAATTCTCATTACCAAACAAATCGGACTTCTCAAATTGGATAAGTCTAGCTGTACGAATAAACGGCTCTCTAACCGTTTTTAGAGCTTGCTTGCTAGCATTTGGTCTTACTTATGTACACTAAGCCATTCGTAAATTTTGAACGTATCTGTGGGTTGTTGCATAGAGCTTTATAGGTTAAGCCGTTAGACTCGTTCCTCTCCTAAATATATTCTGTTCTAAGATGAAAAAAAATAGATTTGAAAATTATTAATAGCTTGTATTAAATATCTTTTTGAACGAAACAAAAAAAAATAGACAAGTAAAATAGGGAAGGTACGGAACAAGTTGACTCGTGAACAAGAAATATGTCTGCCTAAACAGTAACAACTTCGCCTCAGTTAATAATAACACACCTACTTAATAGCCTTACAGGTACAATCGTTTATGTCCACAAACTAGTGGGACGGTGCTTATGTTTTTATGTTGCTAGCCAGGAAGCTGTAATAACGGCCTCATCTTATAAACATACATCTGGCCAAAAAAAAATAAAACAAAATCAGTTTAATCTGAATTACATAGAGAATCTATTTACATGTTGAAGTTCTTTACTGCATCTACCCGGATGGTAATTTAGTTGGGAATTTTGTCTTTATGTTGTAACTTTTTATAACCACTTAAAATATATATTTTATTCGTGATGTGATGTATAACTCGACAATGTTATTTCATAAAAATCTGATCTCGCATTTTGTCATTTCATTGAAAAACTATTATAAAAAAAAGACCTTATCGAGAATATCGTAAACAATTTATCTATTTTTTAGCATTTCCGTTTGTATATTTTTGCTCACAACTTTTGTGAAATCTTCGCCGATGATTTCTAGCCCAAATCCAATATTTCGTTTTATTTATTTTTTTCTTCATTTTCCTTCACCAATACCCACACTTTAATTATTCAATTAAAAGTAGAGACAAAAAATGTACTGTAATTGTCTTGTGGTAATAAAAACTAAAGATAGCCATTACTTTTTATCACTTAATTCCAAACATATTATTTAACCTTATATAGCTGGATATTTTATTCGAGATGTTTAGTTTAATTTAGTCAGCTGTGGCAATTTAACAAAATTGTTATTCTACTGAAAATCCATAAATTGATGGATTTACAAGATAAATTCTATGAAAAAACTCTCAATGTTTAGATTTTTTGTAAATAACACATTTTATTTTATTTTTATGGTAACTTACGAGAAAAATAATTTTCTACTTTCTGGTCACGTTTATAACAGTTTCGAGTTGCATGCGATTTTTTTTTTTTTTTTTTTCTTCATTATTAAGATATTTACTCAAAATCTATCTATTCGAACTGAGCGGGTATCTCAAAAACGAATGCATCTGTTTCAAGCTCAATTTAAAAAAAAAAAAAAATTACACGATCTCAGTACTCCTTTTTTTGCATGGGGTAAGAGATGATTAACATTTATTTAGTGTACAAATTTTACATGATAAGGTGGCGTGAGTAGTGTAGGTGTAAACCAAGAAGTGAGTCTTGCTTTTCGAAGTTTTCTTAGAAGGGGGTTTTCGAGAATGCTTATCGATTAATGGCAATATTCAATTCAATTTATTTATTTGTTATAGGGGTAGACCACCCCATACAAAGGAGCATGGTGGTGTTAAGATACAGATTAATATCATACAATTATAAACAAACCAAAAATTAATAATTACAGAATTAATAAATGAATTATCTTATGCAGACTAAAGTTATATATAAGTTTTTATACAACCATTCATATTTATATTGAAAGAAAATGTCTTAATTTCAAAATGGATGTCACGTATTTATACAAAAGCTGAGCTGAATCAACAGTGTCTGGGTTCTACAATTTTTCAATATGTTCCCCTACGTTATCAGAATGGTAATAAGTACTCTCTAATGGGTTTGTAAAATGGGCATTCAACAAGAATACGGTACCAGGTCCTCTTTCTTTTGTTACCTACATAACCCACAATCCAACTGAGGATCTATTTTGCTTATTAATCGATCGTGGGTTAACTTTATCGAGTATTTTCCACTTGTCCTAAGTTGGAATAATAATTTGCTATAATTAAACGGCATTTTATATGTTAGATACGACTGTGTTTCACTTGAGGGGTTAAAAACATTTACATAGTGGCTGTTATGTCTAGATTGTTGAATACTTGTATTATCCAAATTAGTTAAATACTCTCGGTACAACTTTAAAATTTCTGGAATTTTCTATTTTAAATTAAAGGCATCTACAATATATACTATACCAGATCGGTTAATTGGATGCAGGAGATCTTTTAGCTGGGCTGCCCAGTTGAATCGCGAGTCCCGAATTAAATAACGAAATTCTCAACAACTTCCAGTAACATATTCTTGGTAATCTTTGATCAATTATTTCCAAAATATTCAACAACCAATTTAGACTTAACTTCAAGATTCTGTAACTTATATGTAGTTGTCCCGTTTCCGAACGAATCATATAATTCGGGGTACTTTTTGTAAATTGAAAATGCCGCTTGTACAAATATAGCGATTCTTTTTCTAATTCATTAATATATCGGAGACCCCATATTTGAACTCCATAGAGCAGCACGCTAGAGATTAAAGCTTCATTAAGTCTCTTCTTAGAGGCCCAGGAGGAGAGCCTAGATTTCAAACAAATGTTCAAAACCGAACCCGCCGCTTATCAATTAATGGCTACAATTTGTAATAGATGGATTGATTTTAAGGTAAATAATTAGTAACATTGCCTGAAGTTTAGCCAAACTAATGGTAAAGAAAAAGACCAGTTTTTCTCCCATAAATGAAAGGAATAGATAAGCAGGGATTGTGAAAAACTGTTAAAAGTCATTCTGATGCAACTTAGAAGGAAGAAATCTGTGAACTAGATACTGCCATGCAGTAAATTATATTGAAATGAACAGATTAACCGAAATATCCATTAATAATATGCAAAAGAAAATGAATTAGTTAGTTCTTTTAATAAATTATGAACAGTTCAAAAAAAAAAAGAAGTGGAGATGCGGGTACAAATGTGTTAGAATGGACTTGAGAGTTCTTAAGTTGACTGTGATGCTGGCTACTCGGAGATAAAAACTTTCAGTTTCAGCTCTATAATATAGATCACTGTTTACAACACAGATTGCCAATTGATGTTTAATTTAGACTATATTTCATTGTTTACAGTTATAATAGTTCTATAATTATAGAGCGAGCTAGTTCCTACCATACTTATGATTCATGTTATTGTACAATAGGCCAAGTTATTATAGAGGGGCTACCTTTTTTTTCTGTTATTATTATTATTGTTATTACTATTAACACATTTATTGATTGCAAAATGATACAAATGAAATCACCTACTGGTTTTTTAACTTTAGTTATTCAGTTCATTTTATTTCTAGTTAATAACTTATTTCAAATGTTATTCCAATCTTTTCAGCTTCTAAATTTATGACTTTATTTAGTTCATAACTGCTTTCTGTTTGAATATTCATTTCATTTAAATGCATATAATTTTATTATTTATAAAGTAAATAATCTGCTGAAAATCAGGTATCTAAAAGATTTCCGCATTTTATGAGAAGACAAGTTCTACCAAATTTTTTTTTTTTTACTACACGAAATTTTACTCACAAATTTTAAATTTTTATTAATGTTGCGGCAGGTAATGGTGGCCACGTATAAATAACACTTATTTATTGATATATAGATCTTCAGTTGTACAATAAACTTACGCACTTTAAAGGGTTCAATTTTTAAGCCCATTTTGGGGGCAAAAAATCCCAATAAACTGAAAAATGGATTCAATAAAGTAGCATTTTTAGTTGATTTTTGTCCCGAAAGTTACGAGGTCTGTAAATTAAGTAATGAGACTGATTTTTTTTAAAATTTTTTTATTCAAAAAGAATTACAATTCTATATTGTCACCTTCAAAATAACTTCCTTCTGAAGCCACACAGCGCTGGAGACGTTTCTTCCACTCCTCATAGCAGTGCTCGAACTTCGATACTGGAATAGCCTTCAGCTGGTTACAGCCGTTTGAATGTCCCAAAATGAGTTCCCTTGAGGTGATTTTTCAACTTCGGGAAGAGAAAAAAGTCACATGGACTCAAGTGAGGCGAATAAGAAGGAAGCTGAGGAGCCACAGGAATGTTTTTACTGGCCAAAAACTCGTTTATTGAAATTGCTGTGTGACAAGGAGCATTATCGAAGTCGAAGATCAAATGCATGCTGATTTGTTTTTTCGATATCCACGGCGGAATCGTCCACAAAGAGTTTCTACCTCAAGGTCAAACGGTCAATCAACACTTTTACCGAGAGGTTCTTGAAAAACTACGAAAAAGGGTCATTCGTGTGAGACCAAACATCAAGAACAAGTGGGTGTTGCATCAGGATAATGCTCCTTGTCACACAGCAATTTCAATAAACGAGTTTTTGGCCAGTAAAAACATTCCTGTGGAGTTCGAGAGCTGCTATAAGTGTGGAAGAAACGTCTCCAGCGCTGTGTGGCTTCAGAAGGAAGTTATTTTGAAGGAGACAATATAGAATTGTAATTCTTTTTGAATAAAACAAAATTAAAAAATCAGTCTCATTACTTAATTTACAGACCTCGTATATTACCACTACTCACGGTGGAATCGATTCAAAATGTGAATTTAAATTTTTCACGACTTGCCTACAAAATTTTCACGATATGATTTTTGAGTTTGAGTTTCTCTTTGCACTCAATACCCGCGCAAAGATAGACCAATTTGTAAAAACCCGATTCAGCCAAAAACTAATACTTCTATTGTTAACTCAAAATTAAAAATCTGTACAATCACAGCTTCTGTTCTCACTAGTTTGTAAGATCATTTCACTAAAACTAATTACGGTTAAATGTGTAATAATTTATTGTACCGTTATTAGTGTTTAGAAAGATATGGTACCACAGCTCCTTGGATAGATGTTAACTGACTCACTTAAATCTCCAGCTGTCCAGGCAGGTACTCCATCATGTTCATGTCAAATTTATGCTGCTTTTAATAACTGGGTGTTTTTTTTTGTTATACTTTTTATATTAGTTTGTAGAATAGTGGTTAAAAAATTATTTTTTTCAATTATGTTTGTTACAATAGTTTAAGCGAGGCGGTTATAGGCAAAGTAAACAATTATATATTATTTACTTCCCTTGGATTATTCTAGAAGTTGATAGATTACATTTCTGTCAGAAATAACACATTCAATAGGACCGTAGCGCAAGAGTCGAGATCTCTAATTGGTCGGTCAGTGAGTGCATTTATATCTACATATAAATATATCTACAGAAAAATTTAAGATTCGTCCGAACTGTCAACTGTAAGTGCGAATGTTAGTTAAATATTTTCATTTTTCGCAATTTACCTTAAATGTTCATCCGACTTATCCACCTTAAATGATGAACAAAATTATTCTAGGAAAGTATAAAGTAATCGACGCAATATTTTGGAAGTTAAAAATCACTTTTATGTTTGTCGAAACCAGATGGTTCTTGAATTTTAACAAAAGGTTGCTGCTACATTTCGCAGCTTCTTACCTTGCGCATTTCTCCTCTTCAGTTTTTGCGATTTTGGCTTTTGATAATCTTGTGAGTCCGATGGCTATTCTTGCGGCTAACTTTCGAGGTGAGCATCAAGTTCAAGTACACTGTCAGATTTTTATCAGACTAGTTAATCCTTTCCGGACCGAATTATTATACAGAAAAAATGCAAACAAATTTTAAAAAAAATTTAGGAGGTATCTAGCAAACATGATTGACAATGAATTTCTTTTATTAACCATTAAATAAAATCCAAGGCCTAGAACCGGAAATCGAACCCACTAAACCAATAATACATCTTAGCTTTGCCGGCCTAGTCTCTAACCACTCGGCATAGACAAGGTTCTAATATTTTTACTGTTTATAGAATTGACGAGTCACCCTGCTACTGGTAATTCACAAAATGTAGATCCTCAGTTCCCACAAGAACTCGGCAGACGGTATAATTTAATGAGCCAGTTATGAAAATAAATAGTTGTGGTTAACCACGCCTTGTTTAACCAATAGAACTAAACATTATGGTAAAGATTGAATTTATATCACCTGGCATCTTCAGATCTGAATGTGTGATTTCAATTCAGATATTTGTTTTGTTTAGTGATTCCCCTTCTTTATTCTTAAATAAAATTTCAAATAAATATACATATATTGTCCAATATAATCTTCCCCTCTCACTGTAAGCGCGTACAAAGACCCCGTTGTCATAACACCCTATTTTTTCACTATATTTATTTGTTTTGTCTTCATAATCGGTTATATCTGTTTATGTAATGTTCTTATTTAAAATTTCTAATAACTTCTAATTATCATATCCAGCGCATTTTGATGCTGGGCTGGAGATGATTCTTTCCTAATGGATAACGACATTTCTAGACTGAACTAGATTAGGAACTAAACTCTCGGACTAATGCACTTCCTATATAATGCACAACAAACTTCAGTGAACTTTTTATCCTTCCTGAGAATTTCAAAATTAATTCCAAAATTTATATAGTAAATTGAAATTTATAATCTTAATTAATTTTGCAATTGTGGTCAATTACAATAAGCAAAAGAGATGAGAGATGAGGACACATGCAGGCGCGGTAAGAGGCGTGAGTGGAGTGAATGACGACCATCCAATAATGGAAGCCGTAAGTTCGCCAGATTTCAGAGCAACCATCCTAGGAGATTCTGAGTTGTACTGAGATGGTCGCTTGGCCACCGCCGCTTTAGTCTGCGATGTCTGGATTTGAAGGAAGTGTTGTAGTAGAACATGTTGTGGATCAGAGGGTTGTAATGACTGAGTAGATTTGAGTGGATGTAGATTGGGGCTATTTAAGAGACGAGAGGAATATTGAGATCAGAGTGTATTGTATGATTGGAGACGTAGAAGGGAGCGTTAACTATTGTTCTCAGGATTTTTGACTGTAAGGTTTGAAGTCGGTTAATGTTCGATTTTTTGGTGCTTTCGTAGAGTTGTACACCGTACGTCCATGTTGGGGCATATAGGGTCAGTTTAAACGTTTGTCGAGTAGCCTCTTCAACATTATGCACCTCATATTGAGGTCAATTCGTTTGAGTCTCGTGTTGGGGTTCCATGTTAGTCGTTAGTCAAGATGTAGTCCGAGATATCGTACTTGGTTAGTTTCTTTTTTAAGGCAGTGAACTTATTTGTTATTATGCCCTTTGCTGTTCTGTGGCACATCTTAAAGCTACATACTACATTTAAGTTAAGATTCATTCACACTATAAATTACATCCATATCTATATATATTTATATACAGTTATATTTACATTTTAAAAATTTTTATTCACATGATTTCTATATATTAATTTATTTTCCTATATTTTATTAATTTATTTAATTTATTTTAAAAACTTTATTACATAATCTATTCTATTCAGGTCATTTGCCAAGGCTTCTAGTGAATCCGGAATACTGTGACCATGTCAACACTGATCATATTCTGAACACTCTACAAGTACATGTTGTACAGTCAAGGGTTCATTACATGAACTGCATGTGGAACTTGGTTAATCATTGGTATAGAAATACGAGGGTCGTTTGAAAAGTCCGTGCAAAAATAAAAACTACTTAATTTTTTGGGGTAAACCTTTTTTATTTTTCAACGTAGTCTCCTTTTAGGCTTATACACTTCGTCCAACGCTGCTCTAGTTTGTTGATCCCTTCCGAATAATAGGATTTGTCCAAGTCTGAAAAATAGCCATTCGTTTCTGCAATCACCTCCTCGTTTGAATAAAATCTTTTTCCCGCCAGCCATTTCTTCATATTGGGGAACAAATAGTAGTCCAAGGGAGCCAAGTCTGGAGAATAGAGGGGATGTGAAACGAGTTGGAACCCTATTTCCATTAATTTTGCGACCACTACTGCTGAGGTGTGAGCTGGTGTGTTGTCGTGATGGAAAAGGACTTTTTTGTGGGCCAATCGTGGGCGTTTTTCTTGCAGCTCAGTTTTCAAACGGTCCAATAACGATGAATAATATGCACCTGTAATAGTTTTACCCTTTTCCAGGTAGTCGATGAGGATTATTCCTTGCGAATCCCAAAAGACAGTCGCCATAATCTTTCCGGCCGAAGGAACGGTCTTCGCCTTTTTTTTTGGCGCAGATTCCCCCTTGGTAACCCATTGTTTAGATTGTTCTTTGGTCTCAGGAGTGTAGTGATGTATCCATGTTTCAGCCACAGTGACGAAACGACGCTTAAAGTCCTGCGGATTCTTCTGGAACAGCTGCAAACCGTCCTTGCAACACTTAACACGATTTCGTTTTTGGTCAAGCGTGAGAAAATCACTCGACTTCCTCGATTCAAACGAATGCCAAACACAAAGAAATAGACCGATCTGGCTGAAACTTGGTGTGTGTTCTTCCAAGAGATGCTACTAACTAAATATAACCTCGATACGCGCCAGTAGTGCTATCTCTCTGACTTTGCACGGACTTTTCAAACGACCCTCGTATGTGTACTAAACAGAGTAAAATTGGCTAGGCTCTCTATAGATATCGCAACTATAGTCTGTTTTTGATAGAATTGAATGTGAATAAAGCAAAAGGATTTCGAATTTTGAGTATTTGAGTTAAGAAGATAAAATGCAACGTCGTATTCATTACTTTTCGACGTTGGTTCTTTTTTCAATTTATTTTTTTTTCAGAAAACCAAAATCAATAATTAAAATGTTAACTAAGCAAAGCCACCACCAATGAGGAACTGATTTGCTCTCTACTCTCCATTTGCGAATAAATTTATAGAGTCCCTTCACAGACTGGAGAGTACAAAAGCCGAGTCTCTGAATTATGATATTAATTAAATCACGGGATGACGCACACGAATAAATGAGTGACCGCACGCACTTCCACCTCATCCCCACTTGTTCCTTGTTAATTGTGTCACATTATTTCAGCAAAAAATTAATTATAAGTTGTCAATTAGGGCTGGATCGAACGAGAGTATGGATCCCTAGATTGGATCCATATGAATATGAAGGCAGGGTGCGGAAGTTAGGTTATTAAAACCAGCATTTACAAGCCTGGGGCCCGAGCAGGAAGTATAGTGTTTGGGGTCAAATATCGGGATGGCACAGGTAGAGCTATCTATCTATAGAATGTATTTATTGATGTGATCAATTTTTACTTTTTTGCTCAGTACCCGGTGGACTTGTTTCAATGCCAATGAACCAGACCAGTCTATATGTAGAAGAAGAATGCAGTTTTGTATGTGCATTTGCGATTTTAATGAAAATCAGTTCATATTGTAGTTTTGCAAAGCTCGTAACATAATTTTACATGCCACAATCTAGTCGCACACTCGTTTCAAATATTCCACCTACACAAACACACTGTTTAACTAACTCCGTAATAAAACAGTTACATAAATACAACTGTTTGTATTTGGGTGTAGGTATGTTTCGAAACAAATATTCCCTGATTAAAAATTAAAATCCATTAAGCTATAGTCCACTTTTTGTGGCTCACTGAAATTGATATGAATGGAAAGAGAAAGGAAGAAAAAGCCGACAGCAGGTTAGAGTGGTCGTTATGATTACGCTTATTATGGAAAATATCCAGGACCAGTAACGCTAAAAAAAACTACTGGAACGCATTAACTTCAGTTAACTGAATTTCCATTGGTGATTCGGTTGGCACTACTGGATGGAATGATTCATTTTTTGCTCTACCAGCGAGAGACTAACGCAAACTTTGCCAATATTTCTCAACTTTGTATTTTATAAAAGTTTGGCTGAAACATTGCTCATTTTTTCTTTCAAACTACTGCCTTTAGGCACTTTAATGGCGTATCTATTCCTGAATGAATATTTAAAACCAAACTCCATCAATAGAAGCAACATAAAAGAAGGTGGCAGATCTAAATGCCCTCTTAGGAACGCATTAGCTAAGTAAAGCAGATTACTCCGCGGAAACGCCCATCATCTTGGAAGCTAAGTGTCTTCGACATAGTCACCTCTTTTTTGTAACCCTTAGGATTGGACTCGGGAAGTGCTGAGAAGATATGGATATCAACACTCCATTGGCCATTTGCTTACCCTCACTCTTCCAAACAATCTCCCTTTATCACCTTGCAGCAAACCGTAAAGGGACAACAGGTTCATCATACCTCAGGTCCATCATAAAGAACAGAGGTAGAGAACTTATATTGCCCGCTCATATTTGACTTTATCATTGTTTCAGCAGAAATTTTTTCCACAAACATATAATCATTTTGTTTTCTAATTACGGCCAATCCCCATACTAGGCTGAAAAGACAAAAAACTATCCAACGCTACAAAACTTTTCGCCAGACTACTTGACAAAAACGACCTTCTGCTACTGCGACCTAATTGGTCATACGGCATCGAAGTATGGGGATCGACAAAGCGTTCCAACTCACTACGCCTCCAGGCATTACAGTCAAAAATACGTACTTCGGAAACTAGTTAATGCTCCGTTCTATGTATCTAACCTCACCATCATTAATGATCTCAAAATCCCTTTCATTACAGTTCTTGCTAACACTCGTTTCTTCAAATTTCATTCCTCTACAGCTGAGCTCATCCTAACCCTCTCATAGAACACCTATCTTCTTCCACATTACCAGGTAATCCTCTAAGGAGATTGAAGAGAAGATGGCCCCGCGATCTACTCTCATCATAAGACAGTATAGTAAGAGCAGGTTAATGGAGTACCACCACTGGGTGCCTTCTCCTATCCATATTCCTGATATTTTTATCTTATATCGCGTTCTCTTGTTGCAACAGTTGTTGCAGTTGTGAACTTCAATACAAGATTTAAAAAAAATAAATAAATATATTCTTTCCCTGCAAATATCATTCATATATGTCCTTTATTTTCTAATTTCTTAATTGAATTTCCTTCTTAGTTACACACCTGTTTCTCACCTACTCGTCTTTTTGGATTTCCGTTATATTAAATCCTCCTATAATGAAATCCGGAAGTTTCGGAAGAAAAAAAAACTAATAAAAAAACATTTCCTTACATTTAAAGTTTGACTCTGACCAGGAATTCATGTCTCTTGCCTCGGTGAAGTTTGTACAAACGTATATCCTGCTTTAACTTTTTGTGTTTTTATCTACCCAAATGTACGACCTGCTTGTAGTGTGGATATGATATTAAATGTTTAACACACTGACCCCCTCGGTTACCCCTTGACTAATATTTACACCTAGGTCATCCCTTTGTCGGAAGGAAGTTATTCAAACCCTTTAACCCCAGGTTACTTTTTTACCTACCCTATTACATTATCCCCATAACACTTTCACCTACTAGGTAAAGTGAATATTACGACTTTGACAAATCTTCAATTTCGAAGTGATTTTTAGAAAAGGTTCTATCTGTTCTTGAGGGTTTGCCTCCAGTACTTCAAGAAAGGACAAATCGCAGGAAGTCAAAACCTTTATAATTCGATTCGGTTGCTACTAAAGGGAAACCTGAATACTTACTAAACTCTAAAGCCCTATCTGGCATTCAGAAACCATCTGGTTTCAAGTTTCGTATTCACAGTTGGTTACAAAAATATATTTTTCAAAATTGTAAATATTAATAACACAATAGCGGGCTAGCTTCCTGCTGTTATTTATTGTTTGCAAGTTATGTAGTCGACCATGTCGAATGAAGTGAATCGAATAATTGCGTGGCGAACACGTTCCATATCTACCATCAAGGAACTTTTTTCCTTTTTTTTCTTTTAGAAGCGTGAAGATTATGAAGAATATTTTACCCGCAGGATGTCTCCATGATTGTTACATCAAATAAATAAATGTCTGCATGAGTTTCAAATTGATGTAGAATTGATGAAACGTAGTTTCTATTCAGATGTTGTTTATAACTTTTAACAATGGTAGTGAATTTTCTATTACTTATGTTTGTTAAACAAACCAATTTTCTATTACTTATGTTTGTTAAACAAACCAATTTTCTATTACTTATGTTTGTTAAACAAACCAATTTTCTATTACTTATGTTTGTTAAACAAACCAATTTTCTATTACTTATGTTTGTTAAACAAACCAATTTTCTATTACTTATGTTTGTTAAACAAACCAATTTTCTATTACTTATGTTTGTTAAACAAACCAATTTTCTATTACTTATGTTTGTTAAACAAACCAATTTTCTATTACTTATGTTTGTTAAACAAACCAATTTTCTATTACTTATGTTTGTTAAACAAACCAATTATAACAAACTAGTTCAAAAAGTAAAATAATAGAAATAGAATTTACCTAAATCTATTGAAAACGGAAGCAAAAAAAAAAAAAAGAATCTAAAAAATAATTATAATAATGGAAATAAGAATCTAATTTTGTATTTATATTCTATAAAAAGTTAAAAACAATTAGGAGGACAAAGAATGCTAATTTTTAACTACTTAAAGATTAAAGACTAGTATCAAAAAGGTTTGAAAATCAATTCCAAAAGACAAGTTGGATAAACAACAGTGCTAATTTTTAACTACTTAAAGATTAAAGACTAGTATCAAAAAGGTTTGAAAATCAATTCCAAAAGACAAGTTGGATAAACAACAGTGCTAATTTTTAACTACTTAAAGATTAAAGACTAGTATCAAAAAGGTTTGAAAATCAATTCCAAAAGACAAGTTGGATAAACAACAGTGCTAATTTTTAACTACTTAAAGATTAAAGACTAGTATCAAAAAGGTTTGAAAATCAATTCCAAAAGACAAGTTGGATAAACAACAGTGCTAATTTTTAACTACTTAAAGATTAAAGACTAGTATCAAAAAGGTTTGAAAATCAATTCCAAAAGACAAGTTGGATAAACAACAGTGCTAATTTTTAACAATAATTGGCGATTAAAAGAACTACGTCAAAAAAGACATAAAAATATTTGGTGATACAAAAACGCTAATTTAGAACTCAGAGACAATTGAACAATTAAAAAGAAAGAATTATAGTATACATAAAGAAGAATTAGTCTATAAATAATTTCTAAAAAACTATTTGGGGAAACGAAACCGCTAATTTAGAACTTACAGTTGATTAAAAAGAAAATATCAAAACGAATTGGTTTAGAAATAAATTCTAAAAAAGTATTTAGGAAAACAAGGCATGCTAATTTTAAACAAATAAGAAATTAATATAATATAATTAATAGGAAAAAATTAGAAAACACATCAAAAAGGTTTAGAATCTGCTCCAAAACAAAAAAACAAAAAATGCTTATTTTGACCCTGTTCTACATAAAATTTTGATTCACCCCTTAGGTAGGCGTAATAGCAAAATGACACTTTAATGTCGCCTAGCAATGCTCTAACCACTTCTTCTTGCCAAAGTTTATCAAAATCGGGCTAAGATTTACACAGATATTAGTAATACATTTTTAAGAGAGGGGATATACTTAAATTGGCCTAACTTATCCTTACTAATTGGCTTTGTTGAGCTTTGAGACCCATAAAAATGCGCAACTACATGAAATTTCGAATCGAATGACATCTCATTCATAAGAATCGGTTCGTGCGGTTAGGCGCTACGTTGTTTACAAAAAAGGTAACAACAACAACAACAACAAGAACAAGAACAATTTTTGAAAATGCCAATTTTGCTCATTTTCAGCAACTTTTTTCTCGAAATTTATAAGATCTGTGTTGCAAAAAAATTACAGTTATAAAGGAGGATTTACCCTATATTTTAAAGAAAATTTGGGAATTTTATCTTTCATAGAAAAAGAGAAAAAAATTGTCAAAGTTGGGTGTTTTTCAACGTTACACTTTTTCTGGTGCAGTTTTTGACGATCAACCCTTATACAACTGTCCTACCGGACAGTTTTAATAATATGGTTAGTAATACTATCACTTAAACACTTATCGCATATTAGTAGTGAGAGTTTACAAATTATCATTACATAATACTAAATAGATGAAGTCGTTTAATACGTAATAAAAATATAAAACTACTTAGTAGTAATGTAACTTCCTCTTATGCTGTTAATCATCAGTAATAAGTTATAAGAGGGTCTAATAATATGCTGCATTACTATTACAATTAAGAACTCCTTTTATTACTTTGATAAATTAGCCTTTAAATAAAGAACTTAGGTTTATTAACTTCTTTTTCAAACTCTAACTTACTTCTCTCTCATTAGGAGAGGGCGTGTTGTAATTCGTACGGATATTCTTTCTATTTTTAGTTTATACCACAGATAAATCGTTTTGGTCCAAATTGGTTAATCGAAACTACCATTTACCTTAATGTTTCTTGTTGTTCAATTTCTTAAAATGGCTCCATCTTCTTTATTTTGAAATTTACTGACCACTGAAAATTCAGGAGACCTCAACTGTGGAGACTCAGGATATTCTAGTATGTGAGGGGAGTCTGGCATGACGATGAGAGGATTTTGGGGGGTTGATAGTGATGTTTGTGTTCCGAAAGGGCTAGGTCTTTGATGTTGGTAATATTGAGGTCAATGTAGAGGATTGAATTTAGAAGATACCTGGATGCTTGGTTAATTTTTATTTGTTGAGAATTTCGGGATTGGTGGGACTAGAGGATTCTTGTGGAATTGGAGCTCTTGGTTGAGCTCCACGTCTCAGTCCCAGATAGGTACAAATGGGTTGCCAAAAATGGGAAAATATGGGTGAAGGTCCCCATCGCCTGTCTAACCTAGAAATACCAATTGTTTATATAGGAATATGATGTAAGTCGTTGGGGAAGTATTCCCTTGAGCTTGAAGAGCAAGCCCGGATGTCAGACTCGTTCAAGAGCTTGTGATACGTCGAGTAAGACGCAAGAACAGTACTCTTCCTGTTCAAGGCTGCTCATTATGACGTCTACTGCTCGAAGCACTTGCTGTGTTGTATTGCGTGGCGATCGGAATCCAAATTGATGCTGAGGAGCGATTGTTTCATATTCTAGGAACTGATAAAGGCGTTGGAACGGTATTTTTTTTATTTTTACGAAAAAGGATGTGATAATGGTCTGTAGGATGGAAACGGCTCCGAATGATTTTTTAAAAATATTTTAAATAGATCTTTTATTATTTTTTTAAAAATGATATAAGGCGCTTCAACATCTGAGTTTATTAACGCCCGGAGCTTTATTCAGTGCACTGTCGGCCTCCGGACGTTACAGAGAACACTGTCCATCACTGTGAGCTGTAAGAAGCTCCTAGGAAGAGAAAATCTAAAGGCCAGCAGCTGGATTCGAACCCAGGACCTCCGCGTGGGAATCTAATACGCTAATCGCATAGCTAATTCCCTTCATCGTCTTATCACCCATATACGTATGAACCAAATCATGTGAAACTAAAGTTCCAAATTTCCAAAAAAGTGGCCACTTAATGAAAACATTTGTTTTCAGTAGTTTGTGACTTTTCTTGAAAACGATTCCTGCGATTCCTTTGAAATTAGCGAGTATTGATTGTTTTTATATAGATGAGTCAAATCAACACGGGGTCTGAACCTCACCATCTCGGATTTTCTTGAAATTTGGCACATGTGTACTATTGGTATAGACTTGGAAAAATATGAAATTTTATTGTGATATGTCAACTGGTTTACGAGTTACAGGGCTGTAAAGTTGCCAAAAATGGGCTGAAAAACAGGGAACCCCGTGTTTTTGAATTACTGTGGAAGCTTTCCTAATTGAGCCACAGACTTGGGGTTGGTGTCATTTTATAGCATATATAATGCCCTTTCCTGTGATATGCGACACCATATGAGTTAGAATAAATAAAGTTTGTTAAATTTAAATTTTAAATTTTTTAAAAAGTACATATTTTAAAATTTTAAAATTAATTCCATGAATCACTGGGCAAAATATTAATTTGGGACGACAATGGCTTCATTGTTAAAAAAATTTAAGGCTAAAGCTCCAATCCGATTAATTCAACTCTGAATTCATGTTAATACAATAATGCTAATAATAATTCCACTAATAAGTCCAAAGTAAAACATACTGTTAAGTAATAGGATCTCTTTATTATTTTAAGCTTGAAAAGGCTTCATTTGTTTGACATGCATCACTTTCTAGTAGGACATATGTAAGTTCTTCCAGTCAGAGTCACAAGATCAATTTTTATCAAAACATCCACTACTGAGTCCCAAAGAATATCAGCATTTCTTGGATGCTAGATGATTTAGAGGGTCCAGCTGGATGAAGAAAAGTTACTTTTACTTCATCAAGTTCTTCATTTTTCTCTAAAACATATCCAAGCCACCAGTTTCTTTATAGACTACACTGATATAACCTGATATTTCGGCTAATTTTAGTTTATCAGGGAATTTTGAAACTTCCATTTCGCAAGCTTCTGAGTTCATAGAAAAGTTTTTAACCAATATTTTGGATTTACTTCAGGGAATGAAAGCATGGTATTGCTGTGTTCCTTTAATAGCCAATGCTTGAGCAAACCGATTTTTTAAAAAACACTCAGATTCAACATAGTCTTCCTGGGTTGAATATGCAGTCTATGTTGGTGATGTTTTCTGCTGCCCTCTCAAGAAGTTGTAGTGAAGTTTGGATTTGATTTTCATAGGGTGGTTGCAAACTGGCACGAGCTGCCAGTCTCTTTACCGAACCCCCTACGCCATCACAAAGCCCTTTGCCGACTTTAAACCAACTTAAAGAGGCTGTTATCTCAGCCAAAGAAGACTGTTCTTAAACAAACATATTAAATTGAATTATTTTTGTATGATTTGATTAACTGCATAATTTCATTAAAATAATATATTATAATTAATATGATTAGTTACTGTAATCATAATTATTAATTCTAAAAATGATTTCAAAATCAATATTTTAAATCTTAATAATTATTAATTATGATTCATTGATTCATTATTACTATTTTCAATTTATTTATTACTTTAATTTTATTAAAATATATTCTCCATGAAAAGGAGCTTTAGTCTTAAATTTTTTTAACAGTGAAGCCATTGTCGTCCCAAATTAATATTTTGCCCAGTGATTCATAACACTACTAGCTATTTATAGAATTAATTTTAAAATTTTAAAATATGTACTTTTTAAAAAATTTAAAATTTAAATTTTAAATTTAAATTTAACAAACTTTATTTATCCTAACCCATATGGTGTCGCACATCACAGGAAAGGGCATTATATATGCTATAAAATGACACTAATCCCAAGTCTGTAGCTCAATTAGGAAAGCTTCTACAGTAATTCAAAAACATAGGGTTCCCTGTTTTTCAGCCCATTTTTGGCAACTTTACAGCCCTGTAACTCATAAACCAGTTGACATATCACAGTAAAATTTCATATTTTTCCAAGTCTATACCAATAGTACACATGTGCCAAATTTTAAGAAAATCCGAGATGGTGAGGTCAAAAATGGTCTTTTTTTGTGTTGATTTGACGTGGAATGACCCAGATCTTAACTTTTATTTGTACCATCTTTCCCTGAGTAGTTAGATTAAAGGAATTTTTTAAGAAAAAGAATTGGTTAGAGCTACTCTATAAAGTACCATTTTTCTGTAATGTACGGTACTACTGTCTCTGGTGTTCTGTTAAATTTGTTTTTAAAATGGAGATCGAAGAAAACTGCTTAACGGAAAATACCTCGTACTCAATGAATTGTTTACTTCTAGAGACTATGGGTCCTGCGCTCTTCGTATTATCATTGCTAAATAAGGATTTATAACTTTTCTTTTATAGTTTTTCTGGGAAAATTGGTTTAGGCTTCACTGTAAGGTGACCTTTAAGTTAAGGTTACCTTTCAGTGTAACGTACAGTTACAAATTGTTGGTAAGATTGAACATTAGGTGTTTGAACGTTGGTAAGAATTAACATGAAAAGTTTCAGATTTATAGATACTTTGTGAGTTAGAATCTTGGGAATTGTAATAAAAGAAAGATGTATAGGTTATCATATCACATTTAATCACAATTTCAGAATGATTCAAGAACTTATCACCTACTAAATTCTAACAAGAATCAAATGTTTAACCACAATTCCAAATCACTGTAAGTTACTTTCTAGATTTAAGTAATTTAATTAAGAATGATTACAAAATATAGCACCACAAAGTGAAAGTAAATGCCTAACAATATTGTCAGTAAAAGCAGTTCTCAGTAAACTACACAATGTAGTTGTAATTCACTGTTAAAAAATACCTCGTGCTGTGCCTTCAACCTCACACAGTTTTAAAGGGTTAGTGATTAAAACTTAAAATATAAGACAACGTTGAAAATAGATGGCGTTACTTACTTTGAATGGAGAATTCAGTTAAGATTCAGTTTCAAGTTGAATAACTCTTCACCACAATAAGATACATGTCTCAATTCTCTCACAATCTCACAAAGCTGAACTAATTGACAACTTCACGCACTAACTTAGATAAATCACTTGTAGGATAATAACGCTTTACACCTAACATCAGTGTTTACATTGAAGATTTGTGTCCTAAGCTACGGGAACTGCCGCTATTTATGAGTCTGGACGCTAACATTGTGTTCGCTAGTTAAAGAATAATCAATTAATGTCATAAACAGTGATATTTTTTTGAAGTTGCTGTTCATTTCAGCAGCAAAAGAAAGCGAATTTTAAAAAATTATTTACTTATTAAAATTCGATATCTTTGATTGATCATACGAGATATGGCTATTAAATAACGAGACTATTGCTGTAAAACAATTTATTTTAAATTTACCCATATTTAGTTATTATCACCTTCAATATACACCCTTCCCCTATCTCTACAACGCTCCATGCGAATTTACCATTGTTCGAAACAGTGCTGAAATCTTTTTCTGTGAGCTCCTGCATGAGTGTGCCGCTCTTTCTTTCACAGCTTCAACGGACTGAAATCGTGTTCCTTTTAATGCAGATTTGACTTTGGGGAACAGATAAAACAGACAAAGCAGTGTGAGCCGGCTCGTTGTCTTGATGGAGTACCCCGTGACTTGTTCTTCCACAAATCGGGTCGTTTTTTCCTTACTCTTTCACGGAATTGAGCAAACACCTCACGGTAGTAATTTTGATTAATTATAATCGATATTTTCATCCGTTTTGGACGTGGAAGGGCGACCCGGGCGGTCATCATCTCCGACGTCTTCTCGGCCATCTTGGAATCGCTTAAACCACTCAAAAACTCACGCACGTGATTAACATTCATCGCCATAAACTTCTTTTAATAAAAGATAAATTTCAGTAGCGGTTTTACCAAGTTTCATGTGAAATTTCACGACAATTCGTTACTCTACTACATGTGTAGTATCATGTTTTCGGCAAAACGAAACTAACACCTCTTACCCAAACGACGGTTCCAGTCAGACAGATTTCTTTACAAACACGCGAGACGCTGCAATCGAAAGAGAAGACTTTATGCTGCACAGCTGTCGGTCGCTAGGATTTGGCGCATGCATAGTTCTTCTGTAGCAGCATCAGTCTCGTTATTTAATAGCCACACCTCGTATTTATCACTTGTTTCTACTATTTCATGCAATAACTTTAAATTATCTAGGTCGGTAATTATCGACACCAGTAGATTAAAACTGTATCCTTATAAAAAAAATAAAATAAAATAATGTGGAAAAAAAAACATTTATCCCATTATAAAATTAGGATGTAAATTTACTTTACCACCTCGAAACTCGTTTTCTGGGTTCATAAATAAATTTGAGATACTATCAGTTCTGAGACATTTTTTTTTTCACCTTAATTTTGTTCCCTTCCTTGTATTTGGATAGAATTTTGATGGGCTTTAATTCTGTGAGTGAACAGGATGCCGACATTACTGTGGGAGACTTAGATACAGTTTTATATTTTAGTTCTATTAACATATGAGGATGTGCTTCAGGAAGTATTAAATATTTTTATATTTTACTTTGGTTTTGTATCATCTAGATCAGTGTGGTCGGCAACCTTTCTTCCAAGTGGATCATTTTTTAATTTTTGTCACAAAAATTGTTGATGCTGGGTCACATCGCTTCTATTTTAGATTGCATATTATCTCGAGGGAACAGAAAATAAAATACAGTTGAGATAATCCAATATACCATAAATAGATAACTACAAATTTATTACCATCAAATCCTTATTTATAACTTGAAAGAAATCACAAAATGTTAGCAGAAAAGTACATGTTGAAACGTGCAAAAATTCATCAAATTTTTCGACATATCTCAACGCTAGCACTTTTAAAATTTGTTGGCAAGAATACTTACCGATCGTTCTTAATTAAAATTTGTTTACTGGGACACTAAAATTCTCTCATTGGGTCACTAGATTGCTCGAAGGCCGACCACACTGATCTAAATGTTACCAAAATGAATTCAACAATGCCGAACTTCATAGTTCACAGACAGCTCTAGGAATGCAACTGAAACACAGGATAGGCTGTGGTCTATGTTGAACTTGTAATAAATTTGTTTTTTGGGGGTCTTTTACTATTAAAAAGGAATATTGTATCGGAAGTCCTGTTGATGAATGAAATGTAGGAGTTCAAAATCATAAAAATATTAATTTTAATAAATTATTATAAAATAATAAATTATTGAGCAAAATTAAACGAATTTAAGAGTAAAAAAAATGGTTGACTTTCAAATTGCTCTAATTATTGATAGGTTTTCTTCTATGTGACAATTTTGTGATAAATAGTTACCAAAATAGTTTGTAGTATACAGGGTGAACCAGTAAGTATTGTCCACAGGCCTACTGTGTGTAGTACATCTAAAGTGGAGTTCAATGACGTATTGGCCAACTTCATATTTTCCACTGTTCTTGAGTGACGTCACTTTAATTTTTTTTTCTAAAATCATTACTTTTTTGCAATAAAAATGTTATTACTCAGAAAGTTTTAGTCTGAATTCGATTCTGATGACACGGTTAGAAAGACAGATAAATTTTTTTCTAAAAATTGACACCATTTTGAAGCATAAGTTATTCTACAAACAACCCCAATCTTCCTTCGGAAACTGGAAAAATAAAAGTAATCGAAATTTTTAAGAAAACCTATTAGGCCCTTATGTGATCATTATCAGACCTAGGTGCTGGCACTTTTTATAAAAGTTTCCTTGTTTAATGGGCTTTAAAATGGTATATTATTTTCCAGGATTCCTTTTATCTTTGTATGAGAAATTACGTTTGTTTTACAAGAAAACGTGTTCACGAGCACACCAACAGTGTTAGTTATCAAGTTGTTTAATTCATTGAAAACTCTTTTAGATGGGCCAGTAGTCAATTTTTAAAGTAGATTGTCTTAAAATAAGGAAGTCAAAGGTTACAAATTGCACTTTATACATTCACTTATGGTCTCTCTGAAATATTTGAGAAAATGTTAGGAAATATTTTAAACAAGTGCTATTTTTATAAACAAAAATTCATATGTACTTACTCCAAATTACAATTTCACACACAACTACTCTGTTGAAAAAGAAAAGATTGTGAATAAACCTTAAACTTTTTTTTTTCTTTTTTTTTAATTTTAAAAGTGCAATTTGTAACCTTTGACTTTCTTACTACAATAGTAAGTGCAATTTGAAACCTTCCTTACTACAGGAGGCAAATAGAGTGGCCCCAAAATAAGAGTGAGCAAACGTAGTTTTTTTGGTTCTTCTATTGCTTTGATCAAAAAATTAGTTTGATATTTGACGCTGCACCTGCTCTGTATGCCAAGAGTTCCTGATTGGACAGACCTAATAAAAGAAGCAGATGATTTAACAATGCTCCTTGCTAGTTGGTCGTTTGGAATAAAATTAACTGAATAGTAAAAATTAATGTAGAAGGGGGATTATAAGAACTATTAATTTCGAAATTAAGTAAGGAGTAAGTTCATTAATGAATGCGTTTTGAGTATTTGCCATTGTAGTTCTGGGTGTAAACAAAGACAAGCTGAAAAAAAGGAATAGAATCCTTACCCCAGGACAGTATGGTCCTTCCTATATGGTGTTCTTCAGGGTGTAGAAAAAAGGTAGAATAGCTTGGTCGTCTCACGGTGTATGTGGGGACATACCCTTATTGTCTCTACATCTCAAGAGGGGTTAGCTATGCAAATCAGTCATCTATACATCGGTATACATTCACCCTGATATTATTCCTTCGTCCTTTTTTTATATCTATCTCCGAAAAAAAAGGTTATGGAGAGGAGTTCTTTTGATCTCGCTGAATGTTTTTTCCTTAATAGTTGGGGGAGAGAATGTGATCTCCTGTGTTTTTTTTACACAAAGAGAGTGCCGTGCAGATGTGTTAGTGTGCTCATGAAGTCTTTGCTCACTTTGCATAGCGGGTTTTTGTCTTTGCTACAGCATCCCACTGTGAGAACTTTATACTATTGTCCATAGAAAGAAAAGAATGTTAACGAATTACAAGACTCTTCCTTCAGTGTTACCAACCCTTAACACAAATACCAACCTGTACGTTAATATGCAAACTAACGAAATTTCTCTTTTCTCTTGAAGCCACTTTAAAATCAGCCTTGTCATTATGATGCCCACCTTAACTCTTTACACCAAAGAGATCAGTTTTTTTCTTTTTGTGGGTCTATCCCGTTCTCGAATTAGGTACGTTAACCAAATTTCTTCCTGGGGTCCATTCCTCTTTGTTTTACTCAGGTTTTTTTTTTTTGTTCTATTCACCTTCATTTTTTATATACGATATAACTCCGTACCGCTCTTTAGAACCGTGTACAATCACTCTAACGTACAGGTAGCTTTCGTTAAACAAAAACAATATAAAAATCAAACATTAAAATATAACCTACTTCAACAGGTTACGGAAGTATGAGTAAATTTACTTATTATCAGGCTCCGAAATATTAAATTTGAGGTTCCTCTGGTTTCCCAATTACACTGATCACCTTGTGAATATCAATTTTTTTCTGAATGAGAAGTTCTAAAAACCAAATTTTTGTAGAGATAACTCAAGATTGGAAAGCTGGTTATTATTTGTTACGGTTTATCAGTCGAAGAGTTATGTGACTGTACGTCTTTGACTTTTTTTTTAACTTTCTCTTACTGCTTTTAAAAGGAAGTATCGTAATCAGTATTGTATACTCGGAATTATTTTAGCAATAGATTCAACTCTTATTTATAATATGTCGAGCAAATAACCCGTGCATTGTTCACAAATGTTTTTTTTTAGAGTGAATCCTAGCCACTCCTCACTTTCAGAAGTAGCTTTTAATTAAATATCCCTGAAAAAATGTTTCTTATACAGGATGTTCATCTTAAGACGGCTCAAATGCATTTCCTGCTTAAACGGTTAATCTGAGCAAAAAATGGTAGAGGAAACATTTGTTGTCCGTCACCTCTAGTTTCAGAATATGTGACTTGATTTTAGGTTCCTGCCCGCATACGCGGCTGACGCGCCACCAAAAGTGAGGGTGCAAACCTGCAAAGTTGACCCCCATTTTCATATACACCGTGTTAAAGAGTATAAAAAGTTATGAAAGAAACCGGAAACCGCAATTTGATATCTTCAAAATTAAAGGTGCTAGGCCATTACAAAATCTGGTATTTATTAATCATATTTCAATTTTTTAACTTGTTATCAAAGAGAAAGAAGAGCACGCGATAGATAATTTTTATGTATTTTTTCATCCCCTTTCTACTAAAAATATTGCCAATGCAGTAAAGCTAGTATTTTTCTTAATATCGGGAAATAAGTCGTTTTCTGAGGGATTTTTCTAAGAAAAATCATATGTTAAGGGCTTTGGATGTTCTCAGACATACACAAAATGGCTATAAAATAATTTTATATCTGTTAGAAACAAGAAGGTTTAATAATTATTTGATAATTTTGGGAGAGTTGCGTTTAATTACCAAAAAAAAATGGAAACCTCCTGCCACATATTAAAGTGATCAATACTTTCATTTAAAGGATCAAACTTATTCCTTAATTTATCAAATAATGCACTTTACTCAACTTTTGAAGCATGTACTGCGTCTACAAAGGTGCCTCCTCAGATACAGAGAGCAGTTTATAACCTCCTGGCTAACCTGGCTTGCGAGAATTGTTCAGGCGGGTTTTACGTCCAACTACCGATTAGGTGTCGTGGATGGAGGCGACTAGCAAACATACTTTACTGTAAATTTCTTTTATTAATCATTAAATAAAATCCAGGGCCTAAGACCGGGGAATCGAACCCAGTACCCACAATACATATTAGCTTTATAGGTCTCGCCTCTAACCGCTCGGCTACCGTGGCGCTTCAATGAATGCTATGTCTGTGTGTAGTAATAATTATTTTTGGGAAATCCTCCAAAAACAAATGGGCTGCAGTCAGGACGACTCCCTAGTAAGGGCCAAATCAAAATAGAGGGTTTTTTTTTCAGCTTGCTGCGTTTTTGCGATAATTGGTTCAAACACACAGGCAATTTCTTTAAAAAACTCTAATTTTTCTGATTTAGGAAACCTCAAAACGGGTGCAACCTCAGTTATCCGCTCGAAAACTAGAAATTTATCAAAATTTGACACGATTCTTCCCCTTACCTTGTAAGAAAAAATTAAACGCCTAATTATAGTTCGTTTCTGTGGGTGTGTTAATAGACGATCATTACACCAATTACATCATCTGCTCCACTGTATAGCTGGCTACACCCATTTTTTGTCCTATTTTTTTGCTTTAGTCCGAGGGCATTGAAATGAGCAATCTGATTTATGGGGAAGGCGCACACTTACAATTTGTTTTTTTTTTTTTGGAGGGGTAAGTTGCCCCCCACAGGAGGGCAATCAGGCTGCCTCACGCCCTCTTTAGTTAACTTTAATAAAAAACTTGAATAAAAAATTAAATCTGTTCTTTAATCACTAAAATGACCTGCTGCTGCAATTATTGCATCGCTAATTGACGCAGGTTGATCGCGTCTTTAGAGTAGGATAAGAACGTGATCGCTTTATGGTTAGAACAATTTCCTCTTAAAGTATAATTAAGTGAAATTAGTCGCTTCTTCCCAAAAAATTAGGTCGTTTTAATAGAAGATTTATGGGAGAAATAGTCGATAATTTAGGCGGCACGGTAGCCGAACGGTTAGAGACGAGACCTGCGAAGCTAATATATATTGTGGTACTGTGTGTTCGATTCCCGGTCTTAGGTCTTGGATTTTATTTAATGGTTAATAAAAGAAATTCACAGTAAGGTGTGTTTGCTAGTCGCCTCCGTCCACGACACCTAATTTGGCAGTTGGACGTAAAGCCCGCCTAAAAAAATAGGCAATTGCTTTAATTTTAGTCGATAATTTAGCACGATTTCATTAACTTCTTATTGATGTAATAAAAAAATTAGAAATAGGCCCAAGGCTGATAAAAATCAGACAGAAAGACCCCCAAAATTATGTGTATAAATGTGAGAATCACAATAGTTTAAATAGAACCATTTTTAGTTTCTGATTACTATGTCTATCCCGCCCAGTTATGTAAATTTACAGTCGTTAAATTTAACGGGATTATAAAATATGATTTTTATATATATTTTTTTAAACAAAATAAAAATAAAAATGCTTCTAGATTTTTGTTTTTTATATTTAACAATGTGAGAACACGATCTATAAAGCATGAATTATATTTCCGCGCTTTGGAATAAAGTGTTTCTGTCCATTATATCAAGGTAGGAAATTACTTTACGCTGTTACACTCGGGCTTACTTCTCTAGTTGGGTCCGTGTTTGGTTAGTTCTGTGCTAGTGTGTTTAAGTACAAAAGGATGCATCAATATTATGGCTGAAATTAAAGTAAAAAACAAAAAACAATAAAAATGAAACAAAATGTTGAACTGAAACATGTAAACGACTTCCTTTTTAGTGCTGTTATCAACTTCCGCCAGCCATTTTTATACTTTTTCTTACTCCTATTATGAGGAAGTGTTATGATCTACTTAAAATTTTGCAAATTTTAACACGGAAATGTACCTTTATAGGGATTTTTTTTTTTTGGCGCATCAACAGCTGAGGTTATTAGCGCCCGGAGCTTTTTCCAGTGCACTGCCGGCCTCCGGACAGTGTTCTCTCGTTACAGACAACACTGTCCATCACCGGACAGTGAGCTGTAAGAAGCTCCTAGGAAGAGAAAATCTAAGGGTCAGCTGCTGGATTCGAACCCGGGACCTCCGCGTGGGAGTCCAGTATGCTATCCCTCCAGAAGCTTATTATTCGTTGGTCTACATGTGTGTAAGTCCAATCCGTACGGGGCTGACAAGGTTGTCCAAAAACAAGAATGGTAATGCTGGTCGCTCAAATTAAGTATTTTATTTTGGTTCTATGGAGCTTTTGATATTTTTTTTTTTTTTACGAAATTAACCACGGGAAGGGCACCGAAATTGAAACAATTTTTCAGTTTTTTTCGATTTTCTGGAAAATGTTTATGGGTAGCCAGAAAAGTTAAGTAAAAGTAAGATTTTCGTCATTATTTCCTGATGGATTTCGAAGATATCTTCCAAATTTAATTTGAATATGTATTTAAGATTCTACACTTTTAGAGGCCATTAAATTATTTTTTGTTTCTTAAAAAATGTTCCGAATATGGTTTTATTGGTTTAGCGCAGCAGTAGTTTGGGTTTCTTTAATCCTTTAACTCACGGGTGCCAACATACTCAAGTATACCACGGGCCACTTGGGGCAAAACAGGCAAGATTCACGCTGGCCACAATATATTTACAAAATTGGTCCTAGTTTTCCAATATCTGGGGATTCAGAGACTGAGAACAGACAATCTTCGTTAAACATAGATGTTTATTAGTCAATCTTGATCTGTATTTCCGTTTTATTTAATTTCGAGGACGGAAATAGTTGCTCACACAAGGGCGTACTCCAAAAATGTTTGCTGTACAAATTTTGTGCTATTTCTCACCTAAATAAGAATATATTTTGGGAATTCCTACTTCGTATTTTAAAACCGAATCTTGCTGGAATTCCACTGAAAGTGGCCGACTTGTGGCTTCCAAAACGTCGATGGTAGTAAGTCAGCGCGTTTATAAAGGCCCCCAGAAAAGACTCTGGGCCTCGTGTATACTCGTCTTCAGTAGTTAACGGAAACTGGGAATCGATATTTTGCCTCGATCTCCCCCCCCTAAGCGCTATTTCCTTCATAGAAAACTTTTTCTATTTCCATTTTATTTCAGTACATCGGTGGGCCACAAGAAACTACCTCGGGAGGCCGCCAGTTTGAGACCTCTGCTTTAACCTCATCAGTTACAACAAGGTCAAACAAGTTCATTACTAGTCATCAGTTGTGTGTGATCTGCAAAAATATAGAAAAATGAATTTTAAGTAATAATTTTAGTACAATTATATGTAAGAAAATTGTGCAAGGCACAAGTGAAAGTAAACTGAACGATAGTCAAACTAATTCAGAGTACGATCTGACAATTGCTATACCCAAAACCTACCGGAACCAAGACGTACGTTATCCTATCGGTGCATATTAGAAGAAAGAATGCGTCCTTCGATTTTTCAAAAATGACGTAGTAAATGAGCTCATCTACACCAGCTTTTGACTTCTCATTAAGAAAAGCAAAACAAAAAATGATTCCTATGAAATTTTGTTGCCTTTAAAAATGGCCTTTTTTTCGTAAATAATTATAATATAAAAATAGACGTATAATTTCATTTAACGGTATACAAAAAATTTGTGAATAAAATTGAAAGGCGCAAAGAATATTATTAGAAGGTTGCTTGAGTTCCGTTCCACGCGATGTCTCATCCAAATATAACATTTAAAACTCGAAGCCTACAAAAAAAAAGTCGAACAAAAAGTTGTCCACAGGGCCTGTTTGTTTACTAAACAAATACTACCACTCGAATTGTTGCATTCTGACCAAAATAGATCCCAAAAAAAACGCTCATTCATGTTTTTCTAGATCCTCCCCTTCTCGCACCTCCCCTCGTAACTTCCCATCCAAAAAAAGTTGAAGCACACTTATAGTTTTTTGTCTTTAACTCTATTAGACCGCGGGAAGCCACTTTTTATTTGTTTATTTTTGTTTATAAAAACAAATATTTCATGTAAAATTATTTGTATTGGAGGTTATATCATAATGTTATCAGTAGACTCTTTATTTAGGCGAGACCTGCGAAGCTAATATGTATTGTGGTACTGGGTTCGATTCCCGGTCTCTGGTCTTGGATTTTATTTAATGGTTAATAAAAGAAATTTTCAGTAAAGTATGTTTGCTAGTTGCCTTCGTCCACGACACCTAATTTGGTAATTGGACGTCAGCCTGAAAAAAAAATAGGCAATTACTTTACGAGATCTGTAAATTAAGTAATGAGACTGACTTTTTTAAATTTTTTTTTTCAAAAATAATTACAATTCTATATTGTCACCTTCAAAATAACTTCCTTCTGAAACCACACAGCGCTGGAGACGTTTCTTCCACTCCCCATAGCAGTGCTCGAACTCCGATACTGGAATAGCCTTCAGCTGGTTGGTTACAGCCGTATGCAATGTTTTCGACTGCGAGGTGATTTTTCAACTTTGGGATGAGAAAAAAGTCACAAATGTCATTACTGGTGACGAGTATTGGGTGTTTGAGTACGACCCAGAAATTAAGCGCCAGAGCATGGAGTTGAGCACACTTCAACCTCTCCAAGGCCCCAAAAAAAGCAAGGATGGCGAAGTCGAAGATCAAATGCATGCTGATTTGTTCTTTCGATATCCACGGAATCGTCCACAAAGAGTTTCTACCTCAAGGTCAAACGGTCAATCAACACTTTTACCGAGAGGTTCTTGAAAAACTTCGAAAAAGGGGTCCATTCGTGTGAGACCAAACATCAAGAACAAGTGGGTGTTGCATCACGATAATGCTCCTTGTCACACAGCAATTTCAACAAACGAGTTTTTGGCCAGTAAAAACATACATTACTCTTTATATGATAACTTTTGGATTTTTAATTACTGCAAACACTGTTACTTAACCCAAATTTAGGCCCATAAACTAATCTATTGGCATCCCCGGTCAAAGCCAAACTTCTATATCAACAGAGCTGGATGGCTAGTAAAATTCTTAGGTGTGAATTAACTACTCCAATAACCTCATTCTTCGCTAGGATAACCAAATTGTAACTTCCACAAACTTAGTGTACTTAATGAGTTTTTTAGTCACTTTTTAAGCTGTCACTGAGTCTCTGCTACAATTAGTCTTCTAAAGTTTCATACATAACCCCCAAAAGTGGACACAATTCTTTTACTGAAAGCAGTATCTGTATATAAAAGATGAAAAGAACGATATTTCTGCATTATTTGAATTATATTATGTTAAAAAAAAAGAAGAATCTATTTGGTTAATCTTTGTGGGAATAACTACTACTGTATGCAGAATATATTTAAACCCAACCCAACGATTTTCAGAAGGAATATTCTATGAACTAGTTAATATTCTGTAAAAAATATTATGTTTAATTGAGTGTAAACTGTAGTAAATCGCTTTTCAGCGATAGAGATGTCGAACTGAGGTTAGGTTGTATTAAATTTCGTGTATGACATACCACCTAGTGAGTCGATTATAAATTCAACTTGTAATATTCAATCCCAGATGCAGTATTAGAAGTTGAATATTGAGGGTGTATATTAAATAGAGACGTAAAGCAGGCTCACATCAGACCCAAAGTAAGTTGTTAACACTACAGGAGGGCTTGAAACCTGTCAATCAATAATGGATCTAAGGAAGAGTATTTAAAGCCTCTAATGATGGTATACTAATTTCCCTAAACAGCCCTTTTACCATCACCATCAGTATTCAACCCTACACACAACCACATTCTAATGTACACAAAACAGAAGGTGAACCCTTCGACGGTCCTTTCAATCAATACAGGCCCTAAAAAGAATTGCACCCTTTGCCCAGGGACAGATACTTAGTTACAGATCATCGCACATATTCAATCGGACCGCACTATTTACATTAACTATACAGCTTGACACAATGGTAACAGGGTTCTTAGATTGTGGTACCGCTATGATGGGAAGTATTGAGAAGATTTGCTACTGTCTACCTATTGATCAACCGGGAGTTGATACATTTTTGAAAGCATTAACTGACAGTAATTTTCTTTGGTAACGAATCTTGTGATAAATCTATAAATATGTCTTTTAGAATCATCATCTATCTGTACAGATAATATACGTAGTTACGAGCTACGAGCTCGTAGATAAAGCTATCTGAGAATCTAGAGGACAGATGTCTTCATAACCATGTTAAGGTTACAATCTGCGCCCTAAAATGTTGTTGGTGATTCATCCTATTTTTGGGTTATCAATTTTTTGATTTGAATTGATTTTTTGGGGAACTGTATCCCGTTCGCTTCCAGCTACATTGAACCTAACAACATTTTCAGTATATATTTTAATAGAAATTCGTGTACGTTGTAGTGCTATTAACAAAATATGTTTACTAGCTGAGGCTTCATTTGACTTGGATTATTTAATAGAGACATATCAGTTTCGGTCTATGTACCGCCTAATTGTTCACAAACTAACCACTTTCACGAATGATAATAATATCAGTAATTACTGGCACATGAATCAAGAGGATTGTACTATAATGGGAGATAGTTATTACGGCTAGAGAAGGAAATATCCAATTATAATCTAATATCTGGGCTAGTTTAGTTCGCATATCTAGTTGCCTGCTTTATCTAGTTGGGTAATCATAATACAAGAACTGTTCTTATTTTCAATTCTTGGCTGTATTAATATCATCTTTATCGCACTCCTCTTCTACCTTTACGATGTGCATTCTGTTATTCTAGGCTTTACTCTGGCTTTCGCCCAATGTTTGAACTTCTTATCGAGATGTTACTCTATATTTTATTGCAACGCCGAGTTGTTCCCTATCTCATGGCCTACTGTCGATTACCTTTACTTCCTGAAGCTTTCTCCTGTTCTGAAAGCAACCTTTAACCTCCAAAATTGTGCTATTTTATAAATATATGGGCGCCACGGTAGCCGAGCGGTTAGAGGCGAGACCTGCGAAGCTAATATGTATTGTGGTACTGGGTTCGATTCCCGGTCTTAGGCCTTCGATTTTATTTAATGGTTAGGTTAGGTTAGGTTTGCGTCTCATAATCACTTTTCAGAGAGATTCCATATCCGTTTTTATTTGGTTTTCTCCTTCTTAATTATGTAATTTTTGCTGCTTGCTGTTTTTTCGAGCTTTCATGTTTGAGAAGTGTAAAATGCATATTGAGCGATATAATCATCGAGATCACTTTCTTGGATAGAAATTGCTCATTGAAGTAAGGTGAAAGATTCATTGCTTCCCTACAACTTTCGACTTTATCCTTAAGTTCATCCCTTTATGCGTCCTTTTATACTTAGCACAACTTCATGGTGTTCAATTCATTTGCTCTCCTGTTGTCATCAATTTGAAGTTTCAGTTCCTCATTTTTATCCCGTGAAACTATAAAACTTCTTTTGATTATATCGTATACCATTTTTCTTCATAACTCCTCCGTCTAAATATTTAAATTTTCATGAAGCTTTTCCTTAATATTGAAAGACCCAATACAAAAAAATGTAGAAATTTTACTAGTTGCAACTTCCATTATGAGGTATGGCTATTAAATAACGATACAATTGCTGTAAAACGTGTGAGCCGGCGCGTTGTCTTGATGGAGAACCCATGACTTATTCTTTCACAAATCGGGTCGTTTTTTCCTTACACTTTTACGAAGTTGAGCAAACACCTCACGGTAGTAATATTGATTAATTATAATCGATATTTTCATCCATTTTGTACGTGGAAGACGCTTGAACCACTCAAAACCTCGCGCACGTGATTAACATTCATCGCCATAAACTTCTTGTAATAAAAGATAAGTTTCAGTAGCGGTTTTACCAAGTTTCATGTGAAATTTCACGACAATTTGTTGCTCTACTACATGTGTAGTAGTATCATGTTTTCGGCAAAACGAAACTAACATCTTTTACAAAAAACGACGGATTAGGTCAGACAGATTTCTCTACAAACTCGTGTGAGACGCTGCAATCGAAAGAGAAGGCTTTACGCTGCACAGCTGTCGCTCATTAGGATTTGGCGCATGCATAGTTCTTCTGCAGCAGCATCAGTCTCGTTAGTTAATAGCCACAACTCGTATTTCAATTATTAGATCAGGCACCAGAACATGTAGATGTTAGGTAGAAGGTTAGGATACCTGTAAAGCTGAATTTTTAAGGATTACCTAACTTCTCTGCTTACAAAGCAGCTACATTCAAGTAGCCATCTCCGGTGACCGTAAAAATCAACAATGTACAGTTTTTACACCACATAGATGTGTTGGTTAAGACCCAGCCAAGCGTTTAGTAAGATTCGTAAGATTCTTTTTCTTTATTTTTTTTGTTGTAATTACAATTAAAATTTGAGGAGAAAAGACGAATGCATTATTCTCCCTCCAGATTGCTTGTTTTAGTTTGATTTGCTTTCAACAAGGTTCAACTTGGGTCAACAAGGTTTATGTACTTAGCACGGATATGGAGTCTGATTTTATTTCGTTTTATTTAGAATAATATTACCACGTCACTAATTATATGAGATCGCTTCCTAATTAATTTAACAATATATACATATTTTGCGTAATAAAATGTTACTGAAAACCCATCAAAATATAAATGCTTCCAATAGGTATGTACAAATTGTTATTTTATATATATATTTAAGTATTTTTTAAATAAATTATCTGTATTACCTATATTTTAGCTTTATTTAAATAAAAAACAAAATCTCGCAAATACGTAGAATGAGTGGCCAGATATATTTTTTGCGCATATTTAGCTCAGTCTGTTCTACAACAAAGGATTCATCGAATTGGTCGAATAAAAAATGTATTATGTATTTCCCTTAAGCTATAATATTGCAGATAATGTTCAATCGACGTTTATAAAGGATTTATTTTTGTTCGTCCAGTTTCTGGTTTGCCTACTTTTTTTTATAAAAAGTATTAAATAAATAATATTTATTTTTTTGAATTCGCCATGTTTTTTTCCTTTGGTTTTATATATTTATTTGTTTTTGTTTTGTACATGTTTGCGTTGAGAAGAATTAATCGTTTAGAATCATTTCTATTTTTTTGTTTTTTGTTAAAAACATAAACTGTAATTAATAATTGTCAGTTACATGCACATTATTTTCTTTATAAGTTCATATATTTATAATTTTTTATTTATATTTGTTGAATTATTTGATAAATTGTATAAAAAACGCTGGTGTCAAGATAACTTACTGTCTCTTTCTATTATTTTCAAGACAAATTGTAACTTACCATCACAAACTTACATATGGTAACTCACACACTAAAAGCTGGGGCAAGAAGCTGAATTCATCCACTTTGGGGACTTCGTTCAACTTAAGTTTCAAGTTCTCCCTGTTCGTTTTTTCTCGATGTGTGATTGATTTTCACTGAATGTGAGTTTTTTTTTTTATACGAGGGTCGTTTGAAAAGTGCGTGCAAAAATAAAAACTACTTAATTTTTTGGGGTAAACCTTTTTTATTTTTCAACATAGTCTCCTTTTAGGCTTATACACTTCGTCCAACGCTGCTCTAGTTTGTTGATCCCTTCCGAATAATAGGATTTGTCCAAGTCTGAAAAATAGCCATTCGTTTCTGCAATCACCTCCTCGTTTGAATAAAATCTTTTTCCCGCCAGCCATTTCTTCATATTGGGGAACAAATAGTAGTCCGAGGGAGCCAAGTCTGGAGAATAGAGGGGATGTGAAACGAGTTGGAACCCAATTTCCATTAATTTTGCGACCACAACTGCTGAGGTGTGAGCTGGAGCGTTGTCGTGATGGAAAAGCACTTTTTTGTGGGCCAATCGTGGGCGTTTTTCTTGCAGCTCGGTTTTCAAACGGTCCAATAACGATGAATAATATGCACCTGTAATAGTTTTACCCTTTTCCAGGTAGTCGATGAGGATTATTCCTTGCGAATCCCACTTAAGACAGTCGCCATAATCTTTCCGGCCGAAGGAACGGTCTTCGCCTTTTTTTGGCGCAGATTCCCCCTTGGTAACCCATTGTTTAGATTGTTCTTTGGTCTCAGGAGTGTAGTGATGTATCCATGTTTCATCCACAGTGACGAAACGACGCTTAAAGTCCTGCGGATTCTTCTGGAACAGCTGCAAACCGTCCTTGCAACACTTCACACGATTTCGTTTTTGGTCAAGCGTGAGCAATCGCGGCAACCCATCTTGCGGATAGCTTTGTCATGTCCAAATGTTGATGCAAAATATTATGTACCCGTTCATTCGAGATGCCCACAGCACTAGCAATCTCACGCACCTTCACTCTTCTGTCATCCATCACCATATCATGGATTTTATCAATGATTTCTGGAGTAGTAACCTCAACAGGGCGTCCAGAACGTTCAGCGTCACTTGTGCCCATATGGCCACTCCGAAAATTTTGAAACCACTTATAAATTGTTCTAATCGAAGGTGCAGAGTCACCATAATGTTTATGAAGCTTCTCTTTAGTCTCCTGAGGCGTTTTGCCTTTCATAAAGTAGTGTTTAATCAACACACGTAATTCTTTTTCGTCCATTTTTTGAAAAATCACTCGACTTCTTCGATTCAAACGAATGCCAAACACAAAGAAATAGACCGATCTGGCTGAAACTTGGTATGTGTTCTTCCAAGAGATGCTACTAACTAAACATAACCTCGATACGCGCCAGTAGTGCTATCTCTCTGACTTTGCACGGACTATTCAAACGACCCTCGTAGTAGGTTCGCTCCCTAGGACTGTATTTAGATAGTCGACTTACATGGAACCCACACATTAGACTGAAAAGACAAGAACTCAATAGACGATACGGACAACTATGAAGACTGCTAGGGCGGAGATCAGCCATGAACGTACAGAACAAACTGACTCTATACAAGACACTACTAAGACCCATCTGGACCTACGGAGCTGTGGGGCTCTGCGAAATCTTCCAACATCCAAAGAATTCAATCCTTTTAATCTAAAGTCCTTCGGCAAATCGTCAACGCTCCTTATTATGTATCCAATTTAACCCTCCATACAGACCTCAGTATCCCTTTTGTCAATGACCTAATCCATTCTCGCTTCCTTAATTTCCGTAATAGCCTAACCGTACATCCTAATCCCACAGCACAAGCCTTATCCACAACAACCCATCCCGACAGTCCTCCACGACGCCTGAAACGACGTTGGCCCCGCGACCTTTTACCAATTTCCTAATCTTTCTTACAACCTCTAGAGAGTTCCAGCATTGGCTGGCCCCTCTCAGCATGCCTTCCCGATTGTGGCGCTGGATCCTCCAGGATTCACCAACCAATCTGTGCCTAACTTGATGTATATGTACAGGTTGTAAATAAATAAATAAAAACTTACGTGTATTGTAACAATTCCAAACATGACAGAAATTCAAAGTAACATTACAGTTATCAATTAGCAAAAATTAAAACTAAACTACTGTTATTTACTAAAAGATATTAATTTTTTTATTCTTTTCGTCATTTATTAATATTACAGGCAATTCTTAATATGAGGGTATTACTTGTCGTGAGAAGGTTCAGTAGTATAAAAATGACGTCATACTCTTAATGACATCATCACGCCTCAAGTACATTTTATTTGGCCAATTGGTTGACAGCAGAAAGTAGTATTATAATATATGACCCTTCTCTATATCATACACAATATGAAGTAAATTGTCTCTTATGTTCATCATATATACGATAACTACATTGCTTTTAATATGGAAGAATGAAATTCTAGATTAGTAAAGGTCTTACAAGAGGTCACAGTTCCTGTTTTTCTGTATCAGGATCTCTTAACTTCCGAATAATAACTTATTATTTGATAATCTTTTGCGAAGAATTTCATTATCAATTAGTTTTCAAATTCACCTTATTGATTGTATTAAAGGTCGGTTCCCCCAAATAGGGGAAGAAACGCAGGCAATCCAAAATGCCCATTGATCCCCTAGTTTCCCTTATAGATCCTAACGGAAATGATATCTTTTCTGTGCGATTCGTAAAATTGTGTTGACGATAGGCAGAGAGCCTATCCATGGCTAGCTTACTCATTGATCTTTTTTACTTCTTATATGCTTCGAAATCTGATATGTAGATAGTACTTCTTAAGCATTCTGTATACGCCTAACGTTTTAGAATGGATGCTACACTCATCAGTGGCCGATAAGTTACTACAGAGTGGTAAGTGTGCGAAGTGCAGTCCTATTTGAGGTTATATTCTATTATAAACAGATAACTTTTGCCGCTGCCTTCCTGATTGAATTTTGATTAGGTGACTTTATATTTTGTTAAAGTTGTTCATGTCTATTTTATCGTTAATTCAGGATGAATCTATCCCAAATATATTTCTTTTATTTTCGTTTTTTTACCGCCCCATAATCCAACGGAAATTGGGGCTAAAACTGTGGTTGAGTGTTGCGAAATGGATCAAATCAGGAAGGCAGCGGTAACCAGAAGATAACCACAATAGAGAATACATATCTCCACATAGTCCTAGCTTCTCACTAATAGCAACCTTCGTTCCTTCCATCCAATGATGATGTACGGTATTTCAGGAATTCTCAAGAACTACTTGAAAACCACTACAAACATATAGAAGATTACCGGAGTAATTTAATTGGTAATACAGTTAAAAACAAAATGTCTCTTTTATACAAAAAAAAAAAATAAGTGATCAGCCCTAAATCTGGGAATATTTAGCGAACAAACATTTTATGTGGAAAGCGTTTTAATCACTAAGTTTAAAACGCGCTGGTTAATAACGGTTCTAGAGATTGGCAGCTGTCTCCTCTACTCCTTGATGTTTTAACTGCTAAACATTTCTTCACTTTGATTCTGATCGAACTTACCGAAGTCTTAAGCTTCTAACAAAACCATTTCGACACTACTGCCCTCTAGGAAACACCTGCAAATTATACCCTTTCAATCTTTCTTCAGCTAGACAGACACTTTTTTATTTTTCATTTTTAGAAAACCAAATATTATTCCAGAATATAAAATAACATTAAAATTCTCCGTTTTTAAAGCAACTGTATGAATAATAATTTTGTTTTGTCTCGTTTTTAGTGGGCTGTGTAAATTTGTGTTACTCTTGTTGAGGCTGGAAGTATTTGCGTCTGCATCAAATCTTTTAACTTAGTGGTTTCACCAGTAGCTATTGATATCTTCAGAACAAAAAGGGATTACTTCTTAGACATTGATATTTCTAACTTTTGATAGTTCGTCCTATTTTTTAATGACAGCAGAATCAATTGGGAATTCGAATTATAAAATTTCAAGTTAAACAGAGTTTTGTTTAGCGATAAGAGGAGGGTTCAAAAGAACCATGAGGGTTTCTTTCTAAAAGAGGGGGTTAGCTAAACAAAGAAGAATTATTACCATGAGAACTGCAATAAGAAGGAGCCTGTGCAGTTCATACTTAGATGCAAACAAATTTTTCTTATTTCACCCAGAGTTCTTCTATCTTCTTTCGGTCTCTTGGCTTAGTTTCAATTCTTCACAATCTGATGGCCGTTCTTTGGCAAGATTTAATGGAATTCAACACTTTTCTGCGTTCGTTTCCCATAAATACATCTCGTAAAGGATCCTGTGTATTTAATGAGACTTGGGAGTCTTCCCAATACGAATTGTTCCTGAAACAAGTGAAAACCGAAGAAGACTTACTGAAGCAATTAACTCTCTTCTCTATCTTTCTGAATTCAAATTAGTTTGGTTAAATTAAACATATACTATATTAGTTTAACAGTAAGCTGTTAAGCAGGTACATTAACAGCAAGCTGTTTCGGCCACATTAATTCGAAATTAGGCTATTTTTCAATAAGTTATTTCATTATTTTTAATTATTCTACCGTCATTTAACCATTTAATCATTTAACCTCATTTAAAATTAAATACTATTCATGGTCATTAGAAGAAGCCATGAAGATGTTAGATGCAAATAATTCAAATTCTCATGTAAGCGCGCTGGTACATTCCTGTTAGAAGGAAAGAAATTTAAAAATCAGGAAGAGAGTTATTTTAATAAATTTAAGCAATTTTATTAGAATCTTAGTATAAATAGCTAGGTCAAAATACTTTTTCTTTTTCAATTAGAGATGTATTTTGATTATATTCTTCCGTTCTGTAATTTTGTCTACAAATTTTCTACGATAGAAAGCATTTATTTCCCATTAAAGTTACATTCTTAGGTAACTATTTGAAATAACTTTTTCAAAAACTCGTTTTACTTCACTAATTTACAAAGCCAATGAATTCTTCAGTGTTTCAAACTAAATTAGTTAAATAATTGGCGCAATTTAAAGTGACTTCCTCCAAAAAAAAGAATCCCATACTTTTGAAGAGACGGTGCAGTTTTATGAGAAAACGGAATTCGGCTGAAATATCTCCTTTTTTACTTTTGATAACTTTGTGGAAATTCTCCAGTTACTCCGACATTAAAAACTTCAAAAACCGTTTTGCTACAATCACATACATACCTACAGACACATATTTTGTAGAAACCGACCCAGACGGCTTCAAAACGATGTATCAGATGCTTTTGATAGATCCACTGTGGCAGTTTGCTAATAGCGTCAAAGAAAGTTGTTAAAATTAGTTGATTCGGGCATGCAAATTTCTCGAATATACCTAACGTACATATATCACTTATCAATCAAGGTTACAATAAGGCACTTACAGAATATTTATAATTTTGTGGCTTGTTTGTACTCAAAAAGATATTTCAGTTAAAATCTCTTCTAACATTGTCTTCGGCATTAGAGGGACAGAGCTTCACAGTTTAGAAAACATTCCCTTTTGGCATCCACACAAGAAATAGATAAATAATATCTGAACATTATATGAAATAATAGAAAATCAAGATTGTCTACAAAATGGTGTATCTTTTTGACTTTTCAACCTTTGGAACCTAGGTTAGTTTAATTTTTTGTTTTTAGAGAGTAACAGCGCGTATATGTTCTGCAAAAAAATAAGTATAAAAAAAGTAGTATATAAAATAAGCAGTTAAGCTAGTGCGTGAATTTTGGGAATAAAATTAAATATCCAAAATATACTTGAATTATTAAGTTCATTGTCAAGAATTAATCATTGAGTATTAATCATACTCAAGAATTTATAGATTAACAAAAACAATTTGTGAGGTAATTGTTTTAAAAGATTGGTTGGTCATGCTGTTCGTCTAATGCAAGTTTCTTTTTCTTTAATCTAAGAATTCAAGATTGGCGAGGAATCGGTCAAATAAAAAACAACTCGTCTTTTTGCCAACGTTTCGACAAATAAATTGTCTTCTTCAGGGCCTGGATATTACAAATACAAACAATTTAAGGCTTATTAGCTCGGAACCGCTGTGTAGATTGTGCCAGGAAGAGGATGAAACGGCCTCTCACCTGTTATTCAAGAGACTGCGCTACGAAATCTTTGGTACCTTGTGACCAGGGGAGACTGTAGCGCAGAAGGAACTGGTAGGGAAAGTCCTCAACCTTTTTTAGAAGGGGAGGTTTCATCTATTAGACCTAGAGGGAAGGCACAATAAGCCTCTTGTGGCTGCGGTGCCGTGGGTCCCGCCCTGCCCTTTAAAATCTAAATCTAAAACAATTAAGAGAATCAATAACATAGAAAATCAGTAAAAAAAACAGTAATATATTTGTCGAAACGTTGGCAAAAAGACGAGTTTGTTTTTTTATTTGACCGATTCCTCGCCAATCTTGAATCCTTAGTTTAATAATTTACGGTCACGAAACCTGTATATTCATTTTTCTTTAATTTTTGGTCGATTTTAGATTTTCAACTTTCTTGGAAACTTATACATTTTCTATGAGATAAAATAGAGAATAAAATATATATAAAATATAAAATAGAGAATTTTGCTGTGAAATGTTCGAAGCTGTCACGAATAGTAAATGGGGATGTCTACTTAGTTTCAAAACTTCTCCAGCGTGTTTTTTTTTACATTTTTGAAAGCAAAATTGGGAATAGATTCGAAATCATTTAACGGAATCCTTGAAAAATTCACAAAGGTTTGCTAAATTCACTGAACCACCTCCAATTAAATCCTCACCAGACAACTTCATAGCCCCCATAAATTAGCTTTAAATGTATATTGAGTTTAAACTAGAAATAAATAATGTATTGGAGTTAAAAAAAAAGTTTTATTCGTCTTCTAGCAAATAATGAAGAAGGACCACGTAGCTGCTGTCCGGTCGATTGGAGTCACTAAATAATAAGCAGACCAGGTGACAGGTGGTAGCAGATAATAATGTCCCAAAAAAGAGACGAGGCTTTATCGACTTGACGGCAGTCCATCCCCCAAACAACTTTATCTCCTCCTTACATTTGTTAATGCTTAATTAGAGCTCTATATTATAAAACTATAGGACTTTGGGAATGCATTAAGAGAAACAGGTGTTAGAATGGATGATGGTTACTTTTACTAGACAACTTGCAACTTTTTAATACCCGCAGTCAATATTTATTTATTTATTTTCTTGATTATTTAGGCATTCTAGTCAAAAAATTGGGCCACAAATTGTATTACTAATCAATTTGAACCCGTATTTTTACAAAAAAATTTATTAATTAGAACTTTCAAAAAGGAAGACCAAGAAACAGTGACTGAAAAGACAAATTTTTAATTGAGTGCATAATTCATGCAAATATTCGAATGTTTTTTATTCAAATGTCAACTGTTCACGGTTTGCTACTAAAATTCTATTATTTATTAACTTGAGAATAAAGTGTTATATTTACCAAAAATGCTGGATTATGCTGGCAAAATTCATTTTATTAATAGATTTTTGGATAACAAGGTTGGTAACAGTCTAGAGTTCGCAGTTGTTTTATCAGATTGTTAATTGGGGATTATTTTGTTAAATTCACTAAATTTATAACGAAATGCTAAATTAGTTTGTTTTTGCCGAACATATTAATAATTGAATACTTAATTGACATAAGTATTGTGAACAAACTTCTGTTATGCTAGTTTTGAACGCATAAAAATTATTGAAATTTATTGTACAATGATAAATTTTTCCTAAACGAGCGGAAGTGTTTTTGAGGAAATACTGTTAGAAAATCGATTGAATAATTTAGGTGGCACATCCTGTTGAGTCTCCTCCAATCTCTTGTTCATGTACAAAGCGTAAAATTGTCTGGCTAGTTCTCTAATATGTTAGTTCCTATGCTAAAATCAATCTTCAAAATGATGACTTCAAAAAGGCTTAAATATTTTTTCTTTGACGCTGAAGTGACACGCATTTTTATTGAATCCATGAATGGTTACGTACTTTGATCCATCATCAGAGCTTCAATAATCAGGTGGTTGAAGAGATTTCGACCTCACTTATGTTCCCGTCTCGTACTAGACATTTCTTCTCTTGTTAAGGGTACGTTTACCACGGAGCTGTGAGCATAGATGATAGCGGAGATGATAGGAGTGATGCATCAGTGCTTATAGAATAACCTAGTACATTCTTATGTGAGCGTGCACAATGAAGCTGCGACTAGTGACTCATACTCGCTGCTATAAACGAGCATAGATGATAGAATTGAATTTTTCATTTTTCTGCTAGCTGAACTCCAGTATCGGAGCTTCAAAATGGACGTCGAAAAATTATTTAGTGCTGTCTTTACTCATTATTTTTTATTATTTACTTTTAAACAATATTTTGTTTTTTAAATCGTACTTACATTTATTTTCATGTGTATTTATTTGTTGTTTTTTTTTTCAATAAAATCATTACTTACCTAGAGTAATCACTAGTTTTTCTTCTATGGTTATAGGATTTCCATGACAATTTTTCCAAAGTTTTCTTAATTTTGACCTTATTTTTTCTAAAATATAGTCGAATGTGGGTGGACCCATCCTCACATATTCAAAATAACGATCCGGATAATTTCTAAGTTCCTTATATAAATAGTGAAATTCGCCTAAAGTACTTCGTTTTTTATTTATGGGATGTACAAGATATTTTCTAAAGCGTTTTTTCTTTAAAATATACCTTTTTGTTGCTGCTGAACATAAAAACTCTTCTTCACTACTCGACATGTTGCATGTATCACAGCTCCGTTTTGCACACTAATCAGCGATTATATTTTACTCTATCAGCTATCATCTATACTCACAGCTCCGTTGAAAACGTACACCCTAAGTTTACGCCAATCTCTATCTAATAAAAAGAACATTGGGCCCATCTCCATCCCAAAAAAACAGAAAGAACAAATTTACTTTCTTTTAACGTCACTTAGGGAAAGCCAAAAAAAGCAGTACCAAAAAGAAAAAATGTTAATACAAAGTAATTTCTCTAATTTATCCCCATCTAATTATGCCACATGCTCTTAGAGCAGCAAGGAAAAGAGTTCTTCTTAAACATTTCCAAAATTTATAACGAACAACTTTATTAATAATATTTAGTACACAGTTTTCTGTTATTAAACATAAATTTATGGACTGAAATAAATAGTACATTTGAAAGGTTTATGGTAATGTTTTTTGAACTTAATTAGATTACAATAGGGGGACCAGCTGTTAGATAATGTAAATTTTGAGCTAACATGTTTATAGATAGCTTGAGTGTCGTAAGGAACACAATCTACATGGTAGTAAGTTTTCTATCTAAATTATTATTGTATAATAGTTCTGTTTATTGCTTTTATTTTATTTTTATTTTTAATGAATAAAGTCGATACTTAGGTATTCAGTGTCAAAAATTATGAAAAGTCTAATTAATAAAAACGAATTATTATTAGATATTCAAGTGGAGTGTATTGAAAGCTATTGACCCATGAGAAGTGATTTTAAATCTTGCAATCGATTGATTTTTAATTTCCTCAATAGGGAGAGAAAATCGATCGTTGGTATCTTTGAGTAAAAATAAATCAGTATTTATTCAAATTTTGTAACCATCTTTTCCAGAATCTCTGTTTCATTATTAGCCTTTTACTCACCGTATTATTATTGTATTTAAAGTTTTTTCTAAAAACTAGATTAATTTATTGAATAGGTGCAGATCTATAAGTTCAACTTGAAACTATTTAAATAGTGCTTGAAGGAAAACTGCCTAAATGGAAGAATCGTTTACTACAAATAATTGTAAACTTCTCTTTTTGTGATTGCAGTTACATTTTAAGCAATCCCTCTGCCGTATTATTAATGCCCCCCACTATGTTACCAACTTCACCTTTCCCAAAGATCTAAATATCCCCTTTAACACCGAATCTATTCATTCAAGTTTCCACAGTTTCACTCCAGAAGCCAATCCTGCCATCCTAAACTCGGAACTCTTTCCAGGTATAATACAACCTGTATAATCCACCAAGATAAGTCTAAATCGACGATGGCCTAGCGAACTTAATAATCCTAGACAATTCAAATGACTTAACTGATTTCTCTATTCCATGTCTCCAAAGTTTGTGTTCTGTGTCGGCTATGCCGGACAGTGCAGCCAATAATATTTTACACTAATGTAAATTTAAATACGCTCGAACTAACAAACAAAACAAAATTGCACGTAGATCTGTAACCGAGTGTAATAGTTAAGTTTTTATTAATACTAACATTTTACAACTTTTCATCATTATAATTAACTAGCTGTACCCGTTCACACGTTGCTGTGTTTGAACAAAAAAGCCTCAATACCTCAAACATAATTTATTAATGACCAAATGTATACAATACATCGAAATGAAAATTAACAATAAAATTACCCCTACTTCAGAGTGCAGTAGTGTCCTTGCAAAGGTAGCATTTCTACATAATGTGAAAAATTCAGTTAATGTAGTTGGCGGTGGTGACATTGCTCTTGCACGTACATTTTCTGATGTAAAATACACACGCTGTCCATTTTCTGCTAAATGAACAACCGTTGGATATCGCTCATGAATGGAAAATGATAAAATACGCCATACGGCCTCATTGCTACTTATGTAGCGTCCCAGTTGATATTGGGTGACTTCATCGTTAGATGCAGTTGTATTTTCCACTCCAAACAATGCCATATCGCTTCCTTTGTTCACATATTTGCAAATATATTTTCTAGCTTTCACTGAATTGCAGTACCCAACATTTATGTGTGCGTTATACGTTTTTAGTAGTAATGGAGAATATGGTACTACCCAACGATTATCAACGTCAATAGTATTGTTGAGTACTTTTAGTTTAATGGATTTTCCACCATCTTCGGTATAATTTATTCTCGTATTAATAATTGCAAAAAAACTGTTTTTCATGGTTTTCATGGTTACACTTTCAACAAATATTACTAATTAAATGTTATTTTGATATTTTTGGGATATTTATTCGGGAGCACCTAGAACCCCAACTCTGATTTAAAAAAAAAAAATCCAAAAACCTTCCCGGGGATATACCTAATAATTTCCCAAACTTTCAAGGCGATTGGATGTATGGTTTTTGAATCTATCGAGTACAAACAAACAAACAGACACACATTCATTTTTATATATATAGATAAATGAATAAAAAAGCACGCACTTAGTTCATTTGCTAAGTTGTACTTTAGTAGAAGTTGCTAACCACTTAAATTTAACATTGAGTAAATTAACCATAGTTACAAAACTGAATATAATTTATTGAAAATAAACATTTTCTACATAAAAATAGAACAAAAATAAGTGAATACAACTTTTTAGCCCACAAAAAAGTAACAATAATTGAATTATCAATTATTATTTTTCTGTATTTTCAAGCGAAAGCAAACAAATTTATTACCAGTTAAGCGTGGAATTTAGTTTTAAAAAAAATTAGAGGAATTAAAATTAGACAATCAGACACGTCGAACGCAGGGCAAAACAACCAAAAGTTTACAACGTCATAATATAATAGTCACTGCAAGCACTTTTTCTGCATTCTCTCTGGGGCTTGAGATTATCAGAGCATTCTGTGCTCATTCAAAAATCTTCCACCGCTTTACGTATGCATTGCTCTAGTTAACTAGGGACTTAAGAGCTTTGAATTCTGTGCAAAATGAAATCATGTTCGTACTGAGGTCTGAACCTCTATCTAAGGTAAAAACGGCATTGCACAAGGGTTGAGAGCTTCTAATTGTGTGCGTAATACCCAATCTCTAATGCGGAGACCAAACATGTACCAACCACTTATCATTATTTGGCTGACTCCAACCGCAGTTCTATTGGGTAAGAGATAAAGGAAACATCCCACCAAATAATATTCTTATTGTATTTTAATATAATTTCGAGTTTTTATAGTTAATGGCTACTTTATATTTTCCACAACGCGTAACAGAGATTTGATTTGACGTGTATACGAGGGTCGTTTGAAAAGTCCGTGCAAAGTCAGAGAGATAGCACCACTGGCGCGTATCGAGGTTATGTTTAGTTAGTAGCATCTCTTGGAAGAACACACACCAAGTTTCAGCCAGATCGGTCTATTTCTTTGTGTTTGGCATTCGTTTGAATCGAGGAAGTCGAGTGATTTTCAAAAAATGGACGAAAAAGAATTTCGTGTGTTGATTAAACACTACTTTATGAAAGGCAAAACGCCTCAGGAGACTAAAGAGAAGCTTCATAAACATTATGGTGACTCTGCACCTACGATTAGAACAGTTTATAGGTGGTTTCAAAATTTTCGGAGTGGCCATATGGGGCACAAGTGACGCTGAACGTTCTGGACGCCCTGTTGAGGTTACTACTCCAGAAATCATTGATAAAATCCATGATATGGTGATGGATGACAGAAGAGTGAAGGTGCGTGAGATTGCTAGTGCTGTGGGCATCTCGAATGAACGGCTACATAATATTTTGCATCAACATTTGGACATGACAAAGCTATCCGCAAGATGGGTGCCGCGATTGCTCACGCTTGACCAAAAACGAAATCGTGTGAAGTGTTGCAAGGACGGTTTGCAGCTGTTCCAAAAGAATCCGCAAGACTTTAAGCGTCGTTTCGTCACTGTGGATCACCCTCGGACTACTATTTGTTCCCCAATATGAAGAAATGGCTGGCGGGAAAAAGATTTTATTCAAACGAGGAGGTGATTGCAGAAACGAATGGCTATTTTTCAGACTTGGACAAATCCTATTATTCGGAAGGGATCAACAAACTAGAGCAGCGTTGGACGAAGTGTATAAGCCTAAAAGGAGACTATGTTGAAAAATAAAAAAGGTTTACCCCAAAAAATTAAGTAGTTTTTATTTTTGCACGGACTTTTCAAACGACCCTCGTACACGTCCAAACACGCTTATTTAGTTAAATACGTACCAAATTTTTACAATCAAACAATCGATTCATCTGTTATCTTTTACTGTCCCTTGTCAGAGATCTTTATCTTTTATTTTAATAATTTTTAATCTCGGAGAATTCGTTTTGAAGCAGTTCTTGGGAGGTACTGGAGATGGACATCCCTTTGAAGTGAAATTTTATTGTAATTTACACTTTACAATTGTAAAATACAGGTCAGTTCCTTTAACCTGGGACTCCAGATTTACTGCACGAACTATAGACATTGAAAACGACCTTTTCCAAGATCTCTTGTTTCAGTATCAGCCTTTTACTTACCCTTATTTGGACATTCCACCTAAGAAATTATCACAATTTCAAATCAATACCTGTTTTTATTTATTTATTTTTCAAGTGTACTTGATTTATTGATTGAGCGGTAGTTGTTAACAGAAGGATATTCCTTTTTCCTATTATTTTGTTTGTAATTTCTAAATAACAGGTGTACTATCAAAAGTTTTTATTCAATTTTGTGCGACATAAATTATGGACTGTTCTAGATTCCAGTTTCAAAATGCCAGAATTGATATTTATATACAAACGTGAACACTTTATTTAAATCTTATTTATTTTTTTTTAAAGACCGGACTTTGTTTTGTTGAAAACATAAATTGTGTTTTCTGACTCTCTCCTTCATATATACTTTGTCTTTGTTGTTCCAATTCTATATTTATTTATTTTATCTATTCAATTTTAATAACTTTCTTACATCGATCCCAAAGCGAATGCTGCTCAAACAAGCAGCTAACCTGGAGGCAAGGCGGTATTTGTTAAAAGAAATCTTTAAACAGAAGCCAAAGCGCCTCAAGGGTGAACAAATGTCCTGCAGGACCTTTTTAACATTTATTTATGTATTATTTTAGCTGGAGCGGCTCTCTCAACTTCCTGCTTTTGAAACTGGTTTCTATTGAATTACTTTTTCCCTCTCTCTTGTTCAAGACTGTCAGTTAGTGAATTAAATGGTAGATTATTATCTACTTTTTTAGGCGCACGCGCAGTTACCAGTAGCAATTAAACGGTTGGCATGACTGCTTACTGTTTGATGGGCGAAGGAGGCCAGTTAGCGAGTAGATACTATTTGGTGCAGGCTGTCAACTAATTATTTGTAAACACATCAACATAAATTAATTTGTAGATTTCATTAATGAATCGAACAAAATGTGGCAACACACAGGCAAATACTCTGTGGTAGGATGGACATTAGAAAATTAATATTGTGCTAGGAACATGTAGGATTGCAACATCCAGGAAACTGTGTGCAACAGCGACACCCTGCGGGAAGAAAACGAAGTTGAAAGAAGACACCCAGATAAAATTGTAGAAACTCAACTTAGTTGGAGATTTCCACGATTGCAATACTTACTCTCACATTTTGTAAGAGAAAGTAAAACCTTGGAAAATTCACAATTCTTTTGAATTATATTTCATAAAATTCATTAAACTTGGAAAAATTGTTCAAGATAAAAATGGGCTTAAGATTTAATTTAAAACAAAAAACCAAAAAAATAATCTGAAATTAATTACCATTATAAGGGAAACATGTTTTATCATGCAGACAGCCACCATTAAGTTTGTATGCAGGTGGGTCTTGTGGACAACATACGGGGGACCTGTTGTAGAGGAGAGTTTGGACACAGATGGGCCTGTTCTGATATGAAAGTTGCTCGTAGCAATGAAATTTTTCAAGATTTCTGCGATTTTATCACTGGCTGTGAATTTTTTGAGACATCTTCGACGAAGGAAATACAGGTTATGGTTTTTCGTTTGGGGGACATCATCTCACTGATTTCATAGTTTTCTTCTTACCCAAAGTACTAACACTTCCGGTCACCAATCATCACCAATGACTTGGGGATGACTCATAGTCCTTCCTTTTCCTTTCTGGACAGTAAAAGATATTTTTAAAAATAAAAATGAATAAATAATTAGACTAGAAATACCTTCTACTCAGTGGCCATTACTTTTCGGATACTAAACAAGAATTCATGTAACTTCTCAAGGTAAAGATTTTTCAAGCGAGAAAAATACCTGAATAACAAAAAAATAGTAATATCTAAATCGAATATTATAATCTGCTGTCATTATTATATATTGTAGCATAATTTTTTAAAATTTATTTCGTTATTAACAATCTGTATAATATAATATACAATAAGTAAATAGGGAGAATGAAGGATGGATGCGTGAAAGGCAGGAGGAAAGAAACTACCCAGCGGTAGCACTCTCTGCAGGATACGATTTTTAGGCCTTCAGACTGCGAGGAAGTCGCGGGGCCACTGGCGATTCAGTCGGCGTGGAGGATTATTAGGAATGTCAGAGGAGGCGAGAGACTGTACTAGAGGATTGGAGCAAGTGGAGAGAGCAGTACGGAATTTTTGATATTTAGTCTTGGCGAATTGTTTGTACGAATGGGGGATGTTGAGGTCGGTGTGAAGAGTGAGGTTAGTCACGTAGAAAGGAGCGTCAGCTATCTGTCGAAGGAGTTTTGACTGAAATGTTTGTACTGTCCGTATGTTTGTAGGTTTGGCTGAACCCCACAGCTCTAGTCCGTAAGTCCACATAGGTTTGAGAATAGTACTGTATATTAAGCGTTTGAGTTCAATGGGTAATTTGGAGCGTCGTCCAAGTAGTCTGTAAAGCAGTTTCGCACGATTTGTCATTGCCTGTCTTTTAAGTCTAGTTTGTGGGTTCCACGTGAGCATAAATATTTATTTTTGAAATCACGAGTATTATAAATATTAATGAATTGTAGTATTTATTTCAATTATTACTGTTAATTAAATTATTTTTATTACTAAATTATCTAGTTGTATTTACTTACTTTATTAATAAAGTTTTATTGACTACTATGTAAAGTTAAAGCAAAATATCTTGCATTCTCGAAGTTTTCTCCGTCTTCTTTCTTAATTTCAACTTTACGACTCTCTACCGCAATCCACTCCTTTCAAATAGTTTACTTCCTAATCTTCTTTACTTTCTAGAATTATTTCTTATCAATATTTTAAAAATTGAAATTTTAACATTAATTATTAAATTAGTAACTTAACAATTTGTAAGTTACTATAAATAAAGGACTTTCTAGCTTGTCTACGTTTGCTAGCGGTATGCGAACTGTTAGAACCACTTTTAACATTTCTTAATTAGTTAGAACTTATCAATCTTATAAATAAAATGTCAACCTAACTGATCTTTTATAATTCCCACAGATTCTGTTATAAAGGAGGAATTCATTGGAGGAGTTCATTAATATTTTCCTTATATCCTGTTTTAGTATTAGAAAATGTTGATAAGTCGTTAGTTTTATATTTGTATAACTTGTTTTCTTTCTTTTGAGTTTTGTAAAACAAGAAATTAGAAATAAGGTTTTTTCATTTTTACCTTAATAGTCACTAATTAAGGTCGGAGGTAATCCTCGGAGTTTTAAAGTAAACCAAAATCCAAGGCAGATTTAAGAAAATGGTAATTAACTATTTCTAATTAATAAAATAATGCTGGAATTTTGAATAAATGTTTTCTGCACGTTTAGCGTACAGATTTGTAGCGATTGTTTCTGACACATTATCCCAATTAGTGGGCTACACTACACATTGTGTGGATTTTTAAGTTCAGATTAGAATATGGGGCTGATCCGCTCCCCCACAGACACTGAATCCAAATAGAAGGAGGCTCTTTGTGCCGACTTCTTGGAGATCTAGTAGCAGAACCCTCTTCTTCTTTTTACAAAGGCCAGGTTTGTTTTTGTTCCCATGAGTCTTGTTTTTCGTATTAAAACAAAATCTGAAATCCCCTATCTCAGGGATCTCCAAATTACGGCCCGCGGGCCACATGCGGCCCCCTGAGGACATTTATCCGGCCCCCGCCGCACTTTCGGAAGGGGCATCTTTTTCATTGGTGGTCAGTGAAAGGAGCACTATACGAGGGTCGTTTGAAAAGTCCGTGCAAAGTCAGAGAGATAGCACTACTGGCGCGTATCGAGGTTATGTTTAGTTAGAAGCATCTCTTGGAAGAACATACACCAAGTTTCAGCCAGATCGGTCTATTTCTTTGTGTTTGGCATTCGTTTGAATCGAGGAAGTCGAGTGATTTTCAAATCGTGTGAAGTGTTGGAAGGACGGTTTGCAGCTGTTCCAGAAGAATCCGCAGGACTTTAAGCGTCGTTTCGTCACTGTGGATGAAACATGGATACATCACTACACTCCTGAGACCAAAGAACAATCTAAACAATGGGTTACCAAGGGGGAATCTGCGCCAAAAAAGGCGAAGACCGTTCCTTCGGCCGGAAAGATTATGGCGACTGTCTTTTGGGATTCGCAAGGAATAATCCTCATCGACTATCTGGAAAAGGGTAAAACTATTACAGGTGCATATTATTCATCGTTATTGGACCGTTTGAAAACCGAGCTGCAAGAAAAACGCCCACGATTGGCCCACAAAAAAGTCCTTTTCTATCACGACAACGCACCAGCTCACACCTCAGCAGTTGTGGTCGCAAAATTAATGGAAATAGGGTTCCAACTCGTTTCACATCCCCCCTATTCTCCAGACTTGGCTCCCTCGGACTACTATTTGTTCCCCAATATGAAGAAATGGCTGGCGGGAAAAAGATTTTATTCAAACGAGGAGGTGATTGCAGAAACGAATGGCTATTTTTCAGACTTGGACAAATCCTATTATTCAGAAGGGATCAACAAACTAGAGCAGCGTTGGACGAAGTGTATAAGCCTAAAAGGAGACTATGTTGAAAAATAAAAAAGGTTTACCCCAAAAAATTAAGTACTTTTTACTTTTGCACGGACTTTTCAAACGACCCTCGTATGTGACGGTGCCGCAAAGCGCTGCGTCGCTCATGTACAGTACTAGTTCCGATGACGCGGGACGCACGCGTCACGGCTCCCTAAAACAGTGTAAAATAACAGCAGAAGTAGGAAGAAAGGCAAAGCACTATAACTAAACCGGACATTGACCACCTCATTAGCCAAAAGCAGACCCATAGTTCCCACAGAAATACTGGGCAGTTTGGTGATTTAAATTTACTTGTTCTTTATTTGAAATATTCTATTTGTTCCCGTTTTGTTTTTTTTTTTACTTTAAAATAGTTTTTTTTTTATAGTCCGGCCCTCCAACGGTCTGAGAGACAGCGAACTGTGGCCACCTGTGTAAAAAATTTGGGGATCCCTGCCCTATCTTATGGGATAGTTTCTGAGCTTATCAAGCCCTATATAAAAAAGTACTAGGCCAGTGCTTACCTACATCCTGGTCCGAGTCAAAATACTTGGACATTTCCCCCAGAAGAATGTAAAGAACGTGTGCTTTGTTTCCAACTCATCCAGAGTGTAAAGGTAGCTGTACATTTCACGAAATTAGATTTAATTTCAAACGGTGATTATTAAATTGAATATTATTTCGACGAATAACAGTAAAAAATAAAATAAAAGAAATTGTAACGATTTTTGGGGAATATCGAGGTGCGGTCATCAATAAAAACAACTTTTTTACTTTATACCAACGTTTCGGTAATTTTTACTACCTTCTTCAGGGTATTATAAAAAAAGTTTGTGAAGTTTAATGTAGAGCTACGAGTATATCATCATAACTGTTGATGTTTTTTACCAAAAATCATCTATCAACAACGGTCGATAAAAAAAACCATAACCATCATAGAAATTGTAACCACACTTTATTAACATGAAAACGCGCAGTTTTATTTTTGTGATAGTTTCAATGTTTGATTAACTAACTTCCATTCATTACTTTTGGGATGTTTCTTTGTTCTAGAATTGTTTGGAATTATTTTATAATCTAGAAAGCAGAAACTTCTCCTTTTACAGAAATTCAGAAGTAAGAATCAATTACTAATAAAACATTATCGGATCTTGCTCTCGGAAATCTTTTTGACAATTAGAATTTTATACAAAATATATGTAATTATTTTGTATTTACATTTCTCATGAATAAAATCTTGTTTTTCCATTGTTACAGGTAAGGAAACTCATTGCTGGAAGTTTTCTAATTTTAATTTTCACATTTGAAGCTGGAAAAGTATGTAATACATTTTTTACTTATTTATTTTTGCTTTGTTCTGTTTTGAAATATTGCTTTTTAGTTTTAATTTTACCATTTTAAAGTTAAGTAATAATTTTAACATTCATTAATGTTAATACTGAATTATAGTAGTTCATTGTAGTGCGAATTTCAAGAAAACTATGGGATTGTAGATGGTCCTGAATTTTCTAGTGCAATTTTTTTTCTTCTTGTCAGATATTGTCAAGAAGTTTTCATTTTAAAAGTACTTTATTCTTTCAGTGAATGAGTGAATACTTATTTTAATGTGAGAAATAAAGCCATCTTTTGCAAAGAAATTTAAGAAGACTTGAAGAAGTCTTTCTTTCTTTTTAGTTTACTTAAAAAGCACTAAATCACTAAACAAGTTTACTAAGTTTTTACCATTTAAAAAACTTATATAAGAAGGTATTTTTGCAGGAACGTTAAGTTTCACCCTTTCTCTGTGTGGCGTAACATTAATTTTGTTAGTCTTATATTTTTTTTGTCTAAAATGCGACAAAATAGTAATAAGTGCTTTTTTGGACGAAATTATTTATTTAAACAACCTCTCAGTTCTGCAATTTTCGAACTTAATGACCAGTTAAGTATTATTACAAGCTAAATAAGTTTTTCAACTCAAATAAATTTATCATTAGATCAATTATTAGGTTTCAAAATTTGAGAAGTAAAAAGTGCTAACTCCCATTTTTTTTAAATTTTGTTGATATCTTTGTTGAAGCATAGACCGACGATGGTTAGTAAGCACAAGTCGATAACGCTAATTGTAGTTATGGCATTTTGTGTTTCAGTCAATGAGTAAAACCTGCGCAGTTAATGAACTGAAAGAAACTATGCGGAGGTAGTTTCAAAAAAGACTATCGATGAAGGTGATCTGATAATTAAATGAATAGTTGAATCTTTTAAGACAATGCCAAGGAAATATTTTATCATTGTTCTAATTGAATGCAAGGTTATCCTTAAGTTGTCTTATTTTGTTTTCTTTGCTTAGTGTATTTATTTATAAATAATATTCTTCAGTTTCTTGTTCTATCAAATTATATTTTGCTCAGTAAAGGGCAAGGGTGAAGTTTTGTTAAATCAAATTTAAGATCTTGTAGAAGTCTGCTAAAGCCAAGGCTCTAAGTTGGGAAATTTCTAAGATATCATTGAATGATAATTGGTTCTGAATTGATCTAAGATAAATATGAAGTTATCACAGAATTACCAAAGAGTATTACAGATTTAGATCGTCCCTTAATTTCTGGCCTGTTACCTATAGATGGTATTTAGATGGTCATCCTCAGAAGGGTACGCCCCTTCATCAACGCCATCATAACCCTTAAATAATTCTTTTCTAGATCTAACAAGCACTTTTATAAATCTATTATCCTGTAAACAGCATCTCACCTCTGACTAGATCCTCTCCAAATTGCTGGAGTTTTCCAATTCTTAGTAATCCCGTCGCTAGATAGCTTTAAGTATGCCAGAACAGATTTAGATCTTCAGAATGATGTGTAAAAGGTCTAACCATTGATTATTGGGAATGCAGACTACGCTATTGGTGCACTTTCGGTCAGAATTGTGATTTCCTCCCAAAAAAAAGTCATAAAATAAATAAATACATATATAAAATAAAATAAAATAAAATAAAATAAATAAATAAATAAATACAAAAATAATAAAATAAATAAAATATTGTGAAGACGGAACAGGCATGTTGCCTAATCCCTGAAGTGCAGAAGAAGAAGAAAAAAAAAAGTCATTTCGAATCGATTTAGGCGTCTACAATTGCAAGTAAACTTAGTTTAAGAAGTTCGTGTACTGTTTTTCTCGCCCAAAAGTTAAATTACCCAGTCAAACAAGCTGTACTTATTTGCCCACACCTTCCAATAAATAACCTTTCTTGTAGTGAATAGCCGAGTTCTGCAACTAATGTGGCTCCTCTGTATTTGAATGTGCAACTTTTCGGTGGTTTAAGGGAACTGTCACTAATAAATGGGTTGTTACGACAATAAGCAGGCTGAGAGCGAACCACGCGGTGTGCGGATCGTATCTACACAGGATCAACAAAAGGTCCTCTCCTCTTTGCGTAGATTGCAATGAGGAGGAGGATTTCAAACATGTAATAATGATATGTCCACGTTATGTGGTAGAAAGGAAACGCATGTTTGACGATATATACAGGTATTTAGATGCACCATTTCGCTACGAAGACATTATATTCTCCACCAACATTTATGTGCTTAAGTCGATAGCAGAGCTAGCAATGAAATATGAATGTATTTAAAAGCTATAGCCGAATTAGAATGAATGGAAGAAAATGCTTAGAGAAGGATTACGTGATTTTAATTTTGGTTAAGCTCGTAGAAGGATGGCAGGAGCACAGAGTGCTGCTCCATCCATGATGTGCTGCTCCATCCATTAGCAGTAGTTTATGTAAATATCGGTATATAGTAGAACGATGAATGTGTGAAGCGAATGTATTTGTAGGTAAGAATGGAGAGTGAGTGATATTCTAGTGATAAGCACCTAGACGATGCTGGCTGTATGGCGGAAGCTAATGCCAAAAAATAAAAATAAAAAAAAAAATAAAAAAACTTTTCGGTGAAAGATTTTTTATTAAAATAGACAACTCAATAAAACGCAGAAAGTATTCTAATTTCCAAATTATGAAACTAACAGACTTTGACTTGACTTCTACTTTCATTCCTTCTACTTTTATAAAGAACTTGATCGCCTTTGTTACGTTTAATGAAAGAAGTTTGAATTTGGCTTTTAGCTTAAATGCTAACAGAGGAAATCAGTGAACAGCAAGTGGAACAGTTTTCCAGATTTTCCTAAATCTTTGTACATTGATTACAAAACATATAAATCTACAACTTTTACTTGAATAATTTTAATTCAAAATTTGTGTTACAATTTTGTACACTTTTTTCAATATCACTTAATTAGAAAACAGAAACAGGTACATAAATAGTCAAAGTTGTTTGTAAAAGGTAGATTAGTCTCTTTCTGGATTATTAAGTAAAATTTAAATTTAAGTCCAAGGACTATTGCTTGACCTAAATACACATAGGTCCAGACAAAACTGTGTGACTTTGAACAAAGGTAGATGCCTTCTCGTCGTCTGCTCACCTATGTTTGGTTTCCATTTATTTATACCTAAGTTTTCATGAACACATGCGTGTGGTGGTTTTCTTTTAACCTCCCAGCTGTTACCTTTTTCTCTCCACTTATTTCTTTCCCTTACGTTTTTCCATCAAAACTGATGTATATTTAGGGTAAATTGAACAAATTTTTAATTAAGAACTTGTATACGTATATTATTTTATCATCTTTGTTTAAGGTTTTCAACTTTAAATTTCCTTAGTACCAAAGCTGAGCTAGTTTATTTTTTGTTTGTCCTAAAAAAAAGACAAAATTTAAATTTGCATTTTTTTAGGACAAATAAAGAAGACGATTTCTTCATTCTCTCTCTCCCAAAGTGTAGAAAATAATTTATTCATTAGTTCTTTTAAACAATGTTTATTTTTTGATCAGTCCTGTTTCGCAAAATTTGGTGTTACTTAAATAATTTGAGAGTGCAAAATAGTTAAGTAAATGCCTATTTTCTCCAGGCGTGCTATACGTATACATACTGTCAAGTTAGGGAGAATACAAAGTAGGAAACTTAATCTAAGACTAGTTGCTAACAGGTTTGGTGCCATCGTTGGACTATAATAGGGAGCTTAGAGTGGTTATTTTGTATTTAGGGTAGAGCCGAGGTTACTCTCCGAGATGCAGTGTATCCTCTTCAAGGGAACAGCACTGAATTGGCGAACATAACAATAGAATATTTTCCAAATTCCTTGCAGACATACTTCTGATGTAAGTACTTCAGGAAATGACGTGTAAACTTCCCTTTCTTGATGTTCATTTTTTTTGTTTTTAATGTTCATATTGCTGTGACGGTCTTTCTTGTGGTAGTTTAGGCCTTCGATCGTGTCTTGCATCAAGGTTTATTGTGCAAGTTAAAGCGAAGTCTTCCATTAACCTATCACCATCATTTACTTAGTACCTATTACCTAATTATGAAATCATTCCTGAACGACCGTTTCTTTCAGACACTAGTAGGAACTAAACTACTAACTCGTTAATACTCTTAAATACTCGTTAGAGCGGATATGACGTTTTAGTGATTCATTTTTTTTTTTAATTTTTTAATGTTTTTTTCTCATTTTCAAAATATACTTTACGTAGATTGCTGTAAAAGAAGCTCCTCCGAAGAGCAAATCTAAGGGGCAGCAGCTGGATTCGAATCCTAGATCTTCGCAGCATCTCTTTAACCATTTAGATAAAATCCTTTCCATTTCTATTCTTTAATAAATCGATCTTTTCTCCCTTATGTTGCAATAAACTGCAGAAGAATGCAATTTAATTTAAATAAAATTATATTAATTTAAACATTGATTTTTTTTGTTTAATTAATTACTGGTAAAAGAATATTTAAAAAATAGTAATTTTACCTCAATGAATTTGGGGCAAGTCCTTGGTTTGTCCAAATTAGGCTAGACAAAATTCTAGCATTAGAAAACAAAAATATACATTCAAGAGAGAATCTAAGGTCGATGCGAACTAAATGTAATCTACTGGACCCACCCTGATCCAAACGTCAGCAGATATCTAGAAAGCAATATTTTAACCTAATTATTAAAGTAATTAATGAAAGTATCTGAAATAGATGCGATTTCTTTCAAATAATTTGATGACTAGTTTAGAGGACACACAAAGCTACAAGCTGGAAACTGGAATAACCTTGATAAAACTTAAAATTAAATCTGTAAAGTGACATTTCTTTTTAACCTATTTTTTCAAATTTGGAAGTTTACTAAAAGTTATAGAACTATATGTGAGTAATGAATGAGCAATGAGTAATGAGTAAAGTTTAAAGAAAATAGTTTCAGGCAATTTTGAGGGATTAAAAACAAAATCTAAAACAATATTCATCTGAAAAGTGGCTTTTCCAGTTGTCTGATTTCGTCCAAAAGATTATTATTGATTCCAATGGTAGCTTCAAACTGAAATTTAAATTTTCTATGATTTTTCGTTTTTAACTAAACACACACACACACTGAGATTGAGGAAGAACGACAAGAGAATATTTCCCTCAGATTCTGTCTTATCTCCACACGTTTGGACTATTAGACAATGGCATTCTGTTCTTGCGGCAATGTATGTGATAAAAACTTGAAACCATTTAATATTTGAGTGTAAGGAGCACAGGGCAGAGAAAGAAGTGAGATGATAAGATAGGCAGTATCAATGGGGACAAAAGAATTGGCCACTCCAGTAACGAAAGTTAATATCTCCGTGATTTCATTGATGAATCTGTCCGTTTTGTAAATAATATCAAGATAATAACTGATTAAGTGGGCTGCAAATAAACCATTTTTGGAAATATTGTGGATATAGAGTAGGGTTTAAGTGCATCGTTTGAATATTATGCAAATAAATAGTAAATAACCATTTTAATAAAATTTTAAAACTATTAATTTAAGATTATATTTATAAATATATATTTTCTTTTTTTTTTCCTAATCTTTTATTGAAATTTGCGATTGCAACGGTTGTTGCAACAAGCAAATGTGATTTAATGTAATGTTTTGATTATTAATGAAGATTGGAGAGGCGACACTCCATTAACGTGAATAGATACACTATACTGCTCTTATGAGGAGAATAGGTAGCGAGGCCATCTTCTCTTCAATCTCCTTGGAGGATTACCTGGTAATGTGGAAGAAGATAAGTGTTACAATTAAGGGATTAGGATGAGCTGCTGTAGAGGAATGAAATTTTAAGAAACGAGTTTTAGTAAGGTCGTTAATGAAAGGGATTTTGAGGTCATTATGAATGGTGAGATTAGAAATATAGAATGGAGCGTTAAGTAGTTTTCGTAGCATTTTCGACTGTAAAGTCTGGAGGCGTAGTGAGTTGGAACGCTTTGTCGATCCCCCATACTTCGATGACGTTTGACTAAATAGGTCGCGGTAACAATAGGTATAAGAGTCTTTTATATTTAAATTAAATTATTGAAACATTTTGTTACATTAAATAAAGGTTTGTTGTAAGAAAACGCAAGCAATAAGTGCATGATGCATGTGCATTAATCAACGGAAAAAGACGTATTTTCCAAATCGCTTTTCTTTTTTTGGACTCAGGAGACTTCCTTCCGGTGCAATTCAAAATAGAAAATTAGCACGATTGCGTAGTATCTTCTCTTTTAATTTTTTTAGAAGTAAGAGAAATTAAAAAATCGATAGCAATAAATAAAAAAATAATAATCCATTAAAATTTTACATCGACTGACAGACTTGTAAAACTGTTCACCATATCATTAAATTACATAACGTTGAGCCAATTGATCGTAATCTTTACAATTTCAACAGATGGTCCACCGGACTAATTATATTTTGCCCCTTCATTTTTTGTTTTTCGGGTGCGTCACTCCCGGTTCTATTCATACTAATGTGATATTAATTATTAAAACGAAATTAACTGGATTCATTTAGGAATTATTTAAGTTTTAATTAATTTTCATTGTGAGTAATATGGAACGTTTCATTTTATATTAATTTGTCTCAATTGATTTTATTTTAATGTTAGTATTAATTGTTTAAAGTGCTAACGTGTAAATACTTAAACTAGGAACTTAAAGTAAGAGCATTTAAGATTCATTGAAATAGAAATTCAAATCATTTAGTTTCTTTGGCTCTAAAAAACATTACCTCTCGCAGAACCAAAATAAATGATAAAAGTTCGTACGTTACTTCACTATAGAAAGCATTTCCTGCAACTGGAGCTGGCTTAAATGAGGCTGTTGATTTATCTATAGGTAAAAGCCTAGTTCCTCCGAATAGATTGTCAATTAACGGCAGTAATTGTGATGGCCACAATGTGCTTGCTTTCTACACATTCTTCGAAGTTTAAAAAGCGGCGAAATTGCAGTTTAGATAATGGTTCAGAATTGTTATGCTTGCAGAATTCAAGTAAGGGGTTAGAGTATTGATTTGCTGAGCTTTATAGACTTTTGTTGAATTCTGATTAGCATATAGAGTCTGAAAAGAGTTCGAAGATAGGACATCAATGCCCATTCCTCTCTTCTGTGAATGAAAAACTCAAAAATATGGCTTTCATTTCAAGATCTACTCATCGCCTATCATGTGGAACAGTTATAGTGGAACTGTTTCTTCACTACCATCTTTTGAGCCAAATGTGGAACAGTGAAGAAAGATTTAGACTTTTGCGACATTGTGGAACAGTTAGCAACGAAGGTTCTAGTCGTAAGAATCAAACTGTACCTTAGAAACAAAACTTTTACCAGTAAATTCATTTCCTGAAGGCTTCTGGCCAGTTACTCCTTGAAGACGCCCATTATAAATTGGTACTAATGGCCCATACTCAGGCGTGATCACTAAATCCAGCCAGCAACTTTTTACACTGCGCTGTCGGTTTTTTTGACAGAGTTATTTCGACATAGAAAACATTGTCGTCCATCATTGGGCAGTAACCAGTAAGATAAAGCAGAATTTGAACCCGGAACCTCCACGTGGGAAACTCTAAAGCTAAAAAAGAAAAAAAACCTTACCAAATAATGTATTTACACTATTTCTCATTTCTTTTTCACCTACAGATAATGGTGTACACTATAATACATGCTTTACTATACCTCTATACATCTTGGCATATATATCTGCACAATTCTTTTCTGATATTGGTAAGCACAAATTTCAAGTACTTAACTTTAAGAAGTTTTTTAAAAATGTTTATTTTGCTCCAATAATCAAATAAGTAGCAAAAACGGTTTCACAGGCATTTAAATTTCAAATTTTATTATAATTTATCCCCCACACAATAATTAAAAGAACAGAACCAAACAGACGTTATCGACTACTTAAAAGACTTTTAGACGATAGATCTAAACTGTCTCTTAGACAACAAAAGACTGATTTATACTACTATTTTGAAACCCATCTGAGCGTATGGAATAGAGCTGTGGGGTTCAACCTAACGCTCCAATCTCCAAAGGTTTCAATCGCTACAATCTAAAATACTTCGAACTATTGTACACGCTCCAATTTATATCTCCAACCTGACTAATACACACTGACCTTAACATTCCTTTTATCACACAAGTAGCTAAAACAAGATACAGAAAACTTCATTTTAACCTGCAATCTCATACAAATCCTGTAGCTCAAAATCTTTCTTCAAGAACTCTTCCTGATAACCCGACAAGACGTCTTAAAAGACAGTGGCCTCGTGATCTCCTCTCCAATGAAGAGAGTGACTAACCATATAATGTTTTGGAGTGTTACCACTGGGTAACTTCTCCATTCGTTACTTATCATTTGTTGCTCTATTGTATCATTGTTACTTACAGCGCCAACGCGCTGATTATAGCACAAATAAAGGCAAAAAAAAAACATTATAATTTATAACTCTAAAAATCTAACCGCAATCGGTGGGCTCAAGAAATCAGCTGGCCATAACTGAATTAGGGCAGAGTGCCTACAACATCCTACCAGATGATGGACCGCGTTGACCGTAACAATAGGCCAGCATACAGTGAGTGACAAGATTCTGTGAACTTGGAAGTATAGTTGTTATAAAGCACGTATTCAAGAACAAAAAAACGCTATAAAAAACAACGTTAATGTTTTTTAAAATCCGTTTGTTAGAGTTGGCTAGCGAAATTGTTTTTTATGTCAGTTTTATATCGAGTTCATTCAGATGGTGCTGGAGATCATAATATTGCCCTAAAGAACTGGATCATAATGCATCTCTCAAAAAAGAAAAAAGACTCGATTTGAAAAAAGAAAATGAGGTGGCAAATGAAGAATCAGAAAAGGTGATGTCAATGAAGGTTTTTGCTGAATCATTCCTACTTATCCTGAACACTGAATCGAATACATGATCGGTAAAGCTTCTAAAGTATCTCATAAATCTAATATCCAAATTTCACTTCGTTAATTTCAAATTTGATTGAATTCGGCGGTTTCGGAAGTGCTTTTTTATTGATTGAACTCATTTTTTAGCGTTTTTTTTGGAGGGATTTAGTTTGTTTAGTTTTCCGCGTTTTGCTTTCAAAGAAAGTCGTTAGGGTATTCGCATCTGAATTATTTTTTGAAAGGAGTAAAAAGAAAGATAGGAAAAATATTTTTAAAAAAGTCTTCATTTATAAAAAATGTTAGCTCTAGCTTTTTTCAAACGGTTATGTAAATTAAGACGCTTGTGTGTACAATTGTTCAAATATAAATTTGCCATTGCAATTTGTTTCATTTATTTAAAATTGAAGGCACGTATGTTCACTTGGAAAAAAAGAATACTACAACTATGTGCGTAATTAATATAAAAAGTGCATATCGAGGGGTAAGGATGCAGCATCTGTCCCTTGTCTTGTGACATGCTAATACAATAACAAAAAAAAGTGGCTCTCACCAGGATTTAAATATATAAAAAAAAAAAAACAAGTAAGGTAGTTTGAGGGGTAATGGTTGGACTCCCGCGGGGTACGGGTCCCCGCCAAAGGGAAGGATTAGACTGGTCTTGAACCCCACAACAATGTAGCACTGTCGGCTGGAACAAAGATTCTCTAAGACAGTCTCACCCTGGTTCAGAAGTTAGATTTGCATAATTGTACAGTTTTTTTTTTTTTTTGTATTGTCTCTGTATGGTGCACCTCTGAGCTCCATCCGAGCGTACCATCGTCACGTACTAGGAGGAGATTTCCTCTCCAACAGGGAACCGACTACCTTCCTTCAAGATTCTACTCTTCCAGCTGTAGCATTATTGCGTTAAATTTCCATCAGCAATGTTATTAACCATTCTTTAGACAAAAATTATTATTATTATTATTATTTTTTTATTAAAAAAAAATACAATTTACAGAGTACTTACAGCGGATGTACCCAAATTAAGGTCAATCAACGATTTTGGTGAACGATCTAGGTACTTTTTTTTTTTTTTTTTGATGTGACGTAAGAATAATTAAATGAAATACCGAGTAAATGATGAAAGAAAACAAAAATATAATTCATTATTTTACTTCCTTAATAATGCTGCACGAAGATCGAGACGAGATTTTGGGGGACCGAGACCGAGACATTATATTTATCTCGTCGAGATTTATTCGAGAAGTCTCGGTCTCGTCTCGGTTTTTCAAATATTAATTTTTAGCTGCAAAATTATAAAATTGTGTTCTTCATTAATAAATCATCATTACGGATATTGAATTAAACGATATTATTCTATATATTCAATAATACTACATATATTTGACTTCGAATTACGTAAATTTTTATATCGTAAATTTCACTAACATTAATCTAATACTTTGAACTTTGATATTATTTGATTTATATTTTAGAATGCGGGAAGTTAGTTGGGAGGTGTTTTTTTTATTCACGAATCGACTTGTTACAGCAGGCAGATATGTTATTTGGGTCTTTCATTTGGTTTTTAACATCTTTTTGAAATTATATAAAGATATAAAACAGTAATAGTAATATATGATGCATTGAAGTGTAAGTAGTTGTCTTCTTTTATACACATTTTCATTACCAATATATAAATTAAAATAATTATTAGAAAAAAATAATAATTTTTGAAAAGATTATTAATAACAAATTATTCATTTTGATTGCCTCAGATATTGGGTTCATTTTTATTTTTAATACTTAAAACAAAAAATTCATAAAACCGAGATATCTCGACGAGAACGAGATTGATAACACCGAGACGAGACACTTGTTCAGACCGAGGCGAGATTTGCCTAAAGTCTCGCCTCGTCTCAGTCTCGTGCAGCATTATTTCTTAAATAGATAATTTCCTGAACAGGAAGTCCAGAGAGGGAATGATGTTAAGTGGGTTAACTCAGGGGAAGTGTGTTCCCAAAAATGGATTTTTGTTTTTTAAATCTTTTGATGCTTTCAACATAATAATTTATAGTTTTTCACCTAATTATTAATTTTACTTTGGTATATATATATTTTTTTCTTGTCTGGTCCACTGATATACTCATTAGCAGAAATCCTACTCCAAGATTATTAATTAGACAAGTTAAATTGACAATTTCAAGTTCGCTGGCCTATCTTTATCTTCCGCAGAAATTCACTGACTTAGTCTTTGTACTCTTTTTAGAGAATCAATTAAAGAATATAAATTCAGAGATTTTGACACTTTTAATTTCAAAGATTTGATATTTGAGATACTAAACCTCGAGGATACGTGATCAATAAGTAATTTTGATGGCAGATTAAAAATAAACAAAAGACCAAACATGTTTGAGCTGAATCCGTAAAAAGGCTTTTTTAGAAAAAACTTTTGCTTTGCCTTAATTTCTGAAATAAATAAATTCTATACTCAAAAAAAGCCTAAAAGAGAGAAGCGACAGGCAAAAAAAAAAAGGAAAAACACAAACCTTTACTAAATCAAACTATAACCTCTCTGGGGAACAGATAACAATTAGTAAATTAGAGGGCAACTCCAATCAGCCGATCTTATTGAACGCTGGCTGACTTTATACACTAAGCACAATTCTGCTAAATTACAGAATTGGTAAGAATGATACCTTTTTTACTAGAATTAAACAAAAAATTTAACTTTGTTGTGATTTAAAAATTTATTTATATACTGTAGTATTTGTTGTTTTGAACTTTTGATAGTTTAAACTTAAAAGCGTTTAATTTGTGCAGTTAAAATTGTTTATTAAACTCCAATTGGCTGTAAAAGAAACTAATTGTTATAATGACGCCTTCAAAGAGTGTTTTAAATCCAAAATCCTTCTTTAAATCATGAATTAATTTCATTAAATAAAATTTCATTAAAATCTAAACATTAAGAAAAGAGATATAAACGTTTGAAACTTAAACGAATTTAAAACCATCAAAATTTAACCATCAATATATCAATAAATATAGTCACTAAAACAATAAAATTTATACCAAGTATAGAGCTAACTTTTCTCTACAATTAGATAAAGATTTCATTAAAATCTAAACATTACGAAGAGAAATATAAAGGTTTGAATATTTGAACGATTTCAAAGCCACCAAAATTGAACCTTCAATATCTCAATAAATATAGTCACTAAAACAAAAAAAATTAATACCAAGTATAGAGCTAACTTTTCTCTACAATTAGATAAAGATTTCATTAAAATCTAAACATTACGAAGAGAAATATAAAGGTTTGAATATTTGAACGATTTCAAAGCCACCAAAATTGAACCTTCAATATATCAATAAATATAGTCACTAAAACAAAAAAAATTAATACCAAGTATAGAGCTAACTTTTCTCTACAATTAGATAAAGATTTCATTAAAATCTAAACATTACGAAGAGAAATATAAAGGTTTGAATATTTGAACGATTTCAAAGCCACCAAAATTGAACCTTCAATATCTCAATAAATATAGTCACTAAAACAATGAAACTTATACCAGGTATAGAGCTAACTTTTCTCTACAATTAGATAAAGATTTCATTAAAATCTAAACATTACGAAGAGAAATATAAAGGTTTGAATATTTGAACGATTTCAAAGCCACCAAAATTGAACCTTCAATATCTCAATAAATATAGTCACTAAAACAATGAAACTTATACCAGGTATAGAGCTAACTTTTCTCTACAATTAGATAAAGATTTCATTAAAATCTAAACATTACGAAGAGAAATATAAAGGTTTGAATATTTGAACGATTTCAAAGCCACCAAAATTGAACCTTCAATATCTCAATAAATATAGTCACTAAAACAATGAAACTTATACCAGGTATAGAGCTAACTTTTCTCTACAATTAGATAAAGATTTCATTAAAATCTAAACATTACGAAGAGAAATATAAAGGTTTGAATATTTGAACGATTTCAAAGCCACCAAAATTGAACCTTCAATATCTCAATAAATATAGTCACTAAAACAATGAAACTTATACCAGGTATAGAGCTAACTTTTCTCTACAATTAGATAAAGATTTCATTAAAATCTAAACATTACGAAGAGAAATATAAAGGTTTGAATATTTGAACGATTTCACAGCCACCAAAATTGAACCTTCAATATCTCAATAAATATAGTCACTAAAACAATGAAACTTATACCAGGTATAGAGCTAACTTTTCTCTACAATTAGATAAAGATTTCAATAAAATCTAAACATTACGAAGAGAAATATAAAGGTTTGAATATTTGAACGATTTCAAAGCCACCAAAATTGAACCTTCAATATCTCAATAAATATAGTCACTAAAACAAAAAAAATTAATACCAAGTATAGAGCTAACTTTTCTCTACAATTAGATAAAGATTTCATTAAAATCTAAACATTACGAAGAGAAATATAAAGGTTTGAATATTTGAACGATTTCAAAGCCACCAAAATTGAACCTTCAATATATCAATAAATATAGTCACTAAAACAATAAAATTTATACCAAGTATAGAGCTAACTTTTCTCTACAATTAGATAAAGATTTCATTAAAATCTAAACATTACGAAGAGAAATATAAAGGTTTGAATATTTGAACGATTTCAAAGCCACCAAAATTGAACCTTCAATATCTCAATAAATATAGTCACTAAAACAAAAAAAATTAATACCAAGTATAGAGCTAACTTTTCTCTACAATTAGATAAAGATTTCATTAAAATCTAAACATTACGAAGAGAAATATAAAGGTTTGAATATTTGAACGATTTCAAAGCCACCAAAATTGAACCTTCAATATATCAATAAATATAGTCACTAAAACAAAAAAAATTAATACCAAGTATAGAGCTAACTTTTCTCTACAATTAGATAAAGATTTCATTAAAATCTAAACATTACGAAGAGAAATATAAAGGTTTGAATATTTGAACGATTTCAAAGCCACCAAAATTGAACCTTCAATATCTCAATAAATATAGTCACTAAAACAAAAAAAATTAATACCAAGTATAGAGCTAACTTTTCTCTACAATTAGATAAAGATTTCATTAAAATCTAAACATTACGAAGAGAAATATAAAGGTTTGAATATTTGAACGATTTCAAAGCCACCAAAATTGAACCTTCAATATCTCAATAAATATAGTCACTAAAACAAAAAAAATTAATACCAAGTATAGAGCTAACTTTTCTCTACAATTAGATAAAGATTTCATTAAAATCTAAACATTACGAAGAGAAATATAAAGGTTTGAATATTTGAACGATTTCAAAGCCACCAAAATTGAACCTTCAATATCTCAATAAATATAGTCACTAAAACAAAAAAAATTAATACCAAGTATAGAGCTAACTTTTCTCTACAATTAGATAAAGATTTCATTAAAATCTAAACATTACGAAGAGAAATATAAAGGTTTGAATATTTGAACGATTTCAAAGCCACCAAAATTGAACCTTCAATATCTCAATAAATATAGTCACTAAAACAATGAAACTTATACCAGGTATAGAGCTAACTTTTCTCTACAATTAGATAAAGATTTCATTAAAATCTAAACATTACGAAGAGAAATATAAAGGTTTGAATATTTGAACGATTTCAAAGCCACCAAAATTGAACCTTCAATATATCAATAAATATAGTCACTAAAACAATGAAACTTATACCAGGTATAGAGCTAACTTTTCTCTACAATTAGATAAAGATTTCATTAAAATCTAAACATTACGAAGAGAAATATAAAGGTTTGAATATTTGAACGATTTCAAAGCCACCAAAATTGAACCTTCAATATCTCAATAAATATAGTCACTAAAACAAAAAAAATTAATACCAAGTATAGAGCTAACTTTTCTCTACAATTAGGTAAAGATTTCATTAAAATCTAAACATTACGAAGAGAAATATAAAGGTTTGAAATTTGAAGGATTTCTTACGATTAGTGGGCTTATCTTTTTATTATCAGTTACCCTTAAATGTTTATAGGGAGTTGATGGCTTTAAATAACGTTACCAAAAAAACCTGGTTTAACCTGTCGGCCAAGCGAATAGTCCAACCTTTTTTTTTGTCGCCTTGACAAAACTCTCTGAGTTTGTTCCGGTTTTAATAAAATGTAAAATGAAATGTTCAACTTGATTTAATTCCTAAAAAATTAAATTGTGGAAATATCCTCTTTCGACATCACTACGAAGCTCAAAGCTGGGTCTAAGTAAAGCTTCTTAGTGCAACAATGGTTCGATACAAGATTTATTTAGCTCATAAAGTATGCATTAAGCACTTCCTAAACATAAATTGAAAATTTCTTTTTAGAATTTATTGATATCTTAGCTAACGGAAATGTAACATTCATTCTTCTGTTACCGTTAGCGCCCTTAAATAAACAAATCGTTCAAAAAATAAAGGAAGAGGAAGTCTTGTGATTTTTTTTTATTTTTAGCGTTGAAAATTAATTTAAGATTCTGATTAAACCTAATTTAAGTTACAAGTCCCCAACGAAGTCCTACACGCCATAGAGGAGAGGTTTCCGGTTGGTAACCCAGTTTTACTAGTGGCTTATCTGAAACAAGTTGTGGTCTCTTAAAAAAAAACTTAGAAAGATACTTGATACTTGTTTATCATTTATTATCAAATCAAATACCTGAATACGTGACTAAATTCAATGAAATTTAAAAAAATGTCTACAATTATTTCTGTAAGGAAATAATAATTACACGCTTGATAAAATATCAAATTGATACCACAGAAACTGATAAAAAACCATAGTATTAATTAATTTAAATGGAAATTTTAAATAACAAAAATTAATTGATAATAGATCTTATATCTATAATAATATTGTATTTGGATGTGCACAAACTAGCGAATGTACTGTCACGTCACCTGATAGGTTTAATAATAAAAGGTAATAACTATAATCGGGCCATTGCAGAGGCCATAACTCTTTTTCTTTCCACCAATAATCGCCTTAGGATTTATCTGACTTAGTTTATTAAAATATAGTTAATAATTTGGGACTATTTTAATAATCTATTAACATAATTAAGGATAAACATGGTTATTATGATCACCGTTGATTGGTTAGCCAAAAATAATGTTTAATGAAGTCGAAGTTTACAAGATTGTTTACTCGAATTTTAATATCTTGTTTTTTGGAACTTATAATTTCATCTGATTGTGGGCTAGATGTAACCAACTTCGCATAATACTAAGAGTAACTCCTTAACTACAGAGTTTCTGATGAGCACAGAGCTCGTTTATCCCCATCTCACGAGGCTAGTGAAATACGTCATCGTATGCTGGCAGCCCCAAGTGAATACTTCTCCAATTCAGAAGTTCCGAGGGCCCATTATAGAGGGAAACCATCTTGGAACAGGATCTACTGGGCCCCTCTGATGAATTATCCTTCTCAGGGCCTGCAGAGATTAGCAGCTACTTTTCTGACTATCAATTCTCTGAGAGGATTAGGTTGTTGAAGGACAAAAAAAATATTTGAAAAAGTAAAATGAAAGTGAGTAGATTTCCTTCCCTAATTTAAAAATTACGAGTACTGTAGTCTTGATACGGCCTTTATAATTGTTCATTCCAATTCCATTTTCAAAACAATTTACACCTGCTTAAGGAAGGGATAAGCTAGGCGGTTAGCGTACTGGACTCCCATGCAGAGGTCCCGGGTTCGAATCCAGCTGCTGACCCTTAGATTTTCTCTTCCTTGGAGCTTCTTACAGCTCACTATCAGGTGATGGACAGTGTTGTCTGTAATGAGGCCGGCAGTACACTGAAAAAAGCTCCGGCCGCCAATAACCTGAGATGTTGACGCGCCTTAAATCATCAAAAAAAAAAAAATTACACCTGCTGTTTTAAGTTGAAGTCTGTATCTACCAATGTATTTATTTTTATTATTTTTTTTAATTACGCTTTTCTATTTTTAATTTAGTTTTTATTGTGAGACAGCGGCCCTACTCTGACAGTTGTTAGGCTAGATCGTTAAGTTTAGATTTTTAAGGAATTAGATAAGGATAACACCTTGTATTTTTTTTGTAACAAAGAAGTTATATCAAGTTTCAAAAATAATTAGATCTAACGGGTTAAACTGAAAAGTATCTCAATTATCTATTGATAAGTTCTTGTTGCTTTTCCAAGTGCGCAGATAATTTTTAGAAAAATAAATGATCCTTTCCGTTAGTTTTACTCCTTGTATGATTAATTTGTTTTCGATACTTCTATTCTTAAATTTACTCTCTTTTTTTTAACATCTAATTTGCCTGCTCTAGCATAACAAAAAACTATAATAGGGTAAATATGTTTAGAAGAGTTGAAAATCTTGAAGGATTAATTACTTTCTATGGGAGAACAAGAACGTGGGAAATTTGTAAAATAAAGATAAGACCGTGACAAAATAGTGATAATCAAAATCTGAGCACATAATAGGAGAGGGGATAAGTCCATGTGGTGCATGTGCAGTAGTGCATCATTAGTCACATGACTTCCTTCAATAAACCAACGGAGCTACCTACACACATCGTTTAGTTTTACACGGCTAGCGCACTCTGTATCTAGAACTAATTAATTAGAGAATTGATGATGGTTTAATGTATTCCCACGAGTAGAGGTAACATCGAGTTAGAGCTAATTTTGTTTTTTTACTGGCTTAATATTTCTTTATTTAAAAATTGAAAGAATATTATGTCATTGTTCTAGATCTGTTACTGGAGGAATTGGAGTACTCAGTGTAAATCTATTTCAGTTTTAAATTTTTGAAACAAAATCTCAAAATATTACTTTTACTCTCCGCCGCATCACTCTTCCTCCGATCTTCTATGACTCAATTCCAATTCCTCCTGCCAATGTTGTCCATTATCTTGGGCTTTATTTAGCCAAAAGACTGACTTGGAACCCGCACACACGACTTAAACGAACTGAAGCTAACTATCGACTACTTAAAAGACTACTAGACCAACGTTCAAAAACTTTCACTTAATAACAAACGACTGATTTACGGTATTGAACTGTGGGGTCCAACGAAACGCTCCAATCTCCAACGAATTCAATCTCTCCAGTCTAAAATTCTCCGCACTATCGTTAACGGCTCCATTTTACGTTTCAAATCGTAACTATTCACACAGACCTGGAAATTCCGTTTGTAGGTCCAGATTGGCACGAACTCGCTATAAAAGTTTTCATCAGAAGTTGCACTCTCATTCCAATCCTCTTGTCCGCCATTTATCATCTCATCACCATCCAGATCATCCTCCCAGGCGATTAAAATCAGCCAGTGGCCTCGCGATTTTCTCTCTTCTGAAGAGAGTAGCTAATTCTAGAGACGACTTAGGGACTGTTATCGCTGGGTAACTTCTCCCCTCAATTAGTGATAGTTTGTAGTGGTGTCAGTTATTGTCATTGTTACTAATAGTGCATCTAGCGCTGGTGTAACTTAACAAATAAATTTAAAAAAAAATTATTTAATTTTATTTAATTATTCATTTGTTTTAATTATTTACCTTTGTAGACCGAGGGGGTTGGCCTATTAATTATATAATTAATAGATTAACAAAAGAAAATGTAAATACAGAACAACAAAAAACAAACAAAAATGTAAATTCAATTTAAAAAAAGATGAGAGAGATACTAACTAAATTTCAAATATACAAAAGAGAACAAAGAATATATAACTAAGAGTATTTACAAAATAACTAACTAAAAATACTTCTTACAAATGAAAAATGTTAATAAATGAGAACTTCTTAACAATAAGAATATATATATATATAGAAATAATGGTTAATTGCCTAGAAAATGAATAGAAAAGTTGGAAAATTCAATTATAATAAATAATTACCTTACTAATTAAATAAACAATTTCCTTACTTTAAGAAGATTGCCTAAAAATAGGAAAAAATCATTCAAGTTATCTAAATGTCCTGGCTCCAAGAAACTCAGTAAATTTATTAATTGCTCCTCCCCATCGTAAATTGAAATATATTTGTGTAAATATTTTTCTCTCATTGATGTAAAAGTTGGACAAATTAAAATACAATGAGCTAAATCGTCACGTTCATTTAAAGTACACAGCTTACAGGAGTGGCTAGAATCGAACTGAAATTTTAAATAACTATATCTGGTCTCCATTTGTGAACTGCGATTCTGTTTCTCACTACCTTTCTAGAGCAATCAACTTCCAAATGTTTAAAACCAGCCAATTTAGGATGTTAAAGGGTTAACATTAAAACTTTTTTACCTCTGTTCATTGAAGAATATGTAGGTAAGTCACCAAAACCTGATACAGGAAACCTCATTTCAACCTGCAATTACAAGCTGCAAATCCTCCTCCGTAACAAAGAAATATTTTCTTTTAGAACTCTTTCTGACAACCCAAGAAGACTTCTTAAAAAGCAGTGAACTCGTGATCCTCCTCTCCACTGAAGTGGATGGACTAATGAACTAATGACTAATGTACAGCGTCGAGACCCACAAAAGGCACATCTACATAAAATTCTGAATCGAATGATACCTCATTCATGAAAATCGGTTCGCGCGTTTAGGCACTATGTTGTTTACAAAAAAGGTAACAAGAAGAACAAGAACCAAAACATTTTCTGTATAAATGCCGTTTTTGCTCCTTTTCAGCGACGTATTTCTCGAAATCTATTTTGCAAAAAAAAAATTACAGTTATAAAGGAGAATTTGCCCTATATTTTAAAGAAAATTTGGGAATTTTATCTTTTATAGAAAAAGAGATAAAAATTGTCAAAGTTGAGTGTTTTTCAACGTTACGCTTTTTCGTGCAGTTTTTGACGATCAACCCTTATACAACTGTCCTACCGGACAGTTTTTGAATAATACAGTATTTTGGAGTATTACTCATTAGGTAACTTCTCCACACGATTACTTCTCTACTGTTTACTGTCATCATTGTTGCTTTTAGCTCCAATTTGAAGCACAAATAAAGGGGATACAAATTAAGGTAGTTTTTGGAAACGCGGCAGAGATATTTTCTACTGAAAATTGTTGCAATTTCATCAAAATACGTTTGGCTTTAACCTACTTAAATATTCAGTCAATAGAATCTTTGCGCTATTTCAAAAGTGCACTTTTGATTGCTGGCTCAGAGCTTCTTCACTCGTACTAAATTTTACGTAGAATACATTAAAGTTAAAGTAATACACTTTCTCACGTCACAAACTTTAAAGATGGCTGAATTGTAAAACATAATGACATGGTATTTGTTATGGAATTGTCGAAAGACAGATTTTAGATGGTTATACTTTTTTGATTAATCCACCGTTTGGCAAACTTGTCACGGCCATAGGACCGAGAGATATGTTAAAGTTGATTATAATTAGATAATTTATTACTGAACACGAACTGTGACATATATTTCTTCTCTATTCGCATTCATCCTATGTCGAGGGGTCATTAATATATTTATACCTTTCTGAACTACCAAAGGTCCTTGTCCAATTCTTCTTTACTCTCTTTTGCATAATATTCTTACAGACAATCAATGATATCTTTCTTTTTCACCCTGTGTTAGATAATATGGTAATGGAGTATGTGAACACTAGGAAGAAGTATTAGTAGTGTAAGAAACAGTAGAGACTTAGTTAGTATGCGTTTTTAACTTCCAACTCTATAACCTCTCATTTGCATGTTCACTGCTCCTGCCAACACTTTTCTCTGTTCCCATCTTCCCAGTGTTTTTATTAATGTATCTGCCCTGAGGGACCATGCAAAGAGGGGCACTCCCCTGAGAATCTCTATACTGGACCCCTCACCCATTCTTTTTGCTCTTACCCCTCAGAATTGAGTTTTTGTTTAAACATTCCTTACTTTGCATAATCAGATTTTTTTTTTACTTCTATTTTTTTTCCTCTCTCTTTCAACTGCCTGAAGAAGAGATGAGCTTATTGTTTCTTGGTTTATTAACGGTCTAAGAACTCCTTCAGTGTACAGCATCGGCAAGAAGGGTGAACATTATTTGCATCTGTAACTGAAATCTCGGTCATATTTCATATGTGTCAGCCTGACTTATAAAAGCGAGTAATGTGTAAGAATCGCATTAATAAAAAAAAACAATCTTTTTTTCTCTTTATGGCAGGGGTAATTCTCATTAAAAAATCTTACTAAATATTTTAGTACTAGTTTTAATAGTTGGCAGCAGCATCTGAACATTCTGACAGAATTTTTCTTGGAGAAAGATTATTGGTTTGACGTACACTGGTTATGGTTTTTAAAATAGCATTTTATTACATTACGATTTAAGTAATTAACAATAATTACACAGAAATATTTTTTATACCATTTTCCTCTAAACGTCTTGTACCAAAGTCCAGGACATCACTCCAATTTAGAGGGGGAAAAAATTAGAAGGAAGGCAAGATTAGTCAAAGATTATTGGCGACCAAGTTGGCTTAGGCTTCAAGACAACTCCTCAGCTACTGGAGGCTTAACGCTGTCCCATAATTACAGCCTACGTTTTCATGTGCAATTCAAGCGTTGGACGAAATGGTTCCAAATCATAGACTTGCATAGTCTACCTCTAAATCACACCTTTTTAGCCACTTTCCCGTTAGTTCATTCTATTCGCACATGATCTTATTAATCATATAACATATCCATGTACTTCTTAAGCATGAATTAAACTTTATTAGTTATAGAATAATCTTGCACAAAATGGAGTCTGGCTCTTCTAATCTATAATCTAATAATAAATACTAATTTAATCTTTAAAAAAAAAGCAATAAAGGAGACAATATTGCCCACCGAACAAGCAAACGACAATTTAAATTTACAAAACTAAGTCGTAAAACAACATTTTGTACAAATAATGTATGGAATAAAAGAACAACTCATGAATAAAATATTCAGCCATAAAATAGTTAGGTAAATACAAATTCTAACAGAATCGTTTTTTCTCAACACTTCCAAATAAATATCCTTGTATTTATCTAAACTATAATAATACAGAATACACTTTAGGGCAGTGATACCTACTTAACGGTCTCATGTTAAGTTTTTATTTAAACGTTTCGATCTTCCTAAGCCATCCTTAGAGGCTAAATACAGGATTACATTTATCAAACTGTTATAATATTTTACAATTAATATAATTTTACAAAAATTACATTCATTGTCAGCATAAATTTTATTTTATTTAATAAATATTCAGCCAATAGAATCTTTGTGATATTTGTGAAGAACATGTGTTTTATTTTTTTTTTTTTTTTTTTTTTTTTTTTTTTTTTGGCGCATCAACAGCTGAGGTCATTAGCGCCCGGAGCTTTTTCCAGTGCACTGCCGGCCTCCGGACAGTGTTCTCTCGTTACAGACAACACTGTCCATCACCGGACAGTGAGCTGTAAGAAGCTCCTAGGAAGAGAAAATCTAAGGGTCAGCTGCTGGATTCGAACCCGGGACCTCCGCGTGGGAGTCCAGTATGCTAACCTCATAGCTAATCCCTTCCCTATGTGTTTTATAAAATATATTTATGAATTTTATATTTAAGTTTTGTCGTTAACAAGAATAATAATAACAATAATAATAATAATAGGGAAGGGATTAGCTATGAGGTTAGCATACTGGACTCCCACGCGGAGGTCCCGGGTTCGAATCCAGCTGCTGACCCTTAGATTTTCTCTTCCTAGGAGCTTCTTACAGCTCACTGTCCGGTGATGGACAGTGTTGTCTGTAACGAGAGAACACTGTCCGGAGGCCGGCAGTGCACTGGAAAAAGCTCCGGGCGCCAATAACCTTAGATGTTGACGCGCCTTAAATCACAAAAAAAAAAAAAAAATATATAAACTGTTTAACAAAAAGCCTTTAAAGATGGTAATTATAATAAATACAAAATTTATAGAACAATAGGAATTGCATGGCTCATTGCCATCTGCAAGAGTTGGCTTTAGAAATTTTAAAGAATATAAATCAAAAGAAGTTGAGGGTTGGCAGCAATGAAAAAGATGAATTCTTGAATTATAACTAATATTAATAACTTTAAATTTAAATATTAATTTTGGAGCAGCCAACCAAACTCTATAACTTTGACAAGAGAACAAGATAAAACAAAATACATCACGGAACATATTAAAATTAACAATAAAAGATAGTTAAGTTTTAAGTTCTCTATTTGTTATTTTACGAACATAGTTTATTGAAATTACTGAGTGACAAGGAGCATTATCGTGATGCAACAACCACTTGTTCTTGATGTTTCAATAAACCAGAGTTTTTGGCCAGTAAAAACATTCCTGGTGGCTCCTCAGCCTCCTTATTCGCCTGACTTGAGCTCTTGTGACTTTTTTCTCTTCCTGAAGTTGAAAAATCACCTCAAGGGAACTCATTTTGGGACAGTCGAAAACATTCAAACGGCTGTAACCGACCAGCTGAAGGCTATTCCAGTATCGGAGTTCGAGCACTGCTATGAGGAGTGGAAGAAACGTCTCCAGCGCTGTGTTGTGGCTCCAGAAGGAAGTTATTTTGAAGGTGACAATATAGAATTGTAATCATTTTTGAATAAATTTTTTTTAAAAAATCAGTCTCATTACTTAATTTACAGACCTCGTACATCTTAAATTCCAGGCTCTCCTGGTAAAAGTAATCAGCGAAAGATAATCCGCGGGGGACAGCAAATTAACAATATAATGAATCCTGGAGTCAGAGCTCAGTCAAACATTATTATATCTGTGATTTAAAACTATTTTCTGGAATCATGAAGATTTTTTTTGCAAAAACAGATTGAGTAGCCACTCTAAATTATTCAGCAAATGGGTGAATGTGGAATTCTACAGCATAACGGTCGCCGCAGTATGTTGCACAGTTCTAGTATTCTATTGAATGGTGAAGTGGTCTCTTCAACTTGGAACAACTACTTCCTAAAATATAAATAAACAAATATCTCTCTCTTTCTCTCTCAATTTAAATTTTAAATATTTGAAACTAATCTCCATCTATCCTTCTTTTAATCCACAATGAATATTTACAATATATTATTGAATGAGTGTCACATTAAGGTGTAAATGTTTATTTTAGTTCCCAATCATTATTGTAAATACTTCTACAACATCTTGTGTAAAAGACACTTATACAGATAGTGTTATTTACTTTAATACCCTTTATCGCTGCTGCATACAATAAAAAGGGATACGTAGATGTTTATGTATATTAAGGACCACATGCCCTTTTTAGATTATACAATATTAGAATAGGCAATATTCACCCATCTGATGAATTATTGACATTTCTTTTATATAGAATTCTATTAATAAAAACACTTTAAGGTTCTGAAGAACTTATTTCTTCAGTGGTGAGATTTCTTCTAGTTCTCAGAATAACCTGTAGACTAACCTATAGACACACAAGTTAAATTGGGAAAATGAATTGTTGATTGTAGTTTCCAATTTGATTTTTACTTCTAGAACATTTTATTTCAGCTACCGGAGGTCTGCTTTCATTTGCGTTAGATTGTAGCAAAGATTAGATTTTGTTTTTGTTTGTCTGGTGTGTATTGTTTGTGAGCAGAGTAACTAAAAAACTGAAAATTAAAAGGCCGCGAAGCTAACGACAGTTAAGACGTGCAGGGATGGATTTAAGAAGGACATTTACAACGGGAAAGGGGATATTCTGCAAGGTTATTGTGTAAAATTCACGAAACACGAATGAATTAGTTCGGAATGGAAAGAAAGATATTGAGGATTCAGTGGAGAATTGAATTGAAGACATAACAGGAGCACTGAGAAAGTGTCTAAGAATTTTAGATTGGCAGGATTAGATTGTCTGTATATTGGGTGACTTCTCAAAGCCATCTAAGTGTAGATCGCCCCAGAAGTGTTTTGTACACTTATGCTTTAACTCTTAACCAAAAGTCGTATTTGTCCAAATTGTCTGTTCAATTCTTGTCTTTTCAGCCTCGGATGTAGCTTCCAGTTAAGTGTTCTGTCTAAAAACAGTCCGAGGTAGCGTGCATAGAGTAAAGCTCACCTTACAATTAATTAGGCTACAAAAAATGCCCGGTTACTTAAAACTGTAGAACTTTTTTTATAATAAAATCAAATTAATTATATGCAAAAAAATAATATTAATGCAACTAAATTTAAATAAAAATAATAAATAATAAAATAATGTAAGTAACTACTGATAGTTATGAAAGTAGGCCAGCCAACCGTCGTATGATGGTCTGCGTAATTTACCAATGAAGTGAATTCATATCCTCTTCATTAACATGCGTACAGGGATCGCTGGCTATCTGCGCATAATAATGAGGCTATACGGAAAGTAAAAGAGAGGAGAAATGAGTAAAATTCACTATTCACAAAACAAAATAGAAATGAGAAAATAACCTATATAAAAGTAAGCAAACAGAAGTGGATGAAATTAAAATAAGATCAACATAAAAATGGTTTTTCTTGCTTATTAATTGAGATAGAGGGTAGAAAGAGTTTAAAGAATGAAAAGAAGATGATAGATTTGTCAAGTTAAATGGACCATTCTAAAGTTCTATGATGGTCGACCAAGAAGGGACACACAGACCACTGAACAACAGAGGTCGTGCATACTAGACGGTGCCTACTTTTAAAGAGGTCTGTCCCGATATCTGATGACAAATGGGTCTGGGGACCCCTCATGACTAATCTGGCCTTAGGATAACCCATCTTCGTTATTCAGGCACCACTGGACGGTCACTGATAAGGACTTGTAATGGTTTTACTTTTAAAAACTTCTATTTATTCATAACTAAAAGTACAGCACTCTCTCATAATTAGCATTTTAAGGTAGATTCACATAAACCGTGATTTGGATACTGAGGCAACAGGGCATTTGGTTACTTATTCTCTCGTAGAAAATAAATATTAAAAAAATTCGAGTGCAAACTCTTACTGCTAACTTACCAATTCTCTTCCAACTCTGAACAGTTGAATCAAATTTAAACTTGAACAACACTCTGCAGTTTGTAACCGTACAACATGCCAAAATGTAACCTATCAGGGAAACCTACTTCTCAGAGAACTGCCCTAAAACGAATTTTCTCTGAAAAATGATCAAAGAAAACGTTAGTAATCTATGTGTATATCTTTCCAGAAAATTTATGAGCCATTTTTCATGAATGTGGAAAATCTATTGAGTAAACAGATCATTCTGATTGAGAAATTGACTTTAAACTCTATTCCAGTAACACATTTAACCACTTTTTTACAGTAAACTAGAATTCTCCTTAACAAAAACTTATAGTTTTGAAAGTTAAGTCTAAGAGTTTATTAAATGCCAAAAAGTACACAAATCAGCAAGTACCCAACATATTTCATTCATACTTCAGTTCGTAATTTCAGCCATTTAGAAACGTTTACCACAGAAGAATACGAGAGCACAAATTACATACAGTTAATAACAAATAAATAACTACTTATAATAATTCATTTTTAAATTATAATTAGATGCAGTCCCACCAATTAAGTACTTGTAAAGAAGTTTTATAATCAGATAATTAGTAAAGTACTTTAATAATAAGTTGAATAAGTTGACTGATCAAATATTTTGAAAATGGCTAGCAATGGTTCTGTGACGTCTAACCATTTCTAAACAATATCATAGAAAATTTAATGCAGTAAATTTACTTGAATGATATCAGTTGTAATAAAATTTGAATAAAATACACTTGTTTTTTTGAACGTTTTTAAATGGCTGAAATTACGTAAATACTTATTAATGAAATGTTGGGTACTTGCTGATTTGTGTACCTTTTAGCGTTTAATCAACCCTTATTCTTAACTTTTTAAACTATAAGTTTTTGTTAAGTAGATATTTACAATTAATACTCCATTATTATTAAAACAATAACCAAAAAAATCAAGATTTGGTTCATATTATTGTTTTATACAATAAAACAATTGTGGCAAGACAGTACCTTTAAACTAAAATGGCAATTTCTTTTGCATAAAATATAAAAGAGAAAATAAAAAATTATTTTAAAAATATCTAACGTATAAAACATATTGTTGTATTTAGCATAAATCGAGAGGAGATGGACGCAGTGGTGTAGAGATTTCATTTTTAAGGAAAAGCGAGGAAAATTCCCCTCCACTGACTAACTAAGACTATAATATTTCCCAACTCTCCCAGCGGAGGAATATAAATGTATTTAAAAAAATAATAATAATATTCAATTATCTGCGTAATAAATTATTCTAATTAAGTAAATAAAAATTGCTAATTGTATAATTGTACATTTCAAATAATTGCTGTTCGTATATTCAATGGATGTGATTTTTTTGATTACTCATTAGAATTTTAATTTTCGGAGGCTGTTTCTTAAATAAACAAATCATTTATTGAATAATTTAAAAATGAGGAAGCTAATAAGATAAATAATTCATAATATTTGGCAATATTGGTTAAAATATTGGTCATTCACACAATCTGTTCCTATGCTGCAATTTTTCACTTCCAATTTGTGATGGGTACACTATAAACGCGATGTTAGGGAATTTTTTTTCAAAATAATTGTAACTCTGGAGCCGAAAAGTTTCTAAACTTTATTTTTTCTAAAACATAATTTATTATTAATTATTCTTTTGAATATTTGCTTAAAATCTATGAATAATTGGATTCAAATTGAACTTCGGTCCCCATTTATGGTGGCACTTCAATTTTCTAATTATGTAGAAATATATATTTTTCTTCGGATAACCTAACTTTATAATAAAACCACTAGATTTTCTCTACCTGAATAGATTTTCCAAAGGTTTTTCTCTTCATTCTTTGAGAGCATATCATTGAATGTATTTTCATGTGGAAGACCTGTTCACCATCCTCAAAGCAGATCTTTCAGGATCAAAATCACTTTGAGATCTTATTACATACAATTTTTTTTTTTTACTTTATTATATTTCTTTCACAAATTTTAAGCAAAACTCTTCTATAAAAACTGAGTTCTTCTGAAAAGCGGTGCACTATAGTTTGGAAATGAGAAAGAAATGATCGGGTGCTAAGAGTCGGCAAGCTACGGGCTGCCCATGAAATGTTGTGCCACCGCACGGTGTAATTTTGAGGACACAATCTGGAATAAGGAAGCGAAGTGCTTCTTATGGAATAAAACAAATCCTAACTCCAAAGATGGATTCATTGTCAACGACAAATGGGATTTTGCAGCTGAGATTTCGGAATTTACAAATAGATATTGATAAAATTAAAATTCTTTTAAAAAAAGGTGTAATTCTAATATTTTCAAAATTACAACATATAATAATTTACATGTAATAACAAAATAATATTGGCAACAATAAATTAATGGAATTGCAACATAACCCCTTGATTCATTTCGCAGTTATTGCTTGATAACATACTAAAGTAATTTTTTTTAAAAATATGCGTACTAAAAGAGAGACAAGTTTATTTTGCAACTTTGTTTAAAAAAAAAAAAGAAGTTGAATAATTGAAAACAACAACAAAAAATTGCTTTTGTCGAAACTTTAGCAATTAAAGTTTTTTTGTGCTCATCATTTTGAAATTTATAACCTCGAAATTATATTCTGTGAAACGGGCAAAAAGGAAAACTGCAATTTCAACAGCATCGTCTCCTGCATTTCTTACTTTCTAGCTAGTTCGCTAAAGCGCGGTTAGCAGCGTGTGCACTTGCATCTTTAATGCATCAGCATCCTCCAGACAGACATTAATGCATACGTTGACTAAGATGGATACACATACGAGGTGTGTTCAAAAAATAAGGTGAATTTTCATTTTTCTTAAAAAATATTTATTTATTCATCGATTTTTATTTTGTCTCCTTCAAAGTAGTCCCCCTCAGATATAATACATAAGTGCCAGCGTTTTTTCCAATCCTCGGAACAGTTCTGATATGCACTTTTTGGTATGTCCTTTGAGCTCTCTCAGCGATTCGGTTTTTATCTCCTCAATCGTCGCAAATCTCCGTCCTTTCATGGGTCTCTTCAATCATGGGAACAGGAAAAAGTCGCAGGGCGCCAAACCTGGTGAATACGGTGACTGAGACATGATAATGTCATTCAACAATTCCTGAGCGATGCTCATGCGACGGTTTTTTTGATCAAAATTCAGCAATTTTGGAACGAACTTCGCTATTACACGCTTCATGCCCAAAATTTCCGAAAAAAATTGCAGGACATGTGCCAACCGATATGCCGACAACCTCAGCAACTTCTCTAATTGTGATTCGACGATTCTTCTCAACATTTTCATCGGTTGTTGATGTGCTGGGGCGTCCAGGGCGAGCGTCGTCATTCACATCTTCTGTGAAAAGCTTGTACCACTTGTAAACATTTTTTTGACACAGAGTACTCTCACCGTACGCCACTCTCAACATTTCAAGTGTTTTTTAACACTTAATTCCATTTTTTACACAAAATTTGATGCAAATTCCTTGATCCATTTTTTCGACAGAAGAAAATCGCCGAACTCACTTGTCTTATTTATGCCTCTAACATACAAACTAAACATGCTATATAGCTACAACTTTGAAAATATGTTCGAGACAAGTGTACCAACATAAAAAAAAAAGACAATCGAAATTCGAATGTACATAGCCCGCGAAATTTGAAAATTCACCTTATTTATTGAACACACCTCGTACACACAGTCACCAAACTACTAACTCCTCACCTGGACTAATTCCACCTGTCCACTCTTTATTTTATTAATAATATAATTAATTACTAGCCCCAACTACTTCTACTTCTAATTGCAACATCTCGCTTAGCCGAATACTGTACGCCTAATTCTAAACTACCACGTGATAGATTACTTGCATAAATAACAATTAATTAATTTGTTTCAATTACCTTTTCATTTATTTTACTGACATTTGCAAATATCCATATAAATCATTGCGAATTGATTAATTCATGAAAATCGGTTCGCGCGTTTAGGCGCTACGTTGTTTACAAAAAAGGTAACAAGAACAAGAACAAGAACATTTTTTGAAAAAGCCGTTTTTGCTCATTTTCGGCAACTTTTTTCTCGAAACCTATTATATCTGGGTCGTTACAAAACAAATATAGTGATAAAGGAGGGTTTGCCCTTTATTTTAAAGAAAATTTGGGAATTTTATCTTTTATAGAAAAAGAGAAAAAAAATTGTCAAAGTTGGGTGTTTTTCAACGTTACGCTTTTTCGTGCAGTTTTTGACGATCAACCCTTATACAACTGTCCTACCGGACAGTTTTAATCATTTCTTTAGTCTAATTTACTGTTAACTGTGCTAGCCAAGAAGGTGCAGGAATCACAAAAGCATCGTAGAAACCAAAAACTTATAGTCTGATCTCTAATTTGATGGTTAAATGGTTTTGAATCTCCCTAAAATATTGGAATCCACTTCAACCACTTAGAAAGTAGTAACCGTCTGATTGTTCTCTTATTTCAAATGATCGTGTACTTGTTATTGGAAATGAGCAGTGGAGGAACTTGAAGAACAGAGAATTGCTTGAACTCGTAACCCGCGAACTCTTTGCCACCCTAAAATGCTCTAGACAATGCTCTTAGCTCAAAGCTAACCACATTTACCAGTGGTGACTAAATAATAACTAATAATGACTTCAGAGAAATGAATCAGTTTTGGAAACATAAAGAGGAATTTTTACATGATAATTTCCACGATAAGTTCTCAGAAAACGTTTTCTAGTGTTATAGTTAGTTACAACTATAATAAAATTGATGATCATTTAGAGGTATAGTGCAGGAAGATTAAAGACACCTGTTTGATCCATTTTCTTGAATATCACGAACAAATGAAACTAGCCAAGCCTTATTTGGCTGGAAGAAGAAGCAAATATTCACTGAGGAATCATTTCTTACTTTCAGAAAAATTCAAAAACCCATTTTAATAATATTTATTATTTTTTACAGTTGAAACTAATGTCTAAAACAACGTAAAAGTAATCTTCACAATATTATTAAATTGATTATTTTAAAAAGTCAAACTAAGATAAAAAGAACTTAACCAATATATCAATTCTAGGACCAATGAATAGAAACTATTCATCTAAAAATAGATTTAGCCTGAAACTATATTTTCTATACGTACTTATGTAAACATATTTACTTCTGAATACAAATGATATATAAAAATATCACAACATCTAGTCAGTTAATTTTAATATTTCTTTATAAATATAATTAATATTAATGTATAACAGGTGGAACTCTATTTTAAGTCCCAGATGATGGCATATACTTTATAAATATAATACTAGTTCAACCTTTAACTTATATATTTTAATAACTGTAAAATTTGTTGCTAAACAGTTTTTCTGTATAGATATTTTTTAAAAAAATTCTAATTTAACGCTAGATTTATGCTTAAATATGATGGGAATTGCTTGGAGAGAGCATGCTCGACATTAACTCTTGTTGTGGCCATGAAATAACAACTGTTGTTAAGGAATTAATCAATTTTAATGTTTGTTTACAATTTGTTTCATTGAGAACACCAAAAATAGTGAATCTAAATTTCTTGCAGCTGGGCAATTTTTAAAGATAAGTTGATATTTTTTTTTTTTTTTTTTTTTTTTACTAGATTCAAACATTTTTTACTAACAAAATGTTAAACGTGTGTTGAAGAGAAAATTTTGCTGTATGTTCAATCAAAAGTGCCTGGTTCCTTGTATTAGACTTTAGCAAAACAAGTATTTGCGTTTTGTCGCAAAGATGTTCAACACATTGCAATAACTCCACGTGAAACTTTCAGAGATCTTTTTTTATTGGTTTTTAAACGATTGAAAACATTTCAGTCAAATTAAAATTAGCAATATAAGTGAATAGAAACAACTTTTTACAGAAAATACTTGGGCTTCGCCGATTTGGTTTCAGTTGTTCGTGATATCCAAGAAAATGGATCAAACAAGTGTCTTTAAGCTTCCTGCACTATTTCTTTAAGTGACTATCAATTATATTACCCTGAAGAAGTTTATTTTTAAGAATTCTCATGGAAACTATCATGTAAAATCCCTCCTTATGTTTCCATACAAAACTAATTCATTTCTTTGGAGTCATTGTTAATTATTTAGTCACCATAGGTAAATGTGGTTAGCTTTGAGCTCAGAGCATTGTCTAGATCAGAGGTCGGCAACCTATTTCAAGTAGAGAGCCATTTCTCCTTAAATAATGTTAATAAATCTTACCAAGAGCCGCAAGGATGATAGAGTGTAAAAAACTCTGTAGATCATTGGTATTTTCACAAATTATGATTTTATGATATTCAATAACATTTAAATGTTTTATATATTTATTTTCACATATTGCAAAGTAAATAAACAAATAAATAATAACTAAACCTGTGTTCGAATGAAAATGGCGGCAGTCCTATATATTACGTACTGTATTTTAAAATAATTCTATTCAATTTCAAACCTATCACATTTAAAATTCTTTTTCGAAAAAATATCTTTACTTTAATAAATAAAATTTTCATTTGTTTCAATAAAATTGAAATATACAATTTATTTTGGACAGGGCTGAAGAGCCACAAAATTTGGATAAAAGAGCCGCATGCTGGTTGCCGACCCCTGGTCTAGAGCATTTTAGGGTGGCAAAGAGCTCGGGTTACGAGCTCAAGTAATTCTCTGTTCTTCAAGTTCCTGCACTGCTCATTTCCGATAAAAAGTACACGATCAGTTGAAACGAGAGAACAATTAGACGGTTACTTTTTACTAAGTAGTTGAAATGGATTCCAATATTTTTGGGAGATTCAAAACCATTTAACCATGAAATTAGAGATCAGACTGTAAGTTCTGTTTCTACGATGCTTTTGTGATTTCTGCACCTTCTTGGCTAGCACAGTTAACAGTAAATTAGACTAAAGAAATGATTAATCAATATGCAATGATTTATATGGATATTTGCAAATGTCAGTAAAATAAATGAAAAGGTAATTGAAACAAATTAATTAAGTGTTATTTATGCAAGTAATCTATCACGTATAAGTTTAGAATTAGGCGGACAGTATTCGGCTAAGCGAGATGTTGCAATTAGAAGTAGAAGTAGTTGGGGCTAGTAATTAATTATATTATTAATAAAATGTAGAGTGGACAGGTGGAATTAGTCCAGGTGAGGAGTTAGTAGTTTGGTGACTGTGTGTATGTGTATCCATCTTGGTCAACGTATGCATTAATGTGTGTCTAGAGGATGCTGATGCATTAAAGATGCACACTGCTAACCGCGCTTACCGTGAAAGTGAGAGAGGGAAGAATGAAAGAGAGATGTGGTAGAGAAAGCTGTTGAAGGACCATTCTCTCTCAAACCAGTCCCGTATTTCCCCGCCACAGAGTGGGGATAAAACTTGGCTGTGTTATGTCTAGGGTAAAAGAGTAATATTTGGAACAAGGGTGGTTTTACGCTGGGATCTATTGGAGAGACAGAGAGAGAAGGCACTAGTGGCACCTCTCTCTGTCTGTCACACTCACAGAGGGAGGAAGTAGTGATAGGCCGACAAGGGATGCGGAGGCGGTGGTTGGTACTGTAATAAAAAAATCAATAAGTTGTGTAAAAAATGTTTGGGGCGAGAAGGCGGTAGATGCTCTGTCTGGCTGGGATGTTAAGGGGTAACAGAGCATGCGCATTGCATCTACCTTTCTTTTTTTTTTGCTTTCTGAAGTTTCCCTCCTGGCCACCCCCCAATAGATACAGCACCGCTGTTCTGTGTTGAGGGTGCAGATATTTGACTGTGTGTGGACAGCAAGCCGCGAGCCCAGCTTTTGGCGGCCACCACCTCCACGGCGAATGCGCCCTTAATTTTATTTATTAGCCCTCAATATTTTTTTTTTGCTCCTTTTGAGTCCTCTTTGTCCTCCTTCTTGTCATGCATTCACTTAATATTAAAGTCAATTCATCGATAAAGATTTATGGGAAAAGAGTAACTCTTATTAATTTCTCTTTTTGGGATGAAGCGGGTAAGAACATGATTTCAGATACTTTGAATAAATTCCAATGTTTTTATTGGACAACTAAGGATTTAGGGTTTCAGGTCAACCTAAATTAGATTATTTAATCCCGATACAGCCTGATGATCTCTCTTAGTTAACTCTTTGCGGCTAGGTGGGTTAAAAACTGTCCCACCTTTTGGTGCATGGTGGGATATATTTTAACCCACCTCGAAAAGTTAAAGTTATTCATACATACAGCTTAATATGTTATTTAAAGTTTTTCATTCAGTTGGCAGTGCTATGCACCAATGGTAAATGCGTAAATAAGTGAAATAATTTTTATATTTATTATAAACTTGACCGATAGTAAAAAAAATGGTGGCACCGCATATTGTTCTATTATTTGGATGCAGCTGTTGTTAATTCATATATTGTTTATAAAAAATTGGGTCAAAACATGGACTTAAACATTTCAAGGAACAGTGCGCTGAAGGACAGTGCTGTACTGTCTGCAAAGCTCCGCTTTGTTTTGGTAAAAAGTTGTGTTTGAATGAACATCATATAAAGCATTAGTTGCATAGTGGTATTAATTTTTTCTTTTCTTTTTTTCTTATTTTGAGAGTGATGATTGTTTGAGAGGGATGATTACCTATGGAAAATAATGGAAATGAATGTTTAGTTCCATTTTTTTTGTAATAAAAGAAATTCTGTGCAACTAGGGCTTTTATTTTCTTTAAAATAGTGTGCCTCAAAGAGTTAAATTACTAACGGCTCTAAGGGCTAAATTAAGACCAATATTTTTAGATATGATCTTACGTGCTTCTACTACCTTACTTTGTAGTAACAGAGAAGTAACCTTTTACTAGCAATCCTTTTTTGCTCTCCTCCATTTAACAGAAAAAACAAATCTGTGTATACTAGAACTCCCTGGTTCATCCAAGTCTTGATTGGATTTCTCGCTTCTACAGCCATTGAACAGAACCCTCTGCGGAAGATTATCTGGCGAAGTACACCCTTTTAACAAACAAGAAAGGCTCTTCTTGATTCCCTGGAGCTTTCTTACTAGACTTTGTAAAAAGGATGAGTGTAAGTAAGCCCCGTGGGAGTGGATTAACTTGATAAGTAGAGGATTTTTATGTAAAGGGTAATCGCAAAAAAAAAAACACTTATCATTACGATAGGTTTGGTTAGCTGTGACTCCTTTTTCTCAAATTCATAGGCGTTGCTCTTCAATCGGCTAAGGGGGATTGTTCAGAGTAGACGGGAAATGGGAACTGTAGTCGAGGGAAGTAGGTTGTTGCGAAGTAGTTAGACTATCAAGAAAAACTTTAATGTAAATATCAATCAAGAGGGCTCTATAAACATTGAGGATTGGACAAGAAGAGGGTATAGTGCCAGAACCCTATTTATCTTATCACCCATTGGTACGAAAACAAACAAGATTTTACACCTCATTATCGAATTTTAAAGGACCCTAGCTCGTCACACAGAACTTTTAAAAATATTCTCAGCTTCACTAGAATATTGAGTAAATCAGAGATTGGAATACTCTTTTGTCCGTCATAAGATATAGAAGATACTTTAAAAAGAAGGGGAACCTCAGATGGTGGTTAATAATCTCATATTAAAGCAGATTATAATAGATAAAAATCTCAGATGTTGTCAGAATTCTGGTCGCTATCTCCGCAATCATATAAAGTAATAAAATCCTGACTTTAGGTTATGACTGTTGGAATGAAAAGAAATTGATATTTTTGGTCAGCATCCTCTTTTAGCACTAAGAGCTATATCAAATTTCATCTTTCTGAGATTTTTAGTCTTCGAGTTTCGGTTAGATAGGATCATACACTCACAGATAGAGAAATAATTTTGTAAAAAACACTTTTTCACTCGCAAAGAACATCATAGTGGCGGAAATATCGGTATAGTATAGAAAATCGAAAATCTGCACACAACTGCAATACCTTCTTTTACTGTAGCAGAATTTTCAAAAAAACCAAAAGTAACAATCGATTTAATTTATATTCTCCCATCAAATAAGCAATTCAATAATTACTCTAATTGTGTCTAATTACAAAACGGATCTAACTTGACTGAAAGTTGGAGACGCCTGCATAGAACTGCTCCAGGTGTCTAAATCGAGTACTATGTGATTTCTAGCAACTTCCCCACAGACGGGTAGAATTCTTACACGCTCCTATTCATCCCCAGCTTCACAGTTGATTTACTGTTCAACTGATTGAATTACTTTGTAGTAATTAAATGTTGTATTTAAAAAAAAAAATTACAGTTTTTTTTACTGTTATTAAAAAAATGTGTATAAGTAATATGTACAATATGTACGTATATCTTTTTTTTTTGAATGACAGCTTTGATAATGTTTGTAATAAATGTCATTATTCCGTAGATGTATTTTGTATAATTATGTTCGTTTTATGGACAATTAGTTTGAACTTCATAAAGGGTATGTCTTTTAATTTGCTTATCGAACGGCTGACCTCGTATTTATCGTGGACATGTTGTTAAGTTTAAGTGAATGTTTGGGCAGCTATTATAATAATAACTTTCTTTTATTTCTGACAAAGGAAATAACCTAAGTATGGTAGATACTATGGTTAGTAAAGGCTTATGATAGCGTACCCAGGTCACAGCTTTGGCGGGCCCTTCAAACATCTGGTATCAGTGAATCTGTAATCCGCATTACAAAGAAGATTTATGATGGGAATGTATGCGCGGTAAGAGTGGGCTCGAGGATCTCTGAAGACTTTCCCACAAGCAAAGGACTTCTTCAAGGATGTTGCATGTCACCGGTCCTGTTCAAGATTTACCTCGACAGGAGTTTGAAAGAGTGGACCAGGAAGTGTAGCCAAATGGGAATCCAAATCGGAGAAGGATTATACCTCTCTAACCTGCTCTTCGCTGACGATCAGGTTCTGATTGCTCAAGATGAGGAAGACATTAATTACATGCTGAGAAAGCTGATGGAAGAATATGCAAAGTGGGGTCTAGAAATCAATTTTGAAAAAACAGAATATATGACGGCAGACCCTCATGGTGAGTGTATGATCGATGGCCACAGATTGAAAAAAGTACTGAATTTCAAGTACCTTGGTTCTTATCTCCAATTGGATGGCGCGTAGGATCTGGATATAGAAAGACGGGTGACTAGTGCGAGAAAAGCTATTGGAATGTTAAACCCTATCTTATGGAGCAGCAATATCCAGATGAAGACCAAGCATCTAATATATGATGCAATCGTCCAGAACATACTGCTCTATGCTGCGGTGACCTGGACGATTAGCAAGAAGTTTCAGAAAAAAATAGCTGCGACAGAAATGGATTTCTGGAGGCGGTCGGCCAGGAAATCTCGCACTGAAAGAAGAAGAAATTCTGAAATAAGAAGAATTGCAGAGAGAGAAAAATCTGTGCTAGAAGAGATTGATCGCAGGAAACTTGCTTGGTTCGGCCATCTGAAGAGAATGCCAGAGAGCAGAGTGCCCAAAGCAGTCCTAGAATGGAACCCTCCAGGCCGCCGGAAAAGGGGAAGACCCAGAAATAACTGGAGGAATGGTGTGGAAGAGATGATGATTGATAAGGGACTCTGCGAGGAGGATGCAATTAATAGGGACCAATGGAGACGCGCTATTGATCAATGATTGGTCCGGTATAGTTGGTTTTTTGTTGGATGGATGATCCTTGTTTTTACAATTTTTTTTTTTTTTTTTTAATTTATTTGTAATATTTATTTAATTTATTAGAGATGGCGTTCAGTAGGTTTGTTTGTATATATTGATAGTATTGTTGTTGTTCATTTAGTTTATATTAATAACAGTTTGTAAGACACAAAAGCATTTGGTCTGAGGGACCCTCATACTTGAGGAAAACCCCTAGAAAAAAAAAAAAAAAATGGTTAGTACATCTGAATGCTTTGCAAGACTTAATATTGTGCAAGGGTCCGTACATAGAATTATGGTACTTTAATGCAGAATTCTAGACCTGTTGTGCCATTTTTTGGAAACAGGTATGTATATGAAGAGGGACAATGTGTTGGTGCCTCAAGAAAGTGGTTATACCTGATTACCAGGTCACTTCCTTGAAGTGGAAACTGGATTTAAATTAGCCAGCGCTTTTAATTTGGGAAAGTCTTGTACAGAGTTTTCGGAGAGGAAGAGAATATTGGCTTAAGGATTGACCATCGACTCCAATAATCCAAAATCTGATGATACTGGTTCCTTCCAACTAGGGGTGTTAGGAGAGTGGTTTATGTCAGTTTCAGGAAGTGGTTATCCTTAATTCCCGACTCTTTCCTATAATTTCCAAGGATCTATTTCTGTGGGAAAACTCTCTGTCTAAAAATGAAAAGAATTAAGAGAAATTGAAATCGTGGAAGTTCGTTCGCTCAGATGTTTCGAAGAGCCATTGTTATTTTTACAATTGACAAATTTTTAATAATGGTGTATTGTTTATAAGTGCAATCTCGCTTACAATTAAAATTTCATTTAGATTTGAAATTGAAATGAGATTCTTTCTTCCTTCGGCCGGAAAGATTATGGCGACTGTCTTTTGGGATTCTCAAGGAATAATCCTCATCGACTATCTGGAAAAGGGTAAAACTATTACAGGTGCATATTATTCATCGTTATTGGACCGTTTGAAAACCGAGCTGCAAGAAAAACGCCCACGATTGGCCCACAAAAAAGTCCTTTTCCATCACGACAACGCACCAGCTCACACCTCAGCAGTTGTGGTCGCAAAATTAATGGAAATAGGGTTCCAACTCGTTTCACATCCACCCCTATTCTCCAGACTTGGCTCCCACGGACTACTATTTGTTCCCCAATATGAAGAAATGGCTGGCGGGAAAAAGATTTTATTCAAACGAGGAGGTGATTGCAGAAACAAATAGCTACTTTTCAGACTTGGACAAATCCTGTTATTCGGAAGGGATCAACAAACTAGAGCAGCGTTGGACGAAGTGTATAAGCCTAAAAGGAGACTATGTTGAAAAATAAAAAAGGTTTACCCCAAAAAATTAAGTAGTTTTTATTTTTGCACGGACTTTTCAAACGACCCTCGTATAAACTCCACAGTCCACAACCTTAATATTTACATTGGTAAATTTGTCATACTAAGGCAAAAAACATAAAAAACCTTATCTACGTAGAGAATTTTATTGTATTAAAACATATATTGTTATATTTAATTATAAAATAATAATTTTAGAAATTTAAACCTTCAATTTAGGCAGAGAGAAATTTCCATGCCGAAAATTATGATGTTACGATTTGTTAAATGATTGTAATAATGATAAATATATAAATAGAAATTAATATATTTAATGACGTTCATATTTATCACATCATATATTCAAGAGCGATTCATTATAACATTATGAAAAGTATGTTGCAATATAAAAGGCTAAAATTTAATACGCAATAATAAATTAATTATAACTTTCATAAAATTTGGACGTAACTTATTCTATTATGGAAAATACTATTTAATTCTGGAAAACGCATAAGTTACCGCCATTTTGCTCGCTGTAGAGCGCATATTACCTTCCCACGCAGTACTCCACCTCGTTCTGTTTCATCTTAAACCTCAGTGTTGCTGCAGGGTACGTAAATTCGAGCCAAAACTTTTAGTAATTAGATAAAAACTATCTATATAGGCCTACCCTCAACAAACCAGAATTATAAAAAGATGGAGCAACTATTTATTAGAGTTACATCAAAAATAACCTTATAACTTCTTGCTACCGGACCACGTAGAGAGCGATGTGTTTGGAGAAAGTTGCTCTGTTTCACTAACAGTCACTTAGTGTGGTCACAAATTATAAAACAACCATTGACAGTTGTTTACAAAGTATGTACATTGTTTTGTATGATGCTCTTTAATGACATCATAACACTGATCTCACAGAAAGAGCAACGGGTGACCGTAAACGTGCATGAACATACCAAGGAATTTAGCTACTACTTCTTGTAGTAACTTCACAGCCAGTTGAATGTGTGCGCCACGTCGACAGCGCTGAAATATGATGCTCTTGTCTGGAGTGTTGGTTAGTTTTTTTTGTGGTTTTCATTCAATGGATCGAATATCGCGATTTTTTTAACATCTGTGCTTGGCTTGACTATTTGGCCTTCAACGGATGCACTAAATCCTCCCCCAAATTGCAGTAGGTAAGCAAAGACCAAAGGTAGATTCGTTAATTTTTTGTAAATAATTAAAATGCGGAAGGAAGAACCTTAGAAATTGACCTCTTTCTCACTAATAATTGATATACAATGCTAACATATTCACCCCCATTTGTTCGTCGAGTAGAACCAAAATCTGTTATGCTTTTTGGTAAGATACTTTACTAAATAAAGCTACAAAAGTTGATTGATAATCAAATAAAATCTTCGTTTCAAAAAGGCATTTTCAGGCATTCTTCTTCAAGTACTGCAAGAATTTGCAAAATTTTCTGGAATTAGGCATTAACGAGCAGTATTCTCGTAGTTTAAATGTTTATATTTAAAAATAATAATAATACACCAAAATAATGTTCCCGTCTTAATAAAATCACATATTGTAATTTAACGACTAAATCAGCGAAATCCAAGGCGAACATTTGAGTTGATTGATGAGCTACATTTTAGGTAACAGCTTGAATTTAACGAACAACATTACATTTACTATGTAAAATGGATCCGATCTTATTATTGAATACAAATTTAGATAATTGTTAAGGGATTATGAGACTGTTCTTCAAGTTAGCGTTTGCTGAAAGATAATCGGATTTGCCACTCGAATTAGGAACGATTAGTAATGATTTCTTTTGTAGCCAGCGAACTCTATATCCTAATAGCGTTGGCTTCTCCTCAATATCTTTGTATCGACGGCTGTAGCGTTTGCCTTTGCAGGACTTGATAACAATACTCTCCGACACTCTTACCAGAATAAAGTCCACTAACTTCTTAATCGTTGTAAGCTTCATAGATGACTTCTGTTATTACACTGTTGAAGGAAGTCACAGTGGTTTGTTTATAGGCAGAAGGCGAAAACTACAGCACTTTTTTACGAAGTAAAAAAATGCACTGGTTAAAGTCCGTAATAACTATAAGATAAATCTAATCTGCTGCTCGTATTTTTGAGGACTTTGATGCATTTCTATTATTTCTCATGGACCAGAAACTTCTACTTTCGGCAGATAATTTTTATTTATATAAATTTAATGAATAATAATTTATTAGGTGCAAAATTAAACCTTATCTCAGGAAATATTGTTGATATTTATATTGTGGTAGACATTAACAAACTATTCAAAAAATTAAGAAGTATTTCAACTTAAAAATTGTATTTAAATAAATAAAAAGGAAAAGAAATGAAAAAAGTAACAATTAAACTAATTCAGAAAGAAAAATAAATATTAAATAGTTAATTAATAAAAAATAACGTTATTTCGTTAATATCGCTCTTTATTTATTTCCCTCCATCTCTCTTTAAATGCTCCATTTTTTTTTTTTTTTTTTTAAATACTCTGGAATGATTATTTTATATAAATATTTATTTTAAACCATCTCGGATATAGTTAGCCTTCTATTTTATTAAGAATTGTTAAGGTTTTAAGCGAGCTCTCATAGCCAACGTCATTAGCGTCGCCCAGTTTTTCTTTCTGTTACTCAGACTGGTAGAGACAGATTTTAATCAGCTGCCAAAAGTTAAAGAATCTGGTGTTACATGACTTCTTTTTACAACGGTTTGTTGACTTATAGGAACATTAAAACTTAGTCCTCAAAATGTAAAATCTTTTATTCATTTCCCTTTTTTGTAAAAACCTCTTTTCTTTTCGAACTTAGGGCACCTACAAACCCATTCTCGTTGTTAACTTGAAATAGGAAATTTGGCGATCTTTTCCCCTTACTTAAAAAGAAACAAGTGCAATTTTGAATACGTAATCAAAACTAATGTTTAGTGTTAATTTTAGTCAGTAGAAGCTCTGAAGATGACCTAGTCCCTTAGGATGAAAGCTTTGTAAAAACATATAACTTTTTCTTCTCTTTTGATTGAAACTGCAATTACAAAAGATAAATACCATTATAAAGCCCAATAATTGTATATTTCCCTTTTTTCGCAGTACTTTTTCTAGAGATGAGTTCGATCAACGATAAGTCTTCAATGTTTTCTTATTCTAGACTTCGTGAAATATTGTTCACTTCTTCAGGACTTAGAAGTTACATTGTTTATGAAAACACATTAGAACTTAATTTATTCAGTTATATTAACCAATAGCACTCTGTTTCTTGGAACATTGCGCGCTTTAATTCTAAACTTGTCTCCTTTAAAGTTCGTGTAAAAGAACTATTATGTGCTTTAATCTAAGAAGCAGTGGAATAAGTAAAAATAAGTGAATAAATGAAGTTCAGATGGTTTCACAAACAATATAACTTCTAATCCTTGAAAGCAAAGAATACATTTCACGAAATATTGGTCCAGGATCGTTGTGGAAATAAATGAGACAAAATATCATGAAACCTAAATGTTATAATTAACATACGTTTTACGAGGTCTGTAAATTAAGTAATGAGACTGATTTTTTTATATTTTTTTTATTCCAAAAGAATTACAATTCTATATTGTCACCTTCAAAATAACTTCCTTCTGAAGCCACCCAGCGCTGGAGACGTTTCTTCCACTCCACATAGCAGTGCTCGAACTCCACAGGAATGTTTTTACTGGCCAAAAACTCGTTTATTGAAATTGCTGTGTGACAAGGAGCATTATCGTGATGCAACACCCACTTGTTCTTGATGTTTGGTCTCACACGAATAGATCCCTTTTTCGAAGTTTTTCAAGAACTTCTCGGTAAAAGTGTTGATTGACCGTTTGACCTTGAGGTAGAAACTCTTTGTGGACGATTCCGTGGAATATCGAAAAAACAAATCAACATGCATTTGATCTTCGACTTCGCCATCCTTACTTTTTTGGGCCTTGGAGAGGTTGAAGTGTGCCACTCCATGCTCATTCCTGTGGCTGCTCAGCCTCTTTATTCGCCTGACTTGAGTTCTTGTGACTTTTTTTCTCTTCCCGAAGTTGAAAAGTCACCTGAAGGGAACTCATTTTGGGACAGTCGAAAACATTCAAACGGCTGTAACCGACCAGCTGAAGGCTATTCCAGTATCGGAGTTCGAGCACTGCTATGAGTAGTGGAAGAAACGTCTTCAGCGCAGAAAATTCGATTTTCCTGTAGTAGTTATTTGGAAAACCCTGGTTGATGGTTAATTGGCGGGTTTAGACAGTAAGAGAGAAAACAGGAGCAGTTATACAAAAGAGAAAAAGAAGGTTTCGTCAGAGTTGAAATAAGGTTAGGAGTGTGTTTGGAATGTGTTGAGGATAAAAAAAAAAAGGCAAAAAAAAGTAAGATATTTTAGAGACACGCATTGGAGAAGGTTGTAGCAGGGTAGGTTGTGTTAAGGGTCGTCGTAACTTGGAAGAGAAGAGAGCTCTGGGTGAGCGGTGATGAGGAAGGGAGAGAATCATATGTCTGAAAGGGACCAAAAACAGGCTGTGTCTACTTACACCACTACAAAGAGACTTTTAGACACACGTGCTGATGTGTAGAGAACAGCAACTAGCACATAGATGTGAATCTCTTTGGATATATTATAGTGTTGTACAAGGGGTGCCTGGCTGAAGAAGTAATACTAAACCTTTAGCCATCACCAGGACTCGCTCTTCGATGGCACCTTGCAGAGAAGAGAGAATATGATCGGAGAGAATTTTTTTTAAAAAAAAAAGACGATAATAAAAGAGAAGAGAAAAAAGTTTACCCAGAGTCCTTCTCAACTATGAAGGGTGTCTGGTGACCTTGAACTGTTGTCATGACAACCAGTCATCTCTCTCTTTCTTTCATCCCCCACCAGGAGAACCTAACCCACCTGTGTCAATACATACACACAGAGGCACAGATTTGTATACACTTGCAGCCGGACCCCAAATCCGCTGCCTACCAGTTGGAATATCCACCACCTTCTCTGTAAAGTACACTTGTACAAAGTAGCAGACACCCCCGTGAGAATCTTAGACTTCACAAACTATGAAAAAGCACCCCCGCCTATTATAAGCACCCCCTCTTGGTACTTACAGACGACACATACACCTGGTCTTTATAATAAAAACCTCTTGTCCCTTGCTCTACTAGAAATCTTCAGAACAAAACTAGTAAAAACGGTCAAAACTATAGTAAGTTCTATGCGATACTAGTAGAACTAGTTATAAAGATAAAAAAAAACTTGTTAAGAAAAAATAGCCGAACTTACTCCTACGAATTTCAATTGACCGCTCCAACGTCCTTGTCGAAATGTTAAATGCAACCAAGGTAACAAAAAAAGAATACATAATGAACCTGCATCCAGCAGACGGTTAACCGTCCTTGAAAGTATTGTTACTTATAGAAATTTAAATCCCTTTTAGAAGGTCGTCTGGTAAAAAAGAGCATCTATGGACTAGTTCTGGTTAGTTATTGATAACATATTTGCCCTACGGTACTATTAGGATTTGAATTATCGTTTTAACGGTCGTCTGTTTTCATTTCAAACGGACACTCCGGTAATTGAAAACAAACAAAAGGGCTAGAAAGTTCTGGTTTTCTTTCAGCAGAAATGTAACGACTTTTGAACTGAATACCAGGAAAAAAAACTCCAACGGTAGTCCTGCAGAGAACCATTTTTTGTGTGTAGAAATCTTGGTTAACAGATAACCAAGCTAGGTAAGACAACCAAGCTAGGTAAGACAACCAAGCTAGGTAAGACAACCAAGCTAGGTAAGACAACCAAGCTAAGTACAGGCAACCAATCTTGGAACCAACTACTCGGAAATTCGAAGTCCACTGCAAGTAAGTCAAAATAAAGTCTATAAAGAAGTCATTTAAATTAAAGCACAGATAAAACTTATGGATCAATAACAATAGGTAAATAAAAGTAATATATATAACATAACATATAAGCTCTAAGAGAAGATTAACTGGCATAAATCACCTATTTCTGTATAGAAACATAAATCCGACTAATTTCTGCATTCTAAATATAACTCTGTAATCTAAAATTTGGACGATTACATTAGATACTGTGGAAATTGAGTACTCAGCCTATTCCACTGCGACTCAGGGCTCTCTCAAGAAGGAACATCTTTCCAGTACTGTCTATTTGATTAGACATAAGAGTCTGAAGGACTCCTGAATAAAGTTGAAAGCAGGAGTTTCTAGTGTAAAAAAATACTGGAATCTTTAAATTCAGAAATAGATTCTTCGGATATTTATTCTGTTGCTAGTAATCATTTCTCTGTGTACCGAAATCATGGACCTTTTGCTCCTCAAGATGTTTGCTAGCGGTCGCCGTACACATTCTCCTCGGCAAGGACGATACTTTTCCATCTAAAGTAAAGTAATGCCTACTTTTTCAGGCGGTCTTTACGTCCAACTATCAATTAGATATCGTGGACGGAGGCGACTAGCAAACAAACTTTACTACAAATTTCTCACATTAACCATTAAAACTCAAGGCCTAGACCTTGGAAATCGAACCCAGTACCACAATTAGCTTTGCAGGTCTTTGCCTCTAACCGCTCGGCTACCGTGGCGCCAATAGATAAATCAATTGGTGGATAAAAAGAGAAATATCCAAGAATTTACGATAATATTCAGCAGCACCTCGAAACCTTAACTATTTACCAACTCACGTTGAGAGAATGCAGAATTCTGAGGGAGTCCAAGATTATGGGTACAGCCAGCATCATCTAGATACGGGTAATTAATCTTCTGAACTGTTTTCGGTAGTTTACAGGTGAGCTTGAGAATCACATATCTGTTGCACCAAACCCGGAGTCTCATCGCAACCATTTTCTTTCACCGAACTCTCCCTGTGGTTGGAAATATCTTCTCATAAATTGCTTTGTTTTCCCGATCAGAATTGCTTTTATAGTCTTGGTCGTTAATTTTCAAAACGCACAACTGGATTTAGCGCAAGCTTTAGCTGGATTTCTGTTTTTTGGGGGAATACCCCAATGGCCACCGCTTTACTTTGATGAGTGTTTATTTAATAGACCCCCTCAATGTAAGTGGTTCTCGGAGAAATCTTAGGTTCGAATCCAGATTATATTTCTTCTTCCTAGAGAAGCTTCTTACAGTTCACTATCCGGTGATGGACAGTATGGTGCTTTTACAATTCTATTTGCAATGAACTCTAATAATCAGAATTGATTTCTGTTACAAAGGATGAGGGAGTATTAAATGCAATAAAAATTTTAAAAAACCCTCCTAGTGCATCTTACCTGAGTGCATTCTGACGCACATCTTTCATTAATGGTTATAAGTTATACACCGTAATAATTTTGTTCCGATTGGATGCAGTAATGACCTAATTCCTCGGCAAAGTCTGTGCAAATTGATGTCAGGCAACTGCTTGGAAATCACTATTCAGCTAGTCTAATCTAACTAGATAAATCGCCGTTATGAATTGGTTTATTTTTGTTGAAAGGCTCCCAGCAAAAATGGAGTCGTTAATTGAAATCAAAGGAAAGAGTTTGCAGTAGAGGCCTTAAGTGACTTCTAGCCTTGGCAGATTGCACATTCATCGTACTTTTTTTAAATAGAAATTCATGCTTTAAATATTCATGATTTATAATAGCCATTCCAATAAATCATTTAAAATGAATCAAAATTAATTATTTTTCTTTTAAAGAATATAATATTGATGAGAGTAAATAAATCTAAATTACATTAAGGAAAGAGAGGTAATAGAAACGAAGTAATGAAGAAAATAAGTTTTACACAGCGGTGTTGGTCACACTGCGGCTCTCTGCAAACAAGGTGGCCGTGGTGGTTCAGAGACTTCTGGTCCAGATGAAAGAGGATGCCTAACTCTCTCTTTAACTACATCTTGGTCCACGGACAGACCCACACACTCCACGGACATCTAATATAGACAACATATTGATAACTCCTGTCAGAATGGCCATTAGCTTCTACTATTTCCTTTCTACATATTTTGAAATATAACCAACTGAGTTATATTTATTCATAATTTTATTTTTATTTCTTTTCAAAGAATATATATTATGGCATTTAAGTTTTACAGTTTAAAAAAATTATATAAAAACAGTTTAAAATTAACCTGCAAACGAACGTATTAAGTTTATATATTACTTTTGATTGTTTTTTCATATTATTTATTCGTTCATTTATTTATTTTTTAATTAATTACATTAATTTCTTCTAATTTTGCCAATTATCACTTCCATTTCGTTGATTGGCTCGCCTCAACACCACCCAGTTCATTAACACTCAATTAATAAGAACTTTTATCTTGTACCTTTACTCATTTATTTTTAAAGAACGTAAACGATTTATTTATTTATTTTTTTAAGTTGATTTTTCACTTTAATCAAAATTTACTTAAATACTTCTCGCCTTCTTAATCTCATTCCATCGAACTGGAAGATCAGGATTCTGGGTACTTACTTCTGTGAGAATAAAGATATTTCAAAAATTGAATGATATATTGGAAAAAAAATATATTGTTAATTAGATAAAGTTAAAAGAAACTAATTTAAACCAAATAACCATGGACATAGACCAGCATAGTGTCTTTAGTCCTGACAAAAGCACCGACTTAAATTTTAGATACTAAAATTGAGTACCTAAACAGTAAGTACCAAAGGCCTTTAAGGCAAAACATTCATAAATTTAAAAATAATTACAATTGTTTCTAATTAGAAGATCCCAAAGATGGCCCAGTCTTAAATCGAAAGCTTGGCAATAATACGAGTACATCTAAAAAATATTATGACTGAAATAGGCAATAATCGTTCAGCCCCTTAAAAATCGATAAAATTACTCTAACCATAGTCGAAACTCCTGGACAATTCGGATATTTCCCGATCAACTTACAGGATGAGCACAAAAACCAATCCTAAATCAAGCTATTAATCAATTGACACATTTTTTTTGGTAATTTTTGTTTCGTATTATAAACCACTTTGAGTGGCGTCCATTTTTAACAAATTAATTCGAGCTGTTAAAACATTTAGCCTTCTTTCATCTTACAAATATTTCTAAAAAAAACACATACATATTTAGGCACAAATTGAATATAAAATGATCAATTAGGTGTCATTATTGATTAGATGATCAACATCATGGTATGAAAAATGATACACGTTCGCTTCACTAATTTGTATTTCAACATCTTCTTTTTTTTTATTGTACGTCTTTTCGACCCAATTGTAAAAGAAGAACAAAAAATGACTGCCGTAATCTAGATCTAATTTTTTCTGATTGAATGAAGAAATCAATTTTTAAAAATGACCAAATTGTTTTGATTTTATCTATTTCCTGTACGAGTGATCTCTTTAAATGATTTTCTCTTATTCTAAATTTAATGCGATTTCTAAAGTAGTTTTTCAGCAACTTAAAAATTCTTTTAAATCGAGTATTACTGCATTTTAAGGCACAATTAATAAATTAATAAATGTTAATTTGTAGATTAGAAAAATAAAGAATTCTCCCCTAAATAAAATTTGATTATTTAAACATCACTCATTTTGAGCATTCAATTAAAACGCACTTTAAATGAAATTGACGGTTCCAAAAATTATTCTAGTTTTAATATTTTTTTAAAAGATATTTTTTAAATATTTGTTACGTTAATTTAGAACCCAAAAAATTGAATTTCTTGTCAGGTGTATTAATTAATAAGCAATGTATTTTTCTAGACTTGATTTTTATTATTCTTCTTTGTAACTAAAACATTTTTTTAAATTTATTTCGTAAATATTTAAATTTAAAAAGTATTAACAGAATTTTAGCCATTAAATTTAAGATGCCATTTTTTTTAATCTATTTCAGGGTAAGAAAAATTTGTCTCCCAGTTCGTGTGGCCAGCCATATTTTTTAATTCAAGGTTTATCTATAAAATTTTTGGATATTTGTGAGTAATTTATTAACTCTGGCTTAGTCATGAATATACTTTCAACTTTGAAGGAGAGCAATTGTAACAGATTGAAATTTTCGGAAGAAGCTCGTATTCATCATGTTTGGATAATATTATACATTATGGCTCGCAAGCCAGGTCAGCCAGGAGGTTATTAACTGCTCTCTGTATCTCAGGAGGCACCTTTGTAGGCACAGTACATGCTTCACTAGTTGCGTAAAGTGCATTATTTTGATAAATTAAGGAATAAGTTTGATCCTTTACACGAAAGATATTGATCACATAAATATGTATATGGCAGGAGGTTTCCATTTTTTTTTTGGTAATTAAACGCAACTCTCCCAAAATTACCAAATAATTATTAAACCTTGTTTGTAACAGATGTAAAATTAATTTTTAGCCAAATTTGTGTATACTTGAGAACATCTAAAGCTTTTAACATTTGATTTTTCTTAGAAAAATCCCTCAGAAAACGACTTATTTCTCGATATTAAGAAAAATACTAGCTTTACTGCCTTGGCAATATTTTCAGTAGAAAGGGGATGAAAAAATACATAAAAATGACCTACCGCGTGATCTTCTTTCTCTTTGATAACAAGTTAAAAAATTGAAATATGATTAATAAATAGCAGATTTTAAAATAGCCTAGCACCTTTAATTTTGATGATACCGAATTGCGGTTTCCGGTTTCTTTCTTAACTTTATACCCTTTAAAACTGTGTATATGAAAATGGGAGTCAACTGCGTATGCGGGCAGGAATGTAAAATCAAGTCACATATTCTGAAACTAGAGATGACGGGCAACAAATTTTTTCTCTACCATTTGTCACTCAGATCAACCGTTTAAGCATGAAATGCATTTGAGCCGTCTTAAAATGAACACCCTGTATAAATATGCTAGTTTTATTGTAAATCAAGTAATCGACTAGTAAAAATCAAGTTACCAAAGAGCAAGCTTATGGGGGATTTAATCCTTGTTTTATTAGTCGAATAAAACAATTTGATAATTAAAATAATCTGCGTTCAATTCATAAAAAAGCATAATGCGATTGGGCCAGTTCAAATACGTGCAAAAGGTTAGCCCTGAGGGAGCGAACGATTTTTTTCCGTGAACTCAACCCTCGCAGTAAGGGCTTTCTATCGATTTTTTTAAATTTTATTTCCGTGGAAACGTTTTAAAGTCCCTCTCAGGGTGTTTATAGCAGAGGGTGGCCCCTGTTCAAATCCGGTAAGGGGTGAGCATTATTGTTCTGGTTGTTGCTAAGGGGAGGCAGATATTTCTCGCTGCGTAAATTAGGCAAATATTTTATTATTTTTTTTACTGAGGATTGAAAGCTCCTTTTTAGTATTTAAAGAAGTTATTAGTTCTTTTCCAGAGGTTATTGTTGTTGAAATAATGGATCCTCTGTTGTTTAATGAACAAAGAATCGTATGTAATGTGATACCCAGCATCACTAGGGAGTGAATTAAAGGAAGGAAATAAATTCAATGAGGAACATTACGAAGTTCTTTACAAAATTATGTGGTAAACTTTATCGGGTTGGCTTGATGTGAAAAGTTATAGTTACGCCCACCAAAATAACCTTGTATACACTCATGTAATAAAGAGAATCAAGTGCAATTCTGCATGAATTGGTTATTCGATTACATTAACTTTCTAGGTGAGAAAGGTAATTTTGTTATTGGTTCTATTCTGGATTATATTCCAGATTTGGATTAGATAATTTTTTTAAAAGATAATAAATATATTTATTTAGTATACGAGATGTGGCCATTAAATAGTAAACGAGACTGCTGCTACGGAAGAACTATGCATGCGCCAAATCCTGACGACCGACAGCTGTGCAGCGTAAAGCCTTCTCTTTTGACTTCAACGTCTCACGTGTTTTTAGAGAAATCAGTCTGACCGGAACCGTCATTTGTGTAAGAAGTCACTCTTCTACGTCCAAAACGACTCGATTTGTGGAAGAACAAGTCACAGGGTTCTCCATCAACAACGCGCCGGCTCACACTGCATTGTCTGTCAAGACGTTTCTAGCCAAGTACAACATCCCAGTTTTAGGCCATCCGTCTTATTCGCCTGACCTGGTCCCTTGTGACTTTTATCTGTTCCCCAAAGTCAAATCTGCATTAAAAGGAACACGATTTCAGTTCGTTGAAGCTGTGAAAGAAAAAGCGGCACGCGTCATGCAGGAGCTCACAGAAAAAGACTTCCAGCACTGTTTCGAACAATGGTAAATTCGCATGGAGCGTTGTAAGGATAGAGGAGGGGTGTATATTGAAGGTGATAATAACTAAATATGTATAAATTTAAAATAAAATATTTTGCATCAATAGTCTCGATACGTATTTAATAGCTACACTTAGTATCTTATGCCCAATACTAATTGAGAAAATAACTCTCTCTTAATAAGTTTGGGAATAAGTTTGTTGTACTTTAATAAAGATGTTCATATTGATTAAAAATAACAATTTCTGAGATTTAGACTGAGAAAATCAAATTTGGATTGCAAATGGTTTTTTATTCTGGATTTTAAGGAATCCCGTGGGAATAAAAAAGGCTTTAGCACAGCTTTCTATAGATAGAGACCTAATCTTGAAAGTAAAAGACGTATGTATTTTCTTTTTAAGAAAGGGTGCGTCGAAAAAGTTCGTTTGAGTCTTGAAAGCGTTACCTTAATATTGCCGTCTGTAATAGAAACAGCTGTGCAAAACTGGATTCAGTTTTATAGACTACAATCCACGTGTTTCTTTGGCATCACTGATGCTACTGCAATGTTTTTACCGCATATCTGCGAAAGGAAAACGGTAAATATAAGAATATTTTATAAGAAATAAGGCTAGAAGGAGAGAATCTCAGAAGAAAATCGCAGTTTTATCTTACAAATGGCAGAAGATCATTGCAATAATTGAAATGAGTGTAAAAGTTTACTTTCTGATAAAATAATTCAGTCGTCCTTCTCGCTGGCGTTTCAAATCGTGATATGATCTCATATTCTACTGTCATCAGGATGTCGTCATGATTTGATAAGGGTTATTCTATTATTTGGTTTTGTTCGTAATGAATTTTAATGTTTTAATAATTCTTAGATTGCTTAAGTGTTTGATAAGATTCAGTAAATAATACAAATAAAGATTAGTATTGTAGCGGTTAGTGTTGTAGTAGCACAAAGACGCAAAAGGGGCGACGCAGGAAGTAGAGGGTGTGACTGGTTGTTGGTGCCATTTGTCAAGGCTTGGTGGCCGAAGAGCCGCCGTAAGGGTCAGAGTACCACCCTGGATGGTTGGCCTCGCAGGGTGAACCTCCTCCGTCGATTTATTTCTTCCTATTTACCCACAATATGTTCGGTCCAGCCAGCTTGGATAAACCAAAGCCTTTAAAGAGGGGCGGTAACCTGTCTTTATCCTGAGACATTTCCAACCAATTTATCATTAAATTCCGCACTTTGGACTTTGAGGGTCCTCATTTTTTTAAAACCACAACCAAATGATTCCCTTGTTTTTAAACTTTTCTTAGTCTTTTATCCATCCGGTAACCACTCAGTGTTCTCCTGCTGTAAACTATTCTTCCTGTCAATGAAATGTAGATGCTTCTAGAAAGAGAGACTCTAAAGGATTGCTCGGATCTGTACCAGAGACTTCCGGATTCAAGTCTACCGCGCTACAAACTGAACTTAATTAATTCCTTATCACAGATTTAATAATTGTTATGATCGATATGGATTGCTTAACCTCCAACTAGATAAATGATTTTTAATAAATACATTTATTTTTTCAATCTTTACTAAAATTTTCTTTTGCAAGCTCATTGTTGGAGTAAAGCATTCTGTAAAAAGGTTTTTGACCAATCTTATTAAGTTTCAGATATCTAAACATGTAGTTTATACATTTAACAATTGTTTGCTAGATCACAGTAAAATAGAGGGAGAGATTATTTCAGACGAATATTTTTGTTTCATTAAAATTTACTTTGTGTTTGTTGAATTTTAATTTCACTCGTACATGCACCGAGATTTGTTAATGATTCAATTTCTCTGTTAAATAATTAAAGTTAACGCTTGAGCGAGTAACAAAATTATGTGTTCCAAAACAATTTGGTAGAAACTATCGATTTCCGAGGGGTTTTTTTTCTGTAATTAGTTCAAGAGATTGTTCGATGGGCTCATTAAATGTTAGGCTTATCGATTGTTAGTTGATTGTTCACCATAGTGCTAATCTTTTCATATTCAGTACTTCTAAAGAATCTATTTCGATAGAAATGATAGTTCTTCAGGGGCCAGCTTAACAAAGGAATACTTAAAGCCTATAAAATAGTTGCTTGCCACCACTGTTACATCTGTACCTTCTAGTAACATCATTTCACCTACCAAAGCTTGCACACATTCTTTCTGCCAGCTTTCCATCTGCAAAGAAAATGAACCTTTTATGATTTCTGCAATTCCTAAACTACCCTAGATGGTGATAAATAAGGAACGGATTTTTATGTATTTAAAAATGCCAAATATTTAACTAAAATATGCATTTATTTTCGTCAATTATGTGGAAAATATGTGATTTTCTTAAAATATTTTCTGGAATATTTAAGTAAAATGGACATTTTTTTTTATGAAAATGGAATTTTTTTTTGGGGGGGGGGCAAGTTATAATTATTTATACAAGAAAAGAATATTTTTACAATTTATAATAATTTATTAGGAACAAAATAATTTGTTTTTACAAGTTATAATGATTTATACAACAAAGAACATTTTTACTATTTATAAAAAGATGTGTTAAATTTTCAATTTTGAAAACTTCACTCTTCGAAATTGTTTGCAACCACATGAAATTTCAAATGTTGGAACGTAAAGTGACGACGATCTGGGCGTAAGATGGACTTGTAACAACTAAACGATCGTTCAACATCTACAGATGTTATAGGTGCCTTGCTGAAAGAAGTTATCTCGTTGGTTGTAAAGGGTACACGATGTTCTGAGGTGACTTCTGTTCCACTGATAATATCAGAAATCTGGCAGATGGTCTCCTACCCTTTGTTCTTGCTCAGTACTTCTACCAGTTTTGATCTGATCAGTTCTCCCTTACTCCCAGGTATTCCTTCCACCTTTTCGATGACTTTTTTAACGTTGGACACGTTTTCTGTCAGTCGAACATTTTGGGACTCAAGTTGGGTAATGGCTTGTGCAAGAAATACGCAATTGTCAGAAATGAATGCAAGATCGTTCCTTAAATTAGGTTTCTCTAATAAAGACTTGGCTGTATTTATCGCTACTGCTCCGTCTTCGAGATGTGAAAGGACATTCTTGATTTTATTGTAGTTTTCATAGTAGTACTGAGCTGCTTCCAGCCAAGTACCCCATCTTGTCAATATTGGTTCTGGTAAAAGGCACAAGTCTGGATAGAGATCTTTTAGCATTTTAATGCGACTTGGTGCTTTTAAGAACACTTTTTTAACCACTGTGATTCACAGCCCTACAGTCTGTGGTTCACAGTTCCTGTCAACCACCTCCCAATTATGAAAATATGCCCAAAATGAAAAATATGTACATATTTTGATTAAATATGTAGAAATATTTATTTATTTTAATCAAATATGTATAAATATGCGATGACGTCCAAATATGTGGAAATATGTGAAATAAAAGTAGACTCAAACGGCTTAAAAAGTGTCAGTATGAATACTTCTAGTTGAAAAACGTCTGTAAATTGCCTAGAAAAAAATATGTAAATACATACGAATCCGTTCCCTAGTGATAAACTAAAGTCAATTCGGTTCTTTTAACCCTTCATTACCTCTACCAACTATTTTTTGTTTTTAAGTGCACTCCAAGTTGTTATCTCTAAAACACGTTAAAAACAGATAATAGATCCTTTAAAGAAGATTCTGTCGTGATGGTTAAGTTATAATATTTTTTTAACCCAGAAAAAAATTGCATGCGAAGTTTACAATAACATAATAACGAACTACAGTCGAGAACTGCATGCCTGTTGGAGGATCTATTCATGCAGTAATAAAACTGCAAAGATAGATTTGAAAGAATAAGCATTACTTTACTTTAATTTTTGTATAAAAGTACAAAGTTATTATTAATATTAATGTTTTGTTTGGTTTTAATTAGAAATTTTCATAAAATAGATGAGCAACTAGATATAGTCAAGCAGCCTCTCAGAGTTTAGTGTTCTCTCTCTTATCCTCATAAAGATATTCTTCCTCCAAATTGAGAATACAACCATTCTGTACAGGAATATATTGTCATTTAATTCTACCAAGTAGCTGAAAACTCTCCACGAAAATAACATTTATGATTAACAAGTTGATGAACTTTAAAAAAACCAAAAAAAAAGAAGTAGCCCCTCTTCCAAAATGGTAGCAGTTCAATCAGATCATATCATTAAGGGCCCTCCGATATTATTATATCGTTATCTTAATTAAATTGTGCACGTATTAATGATAAATTAATTTTCAAGTAGTAATTTCCGTCGATGCAATTTGTATTTCATATTTCCATTTTTGGTGCCATAAAAGTGTTTGGCCGGATAAAAATGAAAAATAAGTTTTTTTGAAGTTTACTTTTATACTTTTATTTTATGACTTAGTAAATAGTTTAATTACATTAAGTAATAATGATTATGTTATGTACGTAAATAGGTGTATTATATATATTTTTTTTAAACTTAGTTTAACTTTGAGTCATTCTTTAATGATGGGTGATGTCTTTCTTAAAAACTTTATTTTAAAAAAAAAGATATGCTACTTAAATATTTAGTTAAGTAACTTCTAATTTTTTTTATAATATAAGAGAGGAATATTTAAGTTTGAGTCAGACTCATAATTAAGGTTGAATTTTTTATGAGTTAGACAGATTATTGAAACTTCTGAAATTAAAAAGGGGCACCTCACCATTAACATTTTAATATTTTAATTATATTATACACATTTATATCATTAAGAGGTTTATATAACTATTATCATTAATTTATAACCAGTATTTTGATAATCTTATAGTTTTCAAGTTATAACTTCGTGAAGGAATATGCTAACTTCAATATGTCCAATATTTCCAGTTGCTAGCTTCTAGTTAGGGTTCCTCCAAGAGTTTTATGAAATCACTAAACTTATATTTTTAAAAATGCTGATTCTGAATCGAAAAATATTGGCCTATGTCTCGTGTTCCGTCCAATACGATTCCTAGTCCTAAATAAATTGTATTTTATTGGTTCAATAAACGGTCTTTTCCATTGTTTAATTACAAAATTAATAACAAAGTTCTACATATATATTTCATGTTGAATAAAGAACAAAAAATTAACTGAAGAAACGACAAATATAAATAAACTAGATTTGTAAGAGTTTAAATAAAAATAAAATTTCTTGTCTTAAATAGCCACTATTTTCGTAATCTACGCCCAAAATATGTACTTGATTACTTAATTAAGTAATTCTCTTTATAAATTCAAAAAACCTACCTCCCATTATCTTGAACCAAACTCCTATACCAACTGTGGACAAAGTACGCTACCCTGGACTGTACCTAGACAAACGGTTGACATGGAATCCCCCATACTAGACTGAAAAGACAAGAAACTAACCAACGCTACAAAACTTCTCGCCAGACTACTTGACAAACGTTCGAAACTTAACCTACATAACAAAAGAATCTTATATCTACTGTTACTGCGACTTATTTGGTCATACAGCATCGAAGTGCGGGGATCGACTAAACGTTCCAATTCTCTACGCATCTAGACTTTTTACAATCAAAAATACTTCGAAAACTACTTAACGCTCCATTCTATATTTCTAACCTCACAATCCATAATGATCTCAACATACCTTTCATTAACGACCTTACTAAAACTTGTTTCTTAAAATTTCATTCCTTTATAGCAGCTTATCCTAATCCTTTATTTGAACACTTATCTTCTTCCACATTACTAGGCAATCCTCCAAGGAGATTGAAGAGAAGATGGCCCCGCGATCTACTCTCCTCATGAGAGCAGTATAGTGCATCTGATCACGTTAATGGAGTGCCGCCACCGGGTGCCTTCTCCAATCTACATTCAAGACATTACGTAACATCACATTTGCTTGTTGCAACAACCATTGCAGTCGCAAATTTATAAAAAAAATAGTAAATAACAAAAAACTTAAATACTACGTTTTTTTATGTTGAATAAGGTTTGCAGAAATTGTTATTATTATTTTAATTAAGACGCGTCAATAACTGAAGTTATTGGCGCCCGCAACTTTTTTGCCTTCGGGCATTGTTCTCTCGTTACAGTGTTGTCCATCACTGAACAGCGAGTTGTAAGACTGTGAACTCTAAACTAAGTTAATAGATATATGTAACGGTTAGCATGTACGTATTAGTGAAATCAGTCTGTATGTTAAAGGAAAGAGCTTAACGGTCCCAGTATTTTTGATAGAGTTCCAAACGTTTAATTACAGTATAGAGTATGCAGCATCTAAAATAGAAATCTTGAGCTAACAGTGAACTGACAAGACAAGAGAACTTAGGCATATAGGTAGATGTTAATTTTTTTTCTCAGCTCGTTTCTAATTAAAGGTAAACACAGATGTTATCTGAGTAAGTGGGTTTGTAAGCTAGCCAGACAGCTGGTCTCTTGTGTCGCCCGAACGCACGTGCCTATCTTTGCGACAAGGAACTGAAATTTTTAGCCAAAAAAAAAAAATAATAAACCTAACGACTGCTACTATTGGCCCTATTTTATATTTCTGGAAACGTCTCCCCTTTTCAGGGGGGTAAAAAACCCCTACCACAATCTATCAAAACGTTTTACCCCTATTCTTGTTTCACTATTTGAAAAGAAACCACTTCTTCAGCTATTGGAGGGATAGAATAGAGATTGCCCACTCTGTCTTTACAATCATCTTGCCTTTATTTAGGGTTTTTTCAGTTTTGCCCCCAATTTTGTGACATTTTTAGCCACGTGACACTGAACCAAAAAGGGCAAAAGTACTGCAATATATCGGTATTCAACAAAACTTTTTTTCTGCTGTTTTTTCCCTCTAAAAAGGGCGAGTATTGTGCGGTTAAAAGAAACCCTTCTAGTTGTTTTCAGTTAAACGACACCTGGTTTATTTCTCAGTATTGGTTTTACTCCCTTTCTAGAAAGAGAAAGAGAAGGTAGAATTGTGTTAAACTGCTAGAAAGGGACATCTCGTAGGTAACCAGTCTCCTGCATCTCTGAATCTACTAAATAACTTGCCAAATTTGGGATTCATTGTTAACCACTTTGGGTGCGTTCCACTAAGCGCTCACAACGATCAAAATGTACCTTCAGCCCGTTCCACATGACGACTGCGGTCGTTGTGGTCTTGGCGAAAACGTCACTAATGACGTCATTATTTTCGCTCACACGAAGCTCACAACGCCCCACCTTAAGAGCTGTGGGTCGAAGTGGGCGTTCAGAAATTTGGCGCAATTTTTAAAACAAAATATGGCGACCGAAAAAATTATCTCATGTAAATGAAAGTATTATTTCATGTAAATAATAGAATGTGTTTCTCGAAAGTCTACAAAAAATAATAAAATGAAAAATGACTTATCCCTTTACATACTAAATCACTGAATAACGACCAATTACTCTTTGATAGTTAATAATACGTGGCCTAAGTTTTCGTTTTTCACCATTGCGATTTTGTAAAATTGCATTCCACTCTTCATCGGAACTAGATGAAGAACTTTCTAAAGCATTATTACGTTGCATTAATAAATATCCTACTGTTGCCACAAAAGACATTTTAATTTTATTTAAACTTAAATTTTATAAATACTTCACGAAAATGTAATATAAGAATTGAATTATATATTTTTAATATAAGTCAACTTTACCAATAATTAAAAAAGTTTATTATAACTGCTTATAGACGGGGTTAAAATTAAAAAACAACCTCTTCAAGCTTCTGATTTCTGACTTATTTTCGAGGAAAGCCATTTGTAATGTTTACATGAACGGTTAAAACGCTCCATAGTCCATTCCATTTGAGTTTTCGATTGATTATAACGCTGGCAAGCAAGTGGAACGGGCAAAACCGTGGTCGTGAGCGCTTAGAGGAACGCACCCTTTGTAGTATAACCAAACTCCTGTTAAGTTTTAAGGAATTTCGAACAGATGTACTCAGGCTATCAATTACAATGCAACAAATAAATGAAACAAACAATATTATTTGTATTTAATGTGTTCGCAATTAAAATACAATTTAAGGGAGTCTTTTTACATCCTACATCCTCCACAATCTACATTTATTGCTGTTCTTAAACTCTCTATTATTTACAGTGGTTATTAAAAACACATTTAAAGATTATTTTTTATTACCTGAATGGGTAAATAAATGCAACTATTTGTATAAAAAATAATTTTATTAGCTTTAAAACCTCACAAACTTTATTTTATTTTTGATATTTTCAAAACACAAAGAATTTAAAAAGTTTTATGTGCAGTTTATATTTAATTAAACAATAAAGGATATTCTAGTTGACTTTGCCAGTTTGTGCTGATTTTCTAATGGAAGAATGTTGACCAAATGGGTCAGTATCTACAGGTAGAAAGTGTGATGGATATATTCCGGAAGGCGGAAGTAGAAAAAGGAAAAAAGGAAGAGAAAGGTTTATTGAGAAAAGAGAAAATAAACTTTGGAAGGGTTTGACCGTACATTGGGGCACGTGAACGCTTCTCTAATTCAGCAACCTGTATTATACAAGTTTTACAAAGAAAGGAGTTTTACCCCTCTCGTTTTTACCACAGCCTATTGAATACTTTACTAACATTGCTGACATAAAAGTAAGCCGCATTATTCGACATAACACCTTTCTAACTATGACAGGCCCCATTGTATTCGGGCGAGTTACGTCTCTTATGCAAACAAAATTGGTACATTTCTAATAAGGAAGTTAATGCAGCTATTAAAATGCTCCTTTCTCTTTGGAAATTAAATAAAAAGATCCTTTAAATTAAACAGTTCAAGATTTTGACTAATAGAAAAACACTGAGAAACCTCAATGTCTAGTTCAGATGGAATAAACCCTGAAATCTGAGATAGCTGTAAAGTTGTATCTCGGCCACTTGGTTATCATTCTCCTAAAGCAGGGATGGCGAATCTTTTTGAGACGTGGGTCAAATTTTGTTCATTTTTGTTTAGTACTAGCTCTTGGGTCACTAATGCCCATCTGCACAAAAGTTAAGTTTAAAAATTGTAAACTTGATTTCTTTCAAAACTAAACATCTTTAAAATTCAGTTGGGTTAACGGGTAAAACGGGACCGAAACAAGTGCTATGGAAGTCTCTTTTTACAAACATAACTGAACAAAACCTTACAAAAGTGTGTTTTATCTGAAGAAAAAGCTAAATATGGTTATTTGCTTTGGGTTGTCGATTTTTTTAACAAACAAAATATGAGTAAAATTATACATTTTATTTGATATTTTGTAAAACACTTTTGCTTTATTTCAAATACTACAAAAGCATTTGTCGTCATTTGCGTTTTAGAACTGTAATGATCAAACTAAAGGTTATAGATAGCATTTAAATTGCTTTTGTGTCAATGCGTGATTGAGAAAAATACAGATAGAATATAAATTATCCACACAATTAGAAAATCTAAATCAACCTTCGTAAACAAACAAATGGTTGCCTAGCAATGGTGGTTCAGTGAAAAAGCTTGCGCGGGTCATAGGTTCGCCATCACTGTCCTAAAGGCTCCGAGAAGGTAGTTTTTAGCGTCTAGCTTCGCCAGAGAGTTAGACATCTCATTCCCAATATCGCTGATGTGCCCTAGCACCCAGGCTACCTTCTTGAGTAGTGTTATAAGCATTCTAGACTGAATAAAAGCTTGGAACGGGCAATGAGTGACGCTGTTTAAGTCTAAGTTTCAAACAAAATAGGCAAAACTTTCACGAAGCAATACTTAAGTTTGATTACAAACGATAGATGTTGCTTTTAAGACGGTGCAAGCAAGACCACTAACTAACTAAAATGCTCTGATCAGAAATGTCCTAAATCTCCAAGTTGAGAGGTTGGACGAGTAGGCCCACTACCTTACAATGGTGAAGAATGAGGAGACCGAAATTTACAGAAACTATCAAGTGAGAGGCAGTGGACTATCCTGTTCTTCAGGGTTCTTGCAGTTCCTGCGGGTAACCCAATTCTTAACAACGCTTGAACACTTAATAACCAACATTCACACGAAACTTCTCACTAGTCTACAACTGATGTTATGCGCAATAACTTGAGTTTAAACCGCTGCTAACTCTAGCTTAACTCACATTTGAACCATTTAAGGATAGTTTAGGTTGCCAGAATTGATCGCCACAGTCACAATCTCGTCCAGTAAGGTGGCCTAGGTCCTACTTGGAGGCCATAGCCTCGTAATAAGCAGTTTTTATCTTTTTTTTGGAAAGTCTTTCCTGTTTTGGAAATGTGTTTCCATTTTATATTAAATTATAAGTATTAAAAAGACCTTCATAAAAAAAAAGAACATACTTCTTAAAATGTAACGACCAACCTCTACCAACTTCCTGAATGGCAATGTAGGCCATTAGTTAATAAGAGTAGAACAGCCCACAGAATATGTTTTGTGCCAACCAATTTACAAATTAATATTATTTAAATCATATTTAATAAGTTTATAATTAATGGAAAGTAAATATTGATAAAAAGAAAACATAATGTGGGTACCGAGTGTAAATTAGGCATGAAGGTACTTTATTCTAAGTTTAGTTTATTTTTTTATAAAAGTGTTCTAGAAATGGTAGCTGATTAACGTGTATCAAATGATCTAATTATGTACCTAATACATAATTACTTGTAAGTGGCCAGTCAGACTGTTAGAGCTTCATAAAACTTTATGTTCCTCTATAATATATTCTATTCAGAATAATATATATAAATAAAAAATTATAATTTATAAATATGCAGCTGACTTTTTACAATTATTATTACTTACTTTGTTTATACATAAATAAATAACTTGAACTCTTTATATACTATAATAAAAGTTATTTTATTCTTGGTATACATATAAACTCGCATCATCCTACAATTTTTTTGATTTTGAAGTTACCCGTCTTTGATTTTCTTTTTTGTAAGTAAGGAAATGTTGGCAACTCTTCACATAATTCAAGAAAAATGCCGCCATCTTTAAAGTTTTCATTTATCTTAAACAGTAACACTCTAATTTTAGAAGAAAAATAAAGGAAATATAAGAGTACCTGTACCTGGATAATAAACGCCTTTTGGACAACATTAAATGATATATTGTAATTATTCGATTAATATTTGTAATTATTTATAGCAATAAATTATTAAATGGTGTCTAAAAATACATATATATTACCGTTGAATGAGGCATTGCCTCCAGGAGCTGGGTGCCAGCAGATAGTTTAGCCGAGGAACCTAGCTGAAGAAGGGATTGTTAGGGTTATTGCTTTATATATATAAAAAGTGATCATGAATAAGACATACATTTTTATTATAACTTATATATTTTTTTTATTTTACTTTACAGTAACTCATTTACACATTGCTTATGTGCGGGAAGTCTGACCAAATATGGAGCCAGCTTTCCATGTTAGTTTATCGCCAATTCGCCGAAAGGAATTCTCTTAGTTCTGCTCATGATATCTGACATCCGCTCAAGTGACAATTGAAAAAGCCATCATTAGCCATAAAGTCATAGATAACATTAATTTTCTATAGCCACACCGTAGAACTCTCCGTAAAATATCAAAATATTACTTTGAAAATAATCTGTATTTTGGAAACTTCTACACTTTGAAGATTGTCTTCTTCGACTTTCAGTATATTCTGTGAGTAAACTAGCAAGCTCTGCTTGAGGAGTGGTTATATTTAATTTCAGTTTCTTTGGGTAACTTCAACTCTAATACTTCTTTTGACACTTAGATCATCAATTTGTTAATTGTTTTAAGAACATAACGTTTTTGCTTGTCTCTTACTTGAACATGAGCTAAAGAAAAGGAGAATTAAGATTAGTGTAAAATAAAAAATGTAATTATATTATATGTTCCCTAAAGCGAACTGTCCTTCCACCTGTTTTGGCTAAACAGCATTCCTCTTCCTTACAACAACAGATTGTGTAAAGTACGCAGGATGCTGAAACGGAAGAAACTGTATACATAATACAATCTTTCGTCTAGACATCTTGACAAACGTTCGAAAATGTTTATTAAACAACAAATAAATATATCTACTCAATGATAATCCTGTCTGGACATACGGAATAGAACTTTAGAGCTACAGAATCCAATCCTCTGTCTTTCTGTTTGAATCGCTAATGCTCTTTACTTTTGGATTTAATCTTCTGAAGCCACAAGATCCTGTTATGTTAAATCCCACGTCTCAATTACCCCTATACATCATCATCGTCTAATTTCCAAACTTATTGCATTTTCAAGAAATTCTCCAAGTCGGTTGAAGTGCCTAGGTCATTTTCTTCTTCAAGTAAGTTGTCAGGACACAGTAAGTGCATTGCACTCCTTCAGGGTGAATTCTCTTTTCACGTTACTCATGTATCAGCTCCATTTGTTGCAGAAATTTTACTGCCAAGCGAAAATTAATAAACTAAAAAAAAAGCAACTCCCGACTGAAAAGATTATGAGATTTGGTCCTGTAGATTGGTATCCTTTCATTGAAACAAAGTGCCCGTATCTGCTCTCGAAAAGATGACAGATTTCTGATGATCTGTACCAGACTGAAAATGGATGCGGTGAAATCCATTCCATTTTCCACTTTAAACATTTGTGATTTCCATCATTGGAAATGGGCAAGCAACTTTCGTAGGATTTGCAGGTATCCAAGTAACCGGGGCGTTGCACTAATCTGCACTAATGCTGTCTGAATAGCAAGAGATTTCCAACTTGTAGTGAGTGACTGATCCGCAATACTGAAAACCAATTTATATTAGAATTTAAAGGTGCCAGATGGTGACAGAGTGTTAAAGTTTAACTATCCACATTAACCTCTTCCACAAATCTATCAAAAAAAATTTAGTTCCACTGAGGACTTTGAAACTGTTCAGAATTAGGGTTGCAAGCCTGTTTAGACATGCTTAAAATCTATGGAATATGCGATTTCTTTGATTTCCAGTCAAATGGTTGCTTCTCAACTTCAACACCTCTCTGATTCACTTTACAGTTGACAATTCCTTTGACTTACAAAACTCTAAACATGCTAGGGAACAGGGAAGTTTCAGCTAGGTTCCTCTAATTCACACCCTTTTCTGTCCTTCTGCGATTGATATACTGTTAGCATAAATAAAATTCAACAATAAGTCATCAAAGCTTTCCGCAAATTGTTAATTCTGAATTGAGACATAATGAAGATAAAAATTTTCGCAGCTTTAATTATAGAAAACAAAAATAATTTAGAAATTCATGTTCTATTAAAGATCAATCTAAAAAAAAAGAGTAAAAACCATTTTAATTTTTCATGTTTTAATGAGAGACCAGCCTTCAGGTTGGGCGTGGAATTCCTTCAGTACAGGTGTTACAAATGTCGTAAAATTTCTTGACTTGGACAGCCTGTCTATATAATAAATAAATGTCCACAAAAATATTAAATTATTATTTATATTTCTTTAAAAATATTTATTACTCGGATTAAGCCATTAATTATCAGTTCACTTTAGCGTTTTGTAATTATTATTTGCGCCTGTTTTAATTATAATTTTGAAGGATTTTATTTATTTTCAAGTTGTATCTAACATATACATTATTTTAAAATATAATTACGTTAATGCCTAATGTTAAATTTAATGCTTTTCTTTATTTCATTCAGTGAAGCTGTGACCTCGATCAGATTTCTTTTATCGTTGTCAATAATTTGCGAGCTAATCATAAAGTAATCCTCATTGAAGAACTGGAAAGGATTCGGATTCAAAACCAACAGGTTGTAACAGATAATTTGTGGATTGTTAATATAAATTCTGTTTTATACACTTATAAACGAGGATACGCCATTTACTTTAATGAAACATTTGTCAAAGTTGGGTGTTTTTCAACCCGGACTACTCCATCAATTTTATGAAGAATTTTGTTTTACACTAACAGATTTACTCAGACGCGGAATGGTTTTTTTGGATAGCCTAAGGTTTCTTTCTCCAATATCTCCACCTGCAGCCGTTCCTTGACCTGCAGGGTACGTGTGCTCGAGTGATGTACTAAAATAGTTTTACAAAGAGTTGCCTAGGTTTGCCACATTCTGCTAAATGGCCAGGAGCATCGTCTTGCCAATCAACAGCTTTGGCTTCGGCAAGTTACACATTTTTGAGATTGTTTACTGAACGATGGACAGCACTCTACATGACAAAAATTAGAACCACTCTAACCTAACACCGAGCACACTACCCTAATATATTTTAACTTCATCGAAAGGTGTTTGCAGAAGTCTTACTGGGAGAAATGTAAAAGAACTCCCCTTACCGGGGGTACTGGTATGTCTCAAATATATCTCAAATTTAGAACTTTCAAAAATTTTACTCGATCGTAAATCATTTAGAGAAAGTATGCATGATTTCATTAAATAAACGACACTATACTTTCTAAAAAAAGAAAGAATTAATTTAATTAACTATAATTTTTTTTATTATGATTTTGATTTTATTAGCAAACTATTAATTAATAGAAGTAAATAAATATAATTTAGAGTATTTCCTTTTGCACTAAAAAAAGAAAAGTAGTTTCTTCCATAATCAGATAATTAGAGACATCATGAGCTAAGTGAGGATACTAAATTGAGAAGAAAGTGCAGTAGCTACTCACTCTTGTACAGAGCTAAGTGTGCCTGGCTGAACTGGGAGCCTTCAAAATGAAATTATACCATTCAAGTCTTCAGTTAATGATTACTTTTATATCTTTAATACTTGTTTTTTTTTTTATTTATTTTATATTCATAGTTTATTAACTCGTTTTTATTCACTTACTCTTTTTTCAGTTGTCCAATTACTGGTGGTAGTTCTACTTTGTACTTACTTTCAAGCTGGTTTACTTTAAGTTGATTTTGATCTTAAGTTATTTTGCTGTTTGTTTCATATTCTAGTGGGGACTTCTTTAGAAACTAAATGTTCGGTTTAAGTGAGAAAGTAAGCATAGAGTTCGAATAGAAATAAGTATTAGAACTTTAAGATTAGAAATAAAAGATGATCTAGTTCCTATTAGATTATTTACTGTTTTAAACAGCAAAAATATATTTTGCTGAATATTCGAAAACACTTTTCTGCAATTACAGAATTTAAATTGATCTTTTGTACATTTAAAATAATTAAATGAAGAAAATATTTTTAATTGCAATGCTGTGAATTATTTTAATAAAATAAGAAAAATGATCAATCAGCGCTTCCATTTTGTTTTATTTTATTTATTTACAGTCTGGTTTTTGGTCGGCCTTCCCATGTGTGTATTTACTAAAAAATATTTAATTGTGTTCATTTTTTCTTTATGATAGTGATGTGTACAAGGAAAAACTGGCATTTTCAAACTGGATTTAGCCTCCTTCGAAAAATTCGTGAGATATAATACCATTCTCAGCTACTTTATTTTATTTCTTTGATTTAAATTTTTAGAAATGAACTTGAATTAATAGAAATTATTATTCTAATTACATGAGAATTCCAATATAAGCATTAAATATTGCATTAGAAGATCAAATTGTACTGCAGATTGCCAGTAAATCTTGAAATATCCATTGATGACCGTATTTCTAATTAGAATACATATTTGCTATCAGTTTGCTTCGTCTTATTTTCCAGTTAAGTGGTAAGGTTTGAAAAATGTAGACTTCTTTGTTTTCTCCCTCAAAATAAGTTTACAAAGTAACCGATTGAAAAATAATGAAGAATAACGAAGAACGAAGAAGAGAAATGAGCTAATCTGGTTTGAAAACCCTCATAGCTTTTTTACTTAAATTTACTTGTAACTTAAAAATTGCAACTAAACGTGTAATTGACTTCAATATTCTATATGTTCAATTACAATTATTATATCCAGGCTTCTGCAAAGGATGCAGGCTTCTTCTTCTTAAGTTTACTTTTCTTCGTTTCCCTATATTACCAACACCGTCGACATCATCTACCCTAACCTTCCATTGTTCCTAAAGGAGTTTTCTAGACACTCTCTCCCTTCTTGGTTCTACATGTATATCCATTTTGTGGAAACCATTCTCTCTCTCTCTACTTCTGCAGAAGATACTGCTGTATCTTAGTTCATGGATCCAGTTATATCTCCAAGCTATGTGAGTATATTACTTCCGCTCCTCTTTATTTCAACCAAATTCTTCTTCCTTCTTTCTGGTAACAATGTTACGTACAAATACAAAATTTAATTTTGCCCTGCCATTTTTCTAAATTTAATCCAGATAATTGTTATATTTCTGTAACAATAAAAACTAATCCATTCACGTTTTAAGTTTTTAATCACCATTACAGTTGGGATCGAAGTAGAGTTTTGAATAAATTTTTAGTTTTTACCATTCGCACAGATTTGCACATTCTTTTCGTGCAACACAAGTTGCTGAAAACACGTTACAGAAAATTCCATCTTAACATTCAAACACATCACAATCCACTTGTACAACATCTATCTTCAAGAACATTTCCAGACAACACTTTCAGACGTCTTAAAAGACAGTGGCCTCGCGGTCTCCTCTCTGATGAAGAGAGTCAGTAGAATTTAGAAGGTTTTTGGAGTGTTACCGCTGGGTAACTTCTCCACTCTGATATGTGTATGTTATTTATTGTTATCATTGTTGCTTATTATAACGCAAAATGGTTGATTTTAACTAAATAAATGATTAAAAAATAAATAAAAGTTTTTACTAAATTTTTTGGAAAATAGATTCATGTAAAGTGAACATGAATCATATTAAAGTCTATCTTTTTACTAGGAATTCTTAGTTAAAAAGTAAAATTAGGTAATCCGTGGTGTGATAAGTTAGCTTTGTTAGTAAGATAAGATTTTAATAGGGCGGCCCTTAAGGCCTACCCCTTTGGATCTATTGTGGCTCCCCTCACTCTAAAGCTCACCCTCCAGACCCCGTCCTTTTAATCAGACTCTTAATTCTGGAGAACGACTCCTGGGTAAAGCTCACAGGCCTTGGTTTTACCTCCCCGAGAAGTAACATCCTTAGCCCAGACAAGCCCCTCACACTGATACAACACGTGCAGTGCCCGTTTCCTCCTCCTCATCCTGACAGAACCTAAAGAGGCTATCATCTGCCAGGCCCATGCGATGCATTTGTTTTCTGAGCCTGCAGTGGCCGATCCATAGGCTTTCAATTATACTAGAAATCACACTGGCTTTGTCAGTAATTTGCCACTTAATGAGATTGGAATTTCAACACGTTGAAAGACCACTAACGTGCTCTAACTTGCAATAAATCATGCTGCACCATAATATTTTTAATTTACATCCGTGTTTGGATATTTTGCTATATTTTAAACTTATTTAAACTTGATTTTGTTTTTAGGGCTTGCTTATATTCAAACACTTAATAAGTAAGCCCACCTTTCTTCGCAACACCTGGTCGACAGTTGGACGTAGAGGCCATCTAAAATAAAATAAAATTCTAATGGGATTTTTTGCCCCATCGAATTAGGTGAAAAATCAAAACACACGATATCGGTAGCAAAAGTACAATTTGATTACTGCAACCAGTGAATGTTAGTATTGTAGTAGTCACAATGAAAGTAGATGCGGGAACAAATAACTACCAGCATGGTTGCTAATACTAACTAATGGAATAATAAAAATGCATATTACGCTATATTTGTGAGTGTATATGAGGAGTTAGTTTCCTTTTGCTGTCAATCTTTGTGCATAAGTTAGTTTACTAGCAGCGGTAAGGAACAAAACTAATCGAGAAATAGACATTGTTAATTATACTGTTTGCGAATGGCTTTCATTAACATCTAAATAAACTCATTTATATTGATACAAAACTTTTATACTGTTTTGCATTTTCATTAATTTTTACGACTTGGTTCTAAATAATTAACAAGCGCTTTATTGCAGTTCTTTGTTGACTAATTAATCTTGGAGGAAAAAAATAGATATACCTCCAGCAGACCACGATCTGTTAAGTTGAACGAGATTGCTGAGACTGGGCTGCTTATAAAACTACGGGTGTAAAAACTATGTGTAAGAGGTGTTAGTTTCGTTTTGCCGAAAACATGATACTACACATGTAGTAGAGCGACGAATTGACGTGAAACTTCACATGAAACTGGGTAAAACCGCTACTGAAACTTATCTTTTATTAAAAGAAGTTTATGGCGATGAATGTTAATTACAAAGCGCAAGTTTTTGAGTGGTTCAAGCGTTTCCAATATGGCCGAGAAGACGTCGGAGATGATGACCGCCCAGGTCGTCCTTCCACGTCCAAAACGGATGAAAATATCGATTATAATTAATCAACATTACTACTCTGAGGTGCTTACTCAACTCCGTAAAAAAGTAAGTAAAAAACGACCCGATTTGTGAAAGAACAAGTCATGGGTTCTCCATCAAGACAATGCGCCAGCCCACACTGCACTGTCTGTCAAGGCGGTTCTAGCCAAGTACAACATCCCAGTTTTAGGCCTCATCCGCCTTATTCGCCTGACCTGGCCCCATGTGACTTTTATCTGTTCCCTAAAGTCAAATCTGCATTAAAAGGATCACGATTTCACAGTCCGTTGAAGCTGTGAAAGAAAAAGCGGCACGCGTCATGCAGGAGCTCACAGAAAAAAGACTTCCAGCACTGTTTCGAACAATGGTAAATTCGCATGGAGCGTTGTAGGGATAGGGGAGGGGTGTATATTGAAGGTGATAATAACTAAATATGTATAAATTTAAAATAAAATGTTTTTATAGCAATAGTCTCGTTATTTAATAGCCACACCTCGTAGTCTTTAGGTCTAATGAGAGAATCAGACCAGCAAATTGTTAGTTTTAGGGATTCACGATTTTCTTCAATTTCAGAATTTTCGGCTAAAATTTTTCTACTTCTAGATATATTATAGGAATAGACTAGGAATTGCATAATCCTTAATGCACCTTACTACATATCAAATGTAACCATTCCCTGTCCTTTACATCCCTATTGTCATCGATCTAAGTCTCGCTACCAGCTCTTATTAGCTCCTTACCAACTCTCCATCCTAATCCTCTTGTGCAACAGCTTTTCTTTCCTCACCTTCCAAACAATCCTCCTCACCGTTTGAAGCGGAAATGGTCTAGGAACTTATTGCTGTAAGTGTAAACCACCGTGAAAGAGTCTCACTCTTAACAAGTTGTAACAAGTGAACTGAACCAGTAACTTCAAATTTATTTGTTAAAACATTTGTTGTAGTTGTAAATATAACTAATAAAAGGAGTAAAAAATGAAATATACATGTTAATATGGATTTCCCGAACCAAGATTCCCATTCCTCGTTGGGATTGAAATGATCTGGTTTTCAATAGATGATTTGTTTTCTAGCTCACTTTAAAATTTTAGTATTTTTATTAAAGACCAATTTTGGCCATCGAAACATCAAAATATCTTTGCCCTCTCTCCATTTAGTAGCATTTCGAGGCGCCACGGTAGCCGAGCGGGTTAAGAGGCGAGACCTGCGAAGCTAATATGCATTGTGGTGCTGGGTTCGATTCCCGGTCTAGAGGCCTTGGATTTTATTTAAAGGTTAAATGAGAAATAGTAAAGTACGTTTGCAAGTCGCCTCCGTCCATGACACCTAATTGGTAGTTGGACGTTAAGCCCCGCCTGAAAAAATAGGCGATTACTTTACTTTACTTTACTTACTTAGTAGCATTTCTTCTTTATCTTTTTCTCAAATACTAATTACTACTTAAAAGAATGTGGAGAACATTTCTACCAGAATTACTTTTTTGAAATTCAGCGTAAGATTGAGATTTTATCTCTTAAATCAATCTGATACGTTTAACAATTAACATACTTTGATTTTTTTAAAAATAACAACAAACAAAAAACTAGCGGTTACTTGTTTATAAACTATTAACATGGTAATTAACTAATTGACTGCCTAATTCATAATAAGTACTTTCTATCGATCAATTTTTAGTGAATGAATCCTATTGGCCACTAAATTTGAGAATAATTTTTCATTTATATGTTTTCCTTTTAATAATTTTGCTGGCCGTGGTGCTTATATTGATACAATTTAAGCTGCAATTACACAGTTATACATTTACATAATCCCACGACAATTATAACTTAATTCATTGTCTTTTTCTTTAACCTTGAAAAGCTAAACGCGTTTAATGGCTACCATGCATGATTAAATAGATAGTCGAATGTTTTACACTTTCACTTTTCCTTTTAAAAGAATTAATTATGCAATTAGGCGAAATTAAAATGCACCATATCGAGAAGAAGACTTCCGGATAGTGCCCAAGTTTTTGAGGAATGCTTATCACCATACTTCACTGATCGACAGACAAAGTGAGAAGCTTTTATCTTGTCCTGGGACTTCATTCATTGAGGACAACAACAAAAAATTATGCAGTAAAACTGCAGAGGGAACATCTCCCACTGTTTAACCGAACAATCATAGCATACGTAGTATGGGAATCCATAATTCAGTTTTAATTCTTTATTTACCTTTTTTATCCATGTTATTTCAGTAAATTTAATAATAAAAATCAGCAACAAATCGTAAAATATAAAAATTACAAAAAATTATTAAAGAGAGATAATTGGCCAGATGTATATTTAAATTAATTTTTTTCATTTTCACTCAAATCAACACATTTTTATCTCAAGCAGAATTAATTTTATTTTTTCCTTTGTTTTAAGTAAAACAGCAATTGTTATAAAACCAATGTTTAATTTGTGTTTCGCCTAAGTATCTTCTACGATATGTTTCGTATATGTTTTAAGCATATATTTATTCAAGGAGAATTGTATTACCTAATTAATGTTGCAATATTAACAGTCTAATTTTGAACCTAATGTTATTTGGGCAGCATAGTTACAAATTCTGCTCTATGATTACAATATCTTGTTTTGTACTTCATTAAAGGGTTTAGAGTGCTATTCACTAAGGCGTGGTTCAGCAAGTTCTTGGATCTTCTTCATTAGAGGAATCCATCCATTGCGGTCCTTGTCTTTCCCTTCCACTGTCCGCCCTACATACATCTATCTCGAAGTTCATTCCTCATCCGTCTTAAGGTGATGCGAAAGTTTAAGCTGAAAAGAGCTTAAGTAATCTGGAACGCATTCTTTCTTTTAGTTCGGTAATTCTCCTTTCACCGATTTACCACGAACGACACTGGTGTCGTGCTTCTTTTGATAAAAACATCGGTTGCTTCTTGCTTCCATATCGTCTCCGGTATTATTAAAACGAAACAGTATTATTAAATAGAAAATAGCATAGGGCACCGTTTTATTAAATAATATGTATTAAATTAAAACCCAATTATATTAATTCATGAATTATGCGTTATTATATTTCAACGAGCATTCTAAACATTGACTTCTCCTCAACGCCTAATAAGGACGTAGATTTTTGTAATTACCAGTTGATTCTTCAAGTATTAATTTAAGACGTTGATGTCACTTCAGTAAACGATTGCAGTCTCCTCAGCAGCAGCTACCATTTACTTCTTATTTCGCCATTATTTCTTCATGCCGAGAAGTTAGAAGAAACTGACCTTATTTCAGCCCTTCCATCATTAATGCACTGTCCTAGGATTTCCCATTTGCCTGACCCCAAGACTTCACCATGACTTCTTAGAACATGATTGGCAATCTTACTTCATGCTCTCTTGCTAGTTGTTCTGAAATCCAGCGACAGTTTGGCGTTACTTTCTAAAAAAAAAAAAATCTGGTAATTGGTTAAGTCCTGATCGTAGGGATTATAATTTAAAATTCTTATAAATATCGTCTGTTTAATAAAACTTCTCTGCCCAGCAGAGAAAGCGTATTTTCGCTGCTTGATTTATCGAGTACTTGTTTTTGTAAAGATCAATTTAGAATTACAAATAGATGTTTACAAATTTTAATAGCGACAGAAATTAACTCTATCAAGTGCTAAATATCAGAGAACCACCTGTTTCCAGTAATAATTAAAGTAGATTACATCCGTCTCTTATGTAATGTAATGTAATGATATTTAAAAAGTCTTAAGCTTAAAGCTATAAAAATGAATTTAAGTAGCATTTTAAAAAACTTTATAAGATCGAATAGAAATAAGCCGTGTTCTTTTTTATTTTCCAAAATTATCAAACCATTTAACAAATCGATCTTGATATAATGGTTGCGATAAGAATACATTCTAAAACTCCACCTAGTTTTATTTCAAGTATTCGTCCTCGTGATTTGTAAGGAGATGGTAAAGCAAACACAGGTAATTATAGATTATGATTAAGAAAGGAGGTATCTAAAAAGTTATGGGCCATTAGGACTCACTTCTAGACAGTAGTCCTTGCGAAGGTCAGGCACTTAACATCCGGATCTCAACAGATCAAACTAATTTCTAATTTATATTTTTTAAAAATTAATTATTAATTTATTTTATCTATAAACATTATCTTATTTAATAAGATTGACATTTGGTAAATATTTATAACTACGTTTTTTTTATTTTTGGGGGGATTTAAATTTAAGATCCGTTATAGTATTGTATAGTCTTAGTTGTTGGGCGTTTCTTTGGTTGTGACAGGATCAGGCTTCATGTTGCGCAGGACATAAAAGAAGGTGGCAGAGACAGAAATTGTAGAAACGTAAACGAACTGGACGCCAATTCGGTGTTTTTCCCTTATATTTTACATTTATTTTTCCAAATCAAGGCTACCCTTTATGTTTATTTTAGCCCTGCTCATAAAAGCTGTTGTCAGAAACAGAAAAAGTAGAAATCTAGACGAACTGGAAGCCGATTCGGTGTTTTTCCCTTATATTTTACATTTATTTTTCCAAATCAAGGCTACCCTTTATGTTTATTTTAGCCCTGGCCATAAAAGCTGTTGTCAGAAACAGAAAAAGTAGAAATCTAGACGAACTGGAAGCCGATTCGGTGTTTTTCCCTTATATTTTACATTTATTTTTCCAAATCAAGGCTACCCTTTATGTTTATTTTAGCCCTGGCCATAAAAGCTGTTGTCAGAAACAGAAAAAGTAGAAATCTAGACGAACTGGAAGCCGATTCGGTGTTTTTCCCTTATATTTTACATTTATTTTTCCAAATCAAGGCTACCCTTTATGTTTATTTTAGCCCTGGCCATAAAAGCTGTTGTCAGAAACAGAAAAAGTAGAAATCTTGATGAACTGGAAGCCAATTCGGTGTTTTTCCCTTCATTTTACATTTATTTTCCAAATCAAGGCTACCCTTTATGTTTATTTTAGCCCTGCCCATAAAAGCTGTTGTCAGAAACAGAAAAAGTGGAAATCTAGACGAATTGGTAGCTAATTTCCTTTGTATTTAATTTTTCATATTACAACCAACCAAAGTTAACCGAAGATTTAATCAAAGTTCAATTTTAATGAAAATTTTAATTTCATTTTAAACTAAGAAAAATAGTTTTTATGCGTAGAAAGACATTTGCGTGTCAGATATAAATCTGACATAGTTCATTTCTTTAGTTTGTAGCTTTTAAGCTGAATTATTACATTTGGGTATCAGGTAGTTAAGCTTTTAATTGCTGTAATAGTTTCCTAATGATCTCGTAAATATTTCAGATGCAAGCCAATTACAATAATCTTTATCCTTAATTACAAAATTATCCATCAGTTTGAAGAAATAGCGTAGAGTAACCTTGTACATCAGAATTTCTTCAAATCAACATTCTCTGTTTTAGAAAGGATAATGTTCATATTTAATTGTCCAGTTTTCAACTAATAAAATATTGGATTAAAATTGTTCAGAGCCTTTAAAGATGGCGATCAGGCCGACTTTAGAAACAGGCACAATTTATTCCAGTGTAGCAGAGAGTCCATTAGCATATTAAATTAATGGCATGCATATTAATAAGTGCTACTGTGTATATATTATTATTAATTTCGCTAAGTAGTCTAAAAGCGAGCGGAGAGATCAGAATGATGTACTCCAGCTGATATCTGGAGTGCCAAATCGCCGATTCGCTCCCCACTCCAATTCCAACCATGTTTATTAACTGAAACTAATATAATATATGTGTATCTGTATTCAAGAAATGCCAATGTGATTTCTTAGAGAATGTATTCTTATTTCTAAAAGCAAAAATGATATGAATCTTAACTGTGAAATTGTTAATGCATGAACAATTTTAACTTTAAATAAAACGCTGGTGGCTCGCTCTCTTATATCTCTCTCTCATTACTTAACTAAATAATTTATTTAATATTCCGTCGTAGCATTAGTATATCCAATAGCTAATTTAAATATTCTACGGAGTTACCTAAAACAATTAACTGACCCACAGGTTCTAGTCAGATTAATAATTGAAAAAAATGTAAAAGATGAAATACGACTTATAATTTCTTCTGTTGCTAATTTGCGAACAAAGAAATCAAAAAATATGACAACCTCAGATTCTATAATAGATTTTTATTAATTAAAAACCATTTTAATTTCTAACTATGTTTGTAATTTCTCTTTGTGATTTGCTTATAAAATATTGGTCTTACAGCAATTGGTCTTGATGTATATATAGCTTAGTCTGTGCAAAAACCATGTAAACAATTTTTATTTAACACAAAAGTAACTAAATAAATAAGTAAAACATACAAAAAGTGAAGTTATAACAAAAATAAGAACTCTTTTTTACAAAACTGAGAAAGCTTATAAAATAGAAAAGCAATGTACACGGAAATACGCAATTGAAATAGAATTCTTTACGCAAAACTAATTAATTAAACGTTTGATGATGGGCCCAAGTCCGAAACTTGTTAGTGGGCATGCGTGCTACAATAGATAAAATCAGTGACTACTATTCTGACCTCATTTTCATCAGAAATTCGTGTGTTTGTGAAAAGCCAATATTGATCGTTCTCTGAATGGTTGAAGCATTTGTTGTTTTCTCAAAAATTTTTGGGCTGCTGCTTTCTAGGATCACCTTCTATAAACTCAAATAATAAATTGCTTTGGATTTCAATTTAAATGAGATATAAACTAAAGTAAGTAACTGTATGGATGCAATTTTAAATTGAATGAACCAATTTTATGGTCTGAAACGTTACAAATACGTTTACCGTTTCTTTATACATTATTTTCTTAAGCACAGTATAATACATAATCACCATTAAAGAATGTGTTGCAATTATAAAAGTCCTTCAGAATATTTTTCGTTTAACAAAAATGAAAGAATTAGATTTCACGTAAAAATTATTAACAATAATAAGAATTAAATAGACGGCCTTGAACTGGCAGAGGTGCTTCTCATTTAACAAATTATAGTTTGTTTTTAAAATTGATTATGAAAAATAAATTGACAGGTTTGCATTGATTTGGTCAGCCCGTTTGAGTTACTAACATTTAATTTTTAAAAATCTCTCAATAACAAAGAGGTGTGTTACTTTTTATTCGATAAATTTGTGAAGAATATAGATATTACAAATAGCTTTAATTATTTAATATAGAGCTCTCTAAAAATAGGTAATAGTTTAATAATCACGGGTTGTTCCCAACTCATAGACCTAAACTGTCTGGAGTCTTTGACAAAGAACAAAATCTTATCAATTGTCAAGGTGGCAGAATCCCATTTAAGGGAGAATGACCTGCAACTTCTCTCGCAGTCTGGCTTCAGCCTGTTTTATAGTGGCGGCATGTTGAATGAGGGCCCTCAACCATATTTTTTATTAAAAGATCTCTCATTTAGGGTAATTCGCTTGTTTGCTCAAATAAGGCTGGCCGGAAAACACATAAGGAAATTTTCAATGAAGGAAAATAGCGTAGTAATTTTCAGTGATCGAAAATGCCCCGCTTGCGAACTTGATGCCCCAGAGGATGTAGTGCATCTACTACTGCAGTGCCCTAAATACAATGTAAATAATAAGCAACTTTCCATTCCATTGACCGGTCCTAACTGTGAAAAAATAAGAATAATTTTATCGAGACAAAGTACACAAGATGTTTATAAAATATATAACATATTTTCTGGCATACTCACTTTAAGAGAGCAGCATGTGAATGAATAAATGGATGAGGCATGATGTGTAATTAATGACTGATACTGGTAATTATTACTATTATATACTCCACAAATTTGTCTTTTCAAATAAGAGTAACTGAGTAATATTTGTAATGTGTTATAGTATGAGCTATAAAGATATGAATCTGAATTATGTTATTATTTTTGCTATTTCTCTATGAAATACGTATATACATATATTATATATATATTATAAACACTACTCTTGTAACCAGCTGTAGCTGAATACAATAAATAAATATATGTAAATAGGTAATAGTTTAATAGGTTATTGAGTCAATAAAATAAAAAGTTTTACATTGTTAAGGTCATCATGACTACCCCGAAATTCTTCGAGCTTTTTAGCCTTGAGTTTCCTGTTTGAAACGGAAGGATCTTTTCTTGAAGCTTATCTTTTTACGAATGAATAACCCTTTTCTAATTTTTTTATTTTGCAACTGTATCTAGTACAATAGTCAAAAGTGATGAGAGATAGGAATAGCGCAAATATACGTGCACGTATATACAGAGTGAACCAGTAAGTATTGTCCATAAGTCTACTGTGTGTAGTACATCTAAAGTGGAGTTCAATGGCGTATTGGCCAACTTCATATTTTCCACTGTTCTTGAGTGACGTCAATTTAAATTTTTTTTCCCTAAAAACATTACTTTTTTCACAGTAAAAATGTTATTACTCAGAAAGTTTTAGTCCGAATTCGATTCTGATGACACGGTTAGAAAGGCAGATAAATTTTCTAAAAATTGATACCATTTTGAAGCATAAGTTATTCTCCAAATAGCCTCAATCTTCCTCCTGGATACTGAAGTAATAGAAATTTTTAAGAAAACTTATTAAGCCCTTATGTGATCATTATCAGAACTAGGTGCTGGCACTTTTTATAAAAGTTTCGTTGTTTAGTGGGCTTTCAAACGGTATATCATTTGCCCAGGATTTCTTTCTATCTTCGTACGAGAAATTACGTTTGTTTTGCAAGAAAACGTGTTCACGAGCACACCAACAGTGTTAGTTTATCAAGTTGTTTAATTCATTGAAAACTCTTTTAGATGGACCAGTAGTCAATTTTTAAAGTAGGCTGTCTTAAAATAAGGAAGTCAAAGGTTACAAATTGCACTTCAAACAAACAAAAAAAATTAAATTAAATTCTCTCTGAAACATTTGAGAAAATGTTAAGAAATATTTTTCGAACAAGTGCTATTTTTATAATCCAAGGTTAATTGGCTTAGTTTCAAATATGGTACAATAGAAAATTTTGAAACCAAATCTAACAGATAAGGGAAATTTATTTGTAAGACACCTAGTTGTATTGGTTAATACCTAATTCAGATATAACGATTATACGAAAGAGTTTAGATTTTTTTTTTTTTTTTAAGTGTAATTTGTAACCTTTGACTTCTTTATTTTAAGACAGCCTACTTTAAAATTGACTATTTATTGATAAATGCAAGGCTGAGTGCATAAATTTTAAAAACAACAAAGTAATTTAAGACAAAATAAGAAACAAAATAATCAAGTCTTTCTTCAAACTAAACTAAAGAGAATAAGCTTTACTTTGAAGGACTACTTAAACTTAACATCATTTGCAGGATTTGGAAAGACAGTTTGCGACAGATGTTGCAAATAATGCATAATTTTTTTTTAAGCACATTTTTTATTATTGTTGCAGATATTTTTGTATACTTACATTTATTGTGTTTTTTTTTTTTTTTTGCAGCAATGCGGGCCACACCCAAAGGATGAATCCTACTCCTGGCCGAGGCAGTCTATGATGAAACAAGGATACGAGGTAGGATTTAAAGTATGTAGTCAAATGTTGCTATTAAGTGTATAATAAATGCTTTTTAGCTCTCGTTAGCCACTAGAGATGGTATCGGGTGTCTGTCGTCAGGTAATTGAAGTCCCTTCGAAAAAAAAAGAACACCCTACTGCAGTACCCAGTGCTGAATGAGAGTAATTGGGTTGGTTGCCCATTACTAGGGTCGTTTGAAAAGTCCGTGCAAAAATAAAAACTACTTAATTTTTTGGGGTAAACCTTTTTTATTTTTCAACATAGTCTCCTTTTAGGCTTATACACTTCGTCCAACGCTGCTCTAGTTTGTTGATCCCTTCCGAATAATAGGATTTGTCCAAGTCTAAAAAATAGCCATTCGTTTCTGCAATCACCTCCTCGTTTGAATAAAATCTTTTTCCCGCCAGCCATTTCTTCATATTGGGGAACAAATAGTAGTCCGAGGGAGCCAAGTCTGGAGAATAGGGGGAATGTGAAACGAGTTGGAACCCTATTTCCATTAATTTTGCGACCACAACTGCTGTGAGCTGGTGCGTTGTCGTGATGGAAAAGGACTTTTTTGTGGGCCAATCGTGGGCGTTTTTCTTGCAGCTCGGTTTTCAAACGGTCCAATAACGATGAATAATATGCACCTGTAATAGTTTTACCCTTTTCCAGATAGTCGATGAGGATTATTCCTTGCGAATCCCAAAAGACAGTCGCCATAATCTTTCCGGCCGAAGGAACGGTCTTCGCCTTTTTTGGCGCAGATTCCCCCTTGGTAACCCATTGTTTAGATTGTTCTTTGGTCTCAGGAGTGTAGTGATGTATCCATGTTTCATCCACAGTGACTAAACGACGCTTAAAGTCCTGCGGATTCTTCTGGAACAGCTGCAAACCGTCCTTGCAACACTTCACACGATTACGTTTTTGGTCAAGCGTGAGCAATCGCGGCACCCATCTTGCGGATAGCTTTGTCATGTTCAAATGTTGATGCAAAATATTATGTACCCGTTCATTCGAGATGCCCACAGCCACTAGCAATCTCACGCACCTTCACTCTTCTGTCATCCATCACCATATCATGGATTTTATCAATGATTTCTGGAGTAGTAACCTCAACAGGGCGTCCAGAACGTTCAGCGTCACTTGTGCCCATATGGCCACTCCGAAAATTTTGAAACCACTTATAAACTGTTCTAATCGAAGGTGCAGAGTCACCATAATGTATATCAAGCTTCTCTTTAGTCTCCTGAGGCGTTTTGCCTTTCATAAAGTAGTGTTTAATCAACACACGAAATTCTTTTTCGTCCATTTTTTGAAAATCACTCGACTTCCTCGACTCAAACGAATGCTAAACACAAAGAAGTAGACCGATCTGGCTGAAACTTGGTGTGTGTTCTTCCAAGAGATGCTACTAACTAAACATAACCTCGATACGCGCCAGTATCTCTCTGACTTTGCACAGACTTTTCAAACGACCCTCGTATAGTGGAGACCCAAATTGAATATAATGAACCAGTTTGTTAAAATTTTACGGCTAACAAAATCAAAACAGAATTTTGTAAAATACTAGTTATTAGTTTGTGAGGAGGAAAAAGCTCCGTTTTTTAAAACCGTTTATTTTGTTTTCTAGCTTAAAAGTAAAAAAAAAGTTCTCAGAATGTTTCAAAAGAAGTTTCGTTAGAAACAATATTCAAAACCAAGTTTATCGCCATAAGAAATACAATGCGTGAAAGTATAAAGGAAAAATCAATGTAGTCATTTACGAGAAAATGTGAGAAAAACGTGAAAAATCCATTTTGTAAAGTGTTCCATCGGGATTAGGATCGCTTAGTTGGATTATATTATTATCCTTACTTCGTAATAAAAAGTAGAAAAAAAACACAACTCTTATATGTCAGAGAATGTGTCTGTCTACAACTGTGTAGATTGTTAAGGCAGTGGTGGTTTTAGACCAGCCAATCATTTTGGTCACACATCGCTTGACATTCAAAGAAATCATTACCAAAATGCTCTTGTGAACTTTAATATTGATTCCTAACTATTCAGTTTTCCGGTATTACAGCCACAACTTCCGCTCTTAATACCGCATACTTCAATACAAAATCCTCTGCAATGATACAGTTGATTATCCTCTATGTTATCTTGATTCGTTTGAAAGAAACATCTATTGTCTCACGTTGTATTCTCTTTGTTTCTGTACAAAATACAGTAATAAGTCCTACTTGAAATTAGCATTTTCTTCAACTTTTTTTTCAGACAGAGACCTTAAAAAAAATAATAAATAAATAAATAGGAATATTTTAAGAGAAATTAGCAAACTACAAGCGCATCCCTTGCATCGCGTATATGTGTGTAATTATGACACTTTACTAACGGTTTTTAGCCTCAATATTGAATGCAACTGGTAACATTTAAAAGAGCTTTGACGTAAACATTAAAAATCTGATATTATAGTGATTAGTAGTCGTCAAAGTGCACTTACATAGATACTTCATTGCCACTACACCAGTCCACTCAGTAGATTTATTTTATTTATTGGAAAGTTCAATCAACATCGCTATGAAGTACTTTTAATCGAATTTGCCCCCAAAAAATGTTTCAAATGAAAGTTTTTTGAAATATTCATGCGCAGAATGAGAACCAAATTCGATCGAACTTGTCTAAAAGTTATTCAATGTAGAGATAGTACGATTAAAGACTAAAATCAGCGTTATAAGCAATGAATACTTCAGAGCAAGAAGCACATGTTCAAGTTACAAAGTGTCTGAATTATGGTAATATGGTCAAATCGGAGCAAATTCTCAACATTTGCTTTTAGAGAGGGTCATTTCTGTATGGAGTAGTGGTGTTTGAATCAATTTCTATTTAATAAAAGACTGGAAATAGAATATTATGCTAAAAGATTCATTAAGCCATTCGTATTATGCAAACGGCTTTTTGGTTTTCTTTTAAGTCTTATTTTATTAGTACATTTATTAATAGAGTAAAGGTTACTTTTGACTCTATTACTTTTATTTTTCTTATTTTATAGATGAAAAATTGTATTTTAATAAGTGTAGTTTAACATTTTTTAAGCCATCTTTGTTATAATAAGACTTGAATGCAATTAATGCATCAATTTTGGCGGGATTTTAAATTAGCAGAAGTGTCACTTTACCTTCAGAGCTTCTCAATAAAAACGCCGTCTCAATTTCACTGAACACTTCGTATTTCCGTTACATACTTGGAATCGGTCTTATATTTGCAACTTTTATTACGAAAAATTAATTTTAGTGGGTCTCTGATCGAATTTAAAGACAGAATATAATTCATTTTTTTATTAAATTTCAAAAAGCGTCATCATATTTGGTGCCCAAGGCGTTTTCCAGGCCACTGCCGACTTACGAACAGCATTCTCTCGTTACAGTTTGGAATGCCCATCACTAGACAGTGAATTGTACGAAGAGAAAATCTATCTCTGCTTGACAGTCCAATACACTAACCACCGAGCTAATATTTACCGCTTCAGAATCGCTAAAGTCATCATACTAATCTCTTTACTTGTAGGTATTTACAAGTAATATTTATTATCTTTATTATTTACATTAATTGAAAGATTAAAATTTCCACACTCGATTACGCGTGGCAATAAATTTTAAACTAATTCATCGTTTCAGTAAATATTTTACTCGTATATAGAGACTGACGTTCCCAACAAATGGTTAAATTTTCATAAAGATCAGATGAATACAAAGCGAGATATTGGGACTTGTATTTCGAAGATTTTTAAAACTATCAAAACTTTAGCCTCAAATATCTTCTAAACTAATTCATCGTTTCAGTTTATATTTTACTCGTATATAGAGACTGACATTCCCTACAAATGGTTAAATTTTCATAAAGATCTGATGAATACAAAGCGAGATATTGGGACTTGAATTTCGAAGATCTTTAAAACTACCAAAACTTTAGCCTCAAATATCTTCTAAACTAATTCATCGTTTCAGTTTATATTTTACTCGTATATAGAGACTGACATTCCCTGGGAATGGTTAAATTTTCATAAAGATCTGATGAATACAAAGCGAGATATTGGGACTTGAATTTCGAAGATCTTTAAAACTACCAAAACTTTAGCCTCAAATATCTTCTAAACTAATTCATCGTTTCAGTTTATATTTTACTCGTATATAGAGACTGACATTCCCTGGGAATGGTTAAATTTTCATAAAGATCTGATGAATACAAAGCGAGATATTGGGACTTGAATTTCGAAGATCTTTAAAACTACCAAAACTTTAGCCTCAAATATCTTCTAAACTAATTCATCGTTTCAGTTTATATTTTACTCGTATATAGAGACTGACATTCCCAACAAATGGTTAAATTTTCATAAAGATCAGATGAATGCAAAGCGAGATATTGGGACTTGAATTTCGAAGATTTTTAAAACTACCAAAACTTTAGCCTCAAATATCTTCTAAACTAATTCATCGTTTCAGTTTATATTTTACTCGTATATAGAGACTGACATTCCCAACAAATGGTTAAATTTTCATAAAGATCTGATGAATACAAAGCGAGATAGCAATGGTAAGTGAGAGTAACTGGCTAGCTTTTCATGACTTCTTCGAAACTTTAATGGTTTTCTTCAAATTTTATACAGTACCCCTATTTCTGTGACTTTGTTGATGTCACAAAGAGCTACAAGAGTCTACTACCTCATAGGTATCTATCTGGAATGATTACCGTTTAATTTAAACCCATCCTTGGATCCAGAAGCAAAATCCAGGAAGCTTTTCCAAGAAACGCGACTCTTTCATATTCTGATCATATTCTTCTTAGCTGGGACAGCACCTCACTAATCTTCACTATTTTAGATAAACCTTCTAGCGGTCCGGCCGGGTAGGAGTCCCGAGGATTGACGAGGACTTGCCGAGTGTCCTTGTCTAAAAAAAAAAAAAAAAAACTGATAGAATTTGATATAGTGGTATTCGGAAGTATGAAAGATGAACTTTTGGCAATTTTTCATTTTTAAGTTATGGTAGTCTCAAACCGATTCCTACAATCCACTTTTTCGAACCCATGGGTTCTATAGTAGAAAAAGAGAAAATAAATGCAGTGAACTTCCATGTCCTTCATACTTCGATTTCCTTTATACTTTGAAGGACTGCACAATCGTTCCATTTCTCTTAGGGTACGTTTCTTCCCTAGAGAGGCGACGTTTCTAGTTTCCATTCCTCAGAGAAGGTGGAAGAAAACCAGTGTAGAGAAGAACGCTCCAGATCTTTCCAACACTTTAAACATTGTAATTTAAGCCAGCCTAGTTTATAGATTCCATAGATTAAATAGAAATCCAGTTTGAGCCATTTTCTATAGCTAAATTAGCAGGAGAATATAAATTATGAAACAAGACACAGGTCATAATTAAAATAATTTATACATGAAACTTTTGGTGAATGAATATCCTGATGAATAACATCGCCGCTCCTTCAGTCTCTAAGTGAATATGTTATGAGATTTAATTATTTCGCAGTTTACATGTTTATTTCATTACTAGCATACATTTAATTTAAAATATATTACCTTGTCCATCATTTGTCATCATTTTTAAAAAATTATTTAATTATTCTAAAGTGGTCCAGCAGAGATCATTTTTAAGATTCGTGAAAGCAATAATTATTTAATTCACTAGCCGGTGTCAGAATATTTGACTTACATGGATATTAGTTTACACTTAAATTGACTTGACTTGTTCACATTCTTAAAGCTGTAAACTTTTCTTGACGCTTAATTTTGAAGCAACTTATCGTGAAGGAACGAAATACCAACAGGTCGCACTGCAAACTTCCTGTAAACGCTTATCTATCGTATCCTCGAACGGCAAGTTCAAAGAAAAGCTGTTCATCTACGAAAAAACTAAGAAGGACGGTAAACTTGATTGAGTCAGCTATTGAGGAAGATAAAAGTAAAGGAGGGAGGATAACGATCCTGGCATAATTCTGTGGATCAGATAGCTGCGTTGTCAAGCAGGTGTTGTTGTAGCCTGAATCGAAAAGAAAAGAAGCGACGCCATCGAATCCAGGTTAAAAAGTCACAGAAAATAAGGAAAAAGGAAAGAAAAAGTCTCAGAATAAAAATTAAGGATGATATTAGCACCAAACGAAACGGAAAGAGAATATTGCCACTATGAGTTATAATTTTCTTATTTTGTGCCAAACTTTCGACGTAGAAACTCGGACAACTTCAGAGCTTATGCTTATTAACAATCCTAATAATTTTTATATTGTTACATTTAAGATTAGTATGTCTTCTGTCCTGATGTTTAGGTATCTAAACAGTCAGGGCACCAGAACAACAAGAGTCGGTCGTCGGCAAGCTGCAGCTCACGAATGATATTGATGCTGTTTCAGTCATCATCTCTTTTAGCTTGCCTCCGTTCATCAGGGCTTTTCAGTTCTTATCTTCTTTTGTAAAGACAATCGCTGCTTGTCTGAGCAAATTTAAGCAGCAAAACGAATTAGGAAACTGCGCTACCACTAGTCAATACTAGACTTACTTTGGTATCATCGACTTTTCGGGAGGAAAGCAACGAAATGCCTCCTCCCTCTGCGCTTGTCTAGCAGATAAACTCATAATAGGGCTCCATTTGGTGGATTATGGCACACAGATTAATGCTAACCACTTTCAAGTTACTAATCACGTTACAAAAACGCAATTTCTAGTTTCTTAAGGAGCCAGCTTCTCAGTATCCCCCTAAAAGAGCAACAGACTAAAGTTTCTGGGCCTCCAAATGCGTTCCTTTCAACGCAAACCGAGTTTCTGGTTTTTATTTAAGGCGAATAACACCGTTTTTAGACCCCGATCTGAGTGCAGGATATGACCACCCAGGAATCTCTTTAGCGAATTCCTTTTTACAGATATCTGTCAATCTTGGTGAATCTTCATCTGTGGACTTACACATGGAGGCCGTATGTGGTTCACTTTCGTCCAAACTTTGTGGTTCTTTCTCTTCGTTGCGTCTATCTTTTGTATTTAGAAGGCACTAATTTTTAATTTTTTAAAATTATTTTGTTTCCTTAATAATTAACTGAATACCCAAGTATTTTTTCTTATTAATACACATTTTTTTAAAATATTTTTCGGCCGTTGCCCCGTGGAGCCATGTTCGTATAAATTTAGTTAATTGGAAAATTTAGTTTTCTCTACATTCTGCAATTAAAGAAAGAATTTATAAACCATTTTATCACAAACCCTTAACATTTTTTATTTTTTATCAATATTTTTAAGGATAAAGAAAATAATTGAGGAAATTAGAATATTTTTAGAGAGGAAATTATCAACGTCTAAGTATGACGTTCTTACTTAGCCCCTTAGCCCCTTAGCCCCTTAGATAGCCGAACAATTATCACTTTGCTGGGCTGTTAGCTATGCAACAATTCCGTAAAAATGCGGAACATGTTAACAAAAAAGAGTAATAATACATTTTTGTTGGAAAATTAACGAAAATTTTCATTGAATTAACTTCCGTTTGTTCGGAAAAGCTTGTATACACGAGGAAAAGGCGTCACTTAATACAACTTGTTCATTAAAAGGAAAGATAATGCAGCCTACAACGTTGCTTAAATATCCTTTACTTTCCCAAAATACTTGCAACTGCTCGTCTCCACCTTAACTTTGCTCCAACTTCCATTATGGGTGCTCCTGATTATGGAGTCCAAACTAAACATTTTGTTTACATAATTCCTTCGATTTATCTACTGCATTCCCAGAGCAGCAACATCTGCCAGTCATGCGTCACTGTTGCATTGCAATTCGTCGCCAATACTTCCTTAGGCTGGAAACATAGTGGAGCGGCGAGCAAAGCGGCGATGATAGCGAAGAGCAAAGCGGCGAAATCAAACACAAGTAAACAAATGGGACCGCGCATAGTGGCGAGCAAAGCGAAGATAGAGTAACGCTATCTATAAAGAGTGGAGCAAAGCGTTATGACATGTTTGATTTCTTCGCTCTCATCGCGCTCAATTTGTAAAGGTTATTTTTCAAAGGTTATGGATATTGATACATTTATTGGTTTAGTTTGTTTAAAGAAACCTCTGTGGGACCGTAATATTTGCGAAGCTACAACAGTTTTTAACAATTAATAATTAATCGTTAAAATTAATTAACAATTAGTGGTTAATGGAGAATTCAGGTAATTTTTGCTACATTTAATTTGGTTCTCAATCCCTTAATGCTAACTTTCATCTAAATACTAGGCAAAATTAAATTAAATTTTCACGTCCTACTACTTCTGATCAGAACGAGTTCTCCAATCCTTCTTCTGTAGCGTCGTACTACTCCAGTTTTTCAGATGAACAACATTAATTTACAACTGATTTAATAATTATTAGTAATAATAAAGTGATTTAATAAAAATTTTTTTTTTTAATTGACTAATTTCTTTTTATCTGCATATATTTCTATTTTGTTTTTATTTATTATTTTCTAACCTTAAAGTAACTGCTAGGATTAATGGGGTTACACAGATTTGTATTTAGTTAATTTTTCTATATTGTGCCTAACTTTTGTTGTGAGTTGTATTATTCAAAAACAATAAAATTTGATTTTGATTAATGGGGTTACACTGGGCTAGTATGTAATCAAATGTTGATTCGAAAATACGCATGAAACTTGCCAGGATGCTTCCGAAGTTGATGGTACAAGTGATGAAATTCACTAAGTTCATTTCTAGACTTATTTATGTCATGTACACTGCAGCTCCTACTACTAAGCTGCTGCAAATACCAAAGTTTCAACGAAGAATTTTCATATAAAAATAGTTCCTCCATCTTGTTTTGTCAAAAGGAGAATGCGACTACGCTTGTCACTATGTGCATGCGAATCTTTGCTCGCTGCTCGTCGCTCTCTTTGATCTGAAGCAGCTATCATCGCCGCTTTGCTCGCCGCTCCACTATGTTTCCAGCCTTAGATGCCTTCATTATTCTTAGATACTAAATCCCAATGAATTTCCTAAATCCTTCAAATTTTGCAACTTAAATTCTCAGTGCATACTCCACATACTGTCCCGTTCTTCTATCCTTTATATTCTTCTCCATAGGGCAGCAGCCTGTGATGAATCCTTCATCTCCCTGCTACTTCTCTTTCAGAACTCTTCACCGGCACACATTCATCCTACTCCTTCACTCTCTGTTTTAAAACTCGTCCTCTCTCTCTTTCTCATTCATATATTACCTCTTCCAACCCCAGCTTGTCATTTACTAAAGTTTTCTTCGCTTGTATTCATTCATATTATATTTCGTTAATACGTAACACATTTAAATTTTGTTACTTTTATTTAATTTTATTCGCCTAATATTTTGTCAGCCATTGTTTTTGTACATGTTTTTTATTATTAAGAATCTACGTCTCTGAATAAAGTTATGATTTCATAAAATTTCAATTTCATTTCAACCAATAGAAGATGAATCATTTTTTACGACTATCAATTTGATCAAAGTTTTGCTATTAAAGCAACCTGCCTTTGGTTTGTTTCTTGTGCTTAACTAGTTACTTCAACATCACTGTTGAAATCAAAGAAAATTTTTAGAGAAACTATAAAAACTCTTTTCGTATTAAAGAATCAGTCACTTGAAAAAAGATGAACAAAATTATAAATACAAACATCTTTGGTTTTTCGTGTGTATAATTTATCAGTAGCAGTTGTGTAAAGTTCCAAATAAGCTGTCCCACAATCTTACGTGTATATGTAAATAAATATCAAATACATTTTGTCCTATTTGTGTATTTAATATAAATTTGAACCATTGGTTGTCTGTTACAGGCTAAGATGAATCCAGATAGTCAAAATAACCAAGCTATGCACAAAGGTGAGTGGCAGATTGTTTGATTACCAAATATTGTTTAATGTTATTTTTTAAAATAATAAATTAAGAACTGGAAGACTTTTAGCCATTAATATATTTTGTACTGGAGAGAAATGATTGGTTGTTTTTGAAGAAGATAACCTGGAAGAAATGTTTTTAAAAATAAGTGCTGCGACAAGAAATAAGAAAATTTACCCAAATTTCTTCAGTTTGTAAATAAATGTATGAATAAAATGTTCTGTTCATCGACCTCGACCGTGATGTTTAAAACCAAATGGCGTCTATCAAGGCAGACAAAGTACTGTAAAGAAATGTGTGATGCGAGAGAATTCTCAGACCATAGTCTGTGGTTTAGAGCGAAGTATGATTAACCTATAGGATACAGTTAATTCTTTGACAAAGGTTGATTATAACAGAAAACTTTCGACTATGGTAATCGAATATGTCTGATTTTGATTCGTTTAGCATCTTAAATTATCATATTTATGGAACTTAAATGAATTAATATTCATTAGTTTTTGACAAGCCCAACTATTTGTGCTTGTTGTTATGTAAATTTTAGTTGTTAGCATTGTTTTATGCATTTAGTAGAGCAAAGTTCCTTACAAATAAGTTTTTAGCTGTATCAGTAAAAATGTTCTCGTTGATTGATAGGGGAGTAGTTGCAATCTTAGCAACTCCATCTTTTATGCAACTCCACTTTGTGCTTTTTTTTTAAAGCAATGCAAGTATCTCGTTCTCCTTTTAATCATTACATTAATGTGGATCTGGCTTCATTAAACTTCTCTACATCAGTGTATAAAAGGTGCAATTAATCTGAGTGGAGCTAATATGAAACGAGCTCAGTGACTTGGATAAACTTTAAAGCTGTACTGCTCCAAATACGTTTTCATTTATCATTTCAACTGCTATTATTTTCCTTACATTATAACATTTGGATCATTAATTCAGCTGATTGAGAAAGTAATGGAGTCTTCACTTTCATCACGTCATACTTCCTTTTGGTCTAGTGTAGGCTTTCATATTTCTTAGCACGGAGAAAATTTTAATTGAGGAAAAGTGCAATTTTCATAACTTGTGATTGGCTTGTCATTTCCATAATGATAAAGAAAATAATATTAAACTTTTGAGACTATCCTTTATTATATCTAGATTGTTGAGGGAATGACTTAAAGACTTAATACAACCAAATTCACGAAACTATACGGTGACTTTTGTCATGTTTCTCATAGTATGTAGTCAAGTGTAGAATGAATGTATGGTCTTGAGATGGGTCTGTACCTTCGCTAAACCCAAAAACATTGCTCACATCACCTTTCAAATTAAGGCCCTTAGTTTTCTCTTTTCCTAGGAGCTTCTTTTACAGATGGACAGTGCGATATGTGACGAGTGAACACTGTCCAAAGGCTGATAGAGCTCTGAAAAGGCTCTCGACAATAGATGGTGGCATGCTTTATATTAAAAAATGAAAACAAATTTCAGTTTAAAAGAAAAAAGATATTGATTGCTTTACTCTTTCGTTGTGTTAAGAAATTCAATTTTGTTAATTATAATTTAAGTCACGTTTAAGAAAATGCAGCTCACATAGTCCCTTATTAATTGTATAGAATAATGTATAGATCAGAATATTAAAAACCTTTAACGGACTTATAAAAGGAACTGTTCATAGACTTGATGAAACAAAACCAGAGGCTAACTTAGAACCGCAGTCACTATCGGGTCTCTAATTCGAACAGTAAGTTGTAATCTAAACTTCTATAAAGTGTAAAAATCTTAGAGATTTAGAAATACTTAAAGGCTTTTAAAAAGTTAGAGATTTGTAAGGTTTCACATTAAATAAGTTAACAACATTTCTTGGCTCTACTAAAACATCTAATTTAAACCCAAAATGGTTCCATTATTTTCCTGTTTAAGTGAAAACACAGCTTCAGAATGTAGTTGGTGTAACGTTTAGTAAAATGTGTTATCAAAACCCGCTCGTATTCTGAGTGTATTATCTGTAGAGTTGATGTTTTTTAATAAAATTTAATATATATTTAAATTATTATTTTTTAATAGGGAATAAGTTTGAGGAAAGAGAAATGAAATCAACGCATTTATTTCAAAGTTTACGTAAAGGACTTAAGAAATAAACCAGGTTCTTCATTCTACTTTAAAACATTATAAACAGTTGTTTAAAAATATTTTTCAATTTTATTGTAACCAATTAGATTTTAAATACATTTACCCTAACATTAAAGCTAAAGTATTAGTCTAAAAAAAAACCTAAAATGTAATAAAAGTTCAATCAATCACCGGCTAAATTATATGGCTTGATAAAGTGCCAGAGCTAGCCAATGAAAACTTTAGAATATTAATGAAAAACTCCGCCCTGAATGTCTAAAGGATAAAGCCAACTTACAGCAGCTTGAAGTGCTTTGCGCAGTTTTCATGTTTTTTTTGGTTTCCAGGATACCAGGTTTATCAGCTTTCGTCCATGATCCGCCAAGTCTTTATGGTGTCACATTTCGACCTTTCATTTTTGTTATTTATTAACACAAACAGTGTATTTAACAGAATGTCCAATTGCTCATTGAATTTGCAAGAAGTTATTCTTAGTTGTTGAGATTCCGCTGTCACAAATTCGAAAACAGTCTACCGATCCTCTTGAGATGAACCCATTTCGAGAGGCCTTGTTCCTTCAGGCACTTTTCTTTCAACTTTCTCCTAAATCACATGCGAAAAAAGCGTTGTATTCGTTCAGACTTTGTATTTCAAGTTATCAAATATTATCTTAGAAATTAAACAAAAGCGAATTTTACAAATGAGATCTGGGAGTATGTGTTAATTGAAAGATTGGCTAGTTATATTTAGTTATTTTTATGAATGAGAAATGGTTCTGGCAAACGAATAATCATAACTAGGGAACGGATTCGTATGTATTTACATATTTTTTTCTAGGCAATTTACAGACGTTTTTCAACTAGAAGTATTCATACTGACACTTTTTAAGCCGTTTGAGTCTACTTTTATTTCACATATTTCCACATATTTGGATGTTATCGCATATTTATACATATTTGATTAAAATAAATAAATATTTCTACATATTTAATCAAAATATGTACATATTTTTCATTTTGGGCATATTTTCATAATTGGGAGGTGGTTGACAGGAACTGTGAACCACACACTGTAGGGCTGTGAATCACAGTGGGTACAATGGTTATTGTAATTTACACAGAATGCTGCTAAACAGTGACGGGCACTTGTTAGTTCTTTGAAGTTGTCTGACGTTGTCTGTTCTTTCAGCTCGTTCGTTGAAGTGTCCAATTCATTTCGTTCGGTCACTTAGTGTATTCTTTTTTGGGTGAAATGCCACGAACATCGGCCTCAAACAAACAACTGGTTGCTAAATATCTTCGCGAGTTTCCAGCAGAACTTTTTCGAAGTGATGGAGACATTTTGTACTGCACAGTTTGTGACAAGCGCGTTTCTTGCTCTCAACGTTCCCAAGTCACCCAACATATTGCCACCGGATCGCACATAGAGAATAAAAACAGAAAGAAAGAGAGGACGTCCTATCAAGCCTTCCTTACATCTCCATCATCAAGTAAGTCTACTCTGAGTACAGATCTGTGTCGGGCTTTGGTTAGAGCAGATATCCCTTTCCACAAACTTAAAAATCTTCATTTCAAAGGATTTTAGTCGTTACAAGTCCATCTTACGCCCAGATCGTCGTCACTTTACGTTCCAACATTTGAAATTTCATGTGGTTGCAAACAATTTCGAAGAGTGAAGTTTTCAAAATTGAAAATTTAACATCTTTTTATAAATAGTAAAAATGTTCTTTGTTGTATAAATCATTATAACTTGTTCCTAATAAATTATTATAAATTGTAAAAATGTTCTTTTCTTGTTTAAATAATTATAACTTGCCAAAAAAAAAAAAAAAATCCATTTTCATAAAAAAAAATGATCTGCTAACGACATCTTATTATGATTGAATTTTATCTATTTTTTAAAGGATATTTCCCTCAATACATTATTTTCTTTATAACAGACTAAGGATGAATTCACACGCGTTCGAAACGTTTCTGATATAATAAGATGTAAGCCCAATTTTTGGACTGTAATTTTTGTCTTCTTATAAACAGTATTACTTACTAATACTTTACAGACCAAACACACACGAAATATTTTTAGAAAAAACAATTCTTAGACTTCATAAAGTCTGCGGTTTTTAAATCTAGATTTGAAGTCAAGCTTATGTCCATTTCCCTTGGTCTTCTGATGCAAATTTTGGTCCAGCTATTTCAACTTCGAGTTTCTGATAAAATTTTCCAAAGATGTTTCTTCAAACTGCTACTTATTTTTTTTAATCTCGCTTTCTCACTCTTGATACTTTGGAGAAATCTTACGCGCTAGTCTGAGTTGACTTGCATGTATATTAAATAATTTAAAGTTGGAAAAAACGTTAAAGAACGTGTTGCAAATAAATAAGGGATTGAAAGGTCCCGCCATGCAGCGAATGAAATTATCATTTATACAGGCTTCTGGAACTTGGACGTCCTAAAATTTATAAGAATCATTTGGTTTCACTGATATAAACCAGTCCAAGACCTCCTGGAATGTTGCTACTAACAACATTGTTTCTTAAACCACACAAACTCTGATGAGAACATACATTCTCTTTAGGAAATACATTTTTTTAAAAAAACTTAGAATGGTCGTAGTTGTGAGATGACTTCAAGGTTAGGCAAATTCAGTGTATTAAAATATATACAGCTCCCCTGGGATCACAATATTCTCAGGGAATGTTTCAAACCAAATTGATAGGCCTAACACTCGTTTTGTACTAATTATCTTTTTGACCATCGCTTTGTATCGCTATAGAAAACGCAAAAAAAAAATCCATTGAGAATATCCCAATTGGGGTCTGAAACACAGCAAACAGAAGACACAATATTTGGTATTTGGCCAATCATTTTAAATATCTCAGACTTTTCATCCAATTAATTGGGAACTAGAGACCTGGAAACGCAAAACCGACTGGAACTTGGCGAGGGCTTTGATTTCTATTTTGTGGTCCAGTCCAGTTCGCTTGGAGTTTAAGAAAAGATTGTAAAAAACCTTTCATGTATGGTTCGGAATGTTGGGGGCAGTTACTACTGGGTAAGCGAGCACTCTTTTGGCAAAGGAAATGGATCTCTAAAGGCACAACATTGAAATTCATTGAAGGAGGAAATAATACAACGACGTCTGCACTCTTTACCAAAAGCAGTCCCTCTTTAAATCGGAAAATTAGACATGATAATTCTCTGATCTCGTAGTCTACCCACGATAAGTACCTAGGCCTAACTTTGGACAACAAACTGACCTTCACTACTCCACGTTCAGGACAAAGTAGACGCAGGCAAACTGGACTACAAGACTATTATTTCCTCTACTCTCACGTGATTCCAAAATGATTGTGACCAACAAACTCCTCCTTTGGTCATTAGGCCGATGTTGCTGTCCACCTGGAGTCCTGACTTGTTGTAGCAACATCAAGAAACTCAAGAGAAATCAGAACAAATTTCTCTGACTCTCCACGACGCACTAGAATTGACTCACTCCACGAGACTGCATCCATTATTCCCTGGTACACTCCTATATCCAATATCGTCTGCTGAAACTCCTTTCCATCCTAGACTGTCATCCTAATCCACTCTGCCGCGACATAGCTCCTACAGTTCCTTCTATACCCTACAGGCACAAAAGACTCAAACACATCCTTCTCTAACTTTCAACGCTAGCTGCAGGTTTTTCCTTTCTTTTTCCCTGCCTTCTTATCCAACACCTTAACCTTTCTTGTTATCCTCACTTGTTATGAAGGTTAAAATGTTTTGTTATTTTATTGTTATAAATATTCGAATATTTATTTTTTTTGTACATATTTAGTGTAAAAAAGATTCATTCTACGTCGTCTGTAAAGAAAAAATAACTACCAGTATTACATTGAGACACTAGTAAGTAATGTATGACCACGTCGTGACGAGAGATGGCCCAGAAAAATGTCTACCAGCTGAAGGAGATAAGACAGCGTTGGAGACTAAGAACAGTAGATGGATGAAATCGTGAAGAAGATGATGATTAGACCTCAACATGTGGAATATAAGGGACTTTATTTTGGGCAACTGGATTCACTAATTGGTGTAAACTCAGATACAAAAAAGAAGTTATTTCTAAACTAGAATGATGTAAGTCTGGACCTAAAATAAAGGGGAATCGTAAATGTGTTTTTGCATTATCTGTTTTGATCTTTCTCAAAATTCAATAATGGTTGATCAGTGGCGCTGAGTCTATGGGGCGGATACTTGAACAGAATCCAAAAATTCAGGTTTATACAATCATTGTCTCGAACTTTTGTAGAGATACTACAGAATTGCTAAAGTAAAAATCATGTAACTAAGTGCCAAAACAAGAAAATGTTAGCTAAGATAATGAGTAAGATAATGTGAAAAATTCTAAAGTTTGGACTTTTCAGTTTGTTTTGGTACATTTCGAATAGATTTCCTAAAATTTAAATGTACAATAACGATAAATAAAATCCTGCTCTATAATAAAAACTGTTTTATATTAAAGACAAGATTTCTGTGATTCTTTTTTTCCAAATGGAAAGTCTGCAGTTTTTGTCTTTAGAAATTACAGTTAACTTCCTAAAAGTAAAAAATAAAAACTTTTATGCTGTTAAAAACGGTTTTGGACAGAGGTATTCATCCCAACTAAAACCAGCTTATCTTAAAGCCACCATCTTCCAGGAGACCCTAGCTTGGTCATTACTGCCACATTGGACAGCTTTCATCATTCATGGACGGCTTCATCCTCCTGCTGTTAATTTCTTCTGCATCCTCACTTTATTTCCTTATAGATCCTGTCTCCTTTTTCTTCTCAAATGTTTGGCTATTATTCTAAAATGTTATGTTTATTTAAACTGAAAAGTAGTTTTTTTGAAAAAGATTTCTTGAACTTTTAGTTACTTATGATCCTATTAACATTTTTCCTAAGTGTACAGATTCACTGTCACTGCTCCTTAAAAGATGATAAAGATTATCACTACATTATAAACTACTGAGTTAATATAAATAAAATCTAATTATATATTACGGGAATCAACGCTATCGTACTTTGGGATTCGATGAAGCTTTTGAATTCCCATCGAATCCAGTTTCTCTTTAATTACGAATTCCGAGAAAGATTGTTAACTAACCAAGCCTGCATAATTCTGAAATTCCTTTGAAATATTTTATGACATCTACACAATTACTGAAATTTATAAAGTAGAACGCCTTAAGCAAAAACTTTTATTGTTATCCTGAATCTTGAAAAGTATAATGTGTTGTTCCTTGGCCAAGAACGTTTTGTCTTATACATGACTATATTGTGTTGTTTCTAAGGCTAAGCTGGGAATTAAGATCCCAGAAGATGTTGTTAATCTGGGGTTCATGTTTCAGGATTTATAAATTCCATGGACTTTATCGGAGAGTGAGTTGTAAGAGGGCTCCTAGAATGGGAGTTAGTTAGAATTACCACTTAGCTGAATTCCTTACCTGCATTACTTAGTTTTGATCTACTCCAAATCTAGATTTGTAGATATTCTCTAGATCTCTAAGGACTAAGGAGTTTGTACTCCCTTCAGCTTAATATAAAATTTGCTTAACTGAGTTTTAATGAGATAATGATCCCATTATTCTAAATATATTTACTAGAGAGCTCTGCACAAGATGCGAGAGTCCTTTGTTGGTATCTGGTTTGTCCCTACTGTTTTCAGAGATAATGAGGGAGGTCTTCAATTAGTGAAGTATCTAAAAATACCTAGATTATTCCAAGGTGGAGAGGCGGTAAGGTAGGACCTTGTTTGAACATGCATGTAAAAATATTAAAGTTACTATAATTAAAATCTTAGGCATGTAAGGAAAAAGAAGGAATAGAAAATTTTTAAATAAATATAATAATATAATAAAACTAATTGGAACGCTCCAGGGTATTTACATTAATGAGCTGGAACTACTCTTCTGTTTTAGGGGAACCTTTTTTGCCCCTCTTATTTTAATCTGTCCATCAATATTCTCTTTTGTTGGTATTTTTGTTTTTTGTTTATATATATAGTCTTTTCTCCCTGCATGTATTTGACGAGGTGGCGTTGAGACCTAACTAAGATCAGTAGTGAAGATGCGGTGAACCTGTTAGGAGAATGTGGTCCTAAACAACCGTTTGGGGCCCAGTTCTCTCCTACAGATACTTTAGTGCCGGTCTCTGTCCGTCCGTATATACATATATCTGTGTGTGCATATGTGTTCAAACCTTTCGCTAGTTAATGGATCACTGTTCCACAGCCTTTTAGATTCCACACTGTTCGATTTATATTGTTTTGCAGTAGTAGTAGCCTTTTCCATTGCCGGAAACCCGGCCGGCGGCCACGTACTCATTTCCCTTCTTCCTGTAGTTACAGTAGTTGCGCATTAACTGCACCACACTTTTCACTACCCTCTCTCTCGACGTTATGCTTTATTTTCCTGCAGAATAATATTAATAATAAACGGCGCGTGTTCAACATATCTAGTGGGTGTGCATAATTACCCCTGTGTGTGACAGTGGCAAACCTCTGGGAGTGGCCAATTCTCATTGGTTCTAACTAGCGCCATCTTGCTTTTAAAAAGCTCATTATGTATTACCTAGTTAACTAGTGTATATTGTAATTTTTTTAATTAATATATTACCCGCACAGAGCAGGCCGCCTGTGACTGGTTGGCCTTCATCTGGGGAAATAAGTAACCACTTTTGATGTACTGGATTAGCAATGGCCTGCACTTAGTAAATAAATATGTCGCTTCTTAAAACTAATTTCCTTGTTTACCCTTAATCTATTTATTTCTACTCACAGTGAGTAGTTTGGTTAATTAATGGTTCGTTCCATAAAATATTGCTTGTAATTCAACCACAACACACTTCATAATATGAGCAATTAACTCACCTCAGGACTTAGTAGTAATTGTTTACAAGAAATTAACGAAGCTATGAATCAAGGTAAGAAATTGTAGTTATATAAATGTAGTCTCAGTTTGAAATGTCCATTTTAAGTGGACAGTTAGTCGATGGATGAACTATTATTTAATTTTCTTTTTTTTTTAATATGCGCTAAAATTTAAAAGTAATTTATTAAAGAAACTTGTCAACAAATGCGGAAAGATATCAATGTCTCATTGATAGATAAATAATTAATTACTTCTGAATACTAAAGCATTATTGGTGCTGATTTTTTTTTTAATTTATTTATTTATTTTGTAATTTACAATTTGTATAAATATATACAATAAGTAAATAGGAGGTGAATGAGATGAACTGGAGCGGGAAGAGCAGGAGGAGAGAAGCTACCCAGCGGTAGCACTCTCTAGATGAGAGAGGGGAATGGTGAGGAGGAGAATATGAGTAGGAGAGAGTATAGATTTAGTTCTTCAGACTGTAAGGAAGTCGTGGGGCCACTGGCGATTCAGTCGGCGAGGAGTATTAGGGATGTCAGAGGAAGCGAGAGACAGTACAAGAGGATTAGAGCTAGTCGAGAGAGTAGTACGGAATTTTTGGGATTTAGTCTCGGCGAGTTGGTGTATGAAGGGAATGTTGAGGTGGGTGTGAAGAGTGAGGTTAGTCACAGTAGAAAGGTGCGTCAGCTATCTGTCGGAGGAGTTTTGACTGAAATGTCTGTGCAGTCCGTAGGTTTGTAGGTATGGCTGAACCCCACGGCTCTAGTCCGTAAGTCCACATAGGTTTGAGGATAGTGTTGTATGTTAAACGGTTAAGTTAAATGGGTATTTTGGAGTGTCGTCCAAGTAGTCTGTAAAGCAGTTTCGCACGTTTTGACATTGCTTGTCTTTTAAGTCTAGTGTGTGGGTTCCGTTCGTCTATGTAGAGCCCAAGGTAGCGTACCAGATCTGTACCAAGGAAAAGGATTGCTGTTGAAGAGGGGCAGGTGGACAGGAGCCCCGCCGGAGAGTGGTGCAGAATGTAAAAAATGCATACAATTTTATTATCCGCTTTTCAGACACTTATCTACGGAGTACAAACAAATTTTGAAGTAGATACAGTACAACCTCGATTAACCGGCCCTCGGTTAACCGGGATTCGGGTTAACCGGGATCATGTTGAGCCATCATAAGAACACCTGGATCGGCGCCGAAACAAAAGTTAATTTTCGGTGGCGACAGGAAAATTTTTTGTCTTCCGATGTAACATAATTGTAGGCGTGGCAGCAACTCTTTTATACCTGATTTTCTTGAAGGGTCATTATGTAAGTATGTAATGATCACCCAGGAATATCCCTGGATGCAGCATCGAATTCAGTTGCTGAATTGATTGAATTTTTTCACGATAAGGACATTCCAACCAGTGACAAAGTTGTGCTTTTTAAATTGCGTACACTCATCAGAGAGTGGTCGTTTGATAAAGAAAAAAGCAAACAACACTTAAAAATTATTTTTCAAGAAGTTGAACAGCAAAAAATTAAAAAAAAATGAAAAAATTTAAAAAAAAAATATGTATGTAAAAAATAAAAAAGAAGGATTGCCGTCTAAGATAGGAGTTGATCTCTGGGACGAAACAGTAATGTATTACTGTGTAATACTGTGTATTCGGTTTAACCGGGATTTCAGTTTTCCGAGGTGGGTATAGCCGGAGGTCAGCCCGGTTAATCGAGGTTCTACTGTATTTTATTTATTTTTTGTTGATACAAATTAAAGAAGAGATTCAGATAGAGAATTTTAGATTTTACGATCGTATACAACCGGATATTTCCAAACCTCGTTGTTCGATGTGCGTACACCTCGTACAAAGTAATCTTAACAACGCGCGCACTTGCTTACTGCACTAAACTTGCTTGGATCGTCTAGTGCAAAGTAAGTATTTAGCAGAGTATATAAGCTTGGCAAAGTAAGAATGCTTGTACGTGGAAATCGTTCGTGACTGCCTTGTACCTTTTCTTATTCTGCACATTGTTATTCTCTGCAGCTGCTTGAATGCTTCAGTCGCCAGTGATACACATACTTCCAGGTACCAGTCTATCAGATTCGAAATACGTAGCTAGCCTTGGTTTGTTTCAACTCTTGGTTTGAGATCACTTTATATTTTATTTATTTATTTTTTGGTTAAAGACAATTCCTAAGGAATCATATCCCCAATGCCTAAAGTCCAAGATTTCCTATCTTCTCAAAGTCTCCCTTGCCGAAGACCTCTAGAGGCCATTCCCTAATCCAAGTTTTCCTAGGCCTTCCTTTCCTTCACCTTTCGCTAGGAATGAAATCTATGATTTTCCTAAGCCATCTCTCACCACTCATTCGCATCACGTGGCCGTACCATTCAAAATGTTGTTTTGTATTCCAACATGTCTTCGGATTTCCAGATTAGGCACGTGCCATATCTTGGATACCCCACAGCTTCTTCTCCAGATATCAATTTGGCCAGTAGCCTGTCTTCCAATATCTTCGTTAGGCTCCAAGTTTCTGCCGCGGAGAGGGTTATATTCGCCAGAAAACTTGGCAGAGCCTTTTTTTTAATCTCCATACGGATAGATCTACTCCAAAGTACCGAGTTCAATAATTGGATAGCTCGCTTTCCCTTTACAATTTTCTTTTGGATATCCACTTCTAAAGACCCAGAAGCTGATAACCAGGCAACCAGGTACTTAAACTCGCTACACGGATGCAGCTGCCAATCATGCACAATCAGGGACTTAATTTCTTATCACTTAATGCGATGCTTAATCCCTTAGTGCTTACCGGATTTATTTGAATTTGATTCTTTTAAAAGCTCTAATTACTTTTCCAAAAAATTGGAAAGAACTGTTTTTGTAACTTTCTTACAACAGGCTAACGAATTCATGCCACTACGCCCAAACTAGACTGTTATTAAATGGTATGGGAGTCTTCAGGGGCGCAGGCGCTACGGTAGCAGGTTAGAAGCGAGGTCCTCGAAACAATTATATGTTGTGGTATTGGGTTCAGTTTCTGGTTCTAGGCCTTGGATTTTATTTGATGATTATTATGAGAAATTATTAGTAAAGTATGTTTGCTAGTTGCCTCCTTCAACAAAACCTTATTTGATAATTAGACTTGGAGTTCGCTTTACGTACTTTTGCTCTTCAGGGGGGTGGGATAGGGTAGCCGTACCTCGCTAGAGCTCTAGACGGATTGTTAATGATAAACAGAATAAAAAAGAACCGTGGAGAACTTAGGAATGATCGTCTTTTAAATTCAAATGTAAATTCTTCTTATTTTGAAGAAAGCAAACAGAGCTGGACTTGTGCAATATGCAACTTCAATTCAAGAATATACTTTAATGTAAATCTCATCTTTTGAGAACAATAATTAGAGGTCAGACAACTTTCTATTGATGTGTCCTATATATTAATGAACATGAATTGAATCTTTTATTCGCACTGCATCTTTCTCGATGAATTAGGAATTAGCACTCTGGTTAGCGTCGTAGATTCACACTCTAAGATTGCAGTTTAGAATCCAGCTACCAGCCTTTTTCCCTACCTAGGAGTTTCTTTTAGCTCACTCCCTGATGATGCAAGTGTTGTCTGTAACGAGAGAACTTTGCCCGGAGTGCACTGAAAAAAATCTTTGGTCGCCAATCTCCTCAGACGCTGTAAATTGAAAAGTTAAAGGAGATGCAGTATGAATCTAGGTTGTGATTTTTTACTTTCGTTCGATTTGTTTAAAAGAAAATATTTATACAAAACTGTATTATTTATGTATTTATTCATGTAGAATGATTCTTGTAATGGCTGAACTAGATTGGCAAGTGCCTTTTCTTGAAATTATGAATAACGAAATAAGGTTACGATAATTAATGCAAGGAATTACTTTTGCCAATACTGAGAGAAATTGCATTATCAATTCAGAATTAAGTAAAGTGAATGCATTAAATAAGCTAGTTTTTCTTAAATATAAGTAATATTTGTTTTTCCACTATTATTTACATATAATTACATCGCTAGCATCAATGACAGATTTGTCACTGATTTATAAGGGTACCCGACCCTTTTTCTTTGGTTTTTGTTAGAGAACCAAGAATCTGTGTGCCCTTTAGAATTGACACCGCAGTTCAAAATACTTACTTAACCTATAATCTCCTTCAGTATCATCGCAAATCGTTCTCAGAGTTAGTAAGGAAACAATATATCTTTTTTCATTATTATTCTCAGCAGGAAATGCAATTTTTTCAAGTCACCAAAATTTGGAATACAGAATTTGATGATTGCTTGTTCAGTTATCTAGTTAATTTGGGTAGAGAATCTCGTAGCTTCCTCTTCAAAACTTTCGATGTATAATCATCGCAAAATTTTAGTAACATTATTTTCCAATCGATGAAATCATCAGATTAGAAAATTATCCACAAAATAAATGTGTAAAATAAGAACTAATAATGTAAAATTTCAACTTATTCTTCACAATCAAAACATTTCAAATTTGCATAGAATGTTGCTATTTGTATTCAAATTTTTAGAAATGCCACCCAGTTACATGTACATTGTAGATATGTGGCACGTTATATCTACATATTATGTATCTTTTTATCCTTTATCGTAAAAAAAAAAAACTGCAGAAATATCTATGTATATAGCATACATTTGTTATTTACTTATCTTTTATTAATTGTCTATTTTTATTTAACATCAGAAGGCTCCATGGAAATGATTTTACTGGGATAACACTTCAACGATGAAAATTATTTGAATTCACAATATTTTATTGCGAGCCCCGATGTCATTGATGCAAGAGCGATGAAATTGTGTATAAAGTACGAGGGTCGTTTGAAAAGTCCGTGCAAAGTCAGAGAGATAGCACCACTGGCGCGTATCGAGGTTATGTTTAGTTAGTAGCATCTCTTGGAAGAACACACACCAAGTTTCAGCCAGATCGGTCTATTTCTTTGTGTTTGGCATTCGTTTGAATCGAGGAAGTCGAGTGATTTTCAAAAAATGGACGAAAAAGAATTTCGTGTGTTGATTAAACACTACTTTATGAAAGGCAAAACGCCTCAGGAGACTAAAGAGAAGCTTGATAAACATTATGGTGACTCTGCACCTTCGATTAGAACAGTTTACAAGTGGTTTGAAAATTTTCGGAGTGGCCTTATGGTCACAAGTGACGCTGAACGTTCTGGACGCCCTGTTGAGGTTACTACTCCAGAAATCATTGATAAAATCCATGATATGGTGATGGATGACTGAAGAGTGAAGGTGCGTGAGATTGCTAGTGCTGTGGGCATCTCGAATGAACGGGTACATAATATTTTGCATCAACATTTGGACATGACAAAGCTATACGCAAGATGGGTGCCGCGATTGCTCACGTTTGACCAAAAACGAAATCGTGTGAAGTGTTGCAACGACGGTTTGCAGCTGTTCCAGAAGAATCCGCAGTACTTTAAGCGTCGTTTCGTCACTTTGGATGAAACATGGATACATCACTACACTCCTGAGACCAAAGAACAATCTAAACAATGGGTTACCAAGGGGGAATCTGCGCCAAAAAAGGCGAAGACCGTTCCTTCGGCCGGAAAGGTTATGGCGACTGTCTTTTGGGATTCGCAAGGAATAATCCTCATCGACTATCTGTAAAAGGGTAAAACTATTACAGGTGCATATTATTCATCGTTATTGGACCGTTTGAAAACCGAGCTGCAAGAAAAACGCCCACGATTGGCCCACAAAAAAGTGCTTTTCCATCATGACAACGCACCAGCTCACACCTCAGCAGTTGTGGTCGCAAAATTAATGGAAATAGGGTTCCAACTCGTTTCACATCCCCCCTATTCTCCAGACTTGGCTCCCTCGGACTACTATTTCTTCCCCAATATGAAGAAATGGCTGGCGGGAAAAAGATTTTATTCAAACGAGGAGGTGATTGCAGAAACGAATGGCTATTTTTCAGACTTGGATAAATCCTATTATTCGGAAGGGATCAACAAACTAGAGCAGCGTTGGACGAAGTGTATAAGCCTAAAAGGAGACTATGTTGAAAAATAAAAAAGGTTTACCCCAAAAAATTAAGTAGTTTTTATTTTTGCACGGACTTTTCAAACGACCCTCGTATTTATCAATATTTCAGATATTTAACGTAGCCTCTTTGCACCTAAAACATACAAATCTCTGAATTATTACGGCAACTTTTCAGTTACATCTACAATCTGGTGAAAACGTAAAATTTGCTTTATTTTCTCCCACTTTTGGTTCATTGATTGAGCCGTTCAATGCACAACTCGATTAACTCCATAAAACCAAAAAAGTGAAGAAATGCTATGAAATAATGTACATTGTTTTTTGTAATTCCGATTATAAAAATCCAAATAAATTTACCGTTATCATTCAGCGCCTGCTACTGAATTTGAGATGAATTATTGTTACGATTTACATTGGAGCACGGAGTTGCTCAAAATGGCTTCTGAAATAAATTATTTATTATACAATGGCCCAAAAAATTTGTTGTCGCTTAATGGTGGAATTTATTATTTGGGAAATTTATGATAAATATAAAAAGCTATGAGTGAACCAAGTGTTTTGACATTTAAATTGAAGATATTTCAAAAAGTGCAGTTAATTGATTTGAAGCAGTGAACGGCTCCATATTAGGAAGTAAAAAAAAATAACAAAATATAACAATAACTGCACGCGAACAATAACGCGAAGCATTCTTTTACAGAACTGTTGTTTTGTTTTGTTTCAGGTAGGTGTTATTTCTCTCGTTAGGAGTAGTAGCTTTTCGATCCAATTTTGGTGTAAGTATTAAATAATATTTTTGTTACCATATTAAGGAAATTAAAAAAAAAGAAAAAGTCAGTTCTGAACACAAACACGACAATATCTTATTTAAATCCTTAAATTTCCTAAAATGTGAATCTTCTTCAGATTGAAACTTCAAAATTTTATTTTTTTGAACATTATGCAGTTTATTGAGTGCTGTTAATCTGTTATTTGGTAACTGATTCGTTAATCCGAAAAGATTAGCTTTGTTTCGAACTGTAATTATTAATACCGTCAAGTAATTCGGACGGAAAATCGTGTAAAAGCTCAACTTTGTAATAAGCTTGTAATAGAATATGGGTAACCAGTCAAATTTTGTATTGAAAATATTTTAGCGGTTTGAAAAACGATATTAGTGTTTAAAATATTAAAAAAACATGTTAAATTATCGACAACTTTTAGCCATCAAAGCTGTCTCAATCACTTTGTCACAATATGTGCATTTTTTAATATTTGTATATAAACATTTTGGCCTTGGCAATCTTATACATAAATTATTTGGTAAAATTTGAAGATAAACGATAAAAAAAAAAAATTCTTATCAAATTTAATAATTATTCTACCGGTTTTATTGTCATTTACATATTAAAAAATATGTCAGCAAGCGTTAACAGAAGACCTTAGAAATACGAGCAGTTTGTGCCCACGCTTCAGGTAACCTGTTCTCTACAGTTGAATACCTCCTTGTCTCAACTGTTGAATATATAATCGGTGAATAAATAACATTTTTAGGAAATAAACCCGCGAAAAATTTATCGGCATCATTGATCTTGTGGTGAGGTTCCGATTGAGACAAGGGTAGCTCTGCAACATAACAATCACACAGCTGGTTTTGAAATAAACAGAGCTAGTCAGCAGAGTTCCGAATTATTGAAACACTCAATTGTATATTGCATTCAGACCTCGCAATGCATTTATTAATTATAATACACTGAGTAATGCACTTCTAGCTATAATATGGACGATAAATTTTAAACCTCTTTAAACCTTCCACTATCAGCCCACTGCAACTGTACGATTTAAAATTCTATGGGCAAGGGTTGATGATCTTTTCTAAGACTCCAATCAGACACTCTTAGCTATTGGCTCTCTATTCTGAAACAGTCCATTCTCGCTACTCGAATTTAGACATTCAACAACCGTCTTCTCGTTACAGTTCACCAGATAACTTTATACAAATCCCCTCCTCAGACGAACTCTCAACACCCATAACTGATTTGTAAGCAACCTATCGACCTAACTAGCTTCCATCTCAGGATGGTTATCGTTCGTGTCATTCAGGCTCCATGTGTGAGGTACATATTGCACCATTCTTTGTTTCTCTTATGTCTTTTGCTCGTTGCATAAGTTGCCGAATAAAATGAAGAAATGGGAATAAAAGATATGGAAGTTAGAGGTAAGAAACACTACTTTGCGTGAATGGTATTGGATTCGATTCCCGGCTCTTAGCGTGGGACTCAATTTGATCCATTAATATGAATACATTTGAGATATCTACTTCCTCAACCCCTGAGTAATTGGACGGAAACTCTACTTAAACAAAAAAGTACACATATATATATTTTAATTTTTTTTAATCTACTTCATTTAACATCTTCATTATTGCATTATTATCTTCGTTATTGCACTTTCAAGAATCTTCGTTGTCATCAGACTACACTTAATTTGTCGTTAACTGCATTTCTTAATCACATTTAATGGCCCCCTTATGTGTGTAATATATGTAATTATTTTCAACTTCCGTCCAATCAATTTAAAATTTAAACCCATAATGATGAACCGAAAGTGTAAAAAAAACTTTCATTATTTGCAATATTAATTGGTTTCATTAAAATAATAATGCATTCCCACCTGCACTTAAATAAACTCTATTGCATCATTAGAGCTGCAGTTGATGATAACTCTTGTCTTGACTTCAGCCCAATGATTGGCATACTACGTAGAAATTTCATGTTCGAATCCAGCTGCTGGCCCTTAGATTTCTTCTGCGGAGGAGCTTCTTACAGCTCACTGTTCAGGTTTAGTCTTATTTTTTACGTTAGAACACTGTTTGCAACAATAACCTTACAATTAAATAAATAATAATAAAATATTATTGGCATTAAAGTAGTTACATTTAAACTAGTGTTTGTTTTCAGTATTTAATTAGAAAAAGCAATTCATATCTGCTTTGAAAATATTTGTCGAAATGTTTGTATTTATACAGGGTGATCCATTTAAAACGCACCAATCGCTAATAACGTTTTAGGAAAGCGGAATTCCGAAAAAGCCCACGAAGTAATGATTGTGGGTGAATCAGGATAAATTTGTTTTATCATCAAATAAAAACAATCATCACATCATTTTAATGCACCCAGAATGCAAGACTTCTTGACCTATGATTGCGGTAAGAATGTCTTGCCAGGGAGGGGCGGATGTTGGTCTAGTGGTCAAGAGCGTGGTTTTATAAGTGGGAGATCCCCAGTTCAAATCCCGCAGGTGCAGTCATTCACAATACTTAATACATCATAACACTTTTTTAAATAAAATTTAGTCATACGTGGGATTCGAATTGGGGACCTCCCATTTACAAAGCCACGCTCTTGACCACTAGACCAATACCCGCTCATCCCTGGCAAGATATTCTTACTGTAATCATAGGTCAAGAAGTCTTGCATACTGGGTACATTAACATGATGTGATGATTGCTTTTATTTGATGATAAAACAAATTTATCCTGATTCACCCACAACCATTACATTACACTACATTTTTTAAAATCATCAGTTATTATTATTTTTTTACTTTGCGTCACCAATAACATTTTCTGCAGTCAGAGGACCTCCCAAAACGTGTATTTCCGGTGGAAAATTAATATCGAAAACCTTACTCGAATAGATAAAATTGTAACTTTAATCTTAAATATCTCAACTAGTATTAGGGATATCAAAACGGAGTTAACGTCATTTTTCACAGTTTTTTATGAAGTTTTCATTATCATTGTCAAAACCAGTGGTCCTTACGAAACCCCAATCGGGTTTTTGGCCGTAACTCCGCCAAAAATAAAGATACAGCATCGGGGGTGGAAAATTTGAAAACTAAACCAAAAAAAAACATATAGTTTACTTAATGAGTTTTTTCGGGATTCCGCTTTCCTAAAAAGTTATTAGCGATTGGTGCGTTTTACATGGATCACCCTGTATATTATGGACAAAAAAACTGTCTTTTTATTTGACTAATCTTCAACAATTTCAAAAATATAATCTCTAAATTATATTCTGTTGACACAATTTGTTTTAAGTTGTAGAAAATTGCACGAAGTTGCAGCACTTGTTTGTTCTGCTTGGTCATCGTTGCTGTAAAAATTTCTTTAATGATTAATTGTGCATACAGATATAATGAACATTGATGGAGACAACTATTACAGTTTTATCTAAGAATTTTTCTTATTCTTTTTTTTTTTTTTTCCTTAAGACAAGTCTACCAACTCTACTTTTATGCTCACTTATACTTACAAATTTGCTTTTTTTTTTCTTTTTTTATGTAAGCATACATAAAATACTTGAGAAACTGGTCTATAAGTCCTGTTACAAGTCAAAGAAAATATTAAAAGTTGCATTTAAAATTGAATAATTTCTATAAAATGATAAGTTGAAGTTGTAAAGAGAGCTAAGCTATGTGGGTAATTATGGATTAAATAAAACTTGAGCATCCGTCTGACAAGTTATCTACATTTTCTTTATATTTCCTTGTAAATTTTAATTATTCCAATTATTTACTTTCCTTTACATAACAATTTACATAATACATAAATATATATATTTACTTTTCCTTAATTTATGTAAGTAAAATATTGCGATAACTTAAAATTTTCTAATATCCAGTTTACTAAAATATTTTTAGAAAATTACCTGCGTGTTCGTGTTTATGGTGCATAATAACTCAAAAACTGAAGGTCATAAGAAGTTGATACTTTATACTTTGGGTTTTGTAGAAGTTGTGGGTTTGTAGGGTACCCCCTAAAGTATAATGTAGCTCTGGTTAAAAAGGTAAGGGGTAAGTTTAAGTTAAGTGTAGTGACTGATTGTTAATTTTTATCGATTCTTTATTCCATCGGGAAATGAGAAAACGATGTATCAATTTCAATACGAAAAAAGAAAAAAAAAAAAGCCCAGAAAACTTATTCTTAAATCTTCAAATGTTTCTTGGAACACCCACACTAGACTAAAAAGAACGGAACTAAACAGACGCTGTCGACTCTTAGACGATAGATCAAAACTCTCTCTAGACAACAAAAGACTGATTTATACTTCTATTTTGAAACCCATCTGGGCGTATGGAATAGAACTGTGGGGTTCAACCAAACGCTCCAATCTCCAAAGGATTCAATCCCTACAATCTAAAATACTTCGAACTATTGTAAAAAGCTCCATATTATGTCTCCAACCAGGACTATACACACTGATCTTAACATTCCTTTTGTCACACAAGTCGCTAAGATGCAGAAAACTCCACTTCAACCTGCGATCTTATATAAATCCTCTAGCTCAAAATCTTTCTTCTAGAACTCTTCTTGTTAACCCGTACAAGGCGTCTTAAAAGACAGTGTCCTCGTGATCTCCTCTCTAGTGAAGAGAGCGACTAACAGTCTGATGTTTTGGAGTGTTACCACTGGGTAACTTTTCCACTCGTTTGCGTCATTTGTAACTCTGTTTTCATTGTTACTTATAGCGCCAACGCGCTGATTGTAACAAAAATAAACGCCAAAAATAATCTTCAAAGAACTTAATTATTGTTTTTAAATATTTTTAATCTTCAAAAATAAATAAATGAACCGAAAACAGACTCCATTTTCTATGTCTTGACATAATCTACCTTAAAAATTACTTGATGGAACTGTAATTTAACTAATTGATGTAGATCTTGTAGAAGGAACTGAATTAAGGAATTTAAGAAAAGAATACTTTCACCCTTGTTTACCTATGCAAGGAGCCATTTTGAAGTGAAGTATTCATTTTTGCTATTCCCAAGTCCAGCTTTTCAGCTCGTTTTTGTCCATAAATTTATATTTTTGTTGAGAGAAAACAAATTGTTTTAATTAGATTTTACCATAAAATGGAAGCCATCAGAACGAAAAAGTGATGAAATTGACGCATCATGTTCTTATACTTTACGTTTCAAAAAATAGAATTGATGAAAATTAATGATTAAATAGCCAAAATACAGCTCATTCATAATACAAATCAAAAATACCTTCTTTGTTTTTTACAAACTTTGGGCTGAAATCACGAGATCCTAACCTAACACTGTGCCTTCTACTTTGTCAAAAATAATTCAGCAATACAAAGCGTCAATTAAATATTCTCAAATCTCTGTGTAAAGACCGTGAATGAGTAATTGTTTTACACCACATTTCGGTTGCTTTTTCTTCATAAAATAAATCAGATGTCTGATGGTTTTATCAGTTACCACATAAAACTATAAGAAAATTATTATTTTTATAAAATATTAATGTCTTTAACCTTATATAAATTTAATATAGGCGTAAATGAATGGAATGCATCGCTAGATGCATGAAGGTACTAATTTATGGATGCAGGTTAACTATTATGAGAGCTAGGTTAGGTTTATGAAGAGGAGCAATGTTTAAAGCGCCCTCTCCCTCCTTCAATTATTTATCTATTTCCTTTTTGCTTGCTTCTCTCCGCTGTCATGCCAGGAAAATATAATTACAATAATCACAGTAATTAAAAAAAATAAAAACTATGAGAGTAGCGCATGTGCACAAGTGTTAGTACTAGATTTGAGTAGTTTGTATTAATTACATACATTACGCGGCGTTAAATGTATGGCTGGTAATCTTGTTCCGACGTTTCTAGATGTCTAGTTAAATAGTCTCGTGCTGGTATACTTATAAGCTGTTGAAGTTATCCAATACAAACAGCTCCGGTTTGATGTGCTGAATTAGGCTGTGCCTACTGAGATGGATCTACTAGCAATCTACAAGACGATCTTAAGGCAAAAGGTGAACGTTTGCATTGAGAGTTAGGTTTTAAGTTGAAGAATGATGAAAGGGCATTCAATTATTTTGAAAAAGATAGGATTGTGAACATTTTATAGGTTGGTAAAAGGATTGGGGAGAAAATGGAGTGCTGCTCGTTCTGGAGTTCGAGGAAACTGATTTGTTCTCATGAACTAAAAGGGACAATAAGTCGAAGGATCGCGTGGACTGGAAAAGGTTCTGAATAGTTCTTACAGGACGTGAAGCTTTTTTTATGGCATCACGAAGTTAAGAGTTATCCGAGATGCAGCCTCTGAAGAATGGGTGACCGCATAACAAGTTGCTGTGATATTGGTGAGGCGGGAAACCCCAAGCAATAAAAGGCTGCTGAACAAGTTTATCAGCAGCTACTTGCTAAACTTACAAAAGCTTAACTCCAGCAAAAGCCGGGTGGGTTCATTTTAGGCTTTGATCTTTGGTCTTTTCACGGATTTGAGGCCAGAGACTGGCCTACTTTATCATACTTTCATTTCTAGTCAAGTTTCGTGCAAGTTTACTACCATTGAAGAACCATTGTCCTCTGCAAATTGCATCCTTGGCCAAGATTAAGTTGTCTTGAGGTCTTGAAGAACAATTTTTTAGCAGAATTGACTTGAGAAGTTGTCAATCTAGTACCTTACCAAGATCAGTGGAGCAGGATTTACTGAGCAGCCTGAGCTCCTCAAAGAACTATAGCGTCATCGCATAGTAACCAAAATTAACGTAAGAAGACAAGCACCCTTTTTGGTAGTGAAAGGGCTAGAGTCGGCTTGACCGACTATTTGTAGTTTTCAGCAAAACGACTCTTCCTATATACAGGGTGTATGCGGAGGAATGGTCGCAACTTCGGGAGGTGATTCAGCAGCTCAAATGCAACAAAAAATATTCTCTTCACTTTGGCCTGATTCTCAATAGTGTCCAAGATATTTGCATTTTTAACTTTTCCGTCGATATTTGCGTTTTCCACCATAAAAACGGTCGTAACATTTCTATCCTTTATCCTATAACAAATCTGCTTATTCCAAACGAAAGAGCGTTAAATTTCTTATAAATTTGCTCAATACCGAGCCTCAAAACGTTTCTTATAACAATGAAATTTTTACTTTAATGTCTAAAAAATTCTTTCTCGATGATTTTTGTTAAAATTTCCAACTGCATTTTTTCAATGATTAATGACTCAAGGAGTCACATAATAAGGAGTTGCACAAACAATTGTTGTCAGCTACTGCGTTTTATTGCTACTTTATTTTTTACTTCCGTATTATTAAATAATGAAGGTTAAAAACTAAAATGGTTACTTTTCTTTTTGTTCCTTCTCCGAAAATTGACATTTGAGTAAATTAGTAGTGAAAAGTCGGTTACGCAAAATCCCAGTTTTCTGCATTTACACCCCTCTGATCGGGGTAGGGTTTTATTAAAAACCAAAAAAATCCATATAGTCTTGAAGCTCAAAAAATGCGCAACTTTTTCTGATATTTTGTGACTATACTTGATTCATTAGTCATTGAAAAAATGCAGTTGAAAGTTTTAACAAAAATCATCGAGAACAAATTTTTTTAGACATTAAAGTAAACATTTCATTGTTATAAGAAACGTATTGAAGCTTTGGGTTAAGCAGATTTATAGGAAATTTAATGCTCTTTCGTTTTGAATAAGCAGATTTGTTACAGGATAAAGGATAGAAAAGTTACGGCCGTTTTTATGGTTTTTATAAACTCGAATATCGACGGAAAAGTTAAAAATGCAAATATCTTGGACACTATTGAGAATTGGGCCAAAGTGAATAGAATATTTTTTGTTCCATTTGAGCTGCTGAATCACCTCCCAAAGTTTCGACCACTCCTCCGCATACACCCTGTATATAATTGGCCTCAAGTTATTTAAAGATGTCATGGTGTACAGACATGTGACAGTAAGAGAAACAACTGGCCAAAGGTTAAGATCTCTTGTAAACACCAAAGTTTCATTTTACATCCAGATAATTTAGAATAATTATTTGGTAAGAATGAGGTCAGTCAAACAATGATCCAAGTCATTATGAGCAAGCATTGAATCTATGCTACATATATTTAAAGTGCTTAATTTCTATAGCTCATGCAACATGATCGTAATGTTTATCTGTACTACTCTTTTACATTTAATATATATATTATATATAAAATATTTATTATATAAAGTTAGAGAGTATGCATGTCTAGCTGTTATTGCGTAAGACGCTTGTTATCCTTCGGGCACCATTCTATCCTCCAACCTCACTCAAAATTAATACTAATTACCATCCAACTTAATTATTCTTGTAACAGAAAATGTTAAATAAGCTCATTTCCCATTCTTTATCATACTTTAAATTCCACATCCCTAGAAATAAGTGCTCGGATACGTAAATTCTACGGGAACACTCAATATTGGAAATTTACTTTGAGAGCGAGTGAATAATGAAGTAAATGTCACTCCAAATTTTAGATAATTTAACCTTCTTGCCTCTAGTGATAAATTACTACCATTATAATCACAGTACTTTAATAATAATCACAGTAAGAAGTAAGTAAACAGCTTATATTAGGTTGTGTATAATGCAGAGGTGACCTGAGGCAATCTGAAAGAATCCTTGGAATTATATATGTATATATTAGCCAGTGAGTGGCCTTCTATATTCTTGAAATAAATGTTAAAGAAAACTTCGCGTGGTTAGTAATTTACATTAAAATGTCTTAGCTTAAATATAATTAATTTATGCTTCATTCATCTGAATATATTAAATAAAATAATCAAACAAATAAAAATTGCGCATCATTTCAAATAGTATATCCGGTTTCTTTCCATTTTTGTTAGCGGATGAATCATAGAGTTAATTTTAGAATGAGTAACAGAACATTTTGATCGATTCAATTGAGGCGGGGCTTTAATGGAGTAAGAGAAACAACTGGCCAAAGGTTAAGATCTCTTGTAAACACCAAAGTTTCATTTTACATCCAGATAATTTAGAATAATTATTTGGTAAGAATGAGGTCAGTCAAACAATGATCCAAAAGAAAATACAAGCTTCTGCGAAGAAGTTGGAAATCCAGACTATACAAAGGGAGAATTCGGAAGAGTACTAGACACTTAGTTATTACCATCATGATCTGATATTCTTTGACCATGGCAGTAAGTCGACTTGCCAATTCTTCTGCTTTTAATGGGTATAAATTAGGGAGATGTTTTGATTCCTCCAGTTGTTCTGCAAGTGTTTTTGCTCTTCACTTCTCCTTTAAAGAATATAATTCTTTTTCTGATTTAGATCAAGGACTAGCATTTAATTGATGCAGCTGATTTTAAAAAGATACAAAGGTACATCCTAAACAGAGCGTAATTATGATATAACAGCTTATTCAGCAAAAAGTTAGAATTAGAACTGGAAGGATCCAAGCATAGCTGCCCATGTTTGAGCCTAATAATCGACTTGAGGGAAGGTAAGAGTTCAGCAAGAAGGGAAATCATCCAGAAAAAACAGAATTCCAGCGAATCAGCATTTACCTATATATATACTCGTATATAAACCAGTGATTGAACAAAAAAGTGTTGCTTCAAAAGGACTTCATTCGCTGTCATTCTAGGAAAGCGATACTGACAAAAATGAAGAACATTCAGTGGATTTGAGTTTCAAAATAGATCAACCCTAAATGTACAATCCAGCATTGGCCCTGATATTACCTATCAGATACAGAAACAGCACCTTTTTGGTCAAATTAGAAGGAAAACTCCATTTTTTCCAATAGTTTTTACTTCTTGTTTTTTAAAATAGGTCGACCCAATGTATAAAATCAAGCATTGACCTTAATATTAACTATCAAATACAGAAACAGCAGCTTTCTGGTCAAATTAGAAGGAAAACTCCATTTTTTCCAATGGTTTTTACTTCATGTTTTTCAAAATTGATCGACTAAATGTATAAAATCCAGCATTGGCCTTAATATTAACTATCAGTTAAAGAAACCGCAGCTTTCTGGTCAAATTAGGAGGAAAGTTCAACTTTTTCCAATGGTTTTTACTTCATGTTTTTCAAAATTGATCGACCCAATGTCGACAATAAAGCATTGGCCTTAATAATACCTATTAAATACAGAAACCGCAGCTTTCTGGTCAAATTAGAAGGAAAGTTCAACTTTTTCCAATGGTTTTTACTTCATGTTTTTCAAAATTGATCGACCCAATGTCGACAATAAAGCATTGGCCTTAATAATACCTTTCAAATACAGAAACCGCAGCTTTCTGGTCAAATTAGAAGGAATGTTCCACTTTTTCCAATGGTTTTTACTTCATGTTTTTCAAAATTAATCGACCCAATGTCGACAATCAAGCATTGGCCCTGATATTACCTATTAAATACCAGTTTTTGTTCTTCCAGTAAAACTAATGATGATTTAGAGACATGCGGATCTGTGGTCTACAAATCTATTGCCAGATAGTGTCTTGCAGTGGTTTATTGAATTTTAAATATTTCTTGAATAATTATAGATTAAAAGGTTTTTATTGAACATATTCCTTTAGCCACGCCTTCAATCCTTTGATAGCGAATGAACTGTTCAGTATTATTACACATCTTTTCTTAAAGCGATTTTGTTGGGCGCCGGGTAATAACACAATTAGAGAGAGATAGATATGCCAATAACTGTTCAGTGGATATTACAGCAGAGGTTGTCTATTGGAACGTATTGGAAGCAGAAGTAAAAACTACCAGCAGAACCAACTTATCTGGAAAATTGACTAATTACGCCAATAATAAAACATAGTTTCAACAATAAATGGTAATAAAAAATCATTTAACGATTATATGCTTTTAAAGTTTATTGAAGCAATTACTTAATTATTCACATGAAGATAAAGTGCATTCATGTTTCAATCTTCTTTAGCTTGTGATGACCGCACGTTTAACGGCAGCAACATATTAAATAAACAAAGCGTTGAATATAAATAAATTTAGTAAGAAGAAAACGATACAATTCAAAATCAACTTGCATTACTTGGGAAAATGCAGCTCTAAGAAAAGATTAAATAGGCACCTATTTCTGTATAGAAACATAAATCCGACTAATTTCTGCATTCTAAATATAATTCTGTAATCTAAAATTTGGACGAAATACTGTGGAAATTGAGTACTCAGCCTATTCCACTGTGACTCAGGGCTCTCTCAAGAAGGATCATCTTTCCAGTACAGTCCATTTGATTACACATAAGAGTCTGGAGAAGGACTCCTGAATAAAGTTGAAAGCAGGAGTTTCTAGTGTAAAAAAGTACTGGAATCTTTAAATTCAGGAATAGATTCTTCGGATATTTATACTGTTGCTGATAATCATTTCGTGTACCGAAATCATGGACCTTTTGCTCCTCAAGATGTTTCCTACCGGTCGCCGTACACATTCTTCTCGGCAAGGACGATACTCTTCCATCTAAAGTAAAGTAATTGCCTTTTTTTTCAGGCGGTCTTTACGTCCAACTATCAATTAGGTGTCGTGGAAGGAGGCGACTAACAAACATACTTTACTGTAAATTTCTCATATTAACCATTAAAACCCAAGCCCTAATACCACAATACATATTAGCTTTACAGGTCTAGTTTCTAACCGCTCGGCTACCGTAACTCTTCCATCAAGTAAAGGCTTTAAAAACCTTCGGCCAATAGTAGAGAGCCCATCTAAGTCGCTTGCCCATTTTCAAGCTTGACAATCAGGTCTCATTGCCAGTTAAATCGACTCTCATATTTCTCTATTGTAACCACGGTCAAAAGCAAAAACACGTTGTCACTTACATAGTCCAGAACTAGGACAGTTTTATATCAGCCTACGGTGATCATCTGCCTTTGTAATAAACCTAAAACTGGATAACAAGATGTCCTAGACATAGAAAGCCCAAGATAACTAACATACAGATGCCCTCTACATCTAGGAGGAAGAAACTTCGTCTATTCTACATAACGCTTCAGTCCCAATATCCTGGCTTGTGCATCAAGGATGACATTGCTTTCAGTCTCCTCTGTTTCTCCCAGTAATGTAAACAGAATATGCGTTAGCTATGATAAATTAGAATTCTGTTTCAAAGAAGCTCTTAAAAAAGGAAAAGAAGCCCTGTCTGTGTATCTGTTAGTACGATGACCAATACTGATGGGATCTAAATTGACCTTTAATTGCCCTTTAATAATTTTAAAACAAAGTGGATCCACTCCATTAATGCAATAATAATAGACATTCACTTGAATTTATTGTATCCGAATACAGAGCTACGAATTGAATATTAACTAGCCTAGTTATGTTAGTAGTGGGTCTAAATAGTTATTGGAATATTTTGGTTTAATAAGCAATCAGCATCACTACTGATGGTTCACACGTTCATCAGTGTCAATATTAATACAAAGCAGTTTTGATTGGTTTGTTGTCTTTTTTTAATTTCGCAAAAGTTAATTAATTCTCAAATCTCCTAATTAAATTGTTAATACATAACAAAATTTCTTCATTACAATTAATTATTTATTTTATTGCTTTTTTCTAGAATTATTTATTTTGAGCGTGATATCAAGCGAACCGTATTCTTTTATTTCAACTGTAATATTGATCGTGCTTGCAGGTCAGACAACACTTGGAATTCTCCTCAATTTCTGAGGATGGTGATTTAGTTTCCAATATTCTGTAGGCTGTGTTATCACCTCAAGAATACACAAATATAATATTATTCAGTAAGAGATCAGTTTTATTTTCTTCCTGACTAACTAACTCACACGTTAATTGTTTGGAATCTCACTTGTAAATAAAATTATACATTAATATTGTAAGAGAGCAAAGTATCGCTTTCTGAGTGGACACTGGATAGCAACAGAACATTTAAATTTAATTAAGTTTTTAGTTTCTAAACGGGTGTAGTTAAAAGCGTGGAAAAATGAAATAACTCATGGCCTTAGCTTGAAGGATAGTCTTAACACTACAAAGACTAACAAGCTGTAATCATAACTGATCTCTACGCAAGTCTGTGAAAAGCATTCCAGTATTTGGCATATTTCTTGTACGTTCAGCCTTCCTTTCTAGCTAGAGCACGAAATCAATAATGGTTTAGTTTTATAAAATCTGCTGTTGTAAGCAGAAAAACAGATATAAAAGACTGATCAAACAAATATTTTCTCTTTTTGAAAAACATTTTGGGTAGACTCCAGCCGCGGAGCCTAAAAAAGAAGCTACGCCATTGCCATTTACAAAATCCGAAATTCCAGAATCTTCTTACAAAATCACAGCTCTTTTTGGAGGAAAGATATATCCTTTCTTTTATACCAACTCCACAAATCGTTATCCCATCTCTTAACATCAGTTAAGCATGGAATTTAATTTTTAAAAAACCCCCACACTGTGCGGAATTAAAATCAGACAATGACGTGTATACACGTCGAACGCAGGGCAAAACAATCAAAAGTTTACAACGTCGTAATAGTCACTGCAAGCAATTTTTTCTGCAATCTCTGGGGCTTGAGATTATAGAGCATTCTGTGCATTTAATAATCTTGCACCGCTTCACGTATGCATTGCACATAGTTAACTAGGGACGCAAGAGCTTTTACAAGGAAGAAAAGAGCTTTGAATTATGTGCAAAATGAAATCATGCTCGTACTGAGCTCTATCTAAGGTAAAAAACGGCATTGCACAAGGGTTAAGAGCTTCTACTTTTGAGCCTAATTCCCAATCTCTAATGCGGAGACCGAACATGTACCAACCACTTATCATTTGGCTGACTCTCCTCCGCATAAATAGTTGGCAGTTATATTGGTAAGATAAAGGAAACATCCCACCAAATAATATTCTTATTGTATTTTATTAAAATTTCAATTTTTTATAGTTAATGGCAATTTTATAGTTTTCACAACGAGTATAAACGTCGAACGCACCGTAGCAAAGATTTGGTTTGACGTGTATACACTTTAAGCGACTGGTTAAAGCCATCTAACTGTAACACAGTGCAAGCGCTGGAAAATAACGTTCCCTCTTTGCCGAGGTACTTTTTCTCACCTACACTATAACAATATTTCCATCCCAGTAGCTGATATCGTCAAATACTTGGGTATGTACTTGGAAAAAGACTCACGAGGAATCCTCTTAAGAGACTGAAACGACTAAAGCTGAACATACTATACTGACTTCTCACTAGACTGTTAAGACAAACGCTCCTAGCTGTCACGAAATAAGTGCTGTTTTATAAAAGAATTTCATGGCAAATTCGGAACATACGGGGGTTAAAATGAGGGGATCCCCTCAAAGCACTCAATCTTTAATAATCCAGAATCCTAAATCCGGAATCTACTAAATTCCTTACTAAGTATCTAACCTTATCCCACACAATGATCTTTCAAATTCCCTTTTTTTATCTTCCCATTAATTCCATTTTCTTCATCCCAATCCTCCGTTCCTGCAATCCTGGCCACTTCCCAAAATCCCCTTGTAGTCTCTCCCAAGCCAGTGGCCTCGAAACCTAACAAAGCGAAAATAAACAAATTTTAGATTAAAGAATTGATATTATTAAATATTTCGCCTTTCAAAGGTCCCTGTAATTAGTTGCTAGAGAATAAGTTTTCCCTTTTTGTATCGACATGGTTGTTAATATTAATAAATGAGCAAAATATAATGTAATATAGCTTGATGACGGCGCTGTAACGATTTATTGCAGCGTTCAGCAAGGCAATAGTTATGGCTGGTGTATATTATTATTATACATATACAAAGTTAAACTTTATTATACAGCTCCATATAACTGTCACATATTACCCACTGGTTATTATATATACCAACTATATAACTACAATAATCAAATAAAATGTAACACTAATAATGCTTCTCTAATAAAAATTTTCAACGTGAACTAATTACATAATAAATTTGTTATTTTATTGCCGCCGCTCTTACACTATTTATTATTATTTTATTTATTTATTTATTTAGGTAATTTATTTTTCATTGATTATATAAAATGAACATTTAATTGGACGTATAATATAACATGTAAAAAACTAACAAACTTTATGTATCAGGCACCTTTATTTCTAATTAGTTTTCTGCAACATAAATCCTTAAGTTTGGATGGTTCACTTTTCTATTTATTAGTGATAGAATCATTTGTTGTAGTCGCTAATAGCTGGTTCACCAATTAGAATCGTTTGGTTGGAATAAATCAAAGAGGCTGTGAATGAAAAGAAAGTTATCTGGGTCCTTTTTTCTTTTTGAGAAGGCCTGATACTCAGGATTTTGGGGTCTATCTCCTCCACCTTTTGGTTAATATTCCCTTGATTAACCCAGTGGACATTTCTTAAGCGACCTACAAACAAACGAACAAGAAATCTGAAGTAATACGAGCACATAGCTATCTTAAATTGGATGTAGTTACAATTTAAGTGACCAAAGCGTGGCTGGTTCGAGTTTGCTAGTGAGTTTCAGCCCTCTCTGAAGTACTTGTATTAAACTGAAAATAAATTTTGAAGTAAAAAAACATCGCAGCATGCAGACCACAGCCGTCCCCATGCTATAAAGATTTACCCAATCGACCAATGAAACTCCTCGTTATTTGGTTTTGTTTGCCGTGTAACTATCCCACACTTCTGATAGCTTTGTCTCACTCTAAAATTCTATCTGAATTATTTTCTTAAAGGAACACAAAATCGTCATATATTTCTGTTGTTTCGCTGTACCACTATCGCTTAACAATTGGACAATCATCCTACACCTGGTCGCTGAATTTAACTTCTAGTTTGCTCGGCATACGTCATTAATATTTTATTAATATTAATGGTTTAATGGTTTTTTATTTAACTGTCAATATCAATTATTACTGATACTTTCTTGCAGGTTAACTTATAATTTTTTCTAATAATTATCACTAATTTATATTTTGTATTGTTAATTATATTATTAATTAAAGTTATTACATTATTACTTTGTAGGTTTTTTGTATTGTGAGCGATTGCTCACGCTTGACCAAAAACGAAATCGTGTGAAGTGTTGCAAGGACGGTTTGTTGCAGCTGTTCCAGAAGAATCCGCAGGACTTTAAGCGTCGTTTCGTCACTGTGAATGAAACATGGATACATCACTACACTCCTGAGACCAAAGAACAATCTAAACAATGGGTTACCAAGGGGGAATCTGCGCCAAAAAAAGGCGAAGACCGTTCCTTCGGCCGGAAAGTTTATGGCGACTATCTTTTGGGATTCGCAAGGAATAATCCTCATCGACTATCTGGAAAAGGTAAAACTATTAAAGGTGCATATTATTCATCGTTATTGGACCGTTTGAAAACCGAGCTGCAAGAAAAACGCCCACGATTGGCCCACAAAAAAGTGCTTTTCCATCACGACAACGCACCAGCTCACACCTCAGCAGTTGTGGTCGCAAAATTAATGGAAATAGGGTTCCAACTCGTTTCACATCCCCCCCTATTCTCCAGACTTGGCTCCCTCGGACTACTATTTGTTCTCCAATATGAAGAAATGGCTGGCGGGAAAAAGATTTTATTCAAACGAGGAGGTGATTGCAGAAACGAATGGCTATTTTTCAGACTTGGACAAATCCTATTATTCGGAAGGGATCAACAAACTAGAGCAGCGTTGGACGAAGTGTATAAGCCTAAAAGGAGACTATGTTGAAAAATAAAAAAGGTTTACCCCAAAAAATTAAGTAGTTTTTATTTTTGCACGGACTTTTCAAACGACCCTCGTATTTTCTTATAATATGCGCATGGTCGTTTATTTTTAATATTGAAGTTATGTATTTTCTGTTAGAATCATATTACTTTTCTTTTAATTTAACTGTAACGTTTAGACTTTTTATTTTTTATTTATCTGTTTATTTATTTATTGTATTTTATATTTTCGATAATAGTCAACTTCCTGCAGACGGTTTATTACCAATGCTGTATGCAGTTTATGTAATATGGTTAAAGTATCAATGTAAGGGTCTTTTTTCTCTGTAAATAAACTATTCTATTCTACGTATTCTATTTCATCCTATACCTCTTCTGCTACCCTTTTAACGACAATAATCGACGATCATGCGAAAACTGAAAAACCGGAAATAGATTACGATATCTTTTATAGTAAAATAAAATATTATTAATGAATCTAATATAACAAGGTATTTCTTACTTTGTCGCAGGTACTGACTCCTGATATTACATCCTGTCTTAATATATGTCTTTGTATTTTATTTTTGCGTAGTTTAATGGTCAGTTCAGATAAAGTTTCTGACATTCCTTCCTTTTATTACAAATAAAACTTGAAAAAGAATTTATTAATCTATTATAAAGCAGGTCAAAGTTTTACAGTTAGTCTAATCGTATGAAATAAAATTTCTACAATTTATGACTTCTTAATTCAATTTAATTGAATCTTTTACTGGTATATTTTTATTTTATTTTATTTTTTTTTTAAGCATTCATTGAGACCTTTAATCTAAGAGAGTTAAAAGTAGAATAACAGGGATTAATTGAACAATTTATAGTGAAAAGATTGGATCTTTTTTTTATAATGATAAGGAACAACTGTTTCTAGATAGAGATTGGTCAAAATGCTAGACTAGTAAATGTTATCACCGAGTATTCTGTGCAAAGTAAGCATCAATCGTGGTCATCAAGTATCTTTGCCCAAAACTGTGCATGAAATTATGCTGATAAAAACAAAAACTAAACCAAGAATTAACGATAAGAAAACTCAATATTGTTGAAACTAAACAAATCTTCTGGAAGTCACTGGATAACAAAAAATATCTGAAGTAAAGATTATTGAAACTGCAATAAATACTGAAACTGAGTATTGAAAATAGAGACCTTGACTTTAGCCTTTAAAGTGAGACTAGTTCCCTTTTGTACAAAATTGAACACTCTCATTCCTGAAGGTTAATGATGATTGGTTGATTCTCCAGGCCAATCATTTTAAATATCTCAGACTTTTCATCCAATAAATTGGGAACTAGAGACCTGGAAACGCAAAACCGACTGAAACTTGGCGAGGGCTTTGATTTCTATTTTGTGGTCCAGTCCAGTTCGCTTGGAGTTTAAGAAAAGATTGTAAAAAACCTTTCATGTATGGTTCGGAATGTTGGGGGCAGTTACTACTGGGTAAGCGAAATGGCAAAGGAAATGGATCTCTAAAGGCAAAGTGGTCCACAACATTGAAATTCATTGAAGGAGGAAATAATACAACGTCGTCTGCACTCTTCACCAAACGCAGACCCTCTTTAAATCGACAAATTAGACATAATAATTCTCTGATCCCGTGGTATACCCACGTTTAGTTACCTAGGCCTAACTTTGGACTAACAAACTGACTTTCACTGCACACGTTCAGGACAAAGTAAACGCAGGCAAACTGGACTACAAGACTATTATTTCCTCTACTCTCACGTGATTCCAAAATGATTGTGACCAACAAACTCCTCCTCTACAAAGTGGTCATTAGGCCGAAGTTGCTCTACGCCTGCTCCGCCTGGAGCCTGGACTTGTAGTAGCAACATCAAGAAACTTCAGAAATGTAGAAAAAAATTCTGAGACTCACTCCACGGAGACTGCGTCCATTATCCCTGGTACACTCCTACATCCAAAATCGTTTGCTCAAACTTCTTTCCATCCTAGACTGCCATCCCAATCCACTATGCCGCGAAATAGCCTCCTACAGATCCTTCTACAACATACAGACACAGAAGACTAAAACATATCCTACTCTAACTCTCTACACTAGCTGCAGGTTTTTCCTCTCCTTTTTTCCCTGCATTCCAATCCTCCTCACCTAACTTTTACCTTTCTTCACTAGATTGGAAGGTTGCAATGTATAATACATTAACACTTCTGTATTTATTTATTGTAATAAATATTTATACTATTCTTCTTCTTGAACAAAATATGTTCCTTGTATTTTAGCCTCATTCTAGGTAACTATTAAACATCTATGTTTTATGTTAATTGGCGAAATGTAAGTTAAAATAAAATCTATTCGAAATATTTAAATAAATCAGTTTTTAAAAAAATACCGTGAAGAGCACTGCCCATCATTTTGAAAACTACATAAATAGGAGAACATTACGCTATCTTTAAATATAACTTAAACCAAAGTTAACTATTTATTACAAAATTTTCAAACAATCTGTGTTCACAAAATAGTTGTCCCTGAAATTATATGGAACGGGTGGTGCCAATCTCCAATTACTAGATATTTAATGCATGTAATTGCATATGTTTTAATTATATTTTGGATAATTAATGTTAAATTTGTCCTACTGTTAATGTTGTAGAATTGATTTCTGTAGAAACTAGTTTACCTTGCTTTCAGGAGTACATGCAATAAATTATATGAATTTAATGTAAAAATTGTAATTATATGTAATTGCCGAAAATGTGTAGCTAAAGAAGTAAGTGTACATGTGTTTATTAGCGGCCAAATTGTTTTTAAATTGCCTTCTTTTTTTAATACAACCTTGCTAAGAATTTACAATTATTTAGTTGTAGGTATTTTTTAAAAATCAATTAGTTTAATTGAAGAAAAGTGACGGCAATAATTTCATCCAATAATTGTGATTCATGAACTCTCTCAGAATCAAGTTGGCAACTCTGTTGGACTGAATTTAGATTTATAGAAAAATTACTACTGCTATTGTTAGTCATTAAAGTTTCTTTAATTAGACTTTGTTTCAATTTTTCTCTTTGTTTTTGACCTTATTTCTCTTGGCATATAAGACATGAGATTAAATATTATATTTGTGTAGAGTTCGATTTTGAAGTTTTATTGTGAATACAATTTTTGAGATCTCCAACGGGTTTTGGAATAGTTTTTCTCACAAAGTGTGTTTTATGACTGTTGAGAGGGGGTATCAACATAATCAAAAACGAAAAATTCGCCCAGGAAAGTCCAAAAAGATATTATTAGAGGAGAAATTGGTAATTTGGGGGCGGGGTTGGAATTTGCGACATCCTTCATGTCATGTTTTGAAGCCAGCGTCGTTTAACTAGAAAATAGTCAATCAGATTCTTCATAAAGACGACCATTTCATTATCTATTATTCTAGTTCTAATATGTAATCTATTAATTAATTATCTTAGTACTTGTATATAATAATAATGTGTGGAGTTAGGTTAATTGGTGTTTCTCTAAGTAGTTACCTTCTAATCTAGAATCGGGGCCTCCATAAGAAGGGAGGTGTGAAGTTAAGTCAATAAATAGGTGTCCTTTGTTCCTCAGGTATTACTCTTAATCACTCCTTATTAGCATCATTCTAATTTGCTCTATTTCTCCATTGACATTAACTAATTCATTCCGCTTCTCTCAACTTCACTGCGCAGTCGCAATAAGGAAGGGAAGTAAAACAATGATAATTTTTGTTGCGATATTGATGATAAGTTCAGTTCATAGTTTTAATTGATTAATTATAATAACAATTTTAATTACAATAATCAAAAAGAACAAAACAAATCATGCTGCGACATGAACATAAAACCTCCTGCCGGTGGTTACAACTGACGTAGAAAAAATTAAATGTGACGTATACAAAAAAAAAAGCAATTGGAATAATAAAAAAAAAGTCCCATAAACATCATGTTAATTAAACAATAAATGAATCATATTGATGTTTTAAAATCACAAAAGTAAAAAAAGATGGAAGTAGAAAAAAAGCTAAGCATTGAATCAGCTCAAATCTGTATTTCATTGCATGAAGTGAATAGTTTATACAATCTAGAAACGAAATAATCCCAGGTCTTGAAAGCAATGGACGGCTCTTACAGATGACGGAATGGGTACATTAGACCTAAAGGTACCATTGTATGGAATTTAAAAGAATCTTTTACTTTAGAAACAGTTTATTTTGAAATGGTATTAATAGTAATAAATGAAGTGTTCACTACACAAATCGATTAACTCCAACTTTTCGAAATATGTTAAATTAAAGTGTCAAAGCACTTGGTTCAGTCAGAGCTTTTTATACTTATAATAAATTCTCCAAATAATAAAGATAAACACCATTAAATGGCAACATTATTTTGGCCATTAAATAATAAATAATTCATTTCAGAAGCCATTTTGATTAATTCCGTGCTCTAATGTAAATCTTTGCGATGATTAAACTCAAATTTAGTAGCTGGCGCTGAATGATAACGGTAAATTTATTTGAATTTATATTATAGACAGGAATTTTAAAAACCAATGTACATTATTTCATTGCATTTCTCAATTTTTTTTTTTTTATTATTATTGAGTTATAATCGAGTTTTGCAGCGAATGGCTCATATATTACCACATTTTCTGAACAATGGCACCTTTTATCAAAGTTGCTTCCCAAAACAGAGAGGGAACAATCCCCAGTAATTATTTTAATTAACATTCTATTATATCTTTCCCAAATATTCTTCAAAAATGAAACTAAAAAATAAACTGTAAGACACTGCTGCAATCGGTAGGACAATTTGGTTGATAGATAACGGCCAAAAGTGACAGAAGAGGCACTACCAGATAAATTCATTCATTCTTAACGGTTCAACAAGTTGGGGGGAAAAAATAGAATGATGGTCAATTCAGGTTACCCTTAGCTCTTCTTTTGTGATGTTAACAGAAATATGGGGAAAAAAAGAATTACTATTTTATATTCCTAGACAAACCTTAAAAATCGTCAATCTGGAGTTGACTATTTTAGGGTAAACTATCCCCTCATCTTGTATTCTAAAAGTTTGAAGGGGAGAATGATCTCTGCTATTTTCCTATTAAGTTATCGAGTTACGACCCCCCAATTCCTAGCATTATTTTCTTACGATTCTACCTATTGTTCTGCCACCCGAGATCAGATCGTTTTCTAAAATCTGGTGATTGGTGAAATTATTCATTCTAGAATACTAAAAGTTGCATTTAACACTGCATTGCCAATGCTCGAACTTAGTCAGTTATTGCCAATGTGGAGGCAATTTATTTTTATCTTTTTTTTATATATTGATTTCAATTTTAATAATAAAATTTGCGTTAAAGGATGAGAAAGAATAGGAATTAAGGACGAAAAAACAAATTTTGTCCACAAATCGGGGCTTTAACATTTCACGCAGAAGGAATTAACTTCAACTTAGGATCGCAGTAATTTCAGTATTTTCTAGAATCCTGATTGGCTGCCTTCTGATCTGGGACATTTTCATTTTTTTTTTAATTACATTCACTATTTTTTCAATTAGTGTGCGCTGTTGACACGGGTTCGGAAATTACCCAATTCGCTGCAAGTTTTTGCTGCAATTTGGACAGAAAATCAATTCTAGAAAGAGGCTTTTTTTGTGCCTTGATACTTTCCATGAAAATTATGGAACATTTATCAAATAAGCATTTAGGCAATAATCTGGAGGCAAGATAATAACGGAAAATTTAATTATATTGCCAATAAGGAGTCGAAATGACCCCTATATATTTACGTGTAATGTCAATCTGAAGTCAAAATGACTCTTATGATTCAAGTAAACTAATCTGCGAAAAGAAACTAAGAATTCCACGGTCTTCAGCTCGTGACTGCGAGTATCGAGAGTGGGGATAGCATATCTAAGAGCATTTTGGGATAGCTATGAGACGTGGGGAAACAGAGACCTTTCCTATTTTTATTTTTTTTTGGAGTCGAAATGACTTCCGATTAGCAATGCAGTGTTAAGTAACAAGAAGCAATTACCTTCACACTTTGTTTTCAAAATTGTTTTTTTAAACGTAAATCGATTAGTTGAAAGCCTCTAAGTTTCTGCTGTTTAAGCTAGAAAACAAAATCTTTAAAATAAAATAGAAATCGCAAAAAATCTGGGAAAAAAACACCATTGAACTTTCTTTGTACCAAATTATAAGGAAAAGCTGCCTTCAATGCTGTAAAGAATCTTTTGATCCTTGGCTAAAGATGCGAAGGATTAAAATCAATGAAAACAAATGTAATTACGTTACATTCTCCTTAAGGCGAACTATTCTTCCACCCGTTTACCTAAACCTCACTCCTCTCTTCCTACAACAGATTGTGGTAAGTACCTAGGACACTCCAAAGTATCTAGGACAAACGCCTAACCTAGAATCCACAAACTAGACTCAAACGGAAAGAACTAAACAGACGATTCAAACTTCTCAACAGACTTATGGACAAACGATTCAAACTTCTATTAAACAACAAACGACTTATCTACACCATGATACCGAAACCTGCCTGGACTTACGGAATGGAGCTTTGGAATACAGCCTCCAATATCTACAAAAATCCAATCCTTCCAATCAAAAACACTCCGTCGAATCTCTAAAGCTCCTTACTTTTGTTTCTAACACCATCTTGTACCGAGATCTCCTTCTTCCCTGGAAGTACAATAGAAATGATTAAAACTAGAAGATCTACTCTTAATTCCTTTCTCTCCACTCTAAGGACTTGACGACAAGTTTACATGTCATTACTAAAACCATTTTCGCTTGTATTTCTTCCAGTTAATTGAAAAGTTTTCTTACATTCTTCTGATTAATTAAAATTCTATAAAGTGTTTTACCGTAGCAGAGATATTTCCTAACATCTTCTTATGATCTGTATTTTGTTACCATAATACGGACACTATGATACTGAAACCTGCCTGGGCTTACGGAATGGAAATTTGGGGCTTAGCCAAAGCTTCCGATATCTACAGAATCCAATCCTTCCAGTCAAAAACTCTCCGTAGAATCGCTAATACTCCTTACTATGTCTCTAACTCTCTACCTTGCACCGAGATTTCCTTGTTCCTTATGTTTCAAAAGCTGTAAAATACCGTTACTTTAAATTCCACACATCAATCACCTCACATCCCAATCCTCTAGTAGCTCAACTTACCACTCTACCAGGAAATCCTCTACCAGGAAGCGCAGGTGGCCACGCGATCTTCTAAATGAAGTAAGTGCCAATGTACAGTAGTGAATTGTACCACTTTGGGAGTTTCACCAATGGGTGAATTCTCCTCTCATGTATTCATGTATCTATTCTATGTATCATGTTGTATCAGCTTCACTTGATGCAGAATTATGCTGCAGTTGTGAAAATAAATAAATTTTAAAAAAACAAACATGATTTTGGGAATATTGAAGAAGTTTGTTAGAAGACGTAACTAAAATAAGCACGCTAGGCAAATGGATTTTAATTGTTACATTTTTTGTTTTACTGTTCCATTAAATATTAAGATGATCCTTTTTTCCTTTTAGAGCTCCAGACTCCCTACGGGTTATCCCATTCTGATACCCATGTGTGTATGAAATACCCATAAACACACTGAGCTCACAGGACTGCAGCACTGTTGCGATTGTCATCTGAAGAAGATTTCAATCAGGCAAAGCTATCCAAGCCTCAATACTTGCAAAAAGCAAGTGCGTAATTTGATTCTTTGTATGAGTAGTGGTGAGCCAGAGGTTGCCTAATAGTTCGGCAAAAATAGTTGCACGCGACATTGCCAATGTTATCGCCCAAAAAAAAACGCTTATCCTAAGAGAGTCGAAGTAGGTCGCTAGGCGAGGCTCTGAACCCGACTAATAAGTGGACAAATCTAGTAGATGATTAGGAGGAGATTGATTTAAAATAATACAGCATTTCTAGAAGTGCTGCCAACCTATATAACTTTACAGATAAATCAGGAAAAAAAAAAGACTTCTCGAAGGCCGTTTGGGCGGGCAAACATGGACTCAATCCATTCACACGATACTATCCTTAATATTTATATAACATCGCGTGCATCAGTCCAGTTCTTCTCAACGATTTTTAGAACAGATTGTGCATGTACGAGTATGTTTGTCAATATGTATGCCGTGCGTGCTGGCGCGCGCGTACATGGGTAAGTTTGGACGGTCGGCATGGCATGACTTCATTTTTACACCTCTTTTTTTATATATACGGACATAAACTAGTATTTTATCTGTCTTTCTCTGCCTCTAAAACCGGAAATCCTCTAAGCTTAAATATATAATTTCAGTTTTTTTTTTTTCTAAACGCTAGAACTATAAGTTTTATCCGAGAAATTATTGCATTCTAGTATTTTTTGCTTCCTTTAATCGCTGCAAGGTTGCAGCTCAACTTAAAATTTGCTTATTTTGATATCTAGTAAAGTTTTTGTTCGAACAAAAGTTGTGTGGTAACTTGATCTTCAGTTTCCACAGTGTGGACCATTTCTCAAGAAGTAACTATGGACTCAACATTTTGACTGGGCTCTGCGCCCTGTGATTTCTAGGCACTTTTTGCTTCTCTTACATTTCGTCACAAAAGAAGTGGAAATGGTACTCCTGCAGTTTTTCGATTTGGAGTTTTTTTTTTACAGGAAATACCTGAATTGAGGACCCCTCAATATGAAAATGTGGTTTTTACTAAGTATTTAAGTAACCATCGTAACTCAAAAACGTTTTAGAGAAAATCAGAGAAACCATTTTCGTGAAAATAGCACCAAAAAAGTGAAAAATTCCGTTTAGGAGAACGCTGGTTCAGGTTGATAACTTTTAACCGCTAACTTTCTTAAAATTTTTCATTTTTGAGTTGGAGTAATCATGTACAAAAGTTAGGAGTGATCACATACAATTATTGGAGTAATCACATGACGTGGCCGAAATACTTTTTTATCTACTTTTTTTTTGTTTTATTTAAGAGGCGACAAAAATCATTGGCGCCCGCAGTTTTTTCAGGGGGCTCCGTACAGTGTTCTACTGATGCAGACAACACTGTCCGTCACCGGACAGTGAGCTGTAAGAAGCTTCTAAAAAGAAAGACAAATTTAAGGCCCTGCAGCTGGATTCTCTTACCCGGGATCTCCGTGAAGAAAGCCAAGTAAGCTAACCACTGAAGCTAATTCCTTCCCTACTTACCTATTTTAAAAGAGGGAGTAATAAATACTGAAATATTATCGCTTCTTGGTTCCGCAGCCAGTGTTAAAGGGCATTTAAAATGCACAGATATGTTTCGATTCTCTCAAACCATTTTGACAGAAGTATAATACTATATATCTGACAAGATAACTGTATTCACTTTATAGAAAGTATATAATATATAATAAAGTACACCCTGAAGGCTTATTCCAATTTTTTTCGAGCCTCACCCAGCTATGTTGGGCTAGAATTGCAGATTGTTCGTAGATATCTTCCATGGTCTACATTAAAGCGCTCCAATGATTAAAAATAAAATTGTGTAATTAGTTCAATGTTCAATGTACTATTATTATTATGATCGTTAAAATCAGAGGCCCAAGATGAATTATGAAGATATGATGGGGTTATGTCTCTTCCAATAGAGGCGGAACAACACCCAGAGGTATGGTGGATGTTGCCCTACTCTATTTACCTTCAATGTTCGTCTTTCTTTTGAGGCCACAGTGAATCCAAGGTGACGGTAAACTGCAATGTTGAGAATCGCTCTTAGACTGTAACAATTCATAGGTCACCATTTGGTTATCTAACCCAAATACTTCGTGGTCACATAGACCAGTTTTTAACACAAAATATAGCATTTGTTAGTCTGTAGCGGAGCTAGAATAGAGTATATGGTTCTTCAAACTAAATAAGAAGATATAGCTTGAAAATCATCTCAGGAAATAGGAAAACTGAGTATTGACTTTTGCTGTTATATGCCCCTAGAAATTCTTAGTCGGAGTGACGGAAGCTTGTGGCCAAGCCTAACGGAGAAGGGGCGACTTATCGGCAAGCCTTACGAGAAGGAGGAGGTTTATGCTAGTTGGTAGGCAACGCAAAACGTTAGTGGACTATCCGCGCTTTTTACCTTGCTAAGAGTCTAAATTCCAGAATGTGAGTGACTGTTTGTAGGGGATTCAGTTTCACCAAAATGAAACATTAAATTTGGTTAAATTAAATGTATACATTTTAATAACTACATTGGCATTTAAAACTGCAGCTGCAATGACTCTTGCGACCAGTAAATTGATGTCTGATAAGTAACATTGCGTGAAGTTACCTACTCATTGGTGGCACGCAAATGAATCGAGTTAATTAATGACCAAGAGCGGCCGTTTCAGTCGTCATTTAGGGCCGTCAGTGAGACGGTTGAGATGAGTGGAGAGGAGAATTTGGAATTTCTTGTTTTAAATCGAGATTAAATCTTGGAATAAACCATACTTTTAGATCAGGCTGCATAGCAGGGAAATATGGAGCTACACGACGAAGCAAAATTGAAATATTAAACGTTAGTTTTATTCGCTCGTTTGACTTTGCTAGCCATTAGGCTACTAATATATTAATAAAATTATTTTTCATGATTTCAGTACAAAATAGATGTTTTTTTATTTATTTAAGGCGCGTCAAAATCTAAGGTTATTGGCGCCCGGAGCTTTCTTCGGTGTTCTCTCGACAGCAATCTGTTTAGAATGGTATAGATGAGAATTGGTAATTATGACTAATGGGCATTAAGCTATAAGAAGCTCCTAGGAAGAGAAAATCTAAGGACCAGCAGCTGGATTCGAATCCGAGATCTCCGCGTCTGAATCCAGAATAGGCTAATCGCTGAACTAATCCTTTCCCAGATCTATAATTCAATGAAATTTCTATTTTCTTAGATTCCCCAATAGGTAGCTTTATTATTTGTTTGTCAGAAACCTTGATGTCCACTCTTACTACTTCGAAAACTAATCCAATAAGTTTGCAACTCTTGGAAAGGCAATCCTCAAAAAAAATCCTCTCAAAATCAGGAACAAAAATGTCTATCGCTGTGAAACAGACAATATCCAGCTTTCACAGATTTTGAAAGTCTCTAACCTTTACAGTCATTAAAAACGGAGCAGTAAGCAGCCAAAAAAATAAAAATTTTACGACTGACCCAACAAAAATAACCTTTTTAATAGTTCCCTCCAAAAATAACTAATTATCACTCCTCGATTTACTTTTAAAACATAACCTTCTGCCCCTCATTATCATCAGCTGATTCTAATGACGTAATTATAATCTCTGTTAGTTGTGATTATAATAAAAAAAGAAGTTACTTCATAATTAATTAGTGAAGGGGAATAAAAAGGTCAAAATGGTTGCATTACTGGAAAGTAATATTATTTTTTTAAGATATTAAATTTAATATATTAAAAGTTAATATAGAATTTGATTTACCCTAAGTTTATCACCTCTTTAAGATTAAGGCTAAAATGTTTTACCTTTTAAGCGGTAATAATTCTGAAAGCTAATTGTACTTTTAAAAACATCTTAAATTTAGTTGGGGCCATATTTTTTTTAAGAGATATTTTATGTTCCTTGAGAAGCATTAATTTAAAGTTTTAGATCATTTCTTTACAAAAAAAAAAATAATATAATTTGAGTTTCGTAAAAATTGCTTATTTAATTATTAATTAATAGACCACTCCAATTGAACTGAAATTGATAAAGATTATAGTTTATTCGGGCTCTCAGAGCTGAGAATCATCAGAGATCTTTTCCGTGGTAGCGGAAGACAATTTTTGGCCATCGACCAGTTTGACTGACATTGAAAAGATTTTTCAACTAAAAGTCCCAGAAGCTTGCATGTTTGGGTGGCCGTGAGCTCCACTCTGGCGGAAATCTTAGACGTCCTTCTGTGGCTCCACTTTGAAGGTCCAGTTTAATGATTAGATTGGATTAACTAAGAAAAAAAGATGGTAACTCTTCAAAATTCTGCCCTTACTGTGTCAATTTATCTTTCTAGTTTCTGATGAACATCGAATGGCTAAACAATTCACATTGGAAGTTGTATGAATCATACGGGTTTCTAGAAGTTAGTTGATTGAATGAGTTGCTTGTATCAATTCGAAAGTGATTGAAAGAAGTACATCTGTTTGCAAAGTTCAGGGTAATCAACGTGAAAGTTTCTATTGTGTAAGATTTAAGTACATAATTACTTTTGCATACTATTATTACCACCACAGAAATGGCTGATGAAGATGAAGCAGAGAGTTGATCATGAGTAAAGGTGACGTGTTTTGCAGGATTCTGAAAGACTCAGATCCCAACTTCTCCTTAACACTTGAAACTTTTTTAAACTTTATTATGAGTATTATGCAAAAAAAAAAAAATATTAACTTTGTAGAATTACATAATAAATAATTCAATAGAATTATTAAGATGGAGTCAATGTCCAAACAATAACTCGACACAAGCTAGTAGCTGCAAGTTGAACTTTGTATCGAAAGTAATACTGTTACTCCAGTCAGTACGCCTTGTGAACCACAGAGAGCTGTCCAAAGCACTTACTGCTTAGCAATACTTAAGAAATAGCTTCAAAAAATATTATTATTATTTTAAATTTTATTATTTATATTTATTTTATTTTAGAAGAATTTTGAATTTTGCCTGTCTTTCGCCATTTTTCTTTTGGTTACAAATTTAGCCGTCAAGGAAATTTTGAAAACCCTTGGGTGCGGCCAAAAACCCAGTATACTACCTGAGAGAAACTGTATTGAGAAACTCACAGCCGCTGCTTAGTTTTAGGGACACTTTAAGTTAAGTTTAGGAACATTTAGTTTAAGTTAAGTAAACAGAAGGGAGCAGAACAATCCTTGGAGATCATATCAGGGATGTACTTCAAAAATCTGTAAATAAAAGCGATAAAGAATATCATAAAATTGATTTTAAAACTAAGAAAATGTAGTCGAATTCCTTTTATCCACAGCGAGGCTGGCAAATTTTTATTCATATTAATATTACCTTTTTTACTGATGTCGTACTATCAGAGCTCTTACAATGAATTTATCGCTTATTCAACCGCAGGAGCTCTTTAATTACTAATTTATTGGCCTCTTATTGCCTTGAATTCCTCAGAACCAAGAGCTCCATTTCAGGCTAAGTGATCCACTCCTAATATAGTCAAAATAAAAATTAAGTGATTAAAAGTAGAAGTTGCTGTTCTATTTTTCACTTAAAATAATATATTTTAAAGAAACCATGATTATTATTAAACAGTTAAAACAAAAAACTGTAAACAACATTTAAAGCAATAATGGCCGCCAAAAGATAATATTTTATAGTAATAAGCACTTAGTTTACCTGAACAAGGAGGCCACTGTGAGATTGTCACAATGTCCGACAGGTGCTACTGTTTTATAATTCGACATCAAAATGGGACTGAAGTGGGCTGAAGATCGGCTGCCATCTGTCGTTCTGATCCTGTGCTCTAGAAAACGACAATTCTATCAATTTTGTGTTCAATATAAATTATTTTTTTTTACAAATCTTTTTTTGTTATAATACTTCTACTTTTGGGTTTTAAGCTTTTATGATGACAAAAATGTTTCAATTTCTCTTAGGAATCAGATTTGGGTTTATTGTTTTCTTTTGCCATAAAAATAATTGAAGTACACTTAGAACTGAATTTGAAGATGCGAGAAGGATTTTTGAACCTAGTTAGCTAAAGAGGAAGTCGCGGACTTGCTTAAGACTTGGAGATGACCAGACGCGATTATATCAAACGTTACCTTGGTTAAGATATCTGACAACTAAGATTGAGATTAGAGGCCCAACTTGAGTTGTTTCCTCGACTCTTGAAGTGACCTCCTCAAAATGGCCATTCCTGACTATCTTGTGGCTCTTGTCCACCATCTTCTTACTCCTACCTTTTAGAGAACCACGTCACTTCTGGTCTTTCTTTCAATTTCTATCCTACTATTTCATCCTCTAAGTTTAGAGTTCTCTTAAGTCACTGTTTGGCCAGATCTTCTAAATTCCTTCATGAAACCGTGAACTAACTTCCACAGCATTCTTCTTTTCCACTCCAAAAGACCTCTATACATTTACTTGATGAGGGTCAATTTGGTCACCATTGCCCTTAATACTATTTTGAAAATAATTAATTTTAAATTCTTGGTAAGTAAAGTGGATAAACGGGTTTTGTTTCCTTGAGGTCATCATCCCAATTTATCTCAAAGCCGATTCTTGACGAAATATCCCCAGTACCTTCAGCGCTCATGAAGAACCGCTTAAGAATTGCAGGGTGAGCCTGTTATATGCCATCTTGGATTGTTCTAATTACTCAAACGGCCAACATAAGATTGTTCAGGCCAAAGAAACAAGTTACTTGAGCCTGCTAGTTATTAAAGACCACAAAGCAGGCGGCTAAAGAATAAGTGAGCTCTAGGATTCGAAAGCTGAAATAGTTGATGAACTGTAGTGGTTACTGGATCGTTACAGTTGAAGAATAAATAAAGAAGTAATGTCCATTGCCCTGAAGAAGGTATTATAAGAAACTATCAATGTTGCAGTTTTTCCTGTGCCCTCCAATAATTCCTTGGGAAATAGATCATAAAAGTCCAGCTCCTTGATAGAGTTTGTCCGAAATCTACTTGTAGGATGTGATGGAATTGCCTAGACGGAGTTTTTGACATATTTCTGTCCTGTTTACATGAAGAAGAAAAAGACAAATTAAGTAGAACCATTCTGGTGTAAACTCAATTTGGAAAATTGCTCACTTCTTCCTTCTGAGGAATCTCAGTCGCGATGACTATATTTATTGTAAATAAATATAATTGAAGAACTGTTGCAAGAGGCAAGTTCTATTAAGTAAATTACCGTAAAACGAAGCTAGGAAAATGTTAATCATATTAACAAAACCTAATAATTATACTATTACAGAAATTATAGTGTAACTAGTAAAAATGATGATGTTAGCATGTAGGTGATGCTAAACCTATTGATGAACAAAGAACTAAGAGTGTAATTTGGCAGTTAACACGCAAACTAGTTTATTCATTAGAACGGTTATAGTTTTAAGAAACTGCGAGTAAATGAAGTTTAACCACAATTATAAAAATAGTTGAAACTGTTTTCGTGAGGTCTAATTTTTTAGTAACCTTGGTTATAGTCTTTGACAAGAAGACTTAAAGGACATCTTAAATTTATTTAGTAGACCAGTAGTGTTCCATTCGGCCAATCAGTTTTAACATAGTTCCGTGAGAATCCTTAAAGAAACATCGGTAGAACATTGGAGGGCATCTTTTATAGTAGGAACTGCGGCGTTATCTGATCGTCTTTGAATCGCTAATTTTGGGTCTTGATAAATTAAGACTTGGCAAATGATTTCCTTCTAGTGCGTCTTAATCAGCATCTTTCATTCTCTAGGAAGACTTTACTGAAATGGCTGAAATGGTAGCAAATTGTAACTTGAAACCACAAAACAACCACATACCTTAGAATACAGTAAGTAAAGTAATCGCCTATTTTTTCAGGCGGGGCTTAACGTCCAACTACCAATTAGGTGTCGTGTGGACGGAGGCGACTAGCAAACTTACTTTACTGTAAATTTCTTTTATTAACCATTAAATAAAATCCAAGGCCAAGACCGGGAATCGAACCCAGTACCACAATGCATATTGGCTTTGCAGGTCTCGCCACTAACCGCTCGGCTAACGTGGCGCCTCCTTAGAATACATTTTAAGCACATTTTCTCGGTTCATTTAAGTGATTACCTTATTTAAGGGCGATGTTACTGGCCCCTAAAACCGGATATGGTCTCAGCAGGGATTTATCATCCATCGAATCAAAACAGCTTAGTGTAGTCCGCTGTCCGCCATTACATCGAAGCTAGAATTGATATCATGCCTAATTGGTGTAAAAAGTGATTGTGCTTAATAGATTTCCCTCTTTGTGCAGGAAGTGGACTAGCCACTGGTCCAGGGATGTTGCCACCTCTGTTATTTTCGCAGTTTTGAAACCTCCAATTCTTCACGATACACTTAGGACGAGTGAAGCCCTTGTCTAAAACCAGTTAGATTTAGAGTATCGACAGGCCACTTCTAGCATACCCTCATTAGCATTATAATATACACTAGACGTCTAACACTAACAAGAGAGCCACAGTAGGTCTATTTAGTCCTCAGTGGATCCGACTTCTTAAACCACACCTTCTCCAAACTAAAACCTTTTGATATCTCTGTCTGTCAATTTAGATTCCCCTTTGGTTTTTGCTCCATTAAACGCAGAAAAATATTGGATACACGCGAAACAGAACCAGTTTTTGTAAAACATTTTAATTTTCAACTTGAATTATATTTAAAACTTTCAAATATCTGACAAAACAGTTCTGTTTTTAGTTATTATTATTTTTTCTCACAACAGCCATAGAAATGAATGAATGACAACTGCAATAAATACACGTAACTGTATCTTCATCAACACACCTCATTATAAACAAATTAATTCTAAAACTTTAAAAAAACAAGCTAGAAATTAGGATTGGAGGGAACGCATGATAACGGAACCTACAAGAAGAGAAATAGGGGTATGCACGTGGCTTGTTAAAAGTAGAACTTAACGCCATACTTTTACCCACACCTAAATCTCATTGGCAGACCGACTGAAGAAAGTAGCAAGGATAGAATAATTAAAATTAATTGCAATTTATTCCCTAAAATTTACTCCTTTAGCTTTGCGAGGGCATCAGCTACCACAATCTGCTGGGAAACCCAAATACCATTTTCTCTTTCTGCAATTTAGTAAAATTATTATTGAATAAAATTGTGGAATTTCCTTCAATATTAACTCTTTTCTTTAGCCCTGACTTTGCGTACATTTTAAACACAGCAGGTGGGGAGATGATGGTTGGGTTTTTAAGCTACAGAGTTTGCCCTAGATTGTCCAAACTGCATCAAAATATTGAAAGTAGGGAGACACTAAATTTGGCCTAAAAAGATTCCCAAAAACCATTCGAACAGTACTTCTAGATACCGGTGTGTTCTTGGTTTCATCTTTTAATAATACTGTAACCATTGATTAAGGTAGGAGTTGGTTTCCATCCCAGTACGTGAGAGTATATCGGACCTAATCTTCAGGAACCGTATGCAAATAAAATGCAAATATTAACAAAACAGGTAAAACAAGATTTTTCATTCTCTTGGCCGCATTTTTGTCTTGACTAAGGAGATCTTCCACAAGCCTCACATTTTGTAAGAAGAACTCTTGGCAGTAATCGTTCATCGGTCAACTTTCAATTCTGTTGATAATTAAAGAGTGGTTACGTTCTACAGCCTCCAGAAACATCTTGAAGGACCTTTCTGGCACCAGTTCTGACAGCAAAGGCTACATTACTTGAGATTTTTTTTAAGCTACCCACAAATAGATAAGAGTCCTTAGATAGCCTTAAAGCCTTACCCTTTCCCTGTATGATCGGCATCATTGCCTTGAATGCTTCTGGGTCATGGTTTCCAATTAACAAACACAAAACTTGTCTCAAAACCCTAACAGCTACACAACCAAAACTATCTTCTTTAATTTCTTTTTTAAGCCTAACTAATATTTGGATTTGATGGCGGTAGATATTTGATTTGGTTTCCTTTTGCGGAACCTCACTTTTAAAAGAACATCCTCTTATGAATGTGATGAAAAAGTGTCTTTAAAGGTACTGTTGGAAAGTAATTTGTATTAAAGTACTCGTAGGTTTGCTGCAATCGCGACTTGGGAAACTAAAAATCTATCTATTTCTCAACATTTTGTATTTCCTCTCATTAAAATCAGTTTTTCTATTTTTCGTACGGAATTATTTTCTTGCATTAATGTTGTGATCTATTAACTATTATAAATAAAAGAAATATGATTAACTGTTTTACGAACTATTTCGTATTATTAATTGGTAGCCATCTCAAATAATTTAGCTAATGGTTGATTTTTAAGTAAATAACAATACTTTAGTTTTACAAATATTTTTCTTACGTTAATTCGCTTAGTGATCTTTGAAATAACATTTATTTAACTAGCCACTTGCCAATTGCGGTTTAGGAACATTTTAAAGCAGAGAATCTTGGAGATATTTAATCACTTGAATACCCATAATGCAATTTTAAGCTTATTTTTTCTAGAATCTTCTTCATTTGGCATATACTTGGGTATTCGACCTTCCTGCGTTTAATAGTGGTTAACAGTTCCTGTTGGGTATTAGCTCTTGGCCAGAACTTCGCAGTTAGATACCCTGAACGATCCAAGAGATCCTCAAGATGCGTTTACTAAGCAGCCACATCTTAAAGACTTCGAGTCTTCTCATTTTGGTCATCTTAAGAGTCCAAGTCTCAGCTGCTTACAAACAAACAGTCCAGACAGAGCATCTGACCATCCTTAACTTCAATTTGAGGCTAATATTTTCGTCGCAAAATTAAGATCTCAATTTATTGAAAGCGCTCCGAACAGCTTCTATTATTCTACACTTAATTTCTTTACTCGAATCTAAATACTCAAACAGAATAATCCTGCCACCATTTCGGAAAATAGTCGCTGAACCATGGTCAAGCTTGCTGAAGATCATGACTTTGGTTTTCGTAGAATTAATTACGGCCAAACCAGCCGTTCTTTCCAGATTCGCCTATTCTTTCAAGAAACAACTGAAGGTCCTCCTATTCTTTCCGCCAGAATTACCTTGTCATCGACATATTTCCACGAACTCCACTCACCTTAATACCAAAGTCCAGTTCTTCTAGATCCTCCTTTAAGATTTTATCGGAATAGAGGTTGAACCAAAGAGTAGGTAATATGCAACCTTGCCTTACTCCCCTTTGTATTCTAGATCAAATGGTATGAGTTCAAGTCCCGCTAGAATACCGCGAAGTTCTTCAAGTTCGTGCGGAACTATTTATATAGTGCAATTGAAAAGTTATTTTATTAATGACAGGATTCCAAATCGATAGTTAAACTAAACGATACCCAAAATAACATGATTGTTTTTAAACAAGAAAATTTCTAATACTGATCTTTTGAAAGGAATTACTTTGATTGGTAGTCTAGACTCTTACCAATGTCTAGAATGTTCTTAATATCAAAGATAAATGTTTTCGCCTGACTGATACTGTTCAGGTAATAGAATTGTTGTCGATATGGGTGACTACCGACCGAAAATAACCTGCACGTCCGACCTTGCTATGAATAGAGAGAACTAACTATCCGTAAAATTGTACTTACTATCATTTTAGAGTATTGCATTTCTTTTTACATTATTTATTGTTATGGTCTTTATTTATTTGATAAAAATAATATTCATAATTTATTGCAAACTTGCGGGCCCCTAAGTTCGAACAAAGCAGAAAAATGGACTCCTAAACATGCATTTAAACAAATATTTTGCTCATTCTGTTGATCGCAAAACATTTATTAACTTTAGAAATTCAATTTTGTAATTTCGACAATGATTAATGATTTCTGTTAAGTGAAAATATAGAAATTATTACTTAAAAACTAATACCAATGTAAAAATTATAAAAACAAATAGAAAAGTAATAAATAAAAGTAATATGTTGACAAAACAAGCAACTAGTCAGTTGTAAAAGTTGTTACAAATAGTAACTAGAAGATTTATAACTTCTGTTAGTTAGAATGTGTGTAACCTACCTGCACAATGGTCATTACCATTTGAATTTACATCTTATTTAGATTATCACCATCCAGTCTTACAGACTCCTTTACAAATTACAGATACAGTCTAACTGTAAAGAAGCTCTAATTGTGGTGGCGAAATGTCATGCAGAAAAAAACAAAAAACAGAGCAGCAGTCCTTTAAAATTAGCTACCTAAATTGAAAAAGCAATCTAAATAAAATAAACAAATTGATATCATTTGAATAATTATCAAATACTGAAGATGCATGTAGATTATTTTTACTAAAATTATATGTAATTCAATATTAATTTCAATGTTTTTCTTTAAAAATTTATTGAAATATCACTTTAACAGGTGAATTTGTATGAAAACTGTGTATCGATTGTCGCATTTCTTTAACGCTACCGCTTACACAATATCTGTTTTGTTAATATAAAAATAATTTATTTGAATAATACGTAAAACATCTGTTTTTAAGCCAGGTTTTAACAAAAACTTTCTTTTTGCAGCGGTTAGAGTTGAAATTGCTTGACATATCAGCTAGCTCAGCCTTTTGGAAAAACCTGTAAAAATAATGAAATAGTCCCCAAAATAGCCCATAGCTATGGCTCAAAAATATTCCCAATCACCGACCTTACCCGTAAGCTCTGCTTCTACTCCTTCTTCGAGCCTTCTCAAACGAGACTTCGTTCGGAAGTGTGCATCAACTTAGGGAAAGCAATAACGCTTCCTTGCGTTCCACATTTATCTAACCACCTTTCTTAGTGAAGACCACGAGATCTGGTTACAGGTAGATGACCCTCAGCTCTGTATACAGCCTTAATCCTCCAGCGTGATCTCCATTTTTTCTAAGGATTTCCTTCTCCAACACTTTTAGAGCTCGTTAATTCTTTATAGACAACAACCTAGTCTTACCTATATGTATGACGTCTAATAATAGTCTTTTACATCATATCTTTGCAGCAAGCAACATTTGAATGGAAAATTACTATTTTATTTCCGGCTTTCTGCGACAATTTTTACCTTTAAAGACTAAGCCAATTTCATTGACTTCGGTGACAACCGCCCGTGAATATTTAAACAATTTGTACCGTCGCAGAATTCATGGTACCACATTTCGAAGGCTTCTCTCCTCTGCTTGGGTCCCTTAAGGTTTACAAGTTATTAATTTGTTTAAGCCTCGACCATAATGAAACCTGTGCCTATACATAAACGATACGTGCCATTTTGGTTAATTAAATTTAAGAACTCGGCTGGAAATGCTATTAAAGTCTACAATTTGAAATTACTGATAAGCCATTTTGAATTATAACACAGGCCTGCGATGGAAAAATTGTCTGAAATCTATTGTATGATTTCAATAGATTTTTTGGTGCTGAAAATGGGAAAAATATTTTAAAAATTCCATCACGTAAGGTTTTTCCACAGTTTCGGATTTTTTTGTTTTTTGTATTCTGTAGGTGTTAGCCTATTGTAAAAGAATCATTCCATAAAACAATTATTTAAATGAATAATAAGTATTTTTAGTCGTAATGATGTAAGAACGTAATACTCTGAATAAGATATTGTGAATTATAATGATAAAGAAGTTAAAAGCAATGGTAAATTTATAACACAACTGTAAATACAACCTCTGTCATGTCAAGACATGTCTGATCCTGTTACTGCGCGTCTCCCTCCAACCACCAAAATTTTATTTATTTATTTGATGTATAAGTGTTAAATTAAATTGCAATCGCTTCAAGAGGTTGTGTCAATAAGCCAGGCTCTTTTTGTTATATTTGTGGTAACTTTAGGGTTAAAAAACAACAATGAAAATTTTGAATTTAAAATGGAGGAAGCAAAAAAACAAGCGTGGAAAGCCTTCAAGGAAGTAGTTACTAAGTTTCTTTTTCAACAAAAAAGATGAGCTGTACCCGTTCACGCGTTGCTGTGTTTGAACAAAAAAGCAGTTTTGATACCTCAAACATAATGTATTAATGACCAAATGTATACAATACATCGAAATGAAAATTAACACTAAAATTACCCCTACTTCAGAGTACAGTAGTGTCCTTGCAAAGGTAGCATTTCTACATAATGTGAAAAATTCAGTTAATGTTGTTGGCGGTGGTGACATTGCTCTTGCACGTACATTTTCTGATGTAAAATACACACGCTGTCCATTTTCAAGATGTACAGCTAAATGAACAACCGTTGAATATCGTTCATGAATGGAGAATGATATACAGGTAATACGCCATACAGCCTCATTGCTACTTATGAAGCGTCCCAGTTGATATTGGGTGACTACATCGTTAGATGCAGTTGTATTTTCCACTCCAAACACTGCCATATCGCTACCTTTGTTCACATATTTGCAAATATATTTTCTAGCTTTCACTGAATTGCAGTACCCAACATTTATGTGTGCGTTATACGTTTTTAGTAGTAATGGAGAATATGGTACTACCCAACGATTATCAACATCAATAGTATTGTTGAGTACTTTTAGTTTAATGGATTTTCCACCATCTTCGGTATAATTTATTCTCGTATTAATAATTGCAAAAAACTGTTTTTCATGGTTTTCATGGTTACACTTTCAACAAATATTACTAATTAAATGTTATTTTGATATTTTTGGGATATTTGTTCGGGTGTACCTAGAACCCCAACTCTGATTTAAAAAAAAAAAAAATCCAAAAACCTTCCCGGGGATATACCTAACAATTTCCCAAATTTTCACGGCGATTGGATGTATGGTTTTTGAATCTGTCGAGTACAAACAAACAGACACAAGTAGAGAGGATTTGGGGGTTCTGGCGCACCTAAAATACAAAATGGCGGCCATCCCCTCCCCTCCCACCCCCTCCCCTAACCCTACCAATCATCGATTTCGACGAGGGTTTAAGCCACGCCCCCTACCCCCACCCCACCTTATTGACCAATCATCGAACTCGACGAGGGCTTTAGGCCACGCCCCTTCCCCCACTCCACCATTTTAATCGACCAATCAGCGAATTCGATGACACCCCTTTTACCCCCACTCCTTCCCCCACCCTTATTAATTGACCAATCAGCGAATTCGACGACACCTCATTACCCCCACCCTAGCCCTACTCCTATCACATGACACCTACCTTTACCCCCTCCACTCCCACCACCCCTAGGTCGTCGTATTCGTTGGCCTCCTAAGCTCCTCCTACAAGATGGCGTCTCTTCTAACAGCTGTAGTACACAAGATGGCGGACCTCGTACCATCTGATGACCACAAGATGGTGGACCTCATACCTCCACCCCCCTCGCCCATTGATAGACAGGAGGGGATTTTTTTTTTTTTAATTATTTTTACTTACCTGGGATTCGATCCTACAACCTTCGTACTGGTAGACACGTCATCTGCACCAGTCGGCCACAGTGGTAGTCTCGCTTACTCTAGTTTTGAATGTTCTCTTATGTTTTAACTTGGAATTATTTTTTAAAAAATCTAACCCCCCTCACCAAGAATTTTTTTTTTTTTTATTTAAATTACCCCCACTATCACAAAAATATTGAAAAATAAAAATGGATAACCTCACTTTAGGTAATAGAAAAAACTATTTACTTACCCCCTCCACCTGGACTGCTTCCGCTGCTGATGACGCGACCTACACTCACTGAAAACTAAACCCGAACTGACACTTGGACTGCGATACTAGCATTAACCCCCCCCCCCCCACCACAATTACGTCACACTCTAACTAGCCAATAGAATTGCATCTTTTTTTCCAAATGATTACCTCTCTGGACAGGTCTCTGTAGCAAGCCCCCCCCCCTTTCCCTTCCACATCTTTTATCATACCTGTTAATTTATATATATGCCAACATAGCTGAACATGCTCCAACAAGTCTGGACATGTAGCCAGCTGTTTGAACAGGCAAGTAAAAATAATGATGACTCATACCATTGTCATATCCTCAACGAGCACAAACATGCTCCAACAAGTCTGGACATGTAGCCAGCTGCCTCTTTCGCTTTAACCGTTTTTTTTTTTTTGTTATTATGAAGTTAAAAGTAAATTGAACTTTGAACTTTCATATATCTTATTATTATTTCCGTTTACCAACTATACAAACCTGTATGAACATATCATCGCTGTAGTCTCAATATGTGTGATTACCTGAACATGCTCCAACAAGTCCGGACATGTAGCCAGCTGCCTCATTCGCTTTAACCGTTTTTTTTGTTATTATGAACATGCTCCAACAAGTCCGGACATGTAGCCAGCTGCCTCTTTAGCTTTAATTATTTTTTCACATTATAAATTTTATTTAAATTCTATGTCATATCTTCCATTATTAAAGCCTTTGTACATTATTAACAGTTTTTTCTTTGATTGTTGGTAATCTTCCACCATTTCATCAGTTATCACTGCCGCAAATCTGCGTGGAAGGAAGATCCTCGTTGGGTAGTCCATTGTCGGGCCAATATAATGTAAATGGGCAACGATGGCATCTCCAAATTTAGTGTTGATTCTTTCGAATTGCTTCACTTCGTATGAGTATCCGGTTCTTAGATCTGATAATTTGCCAATGCCCACAGACCTTGTATTCACATCATTCAAAAAGCTTGCCAACTTAGACATCTGAAAGAAGAATATTATATGAAAGTATCGCATCATTATCAATATATTGTTTCAATAAAAAAAGTATTATTACTTACCTTTGAAGTATGAAGTTAACCTCTCGAGCTGTGGGCAACGAATGACGAATTACCTTACAAGCTTCACTACTTTACCGTTACGGATGTCCCCCCCCCCCACTCTATGACGTCACTTATAGTTAGCCAATGGCATTTCGTGTTTTTACTAATAATCGATTATCATAATCGATCCTTCTGATGATATAAAAGTCGCTCCGAATTCGGCTGCGGTCATAAAGTGTTTAGTGTTCTTAGTGTCAACAGCTTTTCCAGCATATTGCCTTCTTTGAACTGTAAGTACTTTTGTTATTATTTTTCAACAAATATATATATTCGTATTATTTCACTTTTTTTATATTTCATTTTTTTCTAAGTTTTCAATTTTAAATTTCATTCTGTATAGTTAATTTTATTTCTTGTATATATTTAATTAGTAATATCTTAGTCTAGTTTATATTCTTATTAATTTTTATTAGTAATTTTTAAATATTCGTGCTTTGATAATATATATATTTGTATTTATTATTTCGTGTTACTCACTATTTGAATAATAATGGAGTGCCAATATTGTGAAAAAATGTTTTTACGGGGGGACTATAAGGAACGTCATGAACGTGCTTGCGCCGCAAATGAGCAATCTCGTCAATGTCCAAATTGTAGAGAATGTTATTCCTCAAGAAAAACGATGCTTGCTCATTTGCGACGCTGCGGTACTGAAACACCAGTCATGGCAAAACGAGCTCGTATTGAGGCAGCTCAAGGCCATTTATATGAAGTGGAGTCAGCCTTTGGGAGGACTCTTCGAACTTTTTTCCTTCCAAGTTCCGGGGCAGTCGACGCAATGGATTTTCTAACAGGTCAGATAGAAACATTGCGTCGTCTGCTTCAGGAAGTAATGGCAGACAGCGATTCTCCCCTGAAATATAACTTGGTCTTGGAGGCGACCTTTGAAAACATCAAAGGTGAAACTTGTGATCGCGCCTTCAAGACTAAGAATAAAGTAATTTATGAAGACTCCTCCATCGACGATTCTCTTAATGAGAGCTTCAAGAAGATTATAGTAGAGATGGAGGAGTCTACACTAAAGGGGAGCGGCTGGTGCCTAAAAGAGTTCGACGGAGTCCTCTTAAAAGTAAATAAATTTACCCCTCTCGGTGGCTCCAGCTTCATTCCCCTTCCTCCTCACATTGCCAACAAGAAGGCTGTTATTAATGTTCAAAATACGGATGACCGGTGTTTTCAGTACGCGATTCTTTCTCGCTTCATCACAAAGGATCCACAACGCGTTAGTAAATATGCTAATCTTGAGCACAGGTACAATTTTGACTGCATTTCCTTCCCCACTCCTCTCCATGAGGTGAAAAAATTTGAAAAGTACAACAACATCACGATAAATGTTTTCACCCTTGGAGAGAAAGGAAACGTGTACCCTCTAAAAGTGGTAAAGCAGGAGAAGGAGGACCATCGCGATCTCCTTCTCCTGACTTTAGAGAATGGCCGAAGTCATTACACTTATATTAAAGATTTTGATAGATTAGTCGTCAGTCAAATAACAAAACACAAAGATAGGGTACACGTTTGCAAGCGGTGCTTTACCCATTTCAACTTGGATGGTGAAAGCATCGCTGAGCGGGTTAGGGAACATATGGAGTATTGTGGAGTAAACAGACCGACCCGGATTGTATTACCAGAATGTAACGACGATGGGACCCCTCCAAAAATATCTTTTACAAAAATACAAAACCAAATGAGGGTTCCCTTCGTCGTTTATGCTGATTTTGAGGCAATTTTAAAAAAAATGGATACAAACAGAAACAATGTGGGCCGGTCGTACACAACTCCCTACCAGAGCCATCTTCCTATGAGTTTCTGCACTTATGTGAAAGTGGCAGAAGACATACGCCACTGCCTTCCTGCCGATTTTCCTGCGGAACCTTACATCTATACGGGTGAAGATTCCGCAGAGAAATTTATGGCTTACATAAAGGCGGTGGCCGAGAAGGTGGCTCTGGTGTACTCCATTAAGCGGCCAATGCTACCCCTGACACCATCTCAGTTGGAAGGCTTTAAACGGTCCCCAAAATGTCACCTCTGCAATCTTCCCTTCAATAGATCCGATCCTAAAGTGGCGGATCACGATCACATCACTGGTGTGTATCGTGGTCCTGCTCACAATTCCTGCAATATCCTTTACCGCACTCCTCGTTTCCTTCCCGTCTTCCTCCACAATCTGAGCGGCTATGACGCCCACTTTATTGTTCGCCAGTTGGGGTATGACTCAAGTCGCATTGACGTCATCCCCAACAGCGAAGAGAAATACATTTCATTTAGCAAGCAAGTGGGCGCTCTAACCGTCAGATTTGTGGACACCTTCCGTTTCATGTCTTCTAGCTTAGATAGGTTGTCCAAGAATTTGCCCAACAATAAATTTATAGACACGGGCAAATTCTTCCCCGCCGACAAGATGGATCTGGTCGTAAGAAAAGGAGTGTACCCCTATGACTACACAGATTCGTTCGAGAAACTTAGGGAGACGGTTCTACCCCCTAAGGAGGCATTCTACAGCACCCTTAATGAATGCCACATCTCGGACGAAGACTATCAGCATGCCCAGTCAGTTTGGGAGGCCTTTGAAATTAGTACCCTAGGGGGGTACAGCGAACTCTACCTTAAGGTAGACGTAATGCTCTTATGTGACATCTTTGAAAATTTCAGAGATGTGTGCATAAGAGCATATTCGCTGGACCCTGCCTGGTATTTCACGGCCCCAGGACTGGCTTGGGATGCCATGCTGAAGTGTACAGGGGTACAGTTAGATCTACTCACTGATTATGACCAGCTCCTGATGGTTGAGCGGGGTATTAGGGGTGGCATTTGCCAGTGCAGTCTTCGCTATGGTAAAGCTGATAATGCTTATCTGTACCCAGATCGAGATCCCCATAAGGAATCTAGCTACATTGCCTACCTAGATGCAAATAATTTGTACGGGTGGGCAATGTCAAATCCGCTTCCTTACGGGGATTTCGAATGGGTATCAGATCCGGATACTCTAGACTGGGGCAATATGCAGGAAGATGGTCCCTTCGGGTATATTGTCGAAGCCGATATTGAGTATCCGGCCGAGTTGCACGAACTGCACAACGATTTCCCCCTTCTCCCGGAGAATAGGGTGCCTCCGGGACAGGTTAATAAGAAATTGTTGGCTCCATTGACAAACAGGGAGAAATACGTTGTTCACTTCGTCAACTTGAGGCAGGCTATGGGTTTAGGTCTGCGGTTGGTACGCGTACATAGAGCGCTGCGATTCAAGCAGTCCCGTTGGCTTCGTCCCTACATCGACCTCAACACCCAAATGAGACAACAGGCGACCAACGACTTTGACAAAGACTTCTACAAACTAATGAACAACGCAGTATTTGGCAAATTCATGGAGGACGTACGAAAACGAACAAAAATAGAACTAGTAACTGACGAACGTAGAATACGGAAACTTATAGCGAAACCTACTTTTAAAGACAGGACGATCTACTCTGAGACGCTGACTGCTGTACATCTGGACTTTGAACAGATCACGATGAACAAACCAATCTATGTTGGGATGGCCATTCTTGATCTGTCCAAAGTCCGGATGTATGACTTTCACTACGCTACAATGCTGACAAAATACGGACCTGACAAACTAAAATTGTTATATACAGACACTGACAGCCTCATGTACTTAGTAAAGACGAAAGACTTTTACGAGGACATAACTACAATGATGGACGAATTTGACACCAGCGACTACCCAGACGGACATCCATGTAAAAACAATAGAAACAAGAAGGTGTTGGGGAAGTTCAAGGATGAAGCCAGTGGAGAGCCTGTCTCTGAATTCGTGGGCCTCCGCGCAAAGATGTACGCAGTACGCATCCGCGGCCTAGAGAAGAAGCGGGCGAAAGGGATAAAGAAGGCAGCCGTAGATAAAAAAATCACCTTTGATGATTATATGGCTGCCCTGTTCGAGGGAAAAGAGTTTACAACCACGTTTAGAACAATAATTTCTAAAGAACATAAACTCTTTTCCGTCGAACAGAGAAAAGTATCCCTTTCGCCCCACGACGACAAACGCCATCTAGTCGATCGTGTACATACTCTCGCCCATGGCCACTTTACCATAGCGGACTTGCCTGTGTAAAGTTGTGGATTTTTTGTAAATATATATATTTCATATACTATGTACATGGTTACCTTGTTTAGAGTAGGTCTTTTTTTTTTTTTTTGTTCTAGTCAATCTTTATTTATTAATTTTTTTTAAACGTATTTTTGTAAATATTTTTTCTATTTATTATTAGTATATAGTATTAAGTTTTTTCTAATTAATAGTTTATTAAAATAAAAAAATATAAAAAAATTAATAAATAAAAAAAAAAGGTGGTGGGATATTTTAGTTTAAGTTATTTTATTTTATGTAAATAGGATGTGTGAATGTTGGTGGCGGGTGTGTGAATGCAGTGTAGATAGATTTCCTGTGCCATGTACATAGCTTAGTTATATATATATATACAGAAGCGAGAGAGCGTTCCTTATTAGTTCCCATCATGCGCTTGATAAAGCAACATCACACCCTCTCCGTGCAAAATCTTGACGACAGGGCCTCTTCCAAGAAATGCTCCAAACACGGTCAGCTTTTCCCAGATTCCATTAGATGTTTAATAAGTGGGCCGTCCAATTGTGGGAAAACTAACCTGATGTTGAGCTTAATATACGATCCAAAGGGGTTGAGATATGAAAATATATATTTGTTTGCAAAGTCATTACAACAGCCCAAGTACCGGAAGCTAGCTCAAATTTTAGAACCTTTAAAAGATATTGGGTACTTTGAATTTGAAGACAATTCTCAAGTTCCCCCACCTAAAGAGGCCCTGCCAAATTCAATAATTATTTTCGATGATATAGCATGTGACAAGCAAGATAATGTAAGAGCCTATTTTTGTATGGGGCGCCACAGTGGAGTTGATATATTTTATCTAAGTCAAAGTTATACTAGAGTTCCTAAGCACCTAGTGAGAGAAAATGCAAATTTCCTAATACTCTTTCGGCAAGATGAATTAAATTTGAGAAGAATTTACGATGACCATATCAATTCCGATATGGAATTCAAAACTTTTAGAAAAATTTGCCACTGGTGTTGGAAAGAAAATAGATATGGTTTTCTAGTGTTGGACAAAGATAGACAGATTACTGAAGGAAGGTATCGAAAAGGTTTCGAAGCCTATATAATACCTTAACTATGCACTTGAAGATCATTGTTCATTGAGCCATGGAGGGGTCAACTAGTGACGTTGTTATGCGTGAAATAATCGAAACCAGAAAGGCGATTCAAGAAAAGTGTAATATATTGAAGAGAAACAGAGAGGAGACCGATGAATATTTGAAAATGAAATATCAACCTTTATTGAGTCCATTGAAAGCATTGGTGGAAAAGCAGGAAAAGCCACCACTTGAATTAAAAGAATCTCCTAAACCGGAAGTAGCTACTTGTGAAACACCCCTTCCACCTCCAAAGAGACTAAAATTTCTGAGGCTGGAATCGGCTACAACACCGCCGTCAAGATTTACAAAAACATGGCATGAAGAACTTTCAACCCCAAAGCGACCGGAAGTTCTAAAGTTATCTTCTTCTGCTTCTGCTGAAGCAACCAGCCCGCTTCAAGAGGTACGAGAACAAGCACAAACGCCCGAAGGGAAGGAAATTTCAGCAAAATATTTGAAGGAAGTTGGAGAAATGTCCTCAAAATATATCAAAAAATTTATTAAAAATGAGACCAAGGACTTGGATATGATATATGGTGTAGTTTATGACGGCCGGAGATTTAGTATTGGTGACTCAGTGGTCTCCATCAGCAAAGATATTCTATCTGTTGGTGATAATACCTATTTCGGCACGCCAGGTCTTTTCGAGTTATTATTCTTGACAAATCCAAACTTGTCTATGGTGAAAAAGACGGATTATATCAATTATAAGAGCATACTGCAACAGACGAACGCTCATAGAGAAGGGCACAGCCCTTCCGGACCAATTAAAGTTCTGAACACAAACATGAAATACAAGAATGTGATTTCAAAATTGTTTTCAACAAAAAGAGGTGCCGGATATGTAGATCCTAACATGCTTGTAGATCGATTAAGAAGCTTACTTGGCACCAACAATGCCAGCGCGGAAATAAAAAGTATTGAAGCCCAACTGAGAGATGGAGGTATAATAGCGTAGTGTGGTCATGAGCAAGCTTCATTTCATCATGGCCTCTGTTAAGGAACAGATTGTAAACGAGTTGCATAGACCAGCAAGAAGAGTGTTCAAGAGAAGAGCAGTTCTTCTAAAGGGCTTAGATGACCTATGGCAAGCCGACCTGGTGGAACTAATACCCTACGCTAGATTCAATAAAGGTCATAAATATCTGTTGACCGTGATTGATTGTTTCTCCAAATATGCATGGGCGATCCCTCTGAAGAATAAGTCAGCCCTGGAAGTGAGTCAAGCATTCGAGAAAGTATTGGCCGATCGGAAGCCAAACAATTTGCAAACGGATAATGGAAAAGAGTTTTACAACAAGATATTTGGCAAGCTGATGAACGTGAACGGTATAAATCACTACTCTACCTATAGTAACTTAAAAGCTTCAATAGTGGAGAGATTCAATCGTACTCTGAAAGCGGCAATGTGGAAAAAATTTAGTCTCCAAGGATCGTACGAATGGCTAACCGGCATTAAATCGCTAGTGAACAAATATAATAACACTAAACACAGAACGATCAAAATGGCACCGGCTTCAGTACGGGGAAAAGAAATAGAAGAACAGCTGTTACGTGAAGTATATGCGAAGAAAACTTTGAAAAATGCCAGCATTCCCAAGTTCAAAGCTGGTGATCATGTACGCATATCCAAATATAAAGCGCAATTTGCTAAAGGCTACTGCCCTTCATGGTCTACAGAAATATTTAAAGTTGCTGAAGTGAAAAATACCATACCGGTCACCTATCATCTGAAAGATTATAAGGGGCAAATGATTGCTGGAGGTTTCTATCAAGAAGAACTGCAGCTGGCCAAACATCCCGACAGTTACCTAGTGGAGAAGGTTATTAAACGGAAAGGTGATAGAATTTTGGTGAAATGGTTGGGCTTAGATAATTCACACAACAGTTGGGAGAATGTTAAAAATGTTCATATATAAAGCCAGAAAAAAGTAACAACGATTTAGTTTATCATGAGACGTGCTAAAGATAAGAAGAAAAAGAAGAGGATCATCCCCACTCCTAGACGGATGGGTGGCAAATCTTCAAAATTGAGTGGAAAAGCTAAACGAATGCTGGATACGCTACCTCGCCTGCGGCTAAGTAATTTTGATCTAATTAAGTTGGCGAAATCAAATAAAATTCCTCATTTCAGAGGAGTATTCATGATTGATGAATTTCCAAAGAAACCATGGAAAAATGAACGAGCCATTTTTAATTTGGATAGCAGTGTTGGCAGTGGTACTCACTGGGTTTGTTATAAGAAGAGAGGAGAATATGTTCAATTCTTCGATAGCAGTGGTGCCAATCCCCCTGCTGAATTTGTCCGATATGTAAAGGGAAGTCGAATTTCATGGAACCGGAAGCAGTATCAGAAAGTTGGCACTAACAACTGCGGTCAGCTTTGTCTACTCTTCCTGCTGGATGTCTTATAAAAGAGAGGCTCACAACTGAAGTTGGCCATTTGATCACTAGACGGAGATGGGGTTAGACTTTAGAAGAGGCGATAAAAGGACAGTTGCGGAGAAAAAGAGCATCATTCCAGTGAGAACAGTTGCCGAGCGAACATCGCTGACCAACAGCAGTATTCGATTTCTTCAGGCTGCAGGTTACTACGTTCTATCATCATCATGGAAGTGTTAGATTTGGAAGAGAAATGTCAGTTTGACAATTCAATCGAGTGCATAGAATTGCATTCCCATCACCCATATGCTTCTTCAAAACTACTGCCAGGCGATGAAATACGCATTAGTGTACAACATCAAGATCTATATACGCTACCCAGTCAAAGTTTGCTCTACTTGGAAGGCAAGTTTTTAAAGGAAGACGGCTCTGCAGTTCCTGTTTCATCCAAATTGACCAATAATGCTTTTGCATTTCTATTTGATGAAATAAGATACGAACTAAGTGGAGTTGAAATAGATCGAGTAAAAAACCCAGGAATAGCTTGTACACTTAAAGGGTTGGCTTCGCTTAAGGCAGGCTGTCAGTATATTACAAACTGGGGCTGGTGCTATCCTCAAAGCGATGCTCTCAACATCACTTCAGCAGAAGGATGTTTTAATTTATGCATTCCGCTGTCATCGCTACTGGGATTTTGTGAAGATTATCAGAAAATTGTGATTAATGTTAAACAAGAATTGATACTTGTTAGAAGCAGACAAGATGGAAATGCCTATAAATTCAACAGATTGAATGAAGAACAAGCGGTGGAGAGGTGTAAAATTGAAATGGTGAAGCTTTGCTGGATGCTGCCCTATGTAACAGTCAACGAACATCAGAGATTGGCTCTTATGCGTCATCTTAAATCTGCTAAGGTATTTGCTCTAAGTTTTAGAAGTTGGGAACTCTATGATTACCCTTTGTTGCCGGCCACTCAGAGGCAAATCTGGTCAGTAAAGACATCTAGTCAAATGGAAAAGCCCCGATATATCATTCTAGCTTTTCAAACCGGACGTGCTAATAATGTGGAAAGCAACGCTAGTCACTTTGACCACTGTTCTATTTCAAATGTAAAACTTTATCTTAATTGTAAAGCTTTCCCATACGGCGATTTGAATGTAGATTTTTCCTCTAACCGTTTTGCCATTCTATATCATATGTATGCTTCCTTTCAAATGTCATATTATGGAGAACAAATGTATCCTCTAAGTTCTTTACAAAATTTTAAAGAGAAAACACCCTTAATTGTAATAGATTGTTCTAAACAGTGTGAATCTATCAAATGTGGCCCGGTAGATGTTAGATTGGAATTTGAATCAAAAGAAATGTTCCCGCCCAACACCACTGCCTATTGTCTTATTATTCACGACAGGGTGGTAGAATATAATCCTTTGACAGGTATTGTACGTCGTATGGTATAAGAAGGCTTGAAGAGCTAGTTCAGTGTTCAGTATGGCTCAAACAGGCGTGCTGATAGCTGACTTCCAGTGCTTTGTAGACAGTGTAGGAGGTTATATTGTTAAAGAGCTTTCTCTATTAGACTATAATTTTCAATCAGTCAGACACTGGATATTCAAGCCACCTGCCCAACATAAACAATGTGAAAAAAGTAGAAGAACCAATTATTGGTTAGAAAATTATTATCATAAAATTAAATGGAATGACGGGGATATTGAATATGACATGATTAGAGATATTTTCAAGTTTATTGATTGTAATTATAAATTTGTGTTTGTTAAGGGTTATGAAAAGAAAAGATTTCTTTTGCAAAATCTGTACAGTTGTTGTGTAATTAATTTAGAAGATTATGACTGTCCAAAACTTGATTCATTAGAAACAGCAGGAAATCAGTGTATTATACACAATACTTGTAAAGAGAAATGTACGCAATATCGAATTAAAGCCATCAATTGCTGGCTCAACAGTAAATTTGGTTGGAATGAGACGGAAATATTTTTGCCTTGAAGAACGAATGTGGTCACTGGCGAATGCATTGAGTTGCACACAAACCTGAATGTTGGTCACTGGCGGGGTGTAAAATCCCCGTAAACCATGAATGGATTTGTGCAGATTCTGTACAATGTATGAATGCGATTGATGCAAGGCAGCTAAAATTCCAACAACCATTAAAATAAACTGATTCGATAGCAAAACATTTCTTATTTATTTCACTTTAATGTACTAATTAGAAATTAAATATTTTATTTGTATTTGAAGTTGATTTTTAAGTTTTTATATTTTTCTGTAGATATGTATCTTTTTAAGTTTTATTTCAATAAATGTATTGAAGTTAAATTATTGCTTTATTTTTCAATTATTCCTTTTATTATTATAAAATTATTTAAAAAAATAAAACAAAAAAAAACAATCTTCCTCGATGACCTCCACCTTGACGTGGTGAGGAAGCTTAAGGCGGAAGCCGAACTAAGAGGGGCGCATATACAAAATTTATTTAGTTAAAAAAAAAGAAGAAAAAACTAAGCTGCAGCTTGTGCACGTTGAGGATATGACAATGGTATGAGTCATCATTATTTTTCCTTGCCTGTTCAAACATGTTGTGCAAGCGTGTTAACATTTTTTAAAAAGTAAGTTTTTAAGTCTCCAAAACATTCAAAGTTTTATTATTTATAAAGCAATAAAAGCTAATAAGGGCAAAGTTCAGTTTCAAAAATATTGTTTTTTTCTAAGAAACATATATAAAGTTAACGGACAGGTTGAGTCCTGCATCAAAGGTGGGAGGTATGATTCACCTTAGAGAGAGAGAGAGACACTTGCAAGAGAGAGAGAGGGAAGACAAGCACGCAATTCTATTGGCTAACTATAAGTGACGTCATAGAGTGGGGGGGGGGACATCCGTAACGGTAGAGTAGTGAAGCTTGTAAGGTAATTCGTCATTCGTTGCCCACAGCTCGAGAGGTTAACTTCATACTTCAAAGGTAAGTAATAATACTTTTTTTATTGAAACAATATATTGATAATGATGTGATACTTTCATATAATATTCTTCTTTTAGATGTCTAAGTTGGCAAGCTTTTTGAATGATGTGAATACAAGGTCTGTGGGCATTGGCAAATTATCAGATCTAAGAACCGGATACTCATACGAAGTGAAGCAATTCGAAAGAATCAACACTAAATTTGGAGATGCCATCGTTGCCCATTTACATTATATTGGCCCGACAATGGACTACCCAACGAGGATCTTCCTTCCACGCAGATTTGCGGCAGTGATAACTGATGAAATGGTGGAAGATTACCAACAATCAAAGAAAAAACTGTTAATAATGTACAAAGGCTTTAATAATGGAAGATATGACATAGAATTTAAATAAAATTTATACTGTGAAATAAATGTTATTATTTTACTTGTATACTTCCGTTAAATAAAAATAAAATGTTTTAATTAATGTTTGTTCATTCTTATTTTTACTTTATACACTTATAAATAAAGAAAAGTTAATTAAAACTTATTTATATTTTATTAATAAGTTCAAAGTTCAATTTACTTTTAACTTCATAATAACAAAAAACGGTTAAAGCGAATGAGGCAGCTGGCTACATGTCCGGACTTGTTGGAGCATGTTCAGGTAATCACACATAACAAAAAAAACGGTTAAAGCGAATGAGGCAGCTGGCTACATGTCCAGACTTGTTGGAGCATGTTCATACAGGTTTGTATAGTTGGTAAACGGAAATAATAATAAGATATATGAAAGTTCAAAGTTCAATTTACTTTTAACTTCATAATAACAAAAAAAAAAAAAAAAAAAAAAACGGTTAAAGCGAAAGAGGCAGCTGGCTACATGTCCAGACTTGTTGGAGCATGTTTGTGCTCGTTGAGGATATGACAATGGTATGAGTCATCATTATTTTTACTTGCCTGTTCAAACAGCTGGCTACATGTCCAGACTTGTTGGAGCATGTTCAGCTATGTTGGCATATATATAAATTAACAGGTATGATAAAAGATGTGGAAGGGAAAGGGGGTGGCTTGCTACAGAGACCTGTCCAGAGAGGTAATCATTTGGAAAAAAAGATGCAATTCTATTGGCTAGTTAGAGTGTGACGTATTTGTGGTGGGGGGTTAATGCTAGTATCGCAGTCCAAGTGTCAGTTCGGGTTTAGTTTTCAGTGAGTGTAGGTCGCGTCATCAGCAACGGAAGCAGTCCAGGTGGAGGGGGTAAGTAAATAATTTTTCTATTACCTAAAGTGAGGTTATCCATTTTTATTTAAGTTGAATATTTTTGTGATAGTGGGGGTAATTTAAATAAAAAAAAAAAAAATTCTTGGTGAGGGGGGTTAGATTTTTTAAAAAATAATTAGTTAAAACATAAGAGAACATTCAAAACTAGAGTAAGCGAGACTACCACTGTGGCCGACTGGTGCAGATGACGTGTCTATCAGTACGAAGGTTGTAGGATCGAATCCCAGGTAAGTAAAAATAATTAAAAAAAAAAAATCCCCTCCTGTCTATCAATGGGCGAGGGGGGTGGAGGTATGAGGTCCGCCATCTTGTGGTCATCAGCTGGTACGAGGTCGGCCATCTTGTGTACTACAGCTGTTAGAAGAGACGCCATCTTGTAGGAGGAGCTTAAGAGGCCAACGAATACGACGACCTAGAGGTGGTGGGGGTAAAGGTAGGTGTCATGTGATAGGAGTAGGGCTTGGGTGGGGGTAAAGGGATGTCGTCGAATACGCTGATTGGTCTATTAAGAAGGGTGGGGGTAGGAGTGGGGGTAAAAGGGGTGTCATCGAATTCGCTGATTGGTCGATTTAAAGGGTGGAGTGGGGGAAGGGGCGTGGCCTAAAGCCCTCGTCGAGTTCGATGATTGGTCAATAAGGTGGGGTGGGGGTAGGGGGCGTGGCTTAAACCCTCGTCGAAATCGATGATTGGTCAATAAGGAGGGGTGGGGGTAGGGTTGGGGGAGGGGGTGGGAGGGGAGGGGATGGCCGCCATTTTGTATTTTAGGTGCGCCAGAACCCCCAAATCCTCTCTACTGACACACATTCATTTATATATATATATATAGATTGTAAAGAATATGTAAGAAAAATTGAAAAATTTAGGCTGTGACATGAGTTTAAAGGTGCATTTTTTTTTACATTCTCACCTTGACTACTTTCCTGCAAATCTTGGTGCAGTAAGTGAGGAGCAGGGGGGAAAGATTCCACCAAGATTTAAAAGAAATGGAGAGGAGATACCAAGGAAGGTAGAATGTAAGCATGATAGCTGACTTCTGTTGGATGTTGAAAAGGGACGACCTCCTTCGAGGCCACCGAAGACAAAGCACCCAAAAGGAGCATGAAAATGAAAAGGAAAAGATTCTACAAGGACTTTTAAAGAATTGAGTATTTTCAATTAGATTTAATTGCTTTTTAAAGTAATTTTACTCATCGTATCACTTGCAAATAAAATCTAATATTAAATACTCTGTTGGTTATGGTTTTTCCGACCGTTGTTGATAGAGGATTTTTGGTGAATATCGAGGTGCGGTCTTAAATAAAAACAACTTTTTTTGCTTTATACCAACGTTTCGGTAATTTTTACTACCTTCTTCAGGGTATTATAAAAAAGTTTGTGAAGTTTAATGTAGAGCTTACGAGTATATCATCTTAACTGTTGACAAATGGTGATATACGAGTACTCGTAGCTCTACATTAAACTTCATAAACTGTTTTTTATAATACCCTGAAGAAGGTAGTAAAAATTACCGAAACGTTGGTATAAAGCAAAAAAGTTGTTTTTATTTAAGACCGCACCTCGATATTCACCAAAAATCATTAAATACTATTGCTTTTTCACAAATTTTTTTGTAAAATGCGAAGCGATTTTTTGAAAAATTCTTACGTGATGGTGGAAAAATGGAGTTCATATTTGAATTTAGCGCACAAAAATAATAATAATCAAGTACCAAATTTAAAACAATTTCCCAAAAGTTAAAAAAACGCAGGCCTGGTGTAATATTTAATTTAATGCACGCTTAATCTTAAGACTAAATTTTTCACTTAAAAGTGCCAGCATTGCATTAAAATAAAACAAAGTAGACATTCAAATTAAAATATAAATAATAAAAAAGAACAATAAAAAAAAAATTCGAAAATCTTGGCCAGCTTACACCAAAAGAAAGAAAGTAAATCTAGTGGTTCTGTGGCCGGCGAACGCGCGCTATGATATCTCTCTGCTCCCCACCTACGATTTCCGGTTCTACTCTGTCAATTCTTGTTTCAACATCAAACGGTCTCTTGGTTGTTGTGTTCCAGTACTGTGTTCAGTGCCTCTATTTATTTATTATAATTCACTCTGGGGTTTTTTGTTAGTTTTTGTGCTTAATTTTTTGTGGTTTTCTATTGTACGAGTAATTTTTGGAAATACTATTTCCAGTAAGTATTGTTTGTTAATTTTACTAGTTCATTATTGTTATTTTATAATAGAGTTGCATTATTTGATCATTTATTTGTTGGCTAAGAGTATCCAGAACATAACGTTCAACATTAAGTAACATTTTAACGTAGATTCAGTTATCTTGGGATTTTCTAAAGAGATTCACGTTTTAAAGAAACAAGATTTCCATTCGAGTTGTCCTCTAATTGCTCTAATCTGTATCTGTAATTAAATAATCTTGAATTTTAAAACCTCAAATTGTTGAAAACTGTATAAAAACGTATTTTTTCACTCGACTTTCCTCTCATAATCCCAAATTAAGGCCTTTAAAAATTATTAATATGTGTCCAAAGTTGTTCTTAACATTAGAGATGGTAACGTTGTCGCTTCTATTACCAACTTAGATCTGGCTGATCTATTTTTCTTTTCTTTTTTTCATCACAAAAAAAGTTTTTATATGGTGTTTAAGAGGGGGGGAGAGAGAGAGACCACCGCCATTTTCGAGGGAGCCACTTGTTAAGTTGTCCTTTTTTTATGACCACTTATTGAATAGTAAAAGAACATCCAGAGCTGACCTTTCATTGACATTAAACATTCTATTATTCGAAATAATTTTATTAATTAATCATTACGAGATCTACATATTTTTTGTGAAACTTGGAGAACATCTGTTCATAAAAAATACAGAGTTTCAGTTTTTATAGTTTAATTTCTATGAATGACTTTGACTCAGGTTCTTTGTGTATTTTATTTTTTTGAAAGGAGCTATTTTTAAAGCAGATTATTTTTAAACGCACAGCTGGCTGGGAGTCGCGCGAACGCTCAAAACGTTCCTCCCTAATTTTGCTCTTTTTTTTCTAAATTTTGTTTTATTTATTAAAGGCTGCTGCAGTCATTTAAAAGAACAGAATTCTTTAAATTTAATTCACCTTAAGCTTATTTTCTGCTTAGTGTTCAATTTAATTTTACGCAAAGACTAAACAATGTCCCAAATCTGTTGTGGGAATGAATGAGCTGTCCCGTTTAGGATAGAGGGAAATCATTTAAGCAGTCGCCAAAAAAGTAATAACTTCTTTATTTTTATTTGATAAATTTTATTACTTCCGTATTTTTTTATTATTTTTTTTTTTAAAGTATTTTGTTGTTTATTTCTTTCACAACTTCAAGTTTATAACCTTTTAAAAGTCCTCCATGTAATAGGTCCTTCCTTTAAAGGTTCTTCCTCAGATAAAAGTTTGAGGACTTGCAAAAAAAGGTGGATTGAAAGGAGGAAGAAACCACATTAAGTACGGATTATCCTTTCATTTCCGGTTTGTTCTTATATTTTTCATTTCTCATTTACAATTTTCCCCTTATTCCCGTGACTTCAGAGGTCTTGCAAAGAAGTAGCAGGCACTGTTTATTATTATTTTTAATTAGGTTTCTAGTTTTTGGGATGCCTACTACATAAATGTAGACAGTAGACCAAAGATTGCGAACCTTTTTGAGACGTGGATCAAATTTTGTTCATTTTTTTTTTTCCAGTACTAGCTCTTGGGTCACTAATGCCCATTTGCACAAGAGTTAAGTTTACAAATTTTAAACTGAATAGTTTCAAAACTGAACATCTTTAAAATTCAGTTGGCTTAACTGGGTAAAGCGGGACGAAACAAGTGGCTATGGAAGTCTCTTTTTTTACATACATAACTTGAACAAAACCTTACAAAGGTGTGTTTTATCTGAAGAAAAAGCTAAATATGGTTATTTGCTTTGGGTTGTCGATTTTTTTTAACAAACAAAATATGAGTAAAAATTATACATTTTATTTGATATTTTGTAAATACTTTTGCTTTATTTCAAATACTACAAAAGCATTTGTCGTCATTTGCGTTTTAGAACTGTAATGATCAAACTAAAGGTTGTAGATAGCATTTAAATTGCTTTTGTGTCAATGCGTGATTGAAAAGAAATACAGATAGAATATAAATTACCCAAACAATTAGAGAATCTAAATCAACCCGCGTAAACAAACAAATGGTTGCCTAGCAATTGTGGGTCAGTGAAAAAGCTTGCGCGGTTCAGTGTCTGACCCGCGGGTCATAGGTTCGCCATCACTGCCGTAGAGGGTTACATTCCAGCACTGAGTATCTTTGTTGGAAGTTTGAAGTATTTTTCTTGTAAACAGGAATGACTACGGCCAAAAATAGATCTATTGGGTTCCATCCTGATATCATGTGAAACTACACCCAGCTTATAGTTCCTCCAGTTGATGATACGACAAGTCCAGGGCAGTTTTTAGGAATAGGGTGAAGCAAAAACAGTTAGGAATAAACTACACTCTGAACTAACATATCCCCTATTCCAACGCCCTTCCAAGATATATTTTGAAGAAATGCTCCTTAATATTGGAAAGGGAGTTACTTACAGTACTGTGAGCCTCAAGAAGTTTCTGCAAGAGCTCAGGTCGGTCTTTAACCAAATAAGAATTGTGTCTACCCATGCCGACTTAATAATTTAATTTTCATAATTCTAAATGGCCCATTTCAGTTACCATATTTAGTGATTTACTCTATTTTTCCCTAAATTCAAACAATAATTAAATCGAACTATACTGATATGTCAAAATACACTGCATTTTATTTTAAATTGTTCACTTATACCTTAAATAAATTCTTAGTAAGGCGCCACGTTAGCCGAGCGGTTAGAGGCGAGACCTGTAAAGCTAATATGCATTGTGGTACTTGGTTCGATTCCCGGTCTTAGGCCTCTTGGATTTTATACTCGGTTAATAAAAGAAATTTACAGTAAAGTATGTTTGCTAGTAGCCTCCGTTCACACCTAATTAAGTCCTGGAAGCCAATCTGCAAGAGAAAATTAATCTATTCGGACAGATTTCAAACTTAGGATAGTTATCAGTTGCAAGAAGGCTTTGTCATTAATTTTTTGTGGGTAAGAGGTCATTGTGGTATAAAAGAAAATGAAATTGTAGATAAACTTGCAAAGGAAGCCACCAATAGTGGGGGAAATGGCTAACTATAAATTACCCCACACCGATATCAAGTGTATAATTGCAAAAACAGCACTACAAAAATGGCAGACAGATTACAGTAATGGTAATAAAGGGAGATTCTATAAAACTATGGTAGATCAGTTACGCTAGACAACCCCATGGTTTAAACCATTTTAAGAGAACTGTCACTAATAAATGGGTTGTTACGACAATAAGCAGGCTGAGAGGAGCGAACCATGCGGTGTGTGGATCGTATCTTCACAGGATCAACAAAAGGTCCTCTCCTCTTTGCGTAGATTGCAATAAGGAGGAGGATTTCAAACATGTAATAATGATATGTCCACGTTATGTGGTAGAAAGGAAACGAATGTTTGACGACATATACAGGTATTTAGATGCACCATTTCGCTACGAAAACATTATATTCTCCACCAACATCTGTGTGCTTAAATCTGTAGCAGAGCTATGATAGCAAAGAAGTATGGGTGTATTTAAAAGTTATAACCGATTAGAATGAATGCAAGAAAATGATTAGAGAAGGATTACGTGATTTTAATTTCGGTTAAGCTATAAGGATGGCAGGAATATAGAATACTGATCCATCCATTAGCTGTAGTTTATGTAAATACGTAGTTGTATATAGTAGAGGGATGAATGTGTGAAGCGAATGTATTTGTAAGTAAGAAAGGGATGAATAGATATTCTAGTGATAAGCACACAGACGATGCTGGCTGTATACATAGACGATGCCAAAAAAAAGGCTTTGTAACAAACAAATACATTGATTTTGTAGGTCAAACTTCTTATTCTAGATCCCTAGCAGATACTATTTTAAGGGGATGTTCTTTAAAAGCTAATCGAACTCTATAACTGTGTTTTTCTCCCAAAACGTTTTTACTTTTCCAGTGCTGATCGTGGTTTTTAGAAATCTTTGTTGTTGCAAGAAGATCTGTCTTCTTATTTAAGTTCACAATCTTTGTATCTAGTTCACACTAAGCGAACTATGGCTAGAGCAAGAACAAAGAACTGTAATATGTTCTTTGAACGTTCTTGCTGCGAATTCTTGCTGGCAGAACAGGCTCCATTTACATTAAAAGAACATTTTTCTATTCAGTCTAGGCCACGCCCATCCTACCTAACCTCCTTAAAAACAATTTTTACGGAAAAAAAATATTTAAAATAAATGCTATAAAACTTTACCAGATCTTAGATATTTATTTTAAAGTACCTTACTTTGTAATTTCTTACAACTTTTAGGTCTATTTTTCTCAGTTATAACCATCAAGCGTTTCTTCGGTGTTTATAGATGATTTGCACGCTAATGATGCCTAAAAGTTAGTTTTTGAAAGATTGTTCTTTAAAAATAATTTTACGTTAGCCGAGCGGTTAGAGGCGAGACCTGTAAAGCTAATATGCATTGTGGTACTTGGTTCGATTCCCGGTCATAGGCCTCTTGGATTCTATTTAATGCGGTTAATAAAAGAAATTTACAGTAAAGTATGTTTGCTAGTAGCCTCCGTTCACACCTAATTGGACGTAAAGCCTGCTTGAAAAAATAGGCGATTACTTAACTTTACTTTAAATTCTTAGTAATTGATTTTCATAATTTTTTGTTGCAAATACTTTAAAGGAAACCATTTTTCGATCATTAATGACAGGAATGAATTTTTTATATTAAAATTATGTACTTTAACTCAACATTAATTCTAATTATGTCAATTACAAGCTCTATCATTTGATCCGAGTAAATGAACTATCGTGCTGATTTGATTTTTAATTTTATATCATAATTTATGAAGTAAAATGTTGTGTCGTGCGACAGTCAAGTAGAGAATTGCCGACTGATCTAATCTGTTCTTCTATTTCGTACAGCTTCTTATATTTTAATGGTTATAAGATCAAATTCAAAGTTGAACATTTTATATAACCTTCAGCCTCAGAGTCTTCAGAACAGTTTAGCTAATGTTTTTACGCTTTATTTCCATTAAGTTACAGAACAGATTTCAAAATAACCTATCATTACTGTAAATTACTAACTATAGTAAGGAAAGGAAATCCACGGCAGACCTAATCACAATAAACAAAACGTTTTCAATAGAAATATGTCTAAACGCCGGAAGGAAATAACAAAAATTCTTCAACCTTTTTTTTTATCATAACAGAGAAGTGCCTTGTTGCAAAGTTTTTTCACTATTGGCTACTAAATGTTTGCCGTTAGTTTTGTTTGGAATGGCGAATGTCTGTCTACTTGAGGAACTGAATGTCTAATGATAGGAGATATGTCCTGAACATTATAAGTTATATTGTCACTAGATTGTGAATGTAACAACAGAATGTACTTTTAAATGAAGCTTTTATTTAAATAGACATTTTACCTTGAATTTTATTATTTCTTTAAACTTTCAAAATTCAATATCCAATTCTCTAAAAATGAAAATTATTATTAGTATATATAAGTTATATTTGATTTTATTAAGGTCTAGTTATTTTTTAAGTGTCTACTTTAGACACCTTTTAAAGCTCAGATCGTGGAATTCAACTTTACTGCAGAAAAATACCTCTTTTTTTTTGCACCGAAATCCATTTCTGCATTACAAGAATCAACTCTAAGTGCAGATATGTAGATAAGTCTCTTTTTTGATTTCTATTAAGTTCGTACACTTAATTAGAAGCATTATTCTTGGGCAAGCTGTAAACCAAAATAGGGTTTTTGCCAGTATTTTTCCACCTGTACTTTACTGGTCTAAAATTTTCAAATTTCTTAGTTTTGGTGCAATGTACGTTCTGAGAAGTTGTTGGTCTGAAGCTTTTCTAGTTTATATCGAATTCCGATTGTAATGCAGATCTGAAATGGTGCCCATAAATAGACGCATAAACATTCTGACAAAAATCAAAGTGTAAAAATGTACTTTTCTGAAAATTTTGTAATAATAGAGGTGTGAATGCCCTAAAATAGTTTTTTTTTAAATGTTTAAGTTCATCTCTTTAGAAGACTCTAGATGAACTCATCATTACATACGCTCTTTCACATTTGCATATTCTAAACTTAACAGACCCACTACATTCTACCAAATAACGCTAACACTTAACAGAGCCAGATTAGTTAAATATTTTTTAGTTCACTGTGAATTTGGCTTTATAAACCTTTCCTTCATTAATCTTCATCTACTTTAAGCGACTTAGTAATCTTTTAATTATGGATTTGCGTTTTAAAAGAAAATAGAACGTTAAATTAACTTTCGTAAATTATTTCTGAAGACAACTTCTATTTCTGTAAATGTCTTAACTAAAAAGAAACCGTTTTATGCAAGTGCTTAGTCAATATGTTTGATGGTATCTGATAGATTGAATCTTCGGGTAGGACATAGCGTGGGAGCGAGCCAAGAAGATTCGGTCCGTATTACATTGGAGAATACTACCTTAGATGATATAGGGCACACCCTGGGACAGGTGTAGGCTTTGATCACGGCCTTAGCTCCACCATGTTATAGGGACTACCTTTCTCTTCTAGTCTCAGCATCCCTTCTGCCTTTCTGTAAGCACACAATCATTCCATTATCCGATACAACAATGCATTTTTAGGTAACAACCTTTTGGATTCCTCCGCCTGCCATCATTTAGATTTATTTTATATAATACTGTTATACAGGTGCTTTATCACCAATAGAACTGTTTTGGAATGTTCTCAAATCAGAGTAGGAGCATTTCTTTCACAAATACAAGCAGAACTTGTTTTTGTAAAAATTTTATTCTTACTGAAGTTTGAATTTTATTAGTTAAATCAATGGTCTAGTTCAGGGTATGAATCTTCGGGTAGGATATAGCGTGGGAGCGAGCCAAGAAGATTCGGTCCGTATTACACTGAAGAATACTACCTTAGATGATATAGGGCACACCCTGGGACAGGTGTAGGCTTTGATCACGGCCTTAGCTCCACCATATTCAATTTAATAATCACCGTTTGAAATAAAATCTAATTTCGTGAAATGTACAGCTACCTTTACACTCTGGATGAGTTAGAAACAAAGCACACGTTCTTTAGATTCTTCTGGGGAAATGTCCAAGTATTTTGACTCGGACCAGGATGTAGGTAAGTACTGGCCTAGTACTTTTTTATATAGGGCTTGATAAGCTCAGAAACTATCCCATAAGATAGGGCAGGGATCCCCAAACTTTTTACACAGGGGGCCAGTTCACTGTCCCTCAGACCGTTGGAGGGCCGGACTATAAAACAAACTATTTTAAAGTAAAAAACAAAAAACAAAACGGGAACAAATAGAATATTTCAAATAAAGAACAAGTAAATTTAAATCACCAAACTGCCCAGTATTTCTGTGGGAATTATGGACCTGCTTTTGGCTAATGAGATGGTCAATGTCCGGTTTAGTTGTAGTGTTTTGCCTTTCTTCCTACTTCTGCTGTTATTTTACACTGTTTTAGGGAGCCGTGACGCGTGCATCCCGCGTCATCGGAAGTAGTACTGTAGTACATGAGCGACGCAGCGCTTTGCGGCACCGCCACATATAGTGCTCCTCTCACTGACCACCAATGAAAAAGATGCCCCTTCCGGAAGGGCGGCGGGGGCCGGATAAATGTCCTCAGGGGGCCGCATGTGGCCCGCGGGCCGTAGTTTGGGGACCCATGGTCTAATCAAAAGAATTGCATTTTCTGGGTGTAAATATAGCGTATGACCAAAACATAAAGTAGAAATCAAATTCTCTCCCCCCAAAAATCATGAATCAACCACCTTGATGAAATTACAACATCATCCAGCACTACGTACTTTACCACATTTTTTAGAAGTCATAGCCCTGAGTAAATAATGCTCGAAATTTACAGAGATTCTTTTATTAAACGCCTAAATAAATAAACAACTGAAATAAGTGCAATAAAATCATACTTCCGGGAGCAATTTCATCATTTTTTGTTCTCCATAACTTAATATCCGATGTTGGCGCCATGATAGTTCAAGTGTAGGCAAAGTTTCGATTCAATTTTATTTGATGTGTATCATGAGATGTGTGTTTTAAGGTACCAAATACCAGTTTGACAGAAAGCCGGTCTTAAAAAGAAAAAAAAAGAAGTATCAGTTGCCGGGCAATATCTAAAGAAAAAAGACAAACTAGGTTAGGCCTCCCACTTTGTTTTTAATTTTTTTTTTTGTATAGAGAACATAGATTTCATTTTAAAAACAAAACTTTTCAGATAAAACCATTAAATTTTGAAAAAATTTATGTAGGTACGTACAAGAGAAAATCGAGTGATTGTTCTATAAAAACAAATAAATATTGTGATAAATATTTTACAAGATCGATATCAACCAAATGAAGTGATTGTGCCTAAAATTGTATAATACTTTCCGGTAGTAATTCTAGTCACTAATCGATTCCAACAGTAAAGTTAATTTCAGGAATTATTTTACAGAAAATTCATAAATTAAACACACCTCTAGCTTTACACGCACGAAAATAAAACAAACGTTTCCAATTACAAAATTACATCCAACCAAGCCCCTCAATATTTAATAATTGTAACTAATTTAAAATTATGTACTATAAATTTTAGCTTAAACTTATTCCAAACGATTTGCCCATATATTAATTTTTGGACATTAATTCTGGTTTTTTTTCGAAAGTAGAACAGTTTTGTGAGTAACGTTTCATGATTATACACTGAATATCGCCCACTGATTTCTGTTGTGCCCCTGAGCGTTTAAAATTTTTATAAACTTCTTTAATTTCCGTAAAAATAAGTAAAATATTTTTTAAAATAATAACTTTTTTTTTTGTCTATTTATGCATTTATATTATTATTAATTTATTCAATTAAGTTTAAAATAATATTATAACTTGATCTAATTATATTTTCATTTTCATTTTTTATAAATAATTGCATTATTTCACGTCTGGCCTATTTTCAACATTGGTTAATTAAATTAAAAATAATATGCATTTATCACTTTTTCTACCAAAAAAAACAAAACCAAATTAATATTTATAAAAATATTATAATATTTTTATAAACAAAGTAAACAGTTTGGACAGCTTTATGTAACCTCCGCCGGTGTTTGGAATTCGTTCTTTTAAAATAATAGAATAAATTAGCAGGTTTTTCTGTTTAATTTTCGTAAATATATATTTTTTTCTTTTCTTTTATGATGAATGGGTGAATCAGTTTGTTGCGGCCTTTATTATTTTAATTAAGTTCATTGTAAATCTTGCCACTTCCGTACAATAAATTCTATTGCTGACATGCTTCTCATAGCTTTTAACGTCAGGTTCAAGAAAACTTGCCTTGCTCCAGGTTGTTGTACTTCTAGAAGGATTGATCTTTTAATACAATTTGGACCTGATATTGGTGGAAAAAATAGTTAACCGAGGGGAAGTGTTTATTAACTGGACAGTTTTCTTTTCTGGTTTTTGCTGTTGTTCTTTAAAATAGGTGCTTTTGGTAATTAGGTAACACAGAGGGTGTTGAGAAATTGTTTTTGGGTGATCTGGGATGTCCCTCAACTCGCCAAAAGGTTCATCCTCTTGCAGTGGAAATGTACGAGGTGTGTTCAAAAAGTAACGGGAATTTTTAAATTTCGCGGGTTTGGAGAGTCTGATTGTAAATTTTTTTTTTTTATTATGTTGGTACACATGCCCCTGAAGTACGATAAAATTTTCAGTAATATTCATTGTTTACTTCTAAGTGGCAGCCGTTAAGGTTAGACGTGTTTTTCGAGCTTGGCGATTTTTGTTTGTTAAAAAAAATGGATCAAAGAATTTGTATTAAATTTTGCGTAAAAAATGAAATAAAGTGTGTGAAATGTTAATAAAGGCATATGGTGAGTCTGCTATGAGTAAAACAAGGATTTACGAGTGGTATAAGCATTTCCAAGATGGCCGCGAAAACGTTGAAGATGACGAACGACCTGGACGTCCAAGCACATCAACAACCGATGAAAACGTGAAAAAAGTGAAAGAAATGGTTATGAACGATCGCCGAATCACAATCAGAGAAGTCGCTGATGATGTTGCCATATCAATTGGCTCATGCCATGAAATTTTTTCGGATGTTTTGGGTATGAAACGTGTGGCAGCAAAATTTGTTCCAAAATTGTTGAATTTCGAACAAAAACATCGGAGAATGGAAGTTGCTCAAGAGTCACTCAATGAAGTCGACAACGATGCGGATCTACTGAAACGTGTTATAACAGGTGACGAAACATGGGTTTACGGATATGATGTCGAAACTAAGGCTCAATCGTCCCAGTGGAGGCATTCTGGATCGCCAAGACCGAAAAAGGCTCGACAAGTGCGGTCGAATGTGAAGGTTATGCTCACTGTGTTCTTCGATTTTAATGGCATAGTGCATCATGAATTCTTGCCACAAGGTCAAACAATCAATAAGGAGTACTACCTACAAGTTCAACGCCGTTTGCGTGAAGCAATCCGAAAAAAACGCCCGGATTTGTGGCAAAACAATTCATGGATTTTGCACCACGATAATGCACCTGCTCACACTTCATTGCTTGTTCGTGAATTTTTGGCCAAAAACAAAACTTTAACGATGCCCCAGCCTCCATATTCGCCAGACATGGCTCCATGTGACTTTTTTCTATTTCCAAACATAAAGAGAACATTAAAAGGCTGTCGTTTTACAAGCATAGATGACATTAAAAGCGAATCGCTGAAAGAGCTGAAAGCTATCACAAAGATCGAGTTTCGAGGATTGGAAAAAGCGCTGGCACAAGTGTATTGTATGCGAAGGGGACTACTTTGAAGGCGACAATATTAATGTAGATGAATAAATAAATATTTTTTTCAAAAAACGAAAATTCCCGTTACTTTTTGAACACACCTCGTACAATAATGATTCATTAACTTTCAAATAGCGGAAGTGTTACGATCGTTTTTATGTTTGTTTATATGTGATCGATTTATGTTTATTAAAACATTTTTATATGGAAAACACCTTTCAGGACTATTTTGGAGGGGAAAAGAATTTTCTCTTAAAATCTATTTCAGTCTAATGTTTAAAATCTTTACCTTTGCCCTCTAATCCTTAGCTTATCAAATAACCAATTATAGCTGATTCCTTTCAAATTTTAAAATATATTTTAAGAAGATTTATGGAAAAGAGATTCTTTGGACTGGTCATTGCATTAAACTGCCATTTTAGGGCATCGAAACAGTTCTACAGCCTTCGTAATAGTTTTCATAAAGTACTAACCAGCTACCAGTTTTTTGTAGCTGCCATTCTGCGTTTGGAAAAACAATTGGAACTTAACCATTCAGTTTCCTAGTTTTGCAAGAAAGGCTGAAAAGTAAAATAGTAACTAATGAGAGATGGGATTAATTATAAACTTAAGCTAAATTTCTTCTCGTTTGATTAAGCTTCCGGTATCTTAAATTAAGTCCTGGAAGCCAATCTGCAAGAGAAAATTAATCTATTCGGACAGATTTCAAAATTAGGATAGTTATCAGTTGCAAGAAGGCTTTGTCATTAATTTTTTGTGGGTAAGAGGTCATTGTGGTATAAAAGAAAATGAAATTGTAGATAAACTTGCAAAGGAAGCCACCAATAGTGGGGGAAATGGCTAACTATAAATTACCCCACACCGATATGTGTATAATTGCAAAAACAGCACTACAAAAATGGCAGACAGATTACAGTAATGGTAATAAAGGGAGATTCTATAAAACTATGGTAGATCAGTTACCCTAGACAACCCCATGGTTTAAACCATTTTAAGAGAACTGTCACTAATAAATGGGTTTTTACGACAATAAGCAGGCTGAGAGGAGCGAACCATGCGGGGTGTGGATCGAATCTTCACAGGATCAACAAAAGGTCCTCTCTCCTCTTTGCGTAGATTGCAATGAGGAGGAGGATTTCAAACATATAATAATGATATGTCCACGTTATGTGGTAGAAAGGAAACGAATGTTTGACGACATATACAGGTATTTAGATGCACCATTTCGCTACGAAGACATAATATTCTCCACCAACATCTATGTGCTTAAGTCTATAGCAGAGCTAGCAAAGAAATATGAATGTATTTAAAAGTTATAGAAGGAATGGAAGAAAATGATTATAGAAGGAGTACGTGATTTTAATTTCGGTTAAGCTATAAGGATGGCAGGAATATAGAGTACTGATCCATCCATTAGCTGTAGTTTATGTAAATACGTAGTTGTATATAGTAGAGGGATGAATGGGTGAAGCGAATGTATTTGTAAGTAAGAAAGGGATGAATAGATATTCTAGTGATAAGCACACAGACGATGCTGGCTGTATACATAGACGATGCCAAAAAAAAAGGCTTTGTAACAAACAAATACATTGATTTTGTAGGTCAAACTTCTTATTCTAGATCCCTAGCAGATACTATTTTAAGGGGATGTTCTTTAAAAGCTAATCAAACTCTATAACTGTGTTTTTCTCCCAAAACGTTTTTACTTTTCCAGTGCTGATCGTGGTTTTTAGAAATCTTTGTTGTTGCAAGAAGAACTGTCTTCTTATTTAAGTTCACAACGCGTCCCCATCTTTGTATCTAGTTCACACTAAGCGAACTATAGAGCAAGAACAAAGAACTGTAATATGTTCTTTGAACGTTCTTGCTGCGAATTCTTGCTGGCAGAACAGGCTCCATTTACATTAAAAGAACATTTTTCTATTCAGTCTAGGCCACGCCCATCCTACCTAACCTCCTTAAAAACAATTTTTACGGGAAAAAAAATATTTAAAATAAATGCTATAAAACTTTACCAGATCTTAGATATTTATTTTAAAGTACCTTACTTTGTAATTTCTTACAACTTTTTGGTCTATTTTTCTCAGTAATAACCACCAATCGTTTCTTCGGTGTTTGTAGATGATTTGCACGCTAATGATGCCCAAAAGTTAGTTTTTGAAAGATTGTTCTTTAAAAATAATTTTACAGATTCAGGGGATAACTAAGTATATTTCCGTGACAACTTAATTTTGGAAATGCGAAACGTTCGTTCTATGACCTCTCTCTGCATCACGAGACGATGTAAATAATACTTCATAAATTCAAGAATCGGTAAAAATGATTTAAAGAAAAAGAAAATAAATAAATTGGCCGACGAAAGCCACAATATTTATAAAATAATCTTTACTACATATACAGAGGAGCTTGCCAATGATGTATGCGATGGGCTGTTTTAATATTTGAAAAGGGTCCAGCAAGAAGGAAACATTCCTGAATGGCAACAGGTTGTATTGCCCTTTATTTTGACCCACCGCTCTGCGTTGAGGAGTGTTAACCCATTGCTCCTTGCCCCCTACAACCCTGCAAAGTTCACACATGCTAGCCACCTGTTATAAATACTTTAGGGCAGGAGGAGAGATACTGTTTCTTCTAAATGATCTGATGCACTTTTCAATCTGTGAACGGAACAGGTACTTAATGTGAACCTTATTAAAGTGGTTAGCCTTGTTTTTTGTGTTTATTAAATTGATGAATTTTAAAAAATAAAAAAGTGAAAAACGATGTGAAACGTTCATGCGATGCCGCCATGTTGAAGGGAGGAGAGCCATAAACGAAACGTTACCTGAAATCGAAAATCAGTTTTCTCTTTTAGAAGTTTAAAATTAAATTGGGGGGGCGCCTAGCTTAATGAAATCATTGGAACCGTTTAAAAAACATCGATAACTGAAATATCGCTTAATAAGGTGATATTGTCCCAAAACGTTCTGCTATTGGCTGGTTTATAAAATTTCATTTTTGCCAGTTGGCTGATTTTAATCCAAAGAATTCCTTTTAGAGTTTTGAAGCGAAACGATATTTGGGTAAAACGCTTCCTGAAATTTAATATCGAAGTTTCTATGCTTTAAAACCAAAATTAAAATTATTGAATACCTAATTGTAAATATTGTCCGCTTATTCGTTGAATAAATTAATCAGCTAAAGCGTACAGAACTTGTTAAATGAAACCCAATACCCACAGAGAAGGAGTTGATCGCGTGAGTTCCAGTGAGGTGAGACTATTGGGTTACAACTTGTTTCCCCTCTTAAATATTTATTAATAACATGTTCTTTTACACCTATTTTTTTATTTAAAAGAATAGAAGCAAATAATTTTTATGCACTTTTCAACTCTCTATTTATTTATCCCTCAGATCCTTCCCGACAAGGGAAAACATTTAATTTTATAAATAAGATTGATATGTCAAAAGTTGATCAAAGAACAGAATCAGCGATGAGACTGACTAAATCTCTGGTTACCTTTTGAGGACTACGTCATCGTTAGACAGGATTTCGATTTTATCTTAACTGTATTCTTAAGTATATATATTAAAGACTCATAATAATGCGGTCAACAGCATTCAGTAGATAATTGAAATGAGGAAACGTTGCAGCCAAGAATTGTGCAACAACCAGAAATATTCTTTAATCAAAAATAATAAACATATTTAAATTAAATTATATCATTAAAATTAATTGCAGTATTGCCAAAAATAATCTAATATTTCGTTTTTGTTATTGCAACATGACTTGTTTAAATGTTACACCGTTAATTGATATTTACGAGGTGTGTAAATTAAGTAATGAGACTGATTTATTAAAAAAAATTATATTCAAAAAGAATTACAATTCTATATTGTCACCTTCAAAATAACTTCCTTCTGAAGCCACACAGCGCTGGAGACGTTTCTTCCACTCCTCATAGCAGTGCTCGAACTCCGATACTGGAATAGCCTTCAGCTGGTCGGTTACAGCCGGTTGAATGTTTTCGACTGTCCCAAAATGATTTTTTGGATTCAATTGAAAATGACCATTTTCTGGAACGTGTCCACTACTGGTGACGAGTCTTGGGTGTTTGAGTACGACCCAGAAACCAAGCGCCAGAGCATGGAGTGGCACACTACAACCTCTCCAAGGCCCAAAAAAAAAAGCTAGGATGGCGAAGTCGAAGATCAAATGCATGCTGATTTTGTTTTTACGATATCCACGGAATCGTCCACAAAGGAGTTTCTACCTCAAGGTCAAACGGTCAATCAACACTTTTACCGAGAGAGGTTCTTGAAAAAACTTCGAAAAAGGGGTCATTCGTGTGAGACCAAACATCAAGAACAAGTGGGTCATGCATCACGATAATGCTCCTTGTCACACAGCAATTTCAACAAACCAGTTTTTGGCCAGTAAAAAAACATTCCTGTGACTTGAGTTCTTGTGACTTTTTTCTCTTCCCGAAGTTGAAAAATCACCTCAAGGGAACTCATTTTGGGACAATCGAAAACATTCAAACGGCTGTAACCGACCAGCTGAAGGCTATTCCAGTATCGGAGTTCGAGCACTGCTATGAGGAGTGGAAGAAACGTCTCCAGCGCTGTGTGGCTTCAGAAGGAAGTTATTTTGAAGGTGAAAATATAGATTTGTAATTCTTTTTGAATAAAAAAATCAGTCTCCATTACTTAATTTACAGACCTCGTATATCTAAACTAATTCAGTGTTTCAGGAAATGAAAAATTAAGTTCATATTTGTATTATTAACTGAAATATCTTCTCATAAAATTTGAATTAATTTCTAATATTGAAGGAATCTTACAAATAAGGAAATATAATTCAAATATAATAACCAAAATTATAGCATCTAAATAATAGAACAACTTAGCTTAATTTCATTTATAACTAATTTCACATAGATCTAAATATGCGGGTTTGCGTAGAGACAAATTATGATATCAATAGGCTAGGATAAGGCCAATTTTTTAGGCTTATTCTTCAAACACATTATGTGAATATTTAATTTTTTTATGGAATAATTTATTAGCATAAGAATAGTTCCAATTAAAGGAGATTAGTTTGAAATGTTCGTATTGGTTAAAATATAAATGATTTTTTTTTTTTTTTTGTAATTCATTAAAGTAGAAATTGGTTACATTTATTTTAATGAACGTAACTTCCGCTTCTAGACGGACAACATGTTCTGATAAATCTGGCGAGGATCATTCTCCATAACTTCCTCTTATCGCTATTCTTACAGTTGTAAGCGATCAATTTAATTTATTAAGAAAATTTAGTAATACATTTAATTCCCACTAACATCATATGGTCAAACCGTACAATACACAAAAATGGCACATTAGATAAATAGCTTTAAGCTTGTTACTCGTAGACCTCACCGCGAGGGAACTCATTTTAGGACAATCGAAAACATTCAAACGGCTGTAACCGACCAGCTGAAGGCTATTCTAGTATCGGAGTTCGAGCACTGCTATGAGGAGTGGAAGAAACGTCTCCAGCGATATGTGGCTTCAGAAGGAAGTTATTTTGAAGGTGACAATATAGAATTGTAATGCTTTTTGAGTAAAAAAAATTAAAAAAATCGGTCTCATTACTTAATTTACAGACCTCGTATACAAATTCGTACTTTATTTTCTACAAATTTCAAATTTTTAGCAACAAATCTATCCTTATTATTATAATATAAATGTGAGGATCACACGTTACAATAAAGCGATAGTTTAAAGGGAACTTGAACCATCTTCCTCGCGCAATACTGTCTTAAAATCAACTTCCTTGGAATAAATGTTCAAATAGAAGCTTTAATCTAAAAATTCATTGTCAAGTCTTTGCTTTTGCCAAGTCTATGTTTTTGTAGTTACTAAATTTTCTGCCCGCATATTTAGAGAGTGATCTAATTGTTAAAACATTTTCATGCTTAGAAAAACCTCCAAAAAAAAAAAAATGCACTTTCATTGTCAGCATCAAGAATGTGCAAGAATCTACGTGGAATTACGGTAAAGATAAAACATCATTTTCATGACTGTCGCTCACTTCTCCCATCATTTTCGAATCACAGTTTCAAGAAAATGCCTCAAGGGTTGTAATCCTCCAATGAAGCTTACGAACACACTCACGTATTGAAGGAATGGGATCTTTTTAACCCTTGATGAAACCCAAAAATGGATAGAACCCTTTTTAACTCCTTGATTGGGACATTTCTTAGATTTGGCGGATCCTTGCATAAGCATTTACGTAGTTTTCAACATTTCGTGACTACTGCATTATTGTGTGATAATTCTAGAACTCTTTAACTGATGTTTTATCAATGCAAACGTTTCTCTACATTTTATTTGTTCTAACTTGGTGTCGTCTGGATACCATATATGTCCAAATTGTATTTAAATATGAAAAATAACTCAAACTAAAAACAAAATCTTATCGATCTCAGGAACTTAGCAATCTTAGAGAAGTTTTTTGCCACTTGTCTGGCTAGTAAATTATCAGATTTTTGCGGAGGAATTAAACTGATTCCATAATTATTTTTGAACATGAAAATCATGTTCTGTACTATCTAAACTATCTTTAGCTAATTTTAAAAGGTGCTTAGTACTTATTGTTTTGTTTTGTAGAAAGCATTAAAAAGTTTTCTTAAGGAATGTGAGAAAAATTGATCTTCTACCGATTCATTAGTTTGATTAAGATCATATCTTGGCATTGTTTGTCAATTTTAGCACAAATCAAGGAGTTGTTCGTAATCTAAATATCTAAACTATAATTAAATACTTTTAGAGCACTGTATTAATTGATATCTTATTTTAGTTTATATTATTAATAATAATGATGAATATTATCAAATAGCAATAGCTATCTAAAAATAACTAGTACACAACGATAAGTTGAGGAACTAGAACGCAGAATGGAGGTGAAGTTATTCAACATGTGGTATACATCGTAGGTGTAGCCGCTGCAAGGAAATGCCAAACAAGATGAGTAGATAGGGACTGGCCAGGTACCAACCAGAGGCCCTTCCTACCATCTGCCTTCGACCCAGTAACACTCCAAGCTAGATGCTAGATATCTGATACTTTTCTTTAAAAAAAAAAAAAATAACTCTACACTGTTCTTTGTAGCTTCAAAATTAAATGTAGTAAAAGTTTTTAGAAAAATTGCGAGTATACTCGTAGGAAGAATTAATGAACTTGTCTTTCTAACTATTGGTCAACTCATTCCTGTAAGGCATCATTTCAAGTATAATTATCGATTAATTTCGTGATATATTATGAAGAAGTGATAAATGGATTAGTGAATTTTCGAATTTGAAGAAAATTCTACAACTAGAAAACCATTTTATTGAATAGATTTTCCATTTTTTTGAGGTTTTCTTTCCTTAAAGTGTCACATCTATCTAATACGTATCTTTAAAATTTGCATGATGTTAGTAATAATTATATTGGTTCACAAATCAAAGTTTGAATATTAATGAGTTAAAAAACAACTAGACTTGTTGTAAGAGAGATTTTATTGACAAATCGGGCATTTGAATGTTAATTTACTTAATTTCTAATATGAATGGGAATTCTAAGGGCATTTTTCTTCAAAGTAAAGGCAGGCTTTGGTCATGGTGGGAGAAAAAGAAGGTTTAAAGGTCGCAAGAGGAATGAAGAAAGACTTAGGCAAGATTAGATTCTAAGAGGTTGGCCTGATATAACCGCGACCAATGGTTCTATTGTGATCCTGACAATTAGGAGCACCCATTTCCGTTCTCTGTCAGTTTATTTTATGACTTAGGTCACTAGAGGGCAGGCTTTCAGGTAAAGAATCTTGAAAGCATCAGTTTTCCTTTGCGAAGAGCTGTACTCTTAAGCTGTTCAAGTGCTGAATGGATTTCTTCGTAGGAAAACAGGCATCCCTACACTATGCATGTCTATCTAAGAAGTAGATGACTTCCTTGAAATGGAATACAGCGTTTTTACATGTGTTATAAACCTAGGCAATATGAGAGATATGGCCTAATAGTTCGAATAAATCAAATATTTTTAAATAGAAATATTAAAAGCTTAAAATTTTAAAAGGATGGTTGTCAAAATTTATTCTTATAGCAATCTGCTGAAAAAATCTGTTCGACTAAAAAGTTTCGGTTATTTTTAGTCCAGCTTCTTGAATCAGAACCAACCGAGGTCACAAGACTTGGTAAAGTAATTTTATAATCATTTGTTCGAATCGAAGTCCATCGAATATTAGGTCTAAAGGTCTTTCTATTATTTCACTTAAGAGGAAATATTGCTTTTAATTTTGAGTTCATCATATGTGAAAAACAGAAAATCGTAGATAGTTCAGATTTCATATTTCTTAGAGGAGAGGAGGGTACCAAAAACTGTGAAGTGAAAGTTAGCTCATGTAAAAGCTACATCTTTTATTTGCAACATCTAGCTTAAAGGCCGTATTTAAGAAGTAAGGTTCTACCATTCATAAAATATTTAAGATTAAATTAATTGGGGAAAAAGTTAGAGTCTAAAAAAAGTAGCTTGAACTGTTAAGACCAACCATAAATCAAAAAGAGGGTAATCAATATTTTGAAATTGTAGAAAGACCACGATTGGAATTGTTAAACGTCCATTTTGTTGTTTTTTCATTCCCCTACTCAAATAGTCGTTTTTTTAATTAAATTATTTTATGAAAATAGATTTAAGGTTATTTAGCAAAGCCCAAGGTCCATCTCGTTTTCCTCAGAAAGATTGTTTTCCAATAAATTAAATCAGTTTTTATAAATAAGTTTAGAAATTTGAAAAAATGCTTGAATTGTAGTAACAGATAAGTCTGGGTGGGACTGGTTCACATCATACATTTTTTACAAAAATTAGTAAATTTGAAGGTAATATTTAAATATTCTATATTTTAAAAATAGTGGAAGATGCAGGAGAGAGACAGAGACAGAGAGATAGAGAATGTGGCCGATTGTGTAATGTATTCACAGAGATAATTAGGACAGACAAGAAGGCCCTGACCAATAGAGGCGGGCTGTATATTACCACCAGTGCCGGAGGCGTTGTACAGATCTACAAGGTTGAAAGCTGGACTGAACGTCACTATTTCGTCGAGAACTAGTATAATGACCACTGTGAACCAACACAGAGTCCTGGAGATGCTGGACCATCAGAGCTGGGGCTGCCCACTTCTAACATCGTCCTTTCTATTTAGCCGACGACAGATACTCATCAAGGATGCAGCCTTCTTCTCCCGTCTATTCCGCATTCTCTTCGCTTAGCTCAGCAGAACTCATTCTACAGTTCTCCAGACAACAAAAGAATTAAATTGAAAACGTAAAAATATATTTACTCTTCTTCACAAAAGTTCTGAACATTGATAGTTTGTTTTGTCTGTCCTTTAATTTCATTCAAATCCAAGATATTATTAATAAATCTAATAATTTCTATTAAATCAATCCAGTCTCTGGTAAACCTAATAGTGTATTATGTTAGATTTCAATTTTCGTGATGTAAGTATGATGATACGAGTCCTTATTTCCTACAATGAACATCAACTGTAAGGACTTTTTTTTTGCATGTTCTTCACCTGAAGATAGCCACAAGCCATTTCTACGCTTTTTAAGCTCAGCTTTAGTGGCAGACCGATTTGAAGACAAAATTATACTTGTAATCTCAGTCGTTTTCGTCCAAGACACCTAATCTGGTAGTTGGACGTAAAATTCGCCAGTAAAAGTGTGCATTACTTTACTTTTTTTCCCCTAACTTACTCGTAATCTCACTTTCAGATAGCTTGATATGAAATTAACGCGTCATTTACAAAAAAAAACAGCAACAATTTCCTGTGTATTTCTTTCATGTACAAATTTGACAGGAAGTTCTTTTAAAGTGAGACATCTTCCAGACGTGTACTCATGACGTGTATTTTTAGAAAAACATGATCCAGTGATGTCCGTTATTTTGAAGATTTATTTAGGATAAGTTGATCAAGTTTTATTGATATAAAATTGAAGATTCACTCCGGCTAAAGCCTACCCAGTGAAAATAATCTCGCTATTCTGTTAATTACAAATTGAAATTACACTTTCCTCACATTCGAATGTATTATGTTTTTCTTTAAGCGCTGATGCATCACTCATCAGCGCTTAAAGAAAAGCATAATACATTCGAATGTGAGCGTGCACAACGAAGCTGTGACTCATACGCGCTGCTATAAACGAGCATATATGATAGAATTAAATATTTCATTTTTCTTCTAGCTGAACTCCAGTATCGGAGCTTCAATTTGACTGCTGTTCAAAATACCTCTGTTTTTCAAGACATTTGGTGAAAACCGGCATTATTTTTTGTTATTATTTACTTTTAAACAATATTTTGTTTTTTAAATCGTGCTTACATTTATTTTTATGTGTATTTATTTGTTTTTTCTCAATAAAACCATTACTACACTAATCAGAGATTATATTTTACTCTATCAGTTATCATCTCTGCTATCATCTATACTCACAATTCCGTTGTGAACGTACCCTTAGGCAGTCTATAGTTTGCAAGACTGCAGGGTAGAGCGCACGATTCAAAACTGAAGTCAGAGTAATTCATTTATTTGTAATAACCGGCTCCCTAAGGTTTCATAATTTTAATAAACGATTCGCGCGAACCGATAGGATGCCATCACTGAATCTACGTAACTAGGTTATACGAGTAGATAGATGGTCGCTACTAGAAATAAATAATGGTTTGTTATTTCGCTGAAATCGATCAATCCACATTCCTCCTTAGAATTTCAAATAATCGATCCTCATCTGATTGGTTTTCAGACTCCTAGTAATCACTTATTTCCCTATGTTTGGAATAAATCTAATAAGCATTCAACTTAACATTTTCGAGAACATTCAACTCCAAAAAAAAAATCCATTCAGTTACACTTTTGCAAATCCCAATGATCTGAAACTGTGAATTTCAGCATAGCTAACGTTTTATTCATATTTGAGAGCACGGCTGACTAAATTGTTTTTTAAAAAGCGCATTTTAGAGGCAATTTTTAACTCAGCAGTTTCCGCCCATGAACTTACAAAAATAACAATTCTCTTGGGAAAACGTGTCAATTAATAAAGTGATATAGACTTTTAAGAAAAGTTGTAAAAGAATTCTAAAGAAAATCGATGAGCCGTGAATGTTGCCACAAAAACCGGAAAATGGTTTGAAATTTTCCTTTATTTTTTAGTTTATTTTCGAAGCGGCCAAAAACATTTAAGTATATTAATATTGCTTGAGAACAGATTTGTGTGATTTTTTGTTTCTAATATCTACATTCCCTTGCAATTAATAATGTTGGTAGCGTGATATGGATTAAGGTCAATCAATGAACTTTTAGGTTGGTAATTCTGTGACGATACTTGATTGCAAGCTGTCAAAATTGAGACGTAACCAGGTTATTCTGTGGGTGCCAAAAAACGGCAATTTTTTGACCTTTTTCTTATACAGTTACATACTCTTCTTTTTCTAAGCATTCTGTAAAACTCCTTGACTTTTTCTTATGGTAGTAACTTTTTCTTTTACTTAAATTAAATGAATTCATTCAAAATTAGTGAATAAGAATTCATTATTACAACAAAACACAAGAAAATTACTTCCTTAAGTGTGCACTGAATAATAATTTCTTCGTGGTTCATTGTAACTTGTAAAACGATAAATCGAACTCTAACGATCGGAAATTACAATGTACTTGTTGGTGTGTGTAATTTTAAGTAAGTAGAAGTAGAGGTTCTGCTTCTTCTTCTTCTTCATTCTTTTCTGTCCAGTCCATCTGGAAGTGTGGCCAGGAGCAGTGACGTCAGAGAGAGTGGGAGCAAATAGCTCTCGGTGTCGCAGCGAGATCTTATCTAATGATAATTACTTGGAGCAAGTCCACCAATTACATGCAAGCTCACGGCAAAGTATTAGCCCCCGCTTCTCTGTCCCCTTTCCACTCCATGTTCGGGGAGCGGTGGGTGGCTCCCCGACCTCTTCTTAGATCGTCCGCCTCCTTGTATACTCTTGTTCACGCGTATCTCTACTTTCTAAGCTAAAGCAACAAAAATCTTATGTGTGACCGTTTCTCTAAGCCAATTTTATTGCGTTTCTTAATAGCAGTAATTCTTCAAATATTTGTTTTTGGTCTTATAAAAATGGAGGTAGTGCGGCTATGGAAGGTTCTTTCGCAGATATTAATGAAGGCACAAATGTGTATTACGCAGTAGTCCAAAAATCAAGATATAGCCTTATAATTTTAAATTACAGAATAGATACCAACTTAACATTTGAAATTATTGTGTAGATTCTTTAAAGTTCACTTAAAACAGAGTTCAAAACTTAATTAAAATCACTTTTTGGGGAAAAACTTTTTAATAACAAACCATTATTGAAAATTTGATCCTTCCATGAATCACTTATGTGAAAAATAAGATTATTTATTAATCCCAATGCAGATTTACATCCATAATCTAATGCCGAAGAATACCTAAAGAAAGGATGGCACTTCACAGCCACGTAGAGGAGCTTTAACCGCTTCTTCGTGCTAACTTTTATCAAAATCGGACTATGGGTTATAGAAATATTGGTAATAATAGTTTTTGAAAGGGCCTTATTTGGGTGGGGCAAACTCCCCTCCTTATAAGGCACAGCGTCGAGACTTTTAAAGAGCAAATCTGTACAAAATTTCGATTCGAATGACACTTCATTCATGAAAATCGGTTCACGTGTCGATAATTTGCAACGATTGCTATACTTCCCCTTAAAAAGTGTAAGAGCTGATCGTCGCTTTAATGTTACGTAGGGGAGCCCTAACCCTATCACCCTACCAAATTTTATCAAAATCGAGCCAAGATTTACAGAGTAATTAGTAATAATAATTTTGGAGGGGGCCTTACATAAAGGGGGCTAACTTCTCTCCCATTCGATGTACAGCATCGAGACCCCCAAAAGGCACATCTACATAAAATTCCGAATCGAATGACACCTCATTCATGAAAGTCGGTTTAAGCGTTTAGGCGCTACGCAGTTTACAAAAAGGTAACAAGAACAACAAGAAGAACAACAACAAGAAGAACATTTTTTTGAAAAAGCCGTTTTTGCTCATTTTCGGTAACTTTTTTCTCGCAACCTATTAGATTTGGGTGGTTGCAAAAAAAAATCAGTAATAAAGGATGATTTGCCCTTTATTTTAGAGAAAATTTGGGAATTTTATCTTTTATAGAAATAGAGAAAAAAAATTGTCAAAGTTGGGTGTTTTTCAACGTTACGCTTTTTCGTGCACTTTTTGACGATCAACCCTTATACAACTGTCCTACCGGACAGTTTTAATACTAATTTATTCCTTAAATTAGTTGCACATTGTTCTAACTAATGTGAAAAATCTTCGTTTGATGCTCACAACACTTTTCTTGTAATCTGGAATTCCTGGGACAAATTTGCTGAGAACTTCTAGAGCAAACATGCCGATCGTACCCAACCGATTTCCTGATTCATGAACATAGAAGTGCGGAGTCTCTTCTCTCCCAGAAGGGCCTTGGAAAACTTTATTGATCTAAACTTATGCAACGAGTGTACCCAGTTATTTAAAATTTTTTGGAGCCACTTTCGAAAGAGGTAATTCCTGCTGGCACTTCCCACTTCCTTTGAGGCAACTAAAACAAATATCAAATTTGAATTTTTCGTTTTTCACTTATGGAAGCTACCCTCAAATTAATTTTGATACAATAACTTTTCGGATTTAAAACGAATGTTTGGCTACAAAAAGATAGAAAACCGGCAGGATTGCAATTCTTTTACGAGAGTTGTGATGAAATAGAAACTGTATTCATGAGAAAAATAAGAATAAAAAAAACTGAAACGATAAATATTCGGTTTCGTGGTCAGATGATTGCCAGTAGAACTAGCTGATGCTGTTGAGTACCTCACAATTAACCACCAAGTCTGGGAGCCTACACCACTCATATCCCCCCTGTTCGAGGTCTCTTGGTTCGTTGTTTGTTTTTTTTTATTCGTATTGCTCGATCTGTAAACACCATTTATGGAAACCAAAGTAAATGAACTATAACACGCTAACCATTTATTTCCGATTGCTTGCTGAGTTTCAACCAGCCTAACAAACTTGGGCAATTTATTTTACTAATGATTGTAATTAGTTTTCTAAAGTTAAAACCTCAATCTTAGTTTTTATTTTATTTTAAATTGAACAAGTCTAGGCAAGATGTAATTCTCAATCTCTCTTTGTCTAGCCCACATACTCCAATTAGTATTAGCTTGATGGTACCCATTTAATATTTTACTATAACTAATTTATGAATTTTAATTTTGTCATTAACATATAATTTTTATTCAATAGAAAAAATATTTATTTATTTCCGGCTACAAGTCTTTAACATAATCATTGTGATTTGTTACTAATCTAAATTATTATTCGTCGTTGAGGAGGGAAACCCTACGTTATTTATTGAGTAATATGTAAAACATTTTGAAAATACTTGAAATTCATTACCTAAAAGTCTTAAAAACAAATGGAACACATATTTGTGTTCTCCAATAGAACACAACATTCCCGTCAAAAAACAAGGTAAAATGTAAATTTTGTACCAGTAGAACATAATGGTGTAGGAGCTAATAGCAGAATCTGTGTGGGATGGGTGGGGCAGTGTAAGCGAAACATCAGCCAATAGGAGTTAAGTTCCTATCTCTACAAAATATGGCGACTTTACCTCTTTCTGATTGGCTGATAATATCTTGGCATTCTATCACGCCTCTTCACTTTGATTCTACATATAGCTCCTACAGCATTATGTAGTCCGTATACAAAAGTTTGTTTTTCTGTGGCATGTTAAGGAGGATTTTTTTTAATTTTACTTTCTTTTTAGTATATTACAGGTTTCTGTAATTAATTGACTCTTAATATTTATGTTTTAATCAGCAGAATAAGTAATTGTATTATTATATAGAATTTAAATTGTAAAGCATTAATTTTTACCCAAATTTATAGATGAAATCAATAAGAGTATTGTAATAAAACGTAACAAAACGTAATAATTAATGTTTGTTCTAATAAAGCGTTGTGAAGGGAAGGGATTAGCTATGAGGTTAGCATACTGGACTCCCACGCGGAGGTCCCGGGTTCGAATCCAGCAGCTGACCCTTAGATTTTCTCTTCCTAGGAGCTTCTTACAGCTCACTGTCCGGTGATGGACAGTGTTGTCTGTAACGAGAGAACACTGTCCGGAGGCCGGCAGTGCACTGGAAAAAGCTCCGGGCGCTAATGACCTCAGCTGTTGATGCGCCAAAAAAAAAAAAAAAAAAAAAAAAAAAAAAAAAAAAAAAAAAAATAAAGCGTTGTGATAATTTCTTCTTTATTGAGTTTATATTACTTTTAAGTTTTAAATAATTATTGTTTCTTGTTTGGATCAGATCGTGTGATTACATCTGAGTAACTTTAGAAAAGTATGGTACAATGAAGCCTGAGGTGAAATAATTTAATATACACAAGCATTAGAAGATAATAAAACAAATGGAACACATACGAGGGTCGTTTGAAAAGTCCGTGCAAAGTCAGAGAGATAGCACCACTGGCGCGTATCGAGGTTATGTTTAGTTAGTAGCATCTCTTGGAAGGACACACACCAAGTTTCAGCCAGATCGGTCTATTTCTTTGTGTTTGGCATTCGTTTGAATCGAGGAAGTCGAGTGATTTTCAGAAAAATGGACGAAAAAGAATTTCGTGTGTTGATTAAACACTAATTTATGAAAGGCAAAACGCCTCTGGAGACTAAAGAGAAGCTTGATAAACATTATAGTGACTCTGCACCTTCGATTAGAACAGTTTATAAGTGGTTTCAAAATTTTCGGAGTGGCCATAAGGGCACAAGTGACGCTGAACGTTCTGGACGCCCTGTTGAGGTTACTACTCCAGAAATCATTGATAAAATCCATGATATGGTGATGGATGACAGAAGAGTGAAGGTGCGTGATATTGCTAGTGCTGTGGGCATCACGAATGAACGGGTACATAATATTTTGCATTAACATTTGGACATGACAAAGCTATCCGCAAGATGGGTGCCGCGATTGCTCACGCTTGACCGAAAACGAAATCGTGTGAAGTGTTGCAAGGACGGTTTGCAGCTCTTCCAGAAAAATCCGCAGGACTTTAAGCGTCGTTTCGTCACTGTGGATGAAACATGGATACATCACTACACTCCTGAGACTAAAGAACAATCTAAACAATGGGTTACCAAGGGGGAATCTGCGCCAAAAAAAAGGCGAAGACCGTTCCTTCGGCCGGAAAGATTATGGCGACTGTCTTTTGGGATTCGCAAGGAATAATCCTCATCGACTATCTGGAAATGGGTAAAAGTATTACAGGTGCATATTATTCATCGTTATTTGACCGTTTGAAAACCGAGCTGCAAGAAAAACGCCCACGATTGGCCCACAAAAAAGTCCTTTTCCATCACGACAACGCACCAGCTCACACCTCAGCAGTTAATGGTCGCAAAATTAATGGAAATAGGGTTCCAACTCGTTTCACATCCCCCCTATTCTCCAGACTTGGCTCCCTCGGACTACTATTTGTTCCCCAATATGAAGAATGGCTGGCGGGAAAAAGATTTTATTCAAACGAGGAGGTGATTGCAGAAACGAATGGCTATTTTTCAGACTTGGACAAATCCTATTATTCGGAAGGGATCAACAAACTAGAGCAGCGTTGGACGAAGTGTATAAGCCTAAAAGGAGACAATGTTGAAAAATTAAAAAGGTTTACCCCAAAAAATTAAGTAGTTTTTATTTTTGCACGGACTTTTCAAACGACCCTCGTATATGTTTATTTAAAGGTCAAAATTAAATATTTTGTGACGAGTAATGCGAAAAAAGTTGGTTTTTACGCTTTTTTACCTAGAAATTCCTTATTTTCTACTCCTAACATTCAATTTCTGTGCCAGGATGGAATCATACCCATTAGGTCGGCTAGTTTTGGATCCGAAGGTTGGAAAAAAAGGGAAAAAATGGAAAATCTTTGCTAGTTCTACTAGGAATTCCTTATTTTTCTTTTTTTTACATTCAAGTGAAAATTAATTTGTGAAGTACCAATTGCCATAAGTGTCAGAGAAAGGAGAGGAACATAGTCAACTAGGAGGAATTCCAAAATGGACGGCCAAGTTCTTTTGGTTACCTCTTTAGCCAAATGGTTGACTACTATTACAGATAACAGAAAGTTGTACTGCTTCGAAGAATCAGTTCTTAAGTTAAAGGCCAATAGAATAGTTTAAAGGAACCATTTCTGGTGACAAAGCAGGCCCCGGTCAGCCAACAGAGCAAGTCATCTGTATACAGAAATTCTAGAGAATTTGACTTCTAATTCATATTTCTTTTAAGTACTTTTTTAATGTATTTCTTTTTTAAGTTGATTGAATAAATATATAGTCAATAATTCGATTTTAAGCATACTTTGCTGGGCGTGTACAAACCATGTTATTGATAATTATATGGAATCGTATCATCTTATATGTTCATAAAATAATGCTAATAAAATTATTACTTAACAAATTTCAAGCTAATTTAGTAAATAATGTCTATTATTTCAGTCTTTTAAAAGGCACAGTGGCTAAATTTGCATAATTGATTTAGGTATTTTAACAAAAAAAAAAGTGGTTTTGATGCCGCTGAAAACCAAAAGTCATTGTGTGTTTTGAATGTCAGCGTGTATGTCAGTATAAACTCTAATTATTGAGTTTTAGAAAGCTTAAACTTTATCTTCCTTTCTTAGAGTTATATCTCTTTATTGTAGCTTCTATGTGCAAAGCTTTCCAAAAAAATTTTTTTTTTGCAAATTCTAATTTTGTGTATATGGGTTACAGGTGTCGAGGAAGGTAATCACCAAACTGGAGGTGTGGGAGGCGGCTACGGAACAGCAGGAGCAAGGTCCCAGAGTTCCGGCAGCAGTTCCGGCTCCCCGCCAACAACTTCTACAGCTAGCATGCTGATCGTACCGCATCCTTTAGGGCCACCTTCGGCCAAAGTGGAGGCCCAACATCATGTAGTCACACAGAATGGTTCTGGAAGGAAATATCAATGCAAAATGTGTCCATCTGTAAGTAGTGTTTGAATAATTACAAAAATTTAATTTTTAAGATTTAGAGTTCTACAAGTTATTGTATAAAAGGAAAGAAATTGTATGATAATTTGAATAGTAAAGCTAGCGATATATTTATTCTAAATAAATTTACTTGTCATTTAGTCTAATATTAAATCCTCTTGCCGCATTTAAAAGGAGATTTTTCTCAGAGAAAAGTCCGTATAGTTCAATTCTGTGGTTGGATCTTAGTGAATCTTTGCCTTACCTGTTTCCCAATTCCTCAAAATTTTCATCCAGGAGACTCAAATCTACTTCTCAGAGCTGTTTAAGAACTATATAAATGAAGTTTTGAGGATTTTATAATACTGTTAGTTCTAATAGGTGTTACTTCAGCACTGATTCTCTTTGTATTAAAGTTAATTCGTTTGTTTCTTCAGTCGCTGAGTTTTTGATTCTTTTACTTTGCTTTTGATTCTCCCTTTCAAGAGTTTCCCAATCAGCGTGTCGTTTAGAGAATCATCTAGCTTTCATCAGGCTATGTTCTTAGGCCGAAATTCGTTATATGTAGATAAAAATTAGTTACTCTGTTCATTCGAGAATCTGGTAGAAATTTTCAGTCAAATTGCTGATTTTACTAGATGTTTTATACCACTGGTTTTTTTTTCTCCATCATTTCCACGAAAACATGGAAAATTATTTTCATTTAAACCGCAACGCTTATAACCAGCTTCATATTTTGTTCATTTTGAGTATTAAAAATGCATGCCCAAGTTTCGTGTCCTTACAATAGCGGGTCACATAGAAGTAGTACAGCTTTGGAGTCAGATCATCTAAATTTGGCAGAATCTAAGCTAGAAAACCTTTCTCAAATCCAGACACTATTATTTTCGGGAATCTTTGAGAAAAATTTGGAGATTAAGGAGGACATTAACCAGGGGACTGCACTTCGTTCTCCAAAAAATTAGTTACTAGTTCTATCTATCTGGGATTGTTTTGAGTGACCTACTCTCTCTACTTCTTCGGACCATGAGCCAAGAAAAAAAAAGGTTTCTCAATTCAGGTAAACCTGAACCACAGTCTACCTAATTTTAATCAGTCAAAGCACCTTTGTAGTTTGGTTAAAAAAGAAGTAGAATTTACTAAACTTTATTGATATGTAGGACAATTTTAGCAACAATGTCCTACTTTCTTAAAAACCAATATGTCCGGTCATGTGTTAGACGTTCCGTTTATAAAAACTTAACGGATATTTTTGGTTTTAGACTGGGAATTTTTAATTATTAATTTTTTTTTTTTTTAAACAATTTCAGTAATTAATAGTAACTGACGCTATTAGCTAAATAGCTATTAATTATTCTGAACGAATTTTTAAACAAATTATTCAAATTTCCTTTTTGCTTCTTTAGAAGCATTTGAGAGTATATAAAGGATTTCACAGTAAATATATTATTAAAATATTCAATAAACGTTGAACATCCAACAGCTAAGAAAATTCTAAAACGGTAAAATACGATATACTACTAGCACCTACAGAATACCTTTAATTAACAGATTATATGTTGTGATTTTTTTTTTTTTTTTAATATATATTTTATCACTTTTTTTAGAAAGAATTTTAGTATTTTGTATGGAAAAAGTGAGATGTTGTGTTTGAAAAAAGGAAGGTTATAAGTCGTGACTGGATATCTGATTGAATACAGCGCGCTCAGTACATACTAAATACATTCTTTACTCTTTTTTTTTAAAATTTTATTTTGAAAGAATAAAAGAAGTACACGCAATAACAATTTGTGAATTGTCTTAATTAAAGGGCAATAAATTTGCCAACTTTACTTTAAGAAATGAATGCCTAAACTGTACGTGATTCTACCTTCACCCACCATCCACTTCTTTGTTGCCTTCCCAAGTGTGGGCCCACTTACAACAACATACATTTCTTGCCTCCATCTATTAACCTTTATTTCTTTATACATCAGCTGTAGGCTGTAGACTACTAACTAAACATGAAGGCAAGGTTCCAAGTTTGGCAGTGCGAAGGCTGCCTTTCGGTACAAAAATGCATTGATTTGTTTTGACCAAGTGATTTCTTCTCCCTTACACTTGGTACATCATCACAATGTTCTGATCTTTAGTTACAATTTTATGCCTTCCTTTCATGTAGATTATCTTCAACAGAATGATGTCTTTGTTTAAATTCTTTTGTTCAGTTCATCACTGGATGAAAACGAAGATTGCCCTTACCAATTTGGATGAATTCCCGTTAGCCCAAAGTGAAGAATTTAAATCAGTACACTTTAGCAGTAGTAAGCAAAAAGAGAGAGTGTTCATTATACTTCTCTCTTGTAAATGACATTCCTAAATCATAGCCTAACGTTTAACAAAATTCAACCCTATTGAAACCAATGTCAGTTCAATTTTTTAAATTACTAACATTAAAACAGTAGAAAAGTCGGAATTCTGGTCTAGGTTTACTGAAAAAAGTGATTTTTAATCTCAAATAACCATTTACAAGAGCAGAACTGGATGTTACAGTCTGGGTCGTCCTTATTTCGTAATGTAAGTTCAAAAAACAGTGGAAAAAGACGGAATTGGGGCCTAGGTTCACCGAGAAAAGTGATTTTTAATCTCAAATAACCATTTACTAGAGCAGGGATGGATGTTACTGTCTGGGTCGTCCTTATTTCGTAATGTAAGTTCAAAAAACAGTGGAAATAGTCGGAATTGGGGCCTAGGTTCACCGAGAAAAGTGATTTTTAATCTCAAATAACCATTTACTGGAGCAGGGATGGATGTTACTGTCTGGGTCGTCCTTATTTCGTAATGTAAGTTCAAAAAACAGTGTAAAAGTCGGAATTGGGGCCTAGGCCTACCGAAAAAAGTGATTTTTAATCTCAAATAACCATTTACTGGAGGATGTAAATAACCATTTACTAGAGGTCGGAATTCTGGCCTAGATTCACCGAAAAATGTTGTTCATTTAACAGAATAACAGAAAAATGATTAGCTGAAAATAAGAAATGAAAATCAGTCAATTTCTAGGTTTACTTGAACATGGCTGCTATTTTCAAAGACCGGGACGCCACGGTAGCCGAGCGGTTAGAGGCGAGACCTGCGAAGCTAAAATGTATTGTGGTACTGGGTTCGATTCCCGGTCATAGGCCTTGGATTTTATTTAATGTTTAAAAATGAGAAATAGTAAAGTATGTTTGCTAGACGCCTCCGTCCACGACACCTAATTGGTAGTTGGACGTTAAGCCCCGCCTGAAAAAATAGGCGATTACTTTACTTTACTACATGGCTGCTATCATATTCGGCAAATTTAGGGAAAATTCATTTCAATAAATGTCAAGAAACCGGCAAATATCATTTTTTATTTGGTTTTTATTAGAAATAACTTTTGATGTTTGAATCAAAGAATCTGGTGTGAATTTCCCAATACATTTTCTCTGATAGCAATTAACGTAAATCAGTTTTACGAAGCCTAATATTGGCAATAAAATGGCAACTTATGAATAGACGAAATAAAAGTGTAAACTGAAATTTCTGTTTAGTTTTTAGAAAGAATAATTCCCACTGCTTATTTGATAAATACTGAACTTCCTACTTACGTTGCAGATATTTCTTGGATGAAACAATACGTTCAGTTACGAACTAATTCCAACGTAAGAGAGAAATTAATCATAGTACTTACGTTAAATCATAACCAAAACCAATAACTGAAGTGCAGAAGAACGCTTTCCGTCAAGTTATTTGGGACTGATGCTATATTTGGGAATTGCACTCAAGTTTATCTCAAAAATATTCTAAATCCTACCAATAGCCCCAAAGAGGTCCTCTAGGTTGCGTCAAATTGCCCCTGTGAAATAAAGGGAATGTATCATCACTTGCAACTTTATAAGCTAAAATTGTGAGTAAAAAGCAAATATTGCCTGCCAAAGGGCAGATACATGACGTCAGTGAACTTGTACAGAATATTGTTAGTTAGGTGTTCCAATTATAGATGGCGCCGTCAATGTACTTTCTCCTGCAATTGGACACTTTAATGAATACCTACAAGTAAAGGTTCATAACGATTGCCAACAAATAGATCAATCAATACAAATATAAAAAAAATACTAGCCAGCTTTTAAACAAGCAGGTGATAACAGGTTATTCACAATAAAATTGATTCTTTGATTAGCATTATTAGATGTTGCAGCGTTCAATTCCAATGCAAACAGAGTGAAGCTTCGGAAAAAGTTAATTTGAAAAACGAAAAACAAAAAAGTGGATAACTGTTACACAATTTGGAAAGCATTTTCTGTTCTAGTCAAGATACATTACATTGATGTTCAAAATCGGGTAAAAATAAGAAGTGTCTCAATTGTTTTGATCAAATAAATTGATTGGCTCTTTTCTTTTAAATGTCGAGTATAACTTCAAATACTATTTTCTCCTTCTTTCCCCCTAAAATGGAGTACTTAAAAATCTCATATCATTTAACAGAATCCTCCGAGGTATACTTTTTTCTTGGAACTTGAATTTAAGACTCAAAAGAAGGAAAACTCACTAGGACAGGGCTGGATATTGCAGACTAGGTCGACCTTAATCCCTAATTTAAGTTCAAAAACAGTGAAAAGTCGGAATTGGAGCCTAGATTCACCGAAAAAAGTGATTTTTAATCCCAAATAACCATTTTCTAGAGCAGGGCTAGAAATTACAGACTGGGTCGTCCTTATTTTGTAATGTAAGTTCAAAAAACAGTGGAAAAAGTCGGGATTGTGACCTAGGTTCACCGAAAAAAGTGATTTTTAATCTTAAATAACCATTTACTACAGCAGGGCTGGATATTACAGACTGGGTCGTCCTTATTTCCTAATGTAAGTTCAACAACAGTGGAAAAAGTCGGAATTGGGGCCTAGGTTCACCGAAAAAAGGGATTTTTAATCTTAAATAACCATTTACTACAGCAGGGCTGGATATTACAGACTGGGTCGTCCTTATTTCCTAATGTAAGTTCAACAAACAGTGGAAAAAGTCGGAATTGGGGCCTAGGTTCACCGAAAAAAGGGATTTTTAATCTTAAATAACCATTTACTAGAGCAGGGCTGGATATTACAGACTGGGCCGTCCTTATTTCGAAATGTAAGTTCAAAAAACAGGGAAAAAGTCGGATTTGTGGCCTAAGTTCACCGAAAAAAGAGATTTTTAAACTCAAATAACCATTTACTAGAGCAGGGATGGATATTACAGACTGGGTCATCCTTATTTCGAAATGTAAGTTCAAAAAACAGTGGAAAAAGTCGGATTTGTGGCCTAAGTTCACCGAAAAAAGAGATTTTTAAACTCAAATAACCATTTACTAGAACAGGGCTGGATATTACAGACTGGGCCGTCCTTATTTCGAAATGTAAGTTCAAAAAACAGTGGAAAAAGTCGGATTTGTGGCCTAAGTTCACCGAAAAAAGAGATTTTTAAACTCAAATAACCATTTACTAGGGCAGGGCTGGATATTACAGGATAAACTCCGCATTTTCACTGTACTGCCACGTCGTGCGATATTTGGCTCGTTCATAAGAGTAGACAGACTTACTGGCAATGTTCTATGACCTTTCATGGGCCTAGAAATGCAGCAAAATCATTCTTTAAGGCCTGGATTAGCAGAAAAACCTTTGGCCACTCTCAAGAGGAATACGGAGAACTTCGAGGATCCTCACTAAATTCAAAATATAGGCCTGCCTAATCTGTATTGAATCTACAGTTCGGGCACCTCAGTTTCAGCAGGTGCCCACTCGATAACGGCAGATCTTGGCTTGTCCAAGAAAGACACACAACAGCCACTGTCTTGGCGAGCTGCGATACGTTTGTACTCTGTCTTCGGCTCACGATGTTAAATCGGGAGATAGAAGAATACAATAGATACTTAAGGATGGCGTAAATGTAGGTAGTTAGGCTGGTGCATCTTCTTTATTGTTTCATTGTGAAGGTTCAGGAACGATTTACAAGGTTTAGCAGCTTCTTAGGAAGTGTCTTCGTCTTTAAGATATTTTACAAACACACAAATACAAATCCAAAATTCGGAAACGATCGCAGTACGAACTAAAATAAAAGTAAACAAAGAAGGTGTGAGAGGATTCCCATTGGCAAGATTGCGACTAAAGTTCAACTTAAAATAGGAACATTTGTGTGTTTGAAATTTACGGAACAGACTAAACTAAACTTGTATTTTCTATAAATACAAATCTAGAGAAACGTATAAAAAGAATGTAAGAAATTTGATAATTAGAAACCAGAAGTAAGAGAAAGAATATATTTTAAAATTCTGTGGGAAACAACTAGGGTAGAATGCGTCGAAATGTATGCGGCCATGTCGAAATGTTGGAAATTATGTTCCAAGTTAGGACAATGGTTGTCCCGTTTTGGGATGCCCATTAGTGGCCATACGCTTCTAAAACAGGCTCACAGGCTTGATTTAAGTTAATTGTGATTTTGTTCTCTTTTCTAGTTTCAGTATATTCTGTTTGGTTTCCTTTATCTTTGTTTTTTAAGAACAGTCTTTCCCAAATGACCCTTTTTTCTAATCCTTCCAAAAAAAGCAAATAAATCCTGTCACATTACCATAAGATATGGATAAACAATAATAATAAAAATAAATAAATAAATAAAAAAGCTGTCGATTATAAAGTTTTTTTTAGAACGTCCATACTTTTTAAAAGAAAAAAAATTTACATTTTAGCTTCTGTGTCGCCTGATCTTCTCTCGTTTAACACCTCCCTGTGGTCCGTTACTTCCGTGTTAATGGCCACTCTTTACAAAATCTATTAGTATAGTACAAAAACCCAATTAAGTTTGATTTATAGATTCTCCCCTTGTATTTAGTTGGTAAAAATTAAATCGCTTAAATCTTACCCCTCATTCTGTATATCAGCTGGTTAAAGCCACACTTCTTGTACAACCTGTTAGTCGACATGTCTGCCAACGTAAAACTTGTTAGAAACTTCGTTCTATTTTGTTTCTATTTTTTTTAATATCATTTAATAAAAAAAACTGTATACTTTATATCAGATTTTTTTAATGTATGTATTTAATTTAGGGCAGAACTAAATCCCATTTGGTTTTCATCTTGATTAGTGGTTCTATACCTTTCTCTAACCAGTGGCCCCATTTTGACTGACCATTACTTTGGGCCCATCAGAAATACTTAGAAAACTTTTAATTGATTCCCTTAACAATTGAAGAGTGATGCATTTCATTTTCATTCATGATTAGTTTTAAGACAATTTGATCCTACAAAATTTGACATGAATAAATTTGAAATTTCGTAGACTTGATAATTAATTATGAAAGCATTTTGAATTATAAAACTTAAAAGAAATAAAATAAAAATACAAGTATCGGTGTACGAGGGTCGTTTGAAAAGTCCGTGCAAAGTCAGAGAGACAGCACCACTGGCGCGTATCGAGGTTATGTTTAGTCAGTAGCATCTCTTGGAAGAACACACACCAAGTTTCAGCCAGATCGGTCTATTTCTTTGTGTTTGGCATTCGTTTGAATCGAGGAAGTCGAGTGATTTTTCAAAAAATGGACGAAAAAGAATTTGTGTGTCGATTAAACACTACTTTATGAAAGGCAAAACGCCTCAGGAGACTAAAGAGAAGCTTGATAAACATTATGGTGACTCTGCACCTTCGATTAGAACAGTTTATAAGTGGTTTCAAAATTTTCGGAGTGGCCATATGGGCACAAGTGACGCTGAACGTTCTGGACGCCCTGTTGAGGTTACTACTCCAGAAATCATTGATAAAATCCATGATATGGTGATGGATGACAGAAGAGTGAAGGTGCGTGAGATTGCTAGTGCTGTGGGCATCTCGAATGAACGGGTACATAATATTTTGCATCAACATTTGGACATGACAAAGCTATCCGCAATATGGGTGCCGCGATTGCTCACGCTTGACCAAAAACGAAATCGTGTGAAGTGTTGCAAGGACGGTTTGCAGCTGTTCCAGAAGAATCCGCAAGACTTTAAGCGTCGTTTCGTCACTGTGGATGAAACATGGATACATCACTACACTCCTGAGACCAAAGAGCAATCTAAACAATGGGTTACCAAGGGGGAATCTGCGCCAAAAAAAGGCGAAGACCGTTCCTTCGGCCGGAAAGATTATGGTGACTGTCTCTTGGGATTTTGGAATAATCCTCATCGACTATCTGGAAAAGGGTAAAACAGGTGCATATTATTCATCGTTATTGGACCGTTTGAAAACCGAGCTGCAAGAAAAACGCCCACGATTGGCCCACAAAAAAAGTCCTTTTCCATCACGACAATGCACCAGCTCACACCTCAGCAGTTGTGGTCGCAAAATTAATGGGAAATAGGGTTCCAACTCGTTTCACATCCCCCCCTATTCTCCAGACTTGGCTCCCTCGGACTACTATTTGTTGCCCAATATGAAGAAATGGCTGGCGGGAAAAAGATTTTATTCAAACGAGTAGGTGATTGCAGAAACGAATGGCTATTTTTCAGACTTGGACAAATCCTATTATTCGGAAGGGATCAACAAACTAGAGCAGCGTTGGACGAAGTGTATAAGCCTAAAAGGAGACTATGTTGAAAAATAAAAAAGGTTTACCCCAAAAAATTAAGTAGTTTTTATTTTTGCACGGACTTTTCAAACGACCCTCGTATATCTTCTGTACAAAAAATTCATTTATACATTAAAATAAAGAATCTAAAAATAGAATTTTCAACTATAAAAAAGAAATCTAAAAATAAACAATAACTGCATTAAATTGAATGATACACAATTTTGTGTATAAATAAAAACTTAGTAATTACCATAAAAAGAAACAAGAAAATGAAACAAAGTGTCTAAAGTCTTGCTTGTAACAATTACGTAACTTTCTCAATTTACTTACTGAAACCTTTTTGTTTTCGAAACCATTTTGTAACAGAAACTTTAACCAGTAAAGTGGTATTCTTACTGAAACCAATTTTCTTGAAATTTGGAATTTTGCTTTCATATTAAATGCCCTATTAGTATTCAAAATAGTAAGGGCATCATTACATTGCCATCTAAATACTTTTCCATCTCATTACCTCCTTAGCGTGAGCCTACAGCCACAAGAAGACTGAAACCAAGACTCTATCAAGGTGACTGAAGAACTGAACTTCCTTAAATTGCATTAATGCATTTAATTTTGTGAATACATTTGTGACTAATCGAGATAATGATTACATAAAAATTAGATTACAACTAAAAACTTGGAGGCATCTGGATGGAAATTGTGTGGCCCCTTCGTTGATCTCAAGGCCTTCCAAATCTCAAATTTGATCTATAGCCTTACTCTAGGTGTCTCAGGATAAGAACCACTGATCTAGATTTTATATCCGGAAAATATTACTTTTATAAATAATATTTCTAGCATTGTAAAATTCGCGTTCTCTTTTTTTTTTTGACTAAAGTCATCGTAATTTTATTATCTTAAAATAATTATTTTCATTCAACTACAAATATCTAAGACATTTTATTGATTAACAAAATTTTCAGTTCCTCGTTGCTAATTGTAACAAATATTTATGAACTTGATCTACATCCAACGGCAACCTTTACTGGCATATATAAGACGCGGTGGGTGTTCAGATATACTTGTTTTTTATTCTCAATTTAGAATATTAATTTATATTTTAATTAATAATAAATATATATCTATTTTATGCAAATCACTTTATTCTTACAGAGATTTAGAATTGATTTCCTAGTGAATAATTTATTTTGTTTCTCAGCTGATAAACACCAGACAGTTATTTTTAAAAATTAGAACTGAATTACTTAAGACTAACCTCAGAATTTCTTCGTACATTGTTAGCTCCAAATAAAAAAAAAAGTTAACTGCAGTTAACGGTAGAACCCAAGTCTGCTTAATATGCGGCTCTCCTTTACTCTATTAGTCGGTTTCAAAAAGCGGCACTCGTTTGTGCCACGCTTCTGCGCCTTTTCCAAAATATATATGATCATTTCAGGTTTTTTAAAAGTTAGTTTGCCGCGAGAATGCAGGTTTTACAGTGACTTAAATTCAAAAATTAACTGCCTTAAATGGTTCTCGGCCTTCTTTATTCCGTTTAAGTGCAACCATTTGCATTTGACGTGAATATCACAGACTGATTACTTTGTTAGTAATAACAATATATTGAAATATTTGATATTCTAAAAATTTGGAAAATAAACCCTCTACTATTTTTTTAAAACATTTTACTAAAAAAAATTAATTGTTGGGAATTGATTCATTAGAATTAGGGCTTGCTTTTTTCTCCCCTTCAAACAGTAGACTAGCCATTTCTTCAGAGATCTTTGGGGGTCACCACTGAGGGTATGTCAGTCTAATAATGTGAACATCACTTGTACTGAACAATTTCAACTCTCAGCATATTCAGAGTTTACGGAAGTACAGTTGTAGAAGTACAGCTTCTTGGGTTTAGCAAACCCTACCACTACAAACACTACATTCACATTTACAAATAACGCATTCGTGTATATTTTAAATTACGTTGAAATATTTAATAATGTTTTTACACTGGATTGTGAGGAGCGGAGAGAACTAACCTAGAGGAAAACTAAAAACCTGTGATGGTGAAAATAGAAAACAAATTAAGGGCTTAACTAGTGGCTTGAAAAACAATCTCAATAATTTCACAGAGTTCACGATTAATCTTTTTTGGTTGCTGAGTGAGTCATACAAAAAAGTAGAGAATTTATTTACACTTTCAGTCCTTTTCTTATTTGTAGCGAGGTTTTCGGCTAAAAAACTAGGTTATCTTCGACATGTCCTCTTCAATTTCCTGTAGAATCTCTTCCGTTAAGATTTCTGGTAATTTCAAGACAACAAAAAAATGCATTTTATTCTCCTTGAAACACCGAAGTATAGCTGCAGTGTTCTTGATCATAACATTATTAGTAGGGGAAGGAAAGTTAACATATATTGAAAGGTACGCGAGGGTCAATGGCGAATAAAAATATAATAACAGTAATATTTAAATAATAATAATAATACAGGGCAGCAAGTTGATTGTGTGATAAGAGCCTAGAACAGCGGCAATAAAACATTGATCGCTATCAAGGTACCTTTTTTTTATTATTCTAAACCAATCACGTAATTTTATTTGAAAGCCAAACTAGTTCTTTAAAGTTTAAACAATTTACTTTATTTAATAATTTTAAACAATTTATTTAATTGTGAAAATCGTTGGTAATTGGTAGATGTATTATGGCTAAGAGGAAAATAGAATTCAACAGGCGGTTTGATATGATTAAATTGTATTTAATATTACAGTTTTTGAGTTTCCAATTTCATTTATACGAGGGTCGTTTGAAAAGTCCGTGCAAAAATAAAAACTACTTAATTTTTTGTGGTAAACCTTTTTTATTTTTCAACATAGTCTCCTTTTAGGCTTATACACTTCGTCCAACGCTGCTCTAGTTTGTTGATCCCTTCCGAATAATAGGATTTGTCCAAGTCTGAAAAATAGCCATTCGTTTCTGCAATCACCTCCTCGTTTGAATAAAATCTTTTTCCCGCCAGCCATTTCTTCATATTGGGGAACAAATAGTAGTCCGAGGGAGCCAAGTCTGGAGAATAGGGGGGATGTGAAACGAGTTGGAACCCTATTTCCATTAATTTTGCGACCACAACTGCTGAGGTGTGAGCTGGTGCGTTGTCGTGATGGAAAAGCACTTTTTTGTGGGCCAATCGTGGGCGTTTTTCTTGCAGCTCGGTTTTCAAACGGTCCAATAACGATGAATAATATGCACCTGTAATAGTTTTACCCTTTTCCAGATAGTTGAGGATTATTCCTTGCGAATCCCAAAAGACAGTCGCCATAATCTTTCCGGCCGAAGGAACGGTCTTCGCCTTTTTTGGCGCAGATTCCCCCTTGGTAACCCATTGTTTAGATTGTTCTTTGGTCTCAGGAGTGTAGTGATGTATCCATGTTTCATCCACAGTGACGAAACGACGCTTAAAATCCTGCGGATTCTTCTAGAACAGCTGCAAACCGTCCTTGCAACACTTCACACGATTTCGTTTTTGGTCAAGCGTGAGCAATCGCGGCACCCATCTTGCGGATAGCTTTGTCATGTCCAAATGTTGATGCAAAATATTATGTACCCGTTCATTCGAGATGTCCACAGCACTAGGCAATCTCACGCACCTTCACTCTTCTGTCATCCATCACCATATCATGGATTTTATCAATGATTTCTGGAGTAGTAACCTCAACAGGGCGTCCAGAACGTTCAGCGTCACTTGTGCCCATATGGCCACTCCGAAAATTTTGAAACCACTTATAAACTGTTCTAATCGAAGGTGCAGAGTCACCATAATGTTTATCAAGCTTCTCTTTAGTCTCCTCAGGCGTTTTGCCTTTCATAAAGTAGTGTTTAATCAACACACGAAATTCTTTTTCGTCCATTTTTTGAAAATCACTCGACTTCCTCGATTCAAACGAATGCCAAACACAAAGAAATAGACCGATCTGGCTGAAACTTGGTGTGTGTTCTTCCAAGAGATGCTACTGACTAAACATAACCTCGATACGCGCCAGTAGTGCTATCTCTCTGACTTTGCACGGACTTTTCAAACGACCCTCGTACTTAAGTTTAAGTTGCGACTGTTGACAAGGGGAGCCTTAAATTTAAAAAAAAAAATAATCATACTAATTCATTCATCACCAGATTACCAATATTGTAATAAAATCTGACAGGAATTTCCGATTTTACAGTTTAGATTAACTCGGAAAGGTAACTGCATATTTTGAAACTTAGCATCTTTTTCATGATAGATTTCTTCAAAGAAAAGAAGAAGAGTAATGGAGAATCTAAGAGAGGTTTCAAATTGCCGTTACACGTATAAATTGAAGTTGGTCGAAAAAAAAAGAATTACTTTGGCAGCAATTTTTCGGCAGTTTTGGCGATCCTTTTAACAACTCAATTTTTTCAACAAATTTATACAGTGCATTACTATTTAAAACTATAATTATACTAAAAGAATTTATACAATAAATCAACAATTTTACCTAACATTTAAGTTGTGATTAATTTTTTTGTATTATTAATGATTTTTATATTCAAAAATTTGGTTTTAATGTGAAATTCTTTTTTAAATAGTTCTCAATAGTAATTTACTATATTAACGTTTTGTAAAATTAAGGTCTGAAGTGGGCTGCAAAAACAGCTGAAACGTTGCTGATTTACTATTTCTAAAATAAAAATATTGGAGACTATCAGATCTTGGAAAAATTTTCAGCCATTAAAACTGAAATAATTTATTTGAACTCTTTTAAATAAATAAATTAGACAATGTCCATAAAGTTCATCTGGAGGTTTAGAAATGGAGATATAATGGAATTCGAAGCCCTTTTGTTTGGTACTTGAATTCAGTCTTTTAAGAACTTGGTTATTATTCCTTAAAATTAATCCCTGTTTTTTAAAATGCAATGCCCTGGAATGCATTCAGAAAGTTTTCCTGATTTGCTGTAAAAGTAACTAGAAACTAGAAATGAACCATTCAATGCAAAAAACTCGATTGTAATTCCATAAAACCCAAAAAGTGGAGACATTGTTTTTTTTTTGAAAATTCCTTTTAAATTCAAATTTTACTGTTATCATTTAGCGGTTGCTACTGAATTTGAGTTGAATTATTGCAACGATTTACTTTAGAGCACGGAGTTAATCAAAATGGCTTCTGAAATGAATTATTTATTATTTAATGGCCAAAATAATGTTGCCATTTAATGGTGTTAATCTTTATTATTTGGGAAATTTATTATAAATACAAAAAAGCTATGACTGAACCAAGTGCTTTGACACTTTAATTTAACATATTTCGAAAAGTGGAGTTCATTGATTTGTGAAGTGAACAGCTCATACTGTTTAGTGGTTGGAAAACAATTGATTTGCTCCGCGAAATCGCCTTAATCTAATCACTGGACTCTACTCAGACTCATCTGCAGTATCTGCTTTTTCTGCCTCCACAGTTCTTTCTCCCAGGCAAATCCCAAATGAATCAACATCGTTAAGAAGTTCACAATGAATTAAAAATAAAAAAAAATATATAAGTTATATTTATGATCATAACGGGTTCACAAATTTTGCTCATATTTTACTGGAACATGCACCATTTTGTTATTTGCAATAAATAAACAGTTTTATTACTCCTTGTAGCCTGGAATCAATCTTAAAAATACTTAGTATCCTGAACTACATAACATAAATATATCCTTTAAATGTATTCCGATGTTGGAAACAACCTTTCTTTCCGTATTTTAAATCAAATCCTCGCCAAACTGGAATATAATTACGTTCCCAGTGAACATGAAGCCATAAATATAAAATTGTGGTTAAAAAAATAACAACAACTGCAAATTTATTCATAAACATGGTGTATAAATGTTAAGCAAGAGCCTCATAAATTTATATATAAAATTTTTTAATCGAATAAAATTTAATAAATTTTGATTAATGGATTGTTCTGCCTTCTACACTCTCCCCAACTATCTAACAAAAATTGTAAAATATTAGAACAGGCCGTAAAATTCTTTCCCTTTTTGTTACAAATTTAATAATGAAATAAATTTAAATTTTAAAGATATAGCATAATTCTGGTGTGATTTTTTAATGTCCTTAAGAAACATTGTCACCAGATTGGTAGAAAACGAAATAAGATTACTGTAACAATAAAATTGGATATAATTTGTGGATATTGTCAGCGACAGTTTATCATATCCAAAGATTTATGTACCATACTAAATATAATGTTAGACGATAAAATAGAACTTGTATCTGTCTGTATTTTGTACTAAATAAATTTTAGAATGGATTTCATTGAATTATATAAAGTAGCTGTCGACTTTATTCTAATAATTTATGTTTTCAGTTCATTCATTTAATGGGTTCAGGTTTTTTTTTAGTTTCTTTTGTTTGTATTCCTTCATCAGATCGTAGATAAAAATATTATCTCAAATATTATAAACTTCCAATCATTACTTCTATCCAATCGCACATTCACATAAAATCATAGATTCTAGAGCAGGGATGGCGAACCTTTTTGAGACGTGGGTGAAATTTTGTTCATTTTTTTTAGTACTAGCTCTTGGGTCACTAATGCCCATTTGCACAAGAGTTAAGTTTAGAAATTTTAAACTGAATATTTTCAAAACTAAACATCTTTAAAATTCAGTTGGCTTAACTGGGTAAAACGGGACGAAACAAGTGGCTATGGAAGTCTCTTTTTACAAAACATTGAACAAAACCTTACAAAAGTGTGTTTTATCTGAAAAAAAATCTAAATATGGTTATTTGCTTTGGGTTGTCGATTTTTTGTAACAAACAAAATATGAGTAAAATTATACAATTTTATTTGATATTTTGTAAACACTTTTGCTTTATTTCAAATACTACAAAAGCATTTGTCGTCATTTGCGTTTTTAGAACTGTAATGATCAAACTAAAGGTTATAGATAGCATTTTAAATTGCTTTTGTGTCAATGCGTGATTGAAAAAAATACAGATAGAATATAAATTATCCACACAATTAGAAAATCTAAATCAACCCGCGTAAAAAAAACAAATGGTTGCCTAGCAACTGTGGGTCAGTGAAAAAGCTTGCGCGGGTCATAGGTTCGCCATCACTGTGCTAGAGCATGAGCTCAGTGTTAAAAAGGTTTCGAATTTTCTGCTTCAAAGGCTCCGTTGCAACATAATCATGCTTACTGTTCTTAAATTTATCTGTGCACGGAAATAAATTCTCTTTATTAACGCGTGTCTTTTTTTTTAAATTTATTCAAGATTATAGACTGAATACAGTGAAATATTATTAAAACATTATTATTATTATTAAAATATTACGAATAACTAAAATATATCAATTGAATTCTGTATTATAGAGTGAATTATCTTTCATATTATCATTTATTATCATTTTATTAACATTCATTACACTCAAAGTGGACGGGAAATAGGGAGACTTCGATCACAAAACCAGATAAAAGCTCAAGTTACAATAAAAGCTTCCGTTTTGACCATGCTTTCTTTCGAAAGAGATCTCCTAATTGAAGTAAGATATTATGAAAATGAATTGAGAAAGCTTCGTAATTTCATCTTAAAAATATTGCCTTAATATTAAAACTTATTTTGCGTAGGGCGTTTAAAAACTTAATTCGTGCTTTGGCTGTATTATTAAGATTAATTGTTAATATCAGCCATCTTACTTTTTCTCCATGTTGCCCAGAACTAGAATTGATCACATTTAAACGCAAATTAAGATTACTATAGTATTTATTATGTCTACTTCTTTGCAAACTACGAAGCTATTAAATGTCTAATATTTGGTGTTTTTTTTAAAGAAAAATTTGAATACTTATCAGAACAATTTATTTTCTTAAATATTTCCAATTTAGATATCAACTATACTTCAAGGAGTTTTCCTTGTTTGATGGCGAGGTGGGGGGAGGGGCTTGCCAAATTGCTTTCATTTCATTTTTACAATGTTGTTTTGCATTTTTAGTTTTAAGTTAGATTAGACTAGTTTACTTAATTTTTTAGAATTTTTTCATAAAAGATAACATTAAAGTAAACAAAGTAGAAAGGTACAAAGTTAATTTATGGGTTTTGATACATAAAATTGATAATATCTTTTGTAGTCCATCAGCGAGCTGCAGAGGTTTTGTAAGAAGAGACAAAAAAAAAGTCATTCTTTACTCTCGATGCAATACTAGTATCGATATCTCTCTTACAATACCTTGTTACGGTATCCAGGACTGGACGGAGACAATTTTGCCCTGAGCATACTCCTTCTTCTTTATTATTATTAATAGTAATAATAAATACCATAAGTTTAGATTAGATTTGCACATAAAGTGGGCTCTATTCTCAAAGACCGGGACGCCACGGTAGCCGAGCGGTTAGAGGCGAGACCTGCGAAGCTAATATGTATTGTGGTACTGAGTTCGATTCCCGGTCTTAGAAATTTACAGTAAAGTATGTTTGCTAGTCGCCTCCGTCCACAACACCTAATTTGGTAGTTGGACGTTAAACCCCGCCTGAAAAAATAGGCGATTACTTTACTTTATTTTATTCTTAAAGACCATTCCTGAGAGCTCATCGGTTTTTATAGAAGTTTGCATTTTCCATCTACTGTTGTTACGATACCATTTTCTTTGTAGCAATAGGTTCCCAGCTGTTCAGATTGAGTGCCAGACCATTCTTGCATCCACAGGTAATGAAAGTTAGAGCTGTTCATCTGGCCAAGAAATGGAGGAGTATCCTACCTCATTCATTGGTCCAGAATCTGCTATTGGTATTTATTATGTACAGCTATTAAACAATGATTTTGCAGAGAACACGTAAAAGCCTGGAAAGCTGTTTGAAGTATTAAATACCCAGTAAAGGGTATTTTGGGAGAATACATATTCGTAGAAGTGGGTTTTTCATCTACCTTAGTTGTGATAGTATTTTCTCTCTCATTTTAAGGTGCCTCTATTGCCAAGCTATGAACCAATAGTTGTACAAGTATCGCGTATTTCCGTTGATTATCCAGCCTTTATTAAAGTGCATTATAACAGAAATTTAAAGCTTATTTCTTTATTTTTTTGGAATACTGTCTTAAGTGAATGATAAATGCGAGCTGAAGTTTCAGGTTAAAAGTGTCTTAAGTGAATGGATAAATACGAGCTGAAGTTTCAGGTTAAAAGTTTATTTACTTTTTTATTTTTACCAAAGAGATTATTTTTATAAAAAAGAGATTAGAAAAATAAATTATTGTATTTAATGAAACCAATTAACTTATTTGTTAATAGGTTTTTAATTCAATTTCTTTCCGTGGGCCGCACAATCATCTTAGGCGGGCCGGTTGCACAGGTTTGCTCTAAAGTGAGCTACTAAAATGAATTGAAGTCCCAATAGGAAGAAAACATGTCAATTCCAGTCTTTTTGTTTCTCTTTTCTCCTTCCTATTGGATTAATAAAATCAGTCACCAAAAACAATGAACAATCAATTAAATTGAAGTCAATTAACATAATATTTAGTAAAACTAGTAAGTTTCAATAAAATTAGAGTATTTGCGGTGAGAGAAACCCTGGCACAAGACGCCAAGAGTTTTTAAAGAAGTGGATGAGCAAAATTGGAACTTTATAGCTTACTTCTCAACTTTATCTTTATCATTGCAGAAGTTCATTTTATCAAATTCCTAACCACAATCTTTAATCACCTGGTTTTCGCCATTCGTGAAAACTAACTCCCTGGCACTACAGGTCTGTCCGACCCTTGGCCAGCCGAATTAAGTCTCTCCATCTATCTCTATCCTGCGCCTCACGCTTCCAATTCCTTATTCCCAACTTCCTGGCGTCCCTATCGATTTCATCCTTCCATCTGCCTCTGGGTCTTCCTCTTCTTCTTTTCCCGCATAACTCCATTTCCAGTACCCTACTTTGCATTCTTTCCCTTTCCATTCGTGCCACATGACCAGCCCATCTCAATCTACTTGTTTTTACAAAATTAATAATTGTTTCTTTTTTTAATAGGGCATCAACTTCTTCATTTGTTTTGCACTTCCATCGTCCATTCACAAACGTCGCACCACAGATTCTTCTTACTACTTTTCTTTCAAATACAGCCAACTTGCGGCAGTCGTTCTGTGATAAATACCATGTTTCTGCGCCGTACGTGACAACTGGCCTAATAAGGGATTTATAAAGTCTAAATTTTGTTGCCCTAGAGAGCAATTTTGACTTGAGAAGTCTTAGATTTGCAAAGTAAGCTCTTTTGGCTGCCATTATTCTTCGATCGATCTCAACACTAACCTTATTCTCATTATTCACCAGGGATCCCAGATAAACAAAATTAGAAATACCTTCAAATCTAAAATTCATAATTTCAATATCCTTAACGGATCTCCTGTGCTCTGCCGATGACATCTTTAAATACTTTGTTTTGTTTTCGTTGATAACAAGTCCCACTTTGGCACCACTGTTTATTATTATTTCACCCGTCCAGCTTTTTCTTTAATTCGGTCTTCGTAACGATAGGTTTTTTACAAGGTGGGGGTGTCAACCCAACACTCAACCCCCAACCTGGAGGACCAGGATTTTAAGGGGTTTACTCCCCATGGCCATTGGCTCGGTAGCCCTAGCGTGTGTACTGGTAATGCCTTTGTCTGTAGTGTAGGGTGTGTAGTATGTTTGTACGTGTACTGTTCTGGTGTATGCGCATGGTATACTGAGCTATGTCACCCGTGGGGGCGCTGCTCCCCAAGTAACTGCATGCAACAGTTACCCCTTGCGGGAGGCTGCTTGCATCCTAACTGGATGGGACCAGCTCCCTAAATGCGACTAAATTAAATAGACGAAATTCTGAACTAAGATACTCACAGAAGTGGCTGCTAAGAACCTCTTTGTAATGACTTTGTAGCCACTCTGTGAAGTTGATTTATCATACCCAAGAACCAACCAAAGAAATACTTATCCGAATTATGGTCCTCGAGTAAGAACATACTCTCTAGTTAACTTAAACTTATTGATATATTTAATTTTTTTTTTGTTTTCAGAAAAACCATCACTTTTACAAGAAATGTGTTATATTTAGAAAGATGCGGGTATTGGCCGCGCGCGGATCTAAAGAAGGAGTTCTTTTCCTAGTTTTAATAATTTTTTCAAAACAAGGATGCGGGTTTGAACTCCCTACTTTTTCTTTAAACATTTATTTTTTTTAATGCATTTTTATTTTATATTGACTTTTATAAAAATTCAAATTACTAGATTAATGACGTTTTTTTTTATTCAATTCTTTTTTCTTATTTTCTGTTCGTGTTAAATGCAGGTGCTCTTGTATTAATATTGCCTGTAGATGTGAGAAATGCCGTAAAACAACCATAATTTAATTTTTATGTTATTCTATTTTTAGTTTTAGGGACATTAACTGTCTACCCCCACTCTGCGAGCTTCATTTCTTTTTTATTATTTTTTATTCAAAAGTTTCCTTTCGATGTAAGTTGTTAGCTCCAGTAAGTTGTTAGTTAGAAAAATAGAGGTGCATGAAAAGTGGTCCTTATCTCTTGGATATCTACCAATCATCTGCTCACATGAAACCTAATCAAGAAATATAAATCCGAACTGAATGTGAGTAATATTATCTTACTAGAAATACTCACCCTTAAGTGTGGCTGAGCGGTTGGAGGCAAGGCCCGCAAAGCTAAGATGTATTGTTGTGGGTTACATGGGTTCGATTCCTGGGCTAGGCCTAGGATTTTATTTAATGTTTAATATAAAAAATTTAAAGTTAATTACGAGGGTCGTTTGAAAAGTCCGTGCAAAGTCAGAGAGATAGCACCACTGGCGCGTATCGAGGTTATGTTTAGTTAGTAGCATCTCTTGGAAGAACACACACCAAGTTTCAGCCAGATCGGTCTATTTCTTTGTGTTTGGCATTCGTTTGAATCGAGGAAGTCGAGTGATTTTCAAAAAATAGACGAAAAAGAATTTCGTGTGTTGATTAAACACTACTTTAAGAAAGGCAAAACGCCTCAGGGGACTAAAGAGAAGCTTGATAAACATTATGGTGACTCTGCACCTTCGATTAGAACAGTTTATAAGTGGTTTCAAAATTTTCGGATTGGCCATATGGGCACAAGTGACGCTGAACGTTCTGGACGCCCTGTTGAGGTTACTACTCCAGAAATCATTGATAAAATCCATGATATGGTGATGGATGACAGAAGAGTGAAGGTGCGTGAGATTACTAGTGCTGTGGGCATCTCGAATGAACGGGTACATAATATTTTGCATCAATATTTGGACATGACAAAGCTATCCGCAAGATGGGTGCCGCGATTGCTCACGCTTGACTAAAAACGAAATCGTGTGAAGTGTTGCAAGGACGGTTTGCAGCTGTTCCAGAAGAATCCGCAGGACTTTAAGCGACGTTTCGACACTATGGATGAAACATGGATACATCACTACACTCCTGAGACCAAAGAACTATCTAAACAATGGGTTACCAAGGGGGAATCTGCGCCAAAAAAAGGCGAAGACCGTTCCTTCGGCCGGAAAGATTATGGCGACTGTCTTTTGGGATTCGCAAGGAATAATCCTCATCGACTATCTGGAAAAGGGTAAAACTATTACAGGTGCATATTATTCATCGTTATTGGACCGTTTGAAAACCGAGCTGCAAGAAAAACGCCCACGATTGGCCCATAAAAAAGTCCTTTTCCATCACGACAACGCACCAGCTCACACCTCAGCAGTTGTGGTCGCAAAATTAATGGAAATAGGGTTCCAACTCGTTTCACATCCCCTCCATTCACCAGACTTGGCTCCCTCGGACTACTATTTGTTCCCCAATATGAAGAAATGGCTGGCGGGAAAAAGATTTTATTCAAACGAGGAGGTGATTGCAGAAACGAATGGCTATTTTTCAGACTTTGACAAATCCTATTATTCGGAAGGGATCAACAAACTAGAGCAGCGTTGGACGAAGTGTATAAGCCTAAAAGGAGACTATGTTGAAAAATAAAAAAGGTTTACCCCAAAAAATTAAGTAGTTTTTATTTTTGCACGGACTTTTCAAACGACCCTCGTATGGTACCCTCGCTAATTCTAATATGGTAAACCTAATTTGACGTAAACCAAATTTGGTCCTAAATCCCGACTGAAAAATAGGCATTTCTTTACTTTAACCTAAAGTGATTTCACGTGTTCGTTTAACTGATATGCTGAAAACTTTTACCACAGGCGCATGGTGCATAAGTTATTTAATTTATGCTAGGGAAGGGAATTTGTTATTCACAAATTTGCCTGTTGGACAAGATTTAGCCTGGGGATGAATTTAGTAGGTTCTCTGCAGGCTGGAAGTCCATCTTCACCAAAATGGATGAACAAGAGAGAACAGCGACTGCAAATTCCATTTTTATAGGAATCATTTTAGCGAAAAGTAGCGACAAAATATTCTTGACTCCCAGTAGAACCCTCACTACAAGATATTTTGCCATAATGAAGACAAAAAATCAGCACCTTTTTCTTAAATTGTAATTAAACACCACTACATAAGGTAAACTTGTAAAGGACAATTATGAGTGTAAATTTGGATTTTGTTAAGTACAATCTGTTCCACAGATCAATCAGGTAATGGTTGCAACTTTGTTCTCAGAATGGGTTGATCTTTAATGTACTATTTATCAACCTTGTAAAGGCACAGTTCTAAACCAGTAAAGACTTGTACAGACATTTCAAAAATGAGAAATTTACTAATACAAAGAGGTATTTCTAGCCTTAAAATCTCTTATAAATATAATTTTTAATTCCCGTTTGACAAAATAGTCTCATAAAATTCGCACACAATACTCTAAAAAAAAGCGTCATGAATTTTTTATATTAGCTTAACAACATGACAGACAATCAAAACTAACTAAGTAAATTTCTGAAGTCGCTTCTAGCGGATTTTCACCTAAATTTTGGATTCAGTTTTGAAAATCCCAATGGAAATATCAAGTTTCATCTACTTAATGAACTTTTCTGTGACAGTTTACATTATTTTCTGATCATCAAACGTTTTTTTAGGTTACCTGTCCAAATCCAAAAACCCGTGATTGATAGTATTATTTATTTGATTGCTGATTGATATATTTAGTGGTTAATATTTCAACTTCTCTCTCTGCATTTTATGACAATATATTTATTACGAGATCAATTCATAGGGAAACACACTAAAAGGAAAATGTCGATTTTTCAGTTGAAAAATTATAAAAAAAATTGACTCGATTATTTAGTTAACAATTCCGTTATTGGTTTTTGTTGGTCTCATTTTTTTAAAAAGTGCTAAATTATTAGTTTACTGCGAACTTCATTAGTGTCAAACAAGTCCGCATTTATCGGAGTTAATAATAAGTTTTTTTAAAAAAATGCATATATTTTACTGATAATTATTTTAAAACCATATTTACCTTCTCCCAAACCAGGAAGTTAGTACGAAATATTGTTAGATTTTGTATTGTCTTGTTTTGTGACCTGTTGCAGGTTTCTCAGTTTTATTTAAAAATGTTTACCCTTAAAGATAGGTATTAAGTATATATAGTTCTTAAAAGTTATTTTAAAAAGGGTCGGTAGGTTGATTTATAATAAAGTTGTAAGGAAATGGAAGGGCCGTAAAATGTAGGAGGCCCTTTAGGTCCTACTATTTAGACTTCTGAACCAATTTACTTCAATATATACATGACGTTAGGTTAGTGTAAACAGTTTTATTGGGTGGGTCAGCTAGCTTATTGTGGAAGAACTGACAATTCAGGCGAATTTTCTACTGTCGGCTAACTTCACAGATACATGGTGGTGGTACTGATACAGACCCTGTTCTGGTACTTCTTTATTTAGATAGAGTATAACAAAAAATAAAAAGTTTTACAACCATAATAAATATAAACACTAGCGTAGTACCAAAAGGTTTGTAGGGCAACAAAAAAAGATTTCAATCTAATTCTGCGCAATGTCTTTTCCCCTTGTTCCTTTAGGGTTTCCTTTCGGAAAATTACAAGGGAAAATTAGGGGTGAAAAAAGGGGTTTCTGGTCTTCATAAACGGACCTTCTAGGTCAACTAATTGACCGCTTCAACCATCCAGTTCAAAGCTCAAAGAACTGACTTCCTATTTTTGTGCAACGGTTTATGGAAATATAACAGTATTTTTAAACAGAAAATATTTAGTATTTTTATTGATGCTAAATGACTGTCTAACTGTAAAAGATTTTTTGTAGGGTAAAAAAAAACAACCTGCCCTTAAGTAACGTTACTTTAAATGTGCACATTTTAGGGCTATATTTCTTTTCTTTTTTAACAAAGAAAAACGGTAACAAGTGAGCCACTGACGTACAACTAGTTTAACAGTGCATTTTACTACACCTTTCCGACGAGACTAAATTTTCTAAAATGTTATGACTAAGTAAATAACTGTATTTTGTCCTAGTTAGTCCCTAACTGACAATATATAGAGGAATGTTATATGTTTTTAAGTATGTAATCTGCCCAGACATTGCAGCATTATGTATAATGTTGAAGCTGCCAGGAAAAAGATTCCAGTGCAGCCAACTGTGTTCATTCAATGCTAAAGAAAAATGAAGTAATTTATAATCTATGTACGAAAATCTAGTGTAGAAACTAACACAGTTTTCTCTAACCGCAGACTATGTCATTAAATTTTCTTGAAAATTACCGTTTGTTACTAAAACTATAGTGGTCTTCAATATTATACATGTTCTGTGAAGTGGAAGATCCAATTAGCCTATTTTGATCACATATATTATTAGTCTAATTAATATTTAATAGTGGTAAGTGCGTACATTGCAGTGAAATGACACTTTAGAAGTACTCTTAATCAAATTCACGGTTATGCCGACCAAATTAGAATGTTCTAGCTGGATTTAGTTTTGCTCTTATGGATTTCTATATTAGAAAATCGAAGCAGCTGTTGAAGGAATGTTCTCTAAACTGAACAGATGAAATACTGGCTTGACTTTTGCCCAGTTCCAAAAAAAAAAGATTTGCAAAAATTTTAGATGCAAACATTTTTCAAAATCTCAGAACAAAAACTGATTCTGCATTTCAAGGAAAGGGTTTCGAGTTTTTAAAAAAGAAGTTTTTGGGGGGCAAACCGTTGAAGGGTATCTGTTGATACCAGTTTCGATCTCAAAGAAATAAATTCATACCTTAATCGTGTCTGCAATCTATAAATTAGGATCTCAAGGCTGTGGATTTTATGTAGAAACAATCGCATGTCTTTTCTCAAAGACCAGTACCTAGGGATAAAGCCCAAAACGGGGTTGCTCCAACTCTCAGAAGTTACATAAACCTAGTTGACATTTTAGATGAAAATTTTCTCAGGTTTTCTGAATTAGGTGACAACGCAGGCTGAAAAAAAAAACAAAAACGACAGAAACTATTTTCCAAAGTACCGTTTTATGGTCATCTACCAAAGGCATTGCCTGTCTTGAATACTCAATTTTCAACCTGTACTATAATAGTTTTTACAGGTCTCTAGTTAATAATTACATGATTTTGTAGTTTCAGTAACCACAGATTTCTTATAATTACCTTCAAACTGAGATCTCTCCTAATTATGGCTAGATTTCCGTTACAGTAGAGGCTGTTTTACAAGTATAACACCTACACTTTGAAGATGGATTTACGCTGTAAGACGTACTAAGACTACAAAAGTACAGCTGGAATTCATAACTAAAGACTGTCTGAAACTGCATCAGAGTTGAAGAGAAATTCATATCTGGATTTCTGGCTCTTGTAGATGGAAAATTCCAAACCTCTTTATCTAACTGAAATCAGAGTCCAGCGCGATCTCAACTTTAACCAAACGACTCTGTAGACACGCCAAAACGTCTACACCCAAAAGTGGAAAACGCGAGAGTTTTAGAGAGAGTTAATCTCTGGTGCCCTTAGTGCGTAAGCTCCACCACCACCTCGTCAAGGTTGGACACCAAGTGGGGGTCAAGGCCTGAAGGGCCAGGGCCATAGAGAGGGCTTTACAAAAGACACTGAGACAAGCCTGCAGTTGAAGATGGAGAAAAACTAATGCTGAAGAGAAGTGTAAAGTAAAGGATACAGGAAGGCGGTTGTTGCTCCTTCTTCTTACCGATGAACAAGATGCACTGTAGCCTGAAAAGAAGAGAAGTGAACACACAATGAAGGTTACAAGATGCGAGGCTACAGAAGCTTGGCGGGAATCCAAAACGCGGGAAAAGCAGGGCGGGAAATTTAAAAAGAGGGGCGCCGAGAAAAGATGAGTACGACTGAACAGACTCCTTATAATTCGAACCTTCCTTTTTTTGTAAAATTAAATTTCTTAGTAATTAAATGTTATTTAAATTTAATAAAAAGCAAAAAATGATTTCAACTAAAACAACTTTATAACTTTTACTTCCTAAAACCTTAATCATTTGTGAACTAAATCGTGAAATTTAAAAATAAAAATGAAACCCACGCAGTTTGTTGTTAAATCAGCGGTTTTTCATTAGAAATAGGAAGCGACAAACCGCGCACAAGATTTACGGCTGAGAGGAAAAGAATTTTTGAATCTGTTTAATAAAATAAAAAAAAAAAATCAAAAACGCAATAAATTGAAGGTAACCAGGAAGCAAGGAATTTATAAAATTCGAAGACCAAAGCGAGCGGTTAAAGGATTGGTTACCGAAACATTTTTTTGGAGGGAAGGTTATCCACTGTTGCCTTTCTCCTGTTGACTTTGGCCACTTAAAAATCAACAAATTCAATTAAATTCTGTCATTAATTACACCGTGTGGATAATCTAATGTTGAAATCAATATGTTCCTGAAACTAAATATATATTTTTTCTTGTTAATTATTTTATAAGAGTTACTTCTTCTAAAATAGAAATTAGATTTAGTTTTATAAGATGTAAAGTCCACAAAATAACTGGCGTGAACCCGCGCACGACTTTCTTAATTATATGTAAGTATTTCTCAAGAATAGAATAATAATTTATCTTGGTTGCAACCTCAAAATACGAAACAGAAGTGATTTAAAAATAAAAAAGAAATGAAAGAGTCGATTGTAGGCGGAGTTGTAAGAAGTACGGTGCTTGAATCTAATAAAAACAAGAAGAAGAAGGGTGCCATGAATGGGCACAAGAAGATCGACGTAAATATGAAAGGAAGAACAAAAAAATAGTAAGCAAACAAACTGGCTAGATATAGAATGAGGCGTGAGGAACTGCCTTGACCCAGTCAAGTTGGTTTTTTGCGCTGCTCTAGCGGGTGAACAAAAAAAAATCCCTTTATGTCCTTGACATTCGCAATTAGAATATGCCTATTGTGAGGACAAAAAAAGAGAATCTAAAACCAGAATATGGAAGCTGTAGAGCACATACAAAAACAGCTCCCTCTGCAGTTTGCAGCCCCAAGCACCCTCTATCGAGGGCTACTTTTTTTATTTCTATTTTTTTTTTTGTTACAAAATAAATTTACCTTGTAATAACTCTATCACAAAGTGGATACTTAATTTTCAACCTGTACTTTAATAGTTTTTACAGGTTTCTAGTTAATAATTTACATGATTTTGTAATTTCAATTAACATAGATTTCTTATAATTACCTTCAAACTGAGATCTCTCCTAATTATGGCTAGATTTCCGAAGACACAGGTATTTCTGCTAACAAGAAGGAAGACGGGATGTAAATGCACCTATTTCCGGTGGGAGAAAACCCTGCATTGCAGTGTTTAAAAATTTTGGGCCTCCCTTTACCTAGATGGATGCTAGATGAATCTTACAGAACCACTCACAGGTATTCTACCGGGGCATTTGAAGACTTAGAGGATAACTAGAACGTGATGGTGCCTACACAGATTTTGTGGGAAGATTCATTATTCAAGGAAGATTTAAACGCTGGAGGATAAGGATAAGGATCAACAGAGAGGTCAGAGATCTTTTTTTGCTGATCAGGACTTAGTTGGCCTTATCAAACAAGGCAGGATTAGATGGTTAGGTCATTTGGAACGACTGGGGGAGACGAAAGAATAGCCAAGAAACTGTTTCTCGGACATCCAGGAGGTGCAGGAGAGGGAGGCCCCGAGTGAGATGGCTGGATAGTGTTGAGCAAAGATTTAGGAGAAGGAGAGGAGCGGCCGAAGAGAGAGAGACGAATGGTACAAGTCCTTAATGGACTGTAGCGCCAAACAAGAAGAAGAAGAAGATTGAAACACCTCGGTAATTACCAATTGCTGGTGGAGCATATACACTCCTTAGAATCCTCTAATATCCCCGTAAAGGGGACACAATAGATCGGGAGCCTTAACTCCTTCTCACGCCGAGCCAGCTATGGCGTGTCCTTTGGTAAATGGATGTCGATATCCACCCATAAAAAGCCACCCAGTATTCATCCTTATGGCTGTTCACAGTCCAAAATATTGATTAGGAGCCACTATGGACGGTATTGAGATGCTGAGGATCCTTTTTTTCAGCCACTCAGTTGGTTTCATAGCTAGACATTGTGATTTAAAGAGACAATTTCTCAATTTGGGGCTCATGCCTTTCGGGTAGATCTGTATTTTCCCATCAGCAAATTGAATTTATGTCCCCCATCAATGGTTGTTAAATGTGGCCTTCAAAGTTCAGCTAAGAAGTGAATCAGAATCAGCAATCTAGCTTCCAAATACATAATTATTAAAACACACGGCTTTCTTAATATTTTTAATAAGATATTTCATTTAGCTTTTAATTAAAAACCTTGACAGCTCACAAATAATTCAAAACTTATAATTTTGAACTCATTAATTTTGTTTGAAAGACCTAATTTCTAAAGTCACTTCAATCAATTAAAAATTTATCTTCAGCGCTGTAAAAAATAATAATATTCATAAAGAAAAAAACACTTTTAAGGTGGGAACTTGCAAGGTTAGCATAGACCCAATGATTCTATTTTGAATGAAATTTGAATATAAATAAGACTCAAATCAATTTGATTAAATGTGTAAAGTTTACCTCTTTTTGAGGATTAATTGCCAGAATTGCAAAATTACGAGGAAGGGTGTGCAATTCTAATGTGAGTTAGATTAAGTATATGTATGGATATCATAATTGAGATAAATGTTTTATAAATTAAGTAATATTTTGATTATATTAATTGAGCTGTTTCATTATTATTCGATATTTAAATTGCAAGTGCTTGTTTCTGTCACTGTTCTTATTACGTTAATTCTTGACAATAAATAAATAGATTCGAACCCTTTTACATTTTTGAATTTGGAATCTTTTCCAATTTAGATAATACAAAGAATAAAGAAGATCAAGAAAGAAAGGGAAAAAAAGGATCTCAATTTTTTTTAAATTGGCCTCAAGGTATCAAAGAAGAGCAGCCAAATATTATTACAAACAAACTGGATTACACATAAATTCTTTTGCTCGTTATTCTAAATTAAATTATGTAAATTATATAATTTGTTAACGAACATAATTATGTAATAAATACAAATAAATTACACTTTAGAACTATTTCCTTATTATGAAGTAATTCATTTCTTCCGCTTCTTCTAAAGCAGCAATGCTTACACTTCTAAATCTGCTTAGTAATGTTCGGCCTGAGAAGAGCAATTTCCGTTCGCCATTAATGGGCTTTTCTTTTCTTCTTTTCCTGCGCTTAAACTTGGCGGTAGCCAAGCGATCAGTGTCGAGGCTTGCAAAGATAAGAAAGTATTCTGATTCTTTCTGAAGTATTCTGAAAGACTAGGCCTTGAAGTTTGCTTAATGGTTTGTACGAGAAATACCGTCCTAGAAACTTAATCAGCACATATAGGAACTGTAGAATTAGTTAAGTAATGGAGTGTGTCTGTTAGTCGCCTCTGTTCATGACACGTAATTGGGTAGTGGCACGTAAGGTCCTCCTAAAAAATAAAATAAAATAAAAAAAAATATAGGCATTATTAGGTGATGTTCGTTTATGAAACACGCACGACTTGAAACTCTTTGAAAGATCCATGATATACAATTTTGATCTTATTGGATATATTGGATGCCCCAGATATTTTGTTCACAACTACTGAATGGATGCCATCAACAATAATTTGATATCTCAGAATTATAACGCTAAATTATTGGTTTAACTTCTCTTAAATTCAAATATACTCCCATAAAACAAATTATCTACAACTCTAAATAGTAATTCTCAACATTTACATATGTTTAGGCTGTGAACAGTGTGTCAGATGTAGGCTTTAGATATCGGAACTGTCAGCTCTTACCTCCAGGCTACTCTCAATTAATTTAAATTTTAAGTTTTTTTTTATTCTCTTATTTAAATTTGAAAAATCCATTTTTAATAGATCAATTTATTTCACTTAAAATAGAAACAAAAACAATTAATGAGAAAAAATCTAGGAAATAATACAAACTTTGTTACAACGACAAATTTAAATATTTGTGATACCATCTTTAAAAATCAGCTTACAAATTATATAATCAAAAGTTCTGGTTAAAGATGTCTATTCTTAAAGTGGCATGTGAGATAGTTGAATTCTAAACATGTTACGAGTAATGTAGCTTCTGTTAGTTGCAGCTGCAGGATTAGCTTATCCACCCGGACGGAGATATCACAGTCAGACTTCTGGACAAACCTCGCTTACACTCTTACGGTCCTAGAAATTTTAAACAGTACATATAGGATCTGTAGGATTAGTTAAGTAAGCAATTAGATGGATTTTACGTTAGAGATGGCATTGCAAACAGTTATATATTTACAATTCTCTACTTAAAACTAAATGAACCTACAGAATCAAGTTGAAGGGTTTTTCTACCAACTCCCTAAGAATCGAAAATTCGCAATAAAAAATGCTCCTCACAATGGTCGAGGCCCTTTTTATTGGATTGAACCATTTATACTGACCTCAATATTCCTTTAAATCCGATAAACACAAAAAATTACAGCGTCTTATCTGCTCTCTGTTTATCTCTTAGTTCTTCATCTCTCTGCCCGAACAATTACTGACAATTCTCTTAGACGTCGTAAGCTCAGTGGCCTCCGTAGTTAGCTTCAGCGAATATATCCTGGTTCAAGGTAATCAAATCTTTTACACGGAGTGCTACTTTTGGGTAGATTCTTCCTCACATTAATTTATTTATATGGAACAGAACAACTTCATTAGTTGTAGCAAAATTTTGCCCTTAAAAAAAAACCTCTGTTTTAGAGTTTTTACTAAATACATCGTTTAAAGGCGCCCCTGAGTCTGAAAAAAGTGGTCTTTGTGCATTGATTTCTCCCTCCTCTCACCTGTATGTTTGGTGCATCTTAATCTGAAAATGCAGCATCGCAGGTTGTCTTCAATACAACAATCTTTTAAGCAAAATCAGTCAATCTTTCCTGTATTGATTTTTCAGATGTTAAAATAGCTCCAGCGATTCACTTTAAAGCTCGTATCCTCATTGCCCAAATCTGGGATAAAAGTGGGATGTTTTAAGTGTCATTAATGAGCGTTCTTATCGGCTTCGTAATTTTAACAAGTAATTAAATATTTAAGTGAAATACTAAATTTGGAGAAAATTAGTTGAAAAAAAAGAGTTTATTTTTAGTAAACTGTTCACAATAAAATAGTTTCAAGCGAAATTGAGTTTATTAACCAGTTAAGCGTGTTTGACGTGTGTACAAGCAAAATTTTAATAAAATACAATAAGAACATTATTTGGTGGGATGTTTCCTTTATCTTACCAATAGAACTGCGGTGGGAGTCAGCCAAATGATAAGTGGTTGGTACATGTTTGGTCTCCGCATTAGAGAGTGGGGAATTACGTACACAAATAGAAGCTCTTAACCCTTGTGCAATGCCGTTTTTTACCTTATATAGAGCTCAATACGAGCATGATTTCATTTTGCACAGAATTCAAAAAGCTCTTTTCTTTCTTGTAAAAAGCTCTTGCGTCCCTAGTTAAAACTAGGGCAATGCATACGGTGAAGCGGTGCAAGATTTTTGAAATGCACAGAACGCTCTGTAATCTCAAGCCTCCAGAAATTGCAGAAAAAGTCGCTTGCAGTGACTATTAAGACATTGTAAACTTTTGGTTGTTTTGCCCTGCGTTCGACACATGTATACCACGTCATTGTCTTGATTTTAATTCCGCACACTATGGGGGGGGGAGGTTTAAATTAAATTCCGCGTTTCTTTTAGATGAATTTCGCCCATTTCTATTTTTACCACTAAGTATAAGGAATTTGTAACACTTTAGCTGTAAATTTGTTTTCCCCGTGACTTAATTTATCTGTCACCGCCCCTGGGTATGGAGCATAACTTGAAGACCTCATAAGATCTTATAGCTTACCATGCACCTGGGTTCCAGCATATTAAATATCAATACAGAATACCCAAGCATAATATTAAATATGGAAGAATAAACAAGTAGGTCGTTTTTTTTTTGTCTTTGTAATTTGAGGCATATAAATCCAAATTAAGATTTATGTCACACCATTATTCAATAATAAGGAGTGTCCACTAATATCTATATCTATCTCTTTCCTTCTTAAACCAACCAGGTAATAAGTATTTCTTTTTTCTTAATTAGTAGTTAATTTATTAGCCATGTCATTTGATATTTGATTCGAAATAAATCTTACTTCTTATTAAAATTTCCTTGACAGTATATTTCGGAAGTTAAGAACAGGAAATATCTTTGTAACCTATTTAAAATATTAAAAATACAAAAAAAAATATTTTTTTATTTTATTTTTTAGATAAAATCATGTATTTATAATTTAGTTTATTTTTCTCCCCTCCAACTGAATCGGAAATCACGTACAAAAATCAAGTTTGCCTTCATAAAAAAAAGTATAGGGAATATTAATTCTGTAAAGTGGTCAGGTGAGTCAGTGATATGTGAGTATATATATTAAAAATGTGTAGGCCACTGTATAATTATAATTTATTATACATCTTTCATGGTTATATAGATGGAAGTTGAATTCTCTCTCTTTTTATGTATTCAATTTGTTTGTTAGGTGAGGTTTGTTGGCTCAGGATTCAGGATTGTTATATTTTAAAAGTGTAACAAAGTTTCGTGTCGTTGTCGTCCATTTCTCGGTTTTATATTGCATTTTATCAGGGATTTAGAAGGTACTTAATGTTTGTGAGCAAGTACGATGCTTAGTTTCTTTCTCTTGATGGTCCATCTTTCAGACATCATGCTGAGAGTTAGGCTCTTTTTATTCTTAAATTTCCTTCCTTTTTTATTATTATTATTATTATACAAAATACTGCTTCACGGCGAGAACACAGCCAGACTTCCTTCCTTCTACTAATTGCCTCCAAATTCTGAATTTAAAAATCATTTAAATAAAATTGATTGATCTTCAAAGGTTTAGGTGTTATCAGCAAAAATTTTTTAAATTCTATTTTATTTATCGGCTAGTTACGTTCTAAAATTCATCAAATTGCCTAAAATTCTAGTTACTACGTATATTATTCCATTAAAATTGAACTTAAAGCTGGTTATTATTTAGGTTTTATATTTAATAATAGTAATAAAGGATTTAAATAACTGGAAGGTAGTACAGTCACAATTTGTGAAAAAATTTTGGCAGCCAGTGTTTAAATTTTCTGAAGATAAATCTGTTACATCGAGAAAAAAAAACAATTAACTTACATTGTTCTCTTTGTTAGTTGTACCAAATAAAATGGCGATTTGTTTAAAATATTAAATACTCAGTATTGTTTGTTATTTAATATATTTCATTGCGTAGTAAGATTTATTTCTTAAGTTTTTCGTATAGAGGCGAGACCTGCAAAGTTAATTAAACTGTCCGGTAGGACAGTTGTATAAGGGTTGATCGTCAAAAACTGCACGAAAAAGCGTAACGTTGAAAAACACCCAACTTTGACAATTTTTTTTTCTCTTTTCCTATAAAAGATAAAATTCCCAAATTTTCTTTAAAATATAGGGCAAATCCTCCTTTATAACTGTAATTTTTTTGAAACAACATCGATTTCGAGAAATACGTTGCTGAAAATGAGCAAAAACGGCATTTTCAAAAAATGTTCTTGTTCTTCTTCTTGTTACCTTTTTTGTAAACAACGTAGCGTCTAAACGCGTGAACCGATTTTCATGAATGAGGTGTCATTTGATTCGGAATTTTATGTAGATATGAATTGCTGGTTTAGTAGGCTCGATTCCCGGTCTGGGCATTGGATTTTATTCAATGTTTAATATGAAAAAATTTATAGTAAAGTGTGTTGGCTAGTTTCCTCCGACCACGACAACTAAATTGGTAGCTGGACGTAAAGTCGCCTAAAAAATCTAGGCATTACTTTGATTATAAATTCAAGACATTTTAAAAAAGATGCAGAATTAAAGTCTTTGCCTTATCAGCCTAAATCGGTAAGATATATAATGTAACTATCCTCCCAAAAACTGTTGGTAGGATAGTTTTATTTTAAACTAAAATTAGACTAAACTAAATTTTATTGATTTGATGAAATGCCACATTTGCAACAGTGGACCCGGACGAACAATAAACCGTGGGGATTTTTCTGCCAGTATATTGTTCGTAAATGGTTAAAAAATTTATTTACTTATTACATTGATAGATTTTGTCTATGGCTACGCTAACTAGTAGCGCTTCCTTTTTATTCTATTGGACATTACTTTATAGGTAATGATATTTAAACAGTTTTTAGAATTTTAGAATATTCTACAGCTTCAGAGCGTATTTCAGAAGAAAGATAAGAGATCTTGAAAAAGTTGTTTTAATATAGCATATTTATTGACATTAGTAAAAGACCTGTTAAAAAACTTCTGAGACAGGTTTGTGATGATCAGGTTAGGATAAGGCTAGCGGTTCTCTTTAACGTTTGAGCTGTAGTAGAAAGGTCACTAGTTCGAACTGGTAATGCTATCTGTTTACCATATTTTACTTCCTAAACATGGCCAGCAAAGAGTTTGGTATTCAAGTATAAGCAAATAATTTTAAAGTGACAACTTGATCTTGTATTTTATTTATTTATTTTGTTTTGTAGTAAAATAAAATACAGTATATTTAATGGTGAATCATTTTAATGTATTTTGATGTTAAGTATAAAATTCATAATAATTTTCAGAAATTTCGGTACCTAATACTTCTTTTAATTCTTTAAAGAATTTCCTTATAAAATAAGGTTCTTTTGATTCTCTTCAATGATTCATAGAGCGTTCTCACTTCCTTTGCTCACCTGGACCTTTGTTCCAAACCATTTTTAGGTCATCAACTTCTGCAGGTGTCCCAGTCATTTTAGCTTCTTCGTTATTTGCCTGATCAAAACTCATCTCTTTTCTTGTTTCTTCAACTATTCATTAACCAATCAAATCTAGTTTTCCTCAAATGATTCTTTCAAGAAGTCCATTCCCACTGTGATCTGTAGCCTCTTTTCGTGAGAGATCGTCCAAGATTACGCACTCCTAGTTAAGAATGTTCTCAACAAAGGTTCTTTTCTGATTTCTTGATAGAATTAGACCGACAAAACTGGGTTCAACGTCCTTTAATTTTCACTTCTTTCCCTGATTTCTGGCTCTAATGTTTCCTTACTGAACTGTTGAGCCACAATGGATCCAAAGGGGTCGCATTGGCACCGAACATACTTAATTTATTTTTTACTAAATAATTACAAATTTACATCTTTAAAAATATATTATAAATATGCTGATGTGATTGCAGTGGTGTGATGCGTATGAATGGTAATCAACCAGCGATGATTGTCACTAGTTGACCAATAGGTCGCAGGATAACCGCCGATTTCGAGGGAACGAATCCAAGGCGAGGGCTTAAGCTTAAGAGTTTAAGTTAGAAAGGAGTTTAGTGTGGAATTTATGATAAATAATTTCGAAATGAGAAATGTCGAAAGGAATATTGAGATCTGAGAGAAGGGAGCTAGTAATATGGCGTAAGGATTTTGGAATGGATGATTTGGATTTGATTCACAGTTTCTGTCCGTACGCCAACAGTCTCACAAAGGAGATGCAGTCTAGAACAGTGATGGCGAACCGACGACCCGCAGTCACTACACTGCAAGCTTTTTCACTGACCCACAATTGCTAGGCAACCATTTGTTTGTGTACGCGGGTTGATTTAGATTTTCTAATTGTGGTGGATAATTTATATTCTATCTGTATTTTTTTTCAATCACGCGTTGACACAAAAACAATTTAAATGCTATCTATAACCTTTAGTTTGATCATTACAGTTCTAAAACGCAAATGAAGACAAATGCTTTTATAGTATTTGAAATGAAGCAAAAGTGTTTACAAAATATCAAATAAAATTGTATAATTTTACTCATATTTTGTTTGTTACAAAAAATCGACAACCCAAAGCAAATAACCATATTTAGATTTTTCTTCAGATAAAACACACACTTTTGTTAGGTTTTGTTCAGTTATGTTTGTAAAAAGAGACTTCCATAGCCACTTGTTTCGTACCGTTTTACCCGTTAAGCCAACTGAATTTTAAAGATGTTTAGTTTTGAAAATATTCAGTTTAAAAAATTTTTAAACTTAACTCTTGTGCAAATGGGCATTAGTGACCCAAGTCTCAAAAAGGTTCACCATCACTGGTCTAGAGAGAAGTCTGAATCATGATTTGACCTCCAATAAATTTGTGTCAGGAATGAGGCTTCAAAGTGAGTCAGTTGTCCAATCCTGGAGGGATCCTAAATAGGTCATTTATAACATTATTTTGCAATCACAAAAAAAAATGGTGTAACTCTTAAGTCAACTACTGACAGTTTGGATTTTAATAGAGAAGTTTCTAGATCTCAAACTGTTTCTTAAAAAACGGTATTAAGTCATCTTAAAAAGTTGTTTTTAAGCTCCGAAGCACAATTTGAAAATTAAATTTCTATTATTGAATGAAAATTAAATTAAAAATTATTTAAAAAATAAGATTCATTACACAGACTCTTAGATTACTTTTCCTTGTCATCAATTTAAAACCTTATATTAAATATCTTTCAATTTGTCCATACATAATAACACAAATTAAATTCAAATTTATAATATTTTGCACAAAATTTATTCATACAAGTTATAATAATAACCATTAATCTATATATTTGAAATAATAATGATTTTATTTATTTAAAACAAAATAGTTGAATCGTAATAAAGAAAACTGGTTAAATATTTTAAACAAATTAAAGTTAAATGTCAGTATTAAATGTCAAAAAATAATTCGTTACAAGGAACTAATAATGGTTATTTATTAAGGTAAACAACTTTATTTATGTATTTATGTAAGCAATAATATCTCTACATTTATAGAAATTCATGTAAAAAAGTTCTTTTAATATTATTTAGTATTTACAATGTATTTAATTTGAAAATGTTTGAAATAGAATCAGTGTACTGGAAGAATTGAGTTTTGGTATTTTGGAGAACAGTTATGCTGGATATTAGTGGCGAAGTAAGTCGCGAACTGATTTGTGGCTAGTGGAGGATTGTCTGGAATTGTTGGGGAAACGCGAGTGGATTAGAGTGCGAAGGAGAAGAATTATGGCCTTTTTGGGGGTCGTTGGTATTTTACTGTTTCTGTTATGACGGAAATGTTGGTATCTTTGTGGTTTTGTAGAACTGAAAACTTATTAAGAAGCCAGCGATATCTGACAAAGAATTCTAGATGGCTAGCATCTCGTTACGTTTACGATAGTTGAACTCCATAGTTCAAGTCCTTAAGTTAATAATAACTGGCTTTCAAATAAGAAGTTGTAAATCAATCTTTTGGGTTCAAAGGTAGTTTCGATTTTCTGCGAATTAATTGTAGTAGAAGTGTTGTTTTGTTTATTTCATTACTAACTTTTCAATCTCGTATGTGGCTGGTCATCTACTCGTACATTCCAAGGAATCGTACCACGTTCACAAAGAGCAGTTTTAGTAAGTTATAAGGGACAATAAGAAGTCCGACGTTGAGTGAAGGTGATTTCCGAGGATTGAATTTGATTCGCCATGTTAGTGTTAATTAGTAAAAGGTGTCTTAGAATCAGAGCATGATGCTAGAATTACAGTGTAATCAGTAGAAATACAGCTTGTTCGGATGTGACGGCACATAGCATTTTCATCATCCTTCTTAGAGTAATGGACCCAAGAACACTGCCTTGAGAAACCCGCCTAGGCACAAGCGAACATTCAGATATAGAAGTTCAACGTTTGTGGAAACTAAAAAATAAATGATTTAAAATATAACTCTCACAGAAATTAGTACATTAAAAATGGTTCACCTATTATTAAAAAGTGGAAACACTTTTTAAAATAATTCTAAGTTTAACAATTTACGGTCACGAAACTTGTATATTCATATCAATAATTAGAAATTTATTCTTCTTCTTCTTTGTCTTCGCTCTTATGCCTTTCAGCGTCGAGCTTCAGGTAACTTAGGCCTTTAACCAACGGATGTACTCTTCCCTGTTGTTTGCCAATTTTCAGATAGAAGACCTAGTTTGACCTTCTCGCTTTTGTGCCAATCTTCTGATTCTTCTGATTGGCCTCCATCAACCACCTAATCTTCACCTCTCCGCTTCTCCTGCAGACGTGGCCAAATTTCTCCAACTTGGTTACGAAGGGTTCAGTACCTCTAAGCTGCTCCTTATTGTTTCATTTCTAATTTTATCTCGCTTAATTTTCCCTTCGACCCGGAGGAGAAATTTCGGCAGCTGTAACCCGGCTTGCATGCTTATCCAGCATAGTCCACTATTCTGCCCTATACTGAAGAAGAGATAAGTAGGACGGTCTTAAAGACGGACATTTTTACTTTCTTTGCTGACCTCTCTTTTACCGACCACAGTATGGGGGTATTCCTGATCAGACCATAGGCTTTATTGGCTACACCCACCCGATTCAGCACCTCTTGATCAATTCTGCCATCCCGGCTATACAAGACTCCTAGGTACCTAATCTCCTCTATCTGTTCCATGAATGCCCCTTCACACTCCACTCGGATTGATTCCTGTGTCCTTCCAATTGCTTTTACTCACGTTCAGCGCCATTCCTTTCCATTTGAGCATTTCACACCATTCAGCTACTGAATGCTGCAGATGCTCTTTGGAACTCGCTAACAGTACTACATCTTCCGCGTAGGGAAACGATTGGGCATATATCAGCCTCATTCTCCAGTTACCTACCTTCACTTGGGGTGTTCTTCTTTTACATACTTTATGTATCTTGTCCATGAAAAGATTAAAAAGCAGAGGATTTACTAAATTTATTAAGAAATTAAATTATTTATATCAAATGAAATTGTAAGAAGATAAAAACCCATAAAACGAAATTTTATTTAAAACAATATACATAATAAAAAGCCTTTTAAAAGTGGTTAAAGTAAACTGAACTGTGACGGTAACATCATGGGGGTCTTTGCAAAGTAATGTATTTCTTCTGTCCCATTCACTCACAGAAAGTTTAAGTAAAAAAAAAGATGGTACAAAAACCTACAAAACCTGCACTTAACTTTAGTTCTTTGGCGTTTTCTTTCATTATCTAATTTACTTGAAAGAATGGAATTAAGTAAAAGAACTGAAACGTTTATTTTAAGTTGTAAAAGCAGGAAAGGACGGTTAATTTATCGTAAAATTTATTAATTAATTTTCTTATTATTTTTATTAATTAACGTTTAAATTCCAGACTTACATGTTAAAGATTCCCACAGAATTTAAAGGGAAGAGAGAGATGCAGACAGAGAAAAGAATGATCAAGGAAGTAGATGACGATATAAGGTCATCGTCAAAAATTATTTTCTTAAGAGAGAAAAAAAAAAATGGCCGGAAATAAATGTAAAGTCCTCAATTAAAAAAAAAGTTTGGCCTTTCTGCTTGATTGGATTTTTGGAAGGAAGTCACAATTTGAGTACCACAATCTCCACGGAAATTCTAATAACTTAAAATTACATTCATTAAGTATAAAATTAAAATTTATTATAAGTAATCATTTGAGAAATAAAAACTCATAAAGTTTACTCATAAATTCTGTGATAAGTACCATAACCTCAAATGATTGATCAATGCCAAAAATAATTGATCAGGTTTATCGTGAATGTAATCGAAATAGTTCCTGTTGTAACATGCTCACTCAATTCATAATTATAAATTCTTAAGCATTTTTAATTTAATCTAATCATGTGTATAAGCGAAAAAGACATTTAAAAAAAGAATCTTTCTCCTCGCTATAAATAAGATTCACATGAATGGTCTTTCGAAAGTTAGTGAATCTCTTGTTCTTGTACCTTTCAACTCTCTTTTAGCATTTAAGATTCACTATAAATGCTCTTTCAAATTGAAGCCAGATTTTGTTATTGTGTCCTTCAAACTCTCTGCATTTAAGAATCTTTAAATCTTAAAATTTTTAAATCAAGTTAAATGTTTTGCTAAAAACATTTATTCCATTTCATCTTCCAACTGTTAAGTTTACTTTTAAAAGCCCTGATTCACAATAAATGGTCTTTTATAAGAAAGCGGATGTTATTCTTATGACTTTAAACTGTTCAGTTTACTTTTAAGACCTTGATTAGTAATAAATGTTCTTTTAAAAGAGAGCGCCACTCCCATAACTTTTAAAATAAAAGACACGCTTAGTAATTCAATTGAAATTACAGCTTAAAATAACCACTTAAAATTAAGGACTAAAAGATTTAAAGGGAAAATAAAATATTAAACATGAGAAAGAGAAAAGAGAAATGTGATGATAATTATAGGTAGCCCACATACTACCTGTATTTCTTGGTAATGATCGCCTGGAACAGTTGCAGAAAGGGCAGATTATAGCGCCCTCTACGCTAGCCCTGATTATGGTAATTATAGCACAGCCATATCTCTATAGTATCACGTGCTTTTATTCACCGAATAGACTGTATCCACTTTTTTCCTCTCTACCCAATAACTGGTCAGCTGAATATGTTGTACATTTTGGGGAAGCCTATCCATGTTTCTCTTTTGAAGTTTGCGAATATTTACTTAAAACCGGTATTTTGTAGATTGAGTTTCGTAAGAAACACATGTTTTATGGTATTCAGAATAGATTATTTGAAGAACGAATAATAATCCCGTATAGATATCATTGAAGCGAGTTTTTAACAGAATTCTGTAAATTGCCACTCCACCACCTATCTGCATTTTTCATTTTGAAAGATCTGATTACAGATTAGGAAACTTACAGAACTATTCTCGACTTAAATTAAGGACTATTAACAAAAAATAATGCTAGAATTCCATCGGTTAACAGTATATGTATATAAAACGTCATGAAATATATTTCTGATGCTTTGAAATCTGGTTGTTGGGTAAGTTCTTGTTCTATATACCGATTCAGCGCGGATGTAAGCTCTCTTCAGTGATCGATTCAATATGGAGTATGATTCTTGTGGAAAGGTTATACTCAGTTGTGATTATAATCAGCTGGCAATAACAGCGCCTGTTGCCGTTTTGATTAGAGATTGATTATGTGACTTTATATTTTGATTACAATAATTGTGGGAAGGAACTTTAGGAATCATCTCGACATTTCTTTTATTTTTGTTATTTTCTTTGACCATAATCCTTAGATGTTGAACCTCTGGTGGCCTGGAATGTCCCATACAGGTGACCAAGCAACGGCAGCAGTCACCATTACATTGTTACCACAACAAAATTTAAACTCTAATGTAGATAATATTCCTAACAGGTAGCATAATTCTGTATCATATCAGTCACTGATTAGGGCATACATCTGGGCTAAAAAACATTTGGTATATAGTATAATGAAAGGACAGTTAACCAAAACTTACACCAGTACAAAACAGATTTAAAAGCTCCATAAATAATATTCCAAAAATTTACACAAAAGTAGATTTTTACAAAACATATATCACGTTAAGAGAGTAGCTATTTGACCTTGAACTGCCAATTTGAATGACGAGTTAGCTTTAACTTAACGGTTGTTCCGAGTTAGACAAATTTATTAATTAGAAGTGTAACAATTAATTGCAGAAAGTCATGACGCTTGATTCGGATCAGAATAAATATCTTTTGTTTTTATTTTAAACGAAGAAAATTATTGAACAATTTTAATAAAGCTTTCGGAGTCTTGAATAAGATATCTATCTTACAGCATCCACTCCCTGATTTAGATCTTTCAACTTTTTTTAATGCGTAGATTATTTCTGAAACATTAGTTTAAGAATTCTATCCATGTAATGGGCAGCCACATTCTAATCTTGCTTACATATCTCAGACAGATCTCGGCCATTCATTGCTCCTCCTGAGTTCTTTCCTCTCCTTCTCTAGATTTGTGGAGAAGTATCTCTACATTTTTTGTTTTAACTAAATAACACCGTTTTACAAGAAAAAGTATATCAGCATCTTGGTATAGAATTTCTAATATTTGATACGAGTAACAACTTAAACATTTATAAAGATATGAAAATTTAATAATTTAGAATACTTTAAACTAGTTCTGAAGATAGTTGAAGTCCGAAAACTTAAGTTGACCTAATAAGGATGTTTTAGATTTAACGATTACATTAACTTGATTGTTGTAAGTATGAAATACTTAAACAGCAAAATAAATAACTTTAAATAACATCTAGAATTGTTTGCCTATGTTCATGTTTAGCTTGGGAAATTTTTGTGCAATTAGAACTCAGGACAGTTAGTTTGGAGCATTAGCTGGTAATGCAGCAACAATAAATCATCAATAATGAATATCATCGGCAAAGAATCATAAATTCACGCAAAGAAATTATTTCTGTATCCATTTTTGCTAATGATGAAAGCAATTCTATACATCACTTCCTGTAGAATTAGCCTCAGTAGTCTAAATGAGTACATGAGAAAACAATTTTCAAAATGCGATATTTTCATCGTTAAAAAACTTTAAAAAAACTGCATTTAGAACATTGCAGTTGTTGCGGCAAACAAGCAAAAAGAAAAAAATCACTAGGTTACGAAGAATGAAGTGGATTTTACAAATAGTTCACGTTGATCTACTTTAATAGTTTTTATTATCTACTTTTAAAACTTATCAAATATTGTTATTTGATCGGAAGTGGTACAAAATTTTGTGTTAATACTGACAATAAACTTCAGAAAAACTAGAAGCGACAAGAACATCATAGTGAAAGCTTCGGTTGCAAAAGAAATGCATAAAAATTGTCTAAATTATTTATCAGTAAGTTAAATACATGTAAACAGTTTAAATCATAAAAATTATCTCTCTTCTATTTGCCAGCTCTTAATTGATCTTTACACAAAACTAAATTTGCATAATGTAAACATTTAAGATGTTGTTTTAGTGAAAATCAATGCAAAAATAATTTTTTAATACAGTTGAGTAAAGAAGTTAAATATTAATTATGTAGAAATGGAAAAAAAAAAATAGTAAATAAGGAAAAAAGTAACTGTAAATTGATGGTTAAAGTAAAAAGACTGCAGTTTACTGACCAATCCTGTGCAATTACTTTAAGTAACAAACAGTTTATTAATTTTAATGCTATAATTACAGAGCATTTTAAAAAATAGTTTGTGATGGACTGGCAATTTTCTTGTTTCTTGCGGCCTTAACAGTTTTTCTAGAAAGGATGGTGAACTAAATGAGGCAAGTTCAAACATGAATACTAAATATTTCTTTCTTTATCTGTCATTTTAGTTTACGTGTCTCCAGAGGATTTCATTAATTTCTCTTTCTGAAGGTTCATCTTAGTGGTTATAGTTTATAGATGGAGATCCCAGGTTTGAATCCAGCTGCTGATCCTTAGATTTTCCTCTTCCTTAGAAGCTTCTTTCAGCTGACTGTCCGGTAATGGACAGTGTTGTCTGTAACGAGAGTTCAATGTGCGTATGGAAAAAAACAGCTTCAATCTCAGATGTTACGTGGCTTATAAAAGTAAGAACTAATTTCCTCATTCTGCAAATTTAAAAGACCTCTGAAATTTCCCATTTTGAGGAATATTATCCTCATCATGTACATTGGTGAAAAGCACTGTTCCTTGTCCAGGAATACCGGTGACAGATAATCTTTTTTCTTTTTTTACTTACGACTTTTTCTTCCTTGATTAATTTTTTCTTCCTGAACTATCTGATTTCCCGTTTTTCATTTAGTCTATGCTGACCACATTTTTCACACAAGACCACCGTCCCAAATTAAATTTACAGGAGTCAAGGAAACGTACATTTATTCTGTCGAGCTTTCGACCTAGGGACTAGGTCATCTTTTTTTTCTTTTTTTTTTGTTTTTTTTTTTTTGGCATTGGCTTCCGCCATACAGCCAGCATCGTCTAGGTGCTTATCACTAGAATATCACTCACTCTCCATTCTTACCTACAAATACATTCGCTTCACACATTCGCCATTCTACTATATACTGCTATTTACATAAACTACTGCTAATGGATGGAGCAGTACTCTGTGCTCCTGCCATCCTTCTCGCTTAACCAAAATTAAAATCACGTAATCCTTCTCTAAGCATTTTGTTCCATTCATTCTAATTCGGCTATAGCTTCTAAATACATTCATATTTCATTGCTAGCTCTGCTATCGACTTAAGCACATAACTGTTGGTGGAGAATATAATGTCTTCGTAGCGAAATGGTGCATCTAAATACCTGTATATATCGTCAAACATTCGTTTCCTTTCTACCACATAACGTGGACATATCATTATTACATGTTTGAAATCTTCCTCCTCATTGCAATCTACGCAAAGAGGAGAGGACCTTTTGTTGATCCTGTGTAGATACGATCCGCACACCGCGTGGTTCGCTCTCAGCCTGCTTATTGTCGTAACAACCCATTTATTAGTGACAGTTCCCTTAAACCATGGTTGTCTAGGTAACTGATCTGTAAACTAGGTCATCTTCTGGGCTAGTTTACAAAGTAATACTTTCACATTACAGGGTTGGTGTGTCTTCTGTCTTGTCTGTTCATTTACGCACAAGACTGCCGTCCCAAATTAAATTTACAGGAGTCAAGGAAACGTAGAAAGAATACTTATCAATATCAATAGGATGAAAAAAGTAATTGCCATTTCAGTTATGATACTGTAAATGAACAGACAAGACAGAAGACACACCAACCCTGTCATGTAAAAATATTACTTTGTAAACTAGCCCTGAAGATGACCTAGTCCCTTGGTCGAAAGCTCGGCATAATAAAGTTTATCATGACTGAAACTGGCAGTTATTTTTTCATTTTGTTGAAACTATGAATCAGTCGCCAAAAATAATGAACAACACTTATTAATACGGTGACCATTATTTTTGTCAGAAAACAGGACAAGGAGCAAAAAAAACTATAAAAAATATTAATACGTTTATTAACACGAGATCGGTTATTACAAAACAATGGCAATAGTATAGGTTAGTTTAGTTATTAGTTTTTACAAGACGTTTAGCGATCGATGTTTACACTAATCGATTAGTCTACTCTATCGGTAAAACAGGTTGTGTTTTACGCTAAAGGTTCGTCCAAAGTTAATGTACACAGAAAATTGTTTTCTAAACGATATTTGCGAACTAAATTATTATACATTTATACTATATTTTTATATTCAAAAATTAAATTTGAGTAAAATTTAAATTTCATTGAAAAACAGTACAAATAAATAAAAAACAGGACATTAATGCTTAAAAAAAAAAAGGACAGCGTCTTAAAAAACAGTACTGTCCTGCCAAAAACAGTACGAATGGTCACCGTACGTATTAATATCTTTTACTGAATACGAGAACTTACATTTTTTTTATAATTTGTATAAATCACCCAGATATTTTTCAATATAATAACTTACTTCCTGCATCATTCCTCAGCGGAAATGGAAATGAAATTAACATTTCCTTTTTTAAGATCAATAAACTGTTTATAGTTTGCTAAATTAATAGAATTCTCTTTTTATTTTGACGGAAGTAACTGTTTGAGGAAACAGAAATATTTTCATTTCCGTTAATTCACTTAACTTAATAATTCAAATGATGTGGTTCTGTAAGTTACATCGGATTTTGGTCTTAGTTTATTTCTTTTAAGAATTTGTATTAGAAAGGAAACTCACATGCCACATTGTTATACATCCCGGTACAGCTTTCAAAAATTGGCAAACCTGAAACTGTTCCTTTTTCATACATCCTTATTTATCTCCCCTCCCTCTGTACTAGCGATAAGTATCCAACGTCCCCTTCAGTGAATAGAAAGGTTACTAGAGGTTACTTCACTGCGGTCAGAGGTTACCAGCTTCACACCATCATTTCTCCAAATTCAGGATCTCCCCCAACAACAACTATCTGGGAATGGAGTCCCCATTTTAATGCATTTTTACAATAAATTTTTAAGTTACTTTTCCCATGGGTGTATAATTTGTACATAAATTAAAAACCTTTTCCTAATATTGTATGTGTGTAAAATGTAAGTCTGGGACAAAGGCTGGTAAAATAAAACTTGTTTTATTCTGTGTTTACCATTGAAATTACCATCGTGGCAATTATCATCTGTAAGTACGTTTCAATCCGAAAAAGCGGTATTTAGAAATAGGTTCCAACTGTTTTAATCCCGACAATAAAACAAATAAACGGGCTTTTTCAGCCCAGTTTCTGTGTTTTCTACTTAAATCCTCCAATAGGCGCAATATATTTTGCTACTTGGCTGTGGAAGATACACTTCACAATAGAAGAGAGCTTGGTGCAAAAAGGAGTTATCTACATTTTTTTCAGAAAATGTGTTTAGTGGCGCCCCCTATTGTATGTTCAATTCTACATCTTTTGGTGCATAAACGAGTCTTTATACAGACTCGTTTTATTATTACTTATTCTCTAACCTAGGTCTAGATTTGGAGCAAAAATGAGTTTTCTACTGCAGATAACTTTCTTTTGCTCCAAACAGAAAAGATGACGCCATCAATCAAACAAAAATGTTTTTTGATTAGGTTTATTTAATGTTTATATTAGGTAGATATTTTTTTTTAATATATGATTTAAGGCGCGTCAACATCTAAGGTTATTGGCGCCCGGAGCTTTTTCCAGTGCACTGCCGGCCTCCGGACAGTGTTCTCTCGTTACAGACAACACTGTCTATCACCGGACAGTGAGCTGTAAGAAGCTCCTAGGAAGAGAAAATCTAAGGGTCAGCTGCTGGATTGGAACCCGGGACCTCCGCGTGGGAGTCCAGTGTGCTAACCACATAGCTAATCCCTTCCCTGGTAGATATTATTATTTTTCTTTTTGACAGGCATAATAATATATCTAACATTCGCTTCGACAAGACACAAAATGCCACTTAAAAGCTCAAAATCAAGAAATCTGTTCGACTAAAGTACTTAATATGTACTCAAGTTTTACTGAAAATTATGATTTTGGTGCAAAAAAGAGTTAGCTGCAAAATAACTTTTGCTTATAGCAAGCTTAAGAAAATGCCCTAGAAAGTTCAAATTGAGCCCCAAATGACCCCCATCACAATATATTAACTAATCCTTACAGCAGACACAACATAAGGAATACATCTTAAAGCATATTTAGTTTTTTGTCTCTACTAAAAATTTTAAAAAACTGTAGATAACTCCTTTTTGCACCATGCTCTTCAATTAATTCTTATTCGATAAATAATGCAATAATTCTCTATTCCTTTGAAAAATTCTTAGTTACATTCAAGGATTATTTTGTTCCTCACATATTTCAGAAAACTATTATTTTAAGGAACTTATTTGTAAGTCTTCTTAAGAAGTTTTATGGTATTACGAGATTCCTTTACAATATTGAGAGCATTTTATAAAAATTGTCTATTTAGAGGAAACTGATTACTTATGTAATTATCGATTATGTAAATTATAGTAAAGTGAATGTTTTGTGTTTGTTAGTTGGTCGTTTGTTTGTACTTCAATAAATTATAAAAAAAATTTGTTCAGTTTAATAAAAAAAAAAGTGCCTTCTGTATATAAAAATTTACTTTTACATTTAAGAGTATTTCCGTTGAAATCATAAAAAGAGAAAAATAAAATAAAAATTTTTTTTTTAATCTAACAAGAATAAATTCACATTTACTTAGGACTGTTTCCAAAGATTAATTAAGTAGAAATATACTTTCGTTTTTATGTAATGCTCTTCATTTATGTAAGAAATATTAGACACAATGTTTGCACAAACTTAAAACTTAACCGAAAACAATTTTAGATTCAGATAAACATAAATTTACCTCTAGGATACTTCAGCATTTGTGCTTCAGTAAAGTTTATCACCTTGATGACTTCTGAGGCTGCTGCAGTTAAAAAAAAAAAATCGAAATGTTGAGTAAAGTAAGATTTAAACAGATTCCTGTCCCCACTCTGTTTAAATTGGATTAAGCAAATATTAAATTTCTAGAAAATGCCATTATTTAAATTACAATAAAAGAAAGCTGCAACAGATTCTCTTGACTTCTGGACAAGGCTTTTCTAAGTGAATTTCCAGGATTAGTTTATCGGCGTTTACTAGAAAAACTTCTAATTATTTTTCATGTTTTCCTCATTCGATTTCCTTACCAAATTTTACTTCTATAGATGCAAAGCCTTATTATTCTCCTATAACTGAAGCCTTTAATTGCAAATTTATTGAGGTATGTCGGTTTTAAAAACAAATCTTTATTACAGACCAATTCTTTTTCGACTTCTAAAGGTGATAATTTTATATTATTTATTGTAATAGTAATATGCAATATGCAGCATATAACAACTAATGTAATTATATACAATTATCATTTATATATGCTTCAGGCAATAAAAACTTCTAGCTTCCATTATAATTTAATTGAATCCTTTCTCAATTATGTAAAACTCTAATTGGGTGGGATGTGCATAATTTACAATTGTAAATGCTTCATAATTTAGAGAGTGCAGTTTTTTTATTAATTTTAATCCCTAAAATAGTTCTTAAATCTATTTTACTGTTTTTTTTAAGTGGGTGAAGCACACCCAAATTATGAGGATTTAGCATTGCTAGAAATCATTTCTAGAATGTATGCTAGAAGTTGAACTGGTTTTTTAAAGTTTATATATCAAGGAGACAGAATTACTTTTAATTTGTTAAGCAAAATAATGCTAGTCATTTATGTAGTTTTGGCCTTAATATTAATTAAAATGACTGATTAATGACTTTTTTTCAATGATATTCTATAATTATAATTAAATTTTTGTACTTTGCAAATGTGTACGAGGTAATTTTTAATGTCAATGACAAAAGACCAAAGCAATGATCGTTCGCATTTTCAAAAAAACATCAAGAAAGATCTGATTGAAAGATATTGAATGGATTGTTCTTCTATTTCGACGCTCATTTATCCATGAGCTGGATTTAATAAACGTTCTAACGTAGTTTGGTACTCCAGACTTCCAGAACAAAGACGGAAACTCAAAATAACCTGACCTTATTACTCAAAAAGAAAAAAGAGATACTTAGTTTATACTTCCGTTAATCTAAAAATAATTTATTTGTTAAAAAAATGTCTAAAGATGCTCTTAAAAATGAAAATATTTTTTTTTGAAGACCCTCTCGGTAAATGTGTTCTTGAAAAACTTCGAAAAAGGGTCATTCGTGTGAGACCAAACATCAAGAACAAGTGGGTTTGCATGACAATAATGCTCCTTGTCACACAGCAATTTCAATAAACCAGAGTTTTTGGCCAGTACAAAAACATTCCTGTGGCTCCTCAGCCTCCTTATTCGCCTCACTTGAATCCTTGTGACTTTTTTCTCTTCCCGAAGTTGTAAAATCACCTCAAGGGAACTCATTTTTGGAACATTCAAACGGCTGTAACCGACCAGCTGAAGGCTATTCCAGTATCGCAGTTCGAGCACTGCTATGAGGAGTGTAAGAAACGTCTCCAGCGCTGTGTGGCTTCAGAAGGAAGTTATTTTGAAGGTGACAATATAGAATTGTAATTCTTTTTGAATAAAACAATTTTTTAAAAAATCAGTCTCATTACTTAATTTACAGACCTCGTAAAGTAATTAATTTATTAAATAATTTTAAATAATTCCAACTTTAAGGAAATAAATGTCGCTGAAGCTTCGCCAGCCATAAATGTAGACACTTATTTCAACACTAATCTTAAAACCAAAAAGAAAAAGAAAACATGGAAGCCAATTAAGGCATTTAAAGGAGACATAAGAGTGTATTTATGTAACGTTGTTTATGTGCCTAATTAGTTCAAATAAATTGACCAAATGTTAATTATTTGACATTTAAAACAAACTTGGTTTTCATTATTTTATTTATTTATATTTTGTTGAGTTATTTTTTTAACTACAATATATATTTAATATAGAAATATAATTAACAAGAATATGATAAAGAGGTTATATGAAGTCCTCACCCAACTTTCGCTTCGTTTCAGTTCTCTCAAGGTAAGATCTTGTAAGATATGTAAGGTTTTACGCCTAATATTAATTGACTTTAATATTAAACTTTTGGGCCCTTAAATCTTGAGCTCCGAATAAATATTTCAACACTAAACCTACCACGACCGGTCAATTGACCGTTTTTTAAATTTGGTTTAAATTTTCTAATTACAGCGTCATCATACCGCCATTAAACTTCACGGCTTTTCCTAAAATGTGTATACAATTGTTTTTTTAATATTCACTTCTTTTCCTAATATTTTATTTTTGAGAAAAATATGTAGTCCGTCTTAACTACCGCCTCCGGTCATTTGACAGGCTGAATATTTTCATGTTATTTACTTATTTTAATATCTTATTTTATTTCATTTTTTTGTTACAGAATTCTCTCGAAAACTAAATTTGATAATTCATTTATCGGATTATTGTTTGCATGTGGTGCATATGAAGCAAAAAATGTACGATATTGCCCTTTTCTATGGAACAAAAAATGGGGACGAGCATTCTTCTCAAACACTATGAGCAGGAATGTGTAGACGGAAATTGTGAGGTTTATTCGAGTGGACCAAAGAAATCATCTCTTACAAACCGATAAATTTGCTTTGTTTTCCAAATTTTGGAACAAATTCTTAGAGAACGGTCAAAACTGTTATATCTTTTCAAAATATACATCATATATCTTTTCCAAGGACAATTGTGTTCCCAACAATGTCAAGATGCAGATTTACTCAGTACATGCCAAATAAACTAGACAAATTTGGTATCAAATCTTGGCTAGCGTTTGATGTAATAAAAGGCTTTCCATATTTGGGAAGATATGAAAGCAGAGAACCTTCAGTTTCGCTTGGGGAGTTTGTCGCTCTGAAATTAGCAGAAATGTATACAGCTCGTGGAAGAAATATAACCGTGGAAAATTTCGGAGATGGCCTCAACTAATAGTTTTCAATATCCTAGACTTAGCCCCGGGATAAATGCATGGATTTTGTATTTAAAAAAAACTATCCCAAGTGAAATTTCAAGGCAAAACTTTATATTACCATTGGAAAAGCATGGCAAATACTAGTACAAGAACAAATGGTCGGAAAATAGCCAAATAAGATACTGCAAAGGCAATAAGACTAAAAAATTATGTCTAAACTGTAAAAAATGCGTATGCGAGAAATTTGCAATTGAGAAGCCTATAATTATAAGAAATGATGCAAAAAAGAGTAAAATCGGCGAGATTTATTTTTAAACAAAAGAAATTATGCTTTTTTATAGTTAAATAACTATTATCTTCATTCTATAATAAGAAATTTAAGTAATTTTAAAGTCTGGTCATTTGACGGTAGGAATAGCTATGCATAAATGTCGGTAGGTTTAGTGTTAAGCATTTTTTTAGGAGAATTTCTTTTTCAAAAATAACTTTTCTTGAATTGGTTTATCTTATAAATAAATACCTAAGAAAATGGCGTAATTTGGAATTCCCAACTAAAAGAACATTTATAAACCATAAAAAATATTTATAAAACTACTTAAGTATTAATAAGAGAATTGAGAAACTTTAAGAAAATTGAGAAACTTCTATAGAACACGCAAAAGATTCGTATTTCTGCACAAGCGGAGCTTTAAAACTTAAAGATTTTATTTTTAAAAAACGTATTGAAGTGCTCACTTTATTCATACAATTATTTGTTGAGTTTCTTATTAATTCGTTCAATTGATTGTTAATTATATTACTTTTTATGACGTAAATATATTTTAAGTTTGTAGCAAAATGCTGAGGAGTGAATAACAACTCACTTTATTGGTAAGAGATTCTGCACCTTGAAGAACAAATAAATAATTGTCTATCTATTACAGAGAAGTGTCCCAGAGATTCCTAGATATCAGTAGTCTGATGTCTATTTATAAATTTAATAATGAATAGCAACTAGAACGGCCAAAGATGGTACTATGTGATGCAGTCAGCCCCAAGAAATGGAGGATTGTCTATAAAGGACATTGAAAGTACCAAGTGAACAAGTCTTCTTCTCCTTCTTCTGCGATTCTCCCCCTTCTAGTCACTTATATCCTAGCGAGAGCTCAATGTTTCACTTCTCTAGAAATATCATTCAAACTGCCGTGCCGGCCTCCTTCATTGTTCTTTACCATTTGTCAACTCGTATGTTCTTCTTCGTCTCTTTCTTTCTGCTCATTTCTCTTCTGGTTATCTTCTGCTAGACTAATATCTGTAACGCCATTCATCTCGTCAGTCACTTGTTTACCATTGTTTTATTTTATACTTTCTTTTATGCTTGCTTATATGTAAGATAAATCACAGATTGTTTTATAGCTTCTGCAATTTTATTACCGTCTTCTTTGTCTTTTAACTGTTTTATCAGAACTAATATTAAGCAATTATATTTTCAAATATGATAAATAAAGAACAATATTAAAACTGTCCGGTAGGACAGTTGTATTAGGGTTAATCGTCAAAAAGTGCTCAGAAAAAGCGTAACGTTGAAAAACACCCAACTTTGACAATTTTTTTCTCTTTTTCTATAAAAGATAAAATTCCTAAATTTTCTGTAAAATATAGTAAATATCCTCCTTTATAACTGTAATTTTTTCGTAATAACACAAATTAATTAGTTTTCGAGAAAAACGATGCCAAAAATTTGCAAAAACAACATTTTCAAGAATTGTTCTTTGTTCTTCTTCTTGTTCTTGTTACTTTTTTTGTAAACTACGTTGCACAAACCAATTTTCATGAATTAATCAATATGCTTTAAGCAATAATAATTATCATCTACCTTATTAAGATATTATAAAGAAAAATATTGCCAATTTCATCCCAGAAATTAATTTGAGCGCTTACTAGATAGAGTATAGAGAATTCATTCTGGTAGATTTGAAGTTGATGGTGAATGAACATTGCGTAATCGTAATATTAATTGGTGTCAATGACCAGAAGAACCTTTACAGGTATTGTGAATGGAAAAAGAAATGTCGATGATGAATTTATAGGATAGAATGCCCTTCGAGGGCTATTAAAACTTAGCAAAAAAAAAAGGGAGATCCTTAAATAAAAGTCAAGATAACTATAAATGCAAATATTTAAGCAAGATTTGGATATTACCAAGTAAATGTGATAAATTTCTAGATCAGAAAACTAGGATAGTTTGTTGTTAGCGTAAAGATCATTTCTAGTGCATCTCATTAAATTTGAGCAGCTGAAGAGGTAGTGCTGACTGCTGAAAACCAAACCCATAATTATCATTCACTTACATTCCTCAAAAGGCTGTTCTGCTAAATATATACGTCATTCACACTTATTAAATTCATTAAAACAAACAAAAAACTTATTTAGTATATCTTAAACTTTTTAAGCACCATCTTAAAACTGGTTTTAAAATTAATTTGTTTTTTACGAAACAAAAAACCTACAGAAGCTGTCATTTTAAAACCAGCTAATCACTTCTACTTAGTTTGAAGAGCACAGAATTTATCTATCTATTCAGTTAAAAGTATTTTAATAAACTGATATCAGCTTTTCAATATGTAATATACCAAATTTGGTTCACTAGTTCATGTAATGTCAAAATAAAACTGAACATGATAACAGCTCAAGGTGATGCTTTGGAAGAAATATTATTGGTTGTGGGTAGCTCGCATATCTGTGATTGATGGTATATATTTGTAATAGCCTATTTATTGAATTCCTTGGCCTGAATTGGTTTAAAGATTTTTGCTAAGTAGTCGTAATAAAAGGTCATAGATTTATTAAAAACAGTCTCATGTTACCCGAGCGTTGTGCTTCATGTTTTTTGATCTATTCTAAGAATAGAACATGTATTCTAAATCTACTCTCATTCATACAGGAACTAATTTATAAAAACAAAATATTTTTACGGACATTGTAAACTCAAAACTTGGTATTTTATTTGCGGTAGTTTTAGATTGGTAATAAAGAAACACCTTCATTGGGAAAAAGGAAGTCTCCACGCAAGCGAAGGTCTCTGTTTACAAAACTGTATTTCTCCCGATTCTAACGTATTCAATTGAGTCCTAGACCCTTACAACAAGATTGAAGAGCCAAATCCAAGCGATGGAGATGCGCTATTTGAGAAAAGTTATAGGGAAGACTAGAAGAGATAGAGTTAGAAATGCAACAGTAAGAAGAGACTTTGGGTGTACAACCGGCCATAGAGACAGTTACAGCAAAACCAACTCCGCTGGTATGGCCACGTAACAAGAATGATGGAGGACCGAGTGGCGAAAACTGTATATGAGGCCAGAGTGGAGGGAAGAAGACGTCGAGGCCGTCCTAGAAAAACATGGGAGGAGGAAGTGAGGGCCGGTCTGACATCTAGAGGAATTGACTGGGAAAGAAGGAAGGAACTAGCCAGAGATAGAGCCGAATGGAAGAAGTTATGCAAGGCCCCTACACTGCTGACGCGGTAGAAGGGGAATAGATTATGATGATGATGATGAATAACGAAAGGTTCATTTATCAGGCACTAGGAGAGATAAACATTGCAAGGAGGTTACCATTCAATTGTGGAAATGTCAATACAAACAATTTTTTATTTACGCATATTCGTTTAATTTCAAGGAGCAGCTAAATATTTCCTGTTCTACATTAAATTTTACCAAAAGTTACTTGTTTTGAGGATGACAATTCAAGATCAACAAGTTTTTTTTTACGAATTTTGAAAGTCTGTTGCTGTGTGAGGTGTTCAACATCGGGTAAAATCGGTGCCTCGGCGCGAATGATGATAAATAATAGAACTTTTGGAGAAAAACCAACCCTAAGAGAAATATTTCTCTTACTATTACGTCAAGAAGAGAAAGTATAAAATGTAATTGACAGTTCTATAGAAAAGTTAATGTTTTACAGTCTATTACCTAGCTTAATCGTGGCGTACTTCGAGAATGCCAACTTTAATGGACGAGTTTAGCGAGCTCCAAAGACTTGCAATTAAACATAAAATTTCATTTGATTCTGCGCAAAAGAATAACATGAAATTCCGCCAAATTAATTTTGTTTTTCTGTTAGAAAAAGGATTCTTAATGTACTCTGTTGGATTGGTTATTATTTTTTATTCGTAAAACTGAAAAACGGAAGTTAAAAACTAGAAAAGTTGTTTAAAATATGTACATACGAATATAGCTAACGTAATTTACAGCTAACTACAACCATGTACAACTAAACTACAACTACTAACTGTAAAACCATGTATACATATACATATTAACTATGTATATATTTATTAACGTTAATCCCTCCTCGCCGGCCAATCCTTTGTAGGAAGAAGTGGAGGAGATATTGGCCGGATGTTAATATGATAAAACTATCTGCTGCCCACTTGAACCAGAATAACGAGTTATTTTACTGGCATATACCTCTTTGTATTAACTTTACTTTTAAAAATCTCACCGGTGAAGTTAACTTCATTAATACGTCTTTTTTTTCTAAAGAAACATTTTTCTAGTTTGCTTTTTATTAAAAATAAAATAAAAAAATAAAACTTAAGACTGTGTTTTTAATGTAATTTTATCGAATATTAACATCTTCAACTGTTTTTAGTCTGTAATTTAACTTAAAAATAGAACAGCCTAGTTATTTTTTAGTCATATCTTACTTAAGTATTAAAACGTGTACGATAGATTGAAGTATGCAGATAATTTTGCTGATTTAATTAGAATTTAAAACTAAATTAATGTTTTACTTTAATCGGTCGAGGTGTTTTTTGACCAGGCTGATCAATATAGAATTACGTGTCCCGAAGTAGAAATAGATCATATCCTAACACAACGAACTCAGCTTTATCTTACCAAAATTGGAATTGGGAATAATAATAATAATAATAATTCAAATTTTTAATGTTTCTTTTGGGATACTAACGTGAACTACGACCTTTCCTCGAATCCTGAACTTTTCTATGACCAGTTTTAATAATGCAATCCTCCAAGCAAGGGTGCAGAAAATAGGGCAGCGAAAACCTTAGATTATAGACTATCAAAAGTACTATTATTATTAGTTGTTGGCCACTAAGTGAACCGCAAAAGCCTTCGTACTATTGACAGAAAGAGGCAGAAACTTCTTGGAATTAAGTCTCTGTGTTTGAAAGACTTGTATACGACTGAGAGTTTAGGAAGAAATGAATCTGATATGGGCGCTCACGAAGCGAAGGCCAAATATCTTGGCCAATAGTAGTAATAGAAGCTGATCTCAAAAGATAATCGCGTTAAAACTGTACCTCAATGTGCTCATCAAGTCGAGCAATGACGTCGTGCCGAGTTCGACATATGCGATTAGTCTAACTCTAAATAATTATAGAACACCTCAATAATTTACCAAATCCGTGAGATCTTCAACTTCTTTTCAACCCAAATAACAACCTAGTTAATGTTTTGGCAGTTCGCTGAAGACTCTTTTTCTTTCAGTATTGATTCTCCCTGTAATCGGCCTATCGAATAAACAATAAAAGAAAGAAGTTCCTTTTGTTAAAAAAGCCGATTTTACTATTTTAAGGGGTTGCTGATGGTGTTATTAAAAGGGGGAGTTGGTAAAAAACTGCAGACTCTCTCATCCTGTTCTGTTGGACCGTAAGTTTCTTTCTTTTCACCTCAGATCTCAGTCGAGTCTTTGTATTGTAAATAGGGGAGTTACACTTGCGGTAATGTGGTGACAACAACAGCTCTCTCTGTGTGTGAAGAGGCTAGAGACAGAGACAGAATGAGGGAGAGGTTAGAAGGCTTGTTAAAAACTCCTGAATGATATCCTGTAGTCTGCTAACAGACTCTAAAACACTAACTCCTCCTTTAGTCTCCTAACGTCCTTAATGCTAGCGATCACTCCGCCTCGGCTAAAGGGTGATTGAAACTGCAAAAAAACATCTCAAGTAGGGGGACTTATCATCACCCTTTTGCCTCACGTGTATATCGATATTCGATTATATTCACATCCTCGTTTGTTTTCATACCAGTTGACAATATCCTCAACCCTTTCATCATTCTTCTTATCCCCCATCATCCGTGCTAATAATTTTCTCTCTTCTTTAAGTAACACTTCATCAAAGTAACCATGTGAGGCTGCAGTTACTCATCAAACAAAATAATATCGCGCATCACTAACTTTATTTTTAAAATATTACAATTGTGTTCTCATTGTTTACATCTCTTTAAAACATTCATAAATTTATTTTAAAGTGACTTAACGGTATTTTAATCAATGTTTTGTGCAAACATAATTCTTGTTCATTTTCTCGCTCAGGTGAGAACATACGAACACAATAAATATTACTATTTTACTTTTAAAAGATGTATTGTTATTTTAACACTCAATAAATTATTAAATCAATAGTGTTCAATCTAATAGAACGGATACAAAAGGGAAATGTAGTGTGCTTAGTTCAATTTAAAATACAAGAAGTGTTTCAAAACAAAATGAACATAAATTTCTAATATGACTTACTGTATGTATAGTCCATTAAATTTATATTTAAACTGTACATTTGTAAAACAAAATTGTAGAAATTTATAAACTTTTAAACAGTAATGTTTTAATTCTTTCGTTCCATCTGTAAGATCGACGTGATGATTCCAATAGAGTAAAGACGGATTTAAGTATTTGCGAATTTCCAATATCGTTTATCCAAATTCAACGTTGAGGTCTTCGAAGTTTGTTGCACACTTTTTATGTTTATATAATATTATTTTTAGCTTCCAGAGTTTGATTTTAATGCCAGGGTGGAATCAAACACATTAGGTCGACTAGTTTTGCAAATAGAAGTTCAGAAAAAAGGGAAGAAATGGAAAATATTGACTAGTTTTACTAGAAATTCCTTATTTTTTAACTTCCAGAGTTCCATTTAATGCCAGGGTTGAATCATGCAGTTTAGGTCGACTAGTTTTGCAGATAGAAGTTCAGAAAAAAGAGTCGATCACCGGATATGAGTGTGAAACTAACAGTGAGTACTCACTTCTGTTTGGCAAACTCTTAATAAGATCTATGAGTTTATTTCCGCTGGATTAATTAACTAGTACTAAACTCATTAACATTGTGATAGCTAAAAGTATTCCCAAAGGTTTAGATCATTGATCTTCAATTATGCCTGTCAAATTATGCTTCTTCTTCCTTTTTCCTGGATTTGACAGGATTTTCTATCATCTCCATCTTTAAAGTGTGCCTTTTTTTGACGCTTTTAACAAAGTGTGTATCGTGTTTCAACAGGATACTACATCTCTATCCAATAACCTTTACTAGTTTATCAAAAAGTTTATGATAACAATTTCTTAAACACAGATTGTTGAAACAGCAATAGACCAGACAAGAGAAAGACGCAAGCATGCTTGACGTAGCATGTCGAATACAATCGCAAATATTAAGTAGGTTTTACATCCGAAATTGCTTATTGGTTGAACAAATGAAAAGATATTGTAATTGGCTGTCTAAATTAGTAGCTTCATCTAATTTCTTTCAAACTCTGAATAAAGGATCCATTACATTTTTATTCGATCTCATTTATTGTGCGAACAGAATTTCTTACCAAACTATAAATATTTTATATTCCATTCATTCAACTGGATATTTTATAATTCTATTTAATTTTTTTTTTAATATCAATTAATTAGCATGAGGAACGATATTGATGACTAATTATAAAGAACTTAGGTCCTACTAGGAGTGGATGGATTGGAGGATAAAAGGATTGCCGTGTCTAGCCTCCGGGCATCTAATCCAGACGGAGAACTAGGAGACGGGGAATTAAAAAAAAAAATCCAAACGTACTCTTTAATGCATCATTTCTTCTTCTGTGGCTTCAGCAGAGTGCTGCTGGACTACCAATACTTCGGCCATGTGCATCATGTGGGAGGAGGTTACACAGGAAAAAAAAAGGTTGCCACAAAACCGGAAGTGTTAATTTTCTCAACCAGTTCTTCATACTAAGGAGAACCGGTGCCGCAAATGATTGCGGTCTACTCATTCTGCCTTTTTAACTCTTTTTTACACAATTATACTTATCAATAGATAAGTTTTCTATAATCTAATAGATAAGTAGAAATTCTAGGGCTACGACTTTTTCCTTTACCACTATCTGTAGGTTCTAACTCAGACATTCTTTTCAAATTCCGAATATTTAATTAATATTTAATCTTTAAAAAACATTAAAACTTTTAGCTTATTGATAAAAATTCCCTAAAACGATTTAAAAATGATAATAATAATAGTAATAATAATAATAACAATAATAAAGGCGCCACGGTAGCCAAGCGGTTAGAGGCGAGACCTGCGAAGCTAATATGTATTGTGGTACTGGGTTCGATTCCCGGTCATAGGCCTTGGATTTTATTTAATGTTTAAAAATGAGAAATAGTAAAGTATGTTTGCTAGACGCCTCCGTCCACGACACCTAATTGGTAGTTGGACGTTAAGCCCCGCCTGAAAAAATAGGCGATTACTTTAATAACAATAATAATAATAATAGGGAAGGGATTAGCTATGCGGTTAGCATACTGGACTCCCAGGCGGAGGTCCCGGGTTCGAATCCAGCAGCTGACCCTTAGATTTTCTCTTTCTAGGAACTTCTAACAGCTCACTGTCCGGTGATGGACAGTGTTGTCTGTAACGAGAGAACACTGTCCGGAGGCCGGCAGTGCACTGGAAAAAGCTCCGGGCGCTAATGACCTCAGCCAAAAAAAAAAAATAATAATAATAATTGATCCAAATAAAAGAGATTAATCCATTTATTTTGTAATAAATAAAGGATCACAGAAAATCCTAGGTTCCATTTTCGAACGAATCTCAAAAAAAAGTGAAAAATACATTTCGGGTAGAGGAATTTTGGTTAAACACGAGCCAATTTAACCACATCTCTGGCTCAAAAAGTGCTCATAGATTCTGGAAATGCACCAAAGGAAAGTTACAGATCTCAATACATTTAGTACATAATAAGAAAATTAAATTTCGTCCTTCTGTTCCGAATTTTTGCTTCTTAAAAAAAAAAAATTCTTCTAGCAAATTTTATTATTTCCTCTCTCGTGAATCAATGAACATCTTTAGATCGCTTACTTCAACTAAAAGATTTCCTTTTAGCCGCCCAGACATTATTATTTTACACAGCCGTAATTTTCAATGAAAGATATAAGTGGAAACAGTGTTCAATACACTAAGAGAACTCTAGATTGCCAAAACACAGATGGACATGATTAATTGACGTTGGCCAAGGTTGATTAGTTCACTTCCGTTAGGGTGAACAAGACCTGCATACTGCATTAAACACGCTAAATGGTTCAAAAGGAGCAGAAGATGTCTAACCGGAAATTATACTACATTGGCCGTTGGAAGTAACTGTGTTGTTTGATGTGCGGATTTGTTGTTCAAAATGGTAATTGTGCGCAGTTAAGTGAAAATAAGGAACTATATCTTTCTCTTTCGTATTTCCTCCCTAAAATTGGGTCATTAGTTTTAATAATTTCATCAAATTGTTTTAAAATATATAAAACAATGAATTAACAATGCATAGGACCCTTTTAGGGAAGTTTTAGAAAAAATTCCTTTCACTTTGCTGGAAGGTCCTTTTAATTTAGATGAGATTCTTCTAAAATATTTTCTTCAAACTGGAACTCATATGGAACTTCAAAACTATTAAGAATTCCACCCTAATTGGAATCAACATTTTTGGTGCAGCAGATTACTTGAAGATTACTCATATTCAAGTTAATTTTTATAAAATGAAATAACCTTCTTTTGAAAAAAAAATTGCAGTATTTAATTGGGAGAAGGTCCCGAAATTGTTGATTGTAGTCGAGTTGTTGTGAAAAGACCTTTAGTCTTCTTTGGGACATCCAATTAAGTACCGTGGGTTATGTAAAAACATGTAAAGATGGCTATTTATTGCAGAGTTTGTCATCTTCAATCCAACTTCTACAAATTACAGTATCAATTACAGTAGACTAGAAAGTGGGCCATGTTTTGTAACAACCCTTTCAAATTTTTCAGAAACTCTAAGGGCTCCTTAGAGGAGAGTATCTAGGAACAGCCACCAGATATTCGCCTACTTGGATGCCCAACGACCACCCAAGAGGTTCCCACCCATTTTGGCCCAAATTTAGGTTGTAAACGTCCTCTGACATAGTGTATCTTAACTCTGAAAAACTAGTCCTTCTACCGCTTCGTGTCTTCACCGCTGTCACGGAAGTTAGATTTAATCATGTGTTTTGCGACCTACATATTTGTAGGTTTTTTTGGTTAAGCTAAGTTTCTTCAAAGTGTTAAAAGACAACGTGTAATCAGAATAAAAAAGATCAATAAAAATAATAACTGACTAGTGTATAAAATGGAGGGATTGTGTTATTGGGAATTTTAGGGTTGAAAGGGAAATAGAGATACTGAAAGAAGACAATGGGTCACTTGTCTGGAGTCACTCTGGAGCAACTCCAGTCGTGGCCCTTCGTCCGTAGACTGGATAGCTACAACACAGACCACTTGTTACATCACTGTTTCCTCTCCTTCTTCGCCTTTTCAAACAATCTTCACTCCAAAGCAATGCTAGGAAAACACAAACTAATTTATTCATTTCTAACTTTGCCCTAGTTCAATTTAACAAACACGTAAATTATTGTTTGTCTATTTTCTACGATGCGTCTAAGTTCTAGAAATGGAACAACCAGAATGAGAAAGAGTTTTCATAGCCCAAATCTTGTTTTTGCGCAGTAAATGAATTCCTCTTCGTTGCTTTGCACCTCTGAACTTAATTATTGATTCGAAAAGTTAAAAAACATTTCTTCAAAATCCCAATCCAAAAATCCTAAATGATATTTCTAAGAAATAGTTGGCACAATTTTTGTCCTGGTAATTTAATTTCGCATTTATTAGTTCAAAGAAGGGAGTCTGCATTAATTTTTTGTGGGTAAGAGGTCATTGTGGTATAAAAGAGAATGAAATTGTTGATACACTTGCAAAGGAAGCCACCAATAGTGGGGAAATGGCTAATTATAAATTACCACACACCGATATCAAGGGTATAATTGCAAAAGCAGCACTACAAAGATGGCAGACAGATTACAATAATGGTGATAAAGGTAGATTCTATAAAACTATGGCAGATCAGTTACCTAGACAACCATGGTTTAAGGGAACTGTCACTAATAAATGGGTTGTTACGACAATAAGCAGGCTGAGAGCGAACCACGCGGTGTGCGGATCGTATCTACACAGGATCAACAAAAGGTCCTCTCCTCTTTGCGTAGATTGCAATGAGGAGGAGGATTTCAAACATGTAATAATGATATGTCCACGTTATGTGGTAGAAAGGAAACGAATGTTTGACGATATATACAGGTATTTAGATGCACCATTTCGCTACGAAGACATTATATTCTCCACCAACAGTTATGTGCTTAAGTCGATAGCAGAGCTAGCAATGAAATATGAATGTATCTAGAAGCTATAGCCGAATTAGAATGAATGGAACAAAATGCTTAGAGAAGGATTACGTGATTTTAATTTTGGTTAAGCGAGAAGGATGGCAGGAGCACAGAGTGCTGCTCCATCCATTAGCAGTAGTTTATGTAAATAGCGGTATATAGTAGAATGATGAATGTGTGAAGCGAATGTATTTGTAGGTAAGAATGTAGAGTGAGTGATATTCTAGTGATAAGCACCTAGACGATGCTGGCTGTATGGCGGAAGCCAATGCCAAAAAAAGAAAACAAAAAAAAAACTCTGTTTAATCTGGGGTCACCATGCTGAATGACATCCTGGTAAAAACAGCAGCATTTCAAAATTCACCCAACAAAAATTGAGACATTTCTATGTACCTTCTCTTGTAAGTTACCATTCCCCAAGAGCCAGTAGCTTCTTTTTAGTCTTATTCCATTTCTTACGATAAAAATAATCATACATTCATAAGCCAAGTAGCACGAGTTGGATGGTCTCTGGCAACGCTGATGTCTACTTTAGTCAATAGTATCTTCAAATGGTGAAGATATGTTGGGCGCAAGTGGACCGGTGCCAATCTGTGGACCATTGGACTAGACTATCCACTTAACACACATTACCTAGCCCGCCATTGCTTTCATTAGGTGGTAAAGAGATTATCTTTAAAACTGTCCAGAATATTGCGCAGAAGATACTGGAGGTTATCACCGTGGTCTGTTTAGAAAAGCAAACATTTGGTTTACCCTTGTATGTCAGCCATTTATCTTCTTTTTTTCTTTTAGTGTTTATGCGCTTCAAACCTTATTCTGTTGGTTTCAGTTCTTTAAACATTGTTTCTTATGAAATGCCAATCATTTCGGCACGGATCTTAGCCTTTAGCCAATACGTGACTGGACAAACATTTGTAAGATTAAGATTTTACTAACACGCTATTGGGTGAATGGTGAGATTTTTGAAAATGACGTGCGTCTTGCAATTTCATACTCTTTAAAAAAAATCTGACGTTAAAGATTCATAAACACGTGAGAATATTATTTTGTTAATAAAACTAATTAGTTAAATCAGTTAGTTATTCTCTATTACCTATTTAAGAGTTTAGAGTCCAGAAAAAATAATATTAATGTAAAAGTTGGGATTTTATTTTTGTTCTTAATATGCTATTTCTAAGTAACTCTTTAGAACATTCTGGAATATTTTAGAGAACACAAATTCTGAACTCCCTGCGATCTGTCTGTTTCCAATTTCCGTTCACTTAAACTTAGGCAGAAAAGTGCAATATTTCAGTCTCTACCTTGACAAACGCCTTACTTGGAACTCCTACACCAGACTCAAGAGACAGGAACTTGACTTACGTTGCCCAATGCCAAAGAACTTCTCGAAAAAAGGTCCAAATTGACGCTAAAGAACATAAACAAACAGCTCGACTAGCCCCAATCTGGAAATATGGACTTGTACTGTACAGTACTGCAAAGCGTTCCAGTTTCAACCGCATTCAATCCCTTCAATCGAAAATCCTGCGCACCATCGTTACAGCTCCTTTCTTAAGATTAAAAATCAGACTATCAACATTGACCCAAAAACCCTCATTTGTCCTTGACCTTCCCTAATCCCGTTACAATAAATTTGATTCCCATCCCTTCCCAGAGCACGGCTTTCTTTAGCCTATTCTCATAAATTGCAGTTATTCCTTTTCTAATTCATACAACTGATTCTGTGTTCACACACAAATTCTTTACTCTGTCCCAACACCTACAACCTGACTACCCATTCTTCGAATCCTTCCTAAATGGTACATCCTTGCGATCATCTAATAGCATGATTAAAAAGAAAAAAGGCCATCCTTCGAATACACTTCATCTTAAAATGCTTCACAAACAAATCTTTGAAGCCATTGTGCATTATGTACTTTATTTATTGTGCATTGTATATAATCTTACTTAATTAAAGAGTTTTAAAAAGTTAATAAATTATTGAATTGTTTGTATATTTTGTTTGTACCAAAAAAAAGGTTTCTTGAAAAAAGTGCATAAATGCTTTTAAAATGTACGAAAATGTAATCATTTATTTTCCAGAAAGAGATCGTTTGTGTAACAGATGTTTTTCTCTAAAACGAATAAATTTCTGAAAAGAGAGAAAATGAATGCTACTTTATTAGTGAAAATAATAATTATTCAAGTGTTAAACTAGAAGCGCTATCTAGTCATTTTTAATTATATACCGCTCAATAAATATTCATGATTTTTATGAATAATTCTTGATGTCTGGAAAAAAAGACAACGATGAATTTAATTTTAACGAAAAATATTCTATAAAACAACCTGAAATGAAAGTTTGGGCAGGGTTGAGCGAGTAAAAGAGAGAAAAATACATCAAAATTTATGGCAGCCAAAAAAACTTCAAAAACTAACCGGAAACTTACTTTATTTATGATGAACTCTTTTAGAGTAAGTTTTTGGTTTTTTCATTTAAATAAATGAGTTTATGATATGTGTGTTCTAGTGTTCTTCTATAATAAGGGAGCGATTTCTAGGAGGAGGCCTGAATACACCAGTGGTGTAATGCCTTAAGGGCGTTGCAGCCCTAAAACACCTGCTGTCCCTTTTTCTAGAGATGAGGCGCTCATCTCTGGCAGTTTCCAGGCTAAAATATATTTACATCAGTATCTAATATACTGGACTTATATTAAATGTTTTAATAATAACAGAAAGTAATTCACTCAAAATTAAAAATTAAGCACTTACTGAAGAAGAAAGAAGTGTAAAGCTACAATAATAATTAAATATACCTCAAACTCAAGCTAGAAATGGAAGTAAGTAGCTAAAACATAAGACTATAATGGAAGAAGAAATATATTGAGTTACCCTTGAAAATTCGATGACAGATGAAAGATTTTATCAATTAGCCCTTCAAGATTTGCTTCAAAACTTGTAATGGTTCTTGATGGAGATCTAGTATCCTGCTAAAACCGCGATACTTTGTTAAAAGGGTCAAAAAAAGGTCACACTTTAAGCCTCCATTCTCTTTCAGTCCACCTCATTGATTTTGTCAGACGTGTTGAAACAAACTTCAAGCTATAAACAATATTTCTATGTGATGGATCTTTTCTGTTTTCTTTGTAGATCTAATTCAAGATGGTGTCTGGGTGTTGCGAAACGTCTTAGTTAAAAATAATGATAAAAGATTTGTTACCAAAAGTGTGGCTTTGTTGGGCCTATTAAGTTTAACGAGTAGTTCAGTTTAAGAAGTTTAGTAGAGCAAAGCCTAAAATCATTGCCCTGGGCCAATTAGTGTTCATTTTGATGGGGATTATAACAGCGAAGTCTTAAAACGCTCTCCTAGACTCATAGAGTTAAGAGGTTTAGCCACTTTTTCAGAGATCTAGGCATCCTTGCGAATATCCTAGATTAACAGCACAAGTAACAACATTCAATACCTTCTTCTCTACAGAATTCTTCAAGGAACTGCAGAGTCAGTTGATGCTTGAGTTTTAGCGAACTCTTAGGACTACCCACTAAGCTCATCATATCTAAACTCACCCACTTATTCACATTTACACATTGTGCACTAAAAGGCAATAACTCGTAAAAGACAATAGTTCTCTTTGAGGAAGCAGATTTAGCTTTTATTACAATAAAATCCTTAGCTTACAATCTAAATCATCACTCACCAGTACCTCAAACCGTAAAAGTGTTTGAAGTGAAGCTGCTAAAATCTGAAAGCATCAACGTGACAATTTTGTGCTTTTTGCCTCAGTAATTGTTCGCCTGCCAGTACCAATAGTTTTCGAAATTTTGTAAGCTTAAAACTTCCATTAGATAACCTAATGCTCTTGCCACCCTTATAAATGGAATCAACAAAGATGGAAGGCCAAACGACGTTTTAAGACATACCCAATCTATTTCTATCAAACTATGGGTTCAAATCAAACTTATTATTGTGCACACTGTTGCTCTTAATGGGTAGTCCCTTCAGCACGACGTTTCAAAAGGGCTTGATTGTTCCAATAACACGGCCATCTAAGTATTTATCAATATTTCGGTCCAATCAAAGCGCTAGAGTTTTCTTTTTAATTCTAGATCGTGAAATCGGAGTCTATTCTGTGATTTATGCAATTCTCTGGCATTTTAAAGAACGAACCAATATGTGCGTTGTGAGAAACAAATGTTTGCATTGAATTTAATAACGTTAAAAGTGATTCGCCTTTCAGCGCAGACAGTTTTTAATCCTTTACAAACTGCATTTTTGAAGCCGTTTTTATAGCAATATAGATTAGTTTTTAATCTATATTAATATATTAGTTTACCACTTCATCTAAATCATCCACTTCTTCTGTTGCTCAGTCTTCTTTTTTTTTTAAGATTTTTAATTTTAAAATAGACTTTCCTGCTTTCAAATTTCTAAAATAAAATTTAGGTCACATCCTTCCAGCAGCTACCTACAATATTTTATTTCTTTTTTTACAGAATCCTCAGTTGCTTTAGTGAAATTATTTTTAAGTCGGCCATTTTTTTTTATCTATTTCTTTTTCACCTCAACTTTCAAATAATTAACATTTACTTCTATTTCTGTTTGTTTTATCTCATAAGTTCTTTAATTAACAAGGACTGTAATTCATTAAATTTTTATGATCTTTTACGATACATTGTTTTCTAAATAATTTACTTTGTAGATTGTTAAAAATTAATTAAAAGTCACATTTTTAATTTTTCATTCATATTCTGGTTTGCGATCACTTGAATGATGATTGGAGTTTCAGTGATAAAATGTACTTTTAATTGATCTTCTAAGATTTCTGAAAACATTATCATGTTTTTACCAGGATTCAGCTGCTTTCCATTCAGACTTCATTAAGAGATAAGAGAACATTTCAAGAATAAACGCGCCTAGTTATATTTAAAATTCTTTTTCGGGATTCCAAATTTAGTAAAATTAGCAAGAGGGGTTGTTGATAGAATGAACAACAAGTGAAGAACTTAAATTTAAACCCGGGTATCAACATTAATGGCTTTAGGAGTTGTTATCTGAACATTATTCTGAATTAACGGCCAAAGTAAAGTTTATTATTATTACTAATATTTTTAATTCAAGGCACTTATTGGAGTGTACCGCTGGGTTAGTTCTCCATTCTGAATGTTTTATGTTGTTCATTGTTATCATTGTTGCTTATAAAGCAATAAAATGCGTTGATTGCTAATACTAAATAAACGATCAAATCAACAAAAAAATTTGTAAGGCGCGTCAACATCTGAGGTCAAGAGCGCCTGGAGCTTTTGTTAGCTTTCGGACAGTATTCTTTCGTTACAGGTTGCACTGTCAATCACCAAACTATGATCTATAAGTAGCTGTTAGGAGCAGAAAGGTCCAGCAGCTGAATTTGAACTTGGAAACTCCTCATGAGAATGCAGTGCGCTAACTACTGCGTTTGTCCCCTTATAATCTACTAAATTTATTAAAATATTGTCCTCCTACTTATTTAGTAGAGCGTAGATTTAGTGCAATTGCTACGACTCTATTTACTGAGAAGTAATCTGATTGCATGTTTCTTAAAATGTAAAATCACATGAGGTTGCTAGTAATTCTTTTTTTTAAAGGGCAAACTAAGTTTGGAAATCTATGCTCTCTAAATGAATCTAAGAATCTAATAATTGAAAATGCAACTAATTTTACTTAGTTTCTTTTTTAGCCGGTCTATAGAAAAATGGAAAAGATCAATACTCTGGAGTAAGGATAGTAGAAAGGCTAATGAATGGAGTTCTCCAGCGAGTTCCAGACGAGACGGCCCTTATAGGGTGGGAGAATACTGTTGGCTTGTTAAAAAAATGTTGTGGAGGGTTGGTGGGTATTAGAAATAAACTTCCTGAAGGGATTGTACGGGGGTGTGGGTGGAGGAATGGCTGCCGCAGGCGGCATCGAACCTTCGGTTCAGCCTGAACTGTTCGCTTACAAATAGTTCAAATGTTAATGCGAGTCACTAACATTAATCACTAAGACTTATTAATACTTTTAATCATAGAAATTAAAAATTAAACGTATACGATTAAAAAGATCAGTTACGATTTCATTATCAATATCTTGCTCGAGGTGGCGCATTGACTGCTGCGATATTTAACGCCTCCCTTTTTTTATTAACAATGTTTTTCTGAAAATGTTGATCTGTCTGCCATGATCATTCCAGATCTCTTGCAGAGATAATTATTAGTTTTATAATTTTTAATATAGTTGTCCCCCCACACTAGACTTAAAAGAACAGAACTAAACAGACGCTATCGACTACTTAAAAGACTTTTAGACGAAAGATCTAAAACTCTCTCTGGACAACAAAAGACTGATTTATACTTCTATTTTGAAACCCATCTGGGGCTTGTGGAATAGAGCTGTGAAGTTCAACCGAACGCTCCAATCTCCAAAGGATTCAATCTCTTCAATCTAAAATACTTCGAACTATTGTACACGCTCCATTTTATGTCTCCCAACCTGGACTGTACACACTGACCTTAACATTCCTTTTATCACCGAAGTTGCTAGAAACACGACACAGAAAACTCCACTTCAACCTGCAATCTCATATAAATCCTCTAGCTCCAAATCTTTCTTCTAGAACTCTTCCTAATAACCCGGAGAAGACACCTTAAGAGACAGTGGCCACGTGATCTCCTCTCCAGTGAAGAGAGTGGACTAACAGTCTAATGTTTTGGAGTGTTACCACTGGGTAACTTCTCCACTAGTTACCTTATCATTTATTACACTATTTTATCATTGTTACTTATAGCGCTAAAGCGCTGTTTGTAGCACAGTAACCGCAAAAAAAATATATAGTTGTAAGTTTTATTATATATATATATTATAGCTTCAAATAAATGAACAATAAACTGCTCTAACTTCCAAAAAATTTACAAAAAACTATTTGCAACCGATTTGACCGACAAATTCAGGAGTTTATCGTTTTCGGCAGGCAAACTGTTGATCGCAACAACTTTTGGCCACTTTATACGGCGGAGGACTTGGTGTACAAGTGACAATAACACTATTCTGCATTCTAGCGGAAAATGGATTATCGCTTTTCCAGAGATCCGGGCGCATATCCTAGCCCATGCATTCAGAGAAAGTTGAAATCAACGCGAACAGAAATAATTATTTTAAACAAAACACCATTAACTTAGTAAACATAAATAAAAAATTAAGTAGTAAATAAGTGAAACAGTAAAAGTCTAACATTAAAAAATAAATAAATTCAGCCTTCAAATTCAGCCTTTAAAAATACCATTTTTTTTATGTTTTATAATTTTTCAATGTTTAAAGTAACCGTTATAAGTTCTATCACTTCTTTATTGTTATTGTCCGCCAATAAATTTCTTAACGAATTCTTTTTTTGTTTGTAAACTTGATATTGGCAGAGCGCCCGCCATTTATTTTTAGCCCAGCCTTAAACTTTAATAATAGCCGGCCACTTTTCTTCATTTTGTTCCTTTTTTTTAATTTTTTTATTCGCACGCATTTATTTAAACACTTTCATTCTACTGAATGGAGAATAAATTAAAAAAATTCAAACGATTATTTTAGGCAAAAAAATAAGAAAAGAATTATGTAATTTGCGTAATAAAAACTAGCCTATTGACCGCAATATTTATTTTCGTGTCTCGAGTCGTTTTTTTATTCTTTTGTTGTAAAAAAACTTGCTTTCCATTAATGCGGATTTTTATTATACAGAATATTGTATACAAACTCTGTGTGTGTTTTTTCTTACTTCTTAATTAGTGTATTTTGTAGAAGAAGCTCTCTTCCTTTAATTTGCGCAAGAAGTGCAATTGTGTATTTAATTTTTAAAAGTGAGTTAACAATTATTTAATACAAGTTTTGATGTTCCTTAAATGCGAAAAAAATAATGGCTTTTTTAGTGCTATCTGCTTAAACAAAATTGGTCCAGTTTGGAAATCTGTCAATCATAAATTACTGATTTTCGTGTCTTTATTTGACGTTTTATTTTTTATACAACTATTATCTCAATTAGACTTGAAAAAAGTTCATCACTTTTAGTTCCCAATAAAACTGTTTATGGTTATGAAAGGGCTGCTAGCTAAATAAACCATTTATACTTCATTTAAAGGGCCAAAACAGAACTTATGTTTATAGCCAATGACCTTAAGGGAGATTCTAAGAATATTTTTTGAAAACCAGAGCTAAGAAAAATCTAAGTATAGTTCTTTAAATAGGACGAGATTCTCATTTTTTCGTTTGTGTTTACAGAGATGGTAGCTTATGAAACAACCTTATCTCTAGTTTGGTAATGTGTTGATCAACTGTCCAAAAACAGGGTATCTACACCGTTCATTAATCCAAAACCTGTCCTGGGCTATCATCAAATTGACCATGCGAACTGCTTTTAAGCATCACTGGCTTTGAAGAGTGTACCACAGATCCTGAAAGATTATTGCAGAAATTAAACATAGTGTCTGAAATGTGTGAAATCCTTTAGGAAACCCTAAAGTTTGGGTAGCAAACAGATTTCTCTGATGACTGGCCTTCCTTACAGGCTCCTTAAAAGGTATCCACAGGAATTGTTTTAACTAGAACCTCTGTGCAGGCCTTTGACAAGGTGAAAACGGCTGCTCCATAATCTGTGTTGCTATCGCTGGATTGTAGTATGAGATATTTGGCACTTTGCAGCCAAGTGATCGCATCACAACCAAAACTAGTGGAGTAAGATTCTGGGTCTTAGCAAGAAGAGGAGACTATCTAGGTAATAATACAATAAGCTTCTTGGACGTGGTACCTTCTTGGGGCTAGGACACCCTCGTTTATCCCAATTATAATAAAGTATTTTATAATTTTTTTTTTTTTTTTTTTTTTTTTTTTTTAAGGCGCGTCAACATCTAAGGTTATTGGCGCCCGGAGCTTTTTCCAGTGCACTGCCGGCCTCCGGACAGTGTTCTCTCGTTACAGACAACACTGTCCATCACCGGACAGTGTTCTCTCGTTACAGACAACACTGTCCATCACCGGACAGTGAGCTGTAAGAAGCTCCTAGGAAGAGAAAATCTAAGGGTCAGCAGCTGGATTCGAACCCGAGACCTCCGCGTGGGAGTCCAGTATGCTAACCTCATAGCTAATCCCTTCCCTATTTTATAAATTATTAGGAAGAAACTGAAAAGAATCATTGACCAGAACTTTTTTTCAACTTTTTGCAGTCATCGAGGTTTCCTGTTTCATCAAGCCTACCGATAAACCAGGAATTCCTGATGATGATGCAATATATGCAGTCTAAAGTACTATTCGAGGTTGTGAGAACTTGTAATTATTATAGACGGCTCTAATGATGCTCTATAAACTGCTTAAGCACAATAATATTAGTAATAAAGCTATATTAACACCCTTTACAGAGAAAAATCTGCTCCTTTTGGGGTATTAAGAGTTCGAATTGTAAAATTCAATTTAACAAAATTCAAAACAATGCAAAATAATAAGAAAAAACAGCAAGCAATTTAAATAAATTAAATGAACGGTTAAATAACCTAAAGTTAGAATGAAATATACTGAAAACGAAATAAGCTACATAATTTACAACAAAAATAACTAAAATATTTTTTTTTCTTTTTTTTTGGCATTGGCTTTCGCCATACAGCCAGCATCGTCTAGGTGCTTATCACTAGAATATCACTCACTCTCCATTCTTACTTATAAATACATTCGCTTCACACATTCAACCCTCTACTATATACAACTATTTACATAAACTACAGCTAATGGATGGATCAGTACTCTATATTCCTGCCATCCTTATAGCTTAACCGAAATTAAAATCACGTAATCCTTCTCTAATCATTTTCTTCCATTCATTCTATAACATTTAAATACATTCATTTTTCATTACTAGCTCTGCTAAAGATTTAAGTACATAGATGTTGGTGGAGAATATAATGTTTTCGTAGCGAAATGGTGCATCTAAATACCTGTATATGTCGTCAAACAATCGTGTTTCCTTTCTACCACATAACGTAGACATATCATTATTATATGTTTGAAATCCTCTTCCTCATTGCAATCTACGCAAAGAGGAGAGAGGACCTTTTGTTGATCCTGTGAAGATACGATCCGCACACCGCGTGGTGTGCTTATTGTCTGCTTATTGCCGTAAATAACCCATTTATTAGTGACAGTTCCCCTTAAACCATGGTTGTCTAGGTAACTGATCTGCCATAGTTTTATAGAATCTTCCTTTATTACCATTACTGTAATCTGTCTGCCATTTTTGTAGTGCTGCTTTTGCAATCATACACTTGATATCGGTCACTAAAATATTACTTTCTTATACATTAATAAATTTAACTTCTTTATTAATTTTTAACTTCTACAACTGCATAAGCATGCATTTAAGTATATCGCTTATACTTAACAAGTTTTCTCAGTAAAGAGTCAAGAAAATTTAGCTGCGGAATTTGGGGTTAGGGAAATTTGTGAAACTGTTCACACCAGGTATTAAAAAAAAGCAAAAAATCTTTTGTTAAAGCCACTGACACTTCACTAATAGAGTTATTCCAGTTGTAAGGTGTTTATGGGTAATGTTTACAAGTTTTGCTTTTTGTGGCTGGTTTTTATTTTACTTTTTTTGAGGAGGAGGAGGAGAAGGAGGAGAAGATAGGTTGCTTGTTTAATACAAAAAAAAAAGAAGTAATCTATGTTTGATTGTCACATCCAGGTGAGGATCGCCTCTGTGTTTTTTGCTTGTCATTCTTTTGCTCTCTTGAAAAGAAGAGCAAAAAAAGGAGAACCTTATCTGAACATTAAACAGGAGCTGTCCGTTTGATTGTGGTGAGTGTGGTTAGTAAAAAATGGCAAGTTATATTTATAGAGAGAGACAAAAGTTTTAGAAAAAGGAGGTCGTGTGTCCCAAGAGTTGAAGTGATCTGGACTCTATTTTTGGAGCGGGATGTACTTGGCCCTTCATGCCCTTTTGTGTTGGAATGAGAGAGAAAGGGCTCCTTCTCTTTCTCCCTCTACAGGGCCTGCAAGGCCGCATGCAACCCTCTTGTGTGTGTTTTTTTTAAATGCGCGCAAACGTAATTCTAAAAAACATATAATTGCTTTTTAATGGCACTTGTTTTCAGGCTTTTTTTTGGAGGGGGGAGGGTTACTCTTTTTTTAGGCTTTCTCTTACTGCAGGCTTTTTTTTTTGAGGCCCCTAAATCAATAAGGGGGAATTTTGGGGGGCCAATTCTGGAAAACCTGAAATTGCTACTGCAAATACCTGCTGAACATCATTGATTTCTTATTTCTCTTCATTTTTTTCGCCTGAACAGTTGCAGTCATTTTTGGTATTTCTTTACCTACAAATAGATCAACCCCATTTTCTTTTATACCAATTTCCTCACACAATGCGAGCCAAAAAAAAATAGCAATCTCCGCGCGGTAAAAGACAAAAAAAAGAAGCAAATATTGTCCACTTTTTGGAATTGATAGACTTTTGCTGTTTACAACTTCATATTAAAGAGCCTGCATACTATCAGCGTCGTGCCCAAACTCACAGCTTTTTGAGTACACTTTACTGATTCCTGATACTTACTTACTTACTCAAGGGTTATAACGGCCCATGAAGGACCGGAGCCTCAGCCACTACAGCTCTCCACCTATCTCTGTCTCTTGCCGACATCTCTGCTGACCAAGGGCCTCCAAATCGTCCTGTTCGTCGTTCAACCATCCTAGTCGAGGCCTACCCCTCGGCCTTTTACCACCAGGGTGTCCATATAGAGCTATTCTGGGACTCTCGTCTCCTCAATTCGGTGCAAATGTCCCAGCCATCTTAGTCTACCCAGACTTTATAGTGGCTGCTATGTCAGGCTCACCGAACAGTTCAACAACTTCTCGATCCTGATACTAAAGTGGGTTAAAAACTACTTAAGATTTTTTTTAAAAAAGGGCACTGTTGCAATGCCTTCTCTAGCAATAAAAATAAGTGAAATAAATAATAAAGTTAATAAATATTTTGCTAAATTAACAATAAAGCCAAGATAGAAGGAATTAGCTCAAGTAGTAACCCATTTCCACGCGGAACTCCTGGGTTCGAATCCAGCTACTAACCAATAGAACCAATAGCTCACTGTCCCGGTGATGGACGGTGTTGTCTATAACGGGAGAACCCCAGTTCGGAGAACTGGCAGTGTAACTGACAGAATCTCCAGGCCCCCCAAAAGACCTCAGATGTTGACCTTACCCTAAATTAAGAAATAAATAATGATTTTGGGGAATATTGGAGGTGCGGTCAATTAATTCACAAAAAAATTTTGTTTCTTCGTACCAACGTTTCGGTAAATATATTACCTTCTTCAGGGTATAACAATTGAACAGTTATGACGATATAGCTTAAAATTAAACACCATAAGTTTCACAATACCCTGAAGAAGGTAATATATTGTATTTACCGAAACTTTGGCATGAAGAAAGAAATTTGTGTTTGAATAAATGAACCGCACTTCAATATTTCCAAAAATCATCAATTAACAACGGTTGAAAACCAAAACTATCATAAATAATTAAATAATAAGTAAAGTAATTTTGCCTAATTTTCAGGCAGGCTTTATGTGAACGGAGGCGACTAGCAAAACATACTTTACTATTTCTCATTTAACCATTAAATAAAATCCAAGGCCTAAGACCGGGGAATCGAACCCAAGTACCACAATACATATTAGCTTTGCAGGTCCATTTAATAGTAATAAAGCCAAGTTTTTGGAAACGTCCCTACATAAATTTCGCACTTTTTGCCAAGAACTATCTGGAGTTTAACGTACAATTTGGAAAAGTAGAGGATGGAAGTAGACAGTTATTTTAAATAATCATGTGCCACAGTACTTTGTAATTACTATTGTGATTCAAAAATGGGACACAAAAGAGAATGGATGATCTTTATACTCGTATATATAGGGGGAAATATTTATTTTTGTGAAGAAGCGAGTTTAGGGAAGTGAAGGGCGATTGCTAGCTGTAGGGTCATCTCGAACCAAGGTCACGGCTACCTGAGCCGGGTCCCTGCACGCTCAATGTGTCTTCTGGCTGTACCCTCCAGGCCCGTCCAGTCTTGGAAACTATTCAAGCACACACTCTCTACCTAACACACACACACACACACACACATACTGTGTCCCAAAAAGTTATATCTCGTGAGAAAAAACTACACGTCACAAAAGGGACTCAGGAAGGATCTTTTTTCCTCCGGGTCGGTATAAAATCTGTTTGGTCCTGAAAGTATTTACCTTCTCACTCACAGACACATTATGTCTCTCTCTCTCTCTCTCTCTCGTTCACCTTTTTCCTTTTTACCACTAAACTATTCTATCTCTTATCCCTCCTTATAAACTTCCTTTTTAAACAACATTTTTACACAAAAATTACTAGTCCCGATGAAAAGAGATGCAGCCAGTAAAGATTGAAAAGGATAAGGGGAGAAATCTCCCCAAAAACCATCTGCAATAAAAACACCCTGGCTTAACAATGCACCTTTTTTTCAAGGATCTCACTTTTCGTTTATCTGCAGATTGAATGCTTCACTTCATTCGGACATTTCTCTGCTTTTTGGTGCCTTTGTGTGTTATTCATTAAAAGAATTTCTTTTACCGTTATGCAAAAATCGTCATAAAACAACTTTTGCCCTACCTAAAAGATCAACGAAAAACGGAACATTTCTCCTATGAAGCTGCAAAATGATAAATAAGACGATTATGGTTCCCTCTTTTCTGTTCAAGAAAAAGACGGGACAGATGTATAAGTTTAAAAAAGAAAAAGAAAAAATAGAAGTATGTGCTCCGTCTGAAATCATTAAGTGAACGCATAGTAGATTAGAGAAGACACAGGGCTGTTCCTTTGGCCGCTGTGGAGATGATAATGCTCAAGGACACCAGACGTTTGGGCCTGTCTCCCAAAGCACACCCTCATCATAAAGTACTAAACCACACACTCTACAGACACCCCTAAAACATTACGGAATGGTTAACACATTTATTTCTATGTACAAAACGTTCAACCAGACCCAGAATAATATAGTTAATGCTGCTTCTCCTTAATTAAATTCATCACATTTCTTCTAAACGGTGAGAATTTACTTCTTTACTGATTTAGAAACTCAATTTTTGAGGCCGTTTTGTCGTAGCTTAGTAACCGCTTCTTTTCTTTCCAATACAGTAGAGTTAAATCTTCTTCCTTTTATCTTAAAAACTTTAAAACTCTTCTAATTAGAAAAACAAATTTCCTTCTCAGAATAAAATGTTTCATTTCAACATTTCTACTTGAGTTTAACGAAGAGGAACGTGGTTCTCACCAGACAATGAGAAAGAAGAATGTTCAATAATTTAATTACCGCAGTGACACCCAGAACTGTGCGAGCTGCCAGGCATTGTGTGAAGAAGATTTGCCAAATTAGAGTCCCTAAGACTTTTTTCTAGGCACCCGAGTATTTGTGGCAAGCATATTAGTGTCAGCTATTGCTCCTCCAATTTTAATGATTTATAAAACTGTTGATTTACTAAATAAATAAAAAATCAGACCCCTAACTTTCTGCGATGCAAGGTACGTTTTAGGATAAAAGGCCTATGAGCTTTACCCACAAGTCGCTCTCCAGAATTAAGAGTCTGATTAAACGGACGGGTCTAGAGAAGGGAAGCCACAATAGATCCAAAGGGGTCGCAGTGGCGTAGGCCTTAAGGGCCGCCCTATTAGACTCTCTTAATCTTACGTTTTAGGATAAACGGAATGTACTTTTCATTGCAAGGAAATATGACTTACATGGGAAGAGTTGAGTGATTAGTATACTGGACTCAAACGCAGTGGGTCTGGTACCAGCTTGCTGCTTTTTCTCTTTGGCAGGAACTTCTTACAAATCACTGTCTGGTGATGGACAGAGTTTCTATCATAAGAGGGAAAATGTAAGGCCCGCACATCGTCTGTAAAGTCGCAGCTTCTCCTGGACCATTGCAACTTATCTTGTCACCTGCGGTAGGTGAGGTTTGTCCCTTGTATTTATATCTGTTTTGGATCAATCATAGGATATTCGAAGGGGAAAATATTATTTAGTCAACTTCTCCGAAAAAAAAAGTGCTTAATTCTCTCTGTTGCAGAATTTGAAAATGCTGACACCAAATACCTTCCTCTTATCACACAATCACTTTCTCTGAATCTCAAATCATTTTTCCAGCGATAGGAAGGTAATGTTTTCAGCCCACAGTGATTACACTGCGATGATCAAAAAATGAGGCAATAGCAATTGTTTTAAATTCGTCAAAACTCTAAGAAATAGTGGCGCAAGATGGAACTTTTATCAGCTGTTATAAGGCTGGACGAATTTCTGTTATTAAAACATTCTGTTGAACAATCTTAAAAGCTTTGAGGTTCCCTAAAGATTAATTAAAAAAAAAAAAAGTTTATAGAAATATCTCTCCGAATGTATCTAAGACTGTGAACTAATGAAAAATTGTGCAAAACTTAAAAACGCTAAGGTTTTGTAATTTAGCTAAAACATTTCCCGGATCTGTAAAAGCTTGTGACTAAATGAAAGAACTGTTTACCTAAAAACGTGTTTGACATGATTCTACGGTTAGTTTGATGTTGCTATCCATCCATTATCCTCGGAATCTGATCCTTAGATAGCAGAAGTAAGGACCTATTGAGAAAACAGTTATTATTCTAATTTAAACACAATCTGTGAAGTTTAACATTAAAAAAAAAATATTAAAGGCATCTCTTTTAAATCCTCTCGCTTGGGTTGTGAAATTTTAGCTGTCAAGAAGGTCGAAGGTCAGCTCAGTTTGGTTATCCAACTTGAAGAATCTCTCCCTAATACCAAAAAATAAAAGTAAAAATACATTTAAAATTCTTGTTCAAAAGTATGTAATTTTTTCTGGTTGAACTTTGAGCCCATATTTGTCCCTTTGTAACAAAAGTGTAAGAGAACGCTTACGCTACCCTGTTAAGAATAAGAAGGGCAGGAAATTGTGTAAGTAAAGAAAGAATCCAGTTCCGTGGGTTTGAACTGTTTGGACAATGAACTAGAAGGGACAATTTTGACGGCAGTCAAGTGCTATTGTAATCCTCCATAATTTGTGTTTTCATTGTAAGTGCATGATTTTCATTTGAACTTCATAACAAATAGTTTCAGTTGAATTGTGATAATTTCTTTGACTACATTAATGAAATTTCGAACAACCCAGATCTGTCAGTTTTTGTTTTGTAGCCTTGAAGATGAACTAAATATAGTTCATGCAAAGTTAACGTAAAGAAGTTTTATTTATAAACTGACAATAAATCTAAGATTCCTCAGAAACAATATTTTTTAGATTTAAATATTTTGAAAAAGTTTTTCGGACTAATTGAAATAAAATATGTTTCTTGTGGCTAAAACACAAACTTGCAACGAAGGCTACTCGCCTCTCCGTTGACATCACGAGCTTAATTCTCACAAGTATAGTCAAATTAGTAGCCTCATTTTTGAGGGAATTTTTAGCTTAGATTTGTTTGGAAGTTGTAGTACAAATCCACTGTGACCTAGAAGTACTATTCTGGCTCCCTTAAGAGCAGTCTTTCTCAAAGTGGGCGAAAATTGGGGAGGGTATTAAAGCGGCTTTGGGGGGCGATGGGTGATTGGTGTTTTTCTAATATTTAAAGTAAAATCAAACCCAACCTACTCACTAGATCGATTATTTCGTTGTTTTTACTTCGTTTTATCGTTATTTCATTAATTTTGGTTATAAAAGCCAATCCCGCGATTGTATCCTGGATTGTGGTCGATTGTTCAACGAGTTTTGATAGCATTCCCATCGATGGTATTTGCGTGAACGTGGATTTAGTGCTGTGGCAACGCTGCTAACTAGAAAGAGAAATCATTTGCATGTTACCGAACGCAGTGACTTACGGCTGTTTTTGAGTAAATTCGAGCCTAGTACTAACAAACTTGTTAAAAATCATCAGATTCATCCTTCACATTAGATTACGTAGTTTAAAAATTTAAATTGAAGTGTTTGTTTTAATTTGAATAAAAGTTTTTCTAAATGTTATTTATAAAGTTGCGTTTTATTGCTCTCATTAGAACAGCATCATTTAAATTGTAAGTATTGAACTCAGAAACAGGATAAGACTCATATGGCACGCTATAATTAAATCAAAGTAATGATTGCGATTGTGATTTTAAAGATGTGGTAAAGTTAATAATTTTAGGGGGTGCTGGAAAATAATTAATTTTCAAAGTGGGGCGGTAGACGAAATAAGTTTGAGAACCGCTGCTTAAGAGAGAGTGTTTTTTTCAAAGATTTCAGACGTTTGTTAATTGTTCAGTTTGTATATTTTGAGTGAATACGAAGTAGCGGTGAATTTTGGTTTGGCAAAACCTCAAAAAATCGCAAACAACGAACAGCTTCTGCATTATTAGATGTATATTGCGTTAATATGTTCGTGTTTCCGAGTGATTATTTGCTGATCACAATGTTAGGCTAGGATATCCTCAAGGGATTCTATCATTTCAGGTGATCTAGCTTAGTATTTGTCAGTGGGACAGCCTCCTGAAGGATTAGTACTAGGCCTGCGTTCCTTCCTCTTCCATCTGCCGGTTTAACTCCCCAATTCTTCAAGATTCCATCCAGATCACTACAGACAAAAATAGAATAATATTCCTCTTCTAATGGCCGTTTCAAAAAAATCTTTTTTATCACCTTTTTTTTTACCAACAACCAAAAAACTCACGTGTCACACACCCAATTCAACAAAAACTAATAAACTTCAATTTTTTGTTTTGTTTTCTTGCCTTGTTTCCCCTCTCCCCCTCTGCCAGTCTCATTTTTTGCGTACACTCATATTGGGTCAACAGACTTGGCACGTGTTTTATCTGTCGGTGCAGTTTTTACAACAAATACCGTAATGTGGTCTTCCTTCCCCTCTCTAATACCTCAATAACAACAAAAAGTTGGACAAAAAACGCGCACACACACAGAGCCATGTCTCTCGTGTTTGTTTTTTTGTTGTCATGGTGATGATGTTTTCTTTTTTATTGTTGTAGAAACAAAAAACTAAATCTCGAAACATCTCACTATATTATTTGCTTTTTGCTCTTAAAAGATTACAGTGAAATCTAAAATTATATCGTCAAAATTAAGTTATCTAATGAGAAATTTCACCTTCAAATTCTTTTTTTTCCCCCTTAAAGATTAATAAGTTTTCTTTGTTTATTCACGTTAACATTTGATTTTTATGAAAGGATTTTCCTACTTCATAATGTTAATGAAAACTGTTTCACTGGCCACCTCTGTGGCTTTTCTTTTGAAAGCATAGCAAAGAAGGAACTACTCGTATAAAGAAAACAAACTCGGTTAGTTGTCTCTTCAAACTCGATTTTTTTTTTGCGTTTATTTGTGCTACAATCAGCGCGTTGGCGCTGTAAGTAATAATGATAACAGAGTAACAAACGATAAGTAACGAGTGGAGAAGTTACCCAGTGGTAATACTCCTAAACATTAAGACTGTTAGTCACTCTTTTCACTTGAGAGGAGATCACGAGGACACTGTCTTTTAAGGCGTCTTGTCCGGGTTGTCAGGAAGAGTTCTAGAAGAAAGATTTTAAGCTAGAGGATTTATATGAGATTGCATGCTGAAATGGAGTTTTCTGTATCGTGTTTCTAGCAACTTGTTGTGACAAAAGGAATGTTAAGGCCAGTGTGTATAGTCCAGGTTGGAGACATAAATTGGAGCGTTTACAATATTTCGAAGTATTTTAGATTGAAGAGATTGAATCCTTTGGAGATTGGAGCGTTTAGTTGAACCCCACAGCTCTATTCCATACGCCCAGATGGGTTTATAAAATAGATGTATAAATCAGTCTTTTGTGCTCCAGAGATAGTTTTGATCTATCGTCTAAGAGTCTTTTAAAGTAGTCGATAACGTCTGTTTAGTTCTGTTCTTTTTAGTTTAGTGTGGGGCTTCAAACTCGAATTTAATTTTTCCAATATCCCAAATTAATTTATAACAATTTTCACATGCCGAAAGGTTTGAATCCATCTTGGTTTGGCCACTGCATTAACATTGTTTTTATTAACTATTTAAAGTGAACAACCTGTCAGATGTTTATGAAAAAGAATACGTCCTTGTTTAGAGGCATAGTTTCCTAATAAAAGGCAAAAATCAGAGGCAAATCAATCAAAGGTTTGCTAATCAAACTAATGCAAAAATGAATTTAATTATTTTTACTGACAGTCAAAAATTTAAATTATTTCACAAATTTAAGGGAGAAATGGCAAATTGAATGTACTTCATTCAGATTAACGTGTGCCACATGTAAAACAACATGTTTTAGCTTTGCCCTAATTTACATATCCTTTTATACAATAATAAAATCTTTTTAACCACCATTTTGTCTTACCGATCCCTGTCCTATTTTCGTTTCAAAGCAAATTAAGGTCATCCCGCTGGCATAAAAGGGGTAAACAATCTTCTTCGTTGTTTAACAGTTGCCCTCCTTGAACTTCTATTCATTAAGTGAATCCGGTGACCTTTTAATTTCATCATCATATCGTTTCGCTCAGCTTTACTTAATAGAAATGCAGTCATCAACAGCCGATATTGTTATTACCTCATTTCGGATGATGTGCTACTTGTTGCTGCTGGGTTATTAACTCGTATTATTGGAACTTTTGTGTCAAATTTTCTTTAAAAATTTTCTGTTACCTTTGAAATGATGATTATTTCAAAAGTCCTGAAATGATTACACAGTATTGTCTTACTGCACCAATTGGAATTGAAATTTTACTAGTGTTTGATTGAAATTTACATAACAAACCAGGTGTACCGTTGTGAGCTGTTAAGGCAGTGGCCTAATAGAGGACACGAAGGGCGTTCATGATCTTGATTAGGCAAGTTATTTTTACAATAGATTGATCAAGATTTCTTGACTCAATTTTGAACTGATATTCAATCAACACTCAAAATTAAGTTTTAAATTTTTTAAATCTTCAACAAAAAATTGTTATTGCAGAGTTTCATTTATCTCTTAGGTGACTGATTCACCCTAGAAGGGAGACGATTGATTGCTGATTTCAATCTTGTTCCTATTGCCAACCTATCGATCTAGGAACTAGATTACTTTACAGGGTTTATCCTAATTATTAATATTATGCCTTAACTTGCATTATATATTTAAGCTTTAAAATCTTTTTACATGATAGCGCGTTTAACCAGTTAAGCGTGTTTGATGTGTATTCACGTTAAACCAAATCTCTATTACGGTGCGTTCGACGTGTATAGTCATTGTGAAAAATATAAAATTGCCATTAACTATAAAAACTCGAAATTTTAATAAAATACAATAAGAATATTATTTGGTGGGATGTTACCTTTATCTTACCAATAGAACTGCGGTGGGAGTCAGCCAAATGATAAGTGGTTGGTACATGTTTGGTCTCCGCATTAGAGATTGGGAATTACACACACAAATAGAAGCTCTGAACCCTTGTGCAATGCCGTTTTTTACCTTAGATAGAGGTTCAAACCTCAGTACGAGCATTATTTCATTTTGCACAGAATTCAAAGCTCTTTTCTTCCTTGTAAAAACTCTTGCGTCTCTAGTTAACTAGAGCAATGCATACGTGAAGCGGTGCAAGATTTTTGAATGAGCACAGAAAGCTCTGATGATCTCAAGCCCCAGTGATTGCATAAAAAGTGCTTACGACGTTGTAAACTTTTGATTGTTTTGCCCTGCGTTCGACGTGTATACCACGTTATTGTCTGATTTTAATTCCACACACTGTGGGGGGTTTTTAAAATTAAATTCCACGCTTAACTGGTTAAAATTCTGCGTAAATGTCAAATATTAACTGTTGATTATTTCTACGAATGTGACTTTTGGAATTCATAACCACTCTGTAATTTAAATTAATCATAATAATCTCTGAGATGATCTAATCTGAATTTGCAACGATTTCTCCTCTTTTTTGAAAATTATTCTTTTAGTAAGACTACTATACCAAATAAAATGAAGCAGGTGGAAAATTCTTTAAACTTTGATCTTATCTTGATTTCAGTATTTTCTTAAAAACAAAAAATAATCCACCCAAAATGGATCGACAGGTGTGTGAAAAGTTTTTATTAATAGACTTTCCCTGCCCCTTTTTTTGATGCACTTTTCTTTATAAATTTTTAATTGGTTCTAAAACTTATTGCCACCACTTTACGAGTATATAGTCTGCATTATTCTTTATGTGGAATGCACTGCACTTTAGTAAAGAATGCCATGTAAGGTGTGGGTAAATATGTCATGTAGTGTTGGATCAGTAATTGGTTAAATATAAAGGCAAATCCAACAAATTACGACTCAGATAATATATATTTGTCTTCTTAAAGTAAGCAGTGTATGACCATATTTAGAGCCGTAACTGCTAATTGGGTTGATTATGATTGAAGTCAATATATTATTGGCGGATTGGTATTCAAGAAGAAATTGCAGTATTATAATTAAAGGGATTGTCTGGGAGGGCTGCACCCTAGTTTTCTACAAGGAGCTATATTTGGATAGGCTTTTACCGCCAGTGGTATGTGAAACCATTTTTCAAAACATCCAAATAAGATTATTCTAATTATCGATTAAATTCTTAAATGACATTTGATTTATTAATTCTGAAAATATAATTAGTGTACAGGATTCTGTAAAAATGAAACTTTGCTGAGAAAAAACAAAAAAGTTAAGGCTCTTTCTCTTTTTAACAGAGTCACACCAAGTCTGCATCTCATTTGGGACTTCTTTTTTTTAAGCTCAAATATTGTCTTTTAATTACTTAGTAGCGGACGGGTGTTGGTCTATTGGTAATGAGATGGGAGATCCCAATTTCAAATCCCGCGGTTTATCTGTTAGAAAAAAATGCTAATTGCAAGGTATGTGCTTCCCATCTGGTCCAAGACTTTTAACTGGTAGACGTTAAGCTCTGACTGAACATTAATAGCTGATTCTTTTTATGAAAATATTGTTTAGGTTTCTTTAGCTGATTACGAAGAATTTCCATTAACTTCTCAAAAACCACCTGGAACTCTTTCCGTCGTCTCAAGCCTCGTAATTTCTTTTCAACAAATGGCACATATATTTCTTCTGTTGGTCAGTACCTCCCTAATATTATTGTTTGGTCTAATATAAAAATATATTACAACAACTTTAAGGTAATTATTGGCTCTTCAATTCTCTTGGGTATATTAAACACTTGGTTTCATCCAATCCGTTTCGTTAAACTTGTGCTTAATTTGTTTAAGAAGTCCAGACCATTCCTAACACTAGTGTAAATCCATTGGATACAATTAATGAGGCAGTATAGCGTTCATTTAAACATTTGTTTTATTTTAGGTCAACATTTACAAATTCAGAAGTCGCAAAATATTATCTGCAATTCGTGCTCTTCTAGTTATTTATTATAACTTAGTAAAAATTCTGAAAAAAATTAAACGGCATTGTAAAACTTAAGAACTTGAAGCTGTAAAACTAACTTGTTCTTCTTTTAGATTCTTTGACGTACACATCTGTTATTGGTAATAGTAATTTCCTATGTAACAGATATAGAAAATATTTACATGTTCTTCGTTTTGCTCAAAAGAAATTTCTAGTGATTTGGAGTGTTTAAAAAATCTCAAATAGGAAGGGAATTTGAGAGAATCGTGGGGCACCAATCGCCTTAGTAATTTTTCTAAACTTCTAGGGTAGAGCTAGGTAAGTTATCATTCGTCTAACCAAAAACTACTCACAATTGTTTATAAACAGATTGCTAACTTTTGTAGCCGAACTGTTAAATCTAAAATTTGATACTAAACCAAAAAAATAGTCTCAGCCTAAATCTTGAAAGTCCTGAAGGCCAGAGGGATGGTGCACCAAATGCGAATTCGCTAGAGGAGAGGGAACGCTCTAACTGTTTTGAAATTAGCTTGTTAACCATTGGCTTACTTGTAGATAAATATCTGTCAAATTAGGCTGCAATTTAGAGCTTTCAAAAGTCCAACCAATCTTTAGGCCTCTTGTTTCCTGTATAATTAACTTCTTTAAAATATTTTAAAAACTTTGACATTAAAAGGTTTTTCGCTAATTATCTATACTTAATTTTAATATAAATTTACTATTTCTATCTTCAATAAAAATGTACTATTACATTATTGATTATAAGAGCTATTAATAAGAAAGATAAGATTGATTGAATTGATCAATTGGAAAGTCCAATCAATCAACAAAAATAATTATTATAACAGGACCATTAAACAAATTAGAATCATTCATTTTAAACCAAAAATTAATATCTATAATCACTGATGACAACTTATTTATGTTAATGCCCATTAAATTGTTAAAAAAAGATTTGTTAATTAAAATCAAGATGTTGTAATCAGTTTGTTGGGCAGAATGGCAGTCGGGCAGGATGTTCTATTTTAAGATCTTCTGTTGACTAAGAAGTAGTTGTTATCAATTAGCTAAGATGTTCGACTGAGGTTAGCAAAACTCAGAAACGGCGTCTCGCAGATACTTCGTCAAATAATCTGCGATAATAAACTTCTATTTGTAACCGTTTTTCTTGTAAGAAATATTCTTTTAAGTTAGAGTCAAATTTGCAAACGATCTAGTCCTTGCAGTCTAAAATTCTTCGCTCTATAATAAAGGCTCCTTTCTACGTCACTAATCAAACCATTCACACAGACTTGAACATTCCTTTCGTCACACAAGTTCCTAAAAAAACCCTGATACAGAAAATTCCATCTTAACATTTAATATCTTCCAGAACATTTCCAGACGTCTTAAAAGTGGCCTCGCGATCTCCTCTCTGATGAAGAGAGTCAGTAGAATTTAGAATGTTTTTGGAGTGTTACCGCTGGGTAACTTCTCTACTCTGAGTGTTATATGTTGTTTATTGTTATCATTGTTGCTTACAACGCAATAAAATGCGTTGATTGCTACTAAATAAATGATTTTTTTAAAAAAAGTTAGAGGGTTTTCGGAAAAATGGAGATGGTTAAAGTAATTTCTTTTCAGGCGATTATCGCGTCCAACTGCCAGTGGACGGAGAAAGTGTAAATTTCTCATATTAACCATTAAATAAAATCCAATGCCTAGAGACCGGGGAATCAAACCTAATAAACCAACAATGCATCCTAGCTTTGCGGGTCTCGCCTCTAACCGTTCAGCTACTGTGGCGCCTGAACATAGCGATGGTGACACTTTCCATTTAAACAGCTGTTTGTAGTGCAGTGTCCTTATGACTCATGCAATAATAATTAAGATTAAATTAAAATGTTGAATTAGAAGTGTCCTGCCAATAAAGGACCTGAAGAAGATAGTAGGGTCATTCCATGTCAAATCAACACAAAAAAAGACCATTTTTGACCTCACCATCTCGGATTTTCTTAAAATTTGGCACATGTGTACTATTGGTATAGACTTGGAAAAATATGAAATTTTACTGTGATATGTCAACTGGTTTACGAGTTACAGGGCTGTAAAGTTGCCAAAAATGGGCTGAAAAACAGGGAACCCCGTGTTTTTGAATTACTGTGGAAGCTTTCCTAATTGAGCTACAGACTTGGAATTGGTGTCATTTTATAGCATATATAATGCCCTTTCCTGTGATATGCAATACTATATGGGTTAGGATAAATAAAGTTGGTTAAATTTAAATTTAAAACTTAAATTTTAAATTTTTTAAAAAGTACATATTTTAAAATTAATTCCATGAATAGCTAGTAGTGTTATGAATCACTGGGCAAAATATTAATTTGGGACGACAATGGCTTCATTGTTAAAAAATTTAAGACTAAAGCTCCTTTTCATGGAAAATATATTTTAATAAAATTAAAGTAATAAATAAATTGAAAATAGTAATAATGAATCAATGAATCATAATTAATAATTATTAAGATTTAAAATATTGATTTTGAAATCATTTTTAGAATTAATAATTATGATTACAGTAATTATTCATATTAATTATAATATATTATTTTAATGAAATTATGCAGCTAATCAAATTATACAAAAATAATTCAATTCAATATCTTTGTTCAAGAACAGTCTTCTTTGGCTGAGATAACAAACAGCCTCTTTAAGTTGTTTTAAGTCGGCAAAGGGCCTTGTGATGGCGTAGGGGGTTCGGAAAAGAGACTGGCAGCTCGAGCCAGTTTGCAACGACCCTATGAAAATCAAATCCAAACTTCACTACAACTTTTTGAGTGGGCAGTAGAAAACATCACCAACATAGACTTTGCATATTCAACCCAGGGAAGACTATGCTGAATCTGAGTGTTTTTTAAAAAATCGGTTTGCTCAAGCATTGGCTATTAAAGGAACACAGCAATACCATGCTTTCATTCCCAGAAGTAAATCCAAAATATTGGTTAAAAACTTTTCTATGAACTCAGAAGCTTGCGAAATGGAAGTTTCAAAATTCCCTGATAAACTAAAATTAGCCGCCATATCAGGTTGTATATCAGTGTAGTCTATAAAGAAACTGGTGGCTTGGCTTGGATATGTTTTAGAGAAAAATGAAGAACTTGATGAAGTAAAAGTAACTTTTCTTCATCCAGCTGGACCCTCTAAATCATCTCGCATCCAAGAAATGCCGATATTCTTTGGGTCTCAGTAGTGGATGTTTTGATAAAAATTGATCTTGTGACTCTGACTGGAAGAACTTACATATGTCCTACTAGAAAGTGATGCATGTCAAACAAATGAAGCCTTTTCAAGCTTAAAATAATAAAGAGATCCTATTACTTAACAGTATGTTTTACTTTGGACTTATTAGTGGAATTATTATTAGCATTATTGTATTAACATGAATTCAGAGTTGAATTAATCGGATTGGAGCTTTAGTCTTAATTTTTTTTAACAATGAAGCCATTGTCGTCCCAAATTAATATTTTGCCCAGTGATTCATAACACTACTAGCTATTCATAGAATTAATTTTAAAATATGTACTTTTTAAAAAATTTAAAATTTAAATTTGACAAACTTTATTTATCCTAACCCATATGGTGTCGCATATCACAGTAAAGGGCATTATATATGCTATAAAATGACACCAATCCCAAGTCTGTGGCTCAATTAGGAAAGCTTCTACAGTAATTCAAAAACACGGGGTTCCCTGTTTTTCAGCCCATTTTTGGCAACTTTACAGCCCTGTAACTCATAAACCAGTTGACATATCACAGTAAAATTTCATATTTTTCCAAGTCTATACCAATAGTAGACATGTGCCAAATTTCAAGAAAATCCGAGATGGTGAGGTTCAGACCCCGTGTTGATTTGACTTGGAATGACTCAGTAGTCATTTCTGTTGAAAAGTTATAACAATAAATAGAAAGAAATTAATTTCAAAGTTAAAAGTGTTGGTTTGGGAGAATTCACCAATGGGTGAATGCCAATGCCTCATGTATCTATTCTATGTATCATGTTGTATCAGCTTCACTTGTAGCAGAATTATATTGCTGCAGTTGTGAAAATAAATAAAGTAAAAAAAGTGTTGGTAGAGATTGAAAAAATAATGAGGTCAAGACGAGCAAAACGAAGAACAAATCTGTTTTAATTTGTTCAATTGAATTAAAAGAAATTCTGTGACATCACAAATTGCATTCAAAGTTTATTAGTTTATGTTATTTTTACCCCCACTCTCCTCAAAATGGAGTAATCATTGAACACGTAAACACAATAAAATAAAACAAAATATTTCCGTAGCAATTAGTTGCAGTAGGCACAGATCGCTGCGTGTTTTTTTTTTTTTTTTTACAAACCAAACGCAACTAATAAAACTGTACTAAAGAAATTTCTAGTAGTATAGGTGGGGGGTTAGCACACATTTAGTTTCATGAATCGTAGCGTAAGAGTGCGGCACATAACACTAACACTGGCAAGGCGTGTGCATTGTTAGTACAGAAATTTTTACGTACACTAAATGTTGTTGTTTGTGTGTGTCCGTAGTGAAAGACATAGTTTGATTATGTTAGTGTATAAGCGAGACAGAAGGGAAAAAAAAAAGAATGCTTCTCCCCACTCCTCTAACAAGAACTACTACCACAACTATAAAGTGCAGAGAGAAAGAGAACCCCACCCTAACTAATAAGTTGTATGCATCAGTGTGTGCGTGTCTCTCTCCCCTCCATCCCTACCTCCTCCTCTTGAGTCCCTCCACTGCCCTCTGTTACCTCCTTGTTGTGTTCTTCCCCACCCTTCTCGCCATTCCCCATACTACTTACCACTACTACTACTACTACTACTAAAACATAGTCAGTTTTTAGTCCCTTGTCTGTTAGTTGCACAAGTTTTTTTACAGCTACTCCTGAGTGTGCGGCCGCTATACTTCATCCCCACATTTCAATAATGTTATAAACGTTCACTTTCTGTTATCAGTTTTTTGAGTGCGTTACACTTATACAAGTAAAACTTGGTTGTGTTTTTCCACTTTGTTTACTAAAAAACATTATTTTTTGTTTTGTTTATATCTTAAGAAATTATAGTTTACATTGAGGAACTATAAAACAAAAAAAGCGAAGTTAATTCTGTAAACAATAAGTGACTAAAATCACTGATAGCTGCTAATACAAGAAACTAAAGAAATTCAAGTGCTCTCGTGTTATCAAAGTAAAAAATTAGTTTTTTTGCTAAACATTTTGGACGCGAGTGCCATCAATTATCAGCTAACTTCCATGAAGAACTGTTTAATTATTTATTTATTACTAAAAAACTTTTCTGACAGCAGTAAATATAGAAAAAACGGCGCTCTTGTTTCATTGCCAAACACACGCCTTTCTATATCAACTCTTCACGAGTTATGATACAGACTAATTCAATAGTTTACACTATTTACGACGTTAAAACGTCGACAATATGACCGAGTGCAATCCTCCAGTTGAATATCATCAACCTCATCGACAAGACTTGGATTCTAAAGCTTGTTATGATCCAAATTCACCGCCACCATCATCCATTGATATTATCTCATCACAACAGGGAAAGGTAAATAGTTACCAAAGAATTTAAATTACTTTTTCATTTTTTTTGACTGATTAACGGAGTACAAAGTTCCAGGCTAGTTTCTAATCAAGCATCAAACAAAAATAATCAAATTCTAAATCTTCCAAGAAGTACGCTTGCGCGAGTTTTCAAATCATTCACCTAAATAACGTAGTCGTGTTCAACAAATACTTCTTCATTTGGTCTTTTAAGTGTGAGCTAGGCTTGAGTTGGAGAGAGTTTGGACGTGTTACTCGAGTTTTGACAGCAATTATCTTCTTCTTTTCTTTTTTTTTTGCCGAGCCATTCTTGATTGTTTTAGTGATCTCGAGAGCATTATTTGCTCCCCATTCAAATGGAAGTATCAACTAATAGCTTTATCAGCTTAACTGCTGTATAAACGCTAAAAATAGTTCCTTGATTATTATTTAACGTTCTCAAAGCTGTCTGTGGAAGTGTTATTTAAAATTTGAGTGTTCCATGTCAGAGGTTTCATCCTCCCAACCCAAAAGATGTTTTAAAAACAGGGCCGTTGTGTTTCTATTAAGTAGCATCAAGTTAAAACTTAGTATTCTGTTTTAAATCGCTTAAAAATATCTTTTTATTAAAATATCAATCAACAAATTCTACCGCAAGTGCTAAGTGTTCGTATTCCCCAAAATTGCTAGCAAGGTTCCTTTTAATTTTGTTTCATTCATATACTTATGTAATTTACTGTCAAATTGAACTAATATTAAGTAAACATAAACAATAGAACGATTTTTCTGCAAAATGTTGTTTAATTTTTCCTAACCAAGGCTACTACAACTGTGATTTATCCGTCAGGGCCTTTATTTGAATCTTTGATTTCAGAAAATGGATCTTTCAAAGTGATTTTTAGTGACTTTAAGCTAAGCGTTTAATAAGTTTAAATTTATAAATAGAGAACAAAATCTTTGATAACACGACTAGAGTTTAAATAATGTTAACTATTAAGTTTATTTAGAAGCTAGAAAAGAAATAAGACTTGATTAAAATGTAAAATAAACATCAAAGTTATCTTTGTTGGCCATAGTTAATGCCTGTATTTGACCATTTGGAAAAATTTGACCGCATCGAGTTAACAAAGTTTTATTCTTTATTGCTTCTCCGCGAAAAATTAAATCATATTAATTTACTAAAAGTCATTATCATGGAGCAATCCGTCCGTGATATTCTGCAATGTCTACAAAAAAAAAAAAAAAAAAAAAAAAGCTGGTTTACTAATCACTCCCAGTAACCTAAATGTTCTATCAATTTTGTTTGAAAAAAAAATTGTTAGGAATTGTTTGGTAAAAGAGGCGCCGGTTTTAGGGATTATGATTAACTGTTGTGGATTGTGGTATACGTCGGAACGGATTATTGAGGTCATTATGAATGGATTACGTAGTAGTAGGCAGCGAGCAATTTGTACGTACGAAGGATTTCTGAATTGAAAGATAAAAAATTTAAGTCAGTAATAAAACTTACCTTATTATATAACTACACTTTTTTAAAAGAATGAACATTTTGTTTTTTATCTTAAAGGGTCAACTCCCAAACTTTATTTAAATTTCCATAACAATGCGATAATAAATTAGCATTTTTAACTTTCTCTCTCTCTTCTTTTTAATTACCATAGTGAAGAGGACAAGTTTGTGAATGTTATGTACGTAGTAACAACAATGAGCCAAGTATATAGTAAAAAGTGTTTTTTATTTTATTTATATGTATTTGTGAAGATGGTGTGTTTTTTTATGTATATATTTAGGAGCCGCATTATACATATTGTGTGTGAAGGGGCTGTTTTAAAAAATGATATACATATATACATAAAGTGCCCAACATCCCCCTAGTGGGAGTGTCCGTAGTGTGTTGATGGTTAGTGGAGGTTTGGCAACACCGTAGAAAATAGGACCTTATGTTTGAACGTCTGTCGAATAGTAACACATCATCCTAGAAGCTACACACTGACCTAGTACACAATAGTAAACTGATCTATTCTAAGTCTTTTTATTTTATTTTTTTTTTATTATTTATTTATTTATTTTGTATTTCTAAGCGGGCAAACATTCAGGTTGTTTTGTTGGCACTGCCAGTTTTCGGACAGTGTTCACTCGTTACAATTAACACTGTTCCACAGTGAACATTGAGTTGTTACAAAGTTTATAAAATAAAGAAAAATTTTAACAGTCGGGAACTGGATTCGAACCCAGGACTTTTGTGTGAGAGTCTAGTATGTTAACCACTCAGCTAATCCCTTTACTACAATTATTTACACTTATTTCCCCGTATTTTAATATAATTTTCGATTACAAAACTCGTATTTCTTCTCAATAAACTCCCAATTAATTTTCTTTTACTCTATTAAGGAGATATAATTGTAAACATGGAGATTTTCGATTAAACATAAATTGCTGTTTATTGGTCCCCTAGTTTCCGAAAAAAAGGGGTTTTTACCAAATTTTTCTGTGTATGTGCGTATCTTACAAATGAAAAATTGCGTAAAAAGTTCTGTCAAAATAGGTCAGTCAATTTAGGAAGCACTTTTCATAGAATTAATTTTTATTTTTTGTAAGTTTTTCATAATTTCCTCAAAATGGTTCCGAAGATTTTCATTAAACTTGAGATACTAAATGTATTAACGAAATTTTAAAACTTTTATTTGATACATTTTTATTGTAAAATTCGATTTTAGGATACTTCTTGCAGAGAGGGAATTGTTAGAGCTCTCCCAGAGGGCCATTATTTTTTATTATACTGCCTTATAACGTGTATAATATTAATTAGAATCAAATTAGAACTGAATTTTTACATTTTATGATAATCGATTGACTGGGAATGCCTCTTTACTGAACAGGCATCCATGTTTTGAGATTTTCCTGCAAACTGATTCTGTGATTTTTTTTATTTAAATTTTGTTTAATGATTAAAAATGCATAAACCTACTTCTTTCACTTGAAATTTACTCCCATAAAATTCTGTTAAGGGCACTTTTGGGTGAGGGGTGGATAGATAACCTTTCAAAGTAATGGGAATAACTCGAAGTTTGGGAATAAAATTTAAGAGTTACAACCGTGAGAATAGAATTAAGAAAAAGTCTGGTGAGTGTGACACCAGTTAATTTAATGAGAGGAAAAAACGAATCAGTAATCTGTCTCACTCACTCTTGTTATCTCAAATTTCTTATCATTCCATTATTATTATTACTATTATTATTATTAATGTACAGTTTATTGGCCTATGATAATTTCACTTCCCTCGAAAGAGAGCTCGCTAACCAAAAATCGATTTCCTTTGTGCCCTTAGAGCTAAAAAGAAAATATTTCAACCAAGCTTGTTTCTGTTAAATGACCCAAATTCCCTTTATTGTTGTGTGCAGGTCGAATTATTTCCAGTTAAATCGTAAAACTATTTCTCAAATTACGATTCAGTTAATGTCGAAAGTATTGTCTATTTTTTAAGTCCAGACTACTAAAATTAGATGTCGTACTTAGTTCTCATAATTAACCATTAAATAAAACGCAAGACCTAGACCAGGGTAATGGAACACCACTAAACCAACAATACATCTTAGCTTGGCGGGTCTAGTCTATTAAAACGTTCGGTCTTAGTTCGTGTAAAGTTAATTATTAATTTCAATACCGAAATTAAATAAATAAATACAATAATTAATATAATTTACAATACAGTAGTATATTTATTAAACTCGAAATTTGGGCAGGGTATTTCCTTTATATTAAAGTTATTAAAGAACCACACGCTTCAAGTAAAAGATTATTGAAAAACTATAGTATTACAATTAAAAGTTTTAGATCTGAATGCAATGCTACGAGAATACGGATAAACTGTTTTCATGAAAAGCTCAAAGATATGAAAAATCGCTTCAGTTAACTTCTTTGCTGATTTTAGATCAAAAACTATAGTATCAAGTCCCACACGGTGGCGCCTAGATCAAATTAAAACTGTCCGCAAGGTCAGTTTGTTTCAAGGGTTAATCGTCAATTAGTGCACTTAATAATAGTGTAACGTTAAAAAAAACACTAAACTTTGACCATTTTCCCTTTTATTCCTGTAAGAGATATAAAATTTCAATTTTTTCTTTAAAATATAGGGCATATTCTCTTTTTAGAGAATTTGAAAGCTCATTTTTTTATTCAAAACGCACATAATTTGTTTTGCAGTACAAATATTGCTGCAAAATCATTGGAAAAAAATATAGATTGGCTTAATTTACATATTGGCAAGGTGTTAGTCAGATTTACGTCGATTGTATTCAAGAAATCCACCAGATGTTCGCCAAGATAAGCAGAGCTTGTTCGAGTGAATTTCCGCTTTCTTAAAGAGTATTCTCTAAAAAAAATTCTTTGTTTTAACTGTTTTTTTCTAAAAACTCCCTTTTTCCAAATCGTTTTCTCACTGTTGGACCTTCAAAATCATTTTCAAGGCCTCCTATATCGTATCACAACAGCATATAAATTTCACAGAAGCCCAGAAACTTAATTGAAATTGAATTTAACATTGTAGATTTACTTAACACTTTTTTATTCACATAATTAGAAAATTATTGTATTCATAATTAACACCTTTAAAGACCATCTATTCCGAATTTATAATACATACGAGGGTCGTTTGAAAAGTCCGTGCAAAGTCAGAGAGATAGCACTACTAGCGCGTATCGAGGTTATGTTTAGTTAGTAGCATCTCTTGGAAGAACACACACCAAGCCAGATCGGTCTATTTCTTTGTGTTTGGCATTCGTTTGAATCGAGAAAGTCGAGTGATTTTCAAAAAATGGACGAAAAAGAATTTCGTGTGTTGATTAAACACTACTTTATGAAAGGCAAAACGCCTCGGGAGACTAAAGAGAAGCTTGATAAACATTATGGTGACTCTGCACCTTCGATTAGAACAGTTTATAAGTGGTTTCAAAATTTTCGGAGTGGCCATATGGGCACAAGTGACGCTGAACGTTCTGGACGCCCTGTTGAGGTTACTACTCCAGAAATCATTGATAAAATCCATGATATGGTGATGGATGACAGAAGAGTGAAGGTGCGTGAGATTGCTAGTGCTGTGGGCATCTCGAATGAACGGGTACATAATATTTTGCATCAACATTTGGACATGACAAAGCTATCCGCAAGATGGGTGCCGCGATTGCTCACGTTTGACCAAAAATGAAATCGTGTGAAGTGTTGCAAGGACGGTTTGCAGCTGTTCCAGAAGAATCCGCAGGACTTTAAGCGTCGTTTCGTCACTGTGGATGAAACATGGATACATCACTACACTCCTGAGACCAAAGAACAATCTAAACAATGGGTTACCAAGGGGGAATCTGCGCCAAAAAAGGCGAAGACCGTTCCTTCGGCCGGAAAGATTATGGCGACTGTCTTTTGGGATTCGGAAGGAATAATCCTCATCGACTATCTGGAAAAGGGTAAAACTATTATAGGTGCATATTATTCATCGTTATTGGACCGTTTGAAAACCGAGCTGCAAGAAAAACGCCCACGATTGGCCCATGGAAAAAAGTCCTTTTCCATCACGACAACGCACCAGCTCACACCTCAGCAGTTGTGGTCGCAAAATTAATAGAAATAGGGTTCCAACTCGTTTCACATCCCCCCTATTCTCCAGTCTTGGCTCCCTCGGACTACTATTTGTTCCCCAATATGAAGAAATGGCTGGCGGGAAAAAGATTTTATTCAAACGAGGAGGTGATTGCATAAACGAATAGCTATTTTTCAGACTTGGACAAATCCTATTATTCGGAAGGGATCAACAAACTAGAGCAGCGTTGGACGAAGTGTATAAGCCTATAAGGAGACTATGTTGAAAAATGAAAAAGGTTTACCCCAAAAAATTAAGTAGTTTTTATTTTTGCACGGACTTTTCAAACGACCCTCGTATAATTGAAGTATCTATTAAACTCTGAATACTTAAGTGTTGTTACTCTAGATCTTAAATAAGGTACGGTTTATTTAGTCAGCCACGATGACCCTGTTGGTAGGCCAATTTAAGGCAATTTTTAATAAGCAATAAAACTTTTCGAGCAATAATTAAGAAGTCGTTTCTTAACCTTAAAATTTTCAAAAAAAATAATAATAAAATAAATTACAAAAAATTAAATAGCAGCCCCTTTAATGGTTAACAGCATAAAATTATGCGTAAAAATCTGATAAAATGAGTTAATATTATTAGGTAATTAAGAGCTATAATTCTGACGCATGCAGTAAAAAAGATTGCATTATTTAAAAATAAAAAAAAATAAAATGTGTTTTGGATGGTGAGGGAATAGCTGATCTTCTTATCTGCTAAATTTTATTATCAAGATAAATTAGCAATTTTATAAAATTATGTAATTTTTTTAATGATAAGAAATATTATTCAACCCTAGTAGTAGATGTCAAAAGAAAGGAAACATTATCTGATACAAATTATAAATTTCTTTATCATGGTAAAAACCAATTTTAAGCGGTTATTACCAAACCTAGGCTACAGAATATTGTTAGTTTTGAAGTATAGAAGTTGTACTTCGACCAATTCATATGGAAAGAATTAATGAGTCCTCAAAAGGGGTTTTTATTTAGCCGTTTCTTTTGTTTTTGAATTAGTGTTTGCTACAAAAACATTCGTAAATCCCGGAGCTTATCTTCAGACTTAGCATTGGTGCTTGCTTATTTTAATCCTTGGTATGTCCTGAATGAAAGACTGTTCGTTGCGCTTAAGAGGAACTAACATTTTTTTGGGGGGGGGAAGTAAAGGATTAGAGGATAGAAGCTGGTGGCTTGGCATACAATAGTTAAAAAACCAAATTTGGTTTACGCTAAAAAAAATACTGTTAACTATAAAATACTATAAATCTTTAACATTTATTGTGACAGCAATTTAAATGTAAACTCTCAGCTAAGGGAATTTATATCTTTTTAACCATATTTACGTGTGTAAACCCAACCAAATTTTTAACATATTATTGTAATAAAGAAGTTAGGTGCTTTCGAAGAGATAAGAACGATTTGAGTTTCAATATAACAGTAGCTCAATCAATTTATAATCAATCAATTCTTTTTAAACAATCAATTTAGAATTTGTTTTAACAAATAGATTTGTTAAAATTACTGAAATTGTAAAAATTTAAGCAGAAAAAAATTAATTTTTAATTTGACCGTGACACGGTGAATTTGTTTCTTTCTTAAAGACTTTTTTTTTTATTCTTTATTAATTCGCACTTTTTTAATTCCATCTAATTCATATTAATGGCGGTTTTTTTTTCCATTTAAATGATTTATGGTTATTTACATTGTTAATGTCCCAGTAATTATCCTTCATTTTATACATTCTATAATGATTTCCTTTAATTGTTCCAAAAGCACTTGTAAAAGACTAACCTGTAAATGCAGAAGAATAATTTAAAAGAGAGAAATCAAAACAAAATATGATTTGGACTCCATTGATTTTCTGTATGCTGAAGATTGAGTGATCTTATGACGCTAAATATAGTAATTGATTTTAAAAATATTAGTTCCTTACGTAGTTTTCATTTCATTCATAAATCTTCTCTTAATAAATCAAATAACAATTAATTACAGCCTCAGTATTTGGCTTTCTGTCAACACCTAACCTTATTTGTGTTATACATAAACAAAATATCATTTAGAGTACAGTCATTCAGTGATCTGTTTCCATTTCTTTTAATGTAAAAAGTTCTACAAATTTGCTCTAGACTAGAGTAATGTTCGTTTAGAGAATCGGTAACGATGTTAGATGTTCATTATTTAACTTAATACCAGTAAAATAACTGTATCAGTTATAAAAATATTAGGGAGAAATTAGAATAAACTTACAGGACATTGCCTTGCTGTTATTTTTTTTTAAAGTTATGGTCGATTGAATTCCTTATAATTGCTTGAATGTTACAGTTTAGCTCCTTAAAGTTCTTTACAAGGGCAGTCTTCCCTTTCCTTTTTGCACAAAAATCCTCCTTGATTATTAAACAAAATGTCTTCAGTAAATGTTTTGGTTTTTCGTGCTTTTTTCGAAAATTGTTTCGAAGATTTTTTTGTTTTCTTTTGTTTAAAATAAAAATATCATCTATTACAGATCTTCTTTTAATTGAAAATATTATCCCTCAGAATTTGTGAACTCTACGAACATTTATCTTAAGTTCTATTCTAGGACAATGCATAGTTCTGTAAACTATATCATGTGTAAAAAAACTTTTAAAATATTTCTTAGAATACCAATTTTCTTAGTTCTTTATCTATTTATTTCGTAAAATTGTTACGATTTTCGGAGAAACAATCAAATCTAAATCGAGAAACTTCTTTATTGTAATTGTATTATTTGTGAGTGCATTCTTGAGGTACTCCGTTAATCCATATGGATTAACGCATGGATCTATCGCAAGGAACTTGTTGAAATACAGAAAATTGATTATCTAGATTAATTAATTCTTGATATTAGTAAATCGTAGTAACGGCATTACTGATAATTCATTTTTCTGTACATACATTAGCACATTTTATTTTATTTAATTATTTATTATTGTCGTATTGGCTAATGATTATTAATATTAATTTTTGGTTAGGAGACTGTGTTTAATTCTTATTTGATGGAGGGTCATTCCAAGTCAAATCAACATGGGGTCTGAACCTCACCATCTCGGATTTTCTTGAAATTTGGCACATGTGTACTATTGGTATAGACTTGGAAAAATATGAAATTTTACTGTGATATGTCAACTGGTTTATGAGTTACAGGGCTGTAAAGTTGCCAAAAATGGGCTGAAGAACAGGGAACCCCGTGTTTTTGAATTACTGTGGAAGTTTTCCTAATTGAGCCACAGACTTGGGATTGGTGTCATTTTATAGCATATATAATGCCCTTTCCTGTGATATGCGACACCATATGGGTTAGGATAAATAAAGTTTGTTAAATTTAAATTTTAAATTTTTTAAAAAGTACATATTTTAAAATTAATTCTATGAATAGCTAGCTAGTAGTGTTATGAATCACTGGGTAAAATATTAATTTGGGACGACAATGGCTTCATTGTTGAAAAAATTTAAGACTAAAGCTCCAATCCGATTAATTCAACTCTGAATTCATGTTAATACAAGACCTAAACAAGACTGCAGCAATTCTTTTTTTGACATAAACAAATGTTCTGTGAAATAAAATCATCACTCAGAATTTAATTACAAATAAAATAACTGGTATGAGAACACTACCTCGTTTTTTGCCTTAAAACTACTCTCATGGTTTTTTTAACTTATAGTTTTTTTCTCAAACTTATTATTTTTTTTGTGTCATAATGCCAACTTTATACAGTTAAGCAAATGTTGACATTACCCACAAAAATGTGTGGACCTACTTCTCCCTAAAAACTGCCCTAAAAAGCGAATTTTTTCTATAAAAATGAGAATATTGAAAGCTACAAATCTCGCATCATATGCAATGTATGGAAATCACGGTAAAGCTTAATTTTTGCGAGAAAATTTTGAAAATACTGGGAAAAACGATTCAGTAAAGTGATTCTTTTAGTTAGCCGATTTCAGCTGAAACCTTTAACCTTGGCATCCTTTAATAATAAATACTTAATATAAATTTTTAAAATTTGTGTTTTTTTTTTTGGGGGGGGGGGGTTTATTCAGTATAACGGATATTCCGGTAGAAAATCAGCGCGATTACAGACATTCTCTTATTAGTTAGAGTCTCTTATGAGTCAGAGTAGACAAAAACTAGTAAATAAATCTTTATGGCTTTGACTTTAAATTCGGAATTTATAAAAGAATAATAAGTGGACTGATTAAAATAAATTGTTCGCTATTAACAACAAAATGAAAGAAAATTTAAAATTCCATTGAGAGACCCCTCTCCCTCTCCAAAAACGCCCTCTACTGACTAGAATTAGCATTAGCATTGATTTTAAATGATTAAATTATTCTTATGAGGTGATTGAACAAAATCATTTCTTGAAAAATAAAAAAATTGTGGGTGGTTCAGGTCTCTTTTTTTTACCAATTTATATAATTGATCCATTTCAACTTAATTTTTATGTAGCATCATTGCTTTTTCTTTTTTGTTGAACGCTTACGTTTCTTTCATTAACTCAAGGCAGATCTACCACCGAGCTTGTGACAGATTTTTTTTTTTATTTTTATTCCGTTACAGTCAGACACATACAGAAGGGGTTGGTCCAATTATAAGTATTTATAAAAAATAAATAAATAATATAAGATGAAAAGTCAAAACTCTGAACAAATTTCACTGAAAAAACTGGCATGTCTTTTGTTTGAGAAATGGCCGTACTCATTTTCAACCCGCTTTTTGATTGGTTGCAGTACAAAAGGTGAGGCAAATTGTTCTTCTTAGCTAACTGAAACGCCATACGAGGCAAGTCTTAAGACAGTTAACCCGTAGAAGTTTTTTTCTATTGTCAGGCAGTATTCTGCAAGCATTTTTGTTCGATGACTTTGAAGCAGAACTATTGGTCGGCCAATATTTCTATTAACCATATCCTCTGGTTCTCATGAGGATTTGACATAATCCTTCAGCGTTGCTCTCGGGAACTTGGAATGTCTTTGCTGCCGTTTTGTATCCCATTTCTTGTTTTTCTCACCGCCTTCACTGCTTCTACCATTGTCTTAGGATTCCATTGCTTACGTTTTTACCATCTTAATCGAAAGCAAATAATCAACTGTTTTCTATAACTTTTTCAAATATGAAATAAAAGTAATATTCTAAATTTTGTCCCGGGGACGAAATTTAGACTACTTAAGGGGACGGAATTAGGAACAATTACATTTTTAAAGATGGCTACCACTATAGAAACAACACATGAATGAACTGGCGTTTCGTTGAAGAATTTCAAAATAAAGACAATATGAGGACTCGCCCTAAGCAACATCAATATTTTAACGAACCTTTAAAAGACTGGAATACTTTTTGAAACACTACCAAATATAAACAACTTATTATGACTAAAAATATAACACTTCAAAACTCGGCTAGACATGAACCGTACTCCGGAGTTGACGTTTCCAAACGATTACTGCTGCCTCAATGTAGCTTTCTTAAAATTGCCATTAGTGTGCAATAGTTGGCGATTGTTTTAAATAGGGGAACGAAATTTGGGCACTTTACCCTAAACATAAAGTAATAACCAGAGTTATAATCAAAAGAAAACAAATAAAATGTAAACTGAAAAGTAATACATAATAGTAAATAAAAATATTTCTCCATCAAATAAGAATTAAACACACAGCCTCCTAACCAAAAATTAATATTAATAATCATTATCCAATACGACAATAAGAAAGAATTAAATAAAATAAAATGTGCTAATATATGTACAGAAAAACCATAAATTATCAGTAATGCCGTTACTACGATTTACTAATATCAAGAATTAATTAATCTAGATAATCAATTTTCTGTATTTCAACAAGTTCCTTGCGATAGATCCATGCGTTAATCCATATGGATTAACGGAGTACCTCAAGAAAGCGCTCAAAGTCCAGTTACTAACACATAGCAGACATAACCATTAACATCTTAGTATTATTACAGCTGCGTTTGCAGTTGACTCAGCAATCTTATCTTTAGAATTCGTTCCAAAACAAGATTCATTTACAATCTACAACTAAATATCTAAATTCAGTTATTGCCTAGACAAAACCTTTATATTCATTTAAATATAAAGGCCTAGACTCGGAATCGAACCCAGTAAATCATCTTAGCTTTGCGGACCTTACCTTTAAACGCTTGGCAGAGTAACTGTAATATAGTAAAAAATAACTATCAAAATTTGATTAATTGTTCGTCACTTTAGTGAGGTCGTGTGAGTAGTTCTCTTTTCCTTAATAAAATGGCAGACAGAACACTAAATCAGGTCACTGTGTCCTTCCAATATGTGATGCTGTTCATTAATCACATTAAAGAAAAACAAGTTACTCTACAAGTTGATTTATCCAAGTGAAGAGATGGCCAAGTATTAAAAAAAAACTTCTAAATGAAGGCGACCAACAAGGGCGGAGCTTAAATAATAAAAGGACTAAAGTGGCTTACATCGGTAGTAAAAATTAAAATATGTAGATTGTAGCACTGGTCTAATGAATGGAGCGCGGAACACCTCGACCTAGGTCTGTCGGCCAGCCTGTGGGCAAGGCGGGTCCCTCGTAAGTAAAGGAAGAAGGAAAAAGAGAAATAAATAGTTAGGAAGAGTCAAGAGGGACCGAGGACGGCGAGCTGTGACTGCCGCCGAAGAGGAGATGTGTGGCAAACACCAGTTCTACCCGCTGGTGGAGGCAGACCTGACTTCAGGCGGATGTTTTTGAAACGGCACATACATACGCACACGGCTAAAAAAAGGCCCCTGCGCGCGCGCACACACACACACACATACACAACATATATATTCAGATGGCCTTGCTTCTAGTTTGTCTGTTTTCATTGTGACGCCAATAAAACAAGCTAAAAAAACCGCGCGCGCGCGCGCCTCCTACCTCTCTGTATAACAGCCTGGTTCTCTATAACCTCCCACTCATCGGGGTCCCTCACTCTTTCCGGGTCTGTTCTTCCTTTCTAAATCTCTCTCTTTAACAGATCCATCTAATTCTGCTCGCACACAGGCCAGTCCTGTCTGCCAGAGAACATACATGCCCCTTCTCTGTATAGTGCACCACTCTTCTTTAAAAATTCTCTGCTCTAAACAGACTTCTTGCCGCACCATTACAGAACAACTTACAGACTCACCATCCCTTGTAATTTCACCACAATATCTTCTTGTCCTTTATTTCTTTTTAATTTACCAATTCATTAAGAAATACATCTGGTGCAGTACACTTAATTGACTCTCACCAAAGTTTTGGGCCATATTCAGTTCTTACCAATGCAAATCTAGGTATGTGTAAAGTATTAAGTTTATAGAAGCGCCTGGAGGCCATTTTTGGGAAATAGATTCATCCTGATAGAGACTTTCCTACTAACTATATTTCCTTTACACACGAAATAGGACCGTACCTTACAGGAAAATTTCAATTATAAGGAAGTCTTTAACATATCCTACTTCTTCAGTAGAGTTTTTTTTTTTTTGTTTTTTTTTGTTTTCTTTTTTTTGTTTTCTTTTTTTGGCATTGGCTTCCGCCATACAGCCAGCATCGTCTAGGTGCTTATCACTAGAATATCACTTACTCTCCGTTCTTACCTACAAATACATTCGCTTCACACATTCATCATTCTACTATATACCGCTATTTACATAAACTACTGCTAATGGATGGAGCAGCACTCTGTGCTCCTGCCATCCTTCTCGCTTAACCAAAATTAAAATCACGTAATCCTTCTCTAAGCATTTTGTTCCATTCATTCTAATTCGGCTATAGCTTCTAAATACATTCATATTTCATTGCTAGCTCTGCTATCGACTTAAGCACATAACTGTTGGTGGAGAATATAATGTCTTCGTAGCGAAATGGTGCATCTAAATACCTGTATATATCGTCAAACATTCGTTTCCTTTCTACCACATAACGTGGACATATCATTATTACATGTTTGAAATCTTCCTCCTCATTGCAATCTACGCAAAGAGGAGAGGACCTTTTGTTGATCCTGTGTAGATACGATCCGCACACCGCGTGGTTCGCTCTGAGCCTGCTTATTGTCGTAACAACCCATTTATTAGTGCCAGTTCCCTTAAACCATGGTTGTCTAGGTAACTGATCAGTAGAGTTTGTAATAATAATAATAATAAAGCCAAAAGGCTTAAAATAAAAATTTTAAGTAAAAACAATAAATACAAAAGTAATTTCATTCTTGGACATAATAAAAGACATACGCTGGGTCCAAAAGACCATCCATGGAATAGTTGCCTACTTTAAACATCACAAAAATTGCTTTAAACTTTGATTATGATTTAAAACCACAAAAATATTATAGAATACATTGCATTATACCATTATTTACTTTCTGATTGAATTAAGGTAATTATGACGGTAATTCCCAGCGTATTTACAAAAATTTATAATTGGATTCCATTTTCGATAACCATTTGGATATGTTACGTATTAGCCTGCTCTTTTGTGAGACCCTCCTTTAGAGATCTAAAAGTTTTAAATCAAAAATAAAAATATAAAATTTCACTTTCTGCAATTTCCGGTGCTTACACACCCAGAACAATTTGTAAAATCACTTTTTCCTTCACAGGACTTACCTTAAAACGGATATTTTCGGTGGAATTTTGAAAATCGAACCGCATTTAGCGAAATTAAACTTGCTTGAAATTAAGAATTTGGCAGTTGTACGACTGAACGGGGAAGTATTGGGTCCATTTAATTTAGAGAGGGGTGTGAAGCAGGGTGACAGCTTAAGTCCTCTGCTTCTTAATCTTTTCATGGACGAGATACATAAAGTGTGTAAAAGGAGAACGCCCCAAGTAAAGGTAGGTAACTGGAGAATGAGGCTGATATATGCTCAATCGTTTCTCTACGTGAATGGCGCTGAACGTAAGTAAAAGCAAGGTAATGCACGTTGGAAGGACACAGAAATCAATCCGGGTGGAGTGTGAAGGGGCATTCATGGAACAGGTAGAGGAGTTTAGGTACCTAGGAGTCTTGTTTTGGCAGAATTGATCAAGAGGTGCTGAATCGGGTGGGTGTAGCCAATAAAGCCTACGGTCTGATCAGGAATACTGTGGTCGGTAAAAGAGAGGTCCGCAAAAAAGTGAAAATGACCGTCTTCAAGACCGTCTACTTATCTCTTCTTCAGTATGGGGCAGAATCGTGGACTATGCTGGATAAGCATGCAAGCCGGGTTACAGCTGCCTAAATGAGATTTCTCCGCCGGATCGAAGGGAAAACTAAGCGTGATAAAATTAGAAATGAAACAATAAGGAGCAGCATAGAGATACAACCCCTTCGAAACCAAGTTGAAGAATCGGCAGTTGGGGTGGTTTGGCCACGTCTGCAGGAGAAGCGGAGAGGAGAAGATTAGGTGCTTGATGGAGGCCAAATCTGAAGGCCGGAGACCAAGATTGGGCTATCAAGACTACATCGAGCGATTGGCACAAAAGCAAGTTCAGACTAGGTCTTCTATCTGAAAATTGGCAAATAACAGAGAAGAGTACATCCGTTGGTTAAAGGCCTAAGTTATCTGAAGCTCGACGCTGAAAGGCATAAGAGCATTAGACAAAGAAGAAGAAATTAAGACAAATATAAACTCAAGTACCTAGTCCTATTTGTTAAAATCATTTTTTGTTCAACTCAGAACACGAATGCATTTCTAGTGTTAACTGAAAACGGAAATGTGAATGAAAACTCTATTTCCTCTTACTAAATTTAAGAAAAAGTAAAAAAAAAACATCATTTTTTTGTATTACGTATGTTAAACTACTTATCGTTATCAATTTGACAACTTAATTAATGTCCTCCATATTTGTTTAAAACGTCACACGAGGAAAACTCTGGTACTTTAACTGCTAGAAATCAGAATTAATTCATTGATAACCGCTATACCTACTTCCTTTACTTGACTGTTCGACAAACCTGGTGGGTATTTATACAAGTTAGTGTTAATTTCTCTTCGATGGTCAAATTTGATTGTTAACTTTGCAGGCTATTTTTTTCTTTTTGAGTGAAATAAACTGCCTCCAAAGAGGATGCAGTAAAGAAAGCTTTAAACGAGACTTTTGGCTAAAGCTAACTGCTTGGTAATCACTTTCTTGTAAAGAATCTTTGAAGAAACTGCTTTTTGATTTGTCAAATACGAGGTCTGTAAATTAAGTAATGAGACTGATTTTTTAAAAAATTGTTTTATTCAAAAAGAATTACAATTCTATATTGTCACCTTCAAAATAACTTCCTTCTGAAGCCACACAGCGCTGGAGACGTTTCTTCCACTGCTCATAGCAGTGCTCGAACTCCGATACTGGAATATAGCCTTCAGCTGGTCGGTTACAGCCGTTTGCAATGTTTTCGACTGTCCCAAAATGAGTTCCCTTGAGGTGATTTTTCAACTTTGGGAAGAGAAAAAAGTCACAAGGACTCAAGTAAGGGCGAATAAGGAGGCTGAGAGGAGCCACAGGAATGTTTTTACTCGGCCAAAAACTCTGTTTATTGAAATTGCTGTGTGACAAGGAGCATTACGAGGGTCGTTTGAAAAGTCCGTGCAAAAATAAAAACTACTTAATTTTTTGGGGTAAACCTTTTTTATTTTTCAAAATAGTCTCATTTTAGGCTTATACACTTCGTCCAACGCTGCTCTAGTTTGTTGATCTCTTCCGAATAATAGGATTTGTCCAAGTCAGAAAAATAGCCATTCGTTTCTGCAATCACCTCCTCGTTTGAATAAAATCTTTTTCCCCCCAGCCATTTCTTCATATTGGGGAACAAATAGTAGTCCGAGGGAGCCAAGTCTGGAGAATAGGGGGGATGTGAAACGAGTTGGAACCCTATTTCCATTAATTTTGCGACCACAACTGCTGAGGTGTGAGCTAGTGCGTTGTCGTGATGGAAAAGGACTTTTTTGTGGGCCAATCGTGGGCGTTTTTCTTGCAGCTCGGTTTTCAAACGGTCCAATAACGATGAATAATATGCACCTATAATAGTTTTACCCTTTTCCAGATAGTCGATGAGGATTATTCCTTGCGAATCCCAAAAGTCAGTCGCCATAATCTTTCCGGCCGAAGGAACGGTCTTCGCCTTTTTTGGCGCTGATTCTCCCTTGGTAACCCATTGTTTAGATTGTTCTTTGGTCTCAGGAGTGTAGTGATGTATCCATGTTTCATCCACAGTGACGAAACGACGCTTAAAGTCCTGCGGATTCTTCTGGAACAGCTGCAAACCGTCCTTGCAACACTTCACACGATTTCGTTTTTGGTCAAGCGTGAGCAATCGCGGCACCCATCTTGCGGATAGCTTTGTCATGTCCAAATGTTGATGCAAAATATTATGTACCCGTTCATTCGAGATGCCCACAGCACTAGCAATCTCACGCACCTTCACTCTTCTGTCATCCATCACCATATCATGGATTTTATCAATGATTTCTGGAGTAGTAACCTCAACAGGGCGTCCAGAACGTTCAGCGTCACTTGTGCCCATATGGCCACTCCGAAAATTTTGAAACCACTTATAAACTGTTCTAATCGAAGGTGCAGAGTCACCATAATGTTTATCAAGCTTCTCTTTAGTCTCCTGAGGCGTTTTGCCTTTCATAAAGTAGTGTTTAATCAACACACGAAATTCTTTTTCGTCCATTTTTTGAAAATCACTCGACTTCCTCGATTCAAACGAATGCCAAACACAAAGAAATAGACCGATCTGACTGAAACTTGGTGTGTGTTCTTCCATGAGATGCTACTAACTAAATATAACCTCGATACGCGCCAGTAGTGTTATCTCTCTGACTTTGCACGGACTTTTCAAACGACCCTCGTATAGTGATGCAACACCCACTTGTTTCGTATTTCTTGAAGAAAACTTACCCTAACTTATCCTAAATTTTGTGTCCCTCTTTGTACAATGAAACCAGCAAAAGGTAGCCTTCATTCAGTCCTTTCTTTGTTTCCTGTACCAAGCTCTTCTCCTCCAATCGGTCTGGCCAAATATTTTCTTCTTTTTTTTATACTAAACTATACTTTGCAAGGATTGTTATTTTATTGGCAATCGTAACTTGTACCGTTAAACCATCAGCACAGAAACATCAATTTTGCTGTACCATCTTAGCGTCAAGATTAAATCCTGATTCACTGCTTCCAGATTAGTTGTGCTATTCGGACTGATAACTTACTTCTCAATTAGATACTCACAGCCTGAAGAAGAATGAAATAACTTATACCACTTCTAACAACTTTTTTACTTTCTTCAAATCAGTAATTTACTTGATTCCGGGATAATCTCTTCATCTTCTGAAGATAATTTAAACCAATGAATTATCAACTGAAAACTTTATAATTTTTTTTCCTTTTCAATAGTTAACCGCCATGTTAAAAATTTATACGACACGAACACTATCAAATACATGTTATTTTATTTAGATCAATACGCCAAAAGTTTACCGGTCACTCAAAAGTAATTTTGGAAATATATTCGTTTAAATTAAACAAACTTGCATTCAAATTTTTACGCAATGAAAAGGCCCATGTGATTTATAAATTTCTAAAAGGCCTTTAATTAGTGAAAAATGAAAAATTGTTATTTTTAATTTGTAAACTATCAGGAGATAAGTGACAAGGAGATTCGTTCTCGAAACAAGTATGTATGTATATTAATTTTATTCATGGATCACAAAGCACCAGTAAACAATTGGTAGCATTTACAAGTCTGATGTAGATAATTTCGTGTAAATAATCATTAGGAATTCGTAAAAGCTGAATCAGATAGGTTTATTTTCATCTAGACTTTCTGTTAAGGGTTGATTTTCAATTTCAACTACCTGATAGCCAGGATCGATACATTTCGTAATCATTTATCTTCTGAAAATTGCCTGCTAACTGAAGATGACTTTTCCAGACAGCTTCTTAATGTCCAGAACAAGCTGGAGTACATCAGACTGGGGATGAATACGTGTAAGAATTACCATTGAAGGCTAATGTAAAGAATAGTTACCCGATGGTGTGGCCTGTTTATTTTTAGGGCATGCGCAGTACAGCGCACTTACCGTTGAGTTTTTAAACTACTTCCCGCCAACGAACTGTTTCGGATTGTGCGAATTTCGTAACTCTTATTTTTCGCGCGCATGCGCAGTACACTTACTGCATAGTAACTGCTTCCTTTTTAATGTATTATCAGTTCCCGCCAGTGCCCTGTTTGTGACTTGAGGTGCCTTTTTTTTGTAACTTTATGAGCATGAGCGTTTTAAATTTGCAGTTTTTTTTTAAATTAAAGCATGATTGTAGTGTGAGTGAGGATGGAGTAATGAATGTTATAAAATTTTGTATGGATGTTGGTTTGATCAGTAGGAGATATGTATGTCCGAAGTGTGGATGTGATATGAAAATAACAAAAAAAAATAGTGCGATTGATAAGTATGGTTGGAGGTGCCGAGGCTATTCGACCCCGCCAAGTATACCCTCCTCAGGAAAAGGACTCCACAGAATAAGGTAAGTTTCTTTTGTGTTGTTCTTTGTAATTATTGTAATGAATCTTGTGACTCAAATTAAAAAAATTGAGGGTGATTAGGTAGGTTAGGAGGGGGTGGGGGGGGGCGAAGCCCCCATTAAGAAATAAATAAATCAGGGGGTGTGGGGGCAAAGCCTTCACATAAAGGGGGGTTTAAATAAAATTATCAATCTTAAATAAATAAATCGAAGTGATTCTGATTCGCTGTTACCATATAACCCGCCAGATTTAAATGTAAATATAAAATAAATAGTTTTATATTTATATTTGAATATGGCGGGTTCTATAGTAACAGCAAATCAGAATCACTTCGAATTAGGCCACACCCCCGGGTAACTATTCTTTACATTTACCAAATTGAAAAATAACAACATCGAAAATCTACCCCAATTGTAGTAATTACTTTATCAATGATTAAGAGCCGTAAAAAAATTAAAAATCGTTTTATAGCTCATTAACTTGATTGAAAGATTATTTTAAGGTATAATTGAACCCTATCCCAACCTACCGGCAAAGTAGAAAGTTTACGTATGTTCCATCCCCTCCAAGTAGCTGCTAATTTCAACACAAATTACCAGTGAATAAATTACTTAATTAAACTTAATAAATAATCTTGCAAATTACCACAGCATCAAAGAATGTATGCAATGCTTGAGCTATGCTGCACGTGCGTGTTAGTATGTCCCGTATACGAACAGTATTCATGATGACACTTCAAAGATTGCTGCAGAACACACATATATATATATATATAAGTAATGCCAGGGAGTCATAACACAATTGTGTAACACCGCCTACTGTATACTCTACATTACTATCTTTAACAAAAACTTACAGTTTAAAATGTTAAGTATAAGGGTTGATTAAACGCCAAAAGGTACACAAATCAGCTAGTACCCAACATTTCATTAATACTTCATTGATATTATTTTAAGTAATTTTACTACATTAATTTTCATTAATATTTTTTTGAATTTATTAGATGTTTCACAGACCCTTATGCTGGCCATTTTAATCTACAAAATATTTGTTCAAGTAGAACACCATTTAACTTAGATTGACTGTAATAAGATAAATAAGATATGCATATTTTTATGACAGCTAACATAATTATTCCAGTATTTTACTATAAGTAAAATTAGAGGGACTAAATTAAATTACAATTGAGAAATGAATAATTATTGCTGAATAATTTACTTGATATTACCTACGCGTTATTTGTGCTCACAAATACTTCGGAAAGACGAATTCTAGACTGAAATATTGTTTTAAATCCGTGATTCAAATTTAAATAATAGCCGACTCTGCCTTTGTCTTTTTTTACTTTAACGTGCATGTACATACATACGATATATGTGACTATTCAGAATAAAGAGCATAATAAAGATAAATCAGAAGAATAATTTGGAATAAAGCTAAAATAAAGTACCTATTTAATTACGAAAATATAATATACATTTTATCATAATTATAACAAAAAAATAAAATATTATGAATGAACAAAGGGAAGGGATTAGCTATGCGGTTAGCATATTGGATTCCCACGTGGAGGTTCCGGGTTCGAATCCAGCTGCTGACCCTTAGATTTTCTCTTTCTAAGAGCTTCTTACAGCTCACTGTCCGGGTGATGGACAGAGTTGTCTGTAACGAGAGAACACTGTCCGGAGGCTGGCAGTGCACTGAAAAAAGCTGCGAGCGCCAGTAACCGCAGATTTTTGAAGTTGTTGAAGCGACTTAAATCATAAAAAAAAAGAAAATGAATGAACTGGCCAGCATAAGGGTCTGTGAAACATCTAATAAATTCAAAAAAATATTAATGAAAATTAATGTAGTAAAATTACTTAAAATAATATCAATGAAGTATTAATGAAATGTTGGGTACTAGCTGATTTGTGTACCTTTTGGCGTTTAATCAACCCTTATACTTAACATTTTAAACTGTAAGTTTTTGTTAAAGAGATTTTTGTACCTTTTGGACAGATTTTCTTTTTTGTATGTTTTGCAAAGTTACATATCTGCTTTACAGATTTTATTAAAATTGGGAATAATAAATTTAATTTTATCATTATAACCTGAAAAGGTGTTAAGTCGGAGTTACTACCACTGGACAGATCTTTTTAAAGAATGATTATAGTTGCGGTCCCCAAGCCATCCTCAATAACAATTTTTTTGAGAAAGCGTTTTGAATAAAATAGGAAGGTAATTTGTACGTAAATAGCAAAATTAAACTGCGATTTCAGTACTTCCCTTTAAGAGGAGTAAGAAAAATAAACTGCGATTACAGTACTTCTCCCAAAGAGGCAAAGATTTTGAATCGAACTACAATTCATTGATGAAAATCGGTTCACTCATTGAAAATTTTAACGATTGCAATACTTCCTCTTAGTAGGTGTAAGAGCATGATGGCACTTCACAGCCACGTAGAGGAGCTTTAACCACTTCTTCTTACTAAATTTTATCAAAATCGGACTAACCGTTATAGAAATATTGGTAATAATAGTTTTAGAAAGGGCCTTACTTGGGTGGGGCAAACTCCCCTCCTTATGAGGCACAGCGTCGAGACTTTTAAAGTGCAAATCTGTACAAAATTTCGATTCGAATGACACTTTATTCATGAAAATCGGTTCACGTTTCGATAATTTGAAACGATTGCTATACTTCCCCTTTACAAGTGTAAGAGCAGATCGTCGCTTTAATGTTACGTAGGGGAGCCCTAACCCTGTCATCCTACCAAATTTTATCAAAATCGGGCTAAGATTTGCAGAGTAATTAATGATAATAATTTTGGAGGGGGCCTTACATAAAGGGGGCTAACTCCTCTCCCATTCGATGTGCAGCATCGAGACCCCCAAAAGGCACATCTACATAACATTCCGACTCGAATGACACCTCATTCATGAAAATCGGTTCACGCGTTTAGGCGCTACGTTGTTTACAAAAAAGGTAACAACAACAAGAAGAAGAAGAAGAAGAAGAAGAAGAAGAAGAAGAAGAACAAGAACAAGAACAATTTTTGAAAATGCCGTTTTTGCTCATTTTCAGCATCTTTTTTCTCAATATCTATCAAATCTAGGCTGTTGCAAAAAAATTACAGTTATAAAGGAGGGTTTGGAGTAAGATTTAAAGAAAATTTGGGAATTTTATCTTTTATAGAAAAAGAGAAAAAAATTGTCAAAGTTGGGTGTTTTTCAACGTTACGCTTTTTCGTGCAGTTTTTGATGATCAACCCTTATACAACTGTCCTACCGGACAGTTTTAATAACAATAACTAGGTGTATTATAACCAGTGTCTAGCCTCTCTCACTTCATTCACGTAGTCCACGTTAGTTATGAATACATTAGTCATGTTTTCTTTCTCACTCTTTAGATCTTGAATTCAAGGCGAGCTTGAAATACCTGAATCAGGTTGTGGAAGTGATTTCAATTGCTAAATATTCCATGATTAAAAGAGAACCATAATTTAGTTTCTTATTTTTAATGTCAAAGTTCATTATTAGGTAAAAATTAAATGTATTTTATAATATTTATACTTTTTACTTCCTCAAGGAAGTTGTAATTATTAATTCGGTCAAGGTAATCGTTTCTCCTAGTTAGCTACTTTTTCGTATGGAATTTCCAAATTCCGCACCTGTTTTTTTGCTTTTGTTTTTTAATAAAGGCAATTTTAGTTTAATTGATTTTCTAAATCGTTAGTCCTTAAATTATTAGGGTTTTTTTCGCAATGTCAGAGTTTTTTTTAAAAAAAAAAATATTTGTTTTTGGGTTTAGAATTCTTCTCTTTAAACTTACTATCGATATTTCAGAGTCAATTGTGGAGCAGCCGACTCTGATATCCATCTAGCTCGAGCTGGTGTTCCTCAGGGCAGTGTCCTAGGTCCTCTTCTTTACTCCTTATACACAGCAGATATACCTCAACATCCAAATACCATCCTTTCCACCTTTGCTGACGATACTGCAATCTTATCTGCTCATTCCGATCCTCTTATCGCTACACGAACTCTTCAAACACACATCAACCACTTACAGGACTGGCTTAACAAATGGCGAATCAAAACTAACGTTACGAAATCAAAGTTTATAGTATTTACTCTCAGTCGGAAAATCCTACCTCTCATCATCTTGAACCAAACTCCTATACCAACTGTGGACAAAGTACGCTACCTTGGACTATACCTAGACAAACGGTTGACATGGAATCCCCCATATTAGACTGAAAAGACAAGAAACTAACCAACGCTACAAAACCTCTCGCCAGACTACTTGACAAACGATCTAAACTTAACCAACATAACAAAAGACTCTTATATCTACTGTTACTGCGACCTATTTGATCATATGGCATCGAAGTATGGGGATCGACTAAGCGTTCCAACTCACTACGCCTCGAATATATAATTGAAAAAGTAATTTTGAAAGATGGTTTATTCTCGATTCAAGATTGCTTTAATGCAAACATTGTCCTCCCAAACTGTGGGGCGCGAGGCAATCTTCACAAAGGGAGGTCGTGAAACTTTAGTTTAAAATTGTATTTTTTAAACACAAACGAGACACAAAATTATTAAATATTTCGTGTTAAAAAGTTTATAGTCTAATTAGACTATAAAATTAAGAAGGATCGTTAAGAGACATTAGTATACATATAGTACGATATATTCTATGAAATATGCCTCCTAGAGAACCCCTATTACACACTATGGATATTTTTTTAATATTACACACTATAGATTATGGATAATTAGGTAAAATATTTTTATGCACTTTAAAAAAAAAAAAATTAATGTCACCGTTTTGTAATCCATTTAATTAGTTGTAAAGAGATTAGAAGTATTTAAGAGGATTTATTTTTGGATGTTGCAAGTGATAAGATGTTTACCGCTTTCAAGTGGTAAGCTGTAAGCTAAGGGTATACTTAATCGTAACATGGGCAACGTAAGCTGCAGCTATGATTGTTCATTTTTCTTCAGTCGAGCAACAGTTAGCTGTGCTGTTTAGACGCTATTCAGCTAGGATTGTTCTTCAGGTGCCTATTTCCCATAGTGGTTGGTGAAGAGAATTACTTGAATACTAATTCTCTTACTGTTTCTCTTTTCTGCTACTACTCAGATCATTCTTTTCTTCCAAAATATAGCCTGAGATTCATGTTTCGGTCTTTTGAACGAATTTTGGGCATCCACTTTCCTACTTCTTAATAAGTAAAGTAAACATGTTACCTAAGGTAAAACCACAAGGTTTAATGGAACCGTTATTTCCCTACCATGTTAGGTGGCATTTCTGTAAAAAAATTTCCTATCCAGTCCCAATACGCTTTTGTAGAGCCCAAGTTATAGAAGTTTTGAATCCACAAAGAGCAGGAGACTTCGCAAATGTTACCCCATTTCATTCTGTTAAGTCCATTTTGCTCTGGAGAAGTTTCCAGGATATCATTTTGATCCTTTAATTGCTACCAACTACTTTTTCTTCACAATACCTCCTTGCTATCTTTTGAACAAGTTACTTTCGAAGGTCTTGTTGGGACAATTAGTACAACAGTTTTAAAAGTTAAACCTTATTGTCAATGCGCTGCTTGTGATCTACTTCATTTTGCCCTTTAATGCCAAAACTTGTAGAACTTTTGTCCTCTTAATAATTAAGTACTTTAATATTTAAATTCTGGATGAGATTTTAATCTGCAAAAACACTCTGTTCGCAGTCCATTCGTACTAAATTAAAAAAGGAAAGTAAATTATTATTATTAAGTGTTAAATAATGGTGTATTTTCTACAAAATTTGTTGCTAGTTTTGAGATATTTGTGTCTCATACTTTTATACAACAAATAGCGTAATGAACTGCGATTTTTTTTAAATTTTAAAACTAAAAATTGAGCACCTATTATAATGCTTTAGTTTTAATTAATTATTTTCTTTATGATTACTTTATTAATTTTTTCTTTTCTTTTTTTTTCCTTTGTGTGCTGCCGTCATCATGAAGAAAGAGGATGCGGTAAGTGAATTTCAATTTTTCAAAAATTTAAAAAAGTTTCAGTTAATTATTAATTAGTTATATTAATATTAAATTATAAAAGTTACAAATTTCTTCCTGGAGAATTAATATTGATTAGTTTTGTTTCATTTTCTTGATTTATTATTATTATTTATGTGCATGTAACGAAAAATTATTTATTTCAATTATACAGGGTGTTCATTTTAAGACGGCTCAAATGCATTTCATGCTTAAACGGTTAATCTGAGCAAAAAAAAAATGGTAGAGGAAAAAAATTTGTTGCCCGTCACCTCTAGTTTCAGAATATGTGACTCGATTTTAGATCCAAAAGTGAGGGTTCGCAGTTGACCCCCATTTTCATATACACAGTTTTTAAAGAGTATAAAAAGTTATGAAAGAAACCGGAAAACGCAATTCGGTATCTTCAAAATTAAAGGTGCTAGGCCATTTCAAAATCTGGTATTTATTAATCATATTTCAATTTTTTAACTTGTTATCAAAGAGAAAGAAGAGCACGCGATAGGTCATTTTTATGTATTTTTTTCATCCCCTTTCTACTACTGCCAAGGCAGTAAAGCTAGTATTTTTCTTAATATCGGGAAATAAGTCGTTCTCCGAGTGATTTTCTAAGAAAAATCAAATGTTAAGCTGGTTTTGAGATTTGAATTTGTAGATTAGCTCAGTGAGCAATTGCTTGCAGCGACATAACTCAGGGAATATTGTTGGTTCTATCTGCTAGAAAAGTATAGATTTTATACAAATTTGTCAATTTGTCAGTCTCATCTACGAGATAAGAGCAAAAAGCGCATCGTATGAGGTGTTTCCCTCATACTTCTACCATTGTCTAGCCTAGATCCCTCATAATTCCACCATTGTCTAGCCTAGATCCCTCATAATTCTACCATTGTCTAGCCTAGATCCCTCATAATTCTACCATTGTCTAGCCTAGATCCCTCATAATTCTACCATTGTTTCGCCTAGATCCCTCATAATTCTACCATTGTCTAGCCAAGATCTCTCATAATTCTACCATTGTCTAGCCTAGAGCTCTAGTCACTCTTAGAGAACAGAAGAGAAGGCGTCATATTATTTTGGAAAATACTTTTTTTTTTCTTCAAAACCTCCTTCTTGAAAAAACTTCTATATCTTCTGTCTTCGTAACACCAGAACCTTTTTATGGATCATGTTATCCTTGATCGAGCCTCTTACTACAGCTATCACTGTAGGATATATCTAATCTCCATCACACATTACAGGGTATTACCCTTGGCTATTTGCGTGTACCAATCTTCACAGCTTGGCAACTCATCTTTCTTGACAATAATCTTGAAGACCGTCCCCGCCAGCTCAACTCTTTACAGCCTGATCTCACTTGTAATCACATATAGCCCATCTATTCTCTCCATAATCGCATCCCGAACTCCCTAATTAGCTCGGCTTTGTCTACTATGCATTCGCAACCACAATTCATCTTCATTACGAATATTTTGTTCTTCAAGTGTACAAGTAACAAATGACCATTGGTGAAATACGTGTTTATTGGACTTGATATGTTTCGTCAATTTGTCTAGAATTTATTTACGTGTTATTTGCACTTATAACAGCTTCCCTTTAAATTAATTTGCATAATTATTTACTCTTCTTATACATTTATTTAAAAGATAACAGAATTAAATAAATAAACGAAAGTTAGTGTTTAACGTAAATGTGACTCATAATCAGTTGTTAAAGAGTAACCATCCCACTCTGTTGATAACTGTGTAAATAAAAAAAGAGAAAAAGAGGGGACGAGATAGATGTTTATCTTGTTAGAGTTGTAAAACACAATCATTTATCATTTAAAAAAAAAAAATGCAATTCAATGCTGCATGTTTTTAATTGATAAAACTGAATTAAGTTAATGATATTATTTTAAATAGTTAATTTCAAGTTACTGTGAGAAAATATTGTTAATTGTTTGTTATTTACTATAAACAAACATAGTAATTTGATTTAAGGATAAACCAAAAAAAATGGTTGTCTGAAAACTTGCGTAAATATACGCGATACATTGAATAAAAAAGGCTGTATTAGTTAGTTACTAATCTTATATTGAGTGCGTCATTGTTGAGGCTAAAAAATGACATTACAGGCTTTCAAATAATGTCAAATTTTTGCGTCCTCTTACTGTGTTTAAGGAGAAGCATTGCGATCGGGTCTAGTACCAAGTTTATACCAGAAATATCGTGTTAAGAAAAATAGTGTTCCCTCAAGTTAGTTACTAATTAGGATCTTTCGCATCTCTCACGATACGCATGTAGTGTCTTTCTATGGCTCATGAAGTCAGTATAACTTAAAAAAAAATAAAATCGTGGTTTCAAATTGTTTTCTGATTTAGGTAGAGATCTCCTTGAAGGTGTTAGTAAGATCCAAGCATCTTCTCTGTACGAGATCCATGGTTCTACTCAAGAATCGTTTTTGACCTTATCTTTCCTAAAATGCCAGAGGTCTAATCATATATTACAGTCTAGCAACGGCAGCAAGCAGAAAAGCCATTTCCATCTTTGATTGATACAAAGGAGCTCATTTTTTCGCTTTAAAGTAAATCATCTCTACCCTGTGAAGGAGAACAATAATGTGGTAAAAATCCCTTCAAGTTCTTATAAGAAAAACCTCGCCTTTCTAGAGTTTCTCATTGGAGGTTCTTGTGCATCTTTTCCTCTTCTTTTGTCACCATCTCCACAAGGACTGAACCCAATAACAACAGGAAAACAGACTAAGTAGACATAAGTCCTGATTTATCCGGCATGGGAAATCCTAGATCGGGCCTCTACACCACGCGACTACTTACTGGAAAAACCAGGCAAACCATTTTCTTGTCCAGTAGAGTCTTAGTAGATAAGACTTGGATGAAGCATTCAGGCCCAGCGCGAAAGCTCCAAGAGTCTTAAGTTGAAGTCGATCAAGATTCCCTCTCAGATCTTCGCCACCGGACAGAGTGCTCATCTCCTCGGCTAGTGTCGGGTCGCCCAACGACCTTATTCATCATTAGATAGTAATATAACCCAGTCCAGAAATCTATCTACAATTAATTTATTATCTATCTATATTAATTTCCAGCTACCTGAAACTTAAAGGCGGTTTGAGTAGCTACGAGGGTCGTTTGAAAAGTCCGTGCAAAGTCAGAGAGATAGCACCACTGGCGCGTATCGAGGTTATGTTTAGTTAGTAGCACCTCTTGGAAGAACACACACCAAGTTTCAGCCAGATCGGTCAATTTATTTGTGTTTGGCATTCGTTTGAATCGAGGAAGTCGAGTGATTTTCAAAAAATGGACGAAAAAGAATTTCGTGTGTTGATTAAACACTACTTTATGAAAGGCAAAACGCCTGAGGAGACTAAAGAGAAGCTTGATAAACATTATGGTGACTCTGCACCTTCGATTAGAACAGTTTATAAGTGGTTTCAAAATTTTCGGAGTGGCCATATGGGCACAAGTGACGCTAAACGTTCTGGACGCCCTGTTGAGGTTACTACTCCAGAAATCATTGATAAAATCCATGATATGGTGATGGATGACAGAAGAGTGAAGGTGCGTGAGATTGCTAGTGCTGTGGGCATCTCGAATGAACGGGTACATAATATTTTGCATCAACATTTGGACATGACAAAGCTATCCGCAAGATGGGTGCCGCGATTGCTCACGCTTGACCAAAAACGAAATCGTGTGAAGTGTTGCAAGGACGGTTAGCAGCTGTTCCAGAAGAATCCGCAGGACTTTAAGCGTCGTTTCGTCACTGTGGATGAAACATGGATACATCACTACACTCCTGAGACCAAAGAACAATCTAAACAATGGGCTACCAAGGGGAAATCTGCGCCAAAAAAGTAAAACTCGTTTCACATCCCCCCTATTCTCCAGACTTGGCTCCCTCGGAGTACTATTTGTTCCCCAATATGAAGAAATGGCTGGCGGGAAAAAGATTTTATTCAAACGAGGAGGTGATTGCAGAAACGAATGACTATTTTTCAGACTTGGACAAATCCTATTATTCGGAAGGGATCAACAAACTAGAGCAGCGTTGGACGAAGTGTATAAGCCTAAAAGGAGACTATGTTGAAAAATAAAAAAGGTTTACCCCAAAAAATTAAGTTGTTTTTATTTTTGCACGGACTTTTCAAATGACCCTCGTACATCACGTCACAAATTACTAACAAAAGCTATGTGGCTTTTTTCTTCCTAAAAATACTTGGTAAGTTCTCTTCGAAATGCATTTCATTCTCTGCTAAATTAACTAACGTATCTGTATAATTTCAGTCTGTATCTAAAATTTGAAATTAGAATTAGGATTTGGTTGGCAAATATTGAGACAAAATTAGACCCAATTTCTTTTTGATCGAATTAGATAAAGTTATCAGAAAGATAAGGTTATTTTGTTTTGTTCCCCATCTTTGGAAGCGCTAGTGTTATTCAAATGATATTGATGATGATATTTCCTGGTCGAATAATAAAAAAAGTGAGCCATCATCGTTCCTGTTTTAGAAGGATGCCAGGATATTAAATAAAAGAATAGTTTGTATTTTATTTTACTCCAATTCGCTTTAATGATTTATTTTATTCTTATACCAGATGTTTCACAGGGAAAATCTTTTTATTTTTCCTTTTTCTCTTTTTGTGTTAGTTTTATTCTATTTGATAATTTACACGCTAAAAGATAATAAAATTTACATACTCATTAATTTTAATTTTTATATTAATATATTATTATTATATTGAGAATAATAAATGACCTCGTTCTAAAAATAACTACAAAAATTATTATTTTTCTGTTTTCCATACATTCGGCCATTTTTATTTTAATAAAAACATAATAATAATAATAATAATATTCTAAAGTTTTCAATCTTATTAGAGTTATTGCGATTACATCATTCTTTAAAAGTTATAAAAAAAAAAATATATATATACAGGGTGTCCCAAGCTATATGGATACAGGGTGTCCCAAGCTATATGGATAACGACTTTTTCTCGGAAACTAAGATAGCTAGAAAAAAACTAAAAAATACGTGTTCCCTTAGTTTTTTGTTAGGAATCCAAATTTACTTTGTAAATTTTTTTCGGTGCTTCCAGAAGCGAGATACAGGCACCAATTTCATTTTTTCAAACGGGAAGGTGCGGTTTTTATTTCAGAAATAGATTCCTCTATTTTTTTAAAGAAAAATTTACTTTTACGGTTTTTTTCTGTAAGCGATATTTTAGAAGTTATGAATGAAAATATGATTCTTATAAGAAACGTCAAAATGATAATATTATAACGGTTTTTTTGATTGAATAAGAAGAAAAGTACTATTTTATTATAAATTTTACTCCTCATTAATATTACAGATCATGCTCGAAATGGCCTCCACCATTAGAGATGCATAGACATGCTCTTTCCTGCCAATTGTCCCTTACTGCCAAAGAAATAGATTCGGCTTTAGCCGAGTTACAGGCACACTGTTATTCTCTGCTTTAGTAAGAGGATGCAATACCGGCTTGATTCTGGTATCCCCAAAAGAAATAGTCCATAGGTGTCAAATCCGGTGAACGAGGTGGCCACTGAATAGCTCGATATGATACCATCAGGCATGTAAAGAGCTATCTCGACAGGCAATTTGATGGGCGTGTTGTATCGACACGGGGGGCGATTCGGTGGCCACCTCTCTCACTGGATTTGACACCTATGGACTATTTCCTTTGGGGATACCCGAAAAACAAGGTGATTATTCTTAACTTTTTTCTTTCTTTACTTATTTCTGCTTTTCTAAATCTAGCTGTGTCAGAATCAAGTCGGGATTGCATCTGTAGATGTACTAAAGCAGAGAATAATAGATACCTTCAACTGTAATATTAATGAGGAGTAAAATTTATAATAAAATAGTACTTTTCTTCTTATTCAATCAAAAAACCGTTAAATATTATCATTTTGACATTTCTTATAAGAATCATGTTATCATTAATAACTTCTAAAATATCGCTCACAGAAAAAAACCGTTCCAGTAAATTTTTCTTTAAAAAAAAATAGAGGAATCTATTTCTGAAATAAAAACTGCACCTTCCTATTTGAAAAAATGAAGTTGGTGCCTGTATCTCGCTTCTGGAGGCACCGAAAAAAATTTACAAAGTAAATTTGGATTTCTAACAAAAAACTAAGGTGACACGTATTTTTTAGTTTTTTTTCTAGCTATCTTAGTTTCCGAGAAAAAGTCGTTATCCATATAGCTTGGGACACCCTGTATATATATATAAAACTAATTTTCTTCATTTTTAAAGAGAAAAGTTAGGTTCGGAAAACTCTTACGACTCTCAGTTTATTTCTCATAGTTGCAAGGATTTTCAGCAAATTAGAAATGTTAGCGTTATATTTAATTAACAATAATAATAATACATTGATCGTAAAGCCCAAATAAAACCCATGTTTCTTAAAAAAGTATCTTGGATATTTCCATTTCTGGTCACTCCAAATACCTTCAAACACGGATTTTGTTTACATTCTTTTAATCTAAGGACAGAATCCTTTGCGCCCTTCCGCTATCCTTTTGCTAATTATTAGCTGAAAAAGTCTCTCTCTAAAACTTGTGTATAACAGCCGAAACAATTTTCTCAAATAAATCTATTTTGATTCTTACATTTCTGTAAGTTTTTAACTTTGAGAGTATTTTACAAGTTCCAATTGAAGGATGAATGGCAATGGGAGTTCAAGATAAAGAGAGCTAATCTGATAAAATTTTCAATCAGTAATCCTAAGTAATCCCAACACTAGAACACAGTGCACTACAAATCATTGTGCATATAAATGTATTCATCATATATTTTATAAGAAAGTTAGTAAATTACGACGTAATCATTGCAGTAATAAAAGAGGAGGATAATTTTACTCTTTCAGCTGCTTGTTTTAGGTTAGTCTGCGACAAGGCAGACATCAGGAATCAGTTACTTTCAATTCAGACATCAATGACTCATCAGTTCATCTCTTTTTTTTCATTATATTTCTAATAATAATGGTCCCGATCCGAATTCCGAATAGATCTGAGTAAATACGAACTTGTTTTTTGTATTAATTTACTTTCATTACAATTTGATTACCTTTATCATGGTTACAGTTACTTAATATTAGTTCATCATTACTAAAACAATCTATCATAGTTTTGGCGTAAATTTCAAAATTAAACTAAGAACTTCTAAAAAAATACGTAAAACAATTTCAAAAAAAACTGTTTTTCTCTAACGTCGCGTTCTGTACAAAAAAGAAAAGTAAATAACTTTAGATCAATTGATGAATAAGAACAGAGAGTAAAAAAAGGCACCATCTTTGCTTGATGACTCGCACAAACACACATATATCCGGCCTGAATGAGAGCGGTTTAACTAGAAATAAGTATTAGTCATTCATTGAATGGGGTAGTTGGAGTTGATTGCTGACATTCAGCGCTAGTTAAAATGCGCTCAGTGTGCGTTATACATGCATATATGTAACTTAACTCGTGTGAAACGCAAGTATTCTGAATAAATTTGTGGTTTAGTTTCGTACAGTCTTTGCTGCAGAAAATCTATTGATTTTTAAATATTAAATCCATCAAATGTTAAGCAGGAATTTAATCATGTAATGATGAATTGTATAAAAGATTGGTTTCCATAATTAGCTTGTTCCGTTTTGTGATCTCTAATGATATTCTTTAAACTTGATGTGGATTAATCGATTTAAGAACACCCCATTTTTATTTTTGAATGATTTTTCCGAGAGGAGAAGGTTCGCTCAGCTATTAATGCAAGAGACTTTCTCGCCAAGAGCTCGGGTTCTTTGCCCGTGCTACCTGTCTTTAGATTCTCTCTCTCTCTACACCTAGAAGTCTCTTAGGGTGCGTTCCACTAAGCGATCACAACGATCAAAATATACCTTCAGCCGTTCCACATGTCGACCGCGGTCGTAGTGGTCGTGGCGAAAACATCACTAATGACGTCATTATTTTTGCCCCACCTTAAGAGCTGGGTCAAAGTGGGCGTTCAGAAATTTGGCGCTATTTTTTAAAGAAAAGATTATTACACTTTGATAGTTGAATAATACGTGGCCTAAGTTTTCGTTTTTTACTATTGCGATTTTGTAAAATTGCATTCCACTTTTCATCGGAACTAGATGAAGAACTTTCTAAAGCATTATTACGTTGCATTAATAAATATCCTGCTGTTGCCATAAAAGACATTTTAATTTTATTTAAACGTAAATTTTATAAATACTCCACGAAAATGTAATATAAAAATTGAATTATATATATATTTAATATAAGTCAACTTTACCAATAATTAATAAAGTTTATTATAACTGCTTATAAACGGGGTTAAAATTGAAAAAAACAATCTCTTCAAGCTTCTGACTTATTTTCGAGGTCGCCATTTGTAATGTTTACATGAACGGTTAAAACGCCCCATAGTCCATTTCACTTCGAGTTTTCGATTGATTATAACGCTCGCAAGCAAGTGGAACTGGCAAAACCGCGTCCTAAGCGTGATCGTTGTGAACGCTTAGTGGAATGCACCCTTAGAGTTCACTTTCCTTTTGTGGATTAGTGTGTAATAAGAAAACTCAGTCCGGAGGTAGGCAGTGATCTAGGAAAAGATTTTATGGATGACTAGTGTTCTCAGATTTGTGGCTTAAATTATAGTAAAGGAAAAGTGATTTCTGGGTCAATCTTAGTTTTTGGCAAATGTCTGAACTCTTGTCATGGTAAATATTCGTTTCGCTACCTTGTTGTGATAATTGGAAATTATTTTTGGCCAGAATATTTAACCTTCGCTTCATGAGCGTTCATATCAGATTCTTTTCTTCCTAGACTTTCAGTCGTAAACAAGTCTTTCAAACACAGACTTAATTCCATGAAGTTTCTGCCTCTTTCAGACAATAGTACGAAGGCTTTTGCGATACAATTAGTGGCCAGCAACTAATAATGATTGATAGTACTTTTGATAGTCTATAATCAATAGTCTATATAGAGGGATTTCTTTTGCTGATGCTGTTTCAAAGCTATTTACTGGACTCTTATTACAAAGACTGGAAAACTGGTGTGACCTCAATAATATCTTATGTGAAGAACAGGCAGGTTTTAGGAAAAGCTACTCCACCGTAGATAATATATTTAATTTATTTAACATAATTAAGCTAACTCTGTCCGAAAAAGGTAAGAAGGTCTATTGTTTTTTTGTTGATTACAGCAGTGCTTTCGATTCACCGGTCCGAGAATCACTTTATTTTAAATTGTATAATTATGGGATTTCAACAAAATTTATTAATACAATTAAGGGTTTGTATTCTAATACTAGGTCCGCGGTGTGGGTTAAGGAAGGAGTTACAGAAACCTTTACAACAAAATTGGGATTGAAACAAGGATGTCTCCTTTCTCCAATCCTCTTCTCATTATATATAAATGACCTTCCTGATATCCTTGGGGGCGGAATTTATATTGATGATCTAAATGTTAGGTGTCTCATGTACGCGGACGACCTGGTGCTGATCAGTTCGGACCCCACTGCCTTGCAAGATATGATAAATAATTTATATGCATATTCCTCTAAATGGAATTTAAAAGTTAATTTGTTAAAATCAAAAATTATGATTTTTAGAAATGGGGGCAGATTAGCGAGGAATGAAAAATGGTTTTGGGAGGGAAGCAGTATTGAAATAGTAAACTATTACAAATACCTCGGTATGGGGGTCACTCCGCAGCTTAGATTGGGCCGGCATTTTCAGGAGAAGTTGTCCACCTCTAAATACGGCATTAACTGTACGTGGAATAAATATATCGGTGTAAATGATATCCCAATATCGGCAAAGTATACCTTATTTAGAGCAGTGTCACGGTCAGTTATTTGTTATGGAGCCCAAATATGGGGATTCGAAGAGTATGCGGCGGTGGAAAAATTACAGCGCTATTTTATAAAGAAGCTTTTCGCCTTGCCCCAGCGTACCCCAAATTACATGCTTTTTTTGGAAACGGGATTAAAGTCTATGTATGCTTATACCCTGCGACTGCACGTTATATACATAATAAAAACTTTAAAACGCGTGAATTCCAGGCTTACGAAACAAATAGCCAATAAAGTGATGGAAAGGAAATTGTATTGGTACAGGACGTGGCTGGACCTCGCTGGGAAGTTCGACAGCGATATAGAAATAGTACGCGGTAATGTCCAGGAACTGTCCGTCAGAATGGGTAGGATTGTGGAGCTGGTGGGTCGTGGTCATAGTGAGGAAATGATGGCGTTGGCATCCCGTTCGGAACGCTACAGTCTTTATAAAGAGCTGCTCTCATGTGTAGATTATGAGTCATACATTTCAGATGAGCAGAAGCTATCAACAATGAGGTTAGTGTTCCGGACGAGATGTCATATGCTGGGTCTAAACTATAGACCATGGTCCACTGAAGCCAACTGGGATTGTACCTTGTGCAACTTAAAAGCTAAAGAGGATACTCTCCATTTTCTGGCCGTCTGTCCAATTCTTGCCGAATATAGAATGAGGTATTTTGGGAAGGTTCAACTGTCCAAAGAAGACCTAATAGAATACTTAAACGGGAAGGATTGGGATAGACTTTGTGGGTATGTGAGGGCTGCATCCACATACAGAGATTTTCTGGTTGCCCAGTACAATGGATAAAAATATGTATATATATAGTGTAAATATGTTATTATTATTAATATTGATTTATTATTATTCTCCCTAGGTCTCATTTTATGTTTGAATTGTTATAAGATAATTTGAGTTGTTTTTATTTATTTATTTATTTTTTTTATTATTTATATTCTGTAAGTTAAAGACTAACTAGGCAGACGGACGTATGTCCATTGTCTAAAGTGTATTTTTCATTTTATTTTAGTATGGATTGTATAATGTTCTGTTCCAATAAACACTTATTATTATTATTATTATTATTATTATTGATAGTCTATAATCTAAGGTTTCCGCCGCCCCATTTCTGCACCCTTGCTTGGAGGATTGCATTATTAGAACTGGTCATAGAAAAGTTCAGGATTCGAGGAAAGGTCGTAGTTCACGTTAATATCCCAAAAGAAACATTAAAAATTTAAAACAAATCAACATAAAAAAAAAATTTGACAACTCAAATCAGAGAATTACAGGAAGCGAATGTTCTCAAGTGTGTCGTACAACATTTCTTTTATTATGGAATTAATCCAAATTCAAGAACAGAAATCCAATAAAAGCAATAAGATTTGTTAGTTCGAGTTTTTTGTTTTGTTAATGTAACTGTACGATATAAAACAGGAAAGATAGGATATGATAAAGAAAAGAAATAAATTAGGTAAAACAGTTCGGAAGATCAGAGAGCACGTGGTAAGTTCCAGTAGTAACGGGCCTTGTTTCCGGTAGGAGATATCTTTGTATTTTAAGAAGCTCTATATCATTATAATTGCAACAGCTCTTAGCTGTTAACTTTCTATTTATTCATTAAATTTTAATAAATTTCATTATTATAATTATAATATATTAAACTACAACAATATTATGTTGTTCCAACAACACAATGAGACCTTGGAAGTTACATTTATGTGAATGTAACATCACATTAACTATTCGATTAACTGAATCAATTAACTGATAATTTTTAACTAAGATTTTATTTATGCCTTCAGTTTTTTTGATGTTAATTTTGATAAATGCGATCAACGAAATCAATTTACGAAGCTACTTTGGAAATTTCAATTTTTTAACGCTGAAAGAAAGATTTCATCCTTGGTCAAGACTTTCCTTTTGCTTAAGGATAATAAATAATGCAGTTAACTCAATTTAGAGTGTTTTTGACATGTACAGGTGACAGTTAGGTAGTAGAATATCGTTTTCGTCTTGGTGGACAAGCTCGAGAATAAGATTAGTTTGATTAATTAATGGATAGATGACAAAAAATTGATATATACATAAATATGTTTTGTAAACGGGTTGATTAAAGTGATTGTATTGACTAAAATACATCCTTTGGGCCCTCCGCTGATTCCAGGCGAGCATCCCAATGGATGAACTCCAAGGTTTCCTGTGGTAGAAGGTCAGGGCAACAGTTAGGATAACCATACTCTCTTCAAACTTATTAATTCTTTGACAATACCTTTTCCAGCTTTCTTATCAATCTTTCTCAGAGTAAAAGGAACTAAGGAGAGTCGTGTGTAAAGCAATTCCAGGGCTCTCCAAGCAAGCACCAGGAATTGGGAATAACTACTCCCAGAGGTCGACACAACTCCTTCCTTAAAGTTTCCTCAGTTGTTCTTGTTTAGAGGAACTCCGTATTATAGTGTTTTCCAGTTGTCTAGGAAAGTTCTGTTAAAGAGAGGAGTTCTCATTCAGATAACCACCTCCTGACGCTAATGCATAGCATCCTATTCAGTTATTTCAAAGCTGTTCATCCCAAATTAAAAGTTTTGGAGAGTTTTAAGTTTTTAGGTCAAATTCAGTGTCTCGGCCATTATGTGGAGAGTATGTCTTAGTTCTGCAGATTCCAGTGCGGCTGCTAGATGGACATTGGAGGTGCTTAAAGGTTTTCAATTCTTGACGGTAACTGGGCTTGGGTCCTCGACAGATAGGAACACATTTATAGTATTTGGCCAACTTCGTTGAATTTCAGACCATGCAGAATTATAGAGCAGAAGTTGATGGATGGATGAGTTCGTCCTTACCATTAATGAATATTATCAATATGTCCATTTCTGATTATGAAGACAGAAACAGGCATAACTCTTTATAATGACGACTTCTCGCTTTTCTGAAGGTCTTTTTTAGGTTAAAAGGATACACAGGTTAGGTTACCAAGAAGTAAAGTAAGCGCGAGCTTAACGTCCAACTAGCAAATTAGGTGTCGTTAACGGAGGCGGATAGCAAACTTGCTGTACTATGAATTTTTGTTACACCATTGGATAAAATTGAAAGCGTAAAACTGGAATCCAACGCGAAATACAATTACCCATGGTGCCTTTTACTAAAGTAAAAATAAAGTAAAAACTGAATCAGTCCATTTAGAACAAATTTATCTTGACCATTAAATATTTATGTGTTATGAACTTGACCATATTGGACCCTCAGTTGAAATAAAATACTATTAGCTGGCCATAGCTATCGTCACTCCCGTGATTTGGAAGAATAAAACGTAATATGTATTGGGCTTCTCTAGTTTTAGTTAAGATTGGTAGAGTTTTGAAGTCTGGGGGCAAGCTATTGACCCCTTTAAATCTTTTGTTAACTCCCTAGCATTAAATAGTCTATTCTAATTACGGATCCTCTTGAATTGGAGTTAGCTTTTATCAAGTTAGATAGAAATGTACATGAAAGAGAAATAGAAAGATCTCTGATTTGTCCATAAAATATGAGAAGGTAAACAAAGATATTAGATGTAGGAAAAAAGGTTTAATAAACAGACAAATGTACAACTCATCTTTTCATATTTTTTATTTACTTTCCTACAATATAAATAACCTCTTGAATATTACCTTATTTACATTATATTGTGTAAAAAAGAATAACGTTGATTTCTTGCATATAACAATCTTGATAAGAGAAGTAGTTGAAACAAGGTTGTTAGAGCGGATAGAGAATAGAAATTTAAAAAAAAAAGTTGCTAAGAGTATTTCTCTGAGGATATTTTGAATGAAGATAGTGGATTGGGCACTTATCAAAGAGGCTGTGGTAGTTTTAAAATAGAAATAAATTATAATATAAGTTTGATCGGGCATAAAAGGCATGAAGGTGCTGGCACCATTGTCGCACGGAAGGCAGTAGAACGAATTGGCCCATCAGGACGTCCTGATGTGGCACACCTGGCCACAGCAACTCTCCACTGATCACAGCCTCCGTTCCTTCCTCTGCTTCCTCTTCCATCTTGCGTGTGTATGTATGTTCTTTCTTCTACACTCTTCTGTCAAAAGAACATCTATTGCTGTCTATCCATGGTTAAGGATGTTTCTGCTTCTTTTTTTTCCTTCTACTGCTTCTTCTTCTTTGTCGTCTTCTTTATAATTTTTTTTTTTTTTAAGTGATGTTCGCAGTGAAATGAGAAAGTGTTTCCAGTTGGACATAATGTAATAAAGAGTATATACAGGTCCAGTTAGTAGCTGTTCGCACGTTTCCAGCATCCTCGAGGAGTTCTTTCTTCACTAACCTGTCTCTTGAGATCAATTTCTCCACATTATAACGTAACTGCTCAATGAGTTACAGCTAAACTAGGTAGACTTGCTAATATATTCGATTTTCCAGTCGTATTGAACCTTTTATTTTTTTTGCCACTTTATGTCACCATAAGTGGAAGTACTGTGATCGTGTTAAATCATTGGTTTTATGAATTCGCCGGAAATAACCGTTTTTAGGTTATAAATCATTACGAATTATGAATTAACCTGGAACATCAATCTGCTGCTTCTGCAGAATCATAACAACAAAACACGGATTAAATTTTCATGTTCATCCGTTTTAACTAGCTTATACCAACCAAAGAGACTTCTGCTAGCTTTTATAAAAGAGAGAAATCTAAGCCAAGCTATGTCTCAGTCTGCAGGACACGGTTTTGTGGAACTAAGTGAAAGAATTCTTCTAGAATATTGCACGCTTCAGTAAGCAAAGTGAGAATATTTCTTGTCCGCTGTTTGAAAACAAAATTAAATAAGTTTCTTGTAAAAAGATTTCGAGCACATTTTGCAAATAAATACTTAATTTTAAATGTTGTTTACAAGATGACTCCTCATTAGTAATTGTCCATGAGTCCCTCTTAGCATCATTTCTTCAATCGGGAAGCTTTGCGAGCCGGTTCGAAATAATTTGAATAAAGTAATTTACAAAATTTTAATAGAAATTAACAGAAAAGAAAAGATTTAAATTTATTATTTCATTTAAACAAATTCTTTAATTACTGAATGGGGTAACTGACAACCGGAAACCTTTTTAGTGCTCTATCAGCTGCTGGGCAATGTTCTCTCGTCTCAGGCAATTCTGTCATTTCAACATTAATCGGGTGCAAAATTTGTTTTTCTTGTGGTAGTAATAGCTACCAACTAGAACTCTTCAGCTTAATAAAATGTACTTTAATAAAACAATCAACACTAATACAAACCCTAAGTAAATATAATTGGCAAGCCTGTTAAAAGAGAGCAAATTATTAATAAATTATTTGCAAATGTTCATAACATTAACTCTAGATTGTTTTCATTGCTTTTTATTCCCCAATTTGCATAAATCATTGATCAAAGTAACAAGATAATATTGTAGCGACCCAGTTTCAAAGAGAAGCGCTATATTAAATGGCATTCATATCTAATGATTAATATTGACAGATCAGTGATATAGTAATCTGAGAAAACATGATTCTTTTGTCATTCAAATGGTAAACACATAGGGTGAAGGGACCAGTAATTGACTGGGCACCAGTAATTGACATACCAGATATAAACTGGTATTATAAGGGATATGAGCCGTTTTTAGTGGTGATTCTTTCAATTTCGTTATTGAGAAGCCTTTAGGCAGCAGTTCCAGAAAAATATTAATTATTGGAATGTTCCTTGGTATCAGTGGAAGGTTATTTGTGTAAAAAGTTCAAAATCAAGGAAAAAACAAGCCGTTGCTAAGGAGGATTGATAAGAAAATAATTTTCCTTTTTTCTTATTTTTCGTTTATTTGTTCATATATTCGTGTGGTTATCAATGTTCTGTTATAATTAGTATCACTTGTAGATTTCATTTATGTAGTTTTTTTTTTAATTATAAGAAGCATTGAGCATTAAAATGGGGCTGTCAATCACTGGTCCTTGAAACGGCAATCTGCCCAGTAATTGACATGTATGTCAATTACTAGTCCTACAGCTTTTTTGTTTGAGACCAGTGATTGACTTCCTGGGAAAATGATAAGATGGGTTGGTAAATTTTATTATAATTAAAAATTCAATACATTGTAAAATAAAATCATTGATAAAAATCGGCAACATAAAATAAATAGTAAAACTTCCAACAAAATATGTTTAAATTAATGAATTAGCAAATGTACGCCTTATTTCAAGAGGGCATGCAGAATGATTATTCTGTACAGAACAACAATGTATGAACAACAAACTGGAATAGTCGAGATCGCCGAACAGTTTCACGAGGCCAACGTGAATGATAAAAACGACGCCCACTTATTGGAGTTTGAAAATCTCTCATTCTCCCTCAGTTTTGGGTCCTTGCCACATTCCAAAGAAGAAAGGGAGGAAATGGCTGTACCATAGAATTCCATCAAATAAAACGGCCAGGGGAAAAATGAAGCTCCCTCAAGAGAAGTACCAGGTGCGAAATTAAACAAGTGGAGAAGTTGGTGACTTAGTGATGTTACACATTACTTACTTTTTAATCTAGTTTTTTTTTTCATTGATGTTTCATTTATTTATTACTGTTGTAAGTGCGAATGCTTACAACCTGAGGCGGGACGCGATTAACGTGCACACAGTGTATATATAAATGAGCCCAAGAGGTAACTCAGTAATAATAAACAATCAAATACTGTTTAGATGCAGAAAATAAGAATGAATTACATTCAGATAGTTTGGTTTCGAAGCAAATGACACTGGCAGCACAGATTGTGGAAAATATTAGCGAAGCGCTCCAAAAGAAGGGAAGCGTAGGAGAAATTTTGTTCACTAGAAAGCGAACCCAAGGACGCGTAGATGCCATCAGTAGCAACGTTATAGGCGGAATGGATAAAACAAGGATGTGACCACATAGTCTAATCGGAAGTAGAGAGTTTGGTAAAGTGAGAACCAAAAAAAAATTCCCAAAAAGAGGTTTAAGTAACAAAATATTTAGCGGAAACTAAAGGATAAGAGAGCGGAAGAGTTGAGAGAAAGAGATAAAAGCGAGCCGACAGACATTGTGTACGATCTAACATGTATGTTAGCTAATATCTCCTTGGCACTATTGAAAGTAAGGGCTGTTATTCAAATTACCTGTCTTGGCTTGGGGAACTTAATTAAAACTGTCCAGTAGGACAGTTGTGTAAGGGTTGGTCGTCAAAAACTGCATAAAATAGCGTAATGTTGAAAAATATTAGATTATTTAGGTTTGCCTATTTAAAAACTGATTAATTATGAATTAAGACCGATTTTTGTTATAAATCCAATTGAAAAAGTGATTTAGGTGATTTAAGTGATTTATTTAGATTTAAAAGTGATTTTGAATGCATATCTTATGTCGTTTCATGAATATATTTGTATGTCAATTACTGGTCCCACCCCATGTCAAACACTAGTTCCACCGAAAATTCGGTATGTCAATTACTGGGTCACTGACATACTTCCAAAAAAAATCATTTTTGGTTGACATAAAGATCGAATTTACTGCTTTTAAAATATTAATAAAATAAAATACATCCTACTGGAGCGGTACAATTTTACAACCTACACCTGGAGCCAAAATAACGGAAGTTATTCTACCTTAAACTCGAATTTTTTCTTAAGCAGTCAATTACTGGTCCCTTCACCCTATATTTTTTTTTGTATTTTCAAATTATTTTATTATTTTTATTAAATTCGACAGTAATTTTGATCAGTAGATCTTAAAACTGGCGACACCAAGATTTAATCAATCCCATTGTATACTTAAAACTAATGGCAAAAACTGGAGAAAGTGTCTTGGTTCTTATTTTATAATAAGGGTTAATAAAACCATTTTTAGGGAAAGTGTTAATGACATTAATGAGGTGAAAACTTGCTCTGAATGATTAGAACATTTCGTTTGTTTTAAATTTAAATTGTTTTGTCAAAAGTTTGGCCAATTTTTAAAATTCCAGTGTATTGTAAACTCGATTGATAACAACTCTAACAAATATTTTAATTTGACGGAGAAGGGTGGCTAATTTTCGCATCATTATCTCCTGCATGGGTTAGGCCATGCAAATCTGTCTCTAAAACGATAATGAAAACTATCTGTGATTATAATTTTAAGTATTTAAGATTAGATTTATAGATAAGTGGGGATAATACCATAAAAACTCAATATTTAAGATTTATAATAAATGAATAATGATAGAAACATTATATTCTTATCTTTAAATGAAAATTATGTATTACATTAAAAAACTGGAGCTTAAAAACCGATCGACTGCAATTCTGTTCAAAGCTACTAACGCTTTGAAGTTCTCAAGGGCGGCATTCTTTCTATGTGCTCTCAGGATGGTCTATCTATATATCTGTCTAAGAAGTCTATATTCAGTCGGGGTTACCATTTTCATTTCTCCTTTATCTTCCTTTCTGCGGTGGTTCAGCCGAGTATCTGCGACCACCTCTTAAGGAAGTGCATTTACGCATTCATGGACTCAGGCAATGATCCTAGGTTTCGTGACTTTTAGTACTATGTAAAACTTCAGCCAGGTGGTTCCGCATTTGTGGGCTGAAAAGAAGTAGCATCATCTTGGAGACTGCGTTGGTTACTCGCTATTGTTCATTACTATTTTTTTTTTTCATCTAAAGCCCTTGCTTTGTACTATGTAAATTGAGGGTATTTGGTGTAGAGGTAATCTATAGTTTTGTAAATCTGTCTCAAAAGGATTTGAGAAGATACTGTAACGAGAGTGGGAGGTCTCGAAACCAGTGTGAGGCTTGAATGTGAGAGTTAGGTTTTTCTGATGGTGGCCTAGGTCTTTAAGGGTTTCTTATCGAATAATTTGTCTACCTAACTGTATACAGATGCCTAGAAAGGCTACTAAGTTTTGAATTAGCGGACGAAATGCTCATATTATTCGACCCTGAGAAAAGGATCTATATTTGTAAGATCCTGACGTTCGCTTTCCAATACTGGTCTCCTAAGCACGCTTACCCATTGCTGATAAAGTCATAATTACGTATATTTCATTGCCAAACTTGTACAAGGTCTTCTACCCACTAGTAGATGGGAGATACATTCAAATAGTATAGATTTCAAAGGGAAACCTTGCCGCACTCCCAAATCTGTCGGAATTGCTGTCACTTTGCTTGTGGTAGCCGACCACAAAGGTGATTTACTTAGAACTGGTTCTTTGTGGCTCCCACAAGGTGGGTTGTTATCATCCTTTAGTCACCCACATTACGTCCCACAGTTCGTTACTTATTCCCGCTACAAAAGAGTACGGTATGTCTCTAGCTTTAATTTAACTGCTCGTATTAATTATATTTTGAAAATACTTGGTACCAAAAAAGCTGAAGTTACAAAGCTCTGTTAAGATATTGGCGTCCTCCCATATACTCCAAGAATTCGTCAGAGTAAGGTCAAAACGTTGTGCATCCCTGATTTGACGTAGGAGTCAATAAGAATGAACGAACCTTTTGTCGTAGTGTTGCGTTCTATGTTTATTTTCAAACGGATTGTCAACTTAGTGAAATAAAAAAAGAATCTGGTAATTAGTAATGAATGTAAAATTGCCAACTAATAAATGTCTCTTATTGTCAACAAACTATAACTACATAAAACGCTAGGTTAATGCATTTTATCCTTAGGTTAAAATATTAATAAAAATGATGCTTACTAGATTCACCAACAATTATACCTTATTATTTTATAAATTTGAAGAGAATAATATATAGTTTTAAAAGAATTTAGCAGCTAATTATTTCAGTTAGTGTTGCGTCAAATTAACAAGACATTAGCATATATAACTTTTTTATTTTTGTTTCTTAATTCCTTCAAAATTTACATTAAAAACCTTGATGAACTTACCTTTACTGATGACTGAATCTTTTAATCGTTCAAGATCAAAATTAAATTTATATATGTTTATTTTCATGGTAAATCTATTAAAACTGCGTCCAATATTTACCAAGAGATAATCATGCCACCAGCCTACTGTCGACCTGTTTTCGAACAGTTTCGTAACAGCCGGTTTTGTTTGGAGGTTATTGGTAAGATTAGATCCTCATATACTCAGTCTGAGATTTCCTTTTTTTTTTTAATTCTAATATTTAGGCACTAAAAAAAATGTAAACTAATTTAAACAGGAAATAAATCAAATTAAATATATCCCTGAATTGGCATTATAATAAACTCGTTTTTTCTGGTCTTGAGAATTTAGTTAATTATCTCGCAGATATATTTCATTGTCATCTTATTATTCATTCATATTATTCTTAATTCACTGAGCCGAGATGCATTTTAATACAATTTTATATTTAATAAATAATAATTACTGTGAAACATCACTCAAATTTCTATTGTGCAAATTTTTTTGGGGTGCACATCGCCTTCTCAAATAGATTTTCTTCAATGATTTCGCTGAAAAATTCCAAAGATCTCAAAATTCTAAAATGGCCAAACTCTAGGAATCAAACTGTATAGTTCAAAATGAATCGAAAAAAGTAATTTCCCCCCCCCCTTTTATCGTAAAATCCTTCTTTAGGAATAGCATGAAAAAATAATTGCCATTTCAGCCGTGATACATTTATTCTGCCGAAGCTTTCGACCTAGGGACTAGGTCATCTTCAGGGCTAGTTTACAATATAATGTTTTACATTGCAGAGTTGTTGTGTTCTTCTGTCTTGTCTGTTCATGGCAATTATTTTTCCATCCTATTGAAACTATGAATCACCAAAAATAATGAACAGCACTTCGTTAGGAAGTTATTTCACATTTTGTGTTGTGCAGTTTTTCACCGCCTTACATATATTTGAGAGCTTATAATTTCAGATGTGCTTAGGCTGCAGCTAATCCGATTGCACCATTAGAAAGAGCATTAGATTGATTATCTGACAGAAAACTCTCAGTCCTCAGTATTGAAGACAGAAATTAAAATGAAATGAAAGAGCAAAATTAAAGTCTTTGCAGAAAATTATTTTAGCAATCCTAAGGATAAAAAAAATAAAAGATTTTCACAACTTAGATTCAGAAAACAAATATAAACGTTATTTTGTTCAAAGCGGAAGGACTCTTAGACTAACTGTGGTCAAAGTACGCTACCTTGGACTGCACCTAGACAAACGGTTGAGATGGAATCCCCATACTAGACTGAAAAGACAGGAAACTAACCAACGCTACAAACTTCCAAAAAGAACCAAACTTCTCGCCAGACGTACTTGACAATCGATCCTCTGTTACTGCGACCTATTTGGTGATACGACATCGAAGTATGGGGGATCGACTAAGCGTTCCAATTCACTACGCATCCAGACACTACAATCAAAAATACTACGAAAACTACTTAACGCTTCATTCTATATTTCCAACCTCACCATTCATAATTGGTTAAAGATCTTGCTAAAACTCGTTTTCTGAAATTTCATACCTCTACAACAGCTCAACTGAACTCTCTAATAGAACACCTATCTTCTACCGCAATACCAGATGATCCTCCAAGAAGATTGAAGAGAAGATTGCCTCCGCGATCCACTCTCTTCATAAGAGCAGTCCAATATATGTTCACGGCAAATGGAGTGACACCACGGGACGACTTCTCCACACGTACACCCTGATATTATTTTATCATGTAGCACATTTACTTGTTGCAATTATTGTTGCAGTTGTAAATTTCAATTAAAGTTTAAAATAAAATTAAGCGAGAATATATAATCAAGTTGAAAATTGCCGGTTATGATTTGTAATCGCTGTGCAAAATATTTTACCTAAACTTAAAGCACAAACTATTCTTAACAGTAAATTTGTTAAATACCAGGGAAATAAAATGTTTCACAATCTTTTATAATGATTAGTAGATTAATTGAGGTTAGAGAAAGGAAGGGATTAGCTTAGTGGTTAGCGTTGAACTCGGGTTCGAAACTGCTGGCCCTTAGAGTTTCAGTTCCTAGAAGTTTAGGTTTCGACGCTCCTACCAAATAAAAAGTCCTGTGAGATTTTATATCAGATTTTAATAATTTTTCTCTTACTTCTAATTTCCCCACTAATTCTTCTGTTTCTTGCTTACCTGCTTGCCATAGAGCTGTAATTACTTTAACTCTACCTACTTCTATTTCAACACACCGGTACTTGGCTAGGTTACCCGCAGGTATGATACTTATTTAAGAGGAAAAAAGGCGGATTCTCTTGATAAAAATAAATAACTCTTTTATTTCGAAACGCATTTTTTATTTATTAATCTATTTACTTCGCTGTGAAATAATTTCACAAAAAATTAAAAAGATATGAGAAAATTGTGATAAATAAATAAATGTAAAAAAATGTAAAACGTGCCATCAGCCAATACATCTCATCTTGAAGATCCCCTTGAAGCGATCCCCTTATCTTAGAATAACCTAAAGTGATGCTCAAATAAAAAAAAATGCTGCACTTAACTTTTTTCAGTTATCTTATCTTGATAACTCCGTGGTGAAGAAGAAGGAGTTATCACTACTTCTCACTTTAGAAATGTCCCTTTTAATTTGCTTATAACTAATCAAACTTTGACAAAATCTGTTTCTTTAAGATTTTCTTCAAATCTTAAATCCTTAAAAAATAAAAGCTTTAGTTGCAATTAAATGAGTTAACGATTCATTCGTATTTTTCTCAACAGCGATAAGATTGAAATCGAGGAATCATTGCTCAGATCAAGTTCTATTGAAAGTTTAAATTAAAGATTTTGTAGTTTTTAGAACATTCCTTGAAATAGTTTTTTTTTTTTTTTAGAAAAATGTATTAGTCAAAATCAACCAACCACTTTCCATTTTCCCCAATATTTCGCATTTCTTTTTTTTTGTAATACCTCTAACGTTTTCTTGAAACTTTCTGTTTATATCACTCACAAGTTCTGTAACGTTTATTTAAAAGATTTTTCCAATGGAACATTCACTAAGCACTCATTTCAGAGCTGTTCGGGAAGTGATACGATGATAAAGGTTCCCTAAGAGTCATTTCAGTCCATTTTAAGGTTCTAACATAATTATAATATAAATGAGAAACAAAATTTTGGGTTAAATTCCGATTTTGAATAAAATGTAGGGTAACTGAAGGAAAAAAATATATTGACTGTGATCACAATTTTCTGCTTTTAACAAATTACTACGTACTTAAAAAAATGGCTCCTAATGTTTGTGTTCACAATAAATACATTAGATCTATTAATTTGTTTAAATATAATAGAAAATAATTTTAGAGGAGTTCTAGTTTAGTAGATACACCACTTTAAGTAACTAATAAAGTTGATTGCTGTAACCTGATCAATGTTCTGTCGTTTCTGTCCATTAACCAGGAAGTGAGCTTTAGAACCCAGAATCTCTGAATTATCATCGCGTTACCTACAAACTTAAACCCTTTTCTAGATCTAAAAATATTATATAAAAGATTGCTGCTTAAAAATATTGATATATTTACAGTTTTTATTATTTATTTTATTGAAAAAAAAAAATAGCAAATACCTGAAAGAAATTACGATAAGATTGGGACTAAATTTAGCTTAGAATATTTATCAATAATGATACAATTGATTTTTTTTGTGGTTCATAAAAAACAATCTTCAATTTTATCAAGAACATCTTCAGTTAGATATTATGCTAATTGCTTTTTGATCTATGAGAAAGAATGGTTTTATAATTAATTTATATGTTTTAATTTTTGATTAACTTTTATCTTTTCTTTACCTTCGAATTGGCCGATTAATGAGCAATGCTTAGTCACTTTTACAAATTTAATTTTAACATAATTTAATCTATACATTTAATCTTTAAAATTAGTTGAAAAGGGAAGTTAAAATTTGCTTACGTCTTCAAGTAATAAGTGAACTTAACAATATTATTAAAAGAAATTTCTTTTAACTGTTACCAAACATTAACATCACATACTGCATTCAAATCCATTTTTTAAAGAAAGTACATTTAAGCGAACTCGAATTGAAGATAAAGTTCTCCTCTAATGTGTCATTTCAGTATATTGGACGGTTATATTACCATGTTTTTAATATTTATGAGCATGAAATGACTAACCAAACTTTCAAGTTTAATCATTATCAGTTCGCCGAAAATGACAATGAATAGAGCGGTTTTTGTGCGGTAGATAGGGACCGCATAAAAAAAAAAAAAGCCTCATTTAGAAAATATGTCATAACTTGACGAAATAGTGAGCAAGTTTGCTATCCAAACAATATAAGTAATTAAATCACCATGGTAACAGTTTAAACAAATTAAACATGGAGGTTCATTTTCAAAATGTACACAATTCAAAACTATTCGTCTTAGTCCAAAACGGGCATATTCTTGCGATAAACTGGTTTGTAATCACTTGAAGATATTAGAGTTGATTTATTTTTTGCTATAATACGAGGGTCGTTTGAAAAGTCCGTGCAAAAATAAAAACTACTTAATTTTTTGGGGTAAACCTTTTTTATTTTTCAACATAGTCTCCTTTTAGGCTTATACACTTCGTCCAACGCTGCTCTAGTTTGTTGATCCCTTCCGAATAATAGGATTTGTCCAAGTCTGAAAAATAGCCATTCGTTTCTGCAATCACCTCCTCGTTTGAATAAAATCTTTTTTCCGCCAGCCATTTCTTCATATTGGGGAACAAATAGTAGTCCGAGGGAGCCAAGTCTGGAGAATAGGGGGGGATGTGAAATGAGTTGGAACCCTATTTCCATTAATTTTGCGACCACAACTGCTGAGGTGTGAGCTGGTGCGTTGTCGTGATGGAAAAGGACTTTTTTGTGGGCCAATCGTGGGCGTTTTTCTTGCAGCTCGGTTTTCAAACGGTCCAATAACGATGAATAATATGCACCTGTAATAGTTTTACCCTTTTCCAGATAGTCGATGAGGATTATTCCTTGAGAATCCCAAAAGACAGTCGCCATAATCTTTCCGGCCGAAGGAACGGTCTTCGCCCATATGGCCACTCCGAAAATTTTGAAACCACTTATAAACTGTTCTAATCGAAGGTGCAGAGTCACCATAATGTTTATCAAGCTTCTCTTTAGTCTCCTCAGGCGTTTTGCCTTTCATAAAGTAGTGTTTAATCAACACACGAAATTCTTTTTCGTCCATTTTTTGAAAATCACTCGACTTCCTCGATTCAAACGAATGCCAAACACAAAGAAATAGACCGATCTGGCTGAAACTTGGTGTGTGTTCTTCCAAGAGATGCTACTAACTAAACATAACCTCGATACGCGCCAGTAGTGCTATCTCTCTGACTTTGCACGGACTTTTCAAACGACCCTCGTATAGTGGGTGATAAGTTTCTGCGACGACCATCGTTTGATCAGCCGTATAGGAACGTCGTTACAGTCGAAGTATAAACGATCGAAGCTTTTTTTTTTTTTTTTAGAATTTCAAACCTCTTCCGGAATTACTGTCTTATTTTAAGAAAATGCTTACCCAATTTGCTGCAAACCTAAATCCCTGTTTATATTTTATCCCCTACATGTATCCATATCTTCTATATTTAGCCGAATATATATATTTAGGTTATATTCTTGTTGATAATTGACACATTCAGGCTTGCCAGCACGAATTTAAAGTTGTAATTAGCTAATGCAATATTTAGAATCTCTAAGGCCGTACAAAAAACAGGTTTGACTAAATTGAATTTAATGTAGACGCCTCGCGGTAGCCGACCTGTTTAATAGACTAGACCCGCAAAGCAAAGATGTATTGTTGGTTTAGTGGTGTTCGATTCCCGGGGTCTAGGACTTGAATCTTATTGAATGGTTAATATGAGAACTTTGCAGTAAAGTATGTTTGCTAATCGCCTCCGTCCACCGACTCCTAAAATTGTATTGTTGGACGTAAAGCCCTCCTGAAAAAGATAAGCGATTACTTTTACTTTGGCTGTTATAATCATTCACTCGAAGAATATTAATTTTGTAAGATTTTTGACAACACACTTTCTTAATAATATTAACTTTTATTTTAGTGAACATGTACAAAATTCTAGAGTCAAGTATCTTAAATTATTTTTGAAAAAAATAATTAGTTTAAAGAAAATTTTATTTGTGTAAACTGCGTCAAGAGATTGTTGTGTGTGTTCACCCTGGATTTTGTTTATTTTAAAATAAATGGAGATTCTCTTTCGCTTCACACGTCGCATTTTCAAATATTTTATTTATACAATTATTAAGTGAATTAATGAAATGTAAATTGTCAAGTGTTACACAAATTTAACGTCCAACTAATGCAAATAAATCAATGTAACTTTATCAATGATAATAGTTATATTTTTTTTAAACAAATATTACAATTGATTATGTCTTCTTCTCTTTTTTTACGTCAGTGTCAGTTAAAATATTTGATTTAAAATTTGAGATAAGTGTTTTGTTCAATTTTTATCAGTTACCACAGTAGTTTATCTCTTCTTATTTAAAAATATAATTAATTAATTAAATTAATTGAACAAGATTTTTTGGTTACTTTTTTTTGACTTATTTTATTAAATAAATTGCACATTAGCCACCTCTCCATGTCAGAGAATTAGTAGGCAAGTTGAGGGCCCAGTGTGGGCCCGTCGGTGCACAGATAACGGGCCCACTTCTCCTCCTCTCTACAATATTTAATCCTAAAATCACTTAAGATCCTTTTTTTTTTGGTAAATATTCATGTAGATAACAAATGCATATTTTATTTACTGATTCACTGATTCTTGTTATTTCTTATAAGAGAAGTATAAGATCGTGTCGTGCTAACAAGTTTAAATCTCTTGCTGTAATGATGACATTTCTTGTAGTCATTTTGTTTTTCTATTTCATTATTATAAATTATTGTTATTTAAGGCGCTCTGAGATCTAGTGGTACCCCATTACTGTCATATTACCGGATAGCGAGCTTTTAGAAAAAGGAAATTGGTAACTGCATTCGAACCTATACGAGTCCAGCAAACAAATCACTGGGATCTTCTTATTCCACTGTACATCCTTTACAATCAAACTTATTATCAGTGTTAACTAGTTGTCCACACTATAGTACTGATCAAATAAGGAAGATGGTTAACAATAAAGTCAATTTCTATAAGCATTTATGCTTAATTTAGAAAACAGTATGAATACCGTTAAGGGTGTCCAATGTCCATGACATAACAGATTTTTAGAATTGATTACAATTTATATGATTAATGTAATAGACTGACTTGCCTTATTTCCTTTATCTTAAGAGGCATTATGCTTCATTTGAGTAATTAAATGCGATAATAAGGAAGTTTAAGTCAACCTTTGTTGGCAGTTTCTCTAAATTAGGGTTACCATACGTCCCGGTTTGGCCGGGACTGTCCCGATTTTAAGCACTTGTCCCATCGTCCCAGCAGGTTGTTAAATGTGTCCCGGTTTTTAAAGGTTAAAAAAAAAGATTTAATATTTGTTAAATATAAAGAAATCGTTTGCTTGAGTATTTTGTAAAACTAATCTAAATTTGAATTGTAGTAAAGTTTATGATTTAATTAGAAATGACGAAAACTTTCTTAAAAAAGTACAATCTTCTGAGAAATACTCTTGTACAAGTAAATAATATACATATATTACTGCAATTTTTATGTAAGTGCATTTTATTATATTTTTATATTTAATACCTACATTTTTTGCGATGATTTTACGATATACGTTTAGTTTTATGATACTCAATAATATTAATAATTTGTAATAGCAAAATATTCATAAAAGTGTATGTTATACTTTATTAACAATGAAAAAATCTAACAAATTAAGCTATTTATTTATTTTTACCTGACTGTCCCGGTTTGGCGTAAAAAAAATATGGTAACCCTATCCAAATAAATTTAGCCTGAATTAGATCTATTTAATTTTTTGTTGACTAACAGAGTTGGTGTTATTTAAATTAAGCTCATAATCCAAAAATGCATTTAATTGCGTTTCTACTTTCTACTTACTTTCAGTTTGAAACTCCAGTTCCAATAATCGCCGAAAGTTAAGGTTTTCCATTTCGATTTGGAATTCCCAGTGGGTTCTGACAGCTGCTTAAAACCCTTCAACCACTTAATTGAGGATTTTTAATCATTTTTTGTTGTCAACTTTGTTTGACATACATTGCGCTGGAAGATTGTGGCAATTTAAGAGAAAGGATGTGCTCTCTAAATGGCCATTCTCTCTCGCTCTCAAAATGGATCCCTACGATTTTTTTTTCTAAACTTCTTATTTACATCACTAACATGTGGTTAAACTTATCAAAAATCCGAAGTAAAAATTCGATTCAAGGCACTTCTGAGAACTGAATTGGTTTATGACTTTTTTTTATTAGAAATTATTAGGTTTTATTTTGACTCCAAAAATTTTGAGTTTACAGAATATTCCTTAAACTTATTTATCTTAAGAATTCCTTAAAAATGGATCCAACTATTTTATCCGCCGAAGCACGCAAGTTTACTGAATCTCACAAAGGTTTCGCACTTTTAACCATCACCAGAGATAGAATAATCACTTTTTTTATTGAGAATTTCACTTCAATTATGTTTCCCTCTCACACTAAACTTGCGGGAATTAAATTAATTTTTTAAAAATTACATAATTTAATTAATTTAATTTTTTTTAAAATGTAACAAATTAAATTATTTAGAGAGTCTAGTTCGAGACGGAAACAATAAGAATTCTGTGCCCAAACTAATTAATCTGAAATAGTTCGAAACCGGCCAAGGGTAAACGTGCGTGCTTCGGCGGATAAAATCCGAAGCTGTATTATCCGACAAAATTCTCTTTTATGAAAACAATTTTACTCAAAAATATTTCCACACCCCCCAATGATGAGGATGTTCTCACACACACAAAGTGATAAGATGTAGAACAACTGTACCTACTTAGCAGACATTTACCGATTAGATTGATGAATTGACTTTAGAATGTTGCCTGAGCAGAGATTAAGAGAGAAGCGCCAAGCCTGAGATAGGATGTCCAATGGTAAGACTGTTTTTGTGTTTGTAAAAGTAGGCCATTCATGGACAGACTTCATTCTTTCAAACTAAGCACGTTGTCTTTTGCTAAATAGCGTATCCATTGTTCTAGAATCTTTACAAACACTTTAAATTTTCAACTCTCTATTTGAAACTTTGAATAGTTCTGAACAAAATTTCCTTATTATTAAGCATTCTATTAAAAAGTAAAGTCTAGTTCGAATTATATTCATTATGTTTAATTCCTAAGCAAAATTTCAATAGTTCTTAATCGTACTAATTTCTTGTTCAAATTTTATAAATAGAGAATATTATTTAAAAAATCTTATTTCCGATTAACGAAAAAGCAGTAACGTCTACCGGAACTTATTTCTTACAATTATTCCTTTTAATTAGTTCTTAAAGCTTTGAAATATTTTTAAATTAATTAAAAGTCGCACTTAGTTCCCGATTTTTTTGTTTTAATTGTTAATTATTTTTAAGGCGCTTCAACATCTCAGGCCGTTAGCGCCTGGAGCTTTTTCCAGTGCACTGCCGTCCTGCGGCATTCTCTAGTTACAGTCAGTACTGTCTATCACCGGTCAGTGAGCTGTAAAAAAAGCTCCCCTAGGCAGAAACATTCAACAGAAACAATTTTACAACAGTCGGAAATGCATACGTATAGTATATTTACATTCATTTCTTTATTAAAGATCTGAATGAAAAATTTACATGACTCTAAATATTGTGTGTAAATAAATTTACATTTATTTATCAATACAGTAAATTTTCTAATGTATTTTAAAGAAGCCAATAAAAAATAAAATCTTCTGATTTCACGCGTTATTCGTAAAAAAAGACCTCAGTAATTTGTACTTAATTAATTCTTAATAAAATTAAAGCTCATAGCAGAAAAATCGTGGTCAATTTTAATAAAAGCAAAATTCAACTAAATTTTGCTCATTTTGTTTTATTTTATTTCTTCATTATTTATCATTTATAAATTTATTTAAAATGTACATATAACCTCTCTTATAAACAAAATGTCAAAACCAGATAAATAATTGCCTTCAGTGTCATTCAAAATTTATAATGTTAATGAATTTGATGTTAATTCTAATAAAACAATCATTTTATTTAAATTAATTTTACCTTCAACGAAAAATGTTTATTTACACAAGGAAGTTTAAATTATGAATAAATGATAAACAAAAATTATTCTGAAGTTTGAATATTTTAAAATATAAACTGCCCAATGGTCAGTGTTCTATTAAACAAAAAAAAAATTAAAGTATTACTGGATATAATAAAATATGTAACTTATCGATGTATTTAAAGCATTAATTTCTATTTTTTTGCTGTTAGAATTACCCTTTTTTAATATTCAAAGACTTGGAATCAGAATTTTTAGCTGACTTTAAAAACTAGCGAGAGAATGCCAAGAAACTTAATCTACTTACCGCTTTCTCTAAGTCCGCACATATGATGCATAACTATACTTATCCTGTATTATATATCAATATTTAGTTACATGAAAACTATTTTTATTATTATAATTTTTCTGTAATAATGAAATTTATTTGGGACTTAGTTAAAAAACTTTAACCGGCAGATGTAATTTTGATTTGGTAATGACGATTAAACCAAAATCATTGTCATTAGAATACGAGGGTCGTTTGAAAAGTCCGTGCAAAAATAAAAACTACTTAATTTTTTGGAGTAAACCTTTTTTATTTTTCAACATAGTCTCCTTTTAGGCTTATACACTTCGTCCAACGCTGCTCTAGTTTGTTGATCCCTTCCGAATAATAGGATTTTTCCAAGTCTGAAAAATAGCCATTCGTTTCTGCAATCACCTCCTCGTTTGAATAAAATCTTTTTCCCGCCAGCCTTTTCTTCATATTGGGGAACAAATAGTAGTCCGAGGGAGCCAAGTCTGGAGAATAGGGGGGATGTGAAACGAGTTGGAACCCTATTTCCATTAATTTTGCGACCACAACTGCTGAGGTGTGAGCTGGTGCGTTGTCGTGATGGAAAAGGACTTTTTTGTGGGCCAATCGTGGGCGTTTTTCTTGCAGCTCGGTTTTCAAACGGTCCAATAACGATGAATAATATGCACCTGTAATAGTTTTACTCTTTTCCAGATAGTCGATGAGGATTATTCCTTGCGAATCCCAAAAGACAGTCGCCATAATCTTTCCGGCCGAAGGAACGGTCTTCGCCTTTTTTGGCGCAGATTCCCCCCTTGGTAACCCATTGTTTAGATTGTTCTTTGGTCTCAGGAGTGTAGTGATGTATCCATGTTTCATCCACAGTGACGAAACGACGCCTAAAGTCCTGCGGATTCTTCTGGAACAGCTGCAAACCGTCCTTGCAACACTTCACACGATTTCGTTTTTGGTCAAGCGTGAGCAATCGCGGCACCCATCTTGCGAATAGCTTTGTCATGTCCAAATGTTGATGCAAAATATTATGTACCCGTTCATTCGAAATGACCACAGCACTAGAAATCTCACGCACCTTCACTCTTCTGTCATCCATCACCATATCATGGATTTTATCAATGATTTCTGGAGTAGTAACCTCAACAGGGCGTCCAGAACGTTCAGCGTCACTTGTGCCCATATGGCCACTCCGAAAATTTTGAAACCACTTATAAACTGTTCTAATCGAAGGTGCAGAGTCACCATAATGTTTATCAAGCTTCTCTTTAGTCTCCTGAGGCGTTTTGCCTTTCATAAAGTAGTGTTTAATCAACACACGAAATTCTTTTTCGTCCATTTTTTGAAAATCACTCGACTTCCTCGATTCAAACGAATGCCAAACCCAAAGAAATAGACCGATCTGGCTGAAACTTGGTGTGTGTTCTTCCAAGAGATGCTACTAACTAAACATAACGTCGATACGCGCCAGTGGTGCTATCTCTCTGACTTTGCACGGACTTTTTAAACGACCCTCGTATAAACCAAACTTGAAAGTTTTTACTCTTAAGTTGAATATGATATAGATTGCAGCGGATTAGATTTTTGTAGCCAGTTACATGTCAAACAAGATGTTTAGTCTTTAAAATAGAACAAAATTCTTTACCAATTAGAATAGCGTTGGCTTAGTAATGGAAGATAAGACTAGTTCTAGGGATTTCTTTCATCTACAAACCATTGCAGATCACTGCTCTATGACGGACAGTATTGTCTGTTACGAAAGAAAACCTCCCAGATGTTAGTGGACTAGACGTTCCGGGCGCTTATCACCTCATTTGTTAACAGGTCCCTAAATTAAACCAAATGTTGAACCAAGACGGGTAACCAGACCACTCATTTTGGTTTATAGATTTCATCTAAGATTTCCTGTAAGAATGGTTCCCTATTTTACCATTTACCTTTCTATACGAGTATATTTAAAAAATATATATATACTTAATAATAATTTATTGTATTAAAAATGTATATTTCTAAATTTTAGCTTGTGGAAATTACTGAATGATAAAAGGAACATGTGATATCAGAGAGCGTTTAGGGCGCTTCGTGACTCACCCATAACCCAAAAAGATCTGTGCATTTAAGGTTCAATAACCTCGCTCTGCAGCTTGTTTGACTTCTACTGAATACAATACTGTCTGAGCTTTTAGCTTTTTTCTTATCTTGTATATTTGCAACTATATTAATATATTTATTTATTATTAACATATTTACTTTCTATTTTTTACTTGTACGTCAACTTTAAATTACCTATTTTTGATCTTCGTTTAGGTTATTTTGAATAAAACTGGCATTTTTTTATGTTGATTTGTATTTAAGTTTCATCCCATTTTTAAGATAACATGTTCTGGCAATTAGCGATTAGCGACTTATTAGTCCTGTCAAAACAATATTCTATGTATCGTTTCTAATATACTCGGGTTCAATTTCTGTGGTTTGCATTTAGAGGATTTCAAAATATGTTTTTCTGGTAAACAAAAAAATAATTTCAAGAGAATATTAGACTTAAAAGCACTTTAAAAGCTTTGAATCTATCCAAAAGCAAAAATAATAAAGAACTGCTTGTTGCTGGAATTAACGTTCTGTTTTAAAAAGAGAAACGAAGGAGGTTTGTAAACATTTTATGGAATTGTGAGGAATAATAAGTTAATCAAGAGGGAAATATGTTTAATAATTGTTGTAATTTATTGAATTTTCCTCTAAATTTTCTTTGTAAACGTGGTATTGTTACTAAATATACAGGTGAAAGGTGTTCAATGGTTCGTTTTACTTGTCTATTGTGATGAATGACCATTGTTTTCTTATTTCACTCGTCTTAATGTGATAAAATTCTTAACTCAATATTCTTTCTCCATCTATCCTTAATTACAAACTGAAAGACAAGTTTATCGCCCAAGATTTAGCGAAAGAAATCGCATAAAACTAGATTTTCTCATTCTCTGAATGGCTGAGTGTCCCACCTCAGCTATGGCTTTTTTTTTTTTTAAACATTTGACCTCTTATTATTGACACTTCCTGTCTGGCAGTTGGCTAACTATGACTGGCTAAAATGGACAAAACTAAGGAAACCACCTAGTGGGACATCCATCCAGTTTAATGTTTTTACAACAGTTAGTAACGTAAGAAATAAATTATTCAGCCATTACTCATTCATTAAAAAAGAGTGATTAGAATATTGAATGACAAAATCATGTTAATTTTAGTTAAAATATCTAATCTATTGTAGTATTTTGAAATAACTGTTCTTTTTTTTTATTTATTTATTTTTTTTTTTTTGTTTAATTAGATATTATTATAAAAGTAAAATGAAATTTTATTTAAAACATTGTCAGCAACAACAGACTGGCTGCAGGAACAGCTTGTAAATATATGTTAATTCTGAAGATTATCTCTTGTAAAGGTCAAAAGATTTAAGCTCCAGCTAAAGCAAGCATCTTAAAGAAAAATGATAATAAACAGAATATTCCGAAGCTATTTAAATGATAACTTTAAAAGTGATTACTAATTCTTTGAAGTGCTTGACACCTAAACTAGTTCTGTGATAAGGGTCTATAATATTTAGGATTTGGATACGTTTGTATGTTGTATATAGTTACCATTATCCTTTTCTAAAATGTTTAGGGTGGGCTAGAATGGTCATTATTCTCTTTTATGGTCCTCTAAAATTTAATGAGATGGTTTCTTTTTTTTTAATAAGTCCTCTAGAAGAGAGTTCAGAGTATGGTGAGTGGTTTGTTCTTGTCGTTCAAGTCAGTTCTACTCATCTGATGAAGCAACTAAATTTGAATTAAAAGTATTGCCACTTTTTACTAAGAAAATCCTGAATTATTGAGCTGAAATTAATTTACTATCAATTTCAAGATATAACAATAAATGCAAAATATTCCCTAATTTAGACGTTTCAGTAAGCAATAGTTATTTATTTAACAAGTGTGGAAAGTAGTACTTTTCCTCACGCGAGGCAGGGTTTGCACGCACGAGCGAGCGAAGCGAGGCGAGTGCAAGTGCAAATTGCCGAGTGTGAGGAAAATACTTTACACTCGAGTTAAATATTATATTTTTTCTGCAACCATTTATTAACTAATAAAATTAAAAATTTCATTTTTACAGTCTACAAAAAGTAATTTATTTATTATAAACATTTATTGTTATATTACAATTATTTACATTACTTACGTATTTACATTACTTATTACATTTTCTGCTGTTTCTTTTATTGATGGAGGAGTGTTTTCTAAACAGGAATCACTAGAATCCATTTTAAATTTCTATAAGGTAACACTATAACCTTTTTAACTGTTATAATTAAAAATATCTAATTATTTATTAAAGTATTATTTTTATTTCTATATTCCTTTCAATTTTTATTTTATTTTTTAATATTCGTTTTTTAATTATTTAGTTACGTTAAATAAGCTTATTCAAGTTTTACAGAAAATATTTATGTTAATAACAAAACTTCTTATATCAAGGAAGCACAATAAAGTTTTTCCACACACTAGTGCGGAAAGTGACACTAATGGGAATTTTTCCCCACTAGTGTGGGAAGTTGGGCATTACACAGATGATTTTAATTGAGTAATGAGAACTTCCCTACATGGTTGCAGAAAAAATTATTTATTTTTTAAATTCTGGACGGAACACATAAAAAATGAAGTGATTTTAACGTTAATTAATCGAAATTTTTCAAAAATGTATATTTTTCTTAATATATATTTTTTTTTAAATACAGCTTCTTTAATTATTCATAACTTTGAAAGTAAAATGGCCATTAAAATGATTCCAACTGCATTGTCTTTATAGCAAATTGTATTTAAATAAACTTTGTACAATTACATGTTTTGCTAATAATTTGAAAAGATACAAAACATTTAATACAGATTTTTTATATAAAAAAAAAAGCAAAAGAATTTTTTTTTGATCGATGGTAGCGACCTCTAAATATTAATCGATTTCCCTCTAATACGGACGAAAATTTTTGTTTTTAAATGAATTTTGATTTTCCGCCCGGCGCTCTTTAAAATTTAAAAGTCAACATTTTTTGAAACACCCAATTATCCACGGATACCTTTCAGCCATTTCTAGCTTAGCTAAGCAACTAGTGGGATGCACACCACAAACTTTTAAAGAGCCTGAAGGACTTTCTTAGATGTCCGTCTGAAAATTAAGGACTTCTAAGTAAGGATTCATGTTAAGGTTAGCAAGGACTGCTGCTTTTCTTTTATAATGACTTCGGCGCCCTTGTAAACCAATTCTAATTATTAATTAATGCCTGGGTATGAGCAAAGTTTGACATTCGAACAGGGCCGGATTTAGGTGAAAAGAGTCCCTAGGCTATTCCACTTATGAGGCCCTTTCTCATACCATTTTTAAGTTTGTAAATTACATGAGAGATAATAAAATACATCACTAGTGTGATATAATATGTATTATATCAATATGTTAAATGAAACATGTTATTGGTAATAACCTTTATAAGAAATGTGGCATGGATAATAAATATTGATATTTATTAAATATTGATCTTGAGGCCCTAGGCTGAAGTTTAGTTAACCTATAGGAAAATCCGGTCCTGCATTCGATCCTTAGTCAGGATTCGCTTAAGAGAAAAACTCGAAACATTTCCTTCTTGTCACTCTTTACAGAGGATAGTCCTCAAGTCCCTAAATTGAGCCTTCAGGTGTAGCTTAACCCTCATAGAATTAATCTAAGACTTTGTTGAGTGTTCGTCAGTAGACGGCACTCTATTATCTTAAAGTAATTCTACTGAGCTCACCTTTACCTATGTAATCTTTTGTCCGTTACTTGAGGAATTCAAGACTCGATTTCTTTTATGCTCCGTACCATAAATCTTATCTTCTTCTGTCTTCTAATAGTTCTCCATTATTATTAAAATCACTTTAAGTTCCTACAGCTTTCGGGCTATAACTCATTTTTGTCACAATGACCCCCATTGCAGTATTCTAACAACTATCCTAAGCAATTGGTATCATCCTGCCTCCTGTTTCCTAGCTTCTTGAACAAGTTTTCATCAAGAATAGCTGGTTAATCTTCATCTACTACCTCCCACTTCCTTTTTTATTAGAATGTAGCCGTTTCCGTTGTTTATTTACTTCGTTTTTTATGTTTATCCTTGATTGCAGTTGATCTTGACAATTGCTGACTATATCTCTTCCTGACTAGAAACTAATTTTTAAGTTTTGATTAAAATCTCTTTCTTCTGGTTTTGGACGCAAACTCGAAATGTCTTATGATATAAAAGATATGTGCGCTATTTCCTCAGTTTTAGTAGATGATATATTTAACGAACCATTCCGATCAGCAGTCTTCCTCTATACAGCAAAAGTAAAATCTTCATAAAAAAGAATATTGTAAATTACAATTTGCTGAACATTATATAAAAGAAGTTGAACTAAAAGTGGGTTTAAGGGAAATGCGATGACTGTAAAGTTTAATACATCCGGTTTGTAGTCTATCCTAAATTTCAGCCAAGTAATCATATTTGCTGTGAAATCCGTTTTACAGGCACATTATTATAGATATCTGTTTTGCTCTCAACAATTATTCCTGTATTTCTTAATCGTTGGTGATCGGTTATTTCTATTTTTTTACTGTCTTTAACCCTGAAAATGTATGAATTATCTCTTAGTAACACAATCACAATTTACACAGTAAATGTTTGCTAGAAAAGCTAAAATAATTTTTTGCCCAATCATCACTTTAGTTGCATTCAGTTAGTTACTAAACAATAACTTTGATGAAAGAATTTTCTTGAATATTACATAATTAGTGTAATTATTAATGACGAGGTCTAGTTACCTCAAGTACATTGCAGTCTGAATTTAGTCTTGGACTGCCTACTATCGTTTTAGGAATTATTTTTTGTTTAAAATTTAAATTATACTTTCTTTTGGAATTTTTAAATATGTAAATATAATGTTGAAAAGAAACAAAATCCTTTAATGAATGGACGTGATGAAATTGAACATCATAGTGAGATGCGAGAGGGTTACATTTCCAAAATAAAGTGGCCAGCAATCCGCATATAATATGGATAACGATGAAACTATTGGAGGAGAGGAACAACGGCAATAAAGAAGAAAATGTTAAGTTGTTTTCATTTAAGAAATGGAATTCATCGAAACATTTGACATTCAGGTATCTAGAATGGAACTAGTACTAAGAGATACTCAAGAAATAGTATTCACTGTGCAAATAGTTAGCCCAAGCATCGAGACATTTGAAGGTATCTAGTATGGAACAAGAGATACTCAAGAAATAGTATTCACTGTGCAAATAGTTAGCCCAAGCATCGAGACAACATGAAGGTACCTAGTATGGAACAAGAGATGCTCAAGAAATGGAATTCACGGTGAAAATAGTTAGCCCAAGCATCGAGACATTTGAAGGTATCTAGTATGGAACAATAGATTCTCGAGAAATAGAAATCACTGTGCAAATAGTTAGCCCAAGCATCGAGACATTTGAAGGTACCTAGTATGGAACAAGAGATGCTCAAGAAATGGAATTCACGGTGAAAATAGTTAGCCCAAGCATCGAGACATTTGAAGGTATCTAGTATGGAACAATAGATTCTCGAGAAATAGAAATCACTGTGCAAATAGTTAGCCCAAGCATCGAGACATTTGAAGGTATCTAGAATGGAACAAGAGGTACTCAAGAAATAGTATTCACTGTGCAAATAGTTAGCCCAAGCATCGAGACATTTGAAGGTATCTAGTATGGAACAATAGATTCTCGAGAAATGGAATTCACGGTGAAAATAGTTAGCCCAAGCTTCGAGACATTTGAAGGTATCTAGAATGGAACAATAGATTCTCGAGAAATGGAATTCACTGTGCAAATAGTTAGCCCAAGCATCGAGACATTTGAAGGTATCTAGTATGGAACATGAGATACTCAAGAAATAGAATTCACTGTGCAAATAGTTAGCCCAAGCGTCGGACATTTGAAGGTATCTAGTATGGAACAAGAGATACTCAAGAAATAGAATTCACTGTGCAAATAGTTAGCCCAAGCATCGAGACATTTGAAGGTATCTAGTATGGAACAAGAGATACTCAAGAAATGGAATTCACGGTGAAAATAGTTAGCCCAAGCTTCGAGACATTTGAAGATATCTAGAATGGAACAATAGATTCTCGAGAAATGGAATTCACGGTGAAAATAGCCCATGATTTTTCGGAAGTCTCTCTGGAACTAATACTTCCTTCAACAGCACCATTTAATTAATTTGAAACAAGTATAATATTGAAAGTTTAGCGGCCACATCTTGTGTAAGTGACCCTCAACTTGAGGAGATTGAGAGCCCCCCATTTCGCAAATACCCCCCTAGAGGGAACTAAGATCAGCAACTTAACCTCATCCCTACTTTTTGGCAAAAGTTTTAGCCAATAATTTTTGTATTCGACTGTTAAACGTAATAGCTAAATGCATGTTTTGCTACTGAAGGTAATAATTACAAGGAAAAATAATTCAAAAAATAAATTCGTCAAAAAATATCAAGATAAATGGTATTCTAAGTATTATTTTAGAGTACATTCGTATATTGGCTGCGATAATTGTTGCTATTTTTGTATTCACTTAATTACCAATAATAGTTTATAAAGTCAAACATTAAAAATAATAGTTCAGGCAAAATTCTTAATATATTTTTACAAAATTTAGTGTCAATCAGTCACTCATAAAGTCATTATCTAAATTCTTAATTGCACACACTTCTAATTATAAATTTTACAGGAAATATGGAATTTGTACAAGGCTTTGTCTACTAGTTTTATTTATTTTGTCAGTTTCTAAAAAGAATCTGGTTTTTTTTTCAAGAAAGATCTTTGCAGTTATTACGGATTTTTGGTTTTCGCGTTTTTCCTCTGGCGTCGTTAAGAGGTAATAATTCTTTTAACATGAACTAGCCATCAAACAGGAAATAAAAGATGGTTTCTTAAATGAACTCCAGGTGCTGGACTCACCTGATATAGAAGGGACACTAGAAATATTAAACTGAAGTAAACAAACAAAAAGCTGTTCTGAAATTGATTACCCTAAAAATACCTTTCAAATAATTAATATATATATGCAATGTCTAAGAAGTTTGAAGCATTTTCTTGCATATCTCAAAAACTGACAAATATAAGAGAGGAGTTATTTCTCTCTCAAAACTTATTGTCGTTTCCGTTAAGTTCTGGCTAAAAATACAATATGAATTATTTTCCTATTTTGCGATTAAAATGAGCACCTAAATACTTGACAGACTCACTGACCTATTTGTGGAAATCACTTTTTTCATAATCTCACGATTACAATACTTCCTCTTGAGGTAAAAGTCTTATTATTCAAAAAATAAACGTGAAAAGTGTGAGCGCGCGCGCACATTGATACATTAAATGTAAGCCAAAAAAATCTTGACCTTATTACAGGGAAATAAATATAAAATAATCTACTATTTTGAAGCTTCTTTATTAGTGATTAATGAGATATAAAATGTAATATTGGATGTGCAATTAATATCTTATTTATTAAAATATATAATCAACGATATCATTTTTTTTTTTTTTATCATTTTGTTATCAGTTGTGAAATTTTTAAATCGGAAGATATTAGATAATTGTTATCACGTCATAAAAACTCTTGTTGGTCCCAAGTGTCAGTCACATTTGTTCATGTCCTTCCATGGAGAAAGGTTATACTACGTAGAGTTTAGTACAGCAAGTTGACACTAGAGTCCACCACCTACCGGATATAAAAATGGTAAGGTAATTTATTTGAATTTATGTTTACTTCAAAACTATCCAAAAAAAACACACTTTTATTTACTTATTTTTATAATATTTAGAAGGAATTTAATCTCTAATTAATGGTTTGCAATTTTATTATTTGAAACATTGGGTTTGAAATGCAATTATTAAACTGTATTATTCACTTTTTCTTTTAAGTAAAATACTTGTATTCCAAAAATGTATTTAAATCTTTTGATGCATTTCAGCGGTACAGTTTTTCAGTTTTAATCCCTCAGACCAAACTATTACTGACTGCATTACTAACTAGGGTTATTGCATCAGTTTTTACAAACATAAATACAGCTTATGAAATGAAATTTAGGTGTTACCAGGGAACCTAATCAAAAGATAAACCCATCTAATAAGATTTGATTTATCTTTATTGTACAAACTTCTCCTATCATTTTTAATTATCTTGAAACTGGTTAATTAATTGGTATCGTGATTTTAGTGGAAGCTATAAAGTTCATTTTTGTATAATGATTAAGTGTTCTTATTGTTTATTAATAATTTTATCAGATTTTTAAAGCGGTAAGATGTGAATTGCTCTAAAACTTGCAAATCTTAAGGAAATCCGATGGTTTATAACCTGGTCATAGATTAGATTCCACCTTTTATCCTCATATTTCCATATATAATATATATTTTTCCCCCCTAATTATGCACAAAGGTTCGTTATTTAAGTCATTAGTAACGTTAGTCGTTTTAACTAAATTATTCGATCAGATTTTAAGTTTCAATTGCAGCCAGTCACACACCAGTACCTTAACGTTACCTTCAAATATTACCAATGGCTCACGACACAGTAGTACCGTCATGTGTGTTATCTCTATAATAGTTTCATTACAAAAATATAAACTTATTTTATCCAAAATGCTAATATTTTGTTTTTTTTTCCTTCAACGTATGACTCTTTTCTTAAAAGCATTTTGACGTGTAATATATTATCGCCTATCTTATTTATTATTATATAAATTGTTATGTGTTTTTTTTAACCTTAAGTCGTTTCCTTATGATGTCATATTGAATTCTTAATAATAAAAAAATACGATTGCAAATTTTTGAAATTTCATCAAAATTCTTCAATAATTTAGGTATATAATGGCTTTTATTTATTATTGACTAGCGAAAATTGAATCGTAAAAAAAACTGTAGATTCATTGATTTGTGAGCCTTTAGTTTGCATATTCATTTTAAGGGGATAATATGAAATTTATTTCCTATTTTTAGCATAATTTAAAACATCTTAAAGTATGTTGAAGAATTGTAATATTATTTTAAATTCATTTTAGGGATGGACGTTTTTATTTAATAGTGTTTTTGATCAATTTATAGTAAAGTACGTTTGCTATTCGCCTCGGTGCAATACACTACTAACTCTTCCTGACAAAAAAGTAGGATTACCTTTATTTGGCACTCTAAAAAACGGAAATACGCAGAAATGCGTTCAAATTTTAAATTTAAATGAGATAATGATGCCTAGATGAAGTTAAAGAAAACTGATAACCTTGAGAATTGAATTAAGAGAAATGGCAAGTGGAGGTTTCACATCAGGCTTGTTATTTTTCATTCTTAATTTGTTATATTTTTTATTTATAGTGTTTATTTTATTTTTTTACATTTATAATTAGACTAATCAATTTGAAATTCATTTTATAACCTGAAAACCTTGAAATAAACTTCAGTAATTAATATAATGTTTTACATATAATACAAATCTCTGCAATCACTTTGTGAGCAGCGCCTTCCTCGTAATTGGTTAGCTAATGAAAGAAGTTGTTCTAATTGGTGCAAAATAATAATGTCAAGTTATTACTAATAATCAAAACAGCAAATCTTGAATGATTTGTTTTAAAGTTGGCTTCATTTTAGAATTACATGTTGACTACTGTAATATTTGCGTAATATTAAATACTAAAAATTGTCTTCCATCTCGGAATTGCGTTTAAATGTTTGATCCTTCTTTTAATTGTAATATAAAGGATAAATCCGTAAATTATACAGTAATGGCACATTAGGAGAAAACGCCATCTTACCACACGGAAGTCTTTATCAAATTGTCTGGAAAAATATTAGAAGTAAAAGTTGGTATACATGCTCAATCTAAGTTACTAAGTTTTTAACCCGATTAAAAGATTTAATTAATCTTTTGGGTCAAATTGTTCAAAAAAAAAGTATTATGTTAGGATTTCATGAAGTTTTTGAGCAAGATATACAATCATCACATCCATTTTCTAAAAATCACTTTTTCTGACTCAGGAGACTTCAAAATTTTGATGAAACATCATTGCATCCAGTTTCTCATCAGCAATGAGCGAAAGTAAAAATTTTAAAGTTTGAAGACAAATGATTTAAATCAGAACCTTGAATAGAAATTCATCTATGTTTCATATCAGATTTCTTTATATTAAATTAACGGTTAATATCATGTTGCAAGAAATATTGTGATCGAATTATTTTCTAAAAATAAGTTTTAGTAGTTAATGAATCTCTGAATACTAAAATGCTTATTTATTTAGGTAAAGTGGCACTTCCATACACTCGAGTTCAGATTATCCTACAAGAGAGATAGATATACAGGAGTAATGGTAAACACACTCCAAACTCTTGCATTAAATATTATACTTTTTCTAAAACAATTAAAACTATTAAAAGGGCCATTTCTAAAAAAAAAAAAAAATTAATCATATCAATGAAGTCAAAAATGTAAATAAAGAGTAGAATGTTTTTGAAGAGTCGTTATAATGTTTACACAATGATGTTTTTATTTTCAACTTTTTCATGTTTTACTACAGGCCTTCTTGATCTTGTAATGACGTATTCATATTTTGTTTCTTGTTAAGGGGGGATCTTATAGATTGTTGTGACATTTGAGGGAAAAAATCAGACACCAGCTTAAGCTTGGTTATTATCTCTGAGAAGGCATTACGCATGATAGCTTTTTAGTAAAACTTCTAACGAATTTCTAAAATGTAGATACATTTAATTAGTAATGCTATAGTCATACTCCTGACAGTAATACTTTAAGAGATACAACAATAATAAAGCTTAAAGATAAGGTAGATCCTTCCTTGAATTCTGCTTCTCCCCTTTATGTATTTATTCTTCATTCATAGGTTAGTCCAAAATGTCTTTTATTTATTATTGACATACAAAAATTGAATAGTAAAAAAGTGCAGTTCTATTCCTTTTAGAAGGTAGGTGTCCGCTAATGGATCTGTATTTTTTGGTGAAAATCCAAAACAGTGTTTCTCTCTCACCGCTGTTTTCCATCATTTTTCTTTGGTAGTTAGTTTTTTTTTCGTCACAAACATAAACATCGAATGTTCTGGGAATTAAAATTAAATTGTATGAAGATATGTGTAAAACGCGTGATTGTTTTAAGTAGGATTTGCTAAAGGTAAGCTGCAGTTTGCTTTTGTCCTATATAAATTTAGTTCGATATTACGTCGATAGGTAGCAGCATATACTAGAGTGGCTTTGTCAATAGAATTATGTAGAAGTTAACATTTTCTTTCTTCTTTAAGCTTTAAAAGTGAATCAGATTACATTTATTTATTTTATTAATATTCTTAAAAATAATTATGCATCCTAGGTCCTGAGTTTGTTTTCAGTTTTTTCAGTAAAAGCTTATCTTTATTTATTTTTATTGGGATTGTTATTTTATTGCTTTAATTGAAAAAAAAAAAAACTTGTATTAAGTCTTTAAAAACTGTTTTTTACAATAATTAAGTTCAAGTTGTAAGGAATTAGAGCAAGTAGTTAGATCAAAGAGAGCATGAAAATAAATAGAATTACTCCCTCAGGGGACAAACGCTTGGAAAATTAATAAATGAAAATATTTCTTTTTATTTAATTATTTTGAACTTTTCAAATAAATGAATTACGAAAAAAATATTTTTCGTTTGCTAATAAATCTCGTATTAATTAGAGAAGTAGAGAAAACTTATAAATTAATATTAGAATACTTAAAAGTTAATGAAAGTTCTTTATATTGTTCAGGTAGGAATTCAATCAACTTATATTAATCTCCAATGAGTATATAAAATTTTAGCTTTTTATTTGAAGGCAACTTGGAGAAATGCCTAATAGAAATTAATACGTCTAAACAGTGGCGTATCATCTTCCAATTGAGTTCAATGTTGAGCCTACTCAAAATATTATTCGCAAGAGGAACTAGTTGTTATTATGGTTATTTTTCTATCACAATGTTTTCATCTAATGTTTTTAATCGTAATTGATTTACGAATATGTTTCAAACTTATTGTTTTACAAAGAAGAAAGAATAATGCCAATTTCAGTCATTATTTTTGATCCATAACCCTGAACAATGTTTAATACATACATTAATTTAATTTTTTTTTTTTGCTTTTGTTTCAGATATTTTCTTCTAAATCAGAACTGCAGTTACATTCACAACTACACATGAGAGAAGTCAAACCTTACAAGTGCAATCAATGCAGTAAAACGTTCGCCAACAGTTCGTACCTGAGCCAGCATACTCGCATCCATCTTGGTATTAAACCCTATAGATGCGAAATCTGCCAGCGTAAATTCACCCAATTGTCGCATCTACAACAGCATATAAGGACACATACTGGCGATAAGCCATACAAATGTAGGCATCCAGGTTGTAATAAAGCATTCAGCCAATTAAGTAACCTGCAATCGCATTCACGGTGTCATCAGACGGACAAACCATACAAGTGTAATTCATGTTATAAATGTTTTAGTGATGAACCATCTTTACTTGAACATATACCTAAACATAAAGAATCTAAACATTTAAAAACGCATATTTGTCAATATTGTGGTAAATCTTATACACAAGAAACCTATTTAACTAAACATATGCAAAAACATGCTGAACGGACGGATAAACGTCCGCCAATAATTGGCATACCAAGGGTTGGTTTGGATAACCCACATTATTGGCCGAAAGTATCGCCAGATACGGCTAATAATTTAGTGGATGTCATGCAACAACACGAGGCTTATAATAATCAAAATGGTCTCAATTCTGAACATCTACACCATAGGACTGATATGAATGGTACAACGGATGACCATAGCAGTGTAATGCGAGGGGGTGGCACCATACAACCACCAGCGCCGCCTCCGACGCCCTCGGCCACGGCATCTCCCTTAAATTATCATGATTCTATAAAAACGAACACCACATCAGCGTTTACACCAATCCAGTCATTCACACCGACACACCACCATAATCATTTGAACCATCATCAGCTACCTGATCATCATCGGCCACCATATCTTTCTTACAATGCCATAGCATTTCCCGGTGCTAAAATGAGCCAACTGGGCGGTGTACAAACATCCGTTGGTATGGAAATGCCAAAAGCACCGGTTACATCCAATGGTTTTCCAAATCAATTGATCTCATTACATCAAATCAGAAATTATGCTCACCAGCCGGCACCTACATTGATGACCACAGAGCATTTACTGCAAGGTCTTAAAGAGAAAGGACAATAATATTATATGACCGCTGACTTTGTCTAAAATTTTTGTGGTGCTAAATGACACTTTTTTTTTTTTAAAGGTTACTGATCTTTAATGTAATGTACACAAGAAAATAAACAATTGTCATTCATAGTGAAGTTGTGTCCGGAATCTTGGTGTGATTTAAGTGAGTGTTTCGTGGTATTGAACAGAGAGGTACTAAGATTGAACCTTGAGAAAGTATTAGAAACTTTGCTAATAGTATGCAGAACAAATTTTGTTTAAAACAAAACAATATATTGTAATATATTTTAAAAAACTAAAATGGTGAATTATGATATTCAAAATTCATTTTTCCAAAAATAGCAATTACAAAAAAAAAATGAGGAAAACAAAAATTAATACACAAATCAGAAGGTGAAGAAAATATATGTTTCTGCTTATTTTGAATACATATATATTTTTTAATTTTGTGTTAATTTTTATTAAAAGTGTTTTGTTAATTTTTATAATCAGAAGTACTATGTACTTGTAAATTGCACTTTTTACATACTGTACTTAGTTAATGGTTGCTATATAAAATGTTTAAGTTTCGAAAAAGAAAAAAAAAGGTTTTAATCTTTTTGTTCCTTTTGTTATTTTGTTCTTTTTTTTCAAATTGTAAATACATTAATCGAATTGTTCTCCATGTACAGTTTCAAATTTACAACTAAGTTTATAAATGTAGATTAAAATAAAAATTGTAATATAAATCGGTAAAATGTTTAGAGAAAAATGTGCGTAGTTGTTTTACAAAAATAACCAAATGGGCTTAACTCTCAAAAATAAAGAAAGTAATAGAAACATTATTTGCCAAAACAGGGTATTTGATCCGCTTTTCTTTTACCAATAATTACCTTTTATTTATTTCATTTAATTTGTTTTCGTGAACTCCAAGAGTAATCCAAATTTGATTCATTTAAAAATATGTTTATTTTTCATGCTAAGCAAAAATACTTAATTTTATCTGTGTACTTAAAAACGATTGATTTCATAATATCTGAAAACCAATTCTTCTTTTTTTTAATTAAAATGAAATAATCAGAGTGAGTTGCCCATAAAATTAAATGTAGAAATGTTCAATTTTTTTTAAAAAGAAATGCATTTTTGGCCTTGAAATTGAATTTTCCTATCTATTAGGATAAAAATACTCATTTAAAATGGTTTATTCACTACCCTGACAATAAATATAAATTAAGAATGCACCGATATTTTTGATTAGGAAGGATAATATCAGTGATAGGTAGAATTTTTAGATGGCTATTCTGAGAAAAAATTTACTAACCTAGCTGATCGATTTTTTGGTGGAAGTGAAAGGACACTTCTATTCTGCAACATTTCGTTTTCTTTCCCAACTCACAAACGGTTATCTTGCTCTCCTCTTCAACACAATTAACTGTGCTGCCCTCTCTTTGCAACCAAATACTGTCACCTTTTCCTTCAATGACCATAATTAGCTATTTAGCAGCTCTGTAATGGCAACTCGCCATCTTCAATTCCATCTAAATATCCTTAAACCTGGTGGCTGGTGAGTGGAGATCAGCAGAAATCCAAACACACTGTCTTCAACCATATCACTCTTCCTATTACTTCGTTACCTTGGACTTCATCTCGACAATAACTAACCTGGAATCTACATACTCGAATAAAGCAAACCAAAGTAAGTAACAGATACATAGTTTTGGAGTTTATGTAACCAAAGACAGCTGTATTACTTTACTACTAGCTCCTACGTGGACATGTGGAATAGAACTATACAGGACAGCCAACTTAAATCTTTATCATGTCCAATCCCTTCAATACGAAATCACCCTTCGTCACTTTCATCACCGGTTTCTCGTTAACCTAAAATTCCCAACAATCCTTTAGTCCAGTCCTCTCTCCTATATCTTACCTACAATTCCTCACTGTCGGTAGCTTCGCGACCAGCTAAGATTGTCAACTGTTAAATGTGTCTGTTGTAAACTTACTTGCTTTAATGGCTTCTTATTGTGACTACTATCACCTGGATGGCCGTCTTTCTTCACGCCAGTCATGTTTTGTGTTTGCTTGTTGGCCTTCAGCCAATCTGCGCACTCATTTTATGAACTGTTAAATGTCATCTGTATTACTTGTTGCTGCATTTATTTCTGTTCAGTTGTAAAAATTCTCAAGGTAATAAATAATAAAATAAATATACTAAAAGCTCATTTGATTTCATTGCACTTCATAGTGAAATCTTTGATTTTCTTTTTCCAATGGATTTTTTGATGCGATAAAATCCGCAAGTTACGATAGAGGAGTGAATTGATTGTAGGAATGAATCCATGAAGTTGTTCTTCCTTTATTTACAAAAATTAAAAGAATCCCCTGTCCCTCTGAAATTTTTTAAATTCTTACAAAATAAATAACTGTAACAAAATCTTAATTTCCTCAGAATCATTTTTTGTTAGCATTTCCCATTTTTTTCATCTTAATTTCAAAAAAAGTAATATAGTATTAATTTTCAAAACAACTGCTGCGTACCATCAGCTTTCTTAAGATTAGTCCACAATCAGTCAATTTACATATTATCGGTGCTTCATTAATTTATATTAAAAAATATTTTTTAAAAATAAAGTCAGTAAAAGGAATGTGCATGATTTTAGTTTTGGTAATACAATTAAAATACTCCCTCACGTCGACTTCTTCAAAAATTTTCTTAATATGTATTTTTATTATTATTTTTTTTTAATTTTTGTTTACAAATAGAAAAGAAAATCATTTGTAATTTTATTGAGAAAATTGAAATTGATCTGTAGATTTTTTTAAAACAATTAAATGTAAATACTTGAAATATTGCATTCGTTTTTTATATTATTTTCAAGTTCACAAATGTCATTTTAAAAATAAAAAAAAACATTAATTCTTAGCCACCATTTCTCCACCGTTAAATGTTATTAAAAATTACAACAGTTTTATATAATTAATTAAAAATAAATTGTATAAAAAAAAAAGTGTATGTATATGATACATATTTGTAAATGTTTATTTTGTATGCAAACGTATACAGAATATTATATATATTATATTCTTATAAATAGATTATTCAACATTTTTCTCATTATGTGCCCGATTAAACTAGCACTTTTTTTTAAAAAAAAAAAAATATATAAATATAAATAAATCTCAATGTATGCTTCTAATTTAAACAGAAATGGGCTGCTTAAAAAAAAGTCTGAAATCCAAAATGGAAATAATAATAGAAATTAAAGAGAAAATAATATCTTTTGATTAAAAAGTAAAAAATAGAAATTTCATATTTTAATAGTTTCTTTTTTTCTTACTTGTTTACCACCAAATATTACAAAATTATAAATAAAGAATATAATACAATCTTCTTTAATTCTCACATATCTCTGAAAAATTAGGTGCTGGATTTATTTGAGCACATATTGTGTGAAAGAAATCACATTTGAAAACAAAACAAAACAAAAAAAAAATCATTTAAAATTAAATATTGCTTAGCAAGCTCAAAAACAATGTATTCCAAAAAGAGATTTTCAAATTGCAGGAAGAAAAATATTAAAATAATGTAATATGTCTTTCATTTTTTTGTTTTTTTGTTACTTTTAGTTTGTACTTGCTTTTTTTTTTAAATATGTTTTTTTAAATAGTTTGTCATTAAGCCAAAACAATACAGCAGGGCCTAAATTATTTTTGTTTCTGTAATTTTTTGTTAAAGAAAAAAAAAAAAGAGAAAAGAAATTGCAGAAAAGAAAAAGAAAATATACAGAAAAAAAGTTATGTAAAAACAATAATAAAACTTTAAAAATTATTAAAATCCCTACTAAGTGTTCAAAAATCTTTAATATTTTCTCGTATTCCATTGTCTACAAATAATATTCTGTAAACACTAGGTCATTTTATTGTGAAAGGTGTCAGGCGTTTTTTTTTTAAATATTACCCCCCCCCCCAAAAAAAATTCTTCTAAAATGTGGAAAAATTGTAGAGAAAGATTTTCATTCCTTGTCTTTTTATAAGAGGAATGCCAGACGGAATCAAGAAAATCGATTTCAGGATACCCAGTGTTGACAAATATTTGACCAAACTTGGTCAATGAAAGACTTCAAAGGTTGCCATTATGAAAATTCACTTACACCATATGCTCCTACTAAGATGTAGATACTTACGAAACTTATTCTACAAAATTTGGAAGTTTATTAGAATTTTTGTTGCGTTTTTCTCTAAAAAGGGAAACCAATATTTTGGTTCAACAACTCCACCACACCAACCCAATAAATGCTCTTTTCTTCTTCTACAACTAACGCAATAGGCGTATCTCTTGTCCTCTTCAAAAATCACTAACCATTTAATGACATCGTGCTTCACATACTTCTTCATTTTTCTCACATATTTGCCCACCTTGTTTGTGAGAAAACTTCAAGGTTATAGCCAAGGTAAGACAATCCTTTGAATTCTTTTTTTGGCAGTCCTCTAGTCTTAAAAACTGTTCTTACGTTTATAAAAAGAAAATTTGGAGTAACTGGACTTTCTCTTACTATAATTTTGAAGGTTGAAACATACCTTCTCTTCATAGAACTTGCCAAGATAGATCAATGGAAGCCTTATTCTCTCCCAACCGCTCTTTAACCAATTTTCTTGTTAATATTACAAACTAAAGTTATTAAAAACATGTTTTGTTTTTTCCAAAAAAATAATAATAATAAATATTTTGGGTACGGTGATACTACTGGTAGGAAGATTTTGACTGCTTGTTATGTTAGATCACATTGGACACAAAAACGAAGTTAAGTCTAACCTAACTGCGCTTTTTTCTATTTCTAGTTGTATTGTTCATTCATACTATTTTCTAAAAGCCACTTTATCGGTATCAGGAAACTCTTTAACGGATATTTGTGGTCAGAGCAAGTAAACATTCAGGTGGGTCTGACCCGTTATATAGCAAATGGGTACACAAGATGTAAGACCAGTAAGAAATTCTAGTTAATTAATTAAGAAAAGTGATTCATGTGTGTAACCAAAAGACCAAAGTCCCTTCTGATGGTTGGTTTGCCAGATGCAGTATGTTGTCTCAGAAGTAGTAAGTAATATAATGTGCCAGCTTCATGTGATATCTCAGTTTTGAGCTAAAATCCTCGTATCACAAAAACTGAACCTGCTTTGTAAGTAATAAGAGAAATGAACAAGAAATAATTACTGAAGAAAATATTAAGAAACATTTTAAAAAGAGAAATTAAAACAAAAATTTACTTATACTTTTTTTTAATAAAGAGTTCATTAGAATTTTTATCTGAAAGGACAAGGTGCTCTGTGATAGATTTGTGAGGGCAAACAATACAAGGTCAAGGAATTTTAAAAAAAAAAGAAGATATTTTATCTCAAGTAGGGTGATTGACAAGATATTTTAATATCATTAAAAACATTTACTTCTTTTCATTAAATCAGAAATTATGATGACATTTCCGTCGAGTGAACGTATATATGTATAAAAAAAAAAAGGTATTTGCGTAGCTGAAATGTAAATAAGGAAAGTGGTGAGTACATTTATTATTTGTTCACATTATATATTTTTATTTGATAAATTAAGAAATCATCCTCAGAATAAAGATTGCAAATCCATTATGGATTATTCACATAGAGGTTTTGAATGTTACAGTAGCTTACCTGTCTATTTGAGGACATATCGAGCTTCTTTTGTCTTTTCTTTTTTTTAATGGTCATTCAATTTCAAAAATTTACCAAATTACCTACCTAACATATCAGTGATAATATCACTGATATTACTGATAGGAATTAGGCGCCTAGTGAGAAGAGATAGAGCGATTATAGTTTGGCAAGAACTTCCATATTTTCTGTTTGTAACATTGTATTTTTATGCCAAACGCAGATCGGCTAGTTTCGAATGTGGAGGTTTAGAAAAAAAGACAAAATAGAAAATCTTCAATAGTTTGGCTAGAATTTCCACATTTTCTATTACTAACATTATATTTTTATACCAAGCATATATTATACACCAGTGGCTCTTAACCTTTTCAGATGCGGAACACAATTATATGTATATATTTTTCTCGCGGAACACTAACATTAAATAATTTGAAATTCGGTATTCAGGAAGAACATAAAATTAAATTCAAATTAAAAAAAAGGAACAATTTTTTGTTTTCGTATCTTTCCTAAGTTTCTAAATTTCAATACATTTAAAATTGAAATTTTGCAAAACACTTCGACCATGTTCACAGAACACCGGTTCACAGTGGGACATATAGAACGGCCATAATTTTACTGAATTTCATGACCCAACAAATTTTCAACCCTTTATATCTTCTACATTTATAGATCTGTGCACAAAATAACTATAGTTTATAATTGAGAAAAACAAAGTGTACAAGAGAACAAAATTTCATACGAATACGTGGTTCACAGTGGGAGATATAGAACGGCCATAATTTTACAGAATTTCATGACCCAAAAATTTTCAACCCTTTATATCTTCTACATTTATAGATCTGTGCACAAAATAACTATAGCTTAAAATTGAGAAAAACAAAGTGTACAAGAGAACAAAATTCCATACCAATACGTGGTTCACAGTGGGAGATATAGAACGGCCATAATTTTACAGAATTTCATGACCCAAAAAAATTTCAACCCTTTATATCTTCTACATTTATAGATCTGTGCACAAAATAACTATAGTTTATAATTGAGAAAAACAAAGTGTACATGAGAACAAAATTTCATACGAATACGTGGTTCACAGTGGGAGATATAGAACGGCCATAATTTTACAGAATTTCATGACCCAAAAAATTTTCAACCCTATATATCTTCTACATTTATAGATCTGTGCACAAAATAACTATAGTTTATAATTGAGAAAAACAAAGTGTACAAGAGAACAAAATTTCATACGAATACGTGGTCACAGTGGGAGATATAGAACGGCCATAATTTTACAGAATTTCATGACCCAAAAAATTTTCAACCCTTTATATCTTCTACATTTATAGATCTGTGCACAAAATAACTATAGTTTATAATTGAGAAAAAAAAAGTGTACAAGAGAACAAAATTTCATACGAATACGTGGTCACAGTGGGAGATATAGAACGGCCATAATTTTACATAATTTCATGACCCAAAAAAATTTCAACCCTTTATATCTTCTACATTTATAGATCTGTGCACAAAATAACTATAGTTTATAATTGAGAAAAACAAAGTGTACAAGAGAACAAAATTTCATACGAATACGTGGTCACAGTGGGAGATATAGAACGGCCATAATTTTACAGAATTTCATGACCCAAAAAATTTTCAACCCTTTATATCTTCTACATTTATAGTTCTGTGCACAAAATAACTATAGCTTAAAATTGAGAAAAACAAAGTGTACAAGAGAACAAAATTCCATACCAATACGTGGTTCACAGTAGGAGATATAGAACGGCCATAATTTTACAGAATTTCATGACCCAAAAAATTTTCAACCCTTTATATCTTCTACATTTATAGATCTGTGCACAAAATAACTATAGTTTATAATTGAGAAAAACAAAGTGTACAAGAGAACAAAATTTCATACGAATACGTGGTTCACAGTGGGAGATATAGAACGGCCATAATTTTACAGAATTTCATGACCCAAAAAATTTTCAACCCTTTATATCTTCTACATTTATAGATCTGTGCACAAAATAACTATAGCTTAAAATTGAGAAAAACAAAGTGTACAAGAGAACAAAATTCCATACCAATACGTGGTTCACAGTGGGAGATATAGAACGGCCATAATTTTACAGAATTTCATGACCCAAAAAAATTTCAACCCTTTATATCTTCTACATTTATAGATCTGTGCACAAAATAACTATAGTTTATAATTGAGAAAAACAAAGTGTACATGAGAACAAAATTTCATACGAATACGTGGTTCACAGTGGGAGATATAGAACGGCCATAATTTTACAGAATTTCATGACCCAAAAAATTTTCAACCCTATATATCTTCTACATTTATAGATCTGTGCACAAAATAACTATAGTTTATAATTGAGAAAAACAAAGTGTACAAGAGAACAAAATTTCATACGAATACGTGGTCACAGTGGGAGATATAGAACGGCCATAATTTTACAGAATTTCATGACCCAAAAAATTTTCAACCCTTTATATCTTCTACATTTATAGATCTGTGCACAAAATAACTATAGTTTATAATTGAGAAAAAAAAAGTGTACAAGAGACCAAAATTTCATACGAATACGTGGTCACAGTGGGAGATATAGAACGGCCATAATTTTACATAATTTCATGACCCAAAAAAATTTCAACCCTTTATATCTTCTACATTTATAGATCTGTGCACAAAATAACTATAGTTTATAATTGAGAAAAACAAAGTGTACAAGAGAACAAAATTTCATACGAATACGTGGTTCACAGTGGGAGATATAGAACGGCCATAATTTTACAGAATTTCATGACCCAAAAAATTTTCAACCCATTATATCTTCTACATTTATAGATCTGTGCACAAAATAACTATAGTTTATAATTGAGAAAAACAAAGTGTACAAGAGAACAAAATTTCATACGAATACGTGGGCACAGTGGGAGATATAGAACGGCCATAATTTTACATAATTTCATGACCCAAAAAAATTTCAACCCTTTATATCTTCTACATTTATAGATCTGTGCACAAAATAACTATAGTTTATAATTGAGAAAAACAAAGTGTACAAGAGAACAAAATTTCATACGAATACGTGGTCTCAGTGGGAGATATAGAACGGCCATAATTTTACAGAATTTCATGACCCAAAAAATTTTCAACCCTTTATATCTTCTACATTTATAGATCTGTGCACAAAATAACTATAGTTTATAATTGAGAAAAACAAAGTGTACAAGAGAACAAAATTTCATACGAATACGTGGTTCACAGTGGGAGATATAGAACGGCCATAATTTTACAGAATTTCATGACCCAAAAAAATTTCAACCCTTTATATCTTCTACATTTATAGATCTGTGCACAAAATAACTATAGTTTATAATTGAGAAAAACAAAGTGTACAAGAGAACAAATTTTCATACGAATACGTGGTTCACAGTGGGAGATATAGAACGGCCATAATTTTACAGAATTTCATGACCCAAAAAATTTTCAACCCTTTATATCTTCTACATTTATAGATCTGTGCACAAAATAACTATAGCTTAAAATTGAGAAAAACAAAGTGTACAAGAGAACAAAATTCCATACCAATACGTGGTTCACAGTGGGAGATATAGAACGGCCATAATTTTACAGAATTTCATGACCCAAAAAAATTTCAACCCTTTATATCTTCTACATTTATAGATCTGTGCACAAAATAACTATAGCTTAAAATTGAGAAAAACAAAGTGTACAAGAGAACAAAATTCCATACCAATACGTGGTTCACAGTGGGAGATATAGAACGGCCATAATTTTACAGAATTTCATGACCCAAAAAAATTTCAACCCTTTATATCTTCTACATTTATAGATCTGTGCACAAAATAACTATAGCTTAAAATTGAGAAAAACAAAGTGTACAAGAGAACAAAATTCCATACCAATACGTGGTTCACAGTAGGAGAGATAGAACGGCCATAATTTTACAGAATTTCATGACCCAAAAAATTTTCAACCCTTTATATCTTCTACATTTATAGATCTGTGCACAAAATAACTATAGCTTAAAATTGAGAAAAACAAAGTGTACACGAGAACAAAATTCCATACCAATACGTGGTTCACAGTACGAGATATATAACGGCCATAATTTTACAGAATTTCATGACCCAAAAAAATTTCAACCCTTTATATCTTCTACATCTATAGATCTGTGCACAAAATAACTATAGCTTAAAATTGAGAAAAACAAAGTGTACACGAGAACAAAATTTCATACGAATACGTGGTTCACAGTGGGATCTATAGAACGGCCATAATTTTACATAATTTCATGACCCAAAAAAATTTCAACCCTTTATATCTTCTACATTTATAGATCTGTGCACAAAATAACTATAGTTTATAATTGAGAAAAACAAAGTGTACAAGAGAACAAAATTTCATACGAATACGTGGTTCACAGTGGGAGATATAGAACGGCCATAATTTTACAGAATTTCATGACCCAAAAAATTTTCAACCCTTTATATCTTCTACATTTATAGATCTGTGCACAAAATAACTATAGCTTAAAATTGAGAAAAACAAAGTGTACAAGAGAACAAAATTCCATACCAATACGTGGCTCACAGTAGGAGACATAGAACGGCCATAATTTTACAGAATTTCATGACCCAAAAAATTTTCAACCCTTTATATCTTCTACATTTATAGATCTGTGCACAAAATAACTATAGTTTATAAATGAGAAAAACAAAGTGTACAAGAGAACAAAATTTCATACGAATACGTGGTTCACAGTGGGAGATATAGAACGGCCATAATTTTACAGAATTTCATGACCCAAAAAATTTTCAACCCTTTATATCTTCTACATTTATAGATCTGTGCACAAAATAACTATAGTTTATAATTGAGAAAAACAAAGTGTACAAGAGAACAAAATTTTATACGAATACGTGGTTCACAGTGGGAGATATAGAACGGCCATAATTTTACAGAATTTCATGACCCAAAAAATTTTCAACCCTTTATATCTTCTACATTTATAGATCTGTGCACAAAATAACTATAGTTTATAATTGAGAAAAACAAAGTGTACAAGAGAACAAAATTTCATACGAATACGTGGTTCACAGTGGGAGATATAGAACGGCCATAATTTTACAGAATTTCATGACCCAAAAAATTTTCAACCCTTTATATCTTCTACATTTATAGATCTGTGCACAAAATAACTATAGTTTATAATTGAGAAAAACAAAGTGTACAAGAGAACAAAATTTCATACGAATACGTGGTCACAGTGGGAGATATAGAACGGCCATAATTTTACAGAATTTCATGACCAAAAAAATTTTCAACCTTTTATATCTTCTACATTTATAGATCTGTGCACAAAATAACTATAGTTTATAATTGAGAAAAACAAAGTGTACAAGAGAACAAAATTCCATATCAATACGTGGTTCACAGTGGGAGATATAGAACGGCCATAATTTTACAGAATTTCATGACCCAAAAAATTTTCAACCCTTTATATCTTCTACATTTATAGATCTGTGCACAAAATAACTATAGTTTATAAATGAGAAAAACAAAGTGTACAAGAGAACAAAATTTCATACGAATACGTGGTTCACAGTGGGAGATATAGAACGGCCATAATTTTACAGAATTTCATGACCCAAAAAATTTTCAACCCTTTATATCTTCTACATTTATAGATCTGTGCACAAAATAACTATAGTTTATAATTGAGAAAAACAAAGTGTACAAGAGAACAAAATTTCATACGAATACGTGGTTCACAGTGGGAGATATAGAACGGCCATAATTTTACAGAATTTCATGACCCAAAAAATTTTCAACCCTTTATATCTTCTACATTTATAGATCTGTGCACAAAATAACTATAGTTTATAATTGAGAAAAACAAAGTGTACAAGAGAACAAAATTTCATACGAATACGTGGTTCACAGTGGGAGATATAGAACGGCCATAATTTTACAGAATTTCATGACCCAAAAAATTTTCAACCCTTTATATCTTCTACATTTATAGATCTGTGCACAAAATAACTATAGTTTATAATTGAGAAAAACAAAGTGTACATGAGAACAAAATTTCATACGAATACGTGGTTCACAGTGGGAGATATAGAACGGCCATAATTTTACAGAATTTCATGACCCAAAAAATTTTCAACCCTATATATCTTCTACATTTATAGATCTGTGCACAAAATAACTATAGTTTATAATTGAGAAAAACAAAGTGTACAAGAGAACAAAATTTCATACGAATACGTGGTCACAGTGGGAGATATAGAACGGCCATAATTTTACAGAATTTCATGACCCAAAAAATTTTCAACCCTTTATATCTTCTACATTTATAGATCTGTGCACAAAATAACTATAGTTTATAATTGAGAAAAAAAAAGTGTACAAGAGACCAAAATTTCATACGAATACGTGGTCACAGTGGGAGATATAGAACGGCCATAATTTTACATAATTTCATGACCCAAAAAAATTTCAACCCTTTATATCTTCTACATTTATAGATCTGTGCACAAAATAACTATAGTTTATAATTGAGAAAAACAAAGTGTACAAGAGAACAAAATTTCATACGAATACGTGGTTCACAGTGGGAGATATAGAACGGCCATAATTTTACAGAATTTCATGACCCAAAAAATTTTCAACCCATTATATCTTCTACATTTATAGATCTGTGCACAAAATAACTATAGTTTATAATTGAGAAAAACAAAGTGTACAAGAGAACAAAATTTCATACGAATACGTGGGCACAGTGGGAGATATAGAACGGCCATAATTTTACATAATTTCATGACCCAAAAAAATTTCAACCCTTTATATCTTCTACATTTATAGATCTGTGCACAAAATAACTATAGTTTATAATTGAGAAAAACAAAGTGTACAAGAGAACAAAATTTCATACGAATACGTGGTCTCAGTGGGAGATATAGAACGGCCATAATTTTACAGAATTTCATGACCCAAAAAATTTTCAACCCTTTATATCTTCTACATTTATAGATCTGTGCACAAAATAACTATAGTTTATAATTGAGAAAAACAAAGTGTACAAGAGAACAAAATTTCATACGAATACGTGGTTCACAGTGGGAGATATAGAACGGCCATAATTTTACAGAATTTCATGACCCAAAAAAATTTCAACCCTTTATATCTTCTACATTTATAGATCTGTGCACAAAATAACTATAGTTTATAATTGAGAAAAACAAAGTGTACAAGAGAACAAATTTTCATACGAATACGTGGTTCACAGTGGGAGATATAGAACGGCCATAATTTTACAGAATTTCATGACCCAAAAAATTTTCAACCCTTTATATCTTCTACATTTATAGATCTGTGCACAAAATAACTATAGCTTAAAATTGAGAAAAACAAAGTGTACAAGAGAACAAAATTCCATACCAATACGTGGTTCACAGTGGGAGATATAGAACGGCCATAATTTTACAGAATTTCATGACCCAAAAAAATTTCAACCCTTTATATCTTCTACATTTATAGATCTGTGCACAAAATAACTATAGCTTAAAATTGAGAAAAACAAAGTGTACAAGAGAACAAAATTCCATACCAATACGTGGTTCACAGTGGGAGATATAGAACGGCCATAATTTTACAGAATTTCATGACCCAAAAAAATTTCAACCCTTTATATCTTCTACATTTATAGATCTGTGCACAAAATAACTATAGCTTAAAATTGAGAAAAACAAAGTGTACAAGAGAACAAAATTCCATACCAATACGTGGTTCACAGTAGGAGAGATAGAACGGCCATAATTTTACAGAATTTCATGACCCAAAAAATTTTCAACCCTTTATATCTTCTACATTTATAGATCTGTGCACAAAATAACTATAGCTTAAAATTGAGAAAAACAAAGTGTACACGAGAACAAAATTCCATACCAATACGTGGTTCACAGTACGAGATATATAACGGCCATAATTTTACAGAATTTCATGACCCAAAAAAATTTCAACCCTTTATATCTTCTACATCTATAGATCTGTGCACAAAATAACTATAGCTTAAAATTGAGAAAAACAAAGTGTACACGAGAACAAAATTTCATACGAATACGTGGTTCACAGTGGGATCTATAGAACGGCCATAATTTTACATAATTTCATGACCCAAAAAAATTTCAACCCTTTATATCTTCTACATTTATAGATCTGTGCACAAAATAACTATAGTTTATAATTGAGAAAAACAAAGTGTACAAGAGAACAAAATTTCATACGAATACGTGGTTCACAGTGGGAGATATAGAACGGCCATAATTTTACAGAATTTCATGACCCAAAAAATTTTCAACCCTTTATATCTTCTACATTTATAGATCTGTGCACAAAATAACTATAGCTTAAAATTGAGAAAAACAAAGTGTACAAGAGAACAAAATTCCATACCAATACGTGGCTCACAGTAGGAGACATAGAACGGCCATAATTTTACAGAATTTCATGACCCAAAAAATTTTCAACCCTTTATATCTTCTACATTTATAGATCTGTGCACAAAATAACTATAGTTTATAAATGAGAAAAACAAAGTGTACAAGAGAACAAAATTTCATACGAATACGTGGTTCACAGTGGGAGATATAGAACGGCCATAATTTTACAGAATTTCATGACCCAAAAAATTTTCAACCCTTTATATCTTCTACATTTATAGATCTGTGCACAAAATAACTATAGTTTATAATTGAGAAAAACAAAGTGTACAAGAGAACAAAATTTTATACGAATACGTGGTTCACAGTGGGAGATATAGAACGGCCATAATTTTACAGAATTTCATGACCCAAAAAATTTTCAACCCTTTATATCTTCTACATTTATAGATCTGTGCACAAAATAACTATAGTTTATAATTGAGAAAAACAAAGTGTACAAGAGAACAAAATTTCATACGAATACGTGGTTCACAGTGGGAGATATAGAACGGCCATAATTTTACAGAATTTCATGACCCAAAAAATTTTCAACCCTTTATATCTTCTACATTTATAGATCTGTGCACAAAATAACTATAGTTTATAATTGAGAAAAACAAAGTGTACAAGAGAACAAAATTTCATACGAATACGTGGTCACAGTGGGAGATATAGAACGGCCATAATTTTACAGAATTTCATGACCAAAAAAATTTTCAACCTTTTATATCTTCTACATTTATAGATCTGTGCACAAAATAACTATAGTTTATAATTGAGAAAAACAAAGTGTACAAGAGAACAAAATTCCATATCAATACGTGGTTCACAGTGGGAGATATAGAACGGCCATAATTTTACAGAATTTCATGACCCAAAAAATTTTCAACCCTTTATATCTTCTACATTTATAGATCTGTGCACAAAATAACTATAGTTTATAAATGAGAAAAACAAAGTGTACAAGAGAACAAAATTTCATACGAATACGTGGTTCACAGTGGGAGATATAGAACGGCCATAATTTTACAGAATTTCATGACCCAAAAAATTTTCAACCCTTTATATCTTCTACATTTATAGATCTGTGCACAAAATAACTATAGTTTATAATTGAGAAAAACAAAGTGTACAAGAGAACAAAATTTCATACGAATACGTGGTTCACAGTGGGAGATATAGAACGGCCATAATTTTACAGAATTTCATGACCCAAAAAATTTTCAACCCTTTATATCTTCTACATTTATAGATCTGTGCACAAAATGACTATAGTTTATAATTGAGAAAAACAAAGTGTACAAGAGAACAAAATTTCATACGAATACGTGGTTCACAGTGGGAGATATAGAACGGCCATAATTTTACAGAATTTCATGACCCAAAAAATTTTCAACCCTTTATATCTTCTACATTTATAGATCTGTGCACAAAATAACTATAGTTTATAATTGAGAAAAACAAAGTGTACTAGAGAACAAAATTTCATACGAATACGTGGTCACAGTGGGAGATATAGTACGGCCATAATTTTACAGAATTTCATGACCCAAAAAATTTTCAACCTTTTATATCTTCTACATTTATAGATCTGTGCACAAAATAACTATAGTTTATAATTGAGAAAAACAGAGTGTACAAGAGCACAAAATTCCATATCAATACGTGGTTCACAGTGGGAGATATAGAACGGCCATAATTTTACAGAATTTCATGACCCAAAAAATTTTCAACCCTTTATATCTTCTACATTTATAGATCTGTGCACAAAATAACTATAGTTTATAATTGAGAAAAACAAAGTGTACAAGAGAACAAAATTTCATACGAATACGTGGTTCACAGTGGGAGATATAGAACGGCCATAATTTTACAGAATTTCATGACCCAAAAAATTTTCAACCCTTTATATCTTCTACATTTATAGATCTGTGCACAAAATAACTATAGTTTATAATTGAGAAAAACAAAGTGTACAAGAGAACAAAATTTCATACGAATACGTGGTTCACAGTGGGAGATATAGAACGGCCATAATTTTACAGAATTTCATGACCCAAAAAATTTTCAACCCTTTATATCTTCTACATTTATAGATCTGTGCACAAAATAACTATAGTTTATAATTGAGAAAAACAAAGTGTACAAGAGAACAAAATTCCATATCAATACGTGGTTCACAGTGGGAGATATAGAACGGCCATAATTTTACAGAATTTCATGACCCAAAAAATTTTCAACCCTTTATATCTTCTACATTTATAGATCTGTGCACAAAATAACTATAGTTTATAATTGAGAAAAACAAAGTGTACAAGAGAACAAAATTTCATACGAATACGTGGTTCACAGTGGGAGATATAGAACGGCCATAATTTTACAGAATTTCATGACCCAAAAAATTTTCAACCCTTTATATCTTCTACATTTATAGATCTGTGCACAAAATAACTATAGTTTATAATTGAGAAAAACAAAGTGTACAAGAGAACAAAATTTCATACGAATACGTGGTTCACAGTGGGAGATATAGAATGGCCATAATTTTACAGAATTTCATGACCCAAAAAATTTTCAACCCTTTATATCTTCTACATTTATAGATCTGTGCACAAAATAACTATAGTTTATAATTGAGAAAAACAAAGTGTACAAGAGAACAAAATTTCATACGAATACGTGGTCACAGTGGGAGATATAGAACGGCCATAATTTTACAGAATTTCATGACCCAAAAAATTTTCAACCTTTTATATTAAGGGTTATTAACCTTTTCATAGACGCGGAACAGAATTATATGTATATATTTTTCTCGCGGAACACTAACATTAACAAATTTAAATTCGGTATTCAGCAAGAACCTAAAATTAAATTCAAATAGGAGCAATTTTTTGTTTTTGATTCTTTCATGAGTTTGTAGATTTCAATACATTTAAAATTGAAATTTCGCGGAACACTTGGACCATATTCGCGGTTAAGAACCACTGTTATACACACTAGGTCGGTTAGTTTCGGATGTAGAGGTTTAGAAAAAAGAACAAAATAGTTAATCTTCAAAACAAATATAATTTGCTGAAGATATTTCCCGTCGAATACGCAAGAAAAATTCCAATATGAGCATGGATTTCACAGCTGAAATCTACAACGAATCGTTGATAATGATTGAAAATTTGTGTTTAGAAATCGTGAACAAAGTTCTTTATCAATCGGGAATGCCATCGCCGAATCTATCTGCTGCTGCTTCGTTCGATGTAGAAGTGCGTCGTGAAACCAATAACAACACGGGTGTCTTTAGTTCAATGTGCAATGAAATATTCCTAAGCAAACGCTTGAGCAGAAAAGGCATTTATGATCAAATAATGCAAACTGTCAACAAAGGGATTGGAGAAATCTTCAAACTAGTTGAACAGGTAAAACCTTCCTAACTGAGCCACAAGACAGCGTGGCTGGGTACAGTTAGTTTTTAATATAATTTTTCTAAATATTATTAAACGGATATTTTATTTATGAATAATATCTAATAATATTACTTATTAACTAAGGTTTCTTAATAATTACAACATTTTTTGAACTTTATAAAACTGTACTGAATTACTCAGTAGACCAGCGTTAGTTACTTTATTCATACGGCTAAGCACCTCCCACTCTTCGTGCTCTATCACAAGAACGGTTGATTGTATGAAAAATTGCATAGAACCGAATTTGTAGAGAATTTTGCTCTACAACTTTTGTAATAACTTTAAATATCATCTAGAGCAAAGGAAACAAAATCTTAGTTTCCAATTTCTGACGAAATCATAATAATTGTTACATATGTGATGAGAAGGACTTACTTATTAATTGAATGTTACTCTCTTATATTCTGTGCTTGGTTTTGGTCAGAACAAAAACTCATGTCTTCAGTAGTGAAGAGCCCTCTTTGTTCTTTGGTTTACTCCAACTTATTTCTACAGCAGGTATTTTACAGCAATGATTTTCATTGGCAAACTTAAACTCTTGCTGAAATTAACTCTTGCTATATCCTCTGTAAGAATTGAAGCGGTTGGAATTGATAAAACTGCCACGAAAATAGTCAGTAAGTATTTGCTAGTTTCAGGTGGGATACATATGCACGCATTCACAAACCAATTTGTAAAAAAGGGGGGAAAAAATCGGACTTAAAAGACCACTTCTGGTAAAAATTCAAAATGGTCAACCCAATGTCCACTCTGAGTAGAATAAAGAAAAGTAAAACTTGAAAAATGTGTTAAATAAAGAGGAATTTCCGATTTGATTTTCGTCAAATTTGGAATGGTTGTTGAACATTTAATTATAATTAATATTTAACAGGAGGTAACTCCATACATTATAGTAAATGGAACTTTAGATGAATGATCCTTTCCCTCCCCCAAAATGTGCCCTACACGAAGTTCTTCAGAAAAAATGTTTATACCAGAAGCTATAAAACAGTTTGCGTGCTGTAAGTATACAAAGTTTAAAATAAATCATAATAAGTCCTCAATTAGAATTGAAAAAATTGTAAAATCGATTTTTTAATATGGTACTTCCGGTTGGCCAATTTTCTTAAAATATGGAATATTTGTTTCACATTTAATCCTAATTAATGTTTAATAAATAAGTCCATATATTACAGCGAACTGGCATTCTATCGGACAGGCCAACTACCCCCCCTCCCCCTATATGTTTCCTATAAAAGTTATAGAACTATTTGTGAGCTATAATTATACCAAGTTTAAAGAAAATAGAAGAAGTGGTTTTTCCAAAAAAGTTAAAAAAGTGAAAAATCTATTCAGTAAAGTGGTACTTCCGGTGCACCTATTTTGACCAAAAATTTATTGTCGCTTCCCCTGGTCGCACTAGGACGAAATATCAAATTTGAAGAGTCTGCGATTATCCGTTCCTGAGATATAGAGGATAAACTCACTAAATAGCAGTAAATTAAGCACAAACCTATGGCATCAAGGCACTATGGGTTAGAGAACCGCGATTCTAGGAATTACTGAATCTCTAACCCAACTAGCCTTAGCGCCGTCTTTTAAACATCACTTCTCTTTCTCTTTTAACTCTTAACAAGCCGAAGGCGTTCGGTTTTTGTCGGCAACTTTCGGCTAAATTGACCATGAACATTAAACTTTATTTCCAATTTAATATTTAATGCGTACTCACACGACTTTATCTCTAACAAGCCGAATGTGATCGGCTTTTGTCGGCAATTTTCGGCTCAGTTGACCATGATTTTATTTTCAATTTAATGTTTACTATCTAATACGCACACTCTCATGACTTCTTTAGAAATAAGACGTAGTAAATAAAGGTTTTCTTGTAAACTAGAATTTTTACCAAATAGTAATTACTTAAATTTACACAATACATTTTAATGGAACTATTTTAAAAAAAGATGATGAGCACACTCGAATTTCTTTTACTCTCGAGATCAAACTCATAATTTTATTTCCAAGCAATAATATTTGTTTAATTCTTACCTACATTATAACGTTTGCAATAAATTCACTGGAACGTTACGAGAATTCATCCTACAGTGGAACTTATAAGTATATATTATGTATGAATGTACATAAGTATATACGAAGTTGCAGAAAATCCTTAACCCTGTCAATTTTGGGTGTGCGTTGCGAGGAAATCAGGTTTAGAATATTTGGTCGGAACTGGTTGACGGTAGAGGTTTTTAGGTTGTTACGGATAGTGGATATTATTGTTCGAATCTGAAAATACCTCAATTCTGAGACTGGATTTTAGCCACATTCTACTGGACAGTTTCAATAAAGATTTCTAGAGTTGTATCATTACGAAACATAGTGCAAAAGTTCTTTCTGTAATTAAATTAAAGTAAAAGAAAAAAACTAAGGATTAAATAATTTATAAACCTGTACGCTCAGTTTTAATTTAATATATTCCAACATTCAATCAACACACACACATATATATATATATGATTCAGGAACTCTTAAAGTTATTTAATGAATATGTACATAAGAGTCTGGTACTAAATCATTGCCATAAAAATAAATGGGAATGAAATTAGATTTAAGGCAAATATATAACTTTTTTTTTGTTTTAATGACTAATAAATACATTTTAAGTAAATAAATCTTTTCATAAATGTAATATTTTTTATACTTAGCTAAAAAATACATTTTGAATATATTTATCCCACATCTATAAAATACTTTTAAAGTAAAAATCCCCTACTACATGGCACCTATAAAAAAGCATTACTAAAGCTAAGCCAACCGCAGCATATATATATATTAAAAAATCTTTATTCAAAACAAAATATAAAATTTGAGCTTACACTTTTTTTTAAAATAGTCTTGATTTGAAATAAATTATAAAATAAAAGGAAGCAAACCGATCAATGCTTTATTTATTGGAAGCATTTGTGACATAGTCATATTTGCTGTGGTACGAAAAATGGGAGAATTACTAAAATGATACAATAATGACATATTATTAAGTTAAGTATATACAAAAAAAAACAATGGGGTGGAAGATTCTTTTATTTGTTAGTTTTATTAAATTTATTACAAGAAAAATTATAAACTTGAGCAAGGGATAATTTTCTGTTATTTTATTGCATAGATTTCTTTTTTTTAATTTATATTTTTCATCGGGTGCATACGTTTTTTTGAAAAAAAAATGTAATACAAAAAGCCCAATTATTAAGAATGAAAATGAGGTTACACACCTAAGAAAGGTTGATGCTAATTTTGTTTTGTTTTTTTGGAATAAATTCTATGGAAAACCCCTTCCTGAACTACAGTGACTCCCATTAATATTGGGACACCTATTACAAAATGATTTAAAAGGAAAATGAAAACAACATACAAAAGTTTGGATTATTTTTTTTTTTAAAATAACATTAGCAACATCTGTAGAAATTATATATAAGTATAAATCAATGAAATTCCAAACTGTTAGGTAGTACTTTTTGAAAAAGTGTAAAATAAAGCTCTCAAAAATATTGGGACACCAGAAGTGCTAGTGTTTAAACGTTCAATATTAAAATCTCATACTATTTAATATTTGGTTGGTAATAATTTAATAATTGCTTTTTGACTTAAAACCGCCCTCAAACGATCAGGCATGGATGAAACAAGTTTTTTGGTTAATTCAGGTGGTGTTTTTTCCCCATTCTTCCAGGAAACATCGTTTTAATTCATTTTTGTTAGATATTACTCGTTTGCTTAAAGCACTAGCTAAATATTGCCATAAATATTCAATGGGATTAAGATCTGGTGACTGCGGAGAGGTTTGGAATACTTTTGGGCAATTATATAACAGTCACTGACGTATCACCCAAGCCGTAGGTTTGGGGTCGTTATCTTGGTAGAATTTAAAAGACCCTAAAATACCCAATTTTTTGGCACTTTTTCCAAATTATTTTTTAATATATTACTATAAACTATTTTGTCCAACATTCCATCAATAAACACTAATTCTCCAAATCCTGATGCGGACATCCAGCCCCAAACCATAACTGACCCACCTCCACCCGGAGGTGGAGCTTTAAAACCCTTTAATGTTGGCTGTAAATTCTTCTTTTCGAGCTCAGCATTCGCTTTCCTCCGGCCCATAACCCAACCATCTGACTGAAAAACATTAAATTTTGATTCATCGCTAGAATATATCATTCCAAAAGTCACTATTTCCATTAAAACATTTTTCGGCAAATTTCACTCTCTTAACACGATTTATCTTACTGACAAAAGGATTCTTCCAGGCTATTCTACCATGATAGTCGAGTTTTCTTATCACTCTCCGAACAGTTTCTGCCCCTTTTTTGCTTTCTAAACATGTCAAAAATTTCACATAGAAGTTTTGGAGCACTAAGTCGGTGATCTTTTTTAATTCTTTTAATATATAACGCTGCTCTCTCTCAGAGAGCAGTTGAGGACGGCCTTTTTGTGGGGGTTGAAACAATTCTTTTTTCTTTTTGGTAACGCTGAATGATGTTCCACGCAGTAGATGTTTTAGGTCCGATCAGTTTTTCTGTCCCTCTAACACTTTTTTTTTTGTCTTTGTGCATAGAAATTACAATTTTTCTTTGTTCAATCGTTGTATTTGTATTTTTGCGCGACATGTTACACCTGCTTGATTTATATAAACTAATTTAATTTCATATTGAATATATGCTTAAGGTAAATATTTACAAATTGTATAAATATTCGGGCAAAACCTTGGACAAACTATAAATTATAATAGTGTCCCAATATTTATGAGAGGTAGAATTTGCACTTATTATAATATATATATTTTTTAATCTACCAAAACATTTTTATGTAATTATTTAAATAGTTTTTATTTAATTAATAGTAATTATAAAATGAAATGAATTTATAAAAATTTGAATAAATGGGTGCCACTTTTAATTTCCGTCAATTTTTAACTTCTGTATGTACCGTCCCAATATTAATGGGAGTCACTGTATGTACTGTCCCAATATTAATGGGAGCCACTGTATATATTCAGATTTAATGCATTTATTTAAAAAGTTATGTATTATTTTAATTAAAACTATTATTATTTTACAGCAGTTCAATGGATCAAGAAAGCAATGTTAGGAAATTTTTGTTCTTTAGAACAAAGAATAATGTGATGACAATTTATTTTTTACGCAGATAGTAAATTTAGCGAGAGTTGGACAAAAAAAAATTGACATTAAAAAATAATAATAATAATAATAATAATAAAAACCCATAAACTTGTCTAACGACAACTATTTCACAGATAGGATCAACAAAGATGATGAATTTGAACCACTGTAGGCAATCTAGAAGCATAATAGTTATTTGGGTGGTCTTTATAGATTTCCTGAATAATTAAATTCCATATAATACTATTTGTGGCGTGGTGTATAAATAGTCTTCGGTGACAGCATCTACAGTAGGGAAATCTAGGAGTTATGAGGGGGAAAGTCAATCTTTAAATTGACAAGTGTTTCTTAAAATATTCTTTTCACGTAGTCAATTTTGAGCATTTTTCTGTAAATCATGACTATATCTTCGATATAATAATAATAATTTTATGAAACTAATGGAAAGAAACAGCGTTTAGTTGCTAAAGATACAATGAAGATAAAAGATAAAATCTAAGGAAAAGGGTATTTGATCTGCGCTGCCCCAACGTTGGTTGCACAAATGTAGCAGAAGCGACCGTAGTAAATAATAAAAATAATGAAGACCGTTCAAGCGGTCAATATGTCACGAAAATGAAGTTTTATTGGAATCTATTGGGTATCCAACTCATTGTTATAAGTACTGTTGCACTAGATGTAGAAGAGGCAGTGTCCAAAAATTCATTGGCGTCCGTTTCAAATATTATCAAAAAAATAAAGGAGGCTGTAGGATAGTGTCGCAAGAACTTACGCTTCTGAAAAGGCCGACAGGGGTATACGAGGGGGTACCCAAAAATAACCGGAATTGCGTTGCCGCGCATGGAGCTTATGTAGTACGCATTTCTGCCGCTAGACGTGTATAGCGCAATTCCTTGCCAGTTCAGTCCTGCCTGTGTTGTCTGCCTGGCTTGTTCTGTTCATCTGCAGTGATTGTTTTTACCAGCGCTGTTTTGTTCTTTTTTCGTTTTTTATGATGGCAAGTTTAAGTGAACAACGTGCAGCTCTGAAATTTTGTTTTCTACTCGGCAAAAATGCTGCTGAAAGTGTTTTAATGTTGAAAACAGCTTACAAAGATGACGCTATGGGAAAAACTCAAGTATACGAGTGGTTTACTCGGTTTAAAAATGGCGACATGTCGATTGATGACAAACCTCGTTCTGGACGTCCATCAACTGCCCGAATCGACGAAAATGTTGAAAAAATTCGAGAGCTGGTGTTCACAGACCGTCGACAGACAATTGATCAACTGTTCAGCGAATTTTAACGGAAGATTTGGGGATGAAAAGGGTTGCTGCCAAGTTTGTTCCTCGAGTTCTGACTGACAATCAAAAAGAACATCGAGTTGAAACATGTCGTGCTTTGAAACAACAGCTTGAAACTGATCCAGACTTTCTGTCAAAGGTCATTACTGGTGATGAGTCATGGTGCTATGGTTATGACCCAGAAACAAAGCAACAGTCGAGCCAATGGAAGACGTCATCTTCACCCCGACCAAAAAAATGTCGTCAAGTCAAGTCAAACATCAAAACAATGCTGATTTGCTTTTTTGATGCCAAAGGCGTAGTCCATTCAGAGTTTGTCCCCCCAGGTCAGACCGTCAATCAAACCTTGTATTTGGAAGTTTTGAAAAGATTGCGCAATAGTGTTCGCCAAAAAAGACCCGATTTGTGGCAAACAGGAGACTGGTTCTTCCACCACGACAATGCACCTGCACTGTACAGCCATCTCTGTTACACAGTTTTTGGCTAAAAATGGCATGGTTCCGCTGCCCCACGCACCTTACTCGCCTGACCTGGCTCCGTGCGACTTTTTCTTATTTCCACGCATGAAAAAGGGCATGAAAGGTCACCGATTTGACAACATTGAAGAGGTCAAGAAAAAAACGAAGAAGGAGCTGTCAGCCATTTCTAAAGATGACTACAAAAAATGTTTCGAACAGTGGAAGCACCGGTGGGACAAATGTATTAGTTGTAATGGAGAGTATTTTGAAGGGGATAAGGTTGTTCTGTAAAAAATTTGTAAATAAATAGCTTTTAAAAAATAATTCCGGTTTTTTTTGGGTACCCCCTCGTAGATATTTGCATACTTCACTACAAAATATCATGTGATATAAAGTTAATATTTTACAGAAAACCTAAGGAAAATTGTCAATGGTTGGTATTCCATTGGTTTACCAGGGCGATTTGTTGCAAAATATAGTTAGTATGATTTCTATTGTAATTAGAGACATAACATGGAGGCACCGGAATAGGCAGTGTCAATTGTTGGACATTTTATTGGCCATCTGAAGGAGCCCAATAAAATTCAAGCTTTATCAGGCTCCTCCACCAGAAAAAAAGCTAATCGACCTAGCTTTAGAAGAGTTAGGATTGATAGTTCCCTAAAATTCAGCGCACTTTGTTTTTGTTGGTAGAGTTTTTCATGATGGAATCTTGAAAAGTATCTTTAATGTTACCCTTAAGCATAAAATACGTAATAAAAGCATCATATTATTGAATTTGGAAATTTAAGATTAAATACAACTGAAAAATTTAATTATTTTTTCTTCAGAGTTTCTCATCTCATAATTTTTTAGAAATTTACTCTTTGTCATTTGCACTATTTTAAAGAACCCTTTTTTAGTAATTGATTACCACCTCCTTGACTTTAAATATCATAAAATTCATAAAATAATAATGGGCGTATATTAAATATGAAAATCCTCTTAATAAAACTTAATTAAAACAACATCGAACTCACAGCCTTTGGCAAGAAACTTACTTTTTTCTTTTTCTTTTTTTCTTTTTTTGGCACACTAAACTTTCATTTCGGTTGGGGAAGTGAGTAAATAAATGGATTTAAGGTATCCAGACTAGAGTTCGGTGGTCATATGCGATGTAAGTGCCTGTACTCTCTTTGCATTACAGCTTTTGCATAACACATGATCATCCAATGGGTAACAACCTCTACCTTCTGCTTCAGAAGACAATAGAAGACCACAATCCTGAAATATAAAAAATAATCTACATGATATGCGTACTTAACTAAGACGAGTATTCATAAATTTCAAAAATGCTTCAAGGAAAAAATGTATCTTCAAATTTGTGCATCAATCAATTAAAGAAAAAGAAAAAAAAATACTGTGGCTGTGTCATGGACACGGCCGTGTGTTGTACGTGAATATGTTTACGTAACGTGGTTATATTTTTTATATAAAATATTTTTATTTATGTATTTAGGATGAAATCAAATTTGCCATTATTTATCGACGTTGATGAAATTAAACTCATTGAGTCGCGATTTAGAACCCAACAGTGGTGCGATACAGTCCGTTGTCGATGTAGAAGCGATTTCATGATTCACTAGCATAATTTCAACCGCCTCAGCTGCAGATGTACTGACACCGTCGTTGATCCGCACGGCCGCATTCATTCTTTTACGTTCCCGGCACAGCTTGACTCGGTCATATGGTGTTTTATTGTTACCATTCGATTGTTCTTGAGTAGCCCTTTCCAACTGTATACGATCTCTGTATTTGGTTTTGGCTTTTCGACGCGTATAGGCCGACATTATATATTTTTGATAATATTTTTTTATTCTAACACCTTATTATATTCACTGTCACAATTTTACACTAATGTTTTATATACAATCGATAGATTGTGACGACAGCTCACGATTAAAACTCAAACGAACATCGTAGCTTATCCGAGTCAAAAGTTATACTAATTGCAAATCTCGATACGCAGCAAACTCATCTCAAAATGGCGGCGCTTACCCCTCTACCGCACGCGATGCGTCACAGTCCTCGCTTATCGTAATGCATTCTTTGATTCTTTAGATATCCAGTGGTCTAATTTAATTTTGGATGTAGACGATAGATTCGAAACTATAATGCCAAACTGTATCCCCCGATTTTGTTATCATTAGGTTTTTTGGATTGCCTCCATATGATAGCTAATTTAAAGACGCATTCACGTCAAAAAAAAAAAAAAAATTAATCAAAAGAATTACAGACAAAGTTGAGATGCAAGTGGTAATAACCTTGAAATGTATTTCTTAATTATGAGACCAATAAATGAATTTAATTTAATAAATAATTTTCGTCACTCCATCCTATTTAATGCTAAGAATCGTGGTTAATACATTAAAAACGATTTATAATAATTTTTTAGTTTATTACCGAACAAGAAATAAATTTATAGCAAAATTTTTGTCATCATTAACTGAGAGTATTGGTAAGAACCAAAAATATTTACCTCACATTTGTAGCAAGCAATATGAAAACTGCGATCTAAGGCTACAACTCTTACAGTTTCATCTTGTCCAGGTTCAGGCATAATTGGCAACTGGCAGACACAACAGCGGGGCGCAAATTTCCTAAACAAACAAAATATATATATATATATATACATATATTAGAAGAAATGACGAAAAATTATGACTAAATTTTAATAGATTAATATCTCACTTATGAAAATCCTCAATGCAATGAATCTGATTAGTTGCGTCAACAGTGAATGGAATACCGTCCAAACTTTTTCCACAAACTACACAACAAAAACATTGCGGATGATAAGGTCTACCAGTTGCTCTCAATATTCTGTCTAAGATAGGTCTAAGACAAACTGAACATTTTTCAAGAGTAGACTGTAAAAAAAATAAATAAATAAATAATATCGCCATAAGTGCATAAAGATATTCGCTAATTTATAAAAAACTAACTTACAAGATATCCAGCTTCACAATAGGGTTTGCCTTCTAAAGTATAAAAAGGCTTTCCTTGCAACTGTACAGCACAATGGTCGCATGTAAAACATTCTATATGGTATACTTGATCCATAGCTGTGCAACCGTTTCCTTCACCAACCACTTTTTCACCGCATTTGCAACAATCCCCTTTATAAAAAGAATTAAAAAATAAATTAATTAATATCATTACAAAACAAAAAATTTACTCATAGAATATGCAAAAAGACAATATCCTTAATGAATCCCAGAAACTAACACAACTTCCTTGCTCTTCCTGCAACTGAGTCAAGCAACTCAAAAATCAACGTGTACTTTAAAAAAGTAATATTCCAAAATAGAAGAGAAAATAAAATCGTTACCATTTATTTTACCTTCATCACAAGAGAAATTATAAGCTAATAAAGCATGACACTCCACAGCCAGCCAAATTTCGTGATTTACTACATTCTAAGACCTGGGTTTACTCCTTCTCTTTCCCCTCCATGAATTACTTATTATTTAATCCATCATCACCCTGGGATATTCCTAAGTTCGAAGGGTTATTCACATGATTTCATCTGATAATGATCATTAATAAAATGAATCTTTAGGAGGCAAGGAGATTTATTCAAATGAATAAAACAAAGCCAACTTTACTGGAGAAGATGCTAGCAATTCGTCAATGATTAATATGCAATCTCGGTCAGTCAATTATACTTCAATGGCTACACGGAAGCATTAACATTATTGTCATTATAAGAAACCAGAGTACGCAGACTCATTACTAGTGTTACATTAAGATTGAACTTTTGGCTACATCAGTTAAAGGAAACAAATTGTATGTCAAATTATAAATTAATTGGTTGAATTAAAATGTGTCCTGCACAGAACTTACAAGTTTCATCCTTGGAAGAACCTAGAATCTGAGGGTCAGTGGTGGCCACACATGTTTTATGAAATTTAATTTATTTTTTTTAAATCTTTGCAAGTACTAAAATTTCTGATAAATGAATTTTAGGAAGTTCAAAAAATAGATTTTTTTAGACAAAGTTTGTGGCTAATACTATATCCTTAAATAATAAGAAATATTCACAAGTGAACTTACCAAATATATCTGAATCAGTAGATGGTGAGTCCATAGACTGTACTAGAAGATCTGTAAGTGCATCAACTTCTACTTCATGTGGAGATCGTGAGGTTACTCTGGATGGTGCATATAAAGAATAATTAGATCTTGAAGACATCCCACTAGGCGGTCTTGGGGTGATTGGCTCATAAATTGAATCGTAAGCAGATGAACCCTTTAGAAATCAATAAGACAGAAGTTATATACGTATATATATATATTTTTTTTGAAGATACATTAAAAATAAATAAAATAATAATTTAAAAGGGAAGAATTTTTCAGTAAGGTGGTGAATGTAAGCAAAGTATAGTACAGATGAATAAGTTGGATGTTTGGCCACTATTATAATACAAATATGGTTGGCTGGAACTAAAAATAATCAATTTTCTTAAATGTTAGACGTTAGTGCCCTTCTTCAGAACTCATTTGTGAAGTTAGGGAAGATGAAAGGCTACTCACAATTCAACATTTAAGAAAATTATTATTATTTGGTCTCAAACTAGGTGGACTTCGTCAGTTACAAGCCACGATTATAATCACTATTCCAAATACGCCCTACAGGATAAGAGAAATAAACAACTAAAAAATATATATAGCAAACCTGAGAAGAAGGTGCGTAAGTGCCATAATCAGGAAGGGTGTTACTATGAGTTGCTCTTCTCAATTCTGAATAACTTGAACTAACTGGAGATGGAGGCGGTGGAAAGTCGGCTGGAGGTGGTGGGAAGTCACTGTAATCCACTATCTCTGGCATTGGAGGAATCTCGTCTAATATAAGAATGGTATTTCATAACAAAAATAATATATATATTTTTTTATTTTTTTGGAATATTCCATTTTTATGAGAGAATAAACATTTACCAATGTTGGCATAACTTGGAACATTGTTGTAGGTATTAGAACCAGAAATATTACTGTAAACAGGTGCTTGTGGTTCTGCCTTCCTGTACAGTGAGTTCTTGTTGAACATTTCTGCATTACTGTATGTAACATTGGATAAGTTTTCTTGTTTAGAGTTTTGATGTGGAAAACCTAAGGGAAAACAACAAAGCAATAACATAATATACTGAACAATTATTAAGTGTAACAAACTTATTAAAAATATTTTTTAAAAAACATACCAGATATATTTGAATATATTGGTCCACTTGGAGGGCGTTTTTCTGGACTAGTACTCTGAAGTGGAGTTGTAAAAGAAGGTTCACTCGGTCCATTTATCGCATAGCTTTTAGGAACCTTAAAATAATAACAGCGATATTTACTGGGCAAAATAATACTATACTTAACTCAAATTAAATAGCAAAGAGCTTTTTTAATAAAGAAAAAAAAATAACCGTTATTATAACTGAAAAAGTACATTGGTTTTAAAAACTTAATTCTATACATTGTGGTGATTTCTACATAGAGTTTACCTCTTCTATTAGTACAATTAAATGAACTTCAAAAAAACCAACAGTTATATGTATTAACCAGTTTACTACACCACTTAAAACCTACGTGTTAAACTGCTTAAAATAGCTGCACTTAGTTAAACAGATAAGAAAGATATCCTAGATCAGTAACTTAGGGTTACTCCACGCGTCAAAATGTTGAAAAACCCTAACTTAACTTAACTCTGGTGCCGTGACAAATATACAAATATTCATAATATTTAGAAAATTGCTAAAATTATTAAAACAACTTTATAATCACTGATCTAAGGAAAGTTTGCCAGACCTTTATTCTCAATAAATACAGTAATTAGTACAATATAATCCATAAATCAGTATATAATTTAAAATTATATAATTTTTTTGTCATTGACGATGCGTGTCATCCAAAATGAATTCGCATGTCATATGTTCATCATTACAGGTCTAGTGTATTAGAGAACAAAATTTCATTCTAATATGTACTTTACAAAGAAAGATACAGGAGCGCAATTTTAAAACGAGTTACAACCCAAAAAAATTTCAACTCTCAATATCTTATCAATTTATGGATCTGTACACAAAATAACTATAGCTTATAACTGAGAAAAGTATAGTGTATACGAGAACGAAATTTCATAATAATATGTTGTTTACAAAGGGAGATATTGTTTGCGCGATTTCAGAGCGAGTTTGACCCAGAAAAAATTCAATTCTCAATACCTTCTCAATTTATGGATCAAACATAAGAATCTGTAGCCCATAACTGAGTATAATCCCCTGTAAACTGAGTATAATAGCCTCTTTTTACTATTCTAAGACTTAGAAAAATAGATTCAGTCACACATCAAAGAATTAAGTAAACCCAAAACACATTGCACATTTTCAACAACGGCGTTGTGAATGACACAAAGAGCCGTCAACTCTTTCAGGAAGTTAAAACTGAGATGTGGATAGTGCAACTTAAACATTCACCCAAGAAAGATAAACAGGAGAAAAGGTAATCGTCTTTTCTTTAAAAAAAATTGAACATGCGCTTTTAAAAAAGATAAATTATTGAAAGGTGATAAGAATTAGATTTACTAAAGAAATAAAGAGGTAAGTGAAGTAGTTTTATCACGTTGAAATGGAATTAGGTTGACGAAAGAAGCAATTTGAGGAAAAACGTAGATGCTCAACATTTTCTGGAATTCTACCTTGTGAATTAGTTTCCGATTAATAACAGAACAGAATGTATACTAACAATAAATAAAATATATAATTTTTTTTTATTGTAAATTGGAAAGTAGTAATTTTTTATAACCTACTAAAACACAATAAGAATTCAGGAATCTTATGTGAAATGAATATCGAATGAAACTACGTTTTGCCCCGATCAGTAAGAAGAAATTTAGAAAGATAATATGAAGTAAATTTGTCTAAACGCACTATCCTTGAATAAATAGAGTAATTGAAGTTGAATAAAAAAACATGAATTCATTATTAGAAAATAATAATTTCAAAGCAAATGGGCTGTTTTAAGGCATAAGGGAAATAATGCATCACTCTTCAAGAATGTATGAGTAATAGTAATCTACCAGTGAATTTTCTCTACTTAGGAAATACTTCTTTTTAAAACTTCTGTATTAATTATCTTGAGACGAGATAATGTTCTGCTGCAATAAGACGAGTAAGTATACAATTTTAGTTTCAAAATGATTAACCAAAATTACTCAAAACCATGTTCGTTCTGAATAGACTAATCATACATAAGACGAAATCTGTATTAACAAAAAGACGATAATTTATAAATGAAAATCAATTTTTGCTCACCAATGGTTGAGTTTTTTTTGGCTTAGGAGGCACAGCAGGACCTATTTTTTTGATAGGTTGTTGGCCTTCTGCACCACTTATTTTCAATCCTGCTAATTTCTGATCTAGATACCCAGCCATTTCAAAAACTAAGAAGTTTCAAAATATTTAAAAAAAAAATTATTCATACTATTTAAATATTGAAACAGTCAAAGAAGAATCATCTTTCAATAAGACTCACCTAATTAATCATTAATCAAAAATAAAATCAACAGTAACTAATATTATCAATACACAAAAACATTGAAAAAGGCTTTAATATTACTGAAACACACACCCCCTTTAGTACCAAAAGGCACAACTCAACTACGATAGCGTATACAGCGTTTCATTCGTTCCATGACGAACTCTCTATCTGCCACCTCTCAAATTCATTACATAGATATTCGTCACACACCCTCATTTCGTACTAACCCGCAAAAATATATTCGGAAATGTTAACTAGAATAATGAAACATAATCATTTAACAGATATATTTATATTTTTGAAAATGTATGCCTTAGGAAGAGAATTATTTTGAAGTACAAAGAGATAGATAATCATCGATATGTATGAGTAATAGTAATCTACCAGAGACTAACAAAAACTAAATTTTATGAATCCTTTAAAGACTTACATACGTAAAATGATACTTATAGAAAATATATTAGCTACATAAATAAAATAAAAAAAAATAGGAGATTATTGCTAGTGAATTCGTAAGAATAATCGATGTAATTAAAATTAGAAGGTTACGGTTTGTGTATTGGTTTGGTTGGCAACATGTGTTATTAAGTGTGTGTTACTTTCATACAGAGTGAAGTTTAAACATGGCGGGGTGAATTTTTTTTTTTTAATATTTAACAGTCTACTTTTTAATGACAATTTTAATTAGAAAAGTGAACTTAATCAATGGCAGGTGGTGATACAATCATTCCCCCACATGCGTTTGTAGAAAAAATCGATATCAATGATATCCAACGTAAAGAGGTTTGTTATCAAAACTAGTTATTACTCTAAAACGTTATTATATGTTTCGCTATTCATAATTCGATGATTTTGGTAAATTTTTAACATTAAGGAGCTGTTTTGTCCCTACTCTTTTTAAACCTAATTGAAACTTATTTGTTGAATAAAAACTTAAAAGTAACCTCGTAGTTGAATTTCAGATCCTTGGTAAAGGAAGTTTTGGTGTTGTTTATAAAGCACAATGGAAAGGTGTAGATGTAGCTGTAAAATCGATAGAAACTGAAGCAGAAAAAAAAGCATTTGCAGTTGAAGTTAAACAACTTTCTAGAGTATCTCATCCAAATATAGTTAAGTTGTATGGAGCTTGTGAAAATCCAGTTTGTTTAGTAATGGAATATGCAGAAGAAGGTTCCTTATACAATGGTAAGTTTTTATTTTTATTTTATTGGGCTGTAAGCTATAATACTTATTAAATTTCTATTTTATTTAGTATTTTAAAACATTTTTCAAAATTATCGGTGAATCTAGTAAGTCTCTTACTTGACCTATTCATTTATTGGTAGTAATTTTTTGTTTATTACAAATTTAAAGCGCGTCAATATCTGTGGTCATTGGCGCCCGGAGCTTTTTACAGTGCACGGCCGGTCTTCAGACAGTGTTTTCTCGCTACAGAAAACACAGTCTATCACCGGATAGTGAGCTGTTAGAACTCCTAGGAAAAAAATATAAGCGCAAGCAGCTGGATTCGAATCCGGGATCTGCGGTTGTAATCCAGTTTAAGAACATAAATATTATAGTATCGAGGCTTATGTGCTTATTTTTGAAAACAGAAACTGGTTTAATTATTTACAAAAAATAATTGATTTCCGCTTAAAGTGAGGAAATGAAGTGAGTTTCATTGTAATAGATTTGAGAAAGTATTATTTAAATGACTGAGTGTATTTAAATTAATATTCATACTTCACAAACTGAATGCCAAATTTGTAAATTTATTATAACATTAATGTTATAGTTCTACACTCTGCACCTTACAAAAAGTACACTGCTGGTCATGCGATGAACTGGGCACTCCAGTGTGCTAAGGGAGTTGCATATCTTCATGGTATGACCCCTTCTCTTATACATAGGTACATTTCTTACCAATTATCTAAATATTTAAGTATTTATTATTTATTTTCTAATCCACCTTTTATTATTTGTGAGAATAAAATTGTATTTTTATTATATGTTCTTTCATTTTTGCATTAGCAAGGCATGAGTTCCCAATTATTTTTACTTCCTCTTCAACTGCAAATTTTACATTCCCTAAATTAATGAGTGCTTTTTTTTAAGGTGCATTGCAGAGGTGGTTCTTGGCACCTAATGCTACTGTATCCGGTCCAGTCCGGAGTCCAGTCATTTTACATATCACCCACGCAGCATTTACTCATTCCAAAAGATTCCTGAAAACCTAAAAATTACCCTTGCTTTCTTACACATATACATATACAAATCCTAACTGAACTAGCAGATTTCTAGACCAAGTTAATGCGCATTAAAATGTGTCACTTTTCATTTTCATTATAACAAACTTGTTTGACCTTTTTAATTACAAGTTATGAAAAATAGCTTTCCTAAACAGCAAACTTTTACTTCTAACCAAATAATTTTAATTTTTTTGCTAAATGTTTGTTGATGAATACCCGAAATTTTTAAGAAATACTTCTCGTATGATGTTGAAATTCAACAGAAGCTGGGCCTGTTTTATTTTGGTTTAGAACTTGATTAGTTTGTTTATACTTTCTCATACTACTAAATAGAGAAGGTAATCATTTTTTTGACTTTGAGTTTTCTCAAAAATATGTGTTTTGAGGTTCCCGTGAAGAGTAGGAAAACTGGTTTTTAAAAATTGATCTTCGCTTGTGTTTGTATCCATTGTTTACTCAAAAATAAAAATTATAGAAAATTGAAGTTTAATATTTCGCTTATGTGCTAATAGAGTTCTTGACATCAGTCCATTGGAAGAATCGTCAGTTTTTCAAAATTTCCACGAATTGTCTCCAGTTGTTCATAACCTACTTGTACTCATGATATATTTGTAGATCTATAATTTTTATATATTTGTATTATATTTTGTTAAAGAGGACGTCTTCCAGTTGAAATAATTTTTAATAGAGATGTATTATGTTATTCATAGATTATTTGTTGTTTTTTTTTATAGAGACCTAAAATCACCTAACTTACTTTTGGTTCATGGTGGAAGAATTTTAAAAATATGTGACTTTGGTACAGCTTGTGATAAGAAAACTTATATGACTAATAACAAAGGAAGTGCTGCGTGGATGGCACCTGAAGTTTTTGAAGGTATGAAGAGAGTTTAATTCCAGTATTCCATTCAAGGTCGTAATTATCTCTAAATTAGAAATCCACTGCTAATTGTAAAGTTTAATTTGAAATTCTGCTTGTGATAAATTATTCTGCACAAATCTATTTTTATGGTAGTACAGTGCAAAACAAAATGACGTAGAAAAGAGTAGGAAAGCTTTCTTCATTTACCCATAATGCTTTTTTTTTTCTCTTTTTATTCTGCCTGCATTTCATAATGTGAATCCTCTCTTTACCAATAACTTTATTTCTCTAATTATTTCTGATCTATTTCTTTTAGGTTCAAAGTATACTGAAAAATGTGACATATATAGTTGGGGAATAATATTATGGGAATTAATTGCTAGGGAGAGACCCTTCAAAGGAGATCGAAGTACTGCCTATAGCATTATGTGGTCAGTTCATAAAGGATTACGTCCTCCAGTTATTATCGGCTGTCCGCGACCAATACATACATTATATACTAGGTATGGATTTTTTTTTTTTAGCAGCAGTAGTTATCATTGATGAATAATACAAATTAAAATAAAATTATACTTTAAGGTGTTGGGATAAAGAACCAAAAATACGTCCGTCAATGGAAGAAGTCGTTAGTGTCATGGATAAATTAATGCCTTATTTTAATGGATTCGATGAACCAATTAAATCTGATGATGACTCTATGCGTAAGTATTATTATGTAACAATTTATTTATTCTTTAGGCGCCACGATTTTCAAGCGTTAAGAGGGAAGGCCTGAAAAGAAGAGATATATAATGGATATTGATTTGATTCTCTTGGATTTTATTTAATATAAAATATATATAAATTGAAGTATGCTAGCTATCCGCCTCCGTCCACGACACCCTGTCATGTAGAACAAAAAGTCTGCTGAAAAAATAGGCATTTACTTTTCTCATTTAGTCTTAATATAAACTCAAATATAAATCGGAGATTATGAAAACTAATAGTGACACTGTAAATCTCTTAACTTACTTGTATTCAATTCTGAAATGCAATCAAAGAGTTGGGATGTGAATTTTAAGTTTTTTACATCATAAAAAAGTTTCCAAAAGAAAGTGAATTTAAAAGAAACCGGCTAGACAAGTTTTGCTTTCTTCCTTCATCTTGGCAAATCCGAATGTATTAAGTTTAACTTTTGAGAGCACTTTTATATACAAAGAAATTGTCAAAAAGTTGGCTACCTTCTTTTACAACAGACAAAACTAAGTAAGCGTTCAAGTGCCTGTATTGGAACTCAGGTGTTAAAGTGAAAATGTATCTTTCACATGTAATTGGTACATGGTATTCCATTGGTCCGCTCTTGGTTTAAATACTCTCCTTTATTTTTGGATCTCAGAATTTCTTTTTAGAATTTAGCTAAGTACATAAATCTTCAGAAAATTGTTTGAGTGCAGTTACCACATTAAAATTTGATCTAAACGACTTAAAATTAATTTCTTTAATACAACATAAAACAAGAAAGTATCAAACCGGCCTTAAACTTATTTTTACGATAAATTATTTCTAACGTTTACTTCCATAATGATAATCCAGTTAACTTATTTAACTAATTTGTTGAAGGAAGGTTATTTAATGTACTGTTTGTTTCAGCCGAACCTGATGACTGCACAGATTGTACTGATGATGATGAAGAAGAAATTCCGGAATCCTATGTTGAAAGTCTTAGTAAGAATTATAAATATTTTCTTTCTTAGACTGAAATTAAAATAATTTATTTATTTAGTTTCTTTATTTTTATTTTTTTTTTTCCATTGAATAATTAAAAACTTATTCAGGAAAACCAACGAATGGAATTAAATATGCATCAACATTACCAGATCCAAAGTTTTGCTCAAACCTCTCAATTCAGGTTGATGAAGAGGTTAGTTATTAACTTATTACATAAAATCAATTGAAATAGAAAATTTGTTTTAAACATTGTTCCTCATTAAATATTAATGTTATTCTGACTTCATTTATGCGTAATGTTTAATTTCAGCCGCCAAAATGGGAGGAAGCTAATGGTTTAACATTAGCAATAGTAACTAATAATAATGAAAACAATAGAAAAACTGATCATCCGATTGAAACAATAAGTACACATCAACGCTTTAATCATGATTCAGATTATTCTAAACTACCACCTACCATTCCAAGGGCAAAGTCGAAAGGTAAGAGCGTAAAACTTTTGGCTCGTTATCTTTTCAATCTTAACGATTTGTTTCTTTGTATCCATCTAGTTATGCTTGCAGGGTAATAAAATGTTCAAGTAGCCTAATATTTTTTTAAATGGTTAGAAACAGATACTAATAAACTTCAAACAAGCATATTACTGAGAATTATGGCTGACAATTGCGTCTGATGTTTCTAAACATTTTGTTTTAAGGAAATTTAATAAAACTGTCTACAAGTGTAACCATCTTTCTAAAATTCCAGATAGGAAAAACACAAAGTTAAAGTTTAAGTAGGAATCTTACGCTTTGGAAATGGGTTTAAACTCTTTTTAAATCGTTAAATACTTCTTCCTTTTGTTACCAAGCAGCGACAAAATCCCATCTAATTCTTTAAAAAATTTAAAATTCAGTTCTAATATCTTTATAATCTTATTCCTAAATCACTTTAGTCTCAGTAGTTCGAAATTAACGAACAACCTTAAGAGGAAACAACATAAGCTCTTCTTGTTCGATTGAAAGTCGTGAACTTATCCTCCATCTCACAAACTCTCTTAAAAGGGATCTGTCATAAACCCCAATATTTAGAGAAGTCTCCAACTAGGAGTCAGAGGAGGCCCTTGAAAGACCTATAGTCGTACTGCTTGTCCTGGAAAATGTCACCAGGACCATCTTACACCGCCCATTGTGCCATAAGGATCATCGGAAGATTATTTATCAACTTTTCTTTACTCGAAATTCCCATACGTCCTAGTATTCAGGCTAGTTATCTTTGTTTTCACTAAATAAATTCCATCTTCATTCTGGAACTAAAGACACAAGAGTTAGAGCAACTTACCTGATTATCCGTGCAGATACAAACATTTTGAAAATGAATGCAAATTCGCTTATCAAAATCAAAACAAAGAATGGTATAAAGCTCGGCCTGAACTCTCTACGAGGCATTACCATGTGTTCTCAAGTGCCGAAATAGAGCGCAGCTCCAAACCTTTCATTCATTTTGAAAACATGACAGATAGATTTAGTCGGATGGTTAAGTCCGTTATCCAAATATCTGAATAACCGCGAACAACTTTATTAAGTTGCCCAATTTTAGTGTTTACTATCTTAAAAAATGGCTATTCACCAAAATGGCATTGGGCAGAAAAAAATATTGTGCCCACTACTTAATTAAACGCTAGGACGTTTTCATCAAATCGCTTAAGATAATGAATGAAGATCGCATCACCATGGTTGATTTACTGCGTGTGGTAAAAGTTTAGCAAATATCCTGGAACTGATTTTGTGACTGTGTTGATGACTATCATAAGTATCGGAGATGCCTGAGGGCGTTCGAAACCAGCATTTTCCGTTTTCACAGTCTCTTTTGTTTCCATGGGCGTTTGTGCCTTAAAAATAGGGTGATGGATCTGGAAGAAGGAAATACTTTATCCGGCAGACACTCGAATCTATTGCTTTTCGATATCACTACAAAGGTGGCTCTTTCTAGATATGGGACAAAAACTTCGTTAAACGTAAAAAAAGCAACTTTCAGTTGCAGCATTTTTTACCTTTAAGTGATAAGAAGTCTACTTTTAGGAAAGAAAAACCTAAAATAATAATAAAAAAAAATGAAATCTCTAAGTTCGGGCAAGTTGGTTTTTAACTAGCATATTTAGATCATTAAAAACATGAAAGATATTTTCATTCGCAAGAAAAAAGCGGCTACAATAAGCTTTTCATTTTAAACACTTGCAATCAAATATTTTAAGTTAGAACATGTTACTTACAAACAAATGTCATCGTCTCTATACAAAATGTCTGTTGATTTTCAGAAAATAGAAATTCCACCCAATATTATGCTGCACATGCAGTATTTATGATTAATCTACGTTGACTTTTCTGATAAAAATATATTAATTTTTGTTATACAAAAAAAAAATTATTTGTTTAGAAATGAAAATATTTATTTAAATCCTAGTTAAAGAACAAAATTCTTCGTTAATCTTTATTTAGTTAAAAATATTCTGAGATTTCTTTAAATTTATTAGTAAACATTTATTTTGGGGGCACTGAGTAGGGAAGGAGGTAAAAATTTACTTACTAATAATTCCTGTGTGTTACTAAAATAGCTTTGCTTAGTTAGAGTTTGGATTAGGACATTAAACCCGTCAAGTTTAGAAATTGGAGAGGTTAGATAGTATTTTATAGACGACAGACGGTTTTAAATTTACATAATTTTATTCTCTATCATTTATTTCGTATCAATTATATCATTACGTTATATTCAAAAATACTGCCGTAGATGTTTAATAATTATTTAAGTGAATTTAACACTTTAATTTTTGATATTAAGGCGGGTCAACATCTGCGACATTGACGCCCGAGCACTGATTTTATTTTGCATTATTTAGTGCATTTGCCTTCCAGATAGTGTACTCTTATTACAGAAAATACTTCTCATCACTAGACAACTCTTTAATTTCATTTAAAGCAAACTAATCTAAAAATTTGTATCATTTTATTGAAACTTCTTAACCTAGCTTTCCTAAATGTTGACTGAAATCGTTCAGTATTCTCATTAGTAGTGTACATTCTTATTAGTTTGAATTCTATTTTGTTAAAGAAGCTAAAAACGTTCATTTTTCACTATGTTAGACGTGCAGTAAAACTTGTGCCCAGTATTCTATATGAAAAGAACACTAACTTATTCAAAATAGAAAATATTTGTCTTTCATTTGTAATGCCAGTTTTACTGTCCCTTTTTTTTTAATGTTTTTTTTAAATTCAAAGCCAGTCCTTTAAATTTTCATATTTGGTTGATTGTTTTGCAGCTTATTTACTTTGTTAAATTTGGAAAACTCTTATAAATTAGACTTGAAAGAAAGCAAATATTTTCAAATTGTAGGTAAGTACGGGAAGAATTTTATTCGTTTGAACGAAAAGAAAAGCCGTTAAAAATAAATACAATAAAATAGGACAAAACACTCTAAAGATTGATAGTCCCGAACAAAGATATAAAAAAAAGTAGTGTATCCATTCGTACTGCCTTCATGACTCCAATTCTCAAAATTCTAAATCTTTCATCAAACAATTTTCATACATTTCTTCTTACTATTAAGATATGCTTTGTAAAAATGTAAATCGTATTGAAGTTACACTTTAGGGTGAAGTTTAGAGAAAATCGTTGCGGCCAGTTTCAAAATCTATTCAGAGTCTATCACTCTTATGCTTAAACTTTTTAAATTATACTTATGTAAAATATTATTTTTAACAATATAATAATCGATTCATTGAAAACAGTAGCAGCGCACGAAAACAATGTAAACTAATCTGAGCAAATTAATATAATTAAACAGCATATGATGTAACATCCTCCCGCCTTGCCTCAATTCTATTGTTAGGTGTTAAGTGCTGTTCCCAATGTTGTCATCATTCTTACATATAAACTTAAGTTCTTTCGCATTTAATTTGTTCTAACTATCCTGAAAGAATTTCAGTAGTTCAATATAGATTAAAGGATGGGCATAAAAAAAAAAAGAACCTAATTTCACAATAAAAGATGGTGATGTAGTATATAATTTTCTACAAACGATTACAAAATTAATATATTTTTTTATCACAATACAAAAAAAAACCGTTGAAATGTGTTTATTTTATTAAACAGCAATTGATGTAACAAGCAATATTCTATATCTTGATAGCTTAAGTTTGTATTGAGTAATAAGAAAAATTTTAATAGAGAATCTCAATTAAAACAAGAGAAAGTAGATTCAATGTTTACATAAGTTGTTTTTTATTTAGAAATTAAATTTATTTTCCCTTTCATATTGTAAGTAGGTAAACAAATCTAAATTAAATTACATTTATCTTTAGAAATGCTTAAATGTATTCTCTGTTTTAAAAATGATGCTGGCCATTGCCACAATTAGTATGAGTCACAGCCAATATGATTCATGCTAGCACACGAGCTGTTGGTGTTTGTTGCAGCTGTTCCAAATTGTCAACATTTTTTTTTTTTTCTCTCATCTCACAAGAACTTTTTTTTCCTTTTGGCATTCGTTCAAAATTTTAAAAACCATTGTTAGTCAGATTTTATACTTAATAAGTCCGTTTGAAATTTAATTACTAGTTGATGTTTGTAAAATAAATTTATAATGCAAAAAATATACATATATACATACATATTTTTTAACTCATAAACAAGTTCTTTTGTAAATTCCTTAACTGTAATTATTATCTTTGTAGCATGAAGAATTTTTACTACCCATTAATGTCCTTAACTGTGTAAGATATTAGCTGCATAAAGTAAATAAAAGCTTCCATTAAAAAAATAACTGAAAAGTAATATAAGTTGAGTGATATTAGTAATAATTAACATTAGGAGAAAGGAAATAAAAGAACACTTAATTTTTAAAGAATTAACGTTTTAAGTTACATTTCTTAGAATGTAACAATAATTACACGGCGAACTATAACGTTGTCTGTATGCTGAGTATTAAGTGAAATTAGTTCCCTATACTTCTGGTAGATTTGGTCCTTTTATAATTAAAAGACGCCTCCTTTCTACATAGTAAGACATATTTTTTCTTCTCCTTTAAAGTTTTGTGTTCACTTTTGTCCAATTTTGTTCTGAAAATAGATGTAGTGGTAGTATTATGGTATTTGTCATTTCTCAAAGATGTCTACTTTTGCCTTCTTCACATTCAGATTCAAACTCACCAGAAACTGGAAAGCTTGGTTTACAGTTTTCCTGGCATGCTAAAGATTTCCTTGGGATGAATTATGAGATATTTCCTTAGGTATTTCTCAAAGTAGGATTGAGACGGTTGACCCCTATGTAATTTATACTACTCAAGCATATTAGCTTTTAATTTCACCAACGATGTTGTGCACTTTTTACGAAGTTACTGTCTTATATTTTGATGACTCTCCTACTGTGGCTGTGACTGCTAACGTTTGATAAGGTTTAGGAAATAACCTTCCTAGTATATAGGTTTCTTAGAGCCATCACCTACGGGAATTAAAAAGAAGTGTCTCAGTTAAGTCAAGTTGTGCCTCCCTACAAATTGTGGAAATTTATTTTTGACAGCAGTTCCGCTGTATTAAAGGCAAGTACCATTTCTTTTATTCCGTATGAAGAAAATTAAATCTCTAGGATTACGGGAAAAGAAATGATATCTGAGTAATATGTCAGAGACTTTTTTTTCAAACATGTTTGTTGTTTATCTGTAGCATAACTCATATAAACTCCTCTCATTTATTTTATCTTTTAGTATATATTTATGACATATATGTTTTGTGAATGTGTGCTCACTTATATATACATATGTTTTTAGTTTGGTCAGAGTGTTATGTGTTGGAGGGTGGATAAGGGGTTAGTAGAATCTATGTTAAGAAAGTTGACTCATACGGGCAGATTTAGTGTGCCCTCAGTATTAGTTGTAGTAGTACAATGTGTGATTTCAAATGGTTCTCAGTTGAAACAAATACTATCTATGTTTATGATAACAGTGAGTGTAAATCAAATTCTCAAAACAAAACAAAATTTAAAATATATTATTATTATTTTTTTTTTTCCAAAAATCGCAATAAAAGTAGGGAATTTGTAATGAACAGCAATCTATGTCTCAGGTGTTTTCCCAGAGATACAATGGGTATTTTCCTTTCACTTCATGTTCTTATAACATGAACATTTTATCCAATATTTAATTACTTTGATTAAAGAACATTCATGAATAAATTGTTAACTATTTGAATTTTTTTAATCAAATAATCCAAGCTATAAAATAATCCATTGTAATGTAAAAAATAAAAACGACTATCACTTTTTCATTTTTTTAAAATATAATTTATATGAACTTATTTCTAATTTGTTTAAAAATTATTTTCAGGTAGTACGCACAATAATGAATTAGATAATATTTACTTGATGCTTGAACCAAATCTGCAGCCTATACCGCCTGATCCAAACATTAAACAATCTGTTGAAATATTTGAAGAGCATAAACAGGTAAATAATTTTATTAAAATATATATTATATATTAAACTAGAAGTTTAATTAAAATGCAAAAAAAAAATAACAAATCTAATGTTTACACTTACACCACTTTCTTATACTGCAATTGTTAAGGTTCTAACTTACATTTCTTCTTACTCCGAATTTCAGAACCAAATTGTAAGTCTTACTAACATTATTACAGTTTGTAAACCTCTGAAATGATGTTTTAGAGAGCGTTCCATGACGCCCTAAAATCAATTTTCATAGAATTATTTTCTGTACATAATGTGGTACACAAATTTAGGAGATTCCTAAGTGCTGTTTTAAAATAAAATATTCGTTCTATGAATCTATTCAGTTAAGAAATTTTCGCTTTTTAATTGCGAATAAGTGATAATATAATTGTACGTTACGCAGAATGAAACTTTAGAGGAACGCCTTATCACTTAGCTGAACAGAAGAACTCTTAATTTAGTTTGTTTTAGGATTACCACGCGTAGATTTCAGGTTCGAATCCAGCTTCCAACCCTTAGATTTTATCTTCTTCTTACATCTCGTTGTTCAGAGGCCGGCAGTTAACTAAAAATGGCTGCATATACCAGAGACCTAAGATGTTGTCTCACCTTAAATTTAAAAAAAAAATATATATATAGTTCCTAGGCACATTTTAAATTGTCCCATAATTCTTAATGCGAGTCTTCTGGAGAGACAAAAAAAAATCTTTTCGACACGTACATTTTTTTCAAGGTCAAAAAACATCAAATTTTCCGTATATGTATTCAAAAATTCCTCAAAATAAATACTCTGTCATATTCTAGGCCTTGACTGAGTACCGTACTTATTTTTAATATTATTACTTTCTTTTAAATGTATTTCCTTATTGAAAAACATATCTTTGCATTTATATACAAAAAACCTCGTTTGTTTTTATATAAGTTCCCTAATGGAACCTCACACTAACCTTTACGTAACAACAGAATAATTTTAGCACAGAAGAACATTACAGAAACGTTAAAAAGAAAAAACTAAAACGACCTAACTGACGGACATGTTCAATGTTATCTGTAAAATTAACTCAAAGCAATATCCAGATGTCTCACAATGGAAAAACCTCTCCGTAAAATCTTGCCTTTAATAACATGGCAAGGTTATAGTAAAAGTACATTACTAAATTGAGGCACTCTTACATATACATAAAATAATTACATATAAATAATGTTACATTATTTTCATTAAAATTTTATTAGTATTCTGTTTTGACAATTAAGTCTACTAATTCATTTTTTTAGACTCATTATCCATTACTGTTATTCAGTAAAGTAAAGTAATGCCTATTTTTTCCAGACGGGCTTTAGGTACAACTACCATTTAGGAGTCGTGGACGGAGGCGACTAACAAACATACTTTACTGTAAATTTCTTTTATTAACAGTTAAATAAAATCCAAGGCCTAGACCGGGAATCGAACCCAGTACCACAATATATATTAACTGTACAGGTCTCGACGCGTCTAACGCTAGGCTACCGTGGCGCCTCATTACTGTTATTATTAATAAATGTATATTTTCTAAAATTCTTTGCATATTGTTCTGATATTTAGTAATTAATATTCCAGCTAGCTCAAGAATATTTAAGAGTACAAACAGACATGGCTTTTCTTTCTACAAAACTTAATAAACTAAGTGAAAGGTTAACATTATCTGAAGAAAATGAAGAAGAGGAAATCAGAAAAATGGAAAGTGAAAAGGTACATTAATGTTTAACTTGAACTCTTTTTTCTTGAAAATGTTGACTTTACGGAGGGTTTTCGGGGGAGTAAAACTTAATATCTTTCTTTGGTGTCCATTTTGAAAGCACTACTTTTTTTACCACCTACGTATGTTACTAGTTGCTAGAATTATGATGTTGAGCTGATAATTAGCACAGTAATGGCACTTACAACTGTGAAAGTTGGAGTAGAAGAGAATCATGTGGAAGTTTTTTCATACCAGATTTTCTTTTCTAATAATTTTCCTTTTCATAGAAAACTGCTAACAACTTTTCTTTCTTTTTTTTTTTTTTTTTTTGCTATAATACAAACAATTTAACAACCTGAGAGGAGACAGAACTCAAACTGGTCTCTGCGATCTTTCGCAGACTTCTTAGTCCAGTTCATTAATGACGCAGCATATATCTTCTCTTATTATTATGTTTAATTTAAGGTGCGTGGACATCGAAGGTCATTAGCGCTATTTATTTTCATTATTTTTATGTATTTTCAGAAAAGTTTGGTTGACTTGCGAAAATCTCTGCAACATCAACTAGAAGTTATACGCAGTCAACGAAACACCGGAAGGGAATGTCATCCTCATCACCATGCACATCCTACATAACTGATAAGAATGTTCCCTTTATTTTGTTTGTATATAAATACATAATTTATGCATTTGGTAATGCATTATTGGTTAATTAACTTGTATAGTAATATGTCTTCTAAAACCAGATAATCAACCTAGCTCCATCTGTAGAGTTTGGAAGGGTTTTTTAAAAAAAAACAACGCTTTTTACAATAGCAATCAAATCCTTATTTTTTTAGATGCAAGAACTGTACAAAATTTAACAGATCATTTAAAATTTAGTTACATAACAGTAAATGTCATCTAACTTAGAAAACATGCTTAATCCTGGGTTTAAATGTTAATATATTTAACTTGACTTTTTAAAGTGTCAATTTTGTATATTTCATTATATCTAATTTTTAATCATTTGATACAAAGGTATCTATTTTTAAAGTTGCCTTTCCAATAAACTAGATAATGTTACTAGTTGCTATGTTCTCCGCTAGGTGTTATTACCTAACAATGTTTAACCTTTTTGATGAACACCCTACTTTAAAGCTTGAGCTTTATAAGTTATGTTTGTCTTTCTCTTGTCTTAACAGGAACCTGCAGGTCCACACAAGGACATTTGTCCCCTCATTGTGTAGCAATGTGTTGTTAATACTTTATTAGAATATCGGAAATACATCTGTTTCAGGAAGATCAAGCACTTTGCTGTATACCTCTCAGTTCCTCGCTCAGTCACGGATAATGTCAGGCATTTACCTCTGCTTCATAGAAGGCTAACCTTGCAGACCACTTTCGTATTGTTTTTGAAATTCTTTAATAAAGTCTAATTAATATATGGACAATTATTAAGGCGCCACGGTAGCCGCGGTTAGAGGCGAGACCTGTTTAGCTAATATGAGTGTGGTACTGGGTTCGATTCCCGATCTTAGGCCTTGGATTTTATTTAATGGGTAATAAAAGAAATTTACAGTAAAGTATGTTTGCTAGTCGCCTCCGTACACGACACCTAATTGTTAGTTGGACGTAAAATCCGCCTGAAAAAATAAGCTTTACTTTACTTTTTATTGGCAATATTATCTCGTAAAGGGTGCTGGTGCCGATTATCTGGTTTAACTCTGATTATCTTTAATCTTAATATTTCAGATTCTTGTAAGAACAAAAGTTCTTCATGTATAAATAATGTTATACGATTAAACATGTAAAATAACTGAAAAAGAATTAAACATATTAGGATATATTTTTGGAATAAAAAATATTTTATTGAAACGTATTTAGAAAGTTCAACAGCCTCCTTACTTAAAAATATGTTCCAAAGTAAATTGTATTTAATCAAACAAAACATCAAATTTACTATTTTATTCTATTTTCATTATGTTAATAGTCTTGCTGTATGAAATTTTAGCGTTAAAATTACTGTTAACTGTGATGAATTTTAATTTGTATGATATTATGTATATTTTTTATTTATAAATAACTTACATATAAAAGAGATTTACTAAAAATTTCTTCTTTTTAATTCAACCTCTCCGACGGTACTTTACTGAAAATTTTTTTCATTTTGCTTAAATTTTTACTGAAAATAGGTACAACGATTTTCTTTTAACTTTGTGTACAAATTTCACTTATATTGATCTACCTCGTTTATACAATATTAATTATTGTTTCAGACCAATTCGCAATAGACATGTGGATGATGAAGGTTGGTAGAGAATCCCGTAATCGTAAATACCCTAAACTTCCTTTTCACCTGATTTCCGCTTTGTTTCTAAAATTTATTTCATGAACTAGCCATTTGTTTACAAAAACATATAAACTTTAAAATAATGAATATGAAAAGAACCATTCTTTAGCAGCACCAACAAATATGGGGTAATACCGTTAAGTTGTTTACTAAAATACTAATACCCGTGTGCAAAATTGAAAAATCTTCATGAGTACCTCAATTTTCTGTTCAATGCTAGTTTTTTTTGTATAATTTAAAGTTATTTTATTCATGATTTGCGCTTATTATTCAAATTTTACAACCAACCGTATACTTCAAGAATTGGTCGCCATCGCTGGATTGAATAACTGCTTTACTTAAAGCTCCTAGTTACTAGTCATTAATAAATAAATGCCATGTGCTGACATGATATATATGAAGTATAGATTTTACTAGATTAATATTTGCTAATATTGACTTCTTCATTACAAAATTAAGTGTTTAATGAAAATTCTTTTACTGCAAGTAACTTACTATTAAGATCTTTCACTTTTCTGTGACTTTTTCGAAAGTGGATCAGTATTTCTCTAAATTTCGTATGTACTAAGGACATCTGTAAATTATTATTTAAATAATTTTCTAGTAAAAATTGGTTAAAAGCACAATTAGAGGCATGTCCGTAGGTAAAAAGTGTAAATTTTCATTCTAATGCACAGTATTACAACTTGGATAATGTTAATAACAATTAGGTATATTTTAAATTCAGAGTTAGAATATTTGTGGTGAAAAAATGAATAAATTAGAACCTTTAAAATTAAAGTAAGAGAAAGTCTTACGTTCACTCCACATTTTGTTTTGTTTTGTTACTAAAGTATTTTAATTTTAGAACAAAATCAGTTTATTTAAAAGAAAAAAAAAATGAAATTATTTTTATTTTTTGGAATCATTGTGAACATTCTCATTTAAAGGAAAATTTAAAAGAGTTAATTCTTGATAAATGTGTTCATCTTCTAATTCTTCTAATATTCTTATAGCACTTGTATTCTTATGAATTTTAGCTATATTCATTGGCGTTTGTCCCCAAATATTTTTTTCATTAATGTCTGCACCATTTTGTACCAAAAGATTGATCAATGGTGTGTACCCACTTAAAGCGGCTTTATGTAAAGGTGTCTCTTGCTTTATATCTTTAGCATTGACATCAGCTCCAAAATAAAGTAATGTAGCTACTGTGAAAACTTGCAGCATACTGTGCGCACCTAAGCTGGCTAAGTGCAGCAATGAAAGTTGTGCTTTATTTTTGAAATTTGGGTTAGCACCAACTTTTAGCAGCAGATATGTTATTGATTCACTAGGATATGATATCAATGACATGTATAATGGCGTTCGGTCGAAGCAATCAATCACGTTTACCTGTTAGGAAATTTTATTAGAAAATAATAAGTCTTACCAAAAAATTTATTAAACAAATACGCGTATGATGTACTATTTACAACATACAAAATTATTTACGTCTGTTAGCCCTGACAGAATATTTTGATCTATATTTCTATCACGTTCGCTACATTTTTTGGAAGTCACTTAAAGGACAGGACAAGTAAGGAAAAACAGAACAAATTACTACAATTATTTACATCAATATTTTTTATTTTCACTTAGTAAAATTGAAAATAAAGTCAATAAAACTTGACAAACCCATGCTGTGTAAATAAAGATATTCCATTGAGCAAATAAACTTCAGCACCAGTGTTTTAGTAAAATTTATCAAAAACAAGCAAATTTCAAACACCTGCTAAACCATAATTTTTAATTTTTTGTTTATAGGTATCTTATTTATTATTGTAACATTCACAAGAATACAAGGCTTTCCTAAAAGTTCTCAAAATTCAACTGAAGAATAAAACGAAACGCATAAGATTTAAAATAATCAGTACGAAACAAATCCATGAAACTACAGCAAGTAACCAGAAAGAAAATATTGACCAATTCCTTCTTTATTAATTGGTTTTCATTTTACCAGTCATTAACATTTTAAAAATTATATCGCTTAAGAGGAAAGACAGAAATATGCCAACATATATGATAAAAACAAATATACAAAAATTACAATTAAAAAAAAAGTAACATTAGTATTGCGGTTTCAATGATATCTGGCTTTTACTGTTAAACTTTTATAGAAAATTCTAAAAGTTAGCTATTAGAACAAAGCTGAAAATATTGTAATGACTGAAAAAAAGTTCTAATGAGAGGCCTATTAAAAAGTGAAATCCCAGCTAGCACATAGTGATAAGTATTGTATGTCTGAACAAAACTGTCATAATTTGTTTAATACTAAAATTAAGACAGATAACCAAAAGAGAGCCAAAGACAGTAGCTTTGTTTCGGTTATATCTACCTAACACTGAGGATTACGGTCTGATGAAATAAACATATTTAATATTAATTATGAAATATCTGAACTTGGGAATGAAATAAGTTATTTAACTTCATCACATTAGACATTAAATAGAAGAAAAAAAATTATAATCTTACATCTGCTTTGTATTCAATCAAAGCTTCAACAAATGGCAGACGTCCATGAAATGTAGCCGTATGCAGTGGCGTCATATCAAACAATGATAATGCATTCGGATCTGCGCCAGCTTCCAGAAGAATAATTGTTATCTAAAATGATTATAGATGTTAACAACTAACTTTTTGTTATATTAGTCATCAGAAAACAACTATATGTACTGAACGTACAAAATAATAGAAACTATAGTAAATAAAATTAAAGAAAGCTGTAGTTAAATACATTTTTTTTTTACTTTGGCGTCAACATCTGAAGTCATTAGCGCCCGGAGGTTTTTCAGTGCAATGACGGCCTCCGGACAGTTGTTCTGTCGTTAAATAACCAGAAAGAGAGCTGTGAGAAGTTCCTACGAGAATCTAGAAATCAGCAGCTGGATTCAGAACCATGAATGGATTGGAATCTGATTCGCTACCACTCAGCTAATCTCTCCCCTACAGATTCTATTAAAATTAACTACGAATAGTTCTTAATTCTTTATACCTTGAAATGATTATGGTACACAGAGAGTTTCAGTGGAGTATTTCCATAAACAGTTCTTAAATTTAAGTTTATTCCTTTCACCGTAACTAAAAATTTTGCCATCTCAGTATAGCCTTTTTCAGCTACCAAATGTATAGCAGTAACTAAATCTGAACCGCTTGAATTTACATCAACAAATCTTAAAGCTCTTCTCACTCCATTTATATCATTATACAGTGTTGAGGTTAGTAACAATTTTACTTTTTTCGGAAGTTCACCTGGAATAAATTTAATTATAACTGTTTTATTGCGAATAATTCTACCTAGACAAATTAAAAAATAAAACTGGTGATTTGTTTCACATTCGAACATATACTATAATGACATAAGTAATGACTTTTATTAAACCATTGCAACACGTAGCTAAATTCTTATTTCTTTTGTTTTATAATTTTATAATTTTGAAAATATATTAAAATTCTTATAAATAAAAGCCAGCAAAGAAGAAAATAAAGAAGTTCCAAATTATATGAACATCTATCACCAAGTATAATTTCACTGAGTAAACTTAGAAACGACCCCAAATTGAAGCAAAATCTGGGAAATACGTAGTAATATTCCTGAAGAAATAAGTGTTCCAGAGTTATGAAAACAAAGTACAAGACTGGCTCTATTTTCTTGTATTAAAGGGAAAGATGGGTTCAAAGTGGTCTGGTATTTTCATGCAATATTTAATTTGTTCTATGACTTTAAATTATTTTTTTAATATTTCGCAATTTTGTATTTTCGCGGAGGTATCTATGTTCTTTAAGGTCTTGGTTAATAAAACTTAAGATTATGATTCTTATTTTATGTTTTAAATCTGAATGAAGGTTACTACGGAAAAATAAAATTTCCGCAATTTCTAAATTGAGCATTTTTATAATTAAGATACTGGAACAAAATTCTACTTTATCAGTTAAAATATATATATATATATATCACATATATTTTACTATTACAATCTTACCATATAATTATGTTTCATACCACAGTATACTTTGAATGAAAAAAAAAAGTGTAATAAATTTACTTTCAGCACTCATGATGCTTAACGCCCTCTTGAATTTAGCTCTAAATCCTTCAAATAATAGTCACTATTTTTAAACAATTTGTTATCACTGGTAAATTTAACAGCACCCTTTACATGGCCCTGGACCTCGAAATGATATGAAGGTAGGTTTCTAAGATGAAGGTTAGGATTTAGTTCGGAGATTAGATGTATCATTGAATGTTGCGAATGTACAGCCAAATTCTGATTCAGTCTCACTTCTCAGTTGTGTGTAAGCTAATCGAGGTGAACGGTGTCACCGCATCACGGTTAAAACTTCTTTTGTTTTATATTTAAAAAATCTATTAAAATTATTTTAAATAATGGCCAGCAAAGAAGAGAAAAAAGAAATTCCAAATTATCTGAAATTTGTTTTTGGAGGACTCGCAGGGTTAGTTATTTTTTTTACAATTTTTAATTTTTTTTTGGTATAATTTAATTAAATGAATTCATTTGAGTGAATCCTGAGTATTGTACAAACTTTTTTTGATAATATATATATTAAGCCACTTTTTAATGGAAAGAAGTGAATATTTTTATTACAGTGAAAATTCTTGGTAAAAATGATATATTTTTTTATATTTTAGAATGGGAGCCACTTGTTTTGTCCAACCTCTGGATCTTCTTAAGAATCGAATGCAGTTAAGCGGAATTGGTGGAGGTGCGAAAGAATACAAAACAAGCTTTCATGCATTTAAAGCTGTTTTACAAAAAGAAGGATTTTTCGCTTTTTATAACGGACTTTCGGCGGGTTTATTAAGACAGGCAACATACACCACTTCTAGATTAGGGGTTTATACCGTCCTTTTTTCCAAATTTAGTAGGTAAGTATTATGTTTTGTATAAGAATTATTTAGAGAAAATGTTGTGATTACCTGAATATTCATAGAAAATGTGTCATTTGAAGATTCTTTTACAATTCTTTTTTAGATATAGACATAAATCTAATAGAGGGAATCACAAACTTTATTAATATTTCGTTATTTCTATATTTGCTGGAATGTTGATAAAAATCTTCAATTGTTCTATAAAAAACAGTTCCAAATTATCGTCTTATCAGCTAGTCCATCATGTAAACAAACTTTTTTTTTTAATGTTAATCGTAATTTTTGTTTATTCAAAAAAATTAACCAACAAGTTTTATTTTTAACTGAATAGAGATTGTATTTCTTGATAATTTGGTAAATAATGATAATCTTTCAATGTTACATAATTACAGTTTTAGGATAAATATTTTTTTAAAGATGCCTAATTTAAGGACATTTTATTGATAATATAACATTGTTATGAAAAATTCGCAATTGCATTTCGCCTTAGATAACTTATAAATAAGCTTTCATTTTTAAACCGCTTTTTGCCTTGTTATAAAAGTGAGGTTGTAAGAGCAGCAATAAATTTCAATAATTTAAATAAATTAAATTTTAAACAATTGATTCTACAAAACTTACAGATTACTAATTAACAAGTGTTTTTCCAAAATAAGTTTCATAATAATTATAGAGAAAATGTGGTGATTACCTGAATATTCTTAGAAAATGTGTCATTTGAAGATTTTTTACCATTCTTTTCTGTTATAAATACATTTTACATTTCTTTACTTTCTCAAGAGGAAGTATTGAAATCCTGTACATTTTCGATTTAATAATTTACTAATAAGTAATTTTAATTTTGTTTTTTTATCTCTTGTATAGATATAATTTTTTCTGAAAATTTTAAGTGCAATCTAAAAGAATTGGTCTGTCTTTATATAACTTATCTTTCCATCTATATTTTTAGTTAGAAAAAAATAAGTAATCCCAACATTGATTGATGAGTTTTAGTAATTTGCCGTACTTAGGTTTTTAGAAGTTATTGACCTAAATTGACAAACTTGTTTTTAATAGATAAGTAAACTATCATTTATGTTTAAAGGTTTACATTACAAAAACAGTAATTAATGAATTCAAACATTTTTTTTAACAAGCTAGAGGTTTATTAATATAACCGTATACAGTAGAAGGTCGTCCACTCTTTTTCCGGAATACTGACACTAACTTTACCTTTCTTGTTATGGAGGAAATAACAGAACAAGGTTAAATTTGTCTGTTATAAATACATTTTACATTTCTTTACTTTCTCAAGAGGAAGGACTGAAATCCTGTAAATTTTCGATTTAGAATTTAATCGGAAATGCAACTCATTAAGGTTCTCTCCGTACGAACATTTGGTTTTTACAAATCGTCTTAGGGTTTGTTGTAATTTTGTGTATTTTGTTTTAAACACCAAAAGTGCCATAGAGATATGTCAGTAGTGAGTAAAAAATAGAATTAAAAGTTGTTTTTTATTATTATGAATGAATTTTTCATATCGCCTTCGACTTTATTTTAATTTAGTAATCAAAATTAATCCTTAGAACTTTTTCATTTGAAACAATCACTTAGGAATGTCTACTTTACGGCACTCCTTGTGAGAATTTGGGGTTAACTTCTTATCTAATGTGCCGTTGCAGAGTCTGGCCACGTTAGGAAAAATTTTGAATTTGAATCAATTCCTTGATTTTTTTTTTTTTGTTAAGCAACTTTTTTGAAACCAAAAGCTCTTGTTGATGTGTTTAATTTTTATTACTTAACACTCTAATAGAAGACTACTTCCCGTTTTGGAGGTGTTTTGAAATTTCGAGTTTATCAATTCGGTAAATTGTTCTGTTTTATGTTATAAAATCTGGACTGTTGAGTGTCAAGTTGGAAAAACTTATCTTTTTTTTTGTATCCACACATACAACACTTTCCCGTTGGTTCAGGTGTTGAGTGGACATGCGAATTTAGCGTATTATCTTTTTAAATATGGCCTTACCCAGTCGCCAATCTGCGCTGGCTGTGGTGAGTGCAATGAGACTATGCGGCACTTTGTTGAGAAGTATCCTGTTTATTCTAAAACTATATTCCTCGTCTTCGGAAGGTTAAACGACGTTTCCCTCCCGGATATTGTGGCATCTGGTAATCTTTAAGAACTCTCTAGTTTTATAGAAGGCACTGGGCGATTTAGTAGCCATTTTCCCTAGTGTCCTGTCGCTAATTTATTAGTTTATTGTACTGTTATCCGGCAATCCGGATTTGTTGGTTTTAACGCCCTGGTGTCTCTTAAGAGGGGAAGGGTGGGCGGGGAACAATGGGCATTTTGGATTGCCTGCGTTCCCTTCCCCCTTTTGAGGGAACCGCTCTTTGATAGAATTTAATTTAATCTTATCTGCAACACGGATGTGTGCCTTCATCACACTGACTAAGTGATACGGCTATATGTGCTGCATTTGAAGAGTTAGATTCATGTATTGGTTATTCTTTAGTTGATTTTTTTTCTACAAATATTTGTGAAAATTCATTCAACAAAGATCTTAACTCATTTAATTGTAGAACACACATATAACTTAAATGAAATATGTAACAGCAAAATCGAAACTCAGTTATGAAGACAGTCGTGGCCATTACTGTCACGTATGCACTAACATGTAAACACTCTTTTGCAAAAAAAAATACTCTTGTAAATGAGGATTTGCCCTATACTTTAAAGAAAATTTGGGAATTTTATCTTATATAGAAAAAGAGGAAAAACGATTAAAGTTGGGTGTTTTTTAACGTTACGCTTTTTCTTGCAGTTTTTGACGATAAGCCCTTATGCAAGAAGTTCACAGCTCTTAGAATTGTAGCGAGAAAGTATGAGGTTTCACAACCGATTTATTTTTATTTCTTTATTGAAATATTTAAACCTTATTTTGTCCAGTTGTTCAAAAAAATAAATTACTAACGGTATTGTATATTCGTAAATAATACAGTCATTTTAATTAAATTGATGCAATATAAATACATAATAAATAATATTATCACACCTTATACGTTCAGAGTAAATAATTAATAAAAATAATTTATTATTATTAAAATATTTTCCATCCATGGTCATATTAACATAAAACAAAATTTGATTCGTTTGTCATAACCACATTGTAAAAATTTATTTCTTCAGTTACCTATTTTATTGTTGCAATAATTTCTGACGTTTTCTATTAATAATTTTGAATATCTAAAAAATTGCATTAACATTGAAAAGGCGTTCTACTCTTGTAAATTCGCATTTAGTTGTAGTGATATTTATGGAAGTTTCTAATTTTGATATCACAATGATTTTCAATATTTTTTAGGAAACTATCCAATAATGATATTCAAAATTTCTCTATGTTGTAAACGAGTTCCTGTAAACAAAATGAGATATGTACAGTTTATAGCGACGAGGTTATAGACGCTGCCAAGAAATTAAAAGTTAGACCGTTTAAGATTATAATATATTCTTTAAAGTTAAAGCTTAAAGTTTTGTCTTGGATTTTTATTCCTTTTAAGTTCTATTTCTTCCTATTTTATTCGAATAGGAAGTCTTACTATTCTAGTTGACTTGTACACATCTCTTAAAAAAAAAATTGTCTAACCCATTTTGTATCCCTGACCTCGACCCTTTTACCTCTCCCCTGTTACATTCACATGTTTACGTTGTTCATGTTATTGATCTTAGAATTTTTGCAAATTAAATTTTTTTTGAAAATTCCATCCACGTGGTGATTTGTGTTTACTATTTTTTAAGAAATGATAAATAAAATTATATTTAGTTGATAGCTAACTTATGCACATTACTGGTGTTTTTGTAAACATTATAGGCAAAATAAGACAAAAGATCCTCTAGTCATATTTGAATTTAGACCTCACTTATTTGAATAATCTTCCATTTCATACAAAACAGTTCATGATACAAGGCAACTGTTGTTATTATCATTGAATATTATGATGTGGTGGTTCATTATATACACTTGCTACTAGCAATAAGAAGTAAAGTAATCGTTTATTTTTACCTCGAATTCGAGAACTCTCTGAACAAAAACATGGTTTATGATTTCGAATTTGGAATCTTTGACATTATAGGAGTGAAGACGGTAGGTGGTACCAAATTAGAAATTGATAAGCAGTTCATTTATTTATTTTATTATTATTATTTTTTTTTTTTGCGCATCAACAGCTGAGGTTATTAGCGCCCCGAGCTTTTTCCAGTGCACTGCCGGCCTCCGGACAGTGTTCTCCTGTTACAGACAACACTGTCCATCACCGGACAGTGAGCTGTAAGAAGCTCCTAGGAAGAGAAAATCTAAGGGTCAGCTGCTGGATTCGAACCCGGGACCTCCGCGTGGGAGTCCAGTATGCTAACCTCATAGCTAATCCCTTCCCCTATATTATTATTATTATTATTATTATTACTATTATTATTTGAGATCGTTTATTTAGTTACAATCAACGCAATTTTTTTATTTTTTAAATTATTTATCTTCTTTTTTTAAAACTTTCAAATTAAATCTAATATTAATTATTTAAATAATCTGAATTTCCTTTGAGAATATCGTTATTTCAGTGGTGCCACGATAATCTTGAAATGTGTAACACATTTTGAGGCCAATTGAAAGTTTCTATTAACCTTGGTGCACCTAGTTTCTTTGGTACAAAACAGTAATTTCTTAGCAGTTTTTTTGATATCCTTGTCTTATTTTATTTATACATAGATTTTTTTTTTCTTTGTTTCTTTTATTATTTCACAAAAAGTTATATTGGAAAATTCCAAACTGTTGTGAATAAAAAAAAAAGTGGTTAAAACACTCATATAACTTTTACAGCAATTTAAGCTATTAAATTTTCACCTAACTTAACATTTATACAATTAACTTCCATATTATACATATTTCCTGTAATAAAATAAAGTGTTAACAGATTAAGGAAGCACGATAGCTAGCTCTGAACCCCTAGCAAAATCAAAATTACCAGGAAAAAAAAACATTCAAGCTAATTCGATATGCTCTTATATTAAATGCAAGTTTCAATTGAAATTTTGGAATTGTTGCAATAAATAATAAATAAATGAAATTACAATAAACCATTCTGTACAATAATGAAATAGGTACACCTATCCCCCGATTTACACGGAAGATAGGTTCCAAAGAAAACCGTGTAAATCGAAATCGATGATTTTTATACATAAAACCGTGTAAATCGAAAATAAACTAAATGTGCATAATTCAGTTATTTCAAAGTAAAATAAAACTAAATACATCTTAAAAAACAAAAATAATAGTAGTGTATACAGGGCGCTCAGCATAAGACTACGGTAACTTCGGGAGGCGATTCTGGGCATCATTTGCAACAAAAAATTCCATATAAACTATGGCTCGATTCGGCTCCGTTTTATAGATATTTTTAATTTTATGTTTTTTCAAGGTGTTACTACTTTTTAGCAAAAAGATGTCTATATTTCTCAAACTATTAAAGCTACAGCTATTTTAATAAGCTCATTAGAAAGAAGGTTAAATTTCCTTTTAAATAAGCTAATTTGTATTCCAAAATAATAATATTAAGTATTTTACTTTGTGGCCCAAACATAAGAAATAGAAAGTTTCTATTTTTTTTCAAAAACTTTGACTTCATTTTTCTCAAAAACATTTCATATGAAAAAACCGTGCACTATTCAGGAAAAACATCTACATACGATCACCTTTCGAACGGTATACAATAATTGGGGTTATGTTAAAAATTGACGCAGAAATCTGTTTAATAATGAAACACCCTGTATAATTCATTTTACGTGTAGAAACAAGAAATATAAATTAAAAAGTTGAACTGAAAATTTCATTATGTACTGCTATCACTTTCATAGACTCTTCGTTTTTTCTTTCTGTTTACTATGATGTCACTTTCATCCCTCGATAATATTTAGTGCAATTCACTTTCGTTGTTAGATGAATAAGAAGCAATTTCAGATCGCTGAACCTTCGTAATGAAATCCGTAATTAACAATTGTGTTTGGTTTTTGGTCAAATCCTTATAGACCTCCTCATATTGAGTTCACTAAATCACATGAATATGTATAAAGTTTGATTATAAGACCCCTGATATAATGAGAGCGACGCGTTTTTTTTTACAGTTCCTGCTACTACAAAATCGCGTTGCTATCATTCCACTTAGTGCACACTTTGTCGACTTGAACGACGGACTGGGACTGGCTCTCATTGTACCGGGACCTTAGTACATACAAAATAGGAATACACTTTTTGTACCACTTTTTAGGTTGGAATAAATGAAATTCATAGAATTATTACTACCAATGTAAACAAATCGAACGGAATTAAAAAATGTGTGGATTTTTTTTTTTTTAATTTCATATTTTAAAAACCGTGTAAAAGTGAAATCGTGTAAATCGGGGGATAGGTGTATTAGTAGAAATAAATTTTACAATGTAGACATGGACAACAGATTCAGTTTGTTTAATGTTAATATGGTTATAGTCTTTTGATAATTGTAAAATCGAATTTCTGTTTCACTGACATTCTCAAAAATATATTTGAATATATTTAGGAATATATTTTTTATAGACATTTATATTGTCTTTTATAAATATATATGTTTATCTCGCGAATTTTTCTGAGAGCCTTATAAAGTCATATAAAAATCTTCATTCATGTACTGTCGATATTTTATAAAAGATATATAAAAGTCTAATTGTAAGAAAAATAATTGTTTACTTATTTCATATCAGGTTTAAAATAATCTTATTTGATTTAATATTTACTGTATATTAATATTTTTTTTTGTCTTTAGCGGTCTATACAAAAGACCATTTAAATATATTTTCAATTGAACGTTGAGAAGCTTTAAGTTAAGCTTTCTTACTGAGGACACTCTGATACAAGTTTTACTAGGGACTGTTTTAAATAAAAGTAATAGACTTACAAGTAAGCAGTGTTTGTACTGTACAATGTTTAAACAAAATATTGTTTCTTAAAAAAATCCCCAAAGAAAGGAAGCATCTAGTCTGTACAGTTAAATTCGATTAATTAATTAATAAATTTACTATGAAGTCTGAATTTAAGTAACATATCTAACTCTTCTTAATTGTATTAAATAATAAGACCATACCGTAGCGCTGATTAGCACTTTAGAGGGAAGTGTCCTCGTCACTCACACAGAATTGCTTTTTTATTTTTTCCTTGAAACGTGTTTTTTTTAAAATAAAAGTTGTAAACATGTACAATGACTGCACAAAATTCAAATAAAATCATTGGAGACAGTATGAAAAGAATGTTTTAAAAACATGTTATTCTAGGGACTTCGGTTCCGAATTATTAGCACCAAACATTAGGAATGCATTGTGTATATTTCATAGTGTTGATACTGAGTTTTGTATCACTGGCTAGACTTCCTACGAAGCTGTAGCTTGTCCCAACCTTTACAAATGCCTCTTCAAGCAAGAGGCACTGTCCTGAAACAATGACACTTATCTATCTCTGCTCGATTAGAATATAACTTACTACATCTTTCTGGGATGGATTTCTAAGGATGGTTGTTGTTAACTTATATTCGTCAGATTGAAGTGTAAACATTAATTGATGAATGCATTGAAAGAGAAGAATTATATTTTTGCCTTTCTTTATTAATTATAATTTTCCTACTTATTAGTGCCTTTTTAATTTAGAACTCTTTAATTTTTTTTAGTGATGATGGTGCTCCTCCGTCATTCTTGATAAAAGCTTTATGCGGTATGGCCGCTGGAGTAGTTGGAGCTTTTGTCGGCACACCAGCAGAAGTGGCTTTAGTCAGAATGACATCTGATGGTAGATTACCAGTTGATCAGAGAAGAAATTATTCATCAGTTTTCAATGCGTTATTTAGAATAGTTAAAGAAGAGAGTGTGGTCACATTATGGCGAGGAGCTATCCCTACAATGGGAAGAGCTATGGTTGTTAATGCTGCACAATTAGCATCTTATTCACAGGCTAAGGAAATTTTAACGAATTCTGGATATTATCAAGAAGGAATATTTTTACATTTTAGCGCTAGTATGATTTCTGGTTTTGTTACTACTGTTGCTTCAATGCCTGTTGATATTGCGAAAACAAGGTAATTTTTTTCTTTACTATTATACTACTCATAAAGTTTATTGAGGCGGAAACAAATGGAAGTTGTATTTATAAGGGTTATGAATCCACCCATACTTTTGGAAATCCAGTCTTATTTGGAGTTTAAAGCATTCTAAAATATTCTTGACTGCCCTAAGAGTAGTGCTTCTACTAAAACCGTAATGAACTCAGCTCTTAATTTCAATACGTATTATAAACAAACTCCCCAGTATTTTCACTTCCATTTTAAGGGATTTCAACTGGAAAGTTTCTAAAGAGCTAAATAAGACTTCTTTTTTTTCATTATTTATTTAAAAACTCCAATTTTATTACTTTTTATTAATACCGAAAATACCTTCCATTGTTGGACACATGGAGTGGTGAAAACGTACTTTATACATTTTTCTACACAAGATTGTTAGATAAGTCACTCTCTGCAGATAGATGAAAATCTAAAACCGGTCAGAGTGACCAAAAAATAAAAATGCCACAACGAATGAAATGAGCCCAGAATGAGCTTTTTCTCTGCCAGCTGTTAATGGCGGATACGATTCCTTGCATTTTAATACATAGAAAAATTACATTTCACTATGAACTTCGGAAGTCATTAATCAAATCTTTTCCTGCAAAGGAATGTTGGCTAGGAATCAATATAGACGTATTGTAGGATATATGGTAGATCTTATCTTCAAAATGGGTTAATGAAGTTCAATGTCCAGTAGTTACTCTTAAGAGTTAACACCCCTGATAGCTCCAACAGGAAAATCTAACTTGTTTTTTTGCACCAGCTGAAAATACCGTAAGACAGATCTAACTGAAAAGCTGAAATAGGTTAGACGGACAAAAAAAAATACTGCTACAACCGATGAATTTCTTCATACAGCTGAGCTGATGAATTCCTTACGTTTGAAAACAACGAAAAAATCGCATTTCACTGATTTCGCCAATAAAACCATTTCAAATTGTTTTTAAAATTGGTCCATAGAAGAGCATTTCAGATAGATGAGGGTTTCATAGAAGAAGGATTGCGTCCATTCTGCGGGTGTTTTTTTTTTCCTGGCGGTGTAAGTTATGGGGCATTAGATTATATGTATCTCTTTTCTACCTTTTCCAAAATACGTTTACAGCAAAAAAAAAGGCTACATTTACTCGAGTAATCTTCTCATTACCTGCACCATACTATTTTCTAAGTTATCAAGTATTAAAAAATATCTTTTTGAGAAAAAGGTTTAAATTGCTAATAACAAACAACAGTCGTATTTACCTTTTATTTTCCTCTTCTGTCGCGACATTTTTATTTCATTCGAATAGCACAACTAACCACTTTTTGTATTTAAGGTTAGATTCTAGATTCTTTACTTTGCAATAAAGTCGTCACGAATCAAAGCAGCATAGTTTCCTTATCATTGCACAATTGGTTTTCTGTTCTAATATTCAATAAGATTTTTATTTATTTTTTTCATTTTCAGAATTCAAAACATGAAAGTTATTGATGGAAAACCAGAATTCACCGGATCTTTAGATGTTATCATGAAGATATTAAGGAAGGAAGGTATTTTTGCATTATGGAAAGGATTTACCCCTTATTATGCTAGACTTGGACCACATACCGTTCTGACATTTATTTTCTTGGAACAATTGAATCACGCCTACAAAACAAATGCCTTAAAATTATAAAGCAGGTAAGTTTATTAGAATAGATAGTAATTATATTAATCGAAGAAAATACTTAATATTGAAGACATACGCACGAAGAATCTATAACAAAATTATTTTTTATTGACAAATAATTAGAAACCGAGCACAAGTTCTGTGTTCAAAAAGTTTATTACTATTATTTATAAGCTTATAAAACTTAATACAACAAAAAAGTCCATATTTTTAATTAGTTTCTTTAAATGGTCTATTGTATAGACCGCTAAAGACAAAAAAAAATACTAATATACAGTAAATATTAAATCAAATAAGATTATTTTAAACCTGATATGAAATAAGTAAACAATTATTTTTCTTACAATTAGACTTTTATATATCTTTTATAAAATATCGACAGTATATGAATGAAGATTTTTATATGACTTTATAAGGTTCTCAGAAAAATTCGCGAGATAAACATTTATATTTATAAAAGACAATATAAATGTCTGTAAAAAATATATTCCTAAAGCAAAAATTAAATTAATAAGCCGAAGTATAAATTATAAGATGTTCATTCTTGTTCCTCAATAAAACAATCGGTTATGTTTTGACTAATTGCGCCTAATATCTTACTGAAGATTTGAATTATTATTGCTGCGCCACGCTATAATAATTTTATAAGCACTACATTTAGTTTTAATATCTGTTATTTAAAAATAACTTAATCTCTTGGTTAGTTAGATCCCTAAATTAATAAGAATCTATTTTAGCAATAAAAAGTTGTTGAACATTATATTTAGCATTAGATCTTTTTGCCACCCCTTTCGTATTGTTTTCGGAATTATTGAATTATATTTAGATTGGAATTTTTTATTTTTTTTTTTTACTATATTTATTATATTTGATTTCAAAGACACTTTGGTTTAATATCTCATTATATTCAGTTGTAAGCATTATGGGTTTTTGTAATAAATCTTTACATTTAAAAGTAGCTGAACGTTGGTACATTGTTCGCAAAAATTTATTTTATACAATTGAAATTCTGATTGAATAAAGCAGTATAAATAAACTGTGAAAGTTTCAGTTCTGTAAATGTACTTTGTGTGGATGATGCATTTTTACTTGTAGTTCACTTTGTCTGCAGTCCCTTTTTTGTCAGTGAATTTTTTTTTTTGCCTTTTTTTAGCAATTAATTTTAACCATTAAAGAATTAGCACAGCATCCATGACATTAATTTAAATATTTTAGATTATATTCATTAATATTATACATTAAACATTTATTAACATCGTAATTTTTACAAGATTTATGGCAAAGTACAATTTCTTGATATTGTTTAATCTCGTCATACAATCAGACACGAATAAAATCTTATTTATCAGAGATTATTACTTTGTTCCCGGTACCTTGGGAATTTTCATAATAATTTTTCAATAAGCTTCATGTTTTGTATAAAATTAGTTCCAACTTAAAAAAATCTTGTTATTCTGCCATCTGCTGTGTAGCATTGAACTCATTTGAACCCGGTTTAGGCGGAATAAAATATAATAGTAATTTATCAAGAGATTTACATAATTAAAGATATTAACAAGAAACAGACATGTGCTATGCATATATTTTCATATTCATACTCTACAGATACGTGCTTATTACTCCGTTCTAGTAATTTAAAATTGTATCGCAAACTGTAATTTCCCAATTTAGTTCTTGTTTTTGTTTTTAAATTACGACAGCGTCTCGATTTTAAGGTAATTTCTGAAAAAAAAGTTGTAAGTTTTTGATTTGAAAATCATAGTGACATAATTATTAAAGATATACATTTATGGAAAAAGTTGTTATCTTTCTGTTTTTATCATAATATGAAAACCCATAATGTGTTAGTTGTTTTATTCATAGTTTATTGAAAGATAAAATATTACAATTCCAGAAAGACTGAAATTTGAAATATTAATAACTTTTTTTGTTGAGAAAAATAATTTTATATATATTCAAACGAGGCGCCACGTTAGCCGAGTGGTCAGAGGCGAGACCTATAAAGCTAATATGTGTATTGTGGTACTGGGTTCGATTCCCGGTCTTAAGCCTTGGATTTTATTTAATGGTTAATAAAAGAAATTTACAGTAAAGTATGTTTGCTAGTTGCCTCCGTCCACAACACCTAATTGGTTGTTGGACGTTAAGCCCGCCTGAAAAAATAGGCAATTACTTTACTTTCATATATTCAAAAGTTGTTGTTTCAGTATTAAAATTTCCTAAATCTAATCTACCATAAAAAAAGGTAGGTTTTTGTTAACTTCCAAGTAAGACTGTAAGTTCTACTAATTTTTGTAAAACAAAAAGAACGGTTAGCGCGCGCTATTAGACTGCCTATCTTCAACAGTTTGGATGCCTACCTAAAATCTAACACATGCAGTCTATTTAAGAGTGGTATACTCTTAATGCAATTTTACTGAGCAAGTAAGTCATAGATTTTTTCCTTTCAAAAAAAGTTAGGAAATTAGGTCAGTTATGTTTAAGTATATACATACATTCCTGCTTACTTATATATATATGTCCAAGTTTTCCTTACTGTCATGTATTTGTGGAATTGAGCTTCAATATGGTTTATTACACAATTTTGTTTCTGTTTACCATAAACGCTCATCTCCTCTTCTGATTAAATAAAAGTTTAATTAATAATTGTTGAAATTACTAACATGCGTTTTCATAATAAACTTCGTGGCCTGGTTTAAAATATTGTTACATTTAGAAACAAGCAAGGGCATTGTCCTAATTATTTGTAGAGGGGGGGATTAAAAACAGGAACTGTTGTGGATATTTCCGTTTGCTAGGTGAAAAATAATAAAAATTTTGCTTTATATGAACTACTTTATATAATTACACTTGTAGTACCGATTAGCAATCAATACTTTTGTATATTTCCTTGGTCTAACCTCAGTCTCATCTCCTGTCTGAATCATATAATACAGTACATTAGCCAAGCCATCCATGCTGAATTTTAAAAATTCTGCTTTCTCTTTTCTAAAAAACTATTTATGTGCTAATGGGATAGGATCTGATGGTAATATTCATTGGTTTCTAATTTTTCTGAATTGTGGGGCCTACTATATAAAAATTTACATTAAAAATTTAAACGTAAATACTATTCTTTTATTACCAGTAATTTAATGGATCACAAAATAGTTTTTTACATTTTCAGTAAAATATAGTCTGTATTTATTATAGTGTAAGATTTATTTCAGGCATATAAATTTCTCATAGTATACCTAATATTTCCTTTATCTCTCAACGTCCCGTGCTTATTTTATAGCTTAATGAAGTATCTACATATTATTTTTAACTTGTGTTAAAAAAAAATTTTTTTGTTGATAAAGATTGCAAAACATGGGCATATGAACATAACCAAACTGTTGACTAGATCTAGCGAATCAGTAGGGCGCGCTAGCTTTAGAATTCCGCAAAATGTATGGACCGAATTGAATCAAATAAAAAATTATGCGCAAATAACTAGCTTAAAAAAAAATAATAATAATAAAAAGTAGTAAAATATTCTTTTTAAAGATTAAGTTGACATATTTTATAAAATACTGCTGAATTGAATGTAAAACAATAAATATTCTGAATATTGTGCATTTACTTTGTGCTGAAATTTAATGTTTTATAAGTTTTCGCTTACAATACGTTTGTGAATAGTGTTTAAAAAAAAGAAAAAAATGTGACGTTGAAGATAGAAATCTGAAGTTTTATTGTGATAAAGGGGTTTTTATAAAATTAAACACAATCATGACTTTAATATGGGGATTACAAAAAATATTTTCTTTTATCATGTTTGTAATATTAGATATTATTTTCTTCTCAATTGATTAAAATTAAAATTGATTCAAGATTTTTTTTTTATTTTTAAACTGTCGTATTTTTTAGAAGGAAACTGTTAGGCCATTAATTTGGGTTTTCATTTGTTTTAAATATTTTTGTTCACTTTGTTAGATCTTATTTTATTCCATTTTTTAGTTTATTTGACATATTTGTCAACTTTATTTTTTAAAGTAGTTTTTTGTCTATAGTTTTTGATTGAGGGGTTGTTTTTGGTAAAATTAATAAACTGTTCTTCTCAAGTTGAGTCCAGAATGTGTTACCATTTTTTAACAATTTATTTAAATGTTTTATTTTTGATATTTTTAATTCGTTTATTAAAATGTTTTATAATTAAACAATGTTATTGAAAATTAAATATATTTTTGTTACATTAATAACGTTGTATATTTATATTGCCTTACTTTTCATATAATGGGTACTTTAGATTGATAATTTGTAATCAACGACTTATATAAAATATACCCATGCACGTTCGATAAAAACTGAAAGCAGTAAGTCGGGGCATTAGTAATAGATAACATATAAGATGTTACACCAAATTTTTTAGAATCAGTAATGATATAAAATTTTTAATCATTACTCTAACAAATGTTTAAAAATAAAGAATTAATAAAGTGGAATAAGTTTTTATTTACATTTTCAGTACAAAATAAAATGACAAATTTACAACAAATATATATTTTTTTTTCGATTTGGTCGACTAGAGATAACCATAGCTTCAAGATTAAAAGTAACGATTACATATTTATTTTAAAATGTGCAAGCATCCCTTATATTGGTAGCATTAAATGGAGCGAAATAATCATCATGTAAAAATCGCACAATAGATTCCAAAGGACAAAGATAAAAGTTTACGGATTTACTACTAGTAAAATTGAGCTCTTTATGAGAATTTAAATCGGAAGAAGTTTTGCAAAATTGTATCCTGTTTGTAATATCTTTACCATTGAACAGCAAACGAAAATAATAATCACTTCCCACAGGACCATATTGAGCAGCTGCTTGATCGTTACTCCTGTACACCTGAAAATGTTTTTAAAAAAACTCACTTATATGTTCAGCAACAAAATCTTGTATATATTTATCAATTCAGTTAAAAGAGCAATAGAACTTTTAAATCTTTTTTCTAGGCTCTCTTTTTTAAAACAGCATTAAGGAAAATAACCATTAAGGAAAAGTAATGCGCAAGTAATCTTCCTTATTTTGAGCCCAGAATTATAGCGTAGGGTTTCACTCCCCAATGACAGTTATTACAAGAATAATCATGTTCTATTAGACAACAAAAAACAAATGATTGTACTTATCAATATAACTGTTAAGTATTGTTTGAGATTTTATTAGGGCATTTCAAAACATAAATGTTCACCAATTAAACTTCTTCCTCGTTTGCATGATCTTTTTAAATTAGTAAAAAGATTTGCATTAACTTGAAGGGAACTTCAGAAGAAGAGGAGAAAACTTGTCGTAAACAAATTAGCAATATCGTAACGTCAGGTTATAGTGAGTGATGAAAGATTTATCAGTGAAGGTAGAACTACATTGCGTTAAACGAAAAGTTTGATTAAATCTGTGGTCCGACAACAGGAAACCGACTGCAGAGGTTTTCCAAAAGGAAAATTAATTCCAACTACTGTTACAAGCACTTACCTTCCCCAGAGGTTAGAATTCAGACTAGAAAATCAACTACTGTGTTGGCCGCTTAAAAAGTTTTCAACACTAACAAAACATTATTTCAAGGCAGTTTTACGATTAAGAATCAAACGAGAGTAATGATTTTAACTTTTACTTTAAGCCAATTTACTTTTTACATTACCTTTAGGAACACATTTATTTATCAGAATTACCTTCCCCTTTGGTGGTCCGTGACCAGTCTAAGAGGACATAGAAAAAGTTAATAAAGGAAAGTTTATAAGAAGCCCTAAGTTCCTTCTGGAAAAGAAATATATATTTTTTACCTTTAGGAATCGTACACAGATAGCAAAGCGAAGAAATATTGTATATTGCGATTGATTTACGTTTTTGGTATTGAAATTAAAAAGCCATATAATTATTTTTAGAATATACAGGGTGACCAAAGATATATGCTCCACCCACTTTTTTTTTAAACGGCGGGAAATTTCGAAAAAATAAAAAACACGTTTTTAGTCATTTTTAGTCTAGTTTATTTTCAGTGATTGACCCATTTTTTTAAACCCATGTACCTGGAGATACAGCATCCAACTTTGTTTTTTCAAATGGAACGTTATAATTTTTTTTCATATTTTTATAGTATTTGGGCTCTTAAAAAAAAACAAAAAAAATTTTTTGAAATCGGTTAGGTTTTTCAAAAGTAATGGTGGTTTAAAATATGAAAAACAAATTTCAGTTTACTGTCAAATTTGCGTTATTTTGTTTAAAGAATCTGTTCAAACTGGGCACAATTAACGGATAGGCAAGCCAAAACTCTGGACTCCCACGCTTTGCTTGTAGCAGCACTTATGGTGGCGAAGTCAAGATCTAGGGAGGCTAGAGTTATTCGACGTTGAGGTTGTTTTTTCTACAAACGTTTGGTGTGGAGTTTTAGGAAATCAACTAGTCGGTCTATACTTCTACAGAGAGAACTTAACTGGTGAAAGGTATCTAACTTTTTTTAAGAGACATTATGCCAGTTCTGCTAGAAGATGTTCCTCTACAATTCCTATAGTTCCTAAGCGTGGGAGTCCAGAGTTTTGGCTTGCCTATCCGTTAATTGTGCCCAGTTTGAACAGATTCTTTAAACAAAATAACGCAAATTTGACAGTAAACTGAAATTTGTTTTTCATATTTTAAACCACCATTACTTTTGAAAAACCTAACCGATTTCAAAAAATTTTTTTTGTTTTTTTTAGAAGCTCAAATAATATAAAAATATGCACAAAAAAATATAACGTTCCATTTGAAAAAACAAAGTTGGTTGCTGTATCTCGAGATACAGGGGATTAAAAAAATGGGTCAATCACTGAAAATAAACTAGACTAAAAATGATTAAATACGTGTTTTTTGTTTTTTCGAAATTTCCCGCCGTTTTAAAAAAAAGTGGGTGGAGCATATAACTCTGGTCACCCTGTATATTTGCTATCCGCCTTCGCACCCGACAACTGATCAAAGACGGGACGTAAAAGGACTGTCTGAAAATAATGAACTGAAAACAATAATACACTTTTGTTTCATTATATCCACAAAAAAAAAATTCGAAGTTTATTTAATTTTGGAAATTTTCCTCCATTTTAAGGGGACCATCGACCACACTTCCCTAACCCCCAAAAATGTACATCAATCAAAATTTTTTCCTCTTTTGATCAACATTAAAAACAAAAAAATCTCTGTACAATATTGAATTTAAAAAAGGCAAGAATAAGTACCTCGAATATAAGTCTTGAAGCATACTGAGGGGATGATACTTTTCCAGTAACCCCTAAAGCTGTTGCTAGATAACTTAGGGTCTTGTCATGTCCTGAATAAAGAACTATACGAGGCCGCTTTTCAGAGACAATCCTTAACAAATGTGATATAATGTTCTTTAATAATCCGTATGCTCGTAACAAACATTCTCGCCTTAAATTTTCGCTTTTGCTAATTACTTTAGTTTCCCAATCAATATAATTAAATAAACTATTGATATGTTCCATCTTAATGCAAGATTCTGGTACTGAATAGATGTCAGCACATGGCAGATTGGCTCCATGACATACATAAGTCAACAAAGCATCTTTAAGAGCATGCGGATCAGTAGATATTTTTCTATCAGTAAATTCATATACAACTGAAGAAGAAGATTTGACCAAGTTTAAAATAGACGGATGAGTCCGCAAATGATGATAAGTTTCAAGCACGAATTTTCTGTGATAATGATCGGCAGCTGGGCAAGCACAATCATCAAAACAAAATGACAAACTAGGAGCTTCTTGCAGTGTCACTTTTTGAAAATGTTCAATATTTAAAAATGTAAACAAAAATGCTAGAGCACTTTGCAATGTTCGCCTGTATCTTGTCGAATATGCTTTTATTTCTTCTTTGACTAAAGAACTATTGATATGGAACAGATTTTTGTACACATTTCTGAGTGCTTTACCAGTAGCCAATAGTTGTGAAGCTCCGATTCTTGTAAGCAGGCCAAGTCCGCATTCGATTCCTGGCAAAGGCGGTATACCATGAAAAGTACCTAATAGCTGAGACAATGCTGATGTTCCTGTAATATTATCTATGTAACTTTCAAACTCTGTATAGAGAGGATCATATGGACCAACACAATTGACACTGGAAATATTCTGTACATGCGTTAAAGGACCTCGATCTCCATGTCTTATTAGTATTAATAATCCTTCTAATATATATCGTTTATCGTTGCAACCTGAAAATAGATGTAATTAGAAGTCATAAGAGTCTATTCCAGTATGTAAATAAAAGCAAGAATAAACCAACCTTCAGATCCTGCAACAATTCCTTGGTAAGGGTTACATACTTTAATTATAGCAGGTAATTTAAAAAAAGGAAACAAATTTCTGGTGGAAGGCGCTCCATTAATTTCAGTAGTATGGTATTTTAATAAATTTAAAGAATCATTTTCTAATCCGATATATCTGTACATTACTAAAAAACAATTAAAAATAAACAATATTAGTGGAAGATAAGCTCCAAGTTAATGTTATTATGCTTAAATCTCTAAAACTTGTGTATAATTTTCTCAAAACTTATGTACAAGAAGCTGAATGATTCAGTTGTGTTCTTGACTTTTTTTTTGTATTGTTACATCAGCATTTGTAATGCTATAAGTTACATTGAAAGCCCTGATTTCATTCGAATATGCGCACTACGAGGGAACAACCTACCCAGTAGTTACACTTCCAATAGCTGAGCTGTTGCTACAATCACCAAATGAAGAATCCGCGAAGCTACTAGAGTTTTGATCGCCTGAGAGGGTAATTAGAGAGATGGCGGATAAAGAGATTAGAATAGGATAGTAGAGATTCACCATTCTCTCCACCGAGTTCTTTTGGTAAGGGGCTTTATTTATAACTTGATTGATGAAGGGAATTTCTGTGGATGGTTAAATTGGACACATAAAAGGAAGCATTAATATTTTTACGGAGAAGTTTAAATTGAAGGGTCTGTTATGTAGATTAAATCGTTTGGTTGAGTCCAGATATTTTTGAGCCCAGTTTATTTTTGAATTTAAAATTAAATTCGAATGGTAAATTGAAAAGTACTATTAAAGAAGGCCTTCCTATTTAGCTAATAGCTAGTTTTGGTTTCTTACTTCATCCAGAGCCAACAAAATAATACAGGACTACAAAATTCGTATGTGTATAATTCACATATGTGAACGAGCAGGTTTTTTTCTTTAATGTTTTAAAGACAGGTAAAAAGAATAAGTATGATCCGAAAGAGAACGCGCATAAAGCACTGTTCATATGGTTTAAATGTCAGTAATTACACAGGTTAAACATTTTGGGCGTAAAACATTGGTTTGTTTTTGTGACAGTAACAATTGCGGCTCTCACATTTCGCGCTTGATGAAGAATACGTCGAAGTGAGATTAATCATTACGGCACTAAGTGAGATTTGCTTCGTCATTTTTGGTGAAGCAATTGTCTATACTTACTCATTCCTTAATTATTTATAACTTGAGTAAAAAGTCAAGTCTCCAAATATCGACAATAACGTAATTTTCAAATTAGCTTTAATTTATAATGCATCTTCTTCAACAAGCAGGTCCACGGATCAAAAGAGGAATATTTTTTTCAACCGCCAAGTCTTAACACAAGGAAATCCATCATCCCCTCTTCTTAACTGGCATAAAAAAAGAAAGGAGAATATAATGGTATTTATTTATTTTTAAGAATAATGGAACTTAAGAGATAGCGCAAACCGACCCAAGTCGGATTTGAATAGGGAATGTCATGGAATTCAAGATCCTGCAATGAATATAGTGCCCAACAGCAAATAATAAAATACATTTGTTATAGTTTTTTTTTTTTAATGGGAGTAATTTTTCGAAATTGAGTTCAATGTCCTCAATAAACATGTGATTTGTATAATGTTGAATGACTTCGTTGTTTTCTAGATATCTTTCAATTTACAAAATGGTACTTATTTGAGCGAGGACATAACATTATAATAGTAATTTACCTCCTAATAAAATTAGAATCCACAAACTAAGTATCAAGTAGCAATATAAAGCCCGATGTTGAAGGGTAAGACGAAGAATATATGAAGAAACCACGGGCATTTCTGTCTCTTTCTGAAACGAAATCATGATTTTTTTTTAATGCCATTTAAATAGTTATAGAAACAGTTTAGAGTTTCAGAAATAGTTTTACATACCTCATACATTCCATTTCTTATGCGCTTGATACTTATGTTCTCTCATTGTTTAAAATGAAACTATATTCTTTTTAACTTAAGTTCTATTTAATCAGATCGAAATGCTTGTATGAAAATAATCGTAAATATTTAGAGATCATTTTGATGGTGTATTTCTACCTTCTATAGGAATAACATAACCTACACAGTTGTGGATCACTAGTTCAGTTTAGTTGTAGCACGCGCAACACTTCCATCGATGCTAAAGAGAGTAAAAAGGTTCGATAGTACAAGCCTGAGTCAGTTGGTAACTCTGTGTTTACGTTCTGACCGAACGAAAGACATGTTTGAATTTCTCTCATTGCAATGTGTGCAGTTGATGAATGGTGGTGGGTTCTTATCAGAGAATTTGTGTTTGCCAGTGAACGTCATTTGTTGTGGAGTGTATCGAAATGGTAATCAGTGGTTGCCTGTGAAACAAATAAAAATGTAGTCAAGTTTCATTTTGAACCCCTGAAATAAACAATTTGGTAATTATGTAGATATTATAAACTAAATTATTTCCCAAATTTTCTCTTTATGTGACATGACTCAGTCACAAAAGGATACAATTATACATCTTGTAGCAGGCGGGTAAGTGATGTTAATCATTCATTAAAGTAACCTAGTGAAAAACCTTTACTCTTTATGTATCTATAGTTAGGGTCATGTGGTATTTATTGGAAAAATTTATTTCCATTAAAGGGTAGCTGGGACCGTTGGCGCTGTAGTAACCTGTCCCTTGGAAGTTGTTAAAACTCGGCTGCAATCTTCGTCTTCTGGGTTTCATGTGTGCCTTCCCAAAATTGCTTCCCCAGAAGTAAGCAGCCGGCATGTTACTTGTAAAACAATTTTGCCATCCCACCAAAGACGTAAAATAAACACAATAACATCAAGACATGCTACACAAATGTTGGCTATTTCTACTTATGGAAAGCCTTCATCAAAGTCCATAGGATTACTGCAGTGCATTAGGTATAATTAAATGTATATGTATGTTTTAAATGATCATTTCAAATGGAATTCTTAGGAATATATTTAACTAGGATTCTTACTATTTTGTTGATGTTTTTAACATTTAATTCCCTAGTTTTTGTTTATACTTAAGTTCAAATGGTGAAGTAACTCCTCCAAAATTTGTAATTCTTATTTTATTTAATTTTTTTTTTTTTCTTGTTTTCTATCTGTTCTAATGTTCGGTTATTCTTGCAGACTTATTATTCAAAATGAGGGTCCAATGGCCCTTTTTAAGGGGCTTGGCCCTAATCTTGTTGGCGTTGCTCCATCTCGTGCAATTTACTTCTGTGCGTATTCCCAAGCGAAATCTTTCTTCAACTCTCTTCTTAATCCTGACACAGCTATAGTACATGTTCTGTCAGCATCCTGTGCAGGTATTTCAGTTATTAAATAACATAGTTGAATTTATTTTTATTTTTTATTCCCCCTAAGGTTAATTTTATAATGTGATATATCAAACATGTACCAATAGGATTTAAACTTAAAATAGAAAACAGGTTTTGCTGATTCCTGTTATAGAAGCAGTTTTTAGTTAATCTGCCGATTATTGTGACCACAAATTTTTAAGAGTTTTTTTTAATTATTATTATTTAACTTCTGCATTTTTATTTTATTGGGATATCTTCATAAATAATAGCCTTGATTGCCGATAGATATTTACTTATTTTAAAAATAGGTACATTTTTGGCAGTTGTGGGAGACAAAAGTAAGTTCCACGAAAGTTTGATATCATCGAAATGTTGAAAAAATTCGTTAGAGTAGAGGTGAGCCTACGTGACGATCAAAACGTACTTATATAAGCCGGTCGAAAGCTCGTGATGCGTTCCAGTGCTATTAATAAAACGACAAAAACTCCTCCGTTCTTTTTTTTGTTACTTACTTATTTTCCTTAACATGTAATGAGAAGAGAAGTGATTAATTTTTCTTATTACTAAAAGTTATTTGATTATCCTTAATGGTTGAAAATTGAGAGACCTTGAAAAGAAAAATATATGTTGCGTAGTTGTTATACCCAGGGAATCACGTGTAGTTCTTGTGACCAAAGATTTCTTTTGTGTTTAGATTCTATGATAATCCTTTTTTTTTATGTTTCTATTTACATTTGTTCGTCTATTTTATTATGGATATCTATTTGACGATAATTGCGACGAAAAGTAGTTAAAAATATTCACATTTCAATTATTCTCATTTATTATCAGATTTTAAGGCTATACGGTAAACAACTCACAGTTCCGACCCCTCCAATTTGCTTATCTACCCAGTTCGGGGCTATTTTTAAACTAAAACATGAGTACCTGCCAAACTGGTACCATCTTGGCATTTCAAAGGATTCGCAATTTTATACTATTTTATTATTCTTTAGAGCGACCAAAAAGTCACAGTTACTTAATTTAATTAATTAATTTACATTATATAGAAATTAAATAATATTCATTGGCTCAATTTTTACCTTACATATTTGCAGAAAATTGGCAGGGTTCAGTTTTAAAAAAATTGCCTGCAACCAAATGAATTACTTATGAAAAAATTATTGAAATACGGTAATTTTAACAATTATATATTTATGTGTCTGCATATTTGATTCTATATTAGTACAAGGACGATTATTCACTCGCCATTCACGTGATGTTTACGCAAGTACTAATCGCGCTTCCAGCACCCTCATTTTCCTATTCCAAAAAATAATAATCCGGTTCCTGAATTATTTAAAAAAATAATACCATGAGAATTTAGAAATTATTAGGGCAAGAAAATAGTATTTTTGTGGGTTTAACCCTGTCTGGTCAAAGGAATTATTGCTTGCAATCAGGTCCTAAAACAATCTAGCGCTCAGGACAAATTTCTTTGGCGATCTCCCTTGCCATTACTTTTTATACTTTTTATTTGTCAGATATAGTTATTTGAAGTTCCCATTTTTACGAAAGTGGCTTTCAGCATTTTTCATTTAACTAACTGTCCGCATACGGTCATCATTTTTTGAAACATTTTCAGAACAAAATCTTATTTAGGCTTCCTGGAGAGGAGGTTAAATTAGAATCTTTTTAAAAATTGTGTGGTGTAGTTAGTATGGAGCCAGGCCTAATATTTTTTGCAAAGTGTGATTTATTACAGGCCTCTAACACAAAATAAGAACGTTCAGAAAAATTATGTGTTAGAAAATGTGTAAATTGCATTTGTAATCGTCTAAAAAGGGAATGTCTGCGTTTTCATAACATTTTTGTTGTATGACAAGTAGTTTTTTTGCTATTTTAAATTCATTTTTTTTATTTTATGGTTAAAAAAAATTATAGTACGTTCTCCAAGACGACATTAACCTCTTTTGAAATGAAATATTATATTTTAAAAAATTATTTATAGCATGTTAGTGGTTTTTTTGTCTTTCTCCGCTTATAAAGCTTGACTTAAAAGTGGTATCTCAGTAATTGTATCGAATATTCTTGAAATACTATATTTAATCTCCTTTAAACATAAAAAATTGGATGTTAACTGCAAAATTGAAAATATAAAATGGCTAAAAAATTAAACATGATATTTCTGTTGATGGACTCGACTTTAGAGGCACCTTATTGGTTTCCGCTATAACCAATATTGCAAATTGAATTTTTTAGATTTTTCGCATTTTCTCGTTTGTGGTTTTCTTCTAACTATTTATATCTTATTAACATTTTAAGTTTCATCACCTCATGATCTATCCATTTTTAGCCCTACGATCATTAAGAACCAAGGTTTGCACCAACATTTCAACCCCATATTGTTTTACCATGCGCTCCATTCATTTACCTTCGTATTTTCATTTTCCTCTAGTCCTTCTGAACACATTCTACCACTTAACTGGTGTTGGTAGACTGTTCCTAACTCTCGGTATATTATTCGAGATTTTTTTTTTTTTACAGTATTCTTGCCGGCTTTATACATTCGGTCTAACCATTTCAACCCATCTCTCTTAAAGCGACTCTTCTTAAGCAAGATTGACCACATATTATCTCTTCTCTATTCAGCTGTTGTTTCTCATTCTTGGCTCGCTGTCCACCAAATTGAATTTTATGTCTTTTGTAACATATTCCTCTTTCTTTTCTTTTTAATGAGGTGATCCTCTTGTTTAATAAAAAAACCAAGGACTCACGTGTCATAACTGTGGGCATAGTTGGGTATAAGACCCTAGCACTTTTTCAACACAAATTTCAACACTTTTTTGTATAGCGTAAAAGCATCTCTTTCCTGGCAGCTATTCTTGCATTTATCTTCTAAGCCACCATCATTATCTGCGGCGAACATGGTCCCAAAATTGAAAATCATACGTTCTTTAAGTAAAATAATAATAATAATAATAATAACCGTACTTAAAAATATAACTGTGTTTATATTTGAATATTTACTGAGTATTATTACTTATAACTTATTATTTTTAATTACACCTAAATTGACCTTGAAGCTTTTGTAATTTAAAACAATGAGATAAAAGATATCTTAATAGTGAAAATAATAATTGTAACGAGACACTGTCTACTACATTGCCAACTTGAATACTTTAATCTAGTTTTTATATTGCCATATGTTATATTTAATTCTGTTTACTCTCATTAAATTTATGTTTAATTAACCATCACCTCTGTCTTTTTTTGTTAATGAAACGATTATATAAAAAAATATTTACGTGTCATTCATTATTATTAAATAATCGTAATTACCTTTCCACCATTAACACCTCCATAAATTTAATTATGATTATTTTTTTTATTTTTTTTTTTTGTATAAATATGGCGCCTTACATTCATTTTAATATTTTCGTTTCACAGTTCAGAGAGCAATAATTATCTTGAAAGTTAGTATATTCCAGAATCATTGCTTCATATTTAATTACGCTATTCTTTCTTTCTAAGCTTGCTATGTATCCAGCCAGCCACATCTTCGCTAATTTTTGTTTCGAGGTGGTGGGGGGATATTGTAGACCTAAGTGTTTTATTGTAATCGTGTCAGTTAGTCAAGTTTTCGGCTGAAATGCTCATATATTTTGAGAGGGTCTCATTTGAACGCATTATGTGTCTTTTGCATGAACTTTTAAAAAATACATTTTATTTACTTATTATTTTTTTTTAAGGCGCGTCAACCTCTTGCGCCTGTGGCCACCGGACAAATTAATCAATCCAGAGTTCTCGTTTACATACAACAGTGACTTGTAAGAAGCTACTAGGAGGAGAAAATCTAATCAGATTTTGTCTTTTTAGGAGCTTCTTTCAGCTTATCGTCTGGCGTTAGATTAGATTAGACTAGGGCGGCCTCAAGGCCTACGCCACTGCGACCCCTTTGGATCTATTGTGGCTCCCCTCACTTTAAAGCTCACTCTCTAGACCTGTCCTTTTAATCAGACTCTTAATGCTGGAGAGCGACTCTTGGGTAAAGCTCACAGGCCTTGGTCTGGCGTTAAAACAGTATTGATGTTGCGAGAGAAAAATTATCCGAAGGGTGACAGTGCAGTGCACTGACTGTATCAGATTCCGAATACCAATGATCTCAGACTTTAGGGGCATAATTAAAAAAAAAAAATTCATGTGGTGTTCAAGGTTGTTTCTCCAATAATAAAGTGGTCAGAACTTTCAAGCTGGACTTTGAGCTTGTGAAGCCCATGATGAATGTATGTTTTTGTGTCTTCTCAATATTAATTGCATTGCTCGTTTGTTTGATTGTTTTTGTAAGCCTTAGAAATCTCTATAATGTTGATTGAACTTGGTTCGAGTGAATTTTATTAATCCGTTATAAATGAAATTTAATCTATCAATTGTTAAAATAAAGGGGGCCAATGTACGAGAGCTGTTAATGACTAAAATAAAATAAAAAAGAGTTTGCAAAACAAAACAAGCCGTTCAATCATAACTTGGTGTCTAATTGTACTGACTTTTAATTTACAGCTGTATAATTTATTTCGATATTTAGTCAAATCGATTAAATCACATTACTTGACCTTGTATATTCTTAGCAAATAGGATTTTACACTCTCATTCTTTATTTTCATAATTAATAGTAATTTTTGGAAGATTATATTTATTGCCTTTAGGACATTTATGATTGTCATTGTGTACACAAAATAACAAATACGAACACTTTTTCTTCGACTATATCACGTTCCCTTCAGATGTTCACACAAAATAAATGCGGATGCGGTGGGGATAAAGATAATCACATGCTTCTACAATTGTTATAAATCCATCGTTTAGTCCAGTAGTCGAACATTTACGAGGGTCGTTTGAAAAGTTCGTGCAAAGTCAGAGAGATAGCACTACTGGCGCGTATCGAGGTTATGTTTAGTTAGTAGCATCTCTTGGAAGAACACACACCAAGTTTCAGCCAGATCGGTCTATTTCTTTGTGTTTGGCATTCGTTTGAATCGAGGAAGTCGAGTGATTTTCAAAAAATGGACGAAAAAGAATTTCGTGTGTTGATTAAACACTACTTTATGAAAGGCAAAACGCCTGAGGAGACTAAAGAGAAGCTTGATAAACATTATAGTGACTCTGCACCTTCGATTAAAACAGTTTATAAGTGGTTTCAAAATTTTCGGTGTGGCCATATGGGCACAAGAGACGCTGAACGTTCTGGACGCCCTATTGAGGTTACTACTCCAGAAATCATTGATAAAATCCATGATATGGTGATGGATGACAGAAGAGTGAAGGTGCGTGAGATTGCTAGTGCTGTGGGCATCTCGAATGAACGGGTACATGATATTTTGCATCAACATTTGGACATGACAAAGCTATCCGCAAGATGGGTGCCGCGATTGCTCACGCTTGACCAAAAACGAAATCGTGTGAAGTGTTGCAAGGACGGTTTGTAGCTGTTCCAGAAGAATCCGCAGGACTTTAAGCGTCGTTTCGTCACTGTAGATGAAACATGGATACATCACTACACTCCTGAGACCAAAGAACAATCTAAACAATGGGTTACCAAGGGGGAAACTGCGCCAAAAAAGGCGAAGACCATTCCTTCGGCCGGAAAGATTATGGCGACTGTCTTTTGGGATTCGCAAGGAATAATCCTCATCGACTATCTGGAAAAGGGTAAAACTATTACAGGTGCATATTATTCATCGTTATTGGACCGTTTGAAAACCGAGCTGCAAGAAAAACGCCCACGATTGGCCCACAAAAAAGTCCTTTTCCATCACGACAACGCACCAGCTCACACCTCAGCAGTTAATGGTCGCAAAATTAATGGAAATAGGGTTCCAACTCGTTTCACATCCCCCCCTATTCTCCAGACTTGGCTCCCTCGGACTATACTATTTGTTCCCCAATATGAAGAAATGGCTGGCGGGAAAAAAGATTTTATTCAAACGAGGAGGTGATTGCAGAAACGAATGGCTATTTTTCAGACTTGGACAAATCCTATTATTCGGAAGGGATCAACAAACTAGAGCAGCGTTGGACGAAGTGTATAAGCCTAAAAGGAGACTATGTTGAAAAATAAAAAAGGTTTACCCCAAAAAATTAAGTAGTTTTTATTTTTGCACGCACTTTTCAAACGACCCTCGTAAAAACACAATCTGAACCGTTAGCCTGCCAATACGTTGAGGTCTAGAAGTAGGATTTCTATTTTATTTATGAAAAATAGTTGTTCGATCGATAAACTCAGGTTACACTCAGAGTTGAACACTTTTTTGTTTTTCTTTTTATGGTTACTGTATGACGTTGAAAAGGTTGTTATCAAATTTAGATTTCCGTCAAAAAGTGTTTAGCAACTCATTTCAAATTATATTATTTTTTCAATTTATTAGTTATTGATAAAATAGTTTCGTAACTAGTTTATTTATAATTGATAATTCAGAATTGATTATAATTATAATTGGTTTAAATTAAATATTTACCCTTTATATAACTATTATTATGTAAGTAAACGTTTCTAGACCTTCCTTTTTATAATTAGCCTTAATATATGTTAGGCATCTTAAAAATTTAATTCTTGATACACTTATTGAGAAATAAATATATTTAAATAATTCAGAGTTTACATAAAAATTTTACGTTTGTATAATATAGGTAGTTGTAATGAGTGTTCGCTTCAAATTATTTTCCTCTTTGCACAAAGAGGTCACAATTTTTTTTCTAAGTACGTTATAAAAAAAAAAAAAAAAATGAATAAAAAGGTTAACTTAAAAATAGTATATCAGCGAGGACAGAGTCTTGATCGTTTTAAACAAATCTATAAATATGGCTGCCTGTATATACCATGGTAATTTGCTAACTGTATGAACCATTGCAATTTTATAATGTAGATGTATTATTATAAAAATTAGATTACTTTGCCGTTTATTATATATAGTTTCGCAAACCATTGCTAGTTGCTTGAAGTTCATTGAACTAAACCTGTTTTTAGAAAGTTATATTTATTTATACTTTTATTTGTATAGTCGAGTGGCTGATTACTTTTGATAGATAATAAAGGGTTTAAAAAAAAAAAAAAAAAATTGAAGAAGAGTCGGAAACATCACCCAGACTCTTAAGTATTTTTAAATCTTTAAAAAAAAAAAAAATGTTCCGTTAAATATGAGTCCAAGAGAATTGGATTAGCTGAATGGTTAGTGTATTGGCTCTCAGTTTTGAGTCCAGCCTCTTAAATTTTGTTTTTCCTTTGAACCTAATGAATGTTTTTATGCCACTGTACTAGATAGCGATTGTATAAGATTTTCAGTTTAGAATTTTCTCTAGGAGTGTTCTTTTTGAAAGATCTTTTAGAGTTCAATCAAATAGTTTTCTACAAATTGGTTAAGTACATGTGTGTCTATGCCTGCGGAGTGGGTGTGTTTGGTTAGCATAACCCCCATTAGAAATAGAAGCTTTTAGACCACATCAGCTGACCAGAAATTCCACTTTACCTAATCGATTTTCAGTTTTCCGAGATTTTCTCAAAAAAAATGGCTCCTAGAATTTTTTTAAGTATGTTTTACGAGTAGTGGAGAGAGAGGCAGGAGCACATTTGAACAGTTTTAATTTCTCGCAATATTTAAAACATTTATGATTGGTAATTTTCTCCATATTTTGTGATAGACCTGTTGTATAATTGACAGAGTTTCCCTTCGTTTTCATTGTTTGGTAAAGTCCAGAATTGAGGAATGTTATATTTTGCAAGGTGGAAGTAAAATTTTGGTTGCAGCTTTGGAAGTGGTATTGTGAAGATTGTGGTGGATAAGTTGTAAGTATTGTTCGCCCATATTAACATTAGGAATTCGTATTTTTATTTCTAGTATTTACAAAAATCTATTTGCTTGCAAAAAGTGTTGGATATTATATTTTCTTTTATGGAAGGAGAGGGGGCACATTTAAACTTCTCAGTTAAAATGTGACGTACCGACCTGCAAGTTTGTAACTTTTTTCTGTTTAATCGCAGAGAAGGGGAAAGTGGTCCGAACCTACATTAAGAAGCGCAACAAACTGAATATTTTGTTCAAACTTCCTAAACCCATCACTTCGGGTACAACATGCCGAACTAGATTTCAGTGGTTTAAAAGAGAAAGTAATGTAGTAGTGAGAGAAATAACTGATAGAAGGTAGATTCAGAGTAAAGTAATATCATTTCTTTCTATTTTATATTGTGTTCAAGGGGTACCCCACCAGTGGGGCAGATATTAACATTTGACACAACATTTTCAAAATTAAAAAACAGATATGTGTGTAAAGTACCAACTGTTTATTGATATAGATCTGTTAAGAAGACTTGAAAGTTGTAGAAAACAAGATAAAAAGGTTCAATAATACGATTCTGTGCACTCTGTAACAGAAAATGTAAATTCTCTTCAATTGTGCCCCCCTCTCCGCTACTTAATGAAACTTTTTTCCAGCAAAATTTTAATAAGAGTATTTTTGGGTTAGGAGGGTCCATTTCACTGAAATATTTAGAATTACCACCTAATAAATGTATAACCCAAAAATTCTCGCTCTGTTTTTGTCCAGGGAAGTGGATATATTCCTTTAAGATTTCCATTTATATTGGTTGATCTGAAAATCTGGTATCTACTCATCACACATCATTCTTAAATTTTCTTTTTAATTAATAAACTAATTTATATTTTATAAATTTCTATTCTTTGAATTTTAGATACGATTTTCCTTGTGCCAGTTAAGGTAGGACATTGTTAAAGATTTGACACAAACAGTTCTGAGAAGTGTTATGTAACCTATACAAGTTACTATGGTAACAGCCACTCAGAGCAGATTCCTTTTTTGCCAATCATTCAAAATGGATTATATCCAGAAAAATGGATAATATCATAAACAAAAAACAAATGGGGTGACTGCACTTATTGCTAATTAATATTTCGCCTTAATCCTGGATGAAATTGAATATCTTATTATCGTCACTATAACAATGCTGCCACACCTAGACACTCAGATCTTATTTTATTTTCTGATTGGTATTCTTGTCTAAAAATTTTGAATTATAAAATTACAATTTTCTCTTTTTTTTCTTCAGCGATTTCTAAAAATCCGTTTTTCATACTCAAAATTTGCTTCAACGAAAAAAAATCTGCATGACTGCCAACCTTTCAATTACAAAAACCGTAGCTAAGCACACATACCCAAGTTGGAAGTAGCTTCTCGCTTCCTGGGCGATCTACGAGGTGTGGCTATTAAATAACGAGACTATTGCTATAAAACATTTTATTTGAAATTTATACATATTTAGTTATTATCACCTTCACTATACACCCCTCCCCTATCCCTACAACGCTCCATGCGAATTTACCATTATTTGGAAACAGTGCTGGAAGTCTTTTCTGTGAGCTCCTGCATGACGCGTGCCGCTTTTTCTTTCACAGCTTCTACGGACTGAAGTCGTGTTCCTTTTAATGCAGATTTCACTTTGGGGAACAGATAAAAGTCACATGGGGATCAGGTCAGACGTATAAGGCGGATGGCCTAATGCACTTGGCTAGAAACGTCTTAACAGACAATGCAATGTGAGCCGGCGCGTTGTCTTGATGGAGAATTGGTTCCTCCACAAATCAGGTCGTTTTTTCCTTACTCTTACACGGAGTTGAGCGAGCACCTCACGGTAGTAATGTTGATTAATTATAATCGATATTTTCATCCGTTTTGTGCGTGGAAGGGCGGACCTGGGCGGTCATCATTTCCGACGTCTTCTCGGCCATCTTGGGAAACGCTTGAACCACTCAAAAACTCGCGCACGTGATTGTGATGTTTTCGGCAAAACGAAACTAAACACCTCTTACACAAACGATGGTTCCGGTCAGACAGATTTCTCTACAAACACGTGAGACACTGCAATCGAAACAGTAGGCTTTACGCTGCACAGAGCTGTCGGTCGTTTAGGATTTGGCGCATGCATAGTTCTTTTGTAGCAGCATCAGTCTCGTTATTTAGTAGCCACTCTTCGTTAGTCGGCCCTTACGCTTTTCCATATTGTAATCTTTACCTTAATTTTCCTTAATTTTGAGCTGGGGAAAGTAAATATATTTACCAATTACAAATCTATTTTAAGCTAATTTTGAACAGACTCCAATTTATTCATATTTATTTGTGTTGCATTAGCCAAATGTAGTAAATTTTGGCATTATGCTAATTTATGTTAATGGAAATTAAGACATAAAACCACATTCACTTAGCATTTTTTTGACATCCGTCAGTAAGTTATTGTTTTAAGTGATTACATAAATCATTTATTTATAACCACTTAGTTGCCTTTAAATTATTGTAATTATAGCATTGCTTGTATCCTCATCTAATTAAAACATGATTCTGGTTATACAATTGCAAGACTATTTTTTTCCCTTTACCTTAACGAGACTCGGAGACTTGACTGTACAGAACTAACTCGACCTTTACAAAGTGGTTATCCCGGGCCTGCTCCGTCTAGAGCCTGACCTTGTAGTACGAGGGTCGTTTGAAAAGTCCGTGCAAAAATAAAAACTACTTAATTTTTTGGAATAAACCTTTTTTATTTTTCAACATAGTCTCCTTTTAGGCTTATACACTTCGTCCAACGCTGCTCTAGTTTGTTGATCCCTTCCGAATAATAGGATTTGTCCAAGTCTGAAAAATAGCCATTCGTTTCTGCAATCACCTCCTCGTTTGAATAAAATCTTTTTCCCGCCAGCCATTTCTTCATATTAGGGAACAAATAGTAGTCCGAGGGAGCCAAGTCTGGAGAATAGGGGGGATGTGAAACGAGTTGGAACCCTATTTCCATTAATTTTGCGACCACAACTGCTGAGGTGTGAGCTGGTGCGTTGTCGTGATGGAAAAGGACTTTTTTGTGGGCCAATCGTGGGCGTTTTTCTTGCAGCTCGGTTTTCAAACGGTCCAATAACGATGAATAATATGCACCTGTAATAGTTTTACCCTTTTCCAGTTAGTCGATGAGGATTATTCCTTGCGAATCCCAAAAGACAGTCGCTATAATCTTTCCGGCCGAAGGAACGGTCTTCGCCTTTTTTGGCGCAGATTCCCCCTTGGTAACCCATTGTTTAGATTGTTCTTTGGTCTCAGGGGTGTAGAAATGTATCCATGTTTCATCCACAGTGATGAAACGACGCTTAAAGTCCAGCGGATTCTTCTGGAACAGCTGCAAACCGTCCTTGCAACACTTCACACGATTTCGTTTTTGATCAAGCGTGAGCAATCGTAGCACCCATCTTGCGGATAGCTTTGTCATGTCCAAATGTTGATGCAAAATATTATGTACCCGTTCATTCGAGATGCCCACAGCCACTAGCAATCTCACGCACCTTCACTCTTCTGTCATCCATCACCATATCATGGATTTTATCAATGATTACTGGAGTAGTAACCTCAACAGGGCGTCCAGAACGTTCAGCGTCACTTGTGCCCATATGGCCACACCGAAAATTTTGAAACCACTTATAAACTGTTCTAATCGAAGGTGCAGAGTCACCATAATGTTTATCAAGCTTCTCTTTAGTCTCCTGAGGCGTTTTGCCTTTTATAAAGTAGTGTTTAATCAACACACGAAATTCTTTTTCGTCCATTTTTTGAAAATCACTCGACTTCCTCGATTCAAACGAATGCCAAACACAAAGAAATAGACCGATCTGGCTGAAACTTGGTGTGTGTTCTTCTAAGAGATGCTACTAACTAAACATAACCTCGAAACGCGCCAGTAGTGCTATCTCTCTGACTTTGCACGGACTTTTCAAACGACCCTCGTATTAGTATTAAGAAACTCAGTAGACGACACAGAACAAAATTCCTCGAGACTTGCGACTGATACTCCTCAAAGTATTAGAATCGACAACCTCCTCCATGAGTTTGCTTCCATAATCCTTGGTACACTCCTTTGCCAAAACTCTTCACCACTCTAAATTGTCATACTAACCAACTGGGCTGAGAAATAGCCATCTACATCAGTCAGCTATGCATGTTTTCTGACGTTCGCCTTGATATTTAATACAATCAGAGTTTGGAGACAACAATAAACTGATCTATAATAAGTTGCTAAATATAAAAATCAAAAAGGAAGTAAAAAAATGAAACTTGAGCCCCACCAAACGGTCCTTTCACTCTTGTTAACGATCTATTTTCGTAAAAGACTAAAACAATTTTAAGACTTCATGTGCCAAAAATTTAAACAACTGCAATTTGTTTGTCTTTTTCTCTTCTTCACATTTTAACTGAATTAGTCAGCCAAATTTTGCAAAAATAAATATTTATTCTGTTGTATCGTTCTTCCTGAGAGGCTGTCATTTGGACAGTTTACACATATAGATCTTCGGCTAGGGGTTCCTGCTAATGCATTAAGATCTGTCTATATTTTGGTGTAAGATTTTTTTTTTGTTTCGCCTAGGAAAATTTCTACACCATTTCCAACAACTAGTTTATTATTTTGCCCTTAGAGCAGCATTTAAAAAAAAAATAGAAATTCACGGTTAAAGCGAAAATAACCCCTCTGTTCGTTATCTTTTACTTGAAGTGATATCTACAGAGCATATTTAGATTGAAATTATTTTAACCATCGACCTCATTAGCTCGTTTTACTCCAGTATGCTTCGACATGCCAAAGAGAATTCAATATCCCTCTTTAGTCTGGATTCTTTTCAGACTCTTCCAGGAAATCCACAATGATGACGTCATAAAACATATTGAAAATGTGATCAAGTCCTCACAGAGCTGGATATCGATTATTATTTTTAAAGCATCTAAGCTATTACAATTCTATATTGTCACCTTCAAAATAACTTCCTTCTGAAGCCACACAGCGCTGCAGACGTTTCTTCCACTCCTCATAGCTCGAACTCCGATACTGGGTCGGTTACAGCCGTTTGAATATTTTCGATTGTCCCAAAATGAGTTCCCTTGAGGTGATTTTTCAACTTCAGGAAGAGAAAAAATTCACAAGGACTCTAGTCATTGCGAATAAGGAGGCTGAGGAGCCATAGGAATGTTTTTACTGGCCAAAAACTCTGGTTTATTGAAATTGCTGTGTGACAAGGAGCATTATCATGATGCAACACCCACTTGTTCTTGATGTTTGGTCTCACACGAATGGATCCCTTTTACGAAGTTTTTCAAGAACCTCTCTCGGTAAAAGTGTTGATTGAAAAGTGTTCAATAAGTAAAAACATTCCTGTGGCTCCTCAGCCTCCTTATTCGCATGACTAGAGTCCTTGTGACTTTTTTCTCTTCCTGAAGTTGAAAAATCACTCATTTTGGGACAGTCGAAGGCTATTCCAGTATCAGAGTTCGAGCACTGCTATGAGGAGTGGAAGAAACGTCTCCAGCGCTGTGTGGCTTCAGAAGGAAGTTATTTTGAAGGTGACAATATAGAATTGTAATTCTTTTTGAATAAACAAATTTTAAAAAAAAATCAGTCTCATTACTTAATTTACAGACCTCGTATATTAACCAGTCTGATGTAGAGAATTTGGCTTCCACCATGTTTTCTAGACTTGCTGAGCCAGCGAGTGCTTGATTATATTTCCATTAATATTATAGGAATAATTTTTAAACCTTAAAAGAGGTTACTTATTCTTTAAAAAAAAGATAAACATGAACCCAAAATTATCCAGTCTTAATATGTATTCAGTTTAAATAATTGATAAACTCGCTTGCTACAACTTGACCTTCAATCTTATTTTTTTTTTTTTTATCAAAATATTCGGTTACATCTGGTAATGTGTCCATGAACGTTAAACTTAACGTATTAAAAATCTACGTATAAAAATAACGTATTAAAGACGGGTTAAGAATTTATAGATACTTTTTATCAGAATTGGATGTCGAAATAAGATAGCTGTGGCCTTGTGGTGGGGATGACAATTTTTTTTGTTTATCCTCTCCAGGAGGTCTAATGGCGGGAACACCAGATGGGGACAATGTCTTTCTTTTTTCGATATAAAGACAGTAAACAAACTTTTTGTGCCCTCAATACCACGTTGTTCTCTCGTTAATATTATAATAATTAGCCTTGTACACAAACATTAAAAATAATAATAATAATTGCACAACAACCGAAGGTTTAGAAAGGCGACCACCAAGTTGGGATGTATTTTGGTGCTGAGTTCGATTTCTCCAGATCCATGCCTTAGATTCTATTTAATGGTATAAATTTAGTAAGTCTGCTTATTTTGCCTTCATCCACATCTTATATAAATAGTACGAGGGTCGTTTGAAAAGTCCGTGCAAAGTCAGAGAGATAGCACTACTGGCGCGTATCGAGGTTATGTTTAGTTAGTAGCATCTCTTGGAAGAACACACACCAAGTTTCAGCCAGATCGGTCTATTTCTTTGTGTTTGGCATTCGTTTGAATCGAGGAAGTCGAGTGATTTTCAAAAAATGGACGAAAAAGAATTTCGTGTGTTGATTAAACACTACTTTATGAAAGGCAAAACGCCTCAGGAGACTAAAGAGAAGCCTGATAAACATTATGGTGGCTCTGCACCTTCGATTAGAACAGTTTATAAGTGGTTTCAAAATTTTCGGAGTGGCCATATGAGCACAAGTGACGCTGAACGTTCTGGACGCCCTGTTGAGGTTACTACTCCAGAAATCATTGATAAAATCCATGATATGGTGATGGATGACAGAAGAGTGAAGGTGCGTGAGATTGCTAGTGCTGTGGGCATCTCGAATGAACGGGTACATGATATTTTGCATCAACATTTGGACATGACAAAGCTATCCGCAAGATGGGTGCCGCGATTGCTCACGCTTGACCAAAAACGAAATCGTGTGAAGTGTTGCAAGGACGGTTTGCAGCTGTTCCAGAAGAATCCGCAGGACTTGAGGCGTCGTTTCGTCACTGTGGATGAAACATGGTTACATCACTACACTCCTGAGACCAAAGAACAATCTAAACAATGGGTTACCAAGGGGGAATCTGCGCCAAAAAAGGCGAAGACCGTTCTTCGGCCGGAAAGATTATGGCGACTGTCTTTTGGGATTCGCAAGGAATAATCCTCATGGACTATCTGGAAAAGGGTAAAACTATTTCAGATGCATATTATTCATCGTTATTGGACCGTTTGAAAACCGAGCTGCAAGAAAAACGCCCACGATTGGCTCACAAAAAAGTCCTTTTCCATCACGACAACGCACCAGCTCACACCTCAGCAGTTGTGGTCGCAAAATTAATGGAAATAGGGTTCCAACTCGTTTCACATCCCCCCTATTCTCCAGACTTGGCTCCCTCGGACTACTATTTATTCCCCAATATGAAGAAATGGCTGGCGGGAAAAAGATTGTATTCAAACGAGGAGGTGATTGCAGAAACGAATGACTATTTTTCAGACTTGGACAAATCCTATTATTCGGAAGGGATCAACAAACTAGAGCAGCGTTGGACGAAGTGTATAAGCCTAAAAGGAGACTATGTTGAAAAATAAAAAAGGTTTTCCCCAAAAAATTAAGTAGTTTTTATTTTTGCACGGACTTTTCAAACGACCCTCGTAGAGGAGGTAAAACCCTCTTGAAATAGTAGCCATTACTTTACTATATTAAACAAAAGTGTAGCACTAGTAAATTCAGATTAGAATATCAGCTACAGTATTATCATTAGCAGTTTTGGCTATCACTGTACTATTAATCCAGTGCCAAGATAATGACATTTTTAACCCAAAATATGTGTCCTAAATATATTTCTGTTCTGATGTCTGACTTTTAATTCTATAGTTTCATTTTATTTATTTATTTGTGAATAAATCACATTTAAAATTAAGTAGATCGCTAGGACAGAATAATATTAAAATTGCAAAACTATAATAGAACTGTTATTTTGGTTGTTTGGATGATTAAGAAAATGACTTTCTTAAGGAGCAAAAAAAGTGCTGGTTTTTCCAGCAGAATACTCAAACAGAAAGATTTATCCGTGGGGTTCTTTAAAAGGGGCGTTATCTGGACTGGATCGGATGGACAAGTATACCCCATAATTTTGGAAAATGGCTAATTTATCTTAATGTTTCTACTGCTGGGTGGCAACAGTGTAATGCTGTCGAAGTTGGGAGTAGATACGAGGTGTGGCTATTAAATAACGAGACTGATGCTACGACAGAAGAACTATGCATGCGCCAAATCCTAAACGACTGACAGCGTGTTTGACTCTCGTGTTTATAGAGAAATCTGTCTGACCGGAACCCTCGTTTGTTTAAGAGGTGTTAGTTTCGTTTTGCCGAAAACATGATACTACACATGTAGTAGAGCAACGAATTGTCGTGAAATTTCACATGAAACTTGGTAAAACCGGTACTGAAACTTATCTTTTATTAAATGAAGTTTATGGCGATGAATGTTAATCACGTGCGCAAGTTTTTGAGTGGTTCAAGCGATTCCAAGATGGCCGAGAAGACGTCGGAGATGGTGACCGCCCGGGTCCGCCCTTCCACGTCCAAAACGGATGAAAATATCGATTATAATTGATCAACATTACTACCGTGAGGTGCTTGCTCAACTCCGTGAAAGAGTAAGGAAAAAACGACCCGATTTGTGGAAGTACAAGTCACGGGGTTCTCCATCAAGACAACGCGCCAGCTCATACTGCATTGTCTGTCAAGACGTTTCTTTAGCCAAGTACAACATCCCAGTTTTAAGCCATCCGCCTTATTCTCCTGACCTGGCCCCTTATGACTTTTATCTGTTCCCCAAAGTGAAATCTGCATTAAAAGGAACAGGATTTCTCAGTCCGTTGATGCTTTGAAAGAAAAAGCGGCACGCGTCATGCAGGAGCTCACAGTAAAAAGACTTCCAGCACTGTTTCGAACAATGGTAAATTCGCATGGAGCGTTGTAGGGATAGGGGAGGGGTGCATATTAAAGGTGATAACTAAATATGTATTAATTTAAAATAAAATGTTTTACAGCAATAGTCTCGTTTTTTAGAAGCCACACCTCGTATACTACCCACAAGCGATGATGCTTGAAATACTCCGCTCAGCGGTATTGGTCTATAATTCTACTTCAGCAATTTTTTGACAGACAAATACGCCTGTCAAGATCCACCAAGTACACATCAATATAGTATTCTATTTCTTGTCTCTTGAGATCACCGAAACTTATTCTTTCTCTTTCTCACTCAGTCAATTGAATCCTGGACATTACCCACAAGTCTGTCAGCTGATGGCTGTGTGAGAAAGATAAGTGGAGTTATGACCAAGAGATATCAAGACGTCTCATTTCCAGGATGAACATGAAAGATGCGCAAGAAGTGCATATGGAGTAAAAGCTTAAAGAGTTGAACCAAATTCTGGAAGAAGATTGAAAAGAGAGCAATGCAGGGCATGTTCAGAATGAAAACAGATTGGAAGAAGTTAGTACTGAAGAATTTAGGATGTGGAGTTAGTCAAATAGGGAACACAATCTTTCACTTCATTTAGCCTTGTGTTCTGAAAAAAAAAGATAAATGTGAGCTAGGTAGGTTATATTGTTTCTATATCCCTTGTAATAATTTCAATAGAATGTAAAATTTGCAGATAATTATTAATTCAATGAAAATTCTCTTTATCTTCATAACCTTTACTCTTTATAACCTTAACCTTTTTTTGTGCCAAAGACGTGTTATATAAAGCTATTTAATAAGATGTCACTGTTTTATTAGAAAACTATATAAAGATGATAGAAACATTGCCGTGACCTCGTCATAGAACAATAACCACAATTTATACCTTAATATATTGTTATTTACTGGCAAAAAAAATACAGCTTGTCATGTTAGTCTTTATTTTTGTTTACTTTTTATGTAAATATTAATGGCGAATTGACTTTGACGTTTTAACTAAATAGAAATACAGTGGGGTACCACGGTTCTCGACCACAATTCGTTCTGGAAGTGCGATCGAGAACCGAAACAGTTTATCCCATAAGAAATAATGGAAACTATGTAGTTTATTTCGTTTCTAAGCCCCAGAAATATGCCGTTTTACTGGCCTAATTTTTATATTTTATGTAAAAACAAGGTATCTAAACAAGAAATAAGATCTAAAAGTGTAAGTATAAAAACAACTCGGCTCATCTCGGGTGTTCGAGTTCCTAATGTTTGTTCGGATTTCAGGACAATATTTTCTCGAATTTCTTGCACGAAACCTATTTGTTCGAAAGTCAAGTCGTTCGAAAACCGAAGTACCACTGTATTTCTCATGCAGTATGAATTAGTCAGCGATCTTATTCTAATAGTTTACTTAATTGATAAGCATGTATTTATTTATTATTTACGAGGGTCGTTTGAAAAGTCCGTGCAAAGTCAGAGAGATAGCACTACCGGCGCGTATCGAGGTTATGTTTAATTAGTAGCATCTCTTGGAAAAACACACACCAAGTTTCAGCCAGATCGGTCTATTTCTTTGTGTTTGGCATTCGTTTGAATCGAGGAAGTCGAGTGATTTTCAAAAAATGGACGAAAAAGAATTTCGTATGTTGATTAAACACTACTTTATGAAAGGCAAAACGCCTGAGGAGACTAAAGAGAAGCTTGATAAACATTATGGTGACTCTGCACCTTCGATTAGAACAGTTTATAAGTGGTTTCAAAATTTTCGGAGTGGCCATATGGGGCACAAGTGACGCTGAACGTTCTGGACGCCCTGTTGAGGTTACTACTCCAGAAATCATTGATAAAATCCATGATATGGTGTTGGATGACAGAAGAGTGAAGGTGCGTGAGATTGCTAGTGGCTGTGGGCATCTCGAATGAACGGGTACATAATATTTTGCATCAACATTTGGACGTGACAAAGCTATCCGCAAGATGGGTGCCGCGATTGCTCACGCTTGACCAAAAACGAAATCGTGTGAAGTGTTGCAAGGAGGGTTTGCAGCTGTTCCAGAAGAATCCGCATGTCTTTAAGCGTCGTTTCGTCACTGAGGATGAAACATGGATACATCACTACACTCCTGAGGCCAAAGAACAATATAAACAATGGGTTACCAAGGGGGAATCTGTGCCAAAAAAGGCGAAGACCGTTCCTTCGGCCGGAAAGATTATGGCGACTGTCTTTTGGGATTCGCAAGGAATAATCCTCATCGACTATCTGGAAAAGGGTAAAACTATTACAGGTGCATATTATTCATCGTTATTGGACCGTTTGAAAACCGAGCTGCAAGAAAAACGCCCACGATTGGCCCACAAAAAAGTCCTTTTCCATCAAGACAACGCACCAGCTCACACCTCAGCAGTTGTGGTCGCAAAATTAATGTAAATAGGGTTCCAACTCGTTTTACATCCCCCCTATTCTCCAGACTTGGCTCCCTCGGACTACTATTTATTCCCCAACATGAAGAAATGGCTGGCGGGAAAAAGATTTTATTCAAACGAGGAGGTGATTGCAGAAACGAATGGCTATTTTTCAGACTTGGACAAATCCTATTATTCGGAAGGGATCAACAAACTAGAGCAGCGTTGGACGAAGTGTATAAGCCTAAAAGGAGACTATGTTGAAAAATAAAAAAGGTTTACCCCAAAAAATTAAGTAGTTTTTATTTTCGCACGGACTTTTCAAACGACCCTTGTATTTTTACTTCGAGTTCGTGTAGCGAGTGAATCTTTACGAGTTACAAAAAATACTTTTTTCTGCAACCATGTCGGGAAGTTCTCATTACTTAATTAAAATCAGCTGTGTAATGCCCAACTCCCACACTAGTGGGGAAAAATTCCCATTAGTGTCACTTTCCGCACTAGTGTGTGGAAAAACTTTATTGTGCTTCCTTGATATAAGAAGTTTTGTTATTAACATAAATATTTTCTGTAAAACTTTAAAAAGCTTATTTAACGTAACTAAATAATTAAAAAACGAATATTAAAAAATAAAATAAAAATTGAAAGGAATATAGAAATAAAAATAATACTTTAATAAATAATTAGATATTTTTAATTATAACAGTTAAAAAGGTTATAGTGTTACCTTATAGAAATTTAAAATGGATTCTAGTGATGCCTGTTTAGAAAACACTCCATCAATAAAAGAAACAGCAGAAAATGTAATAAGTAATGTGAATACGTAAGTAATGTAAATAATTGTAATATAACAATAAATGTTTATAATAAATAAGTTACTTTTTGTAGACTGTAAAAATGAAATTTTTAATTTTTTTAGTTAATAAATCTAATGGTTGCAGAAAAAATATAATATTTAACTCGAATGTAAAGTATTTTCCTCACACTCGGCAATTTGCACTTGCACGAGCGAGCGAAGCGAACCCTGCCTCGCGTGAGGAAAAGTACTACTTTCCACACTTGTTAAATAAATAACTATTTTCTACGTTCATGCAGAAAAGTGCATCTGTTTACTGTTTTTAAATGTCCCATTACTTCAAAAAAAGTTCAGTTTGAAAACTTTCACAAACAAGGCAGGTATTTCCGTTTATTTTAGAATAATATTGGTTTTTTTCCCGATGCCACCTGTTGTCCTTAAATAAAAAGGAATTTAATAAAATTATTTTTTTTTTTTTTTTTTTTTTTTTTTTTTTAATTTTTATTTGCCATTTACTATCTACAAAACAAACAATGCAATCAGCAAATCCGATGAATGATGCTATGGACGTGATTGGCTGGAGGAGAGAAGCTGCCCACTGGCAACACTCCCGCTTGAGTTGGTTATCAATCCATGAGATGGTCGCGGGGCCAGCAACGCCTCAGCCGCCGTGGGGGGTTGTCCGGAATAGCTATGGAGGCGAGATTTTGGATTAGAGGATTAGAGCATAGAGAAAGAGAGTTATGGAATTTTCGGTATTTAGTTTTAGCTGTTTCAGTCACGTAGGGTATGTTGAGATCTTTATGAAGAGAAGAGTTTGAAACGTAGAATGGAGCATCTGTAATTTGACGGAGAATTTTTGATTGAAAGGCCTGGATTTTTTGTGAGTTTGAGCGTTTGGTTGAACCCCACAGTTCGAGTCCATAAGTCCACATTGGTTTAAGTATGGTGTTGTATAATAGTCGTTTATGTTCTATTGGAAGTTTCGACCGTCTGCCAATTAGTCTATAAATTAATAAATAAATAAATAAATAAAAAAATTAAAAAAAAGTTATTACTAACACAAAATGAAGGAAAACAAGCGCATTAATATATAAATGCATAGCATACTTAGCTGGTAGTGGCGAAAAAATAAATGTGGCTGGTATCTGGTATTGGAAGCGAGCCCATTTCCTTTACCGGTAAACAGTGCTGGTTTTTTTGTTTCCCTCTACCAGCTGCTGTGCTTACTTAGTTCAAATTGAATTTAGGTGCTTATTTAAAAAAAAAAATGAATTTATATAACGAAATTGAGCACCATACTATTGACTTAATGCAGGAGGTTATATTGCTGTTCCCACTTATAGTATATAATAAGGTGCTTTACCGTACATTGGAGCATGTTCTCTCTGTCACTTGAAACTCTCAAGGTATGTTCTACATTGCCACTTCCTCCTCGAATCCCGGAGGCCAATTTTTTTCTCTTCTCTCAGCCCAATTGTAACACCAATTTCCGTCCTCCCTCTCGAATATCAGTTCTCACCAGTACCAAATTAAAGAAACAAATTTCCTTGCCATTACAGTTGAGAGATTTCTTTCATAATCCCTTGAAGTAAGGGTAAAGTAATGCCTACATTTTTAAGGCAGACTTTTTGCGTCACAACTAGCAAATAAGGTGTCGTGGACAGAGGCTACTAGCAAATGCATATTTCTCATATTAACCACATTAAATAAAAATCCAAGGCCTTGGGGATTGGGGGAATCGTACCGCTGTATCAATCACATCAATAGCCTCGACTCTACAACCGCTCGGTTACCGTGTTGGCTCCTTGGTAGAAGAGTCCATCCATGTCTTGAGGGGGTAGCCATTGTTGCTGGCACCAACTATAATCTTAAAATCCCCTTGATTGGTTAAACCAAATGTCAACATCGACTAATGGAAAATTTACAAAAATGCAAAGGGAAAGATCTTTGTTTTCACAGATTTAGCCATTCCTCGTCCAATCTTCATCAAGAGTTCAGAAGGGTGAAAAAGTGTTATCACTTTTATTGCTGTTTTTATCTGTTGTAGCACGCATATTTTTTTTTCTCTCTAACCGTTTTAAGAATTTCATTCATCATCAGAGATTGATAAATCAGTTTGATGAAGAGTAAAAAGTAAAAGTAATCGCCTATTTTTTCAGGCGGGGCTTAACGTCCAACTACCAATTAGGTGTCATGGACGGAGGCTACTAGCAAACATACTTTACTGTAAATTTCTTTTATTAACCATTAAATAAAATCCAAGGCCTAAGACCGGGAATCGAACCCAGTACCATAATACTTATTAGCTTCGCAGGTCTCGCTTCTAACCGAACGGCTACCGTGGCGCCCTTGATGAAGCTGTATTTCTGTCTCAACTTTGCAAACTAGTTTGATTAATTATATCTCTGGTTAAAAGATGGGCAGTTAGACTTCAGTCTAAAGTGCAGTGCCATTTAAGAGTTACGTACATCCTATCGCAAGCTAATATTATTGAGAATTAAATAAATAATTAAAATTTTAAATAAATTGCCTGAACAGAAGTACCATTTAACTTCCAAGTATTTCTTTAATAAAAGTATTTACTTAAAGTATTTCTTTAATAAAAGTAATTACTTAAAATATTTCTTTAATAAAAGTATTTACTTAAAGTATTTCTTTAATAAAAGTATTTACTTAAAGTATTTCTTTAATAGAAGTATTTACTTAAAGTATTTCTTTAATAAAAGTATTTACTTAAAGTATTTCTTTAATAGAAGTATTTACTTAAAGTATTTCTTTAATAGAAGTATTTACTTAAAGTATTTCTTTAATTAAATGGTACCTTTAAAGTTTATTAAAGTTTACATGCATAATATTGGCGTCATCTACTCTTTTTTTTTTTGTACAAATTGTGAGTTTTAAAAATATTTAATTTTTTTTAATTAATTTAATAATAATTGAAAAAACTGGTATCATAGTCGTATTCTTTTAAAGTGTTGCCTTGAAAAACCATAATAACATGTCACATTATTTGGTAATTAAAGAACAATTAATTGGGGCAGAATAATTGGGTATTTTGAATAAACATTAGGCATTAATTTGTGTGCCTTAATTCTATCAAGAGAAATCGATTATATTGTGATCAAAGAAATTTAAATTTACGGATGAATTACACGGTAACTAATTAAATTCAGTGTGAAATAATTATCAATTATTTAAGCAATTATCTTTTTAGGATAAAGTGTTGAAAGTTTGTGAAAAATTTCTATTTTACTTTAATATTTACCTATTTTCTGAATTTTCTAATTATATTAAATATATTTTATTTATTTACTTTTCCTTACTGTATTAGTTAGTGAAGGTATAATCGATCTTGCTGATTCTTAATTTTGTGTTATGACCTGAAATAACAGTATTAAGATACTCTAAATCTGAAAAAGTGTTTTTCACAATTAAGCTTGTCTTAACGTGTTGTGTACAGCAGGACTCAAAATTTGGAAAATCGCAACAGTTGGATTATTTAAGATTTCGAAAAGTGAGCCACCCGTGAAACTTGGCTAGAATAACCTTTTGGATAATTACCAACCTGCCGCCATTGCCAATTTTCTGAAGGCGATTTATCGATTATTTTGAAATTTTTCTTGATAATGGATTCAGTGATTTTTGCTTTTTAATAAACTTTTGTTGTTTATTTTGGGCCCAGGAAAATGCAGCTTAAGGAGGTTTTTGTAACAGAGAGAGATGTGGTTAAGGCTTTCCCTTATTTAAGTCAATTAAGCGTAATGAAATGGCTTCATTAACTGTTGATGAATAATTTTGGTGGTTTTTAGCCATTCTTTTGTTTTTGTTCTTGTTTAAATTGTTTCAAGAATTCAGGCTCTTTAAATTTGTGGGGAAGGACTTGTGAGTGAGTTGGCCATATTTGTTTTGGATCGAAGTAGTTTTCTTCTTAAGACGACTGTTGAAAATGCTATGGATGCAAATATTTGCAGCGTTAAAACTTTTCAAGATGTGGAATTAGAAAAGCTTAATCCAGAAATAACTGTGTACTATAAATATAAATGTAAGAATGATCCAATTTCATGAGCATGTACAGTTTTTATTTTTAATATTTTGGGCGCCATATTGAAACCGCAAACCAACCCTAGTACTTACTTATTCTGCCACAAAGATGGTGGTAATATTTACGATGTTGCTGGAAAAAACATTTTAAATCGTGTTTTTATATTTGAGCCTTTATTTTATCTGTTCAAATCATTTTTTTTATTTTATTTTATGACTATAAATTTTACAATTTTTATGACTTTAATATATTTTCTTCATGTACATCTCCGCTCATTGTATTAACGACGAAATAAAAACAAGGACGTTAGAACTATTTGAGAAGTATGCGTGAGAAAATAGTATAACTTTGTCTGTCTGTCTGTCTATCTATTGCTGAACATCTGGTTTTTCCTTCCATCTTATTTCTTAGACTATTTTTAAAATAAATAAAACAAAAATCTTATTTTGCAAAAACACTTACTTTTAAGCTGCAATTCAGAGACTTTATTCTTCACAGCATATTCTACATTCTGAAGAATTTCAGAATTTTTATCGATCTTTGAGAGTTGATCAATTTTATGAGAAAAACATATCGTTTTGTTTTTACTTTTTGCCCAACAATTTTGAGAAAAGGAACTATTAATATTTCTAATACTGTTTCTTAATCATCGCCATGAAGTTGCTCGAGCGTATCACCATTCCTTGTAAAGAATCTTCCTGCCTATGCTCGCCAATACTTTAATTTTGTTTTTGAGGGAAAGGAATTAGCTTAGTGGTTAATGCATTGGACTTTCACGCGAGAATCACAAAAGAGGACCTGAATTTTCTATTTTTAGGAGCCTCTTACAGCTCTCTCACTCTAACCATTGATGGTCAGTATTGTCATTATCGAGATCGCTGTCTAAAGACACAGGCAGTGTACTGAAAAAAAGACTCAGAGCGTCAATGACCTCAGCACCTTAATTAAAAAAAGTAAAAAAAAATTAATAGTTTGAATCTTGGACTTCTTCGAAAAGTTGGTATTCTAGTGAGAATTTCTAAAGATAAGTTGTTAATAGGATTGAGATTTTCGTTTTTTAGTTTTGCTTTTCACACACAGACTAATTTGTAAAATTCTTTTTGGGATTTAGAGAATCTCATAATCGGATATTTCCTAGAAAATTTAAACCCTAAAGTCAGCAATAAAATGGTTTACTAATCCATTTCTAACAGGAGTAAAAGGAACTCGATTAAGTCTTTCACATTATTATTATTATTAATATTGTACCTTTTAATCCGTTAGCTAGTCGGTTATGGCCGAGACAATAGAGGTATTGTGCTACCTCAGAGAACATGTATTAATCCGTTAGCTAGTCGGTTATGGCCGAGACAATAGAGGTATTGTGCTACGTCAGAGAATATGTATTAATCCGTTAGCTAGTCGGTTATGGCCGAGACAATAGAGGTATTGTGCTACGTCAGAGAATATGTATTAATCCGTTAAGTAGTCGGTTATGGCCGAGACAATAGAGGTATTGTGCTACCTCAGAGAATATGTATTAATCCGTTAGCTAGTCGGTTATGGCCGAGACAATAGAGGTATTGTGCTACGTCAGAGAATATGTATTAATCCGTTAGCTAGTCGGTTATGGCCGAGACAATAGAGGTATTGTGCTACGTCAGAGAATATGTATTAATCCGTTAGCTAGTCGGTTATGGCCGAGACAATAGAGGTATTGTACTACCTCAGAGAATATGTATTAATCCGTTAAGTAGTCGGTTATGTCCGAGACAATAGAGGTATTGCGCTACCTCAGAGAATATGTATTAATCTTTTTAATCGGTTAACTAGTCGGTTATGTCCGAGACAATAGAGTATTGTGCTACCTCAGAGAATATGTATTAATCCGTTAAGTAGTCGGTTATGTCCGAGACAATAGAGGTATTGCGCTACCTCAGAGAATATGTATTAATCTTTTTAATCGGTTAACTAGTCGGTTATGTCCGAGACAATAGAGTATTGTGCTACCTCAGAGAATATGTATTAATCCGTTAAGTAGTAGGTTATGTCCGAGACAATAGAGTATTGTGCTACCTCAGAGAATATGTATTAATCCGTTAAGTAGTCGGTTATGTCCGAGACAATAGAGGTATTGTACTACCTCAGAGAATATGTATTAATCCGTTAAGTAGTCGGTTATGTCCGAGACAATAGAGGTATTGCGCTACCTCAGAGAATATGTATTAATCTTTTTAATCGGTTAACTAGTCGGTTATGTCCGAGACAATAGAGTATTGTGCTACCTCAGAGAATATAACTGGGCAACTATGGATACAGCTATTGGAGCTCAGTAGGTGTTCCTTAATGCTTTAAGTGCAACAAAAATAAATTGTTCTATCTAAGATCTGTAGATCATTGAGTAAGGTTAAAGTCCGCTTGAGCCCGGTTCTGTAAGTTTCCAGGTGAGAGGCGCTTGTTCGAGGAAGCACACATCTTATTCGCCGGTGAGGTTAGGCATGTGATTCAGATAGATTGGAGGAAATACTTTACGATTGAGGGTAAAGATTGGTTTCGATGACATTTAATTTCCATGTGCAAAATTTATAGTTCGAGGATATGAAGATGAGATTGGTAGCGATTATAGGATCTAAATTATTGGATAAGGTGGCTGTATCAAAGCTGTTCGGAGATAGGTGCTGATGGAACATTTTGCAGGCAGGTTAGCAGCAAAAAAAAAAACTTTTAATATAAATGTCGTTAATTAATTCTGTGGCGTAATTAGAAATAATCTAATCAGTAACTCGATTTTCGCAAATATTAGATAAGCACTTTAGATTAGACAACGTAATATTTTGTAATCTAGATGTCTGTTACAACTGAAGGATTTCTTTTTCAAAATTAATTCTGAAGTTACATGTAAATATAAATAGCACTTGTAATTTTGTATTGTTTGTAATAAAGTTATTATTAGTTACAATAACTTGTAACTATAACTACAATAGGAAGTTATAAATTGCAGGTTATTTTGTTTACAAAATAGTAAATTTTAATAAAATCATAATTCTTATTGATAAAATATCTTATTGTGCGTAAATTAAGAAATTATTGTATCTTCCCAGTTATTTTTTGTGTGCGACTACATTTTATATTATTTACTTGAATAGATAAATGTAATCTATAAATAAACTAGGTATTTATTTTTAAACAGTTTTGTAATGTGTTGTTGTACGCCGTCGTGACACGGTGATGTGCTGGTCTGGGTATACTCCTATACTTGTCGGCCTTGAGAGACCCTCTGTATTTGTTTTTCTTTTGTTTTTTTAATTTTAAAGCGTCATCAGCCTTTTTTTTTGTGCTGCATTTTATAATAGAAATAACATTTTGTAGTAAATAAAAATTAGTTGTTTTATCTTTAGTCCATTGCATGAACTAATTGTTATTGTTTTGGTTATGAGATACCTATTTAATATTTTAGTGATGATGATGATGATGTTGGTGACCGTTTGGTTATCAGTTTTGTTCTATAAACACTGGAATATTGTATTTATGATGTGAAGGTTTATTACTGAATAACGTTTAATCTATTTTTTAATATTTAACTTAATTTTACTTCTGAGATTGTGTTACGAGAAATATTAAAAAAAGCTTTACGTAGAGGGGCAACATAAATGATTAATATTTTAAATTTAGAAAGTAGGAAATGGAATCAGTGTTGCCAAAACTGCCACACCCAACACAATCTAATATTGGGCGCCCAAATGACTGAAGATAAAAGACGGGTAGTGCCATCATTGCTCTTGCTGTCAAATCTATAACAATATCCATGTTCAGTAGCGTGTTGTCTGTTCAGAGAACTTCCCTTTGTTCTGGTGGTTGTACACGGTGTTGGTCTCTCTTTTATGTTGGCAGGAGGAGAGAATGGCTATGCTCTCTCTCTTTCTCTTATACAGCTTTGTTGGAACACATAGATGGTATTCTGTTCTTTAGCTGGCAGACAAGGTTGTTCACCTTGCTGTTAAAAACAAACATTTCGCGCTGACAGTGTCTAGCAGGTAACAGATCAGGTTCTTCTTTTAAGGTTATAGTTATTTCTCTATAAATAAACAGAATGTCTGTCTATTATTGTGTCCTTGAGTAAGTGTGTCGGTTTTATTTCATATTTTGTTGCCACTTACTGATATAAAAGTCATATTGCTTTTCTTTGTTATCATATCCGCCACACCCATATTTATATTCGCGTATACCACTTTATATTAAGAGTTAGAAGTTAAGAGAATACAATGACCTTTTTGTTTTAATATAGTGTTTGTATTTAAGGCATTTTTTTTTTTTTTTTTGTAGTTGGTAGTTACAAATTCTATTCCTGATGGCACTCAATTTAATTGGAACATTTTGCCGGAAGTTGTATTATCAAAGACTTCTCCTAATTGGTGCTACATCTCACTTGCTCAAATCTTGGCATCCTCCTTCTTAGTTTGCCAGTTATTCCGGTCCAATGGCGCCACCATCCAGTTTCGGATCTTAAGAACGGAACTTAAGAGTTCTCGCATCTTAAGAAACACCATCAATTCATTGCTATCTCGGTCTACCCCACTCTACGCGTACCATATATACTTTCTTTAATTACCTTTTATAGTATTTCCTCAGGATTCATTTTGCCTACATGTACTGCCCAAACGACGTCCCAGTACTAACTCTTTAGTTCCGCGTTACTTCTCCGTCACCAGGCGCCATGGTAGCCGAGCGGTTAGAGGCGAGACCTGTGAAGCTAATATGCATTGTACTGGGTTCGATTCCCCTGTCTAGAGCCCTTGGATTTTATTTAATGGTTAATAAAAGAAATTTTACAGTAAAGTATGTTTGCTAGTCGCCTCTGTCCATGGCACCTAGTAAATGGTAGTTGGACGTTAAGCCTCGCCTGAAAAAATAGGCAATTACTTTAATTTCAGTTTTACTTCTCCATCACCAGGTTTCGCCATCCAAAAATGGTTCCATAGATCCTTCGAAGAATTATTCTTTCAAACCTATGGAGAATAAGCTCGTCATTTCTGGTGGTGACCTAGTGTACTCTGTTAAGACGGGCCGGATAAAAGGGTCTTGTAAAGTCTTATATTAGTCGACCTGGAGCTACTTAAAGACTGCCGGCTCTTATTTGACGTGCTTTACTTGAAAACTATTTTCAAAGGTAGTTCTGGTAAAGCTTGAAACCAACCAATCACTCCTCTCAAAGAATGTTTTGTTTTAGTTAATCTTTATTGAAATTAATATTTAATAAAAAATTTGCAAGTCTAAATTAAATGTACTTAAGATTCTATAGAATTTTAGTAAGAGAGAATCCTTTGTTGTTCAAAACGGAATTTTTGAAAATAACAACTTTCATTAATGTATTTTTTCCACTACATTTTTCCCTCCAAAAAAAGTTCTGAATGTTGAATTATGTACCGTAAACAGGAGGGAAACTTTGGCGCCCTTTTTTGCGCGCCACTAAGTTTGGCCAAAACAATAAGGTATGGGTTTTCTTAGGTTCATTTAAATTCATGTTTTACTTATGTTTAGCTAATGAAGCTCCATACATTGTGTTACTTCGATAAAGTGACATCACTGTTTGTTGTGAGGAAAAATAAGATAATTTATCATCACACTTAATTAAATTTAATTCAAAATAAAGAAGTAAGAATTTTTTTTGGCATCGGCTTCCGCCATACAGCCAGCATCGTCTAGGTGCTTATCACTAGAATATCACTCACTCTCCACTCTTACTTATAAATACATTCGCTTCGCACATTCATCCCTCTTCTATATCCAACTATTTACATAAACTACTGCTAATAGATGGAGCAGCACTCTGTGCTCCTGCCATCCTTATAGCTTAACCAAAATTAAAATCACGTAATCCTTCTCTAATCATTTTCTTCCATTCATTCTATAACTTTTAAATGCATTCATATTTCATTGCTAGCTCTGCTATAGACAAGCACATATATGTTGGTGGTGTCTTCGTAGCGAAATGGTGCATCTAAATACCTGTATAAGTCGTTAAATATTTGTTTTCTTTCTACCACATAACGTGGACATATCATTATTATATGTTTGAAATCTTCCTCCTCATTGCAATCTACGCAAAGAGGAGAGAAGGACCTTTAGTTGATCCTGTGAAGATACGATGCGCACACAGCGTAAGAAATATTCTACTTGAAAAAAAAACTTTTAGTTTCTTTTAAAATGATGTTAAACGGACTCTTTTAACGCCTGTCCTCTTTTGAAATTTGAAATTGATGTAATTTGTATACGGCCGCCGCACATACGTAGTACAGAATTTGCTAAAGAAAAGTTATACTTGACCCGCATAACCTGCGTGTTTTACGCAACGCAATTCTAAAACCTTCAGCCTTGTGTTCTCTGTCTTTGTATTTAGAAACTCCTTCACGACGATCTGCTTCTCCATATACAAGGCATTTCGTCCACTACACCTTATCAGTAGTTGGACTTTAAGAAAAAAAGAAAAAAAAAGCTATTACTTAACGATGTTTTGATAATTTTACACTATGTTTCATTTTAAAAAATAAGCAAATAAAACAGATATGGCGCGTTAGTTTTGTTGGTTTGCGTTAGTTAGATAAAAAACAATTTTAAAGCGACATAAGCTTTGCCGCCATACCTTTTCATTAATTTCTGATTCCAAGGTCAATTCCCTAGCCGGAAATGCGCATCATTGTTTTAAAAAGGCGTTCCATGGAGTTGCTTTCCTCAAAAAAAAACCTGATTACGATGCATTTTAATTAATTGTGTGGCGTAAATAACAATGTGTATTTTCAGCATTTCTAGTTTTACATTTTTTAAAAATACTATTTTATATAAAAACTCTTCAATTAAAATTAAAATAAGATAAAAAAAAAATTCCAAGAACTTTTAAATATTAATCTCAATACTAACAAAAGTAAACTTTTGTTAAGGAGTTAAAAGGGAAGGGATTAGCTATGCGTTTAGCGTACTGGACTCCCACGCGGAGGTCCCGGGTTCGAATCCAGCTGCTGACCCTTCAGATTTTTAACTTCCTAGGAGCTTCTTACAGTTCACTGTCCGGTGATATACAGTGTTGTCTGTAACGAGAGAACACTGTCCGGAGGCCGGCAGTGCACTGAAAAAAAGCTCCGGGCGCCAATAACCTCAGTTGTTGACGTGCCAGTAAATTAAAGGACAACCTTAATTGTAACTGCTTAGTATAGTTTATAAATATCTTTCTTCTGTTGTTATGATCTTCTCTAATTAAATATAATGATTGATTAATGCCCTGGATTTATCAAAATAATTGATTATAATATTATTATCATTATAATGAAATATGTTAAAAACCTAAGTAACGATAAAATCTATTTAATAAATAATAAATGTTACATTAATATTAATTATTTATAAAATTAAATCCAAATTCAAAATTCGTACTAATTTGCTTCACTCCTCAACTTGTCTCCTTTCACTATATTGCCGGCCTTTGTACGAGTAACGGAATCGATCGGTGGGAGTTGCTTTACTACGCACTTAGGTCCTGCCGGACTTCCCCAAAATTCCGCAATTTATAGATTTTATTACTGGAATAAAATATTTTAAAAAAGATGTTAATTATATAATCAATTATATTTAAAAAAATTGGTTATTTAGATAGATTTCTTGTCTTTGTTTAAAAGGAAATGGAATAGAATTGGGGGTTTATTTTACGGAGGTTCACGTTGATACCCCTTGGCGGAGAAGAATTGAATCAGTTTTCAAGAAAAAGTCTTCGCTATTCTGCTAGCGTTGCAAAAAATGAAGGAATCGGTCATGGGAACAGATCGTGCTGCTGTAGTTGGACTCCCGAGCTGAAAGTAGTGGCCATGTCGATCCTTTTAGACCGAAGGAGCAAACATAATGAAAAGTATCAAGAACATATTAGGGCAGTGCTTCCCAACCTGTGCAACACAACTATGCCACGGCTACGGTAGAAGTGTGCCGTGGCAAAAAATAAAATAAATTATAATGGCGTTGCATTAAAATTAATTATAAGTTAAAATAGTATAACCTCATATTCCTATAATGAAATAAAACCTAAAATGATGAGGAAATACCATTAGTTTCGGAACAAAAGAAACCTAACGCTCAAATTGAAACACTTTCACGGTCCTTGCAAAGCCAGCCGGTCGCATTAACACACTGTTGGTCCCTTGACTAGTAACTGTTAACTAAATTAGTAAAATATGTCCATAGCTTTCGTTCTTCTTTATTGACTGTTTAGTTTTTGTAATTTTAATCTCATTTAGAGGGGCTTTTAATCACTTTCTTTTAGTTAGGGATTTACAATTTTACATGAATTACAGACACTTCTTGGCATCAATAATGGCATTAAAATAAAGAACTTCTTTGTTATAAGATTCATTGCTACTGTATACGATGTAGTTAATTGTATTGATATAGAACGGTATAGACGGGTGAATGATTGGGTTTGTTACTAATGTTACAGCCTATCACGAAAACTTGTATTTTTGTAGGATTCTAATAGTGTTGTTATTACAGCACTAGTTGAGCATAATACATCATCTTAAAATGAATTGGGAGCGTTTCATTTCCAGTGTGCCGTTTACTGTTTGGTATCTGACTAATGTGCCATGACCAGAAAAAGTTTGGGAAGCTCTGTATTAGGGCCTGAGCTAGATTTCAATGGATTGCCGAGTATATTGGGGACTTATTGAAAAGGTGGACAGAGGTTAGTCAAGAAAGATCCGAATATGGGATAGGCCAGTTCTTGATTTGTTTCAGGAAAGTTACTGGGGGCTGATTATTTCCGGAAACAACTCCGGCACCGTATAGGGGCGCTTTGGGTATGCGGAAAAGAAGTTATAATCATATTTCAGTTAGACTGAGCAAGATCATTTGATATCCTCTATATTATTATCTTTTTCCAGACAGGGCTTAACTCCAACTCCCTGCATCAGTGATGCAGACGAAGGCAGATCGCTAACATACTTTACTACACATTATATCCCCACAATTATTATAAAATTAACATTAACATTTTAAATAACACACATAAACCCAATATAACGTCCCTCGCACAATCAGCAAATATATTATGAAACGGAAACCTAATCGAAATAGAATTCTCTACATCAAACTGATTAATCTCTGATGATGGAATAATATCCGAACCTGGTTAAGGCTACAATAAACACGGGCACTACTTTTGGATAAAATCAGTGATTTAATACTCAGCACCTCGAATCTAACGCCTAGATCAGGAGACTAGTCTAGTACCGCATTATATCCCAGCATTGCTGGTAGACTACTGTGCAATTATTTTAGGATTCCTTATTATTATAGTTCCAACTAAACCTTATTATGGATCAAAACAATCCATTTGTACCTCGAGCCAAAAAAGTAGTCAAGAAATGGATCCTTTGATTCAACAGAGCTATCAAGGCAATCATCCAAACTTGAATTAGTATTTTTTGGTTCCTCATGATTATTGACGTAAATTAATTTCATTTGCTTTGGGTAATATCGATGCCTCTTCCTTTGTATTATCGAACATGTCATTTTAATGTACTATCAATTAAAGTATTATAGACATGCTTTTTTCCTTTGCATTATCGGCTATGTCATTTTAATGTACTATCAATTAAAGTATTATAGACATGCTTTTTTCCTTTGCATTATCGGCTATGTCATTTTAATGTACTATCAATTAAAGTATTATAGACATGCTTTTTTCCTTTGCATTATCGGCTATGTCATTTTAATGTACTATCAATTAAAGTATTATAGACATGCTTTTTTCCTTTGCATTATCGGCTATGTCATTTTAATGTACTATCAATTAAAGTATTATAGACATGCTTTTTTCCTTTGCATTATCGGCTATGTCATTTTAATGTACTATCAATTACATTATTATGGACTGTCACATTTGCTTGACCAATTTGCTGAATACTTTTAAATAAAAAATTATCTAATATGTATGTATATATTTATTTTTAATTATTCAATTACGTAACTACCAAAAAATTGTATTGTTTACAGAACTTCCTTAATATTTTCTGACAGTACAACATTTGAAGTTGAATCACTTTTCTAAAAACATTTCAATAAGTTTGCCGGAAATTGAATTTGGATTCCATGATAGTGGTATCTAAAGAGTTACCGACTAAAATTGAATTACGTAATTCTTTTCTCACTTATAGACCCACACCCTTATCAAGAAAGATTATTTTTAGAAAAACAATGGAATTTTTAAAAGAAAAAAAAATACGAGGGTCGTTTGAAAAGTCCGTGCAAAGTCAGAGAGATAGCACACAAGGACGGTTTGCAGCTGTTCCAGAAGAATCCACAGGACTTTAAGCGTCGTTTCGTCACTGAGGATGAAACATGGATACATCACTACACTCCTGAGACCAAAGAACAATCTAAACAATGGGTTACCAAGGGGGAATCTGCGCCAAAAAAGGCGAAGACCGTTCCTTCGGCCGGAAAGATTATGGCGACTGTCTTTTGGGATTCGCAAGGAATAATCCTCATCGACTATCTGGAAAAGGGTAAAACTATCACAGGTGCATATTATTCATCGTTATTGGACCGTTTGAAAACCGAGCTGCAAGAAAAACGCCCACGATTGGCCCACAAAAAAGTCCTTTTCCATCACGACAACGCACCAGCTCACACCTCAGCAGTTGTGGTCGCAAAATTAATGGAAATAGGGTTCCAACTCGTTTCACATCCCCCCTATTCTCCAGACTTGGCTCCCTCTGACTGCTATTTGTTCCCCAATATGAAGAAATGGCTGGCGGGAAAAAGATTTTATTTAAACGAGGAGGTGATTGCAGAAACGAATGGCTATTTTTCAGACTTGGACAAATCCTATTATTCGGAAGGGATCAACAAACTAGAGCAGCGTTGGACGAAGTTTATAAGCCTAAAAGGAGACTATGTTGAAAAATAAAAAAGGTTTACCCCAAAAAATTAAGTAGTTTTTATTTTTGCACGGACTTTTCAAACGACCCTCGTAGTCTACATACTTTTTTAAATATAGGACAGAATGTACTTCTCCAAAAAATCTTTGAAAAATTAGCGACATAAAAAAAAAAAAGTATTAAGTTAGGCAAACTTTATAATGGTTTTTTCAACATTCTTTGAAAACTGTCAAAAGCTTAAGTTAGTTTTCTAACTTATCTAGACTTTTAAAAGTTATACGAATGAACCTGAACTTCATTCGTAGTTAGAGAAAACTTTTATTTTCATCTTTATAGTTGTCCTACTGTTTGTTCCCTTAGTATAATATGTGTTTTGCAAATATCTAATAAATAAACTAAATAAAATTAAAAAGGTTGCTACAGAATATTTGTGAGTGAATTTTCAAAATACCCTGGAATAGTAAATTTGTTCTCGGTAGAGATGGTCTACAAGTATAATTAAGTAAAAAACTAAGTCAATAAAAATACTTATAGGGGCTTCACTAACTTGAGAAGGTTTCAATTAAAATCCGTAAAAATAATGTATAGGGTAAAGTGTCCAAATTTCGTTCCCCTATTTAAAACAATCGCCACGTATTGCACACTAATGGCAATTTTAAGAAAGCTACTTTGAGGCAGCAGTAATCGTTTGGAAACTCCGGGGTACGGTTCATGTCTAGCCGAGTTTTGAAGTGTTATATTTTTAGTCATAATAAGTTGTTTATATTTGGTAGTGTTTCAAAAAGTATTCCAGTCTTTTAAAGGTTCGTTAAAATGTTGATGCTGTTTAGGGCATTTTACCACATATTGTCTTCATTTTGAAATTCTTCAACGAAACGCCAGTTCATTCATGTTTGTTTCTATAGTGGTAGCCATCTTTAAAAATGTAATTGTTCCTAATTCCGTCCCCTTAAGTAGTCTAAATTTCGTCCCAGGGCAATACGTAAGCAATGGAATCCTAAGGCAATGGTAGAAGCAGTGAAGGCGGTGAGAAGAAATGGGCTACAAAACGGAGGCAAAGACATTCCAAGTTCCAATGCAACGCTGAAGGATTATGTCAAATCCTCATTAGAACCAGAGGATATGGTTAATAGAAATATTGGCCGACCAACAGTTCTGCCCAAAGTCATCGAGCAAAAATGCTTGCAGAATTCTGCCTGACAATAGAAAAAACTTCTACGGCTTAACTGTCGGAGGCTTGCCTCGTATGACTTCTTTTTTTTAAAAAAATTGTGGCCGAGGGTACGAAATTAAGAACACTTAGTTTTAACAACTAAAAGTATACTTTTGCAAAAATCAATAACTGAATCTTCAAGGTAACAATAGACATTTTGTCGAAGCTATTATTATTTTTTATTTTACAATAAAATTCAACATACTTTAGGGGGACGAAATTTGGGCACTTTACCCTACATATATATTCGGGGATTTGGAAATTCAGGTTTCTTCCTGGGCAAGAGTATTGGTGGAGTCTTGTTTCCCTGGCATTATGTTCAGAGGACTTGAAGATGTGTTCAGAGAACTCTGCAAATGCTTGTGGTCGTAGTAAGAGGATATTCTCTTCTTTTTTTTACTAGGCCTATCTATATCCCTTGTAAATGTCCAAATGAAGAACCAAGTGGAGAGAATGCATGCCCAGAGAGCATCTAATCGAGAAGCTGGGTATTTAGGAAGCTGGCAGAAGTAAGATTTCGAGGACTCCCACGATTTGGATGATTAGAACATCTGGAGTAGAACACCCCCTTCGGGTTGGTTTAAGAAGATTGCGATGTGCTGGTTCCTCTTAAGAAAATGTACCACCAGAATCCTTTTAAGAGTTACAAAATTCTATGCCAACCAATTGTTTTCATGTTGTGAATGTTTTCTTTTATTTAGTTTAAATAACAACGAAGTTAGATAGTGGCTATGGCAAATCATGAAGAAGGTTAGCTTACAGATCGTCCTTGAATTATAGATAATTCTTATTTATTTGATTATTATAATAATAAAATTTTACAATTTAGAGGGGAACAAGATATAAAGGGGAAAGGTCTGCCGCTGCGCCATTTTGTTATATTTCACTTAATCATGTAATAGTGTGAGTAATTTCCCAATTTAGCCAAAAACTACGCAGGAAACCAGCAAATATGCCGGTTTTTTTATTTTCTCATTACACTATCCACTATAAACATTAGTTTTTACAATTAGGCTTGCTTTCACAAACTGGAATACTACAAAATAGAAAAGTGTAACACAACGATTATACGAGGGTCGTTTGAAAAGTCCGTGCAAAGTCAGAGAGATAGCATTACTGGCGCGTATCGAGGTTATGTTTAGTTAGTAGCATCTCTTGGAAGAACACACACCAAGTTTCAGCCAGATCGGTCTATTTCTTTGTGTTTGGCATTCGTATGAATCGAGGAAGAAATGGCTGGCGGGAAAAAGATTTTATTTAAACGAGGAGGTGATTGCAGAAACGAATGGCTATTTTTCAGACTTGGACAAATCCTATTATTCGGAAGGGATCAACAAACTAGAGCAGCGTTGGAGGAAGTGTATAAGCCTAAAAGGAGACTATGTTGAAAAATAAAAAAGGTTTACCCCAAAAAATTAAGTAGTTTTTATTTTTGCACGGACTTTTCAAACGACCCTCGTAAGTCACAAACCAATATTGAGTGGCATTAAATTTTAAAATAGGCCGCAAAGGTGTCAAAGTTACCTGCTGACGAAAATCCTATACAAATTATGTATTTGTAATTATATTTTATGCAGCCTATTGAACCTATTAAGCGGTGTAAGTGGTAAGTCTCTAAACCCAACGCAAAATGCCTCTTCTCTTCTACAAAGCCAACACCTCTCCTGACATATAATTTGAACTAGCGTGTTAATTGTCCAAACACCAATAACAATAATTTTGTATGAACAACATCGTTTTTTCCTGTGCTAACTAAATTAGTAAGAATATTTATATCTACTATATTTATATGACAAAATAGGCTACGATTTAAAATATTAAATATTTACTTTTTTAAAAAAAATGCTGAATAATTCATTGACAAACGTTTTGGTGATATTTAGTACAAAAATGATAACTAACTTGATAAGAAAACACTTTTTTTCAGCAATTAAAAAAGGCGTTAAATTTCTATTTAAAGTAATATATAGTTAACTTTACTTTGTACTTATAAATTATTTTTCCATTTAAAATACTATTAAGTAAATTCGAGTTAGGGGAATATAATTTTTATTTTATGACATAAATTATACAATTGTACGGCAAAAATTTTGAGAATTACCTGTATAAAGCACTTATTTTAGAACCTTCTATATTTGAGTTCTAATTTATTTTCAGTTCCTAATGATGTAACCCCCTGTTGTTTTGCTTTATCATTTTTTTAATTTAAAATACGTCAACATCGGTGATAATTGGTTCAAAGGACTCAGAAATATGTCCACAAGATGGGAAGTATTAATATCTTCTTGCTGGAGAAGGGAATGAACTGTCTCGCGCCAAATCCTCACCAAAAGATGTACAAAAAAAAAAAAAATTAACTCTTATGTTTTCAGGCTGGCTTAACCAGCTACCAAATTATGGGTCATGGACAGAGTAAGGACTAGCAGAACTATTTTAATATTAAAATCTCATATTAACCATTAAATAAAATAAAATCCAAGGCTTAGACCGAGAATTGAACCCATTATACCGTAATTAATACATATCATAAGCTTAACGGGCCTCGGCTCTAACCGTTCGGCTATCGTGGCGCCCAATTAGTGGACAATCGATCGAAGGGAAAAAACCACATAGACCAAAAGAAGAGGTTTTCCCTCCTTCAATATCTCCAAAGGATTGGACACATTGAGCCCATTTTGGCTGCAGTGTCTGGTTTACAGAACTCCTCCTGTTTAATCTTCTAATTATTTGGTTATAGTCAGGTAAGGAATCCACTTTTCTTGTCCTATCTTGGAATTCTACAGGATCTACTGGTATTCCCATAGTTGACCCATCGATCAGGTATCCGATTCTCAAGCCTAAGGGCATCACATTAATCTTTTGGCGCGTCCTATACAGTTGGCTTCGGTATCATGTTAGTCTTCTTCGTCTTTTAACTTTCTTTTTCTTACATAGACTCATCAATTTCATATTTTTTCAATTTCAGTAACTACCTTTGCATAATTTTTGTCATCTTCTTTCTGTAGTTCTCGTTTTAGTACAGCATCTTTATTATCTGTAAGCGATTTCACTCCATTACTCTTTACGGATTATTTAATTTACCTTTCAGCATGACTATCGTAACCTGGTTATTACAGTTACCGCTATAAATTCATACTTAACTGTTACCACATTTACGTTTATCCTAAGCACTATTTAGTATCAATTTAGGCAAATAACTTAAGTAGACGAACAGCAAAAAGTAAATAAAATTCTGGAATCCCAAAAAGAGGAAATTATGTTTGTATTTCAAGTTAGATTAGAATAAAAGAATACCTAAAGACATTATAATCGATTCAGTTCAGTTGATTGTGCTCAGGAAGATGTTAAAGTGAGGCGGCAATATAGAGACGGTTGGCCGACCTCTCTGTAAACCTTCTCCTTTATCTTCTCGTTCCCCTTTGCCACCTTGATTTACTTGACAGTTATCAAGTCCATGAACAAGGAGGTCGCCCGTTTAATTCAATTATACAAAGAAGTCTCATACAATGAAGAATGTTCTGTTTAAATAATAAAAAACTACCAAACATTCTAATCGCGAGTAACATTAATAACATGCTAATTAAAAAAAAAAATATCAAATTAGACAAAAACGCGTATCATTTTGTAAACAACAATTTTTCTAAAAATGTTTCTAATTTTTCATCCCTAATATAATGTTTTAAAGATTAAAGTTGCTCATAAAAAATTATGTATTTAATATAAAGTAAATAGAAACATTAATATATGTATAAGCATTTTTATTGGCCAAATTGAGTGTACACATACGAGGGTCGTTTGAAAAGTCCGTGCAAAGTCAGAGAGATAGCACTACTGGCGCGTATCGAGGTTATGTTTAGTTAGTAGCATCTCTTGGAAGAACACACACCAAGTTTCAGCCAGATCGGTCTATTTCTTTGTGTTTGGCATTCGTTTGAATCGAGGAAGTCGAGTGATTTTCAAAAAATGGACGAAAAAGAATTTCGTGTGTTGATTAAACACTACTTTATGTAAGGCAAAACGCCTCAGGAGACTAAAGAGAAGCTTGATAAACATTATGGTGACTCTGCACCTTCGATTAGAACAGTTTATAAGTGGTTTCAAAATTTTCGGAGTGGCCATATGGTCATAAGTGACGCTGAACGTTCTGGACGCCCTGTTGAGGTTACTACTCCAGAAATCATTGATAAAATCCATGATATGGTGATGGATGACAGAATAGTGAAGGTGCGTGAGATTGTTAGTGCTGTGGGCATCTCGAATGAACGGGTACATAATATTTTGCATCAACATTTGGACGTGACAAAGCTATCCGCAAGATGGGTGCCGCGATTGCTCACGCTTGACCAAAAACGAAATCGTGTGAAGTGTTGCAAGGACGGTTTGCAGCTGTTCCAGAAGAATCCGCAGGACTTTAAGCGTCGTTTCGTCCCTGTGGATGAAACATGGGTACATCACTACACTCCTGAGACCAAAGAACAATCTAAACAATGGGTTACCAAGGGGGAATCTGCGCCAAAAAAGGCGAAGACCGTTCCTTCGGCCGGAAAGATTATGGCGACTGTCTTTTGGGATTCGCAAGGAATAATCCTCATCGACTATCTGGAAAAGGGTAAAACTATTACAGGTGCATATTATTCATCGTTATTGGACCGTTTGAAAACCGAGCTGCAAGAAAAACGCCCACGATTGGCCCACAAAAAAAGTCCTTTTCCATCACGACAACGCGCCAGCTCACACCTCAGCAGTTGTGGTCGCAAAATTAATGGAAATAGGGTTCCAACTCGTTTCGCATCCCCCCTATTCTCCAGACTTGGCTCCCTCGGACTACTATTTGTTCCCCAATATGAAGAAATGGCTGGCGGGAAAAAGATTTTATTCAAACGAGGAGGTGATTGCAGAAACGAATGGCTATTTTTCAGACTTGGACAAATCCTATTATTCGGAAGGGAGCAACAAACTAGAGCAGCGTTGGACGAAGTGTATAAGCCTAAAAGGAGACTATGTTGAAAAATAAAAAAGGTTTACCCCAAAAAATTAAGTAGTTTTTATTTTTGCACGGACTTTTCAAACGACCCTCGTATGTAGCAATAAAATGAATCTCTTGTTCATTTTGTCTGTGTAAATATTTATTTTTATTAAACTGTATTACTGAAACCTTATCTATTGGGGATTTTCGTTGTTTTTTTTTATTTTGTCTGCGCTTACTAATCAATAATCTCATGAGTTTAAAAAATTGGCTAGGCTGATTTTATTTATCTTTAGTATATTTTGTTTTGTGCGTCTAGAAAACATTTTTGGGTGCTTTATGACAATTATTTTACTCAAAATAGTTTAAAATACAGGTTATGTGCTCTCTGCACTGGATCCGTAGATTTATACTTTTTGTTTTTTTAGAATGAGAAAGAAAGAGAGTTAGGAGAGAGAAGATGGTTTCAAAATTTAATTCAAAATTGATCCGTGGTTGTTAACTCACTGAAAATCAGGCGCCATGTTTTTACTCAAACATTAAAAAAGAATGGACGCCGCCTAGTATTGTTGCAAGATTGATGGATACATAATTTTCAATTTTTTTCGCACAAACCTCAAACACGCAACAAAATCACAAAACATTTTGTTAACCAAAAAAAATCTTACGAATTAAGGGAATCAAAATTTTATTTTCTTCGAAATAATCTTCATCGAAAATTCGTTACAATCATAATTCTCCCACCTCTTAACCAGTAGTAAGAAAATTTCAATTTATTCGAGAGTATTCGATAAATGCTCCTTGTAAATAAACCTTGACTTTTATGAAAACGCTATGTTTTTACTATTTTACCTGTCAAAAACGTGGTCAGTAATAGTTACAATATTGGGCGAAGGCCAAAATTGGAACATAAAGTGGACCTGGGGCTATGATAACAAAAATATCTATTAAAAATAATTGTTTTTATATTATATATACGAGGTGTGGCTATTAAATAACGAGACTATTGCTGTAAAACATTTTATTTTAAATTTATACATATTTAGTTATTATCACCTTCAATATACACCCCTCCCCTATCCCTACAACGCTCCATGCGAATTTACCATTGTTCGAAACAGTGCTGGAAGTCATTTTCTCTGAGCTCCTGCATGACGCGTGCCGCTTTTTCTTTCACAGCCCCAACGGACTGTGAAATCGTGTTCCTTTTAATGCAGATTTGACTTTAGGGAACAGATAAAAGTCACATGGGGCCAGGTCAGGCGAATAAGGCGGTTGGCCTCATATATATATATAAAAAAAAGGACCATTAAGCTGTAATTTGAAAACAAAAACCATACAGTCGGTTTTTACTGGGTGACTGTGGAATATTTGTTGAAATAGTTGCTTTGGCCCTAATATTACAGAACATTCCGCACCATAACTTCCTTCTGTTTCCATTTCGTCTTCCTACTTCCTTATTTTAAACCAATTTCACTGAGATTTTCCGGAATTAGTCCCGCTTCTGATTTAAATTAAGATTATAGTTTCACGGATAGCCTGTTTCACAGACCTGAGGCACTCTTAGTTCTGAGCTACTGCTGCAGCAGTCAAGATCATTTCCAAATATATCTCAGCTTGATGAATAACACGTTACCTTAACTTTAAAATTTTTTTGTAAAGTTGTTTATCTCTCAACTGAAAACTTTTTAACTTGATTTAACTGTTGACAAAAAAAAATTAATGGAGTGAATGTTTTCTAAATCTGGATTCAGCTGACAAGTTGGCAAGCCTAAAGCTGAGCGCTGTCTAGTCAAATTTAAATAACTATTTTCAAGTATAATTAATTTACATCACATTTTGTCAAATTTGTTCACAACTATCTGCAAAAGTTTATTAATTTTAATTAAATTCTTTTTTTAAAAAAAAGGGGAACTTATGGTTTGAAGGTATTAGATGGTTCGTTCCATCAAAGTAATAAAATAAATCTCTGAATAAATAAAAATAAATATTTTAAAATAAATAAATAAATATCCAAACTTCACATTTTTCTAATTATGTCTTTATTTTATTAATACTACTTTATGTACTACTGTTTATAATTATTTATCTTCAAATACAGTCATATTAATTTTAATTATACAATTCTTGTATTATTCAAGAGTAATAACAAACTTTTATAAGAAATTTATCCAAAAAAACATTTAAGATAAAGCATTGAATATCCGATTGTTGGTTGGTAGGCCTGGAGAGTGCTCCAGTGAGTCGATGTGGAAAGCTTTCTTCCTCGACTTTGATAAATTAGATAAGTTATAAAATTTACACAGCATTTAGATCTATTTTGTTCCTTCTTATCCTATGAGTGTGTTTTTAAAAAAATATTTTTAATTTAAGGATTTAGCTAGAATTATTTCCTTTTTAATAATAAAAATAATCCCCATGAACATAATTTTTCTATTTTTCATTTTCTAGGATTTGTGGCTTGTACTGCAACCAACCCTATATGGTTTGTAAAGACAAGACTTCAACTAGATCACAGTTCCGGCCAAAGGCTAACCGCTGCTCAGTGTATTAGGAGAATATATAGCCAATCTGTATGTATTTGTATTATTTAATCATCGTAAATCTTGATTTTCTATTATGGTGTTTTGAAAATTGCCTTAAACAAATTAAATTCTTCTCTCTTTTGTTTCTTGCACTGAATACCTCTGCTAATAGAGCACCCATCTATGCTCTGAATTGATTAAATTGTGATCATATTGAAAGAATTAGCGGTATTCTTCTTTAAATCCGCACACCTCTAAAATAATGTCTGTTTTTCAGGCGGGAATTACATCCAGCCATCGATCATTTGTGGACGGAGGCGGATAAAGCAAACATACTTTCTCAAATTTCTTATATATTTACTAATTAAACAAAATCCATAACCAAGACCGGCAAACTACAACAAATCCTTTGCGGTCCGCGCATCTAACTATTTTAATTGTGGCTCCCAGTTTAAAATTTAAAAAAAATGGTAACTATAAGCAGCTACAATCCTCCGACTAAATTAAAAGCCTTAGGGCAACAAAGCAAGATCTAGAGGCGATTAGGAATTATGTGGTCAACTTTGGTGTCCATTGCCGTTTAGTTCTGGCTTCTTTTTTTTTTAAAAAAAAAAGAATTCCTCTTGGGAAAGTATAATTAGTTTTTCCGCATTTTATTGGTAGTTGCAATTTAAATCTGAAATGGCTGTCATACTCGCTAGTTGTCTTCTTTATCATGCATTAAATTTGCAAAATTGACTTTTAAGACTGTTGCGCCATGGATAGATAGATAGATACGTACATATTATTCATTGCGTAAAATTTCACTTTACACGAGACAATCTCTTGTTATCAAGGTTCAATAAGATCAAGGTTGTAACATCTTAAAAAATATTGTTACTTGAATAGAGAAACTACTTAGCATACGTTGTAGGCGTCCTCCAACCCAGAACCGTTGTAGTACAGAAAGGAACCATATGGAAATAGTTACGAAGAGATTATTATCAATATTCCGATTGCTACTGCTTTTTTTAATTTCTCTCTGTGAGACCCACGACTTGGCTACCTGACTATCACTAAAGAATATCCAATAAAATACAGCTGTGGACTAAAAAATTTCTATGTAATAAAACAGATTCGAATCTAGCTAGCTAGTTACCTTTGGATTTTCTCTTTTCTAAGAGCTTCTCTTTCTGACTGAAACGAGAGAACTATGTCCGGAGGTTGATAGTGCACTGAAAGAGCTCAGGATGTGCCACAATGAATAGATCTCCGTAAACTCTACATTAGGAGGCGATATTGTTCTTTTCAGTCGTAAAAACCCCTTCACAATGTGCACAATTTGGGGCGAAAAAAAATCCTTCCTCAATATAAGATAGAAGAGTGAAATAAATTACTGAACAAAAACTGCTCTCATAAATCAAAGGATACTTAAAATTTTCACCTGTTTGCCATGAGGTTTTTTTAAATGTGAATTGATGAAATTTTAATGAATTTATTCACAAAGTCAAAAATTAATGTCTTTTAGAATGGCATTCTTAGTTATGTGGACTTTCTTTTTTTTCTGTAATTATTAAATCTTTAAGAAGTATTAAGTACCAGCTGACACTCGTTTAACTCATCATCACTTATCAGCATACAGAAAGGCTCCTGTATCTAAATTGTCTTACATTGTTCAGTCTTAATTTGGATAATAAAAAAGTAAACCAATCATTTTCGTCAAATCAAATTTGGAACTGACTAGATAAAATCTATTTATTTACATATTTATATATAAATGTGAATAAGACAAATCATTCAAATTTACAGAAAATTTCAATCAAATGATCAACCATTAATCAATAATTTTATCAAGTGCTCTTAAGTAGGTACCTACCACTTGGTTGGAATTGCTGCTCTAGAGTGGCTGAAATTTTAAGAAGCATGCTCGTATAGTATATATTTTCATTAATAGTTAATAATGTATTTATTTACTCAGCTTTTCTTCTGAAAGGATCTGACAAAATCCAAAACATAGGTTGGCTTTTCTTATTTACTGTAAACCTTACATTACAATATCATTTTCATTGTTAAATTATAAATTTTAAAATAATTAATTATTTGTTTTATTTGTTTCAGGGTATTTTAGGTTTTTATAAAGGAATTACAGCATCCTATTGGGGTATATCTGAAACTGTAATACACTTTGTTATATATGAAGCAATAAAAGCTGAATTAATAAAACTAAGATCAGCTGGAAATGAAACATCAAGATCAGTTGAAGAAAAAACTTCAAGAGATTTTATCGAATTTATGATGGCTGGAGCTGTTTCAAAAACTGTAGCATCTTGTTTAGCCTACCCACACGGTTAGCCTCTATAGTTATGTAAATTATTAGTTAAGGTTATTATGGTAAGGTTACATTTGTTGTGGTCTAACTTTACTGCGGGTAAAATTTCCCTTGGAATTGGTGTTGGTAAACAGAATATGTTGTGTGTAAGGGGAATGAGTTTCTTATTGATTACGTTGAGTTCAGGCTTAATTCATAGTATGTGCTAAAGTTTAGATTGCTCTAAATGTTCGAACATTTTTTTCATCTCTTGAAGATATGAATAGAATCACCGAATTCTTCGCCATCGAGCTTCCCTAGTTTAAAATAAAAATAAAAGGAAAATGATTTGAAGCCATAAAAGATAAGTCGCCGAAATTTTAGGGAAGCCTTGTGGGACTGCATTCCATCAATGAAAACACTCATGTGAAAAGTGCCTCGTAGAAAAATGGCAACTACTTTAAAGATCAATTGCTTTGTAAGTTTTTAAAACAGAAAATTAAGTACGTCATTAAATGAATAGTCAGCAAAAATGAATGTGTATGTTAATTCCTCCAAAAGTTCCGGATATTAACGCATGCCAGTCAGGCATTCATGAAGAAGATTATGCCACTTTCTTTTTTTTACTTTTAATAACGTTTTCTTTTTGTTTGTTTTTTGTTAGAGGTTGCAAGGACCAGATTAAGAGAAGAGGGTAATAAATACCACAGGTTTTGGCAGACGTTAAACTTAGTATATAAAGAAGAAGGTTTTAAGGGTGTTTACAGAGGATTATCAACACAGTTAGTAAGACAGATACCCAATACAGCGATTATGATGTCAACATATGAGGCTGTTGTCTATATACTTACTAGTTACTTCAATTCAAATACCCATTTTTATGAAGAGCCTAATAGGTAAAATATTATTGTTAAGTATTCATCATATGTATGTGTATTACTTACCTGCTTATTGCTTGCTTTTCAATATTCCCTTTTATCAAATAAAACAAACATTTTTTTTTACAAGAAAAAAAATTGATTTTGATAATTTTTTCCAGGATTATTCAAAATAAGGCTTAGCAAACTAAATCACAAACTTAAGGCAAAAGCAGCACATATTTTTATGTATTTATATAAAAAAAATATAAAACATAACATTATTTACAATACTTTTATATGCTCGCTTAGTTTCTAACTTGCACATAACAGACAATTTTTTGTCTTAATATTTTCATAAAATGGGGAAAATTGTTGACGATTCTCATGACGATATAAAAGTAAATTTACAGTTATATTTTATTAGTCATTGTGTTACGGTATCTTTTAATTGGCCTTTTTTAGTTAGTTTTTTTCTTGAAAAAAAATTTACAAGAGAAAAAAGGAGCAACGCAAATTTCTACAAATTTGTGAAAATTAGTCATTTAAATAATATAGCTAGTTGTGTAAATATGTAAAATATTGACTATTTTATTTGAATAATTGTGATATCCTTGATTTAGTGGTTAAAATCTAAAACTTAAAAAAAAATATACCTTTAGTAATTTTGTACACTATTTAAAATATTTTATAAGATGCCTGACATTTTCCAATGTCACTATCACTTGTTGAATGTATTTTTTGATTAAACAAAAATAAGATAATAATTTTGTAAAAATAAACAAAGGTACCTTTTTAAGGAAGTCATCTAAACTTGTAATTTCTTTCTTTCAGTTATTTTGATTACAATTAACAGAATATATGTTTGATTTGTTATAAGAAAGATCAGTGATGTTTAATTTTTTTGTTTTAATGTTAGCGCAGATTTGTTGTTAGTCAGTATTGGACATTTATTGTGAAAATCCGTCTACAGCACTGAAATGAATCACATGTACACCATTTTCACAGCCTTAGTCATTGTAGGAAAATTATGAATTTGTTTTCCTTACCTCTATATTCTAAATTACTTAACTATCAAGCGAATCTGCAACTATTTGGCAATTTTAGTGGAAAAACAAAAAAAAACAGTAAATTCAAATTAAAAGCATTAATTTATCAAAGCTTTGAAGGCTTTATTATATCTTATTTTGTTTTCTCTGTCATAATGTTATTTATTACTTTCCTTTGAACTAGAAAAAAGACTGCTTAATTGTTAGTACCTTAATGTCCAGCGTATTGTGTAAATACGTTGTTGAATTCATGTTGCAATACATACTTATATAAATTGAAGATGTTTCGTTATTTCAAAATTTCCTTAACAAAATTCTTGAGTTATTAAAATATCCGTTATATATTCTCAGAAAAATAAGCAACTTACTCCCGAATTAAAGTAGGGAAGTAATCCAATCTAACAATTGTTTCAAATTTTCAGAAACTTAACATAGATCTGTAGAAAAAGAAGATAATATCTGAAAGCGTTCTTAAAACATGTTCCGATTGCTAGAACTTTTACTAGCAAATTTGCTGCATTTATTAATTACAAAATATTTTAAAAATTTCAAAGAGTATCGAATCAATTGTGATGTAGTATATTAACAAATTTAAACAGCAATCACATAAATGTATCTTATTGGCAATTTTCGTTTACTTTGAGGTCATCGCCATCCCAACATATTTAAAAGCCTCCTTTTGCGGACGTATCGCCAAGAATGTAAGCCTTATATAGATATGTTAGTTGTTCGGCAAATACAAATAGTAGAACCGTGTTCGGTGCAATTCGAAAGTAGTATGGACCAAAACCTTTCCAAAGTGATGGAATACCCTCTTTTTTTAACGTTTTCGCCCAAACATCCACCATACTGCTGTATTCAGGGACTCCGTTAATTGTCTTCATTGTCTGCATCCTGGTGAGTTGTATTTTTTATTTTAATTTTAAGCTATGGAAAGTAATAATGATGAATAAAAAAACTCTAATATTTACCTTGTCTTCGCTACGTCAAATGGTGTTGTAATGAATGCATAAACAAAACCAGATATTACACTAGAGGTGAAATGGCAACCAAGTCCGTCTTTAAAATATTCTATAAAAATTGATAGGAGGTTTCCTTTAATTATCAACTCAATTCAATTGTGAATGAAATATGAGATATATTTTTTTAAGCAGGTTGACCTAAGAAAATCAATTCAATTTTTTAAAAAAGAAATGCTTATTTAAGTTTTCCCTATACCTTTATCCAATAAATAATGTTTTGCTTGAACGTATGAGACAAGCTGTGTAGCGGTTCCAATCGTAGCTCGCAGCACAGTCGGCGTTACGCCGGTCCATAAACCTGGAACACCTTCTTCACGAGTAATCCTAATTAGAGCGTCAAAAACGTGTTTGTACTTCCTCTGTTCATTATCCGGGAGTCTACGATCAGCAGTCATACGAACTAGAACCACCTTATAAAGCGGTATTAATCAGGATTCTTGGATCTTTTAATCATCACATTTTATATTATTTTACGATTATTTCTTAAGAAAGAGTAAGAGCTAGCATATGAAATCATTGCTACAACCCTTAAGAAAATTGATGAATTACCTACCATTGCCAAGAAAATTGTTGAACTTTCAGGAACTGAAACTGAACAGGATTACAGGTTTGAGGAGCCTTGAGTTTATGTAGAAGGTACTGAACATTTCCCTTCACTCTAACAATTGATCGTAAAATGATGCTTTAACACAGCATTTCTTCTCTACCAAGATTTCAGTCAAAATCCATCAAAGATTCGTTATAATTAGTTTTTCCAGGTGTGTTTTTTGTCCTGTCGTTAACAACCGAGGTCCACTGCATGTGTTGAACGAATGCGCAGTCTTTGTCAAATTACCTAGACCTAACACAAAACCTCATTCATCCCGCCATTTATAGTACTCACAATAATATGTGCTCTAATTGAGATAAACGAAAGAAAAATTAGGAACATCCAGCTAGTTTAGACAAAAAAAGAGGTGTTTTGAGGCAAAAGCAACGGATATTTAGGTCCCTACTAAATGTTACAACTGGAGTAGACCTTTTTTCTTTTCACTCATTGCAAAAAACGCAGGAAAACTTATACTAAGTGGGCTATAAGCCATGCAATTTCCTATTATTATAAATTTTGTATTTTGTATTACTTTTTTATTATAAAAATAAAGGATTAATATTATTATACTAAGTGATGCAACTAAAGTCGATCTTTTTCTTTTCACTCATTGCAAGAAACCTAAGAAATATTAGGAACTTCCCTATAGTTAGGGCAGAAAAAAGGTGTTTGATGGTAATGCCCACAGTTATCTATATCTGTACTAAATTCTACATCTAGGAAATCTATGAAAATCAAGGAAATCTTCCTAGAAAATCAAGATTTTCCTTCTATGTTACATCTAATGCAGTCCATTTTCTATTAACTTATTGCGAAAATGAATGAAAAATTTGGGTTCATCAGCTATATTGGCCATAAAAATGGTAATGTGGTTGGGACAACGGCTATTCTGGCCAATACTAAATGCTACAACCAGAGTTCACCTTATTCTTATCATTCATTACGAAAAACGAGAAAATTTCGCAAGTTTGGTCAGAAAGTGGGTGTTTTGCTGTAAGGACAACGGCTAATCTGCCCAGTAAACATTTTACAACTAAAAATGACCTTTTTTATTCTCTCATACCGAAAAACGAAGGAGAAACTAGGGTACATCAGATATTTTCGCCAGAAAAAGGGTGTTTTGTTGTAAGAACCATGGTTATTTAGGCCAGTACTAATTGTTGCAACTAGGGTGGACCTTTTTCTTTAATCTCATTCGAAAAACCGAAGAAATGTTAGAACTTGACGCTAGTTTCGACAAAAAAAAGGGTGTTTCATTAATGACAACTGTTATTTAAGCCAGTAATTAATGTTACAACTGGGGCTGACTTCTTGCGAGCTTTTGCTATATATCAATAGTAGCTTCAAAAAAAAAAAAAAATAATAATAAAAATAAAACAAGAATTTCTAATTAACAAACCTGCTTCTATTCTTTTAGAGAATTATTCTAAATTACACAAAACGTCAAAGAGCGGTATTATTTCCATTGAGGTGATTTAGTTGGACACCTCATCAATGTTCAACTCTTATTTTTTTAAAAACCTAAATAAACTCATAGGATTTAGGACAAAAAAAAATATATTATTACTACTTACATCCGTTGGGGTAGCGACGAATGATGCAACACATCCGGCGAATAACCCGGAAGCAACTTGACCTGTAAATCCTCCCATTCCTTTCCTGTGGATATCCAACAAATTTTAACTTAATATTTCTCACATTTTATTGTTTTCTCCTAAAATTTATCTTTTTGTGCAGTAAAAGTAAATTTGTACGATCCTATTTGAAAAATGTTCACACTTCATTTCCAGATCCACTAAGACCTCTGAGATCTGCGCCTCCTCGAAAGCTGATGGAAAAAGATGCTGATTTTTAAAAGATGAAAATCAGATAAGAGGCTCAGTTTCGGTAGTTCAATTCTGGAGAAGAAGTCCATCCAAGAAATTTATGGTCTGTAAAAGAAGCCTAACATGATCAACATCGTTAAACTGAGAGAAGACGCCATCGGACAGGACATATGTGATCAAAATGGACGAATCCCAAAAAAGAAAATGCCAAAAAAAGAACGGCTGTTTGGAACAGGCAACTTCGACGTTCGAAGTTAAGATGTCTGGATGGTGTGGTGGAGGATGCCAGAAGGTCGAATAAATTAAAGTGAAATAATATTTCTTGATGCAGGGCTTAACGTTTAATACCAATTAGGTGTCGTGGGTGTGGTGGAAGCACATTTGTACTATTTACATTCTTCTAAAAATATATTTAAAAACTCGTTTTATTTTATGCAACAAAAGTTTCGGCGGTTGCCCTCCATCAGAGGATGATATGATTCGGAAGTGTTATGTGTGAAGAGTATGATTAAAAGAGTGAAGTTGGAAACGTGGTTGGCTAATAAATCAGAGGTTCAATTCAACTGTGCAATCCTTAGATTTTTTCTCTATCTAGGAACTTCTGCAGCTTAGTGTACGATAGACAATTGCTGTCAATAATGAAAGAACGTTATCTTGAGGCCGGTAGTGGACTAAAAATGCTCTTGGAGCCAGAGGTCTTGTATTTTGATGTGACTTGAATTAAATATATGTTACAGGTAATTCCTCTAAGGGCAAAGATCTGTAACCTTCTCCACAGGCATTTTAGATTGCATTGTAAAACCCATCTGGGCGTATGGAATAGAGCTGTGGGGTTCAACCAAACGCTCCAATCTTCAAAGGATTCAATCTCTACAATCTAAAATTCTTCGAACTATTGTAAACGCTCCTTTTTATGTCTCCAACCTGACTATACACACTGACCTTAACATTCCTTTTGTCACACAAGTCGCTAAAACAAGATACAAAAAACTCCACTTCAGCCTGCAATCTCATATAAATCCTCTAGCTAAAAATCTTTCTTCTAGAACTCTTCCTGACAACCCGACAAGACGCCTTAAGAGACAGTGGCCTCGTGATCTCCTCTCAAGTGAAGAGAGCGACTAATAGCCTGTTTTGGAGTGTTACCACTGGGTAACTTCTCCACTCGTATTCTTCTGTTATTTGTTGTTACCCTGTTATCACTGTTACTTATAGCGCTAACGCGCTGATTGTAGCAAAAATAAACGCAAAAAAAAAAAAAAAAGATTGAACAGACAGAGGAAAGCCTGCAGGTCTCTCAGGAAGAGGATGAAACGGCTATTCTCATGTTGTTTAAATGTGGAGGGCTGTTTTAACTCAGGGTTCAGCTCTTTGAAGAAGAAAAATCCACGCCTTTATATTTTGGCTAAGAGCCTCTCACCAGACTCTTAGTACTGAAGGGATACTCAAATTAGTAGGTGTCGTAGTGGCTTAGGCTTTCTGAACAAACCTCGTAGAATCCAATCTAATCTGTCAAAAATCGGCACAACAATGTCTTTTTTTTAAATAAGTCAGTCAGTGTTCTGTACTATGTAATAATTAACATATGTGGTATTTCTGTCTGGTGACTCAATGTTTTCTGCAACTCATGATTATATACATAATTTGATTCAAAATCGGATTTATTTTAATTTCGAACATATGTTTAGAACTTAACCAATTAATTCAAATTAGTATACTACCGAATATTTTTGTACAAACGCTTTGATTACCTAATCTACTTTCTTTTCTATAATTATTGTAACAACTGAAGTACTTAGGAAGAAATTTAAACTGTTAATGATAAAAATTTCATTTTATACTCACGCCTCTAAATTTTCATTAGCAATTTGAAAAATACCCAATCGAGTCATTGTATATGCAATTTGTCTAGCAATATTCGCTGTGAAACCATCATATAAAGCGACAAAACCTTCTTTTTGTACGATGTTCTTGATTGCATGCAATGCAGTTTTATGATCTCTCTGTTTCCCACCCTCCCCACTCAGCTGCATTCGATTTTTAATTACATCTATTGGTTGGCAAAATACAACAGCTCCACAACTACAACAAATATTTTAGGATTTCAATTCAGTTAATTCTATATAAACAGCAATCACTTTACTTACGCTGCAAGACCACTGATCACGAATTTTGCATAGTTTGGCAGTTTCGCTACACTATCATCTCGAGATTTGGACATGGCTTAAATTTATGATCGACTAAAACACAATGTCGAATTTCAAATGAAAAATACTTTAAAAAATAATTATTATTTGTTGGTTATTTATTTACAAATTAAACATATGGTTTCAGCTCACGTAGAGCTTCGTACAGAGATAAGTGTTAACAGATAGGTAATAAAAAATAGGTAAATAAATAGTGTTCAGATTTTCTGCTGTAATTGAGGATGTTGCCTTCTAGAATGTGTTAACGATATGTGATGGTTTTTTTTTGTCATTTAAGATATGGCATTGTGAAAGTTTGATATAATAAGTTCTGGTGTATGTTTGTTAGTGATCTGATATACCAGGAAGCATTTATTGTGCTTAATTTAAAAAATTTGTAGAGTTTGCTTCTTGTGTGTTATCTAAGCTGAAGAGAAGTATCTTTTAAATATTTTTAAAAGGCTGTTCAGAGAGAATGGATCCCACTTTTGACGTAATGGTTGCGTTCGGTCACCGTAGTGGGAGAAGAAGATATACACTTCTTAAATGGCTGATGGGACTAGAGAAATACAGGTATTACTAGAAGGCGTCATTGTTTTAGGCCAAGATAAATTTAAATTGAAGAGGCCTTTTCTGGGACAAGTTTTCTGGACGGATTTAATTTTTCAGCGCCTCTAACAAAGAAATAAGAAATAACTATAAATTTATGTTTATTAAAAAAATGCACAACCTTAAATCAAGTATTAACATGGAAACATACTTTACATTAAAACATAACAGTGCTTAATTAACAATAGTAGTAGTTATTTAGAACTCATGAAGAGAAAGAGAGCTAAAAGATGACAGATAATTTCTTTTTAGAAGAGAAACAATTTATTAGTGTCCCTAGCCTGCTCCAATGTAGCGTACATCTTTTTTTATTTGCAAGTTTAAGACAATTAATAGACATTAAGTACCCACAATAATTAATCTTTGTTTATGTATCATTTTGTTAATTATATACATCAGCAATTTCCAATTGCAGCTGTTTTAAACCAAAAATAAGAGCATTTTACAAACTAAACTAATTAATGATTAAAATTTACAAAACATTAAGGCTGTCATAGTAAAATTTATAGAAATGTTAAAGGGTAAAGATTTGCTCAGTTTTCTCCTTTACCTACAATCAAAAAGAGAAAATTTTAAACGAAATTTTGTAATTAATTCAATAAATAAAAATATATTAAATTACATGGATTTAATTATCAAAAACTTAGAATTTACAGTAAAATAAGTGTGTCTTCACTCCAATTTTTCTTTCTGTTTTGAGAATCTGCCCAATTTTCGATATCAAGCATATCCACTGAAAATATCATTAATAAGGCCCTTGAGTCCACATAATGAGGTTTTTAGAATGACATTTTAGCTCTAAAACTAAAACTCGCAGGTTCGTTGGATTTTATATTTCTTCTGAGTACCCAAAAGATACCCTGAAAGCAAATAATATAGTGAATAAGAAAATACCACTTTACAGATTGTACTTTACTTCTATTAGAAATTTTCGATCCACGCATACATTCATTATGTTCCAAAAGTCTACAACTATTATCGCAATTTTTCTAGAAAAATTGATTTAAAAAGAATTTTAGGCATTTGGGTGGAAGGTCGGGAGTAATCTTTCCTCTAAAATGTATCACTGACAGAAAAGTGTTAAGAAGTGCTAACTTAACCACAAATTCGAAAGGTTCAAAACTAAAAAAACTGAACCTTGGGTTTTGTAGAAAGTTGTGTACTTTTAAACCAGATTTTTAAAAAAAATAGAAAGGTAGTAAAATTGAACTCCCTTAAAGTATCTTAAAGGGCTATCATTGATGCATAGCCTTGGTTGAAGGAGGGGATAAGAGGGATTATCCCTTATGGAAATTTTGATGGTTTTTTTGATTCACTAAAACTTACAATTTCTTTGATGAAATTTTGTTTTATCGATATTTTCCAACCAAAAATAGGCTTGCTCATGAATAACTCATGTTTTTATAAAGGTGGTAATCTATGAGTAATAAACAAGCGGAAATTACTTTTAAAGATGCATGCAATTTATAGGTTAGCAATTGAATATTCCAACAGTAGATTTGCTTAGAGAAATTGCTAAACTCGGATGCCGAATTCGAATTCTGCTGGCTCGCTTAGAATTATCTTTCCGATTTGCTCTTATATTTATCTGGTAATGATTAATAATCAGCGAAAAACTATCCAAAAGACGACAGAGCAGTGAGAAAGCTCCGGGCAAATTAACATTAAATCCATATAAATTTATTATTTTTATTTCATTTGCAGAGTCGCCATCAAATTGTTCAAAAACTGTATACACATTTTTAATAAGCGAAAATAAAACCGAAGAAAGGTTGCATTTTTACTTTTGGTTACAACTTTTGATACTAAAAGTAAAGCTGTTTTTAATAATCTTTAGATTAAAAGAAAAAATAATACGATGGAAGCTATTGCTCTCTTTTCTTAATTTATTGGAGCCAGACTGAAACATTTAAATATTATTTTGCCTTTAATTATCCTATTACTAATTAAATGAAAAAACAGTTTTACATATAGCACTATTTCGTTAATTTGTTAGCGAATTAACCTTATTTGAACCATAAATTTTGAAAAATATATGTACAACTTCTATAAAATCATACTTTTATCTTACTAGGCCAATTTTATTCTTATTACTTTTTATTATTTTTCTTTATTATATTTTCAAATGTAATATTTATAATATTTACATGAGCATTAGTTGCCGAATACTTTTTTATATTTATATTATCGTTATTTTGATAATAAACTGTTTATTGTTCTCCCTTTATTTCTGTACCTAGTTTTAGGCAAAGTACAAAAAGCTGATATGTTTTCTGAAATGATATGGAATTTCTGCCTCTTGCAGACCTAGTAAACATAAAATTTTAGTATCCAGAATTACTTTTTTCTTTCTTTAAATATTAAAAAGTAAGACATTTTTTGATAATATGTTGAATTATAAGCCAATAGAAAAGAAAGAAATCGATTTAAGTACTTACATACATATGTATTATATTATAAAAAAAAAATGCTGTTTTAAGTTTTTTCAATCAAATAATTGTGGGCTAATTTGGATAAAGTAGCTTCTCAAAAATACATAGTCCTGATTACAAAACTTTGAATAAATATCAGAAATCACAGTGTACCCAATTTTAAACAATGATGTAAAGGCTTAGTAAATACCGAATTATTTTTGTTAATATTTTTTTTTTTCAGTAATTAGTCCCGATTGTACATAGTCCAGTATCTATAATTTTTCTATAAACACTGTACAATGGAAAATGGTACAAGTTACATAAAAAGTAATATAAGAATACAATAATAACGTAAAGCCTTAACAGTCCAACCGTGAAAATGTAAAAATACAATCACCGATCTGAATGAATGCACATGAACCATTTTCCATTGAGCATCTCAAGAAGTATAACCTATGCACTTACCAGATTGCATGTATTAAATTAATTTATAAATAAATAATTTAATCAATAATTAATAAATATAAATAAGGAGATTAAATTTTTAAATAATTTAACTTGTACATTTAATAAACAAAAAAAACTTTAGGAACCTTGGTGCATTAAGATTATAAGTAATAATAAAATAATATGGTGAACTATTTAGAAGATAAAAAACTAAAAGAAATTTATAACGAAACATGATTTCTTAAATTTTTAAATGAATAACAGTAAAACTAGACAAAACATTATTGATTTTCAATCTTATAAGTACAAATAATAATTTTACATAATATTAATTTAATTTATTTTCCTTAAAATAAATTAACACTTTATTATTTCAAGATCTTTTACAACACTGAGAAGCGCATGAATCGGCTGACAGGTCAGTGTTTGTGCACTCTACATTTTTGTTCGATTTACAAAAGGAACATGAGAGCACAATATATCTAGACAGCTTCATTGAGAGCACAAATTAAAAATTTATTATTGTTCAGAGTAAAGTACATGAAATTCATTAGTTAATACAGGATCATGATACAATAGACCCAATTCAAAATCCATAAATTTAAGAAAATCATCTGCAATATTTAACCTCAGCATTCCGAAAGAATATTTTCGATTCGACTAATTGACTGATAAGCTAAGTTCAATGATCATATTACCTTTACTGTATCATTCCTATAACCGCTTGAAAACAACTGAGATGAAAGAGATATCGTTCTGCTTCTTTCACCTCGACACTCAAACAAAATTTTAACTGGATATCTAAGAGACATCTGTGAAAACATATATCAGTACGTTTGTTAGTTGTAACACATTAGACTGCCTATAATAAGTTTGTTTCTTCAAGGAATATGAGTAGAGATTAATTTCAGAAACGAAATATACCAGATTAGATGGTTTTAATTACTAAATATAAAGAGTCATTAGCGATGTGAGGTTGAAAAGATATTGACATTCTGATTCCGTAGAATAATTATTATGAATTAGGAATTCATTTAATGGCGCTCATGATCGTAGCTGTTACGCGATAAAAAACAAACAAACAAAAATTACCATGTTTTCTTGTGAATATTCGGTAACGACTTAAGTTCGGATCAGAGAATGTGTTCCAGGTGAAACACAACTAGGAAAATCGTGAGGCTTTTTAAGATCAACAAGAGAAAATTTCAAGTACTTTATCTCTAAGAGAGAGTGGCTATTTAGAACAAAAAATTGAAGAAAACATCGGAATCTCAGGCAAACAATTCAGACTATAATAGAAAATATTCACAATAAAATAGAAATCAGCTAGCAAACGAAGATGGCATCTACATGTAATATTTCTACCTAATCGCTCTTTAACCAGCGTATCGTGAACTTAAATTCTAAACAGAAAGTAGAATATTTAAAAGAAGACGAAGGAAAGTCAATATAAAATTGTAAGATTTGTTAGAAGAATTAATTAGAGAAGTGGAATGAGAACTGACATGATGGTCGCATAAACATAAATGCTCATTGCAGAGAGTTAAGAAAATAACCATACGGCGGTGCCTCTTTTAAAAGTAAATATTGATGGAAGAAGATTTTTAAGTTTTTTCAGGTATTTATCACTAAGCTTTGTTACATTCATGTCACTCAGAAGTTGTACAGAAAGCTTGTACACCATCGTGAAAACCGAGAGCTAAGACATGGTGCTCATAAAACAAAATTAAACGTCGGATACTTCGCTTTAAATAAAAAAAATTCACGCCTTAAATAATAAAAGAAGAACAGTAACGTATTAGACTTGAGAGAATTGTAATTATCATATTAACACTTTTACGTTTGAGGTACTTTCATTAAGATGTACGACTCATTTTTTTGAAATAATTTTATATAATTTTTAAATAATTTCTTAAAATGATAATCGAAAATATTATTATTAAACATGCTGGAAGCACAGAACGGGTTTGAAATTAATTTTTTCCTAGAACTGATTAAATGCCAATTCTTATTATTTTTATTAGATTTTATTTGAAAAATTGATTTTGATTTCAAATAGATTTACTAGACTAGATAACTGCTTTCTAAACAAACTAATTTATCTGTTTTTCCAAATTTTAAAAACATTTGTCGCATATCCCATACGTGCACTTTCGAGAAAATTGCATTTAAATAAAGTTTGTAAATTGAATTTTCGTAATTTTGCTTCTAATAACGTTTAGAATTGGCACAGTTATTAATTTGAAAAAATATACGTTTTATTTCAAATAAAAGGTTTTTTTTTTCTTTTTTAATTAAAGAGTAAGCTAAAAATGTTATAGAAAACATCCTTAAGTTTCAGATAAAAATAATATCCGGAATCGTAACTTGCGATAAATTTGAGGTTCCTCGTCAACAAATCGGAAGTGTTACCATGCAAACCTTTTTAAGGATATCTGAGAAAGTACCTAAATCTTAGGAGGAATATAAGTTTCCCTAACAGACTCCAGTTAACAACATCTGAAATAACATCCAAAGTTATTTCGCATTTTTTAAAATAAATAGCTAAAAGTAGTTTCAAACTTTGCATTACGAATTGGATGAATCACAAGGTGCGTTTATGAACTATCAATTTTTATCAGAACCAAGTGGTATACCTGCCTAAAATTATTAATGCTCATATGCTTTTAATATTAATATTCACATAATAGAGGCAACTGTTTCGAGTTTAGCAGAGGCATTCACATTTAAATGTCCCAGAAGACTATCAAATGCTGTTCCGAAGGATCCGACTATATTTACGAGGATTATCTAGGATGCTGGTTAAATCTGACAAACCTTGGGCAAATACTGATCCTTCTCCAACAATCTTCTGAAAGTCAGAATGACTGATTTTCTTCAGGCCTTCTTACAGGCCACGAGTCCTGAATATCCTCAACGGCTCATCTCAATTATTAGCCACGGTCAATTCCGACAATCAATCACATAATAGAGTATTAGAAAGAAAGGATTCGGAAAGAACAATAATGGATAAAAAATAAAACCGAAATGAATAATAATGCTAAACATAACAAAATATTAAAATCCTGAAAGCATCTAATTAATTAATATTATGTCTTTAACGAAAATTATGCATAAAAAAGTCCTAGCTGTTAAGATTATGTACGAAAATTTAACTTACTAATGAAGTTAAAGAGGCTTGTCAAGAATTAAGTAACGTTAACAACGTTCAGAAAAGCAAGAGACTAAAGATGCCATTAAAAATAAATTAAAAGATTACTTATTTATCGAATTTTTACAATGATAACAAAAAGAATTAATTATAATTCTAATGAGGCCATAACAAACTTTTGATTTAAGGACGGCCTCTTGTTTCGTTGGTTTTTTTTTTACAAAACAGTTTGTACATAAAAGTAAGTTATGTAATGCCCTCTCTAAAAATAAATAATAACAAAATTAAATCTCCATGTCCAAATTTCTAAATAGTCTAAACCTCTCATATTAAGATCAAGATGAGCAATAAATGCCTTATTCGAACATGTCCATGTTTGCAATAAATATTTCAAAAGAAACAAGTCGTTACATTACTAAGAAAACGCCGTATAATAAAATGATGCATTATAAACTAAATCCGTTCAGTTTTCTTTTCTATATATATATTTTTTAATTATTATTTCAGCCGTTGAGTTACATTAGCAAGTGCGACAGCGAAAGCTTGGACAGCTGAGAATGGATATTGAAAGTCGAGTGTGTAAGCATTTCCATCTATTCTGCCAAATTGCATCACCTGAAAATAATTTATCAATCAAAGAAAAATTCAACTTTTTTTGTGGAAAAAATGTATCTAACTTATTTTTATTATTTTTTTTTTTTTTTAAAGTAAGCTTCGCTGGAGAAAAAAATAATAGACCTGTTTTCCACGGAATTCTACTTGAAAATTTTTTGCAGATTCTTGTGTTACACGTCCACCAAAATCTAATTGATACACCTGACTGCTTTCATTCCACATTGGCGCTTTGTTATGCATTATAAATTCTTTTCTTTTAGCTGTTATTTCAATCTAGACAATAAAAACTTTACATGAATATCTATAATCATTAATCGAAACATTGTTTTTAACTTGGTTACACACTTACCTTATTACGAAGCTGAGCTTTTTGAAAGCTTTCCAAATCCTGGTATCCATCAGAATCTGTTCTACGACTACGCAATCTACGCGGTAAAAGTGGTGAATTCATTATACGAGCCCTGCAAATTGATTTACTGTAAGAACTTTCCAGTATAGAAAGTTATTTAATAATCTTTTTTTTTAAAGAATTGTAATCACATCAATAAATTATTATTGTAGTTTATAGCACATAGTTTTAACATGGATTTGGCTCAATAGCTTCTCTAATAAACGGATTCCGTGAAGTACGTAACGATGAAGAATTTGTCACAAAGAATTGGCTTCTCTCAATCTCTTTGGAAATCTGTCAGGTTTTTCATTTGCCAGAAGAGGAAGACAACTGAGAGAATTTTAGGCAAACCTTGAATGACTATGAAAGATACCTGTGAACCCTAGATTACCATGGATTATTTATTCGACGAAAAACTAAGAAAAGCGCTAGCTCCAAAGAAACTTCATTTGCATCGCTCGTCTATCTATATAATGTTAATAATTAATAATTCGAGCTGGAAATAGAAGATCTTATTTTGCCGTCACACGTCTTTATCATATCATATTAAGTGAGCTAGCTGCTATGGTAGACATGGTTAAAATGTTAGAAATAAGATTCATAAGGCAATGCAACTTTCAATCCGATTCAAAGCATATCTCTTGAGAGGCCTATTGAACCTGGACTGTAAATCAGAAGATTTTATTGGTACATCCAAGTCTTCATGTTTACGTCAGGTCCAGTGGCTAAAAAAAAATGAACAGAGAGGAAATGTGTTCCATGTCGCAACGCTTAGTAGATCTTCAGTAAAGGAAAGGGAAATAGAGATGGATGGGAATACCTAAAGAAAGTAGAAGCTTGCCACAGAGAAAATAAAGCCCTAATTTGGAACTGGAAAGAGTGGAAGGACAAATGAAACTTTTGGAAAGAAAAGAAGCTGAGATTCAGGTTACACCTGGAAGGAATTGAAAAACAGATTATGGGAAGGTAGAATGCACTCTGAATGACCTATTTGCCTTACATACTTTTGCTTTGGAGCAAAAAAAATGAAAAAAATTAATAAATAAAACAGATGTATTTATCATGCAACAGGTGCTTTCCATTCAGTCAAATATGTAGAGATAATTGCCTGAAAAATCAAGGGTTGAAGAGATTTCGACTCATATTCTGATAAATAATAAAAAATCCTTTTTTTTTAGTGGAATCATAATAGTAAATAGAAGCTGTTAATTTTCTTCCAAATATTTTTTATTTTGCTAATGTTTTACTTACCTGATTGGTGAAGATGCATTGTTCCTTTTCTTTTTAGAAAGTGCAGGACTAGCTGGCGAAGAACTCGGTGGTGGATGTATAATATGATTTGTACCAGTACCGGCAATACCTTTATCCATATCTGAAGAATCAAGCGATCGCGACTTGCCAGCATGTGTTAATTTCACGGGTTTGTTCTGTCTAACCAACACCAAGCGATTGTTAGAGCCACCCTCCACTAGGTCTAAGTAGCCAACAGAACAGCTACGAACCACACCGCGTCTTGCAGCTGTCAACTCCTCACTACCAACACTCCCACCACCAATACCCAAACCTCCACCACAATTCTCATTAGCACCATTTTGAACTGTACTACACTCACAATCTCTCAGCATTGAACGAGTCATGAACCATTCGGCTGCACGAGACTTTCCATTGTCGTTGTTGCCTTGATATCCTGAAAGAGCCACATACCATTAAGAGATATGAAACCAAATATTCTATAATAAGTTTATTCATTGCTAATTATGTGCAAATGATTTCAACTGGTGAAAAAACTAAAAATTTAAGAAGAAAGTTATGGAAAAAAGCTCCTGTTAGTTAAAGTAATTAATTAAATTTTTGGTAGGTTTTATTCGATAACGTAATCGGATTTTATAGTGCATTGTACTAGATAAAACAATCCGGACATAAAGCACTGAAATTCTGCTAATCCGAAGATTACAAAACACTGCAAAGCACGAGGTTAACTGACTTTAAAAGAAAAAGAATAATCGGAAGGTATCTTTTTCAGAGGAATAGTGTGTTCCAAGGAGTCTGATGAGAAGGGTAAAAGCAGCTTCTGAAGATTAAAGTGACTTATCCAAAAATATGATTAGTAAAATTAAAACCCTTGAAACATAACAAATAAACAAAAGGCATCACACAATTGAAATCCAATTAAGTTTGCGGCAATAACAGTGTTTAATTTTTAAATTTTTGAAGATCAAACATGAAAAACAAACTTTTATTTAAAAAATAAAACAAACCAGCAGTTCCTCTACATCTGGCTCTGAGTGGTGCCACAGCTACGGCTCCGCCTTCATCTAAACTTCCGCCTCCACTACATCCTCTGCCGTTCTCTTCATCGTCGTCACTTACAACTTGATTTGTTGATGATCCAGATGATAGAGAACTATCGCTTCCATCACCTGCCATCAGTAGTGTCATCTGTCTTGGTTGGAGATGAAGAAGACTGGTCTTATAAGTAACCTGACCCAAATTTGGAGCTAATCCTTCGGCAATGCCATGAATTCTGAACTTTGTTCCCCAAATATTGGATGTAACTTCAGCTAGGTGAGATTCCTTTACATCAAAGTTTTTCTTTAAAAATATTTGCTAAATGAAATAAAATTAAATAATATAAGTAAAATAATAAAGACAATTACTTCTGGCAGTGTGTCAGCATATAAATTTTGATTATGATTTCTGTTTTTTCTTCGCGACAATCTTGGACTACCACATAATTCTTCACATTCAGAATCTTCTCGTTCACTTCCACTATAATTCCCATTATAAGAGTTATAATTGCAAGAACAATCTAAAATAAAATAAGAAATTATATAATACATTTTGGTTATTTAAAATGTAAAATACTATTATTACTTTTGGTACCTGCTATTTGAGGATCAAAAATAACGAACTCAGGTTTTAATTTACTTGTGCGCTTTCCTTTAAGTAATGGCACCAAACCACCTAAGTATTCCAAAAACAGTGTGTAACAATTTGCTGAAATATCTTCATCATGTCTTAGCATTGTGCAATGAAGCCGCACTTTTGGTGTTTTGCTTACAAATTCTCTTAACCCTGAGCCTTCTGGTACACAACACTAAATAATGCAAGTAAATAAATCAATAATTTCTCAATTATATCTGTTGAAAAGTAGTGCTAAATATTTCTAATTTACCCTTATCGTGTGTGCGAAAAGTTTGGATAATCTATGCTGAATTCTGAGAGGAAGTGGTAGTGAAGCTATCTGATGTACACCACCTTGAAGTCTGTTATAAACCTGAAATATAATATTTTTACTGTTTTCTGCAAGATAGCTAGCTGCAACACCGGTCGTTGAAGGAAAATATAGGTGAATTATTGGATAAGCATTTATTCATTAAAAACATAGTATATTTTAAATTTGCTGACAACTTTCAAGAGCTTAAAAGACAATGCTCTAGAAAACATATCGAGCACCTTTATAGATCAACTAACTTACAAACTATATTTTTTCCTTCAGGCAAAAAAGACATTATGAAAAGACGTGTTCGATATCGACTAGCATTATCTTTTTATCTAATAGGCTTACGACAGTATAAACACAGAACTTGGGAGCTTGGGTTAACCAATTGGCACTGTTTCAATTTTATTAACGTATGAAAGTTAGGACTAATGTTCGATATGGTAAAGCTCACAACTACTTCCAAATTTTTGTTAACAAATCGAGATCGCTCTTTAAACTTCAATAGTTTCTTTTGCGAACTTTAATTGAATGAAGAATTTGATAGATTTTTTTTTAATTGTTTGATTAATAGATCATACTCCTTTTAAGGAGAGAACGACTAAATGCTATAAAAAAGCGTGTGAAATGAAAATACTATTACCTGCAAACTGCAAAGAAGTTGAAGAGACGCTATTCGCATTGAAACCCATGCCATGTGAACTATACAACCAGTGGCCACGAAGAGACGTTTGTCATTGTGTCCCCAAGTCATTGCAGTTACTGCTGACTGTAAATTATCAGTTACCAAGATAAAATGTTGATATACTAAAAAATACTAATAAAAAAAAATACCTTCTCTTACCAATGTATATGGTATGAGGGCAGTGTAAAGCAAATTTCCACAATCAGTGTATACTTTTACTATATTAGTATACTCCGTATTTGGAACTGTACCGGCAACAGCAAGTAATTGTTTACTATTTGACCATTCAATACATAAAGGACATAATCCTGTTTGTATATGTACCGGGGATACATCATAGTAATGTTTCATTAGAAGTACAGCACCATTTTCTAAACACACGGCTAATACATATTTCGCGCAAAGGCAGGAATCTGCACACAAAAAAAAAGTACGTAAAAATATAAAATACAAACAATTAATAAACAAATCCATGTTAATTATTAATACCATTTGTTTCATCTGTTTCTTCCATTTTAAATTTTTCACAAGACCAAGCCATAGAAATTACAGCAACCTGATTTGCTATTTCAACTTGTGCCATCATTGCTCCATGAACATCCATAACAACTAATTGCCCGTTGCTCGTTCCAAAATATACCTGTTATCAAAAAGTTTACTTTTCTAAATTGCGAAAACAGGAATAGGTTGGTTAATAATAATAAAAACATTATGAAAAGTAGTTGAGATAATATACAAGAGCTTATGATGTAGTTAGTCTATATCATATTCAAACGTCTTTATGAAAATTAAAAAAACAATAAAAATATTTTGAATCAGAATAATATTTAAATGTTTTGAAAGAACTGCAAACAATTTTATAGAATAACTTAGTATCAGAGTGGTACTGGAAGCGTTGACCGAAGAGTACTTTACACGCATGTAATGCAGCAGCGAGAAGTCGTAAGCACATGTTTGTTTGAAAATTGAATGCAAATTAAACTACCTTACTAGAAAACAAGAAATCTCTCTTAATTCTTTGTATTATGCAATGAGAGATATGTATGTAAATGTAAACTATACCAGACAATAATAGCTACTTTAAAAATAAAACGTTTTTATTTATAGCAAGCTTTATGACTTTAGTCATTTTACTAGTAAGTTTCAATAGGTAAAAATAGTTGGCTTGAGTAATAAAGATTCCTTTTAATGAAATTATACTTGTGAAAGAAGCGTAACAAGCCAAAGACTTCTGAATCTTCCTAAAATAAACTGCTCTTATACATATAAAATAAATCATAAACATCGCACAATATTATCATAAACAGCAAGTATCAAAATGTGATGAACCACATAATGTCGTATGTAGGCAAGTGCACGAGAACCGTTCGGATCCATGATGTACATATTATGAATTTCATTTTATTTTTGTTTTAGTGCTAGGCCAATATTTATTAAGTGCATACGATTCTAAAAACAACGCTGGAGTTGTTTTCAAATCAATTACCCAAAACAAATAAAAAAAAATCGATTAATTGGAATAATTTCGAAAGATTTTATTTAAATCAGGAGTACTGTAGTTCAAATAGTACATTAGGTGGGGAATTTAATTATTATTACTGCAGTACACGATTTACAACAGAGCAATGCGCTTTAATAACACTTTAGTCATTTTGCGTTTTTCGTGAAAATCGCCAGCAAAATACTGAAAAATTTATTCAGTAAAGTGCCACATCCTGTTGAATGATTTGACCAAAAACCATATCTGAGCTCCAAAACAAAAAGCAAAAAAAAAGCAACACCGAATTTGTGAAAACCTTTTTTTTTTGTATTCAGGGGACCTCAATGTATTACTATTGAAATCTCTATTTCGAAAATCTCTAATCTGACATCTAAGGAAGACACAAGAGAATTTTCTTTTACATCGAATAAAAAGAAGAAAAAAGTAGTTTTACATTCATATAACTATAAATATTTACAAGCTGATCATCAGGAGTCCAAATTCCACAATTAATAGTGCAATCTAAATTCAACATTGATGACCAATATCGCTGCCCAGCAACCGATCCAACTAACACAAAGCCATCCTGTAAAACCAAGACAAGAAATTATAGTTTAATAAAGTCAGTTGTGTTAAATATATCATATTAAATTGTGTTTTAAAATAATAATATAAATCTGTATCATGCTTACTTGGTAGCATATTACTGCCATTCGTCCATCATGTGACCAACTAAAATTTGTAACTCTTGTATTTCGATCATTAATTAATTCAATACTCCAACGCCCTTCATATTTAATCCACACAAATATAACTCCAGAACTATCACATGACGCTAATTTTTGATAAGGTTCGTTCCATTTTACCAGTATCACCTACAATTCCAGCCATTAAAACATTCTTCTAATTTTGCTAACCTCAATGAAATAGTTTTTAAAAGATTGTCGTACATCTGGAATAGAAACCTAAAAACTACGGGATTTTTTCTTTAATTTGGTAATTTTTATTGTGGGGAAGCAAACCGTTACACGAATCTTGTTATTTCTGCGGCCCTTGCCTAATAACGAAAACAATCCTTAATAACACAATCTAAGTTTGAGAAGTGGATTTATCATCCATTAAATAAAATGACGTACATCTAAGCCAGAAATTAAAATAGATTTTTTTATTAGGTAAATTTTCTTTAATTCTTGGGAAGTGGATCACACAGATCTTCATTCACAAGGATCTTCGCCTTGTTAACAGGACAAGTTCCAAACACTAAGTCTAAAGGCAAGTGAAAATTGTCCGGAAATTCAATTGTATTGGTTTGATATAAGTAAATAAATACTTTTATTTTGTTTGCTTTAACGATAAGATATCAACATTCAGAAATTAAGAAAAATGTTTGTCTTAAAAAAATGACCCAAGATTAATAATTACACTTAGCCTACTCCCAAAAAATATTCTGAAGCTAAGGGAAATAAGAGAATTTTTAGTGCATTGGCTCTAAAACACTCCCTTCAAAATATGAATTTTTAAAAAAAACATTAATTTACAAAAAAAAATCGCACCCAGGTTTAGGCCTTGTATTTTATTAAATACTTAATATGAGAAATTTATAGTAAAGTACGTTAGCTAGTCGCCTCTGTCCATGACACCTAATCGTGAAACCTGCCTAAAAAAGTAGGCATTACTTTCAGAAAATAGAAAATCCAAGACCTAAAACGATTAATAATTACAAAAAAAGACAGCAACGTGACTCATAAACCCTAATATCGAGTTAGCCAGACTGTACCTACATATGTACTCTCGTCCTAACTTCATTAATTTTTAATTGCATTGAGAAGATAAGTTCACAGATTTAAACTGAAGCTGTGTGCTTACTATATGTTCAATAGACATAAATGCGATTCTATAGCAAAAAAAATTAACTTGCCTCTGAACGATGACCTCTGAGATTATAATTTGTTCTGGATGGACAATCCAAAGATTTGTTACAATGAGAAGTTGTATACGTAACTCCAACAATTCCGCGAACATTTCCAGTTGCAAGCCAACCTTCTTGATAATAATTGGTTCTATTTAGTTTCCATCCTTCATCCTAAAATATTATGTACTTAAAACAAAATACTACAATTACGGACGTATGTTGTATAGACTAAGTGAAGAATTGTAGAGAAAATTTATTTCTCTCCTAAAAGTTTGTAAATTAGGCATAACTCTTCTTTTAACAGCACACTACTCAAATAAGATATTCAAGTTATAAAATGCGAACATATTGAGGTTTATCTTGTAAGATACATTAATTATTCATCCCTTGAAAGGAAAGGTGGTTAAATGTGAGTTCAGTTGTTATAATATTTTTTTATAATTCTATAATTAACTAAATTTTATCATTACTTAATTGACTTTCAACTCAATTATTAGATCGAACATACCTCGGGCAATTCATCAGGCACTTTTCCCATCCATGATAAACTAAGTATTGTGCAGTCACATTTTGTATTGGTGTTCTTTTCAAAATGCAGGTGCATATCCCAAAAGTGGCAAGTTGTTGACAAGTAACTATCAAGACAATTTTATATAATAATTATCTTGTAACTGTCTCATAACAACAAATCGGTAGAACTTAATGACTGAATGTTTTATTATTAGCGTTAAAAAATGTTAAAATTCATTAGAGACAATCGAATAACATGATTATCATATAACTACTTCACTATTATAAGTAACAAATACGTTAAAAATTTCCCGAGAAAAATTCAATGGAGTTCGGGTATCCTATCTATTGATTTTGTATTTCACCTTTCCCAGTTTAATACAGTGTTACCATGTCTTTCTCTTGTCATGGATTATAATATTTATTTGAATTCATTTTCTCAATTTTTTCTTTTAATTTCATATAAGGAATTAGGTACTGAAATAATCTGCTTTGTTTTTGTTTTTTAATTTATTCTTATTAGCGATTTTGTTTACCGAAAAATTATCTGAAAATCTAGAGGAGCAGCTAAAGATGAAACAACGGCCTTCGCTGAAAAATCATTAGGCTACTATAAAGGATTTTTTATACAACGCTAATTACAGAAGGCCTAAAATCCATTCAAGCACAACTTAAAATCTTTGTGCCCTCACTAGCGTACAAAAATCTACATAAAAAATGTGCACACAACATTTCCGCCTAGACAAAACCTGTCCTATCCTATTTCTAAACAATAATTATTTTAGTAGTAAGTTGTCTTGGCTTCGTCCAAGTTATCTATCAGACTACTCACACTATAACTGGAAAAATAACAAAATAAAGATACTGTCAATTAAAACGCCTCTCAGGACAAACTAACTTTACACAAAACGTTTCTAAAACTTATGTGAACTAACGGCTTTGAATTGTAGGGCACCTATTGACTTTTGACATTCAACTCATCAAACTCTTCCAATACAAAGTCTTCTGTGAATTAAACTTATTGGTTTGATACCTTTGTCAATAATGCAAACGTTCTTATTGAAATCTTTGACCTTACATCCTTTATAAAGACACGTACGCAGCCTTTTTTTAAATCTAAACAGCAAAGTTTTTTTAAAAAAATAAATCCAAACGCATGCGAACTTTCTTTCACAACTGACTCACTCAATCTCAAGAAGACAAAATGTATCACTCTTTGCGCTCCTTTAATACCACTAGCAAGTGCCAGCGCTGGGTAATTTCTTTCCCTTCCCTTCGCCAGGGCAAAAAAAAACTGTGGCTGCGTCATGGTCACGGCCGATTGTTGTACTTGAATACGTTTAGGTAACGGGTTATATTTTTTATATAAAATATTCTTATTTATGTATTTAGGATGAAATCAAGGAAACAAATCGACGATCGAACACAATCTATGCCTATACAGTCCGTTGTCGATGTAGAAGCGATTTCATCATCCACTTCCATAATTTCAACCGCCCCAGCTGCAGATGTACTGACACCGTCGTTGATCCGCTCGGCCGCATTCATTCTTTTACTTCCCGGCACAGCTTGACTCGGTCATCTGGTGTTTTATTATTACCATTCGATTGTTCTTGAGAAGCCCTTTCCAACCGTATATGATCTCTGTATTTCCTTTTGGCTTTTCGACGCGTATAGGCCGACATTATATATTTTTGATATTTTTTTTATTTTAACACCTTATTATATTCACTGTCACTATTTTACACTAATGTTTTATATACAGTCGATAGATTGTGATAACAGCTGACGATTAAAACTTAAACGAACATCGTACCTTCTCCGAGTCAAAAGTTATTGCAAATCTCGAATCGCAGCAAAATGATTTCAAAATGACGGCGCTTCCCCCTCCTCTGCGCGCCATGCGTCACAGTCCTCGCTTATCGTAATGAGCTCTTTGATCCTTTGGCTATCCAGTGGTCTAATTTAATTTTGGATGTACACGATAGATTTCGAAACTATAATGCCAAACTGTATCCCCCGATTTTGTTATCATTAGGTTTTTTGGATTGCCACCATATGATTCAAATTTAAAGACGTATTCACGTCAAAAAAAATCTTCAGCTAACTTAGCTAACAAGATAAAGAGAAGGGGCACTGGTGACTTCTCTCTTCCATCCAGTCGGGTGGAAAGAAAAATTATCAGCAATCATCAGCATAGATGCGGCACTTGATCATAGTAGTTATGATTTTTTATGAATAATTTTTTTTAAATTGAATAAACAAGTACTTATATTTTAATTCTTTAATATTAGAAAAATTTTTTGTTCCATTTTTCTAGAAATTTAAAACATATCTATTCCTCGAACATGTCAAAAGCACCCAGCAGTATTCTGCAATTCTGAATGAGGGAATTTGATCACTCATTTTGAACTTATTCTCATAGTTTTTTGTTCAAAATCTTTAACCAAAGAGGGTAGTCAAATTAGAATCGAATACAAATATCTAATAATAGTATAGGTAGTATAAATTAGCTTGGATTAATGAGCCTACTTTTTTTATTTCATCTCTGGAATTAATGACTTATAAATTCAACTATCATATATTTCTTTTTATCTGACTTTTCTTTCAATTACCCTATTTTTTAACAATTGACCCAAAAGATCTAGCGGTGTTTGGTATCTACTTCACAATGATTAGCTGAGGCCTCTCAGTTCGCCACCCTAGGAATGAGGACCCAAGTGGAACCAGAACTAAGAAGCATCGGTGTTTGTTGTCTTCTTTGCAGATGACATTTCGGTTGTGTTAACAAGTTTCATTTAACAATAGTTATACACAAGTAATTTGGCATCTAGAAATGCCACAAATAGTTCGTTGTGGTCTAAGCAGCAGATTCTCCGAATAATCATTCTGCTAATCTGCGAAAATCTACAATTTCAGGGAAAACTGGTTTTAATCTGAGAAATGAAAACTTTTATTACACTGGAACAACCAGAAAAAAATTGTCAAAAGCTTGTCAAGTAAATTAAGTTTGATTTACCATAACACTAAATAAAATATTGTAGGAAAAATAAACTATTACGATATTCACAAACATAATTATTTTATTACAAATTTAATAGGAATGTCTACATAAAAATAATCATAAATAATAATCATAGAAAACAGATTACTGTTTTAAATTACATTAAATATGCATGTGAAAGAGATGTAAAACATGTTTGAATAAAACAAAATAAAATGTCATTTAAAGTGAAGAATTAGAAGAATGAAAAATATTTGTTGTGCTATCTTTACTCTTATTTACAGCATTTGCTAGATTGTTTAATGTGACTGGCACTAGTGGAGTTGAAACGAGTCATTGGCAAAATCACAATTGAAAATAATAATAATGTTAAAAATAGAAATTTGTGTGTATCTACATTACCTTTAATCAAATTTTAAATTTGTGTTTTATTCTGAAACCTTATATTATTGATTCCTTACAAGATAAAATTTAAAGAATTTCATTTTTACTTAAGTGTTTTTTCCTGATTCTCATCGATGCACTAGCAGTGGACTTCATAAATACCTATGATTCTGCAATGTACAGCAATATTTTTGGCACAAAATTTAATTTAACACAAATTTCCTAACTCTATCTAACTTGATATGTTACATAGTTTTCAAAGTAAAGGCATTTATAGTATCAATACTTGGAACTTATATCTAACTTGGATTTCGGCAAATTCATACTATGTAATTTAAACGTTTGTTTAAGGCACGTTTAAATCGAAGTATAATTTAAATACAACTTTAATGAATCAGAGTTTTGATTTAAATTTTAGCTGAATGAAATAAAGGCACGAATGTTTTACGAATGGATTACTTTCTTCATGATTTTGAGGAAATGGAATGGATGAATAAGTAAAATATTCATAGTACTATTGAAATTCTAAATTTATAAATGTGGCATCAAAATTTCTGAGTGTAATCCAAAATCAATGAATTTCTTACTCTGTTCTCAACTAGCACCAGCCAGCCGTATACAGTTAGTTAATTTTTTGCTTGCTTTCTATTCTGACGTAGTGTTCACCTATAATATCAATTATTTACATTACTTCTTTATTTATATTGAAATAAAAATCCAGATGTAAAATTACGAACAACCTTTCATAAATAGTAATAATTATTTACTAATGTTTTATATTAGTTAAATGAGAGTTATAATTTAAAATAAGAAGTGAAACCAAACCAGACTGAAATCTGTTTTGCCCTTAAAGATTTTACAATAGTGCCTCCTACTGAAAATATTCATCAGTTATTATTAATTTATTTTGTGACAGAATACTACAGAAAATATTATAGATCAGTTGAAAAATATTGGATTGGATTTATAACAAATTTTTTATGAGTTCGTGTGTTTCCAGACGTACCAGAGCATATATAGAGTTATTTTTCGTAACATACATACAACACATGACATACATTTTACGTGAGTTCTCCCTTATAAACTTTGAATATTCCTTAATTCCATTATATTGAATATTAGTATTTTCACTCTAATTAATAAAAAAAAGAATACGAAAAAAAAATTGTTATTCCATAAAGAGTTTAGGAGACACACACAAAGTTATACAATATAATCAAGAAAATATGAAAAAACAGTTATACTCTAAAGCTTTTTAAAGTGAGTAAATGCTGAGTTTCAGTTTAATACAGTGACTACCTTTTTTATCCAAGATTTACTGAATGCAAAGATTACATAAGTTTCAAGTAAAACTGAGAATTTTCTAGAATAAAAAAGAACTTATTTTACATAAGAACTCATTGTCGCCTTTAAAAAAATTAAATAAAAAATATTGAACGATAACACACATGTGTATATAGGAATATATTTTTACTTTCTTCTACTCCAACTAAAGGTGTAAAATGAAGTTGTAGATCTAAGTAAAACGTATTCCGGCCTATCCTAAAATGTTTCTACTTCGTGGGGATATATTTTACAGGGTACAGATTTTTCCACGAGTTAATCCAAAATCTGCTATTTTAAAGTCTCCAACTTTAGAGAAACGTAAATTCTGTGATTTGTAATCGTGTCAAAGTTTTGAAAGCGAAATTTCTCTGGAAATACTTTTTTTGTAATTTGTATACACTCAACAGTAACTGTGAAAATTTTTCAAGAGGAAATGCTACTTCATTATTATTTGAGATGCTATAGATATTCTCTAATATCTTCAATATTCTAGAAAAAATACTACAACGATATTGATCAGTATACTTAAACTACACTGATTGTTCACACTTTTTTAACTCAAATTGTACGGATATACAATTTGCGGACTTATCTTTTATACAACATTAACGAGGAATAATTACTTAAACTTGTCCCTAAAATAAGGAGTTTGAAAAATAGCATTTTTGGTGGTGCAAATTTATGTTTTATTTTTTTCAGTTTTCCATATTATTTCCAAAAACCGAACGAGGTGAAACGTTGTATTAAGCATATAAAATATTCTTATAAAGGCATTAGTTTTACTTGAAACATTTCCTATGGAGAGGGTATTTTTGTTTTTCTTTAAAAAGTCACTTCAGGGAATTCTACGGTTTTACCACCTGTATAATGTACATAAAATAGGTAGCTCATATTCTGTGATTTGCTGAAATTCAGGCATTCTATAGGATATTGCCATTAATACTCATTGGAGTATGATGAAGTAGTAGGATTTCACAAAAGATTTGTTTTTGTTTTATAATACTACAATAATTTTGTTCAAATCTGGTATAGATTTCTTTTGGAGATTCTAAAAAAAATATTTCAATAGGCATTAACAAGTTAAAATAAAAAATGAAAAACCCGTCCCTCAAAAATAATTTCGGTTATTATATGTTTCATATAAAATATGAAAATAAAATATTTTATTAATAACATACTTAAAAACTACTAGTAGATAGTTTGACTGAGAAAAGTACTTTTCTCAAAAAAAAAAAAAAAAAAAAAAAAAAAAACTAAGAGGTTTTTTAAAAAGTTTTGATTAGAAACGATAAAAAAAAAAATTATTAAATAATTAGTAACACTACCCAACAAAGTTATATCTGTAAAATGTAGTAACAGTTTTTTTAATATTTAAAGTATGATACATTATATACAAAATTGCTAGGCATACGAGCACATACATATCAACCCACATCATATATTATCTCACACACACAGCACTAAAATTGTTTTAAATATACATCTAATTTATACAATTACAATGTCTTAGAAGTTGAAGAGCATTAAATTAAAAAATTTAAAAAAATTATCACACAACATATTTTGTTTTATAAACAAGTAAGAGATTAATACTTAAGTCATAATATGTTAAATAACAGAAATTTGTTGAAATTTAAAATGTAGAAAAATAGATCTTAAATTTTATATGAAACCTACTTAAATGTAATTTTTTGTTTTAAAGAGAAAAAATTACGGCATGAAAAAATAATTTGATACAATTTATAGGCTCTTAATAGGCTTGAATACTGTTTTATATAGAATATTTAAAATGTAAGCAAGAATTCTTTATGAAAACTCGTTTTTTATGTTTATTATGAGGACATAAATCCTTAGTGATTTTGGCAAACATTTACCAAAAATTTAAGGATCAACTAGCTAGTTGGTTAATTGAATCCACTAAATAGAAAGGTGAACTTCGGAGAACTCTAGATTCAAAGCTCAGAAACGGGAGAGCGAAATACTATACATTTTCTGACTGCTGTAAGAGCAATCAGATAAATTAAGTTGGCACCAATAATTTTTTGTAATAAGTAAGAAATTGCCTACTTCCAAGAAATTAGTCTTCTAACTGTCAGTACTTTTCGATCTCTGCGCTATTTTCGATCTAAGAGCAAATTAGAAATCAGCCCAAGTTTAAAAAACTAGTTCTATCAAAACAGTAGTATTGAATTACCGTTCGTGATATAATGCAGAATGAAATGATACTAGAATTCTATTCAGAACACTTGTAAATCCAAGGATATTATAGCTTTAATTCATAATTCTTAACAATTATTTGTTCTTAACTCTTATGACGCCCAAGGTTCACTCATGCTCGAAGAGCAAAAATAAATTGATTCATGCATATTGAATATCCCAACTTAAAACAAAGAATAACACTTTTACTCCCTAATTTGGTTCCAAGTGAGGAGATAACTAGCAAACTGCACTTGCAGAAATATTCATTTCCTCTCAAAGAAAAGAGGGTTAAATGACCTCTTCGGGATTCACGTTTTCTGCAAGAATCAAGCTACAGAAAAATTTGCCGTTTTTCAGTCAAATAATTTCTTTCTTTTGACGAAGGTAAAAATCTATTGAATCATTTACTTATTTCTTCAATCAATATCAAGGAATAAAAGAGATGTGATCGTCTATTTACTAAACCTTATCAGAGCAGGAAATTGATATTTATCAACTTTCTGTTAAAACATCTATCTAACGTACGCTGCTTCATATGAATAATGATATATGAATAGTTGATACTGAAGAATAATGAATTGGAAAATAGATGAGTCGCGATTAAACGGATCTGAGAGGCCTAGTTGAGTAACAAAGGATGTTGTGCGTTTTCTGAAACTTTAATGGAGTAATTCGTCACGAAATTGCTCTCGTTATTACAAACAACATCTAGTTAGAACGTATTATGTAGGTACCATTATCTAGTTTAGTATTCTCGAATAAGTTTTCCTAAATGATAACGCTCAAAACACAAACCTTAAATTACACTCAAGAAAAAATTGGAGGACTTGATTGTATTGATACGCCAAAACCTAGTTTACCTTTATCTAATTACACTTAATTAATCGGATTACAGTGCGAGGAAATTTAATAACTTCAGCAAAGTTGAAACTAGAATGCAGGGGAATTTTGATTAAGAACATAAGAAATAATATCCGGGCCAAAGCCGATAGAAAGATGGTTTACAACAGTTCTCTATATTTTGATCATAAATTCACATGTAATAACAAATGTATAATTTAAATTTACAGTGTTTTTTTTTTCCTCTCTTTCAAGACACCCTAAACGAAAATTGTAATAATTATAGAATTTTGCCGAATAATATAAATGATCAGTAATTATAAATATATCAATCTTAAGATTTAAACTTCATTTTGAGAAGCGCCCTTTTTCGAGAAAATAAATCGGTTACTCATAGCTTATGTTTCTAATATTTTAAATAAGAACAAAAGGGGTTCAGAGTTTCTTCACTTTTTTTATCACACCACTATTGACAGAAGTAAAGAATCGAGGAATGTATGTTTTAAAATTCGCAGTTCACATTTGAGAAGTTAGCACGCGCTCGTGTCAATATTTCCAGCAACAATTTTTTCTTTAACAATACTCATCTACATTAAATATTATTCAGTATAACTTAATTACTAAAAAATCTACCCCTTTTATAGTGCTTACTATAAAAACACTTACTAACCAGTAAGCGAAACTGTCGTTCAGTCCATAAACTATTTGGATTTCTTACAAATTTTTTTCTCCAATAATGGGAAGGTTAGTTTCTTTAGAGACTTGATTTATAGAATTTACATATAATTATATATTCACAACTAATGAATATTGAAGAATTTTCTATTAAGAATGATATGAAGTTAAGATCTCACTAGAGTTAAAAAAATAAGAAAATATGGAATTTGTGTATTTATTAAAATAACGAGTTTATATTTTTCAAAGAATTACATTCCTAGAAACTTTTCCTTCTATAACTCTCCAAAACCATATTTTACGAATATATTTTTCTTTTTAATAAATTTGACTTACTATTTTAAATTTTTCTTATAAAATATTTTTTGTTTCTTTCACTTTTGTTTCTTTCTTTTTCTTTTTTGAGCAAGTAAACATTACCAATTTGGGTGAATTTCCTTAAAGCTCCATTGTTGATAAGTATTTATTGGATCGCAGGACATTAATGATATGTGAAATGTTTGTGGATTGACAGCAATACATTTTCTTTTACTTTGATGATACATTACTCGTGTTTTCTGAAACAATAAAATGTAGATCAAAATAAGTGAATTACTTTTAAAATACATAATATTGAAATGTTATTAAGTACCCATACCTCGTCATATTGCCAAGGCCCATTTACGCTACCAAGTCGACAAAAAACCATCTTGATCCCTTGACTATCAGCATCTATACATCTTTCACCGGCTCCAAGTTGTCCTTTAGCGTTCAATCTTAGTAACTGAAAGGAAATCAGTCATTCACTAATCCCTCAAATGTATTTTTCTTATTGGGTGTCACATCACATTAACTCACAATATTAATTAAAAATAATAGTTTTCATTTATTTTTATTTTAATTTCTCTCATAAAAAAGAAGAGAAATTGCGATGGTGTCAAGTTACTACAACACATTTGCTAATTTAGGCATAAGTGCATAGAAACCTTGGTCCAATTCTCACCCGCTTTCGAGTTAACGGCTACTTTCTACTTCTTTTTAATGCCTCGCGACTTCTTTTTCATAAAAATGGCTCTAACTCTAAGGGTGTTAGAGCTGTAGCAAACTGATGAAATCTTCGGCCTATTATCGCATATTATTAAAAGGATAGAATCATTCGTCGAGAGCTTAAAATTAAACAAGTCTAATTACTATCAAAATTTGAAATAACATCATTACAACTCTCTCGATTTCTTTTTAGGAAATATGCTGTCAAATCTCTTGCAAAAATTCAATTAATGCTCTGCAAATCCACAAGTAGCATAACCTAACTGAAAACATTGAGTCAAAGTAGTCTATTTGGAAGGTTAAATTTTAGTGGTTTTCAAATACTTCAAATTTCAAACCTCTATATATCTCCCTTCGTATTTATCAGATTTCAATGATTTCTTTACCAAATTGTAGAATTGTAAAATATTAGAATTATATATTTTATCTTGATTATTACTATTTTTTTTGTGCTAATAATAGAAAAAATACGTTTAATTTTAAGCTCTCCAACAATTCCCATCTCTTTTGATTATAGGCGAAATGATAGCAGCATCTTTTGGAAAGCTGATTAAAATTTTTAAAATGTGCATATTACATATCTAATTTGTTTATGACATATACACATTTTTTACCTGATTATTTCCCTGACCATGGCAGTGTGACATTCCCATTACTGCTGGAGCAGACTGTCCCATTGTATCCATACAATTTTGAGAAGCAATATTTCGAAGCTGCGGAACAAAAGTAGAAGTTATGGCATCAAGCGTATAACAAACAATGTACTTAATGCTAGTTTTAGATTGCATATGCTCTTGTTAGATTTCATAGCTTCTGTTTTCAAAGAAAATAACTGTTTCTGGATTCTCTGAGATTAAGGAAGTGATTTATTTTTATTTACTTATTTTTCACTCGAAAATGGTCTCCTTAAATTCTACTAAATTCTTTGTTTTATTCTCTAATTTTTATTAAACACTTTCCTAAAATGTGGAAATTAAAATGATTTGGTCATAAATTTATTTGAAATATAAACTATTAGTTGAAGGATTTTTATAAGTAAATAGGATAATTAAACGAGTTTACATATTATTTTATACGTTTTCCATGAACACTTTTTTAAAGATTTCTTTGACTTTGGGTGGCATTCTTCAAAGTACCTTTTAAATACGTTGTTTATACCACAGACTAGAACCCCTTCCCGTTTTATTCGGGTGCTAGCCTGAAACATTAAATCAGGGAATGCCTTTATTTCGCTTACAAGGGTACCTTTAAAATAATAATACCCTTGTGGTAAAGATTAAATAGCAGGAACCTGCAATGAAATGCATTTTCCATCAGGTCGGTCCCCAAATTATAAATATAACCCTAGTACTCGAATTGGATAAATTTATACTATATCATGACAAGACAGTGCTAACAAATAGGATAATGGGTTTCACCATTAAGGAAAAAACCTCACTTTCAAGACTGCTCAAGACTAAAATGAGGTAATGTTGACCCTAGGTTTATTTCGAAAGCCCACTTAGATGACTTTCGAGTCTAGTGGTTTGCGAAAATAAAAAAGAAATAATTTGCTGTTATATAGAAATCTGGGGCACCTCGACATTGAAAGGTAGACGAGGATTGACTAAGAAGAAGAAGATAGAAATCTGTCTTCCTAAAAAGTATCAGAAATGTCCGGAAACTATTTAATTTTAAAAAATAAAGTGAAAAAAATTCCTAAAGTGACTTGTTTGGATTTCCCTTCACAACGTTTTCCTTATCACTCAGGTTGGAAAGACAAACAGAGCAAAATAATAATTAAAGAAGGGATTTGGTCAGTGGTTAGTGCTTGAAAGATCCATGTCGAATCCAGCCTTCCCTTAGGACTTCTTGTAACACACTGTACTATCTGAAATAAGTAACACTATCCGAGACAGGTAATGCATGTAAAAGGCTCAGGGTGCCGATGATCTCAGATGCTAACTTGACTAAAATAATAAAACAATTCTCTTACCTCACCCCAGTGAATATTAGGTGGAAGCTCTGGAAATTTATCTGTTACATCGTACGCTACATTGTCCATGTACCACTGAAAACTTTTACACTTCAGTTTTTCTTTTAGTTTTTTTTGATCACTTATGTCGCCCATATCTAAATATCTAGCTAATGGTTCCCTTGTATAAAAATATTCTTTATATTTATCATCAAACCATGTTTCAATGACACGTTTATAATTCTATAACAAAAAAGTAATTATATAAATTATATTATTCTTGATTATTATCTTTATCTAATCAAAAGAAAGCGTTAAAGTGAAGATAATAATTCAGTAATTAGAGCACAGAACTCCCAGGCAGGGATTCCGGGTTCAAGTCTGACTTGCACTTAGATTTTCTCTTCCTAGGAGCATTTTCCAGCTCCAATGTCCGATAGTAGAAAATATTATCTGTACCAAGGCAACACAGTTAATAACTTACAATTTTGATTAAAGGTCCTTTCTTCTTTTTAGCTAAATTACCAAAACTGTAAGGCATAAAACCTCGATACACATGGGCCACTCTCGAACAAGGAACCCATAAAATACTTCCCCCACATTGCCAAATCTGTATTAAATATAAATGAAGTTTTAGAATTATTTATTTTTTTGTTTTAACGAATATTAACAGATAATTTGGAAACAGCTTATTAATTTTACCTTAAAAGATAATTCAAAATTTTCTCCTCCCCATACAAGGAGTCCAGGATCATATGCTCCTAATTCTAGGAAATAATTTCTATCTATAGCAAACAGTCCACCAGCATGGGTTGGTGATCTATAATAAGAAAAACTAAATTAGATTTAATACATTATTATTATTTCTCAAATCTATCATTTAGATAGACTGGATTTTCTAAAGGTCTAAAGTGTGATTATTGTTTTTATTATTTTTAATTATTTTGTATATATTAGTATTTTATCTTCTTAAAGCTCTTCTTGACCAACTGAAGAACGTCCCATCAGATATTCATATTGCGACAAACAAAGCAAAAATGCTTGAATTTGGAATGATCTTCAGTCTCCAACAGCCTTCGTCGTTTTGAGTAGACTATGGGTTGTCCAACGCCCTAAGATACGGCGCGCCAAAATAGTTAATGAGACTAATCCAATGACAATTTTAAGAGATGAACATTAAAAAAACAGTCGGCAATAAATGCGAAAAACTAATCGCAATAGGCTCAAGACGAGACATGGAACATCCATTATCTGCTCTACTATTACATACTGTCGTATACGAAAACATAAATAAAAAATACAGATATGGATTTAACATGTGCAAATGATTTTTGATATGCTAAAAAAAAAATTAGTACAACGTTAGAAAAGGAAACGAAATAGGAATCTTAGCCTATAAAGCAAAAACGAAAGATTTACAGCTTTCGTCTCAAATAGTACGCACATCTGTCTAAATATAAAAGAGGGTAAATACTAAAAGGGAAACTTCGTATATTTCAGTAGCCTTGCAAATAACAAAAATATAATTAGTCTAAAACAAAAAAATACGACTTCAAATCGCACATTATGCTGTTCCTCGCTGTTACTTTCAGAAGCATCGAGATGAATCGTTCGAAATAAGAGAGCAGGAATAGATTGAGGCAGAACTTCAGGATGCCAGAGATCACAACTTGGAGTGAATAAAATCACAATTTTAAGAATATTTTAATGGTTCGCCGAGTGGCGAATACATTAGGTATGCTAAAATCGTTATCACAAAAGTCCAAAAAACTCTTTAATAAATTATAAATAAATATAATACAATTATTTGCTTTTTTAACTTTAGTTATGCTAGTTTCTTATACCTATAAGGTTCACTGTGATATTTCCGTGTTACTGCTTCTTTAGACGGTAGCTCATTCTCTTTGTACAACATTCCCCACTCAAATATACCCCTAAAGTGATGCCCTTCTTCATACACTGGACGCACCTCAAACGTCTGATGATCAATACCATCAATAACAGGAACAGTCATTGTTGTTCTGCATAAAATACCATGGTATAAACATTCTAGATTTAAATTCATAAAGATGTGAATTTGATTAAATGACACCAACCTGTCCTTATATATAGGAGCGAGTAATGGTGGAAGCCAATTTAAATTTACTTCACAATGCGCATCTAAAAATACTATCACTTCACCTTTTGCTTCATGTGCTCCTCGAGAACGTGTTCTAATCAAACCTTCTCGTTCTTTATTCCTAATCAATCTAACTTTTCCATGAAATCGCATTATATAATCTTCGAGTTTTCCTTTTAAATCATCTATAATATATTTCATTTAATTAAAAACATCTTTTAACAGTGAAAGATAATCTGTACTATCCTCATACATGTAGTACACAAATTCAACTAAAGGTGAAATTCTAATAATTAAAATGACTCTTCTATACCTTTGTCACTAAAATCATCAACTAATAACACTTCCTCTAAAAACTGAGGAGGAGTACGATTAACTACACTGTGTACAGTTCTCATAAGTGCAGAAAATCCTTCATTATGGAAGACTAGAATAACACTAATTTTTTGTAAATCCTCTGGATAATACCAATGTTTACACCTATAAATTAAACATACATTTTAAAATTTCGCATGATGAAAGAGTGAATTCTTAAATTTTTATTCAGAAATTTGGATCTTATATTAAATGACATTTCTTTTGATTTACCTATATAACAGAATTAGAAGTTTAATAGAGTCTAATAAATATACGATTTTACATTCATTCAACGAAGTTCAAATATTTAATTGTTCTTATAGCAATCAAATGCTATAACAAATAACTGATTTATTACCTCTTTGTTCTAGTTTTAACATCTTTTTGTTACACAATTTTGCCCCTGCCATCCTTTACATAATTTCATTTCTTAAGATTTAGAGATTTTGCGAGAAGAAAATCTAATTAATTCTATATGAGGAATAATGATATTAAAATGGAAGCCTTACTCTGGAAGACGAAGGTCTGGTATTGATCTATTTAATGAAATTTCATCTGAGCAAGCTATATTCATACCATACTCAGATAATGATGCCTTGGCATCGTTTTCTTGATCATTCCGTAATTTATGTGGACGACCAGCTTCGCCGGGTCCAGTACGAGGTGCTTCAGGCGGAGGCTCAAAGTTACCGGGCTCTGTGGTCTATCAATTGAAATGAGTAATTAATTTAATAATCTCATTTTAAGAAACAACATTCAATTAATCAGGACATTAATATCGTTTCTAAGATCTTTTCTTAGAGAAAATTAATTTATTCAATAAATTGAAAAAAGACATACTTGTTTCGGCGATTGTAAAAATCTCGCTGATTTACCACTATTTGACAGTAACTGTAATTTATTGTTAGATTTTTGATATAACATCCATAACAAAATAATTAATAACAAAACAGCGGTCACTAACTTCGCAAAACGACTTTTACGCAACTTAATCACTCTCATTGTCTCACTTAAAAAAAAAAAAAAATGGTACTGTTCTTTTTATTTAAGACATTTAATTCATATTACATTCACTATGATCTTCACGTCTCAAAAGTTTCCAGACTGCAACTGGAACTCCAACTCAACCTTCAACTTATCCCGTTATGATGAAGTAAACATAACCACAGATTTGCTGGAACCTTCATCTCTCAATGTACGTGTAAATGAAACGTTATGTACTGATTTAATGGCTAATAAAAAAATTATTAGCTTTTAAAAAAGAATTAAATTTTTGAGAGCTTCAATTGTTGTAAACTAAACATACAATGTGCAATTCTTGACAATTAAATTGCTTTGGTACTTATTGTATTTCGTGAACTCTTTTATCAGTGTTTGATCACAACATTTAAATTTTGCTTATTTCATAACTTATTTTGACCCAAATGCAAGGAAGTTAAGGAAATTCAATGACAAAACGGCAATTTTTGAAACATGTTTGGAAATACATTGAGTTTTTCAGAGCACTCCTTAAACACTCATTCGGTAAGAATTGTTGGCTTACTGTTGTTATAAAACTACTCACAAGTAGTTTTAAACCAGAATTAATTTTTGTAATGCTTATTCTTTTTCATGTAGGTGGCGATTTAACATCGTACAAACCACAATTGTAAAAAATAAAATCTTGATTCCTACTTCCTTCTTTTGAATATTTTAAGTTTCTTTGAGACAACTTTTCCATTGCACTAGACTAGTAAATATTTTAATAATTACTTCCTCTCTATAAAATGATTAAGGAATTAAATATAAATAGTCGTTAAGGGATTTTAAAAGCCATAGACGAATCTCCATTTAATAAGGTTAATTTGATAACTTTTTCGTTAGTTTTAAATAAAAGTTAAATTGTCGTCTCAATATTCATTGAAATGATTATTTTTGCCCTTTTATTTCACTATGCATTATTAGGTAAAGTTTTGTGTAGTACGTAAATTTTTAAAAAAGTTGAAAGAGCTTGTGGGTTGGTAGCATTGCTGCAGCAACTATTTCAGTGTTCGTGTGGTCAAATGGCCGTCGTTTAGTGCAGTGTTATCCAATAGTGAAATAAATGTTTGTCCTTTAATATTTCATCGTAAAGTTGTTTTTTAAATATCTTACCTATGATATTTGAATGTACAGGTAAACTTTAATGCTCAGTTCCATGTTATTTGTTTTTATTATGTCTAATTGTTGTGAAATTAGAATCGGCAGCCTGGCTTTTTCCATCACCTTATGCGAAGTATAATTTTTAATTTTAAATGGTAAGTTTCAATGGAATAAACTTATTTTCAGAAACATTTCTTTGAGAACTTGAAGGAAATGAGTTCTGATAATTCAGGCACCAAATTGCCTGAAGATGGGGAGGCTGCCAGTGAAACTAAAGTTGAGCCTGAGGACTCTCATCCAAGTGAAACTGTTCCCAAAGTGAGTCGTCTTCATTTGAGTGATGAGCAGCTAACGGAAATATCACTTGAAGAACTTCGTTCACATTGGCGGCAACAAGATAGTTACATCAATTTATTAGAATCTCGAAGCAGCACCTACGAAGGTAGATCACCTTGTGCACTACGTTATTTCATTGTGCTATATATTTTAAACAGGTTTTCTAAGCCATCTTTAATACAAGTGGGTACTCTTCTTTCTAACATATTTATAATTACAGTTAACATTATAAAAGCAAAACAAAAATAGTTTGTCGGTTTCAAAAGTGCTATATTTTACTTTTGTGATATGCATGCACTGCATTTTTACCAACTGCAAAGTGATACTAGTTTTTAATTTTTTACTTTTTAATTTTTTAAAATCTTTGAAAGACAAAATGTGGAAAACAAAATTTGGATTTCTGCTCTGATCTGGGATGAACTGCTACAACTTGTCGGTCGAATTTTCTGGAAATCAGTTTGATGTTACTGCTACTCTACAATAGAATTGTTGCCAGGAGTTGTTTCAATGGCAATTAAAGTGATAGTGCTGTGTATAAATGTTTTCCTTCAGTTTTATTGATAGCTACACTTATTTTATTTAAATTCAAAACAAATTTTTAGAAAAAAAGTTTTGATTCTAAGTGGCAACTTCGCTTCGAAGTAAAATCTGGAGTTGAAAATTATAATGAATCTAATTTCTACACTGTTGAAATAGTTTTTAACGTACATATCAAGGTTTTATCTGTTATTCTTGGCTATATCTGAAATTGATTTTTAATCAGTTTCTGTATATTTAGTGTATTTATGAAGTTCCTCCCTAAAATGTTTGAAACTGCTTTCTGTTTCCTTAAACAATTTTAACAATGATAACACAAAATAGCGTTATTTAGTCAATTGTCGATTAAAGCGTACTCAATTAAATTCTTGATTTTTTTATGTATATAATGTGCCAACTAGATTAACAATAATTTAAAAGAAATAAAAAATAAAATTTAAGAATAACATTGAACTTTATTACTTATAGATGGCCAGTACTCCCTTACATATTTTTGCAAAATTTATCAGCATTGTGTGAATTTTTGTAGATATATCCTTTCATTTATAGGATTTTTTATTTAAGTTTTCTGTATGTCCCTAAATAATAGCTAATAATAATAAATAGCTAAGAAAGAATTTTTTTTAACGACATTGACTAAAACTGAATTTGGTGATCAGAAAGAACTTGGTAGTCATACAAGTTCAAGATTTTAAATTAGTGTATTTTACAGCAATTAGTTTGCTGTATTTCATGTAATAAAAGGCGGAGTTTGCAGAAAGATTTTTAAAAATCAGTGATAATTTTCCTGCAGTCAGATTAGTCCTCCTGAAAATACTGTTATTAGAACAATATTTTTGTAAGCTATTTTTAATTATTTTTTTTTATAATCTAAAGCCATTTAACTTTTTTTATTCATAAATTTAGTATTTTATTAGCTTTATGTGTTCAAAATTATTCTCCCTAAAATTGCGCGTTTTAATACCCTAGTAATTCATTTTAATTTAATAATAATTATGGTATTAATTCTTAGGAATTTTCCATTAATACTGTCTAGTAGATGTATTTAATAGTAAAACATCATCCGAATTCGTTCAGAAAAATTGTGTTTCTGGATGACTACAGTTTTGAGTAGGATCAACAAATTTGTACAAGAAATTTTAAATATTTATTGGAAATTGGAAATACTTGATCGTCAGTTTTAGTTATTTCTTGTTATTTTATGGCATCTGTTCTACAATCTGGTTCAGAAAAATTAAGGACAGCTTAATGAACGAGTTTCCTCGTAAAAGCGTGACGTAAAATTTAAGTATCTGTGTATAGCTTTTTTGTATGTTTTCTTCTTCGGCCAAGTACCTGCTTTCATTTTTAGCATTTAACGGATAAAAACAGTATTAGAGTCTCCCTCAGTCAGCCATTGTTAGCGAGTGACGTATTGGCTATGTTGGTGGCTGGTTTCGAACCCATTATCAATAGAACATCTTAAGTAATTCGCTCTTTATTGAACGTGTTTTTTGGAACTCTGATGCTGGAAATATCTTTGACTTTTCTACCTCAGCTTGTTTGCTTCAATATTATTGATATTTGTTCTTTATTGTTGAGGTTAAACATCGTCTATTTTTTTTTTTTAAATCTCTGTTTCAATTATTTGTATTTTTGTTCTCTTCCTGGACACTATGGCTACAAGGATATTTAGACACAACGTATGAAGTAAATATCAAAATTGCTCAATCTTTTCTGTCGTGTTCCCACTAAGTGCTCTTTTTCATCCCAAATTCATCTAATTTAGACAGGAGGAGAATTTTCATTGTTCAGTGAATCAAATTGATGAAGATTTCGTCTAGAAATAATCCGGATTTATTATAGAAATGCTGCTACTTTTTAGTACGCTGCCAAACGTTTTTCTTGATAATTTTCCTAGCAATAAGAGATTTAATGAAGGAATGCTACTAGATAGATAAAAACACTCATTTCTATGTTACTTTATACTATGTCTTAATAATCTTAAGTTTGATAGGCAACTAAAGCGCCTAGATTTCTTCTCATATCAGTCCCAAATTGTTATTGAAATTGGTCTGAAACAGAAGATGTAATGTTGTTGGCCTAAATGGTTCTGAGAGACAAAACAGAATTTGTGGATCAGGTACATAACTTGCGCAGGAAAAAAAATTATGTGTGCTCGAACGGTGTATTACATTACTTTAGTAATGAAGTTTCAAGTTATACTATGCTTTGGTAGACCAAGTTTTCGTGAGATCAAACTATAAGACGTTTCTATGGTTGTTATTCGTGATTGTCATCTGAGTTAGATAATTTTTCGGAATTCTGTTTTGTAGTTCTGCTGGCACTAAGAGATCTTATGTTTTCGTTAGTGCCTTGTGCTGGATGAACTTCTGCTTTCATTAGGGCAGTAGAAGTCAGCTATCTGGAATAGAAAGGCTATAATAAAGTACGAGTTACCCGGAACTCGGAAAACAAGGTTGCGCAAGTAAATCTAGGCAATTTTGTTGAAAGATCTTTCCGTCTCTTTAAATCTATAACATCGGATCTCTTCTGATTTTGTAAAGATGAGTCTAGCTGGCAAAAGCTTTGAGAGGCATTGGGAGCAAAAACATTTGGCAATACTTAAGTCGTTACTCCTTTTGATGGGCCAGTAAAGCAGAAACGTGGGCTGGATGCCTTTTCTTCGCTTGAAAGTGCCAATTGGACGTTAGACCCCGCCTGGAAAAAATAGGCGATTACTCGTATTTTACTTTACGTTTTTAGTTGTTTATCATTAAACATTAAGAAAAGCAAGCGATAACATTTTTTCGGTCCAGCCTCTTGATACTTAAATTAAAAATTAGTGCAATTAAGTTTACTAGAAAGATTTTCTGTTAGTGATGTTGGAAATACGAAGATGATAAACAGGATTTGCCTGTTGTTATATTAATTATGGGTGCTGAACGAAAAGAAGAACGGGAAGATTGTCTGCCCTAGTTGGGCCAAATCAAATAAAGGTATAACTGCTTATTTTTAACGGGTGCTTTAGTCGGAAGAAGAGTATAGTAAAGTAATGTCTATTTTTTCAGGCGAACTACCAAATTAGATGTCGTGGACGAAGACGACTAGCAAACGTACTTTACTGCAAATTACTTTTATTAACCATTAAATAAAATCCAAGGCCTAGACCGGGAATCTAACCCAGTGCCACAATACTTCTAAGCTTTGCGGGCCTCGTCTCCAACCATTTAGCTACCGTGGCGCCTAAGAAGAAGAGTATAAAGAGTACACGAACACAGTTTCTGGGTTTAAAAGAAAAAAAAAGTCAAGGACAATTATAAAATTATTTTATGTGGCCTGGGTTTTGATCGAATGTTTCCATAGGGGCGAAGAAATTGTGAATACTTGGTATGTAATTGGTACGAGGATCTTACAGCTCATTTATGGCGTAAGGTGGGCATGATTATCTGAATATGAGACTGAATACTTCGTACGAGATTTTGTGGAAGCGTCATTCAGGCGTCACTTGTCAAGTTAGAATGAGTAAATAATTGGATTGAACGAAATTTATTGCTTGAACCTAAATAATAATTCGTAAGTTTATAATTAGTTATTAATTCCTCTTTAAGTGTATCTAATACTCGGAGAATTTTTTTAAAGATTTTTTTTGTTAGGCGGAATGAAAGTCCGGAAAGAAACTCAAGGCCACTAATTGGCCTTATGACCATTTTTTTTTCGAGGTGCTAAGATAAGCCTTCCTTTCGCTTTTATCAAGGATTTTGTGAACCTCTCCCACATCTCTCATGGTTTTTCAGGATACTTAATACGAAATGTGCTGACAGTCACTTTCAATTATCAATTTTTATTAACTTTGTGATTTAAAAATCAAATGCTGAATAGTAAGCTTTAACTATATGCAGTGTAACAATCTTGTTCTTTTGGTTATATCAGTAAGCACTGGCTCCATCTATTTGTCTTTTCCAGAATCTTTTCTAATCTCAAGAAAAACGAGGACTGGATCATATTAGTATTATTATTTTTGTTATTTTTTATTGACATTAAAGTGGAAATTGCTCCCATAACTGATCCATTTACAATGTTGCGAGCTACTTTTTTATTGAGGGAAATTCTACGTCATCTTTAACGTGCGAGGATGAAGAATGAAAACATTAGAAGCCACTTTTGGTTCTTTTTAGTCAGTTCGTTTTTTCAATAGTGCAAAATTTTACTGCAGAATTTGCACAATATATATTGTTTCCAAAAATGTAAAAATATAAAAAAATATGTATTTCTTACGTACCACAAGTAATATATGGGCTATCCTTTTGTCTCTATATTGTGTACTCAAATCATAAGGACTATAAGTTATTTACTTCACCCCGTTTAACGTTTAAAATTAACTGGTGAATCCACATCAAAACTTACAAAGACTCTAGAACTTATAGACTCCGATGAAATATATATTTATATGTAGCTAATTGCAACTGGACACATAAAGCTTTTAAATATTTAATTTAATGCACTTTTTTTTTAAGAAGTATTAAATTGTGTTATTATTTTTCGTCCTTTGAGCCCTAAGCTACTTCGGCATCTCTGGTGGTAACTACCCTATAGCTATTTAGATAAATATAATCATGTTTATATTTATAAGGTTAATCTTTTTAACTAACACCATTGGCATAGCCTGAACGAAATGTAATTTTAAAAATTTAAGTTTTGTCAAGATTTAGATAAACTTTTCTTTTTTAAATACAATCTTGAAACAGAATTCAATAAGTTAGCTTAATTAATTTATAGAAGCAATATTTATCTATTTCAAGGTGTAAGTATTAATGATATTTGTACAAATTGAACTTTTATTTAAAAATACAAGCTTATATATTTCATAAATACTCTCATAGACGTTTAATTGTCTTAATAATGAAAGTCTAACATTCCTAAATTGTTTATGAAAATAACGTGAATAATGATTACTTAAAGCGATAAAATTAATACAAGATTTATCATCGACTACTTACTTCACTTGTGGAACACCAGTAGACGGTAAACTTTAATGATTTAATTTTTTCAAGACAATGGCATAGTCCAAATACATTAGGATCTGTTTTTTGTCTTGCAAATGACATTGTTATTGCGAATATGGTCAATTTGCTTTTTAATGGTAAATGACAGATTGATTGCAATAGGAAATTGGTTATGTTATGTTTTGCAAAATTTTTATTATTTAAAACTAATTAAAAAATTAATAAACTGTAGAGGTAAGGGATTAGCTATGTGGTAAGCTTACTGGATTCATACGCAGAAAGCCCAAGTTCGAATCCAGTTGCTAGCCCTTAGATTTTCTCTTCCTAGGAGCTTCGTACAGATCACTGTACGGTGATGGACAGATTAGTGTGTAACAAGAGAACACTGAAAAAAGTTCCGGTCGCTAGTGACCTCAGATGCGTTAAATTAAAAAATAAATAACTGATAAAAAAACTAAATTTTTAAAAAATTTATTCAATTTTATAATACACTGATTATTTTTAAATTGTATTCTTGGGTAGTAACAACTTTTGAAGAATATTTTATAGTTTCTTTTTAAATTTGCTTGGTTGTTTAAGTTAACATATTTCTTTTTGGAAGGGAATTAAGTAATTTAACTTCATGTTGTATTTACCTCAAGAGAAAATATATAATACAGATAGACTTTGCTACCTTATTAGCCAATAAATCGCTAAAAAGTTCCATTTTTAATAAATGAATTTTTAAAATTTTCTAAAATCTTTGCCGCTTATAGAAAGAGATAATCAGCAAAGATTCCTACTACTGTCTTTTTGATTGCATTATCATCAAGAAGTAGTTTATACTTCTGGAGCCAGGCCTGTAAATAGATTAGAATAATTTTTTGGACTGAGTTGATTGTTTAGCTTCATGGTGCTGCGAGCTGGCACATTGATTGTCATCAGAAAATTATGGTTGATTGTTAAACTAGTCAACTCAAGTGTCAGATTTATAAATCATAACCTTGTCTTTGATCTGACGATCTTCAAAACCAGGCCTCTACTTCTTGCAACCCATTTTCCCCTTTAGTGATATTTCGACGATCCTTTATTATTGGGTCCATTTAAATCACTGAAACTTAGACCAAACTTTACATGATAGTATGGTGGGGCACCTTTAACTTTTAGTGTACACAGCCGTTCATATCTTCCTTTAATGGATTATTTTAGATTTTTTTTTAGTAAAAGAATGAAATTGTGGATTGAAGTTGCTACGTTAGATTAGAGGTTAGAGGGTTGGCCCTCAAAGCTAAGATGTATTGTGATTTGGAGTTCGATTAGCGGTCTACAACTTTAATTTTATTTAATGATTGGTTCAAGAAGTTGTTTGCTTAATTCGATCAGATAAATAAATACAATTTTTTGATAGCTATGTAAGCTATTGATAGGAAAGGTTAGGTTACTTATTAAAACCCCTTCTCATTATTATTTAGTTTTTAATTTAGCAATACTTTACTCTATTAACATAAAAGTATTTTCAAATTACAGAATTTGTATACACAATAGATAATGTATAACTCTCATATATTGCAACATTTCACGTAAAAACAGGTATACTTCAAGAGGATATTTGAACTTAAGCTGTTTAATGTGATATCTAATTACTTTATTTTTTTATTGTAATTCAGTAGTATCGGAAGCCTTACCAGAGCCCAATGGTTTCCGTACAATGTAATCCTATCACAAATAGCTTGTTCATCGTTGATATTGAACCACCTGTTTGGCTTATGTCGATTTATTAAATTATAGTGCTCAAGTAGCATCAGTATTGGTCGATGAATTTTGCAACTGTGATTAAAATTAATTATCATAATCTCTACTTTATTCTCTTAGCATTTAAAGTGTATAGATGATTTTATTTATTTTGCTGTCTAAAATTAATCTCTTGGTACACTGCTAGGCTTTCTGAAGTTAACAGCAAACACGTTGATATTAGACAGTGAGTCGTGGAACTACTAAAGCAATCTGTTGCGACCCAATATCGCAGAGAGATTTATTATCGAAGTTTCTTTGTCAGTGTAAAAATATCAATTTTAAATAAGAAACAAAATAAGTAAGCTTTTGCGTCTTTTTTTTTTTAATACTATTCTCTTTATAATTCTATTTGTTAAAAAAAAAGGATATCAGCGCTTTTCTATTTATGGATTAGAGAGCTTTTAAATTCAGTCAGAGCTTTCTTGGAAAAGAAGGTGGACTCAAGCCAGACAAATGACCCCATCGCAACCACCGAAAAGAAACTCGAATAATCCATTGACGTCATTCTTCAACTTAACGTCCAGGTTACAGTCGCCTTTAGAAGAAATGCTTGCAGCATTAACCAAAAAAGTAAAATTTCTATAATGGAAATTGTTTTACAGCTGGTCTCCTACTTTGTCGATTTTATTAAAAAAGATAACATTATCTTTACACTTCTGGACACATATCTAGGGGTAGTAAATCTTCCTTGGCTCTTCTTTAACCCATTTTGAGATGGTAGAACGTCTGATCTGTAGTAAACTAAAAGTGTCCAAAGCCTGGCAGTGCACTTAGAAAATTTCATGTAGCTACTTATTGATCAACTATGTGTTTTAAATATGTATTTGTTTATATATCTTTTCTACTTAGTGCATAAATTTGACCTTTTCGCAACAAGCCAAACAAGCCTACCACATCCATCTGTAAGTTTTACACTGGTTACAAAACAGAATCTTAGCGAGCTTGTTTTCTCTAATTCTACAGGTTATGGACGGACTTACATCCATCTTCAGACTTAAGTTCGATATGTTAAAGAAAATTCATAATTCTTAAACTAAATTAATGTAACGCAGTTCAAAATTAGTAGAATGAAAGAAAACAAGAGAAAACTACTGCGGATAAAATCATCAGCAAACAACAACTATAGTTTTTTATTTTTTATAGAGCATTTAAAATTAATAATATTTAGTACATTGTGAATGCTGGATAACTTCCTTGTTGATTCTATGAAATGTTCCCGCTTTATTATGTACTAAAGAAATGTAATTTGTAATTAGCAGTATTAAAAATTCTAGATGAATTTTCGCAGACGTCTTAATTAAGTATTTTCTTAGTTTAATTCTAAAATACATGGAAGAAGTATTTTGTTCAAATTAATTAAAATTTATATTATTGAATGAAACTATTTTGAAACTAAAATGAGTTCTCTCTTTGAGTTTGATTACTCGTAAAGTAATAATAAAATTTTATAATTAATTTACACTCTGAGCTTGTTATAGGCTAACTTTGTTTAAATTAAGATAGACTCTAACGAAGAAAGAGAAGCTCAAAACCAGTTAGTTAAAACTTTTATTTAACATCAGTCAATTAGAGACTTTCTTAGTAAACAAAGTTCATTTTAAACGGTTCATGGTTTAAATTAATGGATTGATCCTAGGACAAATGATACAAAGGAAGAAAATTCTTTAGGCCAATGTTTCCATCTTAGAGTGATTAGCATAAAGTTGTGAACAAAATAATTTTGAGTGTAGAATTAGTATGTTACAGTTTTAACTTTTTCACATTGTTTCCCATTGTACTATAGTAAAAATCCAAGTGTTAATCCCTCTCAGTTTTGTAGCCCTGAATGTAGTGAATCTTGAACTAATTATAGTTAGAAACATTGGATAAAGTTTTCTTAGAACCGCTGAAAAAAACTAAATTAATCTCCGGTCGCTAATTTATTAGTTTGTAATGTTGCTTTTAAGTATGAACTCTTGAAACTGATAAAAAGGCTTGTTATAAGTAGCTATTGAAGCGGCAGAATGTTTTGCAAGATAATGCTAGTTATTTACTGAGGTATTTTGTTTTATAATGTAAGAATTTCTGTCTACCAGTTTGTTCCATCATCTATTTGAGCAGTCTTCTATTTAAATAGTTAACAAGATGCGTTCAATATTTTTTAATTAAAGATAGATGTGCATATAATTGAAAAATCTCATGTTACTTTTTTTAAGAGTGAAGTCTGTCAAGTGTACTACAGTCTGTTTCATGTACGTTAAAGGGTTCGACAAGTAGATGCGGTTCGGTAAGTTAAATTAAAACTCGTTATTGCTTGTTTACTGAGAAAATGGTTTGTCGAATCCTTATTCCGCATTTTTATGTGAATTCACAAAAACTCAGTGTGTCGGTTGGTTTTGTTTTAATTTAATTTTGTTCCCAAATTTCTTGTTTTATTTAAACTAAATAGGTTTTTAGTTTTTCTAATCCACATCTGAAATTAATTTTCATTAATTTAAAAAAAAAAAATCAAGATGATAAACCTCCTTAATTTAATAAGCGGAGCGGTCACTACTAAATTTCTTATCTTAACTTACGTGAAACAATGAACAGAGTGCAATGAAGCCATCAGCATTCTAAAACGACAACAGGTCAAATAGCCAAATGTCAACAGATCATCATAATGTAAATAAAAAAGCTAATGTGTAGTATGAAGTTTAAAGAAATCGTAAATTATTATTATTGATTGGTCGAAAAAAAAATTATTCAAGCTATTTGTAAATAAAGTAGTTACTATTGAAAAACAAGCTCTTCCAATTTTAAAGTAGAATAAGTGATAAAATGGTTTATTAGAACTCTAGAAACCTAGTAGTAAACATTCTCATTAGGAACTTTGTTTACAGAATTAATAACTGTGATCTTGAGAATGGTTAAAATTTATTTATTTTTTTCTCGATTTAATAAGTTACAATTTTGTGCTAGATTTGTCAAAGGTGTAAAAATTAGTAAATATTAATTTTTATTAACAATTTGAAAGTTTGACTGTTGTTAGGTTTACAAAAAAATGCTGTTTAGATCATAGTTCAGAACTCTGCAAATAGCATGAACAAATGAATTGGCATAATTGACCTCTAAAGAAAAAAATTCTGAAAGTAAGAAAATAAGAGAATGTAAAAGAAAAAAATGCGTAACATTTATGTACACTGAGTTACATTTTTAGAAACGACCTTTATAGGTATATAATATAGGTAGATGAAAAAGCTTACTTAAATTTAGTCAAGACTGTTACGTTTGTAAATGAATAAAATATAACTTGACTATGTAAATAAAGAAGGTAAGATAAATATGTTTTTTATTCCCTAAACAAATTCTTAAATTGTAATTGAGTTAGATAGAAAAAAAACTAAAGAAAAATATATTACAAGGAATGAAAATGTAATTACAAATCAAGGTATATTGTAAGGAAAATGTTCTTATTTCGCTAATATTTTCATTAAATTTAATTATATTTCAGTTGAACTCTTTTGCCAAATAAAAATTCAAAAAGTGCTTGTGCTAGTGATGTGGCAGTGAAACCGATAATTCCAATTTTTGGTGCTTTGTATATATTTATATTTATTTATGTATAAATATATATATTTATTTGTTTAGTGCTAGTGTTTGTGCAGTAATTTTTTCCAATTATATTTTTGTTAAAGTAAAGGGTTAGGATGGGGATTACCCTCAGTGATTTCTTTGGTGGTGATTTGTGAATTTTTAATGGGGTTTTATACCAACTTAAATAAAGCAAAGCTTTGGCTATCTAATGGAACATCCGGGTTCATACTTAAAAATAAAAAATAAAAATAAGTACGAAATATCTCACAGTTACGGTTGTGCAAATACTTAAACCAATATTCGAAACTAAAACTTAAAAAATTAAACAATACAAAAAAAAACAGAAAATGAAAAAAATTATGCAGTAAAGGTGGAAATGCAACTGTATATTCAGAATGTTGATCGTTTTAAAAATCTTCCTTCATGGTCTTTGGGAGCGATGATTTCTTACTGGCTGCAACTTGTCTTTTCTCACCCGTTCCTATTCACAAATTGCCAAGGATACCCACCTTCATTTAAAGGCAAATACTTTGTACAAATTAATTTTTTCTAGTTTAAAAAAATAATTCAAAAAATATTTTTTAAATAATAATAATAATAATTTTTTTTTTTTGGCACTATAATTTCTAACATTTTTATTAAATGAACTTTTAAATATTAATATTTCTATTTTTTCATTTCATTTCTTTAATTTTAGGAGAATGTTCGAGTTTAAAAGAGAACGAAGAAAAGCTAAGAAATCAAATAGCAGAATTATCCTTAAGAGAAAGAGTGTTAATGCGAAGATTGGCAGCCAAAGAACAGGATATGCAGGAATATGCGGTGAGGGTTAAATTTCCTTTTGAGATTTTTTTATTAATAGATTTTTAATTAATAGAAGTTTTATGCCCGGCTAGTTTATAGGTCAAGACAGAACTTGAACTGGTGCTGTTACTCTCTTATTAGATCCTCAAATGCCTTTGAACGTTCCAAACTATAATTTTCAGAGTTTCTGTAGGTACACATTAGTTGTATTATGTTCGTGTCATAAAATAATTGACATTATTTGGCCATACACATCATTTTATGATAAATATTGGTGCATGAGATTAACGAAATCTCAGAATGTATATTAAACAATACTTGCGTTATATTTTTAAATTGCTTTGGTTTAATTGTTAATCAAATTAAAAGAATTGATTTTTCGTGTGTAATGTAACCATAAGTCTAGAGTTTACCAACAAGTACATTCGTTTGTAGTGCGAAAGTTCAGGTTACGATTCTCATGACACTTCAAAAAATAATTCATCAGCATCTTAAGGAAAAGTGGATAGTCGTAGGTCTGTTCCCAGTAACCAGTATTAAACCTGAGCGAGTAACTTGATTTTCTTTAAAATATAGTGTTATAGTAATGCTTCAAAGTTTTGGTTTAACAAGTTTTATCTATATTTATAGTTTTATTTATAATTATTATTTATTTTAATATTTCTGATATGTTTAATTTAGGGTCAGTTATCTGAAATGAAAGTCCCTGGTGGTGGAGTGTTAAAAAGTGCTTTATTGGATCCTGCGGTCAATCTACTTTTGCAGAGGCTTCGTCAAGAATTATCAGAAACGCGAACGCGACTAGATGATACCCAAAATGAATTATCTGCATGGAAATTTACTCCCGATAGGTATGAATGGATGTATTTTTCGAAATATTTTGGAACAAAATCTTTGTTTTTTTTTTCAACCTGAAATAGCTTAGTTTTATGTGTAAAATATATTTTTTTTGTTTGCAGTAATACTGGTAAACGTCTTATGGCGAAATGTCGTTTGCTTTACCAAGAAAATGAAGAATTAGGTGCAATGATATCTAAAGGAAGGTTAGCCAAGTTGGAAGGTGATTTAGCTTTACAAAAGAGTTTTAGTGAAGAAGTGAAGAAATCCCAGTCAGGTAATGTTTTGTTTTTAATAATCTAAATTAAATTAAAAAGCTTTCAAAAAAAAAAAAAAACACCTCTAATATGTTCTTGAATTGTATAATATCATCCTTCCTCAACGCGACAATTGAAGCTGTCTTGTATATCTGAGGTAAAATGGCGCCGAAAGCCCTCCCATAGAGCAGAACTAATTAAATTGTAATAATTTGAGGTTAGTTCTTCAAACCTCATCAAGTTGAATAAAAGGCTCAGAGAAGACTTATTATTATTTATTTACAAGCTTATAGGTAAATACAAATACCTTTAGCTGGGAGTTGTATCAATAATGCACAAAAAGTAAAATAAAATTACATTAATATTGTTGAGAGAGGACTTCTCAGGGGAGGGTGTAAAAATAAATAAATTAAATCTTTACTGCTGCGATATAGGAAGTGCTCTTATAGGTGAACAGAATCGTTGCAAAAAACAAAATAACTGCTTGATCAAAATAAAGGGACGAATAACTTTGTAATGAATGCCGATGAAAAATAGGTTTACGTGTTTTAAAACTTAATGGACTTATATGATAGTTTTAAAACTGGAGGAAGTAACGTTAATTGACTCGAACAGAGTTCGCATATATCAGCCAATCCTGTTGTCAAAAATCCACATCAATCAGTATGATTCTTAAATATTTCACTTTTCACTTACGTTAGTCAAACATGCAAGGATTTTACAATATCTAATTTTAAAATTGCTTTTAAGTAATTATTTATGATTATTCTACTTTTTTGGTTTGTTTTGTATATTCATTAAACAGTATTTTAATCTTTAGTCATAAATATCGTTTATAGAATTGGATGAATTATTACAAGATCTTGATGAAGATGTTGAGGGTATGCAGAGTACCATTTATTATCTACAACAAGAACTGAAGAAAGCCAAAGATACAATAGCCCAACTGGAACAGGATAATACCAATCTGAAATCTTCATCTGGTGGTGGAGGTGGCCGCCAACAACATCTGGATGAAAATGAAAGATTATCATCACATCAACAACCAGTAATAATGACAACCTCCACATTAAATGGAGTAGCAGCCCATACAAAATGGGCTGAAGAAGGTGACGGTGAATCAGACTCTTTAGATTCTGCTCAGGAAGGCGATAACGGTTCCGCTGGTGGAGGGGACACGCCGCCACGGACTAAAGATATACAGTTAGATGGGGAATGTGTTGTGAACAACAATGTCGATGGACAGCGCAAAAGGACGTCCAGTGAGAATAGTGACGATAATTCTTCGGTAATTAAGAAACCGAGATCGGATAATCAACTACTCCCTCATCATTATAGTGATGAACAAGTCATCACTAATGGCGGTAATGGGGGACAATAAATTTAATATAAGAAAATAGACATTTTTTTCAATAGTTTTAATTTCATTGTGATTTTTTTAAAAGTTTATTTTGATTAAGTACAATATTATGTATTGTTGTCAATCAATGAAAGTGTAAACAAAGCATTGTAAATAACGTAATAAGAATATAAATATATTTATATATATAAATAATGAATAAATAATCTTTCGCGATTTTACTTTGTAAATAAATTGTAACAATTAACAAAGAATATAAACAGTTTAAATAAAAATTATTATTGTAAAAAGCGCCATTTGGAACGAAAATGCATTAACAAATTTTCAATGGTGCCCTATTATACATAAAGAAAAACTATAATATTTTATTGTATGAAAGAAAAAGTAAACGTTCCTGCTAACCAGTGGCTAGCATGTTAAATACCTTGGGGAAAAAAACAAAAATTAAAAAGATTATAATATTGTTCTAATAATACAATTTTTAAAAAATATAACGTCCGACCTTTAAAATATTTGTTTTATAGAGAAATACAGTTTTGTTGGTCCTGGAAATTATTATTATTATTATTACTTTTATTTATTTAAATCTTCTGGAACTATTTTTTAGAATAATTTTTAAGTAGAAAATTATTATAAATTTGGATACATTTTTTGTGATTTCTTTTTTTATGCTAAAATAGTTTTTAATTGCACAAACATTTTAGGGGAAAAATAATATAAAGTTTAATTGTTGCAATCGTGTAACATTACCAAAATTAATTATTAAAGTTGAACAAAATAAAAAAAATCAATTTTTTTTTTGGTGTAAAAGTTGCCAACAATAAATAGTCCAGAATCAACTTAGTTTTGATAATATTCAAAATGAATGCCTCTAAGAAACTATTAATTCAAAAATGTATTCTTACTCTTTTATTAGAAAATAAAGGCAACATTTTGTGTTTGTTAATACAAAAATATTAACGATCCCTTATAGTGCTAATGTTGGCTCCTCCGCAGATCTCTGAACAAATTTTTGTTACAGTGCGTATGTTTTGTGATCCTTTTCTTCAAGAGGTAGTATCCAGTCTTGGCAAATAAATTGAATGTAGAACGTCCAGTTAGTGTGGAGGCGTATCTGTGTCAGAAAGGGTGTCTGGAAACTGTAGCGCACCCTACATATTTTTAGTTAAAGACAACTATATAAACTTCCCAGCCATTACAGACCATACAGGCACTTTGCAATTGTTTAATATTAGTTTAAATTTATTTATTAGTTTAATAAATACTTCGTTTAAAAAGCTCCGACAATCTATTTGAGACTTTATGCCCTTAATATCTTTCTATTATATATTATATACAGATCTGAGTATAAGTGCAGTAAGAATAATATGTACCTATATCAAATTTTAAAAACGTCGAAGCCGTTTCTAGAAAATGCTAGTCAAGTTATTCCTCAGTTCATGGCATTTTCATCATCATGCTGTTTTTAAGTTCCATGAAGTGTGCAAACAAAATATTGATGACTGATGATATCGATGATGGTTCGATTTTGTGCTTGTTCATTTAACAGCTGACCGTTTCCTTAGAAAAACTCGTAACTCAAGGAACATGTATTTCTATGAAAATTTAAATACTCGTACGACAAAATTTAACACGAACACAATACTTTTGATAATGATATATTTCTCCTTTTGTATCTGGTAAGGATATATTTATAAACTGGATTTATACTAGCATATTGACACATTCAATTCACAATATTGGTCAGGATAAAAAAAGCGTCTGTTCACTTTATTTTCAGAAAAATTAATGAAAAGTAGGTCTTGACGAGTTAGAAGGGGCGATCACTCCTCGATCTGTGCTTGCTCATACTCGTATATCACCAATGCGTTGAATGTGAAGATATGGGATGGTCTTAAATTAATTTCATCAAATGAACTGAATTGCCAAGAGCGAATTTCCCAACCTTTACTGTAACTTCGCAATTGTTTAGTATTAGTCTAGTAAGTAGTTCGTTATAAAGGTCCCAGATTCACGACCCTTCCATTGGAGATCTTAATTCCATTGGCGGTTGTGTTCAGAATGTATCCCACAAACATTTTTTTGCATACTAGCTAAATTTCCTCATATGACGAATGATTATTCAATTCTTCTTGCTTAACATCGGCTCATAAAAACTGTTAGTTTTAATAATTTGGTAATTGTTAATTTACGTTATGGAAAATTATAACGAATGCTGCACTCTTTCTGTACCAATAAAATTTTTGTTTCAGTGAGTTAAAGAAATATAGTTTTATTATTAACTGGGAAGCTAATTTTTAACGAAATATTAAATTGCAAGACATTTTTAGGAATGGACTGGGTGAGCAAAGTAACTAGATTGAAAACTGCATTAACCGACTGTTTGATAAGGTTACATATACGGTTACGAGATATCAAGGTGTGCATGAGTTTTTTTAAATTTATGAGTAAAATTAAAATGTTATTGAACTGTAAAACAATTTTTGCAAAAATTATAAACAAAATCAATGAAACTTATTATGAACTTCAGCCTTGTGCATTTTTTATACATGGGTAATGTTTAAGAATTGTATTTTACATTAGGGGGGGCGCATTATTTATGCAGTTGACACTGCATAAAATGAAGTTCATTTTCACTGAGAAATATAAAATTAAAAGAAATCATTATAAAATAAAGTGTTGATAAACATGTGTTTCTATTAACTTTACAAATAATGCGTAAATAGTTATATATTTGTTCACTTTTAACATTAAAAAATAAGCAGCATGTCCATACACGCTGGGATGCTCACAATTTTTTCCCCAATAACGTTTCGGAGAAATTTTGCTAGGCTGTTCTAGGGTTTGGTACTGAATGACTTTGTGTTGGTGTTCTATTCTTCTATGATTTCTTCATTTTCTTTCTTATGTAACAGAACTGTAGCGTCATTTGATGTTAATACTATCCGGATGGTGACTTTGGTTAAGGTGGGTTGCTTATATGGAGTCTGTTTCGTGGTGTGGTTGACGAGCGTATTTGATTTTTTCTCCCATTCTGGTTTAGGAATTATGACTGTTTAAAGAGACTTGTTCGTAAATTCCATTGTAGTCATGACGGTATTTTGTTTCGTTTTTTCTTCTAGGCGCGTTTCCTATATCTTAGTTTGTTGTTGATCCTAAACGCGGTTTGAGATCTACTTTTTGGAAAAAGTTACAAAGTCTCATTTTTGATGTAAGTAATCTCATAGGTTTTAGTAATGAAGTTAGTCTGTATTTCTTATAATTTTATCGATGAAGGTACTGTAACCGTTATTTGTGAATATTGTTCGAATGGTGTCGAGTTCTCGTTTATAGTTGGTCGGAGCAGGAAATATGCTTTTTAATGTGTGTGTGTCAGATATTAGAAGGCGGCTAGCTTATAATGAGCAAGATAGTGGAAACTTGTTTATAGTAGAGACAGTGGACGTTAGCTAATAGTTTAATTAGATTGAAAATGCAACACCACTTCAATTTACGTTGAATATTTCAATCAAATTTAAACTTTCAAAAATAAATTACAAGTTATAATTGTCAATTGGTTCATTGTAACAAGGGTAAACTTGTCTACAAGAAATTGACTGAATTTGGCAGCTGAAAGAGTAAACTTAAGTTTACACAACAAAGGAAAGCTGAGTTACAGAATTATATTGCTGATTATAGACTTAAACAGTTTAAAGGTCTAAACCTTTTTTTCAAAATTAATAGAATAAAACAATTTACAAGACACTGTTAAGACCCATATGGACATACGGAGCAGAAGTGTGAGGCTCAACCAAACCCTCTAACTCCATATGCCTGCAGACACTACAGTCTAAAATCCTACGGAAAATCCTGAATGCTCCATACTACATTTCTAACCTTACCATACACAATGGCCTTCACATCCCTTTTGTCACTGACCTAATAAAGTCTCGCTACCGCAACTTTCACAGCCTCCTTGCTCTCCATCCTAATCCTCTCGTTCAACAACTCTCCTCTCCTCACCTACCTGACAATCCTCTTCATCGCTTGAAGCGGTGGTGGCCAAGGGACCTACTGTTGTGAGTGCAATCCACTGAGAAAGAGTTCCATCAACGGATGGTGACTCTTACATGACTTTCATGTGAATTTAACCAGTTTCATAAAATTAACTTGATGCAACATTTGTTGTAGGTGTAAATATGACAAATAAAGTGAAAAAAAGAAGAGATTTTAGTGCTCGCAGAAAAGGAATAATTCTGAAATATATTTTTGCAAGTATTATTTTGAATGATGTTTGATAATACATGTTTTAATGTAAGCGTAATGCACTTGTTTTTGTTGCATCACAAAATAAGGAATCAACAGAGGAAAATAGGGTATGGTTTTGTAGTTTATAAATTGTTAAGACAAATAAAATAAATAACCTTTCAATAAGATTCCCAATATGTATTTTCTTTTCAATCTAATGGTTTTGCATAAGTAATTTACAAAATTATATAGAAAGAAAAACCAAATAAAAGCAGCTGGGAACAGAAATTGTAAAAATAATAAACTTCTTCCATCAATAACCAATAATTCATGTAGTAGATAGCTTATATTGTTATACGCTTTCCTCTATCTACAACACATTATCTGCTTAGTACAAATAGATAAGCGTTTAGACCTTTAAATAACACCTGAATGTCAGGCATTATTCCAAAGAAATCTGATACATCATTTCAATTTTGTTTTTTTATAATTGTACAGAGTCACAATTACCTATTTATAAATAGAATGAAAAACAATTATTCTTTGTTAATGTTTAACAGTCTTATTTTATTTTTTTTAACAAAAAATTTGTGAATGTTATTTACAATTACACTTACGATACACTATAAATTTTATTTCTTGGGGAAGCTGATTTAATATTACAACTCCCACTTATGTAACATAACAGTTTCATTATGATCATCGAACATTTTACAAACTAGTTTTTGCAGTGTTTACTTTTAAATATAAATCATTGAACAAAATACGCTGGCAATAATGATGATCTAAATCGAACAGTAACTTAAAATTTGATTTGTTGACAAGACTTACCACTGCAGCTAATTTAGGATGGTTATTTTGTATTTGAAGTGTTAATTCACTGATGCGCATGATTAGCCAAATAATTTATTGTTTGCTTTCCCTTGAACCCTTTCTAGACTAAACCTTTAGCAAAAATTAGTAAAAGAGAAGTTTTTTTATCTTAAGTCCGAGGAGTTCTAAACGTCAGTATTAGTACTTAGGACCGAGACACATTTCTCCAGTATTGGAATTTTTTCGAAGCAGGTTAAATGGCCATTGCAGCAAGAAGAGAAAACCTCAGAAATAGCCACTAAAGGCAGACAAGTTCTGATCAGATGTTGTGTCGGATAAACGCTCGTATCCACTTCCAAGAGGACAGGAAAAGAGTGAACTGATATTTTAGAAAATGAGAAATGGCTTGAAATTCAAAAAAGTATGTCTTAGCCACTTATTTTAGGTGAATGTCTTATGTTTCTGCAGTTATCCCAGAAAACAATAGTTTTACAGACGCTCTGATGGTACTCGAAAGCTTAGGACGTAGATGGATATGCGTTTATTAGTTGGTTCAGCAAACTCTCTCGATTAATAAATTATTCTTTTGAATATTACACATACACATCATGTGATCTCACTCACTCACCATCAGCAAGTGTAATGCGGACTTAGGTTGGGTTTTTGCTGATTGCCAAAGGCCACAACAAAACAATCCTCAAAGCGCTAAGTAGTTCCATGAAATTTTATCAATGAAGTCTTATTTTAAAAATATATCAGTTTAAAATTTAGAAAATAGTTCATTTTGCTTCCTTTGTAATTATGTAAGACCCTCTATAGCTCAATCCGAGGCTCTCTACTGCAGTTCGGCTTAAATCGCTGTTAGTATAATTTAATAGGAGCAATGATTCCCTTTTAGATCTGGCTGTTACTCAGTTTGTATCCAACCCTAGCAGTAACGTCTGTATTTCCAATGTTTAATGAATTGAAACTGTCTTTAAAAATTAAATTTCTTTTTCATGCTAATAAAATGAATATAATCTTGAGAAGCTATCCGACCGCTAGAACTTATAGTTTATGGGGAAACGATTATGATGACGGGTACTTGTGGTGTATAGGAAAATTATATATCCTTTATACATTTTTAAATTAAGATAAAAGATTTTGTTAAATTTGATTTAAATAAATATTTTACAATTTTTACATGTTTTACAATGAAATAAATAGCCAAATTTACACATTACAAAGATTTAAATTTACAACGAATTTTCGTCGCTATCGTTCTTTAAGTATCGTATATTATGTATTATAAAATAATATATTTATATATATATTTATGTTTGGCATGATTTGGTTGAGAGTTCTGTAGCCATATTTACATATAATAAAAGTAAAATTAAAGACCACCATATCCATAATTCATTTTCGTTCTAAGATCCTCTCATATCCATTAATTATTTTTAAAACAAACAATTGCAAGGCAGAGCGGATCTTACTTATTTTCTTAATAAAATTAAACCTAATTAAACATACTATTTACAATTATTGTTACAAGTTGTTTACCCAAAAAATGTTATTTTAAGTTGGTATATATATTTTTTTTTGAATTTCATTTTATACAACCCGAAGAAATATTTGTATTTTAGCAGTTGCCTAGAAGTAAATTATTGACAATTATTTAACTGATTAATTATAACAAAACTATATTTATATAATTAATTTCCTAATTTATAAATAGATAAAATGTACTTTGAGTCAAAAACAAGTAAAACTCTATTTTATATTTCTTTATAACAACTATAATTGTTTGTTTTTTTCTTCTGCACACTTAAGAAATTGCCGTCAGTCTTTTCTTCTGCAAATTTGTCGTTTTAACAATTCTAGAAATCATGTGAATATATTCATATAAATATATTAAAAAAAATTTAAAAAATAAAATAACATGACAAACATCTAATTAAATCTTATAGCGAAACAGTAAAAAATGTTTGTAATTTGGAGATTAGTTTAAAAAAAATCAGTTATAAATATTACAGCGCCAATGAAAAATTCATAGAGATGGTCTCAAAACCTAGCATGCAAAGTTACGATATTTTATGAAAATAAAAATAAATTCACCGTTACATTGTAGTATTCTTTGCCAACATAGCAAAATTCAAAGAAATAACAGAATTTATAATTCGTGCCGCTGGGACCAGCCATCGCTCTCTGGAAACGAATCAACGTCAACAACGTCAAATGAAAGAGTTAAGTTGAGCTCAAGTCTACTTCAAAAGCGTCTGAGAGCATTTAACTCGGACAAAGAGGACGATGATAAAAAATCTCTTCTTACACCAAAGTAAAATTCTATGGCGATTAAGACTCACAGATCGCTCAGTGAACAGGTTCTCACATCACCGGATCCTTTTTGTAATCAAAAATTATAAATACTATTATTTACGCAATACAACAAAGGTAAATATACTAAGTTTAGGACTTCTTTGGTTCCCAACAACTAAATCTGTTTTCGTACAAGATTAATTACAAATCTATTTCTGCTGAGTTTGGGATTAATAACATCTTCAGGGAAGTTGAATTATGTCTTAAGACATTTCAGAACAAATCACATTGGCCATTGTAATATTTAAATTAATAATTATATTTATGAAGGTAATAATAATAATTATTATGTTGGTATTTATAATTATTATTATGTAGATATTTTAATTTGCTTTTTTAAAGTTATTTTAAAGATTTATAAATTCAAAGTGCATTCAAAATATGCAATTTAAGTGCACTTGAAGAAAAGCTTTCTTTCAAATGTTTAAATAATTTTACATTTTTGTTGTTGTTTAATTTTCAAACATTTTCTCCTTAAATTTGTAAATAAAATAAAATCACATGAGAAACGAAATTCACAGAGAGGACAAGCAATTAACTAAAAACAATACCCTCTAGTACTGTTATCACTTAAATAATAATAATATTAAAAAACGAAGGAGAGAAAAAAAAATCACAAAATTCATCATTCCACTTTTCGAGCAGATACATTTAATTTATTATTATTTATTAAAAACCTACAAAGAGTTTTGAGCTACTGTTATTATACAAATTAGCTAACATCCTCATCAAGTTGTTATATTGTGATCCCTTCAATTACAATTTATGTGTAAATATATATATATGTATATAATTTATTTATAAATGCAGTTTCTAAAATAGGACTGCCGGTCATAAAGTACTTGTTTTTTTCTTTTTTTTTTCACATTCTAAATAAACTAATTACAGTTTTAATGGATTTTTGTTTTACTTTTAAATTCATTTGTATTCAATTATACATTTGTACAAATAGAAACATTCACGACATTTTAACAGGGTCAACTATCTTTGACAAGATTAATGGACGATTTTGTAGGTGAAAAAAAAAAATTAAATAAAAGAGAGAGAACTAGAAATTTGAATTGTTTGAAACGAACGTTCTTTAAATAAAAGAATTTGTAGTCATATGTTTGAACCATTATTTACTTCTACTAAATATTTGAATTAAATGTTAAAAAAGGTAATTTCATAATTGCTTTGGAATGATTTTATTTTTCAAAAAAAATATATCACAAAATGTGATACAAAGTATGGTTTAATTTAGTTTAGGCCTGTTCATACTAGAATATAAAAACGATCAAATTATACAATGAGCATTAAACAAGCCTTTTTCTTCCTGAGGAAGTGATGATGAAAATTTAGGGTTGATGCTCTCTGTAATAGGGATTGACACCTTTAATTGGTAATGGATGTGCTTCTGTATTGTAAACCCATTCTTCTAGAGACATAAGACTGTCGTCGCTAAATAGAAGGTACAGGTACTGAAACAAAATTAAATAAATCAATAAAACAGTAGTTTAGCGTGGAAAGAAGCTGTGAAGTATCCTTAATTCTCTTAAGAAGAATAAAACTAAAAAAGTTGCTTCCTTTCGACACACAAACAATAGAGAAAAGACATTTTTTATTTTTTTTATTTTTTAATCAGCCATTATTTGGGTTACGAAAGGGATTGGAAAATTTCAAAGAGATTTGCACGCTGAATATTTTTAAAGGTTAGTCTTTAAGCTTCCAAAGTGCCAATGTAGTCTGCAAACAAGGAAGTGACAAGCAACACGGACTAAATAAACTAAATTTTCTGTTACAATAATAATAATAATAATATAATAATAATAATAATAATAATAATAATAATAACTAATCTTGACCAGAATACCTTCAACGTTTCAGCCAAAAAGAAGCTCTGCTGAACATCATCTTTCACTGGTTCATCTTGGTAAACATTCTTCAGTCCTGAATAGCCAGTAGGAGTTCGACAATGTTTCTCTAACGCCTAATTAACCAAAGTTAATTATATTATTCTAGGTTATCATTTAAACATTATTAAACAAACATAAGTAATTATAATAGAGACCTGTAGGGAAGGGATTAGCTATGAGGTTAGCATACTGGACTCCCACGCGGAGGTCCCGGGTTCGAATCCAGCAGCTGACCCTTAGATTTTCTCTTCCTAGGAGCTTCTTACAGCTAACTGTCCGGTGATGGACAGTGTTGTCTGTAACGAGAGAACACTGTCCGGAGGCCGGCAGTGCACTGGAAAAAGCTCCGGGCGCTAATGACCTCAGCTGTTGATGCGCCAAAAAAAAAAAAAAAAAAAAAAAAAAAAAAAAATAGAGACCTGTACAGCTTCCCAACCCCAATCTCTGTATTTCTGATCTTTTGTCAATCTCCACAAATAGAAATAGGATTCTATGACTTCCGGCCTTAAAAGGTAATATTTATCATTAGTCCTCACAGCTTTAGCCTCGACTGCATCAGTGAACCTGAAAATTCGTGCTTACATTACATATTGTTCAGAGTAAAAGCAATCTTTTTTTAGAAATTTACTAATAAATTTTAACACTAACTTGAAAGACTCTGGACCTAATTTAGTATTTGTACGAATGTAAGATTCATGACATGTTTTAGTTAGCCCTTTTGCAATTTCCATATGTCTCGGTGACATGGCATTCCTTAACGTAGTAGCACCCAAAGCTAGCAAACCACCTGAAACCAGCAAGTAATAAATTTAAAGCAGATTAAGATACAAATTTAGTAAAGATCAAATTATTATTTGTTTCTCTTAATACAAATTATTCTATTATTTAGTTAATAATAATAATAATAATAATAATAATAATAAATAGAAGGGAAGGGATTAGCTATGCGGTTAGCGTACTGGACTCCCACGCGGAGGTCCCGGGTTCGAATCCAGCTGCTGACCCTTAGATTTTCTCTTCCTAGGAGCTTCTTACAGCTCACTGTCCAGTGATGGACAGTGTTGTCTGTAACGAGAGAACACTGTCCGGAGGCCGGCAGTGCACTGGAAAAAGCTCCGGGCGCTAATGACCTCAGCTGTTGATGCGCCAAAAAAAAAGAAAAAATAGAATAGGCTGATTTTGCTTTTAAAGATTCAATTTTACCAACAGTTCCGTCCTCAGGGTTACAACTGATTAAAATTGAATACACCGCCATAATCTGAATCGATTATATACTATAATATTGTAATTGTAAAGAAAGAAATCGATTTATATAAAATTTATGTAAAACACGTTATAGTAGATGTTTTGGGGTCAAGAAGCACAATGTTCATTAAGGATGTCTAAAGATTAATAGTTCGATGTCTTGTAAACTTCTGGAAGATATAGCCTAAGATGTCCGAAACGCCGAATCAATAATTTTTTTAATGAAAGAAGATTATGCTTCTTGGCCCAAACCAACTATTTAAGTCTTCTAACAACGACCAAACATTAAATTATTAATCAGTTTGGAATAGAGAATTTAACTTCGACGGTTTCCATATTGCACTACTCTTACTGGCTGATTGAGGGAGGTTACATGGTGTGATGAACACTAAAACATTATTGCAAAAATAGTGGAAACAAAATTAATGAAATCTATAATGTATTTAAAAGGGTTCTGCATGTTGTGTGCGTAGGTAGGTTCTGAATATTTTGTGTATAGGTTATGCATAGAATTTTAGAATTAGAGCACATAAAGTACAACTCCAAATATGCTGAATCTTAAATCCATTCTACGTTTCATCAATTTTACTTCACTATTTTAACAAAAAGATATCCTTTTCAGTAAAATTTTAAACAATTCACACATGATCCCTTACTCAGATCGCAAGTGCAGTGTTTGACAGAAACATAAAGTAAAATTTTCTAAACCGGTCAGGGATACACAACCCTAGCATGCTACGACGTATACAAAAATAAAAATAAATCAACAGTATCTAATCAATTCATCGGTTATGAATAGTATTATTTATAACCCTTGCATGTTTTTACATATTTTTCTTTCTCAGATTTTTATTTGGTAAAAACATTAGGGTTCCGCAATTGATAAAAAAAAACCCAGAGACATACCTGAAAAACACGCTAAATGGTCCATTTTATGCTCTAGTCTGTCAAATTTGAGATCAGAAAAATATAATAGGCCACCATTAGATTTATGCAACATGTGATGTATCGCAGCATCCATGGCCGAATCATACATCTCTCTGGCTTCATGATCTTGTTTAGCAGACTGTATCCACGCTTTCAGCAAGTATTCATAAAAGCTGTCTCCTAACGCTCCCATAGACATATGATCTGAAAAAATAGATTGTTACGTTAATAATACTATAAAATTAAATTTATCAATAATACCACAAGCTTAGGAAGAGAATTTTAAAGATATTATTTTGACCATGGCACAAACCCAATCACATTGATAACGCCAAGTATTGCTAGAGATTGAGTGGTAGTACTTATCAAATAATCTAGTACTTCTAAATAACAGAGGTAATCTAAATTATAACTTACGCTGTCCCCATTTTCCAGTTTTGGGATTAAGATAATTTGGATAAAGTCCTTTTGGTTTATCCATATTCTGAAGAACACTTCTTATGGTATCTACTTTCTCTCTATATACAGGATTTCCAGTAACATCGGAAAGATAAGTGAATTCTAGATGAAGTGTACCAAATTCTGATAAAATACTTGCACCTCCACTAGCCCAAGCGTAATTTTTACTAGCCTGAAATTAAAATATAAAGTATTTGAAATCTAATACTTCCATCTAAGATGAGATCTTTGGAGAGTGTGGCCAATAAAAGTTAATTAACTATTACAATTAAGTATTATTCTAGTCACTTAATAAATAATGCGTAATTAAGTAAAATCTTAAAAAGAAAACTTAAATAGGAGAGAAGATGCAACATATGAATTTAAGAAGTGTATAATAATTAAAGTTAATTTGGTCGTTCATTAGAGTCTTTCTGAATGGCTTTGTGTTTATTCACTTTTAATCTTTCTAAGATTTCCAAACGTCTTCCTTTCCTTCCTGTATGTAAACAAGCGTCCATAGTGTTGTTGGTTGGTGATTTGTGTTTGATAAGGTACTTTAAGTTGCCTGTTTTACTGGTGGTGTTATCCATCTCAGTCTGGACAAACTTGTTTGTAAATACCGCTTGTTGTTTTAAGGGTTGTTTGCTTCGGTGTATGCACTTAACCTTTTTTTTTCAATTTGTTGTAGGTCATGGACGCGGTTTTGAAGCCTAGTTCTTGAAGAGGTTGCTTTGTTTGTAAGTCTCGTTTTCGATGTAGTAAGTTGAAGTGGTACGTATATTGATTGATTTATTATTGAATTGAACTTGTTCGGACCTCTACCCCGCAAGGTAGATGAGGTGGGTACTAAATATCTTCTTTGAGCAATATCAATACTTATTATTTATGTTCGTAGTTTAAACGTTATTTGTGCTATTTGAGTCCTCGCTTATACTTGGACAGTGCAAGAGATATAGTTTTCAACCTATTTATCAGGTGTCTGAAAGCGGCCAGTGTATATTGAGCAAATGGTGGGCTCTGATGTTTATAATTGTGTCAGTCGACGTGGGTTTTTCTGTATACTCAATATTCTAGGTTGTTGTCTCTATCTTGTTCCATAGTGTGATATCCAGGAAGTTACTCAGTTTTGTCGTTCTCATATTCATGCGTTTATGTTTAGGTTATTCAATAATTTTCATAAATCTACATCTATTTGAGTATTAGTAGCGAATCATCTATATAATTGCGTAAAATGTTAACTCCCAAGTTCTTTCAATTGAGAAACGTAAATGTGTTCAAGATGTCGCATAAATACGAGCTGTGGCTATTAAATAACGAGACTGATGCTGCTACAGAAGTACTACGAGTATGCATGCGCCAAATCTTAACGTCCGACAGCTGTGCAGCGCAAAGCCTTCTCTTTCGATTGCAGCGTCTCACGTGCTTGTAGAGAAATCTGTCTGTCCGGAACCGTCGTTTGTGTAAGAGGTGTTAGTTTCGTTTTGCCGAAATCATGATACTACACATGTAGTAGAGCAACGAATTGTCGTGAAATTTCACATCAAAACTTGATAAAACCGCTACTGAAACTTATCTTTTATTAAAAGAAGTTTATAGCGATGAATGTTAATCACGTGCGCGAGTTTTTGAGTAGTTCAAGCGTTTCCAAGATGGCCGAGAAGACGTCGGAGATGATGACCGTCCGGGTCGCTCTTTCACGTCCAAAACGGATGAAAATATCGATTATAATTAATCAACATTACTACCGTGAGGTGCTTGCTCAACTCCGTGAAAGAGTAAGGAAAAAACGACCCGATTTGTGGAAGAACAAGTCATGGGTTCTCCATTAAGGCAACGCGCCGGCTCACACTGTATTTTCTGTCAAGACGTTTCTAGACAAGTACAAAACATCCCAGTTTTAAGCCATCAGCCTTATTCGCCTAACATGGCCCCATGTGACTATTATCTGCTCCCTTAAAGTCAAATCTGCATTAAAAGGAACACGATTTCAGTCCCAGTTGAAGCTGTGAAAGTAAAAGCGGTACGCGTCATGCAGGAGCTGACAGAAAAAGACTTCCAGCACTGTTTCGAACAATGGTAAATTCGCATGGAGCGTTGTAGGGATAGGGAAGGGGTGTATATTGAAGGTGATGATAACTAAATATGTATACATTTAAAATAAAACATTTTATAGCAATAGTCTCGTTATTTAATAGCCACACCTCGTATTCCAGACAGTGCTGCCGACCTAAGAAGATTCCTAAAGGAGTCGCAAGAAAGCCTAAAAAAGCCCGTCGTTTAATTTAGAAAATATTTATTATTGCAAACATTACCGTATTTCTGTTTTGATGATTATTCAGTCATGAAAAAAAGAAATTTAAATAAATTTTTTACGCAGTAAGTGGGTTTTACAGCATGTATGTCCAATGAAAATTAATGTCGGCGATTCAGTTTGTTACGTTTCCCTAAGTAAAGAAGCTACAAAGGGGGGGAAGGCAACAACTCATATTCCACCGAAGCAAAGTGGTTGGCAATACGAAAGGAGTAAGTTCCTACTAATGGATCCTGCATCTGTCCTGTTGATTAAAGGTACAAGGTAGAAATGCTCTTTTTATCAAAAAGAATGCACAACTAGATAGATGTTCTGTAATAACCAATACTTTTTTTCCGCAACCAGAAGATAATCTCAAGGAATGTAAAAATTGTCAAATGTAAACAAACTAACATATGTACTTACTCCAGTTTTGAAATTGATTAATGCATTTGGAATTCCAGTTGGAGTTTGAAAAGCTGGTAATAACTTTTTAGCTATGTAATCGGCTTTATCCCTGAACATTACGTCGCCAGTCAATGCGAAACACGTTAACAGTCCTCCTACATATCTTATATTCGTCTCGAAAACTGAAAAATCGCCATTCTGGAAAAAGAAATAAAATGTGTATAAGTGTAAAAATATAAGGATTTAAAATTTAAATCACCAAACAAGAAAACGGTGTCTTCTTAGGACAACAAAGATAAGTAAAAATAAGGTGAAACATTTACATAATCACTAAATCTTTCCACTAGTTTGCATGCTCTGTTTTCAAATGTTTGGTTTTTTAAGGCGAAGAAGTTTCTAAATTGGAAGTAATAAGCACGTCAAGAGTTAATTTGTATTCCATTTACAACTTATTTTTTTTTTAAATAGCGCTACGGGCCATGGAGACCCTTGGCTTCCTCGACAACTTCCTTCCAAACCTCCCTGTCTTGTGCCTTGACTCGCCATCTCCTAATACCTAGTCTGCGGACATCCTCCAACCATCTCATTCTCAGCCTGCCCCTCAATCTTCTACCACCTGGGTGACCATCCATTGCTTTCTTGGGCATTCTCTCTTTTTCCATTCTTTCTACATGCCCAATCCACCTCAGCCTACTGGCTTTTACCACTCTCACTAGATCTGGTACACGGTACAGCAACCCTCAGTTCTGAGTTGGATCTTATTTTCCATTCGTCACCTTAAAACTTTTCTTTCCCAGGTACTTAATCTTCTCTCCTACTCTTTCGTTAAAAACCAGGTTTCTGCTGCATAGGTCACTACAAATCTTATCACGGTTTTGTAAATATTTATCTTGATTTCTCTCAAAACCGTCTTGCTTTTTAAAACATTGTGAAGTGCTGCATAGCACCTATTTCCTGCCATCAACCTTGCTCCAATCTCCTGAGACACTTCATTTTTTGCAATGATTATTGTACCTAGGTATTTAAACTGGTCCTTCCTCTTGAAGGTGTATCCATCTACCGTTAGAGCGTTTTGCCTATTTGGTCTTCTACTGGAGACTACATATTCCGTTTTATCGAAATTAATCTTCAGTCCCAATTCGGCTGCTCCCAGTTTCAGTTCTTGCAATACGCTACATAAGACATTCTGGTTTCTTCCAATCAAGGCCACATCGTCCGCATAGGCCATTAATTGTACCAGCCTGTTATAAATAACTCCATCCATACTTACAACAAATTATAGAAAGTAATGGTTTAAGTAAAATAACAAATCTGATTCTCGTCTATAAATATTGATTTTTCAGGTTACCGCGAAGAATGTGATTTCCAGTTGCAAATGAGTGACTGGAAAAATAAGTTTTCATACGAGGGTCGTTTGAAAAGTCCGTGCAAAAATAAAAACTACTTAATTTTTTGGGGTAAACCTTTTTTATTTTTCAACATAGTCTCCTTTTAGGCTTATACACTTCGTCCAACGCTGCTCTAGTTTGTTGATCCCTTCCGAATAACAGGATTTGTCCAAGTCTGAAAAATAGCCATTCGTTTCTGCAATCACCTCCTCGTTTGAATAAAATCTTTTTCCCGCCAGCCATTTCTTCATATTGGGGAACAAATAGTAGTCCGAGGGAGCCAAGTCTAGAGAATAGGGGGGATGTGAAACGAGTTGGAACCCTATTTCCATTAATTTTGCGACCACAACTGCTGAGGTGTGAGCTGGTGCGTTGTCGTGATGGAAAAGGACTTTTTTGTGGGCCAATCGTGGGCGTTTTTCTTGCAGCTCGGTTTTCAAACGGTCCAATAACGATGAATAATATGCACTTGTAATAGTTTTACCCTTTTCCAGATAGTCGATGAGGTTTATTCCTTGCGAATCCCAAAAGACAGTCGCCATAATCTTTCCGGCCGAAGGAACGGTCTTCGCCTTTTTTGGCGCAGATTCCCCCTTGGTAACCCATTGTTTAGATTGTTCTTTGGTCTCAGGAGTGTAGTGATGTATCCATCTTTCATCCACAGTGACGAAACGACGCTTAAAGTCCTGCGGATTCTTCTGGAACAGCTGCAAACCGTCCTTACACGATTTCGTTTTTGGTCAAGCGTGAGCAATCGCGGCACCCATCTTGCGGATAGCTTTGTCATGTCCAAATGTTGATGCAAAATATTATGTACCCGTTCATTCGAGATGCCCACAGCACTAGCAATCTCACGCACCTTCACTCTTCTGTCATCCATCACCATATCATGGATTTTATCAATGATTTCTGGAGTAGTAACCTCAACAGGGCGTCCAGAACGTTCAGCGTCACTTGTGCCCATGTGGCCACTCCGAAAATTTTGAATCCACTTATAAACTGTTCTAATCGAAGGTACAGAGTCACCATAATGTTTTTCAAGCTTCTCTTTAGTCTCCTGAGGCGTTTTGCCTTTCATAAAGTAGTGTTTAATAAACACACGAAATTCTTTTTCGTCCATTTTTTGAAAATCACTCGACTTCCTCGATTCAAACGAGTGCCAGACACAAAGAAATAGACCGATCTGGCTGAAACTTGGTGTGTGTTCTTCCAAGAGATGCTACTAACTAAACATAACCTCGATACGCGCCAGTAGTGCTATCTCTCTGACTTTGCACGGACTTTTCAAACGACCCTCGTAAAAAAAGAGACGGAAGAAATATTTAAAACGCATTTTTTAAAATAAATCTTCAAAGTTTCATGCTCAAAATTTTTTTTTTACATTATAAAAAGATTTAAAGTCCATAAGCGTACCTTCCCAGGAATGAAATAACCAAAGTGTAATTTGATTTTTTCCTAAAGCATGCGCTTTTAAATCGTATACGTTGCTGACTGTAGTTTGGTGACTCCTGATTAAAGTTGACGATGTTCTAATCAACATATACAACTATGTATGGCAAATGCGATGCATTTTGCATTAATATTCCGAACATCAAAAGCCACTTTTTATCTTCGAAAATGTGTGTCCAGTTCACTGATAAAAAGCTTCGGGCGCCAATGACTTCATTTAAAAAAAATAAAAAATAAAAATGATAATTTCATTAGTACAGAAATTGATAAAAAAGCAAAAAAAAAAAAATACCAAAAGCTGTACTAGCGTTGATGAATTTAAAATCAAATTACAGTGCCCGTTTGCTAATATTGGAGAATTGAACAAATATGGGGCCAGAGAACACAGGAATATTTTGAGTGTGCTCGATTGGTATAAAGCCATAAATAGATTTTATTGTAGAAAGAGCACATGTAACAAGAGCTTTTAACCAGGATACTTATAGTACTTCATAGCAAGCTGAGACCAAAATTAATTCCAGCTTTAATCTAGCCAAAGAAAATTAGATTAAATTAAACAATACTTACAAGATCATCAAAATGGAGATTATTTTGTATCCAATCTCTTCCTTGTTTAAATTCATCATGCAACCCCATAATATAAAGTGTATCCAATCCATCGACAATGGTCGCTCCTAAAGAGGCCGCTCCAAAAATACTACCAGTATGTCCTCTTTTAGATAATGGACGAAGCTCATTTTTAGCCCAAGCATACCTAACGTAATTATCCCAGGCATGTTTTGTCATCTGAAACAAAAAGAAGTAGAAATCAGTGAGTGTTCAAATATTTGTAGTGGGTTTTTGCAAAAAGATAACAAGAATTTGGAGGTACCAAAATTATGAGATATCAAGATAAACACCTCATTTTACCAGCTGAGGTAATAATGAAATATAAAAATTGTGCGCAAGTTACTTAACACTATTTGAAAATGTTTTTATACAAAAAAAATGAGTGACAAATAGATTCATAATATTTGTAGAAAATGGAATGAAAGTTGATTTATTTAATAAACAGAAGCTCTTGCAACGGAATGCGGCGGATTTCACGGGTACAGATTAGAAACAAGTTACTTTTAATTAGTATTATTTAGCAAAATGCTCTTAATCATTATCAATTAGATTTTACGAGGGTTGGCCACGATGAGTCAGAGGATCCATTGTGGCATCAATCACAATCAAAGTTCCTGCCTGATCGCAATGATTTAAATTAAGATAGATTCCAGGGTAAAGGTTACCCAATGAACAGTAGTAGAGGGGAAATGGCGGTTCTGGCGCCCCTAAAATGTGCACCTTTTTTATACAAAATGGCCGCCATCCCCACTCCGCATAACCATACCCCCACCAATCCTTATTTTTTTTTTTTTTTTTTTTTTTTTATGATTTAAGGCGCGTCAACATCCAAGGTTATTGGCGCCCGGAGCTTTTTTCAGTGCACTGCCGGCCTCCGGACAGTGTTCTCTCGTTACAGACAACACTGTCCATCACCGGACAGTGAGCTGTAAGAAGCTCCTAGGAAGAAAAAATCTAAGGGTCAGCTGCTGGATTCGAACCCGGGACCTCCGCGTGGGAGTCCAGTATGCTAACCTCATAGCTAATCCCTTCCCTACCAATCCTTATTATATAATCATCGAATTGGACCCATTTTTGGGTGGTACATACAATGTTAAGCCAATTCCAAAGTTGTGCAAAAACACCTTAAAAAGTAGAAAAATGTGCCCTCTTTAGAGGGATAAAGTGCAAGTTGCGCCTTTAATGTCCCAAAACTATTCCAGCGCGGGGATTTTCCAAAGAGGGCTACCCTAATTCCAGGGGTTGAATTGCAAAAACAGCATGTAAAGGTTGTAAAATCCTCGCCAATTAAGATAAATAAATGGGCAATTTCTATTTTCTAAGTCTTAAAACATGACAATTGCCAGTAAGTTGAAGTAGATTCATCCTAATTTCAAGGATGAACTGCCAAAATACTATGTAAAATTTTAAAAAAACACACCAATTAAGAGAAATAAATGGCTAATTTCCGGCTCATAGGTTTTAAAAAATGACAGCTGCCGGCTAGTTCAAGTAGATTCACCCTAATTCCAAGATAAATTTGCGAAAATACTGAGCAAAAATTGTAAATATCCTATTAAAGTCCGAAAACCATGACCCAAAAAAATTTCAACTCTCAATATCTTCTCAACTAATAGATCTGCACTCAAGAAAACTATAGCATACTACTCAGTAAAACAGACTGTGTAAGAGCACAAAATAACATACGAATAATCTGTTGTTTACTGTGTGAGTTATAAGGGCCCCATTTCACAGCAAAACCATGACCCAAAAAAATTTCAACTCTCAATATCTTCTCAACTAATAGATCTGCACTCAAGAAAACTATAGCATACTACTCAGTAAAACAGACTGTGTAAGAGCACAAAATAACATACGAATAATCTGTTGTTTACTGTGTGAGTTATAAGGGCCCCATTTCACAGCAAAACCATGACCCAAAAAAATTTCAACTCTCAATATCTTCTCAACTAATAGATCTGCACTCAAGAAAACTATAGCATACTACTCAGTAAAACAGAGTGTGTAAGGGCACAAAATTTCATACGAATAATCTGTTGTTTACTGTGGGAGTTATAAGGGCCCCATTTCACAGCAAAACCATGACCCAAAAAAATTTCAACTCTCAATATCTTCTCAACTAATAGATCTGTACTCAAGAAAAGTATAGCATACTACTCAGTAAAACAGAGTGTGTAAGAGCACAAAAGTTCATACAAATAATCTGTTGTTTATTGTGGGAGTTATAAGGGCCCCATTTCACAGCAAAACCATGACCCAATAAAATTTCAACTCTCAATATCTACTCAACTAATAGATCTGTACTCAAGAAAAGTATAGCATACAACTCAGTAAAACAGAGGTTGTAAGAGCACAAAATTTCATACGAATAATCAGTGGTTTACTGTGGGAATTATAAAGGCCAAATTTCACAGCAAAACCATGACCCAAAAAAATTTCAACTCTCAATATCTTCTCAAATAATAGAACTGCACTCAAGAAAAGTATAGCATACTACTCAGTAAAACAGACTGTTTAAGAGCACAAAATATCATACGAATAATCTGTTGTTTACTGTGTGGGTTATAAGGGCCCCATTTCACAGCAAAACCATGACCCAAAAAAATTTCAACTCTCAATATCTTCTCAACTAATAGATCTGTACTCAAGAAAAGTATAGCATACTACTCAGTAAAACAGAGTGTGTAAGAGCACAAAATTTCATACGAATAATCTGTTGTTTACAGTGGGAATTATAAAGGTCCAATTTCACAGCAAAACCATGACCCAAAAAAATTTCAACTCTCAATATATACTCAACTAATAGATCTGTACTCAAGAAAAGTATAGCATACTACTCAGTAAAACAGAGGGTGTAAGAGCACAAAATTTCATACGAATAATCTGATGTTTACTGTGGGAATTATAAGGGCCCCATTTCACAGCAAAACCATGACCCAAAAAAATTTCAACTCTCAATATCTTCTCAACTAATAGAGCTGCACTCATGAAAACTATAGCATACTACTCAGTAAAACAGACTGTGTAAGGGCACAAAATATCATACAAATAATCTGTTGTATACTGTGTGAGTTATAAGTGCCCCATTTCACAGCAAAACCATGACCCAAAAAAATTTCAACTCTCAATATCTTCTCAACTAATAGATCTGTACTCAAGAAAAGTATAGCATACTACTCAGTAAAACAGAGTGTGTAAGAGCACAAAATTTCATACGAATAATCTGTTGTTTACAGTGGGAATTATAAAGGTCCAATTTCACAGAAAACCATGACCAAAAAAATTTCAACTCTCAATATATTCTCAACTAATAGATCTGTACTCAAGAAAAGTATAGCATACTACTCAGTAAAACAGACTGTGTAAGAGCACCAAATATCATACGAATAATCTGTTGTTTACTGTGTGAGTTATAAGGGCCCCATTTCACAGCAAAACCATGACCCAAAAAAATTTAAACTCTCAATATCTTCTCAACTAATAGATCTGTACACAACAAAAGTATAGCATACTACTCAGTAAAACAGAGTGTGTAAGAGCACAAAATTTCATACGAATAATCTGTTGTTTACAGTGGGAATTATAAAGGTCCAATTTCACAGAAAACCATGACCCAAAAAAATTTCAACTCTCAATATATTCTCAACTAATAGATCTGTACTCAAGAAAAGTATAGCATACTACTCAGTAAAACAGAGAATGTAAGAGCACAAAATTTCATACGAATAATCTGTTACTGTGGGAATTATAAGGGCCCCTTTTCACAGCAAAACCATGACCCAAAAAAATTTCAACTCTCAATATCTTCTCAACTAATAGATCTGCACTCAAGAAAACTATAGCATACTACTCAGTAAAACACACTGTGTAAGAGCACAAAATATCATACGAATAATCTATTGTTAACTGTGTGAGTTATAGGGGCCCCATTTCACAGCAAAACCATGACCCAAAAAAATTTCAACTCTCAATATCTTCGCAAATAATAGATCTGTACTCAAGAAAAGTATAGCATACAACTCAGTAAAACAGACTGTGTAAGAGCACAAAATATCATACGAATAATCTGTTGTATACTGTGTGAGTTATAAGGGCCCCATTTCACAGCAAAACCATGACCCAAAAAAATTTCAACTCTCAATATTTTCTCAACTAATAGATCTGTACTCAAGAAAAGTATAACATACTACTCAGTAAAACAGAGGGTGTAAGAGCACAAAATTTGATACGAATAATCTGTTGTTTACTGTGGGAATTATAAGGGCCCCATTTCACAGCAAAACCATGACCCAAAAAAATTTCAACTCTCAATATCTTCTCAACTAATAGATCTGCACTCAAGAAACTATAGCATACTACTCAGTAAAACCGACTGTGTAAGAGCACAAGATATCATACGAATAATCTGTTGTTTACTGTGTGAGTTATAAGGGCCCCATTTCATAGCAAAACCATGACCCAAAAAAATTTCAACTCTCAATATCTTCTCAACTAATAGATCTGCACTCAAGAAAACTATAGCATACTACTCAGTAAAACAAAGTGTGTAAGAGCACAAAATTTCATACGAATAATCTGTTGTTTACTGTGGGAATTATAAAGACCCAATTTTACAGCAAAAACATGACCCAAAAGAATTTCAACTCTCAATATCTTCTCAACTAATAGATCTGTACTCAAGAAAAGTATAGCATACTACACAGTAAAACAGAGTGTGTAAGAGCACAAAAGTTGATACGAATAATCTGTTGTTTACTGTGGGAATTATAAAGGCCCAATTTGACAGCAAAACCATGACCCAAAAAAATTTCAACTCTCAATATCTTCTCAACTAATAGAGCTGCACTCAAGAAAACTATAGCATACTACTCAGTAAAACAGACTGTGTAAGAGCACAAAATATCATACGAATATTCTGTTGTATACTGTGTGAGTTATAAGGGCCACATTTCACAGCAAAACCATGACCCAAAAAAATTTCAACACTTAATATCTTCTCAACTAATAGATCTGTACTCAAGAAAAGTATAGCATACTACTCAGTAAAACAGAGTGTTTAAGAGCACAAAATTTCATACGAATAATCTGTTGTTTACTGTGTGAGTTATAAGGGCCCCATTTCACAGCGAAACCATGACCCAAAAATATTTCAACTCTCAATATCTTCTCAACTAATAGATCTGTACACAAGAAAAGTATAGCATACTACTCAGTAAAACAGAGTGTGTAAAAGCACAAACTTTCGTACGAATAATCTGTTGTTTACTGTGGGAGTTATAAGGGCCCCATTTCACAGCAAAACCATGACCCAAAAAAATTTCAACTCTCAATATCTTCTCAACTAATAGATCTGTACACAAGAAAAGTATAGCATTCTACTCAGTAAAACAGAGGGTGTAAGAGCACAAAATTTCATACGAATAATGTGTTGTTTACTATGGGAGTTATAAGGGCCCCATTTCATAGCAAAACTATGACCCAAAAAAATTTCAACTCTCAATATCTTCGCAACTAATAGGGCTGCACTCAAGAAAACTATAGCATACTACTCAGAAAAACAGACTGTGTAAGAGCACCAAATATCATACGAATAATCTGTTGTTTACTGTGTGAGTTATAAGGGCCCCATTTCACAGCAAAACCATGACCCAAAAAAATTTCAACTCTCAATATCTTCTCAACTAATAGATCTGTACACAAGAAAAGTATAGCATACTACTCAGTAAAACAGAGAGTGTAAGAGCACAAAATTTCATACGAATAATCTGTTGTTTACTGTGGGAATTATAAAGGCCCAATTTCACAGCAAAACCATGACCCAAAAAAATTTCAACTCTCAATATCTTCTCAACCAATAGATCTGTACTCAAGAAAAGTATAGCATTCTACTCAGTAAAACAGAGGGTGTAAGAGCACAAAATTTCATACGAATAATGTGTTGTTTACTGTGTGAGTTATAAGGGCCCCATTTCACAGCAAAACCATGACCCAAAAAAATTTCAACTCTCAATATCTTCGCAACTAATAGGGCAGCACTCAAGAAAACTATAGCATACTACTCAGTAAAACAGACTGTGTAAGAGCACAAAATATTATACGAATAATTTGATGTTTACTGTGTGAGTTATAAGGGCCCCATTTCACAGCAAAACCATGACCCAAAAAAATTTCAACTCTCAATATCTTCGCAACTAATAGGGCTGCACTCAAGAAAACTATAGCATACTACTCAGTAAAACAGAGTGTGTAAGAGCACAAACTTTCGTACGAATAATCTGTTGTTTACTGTGGGAGTTATAAGGGCACCATTTCACAGCAAAACCATGACCCAAAAATATTTCAACTCTCAATATCTTCTCAACTAATAGATCTGTACACATGAAAAGTATAGCATACTACTCAGTAAAACAGAGTGTGTAAGAGCACTAACTTTCGTACGAATAATCTGTTGTTTACTGTGTGAGTTATAAGGGCCCCATTTCACAGCAAAACCATGACCCAAAAAAATTTCAACTCTCAATATCTTCTCAACTAATAGAGCTGCACTCAAGAAAACTATAGCATACTACTCAGAAAAACAGACTGTGTAAGAGCACAAAATATCATACGAATAATCTGTTGTTTACTGTGTGAGTTATAAGGGCCCCATTTCACAGCAAAACCATGACCCAAAAAAATTTCAACTCTCAATATCTTCGCAACTAATAGGGCAGCACTCAAGAAAACTATAGCATACTACTCAGTAAAACAGACTGTGTAAGAGCACAAAATAACATACGAATAATCTGTTGTTTACTGTGTGAGTTATAAGGGCCCCATTTCACAGCAAAACCATGACCCAAAAAAATTTCAACTCTCAATATCTTCTCAACTAATAGATCTGCACTCAAGAAAACTATAGCATACTACTCAGTAAAACAGACTGTGTAAGAGCACAAAATAACATACGAATAATCTGTTGTTTACTGTGTGAGTTATAAGGGCCCCATTTCACAGCAAAACCATGACCCAAAAAAATTTCAACTCTCAATATCTTCTCAACTAATAGATCTGCACTCAAGAAAACTATAGCATACTACTCAGTAAAACAGACTGTGTAAGAGCACAAAATAACATACGAATAATCTGTTGTTTACTGTGTGAGTTATAAGGGCCCCATTTCACAGCAAAACCATGACCCAAAAAAATTTCAACTCTCAATATCTTCTCAACTAATAGATCTGCACTCAAGAAAACTATAGCATACTACTCAGTAAAACAGAGTGTGTAAGGGCACAAAATTTCATACGAATAATCTGTTGTTTACTGTGGGAATTATAAAGGCCCAATTTCACAGCAAAACCATGACCCAAAAAAATTTCAACTCTCAATATCTTCTCAACCAATAGATCTGTACTCAAGAAAAGTATAGCATTCTACTCAGTAAAACAGAGGGTGTAAGAGCACAAAATTTCATACGAATAATGTGTTGTTTACTGTGTGAGTTATAAGGGCCCCATTTCACAGCAAAACCATGACCCAAAAAAATTTCAACTCTCAATATCTTCGCAACTAATAGGGCAGCACTCAAGAAAACTATAGCATACTACTCAGTAAAACAGACTGTGTAAGAGCACAAAATATTATACGAATAATTTGATGTTTACTGTGTGAGTTATAAGGGCCCCATTTCACAGCAAAACCATGACCCAAAAAAATTTCAACTCTCAATATCTTCGCAACTAATAGGGCTGCACTCAAGAAAACTATAGCATACTACTCAGTAAAACAGAGTGTGTAAGAGCACAAACTTTCGTACGAATAATCTGTTGTTTACTGTGGGAGTTATAAGGGCCCCATTTCACAGCAAAACCATGACCCAAAAATATTTCAACTCTCAATATCTTCTCAACTAATAGATCTGTACACATGAAAAGTATAGCATACTACTCAGTAAAACAGAGTGTGTAAGAGCACTAACTTTCGTACGAATAATCTGTTGTTTACTGTGTGAGTTATAAGGGCCCCATTTCACAGCAAAACCATGACCCAAAAAAATTTCAACTCTCAATATCTTCTCAACTAATAGAGCTGCACTCAAGAAAACTATAGCATACTACTCAGAAAAACAGACTGTGTAAGAGCACAAAATATCATACGAATAATCTGTTGTTTACTGTGTGAGTTATAAGGGCCCCATTTCACAGCAAAACCATGACCCAAAAAAATTTCAACTCTCAATATCTTCGCAACTAATAGATCTGCACTCAAGAAAACTATAGCATACTACTCAGTAAAACAGAGTGTGTAAGGGCACAAAATATTATACGAATAATCTGTTGTTTACTGTGGGAGTTATAAGGGCCCCATTTCACAGCAAAACCATGACCCAAAAAAATTTCAACTCTCAATATCTTCTCAACTAATAGATCTGTACTCAAGAAAAGTATAGCATACTACTCAGTAAAACAGAGTGTGTAAGAGCACAAAAGTTCATACAAATAATCTGTTGTTTATTGTGGGAGTTATAAGGGCCCCATTTCACAGCAAAACCATGACCCAATAAAATTTCAACTCTCAATATCTACTCAACTAATAGATCTGTACTCAAGAAAAGTATAGCATACAACTCAGTAAAACAGAGGTTGTAAGAGCACAAAATTTCATACGAATAATCAGTGGTTTACTGTGGGAATTATAAAGGCCAAATTTCACAGCAAAACCATGACCCAAAAAAATTTCAACTCTCAATATCTTCTCAAATAATAGAACTGCACTCAAGAAAAGTATAGCATACTACTCAGTAAAACAGACTGTTTAAGAGCACAAAATATCATACGAATAATCTGTTGTTTACTGTGTGAGTTATAAGGGCCCCATTTCACAGCAAAACCATGACACAAAAAAATTTCAACTCTCAATATCTTCTCAACTAATAGATCGTACTCAAGAAAAGTATTGCATACTACTCAGTAAAACAGAGGGCGTAAGAGCACAAAATTTCATACGAATAATCTGTTGTTTACTATGGGAATTATAAAGGCCCGATTTCACAGCAAAACCATGACCCAAAAAATTTTTAACTCTCAATATCTTCTCAACTAATACAGCTGCACTCAAGCAAACTATAGCATACTACTCAGTAAAACAGACTGTGTAAGAGCACAAAATATCATACGAATAATCTGTTGTTTACTGTGTGAGTTATAAGGGCCCCATTTCACAGCAAAACCATGACCCAAAAAAATTTCAACTCTCAATATCTTCTCAACTAATAGATGTGTACTCAAGAAAAGTATAGCATACTACTCAGTAAAACAGAGTGTGTAAGAGCACAAAATTTCATACGAATAATCTGTTGTTTACAGTGGGAATTATAAAGGTCCAATTTCACAGCAAAACCATGACCCAAAAAAATTTCAACTCTCAATATATACTCAACTAATAGATCTGTACTCAAGAAAAGTATAGCATACTACTCAGTAAAACAGAGGGTGTAAGAGCACAAAATTTCATACGAATAATCTGATGTTTACTGTGGGAATTATAAGGGCCCCATTTCACAGCAAAACCATGACCCAAAAAAATTTCAACTCTCAATATCTTCTCAACTAATAGAGCTGCACTCATGAAAACTATAGCATACTACTCAGTAAAACAGACTGTGTAAGGGCACAAAATATCATACAAATAATCTGTTGTATACTGTGTGAGTTATAAGTGCCCCATTTCACAGCAAAACCATGACCCAAAAAAATTTCAACTCTCAATATCTTCTCAACTAATAGATCTGTACTCAAGAAAAGTATAGCATACTACTCAGTAAAACAGAGTGTGTAAGAGCACAAAATTTCATACGAATAATCTGTTGTTTACAGTGGGAATTATAAAGGTCCAATTTTACAGAAAACCATGACCAAAAAAATTTCAACTCTCAATATATTCTCAACTAATAGATCTGTACTCAAGAAAAGTATAGCATACTACTCAGTAAAACAGAGTGTGTAAGAGCACAAAATTTCATACGAATAATCTGTTACTGTGGGAATTATAAGGGCCCCTTTTCACAGCAAAACCATGACCCAAAAAAATTTCAACTCTCAATATCTTCTCAACTAATAGATCTGCACTCAAGAAAACTATAGCATACTACTCAGTAAAACAGACTGTGTAAGAGCACAAAATATCATACGAATAATCTATTGTTAACTGTGTGAGTTATAGGGGCCCCATTTCACAGCAAAACCATGACCCAAAAAAATTTCAACTCTCAATATCTTCGCAAATAATAGATCTGTACTCAAGAAAAGTATAGCATACAACTCAGTAAAACAGACTGTGTAAGAGCACAAAATATCATACGAATAATCTGTTGTATACTGTGTGAGTTATAAGGGCCCCATTTCACAGCAAAACCATGACCCTAAAAAATTTCAACTCTCAATATTTTCTCAACTAATAGATCTGTACTCAAGAAAAGTATAGCATACTACTCAGTAAAACAGAGGGTGTAAGAGCACAAAATTTGATACGAATAATCTGTTGTTTACTGTGGGAATTATAAGGGCCCCATTTCACAGCAAAACCATGACCCAAAAAAATTTCAACTCTCAATATCTTCTCAACTAATAGATCTGCACTAAAGAAACTATAGCATACTACTCAGTAAAACCGACTGTGTAAGAGCACAAGATATCATACGAATAATCTGTTGTTTACTGTGTGAGTTATAAGGGCCCCATTTCATAGCAAAACCATGACCCAAAAAAATTTCAACTCTCAATATCTTCTCAACTAATAGATCTGCACTCAAGAAAACTATAGCATACTACTCAGTAAAACAAAGTGTGTAAGAGCACAAAATTTCATACGAATAATCTGTTGTTTACTGTGGGAATTATAAAGACCCAATTTTACAGCAAAAACATGACCCAAAAGAATTTCAACTCTCAATATCTTCTCAACTAATAGATCTGTACTCAAGAAAAGTATAGCATACTACACAGTAAAACAGAGTGTGTAAGAGCACAAAAGTTGATACGAATAATCTGTTGTTTACTGTGGGAATTATAAAGGCCCAATTTGACAGCAAAACCATGACCCAAAAAAATTTCAACTCTCAATATCTTCTCAACTAATAGAGCTGCACTCAAGAAAACTATAGCATACTACTCAGTAAAACAGACTGTGTAAGAGCACAAAATATCATACGAATATTCTGTTGTATACTGTGTGAGTTATAAGGGCCACATTTCACAGCAAAACCATGACCCAAAAAAATTTCAACACTTAATATCTTCTCAACTAATAGATCTGTACTCAAGAAAAGTATAGCATACTACTCAGTAAAACAGAGTGTTTAAGAGCACAAAATTTCATACGAATAATCTGTTGTTTACTGTGTGAGTTATAAGGGCCCCATTTCACAGCGAAACCATGACCCAAAAATATTTCAACTCTCAATATCTTCTCAACTAATAGATCTGTACACAAGAAAAGTATAGCATACTACTCAGTAAAACAGAGTGTGTAAAAGCACAAACTTTCGTACGAATAATCTGTTGTTTACTGTGGGAGTTATAAGGGCCCCATTTCACAGCAAAACCATGACCCAAAAAAATTTCAACTCTCAATATCTTCTCAACTAATAGATCTGTACACAAGAAAAGTATAGCATTCTACTCAGTAAAACAGAGGGTGTAAGAGCACAAAATTTCATACGAATAATGTGTTGTTTACTATGGGAGTTATAAGGGCCCCATTTCATAGCAAAACTATGACCCAAAAAAATTTCAACTCTCAATATCTTCGCAACTAATAGGGCTGCACTCAAGAAAACTATAGCATACTACTCAGAAAAACAGACTGTGTAAGAGCACCAAATATCATACGAATAATCTGTTGTTTACTGTGTGAGTTATAAGGGCCCCATTTCACAGCAAAACCATGACCCAAAAAAATTTCAACTCTCAATATCTTCTCAACTAATAGATCTGTACACAAGAAAAGTATAGCATACTACTCAGTAAAACAGAGAGTGTAAGAGCACAAAATTTCATACGAATAATCTGTTGTTTACTGTGGGAATTATAAAGGCCCAATTTCACAGCAAAACCATGACCCAAAAAAATTTCAACTCTCAATATCTTCTCAACCAATAGATCTGTACTCAAGAAAAGTATAGCATTCTACTCAGTAAAACAGAGGGTGTAAGAGCACAAAATTTCATACGAATAATGTGTTGTTTACTGTGTGAGTTATAAGGGCCCCATTTCACAGCAAAACCATGACCCAAAAAAATTTCAACTCTCAATATCTTCGCAACTAATAGGGCAGCACTCAAGAAAACTATAGCATACTACTCAGTAAAACAGACTGTGTAAGAGCACAAAATATTATACGAATAATTTGATGTTTACTGTGTGAGTTATAAGGGCCCCATTTCACAGCAAAACCATGACCCAAAAAAATTTCAACTCTCAATATCTTCGCAACTAATAGGGCTGCACTCAAGAAAACTATAGCATACTACTCAGTAAAACAGAGTGTGTAAGAGCACAAACTTTCGTACGAATAATCTGTTGTTTACTGTGGGAGTTATAATGGCCCCATTTCACAGCAAAACCATGACCCAAAAATATTTCAACTCTCAATATCTTCTCAACTAATAGATCTGTACACATGAAAAGTATAGCATACTACTCAGTAAAACAGAGTGTGTAAGAGCACTAACTTTCGTACGAATAATCTGTTGTTTACTGTGTGAGTTATAAGGGCCCCATTTCACAGCAAAACCATGACCCAAAAAAATTTCAACTCTCAATATCTTCTCAACTAATAGAGCTGCACTCAAGAAAACTATAGCATACTACTCAGAAAAACAGACTGTGTAAGAGCACAAAATATCATACGAATAATCTGTTGTTTACTGTGTGAGTTATAAGGGCCCCATTTCACAGCAAAACCATGACCCAAAAAAATTTCAACTCTCAATATCTTCGCAACTAATAGGGCAGCACTCAAGAAAACTATAGCATACTACTCAGTAAAACAGACTGTGTAAGAGCACAAAATATTATACGAATAATTTGATGTTTACTGTGTGAGTTATAAGGGCCCCATTTCACAGCAAAACCATGACCCAAAAAAATTTCAACTCTCAATATCTTCGCAACTGATAGGGCTGCACTCAAGAAAACTATAGCATACTACTCAGTAAAACAGAGTGTGTAAGAGCACAAACTTTCGTACGAATAATCTGTTGTTTACTGTGGGAGTCATAAGGGCCCCATTTCACAGCAAAACCATGACCCAAAAATATTTCAACTCTCAATATCTTCTCAACTAATAGATCTGTACACATGAAAAGTATAGCATACTACTCAGTAAAACAGAGTGTGTAAGAGCACAAACTTTCGTACGAATAATCTGTTGTTTACTGTGTGAGTTATAAGGGCCCCATTTCACAGCAAAACCATGACCCAAAAAAATTTCAACTCTCAATATCTTCTCAACTAATAGAGCTGCACTCAAGAAAACTATAGCATACTACTCAGAAAAACAGACTGTGTAAGAGCACAAAATATCATACGAATAATCTGTTGTTTACTGTGTGAGTTATAAGGGCCCCATTTCACAGCAAAACCATGACCCAAAAAAATTTCAACTCTCAATATCTTCGCAACTAATAGGGCTGCACTCAAGAAAACTATAGCATACTACTCAGAAAAACAGACTGTGTAAGAGCACCAAATATCATACGAATAATCTGTTGTTTACTGTGTGAGTTATAAGGGCCCCATTTCACAGCAAAACCATGACCCAAAAAAATTTCAACTCTCAATATCTTCTCAACTAATAGATCTGTACACAAGAAAAGTATAGCATACTACTCAGTAAAACAGAGAGTGTAAGAGCACAAAATTTCATACGAATAATCTGTTGTTTACTGTGGGAATTATAAAGGCCCAATTTCACAGCAAAACCATGACCCAAAAAAATTTCAACTCTCAATATCTTCTCAACCAATAGATCTGTACTCAAGAAAAGTATAGCATTCTACTCAGTAAAACAGAGGGTGTAAGAGCACAAAATTTCATACGAATAATGTGTTGTTTACTGTGTGAGTTATAAGGGCCCCATTTCACAGCAAAACCATGACCCAAAAAAATGTCAACTCTCAATATCTTCGCAACTAATAGGGCAGCACTCAAGAAAACTATAGCATACTACTCAGTAAAACAGACTGTTTAAGAGTACAAAATATCATACGAATAATCTGTTGTTTACTGTGTGAGTTATAAGGGCCCCATTTCACAGCAAAACCATGACACAAAAAAATTTCAACTCTCAATATCTTCTCAACTAATAGATCTGTACTCAAGAAAAGTATTGCATACTACTCAGTAAAACAGAGGGCGTAAGAGCACAAAATTTCATACGAATAATCTGTTGTTTACTGTGGGAATTATAAAGGCCCCATTTCACAGCAAAACCATGACCCAAAAAATTTTTAACTCTCAATATCTTCTCAACTAATACAGCTGCACTCAAGCAAACTATAGCATACTACTCAGTAAAACAGACTGTGTAAGAGCACAAAATATCATACGAATAATCTGTTGTTTACTGTGTGAGTTATAAGGGCCCCATTTCACAGCAAAACCATGACCCAAAAAAATTTCAACTCTCAATATCTTCTCAACTAATAGATCTGTACTCAAGAAAAGTATAGCATACTACTCAGTAAAACAGAGTGTGTAAGAGCACAAAATTTCATACGAATAATCTGTTGTTTACAGTGGGAATTATAAAGGTCCAATTTCACAGCAAAACCATGACCCAAAAAAATTTCAACTCTCAATATATACTCAACTAATAGATCTGTACTCAAGAAAAGTATAGCATAATACTCAGTAAAACAGAGGGTGTAAGAGCACAAAATTTCATACGAATAATCTGTTGTTTACTGTGGGAATTATAAGGGCCCCATTTCACAGCAAAACCATGACCCAAAAAAATTTCAGCTCTCAATATCTTCTCAACTAATAGATCTGTACTCAAGAAAAGTATAGCATACTACTCAGTAAAACAGAGTGTGTAGGAGCACAAAATTTCATACGAATAATCTGTTGTTTACAGTGGGAATTATAAAGGTCCAATTTCACAGAAAACCATGACCCAAAAAAATTTCAACTCTCAATATATTCTCAACTAATAGATCTGTACTCAAGAAAAGTATAGCATACTACTCAGTAAAACAGACTGTGTAAGAGCACCAAATATCATACGAATAATCTGTTGTTTACTGTGTGAGTTATAAGGGCCCCATTTCACAGCAAAACCATGACCCAAAAAAATTTCAACTCTCAATATCTTCTCAACTAATAGATCTGTACACAAGAAAAGTATAGCATACTACTCAGTAAAACAGAGTGTGTAAGAGCACAAAATTTCACACGAATAATCTATTGTTAACTGTGTGAGTTATAGGGGCCCTATTTCACAGCAAAACCATGACCCAAAAAAATTTCAACTCTCAATATCTTCGCAAATAATAGATCTGTACTCAAGAAAAGTATAGCATACAACTCAGTAAAACAGACTGTGTAAGAGCACAAAATATCATACGAATAATCTGTTGTATACTGTGTGAGTTATAAGGGCCCCATTTCACAGCAAATCCATGACCCAAAAAAATTTCAACTCTCAATATTTTCTCAACTAATAGATCTGTACTCAAGAAAAGTATAGCATACTACTCAGTAAAACAGAGGGTGTAAGAGCACAAAATTTGATACGAATAATCTGTTGTTTACTGTGGGAATTATAAGGGCCCCATTTCACAGGAAAACCATGACCCAAAAAAATTTCAACTCTCAATATCTTCTCAACTAATAGATCTGCACTCAAGAAACTATAGCATACTACTCAGTAAAACCGACTGTGTAAGAGCACAAGATATCATACGAATAATCTGTTGTTTACTGTGTGAGTTATAAGGGCCCCATTTCATAGCAAAACCATGACCCAAAAAAATTTCAACTCTCAATATCTTCTCAACTAATAGAGCTGCACTCATGAAAACTATAGCATACTACTCAGTAAAACAGACTGTGTAAGGGCACAAAATATCATACAAATAGTCTGTTGTATACTGTGTGAGTTATAAGTGCCCCATTTCACAGCAAAACCATGACCCAAAAAAATTTCAACTCTCAATATCTTCTCAACTAATAGATCTGTACTCAAGAAAAGTATAGCATACTACTCAGTAAAACAGAGTGTGTAGGAGCACAAAATTTCATACGAATAATCTGTTGTTTACAGTGGGAATTATAAAGGTCCAATTTCACAGAAAACCATGACCCAAAAAAATTTCAACTCTCAATATATTCTCAACTAATAGATCTGTACTCAAGAAAAGTATAGCATACTACTCAGTAAAACAGAGAATGTAAGAGCACAAAATTTCATACGAATAATCTGTTGTTTACTGTGGGAATTATAAGGGCCCCTTTTCACAGCAAAACCATGACCCAAAAAAATTTCAACTCTCAATATCTTCTCAACTAATAGATCTGCACTCAAGAAAACTATAGCATACTACTCAGTAAAACAGAGGGTGTAGAAGTACAAACTTTCATACGAATAATGTGTTGTTTACTATGGGAGTTATAAGGGCCCCATTTCATAGCAAAACCATGACCCAAAAAAATTTCAACTCTCAATATCTTCTCAACTAATAGAGCTGCACTCAAGAAAACTATAGCATACTACTCAGTAAAACAGACTGTGTAAGAGCACAAAATATCATACGAATAATCTGTTGTTTACAGTGGGAATTATAAAGGTCCAATTTCACAGCAAAACCATGACCCAAAAAAATTTCAACTCTCAATATATACTCAACTAATAGATCTGTACTCAAGAAAAGTATAGCATAATACTCAGTAAAACAGAGGGTGTAAGAGCACAAAATTTCATACGAATAATCTGTTGTTTACTGTGGGAATTATAAGGGCCCCATTTCACAGCAAAACCATGACCCAAAAAAATTTCAGCTCTCAATATCTTCTCAACTAATAGATCTGTACTCAAGAAAAGTATAGCATACTACTCAGTAAAACAGAGTGTGTAGGAGCACAAAATTTCATACGAATAATCTGTTGTTTACAGTGGGAATTATAAAGGTCCAATTTCACAGAAAACCATGACCCAAAAAAATTTCAACTCTCAATATATTCTCAACTAATAGATCTGTACTCAAGAAAAGTATAGCATACTACTCAGTAAAACAGACTGTGTAAGAGCACCAAATATCATACGAATAATCTGTTGTTTACTGTGTGAGTTATAAGGGCCCCATTTCACAGCAAAACCATGACCCAAAAAAATTTCAACTCTCAATATCTTCTCAACTAATAGATCTGTACACAAGAAAAGTATAGCATACTACTCAGTAAAACAGAGTGTGTAAGAGCACAAAATTTCACACGAATAATCTATTGTTAACTGTGTGAGTTATAGGGGCCCTATTTCACAGCAAAACCATGACCCAAAAAAATTTCAACTCTCAATATCTTCGCAAATAATAGATCTGTACTCAAGAAAAGTATAGCATACAACTCAGTAAAACAGACTGTGTAAGAGCACAAAATATCATACGAATAATCTGTTGTATACTGTGTGAGTTATAAGGGCCCCATTTCACAGCAAATCCATGACCCAAAAAAATTTCAACTCTCAATATTTTCTCAACTAATAGATCTGTACTCAAGAAAAGTATAGCATACTACTCAGTAAAACAGAGGGTGTAAGAGCACAAAATTTGATACGAATAATCTGTTGTTTACTGTGGGAATTATAAGGGCCCCATTTCACAGGAAAACCATGACCCAAAAAAATTTCAACTCTCAATATCTTCTCAACTAATAGATCTGCACTCAAGAAACTATAGCATACTACTCAGTAAAACCGACTGTGTAAGAGCACAAGATATCATACGAATAATCTGTTGTTTACTGTGTGAGTTATAAGGGCCCCATTTCATAGCAAAACCATGACCCAAAAAAATTTCAACTCTCAATATCTTCTCAACTAATAGATCTGCACTCAAGAAAACTATAGCATACTACTCAGTAAAACAAAGTGTGTAAGAGCACAAAATTTCATACGAATAATCTGTTGTTTACTGTGGGAATTATAAAGGCCCCATTTCACAGCAAAACCATGACCCAAAAAAATTTCAACTCTCAATATCTTCTCAACTAATAGATCTGTACTCAAGAAAAGTATAGCATTCTACTCAGTAAAACAGAGGGTGTAGAAGTACAAACTTTCATACGAATAATGTGTTGTTTACTATGGGAGTTATAAGGGCCCCATTTCATAGCAAAACCATGACCCAAAAAAATTTCAACTCTCAATATCTTCTCAACTAATAGAGCTGCACTCAAGAAAACTATAGCATACTACTCAGTAAAACAGACTGTGTAAGAGCACAAAATATCATACGAATAATCTGTTGTTTACAGTGGGAATTATAAAGGTCCAATTTCACAGCAAAACCATGACCCAAAAAAATTTCAACTCTCAATATATACTCAACTAATAGATCTGTACTCAAGAAAAGTATAGCATAATACTCAGTAAAACAGAGGGTGTAAGAGCACAAAATTTCATACGAATAATCTGTTGTTTACTGTGGGAATTATAAGGGCCCCATTTCACAGCAAAACCATGACCCAAAAAAATTTCAGCTCTCAATATCTTCTCAACTAATAGATCTGTACTCAAGAAAAGTATAGCATACTACTCAGTAAAACAGAGTGTGTAGGAGCACAAAATTTCATACGAATAATCTGTTGTTTACAGTGGGAATTATAAAGGTCCAATTTCACAGAAAACCATGACCCAAAAAAATTTCAACTCTCAATATATTCTCAACTAATAGATCTGTACTCAAGAAAAGTATAGCATACTACTCAGTAAAACAGACTGTGTAAGAGCACCAAATATCATACGAATAATCTGTTGTTTACTGTGTGAGTTATAAGGGCCCCATTTCACAGCAAAACCATGACCCAAAAAAATTTCAACTCTCAATATCTTCTCAACTAATAGATCTGTACACAAGAAAAGTATAGCATACTACTCAGTAAAACAGAGTGTGTAAGAGCACAAAATTTCACACGAATAATCTATTGTTAACTGTGTGAGTTATAGGGGCCCTATTTCACAGCAAAACCATGACCCAAAAAAATTTCAACTCTCAATATCTTCGCAAATAATAGATCTGTACTCAAGAAAAGTATAGCATACAACTCAGTAAAACAGACTGTGTAAGAGCACAAAATATCATACGAATAATCTGTTGTATACTGTGTGAGTTATAAGGGCCCCATTTCACAGCAAATCCATGACCCAAAAAAATTTCAACTCTCAATATTTTCTCAACTAATAGATCTGTACTCAAGAAAAGTATAGCATACTACTCAGTAAAACAGAGGGTGTAAGAGCACAAAATTTGATACGAATAATCTGTTGTTTACTGTGGGAATTATAAGGGCCCCATTTCACAGGAAAACCATGACCCAAAAAAATTTCAACTCTCAATATCTTCTCAACTAATAGATCTGCACTCAAGAAACTATAGCATACTACTCAGTAAAACCGACTGTGTAAGAGCACAAGATATCATACGAATAATCTGTTGTTTACTGTGTGAGTTATAAGGGCCCCATTTCATAGCAAAACCATGACCCAAAAAAATTTCAACTCTCAATATCTTCTCAACTAATAGAGCTGCACTCATGAAAACTATAGCATACTACTCAGTAAAACAGACTGTGTAAGGGCACAAAATATCATACAAATAGTCTGTTGTATACTGTGTGAGTTATAAGTGCCCCATTTCACAGCAAAACCATGACCCAAAAAAATTTCAACTCTCAATATCTTCTCAACTAATAGATCTGTACTCAAGAAAAGTATAGCATACTACTCAGTAAAACAGAGTGTGTAGGAGCACAAAATTTCATACGAATAATCTGTTGTTTACAGTGGGAATTATAAAGGTCCAATTTCACAGAAAACCATGACCCAAAAAAATTTCAACTCTCAATATATTCTCAACTAATAGATCTGTACTCAAGAAAAGTATAGCATACTACTCAGTAAAACAGAGAATGTAAGAGCACAAAATTTCATACGAATAATCTGTTGTTTACTGTGGGAATTATAAGGGCCCCTTTTCACAGCAAAACCATGACCCAAAAAAATTTCAACTCTCAATATCTTCTCAACTAATAGATCTGCACTCAAGAAAACTATAGCATACTACTCAGTAAAACAGACTGTGTAAGAGCACAAAATATCATACGAATAATCTATTGTTAACTGTGTGAGTTAAAGGGGCCCTATTTCACAGCAAAACCATGACCCAAAAAAATTTCAACTCTCAATATCTTCGCAAATAATAGATCTGTACTCAAGAAAAGTATAGCATACAACTCAGTAAAACAGACTGCGTAAGAGCACAAAATATCATACGAATAATCTGTTGTATACTGTGTGAGTTATAAGGGCCCCATTTCACAGCAAAACCATGACCCAAAAAAATTTCAACTCTCAATATTTTCTCAACTAATAGATCTGTACTCAAGAAAAGTATAGCATACTACTCAGTAAAACAGAGGGTGTAAGAGCACAAAATTTGATACGAATAATCTGTTGTTTACTGTGGGAATTATAAGGGCCCCATTTCACAGGAAAACCATGACCCAAAAAAATTTCAACTCTCAATATCTTCTCAACTAATAGATCTGCACTCAAGAAACTATAGCATACTACTCAGTAAAACCGACTGTGTAAGAGCACAAGATATCATACGAATAATCTGTTGTTTACTGTGTGAGTTATAAGGGCCCCATTTCATAGCAAAACCATGACCCAAAAAAATTTCAACTCTCAATATCTTCTCAACTAATAGATCTGCACTCAAGAAAACTATAGCATACTACTCAGTAAAACAAAGTGTGTAAGAGCACAAAATTTCATACGAATAATCTGTTGTTTACTGTGGGAATTATAAAGGCCCCATTTCACAGCAAAACCATGACCCAAAAAAATTTCAACTCTCAATATCTTCTCAACTAATAGATCTGTACTCAAGAAAAGTATAGCATTCTACTCAGTAAAACAGAGGGTGTAGAAGTACAAACTTTCATACGAATAATGTGTTGTTTACTATGGGAGTTATAAGGGCCCCATTTCATAGCAAAACCATGACCCAAAAAAATTTCAACTCTCAATATCTTCTCAACTAATAGAGGTGCACTCAAGAAAACTATAGCATACTACTCAGTAAAACAGACTGTGTAAGAGCACAAAATATCATACGAATAATCTGTTGTATACTGTGTGAGTTATAAGGGCCACATTTCACAGCAAAACCATGACCCAAAAAAATTTCAACACTCAATATCTTCTCAACTAATAGATCTGTACACAAGAAAAGTATAGCATACTACTCAGTAAAACAGAGTGTGTAAGAGCACAAACTTTCGTACGAATAATCTGTTGTTTACTGTGGGAGTTATAAGGGCCCCATTTCACAGCAAAACCATGACCCAAAAAAATTTCAACTCTCAATATCTTCTCAACTAATAGATCTGTACACAAGAAAAGTATAGCATTCTACTCAGTAAAACAGAGGGTGTAAGAGCACAAAATTTCATACGAATAATGTGTTGTTTACTATGGGAGTTATAAGGGCCCCATTTCATAGCAAAACTATGACCCAAAAAAATTTCAACTCTCAATATCTTAGCAACTAATAGGGCTGCACTCAAGAAAACTATAGCATACTACTCAGAAAAACAGACTGTGTAAGAGCACCAAATATCATACGAATAATCTGTTGTTTACTGTGTGAGTTATAAGGGCCCCATTTCACAGCAAAACCATGACCCAAAAAAATTTCAACTCTCAATATCTTCTCAGCTAATAGATCTGTACACAAGAAAAGTATAGCATACTACTCAGTAAAACAGAGAGTGTAAGAGCACAAAATTTCATACGAATAATCTGTTGTTTACTGTGGGAATTATAAAGGCCCAATTTCACAGCAAAACCATGACCCAAAAAAATTTCAACTCTCAATATCTTCTCAACCAATAGATCTGTACTCAAGAAAAGTATAGCATTCTACTCAGTAAAACAGAGGGTGTAAGAGCACAAAATTTCATACGAATAATGTGTTGTTTACTGTGTGAGTTATAAGGGCCCCATTTCACAGCAAAACCATGACCCAAAAAAATTTCAACTCTCAATATCTTCGCAACTAATAGGGCAGCACTCAAGAAAAGTATAGCATACAACTCAGTAAAACAGACTGTGTAAGAGCACAAAATATTATACGAATAATTTGATGTTTACTGTGTGAGTTATAAGGGCCCCATTTCACAGCAAAACCATGACCCAAAAAAATTTCAACTCTCAATATCTTCGCAACTAATAGGGCTGCACTCAAGAAAACTATAGCATACTACTCAGTAAAACAGAGTGTGTAAGAGCACAAACTTTCGTACGAATAATCTGTTGTTTACTGTGGGAGTTATAAGGGCCCCATTTCACAGCAAAACCATGACCCAAAAATATTTCAACTCTCAATATCTTCTCAACTAATAGATCTGTACACATGAAAAGTATAGCATACTACTCAGTAAAACAGAGTGTGTAAGAGCACAAACTTTCGTACGAATAATCTGTTGTTTACTGTGTGAGTTATAAGGGCCCCATTTCACAGCAAAACCATGACCCAAAAAAATTTCAACTCTCAATATCTTCGCAACTAATAGGGCTGCACTCAAGAAAACTATAGCATACTACTCAGAAAAACAGAGTGTGTAAGAGCACCAAATATCATACGAATAATCTGTTGTTTACTGTGTGAGTTATAAGGGCCCCATTTCACAGCAAAACCATGACCCAAAAAAATTTCAACTCTCAATATTTTCTCAACTAATAGATCTGTACACAAGAAAAGTATAGCATACTACTCAGTAAAACAGAGAGTGTAAGAGCACAAAATTTCATACGAATAATCTGTTGTTTACTGTGGGAATTATAAAGGCCCAATTTCACAGCAAAACCATGACCCAATAAAATTTCAACTCTCAATATCTTCTCAACCAATAGATCTGTACACATGAAAAGTATAGCATACTACTCAGTAAAACAGAGTGTGTAAGAGCACAAACTTTCGTACGAATAATCTGTTGTTTACTGTGTGAGTTATAAGGGCCCCATTTCACAGCAAAACCATGACCCAAAAAAATTTCAACTCTCAATATCTTCGCAACTAATAGGGCTGCACTCAAGAAAACTATAGCATACTACTCAGAAAAACAGAGTGTGTAAGAGCACCAAATATCATACGAATAATCTGTTGTTTACTGTGTGAGTTATAAGGGCCCCATTTCACAGCAAAACCATGACCCAAAAAAATTTCAACTCTCAATATCTTCTCAACTAATAGATCTGTACACAAGAAAAGTATAGCATACTACTCAGTGAAACAGAGAGTGTAAGAGCACAAAATTTCATACGAATAATCTGTTGTTTACTGTGGGAATTATAAAGGCCCAATTTCACAGCAAAACCATGACCCAAAAAAATTTCAACTCTCAATATCTTCTCAACCAATAGATCTGTACACATGAAAAGTATAGCATACTACTCAGTAAAACAGAGTGTGTAAGAGCACAAACTTTCGTACGAATAATCTGTTGTTTACTGTGTGAGTTATAAGGGCCCCATTTCACAGCAAAACCATGACCCAAAAAAATTTCAACTCTCAATATCTTCGCAACTAATAGGGCTGCACTCAAGAAAACTATAGCATACTACTCAGAAAAACAGACTGTGTAAGAGCACAAAATATCATACGAATAATCTGTTGTTTACTGTGTGAGTTATAAGGGCCCCATTTCACAGCAAAACCATGACCCAAAAAAATTTCAACTCTCAGTATCTTCGCAACTAATAGATCTGTACACAAGAAAAGTATAGCATACTACTCAGTAAAACAGAGGGTGTAAGAGCACAAAATTTCATACGAATAATGTGTTGTTTACTATGGGAGTTATAAGGGCCCCATTTCATAGCAAAACCATGACCCAAAAAAATTTCAACTTTCAATATCTTCTCAACTAATAGATCTGCACTCAAGAAAACTATAGCATACTACTCAGTAAAACAGACTGTGTAAGAGCACAAAATATCTTACGAATAATCTGTTGTTTACTGTGTGAGTTATAAGGGCCCCATTTCACAGCAAAACCATGACCCAAAAAAATTTCAACTATCAATATCTTCGCAACTAATAGGGCTGCACTCAAGAAAACTATAGCATACTACTCAGTAAAACAGAGTGTGTAAGAACACAAACTTTCGTACGAATAATCTGTTGTTTACTGTGGGAGTTATAAGGGCCCCATTTCACAGCAAAACCATGACCCAAAAATATTTCAACTCTCAATATCTTCTCAACTAATAGATCTGTACACAAGAAAAGTATAGCATACTACTCAGTAAAACAGAGTGTGTAAGAGCACAAACTTTCGTACGAATAATCTGTTGTTTACTGTGGGAGTTATAAGGGCCCCATTTCACAGCAAAACCATGACCCAAAAAAATTTCAACTCTCAATATCTTCTCAACTAATAGATCTGTACACAAGAAAAGTATAGCATTCTACTCAGTAAAACAGAGGGTGTAAGAGCACAAAATTTCATACGAATAATGTGTTGTTTACTATGGGAGTTATAAGGGCCCCATTTCATAGCAAAACCATGACCCAAAAAAATTTCAACTCTCAATATCTTCGCAACTAATAGGGCTGCACTCAAGAAAACTATAGCATACTACTCAGTAAAACAGACTGTGTAAGAGCACAAAATATCATACGAATAATTTGATGTTTACTGTGTGAGTTATAAGGGCCCCATTTCACAGCAAAACCATGACCCAAAAAAATTTCAACTCTCAATATCTTCTCAACTAATAGAGCTGCACTCAAGAAAACTATAGCATACTACTCAGTAAAACAGACTGTTTAAGAGCACAAAATATCATACGAATAATTTGATGTTTACTGTGTGAGTTATAAGGGCCCCATTTCACAGCAAAAGCATGACCCAAAAAAATTTCAACTCTCAATATCTTCTCAACTAATAGAGCTGCACTCAAGAAAACTATAGCATACTACTCAGAAAAACAGACTGTGTAAGAGCACAAAATATCATACGAATAATCTGTTGTTTACTGTGTGAGTTATAAGGGCCCCATTTCACAGCAAAACCATGACCCAAAAAAATTTCAACTCTCAATATCTTCTCAACTAATAGATCTGTACACAAGAAAAGTATAGCATACTACTCAGTGAAACAGAGAGTGTAAGAGCACAAAATTTCATACGAATAATCTGTTGTTTACTGTGGGAATTATAAAGGCCCAATTTCACAGCAAAACCATGACCCAAAAAAATTTCAACTCTCAATATCTTCTCAACCAATAGATCTGTACACATGAAAAGTATAGCATACTACTCAGTAAAACAGAGTGTGTAAGAGCACAAACTTTCGTACGAATAATCTGTTGTTTACTGTGTGAGTTATAAGGGCCCCATTTCACAGCAAAACCATGACCCAAAAAAATTTCAACTCTCAATATCTTCGCAACTAATAGGGCTGCACTCAAGAAAACTATAGCATACTACTCAGAAAAACAGAGTGTGTAAGAGCACCAAATATCATACGAATAATCTGTTGTTTACTGTGTGAGTTATAAGGGCCCCATTTCACAGCAAAACCATGACCCAAAAAAATTTCAACTCTCAATATTTTCTCAACTAATAGATCTGTACACAAGAAAAGTATAGCATACTACTCAGTAAAACAGAGAGTGTAAGAGCACAAAATTTCATACGAATAATCTGTTGTTTACTGTGGGAATTATAAAGGCCCAATTTCACAGCAAAACCATGACCCAATAAAATTTCAACTCTCAATATCTTCTCAACCAATAGATCTGTACACATGAAAAGTATAGCATACTACTCAGTAAAACAGAGTGTGTATGAGCACAAACTTTCGTACGAATAATCTGTTGTTTACTGTGTGAGTTATAAGGGCCCCATTTCACAGCAAAACCATGACCCAAAAAAATTTCAACTCTCAATATCTTCTCAACTAATAGAGCTGCACTCAAGAAAACTATAGCATACTACTCAGTAAAACAGACTGTTTAAGAGCACAAAATATCATACGAATAATTTGATGTTTACTGTGTGAGTTATAAGGGCCCCATTTCACAGCAAAAGCATGACCCAAAAAAATTTCAACTCTCAATATCTTCTCAACTAATAGAGCTGCACTCAAGAAAACTATAGCATACTACTCAGAAAAACAGACTGTGTAAGAGCACAAAATATCATACGAATAATCTGTTGTTTACTGTGTGAGTTATAAGGGCCCCATTTCACAGCAAAACCATGACCCAAAAAAATTTCAACTCTCAATATCTTCTCAACTAATAGATCTGTACACAAGAAAAGTATAGCATACTACTCAGTGAAACAGAGAGTGTAAGAGCACAAAATTTCATACGAATAATCTGTTGTTTACTGTGGGAATTATAAAGGCCCAATTTCACAGCAAAACCATGACCCAAAAAAATTTCAACTCTCAATATCTTCTCAACCAATAGATCTGTACACATGAAAAGTATAGCATACTACTCAGTAAAACAGAGTGTGTAAGAGCACAAACTTTCGTACGAATAATCTGTTGTTTACTGTGTGAGTTATAAGGGCCCCATTTCACAGCAAAACCATGACCCAAAAAAATTTCAACTCTCAATATCTTCGCAACTAATAGGGCTGCACTCAAGAAAACTATAGCATACTACTCAGAAAAACAGAGTGTGTAAGAGCACCAAATATCATACGAATAATCTGTTGTTTACTGTGTGAGTTATAAGGGCCCCATTTCACAGCAAAACCATGACCCAAAAAAATTTCAACTCTCAATATTTTCTCAACTAATAGATCTGTACACAAGAAAAGTATAGCATACTACTCAGTAAAACAGAGAGTGTAAGAGCACAAAATTTCATACGAATAATCTGTTGTTTACTGTGGGAATTATAAAGGCCCAATTTCACAGCAAAACCATGACCCAATAAAATTTCAACTCTCAATATCTTCTCAACCAATAGATCTGTACACATGAAAAGTATAGCATACTACTCAGTAAAACAGAGTGTGTATGAGCACAAACTTTCGTACGAATAATCTGTTGTTTACTGTGTGAGTTATAAGGGCCCCATTTCACAGCAAAACCATGACCCAAAAAAATTTCAACTCTCAATATCTTCGCAACTAATAGGGCTGCACTCAAGAAAACTATAGCATACTACTCAGTAAAACAGAGTGTGTAAGAGCACAAACTTTCGTACGAATAATCTGTTGTTTACTGTGGGAGTTATAAGGGCCCCATTTCACAGCAAAACCATGACCCAAAAATATTTCAACTCTCAATATCTTCTCAACTAATAGATCTGTACACATGAAAAGTATAGCATACTACTCAGTAAAACAGAGTGTGTAAGAGCACAAACTTTCGTACGAATAATCTGTTGTTTACTGTGTGAGTTATAAGGGCCCCATTTCACAGCAAAACCATGACCCAAAAAAATTTCAACTCTCAATATCTTCGCAACTAATAGGGCTGCACTCAAGAAAACTATAGCATACTACTCAGAAAAACAGAGTGTGTAAGAGCACCAAATATCATACGAATAATCTGTTGTTTACTGTGTGAGTTATAAGGGCCCCATTTCACAGCAAAACCATGACCCAAAAAAATTTCAACTCTCAATATCTTCTCAACTAATAGATCTGTACACAAGAAAAGTATAGCATACTACTCAGTGAAACAGAGAGTGTAAGAGCACAAAATTTCATACGAATAATCTGTTGTTTACTGTGGGAATTATAAAGGCCCAATTTCACAGCAAAACCATGACCCAAAAAAATTTCAACTCTCAATATCTTCTCAACCAATAGATCTGTACACATGAAAAGTATAGCATACTACTCAGTAAAACAGAGTGTGTAAGAGCACAAACTTTCGTACGAATAATCTGTTGTTTACTGTGTGAGTTATAAGGGCCCCATTTCACAGCAAAACCATGACCCAAAAAAATTTCAACTCTCAATATCTTCGCAACTAATAGGGCTGCACTCAAGAAAACTATAGCATACTACTCAGAAAAACAGACTGTGTAAGAGCACAAAATATCATACGAATAATCTGTTGTTTACTGTGTGAGTTATAAGGGCCCCATTTCACAGCAAAACCATGACCCAAAAAAATTTCAACTCTCAGTATCTTCGCAACTAATAGATCTGTACACAAGAAAAGTATAGCATACTACTCAGTAAAACAGAGGGTGTAAGAGCACAAAATTTCATACGAATAATGTGTTGTTTACTATGGGAGTTATAAGGGCCCCATTTCATAGCAAAACCATGACCCAAAAAAATTTCAACTTTCAATATCTTCTCAACTAATAGATCTGCACTCAAGAAAACTATAGCATACTACTCAGTAAAACAGACTGTGTAAGAGCACAAAATATCTTACGAATAATCTGTTGTTTACTGTGTGAGTTATAAGGGCCCCATTTCACAGCAAAACCATGACCCAAAAAAATTTCAACTCTCAATATCTTCGCAACTAATAGGGCTGCACTCAAGAAAACTATAGCATACTACTCAGTAAAACAGAGTGTGTAAGAACACAATCTTTCGTACGAATAATCTGTTGTTTACTGTGGGAGTTATAAGGGCCCCATTTCACAGCAAAACCATGACCCAAAAATATTTCAACTCTCAATATCTTCTCAACTAATAGATCTGTACACAAGAAAAGTATAGCATACTACTCAGTAAAACAGAGTGTGTAAGAGCACAAACTTTCGTACGAATAATCTGTTGTTTACTGTGGGAGTTATAAGGGCCCCATTTCACAGCAAAACCATGACCCAAAAAAATTTCAACTCTCAATATCTTCTCAACTAATAGATCTGTACACAAGAAAAGTATAGCATTCTACTCAGTAAAACAGAGGGTGTAAGAGCACAAAATTTCATACGAATAATGTGTTGTTTACTATGGGAGTTATAAGGGCCCCATTTCATAGCAAAACCATGACCCAAAAAAATTTCAACTCTCAATATCTTCGCAACTAATAGGGCTGCACTCAAGAAAACTATAGCATACTACTCAGTAAAACAGACTGTGTAAGAGCACAAAATATCATACGAATAATTTGATGTTTACTGTGTGAGTTATAAGGGCCCCATTTCACAGCAAAACCATGACCCAAAAAAATTTCAACTCTCAATATCTTCTCAACTAATAGAGCTGCACTCAAGAAAACTATAGCATACTACTCAGTAAAACAGACTGTTTAAGAGCACAAAATATCATACGAATAATTTGATGTTTACTGTGTGAGTTATAAGGGCCCCATTTCACAGCAAAAGCATGACCCAAAAAAATTTCAACTCTCAATATCTTCTCAACTAATAGAGCTGCACTCAAGAAAACTATAGCATACTACTCAGAAAAACAGACTGTGTAAGAGCACAAAATATCATACGAATAATCTGTTGTTTACTGTGTGAGTTATAAGGGCCCCATTTCACAGCAAAACCATGACCCAAAAAAATTTCAACTCTCAATATCTTCTCAACTAATAGATGTGTACACAAGAATAGTATAGCATACTACTCAGTGAAACAGAGAGTGTAAGAGCACAAAATTTCATACGAATAATCTGTTGTTTACTGTGGGAATTATAAAGGCCCAATTTCACAGCAAAACCATGACCCAAAAAAATTTCAACTCTCAATATCTTCTCAACCAATAGATCTGTACACATGAAAAGTATAGCATACTACTCAGTAAAACAGAGTGTGTAAGAGCACAAACTTTCGTACGAATAATCTGTTGTTTACTGTGTGAGTTATAAGGGCCCCATTTCACAGCAAAACCATGACCCAAAAAAATTTCAACTCTCAATATCTTCGCAACTAATAGGGCTGCACTCAAGAAAACTATAGCATACTACTCAGAAAAACAGACTGTGTAAGAGCACAAAATATCATACGAATAATCTGTTGTTTACTGTGTGAGTTATAAGGGCCCCATTTCACAGCAAAACCATGACCCAAAAAAATTTCAACTCTCAGTATCTTCGCAACTAATAGATCTGTACACAAGAAAAGTATAGCATACTACTCAGTAAAACAGAGGGTGTAAGAGCACAAAATTTCATACGAATAATGTGTTGTTTACTATGGGAGTTATAAGGGCCCCATTTCATAGCAAAACCATGACCCAAAAAAATTTCAACTTTCAATATCTTCTCAACTAATAGATCTGCACTCAAGAAAACTATAGCATACTACTCAGTAAAACAGACTGTGTAAGAGCACAAAATATCTTACGAATAATCTGTTGTTTACTGTGTGAGTTATAAGGGCCCCATTTCACAGCAAAACCATGACCCAAAAAAATTTCAACTCTCAATATCTTCGCAACTAATAGGGCTGCACTCAAGAAAACTATAGCATACTACTCAGTAAAACAGAGTGTGTAAGAACACAAACTTTCGTACGAATAATCTGTTGTTTACTGTGGGAGTTATAAGGGCCCCATTTCACAGCAAAACCATGACCCAAAAATATTTCAACTCTCAATATCTTCTCAACTAATAGATCTGTACACAAGAAAAGTATAGCATTCTACTCAGTAAAACAGAGGGTGTAAGAGCACAAAATTTCATACGAATAATGTGTTGTTTACTATGGGAGTTATAAGGGCCCCATTTCATAGCAAAACCATGACCCAAAAAAATTTCAACTCTCAATATCTTCGCAACTAATAGGGCTGCACTCAAGAAAACTATAGCATACTACTCAGTAAAACAGACTGTGTAAGAGCACAAAATATCATACGAATAATTTGATGTTTACTGTGTGAGTTATAAGGGCCCCATTTCACAGCAAAACCATGACCCAAAAAAATTTCAACTCTCAATATCTTCTCAACTAATAGAGCTGCACTCAAGAAAACTATAGCATACTACTCAGTAAAACAGACTGTTTAAGAGCACAAAATATCATACGAATAATTTGATGTTTACTGTGTGAGTTATAAGGGCCCCATTTCACAGCAAAAGCATGACCCAAAAAAATTTCAACTCTCAATATCTTCTCAACTAATAGAGCTGCACTCAAGAAAACTATAGCATACTACTCAGAAAAACAGACTGTGTAAGAGCACAAAATATCATACGAATAATCTGTTGTTTACTGTGTGAGTTATAAGGGCCCCATTTCACAGCAAAACCATGACCCAAAAAAATTTCAACTCTCAATATCTTCGCAACTAATAGGGCTGCACTCAAGAAAACTATAGCATACTACTCAGTAAAACAGAGTGTGTAAGAGCACAAACTTTAAGCCATCTTGTAGGAGGATTGATAGGCCAATAAATATGACGACTGAGAGGTGGGGTAAAGGTAGGTGTCATGTAATAGGAGTCGGGCTGGGTGGGGGGTGAAGGTGGTGTCGTTGAATTCACCGATTAATGGATTAAGGGGGAAGAGGCGTGGCTTAAAGCCCTCATCCAAGTTCCTGATTGGTCGATAAGGAAGTATGGGGTAGGGTCGGTGGTGTCGTCGAATTCGCTGATTGGTCGATTAGGAAGGGGTGGGGTAAAGGTGATGTCGTCGAAATCGATGATTGCCTGGGAGAAAAGCCATCTTGCACATTTTAGGTGTGTCGATGATTTGTCAATAAGGAGGGGGTAGGGGCGTGGCTTAAATACTCGTCCAATTCGATGATTAGTCAATAAGGATGGGTGGGGTAGGTGTGGGCGGAGTGGGGATGGCGGCCTTCTTGCACAAAAAAGGTGCACATTTTAGGTGCGCGACAACCGCCATTTCCCCTCTACTTACAGTATAATTCAGTTCACTTAAAAGCCTAGAATAAAAAAACGTGAATAAGATTTAATACAGTAAAAGAGAACAACAAAGAAAAATAGGTTGACTGGAAATCTTGAATTGGATTGTTTCGTTGGCAGTGAACTTTTCTTTAAACTGAAAACTCCAACAAAACTAACTTTAATGACGAACATAATAGAAAATTAAAAACATTGGTGTGAATAAAAATAGTATTTTGGCGATTAGAGCAAACTTTTTTTCTTTTTTTGGCATTGGCTTTCGCCATACAGCCAGCATCATCGTCTAGGTGCTCATCACTAGAATATCACTCACTCTCCATTCTTACTTATAAATACATTCGCTTCACACATATTCATCCCTCTACTATATACAACTATTTACACAAACCTTACAACTAATGAATGGATCAGTACTCTATATTCCTGCCATCCTTATAGCTTAACCGAAATTAAAATCACGTAATCCTTCTCTAATCATTTTCTTCCATTCATTCTAATCGGCTATAACTTTTAAATACATTCATATTGCTAGCTCTGTTATAGATTTAAGCACATAGATGTTGGTGGAGAATATTATGTCTTCGTAGCGAAATGGTGCATCTAAATACCTGTATATATCGTCAAACATTCGTTTCCTTTCTACCACATAACGTGGATATATCATTATTATTTGCTTGAAATCTCCTCCTCATCGCAATCTATGCAAAGCAGGAGAGGACCTTTTGGTGGTCATAATAATGGTGGTAATAATAATAATAAATGTATTAAAATATCGAATAAACTGCACTCAAAAGATCACAAATTCAAAAAATATAAAGATGTAAATCAATCTGACAATCGATCGAGTACATTCAACAGCAACTAGATCACCTTTTTTTCGGAGGGGTCGGTCAGATTAAAATGCAGCAGGATTACCAACTCTTTTTTTTTTTTTTTTTTTGGAATAATAATTAATATTTTGATATTTTTTAATAATGATACAAAAAAAAAACTTGTAAGTTTGTTTCAAAGGAATATTAATTATTTTTTAATATTAATGAAAAGTTTATAATTAAAGTTGTGTGAAAGCGATGTACCTTAGACTCCATGTGAATAGAGAGGGATCATGTTCAAGATCAAAGCGAAATGAATGAAAGCTTCATCAAAAGTTGACAAAGCGCCGTATGACCAGGGAGAGATAGATCCCTTACTGACCAGCTGGGATCATCCAAGACTCCTTTGCAACTAAACTTCAACCAAATAAGGCTCTACTCTCAGATATTACATATATATAAGTTTTCATTGCAAAATATATTAAATATTAAACATATACCCAGGATAACTTGTTACTTTTTATGAAATTCGTGTTTTTTTTAAATTATTTTTACATTCAAATAAAAAAGTTCCTGTTGGAGTGGGAGTTTTCCTTAAGCAGGGATCCCGAATCGCCGTTTTTTTGAGGGGGGGGATGATTGGGTTGATTTTGCTGAAGGAGTAATTCATATAGGAGTAATAGGTCGCGCTGGTGGCAATGTTTTCTATAAGTACGCGGAAGACGCATTAATTATTCTTCAGAAAATGATTATTAAATTCGCTTCTTATTCTGAATCATCGAACTTAAATGTCGATCTTAACAAATAGAGAATCATGATTTTTAGAAAACGAAATATTAGGTTTTAATGAACGATAGATGTTCAAAAAGAACCATATAAAAATGTTACATCTTGGTATATGGTGGTGAGCACTGGTGTTTTTACCAGTTACAGTCCATCGTATCAAAACTAAATGACTTTAAGTACCAAATAAGAAATTGTTAATCTTACTTTTAGATCATAAATATGCCACGCAAAACAGATTTAGAGATACATTTTGGAGAGATATTGTAGAAAAATATAAATATTTTTGGCCATTAAAAATTTGTCTTCATTTTACCAAGAAAACACACAAAAAATTAACTTGTGAGAAAGATATTTAGTTCATTGTTTTATTTTTGGCCATGCATTATCGCTTCATACAGAATGTATTGCTTAGTTGTCTGTCTGCCAAATTTCCTAAACTGTTATTAGCAAAACTACAAGAATGTAGCTAATTTAAGTGACAGCAATGAACCCTTTAAAATAACATTTTGAGAATTCACGTATAATTTTGGTGTTTAAAAGTAAAATTAATAACGCAAAGTACAAATTCATTCTTCCTTTCTCCTCCATAGATTATACAAAGATTTAGGGACTCAACTAGTACAAAATCATTACATTGATAACAAAATAATTTTCACTTACTTATTAATTATGAAACTGTAGGGGCAACTGTTACAATAACAGAGTATGGGCGTAATGAAGAATAATGAATACAGTCTATCTTAGAAGTCATTACAGAAACCGTTTATTACATTTCTTTGAAAGAGTTCTGAATTAGATGGTGCAACAGACGAAAACTAGGTAAATCTCAGATAGTAGGCTATCTGATGGGTCAGAGTTTTGAACAGGCCCTTCCATACCACTTGGAGGTTGGAAAATTTAGGGAAATTTTAATTAACGTTACCATGACGATAAATTGTAACGAAATTCTTTTCTTAAAAATAAATTTATGATAAAATAAATAAATTTAGGTCAACTAAGGCAGACGGACTATACCTTGAGTAGGTGCCTAAATTATGTCAAAGTATTTATTGGTTTCAAAATTACCTTCTTTTTTTTTTTTTAAATTGTTCTGCATTAATTTGTCAACTAAATGAAGCACATTATTATATGATTAAAAATTAATCTTGTTTCTGCCTTTATTAATAATTTTGTCCATGAATGTGTTCCTGTAAATTACCACCACGACAGAATAGAATAATTTGATATGGATAAATTCATTAAAGTGAAACACTAGGCTAATAAAGTGGACGATAAGGAATGAAACGGAAGGAAACTGGATACCACACCCGATGACTACATTAGAGCACTAGTTATGGTTACAAAGGTTTAAGAGGCGTGGACCGTGAGAATATTCAACGCAGTAGAATAACAAGAAGGCCATGAATGGGAGTCGCGTTAACAAAAGCTAGAATATTCAGTATTTAGTCGGCTTGTGTGCAAGCGCTACTAGAATCGTACAAAATAAAGCCAGAGTTTCTGACAGAACAATCAGCATGGCGTACTCCCAGTCTCAGTACACTGAGCACATTAGTTCAGCACAAGAATATAATATACATAGAGAAATAAAATTAAAACTGGAACTAAATGAATTTACATGAAAAAGCTGCAGAGTGTATTTCCTATCACGTGATTAAATACTTCGTTAAATAATAATAAAACGGAGAAGGGATTATCCTAAGAGCTTCTTACAGCTCACTGTCCGGTGATGAACAGTATTCTTGAACATTTCAGTGCCCTGAAAAAAAGCATCGGGCAACAATTACCACAGATATTGACAAGCCTTAGATTAAAAAATAATAATAATAAAAACAACATAGTATGAAAAAATATTTGCCATTTCAGTCGTGATACATTTATTCTGCCGAGCTTTCGACCTAGGGAGGTCATCCTGCAGGGCTGTGGTACGTATTTACAGATTGTTAACAATAATTCTATTAAAATGAATATGTATAATATAACGAAATTTACAAAAATTATTTACCTAGTTTACGAAGTAATATTTTTACATTTCAGGGTTGGTGTGTCTTCTGTCTTGTCAGTTCATGGACTGAGTGTGATCAGTCTGTGTGTGTTAGATGTGTTAGATTTTGTGTAAGTCAGTGTTGCCAATTGTCAAGTATTTTGTAGTAAGTTTGCGTATATGTTATTTAAATTGTTCGTGTCTGTTTAGAAATTTCATAACCTAACACATATCACACACAGACCCGATCACACTCAGTCCATGAACAGACAAGACAGAAGACACACCAACCCTGTAATGTAAAATACGATGTATTATTTTCCATGATTCCTTTTATCTTCGTATGATAAATTACGTTTGAATTACCAGAAAACGTGTTCACGAGCACTCAACAGTGTTATGGTACGACAGAAAATTTTGAAACCAAGGTAACAGATAAGTGAAGTTTATTGGTAAGGCACCTAGTTGAACTGGTTAATACCTAATTCAGATACAACGATTATCTGTTAGAGGGTTCAAAGGGTGATTAAGGCTTATTTACATTTTTTCTTTTTCAACAGTGTATTGTGTGTGAAATTGTAATTTGGAGTAAATACAAACTAAATGAATTGTTGTTTAAGTACTTGTTTAAAATATTTCCTAACATTTTCTCAAATATTTCAGAGTTTAGATTTTTTTTTTTTTTTAGTGCAATTTGTAACTTTTGACTTCCTAATTTAAGGACAGTCTACATTAAAATTGACTACTGGTCCATCTAAAAGAGTTTTCAATGAATTAAACAACTTGATAAACTAACACTGTTGTGTGCTCGTGAACACGTTTTCTTGTAAAACAAACGTAATTTCTCATACGAACATAACAGGAATCCTGGAAAATGATATACCGTTTGAAAGCCCATTAAACAAGCAATCTTTTATAAAAAGTGCCGGCACCTAGGTCTAATAATGATCACGTAAGGGCCTAATGAGTTTTCTTGAAAATTTCGATTACTATTATTTTTCCAGCACCCGGTGGAAGATTGAGGCTGTTTGGAGAATAACTTATGCTTCGAAATGGTATCAATTTTTAGAAAATTTATCTGTCTTTCTAACCGTGTCATCAGAAACGAATTCGGACTAAAACTTTCTGAGTAATAACATTTTTATTGGAAAAAAGTAATGATTTTAGAAAAAACTTTAAAGTGACGTCACTCAAGAACAGAGGAAAATATGAAGTTGGCCAATACGTCATTGAACTCCACTTTAGATGTACTACACACAGTTAGGCCTATGGACAATACTTATTGGTACACCCTGTATAGTGCAAAGAGTGCACTGAAGAATTTGTTCAATGATATTTATTTTATAACTTTTCTTTCATTTCGGAGAAACAATCACTTTTTTAATGAGACATTCTCAACAATATATTACAAAATAATCTCTAAGATATCAACTCATGTAGATTTTGGAGCTACGTTGACAGATCCTGATAAGTTTTGGTGTAAGTTCTTATTGTTTGCGGTATAATATCCGGTTATAATGTACATTCCTTCTTAGCTATCTAACAGAACATCACTTTGTATAACTGTAAATTGTTTCTATTGCCTTTATTTTATTATTATTACTGGATAATAAAGTACTATAATAACTCATATATCTAGAAAGCATGTGTAACTTCCATTTATAAAATGATTTGAAAAGATGGATAGAAAAAAGGACAAAAAAGGCCAAACTGGTAAGATCCAAACACACTCAGAGAAGATTAAGTGAAGCCACCAATTCAATTGGGGACTGCACCATACACTCTGTGTGTGTCCATTTGGGTTGAAAAAGTTAGCTCCCAAGAAAACAGCTTACAATTTTCTCGATATGTAAGTGTTTTTCAATCGAGCTACAACAGCTGGCTTTCACTGTAAACAATTTTGGGTGACAGAATTCTATTGGATACGTCTGGCGTGTTTATTTAAGTGAGTGCTTTAGGACTTAAAATATACTGGAAATCAGAAGGACAAGGAAACAGTACTGTACTGAGTGTAACCTTTAATGTACACCAAAAAATAATTCCCAATAATAACATATATCAGGGGAGGGATTAGCTATGTGGTTAGCGTACTCGATTCCCACGCGGAGGTCCCGGGTTCGACTCCAGCTGCTATATATATATATATATATATATATATATATATATATCAGCGTTACAGATAGATTGGTAAGAATAAAACATACACACTGTCCCAATTTTGATGTGCAAGAATTGACATGACTTTAATTTCACCATTTTATTTGTCTGAAAATAAGGATTGACATGCACCGTGAATAAGAAATATACAAAAAATGACTTTTGCTCCCATTAAAGTAAATATTTACCTCAAACTTTTAATATATCAAGAATATTTCTTAAAAGTTAATAACAATAACAATAAAAAGGAAAGAAATTAGCTCAGTGTTTAGCATAAATTCCAACGCGGATTTACTGGGTTCGAATCCAGCTGTTGGCCCTTTGATTTTCTCTTCCTAATGGTACGTTCACAACAGAACTGTGAGTATAGATGATAGCAGAGATGATAACTGATAGAGTAAAATATAATCGCTGATTAGTGTGCACAACAGAGCTGTGATACATCCAACATGTCCGAGAAGTGAAGAAGAGTTTTTATGTTCAGCAGTAACGAAATGGTATGTTTTAAAGAAAAAACGCTTTAGAGAATATCATGTACATCCCTTAAATAAAAAACAAAGTACTTTTGGTGAATTTCAAAATTAAGAAAACGTTGGAAAAATTGTCGTGGAAAACCTAAAACCATAGAAGAAAAACTAGTGATTACTCTTAGGTAAGTAATGATTTTATTGAGAAAAAACAAATAAATACACATGAAAATAAATGTAAGCACGATTTAAAAAACAAAATATTGTTTAAAAGTAAATAATAAAATAATAACAAAAAATAATGAGTAAAGACAGCGCTAATTAATTTTTCTACGTCCATTTTGAAGCTCCGATACTGGAGTTCAGCTAGCAGAAAAATGAAATATTTAATTCTATCATCTATGCTCGTTTATAGCAGCGCGTATGAGTCATTAGTCGAAGCTTCGTTGTGCACGCTCACATTCGAATGTATTGTTTTGATTTAAGCGCTGATGCATCACGCCTATCATCTCTGCTCACAGCTCCGTTGTGAACGTACCCTAAGAGCTTCTTACAGCTCACACTGTCCGATGATGGGCAGTGATGTTTCTAACAGGAGAACACTGTCCAGAGTCGGCAGTACAATGAAAAAAGTTCTGGGGCCTTAGCCAATGATCTTAGATGTTGATGCGCCTTAAAAAAAAAATTATAATAATAAACAAATTACAGTAATATTAAATAAAAACCTTCTTAGTAATACAGAACAGCTCAATAACTTACCCCATCATCAAATTGGATTCAGATCCTAGCATTCCTCTCTTCAGCAAAAACCCTACCCAGTTCCTTCCTTGAGAACAAACATTACTAGTGTCTTTTTTAGATTATTAACAATGTCGAAGAATATGAAGATGTTTCATCCTAATCAATAGATTCCTTTCAACTACCTTCTTTTTCTTTTTCCTGAAACCTCCGTTACAGAAAGAATTTTTTAAGACTATGACGGCATCTAACTCTTCTCCATTCGTTCTGTCCATGTAGGAAGAAGCTCCCCAAGGAAATGTCTCTTTCCTTTATCTACTGCACACACTGATATATTCTGTATCAAATACTGACAGAATTTTTACAACAACTAAGTTTAAATTTTAGCCGATGATACTACCATACTTCTCTCAGCGGACCCCGAACCCTTTATTCTCTCCAAGATCCATATCCTAGCATTAAAGCAGAAAAATCAAAGTGTATGCTAGTAAATGAAAAAAAAAAAAAAATTAGCGTATTCTTTAAACTGTAAAACACTCCATCCCATTTACCTGTAATGGAATAGCTGCTCTCCAGTTGATCTTGTGCATTACCTTGGACTGTTCTCCATAAAAAGAGACTCACAAAGAACCCTCATAATCAACTCAAACGCACTGAGGACAAAACACGTTTCCAATTTATCTCTAGATTCCTTTAAATCACTTGCAAACAAAGTACTGCTTTACATCTACTTAGAGAGACTACTGTAGACGTACAGTACGGAAATGCTAAACATCCAGGCGCCACGGTAGCCGAGCGGTTAGACCTGCAAAGCGAATATGCATTTTGGTACTGGGTTCGATTCCCGGTCTTGGCCTTGGATTTTATTTAATGACTAAATGAGAAATAGTAAAGTATGTTTGCTAGTCGCCTCCGTCCACGACACCTAATTGGTTGTTGGACGTTAAGCCTCGCCTGAAAAAATAGGCGATTACTTTGCTAAACATCCTAATCTAAACCGTATTTAAATTATCCAAACCAAAAGCATTCTTATTACTAACTCATATGTATCCAACGCGTGGATTCGTAAGTGGGAGATCACCAGTTCGAATCCCTCGAGTGGCTACTTCTTTTTAGAAAAAAGCAGTTAATAGAAAAGTAAATCATTCCGTCCTCGTCCACGTTGGTCCAAAAAAATGGGCGATTACTTTACTCCAATCCTATAGCCCTGCAGCATTCCTCAACTTTTTTCAGCGCGACCCAACATATTTCTGAGCAGCCGTACTGTGAATCAATTGCTTATTTTATAATTTGAAATATTAAATAGAAAAAGTTATTATATCAGAACTTTAATTTTATTTATCAGATCAACTTAATAGTAATTTAGTACTTATAATGGAACATTGCTAGCAGCAACTCAACATAGTTTAACTCGTACACTTTCGAATCTAAGTGTAACTATTACTAGCCATAAATTAAAAAATAGAAGTTTTAAAAAGTTCATGAATTATGGTCTAAACCAACAAAGAAAAGGTTCTGATTTAGACAAACCAGACAAAATGTGTTGGAAGCAGTATTAAGTAAGTACAACAAATAACGTAGAAGAAGGCATTGGTAAAAAATTTTTTACTAAAGCAATCCGGATAACCATTTATTACACAATACAAAGAAAGCAAAGCAGATAGGGAGAAGCCGTCACACTGACAAGACAGTGCACCGCTGGCAATCCTAACTAACCACTCACAGCTGGATGAAGCCTTAATCCAGAACATTAATCCAACATGCTGGACATTGTGGTGCACACTGTATACCGGCAGCACTTAGATTTTGAAGATTTACTTTGTAAGGGCAGCCTTTGTCACATCCAGAACCAACATCTTTCTCATTTATCTCTAAACTCTAGTAGATCTCATGTATCCCCTAAATAATAACTATGGTCAACTGTGTGGCGGCTATGTTATGTTTTAATTAAACACTAAACTAATTACACCCATTTAATTAAGTTCACGTGGGAGCATAAGAGATAAATCATAAAATAATATTATTAAAACGCGAGATTTAATAAAATAGATGACCCAACTTGCAAAAGCAATTTAGAAAAATTACAATTAAAAAAATAAGAACATGGCTGAGACGGATGTTTATCCTCACATTAGGACTAATTAATCCAGAAAACAATTAGTCTAATTAGTGTACTTTATTATTTTAAGAAATTTTTTTCATTGCACAATAAATTATAATTTTCTTTTAACGAAGACTTCGTACTAATATAAATTTCAATTCTTGGAATAAAAAAAACAAAATAACTCTTATTACTCTGTTTAACAGAATAATTTATGTAAAAAACCTTTTATTCATAAAATACTTGTGATGTAGCGCTAGAATAAATAATTATGTTTTGTGCAGATGAGATTCGATATTATAAACATCAAGGGATAGCTGGTAGAGACAATCACAATTAGCTAATCGAGTATTTCTGGCAAGAAGAAATCACCTTTTCAAAGCAAAAATTTAGTGAAGGAATGACGATGCTATCAAACTTACAATACAGATTCAATAATAAGAGGTAAAACAATAGAGATTAGAACTCACTTGGAATCTGGAATTCCTCTTACATTAACTTTGGCTGACCTCAAAACTTGTGACAGAGAACTCATTTGAGAAGCTGGCACAAATGCTGGAAACTATTTCGTAGTCTGAAGGCCTTAAAATTAATACAAAGATATCAGAATTCAATTGGCCTTGAAAATAATTAATGAAATCTGATGGAGGACAGTTTTCCTGTGAATTAACTGAAGTTACACTTAGGCGGAAACCATAAGAAATAAAAATGGTAATTGCGTGGTTTGAGACAGAAGAAAGAAAAGCGGATTGAAGAAATCTGAAGAAAAGTGATTAAGCTACTTACAGTTATTTTCCACGTGTCTAAAAAACTCTTGTGGTAACTAATTATGAACTATACAAAAACATTACTTCACTTGAATTGGAAAAGATAAGTTTCTTCAATAATTTTGATCCTTGGTCGATATTGTGTAACATTGAAATAGGTTACCATTTTACATAGATTAATTATAATAAACGAAGAGTAAACTAGTTTGGTGATCATGATCACTTTATCACTGATAAACAGAAATGAAATTGAACGGAACCAACAGAAAAGATATTTTGAATTAACCAGCTTGGGTAACGAGCCCGAACAGTTATGGTGGGCTGATAGTGCAGGTTATAGTAACCTCCTTCAAGCATTCAAGCTTTCTTACACAAAAAGAATGAAAAAAAAGTGTAAAAGTGAGCAAAAAAATATTGATTACAAACCCAAAAAATTTATTGATCAATGGAAAGGACAAATTCAAAAATGAAATTATGTTTTGTGGCGGCCCCCCAAAATGTTTTTTTTTTTTCTCGCAGCCTACAATTATGTCTATTAAAACTGTCCGGTAGGACAGTTGTATAAGGGTTGATCATCAAAAACTGCATGAAAAAGCGTAACGTTGAAAAACACCCAACTTTGACAATTTTTTTCTCTTTTTCTATAAAAGATAAAATTCCCAAATTTTCTTTAAAATATAGGGCAAATCCTCCTTTATGACTGTAATTTTTTTGCAACAACCTAGATTTGATAGATATTGAGAAAAAAGATGCTCAAAATGAGCAAAAACGGCATTTTCAAAAAATGTTCTTGTTCTTGTTCTTCTTGTTCTTCTTCTTCTTCTTCTTGTTGTTGTTGTTGTTGTTGTTGTTACCTTTTTTGTAAACAACGTAGCGCCTAAACGCGTGAACCGATTTTCATGAATGAGATGTCATTCGATTCGGAATTTTATGTAGATGTGCCTTTTGGGGGTCGCGACGCTGTACATGGAATGGGAGAGGAGTTAGCCCCTTTTATGTAAGGCCCCCTCCAAAATTATTATCATTAATTACTCTGTAAATCTTAGCCCGATTTTGATAAAATTTGGTAGGATGACAGGGTTAGGGCTCCCCTACGTAACATTAAAGCGACAATCTGCTCTTACACTTGTTAAGGGGAAGTATAGCAATCGTTTCAAATTATCGAAACGTAAACCGATTTTCATGAATAAAGTGTCATTCGAATCGAAATTTTGTACAGATTTGCACTTTAAAAGTCTCGACGCTGTGCCTCATAAGGAGGGGAGTTTGCCCCACCCAAGTAAGGCCCTTTCTAAAACTATTATTACCAATATTTCTATAACGGTTAGTCCGATTTTGATAAAATTTAGTAAGAAGAAGTGGTTAAAGCTCCTCTACGTGTCTGTGAAGTGCCATCATGCTCTTACACCTACTAAGAGGAAGTATTGCAATCGTTAAAATTTTCAATGAGTGAACCGATTTTCATCAATGAATTGTAGTTCGATTCAAAATCTTTGCCTCTTTGCCTTTTAGGGAGAAGTACTGTAATCGCAGTTTATTTTTCTTACTCCTCTTAAAGGGAAGTACTGAAATCGCAGTTTAATTTTGCTATTTACGTACAAATTACCTTCCTATTTTATTCAAAACGCTTTCTCAAAAAAATTGTTATTGAGGATGGTTTGGGGACCGCAACTATAATCATTCTTTAAAAAGATCTGTCCAGTGGTAGTAACTCCGACTTAACACCTTTTCAGGTTATAATGATAAAATTAAATTTATTATTCCCAATTTTAATAAAATCTGAAAAGCAGATATGTAACTTTGCAAAACATACAAAAAAGAAAATCTATCCAAAAGGTACAAAAATCTCTTTAACAAAAACTTACAGTTTAAAATGTTAATTAAGTATAAGGGTTGATTAAACGCCAAAAGGTACACAAATCAGCTAGTACCCAACATTTCATTGATATTATTTTAAGTAATTTTACTACATTAATTTTCATTAATATTTTTTGAATTTATTAGATGTTTCACAGACCCTTATGCTGGCCAGTTCATTCATTTTCTTTTTCTTTTCTTTTATGATTTAAGTCGCGTCAACATCAAGGTTATTGGCGCCCGGAGCTTTTTTCAGTGCACTGCCGGCCTCCGGACAGTGTTCTCTCGTTACAGACAACTCTGTCCATCACCCGGACAGTGAGCTGTAAGAAGCTCTTAGAAAGAGGAAATCTAAGGGTCAGCAGCTGGATTCGAACCCGGAACCTCCACGTGGGAATCCAATATGCTAACCGCATAGCTAATCCCTTCCCTTTGTTCATTCATAATATTTTATTTTTTTGTTATAATTATGATAAAATGTATATTATATTTTCGTAATTAAATAGGTACTTTATTTTAGCTTTATTCCAAATTATTCTTCTGATTTATCTTTATTATGCTCTTTATTCTGAATAGTCACATATATCGTATGTATGTACATGCACGTTAAAGTAAAAAAAGACAAAGGCAGAGTCGGCTACTATTTAAATTTGAATCACGGATTTAAAACAATATTTCAGTCTAGAATTCGTCTTTCCGAAGTATTTGTGAGCACAAATAACGCGTAGGTAATATCAAGTAAATTATTCAACAATAATTATTCATTTCTCAATTGTAATTTAATGTAGTCCCTCTAATTTTACTTATAGTAAAATACTGGAATAATTATGTTAGCTGTCATAAAAATATGCATATCTTATTTATCTTATTACAGTCAATCTAAGTTAAATGGTGTTCTACTTGAACAAATATTTTGTAGATTAAAATGGCCAGCATTAGGGTCTGTGAAACATCTAATAAATTCAAAAAATATTAATGAAAATTAATGTAGTAAAATTACTTTTTTTTTTTTTTTTTTTTTTTTTTTAATTTTTATTTGCCATTTACTATCTACAAAACAAACAATGCAATCAGCAAATCCGATGAATGATGCTATGGACGTGATTGGCTGGAGGAGAGAAGCTGCCCACTGGCAACACTCCCGCTTGAGTTGGTTATCAATCCATGAGATGGTCGCGGGGCCAGCAACGCCTCAGCCGCCGTGGGGGGTTGTCCGGAATAGCTATGGAGGCGAGATTTTGGATTAGAGGATTAGAGCATAGAGAAAGAGAGTTATGGAATTTTCGGTATTTAGTTTTAGCTGTTTCAGTCACGTAGGGTATGTTGAGATCTTTATGAAGAGAAGAGTTTGAAACGTAGAATGGAGCATCTGTAATTTGACGGAGAATTTTTGATTGAAAGGCCTGGATTTTTTGTGAGTTTGAGCGTTTGGTTGAACCCCACAGTTCGAGTCCATAAGTCCACATTGGTTTAAGTATGGTGTTGTATAATAGTCGTTTATGTTCTATTGGAAGTTTCGACCGTCTGCCAATTAGTCTTAGTAACAGTTTATTCCGTTTGTTGAGTTCCAGTCTTTTTAGTTTAGTATGTGGGTTCCATGTTAGTCGTTTGTCGATATACATCCCAAGGTAGCGAACTAGATTTGCAGGAGAAAGAGGTACAGAGTTAAAGCTGACTGGTGGAGAAGTACGGCGTCGCAGAGTAAAAGTGATGTGTTGACACTTCTGAGAGTTAAATTTTAATCGCCATTTTTTGGCCCAAGGTTCAAGTATGTCTAAGTGTGTCTGTAAGTGAGTGGAAGCTGTTACAGGGTCGGAACTGGAAGCAAGAATGGCGGTGTCATCAGCGTAAGTGCATAGTATTGTGTTAGTGTGAGTCGGTATGTCTGCTGTATATACAGTATAGAGAAGAGGACCAAGTATACTACCTTGAGGGACGCCGGCTAGAGCAGGAGAGTAATCAGAAGTGGCAGAGCCACAACTAACCTGAAAGAAACGGTCTGTAAGATAAGATTTCATAATTAAGTAGTAAGTAGAAGGAAGATTTCTCTTTAACTTCCACAACAGCCCCGGATGCCATACCCGATCAAAGGCTTGAGCCACATCAAGGAAGGCCCCGGAGCAATATTGTTTCCGTTCGAGAGAAGAAGAAATGGCGTCCACTACTCTATGGCATTGGTGTATGGGACTGTGTTGTTGACGAAATCCAAACTGATGAGAGGGGATGACATTTGCAGTTTCAAGAATAGGACAGATGCGTTTTAGCAATAATTTTTCCAACAGTTTCCCCATGGTCGGTAACAGACTGATGGGCCGGTATGAGGATGGAAGATGAGAAGGTTTGTTCGGTTTGGGAATCATTTTTATGACTGAAAATTTCCATAATGCCGGAAAGTATGTAGTTCTTAGTACTGAGTTAAAGATGTAGGTGAGATATACTATTGCCTTTTGTGGTAGATGACGAAGAATTTCTGAAGTTATTAAGTCAAAGCCCGGAGATTTTTTCTTTGGTAAGGATTTTATTAAATATTTTACGTCAGAAGGAGTGAACGCTTTTGGAGGGAGACAGAGAGGCAAGGCGGTATCTAAGTCGGTTAGTATTTCAGCAGAGTGTATGTCGTCACTAATGTCTGGATGAGGTGTGAATATGTTGCTCAGGTGGTCTTTGAATTCTATGGCTTTCTCTAAGTCTGATTTCGTCCATGTTCCATCATTACGTCTTAAAGGAGAAGGAACAAGTTTGTAAGAGAGTAGTCGTTTGGTAGCGGTCCAGAGTGATTTGCGGTCAGATGCCAGGGAGGTAACATATTCTTCGTATTTCAGGGATCTGAAGTTTTGAAGTTCACGTTTTAACCGTCTAGTCAGTCTGTTGTAATTCAGTCTGTCACTCGGGTAGTGAGTACGTTGCCATACTGCTCGAGCTCGTCGTTTTTCTCTTATTAGCATTCTGATTAGAACAGGAAGGTTACGTGTTCGGGATTCGGTCTTGTAGAAAGGTTGTTTGGTAGAGTCCCAAATGGAAGTTTGTATTGAAGTAGTTAGAAAGTTTACTGCGTGATCTATTTCATCTGGCGTTTTTAGAGAGATTAGCAGATTCAGTTTGCTGTCAAGGGTATTTTCGAAAAGTGTCCAGTCAATAGGTCCAGTAATCAAGGCAGAACGTGGTAAAACAGGTTTTGGAATCGTGCTGAGGGTAAGAAGAACAGGGCTGTGGTCAGAGGAGAGGTCAGTGAGTGTGTAGGTGTCGAGATATTGAGATGAGATTTTGGAAGAGATAAAAATGTCGAGTATGTCTGGTAATTTGGATGGTGATGTCGGCCAGTATGTAGGTTGGTCTGGAGAAAAGACGGTATAATGAGAATGAGTGAGTGTGTGTAGAAGAGTTCGCCCGCGAGGATTAGAAGTTCGGCAGCCCCATTGAGGGTGTTTAGCATTATAGTCCCCACCAGCTAGAAATTTGGGTCCAAGAGTAAGGAAGAATGTCTCGAAATCCACAGAAGAAATAGATTTATTTGGAGGGCAGTAAACTGCTGCCAGAGTAAAGTTAAAAGGTTGGCAGTCTAAATTAATTGCTGCAGATTGAATGAGTTCATTTTGATAAGCAGGTAATCGGTGGTGAACCAAAGTATTTTTTATTAATATTGCAGCTCCTCCATGGGATGTATCGTCTGGGTGATCGGTCCTGTGAGTTGTGTAGCCGGGTATGTAAAAGTTAGATCGTCCTGTAAAGTGAGTTTCTGTGATAAGTGCTACGTCTATTCGTTTGTCATGTAGGAAAATGTCTAATTCGTCTCTGTGAGAGTTCAACCCATTGGAATTCCATAAGAGAATAGTGAGCGAATGCTGAGAATTGATCATCGAGACAATTTAGGAATGAGCTCAGTAACGAGAGACGTGAGAAGAGTGATGAGAGGTGTGATGAGAGATTTGAATTCAGAGATGAATGTAGTGAGAAGAGAGGTAAGGTCGTTAGAGATAGGAGAGGGAGGTACCAGTATAGGCTGAGCCGCTGACGGCCCCACGACCCTCGCGTATGATGGACTGTGACTATTAAATGGCCTGGAGGTTCCTTGGTGCCTTGGTTCTTCAGGTGCTAGCTGCGGAAATTCGTTGGCTGCGGGTGCTGGCATAGCTGAATGGGAGACTGCGCCAAGATGAGGCCGATTTCCACTTCTGTCAAGGCTGGTTCTTCTCCTGAGGCGTTGTAATTCTTTATGGGTTACACAACCTCTATAGTTTGCTGGGTGATTCCCTAAGCAAAGGGCACAAGTTGGAGGTTGCTCCCGAGGTTTTGTACAGTCTGATGATGGATGGGGGCCTGCACATTTTACGCACCTCGGATTATGGTTGCAATATGACCTTGTGTGACCATATTGTTGGCATCTTTTACATTGTAATATTTCTGTAGTTTTATGTGGCTCTTCTATTTTTACAATTGTATATACAAGGGTTCTCAAGTTAAATATTTCTTTGTTGTTTTCTTGTGGGTCCAGATCTACAAAGAATAATGGAAGTGGTGATTTTGTGGTGGGGTGTTTAACATTTGTGATGTTCCTAACTTTGAAATTGTGGCGTTCTAAATCTTCTTTTATTATTGTTGTTGGTGTGGAGTGGTGTAGGTGTCGTATTACTACTCGGAAGGCTTTTTCACTTTTAATTTGGTATGTGTGAAATTCAGCTTTTGTCCCTTGTAAGTAGTGTATGGCCGCTCTGTATCCATCAACTGTTTTTGTAGATAGCATAACACTATCTACACGAGACTTACAGTCAAAAGAATCTGGCCCTAATAGCTGGCTCAAAGTCTTGCAAAACTCTACGTAATTTGAAACATTATTTATGAAAATTGGTGGAGGTTTTGCATTTTTTACTGGCTGAATTTCTTCCTGTGGCTTCCTATCATCCACTCTGAGGGGTGCAAAGGGATTTGGAGTGCAAAATATGGAATCTGTTAGACTAACTTCTTTCAGAGTACGGTTTATTTGATTTTCTGTTTGCATGTTACTTTGTGAAATTGATTCCATAGAATTATTGATATTACACAGTTTTTGTTCATTATCATTGGTGTCTACGGTAGAAATAGGCTTGACTTTATTTTTTTTAATTTTTTGTGGAATATTTGAATTTAAAAATGATCTTTTTGAGCTTTTGTTTAGTCTGACACTTCTAGTGATCGTGCCATCTGGTTCACAGCTGACATTTTCATCATTAGTCTCCATGTGGGAGAATTAATAATTAAAATTGTCTAAAAAAAAAGAAAAGTACTAAAATGTCCATGTACTCACCTAACCTATAATTCACTGTTTACTTATAAGTTCAAAACAAAAAATAGCATCAGATTTAACAATGTAAATCAAAATGCTTTCAAGTAGAGAGCTTCAAATGTCTTAAGAATAGCTCCGCGCACTCATATACCCACTTTTACCTACTTAAATCACTTTGATTTTAAGAGCAATATCAAGCTGTACACTCAGTAGCACTAGCGCCCAATCAATATTCAGTAAAATTACTTAAAATAATATCAATGAAATGTTGGGTACTAGCTGATTTGTGTACCTTTTGGCGTTTAATCAACCCTTATACTTAATTAACATTTTAAACTGTAAGTTTTTGTTAAAGAGATTTATTAAGAATGTAACACTATGTTTGCTTTATCCATGTTTTTAAACAATTACAGTAAATCATTGTTGGATGAACAAAATTTGAAATGTTTATTTATTAAAGAATTTTCCTACTAAACAGTTTCATTGATTTCCTTTCTCCTTTAGATCTCCACCTTCTCTAGTGAGGGAGTTGTTTGGGAAGAAAACTATCGCAGCCTCAGTGAGGGCCCACTATTAGAAACGATGGCCCCAAAAAATGTTACTCCATGATTGTCTGCGTTAGCGGTTAAAACATTAGAAAATTGAACAATTGACAGATCCCCAGTAACGATATGAGGAATAATTGATAATTAAATAAAACTAGATAAGAGGAATAATTGATAATTAAATAAAACTGGTTAAGAGGAATAATTGATGATTAAATAAAACTGGATAAGAGGAATAATTGATAATTAAATAAAACTGGTTAAGAGGAATAATTGATAATTAAATAAAACTGGATAAGAAGAATAATTGATAATTAAATAAAACTGGATAAGAGGAATAATTGATAATTAAATAAAACTGGATAAGAGGAATAATTGATAATTAAATAAAACTGGGTAATGTAATGTGAACAAATAAAAATGGTTTATGTCTGCTTTAGGATAATTAATTTGCTATGTTTACATTAATATAGGTATTAATCCAGGAGATGGCACAATATCAGCTAAGGGAGCCTCGGACATGGTCAATTAAGTTTGGGAGTGCTGTTAACGAAACTTACTCGAGCTCTCTCCTGGACCACAACTATCAGCCGAGTAAATAACATCACATTAGCATGTTACATCATGTTTACTACTATGTACGTTAACTATGTAAATTTTCCACTTAAGTATAATTTACTTAATGTGCATAAAGATAATTTATATCCTCAAGGTTTTCACCTTCTCTTATTAGGAGGAACAGAAAGTATTGCGATCACTTTAAATTTTGGACTTCGAATTTTCAATAGAAATATCCGTTGAATATTTTCCTAGATCCGAAAAAGTGTATAAAGAAAATTATAAGTGAGCACAATACTCGTATCTCAAAATTAAAAATCTTGATTGCTGGATAGTGATTCAAAAATTCACTCAATGGATTTTTCACACTTTTGAGATGTTTTCGAAAATGGCTCAACGAATTTTTAGTTTTAATTTTTGGTACACATATTATGGAGCACAATTTAAAACATATTTATCCTCCCAAAATCGATTAAGGGTTGACAGGCTTACCTCTAAACTACCATTTCAGTAGAATGGAGGGTTGTTTTATTTTTTATTATAAAGAAGAGATAAGTTAAGTAGCTAAGTTTAAAAAAAATTGAAGAATTCCATAAAACGCATAAATTTCACTATCTAAACCCAATTAGATGCATACATCAAAAAGTATTCTGCACCGTAGTTTATGTGGATGTAGGATTGGTCAAAAGAAAATTTTGTGCAGGCTGGGACATCTCTTCTACAACATCTCTTCTACAGCGACGCCAAGGTCCGTGAAAGTTTGGCTAATCTAATGCTCGCTTTGAGGAAATATGCTTTACTATTACAGTGGTCATCGAAGCCTATAATCACTGTTCAAATTGATGATTACTGAAATGTAATAATTACAAATTTAAGAACTTTATAGTCAAGATGTCATAAAAGATGACAAACTAAAATAACATTTAAAGAAAATAATGTTGAAAACAAATCAAATTTATATTGCTCTTCGTGTAATGGAATGGAACCAATCAAAAGACAAGCAAGAGGTTGTTACTTACTATTTATGGAGTAATGTTTAAAGAGATTTATCCACCGATTCAAAATGGTCGGATGTAGACTCTATTTCCTATTTGTCTATTATAGGATATAATATATATTTATCATTTCATATTACTTGTAGGAGATTGCTCATTATTCTTATTATGTGCAGTGTCTCTTCGGACATTGGCGGTCAGTTGTAAAATTATTAACCGGGAATCCGGCATCCTGTAATAGTTCAGCCAAATTCAAGTTTAAACGCTTTTAAGACAAAGATAAAGTGGCTCCTCGACTAACTACAAGTCACAACAGAAAATCTTGTTGGAACGGTAGAACGGTTACGGTTGCAACAGACCACTTGAAAAAGTTGAAGAGAAAAGATGTAGGAGAAGAAACACATTTCTTTGAAGGTAAAGGTGCTATACAACACCTTCCATTGCGAAAATGGAGTCCATCAGAGTTCACCCTTCAGTCGAGATATTCAAGTAGAGTTTTGAGTAGAAACACTAATCGCTAGCGTATCTAACTTCGCCGTAATTCAAGTAGCAACGTACTAATCAAGAAACCAAACATTGATTACCACTCAAAGAGGAAGCCTTCCTCAAGTAACAACCACACTAACATACCTGGTACATCTTTTCCTTCTTCATCATTCAATCAGTCTACCTTCTTTTCGTATCATTTTAATATTAGTAAATCATAAGCTAGACTTATTCAACACGTTAAAAACTTTAGATCTCTATACTTAGATGAAAGGCAGTATTATCAATTCCTCTCTTGATTCAGACAACAGTTGGACTTATCATTCAGACAAGTAACCTGGATTTAATCTAATTGTTTATTGGCCAAAATCTTCTAGATTGATTATTAACTAAGCTAAGAATAGAATATTTTATTCGAAGTAAACATTAGGTTCTTCTTCACCAATGGCCAGTTAAGGGTTATAATAACTTCTTGACTTTTTATCTTTAAAAAGGCATTTCGTTTCTAAATTCTCAATTTATAGGTTCACCATGAACTCATTTTGAAGGCAAGAAATGTGAAAATGAGTTCTTCATTAATTTGTTTGTATCTCTTTCATTGTCTCTCTTCACCGCTGCGTAGTTCTGCACCGCACTTCTGTCTGACCAGTTAAGGATTCATTCTCAAGTAGCACTGTCAGGACTGTCGTTAAGTTTTTTTTGTTAATATTCTTGAAGCAGAAACTCCTGATGCTCATTGATTGACCATACAGTTAGTCAATGGCATATTCTGGTGTGGAAGGAAGCGCTTTAAGGCTACTTATGCTCTCTTTAAGGGTACGTTCACAACGGAGCTGTGAGCATAGATGATAGCGGAGATGATAGCAGTGATGCATCAGCGCTTATAGAATAACCTAGTACATTCTTATGTGAGCGTGCACAACGAAGCTTCGACTAGTGACTTATACGCGCTGCTATAAACGAGCATAGATGATAGAATTGAATTTTTCATTTTTCTGCTAGCTGAACTCCAGTATCGGAGCTTCAAAATGGACGTCGAAAAATTATTTAGTGCTGTCTTTACTCATTATTTTTGGTTATTATTTTATTACTTACTTTTAAACAATATTTTGTTTTTTAAATCGTGCTTACATTTATTTTCATGTGTATTTATTTGTTTTTTTTTTCAATAAAATCATTACTTACCTAAGAGTAATCACTAGTTTTTCTTCTATGGTTATAGGATTTCCATGACAATTTTTCCAAAGTTTTCTTAATTTTGACCTTATTTTTTCTAAAATATAGTCGAATGTGGGTGGACCCATCCTCACATATTCAAAAAAACGATCCGGATAATTTCTAAGTTCCTTATATAAATAGTGAAATTCACCCAAAGTACTTCGTTTTTTATTTCTGGGATGTACATGATATTTTTTAAAGCGTTTTTTCTTTAAAATATACCATTTTGTTGCTGCTGAACATAAAAACTCTTCTTCACTACTCGGACATGTTGCATGTATCACAGCTCCGTTGTGCACACTAATCAGCGATTATATTTTACTCTATCAGTTATCATCTCTGCTATCATCTATACTCACAGCTCCGTTGTAAACGTACCCTAAGGCGCTTTAATGCTCTCTGTACTTAGCAGACATACCATCCTTCCCCTGTACAGTCATAGCTGCATTTAAAAATGGTTCATCAATGCCATCTGAATCTTATCTTCACATTCTACCGCATAACAAGCATTAACAATCTACTACCAATGCCTAAATTCTCTTCCTAGACTAAAAATAGAACTCTAATAAATCGAACATACTAAATTTATTGTAAGGCTTACTTTGAGACATATTCATTCTTTCTAAAGTATACTAGAAAATCAAGAAACTCCTACGTTAAAAACAACTAGGTAGAATCAACCTCTAACTTGAAAGAACTACATACAAAAATTAATCACTAATACTTAAATATTGATTTGGAAGATTGGAAAAAAACTTCTTTTCAATCATCATTGGCCGTATTTTCCGAGTGTTAATAATTTGCCATACAATCTCTTTGAATAGCTGCCATTCATTGGCTGGCAGCACTAACTACATCGGCTATACAAATAAGAAATTGAAAAGGAATGTATTCAAAAGCCATTACCGCAAAAAGGAAGTATGTGGTGGTATTTATTTGTAAAACACATATATAGAGCTAAATTCAAATGTAGCTGAATATGTAGGTGTACCATTCAGTGTGACTAAGGATGAAACCACAATAAAAGTAAGGATTTATTTCAGAAAGCTACAAATTATTACAACGAAACTGGAGCTCTATTGAGATTCACCAATAAGAGGAGCGTTGAGAATCTCATTTTAAGATCGAATTGCATTTGTAGATTGTTTTCAAAAACCAATTATCACGAATATCGAATAATTGGGACAAGCGACTAGCATTGAAGAACATTTTTAGAGAAATGTTCGCTAGATCATCACCAAGAATGTTTGTAGGACAATGTTAAGTTTTCCGTCAAATCCAGTTTGAAGAAGATTAGTATTTAGAATTCTAGATATTTGTAAAGTTTCAAGACCATAAGTCCAACCCATAGATCATTTTGAAAAAAAAAACTTGTTTATATCTAGGAGACCATGGATATTTTTTGTGATCATTCCGAAACTAGAAACTTTGACATGAACGCGATAATAGAAAGAGAAAACAAAACAAATTTCGTGGCTATAAATGATAACCAACCATTTTTCTTTCTTGCAATTGAACTAGTTGTTCTGAAAAATGACCCAAGCTAAATACATTCAAGTGAACATTAGTTAAAGAGAAAGATAAATGTTTTAAATACTCTCTTAGAGAAATTCCAACTTGAGTATAAATTTTACTGTTAGAATATTTTTCATAGAAAGTAACAACATTCAGAAATAATGTTGTAAGGTATGTTTTACAAAACTTGTTTAAAAAAATGTCCTATTTGGAACTGTTCCAAACAGAATTCATTGTGAAGTCCACTTCAACTAGCTAGCGGGTTGTTAAAATCTTGGCCGATTGCAGGTAGCAAGGTGACAGCATGCATTGGCCATGGTTACCGTATTTATAAAAAGAAAAGATGATGATATTCTTTTTCAAATAAGTAATAATATTCGAATTACACTTTCAATTTGACTAAACCGAAAATATGAATCAATCACAATCCAAATATGAAGCTTCAATATAAGAAGAAAGACCTTCCGAATTAGTACCTGCAGACATTTATCGTATATGAGGAGGAACGTTACGTTTAGTCTAATAATACCTCAATAATTCGCCGAATATGTGCAAATTTATATTAAAATAAATGTTTGACCTGGGGCGCTCTAGAGAGCCCTAGGCTAATCTCTCCACGAATTTTAGTAAAGGAAAACCAAACCAAAAGAACTGATGATTCCTGATGACTTTGCCTGGTTATCTTTTTTCCTGCCAGTGAACGGTCCAACAATAACTTCATCGCAGAACGGATAGAGAGAAAATAATGCGCAATACGAGGTGTGGCTATTAAATAACGAGAATGATGCTGCTACAGAAGAACTATGCATGCGCCAAACCTTAACGACCGACAGCTGTGCAGCGTAAAGCCTTCTCTTTCGATTGCAACGTCTCACGTGTTTGTAGAGAAATCTGTCTGACCGGAACCTTGTTTGTGTAAGAGGTGTTAGTTTCGTTTTGTCGAAAACTTGATACTACACATGAAATAGAGCAACGAATTGTCGTGAAATTTCACATGAAACTTGGTAAAACCGCTACTGAAACTTATCTTTTATTAAAAGAAGTTTATGGCGATGAATTTTAATCACGTGCGCGAGTTTTTGAGTGGTTCAAGCGTTTCCAAGATGGCCGAGAAGACGTCGGAGGTATTGACCGCCCGGGTAGCCCTTCCATGTCCAAAAACGGATGAAAATATCGATTATAATTAATCAACATTACTATCGTGAGGTGCTTGCTCAACTCCATGAAAGAGTAAGGAAAAAACGACCCGATTTGTGGAAGAACAAGTCACGGGGTACTCCATCAAGACAACGCGCCGGCTCACACTGCATTGTCTGTCAAGACGTATCTATAGCCAAGTACAACATCCCAGTTTTAGGCCATCCGCCTTATTCTCCTGACCTGGCCCCTTATGACTTTTATCTGTTCCCCAAAGTCAAATCTGCATTAAAAGGAACACGATTTCAGTCCTTTGAAGCTGTGAAAGAAAAAGCGGCACGCGTCATGCAGGAGCTGACAGAAAAAGACTTCCAGCACTGTTTCGAACAATGGTAAATTCGCATGGAGCGTTGGTAGGGATAGGGGAGGGGTGTGCATTGAAGGTGATAATAACTAAATATGTATAAATTTAAAATAAAATGTTTTACAGCAATAGTCTCGTTATTTAATAGCCACAGCTCGTAATGATCCCTAACTTTAGATTGGGTAAAATTAATAATTCTAAAAAAAAAAAAATGGCCCAACTAACTCCTAAAGCATCCTAAACTCTATGATAACTTCATAATCATAACTTCCACCGCAGAAATTAATTACATCCAAACCAATCCGTCATCCCACCTAATCCTAATAACGCAGCATCCATTCTTGAACAATAAAGCTGCCCATACGCAAATGTTGAAGGCTGCAAACGCAGACTTATTTTCAAGAAACGAGTGTTTCTACTAAGGGTAACATTGAAATCTAATCTAGGTCTTCTTATGAGTAACCATATAAATAAATAATGTGTTCCGCAGTCTCACGTTTACCTCAGTGGTAACGATTATCGTCCGTCCATAACTCTCATCATCATGTCGTTTCCTGTTTAACTAGTACAGTATAGTCACTAATCGCGCATAAAACTTCTGAAGGATAAGAATATCCTGTTTAACCAATAGAGGAACAGTGATCTTCGTACATTCTGGACTACAGATAAAAAAAGGACAAGTGCCCCTGCTGCCTTGACTATATTTCCATATTTCCTTGAAATTTTTGCCAATTTTCCTTGAAAACTTTTCAGGAGCTGAAATCATCGTATACTTCCACATCATACATTTGTTCAACTGTGTTATCCAGAAAAGGAAAAAAATATTAGTATTTTTTTTTCTGGAATTATCAAACTGCTTATCACTTTTGAGAGACCGGGAGTACCTGGAAATCTTCTGAAGATACCCAAAAAGTTGGAGCGTTGACATTACCAATAAATGTCTTAAGATTACTGAGTTGCCGATTTGAGATACCATACATAAAGTGTAATGCACGACTTTAATGCAAGAAGTGCTCCTATAAATTATCTTCACAGAACTGTTAGGAAGCGCAATTTTACAGTATCTCATAAAAACCTAAGCTCACTATAATTATATATTAAGTGCCTATTTCACACAATATCCTTTTAAAAACAAACGACAGTCATTAAATTTAGAGAAATGTTGAAGGCACTAAGGGTAGTAGATGACAAAAGAAAGGAGAATGGTGGCACATAGAAACAATAGGAGCTGAAGGAAGGTAGAGCGGCAGCAGGTTAGAGAAGAATGGCAGGAACTTCAGTAAGGTTAGCACCATCCTCTAATGCATTTGTCCTGCTAAGTTCCATCCTGTTGTATTGGTGAAGTCCTGTGTCCCCCCACTCTTCACTTTCCTTGCTGGCCTCAGGATCTCCTCTGTATCTTGTAACTTAATGTAGGGCAGAGACTACTGCTATAGTGTATTGACAATCTCGGGCCCTTTACCGACCTCCATCAACACAGCTTCTCTGTTTCTATTTTCTGCTCTAATGTACAGTGCCACTATTTCCGTTTTACGATCCTATATCTCTCTTCACGCCTTACACAATTCAACTTCAACACAGTTCTCTTAATAACAAACAAAATCAACCGACAATAAAAACCTACAATAAACTTCTTCTTAATATCAAGTACCTTGAAGATTTGTCCACCATGGTCTTCACCATACAATTACAGATGTCTTCGCCAGCTCTTTATTGTTCATCATGTGCTTTTGCTCATTCTTTCCGAATTCATAATAAAACATATTTCAACAGAAGCTGGTGTAGTTGAAGTTCTAATTCCCAACATCAAATTGCTTGATGAACTTCTGTTGATAACTGAAATGCCGAACCCGATCAGCGATACAAGAAACACCTATGCTATAATGGCTAAAATCAACTATTTCTAAACATTTGAAAAATGCCACCAACTTAATGGAGCGCGAGCATTTTTAATGCAATCCAGGTTATATCTTGTGCGTTGCAAGGAGAATTCCGCAAAATCTAGGAAGACTGGTCGGTCCTAAATACCATTCTGTGATCTTTGCACAGAATAAATGTATAAAAAGCTCGGTAACATAAAAGCAAACAAAAAAAGGAGAAAACCATTTCATATTATTTAAAAGCATTTTACTCCTCCAAGATAATCTCATAAAAAGGTTAATGAAGTATAATATAAATGGAGTCTACGAGGTCTAATAGTGGCGAGATGATGTTGAGAATTGTAAGGCTAAGATTATAGCCACTCAATGTATGCCCGTGTAAGCAGGTAAGGTAGAGACAAGAGGATGTAATGGGTAGCAGCCGAGGGTTTAGTAAAGTGGCTACTGGAGCAAACGTCGAGGTAACAGTCCAATTTGTAGAACCATTTAAACTGTAGAAAGTTCAACGCTATTAAAAGAGCTGGCCGTTTTTCGGTCCACGGCTTAATAAAAGACTGGCAAGCTGCTGCAGTACGTATCATATTGATTAGGAGAGACTCTCTGTGACGATTCTTCCCTTCGTCCAACCACCAGCGGATATACCCTCCTCCTCCTCACAGCTAGACCCACAAATAGATTGTTGTGATACATGTTTTAATTAACAGTAAAATATATCTGCACCAAGCAATCTACTCAGCAGTTAACTTACCCAGCGAAAACCTAAAAAAACACCCAACCTCTCATTAATCAACTTCTTTCTTCAGCCAGTCTGATCACTCGAAGATCGTATTAAGTCGTAACTAGCAGATTTCTATTCAAATTGATCAACGATTGAAAAACTGATTTTCTAAATTCTAATATTAGATTGATTAAATGGCACTAGACAAGGTTTCTTGTTTAAAGACAAAGCTTCAACTTACACCACTTCAAAATGTGTCCATGATTTTGTTTTTGCTTTTTTTTTCTTGGCATTGGCTTTCGCCATACAGCCAGCATCGTCTAGGTGCTTATCACTAGAATATCACTCACTCTCCATTCTTACTTATCATATTGAAAGGATCAGTACTGTATATCCTGCCATGCTTTAGCTTAACCGAAATTAAAATCACGTAATCCTTCTCTAATCATTTTCTTCCATTCATTCTAATCGGCTATAACTTTTAAATGCATTCATATTTCATTGCTAGCTCTGCTATAGACTTAAGCACATATATGTTGGTGGTGTCTTCATAGCGAAATGGTGCATCTAAATACCTGTATAAGTCGTCAAACATGCGTTTCCTTTCTACCACATAACGTGGACATATCATTATTATATGTTTGAAATCCTCCTCCTCATTGCAATCTACGCAAAGAGGGAGAGGACCTTTTGTTGATCCTGTGAAGATACGAACCGCACACCGCGTGGTTCGCTCTCAGCCTGCTTATTGTCGTAAATAACCCATTTATTAGTGACAGTTCCCCTTAAACCATGGTTGTCTATGTAACTGATCTGCCATAGTTTTATAGAATCTTCCTTTATTACCATTACTGTTAATCTGTCTGCCATTTTTGTAGTGCTGTTTTTGCAAATTGTGCACTTGATATCGGTGTGTTTGGTAATTTATAATTAGCCATTTCCCCACTATTGGTGGCTTCCTTTGCAAGTTTATCAACAATTTCATTTTCTTTTATACCACAATGACCCCTTACCCACAAAAAATTAATGCAGACCCCCTGCTCTTTAAAAATGGCTATAATTTCTACAATCTCTGTGTCCATTATTGTTTTCTGACTTTTCTCCATCAGGAGCTTGATGTACAAAATTTGACTTCTAGGTTTCAGAATTACACTAAAACTTGCTGATTAAAAAAACAACATACGGGAAATAATGAATTTAAGAAACCACCAACGCTATCACGGAATTCAACAATGAATTTCTAAATTAGCTCAATTCTGCAAACAATGGAATATGTTCTAGTATTTCAAGTTCTCATCAAACGATAATGCTTTAGAAGCATATCTACTACCGAAAACAATTTTCTTCAATCCACAGAAATTGGGATTGGCCAAGCGCCAACTGGTTGAATAGAGCTGCGGGCAGAGAATTTGTAATTTCTATTGAAAAGTTTCATTGTAGCAAACAGATGTATAAAAGTTGTTTAGATATTAATGTATAAAAATGAAGTTTACAATATATAATATGTATGACATTAACCTAAACGTAATTGTAGCACTAAAATAAATTTAATTATCTGATTACGTAAAAAATTGCAAATTTGCCAAAAAATAATCGAATTATTTTGAGCGAAGATTGCTTCTTCTTCTTCTTTGTCTTAGCTCTTATGCCTTTCAGCGTCGAGCTTTAGATAACTAAGGCCTTCAACCATCGGACAAACTCTTCTCTATTACTTGCCAATCTTCGGAAAGATGACCCTGTCTAACCTCGCTTTTGTGCCAATCGTTCGATACAGTCCAGATAGCCGTATCTTAGTCTGCCTCTTTTGGTCTGCGGCCTTCAGATTTGGCCTCCTTCAAGCACCTAATCTTCTCCTCTCCGCTTTTCCTGCAGACGTGGCCAAAAGGGCGGAATATCTAAGCTGCTCCTTATTGATTAATTTCTAATCTTGTCATACTTAGTTTTTTTCCTCCAGTTGTCCTGGAGGTAACGGGGCCTCCAACTCTCCTCTTGGAGTATTAATGATTCAAAGAACAAAAGATAGCGAAGATTTCAAGATTTTTGTAATGACAGAAATACAGGCATGGCCTTACCCTAGTATTATTAAGAAAAGAATTTAAAGAGAATGAAGAGACCTAGATTCTGCTAAGGCTGGGATGAACAGAACACTGAGTACAGTTACAGCCCTGTTACAACTGTAATAGTTTCTGAGGAGATGTTGGTTGTAGACGCTGATGGATAAATAACACTTTTAGTATCGGTATAAGACTTTGTATATTTATATGACTGACTGCCAAGGACTGTATACTTTACACTACAAGAACAGAACAGACTGACTGACGTGGCTAAACGATGTGTACAACTCAAGTGTAAGACTTTGATCAGAATATCAGAATCTCCGGATCACCCAATCACAGAATCTCTTTTTGACTTTCCTCTCGTTCTTATATACATTCGCCGAGCCTCCCTTCTCTGCGTCCGAGGGGGCTGTCTCTTTTTCTCTGGCTAGAGTGGATGAGTGGTGGGGTTTCACTACCCCTACGCTAGAGTGGATGAGTGGTGGGGTTTCACTACCCTTACACAACCATAAGCGATATTTGGATGCAAAATGAATTTATATTCTATTAAGATTGTCTAGTTTTTACAGTTTTTTAAAGTTTTAAGGCATCAATATTGGGCACGGTACGACAAAACGACTTAGAAATTTACTTAAATTTAACTTGAAGCAACATCAAAGATGTAAGTTTTGAAAAAGTGAAAAGGTATTACTCCAAAAAAAAAAGACACAATGTTTATAATTCAGGATTAGTTCTTGATGGACAAGTTTAGAGCAGTAGAAGAAGGAAATGCAGCATAGAAGAAGAACAGCATGTATAAGACAACAGAAATGCTCATGGCTTCTCTTCTGAGTCCCAAACTGGGAACTAGAAACTCTGCACCCACACTACAACTAAACTAGACGCTTTGTATGGTTTTTGTTTTACAACTTGTTCTCTCACTAATACAGTTATGTAATTCTACTCTTACTGGTCCGTCCACAATAACCACAAAGTTTCATACTTTTAGTACAACATTTCAACTACATAACTTTATTCAAAAAAAACTATATTTAAATAAAATTTATTGGGTAAACTATGAGAAATGACATCAACACCACATCAGGTGCATATTAAATCCAGTGTTGTTCATCCATTGAGATAGTGGCTCTAGAGTTACTTTAATAATGATGTCACGAGATATTTTAAGTTGTTAGAGAAGGTAGATTGGCGGCCCTGTCAGGGCAGTTAGGTCGGCCATGTAACATGAACCATTCAAATTACTAAATTTCTAAATTTAATACCTAAACCCAACTAGATTTTCCGACGACTACCTATCCCTTTTCATTTTAACGCTCCTCCTTCCTATTTTCGTGGAACATCAGTTACCACCGAGAAAACACTTTTTTGAGGTTCCTTCTCCATTATGAAACAGTCGTCTGATGGTAGTACTCACCACTATTTGCAATCCGAGAAATTTTGAAAATTCCCCCTTTAAGAACTATCACCGAGGCTGACTCTCTAAAATTTAGCCCCATTTCCACAGTAATAGACTTAGAATACAAATTTGAATGTAATATTCCTCAAATTTCTCTTTAATTTCTTATTAAATGTTTGCTAAGAATGTTGATTGCCAAAATAGATGCTTGTAGTAAATAATTTATCTGTAAAAAGTGAACTATGTATTCATAAATAGGAATAATAAAAAATAATGCCAATTTCAGACATAATTTTATTTATTTTTGCCGACCTTTCGACATAATGACTAGGTCATCTTCAGTAAGCTTATCGTCTATATCAGGGTGCAAAAAACTGGCGACCCCCAAGATGATTTCTTATTGCCCACGATGTACTGAAATAAAATGGAAATAGAAAAAGTTTTCTATGAAGGAAATAGCGCTTAGGGGGGGATCGAGGCAAAATATCGATTCCCAGTTTCCGTTAACTACTGAAGACGAGTATAAACGTGGCCCCAGGGTCTTTCCTCGGGGAGCCTGCGGGCTTGTATAAACGCGCTGACTCAGTTCCAAGAGACGTTTGGAAGCCAGCTAATTTCAGTGGAATTCCAGAAATGATTCGATTTCAAAAGATGAAGCAAGGATCCCCAAAATATACTCTTATTTAGGGTGAGAAAATATCCAACAATGTTTGCTGTACAAATTTAATGTTATTTTTGGGAGTAGGTCCTTGTGTGAGCAACTATTTCCGTCTATGAAATCAAATAAAACATCATACAGATCAAGATTGACTGGATAACCATCTATCTACCTTAATCAAGATTGCCTGTTCTCAGTCTTTGAATCCCAGATATTGGAAAACTAGGAAAAATTTGTAAATATGTTGTGGCCTGCGTGAATCTTGCCTGTTACACCAAGTGGCCCATGGTTTAATTGTGTTTGACACCACTGGTCTATTTCAGCGTTTCCCAAACTTTTTTGACCGCGGCCCGGGACGAGATTTTAAATTTTTTCGCGCCCCACCCTATAAAAAAAACATTTATTTACAAAACAAATTTTATTTTTTAATAAAAATCAAAATTCAAGTTATTTGTTTGTTTACTTCATACACAAAAATTGCAAAATAATTATATAACAAAAACATAAGTAATTAAAGACAATCCATTATCTTCATTTAAAACTTAAAGTAAATAAAGTAAATTTTGTTTTACATATTTTGACCTTAGTGCGAAGGGTGATGTTGTTTTTCATCACAGTAATTTAAAATTAGGGCTTAATTATGTTAATTTTATTCTCAAATTAGGTTCGACATCCAATCTGTTTCGATACTTATTTTTTAAGTACACCAAGGCTGAGAAGGCAGTTTCACACGTATAAGTGGTGGCAAAAGGCATTAAAAATTGTATCGCTTTTTCGCTTACGCTTGGATATTCCTTTTGACAGTGCAACCAAAAGTTAATTAGTGGTACAGTTTCAAACACTTTTTTAAGATCGGTGTCGCATGAAATTTCAATTAAATTATCAACTTCTTGTTCACTAAGATTAGCATTTCTTCCTTTTCAATATCGACAGAAGGTACTGAATGACGAATCGAAATCAGCCAATCAGAGCAACCGGTAGGAAAAGGTGGTAAAGGGTTGCCACCTGCAGTACTTGAAAAAGTTTCGAAAAATATTAAATTTAGAGCAAAATGTTATAGATTTTTTGTGTTTTTACAATTTTTTGCCACGACCCAGCTGAATTTTTCTGCGACCCGGTACCGGGTCGCAACCCACAGTTTGGGAAACGCTGGTCTATTTAATATTTTTAGATGGTTATTGTTAAGTTAGTGTATCTTCTGTCTTGTCTACTCATGAGCTGCTCATAAAAATAAAATGATTTTTCTAATATTTTTACTCAGGGGCGTCTTTAAAAGGATATTAAGGCATGGTCACGATTCCTCAACTAGCAGGATTAAGTAAAGAAGAAATAAGAAATACGAATAATTTGGACATAATAAAAAGCGTAAAAAAATAATAAGGAAATATCTATACGTTATTAAAAGAGATATAAGAAGGCGTAAACATCTACAAAATTTCCCTAGAGTATATAAGAAGAATACATGAATACATATGAAGAAAAATGGTGGAAATATATGTTCCACAGGGTGGATGCTCCTTCGTAATGATGCGATATGAAACACGGCCAACAAGACCAGTTTTCCCCAAGTGTGTTTTAACGAGCAGAAAAGTAAATAACATCAGATTTCTGCATTTGTAAACAATGTTCATTTTAGTTAATTGAGCAAATTACAGATGTATGCCTGGAGAAAATGAATAATTAACATTTTCTATCGCTTTAGGGGCCACGGTTTTAGCCAAACTGCTTGTTAGCAGCATTAATAATCTTCTTGGTAAGATTAATGATTGGCTAATGTGCCTGGGATTCAAAAATTTGAGGGATTAATTTATACTTCTCTGGAAATGCTTACGACGCTCTCTCTTTCTGTAGGTTATTCACATCATGATACAGAAGGCTGTGAAGAATAAGAAATGATGAAGATATTAATCGTTCTGTAAGATAAAAAATCTTTGAGAGGGAGAGAGGCCAAAGATGGGATAACAGATTTATTGAAGAACTGAGGAATTGACAATATGTTATAATATCTAGAGTCTGAGTAGAAGACACACCTTATCAGCATGGACATGACCGGCAAAGATATAGTTCGATACCAAGGATTCTCTGGTACGATTCTACTGAATTTGGGTAAAAGTATTTAAAAACAGACAAAAAGGTCCTTCGGCTATTTGGTGGTTAAATTAAAATCGAATTTAATTTGTTATTCATCAGAAATTAATCCACAAAACGGTCCGGTTATTTGATCTCAAATTGAACTGTCACACATTTTTCTGTTACAATTTGTCCTTGATCTGGGATATACATTCAACTGCCATTAGTTTGTAATCCATACCTGGAATTACTGTTTTTGTAGATTACAGCGCACCTGAACACATTCAACTTGTCACAGTATTTTGTTGCGAGAAGCAGTTAAAGGGATAAAATCAGTACAGATTTAAGGAACAAAAAAACTGATGCTCAAATCCTGATAATTGATTGACTGAAGAACTGTTATTTAAATTAATATTATTTAATTTTAATATTAATATTAAAGAAAGAAGCACGCATTCAGACTAGCTAACTCCTGAACTAGAAAGTAATGAGAATCTGCGATTTGCAGGAAAAACAGGCTTCCATTGAAGCAACCCAGAAAAGGTGAAAATTAAATAATTATTAGAATATCACGCTCTTTATACATTAATTATAATTCATAATTCATCTTTAACAAGGATGATAACCTTGCTTGATGAGAGTTTGCTTTTAGGTTCACAATCTTGGCATTTTGATCCAGATTTAATTTAGATTTTGTATTCATCAGACAATCTGGATATAATTTACTAACGCTAATTTTAAAGATTCGCTCAGAAAATGTAAATTACCGAGCCGGTTGTAAGCACAACTTAAGACTGTTGCTCCTTAATTACTGGGTATGATTTCGCAATTTACGATGATTTAATTAATATTAAATATGTCAGAAATACGGGCGCATTTCCAAACTCTTGAACGGGGGAAAAAGCTCCTTTTTCTTCTTCGCCATTTTTAACAATGATCAGGTTATTTAATTTACAGCAGTAATCGGCAGGGGGGCCCCTTTGAACAGTCTTAATTTCCCCCCAAATATTTAAAACATTTATGATTGGTAATTTTCTCCGTATTTTGTGGTAGACCTGTTGTATAATTGACAGAGTTTCCCTTCGTTTTCATTGTTTGTAAAGTCCAGAATTGAGGAATTTTATATTTTGTAAGGTGGAAGTAAAATTTTTGTTGCAGCTTTAGAAGTGTAATCTGAAGATTGTAGTGGACAAGGTGTAAGTATTGTTAGTCCATATTAACATTTGGAATTCGTATTTTTATATCTAGTATTTACGAAATTCAATTTGCTTGCAAAAAGTGTTGGATATTATATTTTCTTTTATGGAAGGAGAGGGGGCACATTACAACATCACAGTTAAAATGTACCGCCCTACCGACCGGCAAGTTTGTGACTTTTTTTTTTTTTAATCGCAGAGAAGGGGAAAGTGGTCCGAACCTACATTAAGAAGCGCAACAATATTCGAATATTTTGTTCAAACTTCCTAAACCCATCACCCTTGGGGTACAACAGAGTTAAGGGTTTAAAAGAGAAAGTAATGTACTAGTGAGAGAAATAACTGATAGAAGGTAGATTCAGAGTAAAGTAATATCATTTCTTTCTATTTTATATTGTGTTGAAAGCTACCCCACCAGTGAGGCAGATATTAACATTTGGCACAACATTTTTAAATTAAAAAATTATAGATATGTATGTAAAGTACCAACTGTTTATTGACATAGATCTGTTCAGAAGACTTGAAAGTTGTAGAAAACAAATTAAAAAGGTTCAATAATACGATTCTGGGCACTCTGTAACAGAAAACGTAAATTCTGTTCAAATGTGCCCCCCTCTCCACTACTGTACTTTCAAAAATCTTTGATTTTATCTATTGTTGCACGTATTTTTGTTGTATCCTTCATATCCGGCTACCATTCTATAAATTTTAAAATTGTAATAAACTACGAAAAAATACATGCCTGGTTCGGCAGATCGTAACAAACATCAATCAAGGGAATTAGTAACCGGACGAAGAAGGGTGCAGTAACTATCAATACAGGAAATACCCACAAACCTTAACAGAGGGGGTGAAAAAGTCTAAACAAATAGACAAGAAGTGGGAAATTTATGTTTACAGGTGTCTGGAGGAAATTTCAGTCGGAAGTGTATAATATCTGGTGGCAACACTGTTTTGGAGAGTGGGGAAGGATTATGTTACTACAGTACAGCAACATGGCGCTACAGTCTTGTCTCTAGGAAGCCATCCCAGACCAACGAAACCTTGTGATATATGGCGACATTTCCTTTTTAAGTCAATTTATTTTTTTTTGTAAGCCAGCTAAACTTTTCGTAGTTCTAGAACTCGCTCTAAATATTACTCTCAATATCTCGAACTCAATATATTGAAACTGATGCTGCTACAGAAGAACTATGCATGTGCCAAATCCTAAACGACCGACAGCTGTGCAGCGTAAAGTCTTCTCTTTCGATTGCAGCGTCTCACGTGTTTGTAGAGAAATCTGTCTGACCGGAACCGTCGTTTTTGTAAGAAGTGTTTTGTTTCGTTTTGCCGAAAACATGATACCACACAACATGTAGTAGAGCAACGAATTGTCGTGAAATTTCACATCAAAACTTGATAAAACCGCTACTGAAACTTATCTTTTATTAAAAGAAGTTTATGGCGATGAATGTTAATCACGTGCCCGAGTTTTTGAGTGGTTCAAGCTTTACCAAGACGGCTGAGAACACGTCGGAGATGATGACCACCCGGGTCGCCCTTCCACGTCCAAAACGGATGAAAATATCGATTATAATTAATCAACATTACTACCGTGAGGTGCTTGCTCAACTCCGTGAAAGAGTAAGGAAAAAAAAACGACCCGGTTTGTGGAAGAACAAGTCACGGGGTACTCCATCAAGACAACTCGCCGGCTCACACTGCATTGTCTGTCAAGACGTATCTATAGCCAAGTACAACATCCCAGTTTTAGGCCAACCGCCTTATTCGCCTTACCTGGCCCCATTTGACTTTTATCTGTTCCCTTAAAGTCAAATCTGCATTAAAAGAAACACGATTTCAGTCCGTTGAAGCTGTGAAAGAAAAAGCGGCACGGGTCATGCAGGGGCTCACAGAAAAAGACTTCCAGCACGGTTTCGAACAATGGTAAATTCTCATGGAACGTTGTAGGGATAGGGGAGGGGTGTATATTGAAGGTAATAATATCTAAATATGTATAAATTTAAAATAAAATGTTTTACAGCAATAGTCTCGTTATTTAATAGCCACACCTAGTGTGGTATACACTTATACATCATACTAGTCCCTAGAGATGAGTAAAAGATGAATTCTAGCGATGAATTAGTTAAGGAGATATTAATTAAAACAGTCCGGTAGGACAGTTGTATAAGGGTTGATCGTCAAAAACTGCACGAAAAAGCGTAACGTTGAAAAACACCCAACTTTAACAATTTTTTTCTCTTTTCCTATAAAAGATATAATTAGTAGCGTTTCACTCGTATCAAATTACGGGTATAAATCTACGGTGAAGCTGCTGTCCTTCTGTCTTCTTCAACAGCAATCTTCCTCCTCGCACAGATCTGGTGCGCTATCTTCGGCTCTTCATAGTCGAAACGCCCACACTTCGAATTAACCTATGTGGACCCACAGACTACAGCTGTGAGGTTCAGCCAAACCTACAAACTATACAAACTGTACAGACATTCCAATCAAAACTATACCGACAGATAGTTGACGCTCCTTTCTCCTTACAATGACCATTCCTACTATAACAACTCACCAAGGCAAAATATACCATATTCCCCTCATACTGCTGTCTCTCTCTTCTTGCACTAATCTATTTGCACAATCTCTGACAATCCACCGCGCCGACTGAATCAACAATGGCCCTGGGACTTCTTTGAGAACTGAAGATCATCGTCATTATCGATTAGTAGAGTGATATCGATGGATATTTTCTCTCCTCAGCTCTTATTTACATTATTTACACCATCGCTCATATTTACTCATTGTATGTATTTATACTTATAATTTATACATAAATCAAATAAGAGATTGATTATATATATATATATATATATATATATATATATAGATTTGCTTGTCAGCTTCTGACACCACCATATTTTGTGATGTAAGTGAAGCAATTTTTAACTTTTTATTCATATTTAGAGGAAAAAAATATTATTTTTTTTAACGATAATTTATAAACGTGGTAAATTGTGTATAGGCATTGGCGGAGAGTGGATGTTACGTGATACATCAATCGAAGGCGGCAGCCAATAATGGCATTGGTGCAAGCGATAGACATGGATTGTTGGCACAGGGGGCCGGCCGCAGTAAGGCCGCCTCCTCTGTTTCTTTCCCCGTCATGGTGGTATATTGTTCAACTTGGCGGCCACCGTGTGCCTAACCAGGAGATGGTGGAGAAAATTATGTTGTTACACCGAACAAACTATGATTTATGGAGTTGATATGACTCGATAAAATGCAAATGTTTAGCGAAGGCTACGTGGAGGGTAGAGAATTTTATAGAAAAGACAGTAGGAAAACCAAATTGGTTAAGTTCTGCGAGATGTGAAGGTTATATACTAATAATAATAATAATAGTAAAAAAGGGAAGGGATTAGCTATGCGGTTAGCATACTGGACTCTCACGCAGAGGTCCCGGGTTCGAATCCAGCTGCTGACCCTTAGATTTTCTCTTCCTAGGAGCTTCTTACAGCTCACTCTCCGGTGATGGACAGTGTTGTCTGTAACGAGAGAACACTGTCCGGAGGCCGGCAGTGCACTGAAAAAAGCTCCGGGTGCCAATAACCATAGATGTTGACGCGCCTTAAATCACTAAAATAATAATAGTAAAAATAAGTAAATAATATATACATATATGTGTGTGTGAGTGAAAATGAAGAAAATCTAATTTAATAAATTTAAAAGAAGTTATAACTAAAGCAGGAGAAAGAACGCCTAGCCTGGTCCCTTATCCCATTGGCCACCTCTGAGACTGCTGTACTCACGAGAGAACACACAGCGGAGATCTCTGAAGAAGCCTCATCGTCTCTACAAACATAGCTCAAGAGATATACGACAAATACTCGTAGTGCAGTCACTTCGTACACCACTAGCCTGAATTCCATATTCTAATATCGCTTTTATACCAAACATGCTACAAATCGAGAAGCACTACGCTTCCACGGAGATTGCAGTCATCGGGTCCAGCAACCTGTCTAGTAATTCCATTGGTGGAAATTTTTGGATTAGACACAGGTGAAAGTGAAGAAAAGATTAAAAGTCATTACTTTTAAAAGTAAACAATAATTTAATAACACAATTAAAGTGTCAGGGAGAGAGGTTTACCTTATTAATTACTATTATTAAAGTATAAATAGCGAAGTTAATATTTACATTCAAACAAAGTAAGCCAACCATCCTTTATTTTATATTATTGTTTAATATAAGGTTATTCCCGTTAACTTTTATTATTATTATAGAAATATTGGTAATAATAGTTTTAGAAAGGGCCTTATTTGGGTGGGGCAAACTCCCCTCCTTATGAGGCACGGCGTCGAGACTTTTAAAGTGCAAATCTGTACAAAATTTCGATTCGAATGACACTTTATTCATGAAAATCGGTTCACGTGTCGATAATTTGAAACGATTCCTATACTTCCCCTTAACAATTGTAAGAGCTGATCGCCGCTTTAATGTTACGTAGGGGAGCCCTAACCCTATCATCCTACCAAATTTTATCAAAATTGGGCCAAGATTTACAGAGTAATTAGTAATAATAATTTTGGAGGGGGCCTTACATAAAGGGGGCTAACTCCTCTCCCATTCGATGTACAGGGTCGAAACCCCCAAAAGGCACATCTACATAAAATTCCGAATCGAATGACACCTCATTCATGAAAATCGGTTCGCGCGTTTAGGCTGTACGTTGTTTACAAAAAAGGTAACAACAACAACAACAACAACAAGAACAAGAACAAGAACATTTTTTGAAAAAGCCGTTTTTGCTCATTTTCGGCAACTTTTTTCTCGAAACCTATTAGATCTGGGTTGTTGCAAAAAAATTACAGCTATAAAGGAGGGTTTGCCCTTTATTTTAAAGAAAATTTGGGAATTTATCTTAAGTAGAAAAAAAGAAAAAAATTGTCAAAGTTGGGTGTTTTTTCAACGTTACGCTTTTTCGTGCACTTTTTGACGATCAACCCTTATACAACTGTCCTACCGGACAGTTTTAATTTGAGGGTATTTTAGTTGTTTTATTAGTTGCTTTTAGATTTAAAAAAATTCACGCCAAAAAGTTGTTTTTCGTTCAATAAATTTTCAATTTAAATTTAAACAGCGTCAATATCCTAAGATCGTTCTGTTTTCTGAGGAGCTGGTTTCTGGTGCACTGACAACCTAGATGTCCGTATCTTCTCATTACGGAGACAGTGCGCTTTAAGAAGCTCCTACAAAGATAAAAAAATAATCTCGAAGATATTAGTGAGTACTATGTTGCTTTGAATTGATAAAAAGGAAAATTCTATAAATTTTACTCTGACTTGACGTAGGATAATAACTTTTTTCCCCAGAGCATTAAGTTTATATCAGATAAATTATTCAATAAAAATCGATTACGCATTCGAGCCAACCATTTACAATAAAAATAAAAATGGTGAATTGAATCTTAACCATTTTATTTTGGATGGAATTTATATTTAGTTCACTAATATATCTTTTTATCTCTTAATAGTTAGGTAAGGCGTGTGAATTAGCCAATACAGCATTCTAGTAGATAAAACTAGTTTGCAGTCTTACATAGCAGACCAATGCTTTACGAGATAAAAATAACGACTTTTTACGACGATAATATATATAATATAATTATATATAAAACGATAACATGTACATGAATGTGACTTCTTTCCAAGAATCATATCGGATTAACAGACATCAGTATCTATTTCTTCCGCAAAGAACTATTTAGTACGATACTAATAGACCTAGAACAGGAATGGATTAACATCACTCTCATCCATATCCTAAAATGGATCTATCCTAACTTTCCAACAATAAATCCATACTTATTTAAATTCTCCTTTGTCTGTTCCTTATCACTTCTCAGCTGGAGCCCCTCATGGCTCTATACCCGCTCCTATCCTATATTATTTATTACACATGGTAACTCCATCCCCAAAACCACAAATATCAAGCTCGCAAACTTGATTCAATAGCCAACCGATTCGCTGAAGAAATTATGAATTATTACGAAGGGAAACTGCGCCATTGATGATGATGATAACAAAACTGAACCATTGTGAGAGGTTACTTGGATTACAGCAAGTAAAAAACATAACAAATACAGCAGGCAGTGAGACAAGTTCCTGAGATATTTTGAAACGGGCGGAAGATATCTATATACACATGTTATCTGATATTTTTAAATATCAGATAACATTGTTATCTGTTTTCGCTACCAATGCCGATTTTTTATGTTAGAGAATTAACGCAAACCATCAGTGGTGACTACAATCTGATAACCTGGAAATGATCACAAATGGAAATCGGCTTCAGCGACCCACGGTACAGCAAGCATGCTACACAGGAACGCCTAGGTCCAGCAACAGTGACTTCCACACCGTTCTGCACACGAACCAACTGGAGTGCACAGGTAGCACCATCATTTACGAGTATGTATCCTGTACAGTTCAGTTATGAGAGACGAGTAATATGCGTAAGTATTTCTAGTTGTCTAAGGATCCTTTTGGTTATAATGTAAAATATCTTGCAGATTATCCTTAGTGATGGTGTGGTAGATGGAGGTTGCAAATACTCTACCAGTAAAAATACTTACCGGATATCCACCGGTAAGTTAGCAAAACAAGACTCTCTTCTTCCACCCTCTCCTAACACTACAGTATCATCCTATTGGACGGACATCCGTCCTATGGCTGTACAGCCTGGAATTTCACCTCTAAATCCAATTTTCCCCAAAAACTCCAAAACATATCCACAATCGATTCATTAGCTTCAAAAACCTTCGTGATTATTACCAACACACCATGAATTGAACCTGATACAAAATAAACTTCTTGCTAGAACAGAACAAACCCTCATACTCTCTACCAATCGGTTGCAACCTACCATGCGTCCCAAAACTATAGTTTTATAAACGTAATAATGAGCTTTTTCTTTAAGACATATTTTCATTTTCCATAAGACTCGGCTTTTTTTGTTAACATTTTCCCCTGAGAACCAAACAAATATAAACTGTCAATTAAATAACTACAAAAAAGGGTTAAATAGAATCACAGTTTGCTTACTTACGTACTATGTTTGCAGAAGATAGAATAGATATCCAAAATAAATAAAGAATTTATCCATCAATCTTCATTCAAATAAAATGTTTACTTACAACTGGAGGTGAAGTAAAAACACTGGAAATTTAGCTTCTACCAATTCATATTAGAGACTCACCTGAAAACAAGACAAAGTAAATATTACTAAATTGTTATGCGCATAATAACCATAAATGAACATGATTTACAGGAGGAGTGAATAAACACACACTTACACTCACTCACAAAACTCTGCCATTTTGAATTTGATATTAAACTAAAGGAAAACATGCTATATTGAAGGCACTGCAAAAACAATTGAGATCTTCCTTCTGGCAACCCCCCCTCTGTTCAAATTGATGAAATTGGCTTCTACGTTAAGATTTTGAACTGACAGTTTCATTGATTGTGATTCAATCAATCAAGATTAAATTTTTAAACAGCGAAAGCAGGTTACAAGCTTAGTAACCACAAAATATGTACATTCAATTGTATAAATTTACGACTCATCAATAACCACTCTCAGAAGCCGGACTTCTAGTCTGCTTTCAACTCGCTACATCCATCCAAATTCCTTTTTTTCCCACTATGTTTCTTTAGGATTACTTAAGATGAATGTAAGAGAAATTACGTGTAAGTGCATCAATCCAGATTTCGTTTCGTAAATTTGAGTTTTACGTGAAATTTATAAACCACTGCCAGAACATATAGGCAATGTGCCTAACGCGTCAACAAATACGTCTTTTAAAAAGATTCCTCAACAATATAAAAGGTCACACAATATTAACATTTACTCCTTGACCATCTCTAGAAATTGTCCCAAACCATTGGCCAAGAGGAAGTGGAAATGGATCCGAGTAACTGCCCGGAATAGGGGAACTAGCCCACTTGGCTCAGTCCAGTTTACTCTCTGAGCAAATTTACTTATTGCCAACTGTAAATCAATGTAAAAGATAAATGTTTGTCCAGAAATTCTACAAAAATAAATGTGCCAAGTTAAAAATGAAATTAATGTGAAATTCGAGATTTTCCTATTCATACCATTTGAAAAGGGGAAAAAATCAGATTTCACTCAGTATGAAATAAGAAATAAATGAAAATCACTTTTATTGAACCTAAATGTAATATATGTATTTTAATCATGAAGCCCTTCTATCAAGATTGGATACAGTTTATATATTGGTGTCTTTTATTCTAGATATGGCACATACAGTGTTTCATTTTTGTATATCAAAGGTAAAGTATATCTGTAAAGCAAAGTTCATGCACCCAGTACCCATGGGTATATGCCCATGTTAAGAAATTATTGAAGTATTGTAACATAATGTATACATATATTGTTGCATATATAAATATAAAGGAGGATTTGCCCTTTATTTTAAAGAAAATTTGGGAATTTTGTCTTATATAGAAAAAGAGACAAAAATTGTCAAAGTTGGTTGTTTTCAACTTTACGCATTTTCGTGCACTTTTTTGATCAGATCAGTCCTACCTAACAGTTTAATTGTTTATGAACAGGGCAATAAATACCACTTTTCAATAATATTATGTACAAACCATTGTTTAAATAATTGCGAGGTAATTGTGTACGGTACAGGCAATACGCTAGATGAGGGAAAAGAATAATTATAAAATCTAATCTATCTACAAGATGGGGGGAAAAAAATTATTCATTATTCGTACATTCTTTGAAACATTATATTATCTGTCAGACAAGCCGGCTGTTGCGCAAAGTAAGCACATAAACTAGCCCCATCTGTTGATCAAACAAAATGGGCTGACTTAAGCTTAAATGAAGTAGACATATCAACTTAGGGTCTGACTATGGGAAATTAAATACTTAATAAATATCACAAAACAAAAAAACTAGAGATTTGTTGGGAGAGAATAGTAGGTAAATCCTTTGGGCAGAATAGACATTTTATGTTTTGCACTCAAAATGCTCATGCAAAGCTGTTTATTACGTTTCAGCATTAAAATGTAATTACGTCATGAAGGTTGCACAGAATTATTAGGACTGACACTAAGCCAGCAGGTTAGGATTCATGCAGCGGCACTACAAAGCACCAACTAGGTTCAGCTCTAAATAACTACCTCGAGAGAAAGACTGGGTAGCACGGCAAACAATTCCACGTGGAAGTATCATCTATGAAAAGAGGACAGTCGACAGAACTGAGTAGCTAGGCCACTAGCCAACCTCCTCTTATCACACCAGAAGCGAGGCGCTAGCGAATACAGTCCGAGAATCACTCCAGATTATGGAATCGATTGGAACAGCGCCTTGCCGATACACAAAATAGCCCAAGACGTCCTCAGAGATTCTAAGTAATGTAAGATATAATTATTAAACATTTGGTCCAATTTGCAGATAAGATTTGAGACAACAAGACATGAAGACTGAAATCTCTAGAAACTAAACTCGATTAATAACCTACGAGGGTCGTTTGAAAAGTCCGTGCAAAGTCAGAGAGATAGCACTACTGGCGCGTATCGAGGTTATGTTTAGTTAGTAGCATCTCTTGGAAGAACACACACCAAGTTTCAGCCAGATCGGTCTATTTCTTTGTGTTTGGCATTCGTTTGAATCGAGGAAGTCGAGTGATTTTCAAAAAATGGACGAAAAATAATTTCGTGTGTTGATTAAACACTACTTTATGAAAGGCAAAACGCCTCAGGTGACTAAAGAGAAGCTTGATAAACATTATGGTGACTCTGCACCTTCGATTAGAACAGTTTATAAGTGGTTTCAAAATTTTCGGAGTGGCCATATGGGCACAAGTGACGCTGAACGTTCTGGACGCCCTGTTGAGGTTACTACTCCAGAAATCATTGACAAAATCCATGATTTGGTGATGGATGACAGAAGAGTGAAGGTGCGTGAGATTGCTATTGCTGTGGGCATCTCGAATGAACGGGTACATAATATTTTGCATCAAAATTTGAACATGACAAAGCTATACGCAAGATGAGTGCCGCGATTGCTCACGCTTGACCAAAAACGAAATCGTGTGAAGTGTTCCAAGGACGGTTTGCAGCTGTTCCAGAAGAATCCGCAGGACTTTAAGCGTCGTTTCGTCACTGTGGATGAAACATGGATACATCACTACACTCCTGAGACCAAAGAACAATCTAAACAATGGGTTACCAAGGGGGAATCTGTGCCAAAAAAGGCGAAGACCGTTCCTTCGGCCGGAAAGATTATGGCGACTGTCTTTTGGGATTCGCAAGGAATAATCCGCATCGACTATCTGGAAAAAGGTAAAACTATTACAGGTGCATATTATTCATCGTTATTGGACCGTTTGAAAACCGAGCTGCAAGAAAAACGCCCACGATTGGCCCACAAAAAAGTCCTTTTCCATCACGACAACGCACCAGCTCAAACCTCAGCAGTTGTGGTCGCAAAATTAATGGAAATAGGGTTCCAACTCGTTTCACATCCCCCCTATTCTCCAGACTTGGCTCCCTCGGACTACTATTTGTTCCCCAATATGAAGAAATGGCTGGCGGGAAAAAGATTTTATTCAAACGAGGAGGTGATTGCAGAAACGAATGGCTATTTTTCAGACTTGGACAAATCCTATTATTCGGAAGGGATCAACAAACTAGAGCAGCGTTGGACGAAGTGTATAAGCCTAAAAGGAGACTATGTTGAAAAATAAAAAAGGTTTACCCCAAAAAATTAAGTAGTTTTTATTTTTGCACGGACTTTTCAAACGACCCTCGAACTTCTAATAGTGGATGCAAGTTCGATATCTGTCAAGGGATACAATAAACATTCGTGCTACGATCGATATAATCCAAGATGTGATTAGTATAAATCAGTGTTCATTCGTTCCACACTCTGGTCTTCACCGGAGGTTTGCAGGAAGATCTATCCTCAAATACTCATCAAATCACAACTGAGGATATCCTTTCAAAATTGGGGCTTTGAGTGCCAGTGGTACCAACTTCCCTGATGACGTAATTACACACTATAAACGGAGTATACCTATTACTTCCGTTTAATATTTTAAAGGAAATTTTCTCAAATTACCGAATTATTACTTAATACTAGGTTTTTTATATGACATTCCAAACATCAGTAAATTTAAACAAACTGCTAAACGCAAAAAAATAGCCTAGAAAATAATTCAAACTTTAAGGTAATAAATATCAATTTAATGCTGTTAATGGGTTGTCAAGTTTGCCTACGACCACAATATAATCCCCACAGATGGCCCTTAATAAAAATACATATTCCTCCAATGCTGTCATCAAGGCATTATGCACTTTATATAAAGTGTATAGTTATGTACGATCCAGAGAAATTTTAAACTTTATTTTTATTTATTTATTTTTTGTAGTTGTACGTACGAGGAACTACTGTATTACTTTCGTTCGAGTCAATTTATCGAAATAAGTTTTCCCCGATCGCTGAGCGTCTAATTCTGAGGTTTATGCTTTCAACTGGTGACAGATGAATGGTTAAGTCTAATTCTTTGTCTCTAAAAAACCTTCTGTTCGCTACTGTTCATTTAGTAAATAGTTCTTTGAAAGAAACTTTTAAGGTTCGCTAGAAATGTGTGAGCTGTAATAATTAAGAGAACTACTTTGATAATCTAGAATTTCTGCAACAAAGAAGGTTTCAAGCCTAGGATAAGTTGCCGCCCCCAAAGGCTAAGCATCTTGCAGTTTCAAGCCAGTTTTAGTTCGGTGTTAAATGAGAAGTTCACAAAAGTTCAATGCACAGCTTCTTTTATACTGGTTTTTCATAAGTAGTCTGTCTTATTTGTTCATTTGAACTCGATGAACATTGTAAAGTAATTTTGAAATGATCTTACAGTAGTTAAAAAGCAGTCTTGAAGCCTATGATGATAGATGTTTGGTTCTTACCCTTGATTCCCTGCAGTCTTGGTACAATCTATCAGAAATGTCAATTTCCTGAGCTTTCAGATCCACTTTTTGCGGATACAGCCAGACTACCTACGTGTAACATTAATACGAAAAATGTAAATCAAATTCCCTTTTTTGAAATTTGAAAGAAACTCGATTGAGCAGAAGTATTTCTTTTAGAATAAATTTTATAGATTTAGGCAATTTTCCGCAGAAAATAATTTTCAGAAAATTTTATAAAGTATAACACTAAAATTAATGAACAAAATTCAGTACACATTACGTTTACTTTACGAAAATCTGCGAGTCCGCCAGTTCAACTGAACGGTGTAACGATTTCTCCAGCTGACGTAGTACGATACTTAGGACTGTACTATGACAAGAGACTCACCTGGAACCTGCATACTAGACTGAAACGACAGACGCTACAAGCTGCTTACTAGACTACTTGACCGCCGATCCAAACTCGACTTGAATCACAAACTGACAATTTACAAGACACTGTTAAGGCCCATATGGACATACGGAGCAGAAGAGTGAGGCTCAACCAAACCCTCGTAACTCCAAACGCCTGCAGACACTACAGTCTAAAATCCTATGGAAAATGCTCCATACTACATCTCTAACACCTTACCATACACACTGACCTTCACATCCCTTTCGTCACTGACCTAATAAAGTCTCGCTACTATATCTTTCACAGCCTCCTAGCTCTCCATCCTAATGCTCTTGTCCAACAACTCTCCTCTCCTCACCTTCCAGACAATCCTCCTCGTCGCTTGAAGCGGAGGTGGCCTAGGGACCTACTGATGTGAGTGTAATATCCACTGAGAAAGAGCTCCATCAATGGGTGGTGACTCTTACATGTCTTTCATGTGAAAATTTAACCAGTTTCATCAAATTACATGATGCAACATTTGTTGTAGGTGTAAATATGACAAATAAAGCGAAAAAAACAACGTATAATACTACACTAAGAGGAAATCTTATGTTTCCAAATAATATAATTTTTATAATAATAAAAATAACATTTGGTTTAAACAGAAATGTGTAAAAAAACTAATGTTGAAAAACAAAAAACAATAATAATATTAATGTAGCTAAAGACTGGGAAGAGAACTGCAGTTATACGAACGCAGGTTATAAAATAGAAGGCAAACAGAGATGTCGTACGAGACAGGAATACCGGCTAGCGATCTGTCTATACAAGGATAATACAAGTGCCTCTCAAAAGGAGTTAGAATAATACATCTATATGGGGTCTTGTAAGAGAGCACCCTGCCAGTAGATAGCGTTATTTAATGGCCAACTATAAATATGGTATAGACAGAAGTATAGCTTATAGGGGACTAGATCTCATTGCAATTGCTTTACTTTAAGCAATATCTATCGATCTTTGGCTGTATTATTCAATGAAGCGGCCATCTTCAAATAAATAAACCATATTTTTATTCAAAACTTATCTACTTAAACATGAATAAATATATAAATTAAATACATTAGCGACAGAAATAGTTCTGAAAGTAAAGAAAGGATGAATCATTAAATAATTTTAATTTACGAGGGTCGTTTGAAAAGTCCGTGCAAAAATAAAAACTACTTAATTTTTTGGGGTAAACCTTTTTTATTTTTCAACATAGTCTCCTTTTAGGCTTATACACTTCGTCCAACGCTGCTCTAGGTTGTTGATCCCTTCCGAATAATAGGATTTGTCCAAGTCTGAAAAATAGCTATTCGTTTCTGCAATCACCTCCTCGTTTGAATAAAATCTTTTTCCCGCCAGCCATTTCTTCATATTGGGGAACAAATAGTAGTCCGAGGGAGCCAAGTCTGGAGAATAGGGGGGATGTGAAACGAGTTGGAACCCTATTTCCATTAATTTTGCGACCACAACTGCTGAGGTGTGAGCTGGTGCGTTGTCGTGATGGAAAAGGACTTTTTTGTGGGCCAATCGTGGGCGTTTTTCTTGCAGCTCGGTTTTCAAACGGTCCAATAACGATGAATAATATGCACCTGTAATAGTTTTACCCTTTTCCAGATAGTCGATGAGGATTATTCCTTGCGAATCCCAAAAGACAGTCGCCATAATCTTTCCGGCCGAAGGAACGGTCTTCGCCTTTTTTGGCGCAGATTCCCCCTTGGTAACCCATTGTTTAGATTGTTCTTTGGTCTCAGGAGTGTAGTGAGGTATCCATGTTTCATCCACAGTGACGAAACGACGTTTAAAGTCCTGCGGATTCTTCTGGAACAGCTGCAAACCGTCCTTGCAACACTTCACACGATTTCGTTTTTGGTTAAGCGTGAGCAATCGCGGCACCCATCTTGCGGATAGCTTTGTCATGTCCAAATGTTGATGCAAAATATTATGTACCCGTTCATTCGAGATGCCCACAGCACTAGCAATCTCACGCACCTTCACTCTTCTGTCATCCATCACCATATCATGGATTTTATCAATGATTTCTGGTGTAGTAACCTCAACAGGGCGTCCAGAACGTTCAGCGTCACTTGTGCCCATATGACCACTCCGAAAATTTTGAAACCACTTATAAACTGTTCTAATCGAAGGTGCAGACTCACCATAATGTTTATCAAGCTTCTCTTTAGTCTCCTGAGGCGTTTTGCCTTTTATAAAGTAGTGTTTAATCAACACACGAAATTCTTTTTCGTCCATTTTTTGAAAATCATTCGACTTCCTCGATTCAAACGAATGCCAAACACAAAGAAATAGACCGATCTGGCTGAAACTTGGTGTGTGTTCTTCCAAGAGATGCTACTAACTAAACATAACCTCGATACGCGCCAGTAATGCTACCTCTGACTTTGCACGGACTTTTCAAACGACCCTCGTATTTATTTTAAACAGCAAAAATTTGTTAATTCGATTTTATTCGACCATCATCATTTTATTTCAAGATTATTTTCCAAATTATTACAATAAAACTGTACTGTCGCAAGTCACGAGTGTCTAACGCCGGTTAAGATTTTTTTTTAAAAAATGTGGCTGCGTCATGGACACGGCCGTGTGTTGTACGTGAATACGTTTACGTAACGGGTTATATTTTTTATATAAAATATTTTTATTTATGTATCTTTAAGATGAAACAATGTGTCTTCATAATCGACGATCGAACACAGTCTATGCCTATACAGTCCGTTGTCGATGTAGAGGCGATTTCATCATCCACTTGCATAATTTCAACCGCCCCAGCTGCAGATCTACTGACGCCGTCGTTGATCCGCTCGGCCGCATTCATTCTTTTACGTTCCCAGCACAGCTTGACTCGGTCATATGGTGTTTTATTATTACCATTCGATTGTTCTTGAGAAACCCTTTCCAACCGTATACGATCTCTGAATTTGGTTTTGGCTTTTCGACGCGTATAGGCTGACATTATATATTTTTGATATTTTTTTTATTCTAACACCTTATTATATTCACTATCACTATTTTACACTAATGTTTTGTATACAATCGATAGATTGTGACGACAGCTGACGATTAAAACGTAAACGAACATCATAGCTTCTCCGAGTCAAAAGTTATACTAATTGCCAATCTCGATACGCAGCAAACTGATCTCAAAATGGCGGCGCTTACCCCTCCACCGCGCGTGATGCGTCACAGTCCTCGCTTATCTTAATGAATTCTTTGATCCTTTAACTATCCAGTGGTCTAATTTAATTTTGGATGTAGACGATAGATTCGAAACTATAATGCCAAACTGTATTCCCCGATTTTGTTATCATTAGGTTTTTTTAGATTGCCTCCATATGATAGCAAATTTAAAGACGTATTCACGTTAAAAAATTAGAAAACTGCCCAGTACTTACAAATCACGAAAAGGAAGCACAATAATGCACAATTACAATGTTTTACAATGTTCATCGAGTTCAAATGAACAAATAGACATACTGCTTATGAAAAACAAGTATAAAGCATTGAAGCCTGTGAACTTCTCATTTAACACCAAACTAAAACTGTGGCCTTCAGAATGCAAGATGCTTAGCCTTTGGGAGCCGGCAACTCGTTGCAGAAATACTTGATTTTTGATTACCCAAAAGTAATGTTCTCTAATTCCTAAAGCTTCTACATTTCAAGGGAGTCCTTTTTCAAGTAAGGGGATTTGAGAGAGAAGACTTGAGTGAGTCATGAGCACAATTTTGGTTTGATCATTATGAAAAAAATTTGCATAAAAAGAAAGAGTTCAATTAAAAAGGTCACAGATTGGTCAGCTTGATGAAGACAATCAATCATGAGCAACTTCATTTTGATTTGGGACGACTACTTTGTAACGTTTTTTTGGATTTGCAGACAGAATGCTGCTCCTCCAACAGTCAGCAATGGTCATACCAAGTTATTTTTTTGTCTGAGGAGTCAATGTCAGCAAAATTTTTAACAAAATTATCCATTTTTTTTAAATACTTGATTAAAAAAAAAGGAAGAAAAATTTGTTCTCAGTTATTTAGAGGAAAGAAAAATTAAAACAAAAGGGGAACAGTTGTGTTGGTAGTAATTAGTAAGAAACAGAAAATGCAGAAGGCCGCGACGTGGAGGCGGCAGATGAAATACTAGCTTTCCAGAGTGCATGAGGCGGGAAGGGAAATACCCCCTAAGTTGATATATAGAGCTCGCCAACTACATTATTACTTCAAAATGCATATTAATTTCAATGGAAAAGCCGCGCGCAGCTGTCTGTATAAGATGCCAGTGGAGGTGGCAGTCAGAGAAAAGGCGGCACTTAGGTTATTTAAGAAAAGAAAATTTGGCCGGCAACTACATTTAAGAATCATTCCAATTGTTAATGATAGACTTGATATTTTGCAAATTAAATACTATAATTCTCAACTCTTGGGCCCACTTCCTTTTTGAGTTCATCCGTGAAGAAGGGTTGTTGATTCTCCCTTTATGTGTGGAGTAAGGCATACCAGAGTATGGCACTGTTTGTCCCTTGAACTCCAGCTTCTAGTTTCGGCTGTTAGTTTCAGGTCGCTTGATATTGCCACTGTTTTGCTTCGTCAATACGTTAAACATGTATAAAGGATAAAAACGAATACAATTAAAATAGGATAAATACCAAATAAACTAGTTATTACAAATATGAATACATATATAGTTTTCGTGACCGCAAATTGTTAAACTTAGGATGGAAGATTTGCGAGGAATCGGTCAAATGAAACAACTCGTCTTTTTGCCAACGTTTCGACACATATATTGTCCTCTTCAGGGCGTGGCTATGCGGGTTGGTTGAGTTACAGAAACTGAGTTACAGTACAAATAGTCGAAACGTAGGCAAAAAGACGAGTTGTTTTATTTGACCGATTCCTCGCAAATCTTCCATCCTAGTTATTACATTTATTAAAGAGGTAAAAATGTAAGTTAATAATAGGTTAGTGAATTTAAATTGTTTAATTAATTTAGGGTAGGAATTTTGTTTTAGTTGATTCGAGCTAAATGAGCGCGTCGGCGACATAAGTAACAATGATAACAGTGAACACTCGGATAGTTACCTAGTAGTAACCTTCCAGAACACTGAACCTTTTAGTCCATCCACTTCAGTACAGAGGAGATCATGAGGTCACTGCTTTTTAAGAAGTCTTATTGGGTTGTCAAAAAGAGTTCTAGAAGAAAAAATTTCGAGTAGCCAAGGATTTGCTGCGTGTAATTGCAGGTTGAAATGGAGTTTCCTGTATCGGGTTTTGGCGACATGGGTGATAAAAGGAATGTTAAGATTTGGATATATAGATCTGGGTTAGAGACATAAAAAGGAGCGTTTACAATGGACCTCAGTAATTTAGATTGTAGAGATTGGGTTCTTTTGGAAATTGGTGCGTTTGATTAGAACCCACATCACTAGTCCATACGCCCAGATGGATTTTTTAAAATATAAGCAACAAAACCAGTCTTTTATTGTGAAGAGACAGTTTAGATCTATGGTCTAAGAATTCTTTAAGTTGACGAAAGCATCTGTTTGCATTTTGTATTGACGTTTATTGTATCTAAAATTATTACCACAACTGATGATGGCAGGTAATCTTGCTGTTATTTGTTATTATTAAAATAGTGACATTTTTATGTAAATTATTTATTACTTTTTTTGGCGATTTATTATTTTCAAAAAAAATCGCTTGGTACTGGAACACTGTTTTGAGATCTGGAACTGTCTTCATTAAATTTAGTTTAACAACGAGCCACTTATTTATAAAAAGCACCATGTTTTATGGATTGGGAAGCTCTGTGACCAACTATTGTACCAACTACATCTCTCGACACGTTTATGTTATTACTGAGAAAGCGACTTCACTACATAAACTTAGTTGTTCCTTGTGTAGACTAACTTAGTTGTGCGCGAGTTTACTTCTGAAATAAGGATCTTCTGTTTGATTAGATTTGGGATTTAGGGCATGTTACTACCACTTGTAAAATACTCTTTACAACAAACTTGGGTCTAACGTTATTATTATTATTATTATTTTTTTGTAATTTAAAATGTGCCAACATTTGAGGTCATTGGCTAGCCTCATTGATCTTTAGGTAGTTAATGACATTTCCATCACCGGACATGAGCAGAAAGATCCTAAATACAGGCAACAAGATTCGAATCCAGGATCTCCGGATAAGACTACGGTGCTCTAACCATTCAGATAAACCTATCTTATTCAGTGTTTGAAGATTATGGGGTCTGGATTGTTACTAAACATCTCTTGTTAACTATTGTAACATTGAAAATATTTTTTATGGGAGAACAATTTGGTAAGAACAAAAGGTAATGTAACCGAACAATTTTACATAAAATTTGTGTACAAGACCCTCAATTGCTGAAATACAACTTAGTAGATCGGACTTAAAGAACTTTGGTATTCAGTATTTCGTGCGATTTTCTTGAAAAGAACTAAAGATATATTAGTTGTTATCACTTTTAGTTAGAACATTTTATCAAAAGAAGCATTGTAGATGGGCCCATTGGCGAAGTTGGTAACAACTCTATTGTTCAAAATTCTAGAGTCATCTTCTCTAGGAAAGCAATCTAGGGTCTTCTTAATTATAGACTGATTGACAGTGTTATAATTTCCACCAAAAGATCACAAAGGTTTACAAAAATGTAGATTCTGTGGTTAAATACTTGGCAAAAATGGTTACGAATAAAATAAAGAAAATATTGATAAACTAATAATAATAATAATAATATAAGGGAAGGGATTAGCTATGAGGTTAGCATACTGGACTCCCACGCGGAGGTCCCGGGTTCGAATCCAGCAGCTGACCCTTAGATTTTCTCTTCCTAGGAGCTTCTTACAGCTCACTGTCCGGTGATGGACAGTGTTGTCTGTAACGAGAGAACACTGTCCGGAGGCCGGCAGTGCACTGAAAAAAGCGCCGGGCGCCAATAACCTAAGATGTTGACGCGCCTTAAACCATAAAAAATAAAAAAAAAATAATAATAATGTAGGGAAGGGATTAGCTATGAAGTTAGCGTATTGGATTCCCACGTGGAGGTCTCGGTTTCGAATACCAGCTGCTCTTCCTAGGAGCTTCTTACAGCTCACTGTCCGGTGATGGACATTGTTGTCTGTAACGAGAGGGCACTGTCCGGAGGCCGGCAATGCACTGAGAAAAGCTCCGGGTGCCAATAACCTCAGATGTTGACATGCCTTAAATCATTGAAAATAATAATAACAATAAAACTCCGGCTTGTTGAAAGATCTGTCTAACTAGATCTACCCAATGAGGATTCTACGACCAGGGCAAATCCAAAACATCTAATTCATTTTCTTCTCCAGATCAGAATTTTCTAGTTAATTCTACTAACTTCTTTGATAGGATCTCTTTTGCGAAAAAAGAGAGCGCCTGAATCCAAATTTGATTTTCTGCGCCAGATAACCTCCAAAGAAGCCACTAAACAAAACGTAGTTCTCATATTTTCAGATCATGGCTCCCTCTATCTAAAACCCTCGAACTATCTCAGTTTGTTTTTATTATTTTACAAAAAAAAGAAAGTGAGAAAGATCAGTAAAAAGAGATATAAGACAAGGAACGACACTTCCTCTCTCTCTCTCTAGACAAAATCTAAATCAAACAAATCTCAGAACCAAGTCCTCTTAGTTCGTACCATTTCCTAATTAGCCACTGTAATTAACGATACTAGGGATGATATTTGTGATTGATGATGGCATCATCTGACGGCCTTGTTTTAGTGAAGATTCCCCCTCCATCCGCCAAGATATCCCCCCCCCAGGACGACACTAACTTGTTACCACCAATGACCTTACATCTTTCCTTTCTCAAAGTCTAAGAGTGAACCAACAAATCCAATTACTTTTGCGCACACTGAACTTGACATAAACTATATTCTACTAAATTTTGTATTATTATTTATTATTTTATTAATAATTCAAGGCGCGTCAAAATCTCAGTTTATTAGCGCCCGGAGATTTTTCCAGTGCACTGCTAGCCTCCTGACACTGTCATCTCGTTACAGACAACACTGTTCATCACCGAACAGTGGGCTGTATGAAGTTCCTAGGAAGAGAAAATCTAAGGGTTTGCAGCTGGATTCGAACCCGGGACCTCCGCGTGGCAATTTGTTTGTTATTATTGCTATTATTCTTATTATTGCAATACCTTTAACAAAAACTTACTGTCTTTTATACATTAAAATAGCCCAGCTAATGAAATCTAAAAAATATCAATGAAAAGTTAATACAGGAACAATGGGCAATCAAGGTTAGAAATTTGAAGGATTTACAAAACCTACAAACTTCAACCTTGTATATCTCTTTAACTATTATCACTAAAACATTGCGATTTGTACCAGTTATAGAGCTAACTGTTCTCTACAATTCGGCAAAGTATTTATTAAAATTCGATCACTACAAAGAGAGATATGGAGGTTTGAAATTTGAAGGATTTACAAAACCTCCAAACTTCAACCTTCTATATCTCTTTAACTATTAACACTAAAACTGCACGATTTATACCAGTTATAGAGCTAACTGTTCTCTACAATTTGGCAAAGAATTTATTAAAATTCGATCTCTACAAAGAGAGATATGAAGGTTTGAAATTTGAAGGATTTACAAAACCTCCAAACTTCAACCTTCTATATCTCTTTAACTATTAACACTAAAACTGCACGATTTGTACCAGTTATAGAGCTAACTGTTCTCTACAATTTGGCAAAGAATTTATTAAAATTCGATCTCTACAAAGAGAGATATGGAGGTTTGAAATTTGAAGGATTTACAAAACCTCCAAACTTCAACCTTCTATATCTCTTTAACTATTAACACTAAAACTGCACGATTTATACCAGTTATAGAGCTAACTGTTCTCTACAATTTGGCAAAGAATTTATTAAAATTCGATCTCTACAAAGAGAGATATGAAGGTTTGAAATTTGAAGGATTTACAAAACCTCCAAACTTCAACCTTCTATATCTCTTTAACTATTAACACTAAAACTGCACGATTTGTACCAGTTATAGAGCTAACTGTTCTCTACAATTCGGCAAAGAATTTATTAAAATTCGATCTCTACAAAGAGAGATATGGAGGTTTGAAATTTGAAGGATTTACAAAACCTCCAAACTTCAACCTTCTATATCTCTTTAACTATTAACACTAAAACTGCACGATTTGTACCAGTTATAGAGCTAACTGTTCTCTACAATTTGGCAAAGAATTTATTAAAATTCGATCTCTACAAAGAGAGATATGGAGGTTTGAAATTTGAAGGATTTACAAAACCTCCAAACTTCAACCTTCTATATCTCTTTAACTATTAACACTAAAACTGCACGATTTGTACCAGTTATAGAGCTAACTGTTCTCTACAATTTGGCAAAGAATTTATTAAAATTCGATCTCTACAAAGAGAGATATGGAGGTTTGAAATTTGAAGGATTTACAAAACCTCCAAACTTCAACCTTCTATATCTCTTTAACTATTAACACTAAAACTGCACGATTTGTACCAGTTATAGAGCTAACTGTTCTCTACAATTTGGCAAAGAATTTATTAAAATTCGATCTCTACAAAGAGAGATATGGAGGTTTGAAATTTGAAGGATTTACAAAACCTCTAAACTTCAACCTTCTATATCTCTTTAACTATTAACACTAAAACTGCACGATTTGTACCAGTTATAGAGCTAACTGTTCTCTACAATTCGGCAAAGAATTTATTAAAATTCGATCTCTACAAAGAGAGATATGGAGGTTTGAAATTTGAAGGATTTACAAAACCTCCAAACTTCAACCTTCTATATCTCTTTAACTATTAACACTAAAACTGCACGATTTGTACCAGTTATAGAGCTAACTGTTCTCTACAATTTGGCAAAGAATTTATTAAAATTCGATCTCTACAAAGAGAGATATGGAGGTTTGAAATTTGAAGGATTTACAAAACCTCCAAACTTCAACCTTCTATATCTCTTTAACTATTAACACTAAAACTGCACGATTTGTACCAGTTATAGAGCTAACTGTTCTCTACAATTCGGCAAAGTATTTATTAAAATTCGATCACTACAAAGAGAGATATGGAGGTTTGAAATTTGAAGGATTTACAAAACCTCCAAACTTCAACCTTCTATATCTCTTTAACTATTAACACTAAAACTGCACGTTTTATACCAGTTATAGAGCTAACTGTTCTCTACAATTTGGCAAAGAATTTATTAAAATTCGATCTCTACAAAGAGAGATATGAAGGTTTGAAATTTGAAGGATTTACAAAACCTCTAAACTTCAACCTTCTATATCTCTTTAACTATTAACACTAAAACTGCACGATTTGTACCAGTTATAGAGCTAACTGTTCTCTACAATTTGGCAAAGAATTTATTAAAATTCGATCTCTACAAAGAGAGATATGGAGGTTTGAAATTTGAAGGATTTACAAAACCTCTAAACTTCAACCTTGTATATCTCTTTAACTATTATCACTAAAACATTGCGATTTGTACCAGTTATAGAGCTAACTTTTCTCTACAATTTGGCAAAGAATTTATTAAAATTCGATCTCTACAAAGAGAGATATGAAGGTTTGAAATTTGAAGGATTTACAAAACCTCTAAACTTCAACCTTCTATATCTCATTAACTATTATCACTAAAACATTGCGAGTGTAGAAAGTTGGTGAGAAATCCTACAAGTGGGGGGAGATGAAAATTTTTTTTTTTTTGTTTTCTTTTTTTGGCATTGGCTTCCGCCATACAGCCAGCATCGTCTAGGTGCTTATCACTAGAATATCACTTACTCTCCGTTCTTACCTACAAATACATTCGCTTCACACATTCATCATTCTACTATATACCGCTATTTACATAAACTACTGCTAATGGATGGAGCAGCACTCTGTGCTCCTGCCATCCTTCTCGCTTAACCAAAATTAAAATCACGTAATCCTTCTCTAAGCATTTTGTTCCATTCATTCTAATTCGGCTATAGCTTCTAAATACATTCATATTTCATTGCTAGCTCTGCTATCGACTTAAGCACATAAATGTTGGTGGAGAATATAATGTCTTCGTAGCGAAATGGTGCATCTAAATACCTGTATATATCGTCAAACATTCGTTTCCTTTCTACCACATAACGTGGACATATCATTATTACATGTTTGAAATCTTCCTCCTCATTGCAATCTACGCAAAGAGGAGAGGACCTTTTTTTGATCCTGTGTAGATACGATCCGCACACCGCGTGGTTCGCTCTCAGCCTGCTTATTGTCGTAACAACCCATTTATTAGTGCCAGTTCCCTTAAACCATGGTTGTCTAGGTAACTGATCTGCCATTATTGATGAAAATTAAAAAATCGTTTCTGAAAAGTGGTATTCTGAACTCGCAGCTTCTTCCAAATGATTTGTTTAGGAAAATAGTTCCGCCATTCCTCAACAGCTCAGGCTTTCCTATTAGCATTTCTCAGGCCCAATACTTTTAGTTTCATTTTCATTTCCTATAACGGGAAAATTATTTACCCTTTCTTCAATAAGTACTGTTCCACCGTTCTTTAATTTTTCAGAATAATAATTTGTTTAAAAAAATTGATCTAAACCAGAGTGAATTAAGTTGTAGTGGCCCAAAATAACATTTTTTTGACTTGAAACATTGAAATTACTGGGAGGGTATAAAATATTAAATTTGAAGTAACAAAACCGTCACTTTTCAGCAACTTGAGGAAGTAACTGGGATATTATTCTGCCCCAAAAATAGCAGCAAAAAAACAATTATTGCGCAAACCTAATTTAAAGTGAAAAACCATAAAATTGGGGGTGATATAATATTAGAAAAATACTTTTCTCTGTGAAAGTGAAATTAACAATTTTCCTGTCAAAGGGGTTAAAACTTATATTCCAAAAAATTATACGTGAAAAAGTTTTTTCTTTTACAAAACCACATTGTTATGGTAAAGTTTAGACATTTGCACGAGTACAGTTCAAGCGAAGATTGTAAATAATGCATACCAACGGCTTGTTCAAGCGACATAAATTTCTAATTTTGCGAGCGAATACAATTCCAGCTCAGGCGTTAAGTTTTCTGAACATGACAACATGTTACTAAGCAATATCTTTTTTTTTCATAAGTTAATTATTTAATATCCCAATCTAACCAGATAGATGAAAAATTGTCTAACCATTCAACTTTTTGATTGACAAGCAACCTAATTTGTTGCTGATGCTAATCAAGTAATTTTAATTTGATGCAACGAATTTTCGATCTCTTTGCTTCATTTCAATAAGTTTCTATTTCTATAAGAAATACTAAGCATTTGAAAGATTAATTTTTCTAAAATTGTATTCCAAAAATCTGCACAATAAGTGGGTTTTCAATATTTCCTTTGTTGGTATCTTACTGGCCGTTTTTCATTCATTTTCATTTTCTAACCATTCAGGATTCCTCCATTTCCACCGAAGTCTATTACTGTTCCACCGCGACGTCTAAAACGACGTACTATCCATGACAATTCTATTCACTGAAATTCCTGAGAGAGTCAGCATGATTTATATCTTCCAAGGTTCCTATGTTTGCTTAATGCAACGGTTATGCCGGGTAATTTTGGTATCATTTAATTTGAATTACTTTACCTGATGTATAATATGAGCGTTATAAAGATAGTAATAAATAATAAATAATGGATAAAAAATTGACATGTTCGGACAGGACAATAAAGAATCTAATTCTTGCTCTTCCTTAGAGACAACCATCTCGTACATCTTGACAGCTCTTCTGATTCTTTTATTTTTATTTTTTCTAATTTTTCCTAATCTTTTATTCATTTTTTGTGCCACAATCTTTTTTTTTTTGAAAATCCTGAAGGATTATTACGTAATAAGCAGCGTTTAAAGATGGCGTAATATAAGTGTCGCCGTAATATTAATTTTCGGTTTCATAGTGTTGATGAATGTCTGCAGAAGCTTTAAATAGATAGATATGTCCTAAAAAACGGATGTAACTATTTTACTTGAAATATCACCTTATAATAATCAAGCAATGCATAAAGCCGTGGCATAGGGAGATGATGTGTTCAGAAAACCCATACTCTCATCATCAAGATCATCATTATCATCATCTTTCTCTCTCACACACACATAGAAATGGACCATTACAGACACGCCTCACATTCTATGGAACAAACACTGACAAAATGGAGTCACAATAGATAGTTTAGGTGGCCGTGGATTTAGCGTTGTCGTTATATCTATTGAAATCTAATGTCTCGTACTTCGCATTGAAATCAGATTTGCTATAGTAGGGATTTGTATTCACTTGAACAGAGATTCTGAAGTTCTGGTCGGATCTCCTATCCAAATGAACAACACATTTCCTTATTAACACATTTTCTCTTAATATTTAGAATTTTTCTCGTTTAACTCATTCCGTTTTCCACCTCAGTTCTATACAAAATTTTGTGATGTATTTCCCAAGCAAGTAGAATGAAAACTAAACTAACTGAATGTAATGGACCAATATTAAATCGAAAGTAAATGAAATAGATAACAGATGGCGATACAGGTGATAAACAAACAATATTAATTTTAAATAATTAAAAGCGCACATCACGTACTCTCATTTCTTATCGATAGATCTGATCTACGTGATTAGGAGAGTTACCTATTTCAATGAAAATGAACTGATATTCAATTTAGTTCACTGTAGTGTCATGTATCTAGAGTTAAGGGGGCATGAGATTTACAAGAATATGATCCATAAAGTCGATAAAATCTAAATAGGGTCTAACTCATGTATTATATATAAAACCCTGGTAAGATAAAATTCGATTCACCATGGGAATTCGATTTATTTAAATGACGTTCTTTTCACGAGTCACAAATTTTCCTGTAAACATAGAACTTTTACTAAATATAAGATGGCTTCTCATTAGGTTTACTAAAATAATAAAACAGTGGTTCTAAACACACACTATACTTTCGCTTATCGCAGTTAAAGGAACTTTTTGGACCTAAAATTAATTCAGTAAATAAATAATTAGAATCAGGAAAGTGTAGTACGAGTTGGAAACATAAGTGAAATCGAAATCACTACATCAAACTCTGAGTTATCTACCTCTGAGAATGAATGAAAGTGCGAAACAGGTTAGGGATTCAACGAACATGTGTGCTCTGACCGGATAAAATTAAAGATATTATCCAGCATTGCCAACCTAACCACATTTTCAAATAAATATTACTTTAAAAGAATCAGCACTGGGTGATGGTTCCACTCATTGTTCTGCAATTGTAACTTTGAAATAAATAATTGGTAAGAAAAAGTACCAATTTCGTAAAAAAATCAAAGCTTTGCTTTGTCCTCGTCAGAATAAACCTGAGCATCACATTGTAAACAAACGGAGAGCTGCGGTCAACACTGTTCTGTATAGTGTTCAGCCACCTTTCGAGAAGGAGGAATTTTAAAGATTTATATTAGAAATGGAAGTTATTTCGCTAAACCTGAATATGGTGTTTAATTATAATTAGAAGTCGATTTTTAGTTGAAGAAAGCCATGTTTTTTTAAATAAGTTGCTATCGATTAAAGTGTAGTTTTTAATAATATTCGAAAGGGTTAGTATTGAAGCAACATATTGTCTTGGGATGGTCTCAAGTAGCGGCAAGAGACTTGCAATCTTTCAAGGAGAGAACACATCATTTTGTTGACGTTGAGGCGGAAAGGATGGTAAGAAAAATAAATATGAGTAGACATTGTTTTAGGGTTGATTCTAATTGTGGTACGTACCTAGGAGATCGCACGGAAGATGAAAGTTTTCAGGATATCAAAGATGGTTGCAGTAATACGATTACTTTTTGAGGAAGTTGTTGGTTGAAGTAGTTAGGAGATCCAAGTTATGTTCGTATGAGGTATAAATACGAATCTGAGATAGTTAATTTCTGAGCCAGACTTTGGCCCAGTAGCTGTGATTGCGTAGCAGAGAAATCGTTTTTTGGCTTTACTCAGAGAGGTGTCATACGGACTGAGTTTGCTACAATTAGCGCGTTAGCGCTGTAAGTAACAATGATAGAAAAGAGTAAGTAATAAATGATAAGGTAACGAGTGGAGAAGTTACCCAGTGGTAACACCCCAAAACATTAGGCTGTTAGTCACACTCTTCACTTGAGAGGAGATCACGAGGCCGCTGTCTCTTGTTAGGCGTCTTGTCGGGTTGTCAGCAAGAGTTCTTGAAGAAAGATTTTGAGCTAGAGGATTTATATGAGATTGCAGGCTGAGGTGGAGTTTCCTGTATCGTGTTTTAGCAACTTGGATGATAAAAGGAATGTTAAGGTCAGTGTGTATAGTCCAGGTTGGAGACATAAAATGGAGCGTTTACTTATAGTTCGAAGTATTTTAGATTGAAGAGATTGAATCCTTTGGAATTTGGAGCGTTTAATATTTGTTTCAAAACAAAAGTATAAATCAGTCTTTTGTTGTCCAGTGAGAGTTTTGATCTATCGTCTAAGAGTCTTTTGAGTATTCGGTAGCGTTTGTTTAATTCTGTTCTTTTAAGTCTACTGTGGGGGTTCCAAGAAAGTCTTCGGTCTAAGTAAAGCCCAAGGTAGCGGGCAACGTTCACTACTGGTAGAGGAGTTAGGTTACAGAAGACTGGAGGAAGAATAATGCGACGAAGAGTGAAGGTGATGTTTTGCGACTTAGTTTCATTAAGCTTTATAGCCCATTTCTTGAAACACTGTTCTAATGAGGAGAGATGTGACAGCAGATTTCTGTGAGCTATTACAGGATCATGATTATTAGTCAGTAAGGCGGTGTCATATGCTTATGTGAGAAGTGTGGTGTTAGGATCAGTTGGTATGTCTGAAGTGTAAATGGAGTAGAGAGTAGGACCCAGAATACTGCCTTGTGGAACTCCAGCGTCGATATGTTTAAGTGGGGAGAAAGAAGATCCTGCACTCGGAAGTATCTGTCGGACAAGTAAGATTTTATGATTAAATAAAACGTGGCAGGTAAAATATTCTTAAGCTTCCACAAGAGGACAGTGTGACATACTCTATCGAAGGCCTGCTGTACATGAAGGAAAGAATGTTGTACAAGACAAATATGAACAAAATTTGGGGAAGTGCATCACGCATCATCACAAATCATAATATGAGCACCAAAAAAAGCAAATAAAGACTAACGAAATGTAGCAAAAACACTCCTTAGTGCACATTTAAAATGCAATATACGAAAATATTACATATTTATGACATTCAACTGGTTGCTTTCGAATGCAAATTTATTAATATATTAATGAAGTTCTAAAATAAATACATAAAAGCAAACATTATTACACTTTACGCATAAATACCATAGATAATATTAAAATAATCTTAATAAAAATGAGCCATATTAAAGATTTAATCTCAACCTGTTTACAAAACGTTCTGCTTTAATATCCTGTTTTGGACAATTCTAATGAAAAACAGTTTTACTACACCAATAAAGAGAAGGCAAATTATATGATAAGAGAACATTTTAAATTACTCGTTAAAATCATTTAGAACAAATTAGACGCTCTACAATTTAGGTAGCATTCGTGAATACTTAATAAAAATTAATTTATTTAATATAGAGGTAATGCTTTGAAAATGTAAAATATACAGATGAATGTAGATACAAAAGATGGTAGCACTGGTCGAAGAATTGGGAAACTGATCCATCATTTTCTGTCAATTCCGATATTCTATAAAACTGGACCTACCCTTAAACCCAATAAACTTTAAACCTCGACTACACACATTTTGGCTAAAAATATTTTTCGGTCACTTAAGATCTCAAAACGCTAATATGGTAAGAACTCAAATGATTGATAATTTCTCACGTTTACGATGTTTCTTTATTTTCAACAATTTGGGAAATAAAAATTAAAAAAAAATTCATTTTACTAATTTTTAAGTTATTTGATACAGAAAAGTTCATTATAAGTATTATTAACTTACTTAATTAAAAAGAAAAAGAAGACAGAGTTATGGAAGGAACATACGAGGTGTGGGTATTAAATAACGAGACTGATGCTGTTACAGAAGAACTATGCATGCGCCAAATCCTAACGACCGACAAATGTGCAGCGTAAAGCCTTCTGTTTCGATTTAACAGCGTCTCACGTGTTTGTACAGAGATCTGACTGACCGGAACCGTCGTTTGTGTAAGAGGTGTTAGTTCCGTTTTGCCGAAAACATGATACTACACATGTAGTAGAGCAACGAATTGTCGTGAAATTTCACATCAAAACTTGATAAAACCGCTACTGAAACTTATCTTTTATTGAAAGAAGTTTATGGCGATAAACGATTATCACGTGCGCGAGTTTTAAGTGGTTCAAGCGTTTCCAAGATGGCCGAGAAGACGTCGGAGACGATGACCGCCCGGGTCGCCCTTCCACGTCCAAAACGGATGAAAATGTCGATTATAATTAATCAACATTACTACCGTGAGGTGCTTGCTCAACTCCGTGAAAGAGTAAGGAAAAAAAAAACGACCCGAATGGTGGATGAACAAGTCACGGGGTTCTCCATCAAGACAACGCGCCGGCTCACAATTCATTGTCCGTCAAGACGTTTCTAGCCAAGTAAAACATTCCAGGATTTAAGCCATCCGCCTTATTCGCCTGATCTGGCCCCATGTGACTTTTATCTGTTCCCCAAAGCCAAATCTGCTTTTGAAAGAAACACGATTTCAATCCTATGAAGCTGTGAAAGAAAAAGCGGCACGCGTCGTGCAGGAGCTCACAGAAAAAGACTTCCAGCACGGTTTCGAACAATGGTAAATTCGCATGGAGCGTTTTAGGGATAGAGGAGTGGTGTATATTGAAGGTGATAATAACTAAATATGTATAAATTTAAAATAAATTGTTTTACAGCAATAGTCTCGTTATTTAATAGCCACACCTCGTATACCCCCTCGAACAAATAATCTATATACCACGGAATTATCAGCAAACAGCATCCAAAAACCCAATCTAATCATAGCAAAAGCAGAAATATTTCCGCTCAAAGGAAGTTTAAAAGAAATGGACGGAACTTTTTACCCTCCTTCCGCTATAAGTAAAAAAAAAAGTATTTCAATTTCTATCTCTTCAAATGGGGTTCCAGAAAAATAAATAAAGAAGTTGTAGGCGCGCGTGGCCGCCTACACCCAAATGCTAAGGTGCCCAAGTGGGCGCTGTACGAAATAATAGTAGACAAAGAAGAATAGAAAAATAAAGAGAAATAAAAGAAAAAGGGGAAGGTACTTACCCTTTGCAAGGAGCGATGTGCGTGAGGTATGTTGATAAGCTGCCTGAGAAGCGATGAGAGGAAAGGAAGCTGTGGAGCGGAAGCGTGTATATATGTTTATGTAAATGTGTGTGTGTGTGTTGAGCTTTGAGAAAGGGAGGCAATATTTGGGCTCAGGCTCAGAGAAGCGTAGCGGAAGTGGAAATGAGGTAAGCGGAAGAGTAAAGGGGGAATAGTGCAATAAGTGCACTATAAGCGGTGGAATATGCGTGAAGCGATATTCTGGAGAGGCGTTCAGATGCGGATGATGCGTACTGTTAGGTGTCAGCGGAAGTGAAGCGGGTTGAGATGCGTTAAGAGTTGCTAAAGCGTGAGCAGAGAAGCGTCTTAAACAAGGACTAGCGGGGAACTGCACAGACTAGAAAGGTGACCACATGGTTCAAAGGAAGTAGTGGGGCAAAGGGTTTAGAATATAGAAAAACAAATAAAGGAAATAGAAACGGAAACAACAAGTTAATATAGAAAGTTTGAGAGGATAAAAAAGGTGTAAAATAATAAATTAGTAATTGGCGATAAGTGATACGTAGAAAAAGGAAATTAAGGCGGATGCGTACATTAGTACGCGCGCGGGCGCGAGGCTGACTCGCGAGAGACGGACGCTAGCCAAACTGGCCGAATGGTCTCGGTCACGACCGAACATCCCGCCCGCCCTGAAGGCTTGGCTTCAGTGAATTTGACGTGAGCGGGGAGCGGAGTCTGGCCTAGATGCGGCGGGTGACCCCTGAAGCGGTTGGCGGTAGTACGTAGCAGTTTGAGCCACTGCGGAAGCGGGGGAAGGTTCCCGAAGGCCTGCGGGATAAGGTTACGGAGATTCTCCTGGCGGATGCGATCGGGATGGACCGTAGAGGGGGCTCGTGCTTGAGATGCAGTTAGAGAAGGCAACCAGTGTGGTCCTGGAGTCTTGGGTTTAGAAGCGGCTGGATCCGAGGATGGGGAGTTACGGATGGTCTCGACCCTGAACACCATGTTTAACAGTCTCTCACATGAGAAGCGGAGATCACTGATAGCGTGCGTGAGGTGTTGCTTCGTGGACTGAGATGGAGCCTCTTTCATGTCGCCCACACTGCAGACTTGCGAGGGATATACCCGCCCGCCATTCACTGTGGCAGGGGGAGTGCATCTCATGGTTAAAGTAAGTTGCGGATGATGGAGGTGATTTCCCAGCTCGCGCAGTGAGTTTTGTGCGTACACGAGATTAGTTTTGATATCGGAACACATCGTGAAGGGTAAGCTACGTGGGGCAACAAAGCGTTGAGAGGCAGCGGTGACAGGGGATGTGAACAGCGCGGAGGCATTCTTGCACAGCGAAGCTGCGAAGGTGGTGAAGCTGTGAAAAGATCCTGGATGCCCCTTGGGTAATGTGTCACTGCGCAATTGCGCGATAGACCTGGCGAAGGGGCCGGTGAGGTTGACACCGGCCACCCTGCAGGCCATAACAGCAAGGATGTGCTTAGGCGAGAGGGCACCCATAGGGGGAGTGATGGAGTGAAGCGTGGCGGGGCAGCACTGGCTGCAGTTGTTAAGGCAGCGCCAGCTACCTCTGCGCCCATCCGGTATGGCGCAGTGGCAGTGGACGAAAGCATTGGGGGCTAAGGCACCAGTGGGAAGCAGACGGTGCAGCGTAGCATCAAGAATGAGCCGGGGGCGATACTGATTCCCGGGCATTCGCTTAGAATAGAGAAACGCGCAGGGTAGTGGTGCATCAGTAAGAGGTCCACGTACGCGCAACGGATCCTTGGAGTTCGAGGAGCGGTTTAATTGCAGATCTAAGCAAGGCGGAGAGAAAGGAGTATGAACCTCTAGTAATTTCTTAGCAGGATACTCTTCATGTATGACCCGGATGATATGACTTAAGGCGTTTTGTAGCTCCAAGGATGATAGCTCACCATGGCGAGGCGTGGTGGGGTTTCTGCAGTTGGACCCGAAGCGTAAACAATACGCAGTAATGCGTTGGCGGTGGAGCAATGAAGAGAACTGGGAAATAATATTGTCCTCAGGAGCAGTGGTCACTAGAGCCACCTTGACTGGTGGTTTAGCTTCCTGATACATACACATTGCGGTTGAATCAGGTGATGCGGGGCGTCTAGGCCCATTGTCTAGAGGCTCAGAAAGCCTAGCAGGTCCGCTCGACCCCAGGGTGCATTCCTGAAGATGAGGCGGGTTAAGACTGTGCAAGGCGCTATCAATTGGATCATCTGCGGTGGATGTACACACGGAACCTGAGACAGGTTCTGCGTTTACCGTGCAGCATGGCGGAGGGCATTCTGCCCGGATGACATGGAGTGGAGGAGGTGGGCGCACAGCCTCACTGTGTGGAGAGGCACACTCAGCTCCGCTAATGCGAGATGGAGGAGGTGCGGGGCGTGACTCCTTAGAGGCAGTGAGTAAAGTTGATTGCGGAGGAAAGGCGTCCTCTGCCTGAGCGGTAAGAGGCGCAAGAGATGCAGGAGACGTAATAGGCGGCTCCTCCGAAGTGGGAAATAAAGGTGATTGCGGGGGAGAAGCGCCCTCAGCCTCAGTGTGATGAGGCGGAGGAGATAAGCATTCAACTTCACTGTTGTACAGTGAAGGAGAAGTGCACTCAACTCCGCTACTATAAGACGGAGGAGATGCGGGGGGCAGCTCCTCAAATAAGGGGAGCGAAGGAGAGACATCCTCAGCCTCAGGAATATGAGGCATAGAAGAGCACTCAGCCCTACTGATAGGAGGCGAAGGAGAAGCGTTCTCAGTTCCAGTGATGTGAAGCGGAGGAGAAGCGCACTTAACTCTGGTAATATAAGGCGGAGGAGACGGGTACTCAACCTCACTAATGTGAGGTGAAGGAGATGAGGAGTGTGACTTCTCGGCAGCGGGACGAACAGGTGAGCGCGGAGAACCGGGGCTAGCAGCAGGGATGCCTACGGCCTCATCAGAGACCTTGAGAAGACCTGAAGGCTGCAGGTGCGCTGGAAGCGCAGGAGGGAGTGATGCAGCAAGGCGAGGCGTGGGAGAGGCTGTTGAAGCAGGGGTTGCCGACGGTGGAGAGCTGGCAGGCGTGGATGGCCGCGTAGTGACCAAGGAAGCAGAATTAGCCTTCGCAAAGATATCGATAATTTCGAGGTATAAATTTTGCACCTGCTGGAACCCGTCTATCGAATGCCATTCCGAGAGGCCCTCAGGAGGCCGGTTCGCATCCAGATACGGCTCAACTCGCTCTCGGAAGGTGGCGAAGTCGGTCTCGACTAATCTCGTCATCGAAGCTATGAGCGTTGAGGGCAGAGGAGCGACTCTGAGTCGTTGGACAAAGTACTCGAGATGGCGATCCAGGGCCAATTTAGTTGCTCTGATTAAGCGAGTGAAGGCAACCAACGATAATGCACCTGCAGTGCCTTTCCCTTTTTTAGGCGCCATAGTGGGTTTTATTAAGCGATGCGGAAGAAGTGGACTGTATATGGGCCCCGTATCCGGCCCGGAGGACCAAAATGTAGGCGCGCGTGGCCGCCTACACCCAAATGCTAAGGTGCCCAAGTGGGCGCTGTACGAAATAATAGTAGACAAAGAAGAATAGAAAAATAAAGAGAAATAAAAGAAAAAGGGGAAGGTACTTACCCTTTGCAAGGAGCGATGTGCGTGAGGTATGTTGATAAGCTGCCTGAGAAGCGATGAGAGGAAAGGAAGCTGTGGAGCGGAAGCGTGTATATATGTTTATGTAAATGTGTGTGTGTGTGTTGAGCTTTGAGAAAGGGAGGCAATATTTGGGCTCAGGCTCAGAGAAGCGTAGCGGAAGTGGAAATGAGGTAAGCGGAAGAGTAAAGGGGGAATAGTGCAATAAGTGCACTATAAGCGGTGGAATATGCGTGAAGCGATATTCTGGAGAGGCGTTCAGATGCGGATGATGCGTACTGTTAGGTGTCAGCGGAAGTGAAGCGGGTTGAGATGCGTTAAGAGTTGCTAAAGCGTGAGCAGAGAAGCGTCTTAAACAAGGACTAGCGGGGAACTGCACAGACTAGAAAGGTGACCACATGGTTCAAAGGAAGTAGTGGGGCAAAGGGTTTAGAATATAGAAAAACAAATAAAGGAAATAGAAACGGAAACAACAAGTTAATATAGAAAGTTTGAGAGGATAAAAAAGGTGTAAAATAATAAATTAGTAATTGGCGATAAGTGATACGTAGAAAAAGGAAATTAAGGCGGATGCGTACATTAGTACGCGCGCGGGCGCGAGGCTGACTCGCGAGAGACGGACGCTAGCCAAACTGGCCGAATGGTCTCGGTCACGACCGAACAGAAGTCCTATGAACAAGTGGGAGTGGCAGAGAAAAATTCTTGTTGCTTAAGATTTGGAGAGAACCACATAAAAAAAAAGATAAATTACGAAAAAGAGATGGATTCCATGGTGGAATAAGAGAAAAAAAATAAAGAAGTAGGATATGTATTGCTATATAATCGTGTCGCCGGTCAAGCGTTAGAGTAGAGGTTGGAGAACTAGGGAGAGGAAATGGTGAAGGAGGCCCCTAAGAGACCACTGATTCAATCTGGGACGTTATCCAAGAGTGTGTGTACTCTACTTCGAGAATGGAACAGAAAATAATGTCCAGAGAAAGAAAGAGTAAGTATCTTGTTGTGCAGCAGCGGGCTCGTATGTACGAGTTCTGGGATAAGCTGATTGTTCTGCAGCATCCTGTACTGGTGGCGAACACAATGTCGCCCTGGAGAGGAGAGCCCCTCTCGGCACTCACCACAGGAACTTATATAATGTACTCTCCTCCAATTGTTAGCCACTCTATTTACTATACATGGTTACATAAAATTCATAAATTGTCCCAGTATTTTGTATTGTTGAGGCGAATTTCTGGGCCAAATCAAATCAACCATTCTTGTTAGGTGAAGCAACACTTTTACAATGGCTGAAAGTTGTGAATGCAGTGAGGGGTGTGCAATAAGTAAACTTGCTTAGAAGGATCAAATCAACGTTATTAAAAAAAGGTTAAATATAACGTTGAGTCTTTAGCGCAATGGAGGTTGGCGATAAGATTGGTCCCAATGAGATTGTAAGCTAGCAAACTAAACGTCATAATTTAATGAGTTTTGTAGAAACGTAAGGAAAATGCCTAAAAAGGCATTTAGGCGATTAAAATAAAAATAAAGTGATGAAAAATCTCTTCTTGGCTTAGCAATGGAATAATAATGAGGCAATTTGACTTACTTTTTTTTAATTAAAAACTAATCTTTATTCCCTTGAGAGAATTCTGTAAGAGGATTAAATGCATCAAGTTCTTCTAGAAGAGGACATTGTACTGCTCGGCTTTAGCTCACAACATAAGCCTCGTTTCATTAATAAATCGGCAGAGCTGAAACGAGGGTACTCTTAGATCTTTGATTCGGCTTCAGCCTTACCTGCACTTAAAAACGTTAGAATCAAAACTCTTTGGTTCACAAACACAAAGTGAAGAAAAAAAAGGGTTTTTCATTCTTCTACTTGTATTAACTACCTACAAAGGGATCAACCGTCGTGAGTTAGTGTGTCGTCGATGAACAAGGGTTTCTCTTTATACTAAATTTTCTGCTACAACAAAAAAGGTATTCTGTCAACGATAATTATTAATTAAGGACAAAAATAAAAGGCGTATGATTTAGGCGTTCTGAAGAGAGGCCCAAATTTAACCTCTTCGAGCTACAGAAGGTCTAGATCACATGCCAAAATTATGATAATAACTATAAGGGAACAATTTTTAGAATAAAGATACGTCTAATATTCATAAATTAAGGTAAAAAGACGTCCGCCTAACAGTTTCAGCAGTTTTAATGAAATTAGTAACAACTATTTCATCATAAATTTTGTATCAAAAGATGGAATACAGTTTTGAAATGTTATATCATCTGGCATGGACTCTTACCCAAAATATACTCGTATCTACGAAAATCATAGCATTTTTAATGTAATGCTACAGAAGAATATCTAAAAATATATGTACCTTTGGTTGATAAAGTGACAAAAAGTTCTCTGAAGAATGAATAAGAAAACAGTTAAGATACAATATAAAGAAGAGAAAACACTAGGAGAGAAGTAAAGTACGAAGTACTGCAATTGTGCAAGGTAAAATACAGGGTGGGGCGAAAGGTATGAACCGGTTTTAAAGGGATGTAAAACAAAAACAATTCAACGTACAGAAATTATGTTTATATTGTTTAATTCAGTCCAGAATCTAGTTTTTTACATTAAGTTTGAAAGATGATATTACGTAGGTGGCGGCCGTCAGCCGCGATGCACTCTTGAAGGCGAATTCTGAAGTTTTCAACCGCTGCACATTTCGATGGTTATTGCCGTAATTTGAGCATTTGTGATTTTTTTCTTTAGGGGTAGATAAAGGAAAAAGTTTTTAAACATCGTCCACATACCCAGGAAGAACTTAAGGACAGAATCAGTGAGGAAGTTACGGCAATACCCATCGAAATCTACGGAAGAGCGGTTGAAAACTTCAGAATTCTCCTTCAAGAGTGCATCGCGGCTGACGGCCGCCACCTACATGATATCATCTTTCAAACTTAATGTAAAAAACTAGATTCTGTACTGAATTAAACAATATAAACATAATTTCTGTACGTTGAATTGTTTTTGTTTTACATCCCTTTAAAACCGGTTCATACCTTTTGCCCCACCCTGTGCAAAAAAAATCTAGTGCAAGCAGAAGACGCCATTCTTGGGTAAAGCGATCTTTAAGATTAGAGTTCATTGCTGCACTAAATCTTGATTTAAAGTCGCTTAGGATACAGTAAAAAATAGCCAACATGGTCTAAGTAGTCAACGTAACGTCATTATTAAGAATATTAAAATAATTAAAAAATTCAATTATTAATAAAAATATACTAATTCTAATTTAAATATTTTATTAAAAATATTTTTTTTCTATTACTATCCGTTTAACTTATTATTATTTAATAAGAAAAGAGAAAATAATTTTTTTATAATTAAAAAAAGAAGTCAATGTACTTTAAGTCTGCACATGATGCATTTTTTTTTATATTTTGTTTTTTGTTGTAAACTCCCAACCAATATTTTGAGCAAGAGACTACGGAATCCCAATCAAATTAAAATTTATTCTTTATTAATATAATTAAAGCAATAGTTCAAAGCCCCAATTACTCTCGCAAAGTAACATCAACATGAATATCACTAATCTAAAAAAAAATAAGAAAAGATTTGTTCAAACACAGTCGGGTTTCAAAACTTGGGCTAGATGAGAACTCAAATTTAAAAAAAAATTATTCAAAAAACAGTAAAAACAGTGAAAGAAATTTTATAATTAGACGAAATTTCCAGTAGATCTACAAGGATAGAATCCAAATTTTAAGCATCAAATCTACCATTGTACTAATACGAGGTATGTTCAAAAAATAAAGTGAATTTTCAAATTTCGCGGGCTACGTACATTCGAATTTCGATTGTCTTTTTTTTTTTATGTTGGTACACTTGTCTCGAACATATTTTCAAAGTTGTAGCTATATAGCATGTTTAGTTTGTATGTTAGAGGCATAAATAAGGCAAGTGTTTTGCGAGTTCGGCGATTTTCTTCTGTCGAAAAAAATGGATCAACGAATTTGCATCAAATTTTGTGTAAAAAATGGAATTAAGTGCTCAAAAACACTTGAAATGTTGAGAGTGGCGTACGGTGAGAGTACTCTGTGTCAAAAAAATGTTTACAAGTGGTACAAGCTTTTCACAGAAGGTCGAGAAGATGTGAATGACGACGCTCGCCCTGGACGCCCCAGCACATCAACAACCGATGAAAATGTTGAGAAGAATCGTCGAATCACAATTAGAGAAGTTGCTGAGGTTGTCGGCATATCGGTTGGCACATGTCCTGCAATTTTTTTCGGAAATTTTGGGCATGAAGCGTGTAGTAGCGAAGTTCGTTCCAAAATTGCTGAATTTTGATCAAAAAAACCGTCGCATGAGCAACGCTCAGGAATTGTTGAATGACATTATCATGTCTCAGTCACCGTATTCACCAGATTTGGCGCCCTGCGACGATTGAGGAGATAAAAACCGAATCGCTGAGAGAGCTCAAGGACATACCAAAAAGTGCATATCAGAACTGTTCCGAGGATTGGAAAAAACGCTGGCACTTATGTATTATATCTGAGGGGGACTACTTTGAAGGAGACAAAATAAAAATCGATGAATAAATAAATATTTTTTAAGAAAAATGAAAATTCACCTTATTTTTCGAACACACCTCGTATATTTTAACAGGAGTAATGTATAATACTTGTAAAAGTTCTGAGCTCCAATAACCTGACAGAGAGTATTCAATAATTCACAGATTAGTATCAGTTCACAAATAGTTATTATATAGATTTCATTACAGCTGAGATATACATATTTAGGGCGTTTTTCCCATAACTTCTACTTACAAAAAAACAAAAAAAAGCTGTTTAAATAAACAAAAGCAAAAACCAATGAATACTAAAAGTGTTTGAGAGAAGAGTCTAGGAGTCTGAGAACCCTGAGGCGATCTGATGATGGATGAGTTTTGGGCAACAGCAAACTTGTTATGTTACATATAGACTGGACCGGCACTAGAATTCTTCTTATCTTAGTTCAAATGTTGCCAACTATGTTAGGGAATAGTTTTGTTACAAATAAACTGAATTAAATATGAAATTCATGGATCTAATTATCTCTTATCTGAATCGTTCACTGCACAAATCGATTAACTGCACTTTTTGAAATATGTTAAATTAAAGTGTCAAAGCACTTGGTTCAGTCACAGCTTTTTTATATTTATCATAAATTTTCCAAATAATAAAGATTAACACCATTAAACGACATTTTGTTTAGGCCATTAAATAATAAATAATTTATTTCAGAAGCCAATTTGGTAAACCGAGTGCTCTAATTGTAAATCGTTGCAATAATTCAACTCAAATTCAGTAGCAGGCACCTGAATGATAATGGTAAATTATTTATATTATAAACAGACTTTTTTTGCACAAAAATATACATTCCATCGCATTTCATTATTTTTTCTTTTATGAAGTTAATCAAGGCTCATTTATAGATTAGGATGCTGCGGCATTACTTTAGAGCTGAGGCAGTTTTTCTAGGACTAATGGGCAAATTAAACAAATGCATTATTCCCACATAATTGCGACATGTTGGATACATAGTATAAAGTAAAATTAATGTTAATAATTCAATGCTTGGATTTCAAACCTTTTATTGAAATTCACAAGTGCAACTAGTAACTATGATGCATGGAACGGGTCTCTTTTTTTGGGGGGGGAGGGTTTTCAAGTGTCTTAAGAGTGCGGCCATCAAACTGTGGGTGCAGAGTAGGTCTCAAGAGAGGTGGCTGGCCACCACTGGGCAGAGACAGGCGAAGAAGTTCATTATGGGCTATTCGCCAAGGTTGACTGCAGATTTAATCTGTAAAGGCCATGAGGCTATGAGGATAATTGTAGGCCTATTAACTAGCCAATGCAGGCTCAGGAAGCACATGCATCGGAGCCTTTAGTAAGTTCTGTCAGGAGGAGGAGGAAACGGCACTGCACGTGTTGATGCTAAGGATGTTACTCCTTAGAGTCTAGTTAAACGGACAGGTCTGGAGGGCGAGTTCTAGAGAAGTGGGAGGCCACAATAGATCCTTATGGGTCACGGTAGCGTAGGCCTTATAAGGCCGCCCTGCTAGAATCTAAACTAATCTATGATGCATAACACAATATCCAGGATATTTGATTGGAGAAAAGACACCCAGTGATGTCGTTCCATTATCATAAAAACTTATTATGCTTTTCTCACGATATTGGTGGATCGCGAGGCCATCTTCTTGGAGGATCATCTGGTATTGCAGAAGAAGATAGGTAGAGGGTTATGATGAGCTGCTGTGGAAACGGAGTTTTCGCAACGAAGTGAACGGCTCGCTCACTACTTATCTACTAACATTTAATATTTTGAGATAAGTTACATATAAGGTTTTCACTCTACTTACCCAAATTTTAAAGGGGACTTCAGTAAAGTAATTGCTTATTTTTTCAGGCAGGCTTTACGACCAACGGCCAATTAGATGTGTACGGAGGCGAATAGCAAACATACTTTACTATAAATTTCATTTATTAACCATTAAATAAAATCCAAGGCCTAAGACCGGGAATCGAACCCAGTATCACAATATATATCAGCTTTGCAGGTCTCGCCTCTAACCAACCTCTCGGCAACCATGGCGCCTAGAGGACTTCAGTATTTTCAGGTTTTTATTTAATTTCCTTCAAGGTCTACTTCAAAGCAAAGCTTCAGTGTTTGTTTTTATCCAATCATCAAAGGTAAATTCTAAGTGGAATTTCAATAAAGTTAGTTCGTGCCTTTGTGAATCACCAATAAAAAGTTACACCCTGATTCTTTTAGTAACATTGAAGAAGCTACCAACATATTCTTTGCTAATAAGAATGGAAAGTTTGGTTTATTTTTTATTTATTTTAAGGCGCAACAACATCTGAGGACATTGCCCCCGATAGAACACTGCCGGGGCTTCGGACAGACAGTTCGTTCGTCCCCAATTACTGGACAGTGAGCTACCCACAGACCATAGTATTGAATGACAGGGCCTAACGATTCTAAAACAATTTTGGTCGCCAACTATCCATTCATTAGAGTTACGAGGGTCGTTTGAAAAGTCCGTGCAAAAATAAAAACTACTTAATTTTTGGGGGTAAACCTTTTTTATTTTTCAACATAGTCTCCTTTTAGGCTTATACACTTCGTCCAACGCTGCTCTAGTTTGTTGATCCCTTCCGAATAATAGGATTTGTCCAAGTCTGAAAAATAGCCATTCGTTACTGCAATCACCTCCTCGTTTGAATAAAATCTTTTTCCCGCCAGCCATTTCTTCATATTGGGAAACAAATAGTAGTCCGAGGGAGCCAAGTCTGGAGAATAGGGGGGATGTGAAACGAGTTGGAACCCTATTTCCATTAATTTTGCGACCACAACTGCTGAGGTGTGAGCTGGTGCGTTGTCGTGATGGAAAAGGACTTTTTTGTGGGCCAATCGTGGGCGTTTTTCTTGCAGCTCGGTTTTCAAACGGTCCAATAACGATGAATAATATGCACCTGTAATAGTTTTACCCTTTTCCTGATAGTCGATGAGGATTATTCCTTGCGAATCCCAAAAGACAGTCGCCATAATCTTTCCGGCCGAAGGAACGGTCTTCGCCTTTTTTGGCACAGATTCCCCCTTGGTAACCCATTGTTTAGATTGTTCTTTGGTCTCAGGAGTGTAGTGATGTAACCATGTTTCATCCACAGTGACGAAACCACGCTTAAAGTCCTGCGATTCTTCTGGAACAGCTGCAAACCGTCCTTGCAACACTTCACACGATTTCGTTTTTGGTCAAGCGTGAGCAATCGCGGCACCCATCTTGCGGATAGCTTTGTCATGTCCAAATGTTGATGCAAAATATTATGTACCCGTTCATTCGAGATGCCCACAGCGCTAGCAATCTCACGCACCTTCACTCTTCTGTCATCAATCACCATATCATGGATTTTATCAATGATTTCTGGAGTAGTAACCTCAACAGGGCGTCCAGAACGTTAAGCGTCACTTGTGCCCATATGGCCACTCCGAAAATGTTGAAACCACTTATAAACTGTTCTAATCGAAGGTGCAGAGTCACCATAATGTTTATCAAGCTTCTCTTTAGTCTCCTGAGGCGTTTTGCCTTTCATAAAGTAGTGTTTAATCAACACACGAAATTCTTTTTCGTCCATTTTTTGAAAATCACTCGACTTCCTCGATTCAAACGAATGCCAAACACAAAGAAATAGACCGATCTGGCTGAAACTTGGTGTTTGTTCTTCCAAGAGATGCTACTAACTAAACATAACCTCGATACGCGCCAGTGGTGCTACCTCTCTGACTTTGCACGGACTTTTCAAACGACCCTCGTACATGACTTTTATTTTGAATATTTTCGGAAGTAAACTTAAACTATTTTAAGGTTTCCGGAAAAACTGAAATTACGTTTTCCTCAAAAACTTGGACACTTTCCCGAGGAGCCTGTCATCGACTAGAGATTTAAGTATTATTTGGTAGGGGAAGTACTGCGTGATCATTTTGGATTTCATTCAAAATTCTAATTAAACTACTATTGCTTCAATTTAATAGAAGTATGGCCATTAGTACTTGCACAACTTTGATAACTAGAAACTAGTCAAATTATCTTAAATTGTAAACCAGGGGTGTCAAACTCAATTTAAACACGGGCCAATTGGTGTTACAGACAAGATTCACGCGGGCTACATCATATTTACAAAACTTGTTAAATTTATATTCTAAAGTGGAGTATTCAAGAATATGGATAGAATAATTCAAACACTGCACAATGGTATTTATAAAACGAAAATTATTCATTTTTACCCGAAACTTGGCCAGCGATTTCCCTCGCGTAAGTTTTACTATATCTGGATTCAAAGACTGAGAACGTAAGAATACATTTTGGGAATCCCTACTTCTTTTTTTGTCTTTAAAACGGAATCATTCTGGAATTCCATTTAGAATGGCAGACATATCGCTTCCAAACGTCGCCAGGAACTGAGTCAGCGTGTTTAAACACCAGGTAAGGCACTGGACGGCTAAGTGTTGACGCGTTTTCAGTAGCTAAGGGGTTAACGCAGTGGTTTCCAACCTTTTTGTACCTGCGCTCCCCTTTAAAAAAAAATTGTTGCGCCCCCTTAATTTTTCTAACAATCTAATTTCATAAATACTCAACTGATATTATAATTTATTTAATGGGCTACAAAATAATATACAATATTATGTAAAAATATACATAAAAAAATTATTTATTATAAGAAATATAATTAATACAACATTATAAAAATTTAATGCGACGGTTGAGCTTGTTTTTCAGCACAAATTTTCTCAAACCGTGGTATCATTGAAGAAATCGCGGTTCTCAGTTCCTTTTCAATCACTAAGCGAGATCGATACTTTGTTTTTAAGACAGCTACTGTAGAAAGACCAGTTCCACAGAGGTAAGATGTTACAAATGGCAATAAAATTTCTAAAGCTTTGTTCGTCAAATTAGGAAAATCGTCCTTTACTCGTAGCCAAAACGTAACAATATTATTTTCGTCTTGAAACATCTGCTTTAATGTGCTATCACTAGATAAGTCAATTATTATTTCATGCTCAGCTGTCGTAAGGCCAAAATCATCACATTTTTCAATCACAAATGGGTTTCTAATCGCCCCGCCGGCGCTGGGCTCCAAACGCGAAAGCGAGATGTTTTCGTTCCAGCAAGAGTATGGATGGATGTTCTAGCATTAGTACCCAAAAAATTCGCGGCGAGGATTGTGGATTACGTATACCTATTTTGCTGATTCATTTTTTTGACCCCTATTCGACTTTTTTGGTTTGTATTCGAAAATGATATTTTGGAAACAGCTGCTTGCCCCCCTTGCAACAGTCTCGCGCGCGCCCCACAGGTTGGAAACCACTGGGTTAACGAGTGACGGAATTATGTGTACGGTATTGTCTTGTTCTTCCCTAAGCGCTATTTCCTTCATAACAATTTCTTTCAATTTTCATTTTATTTCAGAACAACGCGGGCCACACAAAAACTTACCTTGGAGGCAGCCAATTTGTAACCCCTGTTGTAAAAAATGAGTTCTCGAGTTTGAAGGGATTCGAAAAATGCCTATTTTTGCCTGCTCCTGAACTGTGAAGGTTCTGCTAGCAAGAAATTTACTCCAAAAGTGTTAATCCGCTTTAAAGAAATCTTCGAGTTTATGTTAAGCTGGAGTCGAACTAAGAGCTCCCGCTCATTTTAGACAGCGATTTGTGAAACGTGAGTAAGGATGTTGTCTTACAAGAAGATGGAGGACCCGTTTTGTTGACCATTCTCGGCATAATTTCCGTTAAATTTTACAAAGCCGTCGGTCAATACACTGCAACCAATACTTAATACCAAAAAAATGGTTTTGACCTTTGGGTGGTTCAACCTGGCGCAACCACTGACCCAGAACCGTTTCCTATGGACATACTGGATCCAATTTTCATAACAAGTCAGATAATTCGATCCAAAAATTGGTAATTTTGTTGCGTAAAAGTAGTGAACAAATCTCTAAGCTTGAAATTTTTAGCCGATTGAGACTACCTAAGTTTCTCTTCATGACGCATTAATCCTTCCACAACAGCAACATGGCAAACGTCCATCTGCTGCACGATTCCCTAAACTGTGAAATAAATCACCTTCCGCGATGGTCCTTAAAGCTTTCACTAAAGAGTAATGGTAGCCACAAACCGCGTTAATTTTTCAACCCATGCCAGTAATGCTTTGTCCTAGTTCGATCTAACAAAAGAAAAGCGGTTTAAAATGCTTCCACAACAGGCTGCAATAGGTCCCTAGAATAGAATAGTATGCAGTAGGGGATAACTTTTTAAAAAAACATTAGTGACTTCTAAAAATTGCAGAAATTTTGCTATATAGTCTAATAACAGCAGAGTATTAAATAAATTACGAGGTGTGGGTATTAAATAACGAGACTGATGCTGCTACAGAAGAACTATGCATGCGCCAAATCCTAACGACCGACAGCTGTGCAGCGTAAAGCCTTCTCTTTCGATTACAGCGTCTCATGTGTTTGTAGAGAAATCTGTCTGACCGGAACCGTCGTTTGTTTAAGAGGTGTTAGTTTCGATTTGTCGAAAACATGATACTACACACGTAGTAGAGCAACGAATTGCCGTCAAATTTCACATGAAACTTGGTAAAACCGCTACTGAAACTTATCTTTTATTAAAAGAAGTTTATGGCGATGAATGTTAATCACGTGCGCGAGTTTTTGAGTGGTTCAAGCTTTTCCAAGATGGCTGAGAAGACGTCGGAGATAATAACCGCCCGGGTCGCCCTTTCACGTCCAAAACGGATGAAAATATCGATTATAATTAATCAACATTACTACCGTGAGGTGCTTGCTCAACTCCGTGAAAGAGTAAGGAAAAAACGACCCGATTTGTGGAAGTACAAGTCATGGGTTCTCCGTCATCAAGACAACGCGCCGGCTCACACTGCATTGTATGTCAAGACGTTTCTAGCCAAGTACAACATCCCAGTTTTAAGCCATCCACCTTATTCGCCTGTCCTAGCCCCATGTGATCTTTATCTGCATTAAAAGGAACACGATTTCAGTCTGTTGAAGCTGTGAAAGAAAAAGCGGCACGCGTTATGCAGGAGCTGACAGACTTCCAGACTGTTTCGAACAGTGGTAAATTCGCTTGGAGCGTTGTAGGGATAGGAGAGGGGTGTATATTGAAGGTGATAATAACTAAATATGTATAAATTTAAAATAAAATGTTTTACAACGTTAGTCTCATTATTTAATAGCCACATCTCGTATTCTTTAAAAAATACTGAGACAGACCATAAAAGTCGATCTGACAGTGCTACTGGCGAAAAAATGCTAAGTTAATGTACATTTAATTTAAATTTGTGTCAATTAACCGAGAAAAAAGTTAAACCAGATTTTCATTAAAAAAAATAAAATGAAAGCAACGGTAATGAGAAAGTGAAAAAGAAAAACTCCAAAGCGACTCGTGTTTCTTATTATTTATGTTTGGAAATAACGAAGTTAAAACCATTAGAACTTCCGAATGGCATTACGTAATAATAAATATAAAATACCATCAAAGGAATTACGTCAGAAAAAGTTGACGATCGGTAAAGAAGTGTTTAAGTGTTAGTGCTGCAAGAAGGAAAGCAACTGAGGAACGTTTTGTGAGAGAGGAATAACATTAAATGGGCCAACTTCTGGAGCAAGTTCCTTATTTTTTGTCCAGTTCAAAGGATTGCTTTATTCTTACTGTATACCTTTTTTTTTTAAGATTTCTTTAAAGCGAAAAATGAAGAATAAACTTACTTTTGAGAACCTTAGCTCAACTGTTGGCAAACTGGACCCAATCTGGACGAAGGAGTTGGTCAATTAAAATGTGACTCTCAGCTCGTAAAACTCCAAGGTGAAGTAATGTCGAGAATCGGCTAAACATCGAATCAATGTCTTTGTCAAGGATTGCCCATATACAGAAGGTTCCAGTTTTTCAAGCAGATACTTGGGTAAAGAACTAAATCAGACACAGTACAGAAATTATTCAGACAATGGACTACAGGAAAACTAAAATAAGTGTCTTAAAAGACGAAAATGACGGGAACACTACTCGGTACAGTGTAGTCTTATCTTTTCGGAGATTTTGGGCTCTTAAAGATCAAGAAGAAAAAAGCGGCCTCTCCAGGCAACTGAAATGCGATTTTAAGACGAACAAGACTATCCAGATGTTTAATAAGAATACCACTTTTAGAACTAGGCTAAAAATAGAGGACCTTTTAGAAACCAAAGAGCATCTTACAGGATTATGCTTAGAACCGAATGGATCTGGATACTCCAGTAGAGCATTTGAGGCAGGGCTTCAGCAGTAAACTAAGAAGAAGGGGGCCGCATGTGGCCCGCGGGCCGTAGTTTGGGGATCCCTGCTCTACACTTTTAACTAGATGGAAAAGAACATGAACAATAATATGGAGAATTTTTTCCTTAATTGTCCTAAAATTATTAAGTTAACTAAAAGGTGTTTTTGGCAGCTAAAACTAATATAAAATGGCATAATCGTTCAACACGCAAAACTATTACTCCCTTACTAAGAGAAGTACTTGTTACGAGTATCCAAAGATTACAGAACGAATCGTGAGCACACAATTCCAGCATATGCTGCTTAGAAAGATCCTATCTTAGATTAATACTTCGTTCACAGCAGACTTGGAATCAGATTCGTATCCGTTGGTGGTTTAATGAAGGTTAAAAGTTGTAGTATTACCAGCATAACCAGAAATTATAAGCGATATAATAAAATTAAATCTTTCTGGAGCTCTTGAGGGGTATTGTTGAACAGGGGATATGGGATATAATCTGGAATATAAAGTGAGCTGATTTAATTAGCAAACCGTTAATAACCTGCGCCGTTTAAGAATGGATTCAAGCTAACTTTAGTCTAGAAGTGGAACTGAAACAAGATAGAGTTACAGAAAAGGAGTGGCACCTTTTGCGCCCCCAAGGAGTAGACGAGTGCAAGGAGAAGAAGATAATTCGATAAGCAATTGTCTCAGCATCTTCTACGACCCTACTTCAACTCCTGGGCTAACAGTACTCCTCCCACAGAGACGGTGATCTTCCACTTATATAGTTCTTTTCCTACTTTCACTGATAAAACTTAGGAGTAGCTCTAATTTTTTCACTACCCTACTTCTTTTCCGAATTTCTAGCAGAAAATAACAGAAATTAATCCAACACCTTCTATCAATCAATGTTATAAGTAATTGGAAAGTAAAGAGATGCCCGGCTAGATCCTATAATATTAGATAATGCAGATTCTTCTCAAGAAGAGAAGTAACCATCATCTAGAACTTTTGACAGTTTTATGATGTCACAGTTCAGAATAAAACAGTACGATTACGAAAAACTAAGAAAGAACTATCTTCTTCTCGGTAATCTCGTTTTTGGTTGCAAAACTGCTGGTAGAAAAAGACCATAAAATTAAAATCAATCATTATCCAAGGATTCAACCAGAATATTAGCAAACATTTGTAATGAAACGATCAGTAGGTGCCTAGTGAATACACGTAGTACTGAAATACTCCTATGAGTTTAGGTATTGCGGATATGATGCCTAATCACTTACGGCATTAATAGTCTAATTGCTGGGAGATTAGAATTCGGCTAACAAAGAAATTATCTACTACGACTGCATGATAATGCATTCTGTTAATATGTTAGTCGCTTTAATGTGTAAAATACGTGGTGTGGCTATTAAATAACGAGACTGATGCTGCTACAGAAGAACTATGCATGCGCCAAATCCTAACGACCGACAACTGTGCAGCGTAAAGCCTTCTCTTTCGACTGCAGCGTCTCACGTGTTTGTAGAGAAATCTGTCTGACCGGAACCGTCGTTTCTGTAAGAGGTGTTAGTTTCGTTTTGCCGAAAACATGATACTACACATGTAGTAGAGCCACGAATTGTCGTGAAATTTCACATGAAACTGGGTAAAACCGCTACTGTAACTTATCTTTTATTAAAAGAAGTTTAAGGCGATGAATGTTAATCACTTGCGCGAGTTTTTTGAATGGTTCAAGCGTTTCCAAGACGAGAAGACGTCGGAGATGATGACCGCCCGGGTCGCCCTTCCACATCCAAAACGGATGAAAATATCGATTATAATTAATCAACATTATTACCGTGAGATGCTTGCTTAACTCCGTGAAAGAGTAAGGAAAAAACTATCCGATTTGTGGAAGAACAAGTCATGGGTTCTCCATCAAGACAGCGGGCTGACTCACACTGCATTGTCTGTCAAGACGTTTCTTGCCAAGTACAACATCCCAGTTTTAGGCCATCCGCCTTATTCGCCTGACCTAGCCCCATGTGACTTTTATCTGTTCCCCAAAGTCAAATCTGCAATAAAAAGAACACGATTTCAGTCCGTTGAAGCTGTGAAAGAAAAAGCGGCACGCGTCATGCAGGAGCTCACAGAAAAAGACTTCCAGCACGCTTTCGAACAATGGTAAATACGCATGGAGCGTTGGTAGGGATAAAGGAGGGGTGTATATTGAAGGTGATAATAACTAAATATGTATAAATTTAAAATAAAATGTTTTACAGCAATAGTCTCGTTATTTAATAGCCACACCTCGTAATTATTTGGTGCATACAAGAAAACATTTAACCAGTGGCTCATTTTAATATGTAATGAAAGAAAGCGATAAGGGTACATCAAATATACCATAACAAAGATGAAAAAATGAAAGAATGGCTCTTTTAAATAGATACGATGGCTGCCCCGATAAAAGAGAAGCTCTACAGAAAATGGTATCTGGTCTTTTGGAAGTTCTAGTAAAGCAACAGAAGAAGAAACGATGGTCGAGGGTATTGAAGTCTGCAGGCTGATTTGAAATAGAAAATATGGGCAGAAAACCAAATAGTTCCATCTAAAGGCGCAACTGGTTAGAATGGTAACCACCTGGAGGCTAAAACTACGATAACAGAAATACGATCGGTATTTATCGCTGGCCCCTCTCTGGTGGTGATTTCTGCATAATAGGAAGTGTTTAGGTTCTCTTTATTTCCTTTCCCTTTTTCTTTTCAAACCAGAGAGAAATAAAATCGGGAAAGCACACTCACACAACTTTCTCTTCTATGATTCTCAAAGTCAAAGTTCGAAGTTTTCTCCAAAATCACTAAACTTTATTGCAAAAAAGTATTCTGATTTTGTAAGTAATAAGAATGACTGCTTACGCGGGATTCGAACTGGGGATCTCCCACTTACAAAGCCACGCTCTTGATCACTAGACCAACACCCACTCCTCCCTGGTAAGACATTCTTACCGTAATCATAGGTCAAGAAGTCTTGCATACTGGGTGCATTAAAATGATGTGATGATTGCTTTTATTTGATGATAAAACAAATTTATCCTGATTCACCCACAACCATTACATTGCACTACATTTTTTAAAATCATCAATTACGAGGGGGTACCCAAAAATAACCGGAATTGCGTTGCCGCGCATGGAGCTTATGTAGTACGCATTTCTGCCGCTAGACGTGTATAGCGCAATTCCTTGCCAGTTCAGTCCTGCCTGTGTTGTCTGCCTGGCTTGTTCTGTTCATCTGCAGTGATTGTTTTTACCAGCGCTGTTTTGTTCTTTTTCGTTTTTTATGATGGCAAGTTTAAGTGAACAACGTGCAGCTCTGAAATTTTGTTTTCTACTCGGCAAAAATGCTGCTGAAAGTGTTTTAATGTTGAAAACAGCTTAGATGACGCTATGGGAAAAACTCAAGTATACGAGTGGTTTACTCGGTTTAAAAATGGCGACATGTCGATTGATGACAAACCTCGTTCTGGACGTCCATCAACTGCCCGAATCGACGAAAATGTTGAAAAAATTCGAGAGCTGGTGTTCACAGACCGTCGACAGACAATTGATCAACTGTCAGAGAGTAGTGGGTTATCTTGGAGCTCGGTTCAGCGAATTTTAACGGAAGATTTGGGGATGAAAAGGGTTGCTGCCAAGTTTGTTCCTCGAGTTCTGACTGACAATCAAAAAGAACATCGAGTTGAAACATGTCGTGCTTTGAAACAACAGCTTGAAACTGATCCAGACTTTCTGTCAAAGGTCATTACTGGTGATGAGTCATGGTGCTATGGTTATGACCCAGAAACAAAGCAACAGTCGAGCCAATGGAAGACGTCATCTTCACCCCGACCAAAAAAATGTCGTCAAGTCAAACATCAAAACAATGCTGATTTGCTTTTTTGATGCCAAAGGCGTAGTCCATTCAGAGTTTGTCCCCCCAGGTCAGACCGTCAATCAAACCTTGTATTTGGAAGTTTTGAAAAGATTGCGCAATAGTGTTCGCCAAAAAAGACCCGATTTGTGGCAAACAGGAGACTGGTTCTTCCACCACGACAATGCACCTGCACACACAGCCATCTCTGTTACACAGTTTTTGGCTAAAAATGGCATGGTTCCGCTGCCCCACGCACCTTACTCGCCTGACCTGGCTCCGTGCGACTTTTTCTTATTTCCACGCATGAAAAAGGGCATGAAAGGTCACCGATTTGACAACATTGAAGAGGTCAAGAAAAAAACGAAGAAGGAGCTGTCAGCCATTTCTAAAGATGACTACAAAAAAAGTTTCGAACAGTGGAAGCACCGGTGGGACAAATGTATTAGTTGTAATGGAGAGTATTTTGAAGGGGATAAGGTTGTTCTGTAAAAAATTTGTAAATAAATAGCTTTTAAAAAATAATTCCGGTTTTTTTTTGGGTACCCCCTCGTATTGTTACTTTTGTTCTTTGCTTCACAAATAACATTTTTTGCAGTCAGAGGACCTCCCAAAACGTTTATTTCTGGTGGAAAATTAATAGTGAAAACCGATCACGAAAAGATAAAATTGTAACTTTGATCTTAAATATCTCGACTAATATTAGGGATATCGAAATGGGGTAAACGTCATTTTTCACAGTTTTTTTATGTAGTTTTCATAATCATTGTCAAAACCAGTGGTCCTTATGAAACCCCAATCAGGTTTTAAACCGTAACTCCGCCAAAAATGAAGATACAGCATCGGGAGTGGAACATTTGACTTCACCAAAAAAAAAGCATATAGTTTACTAAAAAATAAAATATTAACTTACGCATTTCTGGAATGAAGTTTAAAATAAACGTAAACAAGTTCGCCAAAACTCACCTGCAACAGACAAACTGAGCATTACTAAATTGTTATAAAATACGATTTAACATAGAAATAAAAAGCTAACATGAAATATAAATTAATTATTTAAAATTAACGAGAAAGTTGCTGTGAAATTCATTTAAACTGCTAGCTAGCATGAACTTATTTTAATCAATGTTCAGGAATTCTTTTAATAGAGAGGTCATTGCAACAACCATTGGTATATTTACCAGGCATACCAACCTCGGTAATATTCATACAGTCGAACACTAATGGAATTAAACCAGTTAAATAAGGGTACTTTACGCAATTTTATCTAGAGAGAGATATAAAATAAAAACTGTAATCTAATATAAAGAATTTTAGACAACTTTACTTCATACATTAGATAAAAAGGAAGCTGAAACAGATTAATAAAAACAGAAAAAATAATAATTTTTCAGCCATGACAGACCTGCGGAATGCTGCTTTATTTAGTGAATCTCCTTAACAAAAACTTACAGTTTAAAATGTTAAGTATAAGGGTTGATTAAACGCCAAAATGCACACAAATCAGCAGGTAACCAACATTTCATTCATACTTCATTGATATTATTTAAGTAATTTTACTGCATTAACTTTTTATTAAATTTTTTAAAATTTATTAGATGTCACAGACCCTTATGCTGGCCAGTTCATTCATAATCTGTGACATCTAATAAATTTTAAAAAATTTAATAAAAAGTTAATGCAGTAAAATTACTTAAATAATATCAATGAAGTATTAATGAAATGTTGGTTACCTGCTGATTTGTGTGCATTTTGGCGTTTAATCAACCCTTATACTTAACATTTTAAACTGTAAGTTTTTGTTAAGGAGATTTTTGTACCTTTTGGATAGATTTTTCTTTTTGTCTATTATTTGGGTGGGGCAAACTCCCCTCCTTATGAGGCATAGCGTCGAGACTTTTAAAGTACAAGTCTGAACAAAATTTCGATTCGAATGACACTTCATTCATGAAAATCGGTTCACGTCTCGATAATTTGAAACGATTGCTATACTTCCTCTTAACAAGTGTAAGAGCAGAATGTCGTTTTAATGTTACGTAGGGGAGCCCTAACCCTATCATCCTACCAAATTTTATCAAAATCGAGCTAAGATTTACAGAGAAATTAGAAATAATAATTTTGGAGGGGGCCTTACATAAAGGGGGCTAACTCCTCTCCCATTCGATGTACAGCGTCGAGACCCCCAAAAGGCACATCTACATAAAATTCCGAATCGAATGACACCTCATTCATGAAAATCGGTTCACGCGTTTAGGCGCTACGCAGTTTACAAAAAAGGTAACAACAACAACAAGAAGAAGAAGAACAACAACCATTTTTTGAAAATGCCGTTTTTGCTCATTTTCAGCAACTTTTTTCTCGAAATCTATTAGATCTATGTTGTTGCAAAAAAATTACAGTTATAAAGGAGGGTTTGCCCTACATTTTAAAGAAAATTTGGGAATTTTATCTTTTATAGAAAAAGAGAAAAAAATTGTCAAAGTTGGGAGTTTTTCAACGTTACGCTTTTTCGTGCAGTTTTTGACGATCAACCCTTATACAACTGTCCTACCGGACAGTTTTAATTAAAAGATTTGATTGTACTGAAAAGGAATGGATGAAATTCATGCATCTCTATGCTTTTTTTAAACATCCTTGGTGGGCTGAGAACAAAAAATTGAGCGTTAAAAATTAATTTGTGTTTTCTGTTTTGAAAAATAAATAAATGAAAGATTAATAAATTATTACGTAAAATATACAAAAATCCATTGAGTAGATTTGTGGTTTCTGAAGGAGCTGCAGTGTTATCATCTCAGGACAAAATTACTGTTGGTCAGGATGATAATTTATGGCTTACCATCCGCGATGTGTTCCCAGATTTGCCAGCTTAGAGCTCAATGTAGAGCGAATCTTCCTACCATAAGACCAACTTACCACGTATTACTTCTATTAAAAATAATTAAATAAAACACCAAGCTTAAAGGCCTTGGGCACACAGAAAGCGGTCTATCGTGGCAGGCAACGATCTCCGACCGAGGCGGTCAGGCGGTCTAGTTGTATTACACAATTTTGCATCATCTCTGTCAAACAGAACGCGGTCTAGTCTTTGTCGCGACGACAAGTGATCTAGTAGTACAAAATTACAGATTTCAACGTGACCGCCACAGCCACCTAGTAAAGATTCCAATGTTAAGAAACTTAGTTACTCATTTTCTATTTCATTCTTGCGACATACGAAAATACTAGAAGAACCTATCTTCATGTGACTCCAGTTCGATACATAAGCGGTGGTATTCCCCTAATTGTTCTCTCTTCTTATTATTAGCTTCATGCACCCAACTTCGTCTTATCTTCTTTTTGCTTTGAAAAGTAAATAGCAGAAGGAGTGAGTGGTCCTTCGTCCGAGCTCATACTCATTATTATAAAAATTAAAACAAATTACCAAAAAAAAAAGGCACTAATACTTCTCAAGAAGAAAGCGACCAAACTGGATCGCTGAAACAAAGATATCGCGTCCTGTGTGACGTCCTCATATCGCAAACCGCCGCGACAGACCGCTTCCTGTATGCCCAAGACCTCAATGTCCTTGAAAAAAAAAAACAGTTCAAAATACTTCAATTAGAAAAATATATTATACCTGAAGTACATGTCTACGTCGTTCAGCCCAGACGGCTTCACTAGGTTCAGTAGCGTTGATTGTAACTGGTTTAGGCTTTTTTGGATCTGGTGGTGATCTAGCTTTAAGATTTCTCAATGGACGTCCTTTGGGATGATCAGTTGGCGGCCTGTTACCGCCCAAAGCGTACACTGTTACCACTAATACAAGGCAGGCCGTGATCAAACCGTACCGTAGTACGTTCCAACGTACCTTCATCTCATACCTGTTCAAGAAGGAACACTACCAGTTTACAACTCGGAAAATTTCAACAAAATAGGCATGCAATTTTTTTTAACATTCTCCAAAGCGATCCTATCTTCTAAATGCAATGTTTTGGCATAAATTGTTTCTTCAGTGCGTTTTTTAAATAAAATCAACAACTTTTGAAATAAAAAATTCACTTTAAAATTTGAAGAAGTAAAACTAAACACTTACAGGTAACTGTAGAAACCAATGTCAATCGCCAAATTCCATATCAAGCATTACTTGAACAAATATTTAACCTTAAACTATTAAAAGCTTTCTAATTTCCCATAAATTCTATGGGAAATCCCAATTATTAATTTGAAAAAAGGTTGATCAAATCTCTTTCTATCTCTTTTTTCACTGCATGCCACCCTAAAGAGAGTGTTCTTCTAATGAGACTTTTTTTTTTGGCGCATCAACAGCTGAGGTTATTAGCGCCCGGAGCTTTTTCCAGTGCACTGCCCGCCTCCGGACAGTGTTCTCTCGTTACAGACAACACTGTCCATCACCGGACAGTGAGCTGTAAGAAGCTCCTAGGAAGAGAAAATCTAAGGGCTAGCTGCTGGATTCGAACCCGGGACCTCCGCGTGGGAGTCCAGTATGCTAACCTCATAGCTAATCCCTTCCCTAATATGATAGTAATATTTTTAAATTTGTCCAGGATTTAGACTTTTTCATTTTGTAGACCGGATGTTCAATTATATATTTTTATTTTACTGTTCATTATTTTTAGTGACTGATTAATAGTTTCAATAGGATGGAAAAAAATAACTGCCAGTTTCAGTCATTGATATATATTTTTATTATGCCAAGCTTTTTCGACCTAGGAACTATAGGTCAACTTTAGTCAATGAGCCGTCAAGACAGAAGACACATAAACCTTTAGAGATGTAAAATATTACATTATAAATTAGCCCTGAAGATGTCCTAGTCCAAGGGTGGCCAACAAGTTGATCGCGAGGCCAGTTTTAGTCGAAAAGTCGATCGCTCGCAATGTCCTGGGGGTGGAATTCCGTGTACCATGGCCTTTGAAGCGATTGTAGAAGGCAAAACTTTCTAGCAATAGTTTAATGCATTCTGGGAATTCTTTCATGATAAATTTTACTGGCCCAAAAAAAAGACGCGAAAGTGAAATATTGAAATCAAATTATCGGCCATACTGTGCATTTTTATAACAACTTTTTCATATTTAAGAACAAATAGTACAACAACTTATACATTGCAGTTGATAATAAAAATTAAATTGCATTTTAAGTTAGTAAAAATCTATCTTGAAGAAGTGTCGGAAAATTTTTCAGGTACCGCATGCTGCGGAATGCTGCTATCAAAAGTTGGGTCTGGAAATTTATTTTCTTCATGAGTCTATACCTCGAAAACTTAATAAGTGATTTAAAAAATTATATATTTTACTTATCTACCCATACCTCGCTGGAATGCACCTTATACTGAAACACAGTGTTTATTAAACATAGTATGCATTTCATACCCCTTCTTCACCCCTTAGACTACGCCTATGACAACAAGTCGATCAAGGCAAGTTTTTGGTCAAGCGTGAGCAATCGCGGCACCCATCTTGCGGATAGCTTTGTCATGTCCAAATGTTCATGCAAAATATTATGTACCCGTTCATTCGAGATGCCCACAGCACTCTTCTGTCATCCATCACCATATCATGGATTTTATCAATGATTTCTGGAGTAGTAACCTCAACAGGGCGTCCAGAACGTTCAGCGTCACTTGTGCCCATATGGCCACTCCGAAAATTTTGAAACCACTTATAAATTGTTCTAATCGAAGGTGCAGAGTCACCATAATGTTTATCAAGCTTCTCTTTAGTCTCCTCAGGCGTTTTGCCTTTCATAAAGTAGTGTTTAATCAACACACGAAATTCTTTTTCGTCCATTTTTTGAAAATCACTCGACTTCCTCGATTCAAACGAATGCCAAACACAAAGAAATAGACCGATCTGGCTGAAACTTGGTGTGTGTTCTTCCAAGAGATGCTACTAACTAAACATAACCTCGATACGCGCCAGTGGTGCTATCTCTCTGACTTTGCACGGACTTTTCAAACGACCCTCGTATTATCTATTATTCCTGCAATTTATTTGTGTAACTACAGGTAAAATTTGATTTACTTTTCTGAAAATTAATCTACAAAATATAACCCCTTGTAGGTAACATGTAAGTTTACATAAAATACAGATATATCTTTATCTATTATATTAAGTACCCAACCAAGACTTTTCAAGTTCACCTGGCAATTTTCCAGCTACTACCCTAGGACAACAAAATTCATTGCACTCGCATCACTGTTCAACAAGTTGTCAACTAAAATTTTCTTTCTTAAGTAATGTAGAAAATGGAGTCCACAGTAATCTGGAGGCACTTAAATGTTAAGCTAAATTCAAGGGAAGACAATGAAAATATAATTATTTAGTTAAGCCTGGGTTTTATACACCGAAAGAATTTTCTGCCGTCGTTTTAAATGTGGAAAATAGGAAGACAGAAATAGAAGAAAATTCACGTAATTAAAAGAGAAAAGCTAAAAGTGCGGAAACAGTAAAACAGTAAAGTTAAAAAGTCATTAAAGTTTAAGAAAAGATACAAAAAACCAATGAAATAGTACAAACTAAGTGAAGTGGAAATCCATTACAAAGACAAAGAAGATTTTTCTCACAAAGTGTATAACAAAAATATAAAATAAACAAACTTTAATTTAAGAAAAATACCACATTTTCCCGTCTTAAATTTCTTTTAAATTTTTCTAAAGAACAATTAAAAAAAAAACAAGATAATTTTATACACTCATTAAAAAGTGCTTAATTATTTGGGAAATCTCTCAGCAAGTGTTGAGCTTGAATAATAAAGGATCGGAGGGAGCTTCGTCCGGGGGACTTCTTCTTTAAAATAAAACAAACGACCGAAAAAAAAGTTGGTATTTTTTTTTAACCAATCAAAAGAAACTTAAGTAATCAGTTGTTCCAGATGAATGAAAACCATGGAGTAAAGTTTACCATAGAAAATAAATTGTGGAGAAAAAAAATATGAATGAAGCGATCTGTGGAAATAATGAAAATTAATGAAAAACTTCTTCTTCTTCTACGTGGTGGTGAGTTGTTTTATCGACCGTTAGGAACATCGCTCTCATTTACTAACTTTTTTTTTTGTTTTGCTGCAAAACTTTATTAACAGTCAGATCTTGAGGGGAAGAGGAGTCTGTATTGATGTACATCAACTGTAATAAACAGTCTGACAAAGGTTTTTTTTCAGAGAATATGTTGAATATAGTCCAAAATTAGACAAAAGAAAGATTAGTTATGTCAGCTTATCAGCCTCGTTATCTAAATCTGGAGTTAAACCAAAAAGCGATCTAGAACGTTTATTGTGGATCCTAAAAGAGCACTATTCCAGTACTCTCTGGCAGACTGTCGTATGACAAACACGTGCCGCAACCCCCTCAACTCCGTGAAAGAGTAAAGGAAAAAAACGACCCGATTTGTGGAAGAACCAGTCATGGTTTCTCTATCAAGACAGCGCGCCGTCTCACACTGCATTGTCTGTCACAAGACTTTTCCAGCCAAGTACGTACAACATCCCAGTTTTAGGCCTCATCCGCCTTATTCGCCTGACCTGGCCCCATGTGACTTTTATCTGTTCCCTAAAGTCAAATCTGCATTAAAAGGATCACGATTTCACAGTCCGTTGAAGCTGTGAAAGAAAAAGCGGCACGCGCCATGCAGAAGCTCACAGAAAAAAGACTTCCAGCACGGTTTCGAACAATGGTAAATTCGCATGGAGCGTTGTAGGGATAGGGGAGAGGTGTATATTGAAGGTGATAATGACTAAATATGTATAAATTTAAGATAAAATGTTTTATAGCAATAGTCTCGTTATTTAATAGCCACATCTCAGACACGATTCAATAAAGACTATTACTACTACTTCATTTCTAATTAAGTATAGTAAAGTCATAAATCTTAGAAAAAAACACTCGAAATCCGTTTTCTCAGAACAATAATCCAACGAAAAGTGATTTTTTATCCAGATTTATAATAGATATACTGGATAATAGATAGATAATACGGAGGGACATTACACGTTAGATTATCCATCTCCACCTTAAGAGTTTATTGACAGTCACTTAGTCACAGCTGCTTCTCCAGTCCTACTTAATGACGATTACACCTAGCCGTCCAGAGAGCGCGTTCTTCTGCAACCAGCCAACCTATCAACCATCCAATTACTACTTTACACACTGACTCCAATACGTTAATTGTCGTGGTTTCATCTAAGTGTAACGCCAATCCACAAAACAGTAGTAACGTCAGATTAAGGATAGTACAGAACAGTAAATATTATTCACAGGTTTGAATTTAATTCGGACGAAATTGGAATTTGTTGTAGTCCTTGAATATTAGACTTTAAAATAAGACTGAATGCCTAAAATTATAGTAATAATTGTATGGATTATTTATTATTGACCTGCCAAATTAATCATTACTTCAACAATCTATTTCCTTAATTACAGTAAATTTTCTACCTGTCCAAAAAATCCTAACAAGCCATCTCTAAATTGCAAAGCATAAGTTCTCTCAGTCTTCTGTTAGTTCGTCACAAGGCGTCTGCCCTACGATCATACGAATAACGGCTTGATCTTGTGTGCGAATAATATGTTAACCCGTGGGGTTATTACTACACGAGCACGCTGGCTTGCAGTTTCTTCCTACAAGTTCCTGTGAACTTTGCAGCTGCATTTAGGAGGCACTATACAATGCCATACAAAAAAAAAAGGAGCACCTAACCGGGCCAAATGATTGCCTACCTCACAACCTAAACATCCGGGTACACAAACGAGAAATCCCTTATTCTCACTACAAAAACTTTTACCCAATTTCCCTCAATAAAATACATTCTACGTAAATGTATTATCTATCACTCTTACAAAATGATAAATTAACGTGTTTGTAGTAAATGTTTAACAAAGTCAAGGCAAATCTAATAAAACTGTAAAATCTACTCAATCAAATGACGACCCAGATTTTTCTTTTTAAAAAAAAAAATTAGTGGAAGATAAAGTCAAAAATAAATAGATAAAATAATAGATAATAAATAAATTAAAGAAAAGATGTTACGATAAAACACATCCAAATTACATTAACTACCAAAATAACTTAATAATACAGTAAAAAGATAGGAATTTCCAACCAACGTAATCACGATTTTATCGTAATTATTAGTACAATGAAAATTCCAAATCTCTATATTTTATTATTTTCAAGAAATAAATAATTGATAGCTTTCTTTTAAAAAGATTTATTATTAGATAGATTGCAATATTCATTTCATTAAAATTAAGTTTTATAAATTCTTTTATGAATTTATTTGTTCATTTTGGATGTATTATTTTTTATTATTAAAAACTACAATGGGGATTATATATTATTACAGTGCGTATATTTCAAGTTTATTAAACAGTAAGTTAGAAGCTTGTAGAAGAGATTAGAGGCGAACACGCAGTACAAAAATAATACAACTGGAGAATTCTACACTGTTCTTAATTTATTCTGAGAGCTTTATTACCAGCAGTTTCGCTCTCAATGAATTTAAACGCATAACCTCTAGAAATGGGAACTTTTCTTTATTAACTTGCATTCTTATTAATACATAAATGATTATTATTAGGAGTTTACTAAAATATACATTTTCTTTATTAAAAGTTAGTTAGTTTTCCCAAATAAATGTTTCAGAAGTCTAATGTATAGAAAATAATCAACTTATTCTGTTGTAGTGCATTTAGCATCATTTTTTGGGTGACTGATTCATTAATGCAAAATAAAAGAAAAGTTATTGCCAATTTCAGACATTAATTTATTTATTTGTTTGCCAAGCTTTGGTATTCAGGTCATCTTCAGGGTTGTGGAAGATAATTTACTGTACCAAAAATTAGTAGACACAATATCAGAATATCAGGAACCGCAAACAAGAAGATTTTTAAAAGAGATCATAGTCCATATTGAAAAGAGTCCATATTAAAAAGAGTCCACATTAAAAAGAGTCACATTAAAAAGAGTCTACATTAAAAAGAGTCCATATTAAAAAGAGTCCATATTAAAAAGAGTCCACATTAAAAAGAGTCCATATTAAAAAGAGTCGCACATTAAAAGAGTCCATATTAAAAAAAGTCCAAATTAAAAAGAGTCCATATTAAAAAAAGTCCATATTAAAAAAAGTCCAAATTAAAAAGAGTCCGTATTAAAAAAAGTCCATATTAAAAAGAGTTCCAAACAGTGTGGACATAACTGCTTGCATAAAGCTTGGCAAAAATTAAGACTGATAATTGTTCATAACCTTTACTTCCTTATTTTGACATGTTTTTGTGTATAGAAGTCATTTCGGAATTACTTATTACGATTACTCTTTATAAATTCAATTTTTTTGGATCAGTATTAGTTTTGGGAGAATTTCAATGACAGTGCTTGTTCAAGTTACTCTAATTTTTTCTTTTGTATTAACAATAAACACACCCTTAAGGTTATTAAAATCAAAATGTCAATAGCGAGTTATTGGGTACATGACAATTCAAAACTATAGAGAGAGTCACGTTATTGGGTACATCACAATTCAAAACTATAGAGAGAGTCACGTTATTGGGTACATCACAATTCAAAACTACAGAGAGAGCCACGTGAGTGTGATAGACCACCAATTTTCACTTTTTTTGGCATGGTTTTTGGCTCTGCTTGCCAAATATAAATCGCAATGTACAATTTTTTTCCAAATAAAAATGTACAAAGTGAAATGTTTCCAACAAGAAGTAACACATTAAAACGTGTGTTTAAATAAAAGGAGATCAAGATGGGATGCTGCCCTGTTTATGTCAGTTGAGATGAGTGTTTAAATTAAAATGAAAGTAAGTAATGTAAGATAAACAAGTCACTTTTTCCCATGCTAAATGAATTAAGTGTTTTTATAAATCTTTTTTCCCTTTTAGCACATATCTCTTCCTCGGCTGGCATCGCCCACATTACTTTATATTTTCCGTCTGTTTAATTAATAAAAACAGCTTTTTAATTCATTAATTTCCAGACGAGAGAGCATTAATATTTTATTAGATCTTGTTTAAATAATAATCAAATGAAAGAGAATAAAGAGTTGTTATTAATTAAGAATATAACAAATTTAGTTAGTACTTCTCGTTTTATAGCTGCTCGTATCCTGTGAACTTACACCAGAAGTAGGAGTATTATCAAATCTGGCTCCCGCTTGGGAAAATAAAATTCTCAAACGAAAAAAGAATAAATCGCAAATATGACCATTTCTACAAATTACAGAGGCCAAAATTTGGGCCAATATCTTGATTTTTTTTTTTTTTTTTAATAATTCTTGCAAATAGTTCCAAGGTGTTTAAAGATAGCAATCCAAAAAAATAGTTAAGATGAGTTAAAATACATTGTTTTTCTATTCTTGGCCTTGAGAATAGGCGGTTTTTTCGTTTGGGGATGGGGACTTTTTCACATTTTCAGCAGATTTTTTTTCACTTTTAGGTTGATTTGTGTTTGCGTGAGATTTGTGGATTTAGTTTGGCTATTAGGTTAATAGCACGGCGTGCAAAGCTAAGAAGTATTGTAAAATCAAATATAGATTGCGAATTTACGCTCAACCAAGCGGCGTGTGAGTTAGCTACTCTGGTGCTATTAGCAAACGACGGAAGTTTTACAGCGGATGTTCAAAAGTAAAAAGAAACTCTTCGAAGAGGTATAATTCTTTGAGGCCAAGAGTGCATGAATGTGTAGGTGTTGGAAGCGTATTAAATTAATATAATAATCACAAGATTTAGGTATATGTATTTCAAAAACAATAAATAAGCAATCACTAATAATTTACAAAAATATTTCTGAAGTAAAATATTGTAGAGAGATTTTTTGGGGAATAAATGGATGAGACGTAAGTAAAGTGTAAACGTTTGTTACATGTTCTCTACAGAAGAAGACTCTTCAGATACATGTTCTCTACAGAAGAAGACTCTTCAGATACATGTTCTCTACTGAAGAAGACTCTTCAGATAAATGTTCTCTACAGAAGAAGACTCTTCAGATACTTGTTCTTTATAGAAGAAGACTCTTCAGATACTTGTTCTCTACAAAAGAAGACTCTTCAGATATATGTTCTGTACCGAAGAAGGCTCTTCAGATAAATGTTCTCTACAGAAGAAGACTCTTCAGATACATGTTCTCTACTGAAGAAGACTCTTCATATACATGTTCTCTATAGAAGAAGACACTTCAGATACCTGTTCTCTACAGAAGAAAACTCTTCATATACATGTTCTCTATAGAAGAAGACACTTCAGGTACAAGTTCTCCACTGAACAGACAAGCCTTCAGTTACATGGTCTCTGCAGACAAGACCATATGGTATACTCTGATCGTTTCTAACGCTACAGATATCACCAGCCATTTATATTTTTCTGTCCCGAGAACCACTAAATTTTCGAAATCGTTATGATTACAGTAAGTCGTGTGAGTGGTCAAGACTTTTCCCCCAAACTTACTCTCCTTTCTTGATTGCCATTTTTATTTAAAATAACGATATGTAGAATTATTATAATATAATCGATATGTCAAATAATATATGGATGTTAACATAATAATAATCTGGCTGTGGTGGAGAGGGGGAAGTGGATGTTTGGAATGTAATCCATACATGAATGGGGCTAGATTGCCAGTTTTGCAATTCTAACTAACTATAAGCCTGTATGGGGATGTGTCAATTGTCAATTCTGATTACAGATGATGGTAATTTACATCCAATGACTAGGGGTATTGTGACAGACAAACGGGTTAATGATTTTACATTTATTATTATTGCATTGCCAATAACATATTGGCAAACTGATATAGCAATTTTAGGGATTAGCAGGACTTATTATTGTCTATAATAAATGATACTTAATCATAGAGAATAAATCTATTCGGGTTAGTATTTAGCTTTAGTCGTCACGAGTTTTCTGAGCTTTTGCTTACAGCTAAATGTTTGCTAATGGATCCTTCTGTCAAGAGAGAACACTTTTCGGAGACCGGCAGTGCAATTAAAAAAGTTTCGGGCACCAAAAATGTTGACGTAGCTTAAATTAAAAGACAAAATAAATGAATAAATAAAATGAAAATTGTGATGTAAGATATGTTTAAAAAAAATGCATAAAGGCTATCTGCTTAGTGGATTACTAGCTGCCTAGGCTTAATCAGTAATAAAATAAGAAACTATTTTGCCTAGTCTGATATTAGCTGCCTCGACAATAACTATTTCCTCTTAATACAGCCATTTGCTTGTAGTACATAATCATTTTATATAATATTAATTTAGAAGTTAAAACAAAGAAATGAAACAATATTTCATATAAATGTCGTTTGTTCTATTGTGCTGAATGCGGTAACTATAGGCAACTTCCTGAACTTACTATATATGTAACTTTGACGGTAGGTAACTTTTGTTCCTAACATTATGAAATAACTGGAAATAAATCGAGTAGAACAATATGGACGATATCTCCTGTATTACTTCTCTGGACCTAACTTTAAAGATGACCTAGATTTAGTCACACGTAGGAGGACTCTATGGTAACTTCTAATTCAGACAACTACTACCATGGAAACCATTACGACATACTATACAAGCTGTTAAGTACCTTATTTACTTCTTTTATTGCATCTATTGCATTTGTACTTCATAAAGACTTACTTTTATTTAACTTACGGCGTTTAATATCTGAGAACAATGGGTACCCGGTATCTTTTTAGTGCTCTGCTGGCTTCTGGACATTCTCTCGTTAAGTTCGATCTCGTAGTCTACTTACGTTAAGTACCTAGGCCAAACTTTGGACAAGATTTTCACTACACACGTTAAGGACAAAGTAAACTCAGGCAAACTGGACTAGTAAGACTATTATTTCCCCTACTCTCACTTGATTCCAAAATGACTGTGACCAACAAACTCCTTCTTTGGTCATTAGGCCGATGTTGCTCTCCGCCTGGAGTCCTGACTTGTAGTAGCAACATCAAGAAACTCCAGGAGAACACAGAAAAAATTTCTCTGACTCTCCACGACGCACTAGAATTGACTCACTCCACGAGACTTGCATCCATAATCCCCGTACACTCCTATAACCAAAATCTTCTGCTGAAACTCCTCTCCATCCTAGACTGTCATCCTAATCCACTCTACCGCAACATAGCCTCCTACAGATCCTTCTATTCCTTACAGGACACAAAAGACTAAAACATATCCTTCTCTAACTTTCTACACTAGCTGTAGGTTTTTCCGTGCATTCTTACCAGTAATTGTTATAGAAGTTACAATGTTCTGTACATTGACACTTCGTGTATTTATTTTTTTGGTACATATTTATAATATAATAAAGATTTATTATTCTACTCTCTCGTTACAGTCACACGGCTGTAAGAGGCTCATGGGGAAGATAAAATTTTAAAGGCCGACATCTGAATTGAATCCCTGAATCCAAAATGAAATCCAGGGCATAAACCTCTAAGGTAATCTCTCGACTAATGCATACTAATCTTACTACACATCCATTACCGGTACAGATAATAGGCCTAGTCCATTTAAACCGCTTATTACCTTCCTTTATTTTACGTGTGGTGATGCATGATGACTTTTGGTACCAAATTGAAGCAACATAACTTTTACAATGATTTAATAATTCATTTTAAATGATTTACAGACGAACCTCTCAATAACGGACACTGGGGGAAGATGTTAACCAGTTCTTAGCTTTAGATTATGTTTTGATATTTTTTGGTTAATGCCTTGAAAAATATAAGGTATAGTAAGATATAAATAGCATAATTTTATGTTCGGTTGATTTAAATTAATGAACTAAGAATTTATTTACTTTATTATTATTTTTCCATTAGTACGACATTTCTGTTCTGTTTGTGTTTATCTTATATCTGATCATTTGATTCTTTGCTTATTCTTTAAACATGAAATTATTATATTGTATATTGTAATTATATTTGTAAAACTGCCATCAAAGGGGGCTGACGACAACGCCACACAGCCTGAATGTTAGGTTATAGTCTAGGAAGGTTTAGCGTCATTTGAGAGTGTTTACGTTAGTGTTTTACAGTGTTTAACGACGGTGAAATATAACTAGTAATTCAATTATTCTTTACAGAATAATAAAATCTGTTTCGAAAACCGTCTTACATATTCTGTTTTATATTGTAATTGAATGGGTCAACTACTTGCTATGAGTGTACACTCTAAAAGCTATAAAAATATTATTATTATTACACTGGCGGAGGAAAGCAAAGTGGCCGCTGTTTGGAGGTGATCGTTAGAAGGAGGTTGGCAAGTTTCGTAATGAAAAAATATGGATTTTTTTTTCCAAACATCTATTTAAAAATTGTTTATTATTAATAGATTTAAAAACGTACATAATTGCATAATTATTGCAGCTATATGATATGCATCAAGTTTTTCTTCATTATCCAAAAAATTTATCAAAAAACTTGTTAAGCACTTTCGTTTGAGAGACATATCGGAAAAAATAATATTGTTCGTCCAAAGTAATATTGAAAAATGATTAAATTGGTACAAGATGTATGGAGCTTATATAGGAAACTTTAGGAAAAACTAAAAAAAAAAAAAAAAAGCAGAAAAACTTGAGAGGGGATAATTATTTTGATCACCGCGTCAAGCGAACTTTTAATAATAAGGTGGTCGTTGGTGGGAGGTGAAACATATAATCCGTTCCCAAAAATCAATGTCCGCGGTCGCTATGTAGAGTGTACGTTAGAAGGAGGTTCTTTTATATAGAAAGTGTATAGGGGTAAAACGGTCCTTAAAAGGAGGTGGTCGCTAGTGAGAGTGTCCTTTATGGGAGGAGTCTCGACTGTATTTTTTTTTTTCTATTTTTTTGTTTTTTAAAGTATTATTTATTTTGATGTATTTATTAGGTAGCGCTTTTTCTTTTCTATTTAATAATATATTACTCAAAAATATTTGAATTAATTCCTTAGTAAAGGCTGTAGAACGCAATAAATCTGCGGTAAAGCTTGTAAATAAAGTAGTTTTTAAAATTATGGCCGCCTCTCAATAAAAGACAAACACGTAGTACAGTTTTACTTAATGTCTACGCCGCAAAACTACTAAGTTATGTTGCCAAAACATTTTCAGTAACTTCTGTAAATAATCAGGAATGTTAAACAACAACATTTTTGTAAAAGACATGATAATGATAATAAAAGAGTTTCTTCTGTAATAGCAATAAATTATCCATCTAATTATTAGAAAAACAATATCTGCAGGCCATAATTAAGAGTAAACGAGCAATAAAACTTATGGATACCTGTGGTAAATAGCGCCATTTTAAAGTGAAAAGTTACTAACGGCCTAAAAGCTAGGATTTACTCCGTTTGGAAATTGCATCTCATTATTTAATAAAATCTACGCGTAGAGGAGAATGGAATGAAGGATTGGCTGAACGAGGATGGTAAACAATGGCGCTATAATGAGCTGGTGAACATAATTGCATTGTAGACGGTGAACAGACCAGTCACTAACATATTCACCCAATTTATACGTATTAGTGTTATTCGGGCAAACAAGATCCTCTTGTTATTCCAAATGATTTTAATTACTACAAATAGCTATTTTCGAATGTATTCGGGTTAACAACACTCTCACTCCTGGTACGTATTTTAAAACTGGACCAATCTGTTAGCAATTTTATTAGCAAAATTAATTGTTGCAACTATCTTTTCTAAATTAACACGAAATAATGTTCATAATTTTTGTGACATTTTATGCAAATGAAATAATTATTTCTGCTTTTTACTTCCTCATGGTATTCTGAATATAAACTATCGTTAATGAATTTGAGATCGAAATATTCGTGCTGTATATTTATTCAAGAAAATGTCTATTAATCTCAATCGATCTTAAACTGTAAAACGTTAAAATCTTCTTTTCTTTTTTTTTTTCACTTTATTTGTATATTTACAACTGCAACAATTGTTGCATCAAGTAAATTTGATCTTACAGGTTCAGTTCACTTGGAATGTCATGGTTAGAGCAAACACCCACTGGTGAAACTATCTCTAGGCCACTTCCGTTTCACTCGACGAGAAGAATAGTCGGGAAGGTGAGGAGAGGAGAGTTGTTGGACAAGAGGATTAGGATGGAGAGCTAGGAGGCTGTGAAAGTTGCGGTAGCGAGACTTTATTAGGTCAGTGACGAAAGGGATGTGAAGATCAGTGTATATTGTAAAGTTAGAAATGTAGTAAGGAGCATTCAGGATTTTCCGCAGGATTTTAGACTGTAGTGTCTGCAGGCGTTTTGGAGTTAGAGGGTTTGGTTGAGCCTCACACTTCTGCTTCGTATGTCCATATGGGTATTAACAGAGTCTTGTAAATTGTCAGTTTGTGATTTAAGGCGAGTTTGGATCTGCGGTCAAGTAGTCTAGTAAGTAGCTTGTAGCGTCTGTTCACGTCTTGTAGTTTTAGTCGAGTATGTAGGTTACCCAGGTGAGTCTCTTGTCAATGTACAGTCCTAAGTATCGTACTACGTCAGCTGGAGGAATCGTTACACCGTTCAGTTGAACTGGTGGACTCGCCAGATTTACGTAAAGCAAACGTAATGTGCACTGATTTTTGCTCATTAATTTTTATTTTCCATTTTCGGAACCAGGTTTCGAGAAGATTTAAATGGATTTGAATGTTCTGGCTTGGACCGGATCGGAGTGGGATGAAAGAATTGCAGTATCGTCAGCGAATGTTGAAACTATTATATTTTGGGATAGAGGTAAGTCAGCAGAATATATATTAGAAAAAGGAAAGGGCCTAGAACGCTTCCTTGAGGGATTCAAGCTTTTATGGGTATGAAGGACGAGAGGGCCTGTCCTTGACGAACGCGGCAGTACCGATACGTTAAAATCTAAATTTAAGTTTAATCTTTGTGTAGCTGTTACACCAACAATCGTGTGGCAGGTGTCCAATCGTGTTCTTTAGGAACCTAATAATCAATCCTAAAGCTGACGAATTAAAACCACCCAATTTTGCTAGAATAATTTCTTTCATTTTTGGTAATCAGCAGGAGTAAATTTTGAAAGAGATGAGTGTAATATTACTCGTACATGGGAACAAGCGGCTCACGTATCAAGTAGAGCGCAGAAATCCCTTCCAATGTAACATTATTTGACAAAAGATTCAGACAAAAACCATACGCAGAGTTGAAAATTACTGGCGTTATTTGTGTCACATTACGCTGTTAAATTAACAAGGATAAACCATTTATACGTACATATGTACATTAATTAAAGAGCGGAATGTAAATTAGATTTAATATTTAATATCCCAAATACAATACTTAATCTAACTTTGGCGTCCTAATTCATTTAATATTAATATTAAGTTATTTCGTAATTTCGTTAAATTATTAATGATCTTATGTCGGGTGTGAGTTTGATCTGTTTTTGTTTTTACTTGTTCTTATTGCTCTTGGAAGAAGTCTCTTCAGATTTTGGAAACTGGTCATACCAGAGCCATTTTGGCCAATTAAAGCAGGATATTTTCATATTGCGGTAACACCCACAATTAGGGGATGAAACAAGTAAAAAATACGGAAAGAAAACTATCACCGATTGGCTACAATATTATCTACATTAAATACTCTAATTCAGGGGACGGCAATCTATTTCAAGTGGAGAGCCATTTCTCCTTAAATAATTTTAATAAATCTTACCAAGAGTCACAAGGATGATAGAGTAAAAACCTCTGAAGATCAATGATATTCACAAATTATTATTTTATGACATTCAATAACGTTTAAATGTTTTATATATTTATTTTCACATATTGCAAAGTAAATAAACTTTTTAATAACTAAACCTGTGTTTGAATGAAAATGGCGGCAGTCCTATATATTACGTACTGCATTTTAATATAATTCTATTCAATTTCAGACAGGTCAAGAGACAGGCTGAAGAGCAACAAAACTTGGACAAAAGAGCCGCATGCGGCTCGCGAGCCGCGGGTTGCCGACCCCTGCTCTAGTTGATAATCAGTTCTCTCGCTACAACTCCCTTACTTCCGGCTATCCCTTCAAACTCTTGCAAAACTTGGAACTTCATCAAATCTATTTCGCATTAACATTATATAATGAGGAAATTATAACCATAGAAGAGGGGCGAGTGTTGGTCTAGTGGTCAAGAACGTGGCTTTGTAAGTGGGAGATCCCCAGTTCAAATCCCGCGTATCACTACTTTTTATTTGTTAGAAAAAATTGTTTATAGTAAAGTATGAGCTTCCGCCCCGTCCACAACATCTAATTGGTAGTTAGACGTTAAGCCTCGCCTGCCAAAAATAGGCTTTAACAAAGACATAGTACTAAGAGAAAATCTATTAAATGGGCAACTCATACATATATGTATATTTATTTACTTTTTTTGCGTTTATTTGTGCTACAATCAGCGCGTTAGCGCTATAAGTATCAATGATAACGGAGTAACAAATGAAGTAAACCCCAGTGGTAACACTCCAAAACATTAGACTGTTAGTTACTCTCTTCACTTGAGAGGAGATCACGAGGCCACTGTGTTTTAAGACGTCTTGTCCGGGTTATCAGGTAGAGTTCTTGAAGAAAGATTTTTAGCTAGAGGATTTATATGAGCTTGCAGGTTATAATGAAGTTTTCTGTATCTTGGTTTGGCGATTTGAGTGACAAAAAGAATGTTAAGATCAGTGTGTATAGTCCAGGTTGGAGACTTAAAATGGAGCGTGTACAATAGTTCGAAGTATTTTAGATTGAAGGGACTGAATCCTTTGGAGATTGGAGCGTTTGGTTGAACCCCACAGCTCTATTCCATACGTCCAGATGGGTTTCAAAATAGAAGTATAAATCAGTCTTTTGTTGTCCAAGGAGAGTTTTGATCTATCGTCAAGAGTCTTTTAAGTAGTCGATAACGTCTGTTTAGTTCTGTTCTTTTAAGTCTAGTGTGGGGATTCCAAAAAAGACTGATTTATAACTACTATTTTGAAACCCATCTGGGCGTATGGTCTTCAGTCTAAAACTAGTAGACTTTACTACTGGTAAAGGTGTTAGGTTATAGAAGACTGGAGGAAGAGCAATGCGATGAACAGTGAAGGTGATGTTTCTAAATAGAAAGTACTTCTTTTATATTAGTTAATATTTAAAACATAACTTATTAAATATGCCTGAATACACATGAAAGTAATGAATAATCAGTGAAATCGGTCATCGTAACAAAGGTTTTTGCAAGTTTAAACCTGTAAACTACAAGTCTGAACAATGGACTTAACGTAATTACAACTAGAAAGGAAACTTAAGGTAACTGTCAACAGGAGGAGAACTCGGCTTTGCCGACAGACAGACAAACCTTTCTAATGGAATTCATCTTCTTTTAAATACATTAATTTCATTAGTCATTTGTGTTATTCAGGATTTTGATGGAAATGCAAATCTAACCACAATTTCCTTTATTAGGTTAAGAAAATCAAAGAAATTGAATTTATAAGCCACTTGCAGTAGAAGTAAGTCAACTTTTAAGTGGCTAATATTCTGTAATATTCATTGTATTTTAAAAATTCTAACTTTGACAAAATTTTTCTAGTTAATTTTTTTAAAAAAACTATTCCACAAGATTTGAAGCCACAGCTTCCAATAAAATAGATTTCCTAAGCCGGAAGTGGTTCAAGGGCTGACTGCACATAATGGAGTGACAATATCCGGTTATTTCTCTCGCTCAATTCTGTCAAAAATATACTGACATGGTGAACCAATCAAAACACTTGCCACACTAATTAAGGATAAGGAAAAATTATTTTCTGTCTCACTTTTCACTCTCCTGAATCTTGTTTTAAAAAAAAATATTACCGAGATGAGAGCCGTGACTTAAGTGATTTCATCGCTACTAATTAAAAATAACGGTGAACACTTAGCAGACGATGACTGTAAGTTACGTGCAAGAATGCATCAGCGGTTTACAAGGATTTTTAAGTGTTGCAAACAACACTGAAATCACATTTCTATACCGTTTGGTTGGCATATAGACACGTATTAGACATATAAACTGACAGATAGCGAACCAATAACTTTTCTGTTATGTATTCTCTCAACAGTTAATGTTTCTGAGAATGGAATACTTTATTGTCTTTAAGATTTCCATCAAATAGTTTGCAAAATATCTTACTTATTACATTGACAATGCAAATTTGAAAAACCAAACGATTATCAGTCAACATTTTTAAACACATTGTTTACGGTGTGAATATAATTTTTGGAAGACAAATTTTACATTTAGAATAGATTTACAAAAAAGTTTAATTTTTTCCTCACACCAGGGGTCGGCAACCTATTTCAAGTAGAGACCCATTTTTTCTTAAATAATTTTAATAAATCTCCTTACCAAGAGCCGCAAGGATGATATTGTAAAAAACTCTGTAGATCATTTGTATTCACAAATAATTATTTTATGATTTCAATAACATTTAAATGTTTTAAAACTGTCCGGTAGGACATTGGTAAAAGCGTTGACCATCAAAAACTGCACGAAAAAGCGTAACGTTGAAAAACACCCAACTTTGACAATTTTATATATTTATTTTCCACATATGAGGGTCGTTTGAAAAGTCCGTGCACCACCAAAGAGAGATAGCACCACTGGCGCGTATCGAGGTTATGTTTAGTTAGTAGCATCTCTTGGAAGAACACACACCAAGTTTCAGCCAGATCCGTCTATTTCTTTGTGTTTGGCATTCGTTTGAATCGAGGAAGTCGAGTGATTTTCAAAAAATGGACGAAAAAGAATTTCGTGTGTTGATTAAACACTACTTTATGAAAGGCAAAATGCCTCAGGAGACTAAAGAGAAGCTTGATAAACATTATGGTGACTCTGCACCTTCGATTAGAACAGTTTATAAGTGGTTTCAAAATTTTCGCATATGGGCACAAGTGACACTGAACGTTCTGGACGCCCTGTTGAGGTTACTACTCCAGAAATAATTGACAAAATCCATGATATGGTGATGGATGACAGAAGAGTGAAGGTGCGTGAGATTGCTAGTGCTGTGGGCATCTCGAATGAACGGGTACATATATTTTGCATCAACATTTGGACATGACAAAGCTATCCGCAAGACTCTTGACCAAAAACGAAATCGTGTGAAGTGTTGCAAGGACGGTTTGCAGCTGTTCCAGAAGAATCCGCAGGACTTTAAGCGTCGTTTCGTCACTGTGGATGAAACATGGATACATCACTACACTCCTGAGACCAAAGAACAATCTAAACAATGGGTTACCAAGGGGGAATCTGCGCCAAAAAAGGCGAAGACCGTTCCTTCGGCCGGAAAGATTATGGCGACTGTCTTTTGGGATTCGCAAGGAATAATCCTCATCGACTATCTGGAAAAGGGTAAAACTATTACAGGTGCATATTATTCATCGTTATTGGACCGTTTGAAAAACGAGCTGCAAGAAAAACGCCCACGATTGGCCCACAAAAAAGTCCTTTTCCATCACGACAACGCACCAGCTCACACCTCAGCAGTAGTGATCGCAAAATTAATGGAAATAGGGTTCCAACTCGTTTCACATCCCCCCTATTCTCCAGACTTGGCTCCCTCGGACTACTATTTGTTCCCCAATATGAAGAAATGGCTGGCGGGAAAAAGATTTAATTCAAACGAGGAGGTGATTGCAGAAACGAATGGCTATTTTTCAGACTTGGACAAATCCTATTATTCGGAAGGGATCAACAAACTAGAGCAGCGTTAGACGAAGTGTATAAGCCTAAAAGGAGACTATGTTCAAAAATAAAAAAGGTTTACCCCAAAAAATTAAGTAGTTTTTATTTTTGCACGGACTTTTCAAACGACCCTCGTATTGCAAAGTAAATAAAACGAATAAATAATAACTAAACCTGTATTTGAATGAAAATGGCGGCAGTCCTATATATTACGTACATTATTTTAAAATAATTCTATTCAATTTCAAACCTATCACATTTAAAATTCTTTTTGGAAAAATATCTTTAATAAATGAAATTTTCATTTGTTTCAATAAAATTGAAATATACAATTTATTTTGGACAGGCTGAAGAGCCACAAAATTTGGATAAAATAGCCGCGGGTTGCCGATCCCTGCCTTACACCAATTCGTCCCTCCAGTCATGCGCGTTCTTGCCAAAATATTTCGAAACATCTGTAGGACAAATATAAATAGGACTGGTGATTATATCCTCTAGCCTGAGGAGTACACAAATGAGAACTCGTCACACATATACTATGCTAGTATTCCTGGAGATGATAATCATGAATCCAGCAGTAAGTATCCTGGAAACAAGCCGTAAATACGGGCTCAGAGGTGTATGGCGACTAATAATCCTTCTCTTCCTATATTAATGTTTCACTTAGTTGAACAAATTATTTACTGGCAGTATCTGTGAAGCTAGATTTGCAACTAGCCGTGTTCTGAGGAGTAACAGTCGTTATTATTGGCCGGTTCCAAATCAAAAACTTTTTCTAAGTCCAAAACCGGTCAGGGATACTCATAAAAACCAGAGCAATATGGACCTAATTCACATTTTCAAATCTGACTTAATAAAAGGGATTGTAAAACCAGGCCTTGAGAAAGAAAAAAATCTCGTGAGATCACAATAAGCCTGATTGTTTAGCCTTTTGCGGAGAGTTCTGCAACGGAAACTGATTAAATTAGAATCTATTGCACACTAAAATCGAATGGCAAACGGAAGTTCTGATATAATCAAAATTATAATAACCTAAAACATTCAAATCCTACAAATTTACTAATTTTAAGAGGATAATACAGAATGATCTCTATATAATGGGAGTACAAAAAAGGCTGGCTTCAATTTTACTCAGATTCAGCGAGTTTACAGCTTGTGTCACTATTGAACTATGGTGACTTAATTAAAAGCAAATGTAATTTAATATAAAAAAAGTTGTTCAAAATGTAAATTAAGTATTTAATACAAAAGTAAAAAACAAAGGAGGTTAAATTAAATTTCCATCAACTAAGTGCTACAGAATTCTAATTTTAGGGTATGGGGCGGGTGCGTTGTTGTGTGTGACGTATAGAGAAAGAGTAGACTGGACCAATTCAAAGAGTGATGGAAGCTGGATTAGGATGTTAATCAACGTGGAGGTATTAGAACAGGAGATGACCTACGGTATATATTGATTAGATTCCAAACTGTAACGGACACATCATGGCTTTGCCCAAAAGATTGCTGCTGTGACCAGGAGATGATCATCAAATAAAACTTAACATTGACGTATGCCTGTGGACCACCCTTCTCACCCCAAAGAGCTGACAGAATTGCTTGAAATGACCAACATGCATCAAAGGATCTTTTATCATCTTTGGCAAGTGAAAGATGAATACACAGCATCTACAGATGAATTTTCGCTTATTAAGTTTGTATAGAAAAAAGTGTATCTCACTTGCTAGCGAACCAATCTTACAACCAATAATAGTATCATCAGATATGAAATATCACTATCGACAAGTTAGATAATCAAGAAGGAATGATATAAAAACGGATGTGGAATGTGACAAATGATAAGTGGATGCAGTTTCACAGCAGTTGACTGAGTAATTTAGCGTCTCTGAAAGTAACTCCTGAAGAGATGCGTAATCTAGCGACCATCCTGAGTGCCCAGCACCAGATTACGGTCCATAACAAGGGTGAGCATTAACCTCCAAGCATTCAAGCTATAACAATTCTTCAGCAGTGTTGAAAATTGTGGTTAGGACACGCATCCCAGACCAACTAAAGCCTCTTGCCCCCTACAGTCTAAGCCTCTAAAAACTTCTTGCAAGAAAAGTTCTTAACACTGCGTTGCCAATGTGTAGTACATTGACTCCATAGTTTATTTTCATCTTTTTTTATATTGATTTCAATTTTGATAATAAAATTTTCATTAAAGGATGAGAAAGAATAGGAATTAAGAACGAAAAACAAATTTTGGCGCTGTCCACAAATTGGCTTTAACATTTCACGCAGAAGGAATTAACTTCAACTTAGGATCGCAGTAATTTCGGTATTTTCTTGTACCCTGATTGACTGCCTTCTGATCAGGGACTTTTTCATTTTTTTAATTACATTCACTATTTTTTCAATTACTGTGCGCTGTTGACACGGATCGGAAATTACCCCAATTCGCTGCAAGTTTTTGCTGCAATTCGGACAGAAAATCAATTCTAGAAAGAGGCTTTTTTTTTGTGCCTTGATACTTTCCATGAAAATTATGTAAATTTATCACATAAGCATTTAGGCAATAATCTGGAGTCAAGTTAATAACAGAAAATCTACTTACTCGTATATTACCAATCGAGAGTCGAAATGATTCGGATACATTTACATGTAATGCCAATTTGGAGTCAAAATGACTCCTATGATTCAATTAAACTAATCTGCTAAAAGAAACTAAGAATTCCACGGTCTTCAGCTAGTGACTATCAAATGGTGAGAGAGTGTGGGGATAGCATATCTAAGAGCATTTCGGGATAGCTATGAGATGTGGGGAAACAGAGACCATTCCTATTTTTATTGGAGTCAAAATGACTTCGGATTGGCAATGCAGTGTTAATCAAATCAGGAAATGGTTTCAAATTTAAGTGGTAGAACTAAGAACACAAATAGATTTACCAAGTTAGCAACAAAGTCGTAGGAGATTCTTCGAAAAAATTATGGATCAATTAAATGAAGTAGAACTGAACATTGACTAATCTCGTCTAAAAGCTTATTTATTAAGTCCATGAATGTAAGCATTACTATACTTACATTACATCGAATCAGTTCCAACTTACAAGCTACTGGTACATTGTAGCTCATAGAAGATTACAACCATTTGTGGGGGGTGAACTTAGAGGAAAGATTTTTGGTAAAGGTAAAGGAAGAAAACAAAAATTTTCTCCAGAAATCATCTTTTCAGTATCAAAGTAAAAGGACTAATTATTTCTAAGGCAAAAATCAAATTAAAGCTCTATTAGATCCAGACAGCATGAAGTCATTCAATTAAAGTAGAAACGCAACTAAAATTACATAATTATCTCAACCTATATGTCAATAAACTTCCGGAAGTGGCTAGAGAATAACACGAACTTATTGTGATTTCCTGTTGACTAGATATCCATTGACCAACAACTATAGGCAAGAAAAATCGTATCAATATTAGATCAGAGCAAATGTTAAATTATGAAAGAGATAGCCAATCAGAGCTGGCTATTTTTATTTATAAAAATGGCTCCCACTAAATCAAGAGTTCCATGTTCTTTCCTAGTAATATTAGATACTTGATAGATAAGTCCTTGAGCTATTTTTATTGGTAATTACTTTAATCCAACTGAGGCGAGTGTTGGTCTAGTGGTCAAGAGTGTGGCTTTCTATGTAGGAAACATGGGTGAAGTACTAAATCAGCCACAGAATTCAGACAATGGACTACAGAAAAAAAATTAAGTCTCTAAAAAGACGAAAGTGACGGGAACATTACTCGGTACAGTGTCGTCTTATCTTTTCTGAGATCTTGGGCTCTTATAGACCAAGAAGAACAAAGAGGCCTCTCCAGGCAACTGAAATACGATTTTAAGACGAACAAGACTATCCAGATGCTTAATAGGAATACCACTTTTAGAACTAGGCTAAAAATAGAGTCCCTTTTAGAAACCAAAGAGCATCTCACAGGATTATACTGAGGACCGAATGGATGAAATCAGGACACTCCAGTAGAGCATTTGAGGCAGGGCTTCAGCAGGCAACTGAGAAGAAGAAAAAGGATAACCTGAGGAAAGCCAAGTAGATTGAGAGTACTGCCAGGACAAAAGCTAAGAACAAATAAGAATGGAATAGGGGCGAGAGTTGGTCTAGTGGTCAAGAGCGAGGCTTTGCAAGTGGGAGATCTCCAGTTCGAATCCCGCGTATGACTACTTTTTATTTGATAGAAAAAAATTGTTTATAGTAAAGAGCTTCCGCCCTCGACCATGACACCTAACTGGTAGTTTGACGTTAAGCCCCGCCTCTTCTGTGATTTTCTCTCTTCTGAAGATATTAGTCAATTCTAGAGATAACATAGGAAGGGTTACCGATGCTGTAGTTAACCTTCTGTGTAGAATTGTCAATTATTGTCTTGTTAATTTCAGTGCATCTAGCGCTGGGTATAACTTCTTCCAAGGAGCTTCTTATAGCTCACTGTCCGGTGACGGATATTGATGTCTTAACGAGAAAACACTGTCAGGAGGCACTAAACAAAACTACAGACGCTAAAGAATTTAACTGTAATCATAAGATTTTATATTACTTTCTTTGACCGTACTACAACAGAAATACGGCTGTGCATATTTTGGATTAGAGTTTTTTTCCAGAAGTAATACCCAAAATTGTGATAAATCACAGGCTACAGCACATTGAAAGATCTAGAACTGCGTAACTTTCAAGATTTCCTCTTTCAGCTCACAATTCGGCGTCAGTCTTATCGATTCGGTGGTGCGCAGTTCACGAAATAGCCCAATGACCTCAGTCAGTCGTTGACGCACTTTAAGTAAAAATAAATACATATATAAATAAAACTCAGGTCAACCACTGTTAGAGAATGTCCAACCATCGGACACATAGAATAAAAGAGAATAATCTGTGAAACGGTACACTTAAAAATGTAGGTTACCTCATCTAAAATACGTACGTCTGACTGTGTCCAATGTCTTTCACACTCATCATAAGTCGAAACGAAAAAAATCAAGTAAATTTATTTATTTTTTTCGTCGATGAAAACAGAATTATAGTGACTAGTGACTAGTGACCTTTCCAAGATAAAGTATTGTAGAACGGAACGGAGTGGAAGTCAAAGTACAAAATATAAAAAGCTGTAGTTAATTTGATAAATATTTTATGGGATTCCGAAATATGAAAAACAGAAAATATTCTTTATAAATATTTTAAAGTGTTTTAATGGAATTTCTTAAAACAAAAACTACTACCTCTTTTTTAATAAATAATTAGAAATTATAATACAATAGTTGTCAATTTTATACATAAACAATTAACTCGTAATAATTAGCTGGATCCAAAATTCCCTTCATTAAATTTATACAAGTGCTAACTGTTCGGCGAATAGCTGAAATAATAATGAGCAAAATTTAAATTGAATTTTCTAGCTAAAAAAAATGAATATTATTCTTCAACTTTCGCTTAAAATACTTTTTACTGAATGTTCGCAGAAAAAAAAAATTGAAATAAAGTATTAATTAATTTTTAATGAATAACCTCTTTAGAATACCTTGAGGGCACTTAACAGATTCAATAATTAGGCTACCTGGGAGAAATATAATGATTACATTTTTTAATGACGGAGAAGATCGCCTACATTCATTAAAGCAATAAGAAAACTATTTTAAATTAGAAAAACGTAGAACCCGGTTTTTTGTTGCGCTTAGGGAAGAAAACGGATATGGATTAGGCAACATAAGATCCAGGGTGTTTTTGAGAAGGATTTAAGAAGGGCTGTTGCAATCAACAACTTCAACACTATACATTGAAAGTCGAGAAATAACAAAGGTACTACTCTATGTTGGAGTTATGGGTATCTATTAAACGGAGCGATAAGATATGTACTAGTACTTTTGGTTATGGAATCTCTACAGCTTTCTGTTTTAGGGAGAGGACACGTTAAGATGACCTGTAGAGGAGAATGGTCAAGATTATTCAGTAGAGCCCATACTGAAATTGAAAGTCGTAAGTTGGAGACGTTCTACTTCTTTCTCTAAAACAGATGTGACGAGAAAGAAATGTGGCTTTTGGGAGGCGTTAAGTTCAAATGTTGGAGGCCGAGACGATTTAGGATCACTATAGGCTCAGGTTCCGGTAATATAAAGTGAATAGATAAGCGCATGTGTTGAGCTATACAAGAAATTGAACTACTTGTGCAGATATGGGTATTTGGTATATCGATATAAGCTGGATGTCAGCTCCTTAAAGTTCAGTGAAGAAGTTGGCTGGTCCACTGCACGTTGTTGAGAAATTCTTGATTAGTTGGTTAAATAATCTGATAACACTGTAAGAATTTTTTGTAAGAGATCTTTTAAGTCAATAAAAAGTTAAGGTGGTAGTTACGTGTTGAAGAACAAGTATCAAAAGTGTCCAATTAATATAATAAATTTGTCAAGAAAGGAACGATCATTGAAATAACTCAGTTCCAGCCATTTTATTTTCCCTATTTCAGTGGCTAGCTAGTTAGCATCATCAGACTCTTCAGCAATAGGTGTAACTTGACTCATTAAAACTAGTTAGAACACGTGACAATATTTAGCTCCCTCCCAGATAAGTTGATTATATACAGGGTGTTCATTTTAAGACGACTCAAATGCATTTCATGCTTAAATGGATAATCTGAGCAAATAATGGTAGAGGAAAAATTTGTTCTTGCAGCATACCTGTATACTGTGCCTTCAAAGGTGCCTCCTCAGATACAGACAGCAGTTGATAACCTCCTGGCCAACCTGGCTTGCGAGCCAGAGGAGGCACCTTTGAAGGCACAGTACATGCTTCACAAGTTGAGTAAAGTGCATTATTTGATAAATTAAGGAATAAGTTTGATCCTTTACACGAAAGAGATATTGATCACTTAAATATGTGGCTGGAGGTTTCCAATTTTTTTGGTAATTAAACGCAACTCTCCCAAAATTACCAAATAATTATTAAACCTTCTTGTTTGTAACAGATGTAAAATTAATTTTTAGCCATTTTGGGAATGCTTGAGAACATCTAAAGCTCATAACATTTGATTTTTCTTAAGAAAAATCACTCGGAAAACTACTTATTTCCCGATATTAAGAAAAATACTAGCTTTACTGCCTTGGCAATATTTTCAGTAGAAAGGGGATGAAAAAATACATAAAATGACCTATTGCGTGCTCTTATTTTTCTTTGATAACAAGTTAAAAAATGGGAATATGATTAATATAAATACCAGATTTTGAAATGGCCTAGCACCTTTAATTTTAAAGATATCGAATTGCGGTTTCCGGTTTCTTTCATAACTTTTTATACTCTTTAAAACTGTGTATATGAAAATGGGAGTCAACAGCAAACCCTAACTTTTGGACGCACGTCTGTCGCGTATGCTGGCAGGAATCTAAAATCAAGTCACATATTCTGAAACTGTAGGTGACGGGCAACAAATTTTTCTCCTACCATTTTTTGCTCAGATCAACCGTTTGAGCATGAAATGCATTTGAGCCGTCTTAAATTTTTTAATTTTTTTTTTTTTGGCGCATCAACAGCTGAGGTTATTAGCGCCCGGAGCTTTTTCCAGTGCACTGCCGGCCTCCGGACAGTGTTCTCTCGTTACAGACAACACTGTCCATCACCGGACAGTGAGCTGTAAGAAGCTCCTAGGAAGAGAAAATCTAAGGGTCAGCTGCTGGATTCGAACACGGGACCTCCGCGTGGGAGTCCAGTATGCTAACCACATAGCTAATCCCTTCCCTATCTGAGCCGTCTTAAAATCATCAACCACATTCAATCTCCACTTTAACTGACGATAACCTTCCGTGAACACTAAAAATCGCTTTAAATACACAAAAGATGAAGCCATAGTGTATTCGGTTTTTAACCCACTGCATGGACGGATCAACCTAAATCCACGTTACATTTACTATTAATTAATTAAACCAATAGTTTTTTTCCCTCCAAAATTAACGATGTTGATAATATTAACGATGATGGCGGCTGTTACCAGATGTGTACGTGGTTAAAGTAGAGAAAACAGGCCGAATATTTTAGTGGTTATTGACAGACTTAAAGCAAGTAATAAATAATTTATTCATATCAGCAAATGATAATAATTATTCTTTGTCAAATGAAACAAAAATAAGAATTATGGAAGGAACATACGAGGTGTGGCTATTAAATAACGAGACTGATGCGCCAAATCCTAACGACCGACAGCTGTGCAGCGTAAAGCCTTCTCTTTCGATTGCAGCGTCTCACGTGTTTGTAGAGAAATCTGTCTGACCGAAACCGTAGTCTGTGTTAAGAGGTGTTAGTTTCGTTTTGCCGAAAACATGATACTACACATGTAGTAGAGCAACGAATTGTCGTGAAATTTCACATGAAACTGGGTAAAACCGCTACTGAAACTTATCTTTTATTAAAAGAAGTTTATGGCGATGAATTTTAATCACGTGCGCGAGTTTTTGAGTTATTCAAGCGTTTCCAAGATGGCCGAGAAGACGTCGGAGATGATGACCGCCCGGGTCGCCCTTCCACGTCCAAAACGGATGAAAATATCGATTATAAATAATCAACATTACTACCGTGAGGTGCTTACTCTACTCCGTGAAAGAGTAAGGAAAAAAACGGCCCGCTTTGTGGAAGAACAAGTCATGGGTTCTCTCCATCAAGACAGTGCGCCGGCTCACACTGCATTGTCTGTCAAGACGTTTCTAGCCAAGTACAACATCCCAGTTTTAGGCCATCCGCCTTATTCGCCTGACCTGGCCCCATGTGACTTTTATCTGTTCCCCAAAGTCAAATCTGCATCAAAAGAAACACGATTTCAGCCCGTTGAAGCTGTGAAAGAAAAAGCGGCACGCGTCATGCAGGAGCTGACAGAAAAAGATTTCCAACACTGTTTCGAACAATGGTAAATTCGCAAGGAGCGTTATAGGGATAGGAGAGGGGTGTATATTGAAGGTGATAATAACTAAATATGTTTTACAGCAATAGTCTCGTTATTTAATATCCACACAAGTTTAGGTCTTGAGTGGATGTACAGTTCAGTTTAATATTCAGTAATTGTAGATTAATACATTAATCTTATTACAGGATAGTAGGGGGTAGATTGTGAGAGAAGTTGGGTGCCGGCAAATGAGAATCGTTAATACACCCATGGGTCTAAGGAACCCAAGTATCTGTCATGTGTAGTACTTTCTGCATGTCGGCTTCCCGGCACAGTCTTACTATTTAAAATAGTGATTACCCACTATTATTGCAATTTAGTGAAAAACTAATTTAATTGCAAGATAATTGGGTACATTCAGGAGGTCATAATTGTGGAAAATGGTAGTCAAATTGATGGGGGTACATGTAGAATATATGAATGGATTTATCCCAAGGGGAGGCTCTAGTTGGTAAACCCTAACTTCTTGGTTTTTATTTCTTCCTAGGGATACCCTAGAAATCAAGAGTAGCATCCAGAGTAGAATATAACCTCTCCCCTAAAAACCTTCCCAAATTTTTAACTGGTAGAACATCTCGGGAAGACAATAGAGATAGGTGCATTAGCATAAGGAAGTGGTTTGATCCAGACAACCAGAAACTTCGCCGGAGATTTGGTTTCATTACTATTGGAATGCGTTGAAAGGAGAGCGAAAGATGTATTCTGGGATCTAACTGCTTGCTCTCAGTCCTTCCTAGGTCTTTCTTACGTGAGCCTGGCTATTTACCACGAGGAGGCGACGAAGAATAAACACCAACTGAAATTTTTAAGTTTCATCTTAATTTAGAAGAGGTGCTTTTCATTTTTTTTAGAGGTTTTTAGAACGGGAAGACCAATTGTTGGCACGAAGACTGGTTATCTAGATTATTTCCCTAGAAAAGCTTGGTGAGCGTTACATCACCTAGGGTTGCTGCAGAATGAGTTATCTTGCGAAGCATCACTCAAGGAACAATAAGATCTTCTTTTTTCCTGGTGCAGTAGACTGCTTCAGTTTTTATTTTTGTCCTGCGAGAAGGGGTAAGGGCCAATCAAATTATGCTACCTCTGGCCCTCAGCCTTGATCCAGCTCATTATTAATGACACCACTCAGTTTCACGGTAAATCGCAGCAGCCCATTTATTATTAATAAAGTTCAAAAACTTTCCGTCTAGAAATGCTCTGAACAGAAATTTGAGCCAATTGTAATTATGCAACAATGGAGTTCATATTTCCAAGAGAAAAGTGAATCATCATATTTTCCATTTTACACTAATTGACATGAACAGAGCGGGGAAAAAAAATAGAAGGAAACTGTCATCCAATATCACTGAAATTTTAGATTTTGTTGATTCTGCTTCCTACTAACAGCAAGAACGTTCAAACCACAAATAATGGTGAAATTTAACATGTGAACAATTACCACTACAGCTGCGAACAATTACCACTACAGCTGCGAACAATTACCACTACAGCTGCGAACAATTACCACTACAGCTGCGAACAATTACCACTACAGCTGCGAACAATTACCACTACAGCTGCGAACAATAAAAAAACAATTTTCAGCATAAAAACAAAATACCTACAGAAACAAAAAGACATGATGACAGACAAACATAGAAATGTTTTAATGATGCTTAGCAAAGGGATTAGCTATGCAGTTAGCGTTTACTGGATTTCGACACGGAGATCCTGGGTTCGAATCCAGCGGCTAAAACCAATTGAATTTCTCTTCCTAGGAGCTTCTTACAGTTCAAAGTTCAATGATGGATAGTGCTGTCTGTGATAAGGCAACGCATTCCGGGAGCCAATAACTTCAGAAATTGTCGCCATGTTCAGATGCCACTGATGGAATATTAATTAAGTTTCGTGATCTTTTCTAAATGAGTTCATTGGAAACTCTGGGAATTGTTTAAAATTAATTGAGAGTGGTCCAAAGCTCTGAGTAATCTAATTAAATATGTAATTTCGTCCAGTTCCGCAAATGTTTAAATACACAACATTGTCAGAGTACAAGACAATTAACTACATAATGTATAAGAATGTTAAAAACAAAAAAGAAAACAGCAACACCTCAAAATAATAAAACAAAATAATAGAACAAAGCAAATCGTCAACAATAAAAACAATCTAATTTCAAAGTCGCAGTAAAACTAGAAGGGAAATACATAAAATGGTGTGATAAACCAGAGTTCATTTGTCGTAAAACAGTTATTTATTTGCAATGTGACCATAATAAAATTCAAATTTTCTTGAACAATACAACTGAATTTTTAATGAAAAACCTCACTTTACAGTGGAGATTAGCTAAAATTTAATCTGAAACAATTACTCACAAATTAAATGAGCAATGTAGCCTTACGTGGGATCTTTCTAGTCCCGGAACGTCCAACAAAACGAGGTTGCACCAGAGTGGAATTTCAAGGGTGAAAAAGAAGTAGCAAAAATCACTTACTTCACCAACATGGAGATGTGTATTACATAGATTGGCCAAAAATAGACTAGTACATAAATAGGTTATATGTAATGCGGAAAAAATTAAGTTAAATATGAGTATAAATAGCCCCATATAAGTCTAGTGAGTCGTAAACATGGTTAAAAATGTGAGTGTAAAATAGTCCTATATATGTCATGCGTCGTTAAATGTAAATGCAGAAACTTCATTTATGTTTACAGAAATTGCCACTAGAGTTCTCCACTGGATGGAGTGTAAAGTAAGCTTACCACCTATTTAATGGCGGCTTACAAGTCTACGATATTCCCTTTTCTCTTTTATCTATTTCACTATTAAACGATACAAATTCTCAACTTTTTTGTTTCTGTTAACGGTAATTGTGTAAAACATGAAGTATTATTCCAAAAGAAATATTATTTTTAGTATTTTTAAAGGTAAAATGTTTTTCTTGCTTAATTCGAAAGTTTATCAAATACCTATGGGAGAAATGTTGGAATTTTTTTTTTAAATTAACTATTTCATAGAAATTATAACGTTTAAAGTAGTAGCCAATCACAATGTAGTACGGATGCAGACGGTGGGCGGGTCATGCCCACCTCTACTGTAATCACGCCCACCTCTAGTGTAGCCACGCCCCGTCCAATGGAAACAAGTTATGGGCTGGTCAAACAGTATTAACGATGGTGCTTCCAATACCTTTCACTTATTTTTCTAAATCTTTGATTATTTTTTCATATTTTATTAACTTTCCTACGTAGATATTAAGAAATAATATGCTAAGAAATTATTCGAAAAAAAACATACTTTTTCAAGAAACTTTTTAAAAGATGAGATCGTTTTCGAATAGTTTTCGCCAATATTCGATAGCTGCACTTTATTTTCTCTTGAAAAGAATCTCGTATGAACACTCACATGACTTTTTCTTACCATAATTTACAAATATAATTTGTAACTTAGAATTGCATAATAACAAGAAAACAGAGATCAAATTAATAATAATGTTGATGGGATGCGACACATTCCTTCTGAACCAAACTATTAATTAAGAAAAAATTACAAGCCAAACTGACATTTAAGCTTAAGTACGTTATTAGATCAGCTTCAAATGAACCCGTTTTGTAATTCAAAGTAAATTATAGCATTGGCTTTCTTGCTTCTTGGAAGTTTGGTTGGAAATTTAATAATCAAATACTTGTGAGGTAGTAAAATCTTCAAAGATCTAAAATGGAAATTTAGAAAACCTTATTTAACTCCTCCTAAATAAGTAAAGTTATTAGGAAAAAAAACGATTGTTATAAATGTTCCTACATATCCCTACATGTAGATAATGAGTCAACAACGTTTAAAAAAAAAAAATCGATTTTCAAAATAATCGCTCACGTACAATTAACTTATTGCATAATGTGATGGGCTGATCCTGTTCAAATTTTGAACATCAGTTAATCTTTCAAATCGTTTTAATATTTTATAGATGGTATGGCCGTACAATTGACTGGAATTGCACTTAGAGGAGGAAATCTTTCTCCTTCTCTCAAAAAAGTCCTTTCAATGGACATAGGTACAATAAGTTTCAATGGCTGCAACAATGCATCAACAATTACATTTCACAACAATTATAGAAGAAGCAAGGTTATAAAAACTAATAAAAGATTACATAAGCGAAACTAGGTAACAATTTTAAATAACTCTACCTTGTTGTAATAACAGGCATTTCCATTTTTAAAGGCCATCGATAAATATGGGGCAGAATATAGCCGAGTGAAGTTTTAGATTTAATGAGGCAGCAATGGGCGGGAAGAAAAATAATACTGGAATTATATAAAGAGAGTTACTGAAGGCTAGGCTCTTCAGAATGCAATAGTCCGTCCAGACTAGGGAATACAGGAGCTGCAGAGAAGGGAGTTAATGGGTCATTACACACTCAAGGTTCTTCTTTATATGCAATAAATCAATTAAAACTAAAGTGTGTGAAGTATTTCTATATTAGGTTGAATATTTTCATACAAAGAACTTACTAAAAAGTCAAATTCAAATTAATTTAATTTAAAAATTGAATAAAACTAGGAGCAAAAGGAAAGAATGAAAATTAGGAGCCTTCCTGGATTTACACTTAAATAATGTTTACTTTTAAGACTTTCAAGATTCCAGGGTAACTGCTCCGTGGATTGGATGGATTCTGTAGAAAAAGGATAGAACCCTGGAATGACCTGGAAATACCGTAATAGTAGTATTGGGGAGGATGCTTCAGAGCTCGTCCAAATCTCCGGGATGCCAGACCCTGTTGAAAGACAGGTCTATCTGAGCTCCAATGAGGTGCACTGGTACTTCAGATTTAGAATAATGTTAATAAATTTGATTTTTTCATTTTTTGCAACACACGCAAGATCTAAAATTGGCTCTCTACTTTGATCTACTGACCTGACGCTTCAATGGGAAGCCTTTTGTTAGCTGTTTTAGTACAGGAAACTGTATCAAAGCATTATGGAAGTATTTGGGCGGAAGTTTAAAGCAAAAAATAAAGAAGATTCAGGAAGATCTCAATGCTAGTCATTCCTATGCAAAATAATAAGAAAATCTGTACGAATGTCGATTAAGACCAAGTAGGAGGAAATCAAAAACTGAAGCTGCAGCAAAAAAGTTAAGAATTCATCAAAGCATAATCACAATTTGTCACCATCTTTGGATAAGATAAAATATTCGTACATACAGAGGCATTTTCTGGAATTGAACGAACGAACGAACGACATTCCATGTATTCAAGTGTAACATTAATAAACCATTTTACTGGTAATAGTACAAGGTACAAACCAGCTTTAGATTTCCATCTGCTTGGGCTGTTCATCTCGGCGAAACAGTCTGTAATATTCATCCAGCCCTAGTGTGGCATTATCATCGCCTGTAAAGAGAGGAGGGTTGGGAATATCATAGTCTGTTGGATAGCTAGGCGCTGGGTTACATTGTCAACAACAGTCCCCATCGCTATCCAAACAATACATTAAGGAGATGTATAATAGTTTAATAGATACACTAAGTCTAGTGTTGTTATCTAATAGAATTGTATTATATAATACCACTAGCCCAACTACAGTATGGCATACTTAGTGAAAGAGGTATTTAGGATTTAAACTGGCCTACTGCTTCATTGACAACAATATCTTCGAAACTACAATGCACAAATCTTCACTTAGACAAAAATTTAAAATTATATTGTAACATAAATGAATTGTTATTTATGACAGAGTTTAAATATGAAGCAGATTGTGCCAAATTAAAGTCGGATTTAAAACGAAATTTCCCGGTTCAAACGCAAAAACGACAAGATTGCCTTTTTCCAGCCTCCAGAAAGAGTGGAAATCTGTATTCTGATTCGGCTATGACCAAGATAGTGGGAAGGAAAATTCATTAAAGAAAAAGTAAAGTACGCGATTTCCTTTTTACTGTTATAATGTTAATTAAAACCAAGTAAAAGTTCTTAATAAAAGAAAAATCAGGAGAAAACTCTTATTTCTAAAAATTAGATTAACACCATAACAGAAACTTCATCACTAATTCGATGAACTCTAGAAGCAGGAGACGAACGATATCTCGAAAAAATATTTGAATAATTCAATTTATTTGAAGCATTATTTACTAAAAAATTAAATGAAATCAATCAATTCATAACCATCAATTATGACTATGACATATTAACTTAATTTGGGAGTTTACAATGAACTCTTGATGAAAGGATTCGAAAATGTTCCCTTACTTTGCTCATGAGCATTTATTGTTCCATCAATATACGAGGTGTGGCTATTGTATAACGAGACTATTGCTGTAAAACAATTTACTTTAAATTTATACATATTTAGTTATTAGTTATTAGCCAGGTCAGGCGAATAAGGCGGTTGGCCTAAAACTGGGATGTTGTACTTGGCTAGAAACGTCTTGACAGACAATGCAGTGTGAGCCGGCGCGTGGTCTTGATGGAGAACCCATGATTTGTTCTGTCACAAATCGGGTCGTTTTTTCCTTACTCTTTCACGGAGTTGAGCAAACACCTTACGGTAGTATCATAATCATAATCGATATTTTCAGCCATTTTGGACGTGGAAGGGCGACTCGGGCGGTCATCATCTCCGACGTCTTCTCGGCCATCTTGGAAACGCTTGAACCACTCAAAAACTTGCGCACGTGATAAACATTCATCGCCATAAACTTCTTTTAATAAAAGATAAGTTTCAGTAGCGGTTTTACCAAGTATCATGTGAAATTTCACGACAATTCGTTGCTCTACTACAATGTGTAGTATCATGTTTTCGGCAAAACGAAACTAACACCTCTTACACAAACGGCGGTTCCGGTCAGACAGATTTCTCTACAAACAAGTGAGACGCTGCAATCGAAAGAGAAGGCTTTACGCTGCACAGCTGTCGGTCGTTAGGATTTGGCGCATGCATAGTTCTTCTGTAGCAGTATCAGTTATTTAATAGCCACACCTTGTAACCTCGAATGAAGTTATTATGAGTTAAATATAAAAAAAAGAGAGAAATATCTTTTTCTAATTTATCAATGTATCGAGTATTTTAGTGTAGCTTATTTAAGAAATTACCTAATAAATGAATGAACGACTTTAAGAGTTCATGCTGATGAACCGAACCAAGAGTAAGGATGGAAGTCTAAAGATTACCTTGAAATGGCCGAAACTCTGTGCCACCATTACAACAGAATGAATCCCTGAAAGTAGTAACTGGTCCTAATACTGATAATCTAATTACCTAATGCTTCCTAATTCCCTATAATCCACACACGGATCTTCAAAAATAATAAACCCGAACAAAAAAAAAAGATGAGAGAGCATTCTTTCGAGAAAATATGGCCTTCATAGTGCGCATCTAACATTTGAGATTTCGTAAATCAAGATATGGTTTAGAAGGAGCGAAGGAGCTTCGTGTCTAACAGCGAGAAAAAAGCAAATCTTCGACACTCCCAATCACTGATCGAATAGATAGAAATATTTATGGCCATTATTATTAAAACTGACTATTAATAATATTTAAATTTTTGTTACAATAAAAAAAAAAGAAAAAAAATTTCTTTGTCAATGTTGCTTAGTACAAGGCGTGAGGCAATCACTCGTGTTATCTATAATAAATAGTGTTGGCCACATTACCATAATAGACCTCGACTAGTTTATCTCCTTTGAATTATCTATATACACAATACAGCGGTAGCTTCATCCACGTAATTATATCAACTAAAATCATTTTTAAACAGATCTTAATTCTATAAATATATGTTAATCATTTATTTAAAAGATTTTTGTTTTGTAATTTACAATCTGTATAAATATATACAATAAGTAAATAGGAGGTGAATGAGATGAGCTGGTGCAGGAAGAGCAGGAGGAGAGAAGCTATCCAGCGGTAGCACTCTCTATAGGAGAGAGGTCAATGTGAGGAGGTGAGTGTGAGGAGGAGAGAGGAGAGATTTAGTTCTTCAGACAGTAAGGAAGTCGCGGGGCCACTGGCGATTCAGTCGTCGAGGAGTATTAGGGATGTCAGAGGAGGCGAGAGACAGTACAAGAGGATTAAAGCTAGTCGAGAGAGCAGTATGGAATTTTTGGTATTTAGTCTTGGCGAGTTGGTCTATGAAGGGAATGTTGAGGTCGTAGTGAAGACTGTGGTTAGTCACCGTAGAAAGGAGCGTCAGCTATCTGTCGGAGGAGTTTAGACCGAAATGTTCTGTACAGTCCGTATGTTTGTAGGTTTGACTGAACCCCACAGCTCTAGTCCGTAGGTCCACATAGGTTTGAGGATAGTGTTGTATATTAAACGTTTGAGTTCAATGGGCAATTTGGAGCGTCGTCCAAGTAATCTGTAAAGCAGTTTCGCACGTTTCGTCATTGCTTGTCTTTTAAGTTTAGTGTGTGGGTTCCACGTCAGTCGCTTGTCTATGTAGAGCCCAAGATAGCGCACCAGATCTGTATAAGGAAGAGGATTGCTGTTGATATTTAAAAGATAAATATTTAAAATATCTCACTAATGTTTTTTTATAGTAGTATTTGCATCTCCACTTACTTAACAAAAAAATCTTTTCGAACTCAAGGGACATTTCTGATTAAAATTCAACAAATAATCTACGTGTTACTTTAAACAAATTATTTTTTTTTAAATAATGTAATCAGCAAGTCCAATTTTAAGCTAGTGAGATTTGTAAAATAATGACATTAATTCAAACTGTTGCAGGAAAATAATATTGTTTAAAGTCTAACAAGATACGTGCGGTGAACAGATTTAAAACGGAAGCATACAAATAAGCAGCAGGGTCGCCGCCTTCTGGTAGGCAACTTCCTCTTCCTTCTACTTCTTGTCAATATACAACTCCCGGTAATAGGTGTTGGATTAAACTTCCTGTTCTGGAATTAGGGAATGGGTAGGTTTCCAGACAAATAAAGGACTAAATGTGAAGATACAGAAAAGGAATTGAAAAGTGCCGAGGGAGGAGAGACGAGCATTTACAGAATACTGTCACTAACTAGGGACGGCACTTCATTCCCAACTCTTTCAACTAAAAGTGAGTAGAAATGTCTTTTTTAACGTTAGTCGAACAAGAATGCTATTTTAAATTATATTAAGAGGTCCGTAAATTAAGAAATGAGACTGATTTTTTTAAATTTTTTTATTCAAAAAGAATTACAATTCTATATTGCCACTTTCAAAATAACTTCCTTCTGAAGCCAGGCAGCGCTGGAGACGTTTCTTCCACTCCTCACAGCAGTGCTCGAACTCCGATACTGGAATAGCCTTCAGCTGGTCGGTTACAGCCGTTTGAATGTTTTCGACTGACCCAAAATGAGTTCCCTTGAGGTGATTTTTCCAACTTCGGAAAGAGAAAAAGTCACAAGGACTCAAGTAAAGCGAATAAGGAGGCTGAGGAGCCACAGGAATGTTTTTGTACTGGCCAGAAACTCGTTTATTGAAATTGCTGTGTGAAAGGAGCATTATCGTGATGCAACACCCACTTGTTCTTGATGTTTGGTCTCGCATGAATGACCCTTTTTCGAAGTTTTTCAAGATCCTCTCAGTAAAAGTGTTGATTGACCGTTTGACCTTGAGGTAGAAGCTCTTTGTGGACGATTCCGTGGTTATCGAAAAAACAAATCAGCATGCATTTGATCTTCGACTTCGCCATACTTGCTTTTTTGGGCCTTGGAGAGGTTGAAGTGTGCCACTCCAATGCTCTGGCGCTTGGTTTCTGGGTCGTACTCAAACACCCAAGACTCGTCACCAGTAATGACACTTGTGACTTTTTTCTCTTCCCGAAGTTGAAAAATCACCTCAAGGAAACTCATTTTGGGACAGTCGAAAACATTCAAACGGCTGTAACCGACCAGCTAGCTAAAGGCAATTCTAGTATCGGAGTTCGAGCACTGCTATGAGGAGTGGAAGAAACGTCTCCAGCGCTGTGTGGCTTCAGAAGGAAGTTATTTTGAAGGTGATAATATAGAATTGTAATTCTTTTTGAATAAAAAAAATTAAAAAAATCAGTCTCATTACTTAATTTACAGACCTCGTAGAAGCGGAATTTCTTAAATAATTCTGTAGGAGAAAACTTACGCTTCATTGGCTCAAAGTAGGCCAGATCTAAATTAATCTTGGAATTAAATTTTTGAATCAAAATTGGAAATGATGAATATGCAAAGAATAACGGAGGGTAAAGGCTATTATCTTGAAAATAGGTTCCATCGCTGCTTTGTGGGTGTGACCTGTTCTTCGTCAGCTGGTTAACAAGTTGAAGTGATAATAATAAAAGGAAATATAGCCATTTATTGATGGACTGAAGAAACGGGAAAGAATAGAAACTAGTAGGGAACTTGAGAGAAGAAGAAGACAGGAGATGAGAAGTGTTCTAACAAGTGGTAGGCGGAGTGGAAACAATCAAAGTCTGATGAAGGATGGTACACAATTCAGAGCAATCAGAAGCAACCTTAGGTTTGCTGCTAGCCAAGCAAGATCTCGGGTAAGTTCAAGGGTACTTGACAGATCTTGTTGCTCGACTAAGAGAACCTTCTCTCCTTCGTGGCAGTTGGTTAATCGATGATTTCGGTTTAACATTTTGAATATTAATATTAAATTCACACGACAACCGGTAATATGCTGTTCTCATCTCTCTCTCTTTCGACACTCTTGTTCGTGAATATCCACAAAATGTTTAAGAACATTAAGAGAGACGTAGGAATTTTAAATTTGTAGAAAATCGTGTGTTAAGTTTTCTTTGGATTTCATTTTAAATAAATATTTGAAACTATTGCACTACATCCCCTTAATAGGTGGAAGAGCAGAATTGCGCTATTATGTTACGTAGAGAACCTCTAATCCCTTCATTCTGCCAAATTTGATCAAAATCTGGACAAGATTTACAGAGTTATTAGCAATCATATTTAAAGAGGGGGGCCTTAAGTAAATAGGGCTAACTCCTCTCCCATTCAATGTACAGCGTCGAGACCCCCTAAAGGCACATATACATGAAATTCCGAATCGAATAACACCTCATTCAAGAAAATCGGTTCTCGCGTTTAAGTGCTACGTTATTTACAAGAAAGTTAAGAAGAATATGAATTTTTGTAAACGCCGTTTTTGCCAATTTTTGGCATCATTTTTTTGGAAAACTAATTAATCTACATAATTGCAAAAACAATACAGATACAAACAAGGATTTGCCCTATTTTTTTAAGAAATTTTGGGAATTTTATCTTTTATAGAAAAAGAGAAAAAAATTGTCAAAGTTGGGTGTTTTTCAACGTTACCCTTTTTCGTGCAGTTTTTGACGATCAACCCTTATACAACTGTCCTACCGGACAGTTTGAATTTTTGAATAGTTCTGAGAATGTCAATTTGATAAAGGAAGAAGAAAGAAGAGTTCGAAAAGAGAAGATAACCAGGAAAGATTCGCTACATAACAGTTTTGGTCAGAAATTATTAACCGAAATCCTACCACCTACTTCTTCTAAGCGGTGAACAATGTGGTGAGAATTGCTGTAAGGAAGCTCTAACCAATTAACAACTTGAATTTGTTTAACCTATAAGTTATTAGATAGAATATAATATGATCAATAAGTTTGTTATAATAATAATAATTGACCACATAATGAATAAAGTTATATAGGACCCTGATGGACAGGGTAGCGCAGTCCTTAAACATCTACTGTACCAAATTCTGGCCCTCAGATTATTAACGGTTGTGACGCCTCCGGGGGTTGAACGGTCCGGGTAGGATGAATAAACATGGAGACAACCCTTACTTTGCCGGGCAGCTCACCGGACAATACCTAATTGGTCACTAAAAACTGCCTTTTTTAACCTCAAAATATGCAATTTAATTTCTAAAATTTTCTTTTAATGCTGCACTACTATTACCAAATTTTTGAAAACAGAAAAAAGTTATTGTATTTAAACAAAAGGTAACTTTACATTTCTAAAATGCACAAAGATAAGAGAAGAATTCGTGGAAGTTTTGCACCTTAATTTTAGCATCAATTTGATTAATTCAAGTGTAAAATGAAAATTGGTTCACAGAGTGTTAAATTTAAATCAAACCTCATTTAATATTTATACCGTCTGGAGAGTTTCATGCTGAGAGCGCCCCAGTTTAGTAAACATTTAAAATAATACGGGCATCTTGGAAAATGGAAATTAGCTCGTTTATTGGAGGGCAATAAACGTTGAAAAGTTCAGAAAAATAATTTATTTTAGGGTGTTCAAAAACAAGAACTTCAAGTTAAGGCCATAAGGTTTTGTCGGCTACTTTATTTTCTTAATTTAAAATAAATCTAGAGAGAGAGGCAAATTAAAAGAAAAAAGAACTATTAAGGAATTCACTGCCACTTAGAACGTAAGATCAACATGGATCCCAAACAGGAGTAGAAGCCCAAATTCATACGTTCATACTATCTAGTGGAAGTAAACAAAATCCTCTATAAAAATATTGGCATCTGAGGGATAAAGAAAAACGACCAGTACTCGGACTTCACAAAAAATTAACCTCAATATGTTGTTTGGCTGCAGAAATTTGGTGAAAGAGAGAGGTGGAAATAGATGTTACTATACTCAACTATTAGACCCGAGTTTTATTAGTTTTATAGCTCCCATAAAAAGGGCATATCATAATTAATAACTAGCCCTATCAGCATTATGTATAGTGTAGTATCATCATAAGAGGTTGGCTCCTACCAAGTTTATTATGGCTTATGGTAGGTCGCAAGGGGGCAGACCCCAAAATAATGAAGAGATTTACTCTTCTCAGGTATTCAGGGCATGGATCGGTTCAACTACAGAATATACGGTGTACACACCACCAAACTGAAAACAAAAACCCACCGTGCATGGCGTATTTTTGGCCGACATAGGCTTGAAGAATATCACGCGGAGAGTTTTGGGTTTTTTGGGAAAGAGAATGATAACAATGTAACTGCCAATTAGCTTTGCCAAAAAAACAACAACCTCCCGCCAGATCATACAGTCTAATTAGTGAGAGAAAACTGGGTTTGGCGGGGAATCATGAAGTGGAGACCGCATGGGAACTCATTGCGCTAACAAAATGTTATTCGTTACACTGAAATTTGATTGCCGGTAAAGTAATGCGTGGTAATATTTCCGGAGCTCATTAAAAAAAATCGACTTTTTGGAAAAAATTTAGACTAATGGGAGGCGGCACGATAACAGTGCTTCCTATCACTAGCGATAAGAGAATTTAAAAAACAAAACAAAAAACTAAAGTTCTGAGTGTAAACTTGGCAAATCATTGAATCTAAAAATTTTCATCGAAATCAGCAAAATTCAAAAAAACTTTACAAAAGAAAAAGAGATAATGAAGCGTTGTATATTTCCACGTCACAGAAAATAGGGAGCAATGAGGGAAAATTGAATTATTCATGCAAGTATTGTATTAAGATTGAATTCTTGAAATTATTTCAGTTAAAACGAACATTATGGACCAATCTTTCTAAAGACCCACAATACGTAACACCATCTGCTTCAGTCGAACAAGTGAACTAGACTACTCAACTAACACCGATATCATTTGGTATACACTATTTGTCTTAATACTTCGATTAAAGCTCCATTCAAGCGACATAATCCTTCGTTTAGTTTGGACTTAGTAGTTTGAACTTGACAGCATGGCTTTTAATCAATAAAACTGAATGCTTTCCATTGTTTGGTAAAATTCCCAACACAACATGGCGAATGAATTTTGTCATTTTCAAACAATTCTACATTTTTGTAAGGTAAGGGATAGGTTTTTTTGGGAGGTATTTTAGGCCCAAATTCTGTAAGTTATGCGTTTTCCAAAAATGATAAGCATTCAATATATTGACAGAAAGTCTTTTAGTACTTAGAGTGACATGTTCCAATTTACGTTAAGTTTAAATTAAACGAAGGATTATGTCGCGTGAATGGCTTGTTCCATTTATGATCATAATAACAGTATTTGGACGTTAATCTCTACTAGAAAAAAGTAGACGATTACTTTACTTTTGTTTCTTTTACTACTGATTAGAATAAAACAAATACGGATGCCATGATTGTCTTGGATGAAATTGTGGTTTTGAACTTTTTGGCGGAGGATGAAGAGGTGTGTGACGCCACTGTTGAGACTGCCATTTTGGTTTCAGGTGTGTAGTGTGCAACCCTTGGTTTCATCTCCAGTAACAATGGAGCGGAGAATTTCATCTCCTCCATGGAGTTTGTAGCGTCTCAAAAACTCTTGCATTTCGCACTTGGCGGGAGATAGGATTGACATTTTTCACGAAACCTATTGTCGCGTAGACAGTTCTGACCTCGAACCGGTCTCGTTGCGGCGGGGAGAAATCACTGCCGTGTAGCCAACATGTCAAAAAAAAAAAAAAAAAAAATTCCTCCGGCCGTGAGAGCCTCAGTACACTTACTTTCTAGACATGCCTCGTAAAATTAATACAAATACCTAAATAATGATTGGCCATCAATGACTGTTATTCGAAGGAAAAAACTGAAGACTTTCAATAGAGCCTAAGGTAATCGGACATTAGACAAGAATTGGAGGAGGAGAGAGAGACATTGCTAAGAAATTTTGTTGGTTTTTGGATTTTGCAAAAGATCCAGAGAGAGGCCTACGAAATTTTGGATATCCTCCTTGGACATGTAAGGGGAGCAAGGACATTCTTGTCTACTGCAGGGTTTGAACACTGTTTGATTAAAGTTCTTTTAGCTGTACAGTTATAGTTCTAGATCAACTTGATGCGAGCAGTATTCTATGCAAAGCCTGCATGGTTTTTTAGCGTTAACAAGTAAAGTTTAGAAATCAGTTCAAATATTAAATAATTATTTTAAGAGGGAAAATAATTTATTGCCAGCCAGTTTAATTAATAACTTTTATTTTGATCACTTAATTGGCCTTTAAAACAAAACTTTTTGACCGAAACTGGTAATAACAATAAGCAAGGCAAGTATAAAAAAAATAATCTATTTTAGAAACATTTCACTTAAATGAATATAACAGTGTTAAAAAAAATCGAGTCAATATTTAGGCCAAGATACATTCTACTGAATATAAAAGCCACAACAACTCCTTCACTCAAGTACCCCGTTCTTTTAAATGAATCTTTTAAAAGTAACAAATTAAAAAATAAAAGAAAGCAGATTAAAAATGGCAAACAGTAAGGAAAGAGGAGAAAGAGTTCTTAATTCAAAGGACGGTTACTGAATCGGTCACATTACGAGTACTTCAATTCTACAGAAAGTAAATCTTACATAAGGTTTATTTATTCTTCAAAATTCACTTTAGAGTCAGCAGGAAGAAAAAAGACTGAATGTAATTCAAGAATAATTCAGCTTATTTTTCAATGTGAAATCGTATTTTAATTATCTCGAAAGAACGCAAGCCAAATTTGATTAAAAATATTGGTTTTGTCATTGTGAGATTCTATTGGACAATTTCTTCATCACTATTTAAGAATAATGAAGCAATTTGTAATCGATAAAATCGATCGAATTTCGGAGTAATTAGCTGGGAATTTTGAATTTCTGGCATGGCTAATGGCAGTTTACCCCTTAGGGGGAAAGTGAAAGTAGCCACTTCTTCAGGGTACTTGGCGTCCCCTGCGGGTATCCGAGCCTAATAACATGAACATGAGCAACATATACTGTTATACCCCAATACATTTTCACAGTACACATATGGCCATAGTTACGGTGACCATTATTTTTGTATCAGAAAACAGGACAAGGAGCAAAAAAAAACTATAAAAAATATTAATACGTTTATTAACACGAAATTGGTTATTAAAAAACAATGGCAATAGTATAGGTTAGTTTAGTTATTAGTTTTTACAAGACGTTTAGCGATCGATGTTTACACTAATCGACTAGTCTACTCTATCGGTAAAACAGGTTGTGTTTTACGCTAAAGGTTCGCCCAAAGTTAATGTACACAGAAAAATTTTTTCTAAACGATTATTTGCGAACTTAATTATTATACATTTATACTATATTTTTACATTCAAAAATTGAATTTGAGAAAAATTTAAATTTCATTGAAAAACAGTACAAATAAATAAATAAAAAAGGACATTTATGCTTAAAAAAAAAAAAAAGGACAGCGTCTTAAAAAACAGTACTGTCCTGCCAAAAACAGTACGAATGGTCACCGTAGCCATCCATAGTTATCTGTTCAAGAAGGGGCTTATTAACTCGGAACCATTGTGCAGATTGTGTCAGGATGAGGAAGAAATGGCCTCTCACTGGCTGTTCAATTGCGTTGCAATCTTAGAGACTAAAGAAGATAGTAGCGCGAAATGAACTAGTAGGGAAAGTCTTCAACCTCTTTAGCAGGGGAGGTTTCGTCTACTAGATCTAAAGGGGCAATAAGCCTCTTGTGGCGTAGGTCCCATCCCGATAATCTAATCTGAGGGCAGTTTATGACAAGACCACATCACACACTTCACCTCTTAGGCAGTAGCCTAAGGATAAATGCTTGGACGTGAATGGTCAGTACAGATGCAAGATCCTTCAAGAAGTATATCCTGAGAGAAGTCAATAGATTGCAGATAAAGAACCAACAACAGAAGAGGAATGAAATTAAAGTCCTAAGGCAATATCCTTCAATGTAAACTCAACTGCTGAAAGATTCGTCCTAATCGATGAAATTATGGATTCTACGAGCGGTGGTCAGAAATCATACGCCAATGCAACCCTATTGTGAATCCACATGATACAGTAACTCATTACATCCTGTCTGATTAATTACTGTGATGAGGGACTCCTAAGAAGAGTATGAAGGCGTGGATTTTTCTACGGAACTCTTGCGTCCTTGAGTGGAGCAAGACTAGGCGTGTGCAGCATTGTTTTTCTGTTCCTCATGAGAGAAGGACCAACAGAAGCTACGATCTGCCAAGTCCATTCCATTAATGGGTTTCTTTAAATCTATAAAGGCTCTCTGGAGGTGTACGATCTTCGAAATGGCCCCGCTCGTCCTGGTCGTAGAAAGGTCTCTGTAAGTTCAGGCGAGCAGCTGATGATAAACTACTTCTTACTAGGGGTTTTCAACATGTCTAGGGCTGATGGGAGCCTGCCCCTTCAATAGCCTTGTAGCCACCGTTCTCACTAGCCCCTGGATGTGGATATGAAGTGGTAGTAGATAGGAACAACCTCTGAAGCCGCAGTGGGAGCAACCGTAAAGCTCTAATAAGCAAGCTTTTGAAACGCCACTAACTGCCCAGTGAAAAACTGGTTACAAATAGGGTATCTATCATCAGGAAGTAGGTTTTGAAACTGTCACTCCAAAAATGGAAGTAAAAATAATATAAATTATATCTGGTGTCATAAAATAAAAATGAAATCATTAACATATGAAGAAGATAAGTGCTGAATGAAATGCAGCACGTGCAGAAAAAGATCTAGGGGGCACATGTAGAGATTTATTGAGTCTCGAGATGGAGGCGGTAGGTGACGTGCAATATATAGAGGGGTTAAGTTTAGGGAGGAGGAGGAGAGGCGGACGCGAGAGAGAGTTATGCGACGAGAGATGTTGGTGTTCAGAGAGAGTGGTAATCGCAACGCAACCACCAGCAGCAGCCGGATTTATTTCACCTCTATTTACACGTCACTTGCTTTAGGTCATACATAACCTGCTCTCATTCAACCTCGCGCAAACGCATTCAATCTGGAGCCAAAGCAAGAGCTAGTTTTGCACCCGCCATTCCATTTCATTCTATCTAGTGCCTTACTACTTATGATCCTCAAATAATATAAATAAATAAAATGTATTTGTACGCTTATTGTATTCCTAAAAATATTTATATAATAACATCTCGTCGACGTCTAGTGTCAGACTCTATCGATTTTCCTTCGTACTTCGTCTACTGCGGAGCTACGAATCGATATAAAGACACCATTTTTAATTTAAATTTCCGAAAAAAACTAACTTTTTTTTATAGATTTCAGGGAACCGCATCCAGAGGCGTCCATTTTAAGCGCCACTTAAAATTAATAGACATTTATTTACGCAAAGTATTAGAATAAAAGGGAGCATGCTACAAATGAAGGCTACGCCTGGCTAATACCCGTCTACAGGAGTTGGTACATAATTAAGCAAAATTTAAGCAAACAGATTTATTACAGACAAATATTATTGTAAGAAATTTTAATTACTATGATCCATAATTGATGTGAAACTCGCAGAATTGCCACTAACTGCAGTTTATGCAATTAAGTTCACAATTAAAACAAAATTGTTTGCAATAATGTTAAATATAGTTGCAAATGTGTTTGATTTTATCGTAGTAGCACGCAAATTTGTTGCATCCCTAATCGGTTTGGTGTTTGCCTATGTTATATAACGCATGCTCAGAGTACCTAGCCTCTGATGTTGGATGAATGTCTGAAACAGGCCAAGGGATATAATACAGAAGCGAGCTAGGACGGGCAAAGCAAAAATGTTATATAATTTACTTTAAAGGTATCATTTTTCTTATATTCTATTCTATTCTAAATATTCTATTTATTCAAAAATATATTTAATGGAATTCATTTTCTACCAACCAATTTTCTTTAAAATATGGGAATTTTTCCAGCATATTTTATCATTATTTGATATTTAATAGGTGTTAAGTCCGTACATCAAACTGGAAAGGCACATTAGATGAAAACCCAACCACTCACCCCTTGCCTATTTATTAGTGCTCTTGACTTTTGACCAAAAGTTAATTATCAGAACCTGAGCTAAACATCGTATTCTCTAAACTTTCTGCGATCTTTGCGTAGATTGCAATGAGGAGGAGGATTTCAAACATGTAATAATGATATGTCCACGTTATGTGGTAGAAAGGAAACGCATGTTTGACGATATATACAGGTATTTAGATGCACCATTTCGCTACGAAGACATTATATTCTCCACCAACATTTATGTGCTTAAGTCGATAGCAGAGCTAGCAATGAAATATGAATGTATTTAAAAGCGATAGCCGAATTAGTATGAATGGAAGAAAATGCTTAGAGAAGGATTACGTGATTTTAATTTTGGTTAAGCTCGTAGAAGGATGGTAGGAGCACAGAGTGCTGCTCCATCCATTAGCAGTAGTTTATGTAAATAGCGGTATATAGTAGAATGATGAATGTGTGAAGCGAATGTATCTATAAGTAAGAATGGAGAGTGAGTGATATTCTAGTGATAAGCACCTAGACGATGCTGGCTGTATGGCGGAAGCCAATGCCAAAAAATAAAAATAAAAAAAAAAAAAACTTTCTGCGACTTCCTAGCTTCTGAGTTTCGACAGACCTACGTACTCCACAGAAAGACTCACACCTGTAATTCGCAACTATTTTTCTTAGTCTTAGTCATTAAATAAAATAAGGTAATAATTTAAAATTATAATATTTTTTTGTTAATTTATTTGTTAAGTTACAACAGCGCTAGATGCACTATTAGTAACAATGACAATAACTGACACCACTACAAACTGAATTACTAATTGGGGGGAGAAGTTGCCCCAGCGATAACACTCCCTAAGTCGTCTCCAGGATTAGCTACTCTCTTCAGAAGAGAGAAAATCGCGAGGCCACTGGCTGATTTTAATCGTCCGGGAGGATGATCTGGAAGGTGATGAGATGATAAATGGCGGACAAGAGGATTGGAATGAGAGTGCAAGTTCTGATGAAAACTTTTATAGCGAGTTCGTGCAACCTGGACCTACAAACGGAATTTCCAGGTCTGTGTGGATGGTTAGGTTTGAAACGTAAAATGGAGCCTTTAACGATAGTGCGGAGAATTTTACGCTGAAGAGTTTGAATTCGTTGAAGATTGGAGCGTTTCGTTGAACCCTATAGTTCAATACCGTACTTCCTGGTGGGTTTTAGTATAGAATTGTAAATCAGTCTTTTGTTATTAAGTGAAAGATTTGATCGTTGGTCTAGTAGTCTTTTAAGTAGTCGATAACGTCTGTTAACTTCAGTTCGTTTAAGTCGTGTGTGCGGGTAATAATAATATAAAATCATTATTCTGTTTGACGGAAAAATTCAATTAAAAATAAAATCTATGAAAAAGAAGTATGGAAATTTAAACTAAGTGTCCCCTACTTTTTATTCGACTTGATTTTCTCCAATTTCAAATAGAATTTAAAATTGATTATAAGAAAAAACATCTTTGTAACCGGCAAAGAATTTTCTATATTCTGCTCGATCAGTATTCATGGAGCAATATGCCTACAATATCCGTTATTCAAGATCTGATTTGGTATTCGGGTGTTCCAAGGCAGGGTGTTATTAAGGAGGGCAGGTTTAGGAATCTCTCGAATAATTTCTTTCGTACCTGCAATTCTTGTTAAATAATATTAAAATTTATTTAGGCTTTTTTTTAAACTAAAAAATCTCTTTTATTATTTAATCAGGCGCCACGGTAGCCGAGAGGTTAGAGGCGAGACCTGCGAAGCTAATATGCATTGTGGTACTGGGTTCGATTCCCGGTCTTGGCCTTGGATTTTATTTAATGGTTAATAAAAGAAATTTACAGTAAAGTATGTTTGCTAGTCGCCTCCGTCCACGACACCTAATTGGTAGTTGGACGTTAAGCCCCGCCTGAAAAAATAGGCGATTACTTTACTCTACTTTACTTTACTTTACTTTAATTGAAATTAATATCATGACTTTTTCAATAAGTAGGGGAAACCTGGTGCATTATTCATGGTACTTCCGCATTAATTGAATGTAGAATTTTAAATCACATCTAATTGTGGAAGCTAAACAAGTGGTTAACGCAGTAATTAGTAGAACGGCATCACTCTGAAGGGCTTCCAATTACCCATTCACCTTAAACTTCAAGCTATCCTTTATTCAAGCACTATAGAGTCTATAGAACCTTGTAATACTTATTGAGATGGCAGTTTAATGGAAGACTTACATACGAGGTGTTGCAAATAAATAACGAGACTAATGCTGCTACAGAAGAACTATGCATGCGCCAAATCGACAGCTGAGAAGTATAAAGCCTTCTCTTTCGATTGCAGCGTCTCACGTGTTTGTAGAGAAATCTGTCTGACCGGAACCGTCGTTTGTGTAAGAGGTGTTAGTCTCGTTTTGCCGAAAACATGATACTATACATGTAGTAGAGCGATTTTTGGAAGAACAAGCCATGGGTTCTCCATCAAGACAACGCGCCAGCTCACACTGTCTGTCAAGACAGTTTCTATAGCCAAATACAAGTATCCCAGATTTAGGCCATGCGCCTTATTCGCCTGACCTGGCCCCTATGTGACTTTTATCTGTTCCCCAAAGTCAAATCTGCATTAAAAGGAACACGATTTCTCAGTCCGTTGAAGCTGTGAAAGAAAAAGCGGCACGCGTCATGCAGGAGCTCACAGAAAAAGACTTCCAGCACTGTTTCGAACAATGGAGCGTTGTAGGGATAGGGGAGGGGTGTGCATTGAAGGTGATAATAACTAAATATGTATAAATTTAAAATAAAATGTTTTACAGCAATAGTCTCGTTATTTAATGGCCACACCTCGTATATCCCAACTCCCCTAGAATTGCTAAATTTCAATTTTTTTTATTTTATTTCCAAGATTGCCTGGAAAGACAATAAAGTGGTTTATCTTTGGAACAGCAAGAACTAGTTGGGGAAGAGTTGCTAGCGCAAGGAAGGAAAATCAACTATTTACTGGCAGCTAGATAGCTGCTAAAAATAAATTGGATTTCAGGGCGCTTCTTCTCCACTAGATAGACTCGAGTTTATGAGTGATTTCAGAGACCACGTTATATCAGCTGTTGACTTTTTTGTTTTTGTTTAAAGGTGCGTCAATATTTGTGGTCATTAGCGCCCGGAGTTTCCTTTTCTCTCCTTAGAGACCAAACGTCCATTACCGGATATAGTAAGCTGTAAGAAGCTCTTATGAAAGAAATAAAAATACAGCTGCTGATATTTCAATTTTTCAATAGAATGCACATTAGACCAGTCTTTCGCTAAGTGGGCGCTGGAGGCCAACAGAGAGGCGGTAAAGGGCCCGGAGAAAATTGGGTGGAAGATGTTGAAGAGGTTTACCACAAGGAGGACGATGGCTGATTTGGGTTTTTCTAATACGTATTTTAAACTAAAAGTCAAAAACCTACCAAAATACACTACATCGATCATTTCGTTGTTTTTTTTATTTCATATTTTCATTAATTTTGGCTACAAAAGACAATCCTGCAATTGTACCCTGGATTATGGTCGATTGTTCAACGATTTTTGATAGTATTCCCATCGATGGTATTTGCGTGAACGTGGATTTAGTGCTGTGGCAACGCTGCTAACTAGAAAGAGAAATCGTTTGCACGTTACCGAAAGCGGTGACTTACGGTTGTTTTTTGAGTAAATTCGAGCCTGATACTTGTTAAAAATCATCAGATCCATCCTTCCCATTAAATTAGCTTAAAAATTTAAATTTAAATTTTTGTTTTAATTTAAATGAAAGTTTTTCTATTTATTTATTTATTGCTCTAATTAGAACAGCATCATTTTAAAATGTAAGCTTGAACTCAGAAACAGGATAAGACTCATATGGCACGCTATCATTAAATTAAAGTAATGATTGCGATTTTGATTGATTTAAGATGTGGTAATGTTAATAATTTTAGGGGGCGCTAGAAAATAATTGATTCTCAAAGTGGGGCGGTAGATGAAATAAGTTTGAGAACCTCTGCTTTAGACGTTTCAAACGTTTGATCGAAAAGTAAAAACATTTATCAAATAGGGGCTTTAAAATGTAAGCTAAAGTACAAAAAATGTGCATGAAATTGTCTTAAATCTCATGCTGAATATTCAGATAATGAACACACCAAATATTTTCAAATTTCGGAGACTTGATTGGAAGAAAACTTATTCCAGTACAATTCTCGAAATAAGTGATATTATTCTTCAAAAAATAATCATTGAGAATTTGGTTAAAAGTGATCTAAAGAGTAGATTATCTAGAAAAAAAAAAAAAAAGTTCGTCCATTAAAATTCTTTCATTAAAACTTTTATCACAGAAAAAGAAATAGTATCTGTGAAATGGCATGGCCATGATCTTCAAGTGGAAATGTAAATAAAGTTCTTGGAAGAAGATAAAGCAGGAACAATGGAAGAAGTAAAGAGTATGTAGAAGCAGTTAGATAAAAAAAAAAAGGAATGAAGAACTCTAGGAGTATCCTTGAAAGTAGAATAGAGCACGTGCTGTGGACATTACTAGCCTCGGGAACCAACTTCTTGGAGCAAGCGGACACTCCTGGCAAACAACAAGATCCTCCTCGGCATACACCACCACCGGCTGATTTTCCTAGAATAATAGAGCAGATTTCTGCTCCTCCAGGATAACCCTGACACAACCTTACTCTCTTATCATCTTCTCCAGTGACATCCATTGTCACCCCACCTACTCAGCTGTCCTATTCTTCTTTTTCTTTATTTACAATCTCCACAAACTAGAACAATCATTTACTTTCTCCTTTTTAGCTCGCAATTGGAAGTACCGCAATGTTGCCCAATTTTCTAACTAGTTTTTTATTTTATTTTTTTAAAATTTATTTGTTGAAGTTAGACCAGCGCTAGACACGCTATAAGTAACCATGACAATAACTGACACCACTACAAATTCCACTAATTGAGGGGAGAAGTTACCCATCAGTAACACTCCCTAAGTCGTCTCTAGGATTAGTTACTCTCTTAAGAAGAGAGGAAATCGCGAGGCCACTGGCTGATTTTAATCGACTTGGAGGATGATCTGGAAGGTGATGAGATGATAAATGGCGGACAAGAGGATTGGAATGAGAGTGCAAGTTCTGATGAAAACGTTTATGGCGAGTTCGTGCAACCTGGACCTACAAACGGAATTTCCAAGTCTGTGTAGATGGTTAGATTTGAAACGTAAAATGGAGCCGTTAACGATTGTGCGGAGAATTTTAGACTGAAGAGATTGAATTCGTTGAAGATTGGAACGTTTCGGTGAACCCTGTAGTTCAATATCGTAAATCAGTCGTTTGTCATTAAGTGAAAGATTTGAACGTCGGTCTAGTAGGTTTTTAAGTAGTCGTTAACGCCTGTTAACTTCAGTTCGATTAAGTCGGGTGTGCGGTTTCCAAGTCAGTCTTTTGGCTAAATACAGCCCACAACATTGGCAGGAGGAATTGGAATTGAGTCATAGAAGATCGGAGGAAGAGTGACGCGGCGGAGAGTACAATTTCCCAACTTAACTTTGAAAATTATACCGGGTGTCCCATTTAAACGGGCCACTTTTGAAATAACTCTCTAAAACGTAGGGAGATAGCAAAACAGATAGTTATGACCACTTTCCAAGTAACGGTAACAATAGAATAAATCGATCTTGTCTTTTCCGAGTCCCTTGTGAATCGATTATCTTTGAATAAGTATATGCGGCCAGCAAACGGAAGTGAAATACCATTAAAAATAAAGCAAAACAAAATCAGGGTTAATTTTTTGTTTTTTCTTATTTCCCTTAATTTTATTCTGCAATTTTTTGAGCCAGCTTGCTAAGGAGCTTACATGGTTTTTGAAGACGGCCAAGATGGGAATAGTTATGGTAGAGAGGATGGCATTGTCTCCAGGAAAAGTAACAATGGAACTGAAAATGAAAGGTCGCAATGGTATCCAGTGATCGTGGTAAAGGAGTCGCCTATTATTTTCAGGCGGAGCTTGAACGTCTAACAACCAAAAATTAGGATCAGAAGAAGTATTAACATTTTTGTTTCTAACAGATAACACGCAGGATTCAAACTTCTTCTACTTATGATACCACACGCTTCATCACCATTAAACATACTCCCGGCCCCTGCATGTTAGGGGAAGAATTCATAAAAAAAGAATAATTAAAAATTAAATTAATAATTAAAAAGAATAATAATTTATAGCAACAAAAATGCAAATGCAAAGTTTAAATTATAGATTTTTTACTTTCCGGCTAAACGAATCTTTCAGGATATCCAAAATGGCTACAGGCGTCAACTGCACAATCATCTTCAATTTTAAGAAATGAAGAAAAAAGCCAGACATAAATATAAAATGAAAAACGTTTTAAAATAATATTTGCTTTTAACTTTTTATATATTTATTTTTTTGTTTTGTAATAAATAACGTGTTCAATATGAGATTATAATATAGAACTATAGCAGAACAGAAAAGATGGTACAAAGGAGATGAATCGAATTATCAGAAAGCAAGAAGACACATTTATATATATATATATATGGCAGTGTATGTATGGAAGATAGCAGACATCTTTGAAAATGTTTACCAGAATTGTAAAGACTCAATGGAGCAGAAATATCAATGGTATCTTCCTGTATAATACACTCCAAAAAGAGACAACCTAATTTAAGAACAAATATAATTACTTAGATCTGTTTGTATTCATTAATACCAGCATCTAGTTTCACGAGAAGTCAATTTTACAGATTCACGCTCCCTTTAGCAATCCTAATGTATTAAATTAATTAGTATTAATACAAGATGCGATGAAAATCATTTATTAAATCTACAATTATTAATTTTAATAGAATTCTAATTAATTAATGGACGTAGAAATGTGGCGCTACCCAGACTTATAATAAAATAAACTAATTAAGTTTTATTTAAATCCGTTATTAGTAAGAGATGTTTATGTACCATTTGCTCTATTTCATCCTAGTATTATACAGGTTAGGTTAAGCTGGAATATTTGATTAAAATTTATTATAAAACTTTAGACGAAAGTGGACATTTTGACGCTTTCGTTATACATTGGTTGTTCGTACAAACCTTCTTTCATGTAAACATAAAATCCATTTTGTATTTTTAGGACTCGATGTTTTTTTTTGTTTTTCCTTAAGGGAGAAAAAGATATTTCTTTAGTTATCGAAGTGACGTGGAGGAACGTATTCAGTGAGGCTTGAATAATAGACAAGTGGAAAGTAGAAATTAGATGTAAATAGAAGTACTAGGGGTCAGGACGAACTCATATACACTAGCACGAGGTCCCCAGGGAATATGGACCGACCAAAAAAAGGAAACTTCAAAAAAGAACAGATAACTTTCTGAAGAAAAGTGGTACACATCTATAAGCATACGTATAACATGTAAATGTTAAAACAGATATACAAGAAAATAAACTGAATATGATAAAGAATGTATTTTTTTAAAGAATACGAGGTGTGGCTATTAAATAACGAGACTATTGCTATAAAACATTTTATTTCAAAATTTATACATATTTAGTTATTATCACCTTCAATATACATCCCTCCCCTATCCCTACAACGCTCCTTGCGAATTTACCATTGTTCGAAACAGTGCTGGAAGTCTTTTTCTGTCAGCTCCTGCATGACGCGTGCCGCTTTTTCTTTCACAGCCCCAACGGACTGTGAAATCGTGTTTCTTTTTAATGCAGATTTGACTTTGGGGAACAGATAAAAGTCACATGGGGCCAGGTCAGGCGAATAAGGCGGGTGGCCTAAAACTGGGATGTTGTACTTAGCTAGAAACGTACGTCTTGTGACAGGCAATGCAGTGTGAGCCGGCGCGTTGTCTTGATGGAGAACCCCGTGACTTGTTCTTCCACAAATCGGGTCGTTTTTTTCCCTTACTCTTTCACGGAGTTGAGCAAGCACCTCGCGGTAGTAATGTTGTTTTAATTATAATCGATATTTTCATCCGTTTTGGACGTGGAAGGGGGCGACCCGGGCTGTCATCATCTCCGACGTCTTCTCGGCCATCTTGGAAACGCTTGAACCACTCAAAAACTCGCACACGTGATTGCCATAAACTTCTTTTAATAAAAGATAAGTTTGAGTAGCGGTTTCACCAAGTTTTGATGTGAAATTTCACGACAATTCGTTGCTCTACTACAAGTGTAGTATCATGTTTTCGGCAAAACGAAACTAAACACCTCTTACACCGGTTCCGGTCAGACAGATTTCTCTACAAACACGTGTGAGACGCTGCAATCGAAAGAGAAGGCTTTACGCTGCACAGCTGTCGGTCGTTTAGGATTTGGCGCATGCATAGTTCTTCTGTAGCAGCATTAGTCTCGTTATTTATTTGCAACACCTCGTATGTAAGTCTTCCATTAAAGTGTCATCTCAATAAGTATTACAAGGTTCTATAGACTCTATAGTGCTTGAATAAAGGATAACTTGAAGTTTAAGCTGAATGGGTAATTGGAAGCCCTTCAGAGTGGTACAATTTTTCTCTTCTACTGCAACTAGTTCACCTCCAAATATCCACAAGACTAATCCCACAAAATATGTCTTTCATTCTTGGAAGTTAAAAAATTAAGTTACCTTTTATAACCGAACTTCTAAATATTTATCACTTAATTTAGGAGCTTCGAGCAGCTATGGTGAGGGATCTAGCTGTGTCCATCGCTTTCCGCCTGTCTGGGCTCTTGTCTAATTTAGATTAAAATGAGCGGTGTTTCCTTTTGTTTACATTTTTTTATTTACTTCATTAAGCTATATGTTTCTAAATTACGATATTTTATATCAATAAATAAATATGAGAAATACAGCAAAAAATAACCTGCAGCGAAAAACCTAGAAGAACTGTCATAATTAAAATATTAATTATTATAAATTGAAGAAGAAACGAAGTAATAGAACGAGCGAGGCGTGGTTCAACAGCATCGTAAAGAAGTCAAAACGGTTCTAAATCTGCTCCAACAGTATTCTAAGTGTGCGAAGATATTCTATTTATTTTATTTTTAAATAAACGCTAATAACCGAACAGCAAATAACATTGAATAATTTAAATCTAACGCTCAAATAAATTTAAAAACTACTTTAAAAATAATTTACATATTATATATATATATAAATCCAAGTTTATATCCAGTAGCTGGGCTTAGTTGCACAACAGTAAACTAATCATTAGAGAGAATAAGTGACTACTGCTGTTCTGATGAAAAAATTGTAGTAGAAGTCCTAAGTATTCATTACAAATTCATGAGGTTTATCTGTTGAAGTGGCTCACTAAACTTGATGTGACCTCTTTTTCCCCATCAACAAACTAACTCCTTTCCAATGTACAGATTTATTGAAGGTTAGAATACACTAAACTAATCTTACGATTTGAAATAAATATGTAGAATTATATGTTGAAAAGATTTATGAAATATTCCACGGTTTATGGCGATGCTATTATTATTATTTAATAAATAAAACTCGTAAGGCCAATAAAGTTATGTGGAAGATTATTAAGACTTATTTAAAAATAAATAACTTCACATAGAACGGATTAGCTATGCGGTTAGCGTATTGCATTTCCACGCAGAGATCCCGGGTTCGAATCCAGCTGCTGGCCCATTAGATTTTTTTCTCTTTCTAGAAACTTCTAACAGCTCACTGTCCGGTGATGGACAGTGTTGCCTGTAACGTGAGAACACTGTCCAGAGGCCGGCAGTGCACTGGAAAAAAGTTCAGAGCGCCAATTACCTCAGATGATGACGCACCGCAAATTATTTAAAAAAATAAAATAACTTTAAGGACAATTTTCTGTTATAAATACAATGGGTATGGGAGAATTAGTTCCAGCTACAGTTTACTAGCTACAAAATACGTCATGTAATGACGCACTTTCTGGCTCAAAAGGATCTCGTGGCAATTACATAACACGCTTTCCGAGTAATGAGAACACTCTTCGTCATCTTAAGGAAATAATCATCTAGCTCCAATTTTAATGGAGAGGGGAGAATTAGTAAACCAAATTGTCCATTAAAAAGTTTGTCGTGTTACTTCTATTCTAAAAGACTTATTTTGGAGCATTGTACTTGAAAACAATTTTTGGAATTACAGCTAAGCATATTCAAATAGCTGTATGAAATAACTTGTGGTGGTCATTTTGAAAATATTACTATAGAACCTAATCTATTTTTTTTTTTTTTTTTTTATTGATCAGATTGGCGCCTTTGAATTGCTTCCGGGGGATATTCCTTATCAATGTTTTGTAAAAGGTTTTAACTAGCAACAAAAATCTAGGCAACTTTGAGGCTTTGACCTGGATGTAATAAAAGAAGATTTGTCCGTTTGTTGTTGGCTCAGTTGGACTTGGACCACTTTTTGGTTTCTACTAACAGATAGATATCTCAAGTCTTCGTCCTAGCTACAATATTATCTACATTAAATACTCTAGTTCAGGGATGGCCAACAAGTCGATGGCCGATCGCTCGCAATGACCTGGGGGTGGAATTCCGTGTACCATGGACTTTGAAGCGATTGTAGAAGGCAAAACTTTCTAGCAATAGTTTAATGCATTCTGGGAATTCTTTCATGATAAATTTTCCTGGTCCAAAAAAAAGACGCGAAAGTGAAATATTGAAATCAAATTATCAGCCATACTGTGCATTTTTTAAAACAACTTTCTCATATTTACGAACAAATAGTACAACTTATACATTGCAGTTGATAAAAAAATTAAATTGCATTTTAAGTTAGTAAAAATCTATTTTGAAAAATGTGTCGGAAAATAGAATTTTTTAGGTACTGCATGTACGGAATGCTGCATTCAATAGTTGGGTTTAGAAATTTATTTCCTTCATGAGCCTATATCTCGAGTGTTGGTCTAGTGGTCAAGAGCGTGGCTTTGTGTGAAGGAGATCGCCGGTTCGAATCCCGCGTAGGACTACTTTTTATTTGTCAAAAAAAAATTGTTTAAAGTAAAGTATGAGCTTCCGCCCACGTCCACGACACCTAATTGGTAGTTGGACGTTAAGCCCCGCCTGAAAAAAATTAGCGATTACCCGTACTTACGAACTTCTTATATACTTTATACTCGTACATACTCATACATAGTTTTTACACAGCTTTTACTTCGATCAGTTTTTCTCTAAGAGAAAATCGTGTTTTTAGGGCAATACTCGGGTAGAGGGGTTTCCAGTTATGTTTTATTTCAGTGTAATTGTACGGTTTCGAAAACAGTATAATTTTGGGAAGAATAAAATATGATTCAGAAGGTTGGTTGAAAAAGATCAGAGATAAAAATCAAAAAGCTTGCTATCACAGATAAAATCAACAATTGTTTGTTGATTTAAAAAAAAAAAAAATTTTGCGGGATAAAACCTTGAAAATAATAGAAAAAGTCGAACGATTTTTTGCACCAAATTATTATTTTTTGTTTTAATTAATCCTACATAATTTAAACAGTTTTTTACAATCAGCCTAAGACGATGTTATTTTCTTGTTTACTTAGATAATCAAATAAAAACCATCCGAAATAAACTATATCTTAATGAGATAAACAAAAAAAAAATTATTTAAAAAAGAACCGACAATGTTTTGCGTAAAACGATAACCTTTGAATCGAATATAATAGCTGAGATTAACTGGAAAATAGAATGACTTCATTGTCGACAATTTGGAATAACAGTTACGATATATATATATTAAAAAAGAGTGTAATGAAGATTATAGTTTTATCGCTTTTAATTAAACAAAATTGTATTAAATTTAAAGCTGATAATCAGATTAATATTTAAACTAGGGCAATAATTAATTGTGTTAATTTTTAATCGAAACAGCTTCCCTATGCGAGATAGATAAAAGCTTATCTTCATTCTCGTGGACAAAAAAAGAAATTGCAATGGCTCCGTTCCATTGAATAGCATCATCAGTTACCACCATTTACCATCAACAACTCGATCTCTATTTTATTCAACGAAATGTGTGAATAACAAGTGGCTTTAATTAGGTAGGAGAGACTCAATAGAGTCTCAATAAGTTCAAAAGAGCTTTGTTCAGAAGGAAGCAAATAGAGGTATGTTATTGAGTTGAACTGCTACAATAGGAAGTGGGCAGAATAATTCAGAAATCTACGGGAAGAGCACATCTGCGCCTCTGTTGGAGCGGTATAACATAGTACTTAAGACATTGCCGACCACTCGGGGAAATCTCTCCGTTTTGTAAAATGTCTGTGCACGACCGATCGGGGAAATCTCCCCGTTTGACAATGCAATGCAATGGAGTACTGAATACATGGTTTTCCACTATATATATTTTGATGCCCGCTTCTCTTCGTTCATAGCTATATATTATCACTATATTTTTTAAATAATAGGGAGTAAAAGAATTAGGAGATGAGAAAGAGATATTGCTAAAAATAATGCTGATAAACGGTCCATGAAATTTTCCAAAAAAATGTACGCCATATTGGATTACAGTTGATAGAATAGTCATCTACAATTTCAGTCTTACAATTTTTGTATTGAGCATAACAACTCCATATCTATTTTGTAATTTATCTTCGTAATATAATAAAAGACCTTAAATAAAATGTCCCAGGAAATTGAAGATGCTTTTAAATGAATTTCATCTTGATACTGGCATCAGAATGTTCAGAAGACAATTTTGATATCCATGATGGGGACAATTATCAAACTAGGAAATAGATATACTCGTAGAATAATTTCAAGCGATTCAGAGAGTAATTTGGAAGATTCATCAGACAGTGATTCAACTATATTCAGTTGCAACTCGTGCGGTCGGCAATGTGTTAAGTGAGGTTCTCTGTTCGAAAGGATAAAGGGCAATTTTTTAAAAAAGTGGTTTACCCTATTTAATACAAACTATTCAGGCAATTTTCAACTCTAATTTAAAGTTAATTAACAACATCTTAAATGCATTAATTTCCCCAATTTTAAGAGATTAGCGTTTTCACCTAAATCTCAAATTTATGTTCTAACTTATTGAAACGATTGCAGGATAATAATAATAATAATAATATTTCCCCCTTAAGGGAGAAGCAGATTCATTTCTTCGTCCACTTACCCAATCAATTTAAGTAACAATTCTAGCAGTACATTAAAGATGTATGCAATTGCCAAAAAGAAATGAAAAGCCCTAATGAAAAATATAGTTCGAAATGTCAGCATGAAGATTTATTTCTTTATATTGACCAAAACTCAATAATCATAGAAATATAATATCCACAAAACAACTGGCCAGCTGATCTACACCGTGGTAACAACCATCTTGATTTGGTTGCCCTATAAATAAATTCTATTCAAAGCGTGGAAATATTTGACCCAATTGCGTGACTATCTCCCCTATCAGCACTTAAGATGAGTAAGAAGAATACTTTACTTACAATAAAACAAACTGTTAAAAAGGTATTTACCAAAAGCCACCAGACTAACAATTCTGGAACAAATTAGACACCATCACTAACCGGATGTAAGTTGTTATGAGTAAACATCATTGTACGTGATGATGAATCATTATATAAAAAAAACGATAACCTTTGAATCGAATATAATAGCTGAGATTAACTGGAAAATAGAATGACTTCATTGTCGACAATTTGGAATAACAGTTACGATATATATATATTAAAAAAGAGTGTAATGAAGATTATAGTTTTATCGCTTTTAATTAAACAAAATTGTATTAAATTTAAAGCTGATAATCAGATTAATATTTAAACTAGGGCAATAATTAATTGTGTTAATTTTTAATCGAAACAGCTTCCCTATGCGAGATAGATAAAAGCTTATCTTCATTCTCGTGGACAAAAAAAGAAATTGCAATGGCTCCGTTCCATTGAATAGCATCATCAGTTACCACCATTTACCATCAACAACTCGATCTCTATTTTATTCAACGAAATGTGTGAATAACAAGTGGCTTTAATTAGGTAGGAGAGACTCAATAGAGTCTCAATAAGTTCAAAAGAGCTTTGTTCAGAAGGAAGCAAATAGAGGTATGTTATTGAGTTGAACTGCTACAATAGGAAGTGGGCAGAATAATTCAGAAATCTACGGGAAGAGCACATCTGCGCCTCTGTTGGAGCGGTATAACATAGTACTTAAGACATTGCCGACCACTCGGGGAAATCTCTCCGTTTTGTAAAATGTCTGTGCACGACCGATCGGGGAAATCTCCCCGTTTGACAATGCAATGCAATGGAGTACTGAATACATGGTTTTCCACTATATATATTTTGATGCCCGCTTCTCTTCGTTCATAGCTATATATTATCACTATATTTTTTAAATAATAGGGAGTAAAAGAATTAGGAGATGAGAAAGAGATATTGCTAAAAATAATGCTGATAAACGGTCCATGAAATTTTCCAAAAAAATGTACGCCATATTGGATTACAGTTGATAGAATAGTCATCTACAATTTCAGTCTTACAATTTTTGTATTGAGCATAACAACTCCATATCTATTTTGTAATTTATCTTCGTAATATAATAAAAGACCTTAAATAAAATGTCCCAGGAAATTGAAGATGCTTTTAAATGAATTTCATCTTGATACTGGCATCAGAATGTTCAGAAGACAATTTTGATATCCATGATGGGGACAATTATCAAACTAGGAAATAGATATACTCGTAGAATAATTTCAAGCGATTCAGAGAGTAATTTGGAAGATTCATCAGACAGTGATTCAACTATATTCAGTTGCAACTCGTGCGGTCGGCAATGTGTTAAGTGAGGTTCTCTGTTCGAAAGGATAAAGGGCAATTTTTTAAAAAAGTGGTTTACCCTATTTAATACAAACTATTCAGGCAATTTTCAACTCTAATTTAAAGTTAATTAACAACATCTTAAATGCATTAATTTCCCCAATTTTAAGAGATTAGCGTTTTCACCTAAATCTCAAATTTATGTTCTAACTTATTGAAACGATTGCAGGATAATAATAATAATAATAATATTTCCCCCTTAAGGGAGAAGCAGATTCATTTCTTCGTCCACTTACCCAATCAATTTAAGTAACAATTCTAGCAGTACATTAAAGATGTATGCAATTGCCAAAAAGAAATGAAAAGCCCTAATGAAAAATATAGTTCGAAATGTCAGCATGAAGATTTATTTCTTTATATTGACCAAAACTCAATAATCATAGAAATATAATATCCACAAAACAACTGGCCAGCTGATCTACACCGTGGTAACAACCATCTTGATTTGGTTGCCCTATAAATAAATTCTATTCAAAGCGTGGAAATATTTGACCCAATTGCGTGACTATCTCCCCTATCAGCACTTAAGATGAGTAAGAAGAATACTTTACTTACAATAAAACAAACTGTTAAAAAGGTATTTACCAAAAGCCACCAGACTAACAATTCTGGAACAAATTAGACACCATCACTAACCGGATGTAAGTTGTTATGAGTAAACATCATTGTACGTGATGATGAATCATTATATAAAAATTTCAGAAGAATGGCCGTTTTATATGTTTTTTGTCTTTTTTTATAAACAAAAACACCTGATTAATAATAACCATAAGTTCCACAAGTTTTTAGAAAAACGCCTCTTTGTTTTTGTCACGACAATAAAGCATGGGTCGGACTAATGCTTTATATTTGTCTTTGTTTCAAACTTTTTTTAAAGTAACAATAACAAAAACAAAACGAATAATGGATCTTGTTGCAGTATAATGTTTATACGCGTATAAATAAATATAAAGTAGTAAATATTAGTAGTACTTCCGTTAGCCAGCCTGATATATCCGTTCGTGAAGTATTGAAAATAAAGATATAAAAAAAAAAGTACCCAAATACTGTTTATATAATACAATGTTCTTGAAACTTTAAAAGATTTTATTTAAAAAAAATAGTTGAGTTTTACATAAAACGAAGTTCACTAATTAAAAAAGGGAACCATTTTCGAAAAACAAAAAAGTTAAAAATTAAAAAAAAAAGTAGCTATTCTGTAAACTGGTACTTTTAAACAGTTAAGCGTGGAATTTAGTTTTAAAAACCCTCCCACAAAGAGCGGATTTAAAATCAGACAATGACGTGGTATACACGTCGAACGCAGGGGGCAAAACAACCAAGAGTTTACAATAGTCGTAATAGTCACTGCAAGCGACTTTTTCTGCAATTTCTGGGGTTTACAGATTACCAGAGTATTCTGTCCTCTTTCAAAATCTTGCACCGCTTCACGTATGCATTGCTCTAGTTAACTAGAGACGCAAGAGCTTTTACAAGGAAGAAAAGAGCTTTGAATTATGTGCAAAATGAAATCATGCTCGTACTGAGGTCTGAACCTCTATCTAAGGTAATAACGGCATTGCACAAGGGTTGAGAGCTGCGTAATTCCCAATCTCTAATGCGGAGACCAAACATGTACCAACCACTTATCATTTGGCTGGCTCCCTCCACCCCTCTCCGTATAAAAAACGAGACAGTTCTATTTGTAAGATAAAGGAAACATCCCACCAAATAATGTTCTTATTGTATTTCATTAAAATTTCGAGTTTTTACAGTTAATGGCAATTTTATATTTTTCGAGTATACACGTCGAACGTACCGTAGCAGAGATTTGGTTTGACGTGTATACACGTAGGTTAAGATAGGCTAACTTTTTTTCAAATTTGGAATTTGGGCCATACATAATGGTAAGATAATGCCTATTTTTTTAGGCGGGCTTTACGACCAACTACCAAATTAGGTGCCTTGGACAGTGGCGACTAGCTAAACATACTTTACTACAAAGTTCTCATATTAACCATTAAATAAAATCCAAGGCCTAAGACCGGGGAATCGAACCCAGTACCACAATACATTTTAGCTTTACAGGTCTCACCTCTAACCGCTCGGCTACCGTGGCGCCTTAGTCAAAAGATCAACCCAATCCCATAACCCAGAAGTGCACATAACAGAACTTCCCCGAGAATATGTATCAAATAAACCTTATAGAACTACTTATGCACAATAAGTCTTACAACGTAGGAACTGCGTTCGAAAATTAGATTTTTTGAACACTGAATAAATTATTCAATGAAGTGTCCCTTCCAAGGAGATTGATTTCACTCTAAAACATGCAACTAAACCAAATTTGGGGGAGCGAGATTGTTAGAGAATCTTTAGGTCATATCCCCCGAAATCCAAAAGCCATAATTTCCAGTCCAGCCAACTTCTTACTCATCTAGCAACCATGCTTGGGCTATACATCCTCTATCCAGCACGTTTTACTATTTGGTTTGAGTCTTTCCTTTGGGAGGCAGTTGTGAACTCCTTTTTTGTTGACCAGGTTCTCCATCCATTTTAGGTACGTTTAGATTCACTATATTTATTCACTACGTATATTGCCTACTTTATCTCTAGTCACAGAGCCAAGGATACGCTGGCCTTCTAGATAAAAACTACAAACTTCTTTTCCAGAAGTGCAACTGGAGAGCTAGCAATCTATTTTTCAAATATTTGGATCATTGTCCAGGTTTCCAGCGCGTATGTATGTCAATCCATTTTCAACAAAAAATCGTGGTAGATCTTCTTATTCTTCGTGGACACACATACGAGGGTCGTTTGAAAAGTCCGTGCAAAAATAAAAACTACTTAATTTTTTGGCGTAAACCTTTTTTATTTTTCAACATAGTCTCCTTTTAGGCTTATACACTTCGTCCAACGCTGCTCTAGTTTGTTGATCCCTTCCGAATAATAGGATTTTGTCCAAGTCTGAAAAATAGCCATTCGTTTCTGCAATCACCTCCTCGTTTGAATAAAATCTTTTTCCCGCCAGCCATTTCTTCATATTGGGGAACAAATAGTAGTCCGAGGGAGCCAAGTCTGGAGAATAGGGGGGATGTGAAACGAGTTGGAACCCTATTTCCATTAATTTTGCGACCACAACTGCTGAGGTGTGAGCTGGTGCGTTGTCGTGATGGAAAAGGACTTTTTTGTGGGCCAATCGTGGGCGTTTTTCTTGCAGCTCGGTTTTCAAACGGTCCAATAACGATGAATAATATGCACCTGTAATAGTTTTACCCTTTTCCAGATAGTCGATGAGGATTATTCCTTGCGAATCCCAAAAGACAGTCGCCATAATCTTTCCGGCCGAAGGAACGGTCTTCGCCTTTTTTGGCGCAGATTCCCCCTTGGTAACCCATTGTTTAGATTGTACTTTGGTCTCAGGAGTTTAGTGATGTATCCATGTTTCATCCACAGTGACGAAACGACGCTTAAAGTCCTGCGGATTCTTCTGGAACAGCTGCAAACCGTCCTTGCAACACTTCACACGATTTGAAAATTACTTGACTTCCTCGATTCAAACGAATGCCAAACACAAAGAAATAGACCGATCTGGCTGAGACTTGGTGTGTGTTCTTCCAAGAGATGCTACTAACTAAACATAACCTTGATACGCGCCAGTGGTGCTATTCTCTGACTTTGCACGGACTTTTCAAACGACCCTCGTATTTCTTTACTCCAGACAGTAGAATTCCATGGATTTTCAGTATTAATTTTATGCAAAATCTGCCTCACATTTCCCGCTAAGGCGTATGGTATATCCGAGGTATTTTTGAACTCGTTGATATTCAATATCTTATCAATTTTAAATACTCAGTGTTTTTACATCAATTTGTTTTGGACACCAAACTGATCGATTAGTCAAAAAAAAGAAGATTAATTTTATTTATTTCATTGAGCTTAGATCATATTTCCTCTTAAAGAACCTCAAGGTAGGAACCCTGATATCGATAGTACTTAATACCGAAATTAGTTTCAGAAAAATATCACTTGCCAAGAGTATTAAGAGAAAATAAAAATGAGTTTGTTAATAAATAATTTAAAAAAAAGTAATGCACAGAAATAAAAAGGTAATATTAAAAATATTAAATTCTGTTCGAACAAATGGCTAAAATTATTCTCTCCCACTAAGACAACCAGATAAATGAAAATAGAGCTTTCCCAGAGTCAATGGAAAGTTTGAGCTAATGAGTTGTTATGAATAGCAACATGGCCGCCACACAGCTTAAATCCAAGCGAGTCCTTAGAATTTGTGAATAAATTTATATATATAAACAGGACAAAAAACAGTCTCTCCAATGATATAAAATCCGCTGAATGTTAACAGGTCAGTTGTCCACTTATTTTTTTTGACAATTATTAAAACTTTTCAACGTTTTCTTGTTCTTCTAACTGTACTGCTGCCTGCCAGATGATTTCTAGTTAAAAGGGGGAATTCTGAAATGCTTCGTAACCGGGTCGAGCCGAGTGTTAAAGAGACTTCCCGTTTCATCCAGTTATTATGTTAAAAGTTCGGATTACATTTCTACTTTTATTTATGTCTGTGGTTTTGATTTAGTATTAACTGGTACAGTTCCTTCGTTTATATTTTGTATAATATTTATTCATCTATTGGCAAAGAATATATAATTTTTAATCAACTTTATTTATTTTTTCTCCGGCGCATCGATAGCTGAGGTCATTAGCGCCTAAAAATTAGTTTTATTCACTCCACATTTCCTTCCAACCAAAACAGAAAAATAAATAATAAAAAATATTACGAAAAACTGATACGTCATGTGGTTGTATGTTAAAAAGGGTAACTGTATTCTATTTTTATAAAATTGTTAAACTAGAAAAGACGCTACAGTCAAAAATTAACTTTCTTAGAATGGATAAATAAAAGAATTAATTTTGCGAGAGTTTTCAAAATTTTCAATACCTCTAAATAGGAAGTAGGAACTAAGTTGTTTCTTTTTCAAATTTTCCAAAATTTGAATTTTAGGGTCTACAAAGCTCCTTACAACATTCAGTAGAGTCGATTAGGTTCCGTTTGAGTACTGCTCTAATGTAAAGTAAGTTTGTTTTTGGTACAAAAAAAGAAGTGGAAAAAATTGTTGTAAACGTTAAACGTCTTGAGCAAAACTCATCTCTTTAGAGGGAACCCTAAACTCATCTCTTTAGAGGGAACCTTAAACTCTTCTCTTTAGAGGGAACCCTAAACTCATCTCTTTAGAGGGAACCCTAAACTCATCTCTTTAGAGGGAACCTTAAGCTCATCTCTTTATAGGGAACCTTAAACTCTTCTCTTTAGAGGGAACCCTAAACTCATCTCTTTAGAGGGAACCCTAAACTCATCTCTTTAGAGGGAACCCTAAACTCATCTCTTTAGAGGGAACCCTAAACTCATCTCTTTAGAGGGAACCCTAAACTCATCTCTTTAGAGGGAACCCTAAACTCTTCTCTTTAGAGGGAACCCTAAACTCATCTCTTTAGAGGGAACCCTAAACTCTTCTCTTTAGAGGGAACCCTAAACTCATCTCTTTAGAGGGAACCCTAAACTCATCTCTTTAGAGGGAACCCTAAACTCATCTCTTTAGAGGGAACCCTAAACTCATCTCTTTAGAGGGAACCCTAAACTCATCTCTTTAGAGGGAACCCTAAACTCATCTCTTTAGAGGGAACCCTAAACTCATCTCTTTATAGGGAACCCTAAGCTCATCTCTTTAGAGGGAACCCTAAACTCATCTCTTTAGAGGGAACCCTAAACTCATCTCTTTAGAGGGAACCCTAAGCTCATCTCTTTATAGGGAACCCTAAACTCATCTCTTTAGAGGGAACCCTAAACTCATCTCTTTAGAAGGAACCCTAAACTCATCTCTTTAGAGGGAACCCTAAACTCATCTCTTTAGAGGGAACCCTAAACTTAAATAAAATACGATAAAATGGTAATTTAATTAATTTTAAAAAATTAAAAGAACGAACACTTAATTCTCAAAAACAAAGTGATTAAGATCTCCTCGTCTAAATCGTCTACTTCTTAAAAACCTATACAGCATCAGGTCCATTGAGTGTGGTTTCCTCAGTCTGCAGTGGCTCATAAAGAATCAAAAGATGGTCTAAATAGGTGGCTCGACTTTAAAGGAATAATCACGAAGCAATTTTAACTAAGCAGGTAAGACAGTAAATTTGGATTTAGTTTTCGTTCACATTTCCAGTGACAGATTATCTATCTTTTTTTTTTTTAAATGCTGCAAGCACATGCAAGATATTTTGGAGTGTCCTAAAAGGGTTCCCTTCCTAACCTCAACAAAGTAAAATCTGACATCATCTCTCTGATTGTGCTACCGACTCTGAACTAGGTGGTTTTTAACGTTAAGCCACACACAAAATTGGTAATAACTTAACCTTCAAGTAAAAAAATAAAAAGCAACGCCTGTGCCTTCAATTAATAAAATGGAAACAAAACAATAACACAAATTACTTAAAGAATTATTTATGGACTGAGACAATGGTCCAATTTGGAGTTATTAAAGAGCGAATCAAAACAACGCCTGATGCCCGCACCGTAACAGTACCAAAGAAATAGCATGTAATTCGTGACAATTTCATAGTTACACCGTGCACCCAACCAAATCCTGTCATGAATTGCAACTGTAATTTTTTATTTTTTTTGTTATTTTCTAACTTCCAACTTAATGCTTCCAAAATTGGCCGGAACTATTGTTCGTAAAATTACTTTAAAAGCTTAAACAGTTTTGCATTACACCAAAAAATATAGGTACATGTATTTATGCAAGTTATAAAAATGTCTTTCTAGAACAGAGCGTTGGAGTCTACAGAATTGGCTCTTATCCGAGATGATTTCCGGTTTTATCTGTTTATTTTAGTCCATAAAATCCATGCTGATCAATGGGGCTCTTTGACTGTATGAAAGGCGACAACCCTTCAAAGGGCTAAAAAAATAAATTAAAAAAACTGCCGAAATTTTATACCATTTACAAATTGTGGGTCCATATTTGTGGTTTTAAAACAAAATGTTCAACAATCAACAAAAATAGGAATTATGATTTAACAAATATCTCGTGAAGACATCACTGTCCATCAAACCCGCAGTGAGTTTACAAGCTTGAAACTGGTTTCGAACTCGGCATATCACGTAGGAATCTTCTAGAGACCTATTGGCTAATTTTATCCAAAAGCTTAATATCGATTCCCAAGGTGGCACCGATTCGATTAATCAAAAATGTGAGCCTTCTTTAATATTGTTCCCCCCACTTTTTTGGAATCAGAAAACCTTTAAAACATATATTTCCGGTAAAAATCAAAATCGAAAATCTAAAGAGAGAAACGGAAAGAAAAAATAAAATTATACTTGAAAGATATGTCGGGCAATTTACCTGTTTTGAACCCAATTTCATTTAAAAAAAAAAAAATTATTTTACTGATATTACAGATTAATTTTGATCACGGTATGCCAATATATTTTGGAGACGTATTTAAAATAAAATATTTCAGCAAATTCAAACCTAAATTGAGAATTTATTAAGATATGATAAAAAGCGAATTAATTCATAATTTTATAAGATAATAAGCGCTTAAAAACCAACTATTGAAACATGAAACGTAGGCCAGATACTATAAACTGTACATAATTTCTATTAAGCTTGTCAATTAAGCATATTCTGACATAGGCTGACATTAATAGGCGGATTATATGTAGTTAATTAAATGCATTGTATAATATATTGCAACAACTAAATGGCTTAGTGCAATTGCATTTCATATAATAAAGAAGAGAAGATAAAATTTCATATAAATATGGAGAGTGAACATGTTAAGGTTATAAAAAACAAACTTACTGAGGAAAACTGCCCCCCCCCAAAAAAAAGGGGGTAAATTTATTTAAAATTGAGTGAAAACCCACACTAAAGGATCAACTGAAAGCTTTTTGAAACTGACAAAATTCTGAAATGTCACTTAAGAGAAATATTAAAGTTCACTATTTTCCTTTGAAAATCTCCCCATAAAATGAATTTCCCTGGTACGAATATTTTAAAAACAAAAATGGTAGAGCTACATATTGTGTGAGTGTGTTCCGGAAGTTAAAAAGAGTAAAGCCCATTTTCCGAGAGAATCAAAAAGATGAAATACCTAGTCTCAGTAACATTTTACTTTCGCTTGACTGTTCCAACTAAAAACCTTTTTGCCACGTGGTGTTTTGTGGTGCCTAAAATGAAACCATCAATTATAAACATCCTTTAATTAGAAGTTTTGTGAGCAAGCCTAACCATGCACACGGACTTTTACAAACATACCAAGCATGGGAAAAAAACAATTTTCGTACAAAAGATGGACGTAAAATTTGTAACTATGGTGACAACTTGGAAATGACAAATAAATTCCCTTGTGAACCCTCTAGCCGAAAAGTCATCCAATTTTATTACAAAATTTGTCATGAAACTTGAATTACAACAATTAAAGTATGGTCCAAGAATGAGGTTCATTAAAATGAATTTCTAGAGAAAAAAAAGATTCATATTGACAATGAAAGGAATAGAAGATATAATGAGCAAAGCGGATGCACAAGGCAACAGTTGCAGAGGAGTATTGGGGGTTGGTGTGGACTTGTGATTGGTATGTCGCTCTTTAAATGGGCCAGCAAGAAATAGATTGCTTCACTAAGAGGAGACTAGCACGAGTTAGAAAACGGGAGGAAGTCATAAAGGAAGAGATGGCTGAACCAGAGCTCCCATCTAGAGGATTAGGAATTGTAGAGAAAAAATTATTTGATGTCAACACTTCAATTAAGAGCAGTTTGAAGTTAGTGTAGAATTTCAATAATACGAGATGTGGCTATTAAATAACGAGACTGATGCTACTACAGAAGAACTATGCATGCGCCAAATCCTAACGACCGACAGCTGTGCAGCGATTAAGCCTTCTCTTTCGATTGCAGCGTCTCACGTGTTTGTAGAGAAATCTGTCTGATCGAAACCGTCGTTTGTGTAAGAGGTGTAAGTTTCGTTTTGCCGAAAACATGATACTACACATGTGTAGTATAGCAACGAATTGTCGTGAAATTTCACATCAAAATTTGGTAAAACCGCTACTGAAACTTATCTTTTATTAAAAGAAGTTTATGGCGATGAATGGTAATCACGTGCGCAAGTTTTTGAGTGGTTTAAGCGTTTCCAAGATGGCTGAGAAGACGTCGGAGATGATGACCGCCCGGGTTGCCCTTCCACGGCCAAAAACGGATGAAAATATCGATTATAATTAAAACAACATTACTACCGCGAGGTGCTTGCTCAACTCCGTGAAAGAGTAAGGGAAAAAAACGACCCGATTTGTGGAAGAACAAGTCACGGGGTTCTCCATCAAGACAACGCGCCGGCTCACACTGCATTGCCTGTCACAAGACGTACGTTTCTAGCTAAGTACAACATCCCAGTTTTAGGCCATCCGCCTTATTCGCCTGACCTGGGCCCCATGTGACTTCTATCTGTTCCCTTAAAGTCAAATCTGCATTAAGAGGAACATGATTTCAGTCCATTGAAGGTGTGAAAGAAAAAGCGGCACGCGTCATGCAGGAGCTCGCAGAAAAAGACTTCCAGCACTGTTTCGAACAATGGTAAATTCGCATGGAGCGTTGTAGGGATAGGAGAGTCGGGGTGTATATTGAAGGTGATAATAACTAAATGTGTATAAATTTAAAATAAAATGTTTTACAGCAATAGTCTCGTTATTTAATGGCCACACCTCGTATTCTTTAAAAAACAAAATTCCCAATTAAATAGGTAACTTAAATAAATACAGGGCATTAAAAAACAAAACTTTACAACACAAACTGACAAATTTGTAACAAAACTATCTTTTATCCTGTAACAGTATTAAAAAGATGAATTGAAGCTGTAAGCAGATGTGGTGGAATTAAAGAAGGGCTCTCTCTGACAAAGTGAAAGAAAAGTGATGCTAATCTAATGATGTTGGACTCAATGATCAAACAGAAACAGAACCAAAAAATGCAAATCAAGGTAACATGTAAATTGAAAACTGAATTATGTTATGTTATATATAAATTTAAATAGAGATAAAAATGAATTTATCATTTTCACATGGCTTTTGCAGTACCTAATATTATTATTAACTCTTACAGCCATTTCATATAAAAATACGGCTTCCGGTTTCACGTAAACAGTGCAGTTCAATGAAATCATGCACATAATTATCCTTTATTGCACTTATTAGTAATTACTTATTTTTTAAAAAAAAGGTCCATCAATCAGTGCAATAATTTTCTTTTTTACACGATATTTAAATTCACATCAAGATGATCTAATTTAACTGAAGGTTAATTAGATGAAGAAAACTGTGAACATTATTACGTCAGTTTCAATGTTAATATCTAAAATAATATTAATAATAATTAATTGATTAAGCGTAATTTAAAAGGCTAAAAGTTTAACCAGAAAAATCTATGGAGCCATTTTGGGAGAAAATTGCGGAAAGTGGGAAAAACCATTCAGTAAATTTGCTTTTACAGTTGATTTTTTTTTATTACTTTGATTACTAAAATAAATAAAAAAAAAAAGTTACAAGAAATTTGCACATTATTCTCAAGTTAAACCGTTATACACGAATACAGCGAGGGAGAAGATTGGGCCCAGCTTCTCCGTCAACAGATGAAAATGGACCATAATGCACTACACAATGGCGCTCTTACAATTTTATGTACGAGCTCCTCGTTTCTTTCCACAACTTCAACTTCTAATAATCAATTAAAAGCAATTAATGTTACGTCTATCTCCTTTAAATCGTAATAAAATTGCTAGATAAATTCATAATTTAGACCAAACAAACCTATCTCACAAAATTTATATGATAAAGGAAATACAATGTTATCTAATACCTAAAAAAATATTTCTGTTAGCTAAACCAAAGTGGAAATGGCAGTACTGAGGAAAGGTCGCGGAGGGGTAACCCAGTGTAATCTTTTCAGGAAACGTTGATTAAAAATTGATGGTTTTATCAATACCTAAGAAAAACAAATATAATTTGCATTTTCCCCAAAGGAAAATTATTCTTCCATCTGTCATTTACCTAAATAGTACTCCCCTTCCCACAGCTAAGTACCTTGGACTCTACAAACAGACAAACGCCAAACCTGGATTCCAGATATTAGACTTAAACGAAATGAACGGAAACAGAGGATTCAAACAACTCGACAAACGATCTAAACTCAACAAGGAACGACTTATTCTGCACAATGTTTCTCAAAAACTCAGGACTTACAGAATGGAACTTTGGGGCTCAGCCAAAGCTCATCCAATATCAACAAAATCAAATCCTTCCAATCACAAAACGATCCGGTGAATCGCTAATACTCCTTACCTCTTTTACCTCTAATACTACTTTACAATTCAAGCTTTTCCGAAAAATTTATGGTGAAATCTATTCTGAAAAATGATGGATTGAAGAAACGAGAATTTTTCCTATATCAAGGACACGGTCAAAAGTTCAACTATCGAGAAAAGCAGTGGCTAGAATGCTCTAAGATTTAGGACGTATCAATTGTGAATTAGTTGATGGTATTGAATTGCATATGAAACCAAAAAGAAATATGCTAAGAATTTCTATAGATTTTTGGGAGAGCTATGGATCCAAAAGAGGTTTTGCCAAATCCAAAATTGGATTTCCATTATTAGGTATTAATTCCATCATCTCCTTGTTTTCCATATCGCGGAAGCTGTGAGATTCAAGTTCTACGTCTCAGTTTCTAAACATCCCTAAATCCACTAGTTGTCCAACTTGCAAGGAATTACCGAAGAATGTAGACTTACTGATTAGGGGAAGCGAATTGAGATGAACACTGCAGTGGGCCAAAAAGCTAGCCAAAATTGTAAATATGAAAATCAATACCAAATTAATTATATTAGAATTAAAAAAAAACAAACTAGTTTTTTCCCTGTTCACTTAATAAAGAGGTTAATATATAAGATACACTATGTCAATCGCAATAGAATTGATGATTTAAAAACAGCTAAGATAAAACAGCACAACTAAGAAACCAAGCAATAATCACATTTTTCTTCTACAAGAGTAAGCATAGAATAGAATAGATTAAATTAGGGCGGCCTTAAAAGGCCTACGCTACCGCGACCCTTATGGATCTATTGTGGCTCCCGGACTTTAGAGCTCACCTTCCAGACCCGTCCGCTTAATCAGAATCTTAATTTTGGAGAGTGGCTCCTGGGTAAAGCTCTCAGGCCTTGGTTTTTCCTCCCCGAGAAGTAATATCCTTAGCCCAGACAAGCACCTCACACTGAAACAACTCGTGCAGTGCCGTTTCCTCCTCTTCCTGGCAGAACCTACAAAGGTTATCATCTGCCAGGCCAATGCGATGAATGTGTTTTCAGAGCCTGCAGTGGCCAGTTAATAGGCCTACAATTATCCTTATAGCCCTAAGAGTAAGCATAAAACAGAATTGGAAGAATTAAAAAACTAAATTAAGCGAATGGCCTGAAAAGAAAAGCAAACCAAGTCTTCCCAAAACGTATTTAAATTTAGAAATTCAAGATGAATAAGGAAAACATGATTACTAAACTCTGAGACTTTCAAATCACCTAATAATTAAAATTTTCATCTATTACTTTATATTAATAATTTTAAACTCATATTGTAAATCATAAGCTAATGACATGTTGGGATCATAATCAGGATTTTCAGGATTTATTTTACTTAAATAATATTAATTATAATTTAAAAAATTTCTATTTAAAGAGCTCCTAATTCCAAGAAATTGGTGTAGAGAAAAGATATAGAGGGAGATGAATCCCAATTAGCTCTTATTGAGGATACGAGGGTCGTTTGAAAAGTCCGTGCAAAAATAAAAACTACTTAGTTTTTTGGGGTAAACCTTTTTTATTTTTCAACATAGTCTCCTTTTAGGCTTATACACTTCGTCCAACGCTGCTCTAGTGTGTTAATCCCTTCCGAGTAATAGGATTTGTCCAAGTCTGAAAAATAGCCATTCGTTTCTGCAATCACCTCCTCGTTTGAATAAAATCTTTTTCCCGCCAGCCATTTCTTCATATTGGGGAACAAATAGTAGTCCGAGGGAGCCAAGTCTGGAGAATAGGGGGGATGTGAAACGAGTTGGAACCCTATTTCCATTAATTTTGCGACTACAACTGTTGAGGTGTGAGCTGGTGCGTTGTCGTGATGGAAAAGGACATTTTTGTGGGCCAATCGTGGGCGTTTTTCTTGCAGCACGGTTTTCAAACGGTCCAATAACGATGAATAATATGCACCTGTAATAGTTTTACCCTTTTTCAGATAGTCGATGAGGATTATTCCTTGCGAATCCCAAAAGACAGTCGCCATAATCTTTCCGGCCGAAGGAACGGTCTTCGCCTTTTTTGGCGCAGATTCCCCCTTGGTAACCCATTGTTTAGATTGTTCTTTGGTCTCAGGAGTGTAGTGATGTATCCATGTTTCATCCACAGTGACGAAACGACGCTTAAAGTCCTGCGGATTCTTCTGGAACAGCTGCAAACCGTCCTTGCAACACTTCACACGATTTCGTTTTTGGTCAAGCGTGAGCCTTTCGCGGCACCCATCTTGCGGATAGCTTTGTCATGTCCAAATGTTCATGCAAAATATTATGTACCCGTTCATTCGAGATGCCCACAGCACTAGCAATCTCACGCACCTTCACTCTTCTGTCATCCATCACCATATCATGGATTTTATCAATGATTTCTGGAGTAGTAACCTCAACAGGGCGTCCAGAACGTTCAGTGTTACTTGTGCCCATATGGCCACTCCGAAAATTTTGAAACCACTTATAAACTGTTCTAATGGAAGGTGCAGAGTCACCATAATGTTTATCAAGCTTCTCTTTAGTCTCCTCAGGCGTTTTGCCTTTCATAAAGTAGTGTTTAATCAACCCAACTAAATTCTTTTTCGTCCATTTTTTGAAAATCACTCGACTTCCTCGATTCAAACGAATGCCAAACACAAAGAAATAGACCGATCTGGGTGAAACTTGGTGTGTGTTCTTCCAAGAGATGCTACTAACTAAACATAACCTCGATACGCGCCAATGGTGCTATCTCTCTGACTTTGCACGGACTTTTCAAACGACCCTAGTATTTTACAATTTCACTAAGACTTGAATGAATTGACAAGAAGACATGGAGGAATGGTGTGGAATTGCCCCTGCTGAAGAGAGTGAAAAGACAAATGAAAATTTTTCATAAGCTGAAGTTAAGTTCTTGACAATTTTACATTACTTCTTTCGGATGTACGAGATTTTTGGTGAAAAATTTAAAATAAATGAAGGATAACCCCGGTATTACATTCAACACTTTTTAATTTAAAAACAGATAAAAATAGGGATAAATTGGATATAAGATAATTTTATAATTATGGCAAAAGCTGTCTTTGTTCAGAATATATCCAAAGAACTGATCTTTTTGGTGAAACAAAAGTTCATAGATAACAAATTAAAGAGCTTCTGCAAAAAAAAGGTTGCATAATTATCAGTTTAAAAAAATCAAAACAGAAAGAATGGAATTGTGTAGTATTCAAATATGGAGAAAGATGGAGAGTTAACGTACCAAGTATGTATATGATAAAGAGATAATTCTGTACAGAGTCCTCGAGTTCTTTAATTACTCTAAACCAGAGTGTAAAAGGCCAAACAGGTGTTTTTCTTCTTAGTGGAGGTAATTACCTCCCATTTCTTAATGTTTAGCACCAAGCAGGTCTTCTTCGGCCAATCCACTCAGGTGATTTGGGTCTTTTTCGTAACACACTGAGGTGATCTAACAGCATGATTCTCAGTAAAAGTTCCTAATCATTGGAGGAAAAAAAAACAGATCTAGCATTTTCGAAACCTTTCTGAAAAGTCATTTATTGGAAGCCAGAAACAACCAAGGTCTCAACTTAGATCCTTATATCCTAACTAAAGATTCCACTTGACGAAATGTGTTCTTCCCTACGAAATACGATGGAAACCAAGATAGTAGCGGATAGTGGCTAACCACGCAAGTGGTGTTTTTGAGTAGCAAACCATGGGAGGATTACATCAAATGCGTTGTGAAAACCATGATAGATCGTGTCAAACCTGCAGCAACCCCTCTCCCAGAATGTAGTTTGAGTAGCAAATTAGGTTAGACTCTCGTTGAACAAACGGATAGGAATCCGTGATGCTTTGCAGATAAAAAATTTGTTAAACGGAAACAGATGTCTGCTAGAAGCCTGCTGAATGCACATTGTCCCGTAGAAATTTGGGGAAAGTTATCGACATTATGGGATTATTAATTATTAGGGATTGGGGTTTACGTGTGTTTCTTTTCATATAAAAAAGAAAAACTTCTGTTCAGATTAAATATTTGGTTTAGAGGATGGAATAAACAGATATAAGTATATATATGGGCGAAAAAGGAAGTAATTACCATGAGGTAGGTCCAAAAGGGTACACAGCACTTTCAATATGGGGTTTCGTAATTTAGAATCTCTTAGCTACTTTTCTAGATGATGGTTCTGTGCCATGAGGAACGCTCTCCTGATGAACCTCGCTTTCTAGAGTCAAAGAAGGCGATCGCATGAAATTTGCAATGGAAATAATTGCTCCAACAAACAAGATAAGGCTCCCGTCAATTCTACAAATCCCAAAACAGAATATCCTAGCCATTTTAATGGTGAGTTCTGGGGTCTTCCCCAAGCTGGAAATACCCTAACCAGAACCGTTAGGAAAAGTATGTGACTGGTCAATAGCACTAATTTAAAGGAAATAAGGGTAAGATTTTAGTATCACAATATTTTGTTTTTAATGAACAAAGGTGTGGGGATATCTTCTTGAACACAACTCTTACATTAGCTCGCAAGCAATTCCCAAAGTTTGGGGGCAAGTAATCTACTGTCTATCCTTGGGTCGGAGTTTCCTCAAAGCTCAGCCCAGGGTTTGGTATTGATATCTTATATTCTTCGGGAGCACATCTGATCGAAATGCACTCTAGCCCTTTAGGGAATAAACCCTTTTTAGCGAAAGGAGATAAAAAAAAAATATTTTTCTTCCTCAACATAAATTTTTCATAAATTTCCATTGAAAAGTAAATATTGAAAATTTGAAACCTCGCTTTCCTCCGAAAATAGGAATGAAAACATCAACATAAAGGCTTTTAAACAACATACCATAATTACTATTGACATTAATTACACCTTCAGATTACACACGACAAAATTATTTAACGATATAATTGCTTATATTATATTAGCGATAACTAAAAAAAAATAAATATAATAAAAAAGAAAAAAGCCTATTGTTATGCTTTACAATTTCCCAATTAAGGAACAGAAAACGACCTATTTCCATTGTAAGAGAGTAATTTAAAATTAGTAAAAATACTTACAGACATTTGTTAATGAAATATTATCACCAATGGAAAAGTAAAAAAAATAAATAAAAGAAAACTGGAAAAGTTAGTAGCCAATGATTGCAACTTTCTGCAACAGGTTTGTTGGTATCGCAATATATGCAGATTTATAACAGATATGACTAAGTTTGCATTATAATATCTGTACGCTCACGAAAAGTAGTTTTGAATTCAATTATAATAGATTAATTAAAAAAAATTAATTAATAACATTTCATTAACAACTAACTACAAAACTGTTAAACCCTAATAATTAACCTGATCAACAAGGTGAAATCAAGAGTAATTAACCAATTACATGCAACAACAACAACAACACAGACAGCAACAAAATATGGTCAAGGAATTCAAATTGTTATTTAATTAATTTATATTTAAGAAAAATAATTATTGAATTAAACGCGGCTATTTATGTGTGTGAAGGACAATCTAAGATTGTATTAGATCTGAATTTATGATTAATAACCTCGAGATAATTCTTAAAATTATGGCTTATTAAATTAAGGCTAGCTTTGGAGAATGTTATTTAAGCTTAACTTAATCAAATTAATAAAATTAATTACATCAGATATTGATAAAATGAGCAAAAATATAATTTAGACTGTTTTCAATTAAAAATAAATAATTTTCATTTATAATTAATTTTAATGTTTTATCAAAATCTTCTGTAAATTCTATTTAAAAATTATTAATTTACTTTTGCAAAATTCTAAACTTCTAATATGCTCAAATTAATATGAATATATTAGTCAATTATTAAAATAAATAAATTATAGAAAAACTCACGCATGAATGTACAAAAAAGAATATTTAAAGACGAATTTAAAATAAGTAGTAATAAAACTGGCAAAACACACCGACACTCGTGTATGTAATGTAAACTTTGGTGACTACAAACTACAGATATAGTTGTGACTTGGCCGGCAGCGACCACGAGACTGACCTAACAGAACCAGCCCAACTCGTCATCCCCTACTCAGGCAGTTTGCATTCAAGTAGAACCAAGCGCACTGAGAATTATGTACCTACCACCACCTACCCATCCGGGTCCATTAACCTGGCGGCACTTTGGTTGAATTTTGAGACAAAACTTTTGCACCGAGCTCGAAACACATTGCACTCTTATGCACCACCAAAAAAAAATCTAAATTCGCCAAGGAAAAGCCACAATAAGCAATTAAAGTTTTTTTCCCGCCAAAAAAAATTTGGCCGGATTTGATTGAAACTTACTTCATTATGTTAAGTACACTTTGCACTCCATTGCACCACTTAAAAAAATTCATTAACTTTAATAATTACGGAGATATGGCCATTCAAAAGATCAAAGGAATTTGCCGCAAACACTGAATTTCGAACCGCGACTTAGTATACAGGTAGAGGAGAGCTAGCACCAGCTAGAACCACAAAAAAAATCTAATAAAATATGCACACATTCAGAAATATAAGGAATTAAAGTGCTAAAAAAAGCATTAACTTGGCGGCACTTTGGTGGAATTTTGGGTAAAAAATTATTGCACCCTGCTCAGAACACTTTGCACTCCTATGCACCACCAATAAAAAAGCTAGCACCACCAAGGAAAAGCCTCAATTTTCCATTTAAAGTTCCGCGCGAAATTTAAATTCAAAAAAAATGAGTCTTATTTGCGGGAAAATTGGAGCGCTTTTTTCCAAAATAGCAAGTACTAGTATTAGAACAACTAGCCCCACACAGGAAATGCCAAAAATTAGCATATTTTCAAAGTAATTTACAAATTATTCGACCGATTTTCCCGCCAACTTACCTTTAACCGGAAGTGCTCTAAATTGAATTGAAACTCATCCTATTTTGTTCATGGTAGCTAGCACCAATATGCACCACAAAAAGAAATTTTGAATTTACACTAAAAGCTGATATATTGATAATAAAAGATGCACTGACAGACGTGACCATTAACTTTGCGGCACTTTGGTGGAATTTTGAGAAAAAAATTATTGCACCCAGCTCGAAACACTTTGCAATGCCAATAATAAGCCAGCAACACAACGGAAACTGTAAAAATTCACCAATTGTACGCCAAATATAACTTTAACCGGAAGTGCCCTAAATTGAATTGAAACTCATTCCATTTTGTTCGTGATAGCTAGCACCAATGTGCACCACAAAAAGAAATTTTGAATTTACACTAAAAGCTGAGATATTGATAATAAAAAATGCACTGACAGACGTGACCATTAACTTGGCGGCACTTTGGAGGAATTTTGGGTAAAAAATTATTGCACCCTGCTCAGAACACTTTGCACTCCTATGCACCACCAATAAAAAAGCTAGCACCACCAAGGAAAAGCCTCAATTTTCCATTTAAAGTTACGCGCGAAATTTAAATTAAAAAAAAAATGAGTTTAATTTGTGGGAAAATTGGAGCGCTTTTTTTCAAAATAGCAAGTACTAGTATTAGAACAACTAGCCCCACACAGGAAATGCCAAAAATTAGCATATTTTCAAAGTAATTTACAAATTATTCAACCGATTTTCCCGCCAACTTACCATTAACTTGGCGGCACTTTGGTGGAATTTTGAGAAAAAAAATTATTGCACCCAGCTCGGAACACTTTGCACTCCTATGCACCTCCAATAAAAAAGCTAGCACCACCAAGGAAAAGCCTCAATTTTCCATTTAAAGCTACGCGCGAAATTTAAATTTAAAAAAAAATGAGTTTTATTTGTGGGAAAATTGGAGCGCTTTTTTCCAAAATAGCAAGTACTAGTATTAGAACCACTAGCCCCACACAGGAAATGCCAAAATTAGCATATTTTCAAAGTAATTTACAAATTACTCAACCGATTTTCCCGCCAACTTACCATTAACTTGGCGGCACTTTGGTGGAATTTTGAGAAAAAAAATTATTTCACCCAGCTCGGAACACTTTGCACTCCTATGCACCACCAATAAAAAAGCTAGCACCACCAAGGAAAAGCCTCAATTTTCCATTTAAAGTTACGCGCGAAATTTAAATTTAAAAGAAAATGAGTTTTATTTGTGGGAAAATTGGAGCGCTTTTTTCCAAAATAGCAAGTACTAGTATTAGAACCTCTAGCCCCACACAGGAAATGCCAAAAATTAGCATATTTTCAAAGTAATTTACAAATTATTCAACCGATTTTCCCGCCAACTTACCATTAACTTGGCGACATTTTGGTGGAATTTTGAGAAAAAAAATTATTGCACCCAGCTCGGAACACTTTGCACTCCTATGCACCACCAATAAAAAAGCTAGCACCACCAAGGAAAAGCCTCAATTTTCCATTTAAAGTTACGCGCGAAATTCCACCAAAGTGCCGCCAAGTTAATGGTAAGTTGGCGGGAAAATCGGTTGAATAATTTGTAAATTACTTTGAAAATATGCTAATTTTTGGCATTTCCTGTGTGGGGCTAGTGGTTCTAATACTAGTACTTGCTAATTTGGAAAAAAGCGCTCCAATTTTTCCACAAATAAAACTCATTTTTTTTTTAATTTAAATTTCGCGCGTAACTTTAAATGGAAAATTGAGGCTTTTCCTTGGTGGTGCTAGCTTTTTTATTGGTGGTGCATAGGAGTGCAAAGTGTTCTGAGCAGGGTGCAATAATTTTTTACCCAAAATTCCACCAAAGTGCCGCCAAGTTAATGGTCACGTCTGTCAGTGCATCTTTTATTATCAATATCTCAGCTTTTAGTGTAAATTCAAAATTTCTTTTTGTGGTGCACATTGGTGCTAGCTACCACGAACAAAATGGAATGAGTTTCAATTCAATTTAGGGCACTTCCGGTTAAAGTTATATTTGGCGTACAATTGGTGAATTTTTACCATTTCCGTAGCGTTGCTGGCTTATTATTGGCATTGCAAAGTGTTCCGAGCTGGGTGCAATAATTTTTTTCTCAAAACTCCACCAAAGTGCTGCAAAGTTAATGGTCACGTCTGTCAGTGCATCTTTTATTATCAATATCTCAGCTTTTAGTGTAAATTCAAAATTTCTTTTTGTGGTGCACATTGGTGCTAGCTATCACGAACAAAATGGAATGAGTTTCAATTCAATTTAGGGCACTTCCGGTTAAAGTTATATTTGGCGTACAATTGGTGAATTTTTACAGTTTCCGTTGTGTTGCTGGCTTATTATTGGCATTGCAAAGTGTTCCGAGCTGGGTGCAATAATTTTTTTCTCAAAATTCCACCAAAGTGCCGCAAAGTCAATGGTCACGTCTGTCAGTGCATCTTTTATTATCAATATATCAGCTTTTAGTGTAAATTCAAAATTTCTTTTTGTGGTGCATATTGGTGCTAGCTACCATGAACAAAATAGGATGAGTTTCAATTCAATTTAGAGCACTTCCGGTTAAAGGTAAGTTGGCGGGAAAATCGGTTGAATAATTTGTAAATTACTTTGAAAATATGCTAATTTTTGGCATTTCCTGTGTGGGGCTAGTTGTTCTAATACTAGTACTTGCTATTTTGGAAAAAAGCGCTCCAATTTTCCCACAAATTAAACTCATTTTTTTTTGAATTTAAATTTCGCGCGTAACTTTAAATGGAAAATTGAGGCTTTTCCTTGGTGGTGCTAGCTTTTTTATTGGTGGTGCATAGGAGTGCAAAGTGTTCTGAGCAGGGTGCAATAATTTTTTACCCAAAATTCCTCCAAAGTGCCGCCAAGTTAATGGTCACGTCTGTCAGTGCATTTTTTATTATCAATATCTCAGCTTTTAGTGTAAATTCAAAATTTCTTTTTGTGGTGCACATTGGTGCTAGCTATCACGAACAAAATGGAATGAGTTTCAATTCAATTTAGGGCACTTCCGGTTAAAGTTATATTTGGCGTACAATTGGTGAATTTTTACAGTTTCCGTTGTGTTGCTGGCTTATTATTGGCATTGCAAAGTGTTTCGAGCTGGGTGCAATAATTTTTTTCTCAAAATTCCACCAAAGTGCCGCAAAGTTAATGGTCACGTCTGTCAGTGCATCTTTTATTATCAATATATCAGCTTTTAGTGTAAATTCAAAATTTCTTTTTGTGGTGCATATTGGTGCTAGCTACCATGAACAAAATAGGATGAGTTTCAATTCAATTTAGAGCACTTCCGGTTAAAGGTAAGTTGGCGGGAAAATCGGTCGAATAATTTGTAAATTACTTTGAAAATATGCTAATTTTTGGCATTTCCTGTGTGGGGCTAGTTGTTCTAATACTAGTACTTGCTATTTTGGAAAAAAGCGCTCCAATTTTCCCGCAAATAAGACTCATTTTTTTTGAATTTAAATTTCGCGCGGAACTTTAAATGGAAAATTGAGGCTTTTCCTTGGTGGTGCTAGCTTTTTTATTGGTGGTGCATAGGAGTGCAAAGTGTTCTGAGCAGGGTGCAATAATTTTTTACCCAAAATTCCACCAAAGTGCCGCCAAGTTAATGCTTTTTTTAGCACTTTAATTCCTTATATTTCTGAATGTGTGCATATTTTATTAGATTTTTTTTGTGGTTCTAGCTGGTGCTAGCTCTCCTCTACCTGTATACTAAGTCGCGGTTCGAAATTCAGTGTTTGCGGCAAATTCCTTTGATCTTTTGAATGGCCATATCTCCGTAATTATTAAAGTTAATGAATTTTTTTAAGTGGTGCAATGGAGTGCAAAGTGTACTTAACATAATGAAGTAAGTTTCAATCAAATCCGGCCAAATTTTTTTTGGCGGGAAAAAAACTTTAATTGCTTATTGTGGCTTTTCCTTGGCGAATTTAGATTTTTTTTTGGTGGTGCATAAGAGTGCAATGTGTTTCGAGCTCGGTGCAAAAGTTTTGTCTCAAAATTCAACCAAAGTGCCGCCAGGTTAATGGACCCTACCCATCCTTATACCATCATCTCAGTCGAAATGGAAACTGTCAACCGGCGTTAGACTTTATAAATAATTAACATTCTAGGGCAAAAATCTAATTATTAATAATTATTATCTGATTAAATAATAATTTCAGCATGGGTTTTAAAACAATTAATATAATTTTTTTTTTTTAATATTTCAATGAAACTAAGTTAAAAGGTTTTAAGAATTTTGTATTAATATTAGTCAATATCAAAATGGGTTAGTACGAGGGTCGTTTGAAAAGTCCGTGCAAAAATAAAAACTACTTAATTTTTTGGGGTAAACCTTTTTTATTTTTCAACATAGTCTCCTTTTAGGCTTATACACTTCGTCCAACGCTGCTCTAGTTTGTTGATCTCTTCCGAATAATAGGATTTTGTCCAAGTCTGAAAAATAGCCATTCGTTTCTGCAATCACCTCCTCGTTTGAATAAAATCTTTTTCCCGCCAGCCATTTCTTCATATTCGGGAACAAATAGTAGTCCGAGGGAGCCAAGTCTGGAGAATAGGGGGGATGTGAAACGAGTTGGAACCCTATTTCCATTAATTTTGCGACCAAAACTGCTGAGATGTGAGCTGGTGCGTTGTCGTGATGGAAAAGGACTTTTTTGTGGGCCAATTGTGGGCGTTTTTCTTGCAACTCGGTTTTCAAACGGTCCAATAACGATGAATAATATGCACCTGTAATAGTTTTACCCTTTTCCAGATAGTCGATGAGGATTATTCCTTGCGAATCCCAAAAGACAGTCGCCATAATCTTTCCGGCCGAAGGAACGGTCTTCGCCTTTTTTGGCGCAGATTCCCCCTTGGTAACCCATTGTTTAGATTGTTCTATGGTCTCAGGAGTGTAGTGATGTATCCATGTTTCATCCACAGTGACGAAACGACGCTTAAAGTCCTGCGGATTCTTCTGGAACAGCTGCAAACCGTCCTTGCAACACTTCACACGATTTCGTTTTTGGCCAAGCGTGAGCAATCGCGGCACCCATCTTGCGGATAGCTTTGTCATGTCCAAATGTTCATGCAAAATATTATGTACCCGTTCATTCGAGATGCCCACAGCACTAGCAATCTCACGCACCTTCACTCTTCTGTCATCCATCACTATATCATGGATTTTATCAATGATTTCTGGTGTAGTAACCTCAACAGGGCGTCCAGAACGTTCAGCGTCACTTGTGCCCATATGACCACTCCGAAAATTTTGAAACCACTTATAAACTGTTCTAATCGAAGGTGCAGACTCACCATAATGTTTATCAAGCTTCTCTTTAGTCTCCTGAGGCGTTTTGCCTTTCATAAAGTAGTGTTTAATCAAGACACGAAATTCTTTTTCGTCCATTTTTTGAAAATCACTCGACTTCCTCGATTCAAACGAATGCCAAACACAAAGAAATAGACCGATCTGGCTGAAACTTGGTGTGTGTTCTTCCAAGAGATGCTACTAACTAAACATAACCTCGATACGCGCCAGTGGTGCTATCTCTCTGACTTTGCACGGACTTTTCAAACGACCCTCGTAGTTCAAGGGGTCCTGAAGTTCACCAGGCAAGACCCAGAATTAAATCAGTTCACTTATACAAAGCATTTTCTATCTCCACATATCTATTTATTGTTGAGTCAAAATTAATTCTATTAACGGTACAAAAGGAGTGGATTGTTAGCCATGCGTTTGGCGAATTGGAATCCCACGCGGAAGTCCAAGGGTTCGAATCCAGCTGTTGGCCCCTTAGATTTTTTTTTTTTTTTTTTTTTTCCTAGGGAGCTTCTTACAGCTCACTGTCCGGTAATGGACAGATTTGTCTTAACTAGAGAACACTGTCCGGAGGCCGGCATTGTACTGATGTTGAAGCGCCTTAAATCATTAAATAAATAATAAATAAAGCTACAGAATTGTTTTAACCGTACATTAAACTGAAATGTAACCTTCCAGAGAAGCCTACCAACTAGACCAGGGGCCGGCAACCTATTTCAAGTAGAGAGCCATTTCTTCTTTAATAATTTTAATAAATCTTACCAAGAGCCGCAAGGATGATAGTGTAAACAAACTCTGTAGATTGTCGTAACAACCCATTTATTAGTGACAGTTCCCTTAAACCATGGTTACCTAGACAACCATGGTTTAAGGGAACTGTCACTAATAAATGGGTTGTTACGACAATAAGCAGAATTGAGAGCGAACCACGCGTTGTGCGGATCGTATCTACACAGGATCAACAAAAGGTCCTCTCCTCTTTGCGTAGATTGCAATGAGGAGGAGGATTTCAAACATATAATGATATGTCCACGTTGTGTGGTAGAAAGGAAACGAATGTTTGACGACTTATACAGGTATTTAGATGCACCATTTCGCTACGAAGACATAATATTCTCCATCAACTTATATGTGCTTAAATCTATAGCAGAGCTAGCAATGAAATATGAATGTATTTAAAAGTTATAGAATGAATGGAAGAAAATGATTAGAGAAGGATTACGTGATTTTAATTTCGGATGGCAGGAATATAGAGTACTGATCCATCCATTAGCTGTAGTTTATGTAAGTAGTTGTATATAGTAGAGGGATGAATGTGTGTAGCGAATGTATTTATAAGTAAGAATGGAGAGTGAGTGATATTCTAGTGATAAGCACCTAGACGATGCTGGCTGTATGGCGAAAGCCAATGCCAAAAATAAATTAAAAAAAAAAAAAAAAAAAAACTCTGTAGATCATTTGTATTCACAAATAATTATTTTATGATATTCAATAACATTTAAATGTTTTAAAACTGTCCGGTAGGACATTGGTAAAAGCGTTGGTCGTCAAAAACTGAACGAAAAAGCATAACGTTGAAAAACACCAAACTTTGACAATTTTATATATTTATTTTCCACATATTGCAAAGTAAATAAACGAATACATAATAACTAAACCTGTATTTGAATGAAAATGGCGGCAGTCTATATATTACGAACTGTAATTCAATATAATTCAATTCAATTTCAAACCTATCACATTTAAAATTCTTTTTGAAAAAGTATCGTTACTTTAATAAATGAAATTTTAATAAAATTGAAATATACAATTTATTTTGGACAGGCTGAAGAGTCACAAAATTTGGATAAAAGAGCCGCATGCGGCTCGCGAGCAGCGGGTTGCCGACCCCTGATTCTAGATCAATCCTTTCTCGAAGGACGAAAGATGAAATTTTTCTGTAAAAATGACAAAATATAAAGTTATAAAACTTTTTACTAAAGATTAAGCCATCGAAGGTGAAATCCATCCGGTTTGTAAAATTTTCTTGACAAAATACTTCCGTTATCTACAAATCTCTATCTCCCCACACCTTTACTACAAAGAGAAACACATCTTCTGCATATATTTCGTTGAAATAGTGTGTTAAATGTCTAAACAGTAATCATTTCTATGGTCATTTTCTCCTTCGTTAATTACATTACTAATCGTTTTATGGATTTCGTAAAGGTTCAACAAATCATACTTATATTTCGTTTTATACATTAATATAAAGCTTTCAGTGTATTTTCTTCTTTTTTTACGTCCCCTTCAGCCTTGTTTTTTTCAATAATGTAAAATTTAAAAAAAATTAAACTTTCAGCAAATAAATTATACGTCCATTATAAGCGCTATCCGAGATATAAATTGATCCGATTAATTAAAACTGGTCATTGAGTTTGATCAAGTTTGCCTCTTAATTGAATTATTTTGTGATAAAACATTAAATTGTAATTTTCATTAGTGTTTTAGAAATAATCCAATAGAATCTAGGAAATGGCTGGTCAGAAACATATGATAAAAATACTTGAGCTAAAAAATAAATAACAATAATGAGATAATGAATTCGTAAATTAAAACCATACAAAATGTACAAACAAAAAGTCAACAAATGATCTGATTTGCAGTGAAGAGTGGAAGGAGAAAACCTGCACACCATAAAGAGAATGGATACGAGTGGTTACAGGAGAAAGGGTTTTTATGAGCCCTAGATAGGGGGATACTACTTGACGGGGAACAAATAGGATAGGGGCTTTAGGACAACACCAGTGGTATGTAAACCCCTATGGCAGATTTGTGTACAGGTTAATAACAAAAGGTTTTAAAAAACTGTGGACTGAATAACCTTCCCCCACAACTGTGCTGGATCATATAAATCCTAACTTTCCAACCCCTTACCAACACCAAAATAGAAAAAAGTTATAAAAAAATAACTTTTATTTAAAACAAAGGAGAAGGGATATTTCAAGTAACACACTTTTAGTAACAATATTACTTGTCTCTTCCTCAAGGGAGTTCGAGGCTCAATCACAACGTGTGTTACCTAACCATAACCCCCCCAAAAAACGAAAAATCGCGACAGAAATTTCGAATTAAATACCAGCAGAGAACGTCACAAATAAAGTTTTGGGTCAAAATCCGGTCAACCAGAAAAAACCTCATTACCTGAATCAGAAACGGGAGGAGCCGCAACAGATTTTGACGTTTGAATTAATTTAATTTATAGTAAAGAGAACAGAGAACTTATTTCGGAAGTACACGTCACAATTCCGGAAGTCCTGTTCCTAAATAATTTAAACCAGTTTAATCTAAAGACTATCTTTTGTTTAGCTTGCAATTTTTTCTAAATTAATAGTTTGGTTCAGAGGGAATATGTCGCATCCGATCAACATTGTTATTAATTTGATCTCTTTTTTCTTTTTATTATAAACTTTTAAGTTACAATAAAATACAATTACAGTGGAGCCTCCCATAAAGGACACTCTCACTAGCGGCCACCTCCATTTACGGACAGTTTTTAGATTTCCCCGTTTTACCCCTATACACTTTCAATATAAGAGAACCTCCGTCTAACGGTCACTCTAGATAGCGACCGCAGACATTGGCTTTTGGGGAACAGATTAAATGTTTCACCTCCCACCAACGACCACCTTATTATTAAAAGTTCGTTTGACGCGGTGATTAAAAATAATTATCCCCTCCCAAGTTTTTGTTTTTTTTTCTCATCTTTCCTAAAGTTTCCTATATAAGCTCGTACATCTTGTACCATTTTAATCATTTTTTCAATATTACTTTGGACGAACAACATTATTTTTCCCGATATGTCTCTCAAACGAAAGTGGTTAACTCTTAGAAGAGAAAATAAATGTGTTGGAAGATTTTGCAAAAACCAAATCGAGCCATCGTCAACTTACCGATAGGTTTGTTCTATTTTTCTAAGAAATTCAATTGTACGGTGAGTTTGCATAATTTCTAAAAGTTAATTATGTTAAATTAGGTTTGGAGTTGGAAAAACGCAGATTACCAATATTTTGAAGGACCCAGATGGAATCTACAAGGCCTGGCGTGAAAATGGCACAACTCAACACGTCAAGAAGAAAGTGAAAACTGAAACATGTGAGCTGGACTCGATCTTGTTTAATTGGCTTTGCGCCGTCAGAAATAAAAATATGCCAGTTTCTGGTCCATTCATCCAGGAGAAAGCCGCAGAGGTTGCTAAATCTCTTAACATTGATGGATTCCAAGCATCAAATGGATGGCTACAAGAATTCAAAATCCTTCATAACGTTATCAACAAGGCTATTTGTGGCAAAGCAACAGACGTACATCAACCAAATGCAGATGATTGGAAGAGAAAAAAGACTTAGGCCGTAAAAAGTGTTTAGTGTTTTGGTGGTGAAGTTCTAAAAAATAGACTTACGATTTTATTATGCAGTATATGAAAGGAGAATTTGAAGAATCAGTCATCATTGGAAAACCGCGAAAACCATGGTGCTTCAAAGGAGTTCAACTAGAGAAATTGAAATTATCTTACATCGCCTTATAAATATAAGAAAAATTTGATGCATATCATGTAGCTAAATAATTATGCAATTATGTACGTTTTCAAATCTATTAATAATCAACAATTTTTTAAATAGATGTTTGGAAAAAAAAACCCATATTATTTCATTATGAAACTTGCCTACCTCCTTCTAACGGCCACCTCCAAACAGTGGCCACTTTGTTTTCCTCTGCCAGTGTCCGTTGTTGAGAGATTCGATTCTATATCCGTAAATTATGGTAAGAAAAATGACATGGGAGTGTTCATACGAGATTCTTTTCATGAGTAAGTATAGTTTTTTTCTCTTGCTACCTACTTCAGTACCACAAGTGGTACTCGATGTGATAGCTACTCCTAAAATAGAGAACTACTTATCAATTGATGATGTAATGAAAGATTGTGTGATAATATATCAAACCTTTAGGTCAAAATATCAAATGACCTGAACGACAAGTCAGGCAAAAATGGCTTGCCACGAAACGTGTTAAGTAAAGCAATTACCTATTTTTTGGGGCAGGCTTTACGTCCAACTACCCAATTAGGTGTCGTGGACGGAGGCTACTAGCAAACATACTTTACTGTGAAATTTCTTTTATTAACAATTAAATAAAATCCAAGGCCTACGACCGGGGGAATCGAACCCAGTACCACAATACTATATTTAGCTTTACAGGTCTCACCTCTAACCGAACGGCTACCGTGGCACTTTGGAACGTGTTAATCGCGTTTAGAAGTCATTATTTTCATAGGAGGTGTCATTCTATTTTCAAGAACTTTACGTTTATGAGCAGCTTTTTGACAGCTTAACTGGCCAGGATAAAGAGATGAAGACAGTAAGGTTGAGAACTACTAAGTTGGTGAACGGCAAAGAAAAGGAACTAGTCGAGGGTACGGGACTTTGTTGGGATAAAACAGAAGGCAACAAAGTGGCCTCGAAGAACGAAAAAAAGAGAGACTGTAGGTCGAACTGAGGAAAAGCTGTATGAAAGTATGTAAAGAAAGATGAAGAAGAAATTTGCAATTATCTTGAAAAATAAATTCTGAGAGCTCAAAGATACGACACTACTTTTAACAATGCAAGAAGTTAATAGAACTGCTTATCAAGAATTTAATTACACTATAAATGGGAGAGATGTAGAAGTGGATGTTAGTTACGAAGTGGTATGCCATAAAAAGGACTAGAAGAGTGGCAAAGGAGATAGTTGCAATGGAGCCAGCGATACTGTCTCCACAGTTAGACTATCCAGAGACAATTTAGCTTTTTGTCGGCGTTACTATTCCTCGCAATCATTTAGAGGGGCACCCATTTCTACTTTTTTGCTCCAAATACATGTAGCTGTGCGTTCCTACACACTGAACAGCGCATTCTGGGCCTTTCACCGTTTTTAAAGCACATTCTCAGTAGTAAATTCAGGGAGGCACTGGTTATGAAGAGTATGGAGACCATCAGTCCAAATTCCGCGTGTAGCTACTTTTTATTTATAAGAGTAAATGTTAATAGTAAAGTGCTACCGCCTACGACAACTAATTAGTAGTTGGACGTTAAGCCCAATCTCTAAAAGAAGGTTATCATTAATTTGAAAAGAAGAAAATTTACTTCAAATTCTGTCTGAGCTACAATCGAAGGAATAAAAAGTTTTGAACACTATTTTTTAATTACTGTTCATTATTTTTGGCGACTGATTCATAGTTTCAATAGGATGAAAAACTAACTGCCAGTTTCAGTCAAGATATATGTACCTAGTCAAGATGAGAACTAGGTCTCATCTTCAGGGCTAATTGACAATGCAATATTTTACATCATTAGAGGGTTGTTGTGTCTTCTATCTTATCTTTTCATGGAATTGTCAAGTACTTTGTAGTATAAGTTGGCGTATACGAGGTGTGTTCAAAAAATAAGGTGAATTTTCATTTTTCTTAAAAAATATTTATTTATTCATCGATTTTTATTTTGTCTCCTTCAAAGTAGTCCCCCTCAGATATAATACATATGTGCCAGCATTTTTTCCAATCCTCGGAACAGTTCTGATATGCACTTTTTGGTATGTCCTTGAGCTCTCTCAGCGATTCGGTTTTTATCTCCTCAATCGTCGCAAATCTCCGTCCTTTCATGGGTCTCTTCAATCATGGGAACAGGAAAAAGTCGCAGGGCGCCAAATCTGGTGAATACGGTGACTGAGACATGATAATGTCATTCAACAATTCCTGAGCGATGCTCATGCGACGGTTTTTTTGATCAAAATTCAGCAATTTTGGAACGAACTTCGCTACTACACGCTTCATGCCCAAAATTTCCGAAAAAAATTGCAGGACATGTGCCAACCGATATGCCGACAACCTCAGCAACTTCTCTAATTGTGATTCGACGATTCTTCTCAACATTTTCATCGGTTGTTGATGTGCTGGGGCGTCCAGGGCGAGCGTCGTCATTCACATCTTCTCGACCTTCTGTGAAAAGCTTGTACCACTTGTAAACATTTTTTTGACACAGAGTACTCTCACCGTACGCCACTCTCAACATTTCAAGTGTTTTTGAGCACTTAATTCCATTTTTTACACAAAATTTGATGCAAATTCGTTGATCCATTTTTTTCGACAGAAGAAAATCGCCGAACTCGCAAAACACTTGTCTTATTTATGCCTCTAACATACAAACTAAACATGCTATATAGCTACAACTTTGAAAATATGTTCGAGACAAGTGTACCAACATAAAAAAAAAGACAATCGAAATTCGAATGTACGTAGCCCGCGAAATTTGAAAATTCACCTTATTTTTTGAACATACCTCGTATGTTGTTTAAATTGTTGGTGTCAGTTTTGAAATTTAGACTATTTTCTACCTTAGATATGTACGAGTATATCATCTCTAGCAGTTTTCCTTTTTTTTGTGTGTGTTGGTTTCTGATTTAAGTATCTTTGTGTGTTTGGGGAAATCGAAAGTGTGATGATTTTCTGTGCTGTGTAACGAGAAATGTTATACTCGTACACATATCTAAGACAGAAAACAGTCTAAATTTCAAAACTGACACCAACAATTTAAACAGTATATACGCCAACTTACTACAAAACACTTTAAAATTGGTAACACTGACTTCCTCACAACCAAACACATATCACACACAGACCGATCACATTCAGTCCATGAACAGATAAGACAGAAGAAACATCAACCCTTTAATGATGTAAAATATTATTCTGTCAATTAGGTAAATAATTTTTTCTGCAACCATGTAGGGAAGTTCTCATTACTCAATTAAAATCAGGTGTGTAATGCCCAACTTCCCACACTAGTGGGGAAAAATTCCCATTAGTGTCACTTTCCTCACTAGTGATTGGAAAAACTTTATTGTGCTTCCTTGATATAAGAAGTTTTGTTATTAAATATTTTCTGTAAAACTTTAATAAGCTTATTTAACGTAACTAAATAATTAAAAAACGAATATTAAAAATAAAATAAAAATTGAAAGGAATATAGAAATAAAAATAATACTTTAATAAATAATTAGATATTTTTAATTATAACAGTTAAAAAGGTTATAGTGATACCTTATAGAAATTTAAAATGGATTCTAGTGATGCCTGTTTAGAAAACACTCCTCCATCAATAAAAGAAACAGCAGAAAATGTAGTAAGTAATGTAAATAATTGTAATATAACAATAAATGTTTATAATAAATAAATTACTTTTTGTAGACTGTAAAAATGAAATTTTTAATTTTTTTAGTTAATAAATCTAATGGTTGCAGAAAAAATATAATATTTAACTCGAGTGTCAAGTATTTTCCTCACACTCGGCAATTTGCACTTGCACTCGCCTTGCTTCGCTCGCTCGTGCGTGCAAACCCTGCCTCGCGTGAGGAAAAGTACTACTTTCCACACTTGTTAAATAAATAATTATTGTAAATTACGTTACATTATACATATTCATTTTATTATAATATACGGTTAACACACCGTAAAATATGTTCCACAGCCCTGAAGATGGACTAGTCCCTAGTCCAGAAAAAATATGACTGAAATCGGCAGTATTTTCTCATTCTATCATTTTTTTTAAAAAAAAGAATTTCGCAAAATTGATATATCCGGTAAAATGAAAATCCAAAATTTAACATGATCTAGTGTAAGTATGGTACTCTAGCAGAAATTACAAACTAACCGAGGCAGGAAAGTTAAAAAAGTATGCCTAAATAAAAGTAATAGCAGTTCTAGTTACAATATAACAGTTTGCTATACGTCATTCTTTTAACAACTTGACCAATACTGTTTGCCTTCAACGGTGAAAAGTAAAGTATAAATGTTCCACAACTTATTTCATTTAGTTTGGCTCATATTTCATGAAAATAATAACTACTTGACAACTAACAAATTGAAAAAATAAAAATGAACTATTGTATTATTTATTTAGAAACTGAAGAGATACAATAATATCTAGTATTCGTCCTCGGTTTTACATCGCAGCGTAATTTGGAAGTAATTCTAACTCTTATTTCCCTAATTAATAAATTGTTACTGTCACTGCTTAAGGAAAAGAACAGAAAGATTACGGCATACTCGCAAGAACTATAGTCAGCTCACCAAACGTTCTTTCCGAGTACCTCTCGGGTAGCTTTTCCTGGTGGGTTTCCCAACTATTATATACTTATTAAAACTTTTAAAAAACTCATGCAATTGGAATTTCGAGAAGTAATTAATTCAGTTTATAAAATCCAAATTATACGGAGAATTGGTAAGAATACGAAATTACTTTAGGATTTGAACTAGGTTCTATTTGCCTAGAACATCGGCGGTCTTCACCAACTCGGAAATATATATTGTCCACATTCAACTTTCTGGTAATAGAACTTTCATCTATAGTCTAGCTCAGCGTTTCCCAATCTGTCGTCATTTCTTATATACGAAATAGAATGTAAAGACTGTCACAAAAAATATATAGGCTAAACATCACAGTACTTAAGAAAAAGACTGTACCAACACTCTTACGATACAGAACTAAAAAAGAACACCCACCACAACATTTTCCTTACACAGCACAGAAAATCATTACACTTTCGATTTCCCAAAACACACAAAGATACTTAAATCAGAAACCAACACACACAAAAAGGAAATTGCTAGAAATGATATACATATTAAAGACAGAAAACAGTCTAAATTTTTAATACTGACAATTTAAACAACATATACGAGGTGTGTTCAAAAAGTAACGGGAATTTTCGTTTTTTGAAAAAAATATTTATTTATTCATCTACATTAATATTGTCGCCTTCAAAGTAGTCCCCATCGCATACAATACACTTGTGCCAGCGCTTTTTCCAATCTTCGAAACACTTCTGAAACTCGATCTTTGTGATAGCTTTCAGCTCTTTCAGCGATTCGCTTTTAATGTCATCTATGCTTGTAAAACGACGGCCTTTTAATGTTCTCTTTATGTTTGGAAATAGAAAAAAGTCACATGGAGCCATGTCTGGCGAATATGGAGGCTGGGGCATCGTTAAAGTTTGTTTTTGGCCAAAAATTCACGAACAAGCAATGAAGTGTGAGCAGGTGCATTATCGTGTTGCAAAATCCATGAATTGTTTTGCCACAAATCCGGGCGTTTTTTTCGGATTGCTTCACGCAAACGGCGTTGAACTTGTAGGTAGTACTCCTTATTGATTGTTTGACCTTGTGGCAAGAATTCATGATGCACTATGCCATTAAAATCGAAGAACACAGTGAGCATAACCTTCACATTCGACCGCACTTGTCGAGCCTTTTTCGGTCTTGGCGATCCAGAATGCCTCCACTGGGACGATTGAGCCTTAGTTTCGACATCATATCCGTAAACCCATGTTTCGTCACCTGTTATAACACGTTTCAGTAGATCCGCATCGTTGTCGACTTCATTGAGTGACTCTTGAGCAACTTCCATTCTCCGCTGTTTTTGTTCGAAATTCAACAATTTTGGAACAAATTTTGCTGCCACACGTTTCATATCCAAAACATCAGAAAAAATTTCATGGCATGAGCCAATTGATATGGCAACATCATCAGCGACTTCTCTGATTGTGATTCGGCGATCGTTCATAACCATTTCTTTCACTTTTTTCACGTTTTCATCGGTTGTTGATGTGCTTGGACGTCCAGGTCGTTCGTCATCTTCAACGTTTTCGCGGCCATCTTGGAAACGCTTATACCACTCGTAAATCCTTGTTTTACTCATAGCAGACTCACCATATGCCTTTATTAACATTTCACACACTATTTCATTTTTTACGCAAAATTTAATACAAATTCTTTGATCCATTTTTTTTAACAAACAAAAATCGCCAAGCTCGAAAAACAGGTCTAACCTTAACGGCTGCCACTTAAGAAGTAAACAATGAATATTACTGAAAATTTTATCGTACTTCAGGGGCATGTGTACCAACATAATAAAAAAAAAATTTTACAATCAGACTCTCCAAACCCGCGAAATTTAAAAATTCCCGTTACTTTTTGAACACACCTCGTACGCAAACTTACTGCAAAAATACTTGACAATTGGCAACACTGACTTCCTCACAATCAAACACATAAAACCGATCATACTCAGTCCATGAGGAGAAAAGACAACCCTTTAATGATGTAAAATATTACATTGTAAATTAGCCCTGAAGATGACCTCTAGTCCCTAGGTCGAAAGCTCGGCATAATAAAAAAATACAAAATATGACTGAAATGGGCAGTTTTTTTTTCATCCTATAAGCGTCGTTAATGAAAATAGATCCATACAGAACAAAAAAAAATCAATACATTTCTTATTTTAACAAACATAAACACAAATCCACTAATACAAAAAACCTCTTATAAAAATAACAACAACAAAAAATATGTATTTATTTTAATGGTAGTAAGTTTGTCTGTATCTGTGATGAAGATACACAGTCCATTACGGTATGTCAACTGTACATGTTTGTAAAGCTAATGCGTATACAAGGCGGATACATTACACCGATCAGAGTGCTGTATACCTAATCCTTGGGCACATCATCCCCTCTTCCCTCACCGCCAATCTTACAGGCTTCCAAACCAAACTGATATCTATACTACATGTTGGATAAACATTAACTACAAAATCCGGAAATTAAATCGTATTGAAAGCAGGGTTTTAAATAAAAGATGTCCTTATACTGGGGATTGGCTGTTTAAAAACAACAAAAACAAACCAAACTGAATGTATGAAAACACAAAAAACCTTGCTATGACACGCAAAGGATTAAAACACACCTGTGAATTAAATTCAGAAAAAGTATTTAAATCATCTGTAAATAACAAAAACTCACCCATACATTTAAGGATGAGCAAAATTTGATGGATAAAACGATCAGCACTCACCTGAAACAAAACAAAAAAATTAAATTAAAAAAATAAAAGAAATAGAGTTTTGTATAATAGTGCTAATAGTTATGGTGAGTCATTCTATTCGTAGAAAGAAAAATAAGAAGAGCTCTTACACAACCAAAAAATCAAGAAGTAAGAGAGTAAAAAAGATTAAAATCCTACCTAGAACAAGGCGCCACGGTAGCCGAGTGGTTAAAGGCGAGGGACTACAAAGCTAATAAGTATTGTGATAGTGGGTTCGATTCCCAGTCTGAATCTAAGATTTTTTATCTAATGTTTAATAATGAGAATATTAACAGTAATGAAGGAAGGGATTAGCTATGCGGTTAGCGTACTATTCTCCCACGCGGAGGTTCCGGGTTCGAATCCAGGTGCTGCCCCTTGGATTTTTTCTTCCTAGGAGCTTCTTACAGCTCACTGTCCGGTGATGGAAAGTGTTGTCTGTAACGAGAGAACGCTGTCCGGAGGCCGGCAGTGCACTGAAAAAAGTTCCCGCTCCATTAACCTTAGATGTTGAGGCTCCTCAAATAAAAAAAAAAATTAACAGTAAATTATATTTGGTAGACGCCTCCGTGCAGGAAACCTAATTAGGTAACTAGAGCAATTAGCTCTTGAATTTCATGGGCTGAAATTGAGTTGAGTGAACTTTTAAGTTTTCATCTAAAATAGCTTTTATTCAGCAACAGCAAAACTTGGTAACTATTAACAGCAACTCAATTTAATACTCAAGTATACCGCAGCAACTATATAAACTTAAATTCTCATAAAATTCGACCTTACTTTATATTAATAGAAGACACGGAACCAAGTTCTGGTTTTGCCACTACTCTATAGAAAGACTTGCCAAGGTAAAAGCACCAGAGGATTGCTTCATTTGTTAGCTAAAGTTTTGTAACAGTCAGTAGTGAACTTCTACCAGTACGTACAAGGTAATAACAGAACTTGAGGTTTCAACTAATTAGATGAAAGGTTGAGTTCGCTGAAGTTACTGGGGGAATACGCTTCACTCTAGATCTATAGTTTCATAACACATATTTGTGCGGCTAATGCGGATGTTGATTCGTTCATTAAAAAATAAATAGTTACAATGAGTAAATAATAAAATAGTGAAGATATAGTTGGAGCGTGAAGAGCAGGAGAACAGAAACTATGCAGTGGTAGCACTCTCCACAGGAAATCGACAATGATGATCATCTTCCAGACTTTGTGGCAACTGGCGATTCAATCGGCATCATGGATTGCTAGCAATAAGAGCAGAAGCGAGAGACTGTACGAAAGGATTAGAGCAAGTAGAGAGAGCAGTATGGAACTTGTGATATTTCGTCTTAGGATGTTGAGGTCGTTATGAAGAGTAAGGTTTTGGTCACGTAGAAAGGCGTCAACCATCTGTCGGTGTAGTTTCGATTGGAAAGTCTGTCTGTACAATCCGAACGTTTGTATGTTGTTTGAAATACTGAAATAACTAGAAATAAAGTAAACAAAAGTTGCTATGGTAACGAGGTAAACAAGAGCAATACCGAATTTAAATATATTACGATTGAGTATAATATGCGAACAAAATAAATTGAAGGAATTGAATGAGGGCCATCCAAAGATGGCCATCATGAGTCGGCTAACGAGATGAAGTGAACTCGAAAGATGCCCATTTCTTATCACGCGTTCGGGTGATCCGAGACTATCGACGCTTCAGTAATCAGGGGAACATTCGAGGGAAGAGCTACTTAAAAATAAAAAATACAATTATGATTTACTAAGACGAAACAATTCAGAACTAAATATTAACACGTAAATGAATACTCAAATTGTATTAGTTGTCATAAAAAATGTGGTAAGGTACCCATAATGGTAGATAACATCGCTGAACTTATCCGAGTCTTAAGCACGCTTGTTTTTTTTTCATCCCTCGCCGATTTTGGGACTCTCATTCTTATCATCAGAGATTAATTGATCAGTACAGAGTATTCGATTGCATAACCTGCAAGTGCAATGGTAAGACGAAAACATAGTTGAAGTCGAATTCTTTACATCAAAATTGATTTAATCAATATCTGAAGATGAATCAAAGTCCGAAACCTATAAAGGAAACAAAATACACATGAAATTCTAATTAATTCTACGCAACAATGAAGGCTTAGAACGGAAGTGATCAGATTAGTTGGATGTAGAGGAGATATTTGGCCATTACCGGAAATGCAGTTCATGTCATCGACTGCACGGTTGTTTTTAATAGATTTGTCGAAAATAAAATATATTAATTAATAAATATTAGACTCGTTTTTGAAAAACTGGTACAAAAAAACTGCTGTATGATTTTGTAAATAATGTATGTACACATAATTTGCTTAATTAGATGTTTCATTGAGGTTTTTTATTTCTATTTTAATTTTTAGTACAACCCTCTACACTACGCTGTACATATGCTGACGACACAGCCATACTAGCCCCATGTACACATCCTTCATCAGCTTCGTACAAGTTACAGACACACTTACATAAAATAGAATCCAGGGCCAAGAAGTGGCAGATTAAAATGAACCCACAGAAATGCCAGCATGCCACATTTACTTTCCGGCGGGGCTCCTGTCCACCTATCCTCTTCAACAGCAATCCTCTTCCTTGTACAGATCTGGTGCTGGCTACCTTGGGCTCTACATAGACAAACGACTCAAGTGGAACCCATACACTAGACTTAAAAGGCAAAGCAATGACAAAACGTGCTAAACTGCTCTACAGACTTCTTGAACGACGCTCCAAATTACCCATTGAACTCAAACCTATGTGGACTTACGGACTAGAACTGTGGGGTTCAGCCAAACCTACAAACATACGGATTGTACAGACATTTCAATCAAAACTACTCCAACAGATTGTTGTACCTAACTTCACTCTTCACAACGATCTCAACATTCCCTTCGTACACCAACTCGTCAAGTCAAAATATCAAAAATTCCACACTACTCTCTCCACTTGCTCAAATCCTTTTGTACAGTCTCTCGCCTCCTCTGACATCCCTAAGATAAGATTCCAATAGGGCGGCCTTTAAGGCCTAAGCCACTGCTACCCCTTTGGATCTTATTGTGGCTCCTCTTCTCTAGAGCTCGCCCTCCAGACGCCGTCCGTTTAATCAGACTCTTAATTCTGGAGAGCGACTCCTTGAGTAAAGCTCACAGGCCCTGGTTTTTCCTCCCCGAAAAGTAACATCCTTAGCCACACGAGCCCCTCACACAGACACAACACGTGCATTGCCGTTTCCTCCTCTTCCTGACAGAACCTACAAAGGCTATCATCTGCCAGGCCCATGCGATGCATGTATTTTCTGAGCCTACAGTGGCCGGTTAATAGGCCTACAATTATCCTTATAGCCCCACGGCCTAAATCGGATTAAATCTGCAGTCAGCTTCTAACAACCCTAACAATCCTACTCGCCGACTGAATCGCCAGTGGCCCCGCGACTTCCTCGCAGTTTGAAGACCTAAACGTCATCCTTCTCCTATAGAGAGTGCTACCGCTGGGTAGTATCTCTCCTCCTGCTCTTCCCGCACCAGTTCATTATATCTGATATTTACTCACTGTATACAAGTGTACAGATTGTAAATTACTAAATAAATAATTAAAAAAAAATAAATTTAAATAAATAGATGAAAACATTTGTGTGATTCTATTGAAATAAAGAATCGAATTGAACCAAAGGAAGAGAGATTATTGCCAATTACAGTCATAAATTTGTATTTTTGTTACACTGGGATTAACCGATTAGGGTTTTTGAAACCCACCACAGTGAGTAACTATACAGTAGGGCGGAAGACACATAGACCTTTGACGTTACCAACGTAAAACTGATTCTTACCAAAAAGTGCTAGGTAGAATCTCTTGTTTCCGTTTTTTTCTGTTCACTAGAGCCCAAAGAATTAAGCGTTTTAACTAAGGTTAATAATGACGTTATAAGTGATAGTGAAGACCACAGTGCTGTGGAAGAAGATATAACGAGGAGAGAGGGGAATGTCACAGTGGTCAGCAAGTTGGGAGATTAGGTCAAGAGTTACGTGGTACTGAGACCGAACCACTGCTGGTAAAAGCAAGAGTGGGGCATCTCTCGCCAACTGGGTGACAAAAACTTATATGTTGCCCACAAATAATACACAAGAGCGCAAAAAAGGGTACTTCGTAGCTATTAGCTTCATTTCTAATACCACAAAATGAATTTAGATTTTGGGTTAAGATAACCAATGCCACCATAAAATAGAAAATCTCTTTACGTTAGTATATGTGATGTGAATTAATATTTCTAATTATAGCTAATATTCAATAATTTAATAATACGCATTAAAAGAGAGAAAATACAGGGAAAAACAGAATGAAAACTTAAGGAGTTTGAAAAATTCCTACTTGTTCGAAAATTTGGACATATTCCATATAACACTAACCACGTATAAAAATCATGTTTTTTAAAGTTCTGGTAGTAGATGTTTGTGGCAGCATCTCCATCCATACAGACTCTTCTAGAGAGCTCATTAAAAGTTATTTCTATATTAAAGCTCTTTATGATGGAACTTTATCCTCAAATATTCTAGAGAAACACTCCTCATTGTTATTATAGGGAAACTTATTTTTTTTTAATTTTATTTTATTTCTTTAATTTAGAAAAATAAATTCATAACGGTTCTTTTTTTCAATATAAAAATAACCGATTTTTCCTGGAGTACTTCCTTTATAGAAAGGAAATATTGAGAGTATTTATTTTAAAAAGCTTATTATAAGTTTTAAAATGCTACAATTTATGAGAAAGTACAACTAGAAACTTATAATCATTAATTGATAATTTGCATTAGCACAAAAATCCAGTAAAAAATATAAGTAATAAAAAGTACATACGAAAAATGTACGAGTATGCACAGGGTGAACCAGTAAATGAGGGTCGTTTGAAAAGTTGAAAATTGGATGAAAAAATAACTGCCCAATTCAGTTATATTTTGTATTTTTTTATTATGCCGATCTTTCGACCTAGGGACTAGGTCATCTTCAGGGCTAATTGACAATGTAATATTTTACATCATTAAAGGGTTGTCTCGTATGTTCATGGACTGATTATGATCGGTTTTATGTGCTTGATTGTGAGGAAGTCAGTGTTGCCAATTGTCAAGTATTTTTGCAGTAAGTTTGCGTATATGTTGGTTAAATTGTTAGTATTAAAAATTTAGACTGTTTTCTGTCTTTAATATGTACACCATTTCTAGCAATTTCCTTTTTGTGTGTGTTGGTTTCTGATTTAAGTATCTTTGTGTGATTGGGAAATCGAAAGTGTGATGATTTTCTGTGCTGTGTAACGAGAAATGTTGTGGTGGGTGTTCTTTTTTAGTTCTGTATCGTAAGAGTGTTGGTACAGTCTTTTTCTTAAGTACTGTGATGTTTAGCCTATATATTTTTTGTGACAGTCTTTACATTCTATTTCGTATATAAGAAATGACGACAGATTGGGAAACGCTGAGCTAGACTATAGATGAAAGTTCTATTACCAGGAAGTTGAATGTGGACAATACTCGTAATGTCTATAGGGCTACTGTGTGTAGTACATCTAAAGTGGAGTTCAATGACGTATTGGCCAACTTCATATTTTCCACTGTTCTTGAGTGAAGTCACTTTACATTTTTTTAAAAAAAACATTACTTTTTTGCAATAAAAATGTTATTACTCAGAAAGTTTTAGTCCGAATTCGATTCTGATGACACGGTTAGAAAGACAGGTAAATTTTCTAAAAATTGACATCATTTTGAAGCATAAGTTATTCTCCAAACAGCCTCAATCTTCCTCCGAATACTGGAAATATAAAAGTAATCGAAAATTTTTGAAGAAAACCCATTAGGTCCTTACGTGATCATTATTAGACCTAAGTGCTGGCACTTTTTAGTAAAAGTATCCTTGTCTAATGGGCTTTCTAACGGTATATCATTTTCCCGGATTCCTTTTATCTTCGTATGAGAAATTACGTTTGTTTTACAAGAAAACGTGTTCACGAGCACTCAACAGAGTTGGTTTATCAAGTTGTTTAATTCATTGAAAACTCTTTTAGTTTGACCAGTAGTTAATTTTTAAAATAGGCTGTCTTAAAATAAGGAAGTCAAAGGTTACAAATTGCACTTTAAACATTTACTTCTGATCTCACTGAAATATTTGAGAAAATTTTAGGAAATATTTTAAACAAAACATAATGGGCCAATGGACATTACTTACTGGTTCTCCCTGTATATACTATATACATAATACAAAATCATCTACACGAAAAGTATTTTTCCCAAAATAGTAACTAATAATCAAAGCAGAGACGTCTTCTTTTTGAAAATAGGATAATTAGCACCTTCCTGTTCTGTGTCTCTCTGAGTCACCAGCCCTCCATATTATCCTTAAAGGGATTTACCTTGCCTTAACGTCAATGAAATGCGACTTCCACCTCCCACCACCTATTCATGCGACCAGCCTCTCATCTGCGCGGGACCATCATCATTAGCCGCCTCTGCCGACTGATGATTAAGTCACAGAGAACCATTTTCAAAAATATTATCATAAGGATATCCCACTATAGACCCATATAATCTTGGTTATTGTGGTGATTATTGTGAATAGCAATATTTATTATGGTTTGTGCTTTTATGAGGGTTTATATTTTGGAAATGAATTTGCAAGTATATGTGATATCGTGTCTATAATGTAGAAATGGTTGAACTAGATATATCTCGTGTCTTAACTGTAAAAGTAAGTTCCAATTTAATGTATAATGTATAACTTACTATATTTAGTGTTTATATTTACTATATATGTAGTGGTTAAGAGCGCGGATTAGGACCAGTTCGGGTTGAAATTTTCACTTCCAATGGATTTTCTATAAGGAAGTGTACGCTTCGTTTCCTGCACCTGGAATATTTCAACAAGTCGGAAGAGACAATTGCGAGAGTGCTGAAGAATTTGCTAGTATTGAATTAGGTTATTGTCACAGCACAGGTTCAGGGATGTTTTCTTTGAACTTCAAGAGCAGCATGAAGACCACTGCTGCTGCCAAGCTATGTCGGTCAGAACTTAAGATTTATAGGATGGTACGCACAAAGAATGCAATTTCATATTTGAAACAAAGATAGATGCAGCGCTTATTGCAGAAGATGTATAAAACAAGAGACTTTTTTAGAGCAAGACGGGCGACCTGCTCAGAAATACTTCTACCAATCAGTAATCAACTCTATCTAACTTCAATTCAACTAGCCAACACTGTACGCTACAATTAGACAAATCTTGCTGAAATATTTTGAGTGAGAAATTCAAGAAATTACAAAAATAAATAATTAAAAAAACTGAACAAAATTAGAGCAACCAAACTTCATAGAACAATAATATTATCGAAATTGTGCTCTCTTTTATTCTACTCGTATTTTAAGAACGCATACTTTACATTCAATTATTAAACAAAAGTAAAAGAAAATCAAATATGAAATACCTCTTTTAACAATATAATTAAATTCTATTTATTTCGAATATTCCATCAATATTTGGAGAATTTCATTTTTCATGAAATAATAAGAAAATTGATTTTAATAGCAGATTAATGGAATAGCATAGCTGCGTGTTTACAATATTCATAATATTAAAAATAATAAAGTTTATTCTCAGTAAATTGGATTAAAATATAATATATTTCTCGCTAAGGGAAATTAAAATTATATAAATTAACAAAAGGGGGAAACATTATAACTTCCTGTTTATAGTAGGCAGTGTGTGAGTGTACATAGTGCGCATGCGCCGGACCTGGGCTCTGTGAACAGCTGATATATGAGAAGTGATTTCATTATGAAAAATGAATTTACGTGACAAGCGTATTTTTTTTTTTTTTTTAAATTTTACTCTGGACTAAATTAGAGGAATATGAAATGCTATTAGCTATAGATCTGTTACGGCCCAGTTTAGAATACTTCCCAACATAAACGGTTTGTTTTGGATTAGGTTACTTATTGTTTAGGAGTAGCTATGAACCTGAAACGAAACTACCAGAATTCTTTCTAAAAGATCTGCGTAACTTGCGGTGAAATGCCTCACTACTCTGTAAAGACGTCAAATGCTCAACAAAACTACATTAACTTACATCTATTTTACCCAAAAGTTTTCACTATTATCATTTTCAGGCAAAAAAAGTAACCAACAGTTTTTGGTAGAATTGCAATTTTTAATAAAGATTATTTGATGTTCAGTTTATATGTTTTAATTTATAGTCAGTACATTTGTGTGTGTCTAGTATGGTACATATATATGCGTGGGTATGTAAGTGAATGTATGTGCGTTTGTAAGAGTGTACTTGAGTAGGAACACATGTGTACAATATTTACATCAGAAGATTATTTAACTTTACTAGTTTCAGTAGTAGTAACAATATTTCCAGATGATTATTTCTGTTTACAAAACTGGCTTTACCATTTTTCTTACTCTATTTGTTTTGATATCACCATTATTATTGAATTAAAGAATATTCCAACACAACAATAGCAGATGAACTAGATCCATGTTTAAGTTCTTAGGAACTTATTAAAAATCAGTAATTTGTAAACAACCGAATGTTGTTCATTTTATGATAGCTCAAATGCATTTCATGCTTAAACGGTTAATCTGAGCGAAAAATGGTAGAGGAAACATTTGTTGCCTGTCACTTCTAGTTTCAGAATATGTGACTTGATTTTAGATTCTTGCCCTGCATCAAAGGTGCCTCCTCTGGCTCGTAAGCCAGGTTAGCCAGGAGGTTATCAACTGCTCTCTGTATCTGAGGAGGCACCTTTGAAGGCACAGTACATGCTTCAAAAGTTGAGTAAAGTGCATTATTTGATAAATTAAGGAATAAGTTTGATCCTTTACATGAAAGATATTGATCACTTAAATATGTGGCAGGAGGTTTCCAATTTGTTTTGGTAATTAAACGCAACTCTCCCAAAATTTCCAAATAATTATTAAACCTTCTTGTTTCTAACAGATGTAAAATTAATTTTTAGTCATTTTGTGTACGCTTGAGAACATCTAAAGCTTTTAACATTTGATTTTTCTTAGAAAAATCACTCGGAGAACGACTTATTTCCCGATATTAAGAAAAATACTAGCTTTACTGCATTGGCAATATTTTCAGTAGAAAGGGGATGAAAAAATACATAAAAATGACCTATCGCGTGCTCTTCTTTCTCTTTGATAACAAGTTAAAAAATTGAAATATGATTAATAAATACCAGATTTTGAAATGGCCTAGCACCTTTAATTTTGAAGATATCAAATTGCGATTTCCGGTTTCTTTTATAACTTTTTATACTCTTTAAAACTGTGTATATGAAAATGGGGGTCAACTGCGAACCCTCACTTTTGGTCGCGCGTCATCCGCGTATGCGGGCAGGAATCTAAAATCAAGTCTCATATTCTAAAACTAAAGGTGACGGGCAACAAATTTTTCCTCTACCATTTTTTGCTCAGATTAACCGTTTAAACATGAAATGCAATTGAGCCGTCTTAAAATGAACACCCTGTATACACAGGAAGTTACGGACATTTTTGGTAGAAAACTTTCAACTTTATTAAATCTAAACGTTTTAATTAATTTACTTTTATTCATACGCATTTCTTTAATTTTTATTGTTCTTTGGGAAATCATTAAATTTAACGCAAAACTCTGGCAGACAGCTGATTTTTAATATCATCGTTGTACCGATTTATTGTTTTGCATTATTTTGCAATCAGATAACACAATTATCCAACTGTTTAATCCACTTCTCGATATTAGGAGAACCAAATGATTAACACCGGAACGTGACATTCATTAAATTTTGCCAAATAAATTGCCCCAATTACCCCTTTAATTTCTAATAAAATGATAAAACGCTGACAAAATCAATTTAATACAATTTAAATCCATTGATTATTATTTAGCGAGTATAATTGTTGCGATGCTCTTCATTTAGCTTTAGTTAACAACAATTTTGGATAACACGGTAGTAATTAATGTGCAGGATGTAAAAAAAAATCATTTCACATTTTCTAATAACCAATAAGCTCACAGACCGCGTAGCCCTCAACGTTGATAAATGCTGAACGTAGCGCACATCGTTTTGAATTTTGGTTCTTGCTTAGCCAATGCAGAACCCCCCAAAAAAGAGCTTGGTACTGTGCACCTCGCTCATCTTCCTTGATCCTATAGACTGTTTTTTTTTTGCCTAGGAAGAGCTTCAGATGAAGACAAACATACAAAAGAAAGAAATTTTTGCACCTGCGGAAGAGGTAAATATTAGCTGTTCTCTAGGAGTTCTACATACATTTACAGTTCAAGACCATCATGATGATTTTGATTTTAAAAGATATTAAAAATACATTAATTTAGGTACCCTTTGCCAATAAAGTGACCGATAAATGGAACTCAGTGAGACAGAAACGGAAGTGAAGTTGAAATCTCTACACCAAACTCATTAATCCTACCACTGAGGATGGAAGAATATCCGAAATCAGTTAGAGATTCAATCCAAAATATGTGATACGACAGATAAAAATCAATGATATTATACAACAAAGCAGAACTAACCATAATTTCAATTGAAAAATCTATTACAAATTTAAATGTATTGAAAAAAAATAAATATTTAAGTTGAGATTTTATTAAAAGGAGCTTTTTTACAGTTTAATCACATCGTATTTATTTATTTTTAAAGAAGATTAAATATTCCTCCATTAAGAGAATCACTAATAAGTAAAAAATCGCATGTTTATTCAACTAATGGAGAGCACATAGCGCACATATGTTCAGCAGTAAATATGTTAAGTTAGTAAATATTGATGTATACAGCTGATAGCTGAAGTAGAAAAAATTACGAGGGGTAAAAAGCTCTGGTAATCATTGCAGATTGAATAAACAAATCCATTTAGATCAAATTAACAGTTATTAATAATTAATTCAGGGAAATGTATTCGCTGCTCAAAATATTTTAACCCTCAAACCACAAGATGAATTTTCTTGACACGAACACAAAGTTAGGGTCGGATCCGACCCGATACTGTATTTTCTTGCTTACAGTGAAAAACTCAAATATAACTCAAAATAACACATTTATTTCTATATAAAATGTATAAATTTTTTAATAAATTGTATGATTTTATGGCACAATTAACTTAGAATAGACTAATACATGAAGAAATGAACTTGAAAAAGGAACCTTGTCTCAATAAAAATAAAACAGTTTACAAAAAGCTTGAATGTGCGTGTGAGTGTGTGCCTAGATCTTGACTTCGCCACCATAAGTGCTGCTACAAGCAAAGCGTGTGAGTCCAGAGTTTTGGCTTGCCTATCCGTTAATTGTGCCCAGTTTGAACAGATTCTTTAAAAAAAATAACGTAATTTTGACAGTAAACTGTAATTTATTTTTCATATTTTAAATTACAATAACTTTTGAAAAACCTAACCGATTTCCAAAAATGTTTTTTTTAGGAGCCCAAATGCTATAAAAATAAGCAAAAAAAAATATAACGTTCCATTTGAAAAAACAAAAGTTGGATGCTGTATCTCGAGATACAGGGGTTTAAAAAAATGGGTCAATCACTGAAAATAAACTAGACTAAAAGTGATTAAATACGTGTTTTTTATTTTTTCCAAATTTCCCGCCGTTTAAAAAAAAAAAGTGGGTGGAGCATATAACTCTGGTCACTCTGTATAAGATCTACGTTTTATCTTAAAAGTGTGTCGCGATCGACTTGTGGTCATAGGCGTAGTATAAGGGTACGTTCACAACGGAGCTGTGAGCATAGATGATAACGGAGATGATAGCAGTGATGCATCAGCGCTTATAGAATAACCTAGTACATTCTTATGTGAGCGTGCACAACGAAGCTGCGACTAGTGACTCATACTCGCTGCTATAAACGAGCATAGATGATAGAATTGAATTTTTCATTTTTCTGCTAGCTGAACTCCAGTATCGGAGCTTCAAAATGGACGTCGAAAAATTATTCAGTGCTGTCTTTACTCATTATTTTTGGTTATTATTTTATTATTTACTTTTAAACAATATTTTGTTTTTTAAATCGTGCTTACATTTATTTTCATGTGTATTTATTTGTTGTTTTTTTTCAATAAAATCATTACTTACCTAAGAGTAATCACTAGTTTTTCTTCTATGGTTATAGGATTTCCATGACAATTTTTCCAAAGTTTTCTTAATTTTGACCTTATTTTTTCTAAAATATAGTCGAATGTGGGTGGACCCATCCTCACATATTCAAAAAAACGATCCGGATCGCCCAAAGTACTTCGTTTTTTATTTATGGGATGTACATGATATTTTCTAAAGCGTTTTTTCTTTAAAATATATCTTTTTGTTGCTGCTGAACATAAAAACTCTTCTTCACTTCTCGGACATGTTGCATGTATCACAGCTCTGTTGGGCACACTAATCAGCGATTATATTTTACTCTATCAGTTATCATCTCTGCTATCATCTATACTCACAGCTCCGTTGTAAACGTACCCTAAGGGGGAAGAAGGGGTGTGAAATGCATACTATGTTTATACACTGTGTTTCAGGTGCATTCCAGCGAGGTATGTGTAGATAAGTAAAATATATTATTTTTTAAATCACTTATTAGGTTTTCGAGAGATAGGCTCATGAAGGAAATAAATTTCTAAACCCAACTATTGAATGCAGCATTCCGTAAATGCGGCACCTAAAAAATTCTATTTTCCGACACTTTTTCAAAATAGATTTTTACTAACTTAAATGCAATTCAATTTTTTTATCAACTGCAATGTATAAGTTGTTGTACTATTTGTTCGTAAATATGAAAAAGTTGTTATAAAAAATGCACAGTATGGCTGATAATTTGATTTCAATATTTCACTTTCGCGTCTTTTTTTTGGGCCAGGAAAATTTATCATGAAAGAATTCCCAGAATGCATTAAACTATTGCTAGAAAATTTTGTCTTCTACAATCGCTTCAAAGTCCATGGTACTCTGGAATGCCGCGATCGACTTGTTGGCCACCCCTGGTGTGTACAATATACACATATATACAAATTATGGATTTCGTCTGAGAAATACCGGTTTTTTAAAAAACAAGTTTATTGAAAGATACAAGAATATGTGACTACAGTTATGATCAAAAAAAATGCAGCAGACTCTACAAGAGGGTACAAATACGACCGTGGAAACGCCGGAAGTAAAGAGTTGGAGTTGAGCGCCGAGAATGTGGCTGCAACGTCTTTTATATTGTTTATGTAGTGGGTGACTTGATAACAGAGGATCTTCTCACAGCTGCTGCTAGTGAATCCCAGTGCCAGCTATATCTTAGTCCATAACTCCTCCCTTCTTCAGAGGGAAATTCAATTTCCCGAATTTCTTGATTGATACTACAATTATTCCTCTTTTTTTTTGCTTTACAATATGATACTGTTTTTTTAAACATATATTGCGTAGTAGGCCATTTTGATTATAACAATAATTAATATGATATATACAATATTATTACAAGATAGTTATTTCTAAAATATGCAGCATAAGGTACCTTCTTTTTCAATATTTCTAAACCTAGCTGGAACACAATGTTGCTTTTCTGCAACTGAATTTAATGGATTTCACTACGATCGACTATTAATCTTAATATCTCCAATATTTTACCCGTATTCCATTATATTTTCTTTGCCCATTAATTTCTATTTGAACAGTTGGTTATTAATTGAACAATAGTGGTCATTCAATTTGAATTCACCTTTTCTTTTGCTTTTTAACATTTTCATTGTTCCATTTAATAATGGTATGGCTTTCATCAGTATTTGTATGACATGAAATTTAAAATGGTTTTATGGTACTCACAATTTAATGTACTTTTATTGTTAGTAATATCTAGACATTTATCTTCAAATAGAATTCCATTCTTACTATAATATTAACTTTTTGTTTTAATGCAATTCAACATTTTATATTTCCTATTGTACTTCTTTATGATTCTGACTTGAGTTTTATTTACCATCAAAAATTCATTGTTTAATAATTGGAACAAAAGATATTTGAATTAGATCATAGATTACATTTTCAAAAATAGGTAGCGAAGGGGGGGCACATTTGAACAGAATTTACATTTTCTGTTTACAGAGAGCACAGAATCGTATTATTGAACCTTTTTATTTTGTTTACTACAACTTCTAAGTATTCTGAGCAGATCTGTATCATTAAAAAGTTATTACTTTACATATTTCTTATTTTTTTAATTTAAAAATGTTCGGTCAATTGTTAATATCTGCCCCACTGGTGGGGGTACCTTTGATCTGGTAGGCTTGATTGCCTGATGCTATGCCTTCTTGTTCCTTCGTTGCTTTCTATGGCGTAGGGGGCCTCAGGAAGTTGTGGGTTGTTCTTGCCTTCTCTCGATCGATACTAGTACAAAAAAAAGTACTCAGCTTCTAGAGGGTCCACGGTAATCTTCCTTCTTCGTTGAAGGGATGAAATCCAACTACCGAAAAGTTTTATCCCGAGATTTTGCTACGAACGGTAAACAGCTTTTCGAGGTACTAAGAATGGAGGGTCATACCGACTGCGCCAATTATGGATTTCGTCTAAGAAGTACCGTTTTTAAAAAAACAACCTTATTGAAAGATACAAGAGTATGGGACTACAACTATGATCAAGAAATGCATCAGACTCTTCTGGAGGGTACAAATACGACCGGGGAACCGCTGGAAGTAAAGAGTTGGAGTTGAGCGCCGAGGATGTGGCTGCAAACGTCTTTTATATTGTTTATGTAGTGGGTGACTTGATAACAGAGGATCTTCTCACGGCTGCCGCTAATGAATCTAGTCCATAACTTATTTAAATACACCATATATACAGTATAAACCAGAGAGATATTGGTAACAATGACTTTACCAGAATACCTGAAAGACATTCTTTGTAAATAGAAAATCCGCACGACTACAATACTTCCACTTATGAAGGGTTTGAATAGCTCACGGATATAGAAACACACGAATTAGGACATTTTTGGATTGGACTCGAGGGTTTAAGGGAGAGAAACATTTTAATGCAAATATTTGCAAAACAAAGGGTGCTGCCCAAATAGATCGGGTTGCTAGACACACAGCGTACCAATCAGTCAATCAAGATATATAGACAAAGTGGGAAAAGAGTATATCCGGTACAAATTTGAGATGGAAAATTTGACAATAAGGTTTTTTTTAGTCAATGTATACAAATATATCACCAATAACAACAAATCTAGCCCAATGAATGAGCAGAGTATAAAATGGTTGCATGCTATATTTCAATTTACGTGTTAATCAAAGACATTAACTATTATTTTCAGTGTGCACCCATTAAATAGTGTTCGCGTGCAAATCTTAACACTTTGTACTTTGTTCTCTATAATTTCAAATAAAACTTTACAACTTTTCAGTTTACAAACTTTGAAATTAGAAGTTCATTAAGCGCTGAATGACTAAAGTAACTTATACTACATAAATAAATAGCCCAATAAAGATTTGTATAATCAGACGATTTTTCGCTACCTTTTTTGATTTTTTTAGGCTAATTATTCTTATCAAAAATGTTCTCTAGAATTTTTTTCTCTCAAAACATTACTTTCACTTTTCCACGCATCACTCTTCCTCCTGTCTTTTACAATCTTATTCCTTTCTAGTCGGACTAGTCAACGTAGTCCGCTACCTTGGGCTTTAGCTTGACAGAGGACTTACATGGAACCCTCATACTCGACAAGAGAACAGAACTCAACAGACGCTTCCGACAACTGAAAAGACTACTCGACAACAGATCAAAACTCACTCTGGACAACAAAAGACTTTTCATATGTAAAGTATATGAAAGCCAGTCTGGGCTTATGGCATCGAACTGTGGGAGATTCAACCAAACGCTCAAATCTGCAAAGGATCCAGGCCTTGCAGTATAAAACACTTCGCTCTATAGTAAACGCTCCTTTCTACGTCACCAATCAAACCATTCACACAGACTTTGAACATTCCTTTCGAGCAACACAAGTTGCTGAAAACACGTTACAGAAAATTCCATCTTAACATTCAAACACATCACAATCCACTTGTACAACATCTATCTTCAAGAACATTTCCAGACAACACTTTCAGACGTCTTAAAAGACAGTGGCCTCGCGATCTCCTCTCTGATGAAGAGAGTCAGTAGAATTTAGAATGTTTTTGGAGTGTTACCGCTGGGTAACTTTTCCACTCTGATATGTGAATGATATTTATTGTTATCATTGTTGCTTATAACGCAAAATGCGTTGTTTGTAACTAAATAAATGATTAAAAGTAAATAAAAAAAGAATTTTTTGCTCTATTTAGGTATTTAATAAAGAACAGAAAATTATGCAAAAACAAAAATCAATTATTTTGAAGATTTATATTACGGTTCACCAACAACCACGGTTTATGAATGATTGCTAAATATGTTTTATTTCAATTATGATGTGCCTAATTTTGATTTGATTCAAGAATTTTGTGGAAATAAAACAGTATAGTTAAAAATTACATTAATATTTTGAATTTCTATAGTCTTGTCTGCAAACCGGCTACTAGTTATGGTGTAAGGATTAGTTCAGAGTGTCGGACAAGAGAAAATGGCAGCAGAGTTACCGTGGTGACGAATGTAGACAATGTAATCCTAATGCACGAAGAAGGTTGTTCCTTCCACTCTCTGTGTCACCCACTAAATCACCTTATTGATTGCCAGTTATCATCAATCCCCCGAGCCCAAGAGTGTCCTTTACATTATAGTACCAGCACATAAAACAAATTGCTATGGATATATACGTGCTATCTCCATGCTATATAGATATATGTGCATGTAGCCGAGTATATTTGGCATGGGTCCAAATAGTAAGCAGGTATGGGGCACCCACCTGATATAAACCACTTCTCTCTATAGCTTTCATATTACCTTCTACCGACTACTATTCAACATTACCGACCGACCAATCCCAGTGAAGAGAGAGGTTTCCTCCATCCAGGTTTGGTATACTTACACAATATATAAATTTATATACTTTCATATATCCTGAAATATAAGTGGTATCATTTTAAATATGGTTCAAGCGGAATCTGAGAAGTTCTTTCCATACAGAACCTGCTTCAGTAACTTATTACTAGCATCCAATAAATGAACAATACTGGTTTGATCGACTCTCGATCGATTGTCAATCGACAACTGACCTTTCATCTCGTCTTTGCTACAGAAAGAAAAGGCAGTGAATTTGTTCTACTGCGAAACCCAAATAGTATAGGAACAATTAACATTTAACCTTGCCGTTGCAGGAAGTAATAATACGAGAGGCACTATTTATAATTTTGAGCCTAATAATAAAAAAACAGTAATTTGTCATTGAAAATGACTTTATTGTTTTTCAAAATATTCTCCTTTATGATCTATACACTTCTGCATGCGTTCGAACCACTTGTCCAAGCATTTTTTCCATTCCGCTTGAGACACCTCCAAAACATGGTTTTTGAATGCACCAACGGCTTCTTCTGCCGACGAAAATCGTTGTCCACGTAATTTATTCTTGACGTTCGGAAAGAAAAAAGAAGTCATTTGGTGCCAAATCAGGGCTGTACGGCGGATGACCCATTAATTCGATTTTTTTGAGTGCTCAAATAGTGGGTTGTTAGACGAGATGTGTGTGACAGCTGGCCTTGATGAAGAATGATCCGACGGCGCTTGTTTGTTTTCCTTATTTCATCGAAGACTTCCGGCAAACAAATGGTTGTGTACCATTCAGAATTGACCGTTCTACGTTCAGAATTGTCCGTACTCTAAAGGCACTGTTGCCACATGACCAGTTTTTCTGAAAAAACAGGTGACCATTTGTTTCAAAGTGCTTCGAGCGCGAACAACTTTTGTTGGATTTGGTTCATCTTGAAACACCCATACAGTCGACTGCTGTTTAGTTTCCGGCTCATACGCATGTATCCATGATTCGTCACCTGTTACAATCTTATACACGTCTTTTGAAGCACCGCCATTGTATTTCTTAAGCATTTGTTTGCACCAATCGACACGAGCATCTTTTTGAGATTTTGTCAGATTATGTGAGATCCAACGAGAACAAACCTTTTTCACGGCTAAATGATCATGCCTAAGGTTGCCTCAATCTCACAGTATGTCACATGACGATCTTGCATTATTAGTTTTTGCACATCATCAATGTTTTCTGACACAACAACAACTGATTTTGGACCTTCCATCACGACTTTCGTCGGTGAGCGAACGACGACCACGATTGAATTCGTTATACCAGCGTTTCACATTGGGCAAAAGATGGGGCTTTATCGCCAAAAGTGGAAGTAAGTTGATCGATACACTCCTGTCTTGAGTAATCCACGTCGAAAGTCGTAATAAATCATTGCACGAAAATTTTCACGAGTTAATTCCATTTTTTCGCTGAGACACAATTTTCAAGTGACTGTAAACAACACCAATCGCGCTCAAATAACAAAACGTTCTGAAGAAGGTTATGGTCAAAAATGTCAAACTTTCAAGTGGAAACTCAGTGTTGCCAAGGCTCAAAATATAAGTAGTGCCCCTTATACTGTGAGGCTATTCTGTAGAGAAGTCCTAGATTACAGCTCTAAATGACATATTTTCTACAAATACTGAATTTTGGAGTCATATTTAGTTATCTATAACAATGGATTATTATCTGCCATAAATTACACTACTAGTGTAGGTTTTAGATATTCTACCCACTTATTTTTCGCCCTAAAAACCCTTAAAATTATAATAATCTGTACAAAAAGTACTAATAAAATTTTTTGTTCGTGAAAAAAGCAGTGAATAAAAATTGAGACGTTACCAAGAAAATTTAAAAAAAATTCTGTAAAACAAAAGTTTGTAAAAAAGATTTCTAACCGTGGGTTTAACGCTGAAACCCACGGTACCATGGGTTTAACGCTGAAACCCACGGTACCATGTGATTGTACAGGAGAGAAAGAAAAATTTAGGGGTGTTAGTCTTTAAAGAAACATTTCTTCTCGATGGTAAGACATTCTTCACAGTCTACCTTCTAAATTGAACAAAAACTTCACAGATTTATGTCAAGATAAATAATTTTTGCAACTGCATTTTATATTGTGGAGTATTTCTAGAATATTGTGAAGAGACCTCATCCATAAATAAATAAATATAAGTAAAAAAAAAAAAAAAGCAATAAACAAATATTTAAACAAAAACTCTTATTGAAATAGATCTCTGAAAAGTGTTCAACTACAAACTGAAGTAAAAGAAGATTGATTGTGAACTAAGTTAGGCTGAAAAAACTTGTGTCAACAAGAGACGGAAACATAAGAGGAGTCGAAATGTTACACTAACTGATGACAGATGAGAGTTCTAAACCGGTCAGGGATACAATAATCTACGATGGATAAAATAAAACTTGAAAAAAATCTTCTAGGGATACACTGAATAAATAATATTTGTAATATAATTAAAAAATATCTAATTTTAAAATAGCATTAAACATATAATAATTTAATTGTGTATAAGCAACAAAGATATTCATTTAAATGCAAGCCAATGGTCGGTCAAATACGAGCAGCATTTGAACAAGGTGGAATCAGATTTCTGACTTGGCCTGCTATCTAGCGGTCAACTGAAGTAACACTATAGTACCAGAATTAAAGTACCAAACAGCACGCTCCTGCCACCTAGCGGCATTCCTAACTAACTATTAATCGTGCACTAAATTAATATTAAACCAAACATTATTATTGCTGTAACCAAATTATTAGACTCTAACATAATGTTCATTTATTTTAAATTTACATATGTTTATATATTTTATAAAATTAGATATTATGTAAATGAAGAACATTATAAAAAAGAATTAAAAGGCAATAATAAAAGAACCAGCCTTCCCTATCTTTATCTCGTGCTTTCCACTTAAAAGGCCCATTAAGTGCGAGTGAATACACACTAAGATATTAACATAAAAGCTCTTTAAAACATGCTTATTATGAAAAAAGTGCTTAAACAAAATTGGGTCAAGTAGTCTGAAGGTTTTGCATATGATGCATATAATATAGCAATAAAGAATGCTATTATCTGCAGTTAACTTTTTTTTTTCTTAGGCCAAAAAGTGGCTTATGAAATTATGGGGCTTCTTAAACTCTCTATAAAAAAATAATTCATAATAATAACAATGCGAAATTCTGAAAGAATTGCACGGACGCCAAAGTTACTAAATCTTTTGTTTGATGTTTTATGCTGAGCTTAGTTTTATATTAATAGATACATATTAAGCTTAATAACCAAACTTAATCAAGTAAGAATATAAACGAATTCTTATTAGTACAAAAGCAACCATACTAAGATTTAGAGACTTATAAAAAAAACTGGAAGTAAAAATTAATCTATATTCATTACTTTTATACTCAATGGTTACTGAATTTCTTTGTAATGGGTAACTAACTACCCTTGTGCAAATACATTTAAATGTACAATCAACGATATCTTTAAGATCTTGAAACTACTCAGTTCTTTGCATTTTGTTTGAAAAGCAAAAAGAATATGGCAACAAATTAGATTCACTCTTTTGGCCGATACCTTTCCTATCATACTTAAACTCAACGTATTTTCTTTCTATAAACGAGTTGATGCCTATTTCCCAGGTAAATAGGTTATACCAACCATTTAAACACCTACCCAATATACGTCACAAAATTATAACTTATCCTTTTCTCTTTACCAAATAGATAAAACCACATCAGTTTCGAGCACAATATCATTCTTAAAATAATGACAGAATTCTTTCAACAAAAATCAATTACAGAAAAGTAAAGAAGTAATTAATAATAGATTAACTACTTTCAAAATATTTAGTGCTAAAATGTAGTATTCAGAATAGATCAGTCAATTTCAAGGTACTAACTAAAACAAAGAAGACCAAAGGAATGAATTAACTTCTCAAGATAAAAGTTAACTTATTTCTTATTTTTTATCAAAAGAGTAAGGCAATATTTAGATTTAGATTTCTTGCAGTTTAAAAAGTCTACAATTGTAACATTATCAATATAATGTTACAATTTAAAAATTAAACATAAAAGAGACAAAGAAAATGTAAAATTGTAAAGGATCCATTCATTTCAACAACCAAAAAGTTCTGTAAGTTTTAATAATTTACCTTGAAACATCGGCGAGTTCTCCCCAAAACTGGAAATCCTTTTAAATTTCTTTTTTAAAAATATTTTCCATTAAAATGGCACTTTTTTCACTAATCACATACTTATTACAGTTAAATATTTCAATAAAGACTTTACGAAGTACATATGTTGTAACATATTAAATACAGTGTTACAGAATAAGTAAGGAAACATTTACCAAACTAATGCACAATAAATTCACAATCCTGGCAAATAAACATGATAATAGTTTCAAATATGAATTTAACCATTAATTTATAACCACAGCCTCCGAAGAAAAAAAAAAACAAACCTCAACTTTAAGGATCCAATCAACAAGTCTAGTAAGTGGAACAACCTAGCGGTAGAAAGTGTAACTAACTAATAGTACAAGCTGAGTTGCGTATTAGTCTACCCTACTAAACCAAACACATTCACCCTAGCAATGGATATCAACAAATACTAATTTTCAGGGTCATGCAATAGGCAAACCTTGACAGTCATTTTGTTTATACAATTCCATTAAGATCTGTAAATACATATATCTACGGGAGAATTAAATAAAATCAAATTCTTTACATCAAAGAGGTTGTAATTGATTTTATTGGCGAACAAAGAATTGGTGAATTAAAGTGAGTATATTGTGCCCATTTATAACTTTAAACTAAGACCAAACTAACCGTTGATTATTTTGAAATGCCCATCTTTATTATGTTTCTGTTCTAGAAGAAGCTTAACAGATCTTTTTAAATCTAAACGGATTTAGTTTCATCTCTTCAAAAATCTGTCTGCATTGATAGTGATTGGGTGCGATAATTAATACAAAATTTAAACCAAACCATGGGAGACATTTTCGAAAATTTTGGGTTAAATTAACTTTAGCTCATTAAATCATTACTAAATAACAATGAAATTTACAACTATGCAGGCACCATTGCCTCTACAACAAGTAAAGCAAACGGCAGGATGCGTCATGAGAAGAGTTACCACCCATGTTGGCTCTCAAATTAGTCTATTATTATTGGGCTGGACCGAAATTTGCGAAAAATTAGTTAAGCAACTTGCGGTAAAAGTAGGTCGTGATGTGTTTCACACCAAATTAACTAACACAACGTTTTGCATTATAACGTACACATATATAAAAGAAGCTGATTAAAGATAAAACCACAAATCTATCTTCCTATTCTAAGAAATTAAAGATAAAACCACAAATCTATCTTCCTATTCTAAGAAGAGATATATTTTTTTGCATGTCTTAACAGAAGCTTGTGGTGATTTATTATAGTTAGCAGGTTTTTATAATCTATTTGTTAATACATCACTTTTAGAGGCCATCATATAATAAACTGACTTAGATTAATGAAGTTATTTCCGAGGTAATAAAAGCATTTACACCAGCACTTTCTAGCATCCGCTCGCTGTTGTGTTCAGGTTTAATGGAGAGACAAGTATGTACTTGGAATTAAGCGCAATACCTAATTCCTCCATCTTACAATTTCCAAATTCTGTTTGCACACTGCTAACACTAAAAAACAAATACGTTAACTCGTTCCAGACAAAGCTAAAGTATGTATATATGGTATATAAATGTACTTCGGTAATTCCCAATCAAATATCCGCGCTTGAGGATGGATTTCAACATCCTAGGATCTCAGTAATATATAGGGGAGATGAGGGCATATTTAAACAGGGGGCACCTTTGAACAATTTTAATTCCTCGCCAAATATTTAAAACATTTATGATTGGTAATTTTCTCCATATTTTGTGGTAGACCTGTTGTATAATTCACAGAGTTTCTCTTGGTTTTCATTGTTTGGTAAAGTCCAGAAATGAGGTATGTTATATTTTGTAAGGTGGAAGTAAAATTTTGGGTTGCAGCTTTGGAAGTGGTATTGTGAAGATTGTAGTGGACAAGGTGTAAGTATTGTTAATCCATATTAACAATAGGAATTCGTATTATTAAATCTAGTATTCACAAAAGTCTATTTGCTTGCAAAAAGTGTTGGATATTATATTTTCTTTTATGGAAGGAGAGGGGGCACATTTCAACATCACAGTTAAAATAAGCCCTACCGACCTGCAAGTTTGTGACTTTGTTTAATCGCAGAGAAGGGGAAAGTGGCCCGAACCTACATTAAGAAGCGCAATAAACCGAATATTTAGTTCAAACTTCCTAAACCCATCACTTCGGGTACAACATCCCGAACTAGATTTCAGTGGTTTAAAAGAGAAAGTAATGTAGTAGTGAGAGAAATAACTGATAGAAGATAGATTCAGAGTAAAGTAATATCATTTCTTTCTATTTTATATTGTGTTCAAAGCTATCCCCCCAGTGGGGCAGATATTAACATTTGACCCAAAAATTTTTAAATTTAAAAAAATATAGATATGTATGTAAAGTACCAACTGTTTATTGATATAGATCTGTTAAGAAGACTTGAAAGTTGTAGAAAACAAAATAAAAAGGTTCAATAATACGATTCTGGGCACTCTGTAACAGAAAACGTAAATTCTGTTCAAATGTGCCCCTCTCTTCCCTACATTTATCTACTTTTTAATGTACGGGGAAAAATTTGACCTTCTTGATTACTTTTTGAGTTGTCAAGTCGATAAGTTATTATCAAGATGATGTATTAAAATTATCTTTCGATTTATAAATTTCGTTTTAATCCAGTAAACTTCATTAATAATACAAACGATGTGGTAAATTATAAAATATAAGGTGTTACAATTTACTAAAACGCATTTTACAACAGATCCTTTTCAAAAACCTCGTTTAAATTGAATTTCCAAAAATGTTTAAATAAGAAAAGTAACAGACCTGTTTCTTACTTAGTAAGTGAACTTCTTTAAGTTAAAAATAAGTAGATTAGTACCATTCTCAAAATACTGCAAAAATGAAAACTCTATTCAGTTTAAAAAATGAATAAATAAACTTAAATTATATTTTTCATAATTAAAGTGCACTACGTAGGAATGTTAAAAGTCCTTGAATTTGGAGTTACCTGATTTAATACGACGAGCATTATAGTTATATATATATAAATAAATATTATTAGACAGATTACAGAGTAGAGGAGCCGAGATATTTGAGAAGCCAGTCTATTGTTTTCCAGCCCATGTCTCTGTGAATAATCTCGGCCATATTTAAACGACGTTCCTCCATCTTGCAACCCAACATTGCATAGCTTGGTTTATTTACTAGCAAATTTTCCACTTCAAAATATTTTATCTTGCGAGAACTTTCGTTTTAGTAAACTTAGATGAATGAATAGTGAGAACAATATTTATTATATAAAAAAGAGTTAAATATAGTTTGTAGGGTCTTGTTTTTGAGTTTACAATTCAAAACCTTTTTTTTTTTTCTTTTTTTTTAACTTACTAAGAGATCACTCCTCGAAATGTAGGACTGGTGAGAGAAAAATAAAGAATAGCAAGTAACGAATAGCTAGCCTTTTTAGAAAACAGAAAACACTACTTAACACCCTTTTTCCAACCCAAAGAGAGTGCCGTTCCTTCTCCGAACAGGACATGATGGAGGAAGGCCTGAGAAGATACATACAAGCAGAGGCAGTGAGTCTTACAACGACCGACTGCTATTTCAAACTACCAATAGAGAACTTACTTAACTTGAGGTTAATCTACATTCAACCGATCGTCAAAGCCATACCAATTAGCTCTCTCTAAAATTCAACCAGCATTTGTTGGAATCAGACCAATTGAGTTATCATTTCATATCGATAATTATTCGATAATAATATCTAAGAAATGTGATCTAGTGTTGAAGTGTTAGATTCATAACCTTAGCTTGCCGACTCACTCTCCATCACTGATATCACCATTATCCGTACTCTTCTATTAAAATACTCGTATTATGTAATACAATAATATTCTCAGCCCTAATAAACTGCATTTTCGGTCCATTACATTCTTCATCACATTTACTACAATTTGAATTCTTCAATGAGCCCACTATTTAATGCCCTTTCGGAAAGGGAATTAAATAGTGGGCTCATTGAAGAAAGAAGGGCCTTTCCACACTAGAAGCTCTCTTTGGAAGCGAAAACTTTTAAAATCAGGCGCCACGGTAGCCGAGCGGATAGAGGCGAGACCTGCGAAGCTAATATGTATTGTGGTACTGGGTTCGATTCCCGGTCTTAGGCCTTGGATTATATTTAATGGTTAATATGAGAAATTTACAGTCAAGTATATTTGCTAGTCGCCTCCGTCCACGACACCTAATTGGTAGTTGGACGTTAAGCCCCGCCTGAAAAAATAGGCGATTACTTTACTTTTAAAATCACGTTTTCAACTCTTATCTATTTGTATCGTAAATTAATTACTACATAAAAAATTGAAAAGAATTGCAGAGAATGTTTGACGTGAAATATGGGGTTCTGCGAGGGTTTATTGTGATACCGAGTATTTTTGCTTAGTTTGAGCACAATTGCCAAACCGTCAGGGGACCAGTTCAAAATGGATGACGCTCTCTATACTTCCAAACGCATGAAAATATACGACCCTAGATCCTTCTCATCAGGGAACGTAGTCAAGCTGGGGCCCTATCTAATCCAATTTTCAATTGCAAGTAAATTTACGAGTTTCGTAGATTGTTTTTTTATAGAGTAACAACTGGGGGCGCATGCAGTTCACTGAAAACGAAACCGTCTAGAATGAATGTGAACAAGCATGTACAAGCATTGTGAATTCCATCAAGTGTTAGAACTGTTTGGCAGCAATCTAATAACAACCGGTAGGAAAATGCATCAAAGCTATCTATCACAAAGGGCGAATCATTGGATTGTAATAAAAAAAATAAATGAATGGAACATTTGTCTGCTTTATACACATATTAAAACTGTCCGGCAAGATAAGGGTTGATCGTCAAAAACTGCACGAAAAAGCGTAACGTTGAAAAACACCCAACTTTGACAATTTTTTTCTCTTTTTCTATAAAAGATAAAATTCCCAAATTTTCTTTAAATCTTACTCCAAACCCTCCTTTATGAATATACTTTTTTTTTTGCAATAACCTAGATTTAACTGATTTCTAGAAAAAAGTTGCTGAAAATGAGCAAAAACGGCATTTTCAAAAAATGTTCTTCTTCTTGTTGTTTACCTTTTTTTAAAAAAACAACGTAGCGCCTAAACGCGTGAACCGATTTTCATGAATGAGGTGTCGTTCGAGTCGGAATTTTATGTAGATGTGCCTTTTGGGGGTCTCGACGCTGTACATGGGATGGGAGAGAAGTTAGCCCCATTTATGTAAGGCCTGCTCCAAAATAAATCTCTGTAAATCTTGGCCCGATTTTGATGAAATTTGGCAGGATGAAAGGGTTAGGGCTTCCCTAAGTACCATTAAAGCGACGTTCTGCTCTTACTAAGGGGAAGTTTTGCAATCATTTAAAATTATCGTTTCGCAAACCTGTTTTCTTCAATGAAATGTTATTTGGTTCAAATGTGAAGACTATTCAGAATAAAGATAAATCACAAAAATAATTTAGAATAGAGTTAAAATGAAGTGTCTTTTTAATACTAAATATGATGATGAGATACATTTTTTATTATTCTAACAGAAAAATATTTATGGGTGATAAAGGCCAGCGCAAGGGTCTGTGACATCTAATACATTCTAAAAATTATGATTCTAGAAGTATGAATGATAAGTTAAGTACTTGCTGATTTGTGTACCTTTTGGCGTTTAATCAACCCTTATAGTTACTTAACTTTTAAAACTGTAAGTTTTTGTTAAGGAGATCGTATATAACAGACGGATGGTACTAGAAGTATGGTACACCATACGGTTCTCTAAAGGGAGTGAAATTCATCCAAAACTCCAATAACAAGAAGGAACTCAGAATAAAATTCTTACGAAATCAGCGAAGATAAAAAATTACGAAATTAGAAGAATATTGAACCATATCTATTCTAAGTGGGCTCGCAAATAACTCCTTCCTACAAGACTGTGGTAAAGGTGTTCCCAGTCTATGAAAGGGTGATAATGATGATGGCTAAAGATTTTAAATTTTATAAAAACAAGGTTCAAAGTTTAGGAATATATAGCCTTTCAAAATGATGAAGAAACGTGGTAAAGAAAGTCAAATATATCTTAAAACTAAAAGATACCACTTTGGGCCGAGTGGTTTATCCTTTACTAAGCCGTATTTTAGACGGAGGTAAGCGTGAAAGAAGAAAGAGAGTCACGACTCCCAACGGCCAGGTAGACGAGGGATACCAGGGAACTACTTGATTAATTATTTCAAGTTGTTACCGCGGCGGCGGAGGCCGAGAGTGTGCAGATAAAACTTCTTCCCTCTATAACCAACCACCAACAGAATGTAGAGGGCAAGGAAGGAGTCCTTATCGCAGTTTCTCCATCACCAGCTAACCAAACCTTTTGCTCCACTCTCTTACCCTAGGAGCCTCGAAAACGTTTTTCTTCAATCCAACTTAACAAAACCTACTTATCTACTCACTTAATAACAAAAGCAATATATTTATAGCGCACAAAATCCATAGTTGAGATTAAAGAACTCAGAGTGACTCGCTCGTCTTTCCCTTATCACAAATGTTCCAACAAATAATTTTTTTCTTTCAAACAAGAAAGCAGTACTAAATATTAGTTGCCTACAATACAATGGTGAATCACCCAATAAAGTAGTACTGAAGAGTGAACAGCTGATAACTGATGAGTGATCAGCTGATAACTGATGAGTGATCAGCTGATAACTTATGAATGATCAGCTGATAACTGATGAGTGATGAGTGATCAGCTGATAACTGATGAGTGATCAGCTGATAACTGATGAGTGATCAGCTGATAACTGATGAGTGATCAGCAGATAACTTATGAATGATCAGCTGATAACTGATGAGTGATCAGCTGATTTTTTCCAGCACTCCCTCTTCAGCAGATATTTAAAATTTATACCCTTTTTAAAGAATTCTTTTGATTCCAAAAAAAAACTCCAAAAAAAGCTGACAGAGGGACTTATTGGTACTTTCCAGTTGGCCAATTTTGAGCTTATACTTTTATTACTTTAGAATAGAATTGAATAAATCTTTATTACAATAAATATGTAAAAGATAAATATACGAAATATCAATGAACAAAACATTGTAATCTTCACAATAAGTGAAGGTTACAAGTAAGGTTAAGGTGTTGATTAAGAATGCAGGGAAAAAGAGGAAAAACCTGCACTTACATAACTTTAACGGCGGATAGCCTAATGAAACATCAAATTTGAGCTATCTACGAGTATAATGTACCGTTTTGGAATTTATAAAAAATTAACAAACTGATGCTTACTGCAATAAGATTTGTTAATTATTTGTAAAATAAAAAAAGACACTTAAAAAGACTGAATAGAAAAATGGGAGAGAGCAAAACCCAGCATACGGTGCTAGGGAGCAAGGATACCCTTCTCTCTTCGCAAACACTTTCCCTAGTCGAACCCAAGGCGACATATGACCCAAGTTCAGTCGAGTGAATGGGTGGAGGACAAAGCCCCTGATGTGTCAGACACCCCTTGATGAATGTAGCGCCTTTCCTAGACTTGAGAATATGCGTTTGGCCTCACCTCTCAGTAAGTCTAAATGTCAGTTGGGTAGTCGAGGAGGGATAAACCCTCCAAGAACTCCACAGATAATCAGATTTTAAAGTATTTTGTACTGGAGAGGGCTGTTTAAGAGTTTTGTCTAGCATTTGGCAGAGACAAAAAATAGATTTGGAAAGTTGCAGTGCATCTTGCGCAAATAAATCTGTTGCGAAAACGCAAACTACTTCCGTTTACCGCAATTCCCGTAATGATATGTTCTCGAAAAAAAAAACTACTTTAAAAAAATAATCAAAAATCAATATTTAATTATTAAAAATGTAAATCGCTGAGAGGCTAATAGGTCTAATAATGGATAGGAGGCTGACTTTCGTAGTTCACATTAATGACCGTGTAAATAAAGGGAAAGCGGCTATCAAGAAATTATTTCCTCCGCTATCAAGGGACTCAAACATTAATACCCAAAAACAAGCTGTTAATGTACCGCGTAATTGTTAGACCAATGTTGCTATATGCCTGCCCTGCATGGAACTTGACCTGTAATACCAACTTCAAAAAGCTACAAATAATCCAAAACAAGTTCTTAAGACTGGCCACCGTCTAACCCAGATACACATACATCGAGACGCTCCACAAGAATACCGACTCCACTTACATCAAGGACATAGAAATAGTACACACAGATTTTTCACCAAACTCCATGACACTGACATACCTATTTACAGCCAGACAGGAACATATGACATCAACTTGAAGTACAAACATAACAGAGTCAACACATACTTAGCCTATAATTTAGGATCATAATTAGGCTTCAACATTTTATTTTTACCTTTTAGAGGTTTTTATTTATTTTTCCCTCTAATTAAAGTACTCTATTACTATCCTGTGTAAATATGCGATAACTGTGTAGGAGTTAGAATACACAAATTGGTACTCCTGTAAATATTTTGTACATATTTTTGTAAATAAATAAATAAACATACGGAATTATTAAAAAGACTTCCGAGATTTACCTCTAATTTAGAAAATTCCTTATATATATTGGATTCCTTTAAAATTATGCTGACACAATACATGTTACTCTAGAGCAGGGATGACGAACCTTTTTGAGACGTGGGTCAAATTTTGTTCATTTTTTTTTTCTTTTTTAGTACTAGCTCTTGGGTCACTAATGCCCATTTGCACAAGAGTTAAGTTTAAAAAGTTTTAAACTGAATATTTTCAAAACTAAACATCTTTAAAATTCAGTTGGCTTAACGGGGGTAAAACGGGACGAAACAAGTGGCTATGGAAGTCTCTTTTTTACAAACATAACTGAACAAAACCCTACAAAAGTGTGTTTTATCTGAAGAAAAATCTAAATATGGTTATTTGTGCTTTGGGTTGTCGATTATTTTTAACAAACAAAATATGAGTAAAAATTATACATTTTATTTGATATTTTGTAAACACTTTTGCTTTATTTCAAATACTACAAAAGCATTTGTCGTCATTTGCACTTTTAGAACTGTAATGATCAAACTAAAGGTTATAGATAGCATTTAAATTGCTTTTGTGTCAATGCGTGATTGAAAAGAAATACAGATAGAATATAAATTATCCACAACAATTAGAGAATCTAAATCAACCCGCTTAAACAAACAAATGGTTGCCTAGCAATTGTGGGTCAGTGAAAAAGCTTGCGCGGGTCAGTGTCTGACCCACGGGTCATAGGTTCGCCATAACTGCTCTAGAGGGAAGTTAAGCTCTCTCCCATTATCAGTCTTAAAGAAGTGATTTCCTGGAAGAATGTACAAAGTAACTTTCATAAATCTGCATCATTGTGATGCTCTATGAATTTTAGAACTAAAAATTTACTAAATTCAAGGCATTTCACACTTTCCTTTCATTTCACACCAATTTTTTTGTAATTTTCAAAAGTAAAAGTGAAGCACTTTTATTAAAAATAGATTTAAAAAATTTAAAGATCTATATTAATGATCAAAGAACCTAACTGCTAAAACCCAACAAAAACAAATTTGAAAATCGATCGTAAAAGGTCCAGATTTTGGACAAACTAAAATATTTAAACTCACCATGTTTAAATTCTTAACCCACCTCCTGCCTATCCGAAAACATCCCTACCAGATAATGGCCCCTATGCAGCAAACATGCTGTGCTGGTGTAATAACAAAGAAGAGATCAAATAAAGGCAGATGGTGACATTCAGAGTCAATCTAATCTCCGTCCCTAAATGATGAATACTTATATGAGCACATTATAAGTAACCTAGCACCCTACAACCAGGTGTGTCCTCTACCTTGACAGCTGACTTACTACATCTGAATTGAATCGCCAATTTCATTCACAACTATGGCATACACAGTTCTATACAAATGTTAAAACACAAATACAATCAATCAGATATTAATACAATCAAATAATACAATTTAACTAGGTAACCAGAAAAAAGTAACATTAAAATCCATAGATTCTATCAGAAAATAGACTGGAGCAATCGATTTAGCGGCACTGCAATTGCAGGAAATAGAAATATACCAAAACACACGATATATAAATTGCCTCAATCCAATTTAGTTCTAACCATTTAAAAATAAGTTTCCTCGGACTGATAAGAAGGTATTTTTAAACACTATGATATGAATAAATACACAATAAATTTATAATAATATACAATAATAATAATAATAATAATAATAAATACATCTCTACTAAGTTACACAAAAGAAAAAATACAATTATTAGATAAAATTAGAAACATACAGATTATTAAATTATTTACAAGAATAATTACGACTAATATTATGATTTAATATATATTATTTTATCCGTTTCAAAATCATTATTTGAAAAATAGTTTAAATAGTTTCACTCCTTCTGACGTAAAATATTTAATAAAATCCTTACCAAAGAAAAAATCTCCGGGCTTTGACTTAATAACTTCAGAAATTCTTCGTCATCTACCACAAAAGGCAATAGTATATCTCACCTACATCTTTAACTCAGTACTAAGAACTACATACTTTCCGGCATTATGGAAATTTTCAGTCATAAAAATGATTCCCAAACCGAACAAACCTTCTCATCTTCCATCCTCATACCGGCCCATCAGTCTGTTACCGACCATGGGGAAACTGTTGGAAAAATTATTGCTAAAACGCATCTGTCCTATTCTTGAAACCGCAAATGTCATCCCCTCTCATCAGTTTGGATTTCGTCAACAACACAGTCCCATACACCAATGCCATAGAGTAGTGGACGCCATTTCTTCTTCTCTCGAACGGAAACAATATTGCTCCGGGGCCTTCCTTGATGTGGCTCAAGCCTTTGATCGGGTATGGCATCCGGGGCTGTTGTGGAAGTTAAAGAGAAATCTTCCTTCTACTTACTACTTAATTATGAAATCTTATCTTACAGACCGTTTCTTTCAGGTTAGTTGTGGCTCTGCCACTCCTGATTACTCTCCTGCTCTAGCCGGCGTCCCTCAAGGTAGTATACTTGGTCCTCTTCTCTATACTGTATATACATCAGACATACCGACTCACACTAACACAATACTATGCACTTACGCTGACGACACCGCCATTCTTGCTTCCAGTTCCGACCCTGTAACAGCTTCCACTCACTTACAGACACACTTAGACATACTCGAACCTTGGGCCAAAAAATGGCGATTAAAATTTAACTCTCAGAAGTGTCAATACATCACTTTTACTCTGCGACGCCGTACTTCTCCACCAGTCAGCTTTAACTCTGTACCTCTTTCTCCTGCAAATTTAGTTCGCTACCTTGGGATGTATATCGACAAACGACTAACATGGAACCCACATACTAAACTAAAAAGACTGGAACTCAACAAACGGAATAAACTGTTACTAAGACTAATTGGCAGACGGTCGAAACTTCCAATAGAACATAAACGACTATTATACAACACCATACTTAAACCAATGTGGACTTATGGACTTGAACTGTGGGGTTCAACCAAACGCTCAAACTCACAAAAAATCCAGGCCTTTCAATCAAAAATTCTCCGTCAAATTACAGATGCTCCATTCTACGTTCCAAACTCTTCTCTTCATAAAGATCTCAACATGCCCTACGTGACTGAAACAGCTAAAACTAAATACCGAAAATTCCATAACTCTCTTTCTCTATGCTCTAATCCTCTAATCCAAAATCTCGCCTCCATAGCTATTCCGGACAACCCCCCACGGCGGCTGAGGCGTTGCTGGCCCCGCGACCATCTCATGGATTGATAACCAACTCAAGCGGGAGTGTTGCCAGTGGGCAGCTTCTCTCCTCCAGCCAATCACGCCCATAGCATCATTCATCGGATTTGCTGATTGCATTGTTTGTTTTGTAGATAGTAAATGGCAAATAAAAATTTAAAAAAAAAAAAAAGTTTGAATAGAAAATAATCGATATTACGGCAATTATTCAGTAATAATCGAATAATTTGAAGTTTCAATCGGCAGTAGAAATAATTAATTTGGATAGGAGGGTTTGTAGTCGCCGCCTTTTTTCCCCATTCTGAACTTTTTAACCCAAATTTAAACTCACACCTCCTCCATCTATCTCACCCCCTCAAAAAACCCCTAAAATAATTTTTCTATTTTGTATTCCAAGTTTAATCAAAATCAATACAACTATTCCGGAGAGAATATGAACAAATGCAAAATTTCGTTCAGTAAAATAGGGTTTACCTATTTTCGTCAAATTTAGGAATCCTAAATTAAACTCTCTTTAAGATCACTTCAAATAGTGTACTACCATCAAAAATTTACATTGTTCTTAGGTAACCATTTCTCGAAAAACCCTCCCAAAAATCAATTTTTCAAGCACACATTTTTTCTTTTGTTAAAGATATTGCAACCTTCTGTGAATGATATTTGGATTATTGGTTAAGCCCTCTTAGGACAAGACGGAATTTTGTCCAGGAAATTCCACAATAGATTACATTCCTTCGATGTTCGAGAATTCGCTATATCCTTAAAGCAGTCATGAGTTAGGTTAAACTTCAGGCGTTTAAGGGCTACTTGTTCTATGCCTTCGTTACTAGAAAGATTGGTAGTATATTATGTATAAGTTGCATTTAAGTTCAACAAATCGTGATAATTTGCGCTTTTTTTTCCACTCTATTAGCCATATTTACAACTACAACAAATGTAGCATCAAGTAAATTTGATCGTACTGGTTAAGTTCTTATGAAAGTCATGATAAGAGTAATTACCCATTGGTGAAACTCTTTCTCGGTGGATATTACACTCACATCAATAGGTCCCTAGGCCACTTCCGCTTCAAGCGACAAGTTGGATTGTCGAGAAGGTGAGGAGAGGAGAGTTGTTGGATAAGAGGATTAGGATTGAGAGCTAGGAGGCTGTGAAAGTTGCGGTAGCGAGACTTTATTAGATCAGAGACGAAAGGGATGTGAAGGTCAGTGTGTATGGTAAGGTTAGAATTGGAGCATTCAGGATTTTCCGTAGGATTTTACGACTGTAGTGTCTGCAGGCGTTTGGAGTTAGTGGGTTTGGTTGAGTCCCACACTTCTGTTCCGTATGTCCATATGGGTCTTAACAGTGTCTTGTAAATTGTCAGTTTGTGATTCAAGTTGAGTTTGGATCTGCGGTCAAGTAGTCTAGTAAGTAGCTTGTAGCGTCTGTTCACGTCTTGTCGTTTCAGTCGAGTATGTGGGTTCCAAGTGAATCTCTTGTCCAATGTACAGTCCTAAGTATCGTACTACGTCAGCTGGAGGAATCGTTACACCGTTCAGTTGAACTGGCGGACTCGCAGATTTTCGTAAAGTAAAAGTAATTTTTACTGACTTTTGTTCATTAATTTTTATTTTCCATTTTCGGAACCAGGGTTCGAGAAGCTTTAAGTGGATTTGAATGTTCTGGACTGGCTTGGACCGGCCAGTGCTTTTAAAATTCTTTTTTTGCATTCATTATGCGAAAATAGCTTCAGAAGTAACCCATCTTTCAGAATTTACAGAATCCCAAAAAGGGAGTTTTTTTTCTACAAAAATACGAACCTTATTTGAGGCATGTTCTACGTCAAAAACGTAGTATTTTTTCTTCGATTAATATGATGAAAACAATTTGAAACACTTGAATTTGAATCGAAATTCTACCAGTCCATAAGTAAAGATAACACCTTACCTGAAACAAATCAAAACAAGGTAATTTAAAAAAAGTTATTGTCTGATATATTAATTTGTTATATTTACTTTATTGATGTAGTTTTTTTATTTTATTTTAATGATTGAAGTGATTAGTATCTTTTTCCACAGCGGTGATGACAGATGACAGAATTGTGATGCTGTAATGATCGTAAAAAATGAAAGAAAAAACAGACTATAGCCACCTGTATCTATTTCTGTGGACTCTACAGAAAGAAAGCACCACGTAGTAAGTTGTAGCAGGTCAACTTGTCACAATAAACAGTTTAATTAAGTTGCAACTGCACACTGAGGTTGGTAGGAGTGTTTGAGGAAATCGCAGAGTATAGTTTAGTATACAGAGAGCGCACAAAGATGGCCAACTCATGTAACGGTTTCTAGAGCATTGTCACGCAGCAGGATTGTCTTGTGTCGTGAACGAGCACTTTAATGGCAAGAACTCAGACTGAAATAGTCTCACGGTCTATTATGACTGATTTATCACCTAGAGAGGGGATGAACACAATGTTTGAATACTATTAATACTTTTAATACTTACTAAACACTGAACTTCTTATTAGTTAACAAATTTTTGCTATAATAGTTACTTATTGGTAATTGGTAAGTCCACTTGGCTAGTCTGCAGTGTGAAATATAAATCTTTTTTCCGCAACTTGTTGTCGTGAGATTGTAGATCGAACCTAAGACAGGGATCAACTTTTTTGATCATGGACCCCCCCCTATATAATTTTTTGAAATCTCCATCGACCCCCATAAAAGTAATTTTCAGTTAATTAAAATAAAACTATCTATTAGGTACTGTGTTTGTACATTTATTTTATGATTTTAAACATTTATTAAAGTAATTTTTACATTGTGTAACAATAGTTTTATGAAAAATATCTTAATGTTGAAATTTAAATATCTTAATATTTATTAAATAATAAGTAATTATAAATAAGTAAAGTAACTACAGTATTAAGGTCCTCTCCTCTTTGCGTAGATTGCAATGAGGAGGAGGATTTCAAAATAATGATATGTCCACGTTATGTACGAGAAACGTAGGAGAAAAGAAACGAATGTTTGACGACATATACAGGTATTTAGATGCACCATTTCGCTACGAAGACATAATAGTCTCCACCAACATCTATGTGCTTAAATCTATAGCAGAGCTAGCAATGAAATATGAATGTATTTAAAAGTTACAGCCTATTAGAATGAATGCAAGAAAATGATTAGAGAAGGATTACGGTGATTTTAATTTCGGTTAAGCTATAAGGATGGCAGGAATATAGAGTACTGATCCATCCATTAGCTGTAGTTTATGTAAACAGTTGGATATAGTAGAGGGATGAATGTGTGAAGCGAATGTATTTATAAGTAAGAATGGAGAGTGAGTGATATTCTAGTGATAAGCACCTAGACGATGCTGGCTGTATGGCGAAAGCCAATGCCAAAAAAAAAAGGCAAAAAAAACTGCAGTATTGTTTCTTAATTAATGAGATGGGTGTGCCTGGTGTTTCTTTGCAAGGTTCGTTATATTGGGTTCGAAATTGTTATTCCTTCGACCCCCTAATCTCAGGATCGACCCCTACTTCGGTTAAATAGACCCTTGAGGGTCTATATAGACCACTTTGGCGACCACTGACCTAAGATGACTGGCAAATCCTTACGAGCAATTGAGCAGCAGCCCCAATGCATACTGTGCATAGCTATTTCCGCTAATTTTCAGTGACGAAGACTACTTCCGTCTTATTTTTCTGATTTTTTATTTTATTTTATTAATATCAACTAATATCTTTTTGAAAGACATTTTAATAAGGTACATTCTAATAATAAGTTAGATGTGTACAACTTAAAATACGAACATTTATTGAGCGAATTAAGTGTTAACACTTCCTTCGACTTGATAAAGGTACCGGAAAAGATGAGAACCGCGGCCTTCAAAGATTACATTTCTTCCCATTATCCGGGCTCATATCGTTTATTTACAGATGGGTCCAAAATCAATAATAAAGTCGGAAGTGCTGTGTATGATCCGGTTCGGAACTATTTTACGATAATTAAATTAGAAGATGAGGCGTCCATCTATACAGCGGAGCTAATTGCTATTTTAACGGCTTTAAAATATATTTATTCGTTGTCGGAGAAAAAATATACCATTATTAGTGACAGCCAGAGTGCGTTGTGTAAATTATCACATATACACAACCAGTCTACAGGAATGAATCACATTATCGCAGAGATTGTAGAAACTATTGCCATTTTTAAAGAGAAGGGAGTCTGCATTAATTTTTTGTGGGTAAGGGGTCATTGTGGTATAAAAGAGAATGAAATTGTTGATACACTTGCAAAGGAAGCCACCAATAGTGGGGAAATGGCTAATTATAAATTACCACACACCGATATCAAGGGTATAATTGCAAAAGCAGCACTACAAAAATGGCAGACAGATTACAATAATGGTGATAAAGGTAGATTCAATAAAACTATGGAAGATCAGTTACCTAGACAACCATGGTTTAAGGGAACTGTCACTAATAAATGGGTTGTTACGACAATAAGCAGGCTGAGAGCGAACCACGCGGTGTGCGGATCGTATCTACACAGGATCAACAAAAGGTCCTCTCCTCTTTGCGTAGATTGCAATGAGGAGGAGGATTTCAAACATGTAATAATGATATGCCCACGTTATGTGGTAGAAAGGAAACGAATGTTTGACGATATATACAGGTATTTAGATGCACCATTTCGCTACGAAGACATTATATTCTCCACCAACATTTATGTGCTTAAGTCGATAGCAGAGCTAGCAATGAAATATGAATGTATTTAAAAGCTATAGCCGAATTAGAATGAATGGAAGAAAATGCTTAGAGAAGGATTACGTGATTTTAATTTTGGTTAAGCTATAAGGATGGCAGGAGCACAGAGTGCTGCTCCATCCATTAGCAGTAGTTTATGTAAATAGCAGTATATAGTAGAATGATGAATGTGTGGAGCGAATGTATTTGTAGGTAAGAATAGAGAGTGAGTGATATTCTAGTGATAAGCACCTAGACGATGCTGGCTGTATGGCGGAAGCCAATGCAAAAAAAAAGAAAAAAAAAAAGACATTTTAATCCTGTTACTTGATTAGTTACATCGTTAGCCACTCTTACACTGCTATCGCTGCAATCTCTAAGTTACGATATTGACATCTTGGGACCAGAGAAGAACTTATCGTAAAAAACGACAAACCAAAGTCCCTAGGCTTAGTAAAGAGGGAACCACTTATCAACCAGAATTCGAAGAATGGTTCCAGTAAGCACCATTGGTGGCAAACTCCTTGCTATACAGGACCACCCATTTCATAAAAACTCATAGATTTTACTTCGACTAAATTTAAAATACATAAATTCTTCAAGCCATGGTATTTTTTCCTCTCCCTCATATGTATGACTTATATAGCGACTGTATTTATCTCTACCAAACGATATCTCTAAAAATTGCCTTCGATTACTTAGTATTCTTCTTTGGAAATTTATAATTTGTATAAATAAAGCGATACGATAGTTATTATTACTTTGAAATCCTTCATAATTCCCATTTTTTTTGAGAAGAAGACAATGGTAATCTAGGATTAAGAAGTGAAGAACCATAACAGTCTCTGTTGAAGTGAGAAGGCAATAAATTATTGAATTGAAGAACTTTAAAAATTTCAATAATAGTAATGTGAATGAAATAGTATTTGTGTAGACAGAAAACTGTTGAATCCATTTTCGAAAAGATTTGTGGAAGGGAAGACAATGAAAACAGTTACTGAATCCATAGATTTCTGCCAAATCCTAATATCACGATTCCTCACTATGTGACAGCTAGCTAATTGATAGAGATTTCTCTTTATCAAGTAATATCAAAACAGTTTTTTGCACTCAAAAACTCAGTTTATGGAAGATAAGTCGTCACAATCTAGGCTACTCTTTCGAACAGCCGAGCGAAACGAAGGGAATTTCTGTTCCAATTAAGTATAACACGATTTACGCATTTAGTCATATAGATGTCGTGATTTCTCTTTATAATTAATACTGCATCCTCTGTATTACTGTAGAGAGCATTGCACAGGAAACAGTTCAATTCACAATGCTTGTGTAACAAAAAAATAAAATAAGGATTTTTGTGTTATTTCATTACGGATATATCTACGGAAACATTTTTATATTTCGCATTTTATTATCATTTCTTTTTTTATTAAACAATAAAGAATGGAGTTCAGTTGTATCCTAACCTTGAGTAAGGGCAACCAACCTTAGAATTATAAATACATTATTTTGGGAAAAAATATATTTGAATTTTATTTAAAGGTTAATAAAAGAAATTTACAGTAAAGTATATTTGCTAGTCTCCTCCGTCCACGACACCTAATTGGGTAGTCGGACGTAAAGCCTGCCTAAAAAAATAGGCTACTACTATTACCATTCATTGTATCCTACGTAGCACGGAATCCTTTAACGAATCCTGGACCAGTTTCAAACTTGAATCCTCCACATAACAATAACGTTAATGGCAGCCCATTTGGCGTAGGACATCTTTCATGCTGACTTCAAAAACATTTAATTCCACGTCTCTAAAATCAGTATCACGTTTAATTCTGTTTTGAACGTGCATCTACCGTCAAGCCTAAAGCATGTAGAGTGAGAAACAGATGGCTTAACAATACTTACGAAATTTAAGGAATATTCATAAGGCACAGTTAACTGGTTAATATTGTATTCAAATGATTTAGCCACAAAAATAATATGGAATAAAGAACTTACAAAATGTTCAAAGAAATTAAATCATGTAATAAAACAACAACAACAAACTGAAATGAATAGAATAGAATAACAATAAAAAGGTCATATTTTGTGTTCTTCATGAGAATGAGTAATAAAAACAGAAATAAAAAATGGAAACAAGTTACCACAGTTGCATAAAAAAGGGAGAAGAAACGGTGTTGTAATAACACAAAGCCTGCAACAATAAGATAGGCCGCCCGTCCGCCATTCTTTTAAAAAAAAAACAAATATTTAGTACAATATGGCAATAAGTAACCACAACTTCTACCTAGTTTTGTTAGCGCTGAACAATATAAAATAAGGTTTCATTTAGATAGGGAACAAGTTGTTTAAAACCAGTGCAAACAAATACTTCTGGCCGCATGCTCTACGGCAGATACTGAATGGGAAATGTAAAAACAGGGCCCGGACAAAATGGAACGTTGAACTGCAATGGCGCCAACTTGTGCTGATAATGGCGGGGAAGGGGCAAAGGTCACGACAGGAAATCTTCCATCTCTTAAGCGAGGTGAGCTTAAGATCTACGGAGCTACTTTCTTGTTATCCAGGGCCCCCCCGCCCAGTGCAACCCAGAACCGTGCTGTATTTATTTATTTTATGATGATCTTTTGGTTTCCAGGGTTGTTACCAAGAATGCCTAGGCAATGCTGATGATCTGGGGTGATCGTTAGAAGTCGCCTTCCTTACACTATTCCGTTTACTGGACGCAGAGGGTCGAAAGAGTTGCAGCTGCCTACCCCTAGGTAAAAGGGCATCATAAATAGATTAAATAGTACTTGACCATAGGCTACGCAGAACTTAACCACCCCACAATAACTTATGGGTTGGTAGACCTAGAGCACGAAGAAGACTACACAGGAGAGAGAGTGTGCAGCGAATTGCATTTTTCCGCACCGCAGGGCTACAGAAATCGTGATCAACTCGCCGACATTACACATTTACATCCACATTGCAGCCAGGGAGATGGCTTATAAAATTCATGCACCTACATGAATCAGGCCTTACTCATGGGTCTATCTAATCAAAAAGGCTATGCTCAATTGCTGTCGAATTCGATCCTAGGCTTCTATGGATCGCATGTCCCCCCCAAAGTACCACTTTTAGAGCTACTCCCAAACCGCAATGCTAGATAGATCACTTTTCCCGTGGACTATCTATACAGGGATGGTTTCGATTGAGATGTTTTTGCAAAATATTATTATTTTCATTTTTTTTTTTTTGCACTGATTAAAAGAAAGAAAATATTATTTTAAATCTTTCCTATCCAGTGTACATACAAACCCAGCAACTAGATCGGTCATCTTATTCACTAGAGCTAGTTTAACTTATTATAAAAGCTGGCTACTGCACTAAAAGTTCTGGAATCTGGAAGGGAGATGTAAGAAATATTAAAGGAATGCGAGAGACATTCTTTAAAAGAATAAAAATAAAGAAAAAAATGAACAAAAGAACTGTAAAAGTTCCGCTCCATTCTGCAGGTGGAATGTGGATAGAAAATAATGCTGCGCTAGTCTTTCATCCCAAAAAAAAAATACAAATAATATTATTGGGCAAAAGTTACGTGGATAGCGTTCAAAAAGTAGATTGGCGGTCGACCTTACCTTGCGAAACAAAGAACACTAAACGATGAACATTTACTTTGAAGAGGAGAACAATCTTTGGGATTCTCTACAAAAAAAAAAAAAATAGAAACCACAAATGGAGTTCTGGAAAATGGGGATTTAATTGCGAAGACTCAGTAGATCGAGATCAAGTGGAACCATCATTAGAAATTGGTCTGCATCTAAGAACCAAAATTCGCAGGAAGGTACAGGTTATACCATTTAGGTACTGGTACTACCATAATTCCCGATTATAAAGTAGCATTTTAAAAAAAGAGACCATTTTTCACTATATTAAGTTTTTCTCAAAATGGCTACACCATTTTCTTGGTTACACTTGTTACATTTAAGGAGATCTACAATATTTATTTTGTATTTTCCAAGAAAATTTGATTTCGGGCACTTTTGGGAGAGAAGATTGGTTACTAAGCTTTCCATCATAAAGAAATGCTTAACTACAATATAAATTTTAACCATCAAATCAAACCATTAACAATTTTTATTAAACATTAAATAAAATCCAAGACCTGGACCGGGAGAATCGAACCCACAATACCACAATACTTACAAGCTTTACGAGGCCTCGCCTCTAACCGCTCGGCTATTGTGGCTTTCTTTGTATGAACGCTTCATTGGCCAAATCGATTAACTCCACTTTCTGAATTTTATTAAATTTTAATGCCTGAACACTTTATTGACTCCTAACTGTATAATAATCATAACAAATTTCGGCTGATAATAAGTATTAACACTAATAAATGACGAAAAATGTTTTAGCCATTGAATAATGAATAATTTATTTCAGAAGCCAATCTGATTAACAACTCCATACTTTAATGTAAATTGTAATAAAAATGTAGTTAAATCACTTTATACAACGCAATTGACGACTTCTTAAACATCTGTTAAACTTGATTATTACAAAAATTTAAGGACAAATAGACATGATGGGAGCTCAAATACACCTAATGAAGAAGACATCATTTATATTGCTGAAGAATCAATAATACTTGAAGTATTTGTAACGGAACAGTTATTACTATTTTTTGCTAAATTCTTTAATAAAAAAATGTAGATAATGAAGTTTTCCTGTTGCAAAAATACTAATTTGTTTTTCTTTAATTTTTTATAAATTTGCGACTGCAACGGTTGTTGCAACAAGCAAATGTGATGTTATGTTAAGTCTTGAATGAAGATTGGAGAAGGGAACCAAATGGCGACACTCCATTAACGTGAATAGATACACTATACTGCTCTTATGAGAAGAGTAGGTCGCCGCGGGGCCATCTTCTCTTCAATCTCCTTGGAGGATTACCTGGTAATGTGGAAGAAGATAAGTGCCGTATGACCAAATAGGTCGCAGTAACAACAGGTATAAGAGTCTTTTGTTAGGTTGGTTGAGTTTAGATAGTTTGTCAAGTAGTCTGGCGAGAAGTTTTGTAGCGTTGGTTAGTTTCTTGTCTTTTCAGTCTAGTATGGGGGATTCCATGTTAACCGTTTGTCTAGGAGCAGTCCAAGGTAGCGTACTTTGTCCACAGTTGGTATAGGAGTTTGGTTCAAGATGATGGGAGGTAGGATTTTCCGTCTGAGAGTAAATACTATAAACTTTGATTTCGTAACGTTAGTTTTGATTCGCCATTTGATAAGACAGTCCTGTAAGTGGTTGATGTGCGTTTGAAGAGTTTGTGTAGCGATAAGAGGATCGGAATGAGGAGATAAGATTGCAGTATCGGCAGCAAAGGTGGAAAGGATGGTATTTGGATATGTTGAGGTATATCTGCTGTATATAAGGAGCAAAGAAGAGGTCCTAGGACACTGCCCTGAGGAACACCAGCTCGAGCTAGATGGATATCAGAGTCTGCTTCTTACCATAGTAAACAGGACTATGGTCAGATGAGAGATCATTAATCGCTCGTATTTCTGTGTGGATATTTGTGAGTGAAGAGCAGACAAAAAAGTAAATACAAATTTAAAACTGAATTTAAATTCATTTTCTTTAAATTGCCAAATCGATTAACTTCCTTAATCACGTAAACATTGTCGTAATAATAACGATATATTCCATCTTATACTATTAATATGTCGTTAGATAAAAGATACATCTGCAGCAATACAGTTTACACCGTTTATTTGAATCTATTGTTTAACAGGAATTTTAAAAGCAAGTGAAACATTTATATGTTGGCGGTAGTTTTATTATAAACATTTCATGGGCATAATGTGCATTTTTTTAAAAAATTATTTCAGCAACTTTCACTACTTTTGTCATTTAGCTTCTTTTCTTATTAAGTTTTGCTTTGGTATTTTTTAAAATCTAAAACGCTTCTTAAAAAGTTCCCACTCTAATGCAGCTATATCGGAACAGAAAAAGCTTTAATTTAATATCGATAAACTTTTCGATATCGTTTTTTTTTTCTTTAAACTCGAATCCACTCACTATCGCAATACTGTTTTTGTTATGAACAGAAAATAAAAAAGAAAAATACCCACGACTAACTGTTAAACGTAAAATGGAAATATAAATGCCATATATTATGTTAATATATTCATAGAATGCAACACAATATATGCACGGTTTGTGCTGTATCCGTACATAATGTTACTCTGTTGGAACACATCAAACAGCCAGGCTGGCTATCCAACAGCAGGAAATAGTAATAAAATGGAATATAATACATATATTCTTGTATATATTTTACACAAGTATGGTTTGTATGTACAAAGAAATGGACACTATCATGTTGCAAAGGCATCCCCTCCTCCACTCTTAGGAAGAAGCTGGCCATTTTACTGGATATTAGGACATGCAAGATTGTAACAACACAGTGATGTAAATAAAAAACTGCCGGGGAAATTTTATGGTAATAGCTTCTATTGACAGGCTGTCCAAGATAAAATATGAATTCTAGTAAACTAATAAAAGTTTACAGTTTGATGTTCAGTATAAAAAAAACTGTTAATGCGAAAATCCGAAGGCAAACCGGCTTAGCGCATTTGCAGAACTATTTATTGGCATATTTAGTTAGCACTGATATTCAAGTTTTATGGCATTTTCCTTTATAGATCTAGTAGGTTAACTGTTGCAAACATCGAGAAAATGAGAACAAATATTTGAAGGAGAGGTAATGGTAATACGCAAACCGAGTAGAGGGCAAGGAAGGGAGTTCAGGAATAGGGGAATCATTTCATGCGTGTTCAGAAAACTCTGTTTCGGATTCTGAAAACTCGGATCTTATTCAAAAAAAATCATATTATTTTTTTAATTTACAATTTAAAAGTAACAGTTAATCTTGTTTATGTACTGAAGATGTAAAGAATTATAATACACACATTTTTTTGTTTACAATAAGTAAATAGGAGATATAATGAACTAGTGCGGGAGGAGAACAGGAGGAGAGAAGCTACCCAGCAGTAGCACTCTCTATAGGAGATAGGGGAATGTAGGGAGAGGAGAGATAGGAAAATAATGACGTTTAGTTCTTCAGACTACAAGGAAGTCGCGGGGCCACTGCCGATTCAGTCGGCGAGGAGTATTAGGGATGTCAGAGGAAGCGAGAGACAGTACAAGAGGATTAGAGCTAGTCGAGAGAGTAGCATGGAATTTTCGATATTTAGTCTTGGCTTATTGGTCTATGAAGGGGATGTTGAGGTCGTTGTGAAGAGTGAGGTTAGTCACCGTAGAAAGGAGCGTCAGCTATCTGTCGGGAGGAGTTTTGATTGAAATGTTCTGTATAGTCCGTATGTTTTGTAGGTTAGGCTGAACCCCACAGCTCTAGTCCGTAAGTCCACATAGGTTTGAGGCTAGTGTTGTATATTAAGCGTTTGAGTTCAATGAGTAATTTGAAGCGTCGTCCAAGTAGTCTGTAAAGCAGTTTCTCACGTTTTGTCATTGCTTGTCTTTTACTAACAATTATTAACAATTAATAATTGTTATTAATAAATGGAAATTCAATTCATGAATTAATTAGAGAAGAAAATGGAATTGAGACTTTTCCAATAGATTTACTGCAGCCTTTCAGAGCGGCTTAAGCCTTAAACAAGCCCAGACTTTAAACGTGCAGGTCAATAGAAAATTTCCTACCAACTAAATTTTCCCCATTGGCCAAACCAAGGTTGGGAGAGAAAAGATTCAATATCTGCAGGAAGAAGAAAAAAAAGGTTATAAAGGCGGAAGTATCTCGCAGAAATAAGAGGAGAGATTTCTGTTTCTGCATCAACTCCAAGGATACAAACAGTCCTTTTCAGTAATTCCTTCAGCGCACACTAATTACAAAGTACCACAATTAAAGGAGAACCACAGCCTCTCTACTATTACAACCTTCCGCCATACCTCTTAGTCCAAAATCTCCGCCATCTCGAAAGCTTTAAATGCTTCAAAGAGCAAAACACTAACCTCCTTTCAGTCTGCAATAATTACATTTAGTTGGTATTCTTATTTCTGCCCTACAATTTCAGAAGAGAGAACCATCACTGAAAGAGAGAAAGAAACGCTTTACAACGCAAGTGATTCTGGCCAACTACATAGCTTTGCCCAAACACAGTCAAATTTTGATATATTCTAATCCTGCAAGTAAAGAACGCTGTATAAAAATACGAGGGTCGTTTGAAAAGTCCGTGCAAAAATAAAAACTACTTAATTTTTTGGGGTAAACCTTTTTTATTTTTCAACATAGTCTCCTTTTAGGCTTATACACTTCGTCCAACGCTGCTCTAGTTTGTTGATCCCTTCCGAATAATAGGATTTGTCCAAGTCTGAAAAATAGCCATTCGTTTCTGCAATCACCTCCTCGTTTGAATAAAATCTTTTTCCCGCCAGCCATTTCTTCATATTGGGGAACAAATAGTAGTCCGAGGGAGCCAAGTCTGGAGAATAGTGGGGATGTGAAACGAGTTGGAACCCTATTTCCATTAATTTTGCGACCACAACTGCTGAGGTGTCAGCTGGTGCGTTGTCGTGATGGAAAAGGACTTTTTTGAGGGCCAATCGTGGGCGTTTTTCTTGCAGCTCTGTTTTCAAACAGTCCAATAACGATGAATAATATGCACCTGTAATAGTTTTACCCTTTTCCAGATAGTCGATGAGGATTATTCCTTGCGAATCCCAAAAGAAAGTCGCCATAATCTTTCCGGCCGAAGGAACGGTCTTCGCCTTTTTTTGGCGCAGATTCCTCTTTGGTAACCCATTGTTTAGATTGTTCTTTGGTCTCAGGAGTGTAGTGATGTATCCATGTTTCATCCACAGTGACGAAACGACGCTTAAAGTCCTGCGGATTCTTCTGGAACAGCTGCAAACCGTCCTTGCAACACTTCACACCATTTCGTTTTTGGTCAAGCGTGAGCAATCGCGGCACCCATCTTGCGGATAGCTTTGTCATGTCCAAATGTTGATGCAAAATTTTATGTACCCGTTCATTCGAGATGCCCACAGCACTAGCAATCTCACGCACCTTCACTTTTCTGTCATCCATCACCATATCATAGATTTTATCAATGATTTCTGGAGTAGTAACCTCAACAGGGCGTCCAGAACGTTCAGCGTCACTTGTGCCCATATGGCCACTCCGAAAATTTTTAAACCACTTATTAACTGTTCTAATCGAAGGTGCAGAGTCACCATAATGTTTATCAAGCTTCTCTTTAGTCTCCTGAGGCGTTTTGCCTTTCATAAAGTAGTGTTTAATCAACACACGAAATTCTTTTTCGTCCATTTTTTGAAAATCACTCGACTTCCTCGATTCAAACGAATGCCAAACACAAAGAAATTGACCGATCTAGCTGAAACTTGGTGGGTGTTCTTCCAAGAGATGCTACTAACTAAACATAACCTCGATACGCGTCAGTAGTGCTATCTCTCTGACTTTGCACGGACTTTTCAAACGACCCTCGTATATCTCCAGGGATATTAAATGAATAAAAAAATAATCTTCACAATAAAAAATAAAGAACAAATGTTGGGATTTAAAAAGTATTCTTTTAAGTTGTGATAATGAAATAATTTCATCATCAAGACAAGCATCAAACACAAACAAGAGGAAAAAATAAAATGGACAAATAAAAATGAAATGGACTAGCCACTTTTTCAGAGAAAAACTGACACCTTGAATCAACGATTTCAAAACTGCGGGGTCTGACTCATTAGGACAGCGTGGGACAATCGCAAGGAGAGCGCAGCTTTGACATGAAAAATCTTTTTTAAGTAAAAAAAATAAAAAAATTTCCTTTATTACCAATAAGAAGGGAAATTGACGATAAAGAAAATTTTGGTAACCCCTGCCCAATAACACTTGCACATTGCACTTAGTTCGTGCAGGTGCATCAAAATGTAGACATTTTATAATAAAAGTAAAAAAAATATGAATTTAAATCCACGTTGTCCCAATTGCACATTTCCGGCTTAATCTGTAAAAATGAATCGTCAAAACCGACAACATAAAATTAAAGTTTAAAACTTTTACGCAAAACTAAAAATTAATAAAATAAAACAAAATAAAGACGAGAAAAATTAGAATATATATGTTAATATAGAAAAAAGGAATAAGCAAATATTTTATTCTAAAGTGTATAATTTAGGATTAATTGATAATATTCTCGAGTTGGAAATCCATAATTAAAATGTCCACTTTGATCTAACATTTCAGAACGGTCCTGTATTATAGCAGCAACTACATTGGTGGCGAACAGACCAAAAAATACATTTAAATATATTAATGAAATGGACTCCCTCATAATAGTAATCAAAATATGGAATTAAATTTATTCATCTCATCCTTCAAGCTCTACCCCTCAGTCTCACAATTATAATATATATACGAACACAACTGGCTAGCCTTCGTTGAATGGATGCTCTAATTCAAAGGCAGTGTTACCATAGGCTTTGTATCTATTTTTCCCCCAATAACAAGCCAAAATTTCCCTCCTCACTCGTTAATAAATTCTGCGGAACTGTGTAGGATTTATGCGGATAATTCAATTAATCAATAAATGCTTGTTCGGACGCCCGAAAATTTTTTGATAATAGTGGAAAACACTTTTAACCAAAATATAACAGTAAACTTATTATCAGAACTGTTTTTCTTAGTTTTACTTTGGCTAAGCAAATAATCTGGAAGTGGAACGTACTTAATGTCGGCCATTTAGGCTGTTTGGACCAAAGTCAATTAAGTACTCATCAAAATTGCTTGAAGGCTCAGTGCTACCCGGCTTTCTTTTTCACTTTTACAGTTAAAATTTATACCCTATAAAAGATAAAACCCATGGAGGACGAAATAAGTGGTAATCGGTGGTCGAAGTTTACGCTTATTAACAGGGTGAGTAAGAAGCCCCCAAAGCGCCAGCTCATTCATCTCTCAACGGCTGATGACGGCATGTGCAGCTGCCTGCAGGGATTGACTGAAGAATGGCACTACTTTTCAGCCCCACCATGGACGCTTTTCGGGGATCCGAGGAGTTATTGCTCTATTCCTTCAAAGTTTCACCATAACAACGCAGAGCATTGTCTTTTCCGGCCAGCCCCTACCATCGAGGAACAGGAACAGCAAACTGGAAGAAGGTATAAACTTCTGAGTGTTTGAAATGTTAATGAGATATATCCAACTTTTTGTCAGAAGAGAGACTATTCTCTTTATTTATAGAAAAAGGCTAAGATGTATTGTGGTAATGGGTTCGATTCCTTGTCTAGGCCTTGGATTTTATTTAATAGTTAATATGAGAAATTTATAGTAAAGTGATACCATGGGGCGCCACGGTAGCCGAGCGGGTTAAGAGGCGAGACCTGCAAAGCTAATATGCATTGTGGTACTGGGTTCGATTCCCGGTCTTGGCCTTGGATTTTATTTAACGGTTAAATGAGAAATAGTAAAGTATGTTTTCTAGTCGCCTCCGTCCACGACACCTAGAAAATGGTGGTTGGACGTTAAGCCCCGCCTGAAGAAATAGGCGATTACTTTACTAGTAAAACGATAATATTAAATAAAAAAAAAGTAATTCTTTTTACGATATACCAACGTACACCATGGTATGGTAAATAGGGTTTGCTTAAAGAAAATTGAAGTCTAGACTAGAAAATAAATGTCTTTTTTATTATTATAATTATATGCGGAAGAGTTTTAAGGTTTTCAATGTAAATTACCGGGAAATTGAATCTAATTTTAAACAAGAAAGGCAGTAGATGATGGAAGTGCTAAATTCAACTGGAGTGAGGAAGAGAAACAAGATAACGAGGAAGGAAGTGCCTTGGCAAGAATGTAATAATGTCATTATTAAAGAAGAGGTGAGTTAGACAAGAGTCTTGAAGTGACGACTATGTAAAAAAAAGGACGAGCATTAGAGAGTAAGGATGCTAAAGAAAAGAGAAAAAAGTTAATGGTATTCCTAGATCGATATATCCGGGAAGTAGGCATTAACACCACAGACTTTAGAAGGTGATGGTTCAAACGTTTCCTCCAGAGAGTTGTTTTCCAAGAAAAGTTGACTGTGACGTTGCTGGAAAAGTGGCAGCCCACTCTGCCGAACGATGAGGAAAGAAGTGTCGTAGAGATGTCAACTAGTCTTTGTTGAATGCAAAACAAAAAAAGAAGGGTACCGAAGTAGGAAATCGTGTCTACTAAGAGAGAGCCCAAGTGGGAACCAAGATTCTGCAGTAACTGTATTCGTATTTGTTAATATAATTTAATCGGCAACCTGTGGCGAGCATTAAACCTTCATAAATGATCAATTTATTTTATTTATTATTCAATGATTTGAAAATTTACTGTAATTAAGGAAATAGATTGTTGAAGTAATGATTAATTTGGCAGGTCAATAATAAATAATTCATACAATTATTATTATTATTTAAGGCATTCAGTCTTATTTTAAAGTCTAATATTCAAGGACTACAACAAATTCCAATTTCGTCCGACTTAAATTCAAACCTGTGAATAATATTTACTGTTCTATTAGTTTGACTATCCTTAATCTGACGTTACTACTGTTTTGTAGATTGGCGTTACACTTAGATGAATCAACGACAATTAACGTATTGAAGTCAGTCTGTAAAGTAGTAATTGGATGGTTGATAGGTTGGCTGGTTGCAGAAGAACGCGCTCTCTGGACGGCTAGGTGTAATCGTCATTAAGTAGGACTGGAGAAGCAGCTGTGACTAAGTAACTGTCAATAAACTCTTAAGGTGGAGATGGATAATCTAACGTGTAATGTCCCTCCGTATTATCTATCTATTATCCAGTATATCTATTCTATTATAAACCTGGATTAAAAATATGATATATATCACTTCTCGTTGGATTACTGTTCTGAGAAATCGGATTTCGGAGCGTTTTGTTTCTAAGATTTATGACTTTACTATACTTAATTAGAAATGAAGTAGTAGTCTTTATTGAATCGTGTCTGAGGAGTGGCTATTAAATAACGAGACTATTGCTGTAAAACATTTTATTTTAAATTTATACATATTTAGTAATTATCACCATCAATATACACCCCTCCCCTATCCCTACAACGCTCCATGCGAATTTACCATTGTTCGAAACAGTCTGTCAGCTCCTGCATGACGCGTGCCGCTTTTTCTTTCACAGCTTCAACGGACTGAAATCGTGTTCCTTTTAATGTAGATTTGAATTTTTTGGGGAACAGATAAAAGTCACATGGGGCCAGGCCAGGCGAATAAGGCGGTTGGCCTAAAACTGGGATGTTGTACTTGGCTAGAAACGTCTTGACAGTGTGAGCCGGCGCTTTATCTTGATGGTGACTTGTTCTTCCACAAATCGGGGCGTTTTTTCCCTTACTCTTTCATGGATTTAAGCAAGCACCTCACGGTAGTAATGTTGATTAATTATAATCGATATTTTCATCCGTTTTGGACGTGGAAGGGCGACCCGGGCGGTCATCATCTCCGACGTCTTCTCGGCCATCTTGGAAACGCTTGAACCACTCAAAAACTCGCACACGTGATTGCCATAAACTTCTTTTAATAAAAGATAAGTTTCAGTCGCGGTTTTACCAAGTTTTGATGTGAAATTTCACGACAATTCGTTGCTCTACTACATGTGTAGTATCATGTTTTGGGCAAAACGAAACTAAACACAAACGACGGTTCCGGTCAGACAGATTTCTCTACAAACACGTAAGACGCTGCGCAATTGAAAGAGAAGGCTTTACGCTGCACAGCTGTCGGTCGTTAGGATTTGGCGCATGCATAGTTCTTCTGAAGCAGCATCAGTCTCGTTATTTAATAGTCCCACCTCGTAATAATGCCTTGAATATTACATGTTTAACTTATTTACAAATAAAAATCTTGAACAAAAAGAAAGAAACTGAATTTAAAAACTTATTAGTTTCCATATTTACTATTGCTATAATGCCTATTCTCTACTTATAAAATATCTATTTTGTTATTCTTTAAATCTATTTTTTTAATTATAATTTTAGATGTTTATAAATAATTATATAAATTTTTACAAAAAAGCCAATCAATCACTTCCATTCAAAACATTAACCACATCCTGATAAAATATTTCATCCTTATTTCACACAATCTGGGACAAACGGCAAAGAAGTGTTCTTCTGAAATGAAGTAAACGTCATTAAATATTTTAATTAAAATTTAGTTCTTACTTGAGTTAATTTAAATACGCCAAAAAGCACTAATGCACAATACAGCACAGAGGTATATTTCATTCGCAAATTACAGATATTCCAGTCTAAATGTTCATAATTTACAAAGAGCAAGCTTAATTTAATTAGTATAATAACAAATATTATAACGCTTAACTTCACCGTAAGAATGCGCACCATTTGAATATTGTACAGAGAGTTTTAATAGTGGGTGTAAAGGAATGGCGGCCATTCAGTGTAAGAAGGCAGGCAGGGTAGAAACGGAAATAAGAAAAAGAAAGAGAATAAGTTCTTAATTGTAAAGTTGCGTGCAATACTTAAATAACCTCCAAAAAAAAAAAATGGGGCTCTTTTTTCTGGTTAAAGGAAAATTAAAAACTGAGAAATTACTCCATTTAAATCAAGAATAACTGTAGTTATAATAAAACTTTTATTTCAATATAACCACAATCAAGCCTTAGGGGTCTTGGGATCTTGAAATCCCTGTACCCAGCTGAAAAAAGTATGTAGTAAGTAATAACACCCTAAAAAGATAGCATACATACAAGTAGGAGCTTTAAAAATAAGTAGTTCTGAGTTTGAAACAATACAGGCCAATCCTAGATCTAATCCATGGCTATCAAATTCAGAATTCCAGAAATTAAGGTAAATGTAGTTATTTATAATAAAATATATATATATATATATATTATATACATATATATATTTTACATTTATTTTGTTATTTACAATCTGTATAATACACTATACAATAAGTAAATAGGGAGATAGAAGTATAGAGGCGTAAAAGCTCCTACCTTGTGGAGAAAGAAACCACCCTGTGGTAGCACTTTCAACAAGATATGATTTTTAGGCCTTCAGACTGCAGGGAAGTCGCGGGAACACTGGTGATTCAGTCGGCGAGGAGGATTATTAGGAATGTCAGAGGAGGCGAGAGACTGTACTAGAGGATTGGAGCAAGTGGAGAGAGCAGTATGGAATTTTTGATATTTAATCTTGGCGAGTTGGTGTACGAATGGGGAATGTTGAGGTCGTTGTGAAGAGTGAGGTTAGTCACCGTAGAAAGGAGCGTCAGCTATCTGTCGGAGTAGTTTTGATTGAAATGTTTGTAGGTTTGGCTGAACCCCACAGCTCTAGTCCGTAAGTCCACCATAGGTTTGAGGATAGTACTGTATATTAAGCGTTTGAGTTCAATGGGTATTTTGGAGCGTCGTCCCAAGTAGTCTGTAAAGCAGTTTCGCACGTTTCGTCATTGCTTGTCTTTTAAGTCTAGTACTTGGGTTCCACGTGAGTCGTTTGTCTACGAGGGTCGTTTGAAAAGTCCGTGCAAAGTCAGAGAGATAGCACCACTGGCGCGTATCGAGGTTATGTTTAGTTAGTAGCATCTCTTGGAAGAACACACACCAAGTTTCAGCCAGATCGGTCTATTTCTTTGTGTTTGGCATTCGTTTGAATCGAGGAAGTCGAGTGATTTTCAAAAAATGGACGAAAAAGAATTTCGTGTGTTGATTAAACACTACTTTATGAAAGGCAAAACGCCTCAGGAGACTAAAGAGAAGCTTGATAAACATTATGGTGACTCTGCACCTTCGATTAGAACAGTTTATAAGTGGTTTAAAAATTTTCGGAGTGGCCATATGGGCACAAGTGACGCTGAACGTTCTGGACGCCCTGTTGAGGTTACTTCTCCAGAAATCATTGATAAAATCCATGATATGGTGATGGATGACAGAAGAGTGAAGGTGCGTGAGATTGCTAGTGCTGTGGGCATCTCGAATGAACGGGTACATAATATTTTGCATCAACATTTGGACATGACAAAGCTATCCGCAAGATGGGTGCCGCGATTGCTCACGCTTGACCAAAAACGAAATCGTGTGAAGTGTTGCAAGGACGGTTTGCAGCTGTTCCAGAAGAATCCGCAGGACTTTAAGCGTCGTTTCGTCACTGTGGATGAAACATGGATACATCACTACACTCCTGAGACCAAAGAACAATCTAAACAATGGGTTACCAAGGGGGAATCTGCGCCAAAAAAGGCGAAGACCGTTCCTTCGGCCGGAAAGATTATGGCGACTATCTTTTGGGATTCGCAAGGAATAATCCTCATCGACTATCTGGAAAAGGGTAAAACTATTACAGGTGCATATTATTCATCGTTATTGGACCGTTTGAAAACCGAGCTGCAAGAAAAACGCCCACGATTGGCCCACAAAAAAGTCCTTTTCCATCACGACAACGCACCAGCTCACACCTCAGCAGTTGTGGTCGCAAAATTAATGGAAATAGGGTTCCAACTCGTTTCACATCCCCCCTATTCTCCAGACTTGGCTCCCTCGGACTACTATTTGTTCCCCAATATGAAGAAATGGCTGGCGGGAAAAAGATTTTATTCAAACGAGGAGGTGATTGCAGAAACGAATGGCTATTTTTCAGACTTGGACAAATCCTATTATTCGGAAGGGATCAAACAACTAGAGCAGCGTTGGACGAAGTGTATAAGCCTAAAAGGAGACTATGTTGAAAAATAAAAAAGGTTTACCCCAAAAAATTAAGTAGTTTTTATTTTTGCACGGACTTTTCAAACGACCCTCGTATGTAGAGCCCAAGGTAGCCAGCACCAGATCTGTACAAGGAAGAGGATTGCTGTTGAAGGTGGACAGGAGCCCCGCCGGAGAGTAAACGTGGCATGCTAGCATTTCTGTGGGTTCACTTTAATCCGCCACTTCTTTGTCCCCAGGATTCTATTTTATGTAAGTATAATAATAATTTTTTAAAAAAGAAAAAAGTTCAATATTCTGAGGAAAAGTAAATACTTCAGGGAAAACGCACAAATATAAAGAAAGTTGCGGGAAATTTGAGAGGGAAAAACAAAAAACTATAAAAAAAAATTCAATTAATAAAAATGGCGCTTGCGAGGAGGTTGAGTGACTTTATAAAAACTGAACTGTTGGTATGTAGGGCGGCGATCCCTTTGGCAGTTATTATAGGTCACTAATACACTAGAACACGGAAACTAAATTAGAATTTTTTATTTCCAATCAAGACAAACTAAATTAGAATAAACAAAAAAAGTGGCGATAAAGGAGGCTGTGGTATCACTCTTCCGTAAAATTTAAAAAAAAACAAACAAAAAAAAAAGGGCTAGCCCATACTGGCATCAATAGCAGTCTGGTCCAATTATTTTTATCGCATAAATATTGGGATATTTTTATTCAATAAGTTTTTCTCCCTTAATTTGGTTGGCTAACTTGTTATTACTGTTTTATATTCCTTTTTCTTCTCATTGCTTGTTTTATTGTTTTAAGAGAAACCCAATGAACCTGAATAATCACCCACAGAAATACGATGCTGAATCACTTTTTAAGTTAAAGAGAAATGGTTTTTTGGGGGCAATATGACCTTGATCCGCCAATTAACTTCAACCAATCATAAACCTTTGAAAGGTATAAAAAAGAAATTAAAACAAAAACAAAAGCCATCTTGATCTTGACATTATTATCACAACAGAAATCTCACCTGCTCGGATTGCTTGTAAATAATAATAATTCACTCTCTACAATTTCCATATTCTTGCAAGAACATTTGTGTTTGTCTTACCCAAGTTAACTGCGGTGAATAATTATTAGTGTAGCACAGCAATAGGATAAAGGAGAGCTAATTGAATGCGAGAAGAGGAGGGGGCTAGAATGAGAAAGTTGTACATTTTCATCGCAACATACGAGGTCTGTAAATTAAGTAATGAGACTGATTTTTTTAAAAAAATTTTATCCAAAAAGAATTACAATTCTATATTGCCACCTTCAAAATAACTTCCTTCTGAAGCCACACAGCGCTGGAGACGTTTCTTCCACTCCTCATAGCAGTGCTCGAACTCCGATACTGGAATAGCCTTCAGCTGGTCGGTTACAGCCGTTTGAATGTTTTCGACTGTCCCAAAATGAGTTCCCTTGAGGTGATTTACAAGGACTCAAGTCAGGTGAATAAGGAGGCTGAGGAGCCACAGGAATGTTTTTACTCGGCCAAAAACTCTGGTTTATTGAAATTGCTGTGTGACAAGGAGCATTATCGTGATGCAACACCCACTTGTTCTTGATGTTTGGTCTCACACGAATAGATCCCTTTTTCGAAGTTTTTTTCAAGAACCTCTCGGTAAAAGTGTTGATTGACCGTTTGATCTTGAGGTAGAAACTCTTTGTGGACGATTCCGTGGATATCGTAAAAAACAAATCAGCATGCATTTGATCTTCGACTTCGCCATCCTTGCTTTTTTGGGCCTTGGAGAGGTTGAAGTGTGCCATTCCGTGCTCATTCCTGTGGCTCCTCAGCCTCCTTATTCGCTTGACTTGAGTCCTTGTGACTTTTTTCTCTTCCCGAAGTTGAAAAATCACCTCAAGGGAACTCATTTTGGGACAGTCGAAAACATTCAAACGGCTGTAACCGACCAGCTGAAGGCTATTCCAATATCGGAGTTCGAGCACTGAGAGAAATTAAGTAATGAGACTGATTTTTAAAAAATGTTTTATTGAAAAAGAATGACAATTCTATATTGTCACCTTCAAAATAACTTCCTTCTGAAGCCACACAGCGCTGGAGACGTTTCTTCCACTCCTCATAGCAGTGCTCGAACTCCGATACTGGAATTGCCTTCAGCTTGGTCGGTTACAGCCGTTTGAATGTTTTCGACTGTCCCAAAATGATTTTTTGGATTCAATTGAAAATGACCCCCATTTTCTGGAACGTGTCCACTACTGGTGACGAGTCTTGGGTGTTTGAGTACGACCCAGAAACCAAGCGCCAGAGCATGGAGTGGCACACTTCAACCTCTCCAAGGCCCAAAAAAGCAAGTATGGCGAAATCGAAGATCAAATGCATGCTGATTTGTTTTTTCGATAACCACGGAATCGTCCACAAAGAGCTTCTACCTCAAGGTCAAACGGTCAATCAACACTTTTACCGAGAGGTTCTTGAAATAACTTCGAAAAAGGGATCTATTCGTGTGAGACCAAACATCAAGAACAAGTGGGTGTTGCATCACGATAATGCTCCTTGTCACACAGCAATTTCAATAATTTAGAGTTTTTGGCCGAGTAAAAACATTCCTGGGGCTCTTCTCAGCCTCCTTATTCGCCTGACTTAAGTCCTTGTAAATCACCTCAAGGGAACTCATTTTGGGACAGTCGAAAACATTCAAACGTCTGTAACCGACCAGCTGAAGGCTATTTATTCCAGTATCGCAGTTCGAGCACTGCTATGAGGAGTGGAAGAAACGTCTCCAGCGCTGTGTGGCTTCAGAAGGAAGTTATTTTTAAGGTGACAATATAGAATTGTAATTCTTTTTCAATAAAACATTTTTTAAAAATCAGTCTCCTTACTTAATTTACAGACCTCGTTCCTCCATGTTTGTCATTTGTGGCTTTTCAAATAATAACTTAATTTAAATTAAATTCAATGTTTCTATGACCGTATTAAATTTTGTTTAAAAAAAGTGCCTCACGTTCTAATCCATTTTTTACTCGCACTACCCCATAACTCTGGATATATGATTTCTTTGGCACTGGCTTAAGTTCGTAAAGAAGAAATTAACGACCTGAAACAATCCCTTGCTTGAAGAAAGCAAGCCGATATTATACCTCTTGTGAACTTTCCGAGTAAATTTAAGAGAAACGTTCCTAATTTGAAATACGAGCGTATTTGCAGCTGCATTCACGTTAGAGTCATCCAAAGATGTAATCAACCTCCCAAGCACCCATTAAGCATAATATTTATTCACCTGCTGCTGCAGTCACTGAAATCCTTATCTGGCTTTTAGTCTAAAACTACTTCTTCAGAGAAAATATTATGAAATCGTAGTGTTAAACTTCGTGGAGAAAACTTAACATAAAAGTGGAGAGAACTTAACATTCCTCTCCCAAGAAATAATCAATTTTCTTGCAGAATCGTTACGCATATAGAGAGAGGTAAAAGTCACTTATAGCAAGTAAATAGTTTGCAAAAAACTTTAAAGAAAAAACAAATTTTGGAGGTAGATTTTCAAGGAAATTGCGATAATCAGAAAAACGCCATTAAATTCAATAAAAACACACTTCATTCAAAAAACTTCTTGTCAGCCAATTTCATTCGCAATTGCAGGTTTAGTAGGAGACTCCCATATTGCGTCAAATGGATGCCAAAGGAATTCAACTTAAAATTGAACAAGTTCAATTTAACTTTTAAATTTAAGAAAATATGTTCACTCGACTACATAAAGTATAATGGAATCAACAAAAATTAGAACATGGTTAAAAAAAGAAATAACCACATCACGAAAATTAAAAAAACTGCGCAAATAAACAAAAAGGCCCTAGAGAGAGGAGATTAAGAAGGCCACTACAAGGGAAGTCAGCACTAACATGATGTAAGGATGAAGACAAGGTGACCTCGGACTTCCGACTAGTCACGGACACTGGCAGTTAAATAAGATTACTCAGGCAACTAGACATTCTTCTAACACACTGCTCAGAATTATATAGTACAGGGAGAGATTTGAATAGAGCGAACAGATAATAGATATTTTATTCTCACAGTATATGCAATATTTAATATTTAATTTAATCTTTAATGGTGATTGATGCATTTATCCAAACGGAAGTTAATACCCAATTTCAGTCATAATTGTTACTGTATTTTTTGCCAAGGTTTCGACGTAGGGACTCGGTAATCTTAAGAGCTTATATTTATTAACAATTATAATTTGTTTTACATTGTAGGGTTTACACTTAAACGCTGGTATGTCTTCTACGAGGGTCGTTTGAAAAGTCAGAGAGATAGCACTACTGGCGCGTATCGAGGTTATGTTTAGTTAGTAGCATCTCTTGGAAGAACACACACCAAGTTTCAGCCAGATCGGTCTATTTCTTTGTGTTTGGCATTCGTTTGAATCGAGGAAGTCGAGTGATTTTCAAAAAATGGACGAAAAAGAATTTCGTGTGTTGATTAAACACTACTTTATGAAAGGCAAAACGCCTCAGGAGACTAAAGAGAAGCTTGATAAACATTATGGTGACTCTGCACCTTCGTTTAGAACAGTTTATAAGTGGTTTAAAAATTTTCGGAGTGGCCATATGGGCACAAGTGACGCTGAACGTTCTGGACGCCCTGTTGAGGTTACTACTCCAGAAATCATTGATAAAATCCATGATATGGTGATGGATGACAGAAGAGTGAAGGTGCGTGAGATTGCTAGTGCTGTGGGCATCTCGAATGAACGGGTACATAATATTTTGCATCAACATTTGGACATGGCAAAGCTATACGCAAGATGGGTGCCGCGATTGCTCACGCTTGACCAAAAACGAAATCGTGTGAAGTGTTGCAAGGACGGTTTGCAGCTGTTCCAGAAGAATCCGCAGGACTTTAAGCGTCGTTTCGTCACTGTGGATAAAACATGGATACATCACTACAATCCTGAGACCAAAGAACAATCTAAACAATGGATTACCAAGGGGGAATCTGCGCCAAAAAAGGCGAAGACCGTTCCTTCAGCCGGAAAGATTATGGCGACTGTCTTTTGGGATTCGCAAGGAATAATCCTCATCGACTATCTGGAAAAGGGTAAAACTATTACAGGTGCATATTATTCATCGTTATTGGACCGTTTGAAAACCGAGCTGCAAGAAAAACGCCCACGATTGGCCCACAAAAAAGTCCTTTTTCATCACGACAACGCACCAGCTCACACCTCAGCAGTTGTGGTCGCAAGATTAATGGAAATGGGGTTCCAACTCGTTTCACATCCCCCCTATTCTCCAGACTTGGCTCCCTCGGACTACTATTTGTTCCCCAATATGAAGAAATGGCTGGCGGGAAAAAGATTTTATTCAAACGAGGAGGTGATTGCAGAAACGAATGGCTATTTTTCAGACTTGGACAAATCCTATTATTCGGAAGGGATCAACAAACTAGAGCAGCGTTGGACGAAGTGTATAAGCCTAAAAGGAGACTATGTTGAAAAATAAAAAAGGTTTACTCCAAAAAATTAAGTAGTTTTTATTTTTGCACGGACTTTTCAAACGACCCTCGTATTTAGTAAGCTAAGCAGGCAGAGTAGCAGTTACACCAACCTTTAAAAGTTAAACTCACAATGTGAAACAAATTTTTAATAGTGTAAGTATTGAATATGATGAGCTAGTAACTAGGTCGAAAGCTTGGCAATAAAAGCAATAAAACATTATGACTGAAGTTAGCATTAATCTTTCTCCTTTTTTAGTACAATAAACTATATTATTATTTAAGGAAAGTTAAAAAATAAAAATAAAAGGCAAATCAACAACAGAGCGTTCTGTGGCCAAGACTTAGTTTTCCAATCTCTCTACAGAGGTCACTGTTATCAATCTGCACATGCCGAAAAACCACTCCAAGCTCACTTAACACATTGCCGACCGCACGAGTTGCAACTGAATATAGTTGAATCACTGTCTAAATCTTCCAAATTACTCTCTGAATCGCTTGAAATTATTCTACGAATAGATCTATTTCCTGGTTTGATAATGGTCCCCATCATGGATATCAAAATTGTCTTCTGAACATTCTGATGCCAGTATCAAGATGAAATTCATTAAAAGCATCTTCAATTTCCTGGGACATTTTATTTAAGGTCTTTCTTTATATTACGAAGATAAATTACAAAATGGATAAGGAGTTGTTATGCTCAATACAAAAATTGTAAGACTGGAATTGTAGATGTGACTATGCTATCAACTGTAATCCAATATGGTGTACATTTTTTTGAAAATTTCGTGAACCGTTCATCAGCATTATTTTTAGCAATATCTCTTCCTTTCTCATCTCCTAATTCTTTTACTCTCTATTATTTAAAAAATATAGTGATAATATATAGTGATCAATGAAGAGAAGCGGGCATTAAAATATGTAAGTACGTAATATATTTAAAATCATGTATTCAGTACTCCATTGCATTGCATTGTCAAACGGGGAGATTTCCCCGATCGGTCGTGCACAGACATTTTACAAAACGGAGAGATTTCCCCGAGTAGTTGGCAAAGTGTTAAAATGATGAGCAAAATGTACTCTCGTTTGTTAGCAGCAATGTGAAAGTCCTTAATAAATATTTATCAGAAAGGAGACGTCATCAAACTGTGGCAACATATAGCCTTGTAATAACCTACAGCAAGTTCAACAAGTCAAGATTCTTCTTATGGATAGTATAATTAAGAAATATAAGTAATAAGAAAACAGATTTAGAGAAAACTACTGCGCCAGAACATAATCACGGGTACGTCCGTCAAGTGGAAGTATGGATATATATTTTTGATTTACGAAGAACTCAGAACATGTTCTCAATTCAATTTCGGAAATTGGACAAGATCGCCACAGTTACTAGTAGATAAGAATGGTAGAACTAAGGAAATGTAAATATTGTATTTTGAAAAAAATAAAAATTAAAATACTTATATTCGATAAGAAAGAGTTGTTGCTTTTACTACGAAATAAATTCCAATCTGTAGTAGGCGAGTTGCTGGTTGGTGGTACGCGAAAAATAATCAATAATGGCGGACATAAAAATTAAAAAAAAAAAAAAATATATAAAAACGTTTTTACTAATAATACATAAAAATTATTTTAATTAATAATATTATACAGTAAAGTTGTTAATATGTAAATAATTTGGTCTGTCTCAAGATGTACGAGAAAATATAACAGCACATTTAACAGGATTAAAATTGTCTTTCATGGAGTATTTTCCAAAACCCGAAAACACAAATGATAATTGGATTTAAAACCCCTTCTATAAAAAAAATTTAGGAAAAGCTACATCATTATCGATAAAAGATAAAGAAAATTTAATAGAATTATCATGTGACAGAACTTAAATGATAACTATGTAAAGATCTGTTTAAAGAGACTGATTGTAATGAGTAAGCTCTATCCAAGCAACATTAAATTTAATTGGTACTTACAGGTAGTTGAATGCTTAAAAGAAATTAATTTAGAAGATTTGGGCACAAATATAATAATCCTAAAGAAGAACTAATTAATAATTTTAAAGAGAAAAATATGTAGGCAATTTTTAATTATTTAAAAAAAGTTTTAAAAGTAAGATCTTACACTTCACAAAGTTTATAAAGTGAACATGAACATGAACTCATTTGTAAGAGATACATTGTATCTCTATACAAATAAAGATAATAATAGTAAAGTAACAAACTCGGAATAACAAATTTCATGAAATACAATCATTTTTACGGAGTGGCACAAATTAGCATGATGTACTACCAAGTGGTTCGCGAGCCAAAAAAAGGTTGGGAAACGCTGATCTATTCAATCACAAAACATTTTTAATAATACAAAGAGAACAAAGAACAAAACAAACTGGTTAATTTACAAATTCATCTAATTTGTTGAAGTTTAATTCAAATTTATTATTTGCATGCATAAAACTAAGACTGTATTATGCCGTACGAAGTACCATTATGGTATGGCATGTTCTAAGTTTCTTGTAGCTTCATCAAATAGAAGTATTTTAATAAATAACTACCACGATACACTATCATTGTACACATTTACAAGAAACGGAATAAGCCAACTTTATTATCCACTGAATAAACAAAGCCAGGTCACGCATTACTATTCCTCTCCACAACCTCCAAAAATACAAAAAAAAATTATCTCCCCATTGCAATATTATCTATAATTCATGGTATACACTGATAATACAATAGAACCGAAATTATTGTAGCAAACCATAAAGTATGAATTTTGCACAATAGCCCAGTTCTAAAAAACCGTTCACTGTGACGTCATACATTCACAAATAAAACACAAACTGATGCTAGTATTGCATGACCAAGTTAGCTGCCGTTAGTAAATCGCCTTTCAGAGCTATTTTCATCTCAATTACCCTTAAACAGTCCACCACACAAATTGCACTCCTCTGCTTTTCACACTATTTATTTAAAGAATAGGAAAACCCAAAGTAAAACTAGAGGTTAAGTATTCCTAGTAAATGTGAGACTAGAATGTTGTTAGTGGTTGCAACCGTTTACCTTTTTGGAAGTATATAAAATGAAAAACATTAATACATTTACACGGTAGAAAGAGGGCAAGCGAGGATTTTTCCAACAGTTCTTTTGTTGGCCCAAAAGAACCCCTGATTATATAGTTCGGCTAGAAACTGGAACGGTACCTTTAAGCGTCACCCTTTTTAAGGAAATGTTGTCCTATTGGACTAGAGTTCTGGCAATGGAAGAGAGTAGGTTGCCAAAATTGTGTTTTAATAAGCTCAAACAACTAGGTACAGGCCTGCAAGTATGTTATGCGACCCCTTCACGTACTACAAAATAAATGTATCAGATTGTGTCTCGGATTCTTGAACAGCACACCTGTGGACGTAATGTACGCAGAGGCTGGCGAATTACCGCTCGCTTATAGAATAGAAGTACTGTCCGATCGATATGTCTTAAAAAAATTAGCCACGAACCGGATAATTTATAATAAAATAAGCCAATTAAATACCGAAGTCCTCACTCACAAATATTGGACAAAAAAGAAAGGCCCCATTTACACAGAAAGTTTTATTAGTATCTCTACCTTTAGAGATAAGGTATATTCGAATAATAAGTTAGATGTGTACAACTTAAAATACGAACATTTATTGAGCGAATTAAGTGTTAACACTTCCTTCGACTTGATAAAGGTACCGGAAAAGATGAGAACCGCGGCCTTCGAAGATTACATTTCTTCCCATTATCCGGGCTCATATCGTTTATTTACAGATGGGTCCAAAATCAATAATAAAGTCGGAAGTGCTGTGTATGATCCGGTTCGGAACTATTTTACGATAAGTAAATTAGAAGATGAGGCGTCCATCTATACAGCGGAGCTAATTGCTATTTTAACGGCTTTAAAATATATTTATTCGTTGTCGGAGGAAAAATATACCATTATTAGTGACAGCCAGAGTGCGTTGTGTAAATTATCACATATACACAACCAGTCTACAGGAATGAATCACATTATCGCAGAGATTGTAGAAACTATTGCCATTTTTAAAAAGAAGGGAGTCTGCATTAATTTTTTTGTGGGTAAGGGGTCATTGTGGTATAAAAGAGAATGAAATTGTTGATACACTTGCAAAGGAAGCCACCAATAGTGGGGAAATGGCTAATTATAAATTACCACACACCGATATCAAGGGTATAATTGCAAAAGCAGCACTACAAAAATGGCAGATCAGTTACCTAGACAACCATGGTTTAAGGGAACTGTCACTAATAAATGGGTTGTTACGACAATAAGCAGGCTGAGAGCGAACCACGCGGTGTGCGGATCGTATCTACACAGGATCAACAAAAGGTCCCTCTCCTCTTTGCGTAGATTGCAATGAGGAGGAGGATTTCAAACATTTAATAATGATATGTCCACGTTATGTGGTATAAAGGAAACGAATGTTTGACGACATATACAGGTATTTAGATGCACCATTTCGCTACGAAGACATTATATTCTCCACCAACATTTATGTGCTTAAGTCGATAGCAGAGCTAGCAATGAAATATGAATGTATTTAAAAGCTATAGCCGAATTAGAATGAATGGAAGAAAATGCTTAGAGAAGGATTACGTGATTTTAATTTTGGTTAAGCGAGAAGGATGGCAGGAGCACAGAGTGCTGCTCCATCCATTAGCAGTAGTTTATGTAAATAGCAGTATATAGTGGAGGGATGAATGTGTGAAGCGAATGTATTTGTAGGTAAGAATGGAGAGTGAGTGATATTCTAGTGATAAGCACCTAGACGATGCTGGCTGTATAAAAAAAAACAAAAAAACTAGGTACAGGGAGGAGCAGACAGGAATTGGTTCAGTCAGTTGCGGCGATGGCTTACTGTTATCTGGAGAGCCAGATGTTATTTTTCAAACAGACGTCGCAGTAATTAAGAAAAATATTTCTGGATCTGATAGAGAAGTGGACAAATCATGTAATTTCTATTGATATTCAAAGAGCAATTAACTCTAGTTATAGTTCTAGGTGGGCTAGGTACGATAGAGGAGTACGTTAAATTCAATTGTGCGATAGTCAAAATTAGGGTTGTGAGCCAGCTACGAGTAGCAAGTGATAAAAGTGTGGTTCTTGGTGTATCAGAATCAAGCCGGAATTGCATCTGTAAATGAACTAAAGCAAACAATAATAGATGCCTGTAACTCAGTTAAATTCGAATCTATTTCTTTGGAGTAAGGGACAATTGGCAGGAACGAGCATGTCTATGCATCTCTAATGGTGGAGGCCAGTTCGAGCATGATCTGTAAATTTTTTAATACTTTACATCATATTCAATCAAAAAAACCGTTATAATATTATTATTTTGAAATTTCTTATAAGAATCATGTTATCATTCATAACTTGTAAAATATCGCTCACAGAAAAAAACCGTTCAAGTAAATTTTTCTTTAAAAAAATAGAGGAAACTATTTCTGAAATAAAATCCACACCTTCCTATTTGAAAAAATGAAGTTGGTGCCTGTATCTCGCTTCTGGAAGAACCGAAAAAAATTTACAAAGTAAATTTGGATTCTTACAAAAAAACTAAGGGAACACGTATTTTTTAGTTTTTTTTCTAGCTATCTTAGTTTCCGAGATACACATATTATATCTATAAAAAAAAAAATTAGTTTAACTAAGTCTACTTATATTGAACTAGTTTATATAAATTTTTTTATTTCATTTTTTAAAAAATTGTAGACTACATTATTTTCTCCCATTTTAAAAGTTTAAGGACAACAAAACCGAAAATACTGCAAATCGAGCTTTCCTATTTATTTAGTAATATAAGGCCATCAACATGGGGAGGTTATTGTCGTCTCATTACTGGCAACACTGTCTATCACCGGCCAATGGGCTGTAAGAACCTCCGAGGAAGAGAAAATCTATGAATCTCCGCGAGGGAATCCAGCATGAGATCATCCCTTCCCTTTCTCGAGATTTATATAAACAGTAAATAACACTAGATAATTATTTACAAGTACAATATCTGTGCAGCTAGTCCGAGAGACAATAAAACATTCCTTCCAACTAGAAGGAGAAGCCCTAAACTCCAGTAATGTAATAAAACTTCTATTTATATATTATATATAACTTGTTAATACTCGAGAGAAAGACAAAGTACGATAAGCACACACCATATTGAACTAGGTACATCCATAAAGGTTGAAAAGAAAATATGATCCAATAAAAACAGTGGAGTGAATGGAAATCTGCTATGTTGGGACAACAACCTGAAAGACAAACAACACTGCAATCGCAAATTGATGACCATATAAATTCTTGCGATAAAATGCCATAAGACTATGCTGAGGTTGATCTAATCTCTTAACATATACGTAACCCAAGGAGTCACTATCATAGTTCTCCCTTCTTGTAGAAATAAGAAATATTATATATGGTTATATATCTACTTAGTTTCTAAAAATAATAAGGAAATATATATATCTTCATTTCCTGTTAATAATATAGTTAGAGCAAGTAAAGAATCGTGTAATGAACGAAATTAAATTTCCGTCTGTGCAGGAGGGTAAAATTTTTTTAAAAAAATAGGACTCTCTTTTTCGTGCTTTATCTCTGTTTTGTACGTACGCACGCACTACTGCTGCACGTATGTAAATGAGCATGTTTAAACTTGAGCATGCGAGCTAACAGAAAGCAGTTAAAGGTTTTATATTGACTTTCTCGCCAGTAATAATCCAAAACAGAAGAAGATAGAAATTGGCAATATTCTTTCTTCATTTTGGATTAATGAATCAAGTCACCCTAAAATTGTGAACAATATTCTATACAATGCAAGCAGTAATAACAATAATATTGTTACCGAGCGACGGAACTTCAACATTCTTCTATTTCCAAACTTAAATCTGTTTGGAACTTGAGAACGCAGAAATTATTCTAACTTAACATAGCTTTAGACAAGTAACAAGATTATCTTTAGAGTTCCCAAGCTTGGTACTAACATTAAGATAGAACGTTATTATTATTATAATACCAGAGAAACAACCATAGAAGTGTATAGAATGTAACATTTTAGTGGAGAACATGATGATAAAACAGGATCATTAAGAATATTAGTTCTGTCAACGTATTACAAAACCCCAATCTCACCGCCAACTAAATCTTGATACTGTATTTCATTCAAGAAATAGAAATATTATTTAAACAATTTCAGTCATAATTTTATTATTTTTAATTAATGCCACGCTTTCACAACCTAGGGACTAAGGTCATCTTCATGGGGGATGTGGTACATATTTTACGGAAGCAGATCATAATGCACATTGTTTTGAAATTATAAAAACGTAAAAAGAGAAGACCTAGTCCCTACGTCAAAAGCTTGGCAATAATACTTGTAAAAATAGGAAAATATGACTAAAAATTGACAATAATCTTCAACTATACACAAAAAAAGATACTCAGAAAGATGTCTTCCTCTTGAGTTGAGACACCAGAGCTGCCAAAATTACGAAAAAGAAAATCCATAAATACGCATTACAAACAATTTACCCTTCTGGATTAAAAATAAAATCACGTCACCAAAACCCATTGAAAAATACAAACAAGTTGAACACTGCGAAAATGGAAAAGCGAGTAGAGGACTGACTGGACTCCTGATCCTGACCCAGAAGTGTTTATCTTGGAATTAGGCTTTTAACAGGGAATATTGATTTTAATGGGATTCGAGGGATAAGCTTTACCCAAAATGCTTCATTCCACAGTATTACTCTAAATACATGAACATGTATAATTATTAGGACTTTTACTTTTTTTGTACAATTAAAATTATGGTCAAAATATCTTGTGGATGTTTACAGTACAGTTTATTTTACTTCGATTATTCTCTTTGTTAGTTACGAGGGTCGTTTGAAAAGTCCGTGCAAAAATAAAAACTACTTAATTTTTTGGGGTAAACCTTTTTTATTTTTCAACATAGTCTCCTTTTAGGCTTATACACTTCGTCCAACGCTGCTCTAGTTTGTTGATCCCTTCCGAATAATAGGATTTGTCCAAGTCTGAAAAATAGCCATTCGTTTCTGCAATCACCTCCTCGTTTGAATAAAATCTTTTTCCCGCCAGCCATTTCTTCATATTGGGGAACAAATAGTAGTCCGAGGGAGCCAAGTCTGGAGAATAGGGGGGATGTGAAACGAGTTGGAACCCTATTTCCATTAATTTTGCGACCACAACTGCTGAGGTGTGAGCTGGTGCGTTGTCGTGATGGAAAAGGACTTTTTTGTGGGCCAATCGTGGGCGTTTTTCTTCCAATAACTCTTGAATAATATGCACCTGTAATAGTTTTACCCTTTTCCAGATAGTCGATGAGGATTATTCCTTGCGAATCCCAAAAGACAGTCGCCATAATCTTTCCGGCCGAAGGAACGGTCTTCGCCTTTTTTGGCGCAGATTCCCCCTTGGTAACCCATTGTTTAGATTGTTCTTTGGTCTCAGGAGTGTAGTGATGTATCCATGTTTTATCCACAGTGACGAAACGACGCTTAAAGTCCTGCGGATTCTTCTGGAACAGCTGCAAACCGTCCTTGCAACACTTCACACGATTTCGTTTTTGGTCAAGCGTGAGCAATCGCGGCACCCGGATAGCTTTGTCATGTCCAAATGTTGATGCAAAATATTATGTACCCGTTCATTCGAAATGCCCACAGCACTAGCAATCTCACGCACCTTCACTCTTCTGTCATCCATCACCATATCATGGATTTTATCAATGATTTCTGGAGTAGTAACCTCAACAGGGCGTCCAGAACGTTCAGCGTCACTTGTGCCCATATGGCCACTCCGAAAATTTTGAAACCACGTATAAACTGTTCTAATCGAAGGTGCAGAGTCACCATAATGTTTATCAAGCTTCTCTTTAGTCTCCTGAGGCGTTTTGCTTTTCATAAAGTAGTGTTTAATCAACACACGAAATTCTTTTTCGTCCATTTTTGGAAAATCACTCGACTTCCTCGATTCAAACGAATGCCAAACACAAAGAAATAGACCGATCTGGCTGAAACTTGGTGTGTGTTCTTCCAAGAGATGCTACTAACTAAACATAACCTCGATACGCGCCAGTGGTGCTATCTCTCTGACTTTGCACGGACTTTCCCTCGTATAATAAGGCAGTTGTAATTATTACTTTAATTGAAAATAAACAAATATCAAAATTCGAACCTAATGGATTTTGCGACTTCTCGTAGAAACAACACACAATCTTTTTCATTTTCAATTCAATCACTCTGCATTCTGGTCCATAAACCATTAAAGAAGATTTCACAACAAACTTATTTAAACAAAATAGTTTCAATGATAATTGGATAAGTAAACAAAATGGTTTAAAAAATAAGGTAAGGATTTTCTTTTTAAACTAAAAATCTAAGAAGTTTAAGTTCGAATGGCGTAAAGCAGACATTAAAAAACAAATGAGAACGCTAGTTATATTACTAAAAACAAGAGATTATTCTCATATTCAACAAGAGATTATTGATTTTAATGGTACCATTAAATATTATAATGGATAATTAAAGTTTTGTAATAAAAAATATTAAGCTTCTTAATAAAAGCTTGCATAAAAACTGCAATGCATTAATACAAAAAATGATTTAAAGGGCGTAAAAATAGCTAACTTCATTTAAAGTGCAGTAACTAATAAATTGAATCCATGGTAAAGAGGCCATTGAACCGGTACTGTCCAATAAGGAATTGTCTAGAGAGGAAGACCCTATAAGATTCAAAGAATAAACAACTGTGAGAGAGGTCACCTTCAAATAATTTAGATTGCAACAGCGGCTAGTCTGTCTTCATCGACTCACTTGCAGCTAATTTTATCTGTACAGAGATGTAATTAGAGTTCAATAACCTGTGGAGGGGTCAACTAATTAATGGCGGCTGCACCTTAATTGGAACAGTGAACGAGAAAAATCTGTCATGAGAACTGTTAATAGGGATTATGGGATTATTTGGTTTTAATTCTTGCAGTAACATGTTTTGGAACTTATGTTCAAAGAACTGCCGACGAACACGTTCTAACAAAAGCTCTAATCCGAGAATCATTCCAATTTCACTTTTTTCCCAGCAATAAATATAGGATTAAATAATTACTTGAAGAATAAGTGGACCATAGGATGGCCTAAATTGTGTACAAGAAGAAGATGAAGCGTTCAATTAAAAAATGAACATTTTCAGCAAATAACAGTTGATTAATACCTGAATTAAATCCATCTAGAAAGAATTATTTAAAGGCTAAGAAAATATTGGTGATTCCAGCCTACGTTGAATTCTAGAATTTTAAGTAATCAGGAAAGTAAGGCTACAAAAGAGAGCTGCCTGCCAATATATCAACTTCGCCAATATTACAGACTGCTATCTTGCACAGCCCACTAGATCAACAAATCCTACACCTGGTGTACCTTAGCCTTCACTTATAGAACATTGCACCCAAACGAGTGTACATCAATTTAACATTTAACTTACGTCTCTTTTAATCGGGTTTTGATTAATAGATCAATTATCAATACAATTTATCGATTAATGCCTCTCAAACAGAGATCCAATTTAATTGCCATTTAATTAAAAGCACTAATTAAATCGATATAATCGCAAAACTCTCATCCACACAACCTATCCACTAAGTTTTCTTCAAAAGTAGGATTGGCTTCAATAAGTCCAAAGGAAGGAAGTACCGCAGACCTAGCAGTAAAACCTTTAGAGGATAGGTTTAGACCAGCGTTTAACCTTTTTTAAGCCATCTTTGATTTCACAGAATCTTTTTTTTTTTTTTATCTCAGAGCGGGCTAAACTGAAGACATAATAACTTCCACGTTCACTGCATTGATCTAGGCCAGAGGACTGCAACCTATTTCAAGTAGAGAGCCATTTCTCCTTAAATAATTTTAATAAATCTTACCAAGAGCCGCAAGTGAAAAAACGAGTGAATAACTCGTCATAATAATAGATCATTTGTGTTCACAAATTATTATTTTATGATATTCAATAACATTTAAATGTTTTATATATTTATTTTCACATATTGCAAAGTAAATAAACGAACAAATAACAACTAAACCTGTGTTTGAATGAAAATGGCGGCAGTCTATATATTACTTACTGTATTTTAATATAATTCTAGTCAATTTCAAATCTATCACATTTAGATAAAATTCTTTTTGAAAAAATATCTTTACTTTAATAAATGAAATTTTCATTTGTTTGAATAAAATTGAAATATACAATTTATTTTAGAAAGGCTGAAGAGCCACACAATTTGGATAAGGTTGCCGACCCCTTACCTAGTCCAATATGAAGGGCGTTACCACTTCATTAAGGAGCTAGTACAAAACAGAACAACATCATTCGAATTTTCATAGTAATCATTGAATCTTTAAACCAATCTACAATCTTCACAAGCCAATCACCGTGCGTCCCCTGAATCTTGAATTAACCTTGCGTTAGCCACTCATTCTGGCCCATTTTCATCAATCGTTCGTTACAATTCCTACCATCATTCGTTCTGGCTAAAATATATACTCCAGTAATCAGTTAGGTATTTTAATTACAAAATATAGATTAGTGTTAGGTTAATTAGTGTTCAGAATGAGTCACCTCCATGTATGAAATCTCTCTCGCCCTGTCACAATTAACAATCGATTCTTCCTCTAAAATCATTCACTACCTTCTCTCAACAGAAACTGGACCACAAACACTCCTTAGAATCAATTTTGGTGAAAAGATTTTCAAAAATAAAAGCGATAAACAAATTTAAATTAAAGCTTCTAGAGAAGGGGAACCTTACTAACTCCTGCAATCTGTCTTCGAAATGCTGTCTCTGCTCAGTCTAATTTCAGATATGGAAATGAAAGGACACGTATTCTACGAAAACACTTTCTTCGATGCGCAGAAATAGTTTATTGTTCTGATAGGCGCCACGGTAGCAGAGCGGTTAGAGGCGAGACCTGCGAATCTAATATGTATTGTAGTACTGGGTTCGATTCCCGGTCTTTAGGCCTTGAATTTTATTTAATGGTTAATAAAAGAAATTTACAGTAAAGTATGTTTGCTAGTCGTCTCCGTCCACGACACCTTTATTGGTAGATAGACGTTAAGCCCCGCCTGAAAAAATAGGCGATTACTTTACTTTACTTACTTTACTTTTATTGTTCTGAATCAGCATTTCAAAAAAGGAGCAATGTTCAATAAAATCGTGCTTTTGATTTGACAGATATCGGATCGAATCTCTAAAGCTCTTTTAAAGAGTTTATAAAAGTTCGTATTACCTCAGAAGAAAACTTTCCCAAATGATGTACATTATAAATGAAACTATCCAACGAATACTTTTCCAGCTCATTTTCCTCCTTCTGATAATAATGTATGGTCTCAATGTTTGCGAAATACTCACCTGAAACAAATATATAAAAAAGAATTAGATTTTCAATTTAAAAAAGAAAAGATTATTTATTTATTAGCTGCCTATATAATATATACTTCAGGCAAAGTATAGATAAAGTGATGCAGAAGCTGCCCAGCATAGTCGATGCAGAACGAAACCTAAACGAGGATACAAAAAGAGAGAATCAGCCAGTGCTGTCTCTCGGGTATTTCAATGTCTGGAATTGTGTAGGATAGGAGATCACCAGCCCGACGTTGTTTTAGATTTGTCTTTGAGGATTATCAGGATGGATTTTTGGGGAATCAAAAATTCGAACTACTAAATTGGGTTAAGCAGAATAGACTTCTGTGGGAATTTAAGGGATCGTTCTGTGGATAGATTAGGTGGCAAAGGAAGATATTTAGATCTTTGTGAAGCGTGAGATTAGAGACATTCTATGGAGCATTAACAATAATGCAGCGTAGGACTTTCGATTGAAAGGATTTAATGCGGGAGATATTGGAGGGTTTAGCTGAGCCCCGACAGCTCTGATCCGTAATACCAGATGGGTTTAAGTAAGTTCTTGTAGTGATTAGTTTATTGGGTGTGCTTAGTGTAGATTTAGGTCTGATCATGTGTCTTAGTAGTCCGTACCTTTTGTTTGGTAGTATTCTTAAATAATAATAATAATAATAATAATAATAATAGTAATAATAATAATAATAATAATAATAATAGTAATAATAATTAGAAGGGAAGGGATTAGCTATGAGGTTAGCATACTGGACTCCCACGCGGAGGTCCCGGGTTCGAATCCAGCAGCTGACCCTTAGATTTTCTCTTCCTAGGAGCTTCTTACAGCTCACTGTCCGGTGATGGACAGTGTTGTCTGTAACGAGAGAACACTGTCCGGAGGCCGGCAGTGCACTGAAAAAAGCTCCGAGCGCTAATAACTTCAGCTGTTGATGCGCTAAAAAAAAAAAAATAATAATAATAATAATTAGACAAAATCATAGCACAGAAATAACCATTTTATGCAATATTTAGTATGGCTAGGATGAACTTTTAAAGATTTTAAATACCAAAGGGGAAAGTGAGAAATCTTTTAGACAGAACAAAACTGGGGACTTGAAATCTTCAGGCCTGTGCTTTGGTCTTTAGGACAAGACGACCCTACAGATAACTGTTAAGGTGGAAGTGCAATTACGTGAGGGGGCTAAACTATGATATGTCATTAAAAAAAAAGACATCAAGGTAGACTTTTTTTTTGTAAGCTTGGATAACCAAACCGAAAAGCCAAGCGAATGTCGCTGAAGGAAAGATTCAATATTCCAACTATCTGGACAGGCCTTGACAGACCTCCCGGCCGAGGTCAGCGTGTTCTGCTATTCTAGGATAGATACAAATCCCTTACTATCTGTAAAATGAGATCTCTTAGTGTAGCGCTAACCCACATTTATTTAATCTTTCTGATCATTATCTTCTGCCATAACGGAGAAAAATAATTTTTACCATATTATGTGAATAATACCCTAAATACCTTCGATTTTCGCATTTACTGATTATTTTCGGTATAGTTTTCCATGTTGAAAGCATTTTATTACCATTGTTCACAATTAAAATTTATGTATTCCAGCAAACAGTGGATTTTCAGTTAATAGTTGAACATTATATAGAAGGCCATTATTTGTGGCATTTTAAATTGAAAGCAGAAAAAAATGTTTCATTGAAGAAATGGTAAAAATTAATACTGAGACTGGCTTCACAATATTTCGAATTCTGTAACTCACTGACGTGACGCACCTTCTGATACCACTTAAGACTTATACGAGGTGTGTTCAAAAAGTAACGGGAATTTTTAAATTTCGCGGGTTTGGAGAGTCTGATTGTAAATTTTTTTTTATTATTATGTTGGTACACATGCCCCTGAAGTACGATAAAATTTTCAGTAATATTCATTGTTTACTTCTTAAGTGGCAGCCGTTAAGGTTAGACGTGTTTTTCGAGCTTGGCGATTTTTGTTTGTTAAAAAAAATGGATCAAAGAATTTGTATTAAATTTTGCGTAAAAAATGAAATAAAGTGTAATAAAGTGTGTGAAATGTTAATAAAGGCATATGGTGAGTCTGCTATGAGTAAAACAAGGATTTACGAGTGGTATAAGCGTTTCCAAGATGGCCGCGAAAACGTTGAAGATGACGAACGACCTGGACGTCCAAGCACATCAACAACCGATGAAAACGTGAAAAAAGTGAAAGAAATGGTTATGAACGATCGCCGAATCACAATCAGAGAAGTCGCTGATGATGTTGCCATATCAATTGGCTCATGCCATGAAATTTTTTCGGATGTTTTGGGTATGAAACGTGTGGCAGCAAAATTTGTTCCAAAATTGTTGAATTTCGAACAAAAACAGCGGAGAATGGAAGTTGCTCAAGAGTCACTCAATGAAGTCGACAACGATGCGGATCTACTGAAACGTGTTATAACAGGTGACGAAACATGGGTTTACGGATATGATGTCGAAACTAAGGCTCAATCGTCCCAGTGGAGGCATTCTGGATCGCCAAGACCGAAAAAGGCTCGACAAGTGCGGTCGAATGTGAAGGTTATGCTCACTGTGTTCTTCGATTTTAATGGCATAGTGCATCATGAATTCTTGCCACAAGGTCAAACAATCAATAAGGAGTACTACCTACAAGTTCAACGCCGTTTGCGTGAAGCAATCCGAAAAAAACGCCCGGATTTGTGGCAAAACAATTCATGGATTTTGCACCACGATAATGCACCTGCTCACACTTCATTGCTTGTTCGTGAATTTTTGGCCAAAAACAAAACTTTAACGATGTCCCAGCCTCCATATTCGCCAGACATGGCTCCATGTGACTTTTTCTATTTCCAAACATAAAGAGAACATTAAAAGGCCGTCGTTTTACAAGCATAGATGACATTAAAAGCGAATCGCTGAAAGAGCTGAAAGCTATCACAAAGATCGAGTTTCAGAAGTGTTTCGAGGATTGGAAAAAGCGCTGGCACAAGTGTATTGTATGCGAAGGGGACTACTTTGAAGGCGACAATATTAATGTAGATGAATAAATAAATATTTTTTTCAAAAAACGAAAATTCCCGTTACTTTTTGAACACACCTCGTATAATGTACTTTTCGGTGCCTCACTTAACGAGTAATTACAACACGATTTGGTACTACATGTATTTATTAATTTTTTTTCCTTCCTGAATCGCAATAAACACATGTTATGGTTTGTAGTATGTACCAGAAAAATATAATTATTCAAGTTACTAACTAATGAAGTAAAATATAACTTACAAGATAAGTACAGCACTGTAAAAATCTAGCATGTTTGACCTTATCTAGGAGTACTATGACCTACTAGTATTTTAATTTAATCTTTTAGATAATGCATGTTCAAGTAACTAGTCCAAGATTAATGCATTCAATTAGTGCAGACATTTTCATTATGCTCTGAACAAAGATAAAATAAATTGAAATATTAAATATACACAAAACAATTACAAATGGAAATTAATTAATTATCTCAAAAAGTACAGTCATAAGTAGGGAACGGATTCGTATGTATTTACATATTTTTTTCTAGGCAATTTACAGACGTTTTTCAACTAGAAGTATTCATACTGACACTTTTTAAGCCGTTTGAGTCTACTTTTATTTCACATATTTCCACATATTTGGATGTTATCGCATATTTATACATATTTGATTAAAATAAATAAATATTTCTACATATTTAATCAAAATATGTACATATTTTTTCATTTTAGGCATATTTTCATAATTGGGAGGTGATTGACAGGAACTGTGAACCACAGACTGTAGGGCTGTGAATCACAGTGGGTACAATGGTTATTGTAATTTACACAGAATGCTGCTAAACAGTGACGGGCACTTTGTTAGTTCTTTGAAGTTGTTTGACGTTGTCTGTTCTTTCAGCTCGTTCGTTTAAGTGTCCAATTCATTTCGTTCGGTCACTTAGTGTATTCTTTTTTGGGTGAAATGCCACGAACATCGGCCTCAAACAAACAACTGGTTGCTAAATATCTTCGCGAGTTTCCAGCAGAACTTTTTCGAAGTGATGGAGACATTTTGTACTGCACAATTTGTGACAAGCGCGTTTCTTGCTCTCAACGTTCCCAAGTCACCCAACATATTGCCACCGGATCGCACATAGAGAATAAAAACAGAAAGAAAGAGAGGACGTCCTATCAAGCCTTCCTTACATCTCCATCATCAAGTAAGTCTACTCTGAGTACAGATCTGTGTCGGGCTTTGGTTAGAGCAGATATCCCTTTCCACAAACTTAAAAATCTTATTTCAAAGGATTCTTAGAGACCCATATTGGGAAAAAAATGCCTGACGAGAGCACTCTGCGGAAAAACTACCTGGAAGATATCTATAAAGATACACTAACCAAAATTCGAGAACATATCAAAGATGGACCGATTTGGGTGTCAATTGATGAAACCACTGACGTTGAGGGCAGGTATATTGTCAATGCAGTTATTGGAAAACTTGACAGTGATGCTGATGTGGATTCAAAGCCATTCCTTTTGAACTGTGAGGTTCTTGAAAAATGCAATCATTCCACCATTTCACGATTCTTCGATGCCTCAATGCATATCCTATGGCCCAGTGGAGTTTTGAACGAAAAAGTTCTTTTGTTTCTCTCTGATGCTGCATGCAGATGAGCATGCAAATAATCAATTTCTACTCTTCAGCATGGGTATTGGATGTTAGAAACAGATGCTAGAACGGTAGATTTAGTCATTTTAGGAAGGGAGGTTACCCTAAAGAAGCTAAATGGCTAACTCTACTGTTATTCTGGCATTCCTGACAGAAGCAGGACTGGCTAGTCTGAAGCTAGAGCTTATTCGGACGGTACCCGGTAAGAAAAGGGAAGCCGGCAGATATTACCCATAGTTTCCACGCCCACTTATCACTTCCTAGTCAGGAATCCTAACAACCAGGAGAAGCTGCTACATTTTGCCAAAAAAAAATAGAGTGCATTGCTGTTTGAAGAATGGGAGGCGCCACGGTAGCCGAGCGGTTAGAGGCGAGACCTGCGAAGCTAATATGTATTGTGGTACTGGGTTCGATTCCCGGTCTTTAGGCCTTGGATTTTATTTAATGGTTATTATAAGAAATTTATATTAAAGTATGTTTGCTAGTCGCCTCCGCCCACGACACCTAATTGGTAGTTGGACGTAAAGCCGACCTGAAAAAATAGGCAATTACTTTACTATGTTTGAAGAAATGAGAATTGTGCGCCTCTTTGGGATATGACCAGTCTAAAGACTAAAGATCCTGGGTATAACTGAATGCCATGGCCTACTGAATGAGTTTAAAATGGATTTTTTTTTTTACCCAGTGGTAACACTCCAATACATAAGGCTATTGGTCGCTCACTTTACTTGAGAGGAGATCACGAGGCCACTGTCTCTTAAGGCGTCTTGTCCGGGTTGTCAGGAAGAGTTCTTAAATAAAGATTTTTAGCTAGAGTATTTATATGAGAATTCAGGTTGAAGTGGAGTTTTTAAAATGGAATGAACATCTCTTCTGTGCTGGTTCCACTCTTTGACAGTTTGTACTACTTCTTCAGCAGTTACTGGAAGCTGAGGAGAGTAAGCAACGATCCTAACTAAACGGCTGAATAACTTATCCTTCCCTTAAAAACAATTAATAAACTTCTGCGTTTCTCTGAATAAAGAAATAATATTAGAAGTTTTGAAATGAAAGAGGTTTGGTGAAGGTGAATATTAAGGATTCAGAACTTGAAAATTAGCAATTTTTGCTACAAATACAAATTCACCTAAGAAATATTAACAAAGAGCCAGCTGGTCTTTACGAGTTTAAAAACTTTATCAGCTTTAAGTAATAACGTTCTATCAGCGGCTATCCTTTAATGAGTTTCAACTTCGACAAAATATCTACCGGTAGAACAGAAAGGTGGCTTTCAACACAATAGCCTCCACCGCCACAAACCGCCCCATCTCGGCCGGCCATTACTCCAAACAGCCACCACCAACTTAACTTAATTATTACAACAAATTGTTCACAATCATTAGGAAACCTCTCACTCGTCAGTAAATTTATATTTAATAACTTTCCATCAAAAATAGATTTTAATGTTGCTTTTATTAAAGGGGATGTAAAATTATTTAATGGTGTTCGTAATATTAAATTCATGAAAAGATATTAGGATCATGCAAATAAATGAGAATTAATTATGGATGCAACTTGATTGCCAGGGACTGTAATTTAAAAATCATTGCTTGGAAAAATCTTGTTCTTAAAGTTGGACTTTTGATATGAAAAGCTCACAGAACTTGGTCCTAAGCAATTAAAATTTTAAGAGACAAATTTAAGACCTTAAATATAAAAAACCACAAAATAAAACAAACCTGGAGAAAAAACCACAGAGAAAGACTCTACCAATCGAATCCAAGTAAAATGGTCACAGGAGAAAGCGAAGTAGTAAAAAGTTGCAAGAATTACACTGTTACTGAGTACTTCTTTACTCCTTGACACCATCTTCGGGAAACAGAAAAATCCTTTCGAGAATAGAGGTACTCTCCTCAACTGGGAGCAACATTTAACTCTTTTAAACCTACAAAAGTTTTTACTACATAAAATTGAATAAAATAAAAAATAAATAAAATCCGAGGACGTGAATTATACCATCCGCAATAACATACAGGGGGTGGACAAAAAAATGGAAACACTTGACTTTTGGCATCATAATGTTTGAACATGTTCAAATCAATCAAAACTTGACATATTTTAATGTTTTTTTTTTTAAATTCTGTTATTTGATATGGTTTTTTAACCTGCCTTTTTTTAAAAAAAAAAACCAAAAGAAATTTAAGGAAATTGTTTATAACCTTCTAGAAATGGCAGACCTCTCAGACTTTCAAAGAGGCCAAATTGTTGGTGCTCGAATGGCAGTGTAACAGAATGTGCCCGAATATTTGGCGTTTCAAGAGGTAATGTCTCAAAAGTAATGACTGCTTTTGAAAGAGAAGGAAAAACGTCCTCAGCCAAGCACAGATCTGGTCGAAAGTCGAAGTTGTCTGAGAGAGACCGTCGGACTCTAAAGCGAATTGTTAGAGCTGATCGCAAGACCACAGCTCCTAAAATCACTATTGAGCTCAATAGACATGTACAGAACTCAGTTTCCACAAAAGTATTTTGATGATTTTTCAAGGTGTTTCCATTTTTTTTGTCCACCCCCTGTATAATAGGTATAGGTATATAAAAAAATAGGTTATGAAGATAATTTAGCAAAAAACTGAGAATATGTCAACAACAAGCGGAGAAGAACCTACTACAGAAGGCTTAAAAATCCTAAGAACAATAGAAATACCTTGGGCTCTGTCATCAGTAAGAATGGTTCAAGTAAAAACGATATACTACAAAGAAATGTAAGGGTAAAAAGAGTAATTGGCTTGCTGAACCCCGTATTGTGGAGCGGCAATATTCTAGGCAATACCAAAAAAGGCAAGTAGCTTGGTATACTACAGTATGCCGCTGAGACTTGGGACTTGAATAAAAGGAAAAAGTTTCCAGCCATCGAGATGGATTACTGGAGAAGGGTAGCATGAATATGTAGGCTTGAAAGAGTATGAAACGGAGTAATAAGAAAAAGAAAATGAACATTTCAACAAAATGTTGCTACAGAAGGTGGAGGAAAAGGAAGTTAATATGGTACAGCAAAATAAAAGAATGGCTAGGGAAATTCTAGACTGGGAAGCTTAAAGAAGAAGAAAGGGTAGACCCAAGGAAAAGTGGCTAGATAGCATCCCAGAAAGCCTCTACGGTTACTGGCTACTGAAAGAAGATGATAACTGGGATAGACCCAGTTGGAAGATGAAATTAAAAAGAAATATTTGGACGAGGAAAGCTTAAATTTTGATGAACTCCTTTAAAAGAATTTATACGTATATAACAATAAAATCGTGGGACTAATTTTTGAAAAGATCTCAAAATACTGGAAAATCTATTCAGTAATGTGACTCAGTCAACTGATTTTCTTAAAAATTTAGTCCCACATTTGATTCTTATTAGTATTATATAGGACAGCGTTTCCCAACACTGGTGGTACGCGACAAATACTCAATAATGGTGGACATAAAAAATTTTAAAAAAATTAAAGCATAAAAATATCAAAGAAACGTTTTTTCCTATAATACATAGAAATTATTTGAATTAATAATATTATACAGTTAAGTTGTTAATTTGTAGGTACAGTAATAAGGTTGGTCTGTCTCAAGATATACGAGAAAATATAATAGCACATTTAACAGGATTAAAATTATCTTTCATGGAGTATTTTCCAAAACCCGAAAACACAAATGATAGTTGGATATCAAACACCTTCTTTAAAGAAAATTTAGGAAAAGCTACATCATTATCAATAAAAGATAAAGAAAATTTAATAGCATTATCATGTGACAGAACTTAAATGATAACTATGTAAAGATCTGCTTAAAGAGACTGATTGTAATGAGTAAGCTCTATCCAAGCAACATTAAATTTAATTGGTACTTACAGGTAGTTGAATGCTTAAAAGAAATTAATTTAGAAGATTTGGGCATAAATATAATAATCCTAAAGAAGAACTTTGTAAATTAATTAATAATTTTGACGAGAAAAATATGTACGCAATTTTTAATTGTTTAAAACAAAGTTTTAAAACTAAGATCTTAAACTTTACAAAGTTTATAAAGTGAACATGAACTTGAACTCATTTGTAAGAGATACATAGTACCTCTATACAAATAAAGGTAGTAATAGTAAAATAGCACACTCGGAATAACAAATTTCATGAAATACAATCATTTTTACGAAGTGGTACAATTTAGCATGATGTACTACCAAGTGGTAGGCGAGCCAAAAATGGTTGGGAAACGCTGATATAGGAGATAAGACCGGAAAATAAGTCAAATTTGGCCAAAATTTTAATCTACACGGGATAGGGAAACTAAATGGTCAAATTTGAAATTTCCGCTCTCAAAAATTTCAGTTACGCTGACAAAATTCATTTTTTTATATTATTAAATTATTTTATTTTAATTTAAAATATTGGTGTAATCAGTTAATAAATGGTTAGATCTATTTTTAAGGGGCTTCATAGAGATTGAGGAGCTTTGGAAGAGTGCTTTACTAGTTTGTAAGCCACGCCTTCAAAGCTTGCATATCACGGCAGCTGTATTTATATATACCTAAAACCACACAAGACACTTCCCAGGCCAACCCTATACATACGTATATACACACTTCTATCCCTAATAACCGTTAACATGTGAACGTTGATAAACTGATATTGGTGGCAACAAACTTATCGAGTTTAATGTTCATACTCATTAAATATCAATTTCCTATTTACCTAGCTTAATTTTATGTAACTTGATGTATGCTGTTGATGAAGATTAATAAATAATTCCCTTTATTTGATGCACTTTAGCTTTTAGACAATTTTACTTAATTAAAATAATATTATATCAAAAATAACGTAAAAGTAGTCCAAATAGAATTTCCATTAGCAGTTAACCAATTGCTATATAGCAGAGATTAACTACTTTACATACTCGTATTAGATCGACTTATTCTCTGATAAATTTGTTGCGATCAGCTATTAAAATCTTGACATTTAATACGTCAAACTCGTAATAAGAAATAATGCGGGAAATGTATTATTAAGGGTTATAAAATACGAGGTGTGGGAATTACAATAAATAACGAGAATGATGCTGCTACAGAAAAACTATGCATGCGCAAAATCCTAACGACCGACAGCTGTGCAGCTTAAAGCCTTCTCTTTCGATTGCAGCGTCTCACGTGTTTGTAGAGAAATCTGTCTGACCGGAACCGTCGTTTGTGTAAGAGGTGTTAGTTTCGTTTTGCCGAAAACATGATACTACACATGTAGTAGAGCAACGAATTGTCGTGAAATTTCATATGAAACTTAGTAAAACCGCTACTGAAGCTTATCTGTTATTAAAAGAAGTTTATGGCGATGAATGTTAATCACGTGCGCGAGTTTTTGAGTGATTCAAGCGTTTCCAAGATGGCCGAGATGTCGACGTCGGAGATGATGACCGCCCATGTCCTTCCATGTCCAAAACGGATGAAAATATCGATTATAATTAATCAACATTACTACCGTGATGTAGCTGATGCTTGCTCAGCTCCGTGCAAGAGTAAGGGAAAAACGACCCGATTTGTGGAAGAACAAGTCACGGGTTCTCCCACAAGACAGCGCGCCAGCTCACACTGCATTGTCTGTCAAGACGTTTCTATAGCCAAGTACAACATCCCAGTTTTAGGCTAACCGTTAGTCGCCTGACCTGGCCCCAAGTGACTTTTATCTGTTCCCCAAAGTCAAATCTGCATTAAAAGGAACAAGATTTCAGTCCGTTGAAGCTGTGAAAGAGAAAGCGGCACGCTGCATGCAGGAGCTCACAGAAAAAGACTTCCAGCACTGTTTCGAACAATGGTAAATTCGCATGGAGCGTTGTAGGGATTGGAGAGAAGTGTATATTGAAGGTGATAATAACTAAATATGTATAAGTATAAAATAAAATGTTTTATAGCAATAGTCTCGTTATTTAATAGCCACAGCTCGTTCCTTATTATTTGAGAAGTACAATAACTACAGGAAAAATAGAGATTTTATATTTTATTTGATTGTCCTGTGTATTAATGCCTGTGTCTGCATGCTCCTAACCAAGGTATCATAATTTGGTACACGTATATCCAGACAAAGATAATGGTAAGAATGAAGTCATAGTCTTCGTTTACGAGTGCACGTTGAATTTCGTCAACTGTTGGCTGTGATCGACTAACAATCGCTTCGATATCAACTTGTTGGCCATACCTCCTACATGGTGAAGAAGTTAGAGCTAGCCACCTCTGTCCACGACACTTAATTTGGTATACTACAATAACTAGTCGGACAAAATAATTAATGTTTTTCATGTTTAGTTGTTGCTAGTCTATTTTTCAAATTTATTTATAACATTTTTAATGATCGTGAGGCGATAGAAATGCTCAAGATGAATTCTTTTAGTAGAGTTAAAGATACGCAGTATCTTACTTCCAACAGCCCATAAATCTGGCTGTTTTTGTTCTCTAGCTGTCGTCGACTAATCTTGGAATAAAAGTTTCTAGTCAAACTTTTGTAGTAAACGTACTAACTGTTGTTTGTCAACAACTCGGTCGATGACATTTTGTTGAACTTTTTTGATTTCTTCGTTGAAAACATGAAGTAACAACAGAATTCGTTAAAAAACATCTGATCATAATCGAGAAGTCTCTATATCTTTGAACCTCCTACATTTAAGACATTAAACTCTTATCAACTGCACTCTACATCTATGAGTTTATTCATAAAATTTTCAGAGTATATTTTAAAAGCAAATTATCAGTCGCCATCAACATACAAGATCTACTTAGTGCAATAGATTTAAATCTAAATAACCTCAAATTTTGACGCACCCTAATATCAAGAATAAATAGAAATCAGAATCATTAAATATAAGGAAAAGAAACAGCACAGCGATTCCAGTGCACTGGACTCCCAACTCTTGGAGATTTTCTTTCCCAGGGTGACAACTACTAATCCGGTGATGCAAGAAAATTTTAAGGAGAGACTCAGTCCGGAGGAGGCCTACCACAGTGCATTGAAATGAGGGCGCTAATAACATCATATTTGAGGCTCCTACTTTTTTTTTTTTTTTTTTAATTTATTTTGTTATTTACAATCTGTATACAGTATACAATAAGTAAATATGAAGAGTATGATGAACTGGTGCGGGAGGAGAGCAGGAGGAGAGAAACTACCCAGCGGTGGCACTCTCTATAGGAGAGAGGAGAATGTGAGGAGAGAGTGTGAGGAGAATAAGAGGAGGAGAGAGGAGAGTAATAATTTAGGTCTTCAGACTGTAAGGAAGTCGCAGGGCCATTGACGATTCAGTCGGCGAGGAGTATTAGGGAGTCAGAGGAGGCGAGAGACTGTACAAGAGGATTAGAGCAAGTAGAGAGAGCAGTATGGAATTTTTGGTATTTAGTCTTGGCGAGTTGGTCTATGAAGGAAATGTTGAGGTCGTGGTGAAGAGTAAGGTTAGTCACGTAGAAAGGAGCGTAAGCTATCTGTCGGAGGAGTTTTAACTGAAATGTCTTGCACTGTCCGTATGTTTGTAGGTTTGGCTGAATCCCACAGCTCTAGTCCGTAAGTCCACCATAGGTTTGAGGATAGTGTTGTATATTAAACGTTTGAGTTCATTGAGCAATTTGGAGCGTCGCCCAAGTAGGCTGTAAAGCAGTTTCTCACGTTTTGTCATTGCTTTGTCTTTTAAGTTTAGTGTGTGGGTTCCACGTGAGTCGTTTGTCTATGTAGAGCCCAAGGTAGCGCACCAGATCTGTACAAGGAAGAGGATTGCTGTTGAAGGTGGACAGGTGGACAGGAGCCCCGCCGGAGAGTAAACGTGGCATGATGGCATTTCTGTGGGGCTCCTAAATTAAAATTTTATACATCACATACAATTTCCTGCATACGTATCTTTATATTTTAGTCATTTTTAGAACTAAAAACATTCTTGACAAGATCGTAGAGGTTAACCTAAATCTAATCGCCACAGTATAAATCAATAAATAGTTCAGTTTTGTGGTCACTCAGTTATCTGTTACTGTCGCTGCTGTTCATAATAATTGAATAGCTAACATTTACTTTTATATTCTATTGTCTCAAGACAATGACAGTAAATCGGAGGCCATAAAAAAGAAATAAATTGGATCTCAGCTCGAGATAATCATAAAAATGGTGCAATAAAAGAAAGGATGATAATAAAAATAATCCAAGAATAATTATTACTCACATCTATCTTTAGTTATTTATTATTCGATTAGATAATTAGTTTTTATATTATCAATTAACTATAAAAGAAACCCATCCCCGGTCTGAGGTTCAGCTCGCTATAATAATAAAGACATTCATTTTTTTATGAGCCTTTCATTCATAGTAGAGTAGAATGTTTACTATCCTGCAATTGTGTGCAGTGATATGTTGCATTTTGATAATGAGCATAAAAATATAATTATTTGGCCAGAAACTCTTGCTTGATCGCCTGAGAAGGAGCTCATATCGCTTGGACCTAAATATTCTGGATAAGGTTCAGTGAAATCTGTCCAACCGAATTTATAATTTTAAACAGGCTTCACCAAAAAACAACACTATATTGAGGTGTTCAATGAACCTGAAAACATGATCTAGGATAATCGGTTAGAGCAGCGGTTCTCAATCTGTGGGTCGCGACCACGGCGGGGGTCGAACGACCAAAACACCGGGGTCGCCTAAAACCATCGGAAAATACATATTTCGCAATTTCTAAGCACTGTTTAGCGATAAAACTGAGCTGCAGAAAATAGCCTTACTTGGTGGACATCTTTGTCATCTTGAATGACTTAAATTTATCACTGCAAGGACCAAATGCAATGTGCCTCGATTTGTCCGAAAAAATTAGATCATTCCAAATGAAACTTCAGCTTCGGAAAAACAAATTGTATAAAAATAAAATTTACATGTTTCCTAGATTATCTGCCTTCTTTGAGGAACATGACATTGTGCCAGACAAAAAAAAATTATGATGATAACTTCTGTGAAAGAACATTTGCACATGCTAGCAGACGAAATTTCATCATACTTTCCTCTAATCTACCTGACACCCCATTTGCACTTGCCAGAAGTCCATTCACAGTGAAAGTGGAAGATGTTCCGGAGACAGCGCAAGAAGAGTTCATTGACCTAATTAACAATGATGCAACGAGAACAGATTTCTCTAAGATGCCACTGACAAAATTCTGGATTAAGTATTTACAGTTATATCCTATTCTGTCTGAGACTGTGCTGCGCCTTCTTCTTCCTTTTTCAACAACATATCTTTGCGAAACAGGGTTTTCCAGCTTGCTGGTAATCAAGTCTAAATACCGAAGTAGACTTGTTGTGGAAAATGATCTTCGCTGTGCCCTTGTAAAGACTGGCCCAAGAATTTCTGAATTGGTAAGCAAGAAGCAACCACAACCATCTCACTGTTGCAAAATATTGCACTCTTGTTTACTGTTATATTACTGTTATATTTAAACCCATGCTATGCCATGGAGAAATGTTATTTATTGGTATTAGTAATAATATTTGAATATTGAGGATTGTCTACTATTTGCTAGTTTTAGTTAGAGATAAACATTTAAAGTGATGATGAAATGTTTTGATTTGGAAGTTTTATTATTATTAAACTTTCTGCCCACGCAATCGAGAAAATTGTTTAAATTATTCAGAGAACTGCAATGAAATGGAATCATTGTAGACAAAACTAGGTAATTAGATTCAAAGAAAGGAGAAACAGAATAATCCTGGTCCAAAACAATCTTGTCGCTTCCATACCCCTTAATAGCCTCCTCAAACTTAGCATTCGCGTGCAAATATAACCGTCCAACTGGGCGGTGCGCTTCGTCGCCTCCTCCATCTTTCTCTGCTATTAAAAGTAGGCCAACATAAAATGCCCCAGATAGAACGCCATCTTTTTAACATCGTTTGGACTCTATTTTTTTTTTATTCCGCTTTCATTCTTCATCTTAAATCTTTAAAAAGGAATGTTTCTTTGCTTTTGTTCCTCTTTATTTAAGACGCCATCCCAGTACCCTTATAGATATTCTACCCATCTTCGCTCAAAGGAGTAACTCTTCCTGCACGTTTCATTTCCCTTTAATTACTTAAACCCTTGCAAAACTAAGTCTTAACGAACTCGATATTTCAGGCTTCATCAAGCTTCTAGTGAGTACTAACATCAACAAGAACAACATTTCTGCCAACTAATTGATTTTAAACAGGACTTGAAACGAGTATATCAGAATTAGAGACAGTCACTAAGGAATTTGGAAAAAAAATTATACGGTATCTGCGGGCGATGGACATTGAAATGTATATTGGAAAAATGAAAAAGAACTTACAAATTTAGGGCATTGTTCTAATCTTTAAAAAAGAGACTAAAGTAAGACTTTTCCGGATGAACTTCTGACAGAAATAGTTGTCTGCTCCTCTACAGAAGGTGTTTAAAAGTAGGAATGGTTCTAGATCAGCTATATAGAACTATCAAACACAGCAAGAGGGTTATGCCCTTGTTGTGCAAACAAAAAACCAAAGTGACTCTAGGTTTGGGCAGGAATCAGATCACTCTGATTACAGGCCTATTCACAGGGCACGGAAGGTTGAGGAAGTACCTGAACAAGGTGGGGGCTTATTAGCTCGGAACCGATGTGCAGATTGTGCCAGGAAGAGGAGGAAACGGCCTCTCACCTGTTATTCAATTGCTTTGCAATCGAGAGACTGCGCTACGATATCTTTGGTACCTTGAGACTAGAGGAGATTGTAGCGCAGAAGTAACTGGTAGGGAAAGCTCTCAACCTTCTTAGTAGGGGAGGTTTCACCTACTTGACTTAAGGGAAGGCACAATAAGCCTCTTGGTGGCTGCGGTGCCGTGCGGCATGGGTCCCGTCCCGCCGTGTAAATCTAAATCTAATCTACATAGAACTATACATGGCTGGCAGAGGCTCAGAGTTGACAGTTGTCACCTGAATATTTGGCTCTATTCAGGCAGAAATTGGCTTCAAGATTAGGAACAAGTGAGCGACTAAACACTGTTTGTGCTCTAGCGATCCAGATGGAGAACATGATGGTCCAAAAGAAAGTGTTGTAATATGCAAACCTATTTGGAAGGAAGTCTCAAGAAAGACCAACATTCAGATGATTGTGGGACTTGGAATATGATATGGAGGCAAAAGGACTACAAGTCTAAGAATGGGCCCCCGGCGAGTGACGCTGAAGACTAAAATACTGTAGTGGCTGCAACGGGTTATGATATAGTTCAGCAACTATTTCTAAGTATACTGTCAGGTGATCATTTTGGAGCTTTTCCTAAGCTGAAGAATCTTCAACGGGAATAAGTTTCATTATCTCGACTCAGAAACTTCAAACCGTTACTGTTCAATCTTGTAACTATAAAGACCATGTGTATTACCCTACTTCAGACCCAGAGAGCACTCTATTAAGATTTCAAATTCCATAAAACGATAAACAAATATTTACATCTATAATTAACAGAATATATTAGAATTTTTCCCATTAACCGTCAAATTTTGAACTATGAAATAATTAGTTTTGTGAAAAAAATACAGTTAATTAGAAAAAAAAAGAAAAAGTTAATTATTTGACCCTATAGATATAAACAATTGTCAAGAAATAATTACATATGAAAAAAATATCTTTATTTCTTTATATTTGCAAGAAACATTACCAATTAACTAAATTTATTAAACCTGATTAAATTGAATTAGAAAAATTGGAAGGAAAGCTGCATGAGAAGAGGCTTGATAAAGTAAAAGCTACATCATTTAGCATCCGCATAAGTAGGCGATCAACTGGCAAATCCTGCTCCTAAAGTGGTCCAAGAATAGAGACCACACTTTACACGGGATAAAGTAAAAGGCAAAATACATTTAATAAATTATTTTAAACCCAACGAAAAGATAAAAATGAATATAGGTAACTGCAATTATGATAAAGAATTGTAAAGAGATAATACTGATGCAAAGAATACCTAACTATCTTTAATGAATTAGATGAACAAATTAGCCTAAATTTGGTAATATACGAGGTGTGTTCAAAAAGTAACGGGAATTTTCGTTTTTTGAAAAAAATATTTATTTATTCATCTACATTAATATTGTCGCCTTCAAAGTAGTCCCCTTCGCATACAATACACTTGTGCCAGCGCTTTTTCCAATCCTCGAAACACTTCTGAAACTCGATCTTTGTGATAGCTTTCAGCTCTTTCAGCGATTCGCTTTTAATGTCATCTATGCTTGTAAAACGACGGCCTTTTAATGTTCTCTTTATGTTTGGAAATAGAAAAAAGTCACATGGAGCCATGTCTGGCGAATATGGAGGCTGGGGCATCGTTAAAGTTTTGTTTTTGGCCAAAAATTCACGAACAAGAAATGAAGTGTGAGCAGGTGCATTATCGTGGTGCAAAATCCATGAATTGTTTTGCCACAAATCCGGGCGTTTTTTTCGGATTGCTTCACGCAAACGGCGTTGAACTTGTAGGTAGTACTCTTTATTGATTGTTTGACCTTGTGGCAAGAATTCATGATGCACTATGCCATTAAAATCGAAGAACACAGTGAGCATAACCTTCACATTCGACCGCACTTGTCGAGCCTTTTTTCGGTCTTGGCGATCCAGAATGCCTCCACTGGGACGATTGAGCCTTAGTTTCGACATCATATCCGTAAACCCATGTTTCGTCACCTGTTATAACACGTTTCAGTAGATCCGCATCGTTGTCGACTTCATTGAGTGACTCTTGAGCAACTTCCATTCTCCGCTGTTTTTGTTCGAAATTCAACAATTTTGGAACAAATTTTGCTGCCACACGTTTCATACCCAAAACATCAGAAAAAATTTCATGGCATGAGCCAATTGATATGGCAACATCATCAGCGACTTCTCTGATTGTGATTCGGCGATCGTTCATAACCATTTCTTTCACTTTTTTCACGTTTTCATCGGTTGTTGATGTGCTTGGACGTCCAGGTCGTTCGTCATCTTCAACGTTTTCGCGGCCATCTTGGAAACGCTTATACCACTCGTAAATCCTTGTTTTACTCATAGCAGACTCACCATATGCCTTTATTAACATTTCACACACTTTATTTCATTTTTTACGCAAAATTTAATACAAATTCTTTGATCCATTTTTTTTAACAAACAAAAATCGCCAAGCTCGAAAAACACGTCTAACCTTAATGGCTGCCACTTAAGAAGTAAACAATGAATATTACTGAAAATTTTATCGTACTTCAGGGGCATGTGTACCAACATAATAAAAAAAAAAATTTTACAATCAGACTCTCCAAACCCGCGAAATTTAAAAATTCCCCGTTACTTTTTGAACACACCTCGTATGCACAAAAAATATTGCACCGAGATTTCTATCTGCATGTTAATAATAAATATGATGAGAAAGAAAAGAGAAATGCCTCCAGGAATGAGAAAACCAATATCAGTAAACAGTACGGGAAGGCTTCACAAACAAATGATGATAACATGTATTACGGAAAATGGAAATAACCAGGGGGGGCTCGGAGGGGAAATTTATTTATTTTTCGATAAAAATCTACCTAATATACATTTTTCGATTATTTTTCTTTATAATAAAAAAGTTTTAACGCAAAATACGTGGTCCTTTTTATTTTTTCTAAAAATTACATTTCGATTTTCTCTTAATATCGATTTGGAGGTTACAACTGGGGCTATCTTTGGCCGAAATTGTGTAGCGCAATAAATGAAACGGTGTCCCCCCTCTTTCTGTGAAAGGTATTATCTAAGTTTCATAACTTTCAAATGCTACAATTCGAACGTCGTCTTCAAAAACATTAGAATTATGTCGCGGAGAATAATTACAGCAGTAAGTAAAGTAAAGTCATTGCCTATTTTTTCAGGCGTGGCTTAACGTCCAACTACCAAATTAGGTGTCGTGGACGGAGGCGACTAGCAAACATACTTTACTGTGAATTCCTTTAATTAACCATTAAACAAAATCCATGGCCTAAGACCTAGAATCGAACCCAGTACCACAATGCATATTAACTTCGCAGGTCTCGCCTCTAACCACTCGGCTACCGTGGCGCCTTGCTGTTTTTAATTCAATTATATTTTTTATGAAACTGAACAAATAACTGGACGATGGAGTCAAATAAATTCAAATCAAGTACACGGTTTCGTCTTGAACGGTCATTAATTTTAATGCCAGAAAACTGTGTAAATAACAAATTGCGCGGCCATAAAACGCAATGTTTCTAGAAAACATGACGTTTCATGATAAACTTCACAAATCGAAAATAGCACTGAATTCAGTGTGGAATTATTTTACGAAAACAATCGAGATTTACCATATTCCGCTAAGAGAAATGTATTTAATACAGTTTCAAGTAATGTGCTACGGTGCACAGGTGTGGGGAGGAAATATGTTTGAAGAGGCGGAGAAGCTGTAAAGATTCTTTTTAAAAAAATGTTTTAATCTTCCGCGGTTCCACCCCTACATATCTGCTGTATCTGGAATTACAGCAGTATTAAATTATTAATAATTATTAAAACTTGGATGGAGGGTATCACCGAAGGAATGGCCTCTAGAGGCCTTCGGGAGAGTGAATGGGAGGGCAGGAAATCTTGGACTTTGGGCATTGGGGATATGATTCCTTAGGAATTGAATTTAACCAAGAATAATAATAAATCAATAATGATTTTAGTTTTTAGCCTCACTTCACTGAGTTACACCACGCTAAGTATCTAATTTTAACTGGATAATTCCATAAACTGGCTATTTACCTGCATAATAATAATAATAATAATAATAATAATAATAATAATAACCGTAATTCAATAAGTAATAACTCCAAATTTGAAGAAAATGAGCGGACGACTTTAACGAATAAGTTGTTTAGTTTTTAAACAATGTAGAGGAATTTCATCTTTTTTTGACGACATTTTGATTCTCTTTTTGATTCTTCTTGATTGATTCTCACATAGAAGAGGAGAAATAATTACTAATTTAAATCTTATTGTTGCAGTTGTAAATTTAAATAAAACATTTAACTTTTTTAATATTATTTTTTATAATTTTGGCCGGCCTCCTAATAACTGGGGAAGTAGGCAATCTTCCGGGATGGCCAGAAGTCTTTGTAAAACAAATAAAATATATATTTTCTTAAATAGTAAGTAAAGTAATCGCCCATTTTTTCAGGCGGGGCTTTACATCCAAACTACCAATTAGGTCTCGTGGACGGAGGCGACTAGCAAACATGCTTTACTGTAAATTCCTTTTATTAACCATTAAATAGAATCCAAGGCCTAAAGACCGGGAATCGAACCCAGTACCACAATACATATTAGCTTCGCAGGTCTCGCCTCTAACCGCTCGGCTACCGTGACGCCCTATATATTTTTAAATATTTATATATATATAAAAAGGAAGTGAAATGGCAATAATTTCTTTTTTGCAACTTTTTCTATTTTCACAAAACAGTTTCAAGAAAATTTATGAAGACAAAAAAGTCTAGTGAGTGTTTACTCCAAATAGTTTCCTTTAGTTTGAAATTTATAGACTTAATGAGTCTGTAACTACATCAGTTCAGCTGCGAGAAGAATTGGTCGAAACTCAGACGAACCTACAACTATTTAATTGTTGATGGCGAATGAATAATCAAACAAAAGCCCCCATACATAAGTAACCTATTTACAAACAGTAAATCTTTCTATCATTATCTATGATGACGTCACACAAAAAATGGATGTTTATGTGATATTTTATTTAGAATAAACCTGATAAGTGTTCATGGTCGCCATGTGTTATATAGTTTGCTGGTGGTGCTGATAGAGGAGCAAGCAGTAGCTAGCTGGTGGATTGTACCCGTATGGTTTTTGGTTAATGGTGCAGCAACTGCTCCGCTGCCAAAGGGAGTATATACCCACAAACACAAGAGAACAGCGCAGGAGATGTGTATTATGTAAGGGTGTGAGTGTTGTAGATGTAGCCGGAGTATGTAAAGGTTGTTGATCCTAACGGTACGATATGGGGACTGGTAATACAAGCTATACTTCCTACCGCTAAACAGACCCCCCCCCACTAACTCCACCACCACCGCGGGGGGGGGACGACACCGTACCCGGCCTTGCCATATTTGCATTACAAGAACCTGTATTTGCAGGGGGCTAGGTAATAGCGGAACCGACTAGGTACTTCGTAACTATTGTCCTACTACCCACACAACCTTCTCCTCCTCCTTGGTAGCTGCTGCCTCCACAAGTTCACCCACTTCCATACTCTGGGGGTTCTGGGCACTCAGCTCTATCCCGGCCCGGTAGTTCCATAGTCCCTTTTTGGAAATGTCACACTACCAGCAAGCCCACAGCCTCTTTTGAAGCCCTATTACAACGCTACACTCTATTCTCTATACTCTATATGTACTCTATTCTACATATGTAGTTACCGCTATTTTATGTATTACGTCTTATTTTTTAACTCTAAGAAACAATCTGATGACAAGAAATAATTCATTTACATTTTCTGCAACTATTTGCAACGCCTGCATAATATTAACCTTGTAGCAATTGAAAATGTATATAAATAATTATTTCATTTTACAAATATATACTTTTTTTATTTATTTATTTTGCAACTGTATGCAGTACAATAAGCAAAAGAGATGAGTGATAAGGGATGGCACAAATATACTTACACGCATGTGTATATATATCCATACACATACGCGCACATGCAAGTGCACCAAGGGCGTGATTGGAGTGAACGACGACCATCCAGTGATGGAAGCCGTTAGTTCGCCAGATTGGCAAGCTTACACAGCAACCATCCTAGGAGATGGTCGCGTGGCCACCGCCGCTTTAGTCTGCGTTGAGGATTAGAAGGAAGTGTTGTGGTAGACATGTTGTGGATTAGAGGGTTGTAATGATTGTGTAGATTTGAATGGAGTTTTGTGTAACGAGATTGGGCTATTTCAGTAACGAGAGGAATATTTAGATCAGAGTGTATTGTATGATTGGAGATGTAGAAGGGAGCGTTAACTATTGTTCTTAGAATTTTAGACTGTAAGGTTTGAAGTCGGTTGATGTTCGATTTTTTGGCGCTTCCGTACAACTGTATTCCGTACGTCCATATTGGGGCAAGTAGGGCGGTATCGTTTGTTCGTCAGGGTCAATTTTGATCGTTTGTCGAGTATTCTTTTCAACATATAAATACATATAGCTAATTGTTTTGGTGACTGATTCAATAATGCAGAAGGAAGAAAGGGTACTGCAAATTTCAGACATTACTATTTTTTGCCAAGCTTTTTACCTAGGGACTATTGCAAAATACGTTCCACAGCCCCGAAGATCTAACCTAGTTCCTAAGCTCTGCAAAAATAAAATTAAAAAAAATAATGACTGAAACTGATTTTTAATTATAATAATTCTAATTATACTTTTTAAAATGTCATTAAAAAAAATCAGAAATCTGAAAGCTAATTTATTTATGGCAATTTATAACAAAAAGAACCATAGTGATTCGCACAAGTTTTTGAAATAGCCCAACCCGCCATCATTGGTTTAAAAAAGAGCTGGTCTCCTTCAATATCGTACTGTAACAATCCATTTATAGACAGATTTATATTGTGAATCTCAATTCTCAATTTGAATCAGATTCTATTCAATAAAACAGAAATTTATTTGTATTTTATTAACAGACACATTCACTATGCTTCAAAACTTTTTAGTGGAAGTCAAATTCTGTAAACAAACCTGATAAAACAAATTTTGGATGAAAATTGAACGATGGATGATAATTAGTAACTGGTCAGAATTTAAAAAAAAAAACTCAAAAAATTTTGCTTTACGAATAAAATCATTTAAACTAAATCATTAACTCGCCAAGACTAGCTATCAAAAATTCCATACTGCTCTCTCGACTACCTCAAATCCTCTTGTACAGTCTCTCGCCTCCTCTGACATCCCTAATACTCCTCGCCGACTGAATCGCCAGTGGCCCCGTGACTTCCTTACTGTCTGAAGAACTAAACGTCATTATTCTCCTATCTCCCCACGTTCTCCTCTCTCCTATAGAGAGTGCTATCGCTGGGTAGTTTCTCTCCTTCCGCACCAGTTCATCACTCTCTCCTCCTCACATTCTCCTCTCTCCTATAGAGAGTGCTACCGCTGGGTAGTTGCTTTCCTCCTGCTCTCCTCCCGCACCAGTTCATCACTCTCTCCTCCTCACATTCTCCTCTCTCCTATAGAGAGTGCTACCGCTGGGTAGTTTCTCTCCTCCCGCACCAGTTTATCACTCTCTCCTCCCCCACATTCTCCTCTCTCCTATAGAGAGTGCTACCGCTGGGTAGTTTTTTTCCTCCTGCTCTCCTCCCGCACCAGTTCATCACTCTCTCCTCCTCACATTCTCCTCTCTCCTATAGAGAGTGCTACCGCTGGGTAGTTTCTCTCCTCCCGCACCAGTTCATCACTCTCTCCTCTCTCTCCTATAGAGAGTGCTACCGCTGGGTAGTTTTTTCCACCTGCTCTCCTCCCGCACCAGTTCATCACTCTCTCCTCCTCACATTCTCCTCTCTCCTATAGAGAGTGCTACCGCTGGGTAGTTTCTCTCCTCCCGCACCAGTTTATCACTCTCTCCTCTCTCTCCTATAGAGAGTGCTACCGCTGGGTAGTTTTTTCCACCTGCTCTCCTCCCGCACCAGTTCATCACTCTCTCCTCCTCACATTCTCCTCTCTCCTATAGAGAGGGCTACCGCTGGGTAGTTTTTTTCCTCCTGCTCTCCTCCCGCACCAGTTCATCACTCTCTCCTCCTCACATTCCCCTCTCTCCCATAGAGAGTGCTACCGCTGGGTAGTTTTTTCCTCCTGCTCTCCTCCCGCACCAGTTTATCACTCTTTCCTCCCCACATTCTCCTCTCTCCTATAGAGAGTGCTACCGCTGGGTAGTTTTTTTCCACCTACTCTCCTCCCGCACCAGTTCATCACTCTCTCCTCCTCACATTCCCCTCTCTCCCATAGAGAGTGCTACCGCTGGGTAGTTTTTTCCTCCTGCTCTCCTCCCGCACCAGTTCATCACTCTCTCCTCCTCACATTCTCCTCTCTCCTATAGAGAGTGCTACCGCTGGTAGTTTCTCTCCTCCCGCCCCAGTTCATCACTCTCTCCTCTCTCTCCTATAGTGAGTGCTACCGCTGGGTAGTTTTTTCCACCTGCTCTCCTCCCGCACCAGTTCCTCACTCTCTCCTCCTCACATTCTCCTCTCTCCTATAGAGAGTGCTACCGCTGGGTAGTTTCTCTCCTCCCGCACCAGTTCATCACTCTCTCCTCTCTCTCCTATAGTGAGTGCTACCGCTGGGTAGTTTTTTCCACCTGCTCTCCTCCCGCACTAGTTCATCACTCTCTCCTCCTCACATTCTCCTCTCTCCTATAGAGAGTGCTACCGCTGGGTAGTTTCTCTCCTCCCGCACCAGTTTATCACTCTCTCCTCCCCCACATTCTCCTCTCTCCTATAGAGAGTGCTACCGCTGGGTAGTTTTTTTCCACCTGCTCTCCTCCCGCACCAGTTCATCACTCTCTCCTCCTCACATTCCCCTCTCTCCCATAGAGAGTGCTACCGCTGGGTAGTTTTTTTCCTCCTGCTCTCCTCCCGCACCAGTTCATCACTCTCTCCTCCTCACATTCCCCTCTCTCCCATAGAGAGTGCTACCGCTGGGTAGTTTTTTTCCTCCTGCTCTCCTCCCGCACCAGTTCATCACTCTCTCCTCCTCACATTCCCCTCTCTCCCATAGAGAGTGCTACCGCTGGGTAGTTTTTTCCCTCCTGCTCTCCTCCCGCACCAGTTCCTCACTCTCTCCTCCTCACATTCTCCTCTCTCCCATAGAGAGTGCTACCGCTGGGTAGTTTTTTTCCTCCTGCTCTCCTCCCGCACCAGTTCATCACTCTCTCCTCCTCACATTCCCCTCTCTCCCATAGAGAGTGCTACCCCGCTGGGTAGTTTTTTTCCTCCTGCTCTCCTCCCGCACCAGTTCCTCACTCTCTCCTCCTCACATTCTCTTCTCTCCCATAGAGAGTGCTACCGCTGGGTAGCTTCTCTCCTCCTGCACCAATTCATCACTCTCTCCTCTCTCTCCTATAGAGAGTGCTACCGCTGGGTAGTTTCTCTCCTCCCGCACCAGTTTATCATATCTCAAATTTACTCATTGTATACAAGCATACAGATTGCAAATTACTAAATAAATAAATAATTAACTCTTTCTACTTTGGCCCTGATTGTGTTTTGCCAAAATTGATGTAAATCATTCTCAAGTTTACTTTAAATTTGAACTTTAAATACAAATTGACAGCTAATTTAAAAGATTTCGAACTATAAAAACAGGAAAGATTATGTTTAATAAAAATAGCAAAGCGCTACAGCCAACAAAAGTTTGGCAGTTCTTGTAAGAGGCAAAGTACAAAATTACTTTCTGTGAGACGAATTTCATTCGTTATTTTGTTTTTTTTTGTTACCCCATCTAAAATACGAGTGTATACACAATATCTGCGAACGACAGTAGTGAATTGTGTTCACAAGTATCCTGTATCTGAAAGGATTTATTTTTTAGAAAAAAAAGGAGAGCGTAGAATATAGAAATGTAATATTGAAATCTAAAAAAGAAGAAAACTTTTACATTGTGTACAGTTTGCAAAGCAAAGGGCAAACAAGGAGAGTTTTTAACAATCAGTTACTGATTTACGATTTGTTTCTGGTTTTTTGAGAAAAAAAAAATATGTTTCGTTCATTTCAAAAATTAAATAAACGAGTCGTCCATTTTGAAACCTCCATATTCTCTTTCACCAAGAAGTATGCAATGGATTGTGCAATCACTCATACCCAAGGTGCAAGGCTAAAACAGGATCAAAAAGGACGCTAAGAAGTACGAGGATTAAAACCGAAAAAATTTGGTGATAGCAAGTTCCGACTAAATTCTAGTGCCGAGATGTTCTGGTAAATTTTGTTTTTCTGCAGCTTGGTCCGGGCTCTTTTCGAAACCTTTTTCGCCCCAATATTGCTGTCGCTAGCCTACTCTATCCATCTTCTAACACTGGAAGCTGCATCAATCAAGAGCTGTATAACACAACCACTTTAACTGGAGACGTCCACCTTACAGACAGCCTATTACAGCCAGGTTTCCCATCAAGCAATTTTACAGGAAATCTCTGTACTTGTGTATTCTCAACTCAGCCCAGTCACCTAAGACGGCTTTTCTTGAGGAACATGACCAGATCTGGGCTAGTTTGAACGGGATATTTTTTTGGCCATTTTTCGTCACTCGGCTAAATAATCTTTCTTTTCCTAAAATCTTAGAAATTTTTCATTTTCTAAAAGGAAAGGTCCACATCTTGGTCTTCCGTGACAATACATCCTCTGCCAGAAGCCATCTATAATTTATTTTCAGGATTTCTTTCTCTTAGACTACGGAGAGGAAAACTTCATATACATCAAAGCGACAATAGCTAATTTTGAACCGCCCAAAATATATTCTTTTTAAAGCTGCACAAAGAAATTCCTCCCAACTAAGAAGGTCTACAACGGGAAACCAGCCACTCCGAAGGGAAACTGCTTTATCTTTAGTTTTCCTCAATGGAGCCTACTGGTGATGAACAGTGTTATCTGTAACGAGAGAATATCTCATGTGGAGTTGTTAGAGTACAAAGAAGGGTTCTGCGATGACCTCATCAGATGATCAATAAAAATGAAAATGCAAATTAATAAAAATGAATAATCAGCAGGTATAACAGCGCGCTCCTGGTATGGCCACAGAAGTTGAGGAAAACTTCTGGAAACAGAGGTGGGTAACAGAGGTACATTTTCCAATAAGTATAGCGAGCGAAATTAAGCGCGCCAGTCAAGGAATTGTAACAAAAATTAAAGTAAATTTCGGAAAATTAAGCTCTGCAGACCGCGAAGCACTTTAAATAATAATACAGCGGTTTAAGGCGCCTAAGAACGCATCAATAGATAAACCCCAAAGAATAATAATAATTCAGCAGAAATTGAAGGCCTCAGAACGTATATAGCAAATTCAACTCTTGAGTACTCAATACCGAGAGACAAGAGAACTCCTCCAACACTTAGCCGAGGTCTACGGGAGTTAAATAGAAAAGAAAAAAGGAAAATGATCCAAGTCCAAAGTTGGGAACGATCCAGTTAACTTTCACTTCGTTAAAAGATATGAAACATAGCACCCACTCATTAGACTGCTAAGTGACTGCTATAAACTTCTAATAAATTAGTTTAACAAAGAGTTTATCGCCATAGAAGGGTTAGCACCAAGTTACAGATGAAACAATAAAAAAACTGGGTGTAAATTTTTTTGAGATAATGTTCAATTAAGTTACTTATTAACCAGTTAAGCGTGGAATTTAATTTTAAAAAACCCCGCCACAGTGTGCAGAATTAAAATCAGACAATGATACGCAGTCTACACGTCGAAAGCAGGGCAAAACAACCAAAAGTTTACAACGTCGTAGTAGTCACTGAAAACACTTTCTGCAATCTCTGGAGCTTGAGATTACAGAGGAGCATTTTGCACCGCTTCACTTTATGTATTGCTCTAGTTAACTAGGGACGCCAGAGATTTTACAAGGAAGAAAAAGAGCTTTGAATTCTGTGCAAAATGGAGAAAATCAAGTGGCGAGGTCTGAACCTCTATCTAAGGTAAAAACGGCATTGCACAAGGGTTGAGAGCTTCTATTTGTGTGCGTAATTCCCAATCTCTAATGCGGAGACCAAACATGTACCAACCACTTATCATTTGGCTGACTCCCACCGCAGTTCTATTGGTAAGATAAAGGAAACATCTCCACCAAATAATATTCTTATTGTATTTTATTAAAATTTCGAGTTTTTATAGTTAATGGCAATTTTATATTTTTCACAGTATACACGTCGAACGCACCGTAATAGAGATTTGGTTTGACGTGTATACACTTTAAGCACGCTTAACTGGTTAAGTGTGCAAGGTATTTATTGTAGCACTCAAATTAACGCGAGAGGAAAACGTTCAAAATGAGAAAATTCTTTGAATTTTAACCGTCGTAACGCACTTATGTCCTTATATCCCTGACCGGTTCCTGAAATTCAACCATCACTTTATTGGGGAGATTTTGTCTTCACTTATGCTACCTTCAACAACACACACTTGGTGACTAGTTAATTACAGTACAACCTCGATTAACCGGCCCTCGGTTAACCGGGATTCGGATTAACCGGGATCATGTTGAGTGTTCCATAAGAACACCCGGATCGACGCCGAAACAAAAGTTAATTTTCGGTGGCGAGAGGAAAAATGTTTTGTCTTCCGATGTAACATAATTGTAGGCGTGGCAGCCTACTCTTTTATACCTGATTTTCTTGAAGAGTCATTATGTATGTAAAAACCCAAAATATGGTGCAATTAGTACTGAATTTCTTGGGATTTACCACGGTCTTACAAAAGACCATGGGATTTACGTGTCGTAAATGGTTGATTTTTCAACTTCACGGTTATATGTAATATTTTTATGGATATTACCGGCATATTTTAATCTTCCCAGAGAATACGGTGTATTCGGTTTAACCAGGATTTCAGTTTTCCGGGATGGATATAGCCGTAGGACAGCCCAGTTAATCGAGGTTGTGATGTATTGTTATTTGTGTGTTTTTTAAAAATAATTTAAGGTGCGTCAACATTAGAGCCAGGAGCTTTTAACAGTGCAATGCCCTTGTCCTCCAGTGACAGACAACACTTTCGCATCACAATGAGCTGAAAGAAGCTCCTAGAAAGAGAAAATCTAAGAGCCAGCAGCTTGGATTTGAACCCATGACCACTGCATCTTGAAATCTACGCAAACCACTTAGCTAATCCCTTCCATTTATTAGTATTAATTTTTGTTTAAATTATAGTTTGAAATTTCATTTTACAAAATTAACCATAGTGAAATTCATGTCTAATCTAATAAAGATAGATCAAGCATCTTTGGCGGCTTGTTACTTCATCATTTCACAGATTCGTTTGAATTGAATAACTATTTTTTTGTTAAAAAAAAATCTGACATTTGCTCCGGGTCAAAATAAACTAGTAAAACTGATAAGAATCGAGATCTTGTCTTCTTCGCTGAGAATATCTCTGCCAACAACAAAACTCCTGGAACCTCATAACTGATCACTATTTAGTCACTCGTGATCTTCCATAAATAATGAAAAAACAAAAGCAAGCAATATGCTGTTTGAAAATAAAATATACCAGTTTGATTAGAAGTAAAAGAGAGCAATAAAAACAAAAAAAATTTTATACCGTCAAGAGATAGCAATCATCAGTTCCATTGTCCACGAAGTAAAGATGAATTGGACAGATATAAATACAAAGTGAGACCTCTTTTCTATTATCCTTAAAAAAAGAAGAAGAGTTCAAAGAACCTGAATGGAGGAATGGAAAAAGAAAAGTTAAATATATTCATTTAAATTAAAAGTATGGCGAGCTGCTTCGAGGAAGAAACTAACACAAGAGTTGGTAAAAACTTCTTGAAGAAAAAAAACTTTTTAATACTTCAATTTATCTTGCCCTGAGAAGCGAGGAGACGAAGCGAAGGATCGGTGTAATTTTTAATAGAAAACCTTACCGTCAAGGAGAAAAACATCAATCTACAAAGCAACTTTAGGTACAGCTGCTGAAATTAGATTTGTTTAGAGGAGAAAAGAGAAAAAAAAGATGCTGAAATTCTTAGAAACTGCTCTAATTAATATTCTCATTCTTTTTGCAAGAAAAAGTATTGCAAATCGTGCAGAATTGCGAATTTTTTGAGTTTTGACAAGAGGAGCTTAGAGGTGGGTGCTCTGATCTCAAAAAAGTGGTTCTCCCTCCCCCCACAAAACGGTCTGGGAAGAAGTAACACGGTCAGTCTGACACAAAAAACATCAAAATGGAGTTACGAGTTCAATTTAAATATTTTGTTAAGAATACCTACAGGTAGTAGTGTAATGTTTTGCTACAATTCAAACAACCCTAGTAATGGGGCCCCATTATTGGAATCGATTTATCGCTTTTATTTTCTCAAAGTTGACTTCAACGATTTTTTTTGAAATATTTATAACGAATAATGAATAACTTATTTATCCTTTTAATGAAATTTACACCTGTAGCTACAGGGTACAGTAAGTAAATGTGAGAAGTGTAAAAGTAAACAGCGTGGCAGACGTGAATGCGGTCATCCAGTGATGGCCGCCATTTGTCACCCAGTTGGTCACGGGGCTAACGGCGCCTCAGCCGTCTTCGAGGATTGGAGGGTAGCGAAGTTGAAGACAAGTTTGCAGCTAAAGGGTTAGAGGGTGAAATGAGAGTTTTTGATGAAAATTTTTATATCGGATTTTGGCAAGTTCGGAGATCGAATGGAATTTGGAGATCTGTATGGATTGTGTGTGGTTGCTAACATAGAATGGAGCGTCTACTATGCGGCGGAGTATTTTGGATTGGAGAGTTTGCAGTCTATTGATGTTGGATTTTTTAGCTGTTCCTTAAAGTTCAAGTCCTTAAGTCCATATTGGAGTGAGAAGAGCACCAATAGATATAGAGTCGTCGTTTGTTCTGTAGTGAGAGTTTTGAGCGTTAGTCGAGTAGTCTGGCTAGAAGTTTGTATCGTTTGTTTACTTGGAGTCTAAAAATGAATTTAAATTCGTCATTAATAACTAATAAAAGCAGTAGAATTAGAACAGTCCAACCAGATGTAATCAAACGAAAGAAGAACGATTTTACGAAGAAAACAAAAGTGAATTACGTTGGAGGCGTCATGCATTTGGAACTGGTTTGAGTCGTCAGGACTCAAAAATTCCCCTTTGATTAACTGGGAAAAAATGCTACTTTTTCAAAAATAAATTTAAATGGCCTGACAAGTAGCATTCTAAAACGTTCTAAATAATCTTAAGATTTGAATTCTAGGCTTTTCCTAATACCACTGCTTAAGACTAGTGAAAAGAAAATCATAAATCTGAAAGAGGTAGATTTGATTTGGTTTTGTCTACAAAGATAGGCGACACGGGTAGCCGAGCGGTTAAGAGGCGAGACCTATAAAGCTAATATGTATTGTGATTTTGGTTCGATTCCCGGTCTTTAGGCCTTGGATTTTATTTAATGGTTAATAAAAGAAATGCTAGTCACCTCCGTCCACGACACCTAATTTGGTAGTTGGACGTTAAGCCCCGCCTGATAAGAATAAGTAATTACTTTTACAAAGATAGACACAAGTTACTGAAATAATGGGCAAATAATTCGAGAATTTAAGTAACTTAATCCTTAAGATAGCGGCATCTTTGAAGTAATTGTGTATAAATTGAAAACTTTGTACTTTCCACTAAGGTGCAAAGCTTTAAGTATCACAATTCTTATTTTATCCACACCAGCTCTTAGTGGCAAATCCAGTCTACAGTTTGACCATGAGATGAAAGCACCGGATCTACTTACTGAACAGAGAAAAGTGTAAGCATGCTGAGGTTTGTAGGATAAAGAAAATTTCTCCGCAAAATATACAGTAAAGAAAATTTATATTGAATCCGATGCGATATGGTAGATATTATGGAGATTCCAGGCTGCCGGATATAGAGGCAGAAAATAAAAACAAACCAAAAGATAGATTTCCAGACCGCAGATTTGGCAAACGCCCAAGTGAAATTCCTCTGGGTGACTTTAAATAACAAGCTAACAACGTTTAGGAGCTCAATTATAACTTAAAAAAGAATGCTCTTCCTTCTCAGGAAATTCAAGGCAAGAGATCCATCCTGATTTACCTAGCTCACTTCTTGTATACCCTCGTTTTACACCCTTTCTGGGGCTAAAAACGTACAAACAATTTCAGGTATAGAAACAAGAGAACCAGCAGTACACCTGTGCTCCAACATCTTTGGAAACTGAGTGAACAGTCTGCTACGTAGTGGTAACATCCGCCACTTACAAACCATTCACAAACTTCAGGTACTATCAATATCCAATACCCTATAACCTAGTAACAAATACCATTCACAGCTACACAAGGATTTCCTTTTAACTTTGTCAATAAATTACCCGGAAAAAAAAATCCTAAAATAGAAATAAAAAATAAGGCTGATGAATATACCGTTAACTAAAAAAAGACGTTCTTCACGCACCATCTAACGTTTTATGACAATAAAGAAATTTTACTTGAAATATAAAGAAAAGTAGATTAAGATTACTGGGTCACTAGAGCGAATGTCCGATGAAAGACTGCCTCCGCAAAAAAAAAAGTGCAGCAAGCAAAAAAAAGGTTAAGTGGTGAAGAGGACAATCACAGCCTTATGTGGTTGGAAGTTGTCGAAGGACGGAGATTAGAAGATGGAACCCACCGCTAGGTTCAAGGTCGTGTAGAATAGAGCCTAGGGCCCCAGTTGTGGACTTCAGCGCTAGTAGGAAGGTATGTACATCTTTTGTTTCAGCTATGAGAACTTCAGTAGACGCAATAATGAGGAACTGATAGAATGTACATCGACTGGCACCAGAGGAGCGCCTTTCATAAGCCACTTATCTTGCCACGTCCAACAAAGATTCATTACCACCTTCCACTTGGGATACCTCAGCAAGTTTCATTCCAAACTAGCCCGCTTAATGAGCCAGCAACGTGCCTGGAGGGTTGCCACACACCAGGGGATAATGAATGGATGTCAAACACTGTTTAGCTTTATTTGGCCCTAGAAACTAGGTCATCTTCAGGGCTAATTTACTGTTCATCATTTTCGGTGAACTTTTCACAACAAAATCTAAATAAGCGTAAGCACAAACATGATTATTTACTTATTTATTTTGCATCTGTAATCAATGTAGTACAAGCAAAAGAGATGTGAGATAAGGAATTTGAGGGAATTCCCCAGCCCCTTCTACCCACAGGCGTAGATGCGCATGTGTATAGAATGAATGACGACCATTCAGTAACTGAAATCACGTTGCCAACTTACGACAAATGAATTTAAAGTTATAAAAAATAAAAATAAATTAAACTAATACACTTTAGGTTTTTAAACACGACTGTCTTCTTGTGAATACTAAATAGATTGGAAAGAATTACTTTCATTAATTTTCATCAACTGACAAACAAATAAGATGACATAATTTTAATCTACGGAGAATCTAAGGATGTATGACGTAAAAGGAGACCAGTTAAGTGTGCGCGTGTGTATGTTACAAAGAGAGAGAGAGAGAGACCACACAAGACAATGAACAAAGAGAGGGGACGACCTACGAGGAGAAGGGAGGAGATGATGCCCTTTATGTCTGCAAATGTTCGCATCTCTGCACAATTATCAGCCTTGTCTTTCCCTTCTACACATATTACACTAATTACCCCACTTCCTTCATTTATATACTACGGACAGAATAAAGTTCTAATTTCATATACATATTACATTAGAGACGAAAGCAACACTAAAAGAATGGGGAAAAATAAAGACAATGAAAAAATAAAGACAATTTGACATTGTATCTAACAGTAAACTTGTCTAAACTTTCGACATAATACACCAAATATTAAGTGAAGGTTTGGGGGGTACACTAAACTTAAGAACAATAATAAACAGAATTTAGTTCGAGACTACTGAACTCTAGCGACAGAAATACCAACTTTATTTTATCCAGTGAATTTAACCTAATTTATTTGATTAATTGCCAAGCCAAGAGCTCATTAATACGCTGCTATTTTTTTTTTTTTTTTAAGAAATATTATTTATGCTTGGAAAATGGGGAAAATATTAATTTTTAGTTGTGGGAAAATGGGTGGGGGATACTTTTCCTTCTGAATAATGAGTAGGGTTTTATTCTAAGTGGAATATAGTGCACGATATTCTGGCTCATGGTCAAATTAGCTGGGGAAATTCAAATTAAAAAAAAGATATATTCTTTTCAAGTACAAACAATAAATATTACAAAGGTGTCTCATAAGGTCATAGAATAAGAAAGGGACGTTGAGCGAAGGATAAAACAACAGTAGGGTTAGGTTCCACCTTTTTTGGGGGGGTAACTAAAAGAGGCAGAAACTAAGGACAACTTTAGGCTAATTTAGTCGTTTTAAACACAAAGCTTTCAGGCAATGGGGCCTAGGATTATCTTCAGGGCTTCATCGACGGTTTGGCGGCCCTGAACATGTGATTAAATAAATTACGAATAAACTGATTTGGAAACTCGCCTCCGAATAGGGAAGGGATTAGCTATGCGGTTAGCGTATTGGATTCCCACGCGGAGGTCCCGGGTTCGAATCCAGCTGCTGACCCTTAGATTTTCTCTTCCTAGGAGCTTCTTACAGCTCACTGTCCGGTGATGGACAGTGTTGTCTGTAACGAGAGAACACTGTCCGGAGGGCGGCAATGCACTGAAAAAAGCTCCAGGCGCCAATAACCTTAGATGTTGACGCGCCTTAAATCCAAAAAAAAAAAATCACCTTCGAATGATTGCACTCATTAATTTAACAATAAGATTTGCGCAAGGAACTGCTTTAGCTGTTTAATGGATTAAAGATTTCTATAATAGGAGGATAAATTCAGTACCCCGGAGGTGCAAAACACTAAGTCCATTTTTTCAAAAAAAAAATTTGTAATCTTTCTAATACAAAATTATTATTATGTATTATACAACCATCTGTTAACGCGCATCTATGTTACTTATATAAAGGAGGGTTTGCCCTATATTTTAAAGAAAATTTGAGAATTTTATCTTTTGTAGAAAAAGAGAAAAAAATTGTCAAAGTTGGGTGTTTTTCAACGTTACGCTTTTTCTTGCAGTTTTTGACGATCAACCCTTATACAACTGTCCTACCAGACAGTTTTAATTATTAAGGAACGGATTTTTATGTATTTAAAAATGCCAAATATTTAATTAAAATATGCATTTATTTTCGTCAATTATGTGGAAAATATGTGATTTTCTTAAAATATTTCCTGGAATATTTAAGTAAAATGGACATTTTTTTTTATGAAAATGGAATTTTTTGGGTGGGGGGCAAGTTATAATGATTTATACAACAAAGAACATTTTTACTATTTATAAAAAGATGTGTTAAATTTTCAATTTTGAAAACTTCACTCTTCGAAATTGTTGGCAACCACATGAAATCTTTATAGATATCTTCCAGGTAGTTTTTCCGCAGAGTGCTCTCGTCAGGCATTTTTTTCCCAATATAGGTCTCTAAGAATCCTTTGAAATGAGGATTTTTAAGTTTGTGGAAAGGGATATCTGCTCTAACCAAAGCCCGACACAGATCTGTACTCAGAGTAGACTTACTTGATGATGGAGAGAGATGTAAGGAAGGCTTGTCCTAACGTCCTCTCTTTCTTTCTGTTTTTATTCTCTATGTGCGATCCGGTGGCAATATGTTGGGTGACTTGGGAACGTTGAGAGCAAGAAACGCGCTTTTCACAAGCTGTGCAGTACAAAATGTCTCCATCACTTTGAAAAATTTCTGCTGGAAACTCGCGAAGATATTTAGCAATCAGTTGTTTGTTTGAGGCCGATGTTCGTCGCATTTCACCCAAAAAAGAATACACTAAGTGACCGAACGAAATGAATTGGACACTTCAACGAACGAGCTGAAAGAACAGACAACGTCAGACAATTTCAAAGAACTAACAAGTGCCCGTCACTGTTTAGCAGCATTCTGTGTAAATTACAATAATCATTGTACCCACTGTGATCCACAGTTCCTGTCAACCACCTCCCAATTATGAAAATATGCCCAAAATGAAAAATATGTACATATTTTGATTAAATATGTAGAAATATTTATTTATTTTAATCAAATATGTATAAATATGCGATAACATCCAAATATGTGGAAATATGTGAAATAAAAGTAGACTCAAACGGCTTAAAAAGTGTCAGTATGAATACTTCTAGTTGAAAAACGTCTGTAAATTGCCTAGAAAAATATATGTAAATACATACGAATCCGTTCCCTACTTATTATCCACCAAAGATTTAAGCAAAATAACTCCCCCATGGGCTTATAAGTAAGAAAAAACTCTTTCATTTGCTCTCCTGTAAAAAATTTAAAATGTGACACAGTGTTTACCTCCGGGGTACTTACTGAATTAAGAAATTATTTTTCTGTAAAATTTAGGTAACTGATCTGGTGTTACTAATATAAGAGTAATCAATCCTAAGCCTAATTAGGGTTTAGTGGTGATTGATTAAATGTATTAGTTTGTTTTCAAGAGCATTAATACAAAAAATATTTGGAAGGAAGTACTTTACTTCCTTCTGTAATACCCAATTAACCGATAACAAATATGAAATTATGTTATCTCTCTGTCTAAAAAATGCAAACGCAAAAGAATACAGTGACTTTTGTGATTTTAAATTCAGCATTTTTGTCAAATTATTTTGTAACAAACGAGATAAAGAGAAGAATGGAATATTTATTAATGCCCTGGGAATAGATCCCAGGGGACAAATTTATATATTATCAAAAAAAAAAAACGAACTAATGCTGTTTATATTGACAAAAAACTGTAATTTAAAAAACAAATTAAAATTTGAAATCAGAGGCTTCCGGCAACTGAAAAGACTAACTAGACAACAGATCAAAACTTACTCTGGGCAACAAAAGACTTATATATGTAAGTATATTAAAGCCAGTCTGGGCTTATGGCATCGAACTGTGGGGTTCAACCAAACGCTCAAATCTACAAAGGATCCAGTTCTTGCAGTCTAAAATTCTTTGAACTATAGTAAACGCTCCTTTCTACGTCACCAATCAAACCATTCACACAGACTAAAAAATTCCTTAAATTCACACAAGTTGCTGAAAACACGTTACAGAAAATTCTATCAACATTCAATCACTTCACAATTCACTTTACAATGTTTGTAAAAAAATCTATCTTCCAGAACATTTCCAGACAACACTTCTAGGACAGTCTTAAAAGACAGTAGCTTTGCGAACTCCTCTCTGATGAAGAGAGGCTATAGATAGTGAAATGTTATTGGAGTATACCGCTGGGTAACGTCTCCACTCGTGAGTGTTATAAGTTGTTTATTATTATCATTGTCCCTTATAACGCAATAAAATGCGATGATTGTAACTAAATAAACGATTAAAATTCAAGAATGCTGAAAATAATAAATGCTCAACATACAGTTTCTTTTTTAAACATTCCAAATTTTAGAAAATCTTATTTTTAAAAGGAAGTTAGTTTCTGAATCTACTGGCCGCAACATAAGTAGTTTGGTATTCGAGATACTGGTATTACTAATTCAGACAAGGTTTATTCTTGTCAGTAGCGTTCTAATTCTAGACTTGTTAACTGAGTAACCCCAGCAGGCTACGAGGGGTGTTAAGGAAACACCAGAACAGTATGCCTAAAGAAATGACCCTATTTTTCACAATTCAACCATCGAAAGAGATAAAGATGAAGATTAATATGTGCACATATCCTGACATTAAATATAATTCTAATGCAAGAATTTAAGAAAATTCTGTTCAGCAGTTACCAGAAGCAGCAGCAGTCTAAGAAAAAGGAATACGGAATAAAAAAATCATAACCAAATTATTGGCAGAATTAAGGCAAGGTTTGATAATATATTGTGCTCTAAATGGGGTAAAGTAAATTGTCAAAGTTAATTCCAATAACAATAATAAAGAAGAGTATACTGGTGCCTTATCCGCAGAAATATATTATCTTAGATGATTAATTAGTCCAAGAAGATATAGAATTAACATCCTGCCGATAAAGTTGCAGGAGCACAGCGATAGATGATAGATGAGGGAAGTTATCTGCGTACGAGGGTCGTTTGAAAAGTCCGTGCAAAGTCAGAGAGATAGCACTACTGGCGCGTATCGAGGTTATGTTTAGTTAGTAGCATCTCTTGGAAGAACACACACCAAGTTTCAGCTAGATCGGTCTATTTCTTTGTGTTTGGCATTCGTTTGAATCGAGGAAGTCGAGTGATTTTCAAAAAATGGACGAAAAAGAATTTCGTGTGTTGATTAAACACTACTTTATGGAAGGCAAAACGCCTCAGGAGACTAAAGAGAAGCTTGATAAACATTATGGTGACTCTGCACCTTCGATTAGAACAGTTTATAAGTGGTTTCAAAATTTTCGGAGTGGCCATATGGGCACAAGTGACGCTGAACGTTCTGGACGCCCTGTTGAGGTTACTACTCCAGAAATCATTGATAAAATCCATGATATGGTGATGGATGACAGAAGAGTGAAGGTGCGTGAGATTGCTAGCGCTGTGGGCATCTCGAATGAACGGGTACATAATATTTTGCATCAACATTTGGACATGACAAAGCTATCCGCAAGATGGGTGCCGCGATTGCTCACGCTTGACCAAAAACGAAATCGTGTGAAGTGTTGCAAGGACGGTTTGCAGCTGTTCCAGAAGAATCCGCAGGACTTTAAGCGTCATTTCGTCACTGTGGATGAATCATGGATACATCACTACACTCCTGAGACCAAAGAACAATCTAAACAATGGGTTACCAAGGGGGAATCTGCGCCAAAAAAGGCGAAGACCGTTCCTTCGGCCGGAAAGATTATGGCGACTGTCTTTTGGGATTCGCAAGGAATAATCCTCATCGACTATCTGGAAAAGGGTAAAACTATTACAGGTGCATATTATTCATCGTTATTGGACCGTTTGAAAACCGAGCTGCAAGAAAAACGCCCACGATTGGCCCACAAAAAAATCCTTTTCCATCACAACGCACCAGCTCACACCTCAGCAGTTGTGGTCGCAAAATTAATGGAAATAGGGTTCCAACTCGTTTCACATCCCCCCCTATTCTCCAGACTTGGCTCCCTCGGACTACTATTTGTCGCTCAGTATGAAGAAATGGCTGGCGGGAAAAAGATTTTATTCAAACGAGGAGGTGATTACAGAAACGAATGGCTATTTTTCAGACTTGGACAAATCCTATTATTCGGAAGGGATCAACAAACTAGAGCAGCGTTGGACGAAGTGTATAAGCCTAAAAGGAGACTATGTTGAAAAATAAAAAAGGTTTACCCCAAAAAATTAAGTAGTTTTTTTTTTGCACGGACTTTTCAAACGACCCACAACCCATTTATTAGTGACAGTTCCCTCAAACCATGGTTGTCTAGGTAACTGATCTGCCATAGTTTTATAGAATCTACCTTTATCACCATTATTGTAATCTGTCTGCCATTTTTGTAGTGCTGCTTTTGCAATTATACCCTTGATATCGGTGTGTGGTAATTTATAATTAGCCATTTCCCCACTATTGGTGGCTTCCTTTGCAAGTGTATCAACAATTTCATTCTCTTTTATACCACAATGACCTCTTACCCACAAAAAATTAATGCAGACTCCCTTCTCTTTTAAAGTGGCAATAGTTTCTACAATCTCTGCGATAATGTGATTCATTCCTGCAGACTGGTTGTGTATATGTGATAATTTACACAACGCACTCTGGCTGTCACTAATAATGGTATATTTTTCTCCGACAACGAATAAATATATTTTAAAGCCGTTAAAATAGCAATTAGCTCCGCTGTATAGATGGACGCCTCATCTTCTAATTTAATTATCGTAAAATAGTTCCGAACCGGATCATACACAGCACTTCCGACTTTATTATTGATTTTGGACCCATCTGTAAACCATCTCTTATAAGAGGAAAATCAAAAGAAATAGGTTTGAGGTGTCCCCTAATTTCGTATAAGGGTTGATCGTCAAAAACTGCACTGTAAAAAGTGTAACGTTGAAAAACACCCAACTTTAACAATTTTTTCCTCTTTTTCTATAAAAGATAAAATTCCCAAATTTCCTTAAAAATATAGGGCAAATCCTACTTTATTACTGTAATTTTTTTTTGCAACACAGACCTTATACATATATCTCGAGAAAAAAGTTGCTTAAAATGTGCCAAAACGGCTTTTTCAAAAATTGTTCTTGTTCTTCTTCTTGTTACCTTTTTTTGTAAAACAGCGTAGCGCCTAAACGCGCGAACCAATTTTCATGAATGAGATTCTACACAGGAAGGACCAAAAAATAAAATTAATCACGTCCATTTTAAGTGAGATGTGAGCTGTATAAAACGCAAAATTCCCAAAACCCCTTAGCATAGTTGCAGCTGCTGTCGCTTGTGTGAACAAATACAACCTTCAGATAATAAATTCACCCTTCCCAATTTGGTCGCTTTATCCCAAACTCTCAATGGAAAGCTTAAACTTAATGATACGGTAGACTAAAACTGGTTAATTCCCATATGATATATAAAGTGTAACGTTGTTGATCAGGTGGGTACTACTTTATTGGCAAATAGTTTGAACACAAAACGACAAATGACATCTGGTCCAGGATAACAAATAATTCGCTAGCGAGCAGTGTGCTTGAACTCCAAAAAAAATTGCATAAACACACACAGGATAAAGCGATAAATCGATTCAGCCATATCCAGTTTGTATTACCTATTTTACTAATTGGACTAAATCGACCAAAACAAATTATTGGTGAAGTTACAAGCTCTGTTTTATACATAGAGAGGGCGAGGTAGTACAATCCCATTGCAATTCATTATAGCAAGATTCATTGGAGACTGCCATAAATACAGGAATTACTGTGTCCCACCTATTCGGTATCCATGGCAATAAAATAGATTGTGGAGAACAGTAAACGTGTATTACCATCGTCCAAACAGGTAACTTAAATTCATTATAGGCGATAAGTTAGGATACTAACTAATTAGCTGCTAGTAAAACCGCTAGGCTGTTATGTGATGTCCAAAACACAGGCCGACAATCCAATCGCATGTGTGCAGGCAGGCAGATAGGAAAATAAATTTACGAGCCCATTACAGCTAGAGATTTTGTATTCTACAACTTGTGGACAACTACAAGCTTTAAGCTGGCTAGAATGTACTTTGCGGTCTATTATTGCGGTCAGTGTCAACAGCAACAAGGAACCTTACCGCAATGAACTGATTATCAAATCTATACTTCGTAAAAAAAGTAAAGTAATCGCCTATTTTTTCAGGCGGGGCTTAACATCCAACTACCAATTAGGTGTCGGTGGACGGAGGCGACTAGCAAATATACTTGACTGTAAATTTCTTTTCTTAACCATTAAATAAAATCCAAGGCCAAGACCGGGAATCGAACCCAATACCACAATGCATATTAGCTTTGCAGGTCTCGCCTCTTAACCCGCTCGGCTACAGTGGCGCCTATATTTATCAATATTAGATTGGTTTAATGTGAATTACAATAGAGGATCTTTTCTAAAAATTTGGTTCAAATAATTCTGGTGAAAACTAAAAATCAAAAATCGCTCGATTAAAAACACATTCTCTGCCCAAAAGTGCCCAAATTTGGTAGTAATCTGCATAACAGGGAAAGGAGACGCGTACAAGATACAAATAAATATCCGTACAATCTAAAATGGTGGTCATTTATACATTTGGTAAAATTCTTTTTCTTTTTTTTTAAACTTAAGCATAAATAATTGACCCGTATAATAATTACACTTGTAATTCTAAAAGCAACAATTTATTAGTAACAATCAACGATAATGCCAGGCGGTGGTTTTTTAAAATAATTTTAATTATCGCATTAATATTTCATATTTATCACTATTACTACGTTATTTTGAATTTGTAATTGGTATGTATTTTATTATTATTATTATTATTATTACATAATTACAATTTTTTTTTTCTCGGACAGCTAATTATAATTATTTCTTTTTGCGTTTATTTGTGCTACAATCAGCGCTGTAAGTAACAACGATAACAGTAACAAATTGTGGCAAACGAATCGATTGTGGTAACACTCCAAATCATTAGAATGTTAGTCACTCTCTTCACTTCACGAGGCCACTGTCTTTTAAGGCGTCTTGTCCGGATTTTGTCAGGAAGAGTTCTAGAAGAAAGATTTTGAGCTAGAGGATGTAATTTGAGATTGCAGGCTGAAGTGGAGTTTTCTGTATAGTGTTTTGGCAAATTCGGTGATAAAAAGAATGTTAATGACTATATAGTCAGGTTGGAGACATAAAATAAGAGCGTTTACAATTGTTCGAAGTATTTTAGATTGAAGGGGATTAAATCCATTGGAGATTGGAGCGTTTGGTTGAACCCTACAGCTTTATTCCATACTCCCAGATGGGTTTCAAAATATTAGTATAAATCAGACTTTTGTTGTCTAAGAGACAGATTAGATCTATCGTCTAAAAGTCTTTTAAGTAGTCGATAGCGTCTGTTTAGTTCTGTTCTTTTCAGTCTAGTGTGGGGGTTCTAAGAAAGTCTTCGGTTAAAATAAAGCCCAAGGTAGCGGGACAACATTCACTACTGGTAGAGGTGTTAGATTATAGAAGACTGGAGCTTATTATAATTATTTTCTTTTATCTAAATATTTAGTTGTCCTTAAAGAAGAAATAAAAACCATCTTTATAATAAATACTCAAACACGATCAGGTAGAGAGAGGTTCAGGAATAGGAAACATAAAAATTCATAAGATAGGCGATTACTAACTTGAACTCTTCGAAATGTTGACTTTAGAGAGACCATCAGTAAACAGAGGACTTACCGAAGTTGAGAACGAGAGTTAAAAAGCGATTCTAAAGTTCCGAGTAGTGGCTCGAAGAGGATCATGGGTGAGGAGCTGCAAAATCTTGGCCCGAAAAATCAAACAAGTCTTGAGAAGAACTTGATGAACCAAATGAAGGAGTTAATGAGTCACGTGTACTATGAATACCATCGAACAATGTTCCAACCATAATTTTAAGCCATAGTTTGGTTTATTTATCTCATTTCATTTTTTTTACACTGTAATTTATGGCGAATCACAGTAGGTTTTTGTCGCCCAGAGCTTGTTCAGTTAACTGCCGACCTCCAGATAGTATTCTCTCGTTACAGAATCACTGTCCATCACTACGGTAGAGTAAATCTAAGGGTACGTTCACAACGGACCTGTGAGCATAGATGATAACGGAGATGATAGCAGTGATGCATCAGCGCTTATAGAATAACCTAGTACATTCTTATGTGAGCGTGCACAACGAAGCTTCGACTAGTGACTCATACTCGCTGGTATAAACGAGCATAGATGATAGAATTGAATTTTTCATTTTTCTGCTAGTTGAACTCCAATATCGGAGCTTCAAAATGGAGGTAGAAAAATTAATTAGTGCTTCTTTACTCATTATTTTTGGTTATTATTTTATTATTTACTTTTAAACAATATTTTGTTTTTTAAATCGTGCTTACATTTATTTTTATGTGTATTTATTTGTTTTTCCTCAATATAACCTTACCTCAGAGTTATCACTAGTTTTTCTTCTATAGTTATAGGATTTCCATGACAATTTTTCCTACGTTTTCTTAATTTTGACCTTATTTTTTCTAAAATTTAGTCGAATGTGGGTGGACCCATCCTCACATATTCAAAAAAATGATCCGGATAATTTCTAAGTTCCTTATATAAATAGTGAAATTCGCCCAAAGTACTTCGTTTTTTATTTATGGGATGTACATGATATTTTCTAAAGCGTTTTTTCTTTAAAATATACCATTTCGTTGCTGGTGAACATAAAAACTCTTCTTCACTACTCGACATGTTGCATGTATCACAGCTCCGTTGTGCACACTAATCAGCGATTATATTTTACTCTATCAGTTATCATCTCTGCTATCATCTATACTCACAGCTCCGTTGTAAACGTACCCTAAGGGATATTAGCTGGATTTGAACCCGGGATCTCTGCTAATCCACGCTCGTATTAATTATAATAACCAATCAGAAATAATCTTTCATTTTATTAGGAAGGTTGAAAATTTACTGCTTTTCATGTCTCACCTTGGAAAAAAATTACTGTATACCTCCACTTTGATTTACTAAGCCCTTCCGAGAAAGGAGACACCGATTAAACGCATATATACAATTATGAAATATACATATATGTATTTTATGAAAAGTGGCAGGTATAAACATCCTGGAAAGGTGGGGACATTATATCCGATGCGCATTCTACCTTAATACAAAAAAGGTCACCATGTGAACAAGTTGACAGATGGAAACACGTCCACACATATATTTGCATATAGAACTGAGAATTTTAGACGCCAATATCAGAAACCAAATCATCATTACAAATGGTAATCAATGCAACATCACCACAGTTATAGATTTTGGCCGTAGCTGAGTAAAAGTGTTATCCATCCACCCACAACTCTCCAGATATTTTTATTATTATTACTTTTTGTTTTTGGCATTGGCTTTTACACCAATGAATCATACTTGTTGCCTTTATTATTGCAGATAACGGTGATAAAAATAAAGTATTAAAAACAATAAAGAAGTATTAACATTAAGGGGTTCAATTAGGGAGGAATCGGTCCAGTACAAAAAACAGTAACATTCCATCATTTGCCAACGTTTCCTGGCCCTGAAGAAGGCAATAAATTTGCCCGAAACGTCGGCAAAAAGACGGAGTGTTTTTGGTTTTTTGTTCTGAACCGATTCCTCGCTAATTGAATCCTTAATATAAATTTTGTACAGTCACTAAAAGCTTATACAAATTCATAATGAAGAAGTTTGAAGTAATTGCCTATTTTTTCAGGCAGACTGTACGTCCAGCTAGCGATTAGGTGTTGTGGACGGAGGCGGCGTCTAGCAAACATACTTTACTACAATATTCTCATATTAACCAGTTAAGCGCGTTTGACGTGTATAGACGTCAAACCAAATCTCTATTACAGTGCGTTCGACTTGTATACTCGTTGTGAAAAATATAAAATGGCCATTAACTATAAAAACTCGAAATTTTAATAAAATACAATGAGAACATTATTCGGTGGGATGTTTCCTTTATCTTACCCATAGAACTGCGGTGGGAGTCAGCCAAATGATAAGTGGTTGGTACATGTTTGGTCTCCGCATTAGAGATTAGGAATTACGCACACAAATAGAAGCTCTCAAACCTTGTGCAATGCCCCGTTTTTACCTTAGTTAGAGGTTCAGACCTCAGTACGAGCATGATTTCATTTTGCACAGAATTCAAAAAGCTCTTTTCTTTCTTGTAAAAGCACTTGCGCCCCTAGTTAACTAGAGCAATGCATACGTGAAGCGGTGCAAGATTTTTGAAATGCACAGAATGCTTTGGTAATCTCAAGCCCCCAGAAATTGCAGAAAAAGTCGCTTGCAGTGACTATTACAACGTTGTAAACTTTTGGTTGTTTTGCCCTGCGTACGACTGTGTATACCACGTCATTGTCTGATTTTAATTCTGTATATTTTAACACTGTGGGAGTTTTTAAAATTAAATTCCGCGCTTAACTGGTTAAACGTTAAATAAAATCCCAAGGCCAAGACCGGGGGAATCGAACCTAGTACCACATACGTATTATCTCTGCAGGCCTCGATAAAAAAAGTTTTAATTAATCAATAAGTGTTATGATTTATTATTGTGATATCAATTTTAATGCCTTCTCTAACATATTTTTGGGCAACACTTTAATTTTTTTGAACTTTGGAATGTTGCAAAAACAATGGAAATTCCCAGAAAAAAAGTGATTGAAGATATTATCACAAATGAAATAAGCAATCATTCATTATCTCTTAGGACGACGGCCTATTTAAACAGTATACAAATATTATAAAAAAGTGAGTCTTAAAAGTAATTTAAGAATTAAAAAACAAAAAAATATAAATAAAACAAGAAATAAATTGCTACATTTTATCACACTTGCGCATAATATGAATTAGTTCAAACTCAATATTCTTTTGACTTAATCAACAGCACCGCTCAATTTGCTGGAATATCTAAAAACAAACCTAATCGAAGTAAGTAGCAAAATTACTTAGGGAAACTCCAAAAACAATAGGAAGATACAAAACTATCATTAATACAAAAAGATACAGAGGCGCCACGGTAGCCGAGCGGTTAGAGGCGAGACGTGCAAAGCTAACAGTGTATTGTGGTACTGGGTTCGATTCCCCGGTCTTAGGTCTTAGATTTTATTTAATAGTTAATAAAAGAAATTTACTGTAAAGTATGTTTGCTAGTCGCCTCCGTCCACGGCACCTGATTGGTAGTTAGACGTAAAGCCCCACCTGAAAAGATGGGCGATTACTTTACTTTTACTTTACAAAAAGATACAGAAGAAAACAAGAGACAACTACTACTTTTGAAGTGTAAGAGAAGGTAGCCCAATTATAAATTCACCACCCTGATGAGAGAAAATAATGAAATAATTCTCCCTTTATTGTAGGAATTGCAGAAAATCAGTTGCAGAAATTGCAAATGAAAATCATTTAACCTGCACGTCAGGAACCTCTCTAAGAAACAATACCAATCTCTAAATAAGATCTGTGAAAAATTGCTATCAATTAAAAATCTCATCATCCAACATCCAACCTCAACATCCAAATACCAGTCTTTCTACCTTTGCTGACGGTACTGCAATCTTATCTCCTCATTCCGATCCTCTTATCGCTACACGAACTCTACAAACACATAACAACCACTTACAGGACTGGCTTTTCAAATGGAGAATCAAAACCAACGTTACGAAGTCAAAGTTTATAGTATTTACTCTTAGACGGAAAATCCTACCTCCCATCATCTTGAACCAAACTCCTATACCAACTGTGGACAAAGTACGCTACCTTGGACTGTACCTAGACAAACGGTTGACATGGAATCCCCATACTAGACTGAAAAGACAAGAAACTAACCAACGCTACAAAAACTTCTCGCCAGACTACTTGACAAACGTTCGAAACTTTACCTACATAACAAAAGACTCTTATATCTACTGTTACTGCCACCTATTTGGTCATACGGCATCGAAGTATGGGGGATCGACTAAGCGTTCCAACTCACTGCGCCTCCCAGACATTACAGTCCAAAAAATACTTCGAAAACTTCTTAACGCTCCGTTCTATGTATCTAACCTCACTATCCATAATGACCTCAAAATCCCATTCATTACAGGTTCTTGCTAACACTCGTTTTCTCAAATTTCATTCCTCTACAGCAGCTCATCCTAACCCTCTCATAGAGCACTTCCTCCACATTATCAGGTAATCCTCTAAGGAGATTGAAGAGAAGATGGCCTCGTGATCTTCTCTTATCGTGAGAGCAAAGCACGTTACTGGAGTGACACCACTGGGTGCCTTCTCCACTCATGATTTTATTTTATTTCTTTTTTCTTTTAGCATATTTGCTTGTTGCAACAACTGTTGCAGTGGTAAATTGCAATAAAAAATTTAAAAAAAATGAAAAATCTTATTTTATGTTCATTTATCTAACTCAGATGTAAACTACATTTTCTGGCAATTGCCACTCTGTACATTAATATAACCCGTAATTAGATTTAAAAAATAAAACTGTTTGAGATAATGGACGCAGGTTGAAATTAGTAGCCATTTTTTGTAATCTAATATTTTTAACAGCTAAGATTATAGTTACCTTAAAGAAAAATAGAACATTAGCAGGGAGAATGAATATACTTGAGCAGAGATACTATTAACCATATTATTACTATAAGAGGTTCCAGGAGTGTAGGCGATGTGGAATAGAGGGGAAGGGAATAGTTCAATACTGTTATTTATAGTAATGGCCAGTTCAGTAATCGTTTAAAACATTAGTTTTTATGAGTGGCAAACCGTTCGAAAACGAAAATATACACCAGGCTAAAATAACAAGGTGAATAAAAAATAAACATAAAAGTTTGAAAGGTTAATATCTAATATTCTGATTAAAAAATATAAAAAAAAAAAAGGAATGCTAGGCCAGACCTGATTCAATCTCCAACATTCTTCTTGGCGCGTACGACTACCAAGCTTCCCGCTCTAACATTCACTCACATCTTAATTAGCGCCAAAATTACTTTCAGCTCTTACTAATTTGTATTCATCACATTTCATCATAGCCAAGTATAATTAATTTCAGCAAATGAAATCTCCAAACAAGAGAAATAAGTCTAGATGAGAACTCCAGTTTTAAGTTGAAACGTTTCTCTTACCATTAAATAAACTAGTAGATTAGTTATGCGGCAATTGAGACTGTAATAACTTTTTATCTAATGAAAAAGACCGAGCTGAACAGAAGTTATGGATGCCCAAAAAAGATCCATATCCTTTCTCTGAAATAAGAAAGTAAACAGAAATTAAGTAGCTTACGTTTTTCAGTCGGTGCTTAAGAACCACCAAATTAGATATCGGTGGACGAGAGGCGGAAGTACATATTTTAAAAAAAAAATTAAAACTAGCTCAGGCGGGATTCGAACAGAAATCTCCCGCCTACCTCTACATCTAAATCCGCCCAGACATTACGCAGGAGAAAGATCCTTACTCTGGAGATTTTTCCTCAGAAGTTTGGATGGCGATAGAGTAGCTAACTTGTCAATCCACTCGGAATCCAATCTAATTCTTCCCTTTACTTTTATAAGAAAAAGAATATTGATTTAAACCGGTGATTCCCAACCTGTGGTACCTGTACCACCGGTGGTACGCTAAAAATAATCAATAATGGCGGACATAAAAAATTAAATCATAGAAGTATCATAGATACGTTTTTTCCTATTTTATAAAAATTATTTTAATTAAATATTTCACTTTCTCTGGACAACGAAAGTCTGATTTATACTTCTATTTTGAAACCCATCTGAGCGTATGGAATAGAGCTGTGGGGTTCAACCAAATGCTCCAATCTCCAAAAGATTCAATCTCTAAAGTCTAAAATACTTCGAACTATCGTAAATGCTCCATTTTATGTCTCCCAACCTGACAATACACACATTCCTTTCGTCACACAAGTCGCTAGAAACAAGATACAGAAAACTCCACTTCAGCCTGCAATCTCATATAAATCCTCTAGCTCAAAATCTTTTTTCTAGAACTCTTCCTGACAACTCGGACAAGACATCTTAAAAGACAGTGATCTCCTCTCAAGTGAAGAGAGTGACTAACCATATTAATGTTTTGGAGTGTTATCACTTGGTAACTTCTCCACTCATTTACGAGTACTTCTACTGATCACTGTTATCATTGTTACTTATAGCGCTAACGCGCTGATTGTAGCACAATAAACGCAAAAAAAAAAAAATTAAATATTCTACAGTAAAGTTGTTGTTAATAGGTACATTAATAAGGTTAGTCCGTCTCAAGATATACGAGAAAATAAATATAATAGCACATTAAACAAAATCAAGATTGTCTTTCATGGAGTATTTCCCAAAACCCGATATCACAAATGATAATTGGATTTTAAACCCCCTTCTATAAAGAAAATTTAGGAAAAGCTACATCATTATCGAAAAAGATACAAGAAAATTTAATAGAATTATCATGTGACAGAACTTACGAGGGTCGTTTGAAAAGTCCGTGCAAAGTCAGAGAGATAGCACTACTGGCGCGTATCGAGGTTATGTTTAGTTAGTAGCATCTCTTGGAAGAACACACACCAAGTTTCAGCCAGATCGGTCTATTTCTTTGTGTTTGGCATTCGTTTGAATTCGAGTGATTTTCAAAAAATTGAGTGTTGCAAGGACGGTTTGCAGCTGTTCCAGAAGAATCCGCAGGACTTTAAGCGTCGTTTCGTCACTGTGGATGAAACATGGATACATCACTACACTCCTGAGACCAAAGAACAATCTAAACAATGGGTTACCAAGGGGGAATCTGCGCCAAAAAAAGGCGAAGACCGTTCCTTCGGCCGGAAAGATTATGGCGACTGTCTTTTGGGATTCGCAAGGAATAATCCTCATCGACTATCTGGAAAAGGGTAAAACTATTACAGGTGCATATTATTCATCGTTATTGGACCGTTTGAAAACCGAGCTACAAGAAAAACGCCCACGATTGGCCCACAAAAAAGTCTTTTTCCATCACGACAACGCACCAGCTCACACCTCAGCAGTTGTGGTCGCAAAATTAATGGAAATAGGGTTCCAACTCGTTTCACATCCCCCCTATTCTCCAGACTTGGCTCCCTCGGACTACTATTTGTTCCTCAATATGAAGAAATGGCTGGCGGGAAAAAGATTTTATTCAAACGAGGAGGTGATTGCAGAAACAAATGGCTATTTTTCAGACTTGGACAAATCCTATTATTCGGAAGGGATCAACAAACTAGAGCAGCGTTGGACCAAGTGTATAAGCCTAAAAGGAGACTATGTTGAAAAATAAAAAAGGTTTACCCCAAAAAATTAAGTAGTTTTTATTTTTGCACGGACTTTTCAAACGACCCTCGTACATTGTCTCTCTATACAAATAAAGATGATAATAATAATAAAGTAACACACTCGGAATAACAAATTTCACGAAATACAATCATTTTTACGAAGCGGTACAATTTAGCATGATTTACTGCCAAGTGGTACGCGACCCAAAAAAAAGGTTGGGAAACGCTGATTTAAACAATATTTTTTTTTTTATAAATTACTGAGTTCATCATTCCTAAATTGCTTTTCCATATCTTAACTGGTTTCAAGATTATCTGCATAAGCACTCTAAAAACATTAGTAGATATAATGAAAGATTAGAAACTTTATAAATCTTCATATTTTTTGAAAACAAAATAACTCAGACCCGATTTGAATTTAGTGATTATTACATCGTGATTCACTTAATCAAAACATTCCTTCCTTCAATAAAAATTTTTAAAAAAAAAACAAAGAACTTACAAACAACATATTCTAAAGATAAGTTTTAACCCAGCTAAAAATAATAAAAACCTAGATCTATTATTACCAGAACAAACAACAAGAATATGGTGTACACAACAAGGCCCAGCTGCAAGCCAGGAGAGAATCAGTAGTACAGAAAGTATAAAGGCGTAATACATTCCTGTAAGAGCTGAACTATTATTACTGTGGGATGTCACGCAAAATCAGACGTTCACATTGAAGTAGAGCGGCATCCTTACTGTTCTACTCTGAACACAAAAGGAGCACGCATAAAATATTTTTAAGAATTCAAAGCACGTCCATTTCTATCTCTTTTCGTCCATCTTTTCATATAATATGTACAAATAAAAAGTGTATCTATATGATGTTTTTAATTTGTTTGCAAGATTAAATAAACCCTAAATAATTTCATGTACACAACTAGAACGCTTTATTTACTTGCTAAGAAGCTACAAGGCTTCGAACTAAACCTATTCTGTCCGTAATACATTATTAATGTCGTCATTAAGTTCCTATCAACCAGTGAGACAACTTTCTAAGAATTGGAATAACATTACTTTTTTACAGCATCTTCTAACAACTTCAAAAAAACTTGGTCTCCCTACACTATTTCGAACTATAAGTTTACATAACTACAGCCCAGCCTCTGGCTGTGAGAGAAGATTCTAAATCCTAGGCTGACACATTCAATAACTTTGATTTTAACCATCGTAGCGCGCATGTACCTATAATCCCTAATCGGTTTCGGCCCTTCATCCACCATTAGTAGCTAAATAATCAGTTTGGTGCAGATCATTCCACTTCAACTATGGTTCCGTCTTAACTACACTTCCTAAGTCTGCAACTTTTTTTTTTTTTTGCAACAATTTTACAATCGAAATGGACTGTGCAGAGATGGTAACTGGCCAGTAGAAAAATAATAATGACCAAGTGGACAAAAGTGGATTATTTCAAGACAAATTCATTTGCACTTGCCTTAAATCTGGATTATTTTCTCATTATAACCAGTAAATTCCCCACCTTTCGATCATATAGTTAGATAATTGCCAAAGCAGCACTACAAAAATGGCAGACAGATTACAGTAATGGTAATAAAGGGAAGATTCTATAAAACTATGGCAGATCAGTTACCTAGACAACCATGGTTTAAAGGGAACTATCACTAATAAATGGGTTATTTACGACAATAAGCAGGCTGAGAGCGAACCAAGCGGTGTGCGGATCATATCTACACAGGATCAACAAAAGGTCCTCTCCTGCTTTGCGTAGATTGCAATTGAAAGAGGATGATTTCAAACGTATAATAATGATATGTCCACGTTATGTGGTAGAAAGGAAACGAATGTTTGACAACTTATGAAATTATTTAGATGCACCATTTCACTACGAAGACATAATACTCTCCACCAACATCTATGTGCTTAAATCTGTAGCAGAGCTAGCGATGAAGTATGAGTGTATTTAAAAGTTATAGAATGAATGAAAGAAAGTGATTAGAGAAGGATTATGTGATTTTAATTTCGGTTAAGCTGTAAGGATGGCAGGAATATAGAGTACTGATCCATCCATTAGTATATGTAAATAGTTGTATATAGTTGAGGGATGAATGTGTGAAGCGAATGTATTTATAAGTAAGAATGGAGAGTGAGTGATATTCTAGTGATAAGCACCTAGACGATGCTGGCTGTATGGCGACAGCCAATGCCAAAAAAAAACAACAAAAAACTAAAGAGGTTACAGCACAATCACCCACTTCTTTTAATTTCTACGCCAAGAAAAAAAAATTATTTCTCTGGACAAACTATCTTAAGTTGGCAGCGCAGGCTTTACTTCTCACTTGCAGAAACGTAAATCTCAAGTTGGAAAAAACAAGACAAGAATCAGAACCTTGCAATCTTAATCATCTGGGGACTTAACGAGTTAAGAAAGCAGCTTTACAACTAACTGTATTAGCACACAACCTGCCTGACTTAAGCCATGCAGCTCACTGCTTACTGTGCAACGAACATCTATGAACAGCAAGTTGCATGTTACTTGATGTAAGCTTAGTCTAATAATTGGCGTATGTGTAACAGAACAATTTAATTAGCCACCAATTTTAGAAGCAATTTACTGATGAAACTATTTGAACTTTAATGATTGCTCATCATGAGGCAATAAGGAGGAGAAATTGATTTTAAATTGGTTTTATGATGTATTAGAAATGCTAAATATTTATGGAAATATTCTTTATATAAAATAATATAAATATAAATAAAAGTTTTCTAATTAACTTTTAACTAGAGTATAGCTACAAAACTTTACCATTAGTTAGTTACCAATTAAAACTCGTATATCTCAATTTCATCAAAGTCTCGAGACAGTAAATTGAAATAGAATAAACATGTTAGGTTAATGCTTACCTATACCACTCTAATAGGACAGGTTAAAAGGCAACATCATTAAAGAGAGAACCATCAACTCACCTGAAATTAAACAAACTTAATTAACACTTTATTTTAATAAGTTTTGTGCAATGAGAATCTGTTGAGATACAATCTGGCGAGTTATTTCCATTTAGCAACAGGATATTTCCATCATACTCAATATCTATCTGATATTATATCTTCTCATTAAGATTAATTTTAGTCTGCTAAGCAATTCAAGGACTTACTAATCTTCTCTATACTTAAGGAAAGTCTTACAGACTGAACGGTCACCTGAAAACAAAATGAAAAATAAGATAAAATTTTCGCGCTCTAACTAAGACGAGTGCATCCTCTTAATTATAACAAAAAAAAATTGAGGATTGAAAAAAAATAAATATATTTTTTTTTTATTATTAAACGCAGCTTGCATTCTTCTAAATCAACATTTAATGTAAACTTCTTGTGTAATTTCCATTTTTTAAAAAGGTAATTAATTAAAGTATCATTTCCAGGGCCAATTCCAAACTGACTTCCTAGCTTCCAGGAAACAGTAAATATTCTTCTTTTTTAATATTACAGAACAACCGCAACTAACTACAATCTTAAATAATTGAAAACATAAAGTAAGCCAAGTCCTTTGAACTAAATTACTAATTGTAAAGAGCCAGGTCATTCAACTGAGGAATAAATAGAATGAAATATCCAAGAAAATAAAGCAAGAAAGTTGAAGAAAATGGATGCATTTGAAATTAATATGAGATGAATAGATAGTGAACACGACGGCTAAATGTTATTACCAACGTTCTCAAAGCAATAAAACTGTATAAAATAAATATTATGGCAAATTATAGGTTTTAAATAATAAGAAGCTGGGGGATGTAGGAGATTCTGAGTGCAAATGGGTGCGGCATCGTCAACATCCTTAACTGCTCATCTTAGAAGCTTTCTCCCATAATAACAACTTAATAATATTACTACAGATTATAATATGGCCGTGGAGAATACTGTATGCATTATACAATGTACATCATTTATAGTAGAATAGTTAAATTACAATCGTAGAATAGAGCCTTCAAACTAAATTATTTAATATTGTAATTAATTCCAACAACATGGCTGCACCTCACACAATTAGCCTTCTTCGCGGCCAATCGGATGGTAATACTAACAAAACAAGAACTTTAATGGTAATCAAAACAAACCGCAAGACTAAAAATCTACTCAAATTTTATTCAATTTACCACTAGAACACAATTTTCACATGAAGCTGAAGAAAACTTACAAAACGTCCATCAGAATGCGCTAGCCCCCAGAAACGTTTTGAAACTTCTGCCCAAATTCTCTGATATCCAAAATTAAGCACAATCATTTGGATACTCTATAATTATTCAAAAGAAGATAATATACATACCATTACATCTATTCATACAAGTCATCTAAACTACCATTACATATTAAGAAAATGCACTCCACATTCAAGGCCATGAATGGCTTGTCTGAGAAATGAATTATTAAGAGATTTGAGACAATTTAGCCCTTAACAAATGGCTTAATTTTAAAGGAAACCTCATAAAGTTAAACTTATATGAATATAATTTAAAAAAATGCATGCATAACATCTAGTTAGACTCACCATAAAATTGGTAGTCCACGGTCCAACACAGCTGGAAAGATTCAAGAACTTCTATTTTGATTGCACTTCACTACAACTGAAATCTAATACTAAATATGCTATTAACTATGTACAAATCTAAGATTATTTTTCACTTATAATCACAGAAAACAAAAATTAAAAAGTATAAAATAATCACGATTGAACCGCCATTGAGTTGCCGAAACGAAGCACTAACCCCAAACTGCTTCTTAAATCAGAACTACCTCTTTGGCACGACGGAAAATACTGATTAATTTTAATATTTTAGTTAGATATAAAATTCTTGGATAAAAATCGATTATTATTTTTTAAAAAAATTAAGTTCGCTTTTTTAAAATTTAGAAAAATTTATTTTTTAATTTAAAACTCAATTTTGAAATAAATTAAATATAATTTAAATTATAGTAATTAAATAATATTATTATAATATAGAACACATAAATTAAAATTAAAAAAATTTAAGACCTCAATTTAAAATAAATATTTTAATTGTTTGGAAGTCGTAGGCGCCATTGTGGATTTGTTCTAAAGATGATGGATGCCCCAACTTCAATAGGTAAGAATTTTAAATCCATTTAATAATCTCCTTAACAAAAACTTACAGTTTAAAAAGTTAAGTATAAGGGTTGATTAAACGCCAAAAGGTACACAAATCAGCAAGTACCCAACATTTCATTCAAGCTTAGTTGATATAATTTAAGTAATTTTGCTGCATTAACTTTTCCTTCACATTTTTTAGAATTTATTAGATGTCACAGACCCTTATGCTGGCCAGTTCGTTCATAATATTATTTGGTTATAATTATGATAAAATGTATATTATATCTTCGTTTTTAAATAGGTACTTTATTTTAACTCTATTCCAAATTATTCTTCTGATTTATCTTTAATATATTCTGAAGTTGTCACATCTTATACATGCATGTTAAAGTAGAAAAAGACAAAGTTAGAGTCGGCTACTGTTTAAATTTGAATCACGGAGGATTTAAAACAATATTTCAGACTTGAATTCGTCTTACCGAAATATTCGTGAGCACAAATAACACACAGTTAATAACAAGTAGATTATTCAACAACAATTATTCATTTCTCAATTGTAATTTAATTTTACTTACAGTAAAATACTGGAATAATTAGCTGTCCTAAAAGTATGCAATACTTATTTATTTTATATTACATAACATATATATAACATTGTGAGAAGAACAGCTACATTGAGAGTGTGATTGAAGAAATCTATATTATTTGCGATAAAGCCAGATAATTATTACCTATTATTAAAAACGTTTGACTACTACATAAAATAACAATTACTTTAATCGAAGAATAAACTTAAACAGACGATTTTTATTAAAAATAAAATAATCGAAATCATTGATGTATGTTGGTGTAAGCATTTTTTTAAAAAAGTTTTTAAATTTTGTAGCCTCGTATTTTTTTTTATTTTTTATAACGTTTTCTTTTTAACCTGTAATTAATAGTTTGATTATTATAGATTAATAGATATTACAGTCAATCTACAGTGCTACTTGAACAAATTTTTTGTAGATGAAAATGGCCAGCATAAGGGTCTGTGACATCTAATAAATTCTAAAAAATGTGAAGGAAAAGTTAATGCAGCAAAATTACTTAAATTATATCAACTAAGCTTGAATGAAATGTTGGGTACTTGCTGATTTGTGTACCTTTTGGCGTTTAATCAACCCTTATACTTAACTTTTTAAACTGTAAGTTTTTGTTAAGGAGATTTTTGTACCTTTTGGATAGATTTTCATTTTTGTCTATTTTGCTAAGTTACATATCTGCTTTACTGTTTTTTTTAAATTTGGAATAAGCAATTCTATCATTATAACCTGATAAGGTGTTAAGTAGGAACCGTAACTACCACTGGAGAGATCTTTTTAAAGAATGATTATAGTTGCGGTCCCCAAACCATCCTCAATAACAATTTTTTTGAGAAAGCCTTTTTATATAAAATAGGAAGGTATTTGTACGTAAAAAGCAAATTTAAACTGCGATTTCAGACCTTCCTTTTAAGAGGAGTAAGAAAAATAAACGGGCGATTACAGTACTTCTCCCTAAAAGGCAAAGAGGCAAAGATTTTGAATCGAACGACAATTCATTAATGTAAATAGTTTCACCCATTGATAATTTTAACGATTTCAGTACTTCCTCTTAGTAGGTGTAAGAGCATGATGGCACTTCACAGCCATGTAGAGGAGCTTTAATCACTTCTTCGTGCTAAATTTTATCAAAATCGGACAAAGCGTTATAGAAATATTGGTAATAATAGTTTTAGAAACGGCCTTACTTGGGTGGGGCAAACTCCCCTCCATATAAGGCGTAGCGACGAGACTTTTAAAGTGCAAATCTGTACAAAATTTCGATTCGAATGACACTTCATTCATGAAAATCAGTTCACTTGTCGATAATTTGAAACGATTGCTATACTTCCCCTTAACTAGTGTAAGAGTAGATCGCCGCTTTAATGTTACGTAGGGGAGCCCTAACTCTATCATCCTACCAAATTTTATCAAAATCGGGCTAAGATTTACAGAGTAATTAGTAATAATAATTTTGAAGGGGGCCTTACATACAGGGGGCTAACTCCTCTCTAATTCGGTGTACAGCGTCGAGACCCCCAAAAGGCACATCTACATAAAATTCCGAATCGAATGTCACCTCATTCATGAAAATCGGTTCTTGCGTTTAGGCGCTACGTAGTTTACAAAAAAGGTAACAACAACAAGAAGAAGAAGAAGAAGAACAAGAACAACAACAATTTCTGAAAATGCCGTTTTTGCTCATTTTCGGCGACTTTTTTCTCGAAATCTATTAGGTCTGGGGGGTTGCAAAAAAATTACAGTTATAAAGGAGGGTTTGCCCTATATTTTAAAGAAAATTTGGGAATTTTATCTTTTATAGAAAAAGAGAAAAAAATTGTCAAAGTTGGGTGTTTTTTAACGTTACGCTTTTTCGTGCACTTTTTGACGATCAATCCTTATACAACTGTCCTACCGGACAGTTTTAATTATATAAGGGCCAATTTTAAAGGTCAAAATTAAAATTAATTTAGGTGAACTATAAAGTAATTAGAAAAAAATATTTTTTGGTAGTTGTTTCGAAACCACATGGTAGAGAAAAAGGCTGCTTCATACTTTCACTTAAGATTTTATTAAATTTTGAGTTTATGTAACCAAGACATTTGCGAGCAATCAATTTGTAAAGTAAGACTTGAAATGTTTATTTAAGAGTAAGTAATTGATTACTGTGAGAATGCACTAAGCTTTCAATCTATTTAATTGATTCAATTAATATTATCAATAGTTGTTTTCTACCTGTATATTATTTATAGTTGTTACCTGATATTGGCGCAAATTATAAACTACATTAGATCTCCTCATTATATAATCACCTGCTGCTACTTGACTTTTCATGTCTTTTTGTTGAGATGCTTCTTATTGAATAATACTGGCAAACTTAGTTTAAAAGTATAGGTAGAACACACATCAAGAATCAGTAATCCCAATTAAGGCATCTCTGAATTGCTGAAGACAAATTTAAATCTATAATAATCACAACTCATTTCTTCCAATGCCAAACTTAAATCTGCAAAAATACTAAAATATTATAATATGCATGCCACTTATTTGTTGTTTCCTATAACTTGCGCAATGGAGAACAACAAGTGAATGAGAAACTAAGAGAAATAAGCCCCCCACCAGTTGTTTTTGTAACTTCGGAGAAAATCTAATTAGTAGGAAAGGAAATGCATGCCCTCTATGGACTTCATTGTAAACTCTACAAAAATAATATTCTAAAATATGAGATTAGGTTTTTAGAATTATGTTTTCTAGCGTTGTTTTATTCTTCTGCAAGTTTCGTCTAAAAAAAGGCTACCCATTATATTTTGGTAAAAGGTAAATTTGGAAAGCTTTTTTCCCCTTTTTCTTAGCAAATTCAGCCAATTCTTTCCACAATTACTGGTTACGTCACTAATAAGTGTCTTTTATTTTCAGACACAACTTTAATGCAAGCTCATGTTGCTGGTCTTATTTTATGATTCAACTATCATTACTCATGTAAGTAATTTATCTGGCGATTTCTAAGGTAATTCCTTTAATTTTTCAGCTAAATTAAGTCCAATTGCAACTTATAAAACTAAAAATATTTGAATTTATGATTAGATGATTTATTAGGATCTATCTTATTAAATATGACTGTTATCTTTATTCGTATAATAAGTAGATTTACGGTTAATCTTTTGGTAAATAATAATTTTTACCAAACTTCAAAATCATTCCCAGGCACGAGCGCAGACTGGTGGACGAATTTATAATTTTGCTCTATTGTTATGGTCGTGATAAAGAGGGCTTAAAATGTTCAGTGTCTTAAAAATTATTTTAAATTAAAAAATAAAATTCTGTTTAAGAAAATAATAGTTTTTTTTTTTGTTAATGATTCTAAAGTTTTACCATATTTTCAAACAATTAATAGCTGCCTTCTTTTTCTTTAAAACCATGGCTTGAAACAAAGGTTATTCTGGGTATTAAGACTAAAATAAATACAAAATATGGAGGTATGTATATTCGCTTTATTATTTTGTTATAATTCAATGAAAAAAACCTCAGGCTTATGCTTTTAAACTCTTTTGAATTATACGAGGGTCGTTTGAAAAGTCTGTGCAAAAATAAAAACTACTTAATTTTTTGGGGTAAACCTTTTTTATTTTTCAACATAGTCTCCTTTTAGGCTTATACACTTCGTCCAACGCTACTCTAGTTTGTTGATCCCTTCCGAATAATAGGATTTGTCCAAGTCTGAAAAATAGCCATTCGTTTCTGCAATCACCTCCTAGTTTGAATAAAATCTTTTTCCCGCCAGCCATTTCTTCATATTGGGGAAGAAATAGTAGTCCGAGGGAGCCAAGTCTGGAGAATAGGGGGATGTGAAACGAGTTGGAACCCTATTTCCATTAATTTTGCGACCACAACTGCTGAGGTGTGAGCTGGTGCGTTGTCGTGATGGAAAAGGACTTTTTTGTGGGCCAATCGTGGGCGTTTTTCTTGCAGCTCGGTTTTCAAACGGTCCAATAACGATGAATAATATGCACCTGTAATAGTTTTACCCTTTTCCAGATAGTCGATGAGGATTATTCCTTGCGAATCCCAAAAGACAGTCGCCATAATCTTTCCGGCCGAAGGAACGGTCTTCGCCTTTTTTGGCGCAGGTTCCCCCTTGGTAACCTATTGTTTAGATTGTTCTTTGGTCTCAGGAGTGTAGTGATGTATCCATGTTTCATCCACAGTGACGAAACGACGCTTAAAGCCCTGCGGATGTTTCTGGAACAGCTGCAAACCGTCCTTGCAACACTTCACACGATTTCGTTTTTGGTCAAGCGTGAGCAATCGCGGCACCCATCTTGCGGATGCTACTAACTAAACATAACCTCGATACGCGCCAGTGGTGCTATCTCTCTGACTTTGTACGGACTTTTCAAACGACCCTCGTATATGTAAAAAATCAACTGGACAACAGGTTAGGTTTTACTTAGCTTATCTCTTGTTGATTTGCAGCGTCTAATTTTTTGTTGTTGTTTGTCGTAATTTTTAAATATAACGTTGAATACTGAATCTCAAAAGCCTAAAGAGAAAGACTCTCATGACTTGCTCTCATTACATTTCTCAAATTTGTTAAAAATTCTCTTTAAAGTTAGAATTCTTTATTATACTACAAAGTTGCAGTGATGGTGTTGGCCATATCTAAAGGTCTATCTAGAATCTGACTTTTAAACTATTTCAATAAAAACTAATTATAACAGCCCTGAAGTTAATGTTTTATATAAGATAAATACATCGTTTAAAAATTAATTGACCAATTGCGTAACTTCCATTTTCTTTTAAAGAGGAAGGAAATCACTTTATACACATAAATAGCGAACCATTCGGTTAATCTTTTTTAGCAGCATTTTAAAAAAATAAGGAAATGAAAAAACAAAGGATGTAATTAATGTTGATTTATCAATTCATCCATCCTCTTTCATCAGTTCTTGTAAATAATTAGCGGCAATGATTAAGATATATCTAGTTAATGGTGCAAAACCATGTTTCATGAGACCAGCGTTATTATTTTTATTGGCCGGAGGTCATGAGCATTCATACATGACCAGATCATGCCAAGCTTAATGCACATCCCAAATGTCTTGAACAAATAAACGCATTTTTAATCTACCTAGGTCTCAAAGCGGTGAAGGATACCATTAAAATCGAGTGCTATGACGCGGATAAAATCAGGGTAAGAAGATAGAATTGTGCATTTCAAGAACAATCTTTTCTTAAATAAACCTGCAAAACTGAATTCATCTTACTAAACAAGAGTTTAGTTAAATCTAGCGTGGGTGGTAGAAGTGACAATGAAATGTCAATAACAGGGCGCAGTAAGGATATTTAGACTACAGTATTTGCTGCAACCACCATCTTTGCCTAGAATTTAAACTAATGAATTTACATTTGGAGCACGGCATTAATTATTAAGCTATTATTTCAGCTCTGAAATAGATTTGTGTTACTATGCAGAGATTAACCATTTCTAGTGGTAGAGAGTTTTGTACCATTTGTTGATTAATAATTTGAACACACACTGACATCAAATATCGCTTTCTGACGTCACGTTGTCTGCCGACCCTCACTTCTTTGGGAAACAGAATTCGAGTTTTTTTTATAGATATCATTCATGGCGTCACCGAAGTCTTGTTGTATTATGAAGTTGTTTTCAGTGATTATGCGAAGACTAACAATGGACTATACGACTGTAAACTCATTTGAAACCTCTCCCTCGAACTCATTGGTATGGGGCATTGATTTCTTTTCCCTAGGACTCTACTTTCTGTAGAATTAATTAATGGCTTCCTCAGACATCAATATAATGCTTCCAGAACTACAGTGCTTCCTTAAGATTAGGTGTCTAGTGTGATAGTGCTGGATTGAATGAATGCCTTCTCAGACTTCAATACAATGCTTCCAGAACTACAGTGCTTCCTTAAGACTAGGTTTCCACAGTGTCAGAGCTGGATTGAATGGAATGCCTTCCTCCAGACCATGCTTCCAGAACTACAGTGCTTCCTTAAGACTAGGTTTCCACAGTGTCAGAGCTGGATTGAATGGAATGCCTTCCTCCAGACCATGCTTCCAGAACTACAGTGCTTCCTTAAGACTAGGTTTCTAGAGCGATAGTGCTGGATTGAATGAATGCCTTCCTCAGACTTCAATCCAATGCTTCCAGAACTACAGTGCTTCCTTAAGACTAGGTTTCTACAGCGATAGGGCTAGATTGAATGAAATCCTTCCTTGCACCATGCTTCTAGAACTACAGTGCTTCCTCAAGACTAGGTTTCTAGAGCAGCAGTGCTGGATTGAATGAATTCCTTCCTCACACCATGCTTCCAGAACTACAGTGCTTCCTTAAGACTAGGTTTCTAGAGCAGCAGTGCTGGATTGAATGAATTCCTTCCTCAGACCATGCTTCCAGACCTACAGTGTTTTCTTAAGACTAGGTTTCTAGTACGATATTGCTGGATTGAATGATATTAGCATAAGTGAGAAGGCTGGAGTAGAAAATTTTTCAATATCAGGAAGTAACCAGATTGGAAACGAAAGAGATCATTATAGGGGATGTTAAGTTTGGGAGATACGAAAGGGAAGAGATTTGGTGAATGATTATTGGATTGAAGTGAATGGAATGCGACAGTTTTGCTGTCAATAAACATTAACATTTAGTTGTTAATTTAAATAAACTGCACAAAGATTGAAACCTGTAACTTTATTTTCTGTTCGAGGGGATCTCTTTGGCCGGTAGAATAGATAAAATACTCATCTACATATCTGCTAACAAGCATGCCCCGAAACATGGCGCATTCATTCAAAATAAATTAAAAAGAGCAACGTTCAAGAGAGCGTTTTAATAATGTTTACTTATAATTTATAAAGAAAAATAGGATCTAATATTTTCTAGATAAATATTAGCTGTATTATTGAGTCACCTGTGAAGCGTATTAAACCAAAACAAACATATTTATTAAATACAGGAAATGTAAATAAAGACCGGTTCATTCGTATTTTAAAGTCCGTGGGAAAACCAATCATGGAATAAATCAGGAACTCTGCTCTGTAAAGATACGATAGGAGAAAAAAAAGTTGATATTCTTGGAGAGCGGGTAATTTATAAGAGAAATTATATTTCAATACTTTCTTTTGAACGTGACTACAACTCATGAGAAATTCAAAGATTTTTTTGCTTTATTTTCTTTACTTTTTGTTTCTTTAAATTTGTTAATCTTAAAATTTATTGCAATTTATAAAACTTTTTAAGGTAAAAGTTATAATTATCTGGAACCTTTTTTCATTTTTTAGAATTCACCCTTCTCTTTCTTCATTGGCCAGCTGCTTAGTATTCAGGACAAAACTAAAAGGGCCAAAAGTTATAAAACGGGGAGTCAATTTTGGAAACTAAACTTCAACTCCACACCCCCTCATAACGGAATAAAAAAAGACTAAACTTTGGAAGTTCATAAATCAATATAAACAATAGTAAAGTTCGGTTCTACCTCTCGAGGTTTCTAGTCTTACTCTTATTTTAGTCATTCAAATCTATAATTAAAAGATAGAAATTATTAGGTAGGGGCGATGGGGGCACCTTTTAACAGTTTGAAATTCTCGCCAAATATTTAAAACATTTATGATGAGTAATTTTCTCCATATTTTGTGGTAGACCTGTTGTATAACTGACAGAGTTTTCCTTCGTTTTCATTGTTTGTAAAGTCCAGAATTGAGAAATGTTATATTCTGTAAGGTGGAAGTAAAATTTTTGGTGCAGCTTTGGAAGTGGTATTGTGAGGATTGTAGTGGATAAGGTGTAAGTATTGTTAGTCCATACTTATTAACATTTGGAATTCGTATTCTTTTTATTTTTTGCGGTTATTGTGCTACAATCAGCGCGTTAGCGCTATAAGTAACAGTGATAACCGAGTAACAAATGTTAAGTAACGAGTGGAGAACGAGTGGTAACAAATATTAGACGGTTAGTCACTCTCTTCACTTTAGAGGAGATCAAGAGGCCACTGTTTTTTAAGACGTCTTGTCCGGGTTATCAGGTAGAGTTCTTGAAGAAAGATTTTTAGCTAGAGGATTTATATGAGCTTGCAGGTTATAATGAAGTTTTCTGTATCTTGGTTTGGCGATTTGAGTGACAAATGTTACACAAGGAATGTTAAGGTCAGTGTGTATAGTCCAGGTTGGGAGACATAAAATGGAGCGTGTACAATAGTTCGAAGTATTTTAGATTGAAGGGGATTGAATCCTTTGGAGATTGGAGCGTTTGGTTGAACCCCACAGCTACTATTCAATACGCCCAGATGGGTTTCAAAATAGTAGTATAAATCAGTCTTTTGTTCTCCAGAGAGAGTTTTGATCTATCGTCTAAGAGTCTTTTAAGTAGTCGATAACGTCTGTTTAGTTCTGTTCTTTTAAGTCTAGTGTGGGGGTTCCAAGAAAGTCTTCGGGTCTAAGTAAAGCCCAAGGTAGCGGGCAACGTCCATTACCGGTAGAGGTATTAGGTTATAGAAGACTGGAGGAAGAGTAATGCGACGAAGAGTGAAGGTGATGTTTTGAGACTTGCTTTTATTAAGCTTTATAGCCCATTTCTTGAACCATTGCTCTAATGAGGAGAGATGTGACTGCAGATTTCTGTGTGCTAGGACAGATCATGATTAGAGGACAGTAAGGCGGTGTCATCTGCGTATGTGAGAAGTGTAGTGGCCTTTTAGCGATGTACATTTATGAGATTGTATTCTTAAATCTAGTATTTACAAAAGTCTATTTGCTTGCAAAAAGTGTTGGATATTATATTTTCTTTTATGGAAGGAGAGGTTGCACATTTCAACATCACAGTTAAAATGTTCCCTACCGGCCTGCAAGTTTGTGACTTTTTTTTTTGTTTAATCGCGGAGAAGGGGATATTGGTCCGAACCTACATTAAGAAGCGGTACAAACCGAATATTTTGTTCAAACTTACTAAACCCATCACTTCGGGTACAACATCCCGAACTGAGTCATTCTTGATTTTTTGAACTAGATTTCAGTGGTTTAAAAGAGAAAGTAATGTAGTAGTGAGAGAGAAATAACTGATAGAAGGTAGATTCAGAGTAAAGTAATATCATTTCTTTCTATTTTATATTGTGTTCAAAGCTACCCAACCAGTGAGGCAGATATTAACATTTGGCACAACATTTTTAAATTAAAAACATATAGATATGTATGTAAAGTACCAACTGTTTATTGATATAGATCTGTTAAGAAGACTTGAAAGTTGTAGAAAACAAAATAAAAAGGTTCAATAATGCGATTCTGTTGATTCTGTAACAGAAAACGTAAATTATGTTCAATTGTGGCCCGCTGTACGCTAATATTTATTTTCTCATAATTTGTAACAAAAAGTTCAATTACATTAAACTATTTTATTCTGGTTCAGTAAATAAAATGAGGTGATAAAATATATGACGTTTAATAAAAACATTTCTTGCTAGAGGGAAGGGATTTACTTGGTGATCAGCGGAGATCATGGGTTCGAATCCAGCTGCTGGCTCTTAAGATTTTTCTCTTCATTAGGAGCTCTTACAGCGCACTGCACCAAGGCAGTGCACTGAGAAAAAGCTTAGGGCGCCAATGACCTCAAATGTTGACGCGCCTTAAATTTAAAAAAAAAAATAGAACAAAAAATCACTAGCTTGTTTCCATTGGACATGATTGTCGTGCTCTTCTATAATGGAAACCAGACACTCTTCTGATTTACATACCCTGGGTATTACGGTTCAAAATTAAGAGATAATACTTACATGAAGAAGGAGTTAAGTCACAATGCTTACCTGGAACAATAAAATAGAAACTTAGTATAAGGTAGCTAAGTTGGTCATTAATAGAGCGGTAAAAATCATTGGTATAAATCTAAATTGTAACTAATAGTGTACAAGGCGCTTGAATAGGAACACCTATTTGTAGATATTTATTGGGTAAATAGAGAGGAATTGATGGCGAAGAGATGAGTTATAACGACAATAAACAGGCGGAATATCTGCGATGTATCTATACACAGTGTGGACAACCAGGGCAATGAAATGAATCAATCTGGGAGAATAGTAGAACAAGAGATTGGTGGGATAGACACACCTCTGAATAGACACACAGTCCTAGGAGTACATAGAAATAGAATAGATAGAGGAAGGGTTTGCCCCACTATGACTACCAAAGCCGACAATGAAGTAAAATTCACATGGAGGCCAAAAAAGCACATGGATGCTGCAGAGTGCGGCCATTCACTTTGCGGGGCTTGTACACCTTGACATGGATGTAATAAAAGAAGATTTGTCCGTTTGTTGTTGGCTCAGTTGGACTTGGACCACTTTTTGGTTTCTACGTACTCACAGATAGATATCTCAAGTCTTCGTCCTAGCTACAATATTATCTACATTAAATACTCTAGTTGACAATCAGTTCTCTCGCTAGAGCTCTTCTACTTCCGACTATCCCTTCAAACTCTTGCAAAACTTGGAACTTCATCAAATCTGTTTCGCATTAGCATTAATATAATAAGGAAATTGTAACCATAGAAGAGGGGCGAGTGTTGGTCTAGTGGTTAAGAGCGTGGCTTTGTGAGAGGAAGACATTATTCATTAGTCAACATTATTAAAATTACTGTTCCAGTATTTTTGGTGACTGATTAATAGTTTCAATAGGATGAATAAATAACTGCCAGTTTCAGTCATTGATATATTTTTATTATGCCGAGCTTTCGACCTAGGGACTAGGTCATCTTCAGGGCTATGGAACATATTTACAGTGTGGTAATAATTATTATATTAAAATGAATATGCATTATGTAACGAGAAATGATACTACATATCTAAGACAGAAAACAATATAAATTTCAAAACTGACAATTTAAACAACATATACGCCACAACTTACTACAAAATACTTGACAATTGGCAACACTGACTTCCTCACAATCCAACACATAAAGACGAACACATTCAGTCCATGAGGAGATAAAACTGAAGACACACCAAACCCTTTAATGATGTAAAATATTACATTGTCAATTAGGTACATAATTTTGTAAATTATGTTACATTATACCTATTCATCCTAACTGAACCTGGTAGTTACTTTTCATCTTATTAAAATTATTATACAGGGTGTTCAGCATAAGACTACCGTTACTTCGGGAGGCGATTCTGGGCATCATTTGCCACAAAAAATTCCATATAAACTATGGCTCAATTCGGCTCCGTTTTATAGATATTTTTAATTTTATGTTTTTTCAAGGTGTTACTACTTTTTAGCAAACATTTGTCTATATTTCTCAAACTATTTAAGCAACAGCAATTTTAATAACCTCATTTAAGAAAGAAGGTTAAATTTCCTTTTAAATAAGCTAATTTGTATTCCAAAATAATAATATCAAGTATTTTACTTTGTGGCACAAACATAATGGAACAGCAAGTTTCTAATTTTTTCCAAAAACTTTGACTTCATTTTTCTCAAAAATATTATTGTAGTATGTAAAAAACGTGCACTATTCATGGAAAAACAGCTACATACAATCACCTTTCGAAAGGTATTCATTGCATTGGGGTTATTTTAAAAATTAATGCAGAAATCTGTGATTAATTGCAAAAAAGTAGGCCTCAAAACAGCGTCGACATTATGAAAGGAAGTTACCTACCACAAGAATCATCAAATCCAGTACGATTTTTTGCAAACGTGTAATTTAATAATTAATTTATTTAAGAACTATATTCAAAAATATAAAATTTACATTACAAATAATAAAATAAAAAGAAGAAAAATGAATATGATGTTAAATGAGTGTTAGGTACCAATTTCAGAAGAAAGGATTTTCGCTTAACGAGTTTAGATCTGTGTGCTATTCTTTAGTTAATTAAAGAAATATGCCAAATAATGTGAATAAATCACAGATTTTCTTGAACTACTCAATAAACTTTTGGAATTAACAGGAAGTGAGCTCTTAATATTTAGCGGCCAGATCAGTATTTTTAAAATAATCTGTTACGCAGTATAAAGTGCAATCAAAGTTGGTACACACAAAACAAACTCTAGTAAGGGAATGTAAAATTAATTTAATTGGTAATTATAAAGATAAATGCAAGGATCGATGCAAAATATCAATGAATGGGATAAGACAGAGAGAGAGTGAGGAAGTTGAACTAACAACAGAGCCGCTCCATTGGCGGAAATAAATCTAACAGAATGTAGAGAGATTCCAGTATCCGCTGGCGAGATTATAGCCAAAGAGCTGGGCTCGCTTAATTAGGAGAAAGATAAAGATCTGATGTTCACGGAAGTTAAATTAACACATAGTGATGTAATGGGACAGCCAATCTCCAAACTATGTGTGGGTGGCCACACACTGTATTCAATGTACTTGGGACACAATACTCGCCGTTCGTCCATACCGTTTAATAGCGCATGAGATGTTCCCAATACATTAGCTAAAACATTATTAATTACTACACTAAATTTGTGGCTAGCTAAGTAAAATAACGTTCTGTTATTTTAAATGTTTTGAAGACTCGTGATGTCAATGAGACAGGACCAAAAAAAGGGAGCTTCAACAGGATGAGCTTACAGTGTTCTCATCAAAAAGTTTTGAAGCCCTGAGAATACGGGGAAAAGCAGTTTGAATAAATTGGCCTGAATATTTATGAGCAGCATGGTTCGAAACGGAGAATTACAGAAAGTTCAAAGTCGATACTTAGTTTTTAGGACAAATAACAGGCGACGCGACAATCAAGTTTTTTTTTTTTTCCAACGAAGTCTGCATTACCGGAAGTGACAAATTAATGACAAGATTTTTAAGTTTTTTGGATTTGTCCTTTAACTTGCTTTAAAGATGTTTTTATAGATTTTAAAACTTGATCCCAGCTTTAAGCTATCGCGGAAGCTCTATTTTCTTTTAAATAAAGAATTTTAACTTTTTTAGCAAGCTTAGGTTTTGATAGGAAAGTTACACTTAATTGGTAATTGATTAACTGGTGACATTGGATACTGACCGTCATAAATGAAAGATATCAATTATAAAAAATCGGTAGAGTTATAACACAAGAATATTGAAAATAGAATGAAATCTTTTTTAAAAAATAAATAAAATAAAATGAATCTCAGTGGCGATGGTTGGAAATCTAAAATCACTTTACGATTAACTCAATTAACGGTAAGGACAAATATGCTGCGAGATCCAGCTTGTACTCGTCATACTAACTCCATCACTTTAAATGTAAAATAAAATCATAATAAATACCCTTTACAATAAATAGTGTACACCGAAATCTCTAAAAAATAACAGATATTTTTTCCTTCAATTTTGTATTAAACTACTCTAATAAAACATTAATTAATTAATAAAAAATAATTTTTAAAAATTCAAATAGAGGATATTTATTATCATCTCCATTATTTACAATTTAACCCTCCTTTATAAATATGTAAGATCCAATGCCTACATAATACTGAAATGATACTACATATTTCCTTAACAAAAACTTAGTTTAAAAAGTTTAGTATAAATGGTTGATTAAACGATAAAAGGTAAACAAATCAGTAAGTACCCATCACTTCATTAATACTTCATTGATATCATTTAAATAATTTTTACTGCTTTAAATTTTGCTATTTTCATATACAAAATATTTGTTTAGTAAAGATTAAGTCCATACATCACAGCGAACTGGCATTCTATCAGACTGACCCACCACCCAAAAAGTCCTTAATCAAAGTATTACAGAAAAATGTTTCCTATAAAAGTTATAGAACTATTTGTGAGCTATAATTATACCAAATTTAAAGAAAATCGAACAAACGGTTTTTCCCAAAAAAGTTAAAAAAGTGAAAAATCTATTCAGTAAAGTGGTACTTCCGGTGCACCTATTTTGACCAAAAATTTATTGTCGCTTCCTCTGGAGGCACTTAAATGAAATATCAAATTTAAAGATTCTGCGATTATCCATTCCTGAGATATAGAGGATAAACTCACTAAATAGCAGTAAATTAAGCACAAACCTATGTCATCAAGGCACGTTGGGTTAGACAGGGCAAAATTCTAGGAATTACTGAATCTCTAACCCAACTAGCCTTAGCGCCGTCTTTTAAACATCACTTCTCTTTCTCTTTTAACTCTTAACAAGCCGAAGGCGTTCGGTTTTTGTCGGCAACTTTCGGCTAAATTGACCATGAACATTAAACTTTATTTCCAATTTAATATTTAATGCGTACTCACACGACTTTATCTCTAACAAGCCGAATGTGATCGGTTATTGTCGGCAATTTTCGGCTTAACTGTCCATGAATATTAATTTTTAATTTAATATTTAACATGTAATATGCACACTCACACGACTTTTATTTACTAATAGGTACATAAAGTTTTCTTGTAAACTAGAATGATTACCAAATAGTAAATATATCTTAATATATCTTTTATTTCAATATATTATATCTTAAGGAGGGAGAGGTAATTAGTAATTATTTATAAGATGCTGAGAAACTTTTAACCTAAAACTTCAAGAGATAAGGTTTACATCACGTCATGTCCAGTAGAAGTCACGTACAGCCCGGCCAAGCGTAAAAACAGCTCCTCCATTCTTTCATACTAGACGCGCAGTTCTTCTCTTCAAGATTCATGGCGTCCTGGCCAGTTAGGCGATATTCTACCGAATAGTATAATGGTGCGCATAAAATGGATAATAGCAAAAAGAAAAAATAATAACCAAAACCATAGGAAGTAAGTATAACGCTGCTGAATATGTAATACTTGGAATGTTGTATAGAATGCGACTAACTTAGGCTAGAGGGGTCTGGATGTAACTCAGCTATACATATTTGCGCATACTTTGTGAAATATTTACCAAGAATTATATACACTGCTAACACGCACCTCCATTATTAATAAAACCCATTTTACGTAGAATATTTTACGGAATACATTTTAATAAATTATTCATTACACTTTACTGTTTTTATGTTTACATTGGAATTATTGTAATTAGGGTATTATTCGCTCAATTTACTTTTATCTTTTAAAAAAAGTCTGGCGTAAAAGCTCTCATATTATTTTCTCTTAGCTCAATATCATTAATCTTAAATTTTGTGCTAAAAAGATGAGTTACCAGAAAAAGAAATTTAAAGTAGCACTCCGGCCATCTAATTCTCTCCATCATTGAATTACTGATAAATATTTATTGCTTGATCAGTGCCCATATACAGGGTGTTCATCTTAAGACGGCTCAAATGCATTTCATGCTTAAACGGTTGATCTGAGCAAAAAATGGTAGAGGAAAAATTTGTTGCCCGTCAACTATAGTTTCAGAATATGTGACTTGATTTTAGATTCCTGCCCGCATACACGGCTAACGCCAGCGACCAAAAGTGAGGGTTCGCAGTTGACCCCCTCATTTTCATGTACACAGTTTTAAAGAGTGTAAAAAGTAGTGAAAGAAACCGGAAACCGCAATTCGATATCTTCAAAAATTAAAGGTGCTAGGCCATTTCAAAATCTGGTATTTATTAATCATATTTCAATTTCTTTAACATGTTATCAAAGAGAAAGAAGAGCACGCGATAGGTCATTTTTATGTATTTTTTCATCCCCTTTCTACTAAAAATATTGCTAAGGCAGTAAAGCTAGTATTTTTCTTAATATAGGGGAAATAAGAAGGCACAGTACATGCTTCACAAGTTGAGTAAAGTGCATTATTTGATAAATTAAGGAATAAGTTTCAACCTTTACATGAAAGATATTGATCACTTAAATATGTGGCAGGAGGTTTCCAATTTTTTTGGTAATTAAACGCAACTCTCCCAAAATTACCTTGTAATTATTAAACCTTCTTGTTTGTAACAGATGTAAAATTAATTTTTAGTCATTTTGTGTATGCTAGAGAACATCTAAAGCTCTTAACATTTGATTTTTCTTAGAAAAATCACTCGGAAAACTACTTATTTCCCGATATTAAGGAAGTGATCACGAAGCGTAGATTTGTGAGTAGAAGATCCCAAGTTCGAATCCCGTCTGTGGGATTCAACTTTTTAATTTGTTAAAAAAAAAAAATTAATAGTCATTCCTGCTGCTAGTTTTGGTGTAAATTCTTAGTATTTTAGGGGGTATGGAATTTTTGCATTAAAATTAACGTAAGAGAAACTCTGATGGTTCTGTTTCGTCCATAACTTTTTTGTATCTCCCTTACTAAAAGAATTTTTAATTTGCTAAAGGGAATTTAGGTTGAATTCTTTATTTTTAATAAAAACTTATAATTTTATTTATTTTTAGATTCTTTTTTTTTTTTTTTGTGTGATTTAAGGCGCGTCAACATCTAAGGTTATTGGCGCCCGGAGCTTTTTTCAGTGCACTGCCGGCCTCCGGACAGTGTTCTCTCGTTACAAACAACACTGTCCATCACCGGACAGTGAGCTGTAAGAAGCTCCTAGGAAGAAAAAATCTAAGGGTCAGCAGCTGGATTCGAACCCGGGACCTCCGCGTGGGAGTCCAGTATGCTAACCTCATAGCTAATCCCTTCCCTATTTTTAGATTCTGTTACTTGCTTAGTAAGAGTATATTTTGGACTATTCACGTTATATGTTCGTTTAAAAGGCCTCCTGAGTCATAAAAAGTGTTTTTTACATTTTTTGTGTTTACTTCTCTTATTGTTTTTCCATTCCTCTGTTTTTCTTATTTATTTGTTTATTTTGTTATATATTTGTTTCATTTTGTTTTTATTTATTTACTTTTATTTTTGTCCGAAAATTGAGTCATATACACCAAGTGTTCTACCCAATTTTATTATTTTTGGTTTTATTTTCTCAGTAATTATTATTTTATTTTATTTAGCCAGTATTTTTTGGCTTCCTTCCTATTCCAAGTCATCCAATCTCAAAGGCCATCTTATATTTACCAACTCTTCAAATTTAAATCCTCTATTCGTTCTCGTAATACTAGATCTCGTTCCTCTGATCTCTATATTCCCACACACCGTACTTCATTCCTTTGACACATTTTTCCTAATACGCGCTACCTCTTTCTGGAACTCCTTACCTTCATCTGTCCGCCATGCTCCTACCCTTTCCATATTTAAATCCCTTCTGTTCAATTATCTCCTTTCTAACTAGCTTTCTCCGAAACTACATATAATTGTATCCCTTTATTTTATTAATTTTCATTTTTCATTTTTTGTAAATACTTATTTTTATTTATAAATATTTAAAAGTTAGGCCAAACTAATAGGGCCTCCAAGTGGACATTTATTTATTCTTAGGGGACAATAGTCCCAGAATAATAAATTTCTTTTCTTCTACTTCTTAGTACATATGTATATTAAAGAAGTTTAATTGACAACTCTCAGTCGGTCGTCATGTCCATGAGTAAGTCTGTCGCTAGAGAATTTGTATTTTTTTTTAAACTTTGTAATACTTTAAAAAAGACATTATTATTATTATTGTTATTATTTTTTTTTTTTATGATTTAAGGCGCGTCAACATCTAAGGTTATTAGCTTTTTTCAGTGCACTGCCGGCCTCCGGACAGTGTTCTCTCGTTACAGACAACATTGTCCATCACCGGACAGTGAGAGCTGTAAGAAGCTCCTAGGAAGTTAAAAATCTGAAGGGTCAGCAGCTGGATTCGAACCCGGGACCTCCGCGTGGGAGTCCAGTACGCTAACCGCATAGCTAATCCCTTCCCTCATATTATTGTTATTATTATTCGGCCCAACATGGCAGCCGAATTTATCTTAACAAAAATTCTGTAAATAGAATTTAAGTATTACAATTAAATATAGGAAGATACGAAGTTTGAAACTGTGAAATCTCATAAAACGATATCTTTTTCTATAAGGACCTCATCAAACACTCTCTGATTTCAGCTTTACTTGGTAACATTTTGGCAGAAAAAGAGATTTTAGTGTACGAGGTCTGTAAATTAAGTAATGAGACTGATTTTTTTTAATTTTTTTTTATTCAAAAAGAATTACAATTCTATATTGTCACCTTCAAAAATAACCTCCTTCTGAAGCCACACAGCGCTGGAGACGTTTCTTCCACTCCTCACAGCAGTGCTCGAACTCCGATACTGGAATAGCCTTTACAGACGTTTGAATGTCTTCGACTGTCCCAAAATGAGTTCCCTTGAGGTGATTTTTCAACTTCAAGAAGAGAAAAAAGTCACAAGGACTCAAGTCAGGCGAATAAGGAGGCTGAGGAGCCACAGGAATGTTTTTACTGGCCAAAAACTCCTTTATTGAAATTGCTGTGTGACAAGGAGCATTATCGTGATGCAACGCCCACTTGTTCTTGATGTTTGGTCTCACACGAATGACCCCTTTTTCGAAGTTTTTTTCAAGAACCTCTCGGTAAAAGTGTTGATTGACCGTTTGACCTTGAGGTAGAAACTCTTTGTGGACGATACCGTGGATCAAGAACAAGTGGGTGTTGCATCACGATAATGCTCCTTGTCACACAGCAATTTCAATAAACCAGAGTTTTTGGCCAGTAAAAACATTCCTGTGGCTCCTCAGCCTCCTTATTCGCCTGACTTGAGTCCTTGTGACTTTTTTCTCTTCTTGAAGTTGAAAAATCACCTCAAGGGAACTCATTTTGGGACAGTCGAAGACATTCAAACGTCTGTAAAGGCTATTCCAGTATCGGAGTTCGAGCACTGCTGTGAGGAGTGGAAGAAACGTCTCCAGCGCTGTGTGGCTTCAGAAGGAAGGTTATTTGAAGGTGACAATATAGAATTGTAATTCTTTTTGAATAAAAAAAAATTAAAAAAATCAGTCTCATTACTTAATTTACAGACCTCGTATAAGTGTATTGTGGAAGTGTTTAGAGAGGAGACGAAGGGTTTGCTAGCTAATCAGCTGACCCCCATGAACGCCCTGGCGGAGGGAACCAACTGTAGTATCCCCACCGCCATATTTATATGGGAAATTAAACTTAATTCTATTACAAGTTGAAGGTCATATGAATTGTCCGTCTTCATACTGTTCACTTTAATGCTCAAAAAGCACACTAGTTGATTAGAGTTAGCTGGCTGGCAGTTATTTATTTTTCTTTTTAAAAAATAGAAAAGAAGAGTACCGAAGCGGAATAAAGACGGAATGACAAACAAAAAATGGCCGGGAGTTTGTTGTTTTTAAAAGAAGAGTGTACATAATCTGTTGAAAGAGTAAAAGTGAGACAGAAAGACCACATTTTCCATCACATACTAACAACAATAACAACAACAACAAACTTTGTATTGTACAAACAACAAAGTTACAAAACACAATCCTTAAACACAACCACCATCCTCTTCCGCTGGTATTTCTTACTTCCGCACCTTACACTAACTCATTGCTTGCTCACCAGTTCACTCGTTAGTCTATTCAATACTAACTCACATAATACAGACTAAAACTGCTGGGCCCCATATTATTGTCATATTTACCACAAAAATAAGTTTATAAAAATTAATACTGTTATAAGTTCTTCATTCATTGAATTTTTTACTAAATATTATTAGGTTTTCCCCTCGGGGAGCGGAAGTAGAATTAATTCGACTTCCATCGATTAAAAAAAAATGTTTTTTGTCGTTTCGTTCTGTTATTTTTTTGAATTCTCGCCTTAATATTTTCAAGACAGACATAATGTTTTGGCTAAAAATCTTTTTACTATTGCTTATAACTCACTACAGGGTTAGCCAAGTGAATTATTAAGTAAAAAAGAGGTTACTGGTAACTTCAAACTGGGAAACAGATACAGAAAATAGTTTCCAAAAGCGCTTCATTAACTTTAGTTTCATTGACTATAATATATGAGCCGTTTATTTTGAAAGTGGGGCAAGTCCATTTTTGAAAAAAATGAAGATAATGGTAAAACTTAGTATGATCTTTTTATCTGTAAACAATTTAGAGTCAAAAAAATTCAGAATCCTAATATTTGGGAGATGGAAGTTTTAGCTCTTAACAATATTGTAAATATGTTTAATTTGAAAATGGTGCAAGTCCATCTTAGGTAGAAATTATTTAACCGTACAGCAAAATTTAACTCCGGTTGCTGTATGGTGAAGCAAATGTGATGGTTTAACATCATCATGTCTGAATAATGTAGGGTGTTTTTATCTATCTATCTTTGATATTGGTAATCGGTGATGGTACAATATTTCATAAAATTTATTATTATTTAATAATAATAAGTACAACTTAATTTTGGTGTTTCGATAATAACACCAACATCCGGAAATTTTAGTACTATTGGCAACACTCTGAAAAACTGTAAATTGTATAACATTCGACTTACGAGTATGTTATCGGCTATCAAGTACGAGGGCCGTTTGAAAAGTCCGTGCAAAAATAAAAACTACTTAATTTTTTGGGGTAAACCTTTTTTATTTTTCAACATAGTCTCCTTTTAGGCTTATACACTTCGTCCAACGCTGCTCTAGTTTGTTGATCCCTTCCGAATAATAGGATTTGTCCAAGTCTGAAAAATAGCCATTCGTTTCTGCAATCACCTCCTCGTTTGAATAAAATCTTTTTCCCGCCAGCCATTTCTTCATATTGGGGAACAAATAGTAGTCCGAGGGAGCCAAGTCTGGAGAATAGGGGGGATGTGAAACGAGTTGGAACCCTATTTCCATTAATTTTGCGACCACAACTGCTGAGGTGTGAGCTGGTGCGTTGTCGTGATGGAAAAGGACTTTTTTGTGGGCCAATCGTGGGCGTTTTTCTTGCAGCTCGGTTTTCAAACGGTCCAATAACGATGAATAATATGCACCTGTAATAGTTTTACCCTTTTCCAGATAGTCGATGAGGATTATTCCTTGCGAATCCCAAAAGACAGTCGCCATAATCTTTCCGGCCGAAGGAACGGTCTTCGCCTTTTTTGGCGCAGATTCCCCCTTGGTAACCCATTCTTTAGATTGTTCTTTGGTCTCAGGAGTGTAGTGATGTATCCATGTTTCATCCACAGTGACGAAACGACGCTTAAAGTCCTGCGGATTCTTCTGGAACAGCTGCAAACCGTCCTTGCAACACTTCACACGATTTCGTTTTTGGTCAAGCGTGAGCAATCGCGGCACCCATCTTGCGGATAGCTTTGTCATGTCCAAATGTTGATGCAAAATATTATGTACCCGTTCATTCGAGATGCCCACAGCACTAGCAATCTCACGCACCTTCACTCTTCTGTCATCCATCACCATATCATGGATTTTATCAATGATTTCTGGAGTAGTAACCTCAACAGGGCGTCCAGAACGTTCAGCGTCACTTGTGCCCATATGGCCACTCCGAAAATTTTGAAACCACTTATAAACTGTTCTAATCGAAGGTGCACAGTCACCATAATGTTTATCAAGCGTCTCTTTAGTCTCCTGAGGCGTTTTGCCTTTCATAAAGTAGTGTTTAATCAACACACGAAATTCTTTTTCGTCCATTTTTTGTAAATCACTCGACTTCCTCGATTCAAACGAATGCCAAACACAAAGAAATAGACCGATCTGGCTGAAACTTGGTGTGTGTTCTTCCAAGAGATGCTACTAACTAAACATAACCTCGATACGCGCCAGTGGTGCTATCTCTCTGACTTTGCACGGACTTTTCAAACGACCCTCGTATACTTATATTTATGATATTTTGTTTGTTTGTTTTAAATTAAGGAAACTCTTAATTGGATATTAATGTATTTAGACTATTTACTTTTTGTGCAGTCCCGAACTACGTACTATATTTAAGTAACGTTTAGTCAAACTCTCGCTATGATGAGGCCATATATTAATAAATATTTTATTGCAGCATTAGTAACGCTCAAATTAAATAATCATTATCTAATTAATCGCTAAATGCAAGAAGAGCGCGTGACGAAATTGCCAGCCAGTTTTGCTTAAGGTTATGAATAATTGTTAGCTAAACTATTGGCGGAGATGGGCAGCCGAGGGAAGCTGTCTAGTGGCAACTACTTGATCAGCTGGGCATTATTTAGTGGGAGGTATTATAATAACCAATTCACAGAGCCAGCTGGAGGGCGCCTCACCTTTGTACCATGTTCATCCATTACCCGTAAAGCGTACTGCTGTACCAGTCTACCTGTCCGCTCAATAAACAATGAAAGGTTGAAAATTCTATGTGTGAAGTGAAATACGAGGTGTGGCCATTAAATAACGAGACTGATGCTATAAAACATTTTATTTCAAAATGTATACATATTTAGTTATTATCACCTTCAATATACACCTCTCCCCTATCCCTACAACGCTCCATGCGAATTACCATTGTTCGAAACAGTGCTGGAAGTCTTTTTCTGTGAGCTCCTGCATGACGCGTGCCGCTTTTTCTTTCACAGCTCCAACGGACTGAAATCGTGTTCCTTTTTATGCAGATTTGACTTTGGGGAACAGATAAAAGTCATATGGGACCAGGTCAGGCGAGTAAGGCGGATGGCCTAAAACTGGGATGTTGTACTTGGCTATAGAACGTCTTGACAGACAATGCAGTGTGAGCCGGCGCGCTGTCTTGATGAAGAACCCCGTGACTTGTTCTTCCACAAATCGGGTCGTTTTTTTCCCTTACTCTTTCACGGAGTTGAGCAAGCACCTCATGGTAGTAATGTTGATTAATTATAATCGATATTTTCATATCCGTTTTGGACGTGGAAGGGCGACCCGGGCGGTTTCATCTCCGACGTCTTCTCGGCCATCTTGGAAACGCTTGAACAACTCAAAAACTTGCGCACGTGATTAATATTCATCGCCATAAACTTCTTTTAATAAAAGATAAGTTTCAGTAGCGGTTTTACCCAGTTTCATGTAAAAATTTCACGACAATTCGTTGCTCTACTACGTGTGTAGTATCATATTTTCGGCAAAACGAAACTAAACACCTCTTACACAAACGACGGTTCCGGTCAGACAGATTTCTCTACAAACACGTGTGAGACGCTGTAATCGAAAGAGAAGGCTTTACGCTGCACTGCTGTCGGTCGTTAAGATTTGGCGCATGCATAGTTCTTTTGTAGCAACATCAGTCTCGTTATTTAATAGCCACACCTCGTATATTGCAGAAGGGAGTTCACAGTGGTCATTAGCAAACTACCTCGGGGGTCCTCTCTTCACGTTTAACATAGTCGCCGTAAATGAGCCGGGTTAATCTAAGTTGGTGTATGGATTTTTCTAAACCATATAAGTTACACCATTAAAAAAACAAACTCACGTTATCAAGTGTTTTGTATCATTAATAACTAATTATTTTCAACGAATTATCTAGAGATTTTTAAAACCGTTAATTACATCGAAATAACTCTTCTGAAGCAACTCCATACCCAACCTCAACATTGAAAATTGTAAAACGTTTAATCATGTTCACATAATGGTTTTTATCTTTGCAAAAAAAAAAAAGACCCTTTTTACACACTATTTACGAATTTTTTTGTTGGGTAAATAATTTTCATTTTAGGGGCGGATGGTGTTTGGTCTAGTGGTCAAGAGCGTGGCTTTGCATGCAGGAGATCCCCAGTTCGAATCCTGCATATATCTACTTTTTATTTGTTAGTAAAAATTATATATTGTAAAGTATAAGCTTCTGCCCCCGTCCACGACACCTGGTAGTTGGACGTTAAGCACCGCCTTATTTAGGCGATTACTTTACTTTTAACTTTTAATTTTCATGTCAGATCCCAAACAAATCAACTAGAATCACTGAAAGATAATACTGACATTATCATATTTTTTTTCTAACAATCAATGAGAAAAAATAAAACACTAAAAATTGAAGACTTCATACTCTTACAGCAGCCAATAACAATTACAGTGTTAAAACCCTTGTTCATGACTTTTACAAGGTTTAGCAACTAGTTTTATGACTTTTACAAGGTTTAGCAACTAGTTTTATTAAGTAAAAATTTACAAAAGAAACTATTATCGTATTCCTAGAAAAGTTTTTTCAAAAAAAGGGATTTAAAATTTCCAAATGGAACAGCTCAATACAATTAAACTTTCAACAATAAAAATAACAATAAACAGTTCATTAATTTTTACAATTCATGAGATAAGTAAAGTAGATAAATGCAGAAGGTAAACTATAAAAATTAAGAAATAACAAAGATTAAATATTTAGCGATAACAAACATGTTTATTTGTAAATAATGACTCACATGGTAGAATTTCTTTTAAATGCATGAAAGTAAGCAATTTCATTAAAGGATTTGAACAACAATATAAACTTTTTTGAAAGCGCTGAAAGTTAGTTTAATTAGTTAAATATAATTAACTTGATAATTGTTAAATGTTTTCTAAATAATATTGCGCTGAAAACTAACGGTAATAAGCAATAATAGGGTTTATATCTAGTCTTCTCCCCGGCGATACACAATTATCAGGGCATTCACAATTCAATATTATGAACAATTGATGGACTTCTAAATGTCTAATAATCCCATATAAGCTACAGTAAAATAGAGCAACCCCAATTTTCACCTTTCTTCGCAATTCAGTCTTCAATATTATGAACAATTGATGGATTTCTAAACGTCTAATAATCCCATATAGGCTACAGTTACCATTTTGCCAGAGTTCAAAATTGTGTTGTTTTTTTTAAATAGCTTGTTCTCTCAGTAAGTAACCATCGTAAATCAAATTTTTGAAGTTTTTGTTTGATTATTTTTCTCGTAATAACTTCTTTTTCCACCCAATTTTTGCCCACAATCCATTTATTTCACAACAGGCTAATATTTATAATTAGCTTAATTAATATTAACTAAAAAAAGCTTTTAAAGAGCTCACCGTAAAGCTCACCGACTGCCATATTGCGAGTAATTACTGGAACTTTAAAGTGCTAACCCAGCATTAAGGTTTCGGCCAATATCCTGTACCAGATTTTAAAGGGAAATTCACGTGTGTTTAAAAATAAAACTAAAAAAAAACTACAAATTTTCCAAAGTTTCTTAAAACACAACCACAAAAACAAAAACGTAAATCCGCGTAGTTTTCACTTTAGTTGCGATAAGAGTAGATAAGAAAGTGTGGTTAAAGGTCGACAAAGGGAGGGTGGATCGATTTTGTTTATTTTAAGGAGAACCAATACACTATGGTGACTGTTCCCTTAATATAACACAGGTTTTTATTATTATTATTATTATTTTTCCCTTCAACATCAATATATATATTGTTGTTTTCCTTAAACTCAAGTGCACAGAGCGCGCGCGCGCGTATGGGTGTATCTGTCTGTGTGTACTCAAGTGTGCCAGATTGCCAATATAAACTTGTAAGAATAATATAGAACAGCGTTTTAGATATTCTATCTTCCAGTATTTATATGATCGGTTTCGCAGAATAACGCGATTAAGTTTATTTATTTATTTTGTGTTCGTTCTTAACTGGGAAAACAATTGCCATTTTTAACATTTATTAATACTAACTGTAACTTAATTTGATTAATTCTATTATTTGTAATTTATATTTCAGTTTAAAAAAAAAATCTTAATTTACGAATGGGGGACTGTAGCTTCTATTTCAACGTAAATCAACGTAAAATACTGATAATGTGAAACTTTTACCTAATCACAAATTGTCTCTGATTACATTAAAAGTGTATATAAATAAAGAAGGTTTAAATTTTGCCTAAAAATGCCCAGTTTTAAGAAAAATCATTTTTAGATTTTCGCTTGAGTTTTGTTTTTTATTTTTTAAATTTAACGAACGTCAACATCTGAGGTCGTAGAATTTTTTTCAGTGCTCTACCACCTTCCAGGCAGTGTTCTTTCGTTACAGACATCGTTGTAAACTATAAGAAGCTCCTTAGAAAGGGCTAAATCTAAGCGCCAACAGCTGGATTTGAACCAGGAACCATCGCGTTATAACTGAGTACAAAAATCCCTTTCCAGACAATTTAAATTTTCGATTATGAAAAAATTAAATAAGTTAGAAATCCCAAAAATTTGTCATAACCAGTTTATGATATAATAATTATCTGCAGGGAAGGGATTAGCTATGAGGTTAGCATACTGGACTCCCACACGGAGGTCCCGGGTTCGAATCCAGCAGCTGACCCTTAGATTTTCTCTTCCTAGGAGCTTCTTACAGCTCACTGTCCGGTGATGGACAGTGTTGTCTGTAACGAGAGAACACTGTCCGGAGGCCGGCAGTGCACTGGAAAAAGCTCCGGGCGCTAATAACCTCAGCTGTTGATGCGCAAAAACAAACAAAAAAAATAATAATAATTATCTGCCAGTAGTACCAACTTAAATTTCAGTATTATTAGCTACATAGGGTTGATACTGTAAAACTGTAGTTAACAACATCAAGAACAGGTAGTAACTCCCAATAAACTGTCAAATACTGGGCGATATATTGGTTTTCCCTATAACCTACGTGACATTATAGATACATCACAAAGTAATTGGATTCAATACCGCTTCTACCACTCGAGGAGTCTCGTGTAACCAAATTTATTTAAGGACAATTCTATTAAAAATTCTCTTACCACTGGTGTGAGGGAAGTACAGTGATCACATGATAAATTCCCGATGTATTCACGTGAATATCTTCTTTTTTTTTTTTTGAGATCTCTCAAGTCCCGAAAAAGTGTTTGTTCAAATATTTCAGCAACACCAAAAAAAATTCACAGGAAATGAAATGTTACATTTCGATTTAGTTCCGCCATGGGATCCGACCGTTACTTATCGGTCTAACTCTCTCTCATTCGAATTTAAGAGATTAAAATATATTTTAAAATTCAAAATTTTAAAAAATGCGTAAATTAGAATCACCAGATAAAAAACCCCAAATTTTCTTTATAATATAGGGCAAATCCTCCTTTATATCTGTAATTTTTTCTTGCAACAACCCAAATCTAATAGATTTCGAGAAAAAAAAGTTGCCAAAGATTGTTAACAACCATAAGCCCTGAAGATGACATAATTTGGCACAAAAAATAATGGCTGTAATTGGTAATGATCTTTCTTCCTGATTAATGAATCAGGACACCAAAAAACTATGAACTATTGCTCTACACTATTCACGTTTTGGAAACTTTGGCTGTACAAATTTTGGGTTCAAAAATTTACGAGGGTCGATTGAAAAGTCCGTGCAAAGTCAGAGAGATAGCACCACTGGCGCGTATCGAGGTTATGTTTAGTTAGTAGCATCTCTTGGAAGAACACACACCAAGTTTCAGCCAGATCGGTCTATTTCTTTGTGTTTGGCATTCGTTTGAATCGAGGAAGTCGAGTGATTTTCAAAAAATGGACGAAAAAGAATTTCGTGTGTTGATTAAACACTACTTTATGAAAGGCAAAACGCCTCAGGAGACTAAAGAGAAGCTTGATAAACATTATGGTGACTCTGCACCTTCGATTAGAACAGTTTATAAGTGGTTTCGGAGTGGCCATATGGGCACAAGTGACGCTGAACGCCCTGTTGAGGTTACTACTCCAGAAATCATTGATAAAATCCACGATATGGTGATGGATGACAGAAGAGTGAAGGTGCGTGAGATGGCTAGTGCTGTGGGCATCTCGAATGAACGGGTACATAATATTTTGCATCAACATTTGGACATGACAAAGCTATCCGCAAGATGGGTGCCGCGATTGCTCACGCTTGACCAAAAACGAAATCGTGTGAAGTGTTGCAAGGACGGTTTGCAGCTGTTCCAGAAGAATCCGCAGGACTTTAAGCGTCGTTTCGTCACTGTGGATGAAACATGGATACATCACTACACTCCTGAGACCAAAGAACAATCTAAACAATGGGTTACCAAGGGGGGAATCTGCGCCAAAAAAGGCGAAGACCGTTCCTTCGGCCGGAAAGATTATGGCGACTGTCTTTTGGGATTCGCAAGGAATAATCCTCATCGACTATCTGGAAAAGGGTAAAACTATTACAGGTGCATATTATTCATCGTTATTGGACCGTTTGAAAACCGAGCAGCAAGAAAAACGCTCACGATTGGCCCGCAAAAAAGTCCTTTTCCATCACGTCAACGCACCAGCTCACACCTCAGCAGTTGTGGTCGCAAAATTAATGGAAATAGGGTTCCAACTCGTTTCACATCCCCCCTATTCTCCAGACTTGGCTCCCTCGGACTACTATTTGTTCCCCAATATGAAGAAATGGCTGGCGGGAAAAAGATTTTATTCAAACGAGGAGGTGATTGCAGAAACGAATGGCTATTTTTCAGACTTGGACAAATCTTATTATTCGGAAGGAATCAACAAACTAGAGCAGCGTTGGACGAAGTGTATAAGCCTAAAAGGAGACTATGTTGAAAAATAAAAAAGGTTTACCCCAAAAAATTGAGTAGTTTTTATTTTTGCACGGACTTTTCAAACGACCCTCGTAAGTACGTGCGAGGCGAAAATGGTCGGTATCTCATATTTTATGTACCGTTTATATTCTACCAATGCATCCGCCAAAATACCCCCCCCAAAACGGAAGTGGTTTTACTGAATTTTTTCTTACTCATCAGTTTTCTGCATTTTCATTGCAAAGGATTCCTTATATTAAGATAAATATTATTTGTTTATGAAACATGAATTGGTGAACTGCATGAAATGCATTTAGGCAGCATTTATGATCTTGTAAGATGAAAACAATCCGATGAATATTATCGAAATTGCCCAAAATTCAGCTCATTGTAGAACTAACATTTTTCATCCGAGAGGTAACAAACACTACGCTCATTGGGCGAAATGCCGGTTCCGTGTAAATATCTAATATTATTTGATGGGTTGTTTAATTAGAAATTTCATTTTGTTTTAATCGTTTATTTAGTTAAAATTAATGCATTTATTACGTTATAAGTAGCAAGGACACACTCAGAGTGGAGAAGTGATAAAAAACCAGATAAAAAACCCCAAATTTTCTTTATAATATAGGGCAAATCCTCCTTTATATCTGTAATTTTTTCTTGCAACAACCCAAATCTAATAGATTTCGAGAAAAAAAAGTTGCCAAAGATTGTTAACAACCATAAGCCCTGAAGATGACATAATTTGGCACAAAAAATAATGGCTGTAATTGGTAATGATCTTTCTTCCTGATTAATGAATCAGGACACCAAAAAACTATGAACTATTGCTCTACACTATTCACGTTTTGGAAACTTTGGCTGTACAAATTTTGGGTTCAAAAATTTACGAGGGTCGATTGAAAAGTCCGTGCAAAGTCAGAGAGATAGCACCACTGGCGCGTATCGAGGTTATGTTTAGTTAGTAGCATCTCTTGGAAGAACACACACCAAGTTTCAGCCAGATCGGTCTATTTCTTTGTGTTTGGCATTCGTTTGAATCGAGGAAGTCGAGTGATTTTCAAAAAATGGACGAAAAAGAATTTCGTGTGTTGATTAAACACTACTTTATGAAAGGCAAAACGCCTCAGGAGACTAAAGAGAAGCTTGATAAACATTATGGTGACTCTGCACCTTCGATTAGAACAGTTTATAAGTGGTTTCGGAGTGGCCATATGGGCACAAGTGACGCTGAACGCCCTGTTGAGGTTACTACTCCAGAAATCATTGATAAAATCCACGATATGGTGATGGATGACAGAAGAGTGAAGGTGCGTGAGATGGCTAGTGCTGTGGGCATCTCGAATGAACGGGTACATAATATTTTGCATCAACATTTGGACATGACAAAGCTATCCGCAAGATGGGTGCCGCGATTGCTCACGCTTGACCAAAAACGAAATCGTGTGAAGTGTTGCAAGGACGGTTTGCAGCTGTTCCAGAAGAATCCGCAGGACTTTAAGCGTCGTTTCGTCACTGTGGATGAAACATGGATACATCACTACACTCCTGAGACCAAAGAACAATCTAAACAATGGGTTACCAAGGGGGGAATCTGCGCCAAAAAAGGCGAAGACCGTTCCTTCGGCCGGAAAGATTATGGCGACTGTCTTTTGGGATTCGCAAGGAATAATCCTCATCGACTATCTGGAAAAGGGTAAAACTATTACAGGTGCATATTATTCATCGTTATTGGACCGTTTGAAAACCGAGCAGCAAGAAAAACGCTCACGATTGGCCCGCAAAAAAGTCCTTTTCCATCACGTCAACGCACCAGCTCACACCTCAGCAGTTGTGGTCGCAAAATTAATGGAAATAGGGTTCCAACTCGTTTCACATCCCCCCTATTCTCCAGACTTGGCTCCCTCGGACTACTATTTGTTCCCCAATATGAAGAAATGGCTGGCGGGAAAAAGATTTTATTCAAACGAGGAGGTGATTGCAGAAACGAATGGCTATTTTTCAGACTTGGACAAATCTTATTATTCGGAAGGAATCAACAAACTAGAGCAGCGTTGGACGAAGTGTATAAGCCTAAAAGGAGACTATGTTGAAAAATAAAAAAGGTTTACCCCAAAAAATTGAGTAGTTTTTATTTTTGCACGGACTTTTCAAACGACCCTCGTAAGTACGTGCGAGGCGAAAATGGTCGGTATCTCATATTTTATGTACCGTTTATATTCTACCAATGCATCCGCCAAAATACCCCCCCCAAAACGGAAGTGGTTTTACTGAATTTTTTCTTACTCATCAGTTTTCTGCATTTTCATTGCAAAGGATTCCTTATATTAAGATAAATATTATTTGTTTATGAAACATGAATTGGTGAACTGCATGAAATGCATTTAGGCAGCATTTATGATCTTGTAAGATGAAAACAATCCGATGAATATTATCGAAATTGCCCAAAATTCAGCTCATTGTAGAACTAACATTTTTCATCCGAGAGGTAACAAACACTACGCTCATTGGGCGAAATGCCGGTTCCGTGTAAATATCTAATATTATTTGATGGGTTGTTTAATTAGAAATTTCATTTTGTTTTAATCGTTTATTTAGTTAAAATTAATGCATTTATTACGTTATAAGTAGCAAGGACACACTCAGAGTGGAGAAGTTACCCTATGGTAACACTCTAAGAACATTTTACTTTCTATTTGACTCACATTGTTAGAGAGATCGTGAGGCCACTGTCTTTTAAGAAGTCTAGGAGTGTTGTCTGCAAATATCCTGGAAGAAAGGTATTATACCAGAAGATTGTGATGAGATTGTAAGTTAATATGGAATTTCCAGCAAATTGTGTGACGAAAAGAGTGTTTAAGTCTGTGTGAATGATTTGATTATTCTTCTTCTGGGGCGCTACAGACCTGAAAGGACCCACCCGGGCCTTCTCAACCAGTCTCTAACCAGTCTCATTGCTCTCGATCATGGGCAAGCAGTTCCATCCGCTCTATATGACCCATCCACTTTAGGAGTTCTTGTTTAAAACTTGCCATTCAATTGCTTTTACAAAGCGAAAAACAGTACCTTGATGACCGAAAGTGCCATTCTATCTAACGATCGATAATCATCTAGAGATGGTTTTCTCTGAGAGAAGACCTCGAAATAAGATTGTCAACATTTTCATAATTTTTTTTTTTATTTAACAAATGTTAAATTGATTCAAATGTGAATGAATGAATGTCCCAGTGGACAGAAGCCTTTTTTATATGTCTAAAAGTCTGATTCTATTATCTATAGTCAAATTTTTAAGAATCATGATATCCACACATTAGCCAGTGTTGTCTGAACGAGACTGAACTAAACAGATTGGGCATAGGCCAAAGAATTTGTTCACCTTATTTCGCATATCTTGGCTGATGCATACAGAATAAACTTAATGGTTGTGAGATAGTTAAACAGAGAAGTATAATACTCTCTTTATGAATTGTTAAGTAAGAAAAAAGTGGCTCCAGCGTTGACGCTGTATTATGCAAGGAAATAAAAAGAGTGGGTTGTGCCCAGGATAAAGATAAAATGGAAGACAGACAACTATGAGAGCTATAATAAAAGTTTGTTTTACGATATTATACGTGCAGAGTGTGAACAAAAACGGGGGTACTTGTTGAAATGGAATAAGAAATAAGAAAAGCACATGGCGGCGAATGGGTTGGGCGGAGAAAAGTTCTCCTCTTTTTTAGCAGCTTAAAACACAAAACAGGGACACAAAAAACTGGGAGAAATAACAAAAAAAAATAATAATGCAGGAGAAAGTGTTGAATTGTGTTTTAAAGAAAGACAATGTAAACGTGTCAAGAATATTTCTGTAGAGTGTTGATCTCATTTTCTCTGTTGTCTAACTGGGAAAGATGGTCTCTGCTCGCTCCTCTCAGGTCGGTGAGCCGTAGTACAATGTAAACACTAAGAACTTACGTTCAACCAACAAAATATGGCAGTTAAATTGGTGGAAAACATGGCTAATCTAATAAACATCACCGTCAAATATTATTTAAGGCCGTCGCTAGTTTTTCTTTCAATATTTACAAGGTCTTTCACACAATTATTGAATTCAAAACAGAATATTCGTTTAAAATTATCACATATTTTCAGTTTTACATCCATTTCCCATTTCATATTTTACATTTTTTCCCCTTCCCAATGTTTTCCACTATTGAAAGATATCATTCAAGTCTTTATTATACAATAATTCATCTCTTCATATTGCAGAATCAGCCACTGTATTCTGGAGGATAGGTCTGTGTCGGGATTGGCACCCCAACTTGCGGATGGTCATATGAATGTGGTGTAAATAATTATGTAAGTATCTAAATAAGTTTTCATCTTAGATTAGGCTATTAATGTGATATCAAGTACTCCATCACAAATAGCAATTAGTGTTAGTAAATTGTGAGTAAATGAACAAGGGAATGCATTTTAGGTATTATATAAAGTGTATTTATATGCATGTATCTATAAATTAATAAATATTTATTTCAATAAATATATACAAAAAATAAATAAATGAAGTGTAATGTACAAAACATAACCTTCATAATAGTGCTAGTGGAAAGGTTAAGTGAGCAGGATAAGAATGCAGGGAAAAAAAGGAGAGGAAAAACCTGCAGCTAGTGTAGAGAGTTGGAGGAGGATGTGTTTGATTCTTTTGTATCTTGTAAGGAATAGAAGGATCTGTAGGAGGTTATGTCGCGGCAGAGTGGATTGAGATGACAGTCTAAGATGGAAAGGAGTTTCAGTAGACGATTTTGTGTATAGGAGTGTACTGAGGGATAATGGATGCAGTCACCGTGGAGTGAGTCAATTCTAGTGCGTCGTGGAGAGTCTGTTGCGAGTCTGAGAAATTATTTCTTCGTTGTCTGAAGTTTCATGATGCTGCTACTACAAGTCCAGACTCTAGGCGGAGAGCAACATCGGCTTAATGACTACTTTGTAGAGGAGGAGTTTGATGGGCACAGTCATTTTGGAGTCACGTGAGAGAAGAGGCAATAATAGTCCTATAGTCCAGTTCGCCTGAGTTTACTTTGTCCTGAACGTGTGTAGTGAAAGTCAGTTTGTTGTCCAAAGTTAGGACTAAGTAATGAACGTGGGTAGACCACGAGATCAGAGAATTTTGATGTCTAATTTGTCGATTAAAAAATGGTCTGCGTTTGGTGAAGAGTATAGCGTTTGTCTTATCGTGGTTTATTTTAATTTTCCACATAGTGCAGAATTTGGTTAGTCTGTCTATTGCAAGAGTAAGTCTGTTGGTGATAGTGTCCATTCTCCCAGGTGACGGGTATAAAGCCACGTCCTCAACGTACACGTATCATAAGTTTTCTCATAAACAGTTTAAAGGATCTTTTGCTTTAAAGATCTTTATCCAGAAGCGATCTTACTGCAAATATTTTGACAAATGCAGAACAGTTCAGCAATAAACTCACAATGTTCTTCTAAACTTCGCCATTCTCAAACCTCACCCTTTACTTTATTTATTGCTCAAGTATTGTGAGAAATTTAAAATACATTCACGAGCGTTGCTACAGGTCAGATCTTGTTCTTGTAGGATCTGTTACTTTCCAGTGCAGTACATGATTTTGCCTAAGCTATTCCAATCTATTCTATTTTGTTTCCTAACTTCCATTTCATTCCCCTCTACATCACGAATGATGGTGAAAAGTTGGGCACTATATCAAATCTGTCCTGAGCCGTAAAGCATTCCATTGAAGCATCCAACATTTCATGTTGATATGAATTTTAAAAAATGGAAATATCGAGTATAGAATTTATATATAGTATTTACTCTCAGACGGAAAATCCCACCTCCCATCATCTTGAACCGAACTCCTATACCAACTGTGGACAAAGTACGCTACCTTGGACTGTACCTAGACAAACGGTTGATTTGGAATCCCCATACTAGACTGAAAAGACAAGGTACTAACCAACGCTACAAACTTCTCGCCAGACTACTTGACAAACGTTCGAAACTTAACCTACCTAACAAAAGACTCTTACATCTGCTGTTCGAAGTATGGGGGATCGACAAAACGTTACAACTCACTACGCCTCCAGGCATTACAGTCAAAAAATACTTCGAAAATTTCTTAACGCTCCGTTCTATGTATCTAACCTCACCATTCATAATGATCTCAAAATCTCTTTCATTCACGATCTTACTATCTTCTTCCACATTACCAGGTAATCCTCCAAGGAGATTGAAGAGAAGATGGCCCCGCGATCTATTCTCCTCACAAGAGCAGTATAGTGCATCTGATCACGTTAATGGAGTGTCGCCACTTCTCCAATCTTCATTAATAATCAAGACATTACATTACATCACATTTGCTTGTTGCAAATAAAAGATTAAAAAAAATAATAAAATAAAAAATTTTAATGACTACACAAAATGGCAACTAAATAACTAGACCTAGACCTGTCCATAAAACTGTTGAATTCAGCATAAAGCTAGATCTAGTCTCTCATTAGGGGGCGAACTTCCGTTCTAATTCTGTCTAACCGTCCGTTTCTTCCGCCTACACACGCACACTCCCAAAAAGGGAGAAAAAGAACTTTTTAATAAAACAAAAATACTCATTAGCTTTTGTTTAATCTTTTGTTCCTTAATTAAAGACGTACAAGAGGGGGCGAAGCGCGGGTATATGGGCCCCCAAAAAAACCCTGTGTTGGTGAAGAAGATTAAAGCCAGCGATTGCAATCTAGCCAGAGAGTACCTTAAAGCCTTGGAACCGCGCCATCTCCGAAGTTCACCAACTCTAGGAATTAGTTCTGTGCAGTGGACAATAAAATAAAAAAGGAACAAGTCCCTTACATTTGAGGTTTACTGTTATGGTGGGATATCTCAAATTAGTTGTTCATTAAAGATTTAAATGAATTAAATTTAATTAATTTAAACAGTCACATTGTGGCCACATACTTGGCCACAAAGTGACTCATGAATTCCATATTGGTTTGTGCCTGAATTGAAGCGACCTTATAAGGGCTGAACGAAAGCAGTAACTCTCCTTTGTAGTTCCTACTTCTGCATCTTAGTATTCCTGTTATCCTAACGGTTGAAAAAAGAAGTCAACTTCGAAATAGGATACACCGGAAATGCAGTGCATGAATAAGAAATAGTTATTTATTTAACATGTGTGGAAAGTAGTACTTTTCCTCTCGCGAGGCAGGGCTTGCAGCAAGGCGAGTGCAAGTGCAAATTGCCGAGTGTGAGGAAAATACTTTACACTCGAGTTAAATATTATATTTTTTCTGCAACCATTAGGGTTATTAACTAAAAAAAAAAAAACTAAACAGGAATCACTAGAATCCATTTTAAATTTCTATAAGGTAACACTATAACCTTTTTAACTGTTATAATTAAAAATATCTAATTATTTATTAAAGTATTATTTTTATTTCTATATTCCTTTCAATTTTGATTTTATTTTTTTAATATTCGTTTTTTAATTATTTAGATAAAATAAATTTAAATAAGCTTATTAAAGTTTTACAGAAAATATTTAATAACAAAACTTCTTATATCAAGGAAGCACAATAAAGTTTTTCCACTCACTAGTGAGGAAAGTGGCACTAATGGGAATTTTTCCCCACTAGTGAGGTAAAGTTGGGCATTACACAGCTGATTTTAATTGAGTAATGAGAACATTCCTACATGGTTGCAGAAAAAAAGATATAAACAATTACAAAAAAAATCAAAAACCGCCCAAAACACCGGCTAAATTATAGTTATTATAATTTTTGAATAATTTTACATTTTTGAATTCCTATTTTCGAATTTACTGTTTTTACGTACGATTCAACTGCTACAGGAAAGGAAATTTCGTCATACTAAAAATGTTAAGCTACTTAGAGAAAAAAAAAGTCCCATAATATTGGAAATGAAAGACGAGCGAGCAGATTGAATATTTAAACAGTATCAACTGAATGTTCGGACATAAATTATTCTAAGTGAGACAAACAGGCCCCATTAGTGTTTTTGATAAATCTTCAATGATCACTTGATAATCCCCTCTTCGCTAGCTCTTTTTTTAAACAAAAAATGGTTACAAACCAACATTTGCATTTAAACGTTTCCTGGTTGAAATTCACAGTATCTGCCAGCTAATATTGTAATTCCAGCTCGATATTAGGAATCGATTATTGTACTATTCTCTATAAATAGAACTTGAAAAATATCGGATATTTCTCTTTTATTAAATCGGAGCGAGTATTATGCGCGAATTAAATAATATCATTTCTTTCAAAAACCATTTGTTGAACCGCGATGTGAAACCAGGTTAATAGGTCCTCCTTTATCCTACAACAACCTATCTTCATAAATACGTAGGCTAGGCACATACGAGGTATGGCTATTAAATAACGAGACTATTGCTGCTACAGAAGAACTATGCATGCGCCAAATCCTAAACGACCGACAGCTGTGCAGCGTAAAGCCTTCTCTTTCGATTGCAGCGCCTCACACGTGTTTGTAGAGAAATCTGTCTGACCGGAACCGTCGTTTTTGTAAGAGGTGTTTAGTTTCGTTTTGCCGAAAACATGATACTAGACATGTAGTAGAACAAAAAATTGTCGTGAAATTTCACATGAAACTTGGTAAAACCGCTACTGTATCTTATCTTTTATTAAAAGAAGTTTATGGCGATGAATGTTATTCACGTTTTTGAGTGGTTCGAGCGTTTCCAAGATGGCCGAGAAGACGTCGGAGACCTCCCGGGTCGCCCCTTCAAAATCCAAAACGGGTGAAAATATCGATTACAATTAATCAACATCACTACCGAGAGGTGCTTGCTCAACTCCGTGAAAGAGTAAGGAAAAACGGCCTGATCTGTGGAAGAACAAGTCACGGGGTTCTCCATCAAGACAACGCGCGCCGGCTCACACTGCATTGTCTGTCAAGACGTTTCTATAGCCAAGTACAACATCCCAGTTTTAGGCCATCCGCCTTACTCGCCTGACATGGTCCCACATGACTTTTATCTGTTCCCCAAAGTCAAATCTGCATTAAAAGGAACACGATTTCAGTCCCAGTTGAAGCTGCGAAAGAAAAAGCGGCACGCGTCATGCAGGAGCTCACAGAAAAAGACTTCCAGCACTGTTTCGAACAACGGTAAATTCGCATCGAGCGTTGAAGGGACAGAGGAGTGGTGTATATTGAAGGTGATAATAACTAAATATGTATAAATTTACAATAAAATGTTTTATAGCAATAGTCTCGTTATTTAATAGCCACACCTCGTATGTTATAAGTGTAATTCGCGTGTGATTCCGACACATTAGCTCGGTTTGATGTTCGGTAGCCAACGATAACTAGAAGAAGGAATTAGTAACAAATCAGCTCCACTATACGACGCGCTACTCGCGGTTAAATCGCGAAGCACTGTCGTTGAGGCCAAACTAACCTTGATTTATCGCTTCCAATTAGTTCTTATCTTGTTTGCAATTTTATTTTGAGGTTATAATTTTTATTTACGTACGAACTGAGGCTAATTTATAGTGACAACTGTACAAATTGCCTGAAGATACCCGCAATAAGTGAAAACTAAATAATTATTATTTTTTTTTTTTGATCATGATAAGACACGGTGAACTTCAGCGACCAGCGCGCGAGAATACCTTGTTCAAACCCATGCACTTCCACTCAAATCAGGAACCCATAAGAGATCTCCCAGGAAGTACTAGTAAAATTATTTTATTGAAACCAAAAATTGATAGATCAGAAAGAATGAACTACTGTACTACTCCAGAGAAAAAGAAGTATAAACGTGCAAACTTTTATCGATTTTGGGAAATATCACTTTAACAGTGATTTGTCAAAAGTTTAAAATTATCTAAGCTAGAATTGGGCAAAAACTAAATCTATCCAATAGCACTCTTTCTCTTGCAATAGGCTCTCGGCTATTTTTTACCAAAACTTGGAAAGAAATGAAAGATCGTCATTTCAAAAGTTAGAATTTACAATTAAAAAGATACAACCACGGTTAACAAATTTAAAACCAATATAAAGAACGGTTACTGGGCAGTGCAAACACTAGAGCAATCATCATTTACCATTGCTGGGGAAAACTGTTAATGCAGTTTCTGCACAATTAACTGAATGACTTCTTTATTAAACAAGACTTAAAAAATGAAACGCATCACATCTCTGCTTCAATTACTTTACTTTGACCCAGAACAAACTAAATTCACAGGGCCATCTAGATTTTGCATAGATTTTTAAAAGTTTAATCCAATTGGTTGTTTTAAATAATAAGTTGGTAAAACTGTAGAAAGCTGAATGAATTTGGCATTTATACTGTTCTTGCTGGTTAATTAGACGAAGATTTTTTTTTTTTATGTATTCTGTTGGTTGATATTAAGAGTTTTAGACTGACAATGGCTGTAAAACAACCAAAAACAAGGCGTATCACTCGGCATTACTGACTGTCTAAGGTGAGACGTTTTTTTATGCTATTAATCGCTGGTGCAGTTGATGGATAAATGGCCGAAAACGCTGACAAACACTTTCCTTATCTCGAAAGAGGGTTCCTTAAGCGTCAGAAAAGGAAAAACAAGAAAAAAAATCATCCAGCCCAAGAGAATTCTGGGCAAAAATAGTGGAACTAGAGGCAGCACACTCTTTGTAAGAACTTGGAAAGGATATTTAACTTACCGGAAGTGACAATCTCAAGAAAAGGGAAATCTTTACCTAAACCAAAGGCCAAAGAAATTTGGTTCTACTAATAAACATAACAATCCTTTAGAAAGTAATTTCATTACAGGATCAATGGTAAATTCACATGGAGCGTTGCAGGGATAGGGGAGGGGTGTATATTGAAGGTGATAATAACTAAATATGTATAAATTTACAATAAAATGTTTTATAGCAATAGTCTCGTTATTTAATAGCCACACCTCGTATGTTATAAGTGTAATTCGCGTGTGGTTCGGACATATTGGCTCGGTTTGATGTTCGGTAGCCAACGATAACTAGAAGAAGGAATTAGTAACAAATCAGCTCCACTATACGACGCGCTACTCGCGGTTAAATCGCGAAGCACTGTCGTTGAGGCCAAACTAACCTTGACTTATCGCTTCCAATTAGTTCTTATCTTGTTTGCAATTTTATTTTGAGGTTATAATTTTTATTTACGTACGAACTGAGGCTAATTTATAGTGACAACTGTACAAATTGCCTGAAGATACCCGCAATAAGTGAAAACTAAATAATTATTATTATTTTTTTTTTTGATCATGATAAGACACGGTGAACTTCAGCGACCAGGCGCGAGAATACCTTGTTCAAACCCATGCACTTCCACTCAAATCAGGAACCCATAAGAGATCTCCCAGGAAGTACAAGTAAAATTATTTTATTGAATTGCACAAATTTGGTGACTGTTTCTGAAGATTTAGGAAATAGCCGTTCACCCAAGAGGTTGGACTGGAAGAAGCTGTACACCACGAGCGGCAACAGTTGATAACATGGTATCGTCTACTCTTTATTCCGCTTATTTTATACAAAATTGCTTTTAAGGAGTGATCAGTAATGAAGTCAGTTAAAGTACTTACGACAAGAAAATAATAAAGAGATTCCAGTACAGTAGTTAAGTGTAACTGCAGTCAAAATTGCTTTGTTCAAGATAAGGTCCTTCCAAGTGAAGATCTAGCGGTACTTAGAACACAAATAGTCCTGCATACACCCTCCATTAATGCTCTCTCACAATCTCAGGATTTCTGATTAAAAGAGAAAACCTCTGACATAACATTAAAAGTCCTTAAGATTAAAATGGAGCCCAAAAACTGGACCTCAGAGCGCAGAAACAAATCTACCATCTGAATGTTATCACTTAATTAAAAGCAATACTAAAAATATTCTTTCTTTTAAAATATAGAGTTAATTATGCAATCGCGTAGTTAAAAGTATTTTTTTTTTTTGGTCTTTTAACAGGCAAAAAGTTTGAAAAAGCATCTTCTTTTAAACTTCTATACGATGTTCTAATTTGTTTCAAACTGAGAAACAAATGGTAATTTAATGTGCAAGGTAGGAGAAACAAAATTCTAAGCACAGTGTTAAGGTGTGAAGCTTTTAACAGATGGAACAGTTCTCTTTCGTACACTGTGTGCTTCTTAAATGATGATAATAATGTATCTCATATTTTCTTATTTCTCTTTTTTTTTTCTAGTTCACCACAAACTTGTCTAGTCCACAGAATCCTGGGCAATTTATAAAGACTCTTCTTTCTAATCCTATTCTTTATAGGCGACATAACTATTTACCATAATGCTGAAGTTTGTTCTGAGCTTAAAACTTGATAACGACTGTACTTGATACATTCAAACGATCGTAGTAAGCTCTTTAAATTAATTTATTATCAGTTTCTTTCCTCATGATGCATCTGCGTAATGCACTGATGAATGGGGGACAGCTTCAACAGTAACATCTCACGTTATATTTAAAATAAATTGTGAATGGTTTTAGTAAAGTTTTTCTCTGCCATTGCCTAGACTAATCTTTCTAAAAGTGGGCAATAACGCCCCATTGTGGGCGCTGAAGACCTGAAGGTAAAGGGTCCCGAGAAAATTGGGGTGATGAAGCGGTTTAAGGAGGCGATGGCTGATTTGTGTTTCTCTATTTCGTTGGTTTTTCTATCGTTTTATCGTTAATTTTAGCTAAAAAAAAAGCCAATCCTGCAATTGTACCCTAAATTCTGGCCAATTGTTCAATTGATTTTCGGTAGCATTCCCATCGTTGTATTTGTGTGAACGTGGATTTAGTGCTGTGGCAACGCTGCTAACTAGAAAGAGAAATCATATGCAAGTTACCGAACTGCGGTGACTTACGCCTGTTTTTGAGTAAATTCGAGCCCGATTTTAACAAACGTGTTAAAAATCATCAGATTCATCCTTCACATTAGATTAATTTTAAAATTTAAATTGAAATGTTTGTTTTAATTTAAATAAACGTTTTTCTAAATATTATTTATAAAGTTGCATTTTTATTGCTCTAATTAGAACAGCCTCTTTTAAAATGTAAGCTTGAACTCAGAAACAGGATAAGACTCATATGGCACGCTATAATTAAATCAAAGTAATGATTGCGATTGTGATTTTTAAGATGTGGTAAAGTTAACAATTTTAGGGGGCGCTAGAAAATAATTGATTCTCAAATTGGGGCGGTAGACTAAATAAGTTTGAGACCCCACTGGTCTAGGAGGAGATTTCAGAGCACCCAGTAGAACCTGGCTAGACAATCCCAGGGCGTTTATGCAAGATAACGAACTGGGTAAACCTCAGTGAGGCCCAGATTGTAAAGTAGATTAATTGCCTTTCTTTTTTTTCAGGTAATGCAACTACTGGGGGAATGAACATTTTTTTTGGAAATTTGAGAAAAACCAAGAAAAAACCTGATTGATGCTCCTCTGAGTCCAAAAAAAGAAGGTAGGTATTTCAGAGAAAGGGGAGTAATGTAATTACAACACACCTTTTCCAACATAGCAGAGAAGAGCATGCACGGGTGCTTGCATTAAATATGCATAGTAAACTCCTTTCACTGTATTTCATCAATTTTCACATGAAGGTAATTAAATATAAAATAATAATGCTAAAATGAAACAAATCCTAAGCTAATGGATATTAAAAAAATTAGAGCGTAAACAGTTATAAAAAGAGTGGTGTCCATTATAATGCAGTTATTAATGCATCTTGCAAGTCAATTTTAATTGGCACTGTATAATGATTATATTCTAAATACATTAGTTCCTGTAATACTTGTTTTGTCATTATTTTATTAGGGGAATAAAGGATTTTAAAAAAGTCTGGTTTTGAACTAGCATTCAATATCCAGGCCTGAAGAAGGCAATACATTTGCCAAAACGTTGGCAAAAAGACGGAGTTGGTTTTTTGTTCTGGACCGATTCTTCGTTAAATTTCTCAACATATGTATCATGTGTTGCATCAGCTTCACTTGTTGCAGAAATGAACTGCAGTTGGTTGATGCTGATACGTTGACTTATCACTCAATTCAAAGATTTAAATTTTGTTTGATTACCAAGTTAAAGTACGCACTACCAAAGAGTTTCAGAGAAGGAAAAGATTTGAGGTAAAGATATCACCCGTTGAGCATGTATCTAATCTTCTATTTAGAACGGACAATCCGAGCAAATAAAACCAACACCGGATAATGCACAGCATCCGCCATTTGTGGACGATGTGCTGATCATATAGGAAGGCAAAAACGACTTATTGAAGGTACTTCTCATAGAACTTGATTTATTTTGGATAATTTACTTTTTATCTTTTAAGGCACACTTTGTAAATTTGAATAAAACATCATTTGTCTTTATTTCTACTTTCATTAACAACCTTCTCTGAGATCATTATTATGAGGTCAACAGCAAGACCGACACAAATCCACATTTGTAAAGAAGTTTCGGTTTATGGAAAAGGAAAGTTTCTAAGGAAGATTTGCCGCCTAAAAATATGCAGATAACGATGCAGATAATTTATAATAGCTCTATCTCCTGTCCTATTGGTGTTATCTCTGCAAAAATAGGCACAATTTTAGTACTCATTTACCTCTACAATCGTGCTGATTGCAGCTTTCTTTCTGGGTTTGTGACGGAGATATAAGGTGATAAAGTTTGGGAGTTTTGCATTTCCTTCAAATTTCAAATACCTGTATCTCCTGTCTTACTGGTGTTATCTCTGCGAAAATAGGCACAATCATAGTACTCATTTACCTCTAAAATCGTGCATAATTGCAGCTTTCTATCTGGGTTTGTGACGGAGATATAAGGTGGTAAAATTTAGGAGTTTGCATTTCCTTCAAATTTCAAATAGCTGTATCTCCTGTCCTATTGGTGTTATCTCTGCAAAAATAGGCACAATTTTAGTACTCATTTACCTCTACAATCGTGCATGATTGCAGCTTTCTTTCTGGGTTTGTGACGGAGATATAAGGTGATAAAGTTTGGGAGTTTACATTACCTTCAAATTTCAAATACCTGTATCTCCTGTCTTACTGGTGTTATCTCTGCGAAAATAGGCACAATCATAGTACTCATTTACCTCTAAAATCGTGCATAATTGCAGCTTTCTATCTGGGTTTGTGACGGAGATATAAGGTGGTAAAATTTAGGAGTTTGCATTTCCTTCAAATTTCAAATAGCTGTATCTCCTGTCCTATTGGTGTTATCTCTGCAAAAATAGGCACAATTTTAGTACTCATTTACCTCTACAATCGTGCATAATTGCAGCTTTCTATCTGGGTTTGTGACGGAGATATAAGGTGATAAAGTTTGGGAGTTTTGCATTTCCTTCAAATTTCTAATAGCTGTATCTCCTATCTTACTGGTGTTATCTCAGCGAAAATAGGCACAATCATAGCTCTCGTTTATCTGTACAATTGTGTGGAATTGCAGCTTTTTATCTGGGTTTTTGAAGGAGATATAAGGTGATTAAGTTTGGTAGTTTTGCATTTCCTTCAAATTTCTAATAGCTGTATCTCCTGTCTTATTGGTGTTATCTCTGCGAAAATAGGCACAATCATAGTACTCATTTACCTCTACAACTGTGCATAATTGCAGCTTTCTATCTCGGTTTGTGAAGGAGATATAAGGTGATAAAGTTTGGGAGTTTTGCATTTCCTTTAAATTTCTAATAGCTGTATCTCCTGTCTTATTGGTGTTATCTCTCCGAAAATAGGCACAAGCATAGTATTCATTTACCTCTACAACTGTGCATAATTGCAGCTTTCTATCTCGGTTTGTGAAGGAGATATAAGGTGATAAAGTTTGGGAGTTTTGCATTTCCTTTAAATTTCAAATAGCTGTATCTCCTGTCTTATTGGTGTTATCTCTCCGAAAATAGGCACAATCATAGTACTCATTTACCTCTACAACTGTGCATAATTGCAGCTTTCTATCTCGGTTTGTGAAGGAGATATAAGGTGATAAAGTTTGGTAGTTTTGCATTTCCTTCAAATTTCTAATAGCTGTATCTCCTGTCTTATTGGTGTTATCTCTCCGAAAATAGGCACAAGCATAGTATTCATTTACCTCTACAACTGTGCATAATTGCAGCTTTCTATCTAGGTTTGTGAAGGAGATATAAGGTGATAAAGTTTGGTAGTTTTGCATTTCCTTCAAATTTCTAATAGCTGTATCTCCTGTCTTATTGGTGTTATCTCTCCGAAAATAGGCACAAGCATAGTATTCATTTACCTCTACAACTGTGCATAATTGCAGCTTTCTATCTCGGTTTGTGAAGGAGATATAAGGTGATAAAGTTTGGTAGTTTTGCATTTCCTTCAAATTTCTAATAGCTGTATCTCCTGTCTTATTGGTGTTATCTCTCCGAAAATAGGCACAAGCATAGTATTCATTTACCTCTACAACTGTGCATAATTGCAGCTTTCTATCTAGGTTTGTGAAGGAGATATAAGGTGATAAAGTTTGGTAGTTTTGCATTTCCTTCAAATTTCTAATAGCTGTATCTCCTGTCTTATTGGTGTTATCTCTCCGAAAATAGGCACAAGCATAGTATTCATTTACCTCTACAACTGTGCATAATTGCAGCTTTCTATCTAGGTTTGTGAAGGAGATATAAGGTGATAAAGTTTGGTAGTTTTGCATTTCCTTCAAATTTCTAATAGCTGTATCTCCTGTCTTATTGGTGTTATCTCTCCGAAAATAGGCACAAGCATAGTATTCATTTACCTCTACAACTGTGCATAATTGCAGCTTTCTATCTAGGTTTGTGAAGGAGATATAAGGTGATAAAGTTTGGTAGTTTTGCATTTCCTTCAAATTTCTAATAGCTGTATCTCCTGTCTTATTGGTGTTATCTCTCCGAAAATAGGCACAAGCATAGTATTCATTTACCTCTACAACTGTGCATAATTGCAGCTTTCTATCTCGGTTTGTGAAGGAGATATAAGGTGATAAAGTTTGGTAGTTTTGCATTTCCTTCAAATTTCTAATAGCTGTATCTCCTGTCTTATTGGTGTTATCTCTCCGAAAATAGGCACAAGCATAGTATTCATTTACCTCTACAACTGTGCATATTTGCAGCTTTCTATCTAGGTTTGTGAAGGAGATATAAGGTGATAAAGTTTGGTAGTTTTGCATTTCCTTCAAATTTCTAATAGCTGTATCTCCTGTCTTATTGGTGTTATCTCTCCGAAAATAGGCACAAGCATAGTATTCATTTACCTCTACAACTGTGCATAATTGCAGCTTTCTATCTAGGTTTGTGAAGGAGATATAAGGTGATAAAGTTTGGTAGTTTTGCATTTCCTTCAAATTTCTAATAGCTGTATCTCCTGTCTTATTGGTGTTATCTCTCCGAAAATAGGCACAAGCATAGTATTCATTTACCTCTACAACTGTGCATAATTGCAGCTTTCTATCTCGGTTTGTGAAGGAGATATAAGGTGATAAAGTTTGGTAGTTTTGCATTTCCTTCAAATTTCTAATAGCTGTATCTCCTGTCTTATTGGTGTTATCTCTCCGAAAATAGGCACAAGCATAGTATTCATTTACCTCTACAACTGTGCATAATTGCAGCTTTCTATCTAGGTTTGTGAAGGAGATATAAGGTGATAAAGTTTGGTAGTTTTGCATTTCCTTCAAATTTCTAATAGCTGTATCTCCTGTCTTATTGGTGTTATCTCTCCGAAAATAGGCACAAGCATAGTATTCATTTACCTCTACAACTGTGCATAATTGCAGCTTTCTATCTCGGTTTGTGAAGGAGATATAAGGTGATAAAGTTTGGTAGTTTTGCATTTCCTTCAAATTTCTAATAGCTGTATCTCCTGTCTTATTGGTGTTATCTCTCCGAAAATAGGCACAAGCATAGTATTCATTTACCTCTACAACTGTGCATAATTGCAGCTTTCTATCTCGGTTTGTGAAGGAGATATAAGGTGATAAAGTTTAGTAGTTTTGCATTTCCTTCAAATTTCTAATAGCTGTATCTCCTGTCTTATTGGTGTTATCTCTCCGAAAATAGGCACAAGCATAGTATTCATTTACCTCTACAACTGTGCATAATTGCAGCTTTCTATCTAGGTTTGTGAAGGAGATATAAGGTGATAAAGTTTGGTAGTTTTGCATTTCCTTCAAATTTCTAATAGCTGTATCTCCTGTCTTATTGGTGTTATCTCTCCGAAAATAGGCACAAGCATAGTATTCATTTACCTCTACAACTGTGCATAATTGCAGCTTTCTATCTAGGTTTGTGAAGGAGATATAAGGTGATAAAGTTTGGTAGTTTTGCATTTCCTTCAAATTTCTAATAGCTGTATCTCCTGTCTTATTGGTGTTATCTCTCCGAAAATAGGCACAAGCATAGTATTCATTTACCTCTACAACTGTGCATAATTGCAGCTTTCTATCTAGGTTTGTGAAGGAGATATAAGGTGATAAAGTTTGGTAGTTTTGCATTTCCTTCAAATTTCTAATAGCTGTATCTCCTGTCTTATTGGTGATCTCTCCGAAAATAGGCACAAGCATAGTATTCATTTACCTCTACAACTGTGCATAATTGCAGCTTTCTATCTCGGTTTGTGAAGGAGATATAAGGTGATAAAGTTTGGTAGTTTTGCATTTCCTTCAAATTTCTAATAGCTGTATCTCCTGTCTTATTGGTGTTATCTCTCCGAAAATAGGCACAAGCATAGTATTCATTTACCTCTACAACTGTGCATAATTGCAGCTTTCTATCTCGGTTTGTGAAGGAGATATAAGGTGATAAAGTTTGGTAGTTTTGCATTTCCTTCAAATTTCTAATAGCTGTATCTCCTGTCTTATTGGTGTTATCTCTCCGAAAATAGGCACAAGCATAGTATTCATTTACCTCTACAACTGTGCATAATTGCAGCTTTCTATCTAGGTTTGTGAAGGAGATATAAGGTGATAAAGTTTGGTAGTTTTGCATTTCCTTCAAATTTCTAATAGCTGTATCTCCTGTCTTATTGGTGTTATCTCTCCGAAAATAGGCACAAGCATAGTATTCATTTACCTCTACAACTGTGCATAATTGCAGCTTTCTATCTAGGTTTGTGAAGGAGATATAAGGTGATAAAGTTTGGTAGTTTTGCATTTCCTTCAAATTTCTAATAGCTGTATCTCCTGTCTTATTGGTGTTATCTCTCCGAAAATAGGCACAAGCATAGTATTCATTTACCTCTACAACTGTGCATAATTGCAGCTTTCTATCTCGGTTTGTGAAGGAGATATAAGGTGATAAAGTTTGGTAGTTTTGCATTTCCTTCAAATTTCTAATAGCTGTATCTCCTGTCTTATTGGTGTTATCTCTCCGAAAATAGGCACAAGCATAGTATTCATTTACCTCTACAACTGTGCATAATTGCAGCTTTCTATCTCGGTTTGTGAAGGAGATATAAGGTGATAAAGTTTGGTAGTTTTGCATTTCCTTCAAATTTCTAATAGCTGTATCTCCTGTCTTATTGGTGTTATCTCTCCGAAAATAGGCACAAGCATAGTATTCATTTACCTCTACAACTGTGCATAATTGCAGCTTTCTATCTAGGTTTGTGAAGGAGATATAAGGTGATAAAGTTTGGTAGTTTTGCATTTCCTTCAAATTTCTAATAGCTGTATCTCCTGTCTTATTGGTGTTATCTCTCCGAAAATAGGCACAAGCATAGTATTCATTTACCTCTACAACTGTGCATAATTGCAGCTTTCTATCTAGGTTTGTGAAGGAGATATAAGGTGATAAAGTTTGGTAGTTTTGCATTTCCTTCAAATTTCTAATAGCTGTATCTCCTGTCTTATTGGTGTTATCTCTGCGAAAATAGGCACAATCATAGTACTCATTTACCTCTACAATCGTGCATAATTGCAGCTTTCTAACTGGGTTTGTGACGGAGATATAAGGTGATAAAGATTGGGAGTTTTGCATTTCGTTCAAATTTCTAATAGCTGTATCTCCTATCTTATTGGTGTTATCTCAGCGAAAATAGGCACAAGCATAGTATTCATTTACCTCTACAACTGTGCATAATTGCAGCTTTCTATCTCGGTTTGTGAAGGAGATATAAGGTGATAAAGTTTGGTAGTTTTGCATTTCCTTCAAATTTCTAATAGCTGTATCTCCTGTCTTATTGGTGTTATCTCTCCGAAAATAGGCACAAGCATAGTATTCATTTACCTCTACAACTGTGCATAATTGCAGCTTTCTATCTAGGTTTGTGAAGGAGATATAAGGCGATAAAGTTTGGTAGTTTTGCATTTCCTTCAAATTTCTAATAGCTGTATCTCCTGTCTTATTGGTGTTATCTCTCCGAAAATAGGCACAAGCATAGTATTCATTTACCTCTACAACTGTGCATAATTGCAGCTTTCTATCTCGGTTTGTGAAGGAGATATAAGGTGATAAAGTTTGGTAGTTTTGCATTTCCTTCAAATTTCTAATAGCTGTATCTCCTGTCTTATTGGTGTTATCTCTCCGAAAATAGGCACAAGCATAGTATTCATTTACCTCTACAACTGTGCATAATTGCAGCTTTCTATCTCGGTTTGTGAAGGAGATATAAGGTGATAAAGTTTGGTAGTTTTGCATTTCCTTCAAATTTCTAATAGCTGTATCTCCTGTCTTATTGGTGTTATCTCTCCGAAAATAGGCACAAGCATAGTATTCATTTACCTCTACAACTGTGCATAATTGCAGCTTTCTATCTAGGTTTGTGAAGGAGATATAAGGTGATAAAGTTTGGTAGTTTTGCATTTCCTTCAAATTTCTAATAGCTGTATCTCCTGTCTTATTGGTGTTATCTCTCCGAAAATAGGCACAAGCATAGTATTCATTTACCTCTACAACTGTGCATAATTGCAGCTTTCTATCTAGGTTTGTGAAGGAGATATAAGGTGATAAAGTTTGGTAGTTTTGCATTTCCTTCAAATTTCTAATAGCTGTATCTCCTGTCTTATTGGTGTTATCTCTCCGAAAATAGGCACAAGCATAGTATTCATTTACCTCTACAACTGTGCATAATTGCAGCTTTCTATCTAGGTTTGTGAAGGAGATATAAGGTGATAAAGTTTGGTAGTTTTGCATTTCCTTCAAATTTCTAATAGCTGTATCTCCTGTCTTATTGGTGTTATCTCTCCGAAAATAGGCACAAGCATAGTATTCATTTACCTCTACAACTGTGCATAATTGCAGCTTTCTATCTCGGTTTGTGAAGGAGATATAAGGTGATAAAGTTTGGTAGTTTTGCATTTCCTTCAAATTTCTAATAGCTGTATCTCCTGTCTTATTGGTGTTATCTCTCCGAAAATAGGCACAAGCATAGTATTCATTTACCTCTACAACTGTGCATAATTGCAGCTTTCTATCTAGGTTTGTGAAGGAGATATAAGGTGATAAAGTTTGGTAGTTTTGCATTTCCTTCAAATTTCTAATAGCTGTATCTCCTGTCTTATTGGTGTTATCTCTCCGAAAATAGGCACAAGCATAGTATTCATTTACCTCTACAACTGTGCATAATTGCAGCTTTCTATCTCGGTTTGTGAAGGAGATATAAGGTGATAAAGTTTGGGAGTTTTGCATTTCCTTTAAATTTCAAATAGCTGTATCTCCTGTCTTATTGGTGTTATCTCTGCGAAAATAGGCACAATCATAGTACTCATTAACCTCTACAATCGTGCATAATTGCAGCTTTCTAACTGGGTTTGTGACGGAGATATAAGGTGATAAAGATTGGGAGTTTTGCATTTCGTTCAAATTTCTAATAGCTGTATCTCCTATCTTATTGGTGTTATCTCAGCGAAAATAGGCACAATCATAGCTCTCGTTTATCTGTACAATTGTGTGGAATTGCAGCTTTCTATCTGGGTTTTTGAAGGAGATATAAGGTGATAAAGATTGGTAGTTTTGCATTTCCTTCAAATTTCAAATAGCTGTATCTCCTGTCTTACTGGTGTTATCTCTCCGAAAATAGGCACAATCGTAGTACTCATTTACCTCTACAATCGAGCATAATTGTAGCTTTCCATCCTGGGTTTGTGAAGGAGATTTAAGGTGATAATGTTTGAGACTTTTGCTAGTCGTATCTCCTGTCTCATTAGTTTTGAAGCAATTTTTGTGAAGGGTTAAGTATAACCCTAGAATTTCAATCAAGTTCAATTTAAGGACTTTTTACCTTGAAAATAGTAGTGGTAATTTAATATCTTGATAAAATTTTCAATTTGAAGATTATTCGTTTAAGAAATAAAAATAAAAAATCTGTGTAAATTGTTGTTAAGAGGCAGTCCTGTGTGTTTTTGTTAAAAATATTTAAATAAATTGATGACTCCTGGAGATTATTAAAGCTAAAATAAAGACAGCGTATTTATTTATCTGTATATGTGTGCGATAAAGAGAGTGACAATGAATAACCAGGTCTCTGTAAAATTGGTCGAGTAATAAGAAATAGAGATAGAGCTATGGCAGACCGGGTAGAGATGAATTATGGAGGCCTTGATCTGATAGGACATTCAAGGCAATGTCACAGGTCACAGGTTACTAACTTTATATATCTAGCCTGTTACATTACCGCCACGCCATATTGTACACTAAAATTTACCACCTCTAATACATTTACTAGTAATAATATCTGATAGATAAATTACATTTATCTATACCTATCCTCTATGTTTCCAAACTTTTATGCATCAATTCCCAGAATTGCAGTACATGACCTTTCTTTTATCTCAACTAATTATATAAACTGGAATTAGTGCTTATTAACTTATGGTCTGTATAGATAGCCCTTAGTGCCCTGTGAATCATCCTGTGTTCAGCATAATTCAAAAATATGGCGTAAACAGAGTCACACGACTTGCTCTTACTACAAATCTCAAGGATCTAAGATTAAAACTTCGAATTTTTCAAAATTTCATACATTTTGAAATAGAGAAAAATGTTAATTTCCATTTTGGTTTTGTTATCCGTTTCGATGTATCCCACAGAACCCAGATGTAAGCTTTTTATTAAAAGTGATCAGCCAGAATTAACACTTTAACTGAATGCAATTTCTAATTTTTCTTAAACATCTTCCCTCCGATTCTCTGACCTTCTTCAACAGATCAATATCTTTGATTTGAATATTTTGATGAAGAAAATTCATTTTAAGACAGTCCAGCGTGGAAGTGATTAGACTTCCGTTGGAAGTATTTGTTTTTTCTTACGTCCAACTACCAAATAAGGTGTCTTGGACGGAGGCGACTAGCAAACATACTTTACCTATAAATTCCTTTAATTAACCATTAAATAAAATCCAAGGCCTAAGACCGGGAATCGAACCCATTACTACAATACGTCTTATTAGCTTTGCGTGTCTCGCCTCTAACCGCTCAGCTACCGTGGCGACTTCTTTTTTACAGTACTAAGTTAGTTTATTTCTGTTTTTATATTGTATATATTTATTTATTGACAACCTGTATACATATACATCAAGTAAATGTGATTATCATTTAGTTATGCACAGATTGTAGGTTGAATTCTGGAGGATTCAGCGCCACAGTCGGGAAGACATGCTGAGAAGGGCCAGCCTATGTTGGAACTCTCTAGAGGTTGGGAAGAAGTTTAGGAAATTGGTAAAAGGACGCGGAGCCAACGTCTTTTCAGGCGTCGTGGAGGACTGTCGGGATGGGTTGTTGTGGATAAGGCTTGTGCTGTGGGATTAGGATGTATGGTTAGGCTATTATGGAAATTAAGGGAGCCGGGAATGGATTAGTTCATTGATAAAAGAGATATTGAGATCTCTATAGAGGGTTAAATTGGATACATAATAAGGAGCGTTGACGATAAGCCGAAGGACTTTAGACTGAAAGGATTGGATTCTTTGGATGTTGGATGGTTCCGCAGAGCCCCACAGCTCAGCTCCGTAGGTCCAGATGGGTCTCAGTAGTGTCCTGTACAGGGTCAGTCTGTTCTGTACGTTCATAGCTGATCTCCGCCCTAGCAGTCTTCATAGTTGTCCGTATCGTCTATTGTGTTCTTGTCTTTTCAGTCTAGTGTGCGGGTTCCGTGTAGCGTACTTGTGTGGAGGTCGGTATTTCTCTAAGTTAGTTTATAAAATTTCCTTCCGATTTTCTCATAAACTTTTCCACCTTTAAAGTTAGTACTACTATCTTTTCACACAGGCGGCGATAATGTCTGTTTGAAAAGATGACAGACTTTATCGACAATGTCTTTATAGAAACCAATTTCTTTAATAATTTTTTTAACGTTTCGAGTATCATTGATAACCTTTATACTATAACATAAATTTAACTCTTTTTTTTAAACATCTTTCTTTTAAAAAAGCTTTTAAACTCTTATAACCAGCATTTTAAGTTGTCTCTAATTTAGAAATCTCACTCACTAAGTCTAGACATATTATACATCAAAGAAGTCCCAACTTAATGGACCTTTATAGTAAATTTGCTTTAAAAAATTGTAAGATTTATAAAAATGTTTTATATAATTCAGTCCAATGTTATTTTCTTGAAAGTGACTCTTTCGCCACTTTTATATACAAAATATTTGTTCCGTATAGAGTAGCCTATTATAAAGACTAAGTCCATATATTACACCAAACTGTCATCCTATCGGACAGACCAACCACCCCCTTCCCCCAAAAGTTCCTTTAATCGAATTATTACAGAAAAATGTTTCCTATAAAAGTTATAGAACTATTTGTGTGCAATAATTATAACAAGTTTAAAGAAAATCGGATAAGCGGTTTTTCCAAAAAAGTTAAAAAAGTGAAAAATCTACTCAGTAAAGTGGCACTTCCGCTGCACCTATTTTGCCCAAAAATTTATTGTCGCTTCCTCTGGTGGCACTTGAATGAAATATTAAATTTAAAGTTTCTGCGATTATCCGTTCCTGAGATATAGAGGATAAACTCATTAAAGAGATCAATACAAACCGATGCCATCAAAGACCGATGGGTTAGACTGGGCAAAATTCTAGGAATTACTGGATCTCTAACCCAACTAGCCTTAGCGCCGTCTTTTAAATAACACTTCTTTTTCTCTTTTAACTCTTAACAAGCCGAATGCGATCGGTTATTGTCGGCAATTTTCGACTCAATTGACCATGAATATTAACTTAATTTCCTATTTTAATATTTTACATCTAATATGCACACTCACAAGACTTTTTCTTACTAATACGTACATAGTTAAGTTTTCTTGTAAACTAGAATTTTTACCGAATAGTAGTTACTTTACATACATATAATAAACAATACATTCTAATGGAACTATTTCAGAAAAATGGGCACAATCACACGAATTCAACGTTAAGTCAACTCTTATACCTTAACTTTTTAACCTGTAAGTTTTTGTTAAAGATATAAACAGTTTTTGATAAATTTATCTTTTTAACCCATTTTTGATGTGCCTTATCCCCGGTCTCCTTTATCTTTTATTAAAATTAATTATTTTTATCTTTACTATTATCACTTGGTTATCTACAAACAGTAGGCTACGAAGAAGCAGATTATTCTTAATTTTACTGCCCATTGGTGAGCAAGCATGACTCAAAATAGCTCAAAAATAATCCCATCAGGGACACGATTAATATTCGGATCAAAATCGCTTCAACAGAGAATACTATGTTGCATATGCTACATTATTCTCTATGTTTAGATATTATTGGAACTCTACTCCAATGATTTCCATCAAACTTTGCAAACTCATTGTACTTAAGTTGGTCTAAAATTCAATATTTTCCAAGTAAAAAAAATCGATTAAGGAAAGTTACGGACGAGGAACGTGAATCGGTTTCCCTCTAAAGACATTCCTGCCCCTTATGTTATTAATGCATTGCTAATAGTAATCGTAAGTTTAGAGAAAAACTCCACAACGTAAAGCACCACTTTTCCTTATTCTCACTCACTTTTCTTGAAGGTTTTTCCACAAATTTCCTCTGAATATCTGCATATATATACGTATTACAGTCACGTAGAGCTATAAACTTTGCTTTGAATAATTTCTCATGAAAAAAATCCGTTATAGGGCAGATTTAAGAAGGGCTGGTAAGGTTGTTCTACCTGTAAAGAGTCATTTCGTTGCTATGTGCAATTTTTTTACGGACTGCATAAATTCGAAATTTGAAGAAAATTTCGAATTTAGAATCTTTAGAATTGTATTAAGAGATTTTTTCTTTTTTTTAAATGATTAAGGCGCGTCAACATCTTGTTATTGGCGCCCAGAGCTTTTTTCAATGCACTGCCGGCCACCGGACAATGTTCTCTCATTACAGTCAACGTTGTCCATCACTGGACAGTGATCGAGCTGTAAGAAGCTCTTAAGAAGAGAAGAATCTAAAACTCACAGCAGCTGGATTCGGACCCGGGACCTCCACGTGTACATCCAATACGCTAACAGCATAGCTAATCCCTTCCCTAAGAAATTTTATTTATTTTTTCCCCACCACTGGTAATTTGTTTTTCAAATTTCATCATAGTCTGGGGAATACAGTTAAAACATTCACCAAGTATTATTATTATTATATTTACAAAGTTTCACAGGTATGAATGAAATATAAATATCAATAAAACATAAGCGCGTTGTTGCTAGTATTAATATTTAAACAAATTTTATTGATTCTTGTTTTTACTTATTCATTATAAGCAGATTATTTACTTTACACTTCTCTCTCTGATTTATATATAGTAATTGAACTCACTAACACTTATTCCACTTTATTGATTACAATTTATTTGTTTTAATTCTTCAAATAATCGTTTTGTGGCTATCTAGATATGAATGGTTTATCAGCAGGAAAGGTATTACACTTGAAAGGATAATTACAAAAAGTATTGTTAAAAACTGAAAATTAAAATTATCATTATTAATCTTATTATTATTCTTATTCTTATTATTTTTCTTATTCTTATGCTTATTCTTATTATTCTTATTCTTATTATTTTCATTCTTATTTTTCTTATTCTTATTATTCTTATGCTTATTCTTATTATTCTTATTCTTATTATTCTTATTCTTATTATTCTCATTCTTATTCTTATTCTTATTATTCTTATGCTTATTCTTATTCTTATTATTCTTATTCTTACTCTAATTATTCTTATTATTATTGGCGAGTAATATGAATATGAAATTCAAAGAAAATCGTTTGAGTAATTTCCAAAAAAAAAGGAAATAGCAACCCACAAAAGGTGGCACTTTCCACTGTTTGTAACCAAATCCTTCTTTCACATTCCGTGGAGTTATCTAAACGAAATAATTAGGAACTTTCTGATATTTAAGAGGGACTAATCTTTTTGTAAATAATAATAATAATAATTAAAAGTTTTATATTTAAAGGATCATAAAGAAGCAGGGAAAACCTGCTGGAAAACAATAGTTCTTTTATTAGTTGAAAGAGTGGAGAAAAAGAAAAAGTTGTAAATGTACAAGAAAAGACCTTTGGCATTCACGCAATGGCCGCGAGGCGTGAATGAAATAGAATGAGAAGAAGTAGAACGAGAGAGAATTGTAGGGGGCGATATAAGTTAGAGATGGGTGGAGAGGAGGAATAGTGGCTAGTGTCACGGACAATCTGCATACCCGACCGCTGGGATCCTTAGGGTCGACGTGCTCTTCGCCAACTCTTACTGATCTTGTGATCAACTCTTAGAGAACTGTGCTCTAGCAATCTCCTCGAGCAAAACTATGATTAGTCGCTCTAGTTCTATTTTTTCTAACTTTTGAAAACTACCAACTCTCAACTGCAACCCCTAGAATCTATTATATCAACTGCATGAGTCCTGTTTTACAAAGCTTTGGTTGTAGAAAAGGGCAACACTGGTTTGAGTGTACAAACTAGGTTTCTGTTTTTGTTAATTTACTTGCAGTATGGGAAGGAAGAGGTTTTTCCACTTGTTATTTGGTAGATTTGTTATTTTAATTAAGGAAAATACGTGTACCACAACTGGAGCGCCACTCTTCACGCACAGTATTTAATAAAAGTACAGCCGGTCAAAGCCAGAGGCTGGTTTATTTAGAGATGGAGAGGGCAAACCAGTACTGATTAGAAGTGCCCACTTCAACACCGCGCAAAGTCGAGCAATTACGCTTTTATCAATGCAAATATATACCAAGCTTTATCAACTAAAAATCTTTTGAACTCCCAATGAAGTTGACAGTAAATAAATTAATTAGAGATTCCATTTTATACATTCCAGATTTCCACTTGAATAAACAAACAGAAAGCATTTTCTTTAATTTTTTTAATGAATAGAAGAAGATTTTGTCTTTTAACTACATGAACACATAATCTATCTTGGAAAAGCGTCCATATGGAGATTAAAATCTCGAAATATAATCCAATTAACTTTTGTTATATTTTTTTAAAATACATATTTATTATGAAGTATGAGAGGAGAGGCCATTTTAATTCTAAAAAAAAAAAATATGCCTTCCCAATCCATTACTTCATTTTTTTTAATGCTGCACGAGAATCGAGACAAATCTCTGTCTCGGTACCGAGATCGAGGCGAGATTTGAGGGACCGAGACATTATACGAGGTCTGTAATTTTAAGTAATGAGACTGATTTTTTTAAATTTTTTTATTCAAAAAGAATTACAATTCTATATTGTCACCTTCAAAATAACTTCCTTCTGAAGCCATACAGCGCTGGTGGAGACGTTTCTTCCACTCCTCATAGCAGTGCTCGAACTCCGATACTGGAATAACCTTCAGCTGATCGGTTACAGCCGTTTGAATGTTTTTTCGACTGTCCCAAAATGAATTCCCTTGAGGTGATTTTTCAACTTCGGGAAGAGAAAAAAAGTCAAAAAGACTCAAGTGAGGCGAATAAGAAGGCTGAGGAGCCACAGGAAGGTTTTTATTGGCCAAAAACTCGTTAATTTTGGCTCCATTCTTCTAGTTTTGGGGGGGAGGTAATCTTTCCTCAAAAAAAAAAAAAAAAATGTATATCGGTGTTCTAGACAGCTTTAATACACCGTAAAATGTTGGTCATTAAAAAAAGTAAAAATTATTACATTGAAAAAAAAAATGTATTAGATATGAGCGTTGAGAATTTGAATGAAAGGGAATCGTTTGAGTGTTCCCCGCAGATTTTTTTAAAAAGTTTAATAAAAACTAATTTTACAAATTTGGAGAAAAGCAAATATTTTCAATCTCCAAAAAAAATCCAGTCCTCATCCATTAGGTATTCCATTTTACGTGGAAAGATACAATAAGACTGAACGCTTTTAATTGCCTACATTTCCCAACATCACAAAGATCCAAGCTATGGGTTTGGTCAAGTTGTTAGTTTACTAACAAACAAATTAGAATCGCTGTGGGGAAAAAAAAGAAGCTGTGTACGTAACAATTCTAAACAAACATTCGTTAATTGCTTCTATGGAAGCGGCGAACATTTTGATTGGACAAGGTTATTTGAAACTTATTGATTTATTGTTACGAATTTTTATTCATTCGTTGACTGATTTATTTTATTTTATAATTCAGTTCTGTTCTACAATTAGAAACATAACTTATTATTACTCCTTAACAAAAACTTACAGTTTAAAAAGTTAAGTATAAGGGTTGATTAAACGCCAAAAGGTACACAAATCAGCAAGTACCCAACATTTCATTCAAGCTTAGTTGATATAATTTAAGTAATTTTGCTGCATTAACTTTTCCTTCACATTTTTTAGAATTTATTAGATGTCACAGACCCTTATGCTGGCCAGTTCGTTCATAATATTATTTGGTTATAATTATGATAAAATGTATATTATATCTTCGTTATTAAATAGGTACTTTATTTTAATTCTATTCCAAATTATTCTTCTGATTTATCTTTAATATGCCCTTTATTCTGAAGTTGTCACATCTTATACATGCATGTTAAAGTAGAAAAAGACAAAGTTAGAGTCGGCTACTGTTTAAATTTGAATCACGGAGGATTTAAAACAATATTTCAGACTTGAATTCGTCTTACCGAAATATTCGTGAGCACAAATAACACACAGTTAATAACAAGTAGATTATTCAACAACAATTATTCATTTCTCAATTGTAATTTAATTTTACTTACAGTAAAATACTGGAATAATTAGCTGTCCTAAAAGTATGCAATACTTATTTATTTTATATTACATAACATATATATACCATTGTGAGAAGAACAGCTACATTGAGAGTGTGATTGAAGAAAACTATATTATTTGCGATAAAGCCAGATAATTATTACCTATTATTATAAACGTTTGACTACTTCATAAAGTAACAATTACTTTAATCGAAGAATAAACTTAAACAGACGATTTTTATTAAAAATAAAATAATCGAAATCATTGATGTATGTTGGTGTAAGCATTTTTTTAAAAAAGTTTTTAAATTTTGTAGCCTCGTATTTTTTTTTATTTTTTATAACGTTTTCTTTTTAACCTGTAATTAATAGTTTGATTATTATAGATTAATAGATATTACAGTCAATCTACAGTGCTACTTGAACAAATTTTTTGTAGAAGAAAATGGCCAGCATAAGGGTCTGTGACATCTAATAAATTCTAAAAAATGTGAAGGAAAAGTTAATGCAGCAAAATTACTTAAATTATATCAACTAAGCTTGAATGAAATGTTGGGTACTTGCTGATTTGTGTACCTTTTGGCGTTTAATCAACCCTTATACTTAACTTTTTAAACTGTAAGTTTTTGTTAAGGAGATTTTTGTACCTTTTGGATAGATTTTCATTTTTGTCTATTTTGCTAAGTTACATATCTGCTTTACTGTTTTTTTTAAATTGGGAATAAGCAATTCTATCATTATAACCTGATAAGGTGTTAAGTAGTAACCGTAACTACCACTGGAGAGATCTTTTTAAAGAATGATTATAGTTGCGGTCCCCAAACCATCCTCAATAACAATTTTTTTGAGAAAGCCTTTTTATATAAAATAGGAAGGTATTTGTACGTAAAAAGCAAATTTAAACTGCGATTTCAGACCTTCCTTTTAAGAGGAGTAAGAAAAATAAACGGGCGATTACAGTACTTCTCCCTAAAAGGCAAAGAGGCAAAGATTTTGAATCGAACGACAATTCATTAATGTAAATAGTTTCACCCATTGATAATTTTAACGATTTCAGTACTTCCTCTTAGTAGGTGTAAGAGCATGATGGCACTTCACAGCCATGTAGAGGAGCTTTAATCACTTCTTCGTGCTAAATTTTATCAAAATCGGACAAAGCGTTATAGAAATATTGGTAATAATAGTTTTAGAAACGGCCTTACTTGGGTGGGGCAAACTCCCCTCCATATAAGGCGTAGCGACGAGACTTTTAAAGTGCAAATCTGTACAAAATTTCGATTCGAATGACACTTCATTCATGAAAATCAGTTCACTTGTCGATAATTTGAAACGATTGCTATACTTCCCCTTAACTAGTGTAAGAGCAGATCGCCGCTTTAATGTTACGTAGGGGAGCCCTAACTCTATCATCCTACCAAATTTTATCAAAATCGGGCTAAGATTTACAGAGTAATTAGTAATAATAATTTTGAAGGGGGCCTTACATAAAGGGGGCTAACTCCTCTCTAATTCGGTGTACAGCGTCGAGACCCCCAAAAGGCACATCTACATAAAATTCCGAATCGAATGTCACCTCATTCATGAAAATCGGTTCACGCGTTTAGGCGCTACGTAGTTTACAAAAAAGGTAACAACAACAACAACAACAACAACAACAACAACAACAAGAAGAAGAAGAAGAAGAAGAACAACAACAATTTCTGAAAATGCCGTTTTTGCTCATTTTCGGCAACTTTTTTCTCGAAATCTATTAGGTCTGGGGGGTTGCAAAAAAATTACAGTTATAAAGGAGGGTTTGCCCTACATTTTAAAGAAAATTTGGGAATTTTATCTTTTATAGAAAAAGAGAAAAAAATTGTCAAAGTTGGGTGTGTTTTAACTTTACGCTTTTTCGTGCACTTTTTGACGATCAATCCTTATACAACTGTCCTACCGGACAGTTTTAATTAATGTTATTGTTATTATTATAATTATTATTGTTACTATTATCATTGTTACTATTATTATTAAACAAACAGTGCCCCAGTTTAACGCAGAATGTCTCTTCACTTTTCTCCCAAGTAATCTGCGCCAACTGCGGATAAGTAAGATTGGCGCAGTTTCCGGTTATAACAAAATATAGATTTTTGTGTTATTTTTCAGCAAACAAATAATTTATTATTATTATTATTTTTTATTTGAGGCGCGTCAACATCTAAGGTTATTGGCGCCCGGAGCTTTTTTCAGTGCAGTGCCGGCCTCCGGACAGTGTTCTCTCTTTCCAGACAACACTGTCCATCACCGGACAGTGAGCTGTAACAAGCTCCTAGGAAGAGAAAATCTAAGGATCAGTAGATGGTTTCGAACCCGGGACCTCCGAGTGGGAATCCGTATAGCTAATCCCTTCCCTTATTATTATTATTTGTTATTATTATTACTATTATAAGAACCGTTGCGTAAATCTAGAATTTTATATTTTAGTTGTGAAACAAAATATAAATAGATCCTGCTGACGAATCTAGTCAAATACTAGTAATATAGTTGACTTTATCCGCCTTAGTAAGCATCTTTATTGTACTCCTGTACGGTTTTGAATCTTCATCCATCACTAGAGGTGGATTAACCAGTTTGGTGTAGAGATTTCGACTTTAATCATGTAAAAGTAAAGTAATCGCCTATTTTTTGAGGCGGGGCTTAACGTCCAACTACCAATTAGGTGTCGTGGACGGGGGCGGAAGCTCCCACTTTACTATAAACAATTTTTTTTCTAACAAATAAAAAAAGTAGTCCATACGCAGGATTCGAACTGGGGACCTTTCAGTTACAAAGCCACACTCTTGACCACTAAGACCAACACCAGCCCAGATGTACTACTGAACATAGATTTGTATCCGGCAGATCTGCACAATTGAGTGGTTGACATTTCACCTATTTCTCCGTCTCGCATTAACACTTTAGGTTACATCAGGAATACATTAAACTTGCTTTGACAGGATAAAATCAATGATAATATCTTAGCACTGCGAATCTATTTTATACAAGTAATATTTAAATTTAATAATTAGATATAAAAATATTTATCTCGTTCAAAAATAACAAAATTATTATTACGGACTTCATTAACAGTTTAGATAGATCGATTGTCATCGATCATAAAGACAACAAAAAACTGGTGACAATGATGAAATGAAATGCATCAATCAAATATAAACAAGTTTAACAAAATTCTAGTAAATTTACATTTATCATCAATATAAATATAAAAGTTCTGCTTTTTGGTATTAAATGAACGATCTTAAAGATAGATTGATCTTCAATATTTATTACTTTAAAAAAAAAGTCACAAATCCTATTTATTTCAAAACTTTTCAGGTTATTCTGGATTAATAAAGGATTCGAAACTGTTATAGTTGCAAAAAACTTTTAGTAAACAATTTGTTTTTTACAAACCGGACCTAAGTATTACGACAGGCTATAATAATTATAATAATATATTAATGATGTGAGGGTGCCCTTCAACTGCTAGTATTCTCCTCTGGACATCACTCCATGCCACACATCATGTACATAAAACAAATAATCATTATAACGAATAAAATGGATGACTAATAACAAAAATGTAAATCAAAAACAAGAGATGAGATCAGTGAGAATGTAGCGTAGAAGTTAGGACAGAATGAGATATTAATTCAACGATTCGCGAAGACAAGAAGTCATAAAAAGCTCATCATCCCGACAACAGACACTGCGTATCATATACGTTAGAGTTGGGACCGTTGTATTGCAACATTTTGAAATGGAACAAAGCAAATCTTTCTTCAACTCAAAATGATACAATGATACGTAATGGTTAGACGCAAATGGATTAAGAAACACTAACTTTCGAGTAATTTTGGTTACGCTAAGTACACATTTACAGCATTTTTTTTTTTTAAACTTGTTCAAACTTACCTTCTGCTGTCAGGAACAGGGCAAGCAAACATACATTTAAAGACTTGCTTGCTAGGAGTTAAAAGCCATGAAATGAGAATGCATGCAAGTGACGTTTGCTCTTATTGGTGCAATCAAGTTTATATAAAGCTGCTGCAATCAATATTAATTTAAATGCACATTAAAAGCAAACTTCCAAGTGAATAAACTTTTACAATCAAGATGTTTAATAATAAAACCTCTTCTAACAAAAAGAAAAACAAATTGCCTGTAACATGCAGTAAATAAATACAAACTGTAATAAAAACAAGTAAATTTAATACAATAAAACTCAAGTTTACATAATCGTCCGCAGTAATTATACAATGAAAATATCAATAAGGCCCAGCTGTTAAAAGTTTTAACTAAAGTTTGTTGATTAACTCACGAAAACTTGTTTTTAACTTAACAACGTTCGATTAAGCGCCATTACTGTTATTAACAAACACACTACCAGACAGGAAATTCTGTTTATATAGAAATAAAATTAACTGGGGATTAAAGGCGTTAATTGGAGTTTAATATTCAAGGAGGCAGTGTCTTCCCTATACAAACTGCTATTTGTAGCTAAATAAAAAATCATAAGTAAAGGAAATTAAATTATAATAATAATATCGCAGATAGGAAAAAACTTATCCACACTGTGTTTACAAATAATTAAAATATTTTTAATTTCTAATGAAGCTTGAAGTTCCCAATAATTATAATGTAGTTTACTACAGATCAGGAAAACAAATAGAAAATAAAAATAAACCTAAGTAAGGCAAGTTACTTAATTTAATTTAAGTTCATCTTTTATCCTTTTACATTTGTTATTTGCTGTTCAAACGATCTTAAACATCGATATTTTTTTGGCCAAGATTGATTAAGCTGGCGTTTTACATAACTGTAAGGGCCGACCAAGATGGAGTTAGCTTCACAATTAAATAAATATTAAAATTAAAGTTTAAATATAAACGCGATATAAACACAATTCAATAAAAAATTCACCAAACAAGTAACACCGATACTAAACAGAAAATAAAAGGTTAAATTGAACAAATCCATAAATTCCATACAAAAAGAATATTATGAACAGTATTTGTACAACCACAATATCTAAAGTTTTATAGTTCAACAAAAGTGCAAACCTAAAATTATACAATATTTGGCTGTTACTCCTTCAAAATAAATTGTCGCAACTTTAGTGCAGATAGCTAACAATTATAAACAACATTTAACATGCTAGAAGTATCGATACAAATAAAATCCATATATGAAATAAAATTAATAAAATAAGTAAGGTATTTCGTCCTTAGACCATCATAAATAGGGCAAATCATCACAAAGTGAATACGAGTATAACTTCAGGCAATCAATAGTGTAATTAACGCCTTTAAAATAAATTCAAATTATGGCGAAATTACAAATTGCAAATATGAGATTTTAGAAAAATTATTGGTAATCGCCACTGACCCATGACACCTAATTTGGCAGCTGGACATAAAGCCTGCCTAAAATAATTGGCATTACTTTTACTTTTATATACAAGGAATTATTGCAGTTCGAACAATTCCATGAAACATAATTCCCTTTATTTACAGTTTAGAGCCGTATTCACTTAATCTTAAATTGTACTTCAGTTTCTAGGTTAGTTAATCTGTTATTATTAAACAAAATATTAAGCCCAAGCTCATGCAAATTCATGAAGAGAAGTCGAATATTCAGTTTGGGGCTGGTAACAAGACAAGGCTCAAGTTATGTAAAATATCAAGCTCGTCATTTGGTAAGCAGGCCCCTTTATGTTAGCCCAAGATAACTTGTATTGTTGCCGATCAGATAATTATGGCTAAGAAAAATCTCTTATTTTATTTTTTTGGAATTTTCTCATCGTAAAGGTAGGTATGCGATCGAGTTAGTCAATTTTTTGAGGTCCCTTGAATACGAAATAAAGTTTTTAAAAAAATGGAAGAAAGATTATTGGCCAGTTTCAGTCATTAATTTTGAATTTGTCTTAATGCGAAGCTTTCGACTGGCCTTGAGACTAGGTCAACTTCAAGGTCATATAAGTATCACAGCTATAAAGATGGCCGATCTATAGTCCCTAAGGCCAGTGCCATGATGAGCATATGAACAGAAATAACCCAAAAAACAAAATAGAAAACTCAAACTTCCGTTAACGAAGTTAAACTTCCTGAAGTACGAATTACCAATTTATTAAACTGCATGTACTAATTTTTATTCAACAAATCATCAATAAATTTTAACCAAAACGTTTTCTCGATTTTTTTGGTTTGTTTTTTCAGGATTTTCAGAGAACTAGATCTTTAAACACTCCTCGAAACAATTGTAAACAAGTTATTTTCTCTGAAAACTGAATGCAGAAAGAGAATCTAGCATAATCAAAAATACTTTCATTCATAGTGAAAAGAATTAAATAAAATAATTGATAGATAAAAAGTAATAAAATTATGGGTAATCCAAAAAAATCAACAACAAAATATTGACATTTGCCGCAAGCTGTGTATATACACACACACCTGTGTGCATAACTGGCACCATTATTATGTAAATATAATATAATAGGCAGTGGCTCAAACTAAGAACGACCTTGGTACACATTCAGTGGATGAGACTTCACACTGCTCCGGGTGTTCCTTCTATTCAGATAGTTTGAAGCCATTAACAAAACTGGATTCTAATAACTGTCCCATGGATTTACTCCACATTTTAATTATTATTTTATTTTAATCGGTTTTTTCCTTGCTATAATCCCTAAAATCTTATCTTTTAAAAGTTACCGACTTTTTTTTAGTAAATGTTACTAGAACTTACCTTCGAACACGCCTTAAAATTGCTATAATCAGCTAATATCCTTTTGACCTGTCAGATGGTTACAGTAATAAAGAATTAGTGGTACAGCAGATGAAAAAAGTAGAAGATTGCGGAACAAAAACCACTTTTTTGTAACTCAAAAGAGCTTAAAACGGATATTTTTGAAGACTATTCCATCCAACAGTGCAACAAAAAAATTAAGTTGGTCACATATTTTCTATTATCAATAAGGAAAGAAAAAAATTTAATGTTTTGTTATAGGTAAAATTATATTTAATACAAATTTTCTCATATAATTATTAAAGGTGGTACTAAAATACTTATTACTGCATAAGATATATTTAGAGCATGCGAACTACTCCAGCACTATCTGGTGGCACCCAGCTAGCGGTACTTGTCAGCAGTAGTAGTAGTGCACTAACATGACCAGTGGGAAGGAGATCTGTGTTACTAAACTACAAACTATTCGCCAAATAAACTATTACTTTTTAAAGACAGAATCTGTATTTAGATAAAAGTATAAACAAATTACAATAACAATTAGACAAAGCAAAATTTTATTATCACTAGTTTATTTGTTAATTTTAATTTTATCTAATTTTATCATTTTGTTTTTGTTTATATTTTTTCGGAATAGTTTTATTAAGTTTAAAAGAATCATTTAAATCAAATAAATAACAAGAAATAAGGTTGTTTTCAAATAAAATCTAATCTAGTTGGGAGTTTTAGGATGAAAGGCAAAAGTCCTAAGAAGGGTAAGATGTAAAACTTAAAAGGGAATCCTCTCTCTATTGGTACAATCAACTACAAAATCAAATGTAGATCAGACTAAAAGTACATCAGAAAATTATATTTACTCGGAGATCTTATTACACGTGAATATTTTATTTACAGTATACTTTATTTATTTACATTTCTTATCCGCCCTCACCGTAGCAACATTTTTATACTTTCTCTTGTTCTTACAGAGCAATGACTGGCCTATAAACACTAGTGCGCATGCGTTTGTATGTTTGTAAGGAGTAGAAATCTGTAAGGAGCAAAATAATAACAAAAAAAATCTAAGGGGATTCAACTTTATTATCATTTCGATTAATGTTTTCTCTAATAATATTAAATTGTCAATATTATATATTTCAAAAAAAATTATTGATATGAAACATTCACATGATTTTACAGAAATAAACGTATTAAAAATTTTTAATAAAATAATTTTGAACTGGAAAAAAAAATTCACCAAAATTTAAATTTCGTTTTTTGAAGAAATCATAGAATTCTGATAGATATAAAAAGAGATATAAACGTTTGAAATTTGAATGAATTAGAAAACCACCAAAATTTAACCTTCAATATCTCGTTAACTAATATCTCTACAACTTTACAATTTGTGCCAGTTATACACCTAAGTTTTCTGTACAATTCGGTAAAGAAAACAAAGAATTCTGATAGATATAAAAAGAGATATAAACGTTTGAAATTTGAATGAATTAGAAAACCACCAAAATTTAACCTTCAATATCTCGTTAACTAATATCTCTACAACTTTACAATTTGTGCCAGTTATACACCTAAGTTTTCTGTACAATTCGGTAAAGAAAACAAAGAATTCTGATAGATATAAAAAGAGATATAAACGTTTGAAATTTGAATGAATTAGAAAACCACCAAAATTTAACCTTCAATATCTCGTTAACTAATATCTCTACAACTTTACAATTTGTGCCAGTTATACACCTAAGTTTTCTCTACAATTCGGTAAAGAAAACAAAGAATTCTGATAGATATAAAAAGAGATATAAACGTTTGAAATTTGAATGAATTAGAAAACCACCAAAATTTAACCTTCAATATCTCGTTAACTATTATCTCCAGAACATCGCAATTTGTACCAGTTATACCCCTGTGTTTTCTCTACATTTTGGTACAGAAATTAGAGAATTGTGATTATTCACATTTGAGATAAGGTGAAAAGAGATATAATCGATTGATGTTTCACGGAATTGGAAATGAAATAGAAAACGTCAAAAATTTATGTTACTTATTCAGATAACTTTTCTCTACATTTCGATAAAAAAATAATTTTCTTTTTTTTAAATTTTTTATTCCGCTATTATTGATTATTTTTCACGTCCCACAGGTTGGGAAACGCTGACTTAAATAATAATATAACATTAACGGCAATATATGTGATTAAGTAGTATGCCAGGTGAATCTATGATAAAAACTCCAACTGTATCCATTAATTTTTGTAGGTCAATATTGACCTAGTCAAAAAACCTTCTGGTTTACTTTTGATATCATTTTCTAACCAAACCATAGATGGCAAACCGAAAACCTCTCTCTCATAGTTGGCTGTCTAAATCTTCTGTTGATAAAGTAGGATACATTTTTCGTGAATAATTTTTCTTCTCCACATCTACATTGATTGGCTTATTCGTGATCATTAGTATCATAACGGATTATGGGATCTATGATCAAAACTGAATTCCCAGTCTCCGCCAAAACAACAATATTGGCATATTTTGGTTATAGGAGTCCAATGCCGTACAATTCTTCGTGGAAAGCCGATTAATTAATATGAACTTCAGCCGTTGATGGCGGTGCGTAACAAGAATCATATTATTTGATCATTGCCCATGATTATGATGGATACGGAATTTCATTTTCATTGAAAGTCTTACACTTTCCGAGAAAATTGGGCGTAACATAGACAAATGCGTAATAAACATTCAGCTTAATTGTTGTTGATCTTTTTTCTTAGCCAGAAAGCAATTCCATTTTACAAACAAATCCGTTTACCCACAGCACATCTTGAAAATGGTAATCACCAATTTCCCGGAAGGCACGACGCTTAAACCTAACGGATGAATGATTCTAATAAGAATCTCGAATCTTACATTTCTGGTAAAAAAGAGAAAAAACTAAGCAAAGTAATAATAACAATAATGGACTCAAATTCAACAATTACTAGAAGCAAGAAAAAAGCAAATGGAGAAGTTATATAGTGTAACTTATTTGAGAATATTTTGATCAATTAATCTATCTACAGCAGTGGTAACCCAACTTTTTTACGATCAGGGACCATTTTAATACTTTTGTTGTTAGCAGGGACCATAAGGTTTAATATCACAATAAACTTCTCTTAGATTTTAAAAATACAACTTCAATAAACATTGTGCTTGTGTTTTCAGCAATATTAATGTGTTTTTTGAGCTTGCATTTTCTTAACAAGATGGGTAATCCTGTGATTGATGAGATTGCTCAAAGCGTCACGCACATCATCATTTGCTTTTTAGTCGACTCTTGGACTTGTTTTTAGGCGCTCTAAGCTCGCTCAACGTCCCACTCACTGCGCCGTCTACGCACACGCGGCCGCATGTCAAATAAATATATGTATTACTATTTTAAAAATGTTAAGTGTTTCGCGGACCATATTTTAGTTCTTGCGGACCACAGGTTGGGAACCACTGAAGTAAAGGTAGTACTAAAAACCTTAGTTGTCTAAAACAGCGTTTCCCAACCTTTTTTTGGCTCGCGTACCACTTGGCAGTAAATCATGCTGAATTGTACCACTTCGTAAAAATGATTGTATTTCGTGAAATTTGTTATTCCGAATGTGTTATTTCATTATTATTATCATCTTTATTTGTATAGAGATACGATGTATCTGTTACAAAGGAGTTCAAGTTCATGTTCTCTTTATAAACTTTGTAAAGTGTAAGATCTTAGTTTTACAACTTTTTTTTAAATTAAATTTAAGTTGCTTGGATAGAGCTTAGTCATGTCCAAATGTTGATGCAAAATATTATGTACCCGTTCATTCGAGATGCCCACAGCACTAGCAATCTCACGCACCTTCACTCTTCTGTCATCCATCACCATATCATGGATTTTATCAATGATTTCTGGAGTAGTAACCTCAACAGGGCGTCCAGAACGTTCAGCGTCACTTGTGCCCATATGACCACTCCGAAAATTTTGAAACCACTTATAAACTGTTCTAATGGAAGGTGCAGAGTCACCATAATGTTTATCAAGCTTCTCTTTAGTCTCCTGAGGCGTTTTGCCTTTCATAAAGTAGTGTTTAATTAACACACGAAATTCTTTTTCGTCCATTTTTTGAAAATCACTCGACTTCCTCGATTCAAACGAATGCCAAACACAAAGAAATAGACCGATCTGGCTGAAATTTGGTGTGTGTTCTTCCAAGAGATGCTACTAACTAAACATAACCTCGATACGCGCCAGTGGTGCTATCTCTCTGACTTTGCACAGACTTTTCAAACGACCCTCGTATCTGTTACAGTGGAGTTCAAGTTCATGTTCACTTTATAAACTTTGTAAAGTGTAAGATCTCTTAGTTTTAACACTTTTTTTAAAAATTAAATTTAATGTTGCTTGGATAGAGCTTACTCATTACAATCCAGTCTCTTTAAGCAGATCTTTACATAGTTATCATTTAAGTTTTGTCACATGATAATTCTACTAAATTTTCTTTATCTTTTATTGATAATGACGTAGCTTTTCCTAAATTTTCTTTATAGAAGGGGTTTGAAATCCAATTATCATTTGTGTTTTCGGGTTTTGGAAAATACTCCCTGAAAGACAATTTTAATCCTGTTAAATGTGCATATTTTTTCGTATATCTTGAGACAGACTCACTTTATTCCTGTACATATTAACAACTTTACTGTATAATATTTAATTATAATAATTTTTATGAAATAGGAAAAAACGTATCTATGATATTTTTATGATTTCATTTTTTAAGTACGCCGCCATTATTGATTATTTTTCGCGTACCACCAACCAGCAACTCACGTACCACAGGTTGGGAAACGCTGGTCTAAAACATTCACTTAATATATAAGAGAATATAACAATTAGCAATGTAGAATAAAAATATATTTTGTTAAACAAAAGTAAAACTTATATAAAACAATAAAATGTTTTCTAAAAGTTAATAAAAATTGAAGCTAAGTATGTCTGTTGAAAGAGCTGAGGCACTCTAAGCAAAAAAGAGAAGGAAGAAGAGTTATAGCAGTTATAAGAAGGTAGGAAAAGAGATGTCTAAATTGGATGAGAGCGAGCTGGAGTGAGATGGCGCAAACCAAATAGAAAAGGGCCAAGAATGTGAACCTGAGAGGCAAAAAAATTCTTTTCCTTCTTCACAAAAATTAGTTTGGGGGAGATTTTCTTCTTAAAGTTGTTTACAATCCAATATTTAACTAACAACAAAATGGACACTTTTTTCGTGTAACTTTCTACATTTCAAAAACTAATCAAACAAAACATAAATAGTTGGAGTAAAGAAAGTGTGGCACAAAAATAGAAAGAAGTTTAGGTATTTTAATTCTGAGTTCCTAACATTTTTTATTACTGTGCTACTTTTAAAAGTAGTTTAAAATATTGGGTTGCCCGTAAAATAATGCAGGATTATGGTTTTAAAAGAAAAAAAAAAATTAATGATTTATAACTGTTTTTATTAATCAAAATAGTCTCCATTACTTTCTATACATTTCTGCCAACGTGTGGGTAACTTTTCCCATACCCTCTGTACAGAATTTGGGATCCTTAGAATTTATAAGTTCAGAAAAGGCATTTTCTAATGTTCTTTGGTCAATAAATTTTTTATTTTGTAAATAGCGGTCCAGATGTCTAATAAAAAATGGTAATCAGTAGGCGAGAGGTCCGGTGAGTAGGGCGGGTGTGGCAGAGTCTCATAGCCAGGCTCCAACAATCTACTGGAAGTCAAACGTGAGATATGTGGCCGAGCGTTGTCATGCAACAGAATGGGCCCCTTTTGATTGACTAGAGATGGCTTCATTATTGCCAATTTCTTGATGCATTACGTCAATTTGGTTACAATACGATTCGGGCATTGATGGTTTCGCCAGGATTCAAGAAGCTGTAAAGAATCAGACCAAATGAAGACTACCAAAATCAGTAACCATCACCTTTTTTTTTTGATGATTTGGGGGCTTTGGAAAATGTCGTGCTGCTTCTCCTTTGTCAAGCCACTGTCCAGAGCGTCTGCTGTTGTCGTAGAGGATCCATTTTTCATCGCAAGTCACAATTCTGGGACAGAAAAGGATCGCTGTTGTTTCGGCAAAGAAGGTGCAGCACAAATTTCTTACCGCTGATCTTTTTTGGCGGTCACTTAATGCGTGAGGAACCCAACTTTCAAAGCTTTTTCACCTTCCCAATCGCCTTGAGAGATGGTCATCGACGGTTGATTTGCTGACTTCCCGAGTTTCCTAGCCAGTTCTCGAACAGTTGTTCTGGGATTTTCTTGCACTAAAGCTAGGAGAACAACAGCCATCAAAGGCAGAACTTCTTCCACGGCCTTCTTTGTCTTCAAGGCTCAACATTTTGAATGCAACTGAATTCTCTGTTGGTGTCATCTTCATATATTACAGATTTTTTTGTAAAAACATGGAGTTTACAAAAAGAGAGATTACAAAAAGTACAAAATTGCCATTTCGAAGATATTTCTCAAATTTAAAAAAAAAAAATTGTTTATATTTTTTAAATGAAATTAAAATTTAATTTGAATCTCACATTAAAAATGAGGGATTTCCTCAATGACCTACTTTTGTTATTATGAAATATCAGAGTCAGCACCCATCATTATTATGAAACAATCAATGAATTCTGGGACAATTAAAATAGCACAATGTCAAAGATTGCATTTATTTTAAAATAAAGAAAAGCAGAAAAAAAATACTATTTTAAAATAATATGAAGTAAAAAGTATAACGAAAACACACAACCTGGTCCCCTTTGACCATAGTCTAACTTCGGGAATTGAGTTATAATAATTTTGTATTTAATAATATTTGTTTGAACTAAATAATGTATATATATTTTAGCGTTTTTTGAAAATGCAATTGATTCCAATCGTTAATTAAATTATAATATGAATAAAAAAAAAATGGGTCACTTGAAGTTAGTGTGCAGTTATACTGTCTTTTATCAATGCTTAAAATGACATGCTTTGGTAGTCGAACGAGTGCCTACTTCTCTAAAGTTAATTAAATGTGTATAAATATTAAATGTTAAAATTAATTAAGTAATAATACATTTGTACTCCTCATTTACTTGGTGACTTAAAATCCCGAATACTGCTAGTTTAAAGAGAATATTGTTATCCACCACAAACCTTAACGATCCAAAATGTGTTAATTTTAATGGTTTTCAAATTAACTCATTTTTTTTATTTTCTTTAATAGTAAGAGAAAAAAATAATAGAAAAAATAAATAAATAGGGATTTTTTCATATTTAAATAGGTCAGAAAACATTTATTTTCGTTGGTCAGTAAAAAATAAATAACTGCAAGATTGCAATATTTGCAAGAAACAAAAGAAAATAATATACTTTTTTTAAGCGATAAAAATAGATTAGTCAGATATGAATCTGAGTAAAACAATGGGTTAAATAGAAGAAAAGTTGTATTCAGTTAAGATCAAGGACATATTAAATGACGAACTTAAATAAAAAGTCAAAAGTTGTTATATATAATTAAATTAAAATAATAAAAATTCACAAAACCACCAACTTTATACTATGTTTGGGTACCACCATAATAAAGTAAGTTAAAGTAGTTAATTGGGCACGATAATCCAAAAGTAATTAGCAATGCTAAAGGTATTTTTTGGTATTTGAGTCAATGTTTTTTTTTCAATTTTCAAACATTTTTATCTCATTACAAAAAAACAGACCCTTTAACTTTAAAATTGAGACATTTATCAAGCGATACACATTTTAAGGCAGTTCTAGGAACGGTTGATAACAGTTTCACACTATAATTACATATCAATTGTTTTGTATGGTCTTTAAACTAACATAAATAAATGTGTAAAATACCTAGTTTGAATAATTTTAAGAAAATTGACTATTTAAAAAAATGTAAAACAAAAACCTAATTACGGGTTTCAATATATTTGAAAACACCAAACCGAAAAAATAAATATTCAACTAGAATAAAACATTAGACTAATAAGTACCACAAACTTTCCATACAGGACATAAATTCATTTTTTTTACCGAACGAGTATTGAGTTTGAAATTTTACATTTTCTAATAATGTTGATTTTATTTCTCTAATGGTTCGCTACATGGCACGTTTCAAGTTCATCCAAAACTATGATTTTCTAGTGATTGGTCTAAGACTAGAAAATAAATAAATAAAGTAATCCTTATTTCTTCGGGAGGTCTTTAATGCAACTCGAAATCAGGTGCAATCGACGGAGTTGGATAGAAAACAAGTATTATTGTTTCAATAAAGTACAAGGGCTAAAGCAGGAATTCAAACCATTTACACAACACATATTATCTTTGCGGTTCGTGGACATTATAATGAAGACTGTAATGAAAGAACATTTTCGTAGGTTGGCAAAAAAATTGAAAAAGGTTCCAGGTGCTGCTGACTCATATTAAATTACCAAAAAATAAATAATTAATAAATAAGACAACAAAAAATTAACAATTCCATTATTAATCAAACCTTGCAATCTAATTTTGATTACTTAACACTAAGCCACAAATAAATTTTGTATATTATCCAGTACTGGAAAATATATAATAAATTGGTTAGCTAATAATGGATTCCAAAGCGGAGATAGCGGGTTCGAAGCCAGCTGCTGGCCCTTAGAAGCTTTTTAAAGCTCACAGTTCCGTGATGGACAGTGCTCTTTAACGAGAGTACACTATCTGTAAGCAGGTAGTGCACTAAAAAAAAAAGCTCCGAGTGCCAACAACCTCAGTGATGACGCGCCTTAAATACAAACAATTAAATTTAAAAAAATATAAACCATTTATATTGAAACCGCGCATTCCAACATTTCCTACTGATGTTCCAGTTATGTTTACGATTACAGCACAGGGGATGTAACTCAGTGGTAGAGTGTCTGCTTCGCATGCTGAAAGTCCTGGGTTCAAATCCCAGCATCTCCAACTTATTTTTTCTTTTTTTATTTCTTTAACTGTTAAATTATACATATATTTTTTCTAATAACACTTGAAGATTGTAAATTATTAATTATCTTCCGCTATTTTCAATTGTGTATAAACTGATAAAGGTAGAACAGTAAAGTTAATATTTATTTTTCAAGAAATCATTAGGCCTTTTAATTTAAATGCTAAACTGTGTGCATTAATTTGAATATTAAATACTTAATGATTGAAAAAACTAACACTTACCTCAAGTACTTTATTTCTTCTAAATCTGGCTTTCTCATCAGCATCCTCTCCTTTGAAAGTAACAGGATACCGATCACTGTAATTCGGAGGTACTGTCACTATTTTAACACCACTGTCTTCAATAACATTATCACCTATTTCAAATTGTTTTTGCTGAGTTTCCACGAGTTTCGTACTAGAGCTAATTGGCTTTACAATACTATTATCAGGTCGCTCCAAAACCTTTTGGTTCTTTTCTAGATCTTCTTCAATTTTCGCAAACAACTTTGCCCTATCTTCTATTCTATGGGGGTCAACATTATCAGAACCATGCCTATAAACTCCCAGTTTACCTACATTATCACTAAACTCATCCATGTGCGGTGGTGCTGGAATTAAAAGATCAGGTCCCGCTTTTTGGATTTGTTTATATACCGTGTATACACTATTACCGGCCACACCGGATTTAAATTCCGGAAGGAAAAAGAATGCACCAAAACATACTAAACAAAAAGTTAAAAAAACTAATAATATTAAATATTTCTCTCTTGGTCTAAATGACCTCCTGACGGAAGACGGTACAGGAGCTCCGTTTAGGAACCTTTGGTGTATTGGCAAAATGCTCGTCGTTGCCATTTTAACGGGGTTTATTTCAGAGACAAAAACTCACACATTCACTACGTTCACGCCATTTTACCTACTACTTTGACAAACGAGCAAGGGTTGAAGAAGGAGTAACTGAGCAGTGATGTAACATAACTGCAATGGTAACCCCACAGATAACCTCGAAAAAATATGTATAATAAATATTCGTTAAATAAATTGGTTTATTATTTCGATTAAAAAAAATTTTGTCAGTCATTAAAACTTAATTTTTAAGCGAAATATTAAAATATTATATATTTATGTTGCCCTCTAGAGGACAATGGAAGAGAAGGTTTCGTAGGGTTATACAAACTAGTTGAAAGGTTGAACCAACTCCTACGATTAACCTTGCACTTTAAAATACAAAGTGTTGCTCTTACAAAATACACTTACAATAACAATAATGATTCTTTAATCTGAGGGCAAAAAAAGAAGGTTATTGTTTCAAATATAAGTATGTATTTCTTAAGTTATAATTTTTGAATATCTTGACTAATTTTTGTAAATATCAGATACTGCATAGGCACGACGGTTGACTAGCATTATAATAAAATTTGTATAAAATATAATATTGTTTAAATATTAAATTATATATATTCATTAGAATTAATTCAGGATTGAAATTTCAAAAATATACCGTTAATCACTACATTCATTAAACAGGCAGACAGTTGAGCCTCTTTAATAGAATTAATCTTTCCTTAAGTATTCTATTAAAATTTCATCCTTTACTCCATCTTCTGTAACCAGATGTCTTGTAACTTGGGTAGGATATATTATATCTAATTCTCGATCCAAACCCCACGCTCCAACTGAAAATATTGTTAAATTTGGAGTAAAAACAGTTATATGTACGTACGATTAAGCAAATTAATAATTTAAAGTATATGTATTTCAGTAATTAGGATTGGCTAAGTTAATTAAGATTAATATGAAGCCACTTAAGCATTAATTTTCTTTTTTTAAAAAAATTTGCATTAACAGTTAGTTTTTGACAACTAAGTTCAACTTATAAGGGCAGGGAAAACAACGAGAAAATCATTAGAAATGATAGTAGAATCTGGCCGAGTTTTCAGGAATATACTCTCCATTTTTAGGGATGTTCTAAAACAACAGAAAAAAATAAATGTTTACAAAAACAATGTATTCGAATTACACTTGTCATAATGTAAGTTAACTGGATGTGTTAATTGTTTTTAATACTCCTAATTACTGAAAAACTTTCTATTAATTACTTCTTTTTGTATCATGAATGTTCCTAAAGATATGAATGGTATACCTCTTTTTTTACTTGGACATCGAATCAATGTAATAGAGAAATTGGACACCAAAATCATTTCAATCCTACGCATGAAACAAGTCCAACCAAACTCCACATTTAGAAAACTCATTACAAGAGATTTAATTTTATTGTTCCACCTCCAATAGTTTTCGAGAATGTAACTAGTCTCTTGATATTTTAAGGTGGGAGAGACTGAAGTAAAACAATAAGACTTTTGAGTCTTACTCCGAAATATCTATTTCTATATTAAAGTGGTCATCTCAAGCATTGTAACATGGTGGAAATGAGTTTATCTAGAAAGAATTTCAATGCCTAAGCAATGCAGAGAATCTTGTATTCAACTCTTGCAATAAATCAATAAATTGGTATCTTATACAATATCCCCCTTGTAATCCTTTAAGTAGCATTCGAATCATTACTGCTGTCCCCACTTATAACTGCCAGAATAGCGGCTTGGGAGCCAATGAAGCTGGCATGACCACCATGTAGCTGTTAATTATATTTTAGATAGTAATACCTTTATTACGAACATATACCAAATATACCTTCATTTCCTAAAGACCTCGAAGTAAGTGGGCGGCCAATGGGAGAATGTTTCCTACTAGAGTCTGAATGCCTGGCATGATTTCCACCATGCAATGGACTTGTGAGCGCTCTTAAAGTCATACTTGTTTCCACACTTGTATAAAGGTTCCTTTTGGTAGCTTTTTGAGTTAGATCTGGCAACTGGTCCATACTTTGCACGTTCACAGGATGAACTTTATTATTTCTGCGACCTAAAATATTAGTTCTTTAATTATTTCTCTGAGTACTAATTATATAAAGCTACTCAAAGAAATAATTGTGACTAAGTTCTTACAAACCTATAGATAACGGAAATTTCTGACGGTCAATCTTCTCTTCCAATTGATCTAATTAGAAAACGTAATAAGTAGTAAATAGATTACACTTTTAAATAAAAATATACTAAAACAAAAAGTGTTGATTTTGCCAATAAATTTACTGTACCTCTAATGTTAGACGTTATGGTTTTGGGAACATATTCGATTGTACTAGACTCACTAGAGACACCATTCGTACCTGCATGGTTAGAAACCGTGCTTGCACCGTTGGACAACTGAGTTTCCTGCAAATTTTTGAACAGAATGCGCAATCTTAAACCAATAATAAATCAATAGTTTCTAGAACAAAAGTATCTAAATTCACTACCTCAGTAAATTCTTCAAATTTCTTTCTTTGCAAGGCACGTCGAGCTTCAAATCTTTCTGTTTCCATTCGACTGTCACATTCCACTCTATCGTTCAAAATGTCATACTCTTTAAGTATCTGACTTAAAAGCCATCTACCATGAAAAAAAAAAAATGTTACTGTGAAGGAATTGGTCTACTAGCCACTTCATCAAGAATCGTGGCATCTTTATACAATCCTAGCTCCATGAACAGTTTTACAGACAAATGTAGTTCACTATACCATCAGCTAATTTGGCCACCATGGGCTTTGGACTACCGAGGGCCCAAATACAACAACATAACGTTAATTTAATGAAAACAAAATAAATACCAAAAAATTTTCAGTACCTATAACCAGATATCAATCGTTTGTCTATTTTTTTCTTTTTTGGCGTTGCAGGCACTGCGGAACAAACCTTAACTAAGGTATGACACTTTTGTTGGTTGACCAAAGGTTCTAATTGTAAAACTTCTACAATATCTATTTCATCCAATGCATAAGGTTTGTCTTGCTTATTAGCCAAGCTGAAATGTTTAATGATATTAATATTTACTTATCCATCAGAGAAAATTAGAAATTCTAAAGTCTATCATAAACAAAACATATTGAAACATAAACATTAATTAGTTACTAAGCACGAAAGTGAAAGTGCGAAAATTAATATTCCTTGTGGTTAACTACTCCAATTTTAACTTACACTAACACTGGTTTCCCAGCTAGTTTTTCATTAAGTAATAAATTTTCTAAGACAGTTTTTGATTCTTCAATTCTTGATAAGTCACTCGCATCGACAACGTATATAACTCCGTGTACCTGTGAGTTTTCATATTTAATTCTGGTGAAGGGGTTACATGAACATGGATTATACTTAAATATCAGGTCTGCACTATTTGAAGCTGATGGTTAAACAAGTTAGATTAATTTTAAACAGCCTATTAATAATCTCGCATATTTTTTTTCATATTTAACTAAAAAAAACGCTCTTACAAAATGGAAATATGACTCCCATATATCCCTTATTTGAACTCCTCCTCCCAAATCAAATACAGTGACATCGTATCCTTTAGTTTTTGGTTTAATAGCAGAAAATCCAACAGTCGGTATAGTTGATTCAACAACATCTAAAAGTAAATATAAACAAAATAAAGATATATTTTGATTTTAAAAGAACTAATCTAAATTACTTTACATGTTTACCTCCTGCTAATCCTCTAGCTGTAGTTGTTTTTCCAGAATTATCTAACCCTACTAACAACAGTGCAATTTTCTTCCTGTAAGACACACTACGTAAAGTAAAAAAGTTGAAACATCGTTCTTAAGAATTATAATCAGAATCTAATAAGAGGACAATTTAAAATTATTTAATTTTCTTGAAAGGAAACATAAGCCATATTAAACTAATTTTAGAAAAATAATCTTCATTTTCTAGTTGGAATGTTTTAGTAGTTTAAAAGTAGACCTCCACCTTTCCCTATATATGTGGGTATTTCAATAAATAGACTGAGTCCAAATTAGTTAAAAGCTCAATATAAAGATCACATTCATAAAAAACCTCTTTTATTATAACCGCAAATTAAGTGTTTGTCATGAAAAGAGAATGAATAATGGGTTACAGGTTTTCTTATATTTCTAATAATTATATTTCATAAATAATTTTATGAATGACAGTAACAGCGAAAACTTACTGTGAATCACCTCTTATAATTCTCTGTTTGCAGCAACAGCTTCCCATCTCCAACTCATGTTTATTGAGAACAGCAAACCTTTTTACACCTTCCCAGAAAAAAAATGACTTTAGGGCAAGTTTGTGCAAGGTGCAACCACAACAAACAGTGCTTGAATATAAACAAACATCTGATGTTACCTTCCTCGATTAGAAAGAAATTTGTTTACTAGTACGTCACTCTTCCAGAGTATTTTAAGTGTCACAAAGGTTTCGTTTAATTTTAATTTTATTGAAAGTTAATCTATTTAAAAATTATTTTTAGAATGTTGCGATTATTCCTAAAAAATAACTTTAAATCAGAATGTAACATTATTTATTTATCATCAAAGAAAATGAGTGACAAACCACAAAATATTGTTGCAAAAGAAACTAAAGCCGCTGATTCCGATGCATCTTCATTTGTGAGTAAGTAAAGTATTTAATTGACTCGAAGTTATTAATTTTTTTTTTTTCATCAGATCAATTCAATTCTTTCACAATTCAGATCAGCACCTTCATGTGCCTAATAGACTTGAGAGAACGCTGCTAGTGTGGACAAAGATGTACAAATCGAAAGAAGATATACCAAAAAGAATTTCGTAAGTAATGCGAATATAATTCAGTTAGATTGTATATATTAATGAAAACGCAGGAATGTCCTTTTGATCTAGTATTCAAGCTGTTGAAAAAGCTAGAAATAAAGCTCGTATAAAAATTTCAAACTATATGATGCTAGCAACTGCTATTGCTTGTGTGGTCGTTGCCTTTAGTGGAAAAAGAGCTGCAGAAAGAGGAGAGTCTGTGGCCAAAATGAATTTAGAATGGCACAAAAAAATTAAAGAAGATGCAAATAAGGACGTAAAGTAAAATACTTGGTGTCAATGAAGTTATCTTTATTGTTAAGTTTTATTGCTTGTACACTATAAACGGAATCTTATTGAAAGATGTTGTTAATTTAAATTATACGTAATTTATTTAGTTGTTTGGTTAGATGAGGAATGTCCAATTAAAGTGAATTGTTTTTATATTTTTTTCTTTTTTCCTTTTACAACTTGTATTCTAGTTTAGCATTTCAGCAACAAAGGTTTCAAGCAAGTAGGCTATCTGATTTCAACCCATTTTAAAGTAGAAGCAATGTTTGTGTTAAAAAATTAAAAGATTATGTATGTTAAAAATTAACTTAATTCATTCGTTTTAAAGGATATTTCGAAATCCTGAGAAAATCCGTTGTAAAAGATTCGGGTACTATTGCTGTTTTTTAACCAAAAGAATTTCAAGGCAGAAATTTAAATACACTCATATTCAACTCTTCAACTTCTAAGGGGCAAGAAATCACATTCAAAACGTAGAGACAAAAAAATGCCAAACTTTCTATTCATAATGTAAGGCGTGGCCGTTTAGGTCCCGTTTCATTAATATATTCCAAAAATTTTTATTTTACTTCTCATTCTCTGCATAAATATAAAGTTTTTATATTGAATATTAAATCACTAAACCTGCCAATAAAAATCAATAAATTTTTAGTAATTTCAAACAAACCCATTTTTTTTTTTTTTTTTTGCCTTATGTTCTTAGCAAACAACCAATAACAAGTATTATTCAGACTTGAATTCATTTTACAAGATAAACCAATGAAACGGCTAGGCACAATCCTTGTGAATTTATTTGTAGTTTAATTATATCACATATTCATTCATAAAGTTATTCAAAACTTAGTCGGAAATGTCTCAGTAGTTAAAAATTATAATGTTTGTATAGACTAAAACTAATTTTGGAAGACTTTTAATGTTTTAAAATCAACCCTCTACAACATTTAATATAATATAGTTAATAAGAATGAGCTAATTGATGAATATTTCAATTGAAAATGCGTATTGTTTTTTACAACTCATTTTCGGAACATTGATAACTTCATTGCAGGACTTTCTGAAAAGTAAGAAAAGTTTTATTTCCCCTTTATTTTGTATTAAAGAAACAAAAATTTATGTACATTTATGGAAAATCGTAATTAAATTTGTGTAACAAATTTGCTTCATCGGCTAAATGCTTCTTTAAATAAACTGCTGTAGAAATTGAAGCTACAAAATTGTATTTAACCATTTTATGTGACGCATATTAGGATTTATATTATGTTTAAGAGGCGCAGAACTAGAGGGGCGAAATAAAATTGTTTAATTTCTATTTGAATAAATTGAAATGTAGTTACTTTGGATACATTCATTTTACAGTTTTTGACTAGAGGAAAGAATACGATAGTAAAACCAAGAGGATTAGGCAATTTTGTTTTGAATTATTCATCAATAATTTGGTTTTCGCTTGGTTATACTGATCGAAACACAACATCCATAACTCTGACTTAGTTTCAATATCATTGTCAATTCAAAGGAAATGATTACCAATATTGATGACTAAAGGGTTCGCTTACCGTACCCCTCTTCCTAAAATCAAATCTTTATTAATTTGCTCCCAATCAAAAGAAATGTTCTGGATAAGGCACATGTTCAGCTTAAGCAGCGATTCATTGCATTTTACCGAGTTTAGGTGCTCCCAAGATGACGTTAATGATGTTTTGATTTGGCAAATTTGTTCGACAGCAGATAGCAATTTTAACCAAGTTAAAAAAAATAATAAAAATTCTTGAATTGATAATTTAAAGGGCCTCTTGGAGGTAACTTATTTCTGTTACATGAGGGACGTAATTTCTTTTTCTCTAAATATGACATTAGTTAGGAGGAATCTGCTGCTTGTGCTGAAATGAATGCATCTGCAATGTGTTGCAGATTATTCACGTCACAAAGATTAATCTGCTTCTTAGTAATCAGTCTCTTTATTGTTTTTATGCATCCACTAGTCATTATTCGTTCCAAAACATTCTAGCAAAAGAGACATGTCTCTAAATACTCTATCATCAGAGGAAATACTGCTTTTATTTCCATTTCATATGTTACATTAGTAATATCTACCAGGTCATTTTCTCCATAAATACAATCGTATTTTTATTTAACATTAGATAAGTGAAGATAAAACAAAGCTAGGTTTAGATCATATTGAAAAAAAAAAATATATCAGCAACGCATGACGCGATTTACATACATATTTGAGGTCATAAATTCACTTAATCTGTGTTTTTGAATCACGTTCATCAACGAATCGAAGCAGCAATTAAACAGATTTATTAACAGCTACTAATTTAATTCGAAAAATATTTAACAGAACATTCTCTTATGTAAAAATATGTTTCATGCAAGCATCACTAATCAGTAGAGTGTAAATAACTAAAAATACTAAATTAATTATTGCAAATTATTTACATAACATTTTCAAACAATCAATACAGTTTCAAAGACAGAATCTTCTATAGCAGTTAGAGAAGTAATTTAATTATCAGTAATTATTGTAAATTTGCCATACACTTCTTAACAAGATTAAAGAAATAATTTATATTTCAAATCTTATTTCTAAATAAATAGGAAATAACTTTGCTAACATTACTAGTCTTTGCAGGATTAATCCATTTTCAAAGAAAATGAAGCTCCACATGAACAACCTCCCTCTGCTTTTGGTATGTTAGTGATTTGGAAAGCAGATCTAATTAATTCAGTATGATAATCCACAACTGCTCCATCTAAATATTCTAGAGATATATCATCAATTATAACTTTAGCACCATTTTCTTCAAAAATTTTATCATCTTCATTAATCGTTTTGTCAAGGAAGAATTTATACTGGAATCCTGAACACCCTCCTCCTTCCACGGTGATACGTAGGAAATTACCATCAGATATTTCCTGTAATCTTTTAACACATGTGTCACTCAATTTTAAGGTTTTCTTGGATTTTAGATTTTCCACAGGTTCCTTTAATTTAAAATGAGAAAAACTAAGGCATCTACTTAAGTACTGGTGTTTACTTAACGCGCTTCTAGCAAGTGCCATTCCAACAAAGACTCTGTTATTACATACTTAAAGCATCCGTGGTAGACTAGTTAACGGTAGGACCCAGTTAAAATATTAAACTGCTGAAGACTTTATGTTACTATTACTACTTTAATAGGAATTAGCTTATCAAATTTTAAACAGCTGAAAAGATGACTATAACCTTCAGATGTAGATAACCAGATCTTGTTCTTTTCATATATCTATCGAATTAAAGTGACAGTAATCGATTACACTGTATAGTGTTATAAACTTTTTAATGGTTACTTGTAGCATGGTAGAACCGTGTCGTTTTTTAGTACCCTTAAATTATAATTTTTGCGTATACTCTACCAGTAGTGCACTGTTAGATGGTGACTATGTGATTTAGTTAAATTCTCTTTATTATAACAAAAAGTTATTTAATTCATTGTTATGTCGAATGGATGGTTGTATTCGCGATTGTAGGTTACACAGAAATTGCTAAGCATTTCATACATTAAAATCGTTAAGTTTTAATACAAAGAATCGTCTATCTCTGATCTTATTTACTACAATTTACCAGGTGTGTGAATTCTAATGCCTCATAGAACGATGTAACTTATGATATTCCCTTGTAAAGAAGTTTATCTCTCATAGAAACGAGAACACATTTCATTACACGACTGAGACTTCCAAATCGGGTTTTGTATTGTCTTTGGTTTTTGAAAAATGTTTCTTGCCTTGATAACTTCAATTCTCTACTAATACTGCGAAACTGCCCTGTAACATATTGTTGCTTTAAGAGGGTTATATTTTCCAGGGATATAACAGAATGACGGAAGTATTAGCAGAAAATGAAGAACCCCACTTTGAACCTTCTGACAATGAAGATGTATCACCGGAAACTCATAGTAAATTATTAAATGCAGTCACTCAAATTTATAGAAAGCAAAGGTGAAAATAATTCTTTCAATTTTTCCAAATTTCTTGTTATTGGAGATCTACCTGAACATTGTCAAACTTTGATAAAAGTTAATTTAAAAAATATATATATATATTGCAGGATAGACCAACCTATAAGGAGAGAGCCGGCTTTACAAATTTCAGAATTTAATTTATCAAATAAAACTACAGATGATGGAGGAAAACTTATTGATGTTCATGAGCTTGTTAGCGTTCTTAATGAACGGGCTACACATCATGAAATTAAAAAAAAAGTTAAAACGATGCAGCAAAAAAGTAAACCTCTTCCAAAACCTATGGAAAAGTTACATGCCGATAAGGTATTTATTTACAAATGTTTAAAGAAAAATTGTACCTCAAAATTATAAATAATGTTTGTAGTTTTTTGGGGGTGTGTTGGGACCATTAGATTTTAGGCCTTGGCCCTAGCTTCTTCAATCACGTCCAAAATATTACAATTTGAATATCAATATTTCATTTTTAGTATATGTGAGTCCAATTAAACTTTTTAAAAACTTACTATACCACCTAATTATTTAATAAATCTATTTGATAATAATCACCACCTATACATTCATAATCAGACCAAATATAACGACGAATACATTTACAGCCAATTATTCTTCCTACCAGCAGCAACCATAATTAAAATTACAGTTGGATAGGCCACTTGATTTACCTTACACCCCTCAATACTTAATCATACTAAAATATGACACTGCTTTCATACTTGGGCGTGGGTAGCGAGAGACCCGCTCTAAGCGATGCTTCCAGAGTTAATAAAAGCTCCTATTAACCAATTTTCCACATGACCATATCCTATTAGCCGGTTTAAGTGCCCAACCGATTGCGCTCCATCCATTTCCGTAAAATTAAATTTTTCGTCTTGTAAAATATGAAAAAAAAAAGTAATAATAAAAATGGGAGATAACACAAACTAAAACACATAAAACATAATAATAATTTACTTAATACTCTTAAGGGTTTGAATAAACACAATTTAACCTAAATATTGTTTATTCACATAATTCATAAGGCATAACATTCATAAAGAGTGACAAAACTAAACTCAACTGAGGAATGTCTCCAACTACCTGTAACCCTCTAGCTACCCCTAGCTACCCTCTAGCTACGGTCAGCCCTTCTCTTACACCCTCTACAGGGTTGCCAAATATCAAACATTCCAATTTACTACAGTCTAAAAAAGCTCACAATAACCCTAATACATTTCCTTTATTTTATTTTGGTGACTTATTCATTAATCTAGAAAGAAGAAAGAATAAAGCCAATTTCAGTCATTATTTTGTATTATTATATCCCTAGATGTTCTGATCTAGGTGTAACTAATCTCAGTAACCAAAACTAGAACGAGTGTTTCCACTTTCGTTACAACAAAAGGGGTCTGGTAAAGCCAATTTTATTTTTGATGCCTTTGAAAATATAATAACTACCTTCACTGTGATACTTATCGCAGCTTAGGCGTAAGCTGGGTTATGTAAGCGTAAAGAATCAACTGAATAGATGGGAAGCAATTGTTCAACGCAATAGAGCAGCATTACAGTTGAGATTTCCCTTGGAAAGAAATGAAAAAGTTAAAGAATCACATGATTTTATGAAAACATTTAAGGTAAATACTTTTATTACAAATTAGCCATGATAATTAACGGTTTAAAAAAAGTTTTTTCAGTCATGTTTTCTGACGCATAAAAAAAAAAAATTATTCAGAAAAAATTTCTAAATTATGCGGCGTAAATATGGTTACAGGAACCTACAGAATTAGAAAAACAAGTAGCAGCTATTCTACAAACGAGTGAGACTGCTCAAGAAGAGAGACGAAAAGTAAAATTTTATAATGATTTAATATCTATTAAAGCCATGAAGGAATTACTAGTCGTTTTTATGTTTGTTTACATTTTTAGGAAGAAGAATTGTTTCCTCTATCTCTCGAGGAGATTATCGAGAGAAGAAAAATGATTGCTCGTATGAGAGTTAGAGAATCTTATCGAATTGCAAAAGCGATCAGACAAAATAAAATTAAAAGTAAAAAGTAAGATTACTTTGCGATTGTAAATAATTTGCTTTTTGTTTATTCAGTATTTTTTTTTTAAAGTTTTTATCTTTTGTTAAGTAGTTTTTATTCAAATTACTTTTAGGTATCATCGTATTTTAAAAAAAGAAAGAATAAAAAAAGAATTGAAAGATTTTGAAATTTTGCAAAAAACTAATCCAGAGGCAGCATTAGAGAAGTTAGATAAAATAGAAAGAGCTAGAGCTGAAGAGAGAATATCCCTACGTCATCGAAATACTGGAAAATGGGCTAAGAGCCGTGCAATTAGAGCAAAGTATGATACCGAAGTAAGTAATTGATTTTTTTCAAAGAATTTATTATTTATTATAATTATTTATATGTATCAAAAGAAAATCTTACATCGTTAAAGAAATTCATTTAAAACATTTCTCAAAGGTTAAATGATAAATTGTATTCGAACTTAGAAGGGAAGAGCCGTAAGGTCCTTTAGATTTTGTTCAAATTTTAATTGGTTGTTAGTGGTAAAAGTAAATCAACTTATGTTTAGCTGTTCTGAATTATCCCGGAGGTCGAACATTTTTTTTGTTTTAAGGTCGAAACATGACTAAAAATGGCTTACACAAAACAGCTTATGCTCCTATATCCCTAAACCCATCTTAATTTTTTTTTTTTTTTTTTGAGGGGATATTTCTACGAATGATGTTTATAAGGGGTTATTGAAATCAACCCCTGGAAGGTCAGATTAAAATATCAAACGAAACATTTTTTTTTTTTTGTTATTAAGTGTTTAGTTCTTCTTAAACTCGGTTTGTGGTATTATTGTCCCAAAAATTTATTTTTATTCCATTTTAATTCTTATCTATCAGGCTTGTGAATCAGTTTGGTGAAGTATCTTTAAGGTAGGTTGATTTAGAATACGGTTAGTACGCTAAATCAACCTAGCGTGATGTAGTGATCCACTTTATAAAATTTGGCGTTAGTGGTAAAGTGTTATTCATGGTGATGTTAGTGACTCATTGGCATTTTGCTTGAAATTCCTTTCTGATCGTGATTTAGTAAGTAGCCTTCAAGATAATGTTGCCCATAGATCAGAATGAATTTGAAATATTAGTTGTTTATTCGATAGATTTGGCTAGTGAACCGAAACAGGATACTTTACTAGACTGATTGCGTGCTTGATAATACTAGAATTTCTATGTTTTATTTTGGCCTTTCAAGGAATGAAAACCTAAATAAAATTCTCATTTCTCATTTTAGAACAACCTAAAAAGTTTCTTTAATTGGTTCAGAGATGGTAATGTCCAGTAGCTGTTTCTGCAAGTTAGTTTTCGACTTGAATTTCTTTTTCGTTCCCATTCAGATGAACAGCTAAATATATTTCGAACTTATTTTTCGACCTCAAGTAAATAGCCTGTAACAATTTGAATAAAATTGAGCAGGACTTACCGCTCCCAAACCTTTTTAGAAAATTTGTCGTATAACTTTTTTTTGTTTCTGGCCTTCGTAACCGAATTTGTTATATCGATTCGTAACAGCAATGGTGTCTACACTGTTTTTTAACTCCAATATTCTTAGAAGAATTACTTACACAAAAGGCTTTCATTCATTTCGGTTACAATAATGCAAGTATTTGAAAATTAGGCCTTAATTCGCACCTGGTCTTTACTTCCATAGTAATTGTATTTACATAATGCTTGGTGTATAAAAAACAATTATCTTGCCTAACAAAAACTTAAAAAATTAAATCTATCTTTCTAAATACTTTCGATTTTTGGTAACTTCTGATTATTTCCTTTTTTTTATCTTTAATATTTGTAATTGATAAGAAATGCATTATTGCATGAGTAAATCTAAAACATTTTTGGTAATAAAGAATTTTTCTTAATTTTTAGTGGTATTTTTTTTTTTTATTTACTTCATAGGCACGAGCTCAATTAGCAGAACAATTAGCGAAGAGCAGAGACCTAACACGAAGAGTTCAGGCGAGTACAGACTCAACTTCTGAAGATGATGATGATGGTAACGAAGCTGGGAAAGAAAGTTTACTGACTGATCCCACAAATCCTTGGAAGTCGGTAGCCGAATCAGCGGAAACAGAAATAGAATCCTTTGTCGAAGGATTTAAGCAATATGAAGAAGAAAAAAAGAATGAAACAGTTCAAAATAATGCTATTAATGCTACAGAAAATAGAGCTCTTCCTAAAGATATTTCTAACGTCACGTGCAGCAGTGTTCAAGATGGTGATGCTTTCGATAGTGAAAAACCTGAGAATTTGGATTGTGCTGAGAGTTCTAATGAAGAAACTAGTATAAGGCAATGCTTTAGTGAAAGTAAAAACCTTGGGAATGAAGATGATTTAAATTTGCGTGAAGAAAATCCAAGTGATGTAAATCAAAGAGCAAACAATCTCAATACTCCACCTGCCACTCAAATCTTTGCAGCAGATGATATTGAATCTCTTAATGCTTGTTCTGATGAAGTTGGCAGTGTGACTCTTAAAAATTCAGACGGAGAAAAAACAGCTCTAAGAGGTATGGAAGAAAACAAAATTAGTGCTCAACTTAGTACAGAAAATAAAACAACTTTACAGCTGCAGCAAAAATTAACCCCTTCAAATAAATCTAAAACAAAAGCCGAACCTGAAGCTACTGGAAACAGTTTTGTCAAAAAAATTATTTTTTCAAATATCGAAATAACTAACCGAACAAACGAAAATGTTACAATTAATTTACGACAAAGGACACCCAAAATTATTTCGAGCGAATATGAATTTCAAAACAACGGATCTGAAAGTGGAATCACGTTAATTAATAAAACAAAGAAAAGCAAATTACAAAAGCAGTTGAATTTGGTAAACCAGAGCGGAACATGGGAAGTTTCTTCAGTTGATGCAAGTAAACAAAATTCCATAGAAACTTTTAACAATGAAATTAATTCCATACATAAGATTAGTACAATAGACAAAATATTCGACAATGCTGAACACAAATTAAAAAGCACTTTAAGTAATCACGTAACTGAGCTAAAATCTAATCTCACTAATGAAAATGATAATTCTGAAAAAATAAAAAAATCGAAATATCATGTTGACTTGAGCATGAAATCTAGAGGTAAAAAATCGGATATTGATACAACTTTAATAGAAGTAGCTAATGAAGGTATAAGTACTGGAGAAAATGATTTAAAAACTTTGTTAAATTTATATGATACAAATAAAAACATTACCAAAAATGAAGTAACAAATATTGATCCACATAAATTTCTTCCTGTAAAACCTCAGAAATTAAATTCTGGCCAACTAGATTTTGTAGAAGAACACAATGAATCTGAAGATGAAGAACTTATTGACATAAACAGAAAGTTAAATTTAGAAGAAGCCTTTGCCGATGACGATGTTATTGAGGAATTTAGGTAATGTTTTTTCTCTTCCTTTTTTAGTAATACAGTTTAATAATATTATATTTTCTTACAGTTTTTTATTTTTAGGCGTGAAAAGGAAAAAGACATTGAAAGATCGAATCCTAAAGATATTGATCTAACTTTACCTGGCTGGGGACATTGGGCTGGTTGCAGTATGGAACAAACAGCTGAAAATAGGCGGAAGAGAAAAAATAGAAGACTTATTATAAAATTTCCTAAGATACCAAGAAAAGACGATAAGAAGGATTATGTAATAATTAATGAAGATGTATCAAATAATCTTAAGAAACATATGGTATGAAAAATTTATTAGTTTAATTTGTCTTATTTTAGCTTGTTTATAATTATGTGGTTTAAATGAACTTAGTGTTGTATTCTACATTCAGATTCCTAAAAAAATAAAACTTCGATCGTGAATTGAGTTTAGTTACGTTCTTTACTCTTTACATTATAGAGGATTAGTTAATTGATCCTCAATCCACTGCCTCCCTGTTGAAGGTACTGCACTAGCTTCTTCGGAATTATGACGGGTATCCCAGTCTAACAACACGAACAGTGTTTATACATAATGATGATTCCATTAGGTCTAAGTGTGAGCTTAGGAACTACTCCATATTACTTGGAGTAATAAGAGTAAAAATAAAACAACCATGTGTTCCTAACATATTCCGCTTGGAAATTAGAGTGATTCAATTGATATTTGAGCTACAAAGACTGCTGGTCAAGTTTCTGTAATGTCTTTCTTCTAAGATAAATAGTTCTACATGATCAAATGTGCTACTTTTACTGAAACAATTAGGTCTTTAAAAGTGTTCCAGTTAATTATTGTTCAATGGTCGATTTTTTCGAAATTCACTCGTTTTATTATAAAATATATTTACTGAAACTTCAATAAATAATTTATTTGTATTCATATTTATGGTCGTATAAACATACTAAGTTAAATTTTGAATTTATATTTATTGAGCAGTTTTTTTACTTTCTTGGCCTACATGGATCGAGCACCTTAGTCATTTAAGGGCTGTTCTATCTGGGATTTAATTTTTAGAGCTCTGAAAAACTTAGTAGTATGTAAAATTGTCCAAAAAATTTATATTAATATGAATTATTTTTTTCAGGTGCACGATTTACCTTTCCCATTCAAAAGTGTGAAAGATTATGAAACTTCTATAAGAGCTCCAATCGGGAACACCTGGGTACCTCAGAGTGCTTTTATGAAATTTATACAACCATCCGTTCTTACACGCTTGGGAAGCATTATTGAACCTATGAGTGAAACAGAACGATCAAATTTTAAAAAACGGAAAGTGCAGAAAAAATAATGGTTTGAAATAAATTTATGTTGAACCATTTTTATTTTATATTATTAAAAATTATTAATATTTTGTAATATGTTTTCTTTTAAAAACATTTACTTGAAAAACACAAATAGGTTACATGTAAAGAAATTGAAGTGCATGAACTGAAGGTATTTGTAAATAAACTGAATATCTTTTAAAATCTTTTTATATTTTACTTTGATTGGTCGTCATTTTCCGGAAACAGTATAATTTTAGATTTGTACACAAGTCTGTTATTTCTAACATCTTCATCGTCTTCGGACAAGTCATTAAATAATTTAGAAAAATAATGTTTCTTTCCAAAGCTGTAAATTGGTTGTTGAGAAAACCCATACACAGATAAAGGTAAAGCTATTGAATTTATCTTTTCATTTGTTTGCCAAGGATTTAAAAATACATCATCAAATAGATAGTTACGTTCTGGTTTTACATTATAATAATATGATCTTGGTTTCCTTGTTAAATCCGCTGATAATAACCAATTGAGAAAACATTTTAGTTCTCCATGTAAAGGGGAACAAACTGTACAAGAATTTGTTAAATTAACATAATAATCCCTAATTTCTGTCATATTTTTACAACATAATCCAAATTCGCAGGCCATTTTTTCATTTTTAGTTACTTTAACTAAAATGTTTTGTACTATTTTCTCTGTCAGAATTCCTGATAACACTGCAGCATACTCTTTGTCTTCAGTACTAGCAACTGATTGATCTCTTATAAATTTTGGTGGCGAACATGATGGGTGGCACTTAGCGGACTAAAAAAAAGGCAGAAATTAATTGTTGTAAGCATGTGTAAAAGTATACAAAAAAAAATAAAATTAAAGGGCAGGGAATTTGCTCAGTGGTAAGTTTACTGGACTTCCACTCGAGATCTGGAAGAGCGGATTCCAGTCCAAGTTATCTGCCCTTTTTTTTCAGGGGCCTCTTACAGCTCACAGTTCGGTGAAGGAAAGAGTTGCCTGAAACAAGAGATCACTGTTCGGTAGTCGGTAAAAAGGTGATGCATTGCATTAGTAGTAATAATAATCTTAAAAATTTGCGGAGTTTGGCAATGAATAAAAAAAAAATAGATTTCTAATTAGAAATGCTAACGTTTAGATATTTTATATCTTTTGCTACTGTTCGTTATATATATATGTTTTTGGCAGAGGCTTTTCCCATCATCCTGCGTCATTAAATGTTAATTTTACTTATATTTATGTTCAATCAATAATGTGGGTTATACAATTCCACAACTTCTTAATAACTAATATTCTAATATTAGTTATTAGTTAGCAAATAAGTATCTTTCTATTTCCATCTACTCAAAACTAGAAACCACCCTGACTTAAAATGTGTACAGTATTTAATTTTTTCCTTTTGAAAGAACATTATTTCAAACCGAAACTTTGCAAATTAGGTCTGAATTTTGGTATTAAATACTCGTATGTTATTTATACAAAATTCTACGTTTTCGTCAGCTGAAAAATAAATCAAATTATATTTATGCTCATAAAATAAGATATTGCAGTGTGAATGATAAAGATGCTTCATTTCTCCAATAGCCCTACACTTTCAAACGTATGCAGTTATTTTTAGAGGAAGAAATCTACTTTAAAATAATTTACACACCGCAGTTTCTATTGTGGCCAAGCAACAGCCTGCATTCTCTTTTATCTTATCCGAACTCAACAATTTTGCTGCATATTGAGACTTCCTTAATGTTACGTTTGTACTATAAGAATCTTCCATCAGCTTATTTGTTTTATGAAGTGATTCTGTAGTTTGTACAAGTGTGGATTTGTTTTTAATTTTTGACATTGTCTTCTCTGGTTTCATCTGCAAAGCCACAGGAGAACTATCTACCACTTTTTTGACTGCCTTAAGCCTAATTTCATTGATTTTTCTAATATTACTTGAATTTTGATTCCAGTTTAACGCACCATGTCTGCTAAAATTTGGACTATAAGAAAGATTGTTATTATATACATTGTTTCTATCCTCGGGCATGTTTATTATGTGCACATATCTTTTATCCATTTGAGATGGATTAGCTGGCTTTCTATTGAAAAAACCAAAATGTGACGGATATTCTTCAAATTGGTTTACTTTATGTTGTAGATGTCTTTTTGTGTTGTAGTAAGCATCGATTTCTGATGGTCCATCGTAAATAATGGTTGGATCAAAATTTTCATTGTACGATACTTTATAATTAGGGGGTAATTTTCTTTCCCTATTTGAAGTTAATCTATCCAATAATGCGTGGTTGTAATCGTAATCTTGTCCAATTATATATTTGATTTTGTTAAAATTATCTTCATTATTACGGCTGATGTTATGATTTGTGTGTAAAGCTATATTTTGGCAGGAAAACCTCTGATTGTCATTTTTATAACGTTTTGGATGTCTACTTTTCTTCCTATTTAAATTTACATTAGTTTGAATACTTCCAAAATCTTCTGTTAAATTTTCATTTTCCCTCGGTTGTCGGACACTAGCATTATATGTTTTATCTACAAAACTATTTACGGTGACGTCTTTATGCTTTCCTTCATATTTGCAGTGGGATTTCATTTTTATAGGTTTACTGTTTTGTAATTCAGTTTTAAAGGAAGTATTTGTATGAGTGTATTTTAATCTTCCATTGATCCACTTCTTGTCTCCTCCAGTTCCTTTAAAATAATAAATTAATATTTTTTTTTTACTGTTTTAATATCAAAATAAAAAACAATAACTGAAAGATTAATTAATGGTAATCTTTGTTTACGTCCCTAATGCTGGCGGATTATTGAAATTTTGGTTAGGTCCGCAGTGCTGGATGATATTTTTAATATGTCGTAGCACACATATTTACGGTTACCGGTTTCAGACTTTAAGCCATCATCAGAGGTAGACTAATTAGTTTAGTGTAGAGATTTTGACTTTATTTACTTTACCATCTCGCACCATACTTGCTACACTACAGGGATTCAAGAAATGTGCCTATTACGACGGATAAAATCAAAGATATTGCATTAATTTTTGTTTAAAAAATTTTGTTTTTATTGCTGCCTCCGTGTTTTTTAAATTTTATGGTTTACTTTTTTGAGTATTTATTTTTCCAGATTTTTTGTTTTGTTTTTGGTATAATGTGCTTTAATAGTTTTCTCAATAGTCAAGAAAGAAATTAACGGAAATAGAACCATTAGAGAAATATCTAATAACTGTAGAGTCTTAAAAAATAATACAGCGCTAATTTCTATTTTTGACCTTAGACATTATTTAGCAAAAAACAGGTAGCAACAGATCCACGAGTGCAATAAAATCGTGCTCTGATCCGAATGTGTTGCCAAAAACCCTGAACTTCCTAATAAATTTAAAATCTGTTACTGGCACAGAATGCAATAAAGCCATTGACCACCATTGGCCGACGACCAGGCTACCGTACTCTCTCTCACACACACTCAAAAGGTAAAAATTATATTGTATCAATTTTTTTCATTCTTTTGAATATTATTTATTTAAAAATTTTGTTTATAAAAATTATCAATATTTTATTATAAAACTTATAAAGTATTGAACTCGGTTTAAAAATATGTAACAAAGCTTTAGCGGAAATATTATTTTGTACAAAAATTTACTAATTGGACTAACGCCCATAATCGTAGAAAGTAAAGAATTATATTTATCTATTTTTAAAGAATGAGATAATATTTTGAGCATACCAAGTAAATCGTTACTACCTCTATTTCTAGGACTTATTCTATTTTTTTTTTTTTTTTTTCCAAGTCTGCAAAACTGTTTAAATATTTTCAAGCTAACAAATGCTCCAACCGTTGTAATTTTTTATGTAACTCGCGAATTATTTAAAAAAAAATATTTCGTATTTTTTGTAACTAGAAAGTTTTACTTCAGTTCCAATAATACATTGAAACAAACAGTGATAAAGAAACAAACCAGCAGAATTAATATACAAATCAATAAGTGGCAGATTTCTTTGCCAGTTACATCGGAGGGGTCTTATTTTCACACCAAACAATGAAAAATTTCAGATATTTGTTTTTATCTACTTTATTTTGTATTTAAGATGTTTTGCATGTTTTAAGTACGTTACACAGTAATTCGGAAAACAAAAAAAATACTATTTTACAATACAATAGTAAAAAAGTAAAGTGACTATTATTTTGTAATTATACTTAGACTTAACTTCGTCGAATTTTCTAGGAAAATGTTTAAAATAAACGTTGTTCTACATTAATACAATGTGTGTAATTAAAGTATTAAGAAAATAATTTTAGCTAGTTTTGCGAAAATCTCGTACAAGTTACGAATTCATTTAGTAAAATGAAGGATTTCTAACGCTAGATTAGCCAGATCCTCTGGTAGAACCCAATAGAAATATTCTTTCAGCTTTTTCCGAATTTCAGTTTTGGAAATATTTCATTCATATACAGACCTTCTAAAAACACTTTTTGAATTTAACAGAACTCAAAATCGAGTTTTCTGATGAAAACTGGAAATCGAAAATATAACAAAATAAAAAATGTAAACATACTATTGTCTTTAGATAGATTTCCTGATACATCAATGGAAGACGCTCTGTCATCAACAAAAGGGTAGTTTCTGCATCCTAAAACTAACTCATTTTTTTCGTACTACAGAGGTAATGAATTTCGTGCAATTGGACAAAGAATTATTATTATTACCAGCTAAAAATTATGGAAAAATCTCGTGATTGTCTAGTGTAGAGGTCGTCAGAAAAGTCACCCCTTACTGTTGGGCGGTCAATGAAAAGCCGTTTGTGTTTCGTTTCAACATGTATTTCAAGAAAAATATGAAAAAATGAAACTGTATTCATTGATTAGCGTAAATAAATGATATAGCATTTATTTAAAAAATACAGTTTATTGTGAACTTGTAAAGTTTATAAATCATTTCAGTTCCAAAACTGAATTTGTTTTTGAATTAAGAGAGTTGTCGTCAAGGAAAAAAAGTTTGGCAACAATTAGAAAAGTCATCGGTCTAAGTTCACCCCAGAAACGCTTTCAAACCACCTCTTTACCATTATTTTTATATTTTATACATAATAAATTGATCATTCATAATGGACGTATTTAATATCTTCTTATTTTTCGCTTTTAAACAATATATTAAATTTAGTTCTTACCTTCCGCATTGTTTGGTAACAGTTCACTTGTATTCCTTCTGCGCGTACTTACCTGTTTAAAAAACAATTGTGCTCTTAAAACAATCCAACACATATTAATCGTGTTGTTATAACTAGCAACTAGATGTAAATAGTCAGTAAAACTAAGGATTCTATTTATAAAATACTTCATTTGATGTTTATATAAAAGAAGAGATAGCCGTCTCCACAATTTTTAAATCGCTCTGCAAGAAAATAGTTTTTGTCCTACCAATAAAAGTAGTAAAGAGATCGTTCATATTAAGAATTATTGCTGAAGGAATAGAATCTTACAAGAGTGTTCACCATTATCAAAATATCCAGCATCGTCAAAATGATGGCATACTTATTCAATATAGTTACAGAACTACCTGTATAAGTTCCAACTTAACAAACGAGAATCTGCCGATGTCAAAATTCCGTGAATGAATCAGAAGAACCGTGCTGTGGCAGATATATGCCCATTGTTATGGACATATCTTCTAATGATGTAATGAAAGGTTGGTAGGTCAGTGTGAAATAATGTAGATTGTAGAGGCTTATTATCCCACAGATTATATAATAATTGTGTTGTTTTTGTACAATATACTATTCGTTATAAGTTGTAAAGCGAAAAGTTATTTAATTTTTACGAATTATAGTTATAGGTTTTTTATTATAGGTTATACCTTCATAAATGTACATCGCTGAGAGGCCACAGTTAGCGGTGAAATCAAGCAAGAAATCATGTTCTATTTTATTTAGACTTAAAAAACATATCACTACTAAAATGGGTAATTGTATAGATCTTCACTGTGGAATAGAACTACATCCAAGTTCTTTTCTCTTAGATATTATGAAAAATTAAGGATTCAAAATTGGCGAGAAATCGGTGAAATAAAAACAACAACTCGTCTTTTTGCCTGAGTTTTCTGTAACTTAACCAACCCGCATAGCCACGCCCTGAAGAAGATAATATATTTGTCGAAACATTAGCAAAAAAACTAGTTGTTGTTTTTATTTGACCGATTCCTCGCTAATTTTGAATCCTTAATTTAATAATTTACGGTCTCGAAAGCAATATACATATATTCATTATGAAAAAACGTATCCTTACGTTCTTCCTTATACGAGAATCCTTAAGCCTAAGACGTTTTTAAATAATTAAAAAACTCATCACCTACTATTCCACAGAAATAGATTTTTGATAGAACTTAAACAATCAAATTTAAACGGTTTAAATGAATAAGATTTATTGTTTGCGCGACTATTGCAGCAAGTACAACTTTAGATAGCTATATATGTATGTATGTACATATGTATTTATTAGAGTAAAGTTTGATTGTGGTTATTGAATTTATGCCAGTAAACATTTGAGAACTTGCATAAGATGAATAATACTATTTTCAAACATAAAATGAGTCAAGGATTTAAATTTTTTTAATAGTAAACTGTTGATCCACTGCACTTCCTAAGGCCGCATTCATTTCAGCAAACCTTAACATTAAAAGTAATGTCTATTTTTTCAAAGAGCTTAACACGCCAACCACCGACCAGTTGCAGTGGATGGAGGGGGATAGCTAACATACTTAATTATAAATTCATTGTATTATACATTAAAATCCCAGTACCACAATACAACTTGGCTTTGCAGGCCTCGCCTCAAACTGCTCGGCTACAGTGGCACCTTACATTAACGTTAATTTTTTGCAAAAAAAAAACTTAGTAAATGTCCCAGCTCTTAACCAAGCGAAATTTATCAGTTTCTAGGAACACTTCTGTTCCAGATTGGGACCTTTGTATCTTTTGTAGCTGAACTGGGAATGACGACTGGGCCCTTCAAGACATCTGAGCCCTCTATTTAATAAAAAGTATTCTATTTCCTTTTTCGGTCAATTTTTTGAACTTATTAACATACATGTGTATGTGTAATTTGATCTAAAAAAAATCGTGCGAAATTCTATTGGATCTCGCAAATTTTGGAATAAAGACGTATTTATTATTTATATTATTATCAATATTTTTATTTTGAAAATTTTTACTCATAAATAATACTGCACAAAACAGATACTTCATTGTTGCAGCAAAAATGCACTAATGTGAAATGAATTAGATTAATTGAACTTACCTCCAAATCTGCTGTAAGGAATAATACATTTAAAACGTACAAAAAAAAGATTAAATTTCGCAACCTAAGCATCTTTTAGGTCTATACAATTTCTTTTTAAATTATTGCAATAATTTGGTGCTGATATCCTCTAACAATGTCATTGGGATATAAAGTTTATTACTTTTATTTTAATTTAATATAAATGCAAATTTGATACGACTTGGCTTTTTTACTATTCATTATCTGTAGGCATTACTCTTCTTAGCTAAAATTATGGATGTTTTAAACCTGTTTTTTTGCGCTTAATCATCTGTGTATTATCTGAAAGATCGTAAATAAATTACAAAATAGATCTTGCTATAAACAGAAAAAGTACATTTTATTAACTGTGTTAAATTTTTTTTGTAAGTTCATATTTGAATTATATAGCTATAATGTTGTCCCCAAATTACTTTTTCATAATTTTTAGGTCACTTTCTTTTTCATTTAAATTTAATTTTACATTTTAATATAATAAAACATTTTCCACATTTAAATGAACCGCTTAGAAGAAAGTCAATACTTTGTGAAAACAGCTGATTGCTCCCCACTCAACAGACATTTCAACGCATGTGCAGGTTTTGTTTAGCCGGATGAGGGGACAGGAAAATTAAGATAGTTGGTATAAAAGTTAAGAATCTTTTTGATTAACGTCATTGTGTGTGTGCCTTAGGCATTGCTGAAGATGGCAGAATCAAATAATGTGAACGATGTTTCATATTTTGAAGGTGTAGAAAAATTATTGGAGATATGGTTTAAGAAACGCCAAGAAGGAGATTTACGGAATATACCGAGGTAGTTGAATTAATTTGATTTTTTGTTTAACTAAATTAACGAATTACTCATTTTTGGCACTTTTAAAACAGTTTACTGGATCATTATTAAAAATTAAACTTATGAAAGACAATTCATTTCCTACAAAAATAAAAAACTTGCACTAAAAAGAACTATTTTTAGCGGTAAATTAAGTAGATGTAAGTAGTGAAAATTATTTATTTTATCTCCTGGCTGTTCCAGGCAAAGCCTTGAATCTCTTTTGAAAATTGTTCATTGTGAAGTAATAAGTTTTTCAAGGAATGATAAAGTCGATGCTTATGTTCTAAGGTAAGATTATATCAATAATATTGTAATACATAATTTTTATTAATACAAATGAATTTTAAGGCAATTACCAATAAAATATAAATAAGTTTATGAAGCATGCACTAATTCATTCCGTCAGTCAGTCGGCATGAAGTAATTCAGCTTCCTTCATTTAATCTCAGTTCATCTTTTTTTTTTTTTGTTGCAATGAATTCAATTGCTAGTTAGATTTCACCCCACTTACTCTTCCTTACCTTATCTTGGACTATGAGCGTGTAGTCATTGACCGAACCATCCTTCGAAAATTCTTTTTTTTTAATTTTTTTTTTAAATAAAAGTGTAAATATTCCTTGCGTCTCAGGCTCACCCTGATTTATATTGACAATGATACAATTATTTTAATAGATCACTCATGCATGCTTTTCTGAATCTGAATTTTGTATTAATAAATTTCTGTTCGATAGTTCTGATTAATAATATTTTATTAGTTTAGATATTCAAATAAAAAATATGAGTTTGAAAAGTAAATATTTTGGATGAAATGTTTTCTTGCGTAGTTTTAACTTGCAAGAGACTATTTTTTAATTACTCCTATAAAAAAGTAAATTAGTTTGTGTATTAATAATATGAATTGTGACTTTATTTAATTTCCAATTTACAAACCGTGTTTTTTAAAGATTATATGACAATTCCATGCAAGATTAGTTGTTTCAAAAGGATTCGAATTATCATAATTTACTTTTCGTTCTTTAGATATTCAGTTTTGCTCTATAAGAGGAGCCGCTGCTTCTTGCCAGATTTGGCTGTGGAGAAATTGTTTGAGCCTTTTGTGTTACATTTATTTTTAGAAGATAGATTTGTGAGAGGGTATTTTGGTGATGGGGCAGATTTACTTTCTCTTATTTAAGTTAAGAAAGAGGTGTGTGAAACAGAAACTCGCACTAAATTTGATATTGGCTATCTGTCACAAACTGTTACTTTAAGTCATGTGGGACGAAGCTTAGAAGATTAATTTTTTTTCCCTTATGTCGATTCAGACATGTAGTTCCATTACTTCTGTTTCAAATTAGTATTCTATGAAAATTGAATTACAAAAATAATATGAAATATGTATATTTACATATAAAATTATATTTAGAATTTAAATATTTCATACAGCACTTCCTTTAATGTTGATCATATTTAATTGAAATAAAAAAAGAAATCTGAACTTGCAGACAATTTCTCAATGAACTGTTGACAAGAGCAGTTAGAGAAAGTTAACATACCGTATTGTACTATTGTAGTTAATACAATCGTAACTATCACGATGCGTTTTTCAGTAAATTCATATTTTTTCTATCACTCTTGTAGTGGTGAATGTGCGTACAATATTTAATTCTTATTTGATTCTACATATATGTGGATTACATAACATATTATGTTACTTCAGTTATTCTTAACTTTATAAAGGTTAACTCTCGATCGAATCTTATTCCAACTTGTACAATAGAAACAAAATTTATACCAAAATTGTAGGAAAGAATCCTTCATTAATTGATCTCCTGGCTGGTATATGAACAATTTTTCTGGGTAATCTCGCACACTAAAAATTTACGTTCTATTCGGTTCATTTAGGTAGAAATTTAACTAGTACTTCAGTGTACTCACTCTAAAGTTGCACAACGTAATATGGACTTGTTTCTTGTTGCCAACATTTGTCATCTATATATTTGGTTTAGTGAACAGATTTGCTCATTAATTTTTTTCCTTCCAAATTTTAAATATTTGAATTTTCACAGAAAAATGTTTAAGAAGTATATTTATTTTAAAGGTTATGTTCCTTTGATTCAGTTTTTTCTTTTAATAGGAAAAATAAACTTTTATACATTCAAGATTATTGTAAAAATAAATTTATTTTTTGTATTAGTTCCATTAGTGGTGAAATATTTGCAGAGCTTTGAAGAAAAAGTATTTTCCATGTCTAGTTGTGAATATGTAAAACCTTTTACCTAATATCGATAATTTTATCTACATAACTTCTTTTTCTGTCAGTTTAGAACATTAAAAAAAAAAAAAAATCGATATTGTTGCAATGTATTCATCTTTTATCAAATTTTCTGAGATATTATTATTTTATAATATATTAAATAATAAATTGTGTAATGTTATACTACACTTTCCAATAACATTCCGTTATTGTTGAGTTCGGAAAAAACCTTTTTTTAAAATACTCTAAAATCAATTTAAAATTCAAAAATTTAAGCAAGATTGAGAGTAACAACAAAATCAAGATTCGTTGCACGTAGCATAAAAAAGTAGCTTAATGGTAACAGTGAACTGGTGTAGTCTCTTCCTTTTAAAATTTAAAGTTTCACACATTTTTAATGTCGTAAAAGGGTTGAAAAAGTTACAAGTATTTTTCATTTCTTCAAAATATCGATGTCCACTCTAAGAGTATCCAAATACTGGTCATTAAGTATAATATTTTGTTTTTCTAAGAATTATTTTCTTCCTAAAATCTATGCATTGAGGGAAGGATGAAGCAATTTGTCCTTAAGCCGCTACTTTTACTGGTCACTTCTTATTGCTTTCAATTGACTTAGTAGGCCTTAGATAGCATTTTGAGCCGACTGACTGTCTGAGAAAATGAGATGCTTACATTTCTTAGATAGATGGGTTCATTTGTTAGATGATCGTCTAACGCATCGTCTATGTAATGCATTTTATCAAATTCTCGGTTAAGTTGTGGTACGATTGTAGTTCCAACAGAAAACAGAAGATGGATCTCCAACCTGAACCATTCAACTAATTTATTACTGTTTATGTACACTATTTATTGCTATTTATATGTACTATTTATTTATTTACTATGTATGTATATAATATTTATTTTACTCTGTATACTAATGTATTATTTTTACACAGATGTTCGTCACTTACTTATTGTTACCTTTCAATCATTGATTTTTTTACTTGCACTATGTTTAAATTGTTTATTCAATACTCCAGCGAGAGCAGCATGTTTGTCTCGGAGAGACGATTTATCCTGAAGACGTGCGGTACAACAACACCTTTGCAGTGTTTAAAACCATTATTATGTCTAGTGGAACAGCATGCAGGTTTCTGTGAAATTGATGTAAGTATTTTGTTTCGTCATATCCTATATTTATTTATTTATTTATAGTTAAATTTTACCTAAAATTTCAATATTTGCATGTATGGAATACAAAATTTTATTGTTAAATCTATTGTATGTGGAAGAAAGGAAAGTATAGTTTCATCACTTTTTGATATATGAAAACTGTTTTAGGGTTGCCAAGCCCAACACGCATTCCATTCTTAGTTGGGATCCCCTGATTTGAAGATGTCCAAAAAGTCTTTAATTTAAACATCGTCAAGATGTGATTCTTGGAATGTTGAATAAAAAAAGGGTATTACTAATTATGTTTTGAAATTTACATAATAACAGAACATTAGGTGTTTGCATACAAGCCCTCATACATAACACTTTAATTTATTGTTAATATGACTACTTTTATTTATTTATTTTTAAATTCATTTACAAAATTGATTCACTATTTTGTGATTTACATAATAGTTTATAAACAAACTATAAAACATATAGTTTAGTTATATATATATATTTTTAATTATTTTTAAAAAATATGCACTTAAAATTATTTTTCTCTGGGTTATTGGTGAAGGTTTATTTAATTTATAGAAGATATTTCTCATTTTTATTTAGATATATTATTTGAAATATCATCTTCATAACAGAATGTGTTTAATTATATTTTGTTGGCATGACAATTGAATAATTCCATACGTCATTTCTCTAGATCAATTGCGTGTTGATTATTATAATGTAACCCAAGGTTTTATCGACTAAGCCTACAAGGAAAGTTTATTCAACTCGCTTTTTTAGTTCGATTGCTTTGTTAATATATTTTTTTAGCCTAATATTAAGATGCCTCGATTTGGTAAAAATTCAAAGTGAACTTAACAAGAACAACAAAGTTCGTATAATTTTCTTTTTTTCCCCTACTTTAATATATGGCCCGTTAACCATCTTGAGGTTATTGGCGTCCGTAGCAGTGCAATACCGGTTTCCATGCAGTTTTTTTCGTTTTACACAACTTTTTCTATCACCGGACAGTGGGGAAAGAGAAAAATCTAAAGGTCAGCAGCTGGATTCGAACCCGGGATCTCTGCAAGGGAATCCAGTACATAGTACTTTCTTTTATTTACTAAATCGTGCTTGAGACAAAATATATTCTATTTAGGAATATTTAACAGCTTATAATACTAAAATTCTTCTAAAAAAGGGTTTCAAATAGACGTTACATATGCAATGCAAACCAATTACCAGTAATTAATGAAATTTCTCATTAATGCCTATTTTTCGAGGAAAAAGTCTTAAAAGTGGAAAGACTTTTAGTAAGATAGATTATTACTTTTATCCCGTTGCATTTCTTTGAGGATATTCGAGTATAATGTGTATTGCCTGAAAAACTGTACTGATTTCAAAAGTGATCTTTCTAATTAGACATTTATGTAATAAGTAATGCGCAGGGATGTAATAATACTTAAAGTAGTTTTGTTTTGATTAGGCGTTGATCCAATATGCAAATGTCACTGCGAAAAATTTGTTGTGGCTCTTTCAAATGACAGAAAAGTAAGATTTTTATTTTAAAGTCGATGTGCTCATTTTTATGTTGCGTGAATGTTGAGAGCGTGTTCAAAGTAATTCGTGTAGTTAGGCTGAGACGCCAGAATTTCTGAAGCAACTCTAGAGTAATAGGAGAAAAGGACTTAAATAAAATGTCCTGTTATAAGTTATTATTAAAATTTAACAAATCCTAATAGAAATAATTGGGGGACCAATGGGCCCCCTCGTGGAGAAACCGCCCTTTGTCACAATAGAAATAATTGCCAGAAGTCTAGAACCTTGTTTTGGCGGAAATTAATTAGAAAATGTTAACTGATTCCTTATTTATTAATTTTTTCTGTTTGATAAATATTGTCTGTACTAACTTTTATACTTGACGGCTACAAAACTTTATATTTCCTACTACTAAAATAACATGAGGGTATCATCTTATTGCACTGGTATAAGACGAACTTAATGCTGCAAATTGTGAGCAAAGCTGACTAAAGGATTCAGGCTGTTCTGGTTAGAGAATTACTGTGTATATCATTCAGAAATATTAGATGAAATCAGTGACCTACTATGTTTGACTTTAATGCTTGTTAAAATTATAGGGTGAGTAATTTTTTTTAAAGCTAAATTTCTAAGGCCGATAAAGAATGAATCATAAATTGATTCTTTGTTTAAGGAGATGTAATTTAGGATTATGGTTTATTATCTGTCCTCTGTCTTGTGCTCTTGATTGGTTAGGGGACAAGATAGCAGTATTTTAGTTTTGATGTGGCTGGACTTACATTTAATATTGAATTTTTTAAAATGCCATTAAACCATTCATCATATTTGTGGTTTTAGGAATCAAATAATGGAAAACAAGAGTTTATTGCTTGAATTTTTATTTAGGAAAGTTATTAAAGAGTACAATATTGTTAGAATGAATAAGATTTAGCCCTGTTACATAAGTGTTTATTGTTTAACAAAACTTTGGTTGTCATAGCAATTAAATTCTTTTATTGGCCACCATCTTTTAAATATGACCTTCATTACCGTTTAGTGAAATTATAGAACAATTTTATACACGGCTATTAAAATTTTATGTAAACGTTAAGGGTTAATATATTTTTATTAACCACGTGTAGGTCGAAACTTACCTCGAATTGAAACAGATTCTATTACCCGTTTTTTGAAATGCAGTGTAATATCGAAAAAAGTCTAAATTGCATTCGGTATTTAACTGAAGTGAGTGAAGTCCCGATATTGTAGGGCAGGGGTGAGCAACCTTTTTAATCAATGGGCCAATTTAAATTTAAATTTTTTTTTGCGGGCCGCACATAGATTAACTCTTACTAATAATTTACGAAACGTCCGTATTGCATGTTTGAACCAGTCACCGACAAGTGTGTATCTCGTCACAAAAAAATCGCGCAGACGCGGCGCGTTCGTATTGCATGTTTAAAAACGTCGTCGACAAGTAACTCGCCATAAAAAAATATTTTGGTCTAGTATGTACTACCATTTTATTATAATTAATTTTATAACAATATATTGATGGGAGAAAGTCGATAAAATAAATTCAATTTTAGAAATGCTTGGCGGGCCGCGTGTTGCTCATCCCTGTTGTAGGGTATTGGCAGAAGTGAATATGGAAAGTGAGAGCTAATTCCCCTTGCAGACTATATAATTCACACAAAGATCAGCTTGTAAGTGTAAGTCCATTATGTAAGAAGGTATTCTTGTTGAAGATTCTTTGCTGAATTTTGTAACAAGGGAAAACTTAATAAGAAATTTGTGGTACACAAACAATAGAAGGGAAATAAAAGAATGGAAGAGAAGATATTTTCAAATAATTTTTTATCTCACTAATAATAGCAGCAATTGCTCATTCTTTTTCTTTTGAATATTTGAAACGGCTAGTCTTTATAAAGCTTGTAGCTTCTGTGTCGGCAGAATGCCCTGTGATTTATGCAAAAAGAACGGGATAGAATTGGTTTTTATTAATAGATGTTCAAGCTTATAAAACTAAAGAATTTTTTTTTAATTAAAAAAGAAAAGATTATTACACGGTATGAGAAGTCGCTTACAAATATTTTTCTAGTAACTGTAGTGGATATAAAGAAACTGATGATTACGGTTAACATCTAATAATAAATCTGCAAGATGCGTGAAAAGCCAGGTAAGTCTGAAAAGTAAAATTTTACAAGAGAGAGAAAACAAAGTTTAGAAGACTACCCAAAATCGTGCAATTGTATTAAGGACGTGATTTTTTGAGGAATCACGTATTATGGTAGCCTCTTTAAATGGAAAATGTTTACACATATCTATCATTAATGTTTATGGTCGTAATCTGACTTACATGGTTTTTCCGGACTATATTATTCTGAGAAGGTCACTTACATGACATTTTACGCAAATTATAAAATGATAATTTTTATTTATTTTCATCAAAGTACATAATTTATTATTTTCAATACAAAAAGAATTACAAATAATAATGTCAGTGTCATATCACTTATTGCAAATGTCATTTTTTATTATCTTCAGCATCCAGTTCCACCAAATCTGGGTCAATATCGGGAATATTTGCCACTTTCAAGCTTCTATAGAAGTCATGAAAGATGTTATCTATCAGTGGTAAGAGATCTAAGATGTCTCTTTTCTTTTCTGCACTCACAGGAACAGGACCATCATTATTCATCGCTAGAGAATTTGGCAATGAACTTCTTCTACGTCTTCCGATAGATAGCTCTCGGAACAGTTCTTCTTTAGAGAGGGTGCTCTTAAAAAATATTTTCGCTCATTCTCGAGTGTATTTCAGCCAATGAGTACTGGTCCACATAAATTTGTTCCCTTCAGTGTCAGATTTCCTCATGTAGAAAGGTCCAGATGTTTTTGTCAATGAAGAGAAGTCTAAGAAGTGTTGCCCTTCCATTACGAAGACTTTAAATGGTTCCTTCCGTTTTCAGGATCTCACGAGCTGATACCAGTCATTTGGATGATTTATTTTCATCCCGGTCCTCTTCTTTTCTTTTTCAATGACCGCATGATCTGTATCACACTCCATGTGGGTATGTCCACTTATCAAAAATTTGTGGTGAATTTCATTTATGTTGGTCATTTTGTCAATGACAAAAGAGAACATAGCAGCCACTATACTGTTTCTGTTCTGTCCTCCGCAGGAATCAGAATAGAATGTGACGTTTTGTACAATATTCGGTAATTGAGAGATAAACTGATAGAGACAGGAAGCTATTTGATTTCCTCCTCTTCCAGATGTAGTTTCATCCCACATGAAACATGTAGATTCATTGTTGGCTAGATTATGGACTGTCAGATTGAATGTCCATAGTTGCCTTTTATAGAAGGCGACAGATGTTTTGAGGTATGGTGTGGGTAAGCACTGCTGCAAATCAAAAGCGAACACAGCTTTCCTCTTGTCGTTTTTAGCGACTTCCTTATCGCGCCTCTTGGCTTCATAAGACTCCTCCGCAGCTTTATGGTGAGCATCTCGTTCCTTTATTGCGTAGTCTCTGTCTTCTCCATCCAACGAATTTATCTTCATTTTAAAAACATCACATTTATGGCAAGTATCCTGTTTAGGCTTCTTAAATGCCAGATTAAGTTCGTGGAAGCATCTAGAATAAATTTTAAGCGACACTGGGCTCTGTGTGTACTCCTTATACAAATCATACATCTCTGACAAATTGAGGTCAGAAGACAAAAACTGCTTAGACGTTCTGTTTCTACAGTAGTGACTCTCATAGCTGGGGAAGGACAGTATATGGTTTTTTTCAATCTGTAATTCTTCTTCTGATTTTTTGTTTGCGGGAGAAGATTTGCCTCTTCCATCGGAAGCAATTACTCCAGAAAAGGATTCCTTTTTTTTTCGCCACTCGTTCAATAAAGCCAGTTGTTTCTCCAAATGTTCGCCGAAAACATTCTCTGCAGACTGGCTCATTGTTACCTTCTATCAAAATACTATATTTGCAAACCATGTCTCTTAACCTGCTACTGTCAACAACCACACGATGAGTTTTTGGTTTATTTATTGCTATTAATGCAGAAATAAATTTTACCCAGTTGTCATGATCACCAATAGCCCAGTAGTCATCAAAACATTTCTGACGATTTTCCTCCAAGAACCTTTCCAAGCACTTCATTCGACATGGTTTAAGAGGAAGCATTTTTCTTGCTTTTATTTTTTTTCCTTCTTCTGACACATAGGATTGGCCTTTATTCCGAAGTTCTTTGTTAATTTGTCTCTCCTTTCGTGTCCTCTTCTTCTGAACAGATGCTCCTAGTTCTGGATTTCCGAACTGTCTTTGCTGACCATCAGTTGTGTTTTCAGAATTTTCGTATTCATGACCTTCGTCCTTTTCACTGAAGTGTTTGGTGTGTTTTTTAATGTTGCTTACAATACATCCTTCATCAGTTTCAGAAAGTTCATAAGTTTCAGGCTGGTAGTCGGGATCTTTAATGCTGTCATCTGAATCGAAATCTGCAGGTTCATTCAACTCAGCTCCATCCAGTACAGAAACCGATAGGGTTGAACCTACGCAAGAATCAAATAATTATTCTCACTTAAAAGAAACTCCAGGGCCTAGATATTAAGGAAATCTGCGAATAACATCATTTTGAAATTTAAAACTCTCAAATAATTTTTCCCCCATAAATAGACTTGGTCGTTACTTAAAAAACCTACGAGAAAGTACTGTTAATTTTATTTTATTGTTTTGCTCCTTGTACATTTTAGTTACTTATCTTTTTTGTAATTTTTCAAAAAAAAAAAAAAAATACCAGTATTTCTGTGATTATCGTTTTCCTGGGTAGCTATTCCTTTATCTTCGTAATTGCCATCACGTTCAGTCTGCACAGAAGTCAGTATAGAAGAACCTAAATAATAGGAGACAAAGGGTTGGGTATAATTCAAATTTATTTCAACTTAGCTTTGGATCTTTTATGGATGAACATGCATGATACAATACTATTTTAACTCGTTCAGTAAAATAAAAATATTTCTAAAATTTCAGTACTTACCAATGTTATTTTCTTCATCAAACTTCATTCTCTTGGTATTTTCTTCATAATCACTATTAATAATAATTTCACCCTGTTTCGCACCTAAATAAGCTAGGAGACGCGAACGACTTGACATGATGTGAGAGTCGAACCTTACTCCTTGTGCATTAAAATGATAACACGAAATGTGCATGTCTTAACAGGTGGTTGTATAATTTGGCGGGCTAATTTGTGGGCGATTGCTGTGAGAATACAATTTTATATCTGTCGGCAATACGTTTTATACGTTGATAGTATAAAACATTATAGTAGTGTTATTAAAAACAGTGTATAGTAAGTCAATCCAAAATTATGTCGACGTTAAAAAGAGAGTAAAAAACACTTGACTTCATTACTCCCTACATCAAGGAAAGTGAATTGCCTAGAATAACCGGAGAAATCGACTTACCCGGTTTTTAACGCAGCAGAAATGAATGAATGAGATAAGACTAGAGATACACTTACACATACCCGTGTTTTCACGCCTCTATTTTGTTGGTGTTAAATGGACAAACTCGACTTACCAACGTATGTACTTCAAAATACGTTCTACTCATTTTTTCACCATGCTATATCTCCGATACTATAAGGAACACGACTTCCCCGCTTCTTCACGACTTAGACTTTGTCATGGAGAATCGCCCCGTGGTAATAACTCATTTTGAAAAAAAAAGTGAACTTACACGGTTTTTCACGCTTCTTGCAGAAATAGCGTTGCTTAAAAAGTAAATTGTGGACAGATTATTTTTTAAATCAAGTTCCATTTTCATAATATAATTGTGTTTTAGGCACAGTTTGAATAAATATTGTCTGGTTTAGAAGAGTAGTTGTTTGAATTTTGGTTTTCAGTGTTTTGTTACCTTTTTCTTAGGTTTACTAATTTACTAATTTTCGCGTATGTATTCAGAAGTATGTTGATGTGGAATATGCTACTAGGTACCGTTTCAGTTGTTCGCTGGTATTGGTATGTGGTTGAGTGGGACAAAAGGTTTTTCATAGCTGGTGTAAGAGTCTGTTAGAAGCTTTAACTTGCTTATTTTTACACGTTTGTATCACTCTCCAAATTTATGAACCAGCCTTCTATATCGATTTCATTACTTTCGGAAGAATTTCTTATCTTTAACTTATCATTATTATACACCATAATTTCTTTTTATATTTTGTTATTTTCATTTATAATATGTATAGTAGCTCTTATCTGTAATCTAGATGTTAGTGATTTCTTTTTGTTTACATTAGCATAACCCCTTTTTTGTCACAAACTATGTACGTATTAAAAAGTAGGAATAGTTCTACTGAAATTATTAAACCTTTGTTATCATCTAAATAAGTTTCTAATTGTTTGCAAATTGTTGCGCTCACTTCAGAATTTTGGTGAATGATTCCATCCTACTTGCACTCAGTTCTGCTTTTGACGAATGATTCCTCCCATCTCGGTATTTGTAACAATAGTTCTTAATTTAGCAGTTTGGTAATATTGGTATTAGAAAAATTAAAAATTAATTTGATTTAATCATCTAGTACTGATCATTGCTGAGTAATGGGACATTGCATCATTTATTGTAAATACCAATTTGCATTTTATTATTAATTTTGTATCATTTATTTATTTAGTAATAATACATGTTCACGATAACAGTTTTTAGAAAGATTTTTCTTCCGTTGAACACATTGAATTAAAATTCAAGAGATTGGGATAAAATAGTCGAACATTGTCTACGCTATTAAACAACAACTGAATGATTTTGTTTGTTGATACCTGTTGAGAAAGAACATTACAATAAAAATAAAGTTCATTTTAGAATGATAATAACATTTTCCGATGGCCTATAAATTTTACTTTAACGACTTCATTCTAAAATTAGCTAATTAAAATAAAATGAAATCTGAATAAGTTAACATATCACATGTACAACTTATTACTTTATTTTTTTTAAGTTCAGACAATAATCAGTTCAGTATCTTTAATTTATTTTTATAAATTCGCTTTGAACAATATAAATCAATGAATAATATATGTTTTTTACTCAACGAAAAGTTAGTATTATCTGTATCAGAATATTCTCTACAGGCGCCTACAAATTTATTGATTGATGTCTTCAGATTGATGTTTACTTCAGTAAACCACCGCTTGTTTATGTAATGAGACCTTCGTATTTTATGAGGATCATTTTTAGTTTATTCTTTAATTGTAAATTTAGTTTTTTTTCCCTTCTTTTTAACATCAGTATTGAATGTACATATTTTGTAATTTATTCTTTTTGGGTGCACTAAAGTTCAAACTAAAAAATTTGAAATCGATGAAGTATTTAAAATATTTTAATATTTCCTACCATATAGTCTTTAAATTATAATTAAACCATTCTTGTTTCGTCTAATTAGTGGTTATGAAAGATGAAAACTATTGACTTTTTAATAAAGCACGCACACAAATCTTCTATTTATAAAGTGCCTGTTAAACAAACATATCAAGCGCATTGGGCTGTTCCCAATGTACTTCTGCCTTATCATTGATTTCATTCTACTTAGCTTAAAGGAATTATTATCCCATTTAGTTCATGAGCGTGCATCAAGCTGAGTAGTTTAACTAGCTCTTGTTTTATGGATCTTCTGTCTTAAGTAACTTGCTATAAACGCGCAGTTCAATATCTGGATGTTAAACCTGCTGTACAATATGCACTGAGTTTACAAATGTGCTTAAATTTCTCTCAATTTTTCTTCCATTATGTCTTAACAAAAACAATAATAATCATAATAATAATAATAATAACTATATTTTGTTTTCAAATATTCTTCCTTATTGCATACCTAAAAAAATTTTAATAGAGCTAAAGTTTTAAAATTAAATTTTAACTGCCTTGCTTTTCTTTTTCTTATCTATGTCTTATCTAATTATTTATAAACTAATCTCAAATGCCGTAACTCTTTTTTAGTTATATTATTCTAGAATAGATGTCATTATCATTTATGATTGTTGCCTTACAATTAATTCTTTAATTTTACATAGAAACAATTTATTTTATTTAATAGCAGATAGCTTTAACATTCGATAAACTATACTGTAGCCAATGAGATTCCAAAGTAAATCTATAAAACACCTTTTTAAAATTTCAAAATTATTTTTATTTTAGCCTAATCTGTTTGTTTTTGCTTAATGCTAAAGGCAACTGAACGAAATAGTGTGTAACTAATAGAGATAATATGAATTAAAAAATTTTATATTCCATTTATCCACAGTACTGAAAAAAAATGGTAGTCACGTTTTGTGAGGATCCAACTAAAGCAGTGCTGTTACATCATGTTAAAATTTATATTATAGAAAAACTTTGCTTCTTGCTGTACTAACATTCTCTTACCACTCTGCTTTTTGCTTTGAATAATATTTTATTTGTATAATATATTAATATTTATAAAAGGTGGAATTGTTGTAATAAAAATCATTTTGCAGGAGTTATTTTACTCCAGAAAGAATTTCAAAAGACCAGATTTACAAAAAAACCCTCATCGTAGTTTCAAACAAGAAGTTGCTTATTTGGATACTCTTTTTACAGGTATGAATACACTAATAAGTGGAATCTTCAATTTTATATTCAGTATTAAAAGCATAGGACTTTAAATTAAGTAAATATTTCAACAAGTGACAGTAGATAATTCAATAGCTATAACTTTTATAATTGTGGGTATTCTTCATAAATTTTTTTTTTCCAACAGATGGCGTTGGTTATTGTTTGGGCGATCCAGATGGTGACTGCTGGTATTTATACACTTTGCAAGGTCCAAGATATATAACTGGAAATAAATATGATAAACGTAATCAATGCGAGGGAGACCAAACACTAGAAATTCTAATGACTGATCTAGATCCAAAAGTGATGAATATTTTTACAAAAAAACATTCAGCTTCAGCTCCTGAAGCGACGAAGGTGATTTTATTATTGCCTGTTTATTAGTAATCATACATTTATTATGATACATTGCAATTAATCGTTTATTAAGTTTCATTTCGTACGGTTTCTTCGTATTGTATGGTGGAAAATTGATTTAATTGCTTAAAAGAAAAATCCCACCAACTGCTTTTCATTGTAGTCCTAAATGATTTTTTCCCTGGCATATTAGAAAGTTAAATAAATTTAAATTGCTCTTTTATATTTCTTCCAAAAGTGTTGCTCATATTTTTATGTATAACCTCAGATCTTTTAGAACTAACGAACTAACCAGAAGGCTTTAGAAAGAGATTGCATGTGATAATGTATGGGGAGTTGCATATATTTGTCCAATACATTCATTCTTTCTAAGGATCTGATTCTCCTAATATTCTAATTTAAATTATTAATTTATAAAAAAAAAAGTTTTGAAAGTGATCAAGAAGCAAATAAAACGTGCGCCGAGAGAGATATAAGACAAAAAGAGTATAACTTGAATGTTTTTTTTTTCTCACATCAGAGGCTTTTTCTAATCATCAAAATGGACACAAAGAAAGATGCGAGTCTCAACGGTCGAAGAAAGCTATCTTTTTATAACTTTTTAAAGTGGTTGTTCTATTTCTTCGACTCTGTTATAATCTTACATTAGAAAATAAACATTTTCCGCGCTAGTTTCAACATTTCTATTTAGGGCAAGGTAATCCATTAAAACTTTAAAACGATATCAAGTTTTCGTTATTCCTGAAATATTAGAACATTTAAACGGCGTAAAAATTTAAACTTGCTTTGTTTGGAACTTATAAAAAGATTCTGTACAATATTTATTATTTGTAAAATTGTTTTCAGGAATCTGGAATTGACAAAATTTTGCCTCAAATGTTTGTTGATGATTTTTTATTTGAACCCTGCGGTTATTCTATGAATGGCATCAGTAAAGATGTAAGTCTTCAGTTATTGCTTTATTGCCAATTATTTAAAATAAAATAATTTAGTTTTATAATTTATTGCAGGGAAGTTATATGACGATTCATGTTACCCCGGAACCTGATTTCTCTTATGTCAGTTTTGAAACTAATATCCCCCAAGTTTCTTATAAAGATGTTATTCAACAAGTATTAGACATATTTCATCCCGGAAAATTTGTCCTCACGCTTTTCACTAACAAGGTAAATATATTCTATTATTTGTTGCAACCCACACGTGTATATAACATTTAGAAAGCATCAAATTCTTTGAAGAGACGCGTCATGAGGGCAGCAAAATAAAGTAATTCATCAAAGATGTGCTTTCGTTAGAGAAGGATCTTGTAAAAAGTTCGTATACAAATTTAGCATCAACATTGCGGCTTTATTGGCTACATAGAAAGTCTTCAATTTCATTAAGACAATTATTCCTTATCTGCATTGACTTCAGAAGCTTTCTCAGTCCTCTATCAAAGCTACATTTTGATTAGGCAAAGATCGAATAGGAGACATCGAGCAACTTAGGAGACATAATTGCAGATAAGGAAAACTAAAAAAAAAGTTGTTTATGAAAAAAACCTTTCTTGATCAAAAATGTTTGGATAAGAAAAAGATTTGGAGGACTGATAAGTAAAAAAATATATACAGAAATAGAACTCCTTAATTGTGCAACATAAACAAGAAACATGAGATGAGTTTTAATCTATGAAGGTCTGAAGTGGTAGTTTGGGTAACCAAACTTAAAAGACCCATCTACACTTAAAACGTCATCAAGATTGTTTGGTTCTCGTATTGGGTGAGATATCGATTGATGCTTTTCTTCCGAACTACTGTGTAGAATTAAAGAATCTTTGTTCTCTAGTAATTTTATCATTTAAAAAACAAAACATTATTGGTCGCTTTAAATCGAGCTGGGTCAGAGGGTGGTAACCCAAATTATCAAGTTATAGTTTATAGGTTTTCAGCAATAACATCTCGAGTGCTGATAATTTTTCCTGTAATTTTGAGTAGATTCGACGATAATTTTGAGTGTTGTTTCAACAATTAACGAGTGCTCAAGTGTTGGAGAAGGAAATTATATATTCAATTATTTATAATTATTTCTAAATTTATAGGTACATTAGTTATTTATCGTTATATTTATTAGTTAAGCTTAAAAAAAGTGTAACTTTTTTTAGAAAAAAAACATCAATTTTTTTGAGTAATTAAAATATTTATAATTTTAAGTATTAGTCATTATAAATTACAGCTAATACGGTAGTATTAATAACCTAACGTTAGTATCAGCTGATTAGTAAAAATACAGAACGTGCACGTTCTGTTATTTCGATAATGAATGTTGCTACATTATTGCAGTGATACGCACCTGATTAGTCGACATTATTGAATTGGAGCAAATTAATTATCAGTGGCAAATAAATTGAGTTTGTGAGTTAAATTATTTATTTAATCAGAACTTAACGATAAAAAATTAACTTAAAAAGAAGAAAAATTTTTATTGGAAAACTATAAAAGTCCAAAAAAATTTACTTCATCTTAATGTGATGGTATTTACCGTTACAGCGGCTTCGTAGCGGTCAGCGTTTTTCTCCCGGTTTCCTATTTTAATGAGAGACCCAGTCTTACGTTACTTAATTTTATCTCGGAAAAAAATTGTGCATTTGAATAAAATTTAAAAAAACACTGCTGATTTCTAGATATCGTACATTTATTCTAGATAGATTTATTTATTTATTCTGGCACAACAACAACTTGTCCATTAGTGCACATGCTGCCATTGTAATTATTATGTTTAACTTCTTATTTCTTATTTATTTTTTTTAACACAAAATAATTATTATTTTTAGGAATCAGTGGCAAGTGAAAGTTCTGGAATAGTTAAAGATGGCAATAAATATAAAAACTTTGGTGATCTGCAGTGCCATGAAGTTCAATATTGCCCTTTGCGCAATTATGATCTCAGTTTTGCATTTTACAGCAAATTTCCAAGCTGAGGGTCAATCAATGGTTGGTGCAAAGCGGCCAACCTCAAATCTTACCAAGCAGTCTCACTTCTTACTTTCCGGTCGTTACATTTATTATTTGCCTGGTGGCAGTATAAAATTTCTTGAGATTTAATGTTTTTTTTATGCCCTGCACAGAATGGCTTATTTGATTGGGTTCATTTATGACGCCTAAGTTGCTTTAATTATCGTTGAACCTTTTGTTTTCATAAAACAAAATAATTAGTTGAGTGTTATCACTTTTTCGAGATATTGATTCATTTTTTACTCACCTATGAGGGTGAAATTAAAGGTGATTCATTAAGAAATATACAGGAATATAAAAAGGTCGACTTTTACGATCGGTAGAGGAAATACAATTTATTGTTGTATTCAGGATGGGCCTAAGACGAATATCTTTATTTGGTGCATCAGGTCCATACAAAAGAAATAAGTCCAAAGATTATTTTGTATTTGTAGTTATTTTATGTGAGCTTTAAATTCACACATATCTCTGATCTATATATACTTTCATAACACCTAGAAAAATCCTATTTTTTAAAAAATTTTAATATTTCACACTCGATTAGTTGATCATAGTAAATAGTTTTCAAGTAATTCAGTTCCCTTTAATTGTGGAATTGTATTTATTTTAATTTTTAAGAACCTCACTGAATTTATGTACATATTTACTTTGGAACTGTATCGAGAAGAAATGTCGAAAATTTAGTAAATACAGATTGTAGCAAACAAGTTTATTTTTATTTATTATTTTCTTGTTTTATTTAATACTCTTTTAACAAATTAATTCAAATGAAGCATCTAATAGTATTTTATAATTTAGACTTTTTATAAATGCACAAATAAAATGTGAGATTTTTAATCACTAATTTTAAATATATCTCCCATGTTGAAGCATTTATGTTTTCACTATAAGAATTGATATTATTATTTAACAGTATTAAAATATTATCATTCCAATTTTAAATTAAAAAAAATATATAACCTTTAAATTATATAAATTTATAATATAAATATCTTTATTATAATAAATTTATTTTAATTGATTAAAAAACTATTACAATTTATATCTTAAGTTAATTAAAAAATAAATGTTGAACATGAGGCTGCTTTGGGAAATTGGGGCATGTGAGCTGGCTTTTGCGCTAATTGTAATTATTATTTGCTCTATATATAATATACCTGTTATGCATTTGTCATTTATTAAAAAATATTATTTGCAGTAAATGTAGTTGCATAATCTAGCACAAAACTTTAAGGGGAAATTCAGTTCCTGATCTTTTTCAGTTAGTTTATAAAAAGATAATTATTCTAAATTTGTAATTCTAGAATTAAAACATTAATCATAGGTTTTTGTATTTAAAAAAATGAAAAATCCTGCTAAACCGTACATCCTCTCTATCGTCATCAGAATTTAGGAACCGTTTCCACTTGCAGTTTACACGTACCCGGTAAATGTTAATAAGCCTTCACATTTATCTAAATATTTTTTTTATTGTATATCTACATATTTTTATTGTATTTTATATATCTCCAACAGAACTTGCACCCATTACATCAGAAGTTTAATTTTGTTTCTTTGAATGTTCCACTTTCGTATAGTGTTTCTTAGACAATAATTTTTAAATGTTTCTATTTAAGTTCCTTTATTTGTGGATTGTATTTTAATTTTTATGTACCTTGGTAAATTTATGTATATTCACAAATTTTCTTTTATCTGAGAAAGTTTTTATCCAATATTATTATTAGTTATTCCGCTTTGTCTAGAAACACTATTGCGTTTTATGGCCGCGCAATTTGTTATTTACGCAGTTTTCTGGCATTAAAATAATGACCGTTCAAGACGAAACCGTGTACTTGATTTGAATTTGTTTGAGTCCATCGTCCAGTTATTTGTTCAGTATCATAAAAAACATAAGTGAATTAAAAACAGCAAGGTGCCACGGTATCCGAGCGGTTAGAGGCGAGATCTGCAAAGCAAATATGTATTGGATACTGGGTTCGATTCTCGGTCTAGGCCTTAGATTTTATTTAATGGTTAACAAAAGAAATTTATAAACTTAATTTGGTAGTTGGACGTAAAACCTGCCTGAAAAAATAGGCATTACTTTACTTTTTAAAGTCAGCAACACTTTCCCACAATGTACTGACAGTAATGAAGAGATCAAACCATTCTTACTTATAAATCATTCGCTTCACACATTCATCCCTCTACTATATACAACTATTTACATAAACTACAACTAATGGATGGATCAGTACTCTATATTCCTGCCATCCTTATAGCTTAACCTAAATTAAAATCACCGTAATCCTTCTCTAATCATTTTCTTCCATTCATTCTAATCGGCTATAACTTTTAAATACATTAATATTTCTTTGCTAGCTCTGCTACAGATTTAAGCACATAGATGTTGGTGGAGAATATTATGTCTTCGTAGCGAAAACGTGCATCTAAATACCTGTATAAGTCGTCAAACATTCGTTTCCTTTCTACTACATAACGTGGACATATCAGACTGGTTATTGGTTCATTTTTTCACGTTCAAGTTTTTCATATTTCTTGCATTTATCTGTCCGTCCTACAAATCTAAACTTGCAATGTAGAGTAAGTAGATCTTTATTGATTTGAGTTTTCATAAGGATGGCACAGCACACATTTTCTAAAAATGAAGACTAATTTTATGCAAGATTGTTGACTAGTTAGAAGGCTGGAAGAGGCCACTTTCGCTGTATATTGAAATCGTCAGTAAGATCAACCAAGTGAGACTCATAATTCTACTTGCTATGTAATGTTTTGTTCTATTTTTTAATACTTATAAATATTGCACCATACATCCTCTTCATCTTAACAAAACAAAGGTACTTTCACGGAAGGTATGAGTTAGGAAACGGCGGCTTTCGAGGTGAAAAGCTTCCGTGTGACTATACCATTTTTACTTAAAGGGTTAATGCTTAATTATAACTTACTCATTTCTGAGTTATTTTGTTTATATAACCAATTTTCAAACATTTATTTTTACTTAAAAACTAGGAAAAAAATAAAATCAAAATTCAAATGTTAGTGTTTGAAACATATTCAGTGCTTGCTTCATCAGAATTGTAATTGAGTGAAATCATCGTTGGAACAGTTCGGTGATTTAGATATTTTATATACTATGTCTGTTGTGTATATAATGTTTAAAAAATGGCTATTATTATTTATTATAATGCACTTTGAGGAGAGGAAAGGCTCAGTGGCAGCTCGGACCAGCTGGAGGACTGTTCAATCTAGATGGCTGCACTTAAGTCACTCTCTGACAGTAGCGGAAGAATTTGTACGAAGGACGAAATCCGAACGTCAATGACATAAGAATTAATATGCCTTAGAAAAAAAAATGTGAGAAAGTAATTTGCTAGTTTATTACAAAAGAAATGTTTTAAAGAATAGAAAACAAATTCATTAAGGAGAGGACACTGGAATAGTGGTTGTAATATAGAAATAACAAAGATTTCTACGACAGCCAAAGGTTTGAGATGATTCAAAAGAAGAATGAAAAAAAAAAGCATGGATGTTTGCTAAATATATTGGGAGTAAATTGCTTTTAACGTGTATTCAGGAACTTATGGAAGTATTTTTGTCAGTAGCATTTTATGTTGAATTATAATGTGATTGAAATAATTATAAACCAAAGTGGTATATTTTTTTTATGAAATCTTCAATTGAGGCGTCTTTCACTAGAGGCTATAGCCTAGTCACAATAATCTACAAAAATAAGTTTGCATTTTTTAAACAAATTCCAATACAGGAATGTGATTGCTTCATTGGACTTAAAAGCCAAGGATTTTGATAAAGTGAGTTCAATATGAGGAGAATAGATAGCGTTGCGGTAGTTTTCTTTATCATGTGATTTGTATTGGTAAGGCTAGCGCTACCTCATGTCCATGTGCACCTTCGTTCAGTGAGTAAGGGTTAACGCTTTTTATTTATATTTTTCATGTACCATAATGGAATGTGGAGATTTTTTAGAATTTCAGGTAACAGAAATGCTTATGTTCCTTTCTTCTTAATTACAGCTCTGTTAGATTTCATTTTTTAGAGTGATACTATAATTTATAGGATATTTTAAAGAAAATGAGGGATGTGGATGACAAAATAGTATATGCCTTAAATGCTTCAGTGCCTTCTCCGTCATTTAGAAGCGAAATAAATCCCACTCAAACCTGTGAAGAATTATATAATAAGGTAGGTTAACTTGATAATTAGTGTTGATCTCTTTGTTTATTCTGTTATAGTTGTATAATATATCATTGTTCACTCAAAGTTGCAAGAAAATCACGACGACCGCGAAAAATCAATAAGAAACTGTATCTTCAATACAGCGGACAAAATACGAGGACTTAAAGAGAAAAGAGCCTCTGGTGATGTTGATTTGTCTGTAGCAAAACTCTTGAACCAGGAGCAAACGAAAGTAAGCTGGCATTAATTTTTAATTTGTTTCATAAAGGTACTTATTTACTTATTACTTAATTTGTGGTAGAAGAATGTTCGAGCGTTATTTCATGATAAACTATGTACGTAGATCCACAGTGATCTCCGGCATTTAGGTCTCTTTTTTTTCTTTCTATGTCGATATCTTAAAGTGGTTTGTAATTCCAAACTCATTGTTATTTAGCAAACCGGCTGGCTTAGTTTGTTTTCGTATTGTGCCAAACAATCTGTTAATCCTCAAGATATTAACTTGAACTTGCTTTAGATCGAATATCATACTATTTTATTTTTATTAATAAGTTTAAAATTACTATTAAGCTTTGAAGTTTTATTAATGCTATGGATTTTAGGTTTTACACTAAAATTAACGATTTTAAATATTAAGTTAATCGCATTTTTGTTGCCCCTAATTAAAGATATCTAAGAAAATGTAGGAATGTCAGATTTGGATAAATGTAATTAGTAAAACCAGCTTTTTTCTACAATTTTTAAAAAAATAAAAATGATGTTTGATACTAGTTTACATTGTTACAAGGTTGGAGTATCTTCTGTCCTGTCTGCTTATGAAAAAAAAAGTGTAATTGTCAATAAGCCTTGATGATGATCTAGTCCCTAGGCCGAAAGTAAAAAAAAAAATGACTGAAATTAGCATTATTCTTTCTTCCTTCTGTTTGATAGCAGCTTAAATTTGCTTTATGACTTACCCTGCTGATTAGCAAGTTTTGAAATTTCTTGAAAAATCTAAGTGGATTTCGATTCAACGTACTAAACTGATTTTTAATTTTAATTTAATAATTTTTTCTAAATCTCAGATTACGGTAAAAGAAGTTGACTTTCACATCATTTCATTGGACACTTTGTGTGCGACAAATGAGCGAGACCAACTAAAAAACAATCACTGTTCATTATTTTTGTTGACTGATTCATAGTTTCAATAGTTACTATTTATTCTTTTCAATCTTTGCTTATGTTATTTAATGTTCTTAGTTCGAACTGTTTTTATAAAGCTGTTATACTCTTTGATTTTTTATTTGTTACAGCTTCGCTTATTAAAATCAGAGCTGAATGTTGAAGAGGTTGTACGCAACAGATCCTTAAAATTATATTACGAAAGGTGTAGAGGTTTTTATAAACCTAAAAATTGGAATCTAAAATAATAATTGAAAATATATAAATCCAACATTGCCAACTAGTGAGGTGTGCATTTTGTTCGTAGTGATCTGTTTTTATAGACTATATTTAAAGTAATTACAAAGAATGCTCAATATAGAGATGTAATTTCAACCTTAATACTATTCATTCGATTCATATTAATTTTGATGTGTTATCAATTACAAACGGATAGACAATAATTAATATTTAGAACTATAATTGTGTAAAAATGGAGGACAGCATTATTTATTATACTTTCGGTGAAATTGTGCAGTATAAATTTGTTGTGTCAATTTCTATTAAACTTCTAATGATGTCAAACTTCAAAATACCAGAAAAAGGATGAAATTACAATATTGGCTGAAGTAGTTTTTTAAAAAGTATCCTCAACTATTATTATTTTTTAATTTCGAAATTTCAGCCGAGTGCTTTTTTTAAGGGTGTTGTTACCAAGAGGATAAAAATGCTGCTTGAAGGAGAAAAAGGATTTAATAAGAACTGATTTCATTCAAAACAATAGGTGGGTCTATAAGCTCAGTTCAGTACTAAATAAAACTAAATTAATTTATGATATTTCTCCCAATATCGATCTGAAATCAGAGTGAGCCTGGACATTCTTTTGTGTCTGAAAAAAAGGAACCAACTCTTTAATGATATCTAGCCTTACTTGGGTTCACATCCTCGACTCTCTGCACCAACTGTACGTTCATTCTGAGATTCTTTTCTATCTGGTTTTACCATCAAATTATAAAGGTCGGCCGACTTCAAGTCCTTTTACCTCAGGTATACTTTCTTTCACTGCTCTCATTTGCATCTGGTCATCTGTCTATTTTAACCTATCGTGCTCCATTCTGGCCACCAGATCTGACTCCATAAGTTCTGAGGCTTCAGATTGGTTAGAACTCCTCAGTAGCCTTTTTTGGCTCTGGTACTTAAATTCTGCACTGAGCTATTCTTACCCTACTTCCAACCAATTCTGATCATTAATAAGCCCCGTCACTCCATCCATTGCTTTCATATAAAGATAAGAATGACCGCTACTCTTCGTTTTTAGAATATTAACTCTTCAAAGTACAAAATAATACTTGAACCCAGAACCACATAACAATATTAGTTTTTAGTATCTGGTGGCATAATTAGGAATGAAAATTAGAGGTGAGTTGAGTTTTAAAAATAATTTGATTATTTCATAAACAAAAAAGGTGGGATTACAAGCGAAGGAACATTGTGGAAATTCAGCAATATCGAAAATACAATATGTATGCTGAAGAAGAGGCTGCTGGGTAAGAAAACAGCAGTAGTCATATTTGAAGACGCACTAGGGGGTTTTAGCTAAGGTAAGTCAAATCTTCCCCCTAAAACTATATGAATACCATACACAAACACCAATCGGCATATTCACTGTTAAAAGAAACGCGATGCATAATGATGCAAACTCTGTAAAAGCGTCAAACTGATAAATGTTATTGAGAAAGAGTTATTATTTAGAAAGTCCACAGTGCAAATTTCAGATGGTATTATTTCGTAAAATGTCAAATTGGTATGTGCAGTTAGAGATACTAGGTGATTTTAGCAGTTATACAATCAATTTATCATTCGTTCTAAAATCTTTATACGTGAATCTTGCCTGAACGCTAGCGTTAACGGGCAAACCTTCATAGGAAAATGTTTTTCTTGTTTTGAGGTCCTAAATTCATATTTTCAGTTAGGACACTTAACCCTGAAACACCCTGTATAAACAGAAACTGGGCCTAAGTATATAATTTTATTTACGAAATTCCAAATCTAAGATCAACTTGTACACATCCTCACATCTGTATAGAAGTACTAATCCATTCTTTTATCTGCTGTATGAAGTATACTTCTAATGTATAAAATAGTAAATTTAGTACAGTAGAGGTTTATCGCTGGCACTGCACCCCAGGCAATCTATTTGTTTACCTTTCTGCAGCACCCTTTTTTTTATACTTACTTAGGGACGGAATTTTCAAATGTTAGTCTCATTAGCTTGGCATCCAAATTTGCTGAATTAACTACAACTTCAGCAATCAGAACAGTAAATAAAATTTTGTAGGCAATCTAAAGTCAGGTCTTTGGCCAACCATAAGAAACTTAATGATATAATAGCAGTAAGTACTTTGTTTTACGGTGCTAAGACTTCGTAATCCTGTTGTCATAAAGAAAGCCCATCATGGCATTTATGAAATACTGTTCTCATTACACAGAAATGTGCCCTACTGGTTAATTATAGCAGAACTTAAGTTATATCACTTTTGTAACAAGTTACCTGGACTAGTAGTTAGGATTATTCTTGTTATGACTGGGTATGCACTGTCTCTAAAATATAGCATTACCTTAAATGCAATGCACACAAACAACCTTCTCTAAAACATAACTTTTTTACACAACTAATGAACCTACTTGACAAAATAAATTATGGCCCCTTATGATGCCTTCAGATTCATCATAACTAGAAAAGAATCCCCTTAGATTGTTAATGAATATCTAAAATTATTAGATATTAGCTTACCAGTTGATATATATATATGTAGTCTTCCACATACTATTCAGAACTGTATCACCAAAAATGTGACTAACTCCCTTTCTTAATCATAACTTAATCTTACTCTTTTCCATCTTTAAACTTTTTATTTAATTAAAATTGTCACAAAATCGTCTGAATAAGATTTCCTGTACAATACAGGCATAATACCGACATTAATATCTACAACAATTCTGTAATTTATCTTGTTTAAATATGTAAATTGGATTTAAATAAATTATTTTTACTAAACAGAGTATTTTTTTTTATTGAAACAAATGATTCCTAGTTTTATTTATTATATTATATATTATATTTATTATATTATATATTATTTATTATCAATTATCCTTTTTTTTTTACTTTATTTGTATATTTACAACTGCAACAAATATTGCATCAAGTAAATTTGATCTTACAGGTTCAGTTCACTTGGAATGTCTTTTTCTGTAACAAGTTCTGCTCTCTAGTAGCTATTTCACAAACTAACAAACACTTTTCTCTTCATTGTTTGTTTTAATTAATTTAAAATGCCTAATAATTATTTTTTTAATTAAAAAAAATTATAATTAGGTGGTATTATGTCATTGTTAATAAATGAAATAAGAATTAATCTGAAATAAATTCTATTCGCTGAGATAAATGCAATAAATGAATGTTCCTTCCATAGAGGCCATTTTGACATTGCTTCTATATAGGCAAGGTAAAGCTGCAGGGAGGGAGGGTGGGGATTTAGGACTTTTTTTTACAGAAAGACCGACGATCTTTTTCACCTTCGTATTTTTGTTACCTATAAGGGTAGCCATCTTTTATTAGTTTTATTTAAATAAATGTATTTATTATTTTTATTAATTCCTTAAAAACTTTTACATCAATTTAAAACCTTCTTAACCAATATTTGTTGTACTTCATGACTCGTTAGACAGTTTTAGAGGTTCTTATTACCTACCATACTCTTAACATTAATTTATAACCAACATTGGCACACTTAGAGACTCGTTAGATATATTTCGGGTGACCAGCAACAGAGGTCCTCCATCTTCTAGATTTTGAAAGTAATTTGTTTGGGTGATATTTTCAGACAAGTCAGATATATTTAGAGAGACCGACGCAACAGAGGTCCTCCATCTTCTAGATTTTGAAAGTAATTTGTTTGGATGATATTTTCAGACAAGTCAGATATATTTAGAGAGAACGACGACAGAGTGTCCTCTCCCCTTGAAGCCTTAGATCGTACTGAAGGTAATCTGTTACAGTACTATATATAGAGGTCTGGTTAGTGCTGCACTCTGGTGGCGCTTATTGGAACTACTATTATTTGAAGAGACCGACGACATAAAGTCCTACTCCTTCGATCTCTTAGATCGTACTGAAGGTTATTTGTTGTTACTTATCTATATATAGAGGTTTAGTTAGTGCTGCACTCTGGCGGCGCTTTTTGAAACTACTATTATTTGAAGAGACCGACAACATATAATCCTACTCCTTCGATCTCTTAGATCGTACTGAAGGTTATTTGTTGTTACTTATCTATATGTAGAGGTCCAGTTAGTGCTGCTACCTGGTAGCGCTGTTTAGAACTACTTCGAAGATTTATACAACTAGTAGTCAGCCCTATCTATTCAAAGTGGTCCCAGACCATGTATGTATACATTCCATTACTTCCCTTACTCTGAGCAAATTGGCATTTTTTTTTTTTATGGGTGAACGATGATACCCATATGAGGCAGCTTTCTTACTATTTCCTTAATTGTTTTGAGAATGATTTTATTGATTACTTAATTTCTTAATAATCTTCTCTAAAAATATGTAATTTAATTGGAATGATCCATAGAAGAAATAAATAATGTTTAGTTCCACTTTATTCTTTATTTTTCATTCTTCTTTAATGGTCATTAGTTAGATTTGATTTTATGGAGTAAATTATTCCGTATTATTTCTTTTTTAATAATTAACTATTATTTGTCCATTTTAGTATTACCTTGCTAGTCAAGATGTATAATAATATAATATAAATATATGTATTATTTTATGTAATTTTCCACATGTAGCCAACTCCCTCTGTATGCCTAATGGCATAAACAGAGTAAATAAATAAATAAATATAATATAAATATAATAATCTTTTTTCTCTAATTGGTAACGCATTTTTTTTTATAAGCTCTTGACCATTTCTACTTCATATGCTTACTTAGTAGGTTTAGGATTTTATATTAATCATAAAAACAAAGTAATGTTATAGTAAACTTTTATTAGTTAATTTAATACATAGATTTTTAAATTTTAAATTTTACAGCTAATAATAAGAAAAAATTAAGTCATCACTGTTGTGTAACCTGAGAAATACCTTCCACCATCACACTAGTGATGGGCAGAACGAGTCCGTCTTTGGACTCGTTGGATTTGAATCAGTTCCAGGGTTGGAATCGATTCCAACAACTCGTTCACCGATTCCGGTCTCTGTACTTACCCTATGCATTAGTAACATTGTCACGCAATTTATTATATTATTATATCATTAAATGTTAGCTTTCCCAGTTAATAACAAAACTATATTTCTTTAACACACATTGAGTACTATCCCTAATTTCCAATTGCACTGATAAATATAAAATTAACAACGTAACACAAAAATTAACATAAAAATAGACTAGTCAATTATAAAAATTAAAGCAATGCTGTTTAGTCATTATCTAGCTTGACCACTGGAAGACTGGAGTTAATGTGCTTCAAGAGGATCCAAGATAGAGAAACGGAAATGGGTAGGAAATTATTCCCATAAAAAAAAATCTAACCCTTCAAGCAAAATGATAATTACTCATAAATAAAGAAATATTTATTTACTAGGACTTGTATATCAAGCTTTAAAAATATTATCTCATTATCTTACGAAAAGAAAAAGCTGTGTGCTTAATCTTTAACATAGCGCTGGACACTCTTATTCTTATCTTCATTGGGTAAGTTTAACCGTGTACATGACCGTGAGACAGTCAAAGTAACACTGAGCCAAAATTTAGTATTACCTAATTGGTTTACTTACTGCAGTATCCCTCCCACTCTATCACCAATTTCACAAACATTCATCGATTGGAAATAATTTTTAGTTAAATATTCGTTTTATTTGAATACAAAAAACATTATAACGCTTTCTTAAGATGATTTTAATTTTTAAAATTTGTTTTTGTCCATTACTCTTATAAAATACGAAGAATTTCAAATAAAATATAATATACAAACACAATGATCTAGTGTGCAGGTGGAGTCAGTCCTCGTTACCATAGCAATGGAACCGTTAAACAACTCCGGTTCCAGCTCCAGCAATTTCTATTGGCTAGATTCAGTGAACGAAAAAATGGAACGAGTCCGGTTTCAAAAGGATTTAAATCACTCCGGATTCGACTCCACCAACTCCAGTGGATTTAACCAATGAAAATGCTAGAGCTGGGCCGGAGTCGTTTAACGGTTCCGTTGTCATGGTAACTACGACTGACTCCACCTGCACACTAGATCATTCTGTGTTTGTATATTATATTTTATTTGAAATTCTTCGTATTTTATAAGAGTAATGGACAAAAACAAATTTTAAAAATTCAAATCATCTTAAGAAAGCGTTATAATGTTTTTTGTATTCCAATGAAACGAATATTTAACTAAAAAATATTTTTAATCGATGAATGTTTGTGAAATAGGTGATAGAGTGGGAGGGATACTACACTAAGTAAACCAGTTAGGTAATACTAAATTTTGGTCCAGTTTTACTTTGACCGTCTAGTTGACATGTACACGTTCAAAATTACGCCAATGAAGATGAGAGTAAGTGTCCAGCGCTAAGTTTAAGATTAAGCACACAGCTTTTTCTTTTTGTAAAACAATAAGATAATATTTTAAAAGCTTGATATTCAATTCTTAGTAAATAAATATTATGAGTAATTATAATTTTGAAGGGTTAGAATTTTTATGGAATAATTTCCTACCCATTTCCGTTTCTCTACCTTGAATACTCTTGAAGTAAGTTAACTCCAGTCTTCTAGTGGTCAAGCTAGATAATGACAAAACTGCATTGCTTTAATTTATATTTGACTAGCCTATTTTTGTTAATTTTTGTATTACGTTGTTAATTTTATATTTATCAGAGCAATTGGAAATTAGGGATAGTACTCAATGTGTGTTAAAGAAATATAGTTTTGTTATTAACTGGGAAAGCTAACATTTAATGATATAATAATATAATAAATTGCGTGACATTTGTTCTTATGTTTAATCGTTCCAAACCTTCTGCTGCCTCATTTTCATTTTTATTTGCCTAAATTTTTTGGGGCGGGGCGGAATCACTTTTTTTAAAAATAGGGATTTGAATCAACTCGTTCCACCATCGGACTCGTTCCAATGGAACGAGTCCGCTCAAATAGCCCATCACTACATCACACTCATCACAGTCTATCTTCCGTCCACATCAAGCACGGATATATGTAAAGATTGGAGTACTTTTTTAATATTTTCCTAATTAAATTATGAGTCCAGTAAAAATAATGAAATAGAATACTAATTGGTAAAAATAGTTGCAAATCATTAGACTAATTCCAACTAATAGAAAGATACGTACCGCTGCTAGTTAAGGAAAAATTTGAATAAGTACAGTAAAAATTAAAGAATATCTATGAAATTTTAATTTGAATCTAAATTATAATACTCATTTAATATTCTAAAATCAATAACCTAGCCAACCATCAGTGGTTAGCCTTTACGTCTTGAGTTTAACTTCTAAATTATTAAAACTTTGAAACTTAATAGGAACGAAGCTAAAAACACAAACGTAACTTAGGAACAGAACAAATTTCCTTTGCCAATTACTTTTTTAGGGTCGTTGAAACTAGGGATGAAGGTACGTTACTAGATGTCATTAAGACTTTCAACTGCTGGGAGCTACAATTTACTCACTGGAAGTCATATGACTGACTGGAAGACGAAGGGTTTCAACATTTGAAAGTGAACCGTTCCCTAGATTTTAAAGACCCAGAAACTGGTGTGCATACATGCTATTGAGGGCACATGGAGTTCAATAAAAAGGCACCTTCCACAAAGGACTGCCACTGGCCAGTTTGACTCCTATTTAGCAGAATATATATGGCAAAGGAGTCATTCTTGCAGGGGCGATCGCATGAGAGCATTTTTGGAGATAGTGAGTGAAGGGTTTAAACCTAAGGATAGGGATTGCACTGAATAAGGTAAGCTATTTTTGTTTTGTTTTTCATAATGTAATGAATCATGTGACTCAATTATAAATTTAAGAGTTGTGTATGTGGATCAGTTGGGTGGGGTGGGGATGTGGGGCAAAGCCCCTGAAGTAACAGTAATTGAAGTAATCACTTCGATATTAGGCCACACCTCCGTGTGCTCAAGATTTACCCTTTTCTGTCAATAGTAAAATTTAAATCACAATTTAAATATAGAACTTTTATATATTTTAAAGTTCCCATTAAACTTATTTTGGTAGCTGATAAATTTGAGTGGGAAGAGGTGTTACTGACAATTTGAGAACCAGCTTTCGAATTAGAAATTCGGTTATTCGGTAGTTAAAAAGTTGCAAAACATTTATTCATGTGGATATATTATTATTATATTATGCTTAAACGCTTTTTTTGTGTGTGTATATTAATTTATATTACATCAAGAGTGTAAAAAACAAAAATAAGAATATATTCAGAAAAATTAATTGTTCTTTAACAATTATTTATTTGTTCTATTGTTTTGGTCTAATTTATGTAAATAACATTTGCAATTTATACAGTTCTTCATCTTCAGATCAATAAATAGACAATGCAGATGAATGCCCGGATTGGTATGCAATTAATATGCCTATATATGAAATATAAAAATCACCTTTATTATCCAAAAACTGTATTTACATTTTTTTTTTAATTTCATTACTCATTTTTAGCGCGCATGCACAGTACAGTAAGATTCCTTTTCAATCTATTATTAGATCCCGCCAGTTTCCCGTGCGTTTCTTTAGATGCCTTTTTTCTACTCTTTTGTATAAATGTTGGTTTAAATAGTAATATACATATATATGTATGTTCGAAGGGTGGAAGTTAAACAAAATGGTGCGATTGATAAGTATGAATGGAGGTGCCGAGTATATTCGACCCCGTCTCATGATGTGAGAGGAACTGTGCGCCAGGGTTCATGGTTTGAAAGAAGCAAAATTAGTTTGATTGATGTCAGGAGCTTTCTAACAGTGTCAAGTTGCAGCCTAGTAATCTCAACATTCATCTGGAAACTATTATCTATATGGGCTCTGCTTCATATCCAGCAGGCGATAATATGAAGTGATTTCTCATTAAGTATATTCTGGAGAATGAAGAAGTCAAGGAAATCTCTACTTACCTCTCTGCCTGGGTGGATTTTTTTCAGGTAGGACTATCTATTACTCGTATTTAATAAGTACTAAGTATTGCAACATAAACTAAACGTAGTTTTTTCATAAATTATCGTTTTCTTTTGATCAGGGTAAATAACGTTCTAATTTTTGTAAAATTTGTAAAACTGAATGAAAGGCTAAAAAATGTATTATTTAGTTATAATATGTAATATGCATGTTTATGTTACAATAGTATAATTTCTATGAATTTTTTACTTTAATATAAAGAAAAAAAATTATTTAGTATGAGTATAAAGAAAAACATTTATTTTTTTAAAAAATCTATTTATTTGCATACCAATTTTTTTATATGTACATAAGAAAAGAAATATATACATTATATCAGTCAATAAAATGCAAAAAGACGTGCTAAAATATGTAAAAACAAACAAAAACAAAAATAACGAATTAGTTCCAAAAAAATCCGCCAGAGGGCGCCACCTAACAGGCCTGTTGAAAAGTAGTTCCAGAAATAGCCACCAGGTAGCAGTGCTGTAACCTTCCTCTATATAAACGGCAACAGAACAAATTCTCGTCAGTACGACTTGAGTAATGCAGGGGAGTAGGTCGCTCTGTCTCTCCAAACATATGTTATCTAGTCTAGTCTAACTACCATCACCTCTCTCAAAAAAAATCATGATGTCGGGAGATGTTGTCGCTTCGACGGTTCTCCCCACCCTGCCCCGCCCTTCCAACGAACTTAGTTATATACCCACCGGAGCAAGATGGCGGCAGCCAACTCACCTGATCGGTAGGTTCCACCATTGGCTGCTAGATCGCTCCAGCTGACTGTTGCTCTTGCACACTCTCACGACTATTTTTAACCTATTTAACCTAGCCAGCTATTTTTAACCTTCCCTCTAGGTTTTCCTGTTTTACTTTTACCACTCTCTAGACTCTGTAACCTTCCTTTTAGGTTTTCCTTTTTATTTTTACCACTCTCTAGACTCTGTAACCTTCCTTTTAGGTTTTCCTTTTTATTTTTTCACATTTTCTTCGTCATTTTGAAATATTAATAAAATATTACTAATTTTTTCGTTTATATTTTTACTTTTTTAATATTATTTACCAGAATAAATACAAAAATAAATAAAATAATTTTTTTGAGAATTATTTATTCAGAAACAAACATTTTTTTTTAAACATGCAATTTTTAATTGTGATAAAATCATGCATATTACGTATAATAATTACATACCTTTTTTTTTATAGATTCCTATCCAAAGTTGTTGGAATATTCACACTGAATTGATGTTTTACGTCTTTTTTACTTGGGCTTTCATTGATGAACAGTTTTGCAGGCAGTCCTCTGGAATCCCCAGTATTTAATCCTGAAAATTAACATTAAAACTGTCCGGTAGGACAGTTGTATAAGGGTTGACCATCAAAAACTGCACGAAAAAGTGTAACGTTGAAAAACACCCAACTTTGACTATTTTTTTCTATTTTTCTATAAAAGATAAAATTCCCAAATTTTCTTTATAATATAGGGCAAATCCTCCTTTATAACTGTAATTTTTTTGCAACCACCCAGATCTAATAGGTTTCGAGAAAAAAGTTGCCGAAAATGAGCAAAAACGGCTTTTTCAAAAAATGTTCTTGTTCTTGTTCTTCTTCTTCTTGTTGTTGTTGTTGTTGTTGTTGTTCTTGTTACCTTTTTTTGTAAACAACGTAGCGCCTAAACGCGTGAACCGATTTTCATGAATGAGGTGTCATTCGATTCGGAATTTTATGTAGATGTGCCTTTTGGGGGTCTCGGCCCTGTACATCGAATGGGAGAGGAGTTAGCCCCCTTTATGTAAGGCCCCCTCCAAAATTATTATTACTAATTACTCTGTAAATCTTGGCCCGATTTTGATAAAATTTGGTAGGATGATAGGGTTAGGGCTCCCCTACCTAACATTAAAGCGACGATCTGCTCTTACACTTGTTAAGAGGAAGTATAGCAATCATTTCAAATTATCGAGGCGTGAACCGATTTTCATGAATGAAGTGTCATTCGAATCGAAATTTTGTACAGATTTGTACTTTAAAAGTCTCGACGCTGTGCCTTATAAGGAGGGGAGTTTGCCCCACCCAAGTAAAGCCCTTTCTAAATCTATTATTACCAATATTTCTATAACGCTTAGTCCGATTTTGATAAAATTTAGCACGAAGCAGTAATTAAAGCTCCTCTACGTGGCTGTGATGTGCCATCATGCTCTTACACCTACTAAGAGGAAGTACTGCAATCGTTAAAATTATCAATGGGTGAACCTATTTACATTATGAATGAATTGTCGTTCGATTCAAAATCTTTGCCTTTTAGGGAGAAGTACTGTAATCGCAGTTTATTTTTCTTGCTCCTCTTAAAAGGAAGTACTGAAATCGCAGTTTAATTTTGCTATTTACGTACAAATACCTTCCTATTTTATTCAAAACGCTTTCTCAAAAAAATGGTTATTGAGGATGGTTTGGGGACCGCAACTATAATCATTCTTTAAAAAGATCTCTCCAGTGGTAGTTACGGTTCCGATTTAACACCTTATCAGGTTATAATGATAGAATAGCTTATTCCAAATTTTAAAAAATCTGTAAAGCAGACGTAACTTTGCAAATAGACAAAAAGGAAAATCTATCCAAAAGGTACAAAAATCTCCTTAACAAAAACTTACAGTTTTAAAAGTTAAGTATAAGGGTTGATTAAACGCCAAAAGGTACACAAATCAGCAGTTCCCAACATTTCATTAATACTTCATTGATATAATTTAAGTAATTTTACTGCATTAACTTTTCCTTCACATTTTTTAGAATTTATTAGATGTCACAGACCCTTATGCTGGCCAGTTCATTCATAATATTTTTTTATTATAATTATGATAAAATGAGTGATGAATTATTCTGAGTTGTCACATATACATGTATGTTAAAGTAGAAAAAAACAAAGTTAGAGTCGGCCACTTTTTAAATTTCAATCACGGAGGATTCAAAACAATATTTCAGTCTTAAATTCGTCTTACCGAAATATTCGTGAGCACAAATAACATACATTTAATAACAAGTAGATTATTCAACAATATTTACTCATTTCTCAATTGTAATTTAATTTAGTCCCCCTAATTTTACTTATGGTAAAATACTGGAATAATTAGCTGTCCTAAAAATATGCATATCTTTATTTTCTTTATTTTATATTACATATATATAACATTGTGGGAAGAACACCTAGATTGAGAATGTAATTGAAGAAAACTATATTATTTGCGATAAAGCCAGATTATTTATTACTTATTATTACAAACGTTTGACTACAACATAAAATAACAATTACTTTAATCGAAGAATGAACTTAAACCAATGATTTTTATTTAAAAATAAAAATAAATGCATAAAATCATTGATGTAAAAAAAGTTTATGAATTTTTTAGCCTCTTATTTTTTTTATATTTTTTATAACGTTTTCTTTTTCACCTGTGATTAATAGTTTGATTATTATAGATAAATAGATATTACAGTCAATCTAAGTTAAATGGTGTGCTACTTGAGTAAATATTTTGTAGACGAAAATGGCCAGCATAAGGGTCTGTGACATCTAATAAATTCTAAAAAATGTGAAGGAAAAGTTAATGCAGTAAAATTACTTAAATTATATCAATGAAGTATTAATGAAATGTTGGGAACTGCTGATTTGTGTACCTTTTGGCGTTTAATCAACCCTTATACTTAACTTTTAAAACTGTAAGTTTTTGTTAAGGAGTATTTATTGTAATTAAAGTGTTTACTGAGTTTTACCTAGCATTAACAAGCCCGAAACTTAACAATTTATGTATATTATAAAAAATAAATAAAGAATACTGTGATTAAACTAAAGAATTTATCATTTCTTAAAAACCTACATCTTTTTATTAGACGTTTATCTATTTGTGACTAATTTAGAGGTGAATCGCAATTACGTTTTACCAAACTCTGAATTTGCCTCAGTACTGACAAAAAATTACTATAGAAATAAAATTTGCAAATGAAATGGTGAAAATAGGTAGAAAGACACTAAGTCGTATTAAAATATAAAACTTGTCCTTAAACGTAATAATGAAGAAATTCTTCAATATTATACATCTTTAGTATTAGAAAATGTAAGAGCTTCATCAAAACAATAAAAAACCCTTATTTACAATAAAAAATTATTATAATTTTTACAAAGAAAACTTGTAATTTTCAAGTTATAATTCTTGCATTAGATTGTAAATAAGGGTTTTTTTTTGCTTCCATTAATGAAAACAGTTTTGCAGGAGGTACTCTAGTACCAGCAGTATTTTAGTGAATGAGTTTGTGTTTTACAAGAGTAGATATAGAACCGAGATGAAAAAATAAATGTTCAAATAATGCAAATAATACTCAAAGCAACTCTTTAAAAGAAAATATAGCTCATGAGAAGTTCTAAAAAAATACATAAGAAAGCAAAATTAGGAAAAGTGGTTTATGTTTTTTACAAAAATAAGAAACATCTTCGAAATTCAAAGCTAACAATGAAAAATTAATATGTAAATTTAGCAAGATAGGTAAATTTAGGTTTTTGGATAATATAAATGTAAAAGTAAAGATAATTTAAAAAGAATAAACTGAACATTGGTGGGGAGTACATTAAATAGTCAACAGTAACTGTACTGCACTGCGCATGCACCAAAAATAAATAGGCCACACCTCCAGGCACCTATTCTTGACAGCCATTTTGTAAGTATTCTGAAGAATTTTTTTTTTTTTTAAAATAGTAAGATCGCATACAGTTTGTTTAATTTTGAAAAAGGTTTAATCTGGCTGAAGAAATGTGAAATAAAATCAAATTCAATTTGATTGAAAATGCTACAGCTTTCGACTTATATAAGTAATGCTTACATATACATATCTCCCTAACGGACAGTTTTAATAAGTAATGTAAGAAATAATAGATAAGCCTACCTGAACAGGCTTGGTAGTAAGTGATTTCCTTGATATCTATACACACCAGAATAGACTAGACGAGAATCATCTATTAACGGCATGCTGTAGGATGTGTAAAGAAAGATCCGTTGATAGATAATCATTTCCAGATGACAAAAGAGTGTTACTATGCTGCAACCTTGCAGTGTTGGAAAGCACTAGATAAAGAAAGAAAACTCCTTTCTGCAATTTGTACAACTGCGCTCATTTCAGCTGGCTATTAAACAAAATATAATCAAACTTATAGAAATTACTTCATATACTTTGAAATAAACACTAAGTACCTTAGTGTTAAAAATAACACTTATGTTTCCTAATACATTCTGTTTTTGAAGATAGCAATAACGAAGTTTGATATTCGGTGCATTAAAACCCGACAGTTGAATTTTCGTTATATATAATGAATACGGACTTTTTTTTTTTTAAATTAAGCCATCATGGAAAGCACCGACTTAGGTGTACAACCAGAAAATTAATCGAGAGTAAACCAGTGTAAATAAAAAAATCTCAAAAAGTTTCCTACACTGGGACCCCTCTTTCTTTTTGTAGGTTTGTTTGAAATAAAATAAAGTATTAAACTTTTTTCAACATTATCAAACACATGTTCATTTTGAAACACAAGTAAGCATTACCTTTCATTTGTTATAACTTCAATATAAATGTAGTATCACTGACTTGAATGCAAGTTTTTGAATTCCTGGCTGGTTTTGGACTTTCATCATCATCAGATATTGATTAATCAGAGAAAACATTTATTGTTTGGTAACTTTTACGTGTACTTCTCTATCGCTTCATACTGCAGACTGAAAAAGGAATGTCGCCTACTGAGGGAGGTTACTTGTGGTTATATATGAGATATCACATGGTATACATATGTGTGTTTTTGAAATCATTAATGAATTGTAAAACATTTTTTTTAAAAATAGTGAAATAAATTTTTGAAACCTACTATGAATCTAAGGCTTGTATATTTTTATAAATAATGTTTTAAAATTGAATTTTACATGAGAGGGGCGCGCTTTTTGTAAGCACAAAACATTTAATTAAACCAAGTTCATTTGCACTGGGAAATATCGTTGTTTTTAAATAAAATTATCAATCTTGAAGTAGTAATTCGAAGCGATTTTGATTCGCTGTTAAAATGTAACCCGCCAGATTTAAATGTAAATATAAAATAAAGAAATATTTTATATTTACATTTAAATCTGGCGGGCTACATGGTAACAGCGAATCAAAAAACTTCGATATTAGGCCACACCTCCGTGGGCTATTGTAAAGATTTACTGAATACTTTAATTATGACGAGGAAATATAACAACTCTTTCTTTAACCTTAGGTGTACCAAAACAATGAAACTTAACTCATAATTTGCATGATTCGAGAGTCAGTTAAATTTCGTGTTAAGTGATCCTCCAAATACTTGTATTGTTTTTTACTTAAAACATGTCGCTTCCTCAGAATAAATCGAAAAAAAGGCAAACAAATCTTCGCAATGTTCTTGTAAACTCATATAAACCTTTTTGGTGAGTTATTTATTTGAGCAATCTATATTATCACTTATTTAATTAGTTACTTTCTTAAATTCATCTGTTTCCTTTTGGAGTTATTTAAATTCTTTAACACGTTTCAGGCCTGTCATATCTGAAAGTGATTCTTTCAAAATTAATAGCATGTTGAAATCGTAAGTACTTTTTAAGTAATTGTGAGTACTAGCAGGGTTACTAACAGAATACTTTTGAATCAGACAAGGATAAATCCATGTAAAAACAAATACATGGATTTAAATAAATTAGTGTTCTTTAGTTTCAAGAAGTAATCTTAAGGTATATGAGGTCTTAGAGATTTAGGTTGTAGGATATATTCGTTATAAAATATGCAAGGGTGAACCTTCTAATTCTAAAACACTACAATTGCTTGTTGAACTTTCTCCGTTGCTACAAGGTTTTTTTAAAAAAATATGCGATCTTTCCAATTGCATGTATTAAAATATTTAAAATTATAAATGAGCTTCCTCAATTGAAGATCCTCTTCAGAAGAAATGGTTATCTTTTGTATTGTATTGTAAAAATAAATCAACTGTGAGATAGTTTATTAATTTATTTATAATTCGTTTCTAAACATTGAATTTACCCACAAAAGCAAAAAACAAAGAACTACTTAAGGAATGGATACCTACAAAAATGATAATTTTGTCTTTTCGTTTCTTTTTTTTAAAAGATGCCTCTCGCCTGTAAGAATAAATGTTCCAAGAGCTCCATGGAAGTTGTTACGTACCCTTTCTAGAGCAGAGAGAAGAACGAAGAACAAAGAACTGTTCAATCAGCAGTCTCCAGAAGTAACTGAAGCATATTCTAAGGCACTTAAGTTGAGGTTGATATAAACTGAATTTTAATTATTAGCTTATTAGATACAGCACTATTTCGTTGGTGTTGTACAAGTATAGTTGATCTAACCCTTAAATATTGAACTTAATATTAAAGTAGACAATAATGGCGAAAATTCTCATAAAAATAATGTAGGACGAGATTCAATAGTCGCTCAGAAAAGTTATCTTGTTCAAATGCCCAATAAGATGTCTAAGCCAGGTTATTCATACCGTTTTGCGATCCCTGACCAACGGTTGCCCGTAATTTTAAGGCAGTTTTTCCTGGGGTTTTGGACTATCTTTTTTCTTGGTCCATTCTTATTTTTAAATTCTCATTCCAAATTAGACCTGCCCTCGCCTTAGAGAGACCTTGAGGAGAATTACTGCTTCTTAAAGTTTTCTTCTCTAAAATGTATTAATAGCGGAACTTCTTCAGTTACGTAACGGAGTGCCGTTTAATAATTTTAGCTGGTTCCGCAAAATCAGAGAACTATTTTATTTAAAATGTAGGCCCTGGCTGGATAGAGATGTAGACCAGACAAATGTTACCTACCTGTACTTTTGTAATGTCAGTGAAGTTTTATCTCCTTTTCTTGAGTAGTGCCCACTTCTAGTATAGCTTTAGCTTCTGCACCTGGCTCATCAGTGAAGAGCAAACTTTATTTAAGTAACCCTGATGGTTCTGCCTCAGATGGGTAAAAATTCCGAATCCGGTCAGATGACGTAAAACCATCTGCTATGATAGATGAAACTACAAATATTGTGCTCTACCAAGCGTTGTTTCCATTGGTAGATGCTGTAGCAACTAGTCTTAATTGGATTATAATTGGTTTAATTAATGTAGATTATCACATTTTGTTTATTTACAGAAAGTTTCTTTTTATTGGCGTGAATGAACTTTGTAAGGGAATTGAAGAGAAACAGGTAGCTTCGTGTTTGTTGGATGCAGAAGTTTCTCCTAGAATATTAGTTGGTCACGTAGCAGAACTAGCAAAGAACGCTAATGTACCAGTGTTAGCTATTTTTAAATTAAAGGAAACTGTGAACAGTGTATTGGGTTTCTCTTCGCTAACTCTTGGTTTCCAGGTAATTTAGTTTGCTTTTAAGTAAAATTTTAATTTCATTGCAAATTTACAATGCAATACTTTTTACTGATTCAGATTTCATTTTTTTTTAATTTTAAATAATTTTATTGAATATTATTATTTTTTTTTGCAGAAGTCAATAGAAGAAGACTGTGCTAATATATTTTATGAAGTATGTTTATGTATAATAGAAATGGCAAAATTAGTAACAGTACCTGAAAGACCTCTGGTAGAATTCAAGCAAATAGAAGAGAATATTATACAGAAGAACATTATAGAAGAGAATATTATTCAGAAGAAAATTGAAATGGAGAATAAAATTTTTGAAATTGCACCTCCAATGAAAAACACAACAAATCATTTGAATATGACTGAAACATTAGAAAACATTTACCTGTATAGAAATTCGGAAAATGTTAGAATATTTAGGCCATTGTCATCTGTTCACATAAAGTCACCTATTAATATAGTTAATGAAGATTGCATTCAGTTAAATTTAGAAAAAAAAGAAGAAGTATTTGATCGAGTAGACAATAATAAAAAACAGAGATACTTTTTGCCACTAGTTGTAAATAGAGTGCAAGGCAACCCAAACAAAAAAAAGAAAAGTAAGATGCCAAAAAAAGTGGCGAAATGAATGTTTCGCTGTTTTGGTCAAAAACATCTTGATTTTCTATTTAGGATAAAATGTATTCAAATTGAATCATTAATTGGTCGATGAACAGTTTCTACAGCGAGTAGAACCTCGTCCTTAAATATTATGGTTATTCTTGTAGACAGTTTAATTTAGTTCGTAATCCAAGAAAGTCACTCAGAAGTCAATTTGGAGAAAATACAGTAAACTTCCTTTAAGTGGTTATGAACTGTCATATAAAGCGGCAAATCTTGAATATTTAGTAGTTAAATATAATAGTTCAGCAAAAAGAACTCTCTACATGGATAATGTATCTAAAATAGGGGAACTTACAAGAAATATAGCCTGCCTAGCAGTATACAGTAGGTTGGAAACCTAATCTCACGTGCTGATGGACCATTCAAGACTAATTTAAAGCTGAGGAACTTCTTGGCCTTATGAGAAGTGGCCAAGATCAAGAGGAATTAGACGTTTGGTCTTAATAAGCCCAGCAATAGCTTCCTCAACTTTTGAGATCATACTCTCTAAAATATAAGTACTCAAACTACTTTGAATTTCTCTTAAGGTGATTCACTTAGAATGAACTAGAATGCCAGTTTAAAGATTACGCAATTTATAGCATTGATAAATGCGATTGAAACCTCGTTCTGTACTAAGACCGACAGTGGTGAAACGCCCATATAAAATAGTAATAACTGAAGTAATTAAACTCATTTTAGAGTACTCTTTTTCTAGCTAATATTGACTTTGGTAATCTATTCAAATATTATTTTTTCAAATTTCTCCTGTTTCGGACATAAATATTACAAGTATTTTCAAACTATTGTCAATTTACATTTAAATCACATACCTATGCAATGATTATTAAGAAGTTACATCTACGGCCTGTTGTTCAGAAGTTATAATAATAGTCTACACCGCTGGATTGTACTATTGACTCTCCCGCCATTGCACGCATTTTACTTATTTATGACCGCTTCGATCTCTCTCTTGTAATGAGAGATCGATTCATAAGCAGAGAGTTGAACTTACACTCAACGGTTTATGACACACAACACTTCCAACTGAAGAGGGAGGTTCCGCTGTCTGAGGTTCACACAACTTCTATGGTCAAAAAACAGATGACTTTTAACACCCAATTTTCAAAATGGAAACATTTTATTTATAAATATTTAACATACAATATGTATTTATATATGTATATATTCTTTCAATGTCAATAATTTTAGTTAAAACCTAATTTTTTGTATTTTAATTTTTTGCACAAAATGAGCTTACAGCCCTAAAAATTCACAATACATGGTATTGTATCTATTTACGATTCAACAAAAATTGACGAAAAAATAAAAACAATAAAAGTACAAAAATATATTAAACTAAATGTTGATATATTTTATTTATTTATATCACCTTTACCCCATTTTTTTTTTTTGTCACAGTTATGTTAATAATATAATTTTATAAGACCTTTCACATTGAAATTTTATAATAGAAAAATATAAATATTTTTCTTTCGTGTTAAAATTTGAAAAAGTTAAAAAATGAAAAGGGAAAATTACGTTCACATTTTTTAAATTTATGAACAATTACGCTAAAAGTTGGGTGAGAGAAGTAATCCAAATAATAGATTTAACATAGATACAAAGAAGCCTCTTTTTTTTATTATTATATCGCTAAATTTATTAATTCTCCGTTTAAATAATTATTGAAAAGCTTTAATAATTAATAATCCCACATTTATGTACAACATATATTCATTCGTAACTTATAGAACACAAACAATAAAGAAGATTGATTATAACACACATTCACACATCGTACATAAAAAATATATATATATATATTTAAATATAATATACTTATATATTTGTTGGTTTTAATTGATACATAGTATCATTTTAATTTTTATTTATATAAGTTCTGGGACTAAATTAATAATTAAGAATATTTTATAATATAACATATATTGTATTCTTCAATATGAAGATAATTTATTTTCATTCAAGTTCTTTAATGTTTATTTAATTTTTTTTAATTAATCAAATTTTGTTCACATTAAAGACAATTATTCCTTTTTATTAATATATAAAAGAGAACACAGCTAGGATAATCACAATTAAAACACAGGATAAATACAATCATTTCGTTTTTTAAATGATTCAACAATATTTCCTCCAGAACTACACATAATTCTTGAACCTCGAGTGGATGATAACAACTTATTCATATGTTTATTTTTGTCCGTTGTTATAATTATTTCATTTTTACGACCTACCAATGAAATAAAAGTATTAAGACATGGACTCTCTTTAATTGGATCATGTACACAATTTTTCTGCGGAAAAAATACTCATTATAGAGCAATGATAAAAATTGTTTCATTAAAGCTTCTCTTTACAGCAACAAGAAGAAAAAAAGTCTAACAAGACTGCAAAAAAACACGCCTTAAAGCTCGCAGATTTGGGAGAATCGTCTCTTCATAAATGCATTACATTTTTAATATTCAACATCAATATGTTATAAGCCATATAAACAAAATAATTTACATCCAAATTGAAAAACGTGGGTGACACAGACGTAAGCTTTTAGAAATTTCTCTTTGACAATCCATCTTTTCGCATCACGTTCTAATTCCAATTCATCAGAGAAAGTTGCTCTATGTAGCGAAAAAAAAATTGCAAATAGGTTACATCTAAAATCAATTAAGTACAAAACTTTTAATAAAAAAAAATATTCATTTTTTAAGACAAAACCACCGGCAGCATCTACCACTCGACTTCAAGAACTGAATCCTCAAATATTATTTTGAATTATTGTTTGTTTTTCAAATAAAATAACTTAAAACTGACACTATAAATATATGTACACTTAAGGAACTTTATGGAAAATAACACACTAAAAATGAAAAAAACTTACTAATGTAAAAATATATTTCAGTATGATAAAAAGGGCGTTAAAGGTATGTTCTTCATATAAGTGTCAGCGATACTTTTAATTTATCAAACATAAATCGATTTATTTTATCTTAGATCTTTTTCCTCCGATACATTGATTTAAAATAAAAATCTTTTATAATTTCAACACCGAATATGATAAAAATCATCACTCAGAATTTTAAGTTACAATTATTCGGTAAATTCATCAATAAAAGAGAGGAAAGAACCTCACCTACCTGTAAATTATGGTAAAAAATGTAATTGACAAATATTTTGAGAAAACTTGGTTAAACTGAACTTCTTTACAAATAATCAAGTTGATTACTTGCAAGAGTTTTTGGCACCATGACTGACTTATGGAGGATTATTTCTGTAAAAAAGTATTTTATATTCAACACTTTTGTTTTGTGAATTTTCAGGCAACTTGATTTTTTACCATGTAAAATATTATATTAAAAAAACTATTTAAACATTTAATAAGTTACCATTTAATATAAATGAATTTATTATCTGCGTTGAAGTAACATATGAATAGAGAATACAGAGATTAGAAAGTTAATTGAATTTTTGTTGGCCTACAATACTTTCTACTTACAACGTTTAAGCTGACTTGAGTCGAAATCACTTTTTTAATACGTTTAATATAGTTGACAATACTAAACATTGAAGTTTAATGGAATAAATAGGTATCCGAGAATCTTGAGCTACTAACTGTGCAGGTAACAGTGTCAGGAATATAGATATCGAAACACATTCAAATCATACTCAGTTTTTTATTATTAGAATTTAATTTGTTTATTATTTTTTTAATTTTGAATAATTATTACGGTCTTTCATCTTAGGGGAAATTATAAGAGAATGGAATCTGAGGCTTGCCTCGGTCTGATCAAAAGTATTAACGGTTCCCTCATGGAGCACAGTTAATTCAGTGAACATCTGCCAAGATTGTGATATCAACTTAAAATTTTGTGACGAATTTAAGAGACAAAAATTCACTAACGGATTGCGAGGCCATCTTCAAAGAAGATTAAGGATAAGCAATCTTGTGCTGGACCTATAATCTTCCCAAATCCTGAGACTTTTCAAACATCTAAATTTGGGGATGTTTTAGGGTGAGTGACCACGCACGGCACTAGTACGCACCTAATAATCTATGAATGTTGCTGAGCGTTACTCTCACAAAATAAAACTTGAACACTTGAAATTCTTTACGAGAACGATTTTAAATAAATCTGTGATTTTAGATATTTCAAACTGCAACATTATTTGTTTACATTGTATGGTTTTACCATTAGAATGCTTATTTAAATCAATGTTACGTAAAAATGCAGAGTTGGAAGAAAAGTTTCAACCTGAAGTTGTGCACAAGATTGCTTTTCACTGCTTAAAATTTAATTCCAAGATACTTCAGTAAAACCACATGAGGGCTTTTTAAGCGCGAGAATATTATCCCTTGGGTTGAGCTAAGTGCTCGCGACAGAAGCCAGCCTATTTGAAATGAATATGAATTTGACGAAAATAAAGGAGACATGAACTTAATATGTTTGCAAAATTTAATTTGCCAACAGTACATTTCCTAATAACAATATTTTGCAGTCAAAATATTGAACATACGAATTTTTTTAAATAAAATATATTTAAATGACAAACCTGTTTAAAAATAAAATGAATGCGGCTTTTAAAAGAATGTATCTTCTTCTTTTTTTATGGAATTTCACATCAGTCGATTACTATTATAAAATGAAATGAACGTTTAATGATAATGCGATAATAGTAAAAAGTTTAACAGACATTTATAAGTATGTCTTTTCATCATAATTTATACACAATTCATTTAAGATGGTTGAAAAGGACATTTCACTTTACTTATTTTTTTAAGCAAATCAATATTTTGGGATACACTGACAAACGGCTTTTAATTAGAAAACTGTATCGATATTTGATAGAGTGTATGGGAAACAGCAAAGTGAACAATTACACAGATGACTAATCTAGATTATAGAAACATCTGGAGAATAGGAGGCAAATTGACCTTGTTTTGTTTTAGTTAGTTTTTTCACATGCATAAATCACATTTAAAGATTTGATAAAATAATAAAATTAATACTTTACCAATCTGTAAACATATAAAATAAATATAGGTCATTCTGAGATAATGGTACACATGCACTATACTGGAATGAGATTACAACCTCTTATTATGCATTTAATACTCCAATGACTAGTACCTTTATTTTTAATTGTGAACTTTAAGTGGTTCTTGTGGGCTATAAATTATTCCTACTGTTTGGAGGGAAACAATGTAAGGATGGCAGCACAAATCTTTTGCGGATTAGTCTCATTTGGATATAGGTGCATAGCTGCACGTACCTGCTCCTCAGGAAATATGGACGCCAGATGATAGTGCAGCCTTCTTCTTGCTTCATCAGGCGTACTGGGTGGTGGTGGTGGTGGCATTAATTGTGGAGGAATGGCAGCCCACGCATGTAACTGTGGATCGGAAGCTGCATGCAGTCCGGTCTGCAGAAGACCAGGTGGTGGATGAGATTGTGGAGGCGGTGCACTGGCAATACGTGTTACACTTGAATGCAATCCTTGCGGTGGTCCGCTGTATGAGTCACAACTAAGATGACGAGTAACAGCCCTCCGTAAACCGTACAATCTTGGATCGCAGCTTGGATTCAAAGTGAGCTGACGTTGTAATTTCTTATGAAGATTGGCGGTATTAGTGGGCTGTGGAGGTGTGGCTGATACACTATATCCTGGTGGGGTGCCACTGCCTCCTCTATAACAACTTTCTTGACTGCTTTCCTGATCACTGGCAGAAACTACATTTGATTTTGTTCTGGCTAAAGGTGTTTTTCTCACTTGCTTATCTTCACTAGATGACAGCGGCAAGCTTAAAGACTTCCCTTTTAATTGCCTTCCTGGAATTAAAATGAAACAAAAAAATAATAAAAATGTCCTTTGATATGCACTCCGGAAAACATCAAATTCAGATTAGATTAGATTCTAATAGGGCGGCCCTTAAGGCCTACGCCATTGCGACCCCTTTGGATCTATTGTGGCTCCCCAACTTTAGAGCTCGCCCTCCAGATCTGTCCGTTTAATCAGACTCTTGATTCTGGAGAGCGACTCTTGGGTAAAGCTCACAGGCCTTGGTTTTTCCTCCCCGAGAAGTAACATCCTTAGCCATACAAGCCCCTCACACTGATACAACACGTGCAGTGCCGTTTCCTCCTCTTCCTGACATAATCTACAGAGACTATCATCTGCCAGTCCCATGCGATGCATGTGTTTATCAAATTCAGATTAAAAAGTATCTAAAAAACAATTTCGTTAGCAGAAAATAAAACTATTGATTGCTTTATAAAATCCATTCAGTAATTAATAAGCCCCGTTTATTGGTGCAACGCGCGAGGAGAGATGTGGACTAACCAGTTCTTCACAAGTATTGGCTCCAGATGTACTCTAGCCTAAAATAAGTACTACATTAAGACTTCAGCTCCTACACTGTTAGGAATCGAGGAGATAGTTTGCAATTATGAGCTTTGGTAGGCAAAATCGAGTGGCAGATAGTACGGCGGCCATTCCTTAGAGCAGAAATTTTGTTGAAGAGGTTATGGGAGGCGATTAATTCCTTTTGTTAACATTAGGTTCTATATAATCAGGGCAGACACACTCTCAAGGGAATGCTAGGAAGATGGAAACCTCAGTGATATCTTAAGAACAAGATTATCTGCGTTATCCAGCATTGCGTATCCAACCATTTGTTAATCCAATTAGTTAGTAACCAAATTTATGGTAAATATTTAAATAAATAAATCATTCTTACCAGGACTAAGTTCTGCACCACCTCTAGCCTGCAACTGGCGTTGGGCATGCTCGACCAGTCGTTCTGTGACAGTCTTGTGAGGCAGGGCGCCTCTCTCTGGATGTTGAAATTTACACTTGGCACCATACGTACACTTCTTAGCATAAGGGCAAGGTAACGGAGGTTCACTTCTTCTTACTCGTAAGAAGTTGTCCAACGTTGGTCCAGATCTTCCTAATGGATCGTCTGGGGGCATAAACCTAAAAACAATGCGGAAAAAATATTTAGTAATTTTATCTAAGTTAGAACGCTCTAGTAAGCACTGTATTGAACAAAAATGCTGGGATGTACCTGTCATTAACGAACGAGTACATTAGTATTCTTTCCTCTACTACTTTCCTAAACTCAGGATTCTCTTGTGCTAGATCTCTATAGTTATCATTCGAGACAACAATGCCACCATTATCTGCCGCCAACCTGAGTATGTATCGATCATCGTAACAAACGAGACGTTTGCCTCCGACAAGTCTTGATGGCGTGAACACCAGAAGCCTCTCTCTTTCTAATTCGTAAAGAATTTCTTGATCTACAAGTAAAAATTAAATCATGAAGTTTTAGAATGAATTTAACAATACAAATTTAGAGCATATCAAGAATTAAACTTTTTTTAAATATTTAAAGCTTAGACAGTTGGTAAGCTATTAGACAATGTGGTTTATACACCATAGCGGTATTGAGTTCTAAACTTCTTTTCGTTCGAGTAAGTAATTAACCTGAAGTTAAATATATTAGCTACTGATTCGTCAGTTAGTAGTCCTAAAAAAAAAGTCGGTCAGTGGCTATTAATCGCTTCTAGTAGAAACGAGGTGCCAAAAGAAATATTAAGCAACAGTGGGATAATCTATGTATGAGAGGAGAAAATATTGAAGGAGTTAGTCGCCACGGTAGCCGAGCGGTTAGATGCGAGACCTGTAAAGCTAATATGTATTGTAATACTGGGTTCGATTCCCAGTCTAGGCCTTGGATTTTTATTTAATAGTTAATAAAAGAATTTGCAGTAAAGAATGTTTTCTAGTAGGCTACGTCCACGAGTCCACGATACCTAATTGGTAGTTGGACGTAAAGCCTGCCTAAATACTAGGTACTTCTTTACTTTATATTGAAGGAGTTCATTTTTCCAAAAAAATCGAATAAGCTAGTGAAGATGTGCCCCACTTTTCTAGGCAGGATTAACCCGGAATCGCAAATAAGTAGAGGTTTTAGTCAAGAAGATGTTTTAAAACATTAAACTACTCACTGGAGAAAGTAAAGTTGTTAAAAAACCGAATTGGGCTAAATTTGATCGTTCTAGACTGTTCTTGCTATACGTCATTTTATCAGAGTGACGTATTTCTGTTTTCTGAGGAGCATCTCAGAAAGCTGGGAGTAGAAAGGTCCAGGAATATTTGGAAACTAATAACAAAAGAAACTAAATTCTTCAAAAAAAGAAACCTCACCTGTAATTGGATTATCAGGTCTAGATGCTTCTTTCCTCCATTTTGGTACAAAAACTGTAATCTCCTTATGGCCTCTTGCTCTAAACCAGTCCACACTTAGTTTTATTCCTCGGCAAGAGAATACTTCTTTATTTCCGTGGCTGAAATATAATCAGATGCATCAAAATTAGTATTTTGAAAGTACGATTCAGATATATATCTTATAGAATTTTGGTGTAAATATTTTTTATGAGAACCAACATTAGAATAAACAGAAATTAGCAGATTACTAAATTTTCTTTGCATGAATACTTATTTACACAAAATGTGGTTGTTAAAATTATGCTATAGTGCTTATAAAACAAGTTTCTGTTTTGTAGGCGTAATCAGGGGTTATAGGTTAGGACAAACGCTCTCAAAAGCCCTAAACGAAATAGTTAGGAAAAAAATAAACTAAATGAATAAATAACCGATAATTGACGTGAAAACTAAAAGTTTTTTGTAATTGCTTGAAATTACGGGATATAAAAAAGAGCTGGGTTGCCACGATTTAGAATAAATTCACGCCTACAACCATGTACCTTTTGCACTGAACTTACAGGTTAAAAGTTTGCACTACAACCTTAGATGATGTTTTATTGATAACAAACTTTCATTTTATTTTCATTGTAAACAATTTAAAGTTGGGAAAATACATAACAAAGACGACAGTTTTGGTACAAATGTTAAAGAGAAACAACTTCTTTTAAGTCTAGCCTAGAATTTAATTTAAAAAAAGTAGACCTTTGATCCTCCGTTATGCCAAGCGCTACCAAAAATTAAATTAAGATTTAAAGATTAAAAATGTGAAGAATTGTCTGTTTGCATGAAGCAGGTCTATTTACAACATAACATGCTTGCCATTTGAACCGAAACATTCTTCTGTGCAAAGAGACAAACCTATCGGAAATCCTAGTTACATTTATTGAAATCCTAGTTATGATTTATAAATTGGACTGTAAAAGAGAAATGAATACATACTAATGTCCTATAAAATTTATAAAATAAAATCGATTAAACGGAAGATCGATTAGAATGTACGTACTTTTCAGTACATTGTCATTTTTTTCTAAATTTGTGTAACTCATAATGGACAATGAATTGGAAAATTGAACAAAAATATTGAATTAGCCGTCATACAACAAATAAAATAAGAAATCTGGGGATTTATACAGAACATGCCCAATTTTCGTTTCAGCATTTTTCTGTAAAATAACAATCCTACCTTTAATTCTCTTGGCCTACGTTATAAGTATAATTACAAAAATTTTGAGTGTCCAAATTATGTACATTGCTTTCATGTTCGCTGCAATTTATGACGATAAGCCAATCAATTTTTACTATTTTATGAAGCTATTGAATAAAGTGGACCAAGCAATTACCTCATAGCCACATTACTGCCATCTATAACAACCGGCCTAAGTCTAGTTTCATCGGCACCTTGCGGCAGCTCTTGCTGTATAGTTTCTTCATCGTCACCCCATTCACTACTGCCATCGCTGCCTAATGGTTGAGCATGGGCACCAATCTTTATCAGTTCCTGAAACAATCACGTTTAATAAAAATATTAAAAGGAAAGTAAATATTCTCTGGTTTTAGATAATTGTCTCACAGCCTCCTCCTTGCGTACTTCAGTTTTTTAAAAACTACACATGATGCTACGTTGATTATACACACGCGCCATTAGATAACGGGACATGAGGGGAAAAAAAACAATTGAAGGTTACTTAGTTTTAAATTAATTTAAATTTCCTTTTGTCTAGTGAACCTCTAATTAATTCAAATCATTTTTTTTTTTTTTTTTTTTTTTTTTTTTTTTACTTAAACAATGTGATAAATGGATTTTCATAATTATTTTACCAGCAAGGACACTTTATGAACTATTTTTACATCGCATCAATTTTCTAAATTTATATTTCTTTCATATTAAATTAATGTTTATATTTCGCCAGGCTCAGTATAATGATTTTGTTAAAATACATGGCTGATTGGATAAATACATTCAACGAATCGAGTTTCCCAAAATTGTAGTCAATAGCTTAACAAGATTTAGGAAAAATAAACGTCAGGAAGATACAGAAATATAGATTCAACTTATCATAGAGTGGTGACCTGATCAGTGGTGTTACAATGATGAAAGCTGCTTGTAATGAAGCCTCCTTCGATCACCGTTTTTTCTGGCTAAAAGTTCAAAACACTCAAATAGTAAATGGATCAGTACTAAATACTTCCATCTTGTTCCAGCTCCGGATATTATTTATTTATTTCCAGCACATCGAAAAACATACTTCCACACAGGATGGGTGAGACAAAGACGTATTTGAATATGTTTGAGTAATGTAACCGACATAAAGTGCTGCTGTTGAAAATCACAACTCAAGAATTGGATATTTATGTATTAATTTAAATAAATACCAATGAACAAATTTATCTACTAACAGGTACCATAACCTGACTGATTCGCACGAAATAGAACCTTACCAATTTGGGTTTAGGTCAAAGCATTTATCAATAACATCATATTAAGCTTTATAACTGGATATGTTGTGAATAAATTAGAAAACAGAAAGTACACAGCAGCTATATTTCTTGATTTAGCTGATGAATTGGCCATTTTGACTCGCTGAACTGCTTTAAAAAATTAGGTAGACTTACGCTCTTGATTACATTATTCAAATCATACGCTCCTTTTTTACAAGACCTAACTTTCTGGGTAAGATTCAATAACATTTACAGTACTCGACGACAATTCTCGCGAGTCTGCCTATAATATATACAATAAGAATTCTACACTTTTCAATTTGTACTCTACGGACAGACCTAAATCTAGTATAAAGATGTTAGCTACTTACGATACAATGTTATTAACAAAAGAAGAAGCAGATATTAACAAAACCTTCATCGACTTACAGATATCAACTGTTCTTAAAACAATCTGGTTCAAAAAAAGAAAAAAGAAATCTTCCCTCTAAGAAGGTTACGAAATGGAAATCTAAGATCCCTAAAAGTAATCGATAAATCTTATAAAATCAGAAAGACTGATCGATGTAACTCTGGAAGTTGATACATCAACAAAAACCTACAACAATCATAACCCAACTGAGACAGTTACATCCACTTATTAACATAAAAACACTCGACAATAACTTAAGATGCTACTAAAACCTATTCTGACTTAGCCCTGTTAAATTTGGATAACAGCTAGTAAACCACTGACCAAACAACTTTTAAAAACCAGAAAAATAAAAAACACTTACAGCCAAGAGTTCATTTTGAGCAGGATTCGGTCCAAGTTTGTGAAGTGCCGCTTGTACATGGCGTTCTGTGTAGCCAAGTTTCAAGGCGAACTCTAAACGGGCTGTATATCCTGAATCTGTAGAGACATATTCAGCGAATTCAGCACCAAGTGTATCGGATGTTGTTCTAGATACATCTGGATGTCCTCTAGTAGTTTCATCGCCTTCATAATCTGAATCATAACTTGAATCTTCGCCACCAGTTTCTGGTTCTTTACCACCTCCAACGCCACCAACGCCTGCAGCACTCACGCCTCCAACTAATCGGTCTACGTACCTCTGTGAACAGACATAATATTATTGGAATTGAATTTCAGAACGGGATAGAGTGTGTTTTTTTTTCTGTTCTGACTGATTGTCTCCTCAGTACACTGAGAGAATCAGTCAAGACAGAAGATGGACCCAAAACTTGGATCTAATAAAGTAAAAATATTATAATTATTTTATTATTATTATTAAATTATTTTAGCTCTGAAGATGACCTAGTTCCTCGGTTGTAACTTAAGCAATAAATAAAAATAATTATGACTAAAACTGGTAATATTCTTCCCTGTGAAACTACAAATGTTCGAAACCTGTCGAAAGTGCATTAACACTAAACCTACCACGACCGGTCAATTGACTGTTTTTTAAATTTGATAAATTTTCTAATTACAGCGTCATCATACCGCCATTAAACTTCACGACTTTTCCTAAAATATGTATTCAATTGTTTTTTTAATATTCACTTCTTTTCCTAATATTTGATTTTTGAGAAAAATTTGTAGTCCGTCTTAACTGCCGCGACTGGTCATTTGACCGGCTGAATATTTTCATTTTATTTACTTATTATTTAATTATTTAATATTTTATTTTATTTATTTATTTATTTTTGTAACAGAATTCTCTCAAAAACTCAATTTGATAATGCATTTATCGGATTATTGTTTGCATGTGGTGCATATGAGGCGAAAAATGTACGATATTGCCCTTTTCACTGGAACAAAAATAGGGACAAGCATTCTTCTCAAACACTGTGAGCAGAAATGTATAGACGGAAGTTTTGAGGTTTATTCGAGTGGATCAAAGAAATAATAGTTTACAAACCGATAAATTTGCTTTGATTTCTAAATTTTGGAACAAATTCGTAGAGAACAGTCAAAACTGTTCTAACCAAGAGCATATATCTCTTCCAAGGACGTTTGTTCCCAACAAAGTCAAGATGCAGATTTACTCGGTACATGCCAAATAAACCGGATAAATTTGGTATCAAATCTTGGCTAGCGTTCGATGCAATAAAAGGCTTTCCATTTTTGGGAAAACGTGAAAGCAGAGAACCTATAGTTCCGCTTAGGGGAGTTTGTTGCTCTGAAATTAGCAGAAATGTATACAGCTCGTGGAAGAAATATAACCGTGGAAAATCTCGGAGATGGTCTCCACAAATAGTCTTCAATATCCTAGACTTAGCCCCGGGATAAATCCATGGATTTTGTATAAAAAACTACCGGAAGTGAAATTTCAAGGCAAAATTTGTGTTACCTTTGCAAAAGCATGAAAAATATTAGTACACGAACAAATGGTCGGAAAATAGCCAAATAAGACACTGCAAAGGTAATAAGACTAAAAAATGCTGTCTAAAATGTAAAAAGTAAGTAAGCGGGAAATTTGCAATTGAGAAGCCTATAATTATAAAAAATGATGCATAAAAGAGTAAAATCTACGAGATATATTTTTAATCAAAAGAAACTATGCTTTTTCGTAGTTAAATAATTATTATCTTCATTCTAAAATAAGAAATTTAAGTGATTTTAAAGTACGGTCATTTGACCGGTCATGGTAGGAATAGTTATGCATAAATGTCGGTAGGTTTAGTGTTAAAATGGATTTCCAAATTCACCAAACTACCTCATGAAATTTTGTACATAAGCGGGATTAACTTACTTGTATGCAGAGCCAAAAAAAACTGAATCAAATTCCGAAAAGTGAATCAAATTGAAGACAACTTGTCTTGAAGAGATAGAACTAAACAAGTATATACCTATTAATACAAAATAAACAAAAAAAATTACAATAATTGTTGTTATGAGGTAAAAGCACGTCCTTGTGCATGTTCATGTGGGTGTTAAAATTTCCGTAGTCTACAACAGAAGGACAAAACGACCACGCCAATTTTGTACGTAATCAACGGTAACGCAAGAAGAAAATACTTTTTTAAAGATAATTATTGGTTATTATGTTGCAATTTAATAAATATTTCAGAAATATTAATGTTAAACAATAAAGAAAATTTTATAATAAATTATTATGGAGAAATGAGAGTGTTTTAAAATCACTGGTCTAGCTTGCAACAATAAATTACTTTTTGAGTGTTCTACATTCCTCAATAAACCACAACAAGAAGCACAAGAAACCAAAGCTGTATCACAAAACAAAACAAAGGTTTACTGCGGCAGATATCTTTTATTCTGAGGAATTCTTTGATCATTATTTTTATTTACCAATTATATATAAGTTATATATATTAAATATTATATATATATTTACCTATCATAATATATTTACCTATTATATATTATATATACTTATTACGCCCATCAAATTGCCTGTCAATAAATCTCTTTGCATGCCTGATGGTGTTATATCGACACGGGGGGCTATTCAATGACCATCTGATTTGGTCACCTATGGACTATTTCCTTTGGGGATACCCGAAAAACAAGGTGATTATTCATAACTTTTTTCTTTCTTTCCTTATTTCTGCTTATCTAAAAGCATTTCTAAATCTACGTGTATCAGAATCAAGTCGGGATGGCATCTGTATATGAACGAAAGCAGAGAATAATAGATACCTGTTAGTCGGTTAAAGCCGAATCTATTTCTTTGGCAGTAAGGGACAATTGGCAGGAAAGAGCATGTCTATGCATCTCTAATGGTGGAGGCCAGTTCGAGCATGATCTGTAATATTAATGAGGAGTAAAATTTATAATAAAATATTATTTTTCTTCTTATTCAATCAAAAAACCGTTAAATATTATCATTTTGAAATTTCTTATAAGAATCATGTTTTCATTCATAACTTCTAAAATATCGCTCACAGAAAAAAACCGTTCAAGTAAATTTTTCTTTAAAAAAATAGAGGAATCTATTTCTGAAATAAAATCCACACCTTCCTATTTGAAAAAATGAAGTTGGTGCCTGTATCTCGCTTCTGGAAGCACCGAAAAAAATTTACAAAGTAAATTTGGATTCCTAACAAAAAACTAAGGGAACACGTATTTTTTAGTTTTTTTTCTAGCTATCTTAGTTTCCGAGAAAAAGTCGTTATCCATATAGCTTGGGACACCCTGTATTAGTTGATCTAAATAACTTTAACTAAAAGAAGTTGGTTGCTCTGCTTCGAAATTTGGTCTTAGGCAATTAGGACGAAGGCATTCATTAGTCGCGCTACGTCTTCTACACTGGATGATTGTAGCCGAGTGTAGTTGCTCTGAAGAATATAGTTTGAAGATAGTATGGCTCATCACGAATAGTATGCTCAATTGGGTCCCACTGTTCAATACCTCTGAATAGCACTAAGACCGATCCAAAAGAAAGAATTTTATTAATTAAAAATTTAATATTTCCGATCAATTCTTCCAAGAAGATAAAAAGAGTTGGAACATCAATCATACCAACTTCAACAAATCGACCAGATGGTAAACTTTCCCCAGGCGGTTGGCAGCAATGAAAGAGAAGAGCCACAAATTGGAGAAGGCTGTGCACCACGGCTATATTAGAATGCAGAAAGGGACCCGCGGAGAAGGAGGAGGAGGGAGACTAGTGCTCTCATCCGAGAGCGCAGTTGTTTGCCACCATAACTTGACAAGAAAGACTTTCTACTTGCTGTCCTTCGCCCCGATATCTCTATCCGGCTGAAAACCCGGATCTATCTGCCTGTTCGGGTCGGGGTCAGATTCACTATGTTTTTTGGATCCTAATATCTTTTTGGCTGCCTTCTTTAACCATTATGGTACACGCCTAAAACATCACTAATGTATTTTAGCGTCCAATGGAAGGTAAATAACTACAATGAAAACAAACAGTCTGGCACGATACACAGTGTTAATAACACTTTTTTTAATGCATTTATTATCTGAAAACAATATTTGTTAACCTATTTTGAATGTTATTATATTTACACCCATGAATACCAACGTGATTGGCTGCAGCTTGAAATGCACCAGTCCTACCACTAGATGAAATAAAAAAAACCATAAGACTTTTGTTATGTCCTTAAAATTTGGTATAGAAAATATTCCACAAATAAAATAAATCTATCTTTTGCCGTAAAACAGACATACATACGTACATGAGTTAAAACAAATAGTTATTTATTTAACAAGTGTGGAAAGTAGTACTTTTCCTCACACGAGCGAGCGAAGCGAGGCGAATGCAAGTGCAAATTGCCGAGTGTGAGGAAAATACATACTTTACACTCGAGTTAAATATTATATTTTTTCTGCAACCATTAGGGTTATTAACTAAAAAAAAAGAACTAAACAGGAATCACTAGAATCCATTTTAAATTTCTATAAGGTAATATAACCTTTTTAACTGTTATAATTAAAAATATCTAATTATTTATTAAAGTATTATTTTTATTTCTATATTCCTTTCAATTTTTATTCTATTTTTTAATATTCGTTTTTTAATTATTTAGTTACGTTAAATAAGCTTATTAAAGTTTTACAGAAAATATTTATGTTAATAACAAAACTTCTTATATCAAGGAAGCACAATAAAGTTTTTCCACTCACTGGTGAGGAAAGTTGGGCATTACACAGCTGATTTTAATTGAGTAATGAGAACTTCCCGACATGGTTGCAGAAAAACAATAATTTCCTACTTTAAAAAATAAAACCAAAACAGTAAATGAAAGGTTTGTTTTGTTTAGTTTTATTTTTCCTAGAATCCAGAATCATAGAGGCAGAGGAAAGTTTAAACTGTACAACACACTGTCAGGATACAATATGGAATCCGGGATTATAAACCTAGCCTAACCTTTGACCTCTGGCACTCATATAGCCGAGGTTAAAGGGCGACAAGGCCGATTTCAATATATACTACGTTCATTATTTATTTCTCATTTTAATCCACCACTATATGTCAAGAATAAAATTAATTAAATTATAAAATAAATAATAAGGAGTTATCTTCAATTAGAAACTTAGTCTAGAAGAGTATAAGAATCAAGGACATTATTTCTTTATTAGTTTTCGGGAATGCTGAGACTCAAAATGCAAAACAAATATTACTGAAACTAGTCTCAAATGTAAAGTTTTTTTTGTTTTTTTTTGGCACTGGCTTCCGCCATACAGCCAGCATCGTCTAGGTGCTTATCACTAGAATATCACTCACTCTCCATTCTTACTTATAAATACATTCGCTTCACTCATTCATCCCTCTACTATATACAACTATTTACATAAACTACAGCTAATGGGTAGATCAGTACTCTATATTCCTGCCATCCTTATAGCTTAACCGAAATTAAAATCACCTAATCCTTCTCTAATCCTTTTCTTCCATTCATTCTAATCGGCTATAACTTCTAACTAAATTCATATTTCTTTGCTAGCTCTGCTACAGATTTAAACACATAGATGTTGGTGGAGAATATTATATCTTCGTAGCGAAATGGTGCATCTAAATACCTGTATAAGTCGTCAAACATTCGTTTCCTTTCTACTACATAACGTGGACATATCATTGTTATATATTTGAAATCCTCCTCTTCATTGCAATCTACGCAAAGAGGAGAGAGGACCTTTTGTTGATCCTGTGTAGATACGATCCGCACACCGCGTGGTTCGCTCTCAGCCTGCTTATATTGTCGTAACAACCCATTTATTAGTGACAGTTCCCCTTAAACCATTGTCTAGGTAACTGATCTGCCATAGTTTTATAGAATCTCCCTTTATTACCATTACTGTAATCTGTCTGCCATTTTTGTAGTGCTGCATAAAGAAGTTATGATCTTTATTAAACCTAATAAAATTACAATAAATTATAAAATATGAAACCTAAATCGTGGAGATTTAAATTCTGAAAAGAAGGCTATTTATATTCAACGTCAGAGAAATTAAACTCGCAACAATTCATTAGATTTTTAGCACCCACTTTTTAATTACTGAAATAATTAATCTAACCAATCAAAATGTCTCCTATGCTAACACTAAGAAAGAGATAAGAAACTTTAAATTACCCGCACCTATGAACAAAGATTCTCTATAATGAATCTGCAGGCAGAGGCACCTGAAATGGGACTTGAAACGCAGATCCTTCTCGACAGAGATCAAGTTCAATGAAGCAATGTGAAGGATAATCAGACGCTTTCCTAATAAAAATGTTATTCCTACAAAGACCAATTTTTTAAAATTGTCCAATATAATTCCAGTCTGTTTTTATTAATGAGCCATCTAAGTTTGAAAAACTGTTCCTCCTGGGACTTCAGTATTTTTAAAAAAAGATTAGGCTGGAGTCCATGCCACGTATAAGGACAATTAAAGCCGGAGTAGGGAAAAGATTAGCGTATTGGATTCCAACGCGGAGGTCCCGGGTTCGAATTCAGCAGCTGGCCCTTAGATTTTCTCTTCATAGGAGCTTCTTATCGCTCTTACTGTCCGGTGATTGGGCAGTGCTGTCTGAAACGAGAGAACACTGTCCGGAGGCCGGCAGTGCACTGAAAAAAAAAAGCTCCGGGCGCCAATAACCTCATATATTGACGCGCCTTAAATCATTAAAAAAATAAAACCGGAATCTACAGTTTGTTTCGACATGTTTTGGCAAAGTCAATTACGAGATTGTTTAAAAAATATAGACCAAAAGATATAATCTAATTTATTAAATGTAATAAATAAGTAATGAAGTAATAGAAATGAATGAGGGAAGGTACCATAGTCAATATTAGGATTCTAGCTAGGAGAAAGTTCAAGGTAGACAAACATCCGGCTAAGGTTACGCACTCAAAATGAATAACCTCCAATAAACCTTCCCATTCAATTAAATATTTCCTTTTAAACAAACGCTGAAATTTTTTCCTTCATAAAAAATTTGCAATCTTAGGTTTTTTTTAAATAAAATAATCTGTCCAATTTTATAACTCGAACGTTTTTTAAATAAATATTTACAAGGTTCTAATGGTCCATATAAATTTTATTGCTACATTTTATTGAAATTCTTGCCACTGTATTAAATAAAATTCTGATGCAGAAAAATTGCATAATGCGAACCGCTTTGTGCACTGGGAGGGCTATTTCTCAACAGAGCTCAACAAAATAGTTAATAAATTTATCTCTCGGCGAAGTTGATGGGTATTTAATTATACTTAAATGATATTTAAAGTTTAGAGAAACTAGAAACCATAACGAACTGAGAAATAGTTTCAATTAGGGAAACAGATTGATAAGAGATGCTATTAGGATTCCAGAACAAATCCTAGCTTTTGCTCACCTTCGGCAAATTTAGAGGGCCCTAACCTATTTCAACGATTTACTAAACATCTAGTAAAGAACAGGATGAAAACAGGAGCTTAAATTATATTCTTAATTAAATCCTCTACTTCAACAGAGATTTCTTAAGTTAATATTAATTAATAATCATTTTCTAATTATAATTAATTTGCAATTAAAGTCTATGAAATTTAATTTAATATTTAATAGGAAAAAAGAAAGAAAAACTTCCTTCTAATCCGAGATCTAAACTATTACCGTAATTGAACTATCGAGCTGACCTTGATGATAACGTTATCATGGGATAAACTATTTCTTCCCCTTCTTCAATTTAATAGATTAGGTATTCTAAATTGATTGCAAATGCCAATACTAATAATGCGACTAATTGTTCCATTGTTACTTTCAAAAATGTGACGTAATTCTTTTATTTTCTCAATTTCCTTCTTTAAAAAAAATGTAATAGATTTTCCTGATACAACTAATTGAATATCAGCTTCTAAGCAAACAATGTAGGGGACTAATGTAAAAAAAAAAAAAAAAAACTGGCCTTAAAAATAAAAATAACTCAAAACTTGTGTATGTGTGCAGCGAAAATCTGGGAGGAACGCAGAGACATGCTTTGTACCACAGTTTAGAGAGCATGCAGATTTATATTGGATTAAATAAAAAAAAACAACCTCAAACCTCCAACCAATAAGATTTCAAAGCTAGATCTTCTAACAAACAGCCGGTAAACCTGATTATACACATCCTTAATCGAATCTGAGGTCTCGGTTAGCTGGATGGTCGCACCATAGTTCCGCCAAATTAACTTAATTAAACCTTTTATATTTTCTTTTCAAGACAATAAAACGGAACTTCAATTCAATTAAAAAATGTCACTAAAGTCTGGTTCTATCGAATTACAGAGTCTCCTCTACCAATTTTAAGTCTATAAGTGACGGCTGCACGTGCCTGCAAGTCTTTACTACGGTCATTTAATAGCATCTCAGTGATCAGCCCAGTAAACACAGATTTAAAGTTGCACATAATATCGATTAACATTCATAGTATATAGAATTCAGATCAGCCTATCTCTAAGAAACGCGCATACATACAAGTTCTGAGTACACACAATAAAGATATTAGAAAACATTTGTGTTTATACAGAGTTACGAGGAATTATTTCTATTGTTTTCGACCGCTCTCTGGCCATGAAATCACCTTTAATATAACACTATAGTTGTATAGTCTTGTGGTTTTTTCGTTATTAACTAATGTCTATTAAAGTTATTTTATAAATATTTTGATTATAATTATTGATTTCTATCAAAATGTAATTATAAAAATGGGAAAGTTTATTACAAAAAAACAAAAAGAAGCTATTAGATTTAAAATTACCTTTAACAGCTTTACCATTGGTCTGTTATGTTCTTAGAATTGAGAAGTTGATAAAATAATAACATGGGGATTCCATTGGCGGTTAGCATTCTATAAACAAATTAAGATAGTTTTACTACTGAATAAATTCACGGGCAATTTTTAGGAAATTAAAGAGATAATATTTACTAAATAATAACAATAAAACAATAGTAGTTTATAGTAAAAGTGAAGCAAGTTGAGTTTTCACGCTCGAGTTCAGATTTTACTTAAATAAACATAGCGATAATACTTCTCTCATTTCAATTTTTGTACAAACATTTCAATAACACAGAACACAAACTCCTATACTAAGAAAAAAAGACAAACTACTTGCTGAAGGTTTTAGAAAGGTTATTAAATTAAAAATATTGGATTAACTTTACAAGTGTAAACACTAAGGATCAAAATAAAAATGGCTTACGTAGTTATAATTTAACTTAATTTTCAATAATGATGTTTATTTGTACTTACAATAAATATTGTTTCCATAACTGTGGCATGGCAGGCAATTATTTTGTTGTTATATTGGTAACTTATCTACTACTTTTCTACTATCTTAGAAGTATTTTTAGAGAAATATTCATCGACTATCGTTTAAAATTAGTCATAGCATCTGTATGTTGTAGCAGTATATAAGAAGGTTACCCTTAGGTTACATGACAGTGGTGACCAAATTTTCGTAGAATATTATTAAAAGATTTATTGCCAACTTATAATTTAGAATTTAATAATTAAAATTAAATTAATCATTAATAAAAATTAATTAATTAATTATTACATTTTTATTTCATAATTTGGTTTGTACCATTATTATATAAATGAAAACTTACTAATTAAGCAGGCATAGAGATAGTGCATAATACAGTGATTTCAAGATTTGGTATCATTACATTCAATCGCAAATGATTACCAATAAGGTATGCACAATATTTATGGAAGGACGAGGAAGTTCAAGTAGTTGGTCGGAGCCAGTTATCCTGATGGCAACTTGTAGACAATGCTGTCATGGTAACCAGCACTAATAAAATGGAGCACAAGACCCCCTTGGCTAGGTGACCGCACCACCGTTAGCGGAAACCTTTTCATAACCGCAGAGATTTATTTCTCTTTGTCGGTTCTACTATCAAAAATCGATATATGAAATTTTCAACTTACTGTGATTTTAGAGATATTTTTAACATACATCAAGACAACTTACTGAGAAAAAGTAAATTTTTGGGTTCAAAGGATTTTTGAAACGAATACTGCCAGGGGAAACTTGAAGCTATTATTTTTCTTGTCTTGCATATGTCAACTCCTCAAACCAAATTGGGGGTGTCAACGGGCCAGTAAAGGTTTTCCTCTAGATTGCTCACTTTGTACGAGTTACTATTTGGAGGGCCTATATAATACCAAGTAAAATTAGAAATATTGCTGGAATCCAAAATTTGAGTTTACCGGAATTCTGTCCTTATAGAATAACCAAGTTTTAAATTTTTTTTTGTAGCGGGATCCCAAAGGTTTGAATTAAATGTGGTCTGCTAATTGCTAATAAAATTTACTTGTTACAAAAGTGCTTCTTGTGTCACAATTCTATATCATTACAATGGTACAAGTGGATTCGAACCATAAATCATTTAAACCATTTAAAAAAAAACAGAAAAATTAGATTTAAAGAGCAATAAGGCTCCTGTATTTACTATGAGTTGATAAAATGGAATTCTCCTTAAATAAATATGATTAAATAACTAAATTTATGAATATGTATGTCTAAGGAAATCATACAATTGACCTAGTCATACGTTTGGCCAAATTCTCCTCACTTAACAAGATGAAGATAGGCTTTCGGAAGCCCTTAAACGTTTTATTCTTGAAATATATTGAATTTGGACTGAAAAGACTTATTAATGAACCCAAATTGAAACCAGTCTACGTAGAGAACGAACAAAAAAAAAAGTTAACGGGAGTTCAGGCAGATGTAAGTTGAATCCTAAATTGGAACATACTTTCTAATCATGAAAGAAGAAGGAACATTCAGCTAAATTCAATGTTAAGAATGTGGGTTAGTTCAATTTGAATTATTCAGCGTTTTAGACCAGAAAAAGGCAAAAAAACTGCAGAATAGTTCGTTGTGATCAAAATACTGTTCCAACTTTTTCCTACTAGAACGCTGAACCTAAATTAAAGCAGGAGTTTAAAAAATAAATGGAGAACGTTTAAAACTAAACAAAATAAGAAAATAAGTTCAACTTCTTTATTTTCGTTTACGCTATAATAAATAAGATACCGTTTCAATGTCAAATTACTCTTTTGAAGCGGTTATAACGGTGCACCGAGATGCAGTTTTTATAATAGAATGGTAGTTGTAGTATAGCGATGAGGATAGAAATTGCCTTGTCAAGCTGACATAAAAGAGCTGGTCGCGTGATCTGTATGTATGAGATGGGAAACAAGATTAGCAAGTAGACAGAAGAAGAACATTCTTCAGTAGAGCAACTTGGACAAGGAACTTATACATCGCCGTCTGTTCTAGATTGGTTACTTCCTTATTTACTACTATATGTTTAAGAAATCGTTTACATCTTTTTTTTTACAGAAATCATTTTAAAATTAAACAAATTAACTTTAGGGGTCACCACGTTACTATGTACCCGAGGCTGGAGTAAAAAACCAAGTCTTTAAAGATGAATCCTGAAGAAAATGTTAAAATTTTCTAGAGTTCCAATCAGACGAAGACCTAAAATGGTTAAAAAACATAAGTACGATATGTTCCTTTAGAACCTAATCGGTTTGCGATTGTATGGACCATGCGCCGAGAAAGAGTTTGGTGTTCCATCTAGTTCAAACCGATTTTTCAATATTTCGTCCCCTGTTTAATCAGAAAATACCAAACCATGACATGCGCTCTAAGCTGCTCCATTTGCTTACTCTAATAATGTCTAACATTGACATACACATTCACGCTAAATCACCGATTAGTAACTGATCGACAAATAGAATGTTAAGATGGCGGTGGATTAGCAATGAATTAACAAAAACAACGATTAATGTTCATTATTTTTGGTAACTGATACATTGTTTCAATAGGATGGAAAAATAATTGCCTATTTCAGTTATTAATTTATTTTTATTATGCCGAGCTTTCGACCTAGGGACTGGGTCATCTTCAGGGCTTTGGATCATATAAACAGTATGGTAACAATAATAATTTTAAAATTAATATTCATAATGGATACATATCAAAGACAGAAAACAGTTTAAATTTCAAAACTGACACAAACAGACTAAATTTCAAAACTGACACAAATAGTCTAAATTTCAAAACTGACACGAACAATTTCAACATCATATACGCCACAAAAATACTACAAAATACTTGACAATTGGCAACACTGATTCCTCACAACTAAACACATAAAACCGTTCACACTCAGACCATGAGCAGATAAGACTGAAGACACACCAACCCTTTAATGATGTAAAATATTACATTAGGTACATAATTTTTGTAAATTACGTTACATGATTCATATTCATTTTAATATAATTATTGTTAACATACTGTAAATATGTTCTACAGCCCTGAAGATGACCTAGTGCCAAGGTCGAAAGCTCGGCATAATAAAAGAAAAATACAAAATATGACTGAAATTGGCAATTATTTTCTCTAATGAAAACAACGATTTCTTTTCACATACGCCATTATTGTCAGTAAATTTCTAGATGGCCAATAATAATGTGCTTGCCCAAATATATTGTTATTACAAACCAGAACATATGACTGAAATGAATTAAGTTAATAAGACAGGCAATAAAGTTTTAACTATAAAGATTTAATAATTTAAAAATTTGTAAAAATGAAGAAACAACAACAACCAAATTCTTCAGTTTTAAAGGAAGAATAATCTTAGGAGTTAATTTGAAGGTGAAACCTGTATAAGCCGGAACTAGTTAATAGACTGTAAAAAGCAACACTATTACCTACGTCAAATAGATAGCCTTTGTTTACTTGGATGTAAACATCCTTGTAGTTGAAGAATTCATTTTTGGGAATCGATATTATTTATTGAATAAAATTTTGGGCCTCGCTATAACTTTTAGATTCTTTTTTTTGAGTGGAACTTCTTTGCTGTATCCCATTTTTAAAAAAAATTAATTTCTCTTACATATTTAGTGGAAGTATTGCAATCGTGTAAATGTTTTAAATTTTATTTTCACCCGGGAATATCTTTTGTAGTCCCATGAGTCCGAAAAAGTGGTGTTAACTAATGGGTCGGTTTCAAAGTTCAAATTTGACATTTAGCTTATGTACTAACAACATGATGATGATGATGATGCTACAATTAACTTTTTTTTAAAAAAATCTTATCAACTTGAAGTATACCTTTACTGGATACATTTTTCATTTTGCTTTTAATTTTTCTCCAAAATTAGCTCCTACAATTATTGTATATTTCGTAGATTATCTAAAACTTTCATTTAAAACAACCAGGAAATGGACAATTAAGGGTCAATTTGGAGAAGAGGGAGTTTTTAGGCTCGGAGGTGCCATCATTACTCTCTGCCACCTGTATATTAATAATACGAGGGTCGTTTGAAAAGTCCGTGCAAAGTCAGAGAGATAGCACCACTGGCGCGTATCGAGGTTATGTTTAGTTAGTAGCATCTCTTGGAAGAACACACACCAAGTTTCAGCCAGATCGGTCTATTTCTTTGTGTTTGGCATTCGTTTGAATCGAGGAAGTCGAGTGATTTTCAAAAAAAAATGGACGAAAAAGAATTTCGTGTGTTGATTAAACACTACTTTATGAAAGGCAAAACGCCTCAGTAGACTAAAGAGAAGCTTGATAAACATTATGGTGACTCTGCACCTTCGATTAGAACAGTTTATAAGTGGTTTCAAAATTTTCGGAGTGGCCATATGGGCACAAGTGACGCTGAACGTTGTGGACGCCCTGTTGAGGTTACTACTCCAGAAATCATTGATAAAATCCATGATATGGTGATGGATGACAGAAGAGTGAAGGTGCGTGAGATTGCTAGTGCTGTGGACATCTCGAATGAACGGGTACATAATATTTTGCATCAACATTTGGACATGACAAAGCTATCCGCAAGATGGGTGCCGCGATTGCTCACGCTTGACCAAAAACGAAATCGTGTTAAGTGTTGCAAGGACGGTTTGCAGCTGTTCCAGAAGAATCCGCAGGACTTTAAGCGTCGTTTCGTCACTGTGGATGAAACATGGATACATCACTACACTCCTGAGACCAAAGAACAATCTAAACAATGGGTTACCAAGGGGGAATCTGCGCCAAAAAAGGCACGGACTTTTCAAACGACCCTCGTATATGAATAACCAAAATGTTTTAACTAGAAGTCCAGAAGATTACTTTGCTAGGGCAGAATAATGAATTAATTTAAAGACTAGTTCAACTAGATGATGGACAATATCTTATTTGAGATGGTAAAAGATATTAAAAAGACGGTGTGTATTCCGTTATAGAAGGACCACACTGTGGAGGGAGTCACATCCGGGAGAACGGCCTCTCAGTTGCTCTCAGACTGGGCTATATACTACGCTCTTCTTCACATTGGTACACGATCTGACCTCCTTAACACTTCCGGGGTAAGCCCAATGTCTTAATCTCTCTATTATTATTTTATTTTTTTAGGTTATAAACGCTAAGGCGTGCTCAACTATAGGTCTGTACGGAATCAAAAAACACTACTGTAGATTTACTCCCAAAAAGCTTCGAAAGCTAAATCGATACCAGGGCAGCCTTGTTACTAGAACTAGAGAGAATATTGAAAACTACCAAAAAAACTGATATACTTCACATAACTGCACTTTATGACTCTCAAATTAAGTATTTATATTAATTATAAACATTGATACAATTTTTAATTTTTATTTCAATGTAAAGCAAAAAGTAATATTAAGGATTCAAAATTGGCGAGGAATCGTTCAATTAAAAACAACAACTCGTCTTTTGCCAACGTTTCGACAAATATATAGCCTTCTTCAGTGCGGGGCTATGCGGGTTGGTTGAGTTACAGAAAAACAAACTATGTACAGATACAAAGAAGTACATCAGTTGCTCTGAAGAAGGTAATATTATTTGTCGAAACGTTGGCAAAAAGAAGAGTAGTTGTTTTTATTTGAACCGATTCCTCGCCAATTTTGATTCCTTAATATCATATTTTTACGGTCACTAAAACCAATATACGATATTCGCAAAAAGTAATGCATTTCCTTTTTAGGCAATCTTTACGTGCAACTACCACATTGGATGAGAGGCGACTAGCAAACTGACTTTACAATAAATTATAAATTACTTAATAAATCGACACAGGCTTGATTTCGTTAACGGAGTCCATCCAGTGATGACATCCGTAATAAGCCCTTAAGGCGTTAGGGGAGTACTGCCTCTCTGGATAGCCGACGTCACAGGCATTCAGGTGGTCTCTGCCCAGTGCCTCTAAACGTCTAGGAGGGTTCGTGAAAAGAGTTGAGATTTGAGAGCGTCTTGGATAAGTGGATTTCTAGAGGAGGGAAGATAGTTTGGAATGAAATTACTGGTAACGCAGTTTGCTGCAAACGAAGCGGAATAATTGGAAAAATCAAATTTGCATTTTTCTGCAATTTTTTCCCGTTATTGGCTAACAGATTTCCCCCTCCCGCAACAACTCAAGGGAACTCAAAATAGAAACAGACATTTGCTGTGGAAATCCAAAATAGAAAATTAGCACGTTCCATAATATCTTATTTCACTCAGTAGAGTATTAAGTAAATCGTATAAATCGAGTAAAAATCTTTCGAGTAGGTATTTTTGCACAAAATTTTGCGAGCAACTCATAGTATAATTTAAAATTGCAAAAGTTGGTAACAAATCTATTAGGTACTTAAAAAATTTTATCTGAAGGAGATTATTTTATTTTTTTAAACCTGAAAAAAAGGATTCAAAATAAAACTAATAGACCAATAAAGTTAAACGAAAAATGTAGAAATATAATCGTAGGAGTTGTTTTTAAAGAAAATCACAGCTAAAAAATTGTTTCAAAAATATTTACGCACACTAATTTTCCAAAAAAAAAACAAAAAAAACTGTATTTTCTTGTTCAGAATTTCCGCTGAGAATTTAATATAAACAATTTTAGACACGATAAGAGTATTTCCTGTTATAAATTAATTTAAAAGATGAACAAAACAGTTGTAACATAATTAGAAGAGCAATTAGAAAGATAAGAAAGTATAATTGCAATCTAATTCTGTGAAAGCAAAAAATGAAAGTTCTACTCAGGTTAAAGAAAATCCAAGTTTGCTGTTTTGGTTCAGAATAGGCCAAAGAAATTCCCAATTCATTAGCCAATGGAGGTGTTACAGATTTTTAATAGCATAATTTACTGTAAACTTTAATTAAATCAAATAATTTAATTTTGTTCGCCACAAATAGTAAAATTTTAAAAAGAATATCTGGAGCAAACAGAGAATTTCTCTAATTACTCTTCTAAAGATTCTAACTAGCAAATTTTCTAATTAGAGACCAGTATTCGAGACTTCCGGTAGGAATTTTCCACTAGGTATCTTTCCGTCAGGGAGTACTTGATCGAAATATACGAAGTGATTTTTCCATTTTTTTTTCTGTTTTCAGACAGATTCTTCACAAAATTTATATTTATGAACGATTCAAAACTCAAAATAAAATTTCAGCAGTTTTTAGCTTTCGAGTTACACATTTTAATTTGTAAAAAACCAAAGGAAGACCTTAAAATGAGTTTTACTGGTGAATGCTGATGCTTAAAAATTTGCATAATCGCATTATTACCTCTTACGTAAGAAAAAGTAAAATTCATTTCTATTAAATGTATAAATATACACAGAACAAGATCCGGGTATCCCATTTAAAGTCATTTAAACACAAATTACACAAATATTTGTCCAATTTAAGTCAAAATGATTAAAAAAAAGAACTGTAATAAACATATTAAAAATAAATAGGAATAATTTTTTAATAATATAAATGTACTAATTAATTTTTGTTTTATTTTAAATGTTATTTTGCGTGCCAAAAGAAATTGTTGGCCATTATAAGAAGGGATACCAACCTAAAATAAATTGCCATTAAATTGATGGTATATATTGAAAGAGATCCGGTATTGTTTGAAGGTTATATAGAAAAATATCTATTCAAACATAAATATCTACTCAAAATAATTAACAATTCGTAATATATTCATGAAATAACAAATTTTGATATATAAATCTTTTTATAGAAGTATTAAAATTGTTAGGGTACAAAAATATATGTAGTTTTTTTCTCAGAATATTTAAAATGTATGGAACTCATACTTACAAAGAGCACCATGCCCGTAATCACCAGTAGAAGTCAAAATGGTGCCCCTGTGTCACGATAATACAGAAGAAGAACACACAAAGCACAAAAAAGTATGTCCAAATTTAAATGATTAATTAATATTATTATTCTAAATTAAGTTTATAATGGAGAAACAATAAATAAGAGCACAAATCACAAAAAAAAACAACTACTATTAGATGACGAAATGGCACGATATATATTGAGATGCTGACATGATAGCACGAATGGGATGTGTACAGTGTGCCGGTAACACATGCAACTGGAATCAAAAATCCAGCGCTCACTGGATCGTGTAGTGGTGGGTACAACAATCAGTAGATCCGGCTGTTGGCCGGCACCTTGCTGTCCTCCTTAACCGTACACCCCTCCAGTCTATCTCTCTCCGTTGTCTTAACACGCCTCCTCACTCTTCTAGCAAGATGTCTCTCCTGTTTAAAGTAACCTACATTTAAATTACTGTCTTCTCGTTAACTCCCTCACTTTGCTCCAAATATAAAACTAAAGATACTTCCGTTTTATGTAGTAAAATTAGCTCTACACCAAAAAAAAGAGAGTTGATGTTATCAAGTTTTCAAGATAAAGATCAAAAAAAGAATTATTACGAATTAACGACTCAATAAAGAAACTTTAAAATAGAAGATAAGGATGATGATCCCCCAAATTTTACATATTGATTATCAGGATATTCCCCCAATTGATCCTAATCAACCCCTTTTTTTTTTACAAAGTTCAGGATCATCCCCATTAGTCTTAGTTGCGATATTATTCCCTCTGACCTGTAAACAGAGCCAAAATATCTCATATCGCTGCTAAATTTTGGGTATTGGTGCATATGAAATTAACTATCAAGTTCCTTGCTTCATGTTCAAACAGAAAATTATTCTTACATCTAAGTGAATGATTTAATTATCCGTTCTACACCATCAGAACACTGTAAATATTAATCGCAGAGAGCAACTTTATAATTAATAAAACCTCCATTTTGTCGATAAACCGGTTAACTAAAATTAAGGTTACTGGAATCCTGGCCTCTATTTGCATCTCTATTAGCTTACACCTTAGGAGACTGTTAAGCTTTGCATAAACTATATATTTTATTCAACTATGGAGCAATAACAGTTTAGCTATTTTGGTCCTAGAATATTGATATATTTTTGGGGCAGGTGTTGGTATAGTGGTTCGAATCCCGTGTATGACTACTTTTTATTTGTTAGAAAAAATTATTTATAGTAAAGTATAAGCTTCTGCCTCCGTCCACGATACCTAATTGGTAGTTTGACGTTAAGCCCCGCCACAAAAAATAGGCGATTACTTTACTTTACCATATTTTAAAATCTGATTTAAAAATCAATTTACTGCAGCGAATAGAATAAAATATATAAATAACAATTTCCAGATAAAGATTTTCAAAAATTCACAAACATTTTGTAAGTGAATATTATAGTAAGGTAAGTGAAAACTATTTCCTATTTTGAGGGCATTAAAAGACAAGCAGTGTGGCGGACGGAACCTATAGATAACATACTTCACTTTGTCTTATATAATGAACACATTAAATAAAATCCAAGTCTAGCCTAGTACCGCAATACATCTTAGCATTGCAGGTTTGTCGCCTCTAACCCCTTAATCATTATTAAACGTTTATTTGAATCCGTTTTCTCCGATTATTTCCACATTTTGGGGCAGATTTAACATGACGTAAAGCTACTCTTTGAAGTGCTATTGCAGTATAATGTCCTAACTTACGTATTATAATAATAATAATTAAAATATTGAAGATTCGTTGGGCAAGAATTGAGAATTGATAGATTTTTATTTTTTGCAATGTTCTCTAACGTTTCTATTTATTTATTTTAAATTCGGTACGATGTCTAAAAATATCAGAAAGAGATTACATGTGTCTCAGCAAACACTGATTAGAAAATCAGAAAAAGGAGCAAGAAAGAAATAAGAGCTTCAAGAATTACTTGGCCAGCCATACTTACATGAACAAAAAAAAAATGGCCGATTTAGGTGGCTGGGACATTTAGGGAGAGAACGGAAACAAAGAGACTATCTCTTAAGGAAAAAATGCTCAAGTGTATAGGCTGTGTGGAAAATCCTAATAGCGATAGATACCCTTGACCTTGCAGTACACAAGGTATATTAGAAAACGGGAAAGAGATGGCCAAAGACCCAAAATATCTGGCAGAACAATCATTAAAGTAATCCAAGTCGTGAAGGGCCGTAGAGCCGGAAATAGATGGATTCAAATTGATGGATAAAATTGCATGAATTGATTGTTCACTTTTCTGAGATTAATTTGAAAAAAAAAAAAAAAAATGGCTCCTAAAATTTACTTAAAAGTAATAATGGGGAAACTCTGTTCTAGGGCAATTATCTGAGGAGGTTAATGATAATGGCGACAAAGTAGATAATTAGGTAAGAATTAAATACATTTAATAAAATTGAATTTGAAGTAATGGTGCAGTAACATCGTGGTCCTTAGTAAGAAAAATTCTTAAGAGTTTTAAAATTGTTTCCGATTCAAGTAATTTTAAAACCGGTAAAATTTTGAAAATTCGTGATGAAATCTGTCGTATTTCCTTCTACCTCCAACCAATGGAGAAGTAGAATAAAAAAAATAGAGATGAAATTAATGAGATTATAAAAATTTAAAAAGGTACAGAAACTATATAAAGAAATAGAAGATAACTGGGAAGAGAGCAAGTATAACTAGGTTGAGTACAGTTAGAAAGTGGCCCGTCTAGAGAGCTCAAGATGAGCGTAAGAGGATGTTGTCAGGGAATTGGACAAGATCTAGGTAGAGAGGGGAGTTGTAGTTAGGTGTTGGAACATGCAACGTCAGGCAGGAGGACGACGACGGCACATTAAAAAGGAGTCAGACTTCTCTAGTTCTGCTAGAGAGAGAGACAGAGGGAGCGCAAGGCTGTGGTTTGGTGACCGGACCTGGCCACGATGACCGGGTTAGATTAGCCAAGAAGAAAGGAAGTAATCAACCCTGGACCACATATCTTCAAACCACCTGCTCTAGTAAAATATCCGGTCCCCCAAACGGTGATGATGGTAAATTAAGTGATCAACTTCAATATAAGCAGCAATTTCAAATATTAATAAATAATAAATAATATGAGTAAGACTAATAAAATAAGATGTTGCAAATATGAGGGAAGAGTGACGTAATGAAGTAGCAATGGAGGGTCTCGAATCAATTCCTAGCACTCGTTTCAATAATTTAGAAGATAAACTCTAAATCTAGCTGAAAAACCCGTTTAAGATTAGGTAAATTTTTTTTGAAATTTAGAATATTCAATTGAGCTTTAGATGTGTAAATTTTATTTTCGTTAATAACAACTACTGTTTTCCCCGCATTATTTATTTTTTTTAAAAATTAAGGCGCGCAAACATTTGAGATAAAAAGACACGCGAAGTCTTTTTTCAGTGTACTACAAGTCTCCCAGCGAGTTTTAGGAGATTCTAAGAGATAAAAAGGATCTAAGAGCAGATAGTTGGATTCGAATCCGGGATCTCCGCGTAGTAATCCAATGCTCACAGAGCTAACCCCTTGCCTGTACCAAGCAATTTTAATATTAACATTTATAAAAATTTAACACTTATAAAGGTTTTTATTCAAAATACAGTTTTTTATTCCGCATAAATAGAATTACTTCTAAAACTGGTGATTAATGCTAATAATTTTCTACAAAATGGCTTTGACTAAATAGTACAATGGAGTTACAGGAATACATTAAATTACGCTGAATATTCCATGTTAAAAGAACTTAATGATTTTTTTTTTTTAAAATGAGTTTTGAAAAATAAGAAAAATCTCTAAAGAGTATTGCCAGCAGCGCGGAGCTTTTAATTAACTGACCCTTTTGGCGAGCAAACGACTGGTCGCCACAGATAAACACAGATGAGAGCAATGCCCAGCGTATTTTTTTTTTTTTAACCCATTTATTCACCCGCTTCAACAGCTAACCACATTTTGGGTGGCCACATTACGTTCTCATATAATAGTGACTTTAAAAAACTTAGGGCATCACCTAATTTGGGTCGTTGGATGTTACATCGCCACAGAACTCCACCTTGTACTTATGTGGTAAAGTAATTTGAAATATGGAATTCTTTATCAATTATTTTTAATCCGCCCTAAATCAATAAATAGATGAATTAAATTTAGCGATATAAAAACATTTAACAAACAAGTTATGAGGTATACATGTTACGAGTTCGTGGTTCGTAACCAGTTAAAAAACCAAATTATAACAGTTTTACACAGAATGACTTACAAAACACCAAATTTTATAGATTTATAACTAAATTTGTAAAAGAAATTATTTTACAAAAGCAGGGTAACCAAAAATTTGTATATCCAATGGAAACTACTGGTTACTAAATAGTAGTAACTTTGAATTTGAGGAGTTAACTATCTAGTCAATTTAAGGAAAGAATAGTGGTGTGTTGTAACACACAGCTATGTCTTCATCAGAATTTCAACATTTTAGTTTCGCTTTAAACACATGGCGTCGCTAGCAACATTGTTTTCGAAATACTAAGTTACCAAATCATTTCTTATTATCCAAATAAGGCGATTGGAAAAGCGATTACGCGATTAGAATTAATTTGATTAAAATTTCTGTTTATGTTCTTATTTTGGAATTCAGTAAATCCAATAAATCTGTACGATTTAAATCGTTTATTTTAAGATAAATATTGGAAATTTGTAAATCCGCACATCGTTGATTTTATCTGTTACAGCAAGCGTGTTTATATTTATTTCTTACCGGATTCGCAATTTCATTCGTCATCAGTTAGGCATATAGCATTTGATAATAACTATGTTTTATTCATACACTAGATTTGCAGACTTAAGTTATTTGATCTAAGAAAAATTCATAGAAAAAGAATAAGCTGGCTAATGAAATCCTAATAATGGACTGAGTAATACATCAACCTCAGATTTGACGAGCCTTAAATTTAAAAAAGTTCCCCTTAATAATTGTAAGAGCAGAACGTCGCTTTAATGGTACATAGGGGAGCCCTAACCCTTCCATCCTGCCAAATTTTATCAAAATCGGGCTAAGATTTACAGAGTTATTAGTAATAATAATTTTGGAGGGGGCCTCACATACATGGGGCTAATTCCTCTTCTATTCGATGAACAGCGTCGAGACCACCAAAAGATACATCTATATAAAATACCGAATCGAATGACACCTCATTCATGGAAATCGGTTTAGGCGCTACGTTGTTTACAAAGAAGGTAACAACAACTAGAACATTTTCTGAAAATGCCGTTTTTGCCCATTTTCATCAACGTATTTTTCGAAATCTATTTAATCTATGGTGTTGCAAAAAAAAATTGCAGTCATAAAGGAGGATTTGCCCTATATTTTAAAGGTAATTTGGGCATTTTATCTTTTATAGAAAAAGAGAAAAAAATTGTTAAAGTTGGGTGTTTTTCAACGTTACGCTTTTTCGTGCAGTTTTTGACGATCAACCCTTATACGTACAACTGTCCTGCCGGACAGATATAATAAATAAATAGAACAATAATTATAAAAAAAAGTCTAATACGAAAGAAAGCTCAAATCTCCTACTACAATACTAGACATTTTAACTTAAAACACTCTTACACGATTCTTATTTCCAAATCGTGTAACACTAATTAGTGAGGCGTATAGTAACTGCACCAGTGGGACCCTAGCCAAACAAGGTGTTTCTAGTTTTGGAAAAGAAATCAATGTCGGAAAACAAGAAGACACGGAATAAAACCTTTCAACATTGCTCGCACTGATTCGGAGCATGTTTATTCCCTCTAACAGCTCATTAAGCGACTGATTAAAAGTAATACATCTTCATCTTTGTCTTCTGTCCATACAAAGATGGGCTGTGATCATTGCAAGAGTGAAACTTTTATCTTGTACTGTGCCAACATCCCTTAAGTACAACGAAAAATAGTTATTACATAATTAATTTCTTTTTATTTATAATTTTCTTTTTTTTAAATATATTATTGACCTTTAAATGATACTATTGTAGTTTTATTGATTAAAGATGGAGGTAAAGAGTTCCGGTATAAAGTGGATTAACTTTTTGCAAGCAATACATCTGAATGTGAGGAATATAGAATTATTAACTGCTCCATCCATGGAAGATGTAATAAGAAGTAAGTTGCTGTTATAACTTCTCCTAACAATCAAAATAAATCGTTCACAGGAATTCTGAGATCTTCGTAATTTTAAATTCAGCTCTGTAGTTAAAGCACACATTATATACCAATAACACAAATCTAAGAGAAGAACGAGAGAGTGTGACATATTTGTAGCAGTGAGGCTGTCTACTGATGCGGATCTACACCCGGAACTCTACTACAACCCGAATAAAAGAAAGTTACGAAGAGAAACAGCGAGGTGAAACTCTATTTTAGACGAGGAGTACCGTGATGCAGGGCACTCTCCCAAATCTGGATTCTAAGTCAACATTTCAAACAGAAAAACCATTTAATTTGTTGCTGATTTGTCTCACACTAACCTGGTTTGAATAATTGTTACAATTAAATGACAATTCAAAACGAAAGTCAATTCTATTTTTCCCTAGAGCTATCTCATCTAGTTGAGGGGCTTTCTTCGTACCCAAAATTGACCATATCAAACACCCTGACCATGTTTGGATGCATCATTAACACTTTCATGCACTTGTGCATAAATGGAGCTTCAAATATTAAAAAAACAAACAAAAAATGCGTTTTGAAACTCTACTCCCAATAAAACATTGCTTATAGCATAACGTTAACACAACCTATTGTATCACTAACAGTCGCTTTGAAACTGTAAAGAAAGATAAAAGTTGTGATACCAAAAAACCCAACAAAAGAATGAATTTAAATAGTGTAATGATAAATACTATTGTAACTAAGAAAGTTTGGATATTTTTGATAGAAGAGGTGAAGGTAGAAGAAGTGGGTCGCCGCTGGCTAGAGGGTGTACGTACATCCGGCCAGAGAGTTGGCTGTCACACGACAACAATACAAACAAGACCAGAGTAGTCCCTGGGTGCCTGCCCTCCAGTTGCAGTGAAAGTAAACTAAACATCTACACCCTCTACAGTATTCAATATAAATAATATCTAACTAACAATGCAACGTTTTTTCCCCTATTATTTCAACTATATCCTCTTACTGGCTCGCTCACAATATCCTAGCACCGCGGCCACACATCAAAGCATTGCAATGATCATACCAATTCATCTTATACAGAATTTGTCCACTTTTATGAAATTAATAACTTTTTCTTAGTCTTAATAATAATCGAGAATAACTATTCCATTTAAGTTTCCACTCACAGACTCCAGATTTCACCCAAACGAACATAACAAGTGGGCAACTGAACGAGGAAGTGGAAAAAACCTACTCTTTAATGTTTAATATAAAATATTTTCTACAATTGTTTCAATAATTCAGAAGGTACACAAAAATTAAACGAAAAAGGCTATTCCCTTGAAATGAATGTAATATTGAAAATCGGAATATTTAATTAAATTGATCTTTATAAGTGTTAAAATTTAGAAAAAAATATGAAGAATTGCAAAGTTATTCACATTTTAATTGCATTATTAAACAATTATTGTTTATTGTACTTACAATTATTTCCATAACTATCCATAGGTAACCTTTCAGTAGATTAGTTGCTTCTATAATTGTTAGTTTTAATTAAGTAAAGCAACCATTAGTTTTCTGTTAATGATTTAATTAACTGACGAATATTAAACAAATACACATCACAAATTAAATACGTCACCACATCTTAATGTTAGACCAGTATGTAGGAAGGTTTCTCTTAGGTTACAAAGAATCCTGGTGCCTAAATTTCACTTAATATTTAAGAGGGAATTATTATTATTATTACTAACTTATAATTTTAAATTAGACCAATCTTATTAAATTAAAATAAATATATCTATTTATCAATAAAATTTATAATATTACTTTTTCTGTTTTTTAATAAATGGAAACTTTTAATTAACCAAACTTAATAATAGTGTACAAAAATGTATTGATCTTCCTTCATTAGATTTAGAATAAAAATGGGGTTATTATTTAAAGAGTATTTAGAAATTTGTGTTTATTTTATAAATTTGAAGTAAGAACGCCAAGTTCAATAAAATTATTGTAAACATTACACAGAAAAAGGCAAAAAAATTAAGAAAATTATGCTGAAAAGTCGTATTATTGGATATTTATAACAACTGTTAGGCTAAGTACGATTCGTAGAACTTCATCAGTAAATACGACTCATTTGGGATCTATAGATAAGCTTAAAAACAGTGAAACTTACGAACAATTTCAAAACTTTGAAACATACGGACAGACCAAAACTTCTCCGGAAAACCAAATACTTCTTAAAAAACTATTATAAAACTTCCTTTGAACATACGGAAGCCATAAAAGTGATAGGCCTTCCAAGCTATGTTAAAAAAAACTAGCTATAAAGAGTAGAAATTGTTTAGTAAAGATTCATTTTCGGATAACGTAGTTTTGGCGAAAAATGTGATTCTGAATGATTACAACAAATATAAGGAATGTAAAAAAAGATCGTAGAGGATTTTCGGAATCTTAAAAAACTGAAAACGTTTTTATAAAGTTGTACTAACTGGGAGTTACACAAGTACAACCTAAAATTGATTATTTACCGAAATCAAGATATCGCGCAAAGTATGAATTTCTTTGAAAAATTGGTTGATATTTTAGAGTATTATTTGGTATAACAATTGAGGGAACATATGAAGGGAACACAGAACAAAATATGATTTAGATGTAGAACATAGTTTTAGAAATACAATACATTGAAGGCATTTACAATGTAGTAGTATATACCAGATAGATATCGAACTGCGTACCCAACTCCTCCGCAAAAACATTGTTCCCCAACAGAAGTGCTATCAAACAAGCCCTGCCTAAAAATAGGCAACTAAAAGTGCCACAATGGCAATTGTTAAATGGACATTTCACCCACAATATTCGTACTAAACCAATAAACACAACTACAATAATCTCTACGCACAATATTAATGACTAAAATTTACACGTAATTTTACTGCCAGTGCTTATTTCCGGCAATAAATAAGATAAGAATTAATAAATTAATTTCAGCAGAGCCACCGAAAGAAACTGCTCAATATTTTCTTGATTACGCTTTCAACTGAGTCTGTGGCACAACTCGAAGAACGAGCTTGTCGCAATACGAACGATGAAAGTGCTTTGGGATGGGGAGATGATTCGAAGTTACGTTTTTATGAATCAGTGTACCAAGAACTGCTAGACTGATAAGTAGCATATTCTGTGAAGGTTGAATAAATGCAATTTACGATTAAAAATAGTATTTAAATCAATTTTACAAATAAGAAAAATATTTAACAAATCTTGAATAATCTGTAAGTTTTTAAGAGTTGAATAAAAAATAGGGCCATTAGAAGATGGATTATTGATATCGTATACGAGGTGTGGCTATTAAATAACGAGACTGACGCTGCTACAGAAGAACTATCCGCCAAATCCTAACGACCGACAGCTGTGCAACGTAAAGTTTTTTCTTTCGATTGTAGCGTCTCACGTGTTTGTAGAGAAATCTGTCTGACCGGAACCTGACGTTTGTGTAAGAGGTGTTAGTTTCGTTTTGCCGAAAACATGATACTACTATACATGTAGTAGAGCAACAAATTGTCGTGAAATTTCACATGAAACTGGTGTAAAACCGCTACTAAAACTTATCTTTTATTAAAAGAAGTTTATGGCGATGAATGTTTATCACGTGCGCGAGTTTTTGAGTGGTTCAAGCGTTTCCAAGATGGTCGAGAAGACGTCGGAGATGATGGCCGCCCGGGTCGCCCTTCAACGTCCAAAACGGGTGAAAATATCGATTATAATTAATCAACATTACTACCATGAGGTGCTTGCTTAACTCCGTGAAAGAGTAAGGAGAAAAACGACCCGATTTGTGGTAGAACAAGTCATGGGTTCTCCATCAAGACACTGCATTGTCTGTCAAGACCGTTTCTAGCCAAGTACAACATCCCAGTTTTAGGCCATCCGCCTTATTCGCCTGTCCTGACCCCATGTGACTTTTATCTGTTCCTCAAAGTCAAATCTGCATTTAAAGTGACACGATTTCAGTCCGGTGAAGGTGTGAAAGAAAAAGCGGCACGCGTCATGCAGGAGCTCACAGAAAAAGACTTCCAGCACGGTTTCGAACAATGGTAAATTCGCATGGAGCGTTGTAGGGATAGGGGAGGGGTGTATATTGAAGGTGATAATAACTAAATATGTATAAATTTAAATAAAATGTTTTATAGCAATAGTCTCGTTATTTAATAGCCACCAAAAAAATTATCGATACAATATTCAAACCATTTTTTAAATAAGGAGAATACCAAATTTATTCTTATTTAGTAAACAAGATTATCAAAATGAAAATTGCAAAGTGTGAGAAAACTTCTCTACAAGATTGGCTTCAGTTGGAAGATGAATATAACGAGATTCGTTCAGACTTACATCTCAAACTAATATATTCTGCCTGAAGACATTTATTATCATAAAGTATGGTCGTGATATAAATAAAATATAGAGTAAGCGATATTCTGTAAAAGTGATTCAATCAATCGTGTAGAATGGAAAATGTAAGATTTCTTTGTTGCTCAATCTTTTACTGCATGCTGCTAGGTGTGATTTTTTTTAAAAAAAATAAATTTAGGCGAGCCAATATTTGTGGTGATTAGCAACCGGAGACGTCTTCAGCGTATTCTCATCGCAAGCATCATCGCCGTGTGGTCAGCTGTGACTCTTGGTACCCGCAAAAAGAAATAATAGTTTCAAATTTATGAAATAATGGTAATTTTTAATTTAAGTTGCCTATATTATGTTAGTGCTTACAGGGTGTAGCATTTCTTTAAAGGTTCTCTAAAAAAAAGGGGCCAAGGTGGGTCAAAACGTTATATGAAACAAAAGATAATCTGGAGAGAGCCGTTTACTTTTGCAGAGGAAGCCAGCCATTAAGTTTTCTTTTCAATGGGACGTTAACGCTTAGCGACAAACATCGGAGTGAAGGCATGATGAACGTTTAAGAGTGTCACTGATGCCTAGATAGATTTTAAAATTAAAATGAAAGTCGTATACCTAAAATGTAGGTATTAGGAGAGAAAGAGCTAGGATATGCAACAGAAAAGTTAACAAGCTCATCCTAAATATTGCGGTAAGCTATTAATAGTTGATGGGTCCAAATTTCGATTCGGAAAGAATTAACATCTGCCTTGACTACGCTTTAATAAGTGAAGGTAAAGCTTAAGAAACAGTAATCACTACAACAAAACTTAACAGTACTGTAAGTAATGTTAAAGAAATGCCAAAGCATAAAAAGAAGCAAAACAGCTATAAAGTTAAAGCTAAAAAAAAAATATGCAGCTAATGTTGCACTAACAGTACTTTGCGAGTGTGGAGAAGTGCAGTCGGTCACATTCCCAGTTGAAGTGAATGCACTCCAGTGAACGCACTCGGATACTGTTATTTCCAATAGCACGCCTTAGCTTCTTGGTACAGTTATCGGGATACATACCAATTACATTTACTGACATAACGACGTACATGTTTTAAGAGTTATTTAAGAAAACAACACGCTTTAAGGTAACCAATGGAATACAGTTACTCTTCAACTACGTATTCTGATGTACCTGAAGTGGGAGGTTAGTAAACAAGATACCCGGGTGGAAGAACCTCTTGTGGTTAAGTACTAATGTCCACCGTGTTCAGGCTATGTGCTAAAATCTGTAACTGGGTTAGACTGAGTGGGTGGAGATGATTTGGGCGAGTTTAGTGCTGGAGTTTATACTAGTGGGTTCGCTTAACCCACCTACACATTTATCTCTTCGGCTGTGGTACTACTTTTGAAATGTCAATGAACCCAGTATTGATTTGTGTGGGAGATAACTATAAATCCCTAAAATGGAATTAATGTCAGTTACATATCATTATTTCTTGTTTGAAGGCTATTAAATATATATATATATATATATATATATATATATATATATATATACACACATCCAGCGTAAAATAAAAAAATGTGTGAAAAACAATAGGGGTCTGGTTTGGTGTAGTGGCTATAAGTTCAGACTGGTAAGTGAGAGATCATCGGTTCGAATCCAACGTCTAGCTACTTTTTATTTAATTGGTCAAATGTTAATAGTAGAGTATGTGCTTTCGCCTTTGTAGGTTCTGCCAGGAAGAAGTAAAGTCTATCACACCTAGTTCACAGTTAGCCCTGCCTAGAACAATAGACATTACCTAACTTTTACAGATACTCTACAATTCTAACTGACAAACTTTCTTGTTTGGTAGTATTAAAAAGTATTTTGAACGAAATATTAATATTAAGAAATCGTTTTGTGCACCTGTCTATGTTCTACATTACTCAAAATACTTACATTTCATTTTTCTTAAAATTACACAATTTGTAAAAGCATATATCACATTAAAACGACATTTTTTTCATACCAGCTTTACACGTTCAGCATTTATGGAAAAGGATAGAGCTGTACTAGGGCTGAAATAGCTAACTTGTTCTTGCATAATTTCCACTCAATTACCCGAAGTCTCCGCTAACTAGATTAGAAAATAAAATAAAACGCCACACAAGGAGATAAGCATATCTCAGCTACAACCCCAAAACAAACCAACCAATTACAAATAAAAATGTAAGTGTTGAAAAGAAAACAAATTACCGTTACTTTATTGTGTATTAATAAAATTACAAGGTTAGTGAGATAAAGAGATAATAAATAGCAAATTGCGTACAGATTATATCACATTAATAACTACTGTAGTATAAATAATTGGATTAATATTTATATCTGTGTAAAGTATTTTACGATCCACGGTTATTTTGAATAGGTAGCACTTACTTGAAAAGAATACGCCCTTATATTTATAGAACAGCTGATACATATTAGCGATTAAGTTCGTAAGTTTTACATGAGACAGAATATCCGTATTTTCAATTAAATAAAAACATAATTTCTGAAACTTTTCCGAAGTGATAAAAGTCAATTAAGGAGAACGATCATCCCAATTAACAGATAGATTCTAAGCAATTAAAAGATATTAATTATCAAAAGATAAAATAATAAACTCACATCAAGTTAAGTATATAGTTAGGTAATTACCTGGAACAGATAAAATAAACCAAATGTTTTAAAACAAACCAGAAATGGTAGATTAAAATTGAAATTTGTTTTATTAAATTGGTTAATTTGCTTTGGAGACAGAGAGAGTGGGGAAAAGAATTAGATCTGAAGCGTAACTGTTCTCATGGTACTGTAACATGGAATGGAGACACGAAAATGTTTAAACTGTTCAATCAAACTTCAACAGAGAATTCAAACATAACCACAAATTCATCAAGAAATGTTTCAAAAATAAAAAAAGTGAATAATAATTTAAAAAAACAATAAAAAAGGTACTACCAATTGAGACATTTTAAATGCTAAATTACAATCTGTTGTATATTAGAAAATGGGAAGACTTTAGCTCAGTTAGTAGGGCAATGGACTAGTAAGCCAAAGATCATGAGTTCAAATCCCCAGATGTGGAGATTTTTTTCTTACTAAGTTGTAGAAGTACAGCCAAATATCCGGTGTTGTACTGTAGCACGAAAACAATATCCAGGATCAACTATGCATTGAATAAGATTCCAGTTGCCAATAACATTAAATGTAGACAGCCCATAAAATCAAACGGGGAAATTTTGGTTTCATAATATGCGCTTAACTTTCGAAATTAATAAAAAATCCTAACAGACGACTCCACAATTCTGTGACACAGAATAAATATTACAAGAATAAACACTAGTCAAGGAGATGGTTCATTCAAATTCATTATTACATTCTCAGTTGTTCTTGAATATTATAATTAGAAAGACAACTAATTTCCTGTACATTTTATCTCTGACGTATATGCAAACAAATCGTCCACGTTCAATATTTATAACAGTATTTGAAGGTGATGAATCGCGGGGACTAAGTACAGTAAGGTTGTATAACAAACGATAAGTAATTAATTCCTGAACCAAAATAAAAATAAGAACTCACCCTATTTCCAAATCAACTAAATGAAATTAGATAACTAACAATTTAAAAATGGAAAATAAATTTCAAAAAAAATACTGATTAAATTCCAAAAAATTTAGAAAACACTTGCTTCCCAATACAATATCTATAATGATATACAATCAAGATATAACCTTGAAATAATGGCATTGGCCTGTGTGCTATAAAAATACCTTCATACCTATGTAATAGGTATGCTTTAGTTTTATTTGTTATGAATAAATTTAAATTTAATAGAAACTGAACTATATTTAAATAGAATTCATTTTAAGTGATAAATTAGTGCTGAACTGGTTTTAGACTGTGAAGTCAGTTTTAAAAACTTTTCTTACTGTATAATTATGTGGTTATTACTTTATCAGGAGTAGAATATAAAGTTGTCTGTTTTTAATACTTAACGAACGGAAGTGATTAGAAATATTACTTTAACTAGTGAATTTCAGCTAATTCATGACTTCTGGTTCGAATCTTTATTAATTAAAAAAGAATATTTTTTTGGGCGATCGAATCAAAGATTAGTATACTGATTCCCCATGTAAAACCGAGTTTTGGAGAGCTTAGTGTAAACAAAATTATTTAAAATGTACCCAATCTACTTGGCTGGACAGTTTCCTGTAGTGTGAACTCGGCTTAAAAGGACCATTTCCGCTGCAGTGTAAGCCTAAAAACGTCCTTAGACACCTACTATTACAAGAATTGGAGCAAGAGAGAAAAAGATGGGCACACCTAGAGTTAGTTGATAATACCAGAATATATCATTTTATGTCGCACACTAAATATGGCGATAGAATAGCCAAATAACAATAACGGACAAATACAGAAACATCTGTTTGGGTAACAATAAAAAGTTATTTTAGTTATGTTTGTAGCAGATTATTGGTGTTGTCAAGGTTCTAGACCAGCACAACCTTAATGGTACTCTGCAGACATTGAGGCTATGCACCTTACACTATTCTCCCACAGATCCAATTGTTTATTTATTTGCTGGGTATTTTTATATTTTATTATAATTAAAACTGTCCGGTAGGACAGTTGTATAAGGGTTGATCGTCAAAAGGTGCACGAAAAAGCGTAACGTTGAAAAACGCCCAACTTTGACAATTTTTTTCTTTTTTTGTATAAGAGATAAAATTCCCAAATTTTCCTTAAAATACAGTACAGTCCTAAGTATCGTATTACGTCAATTGGAAGAATCGTTACACCGTTCAGTTGAATTGGTGGACAAAAATCTGCGAGTCCACCAGTTCAACTGAACGGTGTAACGATTCCTCCAGCTGACGTAGTACGATACTTAGGACTGTACATTGGATTGAACCCACATACTCGATTCAAACGACAAGACCGTGAACAGACGCTACAAGCTACTTACTAGACTACTTGGCCGCAGATCTAAACTAGACTTGAATCACAAACTGACAATTTACAAGACACTGTTAAGACCCATATGGACATACGGAGCAGAAGTGTGGGGCTCAGCCAAACCCTCTAACTCCAAACGCCTGCAGACACTACAGTCTAAAATCCTACGGAAAATCCTTAATGCTCCATACTACATCTCTAACCTTACCATACACACTGACCTTCACCTCCCTTTTGTCACCGATCTAATAAAGTCTCGCTACCGCAAATTTCACAGCCTCCTAGCTCTCCATCCTAATCCTCTTGTCCAACAACTCTCCTCTCCTCACCTTCCAGACAATCCTCCTCGTCGTTTGAAGCGGAAGTGGCCTAGAGATAGTTTCACCAGTGGGTGATTGCTCTAACTATGACATTACAAGTGAACTGAACCAGTAAGATCAAATTTACTTGATGGAAGAATTGTTGCAGTTGTAAATATACAAATAAAGTGAAATATATATATATATTGCAAATCCTCCTTTATAACTGTAATTTTTTTGTGACAACCCAGATCTGATAGATTTCGAGAAATAGGTAGCTGAAAATGGGCAAAACCGCCATTTTCAGAAAAATGTTCTTGTTCTTCTTGTTACCTTTTTTTGTAAACAACGTAGCGCTAAAACGCGCGAACCAATTTTCATGAATTTTTATTTTAGTTAGGATATAATTTCAATTCTCTAAAGAGAGTAAACTACTAATAAGAAAAAATTGCACTGAGCTGATTTTTTTGGCACAAGTGTGTGAATATTTTTGCGTATGGGGTAGCATAATAAAATTTTGAAACTACCCAGAAAGATCAACATAGATGTTTCGAACGGTACAGTGTCTGGTGATAACCTCTTGGTTTGACAATATCTGTCAACTAGAAGCCTCATCACAGCATAATCATCAACATAGAAGCACCATCACAGCCAGGAGAAGAAGGATTCGGCGGGTGTCAGATATCCACCTGACACACCCACACAAGTACCCAGGTCATTCTATGGGTTTGAAGGAGGCGAGATACTTGTAGTTAAAGCGATGGCTAGCAAAATAGTCCATGCACGTGCACCTTGTCACACGGCCGTTCTACTCGTATATTAACCTTAGTTCGCACACTATTTTGTGTTGAACTCTAGAGATACGGTGGTGCCTACAGACGGACGTTAAAATATAAGGCATTTACTGCTCATGGGATTAAAAAATAATTCCACCTCTGTAATCACCAATAAATATTACTTCATTTATCATTATTATTATAAAGAAACCTGCTTACTAGCTTAAAATCAGAAAAGGAAACGAAACATTTTAAAGTTATGACACCAGCTGACCATTTGAAAGCAAGTTCAAAACCCACGCTAGACTAAGAAACGTCAGTGGTTTAATGTCAACTAGTCTTTAGATCCGGTTAGAATTTTTATCCACACATGTATCGGTTAGTAAACCTCTACAAAAGAACGTGAAAACCAAAAAAAATAGAGAAAAAAACCTTAATCTAAATTTAATTTTAGAAATAAAAAGATTTTACAAAAATTTATTGACGGAATCGTTCTAATAACTAAACGATTCCGGTAAAAATATGCGCTTCCTTTACGTGGAAACAGCAATAAATTAACATAAATGGAGAAACCAAAACGATATTTAAAAAACAAAAAGGAGCTTCATCGCTTGATAAATGGAGACGTAAACACATATGACGTAAATTTAGTTTCTATTAAAACAGCAAAGAATGGAATTCTTCGAAACTATCTAATTAGTTTTAATAAAGGAAACAGAAAATAAAATGGACCCAGGATATTGTGTGTCCGATATATCGTACCTAGAAAAGGGCTAAGGTGATTCGTAGATATTATATAGGAATAATCCTGGGGATTGCATAAAAGGTATTTGCAGCATTCCTCAATAACAAAGGCGTATGAGAGAATAAGGAAAAACCGAAGAACTCCATATGTTTCAGGAACCAGATCTGGTTTTCATTCTTTAAGAAGAACCAGATAAGGTGGGTGGAACACTTCATTAGAATGCCCTGATCAGAGAATCCTAAAAACCACTCTCAGAGTGGCAAACCAAAAAAGGGAGGCGTAGAAGAGGGCGACCAAGAAAGAGTTGGATAAATGGGATTGAGGGCATCGTAAAGGAAATGGGAATCACAAATTGGGGAAGGAAAGCCAGCAATAGGTCGGAATGGCTAAAAATTTGTGCAGTTAGCGATAGTAGCGCCACAGGGTAGGTAGGTAAAGGAAATAGAATAATTTTGAAAATGATACTAAAAGGAAATCGCAGGTAACATTTAAATCTATTAAAAAATTCAGCAAATTTAATAATCTGTTACTTCCGGTAGAATATATTTTTTTTAAACTTGGCAGGGGGTGGATGTTGGTCTGTGGTCAAGAAGCATGGATCCGAGGCTGACTGCAGAATTAATCCGTCAAGGCCGTGGGGCTATAAGGATAATTGTAGGCTTATTAACTGGCCACTGCAGGCTCAGAAAACACATGCATCGCATGGGCCTGGCAGATGATAGCCTTTGTAGGTTCTGCCAGGAAGAAGAGGAAACGGCACTGCAACGTGTTGTGTCAGTGTGAGGGGCTCGTTTGGCTAAGGATGTTACTTTTCGGGGAGGAAAAACCAAGGCCCTGTGAGCTTTACCGAAGAGTCACTCTTCAGAATTAAGAGTCTGATTAAAAGGATAGATCGGGGAGCCACAATAGATCCAAAGGGGTCGCAGTGGCGTAGGCCTTGAGGCCGCCCTAATTTAATCTATTCTAAGAAGCATGGATATGTAAATGAGAGATTGCCAGTTCGAATCTTCGCTTATAGCTACTTTTTATGTCTACGAATTGGTAGTTGGACGTTTAAGTTCCGCCTGAAAAAATGGGCGATTACTTCACTTCTACAAAATTAGTTAAATGGAAAAGGTATTTTTTCAGCTTCTTGGCTGAAACAGTATTTTCCCAGTAAGATGGATCAAATCAAAGTTTTTCATCCTCAAGAGTAAGCAATCAGTATATGATGTTAAAAGGAAATAGTGGGAGACAATTCGAGAAAATACCATGATAAATTCATTCAGCGAAGTTGAATTTCCGAATGACTAAGATCAAGTCACCCTGGAAAGATGAATTGGAAGAATTAAGTTTCACTTAGGTGCGAATTTCCGTATACAAAACTGGCCATTTTCTAAAAGAACCTTCTAAAAATGCATTTCTCAAGAAATGAAGTTATATGAACTATCTAATACTCTGTTAGAAACGTGAGTACAACCTGATATTCTCATCATTGTACTCAGGAGTGTATCCGCACCTTAGTTTCCGGATGGAGAACTTTCATTTTCATTTCTACTTTCTCCTCTCGCTTAAGCAGAGCCACCATATTGAATACGTGATTGATTTCCAAAGTTGTACTTTGTCCGGATATTTTTTTGTTCCGGAGGTATGATTTTTTGTTTTTTAACCAAAAATATTCTTTATGAAATCCTCTAGTTACTAAAAAGATTTTTTTTTTTTTGAGTTTGTGACAAAAAAATATCTCGAAAACGAAAAAAAAAACCACTGGTAGCTGAATCATTATATTTTTGATTGGGTCACTCACCATTTTGAAAACACAGTGTTTTTATCAATTTTGTAACCAATCAATTACCTAAACTGTTATCATTTTGTTGCTTCGTTGTTATATTTTGCCATAGACCGGATACAAATGATCGAATTGTGTAAAAGCGGATTTTTTTTGGGGGGGGAGGGGTATTTAAGGCGCGTCAAAATCTGAGGTCATTAGCGCCCGAAGCTTTTTTTCAGCGCTGTGCCGGCCTCTAATCAGTATTCTCTCGCTAATGGCAATAGTGTCAATCAGTGAGCTGAAAGAAGCCCCAAGGAAGAGAAAATCTGAAAACAAGCATCTGGATTTGAACCCCAGAATCTCTGCGTTGAACTCCAGTACGCCTTCCACTTAGCCTTATCACTTCCCTATTTATCATATACAATGATTGGAAAATGGTGCCTGAGTAAGCTGCATTATTTTGCTTTCAAAATCAAGTTCAGTTTTTGGTTATGCAGGATTCCACCATAGATGAACTCCCTAGATCAGGGGTCGGCAACCTATTTTAAGTAGAGAGCCATTTCTCCTTAAATAATTTTAATAAATCTTACCAAGAGCCGCAAGGATGTTAGTGTAAAAAACTGTAGATCATTTGTAGTCGCAAATTATTATTTTATGATATTCAATAACATTTAATTGTTTTATATATTTATTTTCACATATCGCAAAGTAAATAAACAAATAAATAATAACGTAACGAATGAAACGGCGGCAGTCTTACAATATAAATCAAGTACTTTATTTTGATATTGTATAATTCCATTCAATTTCGAACCTATCACATTTAAAATTATTTTTGAAAAAATACCTTTAATAAGTTGAATTTTCATTGGTTTCAATAAAATTAAAATATACAATATATTTTGGGCAGGCTGAAGAGTCGCACAATTTGGATAAAAGAGCCGCATGCAGGTTGCCGACCCCTGCCCTAGATGTTTGATTAAAGAAATAGCTTTTCTTTTGAGTCTTAAATGGAGAAGAATCGTGCTGCATCTTTGAAAGAAAATTCGCAGTCTACCATGGATAAAGCATAAAGCTAATGGTCCAACAAAGTGAGAACCATACGTTTTGATACATGTAAATACTAACTATCGATCCTCCATTTGACGAACCATTGCTTCAGGGTGGCCGCAAGAGGTTGATAAGACTCTACAGGATCGGTATATGGAATGAGGGATGGATTAAGTCGCCGGCAGAAATGATGGTTGTAGTCTTGAGTATGTATGTATGGAGGGGCATGCTGTCCTATGTAAGGTAGGTTCGACTAATGAAAGACTAGAGTATATCTATCCAAAAAGTAGAAGGATATTTTTTAGCTGAGCACAAAAAAAAAAAAAAACTCAAAAGCAAAACTCGATAAAAACAAGGATCAATAAAAAAGTGCGCGTGGCCATTCTCAGAAATACAGTACACCCTGCTGAATACTGATGTGTTATTGAATTTGTCAGACTAACTGGAGAAATTAAAACATACGACTGGAAAACCCCAATACGTAAAAAAAATAAGGCGACAAATATTCTCTTAATATAGCTCGATAAACAATAAAACAACAAGTAGATCACGAAATATTTATTCCAGGTGACGGTTAAAAGGATTGTTCTGTCAGGGCGCTAAGTTCGCTTCAATTAAGTCTTAGACTAAAAACTTTCTTCACTCACACCTAAACCTGTTCTCTAAAACTGCTGATATCTCAAATTTGCAAGAAATTCCTCACCCAAAGTAAGTGAAATTAGGTTTTTCTTAACTATATTACATTAAAACCACATGGTTACAACATCAACCTTAAATTGTTCCATAAAAGAAAGATAACCTATTAACAACCAATATTATGACTACTTAATTAAACAAAATAAATATTGTTTTCCATTAACGTAGCCATTATGCAAATTGCAAAAGCATTCTCGTTTGCTGTAATGATAATACTAATAGAGATATAACTTATCTGGTATGTGTCATCTAATTTCAGCTTTCAGCCTTTTGAAGTTACTTATTCAACCAAATCTTGATCTATTTCATTCAGAAATGAATATTCAAGATCTTCTAATAACACAATACCAGCGTAATTCATTGTATAATACTAACTGCAAATTATATGATCAATCTTTTAATTTTTAAAAAGATAACCTTAATGAGTATATAATTAGGAAACATGTATTAAAATTCAATTTAGAAAATTTGACACTTCCAAACATTTATTGACAAATTTCTGGTAATGACACAGCAGAAAACAATTAGGGCGCTAGACACTATAACTTGCAAGCAAGGAAGAGATCTAGCTATAGACCTGAATCTGTCCTAACAATATCGAAATGGTATTGGGACGGGCAGGTAGTTGAAGGCTGTGGGAATTGGAGTGGCTTTGGATAGAGGTAAGAGGCCAAGAGTTTCATAGAGGGAATAAATCCCGACACTATAAGGTGCTGAATGGATGTGGGAAACAAAGAAGCCTTAAAAGTTCCTGGGCATGCTGATAGCTGGTCACCTGAATACCACAACAAAAAGACAATTGGCACTATCAGTAGATTTCTGAGAAGTGCAAGAGATCGTTTATCATTATTTGGCACGGATTTTTGTCTTCCTGATACCAGCCAGGTATCAGTGATATTTCTTAGATTGACACTGATACCAACAGAAAGATCACTGAACTTCTGAAGTTCTTTGGACGAGGGGACGTAGGGAGTAAGAGCTTTTGAAGCTTGAAGTCCCCAGCCTTTTTTGCAAACCTAGCAATAATAACAATAATAACATCTCCCTAGACCAAAAGCTCCAAGATTCATGGATTGCAGAGTGGGCCATCACTAGCATCCCCTAGATGGTACCAAACGATTGCCTGACAACAGATTCGCAGGTAGTAAGCATTCCTGCTTACCAAAACCAAAAATGAAGAAAGAAATTTGACCTCAAAAGTGTCGCAATGGTAAAAATAATATCAAAGATCAATTATTATTATACCTTTAAAATAATAACTTAGTGCGATATAGTTTGTTTTTTTTTTGTACTAATAAATATAATTTTGGGAGAAAGACAGATGATTGATGGTGGCGGTGAAGCACGTGCTGTCGGTCTGCTGAAGAAAGAGTAGTAACCAGCATGGTGCTAGACGAGACGGTTGGTACAAGATCAAGCTGAACATCACACATTAGGCGATTAAGAAAGAGGGGAAAAAAGTAATGTTTTTCAGAAAAGGTTCTTGTCACGTGCTGTGACAAGTTTTAGAACTATTCTAACTAAACCCATTTCAAGATTGGCTAGTGTGGGAATGAGTTTTTATATTCTTGTGTTATGAAAGTGAACCCAAGGGAACATGTGTGTGCTCCCTAGCCAGTTCGAGCAAAGTCTTACGACCAAAAACACGCGCTGCTCCCTACTAAAACAACTTATCTCATCTTAAGTTTATAATTATTTTTTGTTTCGTTTTCTTCTCCTTCTGTCTTTACCCCAATCTTTAAAACAAATTACTGAACAAAAAAGGAAAAAAAGTTGGATTAGCATTTTCCACTTTTTCGAAAGGTTAAAATACTAAAATGAAGGTCCATCTAAAGAGAAATCTTGGAAATTATACAAAGTGAGGGCGAACGTAACCCAGTTGACATAACATTTAGGGTGCGTTCCACTTGGCGACCACAACGACCACGACCACGACCGCGATTTTGGCCGTTCCACTTGCTTGTGGGCGTTGCGATCGAAAACCCAAGTGGAACGGACTGTGGGCGTTTTAACCGTTCATGTAAACATTACATATGGCGGCTTCGAAAATAAGTTAGAAGCTTGAAGAGGTTATTTATTAATTTAAACCCCATTTATAAGCAGTTATAATAAACTTTATTAATTATTGGTAAAGTTGACTTATATTAAAAGAATATATATAATTCAATTTTTTATATTACATTTTGGAGTATTTATAAAATTTACGTTTAAATAAAATTAAAGTGTCTTTTGTGGCAACAGTTGGATATTTATTAATAATGCTTTAGAAAGTTCTTCATCTAGTTCCGATGAAGAGTGGAATGCAATTTTACAAAATCGCAATGATAAAAAGCGAAAACTTAGGCCACGTATTATTAGCTATCAGAGTAATTGATCTTTATTCAAATGAAGAATTTAAAAGTTATTTCAGGTAAATGATTTTGTGTTATTCAGTGATTTAGTATGTAAAGGGATAAGTAATTATTTATTTATTTATTTTTTGTAGACTTTCGAGAAACACATTCTATTATTTACATGAAATAATACTTTCATTTACATGAGATAATTTTTTCGGTCGCCATATTTTGTTTTAAAAATTGCGCCAACTCTGAACGCCCACTTCGACCCAGCTCTATAGATGGGGCGTTGTGGTCGTTGTGTGGGCGAAAATAATGACGTCATTAGTGACGTTTTCGCCACGACCACAACGACCGCGGTCGCCAAGTGGAACGCCTGAAAGTATGTTTTGGTCGTTGTGGAACGCACCCTTAGAGAATTATTATCGAGTCATGGTTTCAATAGATTTCACCTATCTGATGATTCCGAGAAGCTTATGGTTGAACTTTATTGTGATGGAAAGCGTCGATATGTAGCAGATCAGTACTGAGAACTGCATCCAGAGAAATAGTTATAGCCCTCATAAAGGATAGAATTAAATAATTAAAGAAAAATTACACTTAATGAAAAAGGAGAATAATTTGTTTCACGAGTGGCCTAGAATAAGCAAAATAAAAATTTTATTCTCAATTATAGAATAATCCAAAAAGAAAGGATTCATTGAGAATGGAATACATTAGATATTCATTAATAATTAAAGGAAGTGCTAACTGCAACCTGTCAGGTTCCAACATAATTATAAACAAATTAAATAAATTAGAATTTTTCTTCGAAACAATTCAATGACAAGACCTGGAAACGAAAATTGCAAATCTACCAAACGAAAATATGTAACTATATTGTACTTTATTACAAATTAACCTCTGTATGATTTTATTTTATAGTAAGATGTTTAAATAAAGCATTGCCAAAATACCTCTCTATACCCAGTTAATAAATAGTTTAAGTTTAACAAAAAAAAAAAAAATCGAGAGTCTTAAAATAGAAAGAAATACGAATGAAAAATAAAGGTGTTCACTTGATGCAACGCATTGCACAAGACTACAGGCAAAGGGCGTGCTATCTGGCTACTTAAATTATCTATTACTGCAATTCAATACTTATTACATCAACAGTCTTTTGTTGATTAACTTACGAGAACAAATAGAAACCTGTTTTAAACAATTATCAATTAAATTGCGTAAAAATTAAGATGTAACTTTATCTGTTAAGTTGAAAGCTTACTTCCACAGTAAAATCTAATTCACAAGAGATAGGAGCTAACAAAGTAAAAAAAAAAGAAAAAAGAAGATGGATTCCCACACTTTCACTGTTGTAGAAACTGAAGTATCAAGCCAATACCAAACCATCTCTTTCAACATAGTACAACTTTCAATCGTACATCATTTCTCTGTATGACTGTGTTTTAATACAAAAGAATTGGTTGAGTATATCTGCCATCAGTAAAAGAACTTCTAATTGAACTTCTATTTTGACTCTGCCCAATTAAAATGGTTTAATTATTGAAAAAAGAAAAACAAAAGTGGAAATTAAAGTTCCAGTTTGTTAAAAGTTTGAATTTTCACTATAGTTATAGTTGTATATTTTTAAAAAAGTGGGAGGTTTATAATCTAGTGGGGGCACCATCCCGGATCTATGTCCGGTATGACCTCCATGTATCAATAATGATAATTTAAAAGGAATATTTGTAAAAACTACAAACATTTTTATTTCTACCGTAAAACTAATCTAAATAATCGTATAATGCTGGGGAGAAAAGCTATCAAACAAGGTAGTTTCAAAATTTTAGTTAATATTAATTCTTCATACTTGTACTAAATATCTAGGTATTTTTTTAAACAATTATATTCAAGAATACAGGATTAAGCAAATAACTACTAAAAACTATTGATTTTTGGGCTTTGGTTTTAAAGAAAAATCTTCAAAGGTTAAATATCCTCTTCAATTTTTTTTATAATTTTATAACTAGTAAAAGTATTTGAAACACTTAAAAAATTTTATATACGAATAACACACAAGTATAAACAAAAGTAATCAATTTATGAACATAATCGTGACATTCACGGAAGTGCAAAGTAACATTCTTCGGATTTCTTACATTCTCATTGAAACCGATCTTAAGAGAGAGATTTTTTACCTAGTTTATTAAAATTAGTTTAATAATCAACAAGATAGGAAAATAGATTTTATAGCAACATATTGGTAATAGTTTTAAAGAAAATGAAAATTACATTAAATTAACAGAAGTAACTTAAAAAAGGTTGAATTTAAACAAAATTTATATAATATGCCGTTAAAAACTCACGGATTTAATTGAATAATTCGACATTTAGCGTGTAAAAATAGAAAAATATTAACTTTTCATAACGATTTTTCATAAAATGTTTTTCATTTATAATACTGTTAAAGAAAAATATTACAAAATTTAATATCCTGCCCTTAGGCTATCTATGAAACAGCTTTCAAAATTATTTCTTATCAAACGATATTCGACAATATGATAAGAGTTGTCCAGATCCAGAGAGCTCTTACCTTTTATTTGATATAGTTTTGATATGATATCAAAATTATGGTATTCGTTAAATGTCATCTAATAAATACACAAAAGTGAAATAGTAAATAAATTTAAACTTTTACCTGCACTTTGTGAAATGCAGTAAGATCAACTTGTTGCTCTTCCGGCTCTACTTTGTAAAATACATAAGAAGCTGATGCTGGTTCATCATCAGATATTGTCTCACTCAACCGTACGTTAAATAAATTTCTAATTGTGTCAAAATGATTAACAACTAAATGTACGCTGTTTTTTTTTACACGTAATATAGAATGTTGTTTCAGTTCTTCCATTTCTTTTGGAGATAGACTCCATCCCTGAGATCTACATTGTGTTTACACTTTCTACACCTCTAAATCACCATGCCCACCTGAACTGTCTGCAGCCATCTTGTGTAGGCACGTTCCAATACTTCCGATACAACAAAAGTATCGATACTTTCCTTACAATAGCTGCTATCGAATACTCGATAGTTTTGCCCTGATACAGTGAGTATCGATACATTTGAATCGGTAATAGCTGTTTGGTATCTTCCCCCTAGCTTTATGTTTTCTACCCAGAGGGAATAACATCGGGCAATGAAAAAGGTAGCCTTGCTGTCTCTGTTAATAGTACTACAGACAGATGACTATTATCCGTAAGACGTTTTTCAAAAATAAGTAGACAATTTTTTGAATCAAGACGTGTTATTTTGTTGTGATAATGTTGCAAGAAAATGTTGTGTGACCAAATTAATGTACTATTTTCAGATCTCAAGTTTACTCAATTTTTCAATTATTTAGTGATTTACGAAGGAATATTTAGGAACTAATAAAAGAAGAAGCAGGTTACAGTGGCCAATTGTATTCTGGTGAGCAGGTAATCTTAGGTTATAATCACACTGACGTGAAGCAGTTATTTAAATTTATCAATCCAAGGGATCTCCAGAAATGGCATTATTGCCGACAGATTTCGTCCTGTCAAGGCAACTCTGGTCATTTATGAGGATACCTCTCAGACTAGGTAAGTTTTTTCCCAGTAAAATTTTGTTTGTTAGTGTTACAAAGTTATGACTAATAATGAGACGATAGAGGTATGAAACCCATGATGTTTTATTAATAATATTTACTAATTAAAAGTAATTGTAAGATTGAATTAATAATACTAAATAAAATTGATTGTATTATCACTTCATTAATTGGAAATTTACCTCTTGTCTCCGATTTGGTGTAATAATGTTGATCCCAAAAAAGTTTAATTCTAAGTTGCGTTTACGAGTTTGATTAGCCTCATGTCGGCTATGAAAGACCAAAAATAGCTTTGCACTTGACTATCGTTGATTCCTGTTTTAGAGTATCATCTAAGTGTATCATTAAATGCGGAACAGAATAACTATACTTCTATATTATAGACTTTTCCGTTTTAGTATGGAATAAAGTGTTAATGGTCATTGGTATTTTCCAGATGGTGGAACCGATGTAGATGGTGAAACGCAGTTAGAAAGAAGTTGCTACTGGTCGCGTGAAACTTCATCTGAAGGTACTTAATCTGAATATGTTACTTCACGTGTAACACTTTTCAAGAATTGAATGGCCTGCCCAGATAGTTGTTGAGAACTATTAGGTTTAGCATGAAGAGTAGCGTCTTCTTCACATCTCATCCACTACAGATCTTCTGATTGCAGTAGGTATTTACACTTAGGAAGGAAGTGTTCAACGAGGGAAGTGGAAGCATATTGTAGCTTTTTCTAGTAATATTAAATCATTTTTTAACTAAATTAAATCTTTTTCCAAATAAATTTAGTGCAGAATGGTTAAACATACTTGAACTGCTTGAAAAAGGTTTAGTTTTTCAGAAAAATGCTACGATTGGTGTAAATTAAATTTATATTATCTTCAGAGGTTCTAATGAAATATTTTTTTCCTTTATCCAGCCAGTTCTTTCATCTGTGAGCCCTTCTTTACTTGCTGCAACGTGTCCATTTATAAGTTGAGACGATTCGCATATATTCTGTCTCGGCCAATATATAAAAAGTACAATCAAATTGTATTTGACAATGATAAAGGTCTCTAGTATTTTCAACCAAATAAAACTATTAAAAGCTAAATATTTTTTAATTTTTTATATAAATAATTGAAAGTGATAAAAGAGAAATTAAACTTTTAGACGAATTAATCCAATTCCTAATGATGTGTAATAAGAAAATTCTTAACTTGATGTGATTCATGGAATATTTAATTTTAATTGATGAAAGGATTATTATGTTTTTTAAAAATTATTAAATGGTACATTGAATGCTAAAGATGTATTGTACGTACATAAATTTAACTTTATTGAAAAAATTTTATTAAATGTAATATCATTAATTTTTATGATTTTTTTTTTAATGATTATTATGTAATTTAAAACTAAATAAATTTTTTTTGAGTAAATGAATGCAAAATGGTTTATTTTGATTGGAACCGTCTTCATTTTTCAGTAAAGCTCAGATTTTAAAAACCCAACAAGAACACGGATAAAATGATTAGGGACGCAATTGACCTCAGGAATAGATGCACCGTAAAAAATAAAAACAAAAAACTACCAAAGATTCAAATTCTTAACAAAAAGTCTATCTAGTGTAGACTATAAAGGTTGAACAGTTAAATTTAACAATAACATAGGACTGAATTAAGTTCAAATAAGAAACCCTCAATGTTTCAGAATGCTGTGTAATCATTTTAAAGGTTTGATCCCTCTAAAGTTAAATTTATTTAATTAAAATTGAAAACGTAACATATGCTTATTATTTAAAAAAATATCTTAAAGGTCTCTAGTGTCTTTAAAAAATATCAATAGGAATTGATAAAACACTGGGTATTAGGTTGTTGCTAAGCAATTTTAATAATTTAATTGTAATTTTAAGATTTAAGCTGTAAAATAACTTACATTGTGCTGAAATCATCAACATTTTGATAATTAATAATCATTGATAGGGTAGGGAAGTCAAGTTTCTTAACGAAAAGTTATTCTATTTTATAAAAAGCAATTTTTAAAAACAAATTACATTGTAGATATTTTTATTTAACAGAAAAGTTATAGTAGAGCACTCTCATGCTATCTAGCGACGGAAGATTAAACTAAATTTTTCTAATACTTATTAGTAGAAATTAGTTTTTAAAAATGCCGCTAGGTAGCATTCACATGCTATTTACTGGTGAAAGTTCACCAGTTCTTTTTCTTTTTTAAATTATTTTTTTACAGTATAAGATTTTAATTTTATTAGAATAAAGCGGCAATAACCCACATTGTACTGAAATTATCGCGTTAAAGTTGTCTTTTTTTTTTAATGCTAGGATAGTTACTGTTGAAATTTTTGTTCACTAAGCGAGGTGGATTGTGCTACTTTCTTATCAAAAAGATTTTTATTGTGCTGTAGGTTTAAAAAATAGATTCCTTTATATTGCCAAAGAATTAAATAAAAAAAAAGTTCCAGTTGCAATACAAATGAAATAGAAATAGTTCTATTTCTGGACATTAAATTTCCAAAAATAATATAAATAAATTCTATTGAAGTCAATTCGAAAATACATTTAACAGTAACTAGATTAATTTTGTTTACACGCTAAACTGCCGTGTTTTTAAAGATGCTGAATACACGAGTACATGTTGAAAATGATAAATCAAGTTTGAAAATTAGCCTGTTATCTTACCTCTAGAGTTAATAATGATAACGGGGGGCCTTTGGTAGTGCCCCTACTGCTGCGCTAGAGGTACTGCAGGGGTTGTCTCCGCTTTCATTTCTTTGGAACTTTGAGGCCAAGGGAGATTGTAGCGCAGAAGGAAATGGTAGGGAAAGTCCTCAACCTTCTTAGAAGGGGAGGTTTCATCTACTAGACTAAAAAGAGGAGGGCACAATAAGTTTCTTGTGGCTGCGGTGCCGTGGGGCATGGGTCCGTTCTGCTTTTAAAATCTAAACATGATAAGTAGTTGAAATATTTCTACTGCTCGGAAAGTTGTAAATATCCTTGAAGAAATATCTTTGATATTATATTATAAAGAATATTATACAAAATATTTCATATTTACCAGTATTCATCACTTTTTTTTATCAGTGATTCATTCATTAAAATCCCAAAATTCCATCAAACATAAATATTATTATTTTGATTTATAAAAATTTCCCCTTAGCAGCGCTGCCTCAAAGCCTAGTGACGCTCATACCTCTCCTTCATCGGCGCTCCCAGGACATCCTAGCCTCCCTGTAATAATACCCTTGACATCCAAATCTCCAAAGTATTCTCTCTTTTTCTCTTGAAGTGTAAATACGAGGTGCATTCAAGTTATAACACCTCCGAATTTTTTTCTCAGAACTTTTTCCAGATAAAAACATGCGGTTTGTTTTAAAATAAGCGGGCACTCTTTGTTAATGCGTGACAGAGATCGCAGCATTGTACGGCACACAGAACCCTAGCGGCAGCGTCGAGAGTAAGGACTGTTTTTTATACTAAAAATGGCAACGTTTTCATTACACGATCAGCGTGTAATCATTCGATTTCTCCATTTGCGTGGTGTGACTCCAATTGAAATTTATCGCCTGTTGAGTGAGACATGTGGTGATGGTGCCATGGATGTGTCAAATGTGCCGTTCCTGGGTGCGACAGTTTAAAGAAAGAAGAACGTCGTGTGAAAACAAACCAAGACAATCTCGGCCTCGCACCAGTCGGTCTGTTGACACGATCTACCGACTGGAAAAAGTTGTTGTGGAGGATCGCCGAAAGGGTGTGCAACAGATCGCTTCCGAAGTTGGCATTTCCGTGGGATCTGCGCACACAATCCTTCATGATGACCTGAAAATGCGAAAAGTGTCCTCCAGGTGGGTGCCACGAATGAAGACTTTTGAAGTGATTGCACATTGCTCCCTACTCGCCTGATCTTGCTCCTAGCGACTTTTGGCTCTTTCCAACAATGAAAGACACTCCGTGGCCGCACATTCACTAGCCAGGCCCCTATTACATCAGCGATTTTCCAGTGGTCAAAACAGACTCCTAAAGAAGCGTTCGCAGCGGCCATGGAAACATGGCGGCGACCTTTTGAAAAATGTGTGAGGCTACATGGAGATTAAGTCGAAAAGTGACAAAAGTTTCAAATTTTTGGTGTGATTGGTTAGTGAGAAAAAAAATTCGGAGGCGTTATAACTTGAATGCACCTCGTACTTAGTATTTACGCAACAATCATATAGTACCCATAATAAAGGTGCACTGTTTGATCAACTACTTTATTAGAATTCTTGCAAATCATTGGTGGTTGTCAGCCAGAGGCGGCCACACTCATATGAGCTACAGAACTCCAGTAGTTCAAATCCTGCAACCAAACCCCAGCTTCTCATTGGCCACATTTGATTCTATTTGAAATAGCTGCAGCATAAAGCTCCATTACTCCCCTTCTTGCATTTCTTGCTCGTGGTATTTTGGGGGAAAAAAATTTGGTTCACCTCTTGCTTCAACTTACAACACTCCATTTTAACGTGAGCTTCTCCATGTGCTTTAGATTATTCTCCTTTTTCTGTATCATCACCTCTCCAGGTTAGTGCTTCGAAATAGAGTAGGTAATTAAAAACAAATCATAATTTGTAGAACCAATTTTTATATTTTTAAAAAAATAAAATGAAATTACACCATAAAAAAAAAGAGTTCCAGTTGTACAAAAAAAAAAACGAAACAAAAATCGAGGAAGAATTTATGGAATAATATTTACAAATATTAGAATAATTTATTTCTCTTAAATATCAGACCAGCTGTTGATTTGGAATTTTATTCATTTTGTAGTTTTTTTTTAAATTCTTTCTTGCAGAACCAAATAAAAAAAATTTCGTTTAATAATTTACAATTTCCACTATCTAATTTATCTATAATCCTAGTTGTAGTATAAAAAGAAAAATGTACGGCCAATAACGACGTTGGTAACGAAAAAAAAAATCTAAGCAAACAAAATTAAGTTTCAAGTCTTATTATAAAGGGACTAGCACTGAGTCCAGTGACAAAACTTGGCCTCCCTTTAATTCCAATAAATAAAAAATTGATTAAAAAATGTGTAATTAATATACCAGTAGTAATTTTAATTACACATTTTATCAACTTAAATATTTACGAAAAAAGGGGCTTTAATAAATAAGTTTGTTAACAAAGTGAATAATCAGCCTGCAATTTTAATACTTTAAAAGTTTTTTTTTAAAGAAAATAAATACAAATCAGGAGCAGTTTTGCAGGCGAGATACAGAGCTAAAGGAATTTTGGTCTTTCAATAATTTACAGCTTAAAAAAAAGAAAATATTATAACTAGAAAAGTAAAACGTATGTTCTCTGCGCGCTCGCCTAACCAAATTTATAAAATGCCCACTTTACAAGAAAGAAAGCACAGCAAAATATACAGAAACCATCCAGTGGTTGTTTCCAAAATAAATATGAACAAATTTTTTACAAAAAATTTGGTGCACAATCTACTTGCTATCTATCCATTCTTGCAAGACTGTTTATTAAATTTATTTATTTTATTTAAATTGCATAAATCATTATTTTGGCTATTATTAATGGCGCTTTGTTTATAATAATTGTTTATTTATTAAAAGATTTAAACTTTGCTAATTTTAGCAATACTATGAACATAATAATATAATTTTACTAAATTGAAAAAAAAACTATTTATAACTTTATTTTGAAAGACAAATTCTATATATTTTGGTATTTAATTCATAATTTTGGATAGGAAAGTAGAAGGGGAAGGCGAAAGCGCTGACGTTTTCTTCTGATGAGAGATATACAATTTTTTTCGTTATAAATTATTAAATTTATTTTAAGGAAGCGAACGAGATCAAGACGAAGCAGTAAGCTTTTCTAGTCGACTGCACAATCTAGTCTCTTCTTCCTGTTTCAGGGGCTTTAAAAGAGCACAACTTCCTTCCCATCGTGCTTTGCCACACGCGTGAGACTGTAATCAAAAAAGAAGAAATACAAAATTATACTTTCAAAAATTCAATTTTATATCCTTTTTTTTTTTTTGTTAAATTTGTGCGGGGGTTCATTTGTGTATTTTTGTTAAATTTTTACTTTGAATAGCCTTACAATTTTCTAAGTTACTTTGCCTTAAGTTAACCTTAAGAAGTTGACCATTATTCAAAGGAATGATGGTTTTGGTTTATTTCGACCGTTGTTGATGGATGATTTTTGGTGAATATCGAGGTGCGGTCATCAATAAATACAACTTTTTTGCTTTATACCAACGTTTCGGTAATTTTTACTACCTTCTTCAGGGTCTGTACAAATGGAATATTACACTAATATAGATAAAATTGAAAAAATAAAAATAAATAATTAAAAATTATTTCTAAAACAAGAAATTAAAAAGATAGATAAATATAATTTGTAAAGACTTACATTATAAAAAAAAGTTTGTGAAGTTCAATGTAGAGCTACGAGTATATCATCATAACTGTTAAGGTATATCATCATAACTGTGATGATATACTCGTAGCTCTACATTGAACTTAACAAACTTTTTTTTATAATGTAAGTCTTTACAAATTATATTTATCTATCTTTTTAATTTCATGTTTTAGAAATAATTTTTAATTATTTATTTTTATTTTTTCAATTTTATCTATATTAGTGTAATATTCCTTTTGTACAGACCCTGAAGAAGGTAGTAAAAATTACCGAAAAGTTGGTATAAAGCAAAAAAGTTGTATTTATTGATGACCGCACCTCGATATTCACCAAAAATCATTCAAAGGAATGTTTACAGTTGAAATTTAATATGTACAGCTAATGGTATAAATTTGTAAATATAAGAGAAACATTACCTAGTATTTGAAACAAAGAATCCTAAAGTTTTACTAAAATAGTGTATGCGAACTACAGGAAACTATTTCTTTCAAGTATTTTAAGAACTTTTTCCCAGAACAGTAATGCTTACCAACCGTGATCAGTAAATAATAAAAAAGTGTAAACATTTACCTAATTTTTTTAAAAATATTTAAAAGAAAACTAACTGAACATTCCTACACCAGGAAACACCAGCAGTACTTTGCTTCAAATACATCATTCAAAATTGTTTTGAAAACTCATTTTAGGCATACAGAAAAAACGGTGGCATCAGACTAAATTTACCCTTCTACCTATTAAAAGTAGAGTTAACTCTACAATGTGGCCAGGAATTTCTTTCATCTTTTGGCTTGAATGAAAGAAACCGAAGAACCAACAGATTCAGCACACATAAAATCAGATATGTGGGGAAGATATTAGAAAGTGTGTAAATCCCTAAATTGAATATTTAATGAAGAAAATATTTATTTATTTTTTTTGTAGAGGACTTGGTGCTAGCGATATGCTAGGCCCTAATCTTCAGACAATGAGGCGCCACGGTAGCCGAGCGGTTAGAGGCGAGACCTACGAAGCTAATATGTATTGTGGTACTGGGTTCGATTCCCCGGTCTTAGGCCTTGGATTTTATTTAATGGTTAATAAAGAGAAATTTACAGTAAAGCATGTTTGCTAGTCGCCTCCGTCCTCGACAACTATTTGGGTAAAGCCCACCAGAAAAAATAATCTTCAGACAATGGTGACCTGGGAACATCACAGGCAAACAGTTGCTTAACTCCAAGCAGACCTGTTTTTTTTTTTTTAATTTTATTTTAAGGCGCATCAACTTCTGAGAACATCTGCGGTCAACTGACGCCTGTAGCCTTATTCAATGCACTGGCTGCCCCCACAGGACAGTGAATTGTAAGAAGCTTCCATGAAAATAGAAACTGTGTGCAGACAGCAGGATACAACCCGGGAATTTCTGCGTAGGAATCCTGTACTGAAACCACTAAGCTACTAATCCCTTTCCTAGTCACACTAACACACTCTTATAGACCTTCAGATTGACTAGCATCAAAAGGAAGGTCTTGGGATAGCCTAGGACTTGGTCCTACTCTATAAAACATTAGAGAAGAGAACATTTACTAATCGTAATAAGGTATACTCTGCTTGCTTACCAGCTCCTACGATTCTACTTACAAGTAATAGAAACAATAACAATAAATGCAGCTTAAATATTACAATTTAAAGCTCACCATGGTTAGGTCTCGTTTCCATACGGCGGAACAATGACCCTCACAAAGTGGGCATGGTCTTTCCAGGGAGTAACCACCACATTCGGAACAATCTAACGATACATGTTCATCGTGCCAGGATACTCCACACCTACGTGATAAAAATTATACATTAATATACACGAATTAATTAAAGGTGCAGCAGGCGAAGAATTTCTTTTAAGATAAAACAAAAGAATACTTACGTAAAACAAGAATTTAATTGCAACCTCAGCTCTTCTATAGACAGTACCGGTTCTGACGTAAAATAACCGGGTACATCGTCCAAGGAACTAACAGATGAAAAACTTTGACTCCTGTTGGTCAAACCTCCACTAGCTGGATGTACACTAGCCACGGACATTCTTCCTGCAAAGAACAGAACAGAAAACTTGGTTCAGTTAAAATGCTTTAAAATTATAGCACTATTTTTTGTTTGTATTATAGAATATTTTTAAAAAAAAGATACCAGGTGCAGTAAATGTTTTAATCATTTTTGTTGATTTAGATTGACTTTGTTTGGAAGAAATTTTGTTTTGATAAGTTTCGGCTGGTCTATTTATAGTCTTATTTAACTAATTTAATCAGAACTTTATAAAAAAAACCAATCCACTCTTTTAAATCAAGTTAACAAACGAATAAATACAAAAATTTAGACGTCGAAATACTACTTTATAATTCAATCAGACACTATAATACTTCTCTCAATCTGGTTAAAAATGACTATAATATAATTCACTGGTACAGACGGGATGTGTAGAGATGAGCTAAGTTGCAAGCAAGAAAGACACAAGCGAAAAAGGGGACAGTTGCTTGCAAGCAGCTAGGGCTATTGATCCGAGTTTGCTCCAGACAAGCCAATGGAAAATACCCAGAACCCCACTCTTAGTCTTCTAACTGCTCACCAAAAACCGGCTTCAGGCAGTTCTTTACCACTGACATTTTTTTTCTATTTATTATCGTATTGCATTATTAGTAAAGATTTTATTAATTTTAATTTTTGTCCTTAAGAAAAAAACAAAAGTCTTAAATTAAATTGATAGACAAACACAATTTGAAAATATAAATATTATTGGTGTCAGTGAACCCCACCCTTGGCTGGCTGGCGCCCAAAACGCCGGCGCCGTTTTAATTTCTACAGGGTGGGGCGATCAATGGTTTCGGTTACTTCTCAACACCTGTATACAAATTTTTAAACTTGTTTCTAACTTTAAAATTCTCAAAATTTGTAAACAGTCAAAAATTTCGAAATTAGTTGAAATAAATTTAGAGAATTATAACAGTATATAACTGAATTTAGGGTTTACTAGAAATGATTGCAAATTTAACGTTCATAGAAAAAAGGTCACATCAAATACAGTTGTTATTTAAAAAGTTATTGCAGGTAATGTTCGTTTTATTGAAATGAACAAAATTATTTGTAGAATCTTTATTATTAATCAGGAAAACTAGACTCCTTTTATTTAAAATCTATTAAATAAATTAATAAAACATAAGAAATTCAAATTGCCAAATACAGGAAATGTCACAATACATTCATGGACAGTATTTTTAAAGAAGAATAATTTTTAAATTGTTAAATGTATTTGTTGCATGTTTACAAACAAGCATTGCCCTACTTTCAGAAGTGAAAGTTAACTTATTTTTCTAAAAATTTCACTTTTATCCCTACCCTATTTCAATTTTTTTTTAAGTTTCAAGATTAAAAATCTCGTATCAGAAAATATTTAAAACAATTTTGCTTAACTTTAATAAATAGAAAACCGCAACATATTGAACAAGACAAAAATGGTTTCTTGATTTTCATGCTTTAAATCTTATCTGGAATTTCTCTTTAATTTTGGTTTAAAACAATGTTTTAGGATTATCTCTTCTCACAGAGTACATTAAGATAAAAGAATATCAAAAGATAACTTTTTTTTAAAAACAAGAAATATTTGTGGAAAAATGTCAGGTATTTAGGGCAACGCCAGGTTGTTTGCCTTCTAAACAGATGTCGCAAGTTGGACCGACCTCATTTTATTATTATTTTCTTTGTTTAATACTAATTATTTTATTCTTTGTATATCATAATTGTTTAAACTTTAATAATTACAGAAAAGAATTAATAAAAATGTAAAATACAAACCTGATTTTTCAAAAATGATGTAAAAATAATAAAATTCCAAAAATAAGGTACTAAAACTTATCACAACACTTGCACTTTAAGCGGGGGTCTGCTTAACCTCAAGAGAACTTTTTTTTTTAAAGACTTAAGCCAGTACTTGTTAGCATAAAAACTGCAAGGGACTTTTTTTCTCTTCAGTAAATAAAGTTGCACTAATTTAAAAAAAAAAGTATCTCCAAAGAAAATTTGGCCGACAAAGGGAACAACTATGTTGTAAAACTGCTATTCACCAATCTTCGACCCTCTTCAAGATAACACTTGTGACAACTAAAACATACTAAAGCCATAACAAGAGAGGGACATAGTATATATAGGTTTGAGAAAAGTGGGGGTACAGAATTTAGTAGTGGGGGTAAAAAGAGACGCGTAACTGGGGATTACCAAACAAAATGTAAAATGTCAGTTATACTTATCTTTCAGTATTATTTTAGAAGTCACCGAGGGTGCCTCGTTATATTTATTTTTTATTGGTATTCAAGTAAACAATTTTAAATAAACCGTAAAAATCTAAGCTGAATTCACCTTTTCCTCAAAAGCATAAAACCACATTAAACTGCACTAGTTTTAAAGAATGGTAATTAAAGAATCAAAAGCTATTAATTCACCCAACAGAGAAGCAAGAAGTTGACTTAGTGATTACTCAGCTTAATAAAGGAATTAGTTCAACTATACTGCATCTATTTTTAAAACATCCTCTTTAATAAACATCTAATTGCTGCTAAAATTAGCTTCTATTTCATTATTAAAAGACATGAGATAAACTATTACTGCGAATTAACACTCTAATTGCACTATTTAAAGAAATCTAGTCTTATTAAATGTTCTAATGATATACTATCAAATTAAATTTTTGGAGAAACATGTTTTAGCTTCTGAAGAAGTATTTTAAATGGGGTTTGAGTCTGTGAGTTTCTAAATTCCAAAACAAACATCGTTAAAAGCGAATTGCATTACATATCGTTTTGGGCACCATCACAACCGTATCTCTTAAACAATAACAGTTATAATTAAAAGTCGCAGAGCCTTTATTAATTTATTTTAATTGTTAATGAATCTATTCCAATTATAGCAAAATAATTAAAGAATACTAACTGATAAAAACAAATCTGATGTGAATCACTCACCCAACTTTATTTTAAACTCCCATTGTTATCTTTGAAATTTCTAGAAACTCTTCATAAATCCAATTTTCTTGAAAAGAATTTTAAAGAAAAGCGTTGGGTAATTGTTTTGAACCCTTCTCTAACCTAAATTCTCTCAACGCAATTACAACAGTTAAACTTACTGCCTTTTGTATTTATCCATTACAGCACGCATATTTATTGTATTCCTAATCGTATTCACACTTTTATCTTTAATTTAGAAGTAAAATTATCAGATTGGTGAAAGATTTCGACATCAACGAAGTTCACCACTAGCTCTACACGTGATAACTGAGTGAGGGAGGTTACATGCATGTGTGTTATTAAAAATGTTAATGAATCGCAAAACTTTTTGAAAAATAATGAAATAAAATTAATGAAACCTAGTACTATTTTTATTTTATTTTAAGTAAAAAAAACAAACGGATCAATAATCCAATTTTACAATTTACAAAAACAACAATTAATAATAATATTAATCATACAAAATAGTTTAAAGAAATTGTTGACATCTGGCTTTATTTACAAATTTTTGTATATCAGTGCCAAAGTAATCTAAGTCAAAATGTTTTTTTCCTTCCACATGATTTTCTGTCCGCATCATACGAAAGATAAAGGGAGTAAAAAACGTAATTATGGTACATCGAACGGAGAAAAATTTCGTATAGTATGTGATGAGATATTAAAAGAAATTGAAGTGTTTAAGAATTGTAAAGTTCGTGTTGTTTTACGCATTTTTATAAAAGAGGAGCCCGAATTTAAGAAGAAAACCTAGAATTATACTTATCCCATTTGTTTTGGGAAATAATTATTGTTAAATAAGATGAATATATTAGGCTTTGTGACCGTAAATTATTAAGCTAAGGATTCAAGATTGGCGAGGAATCGGTCAAATAAAAAACAACTCGTCTTTTTGCCAACGTTTCGACAAATATAATGTAGTAACTATAAATAGGTACAGAAACTGTAACTCAACCAACCCGCATATCCAGGCCCTGAAGAAGACAATATATTTGTCGAAACGTTGGCCAAAAGACGAGTTGTTTTTTATTTGACCGATTCCTCGCCAATCTTGAATCCTTAGTTAAATAAGATATTGATATGTGATTCTTATATTGTAATTTAACAAATGAGTAAATAAGTAAAATCTTAAAAAGGAAACTTTAAAACAGTAAAAAACATGCTACCTGTATATTCTTGTTTTTTTTTTTGTGAGGTTGGCTCTCCTGTGCATGTATATTTGGTAAGGAATGACTTTTAAAGATTGTATCCGAATTATAGTTAATTTTGTCGTTCATAACCTTCTGGTGATAGGCTTTCTTTATTGTAAATATTTTTTTTTTGGCATTGGCTGTCGCCATACAGCCAGCATCGTCTAGGTGCTTATCACTAGAATATCACTCACTCTCCATTCTTACTCGTACTTATAAATACATTCGCTTCGCACATTCATCCCTCTACTATATACAACTATTTACATACAACTAATGGATGGATCAGTACTCTATATTCCTGCCATCCTTATAGCTTAACCGAAATTAAAATCACGTAATCCTTCTCTAATCATTTTCTTCCATTCATTCTATAACTTTTAAATACATTCATATTTCATTGCTAGCTCTGCTATAGACTTAAGCACATATATGTTGGTGGAGAATATTATGTCTTCGTAGCGAAATGGTGCATCTAAATTTCTATTCTTTCCGAAATGTTCATATGTCTTCCTTTCCTTCTTAGAGGGTCACAGTGCAATTGAATTGTTTTTATCATCTGTTGGGTGACTTTGTTTGATAAGGTGATAAGTTGAGTCCGTTTTGTTGGATTTTGTACGAGTGTACATGTTCTCAATCTATTTTTTATTCTTTTTTGTGAGAGAGGGTAAATAATTTAATAAAATCGTTTAATTAGCTGTGGGAAATATCGACTCTTGAGGCCACTAAAGAACATACACCAAATTTTGCGAAATACAGCCTTAAGATAAGAATTCTTAGTTTTTTAATTATTATAAATTTGAGAACATCCTTGCATTCAGTCAGCATTAAGAGTAGATCCTCTTTAAGCAGATACACATTGCTTATTTCTAATAATATTGCAATAAAACTATTCAATAAATGTTAAATAGCGAATTACAAAAATTAGATAGATTTTAGTAATCGTTACAAACTCCAATAATCATTATATTAAGTGTTCAGTTATCGACTGTAATATCTTATTTATCTGCCACTTTTGGAGCAACCTTTCGACTTCTAGAAGCGAGATGTTAGAGTTGCTTGAAGAGTGTGTGTCCTTCGAGGGCACCTACAGAAGGTCTAATAAGTGGCCAAGTTTCATTGCTCTCCGTCCAGAGGTAGTGAGTCAGGGAAAATCTTTAACTAACGTTCCTCCTAATTTTGAAGCTCCTAATGAAGGAGAGAAAGAATTAATCCCAAATTTTCCACTTAAATCACTTTCTAGATTATAAGAAAGTCTGATCGATCAATTAAATTTATAAATGACAGTAAATTAATTAAAAGTCTTATCTTAATATTGTAATGTGAACACGTGTGCTCAAAGTTAGAAATTTATTTTCAAGAAATTATTTCATTTTCTGAATTAAAATGTAAGAAAATTTATGCACTTTCAAAGATTGGGCAGAATAATGGAACGGTTCTTAATAGAGAAGTGATTAGCTATGAGGTTAGCGTACACGGATTTTCACGCGGTGATCCCCGGGTTCGAATCCAGCTGCTGTGACTTTTAAATTTTCTCTACCTAGGACGCTTCTTACAGCTCACTGTCCGGTGATGGACAGTGTTGTCTGTAACGAGGGAACACTGATCAAAGGACCATCAGTACACCAGAAAAAAAACTCCAGGCACCAATAACCTCAAATGTTGACGCGCCTTAAATAATTTTTTAAAAAAAATTAAAAGGTAGTGAAACAGTTCTCAGTAATGGTGAGCAAATTCCTTGATCCTCCTTAGGTAGTCCATTGTTCTGGAGAATAATTAAGGACAAGAATTTTTTTCTAATTAAGGGATCAGAAGATTTAAAGATGGTAGATTATTACGATGCCCAATAATAATCTAAGTTAGCTACCATACTATACTTTAGTACTGCAATGCTTCTAACCGAATTAATTGCAGTCTATGTTTTACTCTTCTTATACAGATCAAGACCGACCTTCAGCAACAAATTAATGTAAGTTTTGTATGTAAATAAAGCCTTATATAATAATCAACAATTTATTCGCTAGCAAAAATGATTTTATTGTACATAAATATTATAGTATTATAATAATAATAATAAAATTACAGTTATTTATTTTGAAATATGTTCTTTTAATTATTTCATCCCTATCCAATGATGTAACACAGACCTCAACAATTCTCTTTTGGAGAAAGATATGTTTAATGAGAATAATTAATGACTTAACAATTAATTATTTTAATACTGTAAAGAACTATAACCTCTTAAATATTACATTTCAATATATAACAGAAATTAAGATAATTTATTTTAAACAAAACTCTCACTAAAATATACTAAATACTCTTTATAAGCAAATAATGAAAGTCCGAAAAAAAATTTGTAGCACATAAGGAAGGTTTAAACAAACTTAAAATAGCGACAACGGGATATCCAGAATTAAAATGTGGCACACCTGTAGGGATCTCAGTATATATTCCCCCAATGCCAATCTTAATTGTGGGCAGCAACGTCATTTCAAGGATAAAGTACATAACAAAATAAAAACCAGAGAGTATGATAATTATTAACTATTATATAATAATTTTTTGCCCACTATTATTGTAACAGGATATTCCATATTTCTATATTTATAATTATTCCCAAATAAACCCGACGGGAATAAGACGTAATAAATTTTCAGTTTCTGTCTTTCAATAATATATAATATTTTTATTTTTTTGGATAAAGATTCGATTAACTAACTTAAATTGCAAGAAAATTATGTCCTAGAATCAGGATTCTTTTATTGAGAAATCTTTAAGGAAAATTCTGACATTAAAGGAAGTCTATCAGGAGTTTCCTTATTGTAAAGGCAAAAATGGAGAAAACTGTCATGAACACAGATGATTTACACTTATAACTATTTTAAAAGGTTCTATCTCAAAAATTACGAAAATTTAAGTATATTAATTCAATTTTTACCAAAATAATACATTTTAATTTTGTTAGCGTTAATTAAACTGAAATGTAACCTTTACAAGGACGCCTGATTAACCTCTCCCAGAGAATGATCCAGTAAAGAAAAGTTTCGCTAATGTAAAGTTATATAAATCCACATGGATTTTGTAATGTATAGTACTCGTATAAGAGGTTTACAGGAAAAACTAACAAAAGAAAAATGAGAACAATTCAGAAAAAAATGGTACTTTTAAGGAAATCTACCCAATTCACAAAAGTAAAGTAGTACGTATCGTAAAGTATTGCCTATTTTTTAAGGCGGCCTTTAACTTCCAACTACCAAATCAGGTGTCTTGGACAGAGGCGACTAACAAACATACTCCACTACAAAGTACTCAAATTAAACATTAAATAAAATCCAAGGTCTACGCCGGGAATCGAAACCACTAACTAACAATACATATTAGCTTTGCAGGTCTCGCCTTTAACCGCTCGGCTATCGTAGTGCCTTACCCATTCCAAAAAGTATTCTTAATTTAATTTCTAAGGAACACTTTGGAAATAAAAAAAAGGTGTAAATCTACAATCTCATTATTAGTACACTAAGAACAAAGAATCGAAGGAGTTGTTTTCGAGTAAACTCTCAAAGAAAGACAATAAAATGACACTTTTGATTTTCTGAAAGCGATTCCTCAGCTAAATAAAAAGAATCTACTTGTACAAGCGGTAAAACCTTACGATACTGAAATGATCTTTGGGAAAATGAGAATGATCTAGCCATATAATTAATCTCACAGGGTATATAAGTTTACCAAGTAAGATTATGTAAGCAAACCAGCCATATTCTTTGAAGGATCCCAGTATTTCTATTAGAATATTAACTAACAACATATTCACTAACGTTCAAATAAATAAGCTTTCATCCAATAGTAAGCTACTCAGACAATGAGAAGTTTCTATTTTTGGGCACTCACTACTACCAACTGTTCTTACTTTATTTCCCCGGATGTTCAACAAGGAATGACACAAACTTAGTCGATCAAGTAAACCATGTGTACGCCTCTAGAAAGACGTGGTTTTGTCTTTGTTTCATCATCATTCTAAATCGTCCTTGTAACGCGAAATGTAAGAATTCTTTTCCTCAACAAATAATAGATATAAACCTTTATTTCGCCGAATCAATTAGTATACTTGATTTTTCCGTTTGTAGAGAAAAATTTGATCATTTATTTCCTTATAAAAGTCTTCCTTATAACAAATTTGGACTGATAAAATTGCTTAATTTTACAGATTTTTTTGCAAAATAAAAATGAACTAGTGAATATGAAATAAGTGATAAGTTGCTTTACATAAAATTTTATCTTATCTTTATTGAATTACTCGTCAAATCTTTTGGCCTAACTGCAAAAAAATCTTATAAAATTGTACCACAAAAATATACATCTAATTCTTCTTTACAGTCTCTTAAACTTCTACCAATTATTGGAATTTAAAAAAAAATACATTTATGAGATCTCTTAAAGATTGTAGCTTTTCCTGACAGTATTTTTTGGTACAGGAAATACAGTTCTTTAAGTAAGATGTTCCTACAGGACTGGAATCAGGGAATTCCGTGAGGTAAATCAATGCCACAGCTAATTCCTTTCCCTAGGCTTTAGCTGAGCCTTACGCGGTTTGATTCTAGGTTTGAGTCCTGTTTGCCGTCAGATTTCTTACACTTCAATCTCTTATATTCTTTTGCAAGATACTCAGGTTTCTTTTAGCTGATACTTTGAACGTTTCTATCCTTGGGTTTTCTCCTCTACTGCCTGTAGACCTCCCCGTTAACATTAACAAATCGAGCCCCCCCAGCGTCATCTATTAAATAAAAGAGTTTTGGCTCTTTCTTGGAGAGCGTTCCTATGTGCAGATGACCAGCGCAAATATTCCAGTTCTGATATCCAGTACAGCGATTTTCCTATCCAAAAGTTGGGCTGTCCTTCAAACTCAAAAGTTCCCTTTTTTTAAGGGCAAAAAAGAGCCTATAAACTATCAAAGATAAAGTGTTTGCACTTAGAATGCACTTGTAACAATAATCAGATTTCAATGTGATTTAATGATTGTAACAAGTGTTTTTTTTTAAAATATCTAATTAAAATTCTGAGCTTTTTTTCTCTAGAACTAATGAAAGAGCTGCTTATCACATTTCAATGATTAGGCGATAAGACAAACTTTCAGTAGCTTATCTGAAAGGAAATACGTTTACCATTAATATAGTAACGACACTTAATTACGTCTGAGGAATGTTAATTAGAAGAGGAAAGACTAGCGTGTCGGTATGCAGCCTTCAGACTAGAAACATTATCCAAGACAACAAAGCGATAAGTACGTCCAGGTTTAGTGTTGGTTACCTCGACATAAAAATCCTGTATTATATTAGGTTTATCTCGGAGCTTAAATTTATTTACTTTACCATAATGTTCATACATTTACAACGAACAGGAAATAAGACTTCTTGTATTAACATTATGTTCAACTTATAAAGTTCTACCTGCTATTCATTATACCAGAAACGGAAATTGTTATACATAATTACAATACTTAGATTATTAAAGTTCTTTTTGAATAACAAAACCCTAAATGATCTCAGCATCTAAACTGAACATTGTGCCCTATCTTTTACGAGGGTCGTTTGAAAAGTCCGTGCAAAAATAAAAACTACTTAATTTTTTGGGGTAAACCTTTTTTATTTTTCAACATAGTCTCCTTTTAGGCTTATACACTTCGTCCAACGCTACTCTATCCCTTCCGAATAATAGGATTTGTCCAAGTCTGAAAAATAGCCATTCGTTTCAGCAATCACCTCCTCGTTTGAATAAATTCTTTTTCCCGCCAGCCATTTCTTCATATTGGGGAAAAAATAGTAGTCCGAGGGAGCCAAGTCTGGAGAATAGGGGGGATGTGAAACGAGTTGGAACCCTATTTCCATTATTTTTGCGACCACAACTGCTGAGGTGTGAGCTGGTGCGTTGTCGTGATGGAAAAGGACTTTTTTGTGGGCCAATCGTGGGCGTTTTTCTTGCAGCTCGGTTTTCAAACGGTCCAATAACGATGAATAATATGCACCTGTAATAGTTTTACCCTTTTCCAGATAGTCTATGAGGATTATTCCTTGCGAATCCCAAAAGACAGTCGCCATAATCTTTCCGGCCGAAGGAACGGTCTTCGCCTTTTTTGGCGCAGATTCCCCCTTGGTAACCCATTGTTTAGATTGTTCTTTGGTCTCAGAAGTGTAGTGATGTATCCATGTTTCATCCACAGTGACGAAACGACGCTTAAAGTCCTGCGGATTCTTCTGGAACAGCTGCAAACCGTCCTTGCAACACTTCACACGATTTCGTTTTTGGTCAAGCGTGAGCAATCGCGGCACCCATCTTGCGGATAGCTTTGTCATGTCCAAATGTTGATGCAAAATATTATGTACCCGTTCATTCGAGATGCCCACAGCACTAGCAATCTCCGCACCTTCACTCTTCTGTCATCCATCACCATATTATGGATTTTATCAATGATTACTGGAGTAGTAACCTCAACAGGGCGTCCAGAACGTTCAGCGTCACTTGTGCCCATATGGCCACTCCGAAAATTTTGAAACCACTTATAACTTGTTCTAATCGAAGGTGCAGAGTCACCATAATGTTTATCAAGCTTCTCTTTAGTCTCCTCAGGCGTTTTGCCTTTCATAAAGTAGTGTTTAATCAACACACGAAATTCTTTTTCGTCCATTTTTTGAAAATCACTCGACTTCCTCGATTCAAACGAATGCCAAACACAAAGAAATAGACCGATCTGGCTAAAACTTGGTGTGTGTTCTTCCAAGAGATGCTACTAACTAAACATAACCTCGATACGCGCCAGTGGTGCTATCTCTCTGACTTTGCACGGACTTTTCAAACGACTCTCGTATATACAGGATGTTCATTTTTATTTTTTTACCAATTCCATGATCCGTCACCATATCCTCAGATACAGAGAGCAGTTGATAACCTCCTGGCTAATCTGGCTTGCGAGCCAGAGGAGGCACCTTTGAAGGCACAGTTGAAGGCACTTTACAAGTTGAGTAAAGTGCATTATTTGATAAATTAAGGAATAAGTTTGATCCTTTACATGAAAGATATTGAACATTTAAATATGTGGCAGGTGGTTTCCAATTTTTTTGGTAATTAAACGCAACTCTCCCAAAATTTTAGCTATTTTGTGTACGCTTGAGAACATCTAAAGCTTGAGAACATTTGATTTTACTTAGAAAAATCACTCGGAAAACGACTTTTTTCCCGATATTAAGAAAAATACTAGCTTTACTGCCTTGGAAACATTTTTAGTAGAAAGGGGATGAAAAAATACATAAAAATGACCTATCGCGTGCTCTTCTTCCTCTTTGATGACAAGTTAAAAAATTGAAATATGATTAATAAATACCAGATTTTGAAATGGCCTAGCACCTTTAATTTTTAAAGATATCGAATAGCGGTTTCCGGTTTCTTTCATAACTTTTTATACTCTTTAAAACTGTGTATATGAAAATGGGGGTCAACTGCGTATGCGAGCAGGAATCTAAAATCAAGTCACATATTCTGAAACTAGAGTTGACGGGTAACAAATTTTTCCTCTACCATTTTTTAGCTCAGATCAACCGTTTAAGCATGAAATGCATTTGAGCCGTCTTAAAATGAACACCCTGTATAACATTAAACAGGAATAAATAAGTAAAAGTCAGAAATAAAACAAAATTGAACTCTTTATTAATTTTTTTGCTTAGTTTATTCAGAGAAAGGATCTTTATCATGCTTTTTTTGGTGGCCATACTCTTCACAAAAATCGATTTAAAGAAGGGTCTCTTAAAACTAGAAGCTTTTCTCAAAATACGGTTTCACATTGAAGAAGTCAACAGGCGATAAGTAAAAGAGTTTGAACCTTGAGATGCACAGTAAAAGAAGTTTTTTGTCTCTTAAATTAAACATCCCAACTATAATTTCATTTTAAGTAAATTTAAAAAAAATTAATTTAATCAATAAAACAGAGCCACTCTAGTGATGTGCAAACAATTGTTAATTTAGTATCGCTGAATCACAAAATTAAAAAAAAACAAAAACCGAGATATCCAATTCAAATATAATAGAAATTAAAATTTTTCTTTCAATCAAAGTCTCTGTAATTAACAATCGACAATCGATTCTTATATAACCTCTCTACAGGTTACACAATAAAATATGACAAATGCCTAAATATTTTTATTAAATTCAGTGTTAAATTGGATTAACTTTTTCATGTTAATTGTTTAGTTTTACATAATTACATGGTAATTAAGGTTAAGCTTATAATCATAATAATAATTTAAAAAAAAAAAAATGTCTTTTAAAACAAACAATAGCATAACATCATCATAACCTGATATTACGGTCCTTCTAAAATAGCATTTATCTGGCAGAAAACTCAACCAGCTGAACAACCCTAGCTAGCGAATTTTATCTTCTTTAGAAGGTTTTTTTAAAGGAGAAGTTAGTAAAATTCAAGGGGATAATTCTAGAAGAAATTATAAAGGATAACTATCGTGAAAAGCAGACTGAAATGTCCACTACGAGTTGAGCAAGCACCTCACGGTAGTAATGTTGATTAATTATATTTCGGTATTATCATCCGTTTTGAACGTGGAAGGAAGCCCCGGGCGGTCATCATCCCCGACGTCTTCACGACCATCATGGTAAACGCTTGAACCACTCAAAAACTTGCGCACGTGATAAACATTCATCGCCATAAACTTCTTTTAATAAAAGATAAGTTTCAGTAGCGGTTTTACCAAGTTTCATGTGAAATTTCACGACAATTCGTTGCTCTACTACATGTGTAGTATCATGTTTTCGGCAAAACGAAACTAACACCTCTTACACAAACGACGGTTCCGATCAGACAGATTTCTCTACAAACGCATGTGAGACGCTGCACTCGAAAGACAAGGCTTTACGCTGCACAGCTGTCGATCGTTAGGATTTGGTGCATGCATAGTTCTTCTGTAGTAGCATCAGTCTCCTTATTTAATAGCCACACCTCGTTTTTTAAACATTATGTCAGAAGTATTTAAGATATATTATAAGATAGATTTGTAGAGAGAATGCTGTTAACTCAAAACTCATTTCTCCTAGATATGGATGTCAAAGTTATGACAATTACCAATGCCTGAGTTGGAAACTGCATAATTCTCATAGGAGGCATTGGACTAGCTCCTTCTTCCGAGATCTTGGCATACCTAAGAGCAACCCCGCCTAACAACGCGAACACTCATTTTTTCCTTGACACCTGTTACTAACTGAATGTGGGAAGAGTGAATGGAACTACGTCTGGTAGCTGCCAGGAGCGCCTAGTTATCTGGATCTACCCATTTCCAGTAACAGGGTAACCAAATGGTGGCAGAATGATGTAGGTTTTGTCAGGGAAGGCTCACGAGAAGTTTCCATGAATGCAAGGCATAAGCAGAGTGATTTATACAGTGTATTTGTATTTAATTAATTTTTGAATAAAATTAATAATGTATTCAGTACAAGGACACAGAATTCAGTTCACAATGTTACAACTTGCACTACATTCTTCTAGTTATTAAAAACTTGTAATTTAACCTGAACATCGAGGGGAACAGATTGAGCTCTACCCACGAGAAAAGCTAAAGGCTAAATAAGATGAGTGCAGGCAAAAGAAAACAAAGCCTAGACGAAGCACAGCTCTCGATTCACGCGGAATCAAGTAAGAACCAACCATAAAAATTAGATCCATTTGAAAGAAGTAAGCTTTCAAAAAGCAATAACTTAATGAACCCAAAGTTATTAGAGATACCTTACTTCAATAAACTAGTTCAACAATTAAACTTTTTACTAATCATACAGGAAATAAAAAGTGAATTGATTAAATAAAAGCGATTTGCATATCAGCTTCTTGTCAATCTTCTAAACAAATCAAAAAATGGCTCCTCTCTAAAGGAAGTAATTTCGTCCATGATTCTTAAATCTAATGATACGAGAGATGTGACAGCAAGAAACAATTAATTATCCAAGGAGAAACATCTCTTTTATACCAAAATTAGTAAATAAATGTATCAGATGAGTGACTAGGCAATAATGTCAGGCACTGTTTGAAGGGTAACCATTCGAGAAGGTTACAATTGCCACTGCCTACAAATTTCATTAAGTACTTCACAATGTTTTTGTTGATTATTTTTTTAATTTTACGGTTAAGTCGTCTTACTTTTAGTAGATGATGTACATTTAAAGAGGTTGGAGCTAAATTTAAATAAACTGAGATAACAGTTTTCATAAAATATTTAAATTCGATATAAATCTAAAAGTTCAAGAAAAAGGTTACGCTTTTCCGGAAGGAATTTGTTAATATATTTTAATTAATTTATAAAGAGAAAGTTAATTTGAATTACTCAGAATTTCTCTCAGCTGATAGGCTTTTGAATATGATTCAGACAAGAGGGTTTTAAGGAATCGTTCGCTTGGAAATAATTCTAAGAAATTATTATTATTCAAGATAAATTATATGATAGATTTGTAGAGAGAATGCTGTTAACTCAAAACCCATTGCTCCTAGATATGGATGTCAAAGTTGTGACAATTACCAATGCCTAAGCTGGAAGCTATATAATTCTCATAGGAGGCACTAGGCTAGCTACTTCTACCGGGATCTTGGCATACCTACGAGTAACCCTCTTTTTTTTGCGAAAGAAAATGGCTTTAAAAATACTCGTCACTACACGTACACCTATATCTAGTAACCCACTAGACAATAGTCTAGAATCAATAGTCTTAGAATCAGAAGTTATGGAATGTGCAAACATTTTTTTTATGAATTTATGGATATCGAAATAATCAAAGGTTAAAGGTGCTTGGTGTCATTTTCTCGACACTGACAGCCATCGGACAGTGATCTATCTTACAGTGTCCATCTCTGGACAGTGTCCTGTAAGAAGCTCCTTCCAAGAGTCGTCAGCTGGACGGGAATCTGGGTTCTCTTACTAAATCTCTGAAATTGGCCAAAATCTTTTGTCAAATTGTAAATTTCAAGAAAACTACAAAAAAAGAAAAATCTCAACGATTGTTATTAAAAGCAAAATTTGGAAAAAAAGATTCGGATGGAAACTATTAATTTAACTAAAAAATAAAATTTTCTTTAACAAAGAATAAGATTTCCCAAGATTTGAATTGGCACAAGATTGCCACCAATAATATGGCTTCCAATAAAAGAGTTCACTTTGGTGCAAATTCTAGTATTGAGGAATATTAGTGAGAGATGTTTAACGACTTGAACAAGAAATCTACTGGATTTACAAGCAATAAGGTTTGCTCTAATCGAACTGAATTTAATTGAATTAAAAAAAAACGTTGTAATAACTATTTACCTACACGCTAATAAAATATATTAATTTACCAGAGAAAATAATTCTCCACAAAATACATATAATTTAAAAACGATGGTCAAAAGGTATGTGTCTACAGTAGTCTTGTATAAACTGCTTAAGGCACAATGACAACGAAAACTTACAAAGGAAGGATATAATGGCTTGGGAATTCCAATTTTTATTATACAATAAAAACAATTATGAGAAATTCAACACCTAATATTCTTGAGTTGGATAATTTAAAATTACAAACAATTAAAAAGTTATAAATAAATTAGCAGTAATTAAAACTATCCGGTAGGAGAGATGTATAAGGGTTGATCGCCCATAAACTGCACGAAAAAGGGTTTAAGTATAAGGGCTGATTAAACGAGAAAAGGGTGCACAAATCAGTAAGCTTGAGAAGTTTAAACTTCATCATTAAAACATCATCATTTAAGTAATTTTACTGCATTACACAGTTTCATTAATATTTTTTAGAAATTATTAGATGTCATAGACTTCCCTCCACCAAAAGTACCCTTAATCGAATTATTACAGAAAAATGTTACCTATAAAAGTTATAGAACTATTTGTGAGCTATAATTATACCAAGTTTCAAGAAAATCGGATAAGCGGTTTTTCCAAAAAAGTTAAAAAAGTGGAAAATCTATTCAGTAAAGTGGTACTTTCGGTGCACCTATTTTGACCAAAAATTTATTGTCGCTTCCACTGGTGGCACTTGAATGAAATATCAAGTTTGAAGTTTCTGCGATTATCCGTTCCTGAGATATAGAGGATAAACTCACTAAATAGCAGTAAATTAAGCACAAACCTATGGCATCAAAGACCGATGGGTTAGACAGGGCAAAATTCCAGGAATTACTGGATCTCTAACCCAACTAGCCTTAGCGCCGTCTTTTAAACATCACTTCTCTTTCTCTTTAAACTCTAACAAACCGAAGGCGTTCGGTTATTGTCGGCAACTTTCGGCCCAGTTGAATTTTAACTTCTTTTTTTTTTCCAATTTAATATTTGACATCTAATATGCACACTCACACGACTTTTTTCGCTTCTATCTCTAAAAAGCCGAATGCGATCGGTTTTCGTCGACAATTTCCGGCTCAGTTAACCATGATTATTAATTTTATTTCCAATTTAATGTTTAACATCAATATGAGGGAAGGGATTAGCTATGAGGTTAGCATACTGGACTCCCACGCGGAGGTCCCGGGTTCGAATCCAGCAGCTGACCCTTAGATTTTCTCTTCCTAGGAGCTTCTTACAGCTCACTGTCCGGTGATGGACAGTGTTGTCTGTAACGAGAGAACACTGTCCGGAGGCCGGCAGTGCACTGGAAAAAGCTCCGGGCGCTAATGACCTCAGATGTTGATGCGCCCAAAAAAAAAAAAAAACATCAATATGCACACTCACACGATTTTTTTTTCGCTTCTATCTCTATCAAGCCGAATGCGATCGGTTTTCGTCGACAACTTTCGGCTCAGTTGAATTTTAACTTTTTTTTTCCAATTTAATATTTAACATCTAATACGCACACTCACACCACTTTTTTTTCGCTTCTATCTCTAAAAAGCCGAATGCGATCGGTTTTCGTCGACAATTTTCGGCTCAGTTAACCATGATTATTAATTTTATTTCCAATTTAATATTTAACATCAATATGCACACTCACACGACTTTTTTTCGCTTCTATCTCTATCAAGCCGAATGCGATCGGTTTTCGTCGACAATTTTCGGCTCAGTTAACCATGATTATTAATTTTATTTCCAATTTAATATTTAACATCAATATGCACACTCACACGACTTTTTTTTCGCTTCTATCTCTATCAAGTCGAATGCGATCGGTTTTCGTCGACAATTTTCGGCTCAGTTAACCATGATTATTAATTTTATTTCAAATTTAATATCAATATGCACACTCACATGACTTTTTCTTACCACTATCGATGTAGTTGAGTTTTCTTGATTTTATTTTATTATTATTGATATTATTATAGGTTATTTTGATTGCTATCTTTCTGTTAGATCCCTGTACAGCAACCTGAACTGAATAAGTTTAAGCTGCTTGCAATGTTTTGCTTTTAGGCTAAAATAGCATAAACCTACATTTTCCAAAATTCTATTTCCAAATTCCGTGTTCATAAAAATTTGTATTTCCAGTGGAAAATTTACAAGATCGCACATCCCCATGTAAGATTCAGTAAAATCTGTGTTTGCTAAGTAAAAGCTATGTCCCTCAGGATGGACAACACAAAGCTAGAAAACCTTGCCCATATCGAATCAATCAATCACAGCTTCAGGAAATCATGGCGAATTAAAGTAACAAAATTTGGTGCCACCGTATTAAATGGTGATTTATAACAATTGTTATTGTTAATTTTTATTAGACGGAAATGAACCAGTGTTGCTGCAACAAGGAAACAATTTGCCATTTCAGCACTGTCTTGATGACGAAATGGTTATTGTTAATGTAAACTCAATTAGGAATAATTTACTATGAGAGCTATCAACAGATTAATGCCTAAATGGTCTTATTAACGCGAGTTAGGAGAACAGTCAATTTAGTGAAATATTTTGGCATGCAGTGTTTGAAATTTTCTGTACAACCCAAAATAATTTCATTCCAATATCAGATAAAATGAATCAAAATATAAAATTATATACATGGTTTTCCTTTTTTTAAATAGTAATTTATAAAATAAAAATTTGGTTAAAATGGTTTTTTTTCAGAATGACATTGAGTTTCCAATGAGATTAAACATTAAATTTTGCATTTTCTGCATACTTTTTTGCATTTTTTTTAAAATTTAAGGCGCGTCAACATCTAAAAACATATACATTTTTAAATATATTCCCTGCTCAATGTCTACTGGCCACAGAAATGGATTTCTGGAGACAGACTTCCAGACTGGAAAGAGTAAAGAATGTACTGATTAGGACAGTGATGGACGTTAAAAAATTATAAATAGGAAGAAGTAGGGCTAAAAGAAAAGCCTTCTGGTCATCTAAAGAGAATGAAAGATCACCAAAGGAAGTTATAATTGGAAAATAGAGCTGCAGAAGAGGTCGCATGATGGGCTAAAGGAGAGACCATGACCTTCAGGAGAATTCTAGCCTTGAAAACAGAGGTTTGGAGAAAAGTTAAATCAATGAAAATGAGGTCGAGGAAACCCATTGAACAATGGAAAAATCTATTTCCGGAAGTGACAGTTTTACCACAAAATTTGTCCACAAAAAAATTTAAAAAAATGGTAGACAAATAAAACTGTTGACGTAAATCCCCAAAACACGTGACCCAAAGGAAATGAACGATTTAACTTCAATATGGTAAAAACAAAAGCTAAATACATTTATAAATGTAATTTATATCTTTTGCATTTAGAGTTGCAATAAAAGGTAAAGTTGTTATTACGTAACCTAGTTTAGACGTAACATATTATTGCGAAATAAGTGTTTACTGCAAAGTATTATAGTCAAAACAATATCAACTTCTGAAATGTATTTCAATAAATAGAACAGCTTCTATTGTCATTTGCTAAAACAAACATAAACGTTCTATGTTATACGAGTGTTGTTATTATTATTATTCTAGTGGCTAAGTTAAAAATAGTAACCAATCAGAGAGCACTATTTCTGGATAAATATCTAGGACGCGCATAGATCGATATATATATACATTTGTTTTCTTTGTATCGCTATATACTACGTAGATAAGTAATAATTCAGGAGTGATGCTAAAAGGCGAAATTATAAGCACTTTAAAAAGATTTTTTTTTTGTAGTTTCTCTTACGTGGTAGTAACTTAGCGAAGGTTATTCTGCCAGGGTAGGTTGCAACAAGAGAATCTTCAATTTTTAATCAGTTAAACTGCTAGGAACACCTTCGAAATCGGATTTAACTATACAGGGTGAACCAGTAAGTATTGTCCATAGGCCTACTGTGTGTAGTACATCTAAAGTGGAGTTCAATGGCGTATTGGCCAACTTCATATTTTCCACTATTCTTGAGTGACGTCACTTTAATTTTTTTTTCTAAAATCATTAAATTTTTCGCAGTAAAAATGTTATTACTCAGAAAGTTTTAGTCCGAACTCGATTCTGATTACACGGTTAGATGATGGAAAAATAAAAGTAATCGAAATTTTCAAGAAAACTCATTCGGCCCTTACGTGATCATTATCCGACCTACGAGGGTCGTTTGAAAAGTCCGTGCAAAGTCAGAGAGATAGCACTACTGGCGCGTATCGAGGTTATGTTTAGTTAGTAGCATCTCTTGGAAGAACACACATCAAGTTTCAGCCAGATCGGTCTATTTCTTTGTGTTTGGCATTCGTTTGAATCGAGGAAGTCGAGTGATTTTCAAATCGTGTGTTGCAAGGACGGTTTGCAGCTGATCCAGAAGAATCCGCTGGACTTTAAGCGTCGTTTCGTCACTGTGGATGAAACATGGATACATCACTACACTTCTGAGACCAAAGAACAATCTAAACAATGGGTTACCAAGGGGGAATCTGCGCCAAAAAAGGCGAAGACCGTTCCTTCGACTGTCTTTTGGGATTCGCAAGGAATAATCCTCATAGACTATCTGGAAAAGGGTAAAACTATTACAGGTGCATATTATTCATCGTTATTGGACCGTTTGAAAACCGAGCTGCAAGAAAAACGCCCACGATTGGCCCACAAAAAAGTCCTTTCCCATCACGACAACGCACCAGCTCACACCTCAGCAGTTGTGGTCGCAAAATTAATGGAAATAGGGTTCCAACTCGTTTCACATCCCCCCCTATTCTCCAGACTTGGCTCCCTCGGTCTACGATTTGTTCCCCAATATGAAGAAATGGCTGGCGGGAAAAAGATTTTATTCAAACGAGTAGGTGATTGCAGAAACGAATGGCTATTTTTCAGACTTGGACAAATCCTATTATTCGGAAGGGATCAAGAAACTAGAGCAGCGAAGTGTATAAGCCTAAAAGGAGACTATGTTGAAAAATAAAAAAGGTTTACCCCAAAAAATTAAGTAGTTTTTATTTTTGCACGGACTTTTCAAACGACCCTCGTAGGTGCTGCCACTTTTTATAAAAGTTTCCTTGTTTAATGGGCTTTCAAACGGTATATCATTTTCCGGGATTCCTTTTATCTTTGTATGAGAAATTACGTTTGTTTTACAAGAAAACGTGTTCACAAGCACTCCAACAGTGTTAGTTATCAAGTTTTTAATTCATTGAAAACTCCAGATGGACCAGTAGTCAATTTTTAAAGGAGGCTGTCTTAATATAAGGAATTCAAAGGTTACAAATTGCACTTCAAAAAAAAAAAAGGTTAAGGTTTATTCACATTCTTTTCTTTTTCAACAGTGTAGTTGTGTGTGAAATTGTAATTTGGAGTAAATTCAAACTATATGAATTTTTGTTTAGGGAATCCACAGTTCAGGAGGCTCTAGGCAATCCTACAAGCTCATAATTAAAAATTATTATTATTTTATCAAAGCTGCAATATAGGTAGCTATAAAAGACCAATAAATACTATAGAATTCTCTAACTATAAAAACTAAAGAACTATAGTTCTTTCATCGACAAGTATTTCGGATAGGCTCAGCCTTGGAGTCCTGAGAGGGAGGTTGAGTCATAATACGTAAATATAAGTTTTCACTCAAAAAACAAAACAAAAAACACGTTCTGGGAATCACTGAATGGTTGTAGTGTCTATAGTTGGATAGATTGTTTAGAGTATTTATACTCCCAAAAGCGAATTATAAACGACGATAGAAAATTCAATTCCAGTTGGTTGGAAACATCTGTTTGAATTTGATAAAACGGCTGGTTGAAATTTATATTGTGGGAATACAAAGCAGTGTAATACACGGCAAGGCCACAGGAAGTTACCACATACATACACCCAATCGGACTGTCAGACACAAAATATGGAAACATCTAATAATAATTGAATGCAAGAAAATGGATCCGATTTACTATTATTATTCTAGTAACCAAGAAACAGGAACTCGGACAGGAAGTCCAACTTCTACTGTGATTCGTAGTGCTGGATAACATCGTTGATTTTATCCATCCAGTTTCGGATTTACACCTAGCATACGTGGTTGATTGATTATTTTAGGTGTAAAGAGACTCTACTGCAACGTTTTATAAATTACAAGTGCAAATAAGTAGAAAAATGCTGAATATCTGGCCAAGTAAACGCCTGAACTGTCTGTGAGAAGCGTCATTCGAGTAATTCGTCACCGTAATTGGAGAAAACTCGCTCTTGTAGAAGATTAAGAACGGTGGTAATTTCTACGTGCCTTCTAAATCTAAGTTCCCAGTCAGTATCCGGTATCTCCTAACAGGGTTTCCTAATGAACTCCTTTTTGGCCGAAAGACCTATGGAGCGTAGGCCACAAATCTAGACCCTATCGCTGAAGAGTACCATTTAAAGCTAGACTGTATACCTTCTGACTACTAGAAGGTGATAATTCAACTTGAAAGTCTTAAGGGTAGGAACGACGGCGTTCTTTTGATTTTGATTTGTTTTTTAATCATTTATTTAGTTACAATCAAGGCATTTTGCGTTATAAGCAACAATGATAACAATAAATAACATTCACATATATCAGAGTGGAGAAGTTACCCAGCGGTAACACTCCAAAAACATTCTACATTCTACTGACTCTCTTCATCAGAGAGGAGATCGCGAGGCCACTGTCTTTTAAGACGTCTAGAAGTGTTGTCTGGAAATGTTCTAGAAGTTAGATGTTGTACAAGTGGATTGTGATGAGATTGAATGTAAAGGTGGAATTTTCCGTAACGTGTTTTCAGCAACTTGTGTGACGAAAGGAATGTTCCAAGTCTATGTGAATGGTTTGATTGGTGACGTGGAAAGGAGCGTTTACTATAGAGCGAAGAATTTTAGACTGCAAGGACTGGGATCCTTTGCAGATTTGAGCGTTTGGTTTAATATTTTGGCAGACTGGCTTTAATATACTTATAAATAAGTCTTTTGTTGTCTAGAGTGAGTTTTGATCTGTTGTCGAGTAGTCTTTTCAGTTGTCGGAAGCATCTGTTGAGTTCTGTTCTCCTTAAGTCGAGTATGAGGATTCCATGTAAGTCTTCTGACAAGGTAAAGCCCGAGGTAGTGGACTACGTTGACTACTGGTAAAGGAATAAGGTTGTAAAAGACAGGAGGAAGAGTGATGCGTCGAAGAGTGAAGGTAATGTTTCAAGATTTTGTATCGTTCAGTTTGATAGCCCATTTTTGGAACCATTTTTCTAAGGAGGTGAGGTGAGACTGAAGGTTTCTGTGAGCTATTATTGGATCTTTGTTAGCAGATAAGATGGCAGTATCGTCAGCATAGGTGAGAAGAGTAGTTTGAGAATGAGTAGGTATGTTTGAGGAGTAGATTGTGTACAGAATGGGGCCCAGTATGCTGCCTTGCGGAACTCCAGCGTCAGCATGGCTGAATGGAGAAAGAATAGTTCCTCCCTTCACTCTAAAATGACTGTTAGTCAAGTATGATTTCAAAATGAGGAAATAGGTGGCTGGAAAGATATTTAAACCGGAATTTGACAAGAACTGAAGAAATCAAATATAGAAGTACTGCTTAGACTCTCTACAATATAAGCTTGTGAATCTGTATTGTTTTAAAAGCAACACCATAGTTTTAATTTATGAAAATTATTATTTTTTGTGGGGGCAAAAATTCTACTCAATTTATTTGATAAGTAAATTTGATCTTAGATCACCATTTATCTAAATTGAAAAGTACATAACTCAATTTATCTCAACTCAGTCTCCCTCTGAACCAACAGTGTTAATATCATTAGGGTCAAGGTAGTAAGAATCGCTCGAAAGAGTCTAATGTCATGTTAGAAGGTCAGCTAACTAATTAGGAGGCGCAATACCTAATTTACTATGACTAGATAATCCGTTATTAAAATGGGAAATTTAAGACTAATTTGACCAGAAAACTTTGTCCTATTCGACGTCATAAAACCTACAATTTTTGTTTTAATAAAAAAGAAGGAAAATTGTTAGTTTTGCCATAATTAATACAAATTGTAATATTGTTCTTTAGTGAAAGTAAAATACTTTGATGTTAAAAACACGGGTCCATTGAACAATTCTGTAATATCTGCTAAGAGAAGATTATTTAATCTGTATTCAGTAGCAAGTGAAAGTGTAAACAAGGCAGTGAAATGCTGGGAGAATGTTTTCACAAAGTTCTTTATAATCATTAAACAACCAATCAGTTTATAGTTAATTACATTTGAAAATAATTGGGATTCATTATTCATAACAATCTCAAATCTTTTTTAGAAATTCATTGAAATTATAAGTAATTTTGTGAAAGAACATAAACGAGGTAATGAAACATAAATCTTCAATTTGTTCCCCCATATTCATTGTGAAAAAAAAAAATTATACTAAGAATGACTAGAGAGGTTCCTACATTAAAGACCAATGATTCCAGAAGCTGTGACATGAGAATCAGAGCTTCAAATCAGATTGAAAATATAGTTTTTATTATGAAATAGAATTACCGAGTTCAATTAATGCATTATTAACGAGGGTGTTTAAATGTTCATTGTTAAATATTTTTTAAAGATCGTCTCAATAACTTAGAAGATAAACTCAAAAACTTGACGAATGATACTCGCTGAAAGTTAGGTAGGTTACTGAATTTAGAATACTGGATTAACTTAAGCTTTAGAAGTGTTAAAATTAAGAAACAAATAGCAAATTACTAAGATATACATTAATTTAATCACGTATTTATATTTATTGTACTTACTTTGCTTGGCAGTGATTGGTAATCTTGTATAAATTAGTTGCTACCGTTATAATCATCAGTTTTAAGTAAGTTATTTCCTACTAGTTTTCTGCAATTTATTTAATTTTAAAGAGTTATTTTAGTAAAAAATTCATCACTATCTTTCTAGTAAATCACTGCACAGCATTATCGTGTTAGAGTCAAAGCGTAAGAAGGTTTCTCTTAGGTTACAGAGCAGTGTTGTCTTCATTTCATACAATTAAAACAAATATTGTTAAGTTATAATTTTAAATTTAAATTATATTTATTAGTACTGAATTCAACAATCTATTAAATTTATATTATTTTTTTTAAATAACTAATATGAAAATGATTTTTTTAAAAACTAATTAAGGATTCATTCATTAATAGTTCCTGTCACAAATATAGCATTGGGTTGCCCGTAAAATATTGCAGAATTATGTTTTTAAAAGAAAAAAATAAAAATTAATGATTTATAACTGTTTTTATTAATAAAAATAGTCTTTATTACTTTCTATACAATACTGCCAACGTGTGGGCAACTTTTCCCTACACCCTCTGTATAGAATTTGGGATCCTTAGAATTTATAAATTCAGAAAACGCATTTGCTAATGTTCTTTAGTCAATAAATTTTTTATTTTGTAAATAGCGGTCCAGGAGTCTAAAAAAAATGGTAATAAATAGAAGAGAGATCCAGTGAGTAGGGCGGGTGTGGCAGAGTCTCATAGCCAAGCTCCAACAATCTACGGGAAGTCAAACGTGAGATATGTGGCCGAGCGTTGTCATGCAACAGAATGGGCTCTTTCGATTGAAAGATGGCTTCATTATTGCCAATTTCTGATGTATTACGTCAATTTGGTTACAATACGATTCAGCATTGATGGTTTCGCCAGGATTCAAGAAGCTGTAATGAAACAGTAACCAAAACAGTAACCATCACCTTTTTTTTGATGTTTTGGGGGCTTTGGAAAATGTCGTGCTGCTTCTCCTTGGTCAAGCCACAGTCCAGAGCGTCTGCTGTTATCGTAGAGGATCCACTTTTCATCGCAAGTCACAATTCTGGACAGAAAAGGATCGCTGTTGTTTCGGCAAAGAAGTGCAGCACAAATTTCATACCGCTGATCTTTTTGGCGGTCGCTTCATGAGTGAGGAACCCAACTTTCAAAGCTTTTTCACCTTCCCAATTGCCTTGAGATGGTCATCGACAGTTGATTTGCTGACTTCCCGAGTTTCCCTGCCAGTTCTCGGAACAGTTGCTCTGGGGTTTTCTTCTACCAAAAGCCTTCTTTGTCTTTAAGGCTCAAGTCTCCCTCTCAAAATCTCTGGAACCACCGTTGAACAGTGCACTCACTTATACTGCCTTCGCCCCAGACATCGTTGATATTTCTGGCCCCGTTTCGGCGGAGTTTGAACTCGTAAAACAAAATTATGCGAAAATCACGCTTTGACATCTTAGCAAAGACTGAATTATTACCAAGTAGCAAAATGTTACAGAGGTAAGCAAACATGTATGTTTAAAAGTGGATTAATAAGTATTTACAATTTATAAAAGTCAAAAGTCCAACAAACATAAACAGTTTACTATTTGGAGGGTTATTTTAAAGAAAACATAAAATCCTGCATTATTTTCCGGACAACCCAATACCTAATACACTTTCAGTTAATGCATTTCATTGGAAATAATAATTTTAACCTTTCTATTGAATTGATTTAAACAGGGCCTAGATAAGCTGTTAGAATGGAACAGCTGTTGAGAAGTAGTCTTACTGCTTACATTGAGTGTTCTACGAATATCATATTGATTTAGTTAATTAAAAACCAAGTGGCGACAGGAACCTTATCGCAGATAAATATTGTAGATAAGCTGAGGAGAGTCTGGCAGGGATGGAGGAATAAGCCCTAAACTAAGCATGGTTAACTTCAATCGGTTTTTGAGAATTCATTTTTTGTTCACATTAAAATTTGAGCAAAGTACATTATAATTTAGTTTATTAAAGTACTTTTATTTTTTTGGAAAAATGACGTAACAATACTTTGTTTACAGTCTTCATTCCAAGATGGCTAAATTTACAGTCCAGTCTCTATTTTATATTCTAAAATTTTCTCATAAATTCTCACAAGTTGATTCTACAAATAGCAACTCTCGGGAGGTCAATAAAATAATTATGGCTGCGAATGGAGGTTGTAAAATGTACGTATATATTACTATACAAGACATTCATTCTACCAGTTTTTACTCAGTTTCTCAAATATGGTCCACCTGAAGACAGGAGAATCGAATCTTTTTCTATTTAAAAGGCTCTCTGAAAAAAAAAAAATCTGCCTAGAAGAAATCTACCTAGAGAAGCTGATGTAGTGATGATTAGACTGAGCAGATGAACAGGTGAGGCGAAAGATCAGGTACCAAGGAAGACTCTGGAAGAAGAACTGGACACAACAGGAAGGTTGGTGGACCTAGACACATACGGTAGGTTGTGTTACTCAATCTTCTAGATATATACAGTTGGAGCGCAGCTGCAATCAATGGAGATACTGGAAAAGACTCATTGAAGAGACCAGGACGCACCAAATGGTTGTTGGGCCATCAAAGTAGATAGATAAAAATCAACAAATCAAAACTTTCCTTTATGACAATCTCCATTTCTCTCGTAAATGGCGTATGCAGTTTAAAGACTTCTTGAAGGCGCTGCAAAATTGAAAGTGCATCAAAAGAAAGAGAAACTGAGGAGGACTTTCTCAAATATGTGAAAATGTTCTTGAATTTACAGCTGGACATAACATCTAGATGTAACCCAAAGATAAATCAAAGTCAAGAAGCCAACCGACTGTACCAACTATTGGACGATTGTACTATTGTATAGTTTTACTGTCCAACTAATAATTTGATTTGGTTATTAGAGGTTAATTTAAATCGTTCACTTAGTTTATTTGATCTTACTCCAATAAAGATATCTATCTCGAATGAGTACATTATTCGATAAAGAAATTAATTTTAAAAAGATTATAGATAAAGGAATGAAATGAATATTTACAAATAACTGAAATAATGAACAACGGTTACTTTCCCTCGGTTAATATGGAATTTATATAACGCTATTTACATTCATTACATGCATTTTATAAACCTAACAGCAGCCTTTCTATCGAAACTTCAAGGACATCTTGTAATAATTTCTATGCCTCGTGGACATTAAACATAACTATTATTCTATTTAGTGGGCAGGTTCTTAGCCTGGATTGGTGAGGAATAAATTACAATGAAATTCTAAACTTTCTCTAATAACTAAACGAAATATTAAAATTAGACTAGACTGTGTTAGGTTCATTACTAGATAGATAGATACGTAAGAGAGTCTGACACTGTGAAGGTTAGGACTCATTTCTCTAAATGAATTTGTACTATGTTTATTCAAACGTAGTATTGTTACTATATATGAGGAATTTCATTACATAAATTTAACTATAGCAGAGATAAAATTTACAAACTTCTGACAAAATGTGCTTTCTAAATGCGAAGACATCAAAATGCTTATACTTCAGGTGTTTGCTACAAAAATATGAATATTGAGCATGAAACTTTGACAATAAAATAAGCAGTTTTAATAAAGGAAGTTTTGAAATTTCATGTGGTTGCAAACAATTTCGAAGAGTGAAGTTTTCAAAATTGAAAATTTAACACATCTTTTTATAAATAGTAAAAATGTTCTTTGTTGTATAAATCATTATAACTTGTAAAAACAAATTATTTTGTTCCTAATAAATTATTATAAATTGTAAAAATATTCTTTTCTTGTGTAAATAATTATAACTTGCCCCCCCCCCCAAAATCCATTTTCATAAAAAAGAAATGTCCATTTTACTTAAATATTCCAGAAAATATTTTAAGAAAATCACATATTTTCCACATAATTGACGAAAATAAATGCATATTTTAGTTAAATGTTTGGCATTTTTAAATACATAAAAATCCGTTCCTTAGTTATCACTGTTACTTATAGCGCCAACGCGCTGATTGTAGCAAAAATAAACGCCAAAAGAAAAAATATTTTTTAGGAAAACTTTAACCGTTAAATATACGTAAATAATTTTGAATATTATTTTATTTTAATAACATCAGATAGGTACATCAGTTCTCTGAGAATATGATAATTGAAGAAACAAGGCTCTTATTAAAAATAATCTATATAATTAGTGGAGAATAAAGATAATGATAATCTGAAGAAATGTCACCTGTAAATAATGTATATATATTATTCTCACAATATACTATCCGATAATATAACCATTTGTTAATTTTTACAACCTCCCTCAGTTTTGTTAATTAAAAAAAAATATTTCGGCTCGCCTTGATGACCTTCTTATTTCTTAGTACAATAATTCATTTTGCGTCAATTTGCTTTCTTTTTTTTTCATTAAATAATACTTTGTATAATTCTATAGTATTCAGTTTGTGAATGATAAAGGAAGGTAAATGAGGTTATTTTAGGCAATTAACCATTTATAAAATTTCAAATTGTTTGAATGCAGCTGAATTTTACATATTTTTTCATGAATTATCAAATTTATTCTCTAAAATTAAAGGATAATATTTTACTCAGTTACCTTTTTTTTCGCCAAATTTAAAAAAATTCGGTAGTTCGAAACTTCTACTTTGTTTTTTCTGCGTGTTTTCCCAGGTCGAGTAAAAGTTCAAACTGTTCAAGAGAGATATTACGATGTAAAAATAATACAGCCAAATCTAAAGGTATAGGAAGTGATGCTAATTCCGCTGCGTGCGGAAATAGATCTATATTTAGTGTCACAAAAAAAGGCCACGATATCCGAGCGGTTGTAGGCAAGACCCGCAAAGCTAAGATGTATTGGGGTACTAGTCTATATTCCCAATATTTATATGAGAACTTTGTAGTAAAGTATGTTTGCTAGTCGCCTCCGTCCATGACACCTAAAATTGTATTATAGGACGTAAAGCCTGTCTGAAAAAAATAGGCATTACTTCACTTACACTTCTTACTAGTGTAACTTCGAGAAATTTTAATATGTATGCAACATAATTTGCAGCAGTTACGGTGTGCCATGAAATAGTTAAGAGACTTTAAAGCCAAAAGCTGTAAAAGTACGCAAAAGTTTCGAGAGAGGAAACAAGAAGAGGAAGTCAATTCGAGTAATATCTCATTCTATTGGACGAGCTTTACGTCTAACTATCAATGTACAAACGTAATTAAATATAAATTTCTTATAATATAACATTAAACGGAAAATCAAAATACCCAAGAAATGCAACTTAGCGCCGCAATATTTTTTTGTACAGAACTTAGAAAAAATAACTGTTTTTTAAAGGAACTCTATTCTATTATAAAGGAACTAGAAGAAGAGGTTATTTAACGAATAGATTCATATTAGAATCTTAAGATCTAATTTAGACGGACCTCCCGAAATTGTCAGCTTCCTCTGCTGCCAAGATATCCATTTTTTGTCCTATATTTCATGATCGCATGTTCGGTCACTTCATTTCCGTTCAAATCTTACGCGAGTTTTGGTTTCCTCGAGTTGATAGACTCTTCTCTATTTTCAAACCTCTTGCCTTCCTATTTGGGTATTGCAAAGTAAAAGAAAAACCCCACAATCGTATAAAAAAGTATGCCTGGATTAATTAGTAAACCGGATATCATAAACTCCTTACCATAAACTTGTTGAATAGTAATTACAACAAGAAGACGTTTCTTTATTACAAAATGAAAGTATATCGAATGAAATGTTGATGATGTTCATTTTTTATTATTTTTATTTTTTTAATGAATATAGTAAGAGAACTTGTTGGAGGGGGATTTAGGAGAAAGCAGGTCAACTGGAACTGAGTGCTCGCTGGGAGCAGAAGGACGTACTGTAGTGGAGTATTGTACTCGTACAACAGTACCCATTACAATGCATTTTAATATCAGGGAATCATTACCTAGTATTGTCCATTATGAACAAATTAGTAGCACAACAAGGTTCTTTCAGATTGGAGATTGGGTCAAGGTGGGATCTGAGAAGTATCATCCTTGTTATTACTTCATTCATTACAAGTACACACTGGCGTAGCTACCCTTTTGCTACCCAAGGCCGAGTCTACTCATTTTGTTTTTAACAAAATGTAAAGATTGCTTTTTATTATTCCTTTATAATTACTTCATTCGAAAGCAGTTTTGATAAAAATATCATTTTGAATAAGGTGCTCTAAATATAAAGGAGTGTTCTGAACATTCAGTAATTATACAGAATTCTCCAGCGCTTTGCACAGTTGTGATCAAATATTTCTGGTGATTGTATTTGGTCACGAACAAATCCATTGCGTTTTAGGAGTTCATCTCTCTCTTCAATTACTCGCAGACAATTTGTTATTCTTTGACACTAAGCAATTGACATGAATGATTATTTGTTCTACGGATATTTTGGTTGGCAAATAACTTGCCCACAGTAAATAATTATGGCATTAAAACAAAAACTAAGTTTAGATTAATTAAACAAACAAAGCTTGGTGTTAGATGATTAGTTAACACAGAACAGATACGATAACTTCTAAGACGCTAAAAATTGGTAGACTACCACTCCCTTTGGATCATGCTTATTTTTAAGTTTATTTATTTGCAAGCGAATATATTACTCGGAAGTTCACGTAACTTGAAAATTAACATTAAGTGATAATAGTAACAACAGAGTTGGGCAAAAATTTAATCAATTAAAAAACAATTGAATTAAACCGAAATTTAATTTTAATCATAATTAAAATTAAAAAATTTAATTGGCCAAAATTAGTTGATTAAAATTAAATTCACTTTTAATTTAATCGGAATTTAATCAATTAAAATTTTTAATCATAACTAAAAATTAAGACTAAAATTAAAATTAAATAATCATAAGTTTAATTGATTGAATTAAATTCCAAATTTAGTTTTAATCACTTTGGACGATTAAATTTTTTAATTTAATCAAAATTTAAGTGATTAAATTTTTAAAACCAAACATTGCCAATGGTTAAACCAGAATCGGACCAATGCATCTTTATTCCGCCTAGCTGGTGTCTCTTCTCTATCAATATTATCACCTTTCCCAAACTTGGCACCTTCATTCTACCAGTCTGGTGTCTCATATATACCATGTTGGTGACTCTCAAGACTTATATAGGACCACCTTACACTCACATTTCACCATGTTTACCACTCACTAGACATAGATAGGACCACCTTACACTCACATTTAACTATGTTTACCACTCACTAGACTTAGATAGGACAACCTTACACACACATTTAACTATGTTTACCACTCATTAGCCTTAGATAGGACCACTTTACACTCACATTTCACCATGTTTACCACTCACTAGACTTTATATCTTCTAAAATTATAGATCTGTGCACAAAATAACTATAGTTTTTAATTGAGAAAAACAAAGTGAATAAGAGAAAAAAATTCCGTACCAATACGTGGTTCACAGTGTAAGATATAGAACGGTCATAATTTTACAGAATTTCATGACCCAAAAAATTTTCAACCCTTTATATCTGCTAAATTTATAGATCTGTGCACAAAATAACTATAGTTTTCAATTGAGAAAAACAAAGTGTATAAGAGAAAAAAATTCCATATCAATACGTGGTTCACAGTAGGAGATATAGAACGGCCGGAATTTTACAGAATTTCATGACCCAAAAAATTTTCAACCCTTTATATCTGCTACATTTATAAATCTGTGCACAAAATAACTATAGTTTTTAATTGAGAAAAACAAAGTGTATAAGAGAAAAAAATTCCATATCAATACGTGGTTCACAGTAGGAGATATAGAACGGCCGGAATTTTACAGAATTTCATGACCCAAAAAATTTTCAACCCTTTATATCTGCTACATTTATAAATCTGTGCACAAAATAACTATAGTTTTTAATTGAGAAAAACAAAGTGTATAAGAGAAAAAAATTTCATATCAATACGTGGTTCACAGTAGGAGATATAGAACGGCCGAAATTTTACAGAATTTCATGACCCAAAAAATTTTCAACCCTTTATATCTGCTACATTTATAGATCTGTGCACAAAATAACTATAGTTTTTAATTGAGAAAAACAAAGTGTATAAGAAAAAGAAATTCCATATCAATACGTGGTTCACAGTGGGAGATATAGAACGGTCATAATTTTACAGAGTTTCATGACCAAAAAAATTTTCAACGCTTTATATCTGCTACATTTATAGATCTGTGCACAAAATAACTATAGTTTTTAATTGAGAAAAACAAAGTGTATAAGAAAAAGAAATTCCGTACCAATACGTGGTTCACAGTGGGAGATATAGAACGGTCATAATTTTACAGAATTTCATGACCCAAAAAAATTTTAACCCATTATATCTGCTAGATTTATAGATCTGTGCACCAAATAACTATAGTTTTTAATTGAGAAAAACAAAGTGTATAAGAGAAAAAAATTCCATATCAATACGTGGTTCACAGTGGGAGATATAAAACGGCCATAATTTTACACAATTTCATGACCCAAAAAATTTTCAACCCTTTATATCTGCTACATTTATAGATCTGTGCACCAAATAACTATAGTTTTTAATTGAGAAAAACAAAGTGTATACGAGAAACAAATTCCATATCAATACGTGGTTCACAGTGGGAGATATAGAACGGTCATAATTTTACAGAATTTCATGACCCAAAAAATTTTCAACCCTTTATATCTGCTAGATTTAAAGATCTGTGCACAAAATAACTATAGTTTTTAATTGAGAAAAACAAAGTGTATACGAGAAACAAATTCCATATCAATACGTGCTTCACAATGAGAGATATAGAACGGTCATAATTTTACAGAATTTCATGACCCAAAAAATTTTCAACCCTTTATATCTGCTACATTTATAGATCTGTGCACAAAATAACTATAGTTTATAATTGAGAAAAACAAAGTGTATAAGAGAAAAAAATTCCATATCAATACGTGGTTCACAGTGGGAGATATAGAACGGCCATAATTTTACAGAATTTCATGACCCAAAAAATTTTCAACCCTTTATATCTGCTACATTTATAGATCTGTGCACCAAATAACTATAGTTTTTAATTGAGAAAAACAAAGTGTATACGAGAAACAAATTCCATATCAATACGTGGTTCACAGTGGGAGATATAGAACGGCCATAATTTTACAGAATTTCCTGACCCAAAAAATTTTCAACCCTTTATATCTGCTACATTTATAGATCTGTGCACAAAATAACTATAGTTTTTAATTGAGAAAAACAAACTGTATACGAGAAACAAATTCCATATCAATACGTGGTTCACAGTGGGAGATATAGAACGGCCATAATTTTACAGAATTTTATGACCCAAAAAATTTTCAACCCTTTATATCTGCTACATTTATAGATCTGTGCACAAAATAACTATAGTTTTTTTTTGAGAAAAACAAAGTGTATACGAGAAACAAATTCCATATCAATACGTGGTTCACAGTGGGAGATATAGAACGGCCATAATTTTACAGAATTTCATGACCCAAAAAATTTTCAACCCTTTATATCTGCTACATTTATAGATCTGTGCACAAAATAACTATAGTTTTTAATTGAGAAAAACAAAGTGTATACGAGAAACCAATTCCATATCAATACGTGCTTCACAATGAGAGATATAGAACGGTCATAATTTTACAGAATTTCATGACCCAAAAAATTTTCAACCCTTTATATCTGCTACATTTATAGATCTGTGCACCAAATAACTATAGTTTATAATTGAGAAAAACAAAGTGTATAAGAGAAACAAATTCCATATCAATACGTGGTTCACAGTGGGAGATATAGAACGGCCATAATTTTACAGAATTTCATGACCCAAAAAATTTTCAACCCTTTATATCTGCTACATTTATAGATCTGTGCACCAAATAACTATAGTTTTTAATTGAGAAAAACAAAGTGTATACGAGAAACAAATTCCATATCAATACGTGGTTCACAGTGGGAGATATAGAACGGCGATAATTTTACAGAATTTCATGACCCAAAAAATTTTCAACCCTTTATATCTGCTACATTTATAGATCTGTGCACAAAATAACTATAGTTTTTAATTGAGAAAAACAAAGTGTATACGAGAAACAAATTCCATATCAATACGTGCTTCACAATGAGAGATATAGAACGGTCATAATTTTACAGAATTTCATGACCCAAAAAAATTTCAACCCTTTATATCTGCTACATTTATAGATCTGTGCACAAAATAACTATAGTTTATAATTGAGAAAAACAAAGTGTATACGAGAAAAAAATTCCATATCAATACGTGGTTCACAGTGGGAGATATAGAACGGCCATAATTTTACAGAATTTCATGCCCCAAAAAATTTTCAACCCTTTATATCTGCTACATTTATTGATCTGTGCACAAAATAACTATAGTTTTTTTTTGAGAAAAACAAAGTGTATACGAGAAACAAATTCCATATCAATACGTGGTTCACAGTGGGAGATATAGAACGGCCATAATTTTACAGAATTTCATGACCCAAAAAATTTTCAACCCTTTATATCTGCTACAATTATAGATCTGTGCACAAAATAACTATAGTTTTTTTTTGAGAAAAACAAAGTGTATACGAGAAACAAATTCCATATCAATACGTGGTTCACAGTGGGAGATATAGAACGGCCAAAATTTTACAGAATTTCATGACCCAAAAAATTTTCAACCCTTTATATCTGCTACATTTATAGATCTGTGCACCAAATAACTATAGTTTTTAATTGAGAAAAACAAACTGTATACGAGAAACAAATTCCATATCAATACGTGGTTCACAGTGGGAGATATAGAACGGCCATAATTTTACAGAATTTCATGACCCAAAAAATTTTCAACCCTTTATATCTGCTACATTTATAGAACTGTGCACAAAATAACTATAGTTTTTTTTTGAGAAAAACAAAGTGTATAAGAGAAAAAAATTCCATATCAATACGTGGTTCACAGTGGGAGATATAGAACGGCCATAATTTTACAGAATTTCATGACCCAAAACATATTCAACCCTTTATATCTGCTACATTCATAGATCTGTGACCAAAATAACTATAGTTTTTAATTGAGAAAAACAAAGTGTATAAGGGAAAAAAATTCCGTAGCAATACGTGGTTCAAAGTGGGAGATATAGAACGGTCATAATTTTACAGAATTTCATGACCCAAAACATATTCAACCCTTTATATCTGCTACATTTATAGATCTGTGCACAAAATAACTATAGTTTTTTTTTTGAGAAAAACAAAGTGTATACGAGAAAAAAATTCCATATCAATACGTGGTTCACAGTGGGAGATATAGAACGGCCATAATTTTACAGAATTTCATGACCCAAAACATATTCAACCCTTTATATCTGCTACATTTAAAGATCTGTGCACAAAATAACTATAGTTTTTTTTTGAGAAAAAAAAAGTGTATACGAGAAAAAAATTCCATATCAATACGTGGTTCACAGTGGGAGATATAGAACGGCCATAATTTTACAGAATTTCATGACCCAAAACATATTCAACCCTTTATATCTGCTACATTCATAGATCTGTGACCAAAATAACTATAGTTTTTATTTGAGAAAAACAAAGTGTATAAGAGAAAAAAATTCCGTAGCAATACGTGGTTCAAAGTGGGAGATATAGAACGGTCATAATTTTACAGAATTTCATGACCCAAAAAAATTTTAACCCTTTATATCTGCTAGATTTATAGATCTGTGCACAAAATAACTATAGTTTTTAATTGAGAAAAACAAAGTGTATAAGAGAAAAAAATTCCGTAGCAATACGTGGTTCAAAGTGGGAGATATAGAACGGTCATAATTTTACAGAATTTCATGACCCAAAAAATTTTCAACCCTTTATATCTGCTACATTTATAGATCTGTGCACAAAATAACTATAGTTTTTAATTGAGAAAAACAAAGTGTATAAGAAAAAGAAATTCCATATCAATAGGTGGTTCACAGTGGGAGATATAGAACGGTCATAATTTTACAGAGTTTCATGACCCAAAAAATTTTCAACCCTTTATATCTGCTACATTTATAAATCTGTGCACAAAATAACTATAGTTTTTAATTGAGAAAAACAAAGTGTATAAGAGAAAAAAATTCCATATCAATACGTGCTTCACAATGGGAGATATAGAACGGTCATAATTTTACAGAGTTTCATGACCCAAAAAATTTTCAACCCTTTATATCTGCTACATTTATAAATCTGTGCACAAAATAACTATAGTTTTTAATTGAGAAAAACAAAGTGTATAAGAGAAAAAAATTCCATATCAATACGTGGTTCACAGTAGGAGATATAGAACGGCCGGAATTTTACAGAATTTCATGACCCAAAAAATTTCTACCCTTTATATCTGCTACATTTATAGATCTGTGCACAAAATAACTATAGTTTTTAATTGAGAAAAACAAAGTGTATAAGAGAAAAAAATTCCATATCAATACGTGCTTCACAATGGGAGATATAGGACGGTCATCATTTTACAGAATTTTATGACCCAAAAAATTTTCAACCCTTTATATCTGCTACATTTATAGATCTGTGCACAAGATAACTATAGTTTTTAATTGAGAAAAACAAAGTGTATAAGAGAAAAAAATTCCATATCAATACGTGCTTCACAATGGGAGATATAGGACGGTCATCATTTTACAGAATTTCATGACCCAAAAAATTTTCAACCCTTTATATCTGCTACATTTATAGATCTGTGCACAAAATAACTATAGTTTTTAATTGAGAAAAACAAAGGGTATAAGAGAAAAAAATTCCATATCAATACGTGCTTCACAATATAGAACGGTCATAATTTTACAGAATTTCATGACGCAAAAAAATTTTAACCCTTTATATCTGCTACATTTATAGATCTGTGACCAAAATAACTATAGTTTTTAATTGAGAAAAACAAAGTGTATAAGAGAAAAAAATTCCGTAGCAATACGTGGTTCAAAGTGGGAGATATAGAACGGTCATAATTTTACAGAATTTCATGACCCAAAAAATTTTCAACGCTTTATATCTGCTACATTTATAGATCTGTGCACGAAATAACTATAGTTTTTAATTGAGAAAAACAAAGTGTATAAGAGAAAAAAATTCCGTAGCAATACGTGGTTCAAAGTGGGAGATATAGAACGGTCATAATTTTACAGAATTTCATGACCCAAAAAATTTTCAACCCTTTATATCTACTACATTTATAGATCTGTGCACAAAATAACTATAGTTTTTAATTGAGAAAAACAAAGTGTATAAGAGAAAAAAAATCCGTACCGATACGTGGTTCACAGTGGGAGATATAGAACGGTCATAATTTTACAGAATTTCATGACCCAAAACATATTCAACCCTTTATATCTGCTACATTTATAGATCTGTGCACAAAATAACTATAGTTTTTAATTGAGAAAAACAAAGTGTATAAGAGAAAAAAATTCCGTAGCAATACGTGGTTCAAAGTGGGAGATATAGAACGGTCATAATTTTAGAGAATTTCATGACCCAAAAAATTTTCAACCCTTTATATCTGCTACATTTATAGATCTGTGCACAAAATAACTATAGTTTTTAATTGAGAAAAACAAAGTGTATAAGAGAAAAAAATTCCGTACCAATACGTGGTTCACAGTGGGAGATATAGAACGGTCATAATTTTACAGAATTTCATGACCCAAAAAAATTTTAACCCTTTATATCTGCTAGATTTATAGAACTGTGCACAAAATAACTATAGTTTTTAATTGAGAAAAACAAAGTGTATAAGAGAAAAAAATTCCATATCAATACGTGGTTCACAGTGGGAGATATAGAACGGCCATAATTTTACAGAATTTCATGACCCAAAACATATTCAACCCTTTATATCTGCTACATTCATAGATCTGTGCACAAAATAACTATAGTTTTTAATTGAGAAAAACAAAGTGTATAAGAGAAAAAAATTCCGTACCAATACGTGGTTCACAGTGGGAGATATAGAACGGTCATAATTTTACAGAATTTCATGACCCAAAAAAATTTTAACCCTTTATATCTGCTACATTTATAGATCTGTGTACAAAATAACTATAGTTTTTAATTGAGAAAAACAAAGTGTATAAGAGAAAAAAATTCCGTACCAATACGTGGTTCACAGTGGGAGATATAGAACGGCCATAAATTTTGCAGAATTTCATGACCCAAAACTTTTTCAACCCTTTATATCTGCTACATTTATAGATCTGTGCACAAAATAACTATAGTTTTTAATTGAGAAAAACAAAGTGTGTAAAAGAAAAAAATTCCATATCAATACGTGGTTCACAGTGGGAGATATAGTACGGCCATAATTTTACAGAATTTCATGACCCAAAAAATTTTCAACCCTTTATATCAGTGGTTGTTAACCTTTTCATATACGCGGAGCACAATTATATGTATATATTTTTCTTGCGGAACACTAACATTATATAATTTGAAATTCGGTATTTAGCAAGAACTTAAAATTAAATTCAAATTAAAAAATGGAACAATTTTTTGTTTTCGTATTTTTTCTAAGTTTCTAAATTTCAAGACATTTAAAATTGAAATTTCGCGGAACACTTGGACCATATTCGCGGAACACCGGTTAAGAACCACTGATCTAGAGACTCGTGAAGAAGTCCAAGTCTACAAAAATTAACCGAAAAGTATTTATTGAAGACGCTCAGAGGCCGGCAATGCACCGAAAAATATCGGGGCGCCATTAATCTAGGATGTTGATGCGCCTTAAATCATTAAAATAAAATAAAACTAGGATTGTTTCTGATTGAACATGAGACGAACAAATTGGATTTAGTCAATGCTTAAAAAATATCTCAAACTACATTAAGCACTTGGACGATATCTTGGGCGATAGATCTAAACTGTCTCTATCCAACAAAAGACTGATTTATACTTTTATTTTGAAACCCATCTGGGCGTATGGAATAGAGCTGTGGGGTTCAACCAAACGCTCCAATCTCCAAAGGATTCAGTCCCTTCAATCTAAAATACTTCGAACTATTGTAAACGCTCCATTTTATGTCTCCAACCTGACTATACACACTGACCTTAACATTTCTTTTGTCACCCAAGTTGCTGAAACACGATACAGAAAACTCCACCTCAGCCTGCAATCTCATTTAAATCCTCTAGCTCGAAATCTTTCTTTAAGAACTCTTCCTGACAACCCGAGAAGACAGCGGCCTCTTGATCTCCTCTCAAGTGAAGAGAGTGACTAACAGACTAATGTTTTGGAGTATTACCACTGGTGCATCATTTGTTACTCCGTTATCATTGTTACTTATAGCGCCAACGCGCTGATTGTAGCACAAATAAACGACAACAAAAAAATATTAAGCACAAATAATTGAAAATAAAGATAAGCCCTTCTCTATATCACAGAATCCAGAACCAAAGAAGTCATTCAGATCAAGTTTTTCAGCTTAAGTGGGTGTGCGCATAATTGTGTAAAGCGAGGTAGAATGTGAAGAATGAAGAAGTAAAGGAGTGTAGAATAAGGTCCTTGTTAAAGAGAAAATAGGAATTATTATAAGCGTTTGTCGAGCTATTATGCAATAAGAACAGAAGCTTGAAAAGCAGTAAACCAGCCGCTAACCGAGAAATGGTATGAACTTGACTAGAAGGCCAAGGTCACCAGGCAAACCTAGTCCACTGCCCTCTATAGAAAATTAACTTACTGACCAAAAGACATAAATTTTTCTATCCTATTGTATTGTCCCATTAGTTAACCAAGAAGTAAAGTATTAAAAGACAATTGGATCAATTGACTAAAATGATAAAACGTCAAACATTTTATTGCCCACTTTTCTTGAATTTATATCTTTTTTTTTTCTGTACGTGTCTTTAACTTGACTAATTAGTTTACATTTCAATTTAGCAAAACCAGCAGACAAAAAACAAATCACCATTAATGACGTCACAATCCTAAAGACGTCTTCTTTTTACCATTTTTGACACATTAGAGATGTATGAACAATACGTGACTTTTAACTTGTTTTTTAAGTTTTCAATTTATTTTTAGTGTTACAATAGATTTTCTGTTTCAAAAAAGTTGAAATATGTAAATGAACTTTGAAATGAAGAAGAAAAGGAGTTAAATCAATTAGACGGTTACTGAGATAATACAGATTTTCATCAACTAGCAATTTACATGACAGAGAATTGGATATAGAATTATCAATATCCAATATCGATACAATAAGATCGGTTTACAGCAAGAAGAGTACCGATTGGTAGAAACTAAATTACAGTTTAATGCCTTCATTTAATTATTTTCCAAATTTATGTATCGACCACATCTTCCGGTAAGTTAGAAAATTCTGCGAATATCCCAGTCTTACGTCACAAACCTCACTTAATACCTCAATATTACACTCATTACTCAATATCTCAATCGTTTACAACACAATATCTAATTGAGAAGTCGTAAGCCGATTTGTGGAATCCTCAGTTCAGTTTAATCGTCTAAATTTACTACAGACTAATTCAAACAAAACCGAAGAAGATGGAAGACCTCTGTTCGCAAAACAGCTCCGACCAATGAACGAGTATAATTTTTTATCTGAATCAGTTTCAACTTTCTCTTACCAGCTGAAAAAACGTATTTAGCGATGATGCTAAATTTTGGAAATTCAATTTTTATCTGAAAAATTCGTATTTAAATTGCGATAGATAAAAAGCGTAATTGGGTTCAGTGGTGGACAAAATATCTCAAAATCAAAAAAATAGCATTGTTATTATATTTTTTTTTTTTAAATGATTTAAGGCGCGTCAACATCTCAGGTTATTGGCGCCCGGAGCTTTTTTCAGAGCACTGGCGGCCTCTGGACAGTGTACTCTCGTTACAGACAACACTGTCCATCACCGGACAGTGAGCTGTAAGAAGCTCCTAGGAAGAGAAAATCTAAGGGTCAGCAGCTGGATTCGAACCCGGGACCTCCGCGTGGGAGTCCAGTATGCTAACCTCATAGCTAATCCCTTCCCTATTGTTATTATATTATTTTTTTATTTTTTTTTTTTGGCGCATCAACAGCTGAGGTTATTAGTGCCCGGAGCTTTTTCCAGTGCACTGCCGGCCTCCGGACAGTGTTCTCTCGTTACAGACAACACTGTCCATCACCGGACAGTGAGCTGTAAGAAGCTCCTAGGAAGAGAAAATCTAAGGGTCAGCTGCTGGATTCGAACCCGGGACCTCCGCGTGGGAGTCCAGTATGCTAACCTCATAGCTAATCCCTTCCCTGTTATTATATTATTATTATTATTTTAGATATTTTTGCAAATATTTGAATATTCACGATGAATTTTTCATTTTATTGCCCAGCTGGGATAAAGAAATAGCCTCATTAAATTGTATGTTTAGTTTTACGCATGTTTAATTATTTATTAGCCTTTTTTTTTTTACGGTTCGCAAAATAAATAAAACCAGAAGCAATTTGATCATAAAAATTTGTATAAATACAAAAATTAAATTCATAAGATCATCTCACTGGAACAAGTCTTAAGTAGAGTTTAAACCAATGGTAATAAAGGCAGACATATCTACAAGCAAAGCTTACAGTGGTTATAGAAGCAATTAATATGATTACGTATCTCAACATGAAGTAATAAGGAAAGGTCTACTCAAAAATAATTCTCTATTAAAAACAAAAAGAAACTGAGGGTTGAATAAACTAAAGTTCAAATTTTGGCAGAATGGTAATAGTATTTAGAGGGCGATGACTTGAACGTAATACTATGAACGGACTATGTTAAATATGTTGTTCAACAAGGTGACCGAAATGCGAAACATGGAACTACCAATAAGGGCTCGCAATTTTTTTTTAGCGTTTTAAAGAGAGCTTTATCCTCTTTGCTCAATGAGTTCAATGGTTAAAATAAACACTACTTGGTTCTTTACTTAACACAATTCGCTCAAACTGGCTTTGGTACAGTTATAAGCCAGTAAATATCTTCACCACAGGAACGGAAAGATAGAAATAATGCGAAAGAGATTTTGGGTTGGCTCTCCTTGGCCATTAAAAGGAAGTTACTCATCTAAGAAAGGATGCCACCAAAAAGGACGGTAGTGTAACGTATTCACATTAATAATAATAATAATAATAGGCAGCACGGTAGCCGAATGGTTAGAGGCGAGACCTGTAAAGCTAATATGTATTGTGGTAGTGGGTTCGATTCCCGGTCTAGAAGCCTTGGATTTTATTTAAAGGTTAATATGAGAAATTTATAGATAAGTAATGTTAGCTAGTCCAACATTGCAACACCTAGTTGGTAATTGGACGTTAAGCCCCGCCTGAAAAAATAGGCATTACTTTACTTAAACTTACGAGTAACTAGTGTCACTTTGAGAAATTTTAATATGTAGGTATGCAAAAAATTTGCAGCAGTTACGGTGTGCCATGAGATAGTTATAAGACGAAAAAGCCGTAAAAGTATCCAAAAGATTCGAGTGAGGAAATAAGAAGAGGAAGTCAATTCCAGTAAAATATCATTCTATTGGACGAGCTTTATGTCTAACTAACAATGTACAAACGTAATTAAGTATAAATTTCTTATAATATAACATAAAATGGAAAATCAAAATACCTACCCAAGAAATGCAACTTAGCGCCGCAATATTTCTTGTACAAAACTTAGGAAAAATAACTGTTTTTTTATTCTATTTTAAAGGAACTAGTAATACAAAGAGGTTTTTTTACAATTAGATTCAGTTTTGAATCTTAGGATCTAATTTAGACGGACCGATAGGCAATTACTTTACTTTACTTTAATAATAATAATAATAATTAGGGAGGGGATTAGCTATGAGGTTAGCATGCTCGACTCCCACGCGGAGGTCCCGGGTTCGAATCCAGCAGCTGACCCTTAGATTTTCTCTTCCTAGGAGCTTCTTACAGCTCACTGTCCGGTGATGGACAGTGTTGTTTGTAACGAGAGAACACTGTCCGGAGGCCGGCAGTGCACTGAAAAAAGCTCCGGGCGCCAATAACCTAAGATGTTGTCGCGCCTTAAATCATAAAAAAAATATATATATTAGAAATTTATAGTAAAGTAGTTAGTCTCCTCCGTCCACAACACCTAATTGGTAGTAGGACGTAAAGCCTGTCTGAAAAAAATTGGCAATTACTTTACTTTAATAATAATAATAATAATTACAATACTTTTAAATTATTTTGCAATAATGTCAACTTTAGAGAATATAATAAAATAAGTTTCATAATAGAAAATATTATTAACCAATACGTCCTTGTAGATTTATATCATTCGAAAGAAGAGCTCACAAACACACGTACGGTTTATTTAACTTGGAAATTAGGTTAGATCGTTAACAATTATCAAGATGATGATGGAACAGATTGCTTTTATCTCTTTAATATATTTTTTTTCCAATGTTTACAATTGCTATTTCATCAATTGGAAGTGGTTTCTCTCCCACTCTATCCAAAGAAAGTAGTTAGAGACGCAATAAGAATTGAAACGTCACCAAAATTTCAGGTCAGGCTTTAATTTATTAAAAATTTACTTGATTAATTAAGATTTTCCTTTCAGGCTATCCGTCGCATGTAAACAAAGGATTGAAGGCCAGGAAAAACTTTGTTTTTCCAAACATATTTAACAAACCAATTTCGATCGGAAGAAATCAATGTTGAGTTGGAAGAATTAAATTATAAATAAGGCAATGAATACTTACTAAAAGTGTATAAAATCATTTATATTTTCAAATTCTGTTCTTTCAGTATGCTGCCGGCCTTAGGTCAGCGTTCTCTCATTATACCTAACTAAATTGCCTATTTATGGTCAGTGAACTGTAAGAGGCTTCTGGAAAGAGAGATATCTGATGGCATTCAACTGGATTCGAACCAGCTGATCTCTATGTGGGAATCCACTGAACTAATCTCTTCATTCTTTAAAAAGAATTATATCAAAATAGCAAAAATATTAAATAAATAATTAAGAAAAATATAGTATCTTAAAGTATTAAAAAGTAAAATCAGCCAGTGTGACAACTGCGTCAACGTTTATATAACAAATTGGACCTTGTTTCAATTGTTTTCCGCTGCACTTAAATCATTTGATTGATAATAAATAGTAGGCGATAAGGCATTCCAATATCAACCCCACCAGACCAGTCAGTCTATCCAGCCAGCCCCATTAAATGCACACTTTGAGATATTACAAGTCTGCACCTAACAGTTTGAATCAATTTGGTTCGCTAATAATGGAGAATATAAATGGTGACGCACTTCTTAAAAAACAAACATAATATAGCTGGGCATCTTATTTTATTTTAAGATTACAACAGATTTGTTTTTGTTGTAAACCAAACCATAAATTAAAGGTTTCTTTTATTTAGATGAGATGGTATTGTAACATTTAACCTAGTTGAATTTATTATAATAATTGCGGTCAATAGTGATTCCTTTAAGAAAGTGGTAAACAAATACAGTTATTTGTAACTATCACAGATTTGTGGTAAATACTTTCAACGATTTTTAGCTTTCAAAATATAGCTGCAACTAAAATATGAACAGCTTTGAGAATACCCAAAAAGGAAATCTGTGTTATTGTGTTGTTTAGTTACTGGAATTAATTGCCATGAGATAAAAATAACGTATGTTGAGTTGAGTTGAAATACTAAATTGCATGAAAACCTATTAAAGAATATCTGGACAATTCTAGAGTCCTTTCCGTTGTATTGTACAGTTACACTGGCGACGAGTAATATAAATTATGGCACCTCCAAAGAAAAGGAAGAGTCAAGGTGAAGTACCTACAACAGGTATGATGTATCAGGTCTGGAAGTATTTCGGAATCCAACATCATAACGGATGATTGGCAGATCTATGAAGAACGGTTTTGGAACAATACTTCATCGCCAATAATATTCCGGAAAGCAAAAAGGTACCTGTATCACTTCAGAACGTCGGAGCATTCCACTACGGGAGAAACCCCAGCAAAACTCATGTTTGTACGAGAACTTCGTACGCGTTGGGATGCTTTGACAAGAAACAACCCAGCACAAGCAAATCAAAAATTATAAAGGTCATCGCAGCACGGAGTTTGCGATTAGGGGAGATAGTGTATGCCCGCGACTTCAGCGATCCAGCTCACTGGAGTTGGAGAAAAGCACAAGTCGAAGAAAAATTAGACGATAGGGTATACTTGTTAAAGGAATTGGAGGGTGATCGGCTTTGGAGGTGGCACGTCGATCAGATAGTAAAGGCGGGTTGTAATGGTTTTGAGCCTCATCGACAAGTCGAACGAACGAGTGGAGGTGAAGAAGATGAGGAAGTGGCACAATAGGGAGATTTGCCAGAGACAGTAGTGGTCACTCGTTCGGGACGTCGATTTAGGAAAGACTGAGAAATGACAAGCGAAATTCATATTGTTTAGTTACTGGTATTAATCGCCATGTGATAAAAATAACGTATGTTGAGTTGAGTTGAAATACAAAAATTGTATAAAACGTTAATAAAGAATATCTAGAATAATTCTAGAGTTCTTTCTTGTAATAGTAGAGATATTAAAAAATCTATATTAAATTCGAATGACCCCCTAAAAAATGCAGTTTTTACCCATTTTTGGCAATATTTTTCTCAAAATTTAATTGATCTGCGTTGTTTAAAAGAATAAATTATACTTAAAAATAAAAAGAGGATATATTCTTTATTTTATCCTTAATTGGAAAAGACAGAAAACAACAAAAATTTGTCAATTTGTGAAAATCATCTTTAAGATGATCCTTGCGAACAAGTACCAAGTATACCTGGCCACCTTGTAAAGAATATTGATTAGAAGCAGCCAATAGTGTTCACCTGATTTGCTAAATGTGCTACGGTTCTTTACAAAACAATCAGACCAGACTCTGAGCTATTTTATCAGTAACGGAAGAGAAGTACACAGTAGATGTCTTAACAAGAACATATTCTAAAAGTAAAAGCAAAAAATCCTATGCAAAGAAAAATAAATAATTACTAGTTCTCTACGGTAGATCCAGATTTATATTATTCTAAAATTTATGTAATTAAAAATTTATATTATACTATTTAATGGATAAATCTATCTCTATATTATTAAACTTTTTGGTTTCATTTTTCAATCATTCGCTTCCATAAATAAAGCAAAAAATTTTGTTATATAATTGGCATAAGTTTTGTTTACAAAAAAAACTTGCAATAGACTTAATATCTGTAAGTAAAGCTATAATGTTTGTAATATGAAACTGATTATTAAGAGCCACGCAATGAGAATGGCCTTGCATTTCAAAATGTTCTATACAGAGGTAATTATTTTGTAAAAATTCTCAAACTTATTGTATGTTCTATCTTACTTATAGTAAATAATAAAAACAGTTTCTTTAAACTGTGTTTTTACGTTGATACGAACATAACTAATTCTATTTTCGCAACTATTTGTTTTCTTATTTTATCCGTCGTTGCATTTTGCAAACTAAAAATGGTATTTCCACAAAAAAAAATGCAGTGAAGCATGAAAAAATTCAAGCGGTAAAGAAGCAGAAACGTCCCAAGATAAGACGCAGCTGTTTGTACAGTCTAGAACCGGGACGACTGTTTGTAATTGTGATTAATGGCCTGGTCTAGCCGGATATAACCGGTGCCGGCCAAAGTGGCTATTATGTTTGGAACATGTTCAAACTATTGATAAAGTTATTGATTTATATTTTTACTGAATGGGCAACTTATTAGAGGATATATTTGTAACCTTAATTAGTCTGGTTTAGTGCACCATTGCAGCAGGCCTTCATTGTTCTGCCAAGGAGATTCTAGTTCAAAAACAAAATGTACAACCATATAGGGTAAAGTCGAGTGAGATGGCCAATCGGGTGAGAAATTTAACCGAAATGTTGTCCGACGGCGCTGCGTGACCTCTCCAGTGATGAACCTTCATGTCTGACTACAGTGAGTTCATTTTGGTCTGCGTCAAAGCGTTATTAATTAACTCAGAGAATAAAAACGTTATCGCCTCAACAAAAAATTGTATGATAGTTGCATATTGCGTGCTGCAGCGAATGTATGTGTCGAAATTTTAGTGTGGTTTTCTACATATTAGGAAAGTACAGTATACATTAATGAATCCTAACTTCTAAAACTGTCAAAAAGTACGCGTTGAGTTATGTTTATCATGTTGGCCATCTCGCTCTAGCATTCGGGACAGATGGCCATACCAACAGTAGGAATAGATGGCCAATTATTTTTACTTTTTTTCTGTTATAGTTTGGCTCAGTTTCCAATTCACTGCAGAAAAATGCCAACTCAGCATAAAAGACAGAACACTAACAGCGGAAATTATACTGAAGAAAATTTGAGATCGTATTAACCCCACACCCAAAACTGTCGTCTCTGCAAGAAAACTTTGCCAAGTCTGTTGTCACTTTATTAACTTCTCTCGAGCTCATTGGTGTTGTGAAAAACAGAGTAGCAAAGAAATACTATCCCCAAAGAGACAATTTCTGAAAGAAAGGATTGTCCGAAAAAGAAAACGCTCACCTTCTTCAAGTTCTGATGAAGAGGACGAAACAGGAATCAAATTTGAAGAGGAAAGTGATGCCATTTTAGAAATCGATGAAACTGAATGTACAGGATATGGGGAAAGCTACAAGACCAGAAAAAAAAGTAGGTTGGAATGCATAATATGCCGGAAGTGGTTCCACGAAAATTGCTCTTCTTTTGCATACACTTAAAGAAGAATAATAAGTAAATATTAAGTAACCATTCATTTTTTTCAGTTATTTTTAAGTTTTACCAGTGCAATATCATTTACAATATGTGGCCATCTCTCCCAAGTTGCATTGGCCAACTCACCCAACCCAGTGGGGATAGATGGCCAATTGCTATTTTTTTGTTTGTAAGAATAAAAAAATGTTTCCCTTAGCATTTTTTCTGAAACTTTTCCCTTACCTTATGTTTGTGAGCGTATGAGGTTTCCAAAAATAATAATAAAGTAAGCATAGCCCTTACCAAAAATTTGCAGGCACCCTCCAAATAAAATGGTGGCCATCTCACCCTACTTTACCCTAATACGTAAAAACAACTACTAGGTGATATTTTCATCAATCGTATTGTTACGTGGATGACAAAAGAGTTTATTGGCAAAATCCAAATAGGAGTGATCAGTGATTCAGTCGTAGCCAATACAGTACAGGCATTAACTCAACGAAATAATTAACTTTGTTCCAAAAATCTTTCCTTTCCGTCTCTGTTCTGAACCCAAAACACTTTCTCAACGGACAGTATTGTAAAACATGTCTCCGAAAACGATCAAAATTAATACAGCAAATAATTCAAGAACTTGTCGAAATTGGGCTGTAGCTTTACCCCAACATAATTGTCTCGATTTGGCACCATCTTTTGATCGACCAATGGGGTAATTTCCTTCAACGTTGACGATTCAACAATTTACAGGAAGTCACTTAAAAATTTTTTTTTTGTTTCTGTAAAAAACTTACAAACAAATTCGCTAAATTATTATTTTTTTTTGAGTTTATCCAATTTCAAGAAGTCAGAAGGGAATTGTGCAAATTCATCTGCCGCAAATGGTGAATCTTCGTTTTCTCCAAGCAAATAATTTGCATTATTCCCATTTGGGGAACCAATAATTGATTTTCAAACTGTGGTTGTGAATAACCAAAAGTGTTGTAATGCACCAGAATTAGACCAATTATTTTGGATCATATTCAATTAATGGAGGTTGTGGATATAAAGTAACTGTATTGGGATCTACCATCGTTGTTGCCGTACTGTTGCCATTGATCAGTACTGTTAATATAGCCACTTAGCGGTTCATTACCGCATTCAAGTGATGCAGAGGATTTGTAAATTGATTTATTCGAAACGATTAGTGTTACCAAATTGAATTTGAAACTGGTTTCTCCCTATTAAGTGACATGTTGTATTCCTTGAGTACTGTTCGGAAAGGTTTCTAAATGTTCTTTTAAAATCGAATTAGTAGGAAATCCCTAAATTGGAAACGAACTTTTTACTCAATACTTTTATTTAACCATTTTTCTTGAAAAATTAACTCACGGTTTGTAGAATATTAGTAACAGAAAAGTCGTGTGATTATTTATATACGAGGGTCGTTTGAAAAGTCGGTGCAAAGTCAGAGAGATAGCACTACTGGCGCGTATCGAGGTTATGTTTAGTTAGTAGCATCTCTTGGAAGAACACACATCAAGTTTCAGCCAGATCGGTCTATCTCTTTGTGTTTGGCATTCGTTTGAATCGAGGAAGTCGAGTGATTTTCAAAAAATGGACGAAAAAGAATTTCGTGTGTTGATTAAACACTACTTTATGAAAGGCAAAACGCCTCAGGAGACTAAAGAGAAGCTTGATAAACATTATGGTGACTCTGCACCTTCGATTAGAACAGTTTATAAGTGGTTTCAAAATTTTCGGAGTGGCCATATGGGCACAAGTGATGCTGAACGTTCTGGACGCCCTGTTGAGGTTACTACTCCAGAAATCATTGATAAAATCCATGATATGGTGATGGATGACAGAAGAGTGAAGGTGCGTGAGATTGCTAGTGCTGTGGGCATCTCGAATGAACGGGTACATAATATTTTGCATCAACATTTGGACATGACAAAGCTATCCGCAAGATGGGTGCCGCGATTGCTCACGCTTGACCAAAAACGAAATCGTGTGAAGTGTTGCAAGGACGGTTTGCAGCTGTTCCAGAAGAATCCGCAGGACTTTAAGCGTCGTTTCGTCACTGTGGATGAAACATGGATACATCACTACACTCCTGAGACCAAAGAACAATCTAAACAATTGGTTACCAAGGGGGGATCTGCGCCAAAAAAGGCGAAGACCGTTCCTTCGGCCGGAAAGATTATGGCGACTGTCTTTTGGGATTCGCAAGGAATAATCCTCATCGACAATCTGGAAAAGGGTAAAACTATTACAGGTGCATATTATTCATCGTTATTGGACCGTTTGAAAACCGAGCTGCAAGAAAAACGCCCACGATTGGCCCACAAAAAAGTGCTTTTCCATCACGACAACGCACCAGCTCACACCTCAGCAGTTGTGGTCGCAAAATTAATGGAAATAGGGTTCCAACTCGTTTCACATCCCCCCTATTCTCCAGACTTGGCTCCCTCGGACTACTATTTGTTGCCCAATATGAAGAAATAGCTAGCGGGAAAAAGATTTTATTCAAACGAGGAGGTGATTGCAGAAACGAATGGCTATTTTTCAGACTTGGACAAATCCTATTATTCGGAAGGGATCAACAAACTAGAGCAGCGTTGGACGAAGTGTATAAGCCTAAAAGGAGACTATGTTGAAAAATAAAAAAGGTTTACCCCAAAAAATTAAGTAGTTTTTATTTTTGCACGGACTTTTGAAACGACCCTCGTAAGATTGTCTTTTAACTCAACACATGGTTCATATTATACTTTCAGTAAAAATTCCGATTTAGAAAAAATATAGATCAATTAGAATGATCAAATAATTAAAATTCTCTAAAATAATATTTAAAAATAATAACTAAACGCCCAACATAATATATTAAAGTTATGTCAGCTTTTTAAAGTATCTAGTTTTATCGGAGAAAACAAATTCAGTTCAACTTGTTTATTTTTTAAAATCACTTTTCCACTTCACAGCCTCGTGGAAAGCACGTGACATTGTCAGCACAAAATAAAGAAAAAGTTACGTCATGAAAAAATGCAAAATTGTTTATCTCAAATTTTATCTACAATACAATAAAGGGAAATTTGGCTAAACAATACAGGGTTCTTTTTAGCATTATTTAATATTTTTTATACCTTAGAGGTACAAGTAACATTTGTAATTGCCAGATATAATTTAGAATTGATGAATAAAACTCTATAGATTTTATTGTTTGTTATCGTCAAATTAATGATAAGGACAATTTTTTTTTTCTTTTAGAATTTCTTATTTTTTTAAACGACTCTTTCAAAAGTGAGAAAAACAGTTGCGATTTTTAATGATTCTGAAATTAATTTCATATTTATTAAGATATTAAATTATTATTATTGAAGATAATGTTTTTATTAATTCGATAGTTAATAATTAAATTCCTTTCTAAATGTGCTCTTTTTTTTGTCGCGAAATTTATCATTAGATGATATTTAAGAGTGGATAATTAAAGTTCGAGGAAGGAACCCCCTCCTGCCAATTTCGAACTGTGGTAGATGTAGTAAACAAGTTCTGCATTTCGGAAAGGAGGTAGAAGCAATGCCTCCTGCAGCTAGGGACTGTTCTTACTTTCTTTTGCCTCTTTATAGATTCCGGTACTAATTTGTCACCTGTTTTGTTACATCTACTTCCGGGGAGAGAATATTTATTTCCTGCTAGACAGTAAGTTGAACTATTCACAGTAAAGAATTTTTTTATATTTATATACTATTTTTTGTTATCTAATAAGTGTTTTAATCATTAAATCCAACATTCCGGAAGTATGGTAAGAAATAATTGCTTGAATAGCTGGCACTTTTGGATTTTCGAATCACAGTTCCTTTCTTAGAAAACTGGTCTCATTTTGGAAACTGACAAAAAGCAAAGAGGAAGTGAAAATTTAGACTACAATTATATTTGGGCTTTAATTGAGAGAATCGGACCGACATAGTAGCTAAAGTTGCTTAACTAGTTAAGCGTGGAATTAAGTTTAAAAAAAAAACCCACAGTGTGCGGAATTAAAATCAGGAGGCAATGACGTGGTATACACTCGAATGCAGGGCAAAACAACAACAACGTCGTAATAGTCACCTGCAAGCACTTTTTCTGTAATCTCTAGGGCTTGAGATTACCAGAGCATTCTCTGCATTTCAAAAAATCTTGCACTGCTTCACGTTATGCATTGCACTAGTTAACTGGGGACGCCAGAGCTTTTACAAGGTAGAAAAAGAGCTTTAAATTCTGTGCAAAATGAAATCATGCTCGTACTGAGGTCCTGAACCTCTATCTATGATAAAAACGGCATTGCACAAGGGTTGAAAGCTGCTTAATTCCCAATCTCTAATGCGGAGACCAAACATGTACCAACCACTTATCATTTGGCTGACTCTCACTGCAGTTCTATTGGTAAGATATTGGAAACATCCTACCAAATAATATTCTTATTGTATTTTATTAAAATTTCAAGTTTTTATAGTTAATGGCAATTTTATATTTTTCCCAACGAGTATACACGTCGTACGCACCGTAGCAGAGATTTTGATTACAAAAAAAAAGCCTTCCTTTGTGTTTCAGGCTTGTGATGATATAGTGGCCTCATATTAAAGCCTAAGCCTCACACAAGAACGACCTGTGAGGGGCGGCCAAATGAGGATGGATGACCAGGTGCACCCCTGCCTTATACAGTAAAAATTGAAACTTAAGGGTGGCCACAAAAGTTTTTGTATAATTAAAAAAAAAATCATTGTACTATAGTTAGAACTATTCACAATAGTTAGGATATGTATTCTAAATTGTGGTAAACCATGAAAGCGTTTTTCCTTTGAGGAACAGCTACTCCTGAACTAGTAACAATCAGAAGAAGTTTTGACCCCCAATGGATGGCTACGATTGTAGAATAATAATATAAGGGAGATACTTGTCGAATATAATATCTGCATGTGTTACTTTATTTATTTTTATTGATTTTAGATTAAACATTAAAATAACCAACTAAATATTTGTAAGATTTCGCCTTCCAAGAAAACCAGTGAAAGCGTCTTTCCCTAGTTTGCAACACCTACTCATTGGACTAGAGGAGTAAGCGTAGCAAAATGGGCTACGAATTCAACTTATCTGGTATCACCAGATATCTCTTTGGACATGTGAGCTTTTGGGCATCGATTTGTTGCAAGTCATGGCAACCAAAATGGATCATATTTCCAGCTAAAATGGAGCAACTATAAAAGAACTGATTGACAGTTTAGCTTAACGTAACGATCAAGATCTCCACACTTGGGGTACAATTATATTCCAAAATTTAATGAAAATATTCTGAAAAAAAGAACTCGAATAACTTTCCGTTTCAATCCTAATTAGAGTATTTTCCTCAAACTTAGAATCTCTTAAGAGCTCAGCCATCATAAGAAGTTCAGCTATAATGAAACGCTAAAGTGATGACCTTCAATTTGCTCAACTTCCGGACACTGGAAGTGATATAAAAACGCTCTAAAATCACCAATGAACACAGTTATTGACACTCCTTAATTGAAAAGAATCTATTGAAATGAATGAGTAAATATTAAATATGCTTGTTAATCAATACAGAACATAATTATTGATAAACTAATCATATCAGTTAGTTTATTATCAGTTATTGTTAAGAATAACACATTGTTCACGCACCTCTCGCGTGAATAATGTCAAGTAAAACTAAAACAGCTGTCAAAATTTTGGAAATGCATTTAGAAAAATTGGTAATAATAATAATAATAATGTTTATAAATAATTCTTTTTTTTCCACTTTATTTGTATATTTACAACTGCAACAATTGTTGCATCAAGTAAATTTGATCTGGTTCAGTTCTCTTGTAATGTTATGGTTAGAGCAATTACCCACTGGTGAAACTCTTTCACAATGATTTAATCACAACAGATCTCTAGGCCGAGGAGGAGGCCGCTTCAAGCGACGAGGAGAATTGTCGGGAAGGTGTGGAGAGGAGAGTAGTTGGACAAGAGGATTAGGATGGAGAGCTAGGAAGCTGTGAAAGATGCGGTAGCGAGACTTTATTAGATCGGTGACGAAAGGGATGTGAAGGTCAGTGTGTATGGTAAGGTGTTAGAGATGTAGTATGGAGCATTCAGGATTTTCTGTAGGATTTTAGACTGTAGTATCTGCAGGCGTTTCGAGTTACGAGGGCTTGGTATGTCCATATCGGTCTTAACAGAGTCTTGTAAATTGTCAGTTTGTGATTCAAGTCGAGTTTGGATCTGCGGTCAAGTAGTCTAGTAAGTAGCTTGTAGCGTCTGTTCACGTCTTGTCGTTTCAGTCGAGTATGTGGCTTCCAGTGAGTCTCTAGTCAATGTACAGTCCTAAGTATCTTACTACGTCAGCTGGAGGAATCGTTACACCGTTCAGTTGAACTGGTAGACTCGCAGATTTTCGTAATGTAAAACTAATGTTCACTGATTTTTGTTCATTAATTTTTATTTTCCATTTTCGGAACCAGGTTTCGAGAAGATTTAAATGGATTTGAATGTTCTGACTGGCTTGTACCGGATCGGAGTGGGATGAAAGAATAGCAGGAGGGTCCGAAAGCGTCCGAGTGTTATGTTTTATTGAATAGTCACCTAAATATTCTGAATACCAAAAAAAAATTGTCAATGAGATTTAAAATAATAATGTTTATTAACAATTCTATATACATAAAATAATATTATTGTATATCATTACAAACAACATAGGCATGGACATCAGTCCGTCTGCCGAGATGTTGCTAATACTAAAACCAAAGTCTCCCTTAATATAAAAAATTAAAAATAACAATAAAATAATAGAAATTCTTCTGAACTAAAGCTTATTTCAATAATTGAACTCAAAAACCAATTCCCTCCTGTACTTTAGTGCTAATGTGGTATAACTGTATAAAGCCTAACAGTCGTTATCACTGAGACACAATAGAAACTGAGCCCTGTCCATTTCACCCCATCCCAAAGCATTTCCGCCGAAAAGCACTCAGAATTGGACAAACGGCAACATAATGATAAGGATCCTCTGTAGCCGACATATTACAAAGCGAACACTTATGCCGATCAGCTGTCCGGGGTCACAGAGTAATTTAATGGTAACACCTCCCCTCTAATCTTCAAAATTGGTAATATTGCGGTTACTATTTCAAGAATAAAAATAACCTGAACTTAAATATTCTCATGTCATCCAAAACTGTCACCTTTTACAAGCTCTCTAAAAAAGATTACGCGAATAGAATAGCATTCAATTTAAGATTAACTGCTAAAGTAGATAATCCGAAAAGTGTTTCATAATTTAAACTATTCGAAGCATTTACTCATTTCGTAGTTAATTATATTTAAATTGGTTCCTGTATGGCTGGAAAAAAATCTCTGCAATTAGTTAGTTATGTACGGTTAAATTTAAAAGCCTAAATAATATAAAAATACCTAAATTTTTGATTATACGAGTATAACATATAATTGGTAGAGGTCATTCAGCAGATTGAACATAAATCATGAAAGAGAAACAGACTAATATTTACACTAAAACTGATCATTAAAACGGTCAGTGTCAGCAATAAAACAGAACGGCATTTTTTTTCTTAAATTTCCAATTTATAAATATTATATTTTAATCAAAAAATTCAATCTATAAGGACAAGGACACTAGAGATTGGTTATAATATGCTTTAAAATATAGGAGACTGGCTAATTTGTAACTTGACCACAAATATCTAGGTCAAACTATGCGTGTTTTCGCGGCGCCAATAATTTTATTTGTCTAAACCGCAGAGGGGTTTCAATCTTCTTATTATTCATTTTGCTGTGTTTTTAATTCTAATTACGAACGGTTGCAATGCTAAGTTCTACATTCATGTACCTTTTAAACAAGTACAATTTAATATCAAAAAATCTAAATGGGATAAGTTTAACAAAATGTTTTGTTGATTATGCTATCGAGAAATATCTATAATCAAGAAAAGAAGCGTCTTTAAAACGATTGACAACTAAAATAGAGGTGGCATTGTCGTAGCTGTGGAAATACACCACAATAGTGGAGATGTTAAATGCAAGCTGAATGATGCAGCTTTATAACCTTAAAGAAACTTTCAGCACTTTCACTAAGGTTTCCAAGAGATTTTGATGTTCCGGAAGTACCACTTCATAGAGTATTTTTAAACTGATGTTTTAATGCTGCTCTCCGGTCTCTAGGATGGTCGTTATATTCGTTCAAACCTAGTCTTTAGGGCTGCTTTCAAAACAACGTAATGGCAACTTACTTCCATTGTTAGTGCAAGTAAGTGAAAGTATTTCAGATAAGACTTTATAAAAGATAATACGCTGTCATTAGTGGAATATGTAATAGATAAAATATTGAAGCTACTGGAAAAATTCGTGGCAGTCCTGGGCTAGTGACCGAGTTTTGGTTATGTTTCTAACCATAGCTGGCGCAAAAACTAAATAAAACGAAAACCCTTCATACAGCAGGTCTTGCCGATGTGTACGTACTTCTTCGTAAGAGTCGAATGAGTATAGGTCATCGCTGGACGTACCGAATGTCTTGCGCAGCAGCAAAGGCACGCACGGACTTAAAACTGTAGAACAAAAAGTTAAACTAATAACCAGTGTAATCAGCATATTGGTCTCTCCTACCAGCAAATACGGACACAGTGCAACACACCATCCGCGCAAGACGGGTCAATGCAATCGCCACAGAGCTACGATCTTTTTCTTTTTTTTTAAATTTATTTTGTGATTAACAATCTGTATAAATATATACAATAAGTAAGTAGGTAAACAAGATGAACTGGTGCGGGAAGAGCAGGAGGAGAGAAGTGGTAGCACTCTCTACAGGAGAGAGGAGAATGTGAAGAGGAGAATATGAGTAGGAGAGAGGAGAGATAGGAGAATAATTACGTTTAGTTCTTAGACAGTAAGGAAGTCGCGGGGCCACTGGCGATTCAGTCGGCGAGGAGTATTGTTAGGAATGTCAGAGGAGGCGAGAGACTGTACAAGAGGATTTGAGCAAGTAGAGAGAGCAGTATGGAATTTTTGATATTTAGTCTTGGCGAGTTGGTCTATGAAGGGAATGTTGAGGTCGTTGTGAAGAGTGAGGTTAGTCACCGTAGAAAGGAGCGTCAACTATCTGTCGGAGGAGTTTTGACTGAAATGTCCTGTACTGTCCGTATGTTTGTAGGATCGGCTGAACCCCACAGCTCTAGTCCGTAAGTCCACATAGGTTTGAGAATGGTATTGTATAGTAATCGTTTGAATTCTAAGAGCAATTTGGAGCGTCGTCCAAGTAGTCTGTAAAAGCAGTTTCGCACGTTTCGACATTGCTTGTCTTTTAAGTCTAGGTGTGTGGGTTCCAAGTGAGTCGTTTGTCTATGTAGAGCCCAAGGTAGCGCACCAGATCAGTACAAGGAAAAGGATTGCTGTTGAAGAGGACAGGTGGACAGGAGCCCCGCCGGAGAGTAAACGTGGCATTTCTGGGAGTTCATTTTAATCCGCCACTTCTTTGCCCAGGATTCTATTTTATGTAAGTGTGTCTGTAACTTGTATGAAGCTGATGTAGGATGTGTTCTTGTGGCTAATATGGCTGGGTCGTCTGCATATGTACAGAGCTACGATCTAAAGAAATAATTGGTCGCAAGGTAATTTTGAAGACACAATGCCGTTGCTATGGAAACTACAGATTTTTACAGTTCTTTTTGTTTCCTTCATTTGAATTCCTTTAATCAAGACTGTATTCAGTAAGAATGAAGCCTAACATAACAACAAAATTGCTGTTAATTATTTTTGGTGTCTGATTCATAGTTTCAATAGGATGAAAAATAAAGTTCCAGTCATTATACATTTATTCTGCCGAGCTTTCGACCTAGGGACTAGTTCATCTTCAGGGCTGTGGAACATATTTACAGATAGTTAACAATGGTTCTATTGAAATGAATATGTATAATGTAACGAAATTTACAAAAATTATTTACCTAACAATAATTTTAATTTAGGTAAATAATTTTTGTAAATTTAGTTACATTATACGTACATATTCATTGCAATATAATTAGGTATTGTTAACACACTGTAAATATGTTCCACAGCCCTGAAGATGACCTAGTCCCTAGGTCGAAAGCTTGGCATAATAAATTTTACTCGACTGAAATGGCAATTATTTTTTCATCCTACTGATAACGACAAAATTTTGTGAGTAGTTAAAATGTTTTAGGTTCACAGGCTAGGGACCCACAGAGACGAAAGACCAATTTCCCCGACGAGGAAGCTTTGCCTTAATAATGGCAATTACTAAACAATAAACTGGTCACCATATTTGCGTAGAGCAACTAAATATTCTGTCTTCAACAAAAAAAAAAAAATCACAGCTAATGTTTTCATTATAGTTAGTACGAGAAATGCAAGGCTATTTTTTTTCTATTTATCCCCACTTTATGCAGTTCTTTATGCAATAATCCTTAATAGAAACATACCTATTAAGAAATAGAACATTTTAGTTGGTTTAGCTAACACATATAACTGTGTCACTCCATCTATCCGGTCTAATAGTATTAATTTCTATACTTATTCATTTGGAAAAAATAATTTGGTTCAGATTGTGTTTAACCTCAACTTAAAAACTCAACAATTCGTTGGTATCTTTGATAATTAAAGGTTGGCAATTTGATTACGGAAGTGACAATCGATTTTTTAGCCCAATGTGGCTATTTCCTTGGCACACCTTTCGATAATAAGCTGTACCGTTTAAAGCTAACTAATATATTCACGGATAACATCGAACGTAAATCATTTTTTATGTAAATCATCAAATAAGAGATAAAAGATCAATGTGTTCGTATTTTGCTTTTTTATATTGGTCTAATCTTGAAACAGTATAAATAAAAGATCTTATTGGACTGAATGAACAACACATTAAAAACATTCAAGCCATGATCTTTCCCAACCTGGCCACCGGAAACAATCATTTAAATGCCTTCCATTCTTGGCGGCCATTATTTGAATAATACTGTGACTTAGAGCCTATAATTTTCTTTGTAATGCCGACAGTGAAGTTTCATAGTTTCATTGTTCAATTCAAGGCTCGACGTAGTTTTCCACCTTCCTATATTCTTAAACGTAGCCGAGTTTTCACATAGAATCATAAAAATTCTATAATTTGCAATTTTTTTAGGTAACCTTGTTTTTTAATTGTTAAAATATTATGTTGGTAAAACGAAATTTTGGAAGGGGAAATTGAGTCAACGTAGAAATTATATATTTTTTAAAAATATTTGACAATATACTTGGGTGAGCATTGTACGAGGGTCGTTTGAAAAGTGCGTGCAAAAATAAAAACTACTTAATTTTTTGGGGTAAACCTTTTTTATTTTTCAACATAGTCTCCTTTTAGGCTTATACACTTCGTCCAACGCTGCTCTAGTTTGTTGATCCCTTCCAAATAATAGGATTTGTCCAAGTCTGAAAAATAGCCATTCGTTTCTGCAATCACCTCCTCGTTTGAATAAAATCTTTTTCCCGCCAGCCATTTCTTCATATTGGGGAACAAATAGTAGTCCGAGGGAGCCAAGTCTGGAGAATAGGGGGGATGTGAAACGAGTTGGAACCCTATTTCCATTAATTTTGCGACCACAACTGCTGAGGTGTGAGCTAGTGCGTTGTCGTGATGGAGAAGGACTTTTTTGTGGGCCAATCGTGGGCGTTTTTCTTGCAGCTCGGTTTTCAAACGGTCCAATAACGATGAATAATATGCACCTGTAATAGTTTTACCCTTTTCCAGATAGTCGATGAGGATTATTCCTTGCGAATCCCAAAAGACAGTCGCCATAATCTTTCCGGCCGAAGGAACGGTCTTCGCCTTTTTTGGCGCAGATTCCCCCTTGGTAACCCATTGTTTAGATTGTTCTTTGGTCTCAGGAGTGTAGTGATGTATCCATGTTTCATTCACAATGACGAAACGACGCTTAAAGTCCTGCGGATTCTTCTGGAACAGCTGCAAACCGTCCTTGCAACACTTCACACGATTTCGTTTTTGGTCAAGCGTGAGCAATCGCGGCACCAATCTTGCGGATAGCTTTGTCATGTCCAAATGTTGATGCAAAATATTATGTACCCGTTCATTCGAGATGCCCACAGCACTAGCAATCTCACGCACCTTCACTCTTCTGACATCCATCACCATATCATGGATTTTATCAATGATTTCTGGAGTAGTAACCTCAACAGGGCGTCCAGAACATTCAGCGTCACTTGTGCCCATATGGCCACTTATAAACTGTTCTAATCGAAGGTGCAGAGTCACCATAATGTTTATGAAGCTTCTCTTTAGTCTCCTGAGGCGTTTTGCCTTTCATAAAGTAGTGTTTAATCAACACACGAAATTCTTTTTCGTCCATTTTTTGAAAATCACTCGACTTCCTCGATTCAAACGAATGCCAAACACAAAGAAATAGACCGATCTGGCTGAAACTTGGTGTGTGTTCTTCCAAGAGATGCTACTAACTAAACATAACCTCGATACGCGCCAGTGGTGCTATCTCTCTGACTTTGCACGGACTTTTCAAACGACCCTCGTACTTGTATCGACAAAAATCTCCGAAAAACTGGGAAAATCTTCGCAGTTTCGAGTCTTTAAATTTTTTTTTTGGCAGTATCTCCAAATTCATTCTATCATTATTAATAATTATGTTGGGTTAAACCTGAGATACTCATTGAGAGATCTTTCGGGAGATACTCCATTGTCTTCCAGACCGAAGTCTTCGCAATTAAAACCTGTACTGAGGAAAACCTGCGAATAAATCCTAGAAATAGCACTGATGGCTCTTACTTTCTTCAGAATTACATCTTCCCTGGTTTGGGAATGTAGAAAGGCCCTGGGTCAACTGGCTCGGCGGTCCCCCAGTTGTGGGGGGGACTCAATGTGGTACACGGACGGCTCCAGAACAAAAGAAGGGGTAGGAGCGGGAGTGTACGGGGTGAAGCCGAAATGTAGGTTTTCGGTTAGCCTAGGGAAACTGGCTACGGTTTTTCAGGCTGAGCTGAGCAATTAGGTTCTGTGCTGCCGAGATTGTCGGACGAGGAATAACTAATTCTAAGGTCGTGATTTTCTCGGACAGCCAGGCGGCTCTGCAAGCTATCGCTACATACCAGGTCAACTCAAGGCTGGCATGGGACTGTCTGGGTGCCCTGAAGGAAATTAGTGACCAAAATAAGGTCTTTCTGGTATGGGTACCTGGTCATTCAGGACTTAAGGGAAACGAAGCGGCAGATTTATTGGCCCGGGAAAGCTCTGTGAGACACTTTGTTGGCCCGGAGCCCTATTTTGGGGACTCCTAGTGTCTTAAGACAGCGGCCAGACAGTACTTTAAGAGAGTAAAGAATGTTAAGGTGAATTCATTAAATTGGGTAGTCCATCAATTGAAAAAGAAAAAAGTGAATTTAATTCGAAACAAGAATTTTTAGGAACATTTCCTGCCAAACCGGAACTGGCTGCAATGTTGAGGTCATATAACATTTTGTTTTGGCTCGCAAAAAAAAAAAATTAAAGAGCAGCGTTACATATTAAATTTATTATTTTTAATTATAGAAGCAACAAATTAAAACTAAATGTAAATAATAAAGAAACAGTTTAATGAGGCAAAAGCAAATTGTAACTAGAGCAGAATTTTAATTCAAGATGTCCAACCTTTCCTCAAGGGAAAATGTATAGAGATATTAATTATCGCTGTAGGCAGCAGAGATTCATAATTCTGTAAAGTAAATGGCACGAGATATCCCCACCACAATCTACAACAAACTGTGACCTTAACTGTATATTGTCACTTTCTAAGATTTCTACATTGTATAATGTCCCGCTTACTTTTACTCGAATAAATCTGTTCATGACCTATCGCAGGACACTGAGAGAAACTTTTTTTTTTCTCAGAAATAAGAATTTTAGCGATATTTTTGGTTTTTTTCTGGTGTTTATAAAATATTTCGAAAATCAAATATTACCGGAAGTCGACCGTAAATTTTAGTTTTCACTTCGTAAATGACAAAAGCTTTTATGGTTACAAAGCGAATCAGTAAATAAAATCTAAACTCATGGCGATTTAAATCAATTATTATAACTTCCGTAGATTTCCATTGTATAGAGAGGCTTTTAGGTTAAAAGGTAAATAAAGTTTTTGCGATTTGAAAGTAAATACAAGTAAATCGAAAATTATTATTTTCAAGAAAGGCCGTGATAAAGCTACTAAGGAAACTTTTTATTTTTCTGGTGAAAAAATTGAGGTTGTGGATACCTTTAAATACCTAGGTATTTTGTTTCCTAAGTCGGGATGCTTTAGTCTAACTTGTAAAGATATGGTCACAAGAGCGACAGGAGCAATATCGGCTGTTAAAAGTATTTTTTCTAGTTCTAAATTAGCCTCTTGGGCTTGCAAACAAAAGGTTTTTGATAGCTGCATTTGTTCTGTACTGCTCTACGGTAGTGAAATCTGGGCGCTTAGGTATACTGATCAGATTGAGGTGGTGCAGACAAAGCTCATCAAGTCATTGTTTTTTTGGCAGCGTAATACTCCAGGTTACATGGTCAGAATAGAGACTGAAAGAGTCAAATTAAAGTATTTTGTTTTTAAACGTGCGCTGAACTGGTTGATCAAGCTGTTAGGTATGTGTAGAGACAGGCTACCGAAACTTTGTTATAATAAATTATTACAATTGGACAGTTCAAATGCTAACATTGTAAAATATAACTGGGTATCCCAGGTCAAGAATTATTTTTTTAACCTCGGTTATGAATGGTTGTGGTACGAACAGGATGCCAGTTTAATAGAAAAATTTAAAGAAAAAATACTGTGCGACCTGAGGCAACAATTAATTACTGACGATTTGGTTAGAATTAATAACTCTACTTATAGTTCAGTTTACAGTTTGATAGCTGATCAAAATCAAAATTTTAATTTATATTTGAGGTTCAATGTTTCATTTGAAATTACAAGGGCAATCAGTCAAGTTAGAATGGCTTCAGACAACTTGTGTGTTATCTACACTAAAGGGAATCGTTATGAAATTAACAGCCTTGAACTTTGTCCAGTGTGTAACTACGAAAAAGAGAACTTGGCTCATATTTTTATCAACTGTCCGGGCTACATTGTAATGAGGCAAAAATACCTTTCCAAATATTTTCCACTAACTGCCGAAAATGTACTAATTTTTAAAAACAAATCTCATAGTATAAATGTCTATAAATTTATTATTGGTAGTCTAGATTTAAGGAAATCTTTGTTAGACGTCTAGTTCTGTTTTATTTTCATTTTTTAAAAAGAATAATTTGTTTTAGTATGTTTTTTAGTTTGAAGTATTTTTATTTTTTGAACTTTACAGTGATGTTTAGATTTTTTTCTGTTCTATTATCAAATATTAAATTTGTAAATATTAATATTATTACTTTTGAATGTAGTTTAAGCAGAAATGTAAATCACATTACCACTCACCATCTAATGTACAAATGTGTATTTTTATAGATGTAAAATAAAAAAAAAAAATAAAATAAAAGAAGTTTTTGCGTGATGGTAAGTGTTTAACATGAACATATAGATTTCGTGACCGTAAATTATTAAACTAAGGATTCAAGATTGGCGAGGAATTGGTCCAAATAAAAAACAACAACTCGTCTTTTTTGCCAACGTTTCGACAAATATATTGCCTTATTCAGAGCCAGGATATTACAAATGAAAACAATACAAACAATTTAGAGAATTGAAACACAGAAATACAAAAATAATAATAACAATAAATTAAATATAATAATTTTTTTATAATTATTGGAACTTACTTGGGCTATGCGGGTTGGTTGAGTTACAGAAAACTAATATTCACGTCGAATTTAGGCAGTTGCTACAATTTTATCATTAATAAAAAATAAAAAGATATCCAACTTCTGTACATAATTATTGCTGTGTTTTTTAAATTTACTTCTAATCATTTGGTTCTTATGGTATTTAGTTCATAAGGGGTTTTTGGTTTTTCCTATGTTTGTCTTTAACGTTTTTGTATTAAAAGAAATTTCCCAATATCTATTTTATTTACTCTTTTGTCAAATTGAACATTGTAATTAGTCTATTGTATCTGTTCCATTGTAATTACCAAAATTCCCGTGTAAGTCCCGCTATATCTGTGTATATATACCTGTTCTCCAGTTCTGGCTCTTAGTTTCTGTAACTCAACCAACCCGCATAGCCACGTAAGTTTCAATAATTATAAAGAATTTATTGTATTTTACTGTTTATTTTTGTATTACTGATTTTTACTGTTCTTTTCTATGTTACTGACTCTGTAAATTGTTTTTGTATTTGTAATATCCAGGCCCTGAAGAGGACAATATATTTGTCGAAACGTTGGCAAAAAGACGAGTAGTTGTTTTTATTTGACCGATTCCTCGCCAATCTTGAATCTTAGTGTCTAACCTGAGACAGTACTGCTCATATGAACTCCATGTGCTTCGTGTATTGGTTTGGCCGTCAGTGGAACCAAGACTTCCTGTACAGATGTGTGAAACCCCAGGAGTAAGTGACTAATCCACTTGTCCAAATATAATCTCTTCATAATGATTATTTACACTTATTTGAAACATTTTTTAAAAAGTGGTTTTGCATGAAGTACATGCGCACAAGATGGAAGCGATCAAAGGCCGAAAAGTAAATACAGTTTGGGCTTTCCCGGCGAAAATTAGGGCGCTAGGAAGACCGAAATTGAAGCAATTTGGAGATGTCGATGATGATCTGGCCATGGAAGGCGGAGACTAGTATTCGACCAGAGAGACAGGGCTACTCGAAGATCTGAGGAGACTCAGCAGTCATTCGTAGTTGGTTATAAAACAAATAAGTAAAAAAATCTGGGGCGATTTTATATTAGATAAATAAATGTGGTCAAAGGAACAGAACAGAAAATGAACCCCAGATAATTCTATAAATACTTACAAAAATCATCTTTAATTGATAAAAAGATAATTTAGCAATGCTAAAACTGAAACTGATAAAAACAATGGCGAATATAATAAGAGATAACTGATAACTGAGATAAGTTTCAAACGAAGAAATATTAAGAACTTTAATAAAATTGTTGTAAACAATTAATAAAATACTTTGATAGCCCAACTAATGTGTAATAAACATGCATAATATATTGCATTTTAATTTATATCAAATTAATTTGATAAAAAAACTGGGTTTAGAATGGTCAAAAATATAGGGCTTTATTTTATTGAGATTCAAGAGTTTTGAGGAAGGCAGCATCTGTACTCTCAGTGCAGCCTGAATACAAGTGCTAGGAACGCACGGTATATTCTCGGAGAAGGCGAACGAATAGCGCCGGGGCAGGCTGAAGTAATCGATTATGTAAGGATCGATTAAGTTTTCCTCTCTGATTTGAAGGACGCTTTACAATAAGATCACTTCACTCGTTGGTCCATCGCCCACAAATTTGGCCAATTTTATTGAGTTCAATGAATTTTTTATAATTTTCCTTTCGGCTCAAAATAGATGGTGAGGTCAAAAAAAAAAAAATATGTTTAAAGAATTAAAACTAGACCGTGGAACTGACAAAATTGTCTCAGAGTGTTCATGCCGGAAGCGGTTTAATCACAGATTACATAAATCTGCGCAGAGTGGGTGGTAGAAAGAGATGTGCAATGTTCTCATTACATAAAACAGTCATATACTAAATGGCCCCTATTATGAATTAAGGTTGATAAAAACTAATTACCACAAATGACAAAAAGTATTCACCATTCTTATGACAGATATCTTCTAGAAGATGTGCATTACACAGAAAGATTAGATTGCTCGGTAATATTTAATTTTTTTTTTTTTTTTTTTTAAATTTACAATCTGTATAAATGTATACAATAAGTAAATAGGAGATGAATGAGATGAACTGGTGCGGGAAGAGCAGGAGGAGAGAAGCTATCCAGCGGTAGCACTCTCTAGATGAGATAGGGGAATGTGAGGAGGAGAATATGAGTGGGAGAGAGGAGAGATTTAGGTCTTCAGACCTCAAGGAAGTCGCGGGGCCACTGGCGATTCAGTCGGCGAGGAGTATTAGGGATGTCAGAGGAGGCGAGAGACTGTACAAGAGGATTAGAGCTAGTAGAGAGAGTAGTATGGAATTTTTGCTATTTAGTCTTGCCGATTTGGTCTATGAAGGGAATGTTGAAGTCGGTGTGAAGAGTGAGGTTGGTCACCGTAGAAAGGAGCGTCATTTCATTTTGTCTGAAATGTTTGTACTGTCCGTATGTTTGTAGGTTTGGCTGAACCCCACAGCTCTAGTCCGTAAGTCCACACAGGTTTGAGAATAGTACTGTATATTAATCGTTTGAGTTCAATAGGTAATTTGGAGCGTCGTCCAAGAAGTCTGTACAGCAGTTTCGCACGTTTTGTCATTGCTTGTCTTTTAAGTCTAGTGTGTGGGTTCCACATAAGTCGCTTGTCTACGTAGAGCCCAAGGTAATATTTAATTAACACTCGTTGGGTACAAAAAGAGTAATTTTAATTAAACAAAGAGAAACCCGCGTATTGATTAATAAACGGACAGCCGGTTTACAGATTTTTAGTACTAACCGCGCTGTTTGGGAGTGGGGACATCAGTGAAAGATCTTGATGTGCTTTTCTAACCCCGCGGCTACTCCATATTAGTCTAGATTTAATGGAAATTTCCATCCTCGCTTTCTCAAGACAATAAATTCTATATCGTTCACATTTAGTTAAAGTATAATTCACAGCGATGCACTTGATTTTCATACAATGCATGCTTGGAAGGTTTTCTTCATTAAGCAATAAAATTAAAGCGGAATTGTACATAACAAAAGACTCTTATATCTAATGCTACTGCGACCTATTTGGTCATACGGCATCGAAGTATGGGGAACGACTAAGCGTTCCAACTCTCTACGTCTCCAAATATCACAATCAAAAATTCTTCGCAAAACTACTTAACGCTCCGTTCTATGTATCTAACCTCCACTATCCATAATGACCTCAAAATCCCTTTCATTACAGATCTTGCTAACACCCGTTTCTTCAAATTTCATTCCACTCTACAGCAGCTCATCCTAACCCTCTCATAGAACACCTATCTTCTTCCACATTACCAGGTATTCCTCCAAGGAGATTGAAGAGAAGATGGCCCCCACGACCTACTCTCCTCATAAGAGCAGTATAGTGCATCTATGCACGTTAATGGAGTATCGCCACTGGGTGCCTTCTCCAATCTTCATTCAAGACATGTTATTACATCCCATTTGCTTGTTGCAACAATCGTTGCAGTCGCAAATTTCAATAGAAGATTTAAAAATAAATAAATAAATAAAAGTTTGAAATAATACGTTGTTGTTCAATGTAAAACTCAGAATAATTTAATCGCCAATCTCTGTTATATTAAAATCAATATATGTATCTATAATTAACAGAAGATATCAATAAAAATCTATCTACATTAATTATTAATTGTTTAGGATCTCATTAATTGCGTTCAAATCATATTATTTAATAGTAAATAAGGTTTTTGAATACGAATATTATTGAACTTATGAAACTCCCTTTTTAGAGAATTTCTTGTCGATAAATAACTTAAATTCAGAATTGTGTAAATAAACGTTGCACAGATAAAGCGCTATATTTTTTAAGAATATTGAAATATTTACAGAGAACAGCTCTAGTTACTTAAATATGCATGTTAATTAGTAATAACTATAGTAAACATGTTTACCTCCATCCTCTTTGACTCCCTCCAGCGGCAGAGTCCTTCTCCCGCCCCAATTCTCATCATGAGAAAATATATAGATATTGTTTTAAATAAATTCTTGATAAAAAAATATAACTGCGTATTATTTACTAATGATCACATATTTATGTACCCAGTTACTAATTGTTTAAATAAATATTTTGTAGAAATAATGGGAAAAGACGGAGAATTGTTTGCTATCCTGGAAATTCTTTTGATGTAACTATAATGACGCAACGTTCATGGATCACACACTGCGCATTTGTTCGTATTATGTGCGATTGAACAGTTTATTGTTCAGGAAAAGTTTGTAACAATAATAAAATATAATTAAGATTAAACAACTAAAACCTGGAGAATTAAATAATAATTATAAACAAAAGCGAATCATTTTACCGGCCGACCCCCCCCCCCCCTTTGACATCAAAATGTCCTAAATTGAATTGCTTCAAAAGTTATTTCATTTGTAGGGAATAACATTGTTAGCGGAATAACAACAGCCATTTAATTTTCTTTAAATTATTTTAAAGAATGATGAATTTTAAAGAATAAAAACGAATATAAAAATTTGATAAAATAAAAGATGTCAACAAGACAACTATTACGTAATTAAATATGACGATACCAACATAAAATCGTAAATATATTACAATTAATAATCACCAAATGAAGTATGAGAAGTCACCAAACTATACAATTATACTAAACATAAACGACCATTTAAAAGTTTTTAAAGATAACAAAATTCTGAGAAATTATTGTAATAAATATTTGGACGTAATAATAATTTGTTTTCATGGGAAAGATGTTATCACGAGGGGTGTGTATTGGGATTTGGAGAGAGCCGCTCTGGGTGCCTGGCACTGAAAAACCACAATATAGATAACCATACACTTTTTATGGCTCTATTTACCCGCTCTAAACTGTGCGTTGTTTCGAATTTTTTGTTTGCAATAATTAGAAAGAATTATTTATATTATCAAGCTCGCAAAAAAAATTTAAAACCATTTTAGAGTGCGTAAATATGGAATTCTTCTATCATTTATCAATTTATTCTTGCAAAATTTTATCACAAAATGTTTCAAGATGATCTATGAGATAATATTTAAGGAAATATCATCTTCATAATCCTAAGATCAGAGAAAATTTAGATAATAACGGTTTAGAAATTGAATGATCAAATCCTATAGAAAAATTTCTGTTTTAAATTAAGTTAAAGTGCGCTACCTTGGACTGTACCTAGAAGCAAACGGTTGACATGGAATCCCCATACTAGACTGAAAAGACAAGAAACTAACCAACGCTACAAAACTTCTCGCCAGACTACTTGACAAACGATCAAAACTTAACCTACATAACAAAAGACTGTTATATCTACAGTTACTGCGACCCATTTGGTCATACAGCATCGAAGTATGGGGAGCGTCTAAGCGTTCCAACTCACTACGCCTCCCAGACATTACAGTCAAAAATACTTCGCAAAACTTCTTAACGCTCCGTTCTATGTAGCTAACCTCACTATCCATAATGATCTTAAAATCCCTTTCATTACAGGGTTCTTGCTAACACTCGTTTTCTTAAATTTCATTCCTCTACAGCAGCTCATCCTAACCCTCTCATAGAACACCTATCTTCCTCCACATTACCAGGTAATCCTCTAAGGAGATTGAAGAGAAGATGGCCTCGTAATCTTCTCTTATCGTGAGAGCAAAGCACGTTACTGGAGTAGCACCACTGGGTGCCTTCTCCACTCGTGATTTTCTTTTATTTCTTTTTTCTTTTACCATATTTGATTGTTGCAACAACTGTTGCAGTGGTAAATTGCAATAAAAGATTTTAAAAAAAAAAATTAAGTTCAGCATTTATTATTAAGATGATGTTGCATAGAACAACTCTTTTTTCTTTAATTATGATGTACATCAAATGTCATCAAATTAAAAGTTGACTTAAAAATAAGATATAAGTAAGAAAATTATTATATTAGTGATTCCTCTACGAAACATTAGATTACGCTTAGTCACAGAATATAAAGTTATTAGTGTATGGATAATTTTAGCAGTAACGCTATCTGATGTGAAAAAAAGAAATCTATTATTAAATAATGAAAATCCATACTTTTTCCATTTAATTTTGAGATAATATTATTAAATTATCTAAATTCTTTTCTGTTTTTCTTAATATATGTACCTTAAAAGTTATGAGAAAAATAGATATGATTAAAAGAAGAACCATGCTCCGCATATAAACTACACTAAACACTACTTGTACAAACAATAACAATAAACAATAACAAAAGTTATTATTTTATATTTTAGTCAAACTTTTTCAAGCATTCAAATGTTTAGATCAGAATGTAAACATACTAGTGGCGCTATCTACATTAAGAAGATGAAAAGAATCTTTGAAGTTAGGGTTATGAATCATTCAATTTGTGAGTCGTTCTTGTGAACGGATGATTCATATCACAGTTAACAAATCAAGCCTTCTTATTCATTTTCAACACCAACTAGGTGACGCGTTCATACACACTACAACACATTTTTATTCAATTAGAATGTCGTTAAGATTTTACTACTAATACTAAAAACAAATTTAGTCTCCTTCTGTGTAATAACAATAGTATTGGAATGTTTTTCTAAGAACAACTCTTATAAACTCCTGTATTCAACATTAACACAAAGTGATTCGAAGACACACTGTTCCTTTTCAAGAATAATAGTAACACAAAAGATAATTTTTGTTGAATTAAATTGTTGTTTTCTTCTTTTAACTAAATTTTAATTAAAAAATAATTACTCAAAATTCTCTCTTCATCTAACAAAACCTATTATCAATTTATTTGAAATATTTTTATAGTTTAGGTAAATTACGAGGAAATGTTTTTAATTTTTGAAATTCAGGCCAAAATTATTTCTTCAATTCCGTTTAAGTAATAGAAGTTTTTCTGAATCTAAGCAGTGTAAGAGATCATAAAAATAGTCTACAATAAAACTAACACAGTAAAACATGGTTGAGATTTGCACAAAAGTAGTCTGAGCAACATCCCAGTAGAAGGAAAGCTAATTCTTTAATTAAAGAATGAAAACTATTGAAAAAAAGACAGATATGAACAGAATTCCAAACTTATAGAATAGTATGGAGGAAATAACGTAGGATGATATTAAATGATGTAAACAATAGTTAGCCGAGTCTTACTCAGAACTCGCCAAGGACTTTGCATCTTCAAAACTCCCCATTGAAACAAAATCTATTCATTTGTGACTAATTTTAAATCTCAAGGTAAACGTTTTTGAACTTTTTGCATTTTTCAAATAAAGATAGATAAGTTTTTAATTTATATTATTGTTATTATAGTTCTCTTTTTTTAGTTTTAACAACGGAATATTATTGGCTAAAAATATTTCTTATGTAATATCCAAATGTTGTGGAACAGTTTGATTAGCGATTAACGCTGTCCTTGACAGTCAACCTTTAGTAACTCGTGATTTTTATCGCCCTATCTGGAGGTTCTTAATCACCCATTCCCCACTCTAAATAAGTTCCCTGCACTTTGTTTTAATCTGTAAGCTTTTAGATTAACAAAAAATAGAGATAAATAAAATAGCTTGCTCAAAAAGCTTTGAGGTAAAATGTTCTTTAACAGAAATCTAGGAACTTGTTTGTTTTTAACAATTTGAACAAACTAAATAACGTTAGTTTAATGTGAATTTTAACATTAAATGTTTTTTATTTCATTTATTTACTTATTTATTTTTTCTGTTGCCAAGATTCAACATTTTCTGATCTTTGAAATAATTATTTTTTGTCTTGACCAGTTCAAAAAAAAAAAAGAAGAAAATTCTTTACCCATATTTTGAACATCAGAATACTCCCTTTTTTGTTTAGGTTCTACTGAAGAACCTAAATTCGAGTTCAGTTTGAAACGTAGGAGCTGAATTTCGTTAACATTTTTGTCATTGTACAATATCTAGAATCTTGAAAGAAAAACATGGTAATTTGTGAAAACGGTGTGAAAACATTACTGATTATTGGTTGATCATTACTAATGAGGTAAGCAACCTAAACTTTTTAATCTTTAGCTACTCTTGTCTGTAAGAGACAGGCTTAGAATTTAAGAATCTAGGAGAAGAAATGGATAGTAAAGTGATTGCCTATTTTTTCAGGCAGGCTTTACGTCCAACTACCAAATTAGGTGTCGTGGACGGAAACGACTAGTAAACATACTTTACTGTAAATTTCTTTTATTAATTATTAAATAAAATCCAAGGCCTAAGACCGGGAATTGAACCCTGTACCACAATACAGGTATTCCTCGACTTACGACGTTGATCCGTTCCTACGCGGCGTCGTAAACCGTTTTTTCGACGTAAGTTGGAACATACGTAAACTGTACCATATACAGTACAGTGCTGTATTACCATAATAACAGTACAGTACTGTAAGCACTTAGCCTATCCTAACACAGTACCCTACATAATTATCAAAAAACACGTATAAAGTACTGTACAGTACGTTTAATAAGGAAATGAAACAGTAATAAAAAAAACAGTAGTGTGCTTTACGATATCTAATTTCACTTCCATGGTGATGGCCTTCCCTTTTCTTCGATGCACTGCCATCAGAAGAGTCTGCCTTACGTTTGGGAGCCATAATGAAGGGCAAAAAGTGATCATGACAACGATGTTAATGGCGTACTGGGATGCTGGTGACGCCGTCTTCCTCGGCCCCGGAGCCGCTGCACACCAAATCACGTATAGTAGTTCGCGGGGCTTTTCATAGTATATACTGTACAGTACTGTACTGTAAATGGGAGTCGTAACCACGAAACGTCGTAACTCGAGACCGTCGTAACCTGAGGACTACCTGTACATATTTGGCGCCTCTAACAGCTCGGCTACCGTGGTGCCTAAGAAATGGATAGTACATTTTGGCATAAGTAGTTGCCACTTCTAGCCTTCATCTCCATCTAGCTAGTGATACTTAGAAACAAACCTTCTTGCAAGATTTCATACTTAGTAACTACTAAAACTGGATACAATAGTTATTCCTTAAACTCCTTCCACTGCAACACTCTGACGCTACCATTTTTGTAGTTCAGGGGTCCCCAAACTACGGCCCGCGGGCCACATGCGGCCCCCTCCTGAGGACATTTATCCGGCCCTCGCCGCACTTCCGGAAGGGGCTTCTCTTTCATTGGTGGTCAGTGAGAGGAGGTGCCGCAAAGCGCTGCGTCGCTCATGTACAGTACTATTTCCGGTGACGCGGGACGCATGCGTCACGGCTCCGGTAGCAGTGTAAAATAACAGCCAGTAGTAGGAAGAAAGTCCAAAGCACTATAACTAAACCGGACATTGGACCATCTCATTAGCCCAAAAGCAGGTCCATAGTTCCCACAGAAATACTGGGCAGTTTGGTGATTTAAATTTACTTGTTCTTTATTTGAAATATTCTATTTGTTCCCGATTTGTTTTTTTTAACTTTAAAATAGTTTGATTTATATTCCGGCCCTCCAACGATCTGAGGGACAGTGAACTGGCCCCCTGTGTTAAACATTTGGGGTCCCCGATTCTAGTTCTCCCAGTCATTCAGTCTCACAGGAGATCCTCTAATAAAGTAAAAAACAAGATTCTTAAACAGTTCATGACCGCATTTTCTATCTCGACATTGTAAGGTTATTTCTTTTACAGTTAAAATCCTTTATATTATGAAACCAACAGCCATGAAATTAGCGAAAGTATCAAATATCCTTCACATTAAATATATATATATTCAAAGATATGCGTATTTTGAAATGAAAATAAATTTAGCAATCCACTTCAATGATAAAGTAATTGAAATATGAACTTCGAGCAGTAGTATTATTTTGTATTATCGCCATTATAATATTTCTCGTTGTTATTGATGCAAAAAAAAAGAAAAAAACTATAACCTTGCCATATCAGAACTATTAGTATTTCTGTCAGCAAAATTTTGTGATTACTTCCTGCAATCATCAACAAATTAAGCGTTTGTTGCGTAATTTACATAAAATAGAACAATAAATAAAATGAAGGAGGGGATTTGCTATGAGGTTAGCGTATTAAATTCCCACTTAGATTAGATTGGATTAGATCACGGGTTCAAGTTCAAATCCAGCTGTAGGCCTTTGGAGTTTCTATCACTAGGAGCTTCTTACAGACACCTAACTGCCCGGTGATGGGCAGTGTTTTCTGTAACAAGAGAACACTGTCCGGAGGCCGGCTGTGCACTGAAAAAATGGCTCCGGGCGCCAATAACCTCAGATGTTGACGCGCCTTAAATCACTGTAGGCCAGCCGCTGACTCTTCCTAATTCTCACTTACTTGAGCAATGATTCTATACGCACACACACACACACATTCACACACACTTACGCGCACACACTCACAGAGAGATATGACCAATAAACTATTTGACATAAGCTAAAGTAACGATAGCCAATCTTACCATTAATCAGAATAGGTTCACAGGATAAATTCTTTAATAAATTATTTAATAACATCAATTACGGCAGGGCCGTAGACGAGAAGACTCGCAGGTCAACAAGAGGTAACACAGGGTTTTCCAAACGGTTTTGTCCTTGTCTTACTTCCAGCAAGTCCCAACTCAGAATGAATAAAATATATTTAAAATCCTTTTTTCCAAATCAAAATCACACAGCTGTAACCATAAACATAGCAACTATAGTTCTATTGCCCAGTTACATCACTAAAAAAATAAATTAATAATAATAACAAAATGGAAATAGAACAAATTTAAATTTAATGTTTTAGCGGCGAATCAAAATTAACGTTATGAAATCAAAATATATAGTATTTACTCTAAGACGAAAAATCGTACCTCCCATCATCTTGAACCAAACTCCTATACTAACTGTGGACAAAGTACGCTATCTTGGACTGTACCTAGACAAACGGTTGACATGGAATCCCCCATACTAGACTGAAAAGACAAGAAACTAACCAACGCTACAAAACTTCTCGCCAGACTACTTGACAAACGTTCGAAACTTAACCTACATAACTAAAGACTCTTATATCTACTGTTACTGCGACCTATTTGGTCATACGGCATCGAAGTATGTGGGATCGACTAAGCGTTCCAAAGCCTACACACATTATAGTCAAAAAATACTTCGAAAACTTCTTAACGCTCCGTTCTATGTATCTAACCTCACTCACCATAATGACCTCAAAATCCCTTTCATTACAGATCTTGCTAACACTCGTTTTTCTCAAATTTCATTCCTCTACAGCAGCTCATCTTAACCCTCTCAGAGAACACCTATCTTCTTCCACATTACCAGGTAATCCTCTAAGGAGATTGAAGAGAAGATGGCCTCGTGATCTACTCTTATCGTGAGAGCAAAGCACGTTACTGGAGTGACACCACTGGGTGTCTTCTCCACTCGTGATTTTCACGTATTTTTTTATCAGGTACCATATTTGCTCGTTGCAACAACCGTTGCAGAGGTAAATTCCAATAAAAGATTTTTTAAAAAAATGTTGTAGCCAACGTATTACAAATTAACGGACAAAAATTTAGGATGTAACAAATATTTATGAATGAGATTTCAACACAAATAGTATTGGTGAAGCCCTAGAGCAGGTGCGGACAAAACCTAGGTATTGGGTCGCGCATAAAGCATTTTAGTTACAATAAGTATGATCAGATTAACAAAGGCTAATTTTTAAAATTAATGAATTAAATTTTACTAATCATACTTTTTAATTATTATTAATAAATTAGGTCAATAAATTTTCAAAAAGTATGAATCACTTGGTATTGTCCTGATAAAGGTGAAGTAATACAGCAGATAATTATATCTAGCAATAAAGCAATAAGAGAAAATGATTAAAAAAATGAACATTTATACGGTTTAGGAACTAACGGGAATTCCTGATACTTAATTTGTAAGCTACTTTTATTCCTTCTTAAATTACCCAAATATTTAGAGTACCTGTAGTAGATAGAATTGTAAATATAAGTGATAATGTCTAAAAGTAAGGGGAATTCCTTATCAAGCAATGATAAAACATAAAAACACAATCTAATTAAGTTGACTGTATAAAGCTATACATACTAACAGACAAACCACCCACTACATAAAAACAAAGCTGCGCATGATGGTTAATTTGTGATCACCATAAGGCCAAGGAAGAAGAAGAAGGAAACTATAGGTTTTCCTAAAATCAAGTAAAAATACAGTTGGGCAATCCCAAGAAGTATTCATATCGGGAATATCTGAATAATAAAAACCTGAACAACCTGTTAAAGAAAACGTAAAAGACATATATATATATAGCGAACACTAATTAGGAATTTCGAAGATTCAAGATTTACATTGGTTGACCTTCATAAATTGTGTAAATTAATATATTCATGACGCAGGCTTTCATGGGAAATAAAAACACATCTCTGGAGAGACGTCACTGCACGGACTACATAATTACTGGAACTTCTGTCCGTTTATCAGTCCACTCTGTTGATTTAGTTTATTTTTAAACAGGAAAAAGGATGGAGAAATTCCTAGAAGCGTGGAGAGTTCCTCTAAAATCTAAAATAATAACTCCTGGAAGGAAGAGTTTTATAGATAAAATTGAATTCTGCAGGGACCCGCAATCCATTAAATTTTAATCATCTCTTTTAATAAATAAATTGTATAAATATTTCTAAAAATGGGGGAAAAAAAATAAATTGAGCATTAATCAGAGCAATTAGATTTACATTAAGAAAATTATTTCAACTGAATGGTGTAAACTATTGCTTCAGCTGACTTAGTGCAATACAGAACATAGGACCAAGAGACTAACCTGGAACCCACATACGAGGTGTGACTATTAAATAACGAGACTAAACGCTGTAAAACATTTTATTTTAAATTTATACATATTTAGTTATTATCACCTTCAATATATACCACTCCTCTATCCCTACAACGCTCCATGCGAATTTACCATTGTTCGAAGTATTTTTCTGTGAGCTCCTACATGACGCGTGCCGCTTTTTCTTTCGCAGCTTCAACTTGGACTGAAATCGTGTTCCTTTTAATGCAGATTTGACTTTAAGGGAACAGATAAAAGTCTAATGGGGCCAGGTCAGGACGGCCTAAAACTGGGATGTTGTACTTGGCTAGTAGAAACGTCTTGACAGACAATGCACTGTGAGCCGGTGCGTTGTCTTGATGGAGAACCCCGTGACTTGTTCTTCCATAAAATCGGGTCGTTTATTCCTTACTCTTTCACGGAGTTGAGCAAGCAACTCACCGGTAGTAATGTTGATTAATTATATTTCGATATTTTCATCAGTTTTGGACGTGGAAGGGCGACCCCTGGTGGTCATCATCTCCGACGTCTTCTCGGCCATCTTGGAAACGCTTGAACCACTCAAAAACTTGCGCACGTGATTAAAATTCATCGCCATAAATTTCTTTTAATAACAGATAAGTTTCAGTAGCGATTTTATCAAGTTTCATGTTAAATTTCACGACAATTCGTTGCTCTACTACAAAACGAAACTAAACACCTCTTACACAAACGACGTTTCCGGACAGACAGATTTCTCTACAAACACGTGTGAGACGCTGCAATTGAAAGAGAAGACTTAGGATTTGACGCATGCATAGTTCTTCTGTAGCAGCATCAGTCTCGTTATTTAATAGCCACACCTCGTACTCTCCATTGAAATGACAAAATGCGGACAGAAGCTTCAAAATACTTTTTAGGTCACTTTTTCAAACTGTGGGCACCTCCAACTGATTACTTCCTTTGAAAAGTTAGAATTTAAAATCAACACGAACATATATTTCTTTTTTTTCCAACTATAGTCAGAGAAACAAACTATCTTTCCTTTTATAGATAACTTTTATACGTATATAGAAAGGAAAACAACTGATTTGTTGAACAAACAATTTGTTTCCTGTACAACAAACAAACATGTTCCAAAAAAAGAAATCATAAATAAATATCGCCCAGACAAATTGTATTAATAAATAAGCAAGAGACAGTTAAGCAGTAAAATATAACAACTATAAAATTCGAGCCAATAATTTTCGTATTTTTAGAATAACAAAGGAATTTTATTAAAACATATCATTAATTTGTTCGAAGTTCATAATTACGTATAATGTTCTAAAAAATTATTTTTCCTTTGTTCAACTTATTTGAGTCTAAATGATGATAGAAACAGCTGTAAATTCATTAAAAATGGAATTCGCTGACGATACTGCTATTCTTTCATCCAACTCCGATCCGGTGCAAGCCAGTCAGAACATTCAAATCCATTTAAAGCTTCTCGAAACCTGGTTCCGAAAATGGAAAATAAAAATTAATGAGCAAAAATCAGTGCACATTACGTTTGCTTTACGAAAATCTGCGAGTCCACCAGTTCAACTGAACGGTGTAACGATTCCTCCAGCTGACGTAGTACGATACTTAGGACTGTACATTGACAAGAGACTCACCTGGGGAACCCACATACTCGACTGAAACGACAAGACGTGAACAGACGCTACTTACTAGACTACTTGACCGCAGATCCAAACTCGACTTGAATCACAAACTGACTGATTTACAAGACACTGTTAAGACCCATATGGACATACGGAGCAGAAGTGTGGGGCTCAACCAAACCCTCGTAACTCCAAAACGCCTGCAGACACTACAGTCTAAAATCCTATGGAAAATCCTGAATGCTCCATACTACATCTCTAACACCTTACCATACACACTGACCTTCACATCCCTTTCGTCACCGATCTAATAAAGTCTCGCTACCGCAACTTTCACAGCCTCCTAGCTCTCCATCCTAATCCTCTTGTCCAACAACTCTCCTCTCCACACCTTCCCGACAATCCTCCTCGTCGCTTGAAGCGGCCTCCTCCTCGGCCTAGAGATCTATTGTGATTAAATCATTGTGAAAGAGTTTCACCAGTGGGTGATTGCTCTAACCATGTCATTACAAGTGAACTGAACCAGATCAAATTTACTTGATGCAACATCTGTAGCTGTTGTAAATATACAAATAAAGTTGAAAAACAAAGAAGAAAAAAGAGATTCTATTTATCGTAATAATTTCAATTATTCCATAAAGGCTTAATGCCTTTTAAAACGGGAATACGAAAACAAAATTTCAAGTTATAACTTTGAGAATAGAAGTGAGTGTCCACTGCAGATAATTATTTGAAACTAATAATCAATCAGTTTTTTTGGATAATTTTCTAAAAATAAAGATCTAAATTTTTGTGATGTCTAGAAGTAAGTGTTAATCACCGATTTGCGTTCTTTACAATATATTAGGAAGAAAAAATAACAGAATTAAATTAAAACAATAATAATGAAAGAACATCAAAGCTGTGTTTTGGCAGTTATTCACATCAACATAAACAGTAGTTCCCGGCAAATTGAAGGACATCAACTTTTAGATTAGTTGGCATCCCCTTAGTTTTTATTATCTCAGACACAAATTATAACTACTATAAAATGAATGTCGTTAATTCAAATAAATTCTAGCACAATATGTTACAGTCTATTAGTCATCCAGCTTCCTTATTTTAAATTTGCATATCTATTATTACTTTTTTTTAAATTTCTCATCGCCTAATTTATTTTATTAATCTATGTTTTGGTTATCGTACAGAATTGCCTAAATTCTAATAAATAAATAAATAAAAGCCCATTAATAATGTCATAAAATAATAAAGCTTGAATTATTTTAGAGAATTCAAGATGTTTAAGCACAGTATTCTTGGAAACATTGAGTAAAAACTCAATGTTTTCAAGAATATGTAAGTTAGTACTTTGATAAAGCACTTATTGAATATATTTATAACCAAAGGTATTTGAAAACAGGTAATATATTGCTGCAAGTGGTAGCAGTTACAGCTGACCTTTAAAAGGGTTTGTTACAAGCCATTAAACAGTACGCTCTAGTAATAGTAGAAATACATTTTCTTTCTTTAATATTGTAATTCGTCTAGTCATTAAGCAGTAATTTTAAAAAAGCTTTGCAGAATTACAAGGATGTTACAAGGCTTAATGGATACATTAAAGACTTTTTTTTTCTTTTTTTTTAAAGTGAAACTTACATTTTTAAAGCTTAAACGCGTCCATATTTGTTCAATTTTCAATTATTACTGTAAATATATTTATCCAGGTCCCCAAAGAACAAAGAGTGGTTTGATATGTATCTGTCAGTTTGTGGAGTAGCCAATTCAACTCAAAAATCAAAACTTCAAAATCAAAATAGAAGTTCAATGTTTGATATTTGATATTTGTTTTTTTTTATTGAGTATTCTATTAATTTATCAAATACCTATGGGAGAAAATTCGTTAAAAAACAATTAAGAAGTATTTTAATGGGAAATAACGGACAATAAGGAATGCACCAATCAGAATGGTAAATTGAAAATGTGAAAAGTGGGCGGTTTTATGGAACCAATAGGAAGCTAATGCTGTGTGAGCTTAGCCACGCCTACATCCAAATAGTCCACGCCTGTACCTATGAATATCTTCACTTGTCCAATCTAATATAAATTGGTGGGTTCATATTTTATTTTCTTCTAACGAGACATTGGTAGTTTCAGTAATATTGTTTACACCAGGAAGTATTCGAAAATGTCAAACGTGATAAATTGTTGATTTATCTTTTTATACTTTTTGTTTAATTTAATCACCGTCTTAAAATAAGAATATTTACAAAACAAAAACTGTAAAACAAAATGTATAAAGATATAACATCAATTTAATTGATAACCGTTTCACATTTAGTGATAAGACCGATTAAAATTAATAGAAATTTTTAGAGAATTATTCTTCAAAATAAATTATATTTTGATATTAATATTAATATTTATTTTATTAGATAAACAATAAACGTTATGGAACAATTTAGTTAGGGAGATGGTCACTGATTATTCCCTTGTAATGTGTTTAAAAAGTACGGTTTTACTAACTAGATAATGATAAGAATTAAATAGATTTTAAAATTAGAAATAGATAAAAAGAAAGTAAATGTGTAAGTTAGAACCATATTATTATTATTACATTATTATTATTATTATTTTTATTATTATTATTAGAACCATGAGAATTGTAGCAAGAGAGTTATGAATGACTTTTTGTTACATTATTTTTTTAAATAATGGCAAGGAATTATTATTCTCTATGTACACATGCCAAATAGATTTAGATTTTAGATTAGATTTACACGGCGGGACGGGACCCATGCCTTACGGCACTGCAGCCACCAAGAGGCTTATTGTGCCTTCCCTTAAGTCAAGTAGGTGAAACCTCCCCTACTAAGAAGGTTAAGAGCTTTCCCTACCAGTATATATAAATAGTTTGGGTGTGACTTACGTGCCCCTAAGTTCATTTTAGCGTAACAGATTCCACAAATTAGCAATTGGACTAATGCTTTTTCAAAAGATAACATGTTTAGATAAGGTTATTTTTATTTTTTTGTTTTTCAATTTTAAACGCAATAAATTTAAATCTATACGATAATTTTCACTTCTAGGACACCTGTAACATTTTACCATTGTGTGATATTCAAGGAGAATATCCTTTGTTATAGTCAATTTTATGTGCAGTAATTCAGTTCTGTCCGTAAAAAGAAGTCATAAAGATACAATATTCTTTCTAAATAATCAGTAAACTGTTTGTTGTTCGGTTGTTTTTGTTTCCAAAAGCATTTAATGTTTATACAGCTGAAATTACTTTTACATCATTCATATCGTATAAATAAAAATTAATCAATATTGTATGCAGTCATCAAGTGAATATTTTATCTAATGTAAAATGATGATTGAATTTAATCATGCAATAAAATAGGGTATCTAGCCCTAAAAAAAAAAGTTAGATAGACCTAATTTGAACTAGAAAGATGATCCTGGTGATTTTGGCCTTGGCTAAGATGGAGCTGGAATTAGTGATAAAGAAGCTAGGAGAGGAATATGATAACTTAGATTTGAAAATAAGGGGGAAAAAAAGTATATCTGTAGGAACTAGAAACGTCCAAAAATAGATTTTCTTCAATGAGACTTCAAGCATCATCAGTGTACAAAGTATTAAGCCAATCAATGAGCCACTTTTGAGAATACGTAAAATGAGAATAAATAAAAGTCTAAAAGGCTTTTGAATCCGAAGTCAAGTGAAGTGGTAACCATGACGTAATGTACATGAGGTTCACTTGCTGTGATTGTTTTTTTTAATAGAGGAGGAGGTGGTAATATGGGACAGCCATTTTTTACCTTGCATATTTTGAACACTACAGAATCTAATATCTACTCTGCAGTAAAATCTTAGACATACATTATTTGTCTTTGTAAATTTGGAGTGATCCTGAGTGGATCACAGCAAGGAGTCTGTGGTGTTACACTGATAAAGTCTGTGGTGGCCCATATTGGGTTTTCAGAAAGTGTGGTCGTAATATGGGACACACATAATAATTATAGTTAATGTTCTCGTTTCTCCATGAATTGTAAAAATAAGCCTTAAATATGCCACAAAATTATATTTTACACAATTATCGTACATTAAGGAAAAGTAAAGTAAAGTAATCGCCTATTTTTTCAGGCGAGGCTTAACGTCCAAACTACCAATTAGGTGTCGCGGACGGAGGTGACTAGCAAACATACTTTACTGTAAATTTCTTTTACTAACTATTAAATAAAATCCAAGGCCTAAGACCGGGAATTTAACCCAGTACTACAATACATATTAGTAGCTTCGCAGGTCTCGCCACTAACAGCTCGGCTACCGTAGCGCCTCATTAAGGATAAAAATTAGGGTGTAAACAGTTTTCTTAGAGAAATGTCAAGAAATCTTTGGAATGATCTTTTTAGGCCCTTTAGTACCCTGTAGAGAAAAAAAAAGAAATTATAAGGCACTGGTTTCGTCCTCAGTGCCACTTTTCGCACTTGTTCGGCAGACGATTAACGAGGTTGTTATATGGGACAACGCTGTTCCCATAATATCACCATACACCGCGTACAATATAACCTCATTTTTTTCCCCAATATACATTCATATGTGAAATCCATAATACTAGCAATTAAAACTCTACTTTCTACATTTTTAATGTCTAAGGGAAATTATTCTAACTTTCCTCGGTATTAACCAAAAGCAGAGGAAAATCAACCTTAAGAAAACTTTTTAGCACTGACAAAATCAACACGGTCCTCTCTTGGACAAAGCTGCCACTCGATTGACGGCGCTGCCTTCTCAGCAGCAGACAAAGCCTACCCCAAAGAGTAGTAAGGCACCAAAAACTAACAGATAGCACTACTGGATTCACAAAAACAGGGGTGTCCCAAATTCCAACCTCGTCCCAAATTACCTCCTTCTCCTCTATAATGTTTTTTAGAACATATTTTTAAGTAAAACAACCCCACTTAGAAACTTGGCAATATTTTTGCCTACTTAAAACATTACTACCATTTGCCTTGAACCTAACATGTATCATGAAAAATAATAAACAAATCTATTGTAAATTTAAATATCATATTTTAATTGAATTTAGAATTTTTTAGTGTAATTTTTGAATTTAGTATTAATAAATAAGAGAATCTGATGAAACGTAAAATCGAAATTTAATAAATCAATCGAAACAATCAAGAAAACAAATAGAATCGTAAATATTTACTTTATGAACTTCATTCCTCTCGAACTGTTTGTCAATTTATAAAAAAAATACCACTTCCTAATTCTATAGACCGGTTATAGATTCTCTGCAGCTATATTTATTTAGAACGATGAGGAAACACGCAATTTTGTCATACAATCGCGTGACCCTTTATTACATTATTTACAATATTCTGATAGAGTTTCCAATTTTATTTATTAAAAATAATAAACTAAAAGAGAGACGCCACAATGCGCAAAGGCCAAGGTCCCCAAGAGTGCGCGGCGAATTTTTATTGATCAAATTGAGGGTTAGCGAGTGTCCGTTAGGAAAAAGGTGCGAATTTTGAGGGCGTACGAATGTGATTCTGGTTTTAACTACAGTTGGTTAAAGCGTTTTCTTGGCTGGTTTTATGATAACTAGAGAACCTGGATTACATTTTTTTGATCAATGACGTTAAGGTTAAACCGAAATATGAAGATTAAGTAGAATAGTGAATTTGGTTTCTAGCTGACTTAGCCTACATCTACCTAGTACTAACCGCAACCTAAAAACAACAACAACAACCTCAAAACTACTATAACGATATTCTATCTCCAACAGTTTTAGATTTTAGATTTTTAAACGGCGGGACGGGACTCATGCCCCACGGCTGCCGCCACTTATTGTGGTTTATTGTGCCTTCCCTTAAGTCTAGTAGGTGAAACCTCCCCTTCTAAGAAGGTTGAGGGCTTTCGCTACCAGTTCCTTCTGCGCTATAATCTCCTCTGGTCTCAAGGTACCAAAGATATCGTAGCGCAGTCTCTCGAGTGCAACGCAATCGAATAGCAGGTGAGAGGCCGTTTCTTCCTCTTCCTGGCACAATCTGCACATCGGTTCCGAGCTAATAAGCCCACACCTTGTGCAGGTGCTTCTTGAACCTTCCGTGCCCTGTGAGTGATCTGATTCCTGCCCAAACCTAGGAGTTACTTTGGTACTTTGTTTGCACAACAAGGGCATAAACTCTCTTGCTGTGTTTGACCCCAGGAAGCATCACCCAGTACTTTTCATGTTCTCTCCAGATCCAATCTCTGAGAGCCTCACGAACTGTACCCCTAGTGATCCCCAGGACTGGTTCCGGGCCAATGAAGGGAGTACTAGCTCCATTCCTGGCCAACTGATCAGCTATTTCATTCCCCCTTGATCCCCACATGGCCCGGCACCCACTCAAATCGGACTTTATTGTGCCGAGCCAGATGATCTAGGGCCTTTTTACATTCTCAGGCCAGGGAAGAGGTAGTTCTGAAGGAAGAGAGGGCCTTCAATGCCGCTTGGCTTTCCGAAATTCTAAGATTCATTCGCAGATTTTCCCCAGCGCAAGTTTTAATGGCAAAAACCTCGGCCTGGAAGACGGTGGCATGTCTCCTAAGAGCACTCTCAATGAGTACCTTAGGTTTAGCCCCATACACTCCAGCTGCGGTCCCACAGGCTATCTTGGAGCCATCCGTAAACCAACAGTTTGAAAGTATAATTATTTAAATCGATATGATGTCCATTCTTAAACAAATGTTACAAACTAAAACGGTTTGTTCATAAATATCCTCCAGCCCTGGTAATAACCATCATTCACTAAAAGCTCACATTAAACAATTTTCTTTCGCTAGGGTTTTTACACAAGGTGTTGGCCAATGAAAACAACGAAATCCGCAAGCGCCGAGAAGGCTCTGAAAAAGCTATTAAAACCAATCATGCTGTGCCTTGGATTAAATATTCAAGAAATAAATGAATTTATAACTTGTTTAGAAATTGTCTTCTAACTCAAATGATACTACTATTATACTAATGGTCATCTCTTATTTGCTGGTCAAAAGAAAGATGATAGTATATTGTAAGACGGAAGTTATCAGCTGATAGGGTATCTTTATGATCCACAAATAGACGGCCACTCTAACTAAACAATAATTTGAAAGTGATGTTCAATTGAAGACACTTCCGGAGCCCTTTTTTAAAGAAACGGGATGCTAACTATTAACAAGTATCCAGGACCTTTCTGCACGCTACAAGTATGGTCATTATTCAATTCTGAAGATTCGTTCAAGTCTCTTCTTCTCCTCACCGCTGTTTCCTATCCTTTAATATTTAATTTCAACTATTATCTACAAGAGTCTTACTTACACAGATAACTGCCAATTTATTAATAAGGAATTCTACAACTAGTTTACGAGATTACATAACACACTTCTTCCAATAATAACGTTATTTCCGAGAAGATGGCCACCCTAATTGATATTAATTGCCATATCACTATGGATTGTTTCGATTTGGATATTTCAAGTTTTAATTCGCTAAAGTTTGATGTCCAGTTGAGAAATGTCCTAACTTAATCACGTCAGTTTCTAGTTAATATATTTTTAGTTTCTCTTACTATAGTGTGGCCAACATTTGAAATTTTTCACTATCGTGTTTTCTCTTGAAATAAGTGCTCTCAAGAATTAAAAAAAAAATGGTTTGAGACTGTTTGTGATTGAACAAATTACCTTAATAACAAAAAAACAAACCACCGGAAGTAATATTATTTCAATTCCCATAATTTTGGTGTTCAAATACTGGAAAAAAGGATTTCTGAATGAGTTTTTCCACTTTTTTTGGAAACATTTTTCTTAGATAATTCAATTAAGGCCACTTTTGGATGAGAGAGGGGTGGTACATCATCCCTCTAAAGTGCGATTTCAGTAAAATATCTCCTTAACAAAAACTTACAGTTTTAAAAGTTAAGTATAAGGGTTGATTAAACGCCAAAAGGTACACAAATCAGCTAGTACCCAACATTTCATTCATGCTTAGTTCATATAATTTAAGTAATTTTGCTGCATTAACTTTTCCTTCACATTTTTTAGAATTTATTAGATATCACAGACCCTTATGCTGGCCATATTTATCTACAAAATATTTGTTCAAGTAGCACTGTAGATTGACTTTAATATCTATTAATATTAATCTATAATAATCAAACTATTAATTACAGGTTAAAAAATTCAAAAACTTTTTGAAAAAATGCTTACATCAACATACATCAATGATTTTGTTTATTTTATTTATTTATTTTATTTTATTTATTTTTTTAAATCGTCTGTTTAAGTTCATTCTTCGATTAAAGTAATTGTTATTTTATGTAGTAGCCAAACGTTTATAATTAAAGGTAATAATTATCTGGCTTTATCGCAAATAATATGGTTTTCTTCAATTACATTCTCAATCTAGGTGTTCTTCCCACAATGTTGTGTACATGAAATATAAAATAAATGAGATATGCATACGTTTAGGACATCTAATTATTCCAGTATTTTACTATAAGTAAAATTAGGGGGTCTAAATTAAATTACAATTGAGAAATGAATAAATAATGTTGAATAATCTACTTGTTATTAACTGTGTGTTATTTGTGCTCACGAATATTTCGGTAAGACGAATTCAAGACTGAAATATTCTTTTAAATCCGTGATTCAAATTTAAACAGTAGCCGACTCTAACTTTGTCTTTTTCTACTTTTGCATATATCGTATATATGTGACATCTCAGAATAAAGGGCAAATTAAAGCTAAATCCGAAGAATAATTCGGAATAGAGTTAAAATAAAGTACCTATTTAAAAACGGATATAATATACATCTTATCATAATTATAACAAAATAATATTATGAATGAACTGGCCAGCATAAGGGTCTGTGATATCTAATAAATTCTAAAAAATGTGAAGGAAAAGTTAATGCAGCAAAATTACTTAAATTATATGAACTAAGCATGAATGAAATGTTGGGTACTAGCTGATTTGTGTACCTTTTGGCGTTTAATCAACCCTTATACTTAACTTTTAAAACTGTAAGTTTTTGTTAAGGAGATTTTTGTACCTTTTGGATAGATTTTCATTTTTGTCTATTTTGCGAAGTTACATATCTGCTTTACAGATTTGTTTAAAATTTGGAATAAGCAATTCTATCATTATAACCTGAAAAGGTGTTAAGTCGGAACTGTAACTACCACTGGAGAGATCTTTATAAAGAATGATTATAGTTGCCATCCTCAATAACAATTTTTTTGAGAAAGCGTTTTGAATAAAATAGGAAGGTATTTGTACGTAACTAGCAAAATTAAACTGCGATTTCAGTACTTCCTTTTAAGAGGAGTAAGAAAAACAAACTGCGAATACAGTACTTCTCCCAAAAAGGCAAAGAGGCAAAGATTTTGAATCGAACGACAATTCATTGATGTAAATCGGTTCACCCATTGATAATTTTAACAGTTGCAGGACTTCCTCTTAGTAGGTGTAAGAGCATGATGGCACTTCACTGCCACGTAGAGGACCTTTAATCACTTCTTCGTGCTAAATTTTATCAAAATCGGACTAAGCGTTATGGAAATATTGGTAATAATAGTTTTAGAAAGGGCTTTACTTGGGTGGGGCAAACTCCCCTCCTTATGAGGCGTAGCGTCGAGACTTTTAAAATGCAAATCTGTACAAAATTTCGATTCGAATGACACTTTATTCATGAAAATCAGTTCACGTGTCGATAATTTGAAACGATTGCTATACTTCCCCTTAACAAGTGTAAGATTAGATCGTCGCTTTAATGTTATGTAGGGGAGCCCTAACCCTATCATCCTACCAAATTTTATCAAAATCGGGCCAAGATTTACAGAGTAATTAGTAATAATAATTTTGGAGGGGGCTTACATAAAGGGGGCTAACTCCTCTCCCATTCGATGTACAGCGACGAGACATAAAATTCCGAATCGAATGACACCTCATTCATGAAAATCGGTTCACGCGTTTAGGCGCTACGCAGTTTACAAAAAAGGTAACAACAACAACAAGAAGAACAAGAACAACAACAATTTTTGAAAATGCCGTTTTTGCACATTTTCGGCAACTTTTTTCTCAAAATCTATCAGATCTAGGTTGTTGCAAAAAAATTACAGTTATAAAGGAGGTTTTGCCCTACATTATAAAGAAAATTTGGGAATTTTATCTTTTATAGAAAAAGAGAAAAAAATTGTCAAAGTTGGGTGTTTTTCAACGTTACGCTTTTTCCTGCAGTTTTTGATGATCAACCCTTATACAACTGTCCTACCGGACAGTTTTAATACAAGAACAATCTTTGAAAATGTCGTTTTTCCTCATTTTCGGCCACTTTTTTTCTCAAAATCTATTAGATCTGGGTTGTTGCAAAAAAAAATTACAGTTATCAAGGAGGATTTGCACTATATTTTAAAGAAAATTTGGGAATTTTATCTTTTATAGAAGTAGAGAAAAAAATTATCAAAGTTGGGTGTTTTTCAATGTTACGCTTTTTCGTGCAGTTTTTGACGATCAACACTATACAACTGTCCTACCGGGCTGTTTTAAATATAAGGTTCTGGTCTTAAGGTTAATTATTATTAAGGTTCTATACATTTAGGGAGAATTAATTTGTTTTTATAAAATAACAGATATTTGAAGAAAATTCCTTAACCAGAATTATCTCTTTATTCAAGGAACTTTAATATTTTCTAAAATGTTTAAAAAAATGATTCCTATAGTTAAAAAAAAAAAATTTGTGCATTCATAAATAATAATTTTACCAGGAATACGTTTTTGGACAAAGTTGGAGAGGGTTAATTAGGTTAAGAGCAAGTCATGGGAACGTTCAAATAAGTTAATAAATTTTATGAAAATCAAAGCTGTGCAAAATTTTGAAAGCCACATTATTTTTAAAATTTTCAATAAATAATACTGAAGTTAAAAAATAATAATAAAAACCAAAACGTTGAAAAACAAATTTAATTTTTTAGAGCTTCGAAGCATCAGTCTCGGTAATAAACAGATTTAATAAAATATAAATCAAAATAAGGAAATCCAAATAATCACGTATTCTAAATAAAAATATTTTATAAAGAAATTTAAATTTAAAAGATCAAATCTCATGAAATGCCCTTCATCAAAACCAAAAAGGATAATAATAATAATAAATTGTAATAAAATAAAGTAATAAAAAAGTACAACAATGGCTTCCTTTACAATAAATTTCAAAAAGCAATCTTAAATAAAAACAGTTTGTTCCTTCCTGACATTTATAATAATATAATGAATTTAATTGAAGTTAAGAAAGCAATAATAGATCTTGTATGTAGCCTATTGGCCAGGCTAACTGGAGTCCTATACTAAATATAGGTTATAATGATAGATTAAAATTCAAATGTATTTTAAAAGAAATAAGCTAGCTGCATTTATGCATAGACTGGAAAGAAAACTAAACGTATTACGGCATAATATAATGACTGCAGTATTTCCTTAAATGCAAATTGTGTGTTTTATTGACAGAATATAGTACGTGATCCATTTTAAGTATGTTATCAGTAGCTGTATCTATCTTTGCCATACAAATATTATAGTATATAACTATGGTGAGATATAGAGTGACTTATTGGCTCGATTTATTTATAGCATGCCCGTGTATGGAATATTATATCGTCAGTTTTAGTTTAAAAAAACTAAATATGTAGGTAGGCACGTTTCACTCGGAATAAAATTTTAACTAGTGAGTCTATTTCCAAGCAGAGAGCACTTACAAAGCCACTGGCATAACCTTAACTGAAATGGAAATTTATTCTCTCATTTCCATAAACAACCGAGATTAAATGCCCCCAATAAGGCAGGGCGAAGGCACTCCAAATTCTTGTTGAAGGGGCTTGCCAAGACTCTGTAAAGGATAGACTGTAGCTGCAGAGACGCTGGTTAGAAAAGTGAAACAAAATTTCGTTCCATTTCCTTGGAGTAGGCTCGTTAATGATTCCTACTGTTTGTTGTAACCAATCCGGAGCTGAAATTGAAGATCTAAGTCTTCGATATCGATCTAAGGTAAACTATTTCCTGCAGAGAGACCAGGCTGCCCAGAACATCCAGAACTAGGTGAAGAAGCCATTCTCCTATTGACCTCAACTTTGGGCAAAAAAAACCGTTGAAGATGGTTTGGAGAACCGCATGATTTCCCGTTGGCTTTTGATTTTAAAAATTAGACACATTAGAACTCCCAAAATAGAGAAAACAAATTTTGACTCTCCCTTACTGCATTTTTCCTTACAATCAGCGCGTTAGCACTATAAGTAACTATGATAACAACAGAGTAACAAATGATAAGGTAATGAGTGGAGAAGTTACCCAGTGGTAATACTCCCAAATATTGGATGGTTAGTCGCTCTCTTCACTTGAGAGGAGATCACGAGGCCATTGTCTTTTAAGGCGTCTTGTCGGGTTGTCAGGAAGAGTTCTAGAAGAAAGATTTTGAGCTAGAGGATTTGTATGAGATTGCAGGCTGAAGTGGAGTTTTCTGTATCTTGTTTTAGCAACTTCGGTGACAAAAGGAATGTTAAGGTCAGTGTGTATAGTCCAGGTTGGAGACATAAAATGGAGCGTTTACAATAGTTCGAAGTATTTTAGATTGAAGGGACTGAATCCTTTGGAGTTTGGAGCGTTTAGTTGAACCCCACAGCTCTACTCCATACGCCCAGATGGGTTTCAAAATAGAAGTATAAATCAGTCTTTTGTTGTCCAGAGAGAGTTTTGATCTATCGTCTATTAAGTAGTCGATAACGTCTGTTTAGTTCTGTTCTTTTAAGTCTACTGTGGGGGTTCCAAGAAAGTCTTCGGGACTAAGTAAAGCACAAGGTAGCGGGCAACGTTCACTACTGGTAGAGGTTTTAGGTTACAGAAGACTGGAGTAATGCGACGAAGGTGATGTTTTGCGACTTAGTTTCATTAAGCTTAATAGGCCAATATCTTGAACCATTGCTCTAATGAGGAGAGATGTGACTGCAGATTTCTGTGAGCAAATACAGGATCATGGTTGGTGAACAGTAATGGCGGTGTCATCTGCGTATATGAGAAGTATGGTGTTAGGATCAGTTGATATGTCTGAAGTGTAAATGGAACAGAGAACAGGACCCAGAATGCTGCCCTGTAGAACTCCAGCGTCGATATCCCTTACTGCATAAATCTAAATAAATGGCTGTCCATTTTATGCCTTTATGGTCAAAGTAATTGCCTATTTTTTTGAGGCAGGACTTAAGGCCAAACTACCAATTAGGTGTCGTGGACGGAGGCAGAAGCTCATACTTTACTAAAAACCGTTTTTTCTAACAAATAAAAAGTAGCTATACATGGGATTCGAACTGGGGGTCTCCCACTTACAAAGCCACGCTTCTAAACCACTACACTAACACTCACCTCAAAGTAAACTAAAACTTATTGCAAATTAAATAACACTTAATTAATGTGCATTACAATAAATATGTACAAACAAACATATATACTATATAAAGAACTGAGAGCTGTTAATTCATAGAATTACTATTAAAAATAGATATGGAAGTCCTGCCAACAGAATTGTTTATAAAAGAGAACGGGAAGGTTTCGCTAGCTTCATAAGGTTAGGAATTCGGACAGCTTACTTAGCGCCTCTAACTGTACAGACCCCAGACCAATCTGAACTCGCAACTTGTAGCAGTTTTATTTTTGCAATACTTCCCTCATTTATTTATTTACTTGCTCAAACACCGTTTAACTTTAACGTAGAATATTTTATTTATAACTAATAAGTTCAACAGAATGAACTTCTTATCAAATCTAATGGTATTTAATTTAATATGGTATTATTCCATGGTATTAAAAACAATGTCTCTCCCAAAAAATTAATTTAGATAAAGAGTTTAAATTAGATTAACACTAAAATGAAAACAAAGGTCAGATAAGGATGAACTATGGTTAAGAATAATTTATTAGAAACTAAAATCTTTTTTTATTATTACAAAAGTCGTAAAGTTGGAGACAGTGGAAAACGATAGCCTTAACTGACCTCTTCTTCTTGAAGAGCTACTGGACCATTGTTGTCGATTTGAGCTTTACGTTAGCGTTACTTTCAAGATTGCCCGTTGGTTGGTTATAAAACCATTTAAAAAAAAAAAAAAAAAATGACATAAAATTGTGTACCTTGTTAGAAAGTCACTATCGAGTTCATTAAAATTTTGTTAAATTTTATGAATAATAAAAAATATTTTCTAATAAAACATTTTATTAGTTTATTTTGGGAACGTAATTAAGCTAGTTCAGATTATTCTGAGAAAGAAATAGAAAGAAAAAATTTATTATAACTTGTTTATTCTCAAAAGAGAATTAAACAAACTTTTGAAACGAGAAAATTGTAGATGAACTTCTGGTTTACCACAGTCAGTATTCTATATTTGACTTGTAAATCTAATCGCAATTTACTTATCACAAGTATTACTAGGAATAAGATTCACCTTTTCACCTTTAGGTTTACTACTACGTAGTATGGATGGAACTAGATAATTACACCCACTCTATTGCACACTAAAGCGCACTTATAATATATAAAATTTATCTTACATTTTAATAGAGAGGTCACTGACCAACAAAATACCATTTTATTAAAATATTCTCTTATCCTCCTTCTAGTTTATTTTAATAAATATCTCATTTTTAAAAAAAATAAATATCCCATTAAATTCTGTGTTAAGTTTATTTTATAATAAAGTAAAAAAAGTAATCGCCTATTTTTTCAGGCGGTGCTTAACGTCCAACTACCAATTAGGTGATCCTGGACGGAGGCGATAGCAAACATACTTTTTACAATTAAATTCTCGTATTAACCATTAAATAAAATCCAAGGCCTAAGAGACCGGGAATCGAACCCAGTACCACAATACATATTAGCTTCGCAGCTCTCCCTTCTAACCACTCGGCTACCGTGGCGTCCCTATAATAAGGTTACTAGACGTTACCGTATCTCAGGGGACAGTCCCCAAATTCGTACTTCTGTCCCCGATTGAAAAGTGTCCCCGGAATGTCCCCATTAGCTGCCATTACTAACTTTCCTAAGACTTGTCAAGAATTTGCTACAAAACTTACGTTCAAGAGATGACATATTACAAAAAATACGTTCATTACAAAAATACTTATGACTTTAATTGTGTCAGTACAAGAATATTACGTTTTATCAAGTACTAATAATTATATTTATAGTGTATAATAATAGTAGTATTGAATTTACTTTGAGAAACTTAACTCTTCTCAGTGGACGATAAAAGTCACGATCAACTGTATACATGAAGCTGCCAGGTGTCTCCGGATTTCAGGTAAAAAATCTGGTAACCTTATTCTATAAGTACTGATTAAAACTTTGAAATTCGAATCAATTAAAGTTTTATTTACAAACCAAACACAATTTCTGGAGGCAATAACTGTTCGATACCAACCACAAATTGTTTATATCTATTTAGAATGCTACCAAAGGAGAGCAAGTATTAACAAGAAACAGGAATGAGGGTCAAATTATTACTCCCACATCGAATAATTTTTTTTTTTTTAATTATTTATTTATTTATTTTTTTGCAATTGTACAAAAATATACATTTAGCAAAAGTGCAAAAATACTAATAACATTCGATTGTGCCACTGAGCTGGCTCAATACCACAACCAGGATGACAGGATGAGAGAAACCAGCCAGCGCTGGAACTCTCTAGAAACTTATGGGGGGTTTAGGAGGCAATGAGGTCACGTGGCCAACGCCGTTTTAGACGACGTGGAGGATTGTCAGGATGGGACGATGTGGATAGTGATTGAGCCAGAGGATTTGGGTGATCAGAGAGTTTGCTGTGGAAATTTAGGAATCGGGTGTGGATTAACTCATTTACGTAGGGAATATTGAGATCATGATGGAGGGTGCGGTTGGAGACATAGAATGGTGCGTTAACGATTCGGCGGAGGACTTTAGACTGGAAAGATTGGATAGGTTGGATGTTGGATGGTTTGGCGGAGCCCCACAATTCTGCTCCATATGTCCATATTGGTCGTAATAGTGTTTTGTAAAGTGTAAGTTTGTTTTGTACAATCATGGAGGATTTCTGTCCAAGGAGTCTCCTTAGTAGTCCGTAGCGTCTGTTCAGTTCTTGTCTTTTAAGTCTTGTGTGAGGGTTCCAGGTTAGACGGCTATCTAGGTAGAGCCCCAGATAACGAACCTGTGTGGAAGTCGGTAGGTCAGTATTGTTAATAGTTAGTGGAGGGCAGGTCTGTCTTCGTAATGTGAATGTCACCTGTATACATTTGGTAGTGTTAAGTTTAATCCTCCATGTTCAGCACCAAGCTTCTATGAGCTCAAAGTGTTCTTGGACAATGTTAGAGACTTGAAGAGGATCAGGGTGGGAAGATAGTATGGCGGTGTCATCGGCGTAGGTTGTGATTAGGGTTTGGGGATGGGTAGGGATGTCAGCAGTATAGATGGTGTATAGGATTGGTCCAAGTATGCTGCCCTGTGGCACGCCAGCGTGTATTGCATGAAGATCAGAGACCTCTCCACCGCATCTCACTCTGAAACAGCGATCGGTAAGGTAGGATTGCAGGAGTAGGTAAAAAGGAGTGGGGAGGAATTTTTTAAGTTTAAATAGTAGTCCTGGGTGCCAAACTCTGTCAAAAGCCTGGGCCACGTACATCGAATAATTGTAAAGGGCATGCCATTAGCCAAGGTACACATCTAAAATATCTCGGAGGGGCCAGCTAAAGCCGGTACGGCTTCATCGAAAGAGAAATAAGAGAATGGTATAGTGCTGACAGTGCCATTAAAGGAGAAGTTCCCTCAACCGAAGTGAGATGAAAAATATCAGTGAATATGGTTATTCTTTCTGGATTTCAGGAGTGCTGGGCAAAGAAGCCACATCCAGGCAAACGGGATGTGTGAAAGGTAGGAGGAAAGACCCGAATTAGGAGTACCATCATAAGAAGAACTTTAAATGCTAATCTAATGAGGTTAATATTTAAGAGAGCTTTAAGCTAAGGTGGTACGGCATCCTGTTGTAAATCGAACCCAATCAGAACGGCTATGTTCACCTAAGAAATTCAATTGGAGTGAAGAAGAGGAAAGGATAGACCCAGGTTGTAGAGGATATATGGGATAAGAGAAAGATATAGCCTCGGATAGGAGAAAATAGAGCAAGTTATATAGAAAAGGCAACCTTACAAGGCTTAAGTAATATGAATATGATAAGGGAAAATATATCATATCCTCTCTATAATTTTATTGGATATTACTGTCTCTAAAATCTGTGTACATGTATTTCAATTATATTGAAAAGTAAATAAATTCAAATTGAAATAGCTTCGTTTTTCCTCAATGAAAAGTACACTTTTCTTGAAAATAATAGTTTTTTCAACAATAATTATATTTCTTAAAGAGGCACGTTTTAGATGAAATAGACCACAGTCACGATTGGCATCACTGAACGTGATTTTGTTTAATTTAGTCAAATATGTTTCTTAAAAGTCATTGTTTCCATTTAAAGCTAAAAGGTAAATGTTTGGGAACAATTTACTTTATCTTCTCTTACAAATATTTACATTATTTAATTATACACTTTATTTCGCTCACTCACGTAGGAAAAATAAAGATCTAAGCAAGACTAGCTTTATAACTAAGGAACGGATTTTTATGTATTTAAAAATGCCAAATATTTACATTATTTAATTATACACTTTATTTCGCTCACTCACGTAGGAAAAATAAAGATCTAAGCAAGACTAGCTTTATAACTAAGGAACGGATTTTTATGTATTTAAAAATGCCAAATATTTACATTATTTAATTATACACTTTATTTCGCTCACTCACGTAGGAAAAATAAAGATCTAAGCAAGACTAGCTTTATAACTAAGGAACGGATTTTTATGTATTTAAAAATGCCAAATATTTAACTAAAATATGCATTTATTTTCGTCAATTATGTGGAAAATATGTGATTTTCTTAAAATATTTTCTGGAATATTTAAGTAAAATGGACATTTCTTTTTTATTAAAATGGACTTTTTTGGGGGGGGCAAGTTATAATTATTTACACAAGAAAAGAATATTTTTACAATTTATAATAATTTATTAGGAACAAAATAATTTGTTTTTACAAGTTATAATGATTTATACAACAAAGAACATTTTTACTATTTATAAAAAGATGTGTTAAATTTTCAATTTTGAAAACTTCACTCTTCGAAATTGTTTGCAACCACATGAAATTTCAAATGTTGGAACGTAAAGTGACGACGATCTGGGCGTAAGATGGACTTGTAACGACTAAAAGATCGTTCAACATCTACAGATGTTATAGGTGCCTTGCTGAAAGAAGTTATCTCGTTGGTTGTAAAGGGTACACGATGTTCTGAGGTGACTTCTGTTCCACTGATAATATCAGAAATCTGGCAGATGGTCTCCCACCCTTTGTTCTTGCTCAGTACTTCTACCAGTTTTGATCTGATCAGATCTCCCTTACTCCCAGGTATTCCTTCCACCTTTTTGATGACTTTTTTAACGTTGGACACGTTTTCTGTCAGTCGAACATTTTGGGACTCAAGTTGGGTAATGGCTTGTACAAGAAATACGCAATTGTCAGAAATGAATGCAAGGTCGTTCCTTAAATTAGGTTTCTCGAATAAAGACTTGGCTGTACTTATCGCTACTGCTTCGTCTTCGAGATGTGAAAGGACATTCTTGATTTTATTGTAGTTTTCATAGTAATACTGAGCTGCTTCCAGCCAAGTACCCCATCTTGTCAATATTGTTTCTGGTGGAAGGCACAAGTCTGGATAGAGATCTTTTAACATTTTAATGCGACTTGGTGCTTTTAAAAACACTTTTTTAACCACTGTGATACACAGTCTGTGGTTCACAGTTCCTGTCAACCACCTCCCAATTATGAAAATATGCCCAAAATAAAAAATATGAAAAAATATGTACATATTTTGATTAAATATGTAGAAATATTTATTTATTTTAATCAAATATGTATAAATAAGCGATAACATCCAAATATGTGGAAAAATGTGAAATAAAAGTAGGCTCAAATGGCTTAAAGAGTGTCAGTATGAATACTTCTAGTTGAAAAACGTCTGTAAATTGCCTAGAAAAAAATATGTAAATACATACGAATCCGTTCCCTATTTATAACTATATGTTACCGGTTAACAAATATTATTTTTCTTAATGAAGGATGTAAATCGAACTTCCCAATTGCATATACCACTGAAATATCCAAAAATTGGAAAACTCCCCGAATTTTTCTTAAAGTAGTTCTCTAAGTTCAACGCAACAACTACAGTTTAGCGTCACAATTTTCATTAAAATGGTAAGATTTCTTTTGCAACCAGAGAATTTGAAGTCAGCACCCCAGGACGAAGTGTTAATTCCCGTTAAAATAATAATAATAATAAGGATAGACAGTGTTCCTAATTGAAGGAGTTGAAACTCTAATTTGATTTCTGGGAAAAATTCAAATAAAAGTTGTAAATCAAAAATCTCTGGACCCATTTTCCCCGAAAATTAGCCTAAAATTGAGTAAAACTAAAAATTCTGTTTCTAGGTTTTACTTTCCGATTCTCTAGTAACATCTTCGTTAAATAAATAAAAATAAATAATAAATAATTTTTGGGTTCCCAAAAATAGAGATCAATATGTCAAAATACTTCTTTTTTTTTTTTTCATTTTAAGGGATCTCAAAATACGATTTCAAGTCAACTTCCAGTAAAAAACAGATATGAACACAAAAACAACGAAGGTGTAACAAATGAATTTCTGAGGCCTGGGTGTAAATAAGAGAGATACAGAAAAACAAAAGGAAAAATGGACTAATTCAATTTGCATGCAAATTAGCATATTTCACAATATATTAGAGAAACTGCTTTGCAAAAAGATAGAAGTGGTAAACAAAGTTAAAGGAACAATAAAGAACAAAAATTAAAACCAACAAATGTGAATCACTCGGGTACCCATTGCGCATTTTCTCTTAGAACTTCTACGATATAAATAATAAACAATGTTAAAATTTAATTTTAACTGCAGAATAATCTTGGATAACATGTACAATCGTGAAACAAAACTTACAGGTGATGTAATTGCTCTTCTGGTGCTTAAATAATGAAACATCGGTGCATCTACAGTAAGTGGGCTCAACTTTAGAGAACGGAAATGAAATACAAATACTTACAGGGTGTTCATTTTAAGACGGCTCAAATGCATTTCATGCTTAAACGGTTAATCTGAGCAAGGTTAATCTGAAAAAAGTGAGGGTTCGCAGTTGACCCCCATTTTCATATACACAGTTTTAAAGAGTATAAAAAGTTAAGAAAGAAACCGGAAACCACAATTCGATATCTTAAAAATTAAAGGTGCTAGGCCATTTCAAAATCTGGCATTTATTAATCATATTTCAATTTTTTAACTTGTTATCAAAGAGAAAGAAGAGCACGCGATAGATAATTTTTATTTATTTTTTCATCCCCTTTCTACTAAAAATATTGCCAATGCAGTAAAGCTAGTATTTTTCTTAATATCGGGAAATAAATAGTTTTCCGAGTGATTTTTCTAAGTAAAATCAAATGTTAAGAGCTTTAGATGTTCTCAAGCTTACACAAAATGGCTAAAAAATAATTTTACATCCGTTACAAACAAGAAGGTTTAATAATTAGTTTACTTAGACAACCATGGTTTAAGGGAACTGTCACTAATAAATGGGTTGTTACGACAATAAGCAGGCTGAGAGCGAACCACGCGGTGTGCGGATCGTATCTACACAGGATCAACAAAAGGTCCTCTCCTCTTTGCGTAGATTGCAATGAGGAGGAAGATTTCAAACATGTAATAATGATATGTCCACGTTATGTGGTAGAAAGGAAACGAATGTTTGACGATATATACAGGTATTTAGATGCACCATTTCGCTACGAAGACATTATATTCTCCACCAACAGTTATGTGCTTAAGTCGATAGCAGAGGTAGCAATGAAATATGAATGTATTTAGAAGCTATAGCCGAATTAGAATGAATGGAACAAAATGCTTAGAGAAGGATTACGTGATTTTAATTTTGGTTAAGCTATAAGGATGGCAGGAGCACAGAGTGCTGCTCCATCTATTAGCAGTAGTTTATGTAAATAGCGGTATATAGTAGAATGATGAATGTGTGAAGCGAATGTATTTGTAGGTAAGAATGGAGAGTGAGTGATATTCTAGTGATAAGCACCTAGACGATGCTGGCTGTATGGCGAAAGCCAATGCCAAAAAAAGAAAACAAAAAAAAATAATAATAATTAGTTGGTAATTTTGGGAGAGTTGCGTTTAATTACCAAAAAAATTGGAAACCTCCTGCCCCATATTTAAGTGATCAATATCTTTCATGTAAAGGATCAAACTTATTCCTTAATTTATCAAATAATGCACTTTTCGCAGCTTGTGCAGCATGTATTCTGAGCCTTCAAAGGTGCCTTCTCAGATGCAGAGAGCAGTTGATAACCTCCTGGCTAACCTGGCTTGCGAGCCAGAGGAGGCATCTTTGAAGGCACAATACATGACGCCAATCACGCTGAATGACAAAATAACAAAAAATAAAAAAATGGCAATATTTTCATAGTAATTCAAGGGCACTATGGAAAATGTATTTGCGCAATTGTATAAAAATAGATCGGCAGTTGTTTTAATTCCAAATATTAAATTACATTATATCCAACTAAAACTAAAATTCAATGAAATTGAATTCCACTCGAATTCGAACAATAATAAAGTGACATATAGATTCTGCGTTTATTAAAAAGAATAAATTTGACGTAGAAGGAAATAATGGAGAAGATAATTTCGAAATTCTGCCTGCGTACACCAAGAGATAAGAATGTACTCTACTTAAACCAACATCAGAAAAAGTAATAATATTATTGTCGCAATTACGTACAGTTCATTTACAATAAATATTTATTATAATAGTTAACGATAAAATATAAAAATAGATATAAAATTAAATTTGCGAACGTCAGAACTTAAAAGGCAATCAGAATGCATGAACTTTGTGACAATCACTTTACTACGTTCTACTTAATTAAAGTAGCCTCACATAGATGTTCTATTTGTTAGGGTTTAGTAAATATCTTGGGAAGAAATTAACTTAAAAGATAATTGTTACCACGCGGAGAACCCGGGTTCAAATTCTGCCCTTCATAAATCATAATTAAAAAAAATTAGTAAATTACAAATTTAAGTTTTTAATAGAACTGCTAGGTCTCGATAGGCACATCGGTGTGTGCACTTTCCACCTGGTTCCAGGAGTTCATTATTTGCCTATCTTTGCCAGCGAAGGCCAGCAATATTAACGAAGTCGCAGTTGGAGATACAGGCGGGTTTATTGACGGAGAAGGCCGTCAATTCGATCATATGCATGTGCGAATATAGAAAGTGATGTTGATGATGCGTTATAAAACTCTTTCCCGTTACCTAAACTTTAATTTTTTAAAAAAAACAACTCCAGAAATAGTTACAAATTTCTCCATTAATCGCTCAAATCTTACCCTGACAACCCATCAAATTCTTTTGAAAGGTCATCATTCATTCCCAATCTTCTATTTCCCCTGAGGAGTTCCCAGTCCAGGTTTAGTTTTTTTTCATAAGACAACCCAGCAGTACCGTACACTTTAATAGCTTATATGGATAATAGGAGATTAGTAAATACAAATATGCCAAGTATTTGTATTTTGTATTTGTACAGATGGATATATTATTTTTAATCGCAGAATTAATCATATTTACACAGATTGTTGATCATTTATTTTAAGTACTGTTTTTTACAATCAGATTATTCAAGTGTTGGTTGCAATTACAAAAAAAAAATTCAATTAAATTTTTTAAAAAAAATTAGCACAAGGAATGATAAGGAGCCCCCCAAAAAATGAATGATTAAATGTGTAAATAAGATCTAGTTGGAACCCGTTAGTTGACCTTGCATGCATATCGTGTAGCACTTTTAACTATCGACTCGTTCGCTACCAGCAGTATGTGACAATAGACATCAATGAAATATGTGCTATTGTACAGATTGGCGTCATGTAACAACTATCCGGTGTCTATCTGGTGTTACGATAGAGATAGAAACTTTTCTGCGAAAAGATAAATTTCATGACACAAAGAGGAAAATGAAGAGGAAGAAAATTTGGTCCTTATTTTCAAATTTATATAATTGAAAAACTTGTAACTGCACAAATTTGTATCTAGGTAAATGTGATAAGTGCCAAAAAGATGAATGCAAGAGAGTGGAGAAACTGTTCACTGATAACGATAACAACCCAAGGGAGATATCTAAAAGCAGTGAGGAAGAAGTAATAAGCAGGCGATGATAGTGAATGAGCTGAAGGTTTTTGCAAGTAGAGTTGATGGAGCTGAGAGTACAGTGATACCTCGGTTTTCGAACGACTTTGACTTTCGAACAAATCGGTATTCGACCAAGTAATTCGAGAAAATATTGTCCTGAAATCCGAACAAACATTTGGAACTCGAACACCACCGAGATGAGCCGAGTTGTTTTTATACTTACACTTTAAGATCTCATTTCTTATGTTAGATACATGTTTTTACATAAAATATAAAAAATTAGGCCAGTAAAACGGCATATTTCTAGGGCTTAGAAACGAAATAAACTACATAGTTTCCATTATTTCTTATAGGATAAATTGTTTCGGTTCTCGACCAAATTGGTTCTCGACCGCACTTCCGGAACGAATTGTGGTCGAGAACCGAGGTACCACTGTATTTAGCAGAATAATGGCGCTTACAGTTTGATTGTATGAGAAGAGAGAGCGATATTTTATACGTTTACAAAAATATTATAGATCACTTTTATTCCGTGAGTAGATCTTTTAGGCATTGGCGTCTTCTATTGGAAGTTCCAGAATAGAGTGAAGAGAGAGTTCTTGGATTAATGGATTACAGAAGAGAAAAGAGCTATGAAATGTTCTTAGATCAGGATGAGAGAAGATCGCGTACAAAAGGAACATTGAGATCACTCTGGATGGTCTGATCGGAAAGGTAAAATGGCGCCTTGGTAATTCTGCGAAGAATTTTGGATTGGAGTGTTTGTAGTCGGTGATAGAGCACTTGGTAGAGCCCCAAGCTTCTATTCCGTAAGTCTGTTAAGGTTTCAGTACAGATAAGAACTATACTGTCTAGAAAAAGTTGGGAACTTTAGCCAAGTAATCTAGAGAGCAGTTTACATAATCATGATTAAATACTAAAAACAATTTTTTTTTTTAATGACATTTTAATGACTTCAAGAAATAAATGAAAACATGTTTGTTTTTACAATTTTAAAAAGCAAATATTTTAACAATGTGTCAAAATGATAACAGTTGTTAATTTTAGCCATTTTGTTTTAAGCAAGCAGGTATCATACGACCAAATGGCGGAGAGTAAATCAATTAAAAATAAAACGCGCTTGCGAAACTATTCTCAAGTTAAGGTACAAGGTGTGTTCAAGCGTGGGTAACGTTTCCTCCACGTTTTCTTAATGTAAGACTCAATATAATCCATTGGTAACACCATTATCTTAGTTAAGTTAAACAATTCCTGCTCTAGGCTCAGACACCTTGAATACCCTTCATGAAATGTTCTTTTGGGATTGCTTTAAAGTAATTTCAGCTTGCTAGAAAACAGAATCTAGGGGCCACTTGTTTCAATTTTATTCAAAAATATTTAGTTATTTTTGTCAAATTTTAAAAACTTATGGTAAATACAGTCAAAAGTAGAACCGAAGATTGGTTTATTTGTGCTTTGAGAGTGTTGGAAATGTTTTAAGAAGACTGAAGCCTCGTATCATCCACCTAGCAGACAACCCACGATTCAGTACCATAAGTGCTCAGTGTACGAGGGTCGTTTTAAAAGTCCGTGCAAAAATAAAAACTACTTAATTTTTTGGGGTAAACCTTTTTTATTTTTCAACATAGTCTCCTTTTAGGCTTATACACTACGTCCAACGCTGCTCTAGTTTGTTGATCCCTTCCGAATAATAGGATTTGTCCAAGTCTGAAAAATAGCCATTCGTTTCTGCAATCACCTCCTCGTTTGAATAAAATCTTTTTCCCGCCAGCCATTTCTTCATATTGGGGAACAAATAGAGTCCGAGGGAGCCAAGTCTGGAGAATAGGGGGGATGTGAAACGAGTTGGAACCCTATTTCCATTAATTTTGCGACCACAACTGCTGAGGTGTGAGCTGGTGCGTTGTCGTGATGGAAAAGGACTTTTTTGTGGGCCAATCGTGGGCGTTTTTCTTGCAGCTCGGTTTTCAAACTGTCCAATAACGATGAATAATATGCACCTGTAATAGTTTTACCCTTTTCCAGATAGTCGATGAGGATTATTCCTTGCGAATCCCAAAAGACAGTCGCCATAATCTTTCCGGCCGAAGGAACGCTCTTCGCCTTTTTTGGCGCAGATTCCCCCTTGGTAACCCATTGTTTAGATTGTTCTTTGGTCTCAGGAGTGTAGTGATGTATCCATGTTTCATCCACAGTGACGAAACGACGCTTAAAGTCCTGCGGATTCTTCTGGAACAGCTGCAAACCGTCCTTGCAACACTTCACACGATTTCGTTTTTGGTCAAGCGTGAGCAATCGCGGCACCCATCTTGCGGATAGCTTTGTCATGTCCAAATGTTGATGCAAAATATTATGTACCCGTTCATTCGAGATGCCCACAGCACTAGCAATCTCACGCACCTTCACTCTTCTGTCATCCATCACCATATCATGGATTTTATCAATGATTTCTGGAGTAGTAACCTCAACAGGGCGTCCAGAACGTTCAGCGTCACTTGTGCCCATATGGCCACTCCGAAAATTTTGAAACCACTTATAAACTGTTCTAATCGAAGGTGCAGAGTCACCATAATGTTTATCAAGCTTCTCTTTAGTCTCCTGAGGCGTTTTGCCTTTCATAAAGTAGTGTTTAATCAACACACGAAATTCTTTTTCGTCCATTTTTTGAAAATCACTCGACTTCCTCGATTCAAACGAATGCAAAACACAAAGAAATAGACCGATCTGGCTGAAACTTGGTGTGTGTTCTTCCAAGAGATGCTACTAACTAAATATAACCTTGATACGCGCCAGTAGTGCTATCTCTCTGACTTTGCACGGACTTTTCAACCTACCCTCGTATTGTACAGAACCGCTTCAGCATTTCGAGAAACCAGTCTACTCTACAGCTGTTAGGCTAATTCCTGAAATAATAGGCTTTTCGCCTGCATCATACACCTTTTAATTTCCAGCGATACCTCCAACTGTCTGTTGCAACTAGCGTTACCAAATAGATGGAATCATCTACCAGATCTATTCGAGGATACTCTCTTCGTGGTGCTTTATCGATGAGTGCAACAAAACACCCGCACCGTACATGTAAAAACTAAAAACAAAAATACTTAAACGCTGATGATATGACCCACACTTTTGCATGTTATTTTTTAAAAAAGACTGAATTCTAATTTAAAAACATGATAAGAAATAAATAAATATATAAGTGATGACATAAGACTTTTTCAAAAATGTTTACACACATTTTTTTATCGTTAAAAACTACAAACAAAAATTCTAAGAAAACTAAATTAAGATTTCTAAATTTGTAATAGTAAACTCACTTCCTTGTTACTAAAAATTTATAAAAATGTGAGACAAAAAAAGAGAAGTTTAACGCTAGAAGTTGTTTAATCAAAATTTTAAGTAATAAATAAGGAATAAGTGTAACTCTCAAAACGAAATGGTGACAATGACAATTATTGACAAAATTGGTTTGTCAGCATATGTTACGTAAGTGGAATGAGCGCTAAAAGCATTCAAGGTCCTTTGAGCGCACAATACAAATGTTTAATGTTTAATATAATTAAATTTTATGGTTTCATTACAGTTTACTAGTAATAAAACACTTCTTAGCGGTAAGATCAACGCCGAATGCAAAATATTTTAAAACAATTCTATTTTAAAAGATTAACATTAACTGCAACCATGACAAGGCACGTATTGTTAAAAATTTGTAAGAATCAACTGGTTAAATAGTAATTTCGCTCTTTATTTTCTGTAACAGCACACACACTCACACATATATTTACTACTGTCAAGAAATAGTGCTTTTGACAAGAAATGAGTAAGAAATTGGTGCCCACATTAGAGAAAATACAGCTATTAGAATTTGAAGGAAATGCCAAACTCCAAAACTTTATCACCTTATATGTCCTTCACAAACCTGGATAGAGAGCTGCAATTATGCACAAATGTAGAGGTAAATGAGTACTATGATTGTGCCTACTTTCGCAGAGGTAACACCAATAAGATAGGAGATACAGCTATTTGAAATTTGAAAGAAATGCAAAACTCCAAAATATTATCACTTTATATCTCCGTCACAAACCCAGATAGAAAGCTGCAATTATGCACGATATTAGAGGTAAATGAGTACTATGATTGTGCCTATTTTCGCAGAGGTAACTCCAGTAATACAGGAGATACAGCTATTAGAAATTTGAAAGAAATGCAAAATTCCTAAACTTTATCACCTTATATCTCCTTCACAAACCCAGATAGAATGCTGCAATTACACAAGATCGTAGAGGCAAATGAGTACTATGATTCAACATATTTTCGCTGAGATAACACCAATAATACAGGAGATACAACTATTTAAAATTTGAAGGAAATGCAAAACTCCAAAATATTATCACTTTATATCTCCGTCACAAACCCAGATAGAAAGCTGCAATTATGCACGATATTAGAGGTAAATGAGTACTATGATTGTGCCTACTTTCGCAGAGGTAACACCAATAAGATAGGAGATACAGCTATTTGAAATTTGAAAGAAATGCAAAACTCCAAAATATTATCACTTTATATCTCCGTCACAAACCCAGATAGAAAGCTGCAATTATGCACGATTGTAGAGGTAAACGAGTACTATGATTGTGTTTATTTTCGCAGAGGTAACCCCAATAAGGCAGGAGATACAGCTATTTGAAATTTGAAGGAAATGCAAAACTGCAAAATTTTAACACCTTATATCTCCTTCACAAGCCCAGATAGAAAGCTGCAATTATGCACAATTGTAGAGGTAAACGAGTACTATGATTGTGTTTATTTTCGCAGAGGTAACCCCAATAAGGCAGGAGATACAGCTATTTAAAATTTGAAGGAAATGCAAAACTGCAAAATTTTAACACCTTATATCTCCTTCACAAGCCCAGATAGAAAGCTGCAATTATGCACGATTGTAGAAGTAAATGAGTGCTATGATTGTGCCTATTTTTGCTGAGGGAACACGAATAAGACAGGAGATACAGCTACTTGAAATTTGAAGGAAATGCAGAACTCCTAAACTTTATCACCTTATATCTCCTTCACAAACCTTGATAGAAAGCTGCAATTATGCACAATTGTAGAGGTAAATGAGTACTATGATTCAACATATTTTCGCTGAGATAACACCAATAATACAGGAGATACAACTATTTAAAATTTGAAGGAAATGCAAAACTCCAAAACATTATAACCTTATATCTCCTTCACAAACCCAGATAGAAAGCTGGAATTATGCATTATTGTAGAGGTAAATAAGTACTATAATTGTGCCTATTTTTGCAGAGGTAACACCAATAATACAGGAGATACAACTATTTAAAATTTGAAGGAAATGCAAAACTCCAAAACTTTATCACCTTATATTTCCTTCACAAACCCAGATAGAAAGCTGCAATTATGCACGATTGTAGAGGTAAACGAGTACTATGATTGTGTTTATTTTCGCAGAGGTAACCCCAATAAGGCAGGAGATACAGCTATTTAAAATTTGAAGGAAATGCAAAACTGCAAAATTTTAACACCTTATATCTCCTTCACAAGCCCAGATAGAAAGCTGCAATTATGCACGATTTTAGAGGTAAACGAGTACTATGATTGTGCCTATTTTCGCAGAGGTAACACCAATAATACAGGAGATGCAGCTATTTAAAATTTGAAGGAAATGCAAAACTGCAAAATTTTAACACCTTATATCTCCTTCACAAGCCCAGATAGAAAGCTGCAATTATGCACGATTGTAGAGGTAAACGAGTACTATGATTGTGCCTATTTTCGCAGAGGTAAAACCAATAATACAGGAGATGCAGCTATTTAAAATTTGAGGGAAATTCAATACTGCAAAATTTTATCACGTTATTTCTCCTTCACAAACCCAGATAGAAAGCTGCAATTATGCACGATTGTAGAGGTAAATGAGTACTATAATTGTGCCTATTTTTGCAGAGGTAACACCAATAATACAGGAGATAGAGCTATTTGAAATTTGAAGGAAATGCAAAACTCCAAAACTTTATCACGTTATTTCTCCTTCACAAACCCAGATGGAAAGCTGCAATTATGCACGATTGTAGAAGTAAATGAGTGCTATGATTGTGCCTGTTTGCGCAGATGTAACACCAATAATACAGGAGATACAGCTATTTGAAATTTGAAGGAAATGCAAAACTCCACAACTTTATCACCTTATATCTCCTATACAAACCCAGATAAAGAGCTGCAATTATGCACTATTATAGAGGTAAATGAGTACTATGATTCAACATATTTTCGCTGAGATAACACCAATAATACAGGAGATACAACTATTTAAAATTTGAAGGAAATGCAAAACTCCAAAACTTTATCACCTTATATTTCCTTCACAAACCCAGATAGAAAGCTGCAATTATGCACGATTGTAGAGGTAAACGAGTACTATGATTGTGTTTATTTTCGCAGAGGTAACCCCAATAAGGCAGGAGATACAGCTATTTAATATTTGAAGGAAATGCAAAACTGCAAAATTTTAACACCTTATATCTCCTTCACAAGCCCAGATAGAAAGCTGCAATTATGCACGATTGTAGAGGTAAACGAGTACTATGATTGTGCCTATTTTCGCAGAGGTAACACCAATAATACAGGAGATGCAGCTATTTAAAATTTGAAGGAAATGCAAAACTGCAAAATTTTAACACCTTATATCACCTTCACAAGCCCAGATAGAAAGCTGCAATTATGCACGATTTTAGAGGTAAACGAGTACTATGATTGTGCCTATTTTCGCAGAGGTAACACCAATAATACAGGAGATGCAGCTATTTAAAATTTGAAAGAAATGCAAAACTGCAAAATTTTATCACGTTATTTCTCCTTCACAAACTTAGATAGAAAGCTGCAATTATGCACGATTGTAGAGGTAAATGAGTACTATAATTGTGCCTATTTTTGCAGAGGTAACACCAATAATACAGGAGATAGAGCTATTTGAAATTTGAAGGAAATGCAAAACTCCAAAACTTTATCACGTTATTTCTCCTTCACAAACCCAGATGGAAAGTTGCAATTATGCACGATTGTAGAAGTAAATGAGTGCTATGATTGTGCCTGTTTTCGCAGATGTAACACCAATAATACAGGAGATACAGCTATTTGAAATTTGAAGGAAATGCAAAACTCCAAAACTTTATCACCTTATATCTCCTATACAAACCCAGATAAAGAGCTGCAATTATGCACTATTATACAGGTAAATGACATTTGTTTAATAGATATAAACCGCTAATTGATCAATGAACAAATTAATACATCAATCCGTAGTCTCGTGAAGCTCAGCAAGATGCATTACATATTTTTACTTAAATAACTAATAATCAAGCAACACTGGATAGCTAAGACCACTTTCATAATTTTAATGGCTTCAAATTATTGTTAGAATTCTGTTTGTGATAAGAATAAAAAAGAAAACGAGGAAGTCGAGACAGTCATTTAATTAATCAGGTACAATTAAGATCCTAAAGATATGATGATATAAAAAATGATCAATAAAAGCGATATAAATAATAAAATATAATGAGAAAAGAATTGATAATCGCAGACTGTTTAATAAACACTTCAGTTAAAGTTATTAAAGGGACCAAAATAATTTTTAATTATTGGCCGAAGTAATAAAATTTCTTTATTAATTACATTTGTTACCACGTCGTTCTATCTGATCATTAGAAATAAAATTAATGCAGATATAGATTCATCTTAATTATTTTTTCAATTACCACGAGTTATTTTCAATATTATTATTTCAATTCGATGTACATATTTGGTGTGTTGTTGATGAGTAGGCCAGGAACCGAGTTTCTACTGTATCCTTTGGTCCAAAACTTGGTCCGTGGCCTTATCAAGAGCACCGTGCGAACGGCTCTTAAGCAATGGCTTCAAAAGGATAACAACGAATCCTGGGAGACCATTTTAGGAATTAAATACGGCAATAAGCTCATTAATATCTGTGTACATTCAAAATAGTGAAGTTCGGTAGACGTTCATTAGGTTGACTAGGCTGCTTGCAGGCTCAGAAAACATCTAATAAGCTTGCAGTTAATTAAACCTAGAACCTCTTTGTTTTGAGTTTAGCACGAGGAGAAGGGAACGGCTTAGCATCTCCTGTTTGAAAGCAACACGAAGTTACCTTAAGTGAAATTTGGTTCTTTACTGTATAGAAGATCATTTTGCAACGATGACTAATGGGGGAAGATCCTGGAAATTGTAAGAAGGAAGAGATTCACTTGTAACACCATCTAGGGGATGGTACAATAAGCTTTCTGACAGCAGGAGTACCCAATACCTAGTAGGTATTACCTACATCACAATCTACATCCGAGAAATATTCCATACGAGCAAAGATCAGATCTTCAATTATAATGGTAAAAAACTGCGGCGGAAGTAACGAAAAAAGAGAGTAATTCCGCTAGTAAATAAAGAAAGCGCATTAGAAACAGTAAACAGCTGCAAATCAAGGAGTCAAGCGACACCTTGCTTCAGAAGCGATCTCAAAGCCTTCTCAGATCATCGCTCTAAGTAACTGCTATCTGAAGTATTGCTAGTCGAGTTTAAAAATCATAGCTCTAGAATTTAGAAGGTCAAAAGGACTTTTCTTATAGCTGAAAAATTCATAAATTAAAATTATAAGCATTTTTTATTTTCTTATAAATTTAGCACAAAATAATGTTCTCTAAAATGAAATGAAATTCTCAGTTTTGATAGATTTTTCGCTTTCAGAAGAAGGTAAGATAGAATTTAAATTGTAATGGAGTAAGGGAATACCCACACTTGTTTATCATATCTACAGATAGGTAGAAAATTTTTCTTTTATATTAAAACAATAAAATTTAGCTCTAAGATTGTTAAACCAGATAACAGAATTTAAGAATTTATCTGAAGAGACCCTTGAGAACATGCTATGTTTGTTGTGATAAGAACTAGGTATATTTTTTAATTATTCTACTTAACGTTGCAAATAAAACTTTGCATTCCCAAAGGATGCTGGAAAACTAAATGATTCTAAAGACTATTTTTAGAGTTCACCCACTATACCATCAATTTGTGGGGAATGATTCATTCAACTAAACGCATCAATGAGAAATTAATTCTAGGTAGGTATAGCATAAAATTGAATATATATAATATACGAGGTCTGTAAATTAAGTAATGAGACTGATTTTTTAAATTTTTTTATTCAAAAAGAATGACAATTCTATATTATCACCTTCAAAATAACTTCCTTCTGAAGCCACACAGCGCTGGAGACGTTTTTTCCACTCCTCATAACAGTGCTCGAACTCTGATACTGGGAATAGCTTTCAGCTGGTCGTTTACAGCCGTTTGAATGTTTTCGACTGTCCCAAAGTGAGTTCCGTTGAGGTGATTTTTCAACTTCGGGAAGAGAAAAAAGTCACAAGGACTCAAATGAGGCGAATAAGGAGGCTGAGGAGCCACAGGAATGTTTTTACTCGGCCAAAAACTCGTTTATTGAAATTGCTGTGAGACAAGGAGCATGCTGATTTGTTTTTTTCGATATCCACGGAATCGTCCACAAAGAGTTTCTACCTCAAGGTCAAAACGGTCAATCAACACTTTTACCGAGTGGTTCTTGAAAAACTTCGAAAAAGGGGTCATTCGTGTGAGACCAAACTTCAAGAACAAGTGGGTGTTGCATAACGATAATGCTCCTTGTCACACAGCAATTTCAATAAACGAGTTTTTGGCCAGTAAAAACATTCCTTTGGCTCCTCAGCCTCCTTATTCGCCTGACTTGGGTCCTTGTGACTTTTTTCTCTTCCCGAAGTTGAAAAATCACCTCAAGGGAACTCATTTTGGGACAGTCGAAAACATTCAAACGGCTGAAACCGACCTGCTGATGGCTATTCCAGTATCGGAGTTCGAGCACTGCTATGAGGAGTGGAAGAAACGTCTCCAGCGCTGTGTGGCTTCAGAAGGAAGTTATTTTGAAGGTGACAATATAGAATTGTAATTCTTTTTGAATAAAAAAAATTAAAAAAATCAGTCTCATTACTTAATTTACAGCCCTCGTATATATAATCAATTTGCCTAAGAATAATTATCAATTAATAGAAACAGCCATGTTGGAAAGTTTAAAAATGCTAAAAATCTTTGATAAAATCACAAAAAGAATGCTGAAACAGATCTTCACATCAATAAATTCCCTATTCTGATGAAATCTGGCAAAAAAAAAGAAAAAGATATTCAATTGAGATCATTGAGAACGCAAATTGTTGATAATGAAAAAGTTGACAGCAGAAATCGTCATCACAGTAGGAAATGAATATTTCGTCACATGCCAACTTGGCATCACTCCAATACTCTTTATAATCCCCATCAAAGACAACTACTAACATTATCCATCCCAAAATTTGTTATCAACCCAGGAAGCATATACAAACATAGTATTTTTATAACCGACACAATGTTGACTGCTGATGAAAGGATAACTGATTTTATAGCAGAATTAAATCAAACAAACATTCTAAATAATTGTTAAAATGATAAGATTGTTTTAGCATTGAAATATAAAATATGTTTATAATAATTAAAAATAAAAAATCTTATATAATTGTGGAAAATTTTAATGTGTGATAAATAATTAAATCATTCTTTATATGAGAACATTAATGCAAATAATACTGCAACAGGTTGGAGGCTATTATTTGATAATGATGAATTCTTAATTCATTCAGATGAAAATGTGGTTAGTTCCGCCCAGTAATGGATGATATCGTTGATTTTTATAAGTCGTAGCATCCAGTTTTATTGGATCTTCATCCATTATCCGAAATGGCACTACAGCCGAAATTATTTTGGTGAAAAACTGAAATTCGAAAATTTAGCATAATCGCAATATTTTCTTTCCTTAGCGAGCGATAAAAGTTAAAAATAACAAAACTGACAAAAATAACAACTTTTAAATAGAAATAATTATCTTTAAATACTGTTATTACGAATTAAACTACAAAATTTAAGATTAAAAGAATGAATTTAAAAGCTTGAATGAATCTTTTTTATTAAGATTTATTAGATATACAAATCCGATTATAAGAGTGATAATCTCCTGATAAAAGTCTAGAAGGAAAGAACACCCTGCCTATAAATTGTGTAAAAGGTTAGTAGATCGCCTATTTCTCTGTTGGCGACGAAGTGAGTAGTATTATTGGTTAGTTTGTACTTAAATAGCAGCCAGACACGCTACCTACGAGCCCCTGACCTTTCTATTAACTTCCAGCGGTTTACCATCTCAAATGGTTCCTAGTTGCGACTAGTTTCCTTCTTCTTCATGTTTGTAGCTTAAGTATTGTAATAGAGAAGCGATTGACAGAAAGGAAGTGGGCGACCTCACTTCTCCTTATGTACGATAGACTTAATGGAATATCATTTATGCCAACTACCACGCACTTCTATACATAATGGAAGAAGAATAAACAAAATTTGTTATAACGGATAATTTTATTCAAACACTAAATGTATTTTGATTTATAATCACATGGATCACATGAAGACAAAATGACAAAGGAAACCATCTTAACAGTTAACCCTCTTATAACTGTTGACACGAATAACAATTCAAGAAAACAATACAAAAAGGTTCCGAAGAGAACTGAAACAAATGATTCCGTTAGACTATAAAACAGAAGCGGTGTTATTGCTTTCTTTGTATAAGGTACTGCTCTGCAAGATTAAGTAGAAAAAAACAGCTTTTACCACGAGAAGTACAGCAGTAACAGCAAAGTATTATCCAAAGGGTGAGGGAGAATTAAAAGGGATATCATTTGCTGTCATCTCCACCTTTAAAGGTCTTAAAAGCTGACAAATACCTTCCGAAATAACCCATTAAGCGCGACAATATTTCTCAAAAATCAACCCACCAATTTGCTAGTACTTTCAGTAACCGCATTGGGAGCTTTGAATACTGTTTCGGTTGCTTGGTCCCCTGGTCACACTGGGATTCCGGGTAACGAACTTTGCTGATGAAACAGCAAAGGAAGGAGCTGCGATGATAACAATGACTCCTCAGCCCATTATCCCAGTATCCTATCGACGTTGTAGAACCAGAGGTGGAACGGTGGAGATCCCAAAGCTGACTGACGCCAGGCTAAGGAAATCCTTGGCCTGTCAAAAATGGATATGGTTGGTTTTAGCAGGTCCCGGATCAGGCCAGTTGGTTCAGGTTGGTTGAGTGGACATGCGAATTTAGCGTATCATCTTTTCAAATGCGGTCTTATCCAGTCGCCAGTGGTGAGTCCAATGAGACTGTGCGACACTTTGTAGACGTGTGCCCCGTTTATTCTAAAACTAGATTTCTCGTCTTCGGAAGGTCAAATGTCTCCCTACCGGAGATTGTAGCATCTGGTAATCTTAACGAACTTTCTAAGTTTATTCAGTGCACTGTGGCGATTGAGTCGCCATGCTCCCTAGTGTCCTGTTACTACTTTATTAGTTTATTATATTAGCATCTGGCAACCTTTAGCCGGATTTGTTTTTAAACCCCGGTATCTCTGATGAGATGAGGGGTGGGCGGGGAACAATGGGCATTTTGGATTGCCTGCGTTCCTTCCCCTTTCTGGTGGAACCGCCCTTTTAATACAACCGCATGAATGATCTACCTCGTGCTTTACAATCATTAATTTACGTTTAATCATAAATTCATCATGAAGACATCCATTGTTATATGGAGCATAAATTGGAATCTGCGTATGTGAGAAGTGTGGTGTTAGGATCTGAAGTGTAAATGGAGCAGAGAATAGGAGTAGAGAATAAAATGCTGCCCTGTAAAACAGTGGTTCAAGAGATGGGCTATTAAACTTAATGAAAGCAAGTCTCAAAATATCACCTTCACTCTTCGTCGCATTACTCTTCCTCCAGTCTTCTATAACCTAACACCTCTACCAGTAGTAAACGTTGCCCGCTACCTTGGGCTTTACTTAGCCCGAAGACTTTCTTGGAACTTAAAAGACTCTTAGACGACAGATCAAAACTCTCTCTGGACAACAAAAAACTAATTTGTACTTCTATTTTGAAACCCAGCGTACGGAATAGAGCTGTGGGGTTCAACCAAACGCTCCAATCTCCAAAGGATTCAATCGCCACAATCTAAAATACTTCGAACTATTGTAAACGCACCATTTTATGTCTCCAACCTGACTAGACGCACTGACCTTAACATTCCTTTTGTCACACAAGTCGCTAGAAATAAGATACAGAAAACTCCACTTCAGCCTGCAAACTCATACAAATCCTTTAGCTCAAAATCTTTCTTAAAAGACAGTGGCCACGTGATCTCCTCTCAAGTGAAGAGGAGAGTGACTAACCATATAATGTTTTGGAGTGTTACTGTTGGGTCCACTCGTTACCTTATTATTTATTATTCTATTGTATCATTGTTAATTATAGCGCTAAAGCGCTGATTGTAGCACAATAAACGCAAAAAATAAAAAAAATTATTCTGCACAATGAAAACTTGGTTTCAAAATACAAATAATTTTATAGAATAACACGTATGTAAATAAAAGGGATGTTTAGAGGATAATAAATTGCAGGAAGTAATTAAAATAATTAAGTGAAAATAAATAATGAAAAGAAGAAATGCCTAAACTTGATAGTGTAGTTATTTTGGCATGAATTTAAGGACAGTGCCAGTACTGCTAAATAAAGCCTAGTTACCTTGCTTACTGCGCTATCTGAGTCAGCCAAACTGATAGTTACAAACACTTCTTACCTGTAAGAACAAAAACAAAAAATTATTACAAATATATAAATAAAAATTAAAGAATAATAAATTTTACATGTCCTACATGACTAGGTAATACACAAATACGATATAGACTACTTTGTAAATGTGGGTCAAGTCTGACATTTTTTGAAATATGCACGCGCAAATGCACTAATAATTTCTCAATGACGATAATTTACAGGATAATAAATAGATTTTCATACTTTATATTATATATCTTTCCACTTTGTGCTTGTAACATGTAATTATAGTCCATAATGTAGTTTTTTAATATACGGGCACTAAATAATAAAAGAACAAGTTACATTAAGAAAGTGGTTAGCGTTTACTGGATTACAAGCTGTAAATATTGTGCTGTTCAATTCTCCTAGAAAGTGAGCGCGCCTAATGATGAATAGTTGTACAAAAAAACTGTTTCTAAAAATACTTTAGACGAGTGCATTGTGATGATTCGGCCAGTGTAAGATCTATTTGTAATGATAAGATGGGCCAAACGCAAGAACGCTAACATTCCGTCAAAGGAATGTTCAGAATGATTAAAAATTTTCAAACTGGAATTTCGATAGTTAATTTATTTTCTTTTTTATATCTTTATCTTGAGTTATTAACAGTGAAATTCAAGAAATTCCAACTGGGTTATGGATAGAATAAATAAGACTTTTAAAGGTTCTAAAGCGTAAAGGCAACACTATTCTGGTTGATAAAATAGTTTCATTAATTGTAAAAGCATTCTGTAACGTCACAATTACTTCTACAATTTTGCCTAGACACTAGATTTCTGTTCAAATGATAGTAGAAAATGCAGAATTGTAGAAAGAGGGAACAAGGTTAGACAATAGTGCAATACTTAGGAGCATTGCAGTTTCATCAGATCTCTAGTTATTCCCCTAGTTCTGAGGTCACCAAAGTGGTCTATATAGACCCTCAGGGGTCTATTTAACAAAAGTAGAGGTCGATCTGAGGCAGGGGGTCGAAGGAAAAACAATTTCGAACCCATTATAGCAAACCTTGCAAAGAAACACCAGGCACACCTATCTCATTAATTAAGAAGCAATACTGTAGTTACTTTACTTATAATTACTTATTATTTAATAAATATTAAGGTAGTATTTAAATTTCAACATTAAGATATTTTTCAATTCTCCGTCAAATTACAGATGCTCCATTCTACGTTTCAAACTCTTCTCTTCATAAAGATCTCAACATACCCTACGTGACTGAAACAGCTAAAACTAAATACCGAAAATTCCATAACTCTCTTTCTCTATGCTCTAATCCTCTAATCCAAAATCTCGCCTCCATAGCTATTCCGGACAACCCCCCACGGCGGCTGAGGCGTTGCTGGCCCCGCGACCATCTCATGGATTGATAACCAACTCAAGCGGGAGTGTTGCCAGTGGGCAGCTTCTCTCCTCCAGCCAATCACGTCCATAGCATCATTCATCGGATTTGCTGATTGCATTGTTTGTTTTGTAGATAGTAAATGGCAAATAAAAATTAAAAAAAAAAAAAAAAAAAAAAAGATATTTTTCATAAAACTATTGTTACACAATGTAAAATTACTTTAATAAAAATGTTTAAAACCATAAAATAAATGTAGAAACACAGTACCTAATAGATAGTTTTATGTTAACCCGTTGCCGCAAATGACGGCTATAGCCGTCCGATCTTTGTTGATATGTAGGCAAACGATGTCTATAGCCGTCGTGCACATTTTAATTAATAAAAAAAAGTACAGCGTTAGTACGAAGTGTACTAACGCATACACTTGTTAATTATTGAATTAGTAAAGCAAATGCTGTATAGTCGTCACGACGGTCATAGCCGTCATTTGCTCTGGAAAGAGGAAAAATGACATGATGAGCAAATGACGATTATAGCCGTCGAGAGGTTTTTTGGAAAAACCGTGGCCAAATGTGATAATTTTTACTTCCAAACATACAACTTACACTTGATTCCATCTGGCAGTCATAAACAATTGAGAAAAAAAAAGTGCGTTTCTGAGCACGATCATCAAAATAAAAGTGTGCGGCAACGGGTTAATTAACTGAAAATTACTTTTATGGGGGTCGATAGAGATTTCGAAAAATTATATAGGGGGTCCATGATCAAAACATTTTGGGGGCCCCTGCTCTAGTTTCTTAAATCATATTGTAAGTTAATATATGTTATTTTTGTAGCAAATTTAAGTAACTTATTAGTAGGATATACTGTCAATTTTTTTTTAAACTGTTACTATCCTTAAGAAATCTTGATTCAACCCTCTCTCTTACGACCTTACCCTAGTAAAATATTAAAGAAGTTAAAACTTCTTCAATTTGCCTTTATCTCCGAATTTCATTGATGTATTTAATAACATTGCACAGTTTAAATAATTACACAACTTCTGCATTGCACTGAAATGACAACATATATTTCCGGAAACGATACGTTTTTCGATCAAAATATTTCCTCCTAATTACGAGGGTCGTTTGAAAAGTACGTGCAAAGTCAGAGAGATAGCACTACTGGCGCGTATCGAAGTTATGTTTAGTTAGTAGCATCTCTTGTAAGAACACACACCAAGTTTCAGCCAGATCGGTCTATTTCTTTGTGTTTGGCATTCGTTTGAATCGAGGAAGTCGAGTGATTTTCAAAAAATGGACGAAAAAGAATTTCGTGTGTTGATTAAACACTACTTTATGAAAGGCAAAACGCCTCAGGAGACTAAAGAGAAGCTTGATAAACATTATGGTGACTCTGCACCTTCGATTAGAACAGTTTATAAGTGGTTTCAAAATTTTCGGAGTGGCCATATGGGCACAAGTGACGCTGAACGTTCTGGACGCCCTGTTGAGGTTACTACTCCAGAAATCATTGATAAAATCCATGATATGGTGATAGATGACAGAAGAGTGAAAGTGCGTGAGATTGCTAGTGCTGTGGGCATCTCGAATGAACGGGTACATAATATTTTGCATCAACATTTGGACATGACAAAGCTATCCGCAAGATGGGTGCCGCGATTGCTCACGCTTGACCAAAAACGAAATCGTGTTAAGTGTTGCAAGGACGGTTTGCAGCTGTTCCAGAAGAATCCGCAGGACTTTAAGCGTCGTTTCGTCACTGTGGATGAAACATGGATACATCACTACACTCGTGAGACCAAAGAACAATCTAAACAATGGGTTACAAAGGGGGAATCTGCGCCAAAATAGGTGAAGACCGTTCCTTCGGCCGGAAAGATTATGGCGACTGTCTTTTGGGATTCGCAAGGAATAATCCTCATCGACTATCTGGAAAAGGGTAAAACTATTACAGGTGCATATTATTCATCGTTATTGGACAGTTTGAAAACCGAGCTGCAAGAAAAACGCCCTCGATTGGCCCACAAAAAAATCCTTTTCCATCACGACAACGCACCAGCTCACATCTCAGCAGTTGTGGTCGCAAAATTAATGGAAATAGGGTTCCAACTCGTTTCAAATCTCCCCTATTCTCCAGACTTGGCTCCCTCGGACTACTATTTGTTCCCCAATATGAAGAAATGGCTGGCGGGAAAAAGATTTTATTCAAACGAGGAGGTGATTGCAAAAACGAATGGCTATTTTTCAGACTTGGACAAATCCTATTATTCGGAAGGGATCAACAAACTAGAGCAGCGTTGGACGAAGTGTATAAGCCTAAAAGGAGACTATGTTGAAAAATAAAAAAGGTTTACCCCAAAAAATTAAGTAGTTTTTATTTTTGCACGCACTTTTCAAACGACCCTCGTAAAAGTAACAGAAAGTTAAAAAAATAAATCAGGAAATGGCGGTCGGACCCGTATCCAAGAAATAAGATAGATGGAACAAAATAGATTTATTAAGATTAATAAATATATAAAAGAAAAATTGACTAAATTTGCTAGTGAATTATATAAAACTATTCTAATAAGTATTGAAATAATAATAAATAAAAAACTACCCGAAATGCCTTAAAGCATTAAATGTGTTTCTGGGTTTCGGTATGCATTACGCAGCATGAAATGTGTATGCATAATATTTTAACCCTGGGGTTTTTCAATGTTATTCATTCTTTGCCAATTTTATTTACGGTTTAATTATTTAAATTAATTGTTTACTATTTACTTCTGTTTTATTATTATTATTATTTATTCATTTGATTACCTCTGACGATACTTATAGCAATGAAAAAATTACCTACATTTATAAACGAAGATATGCCCTTTATTTTAAAAGAAACTTTTGCGAATTTTACTTTTATGCAAAAAAAAAAAGAAGAAAAGTTATTTAATTCTGCATGTTATAATGCAGTTTTTTTTACAATGAACCTTGACACAAGTGTTTTTACAGAGCACTTTTAATGCACCGGATAACCAATAACAGTAAACAGAATTTCATTACCAATTCTAGAATAATTCTATCTTATCCTTCGTTCAAATATTTCTTTAAATTCATATTTTCTATTCATTCATTTTTAACCTTTAAAAAAGTAAGGTGAGAAAAACTCTTGCTGTAAAAGAAAACGAGACCTTAAGATATGCGCATTAAAACTGTCCGGTAGGACAGTTGTATAAGGATTGATCGTCAAAAAGTGCACGAAAAAGCGTAACGTTAAAAAACACCCAACTTTGACAATTTTTTTCTCTTTTTCTATAAAAGATAAAATTCCCAAATTTTCTTTAAAATATAGGGCAAACCCTCCTTTATAACTGTAATTTTTTTGCAACCCCCCAGACCTAATAGATTTTGAGAAAAAAGTTGCCGAAAATGAGCAAAAACGGCATTTTCAGAAATTGTTGTTGTTGTTCTTCTTCTTCTTCTTCTTCTTGTTGTTGTTGTTGTTGTTACCTTTTTTGTAAACTACGTAGCACCTAAACGCGAGAACCGATTTTCATGAATGAGGTGACATTCGATTCGGAATTTTATGTAGATGTGCCTTTTGGGGGTCTCGACGCTGTACACCGAATTAGAGAGGAGTTAGCCCCCTTTATGTAAGGCCCCCTTCAAAATTATTATTACTAATTACTCTGTAAATCATAGCCCGATTTTGATAAAATTTGGTAGGATGATAGAGTTAGGGCTCCCCTACGTAACATTAAAGCGGCGATCTGCTCTTACACTAGTTAAGGGGAAGTATAGCAATCGTTTCAAATTATCGACAAGTGAACTGATTTTCATGAATGAAGTGTCATTCGAATCGAAATTTTGTACAGATTTGCACTTTAAAAGTCTCGTCGCTACGCCTCATATGGAGGGGAGTTTGCCCCACCCAAGTAAGGCCGTTTCTAAAACTATTATTACCAATATTTCTATAACGCTTTGTCCGATTTTGATAAAATTTAGCACGAAGAAGTGATTAAAGCTCCTCTACATGGCTGTGAAGTGCCATCATGCTCTTACACCTACTAAGAGGAAGTACTGAAATCGTTAAAATTATCATTGGGTGAACCTATTTACATTAATGAATTGTCGTTCGATTCAAAATCTTTGCCTCTTTGCCTTTTAGGGAGAAGTACTGTAATCGCCCGTTTATTTTTCTTACTCCTCTTAAAAGGAAGGTCTGAAATCGCAGTTTAAATTTGCTTTTTACGTACAAATACCTTCCTATTTTATATAAAAAGGCTTTCTCAAAAAAATTGTTATTGAGGATGGTTTGGGGACCGCAACTATAATCATTCTTTAAAAAGATCTCTCCAGTGGTAGTTACGGTTCCTACTTAACACCTTATCAGGTTATAATGTTAGAATTGCTTATTCCAAATTTAAAAAAAACAGTAAAGCAGATATGTAACTTAGCAAAATAGACAAAAATGAAAATCTATCCAAAAGGTACAAAAATCTCCTTAACAAAAACTTACAGTTTAAAAAGTTAAGTATAAGGGTTGATTAAACGCCAAAAGGTACACAAATCAGCAAGTACCCAACATTTCATTCAAGCTTAGTTGATATAATTTAAGTAATTTTGCTGCATTAACTTTTCCTTCACATTTTTTAGAATTTATTAGATGTCACAGAACCTTATGCTGGCCATTTTCATCTACAAAAAATTTGTTGAAGTAGCACTGTAGATTGACTGTAATATCTATTAATCTATAATAATCAAACTATTAATTACAGGTTAAAAAGAAAACGTTATAAAAAATAAAAAAAATTACGAGGCTACAAAATTTAAAAACTTTTTTAAAAAAATGCTTACACCAACATACATCAATGATTTCGATTATTTTATTTTTAATAAAAATCGTCTGTTTAAGTTCATTCTTCGATTAAAGTAATTGTTACTTTATGTAGTAGTCAAACGTTTATAATGATAGGTAATAATTATCTGGCTTTATAGAAAATAATATAGTTTTCTTCAATCACACTCTCAATGTAGCTGTTCTTCTCACAATGTTATATATATGTTATGTAATATAAAATAAATAAGTATTGCATACTTTTAGGACAGATAATTATTCCAGTATTTTACTGTAAGTAAAATTAAATTACAATTGAGAAATGAATAATTGTTGAATAATCTACTTGTTATTAACTGTGTGTTATTTGTGCTCACGAATATTTCGGTTAGACGAATTCAAGTCTGAAATATTGTTTTAAATCCTCCGTGATTCAAATTTAAACAGTAGCCGACTCTAACTTTGTCTTTTTCTACTTTAACATGCATGTATAAGATGTGACAACTTCAGAATAAAGGGCATATTAAAGATAAATCAGAAGAATAATAATTATTTGGAATAGAGTTAAAATAAAGTACCTATTTAAAAACGAAGATATAATATACATTTTATCATAATTATAACCAAATAATATTATGAACGAACTGGCCAGCATAAGGGTCTGTGACATCTAATAAATTCTAAAAAATGTGAAGGAAAAGTTAATGCAGCAAAATTACTTAAATTATATCAACTAAGCTTGAATGAAATGTTGGGTACTTGCTGATTTGTGTACCTTTTGGCGTTTAATCAACCCTTATACTTAACTTTTTAAACTGTAAGTTTTTGTTAAGGAGATAAATATAATAAGTTAATGCAGAGAGCATTTTAAAGAGAATTATGCGGGAAATAGTTATTACTTAAAGTGGATAAAAATTATAGATATCAAGTGTGCACTTGTTAATAGTAGATTAATATTACATTAACACGATAATTAAAACTGTCCGGTAGGACAGTTGTATAAGGGTTGATCGTCAAAAACTGCACGAAAAAGCGTAACGTTGAAAAACACCCAACTTTGACAATTTTTTTCTCTTTTTCTACAAAAGATAAAATTCCCAAATTTTCTTTAAAATATGGGGCAAACCCTCCTTTATAGCTGTAATTTTTTTGCAACAACCCACATCTAATAGGTATCGAGAAAAAAGTTGCCAAAAATGAGCAAAAACGGCATTTTTCAGAAAATGTTCTTGTTCTTGTTCTTCTTGTTGTTGTTCTTCTTGTTGTTGTTCTTCTTGTTCTTCTTGTTGTTACCTTTTTTGTAAACAACGTAGCGCCTAAACGCGTGAACCAATTTTCATGAATGAGGTGTCATTCGATTCGGAATTTTATGTAGATGTGCCTTTTGGGGGTCTCGACGCTGTACATCGAATGGGCGCGGAGTTAGCCCCCTTTATGTAAGGCCCCCTCCAAAATTATTATTACTAATTACTCTGTAAATCTCGGCCCGATTTTGATAAAATTTGGTAGGATGATAGGGTTAGGGCTCCCCTACGTAATATTAAAGCGGTGATCTGCTCTTACACTTATTAAGGGGAAGTATAGCAATCATTTCAAATTATCGACACGTGAACCGATTTTCATGAATGAAGTGTCATTCGAATCGAAATTTTGTACAGATTTGCACTTTGAAAGTCTCGATGCTGTGCCTTATAAGGAGAGGAGTTTGCCTCACCCAAATAAGGCCCTTTCTAAAACTATTACCAATATTTCTATAACCCTTAGTCCGATTTTGATAAAATTTAGCACGAAGAAGCGGTTAAAGCTCCTCTACGTGGCTGTGAAGTGCCATCATGCTCTTACTCCTACCAAGAGGAAGTACTGCAATCGTTAAAATAATCAATGAGTGAACCGATTTACATCAATGAATTGCCGTTCGATTCAAAATCTTTGTCTGTATTCGCAGTTTATTTTTCTTACTCCTCTTAAAAGGAAGTACTGAAATCGCAGTTTAATTTTTCTATTTACGTACAAATACCTTCCTATTTTATTCAAAACGCTTTTTCAAAAAAATTGTTATTGAGGATGGTTTGTGGACCGCAACTATAATCATTCTTTAAAAAGATCTCTTCAGTGGTAGTTACGGTTCCGACTTAACACCTTATCAGGTTATAATGATAGTATTGCTTATTCCAAATTTTAAAAAAATCTGTAAAGCAGATATGTAACTAATAGTTACATACAAAACTATACAAAATAGACAAAAAGGAAAATCTATCCAAAAAGTACAAAAATCTCCTTAACAAAAACTTACAGTTTAAAATGTTAAGTATAAGGGTTGATTAAACGCCAAAAGGTACACAAATCAGAAGTACCCAACATTTCATTAGTACTTCATTGATATTATTTAAGTAATTTTACTGCATTAATTTTCATTAACATTTTTTAGAATTATTAGATGTCACAGACCCTTATGCTGGCCACTTCATTTATAATATTTTTTTGTTATAATTGTTATAAAATGTATATTATATCTTCGTTATTAAATAGGTACTTTATTTTAACTCTATTCCAAATTATTCTTATGATTTCTCTTTAATGTGCCCTTTATTCTGACACATATTCATGCTTGTTAAAGTAGAAAAAGACAAAGTTAGAGTCGGCTACTGTTTAAAAAATTTGAATCACGGAGGATCTAAAACAATATTTCAGTCTTGAATTCGTCTCACCGAAATATTCGTGAGCACAGATAACACACAGTTACTAACAAGTAGATTATTCAACAATAATTATTCATTTCTCAATTTTAATTTAATTTAGTCCCCTTAATTTTACTTATAGTAAAATGCTGGAATAATTAGCTGTCCTAAAAAGTATGCAAATTTTATTAAAATGCATATATATAGATAAAAAGATATTACAGTCAATCAATTTAAGTTAAATGGTGTGCTACTTGAACAAATATATTGTAGATGAAAATGGCCAGCATAAGGGTCTGTGACATCTAATAATTCTAAAAAATGTTAATGAAAATTAATGCAGTAAAATTACTTAAATAATATCAATGAAGTACTAATGAAATGTTGGGTACTTCTGATTTGTGTACCTTTTGGCGTTTAATCAACCCTTATACTTAACATTTTAAACTGTAAGTTTTTGTTAAGGAGTAACAAACAGGGCCCAATAAATCATTTTAAAAAATAATGACTTGCATATCAATGTTGTCTTATCAATTATGGATTGTCCTTTTGTCATCTATGGCTGACATAGATAATACGTTTAGGCAACGAGTGGAAACTGCAAGGTTTCTGAATTTCTATTTGCTCAGGTTAAAAAATAAAAAATTTAAATGATGGATGTACTTTTTGTTTAATTTATTTTGTAATTTACAATCTGCATACAGTTGTATACAATAAGTAAATATGGAGAGAGTGATGAACTGGTGCGGAAAGAGCAGGAGGAGAGAAACTACCCAGCGGTAGCACTCTCTATAGGACAGAGGTGAATGTGAGGAGGAGAGAGGAGAGATAGGAGAATAATGGCGTTTAGGCCTTCAGACTGTAAGGAAGTCGCGAGTAGGATTGTTAGGGATGTCAGAGGAGGCGAAAGGCTGTACAAGAGGATTAGAGCTAGTCGAGAGAGTAGTATGGAATTTTTGGTATTTAGTCTTGGCGAGTTGGTCTATGAAGGGAAAGTTGAGGTCGTTGTGAAGAGTGAGGTTAGTCACCGTAGAAAGGAGCGACAGCTATCTGTCGGAGGAGTTTTGATTGAAATGTCTGTACAGTCCGTATTATTGTAGGTTTGGTTGAACCCCACAGCTCTAGTCCGTAAGTCCCACATAGGTTTGAGGATAGTGTTGTACTCGTATATTAAGCGTTTGAGTTCAATGAGTAATTTGGAGCGTCGTCCAAGAAGTCTGTAAAGCAGTTTCGCACGTTTTGTCATTGCTTGTCTTTTAAGTCTAGTGTGTGGGTTCCACGTGAGTCGTTTGTCTTAGATGTATTTAGAAAAAAATTCTGGTGTATATACCCAGTTACACCTAACCTTATCTAACCACGAATCTCCAAACATATTTAATCGTTATTCTAATATTATCTAGATTATAAAGCGCACATTACATTTAAATGCCAATTTTAGTGTTAATTAACCCCTAAAACTCAGTAGAATTAGGGTAATTCTATCTCCCCTCTCCAGCTAGTGAGTTTGTAGTAATGTGAGTTGTAGCTAGCGCTGCTGTAAGTTTCGAAGTGAATTGAAAAAGAAAACTAACACTAAGATCTAAGGTAATATGATTCTTATGATTGACTCCTTAAACGATCAAACAAAAAGAAGTCTTTCAAAATGAAAACTTGAGAGAACTGACAGGGTAAGTGCTTTGGTTAAAAAAATAAAATAAAATATTATTTTACTAAGAAAAAGCAGTTAAGTTAGACTATCCATTTCCCAAAGCTGCTAAACTTAAAAAACCAAAATTCAAAATACAATGCAATTTTTTTTGTGGTATAACAAATCATACCGGTGCAATGACTATTTCAAATTACGAATCAGTAGAATCATTTTAAAACAGTTCAAGGTTTAGGAAAAGAAAAGTAACTAAATAGACGCTATAGTTTCGAAACATTCTTTCAGACATGTTCGATTATACACAGAAGTAAGAATCCTTTTGTTGCAATCAGTATATTTTAAGTCTTTCACGTTTGCTAGATGGTAAATAGAACCTAGAAAAACATTTTAGAGAACATAAATAATACAATCAACAATTGGGAAATCAAAGGGAAAATACTAAAAAGTTTCAAAATGTAAAATGTTGCCAAGACTAAACAACTAATCTTGGCACAAATTTTCATTTTAAGAAATGAACCTGTAACAGAGGTAGAGGGGATGAGTTTTTTGCAGTGGACTTTTTTTTCCTTAAAGATGAGGAGACTGGCGTGAAACGAGACGAGTGGGAGTTCAGTTGGGACGTAGATAACGTGAAGCGTGCGTTTACTTATATTAAATTTAGTCAGCAACTTTGTCCTCGGCAATGTTCTTTACGTCAGCACTTCATTAGATACTTTAGATTAGACTGTCTCCAGTAATATGTGAACTCTATTTTAATAAAGCTAAAGCGAAAAAAAACAATGTTATGTGTTGCGACAATTTGCTTAATGTGAAGGTCACAGTTGTTTCGCTAAAAATAAAACTTAAAGGTAATATTTGGCAAGGAAAAATTTGAAAATTTAGCCTTATTTATTCAAACAGATGATAATTAGCTGAAATACTAGTTAGGAACTGATTTATGTTAGGGGACAAAGATTTCTATTGGGTCTTCAGTGAATTTGTTCAAATCATCCTCCCAACCAGAGATGGGCAAAAATTTAATAACTAAATTCCAACTGAATTAAAACAAAAAATCGGCCAAAATTAGTTGATTGAATTAAATTCACTTTCAATTAAATTGGTATTTAAAACTCGGTATCTTCATTCTACCAATGCGAGTGCCACCAATTGCAGAAAGTGCTTGGAGAATTGGGAAAAACTTACGAAATATCTCCTCTAACTATTGTTCCCTTTCTATTCCCAAAAACCCTATCCAAAAATTCTGAAGTTTGACTCCCTTTGTACCCATCTCAATATATTGTACAGGAGTGTGCTTGAGGATTATCGCAACCCGGTCTTTGGAATACGTTCAGATGTCCTCTCTATTGACGTATCGCTTGAGTAAGTGTTTGATGGGAGCACCAATATCAATAGGATTTTTATCATTGAAATCTGTAAAACAAACAGCCATAACAGATAGTTTACTGGAGGAGTAACAAGTAATACTTTTAACAAAAGAAGTGTAACAGTTCACGGGAGACACCGATAAAGGCGGAATAAAACACATCCTCTTTATTCGCATTGAGTAACCTAGTCGGATCAAAAAGATGAAAAAGAAGGTTACATTAAAGTAGCATTCGATTATTTTTATAAATGGCAAGTCAATCCAAGGTTGGCTCAATGAAACATAAAGTGAGAATTACTGTAATGTATGCATAAGTCTGAAATAATTACTCACAAATTAACTGAGCAATGTAGCCTTACGTGGGATCTTTCTAGTCCCGGAACGTCCTACAAAACGAGGTTGCACCAGAGTGGAATATCAAGAGTGAAAAAGTAGTAGCTCAAATTACTTACTTCACCAACATGAAGATGTGTATTACATAAACTGCTCCACAAAAAAAGTGGCGCACTTTGAAAAAAGCGTTTATTTTTTGTTTTATCACATTTTGGGTAAAGATTATTAGTTTTAATTATTTTCATAAACTGTCTGGGAACAATTAATCGAATCAAGGTCCTAAGTTTCACGTAAATAGAGAAGCAATTCCTCGTTTAATCCCCTTCGGTCTTTTTGTGTAAACAAAAACATGAACTTTACCTCAACAGTAAATAAATTTATTGACCTCTACAGTTGCGTTTCGACTTTTTTCAAGCTGAAAGCATTGCAAACTCTGAATTACAGCAGAGCAAGTGGCCCGTATTATTGCATTAGTTGAGGATAGACGGAGTCAGCGGTACGCAGCTCGAACGTAAGGGTTGCCTGAGACCACCGTCCGTAGAGCCATCCATTGTTACCAGGAGACAGGCCTCTGCACTCGCAAACAAGGTTCGGGTCGACCAAGAGCCACAGAAGCACTTGATGACTGATTTATCAGAATTCACACTCTAAGAAATCGTACATCAACTGCTTCTGAAACAGCTCAAACACTGCTTACTGTTCGTGGAGTTTCACTCAGTGCCGAAACCGTATGAAGAAGGTTTGCTGAAATGAATTTACGCTCTAGGAAGCAAGCCACGGGACCATTGCTCACCGTAGACCATCGGAGAGCCCGTCTAGAGTTCGCTAGGGAACACCGCAACAGGTCTGAGAACGATTGGAGAAACGTTCTCACTTCAGGCGAGTCCCGTTTTGCTCTCTATGCACCTGATGGGTTTACCCAGTTTAACGAAGGCCTGGGGAGCGCTACGCTCCGTGCAATATTTCTGGTAGACTACCATTCGGAGGTGGTTCAGTGCTGGTGATGGCTGGGATTTCTATGGAGGCCAAGACTGAGCTCCACGTGTTCAACAGGGCAATCTTGAATGCAGATTTGTATGTGAGGGAAATTTTGCAGCAATATGTGATACCCTATGCACCATTTATTGGGGAGAATTTTATTTTTATGCGAGATAATGCCCGACCACACACTGCCGCCTGTGTTGTTCAATATCTACAGGACACTAGCATTCGTGTTTTGAGGTGGCCAGCACGCAGCCCGGATTTAAATCCAATTGAACATCTTTGGGATGAGATGGGTAGGCGATTAAGATGGAGAAATAATCCTCCCAGGAGCTTAGAAGAGTTGCGAGGTGCTCTGGTGGAGATATGGGAGGAATTAACACAAGATTTCGTGAGAAATTTAATAAGGAGTATGCCGAGGAGATTGGATGCAGTAAGCCGAGCAATACACGTCACTAAAATTCTTTTTCTCTTTTTTAATCGGAAGAAATACATTTTTTTTCTAAACTCATTTTTTGCCGAGAAGTACTTTTTTGTTAAATTAAAGGTTTTCATTTCTTTTAGATCATTTTTTATTTTATTTTAGCCTTCCCGTAACTTTATACATCTTATATTTGCTAACTAAAATAAAATGTAGAACAAAAAAGTTACAGAGAAAAAAAAATGACGCATTTTTAAAGTGCGCCACTTTTTTTTTGGAGCAGTGTATATTGGCCAAAAATAAACTAATACATAAATAGGTAACATGTAATGAGGTAAAAAATAAGTTAAATATGAGCATTCGATAGCTCTATATAAGTCTAGTGAGTCGTCAGCATAGTTAAATGTGAGTGTAAGATAGTCCAATATAAGTCTAGTGAGTCACCAACATGGTTAAATGTGAGTGTAACATAGTCCTTCATATGTCTAATTAGTCACCAACATTGTTGAATGTGAGTGTAAATAGTCCTATATAAGTCTAGTGAGTCGTCAACATGGTTAAATGTGAGTGTAAGGTAGACTTGTATAAGTCTAGAGAGTGACCAACATGTTTAAATGTGACTGTAAAATAGTCCTATATAAGTCTAGTGAGTTGTCAACATGGTTAAATGGGAATATAGAAACTGCAATTAAGTTTACAGAAATTGCCACTAGAGTTCTCCACCGGATGGTGTATAAAGTAAGCTTACAGCCTATGTAAAGGCGGCTCACAAGTCTACAACTTGCCCATTTCTATATTATCTATTTCTCGATTAAACAATCCAATTTCCCTACTTTTTTGTTTCTGTTAACGATAATTGTGTAAAACATGATGTATTATGCCCAGAGAAGTATTATTTATCGCATTTTTATAGGGAAATTTTTTTTCTTGCTTAATTCGAAAGTTTATCAAATACCTATGGGAGAAATGTTGGAAAAAAAAATTTAAATTAATTATTTCATTGAAATTATTGAGTTCAAAGTAGTAGCCAATCAGAGTGTAGTAAGGTTGCAGGCGGTGGGCGGGACATGCCCACCTCTAGTGTAGTCACGCCCCGTCCAATGAGAACGATTCATGGCTGGTCAAAGCTGGTATTAACTATGGTGCTTCAATATTTTTTACTTATTTCGTAAATATTTCTTTATTTTCTCATATTTTATTGATTTTTTTGATATTTTGGAAATAATGTTATGTAGATATTGAGAAATAATGCTAAAATAATTATTTGAAGAAAATTCATTCTCATTTTTTAAGAAATTTTCATAATTTAAGATCGTTTTCGAATAATTTTCGCCAAAATTCTTCAGTTTCACTTCACTTTCTCATGAAAAGAATCTGATATGAACACTCACATGACTTTTTCTTACCATAATTTACGAATATAATTTACTTAGAAGTGCATAATAACAAGAAAAAAGAGATCAAATTAATAATAATGTTGATAGAATGCGACACATTCCCTCTGAACCAAACCCAAATTACAGGAAAAGCCTTTCTTTAAAATTGCACTTCCATATTGACTTTCTTTCTTCTTGGAAATTTGGTTAGATAGTTATATTTAGAATTACTTTGCAATAGACAACATAAATGTTATACACGATGTGACGGAAAACGAATCAGGTTTTTTACATTTAGTGAGAATTGACATGAAACATTGCCTAAGGTCTAAGGCTAATTCCGTGGAGTAGAATTAGGATACGAGTTCTGTCTGATATTCGCTAAATATATTAGTCGCCACATAGGTGAAACTAAGAAATGACTGATACAAATATCACAAAGCTTGAAGAATTTATATCTAAAAGATTGATTAAAGAAAAGAAATTGTAAAATGATATATTACTCATTACATTACTAGCGCAAGATATGTAACTGGTTATTTTCTACACTTTGTACTTAAAACACGCAAATGATTCAGTAAGTATTTTTAAGTTTTAAATATAAAGTTATAAGCCAGACTTAAATGTTTGTATAAAATTTTTAAACACTTAAAAAGAGGAAGGACTAACTCCAGCGAATGTTAAAAACAAAAACAAAACAAACACAACAAAAAAGGTTAAAACATGGTTATATAAATAAAAACAAAGTAAAAATATTTAAAAGCGTGGCCGGTAAAAAAGGAAAGGTAAGCCAAAGATAGGAAGGTTATTTTGAATAGTTCTTTGGTATGTAACATGTTCAATTAAAAACAAAAATCATTATATTTGACATTCTTTTCAAGCATTTGTTGATTTTTTTTTTTGGTTTTCATGAAATATCAGTTGTACCTGAAATAAACTGATATTGAAAATTTAAATAATTATAATATAGATACAATCTATAGACTGAATATGGTTCCGAAACGTTTCTAAATCGTAATAAACGAAGTTATTATTCATAAATTTTTGTAATGTATTGTAAGAATAACGAAATAAAAGAGAGACTAAAACTAGATTTAATTTAAAATAATCAAACGTACCAATAGTTTAGATAAAAACAAATAAACAGGCAGAAATCTACAGTAGCTTACAACAACTTACGACGATCTTTTTGGCGTGGAAATTACAAAAGAAGAAAGAATAAATGCAATAGTGATTATTAAAATACAAATTAAAAAAATAAACTTTAAATATGCGATTGCGTCACAATGTGCTGTTCAACAATTAATAACAAACTACTGCGCATACAATTTTGTAACTATCAAGGAAATGTTTAATAAAAATAATTACTTAAATATTTAATGAAATAGGGTTGGTAACTCTGTATTAGAATGTTTGGAAAAAGAGTTCTGGTCTATATTATCTAAATAAGACCATACATGACTAAATTTAAAGTTAAATTTCGCAAGAGTAACTCTTAAATTTTCATTTTCATTTTCGGCTACCGACAACATTGTCGAAACAAGGAATTGTGCCAGAAACGAATGGGATTCCATATTAGGGAATGAGTTTTCTTAATGACTGAAAAAAACTTGATTAGCAGAATACTATTAACAAAGAAAATGATAATAAATCAGAATCTAGATCAGTTTTAAATAAAAGTAAAGTTTACAGTTTAAACCTAACAACCGTTATAAACTAGTCTTTTAATAATGTACCACAGTTTAGTCTAAACATAAAGACTGCATTTTTCTAAAAATATACTAATTAGGTAGAAAAATAAGTTTATTTTTTATCAAATTCCTACACTTTATTTGTATATTTACGTAAATACAAACCAGATACACATTATTTTTTTATTTGGAAATTATAAAAATTGCTTAAATTAGAATTACTGGGGAAAAAAGGCAAATGTTTACAAATAGAGGACGAAAATACATTCCTTCTCAGAATTCTTAGTAAATATTGTGATATGCAAATATATAAATATCAGTTTCCTTTAATGAAATGTATGTGCGGAATTCTATTCTAATTATTCATAATTTTGTTTTTTTATGTATTGTTTTATTAGTTCCTGTGATGTAATGAAAAATTATGTAATTGAATGTATTGAATGTAATCTGTTCTCTACTTCAACTTTAGCGAAATAAAACGAGTATGATTTTGTTGGGTTGGCTATATTATTTGACTTTATTAAATAATCATTTTATTTATTTATGTTACATAGTTGATTTCTGAATGTTACTTTATTCTTTGCTTATCCATAATAAATTATAGAAAATAAAAGTAAAAATGAAGCATATTCAGCTCATTTTTGAACATCATATAGTTTGCATAAACAATAAAAATAGTGTAAGTGTTTAGGCGCCATTATTGTAATAAAATTATTAAATGAGAAACTCTGCAACACCACACTCGTCTAGAAGCATTACATTTTTACTAGCAACAACTACTCAAGACAAAAATCATTTTTAGATACTTAATAACTGTCACATCGAACACAACGAACAACTACAAAAATTAGTGAGCAATTAGTGAGTTCCTTGGTGTTTTGGGAAAGGAGGTTACTAGAGGAAAGGTTCTTTTCCGGCCTGTTAAATGAAAAATAGAAGGTGAAGAAGCTGCAAATAATGTTAAAAAAATACCAAGGAGATATCCGAGTTATTCGCGGTGTACTACCTCGCGTTAAGAACAAGTTAAGAAATTACAGTTTTACAAAATTTAACGGCAACCAAATCTCTGAAATTGCAAAACTTTTGTACAAATTATGAGAATTTATTCAATTTCTAAACTTTCAGGTTGTTGGTAACGTACATCTGGGTAGGTATACTAGGGATTTCTGTGAACAAAAGTCATTCAGAATCTTATTTTTTAGAAAATATAAATACGATACTAACATAGCGAACACATTTCTCAGATTCTATTGATTCGAAATAAACCTTGAGGGTCGTTTGAAAAGTCCGTGCAAAGTCAGAGAGATAGCACTACTGGCGCGTATCGAGGTTATGTTTAGTTAGTAGCATCTCTTGGAAGAACACACACCAAGTTTCAGCCAGATCGGTCTATTACTTTGTGTTTGGCATTCGTTTGAATCGAGGAAGTCGAGTGATTTTCAAAAAATGGACGAAAAAGAATTTCGTGTGTTGATTAAACACTACTTTATGAAAGGCAAAATGCCTCAGGAGACTAAAGAGAAGCTTGATAAACATTATGGTGACCCTGCACCTTCGATTAGAACAGTTTATAAGTGGTTTCAAAATTTTCGGAGTGGCCATATGGGCACAAGTGACGGTGAACGTTCTGGACGCCCTGTTGAGGTTACTACTCCAGAAATAATTGATAAAATCCATGATATGGTGATGGATGACAGAAGAGTGAAGGTGCGTGAGATTGCTAGTGCTGTGGGCATCTCGAATGAACGGGTACATAATATTTTGCATCAACATTTGGACATGACAAAGCTATCCGCAAGATGGGTGCCGCACGGACTTTTCAAACGACCCTCGTATAGTTTGCATAAACATTAAAATAGTGTAAGTGTTTAGGCGCCATTATTGTAATAAAATTAATAAATGAGAAACTCTGCAACACCACACTCGTCTAGAAGCATTACATTTTTACTAGCAACAACTACTCAAGACAAAAATCATTTTTAGATACTTAATAACTGTCACATCGAACACAACGAACAACTACAAAAATTAGTGAGCAATTAGTGAGTTCCTTGGTGTTTAGGGAAAGGAGGTTACTAGAGGAAAGGTTCTTTTCCGGCCTGTTAAATGAAAAATAGAAGGTGAAGAAGCTGCAAATAACAAGGAGATATCCGAGTTATTCGCGGTGTACTACCTCGCGTTAAGAACAAGTTAAGACATTACAGTTTTACAAAATTTATCGGCCATCTTTATCTCTGAAATTACAAAACTTTTGTACAAATTATGAGAATTTATTTAATTTCTAAACTTTCAGGTTGTTGGTAACGTACATCTGGGTAGGTGTACTAGGGATTTCTGTGAACAAAAGTCATTCAGAATCTTATTTTTTAGAAAATATAAATATACTAACATAGCGAACACATTTCTCAGCTTCTATTGATTCGAAATAAACCTTGAGCAACATATTTCAAAGTGTTTTTTTAAAAAAATATTACGATGAATGTATAAAATCAAAAAATAAGGTTAAATTACAGTCAAAGGTTAGCGAATGACCCGAAACAGTTGAGTTTAACATTAAAATAAAGAACAACATATTTTTATACAAACAATTTTTTAAAAAAAATCTTTTGCGCAAAAAAAAAGTAATTTTTTTGAATTTAACTAATAAACATCAATGATTTTTATCTTCAATCGTAGCAAGCATGTTTATCACTCACCAGTTTCGAACTTAATTTATTCAAATTTTTTTGAGGCCAATCAAAAAAAAAAGACTATGTTTCGATAATCTCCTAGCAATATGAGCAGGAATTTCTGTGCAAAGTAATCTATTAACTCCAGCAAAACTTGAGACAATTATTGAGAACATCTTTAATTAAAGCACAATGCCGTACTGAATTTTATCGAGGGGCCGAAATCTTTAAAAAAAAAATTAGCTGAAATAAACTCTTTGGATGAAACAAAGCCGTGTTTGTAACAGGTGTAAACAAAAAAATAATTTGTTCGAACATATTTTTCCAATGGATGACTATTAAAGTAAACAAGATGTCAGATAGTATAAATTAAAAAAATGTTAGTAATATTGCCATCATTTTGTGATCGACATCTGACATTGGTTGGAATTATTCATCGTTGCAAAAATATAATGAGCACATTTCATTTTTTGTCGATGAATTTAATTTTAATCATTGAAAGATAGGTAGTAATGAGCCATTGTAAGACAATTTTATGCAAGAAATGAATAGGCATATTATAACTTGGTAATGTTTCAAATTGGCTAAGTGTACCAGTAGCTTAAATGATAAAAAAATGTACGACGATTGGCTGAAGCAATTCCAAAATCGTATTAATTAAGAGTAGCTGAATTCTAAGGCCGTTTTTATGGAAACGTGTCAGTCTTTTTTAGTTTATGAATAGAAGTCTTTCGCCTTTTTTTTAATTGTTTTAAACTTTTATTGAAATTTCCGACTGCATCGGTTGTTGCAACAAGCAAATGTGATTTTAATATAATGTCTTGAATGAAGATTGGAGAAGGCACCCAGTGGTGCCACTTCCATTAACGTGTTTAGCTCTCACGATAAGAGAGGCCATCTTCTCTTCAATCTCCTTAGAGGATTTCCTTGGTAATGTGGAGGAAGATAGGTGTTCTATGAGAGAGTTAGGATGAGCTGCTGTAGAGGAACGAAATTTGAGAAAACGAGTGTTATCTGTAATGAAAGGGATTTTGAGGTCATTATGGAAAGTGAGGTTAGATATATAGAATGGAGCGTTAAGAAGTTTTCGAAGTATTTTTGACTGTAATGCCTGGAGGCGTAGTGAGTTGGAACGCTTAGTCGATCCCCATACTTCGATGCCATATGACCAAATAGGTCGCAGTAACAGTAGCTATAAGAGTCTTTTGTTATGTAGGTTAACTTTCGAACGTTTGTCAAGTAATCTGGCGAGAAGTTTTGTAGCGTTAGTTAGTTTCTTGTCTTTTCAGTCTAGTATGGGGATTCCATGTCAACCGCTTGTCTAGGTGACGTCCAAGGTAGCGTACTTTGTCCACAGTTGGTATAGGAGGTAGGATTTTCCGTCTGAGAGCAAATACTATAAATTTTGATTTCGTAACGTTAGTTTCGATTCTCCATTTGAAAAGCCAGTCCTGTAAGTGGGTGATGTGCGTTTGAAGAGTTCGTGTAGCGATAAGAGGATCGGAATGAGGAGATAAGATTGTAGTATCGTCAGCCTTAAATCCAAAAAACTAGGCAGTAGTTCAGGAGCTAGCTTTTCATCAGAGTATTTTCAGAGAACTTGGCCGTCAAAAATTCTCTCATTACAGAATGCTGCAAAATCTATTATCAGATAGGAAAATAATGCTTGGGAACTGGTCTATGTTTGATCAAATATTTGGTTTCCAAAAAGTGTTGGCGCGCTTGTGAAAACAGCAAAGTCCAAGAACAAAAACCAAAAAGTAGGAAATCTTAAAGTTATTTTGTATTGAGTACCACCAGGCGAGCTGATATGAACCATCTCAAGCAAGCTTAACTATTTATAAAAGAAAATCTCTGAAATGTCCGTAGCTAACATTATATTATGATATGGATTCCATGAGAGATTCCAAAGACTCTATTGTGGCATCCAATAGAGCACCTCCTTCACACTGTCTGATTAGAATTACAAGAAAGAAAGAAACTCCTGGTGTACAGCTTGAAAATAGGAGGTCTCTTCTGTTCCCCAAACTCCAAACACCTCAGCCAGTGCTTCTTCTATAATGCAAATGTTTTTCATCAGTCTGCTCGAAGTCCGTTCAGGTGGCGTTAAGATCCACTGAATAGCCAACTAATATTGTCGTAACAACTTAGTGACTTTAGAAAGCTGCAAAGAATAGTGTTGTTCAATAAGCTGAACTATAAGGCTATAAGGTTCGAGCCTTGAGCGCTCAGCTGAAGCCTCACTGAGAGCTCGGTAAGCCTCCAAGGCTCGGCTCAAAAGGCTCGAGCATTTTTGTTTTGTTTTTTATATGAAGCATTTTATTTACACTAATTAATAAATTCATTTCTTAAAATAAAATCAAGTTATAGCAGCTAATGAATTTTTCAACATATTTTTGTATAAATGAATACAATAATTGTTAAAACGTTCGTTGTTCATTGATTACTCGTCATTCCTTAAGAATTTAAAAAGGCTTGCAATTTGTAAGCCTTCAACTCCAGGTTTGTGAGCCTCCAACTTGAGCTTCACGGCTCGAGCTTCGAGCGCTATAAGGTTCGAGCTCTGAAGGCTCAACGCATAAAGGCTCGAGTCGAAGCTCAACTCGGTTGAAACTTCAACTGAACACTAGCAAAGAATGAATGTTCGATCCAGTCTATGATCTAACGTTTCCAACTAATTGCAATATTTTCATGCATCCAAGATGCTTTGAAAGACCACGAGAGATCTGCAGTCTCCTTTTCCTCCCTGATATTCGAAAAAAAAGACCTTGGTACGGTATCAATTGTCACCTTTCTCCCAATTATTCCAAGCAAACAAAAATGTGCAAGGTAACCATTTAACAGCAATTAACGACTAAGCTCTAAAATAAGTCTAACTGGTGATCACACCATTTCAATACATTTTACTGTAATTTAAAGTGTATATATTCATCTTACAAGGTTAACAGAAAAAAAAAAAAAAAAAAAAAAATTGATATATAACTAAAATGTTATCTGACGATACTTAATAGAACCATTTCAATTTATGAATCATAAAAAATAATAATCTACAGTCATTAATGATTGATTTATTGCATCTAAGAAAGGTACTGGTGGGGGATTTTAATTTAGATATCACAAAGAAGCGATGCTATATATATTTTAATTTATTTAGAATAATAAAAAATTGACTAAATCACTTAAATAATTATTTTCAAGAGAGCACGACATAATATACTGTACATAAATCACTGTTGGTCGAATGTTAAATAGATTTAAAAATAATTTTTCAAAGAAAAGTTAGTAAATTTCTTCGCAGAAAAGCTCTAAACTGATATTTAGTTTTGTGTACTATAATCCGCTTGCCGATACTAAGATTTTTGCCTGAAATCTATCAACAAGAAATGCGACATTAATGACATAGATTTTTACATATTAAATTTTTATCATTTTATTAGAAATAATTGCTGAGTAAAATTGATTTTGGGGGGTAACCTCCAGGGTACTACCGTGTGTCAGGTTCTTGTAAAGCGCCTTCAGGACTTTATTTAGAGGGATACCTAAATAATAGGAGCATACTCCTAGGATGAATCCATCCTCAAGTAAAATTCGCTCTAAAATTAATAGAGTGGATTAAATAATTAAAAAAAGGGTGCCACTGTAGCCGAGCGGTTAGAGGCGAGTCCTGTAAAGCTAACTGTGTATTGTGGTACTGGGTTCGATTCCCCGGTCTTAGGTCTTAGATTTTATTTAATGGTTAATAAAAGAAATTTACAGTAAAGTATGTTTTGCTAGTCACCTCCGTACACGTCACTTAAAATTGTATTGTTGGACGTAAAGCCTGCCTGAAAAATTAGGCGATTACTTTACTTTAAATAATTAAAAAAATGTATCTTTCTCAAAGACAAACGAATCTAAGTGCAATTTTCGCGCATTCATCTTAAAGGAAACTTAAAAATATAAATAATGTTTAAATACCATAACCATTGCGCACACTTTTCTATAGTTCTCAGAAATACGTCGTTAAAGGAAATCCCAAGGAAGAAAAAGTTATGCAAGCGCTAAAACTCGTTAAGGAGCATCATAAATGCATTAAGAAAATGTATACAAAATAAATTTTGTAAACTTTTTTTTTAGTCAAATAACTGTCAAAAGATTTAACAAAAGAACATTAATAATTATTATTTTTGGAATAGTTTATAAATAAATGATGATGTAGAAAATTTCTAGTCAATCCTGACAGAACAGAAGACAGACAGCTGTACTCGTGACAACAAGCCGCATCCTTCTCGATCTAGAGGAGATTGGCTATCTCAGAATCAAGCATATCAATATATAAAGTGGTCTCAGCAAGGAGGAATGAACTTTGGACATAGAAAATGGTGCTGACAAAGTGTTCTTTTTTTGGTGGTCTAGTTCACTAGTTGTTAAACCGCTGTAGAAGCCGTCAGCTATTCAGGGCAACTTCATCTATTTACTATTACGGGTTATTCAATAAAGCCAGCTACAGAATATTAGTAAATTAACAGAAATCACTCCAAATATAGCTATGGGAGTCTAATTAATTTTTATGGACAAAGCAGAAGAAAATTCGAATAAAAAAAAACTTAATATTTGTTCGCTTAGGTTTTTACCTTTACCTTTTCTCAGGGGACGGAAACCTATTTTATGTAGAGAGCCATTTTTCCTTAAATAAATCTTACCAAGAGCCGCAAGGATAATGGTGTAAAAGACTCTGTAGATCATTTGTATTCGCAAATTATTATTTTATGATATTCAATAACATTTAATTGTTTTATATATTTATTTTCACATATCGCAAAGTAAATGAACAAATAAATAATAACAACGAATGAAAATGCGGCAGTCTTACAATATAAGTCGAGCACTTTATTTTGATATTGTATAAATTCTATTCGATTTCGAACCTATCACATTTAAAATTATTTTTGAAAAAATACCTTTAATAAATGGAATTTTCATTGGTTTCAATAAAATTAAACTACACAATATATTTTGGGCAGGCTGAAGAGCCACACAATTTGGATAAAAGAGCCGCGGGTTACCGACCCCTGCCTTTACTTATAGTAGGATAGATGAAAATTAGCGGAAAAATCGATACTACAAAAACTAGATCATTAACTTATGCTAATTTAAAAAAAAACTAAATTCAAACCATAGCATTGTTTGTCTATAATAAATAGACTCGTTGAATTAATAAAGGCCAAAGAAAATCTTTAATTTAACATACAATAATCTTGGAAAATTGGAAATTTGCATTTAATCAGCTATGCGTGAATGCCCTCATTTCAGAGTTTGTTTCATTTCAAAAACGAAATGAAAATAATAATAATAAATTTGGGTCGCATGAACTGGAGTATTATCATTCAATTCTTTATTCCAATAAATACCTTGATTTTTTTTTTGGATTCGATAAAGATTTAAACTAAAATCAAAAGTAAAATTTAGGGCATTACTTCCAAATAGACGCGCAGTTATAATGACTTAGAAGTTTTGTGTATTCATCTCTTTAAACATTTTGCTGTATCACGTACAGTTTTCTATTTTATTATGTATTGCGCTTAATAAGAGGTACAACATTAATACGAATTCTGTAACTTCCTTCACAAAAAACATTCTGAACACAAATTTAATTTTCTTAAAAAAAAAAAAATTTGAAAGAAAACCTCCTTTTATTGACATAATTTTGCAATTAATTAAGAAGCCAACATCTGATCTCTATTCGCCATGGTTCACGTAGTCTCAAGCCAACTCAGGCTGCATGAGGACTTGACCGATATTGTGGAAACCTTCAGTTTAACTCCATTATTCATTGTGTTGGAAAGAGGCCATCCCAGTACATCTGGAGAAGATTTTAGAGACAAGGGTAAGAGGAATAGGGTGCTAGGGTGAGCCAGAAAAGCCGGGTAGTTCTTGGGCAAGAAGTATACACGCATTATTTGGGGAGAGGGATGAGGTAGAGACTTTAAACTGGAAATACCACTTTCTTCCTAGAGCTTTCCCAATGAGCGCTCCAGTTGGTCAGCAAATATTTGGGGCAGAATGTGCCTTCTCTTAAAGGTAAAGGATCAAACTGCCGGGCTATCTGTAGGGGTTTCCTTAGAGAGACTGGATGGCCACCAGTGTTTTTTGAAGGAGAGCGTACCTCCTTAGAACACTCTAAACTTCCTGATTTAGGGTGCCCTCAGGGAATAGCATTGAGTAGAGGAAAGCATTGGTCATCAGTGGCTGATTACGAGAAGAAAAGTGAAAATGGGCACATCATTTCCAAAAAGAAAAAAGTTTACCACTTATTTCTGCCAAGAAGTGGTAATATGTCTTTAGATGTGTCCGTTAGGGGAAGTCTAATTGTATAACAATAGAGCTACGCCTACCCAGTTAAAATAACCAGGGAACGCTACTCTGGGTTACGCTCATGCACTTGGTGAGGACATAAATAAAAAGCTACAAATAACTGCAGCAGTCGTTCTATTAAATCCCATGCTATAATTTGCAAATTTTGTAAATTCAAAACATGCATTACAAATAAGGTCTATTACATCTGCAAGAAAGTAATGCTTAGAATATTCTCTTTTTTTTTTAATCTTTTATTGGAATTTACCTCTGCAACAGTTGTTGCAACAAGCAAATATGGTATAAGAAAAAAGAAATAGAAGAGATCATGAGTGGAGAAGGCACCCAGTGGTGCCACTCTAGTAACGTGCTTTGCTCTCACGATAAGAGAAGATCACGAGGCCATCTTCTCTTCAATCTCCTTAGAGGATTACCTTGGTAATGTGGAGGAAGATAGATGTTCTATGAGAGGGTTAGGATGAGCGTTAAGAAGTTTTCGAAGTATTTTTGACAGTAATGCCTGGAGGCGTAGTGAGTTAGAACGCTTAGTCGATCCCCATACTTCGATGCCGTATGACCAAATGGGTCGCAGTAACAGTAGATATAAGAGTCTTTTATTATTCAGGTTAAGTTTCGAACGTTTGTCTGGCGAGAAGTTTTGTAGCGTTGGTTAGTTTCTTGTCTTTTCAGTCTAGAATGAGGATTCCATGTCAACCATTTGTCTAGGTACAGTCCAAGGTAGCGTACTTTGTCCACAGTTGGTATAGGAGTTTGGTTCAAGATGATGGGAGGTAGGATTTTCCGTCTGAGAGTAAATACTATAAACTTTGATTTCGTAACGTTAGTTTCGATTCTCCATTTGAAAAGCCAGTCCTGTAAGTGGTTGATGTGTGTTTGTAGAGTTCGTGTAGCGATAAGAGGATCGGAATGATAGTAGTATCGTCAGCAATGGTAGAAAGAATGGTATTTGGATGTTGAGATATGTCTGCTTAATATAAGGAGTAAAGAAGAGGACCTAGGACACTGCCCTGAAGAACACCAGCTCGAGCTAGATGGATATCAGAGTCTGCTGCTCCACAGTTCACTCTGAAATATCGATCTTTTAGGTAGGATTGAGAATATTCAATAAATTAATTTATGTAATAAATAAATAAGCCGAAAACTTGCACCGTGGATGTCAAATCAATCAAAAGAATGATTCCCCACAGTTTACAGAATACCCGCAATCTCTGTTATTTATTAATAAAACATAAATAGCCGCAATATACGAGACAAACGTGCTAGAGATACATCTGTTCCCTTGAAGCTAACTATATTTATAGAATGTATATGCTATTTGTGTTTGCTTTCACTATGGCTAAATTTAAAACAAGGATATACCTGGTTTAGGCAAGCCACCCAAACATTAGTAAGCTATTCGGTTCCCACTTTAAATTAATATTTTGTAATTTAAAGATCCTAAATTTAGAGTTCTTTTTTGTCAAATAATAATTAAAATAAAACAAAAAACAAAAAAAGTGCAATTTTATAACAATGTTTACAAAGCAGTTGCATAACAAGGAGCATTCCCATTATAGCTGGCTTAATTGAACACAAACTTATTATTCCTTTACACAACATTGTTCAAAGTAATTGCTCGTTTATCGTACTTCCTTTTATAAAAAAAACCTCCTGATACTTTCCTACAGGATGAAGACCTTGCCAGTCAAAACAATCAAATTGGTAATTGGCTTCCAAACGGACCTTTTGATTCACGTAATACGTCTTAAACTAAAATAATCTGATGCGAGCATTCACGTAACTGTGTTTTTTATTTTAGACTGGTTTACGCAATAACATTTTCTTTTAACTTAGGCTATGTAAGCCAAAAAGTTGACTTCAATATCATGCGTTTTTACTTTAATACAAAGTTCCTAGGATTTTTTATTTTTATACGTGCTCCCTTGACAATAAAATAGAAGGCCACGGACACCCTGAATAATTTAATTATTACATCATAAACATCCAATTGGCGTAATCTCTGTGAAAATATAGTGAATTATAGCACTCATCTACCACTACAATTGTGCACAATGCCCGCTTTCTATCTCTATTTATGAAGGAACAAAAGACTGATTTATGTAAGTATATTCAAATTTCAAAATTCTCTGGAAGCTCAAGACCATCCTTCCAGCCACTTATTTCCTCATTTTGAAATCATATTTGATTGACAGACATTTTAGAGTGAAAGTAGGAACTATTCTTTCTCCATTCAGCCATGCTGACGCTGGAGTTCCGCAAGGCAGCAATTTAGGCCCCATTCTGTACACTATCTACTCCTCAGACATATCAACTCATCCTCAAACTACTCTTCTCACCTATGCTGACGATACTGCCATCTTCTACTAACAAAGATCCATTAATAGCTCATAGAAACCTTCAGTCTCACCTCACCTCCTTAGAAAAATGGTTCCAAAAATAGGCTATCAAACTGAACGAAACAAAATCTCAAAACATTACTTTCACTCTTCGACGCATCACTCTTCCTCCTGTCTTTGACAAGTTAATTCCTTTACCAGTAGTCAACGTAGTCCGCTACCTAGGGCTTTACCTTGACAGAAGACTTACATGGAATACACGACTTAAGAGAACAAAACTCAACAGAAACTTCCGACAACCGAAAAGACTATCAGACAACAGATCAAAATTCACTCTAGACAACAAAAGACTTTTATAAATAAGTACAGTGGAACCTCGCATAACGAGCACCTCTCTTAACGAGTAATTCGCATAACGAGTAAAACAAATTGATTCTTATAGCGAGCGATGTTTCGCATAACGATAGTTTTCTAATGACATTTCGCTGACTGCGCAGTTTTTGCTGACTCATCGAAAACTGCGCATTCTTCGATTAGTCATTCCTGTTTACGCATATGCGTTTCATATTCTCCACGTATCTAATGCATTGATACAGTCGAAACCGAACTTCACCGAATGAGTGGTGTATAGGGGAAGTCCATATAGTGATATTTGTGTTTAAATATTATTGTGTTTATTTTGTTATCCCTCTAACAAAATGGCTTCGAAAAGAATTAAAATAACGTTAGAATTGAAACGTAAAATCATTGAGAAACGAGAAAATGGTGTAAGTGTGGCTGATCTAGCAATTATCCCCTTTTATTTTAATTTATATAAAAAAATTGTTTCGCTTAACGAGTATTTCGCGTAACGAGTAAGGTTCTGGAACGAATTATGCTCGTTAAGCGAGGTTCGACTGTATATTAAAGCCAGTCTGGGCTTATTGCATCGAACTATGGGAGGTTCAACCAAACGCTCAAACCTCCAAAGGATCCCAGTCCTTGCAGTCTAAAACACTTCGCTCTATAGTTGGACGCTCCTTTCTAAGTCACCAATCAAACCATTCACCCAGACTTGGAACATTCCTTTCGTGCAACACAAGTTGCTGAAAACACGTTACAGAAAATTCCATCTTAACATTCAAACACATCACAATCCACTTGTACAACATCTATGTATCTTCCAGAACATTTTCAGACAACGCTTCTAGACGTATTAAGAAGACAGTGGCCTCGCGATCTCCTCTCTGATGAAGAGAGTCAATAGAAAGTAAAATGTTATTGGAGTGTTACTGCTGGGTAACTTCTCCACTCTGAGTGCTATATGTTGTTTATTGTTATCATTGTTGCTTATAACGCAATAAAATGCGTTGATTGCCACTAAATAAACGATAAAAAAAATATTTTTTTTAAAGAAGATATAACATGAAAAATTTGGGAGCTTTACATTTCCTTCACATTTCGAATACTACTGTCTTATTGGTGTAATCTGCGCGGAAATATGTGCAATTATAGTACTCATTTACTTCTACAATTGTTTGTAATCGAAAGCATCCCCTCTTCAAGAGTATGTCATTATTTTAAATACCGAAATTTAAAAAAAAGAGGCATGTATTTCAGCGAGAAATACAGTTTAGTGTATAGCTAAATTCTTTACAACCAGTTTTTTCTCATTTTTTTGCCATATTTAGAGTTGTTATACTAAATATTTATTTTCATAAAAAATGTTTACGAGTTATCACAGGTGGTAAACCTTTTGGCTGATAATCTAAAAAAACAGTTAGCCTATTTGAACGGAAATAATGTCAAGGAATCACAACAAATATAACCTTTTGTATATTTTTTTTTTCTCTTGAGAAAAATACGTGACAAAAATAAAAGTGTAAACAATTTTTAGAATGAAATATAAAAATGAATCTATAAACGTGATCATTTAAAAATAGAATGACCTCTTTAAAGAACTAGGAACATTCTGTTCGTAATTCCAGAAGATATTATCTAGTATATTTAAATTGTAAATATATTGACTATGTTTAAATATTGAAATAGTATATACAAAGATATAGGAGATGAATACATAAAACGAGAGAAAACAAATGTCAGCTTACAAAAAAGAAATTTGAGCTGGAAGGAGTTTATTCAAAAAAGGAAGGTCAAAAAGAGTAACCAATCAATGTAAGGAGCTAATTATTTAGGTCCTGGGAACTGGTAAGTCATGCTCCTCTGTCTTCAAAAAAACAATGGAGTAATTTCATGTTATTCCATTTTGTTAATGGCGTGCAGTGACAAGTGGTACCATGTGATTCCTGGCATTGTTGTCACTATGTAAAGGCTTTGTTTGACAAATAGAAATAAACATTAGCAAGACTAGAAGCCCAGACTATAACTTTTTATCTGCTGAGGATATTAACTCCACTGAATGGTGTTTCACTTCCAACTACTGGACAAATACGATATTTATTATTATTTCGAATTTAAGGCACGTCAACATCTAAGGTTATTGGCGCCCGGAGCTCTTTCCAGTGCACTACCAGCCTTCGGACCAAGTGTACTCTTTTTACAGGCAAAGTCTATCCATCACCGGGACTGTGAGCTGTAAGAAGTTTCAAGGTACAAAGTAAATTTAAATACGCCAGTAGCTGGATTCGAACCTGCGATCCTGCGTAATGGAATCCAGTATTCGCTAACCACTCAGCTAATCCATTCCCCCCTAAGTACGTTATTTATCGACAAACCACTTACACGGAACTTCCACGACCGACTATGAGGGTTGACTTCTAAAACATCTAATTTCTCTTCATTATTTTTGGTGACTGAATCATAGTTTCAATAGGATGAAAAAATTAATGCAAGTTTCAATCATTATAAACTTTATTTTGCCGAGCTTTCGACCTTAGGGACTAGGTCATCTTCAGGGCTGTGGAACATATTTACAGTGTGAATAACAATAATTATATTATAATGAATATGTATTACTTAGCACAGAAAATCATCACACTTTCGATTTCCCAAACACTCAAAAAAGGAAAGTGCTAGAAATGATATACTCGTACATATCTAAGGCAGAAAATAGTCTAAATTTCAAAACTGACACCAACAATTTAAACAACATATATGCCAATTTACTGCTAAATACTTGACAATTGGCAATACCTTACAACCAAACCCATATCTCACACACAGGCCGATCACATTCAGTCCATAAACAGACAAGACAGAAGACACACCAACCCTCTAATGATGTAAAACAGTATATTGTAAATTAGGTAAATATTTTTGTGAACTTTCGTTACATTATACATATTCATTGTAATATAATTAATTGGAAATATTATTGTTAACACGCTGTAAATATGTTCCACAGCCCTGAAGATGACCTAGTGCCCCTAGGTCGAAAGCTCGGCAGAATAAAGTTTATAATGACTGAAACTGGTATTAATTTTTTCCTCCTATCTAATTTCTCGTCGACTTCAATGAAACCTCCTACTATATCTAGTAATGCAAGGTAGTCACAAAAATTGTACGTTCTCGAATCAGTCTAGAGGAGAGCTATATGTCAAACTGACATTAGGTAAGTCCCCTCTTGTTTCAACTACTTTCATATTTAATTAACATTAATGTAAAGTGGTATATATGTGCAGGTATAGCACCGGTAGTTGGCTATGACCTTCATCATGACTGGTTGTCATTCATTCGCTATGACTATTTGTTCTCAATATGTGTGTCTAAAGCCCACATTACCAACTAGGAAGAAAATCCAACGAAACACATTCCAATAGAATACCTTGTTGACATTGATTAAACGTATATAAAGAAAATGTACTTAGGTCCGCCATGCTGGATAATGTAGCTGATTTTATCCGTAATAGCAAACATTATTTATTATATTCCTTATAGGTTTTAGACATTCATCCATTATCAGAGGTAGATAATAAATCTGTTTGGTGTAGAGAATTCTATTTCAGTTTTTTTTTCAATTTTACACTAGACTTGCTGACTGAGTGAGGGTTATTTGTGTGATCAATTTAGGAGAACCATTTCCCGCAATCCAATAATAACATTTTGAATAATATGCACACTTGTCTGGATCTACGAAATAGAACTTTGAAGCCACCGCTTCCAATATCTACAAAATCCAATATTTTAAATCAAAAATCCTCTGCCAAATCGCTAATGCTCTTTACATTGTTCCCAAACACTGCCTTGCACCGAGGATCTTCTTGTTCACTAATGTTTCTAAAACTGCAAGATCCCGGTGTGCTAAATTCCTAGCTTCAATTTCTTCAAAAATCCCAATCCTCTAGATTCTAAACTTGACTACATTACCAGGAAATTCTCCCAGGCGGTTGGAAACGCCGGTGGTCACGTTAAGAAGTTTTAACGAAGTAATTGGCCAGTGCATTGCAGTGAAATGCTCTTCTTTGGAGGTTTTACAATTGGGTGAATTCTTTCCTCACGCTACTCACGTATTTACATTATATGTATCGTATATGCATTTTAATGTATCACCTTCACTTATTGCAGTTGTAAAAATAAATAAAGTTAAAAAATAAATAAATAATAATACACTCTGACAGCAAGTGCAGTGTGTGACGAAAACATTAGTGAAGCCAAATTCTCTACAACAAATTAATTAATCTACCTCTGAAACTGCACAGGGATGCAATAAACATGCACGCTGCAACTGATAGAATCAGCAATAAAAAAGAAAGCTGCGGTACCCTATTTGACAGGAGAAAAAGGTGTTGAAAATATAGCTAAATAGGTATTTAATGTGTGTAGAAGAAGAAGAAGACAAACAATTTTTGCAGTAATAAACTTCTGAATAACGAGTTGCAAAATGGAAACCTGAGCAGCCCAGAGACATTAAGGAAATGACGGTTAAATTCTAAGATTGTTATTTTATTCACAAATGAGTAGTTTTGCAAGAGGAACAAAAGACATTAATAAAAAAAAGGAAACAACCTTCAGAAGCTGACCGATCATCCATCTGGGTGACAGACAAACATCCATACCGGAATACATACGTATTCCTGGGAATAGCCATTTATATTTAGGTGGCAGTTATTTTCATTAATGAATAATAAAATGAAGCTGTACTAGTACCAAATTGAGTTAGAAATAAATGGAATAATAATGATAAAACTTGTTTCTATTATGGCTGTTCTCTTTTAGGTAATCTCGGTTAAAAGCACCGTAATGGCCGCTCGTTTGAACTGTTCCATTAGCGAGCAATTTGAATAAAAAATGAGACGGAATTTCCTTTTTTAAAATTCTACAACAGAAGAAATGAGCATAAGTTTAAAAGAAGCGAATTTCACTAATGATGGCAATTTATACCCATTTAACATTTCCGTTTATTTCGATGAAATTAACATAAATGGTGGTTTCAGATGGAACTTTGTAGGTACTTATTTTAGCCTTTTTTTTTTTTTGGAAGGCACCTGTTTTATAGGTGTTCTCTATCTATTTATTTATTTTTTTTTCATCCTAAGAAATCTCAGAAATCATGAACTTGGTATTTTATTTTTTATAAAAATGAATTTCAACTTCATGTCGAGTTAATAAGTAATTCTAAATTTAGTTAGCATCATTTAGACATACTCTTTTTTTTTATATAGACAGCTTGTGCACTGCAATTTCAGGAGCTAAAAAAAGGCAGCAATGGTCTACAAAAAGGGAGAGGTAAAGAGTCCAAATGGTGCTCGCATGTTCGTGTAATCTGCCAAGATGACTCTCATCATCTAGTTGCGAAAAGTCTTCGCCCTACAAGATTTCTAGGTCTGAATTTTGCTAACATTTTGCGTAAATGTTAATATAACAGTTAAAATTTAAAATACTTGTGAAAACGGTGATTTGTTTGGAATATCTTTCGAAGTAAATACAGTAATATCTAGAATAGAATAGAATATTAGATGGGACGGCACCTACGCCCCACGACACCGCAGCCACAAGACTTATTGTGCCAGCCCTTCTTAGTTCTAGTAGGCGAACCCTCCTCTCCTAAAGAGGTTGAGGACTTTTCCTACTAGTTCTTTTTGCGCTACTATCTCCTTCGGCCTCAGCGTTCCAAAGGTTTCATAGCGCAAACGCTCGATTGCAACGCAATCGAACAACAGGTGAGAGGCCGTTTCCTCCTCTTCCTGACATAATCTGCACAACGGCTCCAAGCTGATAAGCCCCATCTTGTGCAGATGCTTCCTGAACCTACTGTGCCCCGTTGAATAGGCCTGTTATCTGATTTCTACCCAAGCACAGGGTCTCATTGGTTCTTTGTTTACACAGACAAGGCATAATAGTCGTGTTGTGTTTAACCCCAGGACACATCACCCAGTTCTTTTCGTGCTCCCTCCAGATCCAATCTCTGAGAGCCGCACGAATCTAGCCTCCCTGGTGATCCCCAGGACAGGCTATGGGCCGATGAAAGGAGTGTTAGAGGTCCATTCCTGGCCAGATAGTCAGCTTTCTCATTCCCTCAATCCCCACATGACCAGGCACCAATTCTAGCCGAACTTTGTTGTACCGAGCCAGTAGTTCTAGGGCCTTTCTACATTCCCAAACCAGGGAAGAGGTCATTCTAAAGGATACAAGAGCTGTCCGAAAAGATGCAAATCTCCCTATTTCTAGGTTCCATCCGCAGGTTTTCCTCAGCACATATTTTAATCGCAAAAAACTCGGCCTGGAAGACTGTGGCGTATCTCCCAAGAGATCTCTCAATGAGTACCTCGGGTTTAACCCCATACACTCCAGACCCAGTTCCACAGTCCATCTTGGAGCCATCGGTAAACCAAATGCCTCCCTTCCGGTACTGGTCCGTCCAGTTCACTTTCCATTCAGTCCTCGGTTTAATACACCCCTGAAATGGAGTTTCGAAACCAGTAAAAGTTTTCTTCCTCTTTTTTTAATGTAGAAACGATCTGTTTTTGGATAGCGAAGTGCAATCAGCAAATATGCTAATTCAGAGTAATAGATTTAGCGAATTAGCGCTATATGGGGGATTTTTAATAACAGCTAAGCAAAAACAGTGGCAGTGGTTCTGATAAATTTTTAAAGATGTTCACTCGCAAGAAGAGTGGAAAGGCCCCAGAAATTTCCATTATGTTCTACAGGACTAGAAGAAGAACCATTGATTGTCACATGGTCCATAGGACCAACAAAATATTGCTAAACATATATCATACAATCCTATTTAAGAACTCAATTGCTTCGCGAACCTTTACAGATCTTATTCCAGGTACTCATGCAGAGGAGATCTACAGAAAGGCTACTAGAATCTTGGTACGAGTATTTGCATGCAGCCACAAGTTACGAGCTGTTTTTTTTACATAGCCTTCCATGATCTGTAAGTCGTATTAACGAAAGAGTGCCTCAATCAACTTGAGACATAACTAATCCCGCTTCATTGGGTTTTTTCGCACAATATTTCCCCAATTAAGAAATAAAATTAAGCCCACTCCTAATCAAGAAGATAATAACAACTTGTCATACTTTTGAATAAAATACTAGATAGTGAAATCACACTTCCCTGTACAATTCCTGGCCACCCTTTAGCTTGGTAACTACAGCCACAGTGTGATTCGCGGTCCCGTTTAGTCATAGAAACACATTTAAGAACAGCGATATCATTTCTCACATATGTAGTGAATGAAATGATCAAATTCCTCGTGATGAGGTTTTAAACACAAGATTATTTAGTTTTTATTTAAATATTATGGCTTTAACTTTTGGCGCATTGCGTGGTTGATGTAATTTTGAAATAAATAATGTATGCCGAATGATATGATCTACCATTTTTACACAGAAAATTGAAACACCTGCGACCAGTACAGTTTAAAAATGTGAACTTGCATTGAGAAATCTTTAATTCATGTTAATGTAATGAAATTAAAGATTTATTCAAGATGAATAATTCAACAAAGGTCGTATTAGGTAGTACGTCATTAAAAAGTCGATACATCCAATCATAAAAAAAATAACGGAAATGTTAAATAATTTATGGGCAACCCGTGTTAATGATTGTAAAATCGTGAACAGTTCGACCCTAAATTCAATCATCAAGAACATTCATCAAGTACATTCCAGGCAGGAAGGAGGATCCATAATAAAGATGCAGAGCATGCGCGATATTCTTCAATGTAAGCATCCTTTTTATCTAAAAACAACATCGTTTCGACTTCCCTTTTTGTAAAATAACCAGTTGTACTTCTTCCACTTTAATTTAATGGCGAAGGACTTCCAAAATACCATAATGGAGGTAGTAATAATGTCCTCCCCCTCTCCAACATGTATTCCTGTTTAAACTTGTTCATCTTTGTCTTAATTTTTTTTTTTTTTTGGCAACCATTTTATTTTATTGTCATAAATTAACGTTAACATGACGTTTAGACATGCGAATAAACAAATAAAAGCTCTTACGCACGCATATAAAAAAGGAGATACATTTACAAACAATAAAAATTTAAATGTGCAACACGACTTCCTTGTTTCACTTCTTTTTTTTAAAATTTATAAGCTCATCGAGTGTTTTTGTAATTAGCCATGTCTCCGCGATCAGGATGGTACTGAAATCTTTCGCGAACATCCATCACGATTTCTTTATGAGCTCGAGAATGGTAGCGCGTCAGCCGTCTGTCTCGTTAACTTGTTTCACTAATGTTTACAAAACTGATGAGAATTATAACTCAACTGCCAATTATTGTATATATTTTAATAAAAGAAGTTAAAAAAAGACTTTTCGAATATTGCATTAAAAATATCAATTGGATCGGATCCAATAAAATAATAAAGAACTGAAAAAAAGAAGAAAATAAATAGAACCGCTGCAGCAAAGAAAGTACATAAACATACGAACAGTCTAACTGCAACTGCACTCAACCAAGTACTGTTACTGATATTTGTATCTATTTTTAGAATTTGGTTCACTGCGCTCAAGAATGCATACTTGTAGATAAATATTTGTGGATAAGAATGCAGTAAATCTTTCTTCCGTTTATATTAAGATGGAAGTGTCTTGCTTCACCACGATATTGCATTACTTACTCTAGAGAGGATATCAAATTTAAACATTTATTTTTTTTTATTTGAACAAAATACGATAAATTTAGGACACGCATTCTTTGCACAAGTATTCTTGAAGTTATTTAAAGTTTTAGATGAACTTCAAAAATAGAAAATTAAACTCTTTTAATTTTTAATCTTTTTAATAAATTAGTATAAAATGGTGAAAATAGAATGGAATGTTAGTAAACTGAGAAGGGATCATAAATGGGCACAAATTATGCTCCTAGTTTTTATGATTAGAATATTACTGACGTCAGAAGATGTGGTTAATCCCAGAATTCCAAAATGAAAGTACAAAAGACAGTTCCTAAATTATTATTTTAGAATTTTTTTTTTTTTAATTTAATTTTAAATTTATTGATTTTCTTTTTATTATCTCGCTGAATTTATTAAATGTCGGCCATTGACGTCAGTAATGCTGGTGATTTTATTATTAATTTTTTTTTTTTATTCACCGACGTAACTGTTATTGAGCACATCTTCAGTTTTTATTGGCCGTATAAAATTTCAGTAGACTGGAGATGTCAGGAGTAACAGTATCTGGGATAAATCTAATATGGGAAAATCGATCTAAAATAGATGCGATTCTGTCTAGTTACGATTAGATGTAAAAGGCGAGTTTTGGGAATGCAGAAAGGCACAATAAAGAACTACTGGCTCGGCACAATAAAGTTCGGCTGAAATGGGTGCAGGGTCATGTGGGGATTGAAGGGAATGAGAAAGCTGATCATCTGGCCAGGAATGGATCTAATACTCCTTTCATCGGTCCGGAGCCTGTCCTTGGGATCACCAGGGGTTCGGTTCGTGCGGCTCTAAGAGATTGGATCTGGAGGGAGCACGAAAAGAACTGGGTGATGTATCCTGGGGCTATACACAGCAAGACTATGATGCCTTGTCTGTGTAAACAAAGATCCAAAGAGACTCTGTGCTTGGGTAGAAATCAGATTACTCTGATTACAGGCCAATTCACGGGGCACGGTAGGTTCAGGAAGCATCTGCATAAGGAGGGGCTTATCAGCTCGGAGCCGTTGTGCAGAGTATGTCAGGAAGAAGAGGAAACGGCTTCTCACCTGTTGTTCGATGGCGTTGCAATCGAGCGTTTGCGCCATGAAACCTTTGGAACGCTGAGACCAAAGGAGATAGTAGCGCAAAAAGAACTAGTAGGGAAAGTCCTCAACCTCTTTGGGAGGGGAGGGCTCGCTTACTAGAACTAAGAAGGAGCTGGCACTTCCGTCAAACAAATAAAATCATTAAGTAATTCTATAAATATTTTAAAATTTCGCAAAAAAGACTGATTAGAGAATTAATTAATGATACCTAAATCGCCAAAGCTGGTAAACAAATGTAGAAGATTACAATGAGTTATATTAGAAGAAAGCAGTGAGCCTTTACTAGATTCCTGGACACCAGGAAATCCAAAATAATGGAAAAGCTGTTGAGTTTGCAACAGTGGATTTGTATCAACTTTTTTTTGAACCGGAACTGTGTTGCCCACCTCTCCAGGCAGTTATTGGGCTGCATCGATTAATAGATATAAGACGGTACAAACTTAATTCGAGCCCACTTGAAATGAAATCTGGACAGAAGATCAGAAGGATAAGCTTAAGAACTTCTTTCAGATTATTAAATGGATCAGAAATGAGCTAAGAAATTAGAGAGCTAAAGAACAAGACAAGGAAGCTAGTGATGTTCAAGTTGGAGTTAATTTTGTCAAGCACGTTTCAATAGTTTAAGATTAAGAAGTCCATAGAGTCTGTGGGCACATTGTGCAAGGCAAACTGAGGAACACTGGAGTAGGATGTGATTCGAAAAGATAATCACATAAACTAATCTCTGAAGATCAGAAAAGACAAGGTTACAATGTTAACAGATTTGAAGGTAATCAGTGTGAATATTGAATGTAAGAGATTTAAAAGGGTTTAACGATAGATAGGGGCCAATATGTCCAAAGAATTAGGGCATCCACACTGTAGTAAATGTAATCCTAAATTTAAGATTTAAGACGCACTCCTAAATTCGGTCTTTATTACATCGCCTTGCAAAAGCTAGCACTTAAATTAGCACACTAATATTGGAAATGACTCAAGTTAAATTCAAATTACTCCTACACTAAAAGAGCAAACATTTTATTAGAAAAAAATTAATTCTAAATGTGTAAAAACTGCGTAAAAAAAAAGTATTACTCATTTTGCTTTTCAGTTTGCCAGTAGGTGTAAGAAGATGGCCGACTAAATCTTTCGGCTGAATTTTGCAATAATTTCAATTTAAAAAAACAATAAATAAAACCAAAAATTATACTAAAACTTCAAAAATAAAAATTCATTAGTTCAAAAACTTTCCGTGGCTACGTCACATTTCTGGATTTCACAGAAATGCTAATCATGTATTACTGGAAACGTTTGCACATTCACTAAAATAAATAAAATTTCCGAACTCATAAAATAAAAGACATAAAATGTAGACTGGCGATATGGAGGCGACCTCCACTGGTTGATGAGCAGATAGTAGTTCCTTTATCTTCCATAGCGATCTCACAATGAAGAATTCACAAGTCCGTGTAATTCAACAAAAAGATAATGTGAAACATCCACCTGTACCATCTTTATCTTACTAATTTCATTAGGCTTGGCCTTTTTTACGTTTTTTTTGTATTTGCTGGGTATATTGAAGTAACATTTGGCCGAATGAGACTTAAAGAGAAGGCTGCAAAACAATGCAGCGTTCGTTGATGAAAACTGCCTAAAATTTCATCTATTAATCTTGACGGCAGTAAGATTGCAAGTACAGGAAACGCAGTACAATATTTGGAACCAGCTCTAGAAATAGGGCCAAGGCAGCTCCTATTGATGGACCCATACCTGGATAAATAGTGACAGTAGGCTTTAGGAAAGATCTGCGGTCGTGAACATTTTTGCGGTGCTAAAAGAAGTTTGAAGTGAAAGAATTGAGAATACTATTTGGGGTATGTGCTATTTGGTGGGATTTATTTAAAGAAAATCAATTAAGATTATGGGCGTTTTTGGGCTTACAGAGAGGAAGATGAAGAATATGGGGGAATGAAACGGGAAAAGATGGAAATTGCCAGGAAAAGGTCCTTGGAGAGAAGGATGCAATCAGCTCATTGATTAGTGCATTGGACATTCATAGAGAAATGCTTGGTTTAAGTATTATGAGCTTCTTAAAGTTCCGATAAAGGATATGAGTCCAGAAAAGGAGAGCCATTACTAAGAGCCGGCTGAACCCTAAAAAAAAGCTCTGCCCAGCATTAAACTCGTCTTCTTCTTCTTTTTCTATCTCCTTTGTGCCGTGAGGCGTGGAGAAGCAGCCCCAATCCAACCCTTCCACTGATCTCTATCCCGTGCCATCCTTCACATCCCCGCAAGAGATTCTCCTCAAGCTCAGCCGAGATTTTTAATGTATTCCCGAACATAGTACGAGGTCTGCCTCTTGCTCTCTTACCAATAGGTCTGGCATCCATCATTTGCTTGGCCTTCCTTCCATCCTCCATTCTCAGAACATGGCCAAACCATTCAAACTGTAGGGCCTTCAAAATTTGCCGCGCTGGCTGTACTTTCAAATCTTCTCTTATCCGCGCATTCCTAATGCAATCTCTCCTAGTTTTACCCAGGATGCGCCTCAGAAATCGCATTTCAGCAGCCGACAGCTTACTGGCAAGCCTATCCAGCTTTCAGAACCATAGAGGAGCACAGGCAAAAATACCGTTTTATTTAGAACCAATTTAGCATCAAGACTCAACTCCTGCTTTCCAATCAGTGTGGTACTTATTTGGTAGAATAAGCAGTTTGCTTTCTTTATCCTATTCAAATACCTCCTGATCTGCCACCCCAACAGATCACTGACCCTAGATCACTGACCATTCAAACTGTAGGGCCTCCAAAATTTGCCGCGCTGGCTGTACTTTCAAATCTTCTCTTATCCGCGCATTCCTAATGCAATCTCTCCTAGTTTTACCCAGGATGCGCCTCAGAAATCGCATTTCAGCAGCCGACAGCTTACTGGCAAGCCTATCCAGCTTTCAGAACCATAGAGGAGCACAGGCAAAAATACCGTTTTATTTAGCACCAATTTAGCATCAAGACTCAACTCCTGCTTTCCAATCAGTGTGGTACTTATTTGGTAGAATAAGCCGTTTGCTTTCTTTATCCTATTCAAATACCTCCTGATCTGCCATCCCGACAGATCACTGACCCTAGATGTTCAAAGTCAGTCTGCAGAACTTCTCCATTACATGTGATTCGGGATGATGATTCTTCATCTCTCCCTATGCACATTACTTTCCTTTTGGAGGTATTAATGATCAAACCTTTACGGCGCAGTTCTTCCCCCCACTCTGTTGCTGCTGTCTGGAGTTGCTCCTGTGTATTGTGCTACTAGTACTATATCGTCGGCATAAATTATAGCCTGTGCTTGTATCGGTGCCATGTTTCGATATCTTATCAAGGTTCTAGGAGTCCTTCGCTTACATATTTTCCAAATTTCGTCCATATAGATAATGAACAACAGCGGGCTTAAGCAGTCTCCCTACTTGACTCCTTTTAGCAAATGGAAAGGCTGCATTAAACTCATGCTTCATTAAAAAAGAAAGTGTGAGACAGAAACAGAGGTCGACCTACCCAAGTTAAAGAGAAAGACCTTAGCAGGAGATTACAGGAGGAACAGGAATGGAGGATGAACACAGTTTTGAAGCAAAAGAACAAGATTTAGAAAGAAAAAACCACTCTTCATAGCCCAATTGCATAATAACCCGAAAAAATCAGAGTGATGCAAATTCTTTGGGGAAGGCTCGTGATTAGATAAAGATTGTTTATAATAAACACGGCCATGACTTCACTTCATGAGGAAATCAAAGAGTAAAAAATAAGTTTTTTTCAAAAAAAAACCCTAAGTAAATAAACAACTATGCCAACGCACGAACATAGGGAGACAATTACGACGAAAGATATTCGCAATATAATTTCAGCTAACAATCTATTTGATTACGCAACGCACTCATACATTCGTAAATCAGCTGAAGCCAGTGGGCAGCAAGGCCTTTAATCTTCCTACAATCAAAATGAATTCACCAAAGAGATATACTATTTTAATATCTCTATGTGAACTAAATTTAGACCCAACATCCTTAATACTAGTACATATTTATTTAAATAAATAAATAAAAAAGGTCGCGTTATTTTGTTTTTTATGGAGGTGTGTCTTTATTAATAAAGAATTCCTTGAGATTATAAATTACCGCCCAAACCTACGATTCAATATGACTTTTACCTCAAATTAATTTAATACTCTGTCGTATAAAATTAAAATAAACTGCAGTAAATACAAGTGTACAATTTTTATTAACACTTCAGTTTTAATTTAAAACGTGATTTTTGCTATAAAATGTGTAGTTTCTACACTTAGGTAACTGGGAATATTTGTTTAATGAAATCAAATCTACATCAATTGACTGTGGAAGTGAAGTCTAATGTTATTCAGTGAACTATGATAACCCTATAACAGGGATGGCGAACCTTTTTGAGACGTGGGTCAAATTTTGTTCATTTTTTTTTTTTTTTAGTACTAGCTCTTGGGTCATTAATGCCCATTTGCACAAGAGTTAAGTTTAAAAATTTTAAACTGAATATTTTCAAAACTAGACATCTTTAAAATTCAGTTGGCTTAACGGGTAAAGCGGGACGAAACAAGTGCTATGGAAGTCTCTTTTTTTACAAACATAACTGAACAAAACCTTACAAAAGTGTGTTTTATCTGAAGAAAAATCTAAATATGGTTATTTGCTTTGGGTTGCCGATTTTTTTTAACGAACAAAATATGAGTAAAATTATACATTTTATTTGATATTTTGTAAACACTTTTGCTTTATTTCCTAATACTACAAAAGCATTTGTCGTCATTTGAGTTTTAGAACTGTAATGATCAAACTAAAGGTTATAGATAGCATTTAAATTGCTTTTGTGTCAATGCGTGATTGAAAAAAAATACAGATAGAATATAAATTATCCACACAATTAGAGAATCTAAATCAACCCGCGTAAACAAACAAATGGTTGCCCAGCAATTGTGAGTCATTGTCTGACCCTCGGGTCATAGATTCACCATCACTGCCCCATAACTATGATAATTTCTGTAGGCAACGCGGAATGACAGTAACTTCCTGGCACAAAACAGGTAACCAAATATCTTAAGGGCTTTACAAGCCTGGTTAATGGGCGCTCACCATATTGGTGTTGGTAATAAAGATATCTCAGTCGTCAAATCTGTTTCAGAATTCAGATTTCTGATGCGCGGTAATTTTTCATATTTAAACTTTATCTTCTTTTTCCCGTTTAGTTTTTCTAATTTTTCAAATCCAAAATTAAATTCACAGCATTCATACGAAAATCTTTCGATCAGAACTTCCTCTTTGTTTGCTTAATTCCATCTTAAAAAATGTTTAAAATAACTTTCAGATAAGTTTTACAAATTTTTTGAATTATACCTGTACATAGGGATACTCAAGACGTGCGAAAATGGAAACTACCAGGTAAGAAAAGGCGGTAAAAAAAGAAGTCTAAGACTGAGGTTCTTACTTGATCACGGGTATCTGAAGAGGATATATCCAAAAAAGAACAAACAAATGCAATTGATTGGCAAGCAAGGTGAATGAACAAGGAAGACATAAATGGAGGGAGAACTGGTTGAAGAGATCATGATGACAGGAGATGGACTGGTCGCAAGAACGTTCAAGGAACATGCAACTTGACAAGCCACTTTCTCTAGCCTTAGCCTCCGCCACGAAAGATCACCAGTTGCCCTAACTTTGTGCAGATGCCTTCTAATCACTTCTCAAAGAAGGATAGATGGTCTTACAGGCTGCCATCAGTCAGTAGAATAATAATAATAATCAGGAAACCACTAAATAGTCGATCACCTTGAGGGGAAGATACGATATTCAACCCGAGAGTAAGATAGATCAATTTCTAAAAACATGAACGAACATTCATTAAATTTTTTTTGTTTCGATATTGCCAAGAATATTATCAACAAAATGATGATAATTAAGTGGAATATCACGTGTCTCGATTCATCATAACTAAGGAACGGATTTTTATGTATTTAAAAATGCCAAATATTTAATTAAAATATGCATTTATTTTCGTCAATTATGTGGAAAATATGTGATTTTCTTAAAATATTTTCTGGAATATTTAAGTAAAATGGACATTTTTTTTTATGAAAATGGATTTTGGGGGGGGGGCAAGTTATAATTATTTACACAAGAAAAGAATATTTTTACAATTTATAATAATTTATTAGGAACAAAATAATTTGTTTTTACAAGTTATAATGATTTATACAACAAAGAAAATTTTTACTATTTATAAAAAGATGTGTTAAATTTTCAATTTTGAAAACTTCACTCTTCGAAATTGTTTGCAACCACATGAAATTTCAAATGTTGGAACGTAAAGTGACGATGATCTGGGCGTAAGATGGACTTGTAACGACTAAAAGATCGTTCAACATCTACAGATGTTATAGGTGCCTTGCTGAAAGAAGTTATCTCGTTGGTTGTAAAGGGTACACGATGTTCTGAGGTGACTTCTGTTCCACTGAAAATATCAGAAATCTAGCAGATGGTCTCCCACCTTTGTTCTTGCTACTTCCACCAGTTTTGATCTGATCAGATCTCCCTTACTCCCAGGTATTCCTTCCACCTTTTCGATGACTTTTTTAACGTTGGACACGTTTTCTGTCAGTCGAACATTTTGGGACTCAAGTTGGGTAATGGCTTGTGCAAGAAATACGCAATTGTCAGAAATGAATGCAAGGTCGTTCCTTAAATTAGGTTTCTCGAATAAAGACTTGGCTGTATTTATCGCTACTGCTTCGTCTTCGAGATGTGAAAGGACATTCTTGATTTTATTGTAGTTTTCATAGTAATACTGAGCTGCTTCCAGCCAAGTATCCCATCTTGTCAATATTGGTTCTGGTGGAAGGCACAAGTCTGGATTGAGATCTTTTAGCATTTTAATGCGACTTGGTGCTTTTAAGAACACTTTTTTAACCACTGTGATTCACAGCCCTACAGTCTGTGGTTCACAGTTCCTGTCAACCACCTCCCAATTATGAAAATATGCCTAAAATGAAAAATATGTACATATTTTGATTAAATATGTAGAAATATTTATTTATTTTAATCAAATATGTATAAATATGCGATAACATCCAAATATGTGGAAATATGTAAAATAAAAGTAGGCTCAAACGGCTTAAAGAGTGTCAGTGTGAATACTTCTAGTTGAAAAACGTCTGTAAATTACCTAGAAAAAAATATGTAAATACATACGAATCCGTTCCCTAAATCATAACATTCTTGAAATAATGGAAAAAATCCATTCTTAGATTCCTCTACTTTCAAGGTTCGGGATATTTCAAATGAAGACTCTTTAAAAACGGGATTCGCACGAAGTTTTATAAAGATTAATACTTTTAATATTGAACTTATCCTCCCTCATTAATATAATTTACAAATAACTGAATGTTATTAATCAAATAAGGAGAATATCCTTCATTTTGAAATTTATGGAGAATATTTAAGATTATTCTTTTAAACAGAATATTTATGAGTGACAATAGACGCCAGTTAATTGTGTGATAATATTTTGTTATTGTATTATTTAAACTAAAGCTGGCCATAATTATTCAACAGGATATAATTTATTTAAGGAAAAACAATTGCCTTCATAATTAATTAGACGGTGGTGTTGATTTATTACAAAAGAAATTAAGAAACCCTTTGCAACAGTCGTAAGAAAGGAAACTGAGAGGGGCCCCAGTTTATTGTGTAATCTGCTTTATCTGTATTCCTCTAATTATCATTTAGTTATTTTATTTTGCTTTATATTAAGTTCATTGCCATTCGAGTCTCAGATCCTGGATTACTAATTCTTTTTTTACAAGAAAAACTGAAAAACTAGGTAAGAACCAAGATTATTGAAACTATACGTAGTGGACTGCGATCTAAACTTGGCCAGACAACACAATGGAGAAACTTAAATATAATAGTCGTAGAAGCCATCAAACAAGACTGTTCAGGGCCGCAATAGTACTCCAAGATGACAGCAAGAACTGCTGGAATAAAACTAAAAATATAAGAAAGGTACGCAGATCATATACATCGAACGGTTTCTGCTCTTTAAAGAACAGGCAGAAGAAGGAATTCGCAAAAAAAAAAGATCTAAATTCGATAAAACTCTTGATTTGGCTGTAAATTCTTCGAAGAACAATTCATTTTGCCTTTCTACATCCGTGGGAGAGCTGTACCCCAAATTTTGTTGGGTAGAATTACGAAGCTCTGAAATCACATACTGCAGAAATCTGGATCAAAACTAAAAATGAATAATAGTCAGCCTGTGTAGAAGATATTGAAGATTTGTGTATTCATCTCCAGCAGAGCTGGGCACGCATTAAAAATACTCATCATACATTTAATTGGTTAAATTTTTTAATTGTTTTTTAATGTTTTATGAACTAAATTTAAAACCGTGTAGGTGACTCACTAGAGACTAGAGCCCTCTTACGCCTCTCATTTTACGAGGAGTTAAATAAGGTTTTCTAAACTTCCATTTAGATATTTTAAGATTTTACTACCTCTAAGTAAAGTAAGTAGTAAAGTAAGGTAATCGCCTATTTTTTCAGGCGGGGCTTAACGTCCAACTACCACTTAGGTGTCGTGGACGTAGGCGACTTAGCAAACATACTTTACTATTTCTCATTTAACCATTAAATAAAATCCAAGGCCAAGACACGGGAATCGAACCCAGTACCACAATGCATATTAGCTTTGCAGGTCTCGCCTCTTAACCCGCTCGGCTACCGTGGCGCCTACTACCTCTAAGTATTTGATTATTAAATTTCTAACCAAACTTCCGAGAAGTAAGCAAATCAATACACTGGAAGTGCAACTTTAAAGAAAGGCTTTTCCTGTAATTTACTATGAATTGGCCAAACGGATTTATTAGAAGCTGATCTTACATGGCTTACTTAAGCTTAAATGTCAGTTTGGCTTGTAATTTGTTCCTAATTAATAGTTTGGTTCAGAGGGAATGTGGCGCATTCTATCAACATTATTATTAATTTGATCTTTTTTCTAAATTTTTTATTATACAATTCTGTATAATAAGGGAATAATAATAATAAAAATAAGGAAATGAAAGAGAGAAATAGTTACAGAGAGAAGATATTTCAAAAAATTGTCCTAATTCTCCAAGCACTTTCTACAATCGATGGCACTCGTATTGCTAGATTAAAGGTGCCGGGTTAAAGATATGTGACATTATTGTTCTAGATGAGGCGTTAGATTTGTTAGAATGAAGGTGCCGAATTTCATGAAATTATATGTAGTTAGAGCCTTTTATGCGACATTTATCTAGAGCGAACATTTTATCGCCAACAAAGTGTTTACTGCTAATACATTAGGTATTTCCGGGAAATTTTGCGTTATCGCAACACGTCTATCGTATGTAAGGAATTTTATGTTTTATTACCTATATTTTATTTATCTTCAAAATTATGTTGAACACCTCAATAATTAAAACAAGAGAATATTTCCCTATAAATATCCTAAACAACAACAACAAGAAAATAGCCTTAAATAAACCACTCTAAAACTACTCTAAATAAGTAGTTTTAGTTGTTATGTACTTCAATCTGCTTTCGCGTGAGAATTTTAAATAAACAAAATACAATGTTTAAATGAGTGTCGTGCGTATAACGCAAAATAAGTACCAACTGGCCTACAAAAAAATAAGAGCCAGGCGCAAGTAATGTTTACACATAAATACACATTCATAACTTCTTACATGTAGGTTAAAGTGAAAATTGTAGTTTTAAGAATTTCTTAGCCAAATTTAAATAAATAAATAATTGAAACCGTATTTTTGAAGGTAATGACTACGTAACATAAATCTTCGAACTATTTAATTTCAAAAAAAATTGATAAATTATTTCAAATTAAAACTGTCCGGTAGGACAGTTTATAAGGGTTGATCGTCAAAAACTGCACGAAAAAGCGTAACGTTGAAAAACACCCAACTTTGACAATTTTTTTCTCTTTTTCTATAAAAGATAAAATTCCCAAATTTTCTTTAAAATATAGGGCAAACCTTCCTTTATAATTGTAATTTTTTTGCAACCACCCAGATCTAACAGATTTTGATGAAAAAGTTGCTGAAATGAGCAAAAACGGCTTTTTCAAAAATTGGTCTTGTTCTTCTTCTACTTGTTGTTACCTTTTTTGTTAACTGCGTAGCGCCTAAACGCGCCAACCGATTTTCATGAATGAGGTGTCATTCGATTCGGAATTTTATTTAGATGTGCCTTTTAGGGGTCTAGACGCTGTATATCGAATAGGAGAGGAGTTAGCCCCCTTAATGTAAGGCCCCCTCCAAAATTATTATTACTAATTACTCTGTAAATCTTGGCCCGATTTTGATAAAAAATTTGGTAGGATGATAGGGTTAGGTCTCCCCTAGGTAACATTAAAACGACGATCTGCTCTTACGCTAGTTAAGGGGAAGTATAGCAATCGTTTCAAATTATCGACAAGTGAACCGATTTTCATGAATGAAGTGTCATTCGAATCGAAATTTTGAACAGATTTACACTTTAAAAGTCTCGACGCTATGCCTCATAAGGAGGAGAGTTTGCCCCACCCAAGTAAGGCCAAGTAAGCCCAAGTAAGGTAAACAGGGTACCTTAAAATGATGTTGATGATTGCTTTTATTTGATGATAAAACAAATTTATCCTGATTCATCCATAACCATTACATTACTCTACATTCTTTAAAATCTTCAATTATTTTTTTTTTTTTATTCTGCATCGCAAATAACATTTTTTGCAGTCAGTGGACCTCCCAAAACGTGTATTTCTGGTGGAAAATTAATATCGAAAACCGTTCACGAGTAGATAAAATTGTAAACTTTGATCTTAAGTATCTCGACTAATATTAGGGATATCGAAACGTGGTCAAAGTCACTTTTCACAGTTTTTTTATGTAGCTTTCATAATCATTGTCAAAACCAGTGGTCCTTATGAAACCCCAATCGGGTTTTTGGCCGTACTTCCGCCAAAAATGAAGATACAGCGTCGGCAGTGAAAAATTTGAAAACTAGACAAAAAAAAACATATAGTTTACTTCGTGGTTTTTTTCGAAATTCCGCTTTCCTAAAAAGTTATTAGCGATTGGTGCGTTTGAAATGGATCATTTAGTAGGTTAGAAGTCAGTAATGGGAACAATACGAAGATGGCACTACAAAAAAAAACGTGTCCCAACTCTTAGAACTGCCCTTCATCGAAATAATGTTTAAAATTAAAGTAAATTAAAAATAATATTATTAGTAATAATGTATTAGTAATATGTCACATTATTAGTATGGAATACATAGTATGAATAACTTTAGTAAAGTAAAGTAATCGCCTATTTTTTCAGGCGGGGCTTAATGTCCAGCTATCGATTATCTAAATTTGGTATTTATTTCGGTAAATAAAATATCGATAATTTGTCAAGATCGGAATATTACTGGGAGAGAGTATAATAAGAAAGTGATAAATGCAAAATTAATACAAACTGGGAAGATAATTATAAATAGAAAAAGGAACAAATAAATAATAGAAATTATAACAAATCCAGTAATAAAATACCAACTATACTAACTGAACGAATGAACTCTTTAAATATGGATACGTCAAAGGTCGGCCAGGAAGAGTATAAAGGTTCAAGGTTAGAAGGTAGGAGTTCCAGACAAGGACTTCAACATTTTCAAGGATCGTGTAAACTTCAAAGAATAAAAATAAAATAAAATTCCTCTTATTATGTAGATATTATATGCCGTTTGGTCGATTAAATGAAGATTTTTCGTTTTAAAAAAAAGTCGTTTTTTTTAGCGATTCTTATATAAAACTTAAGAAGATTGACTTGAAAAAAATGTTACCCGGGAAAAACCGTTTAGGTTTATTTCTTGGATTGGTTTTATTTATTTTCTTTTTAACTTAAACTGTTTTAGAAGAAATATGTTAGTAGCGCGAAGGTCAGTATGCAAATGTAAGTTGAATTTGAAAGGCCAGAAATATGTCAGCCAATTTGAATGTTAAATTGAAAAAAAACATGTAAAAGAATTAAATAGGTGTACCTAGTCACAATTTTAAAAAAATAATCTCTTGACTTCCGGTCAAATGGGATCATTTCTTCAGCACTTATTATTTCAGCAAGATACTTATTTCTTGAGGAATCTTCAGTTTTAATCAGTTTATAAATGAAAAAAACTTTACGCCAACATTTCGAACAATATTTAGTTCATTTTCCAAGTTACAAAACAAAAGAAATGAGAGGTCTGGGAGTTTACAATTTCATGAAGAAGTCCCTAGACATTATTCACAATACAGCATTACAACATTTTTTTTAAATATGAATCAAAACGCTTAATTCTTTTTTTTTTGGAATTTATAAAAACGAAAAAACCAAAAAATTTGATGAAGAAGTGATTATAAAACGCAGAATCTCAAAAAAATTGATCTAGACGATATCTTGGAGTGGATACTTCAACAGAAAACAAGAGCTGATTGACCAAAGGGCACACATTAAATTAAAATGGTAAGGATATCGTAGCAGTGAAGGTTCTCTTTCAAATATGGCTCGAGATAGTCCGAATATGGATCATAAATGGCATATTAATTTAGGCGATTAAAGCGAGTCGACTCGATTACAGTAATGGCAATTAGATTTGTCAATAAGGAAAACAAATTTTCTACTTAAATAGGTGTTAAATGGTTTCATTTCAAAACTAACTCATTAATGAACACAGAAAAACAAATTACATTCCTTGGGATATAAATGTTCCATTATAGATAATAGTATAATCAAGTCAGATTGTCTCAAATTCACAATGAAATCGTGATCGTTTAGATTTCATGTCTAATCAGTACTACTTCGAGTAACACTAAATACTAATTCTTATCATTTTCTCTAATATTAAGAAAAACCCAATCATTAATAAAAAAAACTTTGCCTAAATAAGGCATAATTGTTTTCCCAATTAGGCTTTATGGTTTACAGCCAAGATTGGTTACGTGAAGATTGGTATTGGGGAAGTGAAGATTGTTTTCAAGAAATAGGCTGTAACAAAATACTGCCATTTAGGCTGTTTATCTGTAAGTTAAAGTTTCAAGTTACTTTTTAACTAGAAAAGCTGGTAATTAATTATTTTCCCAAAATAATGTTAAAAACAAACATAAATTAAAATTACTCACTTAAATTCCATTAGAAATAATGACTCACCGGTACATACCTGAAATAAAAATCAAAAATTATCAAACATGCTCGAAACATAGTCAGTGTTTTTATCCATCGCAGGACGGATGGTTTGTTTTCTATCTCTAACCGGTTTCAGACCTGCAACCTTGGTGAAAAGAATTTGGTTTCAATTATGGTTCCGGTACACATGCGTACTGAGCTAGACAAAATCAGCGTTATTAACCAGCAATGCGGGAACTAACCATATTTTCAAAAATAAAAAGTACAAATGTTTAAAACAATAACTAATTCTTAGTTATAACTCATTATAAACTGTAAATTTAGAAAGTTATTCCACATATAGAAATTCTGACAAATATAAAACAAAATAATTATTACCTATAACTGTTAAAATTTCTAGGCAAATCCATCCAAAAAGACAAGATTTTATAAATAAAAATAACTTTAACAGTTGCATATTACCTCATACCAAATTGCAGAGAAAAGGCTGCTCTGAAATTGGTGTAAACAGCAATGTTTTAGTGATATTAGTTATCGAGATAAAGAAGGTTAAATTTTGGAGGTTTGCAAATACGTTCAAATTTCAAACCATTATACCTCTCTTCGTATTGTTCCGATTTCAATAAAACCGTTACCCAATTGTAGAGAATAGTTAGCTCTATAACTGGTATAAATGGCAATGTTTTAGTGATAATAGTTATCGAGATAAAGAAGGTTAAATTTTGGAGGTTTAGCAAATCGTTCAAATTTCAAAACTCTATATCACTTTTTGTATTGATCCGATTTTAATAAATTCTTAACTAAATTGTAGAAAAACGTTTACTCTACAACTGGTATTAACAGCAATGTTTTAATGATAATAGTTACTGAGATAAAGAAGGTTAAATTTTGGAGGTTTTACAAACCGTTGAAATTTTAAACCTCTATATCTCTCTTTAAATTGATCCGATTTTAATAAATTCTTTACTAAATTGTAGAAAAACGTTTGCACTACAACTAGTATAAACAGCAATGTTTTAGTGATAATAGTTATTGAGATACAGAAGGTTAAATTTTGCAGGTTTTCACAAATCGTTCAAATTTCAAAACTCTATATCTCTTTTTGTATTGATCCGATTTTAATAAATTCTTTACTAAATTGTAGAAAAACGTTTGCACTACAACTAGTATAAACAGCAATGTTTTAGTGATAATAGTTATTGAGATACAGAAGGTTAAATTTTGCAGGTTTTCACAAATCGTTCAAATTTCAAAACTCTATATCTCTTTTTGTATTGATCCGATTTTAATAAATTCTTTACTAAATTGTAGAAAAACGTTTGCACTACAACTAGTATAAACAGCAATGTTTTAGTGATAATAGTTATTGAGATACAGAAGGTTAAATTTTGCAGGTTTTCACAAATCGTTCAAATTTCAAAACTCTATATCTCTTTTTGTATTGATCCGATTTTAATAAATTCTTTACTAAATTGTAGAAAAACGTTTGCACTACAACTAGTATAAACAGCAATGTTTTAGTGATAATAGTTATTGAGATACAGAAGGTTAAATTTTGCAGGTTTTCACAAATCGTTCAAATTTCAAAACTCTATATCTCTTTTTGTATTGATCCGATTTTAATAAATTCTTTACTAAATTGTAGAAAAACGTTTGCACTACAACTAGTATAAACAGCAATGTTTTAGTGATAATAGTTATTGAGATACAGAAGGTTAAATTTTGCAGGTTTTCACAAATCGTTCAAATTTCAAAACTCTATATCTCTTTTTGTATTGATCCGATTTTAATAAATTCTTTACTAAATTGTAGAAAAACGTTTGCACTACAACTAGTATAAACAGCAATGTTTTAGTGATAATATTTATTGAGATACAGAAGGTTAAATTTTGCAGGTTTTCACAAATCGTTCAAATTTCAAAACTCTATATCTCTTTTTGTATTGATCCGATTTTAATAAATTCTTTACTAAATTGTAGAAAAACGTTTGCACTACAACTAGTATAAACAGCAATGTTTTAGTGATAATAGTTATTGAGATACAGAAGGTTAAATTTTGCAGGTTTTCACAAATCGTTCAAATTTCAAAACTCTATATCTCTTTTTGTATTGATCCGATTTTAATAAATTCTTTACTAAATTGTAGAAAAACGTTTGCACTACAACTAGTATAAACAGCAATGTTTTAGTGATAATAGTTATTGAGATACAGAAGGTTAAATTTTGCAGGTTTTCACAAATCGTTCAAATTTCAAAACTCTATATCTCTTTTTGTATTGATCCGATTTTAATAAATTCTTTACTAAATTGTAGAAAAACGTTTGCACTACAACTAGTATAAACAGCAATGTTTTAGTGATAATAGTTATTGAGATACAGAAGGTTAAATTTTGCAGGTTTTCACAAATCGTTCAAATTTCAAAACTCTATATCTCTTTTTGTATTGATCCGATTTTAATAAATTCTTTACTAAATTGTAGAAAAACGTTTGCACTACAACTAGTATAAACAGCAATGTTTTAGTGATAATAGTTATTGAGATACAGAAGGTTAAATTTTGCAGGTTTTCACAAATCGTTCAAATTTCAAAACTCTATATCTCTTTTTGTATTGATCCGATTTTAATAAATTCTTTACTAAATTGTAGAAAAACGTTTGCACTACAACTAGTATAAACAGCAATGTTTTAGTGATAATAGTTATTGAGATACAGAAGGTTAAATTTTGCAGGTTTTCACAAATCGTTCAAATTTCAAAACTCTATATCTCTTTTTGTATTGATCCGATTTTAATAAATTCTTTACTAAATTGTAGAAAAACGTTTGCACTACAACTAGTATAAACAGCAATGTTTTAGTGATAATAGTTATTGAGATACAGAAGGTTAAATTTTGCAGGTTTTCACAAATCGTTCAAATTTCAAAACTCTATATCTCTTTTTGTATTGATCCGATTTTAATAAATTCTTTACTAAATTGTAGAAAAACGTTTGCACTACAACTAGTATAAACAGCAATGTTTTAATGATAATAGTTACTGAGATAAAGAAGGTTAAATTTTGGAGGTTTTACAAACCGTTGAAATTTTAAACCTCTATATCTCTCTTTAAATTGATCCGATTTTAATAAATTCTTTACTAAATTGTAGAAAAACGTTTGCACTACAACTAGTATAAACAGCAATGTTTTAGTGATAATAGTTATTGAGATACAGAAGGTTAAATTTTGCAGGTTTTCACAAATCGTTCAAATTTCAAAACTCTATATCTCTTTTTGTATTGATCCGATTTTAATAAATTCTTTACTAAATTGTAGAAAAACGTTTGCACTACAACTAGTATAAACAGCAATGTTTTAGTGATAATAGTTATTGAGATACAGAAGGTTAAATTTTGCAGGTTTTCACAAATCGTTCAAATTTCAAAACTCTATATCTCTTTTTGTATTGATCCGATTTTAATAAATTCTTTACTAAATTGTAGAAAAACGTTTGCACTACAACTAGTATAAACAGCAATGTTTTAGTGATAATAGTTATTGAGATACAGAAGGTTAAATTTTGCAGGTTTTCACAAATCGTTCAAATTTCAAAACTCTATATCTCTTTTTGTATTGATCCGATTTTAATAAATTCTTTACTAAATTGTAGAAAAACGTTTGCACTACAACTAGTATAAACAGCAATGTTTTAGTGATAATAGTTATTGAGATACAGAAGGTTAAATTTTGCAGGTTTTCACAAATCGTTCAAATTTCAAAACTCTATATCTCTTTTTGTATTGATCCGATTTTAATAAATTCTTTACTAAATTGTAGAAAAACGTTTGCACTACAACTAGTATAAACAGCAATGTTTTAGTGATAATAGTTATTGAGATACAGAAGGTTAAATTTTGCAGGTTTTCACAAATCGTTCAAATTTCAAAACTCTATATCTCTTTTTGTATTGATCCGATTTTAATAAATTCTTTACTAAATTGTAGAAAAACGTTTGCACTACAACTAGTATAAACAGCAATGTTTTAATGATAATAGTTACTGAGATAAAGAAGGTTAAATTTTGGAGGTTTTACAAACCGTTGAAATTTTAAACCTCTATATCTCTCTTTAAATTGATCCGATTTTAATAAATTCTTTACTAAATTGTAGAAAAACGTTTGCACTACAACTAGTATAAACAGCAATGTTTTAGTGATAATAGTTATTGAGATACAGAAGGTTAAATTTTGCAGGTTTTCACAAATCGTTCAAATTTCAAAACTCTATATCTCTTTTTGTATTGATCCGATTTTAATAAATTCTTTACTAAATTGTAGAAAAACGTTTGCACTACAACTAGTATAAACAGCAATGTTTTAGTGATAATAGTTATTGAGATACAGAAGGTTAAATTTTGCAGGTTTTCACAAATCGTTCAAATTTCAAAACTCTATATCTCTTTTTGTATTGATCCGATTTTAATAAATTCTTTACTAAATTGTAGAAAAACGTTTGCACTACAACTAGTATAAACAGCAATGTTTTAGTGATAATAGTTATTGAGATACAGAAGGTTAAATTTTGCAGGTTTTCACAAATCGTTCAAATTTCAAAACTCTATATCTCTTTTTGTATTGATCCGATTTTAATAAATTCTTTACTAAATTGTAGAAAAACGTTTGCACTACAACTAGTATAAACAGCAATGTTTTAATGATAATAGTTACTGAGATAAAGAAGGTTAAATTTTGGAGGTTTTACAAACCGTTGAAATTTTAAACCTCTATATCTCTCTTTAAATTGATCCGATTTTAATAAATTCTTTACTAAATTGTAGAAAAACGTTTGCACTACAACTAGTATAAACAGCAATGTTTTAGTGATAATAGTTATTGAGATACAGAAGGTTAAATTTTGCAGGTTTTCACAAATCGTTCAAATTTCAAAACTCTATATCTCTTTTTGTATTGATCCGATTTTAATAAATTCTTTACTAAATTGTAGAAAAACGTTTGCACTACAACTAGTATAAACAGCAATGTTTTAATGATAATAGTTATTGAGATACAGAAGGTTAAATTTTGCAGGTTTTCACAAATCGTTCAAATTTCAAAACTCTATATCTCTTTTTGTATTGATCCGATTTTAATAAATTCTTTACTAAATTGTAGAAAAACGTTTGCACTACAACTAGTATAAACAGCAATGTTTTAGTGATAATAGTTATTGAGATACAGAAGGTTAAATTTTGCAGGTTTTCACAAATCGTTCAAATTTCAAAACTCTATATCTCTTTTTGTATTGATCCGATTTTAATAAATTCTTTACTAAATTGTAGAAAAACGTTTGCACTACAACTAGTATAAACAGCAATGTTTTAATGATAATAGTTACTGAGATAAAGAAGGTTAAATTTTGGAGGTTTTACAAACCGTTGAAATTTTAAACCTCTATATCTCTCTTTAAATTGATCCGATTTTAATAAATTCTTTACTAAATTGTAGAAAAACGTTTGCACTACAACTAGTATAAACAGCAATGTTTTAGTGATAATAGTTATTGAGATACAGAAGGTTAAATTTTGCAGGTTTTCACAAATCGTTCAAATTTCAAAACTCTATATCTCTTTTTGTATTGATCCGATTTTAATAAATTCTTTACTAAATTGTAGAAAAACGTTTGCACTACAACTAGTATAAACAGCAATGTTTTAATGATAATAGTTATTGAGATACAGAAGGTTAAATTTTGCAGGTTTTCACAAATCGTTCAAATTTCAAAACTCTATATCTCTTTTTGTATTGATCCGATTTTAATAAATTCTTTACTAAATTGTAGAAAAACGTTTGCACTACAACTAGTATAAACAGCAATGTTTTAGTGATAATAGTTACTGAGATAAAGAAGGTTAAATTTTGGAGGTTTTACAAACCGTTGAAATTTTAAACCTCTATATCTCTCTTTAAATTGATCCGATTTTAATAAATTCTTTACTAAATTGTAGAAAAACGTTTGCACTACAACTAGTATAAACAGCAATGTTTTAGTGATAATAGTTATCGAGATAAAGAAGGTTAAATTTTGGAGGTTTAGCAAATCGTTCAAATTTTAAAGCACTATAGTTCTCTTTGAATCTCTTGTTTAAAAAATGCCTGTACCAAAAAAAAAATTATTTTCTCGTTGAAAACCAATGACATTATGAACTGTAATATTCTAAAATTTTCATAAATCACTTGAATTCATAATAATTAGAATGAAAAATAACCTTGATTTCATAAAAGCCTTTTTACTAAAAATTTAACAAGATAGCGGCCGTTTTGGTAAAAAAAAGAGAAAGCTATTACTTGAAGAAAAAGATTATTTAGTAGAAAAACTCTGGATGCATTTGTACGTTATTATAACTTTGATAAAACTCAATGATTCGGCAAAGTGACATGATATTGCAATAAAAAAAAGAAAATAAAATCTATATCTGGCCAATTGGATTGCAAGTTCAGTCTTGTAAATATATCCAGATTATTTGGGAATAACAAAGCAAGGGTGGTGGGTCTCAGTAAGTTGGAAGTGGTACTACGCTGCTGGTGTTATTGTGTAATAGAAAACAAAAGCAAATATTATGTAAGAGGGAAAGTGTCGAAAAAAGAAAATAAAACTGAGGAGCCTAGCACTTTTGAGGAGACATAATTCTATGTTATCTAACAATGTCTAGGGCTAGCTCACTATTCTATTAGTTTTCTGCTACCATGCTGTACTAGCATGCAAACCTATCGCCATATTGTTTGTTTTTTTAAAATTCAATTTGCAATTATTTACAAATGTAATTTAAATTACAAGAACAATAGTTCATAATTCAAGCAATGCGTTAGATAAATGTTTAGAGCATTTTTTTTATTTTAATTGAAAAATGTTTTGACAGAACAATAAATGGCCAAACAATAACGTGGATCAACAATAAATTTAAAATAATTATTATTAAAGGAAAACACAAATTGCGCAAGTAATTCCTTATTTGTTTTTCAACGTGTGTTATTTCCTTATGTTTCTTCCTCAAATGCGGACTATCTTAGCTAACGAAATTACCAACATTTCGAAAACAAATTAATCGCTTTTTCCTTCCAAGAAAGAAAGGCACATTTTGTTACACTCGTAAGTGAGTCACTAATAGAACTAATCGTTTAATTAGTAGGATCTATTTAAGCTCAATGCTAAGATGCATTGTGGTACTGGGTTCGATTCCCGGTCTTAGGCCTTGAATTTTATTTAATAGTTAATAAAAGAGATTTGCAGTAAAGTATGTTTTGCTAGTCGCCTCCGTCCACGACACCTAATTGGTAGTTGGACGTTAAGCCCCGCCTGAAAAAATAGGCGATTACTTAACTTTTTACTTTTACTTATTTAAGCTCAACTAGCCATAGATTCCCACCAAGTTGATTGCGCATTTTACTGCTGCATGAAGGGAATTAAACAGCTGTACACCCTCTCACGGAGGTTGTAATGGACCTGTACTCTTTTATGGCTTTAGAAAGATATGTATTATTTTTTAAACTGTTAAACACCTATTTTTTTAGGCGGGCCTTACGTCTAAGTACCAAATTAGGTGTCCTGGTCGGAGACGACTAACAAATATGCTTTACTGTAAATTACTCATATTAACCATTAACAAAACACTATCTGAAAAAACAGAATACTATCTGAAAAAACAAAACACTATCTGAAAAAACAAAACAGTCTAAATTAGTTTAAACACTGGATCAATGCACATAAATTGGTTGCAGTAACGGTGAGTGCAAAGCCCACGATGCAGGCATCAAGTTCATCAGTATGCTACCTAAGTTCTTACAGAACTGTTTCCGTCTCCCCAAAGAAGGATGTGTCTAGTTGTTTGGAAAACATTATGCAAGCTCAAAGTGTGGAAGTAAATTTATTACAAGAGTTATGAGGAAACGGCACCGTTCGTGTCCTGTCTACTGACAGGACTTGACAGGACTACATACTTGAACAGCTTTCAAGAATTCGTTCTTCGGAGAAAACCATCGCTCTTAAGTACTATTAACTTGAGAGCTCCTGCCAGGTCTTCTATGTCTGATTAAACGGTCAGATCTACAGAATTATAGAGGCCTAGCAACAGATCTGACAGTACAACAAATGAAATTTGAGCAAACAATTTACTGAAGTAGGTCAATATATTTTTTTTAATACTCTATCTCATAAAACCTCTCATAAAAATAGATATGGCAGAAGACCCACTTTATGTAAGTTACCTCCGAATAAGCTCCTAAGTTACCGGACTAAAAAATGGGTACCAGTCCTTCAAAAGAGGCAGAGACTTGTATCCAAGAACACACTTAACGAGTTAAGCGCGTTTGACGTGTATACACGTCAAACCAAATCTTTGTTACGGTGCGTTCGACGTGTATACTCGTTGTGAAAAATATAAAATTGCCATTAACTACAAAAAACTCGAAATTTTAATAAAATACAATAAGAATATTATTTGGCGGGATGTTTCCCTTATCTTACTAATAGAACTGCCAAGTATTTTATACGGAGGGGGTGGTGGAAGTCAGCCAAATGATAAGTGATAGGTTGGTACATGTTTGGTCTCCGCATTAGAGATTGGGAATTACGCAAACAAATAGAAGCTCTCAACCCTTGTGCAATGCCGTTTTTACCATTAGATAGAGATTCAGACCTCAGTACGAGCATGATTTCATTTTGCACAGAATTCAAAGCTCTTTTCTTCCTTGTAAAAAGCTCTTGCGTCCCTAGTTAACTAGAGCAATGCATACGTGAAGCGGTGCAAAATTTTGAATGAGCACAGAATGCTCTGGTAATCTCAAGCACCAGAGATTACAGAAAAAGTCGCTTGCAGTGACTATTAAGACTTTTGGTTGTTTTGCCCTGCGTTCGACTGTGTATACACGTCATTGTCTGATTTTAATTCCGCACAGTGTGGATTTTTTTTTAAAACTAAATTCCACGCTTAACTGGTTAAGCTATGTTTGGATAGACTACTAAGAGTATTAAAATTATTGAAAGCTTGGTTGCTCAGTTTAATTGCGTTGCTAGCAACACAACGTTTTTAGCCATCTAAAAGAATTTGTGCAAGTTTATAGGCCAAAAACTATCAAGGAATTTGCTCGAAACTCAAGGATACACGCATAAGTAACTTCATTCTCCATGGCGAATGGTTATTCCCAGCGAATCAACTATGAATGACTCCGCAAGAATAATAATAATGATTAGAGTCCGTATAGAATCGTTCCTGAAGATTCAGCTTAATAACAGAATAAAAAAAATTAAAATAATATAGAAATATTTCTTAATCTCAAGTCCCATACTAATTGAAACTATACACACAAATGAAGCAATGTATATTCTGTACCATGTATAGCTAAAAGGAAGTTATGGAATTCGATTGACGCACTTAGCGCAGGAAACTGTTACATATTTATAGAAACATAATAGCAATTGTTTATTCTTATTCTATTGTCTGTATCGCAAATTGTAGAGGAGAAAATTCAAATTTACGATTACAGTTTCAAATATTTATTTTTATCTTAGTGATTATCATTTTGCGGAATAATTGGAGAAAATCTTATTCTCTAATAATGATTACTGAAGTAAGATATTAGCTGTTATTCCCACCGCCATATGTGCACATTTTCGAAATAGCTATAACACGAAACTGATATTCTTGGGCCAATGAAAGTGGCTAATGAAATGATATTGCTCTCATACTTTCCTGTGACGAACAAAATTAGACTTTATTTTTCCTACCGACTGAGCAGAACGTTATAATTCTCAAAAAAAATTGGGGTGTGAACCCAATAAACTTCTTTACAGACTACTTGGACGACGCTCCAAATTGCCCTTAGAACTCAAACGTTTAATATACAACACTATCCTCAAATCTATGTGGACTTACGGACTAGAGCTGTGGGGTTCAGCCAAACCTACAATCATACGGACTGTACAGGACATTTCAATCAAAACTCCTCCGACAGATAGCAGTGACGCTCCTTTCTACGGTGACTAACCTCACTCTTCACTACGACCTCAACATATCCTTCATAGATAGTCTTACCATAATTACGAAGAGCCAAACCGGGACGCAGAGGAGGAAGAGGCTCATTTTCGTTTTGCTTTTCGCTTAATTTGTGTTTTTCATATTTGAAATGCAATCAAAATTATTAAGAACTGAAAACATATTAATAAATGGGCGCGGGGGAACGATCGGCCGGGGTGTCGGTGTTGTTCAACTTTGACCGGGACGTATGGTAAGCCTATTCATAGACCAACTCGCTAAGACTAAATACCAAAAATTCCACACTACTCTCTCGACTAGCTCTAATCCTCTTGTACTGTCTCTCACTTCTTCTGACATCTCTAATACTCCTCGCCGACTGAATCGCCAGTGGCCCCGCGACTTCCTTGTAGGCTGAAGACCTAACTCTCCTCTCTCCTCCTCACATTCTCTTCTCTCCTATGGAGAGTGCTACCGCTGGGTAGTTTCTTTCCTCCTGCTCTTTTCCCGCACCAGTTCATCATACTCTTCATATTTACTTATTGTATACAACTGTATACAGATGGTAAATTACAAAATAAATTAAAAAAAAAAAAAAACTGTTAATCTCGAAAAACGGTTGATGATGCTGAGTCCTTTTCGCGGAGAAGATTGAAAAGAAAGCACATTTCTCATATTATGCAGAACGCTATGATGTTGTGCACTGCGAGCATAATATTGATGTAGGAGAATTTGGTGGAAATGCAATAGTTTATGTCAAGAGGGACCATCTTTTAGCTTTGAGGCTGGGCCCTTTGGAACTCGCATTGCAAGAGTAAGTTAGCATTACACGACAATAATAACAATATTATTATTATAACGGAAATTCCGTTTTCTTTCTTCCACTATTAAAATTTAATATACCTACGAGACAAAATTATATTTTACTAATTTAATCCAACAAATATGTATTTAAGTATTAATGTATTAAATGTATTGGAAATATAAATACGCGCATTTCCTTAACAGAGGCGAATCTCAACATTGGAAACAGACCAAAACACCGCGGAAAGCAAATGAAATAGATGCTGAAAGGAAGTATAAGGCAGCTAATTGTGGCATCTGTGGGTACTGGTGCAGTTTAGGCCTGGCATCCGTCCGTGTGCGCCCGAGTTAGTTCCGAGTTAATTCTGGACACAGTTGGAGCAAGACCAAGGTGCAGCAAGGTCACTGGCGACATATGTTATGCCCCCTGTACACAGACCACTAGTTTCAATTACATCTTCACCTCACACAGTAGATTGATTAAAAAGAGAGAAACTACCACCTAGAAATAATATCCATCATCTGGACCAGGGAATCTTAATTGATTTTTCTAATTTTTCTAACTCACTAATCAACAGTGAGTATATACAGGGTGTTCATTTTAAGACGGCTCAAATGCATTTCATGCTTAAACGGTTAATCTGAGCAAAAAATGGTAGAGGAAAACTTTGTTGCTGCAGCATGTACTGTGCCTTCAAAGGTGCCTCTTCTGGCTCGCAAGCCAGGTTAGCCAGGTGGTTATCAACTGCTCTCTGTATCTGAGGAGGCACCTTTGAAGGCACAGTACATGCTTCACAAGAAGGAGTAGTGCATTATTAGATAAATTGAGGAATAAGTTTGATCCTTTACATGAAAGATATTGATCACTTAAATATGTGGCAGGAGGTTTCCAATTTTTTTGGTAATTAAACGCAACTCTCCCAAAATTACCAAATAATTATTAAACCTTCTTGTTTCTAACAGATGTAAAATTAATTTTTAGCCATTTTGGGTATGCTTGAGAACAATCATATCTTTTCTTAGAAAAATCACTCGGAAAACGACTTATTTCCCGATATTAAGAAAAATACTAGCTTTACTGCCTTGGCAATATTTTTAGTAGAAAGGGGACGAAAAAATACATAAAAATGTCCTATCGCGTGCTTTTCTTTCTCTTTGATAACAAGTTAAAAAATTGAAATATGATTAATAAATATCAGATTTTGAAATGGCCTAGCACCTTTAATTTTAAAGATATCGAATTGCGGTTTGCGGTTTCTTTCATAACTTCTTATACTATTTAAAACGGTATATATGAAAATGGGAGTCAACTGCAAACCCTCACTTTTGGTCGCGCGTCAGCCGCGTACGCGATAAGGAATCTAAAATCAAGTCACATATTCTGAAACTAGAGGTGACGGGCAACAAATTTTTCCTCTACCATTTTTTGCTCAGATCATCCGTTTAAGCATGAAATGCATTTGAGCCGTCTTAAAATGAACACCCTGTATAATTATACTCGTAGTTACTTACTTAAAACACATTTAGAGGATCTTAACCTCTAGCAACCTCAGACCAAAGGTGATTCACAAAAACCACTATTCAGGAAACAAACTCGGTCTTGCAAGAAGAAAAGAAAAAAAAGACTAGATCTACAAGGAGTCGGCACAACATAAACCACTTTTGCGGTAATGCCAGGAAAACAAGACCCATCCCGAGATTTATAAGACTCTACTTCGTGAACTAGACACTATCTCTTAGCAGAAATGTAAGAAAATTATAATTAATTTACATAAAGACAAAATTTTAATTATATATTCAAACAAGAAATGTTTTTTAAAGTGACCTTCAGACGACTGAACAGCTGCTATATGAGCTGAAATTAATTATTCAAAAATATCATGGACAAGTTATTGAACCTGACAGGTAATTCGAATAAAAAATTAACATTAAATATGTTTTGTTATTTAGAGTAATTTAATGAGGTTTGGTCGGAGCAACTTTTTTAGTGTTTATCTCCCAAAAAATTACGCAGCAACCGGAGCCATGTGTTTACTTGGATTTTTTTTTTTTTTTCACAGGATTTGATTACACAAGCAAACCCTTTAGTAGACTAAAAGCTTGTTTGCAAGGAGGACAGTGTTTGTTAAAGTTTCTGTAAAGTTCGTAAAAGTGTAGAGTTGGCCAATAATACTTGATACAAAGTTTGTTAAAGATACGGCTAACTAAACTCGCAAATGGCTACCTTCACTACCTCTGCAGACTCTACTTTGGATTGAGCAAGAAACGAGGATTCCTAGCTAGGGTATGCAAGAAGGCCTTGCTTCCTGAAGGAGCCATCTCTAAAGAATTAATTAATATTAAACTATAAACTATCTGAACAGGCTTCATATTGGATTTCCATTCTATTCTCGGTCTAGCGTTATTTTCTTTTTCCTTTGCGGTTCTGGGTAAAATAGAATTGAAATCTAAATACATAGTATTCACTCTAAACAAGGAAACTCTCCCTCCTCTCTCCTTCCACAATACTTCTGTACCAATTACAAACCAAGTACGATATCTCGGATTACATCTTACATTACAAAAACAAAGACTAACATGGAACCCCCAAACGTTCAAATCTGACCCTACTTGCCCCTATATGGTCGTACGAAATACAACTCTACGGAAGTGCCGAAAAATCGAACATCAACTGACTTCAAACCTTACGGTCTAAAATCCTGAGAACAATAGTTAACGCTCCCTTCTACGTCTCCAATCACACAAAACACTCTGATCTAAACATTCGTCTCGTCTTTGAAATAGCCCAATCTCGGATACACGAAACTCCACTCAAATCTACACAGTCATTACAACCCTCTGATCCACAACATATCCAAGACAGCACTTCCTTCAAATCCACATCGAGGACCAAAGCGGGCGGTGGCCAAGCGACCATCTCAACATATAACTTCGATCTCCTAGGATGATTACTAAGCTTGCCAACATGGCGGACTAACGGCTTCCATTACTAGATGGTCGTTGTTCACTCCTTTCATGTTTCTGGGTGCACATACATGTTTCTGGGGTGTGTATGTACAGCGCTTGTTCTCTGACGTAGGCGATGTATTGTGCATAATGTGCATGTTTGAATGAGTGTGTTTAGGGTAATAGGCTAGATTTTGCCTGCGGGTCCACTAAACCAAAACAATTGCCACATCAATTGTCTCTGTAGTGCTAAGGATATGTGTTTTGTATTCTTTGACTGTGATACCCGCAGCGAATGCAAAGACTACTGAAGAAGTAGCAGCTTCCACTGTCTGCAATTATTGATACCAGCAGACTTCCGAAAAACCTATAATAGGACAAACCAATAGGGTACAATATAAAAGGAAAACCTCTCTAAAGTTGGCTAAAAGAAGTAGAAAGGCGAAGGAGGCTGTGGGATCAACCTCAGGCATCATTCTCTTAGATTTTCTTCTCCTAAGAGATTATAGACAGTGTTTTGTCTCTCTAGCTATCCAGAGACTTCAGTGCACTGAGAAGGCTCCGGGCGCCAATGGCCTTAGAGTTGATGCGCATTGTGTAGATATAATTGAAAGTAACCGACTTGATTTATCGACTTAAAAAACTTCAAGTTTGCTTAACCCACTAGAAAGACCCGTTTTATCTAGTGGAACCGATATTTTAATTATAAAGTGATATCTTTCCAAAAATTTGAGATTAATCTAAATTTAAAATGGCAAGATGATATTCCAAAAGATAATACAACAGCCAAATCATCATATAAATTTAGTTAAAGAATAATCACAAAATGAATGTACTATTAACAACCTATAAGACGTCATAACCCAGAACAATGTAATTATTTACACTAATGTAAACTCTTAATAAACTGATAAATATAAATAACATCGGATTATATTTCAGACGCAATCAATATGAAGGACTTTGAGTTCGATGATGAAGACTACACGGAAAAGCTATGTAAAATTGAGGAGTGCCTCTCCCTGCTTGAGACCATCTAAATTATATCATTCCTGTTGCCTACAAATTGTTCAGTTTATTTTTAACTTGCTATAATTTAAATATTTGCGAAATATCTTCAAATAAAAATAAGATATTAGTATCAAAATGTAAACAATATTGTTAATTATTTTAAGGTATTATTTTCATTTATATTTCACGATATGCTGGGTTTTTTATTTTTTTGTTTTGTAATTCATTTATTACTATTTTGATTTAAATCAATTTTATTTGTCAAAGAATATTTAATCTTAACCACCAATAGGAATAATCTATTCTGAGTATAATTTTTCCCTCTTATTAAAAACTTGAGTTATTAACATAAAAAGACAAAAGTATTTAGGAAATTCCCACAATATAATACGAGGAAATAGTTTATATTTTAAATAATGTACACCTAGAAGGCCATTTTGAAAATATTAATTGAAAAGACCAAGATTTCGGTTCATCGGAGGCGATTATTAAACGAGGAAAATTGAATGAGGAAAGTTACGATTAGAAAATCACTTTTTCTTGATTTACCAAAGTAAATATAAATAATTGAAGAATGTTGAGTCAGCAATGTTAGGCTGAAACGAAGTCCAAGTTATAGTTTCCCTAAAAGCAAGGATTTCTTATCAACTTTTTTGTTTCCTTAGAGCCCTTGGACAGTAAGTTGGTTTATATCGATATTCAGTTTTCTAGTGCAATAAATCGAATTCTTTAGATAAATTTTCGGTAAGAGCAGACATAAGGTGTTCATTTAGTTTTCATGGCTTTATACTTCCGTTAGCGAGAACTGTTTTTAAGTCCAATCTCGTTCATCCATGAAAGTAAAATTAAAAGAAAAATGTTTGAATAAACTAATAATTATTTAAGGATAATGCTCAAATATAATTAAATTTCGGAATTTAACCTTTGAATGATAAAATTTGGAAGCCGTGGCTGCGATAGAAAACTTTCCAGTGCGATACTTTATCTTTAAAATTATTGATTATTTAAATTTTAAATAAATAATTATGAATCATCGTCTATTTTTTGGCTCATTTTTGCCCACGACCTCGTGAAATAAAAAAATATCACCTTACATCTATAATAATATGTTTGTATAGTCCACCCATTGTGGAAGTACTGCCATGGATCGCTTGAAATCAGGCTAAAATCCCCTAGCGGTCCTTGGACCCCTAGTTAGCTCTGCACCAAATTGATAATATAATCTCTGTTGAAAATGGAAGATAATTTCCGGTAGAAAACAATATGCTTGCTAAGACGGATAAAATCAACAATATTGAGAAAAAAATTGGTAAAGGTGTAAATGGTTAAAGATGTAAATGGGTAAAGATGTAAATGGGTAAAGATGTAAATGGGTAAAGGTGTAAATGGTTAAAGATGTAAATGGGTAAAGATGTAAATGGATAAAGATGTAAATGGGTAAAGATGTAAATGGGTAAAGATGTAAATGGGTAAAGGTGTAAATGGTTAAAGATGTAAATGGGTAAAGATGTAAATGGGTAAAGATGTAAATGGGTAAAGATGTAAATGGGTAAAGATGTAAATGGGTAAAGATGTAAATGGGTAAAGATGTAAATGGGTAAAGGTGTAAATGGGTAAAGTTGTAAAATGGGTAAAGGTGTAAATGGGTAAAGGTGTAAATGGGTAAAATGGGAACGGGGAAAGGATTGAATAGTTAAAGTGATTCAACAAAAAACAAAAAAAAATCCATAATAGTTACAAATAGACAATACAGTAAATGACTAAAGGAAAACCTTCAAATTTAGATTATGTAAATAGTTTTTCATTTAAATTCTGCCCTTGGAAATTCAATTTACTGATATGTATATGTATGACGGAACATTGGACGAAGGGTGGGAGTACAGTAATTACTCGTCAGCTGTCCATAAAAACAAAACAATTACGAAAAGTTAGAGAAAAAAATACTCTGAAGAAATCTAAGTAGATAACAGACTGTTGTAGAATGTTTTGTTAATCAAAGAAATTATAAAACACATAAATACTGTTTGTTTTAAAAAATATTGAGGGAAAAAAACTTCAAAATTATTCAGTTGATGATAACAATTTGTGAAGTAATGAACAAACAATTACAGCAATAATGGTGTTGTTTTATAACTTTACACTGAATAATTAAAACTGTCCGGTAGGACAGTTGTATAAGGGTTGATCGTCAAAAACTGCACGAAAAAGCGTAACGTTGAAAAACACCCAACTTTGACAATTTTTTTCTCTTTTTCTACTAAAGATAAAATTCCCAAATTTTCTTTAAAATATAGGGCAAACCCTCCTTTATAACTCTAATTTTGTTGCAACAACCCAGATCTAATAGGCTTCGAGAAAAAAGTTGCCGAAAATGAGCAAAAACCGCTTTTTCAAAAAATGTTCTTGTTCTTGTTCTTGTTCTTGTTCTTGTTCTTGTTGTTGTTACCTTTTTTGTAAACAACGTAGCGCCTAAACGCGTGAACCGATTTTCATGAATGAGGTGTCATTCGATTCGGAATTTTATGTAGATGTGCCTTTTGGGGGTCTCGATCCTGTAAATTGAATGGGAGAGGAGTTAGCCCCCTTTATGTAAGGCCCCCTCCAAAATTATTATTACTAATTACTCTGTAAATCTTGGCCCGATTTTGATAAAATTTGGTAGGATGATAGGGTTAGGGCTCCCCTACGTAACATTAAAGCGGCGATCAGCTCTTACGTTGCAAATTATCGACACGTGAACCGATTTTCATGAATGAAGGGTCATTCGAATCGAAATTTTGTACAGATTTGCACTTTAAAAGTCTCGACGCCGTGCCTCATAAGAAGGGGAGTTTGCCCCACCCAAATAAGACCCTTTCTAAAACTATTATTACCAATATTTCTATAACGCTTAGTTCGATTTGGATAAAATTTCTAAGTAGATAACAGACTGTTGTAGAATGTTTTGTTAATCAAAGAAATTATAAAACATAAATACTGTTTGTTTTAAAAAATATTGAGGGAAAAAAACTTCAAAATTATTCAGTTGATGATAACAATTTGTGAAGTAATGAACAAACAATTACAGCAATAATGGTGTTGTTTTATAACTTTACACTGAATAATTAAAACTGTCCGGTAGGACAGTTGTATAAGGGTTGCTCGTCAAAAAGTGCAGGAAAAAGCGTAACGTTAAAAAACACGCAACTTAGACAATTTTTTTCTCTTTTTCTATAAAAGATAGAATTCCCAAATTTTCTTTAAAATATAGGGCAAACCCTCCTTTATAACTGTAATTTTTTTTTGTAACAACATAGATACAATAGATTTCAAGAAAAACATTGCCGAAAGTGGGCAAAAACGGCATTTTCAGAAAATCTTGTTACCTTTTTTTTGTAAACAACGTAGCGCCAAAACGCGCCAAACCGATTTTCATGAATGAGGTGTCATTTGATTAAGAATTTTGTGTAGATGTGCTTTTTGGGGGGGTCTCAGACGCTGTACATCGAATGGGAGGGGAGGAGTTAGCCCCATTTATGTAATCTAATAAATTATTTGGTGAAAGGAAAACCGATGTTAATAAAATTAACATTAAGTTATTCAGTAGCCCTAGAAAAGAGCCTAGGTATTCTCAGCCCTTGGATATTTTCTTCCCTCCCTTTGTAGAAGACTTTACAGATTAGTGGGGCTATTATTCGTAACGATAGAACACGTGAGATGGCCAACAGTGCTCTGAAAAGGCTTCGTCTGCCTTATTTTACATCTGGAGCACTGTAGGAACTGAAAAACCCCTTTTGGTGCATATTTAAATAAAGAATGCACTGAAGGGTGGCCAAATAAGTATACTTCCTTTGCAGATTTAAGGCAATAAAAAAAGGCTTGACAATAAATCTCTTTAAATTCATCCAAAACGGGTACCATTCATGGCTCAGCCCGTATTGGCTGTTTTCGACTCCATGCGATGGAGAAAAAAATCAATCTAATTCCAAAATAACTCTTGTCTCACAATCGGCTGGCAAAATTTAGTAAGTTTAATTGTAACAAAAGATTGAAAAAAAATTTAACTTAAATATATCATTTAAGATCCTGTAATAGCAAGCCGTGCACTCCAATCATACCTAAATCTTCTCAAGAGAGAAACCACGAGAAATCGAGAATCAAAGTGAATGAATTGAAATCTAAAATCATAGTATTCACTCTGAACAAGAAAACTCTCCCTCCTCTCTCCTTCCACAATACTTCTATACCAATCACTAACCAAGTACGATATCTCGGACTACATCTTGACTAAGGACTAACATGGAACCTCCAAACGGTGACTTAAACGAATTGACCTCAATCTGAGGTACCAAATGTTGAAAAGGCTACTCGACAAACGTTCAGAACTGACCCTACTTGCACCAATATGGACGTAAGGAATACAGCTCTACGGAAGCACCAAAAAATCGAACATCAACTGACTTCAAACCTAACGGTCTAAAATCCTGAGAACAATAGTTAACGCTCCCTTCTACTTCTCCAATCACAATAAAACACTCTGACCCACAACATGTCCAAGACAGTATTTCCTTCAAATCCACTAATGACTTATTAAGACTTTTGCAGTCTTCATGCAGTTTTACGATACTATATGCAATAAAACTACTTTTATATGAATTCCAAACCAATTTACCTTCTAAATCCCACTTATTCTACACCAGACTGTTAACCTTTGACCACAAAAAAAGATGAGTTGCTAATTTTAATCCAATATCTGGATTATATCTCGCATGATTGATTTACCCTAGTACATTACCCATTGCCTACTACTAACCTAGACATCGACAAAATGAAATAAACCTTAGCTTGAACCAAGAATGAATTATCTTTCATTGAATAAAGTCAAATAATACGAACAAACAAGGTAACTCTGGTAGCGATACTGCCTTCAAAGTTTTAATAAATAAACTAGATCCATTTAATTAAACCAAAGATTTGTTCACTTCTCTTACTGCTAACTAAATAAAACTTCAATTTTATCAATCCGTTCATTAATACTCGTAAAAATCCTTTTACGCAATGATTGTCTGTTAGAGAGTTCGTCCGTAGATAATAAATAGTTCCATGTCAGCTGCATAGACGTTTCAACTCAGCAAAAGGAATCATTCTTTATTTAAAGATGAATCCTTTAAAATTTCGCGGTTAAAGTGTGGTACAATAATGAAATCTACAATTCTTTCTACAAAACATTTAACCCATCTAAAATTGAACGCTTAAAAACAGCTCAAATTTAGCCTAATAAATTTACTAAGTGAAAGTTTATCGTAAATTGTATAAGACAAAACAATGTAGGCTCAATTTTAACATAAATAAAACTAATTTTTTTTTTAACTAAATATTTTTGTAGGCGCCTTTTACTGAACCTGGGGGTAGTTGGTGGTTGTCCAAAAAATGTTAGTTCTATGATGGCATTGTACCAGACGACTAAGTGTCGCCGCCGAATGCACACAAATAGCTGGGCCACTCATCTATGAACGTCATTATTAACGTGTCACTGGTAGTGTTGTCGCTCGAGCTAGAAGGTGAAAGTACTGTTTTTTTGTCTAAATAACAAAACAAACACAACTGGAGTGCATCAATAATATTTTTCTCTTTTAACAAAATGTTCCATTTAGTTTTTCGCAAATGTAAGAAGAACCCAAGTATGATGGAGTTGAGAATTTAGAAAAAAGGAAGTGATTAAGTAGACAAGCTAACAAGTGTAATAAGACTGGAATTACTACCGGCGGATGCTAAGAAGAAGCAAAATAGCTGGCTTAAGTTCCGGTAAAAAGACTAAAATAGCTTGCAAAGTAAGACGCAGGATGCAAACACCATGACATTTTATTACTGAGGAGGAGAGAATAGACAATGTTCACAGATGGCTAGAAATGGTGGAGGAAGATTAAAAGGAAGAGTACCTGATCGCACGGCGCAAAAGAACAACATCGCCATTACGATAGAAAGCGTCAAAAATGGTTTTTGATAAACGAATTTGGTAGTCGAAAACAAATCTGATATGAATTACTCACTCAATATTTTAACTAACACATTTTTGAAATTATGGAATTTTAAATTATATTTAATTCTTTCATTATATACCTATATAATATAAAATGAACTTCTGGAAGAATCCAACAAATAATCAAAATATGCCCTTACAATGTTATCATTACATACTTATCTAGCTAACAAATATATATTACATAAACACCATCTAACTTATCTATTTTTAAATTATTTATGGAATAATCCGTGTAATAAAGAGTAAATAAATACTATTTACTAAAACAAATGGTGAGTTTAATGAACTCACAAAAGTTAAGTCGAACGACCAAATTCAAATAAACAAAAGTTTGGGGGATAACAGTCGTGGAAGAGACGCAATTTACTTGAAAATACAAAATTTAGAATTAACTAATGAATTTTATTTTTAAATTCACTGTTAACCTGTACGATTATCCAAAACTGAAAAATTTATTCGAATTACTTGATTCCAAAAATGATACGAAAGAAATATGAGGGGAAAAATGTATAAAATAACTAGAAGTTAATGGAAACTCACTCGATTTTTATCTTAAGGATGTAGAGCAAGACACAGAAACATAGTTAAAATCAAATTCTCTACAACATACTTATAATAATAAACCTCTGACAATGGTTGAAAATCTGAATCTGGTCAGGAATACTAATAAACATGAGTATTAAAATCAACGATACTAGCAGTATTCACAACGCATTGAACTCTATTTTACAAGTATATGGCACAGGACAAATTATGCTGAGGTGATGGTATGACCGAATATTTTTGAGATAAAGTTACATCAAAAAGATCCCGAAATGAAGTTAATAGAGGTGGAAAACCAAGGGTTTGACGTATGGACAAAATTCTTAACAGATATTTCTGTCATAATATTAGTTTTTCTTATCAAACTGCATTTTCTAATGGATTACTCAGACTGGGGCCGCGGACTTAGCCAATCTGGACTGAGATAGAAGATCTACACTTCTTCCCACATGGAATTTTGGAGAGTCTAAAGTAGTTTGCGGCAAGTTTCTACCCGACGGGAGCTAGAATCAACTCTAGAAAGCATTTAGCTCTTTTTGGACTAAACCGATTTTGCGACGGCGCCAGTTTGTAGCAGATTGAAATGTCTCCCATTCAGAAGATGATTGATGGGCAACTTTGCTTGCGATTCCTCACTTCTGGACAGTGCTATTTACCGGAGATAACATTCTTATTTGAAAAAGGATCAAAATAAATGTTTCCTAAGAAAGGCGAACTTTATAAAATTGGCAGTATCGCAATAAGACTTCAAAAATAAATAAATAAATAAATAAAAGACTTAAATCATCCAACTCAAAAACCGTATAGTTTTACAATTTAGAAATTAAATTAAAATGCAGCCTAGTTAAATTCATATTAATATGAATGGATATTATGTGAGATTAGAGGTTGTCAAGGGGTTACCTTGAGAGGGAAAAAAGTGTAACTTCAATGTCACATACCTGCATATCAGCCTTAAACGGCCTTGAAATTTTTTCGAATAAGAAACTTAAAAAAAAAATAAAGAATTATTTTTAACTTTTTAAAAGAAAGAAAAATCAACTTTTTCTCCTCTTTTTTATCTAATTCAATTAAAATTTAAAAAGATATTTATTTTATTTTTTTTAAATAAATGAGTATTGAGAAGTGAAGGCCCGATTAGATATTTCATAATTAATAAAGATATTCGGTTAATAATAACTTACTTTATGATTCATAATGTACCAAAATATTTTTAAGAAAAATTGCATAAAATTAAATTAATTCTTTTTTAAATCAAACTCAATAAGACATATTAGACAAAAGACTGGCCTTGAAAACCGTTATGCGTGACATAATGATTCTATTTATCGATTTATTACTTTTGAAATTTACTTATTCTTAAATGAAAAAGAAGAGTGCAGCACTTTAACAAGAACTCTCTAAATATCATTACTTCCAAGAAGTCTTGATGAAATACTGATAAAAAGATTTATTAAAGAAATTGTTAATACGAAATAAAAAAGCATGTGTGGCACTTTATTGTGGGGTGTCGTCATTTCCTAAATCCAAAAAAAATCAAAGTGGGGGAAATAGTATTAGAAGTTTATGGGAAATCGTTGCGGCCTAATTTTAGGAAAAATGAATAGCATCATTAATTTGGCATCTCCGTTTGGCAAATTTCGGCCAAAATAGGACCAAAAGTCATAGTAGGAGTGACTCAGTCAGTAACTGTAAGGCGAGACGGTAATCTAAGTGAAGTTGCAATTTCTCCACCCCCTCTGACGATGGATGAAAATCCGAAACAGATCAATAAATATGCCGACAAATAAGGAGACCAAAGATATCATTTTTTTTTTCGTTTGATAGGGGCGCCCAAAACATGTATTGCCCAAAAAACAACAACGATTTTCAAACTCATGACACATTTTCAAGCTTAGACCAAACCCAAAAGATAGAATCATAATCTTTGGATAGTTCGTATTGAGGTTGAACTGGGCATATTGTGGACTATGTAGAAGATATGTGGGCAACATGCCACCGATTTGTCTATAAATTTCAGCTTCAGATTCCTAAGGAGTCCCCGACCCATCTTCTTTACCCCACTTCAACTTTGATCACAGACTCTCTCACCTCCCCAGTTTGGAATGCTTAAAGTTACTTGCATTGAAATAGTGAAGAGAAGAACCGTTTTGCGCTTAGTAACAGGATAAAACGTGTTAGAACTGGATAAAACGTGTTAGAAGTGGATGAAACGTGTTAGAACTGGACAAAATGTGTTACAAACATTAATTTCAATTCATAGCCTATTGAACAATAGAAAAGTACTATTTAATCATTTGAGTACAGTCGAAAATTCTTCTACGCCTTATAACCAATGTTCCATGTTAACTCCTCAAAATTTAATCACCGTCCTACTGCTCATCCCAACCCTCCTACTGACCGTTTTCTTTCTTTAACTCTACCTAAAAATCCCAGGCGCTGGCCACGAGATCTTCTCTTACACTGGAGATCTGTAATGATAGGATTCATTGGAGTAAACTCCTGGCATGTTACATAACAGTCATGCGATTTACTTGTACCAGCAGTTGTAACTTCCAGCGAAGTTTCAAATAACAATAATATGAACGAATATCAGTTACGCTAATGATTATTGAAGTAATCGATTCATTGTCCCAATTGCAAACAGTCAGGCTACTAATAGAGGAGTCATTCTAGGCTATAACGATTTATTATTTGAAGGTTGCAGAAGGGAAGTCAGGGCCAAGGGCAGCCAATCGATCCTACAATAACAAATGAGAAAATATTTCCCCTTTTATTGTTTATGATAAAACTTAACTGTATTATTATTATTTTTTAAACTTGCTTACACCAAAATGGCTGTATGATGCTCCGAGTGAAGCCGAATTCTATGTGATATCCCCTAACCTGATTGGCGCAGAGAGGATCCCAATCATGTTTGTGATTGGTAAACATAAGATCAAAGTTAACATTAATAAGTGCGTATTAACTTCATGATTAGAATTACTATTATTATTATTATTATTTATTTATTTTTTATGATTTAAGGCGCGTCAACATCTAAGGTTATTGGCGCCCGGAGCTTTTTTCAGTGCTCTGCCGGCCTCCGGACAGTGTTCTCTCGTTACAGACAACACTGTCCATCACCGGACAGTGAGCTGTAAGAAGCTCCTAGGAAGAGAAAATCTAAGGGTCAGCAGCTGGATTCGAACCCGGGACCTCCGCGTGGGAGTCCAGTATGCTAACCTCATAGCTAATCTCTTCCCTTATTATTATTATTATTATTATTATTATTATTATTATTATTATTATTATTATTATTATTATTATTATTATTATTATTATTATTATTATTATTATTATTATTATTATTTGGCGCATCAACAGCTGAGGTTATTAGCGCCTCTTATACCTGTTCTTTCTCGAACATATTACTCCACTATTTGGGATGGCAGATGTTCTAGTAACCCATGCGCATCCGACGCTGAACCTTGACCAGCAAGGCTAGTAATATTATTTTTAATCAATCAAAAATATAAAAAATTGTAGGCAGTTTAGATCAAAATCAGATAAAGGAATAAGCCTTTAATATGGTTCTTTTCAGAAAGTTTCTTAAAAGACTTTTTCTATACTCACGTTACTATCAAAAATTTACAAATTTCATTCCATTTGCCATGCAAAAAAAGAAACTTCACAGATGCATTTTCAAAAGTTAAATATTTTTACTAGTCGTTTATGAATGTGACTTATGAATGGTTAAAGAACAATACAAACGAATAACAACGGCAAAGAAGTGATCACAGTTCTGTTCTTTCGCCCTAACAAGCGGTAATACTACAAGTTCCATATCTAGAGTAGAATAAAGGGAATCAATAGCTAAAAATATAACATCTGAAACTTGTACTTGGGACAGTTTTTAACCCACCTAGCCGCAAAGAGTTAAAGAATTACTAAAATTACTTTCGCACAGAATGACACTAGAGAAAAAAACCAAAGCGGTGACAAGTTAAAAACTAATTACAAATTTAATTATCTTTACAAAAATTAACATAACCGGCGACCGTTTGTTAAGAAGAAATTAGCGCAAATTAACGCTTGCTAATTAATAATAAAAGATCAACAACAATGTGACAGACATGTTTTTTGGCCCTGTACAAGGTTAAAAGTAATTATTGATAGAATAAATGATTTTTTCTTGAAAACAATGTTACATATTTTGGAAATTTACCGAGCCTAGTTATTCAATGCCAGTAAGAATATTTACAGCTTGTAAAAGAAATTGTTTCGGTCATTTAAAGGACCTATTTTCCTCAAATTCGGATCTTCCAGGTACACATTGATGTCCTGTTACTATTATTACAAGTAATGCGACTAGGCATTCCACTCACAAGTTACTTTAGAGAGAAGCTCCTCCCCTTTCTCCGCCAAAAAACCCGTAAGAACCATTTTTGGGGGGGAAAAATGTTTGGAATTGAAACTTAAAGATCTATATGTGCGCAATACGAGCTTTAAAGGAGAATCGAAGGAGCCGTTTTACAGGAAATTTCTCCCCCATCCTCAAAAAAAAAAGAAAGAATAATTCAACAAAAGTTTTAGCTGATTTTAAACAAAAGCCTATCGCCGGACCCCAAAGGGGTCAGTTTAGTAACCACTAAGCCTTCTTCTATGGTGAATATCAGGGCATGCGTAAGAATCTCGCGTTATTTAATATTTAATATTCTTCTTTCATCCAACAAAAAAGAATTGAATCATTTCAATTAAATCAATTCTAATCAAGCAATCTCTTCCAAGACATTTGTATCTTAAGGATGTAGAGTAAGACACAGGAACATAGTTAAAATCAAATTCTCTACAACATACTTATTTAATAAACCTCAGATAATGGTTGAAAATCTGAATCTGTTGAGGAATACTAATAAACATGCGCACTAAGATCAACGATACTAGCAGCATTGAACTCTATTTTACAAGTACATGACACAGGACAGCAAATTATGTTGAGGTGAAGGTATGACCGAATATTTTTAAGCTAAAGTTACAACAAAAATGATCCCGAAATGTACTTAATAGAGGCGGAAACCAAGGGTTTGACGTTTGGACAAAATTCTTAACAGATATTTCCGTCATAATATTAGTTCTTCTTATCAAACTGCATTTTCTAATGGATTACTCAGACTGGGGCTGCGGACTTCTTCATTTAAAAAAGAATTAAATCACTTCTAATTAAATCAACACAATTACTTCTAATCAAGCAATCTCTTTAAAGACATTTCCGCAAACGAGAAATCAGAAAATGAGAACAATAAAAACAAAAAATGGAAACCTTGAACTTCAAAATTTTGTTTCACAGGTGGGCCGCCAGACATCTTGTAAAATACTTCCAAAAAAAAAAAAACTAAAACCAAATTATCCAGCTTTTTACTAGAATACTTAATATTAGTGCTCAGTCTAAGATTATATACGGTTCAGGAATACTGCCAATAACTATTTCAAACTGGGCTTAGAATGAATTTTGCTGAAATTAGATTCTATAAATTAGCGGCCAACTTATCGGAGAGCGCCAAAATTTGTGGGGTTTAAATCAAAAATTTTTTTTTTCCTATTTTAAAAGTTTTATTTTAAAAAAAAGAAAAAAAAAAGAAGCTATTTATTAGATAAGTGAATGTAATTGGTTCAATTGGAACATTAAATTTGAAGAAAATGTCAAGAAAATCCACTCGCTGCATATCCGGTAGTCAGTTTGACTAAAAATCTTATTCTTCCTGAGATTTATTTGGTTTTGAGTTTCGAAAACTCAGCTAAATACATTGGGTCGTTTAAAAAGTCCGTGCAAAAATAAAAACTACTTAATTTTTTGGGGTAAACCTTTTTTATTTTTCAACATAGTCTCCTTTTAGGCTTATACACTTCGTCCAACGCTGCTCTAGTTTGTTGATCCCTTCCGAATAATAGGATTTGTCCAAGTCTGAAAAATAGCCATTCGTTTCTGCAATCACCTCCTCGTTTGAATAAAATCTTTTTCCCGCCAGCCATTTCTTCATATTGGGGAACAAATAGTAGTCCGAGGGAGCCAAGTCTGGTGAATAGGGGGGATGTGAAACGAGTTGGAACCCTATTTCCATTAATTTTGCGACCACAACTGCTAAGGTGTGAGCTGGTGCGTTGTCGTGATGGAAAAGGACTTTTTTGTGGGCCAATCGGGGGTTTTTCTTGCAGCTCGGTTTTCAAACGGTCCAATAACGATGAATAATATGCACCTGTAATAGTTTTACCCTTTTCCAGATAGTCGATGAGGATTATTCCTTGCGAATACCAAAAGACAGTCACCATAATCTTTCCGGCTGAAGGAACGGTCTTCGCCTTTTTTGGCGCAGATTCCCCCTTGGTAACCCATTGTTTAGATTGTTCTTTGGTCTCAGGAGTGTAGTGATGTATCCATGTTTCATCCACAGTGACGAAACGACGCTTAAAGTCCTGCGGATTCTTCTGGAACAGCTGCAAACCGTCCTTGCAACACTTCACACTATTTCATTTTTGGTCAAGCGTGAGCAATCGCGGCACCCATCTTGCGGATAGCTTTGTCATGTCCAAATGTTGATGCAAAATATTATGTACCCGTTCATTCGAGATGCCCACAGCACTAGCAATCTCACGCACCTTCACTCTTCTGTCATCCATCACCATATCATGGATTTTATCAATGATTTCTGGAGTAGTAACCTCAACAGGGCGTCAAGAATGTTCAGCCACTTATGGCCACTCCGAAAATTTTGAAACCACTTACAAACTGTTCTAATCGAAGGTGCAGAGTCACCATAATGTTTATCAAGCTTCTCTTTAGTCTCCTGAGGCGTTTTGCCTTTCATAAAGTAGTGTTTAATCAACACACGAAATCCTTTTTCGTCCATTTTTTGAAAATCACTCGACTTCCTCGATTCAAACGAATGCCAAACACAAAGAAATAGACCGATCTGGCTGAAACTTTGTGTGTGTTCTTCCAAGAGATGCTACTAACTAAACATAACCTCGATACGCGCCAGTGGTTTAGTCTCTCTGACTTTGCACGGACTTTTCAAACGACCCTCGTAAGTTAAATATATATATATATTTAACGCGCTATACCAGGGAAGGCGAACCTTTTTGTCAAATTTTGTTCATTTTTTTTTTAGTACTAGCTCTTGGGCCACTAATGCCCATTTGCACAAGATTAAGTTTACAAATTTTAAACTGAATATTTTCAAAACTAAACATCTTTAAAAATTCAGTTGGCTTAACGGGTAAAATGGGACCGAAACAAGTGCTATGGAAGTCTCTTTTTTACAATCATAACTGAACAAAACCTTACAAAAGTGTGGTTTATCTGAAGAAAAATCTAAATATGGTTATTTGCTTTGGGTTGTCGATTTTTTTTTAACAAAAACAAAATATGAGTAAAATTATACATTTTATTTGATATTTTGTAAATACTTTTGCTTTATTTCAAATACTACAAAAGCATTTGTCGTCATTTGCGTTTTAGAGCTGTAATGATCAAACTAAAGGTTATAGATAGCATTTTAAATTGCTTTTGTGTCAATGCGTGATTGAAAAAAAAATACAGATAGAATATAAATTATCCACCACAATTAGAAAATCTAAATCAACCCGCGTAAACAAACAAATGGTTGCCTAGCAATTGTGTCAGTGTCTGACCCGCGGGTCATAGGTTCGCCATCACTGCTCTATACCAAACAAATTAATCTATCTCTGACAATGGATGAAGTTCGAAACCTATTAAGGGTACAATGAACATGCGTTCTACGACAATCTATTGTTATTGGAATTCTTTCGAGCAATATTTGTAATTATAAAATGTTTTGCCAAAATAATGAATAGAAGAATGTCAGTCTATTCAAAAAAAAATTATATCAACTGCAGAAAGAAATACTGTGATTGTAATTATACAACATATCAGCCACTATGCTAACCTGCATAACTTCTATGCAAAAATTATCTAACCATTGCGCCTGTGATAAATATAGCTGTGAATAGAATAGTATTTCTAGCTACAAGTCGATATTTCCAATTATATCGAAACATATTCTGGTTCAATATTCGCCCACAAGTTTTCATATTATATTCCACTATTCATGAACTATTCTACGTCAATCACAACATCAATAGTTTATTTGGCAGTACATCGGTAAGTTAAGACGCATCAATAATTAGAATGGAAGATCCAATTATTGAAAATACGTATTCATCCATATGCATCAAAATAATGTTATCTTCTTTTAAAATGGTTAAGAAAAAGTATTATGATCTAAAACGGGTTTAATTTTTTTTTTTTTTTAATTTGAGGTTCTTCCACAAAGTGCACTTTTTGAAATCTTTTTTTTTATTATCTTTTATTGCAATTTACCACTGCAACAGTTGTTGCAACAAGCAAATATCTTAAAAGAAAATCATGAGTGGAGAAGGCATCCAGTGGTGTCTCACTCCAGTACCGTGCTTTGCTCTCACGATAAGAGAAGATCACGAGGCCATCTTCTCTTCAATCTCCTTAGAGGATTACCTGGTAATGTGGAGGAAGATAGATGTTCTATGAGAGGGTTAGGACAGGGGTCGGCAACCCGCGGCTCGCGAACCGCATGCGGTTCCAAATTTTGTGACTCTTCAGCCTGTCTAAAATAAATTGTATAAATCAATTTTATTGAAAGAAATGAAAATTTCATTTATTAAAGTAAAGATATTTTTTCAAAAAGAATTTTAAATGTGATAGGTTTGAAATTGAATAGAATTATATTAAAATACAGTACGTAATATATAGGACTGCCGCAATTTTCATTCAAACACAGTTTTAGTTGTTATTTATTCGTTTATTTACTTTGCAATATGTGAAAATAAATATATAAAACATCTAAATGTTATTGAATATCATAAAATAATAATTTGTGAAAATACAAATGATCTACAGAGTTTGTTTACACTATCATCCTTGCGGCTCTTGGTAAGATTTATTAAAATTATTTAAGGAGAAATGGCTCTCTACTTGAAATAGGTTGCCGACCCCTGGGTTAGGATGAGCTGCTTTAGAGGAATGAAATTTGAAGAAACGAGTGTTAGCAAGAGATCTGTAATGAAAGGGATTGACATAATGAGGTCATTATGGATAGTGTGAGGTTAGATACATAGAACGGAGCGTTAAGAAGTTTTGCGAAGTATTTTTGACTGTAATACCTGGAGGCGTAGTGAGTTGGAACGCTTAGTCGATCCCCCATACTTCGATGCCGTATGACCAAATAGGTTGCAGTAGCAGTAGATATAAGAGTCTTTTGTTATGTAGGTTAAGTTTCGAACGTTTGTCCAGTAGTCTGGCGAGAAGTTTTGTAGCGTTGGTTAGTTTCTTGTCTTTCCAGTCTAGTATGGGGATTCTAAAATCCTAAAATTGAAAAATGTGAGCTTTTTTTTAAAAAAAATAAAATTAAATATGTGTGAGATAGTGCTTAAAGCAAATAATACAAAGAAAATTAAACCGTAAATCGTTCATGACTATGTCTTTGACTTTCATTATGGCCTTGTGTATAAATATTTAGAATTAAAACAAAATTTTAAATTGATTAATTATAATCAAAGAAATAACAGAGAAGTTGTACCATTAAAATAAAGTTATTGGTTTATATTAATTTGTTATTTCATGTTATTTCTAAATAACCGTTCTTAGAACCACCCAAAACAACTCTCTCTGACCATTAATTGTTCTAATGCAAACATTTTTGAAACAAACTTTACTTTTTTTGGAAGATTAGATTCTACACGGGCTGGGCCGTAAATGATACAAATTCTTGCAAGTGAAATTTAAAAAAACTTTATCACTAAATCCTATCATCTCTACTTCTTCCAGTCGGCCTAGAACAATGGTTAAACGGCGAAAGAGGAAAGAAATGCATTCTTTACTTTAAATACTCTGTACATCTTTAAAGGCGAGCGCCACTCCAGCTCTTGTAGGATCAACTTCAGTGGTATATTTAGCGAGGAGGTGCTAATAACTTAAATGATTTGTGCGCAAAAAATTAACAGTCATCATGAAATTATACTCAAAAGTAAATTGATCAATGTTCGATTTCGCCACAATTTTACATACGATTTAATAAAAATTTTTTATCTTTTTCTTGTAACAATATAACAGAACATAAGATATGCGGTAAATAAAATAGCACAAAGGGCAGCCTAGATAAGATGAAAGGTCAAAATGATGAACTCGTATTGTATAAAGCTGATCGGATAGCTGGTTGCATGATTCAACCTGTATAATCTTATCTCATTCAAGAAAAAGTTCAGTAAATAATCTATTTTATCTATTTTGTATTATTTCTTTAAAATTTGATCTCTTCTATAATCATTTGTACAATGTCAACTTTACAAAAATCCACGCAAATCATTAAATTTACCCTTACAAGGTCATCAACCAGCTTATATTACATTTCATTTACGTCATCTAACTTTATCTTATTTATATTATTTATGGAATAATTCATATATTTTAAAAAAAGATAAATTCTACTGCTATAAATATCTTGTAACAAATCTTGAGTGGTTCATCTTTAAAATAAAATTTTAAGAGATGATAGCAAAATAAACTGATTGCAACAAATAAAGTGTTAAAAAAGTTTTTGCAGTATTAAGTATGCAATTATCATGTCATGTAATTAGTAGATCAATAAATATATTCTCTGTATTGATTTAAAAAAAAAATCATGAAATTCTTAGTTCTATTGATTAAACAAGTATGAAACCAAGAATTTTGAAAGATAAAACGAGGGGAATATGAAACAGAAGCGAAAGCACAATAAAAAAGTAAAAGTAAAGTAAAGTAATCGCCTATTTCTTCAGGCGGGGCTTAACGTCCAACTACCATTTACTAATTGGTGTCGTGGACGGAGGCGACTAGCAAACGTACTATTTCTCATTTAATCATTAAATAAATTCCAAGGCCAAGACCGGGAATCGAACCCAGTACCACAATGCATATTAGCTTTGCAGGTCTCGCCTCTTAACCCGCTCGGCTACCATGGCGAAGGCACAATATAAAATTTGCAACATCTCAATTCTTCCTCTTTTTGACTATAATAAAATAAAGCAAGAATAATAGATTCAAACTGCAGTTAATAAATTATAAATAGCTGGAAATATTTTTTCTATTTGCGCCATTATTTGAAAGACCAGATTTCACATTTATTTGCTCTTTTTGAATTTATTATTTTACGAAAAATATCAGTAATTGTGAAATTGAAATAAATATTTTTTTTAAAACTCATTTTTAAGATTTAATCCGGCAAGAAGAGAAATAAATATTCCAAAACTAACATGATAAAGAAGGTTACCCGCAGAAAAAAAGCAGAATTAGATAAGATGTATGTTTTCGCAAATAACTCTACCACTATGACGTGCGAAGTGAAGAGGGTGGGGCAAATGGAGCCAAAAAGAATCAACCATTTTTTTGTAAATTTTTTTTTTATATATATATAAATATCCCAATCCGCACATTAGAAATGGGAGATAATCCCAAAGATGATAACGAGGACCCCTAGAGTGTGATAAAGAGAAATCACCATTTTGCAAGGTTCTAGAGGAAATAGAGAAGATATAGATAGTAAGGTCCCCCCATAGGCCACCAGCTGACTAGATTATTGTAACCTCTTCTCTGCTACTTGAACAACATGACCTATGTTGCGTCATCATAACCGCAACGGGGGGCTCGTCCAGATTAGGCTGGTGTTATTATTTTTCTTCATCTAACATGTAAACATATCTTTTGTTAATCAAATTGTAAGTATTACTAACTACTATATGAAATAATATAGAAAGTGGAGCTGTTTTAGGTTTCTGAGCTCTGTGGATGGCCAAGACACTAAGGCTGAAAGCTTAGTATTAATGATGGTTTTGGGTAGCTCTACATTAAACTTCGCAAACTTTTTTATAATACCCTGAAGAAGGTAGTAAAAATTACCGAAACGTTGGTATAAAACAAAAAAGTTGTTTTTATTGATGAACGCACCTCCATATTCCCCAAAAATCATCTTAGTATTAATACAAATTTTTAATAAAAAAAAAAAAAAATCAATAGGATGAAAAAATAATGAAAGGAAACTGCTAGAAATGATTTACATATCTAAGACAGAAAACAGTCTAAATTTCAAAACTGACAATTTAAACAACATATACGCCAACTTACTACAAAATACTTGACAATTGGCAACACTGACTTCCTCACAGCCAAACACATATCACACACAGACCGATCACACTCAGTCCATGAGCAGACAAGACAGAAGACACACCAACGCTTTAATGATGTAAAAATATTACAATGTAAATTAGCCCTGAAGATGACCTAGTCCCTAGGTCGAAAGCTCGGCATAATGAAGTTCATCATGACTGATAATTGTATTTATTTTATCATCCTATTGAAACTATGAATCAGTCACCAAAAATATTTTGTTTTCATATATTTTGAATAGTTTCAATCCTAAAGCCTAGCTGGGTACGCCTATGGAAATGAAGATCCGGTAGAGTAGGTTGAAGGTAAAGTAATCGCCTATTTTTTTTCAGATAGGGGCTTAGCTCCCACAACCAATTACATGTCATGAACGAGAGGCAGAAGCTCATACTTTACTATAAACAGTTTTTTTTCTAACAAATAAAAAGTAGTCATACACGGGATTCGAACTGGGGACCTCCCACTTACAAAGCCACGCTCTTAACCACTACACCAACACCCCCTCCCAAAGTTCCGGTAAATAATAAAAAAAGTCTGACTCGATGTCGCAAGGCTTTCTCTTACTAGAGGTAAGGAAAAGTAGAGACACTATTGTAAGTTTTCAAACTATAGAGCCTGATTTTTCTTGGTTAGAATAAGATAATAGTACTATAGTTTTTCCATACATTAACTATAACAAAGTGTTTGCATGTTATTCACAAATAAAACTTGGTAAAATCTACAGTCTAGAGAGATTGTGACCTCGATCCATCTGGAGAACAACATCAGACGGTACCAATGACATCTTCTAACTAAAGGGATTCTATTTGTAGATAAAATATGATAGAAAGGGCTGAGCTATGTACGCCAAATAGGTATCTGAACATGTCAGATGGTTTAGGTGACCTAAAAAGAAAACAAAAGGTTTCTATTTAAGCGGTTTCAGCGTACTGTTCCATGACGTATGTGCTCACCACAAAGTAGAAACAATTTGTAACTCTCGTGAAATTCATTTGTAATCGGTACAATGTTTTTTTCAAAAAAAGAATTTACTCAAATTCTACTTAATAAATCAAGTTAAAAAATATTTACTTCAATAAATTTGAGAGAATTAATTAATTAAGTATAGTAATTGCCTATTTTTTCAGGCAGGCTTTAGGACTACAGGCAGTGGATAAGATGGAGCTGGAATTAGTGATAAAGAAGCTAGGAGAGGAATATGATAACTTAGATTTGAAAATAAGGGGGAAAAAAGTATATCTGTAGGAACTAGATACGTCCAAAAATAGATTTTCTTCAATGAGACTTCAAGCATCATCAGTGTACAAAGTATTAAACCAATTTATGAGCCACTTTTGAGAATACGTAAAATGAGAATAAATAAAAGTCTAAAAGGCTTTTGAATCCGAAGTCAAGTGAAGTGGTAACCATGACGTAATGTACATGAGGTTCACTTGCTGTGATTGTTTTTTTAATAGAGGAGAAGGTGGTAATATGGGACAGCCATTTTTTACCTTGCATATTTTGAACACTACAGAATTTAATATCTACTCTGCAGTAAAATCATAGACATACATTATTTGTCTTTGTAAATTTGGAGTGATCCTGAGTGGATTACAGCAAGGAGTCTGTGGTGTTACGCTGATAAAGTCTGTGGTGTTACGCTGATAAAGTCTGTGGTGGTGCCCATATTGGGTTTTCAGAAAGTGTGGTCGTAATATGGGACACACAATAATTTTTTTTTTTTTTTAATTTATTTGCTATTCACAATCTACGAAGAATAAAATGTAATAAGTGAATACGATAAAAGAAGTCTTCCTGACTGGATCAGCTTGAGGAGAGAAGCTGCCCACCGGCAACACTCTCGCTAGAGTTTCTTACACTATTGAAGCTGGTCACGAGGCCAACAGCGTTTCAATTGTCGTGGAGGACGATCTGGAATCGTTGTGGAGGCAAGATTTTGTACAAGAGGATTTGTACAGAGGGGAAGAGAGTCAAAGAATTTTCTATATTTAGATTTAGATTCGTCAGTTACGTATGAGATTTTGAGGTCGTTATGGAGGGTGGAGTTAGAGGTATAAAATGGAGAATTCGTAATCTGTCGAAGAATTTTTGATTAGAAGGACTGGATCTTTTGTGAATTAGAAAGTTTGGTTGAACCCCACAGCTCAAGTCCGTAAGTCCAGATCGGTTTAAGTACGCTGTTGTATATTAGTCTTTTATGTTCCAGTGGTAGTTTGGATTGTCTGCCAATTAGTCGTAACAGTAATTTGTTTCGTCGGTTGAGTTCAAGTCTTTTCAGTTTAGTGTGTGTGGATTCCACGTTAATCTTTTGTCGATGTACATCCCAAGGTAGCGAACTAAATTACACAATAATTATAGTTAATGTTCTCATTTCTCCATGAATTGTAAAAATAAGCCTTCAAATATGCCACAAAACTATATTTTACACAATTATCGTACATTAAGGAAAAGTAAAGTAAAGTAATCGCCTATTTTTTCAGGCGCGGCTTAACGTCCAACTACCACAATTAGGTGTCTTGGACGGAGGCGACTAGCAAACATACTTTACTGTAAATCTCTTTTATTAACCTTAAATAAAATTCAAGATCTAGAGACCGGGAATCGAACCCAGTACCATTTTTTATAACTGTCTACAAAAAAAAATAAAATAAATAGACAAAAATCGCTAAAAGCAAGTTTTTTAAAGATTAAAATAGCTTTTCGGGAGTTAATTTTGTTCGCCAGCAAAAAAGTATTTTTCTTTGCTTTCAACATAAAATAATAATAATACGAAATTGCTGCATCACCTTTATATTTTACGACGGAGAAAAGATACGATCAAAATTAAGGGTAAAAAATGGCCCAAAATACGAGTATCATACCTAAAAATTTTTCTACCTGATTCAAGATGCTAAATTTACCAAAACACTGGGTCTAATATTTTTTAAAAAACTAAAATGGATCAATAAAAAGAATATATTGGTTAGAAATAGATACGCATAAAACTATGCCATTGTAAATGTAACAGAAATGTTCACATGAACGATTAGAATATGGCCAAAATTTCATTGTCTTAATATTCTTCGAATTGAATAAACAAAAAATACCGTGGGAACGGAAACTGGACGCATCAATAACAAAAGGAAACGATAATATTTAATAATAGATGAGAAAATACAAAATCCTACATATTTGTAAACAAATTGGACATGATAAGATTAGTTAATATGGAATAAATTTTTATCTATTAATATTTACAATTTAAATTTGTAGACATTAAAAACAATTTAAATACGTTTAAAACCTAAAATAAACCAGTTTTTACACATCTAACAACGATTTCCTTCGATTGTTATACAGTGGTACCTCGGTTCTCGACCACAATTCGTTCTGGAAGTGCAGTCGAGAACCGAAACAGTTTATCCCATAAGAAATAATGTAAACTAAGTAGTTTATTTCGTTTCTAAACCCTAGAAATATGCCGTTTTACTGGTCTAATTTTTATATTTTATGTAAAAACATGTACCTAACACAAGAAATAAGATCTAAAAGTGTAAATATAAAAAATACAAAAACTCGGCTCATCTCGGTGGTGTTCGAGTTCCAAATATTTGTTCGGAATTCAGGACAATATTTTCTCGAATTTCTTGGTCGAATACCGATTTGTTCGAAAGTCAAGTAGTTCGAAAATTGAGGTACCACTGCATTCGAATAATAATACTTTATTTACAGAAGTGGGAAACATATGTAAAAAGTAACCTAACACGGTACGACTATATGAAAATAAGAGTTTAGCTTGGTTATATCAAGAAAACGTTCTGATATAAAGTAACGTTAAGGCTACGTTTAAAGTTCAAACTTGAATAGTTCATGTCTAAGAAAGAAATAACTAAAAACTTTCTATATATAGCGGTCACTAACAGCTCCTGTCTCTCTAGTGCTGTCTATGAGGAGAGAACACTGACCGGGAGCCAACAATAATACACTGAAATGGCTCCAGGCGCTGATCTTCTCAAGGAAAAAAAAAAAGTAGTAACTCAGCGCTTAATTAAAAAAAAATCTGCAGTGAAATTCCTTTACTCAAAACTACTAAATTTCTAAAAGAGGAAATAGATTAGCTATGTGGTTAGCGTGTGTTTTGGATTCCCACTTGGTGGTCCTGGGTTCGAATACAGGCTGATGACCCTTAGATTTTTTTTTTTTTTTTTTTTTTTTTAGGAGCTTCTTAACAGTTCACAACTGTCTGGTGATGCACAGTGTTGTATGTAAAGAGAGGGCACTGTCCAGAGGCCGGCAGTGAACTGGGAAAAAAAGCTCCGGGTGCCAATAACTACAGATGTTGACGTGCCTTAAATCATTGGAAAAAAAAAAAAATCTAAAGGATTTTCCTAACAAAAATTTTTGATCAATTTAATATTTTTTGACCAATTTAATACTTTTGATCAATTTAATACTTTTGATCAATTTAATACTTTTGATCAATTTAATACTTTTGATCAATTTAATACTTTTGATCAATTTAATACTTTTGATCAATTTAATACTTTTGATCAATTTAATACTTTTGATCAATTTAATACTTTTGATCAATTTAATACTTTTGATCAATTTAATACTTTTGATCAATTTAATACTTTTGATCAATTTAATACTTTTGATCAATTTAATACTTTTGATCAATTTAATACTTTTGTCAACATCTAAGCTTATTGGCGCCCGGAGCTTTTTTCAGTGCACTGTCAGTGCCTTCGGGCAGTGTTCTCTCGTTACTGACAACACTGTCCATCACCGGACAGTGAGCTGTAAGAAGCTCCTAGGAAGAGAAAATCTAAGGGTCAGCAGCTAGATTCGAACCCGGGATCTCCGCGTGGGAGTCCAGTACGCTAACCGTATAGCTAATCCCTTCCCTCTAATGAGTAACTATATGGGAAAGAATATGAAAGACAAGAAAATGGAAACGACAATGGAAATAACTTTTTTTTCTTCTTTTTTTTTAAATGAATATCAAAAGATTAAAGCAACCTACTAGAATGGTATTGCGAGAAAACCAGTCTAAATTGGAAAACCGTTCATAGAATTTCCATATTCAGTTACGCCATTTTAATTAAATACAAACAGCATTTTAGTAACACATTTCATTCTTGAAACATGATCATCAGTGAGTACATCATTCTGTAATGTATTATGGCACTGTAGAGGGAAACCTAAATACAACAAAAAGAAAAACAAATGTTCTCCTCCCCCCTCAAAAAAAAAGAGAAGATTTTGTGAAAATAATTCAAATAAAAAATAATTCTAAATGTATGAGAAAAATTGAATTTAAAGATCGTAGGAGTCATTTTCAAAAAAAATCATGGGTAAAGTAATCAGGAAAAGCCACTTGCTTCCAACTCTACATTTCATCTCTTAGTACAGCCTTAAAATGAATTTTCTTGAAAAATAAATTAATTAAGAGGATAATTCAATGAAAAAAAATTATGTACTAGCTGTACCCGTTCACACGTTGCTGTGTTTGAACAAAAAGCAGTTTTGATACCTCAAACGTAATTTCTTAATGACCAAATGTACACAATACATCAAAATGAAAATTAACAATAAAATTACCCCTACTTCAGAGTATAGTAGTGTCCTTGCAAAGGTATCATTTCTACATAATGTGAAAAATTCAGTTAATGTTGTTGGCGGTGGTGACATTGCTCTTGCACGTACATTTTCTGATGTAAAATACACACGATGTCCATTTTCTGCTAAATGAACAACCGTTGGATATCGTTCATGAATGGAAAATGATATAAAGGTAATACGCCATACAGCCTCATTGCTACTTATGAAGCGTCCCAGTTGATATTGGGTGACTTCATCGTTAGATGCAGTTGTATTTTCCACTCCAAACACTGCCATATCGCTTCCTTTGTTCACATATTTGCAAATATATTTTCTAGCTTTCACTGAATTGCAGTACCCAGCGTCCCAGTTGATATTGGGTGACTTCATCGTTAGATGCAGTTGTATTTTCCACTCCAAACACTCCCTTATCGCTTCCTTTGTTCACATATTTGCAAATATATTTTCTAGCTTTCACTGAATTGCAGTACCCAACATTTATGTGTGCGTTATGCGTTTTTAGTAGTAATGGAGAATATGGTACTACCCAACGATTATCAGCGTCAATAGTATTGTTGAGTTCTTTTAGTTTAATTGATTTTCCACCATCCTCGGTATAATTTATTCTCGTATTAATAATTGCAAAAAACTGTTTTTCATGGTTTTCATGGTTACACTTTCAACAAATATTACTAATTAAATGTTATTTTGATGTTTTTGGGATATTTGTTCGGGTTAACCTAGAACCCCAACTCTGATTTAAAAAAAAAAAAATTCCAAAAATCTTCCCGGGGATATACCTAATAATTTCCCAAATTTTCACGGCGATTGGATGTATGGTTTTTGAATGTATCGAGTACAGACAGACAGACATACATTCATTTTTATATATATAGATTCCTGAACAGTTTCAATAAACTGAAAAATCTAATAGTGTCCCTTCAGGAATTTGTTTGCTAACTAATTAAAATTAAAAAAAAAAAAAAAATGACCCAGGAATTAAGGTCACAACGAGGGCGATCGCCATTGTAAAGGATATGGTGGATTGTCGGATTAGGAAGTGGAATAGAGGGCTCGCACCAGAGAATTAGGCTGACTGGATGGATTAGTGGGGAAAACAAGGAAATGAAGCGGAAATAAACTGCATATTAGGGGCATCATCGGCGGATCCCCACAGTTACTCTCTGTATCTCCGCAGAAGACGTGAAAGATTTTTTAAAATACGAAGGTTAAAATAAAAAATAAATTCATTCAAAAAAAGTCACCATTAATAAATTCAGATTAAATATTTAGAGTTTGTATGTTCAAATACGATCGTATATTATATTTGCAAGATTTTTATTGCATTTCATTTGGTGCACTTATTTGCAACTAAGCATGGAGTAAGAAATATTCATCCTTCCAGAATTTATAATGTTTGATAAATGACCTCCAATGAGAAACTTTAAACATATTTGCCAATAGATGGATATTATAAGGGGAAAAAAAGGTGGTTGAACTTAGTGTTATTCTTCTTGAGTTTATTAACTTCAAACTTAGTGTAGACTTATAATTGAATTCTAATTCGGTTATTGAACTTTAAGAATACTTAAGCTAGAAGAGACATATAATTACACAAGTAAAAAACAAAAAAGTGTTGGCAATCTAGGAGAGATAGAAAGAAGTAAGTTGTAAGTGAATTACTTTAATTAGGAAGTTAGTTAAGTTTGTGTACAACAAGGCGTTTGAAGGAAGAAGTCGCTACTAACAATCCCTTTGGAAGCAATGGAGTAGAGTGGCAAATAGTTGAGAAAATAGTAGAAAACTGGTTTTTAAAGAAAAATTAAATATTGGTATTACAGGACGCATTCTGATCTCCATTTCCTCGTCGTGCCACCTGGACAACTGCTCCCAAGAGAGGAAACAGAGATGGTTTGAGGATGGAATTGAGTTACAAATCTCACAATTTCTTCTTGCTGAAAGGCGGCCTAAGGGAATCATCCTCAGAAACAACTAAGAGTGGATAACAGTAAGCAAAATAGCAAAATCAAAGGAGGAAATCAGAACAAAATGAGTTAAGTTACATAATAGGGACATGAAAATGAAGGTTAACTATTCACTCAAAACGTGCAATTCATATTCAAGATAGAGGCCAATACAATGTGAAATATCATTACAAAACTATTATTATGAAAAAATAATCCTAGCCGCATTTATAATTCAATTAAATAAGCTAAATATGACATCACAAGTAAGGTAGTACCGGGCGAAAATAAACTAAATTAAACTGGTGACAAAATTAATTAACTAATCTAAAAGAAAAAAACTTTATTTAGTTCAGAACACAACTAAACAAGACAAGATACATAACACAGGTGTTACAGCAGTAATCATTTATTTACTAGAGGGTCAAACGATTTTTAGTTTAAATAAGTCTTCAGTAATAACTAAGATAAATTACCAGCTAGAGAAGTGCTGACCTTCCGACAATCTGACAATTATGTATGTAAGAACTAACGGTTAGTACATTTAGTTAGGTGCAATTCAATTTTTCATTTTCTTAATATTAGAGATGAAGTAATAAACAATTTAAATTCTATTAATTTTAAACAAATATTCTTGGCAGTATGAAATTATAATGGTGTTGCAACATGAAGGTTTAGTTGACCTACAAGTTCAGTATATCTATAAAAAAATTTTTGATAACCTTCTGCTGTTTACTAAAGATAAATACATTTATATTTTAAAAAGAACAATTTAAAGGTTTTTATTTTCACTTAATTAGGTGAGTATTGCGACCGCGTCATACTTTCAATTTCGAGCTGCCTAAGAAATATCCATTTTGAGAAGCCCTCAACCTTTTTCGAACAAAAAGGTCTCTCAATGTATGTGCGATCTCAAAAACGAGTTACTTTGTAGAATTTATTACAATTTAAATAGATGGAGGAAAGAATACAACAAACACATATTAAAGCCTTTAAAACTCTTAACATACCGCTTTTTATGAGATTAACAGTACTCGTAATCTAATATTATTTTTCATATGATTTGCACTTCAAATAACAGCAGAATTTAGAATAATGATTTCCAGTATTTATAAATTAGCTTTTAAAATAGGTCCCTAAACAATTAATTCCAAACATCTCCCGTTGGGTACAATAAAATCTATTGAAATCAAAATACAAAAGGAGAGTCATTATTGAAGACCATCCCTCTGTTATTATTGTGGCAAGCTGAATGATGTCTGGCGAAGTGCGCAGACATTATAAGTCAATGAACTGCAAGTTCACTATAATGACATTCATAAATGAACTGTGAGCCCAGTTGGAAAAGATATTTTTTATTAAAACAAAATAATAAAATAAAAATAGCACTGCTGAGTTGCTACGCCATAATGACAGGATTGCTAACTACAAAGACAATATTTAACCTGCTGTTTTCTAATTATTTTTTTAAGTAAGAAAAAATAAATATTGGACAGTCTTTGATTAACATGATAAGGCTGTTATACGAAAACGAAATTATGGTCATAAAAGTAGCTAGGGAAATTTCTGACGACTTCTCTCCCACAAAAGGACTGAAACAAGGATGTTGCACGGCTCCCACACTCTTCAAGATATACCTGGACCATGTGTTGTCCCAATGGAAAAGGAAGGTCTCTGGTATGGGTATCCCTATTTATGATGCATGTTTGGCTACCCTACATTTCGCAGACGATCAAGCAGTAATAGCCCAGGATAGTGATGATATAATCTTTATGGTCAAAAATTTAGCAAAGGAATATAGGTCCTGGGAGCTAGAAATCAATTTCGACAAGTCAGAATAAATGGTAGTGGGATGATCAAACAACGAGAAAGATCTCCAACTCCCAGATGGATCCACAATTAGGAATGTGAAAAGCATTAAATATCTGGGGTCTATATTTGAGAAGGATGGCTTCTCAGATAAAGATATAGAATCCCGAATTCAAAGTGGCCGAAAAGCCATAAGAATGTTGAATTCCGTATTGTGGAATCCACACATATCAGTTGGGGTGAAAAAGCAAATTTATACGTCCATTGTGGAGAGTATATATCTATATGGGAGCGAGACCTGGACTCTCACGAAAAAAACAAATGCAAAAGCTTAGAGCTGTGGAAATGGACTTCTGGAGAAGGTCGGCGCGATGGTCAAGAGCACAACGGGTGAAGTCAGAAGCAATAAGAAGACTCATAAAAGTGGACAACGACGTAATAGTCCGGATATACCAAAGAGGTCTAACTTGGTATGGTCACTTACAGAGAATGGGAGACGTCGGATGGCCCGGAAGATGTTTAAGGTGGCAAACACCCTTTAATAGAACCAGAGGCCGACCGAGGCGGGACTGGCAGCAGTGCATCCAGGAGGTTATGGCCGGCTGGGGAACAGTGATTGCCACGATAGAGAAGTTTGGAAAAATAAGATCCGTGCAGGCAACCTTCGGGAGACGCCTGAGTAAATAATAATAAAAATAAATATAATTAATACTTATTATTCGAAGAAAAAGAAATCATAAAATTAACTGCACTGAGAAGCAAGTACAAATCAGTGGACAAAAAAAAATAATAATAATCTAGAACTCAAACCTGAAGACTTTTTTGACTTAAAACTGTATAATTCTATTTCTAACATTCATCAGAAAGAATCACCTAAATGGGTCAAAAAAACTAATTCCTGATACGCTAAAAATGCACTTGGAATTTGGTTTTGATTTGGGTATTGTAGAATATAAATCTTTGTAGTGTTTTTTTTTATAAGAAACATGTTTGAACTGTTTACAGCTAAAGAATAAAGTATTAATCTTTATAACCATGAATGCAAAGATTTTGGAATATTGAAGTGGAAAGTCATTAATATTTTGCATGGCTTAAAATTAAACTTTTGAATAGAGCAGTGTACATAAATAAACGATAAATAAAAAAGCACCATATTGCAGATAATACGTTCATGATAAAAGTTGACCTACTCTATTTACCCACAAATTTAGATCAGGGTAATGATAATGTTACTGTATTGTTAACAATATAATAAGTTTTAATTTAAGAATTCCTTATACCATTTCACTGATAGTTTGATAGGTACTATCAGAGAACAAACTTATATTTATAACATATACATATATATGAACATCTTAAATATAAGTACATACATATACTATACATTTGCAAAAGAAGAGAGATTATTTTACCAAGGCCTGGAGTAACCCAAACTAAAACTTTATAATTTCATTTTTCTCAAAACAAATTCTCAAAATTTGCTTATAGATAAATCTTTTCCATGCGAAGGGGGTGATGATGAAGTATATTTCCAAATTGTGAAAGCATGAGCATGAATAGGAGAAAATTCTTTTGGAGGTAGACGTATAACAGTTATATTCTAAGAGTCGTTGAAAAAACAAGAAGAAAGAAATATTTTGTGTATAAAATATAATAACATTTTATAAGATCTAAAATACTTGGTGATTTATTATTAGATCAGAGGTTTATCATTATTTTTTCATTAAAAATGCTTAAGGCATATTATCATGCCTTGCTATTAATAAGCATTCAATTTTAATTTAATGGAAAAAGTTATTTAAAAAGATATTACTGCGTGGTAATACATCTTAAGAAATTAATGCTAGTAAAAATAAGAGAAAGTAATGCGTTTATGTTGATTTAGAGACTTTCTATTTTAATAGTACTATAAATGGCCTAATAAAAATATTTTATAAGCCAAGATATTATTTTAAATACAACCTCACATTCTATATGTAGAAAGACTGCTCTTCATTTCCATTCTGGTAAAAAAAATTGTTTCATGATAAAAGTGTACATATTATTGTAAATATTTTTTCAATTTTCTTGAATTAAAATTTAGATCTTCTTAATTCTCAGATAGCTATAGTTTATCCAATCTTCGTCAAGGACCATTGATTTATATTTTAGGACTCAATATTAACAAGTATTTTTTGATTCGGTACTTATTATATTACTATAAACTTAAAGATTGGTGATAAATATTGTGTACTTCCAATTCTGGCTAATTAAAATTGGCCTAAGAATAAAAAGTAATGTTTAAAATCTTATGAAGCACGCCATAAGACACAATTGTTTGGTGTCCCTGTTTAGGTTATTAAAATATCAGGCAAAAAACATGTGCCTGAATAGTTTTTGGTCCAATCAGTAGATCAAACCATAACCTCTTAAGCAAAGTAACAGTTTGTAGCATTTAGTTGACTTGAAGTGACATTCACAAAGCATTGATTAATTTATTGGCAGTTTATAATTTAAGCAATTAATGTGTTCTGAAAAAATTATGATAATAGTGAAAACTAGTTATTTTAACTCAGTACTAACCTTAAACAGTATTAACGTCTTGTATTAGGTCTTATTGTGCTTGTGAATGGTAGGTTAACTGCAGCATGTGTTAGAAAATGAAGTAATTCAAAATGTTTTAAACCTGTAATTAAAATTGAATGTATTAACGTCTTAGATGAAAGTAATTTAAATGAATGTTACATTCCAAAACTCTTTCAGTTATTATTAAGACCTGTAAAATGATAGTAGTATGTGTCAATTGAATTTTTCTTCACAATGTACGTCTCTACAATTAATGTACTCTTTTAATAGGTCTTTAGGTAAATCTTTTTTAATATGTACTTTATGGAATTAAAGAAAAAACAAATGTTTCAGAATAATATTAAAAGAGTCTAGAAGCAACTTAATGAATTTCAGAAGCGTAAGTGTTTAAAGATTTACATTACTGCTTGCTATGTTGTACTGTTGAAAAAAAAATTGGAATAAACTGAAAGGTACGTAAACTAATAATACATTAATATTAGAAATGTGCGTAAAACTGGTAATCTTATTTAAAAAGATGTTATCTAATAGATAAATCTATTCTCTAGATATGTATCATTTAGTTCATTTCCAGAAATAAGCTGTACTGATCTCTATGAAGAATTAGTCAATTAAAAAAATTTATTTAATGAATGTAATATACTATTTAAATAAAATAATAATAATAAATTTTTAAAGTACCATTTGTAAAGTATGTGACATTTACAGATGCATCTACTTTAAAGAAAAGAAATGATTCTGTAAACCGTAATGGCAAATTAACTTTCATGTACAAACGCCATATTGCAATTTTTAAAATTTAATTGGCTTGCTTAATTAAAATTTTATTAAACTTATTCTTGATTACAACTCACCTTATACATAGTAGAATATTCTCAAATCTCTTAATCAATTTACGTGAAAGCAATTTCATTTATCTTTATTTTATCTTAACAATTATTATTTTAAAAAGAACATACCTAATTAACAATTGGGGAATCTCCGAGCACTGGACAACTACTGGAGTAGTGAATCCAACAGTTGCATATATTTCATAAATAATGAAATATATCCAGTTTTAAGTAAAAGTTATAAATATAATTTTAAATTATTTTATTAATCTTAGATAATACAAAGTTACTTAATTTTAGAAAAGTGTAAAAAAAAAAATTGTATGTATTCAAATAATATATATTTTAAATAGTCCGGTAGGAAATTAGAAATGGTTAAAATAAAATTATTTTTTATTTATAATTAAATTACTTGTATTATTATTATTATTAATAATAATAATAAATAGTATTTTTTTTAAAGTGTACATTAAATTTCACGTTCTTCGTTGAACAGATTCAGAGTTATGAAGAACAAATTTCGTTCAGTGAAATGTTTCTAATATGCGTTTACAAGAGACAGTGTAATTCGTTGATTTCAAAAGTGAAAATTTTGTTTGATTTTTTTTGAAAGCTGTAAGTAAATTCACAAAGAGAATGTTCTGATTTGGACTTTTCCATCAATTCTAAGTTTTATTTTATTTTTGAAAATGCTGTGATTGTAAACACTACCTCAGAAAACGAAAAATTTCGGTAAGCTTAAGCTTTATATTGGTTTTTGGCCTGGGTTGGGGTGGAATTAATACATCATTTGCGATCGAATACGACTGTAAAGGATTTTATATATATATATATATATTCTTCGCTGCCGTTTCAAAAACGAAGTTGGGTCAGTGAAAGTGAGACTTCTGCTTTACTTAGCTTAGTTTGTAGTGTAAACGATTCTTTCCTATGAAAAAAAAAAATCAATGAATTTTTCCTAATAACATTTATTTTTTATATGAAAAAATATAACTTGTTAGACAGTGTAATATAAGCTACAACAACAAATGCTAATGGGGTGCACCGAAAGTGGTATCTCTAACTTCATTCACTTAATATATATATATAGAAAATTAAAAAGTTTAAAAGTAATTAAATTCTTGTTCTGTGAAAAAAATATGCATGTTGTAAGTTCCAAAATTCATTGACAATATACATTCTGCTTATTAAATATGCAATCTTTATTTAAAACCTTTCTTTATTGAAAGCTACATCATTACGCGCAATAAAATATTTATTATTTTATTAAATGGAGTAAAAAGTATGTACAAAAGAAGGTGGGTGGCCAGTTTGATTATCACAAACCGACAAATTGAGGCCCCTATGGTTGTCAGTGTTTTTATATTAAAATTTCTTACAGTGAGTCTTTAAATAAATAACGAAAAGGTCAAATAAATTACTTTTACAATAAGATTTTCCCATTAATGCTATTGTTTCAGTGCACTTGAGGTCATAAAGGAAGTTGTGTTGCATATAACCTTGTTGAATACAAGTGAAGATCCTAGTAGTATCAACAATCCTTTAAATAATTAAAACACTTTAGGTTTTATCCTGTATATATATATATATGTTTTTTGGAAGAATACTTTTCAGATCGCAGGAATAGTGACAAGTTATTCCTTCCGATTCTAAATATAAAATATTGCAATTTTCTGCTCGAGGAGAAGAGAGTATTTTCAACTTGTTTTTCTTTACAATTTTTTCTTAACTTAGCCATTATGAAAATGGCCATGCAATATGGCTCTGTTGCTAATTATCATTCCTGATCCAAACATGATAATTCCTGATTATTAAATTAATAATAGATCTAGTGAAGATATAAATCTTAAATCCACTATAAAACCTAATTTGAGACAGAGCACTGCATATTCATCGCATCACATAAAACTTATACCTAATTGAAAATTATTTGCAACTAGACTAGGGTGGGATGTTAAAAAGATAAAAGAGCTTACAGGGAAGAAAGCAGACTAATTAAAGAAGTAAACTTTTTATCTACTAGGAAATATCTAGTAATAAATATTATAAAAAAAAGTCATCAAGTTCAAGAAAATGTTCAACACGAAATCATCCTCATTGTAATTTGTTGTACGTTGAGTACTTTTTTGTCTGAAACTCTAATAGTTTTCTTTTAGAATAAACTCTTTTTTTTAGCTTTCTACTCTTCTACGAAGTAATTACAATGTAAACGTCCTGTTCAAAAACAGCCAATATAAACGTTATGACCTTCAAGGCAACTGCATTTTTTTATTTTTCTCTTCAGGAGTGAACTTTTTTTTCATTAGAAAGAGGAAAAAAGATTGATGATTACATCAACTTAAAGTTAAATTACTAAATTAATCTTTTTTATCAGGAAAAAAGGAAGGTTAAAGAAGAATGGACAATCCAGAAATATTTATTTATTAATTAAACAGACCAAATAGGTCGCAGTAACAACAGGTATAAGAGTCTTTAGTTTTGTAGATTGAGTTTAGATCGTTTGTCAAGTAGTCTGGCGAGAAGTTTTGTAGCGTTGGTTAGTTTCTTGTCATTTCAGTCTAGTATGGGGATTCCATGTCAATTGTTTGTCTAGGTGCAGTCCAAGGTAGCGTACTTTGTCCACAGTTGGTACAGGAGTTTGGTTCAAGATGATGGGAGGTAGGATTTTCCGACTGAGAGTAAATACTATAAACTTTGATTTCGTAACGTTAGTTTTGATTCGCCATTTGATAAGCCAGTCCTGTAAGTGGTTGATGTGCGTTTGAAGAGTTTGTGTAGCGATAAGAGGATCGGAATGAGTTCATACGGCATTGGGGATCGACTAAACGTTCCAATTGTTTACGCATTCAGACTTTACAATCAAAAATACTACTTCTTAACCTCCGTTCTTGGTATCTAACCTCACCATTCATAATGACCTCAACATCCCTTTCATTAACGACCTTACTGTAAAACTCGTTTCTTAAAATTTCATTCTTTTATAAGCAGCTCATCCTAATCCTTTAATTTGAACACTTATCTTCTTCCACATTACCAGGCAATCCTCCAAGGAGATTGAAGAGAAGATGGCCCCGCAACCTGCTCTCCTCATAATAGTATAATGAGCTGTTCACGTTAATGGAGTGACGCCACTGGGTGCCTTCTCCAATCTTCATTCAACACATTACATGACATCACATTTGCTTGTTGCAACAACCGTTGCAGCTGCAAATTTATAAAAAATTAAATAGAGTTTTATTTCATAACTTAAAAAAAAAAAAATTTTATTGGATTCTTATATATTTATATAATTGCCTTTTTTCTTTGTTGCATTGCCCATTAGAAGCCAAAACTTAAGCAAACTCTTGTAAAGTCTAGTATCATGTATACCATGTATTTCACTGCCTTAAGACAGAAGAGGAAGAACTAGGAGAAGTTCTTCTGCACTGGATGTCAGATGAGGCGTTGAATGAGGGTATAAGTCACCATAGTTATTAGCCTATTTTAATTTACCATTGACACTGTCAGAACTCCTACCAATTATGCTCTACCTTAGCTTTTTTCCTCACAATTATAGCAATCTATGTAGTTAGAAAGACCCAATTTCAATATCCAACACCACCATCAGCTTTCCTTACACCTCAGATTTTCAAAGCATCCATTTCTAATGGAAGTTTCAGTGTTATAAATTTAAAAATAAATTGTATAAGAAACGTAATTTAAACCAAATTAAGGAAGAACTTCTTTGAAACCTTTCATTAAATTTTACTAGCTGAAGTTCAGCGATTCTGGCAAAACTTGAAAATAGAATAAGAATTGAGCCCGACGTTACATGGAGATAAAAATGCTTTATGAGATGAATCTTACAGTGCTCTCTCTACGAACACATTCCCACTTCTTAAAAAAAATCCCTATAATATTCCATTAGCGGTTAGATAGGGGTACAATAGCAGTCCAGTTTGCTATATGCAAAGTCCCTTATTTTCTTTTTATGTATATAATAGAGGTGGGTGACCGACAGCCTGCGTAGCTTGACCGACCCCCTCTACATCAACAGGGTAGATGTCCTGCCATTAGGATGGTGTTCCAGTCAAGGTCACATCTGGTCACTTCTGTTACTGCCGCTTAATGTCTGGAAATATATTTTGTAAATTATTTAAAAAGCGAACGTTCAAGTATACTTGAAGCTTATATAATTGTTGTTTTACAAGTTTTTATTCTTCTTCTGATATTTCCTGGATGTGTGCAAGCTACGTCATTTGTTAAGAAGAACAGATATTTGGCATTTATCATGAACAAATCTATAATTTTTGCTTTTTGTTACCAAATAATTTTTTATTGAGAAATACAATCAAGTAATTATATTCTAAATTAATTTTATATCTCTTTTTTTTTCTATGCATTCATAAAGTTTTACTTAATATTATATCTTCGAAACTTAAACATGAAATACACCCTGGCTAAAAAACTTTTGCTCCTGCTGAATCATCATGAGGAAACATACTTAAGAGTTTGAGGTTCCTTGAAAATTATCTTTATCATCTCCTGATTTAGAATCTTCCCATAATAATAATTATCAATTTCATGATTGCAATCACAAGTAATATGCGTGTAACTACTTTCAATAAAAATGCATTCACAAAACTCATTAATTTAAAATAATTAAAAAAAAAACAACCACTGCGCTGGCAAAAAATCACTAACATCAAATTACTATTCAAGGTACTGCATTATGAAGAAAAGTAGAAAAACATTGAAACTAAAATTTTAAAAGAATATACAGTAATAATAATGTATTATCATTAATTTGTAGGATATATATACTTATATAAGATAAAAAGAGTTATAAAAACAAGGCTGTTGTATAGGACCCCTAGAATATTTACAATTTATGCAATGTCTGGTCATTAGTGAAAATTATTCAATAATCCTACAATGTTACTAAGATTTTATAACAACGATTGTGAACATTTCTATGCTATATTTATTTATGAATATTGTTTTTATCAGTAATAAAAAAAAAACAATGGTGAGGATGACAAATGTTGCAATTTGAAAGTGTATGTCGTTAATTTAGCGTTGCTGTTATGTGCAGAAACCGTTGTATATTGGAAGAAAATTTATTCCTCAAAATATTGATGTTCGATATGCCAGAAAGATAAGAGGGTAATATGGAAACAATGAAAAGCAACTTAATTTTTTAGAGTTAATGGGTAAAGGCGATAGAATGGGCTCTGAAGCAGGCCAAAGCTAGCAATGCACCAAAGAATTAACTGATTATTTGGAATCTAGAAAACTAGAATTACAACAAATTATAAAACTGGTGTTTCAAGCTGTTAGAGAGGTAGGCATATCTTAACATAGTGTTTTTGCTATTATTTGTATAAATAAAAGTAGCTACTTAATAAATGTTAGTGAGCAGCAAGTTTCTTATTAGATATGCAGCTGTACTGGGTAGTAGATAATTTTTTTATATTTGGGACACAAGGATAACGGGAATCTTATTTAAAATAAAACTGTTATGCAACTAAACATCTGAAACTCGTATTTATTTAAAGGAAATGTATACTTAAAGAAAGGAAATTTTATGTAAACTTCAAGGCGAACTAATTCCGTTAATGAGTGTTTAATTAAAAAAAAAAAAAGGAATATTTAAAACGTAAAGTTGATAATTTGTTTGTCTGTAGTTATAAATATCTTATTTTGGGCTCAGAAAAAACACAAAAATGCAATACCTATACAGAGTTCTACTAAAGAAAATAAGAATGAAATAAAATTTGAGACACTATATGTTTTAAAATCGTATCTGCAATAAAATATGAGGGAAAAAATCAAACCATGGATACAGACATAAAACAGACAATTTTAGTTATTTGTGCATTTTATCTGTCTATAATCTAAAAAATATAAAGTTGATTCTAAAAGTACTAACAAAGAAAAGTATATAAATGACTACTTAAATTTCTATTTAATTGAATTTCTATGCACTAATATATTTTTCAGTTTATGTTCTGAAATAGAGCTAATACTAAGCGTACAAGTAGCACAAATTTATTGGTCTCGGTAAAGTGGATCCATTTGCTATCTATCGGCAAAAGAAGAAACTAACTGACAAGTAGTTGGTAAATTGCAGACGTTTTTTCCTTTTTATTCAGCTGATGAGACGGAAAAGTGAATTCAAGTGCTATCTAGCGGGGCAAATGTGAAGCAACTGAAGAATGGTTTTAAATAATTTTATTTTTGCTTTACCACAAAGCCAAAATGCATAATAAACTGCCGAAAAATGTGCGATTTTTTTTTTAATTATTTTTTTCTCTTTTAGACTAAATACGTATTTTCTGTTTTTACTTATTTACTTCTTATTTTTAAGTAAAAAGTTTTAAATGAAGAACCACAGCTATAATTGTAATCTAAGGTAAGGACTTAAGAGAATACTTCTATTAAATTAGGACTTATTAGATTTTAGTGTTATTTATTTATTTTTATTATGTTCTATATAATGTGATTACGAATTAAATATGTTGTAACAATTCAAATTGGAAGAAATTGTTGACCAAATGTACGAAAAAGCAGGTGCGTATATAGAAGGGGCCATCCTCTCTTCAAATTGAACAATATCAGTTTTTTTTTTAAATAAAAGTAGAAAGAAAAGAGAAAAATCATTTACTTTTGAAGCATTTAATAATTCACTTCCTCTCGGCTTTGTATTAAAAAAGAGAAATTCCGATAATGAAGTAAGAGGATGGTGTGAAATTATATTTGTACTGGATCTCTTTTTCCCAATTTTTTTATTTTTATTTTATTAAGAAATTTTTTTAAGGCAATAGTATATAGGGTTAATTTGAACCTGGTTACCTACATCACTTTGTTTTGTAACTTTTTCAGGATATACGATATTTGAAAATGTCTCGCTGAAGAAGTGATGTCATGTTTTCTTTAACACCATTTCACTATAGAAATGCAACATTTACAATTTTTGAAATTGGCTACTTTTTAATTTACTCTATTTTATTTTTATCTATTTATTTTCCGGTGCAGGGACAGCTTGGTCATCAGTGCAACACTCTATTTTATTATTATTAAGTTAAAAGAAGATCAGATTGCCCTTAAGTTCTTTTATTTATCAGTTAATGTATAGAGAATATTAGACAGAAAAAAAGAACTGAAGCTGTTTACACAAGTATTATAACCAGAAATTTATTACGTCAATTTGTACATGTTACATTTATGCGAAAGAAGGTCCTCCTTATCGTAAACTTAGTTTTTTTTTAGAATACGAGGACTGCTGTCAATGAAGCAGTACGAAGGGAGGTGGAAATGAACCTTTGCAACAGTTCTACTGAACTGAATTGGAGATAAGTGAATTAGCCTACTACACAGCTTGTAAGTGCTAGCAACTAAACTGATAAGATAATCGTTAGAGAGAAGTTGAACTAAATGACTTCTCTTGTTTAATAAAATCGCTACATTTCAGCTTACTGCAACGTTTCATTCTTTAGATATTTTGAAGTAGAAGTTGAAAATTTAAATTTATGTTTTTATATTCCCAGATAATTGGTTATTATGACCATTATTACCTTTAGAAACAATTTCAACTGAAACCATCCAATTCTCAGACTTTTTTTTTTGTATTAAGGACTATCGTTTGAAACTCCATAATAAATAACTAAATTTTTAAGTATGCCAATCCTCACTTTTTGATATTTGAACAACCATATCCTTTCTTATAACATTCATAATCCTTTGCACTCTTACACATACGCTGCCATAATCATTAAATTCGATGCCTGCACAAACAACTAAAGAATGTAAGGATACTTAAAATTTTTCCCAAGAACAGTTATTTATTGTTAGATTCTAAAGGACATGCTTCCATCAGACGTGATCAGAGCTAATTTGCTCTCAAAGAGTGGCGTACTTTCTTATTAGTCTTCAAGACAGAATCTACAAATTTTAACAATAGTAATTAGAATTCGCTGCATGTTGCAACAATTTCATGGAATGAGTTACGGCTAGAAAATTGTAAATCTTAGAAGTAAAAGAGAAAACGCTTTCAAAATTCAAAATAATTATTTTATTTATAATATTCTTTTCTTTTTTTTATTCTAGATTTTACAGTTTTATCTAATTTGATTTCTTCTCAGGTGTTTTGAGGTATGACATTCCAAAAAACTGATTTTAACAAATTGGTTTGAAATTGGCCTGTACACGAAGCATAATTCATGAGCGGAAATTTTGACCTTTGAAATTGGTACGTTAATGAGATTTGATATTTCTTTTTTTGGGAAAAAATCAGCCAATCGTTAGTGCCTAATTTTTAAATTGATTTTCCGATTTTTTAGAATTTTTTTCGGACTTTACTCACTGCACCAAACTTTTTTTGAGACATACTTCCACTACAAGTCTGCCTTCAATTATAATAAGTGGGAACATAATAACTCAATAACTCTTCAAAAAGATAGATCGATAATGTCGCAGATCATGCTATTTGCAGGCTGCTAGAATGTTTCAAATTGAAATAGTGCCAAACTGAAGACTTTCAAAAACTGTGAATGGCCTAAAAGTTACTAGCAATTCATCTAATTAAATGTTAACCTTAATGTGAAAAAATTAAATGACATATTTGAGATGTGATGAAATTATTATTTTTGCTATGTAACAAAGATCTTTATTAAGTTACATATTAAGAAAACATATTATTCTGTATTTAGTTAATATTCTAGTGGGAAAAAATTTTAATTTTTTTTACTTATTGTATTTTGATGTTATTTTGTTTATTAATACTTAATCACAAGAAGCGCTTGTCCATCTCCGTACCTATACAGTTTTATTTATAAATTGTTAAATAGCTGAAGATTAAATTATTAAAAACAAAACTCTTCGAACAGACTTCTCACTTACTTGTTTAATAATGTATTTCTTGTATTCTTCTATACCTGTTGATTTGGTCCGAATTTTTTATTAATAATTTAATATTTTTGTCGCCATCTGTTTACTTGCACGATTTTTGTTTCATATTATTTTGATTAAACTCTTGAAACATCAATAAATAAAATAATGTGAAATAGATTTGTTACTATTATTGATTCATTTTAGACAGTATTTGACTACGAAACAAATAAGTGTAATGAGTCCATGCGTTTCTTAAATTTTTAAGATAGAAACGTTTATATAAGAGGAACAAAACAAATTTCAAAACTTGATCATCAGTTTTATCATCTATTCTCTTGATGTAATCCATCATTATACTGAACTGATTTCAAAGAACGGACTCTTTTATTTCAAAGTTATGTAGAAGAAGGAGGCATACATTTGATTGTGATTGTAAGTAATCAATACTTATATAATTATTGGGATATGTTTTCCTTATACCTTTAAATATTTTATGCCGCAAGCTGTGCTGTGTCACCTGAACGACTGTACCCTCACCACTGCCAACTTCGCCGTTCTTGGGGAATGCTGTTTACCTTTACAGAATCATTCTTTACTTTTGAAACAGTTTTATTAATTTTATGGCATTAAAAATATTCCAAAAAACGTTTTAGAAATAAACGGTTAATGAAACAGATAAACGCCTTGCAAGAACTCTCACAATTATATTACTGGAATTACTTTGTTTACTCAGTAGGAAATATGCATGAAGGAAATGCATATATTCTCGAAATTGACAATAAACTACCCAACTTCTTAACCGAGTGGAACCGATCCTATTTTTAGGATGTTATAAGTTACAAAAGATTTACGCAGCTATTACCAATACTATGGCAAATCCTGGACCAACGCCGTTTTCTAGAGTAGTGGAAATAAAAAAAAGAAAAGATATTTTAGTAAGCTTTCAGATATTATAAGAAAACATGTAAAGGGTCATATAGGCCGTAGAAAACATTTAAAAAAAGAAAAACAATGGCTACGAAATTTTTTATCACAGCACATTTTCCTAATTTCTTTTAATGTTTTGCATGAAGGTTGTTGGATTTAACAAAAAATATTTTTAAAACCCAAACATTTACTACCAAAGGGTTGTTAACGACTATTTTGTTCTCGTTTCATAATATGTACAATACGTATGTATGTTTCAAAAACAATGGACAAAGAGGGAGTCCTGGACTAGACTGACAGTCCTATATTTATAACTTACTATTTTACGAAATGGGAAAAATTAGGGATTAGTGCTTACTTTTTAAGTAAATAGGAAACATTAAATAGGTAATTAGCTCAGTGAAAGTGCTTAAGTTCGTTTTTTTAGAGGATGGCAAATAGTAAAATGTTAGTAAGTTCTAAATCTTTCGCTAAATGTTAGAATGTCTAAATTGTTTTAAATGGAAGTATGGTAATATAACACAGAGTTTATTGTTGCAGTTCTATAAGCTATACTCTTTACTATTTAATATTTACTACGCATTTTTTTTTTTTCTATTTTAATTAGCCGCCTGTAGTTGCAAAGTTTGAATAATGGAAGTTTACGAATTGCTTTCTACGTTTGCGCCACTATTAGTTAATGAAAACAAGAGTAATTAGTTAATTATCAAAAATCTTGTAAATAAAATCTTAAATCATGATATTCTTATGAGATAAAGCCAGATAATTATTATCATTAGAACGCAGTACTCGTTGCTGCTTTAATGTATTTTTCTAATATAAGTTAATAATATTGATTATAGATAGCAACAGTTCAAAAATTACAAAAATGTGTAAATTAAGAATGCTTTTGTTAATGTCCTAGGCTAAAACAAATGCACATAAATTTTATTATAATAATTAAAAGCTAGTAATTATATTAGGAGTAAATTCTTTATTTTGTCATCAGTAAATTTATTAAGGTAATGGTATTTTATCAAAAGAAAATTTAATTATAAATAATTACAACAGACTTTTTAAATTTATTTATTATTTATCTTGTAAAGGTTTATTTTCTTATGTTAATATTTGATTATCTTTGTGTGTTTTTTTGCGGGAGTGTCCTGAGGAGTATTGATTCTTTATTGATATAAAAATTTTGCTTTTTATTTTGCCTCTTGGTTGTAAAAGCTCTTATGGCCGTCAATAAATAAATAAAACTGAATGATATCATAAAGTAAGACAATATTTCCCGCACACTTTGCAATAAAAACTCAGAGTATAAATAATATAATGTGAAATATCTTACTGATACAATAATTGCGCTGATATTTCATTTCTTTGTTTGATTTCTTTTTTTTTTTTTCTAAAAAAAGAGTATTATTCTTCTCAATATTTTCCTTTTTTGCATTTATTATATGTATGTTATTATTGTTCCAATTTTATTTCAATTAAATTTTGCAATTTAATTTTAATTCAATGGCAGACTGCGCTTTTTCCTTTGTTTTCTGCGCAATACGCGCTTCTATGCGGATTTTGAAAAACAGACCATTCAGGAAGTTTTTCTCCTTTCTATCGGTCCTAAGCCAGCTGTCATACACACGTCGGGACAATCATCCTTATGCATATATTCATTCGCAGCTCTTTGGACTCTCGATTGACCAACATATAGATTCTTGTCCCGCCCTGAGTTGTTAGTGAGATGTTTAGGCTTTTTACCGACCTCTCCGAGGCAGCTGGTTTCCCCCCCCCCCACCTAGCGCATAATTGTTTAAGCAGGCGCCTCCAACAAAATTGGGTTCATGCCGGAATCATTCTGTTGAGATTGTAAGGCGGAGGAGAAATCACCAAAGCATCCAGATGGATTGTTTTGAATGTCAGATTAGTTTCAGGATGTTTGGTCGGATTAGGTTGACGGTGTAGTAGCTTAGTCTGTTCCCTTTTAAAGATGCTGAGATGCTGCTCGTGTCGTTCAGTACTCAATGAATCTTAGATGGCTTAGGTTCGGTATTGGAGTTTCGTCCTAGACTCGGTCCGTTGCAGTTGTTTGCCTTTAGGGTTATCTATAACGGATATCTTTGGATAGCTTGGGTTCACTCTAAGTTGACGAATAAAAATAATAAATCAAAACTCTTATTTTGAAGGAGTGGAAAAAAGCCGGATGTTTCAAAATAGCAAAACTATTGAATATATCTGTGCAATTACTTCTTCAAAAGATAAAAATCAATGGATCTTATTCTCATAAAAATTCCGTATAAAAACTCTCGCAGCGCTGTCACATTTTAGTAATAATTCTTTTAATTTTAATTCACTGTTTAAAATATGTAATGTTTCCAGCTAATGCTTTGATAGTTCCAAATACTATCATGGTCGTACTTACATAGGCTCTTCTACATCATTTTGCATCAATTTTGACGAAATTTACCATTTTTATTTCTTTGTGGATTTAGAAATCAAATACACAAAGCTTAAAATATCGGAATTAGTTCTATAAAAGCATTAACAAGGCAATATTAATAAACTTACCATTATTTAGAGCAGGTATTAGCGTATTAATGTTGCAAAAATTGTTATTGACAAAGTCTGGGTCGTCAAAATCGAAGGAGATTTCCTCCTCATATTCGGTGTAAGACATTTTAAATGAATCTACAAAAAAAAAAAAAATGAAATTAGTATTCTCTTTACAGATTTAGAGGTTTTTGCAATCAGAATTTATGGAGATTGGATTTATGGTTGTACGAATGTGTTAACTGAAATAAAAAACTAACTGGGTACGTTAATCCCTTTTCACTTATAAATGAAAATCTGTTTTATTTGAAGTCTTCTCCAGGGAAATTCATTTTAAGACCATGATTTAAAAAACTTGTTTTTTTGCGTTTTGGGGAAATCACACTTTCTCAGAAACCCTTTGAATATTGTAAACCTTGAATGAAGACATCTAACTTTTACTGCGTTAAACCAATTAAGATTTAATAAATTGTAGCAAGAAAAAGTTGTCGTTGTAGAAACCTATTATTTTTCTATAAACTTTAATTTTTAATTTTACGAGTTTACACGATATGAGTTGGTTTGGGATCCCGGAAATGGAAAATAAATTTGACCTTTCTGAGAGTTTTTGTTTTTTTTATTTAAAGAGAAGGAGAGATTCATTATTTAAACATTTCTGATGAAGACGAGAACTTAAAGCGATATCTCTGATAAATCATGCAAATTTGAAAGGAGTAGAGAAAGGTATTATATTATTAATCAGATTTGGAAATGATAGCTCATAAACCGAGACTCATTTGGAATGTATTTTATAGCTTCTGTTCGAAATAAATTATTAATAACTAGCACCCAAATGTGAAAGAACAACTTAAGTACAAGCAAACATTGCATCATTTTTGAAGACAATTCTTACTCATTGACTACACAAGTAGATTTGTAACTTTGACAAACAACTTAGTATGCGGATCTCATCAAACTTGAAAAATAAGTTTAGTTTGAAAATGTGGTTAAGTCTGCGAAATAGACTAAATTAAAGATAATGCATCATCTATTTCTGATAGTTTTTATTTAATATTTAAATCCTAATTGGGATAATAATTCCAAAATTTCGTAGCCTTTGTAGCGAAAGATTTAGAACTTACTAACATTTTACTATTTGCCATCCCCTAAAAAAACGAACTTAAGCACTTTCACTGAGCTAATTACCTATTTAATGTTTCCTATTTACTTAAAAAGTAAGCACTAATCCCTAATTATTCCCATTTCGTAAAATAGCCAAGAGGTGAATTTTCAAATGAAAAGACTGCGTAATTCTATAAAGCACATTGAAGAAAGAGCAGATGAACTGTACCAACAACGTTTTGGGAAATTGGACAGAATTAATAAAAGAGAAAAAAAATATTCAAAAATTTTGAATTTTTGCATAAAGGAAAATGTGGAACACCATAAGATAATATGCCGGTGAGTAATTCTCATATTATTAGCATTTAAAAGAAAATTTTAATAAATTTAAATAATATGTGATGGATATGTTTCACTTAAATCGCCAAAATAGAATATCATTTTAATAATTAATTCTGAAGTTATATATCAACAAATTGTAAATCATCATTTTTTTTCAGAGCTTTCAATTTACTTCACAATTTGGCAAAATGGCCATTAGCAGGAATGTTACTAATTGTCTCCGTAGTGATTGCTTTGACAGTGTTCAACTTTGTATCAACAGTAAGTTATCTAACAAAATTTAGTATATTTATGAACTGAAGTACTATTCTCTAACTTCTAGTTTAAAGATTGGATTTTAAGGCTCAAATAGCTCTGTGAGCGGTTATGTTATCATTCTTCTTGAGTTGGTCTAGTTACATAGAATATGGTTATTTCGCCGACCCCTGCATGTCTGTTAGAATACACTTATCTTTTACAAGGCTTAATATTTTCCACCCAATCATTTTGCAATGATTATCTCTTCTGCTCTTGCAGACTAACAAAGAGATTCTAGAAAGCATATGACCGTTACTTTCCCACTGTCACTAGACTTGCAGTGTAAACAGCGGTCTCTCATGGAGTTTGGATTATATGACTTGACCAGTTTGTACTTTTTATGTTGGCTCAATTCTCTAGTCTATATAGCTACATGTTTGAGGGGTAACCATCTGAACACTAACTGTCTTCGTCTCAGAATCAAAATCATAGGAACCGCCCAATGTTTCTTGTGCTAAAGGAATTAACTAGAAACAAATTAGTCCCGGTTAATTAGCCACATTATAAGTTTGGGAATTAGGAAGAAAACAGATCAAGTAAAAGGTAGCTTTCTGATGTTTTGTGCTCTACATTTAGTCCATTGCCTTGGAAAACAGATCACATACCTTAAAAATAACATTAATGATACAAATAATAATATCATATAAATATTGATACTAATATTATAATAATTAGGTATAATAATAATATTCATAAATATATTATTGAATTAAAGTACTTTTAATAAAATTTGAAGGACAAAATAAGGATTGCAACGCAATTGCTTACTACCATTGTGATTTTATTTGTAATCTAGGATGTCGCAACAATTTGTTACATCGGCCAACAAATGCCAGATTTAGTAAGTTTCAATAATCATCTAGTTATCATTAATTTTATGTATTATTTTAACTCGTTGAGTTCACACTAGCTTTCAAAGTGTTTGTGTGTTTTCTTTAAGGAGTTTCTGTGACTATGTTGAAATTTTCTTAAAATCCACCGACTTTTTTTTTGTTTTAATTTATTATAAACTTTACTAAATGAGAGAATTTGTTACTGCTCTGATGTGGTTACGGAAGCTATTTTATGTTTTACTAACCGCACTTGGTACATACATACATTGAACATATCGTGTGAACAGAGAAAAAAATCTTTCAAAACTGTTACTATTATTATGTTAACGAGTTTCGTTGCAATTTTTATTTTAATATTGCCGGCAGATGGAGTAATGTTGGAATTATATTCTATTAACTGGATGCTTTACAGCAAGGAAGTTAATAGGTCTGTCTTGATAATGAAAGAAAATCTAAAGCAACCATTGCAATTAATGGCTGCAGGAATTTCACCAGTTAATCTGGAAATGTTTACCTCTGTAAGTCCATATTTAAATCTATTAAATGTTCAGCGTTTCCTACGTTAACGAAGGCTAACCTTCTTGCATAATTGTACTGCTTCATTTCATCATTAGATATTAGCTGGAACGTTAATCAGCGGATAAATTTATTATAAGTTCAATGTACTCGTACATAGCAAATAAGATAACTTACAGTTAAATACAGTCCCACCGAACTGTCCCGTCCCGTCATTACAGACATTATCAAAGTGGGGAATACACAAATTATTTTGGGAAATACCTAAGCCAGAATATCAAACTTTCTTGTTTATTATTATTACCCTTCATTACCGAGATGTGGGTGAATATTGAATCCATTGGCTTTGTCTGCCCATGTCCAGTTTAACTTTGTAAAAAAGCAATTATGGCAGGAACATACCACTATTATTATGATGAATTTAGTTTCTCCTGTACGTATCACGTATGACTAGCGTTGTAGAGTATTGTTGCGAATAGCACTGCAAACATCAATAATGCAATGTAACATTTTCACTTTTAGATTATGAATGCATCTTACTCCTACTTCAATTTGCTTTGGGCATTTCATAATGAAAATTCCCAATGAATGGCATGATGTATGATGCAGAGAAGGTTGCAGTTTGGGGAGTTCAACTCTGTCTGTATTTTAGAAGAAACTTCTATTCTGGATGTTTTATATTGTGATGAACGAAACTAATCAGCCTTGGAATTCATGAAATCAGAATCAATTCTATAATGAATTAATTAATTCTAAAACTCTTTTACTAATTCCAGTTCCTGCACTTATATATCTTGTACTCTCATACAAACTTCTTGGAATTCATTAAAATATTTTATTGATAGATAACAACCTAAGTTAGTAACAATACTATTTTTTTTATCGCAGGCACTAAAATTCTTAATTTTCTTTCGCACTACATTATATGAATATGCCTTAAATAATTAATAATATTACATTTATAACGGACGAGATTAACTCCAGCTGATAGTAGATTTTTTTCTTCCTTGGAGCTTCTAACAGCTCAATGTCCGGTGATCGACAGTGTTACATTTAACGAGGGAAAACTGACCGGAGGCCGGCAATGCACTGGAAAAATTTCCGGGTGCTAACAACCTCAGATGTTGACGTGCCTTTATAATAAAAAAATATTTATTATTAAAAATTTAATTTCAAATTGAAATATTACCAAACTTAAGACCCAATAACCGTGACTAGTCTAAAACTATTACTAATTTATTTAATTATTTAACTGCACATTAACACTTTTAAAAATTGAATGAAATTTGTGATAAGTATTTAGATTAGATTAGATTAAATTAGGGCGGCCTCAAGGCCTACGCCACTGCGACCCTCTTGGATCTATTGTGGCTCCCCGACTTTAGAGCTCACCCTCCAGACCTGTCCATTAATCAGACTCTTAATTCTGGAGAGTGACTCCTGGGTAAAGCTCTCAGGCCTTGGTTTTTCCTCCCCGAGAAGTAACATCCTTAGCCATACAAGCCCCCCACACTGACACAACACGTGCAGTGTTGTGTCAGGTCCATGCGATGCATGTGTTTTCGGAGCCTGCGTTGGCCAGTTAATAGGCCTACAATTATCCTTATAGCCCCACGGCCTTGACGGATTAATTCTGCAGTCAGCCTCGGCGAATAGCCTCTGATGAACTCCTTCGCCTGTCTCTGTCCAGTGGTGGCGAGCCACCACTCCTGAGACCTACTCTGCGTGATAAGTATTTACTCTTATTGTTAGGGGAGCTAGGAGGCTTGAAATGAAGTCTCTTCGCCGATCCTTTTTTGCTCTAGTGCCGTTGCGCTGGATCAGTTTGTGGATGACTGGTATCAGTGTGAAGACCACAAAGGAGTGTACAACCATTAAAATATATTTGTATTTTATAATAATTAATAAAAATCAATACATTTAAATACAATATAAGGGAGTACCATCCGTGGCCGTTGCCATATAGCATCTCTATATTCCCTCTAACCCACTAACACCAACATGCGCGAGAGAGCGCTTCCCCCTCGCCTTCAGGCGCGGCAGAATTTTTAACTATAAATGAAATTAATAATGAAATAAACTCTGTACACTTATTTAATAATCAAAACCATTTTTGTACTAGTCACCGATTAATAAAACAATGTTAATGTTCTAGTGAAAATAAAATTAATTGTTAATAGTTATTTAGTTTTTAAATATTTAATCACAAGAAGCGCTTATCCATCTCCGCATCTATACTGTTTTATTTATAAATTTTTAAATAGCTGAAGTTTAAATTATTAAGTCTCCAAACAGAGGTCACACTTATTTATTTAATAATTTGTAACATTTATTAGCCGACACCTGTTGTCTTCACGAGTTTTTGTTCTACAACCCCTTTTTTAAGTTCCTTAAAAACATTAATAAATTAAATATTTTGAAATTGACTGTCACTATTATTTATTAATTCCTTTTTGTTATTGTTACAAATTTAGTTAAAATTGTTACAAATCAAATCAGTAATACAAATTATTCGCATTTAAAAATTACATTCATTTAATCAAGTTCAATAAGTTGCAAATGTTCAGTTTATGGTAAATGTGTTCGAAAGTACATTAAGTGCACTTTAGTGATTTAATCAACTTTTTAAAGTGTACGCATGTTTGTTGCCACGATAAAAATTATACTTTAAGTAAATTAAGAAACATAAAAAAGTGATAATTTAGTGTTAAACTTCGAATTTATAATACAAATAAGATTCTAGCAATTGGAATTTTTACTAAATGATCAAGATTGAAAAGTTTCTAAAAGAGAAACCACGATATCTTTTAGTAAAGCCAAACTAATGACATCTCAGAACTCTGTATTTTCCTAATTTTACTATCATCTTTATTTGTATGCTCTTCATATGAGCAGATTTCCAATACATTTAGGGGGAATAGGCTAGCCACTTCTTTGGTATCTTGGCGTCCCTGGATTATTATTATTATTAATTATTGTTATTTTATTATTACATTCTTCGGCACATTTATAATTTTCTGAATGTTCGTCACGTCAAAAGATGCAGCGAACAATTATATCTACTGGTTTTTTATAGTTCATTACTCTTTACATGTCTAGGAATGAGGCCGTACTCTTGGCATAGTTTGTATTTGGTTACAACCATTTTCTTGTACAACCATGGTCTTTATTTTTATAATAAAGTTGCTTTTCTATATTATCTAGTTCTTTAGGATGATGATTGTCACTAAATGTGTAATAAAGCCTTTTTTCCAGCTCACCCTTTATTATTCATAAAGGGTTGGAACGATGGATAAGCTTTGCGGCCACTCTATATGGTTTCTCATCCTTTAATTCTTAAGTATGATTGCCACACTTATTTTCTCTAAAAAAAAATCTAATAAAGATAGCTAAGTCTGGTGATTATGGCGAATATATCTGAGGCAGCACTGAGAAGTGGTCAGAAGAATCTGTTCAAACTGGGCACAATCAACGGATAGGCAAGCCAAAACTCTGACTACCACGCTCTGCTTGTAGCAGCACTTATGGTGGCGAAGTCAAGATCTAGGCAGGCTAGAGTTACATATTCGACATTCAGGTTGTTTTTTCTACAAACGTTTGGTGTGGAGTTTTAGGAAATCAACTAATCAGCCGATACTTCTACACAATATTATTGTGTATTTATTCAAATAATTCTGTGTACCTGAAGTGCATTATTTCTTTTTGTTTTATTTTCTTGTCCATTTGTTTCATTAGAATAAATTAAAAAAAAACTTACTACCTAATCTGGGAACACTATTTCTTAAATATATTTAAATTAAAATAATAATATAATAATTATGGAAAAATTAAAAATGCTGGAGGAAAAATTGAATTCACAAATCGCAAGGATGCTTTTAAAACTTAACTCAAGATGAGCACGGAAGGACGTTGCAACCAGCTTCAAATCACTTTTGTTTATGCTAACCGAACGAGCAATTTAACAAATTTTCTCAAATGTTCGGAGTGGGGGAATGATTGGGGCATTGCTCGTGGTGGGGTTAGAACAAGTGTTACGTATTATTCACCCCTTTGGTTTTTTGTTTAGTTTAGTAATATAATGTTATAATGGAGTTCATCGAGAGATCATACGCAAGAGAAGGTGATGAAGTCGTGAAAACAGTACTCACGAATTACAGTTACCTGTTAGAAGCTGGGGCGTTATTTTTAAATTTGCGACCTAAATGGAGAAGATTTTCATTGTTTCAGATTATACTGTATTTTACTACCATGGTATATTTTATAATTATACTAGCTATAACCACAGTAAGACTTGCAGATGATACAAGTGCCGCATCGCAAAGTGGACATTTTGCAGCTTTGGCAGTTATTGTGATATGCATTTTGATAACTTATACATTAAAAAGAGATAAATTAGTAGATTTAATGACTATAGTTGGAAATGATTACTACCAGTATAGTGATAGTTTTAAATCAGCTAAACTAGAAAAGTGGAAAAAGAATTTACAGAAGATGAAATTAATTGTTATTATCGTAATTCCCATTTATTTCACAGTTGTAATAAGTTTAATTCTGGTAATTGGACCCTGGGTGGATGAATTACAAGGATATAAACCGTAAGATTTTGTTAATGGTGTCTACATGAAAGTGCCAATTCCAATGTGGTTTCCATATCCTATTGAAAATTATACTGTACATCTTCTTACACTTATCACCGAGCTAATTGGTGCCTACGTTCTAAGTACAGCAATTGTTGGTGCAGATTTGGTATTAATCTTTCAAAGCCAGGAGGTGAATTTTCAAATGAGAGTACTGCGTGATTCCTTAACGCATATTGAAGAAAGAGCAGCTGAACTGTATCAACAGCGGTTTAAACAATCAGATTCAGTCAATAAAAATAGTAAAAACTATACTGAAGTTTTAAATTTCTGCATAAAGGAAAACGTGAAACATCATAAAACAATATGTAGGTAAGTGAATTTCATATTTTTGGTGTAGGTAAAATAGATTTTGTGATTATTTCTTCTACGTTTCGTTAGAAGTGGAAAGACTAAGAAAAACCTAATTATTAGTAAGTGGTGCATTATTCCTGTCAAACATTCAAAGTTTTTTTTACCCAAGAAAAGAAGGTAGCATTATACGTAATAGGTCGGTACATGTACTCCCAATACATTATTTCTACATTCTCTTACTATCGAAAAATGTTTTAAGTTTCGAAAATGAGTTTTAATCTGAGGTAGACGTTTTTAAGGAGTACTTTAAAGAAAAAAAATGACAAAATTTTCCTTTTCTATATAGCCTTATGTGAGAAGAAAAAACAAAACTTTTATACGATATTTAAAATGTGAAATTTTCGCTTCAAATCCATCAACCGCGAAGGTGTTGAAAAAGCTGACTTCGGTTTTCGTTAATTTCTGATAAACTCAAAATTTTTATGTTAAAATGTGCTTCAATTCAATTCTACTTTTTAGAGTCGATCATTTTCAGTATCTCTTCAGGAAACTGAGTTTTAGAGGGACTAAGGACGCAATAAGTTAACATGTTCAGCCAATTCCAAAAGTTCTTTTTATTTACAGATCACTGCAGTGCACATTGTTATATTTATTTTACTCGAAGACTTTTTTTAAAATACTTATTGTAATAATACATGTTTGAAATTGCACTCACCTTTTTTCGCCTCTCTTCCAAGCCAAACCGAACAAAACACAAAGTATATTTCAACTTAAGTATTAAATACCTTTTTATTTATTTAATTAGACACAATTGTGATCTCTTTTGATAAGAAATATGTCGGGAAGTGATGTTTAAAAAATTGTTTCATAAGCTACTGTAATGGTAGGTAGGTAACTTCTCACAACCTTGTTGGTCTTTCAATATCCGAATCTAAAGATTTAGTTGTAAAGAAATAATTCCAAGTTTTGAAATCATTCGACAATTGTTTAAATTAGGTACGCTTTATAAGAAATTTAATTTTGCGATATACGTAGATTAAAGTAGTAAAAAGTTGTATTACTTACTCTGAAGGTGCATTTTCCGAATGAAATCAGTATAGAATTTGGGAATTTGCAAGAATGGAAATCCTTAAATTAAAAAAAGAAATAAAGAAATTCCACTGAAGAATGCAATAGCAAATATGAAATAAATGCGAAGTAGGGATATAGTGAAGAAAAATGCGATATATAGAACTGCTCTCCTCTGCTGGACTGAGTGTCGAAGAAGTCAACCACATTCTCAGGAACAACTCTTGTACACAAATAAGCTAAAAGAAAAAACATTGCTCAATAATAATAATAATGCTGAGGGCAAATTACTAAATATGATTCATAGATTGAAACCTTTGAAAAGTAAGGGACATGTATGGAGATTAGTTGGCTCCTAAAGCATTGCAGGTACGATACTGAACCTGCTGCGTATCTTAATTCTGATTTTGAGAAAAGCAACCGAAGCTCCCTAGGGTAATTCCATTTACAAAAAAAAAAAAAAATGGAGTCTAGTCGTCCAATCTTTGTTTTCGACTTTTTCAACATTTTTTGAATTTTTTATGGGCATTCTAATTTAAAAAAATCTGGTGCAGAACACTCACATTTCGTACTCTTTAACAAATTTCTCAGATATGATACATTAATCATGATAAGCCTTCCCCCTCATATACCTAAACTGCTCCAAAACGAAATTAAAAAAAAAAAAAAAATTATCCAAATAAGAGTTGTAGATTCATATAATGTATGTATGAGCTTTTTCCTGCAAATCAGAAAATAAACAAAAAATAGCATTTATCACCTCCTGCTGACTTCCAACTAGGAAATTTTAGCTACTTCTCTACAATAGCTGTTTAAAGGGAATCGTTATTTCCTAAAAATTCCCTTTTTTTTCTTTATTAATGAACTTTCTTCATGTCATGAAATATTTTAATTAAAAGTTATGGAACTAAGTATGTAAGTGCAATTAATAAGCTAAATTTGAAGAAAACAGTTACAGCTATTTTTTAGAAAACCTCCAAAAAAAAAAAATACTTCAGTGAAGTAAGTAGCCTTGCGGTTGCTACTTTACAATCTAGCTTTTTAATGGGATCGAATCGGAATATTAAGTTTCACCTTCCTGCGACTTTTCGTTTTTGAATTATTTTGTTAAATAAGTCGGTTCACTAATAATAATAATCAGTGTTTATTTGAACAGAAAATTATATAATCCATACTAAATAAAAAATACACTTTTCGACAATAGACACGTCCGTCTGCCAAGTTAGTCTTTAAACTTACAGAATATATATAAAATAAAATTGAAAAAGCAACTTAAATTAACTTATAACATAACTCAAACATAAAATGAAACCTAGAGAGAATAATAAAACAATATAATTAATAATAACATAGTTCATCTTCAGAGACATTAGACTGTGATTAAAAATTGCATAATTTTTTGATGTTTCAGAGCATTCCGCTGCCTCTATGCATTGGCAAATTGGCCATTTGGTGGTGTATTGCTAATTTGTTCTGCACTTATTGCTTTGTCCCTTTTTAATTTAGTAGTAGCAGTAAGTTATTTTATTTTTTGTATTGGAGTATCACACATCTATGAATTACGTAATTTGTGTATTAATAGTATGCATTGTGAGTAAAGTGAACTTCAGATCTTGTTCAGATACTTTTTTATTCATCTTAGTTCTTACGAATCCGCATCCATATAGTTTATTTCATTAGACTGTTTCTGTATAAGGGTCCGGGTTAATAGTAAGAAAAAAGAAAAAGTTGAATTCTTTTGAACAAGCGGATCATACGAAGGATAGATTCTATTGATGCAAATCTGTTAGTAAATTTAAATTGTAAAATACTTGAGTAATTTAAATGAATTGTTTTTTTTAAGAATAGTTTAAAATATTTAAAAGAAAATAAATTAATAAAAAAAAAAAAGGAAATATATTATTAAGAAACACATACAATTTACTTTTTATTATTTTAACTGACGAAACATTTTACTTAATTTCTCTCACAAATTTAAGGGAATATTAGACGCTTCGTTTGCAACAAATTTAAGAGTTTTTATTCGAATAATTTTCTCGTGAGAATTCATATTCAGAGGCAGTTCTGAAGCCTTGGGCTTCTTAACAAAGGGTCATTTCTTTGTGATGTTCGGCTCCTCCTCGTCGATTTTCTAAACAATATTAAAAATAATTGTTTCGAACAAAACCTGATTAAAAGTTATTATTAATTTAATTATATTAATTCCTAAAACGAATTTTCCAAGAAATAAATCCAAATAAAAGATAAAGTTCATAGTATATGTAATGCACATACAAAATTTTAGTGAACATCTTAGGATCTATTAACTAAAAAAAAACTCAGAAAGTGAAAAATACATTTAGTAAAGTGTTTCCGGAGGGCTTTGCTAAGTTAAGTCCCCAAGGGAAAACTAAAACTTTTTTTCAAACAATTTTCTGAAAACTACCCTTTTGGCCTCAGAGGACGTTAAAACAATGAAAAACCAGTTAGATCTAGAAATATTAATGTGATGGTAATACTTACCTTACTTAGAATGAATGTGTTGTATTTTATAATTTGGGTTAAAATAATAATTATTTCGCATGAAAACTTTACCGTGGTTATTGCCAACCCCCGGGTTAGGGGTAAGCGAAGCGAGACACAACTAATAATATTGTGAAACTTGTGTATCTTTTGGTGTAAACCGCTTGAAAATTCATCCGTCCGTCTTGTTATCTAATACATTTCACAAAAAAGCAGAACTTAAAAGACTTTTATTTTACTGTTCGTTAATAATCTCTTATTAATTGATCATTAAAGGTAATCTTTGGAACATTAAAGTTATATTTTAAACCTGAACTTTTTACTTAATTTAACAAATAAATTTTGCCAAAAATAAATTAACGTTTGAATAAAATTTCAGGACAAACTAAGGATTGGAACACAATTGTTCTCCTTAATGGTAGTGATATTGGAAACCGTGAACATACTACTAATCTGTTATATCGGCCAACAAATGTTAGCATAACGAAATATACAGTATGCCTAATTATAAAAAAAAAGGGCTTTATAAGCGTCGAAAATCGCTTTTTGTGCTAGTAAATTACAAAAAATAAGATAAAATCCTGGGATTTCATAACTCGACTTAAATTTGAAATCACGTTTAACCTTAAGAAAAATTGTTTTTGTTATTAGTAGAACCTGTGTTGTATATAAATTTTTGTGTACATGTGTTATTCTTGTAACCCCTTTGACTAAATGACAATGAGTAATTAATAGTAATGTATGAGAGCTATCTGTCTTCATATCTGACACCAAATTGGTGATGAAAACCTGAATGATTGAAATGTAAGCATTACTTTACTTTTATTCACTGAGCTAATCCCCATACTTTACTATTGTTATTGAATTTGTTTCTATTGTTTATTTATTAGAAGTACATATATTATTCTTTATTATTTTAATTTGACAGACCTATGGAGTATCTTTGGGATTATATGAAATAAATTGGATGGAATATAGCAGAAAAGTGAATACGTCTATCTTAATAATGAAAGAATATCTAAAAAAGGATATGGTATTAAAGGCAGGAGGAATTTCAGCAGTTAAACTGGAAATGTTTACAGTTGTAAGTAAATTTATTACAAATTTTAATTTATTTGTCCGATCGTTTCTGGCTCAAGGAAGCATTCTAGGTTTTTTTCCTTTCTCTAATATACACACTGCGGATTTACATTTGCTGACGATACTGCAATTCTCTCGTCACACTCCGTTTCTATCCAAGCCCGTAAGAGTATTCAAACTCATTTAAACAATCTCTAAAGGTGGTTTCGGAAGTGGAGAATAAAAATAAATTCAAACAGCCTCAATCTTCCTCCGAATGCTGGAAAAATAAAAGTAATCGCCACACATCGGTTTAAACTTAGATGGCTTGCATCCCATACTATGTACCCTTGCAAAAACTAATCCTTGCCACAATTTGACTCCAAAATGATTCGGAAATGAAGGATAGTAGAGACTTGAAAGAAGTCCTCCCGCCTTATATTTTTATAAATATTAGTAAATATTTCAGTATAATTGTTAATAAGAATTGAGAGTACATATTTTGAACGAATTCAAAAACTCATTAATAAGATATCTACTTAATTTGTACTCCGACATCAATACGTGCTTTGTAACTACAATATCTCCAAAAACTATATCGTGAATGAATTAATGTGAATAACACAGCCTCTTTGCTTTCAGATAATAAACACGGCGTACTCCTACTTTAACCTGCTGCTGGCTTCCTCTCGTGACAAATCTGTCTGAAGACTGAGGAAAAAGCTTTGTGACAACTTTGTACTTGCAGTTTGTTTCGAGTCATTATTCTTGGGCATCAATGATGAAAACGCCTTAAACAATTTTTTCCTTATTTTAAAAAAATTGCTGTCCTCAAATGTTTGGTCTTTGCTTATCCGTATTTTGTATAAGAAGCTACAATATTTTCATTCACCCTATTCACTGAGCTATAGTACATAATCACAAGTATGTCTTCACTCTCCAATCATTTGTAATACATACATATACTTTAACTTTAGTACACTTTAACTATATTTTTTCCTTACCTGTTTGGGTTCCATTGTTTATTTACCCCCCAAAAACGTTAAAAAAAAAGTAGAAGCTAATATCAAGGATTTCCCAAGCTTATAGATAATTGATATTCGTATTTATTCATTGATATTACTTCCATTGCTGCATTGCCTTTTTGTACTTTATAAGTTTTTTAACTAAGGCAAAATCCTGACAGTTAATTAGGAACTCTTTTATCTTTTCTTCTCCATTTAAATTATCTGTACACTCATTGTTTTTATTAACTAAGTGATTATTAACAAGTGTTCTGTCCTTACCGTCCGTGAAACTGTTAGATTGATTTAAATGAAGAAAAAAAAAATCAAGTAAAGCAATTAAGATTTTACAATGATGTGATATTTATTTTAATGTATAATATACTCGGCGAGCACATTTTTGAGGGATTTGCTATTTCGTAGATGATCCATTTTGATAATGTTCGTACCCATAATATATTTGTAACTTATCAGCGTTTTAAAATAGAGGTAATGGTAAAATTTTACCAGATCTGTAATAAGTATTATTTAAAAAAATTCAATGAAGCTTATTTGTTAATATACATTCGCCCGAACAATGATAATAGATATTCTATAATCTGATTTAACTAACCTGTTCAGCCTGCAAAGAAATAGAATTGCAAATCTTATTTGAAAACTTTTCGATAACAAAACAAATCAAAAAAAATCGGAAGAATCACCCGCTAAGCCGGCCGCACGGCTCCAGGCGAACAACTGAATTGCCCCAAAGCATGTCTAATAAACAGGCAATCTGTATTCCCCCAATTTACACCTTATTTACGATAGCTGCGCAGGATCTGTGCGCCACGATTAATAGAGTATTAGTTACTTTATTATTTTATTTATTTATTCTAGAAGCAAAAGTTATGAAACGATCTTTAATTACTTCGCAACTCTCTCTAAGCTGTTGAAAGGTCTGCATTTTATCACTCTTGCTATCTGTTTCTTGAACGAGATGATAAATACAATTCGGTGTGCGTGGATGTAAGACCATCTTACTGAAAAGAATAAAACCCAAATTTTATGTGCCATTTAAATTTATGGTGCAGTTCTCAGCTAAGTAAAATTAAATATTTCGCTAAATACTTTATTCGAAAATAGTGACAAAACTGTATGGAATTTTCCGCAGATGTCTTTTGTCAGTTTTTTGCGAATATCTCTAGATTTACACCCGCTTTAGCATGCTATCTGCTCGTTTAGAAGGCTGCAACTTATGTTAGTTATTTGGTCTGTTATAATTCATTTAGGAGAGTTCAGGAGGAGGGTATTTTGGATTTCCGTCTCATACATGGACGACCCTAAAACAATCATTAAGCTATTATTATTTATGAATAATGTTTACAAGAAGTTTTCATTGGATATTGCAATAATTAGTTTAAACGTTTCTATGCGCAGAAAATACAAACATTTATTTGTGATATCACTTTATTTAGAAGATGAAGATAAAAATATTTCACTTTTCCTTCTGCGGTGGCTATAAAATTCTCATAAAGAAAAAAAACTTCATAAAATCAAATTTAACGACTGGTAACAATAGCAGTCATATGACTTTTGAAAAGAAACTTAAATGTGTTTTGCGAACAACTACAACGCAAATTACTACCTCGTTCTCCAACAATTAGCTAAAGCAAAATACTGCCATTTCTGAAGTGAACTCCACGTTTCATTTCAACTTATATTAAAACTGTCCGGTAGGACAGTTGTATAAGGGTTGTTTCTTATATTTAAATTTATATTGCCTTAACGAATGAATTTAAGAATAGAATTCAAGTTTTAGGAAGTATAAAATGTTTTATTTCAAGCAGAAAGAAAATTTTGAAAACGTGGTTAGGTCCGCATTGCTGATTAATATCATTGATTTTATCCCTCGAAGCACGCATTTTTATTGCATTCCTGACCAGTGTCGGGCTTTCGTCCATCAGAGGTAGATTTCTCAGTTTGGTGTAGGGATTCGGACTTCACTTATGATTCCGTCCCACGCTACACACGACTAGGAATTTGGTTGATGGACGTTATGCGTCTTCTGAAAAATAGGTGATTATTCTATTTTTGGTAGGAATAAAGAATTAATCTCTTAGGCCTTCAATATTTATAAATATATTATAAACTGTAACTTCGCGAGTATTATCTATCTATCTATCGTTCCTATCTAAGCTAAAACAAGAGTGTGCTACAAATATTTGAAATGCGCAGGGCTAGTTGAAGTTTTTCAATATTGAAAAATCCCTAATGATGTTTACAGCATTTTCTTTGCAATAAAACAAAAACCGAACAAAGTTTAATCGGAAATTTCACGTTAATTCTCAAATAATAGTTAAATTTGGTGTTTATGAAGGTTTTTGCTTTATGAGTATTTTAAAAACCACCGTAGAAGAAAACTTTGTGTTAAATAACTTGCTTAGATCAGAGTAATAATTTTATAGTATAAGCTAGAAAATGTTTATCCGCAATAAAATCCATTAATTCATTCTAATTGAATACACATTCGTTAACAGGGCTATTACTTTGTATACTTTAATAATAGAATTTTCGACTTCGTTAAAACTTACTTACCTGCGTATAACGGCTTGTTCATTCAAACCTCAACATTACGATCTTATACTAAACACCTCAGTTAACTTGAATATATCCGCCTTTTGATAACACTCCATTTCTTTTCATTTAACCGGAAGAATACTTGAAACCTATACAATAGCCTTGAACGGTACATGTAACTTATAAGGTAATACTTAGAAAAAAATCTCCATATTACATTGAATGTTTATTTTAGTATCAGAGAAAAGTAAAGAGTATCTACTTTAGTTTGCCTTGTGTTCTAATTTAGTTTTGGATTCACAATGAAAACTCTATAAGTGTAAAAATCACGAATGCGTAATTTTTCGAGAGCATAGAACAAACTAGTTTAGTTCAAATATTCAGAATTTATCCTCTATAATTATTCCATTTGTAGCAATTAACTATTTACTACTTCCACAATTTACAGGTCTTTAATCGCTTATTAATGTATGTCTTTCTGTTGAAATCAGAGTTAAAGTGTGCAGGAAGAGCTTTAAGATTTTATATTTTTTATAAATAAAAGTATTATTTTTGTTTTTTAACAAATGTTTTTCATATATTCAAGCTGTCTTTGGCTAATTTTGATGGCATTCACTGCAAATAAAGGTGACAAAGTTGTAACGAAATTATTTTCATTAAATATTTTGCTTGAAAAATAGAATTCACGTGTATCATTAGCCAAATACATAAACTGACTTGAAATTTCTGGTACCTTGACGACTTTGGATAGCGGAAATTGTTTCTTTTCTACTCCTTCTTTTCTTAAAACTAATCTGTGTCTAAACGACTTCTTTGATGTATTTTTATTGGAAGAAATACTTCCTTCGCAAGATCATTACACTCCCTTGATCGGTGTTCCTACTCACTACTCCAACTAGATTCCAACTTGTGACACATTTAATACACAACTTTTGAAAACTTTAACTTTATAACTTTCCCATATCACATAAACAGGAAAAAATCAAATCCTAGATGTAAGAACTCAGATTTTTTTTGTGTAACATATTAAAATATTTGTCTAAATAAACTTCTTTTGCCTTTGCGTCACCTAAATAAGCCTTTACAGCCATTTTATTCTATAATTCTTTATTAAATTAAAATATAACTTTTTATTGGTTCCTTAGGAAATCAACATTAACGAAAACGTCGTTTTGATGCACGTACAAAAACCTTCAAAAAACATGCTCATGCTACAAAAGCTTGAACCACTTGTTTCTAGAAGTTACATCAAATGCTGCTGGATAGCTTAGTACATGCACTTTTCTTAAAATTACTGGTCTATTCTGTTACCTTTAATTATTTTTGATACAAAGCTTTACATTTATTTAATGTATGTTCTTGGTAAAAAGTTGTTGTAGATTTAAGCTACAATAAATTATATTGTGCCGAAATTATCTTATTAAATTAATCGTGCGCTCTTTGCGGATAACGGGATCTTCTATAATGGCATCTATTTTTTGAAGTACTGAGAACCTTCTAATTCTCATAAGGTAACGTTTGTCGATCCCTCTGCACCTTTATAAAGCTAGGTCAAGTTTAAGCATAACCCCCCCACCACCACCACTCTCGATTTCTTCGGCAAATCTACGGGGGACAGCACTCGTGTCGTTCCGTTATTTAAGATATAACCCCCTGCTGTTATCATTCGTTTCAGTATTTTCTTTAAACTGCCTGTTAATATCAAAGGAACTCATCTTAGAGCTGATACTTCATGTGGCTGGGCTCTTTGATTACCTGAGGCTGGACGGCCATCTTACCACTAGACTTCTGGAAATAAATATCATTTAACAAACGGCCGGTCACTCTTGCAGCCGCAAAATTATCGTATGTTTTGGCCCCAAAAACTTATACCAGTTTTTCTGTTATCTCTTCGAACAATGTTTACTTTTTTTGAATTTTTTATTGGCCCTAAAATGAGGGAAACAGCTAATTCTTACGCTTTTAAACTTGCATTTGCCTGGTTCTGTTGATTGCCTCGGTTTAGTTCAACTTATCCCCACTTGAAAACTTTTAAAGGTATGTTGTCAGCGATCCTCTTCCACTCACAATATTTTATCCCTCTGTTGTTACTAAATAGCTAACAGCTAGAAAATAACTAGTCGTTTACCAACAGTAAATATTACATTTATTTCTGTAATGCTCACGCGCTGACACCACGAAGCGAAGCGTTAGGCGAGGCGCTATGCGCCAGCGGATAAAACCGGAAGTGGCGAAGCAGGTTACAGTAATCGTAAATAGTTCACAAGTAAATTCATGGAAATATATAGAGAGAGAGTAGAGCAGAGGTAGGAATGAGTAACACTTACCCTTGCGGCCGGAAGTGAAGCTCCTGAAGCGCAATGCTAGAGGTATATGGGCGAATGCCAGGAAAGCGGATATGGTAGAGGTATAAGCGTCTCTAAGGAAAGTGGAAATAGTACATGTATACGCGTCTCGAAGGAAAGCGGAAATAGTAACTGTATATACTGGTCTGAGGAAATCGGAAATGGTAACTGTATATGCGTGTCTGTGGGTTAAGCGTAGCGTGAAGAGGGAAATCTCAGGAAAGGGGTAAGGAGTGAACGAACCTTGCACCGGAAGCGGGTCCATGGAGTGGCCCGCTAAGCGTAGAATAATTGGGGTGATGTCCCTTGATGCCAATCGAGTGATGGTACATGTATACCACCAAGGCTCGGCGGAAGCGAAGCGTAGTAGCGTAGAGAGGCGGTAAGAAGCACAGTAAAACCAGCAGGCTCAAAAGCACATACAGCAGACCCAAGCACTGTACAGGACGTTGGTCAGTAGCGGACTCCCTCAATAGATAAGGAAGTGACCATATGGTCTAAGAGAAGGTAGAGGGGGTAGTTGGGTAGCATGAGAATGGCATAGAATAACATAGAAAATAAGTTAAAATATATACAAAGCTTCAGAGAATAAGAATAAGGATTTAAATATACACGAAAAGCTGAAAGTCCAACAAGCGGATGCGTACGTCAGTTCGCGAGCGGGCGATGGGCTGACCAGTGCGAAGTCATAGCCAGCCGACCTGGCCGAATGTCTCCGATCACTTTCCGAACAGTAATATTTCCGAATTTACATTTACCTCTCTTATTAATAAATCTGAGTTCCTAATGCCATAATAACAATCACTTTCCGAACAGTAATATTTCCGAATTTACATTTACCTCTCTTATTAATAAATCTAAGTTCCTAATGCCATAATAACAATTTGATTGATTATTTGCTTTACACCCACAAATGTACAAATAAATTTCTTTTTTCTGTGGTAATCAATATGTTAATATTCTACTGTAAACGAAAGAAATTATCATCTCTTGTTTGTAACATAAGGGAATTTCTTTCAATGCCAAAAGCTTCTAACATGAAGAACGTCGTGAGGACTCAGGTTCTGTGTTTTGAAAATATTTGAAACGCCAAGGGCAAATCACTAAAAAACACATTTTTATATTTCCAGCTGCTTCTAAAGGCTTGAAATTTAAGCTGCCCTTAATTCAAAGTCATGTTCAGGCATTTTAACTTCTTAAAGGTCCAGGAAGTTAAAAAAAAAAAATGATATTACTTGCACCAAACTATTGTATTATAAACTAAAATGCAATAAAATATTCACAGTATTTTCGCAAAAGTATAAGAACATACTTTAATAAAATTAAAATTAAATTAATTGTTTATACTATGTGCTTTATACAAATTCAGATTTTATAATGTCATTTCTGCAGAAAATGACAAAATAACTCAATTAATATTTTAGATATTGTGAAAAGTCAAGTTAATAAATGGTAAACAAAAAAAAAAGTCTAAGTAGACTGTACCTAAGAATTCTGTCTGAACAAAAACTGAAGCTAATAAACAAATGAAATTTATTTCTGTAAATACCTAGGACATTAAATTTAATGACGAATAAATTCTTACAAGTTAGCATAAATTTATAAAAATAACTAATCTTAACTTAAAATTTGTCTAAGAAACCTTGGAGGATATCAAAAATTTCATTAACGATATTTCGTTATGAAATATCATTAAATACTCTGCAAGGACCTTAAGTAAAAACTTATAGCTGATTTCTTGGAGTATATTAATGAATTTCGTTAGCACAAAGTTAACAAATTATAATCTACCAAAACAATCAGTTAATAAAACTAAAAGTATTTCCTAATATTTGTTAAGTATTATTAACTAATTTATTACTATTACCTTGGAGGATATCAATAAGCTTTGTAAAGAAAGTTCTGTACAAAACATAGATTACCTAAAGCATACATCTATATAAAACTAGTACAATTAAATGACTAAGTTTATTTTATCAACATCTTAACCAACTAAAAGGTCCCATTTCAACCAGTTTTATTTGTCAGAAAGAAAGAATACATGAAAATTAGATGGATTTTTTTTCTTCTTTTGCTCTAAAGTAACCGTACAGGAAAGATTCGTACTCAATTATTGCTGTCTTAGTTACAAATCATAATGGTTCGGTGACCGTACATTTCTTTCGTTAATGATTAAAAAACTGATTTTTCCCAAAAAATAATTTTGAAAAGAAGTTTCTGAGCACTAGTTGAATTGATTTAGGATAGTTCCGATGAAATGATCATTTAGTTCTCTACTTCTTACAAAAACAAAATAATAATAACTAATAAAACCTTTTCATCATAAAATAATTGCTTAAAAGTAAAATGAAGATATATTTCTTAAAATCTAATCATATTCTATCTATACTAAATTTAAAGTTTATGATTACCACGAGCTAAGCTATTATTAACCTAACAAATACCTTGGAGGATATCAATATCTTCGAAATTTGTATCATCTTTCTTTCTACTCGCTCTTTATAAAAATATACTGAATAGAAAAAACTAATTTTGTACGCTTAAGAATAACAGAACGCTATTGTTAAAATTTGAAGGATCTTAAATAATGCTTAGCTGAAACAAAATATTAGAAAATAAAACAGAAATCTAAATATAAAAATATTTAAGATCACCCTGTGAATTTATAAAAATCGTTCTGTTAGAATTTACCTTCATTTAGTGTTTGTCTCTTGACTTTTCACGGGGCGTGGTGTATTTAATCCTAAACACAAGAGGAAAAATAATCAGAATTTAAAACTATAATTTTTGTATTGAACTGAAGAACTGCTTAAATAAAACAAATTAAAACTTACTCGAATTCCTAGGTCTAAATTTTGAAAACCTAAACGTAGGTCTAAAATGATGTGGTCTAAATCCTGGTGGAGGCGGTCTTACCATTACTGGGGGAACAAACGGCGGATACGGATGTAGAACAGGTCCCATGACCATTGGACCCATTGGTATCATTCCTGGATGGGGTTCCAACACATGCGGAGGTCTCCTAACATCTGGTAGTTTATTTTTCTGAAAATGTAAAAATATTATTTATGAGGAAAAAATGAGTAATATTAATAATATTCGCAACAAAATTGAATCATTATGCTATCCTGTTGAATAACGAATGTAATAGAAACATACATAACGTTATGTATCATTCCTACATCTTTGCAGTTATGGATGGAATCGGAAAGAAAACATATATTTTATAATTTCTCATATAAATAATTTCAATAAAATCAAAGCCTTGACAGAAGAGAAGACCAGAAATCAAACAGCATCTCAAACAATAATTATCTTTGCGGACCTCACCTCCAACCCATCAAGCACTAGAAACAACATTTAATGAAGGCATTATTCAGTTGAACACTTCAATCTGCTGACTATTTTTGTATACTGAGTTATCTTCTACTACAATCAACGAATTTTTAAAAATTGTATCCTGAATATAATATGTATTTATAATCCAAGCGGATCTATAGTTCTTTTTGGGGCAATTTTTTGGAAATTCAATTTAGGGCATTAAATGTAACCTTTTCATGCATTGTTAACAAGAAGGGTGCAATAAGTATCTAAAATTCCGAGTTTCAGGAAGGGGTTTAACGTAAAATGCAAATTTCCAAAGGAATTATAAAAGTTGCCCTGGATTTTCATTATTGGCTTGGAAATTCCTGTACACAAATATGTATCAATGTTTTATTTGAAAAACAATAAATCAGCTTCCTCAGAACCTCTTCATTATAGGTTTTTTGTAAAGAATGTTTCAATTAAAGATAAAGCTTTTTTAGCTAAAATACCTTAGTATTAAAAAGAAGTATTTTTATTTATTTATTTATTACTGTTTTCAAACAAAAGAAAGATTTGCTATACTCATTAATAATAAATAATACAAACATGGGAATAACGATGATCTCTAGATGATGAGTAGACTGGCTCTCTTGATACTCCGTGCGAACCATGACCTCTATCACTCCTTTCTATGCTCCGCCTACTTTCGTGATGCCCATCTCTATCTTCATCATAACTTCTTCGCTTTCTTTCACGATGTCCATCTCTCTCTTCACCATGACTTCTCTCTAAAAAAAAAAATTAAATTCCGTAAACTTTTTAAGCAACAAATGATTATTTATTTTCATTTCACTCCTTACAAAAGATTAAATGGATCAGATTATTATTATGTGGGTTAGGAACAGATAGGATGGTTTTTACTCGAAAACTCATCTTATGTTTGAGAAATGGGGTTCGTGAGAATAAAGTTTCAGCAATAATACAAAAATCTGTGTGAATCTTTCCCTTTTTGCAATTATTATATTTTTAAAATTTCAAATAGTCTTACAACTAAATTTAAATGGGTAGACTTATTAAATATTCACGTGAGGATTGTAATTACAAAATATTATTGGTATCAAGATTCCCAAATGTCCCAAAAATTAGAGTTTTCTAACTTTTCCGTCTTGAACTTGTACGGTAGTAATAACCCAGTTCTCAGATCCCAAAAATAATTTTTATAGAAAATTTTTTCGAACAAAATGTTACAGATATTTGACGCGATCATTTCCAAAATAAGCTTTGTCCAACCAGTTTTTGGAAAATAAAGAAATTCGGTCATTATTATTTATTCTATATTTTCAAGATTTTATCCAATGATAGTTTTATTACTACGTAGAAGGAATGTTTTGTTGTTGGAAAGATTAATTAATGAATATATTTAGGAAAAGGGATTTTCATTTTTTTTCAGACTGCAGAAATGCAGTTGGCCACGTTAAATTTTACTGAAAGGCCATGGTGCGATTTGTTTGTTAGGTCATTTTAAATGCTTTTGTTCTTGTAAAATCTAGTACGATGATTAGAAAAGAATATTCCGAAATCAGTGATACCAAATCTTTATTACGAAAAATTTTGATCTAACAAGATGTTCCATTACCTCTATTAAAGAACTTTTTCTAAATTATTAAGACTTCTTTTAAACTACAAAAATTCCCTAATTAGGAGTTTCGTCAAAAGTTATTTACCTCTATGTCTAGAAGGAGATCTAGAATTTCTACGTTGTTCATGCTCTCTGACTCTTTCAGAACCAGTTCTTCGATCCCTGCGAATTTTTTATTCGTTTAATTTATTAATTCACAATACACATATGTTAAAGTTGTAATAAAATATACTTTCACCTTCCAGATGAGTGAGATCTTCTTGACCTCTTCCTATATTCATAGTAGGAACTTTCTCTTCTAGGCGAGTGACGGCTAGAAGGTCTAGAAATATTTATGCAATAATTATTTTGAAAGAAGTAAGCTCGTTTTTTTTTTCATTTCATTAATTTAAAGGGTCATGGAGTATTTATAGATTAAAAAGATACATCTCATCTTCGATTTGAATTTAGGTTTTCTTTGAGAAACATTCTTTGATTAGTACATCTAAATTACTTCTAATTTTATTATTAAGATAATGTGAATTTATTTCTTTTTTGTATTTTATTGATCTATCACAATTCAACCAAAAAACAAAACTGAAACGGCGCTACAACTGGGAACCTTCATCACGCACCAGACAATTACAAAAAAAAAAAATCAATTATTATCTAAACAAATACTTCAAATAAAATTGAAAGCTCTTTAAAATAACAGTAGTTTAAGGGGCCTAAAATACTTATTTCTGAAACATTTGAGAAGTGAAAAAATACATCTCCGTGGCAACTGGTTTAAATCGTCCTGTTTTGAAGAGTTTATCATCATCATCTACATCCATCATCACAAATAAACTGTAAAAAGGTACTAGGAATAGAAACTCTAAGGATAAAGTAATTGGTTGGCTTCGAACCCGAGTTCTCAATATAGGAATCCAGTGCACAAATTCCTTTCCTGGTTTGTTAGAATAACTCACTCCTTCTCTCACTATTCTTAATCAATAGCACAACGTTCTTCAGATACAAGCCCACAAATCTAAGAGTGAGATGTAGGCAACTAGGAAGAGTAAATTTAGGGAATAGCAGTGAGCACTAGACACATTGAGTTCATCACAACTGTGAGGTTCGTATTCCAGAATTATTTAATTTTTCAAGATCAACGCCGGACGTCAAAATGACTTGTCTCTGCACCTCCACTTTCACTTCGCCGATCCCATTAAATATGAAGGCGCTAATACGCAAAAAAAAAAAAAAAAAAATTATATATAATTTTAGACAGCAATGGGACATGCAATATACATGTCACCGGTAGGTACGTTTATTTCTTAAAAGTTGCAAGAATTGTTATAATTGGTGCATACATTAAATTCGTATATTTCCCTAAACTATATTTAGGTTTTCGAAAAAATCGTATTTTCCATTCTTCATAAAAAGTTAAAATATTTATTACTTAGCTTTCAAGTACTATATTTCTTTCATTATTTTCTATTTAATTCTGATCAAAAATTTAAATTATATTAATCAGAAATAACATTACATATTTTTTTAAAAAGTTTCAACACAAATTATTAAATCCACATAATTCAGAACATTTTTGTCACTTAGAGAATTGAACCATTAAAATACACGAAAATCTTGTTAAATATGTTTCTAAAGTTTCTGTTGGCAATTTTCTTGAAAACGGTAAATACAAGATAACTAACAATAACTGATTTATAAAACAAAAAATGTACTTTTCAATGAATAAAACTGGTTTTAATAAAACCTTCGTTTAAAAACAATTTCGAAAAAATCATTATTGATGCTTGAGGAACCTAAAATTAAGGAGAACTGAGAATATTTCCTTTTCTATTACTGAATGCATTTCTGAGACAGTTCTTCAGTCTGTAAAACACAAACCGTATTCTTTTCTTTCTGAAATTACATTTTATGGCACTTTAAATTTAGTTCGAACAAGACAAAAATTTCAATAACCAATTTAATTGAATAGATGAAATGAAAAGATACTAAACGAAAAATATAACAATTTTCTGTTACTTGATTATTGTTGCAACTCAAAGAAAAATGACAACAATAAAAAAACCAACCTATGCCTATAATGTGAAGGCGATGGCGAACGGTATCTCTTTCTACTGCTAGATGTACTTCTATGTCGGCTCCTATGTCTATAATCATAATCTGGGCTTCGAGACCTTGATCTTTTCTTTTCTCCCACTAGTACATATCACAAAGTTTGGTTCATATATTTTACAAAAAGCGTTTTTTGTTGTTTTTTAAATTTAAATTCTAATTTTTCATTGATGATCATCATCGCAAAATGTATTCTAAATATTTACCTAACGATTTGTTCGTAGCACTTTGATCTTCACCTGAATTCGAACTTCCACATAACGCAATCCTTGAGAATAATGGTTGTTTACCCTCATCTAAATTAGTTTATAATTGATCAAAAATTAAAAAAAAAAAATGGAAAAAATTAATAATTGATTTATTCTAAATAAAATCTTAAATAATTGGTAGATTCTAATAATACTTGTTTTTTTGAGGCCGTACTATAAAAATTAACTTCTTTTAATTACATTTCAGTAATTTTTGTTTTATTTAAAAATTAATTTCTGTGGTAATAAAAAAAATTCAACAAAACGAAATTGCGGCGGGTGGATACCAGTATGCAAAACATGTTTCTATCTAATTTTAATTTCTATAAAGAAAAAGAAAGGTAAATATTTTATTACGAAAAATAGAGAACAAAAAGTAAACGACAGTAAGAATTGAACTATGAACCCAAAATCCTTGTCTTAGGGCGAGTTTAGGCTTGATTCCTTTGTCTCAAAAATAGATTGTAAACTTGTTATGGAAGAAATTGGAAACTGATCATCGTTGGCTAGCTGGACTTTTTAAAGATACAGATCGCTCTGAAGCTGATAATTTCGTAAATAACCTCTATATCCTACGGAACAAACTTTGTAAGAGTGAGTCAAATGATTAACAAAGTTAGTTAATATTAAAACATGTTTTGCAATTGTCACTTATTCATTAGTTTTCTTTCAAAAGTTACTAAAAAATCTTGATGTGACCAATTAATTAAGTGTGGTCCAATTAATCATATCCTTTTTCAAAACCTTGATACTGCGATGAAAAATGTTCTGGCAATAGCCATATGAAACTAAACAAATAGCATCATCCAGAGCTATACGAAATTATTAAACAAATGAATAAATTGCATAGACGCCACCTTAATATCATCAATATAGAAATGAAGTTAACCATATTTATTTAATGTTTTCAAAGTATCATATTATTCAATCTTCACATGAGAATTACCTAATTCTTAAAATTACTGTTAATACATATAAAAAAAAATTAATGATTTTAAATTTTAAAATAAATTGAACTTTCAGTCTACTTGTTCGTATTCCATTTTGACTATGTAATATTTTATTATCAAAAAAAAGTAATTGTTACAGAAATGTAACACTGGATTTCATAAATTGTAATTAACTTTATTCTTATTTTCTATTAAGCTTGAAATATCCGATTTTTAAAATGTTATGCATCTGTGACATTTGAAAAAGTAATAAATTCTTCATTAATCTCTTCTTTCAATCTTCTTTCTTCATTAAAAATTTCGTATCTTCAGGATTTCAAATTAGCAACTTTTGAAATATTTTATCATAATTACTAAGAATTTAATTTTATATTCAATGCTTGAGTAATTATATTTTGAGTTTAAAATAAACAAATTAAAAATCAAAAAATTTAATTAAAATTCTATTAAAAATCTTGAAAATATTTTGAACTTTACCTTTAAAGAAGGATAACTTTATATAATTGAAATAACAAAGCAAGAATTTTGAAAATAAAAAATTTGCCAAATGAATACTTCATAATTAATATAAGTACCTTCTCTTTTAATAGTAATTTGCAAATTTAAATATTTAATGCTAAAATTAATTATTGTTATCTGCGCAAAATTTACATACCTTCTTTATAATAATATTTCGCTATTTCAGAGATACGCTTCTTACTTCTTGTGTTTTGATTCTTTTTATTCATATTCTTCTTTCTTCTTCTTCTACTTACAAAATTTTAATACTTATTGATAAGCTAAATAAGACTGAAATTTAGTTTAATAGCAAAATATACTCATGAAAATAGATAAATAGTAAAAAACAGTTTTCTTAATTTTTAATGTGAAACTTTCAAAAATTGGCGTCCTATTGCATCTGGTGATAAGAATTAAAAACTCGAAAAAATTATAAATTTCAAAAAACATTTACTATTCACTGTTAATCCAAGTCCATTTCTGCTTCGAAAGTGGACTTGATAACAAAATGTAGAAGCCAAACACGTAAAAGGAGTTTGGTAGATTGTGTACATATTAAATGCATGGGCCCGTAGCGAATTACCTTGGATGTTGTTGAACGGCGAGTAGATTAGTCTAATGAAAAAAGCAAGATCAATATGAGAAAATAATTTCAGAAAATGAGCTGAATAGGATCACGGAATTTGGAGAGACTTATAATTGTATAAAAGCTTTCTAAAAATTATGTTAGAAGTGTGTAAAGAATTTAAAAAAACAAATTAACTAATAAGTAACAAACCTGGCCTCCTAACAGGTGCAATACTTTCTGGATCTATAATTTTTCTGGCAACTTCTTGCTTGGGCAATGATCTCTCAATGCGCACAGTAATTCGTTTCAATTCTTTTATGTCATATTTTATAGTGCCCCCTTCAGGACCTCGCAGGATTGGTAATTCTTTGTTACCATTTTCACTTTTTTCATTCTCATTTCTGAAAAATAATGACCTTAGAATAGTTAAATCAAATTTAAAAATTTATTATTTTATAAATAAAGGAAAAGTGAATTGGCCTGAATAGCAGCTTGGAATATCGCTAAGGTATGACTTGAAAGAAAGATGAAGTATTTCCAAAGTAAGAATAAATTTACATTTTATTCTGAATATAAAAAAAGTTTTAAATAATACAAGATCCGGCAGAAAAACCTACCTCCTTATGCGCCACCATTTTACGCGAATAAACAAGAGCTTGAGTTCTCTATGTATGACATTAATATAATAATAAGCACCTTGCCATTTTATTTGCTATTATGAACTGATGGGTAAGCGTAGTGCTTTTGTCATTTAATTTTCTAAATCAATACTTGGGCAAAAATCATACCAAACTAGTGGAAACAGCATATTTTATTTACCTCAATTCTGTATGTGTTTAATTTCTAATGTGGTGACCCCCAAAATAAAGACTAAGGAAATATGTTTTGGAACCTGTAGCTTTGGGGTTGAACTCCAAATCCTCAAAAATGTTCCGTTCCAAATAACTTTTGCTTTAGGAGATTTGTATCAACAATTGGATCACTCAATTTCCAATTGTTTTCTTTAACCTCCATTACCTTCCACGTAAGGAACAATATGTACTAACAGATTGAAAATAGTTTACCAAAACAATATAAAAGTTAATTCTTTACTTACTCTTTGATATTTAAAATTGTTTTCTTCAATGGTGAGTGATCAGATCCAAAACTTTCATGTTTAGAGTTTACATTCTTTTCATGGGAACTTCTAGTTGGACTAGGAGTGCGTGAAGGCATTTTTTCAAAAAGAGAATTTAAATATCTTGATATGTAATAAAATATTAGCACTTACATCTTGTCTTTTTTTTAATAAAACGATAAAGCACATAATGTTCCTAAAGAATTCATTGCCTTCAACCATAGCGTTGCCGGAACCATTGAGAAAATTATCTTTAAGTTTGAGGTTAACATCATAAGCTGAAGTTCATGAAATTGCAACAACAAAAAATATAATCAGAAAGGTATTTCTCGGAACATTTAATGATTAAATACATTTTTTAAACTGAATATTTAATAATAGCAAAATTCAGAAACATTGATAAAAATTTGTATAATAACAAACAGCTGAATTTAATTTTAAAAAATTATGGCCTACCAGGAAGGTTCTCTAATTACTGTATCTATCTTGGATTGGAGATTGTGATACTATATGAACTTAAGCGAAGAATTGTAAAAAGGTTCACATGGAAAGATTTGCATCTGTTACAAAGATTTGTTCTATTATTTCTTTTTCCAACATCACTTGACCGAATATGTAGACCTATTTTTTGAAAATATATTTAAAAAATAATATATAAATAAAATTTAATTTTAAGCAGGATGGCTGTACGGAAAAGAGACAAACATAACCTAGGATACTTAGAAATTAAAGAAAAATAAAAAAACAAGCAGAGGAAAGACGGCAATAAAAATAGTGATCAGGATGATTCAAGTAAAGTTATATAAGGATCTCGTAAACAATTGCTGTTATTATGTTAGGTAAGAATTTTCTTTCTGTTTTCTTGTTTCCAAAAAGAATTCAATAATAATTGATTATTTTCAGCTTTTATATTTGCTGCACTCCATAGGTATCATGTCTCAACTTATTTGAAAATGATCATCATATTTCCCATTTATCAACTCTAGAAAGAGAACTGACATTTCACAGCATTAATCAGAAGATTTCTAGAACATTATTTGAACCCCCTTGAAGAAGTATAAGTTGCCTTTATTTATATTTTTATTTTTACATGAATATATTTATGTATTTTATATATAATCAATTTCATTGATTTTTCAGAGCTGTGGAACCGCACATTGTATATGTTTTTCAATTAGGTGCTTTTACCATAATGGCTACTTTGATAATGAGATAGAAGTTATTCTTCACGCCACATCTGCATGTATAATTGCTGCAATAGTAGCTTCTCGTATGGTAAATATGTAGCGTTTTCTTTTCTTGATAAAAAGCTCCTTTAGAAGTGTCCTCAATAAAAACCCTATTTTAGAGACTATAAAGGTGTTGAAGGAATGTCTTCTTAGATGTACTATGGTTACCAAACTGTTTTTTCCTGAAGTATTTTAATAAGTGCCACTAATCTATGTAAACGCACTTGACATGTTTTCATGAATCTTTTCAGATGGTTTTTAAAAAAACATAAAATGTGTTTTTTTTAAACAATTGATATCATTTAAGTGGTTTTAGTGATTTTACCGCATTAACTTTTCATTAATATTTCTTAGGATTTATTTGATGTCACTGACCCTTATCACAGGCTGCTTGACATAAATGAGAAATGTAATTTGAGAAAATCTTGTGAGTGATCACCAATTTTTTGTTACATGAGCTTCTTGTGTGTCAAGTTCATTTTCTCTTCAAATTAAAAACAGTTTTGCTGTCGCCTCAATACTTTTAAATTCATAGTAATATGTAGGGATGGGCAATGGAACACTCTGGACATGAATTGTGTGCTTGAATAAGACGTTCAAAACACGATCATTATTGACAGTGATACCACCGGGCAAGATATCGAGAAACTCTGCCCATCTAAATGATTTTACTTCCATGGCTACTTGGCAAAATTTGTGGACGCCAATAGTGATGTAAGATATTCACGCTCATTCTGATAGTCGTTTCCTCACCATTCGGCTTGTTTAAAATCCGGACTTGCAAATATCTAGAAATCCGTCAGGATTATTTTTTACTCATCAGGCTTGAACATTTTACGGCGAAACAGATGGATATTCGTTGGTCCGATTTGAACGATCGATAGTGTAAGTCCCTTAAGAGATGTGGGAAGTAGTGCACTGCTAAACTGGTCAGTTTAAAATACGAGCGCATTTCTCAGCTCGTTGGTAATCATGTCACAATTAATCTTATAATTAGAATTTCTAATTATAGATTGAAACCATTTCAATCTGGGGCAGAAGTTACAATGTACTGGCGGTTGAACTTAAAGCCCGCTTAATGCCAGAAAGTAAATATTTTGCTGAGCATAAGGGCCTCTTCAGCTAACAGATTTACTATTTTTCTGAGGATTATTTGTTGGTTATTTACGTTCGATTTAGGTGACAAACAATTGAATATTGCATATAATTTATCCGCACATTTAAAAATATTTCCTATTGCTTTCGAATTTTCATTTCCAATCAGAGATATAAATCAGTTTGGACTTCAAGTATGTTCTGTTCTATCATTCACTATATTTGCCGACTAAAGTGTACGTCATTAATATAGTTGAAGTCGCATTCTCTATACAAAATATAGGATCACTCTCTTGTGGAGAATTAAAATCAGAAACTGGTTCAAAACAGAATAAAAGTGTATGCTAAAACAGATAAAATAAGCTAGGTTTTTGTATTATTGCTGAAATTTTATTCTCACGAACCCCATTTCTCAAACATAAGGAGTTTTTGAGTTATAACCATCCTATCTCAATATTGATTTTGAATATTGCATATATAATTCATCACAATGGTGTGTTAAGTTGAATAAATTAATCATAAGACTGAATCGCTTCCATGTCATGTTATAATAGTTTTTACATTAAAAGTTAACGTAATGAATACATTCTGTCATGTTTGAGAAATGGGGTTCGTGAGAATAAAATTTCAGCAATAGCACAAAAATCTGTTATATTTTTAAAATTTCAAATAATCTGAAATGAAATGAAACCTTTATTGCTTATAGAGATTACAGATCTCATAGCAAGGGTTAACCTTACTAATTATAGATACAAATTTATTGTAGTTTTATTAGAACAGTAATTTATTAGCAATATATTAAAATTATATATATTAAAATTAAGTAACGAAAAAGTATCTGGTAACATTTAATTAACTAAGGAGAATAATCTGATGAACAAAATTATAAAAAGATATAGAAGGATAAATCATAACTTAAGTCAATCTTAACTAAAAATTATAATCATAACTAATCACACTAAAGATTATAATCATAACTAAAGACAATCAACTGAATGGTTCATTGCAGTAACGAAATTTATCTATTTAAAATAAAATAACAATTGAAAATAATAGGAATTTTCGCTAAGATGGCATCGTTTTATTTTTTTTATCTATTTTTTTATTTGTATTTATTTATTTTTTTAAATTATTATTATTATGGCTACATTATATAGTTTAGAAATGGGTTAGAAATAGTTAAGGTGAGCAAGGAAGTTTCATTGAAGAGCTATTTTTCTAAATTTGAGACATTAGTGACAAAGAGAAAGGATCTTAACTTTCTCATTGACTTGATCATCTATAGTTCGGTACTATTTCGTGAGAGAAATACTTAGTGATGAACTTGTTTCTATAATGATTGAGTACCGGACATGTTAGGAGTAGATTTAAAATGTTGATCTAAATCATCAGTACATATTAGACAAACAGAATCAAGGCAGAATTTGACAGAGTAATTTTGATAATTTAAACGGTTTGTATACTTTCCAGAAAGACTTAGTTGGGAAATAATTCTCAATTTTTTTATATGGAACTTCGCTTTTAAATAGTCTTCACAATCACCTATCACACTATAAGTTCTATCGAGTATATTAAAAGAGCTGGAAATTGCGGCATCCACATTTTTACAAATTAGGTGATTCTCCATTCTCTCCAACAAGTTTTTATGATTGTCTTTGATTATTTCCATGTCTTGTGATACCCAAATGTCCACGGCACCTAGCGTACCTAGATAGTGTCGCAAGTGTTGGAACCAGTTGTAGAACATATCCAATATGGCCAATTAATCGCAAGACTGAATTGCTTCCATGTCATGTTATAATACTTTGTGACCGGCTAGGGGAAAGGGACGGTACCTTTGCGGGCGCCAGATAGCCGACGCTATCAGAAACGATATCAAAACCTAACCAGCCTCAAAAGAAAAATACCCTTAAGGGTGCCTCTGGCGGGATAGCTCACTGGTGAGAGGAGGGAGGGTCCTGGAGACATTCACCCGGGGCGATAGGGAGTAAAATAAAATTATCCTGTGCTTAATGAACCAAAACAAAATACCTTTACTTAAGGAAAAAGTCAATACAAAAAAAAAAAAAATGTATGCTAAATACAAAACGATAATAAAAATATAAAACTTACAGACGATAGATAACCTAAGCAGGCACTGGCCAGGCCGAACGCACGGTAGAGAATGAATTATTTATATATTTTTTTTTAATGTTAGCAAATCGGTCTTGCAGTACAAAGTTCAAATTTATTTTATGTAGCAGCTCCTGCCATCTACGACTATTTTTCGGTTACACCCCCTCTTCTTTGGAGGCGTAGACCTGTCGAGCCGTTGATGCAGTTACCCGTCCGGGTCTGGAGTTTGGAAAACTGGATTTGCCTCTGCAGTTTGCTGGTGCAAGACATCTTCTTCGGGAGGCTCTCCCTTGTAAGGTTTCAATTGGGCGACATGGCATGTTCCTAGCGCCCTTCCTTCCTCTGTCTGTAGCTCATAGCATTGGTTGATACCTTCCTTGACACGAGGAATGGACCATCGAACTTGGGTGCTAGTTTAGCCGAAAACTTGTGCCCAGCTGACGATAGATGATGACTTTTCCGTAGAACTTGATCGCCTACTTGGACTATTTTTCGGTTACAACTTTTTACTTTAAAAGTTAACTTAATGAATACGTTCTGTAGTTTTATCGAGAATTAGTAACGGATATATTGAGTGAGAGATCATAACTTCTTCGCTTTCTTTCACGATGTCCATCTCTCTCTTCACCATTACTTCTCCCTAAAAAAAATTAAATTTCGTTAACTTTTTAAGCAACAAATGATAATTCATTTTACCTCCTTAGAAAAGATTAAATTGGTCAGATTAGTGGGTTAGGAATAGATAGGATGGTTTTTACTCAAAAACTCCTTATGTTTGAGAAATGGGGTTCGTGAGAATAAAGTTTCAGAATAATACAAAAATCTCCTTAACAAAAACTTACAGTTTTAAAAGTTAAGTATAAGGGTTGATTAAACGCCAAAAAGGTACACAAATCAGCTAGTGCCCAACATTTCATTCATGCTTAGTTCATATAAGTAATTTTGCTGCATTAACTTTTCCTTCACATTTTTTAGAATTTATTAGGTGTCACAGACCCTTATGCTGGCCATTTTTATCTACAAAATATTTGTTCAAGTAGCACTGTACATTGACTTTAATATCTATTAATCTATAATAATCAAACTATTAATTACAGGTTAAAAAGAAAACATTATAAAAAAATTATGAGGCTAAAAAATTCAAAAACTTTTTTAAAAAAATGCTTACATCAACATACATCAATGATTTTGTTTATTTTATTTATTTATTTTTTTAAATCGTCTGTTTAAGTTCATTCTTCGATTAAAGTAATTGTTATTTTATGTAGTAGCCAAACGTTTATAATAATAGGTAATAATTATCTGGCTTAGTTTTCTTCAATTACATTCTCCATCTAGATGTTCTTCCCACAATGTTGCATATATGTTATGTAATATAAAATAAATAAGATATGCATACTTTTAGGACAGCTAATTATTCCAGTATTTTACTATAAGTAAAATTAGGGGGACTAAATTAAATTACAATTGAGAAATGAATCATTATTGTTGAATAATCTACTTGTTATTAACTGTGTGTTATTTGTGCTCACGAATATTTCGGTGAGACGAATTCAAGACTGAAATATTCTTTTAAATCCGTGATTCAAATTTAAACAGTAGCCGACTCTAACTTTGTTTTTTTCTACTTCTGCATATATATGTGACATCTCAGAATAAAGGGCAAATTAAAGCTAAATCCGAAGAATAATTCGGAATAGAGTTAAAATAAAGTACCTATTTAAAAACGGATATAATATACATTTTATCATAATTGTAACAAAATAATATTATGAATGAACTGGCCAGCATAAGGGTCTGTGACATCTAATAAATTCTAAAAAATGTGAAGGAAAAGTTAATGCAACAAAATTACTTAAATTATATGAACTAAGCATGAATGAAATGTTGGGTAATAGCTGATTTGTGTACCTTTTGGCGTTTAATCAACCCTTATACTTAACTTTTAAAACTGTAAGTTTTTGTTAAGGAGATTTTTGTACCTTTTGGATAGATTTTCATTTTTGTCTATTTTGCAAAGTTACATATCTGCTTTACAGATTTGTTTAAAATTTGGAATAAGCAATTCTATCATTATAACCTGAAAAGGTGTTAAGTCGGAACCGTAACTACCACTGGAGAGATCTTTATAAAGAATGATTATAGTTGCCATCCTCAATAACAATTTTTTTTGAGAAAGCGTTTTGAATAAAATAGGAAGGTATTTGTACGTAACTAGCAAAATTAAACTGCGATTTCAGTACTTCCTTTTAAGAGGAGTAAGAAAAACAAATGATAGTTCAGAACTTATTGCATCTGATGTATTGGAGCACTCATTATTTATCTTCGTTAGCTTTTAAAACACTTTTATTCAACGTTTCTTTCATGAATTTACGGCGCAAATGATATAAAATAATCAATTGCATTTACGCTGTTAGAACAAGTATCACTGCATAGAGATAAGAATAACAACTACTTTTAGCTTACTGAGCAACCGCAACTAATATAGTGCAAGTTCAAATCTACAATTTATCATGTACCTCTATGTTATTATGTAACGGCAATTGAAAAAATGAAAAAAATTATTTCAATAAAGGGCCAGACTGATCATTTAAGAAATTTACTGAATTCAATAATAAAAGCCATTTAATTATGTTAAATTTCCTGAGCAGTGAAAATGAGTGTTTTTAGGCAATCTAGAGTAACGGATGAGTCTGAAGCGATACCTTGGGTGTTGTTGAACAGCGAGTAGATTACTCTAATGAAAACATAAACAATGGAAAGATAAATATGAGAAAATAATCGCAGAAAATGAGCTGAATGGGATCACAGAATTTGGAGAGACTCATAATTGTATAAAAGCTTAAGAAGAATAGAGAAAATACTTATTTAAAAAAATAAAAATTAAATTAAATCGTATTGCCAAATGAAAGTAGTACCTAGATGCCTTTTGAGTCAATATTTCTTTATTTCATGTCTCAAATGCCTTTCTAAAAATTATTTTAAAAGTGTGTAAAGAATTTAAAAAAACAAATTAACTAATTAATAACAAACCTGGCCTCCTAACGGGTGCAATAGTTTCTGGATCTATAATTTTCCTGGCAACTTCTTGCTTGGGCGACGGGGGAAATGGTCTGTCAATGCGCACAGTAATTCGTTTCAATTCTTTAACGTCATATTTTATAGTGCCCTCTTCAGCACCTAGCTCGATTAGTAATTCTTTGTTACCGTTTTCACTTTTTTCACTCTCATTTCTGAAAAATTATGTCCTTACGTAGTTAAATCAAATTTAACATTTCCTTATCTTATTAATAAAGGAGAAGTAAATTGGCCTAAATAGCAGCTTGGAAAATTGCTATTACGAATGACTTTAAAGAAAGATGAAGTATTTCCAAAGTAAGAATAAATTTATATTTCATTTTGAATATAAAAACATTTTTAAATAACATAAGGTCCGGCAGAAAAACCTACCCCATTATGCGCTATCATTTTAGCGAATAAACAAGAGATTGAGTTCTCAATGTACGATATTATTAATAAGCGCCTAGCCATTTTATTGGCTATTATGAACTGTCTGGGTAAAAATCGTGCTTTGGTCGTTTAATTAAATTTTTAATTTTCTAAATCAATATTTGGCCAAGAATCAGAGTTAACTTTAACTTGCTCTCTTGGATTTATTTACTTAACAATATTTGATCAACCTATGCCTATAATGTGAAGGCGATGGCGAATGGTATCTCTTTCTACTGGTAGATGTACTTCTATGGCAGCTCCTAAGTCTATAATCATAATCTGGGCTTCGATACCTTGTTCTTTTCTTTTCTCCCACTAGAACATATCACAAAGTTTGGTTCATATATTTTACAAAAAGCGTTTTTTTTTTAATTTTTGTATTTAAATTCTAATTGTTTATTAATCATTATAATTATTGCAAAATGTATACTAAATATTTACCTAACGATTCGTTCGTAGCCCTTTGATCTTCACCTGATTTCGCACTTCCACATAACGCAATCCTTGCGAATAATGGTTGCTTACCCTCATCTAAATTAGTTTATAATTGATCAAAAATTAAAACTACAATTGGAAAAAATTAATAATTGATTTATTCAAACATAAAATCTTAAATATTTGGTAGATACTAATAAGCTTGCTTTTTGTGGCCGTACAATAAAAATTGACTTCTTTTAATCAACATTTCAGTAATTTCCAGAAATACAGCCTTCTTCAAATTTTGATCGTTACATGGTCAAAATTGTATCATTATAAATTCAACTTTTCTTCTAACTGCAATAAGAATGCTGTCGAAATGACTTCTTTGGGCAATCTACAGTAATGGATGAGTCTGTAGCGATTTACCTTGGGTGTTGTTGAACAGCGAGTAGATTAGTCTAATGAATGCAGGAAGAATAGTAAGATCAATATGAGAAGTAATGGCAAAATATGAGCTGAATGAGATCATGGAATTTGGAGAGAATCATAATTGTAAAAGAGTTAAGAAGAATAGTGGAAATACTTATTTAAAAAAATAAAAAAATACATTAAATCGTATTCCCAATTAAATGTATTACCTAGATCAGTGATAGCGAACCTATGACATGCGTGTCAGTGCTGACTCGTGAACTCATTTTTGGTGGCACGCATCTACAAACATAAAAAATTTCATAATTCAAATATTTGTCTCTCATAACGGCCAGAGTTGGTTATTAATAATAATATTAATTTAAGTCTTTAAATGTAAATCATTGGTTTCATAATTTTGGTTTTTGTATTTTAAATGGTGTAAAACAAATAACTTCAAAAAATTATAAATATTACTATTTTTTTAGTCTTTACTTTTTTGATGTGTGACACTCCACGAAAATTATATTTCGATTTTTCTAAATTATGACACACCGAGCTCAAAAGTTTCGCCATCACTGATCTAGATGCTTCATCAGTCAGTATTTCTTTATTTCATGTCAAAAATGCCATTATAAACGTTGTGTTAGAAGTGTTTACAGAATTAATAGAGAAAAATTTACTATGACTTCTATTAAAATAGAAAGAAAAAAATGTAACAAACCTGGTCTCCTAACAGGTGCAATAGTTTCTGGATTTGTAACCGTATTCACTTTTTTCACACTCATTTCTGAAAAACAATGACATTACAGTAGTGAAATCAACTTTAAAATTTCATTATCTAGCAGTTTGGAATATCGCTTAACAATGACTTTAAAGAAAGATGAAGTATTTCCAAAGTAAGAATAAATTTATTCTCCCTTGGATTTATTTACCTCAATATTGTGTGTGGTTAATTTCTAATGTGGTGAACCCCAGGAAATATGTTTTCGAACCTGTAGCTTTAGGGCTGATCTCCAAATCCTCAAAAATGTTCTGTTCCAAATAATCTATTTGCTTTAAGAGACTTGTATAAACAATTGTTGAACCAATTGGATGATTCAATGGCCTACTGTTTTCTTTAATCTCCATTACCTTTCACATAAGGAACAATACGTTCCTATAATACGCATTACCTAACACACTTAAAATAGTTTATTACCAAAATATTATAACAGTTAATTCTTTACTTACTCTTTGATATTTAAAATGGTTTTCTTCAATGGTGAGTGATCAGATCCAAAACTTTCATGTTTAGAGTTCATTCTATTCATGGGAACTTCTTGTTGGACTAGGAGGCATTTCTTCAAAAAAATAATTTAATAATCTGCATATATAATAAAATATTAGCACTTACAAATTGTCTTTTTTTTTAATAAAAAAATAAAGCACAATGTTCCATAAGAATACATTGCCTTCAACCTTAGCGTTGCCAGAATCATTGAGAAAGTTACCTTTAAGTTTGAGGTTAATATCATAAGCTGAAGTTTATAATATTGCAACATTAAATAAAAAAATTAGTTAAGGTATTTCTCAGAGCATTTCATGATTATATACATTGTTAAACTGAATATTTAATAATTGCAAAATTTAAAAATATTGATAAAAATTTTTAAAATAATAAACAGCTGAATTTAATTTTAATACATTAAGGTGGACCAAGAAGGTTCCCCTCTGTTAACTGTTTCTATCTTGGATTGTTGATAGTGATACTTTATGAAATTAACCCAGGAATTATAAACATGATAGGAATTTAAAGATTTGCCACGTGTTACAATGATTTATTCTATTGTTTCTTTTTCTACCATCATTTGACCGAATATGTAGGCCTATTTATTGAAAATTATTGTTTTAAAAAAATAATATTTTGCATAAATAAAATTTAATTTTAAGCAGGATGGCTGTAAGGAAAAGAGACAAACATAATCTAGGACACTTAGAAATTAAAGAAAATTCTAGAAACAAGCAGAGGAAAGACTGTAATAAGAATAGTGATCAGGATGATTCAAGAAAAGTTATAAAAGGAACTCGTAAACAATTGCTGTTATTATGCTTAGGTAAGATTTTTTGTTTTGTTTTCTATTGCTGTTGACAATTAGAATTCTTTAATAATTGATTATTTTCAGCTTTTATATTTGCTGCACTCCATAGGTATCATGTCTCAACTTTATTTGAAAATGATCGTCATTTTTCACATTTATCAACTCTAGAAAGAGAAATGACATTTCGCAGCGAAATGGTATGTGTCCATTTGAAATCCTAATTTATTTCATTTGTCTACTGCCAGAAATAGTCATTAAAACATTTTTTCTAGGGAATGTATTATTCATATTACAAAAGAATTGTTGAAGCATCCACTTTTATAAATGGATTTCAAGATATCATCCATGATAATTTGACAGAGTTTCCCTCTCAAATAAATACGTTGGAACGTTTTAACCTATTCCCTGAGGTCTGAAATGTAAATTATTATTATTTGGCATATTTGAATCGAAAGTAAATTGAATTAATGGAGTTCTTTATTTTAGGTTTTTCTTGGTGGAGCATACAGGATATTCAATTGGTTATGTGATAAATTTGGATATTTGGGTAAGCAGTGTTGGGAAATAGAAAGAGGACATGGTCTAAGTCCAGTTCTCAGTTGCGAGGGTATCCGGCAGCCAGAATATTTCTATGTAGAAGCAGTTTGGTTGTGTGCTGGCTTAACTGCTAGTGTAATATTTCTTTATGGATATATGTTAAGGTTATACATCATGAAAATTTAATGTATTATATGGTTTACAATTTGCTTCTCCACATAATCATTACTGGAGATATTCATCTATTTCTTCTTTCTTTTAAATGCTTTCTTTTACCAGTGGAAGCACTTTGACCGTCATAAATTTGATCGAATTTTTACCGGTTGTAGCGAGTTATGAGTTCTCTTGAGTTCTAAAAAAGTGGTTTTGGGAAAAATATGGTGGCGTATGAACAAAATATTTCAAATAGATTTTGGAAAAAACAAAAAGAAAGAATTGGATGTATAAGTTATGGATAAAAAATACCTTCAATATCTTTACGAGCTGGGTTTCCCTTCTTTTTTGAGCTTTGGTCTAAAGATACGTTTTTGAAAATAATTTTGTTAGCAAGTATGAGAAGACTTAGTTTTAGCTCATTTCTACCGTTATGATACACAGTGTCACCTGTTGACAATTAACTGACTCGCTAAAATTGAACAAAAAGTCGAATGGCCTTCAGGGTTTGTTTTTTCTTTGATGTTCACTAAAACTATGCCAGTTATTATACAGTTAAAATATTTTGTGATATTATAAAAATGTAGTGAATTTCACTGAAAGTTTTGCGATAAATTAAAAAAAATTAATCCCTCAACTCAAAATGTTTATTTTTCACTGTGTTCTTCTCCTATATAGCTAACCCTCCTTTGCCACAATGCTTATTATAATTATAAAGGATTCCATAATTATTAAATTTTGGGTTAATCGATAAGATTGCGTAGTTGCTCCCTTATTTCAAGTTAAAGTGTAACATTGCAAAGTCCCGATTTCTTAAATAGAATAGATAATTTATTCCATAATAAAAGAGCAAATATTTTTGAATACACCTTCCTTATTAATCTCATTGTTAACAACACCATAATATAATCAGAATTTTAATATAGAGTTCAAGATTGTCGGATTGATTGAGATTTTATGTTTTAATATTTCAGTGATTCTTTGTTTGGTGGATTAATATCCGTTTTAAGTTTCTTCTACAATCATGGTGAAGTATGTATTTAATTTATTTGTGTTTCTGATTTATTATTAGAATTTAGTTCTATATTCTTTATTCGATTTCTAGTGTACTAGAGTGCAGTGGACGCCACCTCTGCGAGAAAGTTTCGCGTATCCATTTTGCCTCTTACAGATGTACTGTGTAACTTGGTGTATACAGACGAATTCTTTAACGAACATCACTGCTCTAAAATGTGCGCGAACTAATATACAGGTAATAAACGCGTGCTTTAATTTATTTAAAAGTTTCGCCTACAATATTCTGCAATATTATTCTACAATTCTGTTAATTTCTTAAGCGAGTTAAGTTCTTATTGCTTAGAGTAATTGCAAACCATTTTGTGTTGAATTATGAATCCCACAGAGCTGGATTTAATTCTAGGCTTTATTGATGTATCTTCTTATCTAAACTTAATACCTAAAGTGCAATATGGCGTATTTGATGTGGTTTGTTTGGTGGTCTCGGCCTTGAAGTATTAGTGGAATAATGTATTACTAGTAGACTGAAAACTTCAGATTGGTAGAATGGCTTAAGAATATGATTATGGCAAACAAACTTTACGAAAGGTTTAATGGTGCGAATATAGTAGTAGTAGTATTAAAGATAATTTAAGTTATTAGACTCTTGTTAAATATTATTTTAGAATTACCTCCTGGAACACAGATTCTGGAATAAAAATTATTACATATAAACTTAGAGCAAATCATTTTAATAGAGTCGAGAATTACCCGCGGCATGAATCAGTGATTCTAACAAGGCTAAGGATTGGTCATACACGTTTGACACATGGGTACCTCCTCATTGCCGAAAGAAGGCCGAGGTGCCCCCAATGTCGAGAAAGGCTGACAGTGTCACACGTGTTGGAAGGGTGTCAGGCACTGCGAACCCAGAGAGAAACAGCAGGCCTGCCACATGGCAAGCGTGCGATTCTTCAACAGGGTTCTCCTTACATCAGGAGGCTATTTACATATCTAAAACTTATTAATTTATATTTTAAAATTTAGGTGAGTAATTAGGTTAGTTCAATTGTTTTAAAGGAGAAAGGAATATCGAGTACTTTCCCCTATTGTGAATGCTTAGGATGTGTGTATTATATTAAGGTGAGAATGTATTTATTGGCGAGAAAGTCGTATGTATGTTTAGGTTAGGTTTTTTATGCTGGGGTTGAAAGAATTTTTCGAGTATTTCAACGCCATTAGGTTAATATTATTTAGTTCTAGTTTATTTTAGGATGTGCAGGAATATTAGTTCGAAGTACTGCACATCCAACTACTAGTAAAGTAAAAAGCCTTCTCGTATTAAGTATAAAATAAAGCCAAGCAAACAGTAAATGTAGAAGTTATAAGGACCCAGTAATACTTTTGGTTTTGCCTAAAATGAATATAATAGCGTACAATTAGGGAAGGGATTAGCTATGAGGTTAGCATACTGGACTCCCACGCGGAGGTCCCGGGTTCGAATCCAGCAGCTGACCCTTAGATTTTCTCTTCCTAGGAGCTTCTTACAGCTCACTGTCCGGTGATGGACAGTGTTGTCTGTAACGAGAGAACACTGTCCGGAGGCCGGCAGTGCACTGGAAAAAGCTCCGGGCGCTAATAACCTCAGATGTTGATGCGCCAAAAAAAAAAAAAAAAAAAAGCGTACAATTTTAATTAATTCAGAGATAGATATTTATTATAAAAGTTAGTTGATTTAAGGGATGACACAATCATATTCCGCACTCCCCCTCGTCGACAAGGTCGAAGAGGGGATGGGTGGAGACATTCTTGCAGACCCAGGCTCCACTCTACCTTGTTAAGCAAGGTGTAGTGTTTGGAAGCTATGGGCCTGCACGTATCATCCCAGCTCGTGTGGTATATGGAAAGAGGAAGAACCTTGATAGTGGGCGCTAATGACAAAAGAAGTCGATGCGCCGGGGGGGAGGGAATTCGTTTTAACCAGTTAAGTGTGGAGTTAAGTTTTAAAAAAAACCCGAAGTGTGAGGAATTAAAATCAGGCAATGACGTGTATAAACGTCGAACGCTGGACAAAACAACCAAAAGTTTACATCATCGTAATAGTCACTACAAGCACTTTTTCGGCAATTTCTGGGCTTGGGATTACAGTGCATTCTGTGCATTTCAAACTCTTGCACCGCTTCACTACGTATTGCTCTAGTTAACTAGGGACGCAAGAGCTTTTACAAGGAAGAAAAGGGCTTTGTATTCTGAGCAAAATGAAATCATGCTCGTACTGAGGTCTGAACCTCTATCTAAAGTATTAAAGTCAAGTTCTGGACCGGTAGGTCCATTTCTTTTCAGAAAGGCAACGTTGGAGGAGAGTCTGTAATTCGGTTCTTATCTCCATCACCTTCTTTAGTTTCGACTTTAGACAATGCTATGAATGTGTGGCAGAAACATTCGATGAATGCGATTTTTAACTGGGTATTCTCATTCTTTTAAATCTTGTGCTCGAACTATTCACCTAAGCGCCAATAGCAGATTATATAGCAGAATGAAGTATACAACAGCTTTTCTCTTAAGTGGAGTTGTGCTCTTAGCTTAGGCCACAACCATAGTTGTGCGTAAACGAAAAAAATGTTTACTTGAGCGGGAGGAAAGAATGAACGATGGTTCTATTTCTATGAAATTATGACTACAGAACAGCTCATTGTAATCCTCTTTCACCGTATGTTTTCTTCGCTAATCCCTACTCCGATTTTTACAATTTAATTTCTAGAGCCATCTTAAGCAAAATTTTGACCGTCTACACCAGACGAAGATCCGTCGTTATGAAACACATTTTCATGAAAATTGATATAAGAACACATATAATTAATATTTAAGAAGGGACATCTCTCACTTAATCGAAAATAATGAACAATGACTTCCCAATTTAGCGCGCACATTTCATTTTATTACAACCTCATCAGTAAATAAGTAATCTTTAATAATATTTTTAATTTTTACTTCTTTAAATTTAATAAATATTGGACATTGCAATTAAAAGGTAGCTTTTTTTCTATTTGATTAATTTTTAAATTAATAATTTTATTTTAGATTGGATCAATTGCTGTTTTAACTTCGCTGTGTTTGACAATGTGGCAATTTTCTCAGTTCTTATTTGCAACTCAAATTATTGCAATATTAATAATGTTTATGTTTGGCTTTATAAATAGAACGTCAACATTAATAATTTTAATTGGGCAAATGGTAATATATAAGAATTATATCACTTTTTTTGAAGTAATTTATAGTTTAGAATGATTACAAAATACGCTTGCAATATTTGCATTACAGTTAGCGGTGATTCAAACATTATTTTTCATGTTTGGAAATGAATTGCTGTTGTCTTCAGTATTAACTTGCCTACTAATCGCCTCGCTGATTTCAATATTATTCCTATATCCTGTAATATCAGCTAAACCGGACTCTTTTGCCAGAACTTCTGTATCAACATTTGCTGCAGTGATAGTAGCCATTATTTTAAAAACTCGGGCGCTTACCACCAACGATGATGTTAGTATTTAACTTCTTTTTTGTTTTGTTTTTCTTTCTAAATATAAATTTGTCTTTCTTTTAATTTTACTTTTAATGTTTCTCCTTTTTTTTTCACAGGCGCACATTGTAAACATTTTGAGATCAAAATTTTCATCTTTCAGAGATTTTCATACACTTTTATATACTTGTTCCGAAGAATTCGACTTTATTGGCTGGCAGAGTATAGTAGAATTAACAAGGACATGTCTTCTGCCTTTAGTCATAATTCTGTTAATTTTACTGTTTCTACGATGGCTTATTAGCCCGATAAAATATAGGTTTAATTTTTTCTTACATTATAATTACATAGAATACATTTTTTTCTATATGGCATTGCAAAATCAGGATAATAATGAAAAATTAAAAATCATGTTAAATTTATAATTAATTACTTATTGGAAATTTATAATTTGTAACCTATCTGGTAATTGGTTGGTACCAAAAGAGGTAGGAGTTACAAAAACGTTTTACTTCAGTGTCTTTTAGAAATTGCGTTACCAAATTTTACGAAGTTATAAGTCTGAAATCATGAGAAATCAAAAGGTATTTAAATAATTCTGATTATTATACAAGTTAGCAATTACTCGTATATCTCTACCTTGCAATCCTAATTTATTCAAAATCTCCATTAGCTAGTCATGTATGTAGTACCATCCGGAATGCCTTCTTAGAAGCAAATAAATCTATGTTGACGTCGCATCACTGGTCCAATCTTGGATACTAAACAGTGCATCACGAACTATGTGTTGCTTAAATTCTTTTCGCATTTATAGAAGATTTTCATAATTAGCTTCAAAACATGACTCATAAAGTTTATTGACCTGCGGTCTTTGCATTTTGCCACCCGGGGCTTTCTTTAGTAAAGAAATAAAGATTGACCTCACGCAGTCCACCGGCATTGTTAAGTAGTGCGACAAAAATAAAAAACAAAAAAAAACAGGTAAATAAGTCAACCAATGCATTCGTCTGAAAGCTCCTCCAATACCTCGATAAGAATACCTTGAGAATCGGTAGCTTTTTTAGCTGAATTTAAAGCGTGTTCCACTTCACTTCTCGGAACATCTAGTTTGTCTTTGGAACGTATGTTTGGTTCGAACTGTGCTTCATTCGTTGAGTTTTTGTTCACTTGTTAAAACTTTAATATTATTATCAATCAGAAAGACACGTGTCTTTTTTCCTGAACAACTCCTATTTCATCTTCTCACAAATGAATTCGCATTTTCTTTAACTGTCAGAAAAGCATAATGAGAAGATTAGAACATTATTTGAACCTTCTTGAAGAAGTGCAAGTTGCCTTTATTTATATTTATATTTTTATTTTTACATGAATTTTTTTTTTTTTTTTTTTATAGGGGCGGTCCCCGAGCGCTAGCTCATACCCGATTTTTACATGAATATATTTATGTATTTTATATATATATAAAATCAATTTTATTTATTTTTCAGAGCTGTGGAACCGCACATTGTATATAATGTTCTTCAATTAGGGGCTTTTACCATAATGGCTACTTTGATAATGAGATTGAAGTTATTCTTCACGCCACATCTTTGTATAATTGCTGCAATAGTAGCTTCTCGTAAGGTAAATATTTAGCGTTTTCTTTTCTTGATAAAAAGCTCCTTCAGAAGTGACCTCAATAAAAACTCTTATCTTAGAAACGACAGAGGTGTTGAAGAAATGGCTTCTGAGGTGTACTCGTACTATGGTTACCAAACTACTTTTTCCTGAAGTATTTTAATAAGTGCCACAAACCTATGTAATCGCACTTCACGTGTTTTCATGAATCTTATCAGAAGATTTTAAAAAAATTAAAAAAACATAAAATTTTAAACCATTGATATCATTTAAGTGGCTTTAGTGATTTTACCGCATTAACTTTTCATTAATATTTCTTAGGATTTATTAGATGTTACTGACCCTTATACTCTTATTACAGACTGCTAGCTATAATATGAGAAATGTAATTTGAGAAAATCTTGTTAGTGATCACCCATTTTTTGTTACATAAGCTTCTTGTGTGTCAAGTTAATTTTCTCTTCAAATTAAAAACAGTTTTGCTATCACCTCATTAACTTTAAAAGTCATAGTAATATGTAGGGATGGGCAATGGAACACTCTGGACATGAATTGTGTACTTGAATAAGACGTTCAAAACGCTATCATTATTGACACTACTACCATCGGGCAAGATATCGAAAAACTCTGTCCATCCAAGTGATGGCTACTTGGCAAAACTTGTGGACTAACGCCATGAGTGATGTAAGATATTCACACTCATTCTAACTGATAGTCGTTCCCTCCCCATACGGATTGATTAAAACCCGGACTTGCGTATATCTAGAAATCCGTCTGGATTATTTTTCACTCATCAGGCTTGAACATTGTACGGTGAAACAGATGGATATTCGTTGGTCCGATTAGAACGATCGATAGTGTAAGGTCTCCTTAAGAGATGTGGGAAGTCGCGCACTGCTATAAGATCAGTTTAAAATACGAGCACGTTGGTAGTCATGTCACAATTAATCTTATAATTAGGATTTCTAATTATAGATTGAAACCAGTTCAATCTGGGGCAAAAGTTACAATGTACTGGCGGTTGAACTTAAAGTCCGCTTAATGCCAGAAAGTAAATATTTTGCTGAGCATAAGGGCCTCTTCAGCTAACAGATTTACTATTTTTCTGAGGATTATTTGTCGCTTAGTTTCGTTCGCCTTAGGTGACAAACATTAATAAATAATGCATATAATTTTATTTGTCGTAAGGCGCTTTTTTAAAAATATTTCTTGTTGTTTTCGATTTGATTAACAAATATACTTGTGGATAGGAAGTTACATAGTTAAGATCAAATATCCTAGGAAGGAATAAGCTTTGAAGTTGGCTGTATGGTGAAAAGCCAATGCCAGAAAAAAAAAAAGAAAAAAAAATAGAAATGCCTATTTTTTAAAAGGGCTCACATTATCCGAGAGGGAAAAAAGTATGTAAATTTGTTTTGATAGATATTCTTTGCACTTTTGCAAGTTGTCAAAAAACAAAACATTAACAGTGACATGTAATGTTACGTTACGTCACCTTTTTTACCAAATCACTTTCCCATAAAACTTTTTCAGTGTTGAAAAAAAATCCATTTGAAGGAACTTTTCATCACAACTACGAACATATCCTAAAATTGATAGAGTCCTTTACCTAAATATTTTTACTATGTTTCAGTATTTTCATATGATACCTGGAAAATTTCATTATCCGCTTCTGATTGTACTGATGGGCTGTATGCACATTTCTGGAGTAATGAATATTTTGGCAGAGCACAGAATATTAGGTGTTAATTTGTATATTTTAAAGCGAAATTTCTTTTATTATCTCCTACTTTAAAATAAAAACAATAATAATAATTCGCTTCCAGGAGAATTTAGCGATGTAGGTTTAGAAGAATTATTGGAATGGATATCCGAGAAAACCCCAAAAGACGCAGTATTTGCAGGACCTATGTCAGTAACAGCTGCAATTTTGTTATCAAGTAAACGGCCGATTGTCAATCATCCACATTATGAGGATGCTCGTTTAAGGTTTTCATATTATATAATTTTTAGAAAAATATAATTTGTTTAGCCCGAATGTAATTCAGTAAATAAGTAAACAACTAGAACTACATTTATTATTTAAAAAAAAATATTTTCAGGGAAAGAACAAAAAAAGTTTACAGTGTTTACAGTAGGAAGCCACCAGAAGAAGTATTTAAGACACTATCTTCTCTTGGTATTGATTATTTAGTTCTACTTCAAGGGTGGTGTTACAGTAGCAATAACAGGTAAACATCAAATAATTATCATATAATGCTGGAGAAACATCAACACTGAAAGAAAAAACAAAGAATGCGGTATTTTTTTTATATTCTTAGTCTTAGTATATTCTTAAACTTGGAGGAGGAAAGTAAATTAGCCATTTGTGGGGCTTCGTGCTTGAGGTTTTTTTTTTCTGGGAGATTTTGGTCTTAGAATAGGACAAAATGTTAGAAAACAAGATTTTTTTTTAGGATAGTTTCTTCTTTCATCGTTTTAAAGGTGGCGACTTAAGCTCAGCAATTCTTGTAAGACTGACAATAAAACTTGGTTCATTCTTCTCGATATTAACTGCTTCGCTGCAAGTTCATGTTTTCTCGAGTTTTCTGCGAGTTCATGATAAGCGATAACAGAATAGCAGTTTATCAGAAACTTATACAGCTAAAAAAGTACAGTCGTGTATATTGATGATTAAATATTTTAAGACTTTCCAACTGTAATATACAATATGTTAAAGCTTATAGTGTTAACTTCCACACTTACTTAATTTTTACTCACTTCTTTAGGGCTTCTCGATTCAAGGATTTTGTCAGCACGTATAGAATTTGTGTAATTTTAAGAATTTCTTAAAAGTTATTTTCAAGAAACCTGTTAAACTTTTATAATAAATTATAAAAATGTAATTCCTTTTTTTAAAAAAATTGTTTTAGGTCTCTTAAATTTACCAGGAAAAAAAAGACCAGACTTTATTTAGAGAATTGACTTTTAATGGAGGATATTTTTTCAGAATTGGTTGTCGAATGATTGATTTATGGGATGTTGAAGATGGAGAAAATCGGAATCGTCCACCAACTTGTCCCCAATTACTTATGGGTCAATTTCCATTTCATTTGGCGTTCACTAATCCAGAATACGCAGTGCTCAAACTTCAACCACCCTACATTGAGCTCAAAGGCTTTAATAAATATTGATCTCCAATTAGCTTTGTAATGGTTGATTTGTATTTTCCTTTTTTCTCCGATAATTTATTATTGTGTCATATTTATTTTAATAATTGAAATATTCAAAATTTAAATTTTAGTAATTGAAGTAAATTATTTGAACACCAAGTAGAAATTTGCATCAAAACATTAAAATGCAACCTCGCCCATCAATTTCGAAATTTGAGGAACTTCTGTTTTTATCGCCCTCAATAAATGTATAAATGCGTAACGTCGAGGTGTATATGTTACATATCCTATCCTTCGTATTCGTGTTTTTTTTAATTCAGTGACCCAGATTTTAATAACCTCACCATTTACTTGGATCTGCTCTTAAAGTATTACACATGATAAATACAAACCCATAATGTAAACAACAGTAACAGGCAGAACTTAGGGTATCAGGAAAATGCATTATTTTTACTTACTAGGTTCATTAAATATGATGACGACTTTTGTGGAAGAAAGGCTTGAGACCCTGCCTTCTTATAGGCCATCTTACTTAGTTACTTGTGTATTGTGTCAATTTGAGTCTAGAGGGTGTCAATTACTCGCGTTTTTAAAATAATTTATATCATTTTTTCTTGCAATCAACTGTAATTCTCTTTCCGGCAATTTTTATTTAGTTTTTTTTTAGCAACTTCATTTTACTAATAAAGTTCATTATGACAATAAATGAGAAGGGAATCATTATATCTAGAGCTCATAGAAATTTGTTGAGAACTTTCTCTATTATTAAGTTTTCTTAATAACAGTAACTCTTAAGAGTTTTTTATTTTGCAAAATTGAACCACATGAATTAAGTCAAAATAAATAATTTTACAGTGTTCTGGTGCAAATATGCTACTATTGTAGGATTGCTATAATTTCATCAAATTTGAAAAGTTACCACCATTATAATGTAATATTTATTGAAAAGCTGCCATGTATGATAACTAATGTGAATTGTTTAATATTTCGTAGCTTCTCTCACTAAAATGAATTATAATCAATTTTTTGAACAAATTTGGTTACTAAATGTTCATAAAATGAAGTAAAACGTTATATTTTAGTATTCTTTTTTTTTTCTCAAATATTCTAGAAAAGCATTTAGAAATCCTGGTTTTAATGTATTATTATGATTTTATTATTCATGATAACTGTTCAAGTTTTTTTTAAAAGGAAAGATCTGACAATACTAAAAAAATTTAAAACAGGATTAAATATATATCTCACTGGAATATACATACTGAATAGCCTGGGCTTCCTCTAGCATTCGCCCCCGTATTTTACGGTTGGTAGCTTTCGAACGGGAATCGATTCTCGGGACATGAATATAAATACAAATTTCTTCCGCTTTCTGAACACCGTCCAGCAAGTTGTATATACGGTTCACAACATTAGTTATAAATGAAGAAGATAATAAAGTGTGCGATGGGATCCCCGATTTCACCTGCATAGCAGACTATCGAAGACCTTTAAAAAATAATGAGGAAATTCCTGTGATGTTTGAAGTTTTAAGAAAGCAGTTTAAGAACATTAGTTCTGTAAGTTAGGATCATCTTGAAACAAATAAAAATATCTAACTTTTTAATGATTTTTTCTGGTTGTTCTTTTAGTAGGCTAGAAGTTGATGACTAAATATGAACATTAAAAAAATAAATTTTTAGAGGTTGCTTTAAAAGAAGTTTGCACGTTTATTACAACCCTGAGTATTTCCATTAAACGTCTGAGCTGTAAAAACCTGTACCTAGAGTATTGGTACTCGAAACTTAGGGCAGCAATAAATTTTCTAATTTGATAATGCTTCGTTACAAGAAGCCCTGTTTGCACTTCGCACAAGTAGTCGTAGCATTTTGAATGTAAACAAAATGTATTCAAAACACAAGGAGAAAGAACATTACATTTCTAATAAGTGTAGTAAACGCCATTTAACAAGGTATTTTTAACAGATCATAGTTAAATTCCAAATGTTGTCAAATTTAAATTCAGTTCTGGATGTTACAAACTCAGTCATGCTTTTTCTCAAGGTATAGTTCATGAGACTGGAAAAATTTCCAATTATGACAATAGACTTAATTAAAGAAATTGTTTTCTTCAGAGCCATATTTTATGTCAATAGTAATGAAAAGATCTGTCTAGTGAAAATAGATATTAATATTTTCGCATTTTTAAGTTGAAGATGCATTTAATGAAAATTAGATAAAAAGTTCGTTTAACTTGTTGATAATACATGTTTTAGCATTTATGTGCAATCTGTACCTCTTTCTTATGATTTGGAAAAAGTTAGAAACTTTTTATTTAATTATTGGTCACTTGGAATAAATGCAGATCGTATTAAAAGAAAATTAGGTGTCCCCCTCACATCTTTTTGTTGTATTGCTTTCAAATTATAACTATCGATTTCTACTTCTAAATCCTTAAGATGGCTATCCTGATAGTTTTCGCTCTGAAGAAAGAATGGTGAAGAAGGGAAGTTTATAGCTTTATTGCTATCGTTGGGAATTAATGTGAATTATTCATTGGAGAAGTATGCCGTGTGAGATTATTACTCTCCAGCTTGGCCAGTGTGGCAATCAGGGTAAGTTTCAATATCGTTAATACTAGTAAAGTATGATTTCAGTGTTTAAATGCCCACTTAAGCTTATTGCTTACAACTGACAAAAAACTTTTAGATGGGTAAGTTTATCAAGCGTTCTTTCTTTACATTTGCAAAAACTTAAACTATTACCTAATTTCAAAAATTTCTTGTACTTTTCTATAGCCTTTATTAAATGTCGGAATTGAAAGTTTAGTGGGTTCATTTCAAAAATTTCTTTTACTTATCTATAGCCTTTATAAAATGGAATTAAATTTTAGTGGGTTTCGAATTTTGGAAGAAGCTTTGTGCTGAACATGGAATTAATCCTGAAGGAGTTTTGGAACAGTTTGCTACCGAAGGTACAGATCGTAAAGATGTCTTTTTTTATCAGGTTAGATCATCATTTAAATTTCAACATCGTTAATTAAAAAAATGAAATAAACGTGCAAAAAACGTTTTCAGGAGAAAAGGGAAGTTGACTTTTTGAATATCAGTCGATGTTCATAATATTCATCCCTTATGTAGTGGTATAGCATGAGCAGTATACTGCATGGGAGAAGCAGAACTTTTTCCCATTAAAAACTTGTTTTTTATTTACTCTGATATATCCTGGTGAAATGTATATTTGGTTGTTTTTTTTTATAGGCAGATGATGAGCATTACATTCCGAGAGCTGTTTTGCTCGACCTAGAGCCTAGAGTTATTCAGTCCATAAAAAATTCTCAATATGCGAAGGTAAAGTTGGTTCAGCTGTTAATTAATCTTTTTTTTTTTAATCTTTTATTGAAGTTCACAACTGCAATAACTGTTGCAACAAGCAATTGCGATATAAGATATCAGTATCGGGAATATAATCGAGAAGGCACCCTCTGGGGTCACTCCATTAACGTGAATTTACTATACTGCTTTTATGATGATAATAGATGGCTGGGCCATCTTCTCTTCAATCTCCTTTCTCCTTGGAGGATTTCCTGGTAATGTGAAAAAATGTGTTAGAGGGGTTAGGTTGAGCTGCGGTAGAAGAATGAAATTTTAAGAAACGAGTTTTAGCAAGGTCTTTAACGAAAGGGATTTTGAGATCATTATAGATGGTGAGGTTAGAAACAAAGAATGGAATGTTAAGTAGATTTCGTAGTATTTTTGACTGTAAAGTCAGGATGCGTAGAGAGTTGGAACGTTTAGTCGATCCCCGTATGACCAAATAGGTCACAGTAAGAGAAGGTATAAGAGGCTTTTGTTCTGTAGGGTGTTTGTCAAGTGGTCTGGCAAGAAGTTTGTAGCGTTGATTAGTTTCTTGTCTTTTCAGTCTAGTATAGAGATTCCATGTCAACCGTTTGTCTAGGTACATCCAAGGTAGCGTACTTTGTACACAGTTAGTGTAGGAGTTTGGTTCAAGAAGATTGGAGGTCTTAGAGTAAATACTATATATTTTGATTTCGTAACGTTAGTTTTAATTCGCTATTCGTTAAGCCAGTCCTGTAAGAGGTTAATGTACGTTTGAAGAGCCCGTGATAAAAGGATCGGAATGAGTAAAATCATCAGCAAAGGTGGAAAGGATGGTATTTTGATGATTGATGAATTATATTTAGTTCTGACGCTAAAGGATAAAGTCTTTTAAGAAGTAGCTTTTCCAGGATTTTGGAAAGAACTGGTAGTAAGCAGATTGTCGGTAGCAAGTTACACTAGTGATGGGTTACCTCGGTTTCGGTATTATTTTGATGATTGGTAATTTACATAGAGTAGGAAAGTGCGTCGTTCTAAGGACAGAGTTGTAAAGGAATGTGGGGAATAGTGTAGCTTTTCTTGGAATTTCGTACATTACGTCTGCAAGTGTAAAGGGTTTAGGAGGTAAGCTGAGTTGGCGGGGGATATCCAGTCTAACGTCTGTGGCGTGTCACTGGTCTAGTTTTCGATGTGAAGTGAGAAGATATTTGAAAGTTAGGTTGCAAATAAGTTGGCTTACTCTTCGTCGGACTTGGTCAAAGAGCTATTATCCTGACGAAGTGGAGATGATATCTGCCTATACTTCAATATTCTTCTAGTAAAGGTCCAGAGAGATTTATTTTCAGCTTATTGTCAGTTGTCCAGTGAAGTCGGCGTACCTGTCATTGTAATATTTCTGTAACTCTATTTTTAGTTGTCTGGTTAGCCTGTTCAAAATTCGTTTTCTGATGGGTACCTGTGGTTTTGCCATTGGTTTCTAGCTCGTCTTTTGGCCGTGATTAGCGTGCGGATATGAAGTGGTAGATTGTGAGTTAGTAGAGTAGTTGTAGAAGATCGTATGTAGTACTCTTCAATATAATCATATGAAATTTATATAAATGCAATACTTAGCAAAATTATTTAGTAGGTTATTCTAATTTTATGAACAGGATTGTTAGGAAAATCAATTTCAGTTCAGTTCGTTAACAGTATAGATATGTACGGAATCCTTAGAAAAAGATGTGATAATTAAATCATTTAGTGAATAATTAAGTCTTGAAATGCTTTCAGACTTCCAAAAACATTTAGTTTCTGTCTTCTTTTCGTGGAAGGTTCTTTTCTTGTAATCCAGTTCTACATGACTAATTTAAGATGGCATAAGCTCTTATTTAACTCTCCTGACAGTTTTAATTACAAACTGGCATTTTATTCGTGCAATAAAAAAAAATCTCTGGGTTTTTGTGAGTTCCACTTTGGTTCAACATCTCATTATTCCTGTCAAACTATTGAGTGAACATTTTTGAAAAAGTAATGGTAGTTTCAATCGAAATACTTTTAATCATTTTGAAAGCAAATGTTGTTATAAGAGTTTTTATTGTTGTAATCATCGAATTCTTAACTTTTCACAAACCTGAGATCGTGTTTATCAAAACATTCTCAAGGAAGATGGTACGACCTTATTCATCTAATACTAGAAATATCTCAGTTAATTGCTAGTATGATTCAGCGAATTCCCTCTTATCACTTTCTTGTGATTGCGAATGCGATTATGTTATCGGCACATGATCAAAATATATAGGATTATGAATGTTATGGATATTTTTAGCCATCTTGTCTAAATATTAAAATATAACATATAAGGTAATACAATTGAATTGAGATATTAACAACTGCCTTGCGATCAATAAATTACATCAATGTATAATTTATTTTGGTAATTAATAGTGCTTCATTTCCCTGCAGCTATATAACCCGGAAAATATTTATCTATCAAAAGATGGAGGAGGTGCAGGTAATAATTGGGCTTCCGGTTATTCGCAAGGAGAAAAACTTCAAGAAGAAGTATTTGATATTATAGAGAGAGAAGCAGAAAATAGTGATAGTTTAGAGGTAAAATTAACAATATATTTAAAATAAAATATATACACTTGAAGAATGAGTAACAGAATTATCTATAAAATAGGGTTTCGTGCTGTGCCATTCTATAGCAGGAGGCACTGGATCTGGAATGGGTTCTTACATCTTGGATCGCTTAGCGGATAAATTCCCCAAGAAGATTATCCAGACGTACAGTGTTTTCCCCAATCAGGACGAAATAAGGTAGCATTTTGGTTGAGTATTTGCAACTTGTATTATAAATTATCAAAAAAGTAGCTATTTATGCTGACAACTATTTATTTATTTTAGTGATGTAGTTGTGCAACCATACAACTCAGTGTTAACTTTAAAAAGACTAACAAAAGCTGCAGACTGTGTAGTTGTGTTGGATAATACTGCCCTAAACAGAATTGCAACTGATAGATTGCATATCCAGCAACCTACATTTTCTCAAATCAACTCACTAGTGTCAACTATTATGTCAGTCAGTACTGCTACTCTCAGGTCGTTTAATTTTGTTTTTTATGTTATAATTTTAATTTTTATGAGCAACATTACTGATTTCATCCTATGTTATTTTAGATATCCCTCGTACATGAATAACGACTTAATTGGTTTGATTGCCCCATTGATACCGACACCGAAACTTCATTTTCTTATGACTGGATATACACCATTAACTGGTGATCATGAGGTACTTCCTACATTAATTTATTTTGTTAAAATATGTTGCTGATTAAGAGAAGCCAAATACTTGGGACAGAAAAGGATTATTGGTATGTGCTTCTATTTAGCGAACCCAAGGAAAATCTAAGATCATCTAAGATCTTGATACATAAACATATACATGTACTGACATCTAAATACCATAAACTAATCGGTAAGTAAGTGTACTCAAGTGTTACAATAGATCTTTCAGATAGCAATGGATTTTAATCCTTAAGTCCTTATATATTCTACATACAAGCTCGGAAACTACTGATCTGCCTTTAATGTCCATTTAGTACTGAATATATATTAATTATGCAGCCAAAACACAGTGCGAGTTTGGATAGAAACCATTGTACAATAATTTTTTTTAAAGTGTAATGTGTTTTAAGTGATTTTGATGTTTTTTGTGTCTCATAAAATTTGCATAAAAATCTAATTTTTGTCTAAAGTTATTCCTTTTTTTGTTACTAATCACTTAAGTTATTTTTAATAAATTCGTTGCCATAAGCTTAACTGACATTTTATTGGCTATTAACTAAAACAAAATGTAATTAAGAAAAGAAATAATGGTGATAAAAACTATTTTGAAAGCCCTTTTGATTAAAAAATCCCTTTGAAAGTAATAGTAGAGCTCGCAGATTTAAAAACCTTCAGTTTGTTTTCTTCAATTATGACAAGTTTCGGATTTTCGCTCATCTTCAGGAGTTGACCCATCATTTTTTGTAGATAATTTACTGTAGAAGTTCTGTTAATTTACTAGAGCTTCTTCAAGTTTTGTAAGGGGAGTCAAATTTTCTTCTCAATATGATAAATCGACAACCCACATCGGGAGTTAAAGGATGAAAAACTGAAACTTTTTAGAAATAAAGGAAACAAGAGATCTGTAACTGATAAAAATATTTATCTTCATGTTATACTCAGAGTACATTGTAATTCCTAATCACACTCATAACATATAATTTTTAAGACGATGATTCATCAAGTTCACTCAATACTTACCTTAATACTATTTTAAGACTAAAAAATTTTTTGTTTTCTTTCTATAGGAAACCTCTGTTCGTAAGACATCTGTTTTAGATGTAATGAGACGACTACTACAACCCAAGAACATGATGGTTTCAACGGAATTAGATCGCCATGGACAGCATTGTTATATGTCAATTCTAAATATTATACAGGTAGGTCTTAATGCGAGGAAAGTGTGAAAAATATTCTTCGTTTGGCTAAAAAACAAAACAAAAATAGGTAACAAGATTTTAATAAGAACTTACAGTTAACATTTTTTTTTAAACATATATATCGTGAACGTTAAATACCCTCAAAGAATAATCTGATACGAATGAGAAATCACCCATGCAGTATCACTGTTGATGAATTCTTTCCACGAGAAGCAAGGTAAAGTGTGTGAATGAAGAGATAGAACACTCAGTTTATTGCCTGCAGGTCCAGGCTTTACATAGGTGTTAGAATACATCTAGCTTAATGTGATGTCTTGCAACTGTGTGGGGCCAGGCATTGGGAGTTAGTGTACTGTACAAAGTTTCTCTAGAGCTTGGGACGTTTGTTCTGTTTAATAAGTTGCAGTTCACTGATGTATTGATTATCACTTAGAAGTGATAGAGCTAAAAATCCACCATGTATCCAAGGCTGTCCTAAAGACACAGACATTTCTGATTAAATTTAGGTGCTCCAATCTCTTGAAGATTTTTGATTCCTTAATTTGAAAAAGCAATCTACTTTCATAAACGTGCACAATTTATCGAGGAATTGTTCGCCTTCTTCAAGTTACCTAGGCGACGTTTATGCAGTATACTGTTAAATAACATTTTGGTACGTAACTGGAATAGTTTTCGTAGCCTTACTTTTTTGTGATAATTTCATGCAAAACCGGGCGTGAAACTTGAGGTAATTAAGTCAGAAAGTTCGGATAGGGAATTTCTACTTTTTTACACGTTTATCATAGATTAACGTCATCTTTTTCTCCGTGAATGTTTCTTTTCTCTATTTTTAAGCTTACTACAAAATCCTTGAGCGATTTCTTTATCAACAAAATTGTTTTCATTACTGCAAATTTCTGCCGCCTTTGTTTTTATTTTAAAAAATAATAATAATAATACACTTCTTGCACGCATCTTACAACTGGTGGAAGTTTTCCACTACAGTTACCATAAACCGAGCTACTTGAGTTTAAATTACATTTGAGTAAAAGAAAAACTATAAAATGCTCAAGAATCAATTTAAATGCTCTTTTCGTTTTTCTTAACTTTTATTACATTTTCCACAAATCTATTTGTGACTAATTGTAAGTTGTAAATGAAGTACTTTTTTGTTTTGTTTTAATAATATTAGGGAGAAGTAGATGTCACACAAGTACACAAATCCCTCCAAAGAATCCGGGAGAGGAAACTGGTTCAGTTTATTCCGTGGGGTCCTGCCAGCATACAAGTAGCATTATCACGTAAATCACCATACGTTCCTACTGCTCACAGAGTTTCAGGACTGATGTTAGCCAATAATACTAATATTGTATCGGTGGGTAAATAAGCTGGTTTAATATCAACATATTATTGCCAGAATTATTGTTATTAATTTCTTTCTTTTTTAGCTGTTTAATCAAGTGTTATCTCAGTATGATAAACTGCGTAAAAGAGAAGCTTTCCTGGAACAGTTCCGCAAACAGGCAATGTTTCAAGATAGCCTTGAGGAACTTGATGTTTCCAGAGAAGTTATAGAAAATTTGGTTTCAGAATATTATGCAGCCACAAAACCGGATTATTTATCCTGGAAAACTGGCGTAAGTAAGTCTTAACTAATGTTCAGTAACAGAACTTTTTAACAGAATTTTCTTCTGTATTCTTGATGGATTCCTCCTTGACGTTTGTCTATTAGAAGACCCGCCAAGAGTACTAATAAAATTCTAATTTAGAATTAGGTTAAAAAAAAAAAAAGATATCTTTATTAATCTACGGCTTCACTCCGTACCGCAGGGTCATCTTTGTAAATGTAGATCATAAAGGAGTGGTCCAAGCATTAGAAAAAAACCTGTACTGCAAATAAACCGAATTTTCCTGAAGAAAAAATTATAAAAGTTATAATTCTATTTTTAAGACTTTTTCTGCTAGAAGTCTTTCTACCCCCTAAAAATGTCTTATCTAAATATGGTTCTACAAATTTCGGCAAAATCTGTGGAGCCATTTAAGGAAATCTCTTTGAACATGGAACTTTGACTATCATTTAATCCTTAATATTATGCTGGTGATAAGGAAGTATACATTGCACTAATATAGCACTCACTTCCAAAACTGCTCTATAATAAAGTAGCCTATGAAAACAAATCAATTGTTAGTTATGGACCTCATGCATGCAATGCCTTTGATATAGCCAAAATGTAAAAACATTTTCGAGAAAACTCAAGACTGAAAAATCAGTCTAATAAGAATAAGGACTATTTTCTATCAGTTGAGCTGTTAACCAATGTTAGTTTACAGATATTTATCATATATTTGGTGTTTTTTCACATACAAACTGATTAGTAAAAAACCACTTTTTCCGCGCTCAGATAACCTACTAACATTAATTTACTTTAAAAACTCAAAATCGTAAATTTGACATGATAGCAACACTCTTATTTTTTGAAAAGAAGTAAAAAGTAATTTATGTACATAGCACCATTGCAAATAATTCTAACTTCTGGATTTCTCGCAATAACAAATAAAACCCTACATGTAAAAGAAGGAATGGACCTAAATGCAATGGTATGCAAAATATTCTTTAGTTTAATTATTTTCTTCTTGTAATTATTCATCCAAGGTCCATCTTAGGAGGTATGTACATTCATTTCTTTAACCTATCAACTAAAATAGTGCTTCACTTTCAGTATTTTATGTTATACAAAACAGGCTATGTAATAAGTAATCCATTGAAAATTCCAAGTGATAATAATAATAATAATAATTTTTTGGCTATAATGGACAGTATTGAGTAGACTACTAAACTCAGAGTCTTGTTTCTATAATAATTTCTCGATTGCTGTTGACTAACTGAAAAAACGTCCTTGTTTAGTCTACACACAATTAAAATTTATACTTTTAATTAAATTACAATAAACCTTTGGCACATCAACAGCTGAGGTTATTAGCGCTCGGAGCTTTTTTCAGTGCACTGCCGGCCTCCGGACAGTGTTCTCTCGTTACAGACAACACTGTCCATCACCGGACAGTGAGCTGTAAGAAGCTCCTAGAAAGAGAAAATCTAAGGGTTAGCAGCTGGATTCGAACCCGGGACCTCCGCGTGGGAATCGAGTACGCTAACCACATAGCTAATCCCTCCCCTCCTTTGGCCTATTGTAATATTTTATAAAAACAAATCTACCTAGATTGATAAATTATCAATTAACCTAAAATTCAATAACACGTGATTTTAGACTGCAGATGAAGCAGCTGCCGAAGGTGATCTGTAGTGAAAGAAGTCAAGATTGAATTTGATTCATGCCTCGAGATATTTCGCCATATTTTGGTTTAATTTATGTGAAAAAATAATGTTGGTGCCAAATGATTTTAGCTGACAGGCTTTTACTATTATTATTATTATTGTTTTGTGTGAATGTGGGTCTTAATTTGATGCACTTGTCCACTTTTCTTTTTTCTTTTTTTTTACAAAACTGCACAATTTTTGTTGAGTAAAAAAAAAGTGTGTGAGTGAAAATAATGTACCAAATATCTATATTACTTAAAGTTTGCATAAGTTGTGTACCATTACTATAATTGATCACCCACCAAAGTAGACAAGCCAGCCAGCATACGGCTAGAGAAATTTAAAAATCATATTGGCTTACAATTTAATCATTGTTACTCCAACTGTTTATAATATTCATTGGTTTTATGCTAAATACATTTTTCTATTACTAACAACTATAGTGTGAACTAAGGCTGTGAATTTATCTCATTTGAATTTTAGTATTACTTTGAGTTTACATTACTAAGTTTTTTTTAATGTGATGTCTAAAAAATAATTTGAGAATTTGAACCATCGAGTTTTAACTAATAAAAATAAAGAATCTTTAAAAATTTAGGTTCTTAACTGATTTAATACTCCTAAAAACATAGCAACTTCAAATTGAGTTAATCATTTTTAAATAGGCATACTTAGCGAGGAATGATTATTGCCTTCGTTAAAGGATAAGTACTTTTAGGTAAATGAAATTTGGACATTCAAGAAAGCTAAAGCTACTTACAAAACATTTATGATTAGTGTGTTGTAAGAAAAATTCAGGCCATATTATGTCTTATATCATTGATATTGATTTAATTCAACACTCATGTTCTAATCAAAAGAATACTGTTCAAAATAAAGTAATTTGTGGAACAAAGGACTTTAATTACTCCCAAAATTTTAACATGATTGTATCTCTCTCGACTGCATGGTTACTTTTTTTTTATACCTCCTAAGTTGTGGTATATGATTTTTTTCTTACAGATGTGGAAGTAAAATTCTGTATTCAAATCTGATAAATCAAACTTTATGGTTTATGGAAATTTGATATTGTCAGAATTGAAGTAATCAACCATGACAAGACGGGTGGAATTATCGAAATTGAGCCGTATGAGTACGGTGACCATTCGTACTGTTTTTGGCAGGACAGTACTGTTTTTTAAGACGCTGTCCTTTTTTTTTAAGCATAAATATCCTGTTTTTTATTTATTTGTACTGTCTTTCAATGAAATTTAAATTATACTCAATGAAATTAATGAAAATATGAATATTTTTTCGAAGATTTATAATATGATTTTGTTAAGATCTGACCTTCATATTGTGAAAATTAGATATATTTGTATTTTACTTGTCGTTAGTATAGTTTTAAAGAATGTGACAAAACAAAATTTACAATTTGTTACTAATTAATAAGTGTATAGTTCAAGCAGTCGCTCAGTTTCGGCTGAATATGGGCCATATTATATGGCCATTGTTTTATAATAACCGATCTCGTGTTAATATTTTTTATAGTTTTTTTTGCTCCTTGTCCTGTTTTTTGATACAAAAATAATGATCGTATGTCTCAGGTTTCACGACTTTGAAATAGTATAGTTTGCCTTCTGTTAAAAACATGCTTTTCCCCTAAGAAGAAAAATTACAGCACATAGCATTTACAATCATATAGCTTCGCGCTGGATAAAGGACAGCCAATTTAGCTCCTAAATTAGGTTATTAACCTAATTTAATGAATATGATATTCTAGGAATAGATATTAAAAATGTTTAAAGTTCTTGATAACTTTAATAAACGTTACACATTAATGACCAATTATTTTTGTAAAGTAATTACATATTGCTTTCATTGCAAGCTACACAAAATATTTTAATACGAAAAAACATGCAACATGAATTCAAAGATTCATAGTAATTCTAAACCTTTAAAGCTCTTTTGTGCACAGAAATCGAAGAAATACTAACTTTCTGTGATAATAGCCCAGCCATAAAAAAATATGTAATATGGTTAAGTACTCCTTCTCCCTAATGCTTGGCCAACAGCCGAAAATTCTTCTTTGTCCAATGCTCTTAAATCAAACCCAGGCACAGGATCTTGATATTCTAAATCTCTCAGTTTATTTACTTTTACTTTGAGATTGCTCCTCAATTTATTAACTTGAGTATCACTCTTGAGTTGGTCTTTCTGTAAAAGATCTTTGGCTTTTTCAGTAGACATGCGTATCAAAAGAGGTCCAACAGCAACCCAAGCTTTTTTCTTTTTCGTTTTTGTTAATGCTCTAAAACCCATCCTCGTCTCATTTCTGCGAGCATCTAATGCCACAATTTCTGCTTTGTCTACTAAAATTTCCTCAGCCAATGATTCAATGTCGGCAAGTTCTTTCAGGCTTTTCTGTGGATCTTCCATCTAAAAAGGAAAAACTAGGATTATTTCATCTTACTCAATTTACATTTTATAGTCAAAGGAAAATACAATATTTTATGCAAAAAAAAAGTTTTGTGAAAAAGATCTGAAAGCAGCATATTACATTAGGTGACAATCTTAGCAACATAAGAAATCTTTCAGTCAGAACAACCAAAGATTCACATTATGAATAGATATATTCGTACGATAAGATATGATAAATTTTCGTAGCTGTCTTTTTCGCTTTAAGCAAAAACAATTAGATGACTTTGAGGTTTCAGTACCTCAGCAAATTAACGGCGAAGAAGGCTCACGCCTCACCAACAAATCAATAACCGCAAGATGAAACGAACCATCTTAAACATACCAAGATGTCAAGACTATTTGTACATTTAAGCAATTATTTATTTATTAAAGAGAGAAGGAACATAAGTAAATTCATAATGCTAGAATATGCGTAAATGGAATGTTAGCAATGATGCAGGATTGTTTATGAAAAGTCCAATTCAGGTCTCTGCTATTCATTTCTATAAATGGCAAGTCCACCTTTATTAAATACTAACTCATAATGTGCACTGAGAGTTTGTACCTATGATTCAATAACTTAATTATTATTTAATAACTTAAATTATAATTACTTAAATCGTTTGATGATTTAAAAAATTCAGTGCTAACAAAGACAGCTAGGTTAAGCCCTAAGTAACAGTTTGCAAAAATAATTTTTGTAGTTACATTACCAATAGAATTTGTAATTTTCTCTACACTAAATAACCAAAAAATCACCAGATAAATAACACTATCTTCAGGTAGAAGATACAAAATTTTCAAACTGATGTTAGGTTATTCCGCCATATATTTTCTCAGCTGATTCAAATGTGCTCTGCTCTACATATGGTCAACCTGAAGCTGTGTAAATGTAAACACGTAGTTGTTCCCCTGTAGTATTTACTCCTACGTTTCTTAGGTTTAGTTCAGTGAAGTTCTGCGTCAGTTTTTGTCATATCATTTTTTCTTCCCTTTTCGTGTTTGTCCTGCTTCATTCTCATTACTATAAAATTTATTGAAAGTAAGGTTAGAATTTCAATAGTAGAATTACAATTAAATTTGTACGAACATATTATCAGAATAATGCAAGTTGCATAAGATTTCTTTTAAATTAGTCTTTATTTTTTTTGAAATAATTGCACCTACTGATGGATAAACTTAAACGCTTCTTAAATGGAGATGACCGGGACGATGATAGCTCAACAGGTATCATACCTGTAAGTACTACATTGAAAGATTCGTTTATGCGGTAGCATTTTAAAAGATCTAATATTTTTTATTTTACTAGAATTTAGATGCAACATCTTTAAGCTGGTCAACTAGGATAACTGGTTTCATAGTATGTTTTATAATCGGAATAATATTGTCTTTATTTGGAAGCCTGTCATTGTTCCTGCATAAAGGGCTCTCACTTTTTGCTATATTTTATACTACTGGAAATATTGTTTCTCTATTGAGGTAAAGTTATACTTTTTATTCGATTACTATAATATGCCTAATTGGGTTTTTGAGATCTGGATTAAATTAGGACTTAAGATGTAGATAATCATATTTATTTTCTAAGTTCGGCTATTTCAGTTTAGATTTAGTAGTGTGAATAAAAATAATTTGCTTGATTTAAGTATCCATTCAACTAAATCAGTAGTTTGAAGTTTAAGTTTCCCCCATGATGGATGTAAACTCAGATAATGTCCAATAATAATTGTTGACTACATTCTCCATAAAACAAACCATCAGTAAAATGTTCTGCTAAAATTTTTGTTTGGACAACTAAATAAATTTATTACCATATGCACTAAGGCAAAAACAATCATACAATCGTTATTACTAACACGCAATCAAGAAATATTAAAATACAAAAGTCAACTTTGTAATCTAACACTTAACGTTCACACTCTCGATTTACCATTACTTCTATTAGGGTATTCCGGTTTGGGAAGAATGTGCTCCAAACTTTATGTAATGAAACCTTACGTGAGGAAATCAGAAATAATTTTTTTAGCTGTTTGCAGTGCTGACGGGATCATCTTTTTATCACTCGATTAATGTAGGAATGTTTGATTTTGTGGAGTTATGATGTTTTGTGCTATAAAAATGTATTTTCTTAAGTGGAAAGCGTCATTTGCTGCTGCAATTTACTGATATCTGCTTCAGAATTAGAGAGTATAACGTTCTGTGTTTCTTGGCATCCCATGTTGCCTCCAAGTCATTATTCATTTTATTTTTTAATTCAAGTTGATCTCCATCTAAGAAATTCGTCAGTGCATTGACGGCCTTCAGACAGTGTTCTCTTGTTACCGACAACGTAATCCATCATTAGACAGTGAGCTGAAGAGGCCCCTAGGAAGAGACAATCAAGATCAGCACACCTGGGTTGGAACCGGTTACACACGCTTATCATTCCGTTGCTCTACTATTGTTTCTTCCCTTTTCAACCATAGTATACGCGAACCCACTATTTTTTGAAGTGAATAGTTTCCCTTATTTGCGCCTGCGTAACCAACTAGTGATCAGTGATCAAATAGTGTTATATTTATCAAATATCGTAAGGTTCTCTTTTTAACATAGGGATTAATAGTCTTAAATAATTTATTATGCGAAGGATATGTCCGGTCGCGCAGCAGTTGCTCAGTTTATTAAGAACCTTCGAGAAATCTATTGTCGAGTTTTTCATTCTCTTCGGTTCTAGTGATATCGAGAAGTTTTATTTCTGCATCAAGTGGTGTACTTACTAGTTCGTAATCCTTCAATCCGCATATTTCCAAGACTTATTGGATGGTCTGCCAAACAGACGAGAGGAACAAGTACGAAGCCCTTCTTCATTTATTTTTCCAGTTCTCGGATGTCCCTTATTTGCATATAGCGCTTCTGTATTAGACTTATTATTATTAGTGTTTATTCCTTTCTGATTCAATTTCTTCATTATTTCTGTTTTCAGTACTTTTGGCGAAAATAAAATCATCACAGACTCAATTGCAAGGGAATAGGTGCGGATTGTAGCTTTTTCTAATCCAGAACTGAAAATCGTGACTAAAAATATTGATTTTTATTTTATTTTAGATACTCTATCTTCTTGTTTTATGCAGGAATTACCTCCTTCGCGCTTCTTTCTCCATCTGATCCCGCACTCCTACTATAATCTGTTTTATATTTTTACATAATATGTAAATATCGTATTAAAAATACTAACCCGAAGCTGAATAATGTTTAGCCTTGTTAACAGGAGTATAGCGTTCAATATATAAAAATGTAATTTAGATTATTTTCTAAATCTCTTTTTACTACTATTTTTTCTAAATTTAGAATTTTGTTTTAAATATTTCAAAAGCAAACTATTGCAACCATAGGCTTTTTTTCTGAACAATCTTATTAAATTCCACTATTTTTTTGTAAATATTTCTTAAAATAATATGATTTTAGCACGTGTTTTTTAATGGGACCAGTAAAGCAACTGAAGAGGATGTTTGCACCTACAAGAGTGATTTCTACTGTACTGGTTATTGTCATGATAGGAGTAACGCTATTCGCAGCGATTTATGTATGTTTTTTTTATGTATGGACATAAATTATGTGTTTTAATTATGTAACATTTTACGCTTAAATTTCTATGATCAGTTTAGGTAATAACGAGCTTAAGCCCCTATTTTATATTTTCTTTACATTTCTGAAAAGGAGTAATGTATGTTAAATTTAGTTTCCTCCGGAAATGCAGGCTGGTTTTGAGGAACTTGGTTTGAGACCGAGAAAGTGGATTTTAAAAAATAATTTGCTTGTGAGTCTCAGTTTTTGCTTGAAGATATATATACACTGGGCCAAAAAAGTCTGTGAACACTAACCTAAATTTTATTACTTTTATTATTATCTTATTAGAAACTTCTTTTATTTTCAAATGAAATATACTATTCGATAGAGAGAAACCAGAGTTTTTCATTTTATATTCAATCTTTTATTTTTGTTCAGCAGGAATATCACAATTAAATGTTTAACAAAACAACACCCCAAACTAATGCAAAAAAAGTCTGTGAACACTTTGCAGAAATAAATCATTCTTACACATTGTACGTGAATTATAAATTTTAAAAACTTGTAGGACCTCCTATGTTCCTAATCACTTCCAACAAACGAGCTTTCATCGATCCTAATAATTTTGTGGTCGTCAATGTTGGAATTTTATCCCACTCTTCTAAAATAGCGTTTTTTAGTTGTTCACGGTTTCTTATTCCTCGTTTATTTATTTCGCGGCTGATTTCATCCCACAAATGTTCTATTGGGTTAAGGTCTGGCATTTGTGGAGGGGTGTTTAGGCGCCAGAGTGTATTATTTAAAAGCCATTCCCGAGTTTTTGGTGCGGTATGTTTCGGGTCATTGTCTTGTTGGAAGACAAACGTTCCCTCCAACCCTAATTTTTTTGAATTTTCTTTTAAATTGCGTCTTAATATATCCACATACACATATTGGTCCATCATACCATTAATTAGATCTAACTTGCCCACTCCTTTAGCACTCATGCACCCCACACCAGAATGTTGCCTCCCCCATGCTTAAAAGTAGGCTTCATATTTTTCATTTTCATAGCTTCATTTCTTTTTTGCCACACTTTGTCGTCAATCAGACCCACATACATTGAATTTCGACTCATCTGAAAAGATTACGGTTTCCCAGAAACTAGAAGGCTTAGAAACATATTCTTTCGCGAAATCCAATCGGCGGTTACTATTTATTTTATTGATTAAAGGTTTTTTCCTCGGGACTCGACCGCAATAATCGTATTCATGTAATTTATTTCTAATTGTATGTGGTGTTACGCTTACACATAACCACTTGATAATTCTTGACTGATTTTTTGAGCGCTTGTTCTGGGTTCTTCTCGAACAGACTTCAGAATTTGCCGTTTATGAAAGGAATTAAGTTTTGGTGGCCGTCCACTGCGTGGCCTACTAATCACATTTCCGTACTTTTTAATTATATTATGCACCGTTGAAGGGTTTTTTTGAACTATCTTCCCTATTTCTCGAATACTTTTTCTTTCATTTCGCAACGTCACAATAAGTTCTCGAATTGGTCTGGGAACTTCCATATTAGTGGTTAAATATGTACTAATTAGATTATTTATTCACAAAACTGACTGTAGTGGTTTCTACAATACAATAGAGAACTTTGAAACTTTATTCAATCGTTTTTCTGTTTGTTATCTTAATGTTTTTACATATTTATACAGCTGTTCACAGACTTTTTTTGCATTCGTTTGGGGTGTTGTTTTGTTAAACATTTAATTGTGATATTCCTGCTGAACAAAAATAAAAGATTGAATATAAAATGAAAAACTCTGGTTTCTCTCTATCGAATAGTATATTTCATTTGAAAATAAAAGAAGTTTCTAATAAGATAATAATAAAAGTAATAAAATTTAGGTTAGTGTTCACAGACTTTTTTGGCCCAGTGTATATAAAAGCTTGTATATATATGTATAAGCTTGGGTATATATATGAGCTTGGAGCTCATTACTGTCCCACTATTTGTTTTACTGTTACAGTCCTGAACCAATTTTGGAAGAATTGTTTTCTAAGGGGGCTCAATCAGCCTACTTTTGGCTAAGAGCAATTTTCTTTGTTTAGAAGCCTTATTTCAAGATTATATTAGATCAGATACATTTCTGACGTTTAGAATCTTAAATATCCGAAAGAAACTTTGAAATTTTCACTGACTAACTTCGTTAGTTTGGTGGATTGGCATCTGTTCCTTTTTATCTCCTAAAGCCAACCTGTTTTGAGTGAAATAATTTTGTTATCGTTAATCATGTACATATATAATTAGTAATTTGCTTAGTCATTTCTGTTTTTTTTTTTTTTTTTTTTTTGCAGCTAAAGAACGCACCATTATGTCTGCTATTCCTAATTTTGCAGTGGCTAGCTATGGTATGGTACTCTCTATCGTACATACCTTACGCAAGAGACGCAGTCAAGAAAACTTTCGAATCATGCATTGCATAACCGATCAAATAAACTAATATTTTAGACTAATTAAATTCGCTTCCAAGCGTATAATCACTGAAACATGAACTTATTTTTTTTAAACCCCTTGATTGTAGTGTTTACAGTAATTTGTTTTGTAATTATCAGGCCGTCTAAAATCCCAAACATTTTTCTTTTTTTTATATATTTATTTAATGAAATACATATATCAGAATGGTTACTAATTTTAAACCAAAAACTTATAAGACTTGTCTTAGTTATAATATAATACCAGATACTTAATATAAATCTATTTTTTTAAATGCCGTAGCATTGTATTTAATGAATAAGTGCCTTTTGAATGTTTAAATATTTTTCATTGTATGTAAATTGAAATTGAAAAAGATGCTCATCAAGTAACTAAGTATTTCAATAAGCATTTATAGTAGAGTTAATTTTATATGAAATATTTCTAACATTTTTCTAGAATAAAAAAAAAAAAATAAGTAATTGCTTTACTAAACAGCTGTTGAGTGTTTATGGGAACAAATACATATGTTTTGTTAAGGTTTATGTAATACAATAAAAATAGTAGTTTTTACTGTTTTTATTTTTTAGAAGTTTTTCTTAACAACCAGATCAACATAATTGCTAAACAAATAACATATAAAGTAATACTGAATTAAATTACAGGCAACGTTCAGATTTTTTTTTACAAATTGACATCAAAACTGATGTAGCCTGTATATTTATATATTGTATATATATTAAAAAAAAACTAATCCATACCATTTGTTTCCTTCAATATCGCGGTAAACTAGTAAAATAATACGTTAAAAAATCTCTATTGTTGGTCTTACTAAACAAACCTCTTATTATTTATGATTTTTAAAAATTGAATTTAAATTTCCATAACTTGAAGAATACAGCTGTTCCTCATACACAATATTTTTGAATTTTCGTACATACATTTTTTATTTTTAGTTCAATAAAACCTAGATATTTCAGAAGTTATTAAATGAATAAAAATAATAATTTATTCTATAATGCAATGTGGAGAAATTTTTTATTTTTGATAAACTTTTTCTTATGACACAATAGAGGTTTTTAACAAAATTAATGCGTTTTTTCCCTTAGTTTCGATAAAACAAGGTTTTACAATGAACTTAGTTTCTATTATACTTTGCCATTTCAACACCCTACGAAAGACTGCATAGGAAACAGAAAGCAGTAATACAAATTTATTTCAAGTATATTTCTTTTTAGTAACGGTTTTTTTAATATACACTCCAGCTTTATTCTCCCTAAGTCCTGCTTTAACTGTTGGAGCATCTTTCCAGCTGACTTTAAATTCGACAGATTTTCTTAATTTATTTGTTTTTTTCGGAGTTTCTTTTTTCATCGGAGTATTTTTTAAACCTGAAGATTTATTAAATTCATCTGGAGTTAAAAATATATCTTCATCTGATAACACTGATATATTTTTCGGCGTTTCAAAAGCAGGAGTGCCTGGAATTCTTTCTGGTGTCTTAATATCTGCTACTTCCACACTTTCTTGTTTTTTTGTGGTATTTCTGACAACCCTTTTCTTAACAGGCGTTTTCCTTTTTTTAATAGGGATATCCTCATCTGATTCGTTATTAACGATTTGCATTAATTTATGTTTTTTAGTGTTAACACTAAATTCCAAATTCCCAGAGACAGGTGCTTTTAGACGTTTCAACTCTTTAGTGAATAAATCTTTACAATACTTATAGTTAGGGCAGTCATTGTATTTCACCTTTGATATGTAATCGAAGAATTCATACATTACTGAAAACAACAAATTTTAAACTTGATAAAATATTAAATAATTTAGACATGGATAACATTTTTTACGAAACATTTGTTAAATGGACTTCATGAATTTGTTAATTCCCAGTGATAAATTTACAACTGAAAATCAATTTACTTCTTTTTTTAAGTTTAACTTTAAAAAAAGAACGATACTGAGTCGTTATGTAATATAAAAAAAATCTTCCAATTCTCGTAGAAACAGAATCATCTGAAATCGCAATTATTACTGTGGATATGGTATGAAACTCTTACAGCAATGTACTGTTCTATCTTTGAGATATAAGACATATTAAGCGTAGAAAGTGAAAGAAGGAAATATTAATAAGGTTTTATGAAGAAAACTGTTTTTTATATACATAACTAATTTAGTCAACAAAAATGATCACACTACCTTTAGGAGCATTTGGAAAATGTTTGTCCATATAATCCTTAGGATTTGCCATAAATTCTTTCTTTTTATCATATACTTTCTCTTTATTTTTTATGTCTTTTTCCCAAGGTAATGTTGAGCAGAGCCACTGAAGCAAATTATAGCCTAAAATTTCAAAATCACCTCTCCGTGTTGGAACTTAAAACAAACAAAATTCATATTAAATGAAATGGTTATATAAATAATACATAAAATAATTTTAATTTATCAGTTCTTGAAAATGTAATGGGCAAAAGAACAGAAATAGTTGCTTTGTGTCTAAAACAGACTAAAAACGAAAGTTTTTCCGTGTTCGACCTATATCATATTTCTAGTACAAAGAGAATTTTCATTCGGACAATAAAATATTTAGATTTTAACTAATTAATTTTTTATCACACACGAACTTTCTTTAAACTTTTGACGCCTTCTTAAATTTTTTTCTTTTGTCTTGCTCAGAGGAATACTAAAAGAGCTGAAGAATGCAGGTAAAAATTATAACGCAAAGGCAATAATTCGGGACTTGAGGGGTATATTGCTTTTTCATTCGGTAATTTGGATCGTGGTTTATTAAATAAATAAACTACTGATTGAAATCCATTCGCAAATAAATCTTAGCTTTTTTACTTCTTTGGAGAATTTCCTACTTTCGGCCCGAGATATGAAATCAGGGAATGGCGGACCCGAAGCAAATCATAATCAAAAGAACTGTTTGGAAAGCCGGAATTCCCGAAGGAAGAACGGCAAGGGAATGTGGAATAAATATCTAGTGAAAGGCTGCCAAAGAAAATGTTATACGGTATGCCAGGAGGCGAGAACGTCTACGGCTGGAATGGCTGAACATGTTGAGCAGGACCTCCGCGAATTAGGTACCAGAAGATGGCGCCTCAAGGATCGTGGAGAGTGGGACAGACTTGTCGGAGAGGTCTAGATCCAGTAATGGACTGTTGAGCTGTTAAGTAAGTAAGTAAGTGAATTTCTTACGCATCAAAACAAATAAATCATCAACCTATAATCATAGTGTTAATAAATGTTTACAAGCAATGACAAAAATTGCAAAAAAAAAGGCGCATTTGCACCAACCGAATTAACATATGTTTAAATTGCACCATAAGCCCCTATTTTTCCCAGTTCCAGCATTCGTGAAAAAGTATTAGAGTGGTCCTAGGTTGGTGTAAAAGGTTGTGATAAAAAAAGTTCATTGAACGTAAATTGCGATCTCTCGGCCAGAAACTAAGAGCATTTCTAAAATTAATTAGCTATTATTTTATTTTTTTAAAATATTTTCTCAATACCTAACCCAACCATTTTCTTTATTAAACTTTTTTGTTAACAACTAATTTTACCTTCGCTTACTGTAACGATATTAAAGTATTGCGATCGTGTAAAATTTTTGAAATTTAATTTTCAGCGAAAATATTCCTTTTGAGGTCCCACAAACCAAAGTTATTCATGAAGTTTTTAGACTGGTCTAATGTTTTTACACACCGACTGTTACGACTATTCGTCTTATACCAACGCTTCGTTGGATGTACTACTTTTACATTTTCTTTCGCAGTATAGCTGAGGACATTTAAGTAACATGGGGAGAGTTTCCACATCGAGCAAAATTTCGCCTTTACATTTTTGCCCTGAATTTCTGAATTTGAAACACTACAGTCTGAAAAACTATTATTCCTGCGCAAACCGAAATATTACAACTCGGATTAGCCTTCTTCTGCTCGGTTCCCACCAATCAAAGTTTAAAGTAATTATTAACGTTCATTTTGTACTTAAAAGAGATCATGTTAACTTAATCTAAGGAAGAATTACAAAAAGAAAGTGAGTGCTGCATCCGAACTGAAGGAGTAGTTTTAAAGTGAAAAATAAATGGATTTACTTCTCAAACAAAATTCTCCCTCCAGTAATAAGTTACTGAGCGCCCTTAATAGCTCCAAAAATGTTTTTTTGACACTGGCAGATTTGTTCTTCACTCAATGAATATATGTTACTTACACGTAGCTTTTGTTTTAATAATGTTTACTACGAAAGTAGGTTTTAAGGTGGTTATATTGGAGAGCTGTAAATGGGCTGAAGAGATAAATGTTATTTCGAAAGAAAACTAAAGTAATACCGGTTACATCAAACAGAATTCTGTAAATTTTCTTTTTCAATGCTTTAGTTAATTTGACAACTTTAGCTTAATAATGAATTTAGCTTTTGATTTTAATAAATAGTACTGTATTATCTCCCAAAGTAGTGAGAAGTACGTATTCTTTAGACAACTTAGTGGCCAGACTAGTAACTCGGCCTAATTACAAAAGCAACTTAGGCACTCGCACAATACATTGAACGAACAAGCTCTAGCTCACCATATGCATTGTTTCACAAGAAGAACCTATCATTTATCGAGGACACAGGTTTATAGAGAGTCAGCGCGAAGAAAAGTGAACCCTTGTGACCTTAGCTAGAATAGAATACAGTTATGTAGCGAACATTACGTTAGATGTAACATCTACACTTCTCTCTAAAATGTAGCTGTTTCCTTCGACAGAAGACAAAATGTGCGCAACTGATCAAAATGAGAGAAAATCTAAAAAATTTTCCGAGCGCTAATAACTTCAGACTTAAACTGAGCGCCTAACAAAAAAAGAAGTACTTTCAAGACTGATAATGCTCAGGCAGAGGAAGTATTTTAGATTTGAAAAAAGTTTAAAATTTTTTTTATGATAATCCAACATGAGGAATCAATTAACACAAACGTATTCTTACCTCCTTGATGCCAATCACAACTAGTATACTCAATAGTACCATTGTGAGCCTGTTTTGGATCTCTTTTAAACTCCTTGGTAGTATATTTACATGCGAGACCAAAATCGACTAAAAATACGTTATTTTCTGTACCACTTTTAATGCCAAGTAAAAGATTTGCTCCTTTAATATCACCATGAATGTAGTCTTTGTCGTGAATGTAGTTAAGGGCATCTATCTAAAATAAATAAATAAGTAAGCACTTCTTGTTATAAGTAACACTACTTGAAGATCATTTTGAAAAGATAACTTACAATTTGTAGAGCACATTTATAAACGGTTGCTGGGGGGAACTTTCTTTGATTATTCAAAAACATACTCCACAAATCTTTTCCATATCTTTCAATTACCATAAATCTATATTTCTGATTATTGTAATTGTGAGTTCCTGAACCATAATAGGTAGGTATACCAAGTACTTTTGTTTTTTTTGACTGTTTCCAAGATTCCACTGAAACATAATCATTTTAAAAAAGATTCTCGAAAATTAGAAAATCAGTATTATTATGAACGAGGATGGAGAAAGTTTCTGTAACTCAACCAACCCGCATAGCCAAGCCCTGAAGAGGACAATATATTTGTCGAAACGTTGGCAAAAAGACGAGTTGTTTTATTTGACCGGTTCCTCGCAAATCTTCCATCCTAAGTTTTACAATTTGCGGTCACGAAAACTATATATTCATTATGAACGAGAATATAGCTACTGACCGTTATTCACCATTAAAGAAGAAATAAGGTTTACGTTCGAAAAACAATACGCGACTCGCATGGTAGTATATATTACTAGTTAGGAGTTGTAACTCCAAATCCAATGCCATCTTCTCTAGTATCAAAGTTTTATATAAGTGTTATCCGTCTTTATAGTGAATACTGAGTAAGTGAAATTGAAAATGAACAAGAGTTCGCCTGTGGAAACGTTAAACTCAAGCAGCTATTCAAAAAAACTATCTCTGCATGATAAGTACATGGTTTGAGGAAGCCAGTGTTTGGCTGAGATTATTGCGGACAAAAATATTTAAAACAATGTGTCGAATTCGGTGGGCCTCAGAATTACACATGGCAGGTAGCGTGTTGGCTAGTCTTATATTAATAAAAAGGAAGTCAGAACCTATTTTCATATTCAAGACTGAATACCCTTCATAATGGAAAATTTTAATTTATTTAAGAATAATGCTTACCATCTATCCGGTTAGCAATTTTTATATAAAAATTTTTTTCCATAAATAGTGGTCCATTTTCATGAGGTTCCTGTAAATAAAGTTTTAGGTTACAATATATTAATCAATTAAAACATTTCATTCCTTAACTATGCCTTAAGAGGAACCCTAAGTATGCAACAAGTAAAGGTGTGAAATATCTTCAGGAAGATATTTAATTTTTATTTTTAATGGTATTTTTTAGGATCCTTAAAAGAATTAGAACTCGGAAATTTTACTCACTATTTTAACTGCGTAAGGAAAGGTTGGATCAATTTGCTTATTTTCTGAAGCTGAAAATTAAAAATAACAAAAATTGAAGGACATTATTAGAAACGTCTTTTACTCTAAATTTAAACAAAATAAATCTACCTACTTTTGTGCATTTCATTAGTATACAATATTAAAAGTGCTTAACAAAATAAAAATTCTCAACAAAAATTTGTACCTACTCTTTAGATTCTCTGATAAGACCACAAACATTATTAGTTTAAGCCTTGTGTTAATAATATTCCACTGAACATGTAAGATTTACAAAGTCAAGATTTATAATTACGTAGCACTACAACTTACACAGGTTTGCAAACAAGAGACTTGAATATACTAAAAAAGGAATCCGAGTCGGAAAATGCAAGGTTTACCTCAATATCTTACGCAATATTAATAGTTACTTGAGCTATTGAAAAATGACTTAATACATTATACAATCAGAACAGACTGTTTCAATGAAATTTATCCTTCCACCTTTATTAAAAAACAAACTTGAATCTACTTGTAATTTTATAGCAAAACTTCTATGTTTGATAGCTGTAAAATTTACCGGAATAAATTTCTCCAAAGCCACCTTTTCCTATCGGTGGTCCTAATACCCATTCTTTCTTTGCAGAATCTCGCAGCACTTCCCCCTCAGGTAGTCTCTCCGGAAAACTATATCCATTAGCATTTTTTTGCCGTTTAACTGGTTTTTGAGGTTTAAGCTTAGACATCTCCTGTACCCAAAAAAAAATTCAAATTGAGATATCACAAAAATGCTAAATAAACAAGTTTTAAGGATTAAACATTAAATGTTTTTACAATAACAGTTTAACGTGAAATAAATTGAACTACAAAAATTTCTTCTCAATGCGTTAAAATATAATTCATTGTAGGGAGATTAACGTTCTTTCAAATTATAGTGTACCTTAACACAGTATGAAGAAGAAGGACGTGTCTAAACTTGTCAGTGAAAACAATAACGGACAATAGTGATTAAAACTAAATGCCACCAATGCATTCCTGCCGGCCTTCACTCTGTCGCAAGACTCCTTGAATAATTATTTACTATGGTTTGGGTTAGTCGTGAAGAAAACCTCTACGTCGTCTTTTACAAAAATTCTGCCAACCTAAACAAATCTATAATTATAATTAACGAACAATAAAATTACTTAATGAGGAATTTTTTCAAACAATAATTTTTAAGACGTAGTGAAGCGGTGAAATGTTCTGTACTTAGGCTTTGATTCTCCAAATCTCAGATAAATTTGAATTAATATTTTCAACCTGATTTAAATTACATATCTGTTGAAACAATCTTTTAAGAAAGTTTTTAATCAATCATTTTAGGTACAATTTCAAAATGGTAAGCAGTTCTCAAAAGTGAAAATAGTAATAAAGAAATTAATTAAAAGTAAAATATTTATTGTTTTTATTTGGTTAAAAACTTTGAACCAAACGAACTGTTAGTTTAAAGTTCATCGCAAACATAAGGGCGGTAGTAGGGTACGTTTTTAAATGTAAACCGCCATTTTTGCCCTGGATCTCCATCTCATTCGCCACAGTTCTCCGTGCCAGCCAGCACGCATTATATTGAATTGAATCAAGAGAGGAAAGTTAGTGTGATTTTCTGTAAACATTGAACTAGTCTTCGCAAGTTTCGTACTTCATAACTGATAAAAGAGTAAGTAAAAAAATAATATTCTGTATTTCAATCGGTATTTACATTTGATTTAGCTGTACAAGCGTGTTGAAATATTGTCTTCTGAAATAATTTTTAAATTTCTTACAGCAGTAAAAGAATTAGAAATTAAATCACGTTATTACATACAAATACTGATTGTTATACTAATACTGATATGTGAACGAAATGTAAATAAGTAGTTGAGATTTCTTAACTTTTTGCATTTTAGTTTTATAAGTAAAAGATAAAAACATTTTTTGAGTTTTAAATCTAATGTTCTTTGAGATTTATTTGAAATAGCCTTTGTTTTAACAAAATACAAGATAATGGAGTGTGATAAATGTATTGAAATTAATTATTTCATGCTGGTGGAAATGGGAAGTGCAATATGTAGACATGTTAGTACACGCAAGAAAACGAGTACTTGGAGAGCTATAATGTAATCAAGATAAAAAAAATCTTGAAATGTAACATTGCAAGATATATTTTACTTGAAATATTAGGTAAGAGAAATTAAATCTTGTGCACTGTTTAGTTACTGCTGGAAAGTTAGTTTAGGATTAGCACTTGTGTGAAGTTTGAAATTATTTATTTATGGCATTCACTTTAATTATTACATAAGTAATATTTGAACTCATGTATGAGAGGTTGACATGTATTGGAAAAAAATTAATTTGACTAAATATTGTGTTTGTGACTCTGAATGGATAACGCTTTTGAATCTAATCAAAAATTCTGTAATGGACATAATCTAGATTCCTAGATTTAGGCTTTACACCCAGAATTTTCTCATTAGGGTGTATGGATTACACAAGAATGTTCTAATATCTTCTTTTCTAAATTAATTTCTGATATAAGAAAATAATAGAAACGTCGGCAAGAATTTAGTGAAATCCTTATTTTACGAAGATCTAATTAAAAAAAAAAAAAAGGAAATTTCAAGAAGTAGAATATTGCTTTTTTTTTTACTTGTTTTCACTGTTCTTTCTATTTTATCCGCTTCAATAGAACCTTCAATTTTGCTTACCCACTTATTCAGTTGTATCTCAGTCTAAGTACAGAACACTTCCATTATGTATTTAAAGAGGCCATGGAAAGGTAGATTACGTGTACAGACACTTCGGTTTAGCGAAAAGAAGCTTGTTAATGGTTAGTTCGTGTTGTTTGGGATTTTCCATAATGATTATTAGGCTTCCCGCATGTAACCATGATAAGTGGATAATCAGTCTACTCTAACTCAAATAACACTGCAGATTAGGCTTGAGGAATGGGATACGTAAGCCCACGTCGAAGTAAGAGTAAATATTGCGAGGAAAAACAAATAATTTGTCCCAGTTAATTTATATAGATATTAACCATTGAGATATAATTGAATGCGACAGTGTAAACATACTGTATTAGTCTTGAATTCAATTAGGTTCTAAATTGTGTTTACATAAAATAATATAAACTTGTTTTCAGAACTCGGATATTCAAGATGCCGTCTCAAGAAAATAATATTCCAAATCGTCTTAGACACTTCAAAAGTAGAGGAATTGATTCTGAGGTAATTTTTAAACATATATATATATATATATATATATGTTCATTCGTTATTTTCTGTTTGTTAATTATCTCTAAATTTCTTAAATGATTTACATAGTTATTATTTTATATTTTTAATGAACTATTTTGACAGTAAGAATTTTAAATTTGTATTCTTTATTAGTGACTTTAAACTATTAATATGTGGGATTAAACTAGCGAGAATTCGGCAAATTAAAGTTCTAAGTTCTGTTATATTCTCTCTCACTCTGGTAATACTTGGCAATATGACTGTTCTCCACTCCATGGTTCTCAGTTTTTTTCTGTAACTCACATAACTACATAAGACTAACGAATTGTTATTGATTTCATTACCAATAGTTTTTTAAAAAGATGTTTTGTATTTTTGTTCCTGTGTTTCAATAGACTAATATGTTTTTGTAATATCAAGGTCTGAGGGAGGCAAAAAATGTGTCGAAACGGCGTAAATACTGATTTGCTATTTTAAGCGAATCCTCGCTACATTAATCCTAAATTTTAAGAATTGTAAACTTTTATTTGATGTTCAAAATTTAAAAAAACTTTATTTGAAGTTACTGGATTCACAGGAAAATTTAATTCAATTTAATTTAATTTTTAGGAGATGCGCAGACGGCGAAATGAAGTTAGTGTAGAATTGAGAAAAATGAAAAAGGAAGAACAGTTATTGAAAAGAAGGAACATATCTTTAAGAGATGAACCTACCAGCCCATTGCAAGAGAGTAATGCCCAAGTACCCACAACTATTGAAGAAATAACTGCTGGTACCTTTTTTTTTATAACCATCCTATTCTCCTTTCTTTGTGGTATTCTTTCTGAATAGATTGAATTTGCTCAATGAATCATTTTATTTATTTTTACAGGAATGCAAAGTTCTGACGAAAATCTTCAGTTTTTGGCCACCCAAGCGGCTAGAAAAACATTAAGCCGTGAGAAGAATCCTCCTATTGATATTCTGATAAATTCTGGGCTCGTTCCTCGGTGCATTGAATTTCTAAGTTGTTTTAACAAGTAAGTCATACTTGTTGTTATAATGATCTCAATTTATTACTTTATAATAGATTAAGCAAATTATTTATATTTTTGTTTTATAAAGTTGCTCCAAAAAGTAGTTGGGTGAAAAAAGTTCCATTCTCTCTTTCATCCAAACTATTGTTTTATCTGGAAAGAACCTTTCAATCTTCTGAAAGTAGTAATACCTCGTTTCTTAAACGGAATTAACTGGGCATGACAACAAATGCAACTAAATAACTAAAAGTTATGTCACCTTCAATCTAAATATATTCAATGATCTTTCAAGAAGCACCTCTACAGTACGTTAACCCTAACAAATCTAAAAAGGCAAGATTTATTCTCTTTTCAATAAAAAAAGCTTTATTCTCTTAGGTAAGCTTATCACGTCATTCTAATTGGCTATTAGACTTTTTTCCCACATGTCATGATTGTTACAAATACCAGACACTATGGTTATTATGGGTTTACTGTGGAAGTAATTACCATTAGAAATAACGTAAATTAGCATAATATGGCAAGCTGAACTCCGTCGAGGTGAGTGAGTGTTGATAAAAGTCTTGTAGTGTCGCATAAAAAGGCTACCGAATTGCCTTTGTTAAAACTAACGAAATTTTGTCATTGTTTGTTGTTCTAGTTTTCCGCGGACATCCTCCAACCATCTCATTCTCGGCCTGCTCCTCAATCTTCTACCACCTGGGTGACCATCCATTGCTTTCTTGGGTATTCTCTCTTTTCTCATTCTTTCTACGTGCCCAATCCACCTCAGTCTACTGGCTTTTACCATTCTCACTATATCTGGTTCACGGTACAGCAACCCTCAGTTCTGAGTAGGATCTCATTTTCCATCCGTCACCACTTCTTACAGGACCATATACTTTTCTTAAAACCTTTTTTCCCCAGGTATTTAAACTTTTTTCCTGCTTTTTCGTTAACACCCCGGTTTCTGCTACATAGTTCACAATTTGTATCACAACAGGGCTTATCATGGTTTTGTATATATTTTGATTTCTCTAAAAACCGTCTTGCTTTTTAAAGAAAACATTGTGATGTGATGCATAGCTTGTTGTTTCTAATTTTACATATTTGGAGTTCCTTTTACAAATTTGGCTACATTCAATTAGCAGCTAATTTTTTTTTTATATTAAACAAAAAGTTGCATTGACCTTTTTTTATCATCTAAAGGTGACCCAATGAAAAACTGCTCCATTGCTCTCACTTTCCATATAAATCATATTATTTTTTTCTTTTAGGGGGCAATGTCCCTTATGCACTATTTGGGCTTACGATATATGGGATGACCTGAGTGTTGATTGATGGCACTAAAGCAGAAATATTTAAATAAAACTGGTAGTAGAAATTAGAATGGGGTTCATTTTCAAGTACCTAGAATAAGCGTACTTTTGAAATTAGTTACTTTAAAACCCCTTAAACTATAATAATAATACATTTTCTGTGGATATAGACGTATATAAATCATTTAAAAATCATTACAAAAGGATTTCCTCTCAGCTTTGGGTGAATTGAATCTAAGGTATTCATTTTCATGCCCAAAAATTATTGTATATCCACGTTTAATTGAAAAAAAATTAGTATCTTGTTTGTAATGGTATTTTACACAAATTTCAAACTCTTGAATATTGTACATTTTGCAACAAAATAGAATGACTTCATTAAACATTTCTCTTCAGGAAAGGATTAGAGTTCAGTGATTAATGTCGCGGAAATCCCAGATTGATTCCAGCTAAATTAATTTAGTAAAGTTGTAAATAAAATAATTCGTATAATATTTACAAAAGTGATTTTATTTGTAACTGTCAACTATAATTTTAAAAAGAAATAAAGTAAATATTGTTTCAATATTATTTATTATTCAGCCCTCCACTTCAATTTGAAGCAGCCTGGGCTCTAACAAATGTAGCTTCCGGTACTTCAGAGCAAACAATGGCAGTAGTTAAAGGAGGAGCCGTACCTAAATTGGTCGACTTGCTTTCTTCTCCAGAACTAAATGTTGCTGAACAAGCTGTGTGGGCACTAGGCAATATAGCAGGTAAAGTTTCAAAATAAGAAGTAATTTTCTGAAATATATATTATTTATATATATATATATATATTTCTGTGAAATATTTTTTTTTTTTTTTTTTTTTTTGGCGCATCGACAGCTGAGGTCATTAGCGCCCGGAGCTTTTTCCAGTGCACTGCCGGCCTCCGGACAGTGTTCTCTCGTTACAGACAACACTGTCCATCACCGGACAGTGAGCTGTAAGAAGCTCCTAGGAAGAGAAAATCTAAGGGTCAGCTGCTGGATTCGAACCCGGGACCTCCGCGTGGGAGTCCAGTATGCTAACCTCATAGCTAATCCCTTCCCTGAAATATTCTAATTTCTTTATTAATGTTACTGTAATATGCTTTGATATTTGGGAAGAAAGAATTCATTAATTCCAATAACATAATACATACAATTTTTTGCAGCATTTGTGATAGATTTACTCTATTGCTTCTTTCTCGTTTAATAGGAGATGGTGCTATTAGCAGAGATTTGGTTCTTCAACACAACGCAATGCCTGCCTTACTGGGACTCATCAAACCAGACACTAGTGTAATTTTCTGCGCTCATTTATTACACATTTCTGTTCATTGAAATTCAAATGTGATATTTATTTATTTATTTATTTTATAAATTGATCCAACGCAATTTATTTCTCTTGGCTAATTATAGAATACTAGGTGTTATTCTTAATTGTGCTGTAAGATTGTCTGGGTGATCCTATAAATCTTGACTCAGTTTTTTCTATTGGAATTAATACTTTTATTAAGAAATGCAGCTCTCGAAGCCGTGCTTGTTTGTCAGTGCTAATTGAATAGTCTTGGCGAACATGTTTGTGCCTTTCAGATAATCTTTTGTAGTTTACACAGAGTAGCTGAACGCTCTGATAAGTGCTGAAGAATGCTCTCTGTATATGTGTGCCCATCTACATTTTGGATTAATATTTTAGCCTAGTATTTGCTTTTGAGGGTGTTATTATTTTTTGCGTACATTATAACTCGTGAAAATAACCTATCTGTGAATCTCCTTAAAAATTGAATCTCTGAAAATAGAGTGCCCAGCAATAACCATTTAGGCTGATCAAGATCGTTTTCGGTTTAACGCTGTTTAAACTAACGAATTTGAAAATGTACTGAACCCATTCAGATTTTTGTTCGGTCTCGCTATTGACATCCAATTTGTGATTTACGATATACAGAGTAAGCTTTTAAGTGTTCATTACTATAAAAATACTTTAAATTCTAAAAAACAAATTTCAAAACAAACATCCTGAACTAAAAGTCTACGAGTGAAGGGAAACCATAAAAACCGTTATCGGAAGTGTGCTTTTTCTTAATTTTTAATTTTATTCTCGCAGTTATTTTGGAAATGGAGCCTTAATTTCCTTTTAAGAGATATAAGCCTGTATAAATAAACACAACTTCATTATGTTCTTTTAACGCCAGCACAATACTTATGGGTATAAAATGTCTAGTCGAAATGTCGAATGGCATTTCCTAATGACAAAATAAAATTTTAGTCCCTAGTAGGGACTCCCTACCGTTAATGCAATCACACTTTATGTAATTTTCTAGACAATAAACTCCCTTTTTAGGACTAATTCTATCTTTTATTGACAAAGGAAATTTAATTACAATAGTTGTTCTAAGAAAAAGTCGTGTCAGTATTTATATCAGATTTTTATCATCATTCCACCGCATTATAATGAAATAATTATGATAAACGCTTTATAGCCTTCACGTACTTAATTTTGTAGCCAAACTGGCCCCTTTATGTTTTAGGTGTGAATACGCAATTATATCTAGATAAGTGTCAATTATATCGAAATAATATTTAAGGAAATTTTATCGTGTCTCGTTGTAACATCTCATGTCTACTTCGCAAAGTGTATACTGAGTGTGTAATTTAATACAGTTTAAAAACATTATTTTTCTCATTCTTGTAGATAATGTTTTTAAGAAATATTGTGTGGAGTTTATCAAACTTGTGCAGAAATAAGAATCCTCCGCCGCCTTTTAATATTGTGCGCCTCTGTCTGCCATATTTGTGCAAGTTGCTATACTACAATGATAACGATGTTTTAGGTTAGTAAGAATGTGTTTTTTGGTATTAAACTTGGATTCAGCGTTCAATACATTGAGCAACTATTCTTTTTTTTTAGCTGATGCATGTTGGGCACTATCTTATTTAACCGATGGTCCTAATGACAAAATACAAGCTGTTGTGGACACTGGAATTGTGGAACGATTAGTTGAATTACTGTCAGGTTCTGATACAGCTGTTCTTACACCCGCTTTAAGAACTGTTGGTAATATAGTTACAGGAAATGACTCTCAGGTACATTTATTTAGTTATTTAGTTATGATTTTCAATTAATTATACTTATTTTATTATTATTATACACTATTTCACAGACTGATGCTATAATAAACGCCGGTGCTTTGAAACATCTGGCAACACTTTTAAAGCATGATCGTCAAAATATAGTAAAAGAAGCTGCATGGACTGTGTCTAATATTACAGCTGGAAATGTCGACCAGATAGAGAAAGTTATTAGTGCTGGCATTATTCAACCTTTGCTGCATGTTCTGGAAAAGGTATCTAAATTTTCTCCCACTCCTTTTTTTAGCAGAAAGGTATTCTTAAATTGTTGATTAAATCTTACATTTCTGAAGTGTCACTTTAGTACACTTTTGGTTTTATCAACTTCAGATTATCAAGGTAATTCAAAGCGTAAAACTCCGTGTTTGAGTAAACTCAGTTAACCGAAAGTGTGTTATTCGCGAATATGTCCGGAAGTTACCGAAAAAAAAAAGATTTTCGTTAAATCTGAAATCTGTTTTTATTATTGACAATCACTTTTATTTCATAATTTTTTCGGAAATGTTAATTTATTGAGTGTTTATGGTGGGAGTATAAAGTTACTCTCTATTGCCTGTGTGTCCCTCCATTTCCGCGGTAGGGGTGTGTCACGAAGAGGGAGAGGGGTTATTTTTAGAGCCAGGTTTCTAGTTTGGAAATTTTGCCGTGTACGATCACAAGCTGATGGGGCAGGGGCTCTCGGATGGGATTGTTGGGCATCCAGCAATGGACGAGAACTGGCGGATATTGCTGGGGAAGCTCATCCACAATGTGCCTAGACGCTTACTTGAGACTTATAAGTCCATCCTTCCACTGGCCCTTTACTAATAGTTGAGTTAAGGTCCATTTAATCGTCCTTAGATATTTTTTTTTGTGAACACGAGATAAAAATAAGCTTTAAAAGTGGATCAACGTTTTCTTCTAAAAAAAATTGATTAAACGTGATGATTCAGATTCATATCTGAAGCTGGAAGAAAATACGAACTGATTTTAAAGGTTATTTAAGATACATTAGATAGTCCTAAGAATATAGAATTAAATTTTTTAGCAACAGAGAATCAAAGCACTGCAAATTAATGTAAACCATGTAATCAAAGTTCAATCAATAAGGTAATAATAAAGGCCACCATTGCAGTCGCCTGTTTACACAGCAATATTATAAACTCTACAATGGCTCTATTCCATTTAGTTAAGATACCCTTGCATCATGTCAGTGAATCAGCACATTTCATACTGAACATTTGGCGTATAAAGAAATTCGTGTTGACGCTACTACTTCTTTTCCTTCAATAAATAAAATAAATTATTCATAATTTGTGCTTAAAAAAAGGGTTTTTGGTGCTTCAATTATTTTCTTTTTCTATTATTTTCTTACAGGGAGACTTCAGATCACAAAAAGAAGCTGCGTGGGCCGTCACTAATCTTACATCTGGAGGAAGTACACAACAGTTAGCCACTATTGTACAAGCTGGTGTTTTATTTTATTTATGCGATTTGCTGAACTGTAAAGAGTGGAAAACTGTAATAGTAGTGTTGGATGGATTACAAAATATTCTTGCGGTAATTTCTACTAATTATACTTTCTCTTCGTTTCTTGCTTTTATTTTTATTTATTTTAAGAATTTGGTTAGTATAGAGAAATTGAAAAGGCTGATGAACAAAGTTATCGATTTATGTTTGATTTAAGGAAGTCAAAGAAAAAAAAATTGCGACCATCTTTAAAGAATCCATTGAATCTCATCGATGTGAGGTGATAATAATAAAATCGGGAAGAAAGGATCGATTTAGAAACTGCTGCTATCAATAAATTCATCTTAGAAGTTTGACTGAAATTATAAATATAATTACAGAATGGAGGATGGGAATTCAGTTGCTGGCCTTTAGGTTTTCCTTTTGTAGGTGTTTCTTACTGGTCGCTTCCCTGCCTGTAACGAGAAAACACTGACAGTAGACCGGCAGTGCACTAAAAGTTGATGAGCCTTAAATTAAATTATTGACTAGCCTTAATCAAAATTAAGATATATCTTTGAACAGTCGAATTGTGATTCGTAGACATGATCTTGTGATATATATTATATATTGGCTGGCTGGTGCCAATGTTGTCCTCTTAGCAGGTACCTTTAACTTCGATAAGACCATATGCAGTTTTCTATTTCACAATAATCACTACTATTTTTAGGCAGCACAAAAAACTGGCGAATTGGAAAATGTTGCTCTAATGATTGAAGAATGCGGCGGTTTAGAAAAATTAGAACTTCTTCAACATCATGAGAACGAACAAGTATATCATAAGAGTAGCAGCATTATTGATGCTTTTTTCTCTTCTACGGTAAGTACTTTGAATCGGTTTTCTTGTAGACTTACTCAGTCTGAATTCATAGCTAATTAGCTTTTAAAGCAAAATATATTTGTAAACGTATATGTTGCATTAGGATGAAGGGGATTCTGCAGAACATGAGAATGGGCAGTTAGTTTTCAATCAAAATGCAAGTGTACCTCAAGGTGGTTTTTCATTCCAGTGAAATTATTCCAGTTATCTGTGATGTTTCTTATTCTACGACTGAAACTTGATCATTCCTATTTTATTTTTAGTTGCTCGAATATGATGTTTATTTGTTTTACATTAAGTTAAATAATTTTTTGTTTTATTTGTTTTTTTCTATTTTTTTTTTTAACATTTAAATAGACTCGATAAATGGTCTTATAAACTTTGTATGAGAATTTTAAATTCGAATTTCTTTTAAAGTTTATATGAGAATTTTAAATTCTAATACATTCTGTCCCAGTATTGGATTCTTTGTAATGATTCCTGTCAAATGAATTTAAATAATATTTTCATGTTTAAATCCTTGAATTTTTCATGTAAATTAAGAAGAAAGAGGTCAATCAACTTTATAAATTAACTTAAAAGAACTGATTTGAAGGATAAAGTTTAATGCATAGTTTATGTTGATTGCTTCGTTATGAAATGAAAATTTTTATATCATATAAAATTGATTTTGAATTTTGTACTTTTATAGCATTGTATAGCATTTTTTAGTAAAGAAATTTTTCTATTATCTTTTTTGTTTCTTACCTGTTGCGAAACTAAATTGTATTCATTAATGGAAATTGAACAAATTATGTATAGGTAAATCTTAAATTAGTTACAAATGTAAACTTGAGCCCATCAATAGAAGCCTAATTTAGTTTCTAGAAATAAATTCTTCTTCTTCCAAGGGTTCCTGAACAAGAAGTAAAAACCATTGGAAAAAGTAGAAATCGTCTTCTTCTCTCACTCGAACACTCCTGTTTTGTATTTGATAGTCACTATTAAGGCCAATGGTAAAATGTACATGTAGGTACGATCTTTTTTTTAGAAGTGAGAAGTAAAAAGCTATAGAAAAAGTCAAAATTGACTAATTTTGCTTATTTGATAGTTAGTATTAAGACCAATGCTAAATTGAAATTGTGAATATCATTTTCAAAAAAAAGTAAGTAAAAACAGTTGGAAAAATAAGAATGATGCTGTGCCTGAATTTAATAGTTAATATTAAGGCTACCGCTAGATTGTAAATATCATTGGATATAGGAGAAATTGTCCCCAGGAAGACTGCTGATCCACTTTTTCCAATGGTTTTTCTTTCTTGTTTCTCAAAATTGATTGACCTAGCTTACATAATCTACCCTTGGTCTTAAAATTAACTGTCAAATACTGAAACATAAGTGTACTAGTGAAATTAGGAGAAATATTCCACTTTTTCCAACTGTTTTTACTTCTTGTTTTTCAAAATAGATCGGCTCAATATTCAAAATCTAGCTTTTAACTTAATAATTACTATCAAATACGGAAACAGAAGCGTTCCAATGAAATTAAGAGAAAAGATCCACTTCTAAACTAGCCTTGGTCTTAATATTAACTGTCATATAAGGAAACGTGTATTCTAGTGAAATTATGAGTAATTTTCAACTTTTCTAATAGTTTTTACGTCAATTTTTTCAAACTGCTTACACAATCTAGCCTTGGCCTTAATATAAAGCCATCAAATACTGATACAGCAGTCTTCCAGTAAAATTAGGAATCAATTTCTCCTATTTCCAATGGTTTTTATTTCTTGTGTTTCTAAACAGATCGGCCTAATTAGTACAATTTGGCACTGGCTTTAGTGTTAACTATTAAATCGAGGAGCAGCATCATTCCTATCAGATTAAAGTTAGATGAAAAGATCCTCTTTTTCCAATGGTTTTTCTTATTTGTTTCTCGAAATAGATTGACCTAGCGTATATAAGCTGGCATTAGTATTAACTGCCTTATACGGAAACATTCACGAATCGTGATATACGTTTTCTTATTTCTCCTAGTCTTACTGTTAATTGATGGATACAATGGATTAGCATAGCTGAGGAACAACGTTAGATTTGTTGACAACCTTTTACACCACATCTTCAACTTGTTATCAAGCCGTTAGTTTTAATGATTTACTTACGGATAATAATTTTAGTTAGGTTACTCGTAAATAGTGAAATATCAATGCATCTTATAGAGATTTATTAAGAATTTTCCTCGCTTGTTGTACCAATATTATTGCCCCATAATTAATAAAATAGTTTCATAAGATTGGTTGGTTCTATTATACATAGCTTGTGAAGAGAGTGGAATTTACAAATACATTATTTTGGTAATTGTTCCATTTAAACCAAAGAATAATTCAGAAATTGTAGTCCTTAATTAGAAATTCTGTACATTCTCTTCTTACTTGAAAATTAGGAATGGAAAAAAATAGACCTATTAAGATCATGCCAATGCTATCTAGCGGCAATAGCTTAAACTAGAAAGATGTAATTACACAGCAGCTAGTTTCAGTGATTACCGCTAGGTAGCATGAACATACCCTTTAACACTATTAAAATAAACATTAAATAACGTAACGTAGCAACTGTCCAGTAAGGCCGTGGGTTATTCTCTTAATTCTCTTAATCATGTCACAACAGCAATAATTTGCCTTATATATTAAAGGTTCGTCGCCCACGTTGATAAAAATTTTATATCGTAAGTATTTTACCTCATAATTTGATGTTTTTTTACCAATGATTGATAGTTTTAAGTTGATGCTGCTGTAACTAAATCAGTGAGAACTTTACAAACCTTAGAAAACTGATTGTATTATCTATTTGCATTAAGCGATAACTTCTAGGAAAGTAAAAAACTTGTTTTTGCATCATTACTTCGTTAAGGACTTCTTGCTGGTAAGCAACATTTTTAGTATATACTTTTATTTTTAATTACTAGTTGATGTGATTAGAAGTTTTTATCAAATTGACATGATTCCAAGACAATTGATAGTAGATGCATTTTAAGTGTATGCATGTAATTTTAAAAAGTTGATTTTAGTATTCATTATTTTGTTTCATAAAAATGTTTCAGCGGCCATAAGTAGGTAGATTTAGTTCGTACCATGTTAATAATTTTTGGTCGTCTTTATTACTGTAAAAGTAAATCACTAATTACGATTATGTATTTGGGAATTATGAACTGCCACGTAAATACGATATTCACATTTCTCTCATTTAAAGGAAACAGTAATCTCCATGAAATTTAAATTAATAATGTAAAGTTTAATAAAGTCATAGAATTATGGTCCTTGGATTTTGCAAGGTTCGCACCAATAGTTTTAAATCCTAAATTATTGATGAATTACAATGAAAACAATTGTATAAATAATAGTTTATATAATTTTTAATTTTGTTCTCAGCGCTCATTCGACATTCTAATGGTAATTCTGAATTAGTTCAATTAAACAAATGGCTGGGTTGATGACATTTTATACAGATAACACATTTTAACTCCTACAGCAACAGTAAGTACATGTTTTCAGCTTACAGCATGTTGTTTCTCAGTTAAGTTATTATGTCGTATTGTCTAAAGATAAATAATAAAATATACAGTAATAGATTAGATAGGGCGCTAATGACCTCAGCAGTCGATGCGCCAAAAAAAAAAAAAAAAAATAGATTAGATACCTAGTAAGTGCAATGATTTGCCTAAATTCAAAGTATCCAGAAGGTACATGAACTTAGATTTAAGTTTTTTTAAAAAGATAAGTGCATGTGCTTACACTTTTAATGATTCTTTATTATCTTAGGGCTTTTTAGTGATCATATTGGTTTACTGAAGTGAATTAAGTCATAAACATTCGTGTTTTACAGATTGCACATTCAAAATATTTAATTATATAATTTGATTGGTCCTTTTACTTTTTAAATTGTATTATTACTGATAGTATTATCTATTTGCATTAAGCGATAACTTCTAGGAAATTAAAAAAACTTGTTTTTGCATCATTACTGCGTTAAGGACTTCATCCAGGTAAACAACATTTTTTGTGTATACTTTTATTTTTAATTACGAGTTGATGTGATTAGAAGTGTTTATGAAATTGACGTTTCCAAGACAGTTGATAGTAGATGCATTTTAAGTGTACGCATGTAATTTTAAAAAGTTGATTTTAGTCTTCATTATTTTGTTTCATAAAAACGTTTCAACGGTCATGAGTAGGTAGATTTAGTTTGTAACATGTTAATAATTTTTGGTCGTCTTCTGTAAAAGTAAATTACTAATTACGATTATGAATTGGGGAATTATGAACTTCCACGTAAATATTCACATTTCTCTCATTTAAAGGGGAGCGTAGTCTCCATGAAATTTAAATTAATAATATAAAGTTGAATAACGTCCTTGAATTATGGACCTTAGAGCGTTCCAGTGTAATTAGGAGAAAAATTAAAGACATTAATCATTTCGCAATTTTGAAATGGTTTGACTAACATATTCGTCCATATTTTATTTAACTATAATTATTTCGCATTGAAAATGCCATATTTTAAATTTCGTTCCCCTTCCCCGCATAAAATACATTTCTAACTTTTCAGTTCTAAAATATTACTCGCACAGAGTTAGAAAAAATATAAAATAAAATAACGTGTAGAACCTTTATACAAGTACTAGATTTCAATTATTTTAATTCATAATTTTTACAAATGTTTAACAATTCGTTAATATTTTGGATAACACCACGTAACCTCCCTTACTCTGTCTGTATAGCCAGTATGTGTTGTGCGGCACAAGAGCTTAAGTGAAGTAGAGACCCCTGCCCTAACCTGGTTATTGTACCTCTGAGGTGGTTGAAAAACCGAAACTTATAAAGGATATAAAAATACATTCTACTACGGACAAAATTACAAATATTATGTACTGCGGACATAACCTGATCCTCTTCAGATTAGTGAATTCTTAAGCCTTTACGATGATCTGTAAAAAGTAACGTTCGATAAGTGTTAGCTCTATATCGAAGTGAAGTAACGAAAACCACAAGACGAGGAAGATCAGTAGATAAGATTAATTCGCTTGTAGAACGAGTTAGACCTGAACATGAATTGACTACTTATATTACATTACCACTATAACTGAGAAGTCAATAAATCAGATATAGATTTAATAAAAAGGAAGCTCAGTATTTCGCTGGTAATGGTTTTTGACTATTTCGTAACAACAATGAAGACGTAGTTGCAGTTGTGCCTACAAGCAGGAGTAGAATGAGAAGTACTTGCTGGAGCCAGTGTTGTGTGACCAAGACCTTTCCTTTTGAATCAGCTTCGTAAGGTATTTTGCTTATCTTGTTACCTAGCCCTTTAATTTTTCACCTTTACTTTAATATCCACCAAACACTCGTTACAATTCAATTACTATTTCTTACCCACAATGATTACAAGGTGTTATGATCAAGTAGAATGTTATTCAGTTTTCAACGGATATATTTGTTTTCGATAAATGTTTTTAGGAATTGTCAAGTTTCGTGTGTGATGAAAATCAATAATGGAAAATTCAAGTTTTGATATTTAGTTTAGTGGCTCCTTTTGGCGAAAATCTGTCAATCTAATTGCAAATTTACTGAATCTGATTTTTTTCGTATTTTTTTCTTGAACAGGATTTACGATTTTCTGTAAACAACGTTCTTTCATTATATTATCATGATTTAGAGCATGTATCAAAACATTTCTCTCGAAAAATGGATTAAAACTAAAAATTCTCTGTAATAAATAAAAGACTGCTATAGAGCAGCTGGTATGGAGCAATCTGTAATTTGACAGAATTCATGGGGTACTTTCCAATTGTCAACGAATTCACTCTCCTTTCTCAAAAATCTTTAGAAAAATAGTATGTGCTACTCGGTTCGCATTGATCTAACCATTCATAATGATCTCAAAATCTTTTATCCTCCATCTAGCAAAATCCTTTTTGCCCGATTTTATTTTATTGTTTTGAGGAAGATCTTACACTTCTTTTACATTTTATAATGTTTAACATGGGTAACATTGAAGAAGTACTTGATTATTATGTTTAAGGAAAAGTTTTTTAAAGAAAATTTCAATACGTAGGTATGTTGTGACGAAGAAATTCGTGAATACTCTCAATAGAATTCGTTTGTGTAGCCGCTAAACTAAGTTGTGAATATTATTTTTGATACGAAATGCTATTTCGTTATTTTCATCTTATTTATTTATTCATTCATATACTTACTAGTGCATGCACTAAGCTAAATTTATTTCTGGTTATTGCATGGTTAACTAGAGAAATAATCTTAATTCTTTCGTTGTAAATGCTTTTTTGTTTCAGAAATCCACTTGCAGTTATTCTAGTGTTCAATAAGAGCAATGCTTCAAGAGCTGAAAAAAAAAAATAGTTTGGGAATTCTTCTTTGCTTACTTTAATTTCAGCTGGTTTTTATTGAATATTGGACACATTTAAAAAATAAGTAAATATAAAACGGTATATTGAATAATCTAAAAGATAGGTTGTTCTAGAAAGGATTGCTAAGTCTTCCTGTGGTAATGGTAAGGCAAAATTAATTGTAAAACTTAAATTTTCAGTATCAAGCTAAGTGAAGTTTTCAGTAAGTAGTAAGTGATATTCTCATCCGATAAAAGTTTGACAGCAGTGCATTTAAGTACGAAGTCACCTTTATGCCAATCTATTATCACCTTCAATGTATTTTCATATTAGCATAAAGTAATTGCAGAAGATTGAACCCTTACTGTTGATTGATGAATACAATGGATTAGTGTGGCTGAGGAACAACATTAGATTTGTTGACAACCTTTTACTCCATATCTTCATCTTCTTATAATAATCGTTAGTTTTTATTGATTTACTTATGGAAATTTTAGTTTGTAAATATGAATTATCAATACATCTTATAGAGATTTATTAAGAATTTTTCTCGCTTGTTGTACCAATATTGGTTGGTTCTATTATACATAGCTTGTCTAGAGTGGAATATATTATTTTGGTATTTGCTCTATTTAAATCAAAGAATAAATCAGAAACTGAAGTCCTTATATTTAAATTAATCTACTATTTGGAACGTTCTGTACTTACTTTAAAATGGAAAAAAATAGACGCAGTAAGGTCATGCCAGTGCTACCTAGCGGCAGTACCTTGAACTAGGGAAATGTAATTACTTAGAAACTAGTTTCAGTGATTACCGCTAGGTAGCAGGAACGTACTTTGACACTGTCTTAAGGCAGTGGGGTAAAAAGGATATTTGGTATTGTCCAAATATTCTCCATATCAAGTAGCCACAGTAATAATTTGATTTATTCTATAAATGTTCTTCACCCACGTTGATAACATTTTATATCGCCAGTATTTTAAAAAGAAGTTATCCTCTTAAAAAAAATTCCATGTTTAAAATTCACTTTACCTCATAATTTGATGTTTTTTTTATTTATGATTGATAGTATTAAGTTGATGCTGCTGTAACTAAGTCAATGAGAACATTACATACCTTAGAAAACTGATTGTTTTATCTATTTGCATTAAGCGATAACTTCCTTGGAAATTAAAAAACTTGTTTTTGCATCATTACTGCGTCAAGGACTTCTTGCTGGTAAGCAACATTTTTTGTGTATACTTTTACTATTAATTACGAGTTATTGTGATCAGAAGGGTTTATGAAATTGACATGTTTCCAAGACAGTTAGGGTTTTTTAGTATTCAAATTGGTTTACTGAAGAGAATTATTAGGTCATAAACATTCTTTTACATATTCTATGTTTCCGAACCATACCATTAAAACAATGCTTTTAATGTGTTCTGTGATTTGTTTCAAAATTCATACTTTACTTTAGGATCTGTAATTCAAAGGTAGATTGTTGAAGTAAGTGATTATTGCAATACTCGCGCTCATGCGAAGGGGGACAGTTTCAGCTTACAAAGAATGCTATGTAGATATTAGAATTTGAGCATTATCAAAGTTTCTTTTGAGCTGAGTGTAAAACGAACTTCACAAAAAACATAATGGTTATATAGGAATCAAAATGGTTAAGCTTGTATAAAACTAAATCACCAAAACTTGCGTTCATAGTTTTAATATATGTACACAATTAATAAAAACACATAAACGTCCAACTTGTTAGTTGGGACCGTTGTTAATATCTGGATCAGTTAGCTTGTTTTATTTGGTTTGTTCAAAGTGAATGTGTTTAAATTTCTAGTTCTAAGAGTAGGCCTTACAATACGTGAATTGTAGGATGTGATCTTATTTAGCAAAAAGCTAAACTTATAGTTGCTTTCAGACTAAAAGTTCAATCTTTTCTTTAAAATATAATACGGTACAGCATTTTTTTTCTATTTGTCGTCTTAAATTGGAGGGAGAAGTCTTAAATTTCATTTTTCATATTTCAAACTAATAAATGTAGATTATGAAAAGAGTTAAAGGAAAACTAAAAAAAACTTAACACCAATTAATACTTTAAATAACTAAGGGTTGAAATAAACACCAATCTATCATAAGTATAGTTTATTCACATAAAGACATAAGATTCTAACGCCAACACAAGGCCCAACTCACATCACACACAGTAATGGAATGGAAAAAGGAATGTCCCTTGCTACCTGCTATTGCCACCCCTAACGGTCATCCCTTCTCAGATACCCTCAACCGGTGGCCACTCACATTCCAAACACTCCAATTTCCCTACAAAAAGAAGGTTCTTTGACTTATGGGAAATAGTAAAACGGTACTATTAGGTACTAACGGTACTTTAGCCGTTTCACGTACCGCAGTTTGAGCAGAAACCAAGGTATGTAAAAGATTTGCTCAATTTCTAACCCAGTTCCATGATATCCAGCCAGCTAGAGGTCCAACTTTTTTCAAACAGCTCAATTGAGACAGTTTGATTCCATTTCTCATCATTCGACTTTAGAGCTTTGCATCCATCGCTTTCTAAACATAACAAATAATTCACGAGTACATTAAGATTTATTTCTATAATATCGAAGTTAATTATTCCTAGTAATGTAATCCGATAACTTTCGATAGATGTAAGAAAATAATTTTAGGACGATAATAAGTTTAGTTCCTGTAGAAGTAAAATACAATATTCAGGGTCAAAACTTGCTGGAATACGGTTAGGCAAGAATGTTTTTTTGGGGGGGTGGGCAGAATCCTGAGCTCTACCTCCTCGTGGTGACCCCGGCAAACTGCTCTTATGAGCAGGCTAACAGAGCCAGTCCCAAAATAACCTTAAACTTTAGTTTTTGCTGGAAACAGACCAATGGGTTCGTAATGAACTCAAGAGTTCATACCTATAACTATTTGAGATCCCCTCCATCAGTAGTGGTTTAGCTGCGTCTAGGCAGAATTTCAAAATTATCCCCAAAAATTTGTGTAACATCTGTAAAACCATTTTTATCCGTCCTCGGTACCAGTTTAATTGTGTGTGCTAAATGCAATGAAAGTAATCAATTAAACGCAAGAGTTAGTTATACTTGAAAGATTTTATCAGTGAAAACTAATGTACACCGTACTTGAGTTCCCTTGTCCAATCTGTTGTTATTTGTTACATTTTCAATTCAATTCAACTTATTACAATTTTTTTTGTGAACTTTCCGACACAAAGTAGTAGAGTTTTGATAGTTTTTGATTAGGGTCTTGATACACAAGCCACAAACTCAAACAATTTTGAGAAGCTGTTTTTTGTTATAGACTTGACCATTACATGGGGAAAAACTAGGGTGATATTAAAACTGCCCGATAGGACAGTTGAATAAGGGTTGATCGTCAAAAAATGTACGAAAAACAACTTTGACAATTTTTTTCTCTTTTTCTTAGACAAACAGGGAATTTTATATATGTATACTTATATATTCAGTTAAATTATTCTTTTATTTTCTCTTAAATAAGGAATGTATTTAGTGGTAGTGACCACTTCTTTGCATTAGTAATAGCAGTGTACAAGAATAATCTCTTGGTTCCTAACAACTTTCATTTTATCTTGAATCCTGCTATCTAAAATCTAAAAAAAATGACTTCAATAGTAGTCTAGCTAGATTGTTTAGCAATTATAGTCTAAAAATTGAAAACATTTATTTTATAAAATTTATTCTATTATTCATTAACTAGATTCACTTCAAAATGAAATACTTTATTTTTCAAAATAAAAAAAACATCCTCTCGAAAATAATTAAATGATTTATTTGTTGTAGCATTTTTAATTTGAGATCAAATATATTAAGTGACACCAATTATAAAGCTCCTCCATATTATGGTGCTTGTGGAAGAAGGAAGGTTCTCTTAGGTTATACAACATATGCTTATCCGTGACTTTTCTTTGCTGTGGGAGAGATGTAGATGAATCTGATGTTGATAGTTGTTATAGTTGCAATATTTCCCGTAACTGGTATTTCGTACGTTTGGAGATAAGAGTCAGTAAACCTGCAAAAGTAAGTTGAAATACTATTTCTCTACATGAAATATCATAAAGGTAGTGTATCTAGTACTAGTGCTTCTTATTTCCATATTTCAGGCATTAATTCTGTGTTTTTGTCAATTGTAATTTTATATTTATTTTATTTTTTAATTTTGTATGATTTCGGGTATAATCTCTTTTCTTTCATTGAGAAATGTGTTCATTTTCAATTACTATACACGATTTGAAAGTCAATGTCTGTTTTAAATGAATTTTCATGAATCGTAAAATTATGTACTAAAGAGGATATGAAATTGATCCCAAAACTGTAACTCCCAAAACTCGATATCAGACCGAGGCGGCCAGGCGGTCTAGTTGTATTACACAATGTTGCACCATCTCTGTCAAACAGAACGTGGTCTAGTCTTTGTCGCGACGACAAGCGATCTGGTAGTAGAAAATTACAGATTTCACCGTGTCCGTCCTGCCACCTGGTAATGAGAAATCTTTATTTCGTAGATTCCAATGTTAAGAAACTATATTACTCATTTTTGATTTCATTCTCGCGACATTCGAAAATACTAGAAGAACCTATCTTCATGTGATTCCAGTTCAATACAGAAGCGGTGGTATTCCCCTAATTGTTCTCTCTTTTTATTAATTTCGTCTTTTCCTCTTTATGCTTTGAAAAGCTGATAGCAGAAGGAGTTGTTCTTCGCCCGAGCTCATACTCAATATATAAAAATTAAAACAAATAACAAAAAAACGCACTGCTACTTCTCAAGAAGAAAGCTACCTAACTGGAGTGCTCTAACAAAAGAATCGCGTCCTGTGCGACGTCCCCATATCGCAGACCGCTGGATCACTGCCCGCCGCGACTGTGTTCCCAAGGCCTAAGTTCATAAAAAGATTTGAAGTTTATTATTTATCTGAAATTGTTATATTGTTATCAAATAGCCAACATCGAGCTAGTGGCTAAATAATCTAATATTAATTTACTGGCGCTGTACTTAATCTTTGCATATCATTTAAACAGATCCAGCTTGAGGCTTGTTCGTGGTTTTGTAAATAGCGTCAGAAACTTGGAACATTTTCAAAAATGTCGGGAACTTACTGTCGTGTTTTCATTAACTAGGAGTAGACCTTCATCTTTTCATGCCAAAATATAATCTGGACATCTGCAGCAATATTAGATCGAATTTACTTATTTATTAATTTAGGTGATTGCGGTTGAACTAATTTTTATGCTAACATCTATTACATAACTTGACTGACTCAGAAAATACCATCTCACTAATTTGGGTTCAGGTCAAAGTATTTATCCATAAGTTGAACGAATAACTGATCATATTGTGCATAAAGTAGAAAACAGTAAGTACACAGCAGCAATATTTCTTGATTTAGCTGATATATTTGACAATTTTGACACGTTGGACTGCTATACAAAATTAGGTAGACTTAAGCTATTAATTACATTATTCAAATCATACGATCTTTTTTAGAAGACCTAACTTTTGTATGTAAGATTAATAACATTTTAATTTATTAATTACATTTTATAGTGGTAGATTACCATATGTATGAAGATAAAACAAAAACAAAAAAACAGCTGGAATCAGCTGCTTAGATAACCTTCACTTACCAGCTGATCAGCCTGGCCAGTTACCGTCGGCCATCTTTAACTCGTTCGTGGTGTCTCTTTATTAACGTGATTTTTTAGGTGAATATTAGTGCGTGGCAAGTGAAGTTCGATTTTATAAATTGAATTTAAGTTATACTTATTGTGTGGTATACAGTTTTAGTGTAAATAGTATTGTGAATTATTTTAAATAGTGTCAAGTGCTATTGGACTGGAGATGTATTGAGATGCTGATGAACTTGGATATTCTTTAAACGAGGTAAAACTTTATTATCAATTATTAAATTATATTTTTATTATTTTTGCATCAAAAAACAGTATGTTATCGTTTACTTGTTACTTAAAAATAAATATTGCTTCGTTTTAACTATGTTCAGTGTTGGTTAATTCTTTAATTTTGATCACTTCAAAAAGTATTTAAATTGATATCTAAACTTTTTTGCTGAATTCTTTGATCTATTCTTTTTAATCGACTATGAGTTCAAAATTAGTATTTTTGGTATACACTGGGCCAAAAAAGTCTGTGAACACTTACCTAAATTTTATTACTTTTATCTTAGTAGAAACTTCTGTTTTTTCTCTCTCAAATGAAATTATACTATTCGCTAGAGAGAAACCAGGGTTTTCTATCTTATATAAAATCTTTTTCTTTATTTTTCAACAGGAATATCATAATGAAACGTTAAATTGTATATCATACAATAAGTAAAACTTAAATTCAATTTATAAAGTCGAACTTCACTTTGTCACGCACTAATATTCACCTAAAAAATCACGTTAATAAAGAGACACCACGAACAAGTTAAAGATGGCCAACGGTAACTGGCCAGGCTGATCAGCTGGTAAGTGAAGGTTATCTAAGCAGCTGATTCCAGCTGTTTTTTTTTTCATTTATTTTCAAAACAAAATGTAATTCTAAATTAAAATTTTTATTAATCTTACATTAAAAAATTTATTTTTAACAATTTAAAATTATTTATTTATTTATTTATAATGCTTTATAGAAATTACATTATGTAGCAAAGAGCAAGAGAGTTGGCCTCTGCTAAACAATAAGAAGTACATTGGAAGTACATTTAGCTAATAGCTCGATGTTAGCTATTTGAAAACAGTTTTGGGATCACTTCTACATCCTCTTTAGTACATAATATTATAATAATTCAAGAAAATTCATTTAAAACACATTAGATATTCTACTATTGAGTCGTTTATGGTAATTGAAAATGAACACACTTCACAATGAAAAAAAGAGAATATACCCGAAATCATACAAAATTAAAAAATAAAAATAAATTTAAAATTATAATTAACGAAAACAGAGAATTAATGTCTGGAATATGGAAATAAGAACACTAGTACTAGATAGCTTATGGTATTTCTACTTACTTGTGCAGGTTTACTAACTCTTATCGCCAAACGTACGAAATACCAGTTACAGGAATTATTGCAGCTATAACAAGTATCAACATCAAATTCATCTACGTCTCTCGCACAGCAAAGACAAGTCACTGATAAGCATTAGTGATGGGCTATTTGAGGATAATTATTCTCTTGTTTCTAGAAAACAACCAATACTGGAAACTGGGAAAAGACGTTGAGAAAACATCCATTCAATGAAAATATGGAAACAACTTTTGCTAAGAATCAGTTATTGAAAAATGTATTGTATTATTTAGTTATAATATGTATTATGCATTGATCTTATGTCACAATCATATTAATTATACGATTTTTTTTACTTTTATAAGGCAAAATAAGTGTATAATTTATTAGCAGAATAAACAAAAACCTGTAATTACAAAAAAAAAATTTACTTATTTGCATCATACCTATTTTTTACTTAAACTTGGTGAAATATTAAACTATTGGGGAAAAATAAAAATATATTAATTAAAAAAATGCATTAAGAAGTACTAAAAATAGTTTATAAGAGCGAAAAGAAAAGCAATTTGAATAAAACATCTAAAATAAAACATTAGTTCTAAAAAATCAGTCAGAGCACAAAATATAAATAATAAAGCTAAAAAATAAAATATTAGTTCTAAAAAAATGCGTCAGAGAACGCAAAACATCAAGAAAGTTAATAAAAAATTAGTTATAAAAAAATCCGTCAGAGGGCGAAACTAAACAAGCAAGATTGTCTGTTTACATACGTTAGAGAGCACAAAATATCATTAAAATAAAATATTAGTTCTAAAAAAATGCGTCAGAGTACGCAAAACATCAAGAAAGTTATAATAAAAAATTAGTTATAAAAAAATTCGTCAGAGGGCGCCACTAAACAGCCAAGATTGACAGTTGTTTACATAGGTAAACAACTTTGACAGTTAGTAGTTCTAAAAATGACCACCAGATTGCACAGCTATCACCTCTAGTATATATACATAGACAAACAAATTTTCTTCAGTACGACTTGAGTGATGCAGGAGGGTATATCGCTCTCGCTCGTCACTCCAAAACCATCGACATTCTTGTCATTACCTCTGTCATAAAGAATCATGATAGTAATGTAATGGTTATGAAGATGTTGTCGCTTCGACGGTCGGAAAGCAACTATTCTCCCCACCCTGCCCCACCCCCGCGACGAACTTTCTTATATACCCTCTGGAGGCCATGTTACCATAACAACGCGTCCCATCACCATGACAAACACCAAACATTCAGCAAACTGCCGCTAGATCGCTCCCATGCAGTTTTTAGCATGCTAACGCCTCTCATGACTTCCAAACATTTAACCACGCTAACGACTCACATGACTTCTAAACATTTACCCACGCTAACCACTCTCATGACTTATAAACATTTAACCGTGCTGGCCACTCTCATGACACATATACAACCTTGCACTCATATCTAACCATGCTAACCACTCTCATGACTTATAAACATTTAACCAAGCTAACTACTCCCATGACTTCCACAAATTTAACATGCTGACAACTCTCATGACATATGTATGACCTTGCACTCAAAACTCTAACCATGCTAATGACTCTCATGACTTGCTCATATCTAACCATACTAACCACTCTCATGAATCTTCACATTTACTCAAGCTAACCACTCTCATGACTTCCAAACTTTTAACCATGCTAACCACTCTCATGACTTCCACACTTTTAACTATGCCAACGACTCTCATGACATATATTTGCACTCATATCAAACCATGCTAACTACTCATGACTACCAAACTTTTAACCATGCTAACCACTCTCACGACTTCCAAACATTTAACCATGCCAACGACTCTCATGACTTATTTATTACTACCTTGCACTCACATTTAACTCTCTATACCTAAATAGAACTATTTTGTACTCACATTTAGCTGTGTTGGTGAATCTCTTGATCTATATAGAACAACATTGCCCTCACATTTAATCAAGATGGTGATTCTCTAGACTTATATAAGACCACCTTATAATTATTTAAAATAATTATAGCTTTTATAATTTTGTAATAAAAATGATCGTAAACAAAAATGGAATAATTATTTAAATAAAAGAAAGATAATCGAAAAATTATTTACATAGCGAAAAAATAAAATTGATGTTGTTATTAGAAGGTAAAGAAGAAAAATAAACATACTGCTTCAAGTCAAAAAAATATACGATAAACTAATACTTTAAATCTGACGTAAAATTTAAAATTATTGAGAGTTCTGTTTTACGTAATTAACGTCTTTAAATTATTATATTTCCAAAAAAAAGAAAAGGTAATTTTACTTGACTATCCAGAAAAGTATGAGTCAACAATAATTTTTGAATTTAAGTTACCTTATTTTCTCATAAATACTACTGATTCCACATTCAGTTTTGTCTAGTGGCATAAATAGCACAAGCAAACACATAAGTTTCAAATGCTAAGGAACTACATTCTAGAATAAATTGGTAAACTGCAATGATAACTAATATTATTTTTTCGGATGTTAGTCACGATAAAAAAAATATGTACATTTCACAATTTTATCAAAGTTTCTGAATTATTTATTTCATAAACAGTTAGCTTATAAATGATCAGAAAATTACAACTGGAATCTTAATAAATTATTTACACTTCATGATATTGTACTTTTAACAGTAATTGGTTAAGAATAAGTGTATATGCTTTAGTTAAATTAAATTCCCTGGCTAAATTATTCTATTGCGAAGTTACATGTTTTTAGCTTCGTTGCTATTAACGTATTTAATTGTAGTTTTCTACATTTAAAATATTGATTTGAAAAACTATAGTAAACTTACATTTTACTCGATTCATCTTAAGTTGTTCTTGCACTTTAGAGAGAGAAGTTAGGCTTGCCCTGTAAACTTCTATTCCAATAAAATTCACGGCTTGACTACCGATTGTTCAATAAGTTGAATTAAACATTATTTAAGAATTCTATTGTAAAATATTTATGAATAATACAAGTTTGAGAAACAGAGATTTGATTCAAAGAGTCAATATCATTCCGAAACGAGCATAGCGAGTGGGCACTGAACAAAGAAGTAAAATGTTCTTTCAATTGTGCAATATTAATTTTATTTCTGGAGGCTTTCAATAATTTAGAAGATAAACTGGAAAAGCTAACTGTTAATGATATTTTTTAATAAATTGCGTGACATTTTTACTAATGCATAGGGTAAGTACAGAGACCGGAATCAGTGAACGAGTTGTTGGAATCGATTCCAACCCTGGAACTGATTCAAATCCAACGACTCCAAAGGCGGACTCGTTCTGCCCATCACTAATAAGCAATGTTGTATAACCAAAGAGAACCTTCCTTGTTCCACAAGCACCATAATATGAAGTTTTATAATAAAGTTCTGCTAATAAATTATACACTTATTTTGCCTTATAAAAGTAGAAAAAATCGTATAATTAATATGATTGTGACATAAGATCAATGCATAATACTTATTATAACTAAATAATACAATACATTTTTCAATAACTGATTCTTAGCAAAAGTTGTTTCCATATTTTCATCGAATGGATGTTTTCTCAACGTCTTTTTCCAGTTTCCAGTATTGGTTGTTTTCTAGAAACAAGATAATAATTATCAACCAAATTAAACTTTTGTCCTAAAAAATTAAGTGAATAATAATTTAATTTGTTACAGGCAGACAGAAACTACGTGAAAAGAGGTTCAATTTAACAGACAAGTGTGGTTGCGCTACTACATTGCAATAAGAGTTTTATAAAAAAATGAATGTAATAAGAAATGTGTAGTATAATGAAAAATAAAGAAAACTATAATAAAAAAAACTAGTGTTTAACTTTATTTCATAAACAAGTAAACCACGAAAGTACACCAAGAAAAAAATTAAATAAAATAAAAATAAGCAAAGAACTGCACAAGGCATTTCTTTGGACCACCTAAAATTATTGTGCACTCCCGATGTCATAACGACCAAAAGCACAATAAAAAATAATTAAAGCATAACATCCAATAAAAGCCGTACAATAAAAGCTGAAAGATATAATTCTAGAGAATAACATGTAACAATAACATTAAAAAAAAAAACAAAGAAAATAAATATATCATTACGTACTTCCAATGACAGCGTTCACTTCTAATAAAATAACCTTTATATGCCCCTGAATTAAATTTTCATGCAATAACTGAGCAAAATTTTCATTGTGGGATTTGAAGACAAGGGAACTTAAAAGATCGCAAAGTCGTCGCGACAAAGACTAGACCGCGTTCTGTTTGACAGAGCTGATGCAACATTGTGTAATACAACTAGACCGCCTGAGTCTGATATCGAGTTTTGGGAGTTACAGTTTTGGGATCACTTCCATATCCTCTTTAGTACATAATTTTACGATTCATGAAAATTCATTTAAAACAGACATTGGATATTCACTATCAAATCGTTTATAGTAATTGAAAATGAACACATTTCTTAATGAAAGAAAAGAGAATATACCCGAAATAATAAAGACACAGACAAATCGTACAGAAAATAGACAAAAACACAGAATTAATGCCTGAAATTTGGAAATAAGAAACACTAGTACTAGATACTCTACCTTTATGATATTTCAAGTATAGAAATAGTGTTCAACTTACTTGTGCAGGTTTACTGACTCTTATCTCCAAACGTACGAAATACCAGTTCCAGGAAATATTGCAGCTATAACAACTATCAACATCAAATTCATCTACAGCTCTCCCATAGCAAAGACAAGTCACTGATAAGCGTATGTTGTATAACCAAAGAGAACCTCCCTTTTTCCACAAGCACCATAATATGGAGTTTTATAATAGGTGTAACTTAATATATTTGTTCTCGAATTAAAAATGCTACAACAAATAAATCATTTAATTATTTTCGAGGGGATATTTTTTTTATTTTGAAAAATAAAGTATTTTATTTTGAAGTGAATCTGGTTAAGTGTGAGCGAATGTAAGGCTATATAAGTCTTGTGAGTCACTAATATGGTTAAATGAGTGTTTAAGAACGTCCTGTGTAAGTCTTGTGAGTCACCAGTCGATTGAAGTTTTCCCAAACTCTGTAAAGAATTTATTAAATTTATTGTAAAAAAGTTTATAATTTTTTAATAATAAAAAAAATAGTGTACATATTAATAATATTGTATTTATTTTTCCTCTTAATCTCTTAAATAACAAGAAATTAAAAAAATACGAAAAAACAAAACATAAAAAAATGGTTAAAAAAGGCCTCCAGCTTGAAAGAGAATCTTTAATTGTTAAAATAGTGATTGTTCTGCTACCTAGGAGTGACAGTACAAACTGCAGTATATTTGTTATTAACTCCATTGTTTTTATTAACTATTATGTAGCTCAAGCGTTTTTTAATTAGGAAATATTATATAGATAGACGGCATTATAAATGTTTTAATTATTGATACCGGAAGTAAGCTAAAATAAATTGTTTTATACTGAGGAAAATGCATAAAACGTTTCTTGCTTGTCGAAGGTGCAATAGTACGGACAGACTATATACTGGTGTGATATTTGCAGGGTGGGCGGGTGGGGCGATTAACATCATAGAGTAATTGTGATTTTTGACTAGACAGACATATGTTACGTGATACCTCTTTCATATTTGATATTAGAAATATTTTTTTTTTTAATTCTTATACAAGAATGTTCATGTAAGTGTATGATAGTGATTATTTACTAGACAGACATATGTTATCATTCACACTAGAGTAGATATGTTTTTAAGGTGACGAGCGACAGAGCGATCTACTCCCCTACAATGCTCAAATCGTACTGAAGAGAAATCTTGACAGCTGTATGTACAGTTGTAGTGCTACCTATTGGCAAATATGTAAACTAAAATGTGTTTATATCGTTGACAGGTCCAGTAAGTGCTGCTACCTTGTGGCAATTATTAAAACTAATTTTTCTTCTTTATTTACTTTTTTCAATGGTTTTTACTTCTTGATTTTCTAAACAGATCGACTCAACATTTACTATCTAGGATTGCTTTCATATTATCTATCAAATGCAGAAACAACAGCATTACACTGAAATTAAGAAACTATTTCCAATGGTTTTTTAACCATTTTTAATTAAAGCTTTCTTTTTTATTCCTTCCACTCTCGTAGCTATTTCTAACCTTTTTTCAGGTTTTCCTTTTTATTTTATTTTTTTAAATTAACCCCTTTTTAACAATAAATCTGTATCAACATATTAATAAAACATCTTAAACAGTTTATTTTTATTTTTGGAAATTATTTCTTTCATCCTGTTGTCTGATCGCTGTGGAAGTTTTTTTAGATGAAAAGGAGAATAAATAAGATTCTTTTTTAAAATTTATAATTTTTTTTTATACAGCAAACAAATTAAACAGTATATTAAAAACAAAGAACATGCAATTAGAAGTAAAAATTCTAACAGTACATTGTGAAATTAACGTGCATATTACATATAGTAACTACATAAATACTTGTTTTATTGATTCTTCAGAAAAATTTCCTAGGAGAGATGATTTACATCTATTTCACTTGGGCTTCTATTAATGAACAGTTTTGCTGGCAGTACTCCAGTATCAGAGGTATTCAATCTGAAAATCAACAATATTAATATACTTAAAATAATTAGTTTTTACTGAGTTTAGCTTGAATTAAGAACCTAGAAAAAGAAATGTAAACAAAATAATGAAGACTAAAATCAATTTTTTTTAAATTACATGCGACACTTAAAATGCATCTAATATCAACTGTGTTGGAAACATGTCAATTTCATAAACACTTCTAAACACATCAACTCGTAATTAAAAATATACGTAAACACAAAAAATCTTGCTTACCTGCAAGAAGTCCTTATCTTAGTAATGATGCAAAAATAAGGTTTTTAATTTCCTAGGAAGTTTTTGCTTAATGCTAATAGATAATAAAATCTGTTTTCTAAGGTACGTAAAGTTCTCACTGACTTGGTTACAGCAGCATCAACTTAAAACTATCAACCATTAATAAAAAAAACATCAAATTATGAGGTAAACAGTAAATTATAAACATGGAATTTTTGTAGAGAAAAAACTTCTTTTTAAAATACTGACCATATAAAATGTTTATCAACATGGGTAAAGAACATTTAATAAATAAATCAAATTATTACTGTTGTAATATGATAAAGAGAATATTTGAACAAAACCTTATGACCGTTTTACCAGTCGTTTTGTTAGGAGGTTATTTAATGTTTATTTTAATGGTGTCAAAGTACATGTTCATGCTACCTAGCGGTAATCACTGAAACTAGTTCCAATGATTACATCTTTCTAGTTTAAGCTATTGCCGCTAGATAGCATTGGCATGACCTTAATACCTCTATTTTTTTGGAACTCAATTTGTGATTTATTCTCTGATTTAAATAAAGCAAATACTAAAATAATATATTTATAAATTCCACTTTCACAAGCTATGTATACCTAATAGAACCAACCAATCTTATGTAACTATTTTAATAATTATGGGACAATAATATTGGTATAACAAGGAAGGAAAATACTTAATAAAATTCTCCATAAGATGTATTGAGATTTCACTATTTACAAGTAACATTAGTAAATTTTCCATAAGTAAATCAATAAAAACTAACGATTTTTATAAGAAGTTGAAGTTGAAGATGTGGAGTAAAAGGTTGTCTACAAATCTAACTTGTTCCTCAGCCATGCTAATCCATTGTATCCATCAATCAACAGTAAGACTTCAATCTTCTGCATTTACTTTATGCTAATATGAAAATACATTGAAGGTGATAATAGATTGGCTCAAAGGTGACTTGCAATGACAAAGGTTCAGTATAAGGAAGCGAACAGAAGGCGACAGAGAAACATTTCAATACAAGCTCTAGATCGTAATGATTTAATGAAAGTACGTTATTAAATTAACAAATTTGAACTTTCTATGAATTTTCATTATTAATTTTCTTCGCACACCTCATTTGCTGATTCTTAAAAATATTTATCGAAAACAAATATGTCCCTTGAAAACTGAATAACTAAATTTACTTGGTAAATTTACTCTTCGTTATTAATATCGGTAAGAAAAATTAAAATTGAATTGTAACGAGTGATTAGTGGATATTAAAGTAAATGTGAGAAAAGGGAAAAGTGACAAAGATAAGCAAAATACCTTATGAAGCCGATGAATTCTTGAAGGTCTTGTTCACATAACACTTGCTCCAGTAAGTACTTCTCATTCTAATCCTGCTTGTAGGCACTCTTCATTCCTGTTATAATATAGACAAAAACTATTAGCAGCGAAATACAGAACTAGTAACTTCATATAAGACCTATCTACGAGCCCATCTGATCTAATACTTCAACTGAAGTGCCGAAGTCACCATAACGTATAAATACCAAAGTTTCGATAAACTGAACAACTTTCTTTTTTCAAGTCCTAAAATTTAAAATATATACATATTGTCACCTTGTTATTTTTCTTATATTGGCAATATTATAAACAATAATAACAAAAATATAAAGAAATGATAATTGTAATTATAATCAATGTAATATGTATTAAGGTTACTTAATATAATGTAATTCAACCTTATTAAACCTATTTCTTTTGATGTAATGACCCAACAGTTATACTGGTAATATAAAATAAAGAAGTCAATTTCATCGCCTAACTCATTGAAGATGCGAGTTAAGCTTGACGAAATTATCTTCTCGTCTCGCAGCTTTCGTTAGTTCACTTGAATATAGAACTAACTCTTCTCGTACTTCTCTTCGTTATTACGTTCTTTGTTCACGTTTAAGTTGGTTGTCTAACTTTTCAGAAAATGTGTCGTACGTAATGATTCATCGATCATCTGTGGTTATTCTGATTTTAATACTAGTTTTCAAAGGCTGATCGGATATTTTCTTTCTATTCTTCTAATTTAATTGAACAAATATGTTTGTTACTTTCTTTAATTAAATTACTTTGCTATGAACTTTATTAAGTCCAAATTGATGCAGTATAAATTTGATTTTAGTAAACAAAATTACACAGAAATTCATTAAAACTTAATCCAGCGCGTGTACGTTTATAGTAAGACTTCATATTATATTGAATGTTCCTCTTATTTTAGTCTGTGTCCTACTACGTCAGTGTTATTTCTTACAATTTTTTTTTATAGGTCTTCGTATAGGCTTAAGTTTTCGGACGATCATCTATCTCAGAGATAGGATTATCAGATTAATGTAGAGACTTCGACTTCTCCAATGTTCTTGTGCCGCACTAACTGAGCAGATTGAGTAAGGAAGGTTACACGTTGTCACCCAAAAAATTATTGAATTGTCAAACATATGTAATAATTATGAAATAAAATTATTGAAACCTAGTATATTTATTTAAAACTTCTATTCAATTTTTAATTCTGTGCATGTTTTTAGAACTGAAAAGTTGGGAATGTGTTTTATACGGGGGAGGCGCGAGAATTAAAGTTTAAAACGCGGACTCTGTTGCATTGTCACTGCAAAATAATTATTGATATGTAAAATATGAATGAACATGCGATTTTAACCATTTAAAAAATGCGTAAATTAGTAAAATCTTTAAAGGAAAACTTTTAATCAGCACACAAGATGCAATATCAGAACAGAGAATGACTTTCTGTTGGCATATTTGTAAAACTTACATTTCTATGCCTAGCAGAAATACTCAAGTGTTATAAGACAGAAACTAAACGATTTAAATGCACAACAGTACGTTGACCAAGTAATAGTTCTAAGTGAAACTACCTGTCGAACAAAACTACTTCAGATTTAACAACTTTTAACTAGCTAATGACGGATTGGTACACACGACTGGTGTGACTGCCTACCGTTATAAGCATCTAAATCAGTCTCTGTCCATCTTCCTAAAGGAGAAAATTGAGTCTGCGATGGAATTCGCTGGCATTAGCTAGCTTTAAATTTTCATGCAAAAATTCCGCCAAGTTAACTATTGTCAGAGTACTAATTTGGAATGGCCACTTGGATACGTGGAATTGAAAATATAAAAATACTCCAATACCTTGAGAATGTTCTCACACAGGAAGTGGGGCATGGAGCCCGAGGTGTCTGATGTTTTACAGAGCCACCATTCGGGCGATCTTTACCTTCGCCTCTCGGGTGTCTATCCTTTGAATAGGCTTTAAGTTCTCTCACGGCTAGACGTAATATGTGCGCAGGGTTGTGAGTTATCAGTCTTCTATAGGATGTATGTACCGTCCCAAAGGGTATGTTTTAACAAAATCTTAAATTGCTTTTTGATTATAACAAAATTCTGCAATATTGTAAAATAAAATTTCTGGTATAGCACTAAACTTCTTTCGCCCAGATATGTACTGGATAGAAAGAGAGGTACACTGTAGCAATGGGAAAGCGATGTTGAGGATGATATATAAAATATTTATTAATTAAAACAAACATTTCCGCTTCTTTTGACTTAAAGATAGTACCACAACACTTCAGTGTTGGCTGTTTTCAATCTGGATATCATCATAATTCAGTTAATCAAGTTAATGTTGAGTAAATAAACGTTCTATTCAAGATACTACAATTTAAAATTAAGTGTTTTAATTAGATGTAATAAATGATTGATTAGACTACCTGATGAACAGCTCCACTAGTTAGCATGGTAGGTACATAGATTTCCTTATTTGTTTATTGACCAGATTGTAGAAATAGATCCGAATCACCTAAACTGTTGTGTGACGTACAGAAAGATCATGATTGGTACTGCGAGTTAGAGCATGGCGACACGGCCCTGAGGACAAAGGCACTGGATAAAGAAAACAAAATATACATTAATAACATTTGAAGCTTACAAATTAGTGTTACTAATATTTTGACACTTTTTTATTGAACTTTTGATATTAAAAACGATGCGGCTAGTTCTCTTAACAGTCCAATTTAACGGAACACATTTCAATATAATATTAAATATCCATTAACAAGGTAATAAAAATACCAACTTTAATCAAAAATTGATCACTTAAAAGTTGAAATGCAATGTAGGAGATTCAAATTAAGTGAGGTTCGTTACCAATTTTATAGTTTTTAAGTAACAGTATTTAAGTAATTTATCTTATAGTAATTTCCTTAACAGAAACTTACAATTTCAAAAGTTAAGTTTTTAGGTTGATAAAACGACAAAAGGATCACAAGTCAACTATTATACAACATTCATTCATACTTCAGCTCATACCTTCACAAGTTATGAAAAAGCTTATGAGTTTTATTTAATCTTTTAGAAAATAATATTTTATACAATTTTACTGCTATACATTTTCATTAATATTGTTTAGAATTTATTAAATATCACAGACTAATGCTGGCCATTTTCAAATACAACATAATTGCTCAGTAAACTGTAGCACATTTAACTTAGATTGACTATAATAGGAGGTATCAAACTATTAGTAATTAAATGTTAAAAAATTGTTAAATTACAGCCCTATTTAAAAGAACATACTAAAAAAACAAAATCGGGCTAATCTTTAGAATAGCGCCCCAGAGGCGTGGCCTGTTTATTTTTAAGGGGTGGGAAGTACAGCGCACCTACCGGGGAAAATTAAAACTACCTCCCGCCAATGTGCGGATGGTGCGAATTTCGTAGCGCTTATGTTTAGCGCGCATGCGCAGTACACATACTGCATAGCAACTGCTTCCTGTTTAATGTATTAATAGTTCCCGCGAGTGTTCTGTATGTGACCGGAGGTGCCGTTTTTTTGTAACTTTATGAGTATGAGCGTTTTAAATTTGCGGGTTGTTTTAAATTAAAGCATGATTGTAGTGTGAGTAAGAATGGAGTTCGACAAGTATACCCTCCTCAGGAAAAGGACTCCACAGAATAAGGTAGTTTCTTTTTTGTTGTTCTGTGTAATTATTGTAATGAATGGTGTTACACAAATTAAAAAATTGAGGGTGATTAGGTAGGTTAGGAGGGGGTATGGGGGGCGAAGCCCCCAAAAAGAAATAAATAAAGAATTCGAAGTTATTCTGATTCGCTGTTACCATATAACCCGCTAGATTTAAGTGTAAATATAAAATAAAGAAATAGTTTTATATTTATATTTGAATATGGCGGGTTCTATAGTAACAGCGAATCAGAATCACTTCGAATTAGGCCACGCCTCTGGGGAGCTATTCTAAAGATTTACCCAAAATCGAGTGACACCTCACTCATGTTTACAAAAAAGTTAAAAAAAGACAAATTTTTGAAAGTGCCATTTTTGCTTATATCTTTTTATCTTTTATAGAATAAAAATGGTCCAAGTTGGGTATTTTTAATTAAACTTTTCGCATTTTCGTGCCCTTTCTGGGGATCAACCATTATACAATTGTCTTACTAAAGTTTTCATACAACGCATATCAACCCAGAATAAAGTAATAAAAGTACTTACTTTAATTTCTATAAGACAGTTCCTTCAATGGTTCAGAATTAATTATATCTTTTTCTTCTAATCTAAACGAAAAAAATAAATACAATAGAAAATTAATTTTCAAGTGTATGTTAAGCGACTTAATTTTTGGACAAATTACTGCTTGTTTACTTAATTACAAAAATATAATTTAGTATGCTATCGTATTGTGTAATTAATCTATTTAAACGTGTACTTACTGAATAAATTAACTTTCATTTTGAAGCAATATCATTTTTCTCCCATTTTCCTTTGTTCGCAGTTTTCATTAAGTTTCCTTGTTTGTAATGGTTGCAAATTTGTACAATTGGATACAAGTCTTTTGTAGTATTTACTGCTGCAAACCGTATAATGTTCGCAGGAACTTACACCAGGAACAAAAGTGAAAATAATTGAAGTAACTGTGGCGGGAACTAATAAAATGAAATGTTTTTAAAAAGTATTACCGCGCATGAACTTAAAATAAATAGGCCACACCTCCGTGGCCTATTGTAAAGATTAACCAAACTGTTTACAAGACTAATCAAAAAAGAAAAGAAGTTCTGAAAGACACAAGAAAATATTTTAAAAAAATAATAAATAATGTGTTGAACACTCAATGACAGGAAAATGCCAGAATTAAATAATAGATTTTTGAGGTGGCCCCCCGTACATTGTGACAATCATATTATTGATTGCTATTTTATTTGCAAGGGGGTTAATGAGCTGCCAGAAAAATAAATAATCAATTTACTTCTTTAGAAAAGTGTAGATTTAAAAATTATTTTGATAAATGCTTTATCTATTGTTTTAATATTTTGGCAGGTTGTGACAGCTATCTTGCTCGAAACCATTTATGAAGATCAGTCATAAGGTTTAAAAATAGAAATAATTGCCTGTCAATAGATCATATATACATATTAACAAGAATGAATTTCTCACCTGTACATCCATTTTATTTTAGATATTGCTCCACGACTTGTGGCCTCGATTCAAGAAAATTAAGACAGTCTTAACTCTGTGGTTTTAATGATGAGTAGAAAGAAAAACTAAAACCAATGCTAGCTCTGATTGAATTGCAATTTAACGTTGTACTAAACTTGTTTTAGTCAAGTTACACTCTGCCATAAATTTAAATAATTGGTTTATGAAGTTTTTCAACCAAAATAAATGATTTTCCAAGTTCAATTTTGTTCAAAATTATTTCATTTAATTCATAAAAGTAAAGAAACACATTTAATAACTATGACTACTGATGAAATATTATTCATAAAATTAAATAAATGTGACTGTAATTACACTAAAACAATGATATGCACATAACAATAATTTTGCAAAGAAAGGATTACGCTATATGGAGGATAAAAGATTTTGAGGTCATTATGAATGGTAAGATCAATGCGAACCGAATAGCAAATACTATTTTTCTAAAGATTTTTGATTGGGGAGAGTGATTCATAATCTACTAGCATTATTATTATGGAACTATTTTTATGAAAATGAGTTTAAACATTGTAAGCTCGAATAAAAATAGTTTTACATGATTGGAAAATGATGCAGAATACACATGCATGATTGATGTTTAATTTACATGATTGGAAAATGATGCAGAATACACATGCATGATTGATGTTTAATTTACATGATTGGAAAATGATGCAGAATACACATGCATGATTGATGTTTAATTTACATGATTGGAAAATGATGCAGAATACACATGCATGATTGATGTTTAATTTACATGATTGGAAAATGATGCAGAATACACATGCATGATTGATGTTTAATTTACATGATTGGAAAATGATGCAGAATACACATGCATGATTGATGTTTAATTTTTCAATTGATTTACAATCAACAAAAATAAAAAACATCTTTCAGATACAAAAAAAAAAAAAGAAAGAATAATTTGTATGAAAAAAAGTTTTAATTCTTGTTGTATCACCCTGAACATAATAAATAATAAGATAAGACTTACCTGGATGCGAATAACTTCATATTAATAATGGTCGTGCTGCTGGAAATTTATCATGACTGAAGCTGGCGTTAATTTTTCATCCTGTTGAAACTATGATTCAGTCACCAAAATAATGAACAGTAAGTATAGAAGGACCCTTAAAAATTCATCTCAGGTAAAAGCTGAGCTTAACGGAGCTGCAAGTTGACGAAAAGCCCATTGATGTTAGCACTGCATGAACTGAAAAAAATATTATAATAATTATAATTAATTAATATAAATTAATAATAATAATAATTCTTCAATATTATAATAGATGTTGAGTATTATAAAATGTAAGAGAAGTGGAAGAGCTTCCTCAAAACAATAAAATAAAATCGGGAAAAAAGGATTTCACTAGATGGAGGATAAAAGATTTTGAGGTCATTATGAATGGTAAGATCAATGAGAACCGAATAGCACATACTATTTTTCTAAAGATTTTTGAGAAGGGAGAGTGAATTCGTTGACAATTGGAAAGGTAGTAAAAGTACCCCATGATTTCTGTCCAAGTACTGATTGCTCCATACCAGCTGCTCCATAGCAGTCTTTTATTTATTACAGAGAATTTTTAGTTTTTATCCATTTTTCGAGAGAAATGATTTGATACATGCTCTAAATCATAAATCCTGTTCAAGAAAAAAATATGAAAAATCAAATTCAGTAAATTTGCAGTTAGATTGGCAGATTTTCGCCAAAAGAAGCCGGTAAACTAAATATCAAAACTTGAATTTTCCATCATTGATTTTCATCACACACGAAACTTGACAATTCGTAAAAACATTTATCGAAAACAAATATGTCTGTTAAAAACTGAATAACATTCTACTTGATCCTAATACCTTGTAATTATTGTGGGTAAGAAATAGTAATTGAATTGTAACAAGTGCTTGGTGGATATTAAAGTAAAGGTGAAAAATTAAAGGGCTAGGTAACAAGATAAGCAAAATACCTTACGAAGCTGATTCAAAAGGAAAGGTCTTGGTCACACAACACTGACACCAGCAAGTACTTCTCATTCTACTCCTGCTTGTAGGCACAACTGGAACTACCTCTTCATTGTTGTTACGAAATAGTCAAAAACCATTACCAGCGAAATACTGAGCTTCCTTTTTATTAAATCTATATCTGTTGATTTATTGACTTCTCAGTTATAGTGGTAATGTAATATAAGTAGTCAATGTCATGATCAGGTCTAACTCGTTCTACAAGTGAATTAATCTTATCTTCTCATCTTCTTTGTCTTGTGGTTTTCGTTACTTCACTTCGATATAGAGCTAACACTTATCGAACGTTACTTTTTACAGATCATCGTAAAGGTTTAAGAATTCACTAATCTGATGAGGATCAGATAATGTCCGCAGTACATAATATTTGTAATTTTGTCCGTAGTAGGATGTATTTTTATATCCTTTATCAGTTTCGGTTTTTCAACCATCTCAGAGGTACAATAACCAGGTTAGGGCAGGGATCTCTCCTTCACTTAAGCTCTCGTGCCGCACAACACGTACTGGAGTAAGGAGGTTACGTGGTGTTATCCAAAAAATTAACGAATTGTTAAACATTTGTAAAAATTATGAATTAAAATCTAGTACTTGTATAAAGGTTCTACACGTTATTTTATTTTATATTTTTTCTAACTCTGTGCGAGTAATATTTTAGAACTGAAAAGTTAGAAATGTATTTTATGCGGGGAGGGGGAACGAAATTTAAAATATGGCATTTTCAATGCGAAATAATTATTGTTAAATAAAACATGGACGAATATGTTAGTCAAATCATTTCAAAATTGCGAAATGATTAATGTCTTTAATTTTTCTCCTAATTACACTGGAACGCTCCAAGGTCAAGAATATCGGTTCATGCGTTTAGGTGCAACGTTTACAAACAAGTTTACAAGAAGACGAATTTTTGAAAGTGCCGTTTTTGCAACTTTTTTTCGAAACCCATGTTGTCTCACTAAAGTTTTAATATAACGCACATCAATCTAGAATAAAGTAATAAATGTACTGCTGCAAACCGTAAAATGTTGGTAGGAACTTACTGCAGGCACAAAAGTGAAAATAATTGCAGTAACTGTGGCGGTAACTAATAAAAATGAATGTTTTTACAAAGTATTTCTCTACCGCCATGCACTTAATTTAAATAGGCCACTCCTCCGTGGGCTTTTGTATAGATTAACCCTAAGTTAACTCCACTAAAACCCCTCTTTTATTTTGAGGAGTTTGTTAATAATAAAAAAAGTTTGTTTGTTAAAAAAAGTAATGTTTGTTTTAAGTTAAATATGTTGATTTTGATATAACACAAAGCAATTTTTTATTACCTGAATGCTGAATGTGAAATTTATCGCTGAATTTGCCCATTGAAGTACACCGCTTGCTGAACTATGAACTATGTACTTACAGAGTTTGCACTTTCAGTTAGCCTGTCTCTAGATACCGGTATGTAAGGAGGCTAACCTATGTAGGGGAGGGAAAAATGTGGAAGTCGTTATTGATATCAAAACCATCTGACATAACCTTAACTTCTAAAGACTTTTAACCTTCTCGAAAGTAGGCAAATTACAAATTAGTACGAGAAGAAAGTAATTTGCTAACATCGCAGTGAACAAAGATGCAGAATCGTTCGCAAAGTTAATTCGTTTTGTTGAATGTAAGTACTTAATTCTAGTACTAACCATTTGTAAAGCTTGGATTGTCTCTTAAAAGTCCGCTTCTTTTCTTGCAGCTATGAATCAATGTTATAGTATGTAATATTTATGCGTGCAGTTAATAGGTGTGAAAATGTTATTTTCAGAGCACAAATATCATGGGAGGTGTGACTTCATTAGACAGTGAAGTACCTTTAGAAAACCTGTATCCTGCTCTCATAGAATGTTTTGGTGTAATAATTTGTGGGTGAGTTGTTTAATCATTTCTATTTCATTCCAATTTTGGATAAAATTAGATGTTTAGATATTAAAGCAGTATTAATATTGAATTTTTGGACCGATAACAAGTTCATTATATTATATCCTTCGTAACAGTTTTTTTTTTCTAAGGGTAAGTTTGAAGATCTCCTTCTAGGTGATTAGAAATTCAGAAACGGTCGAGTGAGATAATGAACTTGTTTACCGATGAGTTACCTAAATCCAAATGTTTTTATCCTCTGCAGGCCCCTAGAGTTGATGGCTATTCCCTTTCTCCCTATTGTCTAACAGTGAATAATATTGTGTGTGGCGGCGATTTTATGTAGATTTTTATTCATCTCTGTATTTACAATTCACTCGATTTAATTTAAATAAGTCATTCACAAAATTGTGGTTTTGTTATATTACTTTCTTAATACTAACAATCCAGTTTCTACTCCTCGAGTAATGCCATTTTTCTGCTGTATTTATCTGATTATATAGGTAGTAGTGAACCCTGCAAATTGAACAATCAAGAAGTTTATAATTTTCATCCTTTCTTTATTAATTCCCAGCTTTTTTACTTGCCTGAATATGTTAAAAGATTTTTAGATGTTTCGAGTTTAAATTTCTTGAAGATAGGAGCACCTTTGTGACAGGCAACCTCCTTGTCTCTATTTTTGCTTAATATGCTAACCACTGAGCTGTTACCTTCCCTCTATTATTGTTATTATTTGTAGTAGAAATCCAGTTCTTCACGACACTGCAGCAAGAAGGGGGTCTTGTACCACCCTGAATATCAAGAAGGTAGGCCCTCCTTTCTTTATAAGCTCCAGTGTTTTTCCCACTAGTCTTCTTTGCTATACAAGTACAATAGCCATTTATCTCAAATTTGAGTTTGCAACGTAATCTGAGAGACTATTTGAGACCTGCCCTGTCGTAGTCTCCTAAGGAACAGGACTCACCTATGGATATGTTTTTTGCTCTAACAAGCCCAGTAAGAAGGCATAAAACCAGATTGCCAGCATTGAGTATTCCGCCTAGTATGGGTCATCCTTGCCCAGTAAACGGTGGAACCACTAGGAGGTATGCCAAATGCTTTTACCCAGTGATGGCATCCTAAATTTTTAGGAACCGGTTCCACAAAATCAAGTGATATTGAGGAACCTATTCTTTATTTTTTAAGAGTGAAAACAAATCACTTACCTAGCCTCACTTTGCATTGAAATGTCCTCTTTTTTAACTATTGTGTACACCATTGCGACATAGATTACGGCGCGGTTTCAATTTTGTACGGCTTCCGACTTAGACAGTCTACAGTTGCAACACTGCAGGGCATGGCGTACGATTCGATACTGAAGTAAGAGTAATTCATTTATTTGTAATAACCGGTTCCCTAAGGTATCATAATTTTAAAAATCGGTTCGCGCGAACTGGCAGGATGCCATCACTGCTTTTACCAACAAAGTAGTGACTTATCTTTAGATTTCTGCAATATTAAAATAATTTTTACAACTTTTACTTTTTCCAGACTGGTTCCAACGATTTTCCTTAAACTATTCTTGATTATTCATTTTTAGATATTTTAGGGACAAATTATTTTTTAATTGATCAATACATAAATTTAAATTTAGAACGTACATGTTTTTTTTTCAGATACGTGGCTGGACGCTTAGGCGTTGTAAGTGAACAACAGACCAGCGGTTTGGCTACTTTTGTTGGTACATTCTCCTTACCATCATTAATATTCCTTTCTTTATCTACCCTAGATTTATCATCAATTTGTTGGTACTTCTTGCTTTCCATTTTTATTTCCAAAGCTTTAGTATTTGCCAGTGTGTTGTTGATTACTTTGTTAGTTACCAGACCAGTAGACCCCGGTAAATCTGGCCTCTATGCAATCTTCTGTACCCAGAGTAATGATTTTGCCATCGGTTATCCCATTGGTAAGTGTTGTTTATATATATGCATATTTTGTAACATAAATAAATTAGTAATAATTTTAGAAGGCAAATAAATCACCCTAATATCTATAAAAAATTTTACGTGAGATTTTTAAATATTGTGTCAGTTATTAATAGATTTAGTATTTATCAATCGGAAAAGCATTAATGTATTAATTTTAATTTAATGTAATTTGTTTCAGTGATGTCTGTTTATGGAAAAACACATCCATTTGTCAGTTACCTGTATTTATTAGCACCTGTATCTTTGGTGATGCTGAATCCAATAGGATTTGTACTAATGGAAATAGGTAGAAGAAAAGGACAAAATGCTTCGAAACTTCAGCTCCTACTCAGTACAATGACTAGTATAGCTGCAAATCCAGTAGTACTTATGACTGCTCTAGGTATTGCAGGAAATTTTATTTTCCATCATCATATACCTGTCGCCTTGTCTGCTATTCTTAATGTAAGTACTGGATCCATTAATATATCATTTAATTAATGATAGCTATTTTATTTTTTTTCAATAATGTCAATATCCAGAAATAATTAATCAGCTTCAACACAATCATCAGTCTTCCACTGTATATGTACAACCGCCTTTCAAAACCACATTCTCGGAATATTGGTGCACAACCAACATTTGCTCCTACCATTTCTCATCGCTTCATCCTTTCATTTCATAATAACCATTTTTGTATTATTCTTATCATAGAAAAGCTTCGTTTAAATATTTCTTATAAATAATTTATTTTGAATAGTATTACCAGTGAAGATTATTTTTACATTTCGGTTTTTACGCTGTTTATTACTGGGATGATGTTTTTAATTTTCGGTTATATTTTTTAAAATTGTGATTCTGTTTTTAAACGTAGCTTATATTGTCATGTATCAAGGTCAAAATTCTTTTTGTGGACATCGTCTAATACAAATAATTAGTAACAAATAGGTAATATAAATACTATTTCCAAACTGAGATCATGGAGCTCTAAAATAAGACTTAGTGAATCAATCATACGTAGTACCTTCCTGTAAGGAGTACAGCAGTGATTCTCACTTTTGCGTGCCGCGAAAGTTTTGAAGTGTGCCGCCAAATTTTAGAAATGAATACAATAAAAATTATATATTAAATGTAGAAGACGATATGAGAGTAGCATTATCATTTATACGACCAAATATAAACGAAATTATCAAAAAACATCAAGCTCAAATTTCTCATTAAAAGTATTCTTATTATTAACTTGTAATTAATCCCCTAATAAACATATACTGTTGTTTTTGTAGTAATTATTATTTTATTTAATATTATTTTATTTTATATTGAACATAAACAAACTATTTTGCACAATGTATTATGGATAAGTAAAATACTTTTAAACTTATTTTATTTCTAGTGTACCGCCAAATTTTGAAATTGTTAAAAGTGTGCCGCAACAAAAAAAAAGGTTGAGAAACACTGGTGTAAGGAATAGGGTTTACGTCATGTTGAAGAGCTTAAGAGAGCTTATCTCAGTTTTAAAAACGCCAAACGTTCTCCTAATTTCGTGATCACGTTGGAGACAGGGTTGCCTCATTTTTGCTGGTTTATTCTAAAACTAATTTTGAATTATTTAGTAAAGCTTACCAAAATGAATAACAAAAGGTATCCTAAGATATGCTTTAATAGGATGTTGTAAGTCGCTAGGACAGGCGCTCCCTCGAAGTATAGTTGGGTCGCTCAAGTTGCAAATTTTCTTAGAGTTATTGATCAAGAACATCTGTTATATATAACATATCACCAAATATTAAAACAAAAAATATCTAACATACTGGAAATTTTCAAAGAGTACTTGATTTAAAAAGTTTACAGAGCTCCAATTTTAGCGTGTGCTATAGAATAATCCACAAAAGGCGGGAGAAACTCAAATTATTTACTTAAATTTACTTCAGAATCTCTCTCTAACTTTCGTTCGTTTAGTTGCTCAGTTCAGAACCTCTCTCTAATTTACTTCAGAATCTCTCTCTAACTTTCGTTCGTTTAGTTGCTCAGTTCAGAACCTCAGACAAATATTATTATACTAAATGTTAATTCAGAAACCTTCAAAATAGTCCCACAAAAAGATTGTACTGTTTGTAATACAAAAAATGATTTACTCCACAAACTATTTATATGTCCAATTCGCTGCCTCTATAAAGTGTTACAACATGGTCAATAGAGTTTTTAGTTCTTCAGATTGGCCTAAATCACATCTAAACCCTTTGTCTATCGAACAAGGTAAACTTTTACATAACTTACGAGGTTTCAGTACCCTAAAATTTCGTTCACTTCGTCTGAAAAAACTTTGAGGTTTTGATGTTTTCAGTATTTCGTGAATAATTAATCCTGAGTTACAATTGAATTTTACTGATAACACTGTTTATTAATTTGATTACTTTTTTGTAGCAAGTATCATGCTTGTTTATAATGTATACAAAATTAGTTATATTTGTATAGGGTTTTACCCTTAAACAAAATAATAATAATATTTCCTGCTAAATAATTTAAGAATATTAATTTTTTTTTTAGGCATTTGGATCTGCCTTTACAGCTACAGCTTTATTTCTTCTTGGACTGCGCATGGTTGGTAACGTACGGAACTTTCGTGGCGAAGCACTTCTCGTACCAGCAATATTGATAGCAGTTAAAGAGTAAACACATTTTATTAAAGTTAACATTATTTATCTAGCTTAGTTTTTAATTAGTTTTTTTTTTTAATTTAACGTCATTAATATTACAGGTTAGTGCTTCCTTTAGTTATAAGAGAAATATCTAGTCTAATTTTACATTCGGCCAAAGTTAATTCTACAGAGAGTATCGCAATGAGCACATATGGTTTTCTGTATGGAACATTTCCGTCAGCTCCTGGTGTTTTCGTGTATGCTACATCGTACGCTCTTGATGTTGATTTGGTAGATATTAAAATTATTATTATTATTGACATTTTTGTATAAACAAATAATTGTAAATTTTTTTAAATTTTATTTTATGTTGCAGATTGCAAGTGCAATGGTTGCTTGTACGTTTATATCTGCGCCCTTGATGTTTATCTCTGCAAAAATGGTGTCCGTTTCAAATTTATCACCCAAAGATTTTATACCTTCTTTAGAACGTTTTGAATTTGATCTCAGCATTGTCGGTGTGTTTGCTTGTGTATGTATTGGTTACGGTTATTATTTTATGTTACTTAACTGTTTGAAAAGTAAAAGACGCTGCAGCTTCTGCTTTAGCAACTTAATTTTATTGATGTTTCTTGAAATTCAATTTCGTTGAGGGACAGCAGTGTTTTTTCCAAAATGGATTAGAGAAGTTGAATTAAGGGAGTTGAATTACTATGATAGGGAACTAACTTCATGGGTCTTCTTTCCCAAGTTGATGCAGTCCATCTTGGGGGATCTCCCTCGAAGGATTGCACTCCTACCGATCAATAAATAATTTTAAACTTGAATCCAGGAGTGCCTCTAAGAATTGACGGACTATTTTTGACGTTTTGACAGTCTATCTAACTGTTTATCTTACGAGACCTTACACTGTAATTTAAGAGGATTTAACTGAGCATATGTTGAAATAATACGAGAAGGAAGCCCCCTCTTTTTCTTTTGAAGCATTTCCGATATAATTTTTTTTCCAGTCAGATTCATTTTGACCTACAGTGGCTATTTGATAAATCTCAAATTATCTAAAAGCTGAACCCTGAAAAAAAAAGTGTTCAGATTTTTACTGGAGATTTCGGTAAAAGTGAAAATATATTGATAGATTTTGACAAGTTAATTTTTTTTTAATTTATTTTGTTATTTACAATTTGTATAATACACTATACAATGACTATACACTATACAATAAGTAAATAGGGAGATTGAAGTATAGAGGCGTGAAAGGAGGAAAGAAACTGCCCAGCGGTAGCACTTATTAATTAATTTAACAATTAAAGTTAATTTAAAAATTCTATTTACCAACATTTTCATTTTAGGTTATATTGTTGGTGGTATTTACAATAAAAAGAAGTATTTGGAGTTTACCACAAAAAATCACGATGTGCATAATAGTATCTCAGGTATTCATCGTAATTATTGAAACTTTAGTGATCATATTAAAGTCGGTTAATTATTGATTATTACTACTTTCAGCTATTTGGATGTATGGGCGTTTTATTAGGAGGCTTGAATATATCATACATAGAATATGTAGAATTCTATTTTGTCAAACTTGGTGACTTAAGTTCAAGAATATGGACAGCTTGTCTGGCTATTTGTTTGGCTCTTATGGAATCTAGAAACTATGCTACAGTTTTTCATTTATTACCAATCTTCTTTGGAGTGGCTTGGTGGTTAGTTGCGTTATTGTCTTGTAATGTAACACTTCAAATTCTTTAAACTCTTATGGACTAAATGATTTGTAATCATTTATATTGTAACTATTCCACATTTTCTACAGCCTACCAATCGTGCTAATCACTGTTATGATGTTATCCGTTAACTTCGTCAACCCACACATCCATCCTGGTGAGAGATTTGTTTATGGGACTGTGGAAGCCGGAATTACTATATTTATTCTTCTAGTTTCTCTAATAGGTAATTATTTTTATCAGAATATTTGGTTGTTAGGCCGTTTTTACTTTTAAAGTTCTAATGGTTGGCGATGGCCTAAAATGGAAATTTTGTATCAAAATAGAACTTTATTCTTACAGCGTTCCATACATATTTTACTTCCTTAATTTTTATGAATTATTTTATTTATGTGATTGGTTTCTTTTCATAAAGGACACCAAAGTTGTTCGAGAAGTCGAATGAATAATTTCATATTTTGTAAATACGGTTTAGAGGGCGGTGAATCATTAGAACTTCATATATATTTCATTTGTATAGTTAGCTATGATTTTTCAATATGTCTGTATATTTTCCTTTTGTTAGTAAGTGTGGTTTATCTTGTTCTTCAACAACGATATAAGAGAAGATATGCACGTTACTTAGTGTATTCAAGAGAAGCTAACGCTACTTATGATAATCCCCATGGTTCCCAAGATATTAATTCTTCGCAAAGGTAGTAAGTTACTTCTATTAATGATAAATCTTATTCAAGACATTTGTTGCAAGATCAGATAATTTTTTTTTATAGGTAGAGGTCATTCGGGACTCTACCCACGTGTTCTTTCTTTTTTTCGATCATGACCCCAAATTTATTCAATTATAGATAATGTCTAATATTTTATCTGTGTCAATAAGTACTTGACAAATTAACATTTTTGTATCTCCTTTTTATTTTCTACGCTACCTATATTAATATTAGTTATTATTGATTTATCATTGCTGATGTTTTAGCATTAGAGAAGACGAACCTGTATTACCAATTCCAAAAAATGAAATTATTGGAAGTAATAACAACGACGATACTCAACCTCTTCATCATCTCGCTTTGTTATTTTTCCTCGTTTGCTCTATTTTTATTGTAAGTTATTTTGTAATCTTTGCATTTTTGTAAATTAACTTTTGAACATGTATTTAAGTAAAAAAAAATTACAGAATTTATCTCTGTGTATATGGAGAGTTATAATGGAGGACATAACTGGAGTTTATGTGGAATTATCTTTTTTGGATACTTCATTGACAAGAGGCCAGTGTTTAATTGTATTATTTATCTTCGGTTTGGACATCATATCTCTTCTTCATCCCTTATTTAAACGGTAAATAATTTTAAATACATTTATTTTGTATTTTGTATATTTATCTTTTCAGAATGCGTTTCTAAAATTCAATGTTCACTTGTAGATTCCTGGATACATTTTCACAAGGAGAGCCAATTGTACTACCGAGTATGGAAGATTTGCCAACTGAAACTCAGCACCTTTGCGATCAGTTCAATACTTATCATATTCAACCTTGCAAAGCGCAAATTGTTCGTCGTAAAAGGTAATCTTGAAAATAATTAAATGCAGATTCCGCATTAAAGTGTACTATTATGAATCAGTATCTTAAGACTATATTTATGTACAGATTGCCACTAATTCCGATTCATAAGGTCTAATAAATCTCATGCATATTAAGTTTTAGACTTATCAGGCGCATTGATTGATGCGTTTACCGTCCGAAACGTTTTTCCCCAAGAGAAAAAAAGGGTTGTTTTTTGAGAAAGTGATCCATTGCTCTTTCTCTCTTATCAATTTCTGGTTTAGAAACGTCTATAAAAATCGGATTAAGTTCCCTCATCGTTAGGTGTTTTGAAATTAAAGGAGATCGTCTACCAAGATATGCCAAGAGAAGGCCGGACATTTTTATTAATCTGCCTAGGTATAGATTTAGAGTAACTTTGGAGTTTGGATTTTAGGAGTGGAGATTCAGATTTAACATTTAATATTTCTCATTTAATGTCCTTTACAATTTGTGTCATATTAATTTCTATTTATTTTAATTTTAGTAGGGCGGTAAATTACGATTTATTTGCTTTGAATCAATAATTTGAGATTTAACTTGTTCAGTTTCGTGACAAAGTATTGATTTTTTTGTATCTTATGAAAAAAATATTATTTCGCTTTTTATTCTTATAATTACAGATTAAAACTGTGGGAATTCGTAAGCTGCTTTAGTGGAGAAGATTTGGTCAGTTGGCTTCTGGCACAAGGTTTGGTCAAGGACAGAGAAGAGGGTATCGTATACGGTAGCCATTTACTAACTGGTAGAGTCATTAGACATGTAAATAATACACAACATTTTACTGACGATTCTGCATTATTTGTTTTTCAAAATAACTAGCACTATATATATTACATAACTAATAAACTGAATTATTATATTCCGCTACTCAGGACATAAGGTGGCGGATTAAATGATTATCAGTTTGGCTATGTAACTCGATTAAGTTTTGTCTTTTATTGATTGAGTACTTTTCTTGCCCATATTTTATTTTTGGACCAGTTCAATAAAATTTTTAGTATATTTTATAAAACGACAATTTTTAACACTACTTTTCGGTACCTGTATGCTAAATGTGTAAGATAGAATAGAATCAGACAGCGAAGGTTTTTTGTTAATTTATTTATTTTATAAATCGTAATTTCTTGAATACTCATTTTGTTATTTTAAAGGATGCTTTTTCTAAAAAATAACTGTTACTACAAAAATACATACTTTTGAATCCTCAAATCGTCGATTTTTTTTCGTTCTTACATTTACTTATTTTTACTATTTATTTTGAATGGCTTTATTAAATCAAAAGTCTCAAATTATGTCTTATAAAGATGTGTAATGGTTTAATTAATTCTAAAATGAATGTACATTTCCTTTAAAAATTCACTGATTTTGATAACTTAGAATATTTTATTGATTTGACTGCTAAAACGCTATTACGGTGTATCTTACATTGCACAAATATAATATAAAAACAAATGTAAAGCTGGAAATACATTTTATTTACCAGTTTGCTTAGCAATATCAATAATATGCTCGTAATTTAAGCATTGATTTGCTGATTTCGTTCTGTTTCACTTTTTTTTTTTCTGTCTTTCATTAATCACAAGGACAAGAGGTGAAATAGCAATGGAGGATACGTTTTCTCAAATTTAAGTTCCTGGCTTTAAATCAATCTGGTACTCACTCATATTGATGTTAGAGAGTTCGCCTCGTCATATGATGAGTGCAAAATTTCTTATGATATCGCTATTTCAAGTTACTATCTATTTACATTAATACGTCTCTATTAGATCACTACGTGTAAGCAGCAGACTATTCTGCTAGGTAATAGATATAACAGAATAGGTAGTTGTTACAAGTGAGATTATCTCGGGGGCCTGTGCGATCCCATATAATTCAGTATTAAATACGAAATGCTCTGATTAAAGTACGTATATCTAATTTATATTTGGGAAATTTGAACAATGTGTAGCAATTTCTAACTTTACTTTTAACTTAACTTAGGTTGAACATATTAGAAAATTATACCTCTTTTGGAGCATATTCAAACATTCCATTCAAATCAATTTTTTTCGTTCGTTACAATTTTTCGGGGCAGCTGATTCTCTGGATCACTGTAACAAGATCAGTCATTTAATGTTTAAAGTTGCTTATTGAATTCTGTTTTGAACATTTGGTAATCTTCGTGTGAAGGGATAGTTAATGCGCGTTTCTCCGTTCTGTGATAGATCAGTTTTAAACTTTAGAATTCAGTAAGTGGGAACAGATCTACCAGAGGAATATGTTATTATAATTGGGTACACCTAGTAAGACACCCTTATTGATATAGGTTGCTGCTTCAAATCGGAGACAAAATTTGAAGATGGAGATCTTCAATCTTTTATTTATTGGGTTAAATAAATTAAATTATAAATTTGGACTTATATTTTGCCCACTTTTTTTTTACTAAATTATTTTATTATCTGTTAAATTCTGGCTAGTTTTTTCTATCAGACCAACTTTTGGGCATATATGTTTTAAATTCCTGTGCTCTACGATTCCCTCTTAAAGTTGCTCTTACTGCAACTTCTTATAGAATACTAAAGAATATTGTTTCAATAGCGAGCTGTGATCATTTATTCAGGCTAGCATTCTCATTTTACTTCTAAAAATGTTTAAAAAAAATGATTTGTTGTTCAAATATGCGTATTAAAATTATTTAAATATGGCTAGTTTAAAAAATTTAATTGATTTTTGTTTTTAAAATATTTTCAATTTTCAGTAATACCAAAATTCTTAGTAATAATCGTTTGCACTCAATTTATGATATGAAATATAAGAAATTTATATCAGAAAAGTCTAGACGAACTGAAATGTGTGGTCAGATTATTATCTAAATATTTTTATTATTATTTAAATAAAAACATTTAAAAATAATATTTCCTTACTTTAGAGTGGAAGTATAAAACTTATTGTTTAATTTTGAATTATTGTTATCTTCAAAACCTCATTATAATTCCACCTAAGAATAAGTATTTCCTTTCTCTTATATCTTTTTGTTTCCTCAAGATAACTGTGATTCAGCAGATTTAGTTTCTAATCACAAGATCTTTTAAAAAGTTTCTGTAGTCATTATTATTATTATTTTTATTTGGTATTCAATTGAGTTTCATTTGTATATTCTTTTGATACTCTCAAATAATACTTTAGAAATGCCAAAAATATTTGTGATAATTCATTTAAAAACTTTATTTTAAACACAAAATATAAAAAAGAAATATATGTTACAAAATTAGTAATAATTGTTGTGTTAGTTTAGAAGCTGTTGTGTAAAGATCATAATTAGTGTATATTTCTATTGAATAAATATCTAAATATTATTGAATCTAATTTTTAAGTAAGTTAAACATTTAAAGGCAAAATAAGCCTTATTTGTTATTTTATGTGCTACATTTTTGTTAATTCTTTTGCTATTGTTGGTCATATATGGTGTTTTGGTCCTATTTACGAGAAAGTTTTAGAAGCGAAATTATTTTTGTATTAAATGTTTAAAAAAAAAAGTTTTTAAAGAAATATATTTATTAATCACAATCAACAAACTTTCTAAGTTGTTTTGTTAAATCATGGATACAAAAGACATTTGTTTTTCCAAATAATATTTTATTTAATTTATTTTTCAGAAAGAATGTTTATTAATATTTTAGTGAGAAGCATTCGTTTGTTCTATATCATCATCACGAGCACGTTATGGTTTTGTTTTATACTAAGGCAATTCATGTTTTTGAATATTTGAAAAACTATTTTTTAATTTACAATTTTTATCCAGAAATTTTTTCGTTGACAGAAAATGTCGGCAGTTTTCACTAAATCAGGTTTAAGTCAACATACAATGATGAAGGTAAAAAGTGTGACTTACGTATCTAGTACAGTATCTAGCCCTTCAGTTTATTCCTTCTGAGCTAAAAAGTAAATGTTTAAATCTATGAATCCAAGATTCTCTTCTAGAAGTTCTATTGTTATCTTCTGGGACACTTTATGTACTTTAAATTGCCAAAGCGAGAGGAACCAAAGTGAGGAACAAAAGTCCATTTGTTTAATACTTGTATTGGTTGCCATCTTCCTGACAAATCCAGCTTCCTTTTGAAAATCATCATCCTGTGGTAATGATTAACTTTACTTGGATTTGGAAGTAGACTGCAAAGTTTTCAATGCGCTTCTTTATTCAAGCTATTTTGGCTTAACCCTCCCTCATATATTAAAATTTCATTATACAATACATAAATCTATAAATTCCTCAGAGAGGACGCAAAGCTTAATTTAAAGATTTTTTTTTTTCTGACAAATATCTCCGGATCACCTGCACGCTACCTTATTGTTTATCAAAGTCATCTTTTTCTTATTCACCTAGGCCTTTCCTAACTTTCTGGTTACCCAAAATTTAAATGTGAAATACATATATATTTCAAATGTATATATATATATCTTTCAGTCTTTTGTGTCATACTTCGGATGAAACCTGTTCTAATTGGTCCCTTCTAAAAAATTAAACTCTAATACATTCGTTTATTCTAAGTTAACAGTCAATGTAGTCTATTTAAAATAAAAAAATAGAGTTTTTAAATTTTTTAAAAATAGATCGTACCTGGAACAAATTTACCATTTCAAAAACGAGTTTCAGCTTACAAAAAATCCTAATGTAGGTAGCTATTGTATATCCATAAGCATGGTTGATTAATAATAATTTTTTCTACCTGTTTACCAAAATAATCAGATTTCAGGTTGTTGTGATTTAGAATTCTTTAGCAATCTACGTTTGTAGGTGATAAATCCGCTTGAAATATACTGTAATTAAATGTCAAATTAGAAAATAATACTTATAGGCAGATGTAATCCTTAATTTAAGTAGTGATAATTTTTTAGGTAATATCTATAGTCGTATACTATCTTTATTTTTTGTTTAGTTTGTAGCAGATTTAATTTAATGAATTGAAGAATAATGTTTGTCTGTGATGCTTGGTACTTCCTTAGTTTTTTGTTTTAGTTAGAAAATAAAATTAAAGTTAATGGGACATTTTATTTGTTGCCTGTATCCTAGAACTAAGATTCATTTATTTAATAAGTATTAGTACACTTACTAAATTAGAAGCGAAAATTTGTTAGTTTACATAGACATGTAAAAAGGCTTAAAAATTTATAAATTAAATTGTTGAAGGAAAATTTGGATCATCTTAAATAGAAAGGGGCCAATTGACACGACCTCCAAAATTTCTCTACAAAGTATGGTTGTTTTATGAACGAGTTCACTGTGTCACAACCAAGGATAATTCTACAGCTGGAAAGTAGGCATCTCATTTGTGTAAAGAGGGGGTCTGTTCTCAAAAAAAATTTTTAAGAAAATTTTTGAATAATCACATTAATTAATAATTATGAGGATCAAATGCAGGATTTCAAATAGTTCAATAATAGAAGCACTTATTAACTCACACCCAACAATATAGACTGGTCAAGATTTTCCCTCTGGTATGTAAGTAATCTAGCTTTTCTCTCACTTTAAAAGTCGTTTTTCTCCACAATCTCTTGATTCTGAATGGAGTTCTCGTTCAGCAACTTCCTCTATCTCCGCCTCCTATTCGTCTGGTCTGACTCTTCTTCGTCTTTAGGGAGGAACCAATTGCCTAACTCACCCTGGCCATTTAATAATGAAAGCAATGCCGAAACTACCATAATTTTTTTCTCATTGTACAGTATTTGTGAACATCCTACAGTGGCCTAGTTTCACGTATTTGTAGATATTTATTTTTGGCATAGTTACATTTATTTGTAGGAGATATTTATTCAAGCAATTAGTTTTTTTTAAAAAAATTGAGTTTAACAGAATGTTATTGAATGTATTTGAGGAATGTACAGTTAGATGGGCCGAAAAGGAAGCCCACCCTGAAATTTTGTCCTCGTCTTCTCAGAGTTGTTGCTTCCTTATACAAATAGAAATAAACTGGCTACAAATCTAGCGTATAAATATTCTTTTTCAAATATCTGGTACCAGGCCACTTCTTCATACCAAACGATACAGATTTCTCTGATACAGAAAAAGCTCTGAAAATAACTTCTGAAATCACTCGCACATTATGACCAACTGTTATAAACCAATCCCTTTAAAGTCACAGAAATGACAACACCGGATTTTTTTCTCTGTGGCCAGGAAAAGGTGTAGCCCAATGGAAATTTGGCGAACACAAAAAATCCGTTGGATGCAAGCAGGTTCAATAAAAATTTATATTCTTACAACTGCCATTAGCCGTTTTTTAGGATAATAATTGAGAGTTATTGTTGCTAGAAGGGAAAGAAGTACCTCAAAGAAATTGGCCAACCATAAAAGTTTGGCCTTAAATCTCTAAAAGTGCCGAAGTTTTTCGAAAATTTGAAAGTAACTTTGAAGGCGATTTGGACAACGTTTTGGATTTTAAAAATGAAATAATCATGGATTATGTTTAAGTGTAACTTCAGCCTTTGGCTAATGGAGAATAGGAGTCGCTCCGAGAACCAAGATTTTTTTTTTAATTTAAGACGCGTCAACATCGTAATAATGTATGGAAGAGATTAGCTAAGTGGTTAGCGAGCTGAATTCGCATGCGGAGATCCCGGGTTGGAATCCAGATGCTGGTCCTTAGTTTTTCTCTTCAGAGGAGCTTCTTACAGCTCACTGTCCGATGATGGTTAGTAATTTTAGTTTCAATGAAATACGTACAATTTTATTAGTTATAGCATGCTTGTTTTTGGGTTGAATCCAGTGTATTAAAGCAACAAGTATGAGTGTTTCACACAAATATAACTATTAGATATTTAATCTCTTTACATACTTTTCAATCAACCTCTAAGGGAAGGGATTAGCTATGAGGTTAGCATACTGGACTCCCACGCGGAGGTCCCGGGTTCGAATCCAGCAGCTGACCCTTAGATTTTTGTTACGCTCCCCGATGGGGAAGGCAAAGCAGTGCCACTAGCTCAGTGAAGAAGGGGTGGGGAAGGGCGGTTTATAGTTGCCTTGAGCGCCACGCTGTTGTTTCGAGTGAAATAAGTACCGGTTTCAAGGGGATAAATGAAGATAAATAAAAGAAAATAAAATAATAAATGATTAAACAAATGGTGTAGGGAGAGAGGATGTTTATGGGCTGGTAAGAGTAGGTTCTTGGGGGTACAGCAGCGAAAACCCCCAATACCCGGAATAGTAGGTTGGCTGGAGTAAAAGAGAGAACAGTAACTATAAGGAAGCAGGAATTTAATTTAATTTAGATTTACGGAGCAATCAGTCATCGTGTAATGCACCAGCTACAGCAGGTCGTACTCACTTCAATATCAGAATAGGCTATTTTATGATCTATAACAGAAAATATAATGCTTGGTTAGCAATTCTTGAACATGAATATTATATTAGTTATACAAACAAAGCTTGGAATTAAATTAATGGGCCCAGCTGACCAAAGAATATTTTCAACACATTGTATACATTTAATAAGAAAAATAAATAAATTTAAATAATAATAATAGTAAAAAAAAAAAACTTCAGTTCGGAATAATAACAGATTCAAACTTTGTCAAATTGTCCAATCTCCATTACCTTTGCTACCACCAGCGCTGGGGTTCACTCACCGCTCCTTTTAAATTCAACTTGAATTGGGCAGACGCCTGGTTCTCTACTCTTGCCTGTACGCCTTTAGAGTTTTCGTTCTCTCGGTACACGATAAATCCTCCTGCAAGCGAGTTTTCGTTTACTTTTCTTCACCAGCTATCCAAAGGCTCAACTTACTTCGCCAGCGTCAGAACCAACTCTGTTCGGTTCGCAACTTTTTTTTTCCTCATCTGCTCCCACTGCCTTCTGTACTCCTGGATTTTCTCTCTTCTTTTGTTTCCGCTCACTTTTGGTCTTCTAATCCTTTCTTTTCCCAACTATTACTAAGCCTAATTTTTTTTTTTATTACACAAAATCAAATTCACTTCATTAAGAGGTGCATTACAAATGACTGACCCCCCTCTCAACAAAAAAAAAAATATTATTTATTTATATATTTTGGTTTTTGTCTGTATAAATAATCACTGCCTCTCTCTCTTCCACCAGACTGACTGACCTAGCTATTATTTTCTTTTTAACCCCTAACATTCTCCCTTCCTTCCTAGGAAAGAAAATAATAGCACAACGAGACGTAGCCTGATTAATAACTTTTATTAACTTTGAATGTAGCGGCAACCTGGGAGAGAAAAGTTAACGAAGGAAGGAATTAATGGGACTAGGACTCTTCTTGCACTGGTTGTTCTTTAAGGTCCTTTACGCTCCATACCCCCGCAAATACTCCTGTTGAGGGGTCTTCAAGTTCGTACGCTACAGAGGAAATCTTTTTCCTCACCTTCCGTTTGACAAACTTCGGTGCCAGCTTCCCCGAAAAGTAAGATGAAGCATCGGATTGTGGATGGGTTCTACACCATACTACCTGCCCCTCTAGATATTCCACAGGCCTTCTCCTTAAATTATAAGCGCGTTGCCCCTTTTCATAAGCGCGATCGAGACGGTCCTGGACTTCCTTGTAAAGGATTGGCATCGCCTTCAGCTTTTCCATATGTCGTTCGCGATTCAGACCTATTTCACCGCTGGTCTCATCCGGTGGGTCCCTCTCATACTCAAACGCGGTCCTGGGCAGTTCTCGGCCGTAGTTTAGGTATGCGGGAGTGTACCCGGTGGCGTCGTGTACTGCTGTCTTTATCGCGAATTCCAGTTTTGATAGCTCCTTATCCCAATGGCGATGGTTCTCCCGTATATAAGACGACATCATGGTTTTTATTACCCTATTAACTCTCTCCGTGGGATTCGCCTGAGGGTGATAAAGACTGGTGAACCACGTCTTTGTCCCATATTCTTGCATCTTTTCCTGTAACTGGCGACCTTTGAACTGTACGCCATTGTCACAGATGATTATCTGGGGAACACCAAACTTCAGGAAAACTTTTTCTTCCAACAAGTTTGCTATCTTATTGGATGTGGCGGTCGGCAAAGGAAGTAATATGGAATACTTTGAAAAATAGTCGCATACCACTAGCAGCCATCTGTTTAATTTAGTGGACAAGGGAAGTGGGCCCATTAGATCGGCAGTAATTACCTGCCAGGGGCTTTCCGCAACTCTCTGCCCTCCCATCAACCCTGCTGGTCCCTGTTGAGAGGGTTTCATTGCGAGACAGGTCGGACACCTAGCAACGTACCTCGCTGTATCTGCAGCCATTCCTGGCCAATAATAACCTTCCTTCAGTCGCTGAAGAGTCTTGTAGGAACCTAAATGACCTGACATAGAACTATCATGGAAGTCGAATAACAGCTTCTTCCTTTCGCTTTTTGGCACCACTAACTTCCAAGGACGATCCTCCCCCAAGATTTTCCTTCGATCCACTATTCTCTTGTACAGTTTCGACCCTTCTACTTTCCATAGTGGGTACTCATCAGGTCGCGTACTGACTTTAGTGCACAAATCTCGGTACCAGGAGTCTGTATGGCCAGTGCAATCTATTGCCGTCACCTCGGCATCCTCCTCAACCCTTGAAAGTGCATCCGCGGCCGCGTTTAACTTCCCCGGTCGGTGACGGATTTGGAAGGTGTATTGCTGTAATTTCACAGCCCACCTGGCTAGCCTGCCTTGTGGATCTTTTAGATTATTAAGCCACTTAAGCGCCATGTGATCAGTGACTACCGTAAATTCCATCCCCTCTAAGTAGGGTCTGAATTTCTCTATTGCCCAGAGAACGGCCAGGCACTCTTGCTCGGTAGTCGAGAACTTTTTCTCAGAGGCGGTCAGTCCTCTGCTAGCGTAGGCTATCGCCTTTTCGCCCTCCGGATACTCTTGGCACAAAATAGCCCCTACGCCCGAAGAGGACGCGTCTGTTTGAAGGATAAAGGGTAGGCTAAAATCTGGACAGGTCAAGATCGGTGAAGAAATAAGTTTATCTTTTATGGCAATGAATGCTGTTTCCTGTTCTTCATTCCATTGCCACCTTTTCCCTTTCTTTAGCAAGGTGGTTAACGGTGATATTATGGTTGAAAAGTCTGGGACAAATCGACGATACCACGACGCTAGGCCTATAAAACGTCTAACCTGCCTGATAGACTTTGGGGCTGGAAAAGTCATAATGGATGAGACCTTCTCAGGGTCTACTTGTAACCCATCCTTATTCACAACGTAGCCCAGGTACCTCAATTGCGACCTACAAAAGCGACATTTGTCCCAATTTATAGTTAATTTTGATTCAGCCAGTCGCCGAAATACCTCTTCTAATACCTCTACATGTTTTCCGAATTCGTTCGTCACCACCACAATGTCGTCGAGGTATACGAAAACATGTGGTTCTAGGTCAGCCCCCAGAACATGATCAATAAGCCTTTGCCACGTGGCTGGGGCGTTATGAAGCCCAAATGGCATCCTCGTGAATTCAAAGAGCCCACGACCAGGTACCGTAAAGGCCGTCTTTTCTTGACTACTTTCCTCCATTTGGATCTGCCAATATGCCGACTTTATGTCTACGGAAGAGAGATAATGTCCATCTCGTAACCGGTCAAGAATCTGAGAAACGAAAGGAAGAGGATAGGCATCTCTCTTCGTAACCGCATTTACCTGCCGGTAATCCACACAAAACCGATAAGTTCCGTCTGATTTCTTTACCAGTACGACAGGTGATGACCATGGGCTTTTGGATGGGACTACTATACCTTGCTCAAGCATGTCATCCAGCTCTTTGTTCAATGATTCCTGAACATGTGGCGAAACCGGGTAGTAGCGCTGTTTGATCGGACGGTGGTCTGTCTCGATCATGTGCTTGACTCTGCTGGTGCACCCTAGTTTCTGAGGTCGGGTCCCCTTCCATTTAGAAATCAGTTCCTCTAAGATTGGCTTCTGCCACTCCTCTAAGGAGGACTGATCAATTAAAGCTGGGACCGCCTCTACCGCCATGACTGAATCATTGAAGGTCCACGTCCGATTCCCTATGTCGGGTACTAAACTCATGTTCGTCCAAAAATCTATACCGAGAATTAGTGGGTATTTCAGGTTTGGTACTACTAGGAAATCGACCATCCTAACTTTATCGCACAACTCTACTGGTAATGATACACATCCCAACGCAGGTAATTTGTACCCATCCGCTAAAGAAACAGTAATAGATTTAGTGACATCCAGTTGCATGTTCAGTTTAGCAAAGCGTGCCCATAAATTGGCATCCAACAACGATCTTGTTGCCCCAGAATCAAGAAGCCCCACAGATTCTATTCCCAGAATAGTGATCTTAATATATGGACGCCTGTCAGCGTTACTGCACTGGCACAAGGGCAGGGATGGCCGAATGTCGCTTCCTCTTATCGTTGCCAGCCATGCCTGCCATTCGGGATTGTCTCGACTGGACTGATGGGGCGAATACGAGCTGCGTCCTAAGCTCGTCCCCCACTGGAGTTTCCCTTCTTTTGTGGACACGTACATTCCTCCGTGGTTACTTCTTTTGTACCACAGCGTTCACAAAAGGGGTTTTTCGTCTGTTTACACCATCGGTGCGAATGACCTGGTTGGTCGCAATTCCAACAAGTACCCCTGATTTTCGGTCTCTCAGATCCCCCTTTCATGGGGCATTTATCTGACGAACTATCTCTACTGCACATTGATCCTGTTGGTGCTTCCGCAAGGTTCAATGCTGGCGCAACTCTTCGAGAAATAGGCGAATAAGCCAAATCAGGTTCTAAAACGGATCTTCTTGAGGGAGGTGGACGGTGAGTCTGAATCCGCCAACGCGTCGCTTCTATTCGTCGCCCTTTCTCAACAAGATCGTCCAACCGCGACACCTCGTGCAAGGAGAGGCGATCTAAATAGTATGGGTGGAGGTTACGCATAACGACCCGGAGCATCTCTGTCTCACTAGGCCTGGTAGGAAGACGGTGAAAATAATTCCGCATGATCGCGATAAATATTCCCATTGGTTCATCATCTCCCTGTGTCCTGGCCCGTATCTCCTCCCATAAACGTTCAGTGTAATCTTGAGGCTCGAATTCAGCCTTCATTTCCTGAACTACCTGGTCCCAAGTCGTTGCCTCGCGCCTAATTGCCTTATACCAGATCAGTGCTCTGCCAGTAAATAAGTCATAAGCCGATGCAAAGAGGTCGTCATCATTAGTATTTCGGGCTACCTTCATTTCCTCTATAGCTTCAAGGAAAGCATGGACACTTAGCCCTTGACCATCCCCTGAGAATTTTACTCCCCATTCCTTCATTGGAATTTGTTTCCTTTTGGAAACCCCGGTTGCCGCTGGAGATTCCGTCTGATGCGTGTCACACGAAGGAAGCTGAATTTGGGAACGCTCATTGAATGTTTGCAAACAATTAACAGCCTCTTTCAAATACTCTAATCGTGTATTCTCATGCTGCTGGTCCCCCACAGGAGCGAGTGTCAATTTGGACAGCAGCTCCGCTATAGTCCCTTCTAATTGTCGCCCTATAATCCCCTCGCGACTTCCTGTAAACTGGGATACTTGCAAGTTTATGGCCGCCAATATAACACGTTCTTGGGCGAAAGGCTGGACTAAAAGCCCTTCCGACACCGGATACCCAATTAGCCCTTGAGCACCTTCCTGTTCGCAACGACACTCCTCTAAACAGGCCCAAAGGTATGCACATTCGTCAGCTAATTCGTCTCTTTCCTTCCATGACTCTTTATCAGTGTCCATAGGTCTTATCCGATTAATCCTACTGGTCACATGCTGGAGGCCGGTATCTATTCTTTTAATATCCCCTGGGGCTGGTAGGTCGCCTAAGGCAGCTATCCTTGCCTTCAGTGTCTGTACCTTCTCACGACAAACCCCCAACTCGCTAAGAGTAGACGTAAATTCGGTGGGAAATACCGCCTTTCCTTCTCTTTCTAATTTGAGAATAGGTCTCAGTTTCTTCCTCAGCTCCTCTACTGATCCCCCATCCGATAGGCGCCTGACCCTAGCTTCGTACTGAAGTTCGTCTTTGTTTAACCTACCTACATCCATGGTACACAGGATAACCAAAGAGAAAGGCAAGGGAACAAGGAAACGAGAAGGTAAAGAGAAACAAGGATCAATAGGGAACACTAAGAGTTAGTCCTCAACTCTCCTATTTAGGATAAACAAAATAAAGACTGTATATGGATACTACAGACTAGATTTACAATAAAAAAGATATACTTCTCTCTAAAGACCACCCTTCGGGCCCCACGTTGGGCGCCAAACTGTTACGCTCCCCGATGGGGAAGGCAAAGCAGTGCCACTAGCTCAGTGAAGAAGGGGTGGGGAAGGGCGGTTTATAGTTGCCTTGAGCGCCACGCTGTTGTTTCTTCCTTATACAAATAGAAATAAACTGGCTACAAATCTAGCGTATAAATATTCTTTTTCAAATATCTGGTACCAGGCCACTTCTTCATACCAAACGATACAGATTTCTCTGATACAGAAAAAGCTCTGAAAATAACTTCTGAAATCACTCGCACATTATGACCAACTGTTATAAACCAATCCCTTTAAAGTCACAGAAATGACAACACCGGATTTTTTTCTCTGTGGCCAGGAAAAGGTGTAGCCCAATGGAAATTTGGCGAACACAAAAAATCCGTTGGATGCAAGCAGGTTCAATAAAAATTTATATTCTTACAACTGCCATTAGCCGTTTTTTAGGATAATAATTGAGAGTTATTGTTGCTAGAAGGGAAAGAAGTACCTCAAAGAAATTGGCCAACCATAAAAGTTTGGCCTTAAATCTCTAAAAGTGCCGAAGTTTTTCGAAAATTTGAAAGTAACTTTGAAGGCGATTTGGACAACGTTTTGGATTTTAAAAATGAAATAATCATGGATTATGTTTAAGTGTAACTTCAGCCTTTGGCTAATGGAGAATAGGAGTCGCTCCGAGAACCAAGATTTTTTTTTTAATTTAAGACGCGTCAACATCGTAATAATGTATGGAAGAGATTAGCTAAGTGGTTAGCGAGCTGAATTCGCATGCGGAGATCCCGGGTTGGAATCCAGATGCTGGTCCTTAGTTTTTCTCTTCAGAGGAGCTTCTTACAGCTCACTGTCCGATGATGGTTAGTAATTTTAGTTTCAATGAAATACGTACAATTTTATTAGTTATAGCATGCTTGTTTTTGGGTTGAATCCAGTGTATTAAAGCAACAAGTATGAGTGTTTCACACAAATATAACTATTAGATATTTAATCTCTTTACATACTTTTCAATCAACCTCTAAGGGAAGGGATTAGCTATGAGGTTAGCATACTGGACTCCCACGCGGAGGTCCCGGGTTCGAATCCAGCAGCTGACCCTTAGATTTTTGTTACGCTCCCCGATGGGGAAGGCAAAGCAGTGCCACTAGCTCAGTGAAGAAGGGGTGGGGAAGGGCGGTTTATAGTTGCCTTGAGCGCCACGCTGTTGTTTCGAGTGAAATAAGTACCGGTTTCAAGGGGATAAATGAAGATAAATAAAAGAAAATAAAATAATAAATGATTAAACAAATGGTGTAGGGAGAGAGGATGTTTATGGGCTGGTAAGAGTAGGTTCTTGGGGGTACAGCAGCGAAAACCCCCAATACCCGGAATAGTAGGTTGGCTGGAGTAAAAGAGAGAACAGTAACTATAAGGAAGCAGGAATTTAATTTAATTTAGATTTACGGAGCAATCAGTCATCGTGTAATGCACCAGCTACAGCAGGTCGTACTCACTTCAATATCAGAATAGGCTATTTTATGATCTATAACAGAAAATATAATGCTTGGTTAGCAATTCTTGAACATGAATATTATATTAGTTATACAAACAAAGCTTGGAATTAAATTAATGGGCCCAGCTGACCAAAGAATATTTTCAACACATTGTATACATTTAATAAGAAAAATAAATAAATTTAAATAATAATAATAGTAAAAAAAAAAAACTTCAGTTCGGAATAATAACAGATTCAAACTTTGTCAAATTGTCCAATCTCCATTACCTTTGCTACCACCAGCGCTGGGGTTCACTCACCGCTCCTTTTAAATTCAACTTGAATTGGGCAGACGCCTGGTTCTCTACTCTTGCCTGTACGCCTTTAGAGTTTTCGTTCTCTCGGTACACGATAAATCCTCCTGCAAGCGAGTTTTCGTTTACTTTTCTTCACCAGCTATCCAAAGGCTCAACTTACTTCGCCAGCGTCAGAACCAACTCTGTTCGGTTCGCAACTTTTTTTTTCCTCATCTGCTCCCACTGCCTTCTGTACTCCTGGATTTTCTCTCTTCTTTTGTTTCCGCTCACTTTTGGTCTTCTAATCCTTTCTTTTCCCAACTATTACTAAGCCTAATTTTTTTTTTTATTACACAAAATCAAATTCACTTCATTAAGAGGTGCATTACAAATGACTGACCCCCCTCTCAACAAAAAAAAAAATATTATTTATTTATATATTTTGGTTTTTGTCTGTATAAATAATCACTGCCTCTCTCTCTTCCACCAGACTGACTGACCTAGCTATTATTTTCTTTTTAACCCCTAACATTTTCTCTTCCTAGGAGCTTCTTACAGCTCACTGTCCGGTGATGGACAGTGTTGTCTGTAACGAGAGAACACTGTCCGGAGGCCGGCAGTGCACTGGAAAAAGCTCCGGGCGCTAATGACCTCAGCTGTTGATGCGCCAAAAAAAAAAAAAAAATCAACCTCTAAAGTCCAAACCCGATCAGGATTAAAAAGAAAATTGCGCTGTGACGGATAAAACTAACCGTATTATCTAGCATTGAAACCTTCCACATTTTCAAAAATATTTTAATAAGATGTCAACAAGTTTTTATTTTATTTTGTAATACTCATTTATTTATATTTTCTTGATAATATATTATTTTAAAATACCAGTTTTTTGATTACACAACCATGAGGCATACACTATTTTATAAACAGGATGTTACACACTAAATGAACAAAAATAGTTAAACTTATCTAATACAATAAATTATAAATCCATTACAAGTACTATCAAGCAGATACCAGTAAATACTTAACGTGCAGAAAAAATACTTTTTTGATATTATGTTAAAATTAAACAACAAAAAGAAAAGTGCCATCGTAGAGGGGAATCAAAGCAATACATTGCATGGCGCAGTAAAAAAATATTAAGGAAGTTATTGTACAGAATCTAAGCAGATACTGCTTATTTCATTTTCAAAGCATTCTTAAATCTAATAATGTAAAGTAAAGCCAATTTTCAGGCAGGCTTTACGTCCAACTACCAAATCAGATGTCATAGCTGAATCTGTTAATTTCTTCTTTCAAATCCTTTCAAGTTAAACTTTTTTATTCAATATTGTTTTACACTTTTAAAATATCTCTGATGAGTTCGTTCTTCCAAACTAATTTACTTAAGAAACATTGATTTACCCATAAATACAGGTATAATGGTAATGTTATAATGGTAATATTAGTGTACGATGTTAAATTGTTTGTATTTTTTTTATTTTTGTGGGATGTTAACAATTAAATTTCTATAAAAAAAAATTATTTTTAAACGTATATTGGCTAATATTCGGAAAAAATGTTTAATTAAACGAGCAAAAAATATTAAAAATTAAAATATTACAAAGAACCTAAGAAAAGCTAAGAAAAAAGGCAGATTTGTATCAGTGCAACATAATATACTCAGTCTAGAATCATGGTGAAGAGATGTGGCTTATTATAAGATAATAACAGCCATTCAGAAAGCAGGAGACCAGGTACTCATTTTGCACAGCTGGTAACTTAATTCACATTGGTTGATAATAAAAAGGGCGAAATTGAGACTATCAAACATCTGGAATTCTGATAGGTTTTAACTTATCCCTATCCTTCCAATCCCTTCGCTCACCGTTTAACGAGCTCCTTTACTATTATGTTCTACCGATACAAAAATTGCATTTTGCCTCACTTTTTGACGGGAATACTTAAAAATTACGCAATGTTTAAGATTTTAACAGGTTTTTACTATTTATTCTTACCACACTATACATTTTAGTTTATTGTGAAACATAATACATTTCTTTTGGATTTTAAAGACTATTATTAAGGATAATTACAACTTTCGATGTGTTTAAACATATATCGCTGCAAAATGGATTTTTGTTGTTTGTATTAAAGTGAAAGAGATAAATTCTAATTGATAGTGGCTAACTAAGAAGTAAGTTTAATCAGATCCTTATGATTTGAACTGCTTACAATTTTCCTTATGATTAGTGTTAAAATTTTCGAATATTCAATCGGTTACCAATATTTCGCGTTCATCATGAGCTTAAATAACCGAAGTTTAGGATAAATTTATTACTATTACATTTTAAATAATGATTAATTTATTACCTTTTTTAAGTGTCCAGTTAAACAAAACGTGCAAACAGGTGTTCTTCCATCCTCCCAAAAATTCCAGTTCATGTTTTGGTTTTTATGGCATGGTAAATCCACAGATCCTGTTGTTCATTTTTTTAAATTGTATTATAATATAATTACATATAATTATATTATTATTTAAAGTCTTTATTTATAAATATTACTTACAAAAAAACAATAATCAAAATGAAGTAGTCACCTCTAAAGACACCGACCGTGGTCATAGCCCTTCGTTGGATTAATTATATTACTATAATTATCTCATTTTAAATAAGACTAGTCCACTATAAAATTTGCGGGCGCGCGAAAGAGCAAATTTTTCTAAAAAAAAAATCTTTCCAACTAAAATAAATTTAAACGGTTCTCGAACTGGAAGACCAATTCACGCTCCTGCATCAAACCAGCGTCGATTCACATTTTATATTAAGTAGCTTTAAGTTGGGATCGAGAGGATTTAACTTGAGCCCTTCCAAGATTTTAGAGAGATTGATTTCATATTTGATCCATCTCTTTGAAACTGACTTTCATATTTACAAACGTCTACAGAAGTTTCGACCTATACGACCATCTACATCTTGTAATTTTTTTTTAAATTAAAAATTCTAAATCTCCAATCTTAGTGATGGCTTCTTCTTATTTGATTACTTTTTTTCATTTTTCAGGCTTCTCTAAACGTTTGTAGAAATAAATAAAGAAGATGACTATTTTTGTTGATAAGAATTCACTCCCGATTGAAAAATATACAGTGGAGTCTCGGTTATCCGTCACCCTTTTATCCATCCATTCCAATTAACCGTCACTGTCCTCAGTATTTAAAAATTAAAAAAAAAAATTATTTTAAAAAGAAAACTTTTTAAAAATTGTGTAATATAAAAAATGTGTATTCATTAATTTTAATACACAGTAGAATGAATTGAATAATGAAAGATACCTGACCTTTAAGGCTTAAGCGTATAAAATATTTGAATACCAGTTAATACAAAGTTTTATACACGTTAAACAAAAGAATCTGGAAATTTTCCTGTTTTTTCCATTAGGTATCCGTCTATTCGACTATCCGTCACGTGTCCGGTCCCGGTCATGACGGATAACCGAGACTCCACTGTATTGTATAGAAAAAAAGTAGATATTTTAAAAATATTTGCCTTCTTTATTTATGGCAGAGGATCTTTGTCCTAAAGGCTAGGGACCTTAACGATCGACTACCGACTTTAGGTGCAGAAGATCTTGAAAGCTTGGTTCCAGAAAGAAAAATTATTTAGAAGTAGGCAATAAGTAGCTTCAGCAGCTAAAAGAACTTCTTGGCCCGGTTAAATGAACAAAGTAAATTTCTGGACTACAAAAGTACAATATAAAACAAAACCGTTCAATCAATTAAAATTTACTTTAATTCGCTTAAAAAAATAAATAAAAAAATTTAATATTGTTGTTAATGTACCTGCTGTAAGTTGAGAAGCTAAATGATCAATGTAGCTAGAAGCTAATCGAAGAGTTTCAATTTTAGAAAGTTTTCTGTCAGGAGGCTCAGTGGGGATCAAGGCACGTAAGGTCGAAAAAGCTTTATTCACACTGCTTGTTAAAAATAAAAAATAAATTTTTATATTAGACAAAAGATTTAAATTCTTTTCATTAAAGAAAAAAGAAGGAATGATACTGAAATTCATAAAATAAAAAGAAAAATCTAATGTTACAGTATCCCATAAATGTTTAAAATGTATAGCTACTGACATTTTCTGACTAAAGAATAAAGAAGATTAAACATTTTATTTAACAGATTAAAAAAATTACAAAAGAATTATTCAGAAATTCGGTCATTATTATGATTTTGGAAATTGCCAATTACTGCACAAATTATACAAAAAGTGAAACAATTAATAGTGCAATAAATAATTAAATACATTTCCCTTCATTAATGGTCAATTCTTTAATAGCCTTATTAATCCTGGAAAATCTAAAACTGTAAATTTGCATAATTTTTAGCTAAAATTTAGTAGCTCTGAAGGGCATAATAACCCATTGGTTCATTGCCCCCCCCAAAAAAAAGAAAAAAAAAAGTAGCTCTGAAGATTGTATACGAAACTATTATTAGATAAAATACCTATGAGTTCGATCTCTCTCTCGCGCATTTGCTTGATTTCTTTGTTTTATTGGTTCTTCTTTTAATTTCATATTTCTTCCCATTTCTTATTGATGTGGACAATTTTCTTTTTGGTATGGCGAGTGAAGACAACCTTATTGGTATATGTTTAATTTTCTGCATCTGCAAATGTATTTTTGTGTAAAATTAAAACTGTCTGGTAGGACAGTTGTATAAGGGTTGTAGAAAATAAGAACTAAAATCTGTACTTATTATTTGGATACGTTTTTAGTTAATGTTATCAGATAAAGTTGAAAGTTAAATTTGGATGCCCAACTAAAAAAATTAATAATACTTAAATGTGTTGATAAATTTACTTACAGTTTAGTAAGAAAGATCCATTCCAACTGATGAACAGATGTTGAATGGTCATCTCTGTCGTCCACTCATTACAGTCAGATCTAAATGATCCGTGCCCTATGATGCATAAGCAGCCAATGCCATTAGTGGATGTTTTAGTTTCTTAGTTGTCTTTTTTTTATGATGATAAAGATTTGGTACTAAAAATTTAGCCGATCTTTTAAAAGTTTTTAAAGACCTTGTCCATAAGAAGATAGTTTTCATTTAGTATAAAAAAATTAATGCTAGAGTAAAATCTCCTCAAACACTCTTTCTTAATGCACTTATCAGTGCCAAACAGATAAATTGTTAATAAAATAACCAATCAGGCTGAGGTAGGTGCACTTTTTAGAAGCTTTAGCACAGGGTTGTCTTAAGAGCCGCATTTTATTATTCTGAAAAAAACAATAAAATAAAATAAAAGTGATGCTTTTGTAAATTTGTACTTTCAACATCAGTACGATTGGGCCATTTTATACCTTTTATATGTTACTTCGCAAACTTTTGTGTATATTATTAACGTGAATGTTGCAATTCAAATTCCATGTTGATAGAAAATTTCTTTTATAAGAAGTGCCACATTGCTAGCATTTTTTCCTTTGCTGAGATTTTTTCAGAAACATGTTTCTAAGATTTTATTTAAATTCGTATTTACATGCACATTTAGAACAATAACTTAATTCAAATACTTCTAGGAAGATTCGTTTGAGGTAGTTTAGCGCTAGGCTTCCGACTCAAGTGTCACGGTATAAGGATAGAATTCAATTAAACAGTTTAACAAAAACAAAGTATATTACAAGCATGAGAAATGTAGTAAAAGTAAGTCAAAAGAGAATTACAAGTTTTTATTTATTATTATGATTATTTTTTTTACTTATTTATTTAGAGTCAAAATTCTTTAATTTAATAAGATTAAAAATAAAAGAGTAATACACATAAGAATACTAGAATTGTTTTGTTCACTGAATAAAAATGCGGCCAGTGACCCAAATGCGATTTTTTTTTGCAGGTTTCAAATTGAAGGCGATGTATATATTCTAAATAAATAATTCATCACGAGCACTGCAACTGCATACATAAGTTCTTGACCTTATCTTCAAACTAAATGACAATGTCATCCTACAAAAGTTATCCCTGTGAATGTACGAGTTTCAACTTCTTTTTCCATTATAAACTGAATTTATTTCAATTAAAAAAAAAAAAATCGTTGAAACCAATATTAGAAAGATAAATTTAAAATAACTTTTTATTTTAACCGTTCTAAAAAAATTATTTTTTAGCTTCTTAGGACAGAGTCTAACATAAATAATTATAATAAAGATAGTACTTTTACTGATCATGGTAATAATAATAGTAACTATACACAGAAATAATGTGAGATTGAGTAATTTCTAATCATTTTTTTTTCTCTCTTTCTATTTATTTCAAATAATATAAGACAAGTGTAAAGTACTGGAACTTTAATTTCGTCATTAATCAAAACCAAGCCTAGACTGGGAATCAAACCTAGTACCGCGATACATCCAAGCTTACGCTCCGTGCCGCTAACCAAGATACCCACAACTTTCATTTACATTTACAATGTGCACAGATATTTGGGTTCACTTTAATCGGCGGTCCTTTGCTGCATTGATAATTTCTGTAGGCCATCCTAGATTTGTTTGGGAGTGGTTGTAAAACTGCAAAAGATTTAAAAGTTGGATGGAACCTCCCTTAAGATTGTCAGAGTCTGTTCGTTCACAGCAGGCGTCAGTTAAGTGTGCAATGATCTGCAAGTAGCTAGTCACTGTCCTACGGGTTCTCCAAGGTTACATAAAAAAATAGTATTAATTTTTGTTTATTTAGAGTTCTACAACAGTTTCACTCATTCAATCAGTTGGAGTTTATAATTCTTTTCAGTTTTAAAAACGCTTCAGCGAGATGTAACAAAATAAAACATAATTTTATAAGAGATTACTTTTTCTCGGTACTTGATAGTATGTTATTATGTCGTTTATATAAATCGATAAAGGCGTATCTTTCAATTGATTGTACTACGTACTTAGTGAAAGTGATAAATTGTTTTCGAATAATGAATGATAGAGACCCTGGACAGTTCTTGGTAGATTTGATATTCTGAAACTTGCCGGGGAGGAGAGACAAGGACACATGAATTGCTCTGCATTTCCTTCAATATTTCATGCATCTACTATTTTAATTTTTTATTTTTTTGTACCCGTGTAACTCATGTTTAGTCTTGTGAAAAATATTTTGAAGATCTTGTATCTTTCTGTAACAGAAGAACAAGATCACTGTTGCTGCTGTTAAACGATACGCCTGCATCAAAAATGTATTGGCATACACCAAAAAGCTGTCCTGATGCATTAAAAAATTTGAAATTTAATTAACGGCAACATGAAATAAGGTTTAGGATTTTTAAAATTGCATATACCTAAATGTAAAAAATCTAGACTTAACAAAAAAAAATGCATTGTTTATGTAATTGGAAAATTAATGTGAAATATGTGAACGGGGCATCTGCTACGGAAGAGGTTGTAACATTATCATGTAGCAAAATGATGTGATAGGTGAACAGTGCCGGATATTTTAGAACAAGTGCATGATGGTTGATCTTGGCACAGTTCATTGATAAGACTAAAATGTGATAGATAAGAAAGAATAAAGGACAATTGGTCTCTTACCATCTAAAGTTACCATCAACATTTGGGAATGATGTTTAACTTAGGCTTTGGAAAAGAACGTTACTTCTTATCACGACTAACCACATTGAATCAATTTTTGTTATTCATTGTTTTTCAGCACAATTTAAAAATAATAGGGTAAACCGGCTATTGCTGTTCCTCAAAGTAACCTTCAAAAAAACAGAATCCTCAAGTGCTCTCCTAGTAACAAGAAATCCAGCATTAAAGAAAGTAAGCAAGCAATGCTTTAGAAATAAAGTAAGTAGAAGTCCAGTAAATGAACCGGCCATAGAAGATATAGGAGAAAAAACTAATTTTCTTGTATGGAAGGAAAAAAGATCTTCGAGGAAGAACGAAAGATTAAAAGAAATATAACTACAAGGAATACATAAAATTATAAAGTAATATAACTTTCCTGACCTCATCATCTATGTTGTGGTGTTAAGATGTGCTATAAAAATGCATCTGTATCTATCCAGCGCCAATTTTGGGTCTATGGCCACCCTATTCCTCGTCCGTACGCTCCCCTCTAGCCAACTCATCTTCCTTCTTCCTCTGGAACGCCTTTCACAGATTCTAATTTCTATTGCCTTCCTTAATAACCCATGTTCTCTGTCAGCAAGGCCGAACCACCATGAACAGGTGCGATCACTGAATTAATTGCTTGCATTTTAACATGACTCTGATCGTATTATATCTGACACGCCCTCTCCTGTTCTTAAAAACAAATAATAATTTACATTACATTAAAATTTGCATTTTAAAAAAATTTACTTTCAAATATATATTGTAAAGTTTTCTATTATTGATATAAATTTTAATGATGTCTTTATAGGAGTTTTGAAGTATTTAATTGGCAAATACGTATATGTATATTATTTTAAATGCATAACAGAACAATTTTTACAACTGGTATTCTAAAATTTGATTTTTGAAAACAAAAGAGGTTCAGTTACATTAACTTGAAAAGTGGGACTTATTTAGTTTAAGAAGGTGTGCTAACACTTAAAAGTGATTACATCTCCTTCTTCCCAAACGAGAATAAATATTACAGAAAGTTATAACACTGTTACATTTGGGAAAACAGTTCTATCGACCGCCCTCTAGTTATTTACAGATTTGATGGCAATCCTGATTAATCGCTTAAAAGCGTCCTTTATGCATTAGATAGATTCTTCATTGAAATTTTTTTGACTTAAAAGCTTCTATAACTATCAATAAATTTATAAATTATATTTGGTTAGTCAATATAAATGCATTGATTCTTCAAAATATTAAGTTTATTATAAAATAAAATACTTTTTTGTGAGCAGGTCTTACTAAATCTCTACAGTAACATCTGCCTAATTAAGATCATATCTTTACTGTAAATGTAGTAATGGACCATATGTCAAGGCCTCGATATTATTTATTTACATGGTACATTTAATTTTTGCATAAGTAAATGTCAATTACTTATAAAAAGTTGATTTTAAGAAATTCTACAGTTTACAACTTTTCAGCTTTCGCTAATTCATCTTATCTACCATTTCTTCATATATAACAAAGAGTAGCCACTTTTTTTATAACACCCTCTTTTCTTATTGCTCTAACTTGAAAATTAAAGAGTATTGACAAGCCTAATATGGATAACAAACAAAGACTTATTTATTTTACACCTAATTGAGTAAACACAGTGAGTTTTAGCTTATAGCTCTTTTAAGAACTTGATTTTTAGAGATTCCAAGGCGATTAGTACAAGTTTCCTAAAATCTCTAAAATAAGGAGCAAATATTTGCAATATACTCTTAATAACATAATAACACTTAATTAAGCTTCTTTACAACACAGAAAAGAAAAGACAATTGTCGGAAAGTTTGATTTACAAAGTGGTTTACTGTTGCAAGAACAAATATGTACTTGTACTTATTTAGTTATTAGATTAGCCCACAATAGCAGACAGTCTCTCGAAAAGAAGAACCTAGCTATTTCCTCTCTAACGAGTAGTCAATAAATAGAACCACATTGCTTGTATGTAACCAATTGTAGCTATTCTTATGAGTATTTTTTGGACATTCTATTTTATAATGAAGCTTGAACGCAATGTAAAAATAACTGTTGGTAACAGTAATGAATACGTTAAAAAATGATTTGGCCTTATGCATATTATTGATACTTACTTACTGTGCCGTCCATACAGTAGGTTTTGCCTGAAGTGAGGCAATGATGTCTAAAGTAATTGGCTAAATAAGAGAGATATTTTGAGCATTTCCCTCAACAGTGCCCAACTCCATATTCTCTTTTAAAATGAATCTATACTATTTTAATTAATTTTAAATCTATCAGATGATGAATTCACTATCAGAAAAGTTTTACAGAAGAGCAAAACACAAGAATAAAAAAATAATAATAATAGTAAAACAGAGTAGGTATGAAACCATTTTATGAAATCATTTCTGTTTTGGCTTGATGACTAGTTAAAAATGTTTCCGTTAGATTGCACCTGTTCACGCTTAATATTTCATTGGAGATTTAGCCTGAGGATTTAACTAACAGAAGTCTAATAACAAAATCTGTCAACTACATAGTTGATGTTCTCCAAATAAGATTCACTTTCTACGCTTTTATGTGAAATACAATATTTCTTGTAGCCACTCAACATGCAGTTGATCTCATTACATGAGAGGCACTTTCTTTAACTAAGTAGAAAAATTTGTTTCTTTTCAGACTTCCGTATGCATTTTTTTTGGCATTGGCTTTCGCCATACAGCCAGCATCGTCTAGGTGCTTATCACTAGAATATCACTCACTCTCCATTCTTACTTATAAATACATTCGCTTCACCCATTCACCGAATCATCGATATTCCTGAAATTTTAAATAAATTAAACATCAATTTAAGCTAACATTAACTAAACATCCAATAAACATTATTGTAGAAATTTCTTTAATTAGAAGTGATTGAAGAAAAACAGTTATTTCACAGAAACATTCAATATTGAGAAAAAATATTTATTTGTATAAAATCAAAGAACGTGACTGCAATGAGTTTTTTTTGTAATTCACTAATAAAGTAAAAAAGTAAAGGACGACAAAAACAGAATAAATACAACTATCTAGCGGTGGATAAAAAGTTGATGTAAATAAAATACAAAAAAATAGAATGATGCATCAACCCGGTTGTATATAAATGACAAAGCCAGGAGGTTAGAATTTACTTGGTAAATATATTGTGCCGGTGTCGGCATTACCTTCTTTCTTCTTCATACGGAGGGGGGGCAGTCACAATTGAAGCACTGTTCTCAAAACATCGTCGTTTCGCACACTACTTTCAAACATTGATTCTTTCAATTTGTTGGCGGACACACACAATGTTTTGTCTCCTTCTATTATATAGTCTTACATTTTTTTTTTCTTGTTAAAGGATGCAACAATTGAAAAAGCAAATTAAATCTTTTTTTGTAATTTTTTTTTAACATGAAGGGTTGCTCACACGATACCAGTTTTCAATAGGAGATGTTTGAGGTCGAACACAGTTGTGCAGATATTCAAGTGCATAATGTTTTTATAAACATGCGCACATACATATATATTAAAGGGTTTGTGGGGGGCAGATAACTTGGTGCAATAAATTGTAAGTGGCCACTTGTCAACTTGGAATCTCTTGTTTGTGTGTATCTGTAAATGCAAGTTTAACTACCACCCTGTAGCCGGTCGAGTACCCCTTGTGACAAGGTGAAGTCCTTGCTTTTCCATTTGGGTTCACTGCACCATTGCTCCCCTACTTTGGCATCATTCCACGAACTAACTACTTCTTATCTGCTGCTTTACAACTGAGGCAATCCAAGTCATTCATACGCATTCTATATACTCCACATTCTTTAATTCATCACTAAACTATTCGTTTAAAACGTACAACGAATTCACTATGATTTCAAAAGATGGATAACTAAGCTATGAGTTGTTACAACCAGTGTAAAAATTATAATTTACTCAAGATTTTGTTCTCAATAATGTTACCAATATGTGGGGGTATTATCGTATTTGAAGAATAAACAGGAAGGAACGCTTCTGTCTCGATAACCCTCTCTCCTTTGACACTCAAAAATTAAATGAGAAAAATTCGACCCACAATACATAGCCCACTCAGTCGGCAGCAAGGACGGGTCTAAAATTGGAACCACGGTTTTTTTTTGGAGGGTAATGACGAAATCTCCCAAATAAAGCCTTGGTTTATTTACTTATATATCTTTAAAAAAATAACAAATAAATAAAAAGAACGAAAGATGGGAGAAGAAGAAATATATTGTAAATTAAGGGAACAAAAAGGAAGTATTGTTGCTGGTTACCAAGCAGCGCTTATTGCTGTTCGCTTATAGCTCCGATGATCCGATTAAAATCTAAATAAATTAAGAAATTGATATCTGTCTTTGCGGAGGGAGAGAAAAAATAAAGAAAATTCAAGGCACTTATTCACACAACCCATTAAAATCAATTCTCCTATTTTCACCTCCGTAAAAAATAATATAATTTCAGAAATATTCTAAAAAATGATTAATATAAACTAATTAATAATAAAAAAAAAAATGAAACAAAACAAAAGGGAGAACTCTTTTTCAATTTAAAGAAAAATATATTTTCATGAATTTTTATATATAATTGAAAACCAATTCTTTCAATCAAAACTCAAAAATTAGTATGTAGACCCTGAATATACCTAGGATGGTTCCTTTAAAGATTCTGTTCAAGACAGTTCCAAAGGCATCAATCAGTTCTTATCTGAAATTTCTACAATTAAGTTTGAAATTGTACGCGTTTTGAAAATATTTATTTTTGCACTGAATTTATTACTTAATTTATTTAGAATATGTACTAAATTAGATATAGAAGGTTTTATGGCCGTGCCGAATTTAAATTTTGAGTTTTTATAGATATATTTATTTGAACCCCCCTGAGTCAGAAAAAATGGTACCTATGGATTGTTAGCTGTATATACAATAGTTTGCATAACTCAATCACGGAAAATGATAGATTGTATCTCTAAAACGACTCCTACGACTTTTTTCTCAAGTTCATATGCTCACTTACACAGTAGATTTTTAATTTTTATTTTAAAGCTTTTTTTTAAGACATTATCAGTGGAGAAGAGGGATAAACTACGCTCTAATGCAGTGGTTCTTAACCGGTGTTCCGCGAATATGATCCTGGTGTTCCGCGAAATTTCAATTTTAAATTTATTGAAATTTAGAAACTTAAGAAAGATACGAAAACAAAAAATTGTTATTTTTTTTTTTAATTTGAATTTAATTTTAAGTTCTTGCTAAATACCGAATTTCAAATTATTTAATGTTAGTGTTCCGCGAGAAAAATATATTCATATAAATGTGTTCCGCGTCTATGAAAAGGTTAAGAACCACTGATATAAAGGGTTGAAAATTTTTTGGGTCATGAAATTCTGTAAAATTATGGCCGTTCTGTATCTCCCACTGTGAACCACGTATTGGTATGGAATTTTTTTCTCTTGTACACTTTGTTTTTCTCAATTATAAACCATAGTTATTTTTTGCACAGATATAAAAAGGTAGAAGATATAAAGGGTTGAAAATTTTTTGGGTCATGAAATTCTGTAAAATTATGGCCGTTCTGTATCTCCCACTGTGAACCACGTATTGGTATGGAATTTTTTTCTCTTGTACACTTTGTTTTTCTCAATTGTAAACCATAGTTATTTTGTGCACAGATCTAAAAAGGTAGAAGATATAAAGGGTTGAAAATTTTTTGGGTCATGAAATTCTGTAAAATTATGGCCGTTCTATATCTCCCACTGTGAACCACGTATTCGTATGAAATTTTGTTCTCTTGTACACTTAGTTTTTCTCAATTATAAGCTATAGTTATTTTTTGCACAGATCTATAAATGATGAAGATTTAAAGGGTTGAAAATTTTTTGGGTCATGAAATTCTGTAAAATTATGGCCGTTCTATATCTCCCACTGTGAACCACGTATTGATATGGAATTTTGTTCTATTGTACACTTTGTTTTTCACAATTATAAACTATAGTTATTTTGAGCCCAGATCTAAAAAGGTAGAAGATATAAAGGGTTGAAAATTTTTTGGGTCATGAAATTCTGTAAAATTATGGCCGTTCTACATCTCCCACTGTGAACCACGTATTGATATGGAATTTTGTTCTATTGTACACTTTGTTTTTCTCAATTATAAATTATAGTTATTTTGAGCCCAGATCTAAAAAGGTAGAAGATATAAGGGGTTGAAAATTTTTTGGGTCATGAAATTCTGTAAAATTATGGCCGTTCTGTATCTCCCACTGTGAACCACGTATTGGTATGGAATTTTTTTCTCTTGTACACTTTGTTTTTCTCAATTATAAACCATAGTTATTTTGTGCACAGATCTAAAAAGGTAGAAGATATAAAGGGTTGAAAATTTTTTGGGTCATGAAATTCTGTAAAATTATGGCCGTTCTATATCTCCCACTGTGAAGCACGTATTGATATGGAATTTTTTTCTCTTATACACTTTGTTTTTCTCAATTATAAACTATAGTTATTTTGTGCACAGATCTATAAATGTAGAAGATATAATAAGTTGAAAATTTTTTGGGTCATGAAATTCTGTAAAATTATGGCCGTTCTATATCTCTCACTGTGAACCACGTATTGATATGGAATTTTGTTCTATTGTACACTTTGTTTTTCTCAATTATAAACTATAGTTATTTTGAGCCCAGATCTAAAAAGGTAGAAGATATAAAGGGTTGAAAATTTTTTGGGTCATGAAATTCTGTAAAATTATGGCCGTTCTGTATCACCCACTGTGAACCACGTATTGGTATGGAATTTTTTTCTCTTGTACACTTTGTTTTTCTCAATTATAAATTATAGTTATTTTGAGCCCAGATCTAAAAAGGTAGAAGATATAAAGGGTTGAAAATTTTTTGGGTCATGAAATTCTGTAAAATTATGGCCGTTCTGTATCTCCCACTGTGAACCACGTATTGGTAAAGAATTTTTTTCTCTTGTACACTTTGTTTTTCTCAATTGTAAACCATAGTTATTTTGTGCACAGATCTAAAAAGGTAGAAGATATAAAGGGTTAAAAATTTTTTGGGTCATGAAATTCTGTAAAATTATGGCCGTTCTATATCTGCCACTGTGAACCACGTATTCGTATGAAATTTTGTTCTCTTATACACTTAGTTTTTCTCAATTATAAGCTATAGTTATTTTTTGCACAGATCTATAAATGATAAAGATTTAAAGGGTTGAAAATTTTTTGGGTCATGAAATTCTGTAAAATTATGGCCGTTCTATATCTCCCACTGTGAACCACGTTAATACGTGGAAATTGATATGGAATTTTGTTCTATTGTACACTTTGTTTTTCTCAATTATAAACTATAGTTATTTTGAGCCCAGATCTAAAAAGGTAGAAGATATAAAGGGTTGAAAATTTTTTGGGTCATGAAATTCTGTAAAATTATGGCCGTTCTATATCTCCCACTGTGAACCACGTATTGATATGGAATTTTGTTCTATTGTACACTTTGTTTTTCTCAATTATAAATTATAGTTATTTTGAGCCTAGATCTAAAAAGGTAGAAGATATAAAGGGTTGAAAATTTCTTGGGTCATGAAATTCTGTAAAATTATGGCCGTTCTATATCTCCCACTGTGAAGCACGTATTGATATGGAATTTTTTTCTCTTATACACTTTGTTTTTCTCAATTATAAACTATAGTTGTTTTGTGCACAGATCTATAAATGTAGAAGATATAAAGGGTTGAAAATTTTTTGGGTCATGAAATTCTGTAAAATTATGGCCCTTCTATATCTCCCACTGTGAACCACGTATTGATATGGAATTTTGTTCTCTTGTACACTTTGTTTTTCTCAATTATGAACTATAGTTATTTTGTGCACAGATCTATAAATGAAGAAGATTTAAAGGGTTGAAAATTTTTTGGGCCATGAAATTCTGTAAAATTATGGCCGTTCTATATCTCTCACTGTGAACCACGTATTGATATGGAATTTTGTTCTATTGTACACTTTGTTTTTCTCAATTATAAACTATAGTTATTTTGAGCCCAGATCTAAAAAGGTAGAAGATATAAAGGGTTGAAAATTTTTTGGGTCATGAAATTCTTTAAAATTATGGCCGTTCTGTATCTCCCACTGTGAACCACGTATTGGTATGGAATTTTTTTCTCTTGTACACTTTGTTTTTCTCAATTATAAACCATAGTTATTTTGTGCACAGATCTAAAAAGGTAGAAGATATAAATGGTTGAAAATTTTTTGGGTCATGAAATTCTGTAAAATTATGGCCGTTCTGTATCTCCCACTGTGAACCACGTATTGGTATGGAATTTTTTTCTCTTGTACACTTTGTTTTTCTCAATTATAAACCATAGTTATTTTGTGCACAGATCTAAAAAGGTAGAAGATATAAAGGGTTGAAAATTTTTTGGGTCATGAAATTCTGTAAAATTATGGCCGTTCTATATCTCCCACTGTGAACCACGTATTCGTATGAAATTTTTTTCTCTTGTACACTTAGTTTTTCTCAATTATAAGCTATAGTTATTTTTTGCACAGATCTATAAATGATGAAGATTTAAAGGGTTGAAAATTTTTTGGGTCATGAAATTCTGTAAAATTATGGCCGTTCTATATCTCCCACTGTGAACCACGTATTGATATGGAATTTTGTTCTATTGTACACTTTGTTTTTATCAATTATAAACTATAGTTATTTTGAGACCAGATCTAAAAAGGTAGAAGATATAAAGGGTTGAAAATTTTTTGGGTCATGAAATTCTGTAAAATTATGGCCGTTCTGTATCTCCCACTGTGAACCACGTATTGGTATGGATTTTTTTTCTCTTGTACACTTTGTTTTTCTCAATTATAAACCATAGTTATTTTGTGCACAGATCTAAAAAGGTAGAAGATATAAAGGGTTGAAAATTTTTTGGGTCATGAAATTCTGTAAAATTATGGCCGTTCTATATCTCCCACTGTGAACCACGTATTGATATGGAATTTTTTTCTCTTGTACACTTTGTTTTTCTCAATTATAAACCATAGTTATTTTGTGCACAGATCTAAAAAGGTAGAAGATATAAAGGGTTGAAAATTTTTTGGGTCATGAAATTCTGTAAAATTATGGCCGTTCTGTATCTCCCACTGTGAACCACGTATTGGTATGGAATTTTTTTCTCTTGTACACTTAGTTTTTCTCAATTATAAGCTATAGTTATTTTTGCACAGATCTATAAATGATGAAGATTTAAAGGGTTGAAAATTTTTTGGGTCATGAAATTCTGTAAAATTATGGCCGTTCTATATCTCCCACTGTGAACCACGTATTGATATGGAATTTTGTTCTATTGTACACTTTGTTTTTCTCAATTATAAACTATAGTTATTTTGAGCCCAGATCTAAAAAGGTAGAAGATATAAAGGGTTGAAAATTTTTTGGGTCATGAAATTCTGTAAAATTATGGCCGTTCTATATCTCCCACTGTGAACCACGTATTGATATGGAATTTTGTTCTATTGTACACTTTGTTTTTCTCAATTATAAATTATAGTTATTTTGAGCCCAGATCTAAAAAGGTAGAAGATATAAAGGGTTGAAAATTTTTTGGGTCATGAAATTCTGTAAAATTATGGCCGTTCTGTATCTCCCACTGTGAACCACGTATTTGTATGAAATTTTGTTCTCTTGTACACTTAGTTTTTCTCAATTATAAGCTATAGTTATTTTTTGCACAGATCTATAAATGATGAAGATTTAAAGGGTTGAAAATTTTTTGGGTCATGAAATTCTGTAAAATTATGGCCGTTCTATATCTCCCACTGTGAACCACGTATTGATATGGAATTTTGTTCTATTGTACACTTTGTTTTTCTCAATTATAAACTATAGTTATTTTGAGCACAGATCTAAAAAGGTAGAAGATATAAAGGGTTGAAAATTTTTTGGGTCATGAAATTCTGTAAAATTATGGCCGTTCTATATCTCCCACTGTGAACCACGTATTGATATGGAATTTTGTTCTATTGTACACTTTGTTTTTCTCAATTATAAATTATAGTTATTTTGAGCCCAGATCTAAAAAGGTAGAAGATATAAAGGGTTGAAAATTTTTTGGGTCATGAAATTCTGTAAAATTATGGCCGTTCTATATCTCCCACTGTGAACCACGTATTGATATGGAATTTTGTTTTATTGTACACTTTGTTTTTCTCAATTATAAACTATAGTTATTTTGAGCCCAGATCTAAAAAGGTAGAAGATATAAAGGGTTGAAAATTTTTTGGGTCATGAAATTCTGTAAAATTATGGCCGTTCTATATCTCCCACTGTGAACCACGTATTGATATGGAATTTTGTTCTATTGTACACTTTGTTTTTCTCAATTATAAATTATAGTTATTTTGAGCCCAGATCTAAAAAGGTAGAAGATATAAAGGGTTGAAAATTTTTTGGGTCATGAAATTCTGTAAAATTATGGCCGTTCTGTATCTCCCACTGTGAACCACGTATTGATATGGAATTTTGTTCTATTGTACACTTTGTTTTTCTCAATTATAAACTATAGTTATTTTGAGCCCAGATCTAAAAAGGTAGAAGATATAAAGGGTTGAAAATTTTTTGGGTCATGAAATTCTGTAAAATTATGGCCGTTCTATATCTCCCACTGTGAACCACGTATTGATATGGAATTTTGTTCTATTGTACACTTTGTTTTTCTCAATTATAAATTATAGTTATTTTGAGCCCAGATCTAAAAAGGTAGAAGATATAAAGGGTTGAAAATTTTTTGGGTCATGAAATTCTGTAAAATTATGGCCGTTCTATATCTCTCACTGTGAACCACGTATTGATATGGAATTTTGTTCTATTGTACACTTTGTTTTTCTCAATTATAAACTATAGTTATTTTGAGCCCAGATCTATAAATGTAGAAGATATAAAGCAGTGGTTCTTAACCGGTGTTCCGCAAATATGGTCGAAGTGTTCCGCGAAATTTCAATTTTAAATGTATTGAAAGTTAGAAACTTAGGAAAGATACGAAAACAAAAAATTGTTCCTTTTTTTAATTTGAATTTAATTTTAAGTTCTTGCTAAATACCGAATTTCAAATTATCTAATGTTAGTGTTTCGCGAGAAAAATATATACATATAATTTTGTTCCGCGTCTTTGAAAAGGTTAAGAACCACTGCTCTAATGTGTCATTTAAGCGCAATGAGTAGCCTCATTTTCTGCGCAATATTATTAGGTCTTAACTTTAAGATCTAGAGACCTAAGAAATAACTTACTGTTTCAGTAAAATTTTCAAATGAAAAAATCAGTTTAGCGCAACCGCCACTCTACTGAATAACTTAATTTTGCTTTTTCACTAAAAATACTTCAAAGAAAATTATAAATTTTTCGTGTATTGCGGGAAGAGAAAGTCATTTTCACCCCCAGATATCTAATATTTTCTTTAGGGCATTTAGAAAAAGCGAGGAATAAATAATAATATAAAAGTAATATAAAAGAATGAAAACAAAATAATAAATCACGGACCCAACACAGTCATGCAGTTTCGTTGTTAGTTGCAACAATAGAGGCATCATTAATTTTTAAACAGTATTGTGGACTTCAAATTCCAAGGACATCATGCATTAACTTTAGAAACGCATTTCTTTCTTTTGTTTCTTCACAAATTTTCATTTTTTCTAAATTTATTTGACGATTATATTATTAATCGAATACTTAGTATTTTAATGTGAATTACAACTATGATTTTGCACTGACCTCTACTCAACCAGTATTAAAGTGAGTGTAAGTAAAGTATATTTTAACAATTAGGTAATTATTATTGTTTTGTTTTCTTTTTAGTTATTCTAATTCTCTTCATGTTTGAAGTTTTCGTTTTCAAGTAGAACTTTTTCTCATTATTTCTCAGAGTTGAACCGTGGATGTATAAAATATCCTTTAGAGTGAAGAACTTGCCATATACATGTCAGCTAAGAACCCAGAATATCCTAAAACAAAAAACAAATAAAAGTTGTGTACAAATATTTCAAATAACATTGTAGTTTTAAGCTGTATCAATTTCATATCAATACCAATTTGAAATTTTATTTATTGAAGAAAAAAAGTAGTCTTTCTTAGTGCATGAGAATTCAAAGTTAAAAGAAATTCTGGACGCAATTTCCGAGAAAATTAATAAAAACAGAGAAAAAAATCCCTTTATTAAAGAGATAGACTTTGGTTGTCAGGTCTCATGGGGGTATCCAAGCAAAATCTAGTTATTTTTTTGGGCCATAGTGGTGATATTAACCAAAAAATTATTCTTTATAAACCCATTTTTTTTTTTATTCAAGTGACCTCAAAACAGATAACTCTGACATATGCGCATACATAGTTTGTTTAAATTTTATTTTATCAAATTAATGAATTATATTAGGGGAAACAATGAATTTACGAATTGACAACCGCCCACAATGTTTCTCATTTTACTTGCTGCGAGTTTAAAAATATTTAATTCCTGTTTTTTATTTTTGTAATCATTATTACTATTAAAGTAAATTAATTGCTTAAAATCTTGTTTATTATTTTTTTTAAGGTTTGATTCACATTTAAAGAAAAGTGGCACGCAACTTAACATTATTAGATGTTTTATCATATGCCGTGATAAAGTTAGGTGAGACTTTACAGAACTTATTCGTAATATTTATTTGTACAACACTTTTGTCTTAATAATATTAATTTATATATTATATGTTATTAAGCAGATTTATTGATAAGAAATAGATTAAATTTATAATTTTCAAATAACACATTGAAAACCACAATTAATGGCTGCGTCACAACTTTCGTTGTACTCACCTGCAACAGTAATCACTACAGCAACTCTTGCCTGGATTGCACTTCATTGTTTATAGTAATTCACATTATAAATTTTTACAAATAAACTAGAGTGATAGTTTTACTCATAACCAGTCACGTGTATTAAAAGCACCATGCTCTTTACTATCGCGATAGTAATCCCATTAATCAGCTGATACTGTTAGATTAATCCTATCGAACCAGATGATTAATTTACTGATTACTTAATTGTAATTTTTTATTTACTACAAAAATTAAAAGCTTAAAATAATGTATCGATTGGGTAAACATTATCAATTTAATTTAATTTACGGTAATTTACCGTACTCCAATTACTTTGTGAAGTTATCCTATTTAAAGAGCATTCATGCAATAATTTTTCTTTGGTAATTTTGAGCAGATTATTAATAATAATATTTAATAATTAATAATAAAATAATTAATAATTAAATACATAATTTTTTTAGAAAAAAGTATATACATACATAGGCATGGCTATATGCAGCCGTCTGCCAGAGTTTACTATAAATGAAAAAAAAAATCTTTCTTTATAAAACAAAAAAAAAATAGACCTAAAAAAATTAAATAATAAAATATAAATATAAAATAATAATAGTAAGTTGCTTTAAAACTTTAATAACAAATTAAATAAGCAAGTACAAAAAAGAAGACGGTACAAAACAAATAATACAAAAAATAAATTAAATATAAATAATAAATTCTAAGAAGAATCTGTGATCCAGATGTACCTATTCTCTAAGCATGTCGAGCATAGCGGATCGTGGGCGAGGATTTACTTGCCCGGATAAAAAAGCAATTATTCTACCCCTTGCATGAGTTCGCTTACCGAAATAGGGGGACCCGAAATTCTGCCAATAGAGGGCACACGCCCAGAAAATGGTATCTCTTCGCGGGCATTGAAATTACAAAGAGAACACGTTTCAACATAGCGATCTCTCTCAAGCCAAGGTCTACAGTTTAAAATATAATAACTCTCCCCTCAGCTTAAATAGCCAGCGAAGTTCAGAGTAATTTAGGTTCTCGGAGAAGGAGAGAGACTCGTGCACATGGGCAATTATCATGGATACAAGCAATAATTTAATCTACTTAAAAGTATTCGAAAATTATCAGCCCTTTTGGCACCACCGGTTATTTTACTTTTAATTGCCACAATAAGCCAAGGGATATGATTAGCTTTGTGGTCAGTTAGTTAACCCTTGCTAACTCACACACTCGGGTTTATGTTAAACTGCCGCTCCTTAGATTTTCTCTTCCTAGTAGTTCTTAAGCTCTCTATCCGGTGATGGGCAGTATCAGTACGAATACTGAATAAAGGTTCTGGGCGCCGATGACCTCAGATGCTTACATGTTTTATTATTAATAATTTAAAAAAAAACTTTCCTAATAATGCTGCACTTTTCAAATAAGCTCTTTTTTTACGCATTTTTTTTACCTAAACATCCTTAAAATACAGACTAGCTGAACCAAATGCAGCAAGTAATAATCATTTTTGTTTTTTACTAATTGTGTCTTTCATAATCCTTTATACTATGAAGTAGAAGAGGTTTCTTAATAAGTAATGAAAATCTGGAAATATGGCAAAGTTTTGCCCATTAAAAACGGCTAACTAATTGGTAAGTAGAAGCCACCATTACCCATTAACAATTTCTGTTTTCAGTTGTTTCAAAATTATGATTGTCATTAGTTAATAAAATGGAAAACTAATATAAATAAGAAATTTAAGCAACTCAAATGAAAAATAAAGATGACCAATTAAAACCAGTTTGAAATGCTATAAGGATCAGTAAATTGCTACATCTCAGTCACATTCTGTTATTTGTCTGCTGATCTCCAAGCACATTAATGTATTGCCATTAGGTTTTCTCTACGTAAATTTTGGATTTTGGAATCTCCAGCTATAGATTTGGACCTCAAACCTGACATATACTGTGTCTTCTTCAACTTTAACTCCCACATTTCGGTTTTTCCCCCTAAGGTAAATAAAATATCTTAAAACAACAAATTCAAAATATAAATACATATAGAACAGAAGAGATATTAACAGGAATCATTCTTAGCACTTTGTAAACGGTAAACTAATTATATCAATAATTACTTATATTACGGAAGAAGGTATAACAATTTTTATGGATGGAAGAAGCAGTGTTTTTTGTTCAAGCATGTTGAAGTGCTCTAAAATTAATCCAAAATGTTGCACATTTGCGATCATAACTAATTCATTCAACATGTTATCAATTTCGTAAATTAGACATACAAGTAATTTATATATTATTATAAAGAAAGGCATCATAACATGTCAATCCAGTATACAATAGATCCGTTAGAGGATCTCTCTGCTCGGTGGGGAAAATGTAATAGTGACCTATTAGTAGTGTTAACTTCATTACTAGTGTGACGCCACGCTTTACAGTTACAATAATTATTACTACTGTACATATTGCGATATTGCAGGCAAATAAATAGTAGATAAAATAAATTAATGCCACAATTTATATATTTATTATAAATGCCCCCTAAAAAAATTCTTTTTTAAAATTTTCATTGATCTAATTGAGACATTTTTTTTAAATAATTCAAATTGGTTGTTCTTGAACTGAACTGAATATTAAATGCATCTTATACCGTCAACGTATCAGAATGAAGAAGATTTAAGTTTTTTTCCTAAGAATCAAAATATTATCAGTCTTAACATTTATTTATGTTCCCAACGGCAGAATTTTCTCCTGACTTCATAACGAAAAAATATGTTTATATTCCTTCTTGCAGCCATAGGTCGCCTGATGATTATGGGCAGTCGCTGATCCAGAGACCCCAAAGCAAAAGGTTTTTTTAATTTACATTTTAATACATCTTAAGAAAAAAATTCCTGTTCTTTGCAAGAAGAAGATAATGCTTCTCGCCAATAAAACCAAGTGAAACAAATAAAATTGTGTTTGTATTGAAACGAATCAGATAGGTTTCTGTTTTGAATTCAGCCAAAGCTGAACGATAATTATATCGTCACTGTTATCTGCTAACAAATTTTTGCCAGAAATTAATTTTTTTTTAGAACCGGCAATCGCACTATTGGGCCTGTTGGTAGAACTTGCTGACAACTAACTCTAAATGAATGTATTTAAAAAAGAAACAAAAATCATGTGCCTAATACTAACACAAAATAATTTGTTCTAGCCGTTGATTGCGCCATTTGTACATTTTTTTTTTTTAATATTGTAAATAAATGTTAACACGATCAAATTTAACAATAATGCTGTAATAATATTATTGATAATATTTAAGTTTCCTCTGTAGAGTTGGTCAAAATTTTGTAATCGTCTTTTATGAAGCTGATCTGTTGGGTTTAGTTTGTGAAAACTCATTTTCCTTATGCCAAACGTTACGCCAGAGAGGGTTTTTGTCTAACTAGTGTAACTATGGTTCGAATTCCAGTTACGGAATGGATGTTGAGGTAAGTCTAAAAAGTATTAAAATTAATTCTGGTACGATGTCAGCATTAATAAGGCCATATAACTTGACAGACAGTTTGTATTTGTATAAGTTTGCTTTTTATTAATGCTACTCAATTTTAGTCATTTTTTTATTTTATTTTAAGGCGCGTCAACATCTGAGGTCGTTGCGCCCGGAGCTTTTTTCAGTTCACTGGCGGTCTACAGACAAAGATGTGAGGTCCTGAGTCGCCTTCACCAGTAGAAGATTTGGCTTTTTAATTATGTGGTATAATTGTAATAAACACTGAGAAAAAAGAGTCATCCATTAATCTCATGTCCGCTTGGCGGAGGATTGAGAAGATGAGGCACTAGATCTTTGGCCACAACAGGTTGATGGCAGAAGCGCTCAGGCTACTTTCCATCCTCTGAAGGATATTATTCATTTAGTTTTATGGCTGCGAAAGTTAAATGGTTCAAGATCGAGTCTAAATTTTGTTTTAGATTTTATCTATGATTTTTTGCTATTGGTTTTCTTTTGGATAGCAAAATGGGCGCACGGACAGCAATAGTCCCTTTCAACAAATAATAAAATAACGGGAAAGATCAAAGAGCGAATTTGGTCTTTATTCTGCAGTTTTGATAGGTGTAAACATTGTAAATTTAATAAATATTGCAGACAAATTTAAGTTTGAGTGTATTAATTAGCAAATAACAGAAAGAGGAATTTAAATTAAATTATGGACTTTTAAATATCTTCTTAAAAAAAATTAAATTAAATTAAAAGGTTCTCTTACAAACTTTTATTAATAACGCAGTTGCATTTTATGAGTCAATGAATGGAATATCAATTAATATTTTGAATGATATTAAAAATGTATATGCGATAATAATCTCTTATTAAAAAATTCATAAGTAATTGAAGTATGGTAAGAAATAGATTCCAAATTAGATTCTAGTACACAATAGTTTATAATTAATTAACTATGAAGATAGCAGGGCTATAAGTTAGGCAATTGATGACCTTGATTGATCAATAAAAAAAATAAATAAATAGATGCTACATTCCCTTTTTAAAAGCGGCCGGAGTTTGCATTAAAAATAAAAAAAAGAAGAGAAACAAAAAAAAAGAGATCATTTAAGTGAGTTAAAAGGTTCAGAAGGTTTGCAAAGTTCTATGGATGGCAATTAAGTGAGCCAAGAGGCGGAAGTCATAGAGAAGCTACAGGTGGTGTTACAATGACTTGCAATTAATACGGAAGCTGTAGTTTTGTGATTTTTACCTGAAAATTGATTTTTAATTTTTTTTTCTACTTGAGGCTTTTTTTTTCTTAGTACCACCTGGTTAACGGTGTTGCAATAATTATTATTAGTCTCCATTTGTAATAATACACATAAATTGAAAATTTACTTTAAATTCACTTAATTACACCAATAATGAAATTGGCCAAAAAACCAAATTTCTAAAGTTCAATCTTGTTCATATTAGATATATCAATTTTCTGCCTCACTTCCTTAAACATTTCTCGCTTCCCTAAAACCTTTTTGTTTTTCTTTTTAATCCTAAAGAATGTGTGTTTTGGAAGAATGTCTGCAATAGTAGAGGAGTCTTTTACACTAGAATTTTGGTAATTAGAAGCTGGTTAATTGGAACACTTGAAAAAGATAACCGCTTCTCAGCCTCATGACAGAAAATCAAATAAAAAAAAAAATAGTGCGGTATTTCAAAAGCTTTGACTTTTTTTTCTTACAAACTATTTTTTAAATTTACACACAAACACAAACACATTTTACATACATTTAGAAAAGAATATTGAAAAAATAAAAATAAAGTAAAACTGGAACACTTGATATGTTTAACTACATTCTGAAGTATAATTTAATTATATTTATTGATGTGCTAGTGCTGTAGGGGCGCCATCCATTTCTTCGCAAATGAGTTTAGATAATTCCAGTGCAGTATACAGGAAAAATAATATTTTTTGCACTGATTACATATTGGAACAGTGTTATTATGAGTAATAAATTATTAAAACCATTTCTGGTTTTTCACTCGATTGTGAATCAATTTATTTTGCTATACCAAAAAATAATTTAAGTTTTCGAAATTATTTAATTAGGACAAAAATTTAATTTCTAACAAAACTTTGCCAATGTTTCATTGACAGCGTTCAAAAATTAATAAACAAAATCCATTGCAACTGAGATATTCTGTTATCGACTCCATATATGCAGCATTTGGAATGCCATTTATAAAGGCTATCTTATGTGGTGGTGAATAAAATGAGCTAAACTGTAGTAACGATTTTTTTTTTCGAAAGGCTGCAAACAGTTAGGGGTACTTCCCCAGAGGAACCTCCAGGACTTCTCCTTGGTGTACTTCGACCTGATAGCACTGAATTTCTTTTATATTTAGTCAATTGGAAGGCCATTTTTTTTTCCTTTGGCTTTTTTTTTTCGGGTGTTGCCAACAACACAATTTTATTTCATTTTTTTAAAGGATAAATTACAGTTTACTAAAACATTTCTATCTGATCCAGAAAGTTAAGTACATGTACCGTCCTTGTTTTAAATTTATTTTATCTTTAAATTTTAAATAGATTCATTCTATATTTAACACGAAGTGTCTGATGAAAAAACTTTTTATTGACAAATTATGTACTAATAATATGTATTTAAATGAAAGTTTAATAAAAAAAAAAAAATTAAATCACACTGGATTAATTTAGAGAGTTGCATGATTAACAGATGTAATAATATTGGTTTGTAAGATTTTTGAATAGATACGCAATGTAATTATGTATGGGTATAACGAAAATATCTGAAATTAAAAAAAAGGAGATTGGGGAGGTTTATCGCTACATTTTTAAACAAGTGAAAATGATCAATAATTATACGTTTGCAGGAGATCATGTGTTCTACTTATTAGCCCCTATCGCAATTATAATGTAAATTTAGATACTTATTACATTTATTGAACCTCAAGTTATATTACATCATGTAATTTCATAGTTATCTTTATTTTTAGCATCTTATTACGTAATTACTTTTTATATTCATTTAGGTTATAGTTATGTTGATATAGATTTTGAGATTGGCAATTTACTAATTGAAATATTGAAATTACTTAAAAACATGCTTAGAAAAAAATTAATTGAAGCAGAAATTAAATGGAAACAAAAATTGTTGAATTGGCGCCACTAATGATTCACATTTAAATTATATTCTCCGTTTATTGAACTTATACAAATTCAGGAGCATTTCAGTTCAAAAGACAGCTTTCAATCGTTACTGATGTATTTAAAATTAATTAACTATTAATAATGATATTGCCATTAACCTTGCATTTTGAATAGAGCGACTTAAGTGACTTGAGGGTATATATCGTCTTTAAGATATAATCATAATTATTATTTCTTTTTACTTTATTTTCTACTGTTAACAGGAAAGTTAATTTAATTTTTGTTTATGAGAATTGTTTTTAGTTTTTTCTAATTTTGTACAATAATTTTGAACTTTCATAGGTATGTTTGCGAATGTAAATATGGGTCAATCCCACTGTTATATACATAATTGTATCGAAATAGTGTTAATTAAATAAAAGTATGACCTCAGGGTGTTAAAGGATTGGAGGATGAGGGAATTGGAGAAGCACTGGAGGCGCAAGAAAAGTTCTCTTGAGACTAATGGTTTTATGGAAGGGTAAAAGTAGGATACATATTTCATTTCCCCAAACTACCTTATCACCACCATATGATCGATCACCCAAGTGCGGCCCAGCCTCGCTTCTCGTCATTAAAATGCTACCCAGAAAGGAAGAACACTACCTTCGAAGACCTAAATAAATTTAAAAATTTGTCTATATCGCCAACAGTTTTTTATTTGGTAATTTATGGCGCGTCAATATCTGAGGTCACTGGCGTTCTGCGCTTTATTCATTACACACAGCCGGCTTCTGGACTGTGTTCTCTCTTTACAAACAAACTACACATCAACGAACTACAAGAAACTCCTTAAAAAAAGAAAATCTGGGGGGCTGAGCATCTAGATTCAAACCTAGGATCTAGGAATCAAGTACGCTAATCACTAACCTTCCCTGTTAGCAGTTATTATTTTTAAACGATATACATAATAGATTTAAAGTATAATAATAAATGTGCTAATCCTAGTCCAAACCACGTTCAGCCATGAACGAGATAAGTGTCCAATTTTACTTGTGCCTTATGGTATAAGTGACCTGAATGAAGCATCAGACTTCTTGGAATGATTTAGGGTGTGCGATAAATACAACTTTTTAAAATTCTCCCAATGCTTACCATCAACAAGCTTAGCTTGCTCAGCCCTGCAGTGACTAATGACAACTTTTTTTGGGACTCTCTCTTGGCTGTATTGGGTAATTTGGGTGAGGCATTTGACTTTTGCAAGCTTGTCAGTAGTATCATTGCTTGTGTACTCCACTGTAATCCACTAGAGTACGATCTTTGCATCTAGGCTTATCAGCTTCACAACGGGATACAGATTTAAATAATTGCTTAAATTCCCTCATTTAAGAACAAATACATTTGGTATTTGAGTACTTTCCCTAAACAAATATTAAAAAAGAATTCAATCTCAAATACATGTTACGGAAACGAAGAGTTCTGGGATTTGTAATTTATATTTTTACTTTAAAAGAGAAAAATGACGTTGTTGGGTATCCAATTTATTCAAAATCAAATGGAATATTCTGAAATTTTGAATTTGTCTATGTTTAAAAACCAAAAACACGAATGCATGTATGCATGAAACGTGTTAAACAATTTTATTATTATGATTATTTGTAGGCAAATGAACTTAGGTAAAGATTATCTTCCAAGTTTTGTCAACGTTAAGACAAATTATTGTCTTCTTCAGTCAAAAATTGAGTACAGATAAATTTTTGGTATTTCTTAGTTCTAAATGAATGTTACATTTGAATTACTGTTCTTTTTACGATTTTCTAAAACTCTCCTAAGAGTTTATAAAACTTTTAATATACACTACTATTATCTGAAATATTGTACTTGTCCGGAGCCCTCATTTTGGGAAGAATAGATACCAAAGATTTATTTATTTATTTATTGTTATAGTGGTCTTGTTTGCACACCAAAGATTAAAAAAATCTGTATTAATTTTTCAGAGAAGTTCTCAGATAATGGTAAAATAAAAATTAAACAAGTAGGAATGAAATAATCATCAGGAGATCAAACACGCATGTTATTATTTTAATATGCATTATATATGTACTTAATTATAATATAACCAAGAGGGATGATAAGTTGATTAAATGATTCCCTAACGTATGGCATATTTTATATTTTGTTTCTAATAAGAATTTTAGGATGACATTTAGAAGAGCAGAATGTTTGGATTCGTACCTGCTTGTAACGTTCTGATCTTATGTGAATCGAATTCCACAGTATTCTTATAGTAAGTTAGTAATCGAGTAGATTTGATGGGTGAAACTGTTAAGTCAGATGTTTTCAAGCTCTTCTTGAAGAATCAGCAGGTGTTCTGCAGCAGATGTTTGGAATCAACAGAAAAAAAAAATACAAGAGCATTAGTTAACAAAATTTCTCACAAAATGCAAAACATTAGTTTACAAGAACCAAAAAATTTTCCGATTTTTTTTTTCAAGAAATTTCCACACTGATCAGTCAATAGCAACACTGTTACCAAGAGTACAGGATTTAAAGCTTCTGCTTAAATTAGAGGTTCTGGGGGTTGAGGGAGAGGTAAGGGTTCATCTTTTCATTTCCCTTCTATGTGATTCAATTGAAAATCGGTTTGTGCCGAAGCTTCTTCTATTAACTGTCTGATTGTCAAAGGAGTTTCACATCTAACTACTTCAGTTTTCAAATCCTGACCGAAGATGCACCAAATTTATAAATGGCCGAGATGAAAATATAATAGCCATTAGCGGACGTTTCGTCTTGAGCATCACTGAGGTTTCTTTAGAAAGATTTTCATCGATTATTGTCGAAAAAAACCTTCTCCACTGCATCTTGAAATTCTAATGTAAACCATAATTTACTTTTGTTTTTATTTTTTAAATACTTTATATTTCTAGCCCAGTACACAAATATTATGCAGGAACAGTCCAACCTCGATAATCTTAAGTAATAATTGGGGGAAATAAAGACCACTAATAATCCAAAAATTAAATGATTTGATTACAAAATAGATTTAACAAAGAAATGTAAGTACATTTCTTTATCATATCCGTATTCTTTAGAACGAAATCGTGTTATTACCTAGTATTACAATCGAATAAAGTTTTCTTTACCAAACAAAGAAGCCACTAAACGCGTGAACCACAAATACACTTTTGGTTAATACTTTTGCGCTTAGCGAAACTTGCAGTAAGGAAAGCGTGCGTTTCGCAACAGTTATTCCGAAGTATTTATCAGTAACAATCAACTTGAAGATTACCTTTATTTTTTTCTGGTTACTTTATTTCTCCTTTAAGTGAAAAAAAAAAAATTACTTTTTGTGGGTATTCTCAATGAAGGGTTTAAACTGCATAAGTAGATGCAACTTAAATGTGATTTTATTTATTTGTTTTTTTTTGCTGCTACTTCTTCTTCTTCATCGCCTCCCTACTGAATATAAATCTGGCCTGAAGTTAATATCATATATCAATGCCTTAACGCAACGATAGGGCGTCACTTTGAAAAGTGAAAAGGTGTATTTGTATCAGTTTTACTTTGCAATGTAAGCTATAATATGCGTGTCATGAGATTCCTCTTCATATATCATTCGATAGGATGAGTTTCTCTCCCATATCAATGTGACCATATTACCATGTCAAATGACAAACCAATAAAATACAATTCACACGCACCACAAATATTATTCCTATATATAAAAGAATATTATGGGCAATGTGTTATAAATTTATTTTTCAATTAATATTTTTATGTTTTTTTTTTTTAACATCCGAAAGAGGAAGATTGCAATTGTGCAGATTTTAGATTCTGAGCTTCCTTCATTAATATTTATTTCAGGTAAATACTTTAGAAGGATTGTTTGAGCGAATTAGAGTTTAGAAAACACTACCTTATGTTTTTCATAGTTTGTAAAGAATTAAAATTAACTTAACCCCTAATCAGATGAGAAAATAATGCTTGTTTGATAATAAGCTTAAAGCGAGAGACCTGTTTCTCAAATTAAATTTTATTGTAATATATTTGAATTTTTTTAATGGCTCCCCAATTCTGAAAAAGTATAGTCAGGGACACTTAAATATATGAAAACTTATCGATTATTAAATGAAAGAGAGACGGAACGGTATTAAATAAATTTATTTACACAGATAGATTGTAAATATAGAAAGCTATTATAATTGACCAATTTAATTGCTAATCACTGTTTGTCAAATGATTATGATTATATGGATAGAAATGTTTAAATCTTATATTTCTTTACGTTGTTTTTTGTTTATATTTATAAGTTTTGAGTTTTTTTTATAATATTCATTTTATCCTGCTTTTCTTCTTTTTCCGATTACATGAAAAACCTTAAGAGCATTCCAAGCTTTTGTTTTTATAATTGTTCCAACAATTAATACTTGTTTTAAGAAATTATTTAAAAAAAAAATCATCATTTAAGGTGTCAGTTCAATCATGAGTGCTTTCAGTGCACTGCCGGCCTTCACATAGTGATGCGTATAAGGGTAGCGCATCTATTCTTCGTCATTATAAACATTATTTCTTTAAGGTGCCACCAGAGGAGAGTTAAATCATGTTGCTGTTGAGTATGTTCGGACGGGTAACATCACTTAGAATGATATTTAAATTATTACATTACGTGAAGTGAAGATCGCTCTAAGAAACAATTGGCTAGACTTGTTGTTTGGTTCTGATACTAATATGTATCATTTATATCGACCGTAATGTGAACGTTATTCTGTCGTCTGAATTTTTATTTAGGATAGATACTTTTTTTTTTTAGTAGGATGTAGTTAATGCATGCAAAAAAGACCATGACAAGGCCACGCCGTATAATAATTTTGAAGTGCCGTCTGCTACTGATTCATTCAAATTAAGATGGTATTGCCATTTCAGGAAACAAGTACTTAGGAAAGAACCAGCTGCGGGAACGCTATGTATCCGTGATCTGTTCCACTTCCTCGAGGAATGCGGGAATAATGCTCGTAACCGATTGCTAATGTTTGACTCCTGCGATTGGTGTCTGATTGGAGAGCACAGTTCTCGCTCAACTCTGCCTTGTTTTAATGACACTGGGCTGATTAGAGCTGTTTACTTTATAGTGGTCGCAATAAGTTCACTAAGTACAATTTTCTTCTACTGGGTTCTTCAATATTACATTAGATTTATTTTCACAGAGGTTAAAAAAATGTGCCACAATGACAAGTTTAAGAAAAATAAGTTATCCAGAACTGCAGTGTTAAGGAGTGATTTATGAGTTTTACCTTAAAAATATATGTATAGAAACAACTTTATGTTAAATAAATAAATATTAAATATAAATAATTAAATAAAATTTTTTTTAAAAAAAAAAGAATTTTTAAGTGGTTTCCGGACTTTGACTTCACTTGTTATGGGTAGAAATAAGAGTGGATAATGCAGTCCTTTTTATACCTGCAAAGAAGCAGCTGTGACCCCTCTAAGTGTTTAATTTACTATTTTTATTTGCCTGATTACAATTACGATATAAAAGGCTCGTAAAAAATATATATATATTAAAAAAACACCAATAACCTTCATTCTTAGCCTTTAAACAAAGGTAATAAGTACAAAGATCCAAAAACTATCATTTGAAATGTTCATATCTCCAATTAGAGTTCATATTTCTTAAAACAAACATTTTATTAATTCAAAAAAATATTTGTAGAGCATCAATACATACAAAATACTTGTTGGCGAATCAAAAATTCAGACTGACTGATCACAGGCCAAGGGTGGTGCAAAAGGATTTCCATCCACGAAACGTTGCTGAGTATGTAATTTAAACAAAATTCAGGGACTAATAGTATTTTGAATGCAAAGGAATTTTTTTTTTTAACTGTGTTATGAGGCTTTGGTCAGTGGCTGTGAGATTCACTTTTCTAATAAGAGTAATAAAAAAATAAATCAGCCTTATTTTAAAAAACTTACTTAAATTATATTTAACAATTTTTTGTTGAAACGAAAGTGAGTATTTGAAAACGTACTCTGCTGACTGGAAAGAACTTAGTTTTGTTTCCATAAGGCATGTATCTTCATCTGTTGTACCACTGCTTAGCACCAAATAGTCAGGAAAGAAATGTAAGAACAACACTGCCTTAAAACCTTTGACGAGGGAACTAAAAAAAAAATAAAATAAAATAAAAATTAATGAAATGAAATAAAAGTATGTAGGGTAGATAGTACTGTCCAGTTATGGCAATGTAATCTATGATGTTATTTCTTTCAACATGACAAAATATGTACGGCAATATGAGCAGATAATTCTACAGAAAGAACTGGTGCGATCATCCAGCATCTTTCTCTTCCTGCTATTCCAAAGTTCTAACTCATATACTTCCTTGAAATTCGGAATTTCAGCTTTATTTATTTAATTCTTACTGAAATTTAAAAAAAGTTCACTATTGACGTGATACGTATTTTGGAGAAAAGGTTAGACTCATCTCCCTTCAACTGCAAAAAAATCTTATCTAAATATAAACAAAAAAGTAAAATAACTAAATATTGTGAGTAAAACAATAGCAGTAAATAGCTTTATTTGAATTAAATTAGTTCTGGATTTAATTTTAAGACATGGAATTCACTCTTCACGATACGATAATTCTAAACTTTGTCCATGATTAGGGGCGCAAACGTTATCATTTTAATGTTACTGCAAACATAATTTAGGAGAAATAACTTTAGACATCATTATGTAAAAAATAAAATAAATTAATTATGGTATGTGATCGTAGATATAAGAGAGAGCAGTTCTAGCCTGACCAGGAAAGGTTAGATCTATTGCAGGAGAAAGAATTTAAGCAAGCATTTTCTGCATGAAGTGGGAAGGTCTTCAAGAAAACAGAAATCAACTTAGAGTCTGAGTTAGCCAAGGCTTACTCCAACGTGAAGACTAAACCTGTAAAATTGGTCCTAGGGTATGCAGATTTAGTGGGAAGAAATTTGGACACTTCTAAAAGAGAGAAATTGAACGATATCTAAAAATTATCATTTATTATTATGTATAAGACATGTTCATCCACCAGGTCATCTAAATGGAGTAAGATTCTGGACTGAACTTTGACAAGAGATTAATCTCGGACCCACAAGCTGACTGAAACAACAAGATGGGAACCATTTCAAATTACAAAGATGATGGGGGAAAAAATCGGTATTTCTAACATTGCTTAATTTCAGAGTAAATCCCTGACTTGACTTATAAATTGATCATCACCAATGCAGGTCTATGGAGTAGATGTGTAGGGTTCGACCAAAGATTGGGTTTAAAACCAAAATTTTAAAAGCATATTGCGTTTCAAATTGCCCGCTCAAAATTATCACCTTTACAAAAGTAAACATATACCTGCTACATCGAATTTTACAGCTGTAGATCTCAATTCAAAGCTTCGAGTGCAATATCACTCCTCTCCTCCACTGACAAACATGAAGCAGAGTACATCTTTCATTTTAAAGTAAGAGATTTTTGCAACTAAATGGTTTAATATCTACTCAACAAAGATAATCAGTTTTAATCAACTACAAATAAGTTTTTAAATGGCGCGCTCTAGCAATGAATACGGAGTCCAATTGTACTAGAATTACATCAAAGGTTAATGCTGTAAATTAACTGCTCAAAGAGTTTGGCTCTTTCTGAAGTCTTCAGAAAAGCAAAGCGCTAGAGTAATCATGCCATTCTTTTCAATGGAATTACTTTTTACCTACTTCTCTGTTATTTTTTTAATTAAGTCAGATCGTTCGTTAATTTCGTTGCTTTCTTGCAATATTAGAGATAATTATGAGGGTTAAGTTTACGGATTCATGAAGAAATGAAAATTATTCTTATTGAATTATTACCTTATTAAATGAGCGTCACATTAAAATTGTAATAATTACGAAAACCTAATATTAATATCTTAATAGATATTTTAATAGAACCTCCAGTAATGAAGTGAAAAAAAAAGGAGAATCAAAATAAAAATTATTGATCTTTTTTCACAAGACACTTACTGGCCACATCTAAAAACAGTTTCTACTATTAGGTTGACCGGAAAATTATGCAAGAGTTTATGTTTTGTTTAAAATACCCCTCCAAATAGTAAACTGTTTATGTTTGTTGCACTTTCGACTTTTAAAAATGTAAACCCTTATTAATCCTCTTTAAAACATACATGTTTGCTTACCTCTTTAACATTTTGTTACTTGGAAATAATTCAGTCTTTACTAAGATGTCAAATCGTGATTTTAGCATAATTTTGTTTTACGAGTTCAAACTCGGCCGTAACGGGGCCCAAACGGCCAGAAATATCAACGATGTCTGGGGCGAAGGCAGTACATATAAGTGAGTGCACTGTTCAACAATGGTTCCAGAGATTTGAGCCTTAAAGACAAAGAAGGCCGTGAAAAAAGTTCTGCCCTTGATGACGATGTTCTCCGAGCTTTGGTGGAAGAAAACCCCAGAACAACTGTTCGAGAACTGGCAGGGAAACTCGGAAGTCAGCAAATCAACCGTCGATGACCATCTCAAGGCGATTGGGAAGGTGAAAAAGCTTGAAAGTTGGGTTCCTCACTCATGAAGCGACCGCCAAAAAGATCAGCGGTATGAAATTTGTGCTGCACTTCTTTGCCGAAACAACAGCGATCCTTTTCTGTCCAGAATTGTGACTTGCGATGTAAAGTGAATCCTCTACGACAACAGCAGACGCTCTGGACAGTGGCTTGACAAAGGAGCACGACATTTTCCAAAGCCCCCAAATCATCAAAAAAAAAAAAGGTGATGGTTACTGATTTTGGTAGTCTTCATTTGGTCTAATTCATTACAGCTTCTTGAATCCTGGCGAAACCATTAATGCTGAATCGTATTGTAACCAAATTGACGTAATGCATCAGAAATTGGCAATAATGAAGCCATCTCTAGTCAATCGAAAGAGACCTATTCTGTTGCATGACAAAGCTCGGCCACATATCTCACGTTTGAATTCCCAAAAATTGTTGGAGCTTGGCTATGAGACTCTGCCACACCCGCCCTACACCGGACCTCTCGCCTACTGATTACCATTTTTTTTGACACCTAGACCACTATTTACAAAATAAAAAATTTATTGACCAAAGAACATTAGATATTTTTTTCTTAGAAGTACTGGTTAACAATTGGAGAGTCACTACAACTTAGCCAACCAATAAAATAACCACGCTACGCCACTACATAAGAAATGCAACAAAATGTTTTAGTGAGCATAATACTACCCTACTTTTTTTTTTGCCGGAACTTCTGATACTAAACTGCGATAAAGCGATCATTTCTCCATTTTTTTCTTCTTTTTTTTTATCTACTAAGCACTTTTTTACTTCCTTTTGTATCCCTTTTTATACTATTTTTTTTTGACAACCCCTATGTTGCACCCTACCGGAAATGATCCATCACGAAAGCCCTCTGTTTCCGTACACTTAATAACACATTTAAACAGAGCGTGCGCCAAAACGTTTTTTTTAAGGTACGAAAAAAATAAATTAATGATAAAAAAGAAATGAAAAAGAAGTTGGGGGAAAAAAAGTCGAATTAATATTGACAAAATGAAGGTAGGGTGAAGGGTGAGAAATGCTGCTCTTCACCCTCCCCACTGGTTGTAATAGAGAAGTGGTGGAAAAGAAGATCAGTATATATGTATAACTATATAATAAAAAGGTGGATGATGGAAGTATATATAGTAGAACAGTTTTGTTTTCACAATATAGGGTGGGGATATACAAACCAGTATATATTGCAGGTAGAGTTGATCACCTGCCCAGTCGCCCGTCAACTCATTCTTTAATCAACTACACAAGGTCCGTACCTACCTCATCATTGGATATATTATCTGTCCTCTTCAATACACTGTTATCTTCATCATCATCATCTTCATCTTTTTTTTTTTTCTTCTTTCATATATTTCGTATTACTCCTCCGATCAACATCACTTCATTATCAAACAATCTGCAACAGGTAAAATGTTTCTTATTTTTTTATTTATATTAAATTTATTCGTTCTAGAATTTATTATGTTGAAGTATATATATATCCTTCATAAATATAAATTTGATGTAGAGGCAAAGTTATAAAATTTAAAAAGTTTTATATATATGTATAAAACATTTAATTTAAGAACATTAAACACACGTGCAAATTCATTTTTTTCCCTTCACAAATTATTTAATAATCTCAAAATGTATTTTATGCCCTAATTTTTTTTTTTTTGCTATCTCCAATTAATTATTATATTCTGTATTTTATTAAAGCCCGCCTCACCTTTTATGAGCAGCTTATATCCGCCAATTAACTTACTCCGCTGAACTTAATAAATATACAGAAATTTCCTGTAATTAGGCATAATTTTTAATAGGCAACATATTATTAAGATTAATAATTTTTAAGAATATTCATTATAAAAAAAAAATATTACTCGATCAAGGATTTGTATTTTCAATAATTTATTTATTAAATTAAATATTTAGCTAATATTTTTGAAGTAGAAGGGAACAAAATTATTAAATAAAAAATACGGATACAAATTATTCAAACAACTTTCAAGCATCAACTTAAAAATTTTGTCAAATGCTGTTGAGACCATTCCATTTTCTCTTTGCCTCTCTTCCCAAAACCCAACTAAAAGCAATTCTGTTTGAGTTCAAGATCCTTAAAGGCAAGGTGAGAAATCAATTGGCCTGGATTGCTTGGTGATAACAAAAATGAATATAAAATTCTACTTTCTACAAGGTTTACTTTTTTTTTTGCAATCCAATTTCTTACATATTAAATTGGAAATTGCTCTCATCTATGAAATCGATGTAATCAATCGGATTTCTACCAATTTTTTTATTTTATTTCATACAACGTACTTTACCGCTTTATTCATGTAAACAACTTCTAATAATCTTTCCCCCTCCAAAAAAACAAGAGGGATAATGCTATTAGACCTTTCTGCTTGTTTCTAGGTTAGTTGACTAATGTTGGTTTGCCTTTGTTTACACAAAACCCAGATAATTGCACTCTCAGTTCTCAATGTCTGGACCTATATTTTTATTTGAGGATTACTCCTGTTAAGAGTTTTGCTTAAATATCTGTGTTCTACGGCCTCAGAGCTGTAAAGGCTGCTAGGAATATAAAATAGGAAAATAATTTATTGACTCATTTTTTGACGATTTTCCTCAAAAAAAAGTTTAATTAATTTTTCTTAAACATTGTGTAGACCTCAGAATGACTATTAGAATTTATTGTTTGGCCAAAAACATTTCTTTGATGCAACGTTCATCTTTCTTTTGAACAGCCGCTATATTACTTCACAAGACATATACCATGACAGTTGCAAATGAGTAAAAATGACTTATTTGAGAAAAAATGGTCAATTAGAATATGAAAACGTGATGTATGAAATTTTGAGTGAATTTTTCGGATTATTCTCTCTTTCTTCGAATTTCGGAACGAAATACCTGAGTTAATAAATACCTTACTTATTTATCAATATTTTTTTTATTTTCAATTTTATTTATGGCGCGTTATGTGAAATTATTAGCGCCTAGAGCCGGAGGTTTTTATCAGTTCACTGCCGATCTCCGTACAGTATTCTCTGTCCACTGCCGGGGGGGCCGTAAGATGTAAGAAGCTCTTAGGAAGAAAAATATCTAAAAGCCAGCAACTTGGTTTCAACCTGGGAATTCCGAGCGGGAATTTTCTCGTATGCCAATCCCTATTTATATATATTTTTTTAATTATTTAAGGCGCGTCAACATCTCAGGTTATTGGCGCCCGGAGCTTTTTTCAGTGCACTGCCAGCCTCCGGACAGTATTCTCTCTTTACAGACAACACTGTCTATCACCGGAGAGTGAGCTGTAAGAAGCTCCTAGGAAGAGTAAGGGTACGTTCACAACGGAGCTGTGAGCATAGATGATAGCGGAGATGATAGCAGTGATGCATCAGCGCTTATAGAATAACCTAGTACATTCTTATGTGAGCGTGCACAACGAAGCTTCGACTAGTGACTCATACTCGCTGGTATAAACGAGCATAGATGATAGAATTGAATTTTTCATTTTTCTGCTAGCTGAACTCCAGTATCGGAGCTTCAAAATGGACGTCGAAAAATTATTTAGTGCTGTCTTTACTCATTATTTTTGGTTATTATTTTATTATTTACTTTTAAACAATATTTTGTTTTTTAAATCGTGCTTACATTTATTTTTATGTGTATTTATTTGTTTTTCCTCAATATAACCTTACCTCAGAGTTATCACTAGTTTTTCTTCTATAGTTATAGGATTTCCATGACAATTTTTCCTACGTTTTCTTAATTTTGACCTTATTTTTTCTAAAATTTAGTCAAATGTGGTTGGACCCATCCTCACATATTCAAAAAAACGATCCGGATAATTTCAAAGTTCCTTATATAAATAGTGAAATTCGCCTAAAGTACTTCGTTTTTTATTTATGGGATGTACATGATATTTTCTACATCTTTTTTTTTTTAAATATACCATTTCGTTGCTGGTGAACATAAAAACTCTTCTTCACTACTCGACATGTTGCATGTATCACAGCTCCGTTGTGCACACTAATCAGCGATTATATTTTACTCTATCAGTTATCATCTCTGCTATCATCTATACTCACAGCTCCGTTGTGAACGTACCCTAAGTCTAAGGGCCAGCAGCTGGTTTCGAACCCGGAACCTCCAAATCCAGCTTATCACTATCATTTATCATTATTATTTGGAAAATTATGTAGGACATTCTGAATAAGCTGCATTCTTTTGCTTTCTAAATAAAGTTCTATTAAATTCCACCATACATCTAACATTAAGGGGCGCATGGATATTTAGTAAAAATTTCAACTACAATGGTGAAAGTCAGTACCTCGAATTATTTTTTTTTAAACTAAGGATTCAAGATTGGCGAGGAATCGGTCAAATAAAAAACAACTCGTTATATTATATTTGACCGATTTCTCGCCAATCTTGAATACTTAGTTTAATAATTTACGGCCACGAAGCCTATATATTCATTATTTTTATTTAAATACATAAAATTTAATTTATTGGTAAGTTTGAAGAATAAGGTGACGTAGTTTTTTTTTTACTCAAGTTCCAAAAGACTTAAAAACTCTGACGTACCTTATTCACACACATATAATGCTTTACACTCCAAAGAGTGATTCTGTACTAATTTTTCTTCAATAAGCAGTCCATTCATGGATTTCTATTATAAAATAATACTTTGCCTTACGATAAACTAGTAATTCGTGCTAGAAAATGTGGCACCTGCTGAAGTGGCGCGTTCTCTATATGAAACCAAAGGGATAGCAAGTGCTTAAACTGATTCTCCTCATTGCTAGTGCTTGCACATGAGGACGTTGCGACCCAGTGTCAAGTCATAAAAAAACTCTAATTATTCGTACACTTGTTCTGGAACTTGCTAGTCTCTGTGAGCCGCTAACTCCATTCTGAAAAAGGTAAAAAAGAGATGCAGTATGTATAATGTCCTCATGAAGTTAAATCCTACTAGACCGCGAACACAATGAATCCAACTTTTCTTGAAAGAATCTAACGACTTGCGCTTCTGCAAAAGAGTAATGGTGTTTGATTAAAATAAATTTTACTGGTGAAATCTTGAGAAAGGAAATCATTGTTGGATCGAGGTCCAACTGCATTTTAGCTAGGAACAGAAGAAAGAAGTTTTTTTTGGAGTGTGAGGAAGCATCAATTCTTTCCACAATGTACTTTCCATTAATTCTAAATTTTATTGCCAACAACTAGGTTAGAATTACTAAACTTCGACAAAAAGGTCTTAAAATTAGCCCGTTCTGTTTTTGTTTTTTTTGTTGTAAAAAAAAAATTTTGATCCAGAAAAAGATTTGTTCTTGGCCCACCTATCTTTAAAATAAAGCGAAAAAATAATAATAGAAGAACCTGATAGCCTTGTACTTATTTACATTCACCCAATTTTGGTTTGTAACGCTTTCTTTAAACGGAAAAATTAATAAATTTACAATCGATAAAGGAGTTAGAAGGAGTATAAGAGTTTTTTGACTCTTAAAAAAAAGAACGGTACGAGATTGTGATTAAAAGGATGAAAGATGGTAGAATATGCACAAAAATGCTTGATCAAATGATTAATCAGAATGACCTTTCTTTTGAACACTAATAAAAAATTGATTTTTTCCCTCATTTTTAACCGAAATTTACAAAAAATTTAATATCCAATTACATTTACAATTACTACAAACGAGTAGCACTGAATTGCAACATACTCAAAAATTATTTTAAATAAAATTACAAATGTAAATAAATTTGAACATACTGTAAATGCAAACGAGCAAACAAAAAAAAAGGGACTGACAGAAGCTACTTGAGGAAGGTCGGTCATAGTTCGCGTGAAATGTCGCGTTAATGAGGCTCCAGAAGGTTGCAGTCGATATCCGGGTCACTAGGGTAAAGTTATAGTCTGAGTGCGAAATATAGGCGGCAAAGAGGCGCTAGGCGTGTATTTTTTTTATGAAGCGTGCATGTATGTATGTATGTCTGTATATGCATGTATAGGTGTGTAGGGTAATATTAGAGGCAGTTTAATACAAGTATTGACACGCCGTTCTGTCTGCTGATATCATTATGTGTGTGTCTGTTCATATTACATTGTAATTACAACCACCTACACGTTAACTTTTTACACACACATTACAGAGGGAGAGGGAGGAGAGAGAGAGAGAGAGAGAGAGAGAGAAGTAACGCCCACTACACGTGCTACATTATTCCCGCAGTACAGCTCTACGACGCCCTTAATCCTATCAAACTAGTGGCATATTCTAGGTTCCCCATTCTAGCGACAGATTGTTGTTAAAAGCCCCTCAATATGGAACTATTGAACCATTCCTTCACATCGACAAAACTACCAAACTACATTACTATACAAGCACAGATTCTTTATAAGGAACCTACTCCAACACCTGTCCAAGAGAATTACGCTCGAAATTTCTTTCGAGAAAAAGTACAAAATTAAAAATTATAAATAATAATTATAGTTACACATAGGTAAAACTAATTTATTCACAAGTTTATAGTGAACTCTAGGAACCTTTTTCGAGAAAATAAAAATCCATTGATTATGGATGCAATTCCCGGATTTTCTTCAACCCTAACTTTAGCAACAAATATAATTTCTCAACAGTAGGATTGAATAGATAAATGGCCAGTTAGAAGGAATCTAACCAATTATTCTTTTTTTTATAAAAAAAAAAAAAAAAAAAAAAAACTTTAAAAGAATTTTCCGAAAAAAGTGCATCAATTAAATTTAAATACAATCAAAGCACCAAGATTTAAAGCAAATCGTAGGAGTCGTTTACGAGATAATCTAAAATCCTAAAAACACGATTCTGTAAAATGATTCTTCCAGTTGAGTGAATTTGGCTAAAACTTTATAGTGGCTTCTTGGTAGCATTTAAGCCAAATATCCAACTTTATCTTCTGCAACTTTTTATTTTTAGTTGTGATGGATGCAAAACTAAATAGACCAATTCATAAAAATCATTTTTTCGTACTGCCCGAATTTAAAAGAAAGTAAAATTAATTATGACAATAAACATAAAAATTTGGCCAAAAACAATAGCCTTCAGTTTAAATAGTGCTACATTGTTTATGTTTATTATTTTTCAAGAAGCGCAACGTCCAAGGTGATTAGTTCCTGGAACTTTCTAAGTGCACTAACAGCCTCTGGGGCCAAAGGTAGCACTATCCATCACTAATCAACGAAGAAGCTATATCGAGTCGCCTAATTATCAGATATCAGTACTCCAATAACGTGGCTGCCAATGAGCGGTTTAACTCAGTTTAACTCAAAGCCCAGTTTCAAAACTATGAAATACATGCTACTCAGTGAATAAAGATACTTCCGTGCCACACAGCCAAATGTCACAAATCTTTTGACCTAGATACGCCCTTGTAAATTCCTCCTATGCTTCACTAATTTTCAAACTCTGTTACAAAATTGCTTTACGAGAGTTACCGCTATCTGAGACCATCAGAATAACGTTATATAGTTCCTCTCTTTCTCTTTGTAAGATCTAAGTACGTATTTTCCAACATTCTCCAACTACAATAATTTGGAATTCAAATACAGCTTATTTAACAAAGACTTGACCGTCGCCTGACTGTCGATATTCTCGCCTATTTATAGTGCCCTTGGAGAATTGCCTCCAATATAGCAGTGTTCATTTCCAGTTATTCAAATTTATGAGGAGAATCATGGATATACTCACACGAGCCACTGATATTCCTTAGTTCATACTATATGAAACCAAGCTCTTGCTTTATACATGCCAGTTTCTCTTGACCAAAACTATCGGAAGAATAGTAGACGGCGCCATTATCTACTCCTTGAGAGTACCTCTCCACCAAACGACTGATATTCCAACCTTCCTGAGCGACTCATTTCTTTCATAGGATACTAACTGCACAGAAATAAATATATCTTTAGAAAAATTGATTCTAGGCGAGGTTTAACCTATTTTAAAGAATAAAAAGCAGAAAGTGAAAGTTGTCAGAGCGATTGTAGAAAAAAAGTTGTGACTTAAGTGGCTTTATTGTAAAAGCGCTCTAGAGAAGTGTTAGATGGCGAAGAGTGTAGTAAAATAAATACTTAATAATGAAAGGTACGCAAGATGGCCAAAATAATAAATAAGAAGATGAAAAGAATTTAAACTATTATTTACTTCTTTAAATTACCACTAAATATTCTGGATAAAAACTTATTGGTCCCTTATAAGTAGTCAACTAAATTTGCTATTAATAAACTCTATTTATGCTATAAATATTTAATTTGCATTTTTCCTCTTAAGACAACTATAAAAATCAATTAAGTTTCTTCGATAAAAGACTATTTCTAGGACACTTCAAAATAAATTTGTTTATGGTCAGGAGCTTTGACTAAGAAAAGCCAGACAAAAGTATTATTTCTAAAGAACTTCCGTTCATCTATGTTCATTTAAAGAATTAGATTAACTAAAGATTCATTTAATTTACGATAGTGACAAAAGGTAAAATTTCCCCTTATTTGTTGCCCTAAAATGTGGACACTTTCATTTAACACTGATACAATAATAAAGCCTTAAGGCTTTTTTTTACTGTACTTCATTCTTTACACGCGTAACTCAGTGAATTTTTTACTTTTGCTTATAAATCCTGAGAGACAATTGCAATAATGTACATCCAACATTTGAGTTTATTTTTCGAAAATATTTGTTTTGTGATTTCCTTGGAAACGATTTTTTTTTATTTTTTACCATTGGTCTACATGTGAGTGGGTAGCATAACTTCTTTTTTTAACAACTAAAACCAAAAGTGATTAATCTCTGTTAAAGGGCAAGTAAAACTGAAAGTTATTTATCAAAGGCGCGGGTCATGCAACTTTGTGAACATCACTTTTCCCTTCAACATGCACTAACTTACTTTGTATACTTGACACAAATTCGATACCTGCTTCTTTCAAAAAAACTATTCAAAAGTTTTGCTAATAAATTTATTTTCTTGTGAGTTTAAATACTTTTCTAACAAATTATAAGTCCCTTTAGTTTTGTACGTGCAAAACATAAAGCAGGAAACAAAACTAAGTACTCTTACTGCACAAGCTGGAACGCATAATAGTGTCAAACTCAAAACATGCAAAATTATAATGCAATCTTATGGCTTTTTCGTACATCTACTCAGAAATATTACCAAATCCAAAACATAAAAATTTAGAAAAAGTTTAAAAAGAAGTAATCAAGTTGTACGAATTATGAACTAATAAAACTTAATGGGTATATGTTATAATGGAATAAAATGCTTGCCTTAAGACCTACATGTTTCGTAGCTTTCCCTTTCCACATGCAACTTTTTTCACTGTACTGTGTTAAGTTACCTGTAATTTAGACAGTTACTTCAATTTTCTGTAAATTCCACTTTATATCTGAAAAGATATAAAACGTTAGCAAGTACACAGGTCAAAAGTGTGTTTCACCTCATACCATACACAGGGGCGGCTATAGCTCGTGTAGCGCCCGTGTGCAATGAAACCCTGGCGCCCCTAGGCCTGACCCCCCCCCCCCGCGGCTATAACTATTAACTAAGTTATCGCGTTTGATAACTGCCGCCACCGCGCTGGCTGGCCGCTTCTGTCATATCATTGTTGTACCATGTTGGTCCAAGACGATGCTCTTAGCTGTCTCAGGGAGCGCCGCGGCGCCCGTGTGCATTGCACACCCTGCACTATAGGTTAAGCCGCCCCTGACCATACAATAAAACCAATCATATACATAGAAAAACATCACAAAACCTCAAAGATTGTGCAATTCTTTTATTAATACAATTGAAATGATCACAAAATGATTGCTTAAGTGTAGTAGTTATGTAAATAAAGTTTTCAAAATCTAATTTAAATATATATTCAGTTTTGGGAAATCCGCAAATCAAAGAAACGAAAAAAAAACAAGGCATATAGCTTTACTCTGACAGAATTAGTATAGTAAGTGCGTAGTGTATTTTATAGTAAGCAATTGTAACAATACTAGTTTTCTGTAGGGACACGTGTCGAAGTAAACGGTTTTTGTTTGTAAATAAACTTGCCACACGCTACCATTGGATATAAGTGCAAATCAGACAAGTATTATTAGATCCCAATTTTATCACTCTATTAGATTAGCCTAGTCAAAACATTAATTTAACTAACACTGCTTAAAATAAATAAAAAAAACCTATGGTAAACACCGTTATTTTGTTTATGAATTATAGTGATGTTACAAAATGAAAAGATTACATTATTTTAAAGAGAAAATGCGTGATTTACGTTCTAGTTGATTTTTTTTTTTTTTTCTTTCTATACTCTCAATCCGGTTTTGTTGAAAAATCAATCCGGTTTGTTTTGTTGATGTTCACAAACGATTCCGCACAGCAATGTGCTGTCTACTAAGTGATTTCTCTATAAGATTGAAGGTCCCAAGATGTTCTGGGAGCCAATGAGGAGGACCATAAACATTTTATTGGTTTCCAGATTTCTACTGAAACTAGCTGGAAATGCAATTTTGACAACATGGAAAAGTAGATTACAAAACTAATTACTTAACTGCTTACTATTTTCAGTGTGCGTTCTTTAACGCCCCAAATACGAAGATTTTTGATCACCCTAGTATTGTCAGCTTACTAAGCCTATTTCACAAATTCAAGATAAGTTGTAGTTTCCAGTATTGGAAATGTCTTAACCCCAACAGGTCCACAAAGGCTAATTTCTAAAAAATATCGCAATTTTTCAGAATTTTTTTTTAAAGCAAATCATTTAACTGCAGAAATCAGTTAAAAGAAAGAAGAAAAACAAGAAGAAGAAGAAAAAAGAAAAAAAAACAAAAACAAAGGAATACAATTGTTTAATGCTCAAATAAGCGATTTGCAATCAGGCTGCAACAAACATTAACAGATAAAATAATCTGACGTCTAGTAGGGTCATAAATAATGGACTCTTCTGCGCCCGATAATGGATTCTATAAATAAAACCCGTTATTGATGAATTTTAATTTACCGTTCCAAAGAATAATCGATAAAATATCTGCAATTTCGGCATTCGGATAAAATCGAAAAATGTTCTTGACAAAACGTGACAAAGATTAAAAAAAAAACAACAACAACATGTAATTACCCTCTTTCACTTACGTTTTGGTATAAAAAGAAGCTTCTATTTAACTTTTAGGATAAATATTTTTTATGAATGAAACTTATCTTTTGAAAATTTTAAGTTTGTTTCGAAAAATGATTTTTTACAGAATTTTCCAATACGAATGATTTGTATTAATTTTACCTTATATCTTCCCTATGATTATCACATGAAGTTTATGATTGGTACGAGGCGATTAATCTTAGCATCATCTCTAGTCATGGATGTCACACGCCCAAACATCCTGGATCGTAAAACCGTTTCGAGTTATATTCTTTCGAAAGGCAGAAGTCAGCCAGCACATTTGACTTGGAATATCCAGATTTTGGGACCATTTTGATAGAAATGAAAGGTTTGTGGACTTATATTTCAACTATCTTTATAATAGGAGACTTCTCCCTTTATTCTTTCTTAAAGTTCTTTCTTCTAATTTGAGATGGAAGTCACTTTATTCAATAAGAGTCCAAGGTAGGGAAATTCGGCCACATTTGAAATCAAGCACTTTAATGACTTCTTATTTGTAAGCTGGTCTCACTAAATACAGCGATTCTCTTAGCTGTGCCTTCAGAGTAAGAATTAATTCCTACAAGGCTTCGTACAATCTAACAAATGCGAGCAATTAAGCTGACGGTTTTACACGCCTGATCTGATTGCCCTTTCTCCGTTTTGTTCAGGTTCAGATTTATACAGCAAGCGTACAACAAAGGGAACAATTCAAGGAGAGCCTTAACACATACATTTCTCAGGGAAAATTTGATACGGTTACTTAACTTTTCCAGTAGTAAGAGAAATGGGTCAGCGTGCCAATCGGAGCCATATACTTATAATTTTTACATTGTTATTTAATACTTAATAAAATTAGGGATATGTTTACCATTTATTTATTTTAGAATGTTTTGTAAGGTCGCATTCATTTTCCCCTACTCTTCGAATTTTAATAAAAAAACTGCAAGATAGCAAATGGATATAAATATACGAAACTTTGAACAGTGAAATATTACATGGCAATTTAAAAATGTCCACGTGAATTTTATGTGACTGAATAATTTTATTATGAAGAAGGGTGGCGCGACTGCAACCGAGTTACTCATGGGCAATGCAAATTTCTTATCCAAAGTGTCTACTGGTGACATGTGTGGCGCTCTACCCTGACTAATGTCCTCCCATAAGACCGCTTTGATTTACTGTCTCTTATTCATTCCAGAATTAGTTTCCTTTCTTTTTTCCTACTCCTTCTTGCAAATGTTTTATAAATTACCCAACAATAAAAAACTTTTCAACACTTTATTACAATTTTTGTATTGTAAATTTATTAGTTATTCATAATTTAACCACTTAAATTCAAATAGTTATTCTCTCATAAAGGAATCCAGTAAAATTTAAAAAATATTCTCTAATGGAATACTGAGAATTTAACCTTCCGCCCATGGTTTTTAGTACTATCTCGACTCGCAAGAGGGAAAAATTGCTACCCTGACGATTTTCCTAATCCAACAATGGTTTTTACAAAGTGGAACACCCTCGTACAGGGTGTTCATTTTAAGACGGCTCAAATGCATTTCATGCTTAAACGGATGATCTGAGCAAAAAATGGTAGAGAAAAAATTTGTTGCCCGTCACCACTAGTTTCAGAATATGTGACTTGATTTTAGATTCCTGCCCGCATATGCGGCTAACGCGCGACCAAAAGTGAGGGTTCGCTGTTGACCCCCATTTTCATATACACAGTTGAGTATAAAAAGTTATGAAAGAAAATGGAAACCGCAATTCGATATCTTCAAAATTAAAGGTGTTAGGCCACTTTAAAATCTGGTATTTATTAATCATATTTCAATTTTTTAACTTGTTATCAAAGAGAAAGAAGAGCACGTGATAGGTCATTTTTATGTATTTTTCATCCTCTTTCTAGTGGAAATATTGCCAAGGTAGTAAAGCTAGTATTTTTCTTAATATCGGGAAATAAGTCGTTTTCCGAGTGATTTTCTAAGAAAAATCAAATGTTAAGAGCTTTAGATGTTCTCAATAATACTCAAAATGGCTAAAAAATAATTTTACATCTGTTACAAACAAGAAGGTTTAATAATGTTTTGGTAATTTTGGGAGAGTTGCGTTTAATTACCAAAAAAATTGGAAACCTCCTGCCACATATTTAAGTGATCAATATCTTTCATGTAAAGGATCAACTTATTCCTTAATTTATCAAATAATGCACTTTATTCAACTTGTGAAGCATGTACTGTGCCTTCAAAGGTGTCTGTCTCCTCAGGCTCGCAAGCCAGGTTAGCCAGGAGGTTATCAGCACAGTACATGCTTCACTAGTTGAGTAAAGTGCATTCATTTCCCGATATTAAGAAAAATACTAGCTTTACTGCCTTGGCAATATTTTTAGTAGAAAGAGGATGAAAAAATACATAAAAATGACCTATCGCGTGCTCTTCTTTCTCTTTGATAACAAGTTAAAAAATGGAAATATGATTAATAAATACCAGATTTTGAAATGGCCTAGCACCTTTAATTTTGAAGATATCGAATTGCGGTTTCTGGTTTATTTCATAACTTTTTATACTCTTTAAAATTGTGTATATGAAAATAGGGATCAACTGCGAATTTTTTGCTCAGATCATCCGTTTAAGCATGAAATGCATTTGAGCCGTCTTAAATTAACACCCTTTTCGTTCGAACATTTCTAGGGGTTCATAGGAACTAGTAACTTATCCACCAAATTCCTCAACCAGATTTTGCAGTCTTATTTATTTAATTTTTTTTGAGATTTCTTGGAAACGGCTCTTACGATTTTTTCAACATAGTGTGATATTATTGAAAATTAAATATTCTGCTAAAATTCCACTTTTAACAAAAAACTAGCTTGATCGGTATAGTGAATCTTTTGATCGATTCCTTTGCGATAAAGACTAACACTTTGCAAATTGATTCTTCTGAGACTTTTATTAAAATCGAAGCTTCCTAAAAATAGTAAAGATTCAAATTTGAAGAAAAACTCGATAAAATTGTCTTCACAAATGCCCATTTTTGAAAACACGTCTGAGAACCCATTGTTTAAAATGCGATAAGATCTATATTAATCACCAATAAGAGAAAAGGCGGGAATGATAATAAAATAAAATAAAAAATGACTTACCTTCAAATTTACACATCAGGCACACGAAATTTTATTATTTCCTTTGATGATAAAAATGAATGAATCCATTTTCAGTCGTACAGTTGAATATAAAGCCCTGATGGAAACCTTCTTATTGGATCCTTTTCGGTTTAAAAATGGAATGAAATTAAAAGTTCAGTCGATCTGCAACAAAGAAAAAATAAATACTTTCACGAGGCTTGTAGCAGCATCAGAGATTACAGATAGAGATTGAAGAAATTGAAGTAAGAGTCAGTAAATGATTACTCTTCGATAGACACGGCTCTTTGTCACGGCAGCTCATCGTTTAGTACGCATCGAAACAGCGCCATCAGTACTTGGTGTGGCTACACTGTATTGCTCCACCAGAAAAATTAGTTGGTGCCATGTTAAGAGATAACTGATTAAATAAAGGAAGTTAAGAAGAAATAATTTGTTCTGAACAGGTAGGAGTTCCATGCAGTAGATTAAGAGACTGTACAATTATCTTCATCAACTGTATTGGCGGAAACGCAGATCTGTTCCCTGCGCCGCATGAGAAAAGCAATGAAAGGAGACCACGTTCTCAAGTTTTTGGCTCTCTTGATGTAGAGGCTCATTTTAAAAGCTATACCTCTAAGCATTTGAGTCTGCAACAAAAAAATTAGCAAAAAAAAATGCCAATAACGGCTTAGAAATATTATAATGACCAGTTACAGCAGTAAGAGAGAGTAAATTTGTTATAAATCAAGTACTTGCTGACGAAAGAGCTAATAATATTATATACATGTATGAAATAAAGATGGAGAATGTGTTTGAGTGTGCGGGTTCAGTTTATTATACGGTTCTTTTTACGGTTTGCTATTAATTACAATTACAACAAACGTATGAAAGTTACACTAATTGGAATCAATAAAAGAAGTATGCTGATGAATTGGTGGTCAACGTTTCAGCAGTCTTTTGATCGTAACTTGATTCATTAACATTCAAATGCACTCCACGTTTACTCATTTAAGAGGATATATATTTTTAAAAAAAGTGAAAATAAAGTGATGGTAATTTGAATTTCTTTTACCACTGTAATCTAACGATTTAATTTACATGCCAATATTCTAAGTTATACAAAAAAGAACATGAATAATATTTATGCAATGTTTTGATGTTTTCTAATCTCTTTTTTAATTAATATTGTAAATATTCGCAATTCATTTGAAGTAACATTTTTCTTGTTTTTAAAAATTAGCTCAAGTTCTAATATTGCTAAAATTTTTCTCTAACATTGGTAGGTAAGTGCAACAACTGATAAGTGGTGATGCTGTCTACTTGCCCATAAATAACAGTTTTCATTGAAAATTCATGTTTGAATTCACTTATGGTGGTCTTCTATTAATTTCCAGTCCTACGCGAAGAAATATCTTTCCGAGGATTTTTCTATTTCCAGGCTAAAGAAAATGGCCTTTCTTTTGACCCATGGTATGTAATAGATTACTTTACAAACTTTTGCTTCCGAAGTTTTCTATAGTTTTTATATAAATCTAATAAGACAACTCATCAGAACTAACGTCAGAATTGTTACAATGATTTGTTTTCTTTTTCTCAGAAAATAATTCTGAAGTGCCGGCTTTTGATCTATGTACAAAATAAATAATAATAATAAGACTCCTTATGGTTTGCATATGGATCTGTGTATTGAACTAGCGCACAAAAAATTTGTTTACAAATTTCAAATTTCGGAAATCGAAACGAAGAATGATCTTTCCGTCCACACCGATCTTACTATCATCGTACGGTAGTTGGGCGTTGTTAGTTGTTTATTGATGTGTTGAGTTATTATGAAATACTTCCTTGCAATTAATCTGTCTTAAATCCCACGAATAGTTTAGTTTGCACAAAAGACAATAAGCCTGGCGGCATTATGCTGCTCAGAACAATATACTGTCCTGCATGCTCTTCTGAAATTGCGTGCACAAATCCTATTTTCCCGCTTCTACAACTTCTATTTATTGGACGGATTTGTACAGTTGAAGACAACACAGAGTGTTCAGAGGTGCTAAACTTTGGCATTTAAATATATATTTCTATTACAAGAGAGATTCTAAACAACGGATCTTTGAAAAAATATATTTTTAAATTGAAAAACTAACTGTTTCAAAGAAATTTGTAGTATATATTTAGATGCTTTAAGTCACAACTCCATGAATCCAGGCTTCATTTATCAGCGTCTAGGTTTAGCTATCGTATGTATTGACGGGCAATTTTCATTCAGATGAAAAACGACAACTAGTATCTTGAGGTGCTTCATTTTTTCCCTTTTCTTTCACTTTTTGAAACTTCTTTTTGAAATTAATGTTTACAGAAAATCACATTTATTTGCCTGAAAGAGAATCTTTATAATAAAATCTCCTTAACAAAAACTTACAGTTTAAAATGTTAAGTATAAGGGTTGATTAAACGCCAAAAGGTACACAAATCAGCAAGTACCCAACAATTCATTAATTCTTCATTAGTATTTACGTAATTTTACTGCATTAATTTTCATTAATATGTTTTAGAATTTATTAGATGTCACAGACCCTCATGCTGGCCATTTTCGTCTACAAAATATATGTTCAAGTAGCACTGTAGATTGACTGTAATATCTAGTTATTTATAATAATCAAACTGTTAATTGCAGGTTAAAAAGAAAAACGTTATAAAAAATAAAAAAAAATTATGAGGCTAAAAAATTCAAAACTTTTTTTTAAAAAAAACTTACACCAACATATGTATACATCAATGACTTTGTTTATTTTGTTTATTTATTTTTATTTTTAAATAAAAATCGTCGGTTTAAGTTCATTCTTCGATTAAAGTAATTGTTATTGTATGAAGTAGTCAAACGTTTATAATAATAGGTAATAATTATCTGGCTTTATCGCAAATAATATAGTTTTCTTCAATTACATTCTCAATCTAGGTATTCATCCCACAATGTTGTACTATATATGTAATATAAAATAAATAAGATATGCATATTTTAGGACAGCTAATTATTCCAGTATTTTACTATAAGTAAAATTAGGGGGACTAAATTAAATTACAATTGAGAAATTAATAATTGTTGAATAATCTACTTGTTATTTGTGCTCACGAATATTTCGGCAAGACGAATTCAAGACAGTAGCCGACTCTAACTTTGTCTTTTTTTACTTTAACATGCATGTACGTATATGTTATTTATCATAATTATAAGAAAAAAATATTATAAATGAAGTGGCCAGCATAAGGGTCTGTGACATCTAATAAATTCTAAAAAATATTAATGAAAATTAATGCAGTAAAATTACGTAAATATTAATGAAGAATTAATGAATTGTTGGGTACTTGCTGATTTGTGTACCTTTTGGCGTTTAATCAACCCCTTATACTTAACATTTTAAACTGTAATTTTTGTTAAGGAGATTTTTGTACCTTTTGGATAGATTTTCCTTTTTGTCTATTTTGCAAAGTTACATATCTGCTTTACAGATTTTTTAAAATTTGGAATAAGCAATTCTATCATTATAACCTGATAAGGTTTTAAGTCGGAACCGTAACTATCACTGGAGAGATCTTTTTAAAGAATGATTATAGTTGCGGTCCCCCAAACCACGCTCAATAACCATTTTTTTGAAAAAGCGTTTTGAATAACATAGGAAGGTATTTGTACGTAAATAGCAAAATTAAACTGCGTTTTCAGTACTTCCTTTTAAGAGAAGTAAGAAAAATAAACTGCGATTGCAGTAGTTCTAGGCAAAGAGGCAAAGATTTTGTTAATCGAACGACATTAAACCGATTGATTTAAATCGGTTCACTTATTGATAATTTAAACGATTGCAGTACTTCCTCTTAGTAGGTGCAAGAGCATGATAGCACTTCACAGCCACGTAGAGGAGCTTTATCCACTTATTCGAGCTGAATTTTATCAAAATCGGACTAAGCGTTATAGAAATATTGGTAATAGTTATAGAAAGGGCCTTACTTGGGCGGGGAAAACTCCCCTCCATATGAGGCACAGCGTCGAGACTTTTAAAGTGCAAATCTGTACAAAATTTCGATTCGAATGACACTTCATTCATGAAAATCGGTTCACGTTTCGATAATTTGAAACGATTGCTATACTTCCCCTTAACAAGTGTAAGAGCAGATCGTCGCTTTAATGTTACGTAGGGGAGCCCTAACCCTGTCATCCTACCAAATTTTATCAAAATCGGGCTAAGATTTACAGAGTAATTAATGATAATAATTTTGGAGGGGGCCTTACATAAAGGGGGCTAACTCCTCTCCCTTTCCATGTACAGCGTCGAGACCCCCATAAGGCACATCTACATAACATTCCGACTCGAATGATACCTCATTCATGAAAATCGGTTCACGCGTTTAGGCGCTACGTTGTTTACAAAAAAGGTAACAACAACAAGAACAATTTTTGAAAATGCCGTTTTTGCACATTTTCGGCAACTTTTTTCTCAAAATCTATCAGATCTAAGTTGTTGCAAAAAAAATACAGTCATAAAGGAGGATTTGCCCTATATTATAAAGAAAATTTGGGAATTTTATCTTTTATAGAAAAAGAGAAAAAAATTGTTAAAGTTGGGTGTTTTTCAACGTTACGCTTTTTCGTGCAGTTTTTGATGATCAACCCTTGTACAACTGTCCTACCGGACAGTTTTAATATTGAGCTAAAAAATAATAATTTATTAAAAATACCAAAGAAAAACATTTTAATCAGTGTTTTACATCAGATTTTTGATCTGTGTAAAACATTTACATAAATTGAGCATTATTATTTCGAGATACGACAGCATGCAAGTAGAGAGAGATATGTTTCTTAATGAGATGAAGAGAGAGAGAGAGAGAAAAAAAAGCTGGAATCTGACCAAAATAATTACACGCTATAGATTTAAAACATCTGTTGGTATCCCAGCTGTTGCACCCCAAAGGCGGTCACCTCTTTCACCAACGGCCTCATAGATATGTATTTATATTAATCACTCCTCTGCCTTCATTGTCTAGAAACCTTGAGGCAATCTTCGAAATACAGGAAGTGTTGCAAAAAAAATATAGGCCAACAACAGGCTATAAAAAAATAAATAAAGATAAGTACAATAAAATATATAAATGCTGGTATAATGAATCATAGCGAAAAAAAATCGCTTAAGCTTGAAATTAATCAACCTAAGGATTTTTTTTAATGAATTCTACTCAAACAAGAAGTTTTGGGGTTATGGGGTCAATTTTTTTCTTTTAAGTTGTTGCAAAAACTCATATTTTGAGTGCCGTCCGTTTGATAGTCTTATTGACAAAGCCTCTAACAACACTTTACTCTAAATTTTGTAATAAAAATTTTAATTCTTATTTTATACTATATAAAAGTCTTCCTCTTATTGCAATTATTCTAACTTCTTTCGAACTTTGCTGAACTTACAGTAACCCTTCATTAACTAGATGGTACAGACTGCAATAAACTAGATTAGGTAAAAACTGATATGATGGTGAGCATATTATATTGTTCACCTCATGGCTGCTCCCCAATCATTCTTAACATTTTTTTTTCTCCCTTAGAAAAATGTGAGTGTGTGTGTAGTGTGTGTATGTGAGTATTCAAGGCGTCTTCAACATTTAAACAATTAAAGGGAAAACTAAATATTGAACATTTGACACGATCACAGTACTTCCACTTATTAAGATGAAGTGAGAGAAAGTAAAAAGCCGCAGAATGTCTAGGATAGAGAAGCCCCAATAAACAATGAAATATGTTAAAGTAGTAAGTAAGAATCACCTCGAGCTCTCGAGGTTATATCTCAACTATACAAGTCGTAATTGAGTGATTATGTTATACCTACAATCATGTGCAATAAAAATATAATCACGATTTAATAATAATAATAATAAAAAAAGAAGCCATCTATTATTAATCTAAAAATAGATGAAGGGCCTATACATGACATATATGTATATATGTCATGTAAATATGTACATTACATAAAAGAATTCCTATGTAAAGTAAATAAAGTAGTGGAATGGGATGACTAATCACCCTTAATAATATAGTTATCTATCCTAAATATTATTAGAGATTGGAATATTGATAGCTGTTAGTGAAGCGGCTGTGATGTGATAATAGAAGGACCAATGTGACTACCTTCTAAATTATAGTACCTTTCTTAAAATAGAAAATGTGTATATATATATATATAGAACAGAAAAAAAAGAAACTCACATTACATGTACCATTATATGAATGATATATAAAGAACACAAAAGATTGACCGGACTCAAATATGTATATATATAAGAAATGAGGCCAGGTAAGGCCCTTTAAACAAAGAACACTGAGTAACTATCTAAACATAAAAGCGCCCTTCTTGCTTTCTTTTATTCTTTTACACCTCCTATAAGCGTTATTCCATTTATTGCTTCTATCAATACTAATAAATTATAAAACCTAATTAATTATACCATACCATATTTGTAAATTAATAAAGTTTTACTTTTGAATATTAATGAGATATCGTTGATTTTATCCGTTGCAGTACGCATTTTTCTTATACATATAAATTCCGGAGGGGTATTGGAAATTCATTTGCTATCTGCAAATCAGAAATTGATTCATTAGACTGGTGTAGAGAATATGAGTTTTACTCACCGTTCTTTCATCACCGTAGTATATTATTTTAATGGATGAAGGATGTTAAACTCAGTAACATACAAAAAATGTTCGCGAAGTTATTTTTTACCGAAAAATAATACTTATGTTTGGCTCATCTAGTGTAAATAGTTCTTTATGAGTTTTAATTAAACTCCTACAATTTATAGCACTTCTTTCGCAACTCTAATCTCTCTTTTACAAAAAAATGTAACGTGACAAACTGTGATGCCTAGAGTTATCCGTTCAAAAACTTGGCATTCAACTAAATTCCGTGGTCAAGATTGTGTTCATAACATCTAAGAGAAAATTAGTCACATCTTTCAGGAGTAAATATTTTATCACAAAAGATAAAATGCAACCAACATTTTATTTATCGAAGGATATATATGTATAAACTGTATGTTTATATATAGTGTAGGGTGAAACTACAAAATATAAAAACACTACATCTTTATTATAATAGGTTTAGTAGCAAAAATCTTCACCATCACTCTTAATCATCCCTCATTCTTGAACGTCTTTGTTAAAACACTCACTTACACAATGTCTTAACCTTCTAACCTGCTACCTCTATCAAGTAGCGCACCCTACATATGTATATAAATATACATACAGTTTATTATTAGAAAATATAGTAGCAATATTAACAAAATAAAAGAAACATTTTGCCTTAGAAATTATAAGAATTATGTATATATTCAATTTTTAATTATTTTTCATTTCATTGTTAGATGTTATTTTTACTATGAACAAGATTTGCAAATCTTTATCATCTTCGATGTTACAGGAATTTATTCGGATAGTGTTTAAATCATAACAAACTAATGCTTATATACTTATAAGATGAAAAATGTGCAATTCTTGTTCATCTAGATATATAAGTTTAAAGATATATATATATATATATATAATATAAATATAGGGAAAATAAACACCTCACCCCCTGCATAAACCAGTACCTTAGGTGGCTAATCGTTAAGCAGTATTATCATGTTTGTAAACTTAAAAATTGCAAAATCGTAAATCTGAAATTAGTAAAATGATTGAAATATTATTCAAGTAGCAATGAAATATTACAATTATTTTATTTTACTTAATTTATTTTTTTGCAATGGTCGGTGAATGTTTTTGAAAAATCTTTATTGTTCCTAAGCGTTTTGAGGTCAGTGACTTTATCAAGGGCTCCTTTGGGACCGTGTAGTTTTAGAATTGCGTGGTTGTATCCAATAATTCGAAAAACTACTACTGTCTGATAATCATTATAGACTTTTTTAGAGGTGAAGAATCGTGCAAACAACGTTCGTTTAATATTGTAATAAGTAACGTTTCTCAATCAAGAAAATAAACCTCAACAAGGCTGAATTTTTCGGATCGCACATCATTCCTGCCTTTTTCAAACATTTGGTGCCGATTAGTATCCAGTAAATAGATTTGCTTCAAATTTTCGTGGTGTGAACTAGTCACTTCTGCAAAGATCTTGGAGCCCCACTTATACACAATATAATTACACAAACAACACTGTACAGAAACTCCTAACACTCTCTTAATAAACATCTCTTAAAACTTAACATACAGAGGTCTTCAGAGGTAGTTAATGTGAATAAATTTTGGGGTTAAACAACCTTTCAATCAAATCCTAGGACATCATCATCACGTTCACACATCCTCAATCACACTTGCAATTTGCTGAAACCTTAATTCCATGAACAGTCACTGATAGTTAAAAAAGACGAAAGACCTCTTAGTTCGCAGAAGATTTGGTTTTGTTGTTAGTCCCTCAAAAATCTACACCAACAATAAATCTGGCTAATGTTGTTGGTATCCGCACCAACGAAATCATTTAGCGGCCCCTAACATCAAAGAAATGATGCGATAAACAACATATTATGTTTGATTTGAGCTTTACCATTCACCTTTAACCTTCCGTATGTTTTAGTAAGACAGTAGACCTGCGAGCTTATTCCACCTCGTCTGATTTCCATATCATTATTTCTCATGGTAGTTGCGAAGCCACTAGTAAATGTTTGCTTCATTAACTAATCTTGATTTTTAAATTTATATATATTTGAATTATTATAACGTGTGTTTAAGTAGAACGCTAAGGGATTATGATACCGAGTTTTGTATAAAACCAATCAACCGTTCATTTAAAATTTCTTACTATCTAGCTGTTGAAAAAGTAGCAATAAAACAAATTTTCAAGTTAACGTACCTTAATGAAGGGCACAAAGGGAAAACGAAACGTTTGAGCAGGATAAAGACTTTTCAAAACACTTTTATCTGTCCATTGATGAAAACCAAGTCTTAAAATTTCATTTTGATTTTTATTAGTAAAAATTTAGACAAGATCAAGAACTTACATACGTGAAACGTGTTGCACAATACACATAAAACTTCCAAACGCGAGGTATCATTCTGAAAAGCGACAATTTTATTTAAATTACGAATGGATGCATGGAAGGCACACCTAGAACAAAATATAGTTTAAAAAATGAAAGCTATTAAATTCTACTTCAAATAAATGGAAAGTAAGCTCTAAAATGATGATAGAATTGATAACTAGTTTAAATTTAATAAATAAATTTGTACGGGTACAAATTTACCCCGTAAAAAAAGTTTAGTTTAATATTATTAATATAAATACATTTCAAAATTTGCTAGTAATTATTTGTTTTGATAATAAAATTATTGTTTACAGTTGCAATCAAAGCTAATTAAAGTGTAAAGTAGAGTGGAGGTGGCGGTGTGCGTGGCGGTCGAGTAATGCGGCGCGGGGGGTGGGGTGTTGGAGGAGGTGGTAGACTTGGAGCGGGAGTGCCAGCGAGCAGTGAGTGCATGCGGGTATGTGTGTGTGTGGGCAGGGGCCGGCGGAACACAGTGAGCAGCGGCATGTCTCCTGCCGGCGGACTAACCCTGCTGCTGGCCCTCATCACGGCGGCCGCCTCTGCATGTCCGGCTTGCCTAGCCCGCTCCCAACTTAGATCCGTTTCCCTGGCCAGCATCAAGGAGCAAATACTCAACAAACTGGGTCTAAGTCAACCGCCCAACATGACCGGCAGACAGTTTCCTTCCATACCTCCAGTGGACCAGATACTAGACGAATATTCTATGCAGGCTGACCAACCGACTGGAGGTCTTCAGTTCAAGCCAGGACCGGCCTACGCTGAAGAAAGTGACGACTATTCAGCTACCATTGAGAAAGTGATCGCTTTCGCACAACCCCGTAAGTACTTAAATTTCATTTACTTCGTATACTTCTTTTTTACATGTTTTTAATTTTTTCTTTGTTACTTTCTCTTACTAGGTAAGAGAAAATTTTGCAATCATTTAAAATTTTCGAAAACACTTAAAAACAGGACAAACGTTTTAAGATCGCCGCCCCCGTCCCATAAGTGTCCTCAATTGTACTTACCTGGAAAATATTTCAATTAAGTTGTAGACCCTGCACGAGTGCGATTACAATGTTTGTGAAAATATATTTTATACATTTAAATGAACTATCCAAACCCCTCTCCTTATGCAAGTGCTCTTAATAGAATTTTGAATTTGACAAATAAAATTTACAAATCTTCATGAATGTAATGAGTTAACTAGTTTAAAGAATAAAACAGTTTTTACGAGAAACACTCAAAATTTAACAATCCATCACTTCCATTTAGTTGATTCGGATTAAACGCTTGTTGTTGGGTGGCATGTAAAACAAATATGAAATTTGAATCACCTACGATTTTCGGTTTTTTAGTTTTGGTAATTTAAAAAAAAAAAAAACGAAAAAATCAATTGGAAAAACATATTTTTCGTTACCTGGGTATTTCAAAATGTGTGATAAGATGAAAAATCAAACTAGAAAATAAGCCTATCTTACGAGAAGTAAGAGAAAGCAAAAAAAAATCTAAAACAGCTTAAATAATCTGTACATGTGCACTTGGCGACGTAGCAATTAATATGATACAATAAAACTATGTTTGCCTGATTATGCTAATATTTTAAAGGAAAAATAAAAGAACAAATTAAGTATATTAAAAAAAAATTACTCTAAATAGAAGAGTATTTAAGATTTGTTCCGCACCTCTATCTCTTTTTTGTTGCTTTAGGGCATTCATCCATTTTCAGTTGAAGTGCGTATCATCTTCATCCACCAATTTGTCTGCTCTTTATCGCCCAATATATCTGAAAAAAAAAAACAGAATACTCTGTTAAAACAGATCTACAATAAAAGAAAAAAAATGAGCACTTTGAGAGACTAATTTATCCAACTTTTTACAGTAATAAGTATAAAGCAACATACAATTAAATAATCTGTTTTTAGTTTTTGTTTTAATTGCAATTGCATATTTAAGGGAGTAAAGTTCTATTGTATTCTTACTTTTCAAGGCCACTTCAAACGAATTTTGAAAATGACATTGCTCCTATTCATGAGGAACTTTTTTACAAGCATAAATTTAGGGATTTCTATATTGTCAACCAGTTCAATATATTATAAATTTAAATTATTCTTTAATAGGGAGGTCTAGGTTATACTTCTGCATTTATTAGAAGCTACCAAGATGAATTTAGGATTGCTTTATTGTATAAATATGTCTATATATTTTTATAAATATATTTAAATTTAACAAATTAAAAATAAATATTTAATCAAAGTAAAGATTGGTAGGGGCAGGAATTTAGTCCGAATAGCAGTAGCTATCCCAGCAAATAAAAATAAATATAAGCATGTTTATATTTTTATTGCAGGCCATTAGCATAAAAACAAGATCCTCCTTTCAAAGAGGTCTCTCTTGAAATCTAATAACTAGTTCAAATTAAGGTGCAAATGACGCGCGACTGAATTTTAACTACATATTATTGAAAAGTAAATAAAATAATTAATCGCATGGTCTAAGACCTCATTTCTTATGTCCCAAACACAAACATAAAACGCTATAATTTGTTCATCTAACTAGTTTAAACGCGAGGTACGATCACCTACCGGCGAAGAGTGAAGTGACCCGTGAAGGATTTCTTCTTACTTGAGGACAAGCCTTGAATCAAATTTAATATCGCGTTACATTACAACTCCACATCTATACTTAATAACCAACTCTGATATTAAATACATTTCATAATCTTAATATATAAGTTAAATTTTAAATAAGAAACTACTGATATATACATGTGAGTGTGTGACTGTTAAATTAACAAAATTATTTCTTCGCTATTTTTCCTCAAATTTCACATGAATCATTTTGAATGTGGCGATGTGATGATGAGAGTTGGAGAACTACATTCATCGTAAAACACATCATGTCACAAAAGAACTATAAGAGAGTGATTTATTCGTGCCGAAACATTTACCAATTATATAAAAATAGATCTGTCTAAACCTCTAACGAACTAAACAAAATGCAAAATATAGCTCGGAATTTGCGAATTTTCAACAAGACCAAAATATTGTCACAGTACGTTTTCATTATTTGTTCATAAGTCTTAAAGAGCCTGTTTCAATGTATGTTCAAAATAAACTTAAAAACCTGACCCTGTATTCACTAAATAATAGACCTATCCAGCGGAAAAAATACAGAGGGGGGGTCTCTCAAAATTCAGACGGCACCACCATTCAAAAGTAGCCCTATATTGTTTAAAAGTGCCCTGGAATGAATTTCCACTTTCTTAGGAACATCACCATTTATTTGACTAACGTTCCACATGCAAAACACAGCAAGTCAGTAAACCTGGCGAAAATTTATTATCCGAAAATGGATTTCCGATTCCAAAAATAAACATTTTCGAATCGAGGCCTCCAAGAATTCTAGAAAGAAAAGGAAATCATCGAAAGAAATTTTTTTTTGGCACGATGATTTAAATTTATTTAGTAAACTTGGCACCAGGAAAATTTTAGATCAATGTATCAGAATTAAAGAATGAAAGAATAAATTTCAGGCAGAAATGTTAGGAAAAGCACAAAAGTCCAGTTTTCACAGCGTAATAATCGTTATGTAACCGATGCAAGGCAGTGAACATTATAAAGGATATTTTCAGGTTACAGGGGCAGCAGTTAGGTTCAATTACAATGAAACAAGAAGTGAAGAACTATGTTGAGCACCCTGTGCCTCCAAGCGAGGAAGAGGAAACGTACTCTTGTATGGCTGTTCGTCCAGTGTTACAGAGATATAGGTTAGATGGCTTGGAAAACAATTACTCTCGTATAGAGTTAATAGAAGGACTAATTGAAATCGCTTATATAGTTGTTATTTAGCATCATCCAAATGTAGCCTATTTTTAATAAGTGAATATAATACGTAATCATATTTTTTGTTTAAATAAATAACAAAAAGCTTTTCTATCTACAACGGAGAGCACCGTGGTTATTAACTCATCCAGTATTTTTCATTATTCAAGTACCGAAAAATGAAAATTCAATAACTTTTTGGGAGCAACCCTTCTTGAAAGTAATTGCCCACAGCAACCACTCACCCCCTCACAGGATCTGCAGGGTTTTGTTGCCACTGTTTTAATTTAAAACACAAGTATAGATTTGGTTTACTTACTGTGAGTGGCATATATTTAGCTGAATTGTAAACAATTCACAATTGCAGTTGGAAGACACTCGAAGTAGAGTTATCGTGTGCCTAGATTTAATCAGTGCTCTACAATCTCAGAACCACACAAATATTCGAGACACCAGATAATCTAGAACATCATTCATTGCCCTGCAATAAGGAACAAGAAGTAAATACATACTTTTACAAAAATATTAAATTGTATTACTAATGTCGGTGAAAGATGATATAATTATTCATTAACAATTGAATTGATATGGTGAACCAAGTAAAAACATATGTGATGGCAAACCGTGTATTCAGCAGAGACAAACAACAAGCTAAGCAGCTTAAACAGTCACTACAACTGGGGAAACCGGAGGGTAGAAGTTTTGGTGCATAAGAATTGGCAACACTTTAACCAATGTACATTCTACGCCTAGCGAACAGTTCAATATGTAGACTATGCAATGAACTTCTAAATGTATATCCTTGTGATTGTAAAATGTCCAAAGAGGGTAATACTGGTTAGTAATTCAATATTCCGGAGACTCTGACCAAGGCATTAGCAAATGGCACAAATACGTTAGAATAAATTGTTTAAACGAAATTAAATTATTTAACTGCATGTAATAATCATAATCTAAAGAAATTATATTTATTTAGGGGAAGGGACGCATCTCCTGCTAAGTTAAAAAAATAAATTGTTAACTATATATCACGAATTGTGTGAAGATTTTCAAATAAAGTGAGTGAATCCTAGCAAATAAGCTAATTTTGAGCATGATTGCATTTATTAATTTGGGTGTCTAGGTATCTACTGACTGTGAAAATAAATTTAGTCCAATAAAGTGATGAACTCTGCCGTGAACTTTTAAAAGGCGTAATAATTCCTAAGGTTCATTTCAAATAAGTAAAAACACGAAGTTTATACAACATCGGTGGGAGTACTTTTGTTAAGGAATTCGCGCAAAATTGAAAGTCGTTCGGGGTGTATTCGTATATCTTCGATTGGAATTTCAGCAACTAACTTAAGCCTTATTAATATTTAAGCGATACATTCATATATTCACTAAAATAGCCCATAATAGAATTTTCTTGGAATAAAGTTTAGAAAAATGTTATAGGTCTGCGTTTTTGAATTTAACAAACCTCTAAATAAAATCAATGAAGCCATTCGAAAAAAATATTTTTAGTAAAGGGGCATTTTTGAATGAGTGATTTCTACTTCTAAGTTACCGACGGATTACATGATGGTAAGCAAACGAAAACCAAAATTTTAGCATTCAGCGCGTTTTCGCTTTTCAGCCAGAATGTTTACATACCGCTGCCGTTTGTGGCTGGAAAGACCTCGAAACTATTTTCAGTGAAAATTCAATATTAAAAAATTGCCTCGATTACAGTAATCCACTTATAAACGGGGAGAGAAAGTAAAAAAATAATAAATGAAGAATGTGTGAAAGAGATGTCAAGAGTAATAAAATACGTTACGATAGTGTTTAAACAGAATATGTTAGTAGAAGGAATCCTGGGATATCATATTTTATATTTTCAATAGGTAAGCGAATTTCATTGAAATAATGTAATACAGATTTATGTGGCGAGAAATTTGCTTATTGTTTAATAATTCACATCTGAGAATGGAAGAAGTCCTATTGACCTCCTTGTGTGCTCGTATACTATTATATAGAATCATATTTCCTACTCTTGTTTCAACCATTTATGCCTCCCCTCATTTTCATTACTATTATTACTAACAGTTTGTTAGTCATTGTCGTTTATTAGCTGAAACATCTCCTAAGTTGAGCTTTAAATACCTAATTATATGGAAACGATGATTAAATGAAAAATATCTTCATTACTTTATGGAAAATATTGCATTTGCCTCAGGTTTGCGAAATACAGTTTTTACCAGAAATGGTTGTTTAAACTCTCACTGAGCAGAAAGAAGGATGCATGCAGGTTCAGAGTGTACAGAAAATGGAGGAACCCCTTCATCATCCGACATTATGATGAAATCGTTAATTTTGTTCTTAATGAATTCTGATCTTTGGGCTCTGTTGTTATTGAAGCACAGCTAAATGCTGCGTTGTGTCCTGTGAGATGATTTGCAGAGATAGGCCTAAGATTATATTATTATAATTTCTTACTTAATTCGATCGTTGTATTATATCTTTCTCCTGGATGGATCCCCATAAAGATTTATTTTGGATCAGGACTTCAAGATAAGCTCTTGCTAAAGAAAAAAAGATTGCATTTTCAGTCTCTTTCGAATTAATAGCCCTCACTCAGGTAAACATCGCTATCCGTTCTGAACGCGGGCAATTCAGCCATTTCACTGCAACAAATAAGTGCCTTTATCGTATTGCAATTTTAGCGTAAAATATACATAAAAGTGTCAAGTGCAATAATAATTTTGCAGCAAATCTAAGTCAAAAATCACTGAAAATATTTTTCTCAATTTTTTAAAATTCACTTAATGGATGTTTTTATGGTAATAACATGTACAAATAAAATAGAAACTTAAAAACTTAAATATTTTTCTCTTAAATCTAAGAAAAACATAAGAAGTATATTCATTACAGAGGTCGCAGTCTAAAATGTTTGGGATTCCAAAGTTACATTGCCTAATTTTGAACGGTTTTAAATAACTTTTTTCATTATTAAAAATAGCAACATTCACACTATAATTGGTCGACCATAGTTTTATAAATAGGTAATCTTCTATAATTAGAACATTTCAGTGAACAATTTAGGCCTTTTTTTTACTCCCCCTTGTTTATAAAATTAGAACCCTAAATACTAGTATATTTTTAGATTTATTTTATACTACCTCCAGTAACATTTATGTCAAACTTAATTTTTTCTGTTAGAGGCCGAGGTTAAGTTCATAGGCAAAGACGAATAAATTCAAAGATTAAAAATTAAAATTAATGTATAGCTTAAATTTTGAGTACAGAGAAATTATTATTAGTCTGATTTTACCATTAATTTAATTTTTTATTTAAATATGTATGATTGAATTCATAAAGGTAAAATATTTCTGGAAATGTTACTCTAATACTTCATCCACCCTACAGTAAAGGAAGAAAAACCTCCTCTTTTTCCTACCTATAAATTCTGTATTGAAATGGATGCAACTGGAAGGCAGAAAGCACACATTCTTTCAGATAGTTAAATTCCTTGATGCCTAAAATCGAAAACAAAAGATTTAGGTTTTAGTAAATTTGTCAATATTAGAAACAGTTAAAAAAGTTTTTATTAACAATGTTAGTTGAAAGCGATAGGAGGTGTTTATGGATGGCGTTATTAGAATTTACGAAGTTCTTCCATTTTATGGTTAGTAGAAGGATGGTAATGAGAGGGTACTATGAGCGGAAAGAGGGACTGATAGAAACATCAAACGAGAAGTAGAAAACCACTATGATAATGATAATGATGAAGAGATGCGAGATGTAGCTGGGGCCGCCTTTCTAACGGTCGCACCAGCCCTTTTGTACTCCCCTAGCTTATCGGTGATTGATCGACCCAAACTACCCCTTTCACCTGCTCCCTTGATTATATAACCCTTCAACTTTTTTTTTTTTTAAATTGTGATTACTTTTAAAAGCTATTAACCAACTAACCCTTTACTAATATGTACTAACATCCTTTCTTTTTTTTACTTCAAGACATCTCTTTCTACGCTCGTTTTGCTGCCTATAAACATAACATTAATTAAAGCAGCTGAACTAAACAATAATTGATGCACTCAACCAAATTTAATTGATCGCTTATTTTATACCGTGTTTCCTTAATAGTATCTCTCCATTTTTTTTTTTTTTTTTTTTTAATTATTTATATTCAAAGCAGAAAAGCTTTTTATGAGTACACATTAAAAAAATAATTCCTGTTATAATGAATTTTTTTTTTATTTACTTTTTTTTTACTGTTCATTGATAATTATTTTAATACGAACTTCCTCTATAAAAAAATTGTCCTTTTTTTTTTTAATTTTTATTGTTAACAAACAGAAATTTTTATTTCTTTATTGAGCAATTAACATCTACAAACACCTGCTTTAATTAAAATTCAGGATATGAAAAAAATCATTCGACTTTTTCTTTCTAAAATTCCCATATTCTAACTGATTTTTAGATTATTAGTTTTTCTTCCTTAACTGTAGGGTGGATGAAGTATTTGAGTAACATTTCCAGAAATATTTTACCTTTATGAATTCAAAAAAATCCAAAAACAATAAAACTGCTTACTTGTTGACTTTTTTTTCTTCTTCTTTAAACTTATAATTCTTTTTCTTTTGGGTGGGGGAGGGTTGTAGAAATGGTATTATGATTCAAAGTGTCAGTGTGAGCCTTATGATATCGAAGAGGTTTTAAACTCTGGTGAAACGTTGTTCTTTTTTTGTAATCTTTATACACGTTACTTTCACATAGATTTTTAACTTTGTATAAATTTTACTAGATTTATTTTTCGCCCTCTGAAAATGTAAGCAAAATGTATATAAAACAAAAAATCCACTTTACACTTTATTGCAAATACTATTACTTTATAACTACGACATCTATAAAACCAAATAATGTTTTCACTTAATTATTTACGTATTTCAAGGTTAATTAATCAAGAAGCAAGCCATAAGTTGGTGTGCACTGTCTGAATGATGCTAATGTTCCTTTCGAAGACACTAGTATCTCGTACGAGTACTGGAAACATTCTGATGGCCGTCCGTTTGTAATGCTGCTTTCTGACTGTTCAAAGAGCTAAAACAGAAATTCTTAATAAGTATAATACAATACAAAAATGATTCTTAAGACAGAGAAAGACAGCAAAAGCAATGTAGGCTTACTGAATTTTAGTATCTCAATAACTATTATTAATAATTCAAAAGTGGGAACGTAAAAAAAAAAAAAAAATGTTATATGAGATAGTACAAAAATCAGAGAAAAAGAATTATTGTAAACAAATGGGAAAAGATACTGCTGCAATGCCTTAAAAATATTTGTTACTAGACTACAGAGTACCTTCCAATTGAAATAATACTACTTTTTCACTTTGGACCACGAATACCCTGAAATTATTTCTCCACATGTCCCATGGAGACCCTATAGGTAATTAAAGCCGGTCTAAAATTAGTCCGGATCAGCTATTATCTCAATATAGATGGAAAGAGCTTGCCAAATTACAGTTTATTAAACTTATAGCTGGTGTGTTTAACACTGCCATTCAGTAACTAATCAAAATCGGCAAATTTTCAATACATTTTTTTTTGTTTAAAGCTATGTAAATAAGAAAATTATATTATAATTTAAAGCAGAAGAATCAGTAATTACGAATATTCTTGAGGTTTAAATCCAATAATTTATCAGACAGGTAAATATTTTCAGAATCACTAAAACGTCTCATAAAATTAGCAAAAAGAAAAAGAAAGAAAAAAAGCCAATCAGATTGATGGAACTAAAGTAACAAAGACAACTAACAGAATGACATTATTGCATAATTGAAATAAAGAGCTAAGCCTTGACCTCATTTGCAAATTGTAGAGGCTGAGGTGCAGAAGCATTCAGTTCCTCTGTTTATTATGCACCATTTTTAGACCATGTCCAACTAAATATTTGGTAGATTTTTTTTTTAATTTATTACTAACTAGTTGAACAAAAACTTCAATTATAACCATTGTTTTGTATTATTATTTTAAACAAAAATTAATTAATAAATTAGCCTGCAATTATTACTGAAAATGTTCTTATTAATGAAAATTTACCCAATTGTTTTTTAAGCTTTCTATTACTGAACCGAAATTTGCAATTTTATTGCATCATATTTTCAGTTTCTCTAATTTTCTTTTACCTCTTACACTAGTTACCTTTAATTTTTTTAACGTTAATTGAACTTTTCACAGAAAAGGAAAATTGATTCTATAAGCGTTTCTCACTGAGGAACTAACACCATTTTCAAATTGGTGTTTTTTTTTTTTTGGTACCAGATTTTTCAGACTCAATGCTCCTCAAAACATGCATTTCCTGTAGTAATTTAGCGCGTTACAAAACTTTCTCTTTACCGCTGTACCGGCAGCAGTTCTTATTAATGAATTGAAAAGTGAATATTGATAATTTATACGTTAGCGAATTCGGTTTTCTTAGGTTTTTTACTTTTTTTTTGTTTTTTTTTTCTACTAATAAATAAGTACTACTTTTAAAGTTAATTTGATTTCTGAATGCCTCTTATTTTAGATTTTTAATAGTTTTTTAACAATTAATTTATGGGAAGGTTGTTTTCTTTAAAAAAAAATAAAAATTAGAAATAATGATAACTAATAAATTGTACCAAAGTTTGTAAGCACAGAACGGTAGGGGATGGGTTGATGGACAGAATGGAGGCAGCAGGTTGATGATTTGCGTGCATAATGACGTATGCCCACTGCCACACTCTCTAGACTGCCTACTCGGCCCTACAGTGTCCCTTCTAAAGTCGATAAAAAACGTTGCGTCACGCTGTTTATTAACTGCACCCACTGCTTACGTCCATCACAGCTCTTACTACCTTTTTTTAATGATTCCCCCACCTCCTACATATTGATTATCTTTATTCGTGATCCCATAATTCTACTAAGGAAAGGTGGTTATCACACGCTGCACTGTGCGTTTTATCAATCAATGTTTCCACTGTGCACTGGAGAGATTCGCTTACGTATGCTCAGACTCGCTGACGTCATTACCTCATTTTACTTCCGGCTTTCTGAGGTAGTCTTCGAAGTTTATTAATAATCACTTCCTTCTATTATTAATAAACTGTTACTGAAACACGCAAATTAAAAATATTAAACTTGTATTTACGGGTCTTTTCTGACCAAACACAATTTTAGATGATGTGTGATGGGATGGTAGGTTTCAAGTATAGCCTCATCAGTTCTTAGCTCTTCATGGTGGGAATAACCAACAAACTTTCAGAAGAAAATTATCTCAAAAAGCGCCATTCACGAACAACCGGCGTAGTTTGCAGAAGCTGCTGCACACCGCATTATAGTAAGTTAAATACTAAAATTAAAAACCGAGGGATTTTGAAAAATGGGTCTACATTATTAATTAAAATAAGAGTCTGCAGGGATTTTCGCAAGTCATAATATTGCACAACAAATTCTAAGGCTGTTTTAACCACTATGCTTCTGGAAGCGTATTTCAAGAAATGTTTTTTCGGTTTAGAATTACTTATAAACAGTAACCCTGATGTAGGATGTTGTAGATTGGGACAAATATGTAGGTGGTCAGAGTTAACCTCTCCTCAATATGTAGGAATTTCTGGCGATGAAGGAATAAATGGGCTTGCAAGTAAGGATTTCTGTTGGAACCACAATTCAATGAAAGTGGGAGGAGGTTTTACTAAAAGATGTTACTTCTTTTTACTGCGTACTCCTGACGAGATCGCGTAAAATAGGTAGATTACTTTTATACCTAATTAGCTTGTAAATCATCTTGAATAAGGAATGGTCTTCTTGCGGAGTTAGCACGATCCATCGTTTGCCGATTTATCATTAATCACCTCTTATACATGCATCGAAATAGATTGGTTAACCTTGGGTTGCTAGGAAATCAAGGTTGCACAATAGAATTATAGACATTATAATTGCTGCGTAAAATCTGTTACCATCAAGGGCTTTATTAGGGGAAATTTTCTTTGTTATTTGTTGATCAAACACATCTGCAAGTGTACAGTTCGCCATACTTCGAATTCTAATTGAACAATTCCTCTGTAACAAAGTTGTTATTTCTATCGAATATTATAAACTATAACAAAACAATATTGTTCGAAATATAGCGAGAGATAATTTCCTTAATAAAAGATTTTCGTTCTTTATTATTATTTTGCTTTGTTTTTAACTTACGGTATAAATAAAATCATCAAATGAATTAGTAAACTAAAATAAATTTACTTTAGTAAAACAAAACTATTATGAGCCTACTTTTCTATCTGAATTCCACAAAATTAATAAATTTGATGGCATGTAGTAAATTTTTGAAATTCAGAATAAAATATAATAAATTTTGGAAAAATAGATTAAATTAGTTTGGCGTCCAGCAGGGAAACACTCATACTCACGGAGAGAGTGAGCGGGAGAGATATGAAGAGAGTGTAGAGAGAGAGAAAGAGATATATAGGAAGCTGAGTATTACTAGCTGTTTAAAAATATATCACTTTCATTTAGTGATGCTATGACCATGTCAGCGACATGCTTCTCTTTTTTTCTCAGCTGCCAAATTACTACCTCGAATTCTCTTGTTGGATGTTTTTATTTATTTTTTAAATACTTTCGACGCCTACTTAACATCTTAAATTTATTTCTTATATATACTTTTTCATGTTTTGTTGGCAATCTTTCGTATGCGCATCATTTAATGACGGTTTAAAATTGTATAACTTGACATGTGTGAACCACATTTTTACTTTATTTCTCCGTTCTAATGTGTATTAGATTTTCGATTCTAATTTGCCAGAAATATGCGAAATATTTTATTCTTTAGGCGTGGTTAGTGTCGACATTATACTAAAAATTTTTTTCACTTTCAATTCTTTTACACTTACTAATTTAATCTTCTTAACAATATTTCACAGTTATTGAAGCAGGCGATGCTTAAAATAAACTCTTGTGGCCATCCTATAACCATACTTTTATCCTGGACACATACTTTCTGTATTCCACAATCTTTTTGCTTTAAATCGGAAGACAATAGAGTCTTTTTTTTTTTTTACTGTCTGACTCAGTAGAATTAACTTTCATCGTTACAAATAACACTTAAATGTTTTGGAGGAATGGAAAGGAATTTGGTTGGTCAGAATTTATTCTAACTTCGCCGTCTAAAGTTTGAATAGTTTTGTGCCTTACGCATCATTGATTCTTCCCTAACACCTCACTTTGAAAAGAATTGTCGCTATTACCTTTTGTTTTTAGGGGACTGTAAACACTGAACGCTTCTAGAGAGTAACAATGGGTGATAATTCCATTCATGTCACCTTAATTGGACTACTTATCCAGCTTTCGGTCAAAAAGAGCGAAATAATGGACTAGTTTGAAAAAGTGATACTACGCGATTTCATAATCTACTTATTTTATTAACTAATTCTTGATAGATTATTAAGAAATATTTAAACTCAATGCTTGTGATAATTTGAGTGTTTTGCTTAAGAAAGATTATTGTCAAATGCCAATCCCAAACAAAATTTCTAAAAAAAAAAGTAAAACTCCAACAAATAAAAAAGACTTAAACGTTAGTAGTTCTGGACGCTTTTTGAAGTGAAATTCATTTAAATATTTTGAAAAAATTTTATAATCACTCGAGACGTTTTAAAGTTAATGCATACTCACAAGCTTTCAAAAAGGGTGATTCGTCGCAACTTCAATCTTTCTTGTTAGGCCCCTTAGAGAACTGAGATTACATCCAGCTCTAGGTTCTTCTTGCATCTCTTGAGTTTAGACTTCAATTTATCGCTTTTGCTTTTAGGAAGATAGTATGTTTGACTCGCTGTCCTCGAAGCGCTCTTTGATAGCAAAGATGACTTAGTGCGTTAACTCAGCAAGTGTAGTTTGTGACTGAAATTTAGTTGAATTTTTCATTAGATTAACTGATTAAATCTACCTCTTATTAAATAGATATTGAAAATCCAAATCCTGTCAGAAATAGAAATACATGAGTGTGATATTATTCTAACCATAATTCCAATAAGAGTGACTAATATATTATATTAATAATTTCAACCTCGAAGAAATTATAAAATGTTTCATTTTAAAATGGAATCGTTAACTGATTGCAAGAATGTACACGGTAGTTTGTGAGCTATAAATATCGTTATATTAAGCGAATAAAGTTAACGTATACAACCATGCAATATTGTATACTTGCATGCTAACATATTTTGTACAGAGTGGGTGCATTCTGATCAATATTACAGTGACAACTATTTCCATTAATACCACTCTTGTTTGCTGTCAACAATTTTTTTTTTTTAATTACTATTTATGATTACGACATGTTGTGTGAACACATTTTCAGCACTTTAATATTAAAAAGTAAAATGTACTGCAATTAACTCATGCAACAAACTACTCTAAATGTTACTTTATTCGCTTCTTTTAAATTATTACATGCACCGGTTTCTAGTTACCTTTTATCTTGTCAGTTATTGTGCAGCTGGTGTATCTTACTTTATAGTGCAGATTAGGTATTCAAGATTTAAAGAAGTTATTGATAGTTTTGTGAATGTTAGAGGAAACTATCATTTTAGAAAATATACGATGTAAACTGCAGCTTCAAGCATCGAAAATTTTTAAAAAATCAAGAGGGGAAAAAATTATTACTCATTTGCAGCATATCTAGCTTTTCATTGTAAATATTACATGTTTCAATTAATTCGTTCTTCACACATTAAAGTGCCGACTACTATTCTGACCGATCAAAATTTGTCTGGAAAAAGGGTTTAATATAATTTAATTTCTCTTTCAGAATGACCGGACTGATAAAAGTTCTTCTGCGCAAAATAAAGAAAATGTAACTATTCAAATTCAAATTGAAGTTCTTAAAGCGAGGACCTGATTTTGATGATTTCTTTTATTTGTTAAAAATATCTGTTTCATTATTATCATATAAGAAATACTAAAATATTTTTGCAACAGACATTATTTCTGAAATCGCTGATTTAACCAATTTAACTACAGTTATTCCTGTTATCAGTGATAGCTCATAAAATTGCTTATTTCTCTTCCTTTAAGTTTGCTTAAGATTATAAAAATAATTATTTTTTAAAATTTTTATTTCTATGTATAAAATGTGAAACTCACAAAAAAAAATTAATTCAAAAATCGATCAAGTGCTCAAACTTTTTTTGGGGAAAAAAAGTTGGTGTGCGTTTTATCAATTTAGTCGGTTTATTTTACATTTCCAAATCATTTATAATTATACAGTATTATAATTATACATCCAAATCTCACGCAATATGGAGACATTACACACGCAAAGGCGATCTTGCACTCTGAACTCTTAAAACCCTATATAATTTAAAGCAATTAATTGTAAGTAGGTATTTTGTCTTTACGCTTCTTTTTATTTTTTTAAATCACTTTGCAATGATCTTGTATGAAAAAAAAATCTTTTCACATTCTCTTCTTCTTGAAAGAGGGAAGCGAGCGAGATTTCGTTACCTTTTGAAATGTTTTGAACTTTATGTTAGTCCCCAGAGTACAAAAAAAGGAGGGTTTTATAAAGTTGTCTGTATGTGTGTATCTACCATAACTCAAAAAAGAAAATTAGCCCTAAAATAAATTTAATTTAAATTATTCCACGCCTCTACAGAGGTTGTAGGATTCTCCCTTTTCAGCAGACCATTGCTGTTCATTCAAAGCTCAAAGATTAGTATCTAAGTCAACTCAGAGAAAACCCCATTTTCACCAAGGTTCCGTTCATACGTATATCGAGAGCTCTTTTTTTTCTATCCCCTACAGATGTCCCATATTTTTAGAAAGAGAAAACTATTGTCAAAATAGAGTGTTTTTCAAGGTTACGCTTTTTCGTGCACTTTTTGACGATCAGCCCTTATACAATCGTCCTACAGGACAGTTTTAATAAAGCTACACAGAGTTTTTTCTTTATCGATGATTGAACTATTAATTTAATCATTGCTCAAAAACAAAAACAATTCTAAAATCTGAAAAGGAAAAAAACACAAGAAACGGAAGGATCATAAACCTGTTTATAAACAGAGATTGAAAATGCGGCGACTGTTGAATTTTATTAGTGATTTAAATAAAAGGTCACAAAATCTCTAGATTAGAAACTGATAAAGCTGCACTGATCGTAGGTTAGATGGAACAATTTACTTTATCTCTACTTATATGCATGCTTTCAAATGGGAATGTTGACGGACTGGGCATACCCGAAACAGCCGACCTTGAGTAAGTCACTGAGTTCACCATGAGAAGGCCATCATCGCTCAGGCTCAATGACTGCCACACAGTAATCCCTCTCACCCAATCACATATCAATCCAAACTTACGTTAAATGGAATCTCTTACTACAAACAACTTTAAAAAAACTATTCGCTATTACTTTTTACTAAAAAAGAATAATGGTAACGGATATGAAGGAGAATAAAAGCATCCCGCCTTCCGTGAACAATATGGAGTATGTCAACTGTTAACAAAACAAGGCTACGGATAATTACGAGTATCACAACACAAGAATTAAAGGGATGTTCATAACTCAGCATTGTGCCATAATTTTTAATAAAAAAACAAATATCTTCTGGTAAACTATTTCTGAATTATTCATTGAATTGAATTAAAAAGCAATAAAAATATTAATAAAAATAAATAAATAGAGAAATATGTAACAGCATTTGCATACTTACATATGCTTCATGTATACAACGAAATAAAAATTATATACTATATTAACTGAAATATATTTATAAGAGTGCATCGACGCCCCCGATACTAAAAATAAACAGTATTAAATTATGTACGATAATTTTGTAAAATGAGACATGCTTGATGTTGGAGTGGGTGCCAAGAAAAACTAACTTTCTCGTTACATTGTTGAGAAACTTGTAAGCGGTTTATATAGATATTAAATTGTACACACTTGCCTGCCCAAAACTTCTCTTTCTGTTAGGATGATTTGTCAAAATTAATTTTATCATTAAATTAATGAAAGGCAATCTTTTTTATTTTTTATTTTTAAGCAAATATCTTTAGGTTTACGACTTACTTAGTTTACTTATTCGACAGTTTAAAACTTGTTTAAAAATCATTTTGGTGTCACTGCAACAATTCATTGATTTATAATACAGTACTGAATATGGTTAATAGGTGGTAGGCGTCAAAATAATTTATAAACGTCTTCAAAAATTGTATATTTTTAGAGGAGATAATCTTATACAGGAGCAGCCTAATTTTTCTTTGTTGAAATGGCAAAATTTATTAGAGGTAAGTTTTGCATTATGCATGATTCGCTAGTCATGCAAATGTCATTCTATTCTAAAAAAATATAATTTTGTAAATGGTACGATTCTACTCAGTTTTAACCAAACAATTAATACCCCTAATTTATTTCTTTTTAGTGTTCATCATTCACTTTTTAGTGTTAATTATTCCCTTTAGTAATTCGATAAAACTCTTAATGTATGAGAGTTTCGTCATAATGAAAATAAGTGGAAGGTAAACACATCCATGGAGGAATAGCTGCCATCAATACACAAAGATAAATTGGCTGAAATCTGCTTCGAAAGGGCGGAACAACTAACAGCAACTCTGCTGCGATCTTAGCATCCAGGTATCAAGCTTTAATAGCAGATTCAGAACCTAATAAAATAAGGAACCTGACCAAAAGACAAAAAGAAATTGCTCTATGTTGGATGCCATCTCGTTGTAGAGTTCTCAATGAGATAATGGAAAGCATTATGGCAGCATAGTACCTGATATAACTATACCGTATTCTTAGCCACAAGATTAATTACCGCAGCAGCAAGAAAACTATTAAAAGAAATTGAGAAGGCGCAAAGAAGAGAGAAAGTAGAAGCTACAAAGATATGAATTAACCAAAACGCAATATAAAAATTAGGATCCGAATAAAATGAGTTATTAATAAATAATTAATACTTACACAATGACTTCAAAATTGACCAAACAAGATCATAATACTCCATTTTGTAAAAAAACAAAAAACCAATTGTGCTCTCAATGACCTTGTATATATTTTATGATCTTTTATACTTGCATGCTGGAATTTTTTAAAAACATGTTCTTTAAACTGGTTTCTTTTTTCACACTGAAAAGAAAAAAAAGAAAACAATATTTTGAAAATCTCATAATTTATACTTTTTAAAAGTAACAATTTCAGATCTTAATTTACCTCAAGGATGTATAATAGTACTTTGCGAAACATATATAAATTTTAATTTCAAGAACATTAACATCGAAGTCATTGTGCACGTAGCTTTTCAGTGCATTGTCTTTTTCCGGATATTTGTTCTCTCGTTTCAGACCATTCTATACATAACTTTAAAAAACCTCATACTGTATAAAAACTTCCTTAGTTTTTGTTTACTTCAAAAACGATTGCTCCAAATTTCTATAAACCTAAAAATTTAGCACATTTTCAGGTTTCATAATAAAACATTAAATATAAACTTTTATAGAAACCTAAGAAATCGTTCTCTTCTCTATGCGGTGTAGTAAAAGTAGATTATAAGAAGTTTTGCAATAATTCAAATTGAGGTTTTATTTTCTCAAAATACTTGTTAGCAAATACACGTTTTTAGGTCTCCATAGTAGGCAAAAACAGTTTTATTTTGGTTAAAATTTGTCTTGATTATGTGAACTAAACTGCTTTTACAACTTCGTCATTTTAAAGAGACTAGAGACTTTTTTTTATTATGAGAAGTACAAAGTCGATGATCAGTACCAAAAATGAAAAAATAAAACGCTTGTACTTATATATACGCAAGTTGATTATTTACAAAGAGCTTACTGTGCTCTAACCTTTTTGTGAACCTAATGCCATAAACGTTACTATATGGCGATGTTTTACATTTCAAGACAACTACTGGAAGTATCGTTACTGGTGGATCTCAATTTCAATAATAATTCCTAGTGTGTTTTCTTATTATAAAACTTAAGCTTGAAACTAAGCTTTTTTTTTGTTCTATAATCTGCTGAAAAGTTAACAAGAGGAAGAGAGAGTAGTAAATTCTTAAAACCACTCCATGTGGCAAAATATCCATTTAAGTTTAAAAATAAAATGAAATAAAATAAAATTGTCAAAAATTTCGCAAACCCAGCACTGATGAAGTACCAAATTATTTAAAGAATTGGAAAAAAACAAAATTAATTTCCTGATAATTTCCGCATAACCAGTGAAGCGGAGAAATAAATGGACTTTCTTCCAACATTAGTTGATTATTTTGAAACGCATTAGATAATTAAGTAGTGCCGCTGTTTCCCCTATTGAATAAGTATGTACTTTCAATCCAAACACATACATATGGTTTCATTACGAAATTTGACCTGACTCAATAAGGATTATTATACCAATCAAAAGGCTTCCCTGCACATTGAGCACACCATACTCACTCCAGGTGATCCTGACTTTATAGGTGCAACTTTCGATAGAACATTTTCTTCCTCATTAACATAACGGCATGTTGATGTAGCTATATTTCAAAACTGTAATTGGGCTGTACATGTAAATAAATAATAAATAAACTCATTTAAATATGTATGTATCTATCTTGTACTGTTAAATATTCACAACTTTTTAAACATCAAATTTTTACTGAAATTGAATAATTTTAAAAGAAAGGTTTCATTCAATACTCATGGTCATAGAGAAGAAATACTTCGTCATATCAGTTTTGGACAGAACTGCCCCTGCACAGTGTCTGGATGAACAACTTTTGAGAAAGTATATCATTTACCCATTAATCCCTTTCTCATCTTGGTTTTCTTTGTTTAAAACATCATGAAATACGAAAGTGTTAAGGATGTAATTAAATTAGACGTTAATTACTGATGAATCCGAAGCCAATGTTGTAAGGAACATTAAAGAATTTACTATTCGGTTTTACTATTTCCTTTGAATAGAATGGATTCTTTTGTAATCCATTATGATAAAACTGCTGAATTTATCCCATTCTCTCTCTTGAATCTTGGTACAGAATATTATTATAAAACATTTCATAAGAATGTTAGGGGGCTTTAATTAAATCTACCTGCTTAAAGGTAATAACATTTTTATATTTTATTTTTATCTATATTCTGAAAAATGATTGCTAAAGTTAATTGCACGTTAATGTTCGCCCTAAAATGAGTTACTATAACTTCGGTAAGAACTTAATACCCTCTATCACCAATATAATGAATACTTTCAGTAACGCCCCTCTTCAAAACAATAAAAACTGCAGTTTGTACAATATGTATTATTAACCAGTTATTTGACCATTAAAAATATGGACATCTCTTTATTTTATAATTAATAGCGGCTTCAAAGAAATATAATAAGAAAAAAACGTTTCTACGAATTCCACCATCAACCCCAACAACAAGCTAAATTATTGCTCTTACTCTCAGAATATCATCTGGCAATGTAGTTAAGAAAACAAGGAAATGCTAAAAGAAGAAAAAATCTGAAATCCAATTTATAATTTGAAGTAATTTCCTTGTTCAACAAATATAGTTTGCTATTAATTAAATTTTTAGGTTCCATGCCTCAATTAAAGAAAAACAAAAAAAAGCAATACTGTAAGGACAGATTTAAGTTTAAATAAGATTTAAAGATGAAAAAGTTTTTAAAGTATCAGTGGAGCACCAAAGAGGGTATAGAGTTTATCTACCCAAAAATAAATAAACTAAAAATGTTTTCCCAATAATATGCTCTAAAAACCTAATTGTAATACATACTACTTTGTTTTTAACTAGGAAATTCCTGTTCTTAAACAAGATTAAATAACTTAAATCTCCTACCTTTGTTTACAAACATGAATCCATCTATTTTTTGCATCAGGACGATTGAATTAGATAAGATTCGAGTGGTTTCGCTCTTCAGCCTAAACCATCGTGACCAAGACGTTTGGTTGATGCACTTTTTTAGCTTGAATTCCTTTTTCATTTGGTTAGATTTAAGAGTTTGGAGAGGGATTTCAGAGTAAAGCTTGCAAAGTTTTTTTTCACCAAAGAACCGATCTGTCAACTTAAGGTACACAGATCTCTAACTTAAAAAGAAGCTCCCGAAGAAGAGTGCCAGTAGTACCCAAAACGTAGAAAAAAAGAAGATATTTTCAGAAGACATGCTATGGATTGACTTGCTCAAGATTTACTCCTAAATATGTATTACCTTTTTATTTTGATTGCCCGAATACTTTGCATTTCTTGTCTTACATGACCATCTCATCTTGTGCGGTCAACTTTTCGTCTCAGGAATTCTTGAAAAAGTTTTATAATTTGGAATGTCACCGCCCAGTTATTAGTTCCTAAGGGCACACAATTAAAAGAATTATTGGCATGGTTATCTTCTTAATTTAAAAAACAAATAACTAACGTATACAATACATATATCTGGATTAGAAGCAAGTTTTTCCAACTTAACAGTTTTTATACATATTTTTAAATTCGAGACGGAAATTCACATGTTTGGTACTCTAAAATTACCCACCAATAAACAGAAATAGGTTATGAAATGTTAGATAATCCCTAAATTAATAAGCAGCTGGTCATTTGTACTGTTTAATTCTAGTGCAATGTGGTTTCTACGTTCCATTCCTAGAATGTAAACAAACATTCACATTTGAAACGAAATCATTTTTAGTTTAATTTTATAAAATGTGAAATATTACCGTTTGTTTTGAGTCAAAAATCACCATGAGCACAATCACAAGAATGGTAAGATTTTTTTTATTTACTTTGAGATTGCTGTTTAATTTTCTGAAGAATCGAGAAATGGAGATCTGAAAGAAATTTAAGATTTTTTAAAGCACCCATATCAACTGACACGATTATGATCTTTAGAAAAGCTTCAAATAGAAATAAAATTTGTCAGTTTCATCTGGTTTTATCTTGTGCATATTTTTAAAGAAAAGTTTAGGTGCATAGTGCCTTCTAATAAAAATAAAATTAGAATTTTTTGGGTCTTAAAATATATGATTTTTCCGAGAGTGCATGAAATCTTAATTTTTGACAGATTTTGTTATTCAGTTAAATGTGGAAGACTTTTCACTAAAACAAGAGCATTCTTTGCTCTACAATTTTATAACCTTGTTCACATTTTCTGCTTGTCCTCAGAAGTATCATTTTTTTTTAGTAATGTTTTAGTAACCTATCTCTTTGTACTAATAAGGAAGGTTATCACTTTTATTAATATTCCGATTGTGAAGTGTGTTCTTCAATCTTAAGTATGTTTCAACTAATGGGTGTTGAACTTTATTCGAAAATGGCTCTTAGAATTTTCTGAACACTCCTTACGGACTTGTAAGTGGTACTTTGGAGTAAGTTTCTTGTGAAATTCCCGGTAAATGTTTTACTTTTATATCGGTGGTAAGGGTAAATATAAATATTGTTAGAAGAAAATTTGTGAGGTAGAACCTTGAGAGAAAAAGAAAGCCATTTGTGCGTTACAGCAGTTTTATTTTTCTATGACACTTAAATTTGATAACTCATTACACTCCACGATTTTGTGCAACACATACCAATTAATATTTATCAAAACATGTAGGTAAGGGAGAAGTGAAGAAGAGAAGTTAGGGGCAAAGCACCCAAGTAGGTGGGAGTGTAGGGAAAGCGAAGCCCTCGTAATAATTTGCATTGAGGAAGCCGTAGAGAATATGATGTGTTATTTATTTATTTAGAGAGAGACTGCGAGGAATGTGCACATCTAAGTTTTACAATTTGTTCATCCAGTTGGAGAAGGGTATTTAAAAGGCATTTAACTTCCACTCAGCAAGAACGTTTGTGTCCTGATGAAAGAAATTTTCAAATGGAAGTTGAATTTTCTGCACCAACCTAATGAACGAATCCCTGAAGTTGGCAAACAATCAAACCTGCCAGAAAAAAAAAAACACTAGTAAGCTATGACAGATAAAATCAGCGATTTAACGGGATGTTCAATTTTTGTTTAACTTAGCCATAAGATGGTTGTCATGAAAAAATTTTTAATTTAATACGTTTAATTAACTGAATGAAGAAGACAGAATGCCGACTTTGGAAGAATTAATGTACAATATGGCATGTAAGTTAATCTAGATAATGTAGGCTACGATTCCGAAATAGTTCATTCTAGACCAGCTGAATCAATTTAATGATGAACACAACCCAGTCGAACGAGGATATGCACGCACATAGATCGACTTTTCAATACATGGAGTGTGCTGTGAGTGAGAGAGAGAAAGAAAGAAAGACCACGTGGTGTGGCTGACCTTAGACAAAAACGTGACGTCATAAAGCCGGCCTTGCCCCACACCATCGGTCATCATGACAACGAACCTTGGTAACGTTGAATGTCTAGTGACGACAGCATACTTCTTGAATTCACACTGGTCGAAATTTATAATGAATAAACATTCATTTAAACATCCATTTTGACCAACAGGTGTGATGATGTTGTCATTCTCGATCTTTTTCCTTATTATTCGTGATAGTATTCTAGACACTTTAATCGGCAATACTTCTATATTGTGAGTTAGAATTTGTGAGTTCCTACAATTTTGGTTTCTTTTCTTATAAATAAAAAATCTATCATTTCTGTTAAAGTATTATTGCTGGAGCAGGTTTTTTTCAGGAACTGCGTAAAAACAGGAGACAAGCTTGTCGCCACCATGCTTGAATAGTTCAAGTGCCTGGCCGAAAAGACCACTTTCTTTCAAGTTTTAAAATGTTTCAAAGCCCCTCGTACTTCTTCCTTCACAATCCTCTCCATTCCTGCGCACTTACTTCTTTACTTTTCGCAGGAAGTTAGCTCTAGTTTTGCTCATCAGCTCTTCCATTCCATTCCGTTCCTGCATATCCATTTCTACTAATGCTCTTTCTGCTAACACTGGTCTTTAAATCTTTGAATATCTTACAGTTCTTTGCGAATCTGTTATAACCTAATGTACCGTCTATCTCTCTACGTCGCATATTCCATTTTTCTTCTTTTGCCGTTACCTCTCTCATATTTTCTCTTATAACATGCCTATCTATCGTTCTGTATTTTCTCCAGAGATTACCAGAGAAGCTGAGATTCCTGGAGAAATACTTAATCCACTTCCCATTTGAAACTCTTCCTCCTATCGAACTCTAAATATAGTGGTCCGGAATGGATTCTTAAGTTTAACCACATACTTTTCTTTAGGGTGGCCCTAATAGTACTAATTTCTTGTCAACGAATAACCGGCTTTGCTGAATTCGTAAAAGTTGAAACCAAATAGCTCAAATAAACAAGTACAAAATTTAGTTAAAAACCTAACATTATTATTTAAATTATTCTGTTTTATAAATTTTTACAGAAATTAAGAATAGTTTGCCTTTTTTCCCCATCTTACCATTAACCAATTTTAGTAAAAAATATCCTATCTTTTGAAAATTTAATTTAATTTTTACTTGTCAGATCCAAGGATGAGACATTGGCGGGGACAAGAGATGCTATATTTTCGTTTCTCTGAGAAGATGATGGAGAGCAAAGTGGTGCGAGCCCAGTTATGGTTGTACCTAAAGCCTCTACCACCGACGGAACACTATGACCACCAGGCGGTGACCATCACCGTGCTCAGGGCGCTCAGAAGTTCCAACACAGCGGATACACCAGTGTTCACACCATTAACAACGTTAAAGGTATAATTTTACTTTAGTTACAGCTATTTAGTAGGGGTATTTAGTAGAGTTTTTTTCTTCATTATTAACGATGTAAATACTATTTGCATCATCTCCTTAGACCTTATCAACCCATAAACGAAATATTAAATACCAACCAACTTTCGATTGTTCTAAACAAGTGTCAATAACACAACCTACTTAAGTTCTATAAGATTCTGATTCTGTTCTAATCAATAAACTCAAGATTAAATGTAAGTATTCAGGCATATTAACATAAAGTAATTGAAAAATGTACTGGCAGGGATCCAAAGGAGGGCGATGGCTCCAAATAATTAGATGTTTTATTAGAATTTGTATGACACACTAAAGCGAAAAGTGGGGAACAAGGGAATTTTGGATTGTCTGCGTTCTTTCCACTTTTTGGTGGAACCTCCCTACAATACAATCTACAAAAGCTCAAAGTCAAGTGATTTTAAGCAAAATCATTTGCTTATACTGGTTATAAAAAAATCTTTATTCACGTCGTTAAGTCATTTGTAGATTAAAAGTTTTGTCTCTTTATATTTACTGTCATCTTATTTATTATTAGACTTAATTATTAGTGAATTTGTGCAATATAATTAGGTTTTCCGTTAGTATTGGTCAAACTTACATCAAACGTACCATCAATACTGTTGACTTCTTTTCAACATTATTGTAACAAACTTCAATATCAAAGGATATTGACCACTATGGTTTGCTTATCGTTTCACGGACAATCTCTATAAAACTAGATATAGATTCGCCCCTTCAACTGACGTTTTAGACCAGTCCCTAAATCGTTTGTAAATCTAAGAAGGTATTTAAATTTGTCTTAGATTTCTCTTAAATGCACCAGCTAATCGGATTATAAACATCCTTTCATTAAGTAATTTTCATGTATTATGCAATAAACATAGCACTGTGTAATATTTTAAACAACCTGCAAATGTGTGGATAAAATAATATCATGATTAATTTCATTTATATAAATTTAGGGAATGAATGTTCAGCAAAATAAATGATATTTAAAAAAAAAATCGTTTAGCTTTATAGTTGTTCTTCGAAATAAAGTTAAAAAAAACAGTCTATCTTAATACATTCATTCATTAGAAACAAAGTGAATAAAGAAGAAATAAAAGAGAATTAATTCAGTGTAATATTTGCGATACATATCTTACAGTTAATAAAGTAAAACAAAAATTGTAGTAACATGGGTCATTTCCCTTTGATTGTCTCGCGTGTTCTTAATGCCATGCAGCCCTTATTAACACTATATCTATACTTTTTAAAACGCCTAATATTTTTTGGGAAATGCCGTTTAGCTTGTCAGTTTTCTTTCTTTCTTCTTTTTATTTTTATATCTGATTGTAAATTTAAATTAATTTCATTAAAACAAAATTGTATTTGGCAATTTAATTTTTTTTTTTACTGCTTGGTGTTTGAGTAAAAAAAATAATGTTGCCCGAAAGTACATATTTTTTGAAATTACTTGCCGGTTATTGTACTTCGCTCAAGATGTAGTTGCTTACTATTCTTTCCTACCCTAAAGTTACAGCAAGAATACTTCAGTTCTAGTGTGGGATCTCATTTGACTGTCCCAAATTTATGGAGAAGATTTACCTAGAAGCTTATCCTCTTGAAAAAAAGATACTAGCCCCTAAAAAGAAAGTAACTAAGTCTTTCTTTCTCATTGTAGGAGTGGCTAAGGTAAAACTAGATGAAAGGCTGCATAGGAAAACTAGAACTTTGAAACATATATATGTCGCATACGCATAAACGCATTATACAATTTATTTGATTCCTATAAGTACGAAACTTTCATTAATGCTGAACCCTAATACCAATACTTCTTTATGAAAGATAAATTTACAATTACATTGTTCTATAATGTAACACAGAACAATATTAAAACATTTTATTTACAATGATAATTTGCTAAAAATAAATTAACGCAAATAATTTTTTTTTTTTTAATGCATCTAGATTATTGTAGTGTTTATTTAATAAAAATTAATGACTTTTTGACTTTTGCAGGAAGCAAGACCGAGAGGTAGCCGAGGTAAATGGGTATCGTTAGAAGTAAAAAGGCTAGTCTCAGATTGGTTTAAATTTCCAATGGATAATCAAGGTATAGCAGTGCAGGCGTCCATCCAGGGTAGAGATGATCTCCATCCACAGCATCTTTTAGTCACACCTTCACAAAATGATAGATCATCATCATATTATGTAAGTTACATTTAAAAAAGAACATTTCTTATATAAATTTTATAAATTAAAAGTAATTTTGGCTTAATATTCCCGAGAATATTATTACTTCAAAATTTCTTTACTATCTCGTTCCATGTAAGGAAGCATTTTAAGCTGTCGAAAATTTTTCATATATTGTCTTTTACAAGTCACATTCTAATTATTCACTTCAAAGCACATTTTTCTTTAAAACAATTTTTGAGTTTGCGTGGGAAAATGGAGCATTTTCAAAATGAATAGTTCCCTAACTCTACTAACTACTATAAAGGCGAAAAAAAATCTTGAGTTGTAGAAATAAATCAAAAGTGCTTTTACATATTTTGTGTTTTGTAGGGGAGTGTTTTATGAACATTCGGGTATCAGAGTGCAGAGAACCCAGAGATTGCTTATTGTACTTTTCAGGTGGTACCTCGTATTTGCCTTTTCAGGCTCTGACTTTCTTTCCACATTATATTAATCAATAATTAATTATTTATATTAATTGATTTTATAGTATAGATAAAAACACATTGTTTAATCAAATCTAGAGAGCTTGTATTTTCAAAGGACAGTAACTTTTTACTGCTAAGTTTAATGTTTTTTTCAAAAGTAATCATTGACATGTGGCATTACATGTTTGAATGAAACGCTGTTACATTTTGGCTGCTTAAGCTATTAATAGCTAAAAATAGTCAATGCTCTGAAAAGCAGTAAATAAGTAATAATAAATGCACCAAAGAGATCTCTGTGATTGCAAAATGAAGAACAGTCATAATATTGGAATATTTATTTACTATGTATAAAAAACGACGGTCCAAAGGTAATAGGCAATACCGACCATAAAGCTGTGAGTAACGTCCACCAATAATATTCAACTTTTAAACCACTCTTAAAATTGAATGACCCGTAAACAAGTCCAGTGTCGTGTTCAATGGATATGCAGTTCCCAGAATGCACCCAATGATTTACTCCTTACTCATGCCATACTTTTTGTTATTACCCTTTTTTGTTATTTTTTTTCTTTTTACGGTCTTAAAAAGCCGTAAAAGTTTCGCTTTGCAGACAATAAATGTGTGCGTGAGAAGTGCAGCAATGTAAAAAGAGAATAGTAAAATAAAAATAAAAAAAATACATATAATACATATATGAAAAAAAGGGCTAAGCTGTTAAGCAAAAGCAAATGATGTAATCGGACAGGGTAGGGAATTGGAATGACGAATAATTAAAGAGTTGAGAAGTTGGCGTGATTATGGGAAGAGCGTGCAGACCCACGTGCCCTGCGGCTCGCATGAGCCAGCTACTCGCGCCTTAAACGGTAGTTTTTTCTCTTATATACCTACATACACATACTCTTTATCAAATATCTAACTAGGATGTGATCAACACCTAACAAACGATGAGATAATTGTGCTTTAAAATATAATATAACTATTGTGCTAGTTAATATACTATAACCAATGTATAAGTCTTAGAAAAAATACTTTCAAATATCCATTCATTTATCATTTACACATTTACATTTTTATCCTTTAATACATTTCTTCTGCAACCTCGTCAACAGGTGATAGTTATTCAATCAAAAAGTAGAGACCATAATAAAGTTATACGTTTAATTTCTTGTATTAGAATGTAAAGGGAGCCCTTAATTTTTGACTCAAGTGAATCCTGATTAACCTGCATCTATGGAATTTGAAATATCTGTTTTGTTTTGTTTTTTAATTTTTTGAGAATTATTTATAAAAATTAAAAACCAAGTTTGTAAAATATTTATTTTTAACACATATTTTTATTTCATTGCAGATACCATTTATAGAAGTACACATAGCAGATTCAAGAAAACATCGTACAAAAAGAACGATCAGTTTAAATTGTGCAGAGAATGCCAATGAAACCCGCTGTTGTCGTTATCCATTGACAGTTGATTTTGAAGAATTCGGATGGGATTGGATTATTGCTCCAAAAAAATATGAAGCAAACTATTGTTCTGGCGAATGTCCGTTAGTGTGGTTTCAGAAATACGCACATACCCATGTAGTACAATTGGCCAGCCCGCCGGGGAGTGATGGACCGTGCTGTGCACCGAGGAAAATGTCTTCGATATCTATGCTCTATTTTGACCAGGAGTTCAATATTATATATGGTCTACTACCTGGAATGGTAGTTGATCGATGTGGATGCTCCTAACAGTTTTAGAATTTTTTATTTTTATTAATTTTTTTTTTTAATTCTATCTCTGCGATGGAAGCATTTTTAAAAGAAGTTTTTGTTGTTGTTTTTGATAATTCTCCCATCGCAAGGCACCCTTAAATCAAATTTTACTATGAAGTTACTTAAACTACGTCAACAAAAAAATTGGTCAACAATCAGGTGACAGGTTTTTTTTAAAAAAATAATTTTTTGTTAAACAAAGCTACAACAATAAATACCTCAATAGTTTTAAACTTTATTTTGTAAACAGATTATTAGTTTAATTAATGCATTCATGACCAATAGACAAGTAGTAAAATGCTGTAATTGTACATATTTAAGGCTTCTGTATTGCCAAGATGTGAAAGGTCGGTAATTAGGCGTGAGATGTTGGCTTAGTATTTTGGTTAACCAGCGATACAAAAAAAAAGTCTTATAAAAAATTAAATTTAAAGAAACAACAAAAATCAAAATTTACGTCTTTGCTGAAGTTAATAATAATAAAAAAGAGCAAAGATATAAGTGAGATAAACTTATATTTTCCAAACTATTAATCTGGAAAAATTTTACGTCTAGAAAATATTTGAGTTTAATATTATTATTATTTTTATTTTAAATTGAAATCTTATAGGAACTGATCAAATTTTCAAATTCGAGTCGTGTTTGTTTTAAAAATAAATTAACAAATATTTTATTTTTATTTGTCAAGGCATTGTGATAATCCAAAGTCGTGTAGTTATAGTTAATTTATTCTTCTTTTTTTTAAATTTTTTTTTAGCTAAATGAAATTTTGAACTTTAAAAATAAAAAATTTAAAAAAATAAGAAAAACGTTTAACAAAAAATATTACTTTTCAGAATTTATTTGAATAACTTGTGATTTTTGTACTAATTGATCAAAATAGTGATATTTGTATTTTGATAAGGTTTATATTGAAGTGATATAAGGATTAAAAGTAATAATAATATACAAAAAAAAGTTGTTCAAACATTTATAATTAGTATATTAAAACAAAAAATTAATTAGTGTGATAAAACTTTTTTAAAATACATGATTTCATTATTTTTATTATTTTTTAAAATTTAATTTCGTTGTTTCTTTTTTAGTCTGTCCCTAGAATTTTATAGATTAACATTCTTATATTTTTCTTTTGTTCGTGTTTATATGATTCTGTACGTAAAAAAAGTAACTTTTCATAATTTTTTAAAATGGAACATATTTGCCTTCAAGATGCCTTAAACATAGGATTACTTTAACTTTGTAAACTTAAACAACCATAAGAAAACATAAGGTCACATTTGAAGTTTTTATTTCAGCACACAAGATTTTTTGTAAAAAAAAATAAAATACGATAAATTTGCCTAAAGCTCATTCAAAGAGGAAGAAAAGTGCAAATGTGGGATAGCATTTCCTTTATTATTGTTTTATTGATGTTTAACCATTTCTTGGCAGACAATTCAGTATAACGTTGAAATTAAAAGTATTGGGTGTTGTTGTATGTCTAAAAGTGCCTCATGCTCAATGTATGGTGACGACAGTCTTCATGCAGAGAGGGCATCACGGGAATAACCACTTCTGTCAAACACAAATATGCAAATAGAAAATCGGGGCTAATGACTGTTCTAAAACACTTTACAGATTAGTTTCCGGGCATGTGATCACAGATCTCCAAGCGAAGTCCAATACTTTCCCGCTACCTGACTTAGGTGCAATGCAGACTCTTCTTCTTTCAGTCTCGTTTTAATTAACCTTCAGTCGGTCTGAATCCAACTGAGATAGCTTTTTCCCTGCCAACCACTCGACGTTTCCATTTCCTTGGTTACCACAGTGACTCGGTATTTATTGAAAGTATTGGATAACATTTCCTTATTTAAATGTTATCCAGATTTCAGATAGAATGAACGTTTTTGACTTTATTCTCTTATGTCTATTGCCTCAACTGGCAAATATGACCTTATAGATAACTGGCGTTTGGCACTAATGACCATCAAATCGACAAAAGAAATCTTTGAGTAGACGTTTGAAAGTTGACTAGGATCTAACCCTGCGTTACGCAGTTTGGTTATAAGATTAGATGGAAAAGGATTTCATGGCTGCGGTTCTTTTCAAATGTTTTTTTAGAAATCTTCACAACCCTTCTGCGTCTTTCGAAGTCAAAAACATGGAAGAGAGGGTGCATTTATAAAAGAGATATTATTAAAGAATGGTTTAATCCAGATTTTGAAATAAAGCACTCTTCATTAAACGCAGTGAAAATAAAATTGATGGTGCTATTCCATATTTGTATCTCGATTTCTTGAAAACATTCAAGACAAAAGAACAAGCATCTTACAAAATATTTATTTTGGACAGAAAATAATTGAAGAAGCAACTAACAAATGTAAAATATTACTTTTTATATTAAGAAAATAACCAATTTTTTGTAGTGAATAAAATGCCTGCTAATATGGTATATAGTGGGACATTTGTCTATTTTGTAGATATTTATTTCAGATCTTAATGTAAATTTTTTTAAAAAGATTCTTGTCTTTAATTTTTTTGTGTTTATCAAAAAAGTTATAAAATAACTAACATTTCGTTTGTGTGTGATTTTTTCCAAACAGAGCACCAATCAAAATAGATTTACTTTTGGAAAAATGTCTTAAAAGAAAACAAAATTTAAGTTGAAGATTGGTTCTCAAATTTAAAATACTGAATTAAAATTTAACAAAATGTGCCGTTATTGTTTACAAAAAAAAAAGTTAAATTGAAATAAAAAAATTCTTATAAAACTGAAAATTAAACAATACAAATAAATTGAAGAGAAAAGAGAAAAGACTGTGTGCAACCAGAAGATCTCCTGGGCTAAAACAAATTATGGGGGAAGGGTTGAGAAAGAGCATATGTGATAAACGATACAGTCTCTAAGGTGAACCGAGACAAAAATTAAAAAAAACAAAAAAAAACGGTACCTATTTTACTAATATTAACTAACTGTATAAGAGTGAGTAATTAGAGCGAGCGAGAGAAAGCGAGATTGAGATAAAGTTAAATTAAAAATAGCATATTTTAGTGTTTTTGTTTTTTATTTTTTAAATTGGACAATTTTCAAATCAATCATGTTGAGACACTCTGGCAGTGCCAAAAACAAATGATGAAAATGGATTTAAGAATTAAAAAGTAATTTCTGCACAAAACCAATACATGGCAAATGTATAAGACAGAATTATTTAATTTAAACTAGAAAAACATACACTTATATGAATATACCATATATTTATATAATATATTTATTTATACATCTTATAAATTTATTGTGAATTTAATTATTGTAAAAAAAAATGACAATATCTACTTAACATCATATTTTTAACAAAATTATTGTAAAAAATAAAGGTTACACCTGCTTGAAAAAGCAGTTCAATGTTGGAAATCGTTTTAACGAAAACAATAAAAAATGTAAAATATGTACTAAACTTGTAAATGATTTATGTTTTTATTTAGATATTAATTTTTATTAAAAAAAAAAAGCCATGTATTCTTATGTTTCTTTTTGAACGGTTTGTTTTGTTAATCAAGATTTTACCACAATAATTTTGAGGACCTATTAAAAAGTTTTTTGTCCAACTGTAATATTTTTATTTCTTAAATTTGCTTATATTTCCACAAATAATAACCTAGTTTAAGTATATACTAGCAATATTTATTGACTTCATGATATTTGGGTAGGGAATATTATTTAAACCACCTAGATACAAGGCAAAGTTATATCATGAGTGAACTAGAAGGCTGTATTAATGTACTTTTATAATCTAATATAATTTTCATTAGGTTGAATTAAGCACGTGGAAGCTGGTTTAAAATGAGAGGTAAGTATGCATGCCTTCTGTTAGGTTGACTGCACTATGTATAAGATAGTTATATGTAGTTTTAAATTAAGTAATATAAGTGATTAATCAGATATTCTTTGTGATAAAGGAGAAATAGACAGTTATAAAGTAGGCAAAATCTGAGGATTCATTGAATGTAGAGATACAATCGGAAACAATTTGACACTTGCATAAAAATATCAGTTTTGAGTACAATTCTATCTCAACAGAATTACATGAGTTTCATGTGAGAGGATTCGAGTAATACATTAGAGGTCATTCTCCTAAAAGAAGTTACGGCTCCTGGGCAACAATTGGCCCCCGAATTCCTAAAATAATGCATTTCAATTATAAAAATTAAGAAGGGAGTTTTTTATAATTAACTATCTAGTTTTAAGCTTAAAAAAATTCACTGAAAGGGCGCAAACTTAAGTTTAAACCCTCCTTAAAGTCCAATTTTCCCAATTGAAAAAAGTTTTTGCAACCAGAAGTGCATTTGTTTATTTTTTTAATCCAAGGTGAAAAATTAAAGAAAAGAAATAAAATAAACTCATCGATCATTAACATAAAATCATAAAGAAGAATCTTCAGCTTGCCAAACATTTTCAAACATGAAGTGCTTTTAATAGAACTTTATTTTTGGCCGACCTCTTTTACTAAGCAAACCAGCCATTTAAAACATAGAAGAACTTAAATTAAGTCATAAATAATTATTTAAAAGAATGACGTACAGAAGTAAGTAAAAAATAAGATTTTGTAAATTGTAATTAGATGACAGAGCAAAAAAGAAATTTATTTTGCAAGAGTAACCATTAAGTGCTGCTTCCATCCGGATATATTTCAAACTTCAAACAAGCCCTACCATTTTAAATGTTTATATGTCAAGAAAAATGTAATAAAAAATAAATATATCTTCACAAATTAACAGTATTTGAGCATAATAACTGAAACTTTAAATAATCTATCTGAATTATATTTGAGGTAAGAAGAAATGAATTCGTTACTGGAGCTAAATAACAATATAATTGGATAGAGGGCTATCTATATCTAGGGTTAATTATGTACGGCAAATTAATGTGGAAGCTGTAATTGTAAAGAAAATAAAGTCGTCGAACATTGTAGATCTGTTTTACTACAGACATTTTCTATAGAATTAGACTTACTATTACCGGTCCATATTAAATATTTTAATAATCTACATAATATGGTTAATTCGCTATACGTCAAGATCTCCCCCCTAATATTTAATTTATTTATATATAGACTAAAACGTTTTATTGTTATATCTGTACTTAAACACTGTTATTTATTCAATTTGTACAAATTGTCACTGTATTATATTGCTTTAATGAATGAATTGTTGAACTTTAAAATAATTTGTTCCCAAACCGCTTAATGTAATGTTGTTGCACAGTATATTTGATAAACTGATTTATGAATAGAGGTTTTTACTTTAAAACCCAGGAATTGATGTTCGTAATGTTAAGGGAAGATTAAAGCATAACTCATTTTATTATTTTTAAAATGGTAACAATAAATATCATGGCAATAATGACGGATTAAGCCAGGTTAGATATCTGGTCAGGCAGAGTAAATTTCAACAGTTAATTGCGCTACTATGATCATTAGACAGAGAATAAATAGTTAATTTCAGAGTTGTAATTTTAGGCTGCTCTACAAGCCATTAGTTCCCACCCAAATTTTTTTTTAGAATGGTGTATAAAAAGTGACTACTGAATGGTGACCAAAACAAGAATTTTATTACTTGGCTTTTAGATTAACAGGGCAAAGAGTCGACAGAACGTTTCGTTGAAACATAAGATATCTCAAGATTTAGCGAGCATAACGTCGTAGGAATAGTGGAAGCGAAGCACTAATCAGGTGGTAAAGTTCACAGAATGATGTTAATTACTTCAAGTGGTGTATCGTTTAATTAATGCCTAGAATCAGAAAGAAGCAAGGGATACATTTGGCATAAGATAGCTTCTATAACTTTTTCAGGAAGTGAGAAAGCTGAAAGTAGCAGTTCGTAACAGTAGAGATCGTATGTGGTTAACAGCACGGTTGTTCTTAAAAGAGCGACTCTCTAGTATTACGTAGGCGTCTTCTTCCAGGTTCCAGAGGCTAATTAAATCGACAATTATAGATGCACATCAGTTTTTTTTTTTTGCTTCTTGTCTGTGCAGATTAGCCAGAGATGTAATTAATGTATTATTTATTATGAGTTCTATTGCTATTTTTGATTTAGTTACGCTTATACGCACATCAGTTACATTGGTAACGGTTAAAAACAATCCTTTGGTTTAGTTCCAATGTTTCTTATGCTTCGAACCGAATGGAATATTCCAGCAACCCTTGCGATTATGAAATAGAAGAGCAAATGAAAGAGAAAACCATTGAAAGAGTCATGACTTACTAACTATTTACAATTAAGTGAGGAAGGAAACCCTGTCCATTGGCTGGCTTTAATGGATTAATTTCTGTTGTTAAAAGTTTAATGTCCAAACAAGGTCAAACTAGGAACTAAAAACCGTTTGGGAAACACTATCTATCAATAGCTGACAGTTCTCTGATCTTTACATGCACTACAACTAGTTAGTGAGCTCTTTGGAGGACAAACTGAGCACTAAGACTTTGAAGAAATGCGCTCTAAAATGGACTGACGTCTCTTCTTAATTAAAACAACAAATATAATGATTACTATTATTATAAATGATGATAGTAAAGATTTAGAATATTTAAGACTTCCTCGCCTCTGACGTCTATTTCTATTACTTTTTAGAAAGTTCAACTGATTCATTAAAGCAACAGTTTAATTTGTTAAGATTTTTTTTTTTACCCAAAAGTTATCCAACATCTTATTATAAATCCAAAGCGTATAAAATTCCGAGAGGGTTATTGAAGAATTCCTTAAAATCGATGTTACTTTTTCTGCCTCTTCTGACTGATATACTCTGGGATTAGCAAAAATATCTTCATGAAGAAGGTCCTCAAGCAAATCTTCGGCATCACTAGCAAACTTATTCTGCTTGCACCCCGTACGGTCTTCGAATCTAAACCCAGAGCCCACTGGGCTCTTCTGATGCAAGATAATGCTACTTCTTGATGCTATTATTAGGCTATTTTTATTACATTCCCTCTTAAACTGGAGTTTTTTTTCAGATAGGCCAAATATCGTTCAGACTTTTAGCAAATTTCCTTTACTCCCCCCTCCCAGATGGGAAGTAGTACAATCGCGGTAACCCTTAACCTGGAGACAAGAAGCAACTCTTTCAGGATACCGTTCATTGGAAAGGAAGCTCTACGGGTAAAAGAACTCATTCTGTTCGTGTAACTCGGGAAAAAGAAGTACTCATCAGTGATAACAAACTGTCAAGGCGTGCTGATTAAGAGCGAACTTCAGCTCCATGATTTGGACCTAGTAATAGATGATTTCAAGCAAAAACTCTGTAATGCAAAGAAAGCAATCAGGTCAGAAATCTGTCAGAGCTTGTGCCCTCCTTATATTTGGTTTTGCTGAATTGATTTAGTAAAACATTCAAATATTTGGACAAACTTTAATAACAAATAGGTTGAAGTTTTTTACCCTTGTACACTTTTTATACGTACTATATATATTTAAATATATAAGAAATAAAAGAAATAATTCCAACTTATTATTAAAGTTTGCCCAAATATAGCTGAAAGCTTTACTAAATCAATCCAACAAAACCAATACTTCTTGTTATCTTATCACCTTGAAACACATTTCATTGTGAGCCTAAATGAATCTTTAATCAACCCTTGAAACACTCCAAGGAACAACCCTCACGTAATCTGGAAGAAGGAAGTATTGATGCTGTCACTTCTGTGACTTAAGAAGATATGTATATGATTGACTAGTACCAAGTTAGTTATCAATACTACCTTAGTTTAATTATCCAATGTATTCACATATTTCTAGTGTTCTTTGAATATTCTCGACATATTAGTATCAGTTTGGATTTGTCCTGCAATTGTATCTCTAAAAGGCGAATTAATTTATCAGGCAAACTATTACTGCAAATAAGGGGCAAATTATGCATGAATGTGGAAAATAAATTATTTTAGTTAAGAAATTGTGGCATTTATGAGTAAATATGTATTAAATACAAATGAACGAGATTTATATTTCATTTTAATGCTTTAATAAAAGGTAGTTTGAAGAGTAAAAGTTTGTTAAATGACCAGAATTGATTGATGATTTTAATTAAGATGAAAGAGAGTTGTTTTAAAGTGCAACAACCGCCATCTAAACAACAACAGACGTTTAAAACATTCTCATTAGAAATGGTAATGGCCAGTTTTTACTTTTTAAAAACTGGTTTCTATACAATCACACCAATATTCATAAATATAGAAGAGAAAAAAAATATTTAAAAAAGTAGGTTGTTCTTATTGGCCAAACCGCCAGGCTGTCTGCAAATTTTAGCAGTTATTCTCCTTCTTTTATTCATCTTAATTATACCTTCCGAAATAATTGTAGCTTCACTTTAATGACTTTTCTTCAACTTGAGTATTTACCTTGTCTTATTTTATTAATTTTTATCATTTCTTTTTGAATTTCCTACTAATTAATTAATTTAAATGTATAATTAAATATTTAAGAACAGTAAACTTAATAATTACTCGTAAACTATCTCAGTGATAATGCAGTGGACTCGCATGCGGATTTGACTTCATCCAATGATGCCCATATATATTTCCTCTGGTTCGGAGCCTCTAACAACACCTATACGGTGAGGGTCAGATTTGCCTGTAACGAGAAATACAAACAGTGAAGAGCCTCTTAACCTCAGTTGTTGATGCGCCTTATTTTAAAATAAAGTTTTACTGTTACTAACCAAATTATTAAGTTAATTATTATTATTAAGTTCTGAAGGGGAAAAAGAATGAAGATTTTCATATTACACAGAAACAACAGAAAAATCTGTAGTTTCTGGGCTATGAGAATATGAAAGTGAGTAAGTGCGAGGTCATCAAAGTTAGAATTGGATAAAAAAGTTCAATTGAAATATCAAAATACTATGCCTACGTGATCAGGCAGCCTTTTGGTCCTTCAACCGTTCAAGTTCGTGGAGGATTACTGTAAGCCTCCTATTAAACACACTTTAAAAACAAGTCTTATAATATCACATATTGGGGGTTAAGACGAGGTTTGCCATTTCATTAAGCCACTTAGATTGGCTACAGTCTTTCAGGCGGGGCTAGTCGCTAAATAACAGAGGTGCCGAGATCTTAAGACGAGGAATTTATTAATTCCAGGGTCCTCATCTTTTCGAATAGCCAAGCCGCCCAGCAAGACCGAAACTTGACAGTGTGATGATTGATAGGAAAAGTCTGCTGGGAATGCGGAACTGGAGGTCAATCGCACAGAATCCGTGTCCTGGGAAATCGTTGCTCAAGGAGGACAAGTAATCGCGTAAGGTTGGAGAACCAGGAAGAAGAATTGTACGTATATCAATGCAAGCGCTGTTCTTCTGAATATAGCAGTGAGAATCATTGGTGAAAACACTATACAGCTCACATTATGAACGAATCCAAGAAAATAGTTTAGTACCCTCAGCTTAATCTGTAAACATTTTTAAGAGATTTAGAAAGAACTGTAAAGAAAACATTAAAATAATTTGACGTTAATTCATAAAAACTAAAAAAGTGGATGAAACCAGTTCTGCAATATACATGAATATCAAATTGAATCAATAAATGAGGTAGCAATAAAAAAAAAAATACTATTAATTAGAAAGCAAGACTGTCACTTTATGATGGAAAGCCAGTTGATTCAGTGTTCAGGTTAGTAGGCTAATAAACTGGTTCTGTTTATAAACGCCTCATACATAGGTGTACTGTATTATATACAAATTTAATAAAAAATTATGTATTTCATGGTTATAAAAAAAAAGAAGTAGAAGCAAACCAATTTATAGCAGTAAGATTTTTTAGAGCCGTAATTTGATCTTCGTAGATAACCCCCGAGAAGACATGTTCTTTGGCTATTTAACGCCCCTGGAGGTCTGAAAAATGCAGCTCGTATCAATAATGCTTAAAGATCTGTATAGACTTCATTGAGGTACCAGGCTTGGCACTTAATTGTAAACGCCAACTAATTAGGCATTTTTGAAGTTCTTTCTTATACTTTTTGCGTCTTACAATGAGTGTTCCTTTATAAAATGAATCTACGACATTCTTCTCGTTTTTAAAAGTAAAATGTTTATAATCTTCGATACATCTGTAATTTTGAATTAAGTAGGTGCACTCCGGTAGTCAGATTCCCCAAATTCTCAAAACCTATTAGCATGTTGAAGTGGCGATTTTACAGAGACAAATTAATTTCGGCTGTTCAGCAAAACTCAAATGGTGCCTATCATTGAGGTCAGAGAAAAGAGGTAACAAAAATTCTTCAAATAGAAAGACTCTAACATTCATATCTAATAAATGTATCATTGTACATAGAATTAAATGGCTGAATAATATAAAATTGTAAGAGTAGAAAAAAAAAACAACCCTGCATTGTACACAGAATTAAGAAAGATGAGGTGGAAATACCTGTTGAATCTAAGTATAGAGTTCCCTTTCTTATTACCTTGTGCCCTAGATCGGGTGCGCCGGGCCCGTGAATGTACAGAGAGGGAGTTACGAGTGAGTACCTTAACCTGGCGACCCTTGTCTCCTTGTACGTCCCAATCACCCACTTTCATCCACTTACTACACCCTAGCCGACTCTACCTACAACCTCCTCCACTCAGTAGGAAAGGTTTGTTTTACTAGCTCTGTGACGGTGAAACGTGTTAACAGTTTACTGGAACGTATGCGAAAGATACGTCTATCTTTTTCTCCAATCCTCATTAATCCGTATTTAGATTCATTTTGAATCAATTAAATTATTAACGTCATAATGATTGTTAATTATTTAGCAACAAAGAATGAATTAAAACATCTTTACTTATCACACAATTCTACGTTATAAGAATTATTTAACAATTACTGAAATAAATACTGAAGTGTTCAAATATAATATAAGTTTGGTATCTTAGTTTCGTTATTCAGTATTCTGACCTTGTGCAGCTTCTGTAATTTGTTGGTTCTGTCGAAAGGTAGGAAGTCCTAATTGTGTCCTTAAGCTTTCTATGATTTGTTCACATGATTCTCTCGAGGCGTTGCGCAGACACAAAGGATTTATATTTTTCAAATGAATCCAATAGTGCTCAACGTTCCCAAGATCAGATTGTTGTATCCCAACACTGTTACCTTCCTTTCTCCGTAACGTGTAACAGGTGGGTGGTAATGAAAAGGTATTAAAACAGGTTATGATTTTGTTGAAAACAGTGTATTTAAAATTTTAATATCTGAAGGTTTCACATTGGAATCACTGTTGGTATTTACATAAACAATAAATTTTGTTAATTAGTTATTAATTATTATAATTGTATTATTAACAAATACAATTTTAAATTACAAATTAGCACCATTTTTTAAATTAGGTAATTTAATAAAAACTTAAACTTACCATAAATAAACTTCTGAATGGTAAGTTTTATTTGTTTTATTTTTAGTGAAGAATATTTAATGTGAACAAGATTTTCTGAAAACCACGACGTATAGTAGTTTGTAAGTACTTTCAACTTCGTTCTTACTTCTTGAAAGAATATGGATTAGGCTTTATTTGTTATATGTGGATTTTTTTTTAAATGAGTTATCATGTTGAGATGAATAATTTTTTTTTTTTTTACGTTTATTTATTCATCAAAAAGCATACATAATTCAATTACAATGCCGCAACAAACCCATGGTCATAAGACCGTCAGGCGAGTTCCATACAAAAAATAATCAAATAATTATCACAGATAGGTTAAATATTGATGAGATGAATATTTTAATTCTAGGTTTCATTTTCTGAGGAAATACGTGGGAGAAACTAATCTCGTAACTGGGGTATCACATAAACAAAGTTTTTTTTGCTGGAAATAGTCGAAAGAAAATTATTTACTCTTGAAATAGAAAACAAAATGAGAATTTAATAAGAGATGAGTATACTTATAAGAAAGGTGAAAATCAAACGTCTTTTTTTCTTCTATTATAAGAAAAACTGCATTAGTGCAAAGTGTCGAATTTTTTTTTAAATAAATTAAGATTCAGATAATAACTTATTCTTCTTTTATGCAATTTCTTTTGTGCCTCACTTGAAGTGTTAACAGCTTTGCACAATACAATTATCTCACTGCTTTGTTGCTTTGAAACTTGACGCTAAATTTCTTGAGACAGCCTTACACAAAAACCTCTGTGACAGTGTGATATCCGGGCAGTATGAGGAATATATTAGTTCTCATTTATTCTCAGTTTAATTTTTCAGTAGTGTCAAGTGTTGCTTACACAGTATGTGGGCAAGTATAGTCCCATTGTAATAGCATCTCTACTGCAAAACAGATCATTTTCAAGCCCTTATGACCCTTATTCTACTGAAAGAGTGAAAGTGTAAATGGTGATTTGAAGAAACAGTTTACATGCGAAGTGCTAGAGAATTTAACTTTGAATAAAATATGTTTACTGATATTGCAACGCCATGTAGCATGTTAAGATCTGAGAAGTTCCATCTTGCAAGAACACGCCTAGCCCTGGATCTTGTAAAGAGCACGATTCTGTATCTACCTAAATTTTCCTGTTTTCTCATAGATGCAAAGAGATTTTGTGATTACAGTGTCATTGGGCAACGGATCTGCCTGTTGTTATAATAATAATAGATTGATATAGAAAAGAAAGTGAAATTTTAATAAGTACCAATTCTGTTTGGATAGACATTAGTTCTATTTGTGAATTCGTAAGCGAAAATTTGATAAGTAATTGATTGCTCTTGTATCCGTCACTTATGTTTCTGAATACTAATGGTTTTAGAACAAAAAGAGAATACAACGGAACATGTGCGAAGTGCTTGAAATTTTAATTTTGAATAAAATATTTAAATTGCCTAAATCTGAAGCTGAAATTTGAATATAAAGTCTTTCAATCGGACTGCAATATTAAATGTTTAATTTAAATAGGTGAAAAAAAACTGAATTGCAAAAAAGAATAAAGCCGAGCGAGAAGATCTCTTCCATTATTATTAACTAGTGTTTAAATATATATTAGTAGGTAAGTGTAATAGAAATTGGTTTCATTGTTTCTCAATGTGTGTGGTATTTATGTAATAAATAAATTGGAGATTAATTAATACACTCTGTGTAAGATTATAGTAGTAATAGTGGGCAAGTTTTAGTTTATTAGTGCACCAGAATGTAATTGATGATATCTGTGGGACCAACGAGCAGTTAAATCACAATCCTCTTTCCTCCAGATATGATTTCCTCCTCTATATAGAATATTAATTGACTCTCTTAATTACAATACTTTTTCTATATATTCTTTTTAGTTCGTATTTTGACACATATAAATATTTGTATTTACATTTTATTTATATTAAACATGTATTAATAATAAATAATAAATTATTCTTACTGCACCTTGACTAAGCCATCTATTTATATTATGCAATGTACTTTATCAGGTTCGTTTGTCTGAGCCATTTCTTTGAAGATATACCCTGTACCTCATTTGCAGAGTTTCCATGAGGATGTGGAGAAACAGCCTCCTATCACGGAACGCGAATAGATTTCAGGCATAAAATGTAAAAAAATCGAAATTGCTTTGACTGATATTCATTAGATTACTTAATACGCTAAATTCTTGTGTATTAAACGACTTTATTAACCCAAATAATACAAATAAAAATTAGATTTTGTTCTTAAACGTTCTGTTATCAGTGAATAAGTTCAATGCGAGGAGAGGAGCAATTACTCCAAGTATGTATAATAAAAGTAAATAAACGTTTTGCAGGTTCCAATATTCAATTTAATCAAAATAAGTATAATAACCGATTCTGTTGAATTGATTCTTGTTGAACTGATTCTTGATTCTTGTTTTTTGGAACAAAAGCAATTATGTGATTTTATAAAAAGTGTATAAATTAAAATCTAGTATACTACTTGATGTATTTACTGCTTTAAAAGAAGTTGTAAGTGACTTCAATATTTAAGTACATCTTTAAAAATTACACCGCCAGATCATGTTACACAAATCTTGTGTAAATGATTAGAACATAAATTTAGTTGCAACTTCAAAGCATCAAAATCAAATGACTAAAACAGTTAAGTTCCACCGCATTCGGTCACACTGCCTGTTGAAGTTCAGGACTTGTTTGAACAGGCGTATGCCTCATAATTTGAAAGATTGGCCCAAATTATTATCACTTTAAGTTTTGTTTCTTTTCTCCCTTGCATTAATACAAACAAAACGACCTATGTTTGGATCAATACTTGTGATGAAGAATCCTTTACAACTTTAGGAAATTACGGATACATCCAAAAAAAAAACATGATTGTGGTTGACGGCTGGTGTCATCCGCTGTAAATCTCTTGTAGCCGATGAAACCATTAACAGCAGAGAGCTGTTGTAAAGAAATATGGCGAAACGCACCGGAATTGATGCCATCAGGTATTTTGTTGAACAGAGCCTTCATCATTTAGAGCATGCTAACAAGGCTGTTCTTAATATGGATAAGAAAATTTTTACAGTGATGGAATAAATCTATTTGTTTCTTGTTGACAAATGTTTTTACTGATAGAAAGGTTTATTTTACTTATTTGTGGCATTGTGCCATTGTCTTCAAGTATTAATATTATGCTTCATCACATTATGGTTTAATTGCTGATTATTACGATATATCATGTTTATGACATGAATGTAAAGGTTATTATACTTATTTTGATTAAATTGAATATTGGAACCTGCAAAACGTTTATTTACTTTTATTATACATACTTGGAGAGACTAGTAATTGCTCCTCTCCTCGCATTGAACTTATTCACTGATAACAGAACGTTTAAGAACAAAATCTAATTTTTATTTGTATTATTTGGGTTAATAAAGTCGTGCAAGTGTTTTATTAATAATTAAAAGTAATATTTTGATCAAAATCTAAGCCTCGATTTTAATATTTTGATTTAAACTACAAATAAAGCAAATGCCTTCATAAATATTATTCTGTGAATATAATAGTTGCTAGGAGATAATATTCGCTAAAATCATTCACCATAGTAAGAATATCTAAATGCTTAACTGTGTGGAATTAAAGCCGTGCTTTGAATTGCTTTACCACACAGTCAACGCTTCTACCCCTTCCTTCTTCGGCTTCTCTAATTCCTCGTGTATTTCTTGTTTTGTGTGTTTTATAGTTTGTTTAATATCGTCACTACAACTATAGTTTTGTGATTTGTTTAATATATTAGTAACTTTTTATTGGAGTAAAAGAATTCTACTTTAAGAATGACTTTGAATGGTGAAAGATCTATTATTGGTTATAAACCAGATGATATATAAATTTTTATACTTTATATCTCTGCAAAATTTGCAACTTCATTCAATTAAAAGTGGATTCGGAAGCTTTACTCTCAATCACTGGCAACACACTTTCAGTTTTAAGAGTTTTGGTCAATCAGAACAACCCGGTCCTCTTCAACAATTTATGTTTTAAATTACGGAAACTGATTATAAAGCGAAATTAGACAAAGCTTAAAGACTTTTCGAGAAAAATATGATAAATTTAAAATCTATTCTGTGAATTGAATTGCTGGTTAATTAGATATTCACAATTTTTTGTAATTGTTAACGAAGTTGTAAATCGTGCTGTAGGGATGCTTTAGAGGGGTAACGCTAATAGTTCATCAAAAATAAGTTTGTTCTTATCTTTTTTTCAAATCTGGATATCATATCTGGAGTCCAGAGGATGTCATATTCTGAAACGTTTTCATCCCTTGGATATACTCGTAAGTACAAAGAATACTTAGCGCCGCTTTTCGGGAGCTTCAAGGCCTCTTTCTCTCTAGAATGGGTACCGAAACATTCTGTCTTCAGGGATTATTGAAGTGTAAACAGTGGAACGGTTTTATGACAAGGAGTTTATTCACGGGTCTAGAACTTGTTGTAGGAGGAACTAAGGGCTTCGAGTGAACATATCTCAAGCAATACTTTGGGTTGAGTTCAAAAAGAATCTAGTGATCGAAATCACCTAGGAAGAATCTTAAACTAAACGGGAGTCAGACTTCTTTACAGACTGACAGGTACCATCGTTGCAGTATGGGATCGAATAGCCTAGAGCATTGATTCCCAAAGTGTGCGCCGCGGCTCCCCGGAGCGAAATATTCAATTAAACAATTCGGCAATTTGGTAGCATGGAACTTTCTGATTTTTGGAAATCAGTAAAATAGGAATATCCACTGGTTAGTTGTAAAGCTCTACGAATATTAGTTCCATTTGCAACATCCTATTAGTGCGAAGCTGGGTTTTCGCCGGTCGCGGTAATAAAAAGTAAATATCGCTCGAAAATTAACGTTGGACAAGAAATGAGGGTAGCCATATCCAATTTTATTCCGAGATTTGAGAAGTTGTGTAGTGAACATCAAGCCCATCCATCCCATTAATAATTTTAATAATGTTAATCATCAATGGACGTTCAATAAACTGTTAATTTAAAATTCGTGTTTAATTTATTTTCCAACTAACCTAACCACATGGTGGTTGTCCCGTCTCGATATGGATATTACCGAAACAGGTGAAATTAGATATATTATCTCAAGGAAAATAATAAGTATCTGTTTTTAATTTTTCGCTGTTAAATAGGTAATCGCTTTTGAGAAGGAAAGCTTTCCAATTTTTCAAGAAAGTCAAAAATTTAGAAAAAATCATGCATTAAGGGCGCCGCGGAAAAAATCCGATTATTTAGGGAACCGCAAACCGAAAAAGATTGGGAACCTCTGGCCTAGAGAGAAGTTTATATAAGAAAAAGAATGTTAAGTCCAATCACATTCTGCTCTGCAGCACTTCCGCTAAGTTGCGTTATAAGATCTTTTGACTTCTTGGTAACCACGAGAGATCAGATGGTAAACATTAAAAACTGGGAAAAATTTTACTGATGTAAACAAGAAAGGGGAGTTTTTTTCTTCACTTTTTGGATACTCGAGAGAATTGGACAATAGGCCGTCATTTAGAGTATGGTATGTTTTAGACATGCTCTTGGTTTCAATATAATCTAATCTACTTCTCTGGGACAGATGCCGGACTTACATTTTGTGCTACAGAGGGGGAGGAAAAGTTGTCAGAATTAATTGAGGAGGAGTTTAATTGGCCTAATATGATTTTGAAGTTCACCCTCTGAACGGAAGAACCCCGTATTAAAGTGTTATAGAGAGCTCCAAAAAGATTGAAATAAATATCTGGAAAAAGTTGAATGGGTGGATTATAGAGATTGTATAAAGTTGTGCGATGAGTGAAGCATTTTGTAATTACATGAATTAAAATGGCGATGTTTACTTTTTCTTTTTTGCCAAGTGTTGGAAGATGGTGAACACTAAAGCTCGAAAGATTTACGAGGGTCGTTTGAAAAGTCCGTGCAAAAATAAAAACTACTTAATTTTTTGGGGTAAACCTTTTTTATTTTTCAACATAGTCTCCTTTTAGGGTTATACACTTCGTCCAACGCTGCTCAAGTTTGTTGATCCCTTCCGAATAATAGGATTTGTCCAAGTCTGAAAAATAGCCATTCGTTTCTGCAATCACCTCCTCGTTTGAATAAAATCTTTTTCCCGCCAGCCATTTCTTCATATTGGGGAACAAATAGTAGTCCGAGGGAGCCAAGTCTGGAGAATAGGGGGGATGTGAAACGAGTTGGAACCCTATTTCCATTAATTTTGCGACCACAACTGCTGAGGTATGAGCTGTTGCGTTGTCGTGATGGAAAAGGACTTTTTTGTGGGCCAATCGTGGGCGTTTATCTTGCAGCTCGGTTTTCAAACTGTCCAATAACGATGAATAATATGCACCTGTAATAGTTTTACCCTTTTCCAGATAGTCGATGAGGATTATTCCTTGCGAATCCCAAAAGACAGTCGCCATAATCTTTCCGGCCGAAGGAACGGTCTTCGCCTATTTTGGCGCAGATTCCCCCTTGGTAACCCATTGTTTAGATTGTTCTTTGGTCTCAGGAGTGTAGTGATGTATCCATGTTTCATCCACAGTGACGAAACGACGCTTAAAGTCCTGCGGATTCTTCTGGAACAGCTGCAATCGTCCTTGCAACACTTCACACGATTTCGTTTTTGGTCAAGCGTGAGCAATCGCGGCACCCATCTTGCGGATAGCTTTGGTGTGCCCATATGGCCACTCCGAAAATTTTGAAACCATTTATAAACTGTTCTAATCGAAGGTGCAGAGTCACCATAATGTTTATCAAGCTTCTCTTTAGTCTCCTGAGGCGTTTTGCCTTTCATAAAGTAGTGTTTAATCAACACACGAAATTCTTTTTCGTCCATTTTTTGAAAATCACTCGACTTCCTCGATTCAAACGAATGCCAAACACAAAGAAATAGACCGATCTGGCTGAAACTTGGCGTGTGTTCTTTCAAGAGATGCTACTAACTAAACATAACCTCGATACGCGCCAGTAGTGCTATCTCTCTGACTTAGCACGGAGTTTTCAAACGACCCTCGTACATCTTTTTCAAGAAAAGGGAGGCATTATAACAGCTGGATAGAGAACTTAACCTTATTACGTTGCATATTTGCTGATTGATAATTTCTTTACTTTAAAGCTAAGTGCTAGAAGTTATGCGAAATGCAGGCAAATAGTTATGAAAAGTACGAATATAACTTTAAATGGACAAGAATCTTTAGTTTATCGCAAACTCTGATTTACAGACCATCACAATAATCGAATTCTTTTATTTCATAACTTTATTATTTGTCTACCAAATTTAAATCTATCAAGTGCTTAACTTAGCAATATTTTCATTTTTTTTTAGTATAAAATGAAAAAAAAAAACAAACTGTGGAAAAGAAAGTGTAACTTAGCAAAGTAAGTGGCTGTACGTTTAAACAGATTCTTCTAGATAAAAGATACAAGAGTTTTTCGTGGTACTGCAGAGACGGAAGTTTCTTCTTTAGACAAGAAGAAGAACTTGTTAGAAATGAAGAGAAAGCTAGTGGGCGATAGGGGGAGGTAGTTAGATTGGGGTTGATGGCACGTGGGTATGGATACGGTGGGGTTGGAGCATGCGCGCAGCCATATCTTTGACAGCGGTTCTCCTGGCGCGACCAGTGTGTCCCCGCGCGACCAAACGCTAAGATGAGACGGACCGCGTTTCCGAGGTAGCGACATACCCCGTTCTCGCAGTATGTCCCTGTGGTCAGCTACTGGCTGCCTGGCTGCCCTCTTCGTCCTGGCGGCTGCGGCTCGGCATAGACATCCTCATTATCCGACCACCACTATATCAGGTCAGTCATCAACTTCTTCCTTAATCTTAATTTTTTTTTTTGAAAAAATAATTTCCAGAAAATATTTGAGCGAGGAAAAAAGAAAGACAACCAGAAGATTACCTTCCCAAGACACTCCTGCATGCTAAGAAATAAGTCCCATACAGTACTGATTGTCCCTAACAATTCTTTATTAAAAAATTAAGTTACGGAAGTGGTAAACATAAGTAATGTTCAACAACTCTTGTATTAAAAAATGCTGAAGCTTTCTGATCTGATAAAGGTAAAAGTGGTTAGGAAAGAAATAAACTTTTTTCATAAATAAATAAATGAAAAATTTATTTTCTTTATAAATAAACCGCGGTTTTATAAATTTATAAGTATTTTAAAAAAAATACTTATTTAATAAAGTAAATTATTCAATGGTTTAAAGACCACTCTGCTTTTAGAGCGTTGAAATTCCTTGTAATATGATTCCCGTTAATCTGAAAGTGAGGATTAATTAATATGGGCAACACTGAAATTAATTTAAAATTGATAAAACATTAACCAATTATACCAACATAATAAAAATAAATTACAAAAGCAAATACAGTGGAAGAAGCCTGAGTACACGCGATAGTTAGTTTGGTATTAAACAAAACATTAGATTTAGGCCCAAACTCCCCGCATTGCGTCTTTTATATCTGCCAAACCAGGGCCAAAACTTCTAAGGGTGTGAGAAGAAATGGTTGAGCGGGGATATTTGCACGTGGAAACCACGTGCAGTCTCGCTTAACAAATACACAATTGGTTCTTATCTCTACCATATTCCTATTCAGTGCTAGAGCTCTCTGGCCAAATAAACCACCTAATCTCTTACAAATTCTAAGCTAATAATTGTTTTTTTTAACTCCATTTCTCTCTGTAATTTGACGAGCAATTGAGTAAGCTGGTGAACGATTAGTGGCGACAAATCATATAAATGTATTAAAAGCAGCAATCAATAGATTTTATTAAATAAACACGTTCGGTTTGAATGTGATAAACTCATTACAAGAAGTCTCCCGTTAAATGTGTACCAGAAAGGTGCCCAATTAAAAGTTAACGTTTAAAAATTAAAAATAAATTAAATTGAATTATAAAATTATTAATTTTTTCTCAATAATTAATAATAATAATTAATTGGAGCAGTTCTTAAATAAGGGATAATTAAAAGCTAGACACTAAAAATTCAACTTTGAATTGCATAATCTTACAAATGATTGAAATAGGGATTTTCTCGAGAAAAAAAAATTGGAAAACGCTTTCCATACTAATCATGGAAAACAAGACAAAAATATGTATTACAAAATGGTGTAATAATTACAACTTTCCGGGCCATTATCATCCTGCACGATAAATGAACGGGCGGTATCAAATCTAAAACTATAAAAGAATGCAAAACGTACAGAAACGGCAAAATGATTTTGAAATTATTTAAATCATTAACTTGTCCCTAAGAAAAATAATTGAGCAATATTTAATATATAGACAAAGTTAAAACAGATTATCAGATGAGAAAGTATAATTTTACTTTTTCCCTTACAACCAGCGTCAAGGATTTAGATAAATTTGGCCGGGATATTCAAGATAAAGAGCGATTATCCAGAATAATTGAGGTACTTAATTAAAATATAAATTTCAGTAAATATCTTACGGGTCTTAAAAAGAAAAAATATAGAGAAAATGATTTTTGAAACGTCGTCATCTTAAAGACTAATGAAGAAAATATCAATCAATAAATATTTAAAATTAAAAGAACATCTGAACTAAATTAAATTCACATTAATTTCTGTTTGCAAAATAAGTTATGACGAGCTAAATTTTATCACCAACTATTCCACTAAATAGATAATATTTAATAAAACAATTTATTTTTGAGATTCAAGGATAGATAAGCTTTTAGGTGATGATTTACTGAATCCTATCGAAATAATAAAATTTGAGAATAAATTTAATTTTCTATAAAAAAAAAGACAAATATTTGTTAGAAAAAAGAAAAGGACTTCAGTTGAGAATTGAGCACAATTTTAGTTTCAGCAATTTGCAGTTTAATTGTAATTCCTGCAATTTTATTCTTATAAATTGCAAGTTATTTACATTTTTACTCTTGGAACTGTTTAACCGAGAGAGAGGAGAGCAGCTATTTTTGAAGGGTAGCTCAAAATCAAGGAACCCTCTAAATCAGTACTTGGAAGGTTAACATTGGTGTTAAATAAAAAGAAGTAACAAGTAACAGTACCATGTTTTAAGAAAATGATTGGTTTATTTTGGAGAAGACCTTAAAAATTGGAAAGAATTCTTTACGGACAATACGCCTCTCTTTAAGTTTAACTGACTTAGTGAAAACATTTGCATCGAATTTGCTAGAAGTAGTAATATTCTGTGGAGAAACCATTTTGAACAAATCCAATACATCTTATTAGTGATGACTGCTTAAAATTCATTTCACTATACTATTTTAAATCTAGCTATCATAAGTAATTAGTAGGTAAATTTAAATGATTATCTTAAATTAACTTAGAATGATGCAGTTATCTTAAAAGATACTACTGTAGTTATCTGACGAGTAACTTGTCCGCCCTGCACGGTCCGAAATGTAGGGAAAACAACTATTTGATTTAAGAAGTATGGAACTTAAAAACAAAAAAACTGTAAGTTAATATATTTGTTTGAGTCAAAAAAACTGGAGAAATTTGTGTAATAAATGAAGTTTAAATTAGTGACAATAACTGCAAGTGAATAATAGTAAATCCAATTAATGAGTTAAAACTAAAGCTAGTTAAAACAGATAACTACCTTATACACTAAAGTAGAGTTTAGTTTAAATTGTTGGCTATTTAAATTAAGAGAGGAAAATTGATTAATTTAAATAAATATTATCATAAGCAGATTATATTTTGCTGGTTAATTAATAAGTAGGAGAAAGTATTAAATTTTTATTTGCGATACCCAATACCGGCAAGAATCCCGGATTTAGTCTTCGAAGACATCTGTTTTTAGTTTGAAAGTATTTGAAGCGTGCATTATTAATAATATAATTTTAATAAATTTGTTATTGTTTCTTTTGTCTAGTTTTGATCGATAATGTTCAATTTGTGAAAAGTTTTATGCGATATTAAATCTACTTATATAAGTGTTTCGATAAATATGTACGAATTTATATCATCTTCAAAGATTCATATTTTTCACAGTAAAACATATTTTCTGTAATTTATTTGATTACAGAAATATTGGTTGCTTAGGTGCGGATAAATCCGTGATAGTCTCTGAAGATGAAATAATATTTACAGAAACTTTGGCGTTAATATTGTACACTTAGGATTGGTAGGCGAAACTTCTCTTTTTGTTTAAATTGTTTTTAATGGACGTTTCAGCTATCATCAGCCTATGTAGAATATATTTTATTATTATTCTGATTCTATACTAAAATTTAATAAGACTAAAATACTTTTAATAAGACTAATTGAAGTTAATAAAAAACTATTTCTACTTATTCTACAGTAAAAAGAAAGTATTATGCGACCCAAAGTTAATAAATAAAAATTAATTGCTTTTATTGTTTTACACCTTAATAAAAACTAATTGTTGCCACAAATTATTCAGTTCTCACAACTCGTATTTATTTCTCGATTTGAGTAATAAGTTCTCTAACAGTTTTTTCTGTCTGTAGGTATCATTCATACATTATTATTGATAAAAAAAAGTCATTCTCATTCAATATCTTTATCAATGTACTTGAGTTTTTTTTCTTTTTCTTTTAATTTTATTTTGTAATTCTGTTTTTCATCAATACGACAAATCCTCAGACACTCTGTGACCAGACGGTCTGTATGCTAATTGTGTATACATTACGGTTGAAATGATTAGTCGGTTTTTTAATTATAACAGCTATATAAGGTACATTACATTTAAAAAAATACATTATTTTAACAAAATGTAAATCCCGAATTATGACGCTAAATTTAATAAATTTCTAGACGATAGGTTCAGGACCTTGCGAGCATTTAGAAAAATAGATATCGGATACGATGATATACTCCGGATACCGTCTCTTCTCGATAACACTACTCATACCTTTACGGTTGCTATCCTTTGATCGCCTAAGCTAGGAATTTTTGCGAAGCATGTTCTTAAACCTTTTTTTAATATCTGGAATTTATTAGTTTTTTCGATTTATGTTATTAACGCAAGTACTTAATACGTACTATTAAGAATGGTGATTGCGTTACTTCATTTTAATGGTTCCTTAATTCTAAAATAAACTCAGGAAGATTCGTTTGCGGAGTTTCCACGAGACGCAAACTGGATGGTTAGCGTAGTAATCAAAGAAAGGTTTATAGAATAAGTCGCGTTAAGTATTCGATGTAAACCCAGAGTTCAAATTGAAACTCCACCCGTCTAAATTAACTGCGGCTATACTCCAACAAGATCGCGGTCGGCCATTCAGATGATCATACTCTTTTTGACAACATGCCAGTGTAGATTAAAAGTAAAAGAAGCACATGCGATGCATAGGGCTACCAGCAGATGGTCTATGTGGGTTTTGTAATGGAAGAGAAGAATGCACGTATTGCATCAAAGTGAAGGAGGTTGGTTATGAGTCCAGAGTTTGACTCCACTTCACAGAAGAAAAACGCAAGCCTTCACTTATCCCAATTTATTTTGATTAGAATAAGATAGATAGATAGAGAAATACTGTATTTAGTTTTTTACAAAAACATTACATCATTTTGATTAGAATAATTAACAATTTAACCACAGTTCAAAGCGCATAAACAAGTCCAAAGTTTGTGAATTAAACAAAGTGCAGTTAAAGTTTTATTTTTAAAAGTTAGTGGAGCATGGATAAATAGAACAGTCGAACAATTATTTGGGAAACAATCCCCAAAATTCGCCCCTCTTTTGTCATTCGTTTTTCTTTCTTGCCGTACTTCATTTAAAACCATTTTCTCGTTAAAATTCATCCATCTTAGGATATCCTTTCTCTTTTTTGCAGGCACTAAAATAGAACATGTGCATTAAAATAAGTTAATGCTTGAACTATTTAATCCAATTAATTATATAATATTTTTTAAAAAAACTAAAGAAGAGCTGAAACATCGGTATTGAAAACTTTGTAAAGTATTTGATTGATTTCACGACTCGAGTTCAAAAATTTTTTGGATAACCTGTAAGTTAATGGATTGCCTGTAAGTTAATTTTAAAATGCCATTTACTACACGTCTTACATCAATTACAGAATAGAGCTACACCATACTAAGTACCAAGTATTTGTGTGTAGCAAGCATCTAATTAGGGTAAAACTGAACATTCTGAGTCAGAATCGCCCGCCCATACAATTGTAGCAAATCAGTAAGAGATTTTGAGTGTTTTTATCTTAATGTCATATGTTTTTATCTTCTAATACCTTTAGCTGGGAGTTGTAACAACATTGGACAAAAAAGTAGAATAACATTACATTAGTAAAATAAAGGAAATGAAACTATTCTTTAAGAGGTAAAAAAGTGGAAAACTAAAATATAACTCATTAACATACATAAGTGAAAAATAACTCAATTAGTTAGACATAAATTACTCAACAGTTACCACTCTAAGAGCAAAGAGCTTCTGAGCTTCAGAGCTTGGTACATAAAACTGTAAATATCATTAATTTGGTTCACACTATTTATATCTAACAACTAAATTAAATTAGTATTAAATGATTGAATAGCTAGTTGTAAAAAGATTAAATTACACAGACATACGTAAAATAGGACTTTTTACGGATTAATAATTTTTCGTATAAAAAAAAAAATCTAATTGGCTCTAGAAAGGTTTCATCAGATTGGAAAAACAAGGTTCTTTAAAAAATTCTTCAATCTTCTGAAAAATAATCAAACTAGGGTTTACCGTTCGTACAGTGCATATCAGAATACAAATTTAATTAAATTTTTGCCCATAAAAAATAAATTTCTTATGTTAAATTAATAAACAATAAATCTTTTATTGAATTTTAGTTTTATTCATATGCTTTTTCTCCATTTATAATTACATTAAAAAAAGAAACAGATAAAGTTAATTAAATTTAAGTTAATTTACTTTTTTTGAAACACAAACTTTGACCTAAATTAAAACTATTTAATGAAGCGTTATTATAATTAATAATTAATTATTGATCAAAAATTAAAAATTTCTTTCTTGGTTTTTAGTTCAAATATACGTACGTATAGTCGTACTGTTGCACGGTCTACTATTTGAAGTAGAAATTATTAATTACGAGGGTCGTTTGAAAAGTCCGTGCAAAAATAAAAACTACTTAATTTTTTTGGGTAAACCTTTTTTATTTTTCAACATAGTCTCCTTATCGCTTCTCGGCCTTTTGGCTAAGATCAAAGTGTAGTATTGAAGTCTCCTTTTAGGCTTATACACTTCGTCCAACGCTGCTCTAGTTTGTTGATCCCTTCCGAATAATAGGATTTGTCCAAGTCTGAAAAATAGCCATTCGTTTCTGCAATCACCGCCTCGTTTGAATAAAATCTTTTTCCCGCCAGCCATTTCTTCATATTGGGGAACAAATAGTAGTCCGAGGGAGCCAAGTCTGGAGAATAGGGGGGATGTGAAACGAGTTGGAACCCTATTTCCATTAATTTTGCGACCACAACTGCTGAGGTGTGAGCTGGTGCGTTGTCGTGATGGAAAAGGCCTTTTTTTTGGGCCAATCGTGGGCGTTTTTCTTGCAGCTCGGTTTTCAAACTGTCCAATAACGATGAATAATATGCACCTGTAATAGTTTTACCCTTTTCCAGATAGTCGATGAGGATTATTCCTTGCGAATCCCAAAAGACAGTCGCCATAATCTTTCCGGCCGAAGGAACGGTCTTCGCCTTTTTTGGCGCAGATTCCCCCTTGGTAACCCATTGTTTAGATTGTTCTTTGGTCTCAGGAGTGTAGTGATGTATCCATGTTTCATCCACAGTGACGAAACGACGCTTAAAGTCCTGCGGATTCTTCTGGAACAGCTGCAAACCGTCCTTGCAACACTTCACACGATTTCGTTTTTGGTCAAGCGTGAGCAATCGCGGCACCCATCTTGCGGATAGCTTTGCCATGTCCAAATGTTGATGCAAAATATTATGTACCCGTTCATTCGAGATGCCCACAGCACTAGCAATCTCACGCACCTTCACTCTTCTGTCATCCATCACCATATCATGGATTTTATCAATGATTTCTGGAATAGTAACCTCAACAGGGCGTCCAGAACGTTCAGCGTCGCTTGTGCCCATATGGCCACTCCGAAAATTTTGAAACCACTTATAAACTGTTCTAATCGAAGGTGCAGAGTTACCATAATGTTTATCAAGCTTCTCTTTAGTCTCCTGAGGCGTTTTGCCTTTCATAAAGTAGTGTTTAATCAATACACGAAATTCTTTTTGAAAATCACTCGACTTCCTCGATTCAAACGAATGCCAAACACAAAGATATAGACCGATCTGGCTGAAACTTGGTGTTTGTTCTTCCAAGAGATGCTACTAGCTAAACATAACCTCGATACGCGCCAGTGGTGCTATCTCTCTGACTTTTCAAACGACCCTCGTATTGTCTACAATTAACCATCTTTTTTAATTTTCATTTCATTTAAAATTATTCACCTATTTTTTTCCCAGAAAGTTGGTCATGGTCCAAAAGACTGGTTTAAAAAGAAGTTGGCTTTGTTTTTATCATATTTTGGAAGCTGTATTAAAGGACTGATGGACTTGAAAAGGTTTTTATTTTATTTTTTTAAATTATCTATGATAATTGTTCAGTCGAACCTCTTAATAACGGGCACTGGCGGGGAAAAGCAAAGTGGCCGCTGTTTGGAGGTGGTCGTTAGAAGGAGGTAGGCAAGTTTCATAATGAAAAAACCAAACATCTATTTAAAAATTGTTTATTATTAATAGATTTAGAAATTTACATAATTGCATAATTATTTAGCTATATGGAATGCATCAAATTTTTCTTAATTATCCAAAAAAATTATCAAAAAACTACATATTATTGACTTAATTAATAATTTTTATAACGATTTTTACAATAATCATCACATTTATTCATAACAATAATAAATTATGGTAAAATTATCATTATACTATCATCCATTATTAGAAAAATACTCGTAGAACAAACCTTTCGGCAAGTTGACGATGTCTCGATTTGGTTTTTGCAAAATCTTCCAACACATTTATTTTCTCTTCTAGGGTTAACCACTTTCGTTTGAGAGACATATAGGAAAAAATAATATTGTTCGTCCAAAATTATATTGAAAAATGATTAAATTGGTACAAGATGTGTGAGCTTATATAGGAAACTTTAGGAAAAAACAGAAAAAAAGAAAAACTTGAGAGGGGATAATTCTTTTTAGCACCGCGTCAAACGAACTTTTAATAATAAGGTTGGTGAGAGGTGAAACATATAATCCGTTCCCCAAAATCAATGTCCGCGGTCGCTATGTAGAGTGTCCGTTAGACGGAGGTTCTTTTATATAGAAAGTGTATAGGGTTAAAAATGGGGAAATCCAAAAACTGTCCGTAAATGGAGGTGGTTAGAAAACTGGCGTATAAAAATTAACCCAACTAAATCTAAATACATAGTCTTCACACTCAAACGTCAAACTTCACCACCTGTCTTCTTACATCACACACCTATCCCACCAGCCGACCATGTGCGGTACCTTGGAATGTACCTAGACAAGAGACTTACCTGGAACCCCCATACGGGACTTAAACGTACCGAACTAAACAAACGATACAAACTTCTAGCCAGACTACTCGACAAACGCTCAAAACTCTCACTGCAGAACAAACGACGACTCTATACAGCTCTTCTCACACCAATATGGACTTACGGACTTGAGCTTTACGGAACAGCTAAAAAATCAAACATCAATAGACTGCAAACACTCCAATCTAAAATTCTCCGCCACATAGTAGACGCTCCATCCTATGTTAGTAACCACACAATCCATACAGATCTCCAAATTCCACTCATCTCTGAACTTGCAAAATCCGTTATAAAAATTTTCATCAAAATCTCTCATTTCATCCCAACCCTTTGGCTGCAAACCTGTCTACAACTACGCTACCCTCCAATCCTCGAAGACGGCTGAGGCGCCGTTGGCCCCGTGACCAACTGGGTGACTAATGGCGGCCATCACTGGATGGTAAATTACATTAAAAGGATAAATATTAAAAAAAAAAAAAAAAATGGAGGTGGTCGCGAGTGAGAGTGTCCTTTAAGGGAGGCTCGACTGTAGTTAAAGGTTTCGGCTCGAATAATATCTTCTACAGTGGCTCTGATATTTTACGGAAGTTAGCTATGGTACAAAGATTACAAAGCCCAGTCGTGCGTAACAATTAGTTAGTGCACTTTTGCCGGTATTCTAATTGATGAAGCGCTGTTTTTGCTCTTGCAAGGACTTCGATGTTCTGGTATACTAAAAAAAAAGACTGTCGATGATTCCTTCCAAGATATTCCTGTATCAAGGAGCACCATTTAATTTCTCATGTAGAGTTCTTCCAAATATTGCTACTTTTCCTCGATATATTTCTCCTGCTTGTGCGCGAAGCATCATCTAATATTTCTTTTCATTTATTAGAATATTGTGGCAATGGTCACTCTTAACCTAACATCTTTTGGGTGTGGCTACATTTTTAAGGGCAATTAATATTAACATTGATGGTTGGTGACCGACCTAGACCCTACTCTAGAGAACAGAATTCACGTAGCGCGAGTACTATGATCAACACCTAGTATTTCTGCAGCCTTTATGGTTGAGATCTGCTTATGAAGTTATAAAACCATGTGTGAAATGGTAATTAACCTTCTTTTTTTTAGAGCTAAATGTATTTGCTTTACATGTTATTCTTCACGATTTCTTTATAGGATTAGCTTTAGATTCATAAACCTGTCAGCATTTAGAAGCTCCAAGCTTCAGTCTCTCTCTCCCGAACATCAAAATGGGATACTGTTAGCCGTGGTTTGTTGCGGCGTAGTCCTACACTCTCTTGGAGTGACATACAGGTGTAACAAGAAAACAGGTGATTGTAAGCAACGTTCAATTTTTACACACCCCCCCAAAAAAAAGAAGACACAAAAACTCTTTCAAATAATAATTTACAGCAGGGATTTAAGTACACATTAATTACCACTGTAGATCTTCATGATTGAGAAGGCTGCTAGGGTAAGCTAGAGTTATTCATGTGGGATACTCGCCAGGATGACAGAATCTCCGAAGAAGTGGATAATCAACTTCCCCCAATAAGAGCCACAACTAACAATCTAACCGTAAATAACCTAGTGTGAAAAAAGAAAAACCTCCTTTATAAGAATTATAAAGAGGATGACGTTTTCAAGCCTGTCAATAAATTGTCGCTTTATATTTACATTTCATTCTGTTTGATTTATTGAAAAATACCGTTCAAGTAAATAAATTTAACAATGATATAATTAGAGAGGACATCAAGTTAGAAATGTCCTTGTTAACATAATGTTAAGATTGAAAAGTTGTGTTAATACTTGAAATAAAAAATAGTAAATAAAGAATATATATATATACACAAAACTGGAGAATAACTAATTAATACATACAAAAACATAATAAGTTGATGAGACTGATTGTAAAGATAAAAAAGAAGAATGAGAAGCTAAAAAGCAGATGCAGGTAAAGTTTCTTTTTAAGAGTTGGGTTAGCAGCGTCAATAGAACAAGAACAAGAAGAAACGATCTTAAGAAAAGAAATAAAGAAGATTTCCAGAGTCCAAAACTGACACAAACACACATACAGAAATAATAGTGTCTAGGAAGAATGAAGGTTCAGAATGGAAGGTTTCACACTGTACAGCTGCTACAGTGAGACCCCCGTCAATGATTGATTGTCTTTATATACCTCTAGACCGGCCGTCTGTCTTACTTTAATGATTCATGCCCAAGGTCGTAGAATACACATTCAAAAACCTTTCATAATCAAGGAATCCCTTCCAGCTTTATGTTTATATTTTATTGAGTGAATGAGAGTTTTATGCACATTTCTGCATTATATACAAATCAACTTTTTTTTTACATACTTTCTATTTCACTCTTTGCATGTTTAAAATAATAATAATAATAATAAACTTACATTTTATTTAATTAATTATGAAATTTAGGTTCGAATTCATAAATTTTTCGTACACATTAAATAGCTTAAGTTTCAAGAATATATTGGTTTCGTGACCGTAAATTGTTAAACTAAGGATTCAAGATTGGCGAGGAATCGGTCCAATTAAAAAACAAACTCGTCTTTTTGCTAACGTTTCGACAAATATATTGTCTTCTTCTGGGCCTGGTTATTACAAATACAAAACAATTTACGGAGTCAGTAACATAGAAAATCAGTAATATAAACTTTACTGATCTAAATCAGTAATTAAATTTTACTGTTTATTTTTGTTTTAAGATTAATTTAAGTGTCAGCGACTTTCTTATAACTTCTAAAATCAGTTTGACGAAACTTAAAATTTCTGAAGTCTAGCTACAACTAAAACTAATATACGGCTCTTAATAAACATAATAAAATCTGGTGTAAACACTGAAACAACTTTTTCTTGCTGTAATTCACAAAATTAAATTTTGGCATTGTAAAAAAAAAAAAATTAAAAAAAAAATCGAAATTATAAATGTTCACTACAGTCATAATGATCTGTTCAAGGAAACTTGAAGTCTAAACGTCCCCTTTAACATCAGTGTCATCTGAAACCAAACTGATCCCGATGTATATTGGTATTCTAACTCAGAATTTTGGTTAGGTAGGTATCTCTCTTGAAGTTTTCTAGAAAATTTATTAGTATTATATTTATTTGTTTATAGATTAAAACCTGTTACAAAGAAGTTGTTTTTTGTGTTTTATAAAAATTACCAAAATAACTAAAAAACAATACTAATAATAGAAATAAAACTAGCACTACAATCACTGATATAGTACAAAATCAAGTAGTACCTAATTATACTAAGTGTAAAGAAATTTGAATCATTTTCAAAAAAAGATCGCTAAAATAATCGAGAAAATCTATTAGATAAAGCAGTTTTCATGGTAAAGCTTATTGCCATAGATTAAAATTCAAAGAAAAAGATAAAACATTACACCAACTCTTCAAAATGGTTTTTAGTTTAGTATCTTAAAGACTAACATAAGCACGGCCTCCTTCGTTGAGATAAACGATAGTTTAAGAGAGAATGTTTACATTTTACAGACAACTACTCCCTCATCATATTTTGCCAAGACAAGGTACTGAGTCGGACACCAAACAGGTAAAACATAAGAGACTAGTCTCACCGCAATTTATGAGGAAACTGCTCCAGATGAATCATGTGTAAGGATCTCAGTAACATAAAGACACTTTCTAAATCTATATTCCAAAATTTTGGCTAAATATATTGATGGCGATTTTTTGTCAACCATCTAATAAGGTAGGGGAAAAAGCCAATTTTAATGTCGAAAAAATGACAACAAGATATTACTTTAAAGAAAGAAAGCAACCACAAATATTGCATAAACCGGTCAATGAACAACACACACACAAATATATATATAATAAAAAGAAACTTGAATGAGTTTTAAGATTTCCATCGTCTAAATTGCTTAAAAAACAGGTTACCTACCTGAAAGTAAGCCTATGACATTTCAGCTTCAATAACTTTTTATTGAATTGCTGTAAAAAGATTTAAAAAAGATATATATGAGAAAGAAGACATTAAAATCAAACGGAAGAGTAGAAGTAAAAAAAGAATCGCCCAAGCCTAAAAGGAATAGCAAAATAAGATAATCAAATATATTGATTTACATTGTAAAAATAAGCGAATGAGCATGTGTGGTAGATATCAAAGAGATTGCGGTCTATGTAAATCCAATTGGAGGCCGCCGAATACAAGTTGTATGTGAAGAGGGCATAATAAAAGGAAGTGGAAAGAAGTCTCCCGACGTAACTTGTCTGTGTGGCCGTTTGTGGTGGCGGCCCTGCTGCTCCTTTCCCATCATCCGCTTCCACACTACAGCTGGTCCATACACACTCAAGAAGTAGCAGAGAGAGAGAGAAAAAACAACGTATTCCAATGGCAATGGAACACCGGACCTATACACAAACTGATTGATCAGTTCGTGGAATAATGAAATTTATTATTAAAATAGCCTCGGTTCCAACAGAATTTATAAACGTCAGCAGGCTAGTCTAGACTTGCATCGGCATTATTCTATAAGATTGTCAAACTTGCTTTCATGAATACACTATTCTTATTTAGTAAACACTAACCAAAACTACTAAATATTCTGAAATCAGTTAGTTGCTAATTCAAAATTTAAACTAATATCATCTAAGTTATGTATTTCCTACACACACCGAACTTACCAAAACATATTTCATTCTTACTAATATTATCAGTTTTGGAAGCGCTATACTAGCCGAGCGGTTTAGTGGTTTGTACCACAAAGAGGTATTGCGGTACTAGGCTAGACTTGGATTTTATTTAATGCGACAAATTTTGTAGTCTTTTTTTCCACTCCGTCCATGACATTTTGGTCTGTAGCGAACGTAAAACCAGCACGATGAAATTAGCACTACTTTTTACACTTTAAAAGCAGTAAAATAAATTGATGAAGTATTTTAGTTTTTTTTCAGAAATAGATGAAAAATTTCAGTGAATGTCAATGAAAGCCAATCGCCGCTAGTTTATTGATACGCCGGCTTTATTCAGTAACACAATTAGTAACATTAACCTTCAAAAATTTAGATTTCCATTAGATGGTGGTTGCCTAAGAAAAGATTTAGTTTTAACTGAGTTGGCTAAATTGTGTTTTTACTTTCAACTTTCGATATTATAATTCTCATCAGTAGAGTTACTGTTACTTAACAGTTGCAGTAAGCAAAAACTATATGATAATTTGTATAAATATCGTTAGCGTAAGATAAAATAACACATCTCCTAACTCACATCTACTAAGCACTTATGTGTACTCTACGTACACGAACTAGGAGAGTATTTGGAACCTATCAAACTTTCAACCCCACATTTACCACTAATAGCAGGTCTGCCTTGTTAAGAAATAGTAGGAAACATTTTTGGAGTATACAAACGAAAGAAATGCTTCTTAAAATAAATAAAAAAAAACATATTTTAAATAAATAATACTAAACTTGCATGAATGAATACTGTATACAAGAGGACAACCGGAAACGGAAAAATATTAATTTCATTGGATTAGCATAATGGAAAGAAAAGAAAGAATGGAGCCAGCATATCCGCAATTCTCTTTCCTCCGACGACTGAATTCAATGCCCACAAAGAGGGGCGATATGCTTCAGTATCCTTTAGCTCCATACTACTTCACAGTGGAAGCCGTTAAGTATGTAGCGAGTGAAGAGGAGGACCGATTCCAGCACGAGTAGTTTTTGGTGACGAGTCGGCGCTAATGTCCAAATTGTTGATGCATCCGAAAAAAAAAATCCATACATGAGTGAAGTAATCATTTAATGAAACTGGTAACTACGGTCAAACATTAGAATCATGGATATGCAGCAATACTTCTTTTTTTTATAAAGCAGTTTGTGTTTTATCAGAAAATGCTTAATTTCCGAGGGATGCAAAAAAAAAGGATAACTGCTTATTGTGTAGGCAGTGGATATTACCAAAAAGGGCTGAGAAGGAATAGAATCTATGAGCAAGATAAGATATCATCCAATGTGCCTTGGAATAAGAGACATGGTTGAGCTATGTCAAGAGGATACTGATTTATGCCTAGTCTAAAAGACTCTTGGATGGAAATCCTGATCAATTTTCAAGGGAGTGTGGACTGGTGATCTGGTTGGAGAGAAGAAAGTGAAAGACTGTCTCAGACGATCCTGTAACGGTGAGATTTGAAAGTAAAGCCCTGAAATGGTGTTCTCATTAAGAGAGTATCTAAGAGACATAGCCGAATACCTGAATGTTGAACTGTCTAGGCCGTAGAAGAGGATGTAGGGAAACCAAGGGAGCCATTGTAAAGAGGTAAACTTCCAAAAATATACAAATCTACCGCAGATGAGAGGTCATTGCACCACAAAATGTAACAGACACAAAAAGAACATCCAATTAACACATTTGGTAAAAAATGGAATTAGGCAATTATGTTCAGAATTCATAGAGGATTTTCCTGCCCGTTCGTGGCTGGCCAGTAAAACATTGCAAGTTTTAATTTGTACTAAAACAATTTTTATTAAAGTCTCTTTTCATGGCCTTGCCTAGGGCTTTCCAATGTCATTTATTTTTTACTTTCATTTTAATTGTTTAATTTCTATTTTACAAAGAGCGAATTTTAAAGTACTTTTTAAGTAGAAAAATAAAAAAGATTTTGGTGTCTGCTCGCCATTTTTTTGTTGTTTTTTTCACTGACCAGTTAGTCCCTGTTTTTTATTAAAATGGCGGGTCCAAAATTGTTTATTTGGGGGGGCAGGAAATGAAAAGTAAAATTTTCCACTTAAAAACTATTCTACCATTTAGGATAAAACAATCACTTTCTCATCGAGATTGTTTCTGAAAAGGTTTTTTAAAAAATAATTTGGGCAATATCTCTTTGAACAATGAAATAAGCAATAATATCCTGGATTTTCTCTGACGTAGCCCGCATATTTTTTCTATTTCTGATCACCTTCGGATTTCCAACCGTCAATAGAGAGATTGAGTCATCAGCTGGCAGAAGAGTATTCGACTTTCATTTTTTAATGTTTTTGTCGCACACAACAATTGTCTGTTTTTGTGACTTATGCAAAGATTCAACCTTCAATGGTAGGATGAAATTCTGAAGCCGATCTGGGTAGAAAAAAAACATGTTTGCTATTAACAAATGTATCAACTATGGTTGCTACAAAATTTACGAATCCAAGGCAGATAAAGGGTTTCGGGAGCCGAAGTTTACGGAAGCTTATCAGTGGGGTCAAATTTCGGCAAGCCTAAGAAAACTGGCTACTGTGTTAATTGTAATATATCTATGGTGATAATCTTTACAATTAACCAGTTAAGCGCCGAATTTAGATTTTTAAAAAAAACCCAAAGTGTGCGAAATTAAAATCAGGCAATGACGTGTATACACGTCGAACGCAGGGGGCAAAACAACCAAAAGTTTGCAACGTCATAATAAGTCACTGCAAGCGACTTTTTCTGCAATTTCTGGGGTTTGAGATTATCAGAGCATTCTGTGCTCATTCCAAAATCTTGCACCACTTCACGTACGCATTGCTGTAGTTAACTAGGGACGCAAGAGCTTTTATAAGAAAGAAAAGAGCTTTTTGAATTCTGTGCCAAATGAAAACATGCACGAACTGAGGTCTGAACCTCTAACTAAGGTAAAAACGGTATTGCAGAAGGGTTGAGAGCTCTAATGCAGAGACCAAACTTGTACCAACCACTTATCATTTGGCTGACTCCCACCGCAGTTCTATTGGTAAGATAAAGGAAACATCCCACCAAATAATATTCTTATTGTATTTTATTAAAATTTCGAGTTTTTATAGTTAATGGCAATTTTATAGTTTTCACAACGAGTATACACGTCGAACGCGAACCGTACCAAAGATTTGGTTTGACGTGTATACACGTCAACGCGCTTAACTGGTTAAAGACTCGAATTTTTCTTTGAAATCCTGGCATCTCTACTGGTTATCAAGTCCTATAAGTTGATTCGAGGCTAATGTAGGATTGCCGTTGGATCGGCAGGGTACCAGTGGTACCTTTAAAGCGTGGACGTGCTAGTAGACGTAGCAACGGTGCGGAAAAAAATTTCAGAAACCATTTTAAGCCATTCGTCTAAGTTTGTTAACTGCTCACTAATCCAAGAGATTTTTTTTTTTTTCATAGCCGCTGGAAAACTGCCTGTGTGTTTTATCACTTCAGAAACATGGATTTGAAGTTAATGCAACTAATTGTCTTTAAAAGGTAAAAAAAGAACTCAGTTTTTTTTATTTAAATTTTATAAAATTCGAAAAGAAAAACAAAAAAAATATTCATGCAAAAAAAAAATGCATTCCACTTATCGTAGCTATGTGGAAGGGCATTATTTCAAGAAAGGGTGAGAATGTCTGTAGGTCTGTACACAAGAAGAGGGAGGAATGTCTGTAAAGATACAACAGTCGCTTCCTTTCAGTGTTACCATCCCAAATCTCAACCTTCTACAACAATATATACTACCATCCCTACCAGTAGTACCAACCATTGCTGACAATTGAATTGTCGCTTTCCGGCTGTAGAACATTTTTGTATATATGGCGACTTAAAAGAGAGACTGAACTTGCTTTCGCTGAGTACGCGCGCGCCTACAAAGGTTACTTTGTAAAGCTTTTCTTATTTTTGGAACTTTACCAAATAGTGTCTTACCAATAATTTTATTGCCCTGAAAGAGAATACTAGTCTGGGGCAGTAAACACTGGGTATATAAGTTGAAAACTTCGGTTAGGGCGGTTACTGAACAAGGGGGCAAGAGCGGTTTGATTTAGATTGTTTGGCGATGTAGCCGGCTAGTAGAATTGGAATTTGAAAAATAATATGAAAGAATATGAATTTTAAATCCAATACAGTTTTAATGGGTTTTACAAATTAAACAATTTCATTCTGATTGCTCCTTCAAGATATTTATAAATTAAGCAACCTCCCACTATTTAAGATAATGTGATTTCATTCTGTTATTTTACCGTAATCTTATCAGTTGCCTTAAATATTAGCAAACATTTTAACCTTCTCATACTCCCGCAACTACAGCTGTTTTTCTGTAAATAGGTAGGGTAAAGTCGGGTAAGATGGCCACCATTTTATTTGGAGGGTGCCTGCAAAATTTTGGTTAGGGCTAGGCTTACTTTATTATTATTTTTGGAAACCTCATACGCACACAAACATAAGATAAGGGAAAAATTTCAGAAAAAATGCTGAGGGAAACATTTTTTTATTCTTACAAAGAAAAAATAGCAATTGGCCATCTATCCCCACTGGGTTGGGTGAGTTGGCCAATGTATCTTGGGAGAGATGGCCACATATTGTAAATGAAATTGCACAAGTAAAACTTAAAAATAACAGAAAAAAATGAATGGTTACTTAATATTTACTTATTATTCTTCTTTTTAAATGCGCTTTTACTACAATTTTGGCAAGAGTATGCAAAAAAAAGAGCAATTTTCGTGGAACCACTTCCGGCATATTTTGCATTCCAACCAATCTTTTTTTTTCTGGTCTTGTTGTAGCTTTCCCCATATCCTGTACATGCAGTTTCATCGATTTCTGAAATGGCATCATTTTCCTCTTCAAATTCGGGAAGGTGAGCTTTTTCTTTTTCGGACAATCCTTTCTTTCAGAATTGTCTCTTTGAGGATGGTATTTCTTGTTGGTTTGGATTTCTTTGCTACTCTGTTTTTCACAACAGCAATGTGCTCGGGTGAAGTTAATAAAGTGGCAACAGACTTTGCTCGTTTTCTTGCAGAGACGACAGTTTGGGTGTGCGGTTAATACGATCTCAAATTTTCTTCAGTATAATTGCCGCGGTTAGTGTTCTGTCTTTTATGCTGAGTTGGCATTTTTCTGTAGTGAATTGGAAACTGAGCCAAACTATAACAGAAAAAAAGTAAAAATAATTGGCCATCTATCCCTACTGTTTGATGGCCATCTGTCCCGAATGCTAGGAAGAGATTGCCATCATGATAAATAAAACATAATTTTTAACAGTTTTAGAGGTTAGGATTCATTAATGTATATTGTACTTACCTAATAAGTAGAAAACAACACTAAAATTTCGACACATACATTCACTGCAGCACGCAATATGTAACTATCATTATATTTTTTGTTGAGGCGATAATGTTTTTATTCTCTGAGTTAATTAATAACGCTTTGACGCAGACCAAAATGAACTCACTGTAGTCAGACATGAAGGTTCATCACTGGAGAAGTCACTCAGCGCCGTCGGACGACATTTCGGTTAAATTTCGACTGTTGGCCATCTCTCCCGATTGGCCATCTCACCCGACTTTACTCTAACAGACTATTGTGCATATTGTTCCAATTGCTTGGCGAAGGGGAACAACCGCCGCTACTTGTCTACCTAATTGCTTATCACAACCATCTAGGATTAAAGCGATTCTTCTAAAATCAATATAAAGAAGTAATTTCTGGTTCCAATAATGAGAAAATAGAATTATCTAGTGTTACGATGAATCACGTCTACCACGCTATAGAAGTTATTGCAGTCTGACTTGATTTACACTTTTTGATGGTATTTACAGAAATAACCAGCAGACAAACGACTTTATGACTCACAGAATTCTGGATTATTTAAAATAAAATCAATAATTATGTTAATGACTTTCTGATTTTTCCGCTTAAAAAAATAATAATGACAATAATAATATAAAAAAAAAATCTTAAATAATTTTCCTTTTTTTGTAGACAACTATAAATAAAAGATTATTCAAACTATAAAAATTTATTGCTTTATCAATTTAAAAGCAAGCAAATCCTCGGCGAGTTATATCCATAGATTTTTCTTTAGACGAGAATGGCCAACCTCCGACAATAAAATTGAAGTGCTTTCCGTTTTTCCCCTTACGAATGTTTAGAGGTCAAGAATCTGATTGTGATCAATTGGAAAATTCTTACATTAGATGATGAAATCTCTATCTCTAAATTTTATATATACAGGGTGTCCCAAGCTATATGGATAACGACTTTTTCTCGCAAACTAAGATAGCTAGAAAAAAACTAAAAAATACGTGTCCCCTTAGTTTTTTGTTAGAAATCCAAATTTACTTTGTAAATTTTTTTCGGTGCCTCCAGAAGCGAGATACAGGCACCAACTTCATTTTTTCAAATAGGAAGGTGCGGTTTTTATTTCAGAAATAGATTTCTCTATTTTTTTAAAGAAAAATTTACTTGAACAGTTTTTTTCTGAGAGCGATATTTTAGAAGTTATGAATGAAAACATGAATCTTATAAGAAATGTCAAAATGATAATATTATAACGGTTATCTGATTAAATAAGAAGAAAAGTTCTTTTTTATTATAAAGTTTACTCCTCATTAATATTACAGATCATGCTCGAAATGGCCTCCACCATTAGAGATGTATAGACATGCTCTTTTCTGCCAATTGCCCCTTACTGCCAAAGAAATAGATTCGGCTTTAACCGAGTTACAGGCATCTCTGCTTTAGTTCATCTACAGATGCCATCCCAGCTTGATTCTGATACACCTAGATTTAGAAATGCTTTTAGGTAAGCAGAAATAAGGAAAGAAAGAAAAAATTTATGAATAATCACCTTATTTTTCGGGTATCTCTAAAGGAAATAGTCCATAGGTGTTAAATCCGGTGAGAGAGGTGGCCATTGAATCGCCCCCGTGTCGATATAACACCATCAGGCATGTAAAGAGATATCTCGATAGGCAATTTGATGGGCGTGTTATATCGACACAGGGGCGATTCAGTGGCCACCTCGTTCACCGGACTTGACACCTATGGACTATTTCCTTTAGGGATACCCAAAAAACAAGGTGATTATTCATAATAAAATAGTACTTTTCTTCTTATTCTATCAAAAAACCGTTATGATATCATTTTGACATTTCTTATAAGAATCATGTTTTCATTCTTAACTTCTAAAATATCGCTCACAGAAAAAAACCGTTCAAGTAAATTTTTCTTTAAAAAAATAGAGGAATCTATTTCTGAAATAAAAACCGCACCTTCCCATTTGAAAAAATGAAGTTGGCGCCTGTATCTCGCTTCTGGAAGCACCGAAAAAAATTTACAAAGTAAATTTGTATTTCTAACAAAAAACTAAGGGAACACGTATTTTTTAGTTTTTTTCTAGCTATCTTAGTTTCCGAGAAAAAGTCGTTATCCATATAGCTTGGGACACCCTGTATATATTTTTCTGACGTGAATACGTCTTTAAATTTGCTATCATATGGAGGCAATCCAAAAAACCTAATGATAACAAAATCGGGGGATACAGTTTGGCATTATAGTTTCGAATCTATCGTCTAAATCCAAAATTAAATTAGACCACTGGATTAGCTAAAGGATCAAAGAATACGATAAGCGAGGACTGTAACGCATCGCGCGCGGTGAAGGAGGAAGCGCCGCCATTTTGAGATCATTTTGCTGCGTATCGAGATTTGCAATTAGTATAACTTTTGACTCAGAGAAGCTACGATGTTCGTTTAAGTTTTGATCGTCAGCAATCGATTGTATATAAAACATTAGTGTAAAATAGTTACAGTGAATATAATAAGGTGTTAGAATAAAAAAATATTATCAAAAATATATAATGTCGGCCTATACGCGTCGAAAAACCAAAACCAAATACAGAGATCGTATACGGTTGAAAAGGGCTTCTCAAGAACAATCGAATGGTAATAATAAAACACCATATGACCGAGTCAAGCTGTGCCGGGAACTTAAAAGAATGAATGCGGCCGAGTGGATCAACGACGGTGTCAGTACATCTGCAGCTGGGGCGATTGAAGTTATGCAAGAGGATGATGAAATAACTTCTACATTGACAACGGACTGTATAGGCATAGATTGTGTTCGATCGTCGATTATGAAGGCACATTGGGCAGCAGCTAGTGCACGTTTTACTAAGACGTTTGTCAACAATCCATTCGGACATACAATTTATTTTATATAAAAAATATAACCCATGACATAGCCACCGTTTTTTTAACCAAAAGTGGTTCAGTTTTAAAATATAAATATTTTATTTATTAAAATTAAAAAAAATCTGGTGGCCTAACAGTTTTCTCTTCAGTGACTAAAAACTACAAAAATTTTGTTCAACAAAATGGCTGTGCCGCATTACCGATTGTCTTCAAATTTGGAATTCTACTTATAAGTTAAAACTAATATAAAGGTAGTGAGACCATACATTATACTAAAATGGCACGTTAGATGGATATTTTGCCGCACTTTTTCTGATCACAAAACGGCTGTTTCTGGTTTAGAAATCAAAAATGAATAAAAGGTACTAAAAACTACTTTGTATCGATTCCCGGACTGGTTAATATGAGTAATTTATAGTTTCCGGTAGTTGGGCGTAAAGCATGCCTGAAAAAAATAAGACATTGCTAGAACTCAAAATAAAATAGTCTGCAATTATTCGATTGCATAAAAGAAAACAAATCGATTCATGCAAAATGATACTTTTTGGAAATCACTTACGTCATCTTGCATTTCATTTGACGCGCACGTTGATGTATAGTGGCAAAAAAGGCATTGGTCCAATTGAAAAAAACTTATAGGAGTAAGTGCATTTTGTTGAAAAATTACAAGTTTTCGTGTTCATAAGATTTGTAATGGATTCTTTTTTAGGTGTAAAACATTACTTAAACCAAAATATATTACTTCTTTCAAGGGAAAAAAGAAAATGATAGAACACAAAATTGACATTACTTATATTTATGTGATATCAAATGAAATTAAAAAAAAAGAAAATGTGACGAAACATTTCTTGTAACTAGGACAATGTTCTTAAAACCACGAACTTTATTTTTTACTTTTTCTTTCAATTTTTAAGTAAAATTTCTGTATCATTCGAACACATATAAGTTAGAGAAAATGAAATAATGTTGTACAAGATTGAGGTTACCTTTTTTTGCCCAATTTTCTTCTTTCACTTTCCAGGAATAACCTGTAAGAAGAAAAAAGGAAAACTAGTGTAAAACAGACAATTGTAATAAAAACTGCCCGAGGGAGTGTACTTTTTGAACACAGTTATTTGGAAAAGAAAATTAGAGCACTATTTTAGCCAATCTTTTCTTGGGAGTTTATCTAAAAGTTAATTAAATTAAAACAAATAGTGATGCCGACAAGGAGAGAGTCATGCTTTCTCTTCGTCTACTTCTTCATCAAATATATATGTGCAATGTTTCATTACTGAAATTAATAAATGAAAAGTATTTTTCTTTCTTTTCCTTTTGGCGAGGTTTTGAGAGCAGCTGGAAAATTTTAGTTGAATTTAAGTTGTCTTATTTTAAACAATCAAGTAAATTAGATAGTTCAATTAGCAGCAGGATATATAATTCACAAAATTATTTGCAAAAATATAAACTTTCTTTATGGTAGAACTAACTCTACTTCTGTTCATTTCTTCATTACTGCTCCAATACGCTTTTTTATTGCATTTAACTTTGAATGGAGTATAGCTTTTATTTTTACCCCTAACTGTGTTAGTATTAACACATATTGTTGGACACAATAATTGCCACAATAATTGTTAAAAGATTCTGGTTGTGAACTTTTCTTGGCTTACTTTTTAGTAATTTACATAATTAAATTTTCTTGAAATTAAAAATTCTTACTAAAAAAAGATGGCGGTTGTTTAAATTTATAACCCTGAGAATCTTGTTTTGCCATCATACAATAATTATTTTCTTAACAAAAGTTTTACAACTGTTATTCTTAAATTTTAATTAATTTTCACGGACTTATCGTTAAACTGAATAATCATCAACATCTTTCTCTTATTAGGTTAGGAATGTATCGTGTAAGCGCCAAGTTAGCCGAACGGTTAAGAGACTAGTCCCGCAAAGCTTAGATGTATTGTTGGTTAGTAGGTTCGATTCCCTGTCTAGGCATTGAATTTTATTTAATGGTTAATATGAGAAATTTATAGTAAAATATGTTTGCTAGTCGCTTCCGCCCAAGGCACCTAATTTAGACGTAAACAAAAATAGGCATTTCTTTACTACCTCAGTCCAAAAATTACTTATGACCATACTTCTATGTCTAATTAAAAGATTATATTAAAAAAGTTACTCTTATAGGATGAAAAAATTAATGCCAGTTTCAGTCATTATAAAATTTCCCTAGGTCATCTTCAAGGCTGTGGAACATATTTACAGCGTGTTAACCAATTAATTATATTACAATGAATATGTATAATGTAACGAAAATTTACAAAAATATTGACCTAATTTACAATATTCTTGTTTTACATCATTAGAGAGTTGGTGTGTCTTCTGTCTTGACTGTTCATGGACTGAATGTGATCGGTCTGTGTGTGATTGTGTTTGGTTGTAAGGAAGTCAGTGTAGCCAATTGTCAAGTATTTTGCAGTAAGTTGGTGTATATGTTGTTTAAATTGTTGGTGTCAGTTTTGAATGTACACTGCTTTCTGTCTTAGATATGTATATCATTTCTACTATGTATATCTTACTCTATCTAGTGAGTACCACAATATACTCTCTGGGTCGCAGCGGCTAGGTTTTCTGTCAAATCTTCTGGAATCTAATTTAAAAAATTAGTGATTGAGAAACTGGTAAAATTGCACAATAATCGTTTAAAAGTAAAAAGGTAATATTTAAACCTAATGCAGATAATACATATCTCCACGTTGCTGTAGTTTTGTTGCTGTTCTTCAGATTCATTGTAAGAGCGGTGTAGCGTAAATTTCAAAAGGGAGATTCATTAAAGATGAATGTTTCCAAAACTACAACCTTTCTAAGAGTTTAGGTGCGGAAAAGATAGATCCAAGAAGTGGGAATTACTAGCAGAATGGCCGACTGAAGACGCTGTTGTGCAGGTTAGGGTTCTTCATTAGCTAAAGTTCATATCCTAAATACAGTATTAGACTAGAAAAACAACGTGCACAGAGTAAACTCCATATTTTACTTCATCTTTACTAGAATTAAAATGATTCAGCTATTTTCCCTCAGCAATTAAATTCAGCCCTATTCAATCGTAATGGACTTGCTGTTCATTAACAAGTACGAATTTAGCCAAGGATTTTCAAAAAAATTAATTATCATATTATTCAATAATGGTTGACAAATTTTATTCTTACGAGCTGATTATTGTTTTTAAAAGAACTGTTGAAGTTAAAAACAAAATGGTTTCAGTAGTAATAATTTTGTTACATTCATGAGACAGTTGACAATAGTTGTGTACCAGATGCATTGTGAGAGAAGGTGGATAAGAATGTAGTATAATAAGGTCTAAACAGAAATGACACCAGAGTCTTGTAGGTGGTCTTTCGAAAGGTGTTCTTTTTGTTGGATCAGAGGATCTCTACCTAGCCAAGAATAAGGTACTGTCACATTGGTCCGTCAAAAAAACAAAAACATTCTCAATTAGATCACAAAATCAGTTTTTATTTCATTTTGTTAGTTTTACTCTATAAAACTGATTTAAATATAAACCAAAGGACAACGACATACTTTTAAATACGAACAGATATTCTTTAAACTAGGAAAAGGAACTTTTGATGGTTATTGATCAGGTTAACTTCTTTATCATTGTTAGTTTGAGTCTTTTCTAGAATTAAGTTACAATAATTTATAGATTTAGCGCCGACTATTGATATTTAAGGTCAAGGAACCTTCAATTAGAAATAAGGTTCATCTAAAGAAACCCTTTCTGCTTTATAAAGAAACAAATTCATCACGTGAACTTATTCAAAGATGGCCCATGGTAGGTTTTGCATCGAAGATGATAAAGAAGAAGATAAAGGACTGTTTTGTCATAGGGTACAGCACTTCAGAGATAGAAACCCAAATCTTCATAATTTACCTAAAATACCACTCACTAGACTACTAAGTCTAATCAAATGGTCAGTGCTGGAATTGGTTGTTTGTGCTTCACACAAACAAGTTGTGACTAATTTGTGTGCTTCTATACAATGAGGCAAACTTTCTGGCCTTATGAAGCCAGAATCTAATCTAATTATTTCAGCGATCCCTGGTCTAGCTTACCCAACCTTTGCCCATTTCGCGCTTCTTATCAATCTATTAATGAACCATTCAACACCGACAAATTATAATGTGTTTTTATATAAAATTTGTTAGAATGTAAGTACCACCCACCTAGCGTGCTCTTTGTGATAGGATACCAATTAAGTTCTCGCTGAAAGAGCTCTATTAAACAGTCAGCAATGGCAGCCCTTCATTTTCTGCTGTAAACGGATATTTTATTTTATTGTTTTAAACAGAACATTAACGCACTCAATTTAATAAAGTAGTGTTATAATTCTAATGATTATATTTTTAAAAAATAATTTCAAAATTGTAGAATTTGGATCACTTTGTTTTGGGCTCAGAACTTCTGTGGAATTTAATGCACTTTAATAATTCCAAGCAGGCTAAGTTTTTACTTTTCCTAGAAGTCTCTGTCGAGAGATGAGCAGTCTGTAACGAAAGAGCAATGTCCAGGGAAATGCTGTGCCCATAGAAAAGTTGCATTTATTTTTTATGGATCCGCTTAAGTTGAGCTAGCGTTAAAGGCAAAATAATTGTCGTACATTTGTTGTACAATTTGTTGCAATAAGAATACAGACAACCCAAATCCCAAATAATGTTTCCAACTTTTTTTATTAATAAACTCAGTTTTTTTGAGTTTACGTTAAACAAAAATTGAATTGAATTTTGAAATTGTAAATAAAATATAAAAAGAAAATGCGGATAATGAATTAAAAAAAAACAAAAACAGTATGTTATCATTAAATCTGGGTCGCCGAATGTTAAAACTATTATTCACAATACGATACAATGTAGAAACTTTTTGGTAGAATTGTGTTCCTTAAATCAAGAACCTGGATATGATTTATTGCAGGATAGTGAGCCTAAAGGGCGCCAAAAGATTCTTCTGTTCGCCAAGTAAATGCTCTCCTACTGCTATGCACTAGTTTCCTCTAGTCTGGGTTAAGATTCCTCAGTCTGGGCTTACTGTATCACTCTCCTGTATATATATTTTTAAGAATTAATTTTTAAAACTTGGTTTTAAAACGGGATATTTCAGCTTTACTGATTCCTTAGTTTGGTCCATTCTTCATTTCAAAGTAAGGGAACTTGTTATTAAAATTCTTCTTTTTCACTTCGAGGTTTAGGCTTGTAGCCTGTCCTCAGCTTTATTGTAGCCACCTTTCCCCGTAGCCTACCAATGTCCCATATACCGGAAGGCCTGTAATGAATGGTAACAAGTCTGCTGTCACCCATTCTATTTCTGTGGTCTACCCACCTTTTCTTGAACTCTATCATGGCCTCATCTTCATGTTATCCTTCATAATTCATCCTCTAAACCAGGGATCCCCAAACTTTTTACACAGGGGGCCAGTTCGCTGGCCCTCACATCGTTGGAGGGTCGGACTATAAAACAAACTATGAACAAATCCCCATACGAACTGCACATATATTATTTTAAAGTAAAAAACAAAACGAGAACAAATACAATATTTAAAATAAAGTACAAGTAAATTTAAATCAACAAACTGCCCAGTATTTCAATGGGAACTATGGACCTGCTTTTGGCTAATGAGATGGTGAATGTCCGGTTTAGTTACAGTGCTTTGCCTTTCTTCCTACTTCTGCTATTATTTCACACTGCTTCCGGAGCCATGACGCGTGCGTTCCGCGTCACCGGAAGTAGTACTGTACGTGAGTGACGCCCGCTGCGCTTTGAGGATGCCACAGGACGCATCCTCTTACTGACAACCAATGACAGAGGTGCCCCTTCCGGAAGTGCGGCGGGGGCCAGATAAATGGCCTCAGGGGGCCGCATATGGCCCGCGGGTTGTAGTTTGGGGACCCCTGCTCTAAACCATCTCAGAAATTTCGATTCCGTGGAATGAAGACCCTATTCTTACTAATGTGTCTTATTACCATTCGGACGGGCATAGTAATAACTCGGTTTTCTCTTGCTTACTTTCTTAGCTAAGTTCTTGTGAAGCGATGCACTTTACATTTAAAATTCACTAATTTCTTGTGTGCTGTCATGTTTGTTACTTTGATGTAAATAATGTTAATTTACGCTATTTTTGTAGCTAGCAATACTATTTATAGAGCGTGCTGAAATAAAGCTTTAAAAAACAAAAAAATAAAATAAACTATTTTACATTTACCGTAAAAGTAAAGAGACTATTACATAAGAAAGTCTTTGAACATCTAAGAACCCTTCTGTGAACTAAGGAACATATGTGTTTGGCTTTCAAAAGTTTACTAAGTGGTAGCGCTCACAATATGGAGGGGAATGTAAAACTATATATTTACTATAATGGATGTTTGGTTGCATTTTAGTAGGCTGCAAGATTAACTGTTGTTTATCTTCGGGGGATTCTGGAGGCAGGGGGAGGGAGTTATGGCGAGAATTGTTTTCATTTCCATTGGCTAACTTTACTGCAACATAACCTGCCATCATGTAGACTTATGATTGTGTCTATTTTTGTGTTGTGGAAGAAAAACCGCAATGAACATTCTGTCAATCGATCTATCTGTCTTCCATTGCAAGTTAAATGATTACAAAAACTTATGGATATTAATTTTTAAAAAGTCAACATTCTTTCTGTTGAAGAAAGTGAGACTTGCAGCTCCTTCGTAACCTCACCTTGAATCGTTGTTCACTCATCAAAGTTTCAAAACCAATTGCTAAGCCTAACATTTGGTCATATTCAAATGAAACCCTTTTTAGGTCTGTCTAGATCCAGTTTAACCATTAAACCCATAGGGGCACTTGTAACTATTTTAAATTTTGGCTATTAAAACCAAAAAAATACCCTGCACCCTGCCTCTATGAAAAGTAAGTTTTTAGTTTCTCTTGATATATATTTTCAGAGTGAGTAGAAGTCGTTTTTCTCGTTAAGATTTCTCGGATTAATTAACATTCCGGAGAAGAACTATTAGATTCAAGAATGTTCCTCACTACCTTCTATCTGTTGTAAGGGAAAAAATTTCAAAGTGATGTCACTTAAGATTGGTGATACACGAAATACGAAAAGTTGTTTCTATTTTTCACGATAAAAGTCAGCATCGATATCCATTTTTCAAAACTGTAATGAATATTTGATACTTTCTTCCGATACAATTTAGTTTTTGTAGAGTAGATATTGAATTGAAAATCATTTTTGAAAAGTTTTTTAGAACTTTTAATTTGTTTCAGTTATTCAATTAATTTGTTGCTAATTAAATATTGACAGGACGTAGTGGAAAATCTATTAAGCAGCAAATAATCCATAAATTACGGGCCGTAATTTATGGATTATTTTTGTTTTAGAGTTGTTAAATTGCTTCAAATTAAATAAAACAGATTCATTTTTATTTACCTTAAAAAAAAAGTTATCATTTTTTTAAAAAAGTATACTTTAAAGGATCAATGCAAAAAACAAATGTCTAAAAAACAAAACAAATGGTCAAAATTTGGGAGCATTAACGCCTAATTTCGTACACCGTAACTGCCAAAGAGATACTATGATAAAATATTGCTAGACAAAGCACAAAGAAAATTCAATAAATACAAAAAGTCGCCAATCGCCTAGCAAAATTGCCATTTAATTTTAGATATAGATTCTTTTCAATTAATTTTGCATTTTCAATACATCCTTTCTAATCAATTTCAACTATTCATTCAAGCAATTTTTCACAACTTTCAATTTCATGCCTGCTCCTTTAATGAAAGTCCTTGAACATGATATCGATTAGACGAACTATAGAAAACTTTAACTATAGTTATGTATACGTATATATATGTATTGTATATCTACCCTCTTCTATTAGGTGGCTGAAGACTGAATCAAATGATTTTTTTTAATGAATACTTGTATTGTGCGTATTCTGTTATACCCACAAACGCACATACATCTTGAGTCGAAGTTATAAGATGGAAGTCCGGCTTTTTCTGCCCAATTCTGTGAGTGCTGCCCTTTCATAGAGTTGCCCCAATCGGTTTGCCCAACAAGAAAGACTTTTCTCAACTGGAATAGATTTCAAATACCATTCAGGCTTTAAGAACTATTTCAGCTCCAAGTGACCATGTCAAGTATCTAGCCTGTCTATAAAGACTGATTTCTTACCTTTCATGTCATCACGCCCATCAATTCGCGGCCTCAAACTTGGCCTTACATCATTTATCAGTTATCACTGTTCGAAGCACCAGTCAGAGAGAGCTCCTGATAACGAACAATGTTATTATTTAAATTTTAAGGCCCGCAGTTGATTTTTTTAAAAAAAGATTTGTGCGAAAATTGTAAACAATTCTTATGAAAAATTGAGTTCTACCCACTATGAATAATTATTTAAAACTTTTATTACCGATGTGAGTAACTATTTTTATGTATTTGTAGTAAGGTTATGCTTTCGACTTAAGGTCTAGGTCATCTTCAAGGCTGTGGAACATAAGTAACAGATTATAATTTACATTATAATTTTGTAAATATATAAATAGTATATATATAAACAATTATTTTATGAACAATTGTAATTTGTTTACAATTAAAAGTTAAAATAATGTTACTATTTATAACGAAGAGTCTTTAATTCGTACACCTTTCGATCCGTTGGCTTTTTGCGGAAGTTAGCCATACTTGTCTAAATTATTGCAGTTTAACTATAAATAGTTTCTCTATATTTTGAAGTGGTAAATCCCATGCGCGCCGCGGTTTTGCATGCAATAGTTTCAAAGGTGATCGATGGTTGCATGTCAAATTAATCATATCTGTTCTAGATCGAATGCTTGTACTATAATTTTAAGTACTATTATAGTTGTATTATTATTTTTATTTTTTATTCTTTAATTAATTTATTTCTTTATTTATATTATTACAAAATGGAGTTAACTCACGTAAAGGAAGAAAGGGTGTTACTATATTGCTGTATTTTTCTCAGCCTTTGAGAAAAACAGAATTTTAGCTGATATACGAAGAAATTTTTAATTAAAACAATGCTTTTAATCCCAATGAAACGAGGAAGAAGTTTTCAATTTAACAGCGAAGGAACCGCAGAAGTAAGAAATATGTTTATAGCGATCAGTCATTAAGTTATTGTGTTTCTTTGAGTGTGAAATTTGGATGGCATTGGTTTAACAATAGAATACACAAAAAAACTAAGTCTGAGCTACCCTACTTCTGAATATTATGTACTACCAGCTGGGAATCGTTATTGTTTGCAAGTAAAAATACAATTATCACGTTAAATCAACACAACTAGCTTTTCCCAAGGAGAACACAATTATGAATTCCCCATAAAAATTTAAATACATAAATTTAAGACACTGCCTTATTAATATGTTTCTCGCAGCTGCTAACAAAACGAACTAAATACTCGTCCATCCAACGCTTGTTATCTCTGCAGAGATTTATATTTTTGTAGCCTATGTACGCAGATCATAAGAGTATTCATTTCTCTTGTAACGGCGCTGAGTTGGGTTATAATTGCTCTTCATGTCATACCGAAATATGAATTTAAATTTTACATCAACAGGTGCTTGTGGTAACCATATTTAGTAGGTGCAGATAGTGTTGTAAATTTCAGCTTCAATTACAGAAAAATCTGGTCTAAATGCTACGGTCTTAGTGATAAAAGTCTACTTTAGAAAGTAGGAGATAAATTGACAATTTAAAGCAAATCACGTTAAATTTAAAATGAAGTAGTGCCGTGGGCTTTGAAGCCTGTACGCTTAATATGGTGTTAATAACCAAGATATTATTAAAACTGTCCGGTAGGACAGTTGAATAAGGGTTGATCGTCAAAAACTGCACGAAAAAGCGTAACGTTGAAAAGCACCCAACTTTGACAATTTTTTTCTCTTTTTCTATTAAAGATAAAATTCCCAAATTTCCTTTAAAATAAAGGGCAAACCCTCCTTTATAACTGTAATTTTTTTGCAACAACTCATATCTAATAGGTTTTGAGAAAAAAGTTGCCGAAAATGAGCAAAAACAGCTTTTTCAAAAAATCTTCTTCTTCTTCTTCTTGTTACCTTTTTTGTAAACAACGTAGCGCCTAAACGCGCGAACCGATTTTCATGAATGAGGTGTCATTCGATTTGGAATTTTATGTAGATGTGCCTTTTTGGGGTCTCGACGCTGTACATCGAATGGGAGAGGAGTTAGCCCCCTTTATGTAAGGCCCCCTCCAAAATTATTATTACTAATTACTCTGTAAATCTTGTCCTGATTTTGATAAAATTTGGTAGGATGATAGTGTTAGGGCTCCCCTACGTAACAATAAAGCGACGATCTGCTCTTACACTTGTTAAGGGAAGTATAGCAATCGTTTTAAATTATCGAAACGTGAACCGATTTTCATGAATGAAGTGTCATTGGAATCGAAATTTTGTACAGATTTGCACTTTAAAAGTCTCGACGCCGTGCCTCATAAGGAGGGGAGTTTGCCCCACCCAAGTAAGGCCCTTTCTAAAATTATTATTACCAATATTTCTATAACCCTTAGTCCGATTTTGATAAAATTTAGCACGAAGAAACGGTTAAAGCTCCTCTACTGGCTGTGAAGTGCCATCATGCTCTTACTCCTACTAAGAGGAAGTACTACAATCGTCAAAATTATCAATGAGTGAACCGATTTACATCAATGAATTGTCGTTCGATTCAAATTCTTTGTCTCGTTGCCTTTTAGGGAGAAGTACTGTATTCGCAGTTTATTTTTCTTACTCCTCTTAAAGGAAGTACTGAAATAGCAGTTTAATTTTGCTATTTACGTAGAAATACCTTCCTATTTTATTCAAAACGCTTTTTCAAAATAATTGTTATTGATGATGGTTTGGGGACCGCTACTATAATCATTTTTTAAAAAGATCTCTCCAGTGGTAGTTACGGTTCCGACTTAACACCTTATCAGGTTATAATGATAGAATTGCTTATTCCAAATTTTAAAAAATTCTGTAAAGCAGATATGTAACTTTACAAAATAGATAAAAAGGACAATCTATCCAAAAGGTACAAAAATCTCCTTAACAAAAACTTACAGTTTAAAATGTTAAGCATAAGGGTTGATTAAACGCCAAAAGGTACACAAATCAGCAAGTACCCAATATATCATTAATACTTCATTGATATCATTTAAGTAATTTTACTGCATTAATAGTCATTAATATTTTTTAGAATTTATTAGATGTCACAGACCCTTATGCTGGCCACTTCATTTATAATATTTTTTGTTATAATTATTATAAATCACATATACGTATATGCATGTTAAAGTAGAAAAAGACAAAGTTAGAGTCGGCTACCGTCTTGAATTCGCCTTACACGAATATTTCGATTCGTGAGCACAAATAACACACAGTTATAACAAGTAGATGTAGTGGGAAGAATACCTAGATTGAAACTTTAATTGAAGAAAACTATATTATTTGCGATAAAGCTAGATTAATAATAAATAATACAGACAATAAATCTAAGTTAAATGGTGTACTACTTGAACAAATATTTTGTAGATGAAAATGGCCAGCATAAGTGTCTGTGACATCTAATAAATTCTAAAAAATATTAATGAAAATTAATGCAGTAGAATTACTTAACTATTAATGAAGTATTAATGAAATGTTGGGTACTCGCTGATTTGTGTACCTTTTGGCGTTTAATCAACCCTTATAATTAACATTTTAAACTGTAAGTTTTTGTTAAGGATATCAAATTTAAGACTATGTAGAGTCCATTGGCATACCTTTAACTTAAATTAAGACTTGCAGCAATCGAAAGCTTTTAAAACTTGTTGCTGACGACGTTTATTAGGCTTCTAGTCCTTTAAATACATCCAACACTTACGATGACCCCATTAGGCGTAGAAATCTTTTCTTGTATAATTTTGATGAAGATATCTAATACCTTCCCATTTATATTTTATATCATTTAATATTATCTGTTGCATGTGCTTTGCCTGCACGGGATATTTATATTTGTGTACATCATGTTATTTTATGTTCGCAAAACCTAAGCCGATGAATCTTCTTGTTTCTAACTGTCTTATCTTCAGATGGTGGACGCTAATGATCTAATTAGGCCGCGTTTTAGTCGGATAATTTTTCATTTATTTTATATTGATGGCATTGTATTGCTAACTGTGCTGTCCTTTGCAGGGGCTACATTGAGCCCATCCAGGTACTTCTTCAGGTTTTCCTTTTTCTGTTCCTGTAGTTGCAGTTGTTGTAGTTCTCAGCAATCTAGTGACGTTCACTCAAAAACCGAGTAAATTTATATTTAAATATATATAGATCGTAGGGTATTAAGTAGAGTAAATTTTAGTGTGAGAAAGGAGTCAAAATTTCTGGAAGAACGGATAAGGATTGTCGTAAGAGATGTATGTTGTCGTTCCTGCTGTTGTAGAATTTCGTTCAGACCGTTTTGTTGGAGATGGATGTTGAATTTTAGAGCGTCTTTGTAGCTGAAGAGCAAATCTTGACAACAACACGCTAGAAATTCACTTTTAAAGGTGGATGTTGAGCTCAAGACATACCATACAGACCTCTTAGACCTTTCACTCTCCTGGAGATGATGATGCAGTTTTCTCTGTTAGTGATGCACCCACGATGTTGGTCCAGGTGGTTTACCGCGCAAATAAGGCGCAAGCAGTAAGGGTTTCTCTGCTGGTCTTAGGACAGTTGAACCATAAGTTTGGACCAACATAGTTCACGCATCTAGGCATGATGTAGCGGTAAGATGACCATGTAAAGATCAACATTTGAGTTGCACAATATCTTTCGTTCTTCCACTTTTATGACTGTACTCAAGATCTTTATTTTTGGTTCACACTTTCGAACCACTTAGAATAGTGGAATAAAGAGTTTTGAGTATGGCGTCTTATGTTTATTATCTTTCTCATATGGAGACCAGTAAGGTGAACTCCTTAATTTCACTACCAGGGATAGAGTTGTGCAAGATTCGCAACAATACACGAGAAGTTTTGTTAGTTGGTTTTCTACTGGAGGTAATGTACTATTTTTTTGTAGGTTGTTTTTATCATTTCAGATAGTATTTCAAATGATTTCATTCTTGATAGTATATTTATATGTTCGTATAATTGTATAAAACATGCTCCTAATAAAATATGTTAATTAAAATATTTTTTAAGCTTGTTGCGGACAACTTGAAGGAAAACAAAGAAATAAATACTAGTCTCTCACTGTTATAATATAGTATAATATTATTAATAATCTAAATTATATTTGATAGTTATAACATGGTTACTAGATGTTAGAAAGTTTCTCTCCTCCTTCTTGGGCTGAAGAAAAGGACGCAGGACCTTAAATCCCCCGAAGCGTAAGAAGGGACTGTTCTTCTTCATCTAGTTCTAGCTTGACTGCACTTTGTTATATATATATATATATATATATATATATATATATATATATATATATATATATATATATATAAGAAGAAGAAGTGGCCCCTCGAGTGTTCAACATAGCAGGGGAAGAGAGGGGCAGAGAAGTAAAGGGTGTCCAGAGTGGCGGCGCCTAGGCCTACCAAATTAGCATAAATTTGTAAATAAAGTCCGCCGTTAGATAACTCACACCCACGCATGTCCATTATCCCGGGACCGCTTAATTGGGCGCTCGGGTTTACTTCTTCTACTTTTTTCTCCTCCATTTTAATTTAACTTGTGGTACTATTTGTGTGTGATGTGTTGCGTAGAGCGAACAGCCAGATGGCTCAGGTATGCCACGCAACGGCCCATCCGTCTTATGCAGGCCTCACGTCACTTTAGGAGCTCCCAAAACAACAACAAAGAAAAGAAAAGGACACAGGAGCTAGTTATACATGCGGTTTTATGACCTATTTATGCAGCCATTCGTCCCCCTACCACTAATACCATATGGATATAACATATGGACCGTTTTGGAACTCCTACTTTTGCCTTTCCCTTTCCTTTTTAATGAATTGATTAGTAATTAACTGAATTTACTTTTAATAGATATTTTCGAAGATATTTAAAAACAATAAAAAATAATAAATCCTGATAATTAATTACATACCCAAAACTGATTTACTACATCACGTTATGTCAAAGATCATTGCTTATTAGAATACTGTTAACGTTTTTAAATAATTCTTTAAAGTTCTTAAGTGATTGGCATTGTCGACTATTCTAGGGTAAATGGAACAAATGAAACCTATCACAACGATTTTGTGAAATTTGATTCTTTAATCTGGAATCTTTATAAAACAAAATCAAAAAAATCATAATGAATAATCGCATGAATTCCTTTTACCGCAATTTTACGTAATTGAAATAGGGCGCCACGGTAGCTGAGTGGTTAGAGGCGAGATCTACAAAGCTAATATATATTGTGGTACAGGGTTCGTTTCCCGGTCTTAGGCCTTGGATTTTATTTATTGGTTAATCAAAGAAATTTACAGTAAAATATGTTTGCTAGTCACCTCCGTCAACGACACCTAATTAGTAGTTGGACGTTAAGCCCCGCCTGAAAAAATAGGCGATTACTTTACTTTACTTTGCTTTGCTTTACGTAATTGAATTTCATAGTTTGGTGCACCCTAAACAATCTACTAGAAACTACTTTGCAACATTATTTCGATCAATTTTGGAGGTTAGATTACTTAAGTTGATTAAAAAAAAAAGAATACCTGTCATACCCAATCGAAAAGTGACTGTTTTCCTCACACAATCAAAAGGGATTTCCTTATTCCGCTGATTTTGGTTCATTTCGTTTTTAGTTTTTAGTTTTTCCACTCTTTACAAACTATTTAAAAGGAAAATAATTCCCTATGGAATATTTAATTTAAGAAAACTTATTTATTCTTGTTAGACAGATCTGTGCGATTAAAATATGTGCTGAGGAAAACCTGCGGATGGATCTTAGAAATAGGGAGATCTGTACCTTTTCGGACAGCCAGGCTGCGCTGAAGGCCTCCTTCAGAATTACCTCTTCCCTGGTCTGGGAATGTAGAAAGGCCTTACATAGGCTCGGCACAATAAAGTTCGGTTGAAATGGGTGCCGGGTCATGTGGGGATTAAGGGAAATGAGACAGCTGATCTACTAGCCAGGAATGGTGCTAACACTCCTTTCTTTGGTCCGGAGCCTGTCCTGGGGATCACCTTTCTTCGGCTCGTGCGGCTCTTAGAGATTGGATTTGGAGGAAGCACGAGAAGAGTTGGATGATGTGTCCTGGGGTTAAGTAAGTAAGCAAAGAGCCAAAGAGACCCTATGTTTGGGTAGGAATCAGATTACTCTCTATCACAGGCCTATTCACAGGTCAGGAAACATCTGCATAAGGTGGGGCTTATTAGCTCGGAACCGTTGTGGAGATTGTGTCAGAAAGAAGAGGAAAAGGCGTCTTACCAGCTGTTCGAGAGTGTTGCAATCGAGCGGTTGCGCTACGAAACCTTTGGAAAGTTGAGACCAAAGGAGATTATAGCGCAAAAAGAACTGGTAGGGAAAGTCCTCAACTTTTTTAGAAGGGCTGGATTCAACTACTAGACTCAAAAGGGGAAGAAGGCACAAGCACAATAAGCCTCTAGTGACTGCGGTGCCGTGGGGCATAGGTCCCGTCCCGTTTTCTAATCTTAATCTTATTCGGATCCCAGGCTTATAAAAAACGTAATTAAAAAAGGAAGAAATTTTATCGTAAATTTTAATAAACTCTTGGTATCTTTATTTTACCAAATTGTGACTGAGCCCAATATTTGCGTTAATTTGAGAATCACCCTAATTTGATTTGATAAATTGAAATATTACAGAGTGAAATCAAGATCTATTGAGGTTCCATTTTCTCGCTCTAGGATTGGCTCAAAGAATCTTGGCGTTCACCCAAATTCTTGTATCCAACCAACAACCTCTTTTTTTCAGGCCTCCAATATTGTGTGTGATGACCAGTTTAAGTATTGTTTGAGTCATCTGGCTCAAGAAATACCCACAGGGACCCCATCGCCCTTTGAAGAAGTGGCTAGACCTCTGCTCTATCTCCTAAGGAGGTCGACAATTAATAATAATGAAAAAGCTTTTTTCAAAACTCACAACCATTTAAACAAAAATAAAATACAAAAATTATATACTATAAAATTAAAAGAATTTCGAGCGTTTTTTAAGAAAAAAATTTACTTTAAAAATAACTTTTAAAATAAAAAACAATATACCTAGGTAATAGAAAAATTAGAATGTGATATTAATAATGTTAATACACTTCAGATATCGGTCGGTGTGTAGTTAATAAAATGAGATTCTTGCCAGCTATTTATCAAACATTCTTTAGAGAAGGTCATTAATACAGAATGATGGCTTCGTACGCACAACACTGCATCAGGACATCAGGAGTGAGTGAATTGATGGTTTTATTGCCGTGCTACAAATACCAGAGCTTTTTATAAAACATCAATGTGTGGAGTGTGTTTAGTCAATCAACGGTCTTTTTGGTATTTAATTAACTGAAATTTGTCAATACATCAATCTACGTATGAAACTTTTTTTTTAAATTTGTTTTAATGTACTTAGAATTTTCTGTACCTCAAAGGCGCCACGGTAGCCGAGCGGTTAGAGGAGCTAGGTGGTACTGGGTTCGATTCCCGGTTTAAGCCTTAGATTTTATTTTATAGTTAATAATTTATAGTAAAGCATGTCTGCTATCCGCCTCTAATCGTTTAAAAGTTCCATTTGAGAACAAGAAAAATATTATTAACGACTTCATCTCTCTGCTAAATAGAGGAAATACAAACTGATACTCCAACACTTGCTACAAAAAATAGTTATTTATTTAACAAGTGTGGAAAGTAGTACTTTTCCTCACGCGAGGCAGGGTTTGCACGCACGAGCGAGCGAAGCGATGCGAGTGCAAGTGCAAATTGCCGAGTGTGAGGAAAATACTTTACACTAGAGTTAAATATTATATTTTTTCTACAACCATTAGATTTATTAACTAAAATAATTAAAAATTTCATTTTTACAGTCTACAAAAAGTCATTTATTTATTATAAACATTTATTGTTATATTACAATTATTTAAATTACTTATTTCATTTTCTGCTGTTTCTTTTATTGATGGAGGAGTGTTTTCTGAACAGGCATCACTAGAATCCATTTTAAATTTCTATAAGGTAACACTATAACCTTTTTAACTGTTATAATTAAAAATATCTAATTATTTATTAAAGTATTATTTTTATTTCTATATTCCTTTCAATTTTTATTTTATTTTTTTAATATTCATTTTTTAATTATTTAGATAAAATAAATTTAAATAAGCTTATTAGAGTTTTACAGAAAATATTTATGTTAATAACAAAACTTCTTATATCAAGGAAGCACAATAAAGTTTTTCCACTCACTTGTGCGGAAAGTGACACTAATGGGAATTTCCCCCCCACTAGTGTGGGAAGTTGGGCATTACACAGCTGATTTTAATTGAGTAATGAGAACTTCCCTACATGGTTGCAGAAAAATATTTTTACATTCATTGCATTATCAACGCAGTTTATGGCAATGTTACATTTTAAAAGTTCTGCAAACGGACTAAGCTGAATAGCGGACAATGATTTTTGTCTATGAACCAGCAAGTACAAGGTGATAATACCATCATTGCAGATTTTGATTTTTTTCCCCCCAGAATTTATTCGTTTTAAGGTCCCCTGAGATTGAAAAAGTGGTATTAATCCTGTGACTGTGTGCGCCAGTGAGCAGCATGACTCAAAAACAGAAATATTACACAAAATTCAAATTTGATATTTCGAATTAATGCCACCCCACGTTTAATAATAGGCTTTTAGTGAAATCAGCAAAACGGAAATGGCATTTTCCAGAATGGATTTTTACCAGTTATTTTTTGGATTTTCCCGAAACGGCTCAATCGATTTTTTTAAAATAATTTTCTATGTCGTTAGATGAAAGGAAAGATGGATTTTGCTCGCCTCTAATGTGTCATTTAATTATAATGGACGGTCTTATCACCAGTATAATTTTATAAGCAAGAAAATTATTGGCTGGCTGTAATCTTAGAATTATACGGCAATCTTTTGATTGAAACACCTAGACGTAATAGTTTGGACTATTTGTGAGCCCCATTTCAACATGATCATATCGATTACTAAAAGAATAAAATGTTTGTTCTGAAAATGGTTTTCTCATTTCTTATGCAGTCTTTGATCAATCAATTATAATATACTTGAGTATCGATTAAAAAGTATAAGCAATTCTGTTATAGATTTCAGTAGATTAAAGTGATTATTGAATAATTAAATCAAAATGCTAAAGCCAAAAAACAAATATTGAGGGCAATTATTCAAATTAACTTCTTTGGTGAGAATTTTTTTTTTTTTTAAAGAAAATTTTGAATGTTTTTAACATGGCTTTAACCAGTTAAGCGTGTTTGGACGTGTATACATGTCAAACCAAATCTCTATTACGGTGCGTTCGACGTGTATACCTCGTTGTGGAAAATATAAAATTGCCATTAACTATAAAAACTCGAAATTTTAATAAAATACAATAAGAATATTATTTGGTGGGATGTTTCCTTTATCTGACCAATAGAACTGCGGTGAGAATCAGCCAAATGATAAGTGGTTTGGTATATGTTTGGTCTCCGCATTAGAGATTGGGAATTACTCACACAAATAGATGCCGCCCTTGTGCAATGCCGTTTTTACCTTAGATAGAGGTTCAGACCTCAGTACGAGCATTATTTCATTTTGCACAGAATTCAAAGCTCTTTTCTTCCTTGTAAAAGCTCTTGCGTCCTTAGTTAACTAGTCAATGCATACGTGAAGCGGTACAAGATTTTGGAATGAGCACAGAATGCTCTGGTAATCTCAAGCCGCGAGAGAGATTGCAGAAAAAGTGCTTGCAGTGACTATTACGACCTTGTAAACTTTTGGTTGTTTTGCCCTGCGTTCGATGTGTATACCACGTCATTGTCTGATTTTAATTCCGCACATTGTGGGTGGATTTTTAAAACTAAATTCCACGCTTAACTGGTTAAAGGCCATTTGAACCAAAAATATCATCATTAATTATTTAATTTTTTTTGTATTAATGCTACCTGAATTTCTTTAATCATTAACTGCTAACCTCAGTACGTAAACTTATTTGTTGCTAAATTCAATTTAATAATATGGTGAGATGCAATATCTATGCTTGATTAAATTTCAGCGGGCAATAACATATGGAAAGATTTATATAAAGGAATACATAAAAATGGGCGTTTATGAAGAAGAGGCGTCAGTCTTACAGTAAATGGTCGTTTAAACATTTTATAGGCTGAGATGGAGGAGAGGTTACTAGGGTAGTGCTTATCATCGGCACATGTTGAGGACTAATGTCGTGTAACCTAGAGCCATTGTTGCCTAGATCGTTCAAATCTTTCCTACATCTTACCAACACATTACTATAGGGAAAGGGCGGATGGAACTCCGTGTTCTACTACTTGTCTTGGATACTTCTATTTGATTGCTTGGTATTTTTATTGGAAGGATGTACTGTACTATTTCTTACCCTCTAGTTATCACTTTGTTTTAACTTCCTAGACTGGTTGATGCGTTCATCTTAACCTATTTTCTTAAACTGTGACTGAATTTTTATGTTTTAAAAAAGACTAAGGTTGGGTGATAGTAAATATTCTGCTCCAGTATTACATCAATCTCACTTAGTGATTTTTATAGACCACGTTGTGCTAAACTACCCTCTTCAACGCCATCTCAGATTATTGCAAACTGAACTAGTAAACAGCGATCAGCTCCTTGCTTATTGGGTCTTCTCCTGGATAATAATTTCAAATTAATATTGATAAAGCTGAAAGCAGTCATGTACTTAAATCAGTCTACTTTTTAAAATACAACTTTTATATAAAATTTTCTTAAATGTCTTCTAAGAATATTAGTACTAGGAATTTTTAAACTATTTCAAAAACCAAATTGTGGTTTAGTTTCGATTTGGTTCTAAGCAGGGAACCCGACTATAACTTAGCGTTTAAAATAAGTCGATCTATTAACTTCAAATACGTCTTTATGATTTACTCCAAAATAAGGCTTAAAAGATGTTATTTAAACTAGGTATAGTGATGTACACGTTCAAATCTTTAACTTTGACTTTAATAATTCTCCCAGGAGAGAACATCAAACATTTTGGGCTAAGTGGTGGGTGCATAGACTTTCCTTCTGAGTGCAATAGAATGTACAATACTATCAATTATGCATCATAAATGAAGATTTAATGTGTTGCATAAATTCCATGTTTGAAGAATATTCAGTAACCGGAAATGAGCAATTTCTTGAAAGGATTATTCACATTTTGATGATGATGATGTTATTATTATTGCTATTATTTATTATTTCTGTTATCATTATTATTATTTTTTATGATTTAAGGCGCGTCAAAATCTAAGGTGCCCGGAGCTTTTTTCAGTGCAAAGCCGGCCTCCGGACAGTGTTCTCTCGTTACAGACAACACTGTCCATCACCGGACAGTGAGCAGTAAGAAGCTCCTAGGAAGAGAAAATCTAAGGGTCAGCAGCTGGATTCGAACCCGGGACCTCCGCGTGGGAGTCCATTACGCTAATCCTTCCCCTAATTACTATTATTATTATTTCTTGCTCCCAGGTGTCAGAAGTTGGGTCGGTAGGGGTTTTAGTGAGGTAGATTACTACCTCACCCAGCTCCTCAGCGGGTACGGTTACTTCCGGGAATTTCTCTGGAAGATGGGGAAACGGTCAGAGGGAAATTGCCCTCAATGCGCAGGAATCACACATTTTTTTATATTTTGAGTGCAAAAGATGGGGTCGTGCCAGAAGGGATTTGAAAGGAATAGTAGGCCAATGGGTTCCTGAGCGCTTCTAAAGCTTAATGCTCTCTGGCAGGGCTCAGTGGAATGCTGTGGAAGTTCTAAAACTCAAAAGGAGAGATCTGGATGGAGAGGAGGCTAACCCCTAGTGGGTGAGGAACAGGAGTCTAGCCTGATGTATTGCTGCACAAGCGAATCCGGGCTAGACTCATCGGGGAGGCAGGGGGTGTTTTAGGCCGCTTAAGTGGGAGCTCAGAACTCAGTGCGTAACGGGCATTTCACCCCCTCAAAAAAAAAAAATTATTATTTCTAATTAGATTACTATTATTATTATTTTTTTTTGGCGCATCAACAGCTGAGGTCATTAGCGCCCGGAGCTTTTTCCATCACCGGACAGTGAGCTGTAAGAAGCTCCTAGGAAGAGAAAATCTAAGGGTCAGCTGCTGGATTCGAACCCGGGACCTCCGCGTGGGAGTCCAGTATGCTAACCTCATAGCTAACCCTTCCCTCTGATTACTATTATTATTATTATTATTATTACTATTATTATCTTAATTTCTTATGGCTCCCACGATTTTCTACATTGTTTGAATACTATTAGGTACGTATTGGTCTGTTATTATTAAGATTTTTCTCGGAATATGTTTATTTTGGAGGGAGATCAGTACATTTTCTTTTGATACTTATTTTAGTGTAATACACCAATCAAATTCATCCTAGAGAAACAATACCAAATAAAGTGATCTTGAGATACTACTCACACTTCAAGATAAGCCTATATAAATACACAAAATTAATTATAATAAAATGATTTAAATAATACAAAGGAATATATAATCAGATAAAAAAGATTTGAATGTTTGAACGAATGAATATAAATGAAAGAAAAAATTAAAACAAACTTGTTTGAAAAAGCACAAGTACGCTGCTTGAGCGTAGATTATAATAATAGTGGGGGTAATCAGTGGGGGTATCGGAGTTAAATGTTACTAATAAATTAGATAGATATCGATACGATGAATGAACAATGTAATCCCTTACAAGTTTATAGCAATGATCTAAACATCACACGAAGCTTTAATAAAAGTGTTCCCCGTATAGATGAAACACTTTCTGAATAAAGTATTCTTATTAATAGAACACATTCTAATATCTTCAGCTAGGAGAAATAAACAAAATAGATTTATGAAAAGAAGTTAAACTTCGATTTAATTCTAATTCTAGGCGCCTGGTTAAAGAATATTTAATAACATAATAACTAACTGTGCTTATTTAATAAAGAAAAATTATTGTTATTACGTTAAAAATTATATTAATCAAATAATATTATAATTAAGTACGTGCTATTAAACTGTATTTCTTATATTAGGCTTAAAATACTAACTGATGTACTATTTAGTGCCTTTTATTTTTTGAGAACCAATTAGATACTTGACCAATCAAAGTGTTTGCCTTTTTATTTTGTTGTTTCGCGCGAGTAAGAAATCACTTCCGCTCTAATCGCATAAGTAAAAAAAAAATAATTAAAAAGAAATTACTTAATTAATTAAGAAATTAACCTTTAATTTGAAATACGAGGTGTGGCTATTAAATAACTATACTATTGCTATAAAACAATTTATTTTAAATTTATACATATTTAGTTATTATCATCTTCAATATACACCCCTCCACTATCCCTACAACGCTCCATTGTTCGAAACAGTGCTGGAAGTCATTTTCTGTCAGCTCCTGCATGACGCGTGCCGCTTTTTCTTTCACAGCTTCAACGGACTCAAATCGTGTTCCTTTTTGATGCAGATTTGACTTTGGGGAACAGATAAAAGTCACATGGGGCCAGGTCAGGCCTAAAACTTGGCTAGAAACGTCTTGCAACAGACAATGCAGTGTGAGCCAGCGCGTTGTCTTGATGGAGAACCCTTGTTCTTCCATAAATCGGGTCGTTTTTTTCCTTACTCTTTCACGGAGTTGAGCAAGCACCTCACGGTAGTAATGTTGATTAATTATAATCGATATTTTCATCCGTTTTGGACGTGGAAGGGCGACCCGGGCGGTCATCATCTCCGACATCTTCTCGGCCATCTTGGAAACGCTTGAACCACTCAAAAACTCGCGCACTCGTGATTAACATTCATCGCCATAAATTTCTTTTAATAAATGATAAGTTTCGGTAGCGGTTTTACCCAGTTTCATGTGAAATTTCACGACAATTCGTTGCTCTACTACATGTGTAGGTATCATGTTTTCACATGATAACTAACACTTCTTACACAAACGACGGTTCCGGTCAGACAGATTTCTCTACAAACACGTGAGACGCTGTTAAATCGAAAGAGAAGGCTTTACGCTGCACAGTTGTCGGTCGTTAGGATTTGGCGCATGCATAGTTCTTCTGTAGCAGCATCAGTCTCGTTATTTAATAGCCACACCTCGTATCTCATCTACTTAAGGAGAGAAAGTTAGAGAAAAGACATCGTAATCAGACTTTTATGTTTTAGAAAATGATTCAGAAATTAATTTTAACGCTAGATAACTATGAAAATGTATGTATATATGTAGTAACTACAGGAAAACAATTAATAAATAAAAATAGAAAAATTAAAAAATAGGAGACTCGCGAAAAACGGTACCTGAACCGCAGCGCTACCTCGCCACGACCAGCGTCAAAATATACTGACGCACTAAACTGCATAATGCCAGCAAACAACATGCGCATTTCATTATGTAGTTTTGAAAAGTTTTGTCATTTTTTTTTTATTTGATCGTTGAGACAGTTTAGAGAATTGTTATTAAACTGAGCGAATATATGTTGAGTCAGTTTAGAGAATTGTTATTAAACTGAGCGAATATATGTTGAGTCACATTTTTTTGTTGTATTGTTTTTGTAATGTTTCATTTGTTTGTTCACACATAAATATGTTTAGGTACTAAAGAATAAATGTGTAGGTAGTAGGAGGACCACACGCAAGTAAATCTGAAAGAACTCCACAATCCAAAATGTCATCTCTTTCTTTTTCTAATTCTGTGTTTATAGAGGAGTGCTACGATATATAATTAAAGCATTAAATACTCCCTCCTAGGTTCAGGAACTTAGGGCATAGTACTATTTGTCATTTCCCACAGCGTTCATTAGACTTCATTGGTACTTTTTGGAATACCAATACACAAACTTTCACTTCAAGGGGGTTTTAACTTATTTTTTGTTACTCCTTGTCTTTATTTACCCTCTCAAATAATTGTAATCGCCCTTGTCCATTTCTTTGTATCCATTCATTGTTATTTCAATATTGTTATCGCTTTCAATATTTGATAGATAAAAATAATTCCAGCACGAGCCCAACTTCAACAGTTCACAGGCTAGGACAAAGTAAAATTATTTCTCCCCTGATGTCTTGCCATTTGTGATCTGATTAGGATTTCGCACTTGTGCTGGGCTGTGGTATCACAAAGTTATCAGCTCATTTTGAGGATAAACTCCATGTATTTTTACTGCCCCCTACTAAATAATTTCAAAGTAATTATAATCATCTCCTTTTTATTTCATTGCTCCATTCTTAGACGAATCTTGGTCTCTCTCTCTCTCTCTCTCTCTCCAGTAATAACGTCAGACTCCGCTCTTCTCCGTTTCTGTGATTCCTAAATCAACTTCCAGATCTTACAGCCATGATACTCCATTGAACGTAACTGTCGGTGGCTCTCAACGGATGATCTGAGCAAAAAAATGGTAGAGGAAAAATTTGTTGCCCGTCACCTCTAGTTTCAGAATATGTGACTTGATTTTAGATTCCTGGGCCGCATACGCGGCTGACGTGCGACCAAAAGTAAGGGTTCGCGGTTGACCCCCATTTTCATATACACAGTTTTAAAGAGTATGAAAAATTATGACAGAAACCGGAAACCGCAATTCGATATATGCAACATTAAAGGTGCTAGGCCATTTCAAAATCTGGTATTTATTAAACATATTTCAATTTTTTAACTTGTTATCAAAGAGAAAGAAGAGCACGCGATAGGCCATTTTTATGTATTTTTTCATCCCCTTTCTTCTAAAAATATTGCCAAGGCAGTAAAGCTAGTATTTTTTTTAATATCGGGAAATAAGTCGTTTTCCGAGTGATTTTTCTAAGAAAAATCAAATGTTAAGAGCTTTAGATGTTCTCAAGCATACACAAAATGGCTAAAAAATAATTTTACATCTGTTACAAACAAGAAGGTTTAATAATTATTTGGTAATTTTGGGAGAGTTGCGTTTAATTACCAAAAAAATTGGAAACCTCCTGCCACATATTTAAGTGATCAATATCTTTCATGTAATGGATCAAACTTATTCCTTAATTTATCTAATAATGCACTTTACTCAACTTGTGAAGCATGTACTGTGCCTTCAAAGGTGCCTCCTCAGATACAGAGAGCAGTTAATAACCTCCTGGCTAACCTGGCTTGCGAGCCTATTCATTACACTATTCCTTTTTATTGATGTATTCGTTCAGAAAGACAATTTCATTGCAATATTAATACAAGAAATAAGAAAATGCGTATTTATTTTACCCAATCGAATAATTACAGTTCTAAAGAGAGTAATTACTTGGACGCGTGATAAAAGGACGAAAACAAAGCGATAATTTGACTTGGATTGGTGATTGGAACATGAATGCCAATCCCATTGACATGAATGAATATTGTCCGTATTTCCGCTCCGTGGACTGCTGTCTACCCACACTCTTAAATAAATACATTCCGGGGGTATAAAACTTTTAACTAACTACCAAACTTTATCTAGCCAATTTCTTCCACTGCGGTACCTCTTGGACTATTGGCAACATTTCACCAACTATAGATATATTCTTTATGATATTCTTTATGTCAGAAAACTTCTGAATATTGTATCAATGCAACGAAAATGTATTGCTCTTGCACTTCGATTATCTTTCCTAGACAATTTTATTTATTTATTTTAGAAATTCATTTTTTAAAAATAAAGCATTTTCCATCTTAAGTCCAACTTTTTGATGCCACTGTTATATTTATCTGTGTTATCTAATAACAAACTTTTCAAGCCATGACAGTCAATTTTGATTTTTGCATCAAATAAATTTATAGATTGAGTTTATATTTTGTTTGATTTATTGGTAAAGTCAATAAGAGAAGGGCACTGATTAAAAGAATAATTTAAAAAAATTTAATTGATCAATCAATTAAAATTTTTATTTTTTAATTTTAATTTTAATCTTAATTTTTAGTTAATTAAAAATTTTAATTGATTAAATTAAAAGTTACTTTAATTCAATCAACTAATTTTGGTCGATTAATTTTTTTTATGATAAAAATTCAATTTTTTTTTTTAAATTTTGATTAAATTTTTGCCCATCTTTGGCTTTTTTTTTTTTTTTTTTTTTTTTTTTTTTTTTTTTTTTTTTTTTTTTTTTTTTTTTGCGCATCAACAGCTGAGGTCATTAGCGCCCGGAGCTTTTTCCAGTGCACTGCCGGCCTCCGGACAGTGTTCTCTCGTTACAGACAACACTGTCCATCACCGGACAGTGAGCTGTAAGAAGCTCCTAGGAAGAGAAAATCTAAGGGTCAGCTGCTGGATTCGAACCCGGGACCTCCGCGTGGGAGTCCAGTATGCTAACCTCATAGCTAATCCCTTCCCTCTTTGGCTGTTATTAATTTTATTTATCTCACCAATTTTGGAATTTCTGGAGTTGATATATAATTTTGGTGGTAATATATTCCTAAACCAAATCGTTAAACGGAAGAACTACTTCATGATCACGTCATATTTTTCAAGACGAGAATTTGCCCGAAGTACTAGAAGCATACATTTTATAAGGAATGCAATATACACTAATTTGATATTTCGTTTCGATATTGAGTTGGAAAATATAAATTTTTCATAATTAGAGAAACCATTATAGTTACCCAGTTTAGTGGATTTTCGCATCTACAATTTGCCATCTTAGTTAATAGTTTCCCCACCAAAACATTTAGTGCAGAGTCTATTTATATTCCTTTCTTAAGAACTGATGAAAGAAATGTTAAATTAAAACCATTATAGTTACCCAGTTTAGTGGATTTTCGCATCTACAATTTGCCATCTTAGTTAATAGTTTCCCCACCAAAACATTTAGTGCAGAGTCTATTTATATTCCTTTCTTAAGAACTGATGAAAGAAATGTTAAATTAAAACCATTATAGTTACCCAGTTTAGTGGATTTTCGCATCTACAATTTGCCATCTTAGTTAATAGTTTCCCCACCAAAACATTTAGTGCAGAGTCTATTTATATTCCTTTCTTAAGAACTGATGAAAGAAATGTTAAATTAAAACCATTATAGTTACCCAGTTTAGTGGATTTTCGCATCTACAATTTGCCATCTTAGTTAATAGTTTCCCCACCAAAACATTTAGTGCAGAGTCTATTTATATTCCTTTCTCAAGAACTGATGAAAGAAATGTTAAATTAAAACTATTATAGTTGTTGTGAAAGCGACTGAGATTTATTGCAATAAGTCAAATAGTTGGTAAGACTGATAATACCCAAGACTGATTAAAAAATGCCCGATAATAAGAGATTCTCCATTCACTGAGAACTTTAATGAAGTTGTAAAGAAAGTTTGCGCGGGCTTTCATTGAATAATGTAGGCCACAACCTAACTCAGACACGGAAGGATTTATTAAATTTCTTACGTAAAACTAATTAAAGATTACCTCGGAATGAAAAGGAGAAAACTCTCCAATAAAAATGTTTTGGAAATGTAATTTTAAAATAGAGAGTTCATATTTGCTGTTTAGTAATTTTTACTGCAAGAAAGCAACGAAATAATCGATTTAAGTTTAAAATATTAGAAAAATTCAAATCAACCATCGCCCCCCCCTAAACTACTTCAACAACCCTCCAGTTTTCTACCTGTAACCCTCCAGTGTTCCACAAGGAGGCGTGATCCCCCGTTTTGAGAAAGATTGGTTTAAAGAGAATAAATGAAATAATAGGATAAAATTAAATGATTTGCTATCCCTTTGCTTAATTTTCTAATTGAATCTGCCTTATAAAGAGATGCAGTATAGGAGAACTGCATACGGAACTTATCTCTCTCAGTTTTGCTGTGTCTTTTAAAGCGAAACGTTGGCTTCTTATATTTAAAGAAAAAGTATTCGCCAAGAGAAATGCCACAAAATTATAGAACTAAATATAATACGAGGTTCCTGACAGTGATTCTTTGTATAAATATAACTAAACGCCAGGCTCCAACCCACTCATCTGAGCTCAGCAAATGCATAAAATGAATATTAAATAGGCCACATTTAATATTATGTAATTGATAGAATACCTGGTTATATTTTATTACTCCTACAGGAGTTTGTTTCTAACTCAGGATAAAACGAATTTACGGCGCCCATTTTATTGTTACATCATAGTAAATCTTATTGCACTTGGAGAAAAATATTTACATTTTAATACATTTTTTTGAGGAGGGAAGTGCTCCATTTTCAAAATCATCTGATTCGCTAGATTTAAAAGTTTTATATTCCATTTAAACTTAGACATAGAAACTATAATACAGTTAGACATCAAAATTCTTAAGCAGGTCTGCGGCTTTAGTGATAGTGTTGCTAGACGTCGCTAGGACTAGGTTCTACAGCTGTCTATCACCGTGTGAACTAAGAATTCCTGCTAGAGCTCACATCCGAACGTTACATTGAATCCAACTTAGCTTAGTCCATCTTTCCTGGATTTTCATGTACGTAACTGATGAGCATGAAAGACACCGTATTATTTTAATATCTAGGTATAACTAGTAAGGTCCTCGTCAACCTTGTAGAAAGTCACCGTATTATTTTAATATCTAGGTATAACTAGTAAGGTCCTCGTCAACCTTGTAGAATGTTTATTTTACAGCTTTCTTTGTCAAGATGTGAACTTACTTCATAGAAACCCCACCTGGAAATCTCGTGAAAACACTCTGGAGCCAACTCTCTTTCTGTTACGAGAAGTGCGATGATTTTCGAGTCAAACATTCTATACAGGGATTTCGAGATATTTATTGAAGTATGGCCAAAGAATTTCGGTGTATACAAATTGGACCAATTGATTTAAACGTCTTCCAGGTGTAAATTATGATTGGATATTTTAACATATACAAATCAGAGGCGCCATTAAAAATCCGGATCGACCACGCTTATTTGAAATTTTAGCATAATAGATCAATAAACTGAAAATATAATGCACACATGGTGTTTCATATCGGAAACCTGTTTAACGTGTCGTTGATAACAAGCTAGTAAATGTTTTCTTAGTTGTTATTAGATGAAGTATTGGTAAAGTGCATATACAATATGCTAGCTGCAAATGGTAGCGCCGATGTACCAAACTGCTGTGGGCAGATGTATCGCTCATGTACGCCAGTGGCGCCTCAATTAATCGCTAATTAACACATCAGTAACTGAATCGTTTGAAGAAAATTGTAATTTAAATTATTTTTACTAAAGGATTTGGCTGAGAAGTCCTGTTTACCATGACAGTGATTCTGTGTAACATTATAATATTAATCTACAATAGAATCATCTTATCATCTTACAATGATGTTTTCTAGGGTGTTGAGCATTTTTCCAGTAATTTTAAGAGGAATAAAATGAATGCTCTGTTTTTACAGTTCAGCGAACATCTTCAAAGGAGGTGGGTTATTTAATCCGGTACCTCTGGGTAGGCTCTGCTTGTTTTTTTTTTTAGGTTAAGGAAATGGTTTCTCATGACCTATTTAGATTCATAACCTAGAACTAAGTGGGTTCTCAGTTTGCAAGGAAGACTACTGGGGTAAGATCTTGAACCTAGTCTAAAGGGGGAAATAGATCAGTAGAAAGCTAGGGGGACAAGATACAATAAACCACCCTGACTGCGGTGTCATGGGAACAAGGACCCTCCGCGTGTTCCAGCTATAATGATCATAATCAAGAGAAGAAATTAGCTCACAGCTTTAGAGCAAACTGAATTCATACGCCAAGTCCCCAGGTACAGATCCAGATGCTGACCTTTAGGTCTTGGTTCTTCCTAAGAGTTTCTCACAATGATGGACAGTGTGATCCGTAACATTTATAATATTATCCAACTTTTCAGATACTGACACGCCTTAACGAAGGAAGTGTTGTGTTAAGCTGTGATTGGGGGCTAATTATTGCCCGAGGAAGAGAAGGGATCCCAGAGTAAGATGAGATAAACAGAGAAATTCCAAGTTAATTATTTTAAAATTAAATGATACATAGTATTCACTCTAAATAAGAAAACTCTCCCTCCTCTCTCCTTCCACAATACTTCTGTACCAATTACTAACCAAGTACGATATCTCGGACTACATCTTGACTAAGGACTAACATGGAACCTCCAAACGGTGACTTAAACGAATTGACCTCAATCTGAGGTACAAAATGTTGAAAAAACAAACTCTACAAACGTTCAAATCTGACCCTACTTGCCCCAATATGGTTGTACAAAATACAACTCCACAGAAGTGCCAAAAAATCGAACATCAACCGACTTTAAACCTTACGGTCTAAAATTCTAAGAACAATAGTTAACGCTCCCTTCTACGTCTCCAATCACACAATACACTTCGATCTAAATATTCCCCTCGTCTCTGGAAATAGCCCCCATCTCGATACACAAAACTCCACTCAAATCTACACAATCATTACAACCCTCTTTTGCACAACATGTCTATTACAACCTTCAAATCCACAGATCACAGACTAAAGCGGCGGTGGCCACGTGTTCATCTCAACATTTAACGCCGACCTCCTAGGATGGTTGCTGCGTAAGCTTGCCAATCTAGCGAACTATAACGGCTTCTATCACTGGATGGTCGTCGTTCACTCCACTCACGCCCTTGGCGCACATGCATATGCGTGTATGTGTATTTGCGTCATCCCTTATCTCTCATCACGCCTATTGAACTAGATACAGTTGCAAAATAAATAAACAAATTAAAAAAAAAATGATTAAATTTAAATTATTAAATTTACTCCTTAAATTATTTTATTTGAAACAATTTTCCCAGACTTGGTGAAGATTAGGGAAGCAATGAGCGGTAGTATTCGGACGGAATCTATCTGCCTTTATTTTAAAATAGGAAAAAACAAAAACTCCTGTCAAAGATGGAAGAAAAAGATGATGCCCATATTACCATAATAAAAATTATAAGCGTGTAAAAACTGGGACAAAACACATAATAACACCTTTCGGCTGAACACAATAAATCACTTCCTTCTCCTCTAATCCACCTGACTATATATAACTTCCCTTCCCTTAAGGATCATGAAAGCCAATCAAATCTATTTTCAACTTGCATTCCCCCTTCCACTCACTATTAATTTTTTAAAGGTATAAAATTAATTAGACTTGCAAATTAATAATCTACTCTCGTTTTATTTGATTGGGTTTTAAAAAAAATCTGCCGCTTTACACGTCTTTTTTTGTTTTTGTTTTTTTAATTTTAATGATATATTTTTATTTATTTATTTATTTTTTTTGAAATTTTAAGTATAGAAAACAAACCTCAACTTTAATTCTTATTGTTATTTATATCCACTCTAAAAAGGCAATAGTCCCTTAAAGACCCAGTGAATTAGATTATAAAAATTATGGAACAAAACTAGCAAAAGTAAATGCAATTATATTTTGTAATAACTAAATAAAAAAAATCGACGTAAATGACAAAAATGGGGGAAAAAACGGAGATAATAGAATTAATTGCTTATACACTATTAAAATAAAACATAAACTAACCCTATTTTTACGTAAATAAACATCATAAATAAAGAATAATGGAAAAGCTGACAGCCTGCGTGATCGTAACGTTTAACAAAAAAATAGCCCAAGTACCTAAAATTATAGGCTAACACAAATAAGGGGGGGGGGTATATTTATTATATAATTTTCTTTTTTTAAAAAATAAATTATAAATTTGCATTATCATAATCACTAACAAGCACTGTTTAATTTTGAGATTAATATTTTGGGCTCCTGCTTAACTCCAAAAAAGAAAATTCAAAATTTAGCGAAAACCCTCACAAGACTCCCTCTAACTACTTCTGACCAACTTGAATATATTTTCTTTTAACTCCCAATTTTCCAAATATTTTTAATTCTTGTCAAAATTATATAGTTAGTGAAACCTCAAATGATACCAAAATGAAATTATTGAGAGTAGCCTAGAAATTCAGGACTTTTACTAGAAAAAGGACACAAATAAAATTTATATATCTTACATGTAGAAATTTAAATACGAAGTGAAGAGAGCTATACAGGGAGTTCATTTTAAGACGGCTCAATTGCATTTCATGCTTAAACGGTTAATCTGAGCAAAAAATGGTAGAGGAAAAATTTTGTTGTCCGTCACCTCTAGTTTCCGAATATGTGACTTGATTTTAGATTCCTGCCTCCATACGCGGCAGACGCGCGTCCAAAAGTAAGGGTTTGCCGTTGACTCCCATTTTCATATACATAGTTTTAAAGAGTATAAAAAGTTATGAAAGAAACCGGAAACCACAGTTCGATATCTTCAAAATTAAAGGTGCTAGGCCATTTCAAAATCTGATATTTATTAATTATATTTCAGTTTTTTAACTTGTTATCAAAGAGAAAGAAGAGCACGCGATAGGTCATTTTTATGTATTTTTTCATCCTCTTTCTACTAAAAATATTGCCAAGGCGGTAAAGCTAGTATTTTTCTTAATATCGGGGAAATAAGTCGTTTTCCGAGTGATTTTCTAAGAAAAATCAAATGTTAAGAGCTTTAGATGTTCTCAATAATACTCAAAATGGCTAAAAAATTATTTTACAAAGAAGAAGGTTTAATAATTATTTGGTAATTTTGAGAGAGTTGCGTTAAATTACCAAAAAAAAAAAAATGGAAACCTCCTGTGATGAATATCTTTCATTTAAAGGATCAAACTTGTTCCTGAATTTATCTAATAATGCACTTTACGCAGATTGTGCAGCATGTACTGTGCCTTCAAAGGTGCCTCCTCTGGCTCGCAAGCCAGATTAGCCAGGAGGTTATCAACTGTTCTCTGTATCTGAGAAAGCACCTTTGAAGGCACAGAACATTCTGCAGTAACAAATTTTTCCTCTACCATTTTTTGCTCAGATTAACCGTTTAAACATGAAATGCATTTGAGCCGTCTTAAAATGAACACCCTGAATATTAAAGATAAAAAGTGAAAGTTTTAAAGTGAATGATTCTTTTGCAGACATATTATGAAGTAAAATAGTATTTCTGTCTGTTAAGTTCAAAGTTACTAGAATGCTTGACTGAAACCCACAGTTCCTGTCCATATACTCTGATAATTGGTTTCTACAGCGCATTTTTTTTTTGCACTTTGTTGCCCAACGACAGTTCTGATCTTCTGTTAAGAACACTTGCTAATAAGTTCTTGTTTTAAGGCCCGTGTGTTTAATCCTTACATTTTTGATGCATGAAAGTCCAATTGTATAGTCTCAGTGCAAAGAAGTACAGTCTAATTGAAGTTTACCTTTAGTTCTAAATATTTTAACTTCTAAAAAAAAAAAAAAAATTTAATTGCATGAAATGAATGCGCACCAAACATCAGCAATTTATTAAAGACTACTCAAATCAGTTGAGCGAGAAATTATCGAATTAAATATAATTCGGCCCTAGGATTTCCCTTCTTGTTTGCTCAGGTAATCACTCATGCCGTTATCAAGACAGTCGTTTAATCTATACAAAATCAAAGCAGTAATTATCAGCAATGTTGAATACATGCTGTTAAATTTTTTTTTTTGCTTTTGCTTCCGGCCCTTTCGGGTCTATTCAGCTGGCTTCCCACTGATCTGCCGCTATCCTCTCAACGAAATGACCAGCCCAGGCGTACCATTGTTTGTTCCAGTGTCGATGTAATAGTTCGCTTCCATTCCTCTCTATTTACGGCCTAATTTGGATGTTATGTTCGTCAGAAAGAATATGCTTTGCTTTAACTTCAGAGATATAGTATGAGCAGGCCCAAATCCTCCTTGAAGAGAATACGCTTTCTTTTTTAATTGAATGAAAGAAATCTTTTTGTCAGCATTTGAACTCATCCAAAAAGGCCCCTCTTGTTTTAACAAACTTAACTGTTGGATTTTTTTTTAGAGATATGTAAATCTTATGAAAACTGCTAGTAGACAAGTTGTTGAGATAAGAATTTCCCAATTTGGTAAATCGTGGCTAAGAAGACGAAGTAGCCTGTAGACTGGGGGGGAGAATCTACTTTTAATCACGTGTCACAGGAGCTGACATGGCATACTTTTCATTTCCTTCCTCGTTTCTTCGTCTTATTTCTCCTTCACCCAAACAAACACTCAAAAAAAACAAAAAAAAACAACTAAAATAAAAAGAAAGAATGACTGAAGAGGAGAACAGTTTGGAGTATGGACAAGGTGATGGAAATACTTTGGCGGCGAGGTAAGGCCAAATACTGTTGGCATTCTTGAAGAGAGGGCGTTGTCGGGGGGTCTTTTGAAGACAGCGCGTGTTTGGTGCGTGCCAGCACTGTTTGCTCTATTGACTTCCTTCCTTTCATAATGGTGAATTGATGTCTACCAACCAAAACGCACATTTCTCACAATTCACACGAACCTCGTCTAATCACGACTTGCTAATATGTTTACTTCTCTTTCAAAATATAACCCCAAGTTAGAAGCCTTATTATAAACCAACTTCTACAGTTTCCACAAATGCTAAATTAGGTTTCTTTTCTGTTTTTCTGACAGTTGCTTTCTAAGATTGTAAATATCTAAAAGTAGTTATATTAAGACTTTCACTGACAAAGTTCCTGACAGGAGCTTTAGGCCAAAGTTTCTGAATAACTTTAAAAGGTTTTCTAATTCTGAGGCAGGGTCGAACAATTTTGAAAGGTAACTTTGTCGAAGAACATACATCACCCCTTGGTGAATGTACATAGAAAAATGTTGGTCACGAGTTCAGCATGTCTTCTATAAGCCTCTTAAATTAAGTAGAGAAATCCTGGTTTTACAAATTGAGTTGTATTTTTAATTAGTCTAACCGTAGGAGATTTCTTGGCAAAAGTTGCACAGATTTTGTAATAACAATTTAAATACATTTGATGGTAATCCATGAGCGTAGAAAGCTCTGTGTCAATTACTTCTTTTATCGGTTACGAACTTGAGAGAAAAACAAAAATCTGCTTAATTCTACGAAAGATAAATTAATGCATGATTGGTATGATTGGAATAAGGTCCTAGTTTTGCTTCTTCGTTTGCATTCCCACCTACACTGTTCGAAGGAATTGCATCTATTACCAATCTCTGCACGGGGCTAGTTCAAACGATAAACATGCTCTTGTTTGAACAGTCTCTGTCTACTAGTATCTTCATGGTAATTACGAAGATGAATAATATCCGATTGGCCGTAAATGTTGGAACTGGAAAAACCAATAAAATAATCACAGTAACACTACAAAACCACATTTTGTTTTTTTCATTTCAAGAAAGTTTTTGGAGGGAAAATTGTTTTCCCAATAAAATGAAAATTATGTTTTCAAATTCAGCATAAAAGGTTAAGTAAACTGATGTATTTTTGGAGAAAAAAAAAATAGTTCCTTAAAAATCAACGCTAAAGTCAATCTCAATCTCTACCTAAAACTAGAATAGTTTTTTTTTCTTGTCTACGAACGCACGAACAAATTGAACTAAGCGTTCCAACTCAAAACGACTCCAGACATTACAATCAAAAAAATTACGAAAACTACTTAACGCTCCGTTATATGTATCTAACCTCACTGACCATAATGACCTCAAAATACCTTTCATTACAAATCTTCCTAACACTCGTTTTCTCAAATTTCACTCCTTTACAGCAGCTCATCCTAACCCTCTTATCGAAAAAACTATCTTCCTCTGCAGTACCAGGCGATCCTCCAAGAAGATTGAAGAGAAGATGGTCTCGCGATCTACTGTCATAAGTGCTGTGTCCAAGATAATGGAGTGACACCACTGGGTACCTTCTCCAATCGTATATTTTCATCGTTGTTATTTTTATCAAGGACCACATTAACTTGTTGCAACAATCTTGTTGCAGTTATAAATTCGATAAAAGATTAAATAATAATAATAATAATAATAATTTAATTGTGATTTATTAATCAAAGGGGAAGAAAAAGGTGGAGAAGAAATGGCTCTTACTGAAATCATGGCAAAAAGCTGGTAAAAATCGATTCATTAGATCCAGGTAAATCGATTTCGGCCAAAACCATATTTACGCCTAGCCTGAGACATTTACTTATATTTACTTTACCTGAAGTAAAAGACTTAATTTATTCATTTCCAATTTTTGAATTCTGAATTTTGATGGATATCCTGCTTCGAAGATACTAATTTGTAAATATTATTTGTTTTTCTGAGCAGTTCAAATTTTAAGGATCCTTCATTCTGGGATGGAATATTTCTGGAGCAAAGTCAAAAGCTAAAAGATATTATTTCATCAGTCGCCACTTGGGAATTGCCGAGAGCATTGCCTATTCTATACGAACGGCGATCCTAAGAACATAAAGAAAGAATATCCAACTTTACCACAGAAAGAATACCTCAGAAGCGCTAAAAGATTAACTCCATGTAAGGATGTACCAGCAGGAAATATGCCGCTTTAAAGTTATAATTAGAGCGTAGGAAGATTAAACGTTTGGTTAAAGCTCGGCCCAGTGAAATTCGCGCTTTTTGCTTTTCCCGTTTTACTTTTCTTAAAAATAAAGGTTTTTTTTTAAATAAAGGATAAAAAAGGGAAAGAAGTGTAATCTGGTCTCCTTGATTTTTTTTCCCTCGTCCTATCATCCGGTTCACTGTTATTAGGTAAGCCGTCATAGTCGAGCTTCCTTTTTTTAAAATATTTATCACCTTTAGGAGAATGTCAATATGCAAATTTAGGGGCGTACCTCAAACCTCTTTTACTCCATCTATTTAAAACTTCTTTAGGGCTAAAATTAATTTACGTACACCTCCTAAGTTGTTAAAAATAGCATTCAGAACGTAATGGAATCTAAAATTAGAACAAGTACAATAGTATTGTGATGATAACAGACGTTAAATGAGTAAAATTACATTTCCATTATGATTTCAAATTGGAAAACACAGTTACAATAGAATTCACTCGCTATTCCCTTGAGAGATTAAGCATTAACAAAAATAATAATAATTCTACAATCAAACTTCCTCTTACCCTTCATTAAAGGAAGTAATGCAATCGAACTGGTTTTCGTTTTTTTTTTTAGATTTCTAGAGATATACTCGTTTTGAGATGTCCACTAGTTAGCTGAATAATAAGTTTTTGGATAAAAAGTCGATTAACTTGGAAATCGAATCAATTTAGCTGAATGGAAAATTATTTTCTCTAAAATATTGTAGCTCTTACGATATACTTTAATCTAAACCCAACTTAGTGCAAGGACTTGTAAGTATGAGAACTTAAGTTTGAGTTAAGTCAAATAATAATAATAATAGTATTGGATTTTGAAAAATAGCGATTTATATAGCAAAATTTAGATAGTTTAGGCTAAAATGATTCTTAAGTAATTCCCTATTATTAACCAAAGAATGGTGCGAAATGTTAAGCTGACTTCTCCCTGTCGTTGAATACGATGGTAACGAGAGGAAGTCAGGAACATCACACCATACCTCCCTGGCTCCCTCCGCCTTTGAGCATTCAAAGGCGTTGTTTCGGATGCTGGGTATTTTGGGCAAGCGCCATTCTAGTTCGAATGGAAAGGAAAGAGTGTGAGGCGCTAATAACCCAGCAGTTGATGCGCCGGAAAAAAAAAAAAATAGTATTGGATTCCGACGCGGAGGTCCCGGGTTCGAATCCAGCTGCTGACCCTTAGATTTTCTCTTCCTAGGAGCTTCTTACAGCTCACTGCCCGGTGATGGACAGTGTTGTCTGTAACGAGAGAACACTGTCCGGAGGCCGGCAGTGCACTGAAAAAAGCTCCGGGCGCCCAATAACCTTAGATGTTGACGCGCCTTAAATCATTAAAACAAATAATAATAATAAATAAAAATAATAATAATATAATAATAATAACAGGGCCAATGACCAAGCTGTCGTTTGCGCAGAGAAAAAATAATAAAATAAATATTGTGTTTCAAATCCGTTGACGACACCTAATTTAGTAGTTGGGCAGCTTCAGAAAAATAGGTAACTACTTTTTACTCATATAAAACTAACTTTATAATCTTCGTAATTTATATTATTTATTGTTGTTCATTCTTTTTGGTGACTGATTTATAGTTTCAATAGGATGAAAAAATAATTGTCATTTCAGTCGAGTAAAATTTATTTTGCCGAGCTTTCGACCTAGGGACTAGGTCATCTTCAGGGCTAGTATAGAAAGTAATACTAAGACAGAAGACACACCAACCCTGAAATGTAAAAGTACGTATTATTTTTTCATCCTATTATATTATTTAGTTCTGAGGGAGCTGATAGATGAGTTGTTCCCTTCAAAGTGCCATTTTAATGAAATGTACGGACCGACTACAGTTATTCTTTCAATGAGAATCAATATTCCAGTTTTTTTAAGAAAAAAAGCGCGAAGTATTCCAAGATTTTCTCGCAAAGAAAATTAGCGAACTACTTGAAAGTATTTTTTTTTACGCAATCTATTTCAATAAAGATCTTAGAGAATTTATTCCTTGGACGATTCCTGGATAAAATGCTTAGAATTGCCTCTAAAGCAGTGGTTTTACCCATTTGGGCCAAGAAAAAAAATAATGGTACTGGCAGAGAAAATAACAAACACACAAAAATTGGGTTTAAAGTAAAAAATAGAAGAAAAAAAATTATATAAATTTTCTCTCCCCTTATGCGTGTATTAAGAATAAATATCACATAAACACGGCCCAGCTCCTAATTTCAGATAATATCTCATTTGAACTTGATTTTTAAAAAGTTCAACTCCACGAAACAAGCTTAAGAATTGCATTGAAATTCTCTACCGCTTGAATACTACAAATAATTATAAGCTTTTATCTGATTTTAATGCTATTTTATTTATATTTGGCGTTAGTCTACTATAATAAACAGTTTTGGTATCTTATTGCAAGTTACGTAATTCAATGTTATATCTCCATATAAAAGTATAGGTAAAGTAATTAATGCCTAGGTTAATACCAGGTGGGTTTTACGTTCAACTACCAAATTAGATATCGAGAAACACATTACTAGGCCTCATTATCGGGTGACCACAAACATAAATTTACCAAAAATTTTCTCGTTTAAACCAGTAAATTTCTCATTAAAAAGCCAGCCTAGACGGAAAATCGAACTTAGTTCCATATTATTTCAGATACTCCATGTATTGAGGCTCCACGGTAGCCGAGCGGTTAGAAGCGAGACCTTCGAAGCTAATATGTATTGTGGTTCGATTCCCGGTCTTTAGGCCTTGGATTTTATTTAATGGTTAATACAAGAAATTTACAGTAAAGTATGTTTGCTAGTCGCCTCCGTCCACGACACCTAATTGGTAGTTGGACGTTAAGCCCCGCCTGAAAAAATAGGCGATTACTTTACTTTACTCCATGTACGCATATGTAAAAAAAAAAAAAAATTAGTTGACACTTACACTGTAACCACTTACAGGACTGGCTTTTCAAATGGAGAATCAAAACCAACGTTACGAAGTCAAAGTTTATAGTATTTACTCTCAGACGGAAAATCCTACCTCCTGTCATCTTGAACCAAACTCCTATACCAACTGTGGACAAAGTACGCTACCTTGGACTGTACCTAGACAAACGGTTGACATGGAATCCCCATACTAGACTGAAAAAACAAGAAACTAACCAGCGCTACAAACTTCTCGCGACTACTTGACAAACGATCGAAACTTAACCTAGATAACAAAAGACTCTTAATCTAAGAGTCTGTTACTGCGACCCATTTGGTCATACGGCATCGAAGTATGGGGATCGACTAAGCGTTCCAACTCACTACGCCTCCAGGCATTACAGTCAAAAATACATACTTCGAAAACTTCTTAACGCTCCGTTCTATGTATCTAACCTCACTATCCATAATGACCTCAAAATCCCTTTCATTAAAGATCTTCCTAACACTCGTTTTCTCAAATTTCATGCCTCTACAGCAGCTCATCCTAACCCTCTCAAAGAACACCTATCTTCCTCCACATTACCAGGTAATCCTCTAAGGAGATTGAAAAGAAGATGGCCTCGTGAACTTCTCTTATCGTGAGAGCAAAGCAAGTTACTGGAGTGGCACCACTGGGTGCCTTCTCCACTCATGATTTCCTGTTATTTCTTTTTTCTTTCACCATATTTGCTTGTTGCAACAACTGTTGCAGTGGTAAGTTACAATAAAAGATAAAAAAAAAGTTGACAAATCCCATCGATTATGGAGCTTCTCGTTTAATGTAAAACATTAAATATAATCAAGAGCTGGAAACAATTTGATTGATCTTATATCAAGAAGAAAGTTTTAATGATCAGGTCTGCTGATTGGAGGTAGTTGCCAAATTGACTTACCCAGCTCATGTTTTCCCGCTAGCGGAGATACCGGAGAAGAGTTTTTTTCAAGGGTGACTTACTAGAAATTCTAGCATCACGGCTCTGACTCGAAGTATCCATCAGAAGATGTTGTACTTACACAGAAGTAGTCTCAACAAACCGTAGTGAGCGGCAAAAAAGCTACAAGACGATGAGGAGACCGCGATACCAAATGTTCTTCAAGTTCTCTAAGGCGGCTATACAGTTTCTTTGAACGTTACTGTTTCTGCCACCCATTGGACACCTATATCCTAGAGGCTTCTACACTTTAATGAGTTCCTTCCGCGGATTATTCAGACTAATTTCCATTAATTCAATTATTATGAAAGTATCATACAGGTTATGTAGTCACTTATTTAACCTCACCATAACAATTGAAATTCCTCAGTCAAAATTAGCGACAGGTTTTAATACCCATAAAAACATGACAAATGATGAAATTCTCTCGAGTCAACTTGTCCAATTGTCATGGAAATTTATTTCTACTAAATTTGTTATGCAGTTTGAAAGTTTTGCCGGTCTTAACAACAACTTACTAGCCTGAGTCATGGCTGGTTTAAGACAATAAGCACAAACTATGTGTACATTACATTGCCATTTAAAGCGGCAGTTAGCCGACAATACGTTTAAGTCCGTTATATTTTACAATTATGTTAATTATCACCACCACCAATGTGCCGTCTTTAACAACGGAAGTGTTTAAAAAAAAAATAAAATCTGGTTTCAAATCTCACACGTCCGTCTCTTACCGCAGGTAATTACGTAAACAAATTTTATTATAAACTTTGAATTGATGATAAAAGTATAGTTTACGATGATGTTCCCGTTAAAAGTACCATTTCCATAGAAAAAAGTGACTAAAAACTATGTACACACTTCCATCTAGACTGTTTAGCCGATTATTTAAATATTTGAAAATAGTCCAAGAAAATCAAGTGGCAGCAGTGGATTTCATCGCTAGTCGATTCAATCCATCTACCCTTCAAGAGTGGTCATGCCAAATCCCTGTCTTGCTCCATGCATGGAGTAATCATTCACGCAATCCATTTTTTTTTTTTTTGCTACAGGCATTTTCAAGTAAAATTGGAGTTATCTCCAACTCCACATCCTTGGACCAGATGCTAATCACTTTCATCTAGTCTCCCAGCAACCAGATTTAAATTTTCTCAACAAATTTATCATTCATCATTTGCAATACTAAATTTGCAAAACATTGATGGGTTGAGAACAATTTTAAAAGAATAGAAGAAGAATAAAAAAGACCAAAGTGACGCTTAAATAGAAAATGTTTTTTGTTTTGTAAATATGAGAAGCAGAAACAGAGGCTGATCTCTGTAGAAGACATCCCATTCTGTTCTCATTCAATCATTTCATACATTTGTTTTGATATATTGTATTGTGTATATGGAAACAATTTTTCTAAAAACAAATTTATCTAGCGATCAATAAAACTTGCTCTTAAACTCATTTATCTATTGGCAAACAAATAAGCACGTTTCAATTGAAAAAAAATATACAAAACCTCTACAGTTATGACGTAAGCAGAGTAACCATGCATTCATCGGGTTTTCCTTAGGTTTCATTCGATATTTAAATTGAATTTGGCCTTCCGTTAGAATGTATACGCATGAGCAATGTACAGACCTACAGACAAATCTATGTAAGTATTGTTTTAATATTCATACAGATCAGTTCTAAGGTCGCTATCATTCTTCCCGAATGGGAAAATTCTTTTCCAACTAGTGTCTGGAAACCAAAATCTTCTAAAAATTCAAATGATTAAATAGTGAGAATAAAGGAAACAGAACTACTGTAAAGACAAGAAAGAACAGTTGGGTTAACATTGGATGATTACTTTGATCAGAGCGAGGTTATCCTAACTTTGATATCCATGAGGACTCATCCCTTTCACGGATATCCAGATTAATCTTCTAAACTATAATAAACCTAAAACATTTTTGCGAAGCATAAATTAGTTTAAAAAAACAAACCAGTCACTCCGCATAGCCTAAGAAACTACGTTCAATATTTCTTGTTAAAACGGTAGATTAAAAGTACTTTAAGGCTTCATTTGCTAAATTTTGCGTTACGAGTTTCAGTGGGAGAAAATTGCCTAATTTAACTAAAACTGATACAATTAAATCGAAATGACCGAATCTTAAATCGAATTAGCAAATCTTTGCCCACAAAAAACAAATCGATTAATCCTATCATTGTATTCTACTAGCAAGGAAGTTATTCAGATACTTGAAATAGTGATAATCCGTTAGAAAGAAGTCAAAATGATAGGTAGGTTGAAGAATCGAAATCTCTAATTTAATTTTTGGACGGTGATTTGTGAAACGTAATTCTAAGCCCTACAAATGACTTTAAATTAGCTTTTAGTGACCTGTAAAAATATTATATTAAGGATTCAAATTAGCGAGGAATCGGTCCAGAAATAAAAAACAACTACCCGTATTTTTCGCCAACATTTCGACAAATACGAGGTGTGGCTATTAAATAACGAGACTATTGCTGTAAAACATTTTATTTTAAATTTATACATATTTAGTTATTGTCACCTTCAATATACACCCCTCCCCTATCCCTATAACGCTCCATGCGAATTTACCATTGTTCGAAACAGTGCTGGAAGTCTTTTTCTGTGAGCTCCTGCATGACGCGTGCCGCTTTTTCTTTCACAGTTTCAACGGACTGAAATCGTGTTCCTTTTAATGCAGATTTCACTTTGGGGAACAGATAAAAGTCACATGGGGCCAGATCAGGCGAATAAGGCGGTTGGCCTAAAACTGGGATGTTGTACTTGACAGACAATAAAGTGTGAGCCGGCGTGATGTCTTGATGGAGAGCCCCGTGACTTGTTCTTCCACAAATCAAGTCGTTTTTACCCTTACTCTTACACGGATTTGAGCAAGCACCTCACGGTAGTAATGTTGATTAATTATAAATATTAATTTAATTTGATTAAATATTATCAAAAACTCGCTCACGTGTTTAACATTCATCGCCATAAACTTCTTTTAATAAAAGATAAATTTCAGTAGCGGTTTTACCAAGTTTCATGTGAAATTTCACGACAATTCGTAGCTGCACTACATGTGTAGTATCATGTTTTCGGCAAAACGAAACTAACACCTCTTACACAAACGACGGTTCCGGTCAGACAGATTTCTCTACAAACACGTGAGACGCTGCCATCGAACGATTACGCTGCACAGCTAACGATCGTTAAGATTTGGCGCATGCATAGTTCTTCTGTAGCAGCATCAGTCTCGTTATTTAATAGCCACACCTTGGATGTTGCCTTCATCAGGCAGTACTCCAATTACAAAGTTTTCTGTAACACAACCAATCCGCATAGCAAAGCCCTGAAGAAGGCAATATACTTGTCGAAACGTAGGCAAAAAAGAGGAATTGTTGTTTTTTTAAAAAATTTCTGGACCGATTCCTCGCTAATTTGAGTCCTTAATAAAACTTGAAAAAGGACATCAAAATTTTTTTTGAACACTATTAAATGGACGTCATAACCACTTTACGGATTTATGAAAAACGTAGTTCTCACATGTTGCAATTTCTTACAGTTTTTTTTAATGTTCAATTTATGGAGGTAAATTTATTCCGAATTAAGGGATTAGGAACTGCAATCCCTTAGAATAGAATTAATTAATTATCCCAACTGAAGATGCATTGTACGAAGCTTAGCTTTCAAAAATCTCAAAGATCAACTTGCATTTATTCATCAGACAATTTAATGAATATGGATGGGTCCTGTAATCTTTAATCCTTGGCAATCACCAATGAAATCTTAACAACTCGAGTAGAACAAATTTCTTTTTTTTTAATCTTTCGATCATTTGTAAATTAGTGCTTACAGTAAAAGCTAAGTGCTAAGTGAAGGATATCTACGAAGTACTTTACTTATAATAATTACGGTGTACATTATAAATACATGTGACCTAGTGAAGTCCAGCCAAGCACATGTGATGTAACATTAATAATAGCATAAAAGGCCAGCTCCGACGCCTACATACCTTGATAAGGGGACTTATAATCAATCATCTACTAAAAGAGGTAATTCTTAGAAATCATTGATTGATACAAATATTAATAAATCTCAACATCCGACATTTTATTAAATACATTTTTAAAAATATTAAATCTCGAAAAACAAAAATTAACTTAGTAAACTTACTACTAATCTTTGGAATAAAGAGAAACAGAACGAACAGCTGTAGTCAAGTGCTACCATATATGAGCAATATCTGTTAGAATCCTACGGAATTTCTCTCACTTAAATAATTATAAGAGTAAAATAAATTATTTTCTAATTACTACTCTAAAATTCTTCGCTCTATAGTTGACGCTCCTTCTACGTCACCAATCAAACCATTCACAAAGACTAAAACATTCCTCAAAGTCACACAACGTGCTTAAACTCGTTACAGAAAATTCCACCTTATCTTATTATCTAATCACAATCTACTGATATAACATCTTCTATAACACCTTAAAGACGCCTTAAAAGATAATGGCCTCGCGATCTCCACTCTAATGGTGAGAGTTAATAAAAATGAAGTGCTGCAGAGTTACACTGGGTTATATCTACACTCGAGTATGTTGTGGACATCATATATTATGCTTGTTGCTTACGAGGTGTGGCTATTAAATAACGAGACTGATGCAGCTACAGAAGAACTATGCATGTGCCAAATCTTAACGACCGACAGCTGTGCAGTGTAAAGCCTTCTCTTTCGATTGCAGCATGTTTGTAGAGAAATCTGTCTTACCGGAACCGTCGTTTGTGTAAGAGGTGTAAGTTTCGTTTTGCCGAAAACATGTAACTACACATGTAGTAGAGCAACGAATTGTCGTGAAATTTCACATCAAAACTTGATAAAACCGCTACTGAAACTCATCTTTTATTAAATGAAGTTTATGGTGATGAATGTTAATTACGTGCGCGAGTTTTTGAGTGGTTCAAGCGTTTCCAAGATGGCCGAGAAGACGTCGGAGATGATGACCGCATGGGTCGCCCTTCCACGTCCAAAACGGATGAAAATATCGATTATAATTAATCAACATTACTACCGTGAGGTGCTTGCTCAACTCCGTGAAAGAGTTAGGAAAAAAAGGACCCGATTTGTGGAAGAACAAGTCATGGGTTCTCCATCAAGACAACGCGCCGGCTCACACTGTATTGTCAGTCAAGACCTTTCTAGCCAAGTACAACATCCCAGTTTTAGACCTTATTCGCCTGACCTGGCCCCATGTGACTTTTATCTGTTCCCCAAAGTGAAATCTGCATTAAAAGGAACACGATTTCAGTCCGTTGAAGGTGTGAAAGAAAAAGCGGCACGCGACTTGCAGGAGCTTACAGAACAAGACTTCCAGCACTGTTTCGAACAATGGTAAATTCGCAGGGAGCGTTGTAGTGATAGGGGAGAGGTGTATATTGAAGGTGATAATAACTAATTATGTATAAATTTAAAATAGAATGTTTTACAGCAATAGTCTCGTTATTTAATAGCCACACCTCGTAAAATTCAATAATTCGTTGATTGTAACCAAATAAACGATAAAAAATAAAAAATTATAATTAGTAAAAATATAGTGTATATGTAAAATAAAGATGCAAAGCCCCACTAACGAATTTCTGTTTGTTTGGCCAGGTGGAACGATGTGCCCGAATTGCCTGTTGAACCACGAGGATGATGAAGGAAAATATTACGAAAGAAGTGAGGCGATCAGGTTGGAAGCGATCAAAATGCAAATACTTAGTAAATTAGGGCTTAGTGCCAAACCGAATATTAGCGCTACCAGTTCGCTACCCAGAGAACTAGTATTACAAACTTTAGTTAGGGCCAACGAAGGTCCGACCACTCCGGTGAATGAGGCCGCCAACGAAGATAATGAAGCAACGAATACCGATGATTTCTACGCAACCACTTCGGAGATCATCGCTTTTGCCGAGCCAGGTAATTAATTTTTCTTGCTTAATTTAAATTTTTGTTGTGTTCAAACATTGATTATCCAGTGTGAAATGAGACAACTAATGGGAAGTGTTTTTTTGACTTTATATTTATATATTTATTATATTATAATTTATTATATTAATAATTTATTTAATTAACTTATATTAATTATTTATTATATTTATTTATATTACTTTAATTATTATATTTATTGCGAATTGAGAACATGACCAGGTGCGCAAAATGAAGGCAAGACGAATTTTCCGTAGTTTTAGTAATTCGCTTCTTACGTTTTCACTGATATATCGCAGCCTTAATTACAAAAATCAAATAAAGTTTACTACATTTTTTGAACTGAACTCTTGTATCTCAAAAATCAGAGTGTAGAAGACATCTCAATGTAGAATTTTTTTTTATTTTATTTTATTTTTTTTTAACGGGCGGGACGGGACCTATACCCCAAGGCACCGCAGCCACAAGAGGCTTATTGTGCCTTCCTAAAGTCTAGTAGGTGAAACCTCCCCTTCCAAGAAGGTTGAGGGCTTTCCCTACCAGTTCCTTCTGCGCTATAATCTCCTTTGGTCTCAAAGAACCAAAGATGTCGTAGCGCAGTCTCTCGATTGCAATCGAATAGAAGGTGAGAGGCCGTTTCTTCCTCTTCCTGACACAATCTACACAGCGGTTCCGAGCTAATAAGCCCCTACCTTGAGCAGGTGCTTTCTGAACCTGCCATGCCCTGTGAGTAGGCCTGTAATCAGAGCAAACTGATTTCTGCCCAAGCCCAGAGTCAATTTGGTTCTTTGTTTACACAGCAAGGGCATAACACTCTTGCTGTGTTTGAACCCAGGAAGCATCACCCAGTACTTTTCGTGTTCTCTCCAGATCCAATCTCTGAGAGCCTCACGAACTGCACCCGTGGTGATCCCCAGGACAGGCTCCGGGCCAATGAAAGGAGTGTTGGCTCCATTCCTGGCCAGTAGATCAGCATCTCAATGTAAATGTGCATAGAATTTTCACCTGGCTTCATACTGGCGAGAATAAGTAGATATTGTTTTTTTTTCTTCAGCCGAGCCTTTCAATTTAAGTGAAGAAATTTTTTTTTAAAAATTTTTAAGCCACCAATAAATTAAAAAATTCAAAAACACTTTAAATTTTTGGATAGCTACTTTAAATAAATAAACAAAAGTTAGGTTTTGTTTAAGAATCATTCCCAGTAGGCTAAATGTGCAATAGATGTGCAATAGAAGCCAGGCCTTCCGTTCAGATCAATTGGAAAATCTACTCACGTCTTCCGGCTAGACCATTACCAGCCTAATGTGCCTTCCTGGACGGCTGACCTTGATTACCACTGGGAGGGTAATGTTGCAAAGGGGCGAGAACAAGCCCATATATATGATTGGTTGAATGGCCAATGTATAACAGAGTTAAAACCTACTCAGGGCTAATTTGAAACAATTGATTCGCTTTTCTAACTTCTCGTGAGAAATAGAATCTCTAGTTGCTCCTTTTTTTTTCTCTTCCTTTCTCTTAAAATTATTTTCAAATCATAAATGCTCTTTAAATTTAGTATTTCTAGTGAAACAATAATAAAATTTATTAAGAAAATATCAATCTGGTAGCAGGAGGACTAAGTTTCATCTGTTCAAGTTTTTAGATGAAAGTGTTGTGTATCTGATCAAAGGATGAAGTAGTGATAACTCCAATTTACTTGAAAAATGCCTTAAGGAATAAATTGACTGCAGGTAGTCCTGGAGCAAGACAGGAATTTGGCGGAGGATAGAGAGCGGATAGATTGAATCGACAAGAAATGAAATCCACAGCTGCCACTTGGTTCCCCAGAACTACTTTATAAATTAAAGAATCAACTATTTCCATGAAGAGCCAAAAAGAAGGCTTTTGCGAATAAGGAGGCTACTAACTTGATGGGAGACATAATTTTTGAGGCTACTCTAAGAATTCTTGTGCAAACTTGAAGTAAACTGAAAACATTTTGGGTGCCAATGAAAAATGAATCCTTACAGAGCCGAATAACTTAACTCACAAATCGTCTGGTAGATCTTGAGGCAACTCTGCCCGCCGACCGTCTATACTGGCGGTATTGCAGTAGATAAAATTAGATACATCACAGAACATTAAAGTAGAAGAATCTCTTTTTTTGATTCATTTCATTCTTAAACTGTCAGCCAATGGCAACTCCGCAGGTGTGGTTTTAATGTGTTAAGTTAATTAACAAGAAAACACAATAAGTACCTTGGAGTGGAGCGTTAATTGTGTAAAAGATAAACATGTTTGGAGGTAAACTGGGGAACTTAGTTTTGATAAATAAATTGGTTGTGGTGATACTTTAGCTCTGTATAAAGTACTAAGGGAGCAGAAGGCTATAAAGATGCCGATGGACAGAAGCACCACATCTTGCTTTAAGTAATTGATCAGCACTAAGAGCAGTCCTTGATATAAACGAGTTTCCACATAAATTCTGGCCATCATGTTTATATAGGAATATATTTCTTAGGAATAAGATTTGATATAGTAAATGTTAATTTAATGAAATTCTTTATAAACTATTATTATTGTTATCTTCAATTTATTTTAACTATTTTCTCCAACTACTCTAATAAATTTATTTAAATTAAAAAATGAAATTGAAATTTATATTTGCTAAAAATTTGGGAACTCACGTTTATCTCTCTTACAGTAATTTTTACTGTTTTTTTCTCACAAATACTCTCTGATTTTTCATTAAATGTAGATTGGCCACAGCCACAGCAGCAAATCGCTAGTTAAACTTTAAAGTCAACCTTAACAAAACCTTACAGTTTAAAATGTTAAGTATAAGGGTTGATTAAACGCCAAAAGGTACACAATTCATTCATGTAAATCGGTTCACGGGTTGATAATTTGAAACGATTGCCATACTTCCCCTTAACGAGTATAAGAGCAGATCGTCGCTTTAATGTTACGTAGGGAAGCCCTAACCCTATTATCCTACCAAATTTTATCAAAATCGGGCCAAGATTTACAGAGTTATTAGTAATAATAATTTTGGAGGGGGCCTTACATAAAGGGGGCTAACTCCTCTCCCATTCAATGTACAGGGTCGAGACCCCCAAAAAGCACATTTACATAAAATTCCAAATCAAATGACACCTCATTCGTGAAAATCGGTTCTCGCGTTTAGGCGCTACGTTGTTTACAAAAAAAGTAACAAGAACAAGAACATTTTCTGAAAATGCCGTTTTTGCTCATTTTCGGTAACATTTTTCTCGAAATATATTAGATCTTGGTTGTTACAAAAAAAAATACATTCCTTAAGGAGGAGTTGCCCTATATTATAAAGAAAATTTGGGAATTTTATCTTTTATAGAAAAAGAGAAAAAAATTGTCAAAGTTGGGTGTTTTTCAACGTTACGCTTTTTCGTGCAGTTTCTGACGATCAACCCTTATACAACTGTCCTACCGGACTGTTTTAATATCTACTGAACGAAAAACTATCATATTTTAATTTAGTCACAACTAATTCTTAAATATTATGATTAAATAAGTTATAACGTTATTACGACTAAAAATGCCGTTTTTGCTCATTTTCGGTAACATTTTAGCCATCAAACTTTTAGTCCATAAACGGGATAGTGATATTAATTTATTTATAAAAATTAAGAATTTAATCACTAAATTTTACACAACACTGTGGATAGATTGCGTCAAATTGCACTTCCTGTTAATCGAAACCAAAACAGAAATTGGCAGGACTGTATCAAACAGAAAATGCGGGGAAGAGAGACTTGTTTGGATTTTATTTTTTCTTCAAAATGTTAGTTTCAGTTGATAAATCAGTTTTTTTTGAACTTTTTATAGCAATATGCTGAGAAAAATTATTATGACACATCTACAGTAGATCTGATCATAAACTGCAAACATCTGATTATTTCCGATGTTGACAGAACACAAGTGAAATTCCTCCAAGTTCTTCAAATGACCACAATTTTTTCTTTTAATTTAAAATTTTGGAAGTTTTATCAAACGAAATATGAAAAATAATAAATAATCTCAATACTTTTTAAATTAGGTAAATTAAAATTCATATTTTATTTCATTTCTTTTCAACTCATTTTGGAAATCTATGCTGTTCTGTAGGACAAAATGCTTCTTTCCTTATATTTGATACAATCGATTTTTAATAATCTTTTTTTTTATATAAGTTATTTTATATAGTTTTATTTTTTAATAGTTTAGCATTTGGTGGTTATTATGGTTGATTTTGATTCGTTATAGCACGCATTTTTTCCATATTTCTGTCTAGTTTCGTATTTTCATTCATCATTAGAGATTAATTCATCAGTTTGGTGTAGAGAATTCGATTTGCACTTATAATTTTTCAGTCACACTCTGATGATCCAAAAGAAAATCCAAAAACCGTTCAGAAATAAGGGAAAATGAACGAGCTATGTATAGGATAAAGTCAACGATATTTAGCCCCAATGGTTGTGCTGACTATATCTACATATAAGTATCTAGATACAAGGGTAACTTGATCGATATAAATGAATAATACTAGAAGAAGAAGAGAGAGAGAGAGAGAGAGAGAGAGACAGACAACTAGAATCGCGATATTCCCGAGCGACGGCCTGCTTATAACTGGCATTGATTATTTAAATATTTCAATACACCTTCACTTGCTGGCATATAAACATCAATTGTCTATATCGTGTTTCCCGATTTACACTGCAAATGATTAAAATTACGTAATGTTTTAAGGTACAAAACAGATTCTTTTAGACATTTAGTAATGTTCCTAAATTAAATTTAAAAAGTTAATTAACAAACGCTTAATTTACTAACATTAAAATTCATAAGCAAAATGGCTATTCAATTATTTTAAAAATAATAGTTGATTAAAAAAAAAATTAAAGTAATGCCTATTATTTCAGGCGGGCTTTACGTCCCACTACCCGGTTAGATGTCGTGTACGTAGGCGACTAACAAACGTACTTAAATATAAATTTCTCATATTAACTATCAGATAAAATCCAAGGCCTAGACCAGGAATTGAACCCACTAACCAACAATGGAGCTTAGCTTTGCGTGCCTCATCTCTAACCGCTCGACTATTGTGGGGCCTTAGTTAATTAATGAGTATTCGAGAAAGGAGGAAGCTCTTAAGTTAGCCTATTCCAATAGGCCGATATAGGATCTCTTGGAGTGACGGTGTGTGTGTAAATATGTTTGGATTTAGTTCAGGGGTGCATAGATGACTGTGATGATATGCAAGGTGCGTTAAATCGAATAGTTGGGATCAAATATCTCCACAACAAGTCTTATATGTATTATAATTAGTGTTAAGGCTGCCAAGCGTGTTTGACAACCTTGTATTTTGTTGACCAATAAAAGAACTAAAGACAAAGTAACTGAAACTGCTAAGGAAGGAAGTAGTTCAGTTGGTAGCGCGATGAACTTACAAACAAGAGGTCCTAGGTTCAATCCCAGGAGTGCTATTCATAAATTTTTCCATTCTACAGACTAATGAACTCAGATAATGATGCGTCTTCCATTAAAAAAAGTAAATTAATAAATCATGTAAGGATGCAACAATACAATGTACACAGTAACAAGTTTTTATGTCACTTACCTGACGTGAAGAATGTAAACAGGTAGTTGGACAGTGTCTCGTACCGCCCACATCTCTGTGAACACAATATATAACTAGTTAGGTGCATTAGGGAAATAACTAAACTAGGTTAGCCCAGTTTTTATTTATTTTATTCAATTTATTTTGTGTTTTCTTTATCTAGTTAATAAAAGAAAAATAGTAAAAAATAGAAAAAGACGTAAAACTACGTTTTTATACATTTTCCTAGCCATGCTTATAAAAATCCCAGTCGACTATTTTCTACGTTGCATACATCGTATAATACAAGAACTATGTGGCTCTTGTCTACCAAACAATGAAACTGTAACTTTAAAATTTTTTACACGTACATTTATTTCCCCAAATGTTACACACTATTTCTGCATCACCATCATGTTTTCATTATTTGCATTTATAACCTCGCGTACAAATGTTTGCAGCAGTCGCATAATTTGAGCAGTACTATTAAAGCGAATTATAGCTTAGTCTGCTTTAATAAAAAAAAAGCTATTATTGCCTTCTCTTACTCCTAGTGAGAAGAATTACTGTGATCATGAGGGATTTATATTTCTGTATTTTCAATTTATATTTTTAGAATCTTAAAATTCTTTATTAACAATGTCTTTTCAACAAAATAACACTCAACTTTTGGGTAGATTACATGTTTTCTCCTCATTATTTTAAATTTCTACAGCCTAATTCAGAAACTACTCAATAGTGCTCCCTTAGATCCTTCCTTCTTACCCTTAGATTTTCTTTATCTAGGAGCCTTTTACAAGATCCTAGAACTAATAGATTTGCTAGAGTATTTTCGATTGCTTGTATTTGAGAGATGATTAGGCTATTGATTGATTGATTGAATGATAATCATCAGTAAAACATGAAAATTTAGAAATTAAAATGATGATTTTTACGATAAGAAATGATTGAAAAGAAGAATCTGAATAAAACTCACAAGAGACCGCAGGATATCACGCACGCTATCAATGAAATTTAAACATAATTCAGATTTTTATAAAATAGTATTAATATACGTATATTAAAACTCCTTTTAGATATTTATTTTAGAATCGAATAGCCTAACCCTGCATATAAATCCTTTGTACAATAAGACTATTTTGATTTGTCTACTTCCTGACGAAACCTGGCAAAGGCAAATAATACCTATCGCATGCTCTTCCTCAGAATCAATGGCTCGCGTAAAGTTGTTGGATTAATTTTGCAATAAAGCTGGAGTGGTTAGAGGCCCCGCAAAGCTAAGATGTATTGTTGGTTAATGGGTTCGATTTCTGGTCTAAATTTATATTAAAGTATGTTTGTTAGTCGCTTCCGTACACGATACGACAATTTGGTAGTTGGCCATAACCCCCGCCTGAAAAAAAAAATTAGGCGTTACTTCACTTTTTGCTGAAAATAATTTTTTAATTTTTTGTCAGAGGATGTCAAAACATGTCCTATTGGTGGAAAGTTAATTTGAAAAAATATATTTTGGGGGAGGGGTCGAAAGATAAAGAATAGCATAATTTTACAATAAACTGAGTATAAATACTATTCAATGAAATTCATACGGCATTAAAGTATAGTTTATCATTTATTGTTTGTTCAAATAATCCTTCAAGGGAAGCAAAAGAACAGAATTTAATTCGTTGTATATTCTTTAAAAATCTCCATTTTGTTTGTTTATATATTATTTATTTATATTTCTTTAAGTAAAAAAGAGTGGCTGTACAAATATTAGCATCAGAGGAATTTATTAATAAAGTGGAAAAAATATTTTATTAAAACAAGAAGTTTAGCGTAAAACATCAATTTCTCTGTTACCCGTCATTACACCGAATTCTATGGATATTACACTTGAATTACTAAGTGAATAAATGGTTGCTTTTACGTAATGTATGTGATATTTGACTTGTAAATGTTAGCTTTACAAACGATAACAGTTGCTATACTTTCCAACAGAAAAAGAAAATATCTAAATCTCGCAGCCCATCTGAAGGAAGAAAAAATGAAAACTCATTTCTTTTGAGAATCTAAAAAATACATACATTTGTTAGATGGTGTTATACTTATAAATTGTGATGTTAAAAAAAAAAAAAGGCGGAGGTCCCGGGTTCGAATCCAGCTGCTAACCCTTAGATTTTCTCTTCCTAGGAGCTTCTTACAGCTCACTGTCCGGTGATGGACAGTGTTGTCTGTAACGAGAGAACACTGTCCGGAGGCCGGCAGTGCACTGGAAAAAGTTCCGGGCGCTAATGACCTCAGCTGTTGATGCGGGGAAAAAAAAAAAAAAAAATCTTTTTTCATGCAATTCGATCTTTATTTAAATGAATTGCTATTCATGACGTAACGATCTCCGAAATGTCTCCAATGAAATATTCCACATTATATACAGGGTGTTCATTTTAAGACGGCTCAAATGCATTTCATGCTTAAACGGTTAATCTGAGCAGTAAATGGTAGAGGAAAAATTTGTTGCTGCAGCATGCACTGTGCCTTCAAAGGTGCCTTCTCAGATACAGAGAGCAGATGATAACCTCCTGGCTAACCTGGCTTGCGAGCCAGAGGAGGCACCTTTGAAGGCACAGTACATGCTTCACAAGTTGTGTAAAGTGCATTATTTGATAAATTAAGGAATAAGTTTGATTCTTTACATGAAAGATATATTGATCACTTAAATATCTGGCAGGAGGTTTCCAATTTTTTTGGTAATTAAACGCAACTCTCCCAAAATTACCTTGTAATTATTAAACCTTCTTGTTTGTAACAGATGTAAAATTAATTTTTAGTCATTTTGTGTATGCTAGAGAACATCTAAAGCTCTTAACATTTGATTTTTCTTAGAAAAATTACTCGGAAAACTACTTATTTCCCCGATATTAAGAAAAATACTAGCTTTACTGCCTTGGCAATATTTTCAGTAGAAAGAGGATGAAAAAATACATAAAAATGACCTATCGCGTGCTCTTCTTTCTCTTTGATAACAAAGAGCGGTTTCCGGTTTCTTTCATAACTTTTTATACTCTTTAAAACTATGTATATGAAAATGGGGGTCAACTGCAAACTCTTACTTTTGGACGCGCGTTAGCCACTTATGCGGTCAGGAAACTAAAATCAAGTCAAATATTCTGAAAATAGAGGTGACGGGCAACAAATTTTCCCTCTACCATTTTTCGCTCAGACTAACCGTTTAAGCATGAAATGCATTTGAGCCGCCTTAAAATGAACACCCTGTATATGGTCAAATAATAAAGAGATTTAGGTTTACAAAAATACAAATAAAGACAAGAAAATATAAGTAGATATACTTCTCATTTTTATTTCACCATCAAGATGAGAATCCGTGAAAAAGCAGAGGAGAGGTTTCAATGTACTATAAAGAAAAAAAAAAGAACAGAATAGTCTGAGATTGACTTTAGGCTGAATTTTAGTTTCCGTTCATGTATCTCGCTATCCAGGGTTGATGCACTCTATTGCTCTCAAAAGCATTATGCAGGGAGCCTGTGCATTAAAATATAATCTACAATGTCTGGACATGGAAGACAGTTAAAAAGGAAGCACATATATCTTGTTAGCGATGTTGTGCAAAAAAAAGAATAAAATAAAATAAAAGAGGGCGCAGGGGAGGCTGTGAAATGGACCAGAGCCGGGGAGATGGCCGGATAGTTGGAAGTTGGCAACAAGGCTGCACAATTCAATGTTGCGACTATAAAAATTGCCCACTGGGATCACCCTTATGTTCCCTAACATACAATAACGCCCATACCCTTGCTATATGCCTAAAAATTAAAACCATTGTATTTATATCAACATGAATTGTGGTTATTTCCGTTTCAAACTTTTTCCCCTTCTCCTGGAACAAAGCCCGCCCCTTAACTGTATTGATACGAGAGTAGTTATCTAATGGCCATGTACTCTTTGTTCGCACTATAAACTGTAGAAAGAAGCACTATATCTTATTTTTGTAAGACCATTACTCAAATCTTTATATCTCTCGAGATTTATCACTCATTTCCGTATCAATGAACTTTTAACTGTTAAATACTTTTTTCTCACTTCCGTTTATTTAGTGCGCACTCAATAATATTTAGCGATCATTTGCAACACTCAAATCTCTTCAACTTCAGCTTGTATCAGATATATTTATAAATTTATTTTCAAGTATATTCAGAAACCATGAGCGCCTTACAAGATATCGTGATAAGCACGTGATGATAGAACTTAAAAATATGATTCTAAAGTTTCCACTTTTTCACTTTCTCTTACTGTAACTAAGGAAAAGAGAAGATATAAGCAATGTAGTGGAGTGAACTGGTTTAACGGATGAACAAGAAAGGGAGGTTTCAGTTTAGTGATGAGTAAGGTTAAAGTAGAACAGAGAAGTTCAGGTGCGGTTTTCAGAAAAGAGGGTCTTTACGGAGTACCAGAATGGAGTGGATAAATGTGTGTCGCTTTGGTTAAAAGGAATAGTCAGTTTTGCAGATGGGTAATCGACTTGTCAACTGACGACAAGTCCACCCTGGGGTCGTCGTCTACTCACCCCTTGTTCACTGGATGGACCATAATAACTTGAAGACTTGCAAATGATTGCCCTCCTACATAAATCGGACACACAGAGAACCTTTGAACCGACCCACAGTTAGCTGGCCTTTATATACTCTACTACATTCATAATATTACCACACAAAGAAATGAACCTGCAAGATCAAAAACTATTAAGTAAAGATAAAAATTGATAAATGCTGAAAACAGTAATATGGTTCGAGTTTTGTACACTACAATTTAACTTGGTCTTCTCTAAATAAATAATTTGAAAAATTATTATCAGTGGGATTATCTAAAACCGCTCTAGAAACCATACAGTTCCCCTGAAGAGAGACAACTACAACAGCAGACTGAGTGTCGGGAAAAACCATGGTTTCTAAGAGGAAAACATTATTCCAGGTGAGGGAAGGGATTAGCTATGAGGTTAGCATACTGGACTCCCACGCGGAGGTCCCGGGTTCGAATCCAGCAGCTGACCCTTAGATTTTCTCTTCCTAGGAGCTTCTTACAGCTCACTGTCCGGTGATGGACAGTGTTGCCTGTAACGAGAGAACACTGTCCGGAGGCCGGCAGTGCACTGGAAAAAGCTCCGGGCGCTAATGACCTCAGCTGTTGATGCGCCAAAAAAAAAAAAAAAAAATTATTCCAGGTCTGAGCCATCTAAGATTGACAGCTGTCCGAACCATCCGTTCGGCGATTCCATTGACCAACATACTCCGTCAAAAGTTCCTAATTCTAGCTACCTAAACAATCCTTCATAAGATGGATAGATGTAACTTCGTCTGTTTCACTTATAGATACGGTGACCATTCGTACTGTTTTTGGCAGGACAGTACTGTTTTTTAAGACGCTGTGCTTTTCTTTTTTTTTAAGCATAAATGTCCTGTTTATTATTTATTTGTGCTGTTTTGTACTGTTTTTCAATGAAATTTAAATTATACTCAAATTAAATTTTTGAATATAAAAATATAGTATAAATGTATAATAATTAAGTTCGCAAATAATCGTTTAGAAAAATTTTTTCTGTGTACATTAACTTTGGACGAACCTTTAGCGTAAAACACAATCTGTTTTACCGATAGAGTAGACTAGTCGACTAGTGTAAACAGCGATCGCTAAACGTTACAAGAGTTACTATTTACATTTTGTTACTAATTAATAAGTGTATAGTTCAAGTAGTCGCTCAGTTTCGGTTGAATATGGGCCATATTAAGTGGCCATTGTTTTGTAATAACCGATTTCGTGTTAATAAACGTATTAATATTTTTTATAGGTTTTTTTTTTTGCTCCTTGTCCTGTTTTCTGATACAAAAATAATGGTCACCGTACTTATAGAGTAAAATCGGGTATGAAGCGCCATGTGTGGAGGTGACGCCTTGTGAAGGAACCAATCAATGGACTGTGAGAGATATTTTGCTTAATGAGAAAGGTCATTTATGCTAATTGGACTTAAAGTTGGTTGTAGTTCAGCAAAAATCAGATCAGCAGAAATGTCTGCGTACACTGTAGCACTTAGCTTTAAAATCTAATTAAGTAATTAAGCTCTTTGGTAAGGGGAAAACCTTGTTACCTGTTAAAACCTTCCCAGGCTTTTATTTAAAAATACTTCGAAATTTTGAAACCATTATTTAAGAGTAAAAAAAGGTGATAAAACAATCTATTACACTTAATTGACGCGTGAAATTAAAAACTGAATATTATTCAACCGCCCACACAGTTGACCCTTATTTAGAATTCTTAATTAAATTCAATTACAATTCTTTTTTTCCAAAAAATTTTTGAAAGTGTAGTAGTTTTAAACACCAATAGAGATGTAATGAGATTTTAGTTAATGAATTTTAGAATTTGATGATTTTTTTTGAAAAAAGACATAAAACAAATGTGACGTTTAGTGAAAAAATAATTATTTTAAATAATAATTTAAAAAGCAGTTTTATTTTTCCAAAAATATCGAGCATCGGAACATGTTTGAGTTCCCCCCAGGTTACGGCAAAGGTCTGTAGATAGATGTTTGTGTGTATTACCATTTAACACGAAAACCTAAAGACAAAAGAAGCTCAGTATTATTGTTCAGCTAGCCTATAGAACTTGATGTAACTTAGCGATAGAAATTCCTCTGCAATAAATACCAAATATTGGGATGCGGCGAAGAGGGAAAAGCCATTAATTTGAAGGATAGTGTAAAAAGTGGCAGGCTCCAGGACGGGTTTCAATTCTTATCATATGATTAGAGGAGCCCTTACAAGAATACCAAACGGTTTGTCGTTAAAAAAAGTGTCTCAATCACACAATAACTTTGATCAACCAAATTTGTCATTCATAGCCAAAGAATTTAGCGAAGTAATAAGCTAACCTCTAAAAAGTAAATTGCATTTATAACGAAATAAATAGTACCGCATGATGTTTTCTATTTTGTAATTAGGCCTTACAATATCAGGATCTCGGGATCTCGAATACCGGAATCCCGGACGATTTTTGTCCGTAATTAAAAACCGGTATTTATGTAAAAATACCGGTATTTTTGTATTACATTGGTTGATAAAAATTGAATTTATACACAATTTATCATTTTTCAGATAAAGAATTTAATTTATTATCTTCAATTATTGCTGCTCTTACTCCTGTAAAATTAACAGTAGATGCATTATGCCGAAAAGATGCAAATCTTTTGACGGCTGACGCTTCTTTGACATTTATGTTAAATACTCTTTCCCAGCAAAAATGTACAATTGCATTAGAATTATTGGAAGCATTAAAATCTCGAATTTTACTGCGACGAACTGAATTATCACAAATACTTCAGTGTCTGCAAAAAGGCTCACAAGATGTTGTAGAAGTATTTAAACGCATATCCAAATTTACAATCATTAAAAAAATTGTAAGCTTAACAAAACGGCTTACACATGAAAATCTAGAAGATACAGAAGATATGAAAGTTGTGCAAGAAACATCCCTTCCAATATCTTTTCAAATTAGTAACGAAACAATATTAGAATATGACAAGGTAAACGTAAACGCATTAAAGCGAAAACTACAGGCAGCAATAGACGTAACACTAAATACTTCACCCGTGCCTGCGTTTAAAAAAATTCCAAGTCTGGAACAAAAAAATAAAAGATGAAATTACTTTTTTTGAAATAACAGGAACCAAAGAAACGTATTTACAAAATGTGTATGATTTCTTAATGACAATAGTGCCGACAAGTGTAGAATCAGAAAGAGCTTTTTCAGCGGCTGGTTATATTTGTACGAAAATTCGGTCCTCGCTTGATGATGAAACGATTGATTGTTTATGTTTTTTAAGAGCATACTTTAATAAACAAAACGCAAGTTATTAATATTGTTTCATAAATACTTTCAATTAATTATATTTTTCGCTTCTTTAATTACATAACGCCATGCGAGCCTATTATATGTAAAATATAACATAAAATTTAATATGTACTTTTTTTATTTGCACGATTTTTTTATCTATCCATTCCTACTCTCTATGTAATAAAATTAATAATATCTACTCATTTCAGAACAATATTTATTAGATTTCAGCAATTATTTGTTAACAAGTCAATATAATATCTGATGTAAGTAAAAATATAACTAGTAAATTTTTTATTAATAATACCGGTTTTAATACCGGTATCCCGATATTTCAAATTTCAAATATCAAATACCGGCATTCAGATTTTACTTCGGTATTGTAAGCCCTATTTGTAATGATGTTTAAGTTCATCGTTTCTTCTTCATAAATGAGTGTTATCACTTTATCGCGTACCCATGTTTTGCTACAGACGATTGTTTTATTTAAATGGGATCATTTCTCTTACTAAATGAAAATAGAAATAAACAAAATTGAGTAAAGGGTACATGTCTATTAAATAGAATATACTTATTAAAAACACTATTATCATTCTGTTGCATTCCTTAACCAGTTAAGCGCGTTTGACGTCAAACCAAATCTCTGCTATAAAAACTCGAAATTTTAATAAAATACAATAAGAATATTATTCGGTGGGATGTTTCCCTTTATCTTACCAATAGAACTGGGGTGGGAGTCAGCCAAATGATAAGTGGTTGGTACATGTTTGGTCTCCGCATTAGAGATTGGGGAATTACGCCCACAAATAAAAGCTCTCAACCCTTGTGCAATGCTGTTTTCACCTTAGATAGAGATTCAGACCTCAGTCCGAGCATGATTTCATTTTGCACAGAATTCAAAGCTCTTTTCTTCCTTGTAAAAGCTCTTGCGTCCCTAGTTAACTAGTTAGCAATGCATACGTTAAGCGGTGCAAGATTTTTGAATGAGCACAGAATGCTCTGTAATCTCAAGCCCCAGATATTGCAGAAAAAGTCGCTTGCAGTGACTATTACGACGTTGTAAACTTTTGGTTGTTTTGCCCTGCATTCTACGTGTATACACGTCATTTTGTCTGATTTTAATTCCGCACACTGTGGGGGATTTTTTAAAACTAAATTCCACTCTTAACTGTTTAAACAATAAAATATTTTATTCATTACTATCGCTAAATATCTTTAATAAGTGCCATTTCTCGTTCTTCACTGCCACTCTAAACTTTACATACTTTAGTTTTTTGTTTTCTGGATTTCAAAAATATTTGAAATTAATATCTCTAACTCAAATATAAATAAAAAAGAATTTTAGGTTGAACGACGTAGACGGCCAGGCGGAAACAATAAATTATTATTCCGTAAAAACAAGCAAAAGAAAAATCTGTTTTCTAATACAGTAAAAAAGAAAAGCGAATCTGAATAATTTGTGCGCTGTAATCGGCTAATTAAAATACAGTAATTCAGTATCATTAGATAAATCCAGAGTTAATTAGGTTAAAAGAAGCTAAACAAGAGAAGCTGACAATCTTTCTATAATATAGATTTTAGCGATGGTGACTGGTATATATATCTTGGTATTATATTGTACCCAGTACTCTTTTGTGGTCACAGTACATACTACAACTAGCGGCACTTCTTAAATGTTGCATGTATGTACATACAAACACATGTATTATATATTCTTTTTTGTAACACCACATAGTAACGTATAATTCGGCAATCACCAAGACGTAGTGCTCCTAAGATCCTGCTTGGTCTTTATCCCATTCCCTACATTCAAAGAGAACAAACATTTCACTAAATTTTTTTTTATAGCCTTTATATCATTGGACCAGCCATTTCTACATTAATTCCATGTCAACGATTCTCCAAATATCTATACGAGGCGATGAGAATGGCCGCCTCTCCACCTTCTCTTCTTGAATGTTCTTCGAGAGAAGAATTATTACTAAATGTTTGGGGTCCCCTTTGTAGTTGGTACCAAAAGTTATGGTATTTTGCGATGGCTTTTGGCTATTTCCGCCAAATTGCTGTATAGTTTTCTTTAGTATGTTCTTTAGCTCTATCCAACTACGACTCAACCTAGTGATTTCTCCCAATATCTTATTTTCCATATTTTAAATCCTACGAGTATTACCGCTAGTCATCGAACTACTGGCGTGGTACATAAAATAGAGCAGAGGATAGCGAAAAGAGAACATTGAACAATTTATATATAATAATTACTTTGAAAATTATGCAAGCATTTCTATGTTCATCTATATAGTAGATTGGAAAAAGAAATCTGCCGGATAAAAATTTATTAAAGTTGGCAGAAGATTGTTTTTAACCAAAAAGAATGGTCATGGCAAGGACATATGGTCAAGCCGGTAGACTTGTTAACTAATGTGTACAAGAAGTGTTTCAATCTATTGAAGAATGGCCATCAGACAGAGAGATGCTTGTGTAAGAAAGATTAATACATAGCCGTGGAGAATAACTACTATCTGAGAATCTTTCTTTATTAAGAGCTTGCTTTAAACGCAGAGTTCCCTTTCCTATCAAAGCTGATGTTGTTCTTCCCTGCCGCCTCCATTCTATTGTTAGCCCTTAACTTGCTTTGCTTTTCTCTAACAGCCCTTTACACTAACCATCAAGACTATACACTGACAGACAGTGCGGGGCTAGGGAGAGCTGTTTCCCTCTTCTAGCAGCTAGCTGTGTCCTACCTCCGGGAATTTATATACATTCCCCACTACTTCTTACCGCAGATATATATATATACTTGCACATATAACGTGCTTCACATTTCTGTCAACACAAAACTTCTCATTTACCGCCTCTCCATGGCAGTCTACACTTTCTCCCACCTTCTCATTTCCTACCATCATCATCAAACTGAATTCTTTACATAACTTTCTTGGGTGCACACTTTCCATAAGTATCCTGTCTTTGACAAACCTATACATAAGCCCAAAACTAGGGATTCTTGTCTTTGGGTAATTTTACTAATTTTGTGTAAAAGCTTTCATTAAACTTTGTTTGGGATTACGTTCGACTGTTCAGTTGCGATATGTTGCGTTGCATCATCGTTTGCAGAAATTTGGCTGGTGCAAAATCTGTACAAAGCGTTTCCCAATCTTTTTTTTTAGCTCGCCTACCACTTGGTAGTACATTATGCAAAATGGTACCACTTTGTAAAAATGATTGTATTTCGTGAAATTTGTTATTCCGAGTATGTTATTTTATTATTATTATCTTCATTTGTATAGAGATACAATGTATCTGTTACAAAGGAGTTCAAGCTCATGTTCACTTTATAAACTTTGTAAAGTGTAAGATCTTAGTTTTAAAACTTTTTTTAAATAATAGAAAATTGCGTACATATTTTTCTCTTCAAAATTATTAATTATTTTACAAAGTTCTTTTTTAGGATTATTATATTTGTGCCCAAATCTTTTAAAATAATTTCTTTTAAGCATTCAACTATCTGTAAGTACCAATTAAATTTAATGTTGCTTGGATGGAGCTTACTCATTACAATCCAGTCTCTTTAAGCAGATCTTTACGTAGTTACTCGTATCATTCAAGTTCTGTCACATGATAATTCTACTAAATTTTCTTTATCTTTTATTGATAATGATGTAGCTTTTCCTTAATTTTCTTTATAGACGGGGTTTGAAATCCAATTATCATTTGTGCTTTGGATTTTGAAAAATACTCCATGAAAGACAATTTGAATCCTGTTAAATGTGCTATTATATTTTCTCATACATCTTGAGACAGACTAACTTATTACTGTACATATTTAGAACTTTACTGTATAATATTTAATTAAAATAATTTTTATGAATTATAGGAAAAATCGTATCAATATTTTTATGATTTAATTTTTCATGTCCGCCATTATTGATTATTTTTCGCGTAACACCAACCATCAACTCGCGTACCACAGGTTGGGAAACGCTGTTCTTTTACTATTGGAATCGATCATTTCTTTCAAATTGCCTAAATCGCAAACGCACGTAATCTAAAAACATTTATTTTCTTTTTCATTTGATTTTTTGTGGTTGTTGCACATTGTGGACATTATCTTATAATTGCTGAAAATACTCAAATCCTATTTGTGCAATCGTAAGTAATAATGTCAAACTACATTAACCCTCAAACCACAAGATGCGGGTCGGATCCGACCCGAGGCGAAAATATATTTCCATTGTTCCCCCCACAATTAACTCTTAGCGATTAGATTCGGTATACCCTTTCTGTGAGTCCTTAGGAAGAGCCCACACTGTTTCCGCCGATTCGGTAAGTGTCACTCCGCTCTCTAGGTTCTTATTTTTGTCAGTAAGCCAGATTCTAGGTCGGATCCGACCCGACCTTGGTATTAACGTTATACGTTTCGTCCTGTACAAGTGGAACAAAAATGAAGAAAGTTACTCTGGAGATGCACGTTCGACGTTTCTCAAGAACCTTGCGTTTTCCCTGACGCAACCTCTTGTAGGAAAAAGACTGAAAAACGAGCGTTTTCCAAAGGAATTACTCCTTACGATTGGAAAATATGTCCTACTTGTTCCCACTGATAATGGCGAACAATAAAATGATTTTTTTTCCTTAACGATGTGATAATTTTGTTACCACACCACTATTTTACTTTAATTTTCACTCAAGCTTTTTGTAAACTGTTTTATTTTTATTGAGACAAGGTTCCTTTTTCACGTTCATTTCTTCATGTATTAGTCTGTTCTAAGTTAATTGTGCCATAAAATTATACAATTTATTAAAAAATTTATACATTTTATTTAGAAATAAATGTGTTGTTTTGAGTTATATTTGAGTTTTTCACTGTAAGTAAGAAAATATAGTATCGGGTCGGATCCTACCTTAGAGTTCGTGTCACGAAAATTCATCTTGTGGTATGAGGGTTAAGATTGTGTCCGTAAGTTCTAACTACTGTTAGAATTATGAATAATAACAGAAGTAACCGCGAAGAATTGAAGATCAAATAAGTGTACATTCATCATTTTATCTCTCTTGGCCCGAAAGTTTATTTATCTAGTTTTTGATTTTCATCCATCTCCAGAGGTTTATAGTACGGGGCGGCAACGTAAATGAAGTCAAAATCTCTACAAAAAACTGATTAATAATTTAATTATTAAACAAACGGATAAAGTCAAAAATCTTATTTAGCATTGTGGACCTAACCAAATTAATACCTGTACTTCGTGTCTTTGGGCGCCGAGAATTGATAACAAGAAAACTTCTTTCGTTCTGGGTAAAGCATCCACTGGCGAAAGATGAACATCCAGATAATAATCTGTTGTTAAACTCTTAGACAACTTCCTGCAAACTTGTTAATTGACAAGTTTTCACCAATAAAAGGACCTGTAGATTCGATTCCATCAGGATAGGCTTGTTACCGGAAAGCATCTGTTCTGGGCACCACTACTTCATTTCCCTCAACCAGTCTTGTCTGTTTGATTAGACTCAGCAATCTCAAGAGTGTCGTGTGTATAATAGCCTAGGGCAGTGATGGCGAACCTATGACACGCGTGTCAGTGCTGAAATGCGTTCTCATTTTTGGTGACACGCATCTTTAAAGATAAAAAATTTCATAATTCAAATAATATTAAGACAAACAAACGGAATCGGTTAACAGATGAAGTCAGTGGTGCTTGCTTGGCTTTGAAATGTACCCAAGTATGAACCAAATTTAGCAGACAAACTTCAGCACCAAAAAAAGGCACTAATTTTTCTTATAAATTTTATATTGTTTTTCTGTTTTTGTTCAATTATATGTATATTACTTGAGTTTCTATGTTAAGTGTCAATGAAATATGTAAAACAAGTCTCTATATTTAAATCATTGGTTTCATCATTTTGGTTTTTGTATTTTAAATGGCATTAATACTCCGCCGCATAGTAGACGCTCCATTCTATGTTAACAACCACACAATCCATACAGATCTCCAAATTCCACTCATCTCCGAACTTGCCAAAATCCGATATAAAAATTTTCATCAAAAACTCTCATTTCATCCCAACCCTTTAGCTGCAAACTTGTCTTCAACTACGCTACCCTCCAATCCTCGAAGACGGCTGAGGCGCCGTTGGTCCCGTGACCAACTGGGTGACTAATGGCGGCCATCACTGGATGACCGTCATTCACGTCTGCCACGTTACTATATACATTTATCTCAATTACTTATTGTACCCTGTAAGTACAGGTGTAAATCTCAATAAAAGGATATTTAAAAAAAAAAATGGCATTAAACAAATAATTAACTTAAAAAAATTATAAATATTTCTATTTTTTTTTAGTCTTTACATTTGTGATGTGAGACACGCCACGAAAATTATATTTCGATTTTTCCAAATTTTGACACTCCGAGCTCAAAAGTTTCGCCATCACTGGCCTAGGGCATCAGTTTTATTACACCCTGAAGAGCTAAACTCTTCATGTAATGAGACTTCATGAAATAACTTCGTATACTCGTAATGAGACAATGTTGATTTCATCTTCATCCCGACAAAACCTGCCAAGGCAAATGATGTCACAAGCGCTTTCTCAGTATCAAGGCTCGCGTAAAGTTATTGGATTAATTTCGCAATAAAGCGCCAAGGTAGCCGAAAGGTTGTAGGCAAAACCCGCAATGCTAAGATGTATTGTTGGTTATAGTGGGTTAGATTCTCTGTCTGTATGTACTTGGATTTTTTATCTAAAGGTTTATAATAATAACAAGAAACTATATTTAGATTGTGTTAGTAAGTTCTCACTAATGTATTCATTCGCCTCCGTCTACGACTCCTAATTAGTTAGGCATAAAACCCTGCCTGAGCAAAATAGGCATTTGCTCTACTTTTACTGATTCCGCAATAAACTTAGGCGATCAGCTAACGATTTACTTTTTTCCGTCCGTTCCGTTTACATTCTGTTATTCTTTCAAGTTTTGATGGGTTAAGTTCCCTCTAAATTTTGCTTAAATAGTTCAAAGTTCTGTAAATGCTTGGCGGGAATAATCGGAAGGAAGTTAGGCAGTATGCCATTTTTTTTTTACATAGTTCTGAATGCCCAGCCATCCAAAAAGATTAAGATATTGTTTGACTACCATTTCTAATCAGCAGTACCTGAATTATCCTCTTTGGACATAATAGCCGTTAGAATTCCCAGGGAATATATATCATCCACCAAAAGGGGGTGGGAAAAAAAAAATTCTGCTAAAAATAGTCCATCTGCATTTAGTTATGTAAATTAGGTTGGTAGTATTCAAAAAAGTGATCGTACAATTATACTAGATGACAAGTTGAATTAAAAATTATGTTGCCGTGTACCCTGCAGGGGGTTGATCTTCTCTACAATAACATCAGCGAGAGAATGTTGAAATAAACCCCTAAAACACCTGCTCACTTTTACTACCTGTTGATTTTTTTTTCCTCTCTTTCTAAAAACATATCTGTCATAAGGTGGCACGTATTTCATTTTTTCCTTTTTTAAATAAATACTTTAAATATAATTGACGTCAATTCTGTACCCACAGTTATGAGTAGATATATGTTATCTATACGGACATGTATCTTCTATAAATCTTTAAATTTAAGCATTGTGTTCCGCCTTTGCTTCTTATATTATTATAAATGTGGTCCCAGACCGTGCAATCAACAACAATAGCACTTTAGAGGTATGCCTAACCTTCCCCCCCTCTCACCAAAAATGCCTTAACTTTAATGTTATTGAAAAATGTTTTCAATAAGTGTAGATCTCGTAAATGCCGTTTTTAGAGAAAATTTCTATAAAATTGAAAAATTAATTCAGTAAAAAAAAGTAAAATAAAGTAATCGCCTATTTTTTTCAGGCGGGGCTTAACGTCCAACTACCACAATTAGGTGTCGTGGACGGAGGCGACTAACTAACATACTTTACTGTAAATTTCCGCTATTAACCATTAAATAAAATCCAAGGCCTAAGACCGGGAAACGAACCCAGTACCACAATACATATTAGCTTCGCAGGTCTCTCCTCTAACCTCTCGGCTACCGTGGCGCCCATTAATTCAGTATTTTGTACTTTCAATTTGAAAGATTTTAGCCTAAACGTTCTTGTAGCGTCTACTGTTGGTACCAAAGGAGAAATATCTAGTCTAAATTTTCAATGATTTTTCGTGTTTGACTTCAGGTGGGATATTCACAATTTTTTTGGGGGGGCGTTTATTTTTGCAACAATCAGCGCGTTAGCGCTATAAGTAACAATGATAACAGAGTAACAAATGATAAGGTAACGAGTGGAGATGTTACCCAGTGGTAACACTCCAAAACCTTATATGGTTAGTCACTCTCTTCACTGGAGAGGAGATCACGAGGCCATTGTCTTTTTAAACGTCTTGTCTGGGTTATCAGGAAGAGTTCTAAAACAAAGAATTTGAGCTAGAGGATTTATTTGAGTTTGCAGGCTGAAGTGGAGTTTTCTGTATCGTGTTTTAGCAAACTTCGGTGATAAAAGGAATGTTAAGGTCCAGTGTGAATAGTCCAGGTTGGGAGACATAAAATGGAGCGTGTACAATAGTTCGAAGTATTTTAGATTGAAGAGATTGAATCCATTGGAGATCGGAGCGTTTGGTTGAACCCCACAGCTCTATTCCATACGCCCAGATGGGATTTTCTAAATAGAAGTATAAATCAGTCTTTCGTTGTCCAGAGAGAGAGCTTTGATCTATCGTCTAAGAGTCTTTTAAGTAGTCGATAACGTCTGTTTAGTTGTGTTCTTTTAAGTCTAGTGGGGGGGTTCACAAAAATTAATTTTAAAAAACTTTTTTTTGGGGACCTTTGAGTCCTCAAGACAGACATATTTTAATTATTATTTTATTTAGAAATTATAGACGTGCCAAAAGAAATGTACAAAATGCATGAAGCAATGGCAAAGCCGTCTGTTTGAGAACGCTGCTTAAATATGTATTAAAAGATACAAAATATTCAATCGAAAAAACAGTAAATAACTTAATAATTTCCTTTTCATTTCATCGAGATATTGGATACAATTTTATATTTAATTCAATTTAATCAGGGGAAAAAAATAAAGTGAATTACATGTCAGAAATCCACAAATACCTCACCTTCCAAGCATGGCGAACGTAACGGATTATAGGGCGAGGATCTGATATGCCAGTTAAAAAAGAAATAATATCCGCTCTGGAGAGTGTACTCTTATGAAAATAAAGATGGCGGAATGCTCTTAACAGTCAAGGCAGACACTTCCTGTGAAAACGGGAAAAACCGAAATTTGGACAAATGCAATAATTTCTGGCGATTAGTTAGAGGAAGCCAGACAGACAGTGAAGCTTAAGAAACTTGTATTTCCCATCGTAAATAGCGGAAATAGATAAGTACTTTTGTCTAGTGACTGCTATAGAACATACAGGACGTTTTGGATATGATCAGATTAGAGATGTTCAATGAAAGATTGAGAAATGGCGAAGGGTTGAGTGGTACATTGCCAGCGGAACTATATAAGACATGTATTTTATCACTGGCCAGTTTACCATCGAGGAAATCCGCTCTCTTACAGTTCTTCAAAACGTTGCAAAGTAGACTAGAAGGGAAGAGAAGATCGGAGACGGTTACTGGCGGCCGACAACTACCGCTATCCAAACAGGGTGAATAATACCATCAAAGAAAAACGTTTATTTCCATTTTTTTTTTTTTGTAATACGAAGCAGTTGTAAGTCTGGCAGTGCTATCCTCTACTAGTTGCCCTCCTAAGTAACACTACTTTCTAGCAGAGAGATCCAAGGAAAGATAAATCTGTGGGTATCGAGATTTATTTGAGTTGGCAAGCCGTACTACAACGAAGAGGCGAGCAATTCTTCGTCTCACGGTTCACACTACAGAAGCTGGTGGTCACTTTTGGCTGCAACACTTCTCATCAGCAACACAAACAGATTATTTCATCCCTTCAATTCCCCTAGTTTTGTTAATATCAGATCCTGGGTTTTAAAAAGTTCCCTGCAAGTATTTAACAAAAGGTTAGTGTGGATAATCACTCAACAGATTCTCGTGGGTAATAAACCCAAAAACTGCAGAGGTCACCTATAACTGCATCATTGAATTCTATAGTCGAACAATGGATAATCAATTGGCCTTTCACAATTAATTACTTTTACTAACACATGTTACCATTTAAATGCACTAAATTTTAAGCTCTTTAAAAAAACAATACGTAATTGTCATGTTTCATATGATCCAAGCATTTGAAGCTAGGCTACATATAAATAGATATTCGAATTTAAATGAAGAAAAAAAATAGATTAAAATCAGAAGTTATATGTTTTAGAATTATCTACAAATCATTTTATCAATCAAGAACTACTTTTCTTTAATCTACAAACCTTGCAGAAGATTTGAAGAGACTTCAAAATTATTTTATATCCAGAAGGGCAGATATTCTTAAAAGATTTTCGAGTAAATGAATCTTGAAGGCAATGAAATGATTTGAAATGATTTTCAAATAATTGAAAATGATCAATTATCGACTATATTAAAAAGAGATAAAGAATAAATAATGAGAACTTGGAAATTTTTAGCATATTTTATAAATTTTTATCGACGGCAATTTGACGGTTGCCATACTTTCTGTTGCTCTAGTAAGAAACTGGTGTTTTTGCATCAGTTTTACAAACGATTGTCTTTCTCTTACGATAATTATTAGAATTCAAAATTTTTTAAAATAATTTTACTTTTCTAAAATACTTTTTTAAATAATACATATACTTAATTTCCGTTTTAGTAATATAAAGTGATAAGATTGTCCATTACGCCGAAATGGCGCTTTAGAGAGATGGCTACCTTTTTTTAAGAATTGCCTTGTAAAAAAAAAAAGTCCATTAATACAGATGTATGCCCATGAATAATAGAAATTTGAAGAAAATCGAATAAGCTAATTTTTTTTTTTTTTAATCTCAACAATAAAATCGATTCATTTAAAGTGTAACCACAAATCGAAAGATTTGGACCAAAAAGAAATCGATTAGCACGTAAATAAAATAACAGATTTGAACTTCATCTAATATTTGAATGTAATCATTGAATAAACATGGTGGGAGGGGGGAGTAAATAAGAGCTTTATTGATAATAAAAAAGCACTAGAATTTGATCATTATTATTTAGGTCGCCATAGGAACGTGAAAGACAAGATCAGAGATCGAAGAATAAAGTATTTTTCAGAAATAATTTTCGTATTCCCCGAGAAATTAAAATAAATAATTTGTAAAAGACCCATTTTATCGTACTTAGGGGGGATTCAAAACTCAAAAATAACCCTCCTTCCAAGGGGTAAGTGAAAACAAAACAAAATTGAAAGATAGAATAAAATAATGTTTCAATGATTTGAGAATAGTAATGTTAAATTAAAAGTGAGGAAATGGATGAAAAGTGAGCGGATCAATGGGTGGATTAGATGCGGTTGTAATGGACCAGGAATGCTGTGTACAGTGAGGCTTCAAGCGGCATTAGGCAGGAGAACTCACCCCTCGTGGGCCTAACTGGTTGACAGTGGCCCGGCCCGACAAACAGCCGGCAAATGACCAACAAAATGATGTTTCCACTTTTCTCTCCGCTTTTTCTGCTACTACGTTTCCTTTTAATACATCGGCTCACATTTCCGTTTTGGGTTTATATTCTATTTCTTTATTTTGTTATTAATTTCATTTCCTCTTAAAGACAACTCCAAGATTCGTATAATTGTTTTAAATTGTAATTTCCCACCGAACAGGTTTCAAAATATACAATTTTTCATTTAAATAAAATCTTTCGGGAAAACTCTAACGACTTTACCTTACTACAATTCTTAAGATTTCTTTCCAAAAACTCCGAAGAATAAATTTGAAGAAGTGGTATCACTCCACAATTTTGGAACTAGTTCAGATAATCGCGATGCCATCCAATGAAAAAATATATATGTATTGTATGCAGTATATCTTCTGCATTAGTTATAATTTTACCTTTATGAATGAAGTATTTTTAGAAAAGATAGTCCAAGTTCAAGGAAATATATATCAAGAAGATGAATGGAAAAGTGGACGAACAGTATGAAGAACTTGGCAAGTAAGGTTGGCGAACTTTTTATGTTCAACTTTTTGAGAAAGGAGGGTTGTTAGTGGGCAACTTTCAAGACATTGTCCAGATTGCGGCGTGGAGAGGTTTCCGGAACAATAAAACTCAATCCGGATCGATATTTGTGAGTCCATGATCGAGTTTGTATTGATTGAACGTCACAAATCAAAGAATGATTGTTCTCTAGGATGCACCACTGCAAACTTACATTGAACTCATCCAATTTTTTCTTATTATTACTTTTTAACTTAAAGCACGTCAATTATCTGAAATTCTTGGCTTCCGGAGCCTTTTTCCGTAAACTGTATACCGGAAAATCTCCTTTCGTATCAGAAAACATTTCCATACAAGACATTGAGGTTACTTAGAAGAGAAAATCTAAAGGCAGACGGCTGGAATCGAACCCAAGACCAGTGCACTTGCCGCAGAGCTCTAACCATCTTTTTGATATTGCTATTATTATCATGTTCTCGAGGGCGTAAAATAAATAAAATTAAGAACATAGCCGCTGTCTCTAGGTACAGAGCCTTCATCGTTTCTTCAATATTATTCAACACAAAAGGGATGATTGTTCAGCTCAGCAACACAAAGGTTATAAACTGAACGCTCCAAAAATGGTGATTGTTTAATAAAAACATTAAATCAGTAATTAAATTATATCGGTACCATTTCTTTTATATCATAAAAGTAGGCCCTATCGTCATCATGAGATTATTTATAGTATTATTAATAGTTGCCTTATTTTATATTTAAACAAAATTTTTGAATTTATTCAACATCATCCAAAATTCCATTAAATATTTTTTGATTAATTGGTAATATACATATAAATATTGAGCGTGTGCATGTGTGATGATTAAAAGGTTCAGGCAATCATTATGAATATATAATTTTTTTATTAAAATTAACCTTTAATAATATTTTTTTTTTAACCCCTGATAACTAAATTATTTCAGCCTCAGGGCCTAAACAGCTGTTTCGTTCCCCCACTTTTTTTTCTATTGTTAATAATATGATTAACAGATGATTTCACAACGTGTGAGTAGAGAGAATTTAGTCCAACTAGTTTACTCAGGATGTCCAGTGTTGAAGAGCCATTACTCACCGCTCATCACCGTTTTCTTCTGAGTTAAGAGACCACGCTCTTGCTGCCGCCAGATAGCGCAGCAGAGTATTAAAATATTTATTATCGTTTTAACATTAGCATATCAATAAATTGAGAACATCATCCCATCTTCTACTTCCACATTAATGTCTTTAGATTAGAATGAAGACATCTTTTTATGACATTGCTAAGTCATTTTTATTACCACGAATTAGAATTATTGTATATTTATTAAACAAAATTATAATTATTTATATTTTTATTGAACAATTTTTAAATTAAAAAATAAAGTTAAGAACAATCGCATGCCTTTCACTTCAACATTTAAAGGAATCAAACAGTGAAGTTTAAAAAGTTACTGAGAGAAGCGTAACACCCCTAACACTCTTAAAATCAATTAGCATTGTAAAGATTTAGCAGATTACATATAAGGTAATAAAGTATGAGAGTTTTGCATTTACTTCAAATTTCTAATAGCTTTATCTCCTCTCTTATTGGTGTTATCTCTGCGAAAATAAGCACAATCATATTACTCATTTACCTCTACAATTGTGCATAATTGCACCTTTCTATCTAGGTTTGTGACGGAGATATGAGGTGATAAAATTTGGGTGTATTGCATTTCCTTCAAATTTCAAATAACTGTATCTCTTCTCTTATTGGTGTTATCTCTGCGAATATAGGCACAATAACATTACTCATTTACCTCTATAATTGTGCATAATTGCACTTTTCTATCTGGGTTTGTGACGGGGATATAAAGTGATAAAAATTGAGTGTATTGCATTTCCTTCAAATTTCTAATAGCTGTATCTCTTCTCTTATTGGTGTTATCTCTGCGAATATAGGCACAATAATATTACTCATTTACCTCTATAATTGGCATAATTGCACCTTTCTATCTGGGTTTATGACGGAGATATATGGTCATAAAGTTTGGGAGTTTTGCATTTCCTTCAAATTTCTAATAGCTGTTCTCTTCTCTTATTGGTGTTATCTCTGCGAAAATAGGCACAATCATAGTACTCGTTTACCTTTACAATTGTGCACAATTGGTGCTTTCTATCTGGGTTTGTGACGGAGATATAAGGGGATAAAATTTAGGAGTTTTGCATTTCCTTCAAATTTCAAATAGCTGTATCTCCTGTCTTATTGGTGTTATCTCTGCGAAAATAGGCACAATCATAGTACTCATTTACCTCTACAATTGTGTGGAATTGCAGCTTTCTATCTGGGTTTGTGACGGAGATATAAGGGGATAAAATTTAGGAGTTTTGCATTTCCTTCAAATTTCAAATAGCTGTATCTCCTGTCTTATTGGTGTTATCTCTGCGAAAATAGGCACAATCATAGTACTCATTTACCTCTACAATTGTGTGGAATTGCAGCTTTCTATCTGGGTTTGTGACGGAGATATAAGGGGATAAAATTTAGGAGTTTTGCATTTCCTTCAAATTTCAAATAGCTGTATCTCCTGTCTTATTGGTGTTATCTCTGCGAAAATAGGCACAATCATAGTACTCATTTACTTCTACAATTGTGTGGAATTGCAGCTTTCTATCTGGGTTTGTGACGGAGATATAAGGGGATAAAATTTAGGAGTTTTGCATTTCCTTCAAATTTCAAATAGCTGTATCTCCTGTCTTATTGGTGTTATCTCTGCGAAAATAGGCACAATCATAGTACTCATTTACCTCTACAATGGTGCATAATTGCACCTTTCTATATGGGTTTGTGACGGAGATATAAAGTGATAAAATTTGAGTGTATTGCATTTCCTACAAATTTCAAATAGCTGTATCTCCTGTCTTATTGGTGTTACCTCTGCGAAAATAGCCACAACTATTGTACACGTTTTCCTCTACAATTGTGCAAAATTGTAGTTTTCTATGAGTGTTTGTGAAGGAGATACAAGGTGATAAAGTTTTAGAGTTTAGCATTTCATTCATATTTCTGATAGCTGTATCTCCTATCGTATTGGTTTAATTTCTCCAGAATATGGAGAATTACAGTAGTCCTTTACTTTTATAATTGTATAGAATTCTCGCTTCATAGCTGTATTTTTAAGGAGCTATAAGATGATAATGTTTGGGTGGATTTCTTTATATGTATAATTCGATAATTGCTGTTTCTCCTGTACTGTTGGTTTAATCTCTGCGAAAATAGTGAAGATTATAGTACTCATTTACTAGTACAACTGTCGTATTTTTAAACTCGAATGAAATAAATAAACAGATCATTAACGGATTATTGTATTAAAAATACTAATGGTTTGTAATGGTTTTACGTTATTGTAGCTTTTTAATCACGAGCTTTAAATTCATAGTACGTAGGTTAGATGTTAAATTTATCGATAAATTTTGTGGTAAATGGATTAACTGTAGAGGTGAACCGAAATAGTAATAAGTAACAGTTCCTTTGAAATTAAGCTCTTAAAAATAGCTTTATAGCTTAAAATTACACTTTACTTTCTAATTTAATATAAAAATAAAAGCAAAAATTAAGTTGCTGATGACCAGCCGAAATAGCGGAACGTTTTTGAATAGTTCATTAAAAAAGAGTATCAATTTTTGTGAGCCTAATTTGAACATATTTCTTTTGTTAATTTGATTAAAAAATCCTTGTGGATGATTCTTAACCCTAGGAGGCGTTGCTAAGCGACTAATACAGTTTTGTAAAGGCCTACAACAGCGCATTCATTTAGCGTAATTTGGAATCAAACTGGACTAATAATCGTCCCTAAACTTAGTGAATCAACCGCCCTTTATAAACAGTTTTAACTGTTGTCAAGCTACTACAATTCAATTACCTTAACTGTTGTTATATATTCGTTCATATATTGGGGAAATTTAAATCAAAAAACATTCCCTTGAAGGCGATTCTATAATTAATAATGTGAAATAATTAATTAGAAAAGCGATTAGGAAAATTATTTAAGTCTGTATTTGAAATATTCTACTGATTTTCCCTTATTTGTGCTGTAGTGTTGGCAATCATGTTTTATTTCAAATTTGCAATTGTTACAATTAATGGCCAAAAATGCTATTTGTGCTGTAGTGTTGGCAATAATGTTTTATTTCAAATTTGCAATTGTTACAATTAATGGCCAAAAATGCTATTCACCTTCCTTTTTTGCTATTTGTTTTCTTAGTTAAAACGCTAAATAATTTATTAAAATTCCAAACAACAATAAAATTAATGAAGTTTTAGTAATATTAGAGGAGAAGCTAGTCTGGCCTTAGAGGGTTTCGTTGAAGAAGTTAGGCCATTCATCTTCAGCATGTATATACATAATTCTGAAAATCTGTTCGTACATTAAAGAAGCCTAATAATCAATCCATCCATCCAACTCACGATAGAAGCTGCTCTCTGGACCTACCACCCAAAATAACCTTTTTCATCTCTATTGATGACACAGCTCTTTTCATCCTTTAAGGATCCGATAATCTTCTAATGTTTCCCTATAAACTCAACCTTCAGTTATTAAATTCCTTCAAACAATCTTTTCTTCAAATAGAAATTGAATAGCAACACTAAATAATAAAAATTAATCTAGGAAGTTGTTATTATCCTGCTTTTTTCACAACTTGCCCTCGAATTCTTATTACAGAAAAGTATTAAACTCGAAATACTTTGTTATCTTCTTTATTGAATCGTTCAGATTTGATCTCATCTTTTTCCGTTCATTAAGACACAAAGCTTTCTTTACATTTATATCGTTTTAAATAAATTTTTTGGCCTGATTAAGCAAAATTAAAGCTATTGTAACTGAACAGTTCAAGATTAATATTTTGTTAGTCTCTTTTGTCACAAAATGTTTAATCTCTTCATCGATTTTATATCCTTACTAAATCTTAATCGCCTTTCAATTTTTCTTGCCCTTCTTTAATAAAATATAATTAGTATTTTGTTACGGAAGTTATGGGAGCCAAATTAGCGAATCAAGTTCAAATTCCTTCATCTTTTTCTAAAGTAAATCTGCCGTACCCAACATCTTTAAAACTTCGATTTTATCCGTCGATTTTAATCAATTCCGTACTTTCATCAGAAATCGAAATCTCTGAATAATCATTTTACTGATTAATTAATCTACCCCACTGCTGACGGATGAAATTTAATATTGTCCTAACAAGTCGCTGAAGTATTGTAAACAGTCTACAGCAGTGTAATTCCGTTATTGGGAGAACTGAACTCACCAATTCCATTCCACAATCAGAATATAATTTGTTTTCTTTATAATTTATGTTTTAATTCTACAATAATATAATGTAAAACTCGATCCGTGAAGATATCAATAAATATAACAAAAGGGATTGGCGATACGTTAGAATAGAGTGTTTTATTGGCAGATTCCTCGCTAATGTTTACTATTACGTATTTTAGGTACTTATATAATTGCTAATAAAATAAATTACATTGTAAACATTTAAAATGCAATAATTATTACCAACTAAGAGAAGTACACACAAGTAAGAGAAAGTGATTGCACGATACTCTATACAAGTATTTATTAAAGGCACCCTTTCAGTATAAGGACATCAACTACTCCGACAACAATTATGTACTTTTAATCAGTGGTACATTTATAGGAGTGCCTTTAAATTGGTGCAACCGGAAGGAAGGAAAGCGACAAGAGGTTATTAAGTAAAGAATATTGAGCACTGCCACCGTGAAGCTTGAAACTTGACAATCTACGGCCAATGCTAGGTATAGGAAGAATGAATTGTAAACAGTTGGGACTTAGAGTTTAGATTATACTTAACATATTAGTGACAGTTTAAAGATATAGAAGTATAGCTGACTGAATGGTGAAAGTCGATGACAAAAGAACAAAAACAAAAACTTAACTACCGCCCTGATGGACAAGTTACCCTCCCAAATTCAAATTTAAATAGACAAATTTTCAATAAGAATTAGTTTTAAAAGTAAATTTCATTCAACACTTTATTTTATATATATTTTATTTTATATATATTTTATTTTATATATATTTTATTTTATATATATTTTATTTTATATATATTTTATTTTATATATATTTTATTTTATATATATTTTATTTTTATATATTTTATTTTATATATATTTTATTTTATATATATTTTATATTATATATATTTTATTTTATATTATATTTTATTTTATATTATATTTTATTTTATATATATTTTATTTTATATATATTTTATTTTATATATATTTTATTTTATATATATTTTATTTTATGTATATTTTATTTTATATATATTTTATTTTATATATATTTTATATTATATATATTTTATTTTATATATATTTTATTTTATGTATATTTTATTTTATATATATTTTATTTTATATATATTTTATATTATATATATTTTATTTTATATTATATTTTATTTTATATTATATTTTATTTTATATATATTTTATTTTATATATATTTTATTTTATATATATTTTATTTTATATATATTTTATTTTATATATATTTTATTTTATATATATTTTATTTTATGTATATTTTATTTTATATATATTTTATTTTATATATATTTTATATTATATATATTTTATTTTATATTATATTTTATTTTATATTATATTTTATTTTATATATATTTTATATTATATATATTTTATTTTATGTATATTTTATTTTATATATATTTTATTTTATATATATTTTATATTATATATATTTTATTTTATATATATTTTATTTTATGTATATTTTATTTTATATATATTTTATATTATATATATTTTATTTTATATATATTTTATTTTATATATATTTTATATTATATATATTTTATTTTATATATATTTTATTTTATATATATTTTATTTTATATATATTTTATTTTATATATATTTTATATTATATATATTTTATTTTATATTATATTTTATTTTATATTATATTTTATTTTATATATATTTTATTTTATATATATTTTATTTTATATATATTTTATTTTATATATATTTTATTTTATATATATTTTATTTTATATATATTTTATTTTATGTATATTTTATTTTATATATATTTTATTTTATATATATTTTATATTATATATATTTTATTTTATATTATATTTTATTTTATATTATATTTTATTTTATATATATTTTATTTTATATATATTTTATTTTATATATATTTTATTTTATATATATTTTATTTTATGTATATTTTATTTTATATATATTTTATTTTATATATATTTTATTTTATATATATTTTATTTTATGTAGATTTTATTTTATATGTAATCTCAACTAGTAGAGAGGTTTCTTAGTTCAAAATTTCTAAAATGCTTTTAGTGCACAATAATTATTATAAATAGATGTAATTATTAGTTTTGAAATAACTTAATAATTCAACAAATATTTACATTAACGTTAATAACTATAATTTCAACGAAAATTTTAATAAAACTGTTTAAACATGTTTTACAAAACGTCAAAAAAACTCCCATAATTCTTACTTTATTTCCTCTGTAATGTTTAATTCGTATAAATGTAGGAATTACTTAAATTCGTAGACGATGAAAAGTTTAACGAAAAACTGACGTGGTTAGTCTACAGTCTATTGTTTATAATGCAAATCAATTTATTATATGCTCATTCCGGAAAATGTAAATGTTAATTAGCAATTAATTTTATTAAAGTAATGAAATAAAAAATAGGAATAATTACTTAAGCTTGTAACTTCGGCATAAAAGTTAATCCATCATTTGAATATTGTTTGTGCATTTTAGAACTATTAAAAGTTAATAATAATACAATTCACGATATAGTCGTTTTAATAAATATGAATGCATTAGGTGTCCATTAGAATAATCTGTGTGCTGGCTAATATGTGGTATTAAATGCCCATACTAATTGTAATTATTGCGAACTTGATAAACAATTAATGAACAAAACTTCTTTAAGTCTGGGACTTTTATTAACAATTATTTGACTTAATCAAATGATAGGCACGGCCACAGATGCAGCCAGCACTGTTGGTCAGATTAAAACGGAATAGGCACTCCCTGGGCTTATCTTGTCCGGATCTTTACCAAAAATATCAATAATAGTCCTTAAGCTGTTGAACAACCTATACATTTCTTTGAATTTCGAATTTAATTTTAAAATAGATCGAACTTTTTCCCCTGGTTCTATTTTTTTTTTTTTGGCTAGGTTCCGGTACATATTTGAATTCTCCAAAGAGATTTACAAAAGAGAACATCGATTTGCAGAGATTAGTTTTTATTTTAGATTTTTTAATTTTATTTTAGAGCTTCAATAGAATAATAATATGTGTATTCATTCATAGATTGCTTCATCATTCAAATCTTGAGTCAGGGACATTTAAGTCACTCATATGAAGAGTTGTTCCATTCATATGTTTGTTGCGGTTGAGATTTACTTGAGCGAGTGCAATTTCTAGATCAATATGCGAGAAAAAGGGTTGAAAGAAAGAAGAAGAGACAGAGTGTGGTGAATGTGTTTGTGTGTGATATATTTATACATATAGAGGTTGTAGGAGAAGAGAAAAGCGAAGACCATTTCTGGGTCAGGCAGACTCTCTGAACTCCAGCCAGACTGTTAGCCGGCGACTGGAGCGCAAGCAAAGAGGTTTGGCGGGACTATTCTAGGCGGGCACTACTCGTGTTGGCGGTGAAGCGGCTCTCTCTAGAAATGAACCAAGAAGATCTAGAAATCGTTGGGTGTGGGGGCGCAAGAGTGAGAGACAGCCTTTAATTTCGTAGCGCGGGCTGCCGAGGGCGAGGCCGTTACAAATACCCGCCCTGAGGCTCTATGTCGGGACCACTGTTGGAACTTAGCCAACCCCCTCCTGGACCTAAACAAGGCCCTCAACCAAATATTAATACAAAATGCATATATCCCCTCCCTCCAGTCTCCTACACCCTCCTGTCTAATATACTTTTTTATTACCTGCCTTGTTAAATTTCCCCCTCTTGTTGCCTCCCCTCGGAGTTTTACCATAATAAGCGTGTAAACATGTCGCTCCAAGTTTCAGACTCCTAAATATAGCCTAACAAGGAATTAGGTACCGAAAAATAATTAATTGATGCCCTTCGTGTCCATTTAGTTTCCCCACTTCTTACATGTTATTGGGGCCAACAGATCGCATTTTCCCACTTTGTTGAAGTGTTTTGATTTCTATTTGTTTCCCTTAGATTGTTTATCTAGAAGAATTGTTTCATAAGCGTTTCACTTTATTTTCAAAATGTCTATTACAGAAATTTGACATTTCAGTGGTGAGTGATAACCGTCAGTATTCCTGTAACCTAATACTTTGTAGGCTCTAAAATTGATTCCCCTTTTTTGAAATTACTTGCTAAATTACCAGGTGAGCCTGAAACCTATTCTTATTTAATTCTGTTCGTAGTATTTTCACTTGATCGCCTTTTTGCCTTTACTAACAATAATATTCTCTAACATTTGAATAAGTATCATATAAAAATGTGCTAAAAGACGGAATATAAAATTTAAAGTCGTATTGGTAAAACGAAACCATAATGCCAAAATTTAGATTTAAAAGTTGTTCTAGAATTACAAATTTAGTAAGTTTGTATTTTTCCGCCAACCTTAAATACCTCTTTATGAAATTAATGACATAATCTACATTTTTATCTGTTAGTCACTTGTCTAAATTACCATATCTTAATAAAAAGCTGATTTAGATTAAGCGGATTTAGATATTTGTGTGCGTTTTTAATCTTCTTATTAAAAGCAACTGCTTTGAGTTGCAGCTCTCTTTTAAATCGTCGCGGACCCAGTAACACTTAATTGTTCAGGATATGCACTGTCGACCCTACTAACTTTCTAAGGAAAGTAAGAAAGGTCTATGAAAAGCAAATCAGATGAAGAGCATGAAGAGCAATAAGGAAACATTGAGAACAATGGAAAGAGAAAAAGGATGTAGATGACAACTTGTTACGAAAATCAGCTGAAGATTGTTAGTACCACGAATAGATGAGTTCCAAAGTAAAGACAGAATGAAGTTAAGAATATGGAAATGAAGCTAGTCCATAATTTCATCAACCTGTTTTGTATTGTCAAGATCGGCAGTGAAACCGTTGAAGTCACCATCAAAATCGGTGAAGAAGATACTGTCTTAGAGATACTTAATAATGTTATGCGTCTATTTCGAAAAGTATATTTCGAAGCGCCTAATTATTTATGAGTATTGCGCTATATGAAGCAGAGACTTGACTCTACTAAATAAACAAGAAACAAGCAGATTGCTGTGCGCCGAAATGTACTACAATAGAGGAACAGCAGAGAATAGTAAGAAGTGTTGACAAGTATGCAGTGAAATTAAAACATCGTTCAATCCGAAAAGCTAAAATAGTTGGGGCATTTGAGGGAAAGACAGAATCCCCCTGTATGAATGAGATGACGGTTAAGTGAATGAGGACAATAGAAAGGCGTAAGATCGCAAGGAAGGAAACTGCGTTATTCGGTTTGATGGAAACCAGCTTCCAAGAGCTTCAGTATAAGTAGTGTGCTAACCAGAGCCACCCAGTCGTCAAATTATGGTTCTTTTTTTTGCTTTGAAATAAATATACATAACAATTCTTACTCACCCGAGAATTCTGATGATGGATATCTCGATCCCCTCTTTGTGTACACTTGACACAGATTAAAAAAATCTAACACTTCAAAAAAAATTTACGCTTTTTCTAAAAAATTAAATTTGGAATAACCGAAAACTGTTTAAACGCACTGGTTGAAAAGAAACAATTATTTTTAAAAACAAGAAGGACACTCCCGATCTGTCTGAAGCACTTCCGCATATTAACATCCTGCACATCTGTAAAAGAAACAAAATGAACTATTTTATAATATTTAAAAGAAATATATAGTTATAGTTATACATATATAGTTGCTAGATAATCACTACTATAATAGTTTGTTAAAAGAACATTTTATCAAGGTAGAGTATAAGATTATAGCTAATTATTAAATTAAAGTGTATTATCCGTGGAGATTGCCCAAAAAGCACTGCGATCCTCTGGAGTTATGGAGGCACAACTTCCAATCTTGCCTGGAGTTTGGTAAGAGGCTTCAGGGCAAGGTATGAAGCCCAATTTTTCAGTCTTACAAGCGCTTCGCATTCACACAATACCAGCCGTGCGTTACCTCTTCTTCTTGGCGAAAACCTGTATGAACATATGCACTCTCCGGCGCCAGAGTAGCCGAGAGGTTAAAGAGATTTGACCAGCAAAGCTAAGATGCATAGTACTAGGTTCAATTCCCGGAGTCTAGGCCTTGGATTTTATTTTTATGTTTAATAACAATATTTTTGCTAGTCACCTCCGTCGTCTCATTTGCCTAATTTGGTAGTTGGATGTAAAGCCCGTCTGAAAAATACTCATTAATGTACTTATTTTTAAACGCATGGTTGCCAGGCCGATCTCTTTAAGTATTCACAGCTAAATTTCAATAAATAAACCATAAAGTCAATAAAAATAAGGTTAGTGTTATAGGCTTTTTTTGGCTTAATTACGTAAACACATCATATGCCGATATCGAAGAAATTTTACGTAGTATCAATAGCTTTCTGATCTTGCAGGCCTCAACCAATGATTTCCAGTTCCGCATCTTCTGGCTATCTTCCCTTTGGAAGGCACCACGGTAGCCGAGCGGTTAGACCTGCGAAGCTAATATGTATTGTGGTACTGGGTTCGATTCCCGGTCTTAGGCCTTGGATTTCATTTAATAGTTAATAAAAGAAATGTACAGTAAAGTATGTTTGCTAGTCACCTCCGTCCACGATACCTAATTGGTAGTTGGACGTTAAGCCCCGCCTGAAAAAATAGGCGATTACTTTACTATTTTACTTTTTTTCCTTTGAATGGCCACTCTCTATGGATTTTACAAACAAAAACTCCACTTCGACCACCATGTAGATGTCCGTAGCGGATCACTCTCTTCTGGCCAATTATTTCCTGGACATTATACACGTTAATCCACCCTCTGATTACAGATTTAGATCCAGGAAATGCTACTAATACCCTTTCCAATGCTGACAATTTTTTTAAATTCATTTTTTCTTGATTGATCCAGGTTGCCGGCCATTCAAAGGATAGCGCCTTTGAAGTATACGTCGAATATTATTGTTTTTGTCTTCATATCATGCCTTTATTCTAAATAATGGAGATAATAACTTTTCTCCTCAATCAATCAATAATAACGCCTAATTATATAAATCCACGTTAATGTATTTCCATTCCAAGGTATTAACCAACTCATTAATGGAAAGTGGAGACGTTTTGGCGTTAAATTTTGATTTAAAAACCAAAAAACATTGTTTTATTTATGTAAGATATAAATCTATACAATAGCAAAAGATACATACAAAGGAAAAAGTAAATGTCTTGAGAAGTGTAAACGGATTGTACAGAAAATGTTTCTGATTGCCTGCCGTTCTCATCCTTTACACAAAACAAAAGAGACTGGAAGAGAGCAGATAAAAAAAACGACGACGACAGTTAAATTCATGTAAAAAACATTTTACGCGTCAAGATAGACTGAATAGAGTTCCAAGTATGTGGTGATGTTCGCGAGTTACAAGGACAGAGCTTAGTGTGAAGAAGAATAAAGAGAGAAGTATGTGGCAAAGAGAGAAGGATGAGAGATCGTGTATATAAAGAGATGTTTGAGGAAAGCATTAATTGACGACATAGTTTTTATTGAGGATTCACCAAAAGATAGAGTGTATGGTGCGAGTATAGAATTTGCTAGAGATATGTATGAAAATATATTGTCCATGTATCGGCCGTTCGTCTAAGAACCGCATACACTTATGTGTACCCTAAATTAGTATGTATGTAAGTGTGAGTCCCAAGTAGATGGTGGGGAAAAAAAGTTCGAAATACACACACACACACACACACATAGAGAAGATTGAAAAGCGTCCATCTAGAGCTGGAATTGTAAAGCTGAACGTCGCCCTGTACCATCCCATTCCACAAGCCCCTGGCTATACTCCTCTTCATCCAGTTTTTGCCAGCGAGTGTGGAGCCAAGGGAATCGATCCCGTCTGAGGCCTCTTTCACTCTACACTACTCCCTTCTCCCTTAACTATTTTGTTCCATCTTTTTCTAGTTCCCCTTTTTTCTTTCAACTCAATTTCTCACTATTTCCTCTCGATCCCCAATGAGAGAGGCCAGAAATCTCTCTCTCTCTTAGTCTTTCAAATCCACCAGCGGACTCCTTCTCTTCACGTAAAAATTCTACAAACAAACCTACCTCCATTTTTTTTTTCTATTTATTTTTTTAAATAAAAATTTAAATATTTGAATGACAACAGAAATAAAAAAATTACTTTAGAAAATAAACAGATATTTCAGAGGCTAAAACCAAGCCACCTTAAGCGTTCATTATTTTTGTACACATCATTTTGGAGGGAATAAAGATTCAGTGCAGACTTAGCTAAACCATAATTCTTCCAAAATTACTAAAATTTCCAATTATTTTTTCAACTAAATTTGAAATATTTTAGAATTAACTTCTAGTTAAAATTAGCATTATCTATTTCCTGGCAAAAAAACAAAATGGAATGCTGTTTTCGAAAATGACGCGTAAATTTAAAATCAAGCTTTCTTGGAGAAAGATTTTGTTGTAGATTTTTTTTTATTTTAATTTTCATTTTTTCCTCACTATTTACGTTTAAAGAAAGGCGAAGAATACAATTAAATTTATCAGTTAAATTTTCGTTTCAATTTAAAGATATATTTCTCTTACATAACCTAATAATGTAATAATTCAATAAAAATATTATTAATTTCGTGCATGGCTGTAACTCTTGACTTGAGCGATACCAAAAAAGAAATCAAAGTATTCCTATATCAAGAAAGCAATATTAAGCGTCTTGAAATTGATGGAAGACTTTTTTCGACCTGAACGTTAGATTTTCTGTTCAAAATAACCTAGCGGTTTTTTTTTTCGTCTAGAAGCGTACCGTTTTGTAAACACTTCGTAAGTAGCCAAAGCTCCAACTCTCCGTAACTGCTCCCTGTTTGAGCTGTTAATCTCATAGAAGTTGAGGAACTACAGCTTCGAGAACGATCTAAGTTTATTGTAGAGTGGGCAATTCAAAATTATGTATGGAGCAAATGCTGTTTTGTGTGCTAAAAAATGTGATTTTTTTTTGGTCCAAAAAATATTCTTTAAAAAATCCCAATAGGTTGGTAAGCCATTAACATCTAACAAACCATAATTTTTACATAATAAAATTGAAGTAGTGAACAGAAACGTGTTAGATTTTATTTAATCTAAATGGTTTAGACACCTGTATGCACAAAGGGGAAGGTAACTTTTCACGTATTATCATTGTTCAGAGCCTGGGTCCACAGCCTGTTAGATATATATATAAAAATAAGAAGGGTGTATGGTATTATATAAATAAGGTGTATATTCTGTTTTTGGAATGTTACTAACTGAGAATGTACCAGGTAAAATAGTGCGCTAGTTTGATTTATTACTATTTTACATCGCTAGCTGATATTTTATATACATATAAAAGCCCTTATATATAAATATATACTGTATAATATATTAAGGTAGCACTCAGGTAGCGGGAAGATTGTCCTGCGCTAGGCCTACATCATCTTTTCTTAGGCTAGTCTTTTGATAGATGGAAAACCGAGTCCCTCACACTCGCCCTTTATATATATATATATATATATATATATATATATATATAAAATAGTCTCTTCCCTTGTGCATAACTATAATAACGATACAAAAAAAAAATGAGTAAAAAGTAACACACTGCATTCTTATACAAAACATCTAAAATTTTTCAATATAATTAAAACTAAATTTAAATTTATTCTCTCTGTCAGCTCGTCCATTTTCTTATATTACTACGATACTAGTAAGTACCAACCAAACAAAAACAAAATTTCACCGACAGCTACGCCATGTCTGCATAAGGAACGCGAAAAACTGAAAAAACTTCCAACAAAATGTTGCACAATGCACTTTCTGACCATTTAATGCAATATTTATATTTAAAATATCTAATTAAAAAAGATAATATTAAATGAACAACAGGACAGCATAAAGTATTGTAAATTTAAATATTGTAAACTCTCAATATGTCTTCTATCTCCTTTATATTGCAATAATTTCTCTAGATATTGCTATACGAATCATTAGATTTATAGCGCTATCGATAATTCACATTAAAAAAGGATAGAACAACTATTATAACATGACAATATTGGTTTTACAAGTCGTTTTTTTTGTATCCTCGAACGGGATCGCGGTATAAATCTAACCTCTAAATCATAGTTCCGTTCGTGATACCTTTCATGTTATTTTCGATTTATACAATAATTATCTTGGGCCTATTATCGAAATTTATACTTTAAATTAAATTTCTTTCTTCTATATAGCTTCATGTATTTAAACTACACGCAACTTTAATTTTATTTAAGTAGATTATTTTTTTTTTTTTCTTTCAAGTAAAAAAGGGATTGGAACAGTCAATATGATTGCTTTAATTTGTTAGTTGAAAAGAACACGTTCGATTTTTAGTGTATAATTACAAAGTAGCTTTACTTCATTAATTTCTAATAATATTAGTGTTAATATATTTATCTGCTTTACAACTAATATGATATTTGTTTTTTCTTGTCATAAAATTGAAATTTACTTGAAATTGCTACATATTGCTACATCAGACCTCAAAACTTATTGTACATTTCTTCTAAAAAAAGGTCAAAATCAAAAATTTTCATGACGCCCATGAAAGTTGAGTAATTAATGAAGTATGCAGTCATAAGTATTGATTTGTTTAATTTTATTTTGTTGATTTCATTTTTTTTTGTAAGTTTAATTTTGATTTTAGAATGGTTCACTGAAAACTGATTAAATAAAACGTACTTATTGTTGCAACACATCACGATAATTTGGATTTTGGCCAATATTTAAAAAAAAAAAAAAATTATTATTGTAATAATAAACATATTTCACTTTTTATATGAACTACGTAACAATTTTTTTTTTTTTTTACTTATATGAGCAAAATTATAAAGTTTTGCGAGAGTTAAATATTAATTTTAGTTTATACAGGGTGTTCATTTTAAGACTGCTCAAATGCATTTCATGCTTAAACGGATGTTCTGAGCGAAAAATGGTAGAGGTAAAATTTGTTGCCTGACACCTCTAGTTTCAGAATATGTGACTTGATTTTAGATTCCTGCCCGCATACGCGGCTGACGCGCGACCAAAAGTGACGGTTTGCAGTTGACCCCCATTTTCATATACACAGTTTTAAAGAGTATAAAAAGTTATGAAAGAAACCGGAAACCGCAATTCGATATTTTTAAAATTAAAGGTGCTAGGCAATTTCAAAATCTGGTATTTTTAATCATATTTCAATTTTTTTAACTTGTTATCAAAGAGAAAGAAGAGCACTCGATAGGTCATTTTTATGTATTTTTTCATCCCCTTTCTACTAAAAATATTGCCAAGGCAGTAAAGCTAGTATTTTTCATAACATCGCGAAATAAGTCGTTTTCCGAGTGATTTTTCTAAGAAAAATCAAATGTTAAGAGCTTTAGATGTTCTCAAACATACTCAAAATGGCTAAAAAATAATTTTACATCTGTTACAAACAAGAAGGTTTAATAATTATTTGGTAATTTTGGGAGAGTTGCGTTTAATTACCAAAAAAATTGGAAACCTCCTGCCACATATTTGGGAGATCAATATCTTTCATGTAAAAGATCAAATTTATTCCTTAATTTACCAAATAATGCACTTTTGCAGGTTTTGCAGCATGAACTGTGTCTTGAAAGGTGCCTCCTCAGACTCGTAAGCCAGGTTAGCCAGGAGGTTATCAACTGCTCTCTGTATCTGAGGAGGCACCTTTGAAGGCACAGTACATGCTTCACAAGTTGAGTAAAGTGCATTATTTGATAAATTAAGGAATAAATTTGATCTTTTACATGAAAGATATTGATCACTTAAATATGTGTTTCCAGTTTCTTTCATAACTTTTTATACTCTTTAAAACTGTGTATATGAAAATGAGGGTCAACTGCGAACCCTCACTTTTGGTCGCGCGTCAGCTGCGTATGCGGGCAGGAATCTAAAATCAAGTCATATATTCTGAAACTAGAGGTGACAGGCAACAAATTTTTCCTCAACCATTTTTCGCTCAGAACAACCGTTTAAGCATGAAATGCATTTGAGCCGTCTTAAAATGAACACCCTGTATATACATTTTTTTAAAAACCCGAAAAACCAGGAAAAGCGTTCAGTATAATGCACTTGCTATATTTCGCCACTAGTCTAACAGGAAGTAATAATATTATAGAAGTATCATTTCCGTAATTGTAATAACAGTAAATAACTTTAAAATTCCACTTTAAAAAATATTTTTAAAATACTCTCAAACGATCTGCCTGGAAATGGATTTTATTAAATGAACTTATGCATTTTTTTCGAAAATATAATCTTTAAAATATAATTAATTTAAGCTGCAGTCAGTAAAAAGTCGTGTTGAGTTTGATTATTTTGTCTGAAAAATTTTGCAAATCAGAAACCTTCGATTCCTTCTTCTATCTAGAGGCCAGTAAAAACAAATCTGCTTTTACAAAACCTGTATTGAAAATAAATAGCCAGGAATATAATATGGTCTCCCACATTTCGTAGAGTACCAACCAAATAATTGTTCTAGAGGAGGAGCGACTGCGTGCTCGAGGCCCATCTCTGTTGGCCATTTTATACTTTATTACATATTTGGCCCATTAAGGCCCTATAGGCTTTCCTCTAAACACCACAGCCGGTGGCCGGCAGAACCCCATTCACCTCCCTGTCGTGCTCCTATATATATATATACTATATAACTTTATAGTTTCTCTCTTATTATTATTATGAAATAACAGCTGGTTGGTCACAACGTGATACACTTCTGAAAATTATATTAATTGCTCTACTAATAATATTTATACACGAAGAGTCAGTTCTCCAATTCCCTCATACTTTTTCAAACCTTTCATTTAAGTATTTTTTTGGATGGGGTGGACTGGTGAGTGAGTAAAATACTGTTTTAATGTAGATCAATTTTACGAGAATTTAAAAATAATAACTTAAGTGTAAATTGCAAATTTTATCTGCTACTGTTTAAATTATTTCTTAACTTTTACAAAACAAAGTAAGAAAGGTACACCCCAATTATTAATTACAATAAGTACAATTTTGCATTCTATTTTTCAATTAAATAATTGTCAGAAACTTGTGTTGCAGAGAAAACAAATAATTTGTATCGTTAACAAGTCTTTTACTCTAATTATTTTAACTGTTTTTCTTCCGTTGAATTAAACATTTCAAAGGACGAAAAGATAAATCAAAGATTAGCACGACTGCAATTGGGGACCCCAGGACCTACGGTTTGCAAATCTACCACTTCTCCAGTTAGTAATCTTTTCTCTGGTTGATCCCCGAATTATACAGGGTGAACCAGTAAGTAATGTCCATAGGCCTACTGTGTGTAGTACATCTAAAGTGGTGTTCAGTGACGTATAATACAACTTCATACACTGTTCTTGAGTGACGTCACTTTAATTTTTTTCTATCATTACTTTTTTTCCAATAAAAATGTTTTAACTCAGAAAGTAATTTTAGTCCGAATTCAATTTTGATGACACGATTAGAAAGACAGATAAATTTTCTAAAAATTGATACCATTTCGAAGCATAAGTTATTCTCCAAACAGCCTCAATCTTCCTCCGGATGCTGGAAAAATAAAAGTAATTGAATTTTTTAAGAAAACTCATTAGGCTCTTATGTGATCATTATCAGACCTAGGTGCTGGCACTTTTTATAAAAGTTTCCTTGTCTAATGGGCTTTCAAACGGTATATCATTTTCCAGGATTCCTTTTATCTTCGTATGAGAAATTACGTTTGTTTTACAAGAAAACGTGTTCACGAGCACTCAACAGTGTTAGTTTATCAAGTTGTTTAATTCATTAAAAACTCTTTTAGATGAACCAGTAGTCAATTTTAAACAGAATTTATCTGTCTTTCTAACCGTGTCATCAAAATCGAATTCGGACTAAAACTTTCTGAGTAATAACATTTTTATTGGAAAAAAGTAATGATTTTAGAAAAAAAACTTTAAAGTGACGTCACTCAAGAACAGAGGGAAAAATGAAGTTGGCCAATACGTCATTGAACTCCACTTTAGATGTACTACACACAGTAGGCCTATGGACATTACTTACAGGTTCACCCAATATATATGTATATCTCACAGGATTGTGTAGTATTCTCCTCAACATGCCAATTCACTGGTGGAATTCAACAAATTTTGCTTTTAGGTACATGATTTGTTTAAGGCTTTGTCCCAATAATAGATTCATTACCATAGGATTCTTAAATTCAAATTGCATTTTAGAAATAAAACTAAAAGTTACATCTAATTTAATTGAATTTCAGCAAACATTAAATTACAGTTTTTCCTTTACATATAACTACAACACAGGATAAAGGAGGATAACACAATCGAATAGGCTTGATATATCCTTTTTTTTAAAAGCATCAACTAATAAGAAAACTATCAGCCCTCGTTTCAAATTATCTGGAAGATTTAAGTGAAAATTAATCGAGTTGATTTTTGGCTCAGATTTACAGAAAGTTGTCAAAGTCGATTTTCCTTCTTATAAAAATATTTTCTCAGAAAATAAATGAATAAAAATGGCCCATAGTTTTGTAACTGTAAAATAATTAGAGATGTATAAATAAAATAGTAGAAGAAAAGCGACCGTTTTTATGCATAGGTTGTATCTCAAGAGTGGAGAAGTAGTACGGCGGCAAGAATATACTAAAACATGCAGACAAAGTGTCGTTGATGGTTTGCATAGGTCAGTTACTCCTACAAACAAACTGTTTTTTTAAAACTAGAGAAGAAGGACTTATTGTTTTGTCACTTTTAGTTAGTTCAAATTTCATTTCAAATATCTCTAAATAGTTTATATTTTTTTGCGCTACTATTGTGTAAGTGTTGTTGTTGTGTGTGTCAACAGACTACTTCAAATACGAAAATTTGCAGAAAATTACAATCTGATATTTCGTTTAGATTCTATCAGAAGGTGTGACATTAAGGATTTGATCAAAATGATGCTTTACCGATTCTATTTGTTTTAAGAATTACAGAACAAATTATTCTCTTTAAATGTTGTTGAAAGATTAATACAATAAAATTACATATACACACTAAAAAACTATTTAGATTAGAATCAGGACTTTTCTTCTGGATTAAGATCCAGATTTAATTAAATTAATCAAATTTAATAACATTTAAATTGCAAGTTTAACAATAATAATACCTGAAAGTAATTGTTTATAAAATTATTATTATTATTAAAACGGCAAATGGAGTCAATTTGCATTGTTGTAATATTGGTAGGCCTAGGCCTGTGTAGTATATGCAGGGAGGCTTGGTGCATTGTGCACTATAGGAAATCAATGCACGCAATGTGCCTACTATCCCCCCTAGACCCTAACGGCCAGACAAATGCATTATTCATCCCAAAACCTGCACGAATGCATCATTAATTCTCAACATATTGAAATACTGAAAGATTTTTTTGCAATATCAGATTACTTCAGAGAGAGATGGAAAGAGAAAAAAGGTATTCGACTGCACCGTTTATTCAAATTGACAAGTGTGTTCAATTTTTTATAACTTTTTTAATAAATTTACGCTGTGGTAAAATCTAGGATGAACGGCTAGTCGCTTGCTGATACAATTAGAATTATAATTCGAAAACTTTCTTGTAACTGAGCAAAACAGCTCAGGAATCAAACGTCCAATCTTTTTGGCTTTCTTACCGATCGCTCACTCACATTTCCCAAAATTTTCCAAAGATAATTATTCAAAAAAAAAGTTCACAAAAATAGCTAAGCTGGATTTAGATCTAACCAGACGTTATGGTTAAGGTAACGCACTTCTTCTTACTGGAATTCTATTCTATTTCTTCATTTCTTTAACTCATAATTTCAAACCATATTTAATTCTTGCTCATATTTTTGAGTCTGTATTTTAAATTAAAATAAACTTTAGAGGGGGGAGCCCCCCTCAAATCCGCCCCCAGAACTGCCCTAAAACGAAATTTCCTAGAAAAGTTATTAATAATTTTCATCTTCGTAGAAAAAAATTGTAAATACGGAAAATTGTAGGAACCAATTTCGTACGAAAATCGCAAAAAATGTGAAAAATCTCAGTAAAATGGTACTTCAGGTTAATGGATTTCCTTCCATGCTCAGAGGACCCCCCCCCCCAAAGTGCATTTCAAATGAAAACTCAACAACCGAAATCTGCACGAGTGCAATACAGTGGTACCTCGGTTTTCGAACGACTTGATTTTCGAACAAATCGGTATTCGACCAAGAAATTCGAGAAAATATTGTCCTGAAATCCGAATAAACATTATTGGAACTCGAATATCCGAGATGAGCCGAGTTGTTTTTATATTTACACTTTTAGATCTTATTTCTTGTGTTAGATACATGTTTTTACAAAAAATATAAAAAATTAGGCCAGTAAAACGGCATATTTCTGGGCTTAGAAACGAAATAAACTACTTAGTTTACTTTATTTCTTATGGGATAAATTGTTTCGGTTCTCGACCGCACTTCCGGAATGAATTGTGGTCGAGAACCGAGGTACCACTGTATTTCCTCTTACGAAGGGAAATAGAAAAGTAAGAATACCAATTTATTGACCAAATATTGTTTTTATACTACAATAATCTGTAATAAATATTTAAAATTTATAATAAATAAAGTAAAGGAAGTCAGGTGGGCTTCACTTCCAACTACCAAATTAGGTGTCGTGGTTGGTGGCGATTAGCAAACATACTTTACTGTAAATTTCTCACATCAACCATTAAATAAAATCCAAGACTAGACCGGGAATCGAACCCAGTACCACAATACATCTTAGATGTTCAGGTCTTGCTTCTAATTGAAAGAAATATAAATTACTAAATTTAAAAAAATAAATAGGCGGGTACTGGTTAATATCGTTGGTTGCCCTATTTCTAATCTATGAAGGGAAATGACGAAGACTACCTGCTATAACGGATGAAAATCTACGATATTTAAAAATATTTTACAGTTTATAAAAATAAAATTATTATAAGTGTTTAAAATTGGAAGTAAATTAGTTATATCTGTTATGACGCAGGGTTGCATCACTGACGTAGTCACTAGGTAGACATGACGTCACGGCCTGCAAGTGCTGTGTGTATTGTATGTGCAGGATTTGTGGGTTATGCACAGGTATTTACAAGCACTGACCTGCCTCACTTAATTCATAACTTCCTCCTTAATATAGGACATCCATTCAATACAAAATGTATGTTTACCACCACCAACCTTTCAAATATTTTTAGAACTCTGTTTTTTTAAATATATCGTATTTTATTTATTTATTATTATTTTTATTTTATTAATTTTTTTAATTTCTTTTTACAACTAGTTTTAGTTTAGAAAAATATGAAATTTAATAACTCTTTCCCCGTAGAGGGAAGTGGATTAGCCACTTCTTCAGGGTACTTGGCGTCCCTGCGGATATCCTAGCCTAACAACAGTACAGGGTAGTAAAATATATGTGCGGTAACGATCACCTCGGGGGCAACAGGCGAAACCCCGGGCTCTTGCTGAGACCTGTCAGAAACTAAGTTCTGGAAGCATCTGCACAAGGTGGGGCTTATTAGCTCGAAACCGTAATGGAGATTATGTCAGAAAGAGGAGGAAATGGCGTCTTACCTGCTGTTCGATTGTGTTGCAATCGAGTGGTTGCGCTATAAAACCTTTGGAACTTTGAGAGCAAAGGAGATAGTAGCGCAAAAAGAACTAGTAGGAGAAGCCCTCAACCTTCTTGGTAGGGGAGGTTTCGTCTACTAGATCCAAAAAGGGGATGATGGCACAATAAGCCTCTTGTGGCTGCGGTGCCGTGGGGCGTAGGTCCCGTCCCGTTTTCTTTAATCTTAATTTTAATAACTCTTTCAACAATAGCACTATTATTAAAAATTATTAGAACAATTTTTGTTTGTAAATATTGCCCTTAAAAGGATGAGATGGTCTCAGAATGTTTGTGAATTTAGAAGATAAAGTAAAGTAATCGCCTATTTTTTCAGGCGGGGCTTAACGTCCAACTAACCTTTAGGTGTCGTGGACGGAGGCGACTAGCAAACATACTTTACTGTAAATTTCTTTTATTAACTATTAAATAAAATCCAAGGCCTAAGACCGGGAATCGAACCCAGTACCACAATACATATTAGCTTTACTGATCTCGCCTCTAACCGCTCGGCTACCGTGGCGCCTTCAGATAACGAGTACACATAAAGAACCTGGAACCATCTACGATAAAACGTTAAAAAAAATTAAAAGTTTTCAATGAGGAGGATTGTTATGTTTCACAAGCTTTAGTGGGTTTGGAATTTATTGATAAAATTCTTTATTGGCTGGAATTAATTAAACAAAATTGTCACCATGATAATTCCGTTAAAAGAAAGAGTTGATTATAAATACACTTTAAAATTTAGAATACAGAGAATTTAATTTTAAAATGGAAACTTAATTAAATGCATGGAGTAGTTAGAATAAAAGTTATGAAGGGCAAAATAATGTTAAATGAATTATTACAAGTCCAAGAGGGAACTGACCTATCCCTATAACATACAGACCGTCACTCCTTCCGGAAGTATAGGCTCAATTCAATTAGGTATATGGCTGACAGGCCGGAAGATGGTGAAACGAAGTGTGAGGGTGTAACGTATTGCAATTTAGCCCTCCGCATGCACTCACTACAGGAGTGTGAGTGGCAGCAGTGCGCCTGGCGAGTTTAGTGAATAGGTGCATATCAACTCGGCTAACTGTTGTCGCACTACTACTACACGGAATATTGGAGACGTGGCCTCGCTTTAATTGAAATATCACGGCCTACCTCACTATTGCTGCTGCACTTTCAACACAGGCTATTGCATTAGGATTGATTCCCATTGCAACGGCTGAACTTCTAAACTCAAATACATTCTCCCATAGACAATCTAATCCTTCGGCACAAGTTTTTATGCCACAGCTGTCACACTCCTACGTACGCTCATGCCCTTCTGTCCTAACGCCCTGAACTCTGTTCTAATAGCTATTGCAAAACGACCCCGCATATTTCAGCGCTTAGGAATGAGGCTGATGCAATTCCGCACCTAGACCCATGAATGTTATGCGTGACTGGAATTGTTTGGGATTTAAACTTTCCCGAACACACCTATCTGGACAAAGATATAAATTTACTCTGAATCCATTCATGCCAGCTGAATAAATTGTTTAAATGAATTAAATGGATTAAAAAAAAAAAATAAATAAATATTTTGGATGCAAAAACTCATTTGACGAGTTATTTCCCCCATTATCTTTGATTACTGTATTCCTGACCGGTTATAGACTTCAACAGAGGTAGATTAATCAGTTTGATGTCTATCTCTGATGGTGGATGAAAGCCCGAATTCAATTCAGGGATACCATAAACATGCATACAACGACGTAGAGAATCAAAGATACCTGAACCTTTCAGCGACCAAGCAATATTAGGCTTCTTGCCACTCTCTGAAGATTATTCGAGTCAATTCAAACTTACCCGGCTAAACTTCACCTGTCCGCATTTCATTCACCTAAAGTTCAAATTAGCTATTTGATTCAGATGCGAATTTTTCATTTTTTATTTTGAACATTTCATTTACACAGATACTACTTAGTGAAAACGGCTTGATTTCCAAAATAAGCACTTTCTAGGTTTAATCTCAACATTAAATTGGCATCATTCAGATTTTATTTGAAGAAAATTGATGTTTTCTGGAAAATGTCATTTCAATTACAATAATTGGTATAAGAGAAAGTTGTATTTCCTTCTCTTCCTATTTAAAGAAGAAATTTGCGATCATGCTACATTTTCAATATGGAGTTTTTAACAGAAAATTTTATCAATTTGAGGTCTAACAAGCTGCAACTTTGTTTTTGGCGAGAGTTCTCCCATAGGCGCCCAAAGAATAGCGGATTTTTCTATGTGATATATTAATATCGTCATAAATACCTTAAAATTCAGAATTTAAACTAAAACTTGCTTATTGGAATTTTCAAAGAAATGAAGAGTAGCGAACAAATATCCAATATCATTTAAACGAGCAACTCAACAAATTCATATTACACTTTTCAAACACTGTGTACTACAATGTTTAATGTTATAATCAAAATAACAATTAATTAAGTTTTAGTTAAATTTAAGTTATCCCTTAACACCCTCTTGTATGTAGAAATTAATAAATTTTGTGAAAAATTAAAAACTAATTTGAATTCTGTATTGTAATCGTAAGAATTCTCTCTTTAATTGTAAAATTGATGTAATAGTTACTACGTCAATATTTGATGTCATCAATTTGAAAACTATTAATTATCAGTCTTTATTGTTAGAAACGGTAAATGCTTGTAAAGAGTTCGAGTTTTTCCTTTGATTATTTAATTAAATTTGGTTTTTGTAAACTATATAACATAGTTAAAAATTATTAAGCATTTAACAAAATGCCAATACTGAAATATTTGTGCTAATCTTGATTGTAACAATTGAAATAAATCAAAATGGAAATTTATGAACTTCTTGTTAAAATATGTATACAGAGTGATCCATTTAAAACGCACCAATCGCTTATAGGAAAGCGGAATTTCGAAAAAACCCACGAAGTTAACTATATGTTTTTTTTGGTCTAGTTTTCAACCTCAATGCTGTATCTTTATTTTTGGCGGAGTTACGGGTAAAAACCGGTTTGGGGTTTCATTAGGATCACTGGTTTTGACAATGATTATGAAAACTACATAAAAAACTGTGATAAATGACGTTGACCCCGTTTCGATATCCCTAATATTTGTCGAGATGTTTAAGATCAAAGTTACAATTTTATTAACTCGTGAAAGGTTTTCAATATTAATTTTCCACCAGAAATACACGTTTTTGGGAGGTCCTCTGACTACAAAAATGTTATTTGTGACGCAAAGAACAAAAACAATAATAATTAAAGATTTTAAAAATGTAGTGCAATGTAATGATCCCCTGTTCGAATCCCTCGTATTACTACATTTTATTTAAAAAAGTATTATGATGTATTAAGTAATATGAATAACTCCATACGCGGGATTCGAACTGGTGATCTCTCACTTACAAAGCCATGTTCTTGACCACAGACCCACACCCGCCCATCCCTGGCAAGATATTCTTACCGTAATTACAATTCAAGAAGTCTTGCATACGGGGTGCATTAAAATGATGTGTTGATTGCTTTTATTTGATGTTAAAACAAATTTATTCTGACGCACCCATAACCATTACATTGTACTACATTTTTAAAATCTTCAATTATTATTATTTTTTGTTATTTGCGTCACAAATAACATTTTTTACAGTCAGAGGACCTCCCAAAACGTGTATTTCTGGTGGAATATTAATATCGAAAACTGTTCAGGAATAGATAAAATTGTAACTTTGATCTTAAATATCTCAAATAATATTAGGGATATCGAAACGGGATTAACGTCATTTTTCACAGTTTTTTTATGTCGTTTTCATAATCATTGTCAAAACCTTATGAAAACCCAATCAGGTTATTGGCCGTAACTTCGCCAAAAATGAAGATACAGCATCGGGGGTAAAAAATTTAAAAACTAGACCAAAAAAAACATATACTCGTAGTTTACTTCGTGGGTTTTTTCGGAATTCCGCTTCCCTAAAATGTTATTAGCGATCGGTGCGTTTTAAATGGATCACCCTGTGTATATTTTAATTCAATTAACAATTATTTATGATTTAAATATATTGAACCTTTTTTCCACAGGAATTTTCGAAAAGATTTTAGCCATGCATGAAGCCACTCCCTCTTACAACAATTCTTGAACGTACAACATTATCAACATGTACGGAATAGAAGCTTTTAACCGCCATTTCATCGCCATAAAATTTGACTTCATTTTCTAGACGAATAATAACTCGTATGATATCTTGCTGGTCATTTCTTCCTATTTACTTTAAGAATCTATCTAATTTTTTATAATTTATCTTAGTTTCTTTATATTTTTTGTAAAGTGAACGCAAATTGTTCAGGCGGTGCACGGGTGTAAATACCTTGTATAAACCGTAATGTAAATTAGTAAAGACATTTAACTTGGATACCTCGTAAGTTGGACGTTAAATTCTATTTGGTATGTTATAAACAAAATGTTAAATAAGTATTAACTTTTGTTTTTTAACATTAACAATGTTGTCGTCTTTCACTCGCATATTTTGCATCAACATTTGGACATGACAAAGCTATCCGCAAGATGGGTGCCGCGATTGCTCACGCTTGACCAAAAACGAAATCGTGTGAAGTGTTGCAAGGACGGTTTGCAGCTGTTCCAGAAGAATCCGCAGGACTTTAAGCGTCGTTTCGTCACTGTGGATGAAACATGGATACATCACTACACTCCTGAGACCAAAGAACAATCTAAACAATGGGTTACCAAGGGGGAATCTGCGCCAAAAAAGGCGAAGACCGTTCCTTCGGCCGGAAAGATTATGGCGACTGTCTTTTGGGATTCGCAAGGAATAATCCTCATCGACCATCTGGAAAAGGGTAAAACTATTACAGGTGCATATTATTCATCGTTATTGGACCGTTTGAAAACCGAGCTGCAAGAAAACCGCCCACGATTGGCCCACAAAAAAGTCTTTTTCCATCACAACAACGCACCAGCTCACACCTCAGCAGTTGTGGTCGCAAAATTAATGGAAATAGGGTTCCAACTCGTTTCACATCCCCCCTATTCTCCAGACTTGGCTCCCTCGGACTACTATTTGTTCCCCAACATGAAGAAATGGCTGGCGGGAAAAAGATTTTATTCAAACGAGGAGGTGTATGCAGAAACGAATGGCTATTTTTCAGACTTGGACAAATCCTATTATTCGGAAGGGATCAACAAACTAGAGCAGCGTTGGACGAAGTGTATAAGCCTAAAAGGAGACTATGTTGAAAAATAAAAAAGGTTTACCCCAAAAAATTAAGTAGTTTTTATTTTTGCACGGACTTTTCAAACGACCCTCGTATAAATTATATTTTTCTATACAATCTTTGACAATTCCACCCCCTCCTTTCCAAGTCTCTTGGGGTGGGGGTAAATTTCGTAAAGCGCAGAAATATGTGTTTAAATTCAATAGAACCTTGGTTAGTAAACTGGCGTATAAAAATTAACCCAACTAAGTCTAAATACATAGTCTTCACACTCAAACGTCAAACTTCACCACCTGTCTTCTTACATCACACACCTATCCCACCAGCCGACCATGTGCGGTACCTTGGAATGTACCTAGACAAGAGACTTACCTGGGAACCCCCATACGAGACTTAAACGTACCGAACTAAACAAACGATACAAACATCTAGCCAGACTACTCGACAAACGCTCAAAACTGTCACTTCAGAACAAACGACGACTCTATACAGCTCTTCTCACACCAATATCGACTTACGGAATCGAACTTTACGGAACAGCTAAGAAATCCAACATCAATAGACTGCAAACCCTATAATCCAAAATACTCCGCCGCATAGTAGACGCTCCATTCTACATTAGCAACCACACAATACACACAGATCTCCAAATTCCACTCATCTCCGAACTTGCCAAAATTCGATATAAAAATTTTCACCAAAAACTCTCACTTCATCCCAACCCTTTAGCTGCAAACTTGTCTACAACTACGCTACCCTCCAATACTCGAAGACGGCTGAGGCGCCGTTGGCCCCGTGACCAACTGGGCGACTAATGGCGGCCATCACTGGATGACCGTCATTCACGTCTGCCACGCTATTCATATACATTTATCGCATTTAGGTACAGGTGTAAATTACATTAAAAGGATAAATTTTTAAAAAAAAAAATTGTTTGATTTTAATATTTGTTTTTTGAATCCTACAGGCTGTGCAACAATTTGATTGGCTTAGAGCGGAAGAAAGATTAGTAACAATTTTTTTTATTTTGTTACCGATCTTTTGACCTCGAAGACTTGATCATCTTCTGAGATGTGAATTTGGAATGTAATATCCAATAAAAACCAAAACTAAAATAAAAAATACTAATAATTATACCATAATACAAACAACAACACAAATAATCCATAAAAAAAAGATGATAAAGTATATATTTAGAGCCTTACACTACACAGAAAATCAGCACGAACTGCAAAGTGGAGATATGAGCGCTATCTGTACGGATAATCTGAAGTTGGACGTAAAGTTAGTTTACTTTTATTGAAACAAAGGGCTTTACTAGCCTTTTTAACACTTGCAGTTTACTCTAAGAACTTTTATTATTTTTACTTTTCACTAAAATTAAATTGTTTTCTAGTATTTTTATTTTAATTTGCACAAAATTATTATCTTAAAATTCTGAGTGTAAATAATATTTTGGTTACCAAAATAAGATTGTTTTCTTAAATACTTTTTAAGCACCTTACTATTGCGTTTAGAGGAAACAGTCTGATGCAGTTAAATTTTCGAAATTATTTTTTTTGAACAGAAAAACTATGATTGAAGTGGTTAAATTCTGCGAAAAAGTTTTCATCTTAATGTCCAACTGGGTTTGTGTGTTGTAGGGATTGTTTGTGTGAGTGTATCCCAGCCTAATATCGTAAACCTCCTCAGAAATATACTGTACGCTCAGGGCCTTACTCAGGTAGTTGATATATGCAACAACTTGCGAGGTTAGCTAACACTTAGGTAGCACTAAGCCTATCATACAGACAGCAATTTGGTTCTACTAAGTTAATTTCTCCTCAATGTGCAATCAAGTTCTCCGTTATGGTACTATTGTCCGATGAAGGAGCCATCCGTTACGAAGTATTCAGTCATTATAGAAATGTAGTAAGTGCAAGTTTATCAAGTGATTTTTCCATTTTTTGTGACGGAAAAATCCTTTTACGAGGGTCGTTTGAAAAGTCCGTGCAAAAATAAAAACTACTTAATTTTTTGGGGTAAACCTTTTTTATTTTTCAACATAGTCTCCTTTTAGGCTTATACACTTCGTCCAACGCTGCTCTAGTTTGTTGATCCCTTCCGAATAATAGGATTTGTCCAAGTCTGAAAAATAGCCATTCGTTTCGGCAATCACCTCCTCGTTTGAATAAAATCTTTTTCCCGCCAGCCATTTCTTCATATTGGGGAACAAATAGTAGTCCGAGGGAGCCAAGTCTGGAGAATAGGGGGGATGTGAAACGAGTTGGAACCCTATTTCCATTAATTTTGCGACCACAACTGCTGAGGTGTGAGCTGGTGCGTTGTCGTGATGGAAAAGGACTTTTTTGTGGGCCAATCGGGGGCGTTTTTCTTGCAGCTCGGTTTTCAAACGGCCCAATAACGATGAATAATATGCACCTGTAATAGTTTTACCCTTTTCCAGATAGTCGATGAGGATTATTCCTTGCGAATCCCAAAAGACAGTCGCCATAATCTTTCCGGCCGAAGGAACGGTCTTCGCCTTTTTTGGCGCAGATTCCCCCTTGGTATCACATTGTTTAGATTGTTCTTTGGTCTCAGGAATGTAGTGATGTATCCATGTTTCATCCACAGTGACGAAACGACGCTTAAAGTCCTGCGGATTCTTCTGGAACAGCTGCAATCAAGCGTGAGCAATCGCGGCACCCATCTTGCGGATAGCTTTGTCATGTCCAAATGTTGATGCAAAATATTATGTACCCGTTCATTCGAAATGCCCACAGCACTAGCAATCTCACGCACCTTCACTCTTCTGTCATCCATCACCATATCATGGATTTTATCAATGATTTCTGGAGTAGTAACCTCAACAGGGCGTCCAGAACGTTCAGCGTCACTTGTGCCCATATGGCCACTCCGAAAATTTTGAAACCACTTATAAACTGTTCTAATCGAAGGTGCAGAGTCACCATAATGTTTATCAAGCTTCTCTTTAGTCTCCTGAGGCGTTTTGACTTTCATAAAGTAGTGTTTAATCAAAACACGAAATTCTTTTTCGTCCATTTTTTGAAAATCACTCGACTTCCTCGATTCAAACGAATGCCAAACACAAAGAAATAGACCGATCTGGCTGAAACTTGGTGTGTGTTCTTCCAAGAGATGCTACTAACTAAACATAACCTCGATACGCGCCAGTGGTGCTATCTCTCTGACTTTGCACGGACTTTTCAAACGACCCTCGTATGTTCTTGTTAATTCGAAAACGATTTTCCCTTCTAATCTCCTATCACATTGAAAATGTCTCCAGAATTTTCGGAGGTTGCCTTACAGAACTGACATGTTAAGATTCTCTTGAGAAGCCATTCAAAAACTATTTACTGTAAGAATATCACGTGAAAGATCAGTAAAAGTACCGAATATCTCAAAAATGAAAAGAATTTTATGGAAAAAGACTCCTCCGTTTTTGTATTAACTTGAAACAATAACCAACCGCAGAGTCGTCAAACTCTCAGTTTTTTTTTTAAATATTTCATCTTGAAACAAAAACTGAAATGATTAAAAAAATAATAATAATTCTATTTACTGCCAACATTTTAATACTATATTTTAATAAGTATCTTAACCACCATAATTCTTTGAAGTATCCAGGAAAATGTATCAAATAAAAGTGTTGATCTACTCGATTACAATCGGAAGAACATTCACGTATCGTAAATACGTCATGTTTTAAAAAAAATTAAAAAACAGAAGAATAGATTTAGTCCCGAATAATCGATTTTCACCTAAAACTTAAAAGGGGACCCTCGCGGAATCTAAACGAAATTCGAATACCTGTTACATTCTGTTTATGAATTATAATGGCCACAGGCAGATAAACCTACTTTTTTTTGTAAAAACTACTTTTTTAGGTATAGAAAACCGCAATACCGGTTAAGTAATCGAAGTAGAAGATATACATAGTTGCCGTATTTCCCCTACGAGGGTAAGAATGTGTACAAAATTAAATTTTAATATTTTCATGGAATTTTTGGTGCACAAAAAAAAGAAAGTAATAATAATAAGAAAAAATAAATTAGAAAAACAAGAACAAAACTACTGGTAAAATTTGGAAGTAGAAAAAATAAAAACCAAATTAAAAGACAGCCTCCTAGCCAGTTGGGAAGAGACCATGCCGCCCCCAACGGTGAAGGTGGAGGTGCGAAAGCAAGCACGCTCTGTATCTACAGCCTACTTCTTTGTTTTGCACGGCGGCGGCGGTGGTGGCAAGTTAAGCCTAAGAATAGGTTGTTGCCAAGTGTTGAGTCCCCAACTTGTACAAACACTTCCCTCAGGAAATCAGTGAACAAACTTTCCATTGAGTTAACATAAGTTGTTTCATTTTATTTGTCCAATCTTGTTTCAAAATCATCTCCCCTCCCCCCCTCCCATTGAGTTCGCTCTGCTCCCTCCATTTTGCTCTTGCTCTGTCCGAATTTCCTTCATCTTCACACCAGAATTGAGTTTCAACTTTCGAGTAGGTGTTGCATCTTACTTCGCCCATTTCATTTTTTTTTTTTTTTTTTTGCCTTTTCCCTACATCTATTTCTTGGCGGCTGACGGCAGGTTTTCTTTTAATTTATTTACTTCCTACCTTGAGACCTTTCTCCTAAGAAAGCCAATCTCTAGAACAAGGTAGCAAACCGAATGATCACAGCATATCTCACGGTATAAGAATGGCTATAGGATTTCCGCAGTTGTCAATCACTTTCATGACTTATTGCCAATCTCTCTGCATGCTTTGGAAATTTCAATAAGTTAATGTTTTACCCAACAGTACTGTTCTAACCTTACAAAGATTCAAATTTCATATTTCTGTGGTTATTAGCTTTTGTTGATGTTTTATTTTTGTTTTGTTAGATAAAAAAATAAGATGAAATACACAAGTAAAAGAAGGAGAACAGAACATATCGTACAGTGAAATAAGGACATAACCTTTAAACTTTTTGTAACCCACAATGTATATACAAAATTCAATCTAAAGTTAGCCTTGGTTTATAAAAAGAAAACAACTTCGTTTGATCTAAAGTCTTTGCTGGATATAATAAGAACGAAGGGAGTCTAAAATAGTAATATTAAAGTAATGTAAAGTAAGCACAAAAAAAAGAAAAAGAAGAGGGAGGATTTCACATAATTAGAGAAGATGCGCAAACTCACAGAGGAGTACATACACCAAGGACGGCGGCAGACAAAGGAGCTGAAGACATGGAAGATTATCCTGTAGGACTTCAGACCATATATAACAAAAAACCATGATAAAGTCCCTTTGGCCAAGTAGTAAGCAGTTCGCCGCCCCACCGGCGGTGACATTTTTAAACTTTGCCCGCCTCCAGTTCTCCTTTTTTTTCTACTTCTACTTCTTCTTCTTCTTCTTCTTCTTCTTCTCCGGCCGATGTGACATCTTCCTCCATTCAACTTGGGAACATAATTTCTTATTCCCTCATTTTAATAATAATAATAATAAAATATTTCTTTATTTGATTTTTTTATTGTTTAGTGGCGTGTTTGCAAAACGCTGTATAATTTACACTAAACGAAGAAAACTTAATATTAATTCCAAAATAGTTTTCAAATATTATTTAAATTTGAATTCCCATTATTATTTAAGATCGTAAAAAGTGTGGCACGAGACACTCTTAACTTCTTTCACTACTATCCGGAAGGCTGCTAATTTTAGACTTTCTTCTTGGGTAACGCTTGAAGGAAGTGCTTGTGTCTTTGATGGCCTAAAAGGATGGGCCGATTCACAGATAATACCATTATATTAAATGAAATTACCCTGTATTACACTTAAGAGATACATTGAGGTTAAAACGAATGGCAAGAGATTTGTATGCTAGTTTCCCCAGTAGTCAGTAATGCAATCCCAAACTTTGGAAGTACCCAAGCAGTCCCTAAACTGGTGTGCCCCTGAAACAAATTTTTTGGAAGGAAAAAAAAAATTCAAATTAAAGTCACAGCCTTCTGAATGAATGGTTATTATATCAAATTTCTGGGAAAGTGAACAAAGATTCAGGCAATTTTCACTTCCGTTAATCATCAATTTTTTTTTTTTAATTTACTTCAACAGCAATACGTTAAATCTTGGAACTTCAGCAATTAAAAAAAATAATAACATTTGACGGATCCTAGGTCTACATAGATATGACGTCTGTGCAGGGGTAGGCAAAGGGGGTCCGCGGCAATATCTTGATTCCGTATTTAAATTAGGCAGCAAATTTAAAGGTCTTTTGGGTGCCTGGATTTGCGGGTAAAGAGGCTGGAATGTGATCATCAACATCTGGTTTCATTCCATCATCATAGTTCTGCGCTCCAAAGCCAGCAGTTGCTGGCCCGAAATCATTTTTGTGACCGATGATTGGAGAGACTCGTCTGGAGATCTTCAACATTTTGGGGTTAGAAAGTTTACGGAAAGGATTTTAGTTGTAAATCTTGTACCCAATCTGAGTAGGATGCAATTTGAGGTTTTAGTTATGATGTTGTTTGGACACGCTATAATACCAGAATGATAAATTCTGAGTGCAAGAATTGTAACATGAAGTTGGTAACATAGAATCTATGTGCCCGTTTCGTCATTGCTGTAGAGGCAAACTCTAAAAGGAATATTTGGTAGCCTTACAAAGAACTTACGATGTTGGAAGGCAGCCCGTGTATTGCTGCTTTTGGCGATATCGTTAGAGAATTTGGGGCTGCAGGTGGTTCAGAGCACCTTAATAATGATAATTCCATATCAGTCACAACAGTCTATCAACACTTTAAAACAAAATTGCATGTTAGATTAGCTGTGATCAAATTCTAAAATTCTCAAATTGGGGTAGCATTTTAAAAGAACAGATTTGGGGGAATGAAATGAACATGGAACTACACTACTCCTCTTCAAGGGTTGGATCAACGATTTGTGGTACGAACTAGATTAGCATATTTGGAACGGGTTCCAGGAAGACCGGAAGTTTAATCCAGTAATTTGGTTTTTTGTTTAGCTGTTAAATTGATCCTTCGTAACGAGCATGTTTATTGCATCCCTGGCCGGTTCGGACTTAAGTTGTTAAGTTCGGATTAAGTCTCCTATGTCAACATGATTGCAAATAAAAGATTACTTTAATCACTTGACGAACGAATTACTATTTCATTCAACCGAATAATGTGAGTTTTATTTCTATAAAAAGAAGTGATCCTTTTAGGAATTCATGTCTTCAAATGACGTAAAGATAAAAACATCATTACTTATTCTCATGAGTGACGTATTTCAATATTATACTAGTGAAACTAGGCCTTATATCTAGTTATAATTCAGTAAGCCTTCCCCAGTACGTTAGTAAATAAGATAAAAGAGGGGGCTGGAACATACTGAGAGTTATAGTTGTATGAATGAGCGCGTGGAAGGATTAAGGGTATCCTCGAAGTAAGCGTTCATCGTGTACTATGTAAAGAGATTTTAGTGGTAGGAAGTAGAGAGGTAAAGGAAGGGAGGATGATATTAGCCGTACTGGGATGGTCCAGTTCGAGAGGCAGCATCCCTTACATGACCAAGCGGTGTAGTGCATGCACAATGAGCTAGCCTACGCCCTACCCTGGCAGCCAGCCGGCTAATGAACCACCACCATTCTCTCCTCTACACCCCTTAAAGTGGTTTCTCCCCTTAACAACTTTCCTTGCCATGGAAAATTAACAGAATTCACTTAACTACCCACCTTAATTTATAAACTAACTTACTCGCAGTTCTGCTGTTTACATTCTTGTTATATTTTGCTCAATGGAAAATCTTAACGCTAACCGTCGCAATTATATTTTGTCCATTTAAATAGTACACAAGAAGTGAGCAAATGGTTTTCTCATATGTTCCATTTCTCTAAATTTAAGCTGAGCAAATAATTTTTTTGATATATCTAAGGCTGGAAACATAGTGGAGTGGCGAGCAAAGCGGTGAAAACAAACACATATGGGACCGCGCATAGTGGAGAGCAAAGCGAAGATAGAGCAACGCTATCTATAGAGAGTAGAGCAACGCGTTGCCACTTGTTTGATTTCTTCGCTCTTATCGCGCTCAATTTTCTAGGTTAAAATGGATATTGCTGCATTTATTGGTGAAGTTTTCTTAAAGAAACCTCTGTGGGACCAAAAGGATCCTCTCCATCCCAACCGATTTCTGTTGGATAAGGAATGGTACAGGATTAATGGGGTTTAACATTGAAATTCGTCCTTTTCTTGATTAACATGCCTTCAACACTGGTTGGTATGTAATCAAATGTTGAAATAAATATTAAAAAATACGCAGGAAACTTGCCAAGATGCTCCCGAAGTTGTTGATACAATTGATAGAATTCACCAAGTTCATATCTAGTCCTGTTTATATCATGAACCTGCTACTAAGCTGCTGTAAATACCAAATTTTAAAGAAAGAATTTTTGTATAGAAATAGTTCCTCCATCTTGTCTCGTCGAAAGGAGAAAGGCGACTAAACTCGTCACTATGTGCGTGCGACTCTTTGCTCGCTGCTCGTCGCTCTCTTTGATCTGAAGCAACTATCATCGCCGCTTTGCTCGCCGCTCCACTATGTTTCCAGCCTAAGAAAACAGACCAACTCGTAATAATCATTCTTCTAATGAATGTTTGGTGATGTCATAGAGTTTAAGCTTCATTTTCGTTATTTCCTTCCCCCCAAATTAAAGGTTTTATTTAATAAATAAAGTTTTATAGCTATCAGATTTATCTATTTATTACTATTTTTATTATTTATTCTTTTAATTGCTATTAGAATTCAAACACGTATAACGGAAGGTTATTCTTTTTTGAACTTTACTGCTTCAAATTTGCAAATCTATAAATGAAATATTCTAAAAAAGTACTCAGAGCTGGTTTTATAGCAAAAGACTCTGTTCTGTAGACATTTAAACCTTTTATAAACACGCTGAAACTAAGCCTGGGTTGGTTAAGGGGCAAGCTTTCTAAAAACTTCAGGATGAAAACAAAGTGATTTTTAATTTTTTTTTTTGTCTCTATCTTCCTTATTGCTTAGCTCTAAGAAAGGATTAAGGATTAAGAATAAAAATGAGTAAAGAACGAAATTGTAACTCAGCTGCTGTAGACGCCGCGGGAGCCGTTAGAGAACCTTTCCGAACGTGCAACTAAACTGAACTTTTTCTTTTTTTCTGCAACTGGCGATTTAAAAAATAAAAAGTTCAAAAACTTTTCACTTAACTATACCTCTTTTTAATTTTAAAGCATATTTTCTTTAAGTTTTCCACTTTGCTTTTTGTAAAAAAGCATGCGGGGACCACAAAATTATCATGAGTAATAAAAAAAGCAACTGAACGATTAATAAAAATTTTAAATTTAAACAAAATGAAAAGAATAATGCCTAGTACTATATGTTCTGACCAGATTTTTAAATTTTGGATTTCCTTATATTTGTTTGGCTCCCTCAGGGACAGGTTATCTTGGTACAAACTACGTACACTGGTCAGTGAGTTCCAGAGGCTTCTAGGAACAGAAATTCTAAGGGCACCAATTAGATAAAGCCAATTATATATTATTATTTTAATTATTACTATTATTTTTAAATATTTGTATTTTATTAATGTAATATATTATTAATATATAATTTTGTAGAATGTTTAAATGTTCAATTTACTGGTGCCATTTTATCGCATGAATATAATTTATCTCATAATATCGCTTATTTATAGTAGAAATAGTTAGATAATAGAGCACAAGTAGTGATTTGTATGAAGGCAAACAATAAATTTAAAATAGTACAAAGTTTAATCATCAAAATCGGTTTATTCAATGTGAATGCTTGAATAAAGAAAATGAAAAAATTACTTTATACGTGTTATGAATAATAATAATAATAATAACTTTAAAAAATTAATTTTTGTCCTTTTAGTTATTTATTTTTTACAGTCCTACGAACTCAATAAAGGACATTTGTTTGCACAGAGAAAAATGACGGTATTATGTGTAGCCAACTCTGTACCAATTCATATTCTACTAAATAAATGCAAATTTCTATTTAAACTACAAAAAACTAAAACTAGGATAAAGAAAGATGGCGGCTAGGGGAAAATCGAATTAGTTTTTTACTGGGCGGCTAGAAAAAACAATATAAAGATAGGAAAGTCTTATTAACTTTAAATATTTTTTCAGACCAAGTTTTTGTACAAATGAAGTTAACTACTACAAAAGGGATTCTAAAAAAATATTAGATTTTTCTTTTATTTTTATTTTTTGGCACAAAGAAAATAGAGATAGAAAATGTGGGAACATCAAATGTGTGTCTATTTGATAAACCCAAATTTCTAGGCAAAAGAATGTATGGGTAAAATTGCATTTAGTTTAGAAAGCTAACTCTTTGAATTAATAAGCTCCTTCATTTAATTATTCAATTTTAGGTGTATGTTTGCCGAAGAATGGCAGTAGCGGTGGGGATAGAAGAGGAAAGGGGGAGATTTTCCGCTGACACGATGGAGGAGCGTTTCCAGGCTAAAAGGCGAAGGGGGGGGTCATAGTCTCGTACAAAGGGAGATCCTCTTGTGTTTAATCCAGTTTTCTAGAATCTTATGTTTGTTCGGATCTTTTATCTCTCGGTCCTGAATGTCATCAAAAACTAGATTTATTCTATTTTGTTGGATTTATTAACACCTCCTTTCCTTTGGCTGGAGTTACCTAGTACTGCTAGCTAGCTGGCAATATCTGCGTTATGTGATTTACCGGAAGGTTATACAATTCCAATCTGATTGCTAAGTGTAGCTATTAATGTTTGACCCTCCCAACTTCTACTTCTTGGATTGTTTGTTTTAAATTATCCATTTGCATATAATTTGAATTTTCTCGTCTCAGTTTATCCAAGGATAAGGCAGAATAGATGTTCTGAATCCGCTCAACATTCTATACTTGTACAAAGAAAAGCACCCATAGTAAAACAAAAAATGACAAGTTATAAGCGCAACTGATTGAAAATGAACATTGATTTTGCAAGACAAAAGGGAATAAGCCCAAGCTAAAGGAGGGTTACTCTATATGGGGGAAACAAGGCCAGAGCAGATCTCATTTTGGTCATTAACCCTTTTGGAACTAAAATGGTTTGGACTGTTCAACATCAAAGGATATTTGGGACAGACTCTAGCGGGCCAGAAGAGGGTCAGCTCATAAAGCTAATCTGTTAAAGCAATGTTCAACTTTAAAGAGACAGAGATCTGGTAATGAACTTCGAAAAAACATAAGTTCTTACAATTAAAAATGTAACAAATTTTTGTGAATGTTTCATTGGCGATTTAATATAAATTATTTGGCTTCATTGATTGAGCGAAATTGATTTAAAACTTCATATTAGCGATTAGCACAAGAAAAGTATTAACAGAGTCACTTCCGTTGAATTAAGTGAACAGAATGACTGGAAATTCTCAGTGCATTCTTAACAGAGGTTCCTCTAACAATCTATGCTGCATTTTTTGCACAATTCTCTTTTGCATATTCTAATTATACTTTCGGTTTCGGTTTTTTAGTTTGGGTTCACTTCTTCTGCTCTGATAAACCATTGCAATAAAACCATAATTTATGTAAACTCAACTCACAGCTCAGTACGAAACTCGGACACTATATTCCTCTCTTATTTGAAAATATGCCTACAGGTTTGATAAATAATTTTAATAATATTTTAATATTAATTTTTGATATTAATAATTATATTTTGATATAATAATTTTTAATATTATTATACAGGTTGGATAAAGTAATATTTTAATTATTAATACTAGATTGAAAAGACAAGAAACTAACCAACGCTACAAATTTCTCGCCAGACTACTTGACAAACGATCTAAACTCAACCTACATAACAAAAGATTCCTATATCTTCTGCTACTGCGACCTATTTGGTCATACGGCATCGAAGTATGGGGATCGAAAAAGCGTTCCAACTCACTACGCCTCCAGACATTACAGTCAAAAATACTACGAAAACTTCTTAACGCTCCGTTCTATGTAGCTAATATCACTATCCATAATGACCTCAAAATCCCTTTCATTAACGACCTTACTAAAACTCCGTTTTCTCAAATTTCATTCCTCTACAGCAGCTCATCCTAACCCTCTAATCGAACAACTATCTTCTTCCGCAATACCAGGCGATCCTCCAAGAAGATTGAAGAGAAGATGGCCTCGCGATCTACTGTCATCATAAGAGCAAACATATGTCCAAGATAATGGAGTGACACTGCTGGATGCCTTCTCCGCTCGTATATTTTCACGTAATATTTTTTTAATCATGTACCACATTTGCTTGTTGCAACAATCGTTGCAGCTGTAAATTCAATAAAAGATTTAGGTTTGTGGTAAGGCCGTACATTTGCAATTTTTAAGTTTTTTTTTTAAATCAATAATTGTAACATTATTATATAGGTGAAAGAAGTATCAGGGATATGATAATGATGATAATATTAATAAATAACGTTGTCGCTGCGATATCCCAGGCAATGAGAAACTAGCAGCAACCTGGCGAAACCGGGATACGACTTAACACCAACCGTCCGCTATTCAATTACTACCAGGCTATTTGCCAAGCTTTAATATAGTACTTAAGCAAAAAATCTTAATCTCTTTTGAAGTTCACTAGTTTTAAGCATAAAAAAAATCCAGATGCCAACCAGTTTAAATCCAGAAAGTTTGCGTACTAATGTTTAGGCACTGTCCAGTTAAGATTAACGATTGAAGATTTAGTGATACAATTTGAGTCATAACTAAATTTTGTCCAACAATGAATGGATACAGTGTAACTTTTAATTCGAGTGATAATTATATTAGATTTTCTTTAAGAAAGTTTGATTCGAGGTTTTGGACAGTTCTGGTATCCTTTTTCAGCAACTGTGAAACAGAGTACTGTTGTATTACCTGTAATCTTCTAACTTCCATAATACCACAAACTTCAGTTTCCAGTTTCAGAAGAAGAACCCAACAGGTAATTGAAACTTCGAACCAACTTTCTTTAACAAAATTGTGTTTAATGGCCTCAGTTAACCATTTTATTTCATTAATTTCATTTGATTTGATTTTTAAGATTTTATTTATCCATAAATTGTTCAAAAACTAATGTTAACAAGCCACTGTAGGGTGCTGAAAAAATAATCTTCAATTAAAACGGGGCCATTGGGTAGAAAAAGTTAAGAACCATTGCTCTAAGGTCTAACTTAGAGTAAACTTACATTTCTAAATGGTTGCAGAATATAGAAGCATTTCTTTTATAAACCTCGTTAGCTGATTAGAAATGGTTGGTTAGGATGAAAAAGAGAATGATGTATCATTCAATAAATAGAAATCAAACTAAAACAGACATTGAACTATGTCAGCTTATCACTAGTAGTAGACCATATACTATATCAATATATAAAATGTTCTCCCATATATATCAATACATATATATGCACGGGAATACAAACATTTGAAGACAACAAGCGCAAGGGGTTGCCAATAGCAGGTCAATGTGCTGCAAACTGAAACTAGCAGACACTTCTTGTGCTGCTATCCCAACCAGTGGTAATATTGCAGAACTTTTTGTGCTGCTATTTCCTCGGCTGTGTTGTAAACCACCCGTGGATTATCGCTTTAACCACTTGGCTCTGTCTGCCGTTCGTCTATTCCACCACCGCTATCGCTTTAATTCTATCTTTCTCTCTCATTCGCACATACTAAACCACAAATGAATAAAATTATGGCTTCTTTTTGTGATTGAGGAAGTAGAAATGGTGTTAATTTTATATGTGCCCATTTTAATGCGAATAAAACTTAACGACTAATCTTGTCGCACAAGAATTATTTCTATTTTAACTTTTTTATTTTTATTTTTTTCGAATTTATTTAGGTATTTAGCTGGAATGGGCGACCGTTCCAAATAATATGCTGAGGGTAATCAAAGACTCTGTGCAACCCTAGGACTCATCTTCTAGATCCCTAAGGAGAGAGGAGGTGGTAATAGCTCGTTTGCGAACTGGCCACACTGGGTTGACCCACGGTTACCTTATGGGTGGCAAACCTGATTCCTTTCTGCATTACATGCAACGTACAGTTAATAATGCAACATATTGTCGCGGATTGTCCTTCTAACCAACGTCAGAACAATATTCCCATCACTTGAAAAGGACGTCCTGGCTTCTCTGCTCTAAATAATGTAATTATATTTTTAAAAGATATTGGCGTATCAATCAAATTTTAGTTGGGGATTCATATTTTTGTTTTATTGATTTAATTGTTTAGGTACTTATGTATTTATTAAAACTGTTCGGTAGGGCATTTGTATAAGGGTTGATCGTCAAAAAGTGTACGAAAAAGCGTAACGTTGAATAACACCAAACATTGACAATTTTGTTCTCTTTTTCTATAAAAGACATTATTCCCAAATTTTCTGAATAATATTGTACAAATCCTCGTATACAATAGTGATTTTTTTTTTGCAACAGCGTAGATCAAATAGACTTCGAGAAAAACGTTGCCAAAAATGAGCAAAAAAGAGAATTTTCAGAAAATGTTCTTGTTACCTTTTTTGTAAACAACGTAGCGCCCAATACGCGCGAACCAATTTTCATGAATGAGGTGTCATTCGATTCGGAATTTCATGTAGATGTGTCTTTTGGAGGGTTTCGACGCTGTACATTGAATGGGAGAGGAGTTAGCCCCATGTATGTAAGGCCTCCTCCAAAATTATTTCATCCGGACTTAATAGCCAGACTTAATTCCATCCGACTAACAATAGTCTCTGTAATAGATTTATTTATTTTTTTATTTTGTAATTTACAATTTGTATAAATATATACAATAAGTAAATGGGATGTAAATCAGATGAACTGGTGCAGGTAGAGCAGGAGGAGAGAAGCTACCCAGCGGTAGCACTTGCTATATGAGAGAGGAGAATGTGAAGAGGAGAATATGAGGAGGAGAGAGGAGATATAGGAGAGTAATGGCGTTTAGGCCTTCAGATTACAAGGAAGTCGCAGGGCCACTGGCGATTCAGTCGGCGAGGAGTATTAGGGATGTCAGAGGAGGCGAGAGACAGGATTAGAGCTAGTAGAGAGAGCAGTGTGGAATTTTTGATATTGTAGTCTTGGCGAGTTGGTCTATGAAGGGAATGTTAAGGTCGTGGTGAAGAGTGAGGTTAGTCACGTAGAAAGGAGCGTTAGCTATTTGTCGGAGGAGTTTTGATTGAAATGTCTTGGACTGTCCGTAAGTCCACATAGGTTTGAGAATAGTGTTGTACATTAAACGTTTGAGTTCAATGGGCAATTTGGAGCGTCGTCCAAGTAGTCCTGTAAAGCAGTTTCGCACGTTTCGTCATTGCTTGTCTTTTAAGTGTAGTTTGTGGGTTTCACGAGAGTCTTTTGTCTATGTAGAGCCAAAGGTAGCGCACCAGATATATGCAAGGGAGAGGATTGCAGTTGAAGAGGATAGAGATTTTTTTAAAAATCCAAATCTTGTGGATCATCTTTAAGGTATTCACTATAGATTATTTGGGAGGTTGGATCTTTTAAAATGATAAAAAACTAAATAAAAATGGAATCACGAAAAGGGAAAAATAATAATAACAATAAAAATAGAGACAGAGAAAGAAGAGTAATTTTAATGCTGTAATATTTTCTGTGGTCGATACGAGCGCACAGGGATAGTGCGTACTTTATGTACATTATATTTTGGTTGAAACTGTAATAAACTTTACTGCCTTACAAGGGTTTTGATTTAAAGAGTTGTTCAGAAAATATTAGGAGACGATTGTATAATGGTAGTGGTACAGCGAGAAAGAGGAATAGTATGGTCCTGGAGGCAAGGGAGAGGGGTAACAAAAAAAAGGAAGAAAGAGAAGTTGAACTAGGATAGTAAGACAGTGGTTGGAGGCGGTTGTGTTGCAGAATTGGACTAGAGGAAGAAGGGTAGTCTGCTAGGATAGCATACTGGAGCGACCTGCATTCAGTAAGGGAGGCGCCTCTATGTCCGCGTGACCCTCTACTCTACAGCCAGTGGAAGAAGATATTTGTAGTGACTAGTACTCGCGCACATGTCGGCCGCCATTCTTTACCAACACTCAAACCGCTCTCGCTATTACTACAAAGAATAAGGAGGGTCCAGTCCGAAAAGTGTTCCACACAAAACCAAAACTAATGCTCAATATAAACACTAACAGAGATTATCTCCCCTCACTAAATATACAATAGTGCCATCTAGTTTCCCTCTAGTATCTCCTACTAATAGTGTACTATCCAACTCACTATTTCACCAGTTTTTATTTTTATTCAACACTAAAAAATTCCACTCACTAAAATCACAGTACGGATTGATTGGGGTGAACTGGGTTTCTCAACTCGTGGTCATTGATTTCTCTTCCAAGTTGTGTACACTTTCTCTTATAGCAGTAAGAAAAAGAACAGAAATCTGTATTGAATGACCACAAGTCATTCTCCCTGTATCTCTGATTTAAGGGGAATTTAGAAGGTAAAATAAAATTGAATCAAGAGGAGATGGTCAATTTATTAAATGGTACCAACTGGACAATACTTGCTAAATACCTAAATAAAGTTATAAAATACAGGAAGTTACTGGTTGAGCATTTCCAACAGAGGTTATAAAATTATAATTGAGATTATAAAATTCGAAAATATAATTTTTAATATTGAATGTACTTTATTTTTCATTTCAAATTGAAATGTATGAATATTTATTTCTGAAATAAATAAAATAATAAATACTGTAATTAGAGGCTAAACTTAAATAAATTATTTAAAATAATAAATTAGATTCAATAATAAATTAAACTTAAATTAGACAATCTCGACTGACGGAAAGTGCCCATTTTCTTGTACGCTTTTTAGGTATAAAGCTGAATGTGTTTTGAAAAATAAAAGCATTTATTTATTCATTCATATCTCTGATTTGTTTTTAATAATTTCGTATATATATATAAGGTCCATATGTCTACAAAAAATGATTATGAAGCTAAACCGAAATAAAATAGGCATATTTTTTCTCTATTTTGTGAAAAAATAGGCTACCCATTATTATTCCTTTATGGCAAGATATTTAGTTAAATGAATATTGCCTATCTCAAGTTAAATTAGTTACTTAATTACAATTCGTTCGAGGTAAGAATATATCTATCTACAATTAGTGATCAGTTTTTCACCACCAATTTAGAAGGCCGAAATCATGCCAAGTCAGTTTATTCTTTTCCATTATCTTATACCTTAACCAGTTAAGCGTGTTTGACGGAGCGTTCGACGTGTATACTCGTTGTGAAAAATATAAAATTGCCATTAACTATAAAAATTCGAAATTTTAATAAAATACAATAAGAATATTATTTGGTGGGATGTTTCCTTTATCTTACCAATAGAACTGCCAAGTACTTTATACGGAGGGGGATGGTGGAGCCAGACAAATGATAAGTAGTTGGTACATGTTTGGTCTCCGCATTATAGATTGGGGAATTACGTACACAAATAGAAGCTCTCAACCCTTGTGCAATGCCGTTTTTACCTTAGATAGAGGTTCATACTCGTACCTCACAGTACGAGCATGATTTCATTTTGCACAGAATTCAAAGTTCATTTCTTCCTTGTAAAAGCTCTTGCGTCTCTAGTTAACTAGAGCAATGCATACGTGAAGCGGTGCAAGATTTTTGAATGAGCACAGAATGCTCTGTAATCTCAAGCCCCAGAAATTGCAGAAAAAGTCGCTTGCAGTGAAATATATTATGACGTTGTAAACTTTTGGTTGTTTTGCCCTGCGTTCGTCGTGTATACACGTCATTGTCGTGATTTTAATTTCGCACACTGTGGGGGGTTTTTTAAAAAACTAAATTCCACGCTTCACTGGTTAAGCAGTATTCTTTTTTGGCCCTACAAGGGGGACAGATGCAGTTAGATTAAAACTAACTCACAATTAATTTAAATGCCATTATTGGTTACCATTTTATCGCCCACTGACTTTAGAATAATAATAATAATTTAAACAGATTTTTTGTAGTTTCAATTTAATCTTTTACATGAAAGATATTGATCACTTAAATATGTAGCAGGAAGTTTCCAATTTTTTTGGTAATTAAACGCAACTCTCCCAAAATTACCAAATATTAAACCTTCTTGTTTGTAACAGATGTAAATTTAATTTTTAGCCATTTTGTGTATGCTTGAGAACATCTAAAGCTTTTTATCATTTGATTTTTCTTAGAAAAATCACTCGGAGAACGACTTATTTCCCGATATTAAGAAAAATACTAGCTTTACTGCCTTGGCAATATTTTTAGTAGAAAGGGGATGAAAAAATACATAAAAATGACCTATCGCGTGCTCTTCTTTCTCTTTGATAACAAGTTAAAAAATTGAAATATGATTAATAAATACCAGATTTTGAAATGGTCTAGCACCTTTAATTTTGAAAATATCGAATTGCGGTTTCCGGTTTCTTTCATAACTTTTTATACTCTTTAAAACTGTGTATATGAAAAATGGAGGTCAACTGCAAACCCTTACTTTTGGACACGCGTGTGTCGCGTACGCAATTTCCTGAAGCAATTTCAGGAATCTAAAATCAAGTCGCATATTCTGAAACTAGAGGCGACGGGCAACAAATTTTTGCTCAGATTAACCGTTTAAGCATGAAATGCATTTGAGCCTTCTTAAAATGAACACCCTGTATATATATTTTTTTTTTGCTAAACCACCTCTCAAAACGAGGACTTTGTAGTTGCGTAAAATTATGTTACTGCGGAATCGCTAAATGGTTAGAAAGCTTAACTTAAAAAGGTTGGCCCTTACAACTAGACGTTAAGACCCGTCTGATAAAAAATAAATAAAAAATGATGCTCTGGCGAGACTGAAAAGTCGCCCATGTATCAACAGAATCATTTTATTACAGTGGTCATAGTTACTATTGAAGTTAATTATCTCTTAGTACAAAATTCTGATTTAACGAAATTTAATTACGTAAATTACGGTAAAAAAAAGACCCATAAGTGGCCCACTCCAGATTTTTTTAAAGCTCTTAACTGCAGCAAACTTTTTTCGATTTTTTTTTTTCAGAATCGATTCTTGCCAAGCAAATACCTGATAATGCCAATAGTAAGATTAACTATTATGAATGTTGGTACAGTTTAGAAAAGTTATTATTATATATAGCCGTAAAATTACTTTCATTTTATCAATTATAGAGCTTGCCAAAACTTACACTAGAAAAATAAATCATTATTTTGAGATAGAAACTACGAAAATCAATCATGGTTGAATATAAAAAAACTTACAAAATTAAGAAATCCAAATAGCCGAATTTTAAATCTGATTATTATAATTTTCTTGTTATCTTTAATAAAATTTAGAATTGAAGCATTTTGTTTTTTTTATTTTGTATTTTCAGCGGCGGTTATGATTCTTCTATTTTTCTGTTGTGTTTAAATCAGAGGGCTGGCCCCATTTTCCTTGGCCTCATTCTATAAACTAGACTTACTAAATGGAAACAAAGTACCACTTTTTGCAGTGCACACATTTTGGCAACTCTGCTCTAACCAAATAAATTATTTCTGCTAACCGTGGGAGTCAGTTGGCCAGCAGCTCAACGAATATATGGGACAAGTTCACCTGTTTTCTTCATTTTATTTCTTTCTTTTTTTCTTTTAAGCTTAAAGCAGTTTTCTTTTTATTTACATTTTCCGCTAGTAAATATTGATTTAATATTTAAATAAATAAATAACTAGCTGACATGAATACTAGCACGACTTCGGAATTTCTACTATTATTTGGCTACGTCATACATTTGGTTCCCTGCAATAAAACTATCCTCAAGACAACGAGACCCCATCTTCCGTAAAACTACCATAAAATCAATTTCTTGTGGAGAACATCAAACAAAACCGAGATCTTTATATTCTGAATGTTTGAAACAAAACAAAAATAATGATACGTTTTCACGCTTTTGGTAAAAGATTTTTGGTAAAACTACGAATTTAGGCAGATAATTGAATTCTTTTTTTTAAATATTATTTAAGTAATAATATCGTACAATTCAACGAAATTGTCCAAAAAGATCTACCCTCGAATCTCAACTGAAAAACTTTTTTTCAGTAAATTATTTCAAATAAAAGTTCAAACTGTTTTAGGTTAGTAGTGCGTCTAGTTTAAATCTGATGAAGTGGTTTTTAAGAAAGTTACCCCCTGCAACCCCCCAAAAAAGATATTCGCTATTTATTTTTGTTTTTTATTATTAATTATCCATTTATTTATTAGGTACCTTAAAATTTACAACAAGCAAGTGTTTACCTAAAATGAAATGGCATGAATGACGAAGAAGAAGATACTCTGGGTTACCGCTTCATGACGTTGATATTAGTGAAGATAATCACGAGGCCATTAGCGCTTCATTCGTCTTAGGGGAGTATTGAGTAAAGTTAGATCAGAGCTTTGGGATAAATAGGAGGAATTCTGGAATCTTTGATTAATTTAAACACAGAATTTTAGCTAAAAATTTCGTTCTAGTTAATACTAATACAGGTAGTAAGATTTGGTGAAAGGCAAAGGAGTGGGTAGCCAAATCTCACATATCCCTGATTGGATTAGAAAAGCGGGACGGGACCTGTACCCCACGGCATCGCAGTTACAAGAGATTGTGCCTTCCCCTATTTTAGAACTAGTAGAAGAAATCTGCCCTCCTAAAGAGAGTTGAGGACTTTTCCTTTTTGCGCTACTATCTCCTTTGGTCTCAAAGATCTAAAGGTTTCGAAGCGCAACCGCTCGATTACAACGCTTCGGCGGTACATATACTAAATTGGAACGATATCCCTGATAATTATCCTTAAGTAAACTTTTCTGAACTATTTCTTGGACATCGAGGAGGGGCTAGAAGGAGAGGGAGGCCCCCCGGGTGAGATGGCTCGACAATGATGAGCAGGATCTGAGAGATTTGGGCGTAAGAAGGTGGAGAAGAGCGACCCAAGAGAGGGTTGAATGGCACAACAATATTGAGGCGGCCAAGGTCCTTCATGGACTGTAGTGCCAAGCAAGAAGAAGAAGAAGAAGAAGAACTTTTCTGAAAAAATATTTTTAAAATTTTTCCGACCACTCGCGGCCTATGAACTTGGAAAATTTAATACAGGAGATTTCAATCCTTCCTCTTACAGGATGTAAAACAAAGAAAATCTGAAATGAAAAGTTAAACATTCTTCTTCCCTTTTTCCAAATCCAAATTTGAACAACCAAATTTTAAACTGCACATTAAACCAAGAGAACCTATCCCCTCTTTCATAGAAAAATTATCCACTTAAAAAAATATTGATAGTGTTTAAACTATTCACGTAGTTTGAAGAAGAAAATTGAAAGAATTTTCGAGAAAAAAAAATTCAGGACATTATCACTAATCCGCGATTTTTAGTTTTTGGGTTTTGGGTGGATACATACATACACGCAAACTCTTACTATAGGAGAGTAAGGGAGAGTAGAAAGTCAAGTAAGATAGAAGCTGCTGAAAATCTCAGAAACAATCTTTAAATAAGTTGTCCAGGTTACAATGAAGAATAGGAGAGCAATTGAAAGAGAAGACAAAAAGAAGACGGACACAAACAGTGAACTAATCTCTCTTTAACACCATTGATTGCGAGTGGATAGCGTAAGTTGGGTAGAAGAACTGGATGGACACTAAATGGGACATTATTGAGGCGAACACCCAGCCGGGGGTGATTCACAACTATTGTTACACTGGTTTTTAGAAACTATCGTATAATTCACTAGCTTCAAGGCGGAGGCGGCAGTCCTCACTAGAGAAACACGCCCCCGTTGGCGGTCACATGCTAGTTCTCACACTTCTCCGTCTAATAATTTTCTTTCTCTTTCTTTTTTTTTAACCCCAATTTCTCTTTCACGCTGCCCTTGTCAATGTTTGTTTATCACTGAGAATCTTCAAGTTCTTGTTCTTGTCCCTAATTTTGCTACTTTATTCTGCATAATGCTCATCATTTATAATCGGGTACCTCATTCATGAAAATCGGTTCACACGTTTAGTCGCTGCTGATGTTTAGAGAAAAAGCCAGTACTAGAAGAACAGCAACAATTTCTAAAAACTCCTTTTTTGCCCATTTTCAGCAACATTGTTCTCAAAATCTATTAAATTTAAGCTATTAAGGATTTACCTTGTTTTTTTCAAGAAAAATTGAAAACTTTATCTTTTAAAGGAAAAGAAAAAGAAAACTTGTTTCAAAGTTGGGTGTTTTTCAAACATTACGCTTTTTCGTGCACTTTTTGACGATCAACTATTATACAAGCCGATCAACTGGCCAGGAATGGAGCTAGTAATCCTTTCATTGGCCCGGAACCAGTCCTAGGGATCATCAAGGGTGCAGTTCGTGAGGTTCTCAGAGATTAGATCTGGAGAGAACATGAAAAGAACTGGGTGATGCTTCCTGGGGTCAAACACAGTAAGAGTGTTATGCCCTCGCTATGTAAACCAAGAACTAAAGAGACTCTGGACTTGAGCAGAAATCAGATTACTGTGGTTACAGGCCTATTCACAGGGCATGGTAGGCTTCAGGAAGTACCTGCACAAGCTAGGTCTTATTAGCTTGGAACCTTGTTGCAGATTATGTCAGGAAGAAGAGGAAACGGTCTCTCCTAATTGCGTTGCAATCGAGCGGCTGCACTATGATATCTTTGGAACTTTGAGGCCAAAGGAGATTTTAGCGCAGAAGGAACTGGTAGGGAAATGCCTCAACCTTTTGAGAAGGGGAGGTTTCATCTCAAGGACAAGGCGCAATAAGCCTCTTTGTGGCTGCGGTGCCGTGAGGCTTTGGGACCCGTCCCGCTTCTAATCTAATCTAACTATTATACGACTGTTCTAACGGACAGATTTAATCAGAAATACACCTGCACAAATATAAAAAGTGTCATATGAAGAAATATTTGTTTAAGGAAATGTCAGAAAATCTAATCAAATATTGCCGATCTTCGCAAACTTTCGACAGGTTCGCGTATTCAACCAACAAATGGAAGAAATTTCGCTTAACGCTTCTGGGTTAGGTTCAGGTAGTTCTGGATACCGCCGAACAATCAGCAACAGTGCAAAATCGTGAGATCGTGCAATTAAATCACCGACTGCTCCCAGTTGTTGACTGTTCCTACAAAGTCATTCCATGGTCTCCGTATTCAACATATTTCCGCGTATTAATTAGAGAGGTTTAGTAGAAGATACACATTGTAACATAGAAGCTCTTCTAACATATTTGGCAGGAAATGCATGAAGACATGATAAAGAAAACTTAAAAAAAATCTCCATTTGATTAAAAATATATTTTTTCCTAGTGCATATATAAGAAATATTAATATTTAATAAAGTTATTTTCTATTTTATCTATTATATATTTTTATTGCAGGTACCCGATTAAATGGTCAACGGCTGGTTGAGTTCGTACCACCGGGTGAAGGGCCGGAATTAAGGGTAAAATCGGCCGTACTGTGGGTACGACTGGAGCCACGTAGTCATAGCTCCATCCAGAGGAACGTCACGTTATGGGCGTTCCGTCTAACCACACATCATCTGCCCAACGCCACACACCTAAGTGGTAAGGTATGTTTGAATCACACCAATCTTTTACTTACACACTCGTCTTCTCTTTCCATTCATATAACTTTATTTCTTTACTAACTTTGTCTATTTAGTACCATTCACCATTTTTTTCTATGCCATTTTCTTAATTTTTTTTTTTTGTTTTTTCTTTATCTTTCGCACTAATATTAACAATCTTCTTTTAATTCTATAAGTTGCTTTTTTATTTGCTAAAATTTATTCCGTTAGAAATTATAAGGGTGTTCGTACTTCAGTAAAAATTTATTCGATCAAAGCAAATGTAGCTGATTTTACCCGCCATAGCACGCATGTTTACTGTGTCCCTTAGTTGTTTCGGACATTCAACCATTATCAGAGGATAACTGATCAGTTCGGAGTAGAGGATTCAACTCACTCTATGTTTCTGTCTTAAACTATACTTGCTGACTGAGCAAGGGAGGTTACTTAAAGTGTTTGACTGTTTATTAACATTTTAAATAACGAACAACGCTTAACCACTTAACCCGCTAACAAGTTTATTATGGAAACATAGTCGAAGTTGAATCCTCTACACCAAACTGATTAAAGTACCAACTACTGATGAATAAAAGTCGAAATCGAGATACAATAAGAAAAAAGATGTTCAAACTAGATTGTAAAAACCTTTAAGTCAAATTCCTTTACACGACGAATCTATTGCAGCCGTACACAGGAAAGATACATCCAAAGAGGTTAAAACTGACAATCCCAGAGTTTTTTTGTTTTTTAATAGAGTCCTAAGAAAGCACTTCGCTCTTCTGAAATTTAAATACTTTAAAGTGAGTGGTGACTTGAAGGAATAGCCGATATTTCACTACTGCTTTATTCATGTCTAACTGGTTTTAGTGACCGTAAAAATATTATATTAAGGATTCAAATTGGCGAGGAATCGGCCAAATAAAAAACAACAACTCGTCCTATTTGCCAACATTTCAACAAATATATTGCCTTCTTCAGGGCCTGGATATTACAAATGAAACAATACAAACAATTTAGAGAATTTAAACACAGTAATACAGAAAATAATAATAACAATAAATAAATAAAATACAATAAATTCTTTATAATTATTGAAACTTAAGTGGCTATACGGGTAGTAATGATGGACACGAGTATGTACCTAAAAGACAAAGGAAAAAATCTCAAAAGATCTGGGTAAACCCCAGATTTTTTTTTTTTAAGACAAAAGGACTCTTTTTTTAAGACAAAAGGACTCTTTTTTTAAGGCTAAAGGACTCTTTAAAATTTCTGTACACTTAACATAAATTTTTAAAAAGTTTTCTTTTTAAAATAATTTTTTGTTTTTTTTTAATTTTTAAATACTGAGGACAGTGACGGTTAATTGGAATGGACGGATAAAAGGGTGACGGATAACCGAGACTCCACTGTATATACAAATATAACGGGACTTAGAAGGGAATTTTGGTAACGACTATAAAGAGACGGGACAGATACAATGAAATAATTACAATGTTTAGTTTAACAAAAGAGTAAAATAGATGTTACGTTGTTATTAATGTTTTTATATTAAAAGAAATTGTTTAATCGTAATATCCAGGCCCTGAAGATGGCAATATATTTGTCGAAACGTTGGCAAAAAAGACGAGTTGTTGTTTTTTATTTGGACCGATTCCTCGCCAATTTGAAGCCTCAATATCTAACAATTAACTGCAACAGTATTATAGCATAGCCGGTATTTACAATGCCTCTACTGCTGCATAACGTTAATTTCAGTCCACCTCCCAACCAATTTTAAAAGCTTAACAACATTTAAGTTGGTATTTAACTATAAAAGCGCTTTAATTTTTTTAGTAACAAGAAAATGGCAGTAAAAGTTAAACATAATTTCCTAACTTTGTAAACTAAGGGAGCAGAGTAAAGGGGGAAAAAAGGCTAAAGATGATGTCCTGTCAAGGGGGGTGATACCATGGTGAGGGGTTGGAAGAAACTAAGGGAGATCCAGCGTAGGCTCAAAGAGCTGAGAGGAATTACAACTTTTTCTTGTAGGAAAAACGTCATAATATCTTTTATCAGGATATCCGGTTTTAGGGAACTAGCTTCCCTCCCATATCTCAATAGCTAGCAGCACACGCTTTACAAACATAATAGCTCTTGTTTAACTAAATATAAAGAAATCACGCTACATTACAAGCTTATTTCAGTAATATATGAAGAGTTTTACTTATTTTCTGAAATTAGTTTAACATTAACTTTTATTTCGTGATTTTTAGTTATAATACTATGGTGGGTTATCTATCCAATTGTTCTTCCAAACTAATTAATAAAACTTAATAGTTTGAAACAAACTTGCGGCCACGTTAAATGAAAATAATTCTTTTTTGAAGTAACTATATTAGATTAAAGGGACGGCTCTAAGCCATCTTAGGATGTCGTCGACCTCATTCCAAATCTAATCAAAGGAAACTTTGACTTTGCTATGTGCAATGGTTTTACTCATCTATATTTTGTTCGTATTATCTTCTTAGTTTTGATTACGCAAAAAGGTCTTACTTTGCAAATTAACGATTGCCCTGAGTCTAGTTATTGAGATCATTTTCTACCCCCTCTTTACAAACTGTAAAAACATAACTACACATTTTTGAAAAGTAGTAAAAAATCACCATCGCTGAGGAGCATTGTCAAGTAATCAAAGTAATATTTCTGGAATGATTTAAACGCCTTATAGAACATGAGTATGTTTCTGCTAATGTTAATTTGTTGGTAAAATAACCGAAATTATGTAATTATATTTAAAGTAATGTTTAACGAAATGAAATAATTATTGTAAAATAAATTAAAAAGAATATTAAGAGGATTATTAGTATTTCGTGTCCAACACCAGCCGATTGTATCAGAGTGAACCGAATCTATTACAATGAAAACGCTATTCCACCTAATTTCACAATCCTTCGACCAAAATGTTGAATGAGTTAAGAGATCCAAGTTCCCCTCTCTAATCCTCCCTAGATCTCCCAACAACAGATTATCCACCTTTTTCAAACAATTGGATATCTTTCTTGATACCACTCAAGGGCAAAGCAAAAAACGGATTCGTTGAATTTTTTTTAATCTTCTGGACTAAATTTTTACTGTGTAAATAAATAGACTAGTTTCTGGTTGGTTATAATTTATCTCCTTAACAAAAACTTACAGTTTAAAAAGTTAAGTATAAGGGTTGATTAAACGCCAAAAGGTACACAAATCAGCAGTACCCAACATTTCATTAATACTTCATTGATATAATTTAAGTAATTTTACTGCATTAACTTTTCCTTCACATTTTTTAGAATTTATTAGATGTCACTGACCCTTATGCTGGCCAGTTCATTCATAATATTATTTTGTTACAATTATGATAAAATGTATATTATATCTTCGTAATTAAATAGGTACTTTATTTTAACTCTATTCCAAATTATTCTTCTGATTTATCTTTAATATGCCCTTTGTTCTGAGTAGTCACATATACATGCATGTTAAAGTAGAAAAAGACTAAGTTAGAGTCGGCTACTGTTTAAATTTGAATCACGGAGGATTTAAAACAATATTTCAGTCTTGAATTCGTCTTACCGAAATATTCGTGAGTACAAATAACATACAGTTAATAACAAGTAGATTATTCAACAATATTTACTCATTTCTCAATTGTAATTTAATTTAGTCCCCCGAATTTTACTTATGGTAAAATACTGGAATAATTAGCTGTCCTAAAAATATGCATATCTTTATTTTATATTACATATATACAACAATGTGGGAAGAACACCTAGATTGAGAATGTAATTGAAGAAAACCATATTAAAGTAAATAAAGAGTAAATATTTTGTAGACGAAAATGGCCAGCATAAGGGTCAGTGACATCTAATAAATTCTAAAAAATGTGAAGGAAAAGTTAATGCAGTAAAATTACTTAAATTATATCAATGAAGTATTAATGAAATGTTGGGTACTGCTGATTTGTGTACCTTTTGGCGTTTAATCAACCCTTATACTTAACTTTTTAAACTGTAAGTTTTTGTTAAGGAGATTTTTGTACCTTTTGGATAGATTTTCATTTTTGTCTATTTTGCTAAGTTACATATCTGCTTTACTGTTTTTTTAAAATTTGGAATAAGCAATTCTATCATTATAACCTGATAAGGTGTTAAGTAGGAACCGTAACTACCACTGGAGAGATCTTTTTAAAGAATGATTATAGTTGCGGTCCCCAAACCATCCTCAATAACAATTTTTTTGAGAAAGCCTTTTTATATAAAATAGGAAGGTATTTGTACGTAAAAAGCAAATTTAAACTGCGATTTCAGACCTTCCTTTTAAGAGAAGTAAGAAAAATAAACGGGCGATTACAGTACTTCTCCATAAAAGGCAAAGAGGCAAAGATTTTTAATCGAACGACAATTCATTAATGTAAATAGGTTCACCCATTGATAATTTTAACGATTGCAGTACTTCCTCTTAGTAGGTGTAAGAGCATGATGGCACTTCACAGCCATATAGAGGAGCTTTAATCACTTCTTCGTGCTAAATTTTATCAAAATCGGACAAAGCGTTATAGAAATATTGGTAATAATAGTTTTAGAAACGGCCTTACTTGGGTGGGGCAAACTCCCCTCCATATGAGGCATAGCGACGAGACTTTTAAAGTGCAAATCTATACAAAATTTCGATTCGAATGACACTTCATTCATGAAAATCAGTTCACTTGTCGATAATTTGAAACGATTGCTATACTTCCCCTTAACTAGTGTAAGAGCAGATTGCCGCTTTAATGTTACGTAGGGGAGCCCTAACTCTATCATCCTACCAAATTTTATCAAAATCGGGCTAAGATTTACAGAGTAATTAGTAATAATAATTTTGAAGGGGGCCTTACATAAAGGAGGCTAACTCCTCTCCCATTCGGTGTACAGCGTCGAGACCCCCAAAAGGCACATCTACATAAAATTCCGAATCGAATGTCACCTCATTCATGAAAATCGGTTCTCGCGTTTAGGCGCTACGTAGTTTACAAAAAAGGTAACAACAACAACAACAACAACAACAACAACAACAACAACAAGAAGAAGAAGAACAACAACAATTTCTGAAAATGCCGTTTTTGCTCATTTTCGGCAACTTTTTTCTCAAAATCTATTAGGTCTGGGGGGTTGCAAAAAAATTACAGTTATAAAGGAGGGTTTGCCCTATATTTTAAAGAAAATTTGGGAATTTTATCTTTTATAGAAAAAGAGAAAAAAATTGTCAAAGTTGGGTGTTTTTCAACGTTACGCTTTTTCGTGCAGTTTTTGACGATCAACCCTTATACAACTGTCCTACCGGACAGTTTTAATCCTTGTTGCTTATTTCAATTAAATGAAAAAGCAGTAGTTGGGTTACGCAACTTTAAAATGTACATCTTCATATTTTAATGTAGAGGCATTTTTACTAAAGTTAAGTTGTTAAAAATGTGTCGGCAACAGTTGTAATAATTTAACTGTTTAACTCTGAGTCTTTAACTTCAGATTTTTTAAATTGTATTAATTATTAGAGAGAGTTTTATTAATTATTCTCGAATAAAATTTGGTCAAAATTCTTTCGTATTAATTACATAATGGAATTTTTTGTAAGTATAATTTTTTTTAAAAAATTGTAGCCAGCCAGATAAGTTAGATTTAGCAGCTCCTCTAGTGCAAGAATCCTTAGTCAAAATTGTGTGCAGCAACAAATAGAGAAAATGATATGAATTTGAGAAATATAGCCCCGAGTATAACAAGAGAAATAGGAAGTTTTCTCTTTATTTTTCCCGCTATATTGGCAATAAGCCAAGTGGGGATACATATTTTTTTCCCCTTCCCATCTAAAACAGCGCGATACATTCATAGCACAGCGAACAGAGGCTATTTCGCCTCACTCATATAATAACTTTAACCAAAACTAAAAGAAATAAATATATGTTTTAAACTGCAGTCTGCAATGCATACAGTGTTTTATTTACTATAATTTAACAATATTGAAATTGTTCCATCTTTTAACTTGCTCAAAACCCGTCTGGAGCCCCTAGCTTTTTAAGTGGAAAATTAAAAGTGAATATAGTTAAAGGGAAATATTTAGGGTATTCTTTTTCAAATCTCTTGTTCCCTTAACCTTTGTTTTAATAATTGTTGTAGTCGCCTATTTTTTCAGGCAGGGCTTAACGTTCTTTAACCGATTAGGAGAGGGGATGGAAGTTCATACTTTACTATAAACCAATTTTTTCTAACAAATAAAAAGTAGTCATAAGCAGGATTCGTACTAGAGGTCTCCCACTTACAAAGCCACGCTTCATAACCACTATAAATCCAATATCCGCCCCATATTTATTATAACTGTAAATTGCAAATACTTTTTCTCTTATATACAAGAATGTTAGGACTGTTTAAATGGCGAAGATTGGGATGCGTTATACTCGTATTAGTACGTAAGAGACTGGCAATGCATTATGGAAGTGGTTTAATTACTGTTCATTATTTTTGGGGACTGATATATAGTTTCTATAGGATGAAAAAATAATTGCCATTTCAGTCGAGTAAAATTTATTATGCCAAGCTTTCGACCTAAGGACTAGGTCATCTTCAGGGCCAATTGACAAAGTAATATTTTACATCATTAAAGGGTTGGTGTGTCTTCTGTCTTCGTCTGTTTATGGACTAAAGATTGCCTAGTCACTAGGTCGAAAGCACGGCATAATTTTTTTTGTCTTCTTCTTCTTTTTAATGATTTAAGGCTCGTCAACATCTGAGGTTATTGGCGCCCAAAGCTTTATTCAGTGCACTACCGGCCTCCGGACAGTGTTCTCTCGTTACAGACAACACTTTTGGACAGCGAGCTGTAAGAAGCTCCTAGGAAGAGAAAATCTAAGGTACCAGCAGTTGGATTCTAACCCGGGACCTCCGCGTTGGAATCCAATACGCTAACCGCATAGCTAATCCTTTCCCTGCTCGGCATAATAAAAAAATACAAAATATCACTGTTATTTTTTTCATCCTATTGAAAGAATTTCATTTTAATGGGGGAAAAAAAAAAAAGAGCTTGTTATTTTATTTTCGTTGACAAACTCGGCAGACGCTATTATTAAAACTGTCCGGTAGGACAGTTGTATAAGGGTTGATCATCAAAAACTGTAGGAAAAAGCGTAACGTTGAAAAACACCCAACTTTGATATACCATTGCTCTGATGTATTGAGTTTATTTTGTTAAAAAAAATATATATATATATTTGTATTGTATGATTTTAGGTTAATAAACATCTTTATCTATCCATCTAATTTTTTTTTTTAATCTCAGAGGTAATCGTATCAAAAATGCTGTGATTTTTCGTTTTTGAACCATGGTGAATAACGTACGAGTTTCAGATCGATAGACACAGAACAGATCAATTGCTAACACCTTTTTTTTCGGGGCCAAGGAGATTTTAAAATGTTCGATTGATTTTCCGATCAATCGAACGCAAAATCGAATAAGCTCTGTTTGCAAATTTGCACCTTTGTTTAAAATAATTTGTTTAAACTCGAAACAGACAAGAATTTTATTAAAAAAAAAAAAAATTGCTATTTTGTGTGTCAACCATTTCATATTTATTTCTCATTATATTAATTCATTTAATTTTGTTAATACAGAAATATATTATTATATGATAATTATATCAGTTTAGAATAAATGTTGGCCCAAAGTATTTCTAAGCGTGCCACATTAATGGGCCAGTGTAATGACCCTAACAGCCCTTGAACCTTTGCGTGGGTCACAAGAATAAACTGATAAAAACTTCTTCCTTTTTTTCCCCTATTTTACTTTTTGCACAATCAGCAGTTTCCTGTACGCACCCAAAAATAAAGGTCGTCCGTACGTTTAAATTGCTTTCGCTTTTTTTTTTTTTTTTTGCAAACATAATAAACTGCAAGATAAAAATGCAATCGTCCATTAACTTAAAAGATTATTTTGTGAAAAATATGTAAACAAACGAGGGAAGAGAAATAGTAATAAATAGGCAGAAAGATAAGCGAGCGATTTGGATTTAGTTGGAGCAAGATTTAGTTAATTTAAAGCGAACACTGAAGACTTTTCTAGCCAATCACACGATTATATTTTTTCGAAATTGGCTCTTTCGGTTTTCTCTACAAAACAAAAGAAAAACAATTTTCCAGGCGGGCTTTAACCACTGGTATAAATTTATCTGTATTTCACACATATGTTTGCACACATAAATAATTACAATATCTAAGGGCTTGGCCAATAAGTTCGTTCGATTTTTATGTTGGTACAGATTCATTCCGATTTTCCTTTTTTATTCTCGGCGCAAGCGCAGAACTCGATTGTTCATTTGAAAGATTATGTTAAGCTTAACCTTTCTATGGATTTCGGTTTAATAAACATTACTATTGCGCTTGCTGCGTAGCTGTAAAGATGGAAGAAAATAAAGTGCATTTTCGTCATATTCTGCTCTATTATTTTAAAAAGGGCAAACGAGCTGCAGAGGCTCATAAAAAGATATGTTGTGTATAGGGTTATGATGCCTTAACAGAACGCGTGTACCAAAAGTGGTTAGCCAAATTCCGTTCTGGAGATTTTGACATCAATGATGCGCCCCGCTCCGAGATTAATTCAGATGATGTCAAGAGCGTAATCGATAAAGATCCATGCGAATCGGTGAGAGAGATAGCAATAGCACTTAACATATCCTGTACTAGCTCCAAAAATCATTTGCGCCGCCTGGGATACGTTTCTCGGCTCAATGTTTGGGTACAGCAAGAATTAACCGAGGCCAACTTAGCCACTCGCTTATCCATTTGCGATTCGCCGCGGAAACGTCAAGAAAACGACCCATTTTTAAAGCGGATAGTAACGGGAGATGAAAAATGGATCGTCCACGATAATGTAGTGCGTAAAAGATCATGGAAACACTGCAGTGAGCCGCCGCAAACAAGCTCGAAGGAGGGATTGTATCCGAAGAAGATTATGCTCTCTTGATGGTGGGATTATAAATGTATCATCTATTACTAGCTGTTACCGTCAGGCAAAACAATTGATTCAAACCGCATACTGCTTGCAGTTAACCAAATTGGACCATGCAATCCGCAGAAAATGCCCAGAATTGGCAAATCTCAAAGGTGTCGTCTCCCACCACGACAACGCCAGACCGCATACGTCATTGACCACTCGGAATAAACTGATGGGATGTTTTGCCTCATCCTCCGTATTCACCGAACCTGGCCACCTTCTGATTATCATTTATTCTGATAGTTGCAGAACTCCATGAACGGAAAAACTTTCAATAACGAGAAGACCGTCAAAAAACATTTGGATTGGTTTTTCGACGATAAGCCACAGACGTTCTACGAACGTGGTATAATGAAGTTGGTGGAAAGATGGCAAGAAGTTATCAATAAGAATGATCAATATATAATTGATTAAAATTTATTCTGTGTATCAAAAAAATAGTTATTTATTCCACCCTCAAAAACCGAACGAACTTATTTGCCAACCCATTATTTTAATTATTTTCGAGGTCAATTATTGTGCCTTAGGGCAGATCTAGGAAATGGTGGGGTAGTCTTCTCCCTTAAAGTACCAAATTAACATACTTCACTCTTGGTAACAATTAAACTTGCTTCCAAAATTTTTACCACGAAGAAAGAAACTTGCGAATCGCCCGCTAAATTTTGTTTTTTTTAAATCAAATCTCGTACTATCTATTCATCCATATTAAAATTATAAATTCTATATTTATGCTTCAGGAGTTCAGCACTTACACAGAGGTGATCAGCTCGTTACGCGTCTCATCGACGGGATGGGCTAAGCTAGATATCAGGTCGACGGTGGTCGACTGGTATTCACGTAGGAGCAGTAGCCGTTTGCGTGTACTAATAGATTGTTCAGGCTGCTCCAGGTATTTGGCACCAGCCTTGTTCCAGTCAGGTGCAGCGAACCGGCCGTTCCTAGTAGTTAGAACAGAGCCGGCCTTAGCCAGAAGAGTTAGAAGAAGAGCGCTGGATTGTACAGGCGCGACAAGAGGCCAGTGTTGTAAACAAAGGTAATTAACCAAAAAAGTATTCTTGCTAAAAAAAAAAGTTTAATTACACAGAGTGATCTATTTAAAACGCTCCAATCGCTAATAACTTTTTAGGAAAGCGGAATTTCGAAAAAACTCATGATGTAAATTATATGTTTTTTTTTCTAGTTTTCAAATTTTCCACCTCCAATGCTGTATCTTTATTTTTGGCGAAGTTACGGTCAAAAACCCGATTAGGGTTTCATAAGGACCACTGGTTTTGACAATGGTTACAAAAACTACATAAACAACTGTGAAAAATGTCGTTAATCCCGTTTCGATATCCCTAATATTAGTTGAGATATTTGAGATCAAAGTAACAATTTTCTCTATTCGTGATCGGTTTTCGATATTAATTTTCCACCAGAAATACACGTTTTGGGAGGTCCTCTGACTGCAAAAATTGTTATTTAATAAAGTGTAGTTATACGCGGCATTCGAACTGGGGACCTCCTACTTACAAAAGCCACGCTTTTGATCACTAGACCAACATCCGCCACTCCCTGGCACCGTAATCATAGGACAAGAAGTCTTGCATACGGGATACATTATCATGATGTTATGGTTGCTTTCATTTGATGATAAAACAAATTTATTCTGACTCACCCATAACCATTACATTACAATACATTTTTTAAAATCTTCAATTCTTATTATTTTTGTTCTTTGAGTCTCAAATAACATTTTTCGCAGTCAGAGGACCTCCCAAAACGTGTATTTCTGGTGGAAAATTAATATCGAAAACCGTTCACGAATAGATAAAATTGTAACTTTGATCTTAAATATCTCGACCAATATTAGTGATATCGAAACGGGGTTAACGTCATTTATCACAGTTTTTTATGTAGTTTTCATAATCATTGTCAAAACCAGTGGTCCTTATGAAACCCCAATCGGGTTTTTGACAGTAAATCCGCAAAACATGAAGATACAGCATCGGAGGTGGAAAATTTGAAAACAAAACCAAAAAAACATATAGTTTACTTCGTGGGTTTTTCGAAATTCCGCTTTCCTAAAAAGTTATTAGCGATTGGTGCGTTTTAAATGGATCATCCTGTATAATATGGGCGTTAAATTTTAAAATATCTCAATTAAAAAAGGTTCGAAAGTAAATCTTGATTTTTAAAACCAGAGTAGCCAACTTTTGCAGGTTAAGATCGTTTGGAGACGTAAGTAAAATACTTAGTTTTGCACTTTTAGACTAAAAACCCACTTTTTACCTTTGCGATAAACGCATTTTTCCCGTCCTACGATGTCCACGCCAACTGCTGCGAAGAGTTAAAAACTGTTCATTAGATTAGATTCTAGCAGGGGGCCTTGCCTTAAAGGCCTACACCACCGCGACCCATACGGATCTATTGTGGCTTCCACCACTCTAGAACTCGCCCTTCAGACCCAGTCTGTTTAATCAGACTCTTAATTCTGGAGACCAGCACCTGGGTTAAGCTCTCAGACCTTGGTTTTTACCTCCCCGAGAAGTAACATTCTTAGCCTGACAAGCCTCTAATTATATCGTAATCCGGCGATCTGGATTCCCAACTATCCTACAGCCAGTTCCAAATCTAAAGCAAGATCCGTTCTTCAAGTCCATTTCTAAAATGGTAGCTTAGGACAATTGACTGGACGCGCACTAAGTTAACAATGGTACTACGTAAATATTTGCAGTTTAATTGGACAGTAAGCAGATTAATTGTGATGACATTCTCGAATTTTAGCCAGTAAATACGGTTATCCCTGTAAATTCGTTTGCTTTGATTTATAGTATTTTGCCTCCTTATTTATGGGATGTTCATTGTACGTGGTGAATTGTTTGCTTTCTATCTAGAAGTCTTAAATTTTCATAATATCTCAATATATTTTATTTTTTATGTGATTGACAGGTTTTATGTTAGTTTCAAAAAACTAGGATGGGATGACTGGGTGATAGCACCATCTGGTTACTATGCCAACTATTGCCGTGGGGATTGTTCTGGTCACCGGACGCCAGACACCTTCCTCAACCATTATACACATGTTATAGAGGAAGTACGAAAGATGGACCGTTTGGCTGGACTCCAGCCATGTTGTGCTCCAATCAAGTTTTCTTCTACTTCGCTCATTTATTATGGACCGGACATGACCATTATCAAGAGGGACCTGCCAAAAATGGTCGTAGAAGAATGCGGATGCCCTTAAATTTTGTGTTCTATTTCACTTTCTTTGTGTTTTAGTTTTGTCTTTCTAGTAGGGGAAAATATATATGTATTTAAGAAAATGAAGAGAGAAGATATAAGAAGGAGTAATGGAAGTGAAGAAACTTAAACAAAATTATATATATATAATATAAAGACTTTTTTAAATTGTGTACAAAGCACCAAATAATAACAGCGTGTCTGTCCTATTTGTAAATACCATCAGTTAGTGAGGAGTTACAGTGCGACTGAGATAAGCGAGCAGCGACGTACTGCAATGGGAATTAAATAAAATATAGTAATAATAAAGTGATATAACGTGGATAAACTAAATGTTCAGACCCATGTGAAGTGCAGTGTGAAACTATTAAATAAAGAATTATGATTAATTATAAAATCCCTTATAAATCCTCCGAAATAATCCCTTTTTAGCCCATTTTCCCGACAGAAAGAAGAAATTCTTCCTTACTTCCTTACCAATTTCCTTCCTTATGAAATATCTATAGTTTTAATTAAAATACATATAATACATAAATATATATATTTCTTTTAGTAGTTTACACAGAACTATTTGTAGTATTAAAGAAAAAGAAATGCATTCCTTTTATCGAAGAAAAAAAAACCATTATATTAAATATTATACATAATGTTTATAATTAATTCTGTTGGTTTTAATTTTCTTTGTTTAATAAATCAAAATTGTGCTTTGACACTTTAAAAAATTACAAGAAAAATATTAATAAATAAAAATGGACTTTTAATCCTATAAAAATTATAAATAAATTATAAATATAATTAATAAATTTGTAAATATATTAGAGGATCGTTGCAGTTATAGTCATATTCTCAAAAAAATAAAAATTAAAAAAAAAAATTAAAAAAATATTTGCCAAAAAAAAAGAATAAAAAAAGATAATTATAAAAAAATCGTCAGATCTTTTTTAAATTGTATTTTTTTGTATTTTTATTATTATTATTTTTTGTAACGAATTTGTTTTATATGATTTGTTTATATACGTATATATTATATATATTTCTTTAGAGTTTATTTATTTGTTAATAAAGAGAAACTGCTATGTGGAATTATGCCATTCAACAGTATTTAAATATCTTTTTGTTATAACTAAATAACTAAAATATTTTTGTGCCAGCTCAGTAAAAGTTGCGCTTCGATTAAATAGAAATTAACAACAATGCATGCGCCTGAGAAGTTCTTTAAAATCTAAGTAAAGGCCTACGTACATGTGATTATTACACCAAATTTGCAAAAAATAAATAAATGCGAGAAAAAACTCTCGCGATTAAATATTTTCTTAAAATTATATATATATTATTTTTTAAATTGAAAAGTATTTTTGGGTATTTCAACGTGTTGATGAAAACGCTTCCTTCTAAAAATCCCACTGAAATATCAAATAATCCCTGAGAAAAAGTATCAAATCATAGAGATAGATGAAGCGCTATGGCAACTGATTAGAAAATTAGATAAAACTACTCCATTGACGTATTTCCAATGGGGTGTAGTATTTCCAACTAAGATGTTTAACCATTACGAACTCTTTGTTTATTGTATCCCTGACCGCTTACGGATTTTTATTCATCTTCAGAGGTACATAATCAGTTTTGGTGGTTGAGACTTGCTAAGTCAGTAAGTATAGCGTTGAGTCTGAAGCATAAAATGAGGTCTAAATTCTCGGCCCCATCGTGCTGGCTACATAGTTTTATATTTTTTAAATAAAATCAGGGATATTATCCAAATATTTATTTATACAAATTTGTAACTTTGATCAATACAAAAAATTCCTGATAAATATTATATAGGTGATAAAATGGTTTCTTAAAGATACTCAACCCTCCTTAAACCAGACGTACCCAAAACATAAAGATTCTGGAGTAAAAAATCTTTTTAATAAACGTTATAGCAGTTACGTATACTAATAAGTATGCAATGTTTAAACAAAAATTATGGTAGCCATTTCTAGAAAATTCAAAAAAATCTAAAATTTATTCAGTTAAGTTCCACTTCCGGTATCTTTATTTGTTCTTTATTTAATTACAGCGTTTTTTCGTAGTAACTAAACAAAATTACCCGCAATAAAACAACCCGCAATTTTCTGTTGTTTTTTTTGTTTTTTTTTAAATTTATTTATTCCGATAGTTAACAGACGGAAACAGGCGCGTACTCGAATATACATACATGCGTACAGCCATTTTTTGTTCAGGACACATCAAAAATTGTATTTCCGGAAAAAAAATCTTTTTTTTTTTTTTTTAAATAAATATTTGGTTCTAAACTCAATATGAAATAAGTAAAACATAATTTAAAAGAACAAAATTCTGTAAAATTTGAATGGTTGCGTATAATTTCTGAATAGCAGTTTCTACAAAGTGAGACGAAGTGTTTATTAGGTTGTATTGTAGTTATCAGGGTTTTAACATAATACATTCCATTTTACGGGTTTTTCTTTATGTCAAATGACCGCCCAATATATATTCTTTTTTTAACGATTTTATTGTCATCAATATAATATTTATTTCATTATTATTATTATTTTTTCTTAAATTTTTATAATAGAAAACTATGAATAAATGAATTAATTGACTAATAATAATAATAACAATAGAAAAAGAAATGACATACGATGACTTTGATAGTTTTAATATTATATAAATGTTTTCAGCATAAATGTCCGAAGCGTTGTAAATATTTAAAACGAATGCGATTCATTTATAGCTTAACAATTTTTTGAAATAATTGTAATTTGATCGGCGCGAATTTCCAAAAAAAAAAAGAAGGTCCGCTCTTAATGTATTTCCTTCTATAATCTCCAACAGTATTTTTACTTTCCAAAATACTCCACAAAATGGCAGGAAATTAGCTACCCCTTCCAACATATTCTTAAAAACATTTTTTTAAGAAGCAGAGAAAAGAAAAAAAAAATCTTAGAGAAAAATCTAATTCCCATCGATGAATTTCCATTAATTTCACCATAAAATGGAAAATTTAAGAAACAACTAATTTAATATGTTAATAGGATTAATGATTTTGGGACGATTTACAATGCACAGAAGTATAGGACATGTCCTGTTGAGCCGATAAAGACTCTATAGTCGCTTTTAATCGCTAAGAAATCCTTGGAAACACTTGTTGAGCATAGTAATATTTTGATTGGAGGATAGAGTAATTTCAAAAAAAAGAAAAAAAATGAAAGAGTTTCTATTTTAGAGAAAATTAAAATAAATGGCTGACTTTGAATTTGCGATATTTTGCCGACAAGTGAAATAACGGAAGTAAATCGCCCTTCCCCTAATACTTCCCAAATCCCAGCGGGGGGGGGGGAATAATCTTGAAACTTTTACCAATATTGTAAAGTGAATAAATAAATTAAGAAAATAAAATTTCCCTTTGTGTTGTGATACAAAAAATAAATATAATATATATTATGCACATTTAAGAATAGTTAGCTTTTTACAGGTTGAGTTCTGTAATTGAAAATAAAATAATTATAATTAATAAAATTAATTAATTAATTAAAATAATAATATTAAATTTAGAATTATAACTGTGATCGTTTCTCTTGTGAATTGGAGCGAGATGAATAGGCGTGAAGTAATTCTTGTTATCAAATCATTAAGGAAATAAATATATAAATAAAAATTATGAGCAAAATAATAATAATGAATAATAATTTAGGTAAAAAAAAGAAAAAAGAAAAATTTAATGAAAAAGGAAAATTTATAAGAAGAAAGTAATTGTGATGAAAATAAATGAAACACTGCCTACTTCGACAGATAATATATATTTGGAGGGAGTTGTATATATTTCTTCAAGAGGTCCAAGTAGTCGAAGCTCGCGATGAACACACGCAGCACGCATATTTAAAAATGAAATTTAAAAAAAAAGAAAAGAGATTAATAAATTTTAAATTCAAATTAACAAAGTTTATGGTTTGCCCAAATAAAGTAATAATTAAAATAATAACACTTTGTAAATGGGTTTCCAAAATACAAGTTTGTACACTCCAGCCTTTTCTAAATACTCTGATAATATTTTTTTTTTTTTTTAAACAAAATTTCTTAATCTTTAAAGTGGTCTGATGAACTGGTGTAAACCAATACAGTAAATAGGAATTATTGCGGTGGTTAAATTCATTCTGGTTAAAAACAGAAGAGCACTCAGAGAAATGAATGCCGTGTTCATTTATTTTGGCCAAATAATATAATATGGTGAATTACTTTTCGATTTTGCGTAAATTAAAAAGCAAAGTTGGAACAAACATGAATGGTTAGTTGGGTGAAGGGGAACTCAATGATCTATGCACTGGACTCAAGCAGAAAGCCTGGAGTTTGAGACTCAGTTTAATGTACCAGTTTTCAAATTTCCTCTTCCGGCAAAAAAGAACACTTGCTACACCTCACTTGAAGGGCAGTGTTGTTTGGATAAAGAGTAAACACTGACCAGTGGTTGGCCATGAAGTTAAAAAAGGCGACCATTAATGAACTTCGAGTTGATGAGCATTAATTTTTTAAAAAAAAAAAAAATGAGAGCAAAAAGAGAACTTCAATAATCATCTTAATTTTATAAGTAAAATGTGGAAAAGCTATGCATGAGATTTGGATGCACTTTCTCAAGATGGTGTACCAAAGTTTAGTGATTCTGGGCGAAAAAAAATCCAGTCAGAGATTTCAGAACTCCATTTAAGCTGTGAAGGTTCATTCTGTTAGTAATCAAATGGAAGCAGCGAAAAAAAAAAAATAATAATAATAATAGAAAAGGGAAGGGATTAGCTATGAGGTTTTAGCATACTGGACTCCCACGCGGAGGTCCCGGGTTCGAATCCAGCTGCTGACCCTTAGATTTTCTCTTCCTAGGAGCTTCTTACAGCTCACTGTCCGGTGATGGACAGTGTTGTCTGTAACGAGAGAACACTGTCCGGAGGCCGGCAGTGCACTGAAAAAAGCACCGGGCGCTAATAACCTCAGCTGTTGATGCGCAAAAAAAAAAAAAAAAATAATAATAACAGAAAAAAGTAGCGGATATTGAACTAGGTCCTCGAGATTATAGTGAATATAGTCTACATAATTTCCATTCCCCGATATTGCTAGTATTGTGCTTAGCAGATAACCTTTGTTGGCTTAAATAAAATAGTGAAAAGAACAATGAGATCTAAGTGTTTTAATTGAACGAATCGGAGTAAAGGATGTATAAAAAATGTCCTGGTTTTAGCTGACTTTTAGAATAATGGGTTTGGCAAATTTTGTGGCCCTTGTGGAGATGCTGTATTTTACGAAATTATAGAAAATCCGAAATATTATTCCAAGTAACGAGGCTGAAATATTCATCCCTACTTAGCAGATATCTGATCGGTATTTGAGGTAAAATACAAATCAGCGGCACTGCGTACCTCTTGAATGTTAAAGAGTAGCCTTCCGTTTTGTATCGGGCACTTATTTAGGTTTCGTAAAATATTCGAGGAAGCTTTAAAGATGAGTTTTAAATTTCAAATTTAAAAAAAAAAAACAAAAAAGAAGAAAAGGCTGAGTTACCCTTATTTTTGAAATTGTGGTTTATTACTATTTATTTATATTAATAGGATCAAGAATAAAGGATTAAACTTGAACAGTCTCGAAATGAATAGTTTGAAGAATTAAACTAAATAAAAATTTAAAAAAAAAAAAAAATGTAAAAATAAAAATAAGCAAAGACTGATATGTTTGTTATGTTGAAGCGTGTTGTGGGCTATAATGTATAAATCTTTTAAAGAAAACGAAAAAATTATATTTAATAAAATTGAAAAAAATTAGGTATGGTGGAAAAAAAATAATAATTGAAATAAATAAAAAAAATATTTAGCTCTTATTTCAATTAATTTAATAAAAATGAAATTAATGAAAGAAATTAATTTTAAAGGGCCTTTTAATGGGCTTGTAAAACATTGAAAACTTTTGACTATAAAAAAATATTTTTAATGAAAACTAAATTTCTGAATTTTAAAAATGAATTAAAGGAGATACAATTATTAATAGAAAAGAAAAAGCAATTGTAAATTAAAAAGAAAAATTAAATAGGTGCTAAACAAGCAATACATCACCATTATCTATTTAAATTTAAACTTATTGATTTTTGTTTTTTTTAAAAAATGTATTACCATGCACTTGTAAAAACAAAATAAAAAATTTAAAAAAAATAAATAAATAAAAATAAAGCCTTTTTGCTTCATCTGCCCTCTGTTATGATTTTAGAATAGTTAAGGAACAATGCCCTGTTATCAGTAAAAAAATAATAATAATAATTGCAAGAGTGAAATTTGTATAACAGTACAGTTGGAATAAAAATCATTGATTCATTTTATTGTTTTTATTATGTTTTCTTTTTTATCACCCTTTATGTTATTAATATTGCAGAAGATACGAGGGTCGTATGAAAAGTCCGTGCAAAGTAAGAGAGATAGCACTACTGGCGCGTATCGAGGTTATGTTTAGTTAGTAGCATCTCTTGGAAGAACACACACCAAGTTTCAGCCAGATCGGTCTATTTCTTTGTGTTTGGCATTCGTTTGAATCGAGGAAGTCGAGTGATTTTCAAAAAATGGACGAAAAAGAATTTCGTGTGTTGATAACAACACTACTTTATGAAAGGCAAAACGCCTCAGGAGACTAAAGAGAAGCTTGATAAACATTATGGTGACTCTGCAACTTCGATTAGAACAGTTTATAAGTGGTTTCAAAATTTTCGGAGTGGCCATATGGGCGCAAGTGACGCTGAACGTTCTGGACGCCCTGTTGAGGTTACTACTCCAGAAATCATTGATAAAATCCATGATATGGTGATGGATGACAGAAGAGTGAAGGTGCGTGAGATTGCTAGTGGCTGTGGGCATCTCGAATGAACGGGTACATAATATTTTGCATCAACATTTGGACATGACAAAGCTATCCGCAAGATGGGTGCCGCGATTGCTCACGCTTGACCAAAAACGAAATCGTGTGAAGTGTTGCAAGGACGGTTTGCAGCTGTTCCAGAAGAATCCGCAGGACTTTAAGCGTGGTTTCGTCACTGTGGATGAAACATGGATACATCACTACACTCCTGAAACCAAAGAACAATCTAAACAATGGGTTACCAAGGGGGAATCTGCGCCAAAAAAAAAGGCGAAGACCGTTCCTTCGGCCGGAAAGATTATGGCGACTGTCTTTTAGGATTCGCAAGGAATAATCCTCATCGACTATCTGGAAAAGGGTCAAACTATTACAGGTGCATATTATTCATCGTTATTGGACCGTTTGAAAACCGAGCTGCAAGAAAAACGCCCACGATTGGCCCACAAAAAAGTCCTTTTCCATCACGAGAACGCACCAACTCACACCTCAGCAGTTGTGGTCGCAAAATTAATGGAAATAGGGTTCCTACTCGTTTCACATCCCCCCTATTCTCCAGACTTGGCTCCCTCGGACTACTATTTGTTCCCCAATATGAAGAAATAGCTGGCGGGAAAAAGATTTTATTCAAACGAGGAGGTGATTGCAGAAACGAATGGCTATTTTTCAGACTTGGACAAATCCTATTATTTGGAAGGGATCAACAAACTAGAGCAGCGTTGGACGAAGTGTATAAGCCTAAAAGGAGACTATGTTGAAAAATAAAAAAGGTTTACCCCAAAAAATTAAGTAGTTTTTATTTTTGCACGGACTTTTCAAACGACCCTCGTAAATAACATTGACAGGAATAATGGTGTAGAGAAAGAAATTCGTTGGCTGATTTTTAATTTAAATAAAGAGTTTTGTTCAAGAAGAAAGTGCTTGTTGGTTCATTTGTCCTTTGTATCCTTCTTTTGCTTTATAAAGATTTCTTGTTAATATAATAAATTGAAGCGATTGGCTCAGTACATTGCGCTGGATTCCCACGCGGATAGCCCGGGTTCGAATCCAGCTGCTTGCCCTTAAAAATTAGGGCCCTAATCCCTTGTTAAGAGAAATTAAAAAAAGAAATAAGAAAAAGGAAAAAGGCCAGAGCAATAAAGGGTATGAATTTAGAGAAATAACCCCATTGCGAAAATTTCACACGACATTGGGCGCGTTCCACTAAGCGCTCACAACTATCAAAATGTACCTTTAGCCGTTCCACTTGAAGACCTCAGTCGTTGTGGTCGTGGCGAAAACGTCACTAATGACGTCATTATTTTCACTCTCGCAAAGCTAACAACGCCCAACACCTTAACAGCTGGGTCGAAGTGGGCGTTCAGAAATTTGGCACAATTTTTAAAAGCAAAGATGGCGACCGAAAAAATTATATGAGGTAAATGAAAGTATTATTTCATGTAAATAATAGAATGTATTTCTTGAAAGTCTAAAAAAAATTATAAAATGAAAAATTACTTATCCCTTTACATACTAAATCACTGAATAACCACCAATTACACTTTGATAGTTGAATAATACGTGGCTTAAGTTTTCGCTTTTCACCATTGCGATTTTGTAAAATTGCATTCCATTCTTCATCGGAACTAGATGAAGAACTTTCTAAAGCATTATTACTTTGCATTAATAAATATCCTACTGTTGCCACAAAATACATTTTAATTTTATAAATAATAACCTAAATTTTATAAATACTTCACGAAAATGTAATATAAAAATTGAATTATATATATACTTTTAATATAAGTCAACTTTACCAATAATTAATAAAGTTTATTATAACTGCTTATAAACGGGGTTGAAATTAAAAAACAACCTCTTCAAGCTTCTGACTTATTTTTGAGGTCGCCATTTGTAATGTATACATGAACGGTTAGAACGCCCCATATACCATTCTACTTGGCTTTTCGACAGTAACACTTGCAAGCATGTGGAACGGGCAAAAACGCGGTCTTGAGCGTGATCGTTGTGAGCGCTTAGTGGAACGCACCCTATGAAGTAAAGAAAAAATATATATTTGATGGTTATAAGAAGGGAAGGTAATAAAAATAAGGGAGTTGCAAGTTTAGACAGGAAGTGGTAGGAACTACATGGTGAGTATCTGTGATAAAGTGCACAACCAACTTACATTTACTTAAAATATCCTAGTATTACGAATTTGTTTTAGATATCTTTTAAAAATTCATTTTACGAGTCTGTGGTCAGATAAATTTGTACCCGAATATATCGATTTAGAGCTCTTTTTTCTATTATCTTGGTGCAGTTTATCTATTTTTATGTAATAATGATTTTATTTTATGACTCTGACGATTGCTTAGAGGAAAGCACTATGATTATGTCAAATTCTGGATGTTTTTTTTTAAACCGGAAATACATGATTTTGCCTAGAATTAACAGAAATTAGCAACTGTATACTTTAGAAAAGGAACTGTACGTGAAAATTCTAGGTAAAAAACAGAAACATCTAGAACAATAAAATCGTCAGTGTACCTCCATCGCAACCCGAAAGTTGGTCAGTAAAGATGTATGCTGTATGTTGGACCAGAAATCCATCACAGATCCTTCACTTCCGTCTGATTCACTCTTTTAAGATTTGCAGTTTTATTAACAAATTACGTACAAATCAATGTAATGGCAAAACGAAAGTCAGGAACAATTACAGGAGACAACAAAACGAAAAACAGTTCCAGGACTTCAGTAAAAACTGAAAACTATGACATCTGTAGAGAAATTTACGTCTGCTCTCATCACCTAATTTGGTAGTTAGACGTAAAACACGTCTGAAAATAATAGGCACTACTATAACATAGCGAAAGTAGAATTAATCAACTTCTGATGTCGGATATAAATCCGGAAACGGTCAGACGGGATAAACTCAACAATTTTGTATAATCATTTGTACCGGATGTAATAAATACATAAATATTAAATTTTGTCAGTTAATAGTAGTTATTGTTAGTAAGAGAAAATTGAGTAATTATTGTAAGAAAAAGTTGAGTAATTATTATTGTAAGAGAAAATTGTAAGAGTTTTCATATTAGAGTTAGAATAGTTACCATCAGATGAATAAAATATTTAATATTAATACTATAGCATAGAAAGAAATACAATTCTTCACTTAGGCTCTTTTGAAAAGCGAAATTTCTTTCAAGAAAACACTTAATAAAACAAGGTTACACAAGGATATATTTGATAGCGTTAAGAAATTAGACTGGCCATCAGCTGGTCAAACATTTTGTTGATTCTATGAACAATAGGAGTGGAAAATATAAAGAATGGCAGAGCATTCATCAGCTTTTTCTATTTGGACATAGTACATCTGTTTGTCTGCGGAAAAGACAATGGCCTCACAAACAAAAATAAATTAAATCTAGTACAAGAACTACTACTTCTAGGGTAAAAATCATCTCGGCTGCTCTTCCCAAATGTTTAGAAACTTGAATTAGCCACAGTCAAGGTAAGAAAATAGTTATTTTTATAGGAATGTGTATAGTTTGGTGATAAGTAAAAAAAACTACTTTATTAAGGTCGTTGACTTATTTTAAATTTAAAAAAATTAAAATTGGTATTCTCGAAGTTCTATCTTACAAATTTCTTTCAAAGTCTGAAGGTTGGAGTTTAAAAGAAATGTGCTCCCTGAATTACTTTTAATCGAATTTTCTAGCAAAATCATTCAATTAGAGATTCTACTCACTAGAGGTTGAATGAGAGAAAGAATTTCTCAAATTTATTTCGTCTACCGCCCCAATTTGAGAATCAATTATTTTCTAGCGCCCCCTAAAATTTTTAACTTTACCACATCTTAAATCAATCACAATCGCAATCATTACTTTGATTTAATTACAGAGTGCCATATGAGTCTTATCCTGTTTCTGAGTTCGAACTTACATTTTAAATGAGACTGTTCTAATTAGAGCAATAAAATGCAATTTTGTAAATAATATTTAGAAAAACGTTTATTTAAATTAAAAAAAAAAAATTGTTTATTAAGTTTGTCAATATTAGGCTCGAATTTACTCAAAAGAGGGGGACGTGTATTTTAACACCTGTGTTTCAAAAATATTGTAAATTTTTATATATTTTACATATAATTAAATATACAGTCGAGCCTCCCATAAAGGACACTCTCACTAACGACCACCTCTATTTACGGACAGTTTTTGGATTTCCTCGTTTTACCCCTAATACACGTTCTATATAAAAGAACCTCCGCCTAACGGACACTCTACATAGCGACCGCGGACATTGGCTTTTGGGGAACGGATTAAATGTTTCACCTCCCACCAACGACCACCTTATTATTAAAAGTTCGTTTGACGCGGTGATAAAAAGTAATTATCCCCTCTCAAGTTTTTGTTTTTTTCAAAAGTTTCCTGTATAAGCTCACACATCTTGTACCAATTTAATCATTTTTCAATACTACTTTGGACGTACAATATTATTTTTTCCGATATGTCTCCCACACGAAAGTGGTTAACTCTAGAAGAGAAAATAAATGTGTTAGAAGATTTTGTAAAAGCCAAATAGAGCCACCGTCAACTTGCCGAAAGGTTTGTTCTATTTTTCTAATAATAGATGATAGTATGATGATAATTTTACCATAAATTATTATTGTTATGAATAAATGCGATGATTATTATAAAAATTATTAATGAAGTCAATAATACGTAGTTTTTGATTTTTTTTTTGGGGATAATTAAGAAAAATTTGATGCATATCTTGTAGCTGCAATAATTATGCAATTATGTACGTTTTTAAATCTATTAATAATAAACAATTTTTAAATAGATGTTTGGAAAAAAAATCCATATTTTTTCATTATGAAACTTGGCTACCTCCTTCTAACGGCCACCTCCAAACAGCGGCCACTTTGCTTTCCCCCGCCAGTGTCCGTTGTTGAGTGATTCGACTGTATATACAGAAGAATAATTCTAATCTTAAATTAGGAAAAAATTATTTATAGAATTCGATTAGTAGTGAAAGATACAATTCGGCCAGCAGGTCTTTAACTTGGTCGAATTCAAACATGTAACTGACCATACCCAAACCCAGACACAGCAGCATTGATTGGAAAAAGTTATTCCAGCCCCGCCGGTTGGTGGCTCTAACGGAGCCACTCACTACTTTGACAACAACAATAATAAAATAAAATATATAAAAACTATCTTAGAAAGAATGAAAACTACTAAGAATAAAGTCGATACATGTGGGTCGGGGTAATGTACTATAGATGATTAGGTGACCTTCATCATTTATGGCCGCATTTTAAAAAACCATTGATCTGTTCTTACTATCGATTTAACCATCGATATTGACCGTGCGTGCGTTATTATATACATATATACATGGGTTACCCTTACAAATAATAGTTGCAGTTCAATTTCCGGATGCATGTATAAAATGATTTAATCTGTTACTGGCAAGGTAACACAAAATTATTTTCTGAAAGGTTACTTTTTTTTTGTAGCCTATTTCCTCTTATAATATTGTAGTATTGACGTTCTTTGAGATCGAAAAATTATTAAATGGTTTATATAAAATTGGTCTACACTATTGGTGTATCCGTGACGCCAGGGGGTTTATTGAAACAAGTTCCATAATTTATATTCCGTGTAAAATTGAAACCTATTCTAACTTATAGAATAATGGCGAACAATAGAAATATTATGAAGCCTTTAAACCTATAGGTACACCTTTTACTTTCACATACTAAGTAAGAAGAACATTTATTATTTATAAAAGAATTCTTCCCAATTAAATAAATAGATTATGAAGTGAATACGAGGGTCGTTTGAAAAGTCCGTGCAAAAATAAAAACTACTTAATTTTTTGGGGTAAACCTTTTTTATTTTTCAACATAGTCTCCTTTTAGGCTTATACACTTCGTCCAACGCTGCTCTAGTTTGTTGATCCCTTCCGAATAATAGGATTTGTCCAAGTCTGAAAAATAGCCATTCGTTTCTGCAATCACCTCCTCGTTTGAATAAAATCTTTTTCCCGCCAGCTATTTCTTCATATTGGGGAACAAATAGTAGTCCGAGGGAGCCAAGTCTGGAGAATAGGGGGGATGTGAAACGAGTAGGAACCCTATTTCCATTAATTTTGCGACCACAACTGTTGAGGTGTAAGTTGGTGCGTTCTCGTGATGGAAAATGACTTTTTTGTGGGCCAATCGTGGGAGTTTTTTTTGCAGCTCGGTTTTCAAACGGTCCAATAACGATGAATAATATGCACCTGTAATAGTTTGACCCTTTTCCAGATAGTCGATGAGGATTATTCCTTGCGAATCCCAAAAGACAGTCGCCATAAACTTTCCGGCCGAAGGAACGGTCTTCGCCTTTTTTGGCGCAAATTCCCCCTTGGTAACCCATTGTTTAGATTGTTCTTTGGTCTCAGGAGTGTAGTGATGTATCCATGTTTCATCCACAGTGACGAAACGACGCTTAAAGTCCTGCGGATTCTTCTGGAACAGCTGCAAACCGTCCTTGCAACACTTCACACGATTTCGTTTTTGGTCAAGCGTGAGAAAATCACTCGACTTCCTCGATTCAAACGAATGCCAAACACAAAGAAATAGACCGATCAGGCTGAAACTTGGTGTGTGTTCTTCCAATAGATGCTACTAACTAAACATAACCTCGATACGCGCCAGAAGTGCTATCTCTCTGACTTTGCACGGACTTTTCAAACGACCCTCGTATTTGCAGTACTATTTGGCCAAGTTTGATTGAACGAGTTCAAATAAAAGTGAACTAAATAAAATATTAAAACAAATAAAGAACAAAAATATTATTTGGGGTGAAACACTCTCATGACTCCGCAATTTAAATAATATTATTTGGGGTGAAACACTCTCATGACTCCGCAATTTAAATAATATTATTTGGGGTGAAACACTCTCATGACTCCGCAATTTAAATAATATTATTTGGGGTGAAACACTCTCATGACTCCGCAATTTAAATAATATTATTTGGGGTGAAACACTCTCATGACTCCGCAATTTAAATAATATTATTTGGGGTGAAACACTCTCATGACTCCGCAATTTAAATAATATTATTTGGGGTGAAACACTCTCATGACTCCGCAATTTAAATAATATTATTTGGGGTGAAACACTCTCATGACTCCGCAATTTAAATAATATTATTTGGGGTGAAACACTCTCATGACTCCGCAATTTAAATAATATTATTTATTTATTTTTTTAAACAATTTTGAGTGAAAAATTGTTTTTACAAGATTGTAAAGTGCCACTACCGCTTCAAATTCGAATTTTATTTAAATATCTGATTGCTTTAAATTACAGAGGCGATACGACCACCTAATAGCTATAAATATTGCTTAATCTGAATTACCCAGAACTACTTCAAAAAAATATTTTCCACGGAAACTCATTCAAAAGAAAACTGTAGAACTACATTAGAACAATGGGAAAGTGGTTTAAGAGTTCTTTTCCAAAACATTCCAGAATAAATTTGAGATTGAATTGATTCAGAAAATCGGTGCTAAGTGATTTTGCCCCAAAAGCTAATTAAAAATAAAATTTGAAATTTATGCGAATTTCTCGTTTTTGTTTACACACACACAGAGAGAGATTTGCACGCCCAGACCAATTTGAGGGGGGGGGGAGCTAAAAAGTATGGAAACCGATATTTCTGGTGTGAGCTCAAAAATCGAATATATCGACAACGATATATATCGATCACGTTGTCTTCTCTTTAAAGTAAAAACAAATATAAAATTAAAATTACAAAAAAAAAATTAACTATGAATAGCTTTTAGTGACCGTAAAATCTTTATATTCAGAATTCAATTAGCAAGGAATCGATCCAGAATAAAAAACAACTCCCGTCTTTTTGCCAACGTTCTAGACCGATTAATCCCTAAATCGAATTCTTAATATAAAACAAAAATTAACTATCTAAGTTAACTTATAATAGCTTTTAGTAACCGCAAAAATATTATATTAAAGATTCAAATTAGCGAGGAATCTGTCCAAATAAAAACAAAAACTCGTCTTTTCAGCCAACGTTTCGGCAAATATATTGCCTTCTTCAGGGCCTGGATATTACAAATGAAAACAATACAAAACAATTTGGGAAATTGAAACAGTGTTGTTTTTATTTGTAATATCCAGGCCCTGAAGAAGACAATATATTTGCCGAAACGTTGGCTGAAAAGACGAGTTTTTGTTTTTATTTGGTCCGATTCCTCGCTAATTTGAATCCTTTATCTAAGTTCACTATTAGGAAAAAAAAAGAAGATTTTTGTATCGTAGATTCTTTTTCTTCATTTTTGGGAGCTGATTCATTAGTCAAAGAGGAAGAAAAAATCTTCCCAACTTCAGTAATAATTTTTTTTAAAATTTTGGTTAAGCTTTCGACTTAGGGAGACTAGGGCATCTTCACGGCTTACTATCATAGCAAATCACATACTGGTGGTTGAAGTTTTGGTTTCTGAGAGAGAAAACACCATTTTAAAGTGTTTATGGGTGGATAGTTAACAGCGCACTTTTGTATTTTATAGGGTTTGTCTTATACTGCAAAGAGCTTTTGTTTTTTTGGTGTGGGGTTATTCTTAAAACTGTTTGTTTCAATAAATTCTTAAAAAAATGTCTTTAAAACTGAAAGATTCAATAAACTTTTCGAGTAAAATGATACTTAGAGTCAGACGAATTTTAATTAAATTTAATGTAGAATTGTAAGCGCCACGGTAGCCGAGCGGTTAGAGAAGAGACCTGTAAAGCTAATATGTATTGTGGTACTGGGTACGATTCCCGGTCTTAGGCCTTGGATTTTATTTAATGGTTAATAAAAGAAATTTAGTGTAAAGTATGTTTGCTAGTCGCCTCCGTCCACGAAACCTAATTTGGTAGTTGGACGTAAAGCCCGCCTGAAAAAAGTAGGTATAACTTTACTTTTTACTTTTTATAGAATTGTTCTTAATACTGTATAGGCAATGACACAATAGAGAGCAGCTTAACCACCTCTCTCAGATTGGCCGAGGAAGAATTTAGATGGGTAAAATTTTCAAATATAAGTTGCACATCTACATACGTAATGAGCATATAACAGAATGTACTGCTAAGCCGTAAGAGATATCGTAAAGAAGTAATAAATCTGGCGTAAAGGGTTGAGGACTGAAGAATGGTAAGTTAAGTGGCCATCAGGAATTTTGTAGTAAGATGATGTGCACACGAAATGAAGTGACTAATCGTAATTAGTTATTCGAAGAAGTTGGAAATGGGATGAGTACACTTTGGAGGTGGAGAAAGCTAGCTAGCTAGACAGAGGGGTCACGGTCTGAGTGTATGAACCCTGTAGGTCTGTGGCGGGCAGTGGTTGGGTGTCAGGGTGAAAATTTGCTTGAGGGGTGTTTTTGCGAAAGGGGGGGGATGCCGTAGAAGAAGAGGTCTGAAAGCTGGACAGATTTATATGTCTCGGGATATGGCACCACCAGGATACGCTGGCGGGGCGCATCCTCTCCATCCAAGTGCACAACAACTAACTACACTTAGCCCCACACCCCAGTATCTCCTCCTCCTCTAACACATATTCACCCGCTCCATACCACTTATTCAACATCTTTTTTTTTTTTTTACATTTCCAGAGGATTTTTCCTTTTGCTACTCCTCGGCTTCTTCATTTTCTATCCATTTAACATCCCAGAAAAATGAAAACCAACTGCCCCTACCCGCTGCCAAAAGAAAGAAAAAAAAAAAAGCAGATAACTCCATCATTGGGATAAGACCACCACCTAACGAACCTTCCCTGGTTATTGTTCGCTCATGACCACTCCAAACTAGTCGGTAAATTTAAAGCCAAATAAAATAACTCGCACGCTACCCTACATTTTCGTGTGGCTTATCTTTCTCACAATGATACATTTTGTCCGTTCAAACAAAGTCGTCGGAAGTGGGGGTTTATGAAAAAATTAAATAAAAAAAAAATAATTAAAATTGAAAAAGCATGAGATTATGCTTGCTTCTTCTTCAAAACAAATTATGGGACATGTTACATATTTATGTATTTAGGGATTTCATTTTAGCGCTTATTTTAAGAACGTGTCACCCTATAATTTCTATCTCTTTCACGAATTCCAATTCTTAGTTTAGCCAATTTATTAAAAATATTTCATTAAAGATAGCTAATTGTTATGTAAATTCAGAGTTTGAATATAGAACGTGGTCCGCCAGCGTTTACATCTCAAAAAAAAAAAATTATAATAACTTTTTTTAAATCAATATTTTAATAATGAATTTGAAATTGAATGAAAGTTCGAATTTTAAGGGAAAAAAAGATGAAGGTCCTTGCCCAGAAAGACATCTATCTAATTTAGTAAATTTTAAAACATATTTTAATTATTAGTTAGAACATTATTTAATAAATTTCACCGTAAAAGACATTATTCAAGTCATATTCTTAAGATTTTAGACTGTAGTGTCTGTAGGCGTTTGCGAGTTTGCGAGGGTTTGGTTGAGCCCCACACTTCTGCTCCGTATGTCAAATATTAACAGTGTCTTGTAAATCAGTCAGTTTGTGATTCAAGTCGAGTTTGGATCTGCGGTCAAGTAGTAAGTAGCTTGTAGTGTCTATTCACGGTCTTGTCATTTCAGTCGAGTATGTGGGTTCCCCAGGTGAGTCTCTTGTCAATGTACAGTCTTAAGTGTAAAGTACTACGTCAGCTGGAGGAATCGTTACACCGTTCAGTTGAACTGGTGGACTCGCAGATTTTCGTAATGTGCACTGGATTTTTGTTCATTAATTTTTATTTTCCATTTTCGGAACCAGGTTTCGAGAAGCTTTAAGCGAGTTTGAATATTCTGACTGGCTTGCACCGAATCGGAGTGGGATGAATGTTGAAACTATTGCATTTTGGGATAGAGGTAAGTCAGCAGTAGTATATTAGAAAAAGGAAAGGGCCTAGAATGCTTCCTTGAGGGACTCCAGCTTTTATGGGTATAAAGGACGAGAGGGCCTGTCCTTGACGAACGCGGCAGTACCGATCAGTTAAGTAAGATTTTAAGGTTAGATAATAGGTGAATGGTCTTATAATGAATGGGCAAGTCATATTACGGACAATAAATCTAATTCTTATTTATTTTTATTATAATTTTTTATTTTTTAATGATTTAAGGCGCGTCAACATCTAAGGTTGTTGGCGCCCAGAGCTTTTTTCAGTGCACTGCCGGCCTCCGGACAGTGTTCTCTCGTTACAGACAACACTGTGAGCTGTAAGAAGCTTCTAGGAAGAAAAAAATCTAAGAACCAACAGCCCAGAATCTCCTTTTGGGAATCCAAAACGCTAACCGCTTAGCGCTATCCCCTCCCTTCTAATCCTTATTATTTCTACTAAAATTTGGTAGCCATCTTTTAACTATTTAGTATTATTTCGGGCAAAGATTTTTTGTTTGTTCGATACACATTTATTTTAGAATCAAAATAAACTAAGCGTTCTGTAAATGTAAATAATTTGGCTGTATTTTATTAAATATTAATGAACTTTAATTTACTTACTTTCGAATTCCAATTGTCACGAATCCAAAGCAGCATCTGAAAACAAAAATATAAATAGTGTGTAAAAAAAAATGAGGGTGCCAAAAAGGGAAACAGCAATTCTTATATCAAGAGGAAAACAAAATGTACAAATTTATTGAATGCTGTATCAAAGGGCTCTTGGGGAGTCTCCCCCCTCACGGGGAACTACAGTTTTTTTTTTATCTATTGGGCAATATACAGATCAAGAAAGATATTATACACAATAATACAATAGCCTGTATGACGCTGACTTTCTCTAAGAATTGCATCATTTATTTCTTCGCAGATATAGTTAAAATTCGGTTTTAACCTTATTTTACTTGTAAAGCAGGAAAAATTAGTATAATATTGCAATATTGCAGCACAAATGACTTTATACACGTTAGTATAATGCATCTAGATCTTACTCGTTACTCTTTTAACTAACTTCTACTCTCCTAACTCTTACCAGTTACCCGACTTCCTCCTGATACAGCTTATACAGTTTAATTCCTTTAACCGTGGAAATTAAAGAGAAAGAAAATAGAAACAGCTAAAAATTTTGCTGCTGTAAAATACATAAAAACATTTTCAATGGATCCAAAAACAGATATTTCCAGAAAATTTCTCAAATTCGACATGATCGCAATAAATTTGTCTTCTGTAAAAGAGAATTTGAATTTGGAATAAAATTTATAAGTAAGACGATTAGAATTTCAGGAAGAGAAATTCGTGTAACTCTTCTTGGCAGGTAGAATAGAATAAATCTTTAATTCAATAAATAATAAATAATGAAGTACAATGCACAAAACATTGTAACCTTCTTAACAGTGCTAGTAGAAAGGTTAAGATGAGCAGGATAAGAATGCAGGGAAAAAAAAGGAAAGGAAAAACCTGCAGCTAGTGGAGAGAGTTAGGGAAGGATGTGTTTTTATTCTTTTGTGTCCTGTAAAGAATAGAAGGATCTGAAGGAGGCTACGTCGCGGCAGAGAGGATTAGGATGGCAGTCTAGGATGGAAAGGAGTTTCAGTAGACGATTTTGTGTATAGGAGTGTACTGAGGGATAATGGATGCAGTCTCCGTGGAGTGAGTCAATTCTAGTGCGTCGTGGAGAGTCTGTTGCGAGTCTGAGAAATTATTTCTTCGTTGTCCTGGAGTTTCTTGATGTTGCTACTACAAGTCCAGGCTCAAGGCGGAGCAGGCGTAGAGCACCATCGGCCTTCATGGCAGATATTATTGTAGAGGAAGCAATGTCAGATCTGATAATTAGTGAATATTACTGTAATAGCGCTGGAAAGGATGGAACCAGAAAGCAAGGTGGTGGTAAATGGATAAATAAAATACAACAAGATGGTTACTCTAGCTTAGGAGAGGAGAGCACAAGGTGAACAAGTTGGGCTTTATCCACATATAACCAGGACAAATAAGCAAGTAAGTTGTGGGTCGATGTGACTCTTTCAAATCGGCTAGTTATACATTGAGAGAAACTGCTATCCGTTGCCGTTCTGTAAAACCCCGATCCACTCTATTCTTGGGAGGCAATAGAGGTTCTAGTTTTTTTTTTCTTTGTCGCCGCCAGACGGCCCTTTACACGGCCTCCACCGCCCGTCCAACAGTGTGCACAGACCTACATACCCGCGCGCGCGCACGCAGGATGGTGTCAACGTGACAAATGAAGTTGGGTGCTGAACAACCCGGTCATTAATGGTGTGCTACCACACTACAGGACCAACTAAGAGTGTCTACCATGGGATGGGAACATGCCGTCTTCACTGTCTCATATGCTCTTCACATTCTTCTGTTTTGTGTCGCTCCTAGTAGGATACTCCGTCAGTGGTGTGGTAGCTCGCGGAAACACCTATGCTGATTGTTCTCTTCCTACAGACGCTAACTAGTTGGCTTCATTGTCACCTACTACTCATTATTACCCTGAATCGGATACTAAAGTGCATTGCACTTGCAACTTCTCTTCTTAACAAGTCAACCTGAACTAACATGATTCTATAAACACTATCGAAACTCTGCTACTAATGAAGGTTAAAATTTATTTAATTATTATTAATACTATTCTCTAATTAAAAATATTATGAAGTTCACACTAACACAACTTTCTCTTGCCAGTTTCTCAAAAATTATTTAATTCTAACTAACACACATATTGTAAAACAAAAAACATCGGAGAGAAGAAAGTAGCTCAGTGGTTAAACTGAATTTCAACCTAAGATCCCTGGTTCGAATCCAACTGCCTGTCCTTTAATTTTTTTTTTCCTTAGATGTCTACGATAAATTTAAAACAGAAATGCATTAAAAGAATAAAATTTCAGATAAAACCTAATACTCCATCCACTCCCCTAGGTTTGAATTTACTGCTTGTTTTCTACATTTAACTAAATGTTGAGATTAAAGAATTGCATAATTTAAAAAAAAAACACTTCTTTTTATTATTAGAACATTATTATTATTTTTGTTATTTATACAGAAATGAGTAAACAAGGAAATGCCTGATGATTGGATAACTCTCTGACTATAAAGAAAATAAAGAAAAAAAAAGATAGTTTGTCGCCAGAGAGCAGCAGAGTAAGCAAGTTCATTTAAAAGTTTTACTATTCTCCCTCATATAATTTCCACATTCTGTGAAAATCTTGATATTTCCTGGGACTATAAAAGAAACAAAGTCAACACTTGCAGTCAACGAGACGAGTTAGTATACTATGCAACACATATCAAATAGTCCAATATGCAAATTTTCAAATTTAATTTGCTGTTGGCGAATGTGTTTATTGTAGTTGTAGTAAATGTGCAACTGAAAGTTGTAGAAACTTAACCAATTAACATTTTCACAGAAATAACTTTTTAAAAGTAAAAAAATAATAATAATAATAAAAGCTGGGGCAAGAGAAATTTGTAGTAATGGATAGAATTTTTTTATAGTCTATATAATTCTGTTAGATATTTTTTTGCTCGTTATTTAGTTGCAAAATTAATTATTTTAAACAATAAGATAAACAAACTTTCTACACTAACTGTTAATAATAAAGGACTATATCTTTTATTTCACTTGTTTGCCTAGGTTTGAATTATGGTGGGTTTCCAGAGATAGAAAGTTATAGCTGGTATCTAGGGTTCCTCTATGGTTCAACCAAGTATTAACCCATTAACTTCCTGATTTCTTATTATAAGTTAACTCCCATTAACTTACTGTGAGTATCATGCACATTGGCTATCCAGAAATGTAAGCCAAGACTACAAAGTATTAAAGCTTGAAGTATTATCTTTGATTTTCCCCGTCCATAGCACGCAAGTTTATTGTGTCCCTAACCGGTTTTGGACTTTCATCTACGTCATCAGAGATAAATTAATCCAGATTTTGGTTTTAGAGATTTCGACTATTTTCATCTCGCATCAAACTTGCTAACTGAACTAGAAAAGTTTAGTTTATGCTTCTGCCGCTAGATAGCATTAAAATGCTATTTTAAACTAGATTTTTTTCTTCCTAGGAGCTTCTTACAGCTCACAGTGTTGTCTGTAACGAGAGAACACTGTCCGGAGGCCGGCAGTGCACTGAAAAAATGCTCTTTGAAATGCTGTAGACTAGCTTCTTCCATTTTAGTTGTGCTGTAGCCCTTCCAGGAATCGGAGTAGACGATTGACCCTTCTTCAATGTGGTTTGTTATCGCATCTAACAGTACTGGTAAAGAACGGTTTGGAACCTTAACTAGAAAGCATTCGTCCGTTTCGCGGCAAACGCCACCAAATATCCACTGTTGTGGAAGAATTCGACCGACATTGTTCTTTCGTTTTGTAAATAAGCTCTCGTCTATCGCAACTATTTTTTCACGACCACCGATTTTTTTTGGCTCACGTTCCGCTAATACTTCTACACAAACTTCTCTCAAGTAGTTGTTCCAATCTACAACTGTATTATGATTCATATCCAGTTGTTTTTCACACCATTTGACTGATGTCATCTCTTCGCTCCAGCCGTAAATAAATCCCAAAGATGTCAGAAAACTCAATCTGGACGATTCGAACCACGTCCCATTGCGAATGCTCATCTTCGTGCGGCATGTTGAAAGATTGCACCGCCAACATACTCCGTCACAAAAAGTCAGTTTCATTTCATGATTCTGCTCGCATGTTGCATTCTTTGGCAATATACCTTTCTCTTGAAAAAAAAAAAGACAGCATCTTCTTCAGTTCTGGCTAAATCCCAAATTTTCATCACTTTTTTAAAACAAAAATTAAGATGGAAGAAAAAAAGGAAAACGTGCTTTATTTTGAATGAATTCAGAGAATAAAGCAAATGGCCCCAACCGAACATTCCCCTTATGGTTATAAGAAATTTGGCGGAATTCTACATTATTTGGCGGTTTTCCGCTTGCGCCCGACTCGTCGATTCGTCGATTGGAAATAGGTTGTAGTTAAATGTATTTTGGTGTGGATTCCTCTTACAAGTTGCAATGTATCAGTGAACTTCTACATAGAAGCTTCAAGTCAGTTTTATTTTAGTGTAAACGACTACACTATTAATTATTTTCATTTTAATTTGCCTCAATTTTTTGTGGCGGGACGGAATCATTTTTTATTTTTAAATAGGGATTTGAATCAACTCGTTCCATCATCGGACTCGTTCAGTTTTACCCAAAACTGTTTTTCGCTTGCGCCCGGCTAACGGAAAAGTACCGAAAATTATTTAGGTAGGCATATATTTGTTAATACAACTTTTTTTCTCTCGTGTTTCCGGAAAATTCGAAAAAATGTGAAAAAATTAATAAAAAAGTCGTGTGAGTTCACATTTCCTTGGGTGCCATGCTATGAATGTACTTCACTAATATTGCGAAATGTAAATTTTCGTGTCAGCTTTAAATACCGCAGATATCATTGTCAACTTGTAAACTGGACAGAAGTGTAGGAGAATGTCTCCACCTCCCTCAAACATTAAATTAATCGATCCATTAATTGATTTAATCTACTTTTTTTATTGATCGTTATATTTTCTTAGTAAAAATAAAACAATTTAAATCCTTGATCAAAGTTATCACATACAGTTTTTTTTAATTTAATAAAGTACCCGTCAGAGAAGGATTGCTGAGGATTAAATAAATGTAGATACAATGAAAGAGATTATGCGAAGAAAAAAATGGTTTTACCCACTGTTGGCTGCTGTACTTCTTAATGGATATAAGAAAATATAAACTTAGAACGAGTGTAGACGGGCAATTTGTACAAATGATTTGTAGTCCACTTTAATGTTATATCTAGTGACAATGTAAACACACACACACTTCGTGCTTGTATCACATATACAAAATATGGAGCCATGAATTAAATAAGGTTTAACCAAAACTATATTATATATACAAGAATACTGCCAAACAAAAGACTAATGTAGCCATCTTTTTTTTTTATTAAAACAAAAAGAAAATCTATGAATTTTCATTCGGTTTTCTCTAACTATAACTCTCGAGATTTTAACAAATAAACTTTTACAAACTCCGAATTTCTTACTAAGTGTGAGAAGTTATTGTAATCGTGCAGATTCTCGATTTTGAGATTTCATCTGTTTTTACTAACTACCGACTTCAGTTCGATTGTTGTCCCCCACTACTAGTATATCTTTCTCGATAACATCTTGGCTATAGATACAGGTTATTATTTATTGTGCTGTGTTTCATTTTGTGTAGAAGATATGCAGTAGTGATTAGGTATGATTAGTAAGTTATGCCTAGATTAATTCCATTTGAATTTTGTGTTAAGTTTAATTAAATTCAATGTATGCGCGTTCAATTTTTACTCATTTGATCCACAAAACATTGGCGTTAATCTAAGCAATGCTTAAGTTCAAACAAGTGTTTTATCTTTAGTTCCAGCAACAATAGAACAGTTTGCTGCCTTTCTTGAGTATAAACATCTGGGTCCACTGCTCCAAATTGAAGCATTATAACGCTGAAAATTCAGGGATATAATACCCTCCTTGGCAAAATTAAAGGATCACTTCTAAATTGCTGCAAATTGTTGTTATGAAATCTTTCAATTTATTTGACTCCAAAGTGTTGTACAATAATTTTGATTCATTTTCATTAATATTTATGTTTTATAATGCAAGAAAATTGCATTTTTCTACCACAAGATTGCATTCTAAGTCCCGATATACTTTTTGAATCGAGGAAAAAAAGTTCTTTACTTTTCTCACTGAAAAAGTTTAAGTGAAAAGTGAATGAAAAATAAGTTTTGGAAGGGGTTAGCCAAAGGCAAATTGCAATTCTTCTTTAACAATGTCATTCTGTAGAGTGTCAGATGGTTTTGAAAGAAAGGTGGTTTTTTTTGAAGACCTAGTCTTCTTAGGTTACCTCAGAATGGCAACCAACCATTAGTATTCATAAAATAATCATTTCCATTATTTATTTCGCAACAATTGATATGAAACTAATTTTTCCATGGAGCAAAATTTAAAAGTTCCTGTTAAGAGATCAATTATTCAATTTTATTACCTGAATGATTTTGAGAAGAAATAATTTCTGCCTCCTGTATTCTCAAAAAAACTGGACACTAAACTCACGACAAACACGAACGCCTGAAATCACAAATTAATTTTGAGCAGAAATATCTCATTTAAAAAAAGGAACATTTTTCTAATAGAAAAGTACATGCAATCAAGGTATTTGTCAAATTGAAATTTTTTAACATTTTAACATATATATTTAATTATTATAAGATTTTAATACTTTGTAGAAAGGATTTTTAATACCTTAAAATAAAAGAACTTCGTTATTTTTAAGATCCTGAGAGTATTTTAAGATTTACATTTGGAATATTGTCAATGTTACTGAACTTGGAGAAAAAAGAAAAGTAACACTTTTAAAATGTACCGTTATGCATTTTATAAACTCCTCAGCTTAACTTTGTAAGTTCAAAATTGCTAACAATGCAGTAAATCAATAAAAATGTTTTGTTAATTCAATATTTTACCATTATATTTCAAGTTCATAAGTGATACGTATTCGGTATTTAGTTAACGTTCTCTAAAATTCATGCAGAGCTTCAGATAATGTAGATACCATTTAACCCTATGAATACTATTATTATGTAGAAATACGAGAAATACTCGTAATAATAAGATTTAATTTCCATTACGTTTTGTACAATAAAAATAGTAATTTACTAAAAATTATCAATTTATACTAACGCCATATTGTAATTTGAAAATTAATTCCATTTTTCACCCTCTTTCCTACAAAGTTAATTATCATGAAATACTTAATTTTGTGCACTTTTACATTGTTTAATATCTATTTTATGAATTGAGACATAAAAAGAGTTAAATACATTGAATCTATCTTAATAATTATTTAATTTAAAAAAACTTACACATTTAAACAATTAAGAATGGTGACTTCAGGAAGGGCGACTAGAGGTCAACGGGATAACTCTTAGACGGATGCTGATGCTTTTGTTGATCCATGGTTTTTTATACAAACTTTTAATTAACTTTAAATTATTATTTATATATTTCCTTAAAAAAAAGATTGATATAATAAATGTACTTGGATTACAAACGAATACTTATTTACTTTTTAAACTGTAAAAGTTATAAAGCCACAATTTTGACAATCCAAATATTTTAAATATGTCTTGATTAAATACAAAATTTCTTTTATAATTCTAAAAAAATAATATGAAATTTTTTATTTATTAATAATGTTAATTTTGTTAATTGTGTATACAATACATATATACAGTTTTTCAGAGTACACCTTTGGGAAGGTTCCATCTGTTGCCATATTTTCTGTTTACGTAAATATATTGACAAAATGAATAATGAAATCTCAAATTTATTGATCTTTGATGAAAGTAAGCACGGTAAGTCAAATTATTTTTGTTTGTACATTTTCGATATTTTGGTAGTTTACTTTTATAAATTCCTGTTTGTTTTATTACTTTTATGCAATTAGGAAATTTTTTCTTTCCATTAAATTTAGTAACTTGCCCTCATTATTACTGCGTCCTTTGAATTTCTCTTTTTATTGAGTTTAGAGTAGAATTTTTTTTTTTTTGCTTAGGTGAAGTAGTTTTATATAAAATTTAATCGTGTAGTATTTATAAGATATCCTTGTGCTACCCAGTTTTTTTAAATCGCTAAATGTTTGATAAAATAGGACTATATAACTTAATTAATCTTAATAACGTTTTTATATTGCCTTATTAATTAAAATTCCAATATTTTAAGTTCTGAATGACAAAAGCTTGATCTTTAACGTCTATCCAGTGCAATCTGTCGAGTATTGTTGGAACCAATAAAAGTATTTAACACTTTCACAAATTTATTTATTATCTTGGAGTTGTTTTACAATGCAATCACAATGAATAAATGTACGCCCTTTTTGTTGGTGCATTAACGCAAGTTTTTCTCGACATTTTAATTAGGTTGTATTTATGAATTCCAATTCAGCTAGCGAATTCCAAGTTTCAAAAGACAAAGATGGTTATTTATTTATTTTTTTAAAAAAGCTCAAAAACCAATTCTATTCAGATATATTTCCAGTTAACGGTTTTTTCAAAGCAATCATTAAATGGAATTAATGTAGGATTGCGATTGTCCTGATACTGATTCATTGGAAAGTGTGGCAACAAGGTTACTCAAGCTGGGGATAATGCTTAACCAGTAGTCCTTACAATATCGTAGATCTTTAGGATTATTTCATGTGTATGTACTGAATTTTTCATGCCTCTCTTAAGTTAGTTGCTTTTGAATCACATTTTAGGTCTTCTTCAGTATTGTTATTGCAGTTTGTTGGTCCAGTTACTCTTCGTAATAATTAAATGTGATGAAAAGTATAGAGTACATAGAATAATTAATCTAATAGAAAATTGATGATTAGGAGAAAGTCTTGTGCATTAAGTAATATTAAGTCAGTGTTTGATAGCGGGATCAATGAATTAGAGATAGCCGATAAATGTTCAGCATTTTTTTAAAATAAAAAACTAAATGAAATGCTAAAAAAAGTTATTTTATATTCTTTAAAGTGTACTCTAAATAAATGTGTAAGATTTTTATTTTTTTGCGCCGGAGAAAGAGGCAGGTCAGAAAGGCAAAAGTCTGTAGTATGTGCCACTCTTGTACCATAGTCTCCCGGATTTGGGCCGACCAAGAAAGAAGGAGGCTAGAGAAAATTTATTTTTCACTGTGGTATTTCTATCCCCAAGACATTTGTATAAGTAGAGGGGGAAGGGTGAAGAAGGGGAGCGCAATTTGGTACTGCGAAGCATTGCAGCATTTGCTATTGTCTGGCATGTTCCCAAACTGGCGGAGAAGGAGCTACACCCCGCCCCCAATATTTCTCTATTATCAAGAGATATGTTGAATCTGCCTCACTCTTTCCTTCATTTGGCGTGTTTGTGTGCATCCTCAGTATGTATACTACGATCGCTTCCAACAGTCTTTTTCGGGCACCAACTTACTAGGAGATCAGCGTTGAGCGTGTCCATACCCTACCCAGTGTCCAAGTCTTTTTTTATCAATGAAACTTAGCTCAACTGTTCCCAGCCACTATCACTAGATTATTCTATAGGAGATCCTCTATACAGAGTATATAAATTAGCCAGATTTACTCACTATGTACACAATGCATACGCTAGCTTTAGACTTTTTCACATTCTTCCAATAGACAAATTTCTTTTAAACTTAAAAAAAACGTTGGTAGAACTGTGTATTCATGCTAATGTATCACTTGAGATGGAAGATTAAGTTAATAGTACTTACCTTAATTCGGAAAAATCTTGCTAACAGTCTGAATGACAGTCTGTATAATAATACATCCTAAAAAAAATCTTAGGTTTTCTTTTATTTAAAAAAAAAATGTTGACATACGGGTGATCCATTTAAAACGCACCAATCGCTAATAACGTTTTAGGAAAGTGAAATTTCGAAAAAACCCACGAAGTAAACTGTTTTTTTTTGGTCTAGTTTTAAAATTTTCCACCCCCGATGCTGTAACTTTACTTTTGGCGGAGTTACGGTTAAAAACCCGATTTGGGTTCATAAGGACCACTGGTTTTGACAATGATTATGAAAACTACATAAAAAAACTGTGAAAATTACGTTGACCATGTTACGATATTCCCAATATTAGTCGAGATATTTAAGATCAAAGTTACAATTTTATCTATTCGTGATCGGTTTTCGTTATTAATTGGGAGGTTCTTTGACTGTAAAAAATGTTATTCGTGACGCAAAGTAAAAAAAATAATAATAATTGAAGATTTTAAAAAATGTAGTGCAATGTAATGGTTGTGGTTGAATCAGGATAAATTTGTTTTATCATCAAATAAAAGCAACCATCACATCATTTTAATGCACCCAGTATGCAAAACTTCTTGACCTATGATTACGGTAAGAATACCTTGGGCGGATGTTGGTCTAGTTGTCAAGAGCGTGGCTTTGTAAGTGGGAGATCCCCAGTTCGAATCCCGTATGTGTGACTACACTTTATTCAAAAAAGTATTATGATTTCGGCTAATATTAGGGATATCGAAACGGAGTCAACGTCATTTTTCACAGTTTTTTATGTAGTTTTCATAATCATTGTCAAAACGTGTGGTCCTTATGAAACCCTAATCGGGTTGATTTGGCTCCGCCAAAAATGAAGATACAGCATCGGGGGTGAAACATTTGAAAACTAGACCAAAAAAAACATAATATAGTTTATTTAATGGGGATTTCCGCCTCCCTAAAAAGTAATTAGCGATTGGTGCGTTTTAAATGGATCACCCTGTATATCAATTAAAAATCTCCAGCTATAAGTAACCAAGTATCACTACGCTAGCTCCTCTCAGGCCAGAACATTTATTGTGTACAAAAAAAAAAATTCATTTTCGTATAATTTGTGATAACGGTATTTAGACATTTAATTTATTTAGTTATCGAACTTTGTGGTTAAATCATCAATCATTTCGTTAAAAAATTAGTCTTATTTTTCTCCATTCTTTTCGAATTAACAAATTTGTACTCGGATTTTTATTTGTCACAAATTATCCTCTTTAGAATTCCTCAAAACTTCCGTTTCTGTATTCAGTTTCGAAAATATGACACGCTTGAAATACTTAATAAATAAAAACAGAAAATAAAAATATATAGCAAGTAAAATCGCTATAGCCACTCTTCCTCCAAAAGAAATATCCTTTATTTAGTGCAAATTTGTAAACAAATTTTGTGGTGATCACAATTCTTTACAAATAGTAGCAGGCAAAATGATCATCAGATTTCTATGTTACACTATTTGTGGGTTTGTGGATTTGGCTTAGAATATTGTAAAATAAAACATAAATTTCCTATTAATTTTTGGTGTTACAAAACAAGTTTGATAATTTGAAGGGATGATGACAGAGAGTGCACATAACCGCTACTAAAAGGAGAAAGAATGACCGGAAAAGGAATATAGATGATAGTGATTTGGATATCTAGGAACATTTACAAATAAAATGCAGATACACTAGATAAGTTTAAACCACAGTGTGTTCAATAAAATAGCAGCGAAAGGTCACTGGATTGGTTGTGGTTGTGAGAAGAGTTCATTTCCTTCTATCCGTTTGGTCAGTCTACAGTCCTCTGATCACTGCGTGGTGTGGAAGTCAAATTCAAACTTGTGAATCAATCTAAATTGATGAATGAAAATTCGAAGCCAGTCAGAGACAGAAATAAACATGCCAGCAACAATGATTAAAATTACTTTAAAAAAAAATGGACCTTTTTTCTTTGAAGTTTTAAAAAAATTCTCTTTGTAAAGTTACAGAACTTACAGACTACTTTTTTTTATGTAACTTGAAGTTATTTGAAGCTCGAATAGTATCAAACGGAATACCAAATTAGTGTTTCTTACAACTTTTTAAGATATTTTGTTCACATACACTACAAATTTTAGTCGTATCTAAAACAGGTATTTTCTCTGGTAAGACAATTTGAAAAATTTTGTCACGATTTCAGTGCTGTTACTTAACAAAAAAAAAAACAACCTTGTTGGAAAAATAAATGCACCGAAGTAAATAGAAAAACTGTGTCCTTAGTTTGAAAAAGTTTCAAATAATATTGATTTTGATGGACGTCACAGAAATCATTGGGTTAATAGGTAATCAATCATCAGTCTTAATTTTTTTTTTTTTTTTTTGCTAATAGAGTTGAACTAACTGTGCATGTGAAGTTACTGGGTGTGAAACATAATGGATGAGAGATTTTTGAGTAAACTTCATCCTAAATTGATATAATTTAGACAGATATAGTACTGTATAGTAGAGTGTAGAATTTAAAAGAGAATGTTTTTGATTACTTATTGCTGACAAATCAATTCAATCTGATCGAGTGAAGTGACAATTATACGAGTAAGAACAGTTTTTTCATCCGATAGACTCAGATTACCTAAAAGTAATTTTATGGAAGGAAGAGTTACAAATAGAAGTCAAAATTATTAAAATGTGAAGTATATTAAATAATACGAAAATTTGAGAAAGTAGTTACCACCAAACTGAGACACAAGATATTTATTTCCAAAAAAAAACAAAAATCTTAAATTTTTTGTTTTTTTCCTTTATTCTTAAATTTGCAACTGCGTAATACAAAACGCAACAAGCAAATATGATATCGTATAGTACGAGTACATAAATGTGATATAGAAAAATAAAATGAAATAATATATAAAGTAAAATAATAAATAAATAAGTAAATAAAATAAAATCACTGGAATAGTGAATAAAGGCCATCCAACGATGAAGTCGGTTAAAGTAATACCGAATGCGTGGAATACGAAGGATGGCCTTGTTTATCTCTCGACCAGGTGATCGCGAGGCCATCGGCACCTCAGTCTGCGAGGAGGATTTGACGGGAGGTTAGTGCTGGACAGGTTGCTGATTAAGGAATTATGGTGTAGGTAAAGGTTGGAGTGGAATTTGATGTAGTGGGACTGGGCAAGGTCAGAAACAAGATGGAATTCGCAGGTCGGTGTGGATGGTATGGTTGCTCACGTAGGAGGGTTCCTCAGTGATGGTTCGAAGGATTTTTGAACTGGAGGGTTTGGATTCTGTTTAGGTTTGAACGCTTAGCTGTTCCGTACAGTTCAACATAAATTTAATATAGTTATATTGTTAAGGAAATAAAATATCTGGCATTCAGCAAGTCTTGATTGTCACTATTGGAAGAGTGGGGCAAAGGGAGAAGCTGCGCGCTTCCTATATCTTAATATCATTAGTGCGTTATTGTCGACTGTATGTACATGCCCTTAAGATAAAATTTAATTTGTAACAAGTGTTTACTTTAATTATGATTGTAATATAACTCTTATTATTGTGTTGTTGTTTATATATATTCAGTATTCTTATTTTCCCCCGTTAATCCTAACATATTGTAACGAAGTTGTCCTGGGCATAGAAGAAAGGCCTAGATTGTTCTAGAGGTTGAGCGATCAAAGTCAGTAACAGGCCGCCACTGCATAAACAAAAGGGCGGTATCTACCTGTGGCAGAGAAGAAAGGCCTAGATTGTTCTAGGGGTTAAGCGACCAAAGTCGGTATCAGGACACCACTGTGTAGACAAAAGGGCCGGTCTTTACCTGAACTAGAAAGGAAAGGGCTAGATTGTTCAAGGAGTTAGTGACCTGTGTAAAAGCCAGCTAAGAGAAAGGCCTCAGTTGGGGTGGTGGCCTATGTGTTTTCCCAGCCAGTGATTGACAGGTAGGAGCGTGACAGAGAGTAGGAGGAGGGCGGCCCCAGCTGAGGTGGTGGCAGTATGTTTTCTCCAGCCAATGAACGTCAGGAGGGCGTGGAAACTTATGCTCAGAGAGTTGGAGGAGGGCAGTCCCAGTTGGAGGGAGGCACGCAGTTAAAAGGAGGCAGACACAGCTGGAGAAGTCAGTTTTTAAGAGTTTAAAGGAGTTCTTAACGAGTTGTTAATCAGTTTTAATCAAGTTCTTAACGAGTTTTTAATCGAGTTCTAAGAGTTTTACAGTCTTGTAGTTTCTAGTCAGTCAGTGAGTTTTGGAGTTAGTCTTCGAGAGTCAGTGTTGAGACATAGTTAGAGAGAGTCAGTGTTGTGGAGTGCTTCAGTGGTAGCTAGTTGGGCAATTAGTCAGTTGATGAGTAGAGCTGTGTTAGTGCAGCTGAGACTAGTGCAATTCGGTGCAGTGCGGACCAGGGGTCAGTCGGGGAACAGTTTTGTGGCGTTACGTAGTGAGTAAGTAACAGTAAACTGTTGTGACTGTTGTAAATGGTGACTGTAATGAATAGCGTTAGTTGCTAGTAAATGTTAATGTGAGTAAAGGTAATGGGTTAATAAATCAGGTTATTACTTACAAACTTTAGCGAGTTTTATTATTTAATCAAACCCACATATTATTTAAAATAACTAGTGGCAGGCACTAGTTGTGTAAGTAAAGTTCTTTCTTAGTAAAAGGACAAGAAAAACGTTACAATATATTAGCAAGTCTTAGGAGTAAACAGCAAATTTTCTAATTCGCGTATGTTTTTTGAAAGCTTTCTTGCTACTGCTTCGGATGTTCTTGTAAGTTTGATAAAAAAATGATCTAAATAAAAACGATAATTTTTAAAACGTCAAGTTAGTACAAATAAATCTTTGAAGACATTTTACGTAAAGGCTGTAAACCAAAACCTTGCTATATTTTTTTATTTTTAATTTTCGGTTTGTTGATATTTGCGGAGAAAAATTCTGGAAATACTGCCATAGCATTATATTGTTTACCTGAGTTTCATTTTAAGGTCCTCAGAAATCGAAAAGAGAGTTTAACTATTTTAGATTGTTTATAGAATGTGAAAGAAGAGGGATTCAGAGTAGAAGAGTGACTCCTTGGCTCGCATCTTTTTTTCTCGAAATTCCACGTTCCGAAGACTAAGTTTATTTGCTTTAATATTACAAAACGCATTTTCTCCTCTGTAAAAATTTAAATTATTAGTTGTAGAATTTACAATTCTAGTTTGGATGCAAAATCCTGTGTTGTATATAAGATAAGATAAGATAAGATAAGATAAGATATTCTGTATTTATGAAAACATATTACAGTGAGTGGTACAAAATAAACGAAAAAAATAATTCACTGGTGCATAACTGAATACAATTTTCTTCTACTTACCAATCAAAACAAGTAAACACAAATTTTCTGAATTTTAAAACAGATAAAAAATAATTATAAACGTTATTAAGTTGTTGAGAGTTTGCAACATCTAATATATCTGCTACATCACTATTTATTACATTTATATTTTTAAACAAAGATTTTCTATAATTGTTATAAGAAGGGCAATATTTTAAGATATGAGCGAGCGTTTCCTTTGCATTTAGATTACAAGTTTGACAATTAATTGTTGTATCTATGACATACTGTTCTCCATTTAAATATATTCTAATTAGATTTATATTACTTAGCCTAAGCTGAATTAATAACCTTTGCTGTTTTATGTTTGAATTACCAATAAAATAAAAAGGAACACAGTCTGTTTGTACAAAAAATCTAAAATCTGGGTTATATTTTGAATTATACACTCTCTCCAGATCCAGGGATTTTAAGTGGTTTGACCATTTCTCTAAAATGTCTTTTTTACACTGTCGGAGCAGATCCGAACTACTAAATCTTACGTCATAATAACCAATTGTATGCAATACTTTGGCAAGATAAGAAAACCAGTGTTTTTGTATTGTATTGTCTTGCTTATATACTTCGAAAAGGCAAATCTTTGGTAGCTCGGAAGAAGACATAGCGAGTACTTTAATCCACCAGTTAAGAGTACGCTCCAGTATTACCACGCGAATATCTTTGCACCCAGTTTCACTTCTAATAAAATGATTAGGGGTGTTTAATGGTAGGTGAAATAGACCTTTAAAAAACGAAACTTGAAGTTTCTCCGGTACTTTCAAATAGTTGATGGACCAAAGTTCAGAAGCATACAGAAGTGTAGCAGCTGAGATTGACTCAAATAATCTAATTTTAGACTCCCATGTGTTTGATTTGGCCTTAATTAAAATTTCCCGAACCTTCGCTAGAGCTTTATTACCCTTAGTAAAGAAGTACTTGGAAGCACACTTAAATGCTCCTGTACATGTAAAAGGAACTCCAAGATAATTATATGTATTAGTGTATTCAATAATTCTATTGTCATAAAAAAGTGGAGGATAAAACTTTGCTTTCGGGGAAGCACGAAAAATGACGATTTGTGTTTTGTCGGTATTTAGCTGCAGCTGATTAAGAGCACAATAATCATGAAGGGTAGTTAATTTAATTTGAGCATCCTCATGGGAATCTGCAAACAGAACAAGGTCATCTGCAAACATAAGACAGAGTATACTCGATTCATCACCGACTTTAGATCCAGATAACCCTCTTTCTTCGAAGAATTTTACAAAATCTGACAGAAATAAGGAAAATAAAGAGGGGGATAGGGATTCACCCTGCAACACTCCCCTACTTATCCTACAAGATGCACTGTTCAATCTATTATTTACTCTCAGTTGAAAATTTGATTCGGCATAGAAATTTTTAATCAACCTAATAAATTTACCGCTAACACCGATTGCATTCAATTTATTCCAGAGGAGATCATGATTAATGCTATCAAAAGCTTTATGAAGGTCAATGAAGATTGCAAAAAGGGGTTTCTTATAAACTCGGGTATGAAGCGATATTAAGACGGACAAAGAAAACAAGTTATACATCGTGGAGCGACCCTTTCTGAATCCAGATTGCTCTTTAGGTATTATACTATTGAGTTCGCACCAGGTAGTAAGCCTTGCAAGCAAAATTGATGTAAAGAGTTTAGCAATTGTATTAACAAGAGCAATGGACCGATAGTTATTAGGATCACAAATGTCGCCTTTTTTAAATAAAAGAACAAGAATAATACTAGCCCACTGTTGCGGAATTTTTTCAGCTAAAAATATTAAGTTAAACAAATTTAAAACATAGTGTTCCCATTCAGGGCTAAGGTTTTTAAAGACTTCATAAACTAGACCATCATTACCAGGACTTTTATTATTACTACTAGAGGCAATAGCAAATTGGAGTTCTTCTAAGGTTATTGCTGAATCAAGCAACTGGCAGCCAACATTACAATAATCAGTATGTACATAGTCAATGCTTGGGTATAACACTTGAAAATAATTTAACCAATCTTTAATTTCAATAGGAATAGCAGGTGCTCGTCTAGGTGAAAGAGTCTTTACTGCTGCCCAAAATTGTTTAGAATTCTTAACCTGGCAAAAGTCCGCAGTTAGCTGTTTGTAGTAGTTTTCTTTTTTATCTTTTATTAATTGAAAATACTGTCTTTTGTGTTTGGAATACAAGAAAAAAGATTCTTCGTTATATTTTGTAGTTCTTAAATTTTTATATAATTGCTTTAGTTTTTTATTATTAAGCTTACAGTCAGAATCAAACCAAGGTTTTGGTTTACTATAGTTAACATATGATAACTCTTTACAAACTCTAAACATTTCACAATCCCTAGCCACCTGCTGCAAAGTCAACAAAAAGTTAATATATAAATTATCCGGATCAGAGCTATTATAGTAAATATTATCATAGGCTTGCAAACAATACTTGAAATGATCAACTTTGTTGGGATCCCATTTTATCATTGAATAATCTTTATAATGTACCGAAATTCCTGAAAGTATTACACTAGCAGAAGGTACGTCTAGTTTCAAATATAATGCCTTATGTTGTGAATAATCAAAACAATCAATTACTTCTAAATCATTTATTAATTTTAAGGCCGAATCATTCACCCAGACCATATCAATTAGACTTTTCCCCACTGTGGAAATATAGGTAAAATGAGCCGGTCTATCAGATTTTGTTCTACCATTACATACTTCAAAATTTAGACTATCCATCATTTCTAAAAGCAAAGTACCTCTTTTATTCAGGTTATTATCATAAGAAAATCTGGGCCACTCTAGTTTGGTTTCAAAAAACACTTGCTCGTCCGAGTAATCTAAATTTCCTACCCTTGCATTAAAATCACCCATAATAACAAACAACGTTTCGGAAGGAAGAGTTTCTTTAAGAAAATCAATTTTCTCTCGAAAGATAGTGCTACAAGAGTCCACATTCACAGTGGGTCCCCAATATAAACAACCTAACACCAAAGTATTGCATTCCACAATTAATTTTACTATTAAAAACCACTCATTTGATTCAATAAGTGAAATTTTAGGCTCATATAATTTTTTATAAAATAGCATTAGTCCACCACACGCTCTTCCATATTTCGAGACTTTTGTAGCTTTTACTTTGAAATGAGAAAAATCTTTGAGAAAAACAGGTATATTTAACAGATCAGCATCCGAAAACCAAGTTTCTACAAAACAGAATACTTCGATTTTTGAGAATAATTGTGCAGTTTTATGATTTAGATATAAATTATTTAAATTAGTAAAGCCAGAGATATTACAGAAAATAATACTGAATTCTTTATTTACTTTTATATTTTGCTTACTACTATGATTAGATGGAGTTTGTTGATCCAGTTCTTTGGTGGAAACGAAAATTGTCGAGTTTCTTCAAAGTTTCTCGCTTGACTTTCTTGCTGGATTGATTGTCTTCTTTGGAAGACTTAGAAGTTTCGGGATAACATTCCGAAATTAAACGTTCAGCCTCTTCCAGAGAATAGTTTTGTCCTTTTAATTTAATATAGTTACGGCTTATTATACAAGTTGGTTCGTATTTTTTCAAGCTCTGCAAACATTGGTAAAGCTTTCTTCTATACTCCCTCTCCTCACGAGTCCGATCCGGTGCAATTTGTATTTTGTTCCTATTAAATTCAGTCCTTTTTTTCCATAAATCCGACATAAATTTATTGCTTGTCAACGAGAGACATATGGGTCTCGGATTCTTCCCCCTACCAATACGGTAACAGTTATTAATTACTAAATCAGGTAAATCAAATGCAACTTCGTTGCAGACTTTTTTGACTACATTCAAAGTGTCCACAACATGTTCATCTTTTTCCTCCGGAACTCCATAAATTATGACATTATTTTTTTTTGCTTCCTTTTTCAAGAACTCTATTTCAGCTTGCTGACGCTTTATAATCTTATCCTGTTCAAAAGTTTTAACTTTAAAGTTTCGAATTTCTACATACAAGTCATTGATAGTTGTTTGCAATTTATCAAATTTTTCCACCAGAGATCTATTTTCCTGAGTTCCTTGCTTAATTGCGTCCATAATATCCTCAAGCGATAAAGACATTTTAATATGGAAAAAATTAAATATAAGCAAAACTTTTAACCAATAAGTAGAGCAAGTTAAAAGTTCGATAAACAAACTAGGCAAAACAACCTTTGTTTACTATTCAATACTATATTGATATAAATATAGATTAAGATACCTGAGTAGAATAGTGGGGGACACCAAGTATACGCCTACTTTCCAACAGCACAAAATTTTCTAATAAAATTCTTATTAAATGTATAATCTTCTTTTATTAATAACTCGATAACTATTAATATAATGAAATCAAAACTTCCACAAATATCAGGTTCTAATTATACTTCACATGTTTCACAAAAATAAAGTTCATAAAACTTATGCTGACCACAATAAAAACTTGGTTATAAGACAGAGCTCAAAGTAACGATGTTGCCTCTTCGCTTACTCGTACCAAACTCCTGTGTTGTATATATTTATATTTAAAAATGGAAAATGAACAAGATGGAGCAGAAAAGTATTTAGATTTTCATTGCGACTTTGATCATTGATAAAAGTATTTTGTGTTTTGGCGCCGAGACGAATGCGTGAGTGTGGAAAGGAAACTGAAGGGGGAGATACGAGTACAAAAAATAAAGAAGGGAGGTTGTTCAAGCCGAGCCTGACCTCCTAGACAATGACATAGTGGGTAAGTGGACCCATGGATCATCCGCCTCCACGAGACTGACTGGACGGCCGCCTAATGGCAGCTCCCACTGCGTCTACAAATACATACTCACTCCAAAACTTACTCTCATGCTCCAACAATCTCTTCATTGAGTAGAACGAGTGAAGTAGAGAGAGAGAAATTGGCTCTTGAGTGAGGCAATTGGCCCGAATTAAAGATTCTTTGGGTTTTGTCACAAAAAAAAATAGCAATATTTTTTTCTGGATACACAGTTATTTTTTAGAAATTAATTTTCTTGGCTAATACACTGTTTATTGTAACCATAACTTGGTAATATTTTGTTTCAGTACTCTAAATTAAATAACTTTCACTCGTGCTGAAAAATCCATTTATTTAAGGAAGTAAACTTATTCATAGGAGCACATACGAGGTGTGGCTATTAAATAACGAGACTATTGCAACAAAACATTTTATTTTAAATTTATACATAGTTATTATCACCTTCAATATACACCCCTCCCCTATCCCTACAACGCTCCATGCGAATTTACCATTGTTCGAAACAGTGCTGGAAGTCTTTCTGTAAGCTCCTGCAAGACGCGTGCCGCTTTTTCTTTCACAGCTTCAACGGACCGAAATTGTGTTCCTTTTAATGCAGATTTGACTTTAGGGGAACAGATAAAAGTCATATGGGGCCAGGTCAGGCGAATAAGGCGGATGGCCTAAAACTGGGATGTTGTACTTGGCTAGAAACGACTTGACAGACAATGCAGTGTGAGCCGGTGCGTTGTCTTGATGATGGGGAACCCATGACTTGTTCTTTTACAAATCGGGTCGTTTTTTTCCTTACTCTTTCACGGAGTTGAGCAAGCACCTCACGTTAGTAATGTTGATTAATTATAATCGATATTTTCATCCGTTTTGGACTTGGAAGGGCGACCCGGGCGGTCATCATCTCCGACGTCTTCTCGGCCATCTTGGAAACGCTTGAACCACTCAAAACCTCGCGCACGTGATTAACATTCATCGCAATAAACTTCTTTTAATAAAAGATAAGTTTCAATAGCGGTTTTGCCAAGTTTCATGTGAAATTTCACGACAATTCGTTGCTCTACTACATTGTAGTATCATGTTTTCGGCAAAATGAAACTAACCCTCTCACACAAACGACGGTTCCGGTCAGACAGATTTCTCTACAAACACGTGAGACGCTACAATCGAAAGAGAAGGCTTTACGCTGCACAGCTTTCGGTCGTTAGGATTTGGCGCATGCATAGTTCTTCAGTAGCAGCATCAGCCACACCTCGTATTTGTTTCATCAATTTCAAAATTAGAAATCAGGTCTTACTCTAAATAAATAAAAAAAATCAGATGTAAAACATTTTTTTAAACCCTCTCTAAGTAAAGTGAATAGTATATTGCCAAATATGTTTAAAGAAAAATTGTTAAAGTCGGTTGTTGCGGCTGCAGCCTCACGGATTTATTGGTGAAGATGCAAATGTCCTTCATTAAACAGGTTTACCATCAAAACACTCAGTGAAAGCTGAAGTAGGAATTGGTTCCAAGCTTGCTTTATGTGGCTTGTAATAAAATTTTGAAAATACTTTTTAGTTTCCTTCTTCTTGCCTCACAAATAATGATTAGTCTAACCATAGAAGTAATAAAAGGATTATTAATATGAACAGTATAGGTAGAATATCTGCTGCTCTCCTTGCTTTACCTTATCACTTCAAAAGCAGAGGCATCCAGAGTACATTAAATTACAAAGCCCAATTTGGTCTTACTTTTTTTCAGTACTAGCTTGGATCTTCACAGCTCCAGTAGTACTTTGAGAAAAGTTGACTTTTCCTTTTATTTCTACTCCAAAATTTACTTATAGCCATCCTTTTCCATACAGTCTATTCCACATTTTAAAGGTTACAGAAAAGAAAGCAAAGAGTATTAACAAAAAACATTTATATTGACCAGAAAATAATTGATAATAATTTTTGAAAAAATAAGGGAAAAACTTTCTTGGGTTGTTTCACCACAACTAGAATAAAATGGTCAAATACTGTAGCCAGTGCATGTGATTCGATCCTCTGCCATAGTGCATTTTCATCATGTTTTGATCCTTCACAGACTTCTGAAAGAACTATCTACTTCACTAGTGGTGCATGGCTCGGTAAGTTGTGTCAGCAGAGCTTTTTTTCGACGCTGGAAAGAGAGAGATTCAGTCTCGTTTAAGACAGACTAAAAAGTCTGTTAGTACATAAATATTAAATTTCTTGTACTAGTTATTCCAAATAATAAACGTTACAGAATAAATTGATTTAATACAAGGAATGTGTTAGCATATTCAGATGGCAAGTTAAATGAGCGTAATGTTGGAGATGAATTTTTTATCGCATCTTCTGTTAGTTCAACATTACTGCACTTCACTTTAATTCATTACCTCAAAATAATATTAAATTTGGCGCTCATTATAAACTTATTTTTGTCCATTTGTGCGTTTCCTTTTATTTTTCCATCATTTATTTTATTTTATTTTTCCAGGTCTGTAGAAGGTGGCAGCAGTTCTTTCCTGGACTTTCTTATCACTTAAAATGTTTGGTAATAGAGACAGCTCAAAAATCCTCTTTCTAATTTATTTTTAATACTACCTTTCAAAAACTTTGAATGCCTCTTTTTTTTTAAGGCGATCCGTCAGTTTCTCGTGCGAAAAGTGAACCAAGTTCAGATGCATAAAAAAAAAAAGTATTCTGCTTTTCAATACCTTCAAAACTTGCTTAACTTTTTTTTTATGTGAAACTGAATATTATAAACAATTTAAATTAAGCAATATAGGGCAATTATGTATGGATTTGATGACCAAAGAAAATTTATAGCTGTGGTGATAAGTTCGCCAAGTGATAGTGCTGTAAGAAATAGTTTATTGGCCCGAATTAAAACAATATGTCAAGTGATGAGGTTGTCAGTGGGTTGGGAAGGGGTGCCGCCCACACGGCCGCCCGCATGCCGCCTTTACTCCTCCATACAGACATGAGGCGGCTAATTCGGCCTGGATAACCAAACACTCGTAGAATTTCTAATGGTTTACTAAGTCGCCTACGAAGCCTTGCCAATTAATAGACACAACTTTAACCTTTTTATTTGGGTAAATACATTATGGTGAGTGATGCACTCACTTCAGTAAATGAATTAAAAGTTTATGAGTCCGCTTCTAAGAATACATTCTGTCAATTGATCTTAAAAAAATTAGTACTTATAAATGTAAACAAATTTTAATAAAGATGACCTTCGTAACTTAATTTAATATTTTTATTAGTAGTTTATAATAGTGCTCTCATCAAATCAAGAAAACGTTCTTTCATTATAGATATCAAGGTTGAAGAAACTCCATTTCATCTCCTAGAGGTAATGCAAGCGATCCCTAACGATTAGGGGCTGAAGCTGGATGTGTAGTTATCGTTTGAGTTCTGTAATGATACTAATTTTTTGAGGGAGAAGACAAAATGGGCTAATTTGCGACAAGGTTCGTTCTTTTCCTTCATTAAGGTTTCTAATTTAGATTATAATAGTACACTGGGAGACATACTTATACATTTTACATAATTCCATAACTTCTTCGTCAAATGTTACACCGCAACTAACTTGTGATTAATATAAACTTATTTTTTTAAATGAAAGAAGAGGCAAAAGAAGGATTATAAAAGAATGCAACTCCTAAACTTTTATGCTAGGCCATTGAAAAAGTATTTGCTCAAAAACTCCTTTTGAGCTACTTTTATTCCACTAAATTCAATTATTTACGATTAATTATTTACCAGATACCCAAAAATGGAATAGAGCAAATCATTTTTTGGAATCAAAATCAATGGCAAGATTAGAAGAATTATTTTGTTTTTACTTTTTGGTAATTCAATTATGTACTGTGAAATGATTTAAAAAAATTAATTTTAGGAAGTCGTATGACGGTTTTTGTTGGCCTTGTTTTATTTTGAACTGTGTATTGATGAATCTAGGTTTTTAAAAAACTCCACTTCTTTTGTGAGTTACAAATAAAAGCCAAACTTGTCGACACAGATATATGACTTCTTCAGACGCTTAGTTTCATAAATTGTACCGATAATGGTTGACTTTTTTCAGTTTTTAATGTTTTAAACTCTGTTTCCCTCAAACTTAGCAAATTTACACTTCACTATAGAGGTACTGAAGAAGGTAGATATCTGAGCAGAAAAGTTAGGTGTTTTGTTTTTATTTTTAAAAAATAGTCCACAATATAAAAATTAGTTATTTTTTTTTCAGAAAACATTATCTAAGGAGAATTTCTATTCTTGAATCTGACACTCTCATGTGGGTCTGTTTGGACAAAGTGGTTTAAGAACTTAGCTTTGAAGATACAATTTCCACGTCTGGGAATTTGTTGTAAAAATACAAATTCCAGCTTGTTCATTTACACAAAATAAACTTCTATATTTTGTTAGTAAATAAACTTATACAAACTGTGTAATAAAACAAAAATAAGATTACTGCTTCGTTTTTTCTTTTATTTTGTATTTTTCTTTACCCCACTTGGTAGAGAATATCACTAATGAAAATAAATATTGTATTTACAAAAAATTAATTGAAGTATATGGTGAACAAAAACACAAATTCTTCATTATCAACTGAATAAACGAACAAAGTGGCTCACGCCATCTAGAAATCTCAAATGTTATTCTTCGTTATAAATAAACTACACATATAAGAAATCTTTCATTCATCATCTACTTATCTTAGTTTGGATTATTTTTTTGGTGTTTTAATTAATAAACACTGGAGAAAAATCTACCATCACTTATACAAATACACTAGAACATATTAGGAAACAAAGCGTAGAAGGTTGGTGCAGTTTAATAAAAGCTTAAGTCTATGAATAAAGATATATCTCGGGTTTATGGTGACTTTGGAGGGTCTACTCCTGAGGTGTTCAGCTAAAAGAGGGCTATTGTGGGCCTAGTGGAGAGGCCTTGCCTTAGAGACCTTTTAGAAGAAACCAACTAACCAGTCTTTTTCTGTCTCTCTGGCGCTTTTTCGGAAACGAGCATTGCACATCGATATCGTCAGTTGTAAGCAGTAGATATTTCATTTTATCCAGAATTTTTTAAATACGGTATATATTTGTTTTTTATACTGCAAAGGTTTTGAAAAATTGTCTGAAATTTATCCCTTCAAAAAGCAACAATTTAAGATTTAAATAATTGCTCGCCAGGCTGCAGCACTGTGCAGGCAAGTTTATTATGAGTTTTCATTTTTCACCGCAGGAGTTCTCTAGCTGTCAGGAACAAGTGTACGTGTCGTTTGAGTGATATATAACCTGGTAAGTATATAACCTTATAAAAAAAAAAACAAGATTGTTTTATTAAAACTGACTGTGTTTCGTGTTTGTGTGTTTCTTTGATGATTTTTTTTATTATTTAGCGTTTATTAATTGCGTTCTACGGTGTGTGATGATAGTCTATGCACTTATTATCAGATCCAAGGATGGCTTGCCATTATCTGCTAGAACAGATTTCAGCGATGAAGTAAATAGGAACATTAAAGAAAATAAGAAATATGTTAAATTAGTTGGAACTAAAGCAGCTCAAGTTCCTGAAAAATGTGTGTTACAGTTGAAGGATTACACAATTTAGTTAGTATGCTTGTTATTCATTTACAATACAGTTGAAATGCAAAGTGTTTTGTAGATTTTTTATTAACATTTGCAAAGCAATTATCTTTTTGCAGTATGATCACTTGCGTTGGAGTATCTTACTTAGTAATGACTGAATTCCATTATCCAGCGGCATTAGCGTTTAGTTTTTTAAATGAGTTAATGAGAGAATTTATTCAGTTATATGATTCGAATAAAGTTAACACTGCCAGAAGACCATATCAGTTCATTGAATTTGGTAATTTTCTCTTCTATTTGGTTATAAACATTGTATTCAAAATAAAGACTAATCATTTTTTTTTTTTCTTGCAATTTCAGATAGTTATATTCATAAAACAAGACAGGCGTACAATAAACCTCAAAATTTGGCAAGTAGAGTCAATTTAGCCGATTTGAATACAGAGCTTAAACTTAGACCTCCATATCAATTGTCGCTCACGGACGTAGAACCATACATTAATGGCAACAAGTTAATGACTAATCACTTACCACAACTTGGAGGTAAATATATCTTTTTTAAATGCTTTCAACTTTCAAAAAGGGTTTTTAACCAACACTGTTAATATATGTTGGGCACAAGCAGTAATGATTCCAATCATCAGTAATTTTGAAATGCGGTATGTTAACATAACATTTCCAGGAGCTCTGGATACATGAACAGATCGTGGCCGTTGCTACATATTTTTTAATTGACCTGCTATTGGTGGCAACCAATGAAGGTAACCTTTGTTTTTAAATCGCTAAAATTATGAATTCCACACTGTTTTACTGAACAAGTGAAAGTTAAAATAAGAGAGAACAACGAGAATTTGAATTATATATAAAGATGTTTTATTAAAGGTGAAAGACTTATGTGATTTGATTCGCAAGGTTTATTAGGTAAACTGTCCAGGAGGATAATAAAAACCGAAAAAATCACAATTCCTTTGACTTATTGATTTTTAATAGTAAGTAAAATAGTGGAGTGAGTTAAAAACCAAAATACAAAAATGGTTTTTAAGTTACTCTTATTGAATTACTCTGGATTGTGTTTGTTTCCAACAAAATATTTGATTTAAACGATATTGTCTTATCTGCCGGTAGAGATTTTTAATTTGAGGTACTAAAAAGAAACTTTTTTCTTCTTTTTCCTCTGATTCAAATTGATAACTCATGATTGCTGTCTCATGTTGCCAGGGACTGAGCTTTTGCAGATGTATATTTAAAAATTTCTTTTTTGGCGTGAGAAATAAAACTACCAATTTCTTGGCCATTTATTTGGGACGTACGCTAAAGAATCCTAGCCTGTACAAATTACTGATATTTTTAAACAACATCGGCATACAAGAAATATTGTAAAAGAGTACATCGATCAAGTAACCAACTTGCTAAGGAAGTATCTCAGGTTTCCAGGAGTCAGTACTTATAAAATAGATAACGAATTTAAGCATCTTAAATTATTTAGATTGTTCACGAATCTGGCATAACCGATTTGTCTAAATTAAGATGTTTAAATTCAGGGATTAGTTTAGTGGTTAGTGCACAGTATTCCTACGCGGTAACCCTTGGTTTGATTACCCTTAGATTTACCCTTCTCAGGTGACTTTACAGCTTCCTGGATGGTGATGGACAGGGTGCCTGTATCGCGAGAACACTGAAGGCCTGCAGTGTACTTGAAAAATCTTTGAGTGCCGATGACTTCAGTTGTTGAAGTACCTTAATTATATATTTATTAATTTCAGTTGGGCCGCCACCAAAACTAGAACCTATGACATCATATTCATGGGTTGCAGTTATGTTTTCATTTCTATTAATACTATTGGGCTTGTACAGAGGATTTATGGCATTGCACAAATCTAGTATAGAGGTAATTTCTATTATGATTTTATCAACTAATTGTTTAAAAAAGCAAAGATTACAATTTCCTGAAATAAATAAATTTCTTTTCATGGAATTCACATACTTATTAGCAGTAATGACGTAGAGCATTCTCATTAATGCATTTTTTTTTTCTTAGTAACAATATCTGAAAAGATTGACTAAAGATTTTTTTTTTCAGGAATACGACGGCCCCAGTCCTATTCATGGGTTTATTTACCTCCTAGAAAGCTTATTTAGGGCATTTCAGGTAAAAATACAAATCCTATTTTTCCAGTGTCAGAACCAACTGAATCTTCACAAAGATATCAAATGTATTCGTAACAAGATAGCAAAATTAAAATTCGGAAATTCCATTATAAGTTTCAGCTGAGCTTTGATCCTTTAATACAAAAAACCTCGCCTTCAAAACCATTCCAAAAATTCTCCTCGCCAGCTGAGTCGCTGCTTACCCCAAAACCGCTGAATTTAATAAATTAATTGTCCACACATGGTTCTTTTTCTCCTCAAGACAATCAGGCCTAATTATATTTTATTATAAAGTTTGAAAATATCAAATACATTAAAAAAGAAAAAGTTGGTGAACAATTATTTTTATTAAACAAACCACTGACATGTAAGATGCCGAAGCAATTGTGGCACTAATGCGCTAATCGGCCATAAGATCGTACTGACTTTATCGTGATTTCAGCTCCTAATCTTTAGTTGAATGATCTGGCTGTCTCATAGTAATATCTGAATATTTCTAAGGGTAGTACTGAAGGATACAAAATCTTGAAGATCCTTAGAAACCAATCCACATGGAATTTTTTTTTAAAAAAATATACAGATTTAAAATACCTATTTTGGTATTTTTCTGTTTCAGGTACATTTGCTGTTATATAATTCAAAATTCAGGATTTTGGAAAGTTGGTTGTGTACTCTTATTTTATTCCTTTGTATATTTTTCTTGTGGGAGCTCAGAGATCCATCTCAGCATGCAGTATTCGCTGTGTCTACTGTTGCAACTCACTTATGTACAATTACCAGAAAATTGCAACTTAAATTGCCAGATTATCATGTTTGACATGAATTACACTTGTATATTACAAATTTAAAATATCATTTTAATTGTTCATATGTATTTATTTGCGATCAGTTCAAAAGAAAAACAGTCTTTCCCCAATTTTCACTTGTGTAATTTTTTAATTAAAAAAAAATGTTACCTATTCGTATTTTATTAAATGTTTGTATAATGTCTATCGATTTAATTTTGTCACAAGCATCTATAATCCCGATTGTTGTTAACCATTTTTTCTTTGTTGGTTAGGACCGTTCAACGGTCTAAAAATACAATCGGCTTCTCAGTAAGATGAGAGTATAAAAATAAGCTTTTCATTTTGTACGCTCGAAATAAGCTTGAACTGAACACCGTTGCTTCTGAAAAAATCACTTATACATCTTTCTGTTACTACTATTCTTAAGGTACCAATTCACAAATTTTCTTCAAACACCTAATATTTGAGTCATATCTAATTCTTGCCAACTTTATAGTTTATATCCTTCATTACATTGAAATATAACTTTCTAGGGAAGCCTACCCCAATCTCTCTCAAAACAACGATTCGAAGATTCATCTTAATACAGAGAAAAACATTCTGATTAACTTTCGGAATCAAACTATTATAATATTAAATTTCTTTATTGGAATGCATTTATTAGAAATCACGTAGCATTGTTCAATCTGCACCATTAAGGTACTCATAGAATTCTACATCAGTGAGTTCTTTTAATTAAGATACTTCTGTCTGTACAGATACCAAATAGGAAGTAATGCAGTTGGTATTAATGGTATTTAATACACAGATACATACTCAATTTTATCGCAAGTTAACATTTCTAAAAGAAGTTGAAGCTGAAATATAATGTTATTGCTACAACAGAGTATGTATCGAGGGCCGGTTCCAGGTTTTTGTAGACCCTTAGGCTACAGATCATCAGCTTTTGCTTTAATCACTCCTTCTGGGTCTTCCATTTATGGGGGACGGCAAATAATGTGGGCCTCTAGAGGCGCTACGGGCTGGGCATTTCCCGAAGCCCGGTGTTGTCGCAGGCCCTATATGTATCTATGGTACACTTCTTATCTGGTCAGCAACTACATTATCGTTCATTCCTAAATTAAAGATTATTACATTCGTATTTGACTGTCAATGCTCAAATGACTCGGGATCGAAATCTAATAAAGGTACTGGAAACTATGTGCAAACTGCCATTCAATTAGCAAACCAATTAAATATAGACTAATTAAAAGGAGAAAGAAAAGAAAATATAAATACTTCCTTGTTAATTTATTTTTGTTTTTCAAAATAAAGTAAACAAAATAACTGTAAAAAATGTATAATGTCCCGAAGAAAGTAAATTAACAGTGAAATTTACTAAAAGAAAATAGTTACTTTAGATTACAGTACTAAATAATACCAAGAGCTATCTAGCGAATTAAGACTGAACTAAACAAACATTTAGTTTCTAATGTTGTCGCTAGATCGTGCAAGCATGTCAATTCCTAGGTTTTTTGTTCTGCATTGGAATTTTTAATTTTTGTGTTTTACCACAACCTATCTACTGAAGTAGTCGGCATTAAAGACAGTCTCTATTTAGCAAAACTTTATTAATAAAAAAGATCTGGCTACCCAGTGTGTACACTCCATCTCTTAGTTAATAATTCACTAAAGCAGAAATTTCTATCTTTCCAGTCAAACTAGTAAAGAATTTTTATTTTTCCTTTTTTTTTGCAACCGTAACTCAAAATTCAGGCTAAAATGTGTGTATAATTCACTTCTGGCTTATTTAATAATTCTCTGATAGAGAAAACTCTATCTTTTTTGCTAACAAAACGAGAATTCCTTATTTTCCCTTTTATTTTGCAATCGTAACTTCAAATACAATTGTACAATACAATTCACGCCTGAATTTCGAATACTTATACAAAATAATTTGAAAAATAAGGAATATTGCTTTAGTTGGCCTGTAAAGATTGCGATTTCTGTTTTATCCATTTAATTACTAAGCCAGAGGTGGAATGTACACACAGGGGAGCCTAGAATTTGAATCTACAGTTACAAAATTAACTGAAAAATAAGCAGTTCTCATCTTATTTGACTAGAAGGATTGAGATTTTAGCTTTATTGATGAATAAGAAAGCCAAACAAGAATTGTACATAAAAGGAAGCCGAAATTTAAAGTTTTGATTGCAAAATAAAAAGAAAAGAAAGGAATTCTCGTCTAGTTTGACAGGAGATTCTGATATTTCTGCTTCAATGTATTAGTTATTAGTCAAAAGAGGATTGCACTAACAGAGTAACCCGAATTTGTAACTACCATTGCAAAATTAATAGAAAAATAAGTCATTCTGGTCTAGTTTGACTGGAAAGATTAAGATTTCTGCTTATTCCTATTGATAACTAAGCCACAAGTGGATTGTGCAAACAGGTGCGCTGACTTTAAAGTTACGATTGCAGAATAATTGGGAAAATAAAGAATGCTCATTAAGTTTTACTGGAAAAATTGATTTTTTCTTCATTTTTTCGCAATCTATCTTCGCTATAGTTCAAAACTAGAACCGATTTTCTTATTTCTCCATTCATTTTTTAGACGTAATTTGAAATTCAGGTCCTTAACTTTCACATGAAAAATTGAAATTACATTCTACAATACATTCATTCACAATCTGTCTCCTTTTATCGTTGAAAACTAGAAGAAAATTTTCTTAATCATGTTTCAAAACTAATATAAAATTCTGGCTACCCAGTGTGTACATTCCACTCTAGGCTTATATATTGATACATGGAAACAGAAATACTAATATTTTCGGTTAAACTACATCAGAATTCCTTATTTTTCCATTAACTTGGCAATTATATCTCAATATTCGGGCAACCCGGTGTGTACATTCCACTATTGGCTTATTTATTGATACATGGAAACAGAAATACTAATAATTTCGGTCAAACTACATAAGAATTCCTTATTTTTCCATTAACTTGGCAATTCTTTCTCAATATTCAGGCAACCCTGTGTGTACATTCCACTGTTGGCTTATTTATTGATACATGGAAACAGAAATACTAATATTTTCGGTTAAACTACATCAGAATTCCTTATTTTTCCATTAACTTGGCAATTATATCTCAATATTCGGGCAACCCGGTGTGTACATTCCACTATTGGCTTATTTATTGATACATGGAAACAGAAATACTAATAATTTCGGTCAAACTACATAAGAATTCCTTATTTTTCCATTAACTTGGCAATTCTTTCTCAATATTCAGGCAACCCTGTGTATACATTCCAATCTTGGCTTATTTATTGATACATGGAAACAGAAATACTAATAATTTCGGTCAAACTACATAAGAATTCCTTATTTTTCCATTAACTTGGCAATTCTTTCTCAATATTCAGGCAACCCTGTGTGTACATTCCACTGTTGGCTTATTTATTGATACATGGAAACAGAAATGCTAATATTTTCGGTCAAACTATATGAGAATTCCTTATTTTTCCATTAACTTGGCAATTGTATCTCAATATACAGACAACCCTGTGTATACATTCCAATCTTGGCTTATTTATTGATACATGGAAAAAGAAATGCTAATATTTTCGGCCAAACTACATAAGAATTCCTTATTTTTCCATTAACTGGGCAATCGTACCTCAATATACAGGCAACCCTGTGTGTACATTCCACCCTTGGCTTGTTTATGAATACATGGAAACAGAAATGCTAATATTTTCTGCCTCATATTTTGAAAACTAGAAGAGAGTCTTATTTCTACTTCATATTAAAATTCGGTTGCTCTTTGATTAAATCTGCACTGTGTTTCCACCTCTGGCTTAGTTATTGATGCACTGAAGCAGAAATTCCAATATTTCCGATCATTCTAGACAAGATTTCCTTTTTTTCTTTTTGGAATGTTAACTCGAAATTCAGGCCACTCTGCGTATCATTCTCAACAACAATACAGTTTCTATTCATAATTACATTGAAATATAACTTAGGGGGGGTCTTTTAGGGAAGCCCACCCAATCGCTCTCAAAACAACGTTTAAATGGTTCTTATTAACATGAAAAAACTTTTTTGGTTAATTTTCGGAATCAAACTGTTATAATATTAAATTTCTTTATGGGAATGCATTTATTAGAAATCAAACATCATCACTCAATCTCCATCAATAAGGTACCGATAGAATTCTACATCAGTGAATTCTTTTTATTAAGATATCTCTGTATGTAGAGGTATCAAATAGGATCTAATGCAGTTTGTTGCACAGAGTGCCAGATACTCAATTTTATCGCATATTAACATTTCTAAAAAATGTTGAAGCTGAAATATAATGTTATTGCTACAACAGAGTATGTATCGAGGGCCGGTTCCAGGTTTTTGTGGACCCTTAGATCAGCTTTTGCTTTAATCACTCCTTCTTGGTCTTCCACTTAGGGGGGGGAAGGCAAATAATGTGGGTCTCTAGAGGCGCTACGGGCTCGGCATTTCCCGAAGATCAGTGTTGTCGCAGGCCCTATATGTATCTATGGTACACTTCTTATCTGGTCAGCAACTACATTATCGTTCATTCCTAAATTAAAGATTATTACATTCGTATTTGACTGTCAATGCTCAAATGACTCGGGATCGAAATCTAATAAAGATACTGGAAACTATGTGCAAATTGCCATTCAATTAGCAAACCAATATAGCTTATTAAATTTAGACTAATGAAAAGGAGAAAAAAAAAGAAAATATAAATACTTCCTTGTTATTTTATTTTTGTTTTCAAAATACAGTAAACAAAATAACTGTAAAAAATGTATAATGACCTGAAGAAAGTAAATTAACAGTGAAATTTACTAAAAGAAAATAGTTAGTTTAGATTACAGTACTAAATAATACCAAGAGCCATCTAGCCAATTAAGACTGAACTAAAGAAAATTTAGTTTCTAATGCTGTCGCTAGATCGTGTAGGCATGTCAATTCCTAGGTTTTTGGTTCTGCTTTGGATTCTTAATTTTTGTTTTCTACCTCACAACCTGTTACTGAAGTACTCTGCATCAAACACAGTCTCTATTTACCATAGCTTTATCAAAACTTTTATTTAAAAAATGTTATATATTTAATAGAGAGAAATGCTAGTGTAACCTAATGAAATTATTCTGTGCGGATTTTTAATATTAAAGAAATGAACAGTGCATGTTTAAACATGCTTACAAATGACTAAGGTTACTCATTATAAGTATTGTTTATACAATAATTCTTAACGTTATGATATGTTCACCATCTTGTTTGGAGCAAGATGACATAATTGATGGCAGTGAACTCACTCTTCTAGGTAAAGTTTTTCAGCACATACTAGATGACTAATTTTACTAAGTTCTAAAATAGCACATCTTGTTTGATTCCGAGTTCATCATATTTTTGTTTTAAATATAATTTTTCATCTTCCCAGAAGATCGTTAAATCGAGATGGTTATACAAAAGTAAGTATAAGTGAATGCAATGTTCAAAAGAAACTTTGGAAGGTGATTTGGTCTGTGGTGATTTTGTAAGTAAAATTTTGGATCAAGTTAGAACATTTTCTTTTCTTTTTAAGTAATCTTAAATGGTATTCAATTTTAGCTTTTCCAAGGTTAATTTTAAGATTCTTTGAAGTGATACTTGTGGAAGGATTCAATGAACCTAATATTTTGTGATAGCCTTTTAATAATTTATCTTTCAAATATCTACTTTGAATAAATTAAAGTAAGTTAATTAATATAAAAACACACTATTCAAAATCAAAGTTCATTTTAATTTCATCTGTACTTTCCTTGGAATGAGATGCACACCATGATTAACAGTGCTGTGATTCAAGCCATTGATATAAATGCCCGAAGTTCTTTTTTAAATATCTTTGAAAGATAAGAGTATGAAATTATAACGATTGCATTATTAAATTAGTAAATGCCTAAAGGTTAGAATTTACATTTCGTAGTTTGTTGATAACCTATTTATAAGTCACATACTTAGCTTTCATACTTCACATTTTACAGATATGACATTTGTAACAGTCATCTGTTATCAAAAAGGTCCATTCTTTCTCTGTTAAAAAAAAAAAACCTCACCGAAATAAACTGCCTCAGGATGGGATTTATGTTTAAAAAAATAAGCGTTTTAATTTTGAGCGACCTTTATTTCTTGATAAACAAAAAAGTAAGGTTGAAGTGTGTAAATTCTTCTTTTTAAGCTTTAGTTTTAATTAAATCACTAATATTATTACTGATGTCAAAATATTAACTGGAAATTTAAAAATATTAAGAGATATCTTTCTAGTATTTACGTTGTCGCAAAGTTGTAAAATAACTTTATCTATGGGACCCACAGTCTTAATCGTCACAGCTCCCATCCTTGCCAAGATTCTCCACCATCTCCTTTCAAAGGTGCCAAAATCAACTTTTGTCAAACATCTCATTCTCGTTGGCATGCCTCAGCTGTTTAACTTCAAGAGTATCCTAAATCAAATCCTCGTAACTCTACAGATAACTTTTTTGTAAATGATTTGTCTTTAAAATTTTATAAAGGGATAACACCAATCCACAAAAAGAAGTTTTTAAGTGAACTTCTTGAAGAGACAGTGTCGAAGTAGTATAGTATGAAACGTTTTTTAGATATGTTGAATTATACTTTTTTACATCATTTAATTAATTCATTAATAGTCGCTATAATTTGAAATGTTTATTTATTTGTTTGCATTTTTGTATGTTATATTTTTGAATGAACTTTAAATATTACTGGTATATTTCTAAAGAGATGCATCGATTTCTGGTTGTTTCTTCGTCTCCTGAAAAACTATAAGACCATAATATGAGTTAGCATTTATCATTTAAAGGCTTAGGCCTCTTTTCATTGTAAGACCATCTTAAGTATTACTAGAGTTCTAAGTAGATAGAACTACTTGCTTTTTGCAACGCCCATTGCAATTTTACATCTGACAGTTAGGTGTTTGGTCTTACTTACATTTATACTATTCAACTTTCACGGCTGCTAAACCAGCCTATCGAAACTTTCCTTAACCTCATTAGACCTTCTATCAATATTCATGTTTTCTCCTTATAAAATTCTGAGCAGACTTGTGAATATTATGCCACACATTGTAGAACAGGGTTGAAGAGTAGGTCCAACATCAGTCATTTCCTTGCTTCAGATCTTTAATAGATCTAAAGTTTCTCTGAAAATGTATCACGCTACTAGTATCCTGCAGAGAAGTTATTCAAGTGTATTGCTAGGGCGTCGTAGTTTATTGCACCGCTTTTTTGCAATTCCTCCTTTTGGACTCTGCCATACTCTGATTTGGGATCTTCGAAAAGTTGCTTGTTGGGAGGTAACATTGCCCTTGCAAAATATATTTTAATTTGTAGACAATTTTTTTTCTGAATCCTCAGTAGATGTTATATTCTTACTGATCCTTCGTAGAAAGTAAGAAATGTAAAATGTTTAATATGCTCATCAAAGAGACACTGTGACCGATAATTATCTCAACTCATTTGGTTATCAAGATAGGATACAGGATTACTTTTTGCCAAAGTTCGTGAATTAACTCCCAAGTCCATTTTTTTTTTGTAGATTAAAATATAAAGTGATTCGCTTATAAGTCCAAATTGGTACTTACAAATTTAGCTAACAGGTTAATGAAGGAGTATATTTGAAAAAAAAAAACTTGAAATAATACACGTAAGAGAGTATTAGGAATAAAGGTATTCGATCAAGTAATTTCAATTTCATGTTAAGTATATTTTTGTATGTTCTTTCTCACTTTGAATGTTTGTTTTCGTCAGGAGTAGTATAAAAATTAATAATTTTTATAGAAGTGTGTTATCTGTTACGAATTTCACTGTTCTTGCATCTCATTAATTTTGCTATAGTAGAGTTAAAAAAAAAACTATGTAATATGCAGAGAATTTCTGCCTAGCCAATAATGTGTTCTTGTTTTGTATGTTCCAAGATACTTCACTTATTGATTGGGCTATACTAGAATGTGGCGCTCCAAGTGGACACAACTGGCACTAATTGGAACAACATTGCACTTGATCGGTGATAAGGAGGTCTGTGATTCTGTTTTCAGTTATCTGCAACAACTCTTCCGAGAAGCACTGCCCAGAAGCTTCATTCTTCATTATGTGAAGAATTGGCGATACTTGCAACCATGTTTTTCTTTTAAAAGGTATGTTAAGATTATTGTTTTTTAAGTAATCAATATTCAACTACTTTATAATTACAAGTCTACTTGTATATGTTTGTGTAATTTTAATAAATTATTGATATTAAACATCATTAAAATGGGAAGTTTCTTCGCTAAGTATTATTCTTTAATTAACATTGAATTAATTGGTAATATATTTTTAAAGCTTTTGAGAAGATTTTAAGAAGTATTTTAATTTAAAAAATAATAGAATGATAAAAAGGTCTCCTAATTCTTCCTTGGCACATTACTATCTTACTTCTTCTGTAGGGTAGTAAGTGTTCCAATTGTTAGTATGCGGATTCTCATTGTTTTGAGGATCGTTGCCAATGAACGAACGATTTGCATTCCATAAATTACATTAGCTCAAATCTGAATTAATCCGATTAGCACCATGAAAGTATTGGTTATTATCTTAACATAAGCATCCTTTATCCCACATTTTCGTGAAAAATCTACACTTTTGGTCATGTAATTCTAACCATTTATAAGTTTACGAATTAAATATATTCCTTGGCAGCTAAAAATCTAGCGGTAATTCGTTTCTCTCATGATGGTAACGACTAATTTCTGTTAGAAGGGTGTAGGCGCTTCTATGATGGTAGATGGCTATTTAGGTACTTTGTGAGGAGGATGATGCCTGTTGGTTTAGGCATTTGAGATCAATCTCTAAGTGAGTCTTGGTCCAGGATTACGTCCTGCTGTGCATTTTTTAGTTCTATTATTTCTAGCGGATTTCCTGGTTGTTTATCTTAAACAAAATAGAATTACTACAAAAAGCTACTGCAGTGTACAGAATCACTTTTATCAAACTCTTCTCAGGTATTGATTTTGTGCGGTTCTAGAGGTAGTTCTACATTTAATATTCTGTTAATAAAATTTCTAAAATTTATAGTTTAAAAAAAATATTTAATTATAATTAACATATTTGTATATAACTTTAACAACAATATTCGGCCCAAACTAAAATATTTGATATGATATGAAATTCAAGGTTTTGAATTTGTGCATACGGCTGTTGGCAAATGAAATACATCCAACATTTTTTTAAAACGTGTTTTGATTTGTGAGCAATGAGTAGGAACAAAGAAAACTTTTGAAGGTTTTTGGAACTCTTCTCCGGTTAGGCTGAAAGAGCTTGTGATTTAATAAGCGAACGAGTTTTGTCCGATGCCTCTTAAGAAAAATCTTGTTTTCCTCGATGAACTATCAAATATCAAAGGCTTTCAAGTCTCTGGGAAGAAATGAAAATGTTAATTTCCTGTTTGTGACTTAATAAACGTATTGGAAAATGCGATGGAGAAAACTTAAAATGGACATTCATTCCTGCATTTTTAAATTTGAGATACTTTTTCCACGGATACAATAGTTAAAGCGAAATAGTGGAACCACGAATATGATGCACCCAGCAATTTTATCGATACATTATTATTATATCAGTATACGAGTATTACATTACATATAGTTGATCCTCAGTTAACTGCTTGAATTTACTGCAGTGCAATTTGAATAACGAACAATTGTATTTAACTGTACAATTTCTCAGAACATAATTTTCCTTATTTTAGGTCTTTTTTTTCTATCTTAATGTTCTTTAACTCACGTAATTCAAACGAAAATACATTTTCGAAAAGGCGATAAAGTCGCAGTGTTATTTAAATCTTAATAAGCAAAAAAGACAGGGAAATTTTTAAATAGAATATATATTTTTTAAATTATTAACGGAGAAATTATTAATTTTAATACTAAGTGAAACTGCAAGTATGTAATATTTACAATTAAAATGAGAAAAGTGAGATTTTTAGTATAAAGGAAAAGTAAATATTAATATAATTTGTTTAAAAGTTAAGTTGTTAATTATGTTTATTTATTATTAAACATATTTACATAAATTTTTCCTAAAATAGCTGTATGCGCACCAATAACTATGACGGACGGAAGTGTATTGGTCACGGTAGGCCCAGTATGCATCCTACAATCTGATTGAACCTCCAGGTCCGTATAATAATATGGCTTTCTCTTACTGCACTTGAGTGAAACAATGCGACCACATCTACATACATTGTTCATAAACATTTAAAAATCCATTACTGGAAACATTTTCCTACTTTTAGGAACAAAAACTATTGTCCTTAATAGTAAAACATGTGTGTCACATTCAAAAAAAAAAAAAGCTATTAATATTTACGATGAATTTTTATTTTTAAATTATGCCAGTCATTTGTGGAAGCTAGCTACTGAAACCTTACTGAAGCTAACTGCCTTACTGAAACCCAATATAATTCGGCCCTCTTCCTAGCTACCCCTAGCTTTGATGGGTTTGTGATGAGCTCAGTTACTTAGTACCAGGGCTAGTGAGATTCAATCTACCGGCCAATTGGAGGGATCCAACATCTGTAACCTGTCTGCTGGGGCTACAATAACACTGCTGAAGGTTATGTGTTGGTATTAAGCATGACAATGGTTTCAGTGATAATGCTTAGTATCGTAAATTAATGTATTGCATTTTGGGGTGTCTCTCTAAAGGTCCCAGCTTCTAATCTTTGTTAAATAATTGTCATATTTTGACATAGATTTATTCCAAGAGAACCAATACATTTAAGAGATCTCCTTAACAGAAACTTACAAAAACATTTTTTAAGAAGATAATAACAAAAAATTAATAATTATGACGTTAATTATTAAAATAAAATAAAAAATGATACATAACATGACACTTCTGGGAGAGAGAACGTTAAAGGTAGAGCTGAGAAAATACTTTTCCTTTTAGGTTACACCTTTTAATAGAATTATTTTCCGAGTCACAACTTTTCATTTTAGGTTTTTATTTATTTATTTACTTTTCTTTTTTTGTAGAATGAGTGGTAATAAAAAACTTCTTAATGCACCTTGGCAATGAGATTCTGTAATAATTATCGATTATAGTTGTTGCAGTGTTAGTAAATTTAATACTGTTCTATCAGAACGTAATAACAAAAAGAGAAGCAAATTACTTATTGGAGATTAACACGTTATCTTCATTATTATAGTTTTTCGAAGGCCTTATACTGTTTACGACTGACCTCACATTGAGAACACTCTCTATTATGTCTCTCTTTCTAACATATTAGATGACGGACCTTTTATAGGCTATTAATTTATTTGATTAAACCATTTCCTTGGGATTATTTTCTTGCTCTATTTTGAGGAGAAAACAAAAAATTCTCAAAAGGGAATGCACTTTTTGAGTATCTCTGAGTTATTTGAGTTGGCAAAAAAATATTAGAAACACTAAAAATAGCCATGACAGTTTAATTTATTAACAGGATGAGATTTAAAGTTTCAATAAAGTAAAGAACGGAATTATTAAATGAAAATTACATAATTCGAACCCAACAAAAGGCTTATCGGGACAACCACTTGTGTGTCGTAAATATCTGACTCATCTTTTTGCACAATCATGTCCTCAGTCTTATAGTGTTTGGTCTCACTTGGCAAACTTAGGATGGCAAAGTGATGATACAGATTTCCTGCATCTGCACAAGATCACTGAGAAATTAGTCCCACTAATTAAAAATTGTTTTCTGTCTTTTACAAGGCATATAGTACTGCATCATTACAAACCCAGTGTAGAGTACATGGGCTCCATGCCCAGGCTATCAGTTCCAGCGACACCAACTGTGTAGGTGTACTGCTTATCAGCAGAGAGTTTAAATATTGCACACTATTCTTAAATAACTAACCACTCCAGCCCATATGTATCATGGCACAAAGGGGATTTCTTCTAGAATAACCGTCTAGTCTGGATCTGCCAGTTAGTACTCAACGACCGCTCAGGTTTGCGCTTTTCTTCAAATATCGGCCCAAATTTAGGTGCTTTTTTATTCCAAACAACCAACTCGGTACAAAAACTTGTCCCTGCTCATCCCTTAAGGATAAAATGATTGTTAAGGATAAAAAACGTTCATCAATATTGATTGGAAGAGAGTCAAAATTATAAATTTATTAATTGAAGTGATTGTGGAAGTGATTGAATATTCCGATTACTTCGTTCGCTGGCATTCATTCCAATTTCTAAGCTGATTTACCAAGTATTTGCAAAATTGAATTATCTATGCAACATAAAGAAGAACTGTATTGAAGAAAGAAAGGCAGTAAAATACTAAATGATCTCCAAATGAATTGAAATAGGGGTATTGCTATAGAAGGGAAGCTCCCTTTGGACACCAGAGCAATATTAAATTTCTAGAGGCCTTGCATAATAACATTGGTTTGGTTAGTTTGGCGCCAGTAGTACTAAAACTGACGACAGCTGTCTCTACTCTGCGTTTATTGTGGCATCGATTATGAACATTTGGACCCTCTGGAGGAAGAGCTTTTCCACTTTCATCAGCTTCAGCAGGCTTCAGATGTATTGGTGTCTGGAGTTTCTTTATCCACTGTTTCTTCACTTCGATATTGAACCTTCCAGTTGTTCCAGGAAAATGTCTTACTTCTAACTATGATAATTGTATATTAACGGACAAATTCTCCCCTAAATTGGATTTTTTTTTCTCACTAGACTTTTAATCTAGGTAGAATAAACCATACTCTCTAAGAAATAAGAACAATGACGCCAAAGAAATAAGAATTTATTTGTGGCAATGCTTCCTCAAAGCATTCACAAAGGGTTGGTAATTTTACACATGTAAATCTCACAAAAATTCCCAAAATATAAATTATTCTGGGGGGGAAAAAAATAAATGGCACATTTGCTGCAAAATTTTAAATGATTTTCAATTAAATTTAAAAAAATATATATTCTTAATTTTTTCGTTATAGGGTTTTTATTTTAAAATAAATAATGAACAGATACAATTAATTACTGCAAAACCTTATAAGTTAAATTCTTCTCAAGGGCAAAAACCGTATGAGGAGTTGTGTATTTTGTATCTAAACTATTATTTTTTAGAGTATCGTTCATCTTTGTTTGGTTATTGATTCATTAATCCAAGGGGAAGATAGATATTGCAAGCTTTAATCATAATTTTTGGTTTAGTTTTAATTTTCTTAAATTTTTCAAATTTGTAATTAATTTTATTTAAAAATATTAGCTAAATTTCATGTGTGTGTAAGGGAGCTTTGTCTGATTAGTGATTGAGAACCATAAACTCTCCTCACTTTGTTATTAATTATTTATTAATCTCTGTGACTAGAATAATAAAAACTAATTCTTAAATTTATTTTATTGTCATGTGGCATTTTAGGAAAGGCTCGAGGTCGTTCTTGTAATCATGTACTGGTCCCAATAAAATCAAGAAATTGTCAAGTTTGATTTTTGTAGGTAGCCAGGGGCTCTTCTGTCTGATTAATTATGTCAGTCATTTAATTAGGTTTGAATAGGAACAATTTAGTAAAAGATTAAATTTTTTTAAAAAATGCGATGATAGTGCTCTATAAATTGATCATTTTACCATCCATAACATGTTCCTCTTACTTGGATTGTCTTCGAAATGGACAATATATGCATAAAAACAGCGTGAAGAATTGGAAATATAATAGAATAAAGAACCAGAGAGATGAGCGAAATGTATAAATAAAACTGATGTAGTAATGAAGATTAAACTAAGCGATTTAGGCGAAGGTCCTCTGATAATAGTGTTGAGAAGATGCTAGCGGTACAATAAACCCCCATGGATTTCCGTGATTTGAGTTGAGAGCAACTGCAACATCTAGAGACAGCTGGATGAACATCGCAACTGCTTCTTCCTTCGTACATAGTAACTAGATTTATTTAGACAGTTTGTTTAAGTATTTTAAATAACGCCTTTAGTTAAAAATCCTAAACTTGTATATTTTACCAGTAACATATTTACAACTAGAAAGAAAATCATTGCAATCTTTTTACAGAAATCGCAAAACATCTGAAAACTTAATTCAGCAGATTGGCGGCACGTCCGATCTACCTGTTATCTTCATATTTGGGATTGGTGTGTGTAATTTCCATTAAGGTAATGAGCATGTTCGTTATAATTAAGTAAAGCCTGCTTCCAGCTCTCTTATTACATTAGGTTTAAAGAAAAAAAAAAAAAGAAGTTGATTGTCGGTTCCAAAAGTATTGACTCGCTTCTCCGTGCATAGAAATATACCCAAAAACACGTACGAGGGTAAGAAGGACAAAAAATAAAATAAAAAAACAAATAAAATAAAAAATGGTATCTCAAAACAAGCATTACACCAATACTCTATTTCGAAGAATCTAATTAGTTCGCAGGCCATCAGCTAAAGCAACAAGAGGAAATAATACAAGTAAAGAAAAGATGTAAATGGTTTTTATGAAATGATGATGTCATATTAATGAAATCTGACAATACAATACAGTCAGGTTATAATTTCCGAACTTGTCAATAAATTGAGGACGACATCTGTCAAAACAAATCGAGAATGAGAAGATAACACTTGATAGAGCTGTCGTTCCAGAAGGTTACAACTATATCAGCTTGGTTCCAATAAAAGGAGGCCCTAAATATTTAGGAGTTTGAATTGGAATATAACCAGAATTCAATGTACTATTTTTTTTCTAAAAGAGCAAACCAAAATTCTTTTTATCTTCTTCCTGGATGATGGAAACAATAAATTAATTAGGCTTTATAAAGCCTCAGTTTCTTAGAAAATGCGAGAAAGAAAATAAGTTATTTTGTGAAACATTTGGGAATGTAGTGTTTGAATTTTCTGCACCTTTATTTGTTAGATGTAAAATATAAAATAACTGACATTCAGTTATGTAGTTTAATTTTCGGACCGTCAAACTGTACTGAAGGCCCTTACTTCCTTCAGAACTACATCTTCCCTGATTTGGGAATGCAAAAAGTCCCTGGAAGAACTATTCAGGAGCGGAGCTAACATATATTGGCCCGAAACCTGTCTTGGGAATCACCAAGGATGCAGTTCGTGAGGCTCTCAGAGACTGGATATGTACAGAGCATGAAAAGAACTTGGTGATGTGTCCTGGGGTCAAACACGTATATAACGCCCTTGGCTGTGTAAACAAAGAGCCAAAGAGACCCTGTGCTTGGGTAGAAATTTAGATTACGCTGATCCAGGCCTATTCACGGGGCATGGTAGGTTCAGGAAGCATCTGTTCAAGGTGGGGCTCGGAACCGTTGTGCAGACTGAGTCAGGAAGTGGAGGAAACGCCTCTCACTTGTTGTTCGATTGCGTTACAATCGAATGGTTGCGCTATGAAATTTTTGGAACTTAAGGGGAGGTTTCGTGTACTAGATCCAAAGGGAGAAGGTACCATAAGCTTCTTTTGGCTGCGGCACATTGGGGCATTGGTCCCGTCCCGCTATCTTTAATCTTAATATTATGAAGTTTAGTGTAATTAATTTAATATTTAAAATTTAATTCAATTGATTTTAGTTTATCTACAAAAAAAAATACAATAAACAAATATAATTTGCAATACAATTTCGAAATTTATGCAATAAAACAAATAAATTTAATCTTTTTCTTATAAACTTAATTTTTCGCATTAGACATTTTATAAAATAATCATAGTCATTTTTACAATATACCTTGCATGAACAGTATGAATTGGTGAAACATTTTATAAAGTTACTAGGTTAAAGAAAATGTCAGGATTTTATTGTCTCTTGTGTAACATACAATCTACACACATGCAATTCTATTACTTTCATTTAAAACACTGTTTCAAGGAACTTCATTTATAAACAGCGTTCTATAGGAGAGATTACTGTTTTGTTCTAAATCCTGTTTGAAGTATTTTGTCTGGTTAAACATCTTTTTCAAATATGTTGCAGAAATTTCAATTTGGAAGATGGTTCATACCACTTTGGCAAATGTGGAGTTTAAGGTTTTCAATTTTGTGAACTTGGACATAACGTATGTTTGGCCTTATCAATTTGGTTTGAAACATTTCTTCTGTTTTTCTTTTTGAGATCAGTGATTTTAGAAGGCTTTTGGAGGAGCTGTGTTGTCACGCTTCCTTCAATGGTATCATTTTACTGTAGTGAAATATATAGTATTAAAAACAACTATCTTTTTAGTACTTATCTTTGTTTAAAGAAATTAAAAAATAAATACTGTAAGAGAAAGTCTAATGGGTGTATGGTTCAGGTTTTGTTTTCATTTACCTTTTACGAGGTATTTAAATACTTTTGCCATTTTCTTTCTAATTTGCAAAGAGAGACATAGGTGGAATCACAGGGTTTTTTTATAATTTATTCTGTATTTTAAATATTTTGAATATTTTCATCAAATTTTGCCATATATTTGTTTTGTACAATATTAATGACTGTTGAAACTATCTCATAAATTTAATTATTCCGCTTGAAAACAATTTTTCTTTATAAATCATCACACTTCAATAAGAACATGAACTTAATATTGAAAAATATGAAATAACCTTCTTTATCTGAGATAAAAAAGGGACGAAAACCAACATAAGTGTGTATATTAAAAATTGATTTATCTGTTTATTTTTAAACTTGACCTTCATCTGTTGTAGGTGAAAGACCTTTCTTTTTTACAAAAAAAAGTTGAAAGTCAGCTGTGAAATGGTTTTGTATTCTCACGTCTTTCACTTATGTGCCTAATGAAGATATTTTTTTCAAGCTGATAATTAAACAAATTCCCATTGTCTTTCATTTGAACTGATGATAGAAGTAATACAGACAGTTTGGTTACAGTTTAATTCCTCTTGAACTTCATTCTCAGTTTCTTTTAAAATAAGTTTTCTATAAGGTAACATTTCTCTCTGTTTTAGGCAATACGAAGGCAAATATAAAAAATGCTTTCTTATCCTAAACATCTGTTATTAAGGCTTTCTCTTATCGCTGCCCATGAAATAAATTATCTTGAAATTTATAATTTGTACGCAAGATAGTTGACATCAATATTATACGTGTTATCTATAAGAAAGGTTTACTGTTGAAGGAAGATTAAAGATTAAAGCTCTCCAAAAAACTTAACTAAAAGAGAGTCAGAGTCAAAAAGAGAGAAATTCAGAGTCAATCCAAAGTATTCAAATTAAACCTTTTGGCGACAGTCCAAAGAAAATTTCAGAAAATTCTTCTGTTCTTTTGGAATATCTACCGCTGCACTATTTTCTCCCGTTTAATTTTAGTTAGGCATTCCATATTTATAAATTATGAACTTAGAACAGTAATTATCTTCTTCATCCAATCTCATAAGAACTTCATTTGAATAATGTTTCCAGGAGAAATATTTCTTATAAAAGTTACATATCTGTATATATAAAATGAAGATACAAAGTTTTCAAAGGATTATTACTTTGCACAACTCCTTTTGTGAATTATGCTGACCTTACACACACACCACTGACAAGCATACTTACTGATCAAAATACTAAAATGACTTTTTATACGCAGGGGCCTTCAAAACCTGTATTTCTGGTAAAATCTCAAAATAAATGCCTGCAGTTTTAAAGGTGTAGTGACAATAATTAAGGCCCAGCTCAGCTATGTGGAGAAGCAAGTGGGTTGCTTGAGGATTGACATTTATAAGCAAAATAATTAAAGAAGAAAGAATTTAAAACATCACAAAGGAAAAGAAAAATAAATGAAATAATTCGTTGAGCCAGGGTGAGATACATTGACGTTAATAGCAAACTACCAAATAAATAAGGAGAGAAAATGAGAAATAAAATAAGATTAGAATACTAGGATTAAAATCAGAATAAAACTAAAAAGAAAAAAAAAGAAATCGTATGGAAGCAGGCAATCCAATATTATATAAAAAAATTTGGTTTACCAGCGTATTATTTTTGTAATCGATACTGAGATTTAAAAAACACCAACTTTATTGGCTTTACATTTAGACAATTTATTAATACATTTTCAGTTTCCCTTAATGCACATACGTATACCAATATATATGTACATGTCAAGCCCAGGGATAAATAAAATAATGTTTTATAGTAATAAAACAAAAAAAAAGATTCACAAATTTTAAAACCTTAAACAAAATTGTTTGTAAAAGTATAGATACTGCTGCCTAATGAGTCTAGATTAACCCAATTTTATTTCTATTTCCCGAACCATATCCAGGTGGTAGCACAGTAATAAGAGAAAGTATAAAATGAAACTTAAGGAAACCTTTAAATAAACTATCCACTTTATGTAATCGTTTAACTTTGTGTACAACTTGTTGATTGAATATTTCACGTGTACTAAGTGCATCACGCGATCTACATTGTTTTTTTTAGCACATACTCATCTAAGGTTCCAATATTTATTTGTTCGTGAGCTTTGAATTTATTTGCAGAATAAATAGTTGTTAATTTTTTGTATTTTATTGGATGGATGTTTATTAAATTTCGTGGGAGTTATATTTTAAATTATTTTTTACTTTTTTGTTTTTAGGAAGTATTGTGAGCGGTCAAATTTTAAAATTCTCAGGAAATTAAGGGAAAAAAAAGTCTGCGCACGGTCTATCTGCGTTACCATATTCGAAAATTGTATAAGGATAAAAATTTGAATTTTATTTATCAGAGAGCTCGAACTTTACATCTCTTAAAGGCCATTTCAGTATAATACACGCATTACATTAAGGTGCGTATTAAAATCATTGCTAGTATTTCCAGTATAAATGAAATGTATAGTTAACTGAAAGAGCGACTTTACGGTTTAGGTTTCTGAATTGTTTTTAAAGAAGTTAAACAGCTCCAACAATTTTGCAATAAACTTGGCCACATTAATTGCAAGCTTAATAACCATTAATTTTATTTGAAACATTTACCAGAAAGAAAGAGTAATTTAGTGGGGATAGGAAGAGCGATAGGTACAACTATAAAACATATTTTTCCACTTTTTTTCCAACTCTTTTTCGAAACAAAGAACTCTTAAAGTCTTGGAATTCCCCAAGCAATTGTTGAATGATCCGTCTTCTCCCCGAGGTCATGACGACAGGTGTTGTACAGCTGGCCCATTTATAAACTCTACACATACCTTCAAAGCAATAAACGATTTTAGGAATCAATATTTACATTTATTTTTTTAATTTTGCAGGCAGACTTCTTTTAATTGTAACCCAATATGTTGTAGACCAGTGGTTCTCAAACTTATTTCGTCTACCGCCCACTTTGAAAATCAATTATTTTCTAGCGCCCCCTAAACTTTTTAACTTTACCGCATCTTAAAAATCACAATCACAATCATTACTTTGGTTTAATTATAGCGTGCCATATGAGTCTTATTCTGTTTCTGAGTTCAAACTTATATATTTAAGAGAGCAATAAAACGAAACTTTATTAATTAATACGAGTATTTAGAAAAACTTCTATTCAAATTAAAACAAACATTTCAATTTAAATTTGAAAACTAATCAAAGTTAATTAAAAACTAATTAAAGTGATTGTGAAGAGTGAATTTTTAACAGGTTTGTTTATATCGGGCTCGAATTTACTCAAAAACAGGCGTAAGTTACAGCGTTTGGTAACATGCAAAGAAAGAGAAAGATTTCTCTTTCTAGTTAGCAGCGTTACCACAGCACTAAATCCACTTTCGCACCAAATACCATCGATGGGAATGCTATCAAAAATAGTTGAACTATCGATCACAATCCTGGGTATAATTGCAGGATTGGCTTTTGTAGTCAAAATTAACGAAAAAATAAAATAAAAAAACGAAGAAATAATCGATGTAGTGTAGTTGGCAGTTTTTGATTTTGCTTTAAAATATTAAACCGCTTCAACATCCCCCAATTTTCTCTGGGCCCTTTACCCCCCCCCCCTATAGGCCTCCAGCATTGCCCCCCTATAGGACCTTATGTACGGTTACCATAAAAATGTTCAAAGTCTTCGAAAGAAAAATGCTGAGGAAGATGGACCCGTATATGAGGGAGGTGAATGGAGGATAAGAAAAAATATTGAGCTATATGAGCTGTATGGAGAGTGTGATATTGTGAAGTTTATTCAAGCTAGAATAGAATGGTTAGGCCATATAGTAAGAGTGCCGGACTATAGAATGCCGAAGAAAATCTTTTTATCTGCCATGCAAGGCAAAAGAGGAAGAGGACGTCCAAGAAGACGTTGGGCTCAGTATGTAAAAAACGACCTGAATATATTGGGCGTCACAAATTGGAAAAAGAAAGCCGAGTGCAGGGAGCAATGACTTAATGTTTTTAAGGAAGCCAAGGCCCACCCCGGGCTGTAGTGCTGTGTAGTAAGTACGAGGGTCGTTTGAAAAGTCCGTGCAAAAATAAAAACTACTTAATTTTTTGGGGTAAACCTTTTTTATTTTTCAACATAGTCTCCTTTTAGGCTTATACACTTTGTCCAACGCTGCTCTAGTTTGTTGATCCCTTCCGAATAATAGGATTTGTCCAAGTCTGAAAAATAGCCATTCGTTTCTGCAATCACCTCCTCGTTTGAATAAAATCTTTTTCCCGCCAGCCATTTCTTCATATTGGGGAACAAATAGAAGTCCGAGGGAGCCAAGTCTGGAGAATAGGGGGGATGTGAAACGAGTTGGAACCCTATTTTCATTAATTTTGCGACCACAACTGCTGAGGTGAGAGCTGGTGCGTTGTCGTGATGGAAAAGGACTTTTTTGTGGGCCAATCGTGGGCGTTTTTCTTGCAGCTCGGTTTTCAAACGGTCCAATAACGATGAATAATATGCACCTGTAATAGTTTTACCCTTTTCCAGATAGTCGATGAGGATTATTCCTTGCGAATCCCAAAAGACAGTCGCCATAATCTTTCCGGCCGAAAGAACGGTCTTCGCCTTTTTTGGCGCAGATTACCCCTTGGTAACCCATTGTTTAGATTGTTCTTTGGTCTCAGGAGTGTAGTGATGTATCCATGTTTCATCCACAGTGACGAAACGACGCTTAAAGTCCTGCGGATTTTTTTGGAACAGCTGCAAACCGTCCTTGCAACAATTCACACGATTTCGTTTTTGGTCAAGCGTGAGCAATCGCGGCACCCATCTTGCGGATAGCTTTGTCATGTCCAAATGTTGATGCAAAATATTATGTACCCGTTCATTCGAGATGCCCACAGCACTAGCAATCTCACGCACCTTCACTCTTCTGTCATCCATCACCATATCATGGATTTTATCAATGATTTCTGGAGTAGTAACCTCAACAGGGCGTCCAGAACGTTCAGCGTCACTTGTGCCCATATGGCCACTCCGAAAATTTTGAAACCACTTATAAACTGTTCTAATCGAAGGTGCAGAGTCACCATAATGTTTATCAAGCTTCTCTTTAGTCTCCTGAGGCGTTTTGCCTTTCATAAATTAGTGTTTAATCAACGCACGAAATTCTTTTTCGTCCATTTTTTGAAAATCACTCGACTTCCTCGATTCAAACGAATGCCAAACACAAAGAAATAGACCGATCTGGCTGAAACTTGGTGTGTGTTCTTCCAAGAGATGCTACTAACTAAACATAACCTCGATACGCGCCAGTAGTGCTATCTCTCTGACTTTGCACGGACTTTTCAAACGACCCTCGTAAGTAAGTACAGGCCTCCAGCACCCATAATGAGGCGTTAACGCCCTCTTTCTCAAAGTGGTATCTTCAAACCCCATAGCTGTATTGGTGCCTAAAATCACTTTATAAATAAACTCCTAATAATTTTTTAAATTAACAAAAAATTTATATATTTAAATGAAAATGAAAGATATTTGTGTACTACTTTGTAATCTGTTCGTATTGACGTAGTGTTCCGGATATCTTTGAATGATGTGATGCAAATGAAGTAAGCTGTCCTCATTCTCTACCTTCTTAGCTGGCACAGGTTCCCATTGTTCACAGCAATCCAAATCATCTACAGATGGAGTAGATCTAAACAATCAATACTACTTGACATTCTTAACTACTGTTCTTTATTTATTAATACGTTTTTTTGTAAACACGATTTTTTAAAATTAATGTTAAAACTATTATTAAAATTTAGGGAGGGATATGGCCGTTATTTTAATCTCTAATCAATTAAAGAAGTAACCGTTTTCCAATCGATTGATCCTGCCCGATTATCGAAACTTTATACAAAAATTGTAGTGGAATGATTAGGCGAGAAATTATAAGGATTGAGTAAGATAAGTGTATGTGATGAGAAAATCATTAAGAAGGTAAATTCTGATTTGCCAGAAATAATGAATTCTTAGAATTATATGAACCTCGGTGAATTAATGAATATAATTGGACGAATCATGTTGGAATGGGAAATGGTTGCATAAAGCAAGAAATTTGTTGTCCGCTTGATGTGGTAAAAAAGCTGGACTTGATAATGTGACAACCGATTCGAGAGCCGATGTAGTGTTTAAGATGCTTTCTGAACATAACTACACCTTTTTAGACGCGACTGTTGACAGAGGTGGAACTCATGCGGTACAAGTGTAGACTAGAATGTAAAATTAAAAAGTATTCTCTATCCATCAGTAGGTGTTCTTAAGACTTATTTTTTTTCTTGAAATTGATTTGCTACGACTCCTCAATAAATAAAAAATCTAAAAAGATTGATAATCAAAAACAAAGGAACATGGGTGGAATTAGAATCTTAAATGTAAAAATAAGAAAAGAGATTGTTCTGTCTTCTACAAAAAATCTAAAACACTTAGAAAAGTTTGTAATAACATTGTCATTTCCTATAAACGTTTCTTTTGATTAGCATACAACACGAACTGAAAGAAAATCGTTTTTTCGGAACGGATTTTTGTCAAAGCCATAGTAACTGTAGTGGAATTCCACTTTTGTTTTCTGCTATTTATAGTTTGTTTTTTTTTAAACACAATTGCGTCGAAATTTATTTTTTTTTTGTTTCGTGTTTAGACGACTTCAAATAATTTATATCAAGTGGAAACCCGAATTTCAAAAAAAAAATTGACACTATTGCAATAGACTTCCTTTGAGCCTGGACTAAGAGAAAGTGGAAAACCCGTTAGAGATGCCATTGTACAGAGTGAGTTCGTCGAATGTATTTGGAAAGATGATGGTCAAGTGGGCTGTACTGGGTTCAACTAGCCGCCACAGCCGATGGTCTGTAATGTGCACGCTGCTTTTCGATCGATAATCTGTTGCTTCTACACAGGTTTAGAGAGAGTCATTGCCCGCAGTTTCTGTCTTTTAACATCCACAGCCTCCTAACTGCCAGGAACTTGAGTAAGCCGCTATAATTATTGTTCGCGATATGATCTGCAATGAATTATTCAAATTATATAGATTTGAATGCTAATTCAGTAGGTTTAATAATTGTAAAGTGTCCTTGTTTATTGATATTTTTATTTCTAAGCTTTAGTAGCCTTTACAGATTTTGGTCAGGCGATTTATTGAAACTTAATTATTATTATCAGCCACTTGATGCCAGCTACTTACTTATTCAATGAAATAATATAATATATTTTATTAAATTCAATGTAAGAACTGACACCAGGTGAACTTTGGTTATTTCGTTTCCACTGTTGAATATTCATTACACATTATAACGGGAAAGGCAGGTGGGATGCTATTTCTCAGTTTTAACAAACATATTATGGCTTAGACGCAAACGGCATTACTTATTTATAGAAGGGTTTAGAAAACCTTGAACGTGTCAGTCTAATTTCAAAATTTGATGTACCATAGGTAGGTTGCCTACAAATAGGAATTCCCTAACTCCTGCAAAATTTAAATACTTCCCCTTTGTTTTGCAACGTTGAAGCTTGTTACTGCCACAGTAGTTACTGCTGTTTTGAGGCTGTAGTTTTACTGTGATTATTAGAGATTATTGTTGGTGCTGCTTGATAAACAATGATGGCCTTGTGGCCGATTGACAGTATTAAATGAAGATTGTCCTAGGGATTTCGTTTCTTTCGATATCTTTTTGGATCAGGAAGTGCTCTGCCAAAAAAAAAAATGATATAGAATATCACATCATTAAGTACGAGTAAGTTCAAAGGGTGCTCCAATAACAGTAATGGAATGTGTTCACTGCATCCAGATCTTGAACAATAACTATAAGGAAAGAAAAGAAAAAATGAAAGACAAAAGAGTGTAGAGGAACAACATGCCTATCCCTACAATACTTTAATCAACAAATAGCACATACCCAACTTTTTATTCACCTTTTTTAATCTACTTTTTTTACAACTTTTTTTTTATATTCAAATCTAGACTATACGCTGTACCGAGTGCTCCAATTACTGTAGAACATTTTTATGTTGTATGGTGGTACTCCGAGATGTAATTGAACTCCTCTTCATCTGCTTTGAGGCTGATGCTATTCACCTCAGAATAATCTGTTATAAAAATAGAATTGCCGCAAAACAGAATTCAATTATATGTCGTTTCAGTCTGTGTGTGTATATTTTGATGTAAATAAAATGTAGATTTTAATTATAGCACACATCTGTGAGCATGCAAAAAGTTTTGGTGCCGCCTGATATAGTCGATGTGAGAGTGGATTGAAAAGGGAACCCTTTAATCGGTAGATAATTTGTACATTTCAATGCAAGGTAATGCAAACCCTTCAAGAATGGTTCATGCAGTTATAAATACATATATTAAGCCTTTGTGGCTTCATGTTACTGTTTAAGCTTCATCTTCGTGGACAGTATCAACAAGCAGGTACTGCGCTCGGACGGGTAAAAGTACTACACTGCTGCAAATAATAAATGGTTTCCAGTAAAGTGAAAGGGGTATTCCAATTGAAACCCGGGACTTTACAGGGTATATACTGTTAAAAATCATTTTAGTATTTAATTGTTAGTCTCATAAGAGATTTTAGAAATATGATAACAGGTTTTAGTTTTAATTGTACATTGACTTTGCAAAAAATAATTTATCTGTAGGTATCTCAATTTAGCTTAATGAGACCTAAATTATACTAATAACGCTAATTATACTAATTATACTAATTATACTAATTCATTGAATCAAATCAAAATTAGTAACACTAAAGCTAGCTTAATTAATAAAAAATAAATTAAATTAAAAATAAAGCAAAATCTGTGATAGCCTACATTTTAAATTATTTTACAAATTACTATAGTTGAGCAAATAACACTAGCACAGTTCAAAGCTAATAGAATGAAATCAACTGCCATTGAACCTGTGAAAATGTATGAGGCAATGTACCATTAATAACTGAGTTCCGCATTAAAATTGAGTGTTATTAAGAAATCGTGCCAGCACTTAACAAGTACTTCTAAAGTGTACATACACACTGACGTTGTGAGAATTTAATTCGGCAAGTGTAAATTTTTCCTTGAAATAATGGAAGCAATAATAGTGTATTTAAAAACATTTTCAAACTTTGGATGGTTGGAAACTTTTAAAAAGTTTTTTCTTAGGTTTTCGAGTATGCCTCCCGTATTAAGCAAAAGATGTACACATTCAGACTGATTCACATCATGTCCGTATTAAATTTAATTTTTCTTTTAGTTATTTAGTGTTTTTGGACGAAATTTTGTTACATCACATTTATTGACTATATTTTGTACTATTTGTTTTAGGTTGAACTGGTGTCAGTTCGTTATAATTAAATTAATTACATTAAAATTTATAAGGGTGCAGTAAGGTGATTCAATTTTTTTGAATTCCTCTCTTGTTCAACATTGCTTAGTTTACCTAATAGTAGTCACTTTATCTTTTGTTACAAACAAAAATATTTTTAAATATCACTGCTATGGCAAAATGTAGAAAGTGTATTAACGTATAGTACAAATATTTCAACCGTAAGTGCGCCAAATGTAAACTGCTATTTCATTTAGAATGTGTCGGTCTTTTGTCGAATGACTAAAAGATATTAAAAGATTTAAATCAAACATGTGCACGTACTGCGATGTGGAGATATGCGAATGTCTTGTTCAGATTCAACGCCAGCGTCTCCAGTTGCCACTAGAGGGCCTTCGGCCTCTGACGTTTAAAAAAGATGTACTGTAGTTGAAAGAGGTACTCGTGCGGTTAATTTATTCTAAACAATTTTAATGGTAGATATTGAAATCGTTAGATGTGTGTCATTTCTCAAATCAAGAAAATACAACCACTATAATTGCTCTATAAAAGTAGATTCTCTTATTGACCAATTGCGCTCTCAGTTGAGATGCCGAAGATTGAACCTACAGAGGCAACACTGTGGAGATCCATTATGCTGGTGAGGGGAGAAAAAAATATAAAGAACTAGAACTCGATATTGATGTTGGAGAGGTCTTTTTTTGTGTACTGAGCAAGGCCAGGTCAGCGTACAGTCTCCTGACGCTACACTTTAAGAATCTTTATGGTGCAGCCTTTGCGGCCAAGAAGTTAAACGTTATGAAGTAAATCTGGGTGAAGAGTGGAAGAAAGCTAACGGATCTCCTATAATTACAGTTCATCAACCAGTAATATACCATTTCAATAAGATTTCATTCATATCAATTAAATTTTTTGTAATATCTAGGGATTTCTCTTATTTTTCATACTGGAAAATCCCTAATATTCACGATTTCATCTCTATAATTGCAGTAATTTTTATTGCTTAGATTTAAATTTACTTTATATGTCTCTAAGCGAAATCCAAGTATTGCTATTTACTTAAAAGTGCCTACTGAATTTGTAGTTGAGGGATTCTGTCCACTGCTACTATCCAAATTATTTCACTGTATTTTATTAGGTTAAAAAAGATATGATAAAAAACTGAAGGAGATAGGTAAAAACGGTTCTTTTGAGTAAACTCTAAAAATTAAAGTATAAATCTATCATAGGAGGAGAAAGTAATTATCAAGGCTTCTGCGTAATTAATATCGCCTTGTCACTTTTTTTTTAATTGTTATGCTAGTTGCGTTTGTGTATATTTTTAGAAAATAGCACACAGGCATTCATAAATATTGCATGCTTTATATAGAAGCAAATTAAATAATGTTTAAGGAGCCACTTATTTAGTTTCCTGCTATACTTACCTTACTGTAATTGAATGAAAAGTACTTGATACTTGTTTTATTGTTTGTTTTAATGAAGGCGCATCAAATTGTGGTTATCAGTGCTCGGAAATTTTTCAATCTATTTACTTTTCCGGTCAACAGAACAACTTTGTTTTTGGTGAAAATAGTTTTTTACTGTAAGTAAACTTAGAGATGAACTGTTTAAATTTCAAAAGCAAATTGGGAAAGAAAGTGTGCTATTGTTCTGTAATTGTAGATTAAGTGAATTTATTGAAATTTGGACTTTTTGCCATTATGAAAATTGATTGCTTTACTGATGGTGAAAAATAGAAGAAATGTCACGTTTTAAAGCCATAATGACTGTCGGAATTCTTTTAAATTATACTATTTTGCTGGCTCTATAGTTCAAATAATTTTATTATTATTATTATTAAAAAAAAAGGTGGTTAACTTCGCAGTGCTAGAGATAATATCCTGGATTTTGAACGCATATTTATCATATTTCTGACTAGTTTAGACTCATCCATCATCACTAATTAGTTGGTGTAGAGATTTCGACTTCAATTTTGCTGTGTTAATTAGTTTTTCTAGTTTAGTATTGTCAGCAAGCATAGTGCGAGACGGACATATAAGTGAAGTCGAATCATCTCCATCAAACTGGTTAAACTACCAATGATAGAGAAAAAAAATGAGAAACCGGTCGTGAATATGAGGCGTACTACAACGAATAAAATCAACTAAATTATTATTATACCTAATTAAATACACTTTAATGTGAAATACTTTTTATAACTCCAAAAAATGAAAATAGTTACTTCGATCTAAATACGATACTCCTACTAGAGAATTTTACATAACCATAGTTATTAATGACCTTAATTTAAATTTTTAATGATTTAGTAGCACTAGGTAATGTAGTACAATTTTGGCGTATGTCTTATAAGAAGTGAATAGGCCAGAACCTAGTTGGTCTGTTATCTAGGTGCACGCCCGTTCGATACATCTTCACCTACTGACACATTCACCTTATCTTGGTTTTCTTTATTCATATCACAGTAACCAAGTTTTAGCGTTCAGTCTAAAACGCAGAATTATTTATAACAAAGGCTAACTCATGCCCTAATTTCACTTTCTCTTACCGCGCTGACAATCCAACAGCTTTTTTATTAACGGAAATATAATTTTGAGAGACCCCGAGAACGTAAAAGAGGTTTTTACCAAGTGGTCAGGTTACGTTTGAGAATCAAACGGCTGCAAAAATTTCCTGAGAAACATATCGATCAACTAAATGAGAATTAATTTCTACTTCCTATTATTTTCCAGTTGTATGAGACGATTTTGATTTTTCGTCGGAAATGGGTCAATGTCCTCAAATTGTTGATGCACTCTTAATTATAATAATAATCTCTATGAATAAACTAATTCTTTAAATTTTGTTTGTTGCAGGTCGCACCATATTATGTGAAGATGAAGGGGGCGGTAGCCAGGAATATTTGCTATCCAAGTGAGTTTTCATTTGTGAACCTATTTTCTTTTTCGAGAACCGCAGCAAGAGATACCAGATCGCCTTCCCTCGTTGTAGCGTGAGAAAGTAAACAAACTGATGGGAAACGATCGTTAAACTTTCTCTAGCTGAAATTATTTCACAACATTAATTAAAACATAAAACATGTAGAGTTTCAGGAAAGAGTATGTCTCCTGATAAAGTTATTGAATGTTAAGTTAAAATTGTCAATTATAGAAACAAAGCAGTTTCGCGAATTAGTTACCTCCCCTGTTGCATTAATAACTTGTCAGGCTGATTATTTTCAGCCTTAGAGGGCTATAAATCATCCATTTTATAGAAATAATCCAATTGGAAATGCTGAAACGATTGCAATATGTCCCTTGACAGCTATAAGAGATAGTAAGAGTGAATTCTATTGATCAGTGAGTGAGAGATAATGTTATCAAGCTGATTGCTCTAACACGATAAGGGATGATCGGTCCAATCTAGTAAAGACCCTTCACAAGGAGAAGTAGCGAGGGAATTAATCCTTCTTTCATTTTAGAAAACAGGAAATCGCTTCTCAACTGTAACACCTTCTTAAATAAATTAATGTAATTTAAAATTTCTGTTAAATTTTTCACCGATTGTTAAAGATTTTTTTATCCTGGGTAAAAAAACGTACTGCTAATTTTTAAGATCTATTTTAGCTCCCTTACTGGTGACCAGCGAGTCTCTGCAGAACATCTTCCTCCCCTCAGTTCTAGATATCTAAGAAATACCAGATACTTGAAAAGGTTTCAAGGAGATAACTTCCCAGGTGTAGGACCCTTCCTTATATAGTGGAATCGCAGTTAGTTAAAAATGAATCGAAGTTTCTACTATCTCCCCACAGAATCTACAGGTGCCATTGCCTTCCAGATACATCTTCTTCATGTGTCCTCAGAGTGAGAATCCACTGTGCTAATTGGTGCCCGGATGATTTCGGACAGAAAAATTAGAATTATGAATTATTTCAGTATTGCCTGCAGAGTTAATTGTTTAAAGTTGTTCTTTAAATCATTGTTAATTTTTATACCACTCTCTTTAAAAATATTTTGTAGATGACAAAACTAAGCATTATATATCGTGTCTTTTCTATTTCCATATTTTCTGGCAAAAGTAATTTTTAGTGATAATTAAAAATTTTTTAATTATATTCCAAACAATTGTAAAAAGAAAAAGTCGTGTGAGTATAAACAGCAGATTTGTATTTGTGTATTCCACTATTATTTAGTACTAAAAATCTAAAAATGGAACTTTTAAAATATAACAATTGGGAAATGCTAAAAACGTAAAGGGCATTCACCCAGTAGAGTATTTTTCGCGGCTGGACAAGGTTGTCTACCTACCCACGTATGTTGACTCCGACAGCACAGGTGAGACGTTATATCGACCATAGTAAACAATGCCTGCTCACTCCATTTGTCGTATGTTGTGGGGGAGTAGACGGTGTGTTTATGAGTACAATAGCCTCGCGTGGTTCTGTGTTTCGATAGTCAACCATTAGTCATTGTTCGTTCGTATTATAGTTTGAACGATAAATTAAATTGAATATTGAAAAAGGAGCAACCCATTGCTTAGTTTTTTAAACAATGTTAACTCATATTACTTTCGGAAAGTGGTATGGTATTTAGGTGCTGCATAGCTATAATAGAAGACTTTGTATTGTCAGCGCATCCCTAGCTACTCACAGATCTTCCTGACTTCCCCACAAATTATTCAATTTAAAAAAAAAAATCTGATGTAGCACTACTCTCACGACTTCCTCTTATCGCAGTTTTAAATCAAATTTTCTTTAGACATGGAATTTGTGCCAAATAAGTAACTACTTCAATATTATATCGCAATATAACACCTTAGTACATAAGCGAATGAAAATCGCCGAGTTGCTGATGGATAGTCCTTCTTTGCTTAGTGCCTAAAATTTAGCTAATGCAAAATTTCATTTCACGTATTTCATTTTTTTGGTAGTGAACTCATGTCAATTAACTAATCTACAGTAATCCAAAATTAGAGTATAAAACGGAAATATAAATAAAGGAGTTTTTAAGTGAGTAATTTGCTCTTTAGTTTCGCCCTTTAATTTAGTATTCACACTTAATGGCACTAATAAAATTTTATAATTTTATATATTATTAAAATTTTATAAATTATTATTCTTATTTCTAAGTAACATTCAAAAGATAATCGATAGAAATTAAAAAAGGCTTTGGCATATGATAAAATCATATTTGGCTGACAGTCCAGAAATTGTAACAGTGCTTCTAGTGGGGTTACACTGACATCTAGCGATAGAACTAATAAAGTTTAATAGTGAGCTAGTAGAAAGAACTAATGTAAGTAAATTTGTTGCTCCGTGTATGTCATGACCCTCCCTGGTAGATTTAATTGAAATCTTGATTGCCCACTATCATTATCCTTGTTACTATTATTAGACTGTTGTAAAAACTTATTTGCTTTTTTTTTTTTTTTTAAAATTTAAATAACGAGTGACTAAATTGTTTTTTTCCTTCATTTTGTTTCATTAATGTTGTATAGAAGACATTGCCATTTTGGCAGATCAAGTTTTTATTAGAAATTTACCATTCTTATCGATACTGTAGATTGATGAGATGGTCATAACGCCATTGAATTGTTTATTGAATGTACGCATCTGTAGAGTGGCAAAGTGCAAACTCTAAATCAATTTTAGTTAAATACATCAACTCCTTATAATCAATATCAAACTCTAACAGTAATGTAGGGACATTAGAGATATTATATAAGTACATAATTGATGAGTTAGTCAAGTTCCTTGAAGAAATGGCTGGCCTACTTTCTCGTACAGGAATCCAACAGAATTTGGCTACAAAAAGTGACTTAAATTTTCAGTAAAGTTCATCAGACTAATACAAAAAAGAAAAAAGTTATAAATTTTGACTTCTTAAAAATTTGGAAAAGAAAAAAACTTAGTGAGGTTGTTGAAGTTAAAAGTTTGGTACAGTACTACAGTAGCCAGTGTAAAAAGAATGACGTAGAGGCCGTCGACAAAAGGAATTGAAATGAGAATCTAAAGGGAACAAAATGAAATGTAGATCTATAAAAACCTTGCTGGATGAGGGATAATGTGAGAGTGTGGTGGTACTAGAAGAAGAAATTCTTGGGTTCTTGAAGGATGGTAATAAAAATTAAATTTATTGTAGACGTGATGGTTATAATTTTTTTTTAAAAAAAAAGAACCTTGATTAAGGAAGATATTGGTGATGAGGTAGAGTGGAATGGAAGAGTTTGGTGGTACAAAGCCGAGCCCAATCCTTTGATGTGCTCAATTAAAAGCTTTTTAAAAATTGAACACGTAATCTGTACTGGAAGTCGTAGGTTCTTTAATGTTTTAATTCAATTTTGGCTCATCTGTGGACAACATAATTTAAAAAATGCCTCCTCCATCTTTTAAAATAAAAAACAATAAATTTTAAATAATTATTTATATCGTTGTTTTAATTGCTTGAATTAAAGCTTCTATAGCTAATATTGATTTTATATATGTATTTATTTATTAAAAGGGTTGTATTTTAATTAGTTTAGACAAATTCGATTTCTACATTAATGTTTTGCCAGGCAGTTTAATGCTAATAATAACACCTTCAGTTTATCGATTACTTGATAATGACACTGCACCTGGTAAACTTTAGACAGGACATCCATAATAAATTATAATAAATTGGATTATATTTCAGTCAATTTAAGAAAAGATACTTTATTCAAAAATATACATATATACTGCTTTTCTTATAGAGTTTTAATTTACACTGTAGCCTCCTAACTATTTACAATTATAAAAGGATCAAAATCAAGTAGTTAAACAAAGAGAACATTTTTACTAAAACCTAAACATTGGAAGCTCTCTTTAACTAAGAGCGTTTCTCGCCCCTTCGATGTCGGTACTTAACTCCAACGTTCTAGTTCCCTATGTTTCTACAAAGCGGGTTGTTAATAAGACAGGCAGAGGAAACAAAAATTTCAGTGGCGAGGTAAATTTTTCCACTTTATCCACCTTACAAGAATCGAGCCGCTTCACCGACCCTTGATGAGTCTCAGATGCGGTCTCTTCTACATACAACATAATCATTTAATTTTATTTTATGTGATGAGGCAAGTTTAGTCTCGGACACGGTATAAAACAAATCACTATTGGTAATTTTTAACAGTATATTAAAGAAAAACAAAATTTGTTGGTACAATGACACAATAGTAGTGAAATGTATGTCGGTCCAAAGGCCAACTGAATCAATTTAAATTTCTTTAGAGTTAATAAGTTAAACAATATATTATCGTAGCTAATGGAAAAATAGGGTTACAATAAAGCAACTATTTCCCACTAATGAACAGATAAATAAAGGTAAAATCAATATTTTTGCACTTGTTACATCGGAAAGTAACCGGCACTTCTTTCTTTGAAAGAAGAAAATGTTGAATAATATTGTACGTTCTCAACATTAATATTAGTGAATATCAATATAATTTCAGATGATTCATCCACTGAGGGTATGGAAGTGGAGGAATTATGCAACAGCAACGGACAAACGGCTGTCACACATTTCTACAGTACTCAAGATCACTGTAAAGTCGCCTTTGACACCATCAACAGAATGAGACAAAATACGCAGGTTTTTGGTTTAAATTTTGGTAATATTATAACCTTCCATAGTGTTGACGAATCTAAATTTTTTTTTTCTCCATGAATTTGCAGATGACCGATATCACACTTAAAGTAGGAGATGTTTGCATTCAAGCGCATAGAGTTGTTCTAGCCTCAACTAGTCCTTATTTCTTCGCCATGTTTAATGGTACGTTTAAAAGTCAACTATTTTTCAATATTTTTACCTAATAGTTAGGGAATTCAATGCTACTGTTAAATTTATAAATTAACATTTTTTTTTTATTGAGCCTCCAAATAAAGTTTAGAGTACAACAGGTAAATTAAAATTAGAAACGTTAAAAATGTAAAAAATGATTTGCTAGTTATTTAGCATTTTACGTACAAATAAATTATCTTTATGTTTGGAAGTCAAAAGTAAAGAAAACACAAAAAGATCAGTTATTAAAATCCGTAATTTATTTCTTTTAGAGTACTGAAAAAATTGTCTTAGTTCTTCCTTAATTAAAGTAAATATTAACAATTGACATTCAATTCAATATATTCATTGTATTGGAGCGTATCTTTTCTTTCGTTTAAATAAAATGAGCAAATCTTTAGCGATAGTGTTAAATTCTTTGAAAATAAGTTGAAAGTTCTTCCGACCTTCAAAATAAAACTTATTTAAGGGGATAATTTGAATTGAAGTCCTTTCAAAGGGGACTGTATGTCTAAAGTCAACATATTAGCATTACATTTCTCAATATAATGAATTCTTTATGTTGATAATAGATGACATGGCAGAAAGACAATCTAGGGAAGTGGTTCTGCATGAAATTGATGTAATGGCTTTAAAACTACTGGTAGATTATTCGTACACAGGAGGTATCCTGATTACTGAGGACAATGTCCAGGTCAATGTCAATGTTAATATTAACATTTTGTTAGGTTGTGCAAATTGAAAGCATTTATATACCACTAGATTATTAACTAATACAATTTTATAATGCTGTTTATTACTATATGTTAGTTAATTATTGTGTGCAATCTAATCGAATGAATTAAATCTAGGTACTTCTACCAGCATCAAGTTTGTTGCAAATATGTTCAGTAAGAGAAGCGTGTTGTGAATTTTTATTAAAACAACTTCATCCATCAAACTGTTTAGGAATTAGAAGTTTTGCAGGTAAATTTTGTTTATTCAATATTCTTAAATACGAAATAAAGCGTTTAATTAAATTAAAACAGAATTTATCGAATCAAATTTATTTTAAAAATAAAGAATTTGTGAATTAGTTACATTATAATAACTATTGTAATTAATTATTGTAATTAGGTAACTATTAGGTATTTTAGGAAGGCCCTAACAATTTAAGCGGTACTTTTAATTTTCATCAACAGCCGGAACATCATACAGTGCAAATAGGGGTCTATAGACGTAGTTGATGCAGCTGTTAGGTTTTAGCTTTTTCAAATATATAATTGATTAGAAACAATTTTTCTACTATAAAAATTAATAGATTAAAAAAAAAAAATCTTTTAAACTTACCTTTTTTAACTTCAGATGCTCACGGATGCACAGAGCTACAAAATAAATCTTACAGATTTGCGCTGCAAAATTTTCAAGAAGTTATGAATACTGAAGAATTTCTATTACTTCCATTCTCAGAGGTATTTCAAGTTTATTCTGCTTCGATGAAATTTTGTCTTCAGTTAGATGGAGGAAATCATATTAGATTAGTGATAGTATTTTTCTAGGCTGAAAATATTTACAAGCTATTTTTAAAGTTCAGATTAATTTGATAGCTTGACAAGGTTAGTTTTCTTTTTTATGAATAATTATTAATTAGTTAACCAACCAAAAAAGCAAAATTTACTAAATAATGTTATTTCGTTCTGCTAAAACTATTCAAGAAAATATAGTTTACATTTTTCGCTTATAACATTAAAATATTAGAAGATGAATAGCATTAAATTTTATTCAACTTTAGACAAAGATAGTAAAAATTTTGTTATTAAGTTGCATGATGCATGCTAATTCGTTGACTAGGTAGAAGAGCTTATTTCGAACAACCAACTCAATATTGCGTCCGAAGAAAAAGTATTTTTGGCAGTGCTCAACTGGGTGAAACATTGCGTATCAGATAGAGTCCAATTTATAGCAAAGGTATGGCTTTTAGATTTTAGAAAACAAAAATAGCTAGTGAAAACAAATTGAAGCAGATTTTTCATGTATAATAATTTGTAGTTAAATATTTTATTCAATATTATTGTTTATTAAAATAAATATTTTTTTCTAACGAAATATATTTATTGATGTTTGTTCTAAGTTATTAAGCCATGTAAGACTTCCGCTGATGTCCAGAGACTTCTTGATGTCTACGGTTGATTCCGAGGTCTTAGTTAGGGATAGTGCAGAATGTAAGGAATTATTACTTGAAGCAATGAAATATCATTTACTTCCCGAACAGCGGTCACTTTTAATTAGCGAAAGAACTTCACAACGTAGGCCCGAAGGAATTAAGCAATATGTTTTTGCTATAGGTATAATATTTTTTTTATTTCTATAAAGTAATTCTTCAACGTTTCTGTAAATTAAATGTTGTTTAAAAACACAGGAGGTGGTAGTCTATTTGCTATACATAGTGAATGTGAAGTGTACAATCCACGGGCAGACAGGTGGTTCCCTATTGCACCGATGATTTGTCGCCGAAGTAGATCAGGTGTCACTGGACTTGGACGGATGCTTTATGTTGTTGGAGGGTGAGTAATTCTGTATTAATAGAGAGCTAAGACTAGCGTATTGCGATGTTCTCTTACCAGCCCAGTTTTCATAAAGAATCACTTTTATTTTTGGTTGGATTAATTAAAGACTTTTCGAGGTAGAAAATTGGAAAGGATATTACTTGATCATGAACAACTCAAAATCAAATTTTCATCTCTTTTACTACTACATACTGTTTCTTTTGTCCATCCTAGAAAGTAAGAGATTTTTTAAAGAAATAAAAAATGTTTAGATTGAAAAAAGGAAAATCAGTTTCATAAATTTGAAACATTTAAATTTAAGTAAATAGGTGAGAGTTAGGTGCAAAGTTCTGGGGGTGAAAGAGTGCAAGTTTTAGTTTAAAAAATCCATTATTTTTTCGCATAGTATTTTTTTAATTCATAATTTTATTTTTAGCTACGATGGAGCTTCAGATCTGGCAAGTGCTGAATGTTACAATCCTCAAACTAATACTTGGTCTAGTATAACCTCAATGGGGACCAAAAGAAGTTGTTTAGGTATTTTCCTTTTTATTAAATTATTCCATAAATGGGGTGAATCAAAAGTCTTGCTTTTTTCTCTTCAGTTTCCAACAGTTTCGTATCAGTATCCTTTTTACTTTCAGTTTAATGTAAATTTACGAAAAGTATAAATAAGGATTTAAGCAAAATTTTATTTGAGTTATAAGATATTTCACTCGAACAATACGAACAGTCAAAAATGGTTCTCTAAATTTGATCATGAGCCAATGCAAGCCATTCAGCGGCTTGTAGAACGAGTTTTGATCGGAAAATTTCTCTATCATAAGACCAAAAAATAATTTTCTTCAATAGGTCTCTGCAAGACCTTATGTTAATTGTTAGATCGAAAAATTGAATTTGAAGCTTTGTCCTCACCTAGCGTTCATTTATGGCTCTCTTATTTCCACCTTGTACTCTCCATGACACACTTCTTACAATAAAAAATTACAAACACAGGAGGTGAAAGCGAGATATTTGAATGTTCAGCCTCTTACGATAGCAGTAGTATCAGAAGAGCTTTGAACCATTAGCTCACAGATCAATGAGGACCTACTAAAAAAAAGATTGCTTACATTTCGAGAGTCAGGGAGAAACAAACCATTTTTAAATTGTAAGGTGAAAAATGCCAGACTTTTCTTACATCTTGAAAATTAAATTAAAGAAAAGCAATCATTTATGTTTTATTTTGTTTCCTTATTTTAGGCATTTGCAGTTTTGATGGATTAGTGTATGCATGTGGGGGATACGATGGCGCATCGTGTCTTAGTAGTTTAGAAAGATACGATCCACTGACTGGGGTATGGAGTTCATGTCCCGCTATGAATACTAGAAGAAGATATTGCAGAGTAGCAGTAGTTGGTAACTTATTTTTATTTCTTTAAAAATTGTTAATAGTTTGTGTAAATGTCGTTGAACTAAATATTGCTGAATGTTATTTGAGAAAAGCAAATATATCATCCAAACAACAAGATGGCTAGATTTATCACTTAACTTTATAGAAAAATCTTAATGCCAGATTATCAGTTTAACATTGTAAATCGTAGATTACGGATCATTGTAACGGATGGATGGATTAATTTAATGTGCGATAAGCCTTAGCTTGACGCGAATTATTGTTTGCTAGTTTCTTTCTCATATTCCTTATATTGAAAAAAGTTTAGATGGAGGTAACCTGACAATAAGCGATGTGCTTGTGAAATATGTACCTTAATAGGTACGCGATTTTACAGAACATGATTTAACTTATTTGTAAACTCTATATGAGCTCCAAGGATTTGCATTAAACTTTGTGCGCTAACTGGATATATAAGATCGCATAATTTTATTTGAAAATAAAACTTTGATACGGCAAAATACTCGTAGCTTTAAGGGGGAGTTTTAGGTAACTGAGTTAAACTCAGAAATTGAAATCATGCTCCCCGAATTGTTCGCATGTTGCAACCACTTTTATTCTGATGAATTTGTGTGCTATAGTAGGGCTGTTATGATCAGTTGATGTATGTATATCAGTTACGATTGTAACTGACAGTTGAGAGAGTAATTATTGTAGTAAGGAAAAGTGGTTTCTTACACGACCTCCATTCATGTAACTGAGAATGTAAAATTCGTAATTCCTTAAAAGTGTGGAAAAACATATATAAAAAATATATAATGATTTACATATTTAATTTAAGGGATAAATCCACAGATAATTGTATATATGCGTTGGGAGGTTATGATTCTACAAACTATCAGAACAGCGTTGAACGTTTGGATCCAAGAGAAGGCAAGTGGCTTAGTATGCCAAATATGAGTACTCGTAGATCTAGTTGTGGTGTAGCAGCTGTTGACTGTCTTTTGTACTGTATTGGAGGAAATGATGGTACTATGTGCATGGCTAGTGGTGAAAGATTCGATACTCGACGTAATACTTGGGAAGCAATCGCTCCAATGCATTCCAGAAGGTGAGTTTTTTTTTAAATTACTCGCTCCGTATTTAGAATGTAGAAATTGTATTAGAACAACAATGACAAGCCTAAAGAACTTATTGTACACTCTTTGTTTATTTATTGTACACCATTTATTTATACTTACTTCCTTATTATGGAAGTCTTGGCCAAATTGAAATTCCGAACACTTTGGGAAAGAGAATCCCTTAGTTATGGCGAAAGCTCTGCAACGGTTGCACTAAATTAATATGTCGACGTGGAAAGTTGATTCTTCTAAATACTGATCTGCGACTTTTAAAGCTCAGAGTAGATTTGGTCAGCGCACTTATAATGTGCTCCTTTATCCCTTTGGAGATAAAGGGGCTTTTTCTAAATCTGTTTATCGTACGAATTACTGCCGGGCACTACTGACTTAATAGTTTGGCTCTCAAAATAAAGCAAATATTGCACTGGAAGTCTTAATAGTACTGGAAAACTTGATCGAAAAATCGAATTCATTTAAATACTTTATTATACAATTTTTGAACAAAAATATTGAGTAACATGTAATGGTTTAATTCCAATAATTCTAGAATAAAGTTATAATATCATCAAACAAAAGTTTTTGCATTCAATTTTACTTAGATAGATACATTCTTGTTTCAAAAAATAAAGCAAAAATTGCATGTATCTTTTCACAATCCTATTTTTAAGAACAAATCTATTTTTGTTATTCTATTTATTTTTATTTTTTTCACAGATCTACGCATGAAGTTGTGAACTGCGAAGGTACTTTAATAGCGTTAGGTGGAAATGATGGTTCATCTTCACTTAATTCCGTGGAACGATATGACATTAGATTAAACAAATGGACAGTAGTCGCTTCAATGATGGCAAGGCGAAGCTCAGTAGGAGCTTCACTGTTGGAATGCTTTAACTTAGAACTTCTGGTAGCACCAAATCAAACTGTTGCTCCAAGAACCATAGTTTAAGGGTAATTTCCTAGATTCACATAAAGTAATATCTCAGGCATTTGTTAAAATTTGTGCACATTCAAATAAAATAGTTATAAATGATATGTAATTTTGTAAAATTCTTTATGGGTATTCAAAAATATTCTACTTAAAATTAAAAATTAATGTATTTTTTCCAAACATTTTAGATCTACGATCTTCTTTTTATTGCTTAAACATAGGTATTTTCTAATGCTGTAATTAAATCAAAAGATTAACAATAGATGTACAAGAAATATTGTAATCTGCCCTAGACTTTTCTGCATAGTGCTGGCCTCCGGGCAGTAATCTCTCGTTAGTAAAACTCTGCCCATTATTCGGCAATGAGTTGCATGAGACTGTTGAGAAGAGAAAAATCTAGGTGTGGGCAACTGGATTCTAACATGGGATTTGTGCGTGGAACTCGAAAGCACTAACCATTCAGTTAATCCCTTCCCTATTTTATTTATTAGGGGTACAATGTAATAACTTCCTCAGTGACTCCTTTGGAGTTTGCGACTCTTACTTTAGAAAACCCTGCAGTACTAAGATTTATGTTATATTCTTATTTTATTTTCAGAATATGTTAACTGAATAAACTACTGCCATTGCTCTCAGGGCTATTCTCTACAAAACAACCAGACGAAGTAAGGGCGTTGTTGACAAAAAGGAAAAAAGAAAAAGAAATATTAGCGTTTTTTAATGAATTTAGTTTTAGTAATAAGTGAAACCCCTTCATGTTTTATGCAATCACCATTCAAAGGGGGCCAAGGAGATTTTTTAAAACAGATAGTATTATATTAAATATGAATGAATGCAAAATTAAAAGACTTTAATGAATTATTAAACCCGCTAATAAATGATTTATTTATGTTATCACAATTTCGTTTCAGTATTAACGTGCATTTAAAAAAAAAACATTTTGCTTACTTCACTATTCAGAATTCCGTTAATATTTTGTATGTTGTCACATTATTTATAACAATACTGTAAAAACAAATCAAATATAAATATTAGAAAATAGTACTTAACTTACTCACATCTTCACCTTCCAGATTCCAGTTTCCTCATTTATGTGTTCTTGAGAATGTAAAAATTATATATATATATTTTTTAATCTTCTATATTAGCATTGTTTAGTTTAACACTATCCGCTAGTAAAGAATCAACAACATTAACGAGATCGACAGTCATGAGACTGATCAAGGGATAATTCTTAGTTGTACAAACAATCAATTTCTCAAAAGTTTCTTTCCAATTTTTAATCATATTTTCTTCTGATTCAATATTATCCAATTCGACATTCCATTTTTTTTTCCATATATTCGTTATAGCTTTCTCTGGTTCGTTATTATCAAGATTATTACTTGACGATTTTGTCTGTTTATCATAAAATCTTTTCCACTTTAGTAGCAATACTGACGTCATATCAATAAAATGTGGCATTTTCTCAATTAAATATTGATCACTAGTTTTTAACAGTGTTGTTTTCATTTCATTTACTTTTTCTACTGCAGTATTTAGTTTATTAATTAAAAATTTCAATGTATTCTCGCATATGATTAATGTGCAGCACAATTCGTTTAACATTATGCACTGATATTCCCAATCGATGTGCTGAAAGAAACAAAACAATTTTTGGCATGTCACAATCAAGACTAATACTTAATAGTATTGATTAAGCTTTAACTAGTCTTCAGCAACAGCGACCAGGAGAAAATAGTCGTAAGTACTCAAGTGTATATAATTATAATTAATACAGGTTAATACCAAACAGCCAGTCAAAAACTTTTAATGTCCCAAATTATGATCACTTTTCGTAAAACCACCGAAAGATTTTTAAAAGACTACTTAAGAATCAGAGCTAAGCAAGTAAGTTCAATAACTATGATAAGAAAGTATTCGATAAGGATCTTTTTTGAGAATATCACTTATTTTTATGCTCAGTATTTCGGTAGAACTAATTCAAACAGAGAACCCTAAGAAAATTAAAAGAAAAATTTTCAAGTATAGACTCTTGTTTCATTATTATCGTGAAAAAGAATTTTATTATCTTAAACAAATGTAGAGAAACAATAATTAAGAGTTATTATTTACAGGAAATTTCATTCTGAACTTCACAATTGCACAATTGATTCTCTGTACGTTTATTACCAAGCAGTAAACTCAGGACTTGTTACATAGGAAAAACCTCGTTAAACAACGTGTTACTGGACAGTACAAAGTAATCACTTTTCACTACAATTATTTAATTTCCAAACAAACGGCCAAACAGTCGGTAACATTAAAAAATGTTACCTTGTTAATGTCCTCGCTGTTCCAGATGCTTTCTAGCACACTCTCAAGAAATGAAATTATTGCATCTGAACAAATGCCATCAAACGAAACTTCTTTCAGAATGTTAAATATATTTTCCAAAATAGAATCTTTCCAATAATTAAAGCATATCACAGCATGTTTCGTTAAAGAATTTTTTATGTAGTTGAATACTGTTTGCAAACACTTTTCTACAATTATGTCTGTTTTTGAAGAATTAGTCACATATCTGAAACGATTATTTTAAAGTAGTATACATTTCCAAATAAAACTATTTTAATAAATTTAGCTAAAAATACAACCTTAGTAAGCTAGTAGAAAAACTTCTATATTCGCAAGTGTTGGCACTTGTTTCGATACTTGCTAGCCCAGAATCTATTTCATTACTAAAAGTCTTATTAGGAATGGGTTCGATTTCCTGGAAAAATCTAATTGTAACAATCTACTGTAACAATAAGCATAATTTATGCATAGAAATATAGTCTAGTACCTTCAGAGAATGTAATGACAAATTAGTTTGTTTAGTACTATTTGAGCGCTTAAGGATTAAAGTTTTACGCGAATTTACAGCAAATTTTAATTTGATCAGCGCTCGCATGAACTCAGCATTATCATCAGCTAATGATTCATTATCACTGCTACTGTCACAACCATCAAACGTTTTTGGCAGTTTAATGTCGTCAGTTATACTAGGAAACCATTCTTCTGAACCCAAATCTGAAATGTAAATGTATTTCAGAAAAATTAAGTATGCATATTGAGAATTAGTCCATTATAAAAATTTTAAATTCTTAAAAGTACCTGAGTCGTCCTGGTACGAGCAGGATGGTAATAAATTATTTATCACTTTCAAAACATTGTTTCGCTGCACTGAAATTATTCTGTTTTCAAAGGATACAACTTCATTCGTCTGTAAATATCATAATATAATAATCACTAAATACTTGCTAAAATTCTCAATGAGACTTCCCACAAGGTAAATGATACATTATAATTTTTAGGTGGAAAATCACATTCTTCTGAAGAAGTTTCTTTACACCTACCAATACTTACATTTTGCCATTCTCTTAAACAAGCGTTTTGTATATTTTCTACATATTCATTAAGACTTAAATTTGTTGGTTTTGATCGAATAATAGAAATTGCCACTGCAATGCACACTTTCAGATAAATATTTTGTACTGAAATTTTAAAGCGTCTATTTGAAAAAAGTAGCAAAAATTTATTTATTTTTTTTAAATAAATACATAGTTATTTTTGCTTATTAACTTACGGAAACTTTTAAAATCAGTACTAGATTCCATCTTCGTCATGCGTAAAATCTAGAATCCTCCTAACAGCATAAATTTAAAAATTTAAAGATCTAGCTCTTATTGAATGTTATAACCGTCATAACCTTTTTATCTAAAAGACTTGTTTTTTTAACGAGTTTACGAAAATTAAGTTTTCAAAATTTTTAATTCTCCATTTTTATTTGTAAAAAAAAAATTGTCATTGCTCTAATCCAAGGTATAAATTATAAATATATACATTAGATTCAATTATCCGCTGCAGAGATGCTCTTCTCAGGAAATATTTTTTGACCATGGACGTTCATTTGTATTTTTGGATGCATTCTCCTGATGTGCAACCTCTTTAAAAAATTGTCATCTAAGTGATTGCTTCTAAAGAAAATACCATTTCAGCAATGTGATCTGGGTGAGAATTTTCCTCATTCCTCTTTACAAAATTTTGATTTGTGATATTGAATGTGCGTGTATGTTACCTGGCAGATGGCGAGAACAAGAACCAAGAAGTTTTAGAAATATCTTTTTTAGTAGTATTATTGCTCCCAGATACTACTTAAAATACAAGAAAATCAAGTGAAGCTACTTTATATTATAAAATTATTTGGCTGAAGGAAAAGTTAAAAATTCGTTGTGTTGGTGGACGATTTTATCACTTAGTATGTTATAAAATCCAGTTAGTTTTATCTGTAGCTTTCATACATATGTGTTTTAAGTTCATGATTTTTTTTTGTTACTTTCAACTTAAACGGCATTCGCATTTTGACCAGGTATCCACCAGCTTTTTCATCCGAGATTCCTGAGGATTTGTAAATAGCACAAAATTACTAAATGTAAGCCATCGCTTTAACTTAAATTTTGTATCAGATGTTTGGGATTAATGAGATAATTAAGTAAATTATGTTAACTCATTAACCCACCTCTGCCCACATCTGATTAGTAAATGGACAAAAAACCTACCTGAAATAATAAACATTTTTTTAATTTTTACTAATTTTGATATATCGTTTCCGCTCGTCTTTCTGTCTTTCAGTATTCACTCTTCTGCATTTAAACTTATTCAAACATATTAGCAAACATTATTAATTAAAAATATTTTCAACTCTTTGATCTGCCACACCTGCAGCAGATATACAATATGATCTCTGCATGCATCATCGGGCCAGACATGATGGAGTAACAGATCTTTGTCTCAGCTCACTAAATTTTCAAAGTGGAATTATCATACTTTTAGCTAACTACGATACAGTTCTCTTTTTATAGAACCTCTAAAAATGTACTTGTTTTTCCTGAAATATTAGAAATGAGTATGCATGCCTGTACTAGCTCTTGAAATGTACGATCCATCTTATTATTTTTGAAATGTACTGTGTAACACTTTTTTAATTTTTTTGTTTTCAGATCTTAACATTTTCTCAAAATGGCTAATCTGAGTCCACAATCTTATTGACTTGAAACTTTTGCCCAGAAAAATTGTTATGAGGGATTCTTGGAGAAGTCAACATACTTTCTGTATACATTCTGTATTGAATGGTAGTTCAATTTATTGGTTAGTTCTAATACCTACCTATTAAAAATCAGGAGCAATGCTAGAATTTCAAATTTTGAAGACTTTCAATTAATCGAACAAAAAAAATTTAATAAAATAATCTACTATTTTCATTTTGCTTAAATAAAGAAAGAAAATAGGGGAGAAAATTCGAGAACTTGAGGGTTTTGGAAGACTGACTCTTAGATATTAAGGGTTTAGTAAAAGGAATCAGGCAGTACAATTCATTAAAAGACACCCTCTCATCTCAGGTTTGATTAGTATAGCGCAGCCAAATCCATCGCGTCCTAAAAGATCTATCTCTTAAATTTCTGTGTTTGTTCATTGAATAAAGGCTTCTTTGAAGTGTACAAGATTTAGTAAACTACCTAGTTTACCTGTGAGTGAGAGCTAAACAGGTGGCAAGTTTTGGAATTTGGCTAAGATTTGCAAACTCAATTATTGCTAACTCTCATTTCAAGCCCTATCTATTTTGTGAAAAATGGGTGTTATCAATATAAAGATTGTTAATATTAGTTAGAATTGGAAATCTGGATGGAGCCAAAATCTTTAAAACTGTGGCAAGTGCACTTCCCCAACGGCATTTCTTACACCTTAGTTAATCTGCAGCAGAGTGTACAACATATCACCTACCTAATAAGAGGCAGATCGAAAGCTCCAGAGATGTAAATTATAATTTGTGCCAGATATTACCTAAAAGGTGTAATTTTGAGTGGTTTCTGGCCAATTTGATTCATGTATTTTACTTTAAATTTACTATTAATCACTCACATATTCCGAATTAACGTAAAATAATTACTACAAATTAGGTTTTTAGATATTTTTTCATTAGTAATGGTTACAAAAATAATCATTTTCTAAATTCCATAAAGCGAGGATTTTTGTTTTTTAATCCAATGAAAATAAGAAGAAGCAACAGGATACGTTGATTATCCTTTCAGATGTGCCTTTGGGGTCACCTTGAATACACCTACTTGTTAGTCATCTCTACACTAGCCTTATACCGTCTTCAAATATAAACTATGTAAATAATTATTAGTGTTACATTATTTAGTAAGAGTGGCCTTTAGTTTGATATCATCCTTTAAAATAAATTTAATGTTTCAAAAGAAATAAAATTTTGATTTTCTCCAGTTCGTTGGTTTTTCAAATGATCTTACTATCTCTACACGTTAGAGGAAGTATTGTCGTCTTGCACATTTTCGAGCTTAATTTTTTATGTTTCATTTTATCCATTGTAGCGCGTATAATTATTGTATCACTGACCAGTTTCTTACTTTCGTACATCATCAGAGGAAGATTAATCAGTTTTTTGTAGAGATTTCTACTTTTCTTATGTTTCTGTCTCGCACTACACTTTTGGATTTTTGGTGTAGTTGTTTAAGGAAGTAGTAACTTGAATGAATTTAATGATCCCAGCATATTTCTTAAACTCTTCGACATCCAACTTGCAAAATAAAGCTGCAGACTTATTTTTACTACCAGCTCAGAAAATTAAATAATCCTATAAAGTGGCGGGAGATACCGGAGCGTCGGAGGAAAAATTATTCTAATAATAGAAAATAATGAATTTCCTTAATAAAGAAAAGCCTGGGAATGATGTCAAACAGTTGACCTAAATAACTTAATTGCAGATTCAGCCCATTTTTAAATTAATATTTGTTGTTAATTTTTATTGCGTCCATCTTTCTCAGAAATAAAATAAATATTCTAATTGAATTCAATAAAATTTATAAAAATGTATCCTTAAATTCTAAAGTATAATAACATTGTTTTAATAAATTAACAATAAATGTAATTTTGATTTTTTTAAAAATTTATTTTATAAAATGCTGATTAGATTGTAATTTAATACAGTTGTAATTGGATTTTAATTACGTAAAATGTATATACATTTATTGTAAAATTATGAAGTAATATTTACTGTATTGTTTAGATAGCTGTTGTACATATAACAACATAATGTCTTGTTGTGTAAGTTTGTCGCTAATGTATCTATTTACGTGGATATCTTTGGATTTTTGGTGTAGTTTTTGGACTTTACTATACAATAGCGTTGCTCTTAATTTATAATGTAGAATTTTCGTGGACGGGATTTTTTCATACCTTTTTTTTTTTATCTTAGTTTTTTCCCTGTTATATCAAGATATTTCTGTGATGGATTCATTTTTAAATTAAGTGAGTTTAATTTTTATTTAATTTTCACGTAATTATTAAGGAATAGTTTTCAGATTAAAACTTTAACATACAACTAATATAGAAGTGGTGAAGCCATTTCTTTAAGACTTTTGGCTTATTCCAACATCATTTTCTTATCAACCTTACTGCACACTAGAACAAACATTTAGACTTGCAGAGACATTTTGCATTTTACTAAATTCATATAAAATAATTGAATATAAAATTATAACAGATCTTAGGTTGCTGAAAATTTGGTTTTGCAGCATTATCCTGTTCTAATTTCATAACATACCAGTTTAACTGCAAAATCACTGAGCATTAGAAAAAAATAATAATAATAACCGTATATTTACAATTCTCACAAATGGTTACTTTTTCATACTCTTAATAAGAGAAAATATTGCGAACGCGTTACATTTTCTGCATTGAGTTTTCAACCGAATACAATACAAGTTTTTGTGGTCTCGAGTCCAAGTGGCATTTCAAAAGTGGTTGTCTGAAATGATGAAAGTAGGCATGGTGTACATATCGATACTCTCATGGAACCTAATAAGAAGTTAGCCTTCAAAGTCTTTCAAGTACTTATTATCATTTTTCCATTTTCCACTATCTAAACATTTATGATTATTTGTTGGGTTTGTTTGTTTATTTTTAGGTTCCAACAATTTCCTTTAAAATTGATAAAAAAATGTAATTGTATTCTCATAGATCTACAACTTTTATTTGGAACATTTTTCCAGTTAAATTCGATTAAGACCAGTTTTGGATTGAGAAATGGTTAGTCTTGCTCTTAAAATGTTACTTCTGTGTAATATAGGGTTCTCCCACTCATGTAGTATTTAAAAATATTATTGGGTTGTCAATATTGTGCATAGTCAAAATTGTGAATTTCCAAAACGATTTCCCTACTTTACCGCGATTTTCTTGAAACAACTTGTGATTATTTTTTTGTTACTTCATGCACTAACTGTTCATATAGAAAACTACAACAATTTTAGAAAAGTGGTCAGGCTCGTAGTGCTAGATAACATCTCTGATTGTATGTGTCGTAGTTCGAATGTTCCTATGTTACTGGCCAATTTCGAATTTTTAACCTTCATCAGAAGTTTATTAATAATCAATTTGGCTTAGAGAATTCTACTTTTTCTAAGCTTCCGTCTCTCATTACTAACACAATTTACGCATATGTGAATCTCTTGAATGATTTGTTTTCTGGATTTTATGTATATTTTTTTTCATGAAAATGGATTTCGATAATTGTTGAACATCATGAATTGAATAAATATTTATTTTTATAAATATATACATAAAATAAATAATGAACTGTAATGTATAATACATTTTAACCTTCATAACAAGTGAGGAACGAGAAAGATTAAGAGGGTAGGATAGGAATCAGGGTAAAAAGGAAAGGACAAACCTGCAACTAGTTAAACATCATGCTCACCTAATATTTCAATTAGGAAAATTAAAATTTAGTACAAATTCGCAGCTTGACGAGGACCTTAAGAGTTTTGGTAAGGAAAAGAGTGGTGGTAATACTAGACTTTTTTGGTAATACTTTTTTTTTTAATAAAGGAGATTAGTGAACCTTGAAAACAACATCTACATACGTTTCTTTCCAAACCATAAATGGATGTAAGTCCATGTCCTCTAAGTGCACTTTACCATGGCCTGGCATGGAGGATCTTGGAAAATGATAACAAGAAGGGGGTGCAAAACTGGTTTGGAGAGAAGTCCTGAAGAGTTTGTTAGGGTATGAACAAAGTGGGGATAAATATCCTGTCGACTGATGTTTATGATAGAGGAACTTGACTAAAGTATTGGTTTTGGAAACTCATCCATAGAGGAATTAGGCTTAACAATCCATAGAAAAAAAAAAAAAAAAAAATCACCAGATACTCTTAAATGTAATTTTTATCTAAAGTCTAAGTAATAACTATATTCATATATGTATTTATAAACTTATGTATGACATTAAAAGACTCTTCGATTATATTTTTCGGGGCATTTGCCAAAATATGTATTACTGGAAAAAACTTAACTTTGAAAATGTGACCCGACCATAGGGGAAAGATCTTGTAGATAAATCTCACTTGAAACTTACACATACTTTTTTTCTTGCAGCGATTTTCAGAAATAAAGAAGGAAACATAATCACAAAAGCTTGTCAGATATTTCCATACGAAGACGTATTATTAGCTAGAAACCAGACAACATTGGAAGTCGTAATGTAGAAATAGCATATAAAAAAAGGAAATGGATCTCTTAATTTTTCAGCCTAAAAACTAAATATAAAGAAATCCTTCCATGCTTGGAAAAGCAGGATGACAGTCAACAAGTGTAGGGTATGACAGAATATATTTATATATTTAAATCCTTCGAGTAAAATATATAAATTATCATTATATTATCACGTAAGAAATGCGAAGTTATATGAATTCTCATGCAAAATGCTTTACTAACTTATCAAATAAGTAACTAACTATTGTCTCAAAGTTGGGTTTTTTAATAACAGCATTACCTAAGAAATCTAAATTTCTAAAGTTTGACTGGATGCTGTTACCACCAGCGTAGTAAAAAAGTAAGAAAATAAAGTAACAGATATATTCAACAGTAACCAATATTTTATTCTCTACTTAGACTACAATAAATAGAAAAGAAAAAAAAACAAAAAGACTTGGGCCACTCTCCAGCCCACCCGTCAGAACGTCCTTCCAATAATCGTTTCTATTAGCATTGATTTATACAGAGAATGGAGATAAGCCCGGATGTATAGAATGTCAAGTTAATATGAATACCTTTTTTTTTGTGGAATTCATTAAAATAGTTTAATATTATATTATTACGGAAATACTGTCCTTGGAAATCATTGAATGATTCTTGGAAAATTTATTTAGTGCGATAAGGGTGATGGACACTCATTGCAGACGTTGGGTAATCCTAATGGCTGCCCTATTTCACATTAACGAGGGCATTATCTCTAAGCGGTAGTTCTTGCTTTCTCTTTCGCGCCCTAAGAAGAAATTAAATATTGGAATCGTAAAAATGTTCGTGTATTCACCTGAAATTTTCTTGTTGAGGTTCCCTGAGGGCGACAAAATGGTTTTTACAAATCGATGTGATTGTGTGAGTGAAAGGTGTTTATGATTGTTCAGGATGAATTTGATTAGTGAAGTAAGTACATTCACTTTACTTTTTAAAACTATTCATTTAGGATATAACACATATTATAATTGTATGTAAACTGTGGTAAGAAAGGTCATATTTCTTACCAAATATAATAGGAAGATAGAATAATGCTAATTTCAGTCATCATTTCTTTATTTTTGCTGAGCTTTCGACTAGGGACTACGTCATCTTCAGGGCCCTGGAACGTATTTTACATATTATTTTTATTAATTTGTATAACATTAATTTACAAAACCTTATTAGGTAAATAATGAATTACTGATCTTATTAATGAATTAATCACCAAAAACAATGAACAATACTTGTAAGAGGAAAGACAAACGATTTTCACTGAAGTGGATTTATTACCAAGAAAACAATGGAAAGGTAATTAAATAAGGTGAATAAAATTAATTTTATACAAATTAATGTACATTATAACTCTACTGTAAAATATGTTCCACAGCCCTGAATATGACCTAGCCCATATAAAAAAACCTATCACCAAACTAACTGGTCCATTGAAATTGCATTTGTATATTAATTGCAGTAAGAGAAATTTGTGTTGCGAATCAGATATTACCATAGGCATTCACAAAACCTTCAAATTATTTAAATACCCAACTTTCAATTCCGGAAATGTTCTAAAATCATAAGGCTTCTTGTTAACAGCAACATTGGTTTTCATAATAGTTCGGTAATGGCATTTGGTAGTGAAAACAATGTTTTATACGGCATAACAAATATTTAGTTACTTTTAGAAAACAGAAGAGACACAAAATATCTCATATAGAACTTTGAATTAGCTGATTTTTTTCAAGTAGGAATAAACAAAACAAAACTACAATAATAAAAACATCTTCAAATTAATTTAGAGGTCATTTATAAAACTATCAATAGTTGAATACTGCCAAAATTACACGTAGAAAATAATAAATAATTATTTCGTGTCCAGTTGTGTTAGTGATTTTAAAAATACTGCATATGTGACTAATTTATTGACGATAATAATTATTTTTCAATAAATTTTAGTTGTTCTGTTTTTTTTTTAATTTGCCTTGTATTATTAAAAAATGTTTGTTTACTTCTACTTTATTTTTAAATAGTTTCTAGGTGAAGTTTTACTTTTATGAATTCTTATTGTTGTTTATACAGACAATATTTTGGTAATATCTTGAAATGAAAAATTTCTACGAGTTATGTATGTGTTCACAGTTGTTGATTTAAATTCACAAAAAATAACGGGATTCTTTCAATGATCATTAGTTTACGGAAGAAGTGTCAATTGAAAGTGGGAAAGCATTACAAATAACTTGTGAAATTTTGGTGTATTTACAATTAAATTAGTATAAGGAGCTTAAAACTCATATACTTTATGCTAAACACTAATAAAATCAACAAAAATCAAATAATTAAGGTATGTATTTTTCTAATTCATAAATTTATAGTTTTGATATAAATATCTAAATATCTTAAATGTTTTTTATTTATATTCACTTATTCACGTGTATCCAAACATTTACCAGTCAGTGGTTCACGAAAAAAGTGTAAAGTTTAATCGATATCAGTTACTGAGTACATCGTCTGTTGACAGAAGTTGAATAATGTAAAAATAAAAACCAGAAACAAAAACTAAAGATTAATTAGTTGCAAAGAATGATTTTTAAAACTCAGAGTAATATGACTTCTTCGGAAGCTAGATAATAAATCAATTTTGAAAACTAAACTCAATGCTAATAAAAATTTACCCACTGCGCAATTAATGATAAACAAACTTAAGACATTTGGGAAAACAAGTGATTTGTGTACAAAAAGAAATTGCAGATTACGTAAATCAAAATAAAACCAACTAGATAAAGTAAAAATTATGTCTAGCAATACTGAATTATTAAAATTATTGAACTTGAAAATAAATTAATTACGATGTACATATATTGCAGAACTGAACTTAGAACCATTTCTTACTTGTTTTACCTGACCGTCTTTTTAAAGTTAGAGATCGTTTTTAATTAAATCATGTTACGTAGCTTGGTAGCATTGCTTATAGGATTGAAAATGATTTTTAAACATTTTCTTAACATCTATGATTTTGTGAATTGTGTACATTTTTTTATTACTAAAAAGAGAGACAACAAGACTAGTTGCATCAATACCATAGACCTCAGGATATTTTTTTTAAAAAAAACCTCTAACACTAATAAATGGAATGCATGAGGCGGATTGTTAACTGAAATTCTTAGATTTATTTACTAAATTTAGAAAAATTTTCCATCCTACTCATAATTGATATTATATAGAAACTTTAACTCCTTCATTTTGAAACTCTAAAATAAAGTGGAACAAAATTTAAAATATTGAATAAAAAGTGGAGCAAAATTTAAAATATTGAGTAATGTGGTGTGTTCTATTTTTATTTTCAGCTTAATAGAACTATATCATTAAACAATTCAAACTTATTACAGAATGTTATAAATATTTTATTCTGTTTAAACATATATATTATATACATTTATATACAATTATAATAAGTACGTGTATTAAATTAAGAACATTATACACTACTGAGGTTATTTAGCCAATGATTTATTATGATTTGTATGTCTACCTTGTTTTTTTTCTCTCAATTTATTTAGTATAATTCCGTAAAAGAAATGGAGGTAACAGTCAAAATTTATAAATCTTGAGATTTCCTGGCCTGCTTTTATTTCGTTTATCTAGTAATTTTGCAGGGCGGATCCGAAATACTTGTTTAGGAGACTCATCTACCATGATAGCGGCTTGTCTGTTGGACAAAAACGGAGACCTACACGGTTATTATTGTTATAATCCTGTGGTATTTTTACAATATTAAAGAGAAGCCGGACGTATTTATGAGGTTATTTCTTATCTGAAAATTGAAGATTTAATGAACGTTTGATAAATACTGTCTAGTAGGTTTTGTTACAATAATTTTGATAATATTGTTTGTTATTAGTGTATACAACAGGGTGGACCTAGGAAGGGATCGTTCCTATACCCCCAGCTGGGCAAAATAAGATATTTAAGGATTACATTTTGATGAATTAAAAACTACCTTACCTTTCTTTTATTAGGTAAAGTTAAGTAACTTGTTGTTTCCCTCGATTCTGTTAGGTGCATGAATTTTCTTCATATTTCACGTGTGTTCTGGAGTTATAGTTATTTATTTGAGTTTTTAAACAAATCGAAGGCTGCCGTTTCATTGAGGTTATTAAAAACAAAATTGACGGGGAATGAATTAATATGGTTTTGAATTTAAGCATGTAATAGTGAAAATATTCACCAAACATTACAACCATTACCACTGATTAACAAAATTAAGTCCAATCCTTTCATTAATAACTTTGCTATTCATCTTAATTCTTTTCATCAATCTCTACTTTTAATAAGTTGTCAAAACGCAAACAAAATAAAAATGCCTAAAATGTTAACTCATTATTCAGGGTGCGATTTGTTCATTTATAGTACATCATTTCAAGTTCTTTATTAAGCTAAAAAGACCATCCTGTACTAAGTTAAGACGCGAGTTAATATAATCAAATGTTTTGTTATTCGCAGTCAATAAATCCACCCACCCAAAGAAGCGTTAGTCAGCGATAAGTAAATTCAATTTCATGGGCGAAAGATAAAAAATATATATTTTTTTTATGCCATTCTCTTGGCGGAAGGCTACGACGAGGAGTTCATTAGACCGAGAGCGAGAACTCTTTAGTCAGACGGGTTGACATCTGAGTAATAGACTGGGATCTTCCTTGAATATTCTGAATAGCTAATTTATGAATTTGTGCATCACAGTGGCGGGCATTACCAGGTTGGAGCATGACTCTGAGTTGTCGAGTAGAGCGTTTCTGTTAAATTACTTCCTCCACTTAGCGGTTAGCTCGCAGTTCAGCGTTCTTCAGGGACATTCTTTTCTTCAGGGCTTGCGAAGAGACTGACTTTTACAAGAATCACACAAATTAAAGTGATTTAGACAGTATTGCTTATCTCACATCAGTATTATTTTGGAAAAAAAAAAATCTTTAAAAAACTAAACGGTTTAAATTGACTCCATTGACTCAGAAGTAACGTGCTAGGCGGGCATACCAGAGGTCGGCTTCGAATTCAAAGTATGTCTTCTTTAGACTTTCTCTTCTTAGAAACTTTTACTGCTTAAAGTTGTAACGTATATTGTGAGGAAGTGAAAGAGAAAGAGAGTGTGTCATCTTTTTGAAAAAATATTGAAAAACTGATTTTTTTTTTTAAATTTTAATTTGTATTTATAATTTCTATTTTCTGTTTGATTCCAGAAAGTTTGATATCAGGGTCAGTAGGTAGTCACGCGGAGCTGATCGCATTAAGAACGGTGAAACAGCTCAATGTGGCCTTGGTACAAGCCAGGGACGAATACATAAAGGGTCTCGGCACACTTTTACATTTGTCTTTGCTCTTATCCACTCGCTGTGAACTATTTCATAATCACTTCACGTGATGCTGGACACGTGGCTAGGAATTAAGAAAAGGACACCGAAACGCGATGATTAGCAAAGTGTGTCGCTAAGGCCTTGTGACGTTGAGTTTGCTCCCTGCGAATTGATTTCTTTGTTTTTGTTTACACTTCTCACCAACAATATTCTTCAGTATTTTAAATATTATTGAATACTCTAATATTGTGTTTGTGTCTGTGGTACAAGAAAACATAACTTACAAAATGGACAAGTTAGTTAGTACCTTGTTTTTGTAATAGGGAACAAGTGCAGAGAGAGTGAACGAGATTATAGACAATACTCGGGATTTTATGTGGTCGCTTTTCCATTTCATGTTGCAATCTAAGGCACATCTGATATCTTTAGTGTCTTGAGCCTTCTCAGTGCACTCCAGTCCAAAGAATCTTTAGGAATTCTAGAATTTGAATGAGTAAATCTTTTTTCAGCACCAGGTAAATTTCAAGGTGTCTAAATCTTTCTAGAATATAGGCATCTCAGCAGAATTTGCCATCATATTACCGAGCTTCTTTAGTTGCTCTTTGAGTCAAGAAATCCAGTTGCTTCATCTTACGAACTTTCCAGGAAGCGAGGAGCACACTCTACCCACAAAACACCCTCAACGATTCCCAAATATTATAAGATTCAAGAGTGGTTTCTCTAGGGAAGTTATAGGAATAGAGGGGAACCGCTAGGATCTCTAAGAATATTTGAGGGATCGGAAAGCCGACAAATTAGTTTTGCCACTCCAAAGTGCCAAACGCTATCCTCAGAGAGGATATATTTCGCCCTAACACTAGCTCTCTAGTGTTAGAAAGAGGAGCCTGCAGACTCCTAAGCCATAGCACTCACTTCCCGTAATGGGGTGGGGAGAGATGCTGCTCATTGTCCAACATTTGCAAAGTTTTCTGGAGAAATGATATACAATCCTGCAGCTTTGAGGATGCGCCCGGTACTTCGTTTTCGATATAATTAAACCTTGTTCACGGATCACACGACGCCTTCGATTAGAATATAGAATTTTCTGAAAAGAATAGAGGGTAGCAGCGTTCCTAGTAATTTTAGCTCCGTAGCGCCATTTAGCTTCTTTGCTTGCCTCCCTACCCCAAACATCTTCTCCAGATGTTACGAAGATGACACTTTAGCCCATCTCTCAGCAAGTTAGAGAGGTAAGATTAAGGATAACCGTGCTCAGACTGACTCTATGTTGGCCGGCTCCTAGGAGCAATTGCCCGAGAGAGGAGGTAAAGATCCGATTTTTCCCCTCTTGTTTAAAATGGTTGACTACAGTTTCTTAAGAAAATTGCATCGAAGACACTTTTGTCGGAGAAGCTATTTTTGTTTGTTTTCCACCATTTTCTTAACAAATAATCGAGTTGAACTATAAAACTCCCCAGTTCTTATGTTTTTTTCATAAAGGTTTCTGGGGGGGGGGAGGTATGTGTGCTTCTTTTTTCGGACACATTTAGAATTCTACAGTTTTGCCAGCCAAATATTGTTAGTGCGAATTGAATATGTTGTAAACATTCTGAGTTTTAAGAAAATCTGAAAAATATTGAATTAGAAATAGTCATATGATTCTATTTTACACGATTGGTTATTTTTAATTGTAAACTACAGAATTCAGTAAGTTATTCGGCATTACTCTATTAACTTTAAGCCCTTTGACGTATGAAACTATCTAGTCTTGAATCAATCATAATGTCAGAAAGTAACCAGTGTGTCTGCCGCGGCATTACGGCTTCAAAATTAAATTTCAAATGGAAGCAAGCAATATATTTATGTATGGTGATAGGCGTTCTCCTTTGTTATACTAATATGTATTGTGTGTACTAAATGTAACAGCCGTAGAGTACACGTTGAATATCTTCTGGTAAACACCACCATAAACAAGGATAACACATTAAATACGTCTCTGACCTGCCTGACTGCATTAAATCAATAATAAAAACAAAAATTATTGGTTGTTGTTGACATTTATAAAACATCCTTTTAGATTGTTTAAAGAATTAATTAATTAAAATTAATTGTATGATAAGATTTTGGCCCCTTAATTTAACCTCAAGTACAAAAGCTTTATTTACAATTATATCCACATAAGTTGAGTCCAACAGGCTTATCTGACTTTTAGGAAGGGAATTGTCATTAAAATTCACTTGTTTCTAAAACTTTTCATAATTTTTTTAAATTTTCTTGAATACATAAACATAAAAGGGTATAAACATAATGAAACATTATATACTGTATGAATATGGGTTTTCCGCCTGTACTTAAAAATAAAAAAAAAATCTTTAGAAGAGGTTGCAGTTTTAATTTACTAGTCCAGTAAATGATATATTTTATTACAGTTAGCGGCAAAAGTTATTTGCTATTTCACCGAATAGTGATTCAATAGTAGATGTATTTTCAGTACTAAGTCGGCTTAGTACTTCTTTTTCAGTATTCTCGCTATTATTTATTACTCTTTTATTGATCACTTTGATTTTAACATTATTTTTAAAAGTTCCATTATTTGTCTCAAACTTTAATAATTGAAAACATCTGCCATTTGCCTAAATGTCTAAATACACCTTATACGATATTTGTAAGCCTGACCACAGGTAACAGAAACATAACTTTAGAAATAAAAAGACCTTTGATGAGCGAATTGAGAGTATCAAAACTACTAATGTATTTATTTATATTCTGAATAATTACGTAGAATCGTAGGATAAAAATACCTTGAGCTAACAAGATAGGATAGGGATTTGTGGTTGCCAGATTCTTGATATAATTTCCATCCTTAAATCTACAATTTTTTTTTAGTGCACCACTCGTCTCTAGAGGACAGAAGTGAGCTGTAAGAGGCTACTGGGAAGAGAAGTCTAGTTCAGACTCTAAAAGTATTAGCAAAAAAGCTTAAGCCACCGCGACCCTGGCACCAGAGAAATTCTGACAGAAAACTGGATTTGAACTGCGGTCTCCATAAGCATTGAGCTAATTCCCTACTTTAATAGATCTTGGTCATTCTTTTATATTTTTTTCTATTTCTGATGTATAAAAATATAAATCTTATCAAACGAAGATATTAGGTCAGTGATTGGAGAGTAGAGCACTTAATTCTCTTGTAGAGATCTCGGATTTGCATCCAGATGTCTGTCCTTAGATTTCTCTGGAGACAATAACTCTTTGGGTTGCGATGGCGTAGGCACTTCAGCCAACTCTTGTAGTATCTAATACTTCCTAAAGGAGTCTCTTGCAGCTCAGAACTCAGTACCAGGATAAACAGTAATACCTGTGAAAAAACTGTCTGGGAGAGGGCAGTGCACTAATATTTATAAAAGGTCTGATAAATGTTTCAATTATGTAAAAGATTGTGGTTTTTTTTCTGTTTGTAGGTAAACCAATGATTTCAAAGTTTGTGAAATAGGCAAATGACACTCAACCGTTCTTCTAGAGTTGAATATGTTGCTAAAGTCATAAGTTCGAAGATATCTACTTGAATTTGATCATGGTTTATGCTTGGACAATATTTTAGTACTCTTATAATCTATACTCAGATAAGTACCTATTACTTTTATTTGAAATTCTCACCATGAAAGTTAACTTTAATGAGGTATCTTACTTCGCTGAGAAATACGAATTATGCAGAAAATTTTTGTAAATTAAAACTTAAAGATAGTCATGCATTGTATTCGCCCAGATTTTGTGTGTTAAGGGTAGAAATTATATCAAGAATCTAGCAAGCACATATCTCTAACCTATCTTGGTAGCTCACGGTATTTTTATCCTACGATTCTATATTATTCAGAATATAAATAAATAAATATATTAGCTGTCTTAATACTCTCAATTCGCTCATCTTGGTCTTTATATTGCAGAAGTCATGTTTTTGGTATTTGTGGAGAGACTGAAAAATACCGTATAAAGTGTATATAGACATTTAGGGAAATAGCAGAAGTTTTGGATGAGCTCTTTACTTTGTGATGGATATGAAGTTACCCACTGTTGTGACCACCCAATCTGTATTTTTTTTTTGGCAAGTTTACTAAGTGAGACTTACACTAAACTATCCTCAAGCTTTTAATGTTTACTAACTTTTCAAATATACTAATTTGTAAACCTAATAAGTACCTAAAGAATTTTTTTTTTATCTGGAAAGCCTTTCTAGCCACTGAAAGCAATTTATTCTTTTTTCAAAACTATCCTCATGATGAAATAAATACCCACTATTTAAGCCTTGAAAGGGGATACATTTGTTGTCACATTATTTCTTCTTTTCCTAGGATTTAGGTGGTAGAAATATTTCTACCAACACCCTTTGGGAATTTGGATTATGCATACTTAAAAACCATACTTCTTCTTTTTGTGGCAACCAGATTATTTCTAAGCAGACAGGGGACAAATATTTCAACAGTCCTGTTATTTTCAATTAACTTTTAAAGTAGAAAACTATTTATACTGTTATATGAGACAGCTGATGAAAGGTGGCAAACAGTGTCTAAATTAGTGCTGCACGAGACCGAGACGAGGCGAGACTTTATGCAATCTCGATCTCGGTCTCGGTCGCTCAAGTCTCGGTCTCGGTCTCGTCGAGATATCTCGGTCACGGTCTCGGTTTTTTGAATTTTTGTTTAAGTATTAAAAGCGGTTTGCTATTAATAATCTTTTCAAAAAATGTTATTATTTTCTAATAATTATTTTAATTTATATGTTGGTAATGAAAATGTGTGTAAAAGAAGACAACTACTTACACTTCAATGCATCATATATTACTATTACTGTTATATATCTTTATATAATTTCAAAAAAATGTTAAAAACGCGCCAAATGAAAGACCCAAATAACATATCTGCCTCCTATAACAAGTCGATTCGTGAAATAAAAAATACACCTCCCAACAAACTTCCCGCTCCATTAGTTATGGCTGTTGGTGAAGATAAAGAATCTGATGATTCACCTTTTGACGACGACGACGACTGCATCAATATTTTTGCACCATTTGCTCAAAAATCAGCAAATATCACCGAAGCATGGAAGACAGAAATAATTAATTACACCAAATTAGACCAAGCACCAGTAGACGTTGACATTTTAAAATGGTGGAAAACACTTGAGAATTCCTTCAAAAATTTGTCTAGAATGGCGAAAGATATTTTTAGTATCTGTGCAACTTCAGTGCCATCGGAAAGATTATTTTCGCAAGCTGCGATGATAATGACCAATAGAAGATCTTCTCTAACTTCTGACTCAGTAAAAGCTCTTTTATGTATCAATGCTTGGGCAAAGTGTATCTTAAAAACGAAAATTTGTGGCAATTTTTTTTTAGGTGCATTGATAGTCTTTTTTTTCAAATTCACTAATTCCAAAATTCTAAAATATAATTCAAATAATATCTAAGTTCAAAGTATTAGATTATTAATAGTGAAATTTATGAAATTGAATGAATGAATGATATGAATAGTGAAATTTAGTGAATTTATGTAAAAATTATGTAATTCGAAGGGGGCCGTGGCAGCCGAGCGGTGCGAGACCTGCGAAGCTAATGTGTATTATGGTACTGGGTTCGATTCCCGGTCTTAGGCCTTGGATTTTATTTAATGTTTAATACGAGAAATTTATAGTAAAATATGTTTGCTAGTCGCCTCCGTCCGCGACACCTAATTGGTAGTTGGACGTAAAGCCCCGCCTGAAAAAATAGGCGATTACTTTACTTTACTTATTTTACTTATGTAATTCGAAGTCAAATAGATGTAGTAATATTGAACATATATAATAAAATCGTATCTTTTAATAATTAATTCAATACCCGTAATAATTATTTATTAATAAAGAACACAATTTTATAATTTTGTAGCTAAAAATTAATATTTGAAAAACCGAGACGAGACCGAGATTTCTCGACGAGATATATATCATGTCTCGATCTCGGTCTCGGTCTCGGTTGCTCAAGTCTCGTCTCGGTCTCGGTCTCGGTACCGAGACCGAGATTTGTCTCGTTTCTCGTGCAGCACTAGTCTAAATAATGATTTCGGAACCTTTTTTAAGTTAATAAATGCAAATGGCTGGCAGAATTATGTTTGTTATTAGTTATTACTATTAAGGAAGCGCAACTTTTATAAAATACAATTTGCCTGTAGAGATAATTAAGCTGCTGGTAGGATAATGTGGGGGAAGTAGCCAAGGGATCCACCAAAGCTTTAAGGAGAGTATTTTCGCTTTACAACAATTGCTCAATCCAGACAATTCAATCCAGAAAAAAAAAGAATTAAAATTAAAAGAATAAAGTTATTCAATTTTTCGCTCAATTCAATTTTCGCATACATTAAGAATCCTGCTCTTGATTTTGATCTTGTATCTGCCTTCATTTGGATCTGATTTTAAAGATCTCAGCCCCATAAAACAAGCTCAAGGATCGCATTGAAATTCTGTATCTTGAATATTGTATATCATGATGAATAATTGCTGGCTTTCATCATAAGTTATTGTGAAATTATGTTAATGTTGTTTATGTTTGATTTGGCGTTTTTGCATTATGACTAGAAATCAAAATAAATTGTGAAATATATTTATTTTTAAAACAACATAAAAATCATACAATTTGTAAGGAAATTAATTTGAGTTGTTTAGCTAACATATTAAGTAAGACTATGGCCAATTTCAGGAATAAATTAGTTTATTTGTTTTTAATGTCAACGCTTTTGACCTTGAGACTACATCATCTTCCGTTTTACACTTACTAACATTTGTAATTTGTTTTACAATGTGGGTGTTAACTTCATAGGTTGGTGTGTCTTTGCTCCTTAGATGCATATAGTTCATTTTTACTAAATCGATAGTTGGACGTTAAGACTCGTCTGAAAAAGTAGGCGATTACTTTACCTAGTTGTATACATTTATTTTCAACATACTGCCAGATAATTGAATTAATTTTCAGGTGAAGTAGATGGATATCCATACAAACCTTTTATGTCTCTCACTTGACTTCTAATCTGGAAGCAAATAGCCACTGTGTGTTTCACTGATTTCCCAGAATCAGTTCGTTAACTCTTGGGGCTGACAAAAAAACTGCCCACTCTTTTGTTTGTCATGTAATTCATAAGTACAAACTTCGTTTCCTTCACTTCATTTGGACCATTGCTATCGAACATCGGTCACATCCTTTACTATACAGAGTTTTTATTTGCTTATGGTTATTTGAACAAAATTTGTCTTTTACGTTGACGAGAATTTAATTACTCTATGTCACTTAAATTGCAGTGACGAGATAATTTTTTTAAATTTAATAGGCGTTAACATCTGAGATCATTGATGCCCGTGCACTGCCGACTTCTGGGCAGTAGTCCTTAGTTACAGATAATCATGTTAGTGACTTTTAAGAAGAAAAATCCAAAGGTGTTATTATTACTTTAAAAATAACATTACATTTATTACGTTTAAATTTATTTATAATATTTTAACTACAATTATATTTAAATCGAATGTTAGGTATTGGGAACAAAGAGCGCTTTAGCTATTGGTTACTATATAAAAGTGTGTATTTAAAATTACATGTATAATATTACCTGTAACCTTGACATTGTTGAAGATAAATCTGTAATGTCATCAGGCTCTTTCTTATGTAACACTTTTCTTTTTCTTTTCTCAAATCGTCATGTGTCTTCCATTTTGGTTTTGTCCAACACATTTCTAACTTTTATAGATAGAATTAGGAGGTGATATTCTTATGTAAGAATTCACTCATCTATTATTTCTTAGAGTTTACTTCTTGAAATCCGACAAAGTACTGAAATGGTACTTCAGAGGATATTCCATATTTCCTCTCGTATCTTCCACCCTGTCTATGATTCAGATTGAATATGATTCAGAGCCGGCTTTGGCGACGGAGCCTTTTTCATTGCACCACTGCCTCCCTCCACTGCAAGTTGTAAGAGGCTTCTTTTTTGTTGGTTTCTATTTTTACATTAACAATAATCAGTGTTGGTAAAAATCAGTTTTGGAGCCATTGTCGAGATTAGATAATAAAAAGAAAAGAGATAAAAATACTTCTAAAAACACCTTATATTCTCTCAGAATATTGGAACTATCGGTTGTGGTATTTGTTTAGCTAAACTCTTTGTCGGGTCTCGTCGCATTTTTCAACACTTCATCTTGACTATTTTTTTGCTAAGAATAGTTGCAAGGTATGTTATGCCGAATGCAAGCTACTTTGACATTAATTCTTTTCTAAACTATTATTCACCGTCCATTTTTGGTTCCAACAAGGTATGGAAAGAATAAATACTTCCATCATATTTCAGTAGTACCTTATTATTGTGGTATGATGGTTGTAATTGTTGGTAAACAATAAAAATTGTCGAGATTTCCAAAACTGGAACTTAAATGAGTGTCTGGGGAAAACCATGTACTTCTAGCTAGTTGTATCCTTTTGCTTTCAGATTACCACCGCAATATACCATAATCTTCTTACTAAGCTGGTGTTAAACCTACTTAAGTAAAAGTTATATGGAAAATTACATTGTTATTGCTCGTTAAAGGTGGTCTTTAGTCCTGGGCAAATAGGCAACTCCCTTGGAGTTCTTCCCATTCACAGAATAGCTAAAATAAGTAGGTCTCTCTGACGCCTAATATCCAGGTAAGTGAATGACCAATTGAGATGTATTATCCTTCCCAAATTAGTATAATTGGGATAATATTTCTGAACATTTTCATGTATTTACAACGACGTATTTAACTTTTCAATAAAAGAATAATTTTTGGTGGGAAACATAACTGACTTTCTCTTATTGGATCGCGTATTTCTTAAATAACAGAATTCTTCTATAGATTTAGCAATTTTCTACTAAACGTTGGCATTACGGAGACATACTAACACCTTCTAACGCAAATTTTTCTGGAAAATGAGCTAAATAATACAGCTAATATTAAGGTAACTAGTACTGTTAAAAAAATAAAAGAAAAACAGCTTTTTCACTTGCAGGAAGCAGTGGATCATTCTAAAAGAAAAAAAAATGAAAAAGTGAAAATAAGTGTAATCACAGATGTATCATTTTTTAAAGTTATCTTTTCTAAAAGTCAAAGCATATCCATTGAAACCACTGAGCTTCGATTGTAATATTTCTTATCGACAGATTGCTTGAACAGGGCCGAATGGTTCATGGTTCTAGAAGTTATTATGGTGAGCTGTTAGCCGACCACCTGCCAGGAAGTCACATGATCTGGTCGATGGAGGTCATTGCAGATTTTGCTTGACTAAGAGAGAGTGTCACTGCTCCACGTGCGAATGTGACAAGCGTGTTGTTCCCCAATTGTATTGTGTCTGCGGATGCGCCTCTCAGGCGACTCTCTGGCTTCCTAGTAAGCATTTTGCACTTAGCCAAGAATAACGCTGGATGATAAAGGTTGTTACAACAGGTCTTTATGGGTCGCAGTGGTTGTGGGTCGATTTAAAACCTCCAACTCGTCTATATTTTAACATTCCAATTATGTTTATTTATCTCATATTATGTTGCTCGTTTTTAATAAGCCGATTAAAAAAAACCAATGGTTTAGTGCTGTTTAACAATTCTAACAATTACAACGGATTCTAAAACCAAGCTTATTTACTCCACACGCTTGAATACTGTTTGATATGTGAAGACTTATTCTTTTTCAATTTTGAAAATTGAATCTATCACAACTAATTATCAATCCTATTCTATCGATTGAAATACTTTCAGTTTCTTCTTCACACATTGTGAACTAATTGCTCACTTTCACTCTCTACTTAATGTCGATTTAGTATAGTCCTACAGCTTTATTTCTGCATTAAAGTACACTATTTGGATACAATATACTAAAAGTATGCATATGAAGTGGGATGGCAATAAATTTTTTTCAAATATTTATATGTTGATATGGCTAGCATTAAAATTAAACAATTTTAAACAGTGAAAGTTAACTGCTGGCGTGCTGAATACTATAACGGTTCCAATGTATATATGTATTTGTTTACTACTCAGTTATGTAATGTTTTTATTGTTTTACACTATTAACAGTTTACTAAACCAGTAAACAACTAACGGGCCAATTACTTAACAAACATCACATTATTGACAAAAAAAAAATATATATATATAAAGATGGATTTTAAGAATGTTTTAATTTTTTAAACTTATAGTTTCACTTGAAGGTTATGTTAAATGTGTCTGTATCATTTAATAAATAAATAATTTAAACTGTTGAGAAAGCTTTAAATCGTCTGAGATTTACAAAGAATTTATTTCATTTATGTATGAAAAGAATAATCACAGTAAATTAAATCCAAAAAAGTTATTCACTCACTGTCAAGATTTTTGTTTTCAAATTAAAAATTCAGGATGAAAAATTAACTTGAGTTTGTTGGTGGTGAACTTCTTTGTCTAATTGGTCTTATTTTTGTTCAGTTCCTTTTCTGATTAAAAGATATTTTTTATTTAAAGAATTACTATTCTGCAACTGACAGTAATGACAGTGAACTTAGTTAATAAAGTATAAACAATGTTTACAGATAGCTAAACTTCGCGAGACGTCATCTTACTTCGCATTAAAATTACCACGTTATCAAATAACTCTTAGATAGACATACTCGTAACTGTCACAGAACTTCTTAACTGAGTTGATGAGAATTGAATTTTATCGAATCATCTTTTAATGTATGTTGATAATTAACTTTTTTCTCCCGTTATAAATAATTGTTAAATTCATCTCACTATTGTATCACTAGAACAATTTCTTATTTGCTGAGATTTTAGATAAGTATTGGGTTATTTTGTTAGACTGGGATAGCAAGAAAAATACAAAGACCCCTGAAGACTTATAAGAACAGAACGGCTTTTTAGCATTATATTATTTTATGAGAAATTACTACGCCAGTATTATATGTTGGCCTTCCGCATCTTCCACAATGCTTTAACGATGATGGTTGGACGTAGAGCCTGCCTAAACATAATTTCAATAAAATGTACCACAGGTTGGTAATTGTCAAGGCCTTTTGCTTTGCGCCTATGACCTGAGATATTTACGCACCTTAATTAAAACAATCAACCAGAAATAACTTCTTTTTTTAAATCAAAACCGTTAATATATCCTATTTGTGGGAGGGATTAGCTAATTAGTTAGCGTATTGGATTCCCGCACGGAAACCCCGGGTTCGAATCAGGCCCTCTAGATTATATATTCTCTCTCTTGGAATTGTTACAGCTAATAGTTTGGTGATGAACAGAGTTGTCTGTAACGACAGAGAATGGTCCAGAGACCGGATGTAATGGTAAAAGCTTCAGGCGCTAGTGACTTAAGATATTGGCGCGCCACAAAGGAGAATAAAAATTTTAATAATATCCGTTTTTGCATCTAAAACACTGGCAATCAGGGAGACAACCAAAAAGAATTTAAAAAGGTTTATTAAAAAGCGTCCTTACAAATACTTCAGTTTTTATTTACATTTGAATGTTAATTAGACACTTTAACAAAAGGAGCTTTGCCCTGAGAAATATTAATTATAATTGAATTGATGAACTAGTGCTTCATAAACACAAATTACCATTTATTGTCTATTCACTATTTAATATTATTTTTAGTTGCGCAATGGTATTTTAAAAAAAAGAAAAAAGAATACTCATATTTGGGGAAAAATAATTTCAAAGAAAATTATTGAGTATTTAATACAAAATATTGATGTATTAGCATTATTATTTATTATCGCTTTACATTATTATTTAGATGAATATCTGTAATACGATACCCAAAGTTGGATATGTGTTACTAGTTTAATCGCCTTTTTTTTCTGATGACTGCTGTTTACATAATTCTTCTCGCTAGATGGATCTCATATCGTTAACCTGGCCTGGGAGGTTCTTAAAATTGTGGCAAATCTCACATAGAATGAACCTAACAAGTTCTCTATATGAACTTTTTATTTTAACTTTCTCTTGCACGATTTGTTTTTTGATGTAGTGTAAAATTTTTTAAATCTAGTTTTCTCAGAAAAAATACTTTTAAGATTCCCTGAATTGTAACAAGTGCTTTTTACGAATGGATATCTGTTAGTGTTTGTTTACAGGCAGGCAGTCAACATTTGCAATTTTTGTTGTTTGCTCCCATACAATAAGGTTCACCTGATTAATAATGTTTTCGACAAATTAACGGAGGTGGTTCTTTACTATCTACTATAGTTTTGTTTTTGCTCAAAAATGGCCCTCTATTTTCTTCAAAATCAGCAGTATTGGTACTTTTTACAAACTTACAGATCTATAAGTATTATTATCAAATAAATGTATCAACATTTCTCAAAAAAGTTTATTGAAAGGTACTTTTGTGAGAGAGCTGAGGCAGGTTTTTTTATCTGAAGTGCTATAAGGTACATTAAATGAAATCACAGTCTTTTCATCTTTATAATGTTAATAAGAAATCAATATGGAATTGTAATACCAAATTTGAAGAAAATCGGTTTCCCTAAAAGTGCCACTTCACTGACGAACATATTTTTCAGCTTTTTGCATGAAGTGGAAACCAAAAATATTCTAGGCATTCACTTTTTTTTATTCTGGGGGTTCTTTGATTGTGGTGCCATTATGATTTTCTGTAAAGTTTATTATATTGTTCTAACTCCTGCATAAATGTTTTTAATTATCAAATATTTTGCGAAATTTTGAGTAGGTGAAATTAATCGTAAGTACCACTCTAACACCTTTTTTCAATATTATTTTTTATAGAGAATCTAAATTATACTAAATGGTTTTATTTGAACTGGACAATACGTTATACCATCACTTTGTTTGAAGAGAACATGGACTAATAGTAAACTGAATAGATCGTAATAGTGAATATGAATAAAATAAAGCCAAGTATCTTTTATTTAAAAAATCTAAATCTCAGGAAAGTTTTATTGTGGAAACTGCGGTAATAGAAAGTCATGTTGATGTACAAGCCAGATATTTACTTTATTTTTCGGTATTATCTTTAAGAATCTGCTGCGATTGTTTCAAAAATGTTTATCTCTAAATGTTCACTAATATTTGACTATCTTTTCAATTGAAATATTTTTCCAGGAACTAAATTTTTGGAGTTTTGGAGAGAATCGGTGCGACCAGGTGGAGATTCCCTCTAAAGTAGCACTTCAGTGTGGTACCGGGCACACCAACGAGCAGTATTAAGGTAATTTTAAAAATCTTCATACTATTGTATAGTTAATCGCTAAAGATAATCACTGAACTGGCAAAGAGTGACTCTAGTCCAAAGTTTTCAAAATTTTTGTCCAAATTTTCGTAACTCTTGTGACTAGCTGCTAGTGATCATGATCAAACCTCACTTACAGAAATGTTTTAAAATATAGTTTCTACTAAACGAGTCAAATTTGCAAAAAACATAACATTTACTGTTCGTCTTATCATTTTTCCTCCAGTGTTCTACAACCTAAGGCTAGAAGTCTACATAATCCGCTATTTATAAACTTCGTAACAATTTTTGGAAACCTTCCGAGGAATTAATAGTGAAGGACTAAGGTCGAGGATAAGAATGGGAGCCGTTGATACTTTCTACTGGTATCTTCGTAGCAAAATGCTCGTTCATTTATGGTTTGATTAGACACATTTAATAAACTCAATTGATATTTTATTGGCAAGATATAAGTGACTTAACAGATGTATGGTCGCCAGAATATCAAAGATGGAGCTACTTCTTTTATATGACTTAACTCTTTTATGGAGCGCTTTTCCTTGTTTCTAAGATCATATAAAAACTGAATAAACAAAAAACCATAATGCATTGTGCTGATAAGCCGACCTCTTTCTGTCTAAGGCTAACTAAATATGTTTGGAAAATTTCGCTTGGCGAACTGAGCAAAATATGCTAACAGAATTTATCAAAGGCGAAATGGGTTTAGGAGTATCTGGGAAGCTTGGCCTTAAATCGGTTCTGACTATATTTACTAGTCTAGGTTCTCTTGAACACTGCGAGACAATTAATTCTGAAAGCTAATATATTAAGTGGTGTTTTTAGGAAAGTTCTTTCGCTAGCAATCCGGAGATTTTCAGAGTCATTGGGCATCACATACCGCTTCTTAAAGATTATTTTTATAATACATAATTTAAAAGCCTTCAACTATTCCTCATTATAAGAACATTTGTGATTGTCAGATGAGTAACTAGTAAGGGGAAATAGTTTTAGTGTTAAACTATATCTAATTCGGCTTATCATATAAAAATGACATGTGTTCTAGTGAAAGGAACAAGGTGTAATTCTACGAGCCTGTTACACTGTTATCTGCATCACACAATAGACATATCACACAGCCTGCATACTCTGCACTTCCACAGATATAACGTTACATAAAACAGACACGCTTCTATTAAAGTATACTGCATGTTTTACAGCAAATAGATAATTGTTCTAAATACGGTTTAATTTATTATTTTACTGATATTTTAGACTTTTTATTTATTTATTAAGAAACACTTTATTTACAATTGCTTAAAATTGGGTTGCTCAATTTCATTGAGTGGCTTAAAATTGTATTGAGCAGTCAATAATAACTGCACGCCCAAATCGATTACACAAATTTTTGTTAATATGAAAAGACTGTTTACAACAATATTAATTTGTTTTTGTTCATTCACAATAATTTCATCTTTCGAGCCTGCTCATTTTCTTTAAGTTTAACTAAAACTAGTTCCGGCTAAATAGGCACACTGATCAAGTTGGACACCGTAATTTTGACCTTCAGGACTTATTGCGTCTTTTTAATTTCACACAGATTAGATAGATCAGTTGATAAAAACACTTTTTTTCAATCAAGAATATATAATTGAAGATAATTATTGTTTTACTATTATTATTTCCAAAACTGTAACTCTTAACAAGGAAATTTTTGTCTTGAAACAGTTAGTAAATTACATAAGTGGCTCTATGTTAATACAGTTACTGTAAGCGTTGACACAATAACTGTTCTGCTTCTGTATTTAAATAAAAGCAAAACATAACGAAAAGGTGGAAAGATTTATGGCAGACCACATACTACGAGTATACTGACAATAACGGTTCCGTTATGTGCTCACTTTTTCGACGTAACTATTATTGCTTAGTCAAACACCCCCTGCGTAACTTGTACACATTTCATCATAAATTTACGGTTTCACTTTCTTTAGTAGCTGTTGTAGGAAGTTTTTTTTTTTTCTTTCTTATGTAATAAAAAAACAATACAAACCAAATTTAGTAATAGAATTCTAATTTATTGTTACTTCGCAGGTTTGATCTCTCTCTCTTTTGTGAGGAACTAATATTATTATTTACCCCTTTATCCTGTTGCTGAGGATGTAGTGGCAAATTGAGAAAGTCCGTTTTGGGATCGAGACTGTACTACATTCCTGTATGTTTGGGGTAAGCGAACCCTACAAGGTCAATCAGATCATTTGATATTATTGACTTCATCAATGCCATAACTATGCTACTAAATGAAATCGTAACTATTGCCAATTTTAAACACTTACATTGGCAGTATAGGTACAGGATACGATTTAGTATTCCCGGGGAAGAAACTTCTATCCTATAAATGGAGCAATTAATGGCGTATAATAAAGCTTCATTATGTTCAGTATAAGAATGATTCTGTGTAAAACACTCTGTCTTCTTTGAGTAGGACCTGCATGGAACAACAACTTTTATTAAAAGTAGTGCTTTAATCCGAGAATAATTGTTTTTTTTAGGTTTCTTTCCCCTTTTCGGTTCAGGGCTGACCGATTTTAATATTTTTTGGGGGCAATCAGTTTTTATTGTAAAATCCACAACATTACTTTTTCTAAAAGTATGTTTCTATGCGTATCTCCATGATGGATCTTCTCCATAAAGTTCGAGAAACTTAATAATAATTATTTATCATATGAAAGAGCTCGCGAAAATATATTTCAGATTCATTTATCCTACCTCTCAGAAAGTAGAGCTGCTTAAATGCGTACTGTTTAGTAGATTACCTCACATTAAAATATAATACAACTTTTGAAATAACATTGGATCTTTAACAATAAAATTTCTTTAACAAAATATGAGAAAAAATTGTGAAGGAAAGTATATAAAAACCAAAAATAGTGGCAATAAATTTGAATGTTGAAATAGTATAAATTAAGGTTATGTAAGATAATGTATGAAAGAGAGGATTATCTAGATAAGATGATAGGAAGGCCAGTTTTGATGCTGGAGAGGAGGGGTAAGAGAAGGTTTGTTGCTATGCGCCACTGTTTGATGTATGTTGAGAAGTATGTCTCCTGTATAAATATCGGTAGGTAATATTTTAGTAGATTTGGCCACATCACAAAATAACTTCTTCTCCTTTACAGGAAATAGTAGTACATTAGCTTTTAGTAGGGCTAATGTATACTTTTCATCATCATATATAGTTACTGTGAAACTTTCACATTATAGTTCCAACAACAGTAGTTCTGGTGATGAATCTCCTACGTATATAACTAGTTTTAAAATTCATTGCAGGGTCTTATCCACTCCTGCAATACTTACACCACCCTGAGCAATATCCACAGTTATATTAATTTTGTATTAAACGATTATATTTTAGATATGCCCCAAATACATAATAGAGGCTTTAGGGTGGACCAATGGTAGTGCGAGATCCTGGTGGTCAGGTGAAAGAATTTTCCGTTTTTATTTTTCAATATCAGAAAGTTGGTAGCGTTGAGGTTAGAGAACACATTCAAATCGACCTTTTAGAGTAGTAGTATACACACTTTATTTTGCAATCTTCGTTCTAACAAATCTTGAATTGATTCTGATTTGATCTTGAATTTTGGACTGAAATTGAGGCACGTTATTATTTTTTTTAATCTTTGATTCAGTTCATATCTTTAGTATAGAATTTAGGAAAGATGGAGTGGTGCAAAGTGGCCAAGCGACGGATCCATAAGTATTCTCTCTATAATCCCTGGTTTACCAGTGTCCATTAACATACGCAAGCCCTAAAGCTGCCTCTGACTAGCTTATCACCGTTGGCATTTCAACACCCAGTTGGTGGACAACCTTGTCTTGCTTCACCCACGTGCAATGGTAGAAGATTTCTTCCGGGGTCAAACCTAAAATGATACAACTTACCAGATTCAGCAGTACTATTCGTTTTTTTTTTTTTTCAACTTTTTTAGAAGTTAGCAGACTTAGTGCAACAGTAGTTTTGGTTAAATAACTTTGACGTTAACTGCTTTGTGAGGGTCTCAGAATGAAATCTTACACTTGTGTTTGGCTCAGGTTAATTTGGTGTCACCATTTCTCAAATTCGTATACTGTAAGACTGATTATGACAGCCTTAGGCAAGCTGCAGAAGAGGGGTTTACCAAGCCATGAATACGCCTTCTCATTATCAACTGGACCTAGCCGGCTCATAAAAATGACTCTGATCAGTTTGAAAAAATCAGAGCTAAACCTGATGAACCATACAACAGCTGCTATAGCTTCACCAAACTAAACTTTCTCTAAAATATATTTCAGATTTAAATGTATGAACAGTGTATGTTCTGGAGTAGATTTCATGAAAACCGCGAAAAAGTGAAGGAATAAAAATCGCTTTTTTGATCGAAGGATAACCTGGTGGTAACACTTATATTGAATAGCCTTTTGAATTTTCGATGGTTTTTTCGTTCTTAAGTTTTCAAAAAATAATTTTTTTAAATTCTCTTTTTTTCTGATTCTAGGAAGTTCTATTAAAAAAAAGGTATCCAACAAATTTACGTGAGGATAAAATACCAAACCAATAGATTCATAAATATAGAACATTGTTTCTCTTAGGGTTTCAGTTCAGGTAGGTGACAACTAGTTAATCGTACATAGATTGTCCATTGGGTCTTAAGAAGCTCTAATTAAATGACGGGCCAACTACTTATTACAAATACTATTATAGAATTAGAGAATTGTTTAAATAATTGACATTCCATCCATTAAATTAGGTTTAGGATTAAAAGAATGTTTCAGTACAGTTCTTATACTTTGCTTGATTGATACAATCAATATTTCTATTTTTGTTAACTTAATTCTACTTAGTTCTATTGGCCGAGTGTACTCATAGAATTGTTTAACTTAGACCAAAGTAATCTCTGTGGTTTTCAACCCAGTATTGTTATAGATGGAGACAAAATACAGTTTCAGTCCAAACCTCAGGTACTGGCCGAAATTTAAACAGCCGAGAAAGTAACTCCAGATTTCTTTGGCATACATTGTGCAAAAGAGGACCATTCACTAATTCCACATTCGGTGAAGTTCCCCAAGGAGAGATAATGCACTTACTAAAGGAGATAATGAAATAGCGTTCTTAGTTCTTTAGCTTAGCAACAGTACTTCATCGAGTTCTTGTAAAAAGTCTAAATGGAAGAAGTAGAAATTCACTATCGATTCTAAACTTGATAAATAATCTTGAGTTGTTATAATGTTCTGAAACTGGGACATTAAATAGGTTAGGAAACGGTCTAATTCTGCTTAATTCTTCGTTATAGAAGAAACGTGTACTGTTCTGTGCCCATTCAGGGTGAGCTGGGATAACCCTTAAGGGCACTGTTCTTTGAAGCACTTGGACACTTGGGTGTTGGCTTGCATCTGACACCCTTTGCAAATGACATTACATATGAAAATTCGTGGGCTCACCTTTATTTAGAACTACACTTATGTAAAAGGAAAGTCTGTCCAAACTCTTCAACTTCCTCTAAATAATCATACTTATGATTTTAAGTGAGTTTAAACTTTTTTGGAAGGTTTTAGTGCAAGTGAACTACATTTTTTGTTGTGGTCCCCTGAATTAGAGAAGCAGATGTTTACGTTTTCTCTCTTTTCCCCCTTACTACATGTGTGTGGGTGGCCGTGTTTATATTTAGAAGAATCTCAACATGTTGAAACTAACACCAAATTTAAGGAAATCCTTTACAATTATCCAAAATGAAGTCTACGCGATTGCCTCAAAGATAGGTTTAAATAATCTTATTACTTTCCTATATACCAATATGATTTTGTTAAGCTAATTAAATGTAACGTGGAAAATTTGTTCACCTTGAAATTTATCAGGTTTTGCATAGATAATGACCAGGACGGAATTCTAATCATTTCATACTAGTTATTTGGTTTTTAGTTATTTGATTAATTTGTATCAGAATAAAGAAGGCAAATATCAGATCTAGATCACGTAAACCTACATTAAAAGTTTATTTTTTTAAATAATTGTTTATTGATATGAAACAACAGGTACAAATGTGCGTCTTTTTTTGTCAATGAATACGCTAAAGATTTGTTTTAACAAAAGAACAGCTAAACAGAGTTTCATGTTATTTAGATTGCAAAAAACCTTGCTGTTTCCTGAATATATTTCTTATATTGACCTTTTTTTTTTTTTCCTGATTTCAATTTTTATTTCGTGTAAAGTCGCCATTGAATGTCACCTCCTCTTATCTGGAAAAACTGAATTGATATCTAAAATATTTTCCTGTCATTTAGGAATTGTCATTCAGACATTTTTTTTGGGGGGGTATTTTAAATTTAGAATACCATATTGATGTCTTATAATTGCTTACACATTTAAAATAATTTTTCAAACGAAATAAGATTTTTAATTTTAACCAAGGAAAAAAATGTTTATAACTCTTTTTCCTGTTCTAGTTCTGATTCGATGAATTCGGACTTAACAAACCGTCCATATGCAAAGACCAGTTCTCTTAATGTTTACTTCTAAACACTGTGTAAATGTTTCGAGCAGTTACAGAAATGTACAAATTTAGACATTTCCTTACTAAATTATGAAATAAATTTGTCTGTGAAATCTTGGAATTCTCGAAAAATAATGTACAAGTAGAAGATAAGAAGAGTTTAAGCAAAAATAATGGTCACGATATAATTAAAAGTTCTTTATTAATGAGCTATGTTTCAATTTAAAGTTAAAAGAATAAAAACAAATCTGGCGTGAGACATCAGTAAAACTCACATCCGTCTTTTCAGAAAAATTTGGAATTTTAAAAAGAAATTCACGTTATACTTTTCACTCCCATTAACTCGTATAATCATTATTCTTTACCTTTCAAAGTATGGCGGAAGTTTTAGATTCCTCAGAACATTCTAGAAAGGCAAAAAAAAAAGTTTATAATTGGGCATTTAGAATTCTGGGAGAGAAAAAGCTTTGGAAAAATTTTCAAAAATCTTTAGTACAAAAAAAAAACTTTTTAAGACTACGGAAATTTGATATCTTGAAACTATAGGATACATAATATGGATACAAGAAATATAATACGCAAGATCAACAAGTGGGAAAATTCTCAGTCTTACAAAAAGGCGAGGTTGCTTACGAGGCGTCAGCATGATAAGCCTCTGGTGCCCGAGAAACAGTGCCGTTCCCGAATCTAAACCTAACCTTCTAGACAGTATGTAGTGTACTGTTTTGTCGTGTATTTAGAGGGATGCAGTTCCTTGGTAAATTGATTTTACTGGGAAATTGGTTAAATATTATGATATTGATTAAGACTGAGATAAAAAATCAATTTTGAAAAATGGGCCATAACAATTAGGAGTAAGAGGAAAACTATTTTTTCTTATGAGACTTCCTGGTGTTTACGGTGAATATAAAGAAAGGAGTAGTTACAATGGTGCAAGTAGGATATCTAGTATCACATAGTGTTGGTATTGTTTGTCGGCAGTAGTGGAGGACACTCGGTTGACGGGCTACATCAATTATATGATGAGACGAACATTAGTCAGTCTGGAGGACCATCCTCTTCTCCTTCCTAGTTCTCCCTTAGACTCTTACCAAACAAATATCCTAACAGACAGACAGTTGTGTCTGTTTATTTTCTTATCAGTTTTGTGTATATATGTCTGTGTGTATACGTTGTATATAATTTGCAAAAAAGATAAATGAGCGTAGAATTATAATAAGCTACATTATATATTTATTTCCCTAAATGTGGGTCACAGTTTGAAATAAGGTGAATATCACTCCACACCTTGCCATTACTACCACCTACCTCACAATCTAACTTTACATCTATTCACAGTTTATTGTAATAAATATTTTTTTTTAATCAACGTTGAGTAATAATTAAGCCAAAGAATTTTTTAGTTATTTTCTCGTACTTTTTAAATTTTCTTATAAATAGTTTGCTTAAATTTCTCGCGATTCTTCCTTTAATTATCATATTTATTTAGCGGGTTAATATTACATTAATTACTTATAGTAATTAGGAATTAAACATTACTAAACTTTTAACACTATTTATTGTACATGTTTTTTATATAATAATTCTTTTTAGAACATATGGTCTTTATCTAGAAATTGTTGTTAATCATAAGGTTAATTATAATTAAATACATATGACTGAAAAATATTTTTATATTTCAATCCTATCCTCTCCACCTTTGCTGACGATACTGCTATCTTATCTCCTCATTACGATCCTCTTATGAACTCTTCAAACGCACATCAACCACTTACAGGACTGACTTATCAAATGGCGAATAAAACCTAACGTTACGAAATCAAAACATATAGTATTTTCTCTAAGACGAAAAATCCTACATCCCATCATCTTGAACCAAATTCCTATACCAACTGTGGACGAAGTACGCTACCTTGGACTGTGCCTAAACGGTTGACATGGAATCCCCATACTAGACTGAAAAGACCAGAAACTAACCAACGCTACAAACTTCTCGCGAGACTACTTGACAAACTCAACTTACAAAACAAAAGACTGTTATTACTGCGACCTATTTGGTCATACGGCATTGAAGTATGGGGATTGACTAAACGTTCCAATTCTTTACGCATCCAGACTTTACAATCAAAAATACTACGAAAACTACTTAACGCTCCATTCTATATTTCTAACCTCACCATTCATAATGATCTCAAAATCCCTTTCATCAACGACCTTACTAAAACTCGTTTCTCAAAATTTAATTCCTTTACAACAGCTCATCCTAATCCTTTAATTGAACAGTTATCTTCTTCTACATTATTAGGCAATTCTCCAAGGAGATTGAAGAGAAGATGGCCCCGCGAACTACTCTCCTCACAACATTATAGTGATCTGATCACGTTAATGGAGTGTCGCCACTGGGTGTCGCCTTTTCCAATCTTCAATCAAGAAACTTTAGAGTTAACATAGGGATTGAAATATTTTATTTTTTAATCATTTATTGAAATTTGCGACTGCAATGGATGTGATGTAATATAGTGTCTTGACTGAAGAAGATAAGTGTTCAATTAAAGGATTAGGATGAGTTGTTGTAAAACTCTAAAACAAACTTTTTTTCACGAAAGTTGAAACAATGCTTCTCGTTCTGTGGGTGAACAGACTGGAAAATTTGACCTGAATAAGAATTTTCTTTTCATTAAACGTTGATGAATTATGACAGTTTTGTTTTCAACTCATCTATAGAGTTTTCCCTGGAAAGTAGTCAATTTTCTGTTTTTCTTCTTGTCGACACTCCACTAACCTACAGGTCTTTAGAAACTGACCCACCACTTTAACTGCATAATATATGTACATGTCCCAAGTGTGCATGAGTGGTGACGCAATAACGAACCAAACCACTTGAACTTGGTCCCCTTATATTTATACTTCTTTAATTTTGTCCAACGTACGAATCTATTCTATTCAGTCAATTACAGCTTACTCTTTTACTTTCTTAAACATTAATGTTACTTTCTCCTTTACATCAGGTCCGTTGTTAGAGGTTTAAGAAAGAAGATCGTCTAAGAATGAAATCAGGTGGAGAGGTCGTGTTGGTAGCCCCCCTATATGAGGCGCTCAGCGCAATACTGGCCCAACTCTACTGAAGTACTTATTGGGTAAAGTAGATTTGAAAGTTTGATGAAAAGCTGTATTTATTTATGGCAGTGATTTTTCAAGTAAATTCCAAAACTTTATCATACATTGCAGTGTAGTACCTAATTTTCACTTATGCATTAAATTGGTACATTAAAACAAACAATTCTTGTGGGTTGGGCCACTATTGAAAAATCCGATTTCAGTTGATTTGGGAAAATATGTGGGATAGGCCTATACTATAATGCTAAAAATCCGGTAACATGTGTCTTAAGAAGAATACGTTATATTCTTAATACATACTTTTCACATCTTATCCACTTCCTTCTTCTTCATCAGAACTTCCCAGTAATAAACCAGGGTCTTCTGTTGCTGCACTTCTTTTCTTTTAATGTTATTAATGTTTTTGTTCTAACCTCCGCATTGATCACTGTACATCATAAATTTGCTTGTCTTTATGCAGTGCAAGATGCAAGACCCTATTTCTTGCGGACCTCTTGAAGCCTTCATCCCAGACATACATACAAGCATCCTGGTTATTGAGATTGTAAATCCCTAGACAAAATGTCCAGAGCTGTCTTTTATAAAATAGCACATACCAACAGAGAGAACTGGTGTAGACAAAAGTTTTCATTAGATTAAACGCTATAACTGTGACATCATTTTCTGGTTTGCCTACTTCAGCATCGGCCTTCATTCCATCTCTGGCCGGACTCAGCTTTTCTTAAATGAAGTTCTTTTTGAACTTTGCAATCCTCTAGTTGCCTTTCAGATGCTGTGATTTTCTTCTGTGCCATAACACACTTTCCATGTCATCTGTTGAGTAGACTGCGAAGGATGGTTGAGCCAATAATACACTCATAGATTAGCATATGATGAGTGCAAACATGTTGATATGTCAGTTTTCACATTTTTGTGGGTTGGGCCACTATTGCGCTGAGCGCCTCTTATCATGTTAACATTTTTCTAACCGTTAGAGTCGTAGTTATACGCTGATGTCGAATTGGAGACCTCCATCTTACAATCCTTTGCTCATAATTATTAGTCAACATAACCACATAACCAACTCGTCTCGTTTGTAACATTCGGAAGAGATACTTTATTGATTTCAGGTGAAGATAATGATTCGTTCTCTCTATTTTTTATTCTTTCATAGTAATTTATTTTAATTAACTCATTTTTACTCTCTCTTTTGTACTTTGGCTCTTTTGTGCCCTTACTTCCCACGAATTCCAGGTTTTTCTTTTAGTTTTAATCTAGTAGAATAAATACAAACAATATGTTAATACTACTTTCTGCTTATTTTTATATAATTTTTCTTTGTTACAGTAAGTACTGCTATTGATAATTTACTGCGAGTTACCAGATTAATTCAGAAGAAGTGCTGTTAGGTCATAGCTTAAATTTGTTGTTCGTACGCCTTAAAAAAAAACATATGAAGTTGTGGTAAGCAATTATTTTAGCAGTCTGTATTAAGATAGTGTGTCTCACTAAAATTAAATTAAATTCGGTAGTAAGAAATCAAAAGGTTTCAAGTAAAGACCTATGACAAAGGTCTTTACTGCCTACCGATCAGCTTGCTTATTGAATATTTTTTATAAGAAGCATTAAAGTGTTGAAAAAGAAAATGTTCAGGCTTTTGGGTTGAATTTCCATCTTAAAGAAATATTTACTTTAAACTTTTCGTTTTGCCGATGATAATTGCTGCGGTCTGGAGGACAGTAAATGGATCTGCGATGAAAGTGAAGTATCTGGCAAAATCTTGAATACCCTGGTTAAAATATGGAATTTTCCACATGCTATACAGACGTACATGTTACCAATTTCCGCTTAGCAATAGAGCATGACCACTTGTGGAAATAATTGAATCACCTAAAGATCTGCCTCACAGCGACATATAGTATTCTCTTTGCGATTCTCAGCAAATTTTTGGACGCGCAAAAGCACAGTATCGGATTATGTTAATGACGAAATTGCTAGAAATTAATGGTAAAGAAATATGGGCATTTATCTAGAAGCCAAATTGGGCAGTTTCCACCTGTTACTGGGGTTAAAGATTAAACCTGTCCAAGGTTTATGCAAGCAGGTCTCTGAAAAGAAAATAATATCTATGAAATAAAAATGAAACTGAATTCGACATTAGAGCTTTACCCACACATTGTGTTTAAAGACTTTATAATTTATATAACGGAAAAGTTGTAATTGATTAATTTCTAAAAATATATACTATGTTGAAGTAATTATCAAGCATTACTTGGCAAGATATTTTTATAAGTCAACTAACAGTGCTAGTTGAACTTTGTAATGATGAACTAGTTTGCTTGTAACCCTTAGCAACAATACTGTAAACCCTGAATTGATGACAGCATCAGTTTATGAAGTTACTTTGTTAGTGAAGTGAAGTTCATGTTGGTTTTGATTGGCTTGAAGAAAAAAAAAAGCTTTTTCTAAAAAGGCCACGTCGTTCATCTCATAATTCATAAAGAACGACATAAAAAGGGCACAAATTAAAATTTTGAACTTCTCTTAGCCCATAACAATCCCATTTTTTTTTTTTTTTTTTTTTGCTGCTCTACTCAATGTCTCACGTCATTCCTAAAAAAAAGATTTCCTACTTTTAAAATTAACTGGAGGAGTCAACAACATAGTTCTGTTAGAATCATCTTAATTAGAATTTACTTGGGGCATCTTTTATAAATAAATTTTTAAAGTGTAATTATTATTATTTAGTAGAGCAATCCTATTTTTAAAAAAAATCACAATGTAAACTACTGAAATAAGTAAAAATGGAAAGCAGAATTTGGAAATACCCATCATAAATGTTTTAGGGAATTACAAAAACTATTGGCCCAATTTGTAACTAATCCATTAATTCTTTTAAAGAAAAAAGGGGTTAATCCAAATCATTTTTGTTCACACCATGCATTGGCACACAAAGAAAATAACAGGAATTTTCTGCCTTTTATTTATATAACAATGCAAAGTGGGAAAGCAAAGTCCAGTCCATTGTCATATGTCGGTATTTTTTATTACTGTATTTTCCCAACATGAAAAGCTGGTGGTTTTAGAACAGTAGAAATTTCTTGTCTCACCTATTAGGTTGTTTAAATAAATTCTACAGTTATCTTACGTGTTAGTTTCCTTATATAACAAATATCTATATATATAGAAGACACCATGTAGATTTAACCAAAATGGGCCTATTTTAGTGTCTAAACTTGTTCTACTTTATAATTTCTAAGAACTATTGGAGATGCAAGTATCTTACAAAACATTTAGACGCACGCGCAATACACACAATCCTCACGTCATAAACACTTGTTGACTCCTTCAATTCTCTTTGTTTCATATTTACATTTGGCATGTATTAATAAATTACTGGCGCTATCCTTATTACATTAATTTTATCCTTTTTTTTATTTTGGTATTGTGTATACCTAATACTAACTTTTTGCACAAAAAATAACGTCTTTTTAGAGTTTTATCATTCGCAATTCTATTCGTTTAGTTTATTTAATTGTATATGCAATAAATAAACCGGATTTTAGTTCTACTGATTTCTGTAGCTACAAGAAATTTACAATTTAAATGATAGAGAAAACATTAGCAACAATTAAAAAGAAAAATGGAATAAAAATAAATTGAACATTGATATTCAGAATTAGATTTTCATTTAGTGAGAAGTGTACTAACCTCTACTTCGAAAATCTTTCAAGTGTCCTTGTAGGTTTTCGAATCTGACAACCCTAGCACTCACATAATTCAAATAACTTAAAACAACGTAAACCAGCGGGTATTGCGATTGATGGATACTAACCTGCTCACAAGCGATTCAGGCTACTCATACGGATTTGAGGTGTTTTTAGGGCCCTCTGATTGGCCTTTCGTTATTGTTATTTTATTAATTTAAGGGGTCAATCACTAGGCCATTTGTTTTCAGTAAGTAAGGTAGTGGAAGATGAAAATATAAGAGCCGACAGTTGGTTGCGAACACGGGATCCCGCGATTTTATTATTATTATTATTGAAGTTTACAGCCATAAGCAAAAGCAGTTTAGAAAATTTATTGTCAGGATCGTTACATAATAGGTCAATTTTAGAGGATATTCACAAAACGTAAGAATCACTTAAATCTTATAAATTATTTAAAGTTTTGCATCTCTCCAATTTTTGTTACGCACATTTTACACCATGGTTGAAATTAACAAATTATGAATAATAAAATTTTTAGTTGCCAAAGGACTTGAACAAAGGATTACAAATGTGTCCGTATATATATATATTTTTTTTTTTCAGAATTTAAAAGCACAGTCCACCATCAATCTACTTCTTTTAACAACAGAAGCTGTGACATTTCTTCTTCATCTTAATCTTGCAGTGGTGGTTCCTTGTGCTCAACACGAGATTTGCAGCAGTGACTATTAAGTAGGCCTACTGTATTTATTCTAATAGTTTATACATTTAATTTCTGAAGAAATAATAAACATTTTTAAAGTCATCTCATAAAAACAACTTCTTTTATAGAATATATGAAGTTATGGACTGTAATGAACATCAGAGGGATTCTGATCTCCCCTCTCCAAAAAGTGCTGCCTTCATAATAAAATTTTCTAGAAAAATGTTTCAATTAAAAGTTGTAGGTTTACGTAAGACAACTAATGAAACATTTAGTTTAAGGAAAATCGTGGGGGCCAGTTTTGGGAAAATTATAAACTCAAAAATTTAATTCAGTTAAGTAATATTTCTGGATGACCTATTTTGACTATAACTTGGTGTGGCATCCTTTTTGGCAGCTAACTGAAATTTCAGCTATGTACGATTTTTTTTTTTCTTTACGTATTATAACGGATAAATACATATATACACACCCCACTCGCACAGAGGCCAATTTGTAAAATCCACTTTGTTCGACTTAAAGAACCTCAAAACGGATATTTCCAGTTAAAAATCAAAATAGAAATCTGCATGATTACCGTACCTTACTTTTAGAAGAGTAAGTGAAATTAAAAAACTTCAAAAATTAAAAAAAGCGATGTTATGAGGTGCGTGTTGCTGATTAAATTGTACCGAGGAAGTATACTCTTTTGGTTGATCCACGGCCGAAAGCAATTCCACTGATTAAGGATTTTTCCAAAATAGTAGATTAAGAAAAATACTTATATAATATTGTAAAGCCAGGCAATAAAAGAAGATTTAAACAGTAATGGTCTGAGAAAGACTTATTCAGACACTGTTTTTCTTTTACGTTTCAGATACCATTTGTGCTCTTCATCAGGAGCTTTTAAAAATTCGATGCAACCTACTAAAGTCATTTGCCAGTACTTTCTCAGAGGTTCCTGATGTAAGACTACCAAAAAATGTTTCTCGTTCATCAGTTCATTGCCAAAGGTTCCATTGTACAATTTGCCCTTGCGGTTATTTCCAAGGGCTTTCCACCTTCCATCTACTACATCTAATCGGTAGTTGGATATTAAACTTTACTGGAAAATATCACCAAGTTTTACTGTAGCAAATTATTAATTAAGTTTCCATCTGCCCTCCAAATAATTTGTATTGTTTTTTGTTTTTTTGTTTATCTGGCTGGCTGATAAGTGATTGATGTTTTGTTATCTTTCCTTTCTTGTCTCCCTATAAATGTTGAGTTGCGTATGTTTATTATTCAGTGAACCGTGTTTAAAAAAGAGAGTTTACCCGAGTGACCGAAGGAAAAGAAGTTTACAAGAGTAGGGTAAAAGAGTCAGAGAGACAGATAATTTGTCATGAGAAAGTTTGACAATGCCATGTAAATAAGTGGAGAAGATCAATACTAAGTAGGGATGCTAACAGGTCGTGGTAAGGACGAAGATAGAGTGCGGGAGGTTGTTGTTGCCGACCGACTGGCCAGAGTGCGCCACCTCCCCCTACAATATATTCCAGCTTCTCTTCAATGTATGCTAATTTATGTAACTCTGAACTCATCCATTGATTCAGTAACTAACACTTCATTCTTCGGCTGTACACCTTCCAGCTGTTGAGTGCTCTTAGTTCTAAAGTTGTAGTGGGATTTTGTTTTTATTTAATCGACAGCTGTTTATTAAATTAAAGTTTGTGGAATTAAAAGTTACCTTCATCAATGGAATAGGTCCATTTCTACGTGGTGATAGTCATTTAAGGTCTCTATTCCTTAGTTGGATGTGGGCTAGCCATTTCTGGGTATTGGTTACTGTGGTCTTACGCTAACACGAACAAAACTATTACTGACACTTCAAAGACTAAACACTACCGGAAAATAATTCAGGAAGCCACAATAGATTATTTAGGCCGCCGTGGGTCTAGGCTTGAAGGCACTCACTTCACAACCTTTTTCATTCTACTACTTGTTCTTACAATATTAAGTGAAAATATTGCAATATGCCGATTATCGAAATTGAAATTTCTACTGTAATACTTATTTTAAGTATGTACCCAGAAGGACGCTAATCTCTAGCTCGAATATAAGTTTTTCACTCATTCAAGTTTAATAGTTAAGCCCTGCTTCAACAATTAGACTATTCCTTTACTCACCTCTTGACAATTACGTTATTCACACTTCGGTAACAACATTCTAGCTCAAGTACGAACACTAGTAAGGAAACAACGATGGTCTTTTAAGGTTGCAGTCGTAATGGTTTTATATCATTTCTCTTTAATGTAAACCTCCCTTAGAAATGAGATAGATAGTGTTTTCAGGCACTTTACTGGTAAGCATCAATTTCCCTAGAATTTTATGCAGAAAAAAAGTTACCTGATTATAGCTCAACTTTAATAAGCCTTTTATGACTTGTAAAACTTCAAAATTTAAAGAAAATTTCTTCAGCTGTTTTCATTTAAATCAAGAAAAAAAAAAGTGTGCGTATTTTTTTGTACTTGCTAAAAATGGTTTTAATTATCATTTACCTCGAAGTCTGAATTTTCGGTGAAGATTCATTCTCAGAAATTAGTTTTCTCATTCAGTTTTGGGAGTGCAAAGAATGATGCTACTAAGTGAATAGTTTATGAGAGGAATTAGGTGATGTTATATTTGAATAGATAGCAATTGAGTATGTTGGTTGGTATACTGGCTGAGCATGCTTGGGTGCTCTGCATTTATTGAAAATATGAAGAACGGATAGTTTGAGTGTCAGAATTGTGATGATTCTTTTCATTTTTACTTCTTTTGAACTTTAACGAACCTGAACGAATATCTGTGATATTGCATTCGACTGGAAGAAGGTCCTTGGGGTGACCTTTAGAGAGCTACATTAGTCTCAAGTACCTCGCCCTTCGGCATTGTAATGTAATGGAAAGAAATTAGAAACTAAGAGGTTAGTGTAATGGACTCCAACGCGAAAGTCCTAGGTTCAAATCCACTTACTGCCAGATTTATTTTTCACAGGAGCTCAGGTGTTACTTGTGAAAATTCAGCAGGACGTCAAATAATATGTCTTAAATAAAGAAAAAAAACAATAGTACATTCTTTTGATTCTTGAAGAAGTTTATCGAAATATCGAGTTGAGAGAATTACTGAAAATTGCGTGCCATTGACATGATTTAAAAATATCTATAGATGACAATTTTCAATTCTGATGTTCTGTTCTTAATTATTCTGAATTTCAAGACGCAAGATTAACTTCTTTATTAGGATTTGAATCTTACTTTTGAACTTTAATAATCTCATGTCATTAATTAATTATTTTATTGGTTTTTCATTTGTGAATTTGAGTGCAACGATTGTGCAATGCTAGCTGCTTTTTGTTTATTACCTAATACCACCAATATTATAAAAATGAAAAAAATGTCTGCAAGTAGGAAAAAAAATCGGTTGGCACCCAGTGAATCAATTGAGACAGTGACCTCTAGCTGAAGGACATGTCCAAATTGACTTAATTGTACAACAGAACTGGAACTAATTGTGGAAGTGGCCACTTCCCATAGGACTCGCCCTTTTTTACAGGGGCAACTTAAAAATGTGCTCTTGCTACCGACCACATTTCGTCATTGTCATATTTCTCAGTAACATGTTAGTTAGTTGTTACGGCAATCATCTTCAGGTGGAAAAGTCTTTCAGTTTTTCAACGTTTTTTCACCTTTTTTTTTTTGTTTTGTTTACTTAGTTTTACAAATAGTTGTCTTGGTGGAAACTGGAAAGAAAATGTAAATTAGTACGCCCAGATGAATTGCTAGGCAAGGAAAATAAATAATGTTAAAATACTCTGAAGAAAACCACAATTTAAAGTTAAATGTGATTATCGGCTGGATAGATTTAAAAATTTAGTAACTTGTAATATGATTTTCAGAAATATATTGCTCTATAAAATGGAATTCAACATTCTTAAAAAGTATTAAGTTTGATAAACTTTAGTATTCTAAAATTACTAATCTTTACTTTCAAAATAATCCATTGTACGTATTGAAATATTGGACAGTCTTCTGATACCCACCTCTTGTATCAGGATCAAATTTGAAAACATTTTTAGAACTAGACACCATTATTATAAACCTATAAATAAAAATATGTAAATTAAAGCGCTTAAAAATCTAAGATTTTTGGTGCAGGAATCTTTTTTAGTGAAAATCCGTCCCTGGACAGTGTTAACATGTTAATTTCATTCTTTTTTCAACCTTAAGTTTCTAGCAGAGTACAATCTAAGGAAAGGAAGCAGGATTAAACTCTTGGACCCGCGTGGGTAGGCTTTTTCACTAAAATTATGAGGTACTCTTCAAAATTGAATGTCAGTAATGTAAAATTATCAATTGAACGTTAACTGAAATTCTTATTAAGCGTTTTCACGTTTGTTTGATTATTTAAATGTTTAATTGGTAAAAGTGATGATATCGATTGTTGAACTTCAACAAAGCAATATTTACAGTGTTGACATGGAGGTTATGGTAATTGTTAGCACATGACGACTTGTAAATCAGTACAACCTTCCGTTATGTTAGCCTGATAGTGCCCTCCCCTTGACCAACCAGTACAAATAATACTACTTGGTACTGTAGTCTCATCTTCTATATAGGACATAAGTTCATCTCATTATTATTTTCTGTATAAGTGTATTTATGTATTAAGATTGGCGTCCCCAAGACCTGCGTATCACTTTTCTTCAGTAACCATTATTCTGTTGAATTACTATGCATCGAGGACGAATTATAGACAAGAAGACGCTTATCACTTTTATAGCTTCTGCCTTTGAACCTTTCAAAGACGAAAATACAGTGCTAAACAAATGTATATAAATATATTTATTTATTTACAACATCTTTCATTATTCGTCTAGCTGTTTTTTTATTTGAATTTTAACTTTGTCTGTTGACTTTTTATTATGCTCAATATAAATATCTTTTGTGTTATATTTACCTATTTTATCATTTGGTATCAATTTCAAATGGAATTTATTACAAACAGAAAACCTTTCACCTATAGGATAAAGCATGTTATAAATGAATTTTTGAATATCAGTAGACTAGGACATTTACATGATTTTATGCTTAAATAATAATTCTTGAAAAACCTCACACTGACGACTTTTTTATTGTAGGGGGAAGAAAATAAGATTGAGATTGATTAACTTCGAACCTGTGATCAAGGGAGTGAATAACGGAGGATATTACAGGATTGTCGTCTTCGCCTTCCCTAATCCTTTGTGAGGAGTTTGAAGGTTAGCTCCTTTTTAATCTTGCCCATACCAAACTGCATGAATTGAGTTATCAGAGTTTATTTTATCTTCTAATGGATAGTGGTGTATAGAATATCATGCAAATTAGTATTGGGAATGTCAGCTTTTGGAATGCCCCCAAAAAAATTAAAAAATAAACTTTATTTTCTATGTCCTAATATCTTCTATTTGAAGCGATTAATAGATAACGTTGTATAATAATCGACAAGTTTTTCTGTGACTTTATTATAAAAAAAAGTAAAGATTCCAAATTGCAAATGACTAATTTAAACTCAAAAATGTTATAAATTCTGATGTCTTTCTAAGACCTAAGGCTAAGTTTCAAGACCTTCGGTGATAAATGAAAAATACTGAAACAGGCAATAATTTCTCTTCCTTTTCGGATGAATTTATCATCACCAAAAAAGTACCACTAGGTAGCATGAAAAAGAGGTTTCTGTGCTACGAAAAAATTATAGTACTATAAAATAACAATTTTTTTTCTAGTGGCCTAAATAACATTGAATATAGTCCGCTACAAGTACCTGCTACAAAATACGCATTTCACTTTCAAACAGCTTTACTGCAATAAATCTAAGTAGTGAAAGTCATTGGAGTCTTTTTTTTTTATCTGTTTTGTATTTTTTTATTGCATGCAGTTTTGTCGGTAGTAAAAAGGCTCCCGATAGACTAGCGGCTACCTGCAACGACAACCCTCTCTCGGAATATGTAGCTGTATTTCATTTAAAGTAGCTGGTCATATCCTCGTTCATATTGTCAACAAAGTGAACTGTAACATGCTTACGTATTGTAATATGTGAATATTGTGTGACAACTTGTAACTGTAAATAATACGACTGCCGTATTTAATAGGAAAGGGCTGGGCTTCTTTTTGTTCTTCAGAGAATATTTACTACAATATTTTTTTTTTCAAGAGACTCTTTTATTTGTGATGTTTGAAGCGAGCTAGTGGAATTTTGGTAAAGTTATGGAAACAAAATATAATTTGTTCCTTCCTTAGGTTGAAGATGTGGCTGCCTATAAGAAGGATAATTGTAGAATGTGTTCTTCGTAACCAATAGAATTGACATTGAAATGGCTACAAGATTCTCAAGAATGATGCTCAGAGAGGTATCACAAGGCCTTAGTTATTTCTATTTTTTTATCATTATATGTCTTCTTCTCTTGCCCAGATTCTACAGCGTTGCTTTAGATTTAATTATCTTTTATATAAACTAGTCCAATAATTTTTTATTGGAAATATTTTCCAAGACAATTATTGTTGTTGAGTTTTCTACTAAAGCACTTCTTTAAAGTACCAAGTCAGTACATTATTCTGCCAGGTAAATAATAATAGGTACATTTACAGTATTGTAGAAATAATAAATAAATAGGTTGCCTGAGTCTTAACTAATGGATTTCTGAACTTTTAAATGTTTCTAACTGCACATTTATAAAATTATTATTTGTTTGATACATGCTTATTGGAAAAATTACTGTGGAGGTTTTGGAGAATTTTAAAGTTGAGCTCAATAGTACCAAAGAAGGGGAGAAGACTGATCGCGCTTCTTTATGATTTACTTGAGAGGACCTAATATTAAAACTTAGCCAGTTCGTAACTAGCATCCTAACTAACCATGCCCATATCGATTATACGTTTAAGTAAATTTCTAAATAAGAAGTGTAATAATTTCATCCAAATAATGTTCAATGTTTTGTTATAGTAAAACACGTCTACTGAAATCAAATATAAAAGCTGAACGTTCCAACCAAACTTTTCTGATTTAGCTGTCTTGAGTGCCAGTAGTTATTTTATCGTATATGTATAGCAATGTAACCATTTATTGCTAATAAACGCATCGTATTACCCGATATATCCATCGTATCATCAGTTGCTTCTCTCCATATCAAAGAATGGATGAGATTTAATGCAAAGAGACCATTTGACGGTTTTCCCTGTCATATAAAAAGAGCTGATACATTTCTTTAAAAAAAAAGTACTCTATCATTGTGGCCGTCTAAAGCAACCGTCTCTTCCGACATGGGTCAAATATTTTTATATATATTTTTTTGGGTCATCTAATGCCAGAAACACATCCACGTCTGCGTTCATTCCATCTCCCAAGGACACACGCATTATCATTCTTAACTCCGGGTGAGCGTCTAAGTTATTATACTCGTAGATGGTCAGCTAACAATTCGGCTATATGACACCAGTCAACATACCTGCTACCAGCACAGATCAAGCGGCTTGCTGTGCTCATGAATATTGGAGAATTAGGCTAAATAATTTAAACTTCATTATTCGCCAGTAGGTCTAGAGCTTCATTCTTAGGTAATACTCATTGTAAGACTATGTTTCTGTCTTCTAATGCCCGTCAGTCAGTTTCTACAACTTCAAATAACAAGCAAGCGTTTCGGACTCGTTTAGTGTGGAAATACAGGTCACAGCTGCTTATGAGTCAATCAATGGTTAATTCCTTTTTCCAATCTTTATAACCTATAATTCTAGAGATGTCGCCCAAGTTCCTCATTAGAATTAGTTGCCACTTTTCCAATTGATGTCGTTAGTTAGAACTCCTTCATCTATGTTCATACTTGCATCTATTGCTGATCCATCAGTAAAGAAATGGATGATGGATAAGCTAGATATCTTACAATGATTGTTTCTAAGGCTAAAGCTTTTATTATTCATTCTTGATAATACGGTATTAATGAGGTGCCGGATTTGGTAATTAATCGTTTTTCAATGAGTAATAAATAAAAATGAGGCGTCTGCTATTGATTACTGCGGTATGCTATGTTTGATATTTAAATGAAACTGTGTTGATGCAGTTGCCGTATCGCACACAAAATGAATCAAATACAACGTACATAATAATACATACGCCTATCCACAAAAAAAAAAAATAAATAAATAAATTAAATAAAAATAAATAATGGATACATGCATAATGTATACATTGTAAGGGTGATGGTGAGTTGTGACGGTAAACCCAAATAGTTGTAAACATCATCAACTATCACCGTGTTTTGTTTTAAGTACATAGGTGTTAATATGATGGTGAGTTTGTTAAGCTGGGATACCTAGTAGGACGCCAATACCTAAGAAGAAGTGACCAAGTACACTTCGTCATATAACGTTTTTGGTTTTGCGCTCCGCATTGCAACAAATAAGTACTAAACGATTTATAATTTTAATTTTTTTAGCCTTTGGCAATAGAAGCACTTTTTAGTTATGTGCAATTCGTAAGTAATTTATTAAATTGACTAGGACCTGTAAGATACAAAATTTAAATTTTATCATGGATTATTTTTAATTTTTAAATTACACATGTACATTAAAAGAATTTCTTACTCAAGCATTTAATAGTCACTAGAAAATAACTTCCAAGAACATTAGGACTCTTTATTATTTCATTGTAAACTGTGTCAACAATTCTATGACGTCATCTGCATCTCTTATTACGTGGTTTTCCATCTTATGAAATATTAATAAATTCTTAATTGTACCAATATATGTAATTTAATTACATACTAGGTATTGCACTTAAAATTTTGTATATAATTAATGTTATTTTTAGTTTTTTCCGTTCAATTTACTCAAAAATGATATAACGGAAATGCAAGTATTTTAAGAAAAAATCTTTAAAGAAGAAAGTACCAAAGATTTTAATGGATAAATATAAGAAACCCAAGAACTCCAAGGAAACAATGTCTTTTCTCATTCGTTCTTTAATTTATTTTTTTGGGAGTTATTAATTTAGAAAAGGCTGAACATTGCCAACAAATCGTTGCAATTTCTTAGGAGTTTTAAGTTTTTTGGGAAAGTAATACTCTTGAGGCTATGAATTTGATTTGTCTCCCCAGTGAAAAACTTCAAGCTTTAAGTGTGGGTGTGATTTGATGACAATGAACGTTCATCAAGACAATTGATTATTTCTGTGTTGAAAAATTAGTATCCTTGCGCGTGAATATCAACGCGTAATGGTTAGAATATTGGCACTGTCAATTCCTAGTTTTTATTTTAGTTTTTACCTCACGATAGGTTTTCCTCATCCACCCAGATATGTTTTCAGATTTTCATAATTTCTTTTCAGGAAATCTATTTGAAATAATGTAAGAAAAGTCGTGAGGGAACTCAAGAGATTCTAGAGATAAGTTAGGACAAGCCTCTGTTAAAGGGAATAAAGACTGATTGCTTTTAAAAAAATAAAATAAAATAAAGCAAGAACGTTACAAACAAAATGGGCTGTTCGTAGTTTTGCTCTTTTCCAAATTTATGTCTAATAGCTCCATTGGATGTATACTCTTGCCCAATCAAAGTACTTCAAAAACCTATAAAAAAGTGCAACAATTTTTTTTTTTACAGTTTTAAGCTCCAAAAAGATTATCTGACGTTTTCACTTACCATGGGGAAAAAACTAAAAAAAAAATAGGGTATCCTGCACTGAGATGATTTAATGAATTAAGAATATTGATGAGTAGTATTGAAAGCCGGATACAGATTTTCCGTTTGTGTAGTTAAAACTGCTGATAATAGCTGATATCCAAATTTAATATGATGTAATCTATTTCCGCAACGCTGATCATTCCATTTTAGGTATGAAAGTAATTCAATAAATAATTCTTTTTGTAATTATTTTATTATTGAAAGGTTAATTTCTATTTTTAGTTTAATTTTTTTTTTTTTAATAAAACATTTAACTGTCTCGTGTATCAAATGAAAAATTGGTGTTTTAGAAATCCTTCAGGTTTTTTCAAATTATAAAAAAGTAACAAAGAAAGAAGTACCGTTCTTTTCTTGTTAGGTTTCCCAGCGTTAAAAAAAAAAAAAAAATCTCTAAACGACGCATAAATGTAGCATCTTGGTTTTATTCCCCTCAGCTCACTTTCTGAATACTATTTAATTGGTTATCAACTTGTACCAAAACTTGAAGTCAAACATCGTGTTTGATTTTTTAGCTTCCTAATTTTGTTTAGAATTGTTGAGTTTGTTATCCATTTATGATGCAATTGTTGTAAATGTAATGGATTAATAAAACTAATTCATAAATGCATCCATTAGATGGATTCGAACTCATTATTCACATTTTCACACATAAGTAAAAAATCTCTGTTAACAATAGTAAATCAGTTATAACTGATTTTTAGAATTTTGACAATAATTAATATAAAACTAAAATCTAATTTAGAGAATTTACAAACATTTCCTCAACTGTGACAACATAATTTGAAAAAATTTAGTATATCACAATAGAATTCTTTTATAATAAATGAAAGAGAAATTGTTTTATAGTTCAACAAAATTCAAAACCATACAAAATACCGAAACAAAAGTAGGTAATTAATATATACAACTACATTAACTATTAAATAAACAATAAGTATTGAAAGTCTTTTCAAGTAGGTACTTTATTACAGAAGGGTGCTCTTACCTGTCACCATATCCCTTTCTCTAAAAGTCCAGGCTATCCCTAAATATTATTGGTTGCTACCCAAGATTTGCTGACTTCTATAAATATGGGCGTACTGCTGTCAAATTTTCTACAGTACTCTTTCAACAGTCCTACTGCTATAAGCTGTAGTTTTAATTAAATAGAAGATAGTGGTTATAAGTATTATAGTTTTTTTTTTAGTTTGTGCTATTAGCTACTATTTATACCAAATAATATTTTAATCATCATTTTTATCAACCTACGTTATTCTTGGATTTATTATTTTATTTATCAGTTACAATTTTTCAAGATTCTTACATTTTGTATTGGGTGAGTTTTCTTCTTTCTTTTTAAGATTTCAACTTTTTCAATTTTTTTTATTTTTTATTATATATTTTTTTGTTAAATTATTATAAAAATGGTGTGCTTAGTAAAAATTGGTTAGACGTAAGTAGATGTTAAAATTCAAAACAATTGTTGCAACTCTTCGGCGGCACCACTTAGTTTGGCTTGACATCTTTTATTTTAGTCTCAGTTTTTATTATTTAGAGTTTTTTCATTACATTTCATAGAGTGTTGATAAGGTTTTCTGTCAGTTCATCCATGACAATAAAACATTATTATTAGCTTTAAATAATATTACGGTTTATTATATTAAATAAAAATGAAATTTCATGAAAATAAATTTGGGCAAAAGTGGCATTAAGTCTTGGACGAATTGCTTATTTAAAACAAAATCTTGTTTGCCATTATCGAGTGAGAGTGAATGAAGAATCCTGATTGGCTAGAAAGTGCCAAATTTGATTTCAATGTTGTAACAGAATATTTGAACCATTAGAATATATTTTTTGGGAGATTTATTTTGACCATTCACACCAGCTTGTCACAATAAATTGTTTTGTGTAATTATACAATTGTGTGAAAGTGTTTTGCTGGTTTTGTGTATTTCTAAGAATAATTTAACGTGGAAAATTCAATTTCCTAAAACTTAACATGACTTATTTTACATAAATTGCTGTAATATAATAATTAATCGAGCTGACAGTAACAATAGTCATATTAAGAAACATTAAATAATTAATTAAAAAAAAAACTAGCAGATTTTCATTTTGTTTACTAATTTAATGACCTTCATAATTGGAATTTTATATTTTAAACTAATTACTTTAAAATTTTGTATAAATATTAGGGGTAGGAATCTAATCATTTTCACCGAAATGAACTTCATTGTAAACCATCAATCTTTTTGAATAGTTTTCACATCATTCCCGAAAAATAGTTGCCAGTAAACCAAATGGATTTTTAAATGGATCAAAATAAGTTATATAAAAAATTTACGATGTCCATATCCACGTAACTGAATCAGCTCAAATGTGATTTCTTCAGTAAATAAATTTTCCCGAAAAGTCTATTTAAGTGAAAACTGGTTGTGGTGTGAGTGTGGTTCCTCAGACTTCATCGTATGCAAATTCTTCAAGTTTCTAATAGCTCATTATCTACAGACTATTTAATTTATCTAAATGTTGAATGGGAATTCTCCTATAACCACTCTCAAGTTATTTTTATTGTGTAATGTAAAATCAATCAAATTAAAGTAGATTAACTTGAATTCAGTTTGTTGAAACTGAAAAAGAGAACTGCTGTCAAGAAAATGCCTTTAAAAAAGTAATAACACTTATTAGTTCACAGGGGTTCTCAGAACACTACTTCCGTTGAAACTGGGAATAGAGATTCTAGGCCATTGCACATTTCCTTTTACGAGAGTAAGAGAATGTTAAACAAAGGTCAAGATATACACGAAAAGCTATGAAAATAATGTGGAAAAATGTTGACCTAGTATTGATGTCATTTCGTAGTGGTACTTAAACAGAAAAATAATTATAATTGCGGTTGTATATTTTTGCTCATTTTCTTCTTATGCATCTAACGACTCAGAGCATCAAAAATCAGTGAATCTTAATAATTGAAGCAATAGAAATTACTTCTGTGGTAGAAAGTGCTTTTAGGTTTCAAGGAGACACCAGCTGTCTCAGTTCCAATCGGTTTATCACAGTAATTACGAGTAATAAATTGAAAAAAAAGAACACCACTGCCCTCGTAATATCAAATAGTCTTATCTTGTTCATTACTTTTCTTTAAAGTCTTATTCTGCCACACCAAAATTCCAAAAATGCTGTGATGCTTTTTATTTGATAAATTATAACTTTGTTTAAAGTTTTATTTATTGAAATAAAAATTAATATATGTAAAATCATTTAAAATGAGACGTACAAAATTCGTACATAATACATAATAAAATATTGCCAGCATAACCAATGTACCAGATATATGTAACGTTTCTGCTGTTTTCAATGTCAGATAAAAGCGACCTTCAAAGAATTATAAATTTTGAATCTCCATTGATGTGTCTAGTGTATATATATTTTATTATGTATGCCTTAACCACGTCAGCTGTGACGGATTTTTTTCTCCAGATTCCTTTTGTTCTCTTTTTATTTTATGCGAAAGAAAAATCTAAAAAATTCATATGATTTTTCTCTTACTATAGTTATTAAAATTTCATATTTTTCTTTTAACTAAACTGCAGAGCGCAGTCCTTATAAATACAGAGTAGATGTGGTGACGAAGGTGTAAGGTTATTCTAGGTTATTTCTCACTTCTACCTCACAGGATAATTTAAGGTCGTACGGTAGACAAAACAAACCAAGCTCTCAAATTCCCCAAAATAATTTTCCTAAAAAAGCTTTATAAGTTTTATTTATGTGGGCAAGTCTTTTTAAATAAATAGCACAGCTTTTCAAAAAAAAAAAAAAAATCAAAAATATAATTTACTTATGTATATCTTTCGGTAAATCAGTTTTACAAAAAAACTTAGAAATTCAAACAAGTTATGTTGTCCACTGTTATTTTACAGTTGACGATAGTTAGTTCTGAACAAGCACTTTAAAGGGCAGTTTAATCAGTAATTAACCCTAATCTCTCCCCCAAATTGTGACAAAAATTTAAAGTAAAAATTACTAATTCTCTAAAAAATAGATTTTGGAGAAACTTTTTGCTGGTCTGACGCATACGCCAACTTATTTTTCAATGTAATTATATTAGTACTTTTTTTTTTTTTTTTTTTGAGCATCGTCTTCAGGGCATTAGCGCCCGTTCAAGTTTATTTTAATGATCTGAACCGGCAGAAAACAGTTGCGACAATTCGAGAATTGACTAAAAAATAGTTAATAACAATGTGTTTTATATCGAGAGAACACTTTGCGGAGACTAGCAGTGCAATGAAAAAAGCTCCGGATGACAAAAGACCTCAGATGTTAACTCACCTTAAATTAATATACTATGTGTAAATTATTATTCTTTTATTATTTTATGTTATTATTAATTTAAATAAATATATTTATTATAGTATATATTAATAATAGTTTTAAAAATATAATATAGTGGTACGCGGTACTCTTGGTCTTTAGATCATCAGTGATTGACTAAGTAATTAATATAATTAAAAAATTATAAAAATAAAAAGCTATAGAGAAAATAATTTTTATTATCTCTTAATCTCAGTAAATTAAAAATGTTATCAGTAAACATTTTTTAACAAATCAAAGTACTGAAGAGATCTTTAGATTTGAAGACGATTAAATATAGCTTCCAGCTAGGAAATAAAAAGTTTTAGAAATACCCTTGATAGGCATAAAATCATCTATCCTCTAATCACGTATTCTTGGAAGCTATAGTTCTTGTCCCAATATTCGCCAATGGCAGCTGGTACAAGACCAGTAATGTAGACTCATTTCTCCTAAAATATCCATAAAACCTGAGATTTCGTTTAGAAGTTATTTTCTCCAGCATCTTGAAACAATTTTGCACTAATTTCGAGGTGAAGAATATATTGGACTATAAAAATTTTTGTTTGTTCAGGCTACAAGCTTTGAGGGCCCTAAATCTTCACCTTTAAAGTTTGTCTTGTAATTATTTTAACACTTCATCAAATGGGCTTGTATCCAAGAAAAGTGATATTAGTTTTTTTTAAATGAAATCTAAATATTGTTTCAAGATTTTTCATTTATCGAAAATATCTTCAATTAGAAATTATTACGAATATAATTAGTTCGTTTTTTCACGGTGAGTTAACAATTTATAAATTAGGTATTATATAAGTAATAATGATAACAGAAAAAGGAACAAACATTAATAAGAGAGAAGAGTACGGTTGAAGCCAGCAGTAGAAAGGGAGACGGGGTAGAAATAATTTGTTAAAGAAATGAGATAGAATAGACAATAAGGTTTGGTTCTGTATATATAGGTGTGATGGTGGCTGGCTAAAGGCATAGGAAGTGGAGCTTCAGAGACGAGTACATCTATCGTCAAGACTAGTACACCGACCACTCCGCATCACCTCCAGTAGGGCTTTCACTTTTCTTTTATGTCCATCACATTTTACCTAATGGAAGGAATATATCTGAGCTCTGCTTCATATCTCCTGCTGGCCGCGCTAGCACTAATCATGCTGGCCGTGGTCGGGGATCTATGTCGGAGAAAGTGGAAATCATCTGGCAGTACCAACACTTCCGGCATTAAGGCACCTGGACCCAGGCCGTGGCCTCTGCTTGGCTCCCTACATCTGCTCGGTGGTTACGATGTGCCGTATAAGGCATTCGATGTGCTTTCTTCCAAATATGGTCCTGTTTTTAGTATTAAACTTGGACAGGTACAATGTTTGGTCGTATCGAGTTTGGAATACATCCGAGAGGTGTTAGTCACTAAGGGAGATCACTTTGACGGCAGGCCAAACTTCAGCAGATACCATCAACTCTTCAGTGGCAACAAGGAAAATTGTGAGTGTTTTATTTATTTTGCTATTGTTTTGAAATTTCAGTATACATATGTTTATTCGAGATTTCACTTTCTTATAAAACCAATTTCATTTGGCTATACATATCTTTAAATTTACGGAGATATGATTCATACAAATGAACAATTCTTTCAAAAATGCTTGCTAATAATTTAAACAGAAGGAAGAAAGAATATTGCCTATTTCAGAAAGCTTGGAAGAAATAAAAAATAATTCCCCCATATTTCTCACAATTAAATAAGTTATATTTTTTTGGTTGAAAAATTGTGGTAAATATTATCAGAGGTTTACTACAAAGTGTTAAATATTCCCTTAATTTTCTAAATACGCATCAATTCCCTACGCAAATTGACTATTTGTTACTCAAATTAATTCATTGAAAATCTTTAAATTTTTGGATTTGTTGTGTGTTCTGTTTCATTGAATTGATGAATAATTTGCTTTCCACTCGTTAAAGGAATAAAGGTAAAACTTTCCTCAAGAGAGTGAATGTATGAAAGTTACTCAAGTGTTAGTTTATAATTCAGCAGTTTTTAAGGTTACTTATGGAATATCTAACAATTTGGGCATACTTTCCTTGGCTTTCTTACTGCTAAAGAGCGTTAGTTCCTAAATTTTGTTGAAGTTTAGAGCCAATTACCTTTCTTTAGAGATTTCAATGTATTAGGATTAATACAATATCACTTGGGATCCTCTCAAGAATTAGTTGAGGGCGAATCTCTTATGATATCTTGCCAGTCTTCAGAATAAGCCAGATAGACAGCATTCTGTCGTTTGTGGAAGAGTTGAGGGTTTTTTTTTCTATTCAAGCATTTCTCTTGCCGTCATTACCTGCTTGCACGCAGGTCATTAGATTAACACATATTTTGTAGAATTTCAAATCATAATATTTAGACTTGTACCTACTTATTATTTTATATGTGTTCTGAAGTTTCTAATTGCAATATTTGTCCCACAGCTTTGGCATTCTCCGATTGGTCTGAGATGCAGAAAACAAGACGTGAAATGCTAAGAGATCATACGTTTCCAAGAGCTTTTACTGCAAGATTTCATCAACTGGACACGTTGCTCAATGAAGAACTGTTGGGTCTTTGTACAGTGCTGAGAGAAGGCTCAACCAATATAAAGCCATTGCTTCTACAGACTTGTGCCAACGTGTTTATGGCGTATTTTTGCTCAATTAAATTCTCCTCTGATGATGAAGATTTTGTAAAAATGGTGAGAAAACCATTCTTATACCAAACTATGACTTTGTTATTAAAGGCATTTTTACTTGCTGAGGAGTAGATTCTCGTGCTTAATTTTTAGGTTACTAAAACTCCTAGGTTCTATTTCCAATTTTTCGAATAAGAATTGTTTTTTTTAATTACCGAGAATGGTATCTTTATTGTACCCTTAAGGTTCACAAACTCTTAATGACTCTTGTCAGGGGTTCATTACTTTGTTCACCATTAAAATAGTGAATGATAACATAGCTAATACTGATGAATGAAAACGGTGATTTAGTATTTTGGGATCTTACAAACTGTCCTGTAAAGGTGATATGATTACAGTATCTGAGTAAAACGAAAATTATATACTTTTTTAGTCCTTACCAGTTTATAGTTTAATTGATCAATTCGGAACTGAGACCATTTTTTCAATATTGGTTAGTAATTAATATGTAGCCATCATAAACAAGGAGTTAATTCTAGTATAAGTTCGTACGCGACACAGAAACCAAAAAGATTTACTTTCAAATGAACGCAATTACTTGAACAAATATCTAACAAATACTTGAACAAACATTAAGAATAAGTAATCTCTTTTACTTCACCTACTTTTTTATAAATGTTTGAAACTTTATTAATTTATTCACGAATAAACAGAAATTTTAATTGGCTTGAAATAGTGTTCTTGGCTTCCTGTTCCAAAAAAAGGAACTAATTCTTAATATTAATAAAAATTACATTATTTTTTTCTATTTTTGTTAATAGGTTAGAAACTTTGACGAAATATTTTACGAAGTAAACCAAGGATATGCAGCAGACTTTATACCGTGGCTTTTACCATTGCATTCACAAAATCTTAAAAGAATGAAAAAATGGTCGCATGAAATTAGAGAATTCATGGAAACTCGAGTTATTAACAAGAAATTAGACAATTGGATCAATGGTCAAGACCAAGAAGATTATGTTGATGCTTTGATTCAACATGTTAAATCGCCAAATGCAACCATGTCACTAGAAACTGCATTGTTCGCACTTGAAGACATTGTCGGCGGGCATTCAGCTGTGGCCAATCTGATTGTGAAAATATTGGGATTTATTGCATTCTTACCAGACGTTCAGAAGAGGATACAAGATGAAGTTGACGCTGTTTCTTGTGGAAAAGATATAACACTTGCTGACAGAACTCAAATGCCATATACTGAGGCGGTGGTATTGGAGGCCATTCGACATATATCTTCACCTATAGTGCCTCACGTGGCTAATCAAACCAGCACTGTAGCAGGTAAAGACAAAACAAGTTTTTGTAATTAATTTATTTTTCTTACAAGCCTAAATTTTTAAATTTTAATTGCTGATCGAGGGTTGTTCAAAAGCAAATAGCTGATCCATTCTCATTAGACCATTCCCAGCTTTCATAGCGAAATCTTTTATGAAGTAAACCATTAGGATATGCAGCAGACTTTATACCGTGGCTTTTACCTCTCCATTCAGAAAATCTTAGAAGATTGAAAAAATAGTCGCATGAAATTAGAGAATTGTGGAAACTCGAGTTCTTAACTAGGGCAACAGCGAAAAATCTGTTGGCGAGGCTGCTTTGCCCCGGGATTTAGCTGCAGTATATCACACACTCTTTTTGGCGAAAGTTATGAGGACCAAGTAATTGTGTACAAATATATCTTCTCTTAGCAGAAGGCATATTCATAGAAAGGAATTTTTGTAGTAGGAATAGGACCATTCCTATGGGTTGCCGCTATTATTTAAAATATGTTAAAAAAAATTAATTGCTTTTAGATTTGATGATTATACTCGTATTTCCCTTTTATTCCCCAAGTGAGTTTGGACAATTCATTTCTTGGTTTTCACGGAAGACAAGTGAACAGAAATCAGTCGCGCCTGATTCCCTATGATCGAGTTGTCCTTAGGGTTCCCATTTCTTTCTGCCCCCGATATCACTGTTATCTTCTTACAGATCCCTCCTGCCGATTGATTTAGACATTCTGGCTTCGGCTAAGTACAAAAAATATGAAACAAATTTATAATAACATAGTTATACTGAGATATATCTGAAATATTCGATGGAATAAGTATTTTATTTTATTTATTTATTTTTTTGCAGGATACACTGTTGAAAAAGACACGCTCATATTTCTAAACAATTACACTCTTAATATGAGTCCTGAACTTTGGACAGAACCAGAGAAGTTTGCACCCGAAAGATTCCTATCAGAAGATGGAAGGATAATAAAACCAGAACATTTTCTGCCATTTGGAGGTGGTCGTAGATCGTGTATGGGTTATAAGATGACACAATTTGTTTCCTTCGCTACACTTGCAACACTTTTACAAAGGTTTACTATATTACCAATAGAATATTGTAGAGTCCCTTTAGGAAATTTAGCTCTACCATATGAAACTATGCAGTTTAGATTTCATCCACGATAAAAATGGCAATGTTTTGTTTTTGTTGCCATAATTACGTCTAGTTTTCACTTTTTTAAAAAATATAAAACATGTGATATCAAATGCTTTCTTTAATATATTTCTTTTTTAAACTTTAAAAGTTGTAATAATTTTCAATTAAAAGTTTAAAATATTTTTTAACTTCCACAACATAGTGTATGTTGCTTATCTACTCAATATTGTTTTATACTTAGTTCTCATTGTTATAAAGTACAGGGTATTGAGACTGAAATTAATAGATTGTTGAATAGCGAGTTTACTCAAGTCTGGAACGATATCTTTTTATCTTAGAGAAAAAAAGAAAAATTAAAATGTGATTTGACTATATTTTATTAATTATTATTATTTTAATTGTTTTTTGTTGGTGGTAATAGCTAGTCAAAATATGTACCCAAAATTAAAACAACTAGCACACATTACTCCTTTATACAAATTGTGGCCATTTTAATCAATTAAGGTAAATAACCGTTCCTGTTTTAACAATAAAACTGTGGGCTATTTTATAAAAGAGTCATGTGTACAAAATATTTTTAGGTACAAAAGTTTTTATTTTTATCATTATTTTATTTTATTTTCTATTATTTTTTTTTTTTGTTTTGCCAAAGAATAGATGTTACAAATGTTTTTAATTTATATATATTAAAAATTGTCACTTGTTTTATTGGACTAATAACCATTACGGAACAAATTTATCGGACAACACAAATATTTAAGTTTTTACTGGATAAAATAATTCCATATTTTGTACATAAATAGTTTGTGGAACAAAGAGAAGACTCAAAAATAGATTATTTTTTAGATTTTGTAACTATTCTTAAATATAAGAACTGATAAATGAAAATATTTTAATTTGTAAAGGAAATAAATGAGTGTTGTCAACGAAAAATGTTTCTATAATTTGTTCAATCATTTATTGACAATCATCTCCTTATTTCAGATAAGCAAACCACTAATCACAAATCACAGTTGGTTTTAAATGCGGTTATAATTGCTCAAGGCGAAGTATAAGAACTAATAGAATTCAATGCAATAGAAAGGTGCACTGTTTTGGATAATCCTGGTTATCGCTGTTGGATTACCTGTATCTTGGGCGTTATCAAAAAGCCACAAGATTTATGCGTTTCATTTTCGACTTAGGCATTTTTTTTTTTTTTTGTGATCTCTTGTTTGAACATCATTGCAAACTTAGTTCAGAAATTCAGGCGTTAAGGTCACTGATTCTCGGGACCCATCAGCTCATCTACCTCCGGATTCGTCTACCATTTACTAATGTGAGATTTCTTGGCATATGCTACCCTAAAAAGAAGTATTACCCCAATACATGACCAGTTGTGGTTCATAAATGAGCAGAATTAATTTATAAAAACGAAATTATTCTTTTCTACCCGGAACTTGCCAACGATTTCCTCGAACTAGTTTTCCAATATCTGGATTCAAAGACTGAGAACAGACAATCTTCTGTAAGGCAGATAGATGTTTATCAGTTAATCTGTACGCCGTTTTATTTAATTTCATGGACGAAAATAGTTGCTCACACAAGTACATACTTCCAAAATAACATAATATTTGAGCAGCAAACTTTTTAATTTCCAAGTAGTCCTTACCTAATTAAGAATATTTTGGGAATTCCTGATTCTTGATCTTGTATTTTTCATTCTGGAAATCAATTAATTCGATTTTCCCTTTACGCTACTTCCTTCATAACAATTTTTTCTATTTTTATTTCATTTCAGTACATCGTGGGCTACAAAAAATAACCTCGAGGGCCGTATGCGATCTAGTAATTATTATTCTCTTCTCTTCCTTTTAGTTCAAGTAAATTTATTATTTCAGGAATTAGGGGTTTTCGCTATTGTTCCCCCAAGGAACGTACCTCCCGATCCTTATTAATGAAATTATTTATGAAATCTTTGAAGGTATTTATTTATTTATGACATCTTTTTTTCCTTTTTAATTCCTTTCTCCTTTATTTCAATCTATCTGAGGATGTAACGCTAAGGGTTCTGAAAAATTATAGAATAATCAAAATAAAAATTGGACAATAATGTAAAAGAAAATCTAGTTGCTAGTAAATTTAGTAGGCTAGTTACAGAGGTTCCGAAAAATGGTAAAAAAAAGTATATCTTCCCTGTTTTCCTAGAAGTTTTTTATTTTCTACTTTTAGAATTCTATTTCTGTGCCAGGATTTGATCATACACATTAGATCGGATAGTTTTAAAAATCTTCACGTTTCATTAGAAATTCCTTATTTTCTTCGAACATTTGATTTATATACATGGGTTGGATAATACATATACCTTACGTTTGCTAGTTTAGGAAGACTCTTGTAGCTGTGGTGCCGTGTGGCATAGGTCCCGTCCTGCTTTCTAATTTTAGGATGTAGAGGTCCAGACAAATTGAAAATAATCACTAGTTGTACTAAGAATCTCTTATTCTAGGTCTGGATAATGCACACTATGTCGGCTAATTGCGGATTTAGAGTTTCAGGAAAATAGAAATAAGAAAATCATTGCCAAATCTATTGTTAGAAATTCCTTATTTTCTACTTTTAGAATTCTATTCTCATGCCAGGATTTGATTATAAGCAATAGGTTAACTAGATTTGGAATTGGAAGTTCAGAAGAAAAAGTAAACATAAAAAAAAGGCTATACCACACATGAGGCCCTTTCAACTCCCATTTTTAAGTTTGTAAATTTCATGAGAGATAATAAAATACATCACTACTGTGATATATATTAATATGTTAAATGTTTATGCATAATATAATATGTTTTTAGAATAGCGTAATTTTAGTTTCGCTAGCAATTTGAATGTAGGCCCCTCCTGATCTTGAGGCCCTAGGCTGAAGCCTAGTTAGCCTATAGGGAAATCCGGCATTGGTAACATTCCATTCTTTGTCTGTTAGAAGTTTGTAGCCCACATATCAATATTTCTTCCTACGCGTCGTACATCGGTTGAGTTAATTGAAGTACGTACTAGAAACTTTAATACTTCGTTATATTCTATAAGTTTACTTTAAAAACGTAGCAAGTACAATTTGTTTGTTTGTTTTAATTTAATTTTTTGCTAATTAAAACTGTCTATTGCTATTGCTATTTTTTGAATAAGGACTTAGGATTTATAAACTTGGGGAAGTGCTTTTAGGTTAGGAGCTGTTGGATTCATGGATCTTATTTTTGTACTTCATTGTTTGATACGATAAAGGTGAATGTTTTTATAGCTGCCTAAATTTTTTGTTGGAATTTTATTGTGTGTATGTTATTAACCTTTGCGTGTCCTTTTTTGTTGTTGAAGTCTATTGTTCAGGCGGAATATGTTAATATTAATGTAGAGTTCCTTTGTCTGCTTTAGATATAAGAGATTATCTTCTATTTTCTATCGTATTTGCTGTGTTTAGTTTCTGATTGTCTATTTACTTCTGTGTCTTCAGTTTTTTATGGATCTTTCTGATAATATCAGCCGGTAAGTGTCGTGCGTGTTCTTGTTAATGATATTCTAGTTAGTAGTAATGTTACTGCCACCCCTGCGTCGATCTTTAGGTATTTTGATGTGTTAATTATTTTTGAGGTTATATGTAACTCCTTTCTTTTAGGGAGTTGAATATGTCCAAACACACAAACTTAATTATAACAGCTAGTTGCGAGGGAAGGGATTAGCTATGCGGTTAGCGTACTGGTCCTGGGTTCGAATCCAGCTGCTGACCCTTAGATTTTCTCTTCCTAGGAGCTTCTTACAGCTCACTGTCCGGTGATGGACAGGGTTGTCTGTAACGAGAGAACACTGTCCGGTGGCCGGCAGTGCACTGGAAAAAGCTCCGGGCGCTAATGACCTCAGCTGTTGATGCGCCAAAAAAAAAAGAAAAAAAAAATAGCTAGTTGCGTCTTGTTTACTGCTATAAAAATTTTTTTTATAGATTATTTGCGCCATTGTTATATTATTTGTATCACTTATTCATCATTATTTCATTTTCAGAAAAATATTTCCTAGTAGATATGATTGTGGTTTTTGTTTAAATTTGCACCCCCCCCGCATATGAAATACAACTCCATTTTTTGAATTTTTAAGTATTACAAATGCCTTAAACGTATAAAATCCTTTAATAAGTACTAGGTTTAATTAATTTTTATTCCATTATTTTTACACATTTTTTTACGCTTTAGTAACATTTGGAATAACACACCTGCATAACATGTAACCTTCCTCACTTAGTCAGCAAGTGAACAGCGTGATGGGAATGTTGTCGGAGTAGATATATTTAATCGTTTTGAAACAAATTAAACTTTTTTCGTGAGAATTGAATACAGAATTGTTTAATTTAGTAGCTACGTACTTGAACTCCTTGATAAAAGATTTACTTTAAAAGTAAAATTTCCTATTTCGGCAGTCTTACACATGGTGTGAATTTAGGTAAAATTAAGAATGTAGCATTCTTTCAGAATTGAATGAATTTCCAGAGTTCTTTCATCCATGGCTTTTCAAACCTTCTTGGCTTGCAGCCCAAAAATGTCCAGCTTTCACATGAATTGATTTTTCTTAACGGTCGCTCTATACTTATAGCAGCATGACCGTAAATATGAGGTGATTTGCATCCATTTTATTTCTGATAATAAACTAAACTAGAAAATCTTGTACCCTCCATTTGTATAACTGTTCTTCAGGTAGTCTTCTATTATTACGTTCAGTATAATACAACATGAACTTAAACTTTCATATAATTTAAATATTTCTCTTTTAAAGGAGGGTGTAAATTCATTGAAAAATTTAACATATAATTTTCACGTTAATTCTGAATCATTACAGAATGTTTTTCAGTAACCGAACTATTTTTGGTTAATCTTTACAATAGCCTATTTAAGTGCGGTAAAGTAATACTTTTTAAAAACATTCATTTTATTAGTTCCCACCACAGTTACTTCCATTAATTTTACTTTTGTTCCTGCAAACATTTTACGGTTTGCAGCAGTAAATTTTACAAAAGATTGGTACCCAACTCTACAAATTTGCAACCATTACAAACAAGGAAACTTAATGAAAACTGCGAACAAAGGAAAATGGGAGAAAAATTATATTGCTTCAAACTGAAAGTTAATTTATTCAGTAAGTACACGTTTAAATAGATTAATTACACAATACGATGGCATACAAAATGTTTATATATGCATCCAATTTAAAGTGGTATTGTGGCTCAATGATAAGATGTGATTGTTAAAACAAAACAAGAAATTTAAAATGATATTTTTGTAATTAAGTAAACAATTAGTAATTAGTCCAAAATTAAGTCGCATACACTTAAAAATTAATTTTCTATTGCATTTATTTTTTCTTTTAGATTAGAAGAAAAAGATATAATTCATTCTGAACAATTGAAGGACCAGTCTTGTAGAAATTAAAGTAAGTACATTATTCTGGGTTGATGTGAGTTATATTAAAACTTCAATAAGACATTTGTATAAGGGTTGATCGCCAGACATTAATATTCTGTTATTGTACATTAAAACTGTCTGGTAGGACAGTTGCATAAGGGTTGCAAAAACATATATTAATTAATAGAAAATTAAAAAAAAAAAAACAAAGAAATTTAAATTACGTAAAATAATAAGTAAAAGTTTTCCTTTAAACATTTTACTAATTTACGCATTTTTTAAGTGATTAGAATCGCTTATTCATTCATATTTTAGTTATCAATCATTATTTCGCAGTGAAATTGCAAAAATGTCAGTGTTTTATACTTAAATTCTCGCACCTCCCTCGTATAAAATACTAACTTTTAACTTCTAAAAACTTGCACAGAATTATAAACAAAAAAATGAACAGAGTTTTAAACAAATACTAGGTTTCAATTATTTCAAGTGAACTAAAGAAAGCTGCAAGACGTGGAAGATACTCGTAATTTGGAAAGAGTTAGAAGTCAGAGTTTGCGAAGTAAGGATCAAGGACAACTTTATCAATCATAGATTTGCCTAATCCTGTACATTCCCCGTACCACCTCTCGGTCCCCTTCTATTTATTATTATTTCGCAATTCCGGAAATGCAAGAACATAAAAATTCACTATGGGTCCACAAAATTCTCCCACTCCTTGACATAACTGTTTCTCGACTAAAGATTCACCTCGATCCCTCACACTAGACCGACGAGAAAGGAACCAAACTCCTGCATTTAACTTCTTTTAAGCCTTTTCGGCAGACGCTAAAAATTCTGTAATCAATAAGAGACTGCTATATTATGTTACTGTCTTTATTATAACAGGAATGAATGGGGTAGTAGTGGCAACGAGCAGGAGTAGAATGAGAATTACTTCTTGGAGCAAGCTATAGCTATAGCTGCAATATAACTACAGCTGGTGCTTGTGGAGCAAACTGTACTTATGATAGAAATCATGGGGTACTACTTTTCCAATCGTCAGTGAATCCAGTCTCCCTAATCAAAACTCTTTAGGATTAATAGTAAATGCTCTACGGTTCGCATTGATCTTACCATTCATAATGACCACCATATCCCTTTTATCCATTATCTAGCGATATCCTGTTTTCACGATTTTATGGTTTCATATCATTTTATAATTCCTAACATGCTTAATAATATTGAAGAATTACTTCATATTATATTTTAGTAAAAAAAGTATATTGAAAGAAAATTAAATAAATACCTAAACTGTGACGAAAGAAATTTGTGAATGCTCTCGCCAGAATTCGTTAGTGTATACTTATTAGTGCATCCACTAAACTAAATTTATTTCTGGTTATTGTATGGTAATCTGGAGCATTTTAATATTTCGTTGTAAATGCTGTTTTGTTTCAGTAATCCGTTTGCAGTCTTCAATAAGAGCAATGCTTCAAGAGCTGAAAAAAACAAAATTTAGTTGGGGATTGTTCTTTGCTTACTTTAAGTACAGCTGGTTTTGATTGAATATTGGACACATTCAAAAAATAAATAAATATAAAACGCTATATTGAATAATCAAGATAGGTTGAGACGCTTTGTTCTAGAAAGGATTGCGAAGTCTTCCTGTGGTAATGGTAAGACAAAATTAATAGTAAAACTTAAATTTTCGGTATCGATCTGAGTGAAGTTTTTAGTAAGTGATATTCTGATCCGATAAAAGATTGACAGCAGTGCATTTAAGTACCAAGTCACCTTTAAGCCAATCTATTATCACCCTGAATGTATTTTCTTATTAGCATAAAGTAATTGCAGAAGATTGAAGTCTTACTGTTGATTGATGGATAGAATGGATTAGCATGGCTGAGGAAAAACGTTAGATTTGTTGACAACCTTTTACTCCACTCCACTTCTTCTTAATCTTCAACTTTTTATAAAAATCGTTAGTTTTTAAAGATTTACTTCTGGAAATTTTTGTTTGTAAATAGTGAAATCTCAATACATCTTATAGAGATTTATTAAGAATTTCCCTCGCTTGTAGTACCAATATTGGTTGGTTCTATCATACATAGCTTGTGAAGAGAGTGGAATTTATAAATACATTATTTTGGTATCAAAGAATAAATCAGAAATAAAGTCCTTATATTTAAATTAAAGAAAGTTGGCAACCTTATTAGAAATTCTATACATTCTGTTCTTACTTTAAAATTAGGAATGGAAAAAAAATAAAGGTATTAAGGTCATGCCAATCCTATCTAGCGGCAATAGCTTGAACTAGAGGGGTAATTACATTGGAAATAGTTCCAGTGATGACCGCTAGGTAGCATGAACATGTACTTTGACACTATTAAATAACTTCCTAACCAAAGAACTGTCTGGTAAGGCATTGTGATAAGAAGGTTATTCGGTTTTCTCCAGATATACACTCGTATCATGTAGCAACAGTAATAATTCACTTTATTTATTAAATATTCTTCACCCACGGTGATGAAACATTTTATATCGTCAGTATTTTAAAAAGAAGTTTTCCTTTAAAAAAAATTCCATTTTTAAAATTCGCTGTTTACCTCATAATTTGATGGTTTTTTATTTACGATTGATGGTTTTAAGGTGATGCTGCTGTAACTAAGTGAATGAGAACTTTACATGCCGTGGAAAACTGATTGTTTATCTATTTGCATTAAGCGATAACTTCCTAGGAAATTAAAAAACTTGTTTTTGAATCATTACTACGTTAAGGACTTCTTGCAGGTAAGCAAGATTTTTTGTGTATACTTTTATTTTTAATTACGAGTTGATGTGATTAGAAGTGTTTATGAAATTGACATGTTTCCAAGACAGTTGATAGTAGATGCATTTGAATTGTGCTCATGTAATTTTAAAAAGTTGATTTTAGTCTTCATTATTTTGTTTCATAAAGATATTTCAATGGTGATAAGTAGGTAGATTTAGTTCGTAACTTGTTAGTAATTTTTGGTCGTCTTTATTACTGTAAAAGAAAATTGCTAATTACGATTATGCATTTGGGAATTATGAACTTCCAAGTAAATATTTAGATTTCTCTCATTTGAGCTGGGTTGATGACATTTTATCCATTGTAACTCCTACAGCAACAGTAAGTACATGTTTTCAGCTTACAGCATGTAAGTTTCTCAGTTAAGATTTATGTCGTATTATCTTAAGATAAATAATAAAGGATACGGTAATAGATTAGATACCTAGTAAGTGCAATGATTTGCCTAAATTCAAATTATCCAGAAGGTACATGAACTTAAATTTACGTTTTTTTTCAAAAAAAAGGTGGATGCGCTTACACTTTTAATGATTAATGATAAATCTTAGGGCTTTTTAGCGATCAAATTGGTTTACTGAAGTGATTTATTAAGTCATAAACATTAGTGTTGTACAGATTACACATTTCATTATATAATTTGATTGGTCTTTTTACTTTTTCAAAGCTGAACTTTTTGCAACAATTAAGTCAAGTATCTTAAATAGGCAGATGGGGCGTGTTACTTTCTGTTATTATAACCAATTTCATTATTTTGAAGGATCCTTCTATTCTTCCAGCATGTACGACCATATTTATGAGCTAATTCGCATCCATTCTATTTTGATAATAAACAAAACTAGATTCTCTAACTGTTAAACTGTTCTTCGAGTATTCTTATCTATTAATTACTACATTCAGAATAATACTGCATAAACTAAAAACTTTTTTCATATAAATTTTTATCTTTGTTGCTGAAAAAAAAGTTTTAATCTGATTAAAATTCTGTTATATTTTCCAATCACAGAACTATTTCTGTTCTGTTAAGAAAAATAATAATAATAATAATAATTAAAAAATTAGAATATTAGTAGCATGTTTGTTGTTGTATTGTTCAATCAGAGTAATCTTATTGATAAATAATAAGTATGTTTTTTGAAAATATATTTCATTTTCTTTGAAAGAAAGGGTTAGGTTCTTAAAAAATGTTTTATACTTTCATTTATTTAATTTTTATGAATACATTATCAGTTATTATACTTTTTTTTTCTAGGTTCTTAATCCTAACTAAACTTAGTAAAAACTAATTATTTTAAGTACATAAATATTGTTGATTGTACAGAATGTTGATTTTCAGATTAAATACCTCTGGTACTGGAGTACTGCCTGCAAAACTGTTCATCAATAGAAGCCCAAGTGAAATAGACGAAAATAAATTGACTGAAACTAGTCAATTAGTTAATCGGCAAAACTGGCAGGCTGCTTTGTTAACCAGTTTTTAGCTGGATAGGCTAGGTTAGGTTAGATTAGATCAGATTAGACTAGGCTAGGGTAGGTTAGCTTAAGTTAGGCTAGGTTAATTAAGCTAGGGTAGGTTAGGTTAAGTTAGGCTAAGGTTAATTAAGCTAAGGTAGGTTAGGTTAAATTAAGTTAGGCTAGGATTTGTCAAGATTTCTCTTCAGTACGATTTGAGCATTGTAGGGGAGTAGATCGCTCTGTCGCTCGTCACCTTAAAAACATATCTACTCTAGTGTGAATGATAACATATGTCTGTCTAGTAAATAATCACTATCATACACTTACATGAACATTCTTGTATAAGAATTAAAAAAAAAAAATATTTCTAATATCAAATATGAAAGAGGTATCACGTAACATACACTGGGCCAAAAAAGTCTGTGAACACTAACCTAAATTTTATTACTTTTATTATTATCTTATTAGAAACTTCTTTTATTTTCAAATGAAATATACTATTCGATAGAGAGAAACCAGAGTTTTTCATTTTATATTCAATCTTTTATTTTTGTTCAGCAGGAATATCACAATTAAATGTTTAACAAAACAACACCCCAAACGAATGCAAAAAAAGTCTGTGAACACTTTGCAGAAATAAATCATTCTCACACATTGTACGTGAATTATAAATTTTAAAAACTTGTAGGACCTCCTATGTTCCTAATCACTTCCAACAAGCGAGCTTTCATCGATCCTAATAATTTTGTGGTCGTCAATGTTGGAATTTTATCCCACTCTTCTAAAATAGCGTTTTTTAGTTGTTCACGGTTTCTTATTCCTCGTTTATTTATTTGGCGGCTGATTTCATCCCACAAATGTTCTATTGGGTTAAGGTCTGGCAATTGTGGAGGGGTGTTTAGGCGCCAGAGTGTATTATTTAAAAGCCATTCCCGAGTTTTTAGTGCGGTATGTTTCGGGTCATTGTCTTGTTGGAAGACAAACGTTCCCTCCAACCCTAATTTTTTTGAATTTTCTTTTAAATTGCGTCTTAATATATCCACATACACATATTGGTCCATCATACCATTAATTAGATCTAACTTGCCCACTCCTTTAGCACTCATGCACCCCACACCAGAATGTTGCCTCCCCCATGCTTAAAAGTAGGCTTCATATTTTTCATTTTCATAGCTTCATTTCTTTTTCGCCACACTTTTTGTCGTCAATCAGACCCACATACATTGAATTTCGACTCATCTGAAAAGATTACGGTTTCCCAGAAACTAGAAAGCTTAGAAACATATTCTTTCGCGAAATCCAATCGGCGGTTACTATTTATTTTATTGATTAAAGGTTTTTTCCTCGGGACTCGACCGCAATAATCGTATTCATGTAATTTATTTCTAATTGTCTGTGGTGTTACGCTTACACATAACCACTTGATAATTCTTGACTGATTTTTTGAGCGCTTGTCCTGGGTTCTTCTCGAACAGACTTCAGAATTTGCAGTTTATGAAAGGAATTAAGTTTTGGTGGCCGTCCACTGCGTGGCCTACTAATCACATTTCCGTACTTTTTAATTATATTATGCACCGTTGAAGGGTTTTTTTGAACTATCTTCCCTATTTCTCGAATACTTTTTCTTTCATTTCGCAACGTCACAATAAGTTCTCGAATTGGTCTGGGAACTTCCATATTAGTGGTTAAATATGTACTAATTAGATTATTTATTCACAAAACTGACTGTAGTGGTTTCTACAATACAATAGAGAACTTTGAAACTTTATTCAATCGTTTTTCTGTTTGTTATCTTAATGTTTTTACATATTTATACAGCTGTTCACAGACTTTTTTTGCATTCGTTTGGGGTGTTGTTTTGTTAAACATTTAATTGTGATATTCCTGCTGAACAAAAATAAAAGATTGAATATAAAATGAAAAACTCTGGTTTCTCTCTATCGAATAGTATATCTCATTTGAAAATAAAAGAAGTTTCTAATAAGATAATAATAAAAGTAATAAAATTTAGGTTAGTGTTCACAGACTTTTTTGGCCCAGTGTATGTCTGTCTAGTCAAAAATCACAATTACTCTATGATGTTAATCGCCCCACCTACCCACCCTGCGAATATCACACCTGTATATAGTCTGTCCGTACTATTGCACCTTCGACAAGCAAGAAACGTTTTATGCATTTTCCTCAGTATAAAACAATTTATTTTAGCTTACTTCCGGTATCAATAATTAAAACATTTATAATGCCGTCTATCTATATAATATTTCCTAATTAAAATGGTGTACTACGTAGTCTCCCTGCATCCTGTTAATTGTGTATGTAACACTTTATCTATGTCCAATCTGCTTGAATGTTTTTAATTTAGCTGATATTCAATTATAAAGACTCAATTATTGTAGATTAAATATGGTTAATGCATTTATTTATTTATCATCGATAACTGAGAATCAGCTGACATAAAAACATACACGTCCCAACCTTGGGGTACCATAGGTTAGGTTACTCTAAATTAAAGGATAGGATAAGAAAACACATTTAATTAAGTTCTTAGGAAATAAATATTTTTATTTAAGAATTAATAATTTTAATACGTTCTACAGTTTAAGAAGTTAACAAAATTTAAGAATAATCATTAGTTATTTGAATTACATAAGTAACTATGACATTATTTCAGGCTTCTGGTTTTAGACAGAGGTGCTCGTGTTGATAACAACTATCTCTTTCACTGCAACACTTTGCACAGCATTGATTTGTGGATTGTAATTGACACTACTTCTGTTGCTTGAAGTATCTATAAAGATAATTATACAAAGGTTAGTGATATTTAATTTTTAAAAAAAATTAAAATTTTCTTAAACGTTGGTAATCTCTTTTTCAAATTTGCACAATGAGATAAAAAATCATGCATGATCAGTCTCTTTACATTTGTTTTCTTTATTTTTTCATTTTATTTAAATTTTCCATGTATCTTAGTAAGATCACTTATTAGGAAATGTTCGTTTTCAAAAAATAAATAAATAAAATAATAATAACAAATAAAAAAAAAAAAAAGAAACAGAGACTGAAAAAGAAATAGATATTAATACAAATATAAAAAAAAGTAGAAAGCAGTACATTTTGTTATACATATTATATAATTTATTCAAATAGTTCATATAACAGTAAAGAAAAATTTTTGTTTAGGTAGCAAGAGGAATAGTGTTAATTTGAGATGTACAGGGAGTAAAAAGGAAGGATTCCTCTCAGGACGTTGCACTAAATATTGACTTCCACCTTTCACGTAAGTTCTTTAAAATTATTTGCATGTTGAAATCAGCTAAACTGGCTACGTGGCTAACTGGTTAAACGTATTGCTTGAATATCTAGTAATCAATTATACTTGTTAACTAGTTAATCTGTTAAACTGGTATTACTGGTGTATCTGTTTAACAGGTTTATGGTTATCTAGTTATTCGGCTTAACATCTAACTAATTTTTTAGGTTAAACTGGCTACCTGGTTCAACTAGTAAAATAGTTTATCCGTTGAACTAGATAGGTAACTAGCTAATCGGTTAAATGGTTTATCTGGTTGACAGGCTAACTAGATAACTGGGTAATAAGTTACCTTGGTTTATACTAGTCAGCCAATAAAACCGATTAACTGGTTACCCAATTTAACTAGTTAAACCAGGTGTCAGGTTAACCAATTAACTAGTTAACCGGGATGAATAGTTCAACCTCTTAGCCGGTAAACCAGATAAATTGATTAGCTAGTTAACCGGTTAAACTGGCTGACTGGTTAAACTGGTTAACTAGTTGATCTGTTGAACTGGGTAACTAGTTGAGCTGATTAACTAGTTAACCGGTTAAACTGGCTGACTGGTTTAACTGGTTAACTAGTTGATCGGTTGAACTGCGTAATCGGTTTAGCTGATTAATAGTTAACCGGTTAAACTGGAACCTGGTTTAACTGGTTAACTAGTAAATCGGTGTGGTTAGATTAACCTAGCTTAACTTAACCTAACCTAATTAGGAGGGTTAGGTTAGCTTAGGTTAACCTAACCTAATTAAAAGGGGGGTTAGGTTACGTTATCCTAGCCTAACATAACTTAACCTAACCTACTTCAGCTTAATTGACATAGCCTAACTTAACCTAACCTACCCTAGCCTAATCTAATCTTATTTAATTAAACCTAACCTAACCTACTAACCTAATTTATCCAGTTATAAACTGGTTAACAAAGCAGCCTGCCAGTTTTGCCGATTAACTAATTGACTAGTTAAACTAGCCAGTCATTTAAACAAATTACCTAGTTAACCAATTTAACTAATGGAACCAGTTAGCCAGGTTAACCGATAACTAATAAACCAGTTTAACCAATTAACTAGTTAACCAGTATAATCTATCAACTAGTTAACTGGTTTAATCGGCTAATGGGTTTAACTAGCGTACTGGTTCAACTAGTTGATCAGTTAAACTGCCTAACTGGTTAAGGGTGTAACTGGGTAGAAAGTTAATCGGTTAAACTTGTTAACTGTTCATCGGTCCAGCTAGCCAACTGGTTCACTGGCTAAACTTGTTAAACTAATTCAAATCGTTACCTTTGACATTTCGTTTCACCTTACAACTTATTTTCTTCATTTGTCCACTTATTCTCTTACAAATCCACTTAACTCTCTAACATAGAAGGGGATAAGCGGAGATTCAAGAAGTGGACAGTTAAAAGAATCAATTGATAGGTGAAAAAAATATAATTTAATAAATGACAAAGGTAACCAATCGAACTAGTTTAACCAGTTAAACCAGTTAACCAGTTGTTAGTTTGACCGATAAACAGTTAACAAGTTTAACCGATTAACTAGTTACCCAGTTATACCTTAACCAATTAGCCAGTTTAACCGGTAAACTAATTAAAGCAGTTAGCTAGTTAAACTAGTTTAATCGGTTACTAGTTAACCAGGTTGACTGGTTAACCCATTAGCCGATACAACAATAAATTAGTTTCCATTTTTTTACCCATACGAAAAATGATAATTTAAAACTAATTGTAATTTATTGTAGTTAAAAAAGTTATAATAAAAGCTATAATGAACTAATACTTCGTTCTTACTGTTTGTTTCCCCATTCACCTACTGATTAAGGTACTTCATTTAAAAAAAAAATCCAAATATAAGTACCACAATTTTCAATTTCTTTTCTTTTCGTTTTCTTTTTTGCACCATTAGCTAGCCAAAATTAAATATTGAATACACTGAAATCTGGAGCACTTTTATAAATTATTCCCATCCTTTCACTAATATATTTTTCTTGGCAAACTTGATGTTTTAAGCATGAGCAGCCATTTTTTTTTTTTTTTAATGAAGTAATATTTGCACGTTATGCATGTTATTTATTTATATTTCAGGTACTCATTACATTCAAATTATTTTTTCCGCGTCAACTCTAATTTATTTGCTTTTCAAGTTCGTTTCCTTATATAATGGAATAGTAAAAAAAACATCTAAAATAAAACATTAGTTCTAAAAATCAGTCAGAGCACAAAATATAAATAATAAAGCTAAAAAATAAAATATTAGTTCTAAAAAAATGCGTCAGAGAACGCAAAACATCAAGAAAGTTATAATAAAAAATTAGTTATAAAAAATCCGTCAGAGGGCGAAACTAAACAGGCAAGATTGTCGGTTTACATACGTCAGAGAGCACAAAATATCATTAAAATAAAATATTAGTTCCAAAAAAATGCGTAAGAGTACGTAAAATATCAAAAAAGTTAATAAAAAAAATTATTTCTAATAAAAATCTGTCAGAGGGCGCCACTAAACAGCCAAGATTGACGTTGTTTACATAGGTAAACAACTTTGACAGTTAGTAGTTCTAAAAATGACCACCAGATTGCACAGCTGTTCACCTCTAGTATATATACGTAGACATAAACAAATTTTCTTCAGTACGACTTGAGTGATGCAGGGGTGTATATCGCTCTCGCTCGTCACTCCAAAACCATCGACATTCTTGTCATCACCTCTGTCATAAAGAATCATGATAGTAGTGTAATGGTTATGAAGATGTTGTCGCTTCGACGGTCGGAAAGCAACTATTCTCCCCACCCTGCCCCACCCCCGCGACGAACTTTCTTATATACCCTCTGGAGACCATGTTACCATAACAACGCGTCCCATCACCATGACAACCACCAAACATTCAGCGAACTGCCGCTAGATCGCTCCCATGCCTTTTTTAGCATGCTAACGCCTCTCATGACTTTCAAACATTTAACCACGCTAACGACTCACATGACTTCTAAACATTTAACCGTGCTGACGACTCTCATGACACATATACGACCTTGCACTCATATCTAACCATGCTAACGCCTCTCATGACTTTCAAACATTTAACCACGCTAACGACTCACATGACTTCTAAACATTTACCCACGCTAACCACTCTCATGACTTATAAACATTTAACCGTGCTGACGACTCTCATGACACATATACGACCTTGCACTCATATCTAACCATGCTAACCACTCTCATGACTTATAAACATTTAACCAAGCTAACTACTCCCATGACTTCCACAAATTTAACATGCTGACAACTCTCATGACATATGTAAGACCTTGCACTCCAATCTCCAACCATGCTAACCACTCTCATGACTTCCAAACATTTAACCATGCCAACGACTCCCATGACATATATACGATCTTGCACTCGTATCTAACCATGTTAACCACTCACATGACTTCCAAACATTTAACCATGCTAACCACTCTCATGACTTCCACACTTTTAACTATGCCAACGACTCTCATGACATATATTAGCACTCATATCAAACCATGCTAACTACTCATGACTACCAAACTTTTAACCATGCTAACCACTCTCACGACTTCCAAACATTTAACCATGCCAACGACTCTCATGACTTATTTACAACCTTGCATTCATATCTAACCATGCTAACCACTCTTATAACTTCCTCACATTTAACCATGCTAACCACTCTCATGACTTATTTATTACTACCTTGCACTCACATTTAACTCTCTATACCTAAATAGAACTATTTTGTACTCACATTTAGCTGTGTTGGTGAAACTCTTGATCTATATAGAACAACATTGCCCTCACATTTAATCAAGATGGTGATTCTCTAGACTTATATAAGACCACCTTATAATTATTTAAAATAATTATAGCTTTTATAATTTTGTAATAAAAATGATCGTAAACAAAAATGGAATAATTATTTAAATAAAAGAAAGATAATCGAAAAAATTATTTACATAGCGAAAAAATAAAATTGATGTTATTAGAAGGTAAAGAAGAAAAATAAACATACTGCTTCAAGTCAAAAAAATATACGATAAACTAATACTTTAAATCTGACGTAAAATTTAAAATTATTGAGAGTTCTGTTTTACGTAATTAACGTCTTTAAATTATTATATTTCAAAAAAAAAAAAAAAAGGTAATTTTACTTAACTATCCAGAAAAGTATGAGTCAACAATAATTTTTGAATTTAAGTTACCTTATTTTCTCATAAATACTACTGATTCCACATTCAGTTTTTGTCTAGTGGCATAAATAGCACAAGCAAACACATAAGTTTCAAATGCTAAGGAACTACATTCTAGAATAAATTGTTAAACTGCAATGATAACTAATATTATTTTTTCGGATGTTAGTCACGATAAAAAAAATATGTACATTTCACAATTTTATCAAAGTTTCTGAATTATTTATTTTATAAACAGTTAGCTTATACATGATCAGAAAATTACAACTGGAATCTTAATAAATTATTTACACTTCATGATATTGTACTTTTAACAGTAATTGGTTAAGAATAAGTGTATATGCTTTAGTTAAATTAAATTCCCTGGCTAAATTATTCTATTGCGAAGTTACATGTTTTTAGCTTCGTTGCTATTAACGTATTTAATTGTAGTTTTCTACATTTAAAATATTGATTTGAAAAACTATAGTAAACTTATCATCTTAAGTTGTTCTTGCACTTTAGAGAGAGAAGTTAGGCTTGCCCTGTAAACTTCTATTCCAATAAAATTCACGGCTTGACTACCGATTGTTCAATAAGTTGAATTAAACATTATTTAAGAATTCTATTGTAAAATATTTATGAATAATACAAGTTTGAGAAACAGAGATTTGATTCAAAGAGTCAATATCATTCCCAAACGAGCATAGCGAGTGGGCACAGAACAAAGAAGTAAAATGTTCTTTCAATTGTGCAATATTAATTTTATTTCTGGAGGCTTTCAATAATTTAGAAGATAAACTGGAAAAGCTAACTGTTAATGATATTTTTTAATAAATTGCGTGACATTTTTACTAATGCATAAGCATAGGGTAAGTTCAGAGACCGGAATCAGTGAACGAGTTGTTGGAATCGATTCCAACCCTGGAACTGATTCAAATCCAACGACTCCAAAGGCGGACTCGTTCTGCCCATCACTAATAAGCATGTGTTGTATAACCAAAGAGAACCTTCCTTGTTCCACAAGCACCATAATATGAAGTTTTATAATAAAGTTCTGCTAATAAATTATACACTTATTTTGCCTTATAAAAGTAAAAAAAATCGTATAATTAATATGATTGTGACATAAGATCAATGCATAATACTTATTATAACTAAATAATAAAATACATTTTTCAATAACTGATTCTTAGCAAAAGTTGTTTCCATATTTTCATCGAATGGATGTTTTCTCAACGTCTTTTCCCAGTTTCCAGTATTGGTTGTTTTCTAGAAACAAGATAATAATTATCAACCAAATTAAACTTTTGTCCTAAAAAATTAAGTGAATAATAATTTAATTTGTTACAGGCAGACAGAAACTACGTGAAAAGAGGTTCAATTTAACAGACAAGTGTGGTTGCGCTACTACATTGCAATAAGAGTTTTATAAAAAAATGAATGTAATAAGAAATGTGTAGTTTAATGAAAAATAAAGAAAACTATAATAAAAAAAACTAGTGTTTAACTTTATTTCATAAACAAGTAAACCACGAAAGTACACCAAGAAAAAAATTAAATAAAATAAAAATAAACAAAGAACTGCACAAGGCATTTCTTTGGACCACCTAAAATTATTATGCACTCCCGATGTCATAACGACCAAAAGCACAATAAAAATAATTAAAGCATAACATCCAATAAAAGCCGTACAATAAAAGCAGAAAGATATAATTCTAGAGAATAACATGTAACAATAACATTAAAAAAAAAAAAAATAAAAAAATAAATATATCATTACGTACTTCCAATGACAGCGTTCACTTCTAATAAAATAACCTTTATATGCCCCTGAATTAAATTTTCATGCAATAACTGAGCAAAATTTTCATTGTGGGATTTGAAGACAAGGGAACTTAAAAGATCGCAAAGTCGTCGCGACAAAGACTAGACCGCGTTCTGTTTGACAGAGCTGATGCAACATTGTGTAATACAACTAGACCGCCTGAGTCTGATATCGAGTTTTGGGAGTTACAGTTTTGGGATCACTTCCATATCCTCTTTAGTACATAATTTTACGATTCATGAAAATTCATTTAAAACAGACATTGGATATTCACTATCAAATCGTTTATAGTAATTGAAAATGAACACATTTCTTAATGAAAGAAAAGAGAATATACCCGAAATAATAAAGACACAGACAAATCGTACAGAAAATAGACAAAAACACAGAATTAATGCCTGAAATTTGGAAATAAGAAACACTAGTACTAGATACACTACCTTTATGATATTTCAAGTATAGAAATAGTGTTCAACTTACTTGTGCAGGTTTACTGACTCTTATCTCCAAACGTACGAAATACCAGTTCCAGGAAATATTGCAGCTATAACAACTATCAACATCCAATTCATCTACATCTCTCCCACAGCAAAGACAAGTCACTGATAAGCATATGTTGTATAACCAAAGAGAACCTCCCTTGTTCCACAAGCACCATAATATGGAGTTTTATAATAGGTGTAACTTAATATATTTGTTCTCGAATTAAAAATGCTACAACAAATAAATCATTTAATTATTTTCGAGGGGATATTTTTTTTTATTTTGAAAAATAAAGTATTTTATTTTGAAGTGAATCTGGTTAAGTGTGAGCGAATGTAAGGCTATATAAGTCTTGTGAGTCACTAATATGGTTAAATGAGTGTTTAAGAACGTCCTGTGAAAGTCTTGTGAGTCACCAGTCGATTGAAGTTTTCCCAAACTCTGTAAAGAAGTTTATAATTTTTTAATAATAAAAAAAATAGTGTACATATTAATAATATTGTATTTATTTTTCCTCTTAATCTCTTAAATAACAAGAAATTAAAAAAATACGAAAAAACAAAACATAAAAAAATGGTTAAAAAAGGCCTCCAGCTTGAAAGAGAATCTTTAATTGTTAAAATAGTGATTGTTCTGCTACCTAGGAGTGACAGTACAAACTGCAGTATATTTGTTATTAACTCCATTGTTTTTATTAATTATTATGTAGCTCAAGCGTTTTTTAATTAGGAAATATTATATAGATAGACGGCATTATAAATGTTTTAATTATTGATACCGGAAGTAAGCTAAAATAAATTGTTTTATACTGAGGAAAATGCATAAAACGTTTCTTGCTTGTCGAAGGTGCAATAGTACGGACAGACTATATACAGGTGTGATATTCGCAGGATAGGTGGGTGGGGTGATTAACATCATAGAGTAATTGTGATTTTTGACTAGACAGACATATGTTACGTGATACCTCTTTCATATTTGATATTAGAAATATTTTTTTTTTTAATTCTTATACAAGAATGTTCATGTAAGTGTATGATAGTGATTATTTACTAGACAGACATATGTTATCATTCACACTAGAGTAGATATGTTTTTAAGGTGACGAGCGACAGAGCGATCTACTCCCCTACAATGCTCAAATCGTACTGAAGAGAAATCTTGACAAATCCTAGCCTAACTTAATTTAACCTAACCTACCTTAGCTTAATTAACCTTAGCCTAACTTAACCTAACCTACCCTAGCTTAATTAACCTAGCCTAACTTAAGCTAACCTACCCTAGCCTAGTCTAATCTGATCTAATCTAACCTAACCTAGCCTATCCAGCTAAAAACTGGTTAACAAAGCAGCCTGCCAGTTTTGCCGATTAACTAATTGACTAGTTAAACTAGCCAGCCATTTAAACAAATTACCTAGTTAACCAATTTAACTAATGGAACCAGTTAGCCAGGTTAACCGATAACTAATAAACCAGTTTAACCAATTAACTAGTTAACCAGTATAATCTATTAACTAGTTAACTGGTTTAATCGGCTAATGGGTTTAACTAGCGTACTGGTTCAACTAGTTGATCAGTTAAACTGCCTAACTGGTTAAGGGTATAACTGGGTAGAAAGTTAATCGGTTAAACTTGTTAACTGTTCATCGGTTAAACTAGCCAACTGGTTAATTTTAAACAGGCTTGTTAAACTAGTTCAACTGGTTACCTTTGTCATTTCGTTTCACCTTACAACTTATTTTCTTCATTTGTCCACTTACCAATCCACTTATATCTCTAATATAGGCGGATAGGCGTAAGATCAAGAAGTGGATAGTTAAAAGAATCAATTGATTGGTAGAGAAAATAAATTGATAAATGACAAAGGTAACCAGTTGAACTAGTTTAACCAGTTTATCCAGTTAACCAGTTGATATTTATGACCGATAACAGTTAACAAGTTTAACCGATTAACTAGTTACCCAGTTATACCTTAACCAGTTAGCCAGTTTAACCGATAAACTAGTTAAAGCAGTTAGCTATTTAAACTAGTTTTACCGGTTACTAGTTAACTAGGTTGACTGGTTAACCCATTAGCCAATTAAACCAGATTCCTGCGTTAAATAGGTTATACTGTTTAAATAGTTAATGGTAAACTGGTTCAGTTTATCGGTTAACCTTGCCAACAGGTTCAGTTAATTAAATTGGTAAACTAGGTAATCGTTTTTACTGGAAACAGACTAGTTTATCTAGTAAACTAGATAATCGGCTAAACTAGCTAATTTGTTAACCAGTTTAACTGGTTAAGTACTTAATCGGGTTAAACGGTTTAACAGGCTAACTAGTTTAACTAGTTATTCCGTTAAACTGGTTACCTTTGCCATTTATCAAATTATTTCTCTTCACCCATCATTTATTTTCTTCACCTATTAACTTACTGTATTCATCTATCTACTTATAGATCTACCTACCAGCTTATATAAGTGTATAGGTAAAATAAGTGGATAAATGAAGAAAATAAATTATAAGGAGAAGAAAATAAGTTGCTAGGCGAAGCAAAGTGACAATGGTAACCAATTAAACAAGTTTAACTAGTTTTACCTAGTAACTAGTAACTTTTACTAGTAACACGTTTAAGTGATTAACCAGTCAACCAGTAAAACCAGTTTAACCGATTAATCAGTATCATCCGAAAAACCGATAAAGTAGTTAGTTTAACCAGTTAAACGAGCATAACTGTTATAACTGGTTACACTGGTGTACTGTTTTAACTAGTTTACTAGTAAAAGCAGTGATCCAGTGTAACCGATTTGATTCTTTATTCAGTACACCAGAACAGTGTAACAAGTACAACCAGTTTAAACTGTGCAACAGTTAGCTAGTTTAACTGGTTGAAAGATTAACCAATTATTTTACTTTAGATACTTTATCATACCTGTAACAGTGCATAATAGGCCAATTGTGCTCTTCTGTTTCAAGGCAAGTTGGATCCAGTTCTACATCAGTTTCTACCCTGATCCATGTTCGGTGTCGTGTCTTCAGGAACATTATGAATAATCATACAACAATAAATTAGTTTCCATTTTTTTACCCATACGAAAAATGATAATTTAAAACTAATTGTAATTTATTGTAGTTAAAAAAGTTATAATAAAAGCCATAATGAACTAATACTTCGTTCTTACTGTTTATTTCCCTATACACCTACTAATTAAGTTACTTTATTTAAAAAAATAAATGATTTTTTTTCTACTATACGGGCTGCAATTTTCCATTTCCATTTTTTTTTAATTACCATTAGCTAGCACAAAAAAAAAAAATTGAGTAAACTGAAATCTTGAGCACTTCAATAAATTGCTCCCATTCTTTCCCAACACATTTTTCTTGGCAACCTTGATGTTTTAAGTATGAGCTGGCTTTTTTCTTTTTTTTTTTTTGTTAAATGAAGTAATATTTGCACGTTGTGTATGTTATTATTTATTTATATTTCAGATACTCTAATTTATTTGCTCTTCAAGTTAGTTTCCTTATGTAATGAAACAGATTGCCAATACAACATTTTAAACAAAGTAGCATTGGGAGTAGAAAAATTTCATAAACGAATTCATTTTCTTAAAGCAAATGAATTTTCTTGACTCGGAGGATTTTTTTTTTTATAATGAGTTAACAAAAAAACCAACGCTTATTTTATAATGGAGAATTAGTAAATTACTTACCAACAGGTTAGAGAAGTATTTGGAAGTTACATTAATAGAATAGCCTCAATCACTTGGTTTGAACCTAGAACCAGCCCAGGGGCTTCATCGTGTCCTAGCAAAGATTCAGTACTAAGACCAGAGATAGTCAACCTGGTCTCTAACGAAAACTATTGGGAGATTTAAGCTTTCATGATATGCTGTGGGGTTTTTGTCTGATTTGATAGTGGTGAATATTAAAGAAAACCTGTGATAGAATAAAACAAAAGAAATACATTATGCCCAAATTGTAGAAAAAATATTACATTTATTGAAAACATCGGAAGTTATTACTCATTTCTAGGAGATTCAAGCTTTATTGCTCGTAATATTTTTACCCAACAGAAAATCCGTCTGAACATTCACCGAAAGGGGAAGGAAGACCTTCGTTTGTTCTTAACGAAAGTTGAAGTAGGTATCAATTATTTATTTTTGAATCTACCCCAAGGATTTAATTAATAAGGGGCGAGTTATGATGTGGAATTTCTGAGTTTGGATTTAAATATTCTACTTAGAGACCTATAAAAGGAACTAATTAAAATCAAGACACTTGATTACAATGTGTAAGAGTAATTTATTATGTTCATGGTGTTCACAGACTTTTTTTCATTTGTGTGTGGTGTTGTTTTGTTTAACGTTTCATTATGATATTCCTGTTAAAAAAAAATAATAATAATAAAAGATTTTATATAAAATAAAAAACCCTTGTTTCTCTCTACCGAATAGTATAATTTAATTTGAAAAACAAAAAAGAAGAAGTTTCTACTAAGATAAAAGTAATAAAATTTAGGTAAGTGTTCACAGACTTCTTTGACCCAGTGTAAACGAAGAATACTAATTTTGAACTCATAGTCGATTTAAAAAAAAGATGAAAGAATTCATCAAAAAGGTTTAGAAATCAATTTAAATACTTGTAGTGTTCAAAAAAATTAAAGAATTAACCAACACTGAACGAAACAATAATATTTATATTTAAGTGATAATTAAATAACATGCTGTTTTCATGCAAGAATAATAAAAATATCATTAAATAATTGATAATAAAGTTTTACCTTGTTTAAAGAATATCCAAGTTCATCAGCATCTCAACAGATCACCAGTCCAATAGCACTTGTCACTTTTTAAAATAATTCACGATACTATTTACACTAAAACTGTACATCATGCACTAAGTATAACTTAAACTCGATTTATAAAATGGAATTTCACTTTGCCACGCACTAATATTCACTTAAAAAATCACATTAATAAAGAGACACCACGAACGTGTTAAAGATGGCCGACGGAATCTGATCAGACTGATCAGCTGGTAAGTGAAGATTATCTAAGCAGCTGATTCCAGCTGTTTTTTAAAAATTTATTTTCATACATATGGTAATCTACCAAAATACAATGTAATTAATAAATTAAAATTTTATTAACCTAACATACAAAAGTTAGGTCTTCTAAAATAGATAATATGATTTGAATAATGTAATTAATTGCATAAGTCTACCTAATTTTGTACAGCAATCCAACGTGTCAAAATTGTCAGATATATCAGCTAAATCAAGAAATATACGAGGGTCGTTTGAAAAGTCCGTGCAAAAATAAAAACTACTTAATTTTTTGGGGCAAACCTTTTTTATTTTTCAACATAGTCTCCTTTTAGGCTTATACACTTCTTCCAACGCTGCTCTAGTTTGTTGATCCCTTCCGAATAATAGGATTTGTCCAAGTCTGAAAAATAGCCATTCGTTTCTGCAATCACCTCCTCGTTTGAATAAAATCTTTTTCCCGCCAGCCATTTCTTCATATTGGGGAACAAATAGTAGTCCGAGGGAGCCAAGTCTGGAGAATAGGGGGGATGTGAAACGAGTTGGAACCCTATTTCCATTAATTTTGCGACCACAACTGCTGAGGTGTGAGCTGGTGCGTTGTCGTGATGGAAAAGGACTTTTTTGTGGGCCAATCGTGGGCGTTTTTCTTGCAGCTCGGTTTTCAAACGGTCCAATAACGATGAATAATATGCACCTGTAACAGTTTGACCCTTTTCCAGATAGTCGATGAGATTATTCCTTGCGAATCCCAAAAGACAGTCGCCATAATCTTTCCGGCCGAAGGAACGGTCTTCGCCTTTTTTGGCGCAGATTCCCCCTTGGTAACCCATTGTTTAGATTGTTCTTTGGTCTCAGGAGTGTAGTGATGTATCCATGTTTCATCTACAGTGACGAAACCACGCTTAAAGTCCTGCGGATTCTTCTGGAACAGCTGCAAACCGCCCTTGCAACACTTCACACGATTTCGTTTTTGGTCAAGCGTGAGCGATCGCGGCACCCATCTTGCGGATAGCTTTGTCATGTCCAAATGCTGATGCAAAATATTATGTACCCGTTCATTCGAGATGCCCACAGCACTAGCAATCTCACGCACCTTCACTCTTCTGTCATCCATCACCATATCATGGATTTTATCAATGATTTCTGGAGTAGTAACCTCAACAGGGCGTCCAGAACGTTCAGCGTCACTTGTGCCCATATGGCCACTCCGAAAATTTTGAAACCACTTAAAAACTGTTCTAATCGAAGGTGCAGAGTCACCATAATGTTTATCAAGCTTCTCTTTAGTCTCCTGAGGCGTTTTGCCTTTCATATAGTAATGTTTAATCAACACACGAAATTCTTTTTCGTCCATTTTTTGAAAATCACTCGACTTCCTCGATTCAAACGAATGCCAAACACAAAGAAATAGACCGATCTGGCTGAAACTTGGTGTGTGTTCTTCCAAGAGATGCTACTAACTAAACATAACCTCGATACGCGCCAGTGGTGCTATCTCTCTGACTTTGCACGGACTTTTCAAATGACCCTCGTAGCTGCTGTGTACTACTGTTTTCCACTTTATGCACGATATGTACAGTTATTCGTTCAACTTATTGATAGATACTTTGACTTGAACCCAAATTTAGTGAGATGGTATTTTCTGAGTCAGTCAAGTTATGTAATAGATGTTAGCAGAAAAATTAGTTCAACCGTAATAACCTAAATTAATAAATAAGTAAGTAAATCCGATCTAATATTGCTGCAGATGTCCAGATTATAATTTGACAAGAAAAGATGAAGGTCCACTTTTGGCATTAACAAAAAAACTACTTTTCTCTTTCTTAATGAACTAGTAAGATTTCATAGAGTTAGACGCTTTCAGCGAACTTAAGAAAATACGACAGTAAGTTCCTGATGTTTTTGAAAATGTTGCAAGTTTCTGACGCTATTTACCAAACCACGAACAGGCCTCAAACTGGATCTGTATAAATGATACGCAAATAAAAAGTACAGTGCCAGTAAATTAATATTAGATTATTTAGCTAATAGCTCGATGTTAGCTATTTGAAAACAATGTAACAATTTCAGAGAAATAATAAAATTCAAATCTTTTTAAGAACTTAGGCCTTGGGCACACAGAAAGCAGTCTGTCGCGGCGGTCTGCGATATGGGGACGTCGCACAGGACGCGATTCTTTTGTTAGAGCACTCCAGTTTGGTAGCAGTGCGTTTTTTTTGTTATTTGTTTTAATTTTTATATATTGAGTATGAGCTCAGGCGAAGAACAACTCCTTCTGCTATCAACTTTTCAAAGCAAAAGGAAGATAAGACGAAGTTGGGTGCATGAAATGAATAAGAAGAGAGAACAATTAGGGGAATACCACCGCTTGTGTATTGAACTGGAGTCACATGAAGTTAGGTTCTAGTATTTTCGTATGTCGCGAGAATGAAATAAAAAATGAGTAATAAAGTTTCTTAACATTGGAATCTTTATTTCGTATTACCAGGTGGCAGGGCGGTCACGGAGAAATCTGTAATTTTGTACTACCAGATCGCTTGTCGTCGCGACAAGGACTAGTCCGCGGCGGTAGACCGCGTTCTGTTTGACAGAGATGATGATGACATTGTGTAATACAACTATACCGCCTGACCGCCTCGGTCTGATATCGAGTTTGGGAAGTTACAGTTATGAGATCACTTCTATATCCTCTTTAGTACATAATTTTACGATTCATGAAAATTCATTTAAAACAGACATTGGATATTCACTATCAAATCGTTTATAGTAAATGAAAATGAAAACATTTCTCAAAGAAAGAAATGAGAATATACAAAATTAAAAAATAAAATAAATATAAAATTACAATGAACAAAAACACAGAATTAAAGCCTGGAATATGGAAATAAGAAACACTAGTACTAGATACACTACCTTTATGGTATTTCAAGTAGAGAAATAGTATTTCAACTTACTTGTGCAGGTTTACTGACTCTTATCTCCAAACATACGAAATACCAGTTCCAGGAAATATTGCAGCTATAACAACTATCAACATCCAATTCATCTACATCTCTCCCACAGCAAAGACAAGTCACTGATAAGCATATGTTGTATAACCTAAGAGAACCTTCCTTGTTCCACAAGCACCGTAATATGGAGCTTTACAATTGGTGACACTTAATATATTTGATCTCGAATTAAAAATGCTACAACAAATAAATCATTTAATTATTTTCGAGAGGATATTTTTTATTTTGAAAAATAAAGTATTTCATTTTGAAGTGAAACTAGTTATTGAATAATAGAATAAATTTTATAAAAATAGATGTTTTCAATTTTTAGACTATAATTGCTAAACAATCTAGCTAGACTTGAAGTCATTTTTTTTAGATAGTAGGATTCAAGATAAAGTGAAAGATGTTAGGAAACAAGAGACTATTCTTGTACACTGCTATTACTAATGCAAAGAAGTGGTCACAACCACTAAATGCTTTCCTTATTTAAGTAAGAGAAAATTAAAGAATAATTTAACTGAATATATAAATATATATAAAACTCCCAGTTTGTCTAAGAAAAAGAGAAAAAAATTGTCAAAGTTGGGTGTTTTTCAACGTTACGCTTTCTTGTACATTTTTTGACGACCAACCCTTATACAACTGTCCTACCGGACAGTTTTAATATCACCCTAGTTTTTCCCCATGTAATGGTCAAGTCTATAACACAAAACAGCTTCTCAAAATACAAGTTTACGGCTTGTGTAACAAGACCCTAATCAAAAACTATTAAAACTCTACTACTTTGTGTCGGAAAGTGCACAAAAAAGGTTTGTTTTTTTTAAATTGGAGATTGGAAAATGTAACAAATAGCAACAGATTGGACAAGGGAACTCAAGTACGGTGTACATTAGTTTTCACTGATAAAATCTTTCAAGTATAACTAACTCTTGCGTCTAATTGATTACTTTCATTGCATTTAGCACACACAATTAAACTGGTATCGGGGACACACAAAAATGGTTTTACAGATGTTACACAAATTTTTGGGGATGATTTTGAAATTCTGCCTATACGCAGCTATACCACTACTGATGGAGGGGATCTTAAATAATTACAGGTATCAACTACTGAGTGCATTACGAACCCATTGGTCTATTTCCAGATCCAAGGGCTGCAAAAACTAAAATTTAAGGTTATTTTGGTACTGGCTCTGTTAGCCTGCTCATAAGAGCAGCTTACCACGAGGAGGTAGAGCTCAGGATTCTGCCCACCCCCAAAAAAAACATTCTTGCCTAACCGTATTATAGCAAGTTTTGACCCTGAATATTGTATACAGGGAACTGAACTTATTAACGTCCTAAAATTATTTTCTTATATCTATCGGAAGCTATCGGATTACATTACTAGTGATAATTAACTTCGATATTATAGAAATAGATCTTAATGTACTCGTAAATTATTTGTTATGTTTAGAAGGCGATGAATACAAAGCTCTAAAGTCGAATGATGAGAAATGGAATCAAACGGTCTCAACTGGGCTGTTTGAAAAAAGTTAGACCTCTAGCTGGCTGGATATCATGGAACTGGATTAGAAATTGAGCAAATCTTTTACACACCTTGGTTTCTGCTCAAACTGTGGTGTGAGAAAGGGCTAAAGTACCGTTCTACTATTTCCCATAAGTCAAAGAACCTTCTTTATTAGTTTGAAATATGAAAAATGAAATTTAAGACTTCTCCCTCCAATTTAAGATGAAAAATAGAAAAAAAGTGCTGTACCGTTTTATATTTTAAAGAAAAGTTTTTTACTTTTAGTCTGAAAGCAACTATAAGTTTAGCTTTTTGCTGAATAAGATCACATCCTACATTTCATCTATTGTAAGGCCTACTCAGAACTTAGAAATTTAAACACATTCACTTTGAACAAACCAAATAAAACAAGCTATCTAATCCAGATATTAACAACGGTCCCAAACAAACAAGTTGGACGTTTATGTGATTTTATAAATTGTGAACATATTAAAACTATGAGTGCAAGTTTGGAGATTTAGTTTTATCAAAGCTCAACCATTTTGATTCCTATATAACCATTATGTTTTTTTGTGAAGTTCGTTTTACACTCTGCTCAAAAGAAACTTTGATAATGCTCAAATTCTAATATCTACATAGCATTCTTTAGTATTAATTTTGAAACAAATCGCAGAACACATTAAAAGCATTGTTTTAATGGTAAGGTTCAGAAAAATAGAATATGTAAAAGAATGTTTATGACCTAATAATTCTCTTCAGTAAACCAATTTGAATACTAAAAAACCCTAACTGTCTTGGAAACATGTCAATTTCATAAACCCTTCTGATCACAATAACTCGTAATTGATAGTAGAAGTATACACAAAAAAATGTTGCTTACCTGCAAGAAGTCCTTAACGCAGTAATGATGCAAAAACAAGTTTTATAATTTCCTAGGAAGTTATCGCTTAATGCAAATAGATAATACAATCAGTTTTCTAAGGTATGTAAAGTTCTCATTGACTTAGTTACAGCAGCATCAACTTTTAACTATCATTCATAAATTTAAAAAAAAACATCAAGTTATGAGGTCAACAGTGAATTTTAAACATGGAAAGTCTTTTGGAGGAAAACTTCTTTTTAAAATACTGGCGATATAAAATGTTTACCAATGTGGGTGAAGAACATTTAAAAAATAAATCAAATTATTACTGTGGCTACTTGATACAGTGAATATTTAGACAATACCGAATATCCTTTTTACCCCACAGCCTTACCAGACAGTTCTTTCGTTAGGTTATTTAATGTTTATTTTAATAGTTTCAAAGTACATGTTCCTGCTACCTAGCGGTAATCACTGGAACTAGTTCCTAATTACTTCTTTCTAATTTAAGGTACTGCCGCTAGATAGCATTTGCATGGCCTTATGCCTCTATTTTTTTTTCCCATTTCTAATTTTAAAGCAAGAATAGAACGTTCCAATAAGGTTGCCTACTTTCTTTAATTTAAATATAAGGACTTTAATTTCTGATTTATTCTTCGATTTAAATAGAGTAAATACCAAAATAAATTCCACTCTCTCCACAACTATGTCGTATAATAGAACCAACCAATATTGGTACAACAAGCGAGGAAAATTCTAAATAAATCTCTATAAGATCTATTGAGATTTCACTATTTACAAACTAAAATTTACATAAGTAAATCAATAAAAACTAACGGGTTTTTTAAGTTGAAGATGTGGAGTTAAAGGTTGTCAACAAATCTAACGTTTTTCCTCAGCCATGCTAATCCATTCTATCCATCAATCAACAGTAAGACTTCAATCTTCTGCAATTACTTTATGCTAATATGAAAATACATTGAGGGTGATAATAGATTGGCGTAAAAGTTAATTCGTACTTGCGTGCACTGCTGTCAAACTTTTATTGGATGAGAATATCACTTACTACTTACTAAAAACTTCACTCAGCTCGATACCGAAAATTTAAGTTTTACTATTAATTTTGTCTTACCATTACCACAGGAAGACTTCGCAATCCTTTCTAGAACAAAGCGTCTCAACCTATCTTGATTATTCAATATAGCGTTTTATATTTATTTATTTTTTGAATGTGTCCAATATTCAATCAAAACCAGCTGTACTTAAAGTAAGCAAAGAACAATCCCCAACTAAATTTTGTTTTTTTCAGCTCTTGAAGACTAGAATAACTGCAAATGGATTTCTGGAACAAAACAGCATTTACAACGAAATAATTAAGATGCTCTAGATTACCATACAATAACCAGAAATAAATTTAGTTTAGTAGATGCACTAATAAGTATATGAATAAATAAATAAGATTAAAATAACGAAATAACATTTCGTTTCAAAAATAACATTCAAAACTTAGTTTAGTGGCTGCACTAATGAGCTACACAAACGAATTCTGTTGAGAGCATTCACGAATTTCTTCGTCACAACATACGTATTGACATTTTCTTTAAAAAAACTTTTCCTTAAACGTAATAATCAAGTAATTTTTCAATATTACACATGTTAAGCATTATAAAATGTAAGTGAAGTGTAAGATCTTCCTCAAAACAATAAAATAAAATCGGGCAAAAAGGATTTTGCTAGATAGAGGATAAAAGATTTTGAGGTCGATATGAATGATAAGATCAATGCGAACCGAAGAGCATTTACAGTTTTCCTAATGATTTTTGATTGGAGAAACTCGATTCGTTGACAATTGGAAAGGTAGTAAGTACCCCACGATTTCTGTCAATGTAGAGATTGCTCCATACCAGCTTCTTTAGCAGCCTTTTATTTATTACAGAGAGTTTTTGGTTTGTATCAATTTTTTAAGAGAAATATTTCAATACATGCTCAAGATCATAATAATATAAAGAAAGTACGTTGTTTATAGGAAATCGTAAATGCTATTCAAGAGAAAATACGAAAAATCAGATTCAGTACATTAGTTGTTAGATTGACAGATTTTCGCCAAAAGGAGCCACTAAACTAAATATCCAAATTGACGATTCGTAAAAACATTTATCGAAAACAAATATATCCGTTGAAATCTGAATAACATTCTACTTGATCGTAATATCTTGTAATTATTATGGGTAAGAAAAAGTAATGGAATTGTAATGAGCGTTTGGTGGATATTAAAGTAAAAGTGAAAAATTAAAGGACCAAGTGACAAAGATAAGATAAATACCTTGTGAAGTCGATACAAAAGGAAAGGTCTTGTTCACACACTTGCTCCAGCAAGTACTTCTCATTCTACTCCTGCATGTAGGCACTACTACCCTCTTCATTCTTGCTACAAAATAGTCAAAAACCATTACCATCGAAATACAGAGCTAGTAACTTCTTATCAGTTCTATCTACGAAGCCATTTAATTTTTTATTTGAATTGCCGAAATCACCATCATGCCAAAGTTTCCATACATTTACCAACTTTTTTTTCAAGTCCTAAAATTTATGATAAATACACTTTGGCATCTTGTTATTTTTTCTTCCCCTGGCTATATTATAGGAAATAAAACAATAACAAAAACATGAAACGATTCTCCCAAATAACATAAATAATTGTGTGTAATACGTACATGGGTTATTTAATATCATTAAATAAGGTTCCTTTTTATTAAATCTAAATCTGTTGATTTAATGACTCCTCAGTTATACAGTTAATGTAATATAAGTAGTCAATTTCATGTACAGGTCTAACTCGTTCTACAAGCGAATTAAGCTTATCGTACTCACCTTCCTCGTCTTAGATTCCTGACTTATGGTTTTCGTTACTTCACTTCGATATAGAACTAAACTTCTCGAACTTTACTTTTTACAGGTGTTCCTAAAGGCTTAAGAATTTACTAATCTGATGAGGATCAGTTCACGAATAATAATCAGTAGTGAGTTTACATCCCTTATCGGTTTCGGTCTTTCAACCACCTCAGAGGTAGAATAACCAGATTAGGTAGGGATTTCGACTTCATTTACCCTCTCATGCCGCACTACAGTTATTAACTGAGCAGACTGTTCGAGAGAGGTTACGTGGTGTTATCCAAAATATTAACGTATTGTCAAACATTTGTAAAAATTATGAATTAAAATAATTGAAATCTAGTACATGTTGAAAGCATTTATTTTTTTTTAATTCTGTGCTAGTAATAATTATTTTAAAACTGAATAGTAGGAAATGTACGAGGGAGGCGCGAGAATTTAAGTTTAAAACACAGACATTGTTGCATTTTCACTGCGAAATAATTATTGGAATGTTAATATAGGGTAGCCCAAATTCGAAGTTACAATTGTAAAATTAATGGAAAAATAAGTAATTTTGGCCCAGTTTGACTGGAATGATTAAGGTTTCTGCTTTTTTACTATTGATAACTAAGGATGTTGCGATTGCAGACATTATGGAAAAATGTTTTTCTTCATCTGTTTGCTACCTTTCTCATTCTATTTTTTAGAACTAGAAGAGAATTTCTTATTTATCCCTCCATTTTTCAGACGTAACTTCAAATTTTGGGCTACCCTGTGTATACATTCTATCCCTGGCATATTTATTAATCCACTGAAATCTTAATCTTTCCAGTGAATTTAGGCGAGAATCCTTTTATTTTTTTAACACTTGTAACTCAAAATTCATACAACGCTCTATATACATATCAATCAACTCTGGCTTATTTTGTAATTTAATATAATTTAAAATCTCTATCTTTCCGGTTAACTAGACGAAAATTTCTCATTTTACTTTTATTTTGCTATCGTAACTTCAGATTCAGATACACTGCTTGTACAATCCACTTCACGCATGAATTTATAATTACTATTACAAAGCAATTGGAAAAATAAGTAATTGTTGTCTAGTTTTTTTAAAAAAATATTTCATTTCAGCTTCAGTGCATTAATAACTAAGGCAAAAATACATTATGCAAACAGAGGAAACCGAATTTAAAGTTGCGATGGCAAAATTAATGGCAAAATAAGGAGTACTCATTTTGTTTAATTGGAACGATTGAGATTTCTACTTTATTGTATAAATAACAAAAGTCTGAATTTTTAGTTATGATTGCAATATTAGTGAAAAGATAAGGAAATTTTATATGTACACCCCGGGTTGCTGTTTATAATTTGACGTTTTGTTTGCAAAATTATTAGAAAAATAAGTAATTTCCGTCAAGCGGCGTAGCTAATTTGAACAATCGAATTCACGCTTGAATTTCGAATCACAATTACAAAATAATTGAAAAATATGAAATTTTTGTATAGTTTTGGGCAGACCTATTTGATTTCTGATTCACTATATTAATAAATAAGACATAGTTGGATCGTACACCTAGGGCAGACTTTAATTAGAAGTTACGTTTCGGAATTAATGGAAAAATTAGGAATTCTCGTCTAGTTCGACTGGAAAATTTGAGATTTTTGCTTAAGTCTTTGAATAAGTAGCCAAACATGGAAAATACACTCAGAGTTGTCTTTAATTAGAAGTTAAGTTCCAGAATGAGTGGAAAAATTAGGAATTTAGCATTGACTTCATTATTGACTATCAAATACGAAATCACTGCATTTCAATGAAATTAGGAGAACATTTCCACTTTTTCCAATAGTTTTTACTTCTTGATTAACAAAAGAGATCGTCCCATTATGTATAATGTATCATTAGCCTTTATAGTAACTATAAAATGCAGAAACATCAGCATTCCAGTGAAATTAGGAGAAAATTTCCACTTTTCCAATGGTTATTTCTTCATACTTGGGAAAAAAAAAACGTACCTACTTCTACATCCTTACATCGGCCTCAATATTAACTATCAAATAGAAAACAGGAGTGTTAGAGTGAAATTAGAAAACGATTTCTACATATTCGAATGGTATTTGATTGATTTGATGGTTTTTCACAACAGATCGTTTCTTGCTGATTAAACTAGAATTGCCTTATTATTAACTAATGTATACAGAAACCACAGCATCTCAGTGAAATTGGGATAAAAGCTCAATTTTTCCAATTACTTTTTACTTTCTGTTTTTAAAAAATGATAGACTTTACAATTACAATCTAGCATTGGTCTTAATACTAACTATCGAACAAGCAAAATTAGACAATTTTGACTTTTTCAGTAGCTTTTTACCTCTTACTTTTTAAAAAAAGATTGTACCTACACGTACATTTTACCATTGGCCTTAATAGTGACTATCAAATACAAAAAAGGAGTGTTCGGGTGAAAGTAGAAGACGATTTCTACTTTTTCCAATGGTTTTTATTTCTTGATTTTCAAAACAGATCAACCCAACATATACAATCTAGGATTGCCTTTACTATTAACTATCAAATGCAGTAACAGCAGCCTTACAGTGAAATTAAGAGACTATTTCCACTTTTTCCAAAGGGTTTCTTTTTTATTCCTTCCACTCTCACAGCTATTTCTAACATTTTTTCAGGTTTTCCTTTTTTATTATAAAAAAGTTTATAAATTATTTTTAAATAATAAAACTAGCTAATTAATAATATTGTATTTATTTTTCCTTTTAATCTCTTAAATAATAAGTAATGGAAAAAATACAAAAAAAGAAAACATTAAAGAAAAAAAAAAGACAGTTAAAAAAGGCCTCCAAAGTCTAGAAAGAGAAATCTAAACGTTCAAATAGTGATTGTTCTGCTACCTAGGAGTGACAGTACAAACTGCAGTACATTCGTAATTAACTCCATTCTTTTTATTAATTATTATGTAGCTCAAGCTTTTTTAATTAGGAAGTATTATATAGATAGATGACATTATAAATGTGTTAGTTATTGATACCGGAAGAAAGCTAAAATTAATTGTATTATGCCGAGAAAAATGCATAAAAAGTTTTTTGCTTGTCGAAGGTGCAATAGTACTGCCAGGCTATATAGGTAAGTGATTTGTTGGGTGGGATGGTGGGGCATTTAAATTTTATTATCCTATTTATCGGTGTGCATAGTAATAGATTTCATATTTAATCTTTGGAATATTTTTTTTATAATTCTTATACAAGGACTTAAATGTATGTTTATGATAGTGGTTTTTAGACTATACAGACATATGTTATCATACCTTTTTCATATTTGATAATGTGATACTAGAGTAGATGTGTTTAAGGTGACGAGCGACAGAGCAATGTACTCCCGTTCAACACTCAAGTCGTACTGAAGAGAAATCTTAACAATTGTATAGTTTTAGTACTACCTGGTGGCAAATATATGAACTAAAATGTGTTTATATAGTTGACAAGTTCAGTAAGTGCTGCTACCTCGTGGCCATTTTTGAAACTATTTTTAATTTTTTATTTTTTTTATAGTATTTACTTCTTGATTTTCAATAAAGATTGACCCAACATATATAATCTAGGATTGCCGAAAGGAAATTAAAATATTAACTATCAAATGCAGTAACAGCAGCCTTGCAGTGAAATTAAGAGACTATTTCCACTTTTTCCAAAGGTTTTCTTTTTTATTCCTTCCACTCTTGCAGCTATTTGTAACCTTCTTTTCAGGTTTTCCTTTTTCTTTTCTTTTTTTTTTAATTAAACGCTTTTTAACAATAAATCTGTACAAACATGTTAATAAAATATCTTCAACAGTTTATGTTTATTTTTGAAAATTATTTCTTTCATCCTGTTGTCTGTTCGCTATCGAAGTTTTTTGAACTTCCCTCTTTTTTTTTATGAGATGAAAAGAAGAATAAATAAGATTCTTTTTTTAATTTTTTTTTTTTTTTTTTTTTTATACAGTAAACAAATTAAACATTTTATTAAAAACAAAGAACATGCAATTTGAAGCAAAAATTCTAACATTACATTGTGAAATTAATGTGCATATTACATATAATTGTTTTATTGATTCTTCACAAAAATTTCCTAGGATAGATGATTTTCGTCTATTTCACTTGGGCTTCTATTGATGAACAGTTTTGCAGGCAGTACTCCAGTATCAGAGGTATTCAATCTGAAAATCAACATTCTGTACAATCAACAATATTTATGTACTTAAAATAATTAGTTTTTACTAAGTTTAGTTAGGATTAAGAACCTAGAAAAAAAAAGTATAATAACTGATAATGTATTCATAAAAATTAAATAAATGAAAGTATAAAACATTTTTTAAAGAACCTAACCCTTTCTTTCAAAGAAAATGAAATATATTTTCAAAAAACATACTTATTATTTATCAATAAGATTACTCTGATTGAACAATACAACAACAAACATGCTACTAATATTCTAATTTTTTAATTATTATTATTATTATTATTTTTCTTAACAGAACAGAAATAGTTCTGTGATTGGAAAATATAACAGAATTTTAATCAGATTAAAACTTTTTTTTCAGCAACAAAGATAAAAATTTATATGAAAAAAGTTTTTAGTTTATGCAGTATTATTCTGAATGTAGTAATTAATAGATAAGAATACTCGAAGAACAGTTTAACAGTTAGAGAATCTAGTTTTGTTTATTATCAAAATAGAATGGATGCGAATTAGCTCATAAATATGGTCGTACATGCTGGAAGAATAGAAGGATCCTTCAAAATAATGAAATTGGTTATAATAACAGAAAGTAACACGCCCCATCTGCCTATTTAAGATACTTGACTTAATTGTTGCAAAAAGTTCAGTTTTGAAAAAGTAAAAAGACCAATCAAATTATATAATGAAATGTGTAATCTGTACAACACTAATGTTTATGACTTAATAAATCACTTCAGTAAACCAATTTGATCGCTAAAAAGCCCTAAGATTTATCATTAATCATTAAAAGTGTAAGCGCATCCACCTTTTTTTTGAAAAAAAACGTAAATTTAAGTTCATGTACCTTCTGGATAATTTGAATTTAGGCAAATCATTGCACTTACTAGGTATCTAATCTATTACCGTATCCTTTATTATTTATCTTAAGATAATACGACATAAATCTTAACTGAGAAACTTACATGCTGTAAGCTGAAAACATGTACTTACTGTTGCTGTAGGAGTTACAATGGATAAAATGTCATCAACCCAGCTCAAATGAGAGAAATCTAAATATTTACTTGGAAGTTCATAATTCCCAAATGCATAATCGTAATTAGCAATTTTCTTTTACAGTAATAAAGACGACCAAAAATTACTAACAAGTTACGAACTAAATCTACCTACTTATCACCATTGAAATATCTTTATGAAACAAAATAATGAAGACTAAAATCAACTTTTTAAAATTACATGAGCACAATTCAAATGCATCTACTATCAACTGTCTTGGAAACATGTCAATTTCATAAACACTTCTAATCACATCAACTCGTAATTAAAAATAAAAGTATACACAAAAAATCTTGCTTACCTGCAAGAAGTCCTTAACGTAGTAATGATTCAAAAACAAGTTTTTTAATTTCCTAGGAAGTTATCGCTTAATGCAAATAGATAAACAATCAGTTTTCCACGGCATGTAAAGTTCTCATTCACTTAGTTACAGCAGCATCACCTTAAAACCATCAATCGTAAATAAAAAACCATCAAATTATGAGGTAAACAGCGAATTTTAAAAATGGAATTTTTTTTAAAGGAAAACTTCTTTTTAAAATACTGACGATATAAAATGTTTCATCACCGTGGGTGAAGAATATTTAATAAATAAAGTGAATTATTACTGTTGCTACATGATACGAGTGTATATCTGGAGAAAACCGAATAACCTTCTTATCACAATGCCTTACCAGACAGTTCTTTGGTTAGGAAGTTATTTAATAGTGTCAAAGTACATGTTCATGCTACCTAGCGGTCATCACTGGAACTATTTCCAATGTAATTACCCCTCTAGTTCAAGCTATTGCCGCTAGATAGGATTGGCATGACCTTAATACCTTTATTTTTTTTCCATTCCTAATTTTAAAGTAAGAACAGAATGTATAGAATTTCTAATAAGGTTGCCAACTTTCTTTAATTTAAATATAAGGACTTTATTTCTGATTTATTCTTTGATACCAAAATAATGTATTTATAAATTTCACTCTCTTCACAAGCTATGTATGATAGAACCAACCAATATTGGTACTACAAGCGAGGGAAATTCTTAATAAATCTCTATAAGATGTATTGAGATTTCACTATTTACAAACAAAAATTTCCAGAAGTAAATCTTTAAAAACTAACGATTTTTATAAAAAGTTGAAGATTAAGAAGAAGTGGAGTGGAGTAAAAGGTTGTCAACAAATCTAACGTTTTTCCTCAGCCATGCTAATCCATTCTATCCATCAATCAACAGTAAGACTTCAATCTTCTGCAATTACTTTATGCTAATAAGAAAATACATTCAGGGTGATAATAGATTGGCTTAAAGGTGACTTGGTACTTAAATGCACTGCTGTCAATCTTTTATCGGATCAGAATATCACTTACTAAAAACTTCACTCAGATCGATACCGAAAATTTAAGTTTTACTATTAATTTTGTCTTACCATTACCACAGGAAGACTTCGCAATCCTTTCTAGAACAAAGCGTCTCAACCTATCTTGATTATTCAATATAGCGTTTTATATTTATTTATTTTTTGAATGTGTCCAATATTCAATCAAAACCAGCTGTACTTAAAGTAAGCAAAGAACAATCCCCAACTAAATTTTGTTTTTTTCAGCTCTTGAAGCATTGCTCTTATTGAAGACTGCAAACGGATTACTGAAACAAAACAGCATTTACAACGAAATATTAAAATGCTCCAGATTACCATACAATAACCAGAAATAAATTTAGTTTAGTGGATGCACTAATAAGTATACACTAACGAATTCTGGCGAGAGCATTCACAAATTTCATTCGTCACAGTTCAGGTATTTATTTGATTTTCTTTCAATATACTTTTTTTACTAAAATATAATATGAAGTAATTCTTCAATATTATTAAGCATGTTAGGAATTATAAAATGATATGAAACATAATCGTAATTAGCAATTTACTTTTACAGTAATAAAGACGACCAAAAATTACTAACATGTTACGAACTACATCTACCTACTTATAACCGTTGAAAGATTTTTATGAAACAATATAATGAAGACTAAATTCAACTTTTTAAAATTATATGCACACATTTAATATGCATATACTATCAACTGTCTTGGAAACATGTCAATTTCAAAAACCCTTCTAATCACATCAACTGGTAATTAAAAATAAAAGTATACACAAAAAATGTTGCTTACCAGATAGAAGTCCTTAACGTAGTATTGATGGAAAAATAAATATTGTGAATTAAACTCTCTCACTGTAAATTCCGAGAAAACAAAAATTGTAATATTCCATAAAGGGGGAACATTAGGCAAAACAAATAATTTCTTTTACAATAGCTCTAAAATTGAAATTTGTAAGTCTTTTAATTATCTGGGAGTAAAATTTGCATCATCGGGGAAATTTAGACAAGTAAGCTTATCGTTTCTATCGAAGAATGTCATTGCCAGTCAAAGAGTTAGAAGGTTATTAGGATCGTGTAAGTCTGACTCTTGGGATGCAAAGAATAAGGTGTACGATTCGTTATCTGAAAGCGTGTTGCTGTATATGTCTGAAATCTGGGGATTACAGTATGCTAATGTTGTAGAAAGAGGACAATTAAAATTTTTTAAAATGTTGTTAAGCTTGCCAGTCAATACTCCAGATAGTTTTGTTAGAGTTTTGACGGGACGCTCCCATGTTATATGTAAAATATTAAAACGAACTCTTCGATGGTGGAGTAAATTACTGGAAATGTCTGAGGAAAAATTGCCCAAACAATGTTATAATAAATTATTGCAAATAATAGATTTTAAAAGTGTTCCTTTTAATTGGGCAAAAGATGTAAGGGTAATTCTAAGAGAACTTGGAGCCAAAAATGTATGGCATTGCCAAAATTTGGACAGCGAAAACTTGAAGAGTCTCATTGACAGTATAAACAATCATTATTTAAGTAAAGATATAGAATTTATATTAAACTCTTCATTTAATAAATACTTTCGTAGAGTCAGTAACCTTGGAATACCAGAAGCTTATCTTTATTATAATATAAATTTCTGTAAACTTAAATTGATCTCACAATTGAGAATGGCAGGTAAAAATACTCTAGGATTGTTGTAAATAGGGAGAGAATACAATTCAATAAAGATGTATATTGTAGATGTTGTGGTACAGGTGAGAAAGAAGATCTGCCTCACTTTCTGCTTTATTGCCCAGCCCTTTCTCCCTATAGAGCTATATACCTGGACAAGTACATTACAAGTAATAATATGTTGGACAATCTTGAAAGTATGCTATCTGATTTAGATATTAATAAAATTAACAATGTATATCTATTTGTAATTAATAGTTTAAAATTTATAAAATTCATGTTGACATGAGATAGTAGAAAATCATTTTATCTGGAAATAATTAAGTTATATATTATGTTTTATGCTGTCTTTGTTAGTCACTAATGTCAGATCAGTATTCAAAAAGCTTTGATCTAAATTCGTTTATTTATGAAAGATATTTAATTTGATTTTCAATGTTTACATTTTTTTTTTTTTATGTAACAGTTGATATTTTATTTTATATTCCCACTCACTTGCTATGAATGTAAAATTCTAAAAGCAATAAAGAGATATATATATATATATATAGTATTGATGGAAAAAAAAGTTTTTTAATTACGTAGGAAGTTATTGCTTAATGCAAATAGATAATGCAATCAGTTTTCTAAGGTATGTAAAGTTCTCACTGACTTAGTTGTATACACCTACATCAACTTAAAACTATTAATCATAAATAAATAAAACATGAAATTATGAGGTAAACAGTGAATTTTAAACATGGAATTTTTTTTAGAGGAAAACTTTTTAAAATACTGACGATATAAAATGTTTATCAACGTGGGTGAAGAACATTTAATAAATAAAGTGAATTATTACTGTTGCTACATGATATACAGAATATTTGGACAAAAGGGAACTACCTTTTTACCACACTGCCCTACCGAACAGTTGTTTAGTTGGGAGGTTATTGAATGTTTATTTTAATAGTGTCAAAGTACAAATTCATGCTACCTAGCGGTGATTACTGGAACTATTTCCAATGTAATTACATCTTTCTAGTTTATGTTATTGCCGCTAGATAGAATTGGCATGACCTTAATACCTCTATTTTTTTTTCATTTTTAATTTTAAAGTAAGAACAGAATGTATAGAATTTCTAATAAGGGTGTCCAATTTCTTTAATTTAAATATAAGAACTTTAATTTCTGATTTATTCTTTGATTTATATAGAGCAAATACCAAAATAATATATTTATAAATTCCACTCTCTTCACAAGCTATGTATAATAAAACCAACCAATATTGGTACAACAAGCGAGGAAAATTCTTAATCAATCTCCCTAAGATGATATTTCACTATTTACAAGTAACGCAACTAAAATTTCCATAAGTATATCTTTAAAAACTAACGATTTTTATAAGAAGTTGAAGATGTGGAGTAAAGGTTGTCAACAAATCTAACGCTGTTCCTCAGCCATGCTAATCCGTTGTATCCATCAATCAACAGTAAGGCTTCAATCTTCTGCAATTACTTTATGCTAATTTTAAAATACATTGGTGATAATAGATTGGCTCAAAGGTGACTTAAATGCACTGCTGTCAAACTTTTATCGGATGACAATATCACTTACTACTTACCAAAAACTTCACTCACGTTTATATTGATAATTTAAGTTTTACTATTAATTTTGTCTCTCCATTACCGCAGGAGAATTTCGCGATCCTCTCTAGAACAAAGCGTCTCAACCTATCTTTTAGATTATTCAATATAGCGTTTTACATTTTTTTTATTTTTTAAATGTGTCCAATATTCAATCAAAACCTGCTGTTATTAAAGTAAGCAAAGAAGAATTCCCAAACTAAATTTTGTTTGTTTCAGTTCTTGAAGTAAGAAAAATTAAACTGTGTTTACAATACTTCTTTAAAAGGAGCAAAAGAAATTAAATATCAAATTCGCACGATTGCAATACTACCCTTCAACAGCTGCAAAAGTAGGATGCAGTTTAATGCCTCGTAGCAAAGCACTTCTTCCTGCCAAATTTAATTAAAATTGGGAGATGATTATTGATAATAGTTTAAAAGGGGCGTTACATAAATGGGGCTTACTCCCTTTCTAATATTCTACACATTAATATCTACGAAAGCTATATCCATTGAAATCTGAATAATACGAAGAGAGATACAAAAGTAAAGAAATTTGAACGAATTTGAAAACTACCAAAATTCAACCTCCTTTATCTCATTAACCACTGAAATTTAAAAACTATGAAAAAATGAAATTTATACCAGTTTTAGAGTTAATTTTTCTCTTTAATTTAGAAAAAAATTAATTTAAATCTAAAGAATACGAAGAGAGTATAAAGGTTAGAAATTTTAACGAATTTTAAAACCACCATCTTTATTAACCCTTATCTGGAGAGATCTTTTTAAAGAATGCTTTTGGTTGCAGTCCTCAAAGAATCCTCAAAAAAGATTTTTTGAAAAATCGTAAATAGCAAAATTAAACTGCGATTACTATACTTCTGCTTAAAAGAATCTATTACACCTGGGTTGTTGCAAGTACGTACAAATACTGAAGAAACATGCTTTTAGTAGAGTACATATTCCAAAAATGTAAACTTTGAAATCTAATAATACACATTTAGCAGCAATTAATTTAATTTTGTTTGCTAAGATGCCTTGTTATTATCGTTAGGTACGCACGTTAGAATTTTATGTACTATTTGCGTCGTCGTAATCAATGAGATTTTTGGAAAGGAAACTAATTTTTGTAAAGAAATTTTAAGAATGAACACTTATATTTAAAATAAAAAACATATATTTTAATTGTTCTTTCAGTAATTGAATTTACATATTCACACATGAAAAATAAATAAATTACACCTAATCTAAATGATTTTCTTTAGAAAAATTACATAACTAATTAAGTTAATCACAGCTAATTATGAAAGAATGGAAGATTGCCATAAAAATTTAACAAAATAACAAATATCTAAATGTATAAAAAAAGAAGGTATTATTTATATATAATACAATATTAACAAGTTAGAAATATTCATTCAATACTTTTATTTTCGCTTTAGTAAATTTTTTAAAAGATACTAAATTTAAAATACTTTTTTTATTATAATATTTTATACTTTTCTTACAAATAGTTCGTTCTAAAATTGATTTCCCGGAATGAAAGAAATATCTGCTTCATTGTTAACATAATTTCCAAAATTGCAATAAGCGATTTTGTAATATTAAAATTTATTAACTGTCAAAGAGCAATATATTTGACGACTGTTTAAGTGCATCGTAAAAGGACTGGCAAATATACTTTTATATATTTGGCACTACGAATAGAACTGTACATAAGCCGGGACTTAAATTGATAAAACTAAATACACCAGTCACAGTTTAAAATTCAACCTATTGTTGACTTAGCAGACCAAATCAAATCTTATGATTCTAAATAAGATTTTCAAATACCTTTAAGTTTTTACAACCAATAATGTATACAACTTTGATTTCTAAATGAGTTCTGATATGAATTCAGGTTGCCCGTCTTTGTTCACTCTAAGTTCAGATCTTACCCTAAATAAATCTGTATTTTCTGGAACTTGAAATGTTGAGCCTTGAAATCCTAAAGCTGCTTCGTACATCTGAAAGTTAATAAAAGCTTCAATCACAGATCTGCTATTAATAACTTCCTTTTATAAATAAATAAATATTTATATATATTGCAAATGAACTTATAAATTATTACCGCCCCTTTTATCATTATTATTATTACTATTGGTTTTTGTTGAACGTTGAATTTGTGTATGAACTCAAGATGTATTTCAGAAAGACAGAGTATTATTTGATTCATATTTACAATTCGGGCAATCAGTTTCCGTCCATTAGGACATACGATATATATAACGGTGTACGTGAACATATCGGACCACTTTAACTTTATGTTTGAGTGTCTATTACTTTGTCATATTGCATTGATTTAGATTTTCCTTTATTTTTATGGAATTACTTTTATTTTTGGCTTACTTTTATTAAAAGTGATTTAATATTTATTTATTACATTAAAATTATTTTGTAAATTTATTTCTGTATTATATAAGTATATGTATATATTGAACGGTTATGAATTAGTTAATAGTTTAGTTAATTTTTCCATACTGTGCCTAACTCTTGTTATGAGTTGCATTACTCAAAAATAATAAAATTTTGATTTGAATACGGGCAATCACCCATTGATTCAGGGTAATCATGAGGTTTTTTAGTTATATTTGTATAAAAGGTTCACCCTACGTCCCCACTGTGGAGAAATCGAATGTTTTGAATAGATAATGATGACAAATGCATAACATAAAACAATGAAAAGTTCTCTTGGACACGGATGCTACCCCTCAATTATAAAACTTCATATGAATCTTTTAAAGAAAGCACCTGCCTTAGATTTTAATGTTAATGAATTTATTATCCGAAATCTAACTAATTTAACTCATAAAAAATGCATAATGCAAAAAAAAGTCGCTAGTACAAAAAATATTTTAGTTAAATTAGTTGATTTATTTAACATCAATACAAGTTTCGTGTGTATCACATAGTAAGAAACCCTTCAATCAAATGTTTCCCATTACTATAATTTTTTTTTTTTAACCAATATAAAAAGAATTGACATACCTGTTGACTATGGGAACTCACATTGTCTAGAGGCAATACAGATCCACCTAATGTTGCATAATCTCCGGCTCCTAATGAAAGCATTGTATTTAAAGAACTTCGCCTGTTTGGATGTTGTATCGTTGCGTAAGTGTTGTCAACCTTAATAAGAATGAAGGATATTCTAAATTAATAATAGGATGAAAAAATAATTGCCATTTCAGTCGTGATACATTTATTCTGCCGAGCTTTCGACCTAGGGTTGTGAAACATGTTTACAGATTGTTAACAATGATTCTATAATATTAAAATGAATGTGTATAATATAACGAAATTTATAAAAATTATTTACCTAGTCTACAAAGTAATATTTTTACATTACAGGGTTGGTGTGTCTTCTGCCTTGTCTGTTCATGGACTGAGTGTGATCAGTCTGTGTGAGATATGTGTTAGGTTGTGTGGAAGTCAGTGTTGCCAATTGTCAAGTATTTTGTAGTAAGTTTGCGTATATGTTGTTCAAATTGTTCGTGTCTGTTTTGAAATTTAAACTTTTTTCTGACTTAGATATGTATATCATTTCGAAAGCTCGGCAGAATAAATGTATCACGACTGAAATGGAAATTATTTTTTGATCCTATTGAAACTATGAATCAGTTCTTTTTGAAACCAAAAAGAATGAACAACTAAATTAATAAGTTTAAAATCTAGTCACAAAAATACCAGCGATTGTAAATATTAAAATTTCTTACCACTGACATATCGACGGATTCTCTTCTCTCCATTGTAGCTTGTATTGGTATTTGATTAGTTTCCGGTTCACAAAAAACTTGCATTGTTAATTCTTGTTCTTCATATAATTTTAGTTTTCTAAAATTAAGGCATCAAAACTATCAAATTTTAGGTGATGGATCTAAGAATAATTCATAAGAAGACTGAACTATCCGAAACATGAAGCGAGCTGGCGAGAGAGATCCCATAGAATTGATAGTCGGTTATGAATTAAATACGTTTCTAATGTCGTTCTACTTGATTAAATGATTGTATCGAGGGGCGGGTGTTGGTCTAGTGTTCAAGTGCGAGATCCCCAGTTCGAATCCGCGTATGACTAGTTTTTGTTAGAAAAAAATTGTTTCTGGTAAAAAACCAAATTTGTAAAGAATTTTATGCTCTAAAACGCGTGTAATGACCTTAAATGTCATTAGGAGCAAAGGAAACAAGATATCTACAAAACAAAAAACTATTTTCGTGACCTTTGACCACTGATTTCCGGTGACGCGTACAAGAGATTCTATGAGACTTTTGAGCCAACTTATTACTAATGCCAAAACTAAGATTTATACGTTTATAGCTTATTACCTACCTTTCTGAGATTTACCCCTTTTTTAACCTAACTTGACTGGGCTAAATGTGATTCCTACTAGTTGAATATGGTTGAATAAGACATATTTATATTATATAAGTCACAAAATTGAACCCAAAAGAAGATGAGAGAGTAAAATAAAAAGATTTAATTTTCAAGAGGATGTATTTTGAAAGTTATATTTGAAAACTAAAACTTAAAAAAAAAAAATTCTGGGACTACGGAGGCGGTAATATGAAGCGAAGATAGAGAATATAGAAGATAGAAGATAATAATGGGGAACCTTAAGTATTATTAAAAATTAATTAAATTTTCGGAAATAACTGATAACTTATTTGAAGAGATCATAAAACTGAGTCGTTCAAACTGTATACATACTGTTCAATCCAGAGTGGATTCTCAGTTGTGTTGAGATCATCGATAACAGTTTTCTTAATCAACATATCAGATTGCTTCATATCAACTGGCTCGGAAACAATCCTGTTTTAAAGTAGAATATAAATCACATTTAAGTAAACTTAATTGCCGTAAAAATGAAAATATTGCTTTAATATTTGTATTGTGTTACCAGTGTCTAAAGCAGCAACACACCACAATCACGGACACACATCCGACAAATAGTACAATAAGCAAGGCAATTAGAGCTGCCAGTGCAGGCTCAAATGTTTCTTCTTTTACACCCACATAAGCAGGCTGCAACAAAGTTAAAAAAGAAAAATAAAAAATATTGAAAGATAATAAGTCTTCAGACCAGTAGAGGGGCTTTATAGGATTCAAGGGGTACGAGGTAGCAGACGCGCGTTAACCACAAAACAAAAAAAAAACAAAAAACAAGAAAAAAACAGAAGTAGGTAGGTAAACCACAGAAAAATCACTGCAAAATAGCAATTACAGTGCTTAACAAGTGATTAGGGGAAAAAAAGGACTCAAACCGAAATTAGAGCAAAATCCTTGGTGAAAATAATGTGGATAAACAATTATATGGGGTCAACTGTAGGCTTCGGAGTTAATCATGAGGTTTGTTAGTAATATTTGTATAAAAGATTCACCCTACGTCCCCACTGTTGAGAAATCGAATGTTTTGAATAAATAATGATGACAAATGCATATCATAAAACAATAAAAAGTTCTCTTCGACGAGATTGTCGTTCTTTCTATGATACCCCTTAATTATTAAACATTGTACAAGAATCATGGAATAATCAGATAATATCTCAAGTTAACCAGCCTTAAAGTGTAATCTTGAAGTATTAACTTCACTATCCATATTTCTATATGTAGCCTCAGAAATATAATAACTAAACTAATAAAATTGTAGTGATAAAGATAGTAATAATAATAATAATAATAATAAAAAAAAAAAATAATAATAATATGACACGGTTGGGATTTATACTTACAACCACATTTTCTATAGCAAAACCAGCATAATGATCTTTGAGGAAATCAAATTGAGCATCAATTAACTTCAGTATATCAGGAATAGTTGAAATGGTTTGTGTTTTTTTATCAACAACATGCAAGTACATGTCACACCTGTTAAAAAAAAGAAGTCAATCAAAATCAATACTTTAAGATAGGGAGATTTTGGTGGAGAATTTTAGATACGAAAAAACTTAAAGAGATACAAATTTAAAATTTTATTTTATTTGAAAAACATCAAATAAAATCAGCTCTAGGAGAATTTATTGGGAAGTGAGCTATTCTCCATTATATCAATTATATTCTTGAGCTAGGAATCATATGGGTCATTTTATACTACTCTCTTCATTGATGCCATTTCACTTTCACCAGATCATTTGCAGACAACACTTCCATCCTTTTAAGACTATCAGATAATAAAACAAAAATTACTGAGATACATATTAATGCCGTTCAGCACTGTATGAACATTATTACACTAACTTCATGTACAAACACGATACTCAAACCAAAAGAACCTCTCTGAAAAACTGTGTCATGCTACTTTGGTCTTTTCGTAGACTATAGCCTTACTTGGATTCTTAATACTAGACTTAGAGTGATGACCATAAAGAAAGACTGTAAAATCAAATTTCTAAAATTAAGATGATTATTGGGCAGAAAACAAATTGAAAGATAGGAACAAAGTGTTGATTAAATGCAGCTAATTCCAAACATTGCAGGTTCTTTTTGCAATGTTTACGTAACAGGGAGGTTGTTTGAAACATGTGCAAGTAGCACAATACAAATTTAACTAAAATAGCAGTACTTTCAGAAATCTTGATAGGCACAATTTTAGCTAAATGCTTGGATGTTTATCGGTTCCCAAACAGTAAATCTTTCATAACCAGATATTGAAAAGAACCTTTTATTCAAAATGTTACTCACCAATCTTGCTGTATCTGACCGACTGCATTTACATGGTACTTTATCTCATCGATCACTACTAAACTTTTAGTAGCATTGCTTAGTTCCATGGTGATCTGTTCCTTTTCTCTATGAACTTCTTCAGGTGGCCGAGATAAGATCACTCTTATCAACTGTTGCTTTTCATATATCCAAATCTGAAATATTTTTTTTTTTTTCATAATAGTCGGTAAACAATTTTAATTTTATTTTTAACATAATAGTATACATGAGCCTAAAGTTTCTTATGGATGTCGTGTCCGACCGTAGATGCAGCTTCAACGGCCGACTCCTGCGGCTCTTAACAGTGTATTTTATTCTTAAGGACACAGTTTAGAAGTATGATCGCTAAAATGAAAATTTAATGAAGTTTTCATCTAACTGAGACAGCCTATGACAAAATAAATCAACTCCTTTTCTATTGCATATTGCGATTTTAACTTATTGAAAGAAACTGAGAAAGTAATTTTTCGTTTACTAATTGCTCTAGTTAAAACAATAGTTATTCATTGCAACACGATGAGATGAAATGATTAAAACTATACATATCTCCTGTCAATTCAGTACGTATATGCTAAAGACGAACCCCTTAACATTAAAAAAAGTTTATTATAATTTTTTTTTTCATAGATACTGACTGGATTCTTGTTTAGAATGAAATACTTTTGACGAACTACAGAATGTTAGTAATAAACAAAAGTAACAAATCAAATAACCAAAAAAAATAGTACTAAGAAACTTAAGACGTACATTTACAAATGCTTTTGCTTCTCTAAAAGGTGCAGCCCTCTCTTTTGCTATAACTTCAAGTTTAAATCTTTCTTGATTATATTCTGCAACTAAGGTAGCCGTTGTTAGCTTTCCAGTTTCACTGATCGCAAATGGATTTGGTACGACGGAACCGGACGATATATTTGAACCACCTCGGTATAAATGTGAAGTAAGTATTGTATAAGATAAAGAACCATTTAATCCGGCATCACGATCAGTAGCCAACAGTTGAGATACAAATTCTCCTGTCCTAGCAGTAACAATAACTCCTAGAATTTAAAAACGCAATTTATAGTTTTTAGCTAATTTTTTAATCTTTGTAGAGAAAAGCAAATCAATGTAAACAAAACACAAAATAAAAATGAACAATACCTGCAAAATATTCGCTATTTTGGAAAATAGGTGCATTATCATTTTCATCTAGTACATGAATTTTGATATGAGTTATTGTTTCGCTGGCTTTTAACTCCTTAAAATCTAATTTGTCCTAAAAATAAATGCAACTATTAAAAAACAAAAACATCGATAAAAAAAATAAAAAATCGATAAAATTTAAAATTTACGAAATAACAATTTAGATGTAATTATAATATCTTTGGCATATGGTTATTCTATTTTTGCTTGACGAATTTAAACGAAATCCTTTCAATAATCTATAAAATTCAAAGTAATCGTTATTTTTTTTTCAGTCTCGTGGCTTAACGTGCGATTACAATCTGGTCTTCGATCTTTTAGGACTTTTGAAACATGCTTTTTAACAAATTTTTATATAGTGTTACGGTTATGAAGCATCGGGATACGCTTAACTTTAAAGTGTCATTTCGGAGTAAATTAATGTTTTGTAAAAATTTTTAAATGTAAATTAATGTTACAGAGTTATGTGCACCTTCACTTGTTTTTTGTTTCGATGACACCCTTCTAAAAATTAAAGAATGTTTCACTACTTGTGTCACTTTGGTATAATTGATTGATTCATAATTTCAAAATTTGCCAACTTTTAACGAATAAACAATTAATCAAAAGTATTTAAGTAGATCTCACCTTAGCTGAATAATAATCAGGATCATTGGTTGCTTTTACAAATAAATCGTAAGTATCTCTTTCTTCTCTGTCTAAAGTGGCATTGGTGGTAATGGTTCCATCAATGCGATCAACTAAAAACAATTTCTCTTCATTATCTCCTAATAAATAATAATACACTCTGGCATTTTCCCCTTCATCTTTATCTACAGCTTCAATTCGACCTAAAAATGAAAAATTGAAGGCATTCAACTAAATTATAAAACAAAGTATGAATTACTAAAAATATCATTCAGAAACCTTACCTATTCTTGAATGTGGTGGCGAATTTTCTTTGACATAAAATATTACTGACTCTTTACTAGAAAATAAAGGAACATTGTCATCGCTATCTTGCAGAACAATTGTGAGAAATCGTAGGGTTTCGTACCAGGTTGGTGAACCGTGGTCTCTTGCAACCAACACCAACTGTTTACAGAAATTATAAATGAGTGAATTTGTTGAATAAGTGCAGAAAAAAGTATATTGATTGAGCCTTAGTTCCACAAGCAAACGATATATAATAAGTTAAAAAAAGAAGTCTTATTAAAACTGTCCGGTTGATCGTCAAAAACTGCTCGGAAAAACATCCAACTTGGGCCATTTTTTTTTCTCTTTTTCTATAAAAGAAGAAATTCCAAAACTTTCTTTAAAATAAAAATCAAATCCTCCTTTATAACTGTATTTTTTTGTAAAAACCAGATCTAATAGATTTCGATAAAAAAGGTGCCAAAAATGGGGAAAACTGCATTTTCAGAAAATGTTCTTGTTGATCTTCTTTTTACATTTTTTTTTTTTTTTGTAAAGAACGTAGGGCCTAAACGCGTGAACCGATGTTCATGAATATGGTGTCATTCGATTCAGCATTTTATGTAGATGTGCCATTTAGAGGTTTATCATACATAGACTGGCCACAAAGCCAAATGCGCTACGTTTAATTGTAGATCCCTTAGAATGAAGACGACGTGAAGTGTAAATATGAAGCTGTATGGGGTTTGATGTGGAGGTAGAGTTTGCCATTAGTTGCATTAAACTTAAGCAGTTTTTCCTATCTCTCAAACTTTTCCTAAATCCCAGAATGAATCGCACAAGTATTGGAGTAATTATTTTAAGTGCTGTTCATGTTAATAGATTGGCATATCCACCCTAAGGATAGCCTAATAGTTATCAGGATAGCCATCCTGAGTTCAGAACCGTACGAAATTTCGCTCAAATAAAGAAGTTTTTAAACGCTAAAACTGTGTCGAATAGAAACATTAAATGTACAATAATGACGGAAATACAGGAAGATAAAAAAATTGATGATCTCGAAACACCCAAATTTTGGATGCAATATCTTGTTTTTTATTATTCAGATCCGTACGAAACTTTGTTCAATTAAAGAAGTCTTCAAACACTAACACTGTGTAAAACGTCTTAACCTGAGTAGACAGAATACGATCATTAAAAAGAAGTCGATAAGAGATTCCAACTTCCTGTAAGGCGATATTCTTTATCTCTAATCTTTAGCAACATATTTCATACTTACTAATATTATGTAAAATGATACTTTTGGGAGAAGTATTTAGCTAGAATGATATTTTTCATGTTTATTTATTTCAACGCTAACTTTAATCTAAGCTGTTTGAAATTTAATATTTTTTGAAGCGACCAAAAACTCCGATTTCCGGCTGCTATTTGGGCTTTATCACTTCAAGAATTATACAAGTGAATACCAGAGCAAATTCTGAATGAACTTGCACCCAGATGAAGAAATTAGTACTCACCTGATATGATGATTTAGTTTCCCTATCTAGCGGTACTTTAGCTCTTATTTCGCCAGTCTCCTCATTGATCATAAATTCATCCGTTTCTTGAACGTTTTCATTTTTTACTTTAAAATGATATGTGACTCGTCCATTTTCTCCTGAATCCCCATCCCTCGCTTTTACAGTTAATATATATAGATTCACTTCATTATCATTCTGAAATAAAGTACCTCACAGGATTGTTGTTACATTGTAAAATACATTTAAAAATTAGAAGTAGAAGTAAAAAGTACCTCTTTCACATAAACAGTAGCATTGCGACTTGAAGGTTCAATAAAGGTTGGTTGATTTTGATTAATAGCTCTAACGTTAATGTTAATTTGAGCAGTATCTGTGTGTAGTCCATCGCTGACTTGCACTCCTAAAGTGTATTGAGGAAGCTGGTTTTGCAAAGAAATTCTTGGATACATAATCCCAGTGACAGGATCCAAAGTGAATACTTCTGTTAAAACAGTTTGGAAAATACTTTTAAATGAAATTAAAATTCAAAACTAAAAGACTTTCTGAAAGTATAAAACTTACCTCCAATATTTCCAGACACAATTGAATAGGTTAATTTACTCGTTATATCACTATCCTGTGCTCTAAGCTGAAGAATTGGTGCGGGCGGTGATAAAGGAATGCTCTCTACTATATTTACCGGATATTCATGTTGAGAAAATATTGGCGGACTGTCATTAACATCTTCAATTTTAATATGAACCTAAAATTACATAAAAATAATTTTTTGGAAACTGTAAGATCGGAAGTGTCATTCAAAAAAAAAAAAAAAATTATTTAAGGCGCGTCAACATCTGAGGTTATTGGCGCCCGGAGATTTTTCAGTGCACTGCCGGCCTCCGAACAGTGTTCTCTCGTTACAGGCAATACTGTCCCTCAACGGACAGTGAGCTGTAAGAAGCTCCAAGGAAGAGAAAATTTAAGGTCCAGCAGCTGGATTCAAACCCGGGACTTCCACGTTAACCGCATAGCTAATCCCTTCTCTAAGTGTCATGTTGTAAATTAAGTTATCAACAAAAACGGAATGGCATGTATATAAAGGGACATTCTTCCCTTTGAAGAGAAAAATGAAGAGACCAACTTTCTAACATTTGAAAAAGCTAAATGGTAACTCACAAATTACTTTACATTAGCAAATCAAATGAAAGAATTTCTTACAGGCACAATAGCAGATCTTGCTTCATCACCAGGAGCACTATCTATGGCAACCACTTGGACAGTAATTTCATCGTTTGTTTCTCTATCAAGATTGGCCGAGGATAGAATTGATATCTCTCCGGTGTTCTCATCAATTTTAAAATCACTACTTTGCTGGCTTAACCTGTAATTTATTTTACCAGCAAATCCAGCATCATCATCTGTAGCTTCTACTTTACCAATTACTGTGCCTGGTTTTACTGTTTCTTCCGCTGAGAAAGTATATTCAGGCTGGAAAGAATTATTAACTCTTAGTCACAATTGTTAAATGTTTTTAAATGCTAACTTTATTTTGAAGAATCATATTATTTATTTATGATAAATACCTGAGTAAATACTGGATCCATATCATTTATATTAATAACATTGACAATAACACGAGCTGTTGAAGAAAGTTGAGGTACTCCTGAATCATACGCGACGATATTAAAAGAAAGTTTTGGGGTTTTCTCATAATCTAAACGAACTTTTGTAGTCACAACTCCTAAAAAAGCAGATTAAGATAAACAACGTACTGAGAAAGTGTTGTATATTTAAATCGATGACATTCAAATTATATTATTGTAATTACCTGTGATATTATTTATTTCAAAATATTCACTTTCCGGCTCTATAGAATACCAAATACTATTTGAATCTTGATCAGTAGCTGTAAACGTCCCTACAATGGTATTTGGCGGTTGTTCTTCCAACAATTCAACAGTATATGTAGGGTTTGCTACGGTCCAAGGTTTCAAAAATGTAGGCGCATAATCATTTACATCTATTATAGTAATGATAAGTGTGCCTGCATAAACAAATAAATTCATTAAATAGATTACTGAATATATGATAGTACATACATTTCTAAATATTTGAAGACTAGTTCGCCAGTGTCAAATACGTTTCTTTTCTTTAACCATGGCCAGATTTTCGAATTTATTTTATAAAATTATCATTTTTGACGTTTAAATTTTAAAGGGTAAGTTTCTATTCGAACTTGATAAAATCAAACTTTTAGGGCGAAAAAACATCCGAAAACTGACAGATGAAAGGAAAGAAGCTTAATAAAATATGGTGGATGTCTTTATTATGTTGGAACAAAAATATTTAAAGATAAAAGAAATATTATTCTACGAAATTCTATACACATCGAATTCAGAGAATTCCTGGATAAAATAAATACTATAAGTATATGCAACACAATAGACGTTAATGTGAAATTGAGAGGGGGCTTTGGTTTGCATTCCTTTCCTTACGAACAAATGATAATAAACATAAACGAATAAATAATAAGTAAATAAACAATAATAAACGAATAAATAAATAACATCTCAGTCTTAATTCTATTTATTTCAGGCCCTATGGAAATTGCTTGTTGAAAGGGTTGGTATCTTGTATTAAGTATTTTTAAAGTTTATTTTTCAGATGGACTTAACGTCCAGCTAACAAATTAGATGTAATAGATGTTGGGGGGGAAAAAATGTACTAACATTTTTCTAACAAAATAAATAAGTAGTTACAAGTGGACAATATTCACATCTGGGGGGAATATCCCACTTACCAAGCACACTCTCATAGCTACTGTACCCCAAATGCGCTTTTCCTGATACCCGATGAATTCGCTAGGCGAAGCGTTGGTAACTTATAGAAGTAACAATTATAACATAATTGAAAGTTACCGGAGCCTAAAGTGCCTGGTAATATGTATTAAGTCTTAATTCAAGTACTTTGCTATAAATATTCTATCTATTACATTACTCTGCTTATTAATTATAGACATCCCGAATGGCCTAAAAGCAAGGCTACAACCGAAAGGTCACTGACGATTTCTCGTTACTTATTTTTTTTTATATTCGCCCTTTAAATTACATTCGGGGATTTTGGAAAAGCTTGGTTGCTTTTGATTGTAAAGGGCAATGATATTAACAACTCTTTATCAACTGACAAAAAAAGTAATGGTCAAAGCCAAATAAGATGAGCTCATTTTTAACTTCAAAGTTAGAACTAATCATGAAAACTAACCAAGTTCTAATTAATACTAAACGATAAAGCTAAAAAGAATTTACCTGAGCCTTGTTGAGTGGAGGGAGCGGTAATATCTGTAACTAACACGGTGATCCTTACAATGGCAGCAACTTCCCTGTCAAGAGGCCTGGCTACGGTAACAATACCGGTAGCATGATCTACTCTGAAAAATTCCTGAAACAAAGATATAAAATGAACAATTATAACCATTATATTATTTTAAAAAATACATAGTGAAAGAGAGTTTTATAAAAATATATATAGAGAAATAAAAAATACCTTGAAAGTAAAATCAGAGGTAACTTCCTTTCCATTTTTATCAACCGCAGTAATTGGTTCACTTGCAGCATAATTAAGCGCTTCTGGTGAAGAAATATCTAGATCTTTTGCAACTAATGTGTACACAATCTCTCCAACTTTGGCATCTTCTTTTACCTACAGTAAGGCATGCGAGTGTGTCATTTATTTATTTTTATTTTTTAATTTGGACATTACTTGTTCAAGTAGAAAAATTTAATTTGCAATTTGATGCAATCGAAACAAAAATTACCTCAGCACGCTGAGTTGGCGGTGAAAAGTAAGGTATTTTATCGTTAGTATTATCAATTTTTACATTTAAAGTTGTCGTCCCTGTTAGAGCCGGAGTACCTAATGAAACCAAAATAGTTATCGTTCAATTGTTGATCAATTAAGTTTAGTTGTTAATAATATAACTAATAAATTAAGTATAATGTAGTAAATAAACAAAATTGAGATATATATGATTCAATAAAAATTGTCTACCGAAACGTGTTCATCAAAGAAATTTTAATATATAATTACTATACATACATAATAGTTCATGCAATATGAACAATCTCTTTTAAAAAAAAATTATTAAATTTAAAAGATGTACCTCCATCCACTGCTATAATATAAATTGTATAAGATTCTCTTCTGTCGTAATCCAATTTGGATATTACTTTAACAACACCAGTCTTGTTTTCTATTCCAAAATCATCGAATGCTCCTTTTTCTATTTTATAAATTATTTCAGCATTAATTCCTGTATCTGCATCATGAGCGATTACTTTTTCCACTGTTGAACCTAGGTTAGATTAAATGAATTAATAAGACTAAATTAATTCACTGATATACTAAGACTTTAATAAAAGCGATGTTTGTGAAGTAACAAAAGTTTCAGTGTTCTGAATATGATAAGCTAAACCAGACACGCAACATTACCATTAACTACACACCGGCCTCACCTACAGAACTATTGGGGTTACTTAGAAGTCCTCGTTTATTTTTGTGAGAATTAAAAGTCTTTTTTGGATAACTGTTTCATGTTTTCTTTTTTTTCGACCTTTTGACACATGTTTTTTCAGCACATGTTGAAGAAAGACATAAGTGACGTTTGAAAACACAAGTTTACATAATTCTTTAGGATCTATTCTGGGTGTTTCTGTCGCATTAGGTACCCTATAGAAATTCAACCTCATCGGAGTTGGCTTTAGAAAAACCAGTCTGTATAAATTAATTTTTTACGTTGTTAATGAAAACAAGTAGAAAGCTGTTGAATTTTAGCGAACTCTCCGTTAAGTAAAATCGAAGAGAAAAATGTCCTTGAAATTAGAGCCTTGGTTTAAAAAAAGAGGTGATAGAACTTCGTAAAAAAAAGGAGCGCTGATGAAGCTTTAGGAAATAAACCATATAATTAATACTTAATATACTTAATTAGTACATTTTACTAACCAACTGCCAAGTCTTCCGGTATATTAATGGTGTATTCAGTTTGTTCGAAAAACGGATTATTGTTGTTAACATCTAGTACTGTGATTTCAACACTACAATTTGCTTGATATACACCATCTGATGCCTAAAAACAAATTTATTACAATATGTAAATTCTGTAACTGAGTTTGTCATCTCTAAATATTTCTTCAACTTTCTTTTAAAAAACTTTTAAAAAGGAGTTTAAGTAACAGATGCACCCAACTTGTAACTTTTTTTTTTTTTTTTTTTTTTTTTTTTTTTTTTTTTTTTTTGGCGCATCAACAGCTGAGGTCATTAGCGCCCGGAGCTTTTTCCAGTGCACTGCCGGCCTCCGGACAGTGTTCTCTCGTTACAGACAACACTGTCCATCACCGGACAGTGAGCTGTAAGAAGCTCCTAGGAAGAGAAACTTTCTAACTATTATCATGACTTTTGATTTAAATTGATTTAATTAAATAGTTCAAATGCACTAAAAATGAGGCTATAATCAGAACATTTTTCCAACTTACTTGAACGGTCAGTCTTATAGTGTCACTGGTTACATTAGTCATATCTAATCCATTTTTATTTGCCACAAAAATTTCACCAGTTTTAGAATCAATGGTAAATAAATCATTAATGTTTCCGTCAATAATATAATACAATATCTGTGAAGATTTGTCTACATCTCGAGCCTAAAAAAATGTATAAATATATATATATAGATATAGTACAAATGATTCTCAATTTAAAAGCTATTGCTGTAATCATGAACTATGACTTACATGAACTTGTAATGGTGGTTCAAATTTAGCAGATCCTTCATCAATAATTGCTTTGTAAAGACTTGAGTCAAATGTTGGCGGGTTGTCGTTACTGTCAGTTAATGTTATCTGCAGAGGAACTACAGTACTATGACCAGTTCCTTCATCATCCGTCGCCTGGACAAATAAACTATACAGTAAGACAAAGTACAAAATAATAAAATTGAAAATTATAAGAACATTAGATTGCAAAGTTTAAGTAGAAGAAATTAACCTATAAAGAATATCAAGGAGGGAAAGAATCTAAAGCGTGAGTACTTCCCAAATGTTTATAAAAAATATTGACAAACAGGAAGGTTATCATTATAATTTGATCAATAGTTAATATGAGATTTTTGGTTTAACTGAAGGATTTTTTTTTTTTGTTTGGTCCATTAATTTTTACTCAAGAATTATCAAAAGTAGTTTTCAGATTGCAATCTAATTCCAAAAAACTTAAGAGGATTGGGCAGAGGAAAAAGCGATATTTAGATTTAATCAATAAAACCTGGACTTCATTTTATAGCTAAAAAAAATAATAGAAAAAATATGAGGTAGACGAGGAAGCTTAAAATTGTTTTCTTAGACCTAAAAGCTTGTTCGAAATCCTTTCTAGAAAAATTAAACGAGAAAAATAATGTGATGTTGAAATCTTTCAAACAAGCAGAATTTACATAACTCGCAACGATGAAATGGAGATTACCACTTAATTCAGTTCTAATCCAATATCGATTTTACAAGTGACAAGTTTAATGGCAAATTTCACTTTTTACCTGGTAAGTGAGGTAGTAAACAGGTTCTGTTTCAAAATCTAGACAATGTGGAGAACCGGGTGATTCACAAGGAGCTACAGTAATTAAACCACTTTTCTTGTGTACATTAAATCTAAATTAAAAACAAAAATTAAAGTAATTATGCAAAACAGGTATTTTTAACTACGATATTCTTTTATTTGCTTTTAATTGAAACTTACTTTTCTGCACCATGTCCTATTAGATTATAGACAATGCCCTTACTTCCAAATACTCCTGTATCACTGTCGCTAGCTGTTATTATAGTGACTAGATCGCCTGGCAATGCTGTTTCTTCTACTGATGCACTGTATGCTTCTACGTCAAACTTTGGTGAATTATCATTGGCATCTGTGATTTCAATCGTGACTGTAGCTGTGGAAGATAATTTCTGCTGTGTTTCTGTTTCTTCAGCTATAACCTGAAAATATATTACGTCAAAACTTAACCATGAAATACATACATTTCAAAAAAATGTAAAATTTTCTGCTTAAATTGAATTATCACACAGTTTGTAGCTTATATTAAAATAAAATGCTCCGTTACTAATTTTTTTAATACGATTACGTTTCAGGGCAGAAAAGGCAAGGTAAATATGCAATGGCTCAAGTTCTCTTGCCGTTGCTAGCCGTGATGTAACTACCAAGTAAGCATAGGACTGAGGGAGGAAAATGAACGATACCTGCACTTAATCTAAACAGCATCACTAAATGAATATTAAGTCTATTTGGTAAACAAATCTTAATGGATGGCTGAAGAAAACTATTATAATATGAAATACCATGCAGAAAGAGTTCTCATTTTTGTCAATCACTTAAAATACGCGCTAGAAATTGCATTGTTAGCTGTCGGGTTTCTATTAATAAACAAGATTTAATCATGTTATTTTATTGGTTCCTGCAAAGCGTGATAAATATTATAAGAATCCATTAAGTAAACATTTTTGGTCATGGGCATTGCTTCAGCGTACTTGAAACCGATGAAATTTCAGGAACGAGAATTGCTACTGGGAAAGAATTTTCCGTTGGGCCAAGAAACCAAAGTAATCAAAACGTTGGTATCGAATTACGAACATTTGAACATACCATTCAAAGTTCTGGATAGCCAAGTAATTGATTTTCGTGCATTGTGTTAAATATTGCAAAAAATAAATTAACTTTCCACCCAAAAAGTGGCGTTGTGATGCTGCAACTTAAATTCCCAGCAAAAATTTTTGTCTTGCCTCCCCTTTGAAGATTAGATTTAGCTTAATACTTAAAAACTAATCTCCTTTTTATCTCTATAATTATATATTACGTCACAATAAGCTCTCTGGGTCACCGGCTTTTTTATCCAAATCGCGAGGAATCTATCTCAGCAAATGTAAATTTCAGTGTAAATGAATCTTACCAAAACAATGAACTTCCTATTATTTGGATTTTCATAATCCAAAGGACCATTAACTATGCGTATACTAACAGCTGTCGAACCTGAACCAGTGGTTGGTTCCACTGCAAAAGCTCCAGAAACATCTGATAAGCGTAAAGCAAATTTTGAATTTACACCCTGAAATAATTTCAATTTGATCAATACATTTATTTTATTTATTTAACCTCTTCCCCAAAATTACAAATATTTCTTAAATGCTTACTATGTCAGGATCAGTGACAGTCATATTAAGATTAGGTAAAGGAGTATCTATTTGTATATTTTCTGAAAGTTTTACGTGATATTCTCTTTGATTAAATTGCGGAGGTTCATCGTTAACATCTTTGATTGTAACAGAAGCCATTGTTGTACTAGTTGTTAAAGGATCATTTCCAGGTACACCATCTACGATTTCTCTCGCCTGTAAGTAATTTTTTTAAGTAATAATAATAAGTTAAAAAAAATGAATTATCACAAAGTTCAAATATTAAGAATATTTATTCACTCGGATAGTAAGCGTTAAAATGCCAGTAGACTCTTGAAGAGCTTCCCTATCGAGAGGTTTAGCTGTTCTTAATTCTCCAGTTTCACTGTCCAGAAGAAAATAATCTAATGGATCTGTAATTAATACATTGAATGATTAAGTTTTTAATTAAATTTAATCCCTTTATTCATTTTATCTTTACTTTTTAAATTAACTTACTTGTCAGGAGATCGTACACTATTTTTCTAGGTACACCTCTGTCACCATCTTTAGCATGTACAGTCATGACTAGAGTTCCTATTGGGTCATCTTCTTCGATAACTCCTGTTAGAGAACCTTGAAATGCAGGAGGTGAATCTTGAACGTCCCCAACTTTTATTTCCATGCCGGTAGTTGCGTTATGCGTGCCATCCTTAAAAAAAAGTCGCCAAAACGTTAAGCATTTATGGGACTCCTTTGAAATGATCTCATATATTTGATCTGCATCAACTCACAGTTGCAATTAAAAGTAGTTGATAAAACTGTCTATCCGAAAAGTTTAGTTTATCTTTTAGAATGATACCTCCATAAAAACTCTGTTGGCTCGAGTTCCAGGAAACAATTTCAAATTTCTCACAAGCGTTTGGGAACTGAAAATTTTGTTAATATTAATAAATATCTTTAAACAAAACGAAATTCGAGAACTTCCTGCCAATGTCCTAACTAGGTATGTAGCAGGTGGCGCTTCGAACGGTTAAAACTAAACTATTCCCTAAATAGCTGTGTAGCAGGTGGCGCTTCGAACGTTAAAACTAAACTACTCCCTGAATTAGGGAAACTAGGGAAATAAAATATATGGCATTAATACCTGTTCATAATCTTTACAATACACTTCTAAATTTTCGCCAGTAAAGTCGTTATCTTCAACAGAAATATCCCTAAATATTGTGCTTCCAACTGGAGTGTCTTCGGTAACTAATGTCACATAAGGAGTCTGAAATTAATTTACTTTTTTTTAAATTTCATTAAACAATTAGTGACACATTACGAAAAAGTGTAATTGCTTACATTTTGAAAACTTGGTGGGTTGTCATTTACATCAGCAATAATAAAAGATACTGGAATTTTAACTAAATTATTTACATCGTCTTCTAAAGTGACATAAAACCTGAGAGTATCGGTCACCTGAAATATTGTATAAAATTACAAATCTTAATAAACATTCAAAAATGACTACCAATAACTCTAATTTGAATTAAATTCCCCAATAAAGCGCACTACATAATAGCTGACTTTTACCAAAGAAACCTATAAATAAATGAACGTTGTTTACCATATTAATATACAAGTAATTCAAAAATTCCAAACTGAAACTTTCCAAAGCGTTTAATTATTTTTTATTTTTCAAGAAAATGTAATTTTAAGAAGCACTAGCTGGTTACTGTAGGTAAGCCAATGTCTGCGCAAAGTGATTATGTGGGGTCTACATTATAATAGTTATTGAAAGAGAACAGTTAAAATAATGGGTATACCTCATAATCAAGTGGTTTGACGAGAGTGACTTCTCCGGTCTGTGAATTTACTTGGAACTTATCGGTGCCGGAAATTCCATATCGGACTGTAGCCCCTTCTGGATCGATTCCTTCTAGCGTGCCGACCACACTTCCCACAGGAATGTTCTCCATAAATACAGATTTGTCCAGGTCATGAATGAACGATGGCGGTTGGTTCCCATACACTACGAAATACGTAATAATATTAAATGTTTTGAAATAAAAAATATACAAATTATAAATTATTTAATAAATGTATTTGCTACATTGATATTACGTTCGACATCTCTAGCAAGACAGCAATGAATGAAAGGAACTAAAATTTACAAAGGGTGTAGGAAGAAAAGTTTAAGCGAAGTTGTACACTAGAGAATAGCTTAAAGTTAAAATAGTCTTAGTCATCAGTTAGACTTGCACTAGCATTGAACCCTAAATGTACAAGGCAGAAGCCCTAAAAGAAGAATGGTCTAATTTACCCTAAATTGATGTTACCTAAGACAAAAGCATGAAAAGACTAAGTGAACCTTTGGTTCACGCCAGGCGATTCCTAATTTCTTAAATTGAAATATGTTTATTTGGTTTTTGTTTACCAAAATTTAAAGTAAAATAAATAGAATGTGCATTCTCTTGTCAAAAATACATGTCTACATTCTGCTAAAGCCAAAAATTAGTTATTTATTCGATTTCTGTTCGAAATTAAGTCTCAATTCAAAACCAAGGTTGATGTATTCTCTTTCTCTGATTATTTTGATTTTAATCTACAGCATTTCCCATTATCTTTCCCGTTTTCTTTTCCTAACAATATCCCTTCTTGCACCTATGAGTTTTTCTCACATTGGTAAAAGAACGTTGGTGTTTTAATTTCACTAGAATTCTCCAAATTTTCATTTGATTTAATTTTTGTCCATCACAATAATTATTTGGAGGTGCTATTTTGTAATGAGAAAAACTTAAATTAAATTATGCATTTTTATAATTTCCAAAAATAAAAGCGCTGATTAAAGATTCAAAAAAATAGTTTTCAATTATATTCCAGTGGCACTTGATCTGTACAAACTTATTAACCTCCTTATTAAAACACTTAGATGATTTTAAGAATCTCAGTGTATAGAATTCAACCAACATACCTCCAATAATTCCAGCAAGTAGAACCCATAATGATGCTAGAAATATCTTTTCCATTCTGCATCTCCTGAAACATATAAAACAGATATTTTACTTACAGATTATTGTTATCTAATTTTTAATTTTAAAGCTGCGCCTTTTAATAATTTATAATGAAATTTTATCGGCACAATTATTCAGCAGGTGAAGAAACACTACCTTAACTAGATGAGAGCCTCTCAGACAACACCAATAGAGATGACATTTAAGTGTCATCTGTGTCAACTAAGAAAATGACTTCCTTACAAAGGTCAGGGTTATCAATTATGAGGACTTTTTAGTTTTTTTATTAGAAGCTGTAAATGCTTCTAATTTTCCACAAGTTCTAGTATTTAATGAATAGATTACACAAGAAGTAAATAATAATTTTAAGAATAAAATTTATTCTAAAATAGAAATTATTATAAAATAGAAATTTGGTATGGTGAGTAAAATCTATGAGTTTTAGTATTCTTGTCAAATTTTCCAAAATTGATTTTACACTGGAAATATAGATTTGAAGCTTTTTGAAACATGATAAAAGAATTTTGGTGTAAATACAAAAAACTACAAACAAAAAACCTGACGAATTTGTCAATTTGCTGTGGTTAAAATTCTGAATTATTTTTTTCCAGCGCTTGAGCAGAAAGTGACAGAAGGGTATAAACTACTTCATACTTTGGTCGATTACTAAGATATCACTAGTTTGTGATATTACTTCGGAACCGTGGAAAGTACTAAGCAAGAAAATAATCAGAGAAAATATCCTAGAACTGATAAAAAGAAACGTTCTTACCAGAGACTTATAAGAGAGGGATTGCGCAATAAGCCTCGTTAGGATGGTGCCGCGGTTGTAAAACTCTCTCCCAGTTCTTATTTGATCTAAGGGACCACGACACATATCTTTCTGCTTAAATACTAATTTAAAAATTTGAAGCGACCTCAATGCTCTCTTTAACTTCAGTAAAATTCCGAGTTTCAAGAGAATTTGACCACTGAAAATTTCACACTTTTCTTTTCTAACCTTAAAAATGAACATGCCAATTCAAATATTAATTAAGTTTCCAATCCATAAATCAAATACATAAAAAATAAATCATTATTCTTGTGAAGACACTGTTCCTGCTACAGCCACGCCACGCCTATACTGGTTTTAGGTCAGATCATGCAATCTTTGTAGCACCTACACAGTTCAGAACTTTTAACATAATCAGATAATCTGTGTACAAATTCAGATAGAATGAGTACTAACTATTGCTTAACTTTTGTTTCAGAAACTATATGTAAATAAAAAAAAGAAAAAAGAAAAGAACAATATAGATGTAATGATAAGCTTAGATTACGAATAACTTTATAAAAAAAGCTGATGAATTCCTGTGGAAACTGTGTGCGAACAGGCTGGAATAAAACTCGCACAGTTAAATGTTAACTATTTATAACTGAATTGATTATTCAATTATAAATAGTTAAATAGTTACGCAGGATTTATAATAAGCAAATATTTCGAATAAGATATATACGCAAAAAAATCTATCACTGTAGTTTGGAAATTATTTTTTTACTAACAAAGATTCGACAGTTGAAAGTCAAATGTGAAGCCTTAAAAAAAGTGTAAGAATCGGTATATGTAGACAAAAAAAAGGTTTCTGACAATTATCTTTTGAAGTTGTAATGGAAAGAAATAGAGATTGATTATCTTAATTAATTGCAAATGAAATGAGAAAGCATTGAAATGCGAATAAAATTGGCAATTAGTTTCTTCGTCATTTATTAGTTGAAAGACGATAAGCGCAAGATTATAGCGATGCTGGAAATACAACAAGGAACCTGAAATAAAAATATTCTAGCTGGGCCGAGTAATATAAAAACTAATTACATGACCTCTGACAACTTTAGGTTGAAGACAATGAAGTAAAGTTAACGTTCTCCAAAATAAAGAACTAATAAAAGACGCAAATCTGGGTCAAATCCAGCTTCCAGTCCAATATGGATTAATATGACAGTTTAAGTGAACGTTTGTCTCCCTACAATCCAAAATTAGTCTGTTTACTCACTTTTAAAAATAATTAATAATTAAAGCTCAAATTAATGTTTCTTAGTTCTACCACACGCATAGTTTTAAACAGAACAATGCAGTCGAGAATAAGAGAGATAAAAGATTTTTTAGGAGATTGAGAACTTAGTAACCTTTCATGTTTGAAGAAATTTGGTCACAAAGGTCAACCTTCTTTGCTTCCTACACATTGAAAAAGTATTGTTAATGTGTCACCATAGTTCCTGGGAAGAAGATTCTCCAAGCTAGATACAAATGCAAGACATCTTCCAAAACCAGTTCAAAAGTAATGTTGTCCGCTTTGATGTGATAACGTTGCAGACACTACCTTCCTCGACTGTTCACTCAATAGTATTTAATGACATCTAGTTCTCCTATTAATGTGAACAGCTGATAAAGAGGAAGTAGATAATATTAGGGCGGGAGTGAGAAAGAACACTAAACGCACATGTCAGGTATGACAAGGTGTGCGTGTGCATTAAGTTAACGGTACCAAGGTCATTTTACTATGCCCTAATTTGCTACATGTTATCATTTATAATTCTTTTAATATATGTATATTAGTTTGAGCCCCTATTATTGCAAGAAATTATTTATTACAAATATTTCCTTCTAGAATTACCGTTTCTTTATCATTATTTAAAAAATAATATACAATAAAAAGCATAGGATAATAGGACATAATTTGAGGAGACACATGGGTTGATAGAGTGTATTTCAAATTGTTGCAGTTTTTTAAAAACCTAAAGCCCTTTGAGTGAAAAACAATTTTTTTTTTCAATTTTTTTCTCCAGCCCTTTAAGAATTTATTCTTTCATGCTAGAACATGTATGTAAAGACAAATAATTAATATTTTTTAGGATAACAGCTAAAGACGGTCTAAACAGCCAGTTTCTTCCTTGGCCTCAAAAAAGCTGCAAAAGGAGCATTAAATTTGTTCTAGTCCTGAATTGAGAATCACTTCGATTGTAAAACCTCTGGAGCATTCAATATGAACAACTGATTTATTACAAAACAAGGAACATCCTGAAGGATGCAAGTCGTCTTTTCATTATTACAATTTACGGAGAGCAATTGCATAAGAGCACAATTTCCAAATTTAAATTTTCGTTTTGGAGAGCTTATTTCTAAGACCTTTTCATTCTACAAATTGTACTGTTAGAGAAAAATAGCCTCCGAAGTATATGCGACATCAGATGCAGTTGTTCGACGAAAACTCTCAGAAAAAATAGATGTAAGATAATTTCTATTTAAAAATCATAAATCTGTTAAATACAAATTAAAATAAAGAAGTCACGAGTTTATTTTAAAACATTGCAAACAGTTGTTTATCTCTTGTAATTGATGACAGATGAAAATTCCAACCAACCATTCTCTGACTCTCAATGTTATATCATTCATACAGTGTCTCGTTTAAAACGTTACAACTAAATAACCGTGTAAAACATGTTCAAAGGAGGAAATTTTTTATTTATTGATGTTTAGTTTCTCTAAGAGTAAAGATTAAGTTCGGGTTTGTTTTCTAACTTGAATCTTTACCGAAAAAACCATAAATGACTTAAAAACTAAAAGTTCAAATTTAATGTTTTATATACTTACATATTTATTTTTTCGTTTTGGGACTTTATAATTGTTTTAAATAAAAATCAACTAAATGAAGTGTTTTTTTTTTTTGCTGTTTCAATCGGTTTGATGGGACCAAGTAGAAATATGAAGTTTCATCATTTTACCACAATTTGCTTTTCAGATATTGTTAAAAAAACTTATGCTAATTTCACAATATACTTGTATTTATAATATTAACCAACCGAATATTTCCTTAGAATATTGGCATGACCAAAATACTTCCCTTATCTAGAAAGAGAAAATAAAATAGGAGTGCCAGGTATTTTAAATGTTTTATACAAATATTTCCAAAAAGTTTTTACACTATTTTATTCGTTTTTGTGGTAGTAAAATTAAGTAGATTAGGAGTAAAGAAATATATCCTAAACTTCCACATTTAAATAATTTTGAGCAATACTTCTATCATCCAATGTTAACAGGAATAAAAAAAAAATGATCGTAGCGCTTCATATTGGCACAGATAGGATAAAGGAGAGTTCACAATAGAAATCTGTGAGGTATTGTTAGAGCAATATTAGCTCACAGGGTCAAATCAGATTGTCTACGACTGTAGCAAAATCAGCTATAGTGATATTTCCACAAACAAAAATAAATAGTAATCTAACCCAAAATTTAGTTACCATAAGGATAGTAAACTTAAATTATGTATGAAAAACTGAATAATCTACCAGTAAAGTGTCCTAACGGCAATTTCTAAACCTAAACAATGCACGCCTTTCTTTTCTTCTGGTACAAAGTCTAAAACTTTCTCTGTTGGTCGACGATCTCACCTCGGTACAACACCGCGTATCAAGACTTCCTGACCATAGAATATACAGACAGTTTTGTTAAATGAAACAGGTAAATTTGTAAACATATCTTTGATTTCCAGCCAAGATATTTCGAATATGAGTAGAGAGAGAAATAGAATTTCTAAAAATTAAGATAAAAAGTGTATTATTGCTTGAAGTTTAGACAAAAAAAAATACTAGTCTACAGTTGAATGACTGTTTGTAGTGAGGATGATCTGATAATTGTTCAATATAATGAGTTTAATGATCTGAAACTGATACCATTAATGAGTTGCTAATTTTGCCTTGGAAATATTGGGCTTGATCACTTCATCTTACAACACTGGCTCAACAGAAATATTAAACTTGCAGAACGACTGGGAAATTAACTGAATGGTTTTGTAAGGATTGGTGGAAAAAACGATTACTGCTTCAGGAATCTTAAGAGTCACCCAGCTGTTTTTACACGAAATGCTGCAAACGAAACGAAGGGTCTGTGGGTATCCAAAGTCAACTTATGGTTTTTTTAAATTATTTAGTGATTGGTAACAAAGTTCAGTTGTAGCTAGTTTCTTAAAATAATATTTAAACGATGCATAACGTACTTTATAATTTATCGCGACTAATTAATATGTTACTAAATTGTTGCCTCCTAAACGAGGAATGATTTTAACTTCTTTTTTTTTAATTTAACAAAAAAACTCTAATGAACGTCTTAAGTTACTTTAATTTCTTTATTTAATTCTAGAATCATAAAATTATTTAAGAGGGCACTAAAGGAAGAGAAGGTCCTACTAAAAAACAAAAAGGATGTTTCATAAATGAGATAAAACAGACAAAGAGTGCAGGCTGTTTAAGGCCAACCAAAGAAATGTTGAAAGTTAACGGTAAATTTAAAATGACAACATCTTGGAAGTATGTCAGAGTAAATGGTTATATTAAATTTAATCTTTAAAGTTAAAAATAAATCTTGTTAAGTGTTTCCAACGCACGTATATTTTTATTATTTCATTTTATTCTTATACGAAAATTATCTAAAGGAAAGTGAAATGTATTGTCCGGATTTCTTACGATTTGTTTCATCACTTTAATCTGCAAAGATAATTCCATTGCATTATCAAATATAAAAACTCCAAGATTTTCACTAAAAATGGATCTATTTGAGAAAACTTTTTGTCCCTAGTTTTAGAGAATTTTCTTCAATGTAAAAAGTTACTACTAAAATTCTAACTAGTTGCAATTGTGTCAACATATCTAAAGTTAGATAATATATTCAGTTCCAGTATGTAAATGGAGAAGTAGAGGTAAAGGTGTCATCAACCTAACACCTACCATAGAATCGCTCCTCCACTTATAGCAATGAATAAATTGAATAATCTGCCTAAAGACTTTCATAATTTTTGTTAAATGAAACAACCTTACCGTATATGTTCTATGGGTCACTTCATTCGGCATCTTTAATTTTTAAATATAGCATTCTTGCTTCATATTTTGCATTGACACTAAAAGTGAAAACTTCTAGAGCGTGCACAGAGATAGCGTAGCTATCAAAGTATTTTTTTTTTTTTTTTTGGGTATCTGAAGAGAATTCTTCACGAATGAAAGAAATGTGTAGGATATCACAGAATTTATTTTATATAATTTTTTGATGAATTTAACAACTATTCACTGTTGCGACAGAAGTTATTTTAATGACACGTAGTGCAATATCAGATCATCAAGAATTAAGTACAATACAAGCCACTTTGTGCAAAAAGGGCACCGCAAATGTTAAATGCTGACCAAAAAAACATTATGAAAACTAATTTTGCAGGAAAATTTGGACTTCTTTTAATCCAGATTACGATTGATTTTTTGCCTTTAATTCTTACGGCGGATGAAAAATGGCATAAACGAAACACTACCCAAACAAGTGGGCAAAAGCCAGTAGCTCTGTTCCAAAAAAGGATGTAGTCGAAGGTCATGGTTACTGTTTTCTGGGATGCAAATGGGATTATTTTATATTACTGATTGCTATATATAGGGCAAAAAATTCATTCTAGTGTACTGAACCAACTAGATAAAAAAATTCTCGATTGTAAAACAAAGAAAATAATTCCCTGCCCACTAAGGTGATTAACAAAATAAAGTTATGATAATAAAACTAAATTAAATGTGTATGACAGAGTGTGGAAAAGGCTTAGAGTGAGAAAATTATTAGGAAATAATTTAGTGTGAGTTTGAGCGAGAAGTCAACGATTGTGCGAATGAAGCATAAATCATTATTGTAAGGGTACAGAGGTTAAGTGAACTAATTTAGGTTTTTTTTTCATAGTCTAAGGAAGGCTCATGGTACCCTGATAATGTTTTTAATACAATACAATCTGGAAAGTGTGAAAATCATAGGGTTAGAGAGACCATTTCGACAAACATTCTTGCCAAGTTTGAAGGCCTTAACTACTAAAAGTTTCTAAAACCTAGAAGATTAGAAAACACGACATAATTTCATAAAAGAAAAGGGAGTTGAGAGAAATACTAGCCTTGAAGAAACCAAAATAAATGATCGCAATAAAATAAGATCGGAGTTTACCAAAATAAAGTAAAGTGTTCGAACAGATACAAGATCCTCCCACGGTGAACTAGTCCGGAACTCCCACGTGCACACTCCTCTAGGTAGTACTAACAGCTGGCAGCCAGATTGTACGCTCTGAACTTTACATCCTCCAATTTCTTTTGAATTTTTTTTTACAGATTCACTGGAAGAAGAAAAAATGAACCTTCCTAAAGATAAAGACCAGCTGTGAACTTATCGACTTGAAAAATGTTTCATAAGTGGTTAGTTATTTGATACTTCAAAGTAAATAAAACAAATTATTTTTTAAAAAAATTTCTGCCTGACAGTGTAGCTGATTTCCGTCAGCAGTTATCTACGCTGTTAATTCTCTTTTCTCCTTTCAGCAACTGTAGCTCCCAACATTTTTTACATTCTCTTTCTACTGTAAGAAGAGGTTTTGCGATCGATTTCAATTATTAAAATTGTGTTTTCATTAGAAAAATATATTTGATGGTTTCCCGAAAGTGAAGAAAGTTTTTAGAACATTAAACAGCAATACGTGATAAACCATACTCTTCACAAAGAACTGAGCAACCCATTTGTACAACAAACACAAATTATCATAAGTTCCATACAGCTCATTCTACTTGGTAGGCTTTGTATTTGCTCTCACTTCTACTGTCATTACTGATAATCCAACATGTCGACAGTCAGGGCAGTGGCCCTGAGACATCCTTGATTTTTCTTACTTTTAAAAGGATGTATTGTCCATGAAGAACCTTGGCTATCTCAACCTCCTTCTCAACTCTTCTCTGGTCGTAGCCAACTTCCACCAGCGTCTTACAGCCGGCTCCTTTAAATATATTTCTACATTTTAAGAGAGTTCGTACTCTCTTTATCGCCTCTTCCGAGTAGTCTCTTTCCATTCTTGCAAGATGCCCGATCCTACGTACTACGTACGCTTTACGCTAAGATTTAAGTCTAGATTTAGACATAGAGCCTAGGTTTTCATGTGACTCTCTTTCTGTCTGGACCGAACATCTTATTGATTTGTCATGTTTTCCTTCACTTTTATGATAATATTTTGGTTCCAACACGCACTAGAATTTAAATAAATATGTGAACATAATCTATTTAGTCTATCTATTTAGCATTATCTAATTTAGTATTAGGAATAGCTTGATTACAATCTTTTTACGCACACAGTGTTTTTTAACAATACAGAATCATGTTCGGATTGTAATTTTTGCCATATAATATTTTTACTAATCTTTTTTACTCTTCCTCAAAAAATAAAATTATTAAAAAACCTATCAATTGTGTTTAGTAATAAAAAATACAGAAAACTATAAAATAACTCTTTCATACTTTCAAAGAAGAGTTCCAGTAACATATATATTTTTTTTAATTGAAGCACGTAGATTGTGGAAGGCCAATTTCACGGTGGAAGAAAAAAGTGACTTAACCAACAAATAGCGCATTGACAGAATCCACATTTACTATTGGTTTGATCGGGATAAAATGTATGTTATCAATATTTAGCTCATGGAGATTGATTGTTGTAACATAATGTAGGTAAATACAGCAGAATATACATATTATTCTTTTCAAACGTAGCAAATCTACGTTTTATATCAGTCACTAATTATGGTATACAACCATGCCGAAACAATTGGCATATAAAGGCAAGGTTTTAAAAAAATGCACACCAGAAAAAAAAAATATTTAGAAACATATAAAAGAAACAAGGAATACTCACAAATTGTGATATAGTTAAGTTTTGTCTTCTCTGAGTAGTAAATCGCACATACAAATTCAAAATTTGAGATATTGAAGTTCAAAGAGGCCGTTAGGTGAGTAAATAAGTTGGTTCTGGGCCTAGTACTCTGGTGCTTATGTGTACGTTAGTAAATGATAAGATTCTAGGACTTTATTTAAGTGTTTATATCGAAAAAGTAATCGACAAACAGATGCAATATACTTATGTAATATAAATAATTTAATAATATAATTTGTAATGTAGGTGCACAGCTCATTATGCTTCAACAAGTACTGTAAAGATATGCTCCCATTTTCAAAAAAGAGAGCGTCAAACCTAAAGTGGGGTAAAAATTACTCTCCAAAAAAACAAAACAAAAAACAAATGGTACGATAAAAAAACTAATGCTTCATGAAAAGTGAAATCTATGTTAACTGTTAACTTCTGATTGTTTGAGCTCTCAAAATAATGGACATTTCTTGTCACATAAGCTTAATTTGTTTATTTAACAGAACTAAATTCTATTGGCGACTTTCTCTTGTGGACTGATCCTGACAGAGTACGAACTGAAACAGTTATCTTTGCCTTCAGGAAACAGTTACTTTAAAGTAAGTCCGATCTTGGTTCTACTTTGTTGAGCAGAAACTAAAGAAACTTCAAGTGTAGATTGTGCAGCAAACTTAACACTGTTTTTATTTAGACATTTTTTTATTAGTTGTTTCAAATAAAAAACTAGACATCTTACTTTAGAAAATTTTTAGTTTATCTGTGTGATCTTGAAGTTCTTGAAGAAGGACAGTTTGAAGCAAAGAGGTGTCAAACATAAAGAAAATAGATCCTTTTTTGGCCCCAGCCAATAATTGAAGTTTATATTGTAAGCATGGCCTTCCAACTTATTAGAAGATTTTTAAGAAAAATTTTACAGACTTTAAGTGGAGTACAGCTTGATGGTGTAACTTTTGGGATGCTTAGTCAGTGCTGAGAACTATGCGAACAGCAATAAACTTTTGGAAAACAGTTGGTCAAACAATATGAGACAAAAAACCTTCATCAATTTTATTTTTTTTTACATCCTAGTAAATCTGCACCACTTATGTAGTTACATTTCTAACCACGCCAACCAATCGTGAAGCTCCCAATAGGATTGGGGTTCGTAAATCTTTGATAAATAAATGAAACCTTTGAATCACACGCCCAGAAACAGAGACAACGAAAGGTAAATTCTATTATATCATGACTTTACTACAAAAATGTTATCTCATGTTGAAATTGAAGTCATTTGCTTACAATGAAGTAAAAAAAAAATTCAAATTTGTATTCAATAACAAAAATTTACTTTAAACATAAGGTGACATGCTATTAATAGAATTCTAGCAAACTATAGCCAGCTTTCTAATAGAAACACACTTCCTGAATAGATATAGTTATAAAACACAATAGTATAGCACAACTTTACACACTTTAGAACTATTAGTTATAAATAGTTAAAACAGTTTAACTAATGAAATATATTAGCATAACATCAGAAGTTCTGTTTGCTGCTTCAATAACAAAGAAGTACAATGTGTAAATGGAAACAAATAAACTGATGCATCACTATTATAGAGTAAACATTAAGTCAGTCAATTTAAATTACTGTATGAGAAATTACTTTGATGAGAAAACTAGACAGAATTAAGAAAAACTGACATATGATGAAGGAAAAAAAACCTTCCGATTTCTGGGCTTTTTGGCAAAAATAAATTGTTGAAAATGGTCCATTTTTCTTATCATTTGATAGGTAGCGAACATTCCTTGTTTATAAGTTACTTTAGTTACATAAATAGAAATCAATGACTCACCTCTGCTGAAGTTTTTAAGAAGAAACTAGTGTTCGAGAGGTTAATACACAGTGTGTTCTCGTTCCTGAAACACAACCACAAATTAAATTTTAAAAAACTATCAAAAACCATATTGATAAATTAAACGATTGAACATATATGGTACTGCTTGATTTAATATTCTTACAAATGAATGAAATCATATTCTGATAATCATCATTCACCAGCTAAATTTACGATCTAGCCGAAGTGATGATATTTCAGGGGATGAATGATCTTTATAATTTTGTGCTGGTGTATAAGCTAACACTTTCTTTTGTAACAGTTTCGTGGCCCGTTTCATAAACTCGATATAATAAGATTAAAGCCTCGTTTAATTCTTCTGGGATCTATATATAAAAGATAGCAGAGCTAGTAAACATTTAAATTGCAGAAAATATTTCTCACCATGAGGGTAGGAAAGCAAGAAGCTTTATAAGCATGATCGGAGCAGCTGCTATCCCAGCATGTGCATAACACATTTAAAAATGAAAACACATCTAATGCATTAGCTAAACACCTATATATTCTCTGTTCCCCATTACAGCATTCCACATTCCACAGGTTGTCATCCTTGAAATGAATAATTATTCATTCCTCTAATATGTATTCTGTAAGGTGCTAGTTCTTTTCTAGTTTCTAAGCTTTTCAACTAGACTTTATTTAATTAATATTTAGATAAAGAAATAAGAAAAAAAATTAAAATTTTCATCATAAGTTTGGGGTAAACTTGAGGTAGTTAAGGTTTTGTATCAAAATTTTTAGGAATTTTACCTTAATTACAATAAAAATTATATTCTCTTTAATGATGAAATTTTAAAAGAGTTTGTAGTGATTCATGGACAGTTATTTTAAATAATTTACGGAAAAGTTAAGTAAAAAATTTTGTCATCGGTACACTGATACTATTCTCTTGGACCATCATCATAAACAATTAATGTTTCATAAATTTACAAATTAGGAAAATGGACACTAAGTTACTAATTTAGTAAACTTTTTAAATAGGCTGAACGAAAAATAATATCGGAGTCATCTTCACTGGAGTGTTTACGTCAAAATTAAAATAATATCAAAGAGAAAACGTTTTATAAATAAAATATTGTTCAAGGCTAATATTTGTAACAACAGAAGAATTAGTAAACAGATTTAGAAAAAAGTTCGCACGGTATGGAAACCTTATTTATTAAGAAACAATTTAAACTTCTTCCAACTTATTTAAATGCTAAAAAACTTTATGTTAAATGCTAAACCAACTACAAAAAGAGGTGGCAAAATAAATCTCTACTTCCTTGAGGTGCCCTTTAGTTAACAAAAGGAGGTTGAGGGGTTAAAGCTTTAAGGGTTTTATCATCCACACTTGCTGGCACCCCCATGTGCCTGGTACTTTCCAAAAAAGAAAGCCTGGATAATTAGAAATTAAGAAGCGGTATGTTCTTACAAAGAGGCAGCTATTTTTTTCTTACAAATGTTTATAAATGAAGTAAAGATGACGATTTTAAATATTTAGAGAACTTTTGTTAATAATATAGTTTAAAAAATAACATTTATTAATTGTTAAATAGTTGATGAATAACTATTCAGTGTATTCAGGTTGTATCAGTCATTAATGGATGCGGGTATGAACTCATTGTTAACCATCATAGAAATTACTGAGAACTTAGGAAATATATATTATACATCGTAATTGATAAAACATCTATTAAGTGAAATTGCCATTGCATCAGCTGAAACCTTTAACCAGTAGATGATGGAATTTTTGAACTAAACTTTTACAACGTATTCCCTGCTAATGAAAACAAAGTACCATCAAAGACTTCTGTAATGGCTTGTTCTTGAGTGTGTCTTGTAAACAGTTTTCACAATTGGTCTCACCTTGCATAGATTTAGAGAAATGCACTTGTCAATTCTCTCGTGGTCCAGGTACAAGTCTGAATTGCAAAATATGATTCATCTCTGGTAGGTGAGTAATTTAGAAATCAGAGAAGTTGCATTTTTTATTTAATTTTTTTTTTATTGACAATAGATTATTTAGTTAACAGAGGTGGTCTACATCACTCGCATCAGTAGTAGGTCTTTTTTTTATTTGCACGAGACTGATGCCAGAATGAATCATCAAAAACTTCACTACTTGTAAATTATCTATGAGTATAAGCCCATTTGGGTCTATATGGAGTCTTCTTATTGCTGGAAGAAATAATTAATTTGTTACATTGTTATACTAAGTCTATACAAGGGTATACTTGAACATTATTCAAAATATTCGACTGATTGTTAATTTATTATTTTTTTCATTGCATGATGATAAGTAAAAGTATGCTTAATAAAATGACAATGGGAATTCAACATCCCTATAATATAATAAATTACAGGAAGTCAAAATCACCCCACCGGAAAGAAAGGGAAACGGAAATTCAAAAAGCAATATTTCCTTACCTTTCAAAGGCTTGTCCCAGATTCAAACATAAATCAGAATACACACTTTTTGTTTTTGAAACTAGATAATAAGTATTAGGGAACTCAGAAAATATTGTAGAGCTTTACTTCCTCGTCTGAAATTAGGAATTTGCAAAAAGAGAGCAATTTTTTTTTAAAAAACAGTATGGATAATAGTAGCTATATTGAGGTGAGTTTTATCACCTCAATTTGAAAATTATAAGAATTATTGATTAGTCTCTATAAAGTGATAACACAAAAAGTTGGCTTCTTGTTAACCGACGAAGCAAATCACATAGGAGGAGGCGCACTCCAAGAAATATGGTAATACAAACGAAAACTCAGTTATCAGATCTTCTATAATACTGATTGTATTCCAGAGTTGGCTCTAATCAGTAGTATTAGTTCGCTTGAGCTATTGTCTAACATATGGCATGTCTTCAGAGTGCAAAATGAACACCGCTTTCCAAAAAATATTAAACTGTTTACGAAGGCATCCTAAAAATGGGAAAAGACCTCCATCAAGTAGAAAAAACGTTCCTTGATATTAAAGTGGCAATTTCAATTGTTTAGATCTTCGTAATATTGTGATATTGTCTTTCGCCCGATTTCTCTCGGAGAGGTAAAATTAAGATTCACTCTTCTGTGCACTTGCATGCAATATTTTAAAATATTGATGAATATTTTCACTTTTCCACAAAACAAATAAAAGATTTTTATTTGATAAGTAGAAAATGACTTTTCCCTTTCACTAAATACTTTCAATCTTTATTTTGATATTATTTTATTAATTTCTTAAAAATGTATACTTTTTTTTGTAATAATGAAAGTTATGAATTTGTATAATTAATTCCATAATTAATAACTTAATAAAAAGTAAAATTGAATTAATAAATAATGTATATTGCAATAAAGCAGTCCACCATTGTCAATAAATGTAAAAGAATTAACCAAATTTATTGCCAGATTAACTCAAACTATGCAATATTTAACAAATATACATAGATACATAAATGATTTTATTTTTACGCTCTGATTGATTCGTTTAACTGATGTGGTTCATGGCATAACCAGAAGTAAAACAATAAAATGAAAACTGAAATATCAAAATAACTATTGCACAAAAACAATTTAATAAAAAGGACCAAAAATCTCTCAAGGCTTCCAACTTACACAATTTATTGATACTAACCTAATCTAGATAATGCAGCATATAAAACCGAAATGAAATTTGATGGGGCACCTAATGTCCTCCACAGAATTCCAACCAAAATATTTACATGAAAAGTTATCCAAAAAAAAATTATTGAAAGTCAGGAGACCATTTTAGAAGGTAAAAACAAAACGAGAAACTAAAAAAGCAAAGAATATTTAGAAAATAAAAAAAATAATGCTAGTAGTTCTAGAAAATCTTTATTTTCTACTACTATCATTTTACTTCTATGACAAGGCTAGATTATACATTAGGTTGGCTAGTTTTGGATAAACAAAAAAGAAAAAATAGTGTATCGAAGGAGACATTACTAGAAATATCTTATTATCTACTCCAAACACTCAATTTTAATGCCAAGGAAAGAATGTATTTATTAAGCCGCCTAAATTTAGATGTAGCAGTTCAGAAAAAAGGGAAAAATTGGACAAACATCGCTAGATTCACAAGTTATTTCTTACTTTCTGCCCCAAACATTCAAATTTAATGCCAAGGCAAGAATATACACATTAGGTCGCCTGGTTTTGGACACAGAAGTTCAGAAAGAAGGGAAAAATTGGACAAACATCGCTAGATTCACAAATTATTTCTTATTTTCTGCCTCAAACATTCAAATTTAATGCCAAGGCAAGAATATACACATTATGGCACCTGGTTTTGGATACAGAAGTTCAGAAAGAAGGGAAAAAATGGACAAACATCGCTAGATTCACAAGTTATTTCTTACTTTCTGCCCCAAACATTCAAATTTAATGCCAAGGAAAGAATGTATTTATTAAGCCGCCTAAATTTAGATGTAGCAGTTCAGAAAAAAGGGAAAAATTGGACAAACATCGCTAGATTCACAAGTTATTTCTTACTTTCTGCCCCAAACACTCAAATTTAATGCCAAGGCAAGGAAATACACATTAGGTCGCCTGGTTTTGGATACAGGAGTTCAGAAAGAAGGGAAAAATTGGACAAACATCGCTAGATTCACAAATTATTTCTTATTTTCTGCCTCAAACATTCAAATTTAATGCCAAGGCAAGAATATACACATTATGGCACCTGGTTTTGGATACAGAAGTTCAGAAAGAAGGGAAAAAATGGACAAACATCGCTAGATTCACAAATTATTTCTTATTTTCTGCCCCTAACATTCAAATCTAATGCCAAGGCGAGAATGTATTCATTAGGTCGGCTAGTTTTGTTTGCTGATGTTTAGGAAAATGAGTAATCTTTACATTTTTCACTAGATATGCCTTATTTTCTTTTCTTAAGATTAATTTTTTAAGGCTATTCTGGACGATACGCATTAGGTCTGCTTGTTTTGGGTGCAGAAGTTCACAGAGGAGGAATAAAGTGGATAATCATCACTGGATTTACAAGCTATTCCTTATTTTCTTCTAATAACATCCAATTTAAATGCCGAGGCAAGAATGTATACGGTCGCCTAGTTTTGGATACAGGAGTACAGACAGAAAGGAAAAATGGACAAACATCGCTGGATTTACAAGTTACTTCTTATTTACTACCTCTAGCAATCAATTTTAATGCCAAGGGAAGAATGTACACATTACGTCGCCTAGTTTTGAATACCGAAGTTCAGAAGGAAGGGGAAAATAGTATATCTTAGCAGGCTATAAGAAATTCCTTATTTGCTTCTACTAGCATTCAATATTAATGCTAAGGCGGTAATATACACATTAGGTCTGCTAGTTTTGGTTGCAGAGGTTCAGAAAAATGGGAAATCTTTGCATTTTACACTAGAAATGCCTTACTTATTACAATTAAACTTTTTGGAAATGGAATCGGTAATGCTAACAATTTTATTATTTTTTTAAAGAGTAAATTGAGGTAAACAAATTCATTATGAATAGAAATACCATCATTAATTTTCCTCTGTCATAATAGTTAAATAGAAAAAAAAGAGAATAAGTTAGGAAAGCATTTTTTTGCGGTGTGCAGGTCACCTGAGAGGTGAGTACAGTTACAGCTGTTTGGAGAACCGGTATCTCTTGTTCATGACGTAACGTATCTTCCTCATTAATATTACTTCTATTTTTTCATCGCTAATTTTCTACGGTGACTGTTAACTAGTCATTCTTAAAATAGCGATAGAAAAAAAAGGAAAATATTTCTTTAAAAACCAAAAAACTCATAATGATTCATACAATAATATTCATATTATTCTTCAACTAGAAATTAATTATATTCAAACGCTGGTTCTTCAAAGAAAATGCTGAAAACGGTCACAATAATAATTGGACTTGAATTATTCTTTTTAGTTTTGTTAGAAATCAATTAGGAAAATAAAACACTGATTTTTTTTTCACAAAATTGTGGAAAATTGACTGTTTGCTTGCAATAACTGAATAAAAAATTCGCGCTAAGATAATAAGCAAAAAGTGAAATCATTTTAAAAGAATAAATGTTGTGTCACAGAATGAAATTAAGTTCTAATTAAGTAAAACTTAAAAATGATAAACAACAAAATCTTGCGGAGTTATTAAAAGATGAGCTTTTTTAAAAAAACGAAACTTTTACGTTGTCCTCTTTGTTATATTGTTGAAAGGCCGTAATATTATTCTGAAACTGCAATTCACTTGGGGGAAGCCTCACTAAAGTTGAGGTTCTCCCTTAAATAAATTGTACTTACCAAAATTTTTCTTGAATAAATGCAAAGTACATGGAATTCTTCCTGAGAATGATTTGTGGTGGGGTTCTAATAAATAACTAGTTAACCACCAGGAGAGATGAAACAATTTCTATGTAATGTTCTCTCATCAAATTGATCTTAGATTTGAGAGTTGTGGCTTGAGGACAATTAATAAGATATCACATCTTGGCTGCGTAGTATTTTAACAGGATAGTTTGCTTAGGTATTTTAAAAATAAATGTTCAACTGGTAGTTTAGGAATCTTGACAATATACAGGTGCAACAATTGAATGAAATTGGCACTGAAAAGGGGCGTACAAAAAAACACACTAAAGTACCCTTATTATTAAAGCTTAGGTGATCTACAGACATATGTGGGTACCTGGCACTATCTGGCAACGTTGTACCGTCCACCAGTAGACCTGCGGCCACATTTCTCTTCTTTGCTCAACTCTTCTAAGTAAGCAATGTTGTTTTAAGTTCAAAAGATTCTACTTTAATGAAAGAAAGCTTAAATTTGCCTTTACGTGACTTAGTATTAATATCATGTATTCAAGGAAATACATAACATACTTTGTTCGTCCGTACGTAATGTGAACCATTCCATTTGTTCGTACACTTACATATGTATACACTTCAATAAGGTTCACAGTGTTCTATTGTGCTTGGACCAAGAGCAGGTAAAGCGGTTTGCCGTTCTACAGGACCAAACCTCCACCTCTCTCTAAGAACCCTAAACAAAAAGAGGGCTAGTTGATGGATGTTGAGAGGACCAATGGTAGAAACTAGAGAATTTCGTTTACTAAAATACGATTCACTAAAGAAATTAAGAAAAAATCTTACGATATTTAACGATTTCTATTGATCAATTCTCCTCAGAGTTTGAATTTGTACTTTCAATTAATTTAAATGAACAACATTGTTCATCGCTTTGGTTACTGATTCATGAATCTAAAAGCCTATGTGCCGATGGAAAGGAAGAAGTGATTAGAGTAATTCAATGTTGGCTAATATTCAATCCGAACAGTAATGAACGAAACTTACAACGAAAACTCTTAATTCCTCAACGTAGCCAACTAAAGACTGATACGGATCTTCTCACAGTGCAGACACTCAGAGATCAATAGGAGTAGCCTCTTCATTCTTATAAATTCTTTCCCAGTATGAACCCCATTTTGTAAAGATGTCTTGCGCAAATTCTTGGTCGCTTCGGTTCAAAATCTTTTTGGAAATTGAAGTTATAGATTTTATTTACTTTTATTAGGAACTATTTTTCAGGACAAAACTGCAGTTTTTAAACTTCAGCGGCACAATACTTGGTTCTCCAATCAAGTTACCGAGTTTATGAAAAGAACTTACATAAGTCTTCAGCAAAACACAGCTCATGCTTGGGTTCATCTAGCGGACATTTTGAAGTGAAAAACCTTACAAACGTATGGATTTATTGAATTATTTGAACCATTCTATGTGATAGAGATCACAAATTAATTAAATCGAGAACTAAAATGATTTCAACAGATTATTAAAGGATATAATAGTTGTACATTTCGCTTACAGAATATAATAGTTTACAATACTAATAGGACATGTAAAATATTGGAATTTGAGATACTTGTCTTTTAAGCAAAAAGGAGGAATGATTCCATACAGAATTATTAAAAAGTAAAGAAAGAATTATTAATTAGAACGTTAATAAGTTTTGAAATCAGAATTCCTGATGAACAATTTTGATAAATTGAATTACTAGAATGGGATTATGTAGTTGTAAGAATGTGGCGGACATTTGCACACATATTTTATTTTAAAAAATAATAATTAAATCAATTGCAATACTTTTATGCACTGTTAACCATTTGGAAACTTATAGACAATTTAGTTCTTATGTAAGTGTATTTAAAAAAGAAGATATCTCAACAACAACCTGTACGAGAAAAACAGTAATCGTTTATTTGCGGATTCAGATTTGTCTGAAATGTTTTTGCTTCTTGCAGAGAATTTCGCAAGATATATTGTACATTAGAACTAGTTAACCTGTTAGGAATTCTTTTGGGCAAGAAGTGTTTAGAGAAGTGAGTTTCTTTTTGGGAGTCGTTCGAGCAACTCAACTAAAACAAGAAAAAGAGTAGCAGTAGCTCACAAAGTTCATTGTAGCATGCATGCAACCGGATTTGAAAACTCACACATCTTTCTTTTAAATCTTATTTTCGAGGTACTTACCTACACTTTTTCCAAACTATGTATTTGAAAACATATTTCTAACATCCGCCTGCAATATTACCGGAAATGGTGTTTAAGAAGCAACCTACTCTATATCTGTACCTTATCAGAATGTTCGAAAAATAACTTTTTCTTTTTTTTTGAAACATTAAATACAAGTTTTAGACCACCATTAGCGCATTTTACTGAAAAAGATTAAAGAAAATGGTTGAAAATATAAAAAAAAGGGGAAAAAAACCCTTCAGTAATGGAGTAATTTCGATCTAAAAGTAACTATAGGGTGGTTTTGTTTCTCAAGTTGGTTTACAGTTACAAAAGTAGATGTTGATGCTCATTAAAGAGTTACAAAAAATACGGAAATTAATCAAATTGCTTAATTTCTTTTTACCATTTGGATTCTATCCTAGCTCAGGTAAGTTCACATAGATCGCTGTCTGTGCGACAGAAATATCGTCAATAAAAGAAACCAATGGATGAGTTAACCTTCTTTTTGACTCTTAGGTCATCTGTTACTTGAGTACTCTCTCTTGCCCATTACTCTGCCAAGTATTTACGCTAGGATAAGTAGTGTACGTATTGTTCAACTTGACCCTTGACGTCCAATTACAGTTCAGTCCAATTACCCGCTGTACAGTGTGACTCACACAATTACCATTGTGAGGTACGATTGAACACTTGTTAAAATTATTATTATTAATCTTTTTTTTTTTAATTCCAAAAAATAGCTTTAACTTACTTTTTTGAGAATGTGGATTAATCTACTTAAAAAACTTTATTTGAAAAATGTTTGTACAAGTTAATATTGCGAAGAAACCTTGATACGATCTACTCGTACTTAAGTGAACTATTGGCTAAGTCCGGCAATGGGCGATGAATGGCTGTTTTATAAAACTCTTAATTTAGATTCCTATGCTTTACAAACATAGTTACCTGTATTAGATACAAAAAGTACACATGCTACTCTCAAAATATATGTATCTACAGGTAGATAAATAACTTATACGGAAAATTAAACTGACACAATTCTTTTTAGGGTATTGTGAAGATAGATTAGAGGTAGCTGATATTTGGGTAATGGGCAGCTTCATAATCTGTATAGTGGTAGTAATTATATGTAAGTAATTATGTTCTTTTAATTTGTGGCTTGAAAAAGTCAGAACTTTGAATACTGTCGTAAAACCAAGTTTTTTTAAATGAAAAAGTGGAAACAATTATTCTCCAGTGAACTCGACGTATGTAGTTTATTTGTGCGGACCGCAAAACTAAGATGCATTTTGGTTCGATTACCAGACTTTTGATACTATATAATGAGATATTTACTGAAAAGGACATTAGCTATCCCACTCTAACCACAACGCTGATCGAAATTTCACTACGTTCCCGTCTTATAGAAGTTACTATTTCCTACTTATTTTTACACAATGACCTTCCACCACATACTTCTTTGAAAGATGTATATATTAAACGATTTATATATCAAAAGATGTGCACTATTTCCGAGTAACTTATGCTTTAACATGAAAAGAAACCGGCAGGAATAAGAAAAGTATTTTTAACCAGTTACCAACTATCAATAAAACTACGGTACGAATTTCTTAGTTAGCTATTGTCCTACCTCCAGTTCAATAATTGTTCAAACAATAGAATTTATAGTTATAAAGGAAAAACATTTAATAATTCTTTATTATTTGATGTATTATTTAAGTGTTAAATAACAACAAAGTGATCATTAGAACTAACACATTCTGCTGCCCAAGACCAGACTATCATTCTAATTATAATTTAAAGAATTAATTATTACACTTCCCACTGGTTGGGTTTGATATTACAGGACATGAGAAAGTTCATTGACAGACTGAAATTATTATATTAAAGCTAGGGTAAGATGATACAATAATAATTGTCTCCGTTCTGACATAAACATTAAAAAACGATAGAAAAAATGGAAACTATTCGCTAGATTTGGCCGAAAAGGTATCTCTTAGCAAAGTAACAGCTATCAAAAAAGCCATGGTTAGATTTTACAACTAGGATAGTTTTTATTTTGACTTATTTTTAAAAAATTAGGAAGAAAATTGGGAACTTTTAGTCAGTTTGTGTAGAAATACGATGATTTGGAAAATGTTAACTGCTAATAAAGCCGGGCTTCGATTATACAACTAGGACTGCTTTTGTTTTGCCTTACTTTTAAATAATGAATGGAAAAATTGTAAACTTTCAACTAGGTTGGCAGAGGAAGTCCGTTTCGGCTAAATAACGACTGATAAGAAAGAGCATGGATAATACATTTTGATACACTAAGTTTACATTGTAAAAAAAACGATGGAAAAATTAGAACTTTCAACCAGTACAAATACGTTGTTTTAAGAGTATGGCGAAGAATAATAACCCGGGGTTAGATAGTACCACTAGGAATACTCTTTGTTTTGACTTACATTATCAAAAGAGTTGGAAAAATTGAATCTTTTATCCAGATTTGGTAGAAATACAATGTTTTGGAGCTATGGCAACTGCTAATAAAGCCGGGGTTAGATGGTACAACTAGGACTGCCTTCGTTTTGCCTTACATTATAAAAAATGATGGAAAGATTGTAAATGTTTAACTAGATTCGGCCGAAGAGGTATCACTTGGTAAATTAACAGCTACCAAAAATGCCGGGGGTAAGATTATACAACAAGAACTGCTATCGTTTTGCCTTACTTTTAAATAATGAACGGAAAAATTGAAAACTTTGAAGTAGGTTGGGCAGAAGAAGTCCGTTTTGGCTAAATAACTACTGATAAAGAAGGGACAGTTATGATACACTTTGTTTAGGTATACATTGTAAAAAACGATGAAAATATTAGAAATTTCAACCAGTTTGTGTACGAATACGATGTTTTGGAAATATGGCAAAGGCTACTGAAGACGTGGATAGATGGTACAACTAGGATTGTGTGCGATTTGACTTACTTTTTAGAAAAATGATGGATAAATTGGAACGTTCATCGTTTTGGTAGGAATACGATTGTTTGGAGCTATGGCATCTACTAATAAAGCCAGGCTAAGATGATACATCGAGGTTTGTCTCCATTTTGACATACACTTTAAAAATCGACGGAAAAATTGGAAACTTTTGACTAGATTGGACAGAAGAAGACTGTTTTGGGAAAGTAACAGCTTCAAAAAAATGCGGGATTAGATGATGTTTTCGTTTTGATTTAATTTTGACATGTAATATTATATGCAGTCTTTATTTTGCTAATATAAGCAATTATACTTCAGATTTCCGACGTGTCTGTTTGTTTTCTGGACTGTGTCAATAAATATTATTTTGTCCCCAAAATAAGTGCCATTTTTTTTTAGACATTTTTGGAGAGATTATTTAAATAAAACTTCTATTTGAAACAGATTTCCCATATTTAGGCAATGTTCCGAATCATTATTTTGAAATATTTATTTGGACAAGTGAATGACTTGAGTTACTTTGTGGGTTGACTGATACCAGGAAAATGATTTTCATTTGGGAATCTTTTCCAATTGTATTTTAATCACTGTCACTGGTGAGGTTGAGGTTGTTCAACTTGATTTTGGACTCAAGGATTCTCCCACTATTAGTAGGCTATTTTTTCCTTTGAGCCAACATTTACAGTGACGAAATAAAATTTCTTAATAGAAGAAATTTCTCGTCCTTTTTATGAATTGAATATTTCTGAGATTTCTGATTTAGGACAGTTAACTCTTTAGGAGGTCATATTTACAAATCATGCTTACACTCAATACGCAATCTTTTTTTTCACGAAAGGTCATTGGGTGAGTATGGTTAATGTGAACAGTACATAAAAATATACATTATATTTATACTCCATTGGAAAGATTTTATTGAATGTGTAAACAATTATTAATAAATCATGTAAATATCTACTTTATCGTCTCTTACGCTGTTAAACATAGCGGAATATCCGGCAACTTGATAAGATGTTTCACTGAACACACTTAAAATATTCTCTGACATACTCATGGCCCTTATAGGTTGGCCTAAGTTTAAACAAAAGCTTACAGTGTCCAATTTTCGTTCTTCCAGTATATTACTTGGAACTTCCGTTGATTTTCGTTTTGAGTTATGTTAAAAAACACTTACAAAGAGATCCAGAGCAAATAAATAGAAAAAAAAAACGGTTTGTTGCATTCTGGAGACCTCAAAGCGAATATTTTGATGAAAACACAAAAAAGGATATCGGAAACGATCAATAATATCGAACTAGCAAGTGAAAGAAACAAAAATATATTTTTTTCGATTAATCCTCGAAGTAATGAAGTGCGCACACTTTTCCTAAAGCAAACTTATTCCCTGCAAAACATTGTTTGCCCACAGGAATCAGCCCGTCAAGTTTGCCTCTATTGTGATCTAACTGAACAATATATTGTAACGCCACCATAAGTGCAACTAACACAGCATCCCATTATGATATTCTGCTTATCACTAGCGGAAATGAGCACGCATTATCACAGACGTCATACTCGATAACTTACGATGAATAATTTAAGTTCATTTGAAATTAAGTTTTTGTATTACTATGTTTGTACTGGGCTTCGAGTTTGTCTTTAGACTTAACTTGAGATTTTTCGCTGATAGCTAAGCCATATAACGACCTAGGTACACTTGGCCGTTACACATATCGTGGTAAACATATCGGACCCTTCTTGAATTACTATGTACATAGTCCAGTTCTCCTTAACAATTAGTTTAATCTATACAATACGAATGTTAGAGGCGAGGCCTGCGAAGGTAAGATGTACTGTGGTAGTGGGTCCGGGCCTTGGATTTAGATTAATAGTTAATATGAGAAATAATTAGCTAAGAATGTTTGCTAGCTGGCTCCGTCCACGGCATCTAATTTGGTAAAGTCCGCTTGAAAAAATAGGTATTACATTTTATTTACTTTATTACTTTATTTTATTAAATACAAAGGGCAAAGTAAATACCTGGTTTAAAAAAGGTTTCGAGGTCATAACATATCCTCTAATAGCAAAGCAATCAAATTCAATTCAGAATATATTTTCAAATTTTTATTATTAGTTTCAGAACACGCAAAAATATTTTGTTCAGTGAAACCTTTTTGTATGTGTATCTGATCCTTTTGACTGTCCCTTCTGTGGTTCAATCCTAAATTTCAGTAATAATTCCTAGTCTTCAAATTTTATTTTTGTGAGTACTGTGAGTAAAATACACTTCTTCGTTGGTAAATTCATTTCTAAGTATACCTTCTTTTTTTCAGTTGAGACTTTAACTCCCCAGAAGAAAAGCCAGTCTTAATTTTCTCAGTACTTAACTTAATTTGTGATTGTGATACAAACGTGAACATAATTAGCAATTTCAGAAACAGGAGGAATTATGAAATAGAAGTTTAGTTAATTGTTGGTTTAGTACATTCATAATTATATTGTAATCTCTCTAAATTATACCATTTAAGAAAGAAATATATATGTTATTTTGTTCACTTCTTTACGAGTAAAATATATTTCTACGGTTACATAACTTTTGAGTTCTGGTTTTTAACTAGAGAATTTAAATAGAAAACTAGACGAATTTTGTATATAATTGTTTAAAATAAAAACTATTTTAACTTGAAGGCTTTCGACATTTCATTTTTTAATAACTAACAGACAAACGCACACACAAAATACTTTCTAAAATCCTTTCTTTGATAACAGCGGACTAAAAGCATGTTTTCCGATCAAGAATAATATTGAAAATTTGCTATTACCTTTGAAGTTAGACAATTGAAAGACATTGGCAGTTGGACGTTAAGCACTAATGGAAAATTAAGCTACTACTTCACTTTCTTGTCAAAACATTAATGGGTTTAATTTATAAAATACGGTGAGTTTTCCGACATTTTGACGAGTGATCTATCAAATAAAGAATCGCCTCTCTATAGGGTATTTAGGCCACTTGTGGGCCCATAGTGTCTCCTTAGAGAACTTATATATCACTCCAATACGCCAAGAAAAGACCGAGCGAAGTCTTCGGCACCCAATTCAGCTGAGAATTGCCAAACATAAGGTATAGTTTGCGAGCATAACACTCGCATTTTTCAAATAAATGACAAAGAGTTTCGTACCGAGGTAAACAGTACCTATACAGCAGTTCTACTACAGCAATAATCTTTCTTAGTTCTACTTTCGATAGTCTAAAAAAAATGTTTCATAGGATCCAATTTTTCATAGAATAGTCACAAATAATGTGGACAAAAACAGAATTATGGGAAGTAAATTGAGGTTAGCCTTCTGAATTCCCACGCTAAGTTACAAGATTCTTATCCTCAACTTCTTGAACGTAGATTTGTCTCTTCCAAAGAGCCACTTACGTCACTCTCCGGCAATGCTCCGGACGCCAATGACCTTAAAGTTGACGTGCCTTCAAAAAAAAAAAAAATAATAATAGATAAATTTGTCCCCATTATTTCTGGGTAATACATGCTCCCTTAATGCTAGTAATAATACTCGTACACATTTATAGTCATTTTTACAACTTTGAAAGCGTCGTTATTCAATTTATTAAACATGACATCTTATTGTTTCATAACAGGTGCATTCTCTCCATTGTTAACAAGTTGAAACTGAATGAATTACCTATTAAAATATTTCAGACATTTCTAATGACTCCTTAGTCAGTCCATTGTTTACTTTTATGTACGCTAAAATCTACGAATAACATTAAAATTGAAGTTGTACATAAATATGAATCTAAATATTATTGAGATTGTTTTTTAAAGATTTTATTTGAATTTATTTTTAATTTTAAGGCGCCTCAAAATCTGAGGGCATCAGTGCCTAGAGCCTCTTTCAGTGCACTAACGGCCTGTGGACAGTGTTCTCTTTTTATACCGCTATAACCGTACAGTGAGCTGTAAGAAACTCCTACAAAAATAAAATCTAAAGGGAAGCTGCTGGATTCGAACCCGGGAACACAGTTCCTGGTTACCCACTAAGCTAGCTATATATTTTTAATTTTAACCAGCACTGAGGGCCTAAACACATTATCAACAGTTATATTTTTTATTATCTATTTTTATGATTTCGCCCTAAATTTTCTGCATTGCTAGAAACATAAACAGTTTTAGTTCACTTTCGGATCGCAAATTTGGAAAATTATTTGAATGTTAATCTAAAAAAACATCCGATATATTATATTTTTGATACGAAATGTTTAGACAACAAAAATTTACTACTAAAACTAACTATCCAACTTGGCCAAATGTTGACAACAAGACAGTTGTTGCGAATGGGCACATCGTAGACCGGTTTCCTATCATCTACTGACATGACCCTTTGTCTTGGCTTTGTCCTGTCTTCACTACAAATCTCATTTTCTCATTGAGGTGGAGAAGAAACCGCCAAATGGTCGGTCTATAAGATCCTATTGTGTTGCTTTGTATTAATTTTGATACGAACAAAACAAAGCTTGCTGTATCCAATGATACAACAGTATTTGCAACTGTATTAGCTACATCTATTTTCAATGAACACGTGGCGTTATATAACACCAAAAGTTAAGCTATTATTAAGATTTGAATGAACTAATTTCTATTTGTGCGCATATTGGTGGGCTATAGTTTTATGCTTAATTTAAATTTTACAGATATTTTGTATAGAATATCCATCTCTAACAAGCTACAACAGATCTAGTTCACAACAGATTTAATACAGCCACTACACCAAGAAATCTCTTCTACAAGAAACCTTCCTTGTTATAAAGTTAAGAAGATTTACTGAGCAACGTTTTATAACAAGAATAAATACTATATTTCTATGTAGCCGAGAATAGAAATATTACGAAATTAACTACAACTCTCAAGTTGTGAATACATAATACTAACTGTGTTTGTGACACGATCAAGATTACAGACTACATTATGTATCCACATATATCCTACATATCATGAGAAAAAATCCTTTCGTACTCTCAGGAAAATAAAAAAAATAAAAGAGGCAAAATAGTTATAATAATCAGGTATATCGATCAAAGCAATTAAATTGCCACTTTCACCTGGCTACTAGTTAACTGAATAATAACCACTAATTATGCTGAATTGCTACTTTTTAGGCTTTGTTTGCTTAAGTTATGTACTTCATGAAGAGTTTATTGTTTTAACTCTCCATTTAGGCATCATTAATTATACTCAAGTAATGGCCAAGAGAGCTTTTCTTTCCAATAAAGAGCACCGAATTTTCCTTCCAACGACCATACAAATGTCATCAACAGAAGTACAATGAAGGGGAGTTACCAATATTTTTTGTAATCAAGGTAAAACTTCCGTTGCCAAAGTTATGGCTGTGTAGCAAAGTGCGAAATTCCTCTAGCTGAGCGCGTCAACAAAGGGGTTGATACACTTCCAAAATTGAATTTTTGCTTACTTTTAATAAGCGAATAAGGTGAAAAGTATTTCTACAATGGTCATGAGGTAATATAAAAACACTTCTTAAAACTTTGCGTGTATAAAAGGAACAGCGATTATATAACCAAAAGAATTAGCTAAAATTGAAACAGTTAGGGGGGCGGCATCTGCATCGATTTCTCCCAAAAATGATGATAACTTTACAGTAATATATTCTATAAATACCCTTCACGATAAACGTTATTGTCCATATTTATTGCTATAATATTATTGACAATGATTAGATGTCAATTGGCAATATTACTGACAATTAAGGGTTAATTGTAATCATTATAATAATTTAGTAGATTTTCCCCTAAAATGGACGTTCTAGATTCGCCACTGATTAAACATTGAACTTTTCCTCCATTCTATTTTTAGGTAATTCTCTCTAATACCCTAATTCCGTTTATTAACTAGGCATCTAGGTCGGAGCAAATACTCAGCTTTATTGCGATCAGTTCTACTTGATAAATAATTACAAATCGATCTACGGAATTGTAGAAAGTTAATTTCCGATATTTGAAAACGGAAAACGAAAGTGATAATCCAGCTTAGATGAGAGATTGTTAATGAACGGCGATTTAATGAGCTCATTGGATCGACGTTTCCACGAATCTCCCCTACGAGGGTCGTTTGAAAAGTCCATGCAAAAATAAAAACTACTTAATTTTTTGGGGTAAACCTTTTTTATTTTTCAACATAGTCTCCTTTTAGGCTTATACACTTCGTCCAACGCTGCTCTAGTTTGTTGATCCCTTCCGAATAATAGGATTTGTCCAAGTCTGAAAAATAGCCATTCGTTTCTGCAATCACCTCCTCGTTTGAATAAAATCTTTTTCCCGCCAGCCATTTCTTCATATTGGGGAACAAATAGTAGTCCGAGGGAGCCAAGTCTGGAGAATAGGGGGGATGTGAGACGAGTTGGAACCCTATTTCCATTAATTTTGCGACCACAACTGCTGAGGTGTGAGCTGGTGCGTTGTCGTGATGGAAAAGGATTTTTTTGTGGGCCAATCGTGGGCGTTTTTCTTGCAGCTCGGTTTTCAAACGGTCCAATAACGATGAATAATATGCACCTGTAATAGTTTTACCCTTTTCCAGATAGTCGATGAGGATTATTCCTTGCGAATCCCAAAAGACAGTTGCCATAATCTTTCCGGCCGAAAGAACGGTCTTCGCCTTTTTTTGGCGCAGATTCCCCCTTGGTAACCCATTGTTTAGATTGTTCTTTGGTCTCAGGAGTGTAGTGATGTATCCATGTTTCATCCACAGTGACGAAACGACGCTTAAAGTCCTGCAGATTCTTCTGGAACAGCTGCAAACCGTCCTTGCAACACTTCACACGATTTGAAAATCACTCGACTTCCTCGATTCAAACGAATACCAAACACAAAGAAATAGACCGATCTGGCTGAGACTTGGTGTGTGTTCTTCCAAGAGATGCTATTAACTAAACATAACCTCGATACGCGCCAGTAGTGCTATCTCTCTGACTTTGCACGGACTTTTCAAACGACCCTCGTACTAACGCAGAATGATGTTTCTAAGCTCGGTATTCGTAAAAATAGAACGCATTTGAGCAAACAGTTCTGCGATGAGTTGGAGGAAATTCTGTACATTTTCGGGAGAAACGGGATGTTTTAATTATGAAGAATATCTCTCCCAAATTAAGGACATGAAATTTTAATTTTCAAGTCAACCGCCATCACTGTGTCTCCTTCCCATCATCACTCTGCTTGTGTTTCATCTTCTTCGAGAACGATCACGCCTCACCGCCTATTTTCATTCTAATGAGAATAAGTTATGGTACTCTTAATTGTCGAAATGTTCATGCAATCGATTCCTCGACAGGATATCTAGAAAAGAGGTGTTTATATAACCAAAAAGTATTTAGAAATAAGAAACAGACGTCCTTTAAGAAAACATACCTTGAATATCTAAGTGTGGAATATACACTAAACCCGATGGTTTTATCTTTTCAAAACCAAATTGAGAAAATGGTGATTGCAAGTCATAAAAACAAAAATGACTCTTTAATGAAGAATGCACTGACGTAATGAATAAAAATGATATAATATACAATTTAGATTTTACATAATTTAGAACTATTATACCTGTAATAAAGATTTTATAACTAAATAAGTTTTAGTTGAATTAACAGTTAATGAACTATAAAACTTCTGTAATTATATGATTAATCTATAATAACAACTAGCCCAACAATGTGCTTTACTGTAAAATGTTATCACTTCTTCGTAACTTCCTTTTATTACATTTTTGTTTTTTTGTTTTGTTCAACCAAATTGGATCGACAATAATCATCGATGTAGAAATTTATATTGCATTATTAATGTTGAAACAATAAATTAACAATTGTAATCTTATATCTCTAGTAGTATTATTTTACAATATTGAATGATCATTTTCTATGATAAGGAATTATTATACAACTCAATTATATAAGTAATTCTTAATAATATTCTTCTCTTTTTCTCGCTCTCCAAAGTATTTGATTGACATGTTCAGTGGAAAAGCGACACTGGAACTGCGAGGATGTTTCCTCCATGCAAGCTCGCAGATTTGCAACACACGAACATTGTTCATCCCTTTTCGCTGCAAAATTAACCTTTATTGAATTGTGCTTTTGAAAGATAGACTAACAATTGTACTCTCAGTTAGCAACTTTGTTGGTAAATTGTCCTCCTATTAAAGATGATCTTTTACAACCGAGGTCACCTTTCACGAGTTTACATCCAGTAGATCCTAAAGACTAGCGTGCCTCCAGCATTTAATTGTTACCCTTTGTAAGGAGATCAATAAAAATAACAAATTTTTCACATTGCAATGAACTCTAGCCACAACCTTTCCAGACATCTGCTTTCTTTGGTCCAGGACCACCAGCTTCCACTCTTAGCTTTGATTGTAGTTTTGTTTCTGTCTTGTCTTGCTAGATTCAGGTCTGATCCTCTAAGATAATCATTTGGAAATATTGCTGCAGAATAAGTATTCGCATTTGTTTCCTGGTCACCCATCTTGCGCATATTATTTAATTCTTGATGCAAAACTAATTGTATTCTTTCTTCTGATATGCCTTCGGTGTCAGCCATCTAATAAAGCTTTAATCGCCGAATGAAAATGAAAGAGATGGCACCTAATTAGGTGTATTGTTCTGTATTGTTTACTGAATAAAAAATTGTATAATCTCCATGGAATAATCAATTACTATGGAACTGCAAGTTTTAATAAAAACCATTTAATTATTAATAATAATGGCTTATTAATCAAATTAATAATGAACGAAAGTGACAGAAACTTTAGAAAAAAATAAAAAACAAAAGATATATTGAGAAAATGGAAAACAGAAAGAAAAGTTCGTATACTTGCAATCTTTCTAAGTTAATTAACCTTCTTAGGATGAATTTCCAAAAAGAAAATTTTATACATGATAAAAACTATTAGACAGAACAAGTGAACTGATGACAATATACCGATAAGTACAAACAAAGCAGAAACAAAATTCCATTGGCAGCATTATGATTCATTAGATTTAATGTGGAGCATTAATTGGCCCTAGAAATCCATGGAGCATTAACTGTTTGAAACAGAAAGTCTACTCTTAGTGAACACATCCTGAACAATTTCCAAAACACTTTCTTGATCTAGATCATCACGAAAGTGATGTTCTAGATTCTTTACTAAAGATGTTCTGTATTGTTTACTGAATAAAAAATTGTATAATCTCCATGGAATAATCAATTACTATGGAGCTGCAAGTTTTAATAAAAACCATTTAATTATTAATAATAATGGCTTATTAATCAAATTAATAATGAACGAAAGTGACAGAAACTTTAGAAAAAAATAAAAAACAAAAGATATATTGAGAAAATGGAAAACAGAAAGAAAAGTTCGTATACTTGCAATCTTTCTAAATCTCCCGCACCTTTCAAACAATATACTTATATATGTGTGGGAATTATCTCACGAGTTTCGAAAAGCATATTCACCTCGTAACAGAAATCTTTTGTCTAATAATTAAGTAGGTCACAAATTTCAGCTCACAATTTTTGACAACTACATGTATACATGTGGTGTTGCTTTTACTTTCTGAATTACCACAAATATTTCCCGCTTTGCCGCAATATTGCATAAATTGCGCAGTTTTTAATTTTTGTTACTGCTATAAAGTGGAATATTACCAAATCGCGTAGTTTCCTTAAAAAATCAATTTCCTTTATAGGAAAAATAATTTAACCTGTAAGTTAGGTTGTTTAGTTAGATTTTATGTTGCTCTTTGAACTTCTAATTTTGTTTTAATTCTTCTTTTGTTCCTTCTAGTATGGGCTGAACCAAAGGTTTCCCTTAAAAATGAGCAAATCATATTCTTCAATTTTAGTTAGAGTCTGAGACGCGTAATGAAGCACTGGATAGATATGCTGCTAATTGTCTGAACATGCGTTTCTCTTGTAAGGAGACAGTTTTTCAAAAACAGGATTGAACGAAATTCGAGCTCTCCATTGTAAAAGAATTTACTGTATCACAAATGGACAAGGAGTTAATCAATCATATCATGCATTTCTCTCAATTGACGACGTTGAAGATCCAACGTCTCTGCAGCCAAGAAATAACTTGATAAACTCTCGTAGGTAAAGATGTAGAAGAAAACTTTTAGAAGCAATAACAAAACTTGAATTTATTTAGTTAGACAGCTGTAATTTTTACATTTTCATAAACAACTGTTCAAATATGTACCAACAATAATATCAGCAAACAAAAAGAATTAAAACTGCACTAATTTACAATCAGCTCTGTTTTAAGCCAACCCAAAATAGTATCTGTTGGTTGCAGCTGAATGACTTCTTTTAAATTCGCAGATATTTCATTAGATGTAATAAATTCACCCACTTTTAATACTTAACAGGAGTCATTAAAGACTATCTGGCCTGAAATACATCTTCCTTCACCAATAATATTGTCTCTTTCTGATTAATTTAAGATATTACAGAATAATGCATTCATAATTGATAAGGGCGATGGTAAATTCCTTGAAATTGGGAGTTGTTTCTTCCCTAAATTCTAATCAACGAAGTTGATTTTATCTTTCTTCATAATCTTCAAGTTTGGTTATGTTTGATTACGCTGCAGGGAATTAAAATTTTACTCGAAAAGTTTTTGAATAAATTAAATGTCTCTGCATAAAAAAGTATTCATAATTAATACTTTCTAAATCTCAGAGTCTGCTGAATAGAGAACATTTTGAAATATTATTTCTAATTTATATCTACAAATAAGGGAACTTTTTCTCTTGTTTAATGTACTATAAAAAAACAAAACGAAGATTGTAGATGCAACTCTAGATAATGTAATGTTACTAAAAACGGTAAACACAATTTGCATTCTTCTTTTATTTACTGAACATTTTACGAAACATGTCTTGCCGATTTAAGACTTGGCTATGAATAAGAAAGGACAATAGATAGGACAAAACTAAACGTGGATGTGACAAAAAAAAAGTGATGTAAATGTCGACATCTGGCGGAAGAAGGAAGACAATGAATGTGAAAATGGCTTCCAATTACGGACAGAAGGATATGAGCTGGCCCAAGCACTAATAAGTAGAACCGGATAGTGGTTGGTGCGTGTGAATGCTTTCTGGTATGTATGGTAAACTTCTAACATGATAACGGAGCCTTCAGACCTCTAGAAGCCGACTCTAGTAAAGGAATGCCTCTTCTACTCTACAGACGGCATACTAATGTTTATAGTAACCGTTAGAAGGCATGCCTGGTGTTGCGCCTCTGTGACTATATGTTTAATATAATAATATAGCAGCTAAAAATTGTATTAATGCTAATGTCCTGGTAGAAAAATATGCACTTGACAGGAGAATTATGCTAGAAACTTTGTCTGAATAAAATTGCTTTGTTCGTTTTTTACTAACATCAAAAATGATAGATAATGACATAAAATAATACATAATAATGAGTTGGAGTTGTTTTTCTGGAGCTACCACTTAGACTAATTCCAAAATGGAAAAGAATAGCAGGATAATATACCGACAAACACCTCTTGCCTTGCTTTGAGTGCTGGAAAGCTATATTGTGTTATAAAGGAAAGTAACTTCATGCTAAATCCTGCAGCAACGGGAAAATTACAGTTTGGAATTAACAAGTAAATAAGTTCATGAATCGTGTACACTTCAATTGCAATAAACTTTGAAGAAATACAGAAACATTTTTGCCCCAATCATAAGCGATTTCCCTAGAGCCTATCAAGCAAGAAAGGAAGTGCATTGCCGTGCATTTCCAGCTGAGATACTTTCTTTGCTAAACTGCTGTCAGGTTCTATCAGAATATTCGAGCGAAATATAAATTCTGAGCTAATACTTGAATTTGAAATACTGAAGTGGACAGTTTGCGGCAAAAGAGAGTCTTCTCAGAAAGAGAAGGAAAAATGAATACAAATCACACAATTAGGAATTAATAACAAAAATTGTGCATAATCAGTACTGCATGTTGACATAAAGTAGGAAAAGTATACTAGTTAGGCAAACAGAATGAGAGGAAAAGGTTCCTGGATAATGTTTAAGAATAATTCGATTGGCAGAAGGCCACGTCCAAGACTGGGTCGCAGTAGTGGCTTGATTTGGTTGAGCCGGTATTAGATAATGGAGGAGAGAAGATGCCCAGCTGGAAAAGGCCGAGGAAACAGCTTGGAAAAGAGTCAGAAGATTTCAAAACTTTTATTTTTAGGTGCAAATTCAATGTCAAAACTTAAGACATAATCACATTATTTATTGATGAAAGAAAGAGGCTGCTTCTAAAAATGAGAAGAAGGGAAAATATTTTAATGTGATATGCGGCAAAAGATTTGGAATATGCCAACAGTAGAATGTAGAGTGAAAGGAAATTTGTGGGAATATAAATAGAATTAAAAGTTAATAATATATAATTTACGAAAACAATGTGTAATGTTGCAAAATTTTATTTATAACAATGAAAAATATTAAATAAATAAAATAAAAGGTTATTTCTTGAAACATACTTAATGTATAATTTTTCAAAATTATTAAGTGAACATAAACAATGGTTTGGTAATTTCACACATCATTGCACCAATATTTACATCTAACTGCAAAAAGCGGTGATCTTGAACGCATACCATGTAGACCGCAAATCATACCAGGATTTCTGAGATTTGAAAAAAAATAATAAGCATACTCAGTACCGATATTAAAGGAAAGTAAAACACTAAATATTGCCTAGAAGGCATATTTACCAACATATCTGTGCCCATATTGTATATATATTTACTCCAGTTTGAATACATAACGTAACTCCCCTTCTTCAGGTGGCACCTAACAATGTTAGAATAATTAGACTCTCAGAAAAAGTACAGCATGCCTCTGTGACGTAATGTAGGTAACGGGAACTTTACTGAAAGCAGGGAGAGCGCTCCTTTTACTAGCCCACCCTTTTTTTTCTCTTTGTTTTGAAATAATAGTTAATAATAAATGTAGAAAAATGTCTTTGGAGAGACAGAGCCGAAATGTGCGGTAATGAGAATCACTGTAACGGTATCTTTCCTATAAAAAAACAAGAAACCAACTGACCATGAATTTCATTGTGAATTTATTCAGCAAGCAAATACCAACTTCCTATTCTTTGCTTAAGAAATTGCAGGAAGTTGAGGTCTACTTTATCAATCTCTTCACTTGCATCATCCTACTTTCCCCGCTTAAATCTTGAAAGATACTTGAGTAGTTTCACATGTATGTGTGTACATCTATAGACATACGACAGATATCTCCTCCCCACTCTGCTAAGCCCGTAGTAACCCATCTGTAGCAGACACTGATCTCCTTAACAAACAGCCTCAACTATTCAACCTGTCTGAGTCTCACCGCAGCAGGTTATGTAAGTACGCTGACCTCTTACTATATCACTAAAAAAAAAAAAAAGCAAGAACTTTCTACAATTACGTATGATGGCTAGTTTGTTGAGGATAGTTTGTTTTATCGATCAGTTACAATGTTTTTTAAAGTACATAAAACCTCTTGCGACACTCGTACAACTTGTTTTCAATCAGTTATTACAATTGTAATGAAACTTTTTTCTTCAAACAATGAACCAAACAGCTTCTTTCTAACAAAATTGCCTGTTGCGATTAATGTCTTTTAAGTCGCGAAAATAATTCATGCAAGATGGGTCGATTATTCAAGGTGTACACGGAGTAGAGGTCGAAACTTTGGGAAGTGATTCAGCAACTCAAATGCAGAGTGAATATTCTATTCATTCTGGCACGATTCTCAATAGTGTCCAAGATATTTGCATTTTTAACTATTCCGTCGATATTTTCACCATAAAAACGATCGTAACTTTTTTTTCCTTTATCCTAAAACAAATCTGCTGATTCCAAACGAAAGAGAATTCAATTTTCTTTAAATATGCTTAACCCAGAGCCTCAAAACGTTTCTTATAAACAATGAAATTTTTTCTTTAATGTCTAAAAAATTTGTTCTCGATGATTTTTGTTAAAATTTTCAACTGTATTTTTTTTCAATGAATCAAGGAGTCACCTAATTACAGAAAAAGTTGTGCATTTATTGAGCTTCAAGACCATATGGATGTTTTTTATTTTTAATAAAACCCTACCCCGAACTGGTAAATGCATAAAACTGGGAAGTTGTGTAACCGACTTGTCACTGATATCAAATTATTAATTCACTCGTATGTCAATTTTTTGAGGAAGAAGAAAAATAAAAGTAACCATTTTAGTTTTGAACAATTATTATTTAATAAAACGGAAATAAAAAATTCAGTAGCATTACAGCTGCAATAAAATACTAATAAATAACTTGCAATAACTTCAATACTAAAAATCGCGTAAGCCTGACAGCAGCGACTGTGCCTCCTTTTAAAACATTTGAAACGAAGTTCCTCAATTTATCTTTAGCTTCATTTTGATATTTAAGGATGCTGAGCAAGTGATTTTTCTTTAAACAAAGAGAAATAACAGCAGTAATAATTGCGAGTTAACAATGTTCTATTCTGGGACAAACAGTTGAGATGAAATACACCTGGACTGGATAACTTTCACCCTATATGAGACGAACGCAAGAATTGTAACGAATAACCTTCAGTTTTCAATGACAAACATTCATTTCTGCTAACTGTAATTCTATACTGACACACCACTCTATCTTCCTTTAGTGTCCCATTCACCTGGGAACTTTTTCCTTAGAATAGAACTTCTAATAAATACAACTCTAACCAGAAATTTGAAATGAGTGTATACTTTCAATTAATGTGAAGGTAATGATGACCATTTTTACTGTCAAAAATGCATTTATTCTTTTCTTTAAATTTTTGCGATTTCATGATATTCTACAGATTTATTGTAGCTACAAAAATTTGGTTCCTTGAGTTAGAAAAATCCGTTTTTAGCGAATGGTCCTGAAGGGTTTTATTTATCTCTCTCACAAACACAAACACCCTTTTTACCCAGCTATGTATGCAATTGTGGGAGCGAAGAGAATGTACCTTAAAAATTGCACTAAGCGAGTGCATAGTCTTTGTGCGAAGACCAAATCTTTTACTTCGTTCTTACACTGAACACACACAATTCTGACTCTTTAACCCTTCGCTGCATGAATTTTTATTTTTCATTCAAAAAGTTTCAGAAGATCCTTCCAACTCTCTATTTCATGGGAAAATTAGTAAAAAAGATTCTGAACATTTCAAATTGATTTTATTCATGTTTTTTTACTCGTGGCCAATCCGCTACAGACATAAATTTAATGAAAATAAATTTATTTTTTTTTTAACTTCGTACTTCTTTCTTAAGAACTTGGCTACGTGTATAAGGTAACGCTAGTAATTTATCCAAATTTTTAAATAAAATGTCATTTCCACCAACTCCTTTCTAAAGCAACATGTGACGGAGAAAAATCAAACGTGAGGACCGATAGAAAAATCACTACTGTCTCTCTACCAGTGCATTCTGTGGGCCAACCTTTGTCCTACATAAACAAAACCGTCTCTTCTAAAGGCTAAATGCATCAAGTAACCGCTAGGGTAGAGTAGTAAAGAAAAATTCAAATAAAAAAGGTATGTATAGCCATGGTGGCTGCACTAAGCAGCGAATACCTTACAGCAACTAAGCTTCTGAACTGAGCAGTAATGAGAGTGAAATGTTGCGATATTTGAGAAGTATAATGCAGTGATGATTCTCATTGGATAATAACAATAATAACTGACAATTGTTACAATCCAGACTTTATTCCGATATATTGATATAAATACCGAGCTAGCTTTATTTATGTCTTTATTATTTTCTTTTCTTTCTTTTAAGGCGCTTCAACACCTGAGGTCACTGGCGCCCGGAACTTTCTTGTTTTTGTGCACTGCCGGGGCCTCGGGACAGACAACGCTATCCATCACCAGACCTTATTAATACTTTTAATGTGATTTACGACTGCCTATTCGCAACAAGCCAATAATATATAAAGTAAAATAGCTTGAAAAAGAGAAAATACAACCCAAACCAGTGAAGGAATTCCAAGGTTGACCTTTTCTACTCTGCGATTTTCCGTGTTTGAATAAAGTTGCTCACAAACAGAGTAATATGAACAAACAACTTTTCGTATTCAGATACATCAAAAGTGATAATCCCTACAAAAATTATACATCGAAATGCGATACAATACCTTCTCTTACTATTGTAATAAAAGTAATTATAATAAATAAATCAAATAATGTAATATCATTATTTGATATTGCATTGTTAGCCCTCACTGTCTGCAGACTGTGTATCTACCTGGGAGTACAGTCCACGGGAAATAACCTCTCAAGTCAATAAACTTTACTAATTATAGTGCTGTTCATAGTTTTCCACTTGACAATCAACCAGGGCACAACATTACTACATTACTATCTATAACTCTACAATGAATTATAGTAATTTTATAAAAAAAAAACATCCATTATGTGTAGTTTATTAGAAATATTATCATGAAACAGTTAGGTCTGTCTCTAGCTAAAAGAAGTTTTGCTTCAATTATTACGGTAATCTGCTAATAAAGTGCGCTGGGTGCCTATTATAAATAAATCGAATAGTACAGGAAATAAAATATGCCTCAAGAAATCTCTGTTTTTATCTTTATGGATGGGATAACAACAATTTTATGTTTTATTATGTATTTTGTAATATTATTATGTTTTGTAAAAACTTCCGAGGAAAACAGAAAGCTTAATTTGAAAAAGCGAATTTCTAGAAATTGTTTTACATGAAAATGAAATTTTAGAAGGAATATTGGGGGAAATTTATGCCACTAAAACTGTGATATTCATACTTCTTGTTAAAGAACCGTTGATGCTTTCAGAAATCTGTAACTATTTATTTGTCCTCTAATTACTATAATGTTTCGATAGAACGCCAATCATTTTCAAATTCACGTTTATCTTTATGTAGATCTGGAATTTCTTCACTTAAAAATGCCATCTCATATTATCTCAAATTTACTGCTCTTTAATCTTTTTAATAGAATAGGTAATTTGGTTAATCACATTTTTTCCATTCTTACTTTCATTTTCGGGAAATTATGTCTTTAACATTAGCCCATGTGGTCTAATTTTTACATTATAACTACAATGTTTCTTAACAATATAAATTAATAATAGCTATTTATTGAATAAGCACCTCAATAATTGAGTCTTTCAACAATGAGAGCAATTCCAATGCGATTCGAAAGCGTAATTCATTGCAATAAAATATGAGGTTCCGCAAGATATTTTTTCATTTAAAAAAAAATTATAAAAGCCATTTGGTTTTTGGAAATGAGTAAACCTTACAACCAGATATTGTAAACATTTTTTTAATGTTCGGAACAGTACATAATTTCAATTGTATCCTGCTTTAAATCACTCATTGCCTGGATCCCCCTTAAAGACAATTGTCTGGAAAAAGTTCCAAGTAAACTTATAAGTCCTTACATGAGTAGTTATAGAGAAAAAGTTTGAATTCAGATCGATTCGTTTTCGAAAAAAAAATCGGGAAAACTCCGAAAAAACAGCCAATATTATTCATACATTCAGTCATTCAATTTTCCTCAAAGAAGTTTAGCAACTCATTTAAGCTTCATTAACATTATAGTGATTATACGGACAATTATGTTCCTCTATAATGACATTTCAGAAGTAAACCTAATCACCATCTTCTTCATCCCTCAACCATCTCCAGAAATGCCCGAAATCAAATTTTCCTTGAAGAATGTTTAAAAAAAAAAAGTTATAGAACTACTTGTGCATAACATCGTTGAAGCCATTTTATAGAAAAGCTGAAAAAGGTAGTATTTTCATCTGAAGGAATTTCATCTCAGTTATTATAAAGCTGCAAGAAGGTAGCTGACAAAATCCCAAAGTTCCAGCTTTCTGTGATTGACTGATATTTCAGCTAGAGCACGCCCATACAACTACCACTCTTTATTTACACAACGGACCACCAAAACATGTATTGCCAATGAAAAATGGCTATCGAAAACGTGACAATACTTCCTCTGATCATTCGATAATAGCAATTTTAAATAAAAATTTAAAAAATCAAAATAATAATCGGTACACGATGGGCAATATTTACATATTGCATTTTTCCAGTTCGTCTTTGTCCGTCCAACAAAATATATTAAAAGAAATATATTATTAATGTTAAAAGAACCAATTGGGATCGCCAAATTTCTGGTTTGTCCAGGAAGATAAGTGGAAGCAAAATACATTCTAACTTCCCGAACTAACCATTTGAGATTATTTTATTTGATTTGTTTGAAGCCATTGAGGCCTATATGATCTTTTACGATCTTTCACATTAAACTCTCATTGAACTTCTGAGTCATACTAAATATTATAGAAGGTCGAATAATTCGGCTGTATATAAAACGTATATACTAAAACCTCTTTGAACATTTTATGTATTGCACGAACTCTGAAAACCTTTTATTTTTAAGACGCAGCTTTTGAAAGGTCACAGCCTACTTTAAAACAATTTTACCAATATTTGCCTAAAGTAATGTAGTCGAAATTTTCATTTAAATAATTTTAGCCAAGAAGAAGCATGGGCCGCTTATAATTTTTTTTGTATTCTGAGTTTTCACGTTTTAATAATATAATTGATAAGTCCAAAAAAGGCTTTTCACAAAACGTTCCATTCGTGTATGCTAGATCAAACAATGAAAAATCGTAGTAAGGTCTAACATTATATTTCCTTTATATACCACAGTGGAACTTGTCGATAACTTAACGAAGAAAACCCGTCGACAATTTTACAAAACTCTTTGAGATTATTTTGAAAACAGCCTGAACGATTTGCTTTAAAACTGGTTGATTACATTCGTAGATCCACAAGTTTTATTTGAATAATTACTACTACATTATTACTTCAGCTGAATTCTTTAAAGTAATTTGATCAACTACTAAACTGTAGTTGTTTTAGAACGTTGGAACGTAGATGATGGAAACGTTTTTATGAGGGAATTCATTTTAATGCAGCTATAAGAGAAGTTTGAGAGCAGGGCCTCTTTCATAAATTGGCATTTCACTACATTTTACGCCATGTTATGTTGGTGAGGAATTAAATAACTTCCTAACATACAGAATTACTATTAAATCACTTGACAGATACAAGAATCTCTTGACTTCTTTTTAGCGGTCGTAAAACGTCTACTCAAATGAGGAAGGCCTTTCACTTTTGGTATGAAATTATTTTAATAATAAACTAATTTTTTAGGAGGGATTCTAGGATGTCAGCTTCTCTCAAAGTTCTAATATTATACTTAATATTACATAGTTTAAAAAAAAAAACCTTTAGAGTTGTGACACATTTCATTTTTGTAAACCTTTATTTATTGTTTTCTATAAATATTTAAACATGTCTTTTTCCATTACAGAGGCAGGTGTCTGATGATGTTGATGATTAAATAAATAATAAAAGTTACTAATAAAATAATATTACGTTTCAAAGTAATATTAAAAATACTTCTAACCTTCATTATTATTCACAAACATTTTACTCCCGTTTTAACCGTTAGCTTGGCCCGACTTAATGAACTCAATTCTGTATAAATTAGTAGGGTAAGCGAAGAGAGGGAAGAGTTAAGGAAGCTCTAGCCAAGGGGAGCAGGAGATGAAACCAAACTCCTCGCTCCTTTTCTAGGAGCCCTAATTTACAATAAAACACAAGAACAACAAAATAAGATACACAAGCACGAACGAGAAAAAAGGTACAGATGAAGTGACTAGAGTTAATTGAAAGTAACACGTGTAATAGCAATCAAGAAATGGATTCATCTGCATTCATTCTTTCTTAACTGTCTGCTTTGCTCACGGCATACTACAGATATAATTGAAAATGTTTCACAAATGAACAATTTACCATTTAACACGCCGGTTTTTAAAAATTCCAAGAAAAAAATGTTGGATGTCTGGTTTGAAAACTTACATTTGTGCAGAACTCAAATGTTGGTCAGATGAAAGAAGAAAACAATATACTGAAATGGCACTTAAAAAAAAGAAAGCTTATCTTCCACCCTTACTCACTGTTTAAATGTTTCTTCGTAGAATCTTTCTCAGAAAAGTAATTGACATCCCCGGTATTATACTTTTTGTTGAAATTATTACCATAAAGTTGGTGAACTTTAAATAATTAAGGCGGATTAGTAACTGAAAACAATGCCAGCTGTTTTCGTTACAGTCACAATGTCTTTTCCAGATAATTAATGAGGAGGTTCCCACGAAGAAAGAAATCTAAGGCAGCAATGTCTGAACGGGGAACCAATGGCGTGCCAGACCATCATGCTAGCAACAGCAGGCTTACAGGTTTTTCTAGAGTAATAAGACATTGCTTCAGGTTTTCTTCAGTTGCGGGGACCTAGCAGTAAATGACTTATAAAGAGGCTCCACTGTGGAATCTTCTGGGGTTTAAAATGAATCCTTAAGGGTTGCGGTTACTGTGGCTTAGAGTCTGAACACATGTAATTCAACATCATACTCTATTAAACAAGAACATTGGAAGAAAAAATCACGAAAATTAATGTTAAACTAACTAAAACCATCAGTTAATCAATTTTTACAGATGGTTAATTATAATTGAAGCAAAAACAAACAAAAGATCAGGAAAGTGTAAAAGCGTCACAGACTGGCAAACCCACACATTCATTCTCATTAAATAAGAAGTTAGAGAAAACTGGAAATCCTCTGAAATCAGACATTCTAAATAATTCAGAATATACGATGGAATATTTGTAGCAGCAAGGGAATATAAGTAAAAGTCATTAGGCTTGCAACAATATTATCATATTTATCTGACTTTCCTTGAAAGAAAGTTAAATATTGGTCCATTGTTTCGCACTTTTTTAGTTGGGTAATTCTTCCAGTGACCATTAAGTAGCAATGGAAAGAGGATGTTCAAAAGAAAAAAAAGAAGAAGATTTCTCTATCAATGAACTTTAAAGACTGCTGAAGATCAATCAACCGTGTACTAAACGAAAGAAAGAATTACCTTCTAGATGTAAGCTTTGAAGACCTGTCAAATGAGCAACTTAAGTTCCATTCAATGGTCTGGAAATAACGCTTCCAACAAATTGACTTGGGAGAAAAAAAAAAGGTTAAAGAAATTATTCTTGGAATGTAATAAAATTCTCTATCAGTGATTTTTCATTCAGTGATAGCTAGAGAACATCCTAGTGGTCATCGAACTGTTTAGGGCCATTCACCCATCATCTTCGGGCATAACTTTGATGTGACATCGTTGACCACAAACATGCTTCGTTCTGTTTTTGCGATAATTTGTTTGTTATTAAAGAAGAACGTTGTAAAAAAAAGAGAGTCTGCCGAAGAACCATAATGGGCGCTTGCTTGGGTATGGAATGAAGGCGTGTGATGGTTTTGTCCATTAACCAATCACACCTATTCTTTCCCAGTGGCGAGAAAAACTCTAACATACCCAAAGCCTAGGCAGGAATCCGAAAGAATAAAAATAACAGCAACTGTCCGAGTCTAAGATGAAAATTAGTCCTTGGCCTGAGCTACCTAAAAGAATCCCAAATGACCAGAAAAATAGTGAATAACCTTATGGCGAAACAGGCCAGGCTCTGCCACCGTCAAACCAAAGATCCTAAACTTAACCTTAAGGTGGATTGGGTTCTTTTTTTTCAGCTCCAAAAGAATCTGGCAAGAGCCCCATTTTGTAAAAGTTATTCCTTAAAACACAACGTCCACAGAGAGATTCTGCTAGAGACATGAAAGAGGTCTGTGAGTGATATCACTAACGATTCTGGATAAAAGACAGAGCTCGTCCAAATGGATGAACGCTCCGAGGCTGTTCTCCCCCCCCCCAAAAGCAAATAAAACTTTTGAAATAATAGAAACAAACAGACATCATTTCTTTATCAAAATTTCACTTCCCACATCCCTTGTACTTCTAATAGTCTGTCAACTGATGCTGGTGCACTTCACTTTCTCTTATAATGCACTTAGTAATGCAGAATTTCTATTCCCAGTTTTCACGCAAAAGGTGAGTTTAAAGTCCAAAATAAGGAGTTATCTGATGTTCAACAAAGACTGGCCCAAGAGAATTGTAAATTATTTGGATAAAATAATTTATCTTATCTTCATTATAACTTTAACAAAAAAGATGAACAGATGAATAATCCCACTGGCTATGGGTAAGTTCATTATTCTTAAGAAACGTGATCACAAAGCATCCATCATTACAGTTCGTGCTAAGAACTGGCTGGCCACAATGAAAACAATCAACATGCCGGTGGGGCACCTTTAGAGTGCCCCCGGCCATGCTCTTCCCATCTCACAGAGCCACAATCAAGTCATCATCATTCATAAATATATATATATATACATACAAATCATCACTGGACTAGAAATTAAAAGAAACACCATATTGTAATAATAATTACTTCAGTATAAAAAGTTTAATTAAAAAATTGATTAGATATAAGCAGATTAATTTTTGCTCGATGTTTATGCTTTAAACTTTAAAACAGAAATCTGATGTACAAACTCGACATTCTCTTACAAGACAGTAAGATGAATTTTTAACTTGTAATTAATACAGCAAGTTTAAAAAAGAAATTGTTTTAGTCATTTTAGACAAAATGACTAAAAACTTAATTTAGAAGAGCGGTACGAAAAAAACAAACATTTATTTAGTAAATAGCAATTTCGATAATCCAATTTTTGAATCAAAAATTATAGATTTACCTGAAAATTATTCCGAAAAACAGAAGAGCTTTACAATGCTTGAAAGTTGTATTACTGAAACACAACTAAATATTTTACAAATATTTCAAGTCATTGAGCATTTCCGATTGAGCCAGAGATCTGTCATGTTTAAGTCTAATCTGGTTTCACAAGTTTTTTAAAAAAAATAAATACTGATTTGAATGTCTGGATAGTTATATAATATAACTTATGACCTATTCCCCTGCACTACTTACATCATATGTTTTACTAATACTGCACGTTTGTGACTCGCACAAAAGGTAAAAGGAATGCTAAGCGTCCTTCAGAAAGAGACAAAGCAATTATGAAGGCAAAAGTAAATATACGTTATTCTAATTTCATCAGAGCCATGATTATTCTACTTGAAATGATTAATAATTTAAAGCAGTTCTCTTATTTAATACATTTATTTTATAATAGAATACACTGATAATGATAATTAACATAAGATCTTCAATTAGTTCTGGTTTACATCACTCTCCAGTACAATATATTATGTAAGATATTTCTGGGTCCCTAAAAAATATAGATATTAAGTATCAATAAGTCTATTGAAGGGAAAGCAAGCTGCAGCCCACAAAATAAAATATTAGTATTTAAAAAAAAAAAAAATAACAATGTAAAACTTTTGAATCATTACAATTCCCCAATCTGTTGACCCAAATATTTTGCTTTTCATGCATGATCTTGACACCAAAGAGATAAAATGTGTCTGGGAGATTATGTAACTAGGATGTGAGGAAAGTTGGAACGTTTTTTCTAAAGAGAAAATATTGTAAAGCAAGTTTGAATACAGTTAAACAATGGTTTGTTTTCTCGCAAACATAGCTGCTCAATGCACAAATTGAAATACGAATAAATTTTCTAATAGTTGGAACATAATGTTTTGAAGCCATTAATTTTGATAATTTCCAAATCATTCCCGATAATTGATTACTACAGGGACTTGTACGAAGTGGTACAGAGCATGATATCTCGTATTTTATCTCATAAATAAATCATTTTATAGTGTTCTGATTATATTTTAAAATGTATTAAATGTATAAAACAAAATTATACTTTGAAACTATCCTTTTGCTTTTTTTGTTTTCGTAAATTTGTATTCAAATATAATCAAGACCTTTAAAGGTGATTCTAGATTGCACACATCTACAGATATGCAGTGTACATGTCTGACATTCAAGAAAGTAGCAGTCAGGACAAAAGACTCACTTAAATTTAAAAAAAGAATCTTGTCATTGAAGCTAGGACTCAGCGATCACAGTGGTTTATCATTGTAGATCAAACTTTCTTCAGTAAAATGATTTTTTTTTTTGTTAACGGAATCTCTTAATCGGTACGTGAACTGTAAACCGAGGCAGAATATTAAGCTTGCTCTGGGTTGATATTACTCTTTCCTTTTTTTAATTAATTCATCGTTTTTGAGATATTTTTTCGCATAAGACATACATCTGTATATTCAAAATATTCCATAAAAACTTGTTTTTTTCCGTCGTATTGAACTCTTTCTCTCTCTCTCTCTCTCTCTCTTCCAATGGAATGAAGAGTATTTCCGGTGAAACTAAATTTCGAAATCTAACACGATCGCGCTACTTCTAATCATGATTAACAAAAAGCCAAGGTCTGGAATAATATAGGTTAACGAAAAAAGTCAGTGCGTTCATAATTGTAATCTTTACTCATTAGAATACTCCAATTACTTTGAATTTTATTCAGTACCATTGGATGTAGTGGAAGCTGCTGTGGCCATCTTTAGTGAACAGAAAAAAAAGAGTTATTCTGCAGCATGTTAATGTGCGACCACAAACTTCACAGAGCTTTAAAAATTAATGAGCGTTGATTTGAAATTGTTCCCTCACTCCTGTTTACAGCCCAGATCTTGTTCTTTCGGGAATGCCAATTATTTCGATCAATAATGGTTCCTCCACGCGGTGTGCGGATCGTATCTACACAGGATCAACAAAAGGTCCTCTCCTCTTTGCGTAGATTGCAATGAGGAGGAGGATTTCAAACATGTAATAATGATATGTCCACGTTATATGGTAGAAAGGAAACGAATGTTTGACGATATATACAGGTATTTAGATGCACCATTTCGCTACGAAGACATTATATTCTCCACCAACCTATGTGCTTAAGTCGATAGCAGAGCTAGCAATGAAATATGAATGTATTTAAAAGCTATAGCCGAATTAGAATGAATGGAAGAAAATGCTTAGAGAAGGATTACGTGATTTTAATTTCGGTTAAGCTATAAGGATGGCAGGAGCACAGAGTGCTGCTCCATCCATTAGCAGTAGTTTATGAAAATGGCGGTATATAGTAGAATGATGAATGTATGAAGCGAATGTGTTTGTAGGTAAGAATGGAGAGTGAGTGATATTCTAGTGATAAGCACCTAGACGATGCTGGCTGTGTGGCGGAAGCCAATGCCAAAAAAAAAATAATGGTTCCTTTTTCGTTGGGTAAAAATTCCAGGTAGTATTGAACTATCTGCCTCTGAAAAAACCCTTGAATTACTAGCACTAATCTTACTTTTTTTCTTAAATATTCATGAAAGTAAATCAGCCAAAAACGTCAAGATTTTTGAAGAAGACTTAACATAATAGTACTTAAGCTTATACCATTGGTCTTATTTTTTCATAGAATTCTCTTTAAACATGATGTCTCTCTGAGTGTCAAAATAGGGAGTTGTAGTCTACAATGTACAGTACTTTTCTATGCTCTTACAACAGCTCTGGTTACCGGAATGAAGCTAAATTGTAGATTACTAAACATGGACCAGTCACGAACTTTCCTGTAGCATGATTGAACAGTAAAAGAGCTCAAAGATTATCACTCACATTCCCAGAACCTCTTCATCTCTAAATACAAATTTCAAGATAAAAAAGGAAGGTTCATTTATTTAGGTGGTTCTCCCAACTAGAACCAGAAAAGTACTTCAAAGTAGAATCAAAACAAAAACGTGTAGCTAAATTGTGCATTGGGCTTTTAACGTTATACTTAATGTATCTTATTCAAATTTTAATCTAACTCGTTCACTGTCTTGTGAAAGAAAATTCAACTTAACTCTTGGGGAAACTGTAGCAAGAAAACAATCGCAAATGTTTCCCATAAAAGTTGGACACAAATCTGTGCAACTAAAAGACGGAATTTAAGAACCATCAACTCTTTTATTCTCAAAAAATTATTTCAAGTGAAACTTCCTTTTGCCACCGTAACGGGAAGTAATGGAAGATTTGAAGCTAAGTTATAGATGTATTCAGGATTATAATATTTAATAAATAAACACGATAGATGTATTCAGGATTATAATATTTAATAAATAAACACGAAATGAGTTCCCAGTTCATATATTATTCAATTCCAGCGCAACTTTCATGTTTAGTGTACTGTACGGTATGTTAAAATATTCAATAATATAAATGAAGTTTATAATTTCATTTTAACGCATATTTGTTCCTTTCTTTTTCTGGTATAAATAAGTTTTTAGTTAATTTGCTAAGAATATCTTCTTGGTTACTTCTGCAGGTAACCCTTTTTAAAAAGAAACATCCTTTGAACTAAATTCGAAGGAATATCAAATAATTGTTGAATTATTGCTTAATTAACCTTCTTATAATGAACTTTGTTTCACGGTTTAAACAAACTATTAGATATTAAAGTCTATAGAATCGAGTAAGTTCTGTTTTAATTAAGAGCATACAGCTTCTTGTTTTTAGTGTCAAGCTAATTTTAATAAGTACCAAGTTTTTACAAGATGAGAGATTCTTTTACTTGCAATTGTAAATCTATGAAGGATTTTATTTTACTTTTCATTTTCCCAGATTAAAACATATTGGTTAAAGCAGTTGCTTTCTTCAATCAAATTTTCTGAGTTTTTCTAAGAGTTGGGTTTCTAGTTTGGGATGCCTGCTACCTAAATTTGTCATGGAAAGATCTTGGATAGCGCTATGCTTGCATCCGTTCCGAAACTAAACGATCCCTAACTGACCCGATAATTTTGCTGAGCCCCTTGCACTAACGGCCCTTGGGTACCCTTACTTATAGAGCACGGTAGGCTCACAAAACATCTCTCTACCACATGGGAGGGTCCAGGATCAGAAGAAATGTCTCTTTTATCTTGTATAATGGCGTAGCAGCAATATGAGGTCTTGTTTACTTGGGGATAAGACGCTTCAAAACAATTAGTAGAAAAACCCCAGGTCCTTGTAAACAGGCGAGGTATTTCCTACTAGTATTTAAAAAGGTCGGCAAGATGCGCATAATTTATAAGTTAGAAAAACATGAGTAAAAAAATAAATAAATAAATATTACATTCATCACAGAGATGGCTTGTTGAATAATGTCCACAATATATTTTAATATTCGAGTATAGGATGCATTGAATTTAAATAGTTTCTTTCTCTTCAGGGTCATTGTATTTTTAATAACTCGAAACAGTTGTAAGCCCCTTCGCTTACTGCATCCAAAATAACGCCTGTAAACCTCGCATATATTAAAAGTTCTAGTGTGATAAAAATATGTCCACCCTAAAATTAAAAACGTCCTCATAATAAAGTAAGGCGTACATGTACAAATTTAAATTTAGCCACACAAAATGAACATAATTGGGGTAATCTCAAAGACAGAGATTTTTTTTATTCATAATTTTTCTAGAAGTTGTTAGAAAATGATTCATTTTCTTGGCAAAGTTTGTATATAGTAAACGTAGAATTACACCTAGTGCCAAAAGTTACTGTTACATAGATTTAAGTAATGTGTTTTTAAAAGCAAACCCAAATATTAGATACAACATATTTATTGCCATATTATTTCAAAGGGTGATTGTTTAAAGTAAATACCAGGTTTAAATAAATAAATTTGTAAAAACTAAGGTCTGATTCTAAACCGTTACAACATTTATTGTGGTGCCCACCCTTTACTTCCGGCTAGTAGATACTAAGTAGAAACAAAAGCAGCATTTTTAGTCCACAAAACTTTAATTTTTGAAAAGGATTAGAGATTGAATATTGAAGGATAAAATGAAGAATATGGTCATCCGGAAATCTCTGTAAATATTTGCTGTCAATTACAGACTTCCAAGAAAATAAGAAAAGGTGGCTAGACCACATAAGTAGATTAGATGACAGCAACCTTATTAAGGAGGTCATTCATTACAAGTCTTCAGTTTGGAGGGATGTTACCAGGCTACCGAACACCTGGTTAAAGTGAAATTCGGAACAAGCTACAAACCTAAACTTTGAAGTAAAGAAGAAGACTATTAATGAATTGAGCAAAAAGTTACTCTCGCCATTACCATATTTATCTTTCCATAACTGCCACAAAGAGATAGACACCTGTTTTTTTTTAGATTTCGGAAAATGGGATGCCTGCTATTTAAGTTTGGACCGAATTGTGGGAAGATTACGCATTCCGCACCCCCCTGGGTGGAACTTCCTATGGTAATTTCGTTCTACCGGAACCCCTGTTGGTTACCAACATAATTTAAATTTTTCTGCGATTCTTCGTTTTTGAACTCTACTTCTTCACTAACACACACATACTCGCCCAATTTTCTATAAAACACTTCCTGGGAAACTCAAAATGTTATTTTCACCAAGAAGGCAACATCAATAATTGGGCTTGTTAGCAATACTTACTGTCAGTAAAAAATTTAATTTTCTGAAAATTAAAAATACTTAATAAACAATAAGAAAATAAAGGATAAAAAAAATTAATACAAGACATGAGAAATATACCTTATTTCCGTTATTACAGTTTGCAATAATCCCACAAACTGTCTTTACTTGTATTCCAAGATGAGGTACCACATATTGTAATACACAAATTAAAACTGTGACACTGATTTTTGCTTTAAAAATTAAAAAGTTTAACGCATTTGTAAAAATACTTTTTTAGTAAATTCTAAAAAAACAAACTTTCTAGAAGTAACTGCTTGAACTTAGTAGTATCACTCAATTCTAATTTAAAAAAATAAATAAATAAAAACACAAATTAAAAATATGAAAATCAAATAAATTTTGATGTTAATATTAAAAAATATGTCCGTAATCTAATAAAATTGTGGCACATACTAAAGACGACTAAAAGACTGGCGGCCTACAACGAGGAGGTGCACTCTAGCGCAAACATGTCTCTCTGCACAAAAGAGGGGAACTAAACAATTCGCCCCACCACTACACACGGCATACTACAAGAAGAAATCTCAGGAGTGGTAGGTAATTCAAGGATATATCTTCTGTGGTTCGACCTTTATCTATCCTTACTGACCTCAACAGCACTGGCAACCAGTACAAGAAAAATGAAATAAAAATAAAACATGTCTTTTACACAATAGTTGTATCTACAACAAAAAAGATATAACAGTTAGTTCAAAAATGAAATTCTTTCTGGCCAGCGCATATTTAACGAGTGGTGAACCTTCTTTGTTGCTGCTAGACATCAGAACTTAAGGGACAAATCTATAAAGCATTCTATAGTATTCATTGCACTAAGACTAAACTGCGTCTCAAGAATAAGTTCCGCTGTTCCGTCTCTTACAAAAAAATCAAATATTAAGTCCGGAAATTAAAATCTGATATAAATCGAATAAATGGTAGTAGCAATGTTACAAATAGAATTTCGATTACAGTTTTAAACCTTCACATGGTAATTACCCAAATTAGATTGGTGTAGAGTAGACTCGGAGTGAGTTCCGCTGGCTCCAAAATCCAAAATCTGAATCCACAATCCAATCTCCAAAAAAAAGATTAAAAAAAAGACAGAATTATAATAAACTTATCAGATTTTGAAGAAAGATTATGACCAATCTGCGTTGGTATCATGATTCGTGACTCTCTCCATTTACGGGTGATTGTAAATTTTACAATATTAATGACCGTTTTATCTATTTTTGACCCCGAGAATAGTTACTTTTAAATTTTGTCGGAATTCCTGTTTCTACATAATCAATAATAACTTTTTATCTTTTATTTTCTCCACGCGGTCAATCAGCTCTTTTTAAAGGGATTAATCTATGTGCCTCAATTAATAATAATGATGATTAAAAAAGAAGACCTTCGAAGGCAAGAAAAAGCTCTATCATGATATATCATGCCTTAATTATTCAGGCGAAACTTTACTTCCATCACTTAAATTAGGTGTCCTGGACAGGAAAGAAGCTGTAATAACTTTACAATTAGCATTTTTCGAATGATAAAAAGTAGCTACACGTGAGAAAGAAAGGATCTCCTACATACTGGTCCATGAACCAGCTTCCGCTATATTTTAAAGAAATAATTCTAATTCTAAATGATAATTTTTTTTCTAACACTGAATTGTACGGGATTTACAAAACTGGTGAATTTACAAATTAGTTGGTTATGTTAATTTATTGAAGGTTATTGATTGGAAATTGAACCCATTGAAAGAGAAGTTACTGTGATCGTGCAGATTTTGGGTTTGGATCGGATATATTCCTTTTGAGATCTTCGAAATGCGAAAAGTTTTTTAGTTTTTTTTATGAACTGGTTTGTGGGCCTGTTTGGAAGTAGGTATCCATAGGCAGGAAGATTTTATAAATTACGGACGAATAGCAAGGGACTCTTGGAGACTGCTGAGCATTCTGCTCTCGTACAGAACTATATCTGACTTGGTCTCGAAGACCTAGCGGCTGTAGGAGAGCTAGCTAAGCAACCTTGGGCCCCTGGAACTTATGAAGTGGAGAGCTAGTTACTAAGAGCCAGCATGCGACAAGTAAGTACATCCTACCCACCGGCAGAAAATATTAAATATTGAACAATATAATATTTAAGAGTATGAAAGATATAGCCAGGGCCGGATGTAAATGAAAAGAAGCCTTAGGCTATTCCACTTGTGAGGCCCTTTCACCACCCATTTTTAAGTTTGTAAATTACAAGAGAGAAAATGAAATATATCACAACGGTGATACATCACTAAAAAGAATTTTTAGTGTTCACTATTTTTTAGAATAGTGTACTTTTTAATTTGCACACAATTTGAATCTAGGCCCCTCTTGATCTTGAGGCCCTAGGCTGAAGCCCAGTTAGCCTATAGGAAAATCCGGCTCTGCCTACCCTACATTGTACGTTATAGGCCGATCTATTTTGAAAAGTAAGAAGTAGAAACTACTGGAAAAAGTGGAAATCTTCTCCTTATTTCATAGGAAGGCTCCTGTTTTTGCACTTGATAGTTAATATTAAAGCCTACCCTGTATTGTAAGTAATGGGTCGATCTATTTGGACAACCAAGAAGTAAAAACTACTGAAAAAAGTCGGAACTTCTTCCTAATTACACTCGAGGGCTGCTGTTTTTTACTTGATAGTTAATATTAAGGCCTACCCTGGATTGTGCATTATGGGTAGATCTCTTTTAAGAAGTTAGAGGTAAAAACTACTGGAAAAAGTCGAAATCTTCTCCTTATTTCACAGGAAAGCTGCTCATTTTGGACCTGATAGTTAATATTAAGCCCTACCCAAGATTGTACATCATGGGTTGATCTATTTGGACAACTAAGAAGTCAAAACTACTGGAAAAAGTCAGAACTTCTACCTAATTTCACAGGAATTCTGCTGTTTTTGTACTTGATAGTTATAATTAAGGCCTACCCTGTATTGTACATTATGGGTAGATCTCTTTTAAGAAGTTAGAGGTAAAAACTACTGGAAAAAGTCGAAATCTTCTCCTTATTTCACAGGAAAGCTGCTCATTTTGGACCTGATAGTTAATATTAAGCCCTACCCAAGATTGTACATCATGGGTTGATCTATTTGGACAACTAAGAAGTCAAAACTACTGGAAAAAGTCAGAACTTCTACCTAATTTCACAGGAATTCTGCTGTTTTTGTACTTGATAGTTATAATTAAGGCCTACCCTGGATTGTGCATTATGGGTAGATCTCTTTTAAGATGTCAGAGGTAAAAACTACTGGAAAAAGTGGAAATCTTCACCTTATTTCATAAGAAAGCTGCTCTTTTTGCACCTGATAGTTAATATTAAGTGTTACCCTATATGGAACGTAATGGGTCGATCTATTTGGACAACTAAGAAGTAAAAACTACTGGAAAAAGTCGAAATCTTTTCCTTATTTCATAGGAAGGCTGCTATTTTTGCACTTGATAGTTAATATTAAGGCCTACCCAATATGGAACGTAATGGGTCGATCTATTTGGACAACTAAGAAGTAAAAATTACTGAAAAAAGTCGGAACTTCTTCCTAATTTCACAGCAAGGCTGCTGATTTTGTAATTGTTAGTTAATATTAAGGCCTACCCTGGATTTTGCATTATGAGTAGATTTTTAAGATGTCAGAGGTAAAAACTACTGGAAAAAGTCGAAATCTTTTCCATATTTCATAGGATGGCTGCAGTTTTTGCACTTGATAGTTAATAATAAGGCCGACCCTGTATTGTAAGTAATGGGTCGATCTATTTGGACAACCAAGAAGTAAAAACTACTGAAAAAAGTCGGAACTTCTTCCTAATTTCACTCGAGGGCTGCTGTTTTTTACTTGATAGTTAATATTAAGGCCTACCCTGGATTGTGCATTATGGGTAGATCTCCTTTAAGAAGTTAGAGGTAAAAACTACTGGAAAAAGTCGAAATCTTCTCCTTATTTCACAGGAAAGCTGCTCATTTTGGACCTGATAGTTAATATTAAGCCCTACCCAAGATTGTACATCATGGGTTGATCTATTTGGACAACTAAGAAGTCAAAACTACTGGAAAAAGTCAGAACTTCTACCTAATTTCACAGGAATTCTGCTGTTTTTGTACTTGATAGTTATAATTAAGGCCTACCCTGGATTGAGCATTATGGGTAGATCTCTTTTAAGATGTCAGAGGTAAAAACTACTGGAAAAAGTGGAAATCTTCACCTTATTTCATAAGAAAGCTGCCCTTTTTGCACCTGATAGTTAATATTAAGTGTTACCCTAGATTGTACATCTTGGGTCGATCTATTTGGACAACTAAGAAGTAAAAACTACTGGAAAAAGTCGAAATCTTTTCCTTATTTCATAGGAAGGCTGCTATTTTTGCACTTGATAGTTAATATTAAGGCCTACCCTATATGGAACGTAATGGGTCGATCTATTTGGACAACTAAGAAGTAAAAATTACTGAAAAAAGTCGGAACTTCTTCCTAATTTCACAGCAAGGCTGCTGATTTTGTAATTGTTAGTTAATATTAAGGCCTACCCTGGATTTTGCATTATGAGTAGATTTTTAAGATGTCAGAGGTAAAAACTACTGGAAAAAGTCGAAATCTTTTCCATATTTCATAGGATGGCTGCAGTTTTTGCACTTGATAGTTAATAATAAGGCCTACCCTGTATTGTACGTTATAGGCCGATCTATTTTGAAAAGTAAGAAGTAGAAACTACTGGAAAAAGTGGAAATCTTCTCCTTATTTCATGGGAAGGCTGCTGTTTTTGCACTTGATAGTTAATATTAAGGCCTACCCTGTATTGTAAGTAATAGGTCGATCTATTTGGACAACCAAGAAGTAAAAACTACTGAAGAAAGTCGGAACTTCTTCCTAATTTCACTCGAGAGCTGCTGTTTTTGCACTACATAGTTAATATTAAAGCCTACCCTGTATTGTATATAATGGGTCGATCTATTTGGACAACTAAGAAGTAAAAACTACTGAAAAAAGTCGGAAATTCTTCCTAATTTCACAGGAAGGCTGCTGTTTTTGCACTTGATAGTTAATATTAACGCCTACCCTGTATGGAACGTAATGGGTCGATCTATTTGGACAACTAAGAAGTAAAAATTACTGAAAAAAGTCGGAACTTCTTCGTAATTTCACAGGAAGGCTGCTGATTTTGTAATTGTTAGTTAATATTAAGGCCTAACCCTGGATTTTGCGTTATGAGTAGATCTCATTTAAGATGTCAGAGGTAAAAACTACTGGAAAAAGTCGAAATTTTTTCCATATTTCATAGGATGGCTGCAGTTTTTGCACTTGATAGTTAATAATAAGGCCTACCCTATATTGTACGTTATAGGTTGATCTATTTTGAAAAGTAAGAAGTAGAAACTACTGGAAAAAGTGGAAATCTTCTCCTTATTTCATGGGAAGGCTGCTGTTTTTGCACTTGATAGTTAATATTAAGGCCTACCCTGTATTGTACATAATGGGTCGATCTATTTGGACAACTAAGAAGTAAAAACCACTGAAAAAAGTCGGAAATTCTTCCTAATTTCACAGGAAGGCTGCTGTTTTTGCACTTGATAGTTAATATTAACGCCTACCCTGTATGGAACGTAATGGGTCGATCTATTTGGACAACTAAGAAGTAAAAATTACTGAAAAAAGTCGGAACTTCTTCCTAATTTCACAGGAATTCTGCTGTTTTTGTACTTGATAGTTAATATTAAGGCCAACCCTGGATTGTGCATTATGGGTAGATCTCTTTTAAGAAGTTAGAGGTAAAAACTACTGGAAAAAGTGGAAATCTTCTCCATATTTCATAGGAAAGCGGCTCATTTTGGACCTGATATTTAATATTAAGCCCTACCCAAGATTTTACATCATGGGTCGATCTATTTGGACAACTAAGAAGTCAAAACTACTGGAAAAAGTCAGAACTTCTACCTAATTTCACAGGAATTCTGCTGTTTTTGTACTTGATAGTTAATATTAAGGCCTACCCTGGATTGTGCATTATGGGTAGATCTCTTTTAAGATGTCAGTGGTAAAAACTACTGGAAAAAGTGGAAATCTTCACCTTATTTCATAAGAAAGCTGCTCTTTTTGCACTTGATAATTAATATTAAGTGTTACCCTAGATTGTACATCTTGGGTCGATCTATTTGGACAACTAAGAAGTAAAAACTACTGGAAAAAGTCGAAATCTTTTCCTTATTTTATGGGAAGGCTGCTGTTTTTGCACTTGATAGTTAATATTTAGGCCTACCCTGTATGGAACGTAATGGGTCGATCTATTTGGACAACTAAGAAATAAAAATTACTGAAAAATGTCGGAACTTCTTCCTAATTTCACAGGAAGGCTGCTGATTTTGTAATTGTTAGTTAATATTAAGGCCTACCCTGGATTTTACATTATGAGTAGATCTCTTTTAAGATGTCAGAGGTAAAAACTACTGGAAAAAGTCGAAATCTTTTCCATATTTCATAGGAAGGCTGCAGTTTTTGCACTTGATAGTTAATAATAAGGCCTACCCTGTATTGTACGTAATGGGTGGATATATTTGGACAACTAAGAAGTAAAAACTACTGGAAAAAGTCGAAATTTTTTCCTTATTTCATGGGAAGGCTGCTGTTTTTGCACTTGATAGTTAATATTAACGCCTACCCTGTATTGTACGTAATGGGTCGATCTATTTTGAAAAGTAAGAAGTAGTAACTACTGGAAAAAGTGGAAATCTTCTCCTTATTTCATGGGAAGGCTGCTGTTTTTGCACTTGATAGTTAATATTAAGGCCTACCCTGTATTGTCCATAATGGGTCGATCTATTTGGACAACTAAGAAGTAAAAACCACTGAAAAAAGTCGGAAATTCTTCCTAATTTCACAGGAAGGCTGCTGTTTTTGCACTTGATAATTAATATTAACGCCTACCCTGTATGGAACGTAATGGGTCGATCTATTTGGACAACTAAGAAGTAAAAATTACTGAAAAAAGTCGGAACTTCTTCCTAATTTCACAGGAATTCTGCTGTTTTTGTACTTGATAGTTAATATTAAGGCCAACCCTGGATTGTGCATTATGGGTCGATCTATTTGGACAACTAAGAAGTCAAAACTACTGGAAAAAGTCAGAACTTGTACCTAATTTTAAAGGAATTCTGCTGTTATTGTACTTGATAGTAATTATTAAGGCCTACCCTAGATTGTACATCTTTGGTCGATTTATTTGGACAACTAAGAAGTAAAAACTACTGGAAAAAGTCGAAATCTTTTCCTTATTTCATAGGAAGGCTGCTATTTTTGCACTTGATAGTTAATATTAAGGCCTACCCTATATGGAACGTAATGGGTCGATCTATTTGGACAACTAAGAAGTAAAAATTACTGAAAAAAGTCGGAACTTCTTCCTAATTTCACAGCAAGGCTGCTGTTTTTGCACTTGATAGTTAATATTAAGGCCTACCCTTTATTTTACGTAATCGGTCGATCTATTTGGACAACTAAGAAGTAAAAACTACTGGAAAAAGTCGGAACTTCTTCCTAATTTCACAGGAAGACTGCTGTTTTTGCACTACATAGTTAATATTAAGGCCTATCCTGTATGGAACGTAATGGGTCGATCTATTTGGACAACTAAGAAGTAAAAATTACTGAAAAAAGTCGGAACTTCTTCCTAATTTCGCAGGAAGGCTGCTGATTTTGTAATTGTTAGTTAATATTATGGCCTTCTCTGCATTGTGCATTATGGGTAGATCTATTTGGACAACTAAGAAGTAAAAACCACTGAAAAAAGTCGGAAATTCTTCCTAATTTCACAGGAAGGCTGCTGTTTTTGCACTTGATAGTTAATATTAACGCATACCCTGTATGGAACGTAATGGGTCGATCTATTTGGACAACTAAGAAGTAAAAATTACTGAAAAAAGTCGGAACTTCTACCTAATTTCACAGGAATTCTGCTGTTTTTGTACTTGATAGTTATAATTAAGGCCTACCCTGTATTGTACATTATGGGTAGATCTCTTTTAAGAAGTTAGAGGTAAAAACTACTGGAAAAAGTCGAAATCTTCTCCTTATTTCACAGGAAAGCTGCTCATTTTGGACCTGATAGTTAATATTAAGCCCTACCCAAGATCGTACATCATGGGTTGATCTATTTGGACAACTAAGAAGTCAAAACTACTGGAAAAAGTCAGAACTTCTACCTAATTTCACAGGAATTCTGCTGTTTTTGTACTTGATAGTTATAATTAAGGCCTACCCTGGATTGTGCATTATGGGTAGATCTCTTTTAAGATGTCAGAGGTAAAAACTACTGGAAAAAGTGGAAATCTTCACCTTATTTCATAAGAAAGCTGCTCTTTTTGCACCTGATAGTTAATATTAAGTGTTACCCTATATGGAACGTAATGGGTCGATCTATTTGGACAACTAAGAAGTAAAAACTACTGGAAAAAGTCGAAATCTTTTCCTTATTTCATAGGAAGGCTGCTATTTTTGCACTTGATAGTTAATATTAAGGCCTACCCAATATGGAACGTAATGGGTCGATCTATTTGGACAACTAAGAAGTAAAAATTACTGAAAAAAGTCGGAACTTCTTCCTAATTTCACAGCAAGGCTGCTGATTTTGTAATTGTTAGTTAATATTAAGGCCTACCCTGGATTTTGCATTATGAGTAGATTTTTAAGATGTCAGAGGTAAAAACTACTGGAAAAAGTCGAAATCTTTTCCATATTTCATAGGATGGCTGCAGTTTTTGCACTTGATAGTTAATAATAAGGCCGCCCCTGTATTGTAAGTAATGGGTCGATCTATTTGGACAACCAAGAAGTAAAAACTACTGAAAAAAGTCGGAACTTCTTCCTAATTTCACTCGAGGGCTGCTGTTTTTTACTTGATAGTTAATATTAAGGCCTACCCTGGATTGTGCATTATGGGTAGATCTCCTTTAAGAAGTTAGAGGTAAAAACTACTGGAAAAAGTCGAAATCTTCTCCTTATTTCACAGGAAAGCTGCTCATTTTGGACCTGATAGTTAATATTAAGCCCTACCCAAGATTGTACATCATGGGTTGATCTATTTGGACAACTAAGAAGTCAAAACTACTGGAAAAAGTCAGAACTTCTACCTAATTCTGCTGTTTTTGTACTTGATAGTTATAATTAAGGCCTACCCTGGATTGAGCATTATGGGTAGATCTCTTTTAAGATGTCAGAGGTAAAAACTACTGGAAAAAGTGGAAATCTTCACCTTATTTCATAAGAAAGCTGCCCTTTTTGCACCTGATAGTTAATATTAAGTGTTACCCTAGATTGTACATCTTGGGTCGATCTATTTGGACAACTAAGAAGTAAAAACTACTGGAAAAAGTCGAAATCTTTTCCTTATTTCATAGGAAGGCTGCTATTTTTGCACTTGATAGTTAATATTAAGGCCTACCCTATATGGAACGTAATGGGTCGATCTATTTGGACAACTAAGAAGTAAAAATTACTGAAAAAAGTCGGAACTTCTTCCTAATTTCACAGCAAGGCTGCTGATTTTGTAATTGTTAGTTAATATTAAGGCCTACCCTGGATTTTGCATTATGAGTAGATTTTTAAGATGTCAGAGGTAAAAACTACTGGAAAAAGTCGAAATCTTTTCCATATTTCATAGGATGGCTGCAGTTTTTGCACTTGATAGTTAATAATAAGGCCTACCCTGTATTGTACGTTATAGGCCGATCTATTTTGAAAAGTAAGAAGTAGAAACTACTGGAAAAAGTGGAAATCTTCTCCTTATTTCTTGGGAAGGCTGCTGTTTTTGCACTTGATAGTTAATATTAAGGCCTACCCTGTATTGTAAGTAATAGGTCGATCTATTTGGACAACCAAGAAGTAAAAACTACTGAAGAAAGTCGGAACTTCTTCCTAATTTCACTCGAGGGCTGCTGTTTTTGCACTACATAGTTAATATTAAAGCCTACCCTGTATTGTATATAATGGGTCGATCTATTTGGACAACTAAGAAGTAAAAACTACTGAAAAAAGTCGGAAATTCTTCCTAATTTCACAGGAAGGCTGCTGTTTTTGCACTTGATAGTTAATATTAACGCCTACCCTGTATGGAACGTAATGGGTCGATCTATTTGGACAACTAAGAAGTAAAAATTACTGAAAAAAGTCGGAACTTCTTCGTAATTTCACAGGAAGGCTGCTGATTTTGTAATTGTTAGTTAATATTAAGGCCTAACCCTGGATTTTGCGTTATGAGTAGATCTCATTTAAGATGTCAGAGGTAAAAACTACTGGAAAAAGTCGAAATTTTTTCCATATTTCATAGGATGGCTGCAGTTTTTGCACTTGATAGTTAATAATAAGGCCTACCCTATATTGTACGTTATAGGCCGATCTATTTTGAAAAGTAAGAAGTAGAAACTACTGGAAAAAGTGGAAATCTTCTCCTTATTTCATGGGAAGGCTGCTGTTTTTGCACTTGATAGTTAATATTAACGCCTACCCTGTATGGAACGTAATGGGTCGATCTATTTGGACAACTAAGAAGTAAAAATTACTGAAAAAAGTCGGAACTTCTTCCTAATTTCACAGGAATTCTGCTGTTTTTGTACTTGATAGTTAATATTAAGGCCAACCCTGGATTGTGCATTATGGGTAGATCTCTTTTAAGAAGTTAGAGGTAAAAACTACTGGAAAAAGTGGAAATCTTCTCCATATTTCATAGGAAAGCGGCTCATTTTGGACCTGATATTTAATATTAAGCCCTACCCAAGATTTTACATCATGGGTCGATCTATTTGGACAACTAAGAAGTCAAAACTACTGGAAAAAGTCAGAACTTCTACCTAATTTCACAGGAATTCTGCTGTTTTTGTACTTGATAGTTAATATAAAGGCCTACCCTGGATTGTGCATTATGGGTAGATCTCTTTTAAGATGTCAGTGGTAAAAACTACTGGAAAAAGTGGAAATCTTCACCTTATTTCATAAGAAAGCTGCTCTTTTTGCACTTGATAATTAATATTAAGTGTTACCCTAGATTGTACATCTTGGGTCGATCTATTTGGACAACTAAGAAGTAAAAACTACTGGAAAAAGTCGAAATCTTTTCCTTATTTTATGGGAAGGCTGCTGTTTTTGCACTTGATAGTTAATATTTAGGCCTACCCTGTATGGAACGTAATGGGTCGATCTATTTGGACAACTAAGAAATAAAAATTACTGAAAAATGTCGGAACTTCTTCCTAATTTCACAGGAAGGCTGCTGATTTTGTAATTGTTAGTTAATATTAAGGCCTACCCTGGATTTTACATTATGAGTAGATCTCTTTTAAGATGTCAGAGGTAAAAACTACTGGAAAAAGTCGAAATCTTTTCCATATTTCATAGGAAGGCTGCAGTTTTTGCACTTGATAGTTAATAATAAGGCCTACCCTGTATTGTACGTAATGGGTGGATATATTTGGACAACTAAGAAGTAAAAACTACTGGAAAAAGTCGAAATTTTTTCCTTATTTCATGGGAAGGCTGCTGTTTTTGCACTTGATAGTTAATATTAACGCCTACCCTGTATTGTACGTAATGGGTCGATCTATTTTGAAAAGTAAGAAGTAGTAACTACTGGAAAAAGTGGAAATCTTCTCCTTATTTCATGGGAAGGCTGCTGTTTTTGCACTTGATAGTTAATATTAAGGCCTACCCTGTATTGTACATAATGGGTCGATCTATTTGGACAACTAAGAAGTAAAAACCACTGAAAAAAGTCGGAAATTCTTCCTAATTTCACAGGAAGGCTGCTGTTTTTGCACTTGATAATTAATATTAACGCCTACCCTGTATGGAACGTAATGGGTCGATCTATTTGGACAACTAAGAAGTAAAAATTACTGAAAAAAGTCGGAACTTCTTCCTAATTTCACAGGAATTCTGCTGTTTTTGTACTTGATAGTTAATATTAAGGCCAACCCTGGATTGTGCATTATGGGTCGATCTATTTGGACAACTAAGAAGTCAAAACTACTGGAAAAAGTCAGAACTTGTACCTAATTTTAAAGGAATTCTGCTGTTTTTGTACTTGATAGTAATTATTAAGGCCTACCCTAGATTGTACATCTTTGGTCGATTTATTTGGACAACTAAGAAGTAAAAACTACTGGAAAAAGTCGAAATCTTTTCCTTATTTCATAGGAAGGCTGCTATTTTTGCACTTGATAGTTAATATTAAGGACTACCCTATATGGAACGTAATGGGTCGATCTATTTGGACAACTAAGAAGTAAAAATTACTGAAAAAAGTCGGAACTTCTTCCTAATTTCACAGCAAGGCTGCTGTTTTTGCACTTGATAGTTAATATTAAGGCCTACCCTGTATGGAACGTAATGGGTCGATCTATTTGGACAACTAAGAAGTAAAAATTACTGAAAAAAGTCGGAACTTCTTCCTAATTTCGCAGGAAGGCTGCTGATTTTGTAATTGTTAGTTAATATTATGGCCTTCTCTGCATTGTGCATTATGGGTAGATCTATTTGGACAACTAAGAAGTAAAAACCACTGAAAAAAGTCGGAAATTCTTCCTAATTTCACAGGAAGGCTGCTGTTTTTGCACTTGATAGTTAATATTAACGCATACCCTGTATGGAACGTAATGGGTCGATCTATTTGGACAACTAAGAAGTAAAAATTACTGAAAAAAGTCGGAACTTCTTCCTAATTTCACAGGAATTCTGCTGTTTTTGTACTTGATAGTTAATATTAAGGCCAACCCTGGATTGTGCATTATGGGTAGATCTCTTTTAAGAAGTTAGAGGTAAAAACTACTGGAAAAAGTGGAAATCTTCTCCATATTTCATAGGAAAGCGGCTCATTTTGGACCTGATATTTAATATTAAGCCCTACCCAAGATTTTACATCATGGGTCGATCTATTTGGACAACTAAGAAGTCAAAACTACTGGAAAAAGTCAGAACTTCTACCTAATTTCACAGGAATTCTGCTGTTTTTGTACTTGATAGTTAATATTAAGGCCTACCCTGGATTGTGCATTATGGGTAGATCTCTTTTAAGATGTCAGTGGTAAAAACTACTGGAAAAAGTGGAAATCTTCACCTTATTTCATAAGAAAGCTGCTCTTTTTGCACTTGATAATTAATATTAAGTGTTACCCTAGATTGTACATCTTGGGTCGATCTATTTGGACAACTAAGAAGTAAAAACTACTGGAAAAAGTCGAAATCTTTTCCTTATTTTATGGGAAGGCTGCTGTTTTTGCACTTGATAGTTAATATTTAGGCCTACCCTGTATGGAACGTAATGGGTCGATCTATTTGGACAACTAAGAAATAAAAATTACTGAAAAATGTCGGAACTTCTTCCTAATTTCACAGGAAGGCTGCTGATTTTGTAATTGTTAGTTAATATTAAGGCCTACCCTGGATTTTACATTATGAGTAGATCTCTTTTAAGATGTCAGAGGTAAAAACTACTGGAAAAAGTCGAAATCTTTTCCATATTTCATAGGAAGGCTGCAGTTTTTGCACTTGATAGTTAATAATAAGGCCTACCCTGTATTGTACGTAATGGGTGGATATATTTGGACAACTAAGAAGTAAAAACTACTGGAAAAAGTCGAAATTTTTTCCTTATTTCATGGGAAGGCTGCTGTTTTTGCACTTGATAGTTAATATTAACGCCTACCCTGTATTGTACGTAATGGGTCGATCTATTTTGAAAAGTAAGAAGTAGTAACTACTGGAAAAAGTGGAAATCTTCTCCTTATTTCATGGGAAGGCTGCTGTTTTTGCACTTGATAGTTAATATTAAGGCCTACCCTGTATTGTACATAATGGGTCGATCTATTTGGACAACTAAGAAGTAAAAACCACTGAAAAAAGTCGGAAATTCTTCCTAATTTCACAGGAAGGCTGCTGTTTTTGCACTTGATAGTTAATATTAACGCCTACCCTGTATGGAACGTAATGGGTCGATCTATTTGGACAACTAAGAAGTAAAAATTACTGAAAAAAGTCGGAACTTCTTCCTAATTTCACAGGAATTCTGCTGTTTTTGTACTTGATAGTTAATATTAAGGCCAACCCTGGATTGTGCATTATGGGTAGATCTCTTTTAAGAAGTTAGAGGTAAAAACTACTGGAAAAAGTGGAAATCTTCTCCATATTTCATAGGAAAGCGGCTCATTTTGGACCTGATATTTAATATTAAGCCCTACCCAAGATTTTACATCATGGGTCGATCTATTTGGACAACTAAGAAGTCAAAACTACTGGAAAAAGTCAGAACTTCTACCTAATTTCACAGGAATTCTGCTGTTTTTGTACTTGATAGTTAATATTAAGGCCTACCCTGGATTGTGCATTATGGGTAGATCTCTTTTAAGATGTCAGTGGTAAAAACTACTGGAAAAAGTGGAAATCTTCACCTTATTTCATAAGAAAGCTGCTCTTTTTGCACTTGATAATTAATATTAAGTGTTACCCTAGATTGTACATCTTGGGTCGATCTATTTGGACAACTAAGAAGTAAAAACTACTGGAAAAAGTCGAAATCTTTTCCTTATTTTATGGGAAGGCTGCTGTTTTTGCACTTGATAGTTAATATTTAGGCCTACCCTGTATGGAACGTAATGGGTCGATCTATTTGGACAACTAAGAAATAAAAATTACTGAAAAATGTCGGAACTTCTTCCTAATTTCACAGGAAGGCTGCTGATTTTGTAATTGTTAGTTAATATTAAGGCCTACCCTGGATTTTACATTATGAGTAGATCTCTTTTAAGATGTCAGAGGTAAAAACTACTGGAAAAAGTCGAAATCTTTTCCATATTTCATAGGAAGGCTGCAGTTTTTGCACTTGATAGTTAATAATAAGGCCTACCCTGTATTGTACGTAATGGGTGGATATATTTGGACAACTAAGAAGTAAAAACTACTGGAAAAAGTCGAAATTTTTTCCTTATTTCATGGGAAGGCTGCTGTTTTTGCACTTGATAGTTAATATTAACGCCTACCCTGTATTGTACGTAATGGGTCGATCTATTTTGAAAAGTAAGAAGTAGTAACTACTGGAAAAAGTGGAAATCTTCTCCTTATTTCATGGGAAGGCTGCTGTTTTTGCACTTGATAGTTAATATTAAGGCCTACCCTGTATTGTACATAATGGGTCGATCTATTTGGACAACTAAGAAGTAAAAACCACTGAAAAAAGTCGGAAATTCTTCCTAATTTCACAGGAAGGCTGCTGTTTTTGCACTTGATAATTAATATTAACGCCTACCCTGTATGGAACGTAATGGGTCGATCTATTTGGACAACTAAGAAGTAAAAATTACTGAAAAAAGTCGGAACTTCTTCCTAATTTCACAGGAATTCTGCTGTTTTTGTACTTGATAGTTAATATTAAGGCCAACCCTGGATTGTGCATTATGGGTCGATCTATTTGGACAACTAAGAAGTCAAAACTACTGGAAAAAGTCAGAACTTGTACCTAATTTTAAAGGAATTCTGCTGTTTTTGTACTTGATAGTAATTATTAAGGCCTACCCTAGATTGTACATCTTTGGTCGATTTATTTGGACAACTAAGAAGTAAAAACTACTGGAAAAAGTCGAAATCTTTTCCTTATTTCATAGGAAGGCTGCTATTTTTGCACTTGATAGTTAATATTAAGGACTACCCTATATGGAACGTAATGGGTCGATCTATTTGGACAACTAAGAAGTAAAAATTACTGAAAAAAGTCGGAACTTCTTCCTAATTTCACAGCAAGGCTGCTGTTTTTGCACTTGATAGTTAATATTAAGGCCTACCCTTTATTTTACGTAATCGGTCGATCTATTTGGACAACTAAGAAGTAAAAACTACTGGAAAAAATCGGAACTTCTTCCTAATTTCACAGGAAGACTGCTGTTTTTGCACTACATAGTTAATATTAAGGCCTACCCTGTATGGAACGTAATGGGTCGATCTATTTGGACAACTAAGAAGTAAAAATTACTGAAAAAAGTCGGAACTTCTTCCTAATTTCGCAGGAAGGCTGCTGATTTTGTAATTGTTAGTTAATATTATGGCCTTCTCTGCATTGTGCATTATGGGTAGATCTATTTGGACAACTAAGAAGTAAAAACCACTGAAAAAAGTCGGAAATTCTTCCTAATTTCACAGGAAGGCTGCTGTTTTTGCACTTGATAGTTAATATTAACGCATACCCTGTATGGAACGTAATGGGTCGATCTATTTGGACAACTAAGAAGTAAAAATTACTGAAAAAAGTCGGAACTTCTTCCTAATTTCACAGGAATTCTGCTGTTTTTGTACTTGATAGTTAATATTAAGGCCAACCCTGGATTGTGCATTATGGGTAGATCTCTTTTAAGAAGTTAGAGGTAAAAACTACTGGAAAAAGTGGAAATCTTCTCCATATTTCATAGGAAAGCGGCTCATTTTGGACCTGATATTTAATATTAAGCCCTACCCAAGATTTTACATCATGGGTCGATCTATTTGGACAACTAAGAAGTCAAAACTACTGGAAAAAGTCAGAACTTCTACCTAATTTCACAGGAATTCTGCTGTTTTTGTACTTGATAGTTAATATTAAGGCCTACCCTGGATTGTGCATTATGGGTAGATCTCTTTTAAGATGTCAGTGGTAAAAACTACTGGAAAAAGTGGAAATCTTCACCTTATTTCATAAGAAAGCTGCTCTTTTTGCACTTGATAATTAATATTAAGTGTTACCCTAGATTGTACATCTTGGGTCGATCTATTTGGACAACTAAGAAGTAAAAACTACTGGAAAAAGTCGAAATCTTTTCCTTATTTTATGGGAAGGCTGCTGTTTTTGCACTTGATAGTTAATATTTAGGCCTACCCTGTATGGAACGTAATGGGTCGATCTATTTGGACAACTAAGAAATAAAAATTACTGAAAAATGTCGGAACTTCTTCCTAATTTCACAGGAAGGCTGCTGATTTTGTAATTGTTAGTTAATATTAAGGCCTACCCTGGATTTTACATTATGAGTAGATCTCTTTTAAGATGTCAGAGGTAAAAACTACTGGAAAAAGTCGAAATCTTTTCCATATTTCATAGGAAGGCTGCAGTTTTTGCACTTGATAGTTAATAATAAGGCCTACCCTGTATTGTACGTAATGGGTGGATATATTTGGACAACTAAGAAGTAAAAACTACTGGAAAAAGTCGAAATTTTTTCCTTATTTCATGGGAAGGCTGCTGTTTTTGCACTTGATAGTTAATATTAACGCCTACCCTGTATTGTACGTAATGGGTCGATCTATTTGGACAACTAAGAAGTAAAAACCACTGAAAAAAGTCGGAAATTCTTCCTAATTTCACAGGAAGGCTGCTGTTTTTGCACTTGATAGTTAATATTAACGCCTACCCTGTATGGAACGTAATGGGTCGATCTATTTGGACAACTAAGAAGTAAAAATTACTGAAAAAAGTCGGAACTTCTTCCTAATTTCACAGGAATTCTGCTGTTTTTGTACTTGATAGTTAATATTAAGGCCAACCCTGGATTGTGCATTATGGGTAGATCTCTTTTAAGAAGTTAGAGGTAAAAACTACTGGAAAAAGTGGAAATCTTCTCCATATTTCATAGGAAAGCGGCTCATTTTGGACCTGATATTTAATATTAAGCCCTACCCAAGATTTTACATCATGGGTCGATCTATTTGGACAACTAAGAAGTCAAAACTACTGGAAAAAGTCAGAACTTCTACCTAATTTCACAGGAATTCTGCTGTTTTTGTACTTGATAGTTAATATTAAGGCCTACCCTGGATTGTGCATTATGGGTAGATCTCTTTTAAGATGTCAGTGGTAAAAACTACTGGAAAAAGTGGAAATCTTCACCTTATTTCATAAGAAAGCTGCTCTTTTTGCACTTGATAATTAATATTAAGTGTTACCCTAGATTGTACATCTTGGGTCGATCTATTTGGACAACTAAGAAGTAAAAACTACTGGAAAAAGTCGAAATCTTTTCCTTATTTTATGGGAAGGCTGCTGTTTTTGCACTTGATAGTTAATATTTAGGCCTACCCTGTATGGAACGTAATGGGTCGATCTATTTGGACAACTAAGAAATAAAAATTACTGAAAAATGTCGGAACTTCTTCCTAATTTCACAGGAAGGCTGCTGATTTTGTAATTGTTAGTTAATATTAAGGCCTACCCTGGATTTTACATTATGAGTAGATCTCTTTTAAGATGTCAGAGGTAAAAACTACTGGAAAAAGTCGAAATCTTTTCCATATTTCATAGGAAGGCTGCAGTTTTTGCACTTGATAGTTAATAATAAGGCCTACCCTGTATTGTACGTAATGGGTGGATATATTTGGACAACTAAGAAGTAAAAACTACTGGAAAAAGTCGAAATTTTTTCCTTATTTCATGGGAAGGCTGCTGTTTTTGCACTTGATAGTTAATATTAACGCCTACCCTGTATTGTACGTAATGGGTCGATCTATTTTGAAAAGTAAGAAGTAGTAACTACTGGAAAAAGTGGAAATCTTCTCCTTATTTCATGGGAAGGCTGCTGTTTTTGCACTTGATAGTTAATATTAAGGCCTACCCTGTATTGTACATAATGGGTCGATCTATTTGGACAACTAAGAAGTAAAAACCACTGAAAAAAGTCGGAAATTCTTCCTAATTTCACAGGAAGGCTGCTGTTTTTGCACTTGATAATTAATATTAACGCCTACCCTGTATGGAACGTAATGGGTCGATCTATTTGGACAACTAAGAAGTAAAAATTACTGAAAAAAGTCGGAACTTCTTCCTAATTTCACAGGAATTCTGCTGTTTTTGTACTTGATAGTTAATATTAAGGCCAACCCTGGATTGTGCATTATGGGTCGATCTATTTGGACAACTAAGAAGTCAAAACTACTGGAAAAAGTCAGAACTTGTACCTAATTTTAAAGGAATTCTGCTGTTTTTGTACTTGATAGTAATTATTAAGGCCTACCCTAGATTGTACATCTTTGGTCGATTTATTTGGACAACTAAGAAGTAAAAACTACTGGAAAAAGTCGAAATCTTTTCCTTATTTCATAGGAAGGCTGCTATTTTTGCACTTGATAGTTAATATTAAGGCCTACCCTATATGGAACGTAATGGGTCGATCTATTTGGACAACTAAGAAGTAAAAATTACTGAAAAAAGTCGGAACTTCTTCCTAATTTCACAGCAAGGCTGCTGTTTTTGCACTTGATAGTTAATATTAAGGCCTACCCTTTATTTTACGTAATCGGTCGATCTATTTGGACAACTAAGAAGTAAAAACTACTGGAAAAAGTCGGAACTTCTTCCTAATTTCACAGGAAGACTGCTGTTTTTGCACTACATAGTTAATATTAAGGCCTACCCTGTATGGAACGTAATGGGTCGATCTATTTGGACAACTAAGAAGTAAAAAATACTGAAAAAAGTCAGAACCTCTTCCTAATTTCACAGGAAGGCTGCTGTTTTTGCAGTTGATATTTAATATTAAGGCCTACCCTGTATTGTACGTAATGGTTCGATCTATTTGGATAACTACGAAGTATAAACTACTGAAAAAAATCGGAACTCCTTTCTAATTTCTTAGGATGGCTGCTGATTTTGTAAATGTTATTTAATAATAAGGCCTACCCTTGATTGTGCATTATGAGTTAGATCACTTTTAAGATGTCGAAGGTAAAAACTACTGGAAAAAGTCGAAATCTTTTCCTTATTTTATGGGAAGGCTGCTGTTTTTGCACTTGATAGTTAATATTTAGCCCTACCCTGTATGGAACGTAATGGGTCGATCTATTTGGACAACTAAGAAATAAAAATTACTGAAAAATGTCGGAACTTCTTCCTAATTTCACAGTAAGGCTGCTGATTTTGTAATTGTTAGTTAATATTAAGGCCTACCCTGGATTTTACATTATGTGTAGATCTCTTTTAAGATGTCAGAGGTAAAAACTACTGGAAAAAGTCGAAATCTTTTCCATATTTCATAGGAAGGCTGCAGTTTTTGCACTTGATAGTTAATAATAAGGCCTACCCTGTATTGTACGTAATGGGTGGATATATTTGGACAACTAAGAAGTAAAAACTACTGGAAAAAGTCGAAATTTTTTCCTTATTTCATGGGAAGGCTGCTGTTTTTGCACTTGATAGTTAATATTAAGGCCTACCCTGTATTGTACGTAATGGGTCGATCTATTTAGACAAGTAAGAAGTAAAAACTACTGGTAAAAATCGGAACTTCTTCCTAATTTCACTCGAGGGCTGCTGTTTTTGTACTTGATAGTTAATATTAAGGCCTACCCTGGATTGTGCATTATGGGCAGATCTCTTTTAAGAAGTTAGAGGTAAAAACTACTGGAAAAAGTCGAAATCTTCTTCTTATTTCACAGGAAAGCTGCTCATTTTGGACCTGACAGTTAATATTAAGCCCTACCCAAGATTGTACATCATGGGCCGATCTATTTGGACAACTAAGAAGTCAAAACTACTGGAAAAAGTCAGAACTTGTACCTAATTTCACAGGAATTCTGCTGTTTTTGTACTTGATAGTTAATATTAAGGCCTACCCTGGATTGTGCATTATGGGTAGATCTCTTTTAAGAAGTCAGAGGTAAAAACTACAGGAAAAAGTCGAAATCTTCACCTTATTTCATAAGAAAGCTGCTCTTTTTGCACTTGATAATTAATATTAAGTGTTACCCTAGATTGTACATCTTGGGTCGATCTATTTGGACAACTAAGAAGTAAAAACTACTGGAAAAAGTCGAAATCTTTTCTTTATTTTAGGGGAAGGCTGCTGTTTTTGCACTTGATAGTTAATATTTAGGCCTACCCTGTATGGAACGTAATGGGTCGATCTATTTGGACAACTAAGAAATAAAAATTACTGAAAAATGTCGGAACTTCTTCCTAATTTCACAGGAAGGCTGCTGATTTTGTAATTGTTAGTTAATATTAAGGCCTACCCTGGATTTTACATTATGAGTAGATCTCTTTTAAGATGTCAGAGGTAAAAACTACTGGAAAAAGTCGAAATCTTTTCCATATTTCATAGGAAGGCTGCAGTTTTTGCACTTGATAGTTAATAATAAGGCCTACCCTGTATTGTACGTAATGGGTGGATATATTTGGACAACTAAGAAGTAAAAACTACTGGAAAAAGTCGAAATTTTTTCCTTATTTCATGGGAAGGCTGCTGTTTTTGCACTTGATAGTTAATATTAACGCCTACCCTGTATTGTACGTAATGGGTCGATCTATTTTGAAAAGTAAGAAGTAGTAACTACTGAAAAAAATCGGAACTCTTTCTAATTTCTTAGGATGGCTGCTGATTTTGTAAATGTTATTTAATAATAAGGCCTACCCTTGATTGTGCATTATGAGTTAGATCACTTTTAAGATGTCGAAGGTAAAAACTACTGGAAAAAGTCGAAATCTTTTCCTTATTTTATGGGAAGGCTGCTGTTTTTGCACTTGATAGTTAATATTTAGCCCTCCCTGTATGGAACGTAATGGGTCGATCTATTTGGACAACTAAGAAATAAAAATTACTGAAAAATGTCGGAACTTCTTCCTAATTTCACAGTAAGGCTGCTGATTTTGTAATTGTTAGTTAATATTAAGGCCTACCCTGGATTTTACATTATGTGTAGATCTCTTTTAAGATGTCAGAGGTAAAAACTACTGGAAAAAGTCGAAATCTTTTCCATATTTCATAGGAAGGCTGCAGTTTTTGCACTTGATAGTTAATAATAAGGCCTACCCTGTATTGTACGTAATGGGTGGATATATTTGGACAACTAAGAAGTAAAAACTACCGGAAAAAGTCGAAATTTTTTCCTTATTTCATGGGAAGGCTGCTGTTTTTGCACTTGATAGTTAATATTAAGGCCTACCCTGTATTGTACGTAATGGGTCGATCTATTTAGACAAGTAAGAAGTAAAAACTACTGGTAAAAATCGGAACTTCTTCCTAATTTCACTCGAGGGCTGCTGTTTTTGTACTTGATAGTTAATATTAAGGCCTACCCTGGATTGTGCATTATGGGCAGATCTCTTTTAAGAAGTTAGAGGTAAAAACTACTGGAAAAAGTCGAAATCTTCATCTTATTTCACAGGAAAGCTGCTCATTTTGGACCTGACAGTTAATATTAAGCCCTACCCAAGATTGTACATCATGGGCCGATCTATTTGGACAACTAAGAAGTCAAAACTACTGGAAAAAGTCAGAACTTGTACCTAATTTCACAGGAATTCTGCTGTTTTTGTACTTGATAGTTAATATTAAGGCCTACCCTGGATTGTGCATTATGGGTAGATCTCTTTTAAGAAGTCAGAGGTAAAAACTACAGGAAAAAGTCGAAATCTTCACCTTATTTCATAAGAAAGCTGCTCTTTTTGCACTTGATAATTAATATTAAGTGTTACCCTAGATTGTACATCTTGGGTCGATCTATTTGGACAACTAAGAAGTAAAAACTACTGGAAAAAGTCGAAATCTTTTCTTTATTTTATGGGAAGGCTGCTGTTTTTGCACTTGATAGTTAATATTTAGGCCTACCCTGTATGGAACGTAATGGGTCGATCTATTTGGACAACTAAGAAATAAAAATTACTGAAAAATGTCGGAACTTCTTCCTAATTTCACAGGAAGGCTGCTGATTTTGTAATTGTTAGTTAATATTAAGGCCTACCCTGGATTTTACATTATGAGTAGATCTCTTTTAAGATGTCAGAGGTAAAAACTACTGGAAAAAGTCGAAATCTTTTCCATATTTCATAGGAAGGCTGCAGTTTTTGCACTTGATAGTTAATAATAAGGCCTACCCTGTATTGTACGTAATGGGTGGATATATTTGGACAACTAAGAAGTAAAAACTACTGGAAAAAGTCGAAATTTTTTCCTTATTTCATGGGAAGGCTGCTGTTTTTGCACTTGATAGTTAATATTAACGCCTACCCTGTATTGTACGTAATGGGTCGATCTATTTTGAAAAGTAAGAAGTAGTAACTACTGGAAAAAGTGGAAATCTTCTCCTTATTTCATGTGAAGGCTGCTGTTTTTGCACTTGATAGTTAATATTAAGGCCTACCCTGTATTGTACATAATGGGTCGATCTATTTGGACAACTAAGAAGTAAAAACCACTGAAAAAAGTCGGAAATTCTTCCTAATTTCACAGGAAGGCTGCTGTTTTTGCACTTGATAATTAATATTAACGCCTACCCTGTATGGAACGTAATGGGTCGATCTATTTGGACAACTAAGAAGTAAAAATTACTGAAAAAAGTCGGAACTTCTTCCTAATTTCACAGGAATTCTGCTGTTTTTGTACTTGATAGTTAATATTAAGGCCAACCCTGGATTGTGCATTATGGGTCGATCTATTTGGACAACTAAGAAGTCAAAACTACTGGAAAAAGTCAGAACTTGTACCTAATTTTAAAGGAATTCTGCTGTTTTTGTACTTGATAGTAATTATTAAGGCCTACCCTAGATTGTACATCTTTGGTCGATTTATTTGGACAACTAAGTAGTAAAAACTACTGGAAAAAGTCGAAATCTTTTCCTTATTTCATAGGAAGGCTGCTATTTTTGCACTTGATAGTTAATATTAAGGCCTACCCTATATGGAACGTAATGGGTCGATCTATTTGGACAACTAAGAAGTAAAAATTACTGAAAAAAGTCGGAACTTCTTCCTAATTTCACAGCAAGGCTGCTGTTTTTGCACTTGATAGTTAATATTAAGGCCTACCCTTTATTTTACGTAATCGGTCGATCTATTTGGACAACTAAGAAGTAAAAACTACTGGAAAAAGTCGGAACTTCTTCCTAATTTCACAGGAAGACTGCTGTTTTTGCACTACATAGTTAATATTAAGGCCTACCCTGTATGGAACGTAATGGGTCGATCTATTTGGACAACTAAGAAGTAAAAATTACTGAAAAAAGTCGGAACTTCTTCCTAATTTCGCAGGAAGGCTGCTGATTTTGTAATTGTTAGTTAATATTATGGCCTTCTCTGCATTGTGCATTATGGGTAGATCTCTTTTAAGATGTCAGAGGTAAAAACTACTGGAAAAAGTCGAAATCTTTCCCTTATATCATAGGAAGGCTGCTGTTTTTTCACTTGATAGTAAATAATAAGGCCTACCCTGTATTGTACGTAATGGGTCGATCTATTTGGACAACTAAGAAGTAAAAACTACTGAAAAAAGTCGGAACTTCTTCCTAATTTCACAGGAATTCGGCTGTTTTTGTACTTGATACTTAATATTAAGGCCTACCCTGTATTGTACATCATGGGTCGATCTATTTGGACAACAAAGAAGTAAAAACTACTCGAAAAAGTCAGAAATTTTTCCTAATTTCCCAAGAAGGCTGCTGTTTTTGCACTTGATACTTAATAATAATCCCTACCCTAGGTTTTACATCATTGGTCGATCTATTTCAACAACTGAGAAGTAAAAACTACTGGAAAAAGTCGAAATTTTTTCCTTATTTCATGGGAAGGCTGCTGTTTTTGCACTTGATAGGTAATATTAAGGCCTACCCTGTATTGTACGTAATGGGTCGATCTATTTGGACAACTAAGAAGTAAAAACTACTGAAAAAAGTCGGAACTTCTTCCTAATTTCATAGAAAGGCTGCTGTTTTTGCACTTGATACTTAATAATAATGCCTACCCTAGGTTTTACATCATTGGTCGATCTATTTCAACAACTGAGAAGTAAAAACTACTGGAAAAAGTCGAAATTTTTTCCTTATTTCATGGGAAGGCTGCTGTTTTTGCACTTGATAGTTAATATTAAGGCCTACCCTGTATTGTACGTAATGGGTCGATCTATTTGGACAACTAAGAAGTAAAAACTACTGGAAAAAGTCGGAACTTCTTCCTAATTTCATAGAAAGGCTGCTGTTTTTGCACCTGATAGTTAATATTAAGGCCAACCCTTTACTGTACATAATGGGTCGATCTATTTGGACAACTAAGAAGTAAAAAATACTGAAAAAAGTCAGAACCTCTTCCTAATTTCACAGGAAGGCTGCTGTTTTTGCAGTTGATATTTAATATTAAGGCCTACCCTGTATTATACGTAATGGTTCGATCTATTTGGATAACTACGAAGTATAAACTACTGAAAAAAATCGGAACTTCTTTCTAATTTCTTAGGATGGCTGCTGATTTTGTAAATGTTATTTAATAATAAGGCCTACCCTTGATTGTGCATTATGAGTTAGATCACTTTTAAGATGTCGAAGGTAAAAACTACTGGAAAAAGTCGAAATCTTTTCCTTATTTTATGGGAAGGCTGCTGTTTTTGCACTTGATAGTTAATATTTAGGCCTACCCTGTATGGAACGTAATGGGTCGATCTATTTGGACAACTAAGAAATAAAAATTACTGAAAAATGTCGAAATTTTTTCCTTATTTCATGGGAAGGCTGCTGTTTTTGCACTTGATAGTTAATATTAAGGCCTACCCTGTATTGTACGTAATGGGTCGATCTATTTAGACAAGTAAGAAGTAAAAACTACTGGTAAAAATCGGAACTTCTTCCTAATTTCACTCGAGGGCTGCTGTTTTTGTACTTGATAGTTAATATTAAGGCCTACCCTGGATTGTGCATTATGGGCAGATCTCTTTTAAGAAGTTAGAGGTAAAAACTACTGGAAAAAGTCGAAATCTTCTTCTTATTTCACAGGAAAGCTGCTCATTTTGGACCTGACAGTTAATATTAAGCCCTACCCAAGATTGTACATCATGGGCCGATCTATTTGGACAACTAAGAAGTCAAAACTACTGGAAAAAGTCAGAACTTGTACCTAATTTCACAGGAATTCTGCTGTTTTTGTACTTGATAGTTAATATTAAGGCCTATTCTGGATTGTGCATTATGGGTAGATCTCTTTTAAGAAGTCAGAGGTAAAAACTACAGGAAAAAGTCGAAATCTTCACCTTATTTCATAAGAAAGCTGCTCTTTTTGCACCTGATAGTTAATATTAAGTGTTACCCTAGATTGTACATCTTGGGACGATCTATTTGGACAACTAAGAAGTAAAAACTACTGGAAAAAGTCGAAATCTTTTCCTTATTTCATAGATAGGCTGCTGTTTTTGCACTTGATAGTTAATATTAAGGCCTACCCTTTATTGTACGTAATCGGTCGATCTATTTGGACAACTAAGAAGTAAAAACTACTGGAAAAAGTCGGAACTTCTTCCTAATTTCACAGGAAGACTGCTGTTTTTGCACTACATAGTTAATATTAAGGCCTACCCTGTATTGTACATAATGGGTCGATCTATTTGGACAACTAAGAAGTAAAAACCACTGGAAAAAGTCGGAAATTCTTCCTAATTTCACAGGAAGGCTGCTGTTTTTGCACTTGATAGTTAATATTAACGCCTACCCTGTATGGAACGTAATGGGTCGATCTATTTGGACAACTAAGAAGTAAAAATTACTGAAAAAAGTCGGAACTTCTTCCTAATTTCACAGGAAGGCTGCTGATTTTGTAATTGTTAGTTAATATTATGGCCTTCTCTGCATTGTGCATTATGGGTAGATCTCTTTTAAGATGTCAGAGGTAAAAACTACTGGAAAAAGTCGAAATCTTTCCCTTATATCATAGGAAGGCTGCTGTTTTTTCACTTGATAGTAAATAATAAGGCCTACCCTGTATTGTACGTAATGGGTCGATCTATTTGGACAACGAAGAAGTTAAAACTACTGAAAAAAGTCGGAACTTCTTCCTAATTTCACAGGAATTCGGCTGTTTTTGTACTTGATACTTAATATTAAGGCCTACCCTGTATTGTACATCATGGGTCGATCTATTTGGACAACAAAGAAGTAAAAACTACTCGAAAAAGTCAGAAATTTTTCCTAATTTCACAAGAAGGCTGCTGTTTTTGCACTTGATACTTAAATAATAATGCGTACCCTAGGTTTTACATCATGGGTCGATCTATTTCAACAACTGAGAAGTAAAAACTACTGGAAAAAGTCGAAATTTTTTCCTTATTTCATGGCAAGGCTGCTGTTTTTGCACTTGATAGTTAATATTAAGGCCTACCCTGTATTGTACGTAATGGTTCGATCTATTTGGACAACTAAGAAGTAAAAACTACTGGAAAAAGTCGGAACTTCTTCCTAATTTCATAGAAAGGCTGCTGTTTTTGCACCTGATAGTTAATATTAAGGCCAACCCTTTACTGTACATAATGGGTCGATCTATTTGGACAACTAAGAAGTAAAATATACTGAAAAAAGTCAGAACCTCTTCCTAATTTCACAGGAAGGCTGCTGTTTTTGCAGTTGATATTTAATATTAAGGCATACCCTGTATTGTACGTAATAGTTCGATCTATTTGGATAACTACGAAGTATAAACTACTGAAAAAAATCGGAACTTCTTTCTAATTTCTTAGGATGGCTGCTGATTTTGTAAATGTTAGTTAATAATAAGGCCTACCCTTGATTGTGCATTATGAGTTAGATCACTTTTAAGATGTCGAAGGTAAAAACTACTGGAAAAAGTCGAAATTTTTTCCTTATTTCATGGGAGGGCTGCTGTTTTTGCACATGATAATTAATATTAATGCCTACCCTGTATTGTATGTAATGGGCCGATCTATTTGGACAACTAAGAAGTAAAAACTACTGGAAAAAGTCGGAACTTCTTCCTAATTTCATAGAAAGGCTGCTGTTTTTGCACCTGATAGTTAATATTAAGGCCAACCCTTTACTGTACATAATGGGTCGATCTATATGGACAACTAAGAAGTAAAAAGTACTGAAAAAAGTCAGAACCTCTTCCTAATTTCACAGGAAGGCTGCTGTTTTTACAGTTGATATTTAATATTAAGGCCTACCATGTATAGTACGTAATGGTTCGATCTATTTGGACAACTAAGAAGTAAAAAGTACTGAATAAATTCGGAACCTCTTCCTAATTTCACAGGAAGGTTGCTGTTTTTGCAGTTGATAGTTAATATTAAGTGATACCCGAGATTGTACATCATGGGTCTATCTATTTGGACAACTAAGAAGTAAAAACTACTGAAATAAGTCAGAATTTCTTCCTAATTTCACAGAAATCCTGGTGTTTTTGCAGTTGATAGTTAATATTAAGTGTTACCCTAGATTGTACATGATGGGTCTATCTATTTGGACAACTAAGAAGTAAAAACTACTGAAATAAGTCAGAATTTCTTCCTAATTTCACAGAAGTTCTGGTGTTTTTGCACTTGATGGTTAATAATAAGGCCTACCCTAGATTGTACATCTTGGGTCGAACTATTTGGACAACTAAGAAGTAAATACTACTGGAAAAAGTCGAAATTTTTTTCTTATTTCATGGGAGGGCTGCTGTTTTTGCACATGGTAATTAATATTAAGGCCTACTCTGTATTGTATGTAATGGGCCGATCTATTTAGACAACTAAGAAGTAAAAACTGCTGGAAAAAGTCGGAACTTTTTCCTAATTTCATAGGAAGGCTCCTGTTTTTGCACCTTATAATTAATATTAAGGCCTACCTTGGATTGTGCAATATGGGTTTAATCTCTTTTAATATGTCAGAGGTAAAAACTACTGGAAAAAGTAGAAATCTTTTCCTTATTTCATAGGAAGGCTGCTCTTTTTGCACCTGATATTTAATATTAAGTATTACCCTAGATTGTACATCATGGGTCGATCTATTTGGAGAACTAAGAAGTAAAAACTACTGAAAAAAGTCAGAACTTCTTCCTAATTTCACAGAAATTCTGCTGTTTTTGTACTTGATAGTTAATATTAAATCCTACCCTGGATTGTGCATTATGGGTCGATCTCTTTTAGGAAGTCAGACGTAAAAACTACTGGAAAAAGTCGAAATCTTTTCCTTATTCCATGGGAAGTCTGCTCTTTTTGCACCTGATAATTAATCTTAAGTGTTACCCTAGATTGTACATCATGGGTCGATCTATTTGGACAACTAAAAAGTAAAAACTACTGGAATAAGTGGGATCTTCTTCCTAATCTCAGAGGAATTCTGCTGTTTTTGTACTTGATAGTTAATATTAAGGCCTACCCTGGATTGTGCATTATGGGAAGATCTCTTTTAAGAGGTAAGAGGTAAAAACTACTGGAAAAAGTCGAAATCTTCTCCTTATTTCATAAAGAGGCTGCTCTTTTTGCACCTGGTAGTGAATATTAAGTGTTACCCTAGATTGTTCATCAATGGCCGATCTATTTGGACTACTAAGAAGTAAAAACTACTGGAAAAAGTCGAAATGTTTTCCTTATTTCATAGGAAGGCTGCTGTTTTTGCACTTGATAGTTAGTATTAAGCCCTACCCTGTATTGTACGTAATGGGTCGATCTATTTGGACAACTAAGAAGTAAAAACTACTGGAAAAAGTCGGAACTTCTTCCTAATTTCACAGGCAGGCTGCTGTTTTTGCCCTTGATAGTTAATATTAAGGCCTACCCTATATTGTACATAATGGGTCGATCTATTAGGACAACTAAGAACTAATAACTACTGAAAAAAGTCGGAACTTCTTCCTAATTTCACAGGAAGGCTGCTGTTTTTGCACTTGATAGTTAATATTAAGGCCTACCCTGTATTGTATGTAATGGGTCGATCTATTTGGACAACTAAGAAGTAAAAACTACTGGAAAAAGTCTGAACTTCTTCCTAATTTCACAGGAATTCTACTGTTTTTGTACTTGCTAGTTAATAATATTAAGGCCTACCCTGGATTGGGCATTATGAGAAGATCTCTTTTAAGTAGTCAGAGGTAAAAACTACTGGAGAAAGTCGAAATCTTCTCCTTATTTCATAGGAAGGCTGCTCTTTTTGTACTTGACCGTTAATATTAAGGCCTACCCTAGATTGTGCATTATGGGACGATCTATTTCAAGAAGTCTGAGGCAATAAATACTGGAAAAAGTCGAAATCTTCTCCTAATTTCACAGGAAGGCTGTTGATTTTGTACTTGTTAGTAATATTGATGCCTACCCTAAATTGTACATCATGGGCCAAACTAATTTGCAATGTCAGAAGCAAAAACTATTACAAAAAGTCGGAATTTCTTCCTAATTTAACTGGAGGGCTGCTCTCTTTGCACCTGATAGTTAATATTATATGTTACCCAAGATTATACATAATGGGTCGATCTATTTGGACAACTAAGAAGTAAAAACTACTGGGAAAAGTCGGAACTTCTTCCTAATTTCACAGGAATTCTGCTGTTTTTGTACTTGATAGTTAATATTAAGGCGTACCCTAGATTGTTCATCATGGGTCGATCTATTTCAAGAAGTCAGAGGCAGTAAATACTGGAAAAAGTCGAAATCTTCTCCCTATTTCACAGGAAGGCTGTTGATTTTGTACTTGATACTTTATATTAAGGCCTACCCTGGATTGTACATTATGGGTAGATCTCTTTTAAGAAGTCGGAGGTAAAAACTACTGGAAAAAGTCGAAATTTTCTCTTTTTTTCATAGGATGGCTGCTCTTTTTGCACTTGATAGTTAATATTATGTGTTACCCTAGATTGTACATCATGGTTCGATCTATTTGCAAAACTAAGAAGTAAAAAGTGCTGAAAAAAGTCGGAACCTCTTCCTAATTTCACAGGAAGGCTGCTGTTTTTGCAGTTGATAGTTAATATTAAGGCCTACTCTACATTGTACATCATGGGTCGATCTATTTCAAGAAGTCAGAGGCAGTAAATACTGGAAAAAGTCGAAATCTTCTCCCTATTTCACAGGAAGGCTGTTGATTTTGTACTTGATACTTTATATTAAGGCCTACCCTGGATTGTACATTATGGGTAGATCTCTTTTAAGAAGTCGGTGGTAAAAACTACTGGAAAAAGTCGAAATGTTCTCTTTTTTTCATAGGATGGCTGCTCTTTTTGCACTTGATAGTTAATATTATGTGTTACCCTAGATTGTACATCATGGGTCGATCTATTTGCAAAACTAAGAAGTAAAAAGTACTGAAAAAAGTCGGTACCTCTTCCTAATTTCACAGGAAGGCTGCTGTTTTTGCAGTTGATAGTTAATATTAAGGCCTACTCTACATTGTACATCATGGGTCGATCTATTTCAAGAAGTCAGAGGCAGTAAATACTGGAAAAAGTCGAAATCTTCTCCCTATTTCACAGGAAGGCTGTTGATTTTGTACTTGATAGTTTATATTAAGGCCTCCCTGGATTGTACATTATGGGTAGATCTCTTTTAAGAAGTCGGAGGTAAAAACTACTGGAAAAAGTCGAAATTTTCTCTTTTTTTCATAGGATGGCTGCTATTTTTGCACTTGATAGTTAATATTATGTGTTACTCTAGATTGTACATCATGGGTTGATCTATTTGGACAACTAAGAAGTAAAAACTACTGGAAAAAGTGGAGCGGTTCTCCTATTTTCTCAGGTAGTCTTCTTTTTTTGTACTTGACAGTTAATATTAAGGCCTACTCTAGATTGTGCATCATTGGTCGATTTATTTTGAGAAGTAAAATCTACTGGAAAAAGTGGGAATTTTCTCCTTATTTGATAGGAAGGCTGCTGTTTTTGCACTTGATAGTTAATATTAAGGCCTACCCATCAGGGCCGGATTTAGATTAAAAGAAAAAAAAACTGTCGAAAACGTTGAATAATCTTTTGATCCGTCAACCCGATAGTTAATCTCATCTAATCCAGGCAATTACGTTTTAGATGAGCCCAAAGGTACTGAAAACCTGCAATATTACTTGGCTAAAGACTTCCCTTTCCGGCAAGGCCGGAATTAATTTCTTTTTTTTTATATAACTTCTTCTAAACAGACCGGGTTTAATTATTTTTGGCGTCTCAGATCCTCTGCAGAAGAGGTCTGTGTAACCGAGGTCAAAAGCTCTTGGCTATAGTTTGACTTTCTGACCAGCTATAAATTTTAATTTTGTGTAAACCATGAATCTAAAAACAATTACTTTATGCTTTAATGTGGTCCTAGGTGCGGTACTGCTGTTCAAACCAAATAAATTAAAATTATTTTAAGCATAATGCAAATTCTATTTGACATCTGGTATGTTTGATATCATAGGGGTGTCTCTAAACAGACTAGAATGTAAGTAGTTAGGAGTCCAGGTGCAAATAATGCACCAGCTTCCTTCTTATATGGTGTACTTCTTTATTATCGTCAATTTTTTCTGAGCAGGAATTGAAATGAATGAACATGAAACATGAAACTCTCTCTTTAATTCAGATGAACTTTAGAGATAAGAAATTACAATTCTGATAAATCTAGCTTCATTGTTGGAAGGATTAATTCAGTGCTGCCTTCAAGCGGTTTAAATTACAATTTCCATTGCACTCCCCACTTGAGACCAAAATTATTTATTTTCTGAAAATTCTCTTACTTTTTTTGGCAACATTCTTTCTTTACCACATTGTTCCTCGAAATCAAATTTTCCTCATTCATTTCATTACCTACTAATTTTTACAGATATTTACAAACTTACTAGTTTTAATCACCACTTATTATTCTATCTCTTATTCTTTCAATCTCTACTTCTTATTCTTTCTTCGGTGTTTTCTTTATATCTGAGGATAAAAGTATAAATAAAAGACAATTGATCTTCTTATCATTTATTACATTTTTCTTTAAAATAAAAACACACACACAAAATACTAATTGCCACGTTTAAATAACACTTATTTTGTTAACTTCAAACAATGCTTTGGTCTGATTTGTTACATCTGTAAAGTAAATCAGTTTAAATAAGTAAGTTAGTAAGTATTTTCACTTTACATTACGTATGATTATTCTTTTAAATGGACTCCAATATTGTGTATCCAATATTAACTGCTTCAAGTATAATATTTTGTATTTTGTTTTTAATTAATAAAAAGTTTAAAGAGCGCAAGGGGTAGCAGGTACTTGCGAATAAATGAAGATGTAATACGTTTGATCAAATTAAGCAGTTTTGCCTAAAAATTTATTGACGTCTCAAGCTATCAGTAAAATTATGTTACATTATGTTTCTCTTAAAAATAAAAATAAAAATACATAGTATTGAATAAATGAATGATGAAATTGATGTTTGCACGTAAAACTTTTGGTAAAACTAACTTGTATAATTAAAACTAAATTTTAAGAAACTATTGTAATTTAATTTAGCCAAATCTGAAATAAATAGCCTTATAAAAAATGTTTTGTATGAAAAACACAGAATGCTTAAAAAATGTGAACACAATATGTAATAATATGCAAATTTATATTCTTAATACACCAAATATTTCTGGCTATTAGGTCTACAAAACCAGGCAAATAACTTGCTTATAATAGCTTTTCAATTTCTTTCATAGATTAAATGTCCACGACTCCCTCCTAACTATGTATCTGATTTTTTTTTTTTTTTAATCTGGCTAATGGATGACGAAGCTGTCAGTTGACAGCCTCTGAAGCACATGCTATTCACAATTGTTCATGTTAGAAATAAACACACCTCATATCTACATCAGCCCTTTCTAGCTATGCCTTAGTACCCGGTTATGGTATAATAATTGATAATAAACTGCAGATGTTTAAATTGAAAGTGGTAGTCTGATGAGATCAGAAGAAATCGGGACCTTTCTCGACCCTGCCGATGAAAATCGGGTCATCGATTACTTTTTTATGCATTTGAAGCCTGCTGCTGTTTTCTAGCCCAGTTTTGGAGGGTTTAAACAGCGCAACAGCATGATAAAACTTAATTGGTCATCAATAACCACCCGTACCCCAAATTAGATGTCGCAAGCCAAAGCACATACTTAAATATTTTTAAAAAGTGCAGGACTCAAACTGGGGATCTCTTGCTCTAATAACCGCAGCACTAATCCGCCCAACCCTACACTTCAAGTACCAAGTACATCAGTACTATTCTAGTAGTACCTCTACAATGATAATATAAAACTAATTTGTATAATTGGAACTGATCATAAGAAAGTTGACAAATCAGGTTTCTAGATTTCAAAACTGCTATGTACACATTTTCATACATACATTACCATGAACCATATTTTGGTATCGAAAAATTCGAACTTCAAATGAAAAGGGGTCATAAAATTTAATTACAATCCAATTAGAGAAATTCTCAGTCACAACAGAGTAAATACGGTCGCTAGAATTGTGCAGCATAAAACATCCAGTATTATCTAGAAAGACAGAACTGAGTGAATCAATAGAAAATATTTCTCTTTTATTCATTAAGAAACCATTACTGATTGCTTAAATCTGAACGGTAATGAATTTTCATCCACCTACAGATATCGGCACTTAATTTGCAAATTATATTACACGCTAATTTTCCAGACCACCTATCATTTAAGTGATTTTTTTTTTCATTTCTGTGGATTATTTCTATTTTTCAGGAAGATGGGACGTTGCCCTCGGACAAACACGTACGGGCTACTTTAAATACATCTTTAGGTAAGTACTTTCGCAAATAACAGACTACCACATTTTTATCTAAAGCAAGTCTCTTCATTATTATAATTTAATTATGCGAAATTACCAATAAATTCTTCGTTTTCCAATAATTAAAATAATTCTCTTTGCCTTGGAAACATTAAAATGTAACAAATAATAAAGACTTAGATGTTGAAATTGATACTTCGACTAATTGAATTTATAAATTCGATTTGAAACATTTTAATCCCAGGCTGATCACAAGTCGGAAGCAGTATTTTTATTATTATTTTAACAGTATGCCATTTAAAGGAAACATCGCTGCAAGGAAACCGTGTTAGTAAGGCTGAGGGCTGCTAGTTTATATGCAGCATTTAATCTGCCGTAAAGAAAAGGGTACCTAACATTAGTAATTTATTACATTATGAACGCCTATCTCAACTTATGAATCTGTTTAAACAATGAAAAAAGTTAACTGAAGCGTCTAAATAATTGTATAATAATAAGGTATTGAAATTAATCTTTCATTACTGACCGACTACTTATCTTTAGTGTTCCAGGCTTACTGGTTGTTGACTCATCGTTACACATAATGACGTAACCAACTAGTCCGGCAGTTTGTTTTCAATTTTTGTTTTATTTAACAGAATTTCAAACCATAATTTATAATTGGAAAATACATTAATTTACACTACATTATCCCAGTTTATTTTATTAACTCAAGGACGAAGTTTAATTGTCGATGTTTTTACCCAGTTCATATTATCAATTCTAAGTATTTAACAAATATGTAACTCAAAACTTCTGGGGCTAGATATCTAAATATAGAAATGTCTGTTTTAACAAAATAGTAACAATCGGAATGAAAGAAATTTGAACTCGATTAAATTATTTCAATATTAAAAATTTCCCCACAAGAAAAAAAAAAATTGTCATGTTTAAACGGTTTTGTATTGCAGACACAAGAGCGCAGGAAATTGGAAATGGTCAAATAGAACTGGAAATTTAAAAAATAAAAAAAACTTGCTACAAAAGTATTTTATTTACTGTCAAGGCATTTTATAATTAAGTTTAACATTAAAATTAACATCATGTAACAGTATACCATTAACCTAAACTAATGCCAATTAAGAAACATTCTTAATTCTAAATAAAAATATGCTAAACAATATTGTTTTGAGCAGTCCTCAAATATTTTTTGTTAAATTTCCTTTAAAATTATTTTCTGATAATATTTTTTCCCTTACTGTTTACAACACAACTCTTTAATTAGAGTTAAAAAAAATTAATTCTCGAAAAAATGAGAAGTGCAAATAAGTCCGCCATATGAGACATACAAACTCTGAGTTAAAAAAAACACTTTTGAACACTTTGGCTTGAAGTAAACAAGTCCCCCAACACCTACCTTTGCTTGTCTCTGGCGATAAATTTTTGTACATCTTTTGTGCTTCTTTTAAATTAAAAAAAAAATCTTATACTGGTTTTTGCGACCCCTTCTTTCCAATGAGCGACTTGTGAATGTGAGGAATTACACCTAAAAAAAGTAAACAAATAACGTAACAAGAACGTTCCATTTAATAAGTACATCAACTAAGAGAACATATATTTCATCATCCAACTTACCGCCGCCAGCAATTGTCGCCTTAATAAGGCTGTCTAATTCCTCATCTCCTCTGATGGCAAGCTGTAAATGTCGAGGTGTAATACGCTTCACTTTAAGATCTTTTGAAGCATTACCGGCCAATTCCAATACCTATCGAAACGAGAATTATTAATTAACGAAATGAACATGATTGATTAAGTCAAATTAATCAATTATAGTGAAAATATTATACACGAAGTTTTTCCCAAAACATTTTGTCACTTTACTTCCAAATAAAAAGATATTAAAAAATTTTAATTGTTAAAAAAATTCAAAAATATTCCGTGAAATAGGAAACCAATTTTTAAAATATTCTTTGATAAATATGGGTGCAAAATGTTTAAATAAAATAATTCAGAAGAGCTTTTAATTATTCAATAGCAATAAAACACAAATATTATTAAAGTTAATCTACAATACAACAATTTCTTCAATGTACTAACCCAGCAAGCCAGCACATGCATACAATTGAAAAGGTTTTTAACATACCTCTGCAGTTAAATATTCTAAAATTGCCGCACTGTAAACTGCGGCTGTAGCTCCAACTCTTCCATGGCTAGTCGTCCTATTTTTCAAATGTCTATGAATTCTTCCAACGGGAAACTGTAAACAAAAACAACTCGGGCAATAAATATATTTTCTGATTATTTATTTTACCGTTAAAGACTAAAATTTAGTAGAAAGCACAATTATAAAAGTAAAAATATGTATAATCAAGTAGTTTAATACGAAAATCATGAAGTATCAATTAAAAAAATGCACAAATCAATTGAAATCATACTTGTAATCCCGCTCGAGCTGAGCGTGATACCGCTTTGGCCTTCGCTTTCCCTGAATCTTTACCAGCCTTTCCACCAGCCTATAAAATCGACGAAAAATCATATTTAAAATAGTGATAATCACTTCAAACTTTGCCAGGTGATAGAATGAATGTTGAGGAATATGATGATATAAAAATTTTAATTAAAACACGCGAATATACCAGGAAAACTTTAGGAAACTTACCATCGTTATACGACTCGTTCTGTAATGACTAACACAAGGAACGCTATGGCGGCGAACGCCTGTTTAACCCGCCAAAGTGGAACTGTCGGCCAAGCAGTCATGTGACTTAAACCAGCCAATCAGCTTACAGTATTTCAAACCTAGGCTGCTCCCTATCGATCAGTTCTGCACTATCTACCGTTATGCTTCCCCTTCCCTTTCTTAATATTAGATAAATTATTTAAAAGTGATTATGTGTTAAAAAATTATATATAAATATTTTTTTCATAAATAATAATGTTTTAGTGCATAATTTTATTTTAACGCACTATATGAAGAGAAACTTCATTATAAAGTTCAACTACTTAATTGAATAACTCTAATACTCCACAATTTTGAAGTAAAACGCTTAGCACAACGGTTAGTGACGTACCTAATCGTAAGAAATGTATTTTGTAATGTAAATTTTGTAATAGTAAGTTTCATAGTTTTTACTTAATTTTCCTAGCAATTACGATCATATTTCGTAAAAATTTTATACTTAGTTCTCCTATTCAGGGAAGCCACAAAGATAGATATTCAATAAGAAGCCGTACAGATTCTCAAAGATATTAAATGCTTTCTGTTTAGGAAGTTTAAGATTTTTTTTTTATTATTAAACGAGATAAATATGAAGTGTCATAGATATTTAAATAAATAAATTTAAAAAAAAAAAATTAATTCCTATTTATTAAAATTATGTTTGAAAGGAGTTTCATTCCTAACACGAAAACTCCAAATATCAAAACACGTACTCAAATTAATAAACTAATATGTTTTAAAACGTGTAAAGTTAACGAGTTGCCATGTTATTAAATGCGTCAACATTTATGTGCGTTCGTTGGCTTACTTCTTTTGCTTAAAAGTATTTTCCTTTTATTTTTCCATGAATATAATAGTCATTTTATTATTTTTATTTAATTTTTTGGTCTCATACTTCCTATATACCTTCAAAAAGTAACTAAAACACGTTTTTTAAAACAAACGAACTGCTCGATGAGGAGAAAATTTCAAAATAGGGTCTGGATATTATTATACATTGTTATTGCTTAACTTATAAGTTTATTTCGGCAATAGATCCACTAATTTGGTTTCCTATATCCAGAGCTCCTTAAACATTGACTTCTTTCTGAAATTTAGTGCAGGGGACAATACTAAAATGTAGGGCCTCAGAATGAAATATTTAACTTTTGTACTTATTGAAAGGATTTTATAAATTAAAAATATTTGATTTCGTTAATTAAAACATTGTTGATTATATGTATAAAAATATTAGCTCAAATAAAAAATTATTCAACAGGTAGTGCTGGAATAAATGAACACACGCACCCATACAAATAGTACCTTTTATAAATACGTTTCACAATTTTTAAAATTGATTTACTTTCTTATTCTTCACAAAAACACTCAAACTCATTTAAGATAGTAAGTTTATATCAATTTTAACTTTGTACAGTTCTATATTATGCTTTTATATCAATTTTATACTTAAAATAAGAAATTAAAAATTATTCTCAACATCTTTTTAACCCTGTTATTTTGCAGTACGCTCTATAGTTTTAGATTCTAAAAGCCAATTAGTAAAAATGAACAGTACTTCAATGTCAATTCTCCTTTCCAAATAACAGATGTTTGCAAGGTAACATAGCATACAAAAACACTGTTGTTTACAAATGGGTTCTAGAGACCCATTCCAGATATAAAAGTTTTATATTTCAAAGTAGATATGATTTCTAATTATATTCTATATCTCCTTTCTATTCCGGACAATTATTAATTGGCAATAATTAACTAGCTTATCAAAAATATTATCTAAAATCACTATCGTTAACGTTTTTAAGCTTGGGGCTAGAGCTGTTTTCCTGCTTGCTTGCGACGTTGTCTTGCTGAAATTAGTTACTTTTTCATCTAATTAAATTTATATGTGCATTCAGATTCTCAAAGTTTTAATCATTTTATGTTTAAAAACGAAGACTTTAGAGATAGAAACACAACACCCTTATGTAAGTGTTCTCACAAAAGTACAAAAATGTATTTTTTTTCCAAGTAAGTTAGCTTCTTATTTTAGACTGATCTGAGATACTCAAAAAAAAAAGAAAAACAATGGGGAAAACTGAATTATGAGAGTAAAAATTCAATAATAAGAAAGTGGGTGGGATATCAACATTCATATGATGTGAATAAGGATCTTGTAGAAAAAAATAGAACAAGCGCGGATTGTAAAATCAGATTCTAAAATTTTCCAAGCAAAATTTAAATAAATATTTTCTTTGACATCTAAAAATTTGTTAAGGCTATTAAACTTTTATTTGATAAAAAAGGATAGGTTTCAAGTTTGGTTAAAATAAGTAGAAAGTTGTGTTTATTGCATCATATTATTTATTGACAAGCAAATACAGTAAAAACGTTCTGCATAAATAACCAAAATACTCAAGATATATTTTTTTCTATGATTAAAAACAATTTTAACAATGTTAAAACCAAATTTGAATGAAATACATACTTAATAAACTTATGTATAATATAAAAGTATAATGAATAAAAATATTATTTTCAGAAAAAAGAAAGAATGCAAACAAGAAGAATGCATGTGTATGTATATCTAAATTATTTAAATATTAAATTTTATTTATTGTACATAAATGTATAACATTTTCCAAGTTCCAAGCAGTATATTTTACTTTTTTTCAATGTATATTTAGTTTTATAGTTTAATCTCTTCTTAAATAATAATTTTAAAATCAAAGACAAGTTAGAGGAGAAATAATTGAAAAAATATTTTAGGCACTCTGCTGTGTATGCGTTTCTTTTTTTTGATCTATTTCAATTTTTCAATTCACAAAGCTTAAATCAATAACATAACTTATACTCAATGATATTTCAAAAAAGGCTTTTTTCTTTACATTATTGGATTTGGATATACATTCAATAAGAAATTTTTGATTTTGGTTTAGTTTTTAAAAAACACGTTTATATTCCATCTCTAGTAAAGGCTTGATTTAAAAAAAAAAAATACTGTAACTTATTTAACAAAAGCGAAAGTTTCGTGTTGGTTAATTCAACTGGTGTTGGATAATTTCCATTTTATAAATGTGAGCCTTACATACATGAAATTTAAGAACTGCTATTTAATTTAACAATGTAAAATTTCTTACGTATAAAGAATTCCTTAAAATAAAACAAAATTAACTGTGTTCATCTGAACCAGAAGATGATGTTCTATGTTTAAGATGCTCTGTATTTTGAGAAGCAATGTTCTCCATTTCGGTGTTAATGGTACCAGTTTCTCCGTCCTTTAATTGTGGACGCTTACGAGAACCACTCAGAGTTCTGTATACTCTTCTGCTTACTTTAGCTGATAACGTACTAACTGTATGCACCGTATGAAGTACTTTATCTTCACATTCAGTATTTGGATGAGCTAAAAAATAGATACAAAATGAATATTAAAAAAAAAATATTTACTTACATATAAAAAAATAACAATAGGGTTTCTATTTCTAATTAGTTATAAAAAATCTCTTTTCATTTCCCCATTAAAGAACCGATTAGAAAAGCAGTAAAGTAAAAACTGTGTTAGTTAGATTATACAAATTAAAATTTGAACTTTAGCTTTAAAGAAAAGGAATACGACTAATGGAGTCATTGATTAAGTTCAAAAATTAAAAAAATTGAGCTTTAATATTTGAACTACCATGATAATGAACAAATATTTTTTGTCTAAGGGAATGGTCTGTTCTGTTTGTGTGAGTGACCCTTTGGGTGTTGAAGTAGTGAGAAAACAAAAATTTTTAAATTTTTTATGAATTCGGTCAAAAACCGTCAAATGAAATACTGCTTCTCTAAGTTTTTGTAGTAAAAATTTCTTTGTACACTCTTTCTCAATTTATATTTCTTCTCTTAAAGAAATGTACAAAGAGAATACGAAAATATACAGCAAAACATAACACGAACATCAGAAATTATTATAATTTCAATACGAAAATTCGTAGCAGAGTTCTTTTTTTATTACTAACTTTCACCAGGATTGAATAAATTTTACTTACGTTTTAAAAACCATATTAAAAGAAAAAGTATTTAAACAAATATTAAAACGGGATAAACTTTAATGACTTTTTATTTTATAATATAGTTTTGACGTTTAAAGCTTTTAGAGCGTGGACGTTTTGGAATGTATTATTACTAATGAGGAGCGAACAAACTAAAAAATTATAGATTTCTTAGTTGGAAGTTTTTAATAAAAATCTTGAATTTATCCATTCTCCATAGCCTTCTCATTATAAAGATTATCCATTATGATTATTTTTCTAAATGTCTACTGTATTATTGACAGAAACTGTTTACTGATATTATCTCTTCACTATGAAATGTTTTGGTAAAATAAAACTTAAACCCTCCTACAAAAGCCAAGCTTTTGGAATAGTTTTAACTTTTAAGTGTTCAGAAATCAATAATTAATGTTAGCTACAGTTCGGGATTTAATTTTGAATATTTTAAAGCGTGTGTCAGTTTATTCTAAATTATTTAATGTACAATCGCCTATTGATAGATGGGAACAAGAATGGAAATACTAATATATAAACCATTCTGTAAATAAAATTTTGGAATAAATGCTGTATCCGACAGTGTTTATCTAAATACGTATTTAAATATTTTAGAATTACGTATACAATAATGCTTTCTATTTTCTTTCCTAGGTAGTTTGATATAAGCTCTTCATGCAAAGAGGTAGATAAGATAAAGTGGACTGGAATTTTTTCTATATTTTGGAGAACTACTATTTTACTTTAGAACATGGATATGAACCCACAAAATTAAGGCCTTTATAATATCAAGAGCAAAGTTAAAGGTTGGATCATATCTAACTATTTAATCTTATCATTTCTTTTTTATTGTTCTCTGAATTTATATTTGTCCTCCAGAGTTTTAGAAAAAAGTTGATAAAACTGGAAAATGTAGAAAGAATTAAATTTTAATAAAAATAACAAAACCTACGATGGATATTTTCTTCATCTTCTTCAGCTGGTAAGTAGTAATCAATGTATTTATCTGCAATATTGGACGTTGTATCCAAACCATTTAGAGCCATATTACCGTAAGATGTGGATAGCACTTCGTTTGCTTTTTCCCAACTTTTTGTAGTTATAGATTGGACTTTACCAGCAGCTGCAGAATTACTTACATAACTTTTTGCGCTTTCGTATATCTGTAAAAACAAAAGCAAAAATAATTAACAATGCATTATTTTTCGAGCTTCTTAATAAAATTTGCAATCATATTCTAATTGTTACCTCGATTACAAAAAAAAAAAAAATCAAGACATCATAAATTTTTACATTAAAGAGGAAGTTTTAAATCAAGGTTGATGACTATTATGAGTTATACGCAAAAATCTATGGAAGTAGTTACTCATTATCCAAGAAGACGCTATCGTTTGATGAAATTGTCTTTCTCCTTCAAAAAGCATTTGCCCTTTAAGAATTCTAATCAGACCAACAAAACACAGCAATTTCACTGTGTTCATAGGTTTGGCTTAATGAACCGCGCAACACTTACTGATACTTTAATCTTCACACAGAATGATGCTACAGCTGAAGTTGTTATATGGAACTCTTCAGTCAGATCAAACTAGGAACCTAGTTCAGTGTTCCGCAATTTGTACAGAGTGAAAGTCTGCACCGAAGTCTTTTTCCAGTGAAATGCGGGTTATCGGGTTACCTCGTTACATACAACCTGTCCACCACTGGATATTTGAACATTAAGAAGCTGATAGCGTTAAAAAGAGAAAATCTAAGGATCTCCACGTAGGTGTCCAACACAATAACCACTAAGCTTTAGAGCCAGGGTTTGCCTGTGATAAGCTAAACCAAAGAAATACTATTATCTAAGTTCGGTGTCCCTATTTGCAATTAAAGATACTCCTGTTAATAGTCTGGGATTCCTGCAAAGATGCCAAGATCCCAAAAGAATATGGTAGTCTATCTTCCTCTAACAAATCAGTAACAAGAGAAGCACCGGGTATTGTACCATAGATGTTGTATGTCTTAAAAAAAACTAATTTTCTGTTTGACTGAACATGCAGTATTTGTACATATTTTATAGTTAAAACAACATTTATAACAAATACAGTTATACTGTAAACAAATCTAAAAACTTACGAAATAGTAATAATTACCTGACTAGGTGGTTCTTTCACAATAGGTACTTTTTCTTGCAATACATCAATTCCTTTACAAAGTGTATCGTCTACTAAATTAATAGGCTGTTGTAATTTTACTGCGACTGGTGTAACTGCACCCAATGCAATTTGAAATGCACCTTCAGCACCGTTTAATGTCCAATGTACAAGCCCGTTGCAATCTTTAACACGCTTATAGACACCTGCCGATGTATTGTAGGCAATTTCAACCAAAGGAATTTGACGTAATTTTTCAATTACATGTAACTGTGGCATTGTAACAGTTGTCCTGAAACAAAATAAAAAAAAAAATTCTTTGCACTAAATAAATATACATTAAAAATGGCTTTCAAGATGGAGGTTGATAAATACAAAAAGTTAACTTAACGACTTTTAAAGATCCTTGTATTATGTATTACGATTTATTAGCGACTTATCTATCACCAACTTGTGCTCAGAAAGTGACTATGATGCGACAAAACTTATTCTGGTCTCTCACCATTGGTATTACCAACGTTAATGGAACTGTTAAGTTTATACTTACAAAAGAGATTGTTTTTGTGGGACTGATGATCATTTAAATAAGAAAAGGAAATGCTATAATCCTAAGTTATTGCCTCTTCACTAGGGCTAACGGTGCCGTGTAACTTTCAGTTGTCAGTTTTAAGAGTTGATACTCTGAGACATAAGGCACTAAGGTTCCTCAAGAATTGCCAGCCCTCTAAGCTAGGAAATTATTTATTTTCTATCTATTGTAACTGGGATACCAAATAACGCCTCTGAACGGAGATGAATACATACATAAATATTCATGTATTTCAATGAGTGTAACAATTATAATAATATGAATAAGCAAAGATTTTATCATATTTTTCAATCAGAAGTGATATTCGTGATTTTTATTTTGATTTTTTAACTCTCTTTTACGAGTTGTCACTTTCACTTAACCATAACTATAAACCATTACTTCTCTCAACTGTTATGCTTAGTCAGAGAGAAAGTATAAGGACCACCCTATTGTTGTACCTAATACATCTATAGAAATCTATGACCTCACAAGAAAGTATTTGACATCTTAAGATTCATTATTAGCAACTAGGTATTAAAACTAAATACGTCTTGTCTCTTAATTGTTTGTAACTAATATAATGTATTTGTAAATTTCTAATTATAGTCATCTTGACAAATGCAGATATCGCATAATGATCTGAACAAATTATAATAGTAATAATTATCTAAAAAAATAAATATTAAAAACAAATAGTTTTTGTACAGAACCCAATAGCACATTTGTAACATTTTCTTAAATGAAATAATTTTAGGGCATTTTTGGGAGAGAAACCCTCTAGAATTTTGAAATGCTTGAGATAATTGGCTGCCATATTTTCTATCACTTAACAAGAAAAATTTCCCTTTGTCTAATATTTTTTTTTTTCTAAAACAAAATTTTATTCCTTGGTCCAAAATATAAGCCTTTATGAAGTAATGAAAGATTGATACAGAAGACTGACCGGTGTATGTAATTGGTATCACAAGAACAAAGAGTCCTTGCTTTTTTAAGAATGACTTTTTTAAGTAAATAATTTTCTCTTCCTCCACAAAAAAAACCTTGAGCAAATTTCTTTGAAATTTGAAAAAGAATAAAATAAAATATAGGTAACAGGCTTACAGGTGGTAGTTTTAAGAAAATGTTTAAAGTTGCGGTTTTACCTCCGTATAATTAATAGGAAAATTGAAATTAAAATTATTTAAAAAACAAAACAAAAAAGTCAGAAGAAACTTATACTTCTGTCAAACATTTTTTTTTCCAGAAAAATGAATTTGGACAATTCTGAAATTACGTTTTCCATTGTCTGGGAAAAAATTGAAGTTTCTTTAGGTACAATTTTAATTAGGCCGATCTTTTCACTTTTTACACCATACAACATCGGTCAACTGTTGCTTTAGACTTGAAGTAAATAAATTTCAAGAAAGATCTGTCTAGAACAACGTTAATTTTAATACACCTCATTCAATTTTAATTTTTGAATAAAAAAAAAATACTCAGCAAAAATTAAAAGAATATAGGTCAGGAAATCATCCATCAAGCACTGCATATTATTTAAATAAAAATTTAAATAACTAATCCTATTACTATCCTCACTAATGAGAAGAAAAAAAGACAATCCTTTCAATTTAAAGATTTTCTGAATGCTCAAAATGATTATTTATTACAGAAATAAAATTTAGTTATTATTAGTTATAATTAATTTAGTTAGTAATTTTAATTATTTAGTAATTATTTAACTAACATTGTATATTAGAATTTTATGATTTGCAGATAGAGAAGGTTGTTTGAGAGTCAGTACTAGATTTCTGGAATTTAATGACAAACACACGATTTCTTAAAACTCGTTGCGTATGGAGATCAAAGTCTGTTCTGCATAAGATTCTTTACGTATAGAAGCTTAAATTATGCTAATTACCATTGCTTTTTTAATTAATTTATATTTTAATCTGTGAACGAAATTATTATAAGAAAGAAAAGTCTGTTTAAAAAAACTTTGCCTAAAGGGCAATTAAATTTGAGAACAAATTCAGAAATTTGATCAAACCAATTATATTGTTCTAAAGTCTGTAGTGGTACAATAATTGAATCAAACGTTATCACAGAATCTATGTTTAAAATGCATTGTAACTTAAAAGAATTAGTTTTTAATATGACAAGGAAAAGAGAATTGTACTTACATTTTCTTTCAAGATGTTCCAACTAAGCGTGCTGCTATCAACTGAATGCTTTGCTAGACAAGTAAGAACAAGTTTGAACTCTACAATCTAAGATTGGACAGAGTCTGTTGGACTTTGAAATGACGACGGTTGTAGTGATAGAGCAAACTCCTACTACGGTTACGGTGACTAAGCAGGAAGAAACCCCACTTTTTGAACCAATAGGTAATGTAATTGAAAGCTAGTCTGGGTTAGTGGAGGGGTAAATGACGAGTGACGTTTGTTTTCTCTGTGTGTGCATGTGAGTGTGTTTTTTATCTTTCTCTTGTTCCCTCGAAGTAAACTTCATATCTCAAATGCTGGTAATTGCTGGTTAATATAATCTAATACATCTACTTACACATTATCTCAGCTTCTTAGCTACTTCACGAAATCAAATGGTATAGAGTGTAAAATAAACATGTTCATCGTTACTTTTAACACTTTTTATTCTAAAATTTATAATTTTCTCGAGTGAGTATTATTTTTGAGCAGATTTCCAACATTTGAGATGTTACAAATTGATGGTATGTTTAGTTCAGCATAGCTCATAACCAGTATCAGAGTTCAAATTTTTGATATTTCGTTTAGATATCATTTAATAAAGTGTTTGATCCAAATTCCCCACCCGAAATTTTCCAAAAATTTAATTTACTTTCTCTAAAACCCCTCCTAAGTAGAAGTATTCAATAGTGCAATACGATAATACATATTAAGTATTCAGTTTTTATGAAAAACTTAATTCTCCTCAAAATAATACCTCGTCCTTTAGATCGCTAACTGGTAGCAAAAAAGGTTTTCCAAATTTCCTTTTTGTATCTGGAGTACACGCTATAATAGATTTAATGTAGTTTCTTGTCTAGTTGGTGGCCATAAGGTGAAGTTCTATAAGTTTCATTTTAATTTTTTTTTAAAAAGAAAATTAACTTTCGTAAGTTAAGGTGAGGTAATGGTTAGGTGTAGCGGTGGCTACACTCTAAATTGCAATATTATTGTAAAACTGGTAATTCAGAAGTACAAGTTCATAAAACCGTCTCTAACAAAATTATAAAGGTTTTTTTTACCTTTGTGACCAGGCCATAATGCCTTTGGACAACCATACGCTGCTACATATGCAGTAGTGGTACATGAAATTATGAATTCCTAGGTATTACAAGTGATTTTTTTACTTTCGTTAAAATTTTAAGAATGCTCAATTTTGAGATATTTGTAGAGTTAATAATGTTCTAATAACAGATTTTTTTCAATTATTTATAATGGATAAACTGAACCAGCAAAACATTCGTACAGAATTATTAGATAAGAGAGCTACATACGGCTTTCTCCTTTTCGATATCCTCACCAGAGGAAATGACTTTTTTAAAGACCTCTTTTACCATACTAATAAGTAAAGTAAATCATAAATGCTGAACTTATGAAAAGATACGTCATTAAGTATCTTAAAATCAAATATCTAAAAGTTAGCATAAAGCAACTACTACTATAAAGAAGCAATTCCATTTAATATGTTTTCCCCTACATGGAATCCAAGTAACCTCTTTCTACACTTGTATATTACATGAATGTCTGCTTACTATTTGTCCGTGCCTTGAATTGTTAGAAATGCCACTTTAGACGTAAATTTCATTGCAGACCTAAAATCTGGAAACTTTTCAGGAATATGTTTCAAAAAGAACCAAGTGAGACAGTTGTTTAATTTAAAGAAAACGTTCGGAATCTATTTTTAAAAAGTTTGTGAAAAAGGTAACAACTTTGTGATAAATATCGTACAATACACAATAAAATTGTTGGCTAACAATTGATGGTTAAACTAAAAAAATAAAATAATAATAAAAAAAAATTATGTGAGATTTTATTTAAATTTGTATTTATAAATAAATCATTTTTAAAATTTGAAAAATAATTAATTTAATAGAACCAACGCTCCTGCTAAACGATTAATTTTTTTTGGTAACTTTAAAAAGCTGAGTTATTCGAAATTATTATTCTAATTCGTATCAAAATTAACACAATATTTTGAATACATAAGGTGTATCAAATTTTGTTATTTCCTTCTTTAAAAATTATATAATTTTTTCAATAAAATTAATAAATGCCAACAAATTAGGGCAGTTACAAAAAACAAATTGTCTTAAGATTTTTAATTTTTAACAAATTAGAACAGTTAATGTCCCTTTTAACATTTATTACAATAATAATTATAAAAAATAATTCTATCATGTTTTAATAATAATAAGAAAAATTTGTTTTATTTAATTCTTTTGGCTATTTAAAATTCCTAAATTCCACATTGTAAATAATGGTTATTATAACTTATCATAGTAATATGATGAAATATGTACTTTATAGGGAATAGGTAATAAATTTTAAAAAACTTCTAAATTTACCCATATTTTGGCAAATTTATTTACCTTTCTGAGGGTAAATAATTTTTTAAAATTTAAGATCGCTCCTCAATAACTAACAAATATTTAATTATTATAACATATAAAAGTCTACACATAAAGTTAGTTTTATTACTTTTTTAAATAAAGATAATAAATAAAACATTTGCTGAAATTTTGACTCATTGAAATAAACTTTGTACTTAAGTGCCCAGGCTGCTATTTGATACAATAAGATTTCATTGTTAAAAGCACAAATTCCTAGATTTAATACATCGAAAAGAAAGAGATAAAATGAAAACCATGAAATTCCATGATTTTATTTGTTACAGAAACGCATTTTTTTAATACTATCCGTGCTTCAAAAGTACATAATTTCTGAACTGTTCAATTATTCATGTTATGATTCACAAAATTTATTAAACTAGCCAAATTTATCAAACAACAGTGCATAAATTATGTGGAAATACATTATTATTAAAATCTAATTGCTTATAATTTATTCATTAATACTCAACTTCATTACTTCTATTTTTTTCTTCCTTCTCTACTATTATAATTTACGAATTTAGATTTTTAAATACCTACTTTTTTCTTAACCAACGTAGTCATTAACTAAAATGAAATTTAAAAAAGTAAAAATGGCTTGCTTAGATTTTAAAAACATTATTTGCTTTCATCAGTTCGATGTTACGGTATAAAATGTAGCTATGAAATATTTAAGTGTGCTACGAAAATTTATTTGAAAACAAAAGAAAGTTCAAATGTCATTCTATTTAGTTCTGAAATTTCATATTTTCGGTTATTTTTAAGTGAACTAGAATTTTAACTATCTTCTATAGAGTGTGCATGTTAGACGCACTGTTTTTCTATCTCCCTTTCCTCAGAAAAAACAAATTTCTGAAATTATAAACATTCAAAGTTGAAAGAGTAATGCATACTGTCAGATATTTTACTGAAAATAAGAGGTGACAATTTTATTGTCTTCATTTATAACTTTTCACTTTCAAACTTATTACAGAAATATACTTAACATAAACATCTACATTTTGTACACAAACAATGAAACTTTCATGCGAATGAAACAACGAAACAACAGATCTCGTAGATAGGAGCGGATTTGCCGTATAGCTCATTATAATCTACTTTGACATTCACACGAGCCATGACTGTTTTTTTTTTCAATACTTAAAATTTGTAAGTTCTTTCTATTTACAATCTGCATGATATTTATTCAGTTCCAAGGGGGGTTTGGTTAAACGAAAAACTCTATAAATTTGGTATTTCAAACAATCACGAATTAAAAATAACTTCAACTTGTCAAAAATACGATTTTTCCTGAGGAAAAGACATCAATAAAAAAATGCACTAAAGATACGTGGAAGCTGGATAATTTTCAAATTTAAATTTTTTTGTTTCACACTACCCATCAAAAAAATCAATTTTTTATACTTAACAAACAGGAAAAATCTTATGGAAGATATTAAATTTACTACACATTTATGAAAGTAATAAAAAATTATAAGAATGGTAACTGCTATATTTTAGTATTAAATTTGAAATTTGTTAATATATTTTATATTTGATTTCATTTTAATTTTTCAATAGCTTTTACTTTTTCCCCTGAGATCTAATTTCTTGTTTTTACTTTTGGAATGCTACAATGTTTTTTTCTAAACACAATAAAATTGCCTGCTTTTGTAATCTGATTTAAACTTAGGACACTGCATATAATAGGAATATTGTATGAAGAGGGTTGGATAAAAGAGAAAACCCGCATAAATTAATTACAGAATTGTTATAATTTCATAGTAAGACTACATTATTTTATTTATTTTATTTAATATTAAAAATAAATGGAACATTCAAATAAGTTTATGTTAATCTGATTTACTATCAAGTTACTGAATCATGTAGTAATTTAAAAGAGGGAAATATAAATAAAATCAGATAAAACAGGCAATTCTCTAATTATTAAAGAAGGAAATATTTCCTTTTTTTTTTTTACTTTCACAGATTTTTAAATAAAATTATTTACAATAGTTTTACATCAATAAAGTAATATTTTACAAATAAAACTTGCCTTTAAGGCGATATTACGCAAGTACCTTTGTCTAATTACGGAAAAGTGAATAAATAAAAATGTTTTAAAGAAATAATAACACAGAAATTACTTGAGATAAGCTATCACAAATGAACAGAACACTATTACATTAAACGAATGGTTTAATTGAAAATTTGTTGCTTTGCTATTTAAAGAACATTTATCTGGAATGTTTTGCACTTTTTCCATCATCCAATAAAACCCTTTCATTCTTAATTGTTTCTTTAATTCAGCGCCAACTTCATTTCTGATTTTTGAATTGAATTCATTCAACCATCTTATCTATATGTATAAAAAAAATAAAATTGAAAATTAGTGACTGAGGTAAACGTATATATGTATATGAATCTAATTTTTCTAAATCATCTGCCTTAAATTGTGAGCAGAAGAGGGTTTATTATTATTTTTTATTTTAGCAACAACCTAAGAAATTGTTTTGAAAGAACCTTTACTCTTACTATATGATTAGGTACCCTTCATCTGGAGCTTCTATAGATTTGAAGAGCCCGTATACATTAAAAAATGATAAACTGAAGTCTTTCTTTACGTTTAATACAATACGATACGATTCTGAACTTTGGTAGATAAGAGCTTAGAATAGTAACAGAATACAGTAAATACGATTCACTTTGATTGATTTAAGGTTGAAATATGAGAAAATGTAAAGTTAAGACTCATGTTAAAATAAGAAAGGTGAAAATACACTTCTTAACAATTAGAAACAAATGGAACATATGTACCTGGCGTGGACTTAATAATTTGATATCTATTAATTTCGGTTCAAATGGTACTAATGTAACTGGATTAAAACTCATATATCTCTCATGTGTGTCATTCTAAAACAACAGATGAAAGAAACAATAAAGAATTGAAAAATTATAAAATTAAAAATAATTAATTGAGCTAATAGTCACGAAATAGTAGTATACCTTAGCATGCCAAGCCACTTCCAATATGTTTCCTAGTCTAATTCCATAATTGTCTTCTTTGAAGTACCCAGGTTCTGTAACAGTAACAGTTGATTTCATCATTCTTGGAATCACACAAATTTTGTAAAGTTTATCCAGTACGATTTGCTAATTTCAATTTTTTATATTTAGAAATCTCTAAAATTTTCGAACTAAAAAGTAGTTGTAAGAAATTAATTATTTTTGATGTTACTTATTATTAAAAGATTGGTCATCTTTATTGGTTCTCAAAATAAAAATTCCATAGGGAGTATCCATCGGATGCTTAACTATGAAGGTTTTAAATATTTTTAGAACAGTACTGTTTTCAAATAAAAAATAAATTAAATAATTACCATCTGAGAAGAAATAGCCTTCTTTAAATGTCATCTGGTCATGAAACTTTCTAGAAATTAATACTGGTCCTAAAAAAAGGGTTCATGACAAATTTGTATGAATATATTTCTCATCAAAGTGAGATCCTAGGAAGTATTCAAATAAAATGAGTACCTTCATGTACAGATAGGTATGTTCCTATTCCTTGGCCAGTGTTGTGATGATAATCCAATCCAATATCCCACAAAGGGGCTCTAGCAAGAATATCTACCTCTTTTATGGGTAACAACGGTGGAAAGGTTACTGAAGCTAAATCAATTAATCCCATCAGCACACGAGTATAGATTTCTATTTGTTCTGCTGTAGGCTGGCCAAAATGTAGAACACGACTCACTTCTGTTGTACCATCTTTCAAATAATTAATAACACTATGTAATAAATAAATAAATAAAATCTATTTGGTTCAACAATGCAAACATTCATGAACAAAAAATAAAAAAATATAGTACCCAAATATTGTCCTCCTGAATCAACCAGAAGCAAACTGCTATTGTCAATTTTTATTGTTGTTATATTGTTTGGTTCATAATGATGAAAAGAAGAATGAGTACCAAATGCTACAATCGTCTTAAAACTGACACCCTGACTGAATGTTTGTTCTCTACGAAACTGATCCAATTCGGTAGCCACCATAACTTCATCCCAATGTTCACCTTTCCTCATCTACAAATTAGACCAAATATCTTAATCGAATAAACTCACTTAGCGCAAGCAACTATTCAAAGTTTACATAACAAAGCAATTCAGCTATAGCTCTTGCTGAATAATCATAATTGTTGCTCTATATTATAGATGCCATTGGAGCCATGTTCATCACAAGATTCTGAAAATGTTTTAGAAATTAAATATAAGTACCAAATTATTTTAATAAATAAGAAAAATTAATACCAACCTTAGCTTCAAAGTATGCCATAAAATCACAGAACGCTGCAGCATCCCTAACATGAGCTTTCCGCATTCCTTCCCTTTCAACTTGATTTTTTAAAGCTTTCATTGCAATTATTGGCGATACCTTAGAAAATCTTTTTTCTTCAGGATTTATCTAGAGATAATTAAAAAGAAATAAAAAAAATAAAATACTAACAGCTTATATGAAATAGTTTTAAGTAGTAGATTATCTTATTTATTTTACCTGAAAGCTTTTATATACAATTGATTATTAATGTTTCCTTAAATAACTTACAGAAATATAAATGGCACGACTGACTCCTGGAGCTAATGGGGCTCCACTTGGTAACCAAACTTTTTTCCAAATTTGAGCGAACGTTGTCAAATCTTGCCAAATAGCCTCATAAGGATGTTCCCTACAAAAGTACGTTATAAAATTATTAAATACTCTAAAAAATAAAATAAAAAGAGGAGTTTTCATTGGCCTTCTCAGTCCACTGTCGGTCTCTAAGGTGCCTCTAGAAAGAGAAAATCTACAACTGAACCTTTTCCTACTTCCACTTTGAAACTATTTAATCCAAAGATTTCTGCCATACAGTTCATTTACCTTGTAATAGGGTCTCCAGTGAGACCATATTTTGGTAATTCACCTATTACACCTAGAATTTTGCAATGGGAAGAATCTTGAACCCTTTAGAGTGGCTGACTTTCAATGGTGTCTTCCTGGGAGGCGGAAAATGGAAGTTTACTATATATACTAAATAAAGGTAAGAAAATACTCTAAAAGAGCCAAATTTTTTTTTTTGCAGTAGGGGAGTTGGCTCGTTAAAGGCTAAAAAAAGAAAATGTAGCATTTTTAATATTATGTAAAATGCGAGCTTTTGTCAGTAAATTATTCCTCGTCTAGTAAAGAATATTAAAGCACCAATTCTCCAAAACTACAAGGTGCTTGTTCTAAAGACAAATGGTTTTTCAATATTCTACAAGCAGATGTTCCATCGCCTTGAAGCAATATGACCCAAATCATACTGACACATTAAAATATTTCCTACCTGAAGCATGATGGTCTAATGCAAGATTCGGTCTGTAAATGTTTCCTAACTGCTTCCCCAACTTTCGTACGATCTGCATAGAAATCTAGTTGATCTCGAGATATAATAACATAAGCTTTGAATACAGGTAAATATGGAGTATCTCTGCCTCTAATATTTAACAGCCAAGCTATTTCCTCCAAAGAAGTTAAAACCAATGCATCACATCCATCACTTTTCATTATTTCTCTAACTTCAGCAACTTTATCTTGCCACGTTCTACCTAAAATAAGGTATTAATAAAGATGAATATATCTGATAGAAATTGAAGATTACCTTAACCAATAAACAGAAATATTTAATTAATAATGAAAATAAAATAATCACTAAAAAAATACTTTTTGTTAATCAACACACAATGTTTTCAAAAAAAAGATTTGCATTACTAAAACCTTAATGAAAAAATAAGAAGTGGTGAAAAACAGTTTCATTTTTATGGATCACAATGTTCTTACTGAAATTTATTACCAGCATACTCAATTGGCCAGACCTGCGCTTCATGTTTTGTAACATTTGGTTTTGGAAACCATATCATATCAACTAGAACATTTGGTACTGGCAGCAATTGTAAGTGTTTCTGAATTAAACTTCCTTTCATAATTTCCCATTCTGAATTGGCCACTAATGTTGGATTTGCACCAACCCTTCCGCCACTTGGTAATTCATTTCCCAACCATTCATATATACTTATCTGAAAAAAACCATGAATAATTTTACTTTTATGCTTTTTTTAAAGTATTATTTAATAATTTACTTTTATTCAAGAAAAGAGAATTTATTAGTTTAAAATTTGTAAGTTATTTAAGAAAATTGAGGTATTTCTAACGTTCAAATTAAGATGATTAAGGTTGATATACAAATTATACATACGTACTTTATATGCTAAGTTTACCAGAGATTACTAAAACCAAGCTAATTATAAGGGAAAGTTCAAATTTTTCTATGACTGGTTTGTGTTAAATATGGCTAAGTTTTCAAGAGAGTACCTTCCTTCAAATTTAGAGAGGTTATAATTTGGTGTTAACTCACATCAGTATCCGAATAACTGTTCAACACCCAATCGCAGGATAAAATCTCATTCGCCATAGTGATATCGTTCTCAGGTACCCAAAGTGCAGCTTTTGTATTTGTTAAAACTGCAAAACCTCGGCTTCCAGAATATCCTGATATGTATTTCAGTCTTTGATCTTTGTCAGAGACAAATTCTCCCTGAAAAGGTATAAATTCAAAGCAAGATTAGAATAGTTAATGAAATGGTAGCTACTGAAATGCCAGCCAGTTCCATGGTTTCTTATGATTATTTCTTATAACAGCAAAATAATTTTTGCCGATAATTAGAAAATGATATTCCCAGAATTTTTCAGATGGAAAATAAATAAATTAATATTTTTTATTTATTTTTTAGGCACAAGCGTTTAGAACATTTTAGTTGGTGGGAGTAAGTACACCATTTCATTTCTAGTTACACTACTATTTCAAGTTATATTATGTAGGTAAGATTGGTCATGAAATTTCTAAATTATAATTTATAACTTTTTAATCTCATCAAATTCAATATATTCTTTCAAAGTATAATTATGTATTTAGCTATGTGTAGTTTCAATTTGACTTCGAAGCGGTTACTAAAAAATTCTTCAAAATCAAATCATCTCTTTTAATGGTTTAGGCATAAAGATGCATTAGAATATATTCTAGCGTAGGCTTTAGCGACCAGTATGATTGATTTTAGATAGAGTTTATGGTACAAAATGTTTAAATTTGAAAGAACAATTGTTTGTGCAATAACAATTTGAAAGAACGATGTACATCCATCCATCGACTGAGAATTTTGAAATGCTTCTTTTTATTCCATTTTAAGAGTAAAAAAATCCCTATATATCCGTAACATATTCAAAGAAAGTATCTATTCTTGTGAAAGCCTGTAAAGCCAATATGTATTGTGGTACTGGGTTCGATTCACGATCTTAGGCCTTGGATTTTATTTAATGGTTAATAAAAGAAATTTACAGTAAAGTAACTATGTTTGTTAGTCGCCTCCGTCCACGACACCTAATTGATAGGTGGACGTAAAGCCCGCCTAAATCTATTCTTTTGAAAGTCTATAATATTAATGATTTATTTTTTGTCTTAACTTTTAGTTGAAACTTACTTGATGTTCATCATAACCAGGCAAAACGTATGCGTCCAGTGGTTTCCTCAGTACTGCTTTTATGCTCTTCATTTCTGCTCTCAGCTTATTGAGCCTGTCGTATGTATCAACTCTAATAGCGGGTTGATCATCAGGACCAGGTGGGCAATTTTTTCTCTGTCTTCCTGCCATCATTAAAGGTGAAGCATGCTGACTGTCGACCACGTGGACCAGCCATGCTGGGACTGTGAGTTAAATAAAATTTAATACTATAATTCTATTACTTTTAAATGAAACTATGAATAATCTTACTAAACAAACAGATCATCACCATTTAATGCATAAGTTTTGTTTATCCCTATCTTTTGGTAAGGCCTTACAATGTTGAAGATTTTCTTTTCTTGTTTTGAAAACAGCAGTATAATTTGTTTTGACGCAACCAATGATCTAAGTGGTAGAAAAAAATTATAATTTGGATAATCTCCAAACTAAATTAAACTTTGGCAATGGATCAGCATGAAATTCAATCCCAGAGCAAGAAGTATAGTTTTCTAATTGGTAAGAAAACTTATTAGCTAATACTACAAGCGAATTATGTGTGCAAATAGTCCATTTAAAAACGTAGTGTTTGAAAGGGTCCTAAACTGAAATTTCCTTAACAGAGAACGGTTTCTAATGTTCTGATAAAAAAAAAGTCAATTCTGACGCTGATCTTTAAGTTAGATTTAACATTTGCTTAATTTTTACCGATAAATTTCGTATTAATTAAAAATTTACGTATTATATGTCTATTTTCTCTAACTATATGGTAACAGAAGCTATTGCGACCTTGCAGAGTTTAGATTTTATTAATTGCGGATATTTTGTTGTGCAGTTCTCTGAGTCAGAAAAAGTGGTTTTTCAACTGTGTGTCTGTTTGTGTAGTCACAGTTTAGTTAAAAAACGGAAAATCGTAGAAAGGTTAAAGTAGACTCGGTGTCACAATGGGATCCCCAATCAATCACAAGCTGAAATTATCTCAGTATTGTATAGTCACAAATCTTTAACGTGCTTGTAGCAACAGTGTTTCGGGGCACCATAAAATGATAGAGATCAGGTGTGTTCCCGTATGTGTTTAGTTTCTTTCACAGTCATACTGTATAAAATATAATTCGCTTAACATATTTCTTCTTTCTCTTATTGTTGGAAAAAAAGAATCTGTAATTTTAACAAAATCGAAATTGAGTTTTCTTTAAAAACAAATGTTTTTGAAAAATATAGATCTTTCGATTATTTATTTTATTAGTTCATTTTACTTCCTATATATGAAGTTGGTAAGAGAAAATTGAAGTAGTACATTTAAAGGAAATTTAACAGAGTTATAATTGCAAAGGGGGGCGATTTCACACCATATTTATTTTTATGTTTTCTTAAGCGAGACCTAATTATTGGTTGTGGGCTGGAACAAAAGTTAGCGTGTAACTGCAGGCCGTTAGAGAATCACAATTCAGGAACTGAAATACCATTAACTTGATTAGTTTTTCCTCTACCTTCTTATCTAGAGCCATGAAGAGGTAAAGCTATTATACCATCTTAGCTATTAATCAAATCTGTTCATCACCGACACCAATTCATTAAGAAGAATAGCTGTGAACATAATACTGTGGTGAAGTGAGGTGCAGGGCAAGAATGATGAGATAAAAGTGAGGGCCGATTGCAACCTTGATGTTGATCTATAACAATATCAGAGCTCCTCATAGGAAAAACTAGGACATTGTTTACTTTAATGCTTGACTTCTACCATCCACTTTTTTATCTCTTCAAAACGGAAACTATTCTATACAGGACGATGACCATTCATTATCATTGAGCATTGATTTCTTTTCTTTGTAGCAGCAAAATAAAAATCAAACAATTTGATTTTATCTATCTATAATAAATCTGCTCAACAAAATAGGTTTTTTACAGGCAACCTTTTAGCAATATCCATTTTATTATAACTTGTTATAATACTACAATTATTTACATTTCGTATTGCACTTTTTGCATCCACTTGACTCATTTATCTTTGAATAATTAATCAGTGTATATTCACTCCCCTTTTTCGATGATTTCCAGAATTTAACATCAGGCCACATCCCCCTGTTTCTTTAAATAGTTTTGGCGTCTTAATTGACAAAATTCGCGTTAAACTATAAATAATTTTTAGTAAATTTTGTACATCCTATGGACGAATTTTAGTGAAAACAAAAAGGCATAAGTTTGAGCGAAAAAGTAGAAGTTTTTAACAAGTACAAAAAATTTATTTTTGTACGTTTCGGTGAAATGAGTTATCATGGACTTCTCACTAATCAATCAGTGAATTGTATGTTATTCAGGTTGTTTAAAATATTAGAGAATATTTTACAAAAAATTTCATTTTGAAGAAGTTGGAAGTGTAAATTTATTGCACCTTTTTTAAGTTTTCAAAAATCTTTTCTCAGGATAAAGTACTCTCAGTTTTGTTTGAAATTGTTTTCTAGAAAATTTATTTTAAGCGTACTTTAAAACCTACCCTCAAAAGTACAGTTTAGTTATAATATACTATATTTTAAACCAACTAACATTTAGTAAACATTCAAAGTTTGTTGAAAATTTGTGTTAGAATAATGTTAGAGGAAAGTCTAGTAAGTGTTCACTATAGATTGTTTTTATCGGTATGAATTAGTAATACTTATAACCATTAAGGGTTAATGCTTGCTTCATTTAAGGACTTCCAATCTATATCCTAGCACATTAATATTTAAGCACCTAACCATTTTACTTAGTCAAAATGTTTGTTCAACTAATAGAAATGATTCTTTTTTCTTTTTCTTTTTTATAATTAATGGATATGGCCTACTTCTGCTTTCCTAACTTCTTTTAATGTGACCTTTTTTTGTGGGTGAACGCAAAGATGAAAGATCGTCCTTCAGTCAAGATGAGGTCTATTTAAACATGGAGCAATTAAAACGAAATTTGTAAAAGTTGAGAGATGATTTACTTTCGGACCCATGAATAACTTCCTTACAAATAGTGCTTTTTTAATCAACGCTGACAAGGACAGGGAAGATTAATGAGCAGGTAATGTGGTAGTCCCGCATAGTTGCATTTTATAGAATGCGCTTCTTTTTTTTTGTAAGTCGATTTCTGGGAAATTCTTCTTTTTTTTAACTAGTGATATTTTCTGTTCAATTTAGAGGAAGTGTGGAAACTAGTCAAATTTTCGTCATAGTTTTTTCACTGGATCTATTGAAGGCTCCAGCACATTTCTTTAAACTTCACAATACGACTTTTCTTTTAATTTTATTACTAGTTCAACGGTTTAATTTCAACTCGTAATGGCTATAACATTCGTTTAACTTATCATTTTGATTTGAACTAAAACTCATAGAACATTGATTTAATGGTTTCATGGCGTTAGTAACGTCATTTAATAGTATCAATTTATTATGGTGAAAATACTTTAAGGCGGTAGAAGAGGAGTACGATTATGATGTTGATGAAAATAAATAATTGTCGGGAAATAATTATCTGTTATCTATGAATAGAAATACCTATAAAAACAATAAAATCCTTGGCAAATGAATAACAGTGTTTAAAACAGCCCTCTCAGGCACCTTTAAATCTAATTTAAACATAATTAATTCGTCTAAAAAAAGTTAAAATACTATAAAAACAAAAAAAAGATGGAGTATTTTCTGTCATAAATCAGTTTGTATACAAAGCTGATATATATGAGATTAAAAGCGACATTTTTCATTTTATTTTCACAAATTAAATTTGGATAAAAGCCAATATTCTACAAGTGGCTGGAATATTTGAAAGTAGTGTCAGTAAATAGAGATATCTACTGCGATGGGAGCATTCTTTACAGTTCACGTCGGTTCCCCTTTTAACACGTGTAAACATTTTTTTTTTTCTTTTCATATTTACTAACGGTTTACAGAGACTGTTTTTACTGTTGTCACTGCCACTTTATTTTATTTCATATTTCATAATGGACAAATCCACTTAAGGAATGATAGACAGAAAATCATTTGTGTAAGAAACTACTTTAGAACCTAAAGAGAGGCAAATCTTGTTCCCAGGCACTGCTTAAAAAAAAATTTGTGAACTCCTTGTAGGGAATATCTCTCTTTACGCAGGTTTTTCTAATGTTTTCCACACTATTCTTTGTGGCGTATTTAATTAATCCTATGACGTCCATTTGTTACAAGTCTATCTCGCCATCCAGCGATTGCAAAATCAGACTGAGGGACTGCTTCAGCTTCTCTTGTCACATTTGCATAAAGAGACATTGTCTTAACTGTTGTGAAACATCCTGAAGAGATGTTTTTCTGAGCCTATCGTCATCTATACTTAAACTGTCGCTCTCACATTCCCCAAAATAATTATTTTTAGAAAACCTTTTTCAATTAAAATTTATGTGCTTAGCATTTTACAGAAGGTTGGAGCCGTTTTCCTGTAAAATCACACTTCTGATTAGCCAATTAGTTAGCCTTAGTTTTCATTCATTACGTCAATGCATAACTGATCAGTGTATATTTCTGAAATAGCAATTAAAGGGAGTGGAAACTTATACAATTAAGATTTCTAATGTGTATATGGTGACATAAGATTTAGACGCCAAAGTATTCGAACGGTTGGAGGCTAGGACATCGAAGTTAGTTTGTAAGTGATGTTCTGGGTTTGATTAATGGTCTAGGTGTTGGATTTTATTAAAATTTTCAAGTGTTAATTGAGAAATTTAAGAATAAGCATGCTAGCTATCAATCTGCATCCACCACACCTGATCGGCAAAAACCGTCGTAGCGGTGTTCGTAAAATTCTGCCAAATTGAAAAAAAGAGATCTGACATTTGGATTTCGTCCAAAACCATAGCTCGGATGTGGCACCATTATCTAGCAAGTTTAAACTTTCTGAGATTTTTTCTATTTTGACACGATGTAGTAAACTATTTGTTCGAATCAGGGAAACTCAAAACATGTTTCCAATCAAAAATCAATTTCGAAAATTTGGCTCAAATAACAAAACTTTCTGTCATAAGCACTAAGAGGAAATATCATTTCAATGCTTGGCAGCAGGTGAGGGTCCTGTTCGTAAAGTGTAAGAAGCTAACGATCACAGTTGTCATTGCAAAAAAAAAAAAGCCATCCCTTTGAACTTAAATTGTCTACCTTAACAAACAATATAATTAAAAAAATAAATAAAATACTGATTTCAAACTGATCCGTTTGTGGTGGCTCATCATATGGGTTTACAATCTCTCCTAAAAATATTATATATTACCAATCACAAGAAAAATATTAGCCAGGTCGTAGGTTACATTGAAGTAACTTACATTTATTATGACCCTGCTTTTTCCTTAGTTTACCAAATAGTAACTGTTCAAATAAAACTAGCCGTCTGTTTTTATTAAGAAAAAGAGATAAACACTAAGAATAGATTGAAAAACAAAAAAATAAAAGGACATGCCTTAAAAGATATACGGTCAAGTTTATTTTTGATATAGTTGGCTTGTGTGTCCGTAAATAGTTCCGACTCGCTGTGTTTAGAAATGTGTTGTAACTGTCAGGTATATACAGTATCAATACCAAGAGAATGAGTATTGCATAATAAATTCTTGATGTTTATTAATTAGAATCAATGCAGAAAGAAAAATAGGCTGTACTGCGTGTTTAAAGGAGAATCTGGAGCATGAAGGAAACCCCACTATAAATATAGGTGTGCTCCAACCTTGAGATCAGTAAACTCATTATTATCTGTTTGTTTATCGTAAAGGTGCAATTTTTTTATCGTCATTCTTCACTTTCTTTCTAAAAAAAACTTTAATTTTAGTCTTCATTTACAATATAAACATGACCGTTCTGAAAGAGGTATTGCCCAAATTAATCTAATTTGTATAGAAAATAAATTATTGCACCAAAGTATACTATTTTGAGCAACCCATTTACAAGCATTATTTTGGTTAAACATGTAAATGTTAAATGTCAACCCTTTTAAATGTACCAATGCTTCAGAAAAGCTAGTTCATTTAGTTAGTAAATGTATTTCTTTTCCTTGATTAAGTTCGAAAGTTAATCAACTTTTTCTTTTTCTTACCTCAATAGAAGTACGAATATGTTTATAGCTCACATTTGGTTTATGTTAATGTTTATTTTACGTATGGTAACAGAATATCTCAAAACGAAAAATCTCAGGAATCTCAAACTGAGTCTCTTGTATATTTGTTTGTTGCTTTCTTAACTAAGGTCTCTCTCAAAAACAAACATTGAAAGAAAATATTCTGATTTTTATTTTAATTTCTCTTCTTCTTTTCCCTCTGTTTTAATTTTGTCTAATTACTCAGATAATTAGACATTCATCTAAGCTGTAATAATTTTTCCTTAACAAGTAGATTTTAGAAAACATGGATTTTAAGTTTGCTTCGTATTTTTTGAAGGTCAACAGTCTATAATGATACTCTCTAGTAATGAGCCAATTTTACTTTAACTCTTTGAGGCACACAATTTTAAAGAAAATAAAAGCCCTAGTTGCACAGAATTTCTTTTATTATAAAAAAAAAAAGGAAATAAACATCCATTTCGATTATTTTACATATGTAATCATCCCTCTCAAATAATCATTACTCTCAAAATAAGAAAAAAAGAAGAGAAAAAATTAATACCATTTCAATAGTTCTTTTTTAGTGTGGGACCCTGGTATTGTATAATACCACTTTGCAACTAATGCTTTATATGATGTTCATTCAAACACAACTTTTTACCAAAACAAAGCGGAACTTTGCAGACAGTACAGCACTGTCCTTCAGCGCACTGTTCCTTGAAATGTTTAAGTCCATGTTTTGACCCAATTTTTTATAAACAATATATGAATTAACAACAGCTGCATTCAAATAATAGAACAGTATGCGGTGCCATTTTTTACTATCGGTCAAGTTTATAATTGATATACAATTTGTTTTTCACTTATTTATGCATTTACCATTGGTGCATAGCACTGCCAACTGAATGAAAAACTTTAAATAACATATTAAGCTGTATGTATGAATAACTTCAACTTTTCGAGGTGGGTTAAAATATATCCCACCATGCAGCAAAAGTTAAGCAAAAGGTGGGACAGTTTTTAACCCACCTAGCCGCAAAGAGTTAAATCTAATGGAGGGACACTTACGTAAAGCTACATAAAGTAAATACGCCTCTTATAATTTTCAAAACTATAGGAAGATTAGTTTACACCAAAAATGTTTTTGCTATCTGAAGCTAAGTAATTTATGTGAGAGCGATTCATAGGAATGTGACAATTAAGTTAGCCTTGATGATGTTTGCGTTCTATTAAAATGCAGTTTATATTCTGATAAAGTAAGTTGATGGTTCAAAACAAATATTTTAATTTTTTCACTGTCTATAAAATTTTCTAAATATATGTACATAAAACACATGTACAATTTTCTACATATATGTACATGTTTAAAAACACCCAACTTTGACATTTGTACATATGTCAAAGTTGGGTGTTTTTCAACGTTACGCTTTTTCGTGCACTTTTGATGATCAACCCTTATACAACTACCGGACAGTTTTAATTTATTATATTTATATTTAAATTTATGAGTAGCCTAGCTCAAAATGAGAAATAGTAGGAAGCGCATGTAAAAAATGAACCATTCTACATACCTGGTACACTAAATAACCTGGAATGCATTGTGGACATCTATTATTACTTTCATATTAAACATTTTCATTTTGGGCACTTTGGAAAAGAGGGTGGTCCTATAACTAATAGAATACAGGACGTTCCACTGGGAGGTTCCCGGCATACTGCTGTGTCAAATTTTCCTCTATCATAAACCCATCACTAAGTAGATAGATTTCCTTTTAAGAGTCACTTTTTTGAAATTTACTTTTGAATGTGTGTCAAACCTTGAGAATATTGGTAAGAAAACTGTGTAAGGGTTCATACCAGGTTTTTTGATCTCTTTTTAATTGTCAAGTTACTACTTCGATGTTAATAATGTATATAATGAAATTATTTTAGGCTCTTCAGTTAAAGACTTTAAATGGAAAACCGATTTGTTGCGTTCTCTATAGTTTTTGGAACTTTTCATGGGTTGGTGTCTCCATTTTTGCGAGGAAACATATTAATCTGGATGTACCAAAGATGAACATAAGCTAGATTATGATGAAGAACCAGTTCAGATAGCAGGTTAGATTTAATTTTACAAGTAAGAGTAATTATCAATGTTATTTTTTTTAGCAAAGGTGAATAGCTGGGCTTTAATTTCTCTAGGTAAATCAGTAACTAGATAAATGTTATCTTAATGATAACAACATATTGCATTACTGTTAGAAATCAATATAGTCCTATGTGCCATTATAGCTGTTCCACTTGACTAGTTACAACAGTGGCGTGACCTGCTGAAAAGATGTTACATTATCACTGCAGTCTTATTTGGGTGTTGGGTGTCCTCACTTCATGGACTGCCCTAAATAAATGGACGTTAGTCTGTTTAGATTAACGTCCATTCTGATAAAGCAAACGAGCTATTTTTTTAAATTTAATTAAGAAAAACGAATCCCTCGTTTGTAAAGAATGATGTTATTATAGATTAATTAAAGGTATACATTTTATCATATTGTTTTGGTACGATGCATTTTTCCAGTTGCATTTCCACGTTTTATGTATATTTTTTGTTGGTATTTTGCCATTTCCTTTGTAAACATTTTATTGGCTCTTTTTCTATTCTATTTTTACAGAATATGAGTTATTTATAACCCGTCTAGTCATTCAAAATATTTCTGTTATAATGCACTCCATGATCGTCAGAATTGAAAGCCTAACGTTCTAACACGCCTAACAGTTCTGTTGTGCAAAACAATGTTATTTCGCAAATAATCTAAAAATATAACTCTATAGTAGGTTGATGCACTTAAAGAAATGGCACGTTATGAGGATATTCAGTCTCTTTTAAAATTTTCCTAAAAATTTAACTTGATTAACCCTTTATTAACTATGTTATAAATAATTATTTATTTTTTGGTATTTGACATAAATCTTTAAACTGTCATTATCAGTTTAAATTGAATGGTATTTAGAGTTGCTGTAATATGATTTTCACAAATTAACATTGGTGGGAGTTCTCCAACTAGTCGTCTTTACTACTTACTTGATCAACCTTGGCTATGATAACAACTTGTACTCACTTATTACGTTTTAGAAAATCTCTCTGATTTTAATCACGTAATAACAGTTCAACAAGAATGTTTTGTTCAGTCACGTTTATGAAGTTTTGTAAAGTTCATATATATTAAGCTAAAAATCAATAGAATTTTGATATAAACTTGGTTCAGAGATGGTATTTTTTCAGTAAAAATAAGACCAGAGGAAGGGTAAGAAGGAAATCGTAGTGAATGTAGTTGTAAATGGAATAAAACTCCCCTCTCTACACAGTACTAGGTGGGATGTTTTCACTATTTTTGCATGATCTTGCTTTAGAAAAGTAGTGTTGTTTGGAAGTTTCTATTGGAGATAATGTTATTTCAACTAGAAAAAAATATATTATTAAGGAAAACCAGAGATAAAAAAAATGGTACGTTAAAGGTTAAGTATTCCAGGTCAAAACCATTTTTACGAAAATTTGATTACCATTTCTTTTCTTCCTACCACAAAATCATAAAGGTAATTAGAGGGCTCCCTCAGGTAACTTTCTGTAAAATTAAGCTTCCCTCAAAATCTTTTCAAAATAAATTCTAGATATTTAATTTGTTGTTGACAATTTTGAAGATTTTAAAGAATAGTAGTTATCACTCTCGAGTTGAAAATATTATTAAACGTAACTTTACATTATAAGTTTGCATTTTCGTTTAGGTTCACCTTGATTGTTTGATAAACTAACGAAAATTCCTCGGAGATTTCTGCAGAGATTTAAGAAACAGACGTAAGTTCAGTAGGAGCAGAATCAATAAAATATGAAAATCAGTGCGTATTTTGAAATAATATATTTTTCAAAAATTACAGTCAATTAAAAAGTTAATTAAGAAAAACATTTGTATAAATATAAATAAAATGTTATTGTATAATTTTTTTTTTTTAATATTGAAATATTCTTATGCAAGCCTCATAGCAGTTACGCGATTTTAATAAACTGACTCAACTAAATTACTCTCTGAAGTAGCCAGATATTCTATCCCTCCTTCGTCTTTAAGGAACTAATCTCGTTTTTATTTTCTGTGGCGACCCTGCAAGGTTACCGTGAAGGCCATTTTAAAAGTTTGAAACCAAACTAACAAATCCGTTTTCCAAAAAAGAACTCCATTATGTCGGTTATTATTGTATTAACTGTAACCAGCCGAAGACTTGTAAGTCTCCGAAAGTTAGACTTAATACGAAGTTATGGCATAAACCTCTCACTTTTTCTCAATGGAATTTCTACAGTAAAATATAATTAAGAAAATTATTTCTAATTTACTACTAATGATTTTTCTTTTAAAGCTTAGTTTTCTTTTTTCAAGGAATAACCGCATATTCGCGGAAGTATTTGATTCTGAAGTTTTGATTCCCAATGCATCTGAACTTGTAGTTCCCTTATTTTTAAAAAAAGAAAAGTGTATTCCTAGTGAAAAATCAATTTCGCAAGGTTGTTCCAATCGCAAGACCTCCCGCTTATAATCAAAGGAGAAAGTCGTTAGGGATCTAGTCGAATGACCCTTACGAAAATTTTTCAAGTGGAACCATTATTAATTTGGATATAGGTTTATATTGAGTAAGTTTATATTAAAAGAAAATTATTTTTCTGCTGGCTAGAAAAATGCGAATAAAAATATAAATATTTAAAAAATTGTAATGAATTTAATATGGACAATTTGAATACAAAAAAAAACCAAAAATCTGTAGAATATAAAACTTGTTAAATGAGAATGAAGTATTATTGAAGTATCATTAACTGATTAACCTGAAGAGAAATTTTTTTTCTTTCAAATTGTGAGTGGGGTGCATTTCTTCTTTCCCAGTTAGTTATCTTTGCTCAGATTTGGCGAGGAACGTTACTCTAGGATTTGTGAATGTCAGGGTTGGTGTAGGAAGTTAATTCCCCAGACAAGGTCAACTTTGTTCGTTCAAGCACCCGGGCGTGGTTTTCTATATAAAGAACGAACGGTTAATAATTCAGCATTGTAGTTCCATCTTGGAAGACAAAAACATAAATCAAACATGTCTCTCAAGGTAAGAATATTTTGCTGTTTGATTTTTCTTATTATACATCTTTCTTTTTTTTTGAAGTGTTAAATTAGGTATTCAAAAAATAAGAAATTAAGTTATAAATCTTCTAGATAATGTTATTAAGACATAAAAATGTAGTACTGTTTCTTTTGGAGGTCTTATTTAAAGAAAATTTATACCAAGTTTATGACTAACAGTCGGATCCCCATATGACTTGTGTAAGCCTTTCTTTGACTTAAAGTGAGAATAATTTTTAACAATGATTAAAAAATGCAAACTTTCTAATAGGTAATGTTGCATTATTTTACCTATTTACATAATTACCCTTCGCAATCATTTCTTCCGAAACAATTACAAATAACCTCTAGACTTTCCTTAACTGCTTTATTATATTTCCTGTTATAATCCATTTTGGGTTTACATTAGAATCTTTTACTAAACATTTGTTTGGTACATTATACTGAAGAAAGTTGATGGAAGTAATTCGATTTCTTTAACGAGATACAGAGTTTTCCTAATACACGAAGTATCCCCTTAAAAAAAGTTAATCAAAAGAGATTTTAATGACTGTATTCGATCCATTATTCTTAATTTTTCCATCATTCCTCTCTCTTCATGATGTTTATCTCTTTAGGTATTATTTTATATTAGATCAATTATGTAAATGGATTTTATTATTTGTGGAAAAGTAATGGATTTTATTGTTTTTTGAGAAAAGCAAACAAAAATATTTTAATAATAACGCCAATTATTTTATACTAATAAGAACATAAACTCATTCTTTCTCCAGGTTGCCCTCGCCTGCCTGTTGGTAGTGAGCACTGTCTCCGCTGGAGTCCTTCCACTGGCTACCACCTTGGTCAGGACACCTAGCCTAGATTCAGCTATCGTCAAATCCGAAAGATTGGGAGGCAACTTTGCCTACAGCACCGTAGAAGGCCATGCCTACGCCGCCGTATCCCCAGTCGTACACAGTGTAGCCACTCCAGTTGCTGTATCCTATGCCGCTCATCCAGTAGCTCTTCCACATGTCGCTGTTGCTGCTCCATTGTTACACTCCAACTTACTTTTCTAAATATATAATTTTTGCCTTTTTTTTTATTTAATCATTAGTATTTTATATTTATTAAATTCATCCTTTATTAACTTTAATATTTGCGGATTCACATCAGCTTTAATTTTTAAGAAAAGGTGAAATCATGAAATAATAAACTATTTAAAACGAAATTCATAATGATTTAGTATGTTCAAGTATCTCTCTTCATTTTCGTGAATGTGAAAGTGACAGGAAGAAATTGCAGGAAGTAATTTTTGAGATAGATTGCTCGTCTGGATGGAGTCTACTACCTACCTATGTTTACTAGTTCTAAATAAGCGACTTAAAATTTTTATGATTTCGGAAAAAATTTTAAGTTTTTAATGAACCAGTTATACCTTTTACGAAGTCCGAGGAGAGCTGAATTGGAACATTTATCCAGTGAAACTTAAGTTCACATCCAAGCTTTGAAGAAATAGACCAATTGTTATAGAAGAGACCCACAGGAATCGTACATGTTTATAAAAAAAAGAGGATATTTTCTGAAATTCTTTCTTAAAAATTCAATTAAATTTAAAAAAAATCCGCGAAAATGCAATAATAACACGAGAACCTGCCTTGTAGCAGATTTTAGATATTAAATGGAGATATAACCTGGGTAATTCATAAGGAAGTAGAGGAGACACTTCGGGTAAAATTAACAAATCCTGAAGCAAATTTATTGAAGATAAATAAGATGCTGGTGCTCAAGTATCTAACTAGGAAGCTTGTAGAAAATTTATGGAATCAGGCTTTACACCTTCGCAACTATTCTAGACAAACTAGCGGATTAGCGGACATGTGTTTATGGATTAATTACGTGATGATTAGTTCAAGCGATGCAGGCCATAACGTGAAAAAACGTGACTTTAAGTTAGTAGCTGAGCTCTGAACTAAATGGCAAGGAAACCACGGCTTCGGGCTGAACGTCCTCAGCAAATCAATCCATCCTTATTTGCCATTCAGAAGAGTTATTGCATCGTTTAATTAGTTTTAGTTTTTCTTATAAATAATTAATTGAGAATAAAAATGTTTAAAAGAGTAGTCATTTGATTGGTTTCAAGTAAGATTAAAAAATAATTGTATGCTCATATCACTCAGAGGTGGAAGCTGATTTCACCTTCGACGCTAATCGAAGGCAGTATATAATTATTGTATGCCCAGAAAAAGTCTTTCAAGCAGAGCTAGTTGCAGCATAGTTGTATCTGAAATAAATGCAGGACCAACAATTCTGGAGTCCTCATTATCTCAGATATCCTCCCTGGATTCAAGTTTGACTAAAATAATTTGAAGCAGCTTTTGTGATAGTGGATATTATTGTGAAATGTTTACATAATTTCTGCATGTCCTTGGGCATTCAATACAAAGCGTAATGAGACGGCAGCGTGCCTAGTCCGATTTCCATGGTGCACTTAAAGAAACTACGCAATTTACGACAGTTGGCAGCCAAAAACGTGTTGACGCACTCATAATCGTAGTAATGGTGAGTAAAAATCTTAGAGGTAAGCGAAAATTGTCATAATTCTAAACTAAGATTACTTCAGCATTACTCAAACAAGCTGTGTGGTTATTTGGTCCACTGGTCTCTAGTCAGTAGATAATGATATATGATCTCAAGAGCCTGTCTACAGATAGTCTACGCAGGATTGACAGAAAGTAGAAGAAACGGCACTACACCTAAAAGTATTTGCTGTCAGTATGAAGGGCATGCACGGCTCCTTTGATGAGAAAAACAACTGCTTTTTAGCTTAGCCAAAGGGACACTTTCCACATTCTTGAAGTCTATTGATACTCTCTGGTTAGGAGGGTTATTGTCTACTAGTGGTAGTGGATGCCACAACATATTCTATATATACTGACGCAACAGCACAGCCGATAACTCACCATTGAGAATTTGAACATTCCAACACTACGGAATCTAACGTAATCTACACTTACATCCGATTCTTAGTTTAGAGAATCATGTTTAGAATTCAGACAACAAATGAGTTCATGTTTTTATTCTGATGTTATTCTGAAACGGAAATTCCCTAAATCGTGTATTGTCTGTTTTAATTTTTTTTTTTATATATTTCACATTTTTTTCTAATTCGAACATTTATTTTTCTTAGATTCCTTCCCATTGTGTTTAACCATAAAAACGTTTTTTAGGTGAGCATGTTTTTTTTTTATGGTTAATGCATCGAGAAGGACGTTCAGAGATCACCGCCTTACTGCTACCATTCCTATTTTTTTCTCTTGTGTTTATTTATAAACAAATTTGGGGCACACTCCTAATGCAAATGTGTTGTTTAAGTAAAACTCAACATCTTTGTCTTCACATATTGCTACTTAAGGCACACACTCACACACATATTTATGTATATATTATATTTTAAAAAAAAGAGATTCTAACTTTAATAAGTATTTATTTTCTATTTTAGATGTACCAGCTGAATGTGTGTTTATTTTTATATTGGGATTCAGAACTTTGTAATGACTCTAGAACATAATTAGAACCTATATTGGAAGATCTCCTGCTCATTCTTTGACGTAAGTAAGTACTTTTTAATCATTCATTCTATAAGAAATGCTTTTATCTTTCACGATACAAAAAAAATAATAATAATTGAAAATGTTACTTCACCGAAACTATCTATTTTGAGGTCCGAAGAAGAGGTTTTTACAAATTGTCATGTGCCTATATGGTCCAGCTATCCCAAAAATGGAAGTTCTCTGATAGTTGAAAATGATATGGGATTCGGCATTAAACTTTGGGATAAAAATCAGCCACAGTTAGTGCCATTTAACTGAATCGTTTTTATGTTTGCATTTTCTCGAAAACGGCTGAAACAATTTACTTTACTCAATGCCCATTGCACTCATTTAGATCAATTTAATATTTTACTATTATAAAATGAGTGAAATTAATTGAAATAAAACTATTTAGAATCTATTGAAGATATCGACAATTTTATTTTTGTTTTGTAATCTTCTTTATTTGTCTACCGACGGTTTTATTACTGGGACCAAGATATTTTCACTCTGATTTACAGCTGGACTAGTTATATATTATTATTTATTTATTCTAATCCAAAACATTTCACAGTTAAAAAAAAAAAATCAAAATTAAATTAGGATTCCGATAAATAAAAGCCAGATTGTTACTAAAATTATATTTTACTTCAACTATTATGTAAGAAATATTTCTGCGAATCGCTTAACTAGTTGAATACACTAAAAGCTTTCATTCAGTATGAATAAAGGTAGGCAAACAAAAAATATTGCGGTCAAGTTTCTCTTAATCAAATAAATAGCCGCCCAGCTGGCCAAATGCTTCCTAGCTTGTGAAGGACAGACTAGATTTATTCTGCTGAAATTGTTTTAACAGTGAAACTGATTCATCACTATCATGTTTTGTAACTCTATGTTCTAACGTTCAAAAAGTAATTTATCATCAGTAGTACTACGTCAATTTTGATTTACAATCCACAGTTAAAAATAAATCGACGTAGAAGCATTGTAAATAGATTTTCACAAAGTTTATTCTGCAGATTCATCCATGCTTATGATTAAAAGATAATTTACTAAGGCTCTGTTTAACTGTAGCACACTTTTATTAATTAATATTGCAGAGCTTAGTCTCAGTCTGAAGACATCATGTAAACTTTCAACTAATTGTGTTTTCGTTTCTCTAACTTCTATTTTTCTTTTCACGCCATTATTGTAATGATATTTTATTCATTAAGATTTCTTATAAACGCTAGTTAAGTTAAAAGATTAATATAGATATTTAATGATACATTAGACTAATAATTAGCAGCCGTTAATGGCAACATTACGTCAAACAAATCTGGCTTAGCTAATTTAGAATAGCGTTAGTTACAGGCGGTGTCTAAATATACATGCATATTTTAAAACGTATGCTCATCGTAAATATACAAGTGTTTGTTTAATTTGTACTGGGTTAACGAATAGTATTGAGGTCAGCTAGTTTGGTGCATTTATCTAACATCTTTTCTTTTTTAGTTTACCTAAATAGATTTGTTAAGTTTATTTACAGAGATATAAGCCGACGAATATGATTTTAATGTTTGTCAAAATTAAAAAAACTACTATTTAGTAAACGAATTTTATTTTATAATTTTATCAGTATTTATTTAGATTTTTTTTTGGCATTTTGTTATCAGATTTCTTTTTTCTTTAGGCGAGGCGTAATATATTCAGTTGATAGGACTAGTGTACTCGAGTAAACCAGATATCTCTACTTTTCAAAAACACCACTACGTTCGACCTAATACATTTTAGATTCAGAACGTTCATCACTTAAGAATGGGATCTAAATCATATCGAACTTAAGAAAAGAACAGCCCGAAGTGCTTTCATGGTTCCTCCCAAAAAAAAAAGGGGCCCCAAAAACCTTGTTATGGTTAGATGTAGCTTCTCTGCAACTTCCCCATTATTACTTTACCAGTCTCAACCACCTCTATCTCTACAGTCGTGCCCAAAGTTGATATTGACGTAGTAAGTAAGTTTTGTAAGTTTTATTATAGATTCAAAATCAATGTGACAGTACAAATTTTTATTTTGGCTATTATCACTTTTTTTTTCTGCAGTAGTTTTGATTGAATGGTGTGAAAAAAATCACACCAATTCACTAAGCCTTAGATTGATGATTAGTGTTTCATAAGCTATCCAATAATCTGCTATTTCTCGTCAATCGACTTCAATTTCATTAAATAAATTTTCTTTCCTTGTGGTTTTGATTTCAATTGTATAAAATGTTGAATGGTTTAAAGGAACGAGAGCAAGATCAGTTTCTCCATTTATAGTTAGTTACTGGACAATTCTCCTTTTAATTATTCTTTTAACTAAAAAGTTTCATTTGAAATCAAATTCTGTTGATGCAGTACAGACAAGATCACTAATAAAATCACTGAGGAATGCATCTCAATTTAATACCAGAACAAAGAGAGTTTGTAATATTTTATGTACCTACTAATATATAGAAGATAAAATTAGAATTTCAAAAGCAAAAAATTTATTTTAAAAAGAATAATTGACTAGCATTTGAGAATGCAAGAAAGGAGTACTTTTACTTTGGGTGTATTTCTATTTATCATGAACATTGTCCCATATATTTGCTGACAATTCTACTACAAGTTGTTACAATTATAATTTATATTTATTAAACATAAAAGAGAGGTATGCACGCAGCTTTAGTAAAAAAAAAAAAAAATATTTTTAAAAGTCAAACATATCTTGTTCGTCTAACATCACAGGAATATCAGTTAGACACGGAACATTAATAATTTTCACCACTAATTTGTCTAATTTACAATTTTGCGCATGTAGCAGGTTGACTTGGCTAAATATGCCTTTAAATCAATTAGATTAATTGAAGAGGTAAATTTAAGAGGTCATTTTTTTAAATTAGAGATCTATTAAAATAAAACTGCAATTGACGAACCCAGTACGAAGTATTTTACAAAATTCTACAGTAAGTAGTAGTACTACAATATGTAGTAGGGCAAGAAATCGCATTATAAACATAATTTGTCCTATTTCTGCTGTTTTGTCATTATTCCTCATCCTTGAACAGATTTAAAAATCACAAGAGAACCATTTTTTCCTTCTCTGGTACAGTTAGAAAACAAAAAGCTAACAATAAATAAGATACATAGAACAATTAACTCCCCTAAGTTCGCCCTTTGTTCTAAAGAGTTATTGTCCCTAAGACGGAGGCTGTGTAAACTTGCCCTAGAGGTCATCATAAGGGTGAATGAAGAAGCAGCTGTTACTCTTGTTGAGCATTCGTTATTTATTCCATATTGGTATAGTTCGTACTTTAAATCATATTCCTTATTCAGTGAAATGATATCTACGTTTTATTTCTGGTTTTTATAAAGAGTACTGATACAGATTTTGCTGTTGCTATAACTATAAATAATAAGTCGTTGATTTATTCATTTTTTATTATTTAGGAAGGAGAAATGCTTTATATAAACACATACTAAGAGTGAGAGAAGCTAATTGGAAAAGCTATAAAGAGAAAGAGAAAGTGCTCAGCCGGCCAAACAGAAAATAAAGCAAAATTAGGGTAAGCATACAACCTTAAGGTGCAAGGTTTTTCATAATTTTTAACCTACTCCTTGTTTATTCAAGATATCTTGAAAATAAATTAAACAATAGTCAGTTATCGCAATCAGGACATTTAACATCAAAGAAAATCTTTCGACTATTTATGAACAAATGATTTTCATTCAAATCACATGTTAGATAATGATTAAATGTTTAAAATGCATATACATATTTAAAAAATAAAAAATTGCTTTACGGTTTGTTTTATTTAGGTTATTGGCATTTTATGTTCGCCCTTTCATAGACAGAGCACGTGGGTGACATTTGCAAATGCTAGGCCCTTAATGAGACGACAACAGTGTCGTCTCACCACCCCATCAGCTCTCTTACCTCAAACAGTTCAGTCTGCTTGCATTTTGCTATCTTAATAAGTCTTATACAATTTTCGTAGCACATCATAAGTGAACGAATTCAAACTTTTAATAATGGCATTTAAAGACAAAATGAAAGAAGAAATAATTTCGTCTAGCTGGCTAGTCGGCAATTTATTAATAAAAAAGAATAATAATAAAACCGTGCGTGTTCCATTTATACAATAGAAGGGAAGGACTATTCATTAACAACTTGAGAATTAATTACTAATAACTAAAATTCCAGAGTGCGTTGCCAAAACTCATCCATTATTTGATATGTGAATTCATATTGTCCTAAACACTAGCTGGCTATTTTAAATTATTTGTTTTCTAGCTATTTGTGTTGTGTACTAGTATTTTTTCCCCCTTAATAAGAAGAATAAGAATTTGAATGTTTTCAAATTTCGGAATTTGAATGTTTTCAAATTTCGGAATTTGAATGTTTTCAAATTTCGGAATTTGAGTTTTCTTGACAGAAATAAATGTTTCAAAGTCTCTTCTCTTTAATATGAAAAAAGTTTAGTGCTATGGTCGTTTGCACAGATTTCGGTCAAAATCTATACACCGATTATTCGTTACGATAGGTTCAATGATTTTCTTTAAATTGCCTTTATCACGGATATTAATAATGGCCTATCACTTCTTTGGGTGGGGGGAATTTCCTCATGAAAATAGTTTTTTGTAGGCGGGTTTCAGGGAACTTTATTCAGAGGCACCCCTCTGAAGTGACACCTCAAAAAAATGTATTCTCATAAATGAATTTCAGTAAAAAATGAAAACATATGTACATATTTATAACCATAATTTCGTATCAAAAATACAAATTTTCATGATACGTTTTGCGAGACGTAAACTTTATGTAAAGTTTCGTTGTAAACAGTACATTAACATTTTATAGTGATACGGACAAAATATTAAGTGTTGGCTGAACTATACCTTCAAACTATTACAGGTTAAAATAAATGTAGGATTGTAACGTTCTATAAATATGAAGTTTATTCTACATAAAATGGAAAAGTACACCTAAAAAAAATCAAAACTATCAAGGTTTTACTAAAATAGTGAACACGTAGGAGTTAACATTAAGTACCGCTAGAATTAATCATTTCCATCAAGGCTGATTAACATTAGTTTTTTATCAGATAGTTAAATTATCAATTCTTTAATGCCAGGTTTATTAGATTTAACTGATTCATGTTTATATTAAAATGCAATTTGGGGAATTATTTAAAAAAAATTATCCCTAAATTTTATTCTTATAATTGTGAGAAAAGTGAGTTTTTTCTTTCCAAAGTCTCGCTAAAAAAAAGTACCCTCACCAAAAAAAAAAATGCCCTATTGGTCTTTGAATTATTGGTCCTATGTACTTAATGCTTGTGAGCTGTGACTCAAGCAGAAGTTTAACATGCTAGTTGTTTATTGATTTTAGATTAGAATTGATTTTTTCGAATAAAATTCTTAAGCCTGTTTAATTAAATACTTTTTACTCAGCACTTCAAAATTTTCCAATTAAGTTTACACCGTAAATCCATGGTTTAGGTATCCCTGCTTATTAAAAAGAAATCAGCTTGAGTGAAACACTGTACGAGTTTACTTAACTATTTTCTTAAATATTAGTTTACTATACTTTAACAAACTACTGTCTTAATTGATAAATTTTATTCCATTCTTTGTACACTATCTTAAAGTTTCTATATTACAACCTTGCACCAGTCAATTCACTTCTTCTCCAATTGAAAGCTGATTTATTGAAGTATTCTTTAACTCTACTTTTCCAGATTGATATAAGTTTCAACTTAACATTGCGTCTTACTTCAAATCAAGCTCAATTTTGCTGGCTGAAACTTGGGTTATCGCCGAGCCGTCTTAGTAGGGTTTCTTCAGCTATATCAGGATTTACGTAATTAAGGAAGACTTATATGATATCAGGAGTGAGGTAATCAAATTTAGATGTTGCAGTCAGTTTCCCTCAACTAAAGTGAAATGGGTGGAGGGGTTGCTATTGCTTCTCATGATATTAGCATCTGGATGTAGAGGAGCTGTACTCCAGTAGTTAGTATAAACGCACTAAAATATTGGGAATAAATGCAATATTTTATATAAAAATGTTTTAAATAATTGTGATGGTTTATGTAAATGGTGCCGCGTTTTAGTCCAACGCGGTGAATTACGAGTTGGAATAATCAGAGAAAAATATTTGTTTTGTTTTTTTCCAATGAATTTTTAATTCTAATGTTTCTGCAATATATTTTCAAGTTCTTATAAAAAAGTTTTGTGTAAAACTTGTTTTTGAAATCTTAAGGGAAAGTGTGCTTCAAACTTTAATCAAGTTCTATTTTCAAATTCATTCCTATTGTTAGAATCATCATAATACGCTGTGAACATTGGAATTAGTTAAAATTTAACGTAATAAACTATATAGTATTTCAAGCCGTACGTTAAAAATAAAAAATTAGATTGACAATAATGACGTTCCAGGCAAATATGTTAACCACAATTGTGTAGCTACTTCGACAGTCGTCAAATGTATCTCAGGATATTTACTTGGCTACGTGTTGGCTTATTACTGAAAATAACTTTGAATTACAAAACTTACAAATGTTACCTGCCAAACTCATTAAAGAACTAACAACTAATTTTAGTAATAATTGTTCAATTCAAATTTTTAATTTTAATAATTTTTATGATGATCTTTATGATTCTCACTGTATGATTGCACTTTGAAAACAAAATCTATGTGCCTCCTACACACTGTTTTCTAAGATGCAGTTTTTTTAAAAATTTATTTAATAAAAAGTCTCCGAGGATTTAAAGGAATATTTCCTGTGAAATATTTTGTGTTTTCAAAAACCTTATTATTGAATTCTTGTTGTATTTTGAATTTTTGCTTTTGAGTTGCGGCAGACCAGCAAGAGGAAGAAATCAATTTGTAAATTTTGACGTCCGCTGAAGACCTTAAAACGTTTATATCCGGTAAAACTCCGCACATAAATTACAATACTTTCAGACTTCCATCTTCGAGGGCAAGAGAAATGATATTGCTAATTTTAAATTTAATTAGTTACTGCCGATTAGTACTTTGCTTTGAGAAATTACTAATTTTGATTAAAACAACCATTTAGTGTACGATAATCCAATTTTCAAGTATTATTCATATGAAATTAAAATTTTATGAATTATTGTGACAAAAATCTATTTTTAAAATGTTAGTAAGTAAAAAGTAAAAGTGAAGTAATCGCCTATTTTTTCTGGCGGGGCGTAACGTCCAACTACCAATAATTAGGTATAGTGGACAGGGGCGGAAGCTCATACTTTACTATAAACAATTTTTTCTAACAAATAAAAAGTAGTCATACGCGGGATTTGAACTGGGGATCTCCCACTTACAAAGCCACGCTCTTGACCACTAGACCAACACCCGCCCCTTAAAATGTTTGTATAAAAAAATATTTTTTCAAAAATAGCCATGTGGTATTATTGGTTTTGCAAATTTTTATAAAACCAAACTTCATACATAGAACTATTGTTCATTCTTCGTTTTCCATTCTTTGAAATAATTTCAGGCGATTATAAAGTATATCATACATCTGATTCTGCAAGAGTATGTATTTTTCAGCTAAATGCTGTCTAATGCCCCCAATAATATCAAAGGTTTATTTGAGAGAATTTATTTTAGCCTGTTCAAGTATGTGATATGACAAAATGCATTAAGACAATCCCTGTAATTAAGCCTTAATTCTGAAACTGTCTAGGTAGCCGCCAAGTGTAGCCAGACTATTCGGAGGTAATCATAATAAAATAAATATTTCTTCAAAAGCCAGAAAAAGTTGCAGTTTTCTCAAAGTTCACTACATCTCGACAATATATTACAAAATACTCTATCTGCAAATAATCCAGCTCGACCACAGGAACCGCTTGACAATACACTACTGCAATTTGGATTGGAGATGGAAGATTTAAAAAAAAGAACATAAGAAAAAGTAAATCAAAATTTTAACGTTAATGTTAAAATGTTAACGTGAAATTATTTTTTTAATTTTTAGCATGCAATTTTTTTTTGGTGTTCTAAAGTGAAATTTAAGTTAAATAATCACTGAACAACTTCACTTACTTAGTACCCACAGGGCCTTCATGTTAGCCAGTCAGTTTCTTGCTTTTTTTTATTTATTTGTAAATTATAATAATAAGAATTCTTGCGTGTATATCTTATCGTGCGTATAATACGGAGTTCATAACGAACGAAGTACGAACGTACATCTCGCGGTAGAGTTCAAAAACTAGTGTTGAGTAGTGATGGGCCATTTGAGCGGACTCGGTCCATTGGAACGAATCCAATAGTGGAACGATGTGATTCGAATCCTTATTTAAAAAAAAATGATTCCGCTCCGCCCATAAAATTCAAGCATAAATATATGAAAATAATTAATACTGAAATTACTTAGATGTTACACTAAAATAAAATTTTTAACTGATTTGAGGCTATCATTTAGGAGATTCTGAATATTCCGACTTGTTAAATCAACACACACCACCATGAAGAACCTGGCAAGCAAAAATACTAATGCTTGGAGGGGGGCATAAGTTTCAAGATTTTTTTAGAAGACTGTCAATAATATTATTTATTTTGTTTATTAGTTAACACTATGTGTAAAGCTTTATGTTAGGTTACAGTATGTAATGTACAGAGTGCACTGCATGTTGATTTCTACATAAAATAAAGTAAACAATATTATTAAAATGTTATTTCTAAAGTATCAAAGCATAAATTATTTTAATTCAACAGGAAATAACCAATTTAATGATTTACATAATGAAAAACGTTTATTACAAACGAACTAGCATATTCAATACAAAGAGCAGAGGGTTAGGAACTCCGGTTTCAATCACATTTTCATTGGTTAAATTTCCAGTTTAAACAGTGAGTCCGGAATGACTTTTGAGTTCGGACTCGGCCTTTTTTCCGTTCACCGAAATGAACGCTATAAACTACAGTTCCACGATACGAGTCCATTGTCATGGTAACCAGGACTGATTCCACCTGCACACTATCATTCTGCATTTGTGTAATTATCGGGCATCTCTCTACTTAAATGTGCTTATAGAATTTTATCCAACATATTGTATGCTATTCTACTTCCACAAGCCGAGAGAGAGAGAGAGATAGATGCCTACCAGCCTGGGTAATAACGAAAGCCGATGAAAAACTATTATTAAGCTTTGAAAGAAAGATTCTTCGCCGAATATATGGACTTACTAGAGAGGGAGAAACCTGGAGAAGACGCTCTAATGCTGATACCTCTATTCCACGCCCCAGACATCTTTAAAGTGGTAAAATTAAGTAGGTTGCGTTGGGCAGGCCATGTAATTAGAATAACGGATGATGAGATGCCCCGAAAGGTAATGGATGAAAATGAAGAGTTGGACGCCCTAGGTTACGATGATGGTGTTAGCGAGGACTCCAAGAACATGTTGAAAATAGAGAGGACTGGCGGAAGCGGACGAGGAGGCTAAGGCCCATTGATGGGCTGTAGAGCCGAGCAAGAAGAAAAAAAAAATACATGTTAAACATTGGATTGATTATAATACCCTTTAGCATACTGGACTCCCACGCGGAGGTCCCGGGTTCGAATCCAGCTGCTGACCCTTAGATTTTCTCTTCCTAGGAGCTTCTTACAGCTCACTGTCCGGTGATGGACAGTGTTGTCTGTAACGAGAGAACACTGTCCGGAGGCCGGCAGTGCACTGGAAAAAGCTCCGGGCGCCAATAACCTTAGATGTTGACGCGCCTTAAATCACAAAAAAAAACCAAAAAAAAAACCCTTTACTTTAAAGAAAATGTAATTTTATATTTAAAAAAAGTTATATTTAAAAGTTAGGTATAGTTCAACTTTAATCTTTTTCATGCAGTTTGACAATCAAACTTACCGGTCGGTTTTAATAATGGTACTTAAAAAAGTGCAAGCATTTACAAAATAATAACCTTAGCAATGCACAGAAACCCTTTTAGAGGTTGTTGTAATGCAGATAAGTTAAAGAAATTATTTTAATAATGATTAAAATAATTAATAACGAAAATGAGTGACCATAATAAAAACGAAACAAAAAATTTACACACGTAATCATTGAAATTAGAGTAAAACCTAACTAACGCAAACTCAGTTGCTGCTTCGATTAATGAACACTTCTGAGATTAATTAGGATACAGAATCCTTAATTAAAAATAATTTAGTTCTTTTTTATGTGATTCCGAAAGGTAAACAACCTCCACAATCAAAAACTGCTTTATAATCAGAAAATTATAAAACAACATACTAACCGTGTTTAACGATTCTATATTTGTTTTTCTCAGTATTTCAAGAAATTGTCACTTTAAATTTTGTAAAATGTCCAAATGTAATCCAAAAGGTAATCATTTACTTAAACTTTGGTGCTTAATGTAGAAAGAATTGTTTTTACATCGTACTGCCTCTTGCTTACACTGTATATGTAAAGTGAAAGTAGTTCGTCAGTGGAACGAGTAAAAATATAACCTGTAAGAGATAGGTTTCAGTTTGCTTTGCCTAACGAAAGTGTGTCAAGTTGACAACTCTTTAAGTATAGAGATTCGATTGTATGTGTAAAATTGGAAGATGGGGACTCAAAATAAGGTTCTAATTCTTGATACCAATTTTATATCTAACGATAACGCAGCGGAAAGGTAGTAACTAACAAAAGCTTTTGAGTTCTAAAAGATTTCCTTAATAGTAGAATATTCTAATTAATCATTCTCTAATTTTTGAAAGGCATATTGGTTGTGAAACAAAACTACAAGTAGGAAATTCTGAAGAGTCAATCAGTGACTTTTTAAACAAAAGGATTAAATTGGAAAAAGAAGATGTACAGTACAATGATGGTAAGTTTATATATTTCTTCCAGCTTCGAAATAAGTGAAGTGTTTTAAGTAATGGATCAGGTTAATTATAATTAATAGTGGTTTTTACCTTCATGGACATTTTTTTTTATATTTGTGACCTTTTGCTAAACAATTGTTAGAATAACCTCATTTTTGCTAGTTCCATATGCTTAACAATAACTACTTTGAGGCATATTTTGCTTGTTCAACAGAGCAAAGTTCATGTTTCTCGAATGTTTTGTTTTTCAGATACTGAAGATCCAGAATTGGATCCGACAGACTTTATGGTTACAGAGGGTAATTCATCACCAATGCTTTCTGATGAAAATGTTGGGAACCTGTAAGATAATCATTTTTTAAAAATTATATCTTTTTGATTAGATAGAGATTCTTTTGTTCTATAAAAGATAATTAATCATTTTATGTGCATGAATCATTGATCTCGTAAGTTTTTTAAGTTTTGATGATTCTATTTAAAGTAAAAAGAAATAAACATATGTCAATACAACTGAATTATTCTTCAAAAATGTTTATTTGAGGAAAATTGTAGATTTTGTCAGATCACTTCGGAATGTTCATCGCTTTCACCATACTTAAAAAGAAGGTCACATCTTTTTAAATATGGTGAAAGCGATGAACATTCCGAAGTGATCTGACAAAATCTACAATTTTCCTCAAATAAACATTTTTGAAGAATAATTCAGTTGAATTGACATGTGTTTATTAGTCAATACTTGTCACACAATATTAAATTTAAAATTTCGTCACTTTTTATTGAATTTGGAACATTTTGCTACTTTTTAATTGAATACCTTTTTATGAAAATTATTTCTATACTGGTGGCCCAATTTCTAAGGTATTTTCACTTTAAAATTCTTAATTAACTTATCTCTTTAGCGCTTAACCAGTTCTAGCAGGGATTGTCAAGTTGCTGTAATGTAGTCAAGGGCTACAATTTTCGCAGTCACTAGTACATAATTCACAGACTGGCTTAGAAGGGTCCCAAAATACCTTCTGAATGAGAAAGTGTTTAACCTTGAGTAAGTCAATCATAGATGACCAGTCATTGTGAATTCTTCGGAAACAATTAAGCAAGGGAAATTGGTGACATTTAGAACATCTCTTTCTCATTTCTGCAGCTAGAGATCCAACAAGTCAAGGAACTGCAGCAAAAAGTGGCTAAGGGACTACAGCGGGAATTGTGACTGTTGTGTTGCACCACGGCATAGCCATCTACGAAAGCTAAGGGATAGTTGAACTCCTTATATGCCCTGACAACTAACAGCTGAGAACTGTGTCTACTGACAGCTGTTTTAGAAACACCGGCAGGCTAAATAAGCAAATCATTTCTTTTTTATATTGGGTTATCAAGTTTAATGGCATTGTCAGTGACTTGACCTTCTGAACGTATAAAACAAAATCCTATTAGTGAATAACCCTGGGTTTTTAGTTTTGTGTGAAGTAAATATAAGTGAGGGCGTGTTTGCTGGAGTGTAGAATTTACATACTCACTTATTGTTATAGATTATACTACTAGAAACTAACTAAAATAATAATAATAATAACTGAAACTGCAATTTGAGAGTTAATCAAATGCAGAGGTAAAATTTTTAGAGGCATCAACAATGGATATGAGCAGATCATACAATTTCCTAAAACTGAACTTGGAAAATCTAAGTAGAGATTACTCTCGGCAATACTAAATTACATGTCATGAGGCAATGCTTTTTCCTGATTTGTAATATACTTTTCAGTGTAACAGTATTCGCAATGCTGTTTGTAACTTTTTTTATACTTATATACGATATGTGTATATGTAAATTACTTTAAGGTTTCAATTTTAGTGATGTTCGGGGGGAACTCATGATATTTAAGAATTGTGTGGATAAATTCAGAATTTCTATAATAATTTCCTTCACATTTTATAAAGCTAAGAATTTATAAAAAAATATTCATCTTGAACATACTGTATTCCATTTTCTCCTGAAATGTTCGTTTCAGAAATGAAGATGGAGTTATAATGATGCATATGGATATTAGAGAACCACTTTCATCTTTGAAGTACCTTTTACAAGAGAAACTTGGCACAGATTTGAATGAGTATTCTTTTACATTACAAGATTCACAAATGGTACGTTAATCAAAGTTATCAAGTTATTGTGGTAATTGTAAATGGGATGTATTTGTTCGTGGGTCAAAACGGGGAGATGGTGGCACCATATTCCTTGAAGAAATGAGTTAATAGTTGAGGAGCTGAATCATTTTTTTTCCCCACTCCTAAGACTTTGTTTTAAGTTATATACGATATACTACCTATAGTCTTTTATAATTATGATTCCTCGTCTGTAAAGACCCTGAAAGCTCTTGAAAACACAATCGCAAGATAATTTCTTGTAATCATGGTCTTTTATCTAGTGCTAGATTTAAAGGCCTCATGCAATCAGATTTAACATAGTTATCTATTATTTGAATTTAAATCACCAATGTTACCATTGATGCCTTATAATAAAGTGACGAATTAGGAAGGTGGTACAGTTTTTACTGAAGTGCTTCTTTTTTTTTTTTGCATTACTAAGTCGCCTGAGAACTGAATCATGTACCGACACTCTTTCTTAAGGCGATAAAGAAGTGTGTTCCTTTTCTTTTGCGAAAAGGAAAATACCAGTATCCTCTTTTAACAGTCAATCTTATGTGCGTTAACTGTAGAGAAGAATCTGGGACGATAAAAATTAATCGCAACCCCAGGGTCCTCGCTGGTCTCTTATCCACTGCCTCAGTTATTAATGGTTTTTCTCTATAATATCCCAGTTATATCTGATTTCAGTTGGAAGGTCATAAAAACTTGGTAGATCAATGTGTACAAGGAGAAGGTCTAGTACAGATTAACGTCGAATTGAAAGAGGAAAATGGCGATAAAAGGATAAATATCATTGACGTTTTAAAACCAGCTGAAGAATACGTTGAATTAGAAAGTGAGTAATTATTGAAAAGTTAAGTTTCCTTTTAATTTCAAATGAATGTCTTTCTCTTATGAGTTTTTTAGTGATAAAAAAATATATCAGAATGAAGTAAATATCTACTTTTAAAATTGAGTGAGTGAGAGAAGCGAGCTTTCTGATTGATGAGATTTCCTTTGAATTTAATAAATATCTTCGTGGATAGATGAGGACAGCGGGGAAGAGGGCACTGAATGTGAGAATGGCGAGGCCGCAGTAGACGACGAAAGCGTTGTGAGATGGGCCGCTGATGATAATTTTAAAAAAACTCAAAAGAGGCTGAACATACCAGAAGGTAATTCTCTTTCTTAACAAAAAAAAAAATTAACCAAACCTGCATTGTGCATGATAAAATTAGAGGGTCAAAATAGGAATGTTTACACAACAGTAGTTTAACTTAATATAAATTAGCTACATGGGTATTTCTTAAAAATACATTACAAAACCGCAAATTGCAAAATGTCCCACAACATTTTAACTCTAATTTACTATTCAGATTCTGCTGAACTCCATAATTCATTCCTCCAGGTCAAAACAAATAAAAAATATCGTGTAAACACACGATTAATTTTTATTATTGAAAAATTTGCGTCTCTATTCACGTGTTAATTACACCGATAGGAAGAAATGTGGATCCAACTTCTATGTTGCTAATATGTCGTCATTATTACAATAAGTACTTAAAACCATGTCCTTAGGTCCTACGTTTTAGAAGTGATTGAGCAGAGGTTTCAAGACCGATTCATGTTGATGCCAATATACGAGTATGCTTAGGGTGGTGCTATGGCGTCGTGTCAGTCGTTTATCGGAAAACATTACGAATAGGCGACTCTATTCAACTTTACCCTCCATATTTTTAATAATAAACATAATAAATCGGGTTCTGTAGAAATAAAAGCTCTGTTCTGTTTCTTGTTTTTCTTTCTCGAGAAGACTTAAAATAAGCTTGGTCATAAGAGTTCAAGTGGTTTCATGGTGCTCTCCTTAAAGGACTAGAGAGTTCACCGTTTAAATAACTCCAAATTCCAGTAGGATTCATTCACAGCAATAAAGAATTTCAGTTTGGAATGATATTAGTTTGCGGGGCATTAGTTAGCATTCAATATCCAATGAAAACGATAAGGTTCACAAACTAGGAATTAATATCTAGGAATTTTTAATTAAATTTTTATAGATCCAGAACAGTGGGATGTTGCCCATGTCAGACATTGGTTATTGTGGGCTGTGAGACAATTCAATCTTACCGGAATTAAACTATCTGATTGGGCTTTCAAAGGTACTGAATTAGTAAACATGTCGTTACAGTCATTTAGAGAGAAAGTCCCCAATGATCCAGACAGTCTGTTTTGGACACATCTAGAACTGTTACGAAAGTGCAAAATTGTTGGTAAGTTCAATGTTGTGTCAAAAGTTTGTTTTATTAATTAATTGCCATCCTTTTCTTTTATACTTTGCTTTTGCGCCAGCTGTCAGACCTAAAGCAGAAAATATTAAAGTAGAAGCGGAGGACGAGGATGATGCAGTATTTGGAGTTCCACAGCAGGATATTGGCTTTCTTAAGCAAAAGAATCAAGAAAAATTTTTAAGAATGGGTAAGTTATATTTTCAATTATTCTTTTTTTATTTGTTGTAATTATGCAAGCCTCGGCTTTGGATTGAGTAATAAGTAATTTTACAGCATAAACTTTTCATTAATATTTTTTAGAATTTATTAGAAGTCACAGACCCTTATGCTGGCAATTTTCGTGTATAAAGTATTTGTTCAGTAATGAGTTTCACTCAATTTACTTAGATTGATTGTAATAAAACGTATTAAAAAATAAATTAAAAATTGCTTATGCCGGCATGCATTACTGACTTTTTTTTAAAAAAAATCTGATTTAAGTTTTCATCTTATTCAACTATTGACCCTCAATTTCTCGCCTTGCAATGTTCATTATTGAATAAAATTTAGCTCACATATAGGGAACTTCTATCTCTACATTTGAGCCAAATTTCAGCCTTTATGATGCACTAGTTTAGCCGAAACAGCTAATTGAAATGTTTGTGTGTTGTATCTTATCTCTTTCTTATGTTGTAGTTGTGTGAGTGCCCATTAGATTTTTTTTTTCATTAAAATGTATTGTTTTCTAGTTTACAAGAAAATTTAATGTACGTATTAATACAAAAAAGTCGTGTGAATGTGCATATTACATGCTAAATATTAAGGAAATAAAAGTTGATATTCAACTAAGCCGAAAGTTGCCGACAATAACCGAACGCCTTCGGCTTGTTAAGAGTTAAAAGAGAAAGAGAAGTGATGTTTAAAAGAAGGCGCTAAGGCTAGTTGGGTTAGAGATCCAGTAATTCCTAGAATTTTGCCCTGTCTAACCCAACGGTCTTTGATGCCATACGTTTGTGCTGAATTTACTTCTCTTTAGGGAGTTTATCCACTATATCTTAGGAACGGAAAATCGCATACATTTTAAATTTAATATTTTGTTCTAGTGCGACCAGGGGAAGCGACAATAAATTTTTGGCCAAAATAGGTACACCTGAAGTACCTCTTTACTGAATAGATTTTTCACTAATTTAACTTTTTTAAAGAAACCGTTTGTTCGATTTTCTTTAAACTTGGTATAATTATTGCTCACAAATAGTTCTAAAACTTTTATAGGAAACATTTTTCTCTAATACTTCGATTAAGGGCACTTTGGGAGGGGGGTAGAATGCCATTCGCTGTAATTTATGGATATACTCTTTATGGTTGGCTACTCTTTACTAAACAAATATTTTGTATATGAAAATGGTTAGCATGAGGATCCATGACATCTAATAAATTCTAAAACATTTAATGAAAAGTTAGTGCAGTAAAATTACTTGAATTTCCTATTATTTGCATTATTTTTTTGTTTTCTTTGTTTTAATAACCACTATTGCGTTACTTGTTTTGCATTAATTAATTCAAACAGAATTATTATTTGTCAAGAATTAAGAATTGCATATTCCATTTGATTTTATTTATTACTTTAATTTTTTAAAGATGTTTTGTTTTGTGATTCTATTGATGGGTCATTGACCGATCATGGTTCGTCTTAGATTTTTTTTTGTACTTTTTATTGATTCTTTACTTTTCTATTTGATTATCTGAATTAAATTTAGATTACTAAATAGTTAATTATCTGTTAGGTGCTCATTGCGGACAGATACAGCTATGGCAATTTCTACTGGAACTTTTAACAGACAAACAGTACAGAAGTATAATCCAATGGTTAGAAGTGGAAGGAGAATTTAAACTTATTTATCCGGATATTGTGGCCAGACTGTGGGGAATTAGAAAGAACAAACCGACCATGAATTACGAAAAATTAAGTCGTGCTCTACGATACTACTATGACGGAGATATGATTGCAAAGGTAAGTTCTTGATATTTTTTTATTATTATCTAATATTTTAGTGTTTGTGAATTCTCTTAATTGTAGAATCAGCAGATGGCTTATTTTTACTGAGGTCAAAAAATTATTAGTTCCAACATAGACCGCTGATAACCTTTGAAAGGAGAAAAAGCTATTTACTTGCACATATAAATATATTATTCTTGGCTTAATGTTTCTTGCAAATCAGCCGATCAAATCATTGGGAGAATGGATTGGTAAAAGTGTATAACATTTAATGTTGTTAGTCCTTATGTAGTTGTATAAGTCTGGTTGAGAGAGTAGTGTTTTAAGTTGGTCGGAGGTGGGCAGTTCTGTAATATTGCCCTGATCTTCACAGCTGATCCCTACCTGTACTTACTTACCTTGTACTTACTGCAGGCCAAGATAATGTGATTTGATTTCGCAGTAGATTCTTTATCGCTGGAGCATATGGAGTCTAAGTGTAGATGAGATGAGTAATTATGGTTGACTCTCATCCAACACATGGTACAATAAAATGCTCTATTTTCTGAAAATGCTGTAAACCATGGTTTCAGTGGGATGGAAGACTGTATGAAGGAGTAGAATTTTGCTTTGATTGTTTTTGTAATTGAGTTAGCCCATTTTCTGTAGCAGATTTTTTCAAATTATTATTTGTGTCTCTGATGAAGCCATATATAATATAATTTGATAACTTCGTGGGTTAGATATGTCTAATAGATAAAGAGATAGTCTTTAAAGCCGAATTCCAATGGTAAGCCAAGACTCTTGAACAAGTGGATTGTCCAGTTTCCTCTGAAGTGTGTCCCTATTTTAGAATGTCATTAAGAGAGTGACTGTTTAACATTACTACTTAACATTTATCTTTGTGCTTACTTTCAGGTTCACGGAAAGCGGTTTGTATATAAATTTGTATGCGACCTAAAGCACTTGATTGGCTACAGTGCAAGCGAGCTGAATGCACACGTTATTGAAGCAGAATTAAGAGCCAGTCAAGCGAATCCGTTACACAGTGTATTTACACCTGAATATATTGCAATGTTAACTTAAGATTTTTGGCCAATTAACATAAACATATATATTTTTTTAAAATCCAACAATCTTAGAAGCAATTTGATTTTCTTTTTGACTTTAATGGAAGTTTATGTTAAAAAATCGATATTTTAATGTATCCTGGAAACTTAATACATAAATTTTTGTACATTAATTACTTTCTTATAGGCTGTATTCGCAATTATTTCTGATTTTGAATGAGATTTTGTCCGATTGATTTACGTGTAGTGAGTTACGATCAAAACTTGACAAGAAGACGTCTACTGAGAGTCCCATATAAAGTAACACACAATGAACCAGTCTGACAAAACATGGAAATCAGATACTAGCCTATCCAATGCTGTGACTAAATACAATTTCAGATAATTTTTTGATAAAAACATATTTACTCTTTACAAATTTAATTGTCATTGTTAAAAAAAAGTATTATAATTGTGATGATGAAATGTAAATGTTTATTTTTAACAAAAGAATAATAAATATTTTAACTGTTTATTATTAAGAAAAAGTATGTAAGCACCATGGTAGTCGAGGGTGGTTGGAGGCGAGGCTCGTAGAACTAAGAAGTATTATGGTATTGGGTTCGATTTCCAGTTTAGGGCTTGGTTTTTATTTAATAGTTTTTATGAAAAATAATGTTGTTGATCGCCTCCTTTCGCACCTAGATTGATTGTTGGACGTTAAGCCCTCCAGAAAAAGACATTACTTTACTTTATTTACTGATTGATTTTGTATACATGTTTTTGATTTGCACAGTTTTTATTTTGGAATTTTGCAGGTTGCAAAATAGAATCGCAAAAAAACACAACTAATAAAATCATTTAACAAAGAAAGAAAAGATATTACTTAAAAAATAATTGCAACATTTTGAGTGTATTCTAAAAGTAAGAAGAAATGTCCCGACTAACTGATTCAATGACCGCTTAAATGATTCAGAAATATGAACTTCAGAGAATCAGTTCTTGCTGTGACGTAGAAACTGATAAAGAAATGATTTCACGAAATTCATACCCAAAAATTTTATAGAGAAATATAATAACGAGATTTAAAAGTGAGTCTAAGTTCATGCAGCCGAAGTATGCTGTAATCTAAACGATTCAAAGCAATAACACTATTGGTCTTAATAAACTGTTTCACAATGGCTTTTACTATCACGAACCATACATGTTGAACATGTCAGCAAGCCCGAAAATATCAAAGTAAGACTGACAATAGCAAAAAAAAAAAAAAAAGATAAGCTAACAAGAAACAGTACAATTATGACTATTAGAGGAGTTAATTTAGAAACACTAGATTAGTTATTATAGGAAACTAAAAAGTAAAATATAAAAGAGCATGCCCATACTACCTAGCGGCGAAAGCACAGACTACACTTCTCTATAGTTCCAAAAAATGCTGTAAGATTTCATAGAAATGCACTTTATTTCAATCCAAAATAATACATTTTCTTTTCTTTTCAATATTAACTTTAATTATTGATATAACACTGGTGTAATGTTATTGTTCACAAATTAAGGTGCTGAAATTATCGCACAATTAAATGAATCTACTCGCATCCTTGTGGTTTAATAATTTCTTACTCATTTTACTTTTGATCACAAGGTTAAAGAGATGCTCTCAATCATTTCAAATTTAGGGAAAAGTTAGCAATTTGCAATAAGTTAAACAAAATTCTTAATATTTTCTTCAATTTTTCAAGTTTTTTTGGAACTTTAATATAATTTTTGACAACAAACTAATGAGTAAATTAATAGCTTTTGGTTAAAATCAAAAGCCCCGCCCAACTCACCCTATAAACAAAAATTTAACTTTCTACAAAAAGTACAAGAGGAGAACCTTTTAAATGCAATAATTAGGTCAAGATTTATGTTAAATATAAAACGAAATCAATAACAAAGGCAATCATGAGAGCTCTATCGATGATGTCAATACACAGTTCTGCAATCACAGAGCTTGCATTCCAGAATCCAAAACACTTAAATATTATTCAAGACATTACTTTACTGCTGCAATAAAAATTAATAGATCATTATAATGCATTATTTTTATAAAACAAAAAAAAACATTCTATCAAAACTTCCATCCACTTGCCGGATTATTGCTTAAATTAGAATTTCTGTGATACTTATAGAGTACTTTCATGGAGACGGAATAGTAAAACGTTTTTGAGGGCCCCTCTAGGAGGAAAAACTTTTTTGAAAAAACTTTCCCATATGACCATTAAAATTATAATACATACCTTAATTATACTAAAACTAATTTTTTTACTGAGATAAGAAAGAATGAAAAATAAGAAAAAGACAATATTTTGGTAAATTCAGTTGACAGAATACTGGAAAAGGTTCGTAAAAGAGTAGTTAGAATTGATTGAAATTTCTGAGAATTTCCATTTGGAGGCGGTCACTTGGTTGCCAAGGTAACCTGGCATTCGCGGGCTATTGGTCTTACTTGCCCTCTCAAATTCGCAACTATTTATTTATATTTTTGTTTTCATTTTATTTTATTTTTTCAATTCTAATGCGTGTCAACAACTGAGATCATTGACGCCTTTTACTTTTTAAGTGCAGTACCGGCCTCCGGACAGCAGTATCCATCACCGGTTGGTCTTCCTAGAAGCTTCTAGGAAGAGAAAATCTAAGGGCCAGCCAGCTGGAACTCCGCGTTGGAACACAGTATGCGCTAAGCGCTGAGCTAATCCCTTCACATTTTTTTTTATTTTATTATCATTTTTGATTATAAATAGATATTATGCAGTGAATAATATCGAAAAGTAGAGAATAATATTTAGTAACAAGAAATGCAAGTTTTTCTTTGGATTGAATGAAAATGTATTTACCATCTAGATTCTGAAAAATAGACATACAGAAGAATGAAGGGAAACATGAATTTAGGGAGATTAAAAATATATATTTCTGAATCTCGTTTGTATAATATATAATACATGAGGTGTAAGTATACTGAATGGTGGAGGATTGCTGCGCATGGTCAGCTCACATGTCGCTTGGGATGAGGTGTAACGTTGAACTAGATGCACGACAGTCTACTGACGTCAACCATCAATCTACTCAGCAACAAGTAGGTGTACATTCGCACTTAACTAGAACTATTTGGTCATTTACTGTGTTTCTAAACCTCCGAATTTATTTTTTTCATTATTTAAAAAGTGTAACTTTTGTAAACAAATAAAATAACTATGAGGGTGAGTCAAATAAAAACTGAATATAACCTTTTTAAATTAAAAAAAAAAGAAAAAAAGTTCACCAGGGTAGATGCTGGTGGGTTGACCAGAAAGTCTGCGACCTAACAACCAATAGGATCTACTACAGCACTCATTGGATAGAGCGCCTCCTTAGGAGCCCTTAGTTTTACCCTTCGAGGATCCGATTTCTAACGCTTACAAAACGTTAGCTTGTATATATAAGACAGAATACCTGTTGTGCTATTTCTTAGTTTTTACTGACAAAACTTTTACACACTACCCGTCAGGTAGGCCCATATGATTCATGAGTCTTTCTCGGTCCAAATCCGGAGACACACGATCTTTCCCATATGGTAGCCTGGCCTTCTTTGCCATAGTTAACTTACGTGAGTAGTTAATAATGATCGTTTCGTCTACCTCTAGCCTGGAGGTTACACCCATCAATCCTATAGGAGATTATTTTATTTTACTTAGCACTATCAATCTATGGCAATGGATGAAAATTAGAAATCGGCTGAAATAGAAAAAACAAGAGTGATATGTTGGAAAAAATCAACGAAAATGAAGTTTTCATTTGAGTTAGCTTTAAAATGAAATCAAACTTGTATTAAAATAACCTCAGCCTGAAGTACAAGAGAAGCAAACTTTGAATTGCCAACCTCTAGCTGTAATGGGCACTCTCTTTGACAGTTCTTAGATCTAATTATGCACAATTTCCAGAGGGATTCTTCGGTATAATCAAAATACTGTAGTCTCATTCTAGCATCCTCCCATTTTTTGCGCTATTAAACTGAATGTTCACTCATAACTGTGTTTATTTCAGTGACTTTTATTCATTTTACAAGCGTCTCCTTTTTTTCCCCAAATTATTCGCCATCAATCCAGGAAACAACCAATCCAACTTGAATTTCCTGCAGAGAAAAAAGAATATTTATTGTAGTAAGACAAAGTCAAGTGAGTTCTTTTGACTCACTTTCTTTTTAAAATAGCTATGACAAGATCCGGTATATGTAGACTTTCCTTCACCGGAACTACATGTTTAACACTAACTGCACGTTACAAATGACTTAACTGAATGGTGCATTATAATCATATATGAGGTTGTATTCAGTTGATGTAAAAACAAAACTGTAAGGTGGTTTAGAGGCGAGGATAACAGAACAAGGAAATTATTAAATTTCTTGTAAGAGGGTTAGTCATAGTTGCAGCGAAGTTCTCAGAACTTATTTATAATTCTTAAGAACTCTTCCTTAATTCTAAGTAAGTTTCGTTTCCTCCAATGATTCATACTTGATTCGCCTATTTATGTAGGAATTTGTAACATTTAGATTTACTAGATTAAATAGATTTAACTTAGTTAATAAATGCATCTATGGTATCACTAAAACAGCTCTTAAACTAATATTCCTTGAGGGAATGTCTCAAATAAAAGTAATAAAACTACTTATATGCAATCAAAATACCAAGTCTATAAAAGATGTAAATTCAAGCTGTTGAACGAAGTGCTACTACAGATCAAGATTTAGTTTCACCGCTTATAAAGTATCAACGAGTATCAGTAGATTTTCCGAATTTGAAATTAAAAGTAAATAAGTGGAATAACCGGAAAAAGCGATTTTACAGAGATAAATTCCCTAATTAAATAACAAATAAATCACTTTTATTTGAACATGGGGCGACAGATCTAAGATGAAAACAGGTACGAGTATAAGGCCGATAAAGCTTACCTCAATAAGTTATCAAAATAATTGCACCATCTCCAAAAATAAATTCAAAAGCTTTAAAGATGATTACACTTTGGAATTACGTAGAGCACTGTCCGGAAATCTCATATAGGTGGAGCCAACAGCTACACTTATAAAGCTCAGGTATTATACTGGCTGCATCTACCTCAGAGGCAAAGAGAAGTACTGTCCGCTATCTGAAATAGAAAAATACTACAATGAATTATACTGGACAAATCCATAAGAGTAGTAATTTGCAACCTTCATCATGGTGTGGCAGTTGAAGGTATGAAACAAGAAAAGTACAGGGTGAGAAAGTTTCTCCAGTACGTATACTGACCAATAACGAAGTACTTCTGATCTTTGAGCCGCCACAAAGTTTATTTTAAAATATTTTAAAACCCACGTACAGTTCAGAATTCTACTTAAAAACCTAAAAACAAAACAATATAGTACCGTGTAAACATCAAAATGTGCTCGGACACATCTCAGAGCCGAATGCGCCCCCCCCCCCCAAAGCAGAAGATCCACTAAAACGCGTTAAGTGGTTCGGGCACAGCAGCAGAAGAGTAAGCCGAAATGATACAGTAATCCACTCAAGCTCCACAAAACCATACATCATCTCCTCTGCATTAACGAAAAATGACTTCAGAGCCAAACAACAGTAACCTGAGGTAAGCTGAAGTAAAACTTTACCATGTTCGTTAGCAGACTATTTCCTTAAATTTCTACCGTTGCTTTCTAAGAAAAGATTTTCATTGCACTAATACACAGACCTTACTTCACTAACACTTTTCACAGCATCCGAATGCCATTCTTTCCTCATTTGCTGACGATACTGTGGTCCTATTTCTCATCCACAACAGTTCTTCAAAAGCATCTCAACCACTTACAAGATTTCCTCAATCAAAATTAAATTTATTAAACCAAAATTCTCACTATTTTCACTTCCTCGAAAAATCTTGTCACCCATCTTTGTCAACCAAACCAAAATTACAAAGTACGCTATCTTGGACTGTTCCTAAATAGACGGCTGGCAAAGAATACCCCTACAAAACTGAAAAGACATAAATCCAGCTGACAATAAAAAATTATTAATTAGGCACTGTATTACTCCCATCACACTGCAATTAAATTCCCATCAACATGAATCACCAAAGTTAAAACAGGAGTGCAGGAATTTTCTTTTTCTTTCCTAGACCGAAAGAATGGTTTGATATCAGAGATGCAATAAGCTGGCAATAAGACGCCTTACAAAAGTCAATAATGGGCGTTGCTTTAAACATTACCACAAAATTAAATAATAAAACGAAATGAAAAAATATACATAACATATCTATGTTGAAAACATATGTACATTTTTTTAGAAACCTCATTAACACAAAATTTTATTGCAAAGTAGAAAAAAAAGTTACTTCTAGAGATAATTGTATAATTAAAATAACAGAATGCTTACTGGATGGTAACTATGGACACGAAATATTGATCTCGACATGTGCGTTAATTCCTCAGTCACGTGTTTTTATTACAAACTGTTAATTTTAAAATATTATTTTTCTACACTAGTAATATTATTTTATAATTATTATTCTATTATAACATGCGTGAACAGGTCATTGGCGCCCGAGGTCTTTTATAGTGCACTACCAGCTTCCGGAAAGTATTTTCTAGTTAAAGGTAACATCACTCATCAACGGGTAGTGAGCAGCGAGAAGCTCCTAGGAAGAGAAAATCTAAGAGCCAGCATGGAACCCGTGATCTTTGCGCTGAAATATACTAAACACTGAGCTTCCCTTTCCTTAATTTTATTAATTGGTAAATTTAAAAATATCACATAGTTGTTGACGGCTTATTTTTATCGGAAACAATAAACAAACAAACAAAAATACAAACCAACACACTGGTGATTACTAGGAAAGTCTAGTACGCCTCGAATAGTATCAGTAATTGTTATCAAGGCCATACAGTTTATCTCGACATAGAAGTGGTTAGATATACCCCTAATCAAAATTGAAATAGAATTTATTCTCAACACTAAAGCCTATTTAGTTATTTAAAAATTACGTCATACTTGCGTTTAATTTATACAAACCGTTTCGACCAATCATATCATTCTTTTATGTGACTCATTTCTGCACAGCTTCCTTGTGTCGCCTATCTCGTGTACTCTGCTTCTCGACAATAACATAGCTTCCTGCATTCCTTTTTTTATATTGTTATTGTTTTTATAATTTTTTTTTTTCGGGCAAGAATAACTAATTTTAGAGTAACTACTTATTACTACTTGTTCCTACAAGCCGTTGGGAGTTCTAGATTAATCTGCTTTCGGTGAAGAATGAGGAAGATTTAACAGAATGCGGCTGAAGCAGTTTTCACAATTTAATCTGAAGGAAATGGAGAAAAGGATTAGAAGTACCCAATTCTTGTTCAGCTTGGCGCAGGTGACCACTTTTTGTTGTATGTCCGAAAGGCCAAGTTAATGTGAGTGAAATTCTGAACGTCCTTGTCAAAAGAAAAAGATTGCAACATAATAATTACAATGATGAGGAAGATCCGGCTGTCACAGCCCAACCTATGCAAGATGAAGGTAAATTCATCTGAATTGCGTGCAATTTTGGCTACAATAAAAAACCTTGAGGAGGAAAGCTTCGAAGAGGGAGAGTCCCGCAAATAACCTGAAATCGTATTGTAAATTTCGATAAGCAAACATTTGTGTCTTCGGCTAGTCTCGATACAGGGAAAGTCGGAATCATCTTAATAAAGTCTAAAGCAACCGTCTGTTAGAATAAGGAAACTTTTGTAAAATTTACTAATTAATTCTGCCTTATTACATTGAGTAGAGGTATTTTCGTAACTGGAAGATTTAAAAGCGTTCAAATGAAATTTATTAAAAGTATTTATCATCTTCCCAGAAGAACTCTGAATTACTCCCATAAGAGCTACACCAATCAAATTTACAACATTCCATCTTTTCCTCTCCAAAAATTTTTTTTAAAGAATATTATTCATACTTATAATTCATTAAAATACCAATAATGAAGTAAAGGTCTCCGTATACGGACAGGTCTCTGGCCAGTCTGTACTTGTGGCGAAGGTTACCGAGGTTTATTTAAACTGATGTTGGCAGGGCGGAGAAAGGCTTGCGATCGAGACGCCTGGCACTTTTTGCACACATGCAATTAGTTCTTTATATTTTATTTGAAATACTTTACCGGAGAATTCTGGGCCAGGAAATGGTAGGGCATCCCTCTAAAGTAGTAGCATTACAGTGAAAACTAAGAACTTAACCTATCACCTATTACTTAACAGTATTAGGAGTTTAACTAAAATATTTTTTATAAAATGCTAACATTAAAATAATGAATATTATAAAGGTTCAAACATACTCAGCTTTAAATATATAACTATATTGCTGCCAGAATACATTTCTGAGAGAACTTGTTGGCTAACTTTGAAGTTTCGCTAAAAAATATTGAGGCAAATTTAAAGGAAATAATATTTCTGGGAATGGTATTTTCTACTTATTAAGAAATTATTATTTTTACTTCAGACTTATTTTTTTTCCTTTGGTATAAAATATAAATAAAAAATTACTACGGAGAAATAATTTGCAATTTATATTTGAATTTATAGATCAAGTATGGATAAAGCACAAAATCATAATAAGATGTAAATAAAATATTCAAACATCGTACGGCTAAATATTAGACTTGAAATTCCCAGAAAATAATGTGCTTATTCAAGGTCAAAATACTTTAGGAAGATATTATGGGGATATCCTATTGTATATCCATACCTGTTCTTTTTTTAACCATTAGTATGACAGATTGTTGATCAATTATGATTGATTAACTGCAATAAATAGATAGACAGATTACAGGGGGCCATGTACATTACAAGTACTATTTGGCCAATTCATTCTCTATTCACATGTAACCTTGTGCCCTCTGACAGTCTTTCTTATCGATTTCACCGCCGCAAGTTATACTTTTTTTATTTTATTTTTTAATTAAATGAATTCAAGATTAAAATAAAAAAAAAAAAAACTGGGGAATTCTCATCCAACTTTCCTTTACTAAATTCTCGAGATTCTAATTTTTTTGTTTTCGAATTCCGAATTTTTGTACAAAATTTATGCTGACAATACAATGTTAGCCCACCTAAAACACAGTAATCACCTACTTACATACATCCTCCTTATACTTTATTTTCTTAATTAATATTCTACTTGAAGCTTTGTAATTCGGGCAACACATCAGTTTACATAGTTTGTGCCAAGGGGTGAACATAATTTATCCTTTTAGGTGTATTTTCAAAATTTCAGGTATTGTGTAACACGTTCTACAGCGTCAACCTTATAACAAACTTGTTTCAACAATGGAAACTGCATAGAAACCTTCCGAAAGCAAAAAAATCTTCGTTCTAAGGAAGTTTCGGATCACTGTTAACATTCAGAACCCCTTGAAATCAGAAAGATCAAGAAGTATGATATCTCGGCGTATTTCTCGTCACAAGGCTCATCTGAAGGCTATACATCAAGAAAGTAACAAGCGTTCACCCGACTGAAACAGTTCCACAAAATATATACTTAAAAAACAACAACAACAACAACGTATCCACAAAAACATTCCTGCACCGTACTAATCTACTCTCAACTCATCTCACGTAAGTCCTCATAATTTTGATCATAGCTAGCAACATAATGACGAAACGAACTCAAAACCGATACTAATAGCACTAAACGGCCCTTGGTTCACCAGAAACTCACAGAGAATAGAAATTTTAGCTTTTTACAAACATGACTAATTTAACACCTTCTAGTCCTTCATAAGCTACCTCAGCTGCATCACTCCCCACTACTACAAGAAACTTTAAATCCAGTTTAATACCAGTATCTTTGTTGTTAGTTGTTGTTGGCCCATCTGTCTTCTATCTTCGTAGAATAAACATCTATGTTTCTAAAAAATCTATAACGTAAATTGCGGTAAAAAAAATGTATTGTTAGTGCTCACAATAGACTTTTTAAATTTATTTTTAGTTATATCCACATCTTTAAGTCTCTTGTGGCTGCGGTCCCATGGGGCATAGGTCCCGCCCCCTTTTTAATCTTATCTATATCTACAGCATTTTTGGCCACTATTAGCTTTAGGGGATGTCAAAATAATAATTATTATTCCTTAGATAATAATAATTAGAGACACAAAGTTTAATCCATTATTGGAATTTTATCTTTAAAGTTATTTAAGAGAAATAAAGTTATATGGCGAAAATTGTATGATATAATCCAATCAGGCAATATAAAGTTCTATTTTAAAATTAACGACGTATATTAATAACAAATGATTTCCTACTAGCGCTTATTAAATATAAATTATTTCTAACCAGTCTTATGATTGGTTATAATTTTCATCTCTATTCCTAACTATACGTTGTACCTAATCCTACAAGTCCTTGAAGCTAATGTGTTTAAGGCATAATACTTTTACAGGAAACCATTGTCAAATATGTATAACAAATTTAAATTTAAATAAATACAAAAAAGATAAAATTCAAATAGAATGAGAGAGTTCAAGGTAAGTGGAACTTCCACCATAATTCCGGGAATTCCCCTCCTACTGCGTTGCAAATATATTTACGAATATACAATAGTTTCTTTTGGCATTTTACATTAAACAGCGTCACTTACTGAAGTTGTTTGAGCTTTTAGATCAGTGTTTGATAGAACATTCACTGGCGCTAACTCATTAGGTAACTAATTCTAATTTGCTCTAATTCATAGTAAAAGGAATTATCGTTTGGAATTTTTGTAATTATATATATATATATTTATGCATTCTGTGTCTATATTTCATGTAACGAGTATGTTCCCAGAGAAAAATCGGAAGATTAAACCAGGTATTCCGTTTAGGTCAAATTATATTTGTTTTATGTTTTATATATAAAATTGTCAAAGTTATGTGTTTTTCAACTTTACGCTTTTTCGTGCACTTTTTGACGATCAATCTTATACTACTGTCCTACGTGACAGTATTAATAATGCAAGCGGAAATAGAAAAGTTGAGAATAATTAGTTTTTAGAAAAATGAGAAAAGAATCATGTGCACATTGTTCACATTGTAAACCCGCCATTGACTATGATAATTTCATTATGGGTGCCAATTAAGTAAATAGAACTAGCTGTGTGGCACTTGAATGTTTTTCCCAACTGCAAGTCACTCCATTGTTAGGCACGTTTAGAGAAACGTGAGAGATGTTTTCTCCAATAAATTTAAACAATCTGATGTAAACACTTTCAAAACCTATTCCTAACTGTTATTCGCTTAGTCCTAAATCACCAATTATCTGCAATTCCAAATATTTGTGCCCTGTCAATATCAACATTTTATAGTTTAATATTAAATTCTCAATATTCTAAAAATTCTGTTGGAACTGGAAGATTGAAAATTCCACTTCTGGGTGGCTAGTGTTTACTTACCATATGACAGTGAAATATTTGGTACTAGAGATAATGGTATCTAGTGGTCGACTACTGATAGAAGAGGAGTTGATGTCTGCTGTTCATCCTGGCACAAAACGCAGCCGCAAATGAACAGGGTTGTAGGGTCTTGGTCATTCCACATTCCAAACAACTAAGCCAACTGGGTGATCTAAAACAAATTTAAAAAACTAAAGAAAATCATTTAAATAAAAAATGAATAACAGATCTACAATTGATTAAAGTTTTAGAATATTTAATTAATTAATAATCCTTTATTTTGTATTAAAAAAATAATAATACAAAATACAAAATTTTCAATTAGGAAATTGCATGGCTTATAACCGTCTACAAGAGTTAGCTTTTGGATAAAGAAGGAAAAATAAAAACAAAATTAAAAATAAAAGGACATGAGTCAGAAAAAGATGAGGGTTGAAGTACAATGGAGGGCCAAAGAAGAGCATCAAATCAAATTCGAATACAAAAATAGGATCGACCGAGGTTTCCAAGTGGAGGATGTAATAAGAGGTAGAAGTGGGTAGGGCAAAGAGCTTTTTAATATAATAGCGCTGGAACTTTTCCAATACTTCAAATTCTTCATAACCCCAGATCCTGACAACCGTAGCAGACTATCGCACGGACAAGTGCATTAAAAAAATTAAGCCTAGCGTTCAACGGGTTTTCATTTTGAGCTATGAAGCTGTACCAGACTCTGTTAATGTCTGCCTTAGTTGAGGAAATTCTATTAACTAAATGTGGTTAGAAAGATAGACGCGAGGTTAACAAAATCCCTATTTGTAACAATTTACAGGCGCTTATTCTTATATTTTATTTTTATTTATATTTTTGATTTTTATTTGAATTTTTTATTTACTAATAATAAAACAAACGAAATTGTCAACAATAGTAATTCAAGTTTAATTTTAGGATCATTCCTGGATTACTGTCACATTTGGTAGAATTTTTGTTACTTCTATCCGTTGCTAGAGTCTTGATTAAAAAGCCTTTAACATTTTATTTTCTGTATTTTTTTTTTTTTTGCTTTTATAAATCATACAACGCAAGAATTATTAATGTCTATGCAAGACATTTTTCTACACTAAGATTTGTACAAATTAAAGATGTTAATTGTTAAGGAAGTTCCTTAGGGATTTTTTAAAAATTCGTTTCCTTGAGTGCTTCTAAAAAACATGCTATTACTTTTTTTAAAAAAATGTAAAAGTGGTTCGTACAGGCAACGAGAAAGTTCGCATTAAGCTAAGTTCTTGTATTAACTTCCGGTCCTTAAGTAACTTCTCAGTTCTAATCCTTTTTTTTTTTAAAGTACATATATATTTTTGTCCCGTTTTACGGTTTCGTTGTATTTTTTAACTTTAAACTTTATGCTTAGGCTAGGAAGTAGATGTTTGGCGGTAGCTTTGTGGTTATATTTTGCAATAAAATTACGAATTGCAAAGAAAAAATCCCTAATCGAATTTTTTGAATAAGGATTTTCAAATAAAATTTTTAGAATTATATTTTTGTAATAACTATTTTTTAAAATAAAATCGTTGGAGCCGTTTTTGGGAAAATATCAAAACAGTGAAAAATCTGTTATGTTAAGTGCTTTTTCGGACATTCGATGGAAATTTAGTCCAATATTAATCAAAAGGCTACTTTTTACTTTCATTTTTTAAAATTATTTCTGAATTGAACTATGTCCATTAATTACGAATACTATCTAATCAAATTACTTATCTAAAACTACATTATGTTACCAAAAATATTTAAAAAACTATACTATGTCTGGACACTTATTCTTTTTTTAAAAAATAGGATGTACCTTATTTGAACAGCAGTGAACCAAAATACCCTCAAAAAAAGGCACGTTCTATCATGGCATTTTTCTTGGATTCCTCACTGGACACAGCAAAGTATTTTCGATAGAGATTCTGAAAATAAATAAATAATTAAAAAGTGGTAGAGAAGGTGACCCCCAAAAACTGTGCTGCCTGCTTTTAAATACACTTTTTTTTTTGTTAATAACTTGTGTAATAAAAAGTTTGATTTCCGCTCCACGGTCAGTTTTAACTAATTGTATACAATCTGTGGTATAACAAGTATGTATATTTGTAGAAAAAGTTGGATATGTGGATTGTATAATGAATGTAACATACTTGTTGCAATATGTAGTAGACGCTAATAAATAATGCAACTTTATTGCTATGGTGTGAATACAAAAATACATTAAATGTTTTAAAGGTCACGAACGGTTCACTCAAGACTCATTTTCCATTTCTTTTACTCTGCTAGCCTGAGCATTGTTTGCTATTACTTACTTGTTTTTGCTCCGTCCTGGCTGGTTACCTAAATTAACTAATTGTTTTTTTTTTACAACTTAGATCTCAATTGTATCCAAATAAAAAAAATAAAATAAAATGGAAAACTGATCATTTGTGTTTAGAATTAGAAAAATGTAAAAGAGAAGAATGTATACACATTGTAATCTCAAGTGGACCAAGGAACCTCACTTCCCACAAGCATTGGGAATTCCACCATGTAAATTTTGACCTTCTTTTAAGCTCGCTGCTGTATGCCAACTCTCCAAGATTTATTTCTTCTCCCACCAAATAAATATACTTAATTATGCATAACAATATCTAATTTTGCATGATGTTTTAGGAGAATACTTACTATATTCTAATGTGGTTTGTACACAGGATGAACAATGCATTCTTAAGAGACGCTTTACAGGAAGAATGGTCTTTTTTGATCAATTAACGGGTATTTCCATTCCGAACAATATGGAAAACCCAAACGCCTGAAGATATTTGCAATCAATAATCAAGTATTTTATTTATGAAATCACAACATCATATACCATATATATATATGTATAACAATACTTCAAATCCCGGCAACTGTTACGAATGCAGAAAGCATAACAGATTTTACAAGTAGCCATCTGCGTTTTACACCACTTTTTAAGAATAATTTATATATGCTGATTTATGATTGCTTGCTTTGAGCCTAATTTGTCGCTCCTTTATCTTCATCGGTATTCAAAAAAAAACGTTAAAATAATTATTGGTGTATGTTTGCAAAAAAAATTATCTCGTAATTGCAATTTCTTAGAAAGTAAAAGGTGTGTTACTAATGTGCCAAATAATCTTATCAATGAGTTGAAATTGTTAATATTTATTTTGTTTATCAGCTATTATTAATTCTTTGATCTTTGGACTTTTGTTTGTTGGTTGGTTAATAAATATTGATCTATGTAAAGAATATTTTGGGGGAGGGGTGTTCCCCACATTGAGGATTCTCTCGCCCAAACTCATTTAATTCCTTATTTTTCTTTTCCAAACGTTTTTAATTGAAAGACCACATCCAGACATATTCTCCTTAGCCATCTTCAGTCATGACAGCTTCGACCTGCCTCTTTTCCTGCTTCTCTCTGGGTCCCATCCCATGATCCGTCAAGGAATCCTTTACTCTTTCATCCTTGAAACATGCCCGAGCCATTCTAACCTCTTCTCCGTAATTCTTTGGAGAATGTCCTTCTCTACTTTCATAGTCTTTCTGCCAAAACAGAATTTTCGAGGTGACCTTGTCCAATAAACCATCTCGGTTGCGAACAATTTTCCTCCCTCTTGACTTCTTGGAATCCATGTTTCACTACCGTACAGTAGTATAATGCTTTCGACTATGGAATTATGTATCAGCCTTTTAACTAACGGTAGTATGTTGCTACTCCACTGTAGAGGATTAAGCAACCCTATGGCCCTGCGACCCTCAGTCGTAAAAAGACCCAATAAATATTTAAAACTAGAAATACTTCTAATACCTTTCAGATTTCGAAACTGATAGAATCCTACACCCAACTAAATCTTGCAAGTGCGTATGTATGAGGGAGTTCAGGATGATTTTCTTAATACATTAAATCATAAGATGTTTACACAAGTCCTCTTAGGTCACTTTGTCTCACATTTAGGACATGGCCAATATCTGTAAATCAGAAATACAGAAAATGTACTAATTTCTTATTCTCTCTTACCTTGGTAGATGAAGTACTTCCTAAGGGCAAATTTTCGATTTTGAGTTTTAGGTCCCCTGAACAGAAAAAAAAGAAGTAGTTTTTTATAAACTGTGAGGTAAGTCTTTCTCAAAATCAGAAAATCATAGACAGTTAGATATTAGAAGATAGAAAGAAGGAAGAAAGAATTACAAATTAGAAGATAGCAAGTTGGAACTAGTTCTGAATAACACAAAGAGAACTATCTACCAGTTCTGAAGTGCCAAACTATAATTTCAATCATCATAAACAAAAAACCATCAATGAGAGCAGGTGAGAAGTTGTTTGCATCTCTCGCAAACATTCCAGTTATAGCGGAAGCTCATGTACGGGAGCAAACCAAAGACACACAAGAGAATTCAATTAAAAGGCAGTAATTCCGCTTTCCATTGAGTAAACTAACAACTACTTACTAACTTTAAAAACTACTCTAAGTTATTTCAATTTGGCGACGATATGCTCACTTTAAATTTTCACATTTTATCCTTATTCTTTAGAAGATTCCTGCATGAAAATATCATAATTACCATCTTTTCAATAGTGGTGAAATTATCTTTAATGTTATCCCATTAAACTTAGTGATTGAAATTTCTTATACTTATGAAATACTTATTTTTTGAGGAGAGAGTAGACCTAAATCTGTTCACTGGGGAATTCCGAATTTTAATTCCAGTATACAGCGAATAATTTTTGCCTTCTTTCCGTGATCAATCAGTGGCACTCCAAAATCTTCAAAGTCACTTCTCTTCCTTAGAAGAATGGTTTAAGAAAATATAAAATCCAAATTAACGTAACAAAATTCCAAAAAATAGTTCTTTCACCCTCTGCCGTGTCACTATTCTTTCTTTATTACAATCTAATCCCATATATATAAATTTATTTTAAAACCATTCTGGACCTACGACATTGATCTATGAGGTTCACTCCAAGTTTCATCCTCCAAACACTATTAAATACTTCTAAGCTAAATCCTCCGTACAACGGTTTCTATGTTTACAACTTAACCATACACAGAGACCTTCAGATTCTTTCCTTCAGTCTATCGTCCTATTCCGCTAAAACAAATTCCATTAATCCCAATAAATCCACTATAATCCTTTAATCCGCAACCTAACATCATGTACCTTACTGGATAATCTTCTCAGGTGAAAAAAAAAAATCCAGTGGTCACGCGATTTCCTTTCTTCAAACGATGAGTGCAATGAACTATGCATCTAACGAATGTTTTCTCTGGGTAATTTCTCCCCTTAGATTGGACATGCGAGTGCGTGCATGCTTAGGTGAATGCAAGTTATTATAGCTAATTACGGCGTATCAACGCTGGTGTAAACATATACAAACTAAAAAAAACATGCATTTTTTAAGGATGTAATAAAAAATATTCACTAATTTATAGATAACAAAATTTGATTTTTGCAACCTAAATTAAGTGTTGTTAAACAATAATCAAAAAATGGGCTAGCCTTTTACAGAGAGATCTTTGCAACTATGTCGGAGGATATTCCAGTCTAACTGGCACAATAAATGATCTCATAAGCAATGAGAGAACGTAATTTTAAAATTTCTAAAACTTTTTTTCAGCCCTATATATATAGATTCAAGAAACTCATCAGAAATAAATATATACTTGGTATTATTAGTAAACTCAATTAAAATAGTGATAAACGTGATAAATTTCAATTGCTAATAATGAGTGTACAAATAACCTCACAGATCAGTTTTTTAACAAGCTACAATGACAACCAGTTTGTAGTTCAAACAAGTCTGTTTCCATTAAATGGTCAACAAAGTCGCGTTTCACTTTAATTCAAATGTTGTGCTAAAACTTTGTTTTTTCTTCTTCTTTTAACAAATCCATTATTTAGTAGAGTGAGATCTATTCCGGTTCAACTGGTGGCGGTAAAATTGGGGAAAGTATAATTTCGCTCAAAGAAATCTCTCTTAGAAGCCTGGGCAGCTCCACTGTTTGATGATGTTCAGTGGTGACTTTAACGATAAAACGCTGGGGCTCCGAGATTTATTTATTTATCTAGTTGGCTGTGATTCAAAATAATAAGTAACGTTTTTAGTGACCGCCATTTGTTACTAAAAGGGTTCGAAGAACAAGCTGAACGAAGATTCATTATACAAAACTATAATTTCAAATGCATACTACAATTTAACTAGACGAACAAGTTATATAACAGTTCCATTTTTCTTTTTCTAAAACTGTGTTCATCGACACTTTCTTATTAGGAACGCCATTATCTTTAAGTTATGCAAGAAAGTTTAGACATAGTACTTCACGATTTTAACATTGATCTGGTAAAATCTAGAATTTTGGGCTATATGTCGCTCCAATTTAAATAAAAGTTAGAAACTAGACAATTGCAGCTTCAAATATACATTAAGTTGACAGGGTAAGATTCGTAATTACGCAGACTGCTTATCTCTGCTTAAAGGCAGTTATGAGGCCAAAAGTAACTTGCGTTCAGGGCGTCATCTCTATCCTTAGATCAGCATCTTCGATAGCAGCTGCCAGAAGCGAAACACTTGCGCCCTTATCCATACTATGTCTCTAAACCAAACCACTTTAGTTTGTTTCTTTTTCTTTAATGTCTTTTTTGCTTTTGTAAATTAGCCAGAAGTGAAAATTGCATTTCCTCGTAACCCCATTCGACTTCTTGGCGACAAATGACACTAAGTAATCATTACTTCGGAAGAATCATCACTGTGTGATGATTCCTCTCATGTTTCTATTGCCATCCTATTTATTTACTGTAAGAGATGAACTGCCCTGCAGTCGTCAATTTCAAATGAATAAAACTATCATCCAATGAAATAAGTATCTGCGAGTTTTATCTCTTTCCATCCAAGTTTTTTTTTTATGTTTAATGAATATTTATTAATCGAACATTAAAGATATAAATTGCGTAGAAAGTTTGTCTTCAAGAAAACATTTGAAGTATAGTGGAAGCTGAGTTAATTAATCGTAGAATATTTCGCACAAGAATATATTTAAACAACCCAGTTTAAGTTACAAGAATTTATAGGTAAATTAAATTCCTAGTCTAATTAACCAAACCGGGTTGCTTTTATTTAGAGACAGCATTCTAAAAATATAAGTTTAAATAATTTGTCTATAGATTTTATATAAAGCTCGTGAAAGAGGCAACTGGGAAAAGGAAAATTTCTGGTTTTAATTATTTTCAAATCGCTGGTTTCAATTTTGTCAGAGCATCGTGACATAAACTTACTGAAAAACATTCGCAGAACATTTTATACGGATAGATCTTTAAATTAAAAAAATATATGGACACAGTCTTACGTATTCCTTTATTGAATGCTTTTCAAACATCTCAGATAATGGAACAAATTTTTAAGAAAACCTTGAATCTCATCAAGGGAAAGAAGATAACCTGTAACCATCAATAAAGTCGGGAAAACTTACGTATTTCAATTTAACGCAGTAATATTCCAACCCTCACACTTCGTTCTTCCCTATTTTTTTTGATTATCAAAGAAATCAGATAATGGCACAATCATAAGATTTAAATCAATTTAATGAACAATCAATATATAATATTTATTAAATTATTTGTACCTTCTTGTTTATCATAGCAGTGAGCCTGTTTTTAATTCATATATTGAGGCCATTTTTGTTGCGCACTGTGGGGCTGTTTGCATATACTTTGTATCCATTTTCACAGACCGTGAATTTCAGGTCTGTATTTCAGGCTAACTACCAGATTGGCAGAAGAGATTCCAATTCCATCACAATTCAATCTCCCGACATCAGGGGGTGGAGCAAAATTATAGTTCATTAACATCTCCTGGGACATATAAAAAATTCAAAGCACTCCAACAAATATTTTGCTATGCTATCTAAATTTAAGCTCTTCCTAGTTTTTAAAATATACAATGATCAGAATTCACATCAGAGCAAACAACTTAAGCACAGTTGTAGACTGATTACAACTGTGATAGTGACAATTTAATCCCTGAAACTCTAATCTATCTTATATGAGAATACCAGCTTATCATCTTCTTTGTAAACTTTACCAGGTAGGAGTAGAATAAGGCATCCCTAAAGCATGAAAAACTCTTGGCTTAAACAACGTAATTTACTTCTTATGTCGAGAAGCATACTAATAACAAAAGCATACAATTACAAATCATCCTCAATTATATTGAAGGTAATAAAAATAACTTTTACAGTATTCAAAAAATTTCTTAAGAAAATTTCCAAAATCATCAAACATTACAAAAAAGCTACAATATTGGACGAATAAGCCTAAACACAGTAGGCCGGACGGTATTTCAGGTTAATTCATTTTTTACCAAATTTTTTTCTTCCCAAAATAAGTAGAAGTATTGCGATCGTATGAAACACACTTATTGTTAACCCCTGATCCCAAAAACTAGTTCTCTTAGTAGATTTTAGAACTTAGTGTGTGTAAGGTTGTGAATAGTTAAAAAACAAAAAAATCACAGAAATCTCAAATTTAAATTTTGTTCGTTTATTTCCATGGAACCAACTGACTTAAAAGAGGAAAATCTTTTAACGCTCTGGAGATTTTTTTGAAAATGGTTCTAATGATATTACACTCGTAATATCAACTTTTATTTAAAACATTTTTACCAGAAAAAAACATCTATGTTGAGAGGATGATGATTACGTTTTTACTATTTTTTTTTTTTTTTTTTTTGTTCACATGGTAGATCTTAAGAATTAAAAATTAGAATTAAAGACGAACATTTTAGTCCAGAATAAATATTCTTTTTGATAAAAAAAAGAAGTAATTTTCAAAATGAATTGAGGCGCCTGGAGCGACCCTTAATGATACATTTAAGCTTATTAGTTGGGTCGTAAACTAAATACAAAATAATAAAAAGAAAATGTATCTTAAATTTAATAAAAAAAAAAAAAAAAACGGATACAAAAGTTACAAACTGCTCGTACAGCAAATGTTAAACAGAAAATAATTAAATTGGCAAAAAGACGAAACAAAAAATTATTATTGAAAAAACTTATATAAAAAACTGAAATAAAATTCTTATTAAATTTGTTAACCCAAGGCTGTTCTCAAATTTAGACAATTCATAAAATATGAGTAAACATCATTGAGCTGCCCAGTAATATAATTTGATAAGACCATCAATATTCATCGGTATCGATTATACATTTATTACTGGTTATAAAGATCTACTTAAAAATAAATTTATTAAATCACTTTTCTCGACAGAAGGGCAATAAACTCAACTTTAGTTATCTGAACAAATACTTAGTTTGGTATAATAAAATTAAATTAAAATAATTAAATAAAATTTGGTATAATACTTATTTAGTAAAATAAGGTATAAAGTGTACAGTACACCTTACCTTTCAACTGGCCAAACGAGATGAGATGTAGCCCTTACCCGATGGTATTTATAGCATCTAAACACGATCGTTAGTGAATATGATTATCTGATTCATCATTCCAAAATAATTTATTATCTAAAGATCTAGACAAAGTTTTCAATTCAGCGTATACTTTCAATTCCTACTAGATAATTGCTCCATCTATTTCAACTTTAAATTTGTAACATTACTTGTACCAAAACCTGTGTCATTTCCCAAGAGTAGCCTCAAACACTTTTTTCCAATTCAAATCAAATTCTATTCCAATATGATGTTCTAATCAGTACAAACTTAAAACTTTATTATAATTTTGTTACTTCAACAATACTGTGACGCCACTGAGATAATTGTGAGATAATTTTTTTTTTTTTAGAGTGGGCAAGCTCTTTTTAAAGTTATACTCTAATATACACAATAATTTTATCTGTCTTTTTAAACACACAATTTTAAATGCGTGGTAAAGCGATAGGTGAACCTTTTTTTTAAGAGCTAAAATGTTTTATTAACATTAAAAATGTATTTCTTGTATAGTATTTGGCGAGAACCACAATTAATAATCTTCAAACAGAACTTTGCTCCGCAAGTTTTGGGTTTGGTTGTGGAGCCCTTTCATCTAGTGCACCCTACAGTACGTTTTTGTAACCTTTCCCCATTGGTAAGTATCATGATAATATGGTGTGAAATATTTTATTTTCTGCTTTTAAATATAAATAATTTGCAAGTGTTGGTGAGTTAAAATTATTTTAATAAAGCATAATATAATTTTTAGTTTACCTTAGCAAATCCATTGGCAACATGTTAATATGAGAAAAACTTCTTTCAAATTTGTTTTTTTATTGCTGGAGCCCTACCCTGTTGTGAAAAAAAAGTTGTTAAACAGAATGTTGATACAAAATCAGCAGACGGGCAAAAGAAAAGAAGAGATCAGTGTATAGAATACATTTAGGGAAATGTCACTGAAAAAAAACTTACGACAGAGTTCTGATTAAAAATTTCTCAAGAAATAAATTTATAACTTTAAAACAATAATTAACAAAAAAAAAAACACCACTTTTAAAAATGAATGGTCAGGATTTTAAAAATGTACTCACCAAAAAATTGCTTGAAATTACAGGTAGACACTTGATTGCACCATTGCGACTTTTAATTTTATCACTAAGTTATCACAAAAAACTATAAATACATAAGACGTTTTCTCCTGCCATTACTTGAGCCACTAAAATTTTTTACTGAATAGTGTATACCTATGCCACTGCCACCGCACAGCCGTTAGTACATCTGAAACTAAGTCAAAAATATAAAAAAGTAATTTAATTAGATTAAAAAAAAAATCAAATCTAAATATACGTATAAAATAAATTGGGTGATTAAATTAATTTTAAATTTAATATTATGAAAAAATAAATTTATAAATTATTAGCAGCTAGCGTAACTAATTTTCAAACGGAAGGATCATTTCATAGTGCTTCCAGGAGTTCCTAGTTCTAGTTCGGTGTGTGTAAAATGGATTCTCATCATCTAAATGTGTCCGGTAAATATGTATGAATTGAAAACTAATTAGTAATTAGCTTACTCAAATAAAAATTGTAAGAAAACGAAAGTATTATACAATAACTTAAGACAAGAGTATTAAATGCTTTGCTTTAAAACGTTGCACGATGAAAGTTGTAGGAAGAACGTTTAATAAGTTAGTAATGAATATATTATTGATTCCTTGTCAACAGAGGAAATTATTAAATTAACTAAATAGTTTTTTAGTAACTGAATTTTCTTTTTAAAAAAATATTTAAAGAGAAATGGATTTTAAGTAGTTATGATTTTCTAGAAAGATCAAGAGTTTTAGATTCAACATTGAATAATCTACCACTTACATAATAAAACTATAATTAGACGGTTTATTTATTGATGCAACTAGCATGTTGGCTTTTAACAAGATAACTTCGTCTGAAGTATCAGTATTCTTCTATTTAAATTATTTTCTCTTTGGAGATTTGACAAACTTACCTATACTTTTTAGCGAATTATTTCTAATTGGTATCCATTTTCTCTATTATTTTTTTTTTAATTTCTCCCTCAAATGAATGCTTTCTGATTAGTAAAACCTTTTCGATTTATCATGGGCAATTATTAAAAGAAAACCTAATTTCAGGTGCAAATGACGTTGAATGTGATCCAGAGAAAAGATTATCCAGACTATGGAAACTGCATATCAAACCATCCAGAAAATAAAAGGTAAATAAAACAAAATCAATGGATCTCTCAAGCTTAATATTACTGGGCCTGTTTCTTCAACTCTTTTGAATTTGCTGATGGCTAAGCCATACTTAGCAGTTAAACTTAATATGACTTAAAAATCAATGTGAAACTTTACTTTTTTGGCAATTAAAATTGCTGTTAATGAAAATTATTAAAACTTTACTCACAAGCAAAGTTTGTAAACCACAAAATTACGCTGTTGTTTAAGTGAGATACTTCTGAGGTAACTACTTATGGTTGTCCAACTGAATAAATGATGTATTTGCCCTCTGGATTACATTTCTGCTAACCACCATAAAACTAACTTCTGATGGAAATAAAAATAACTTAAGACAGTTTTGTTACTTCACACTCCACTGATGACACTTTCGGCGGACATTACAACTTACAATTACATTGTAAATAAAAACAGCACTACAAGTGAGAATTGAGAAAACTATTCTCTCCCACTATTTGAAAATAGAAGCGTTAAATATTTGGATTTTCAATAAAAAGAAGGTTATACCTAATAATAACTACTAAATAACTTTAACCTGATAACGAGTTATTTCTTAACATCTAGCTTGACCTAATTCTTCATTTTAAGCTGTTATGGTGATAATTTCAAATTGCAACGATCAACGTATGTTGTTCAATAAATTTAAGAACTACTATTTCTTATTGGCTTTCAAGCATATTTAACCCGCATTTTTGGGTTGCCTGATCTTCATTGTTACTTCTTTATTCTCTTGTTTTTTAACTTCTAATTTTTAACCTTTTTTTAACAACAAATGGTTGTGATGAAAAAATGTTTTGCCTTCAGAACTGATTTAAACAATCTTGGACCTTTGTGACTTGTTATTTTTTCTTACTAACCCAGGGATGGTAATGCGATCATGTAAAAAATTAATTCCAAAAAGTGGTTTTTAAAGTGGAAATTGTATCTCTTTGCGGGCATATTTTGTTATTGTGAACAAAATATCTCAAAACCGAAAATTTGCAGAAAGTTGAAACTTTTTATTTTGATTTCTTGTCTCCAGAGAACTGTAACTTAATGATTCAAATCTCTCAATGGGTAGTTTTCTCTTTTCAGTGTGGATTCCACGTTATGAATACATATGTATATGAATTCGGACAAAATTTATGTACCTAACAGGTCAAAGATCAATTATAGGAGGTAGTGGTTGTTTTTGTTGACTAAGCAGTCAATTGGTAGTCTACTTTCGGTCAGAAGGCAGGCTTAGCAGTTGCCTAAGTTACAAAGAGTTAACTAGTGAATTCAGAGGCAATCGCTAATTCTTCAGCTGTTATTAGAGCAATTAGATCCCAGTTTATATCTTAAAAATTGAAATCTTTAATTTCATTGTTAAAAATCATTATAAGTGTATCACAATTGAATGATATTTGTGAATACGGATAATATTATAAATTTTGGACCTCTAAAATGGTTGATAATTTCCTTATTTTTAGATCAGTAGGCATGATGTTGCCGACCATGAGAGCAGTCTTATGTCTCATCTGAGCCTCGAATCATTGCTACAGACAATCATTCTGTAGGCACGTACAATCATTTTTTTTTTCCAAAGAGTTATCTGTGTGCTTATGTATCAGTGGGACTTCTACGACTTTGCTCTGAAAACCCAGCTCGTCTGTCCCTAGCGGCCGCACAGAGAATGGGTTCTAAATAAAGCCTTGGTTCTTTCTTAATTAGATGTGTTAATTTTTTTTGTTTATTAATTGGAAGACTACAACTTGCGAATAAAAAATAAAAGTATATTTCGTAATTATATTTTTGCAATTTAATTCATTTTATAATTAGCTCAACAAATAATACGATTATAAAATGAAAAAGAATAAAAACCTCTTAAGACGCTTATTACAATTTATTAATTTCTATTTTTCTTGAGGAAAACAGTAATTTCCTTCTGATTGAAGAAGCCTAGGTTGTTACTCGGTACTCAGAAATCATTTAATTGGCCTTTAGATGGTACAGTCTAACAGCGATTCCTAATTAACAGAGACGATAAAATTGAGGAACATGTTCTTGGAGCAAAGTGGATGGATCGCTAATACCAATTATCGTCCAAATATTTCCAGAGAATGATGGTGTGCTAACTTTAATTTTCAACATTTTCCTTCATCATATTCGCTAAAATAAACTTTCTTCTACAATTTGTAGAACAGCCGCTCTTGTTAGGGGGTTGAAACGCCCCAAAAATTATAGTTTTCCAATAATACAAAAAATGTAATTGTGATCAAGACTGTTTCGGGAATTCAAACTCCCAAAGACAAGATTAAATGGCTTAACTGTACTATATCTAAATGGAAACATGAATCCATTTGTCTGCATCTAAACATAATTCTTTAATCTAAATATTGGACTTAGATTAGCCTTGAAGATTCCGATTGAAAATCAGGTATATTTTTTTCGAATCATATGTTCATACCAACATACCATTCAGTTATGATCAGTAAACTCTATTCATTGGAAATCTATTTCCTCATTTTCACAAGAAATGAATACGATTATCACTACTTTCTGATATTAGGATTACATCCAGAAAACAATTTTTTAAAGTACTTCCTTTTGAGCAGAACCGCAGCTAGAAATGAGTATTTTTTTCCTGGTTTAAATTGTGAATGGTAGGATTCTCTTTGTTACCACACTTCCAAAGTTCAAAACCCACATCAGAAGAGAGTGTTTTTAACTAAATGATAAACGTAGCTTATTTGAGTGAAGTTTATTGGTACTTTGATGTCTTTGAAATAGATTTCATTTGGTATAATGGGCAAATAACTAGAACTGTTTACTTCCACTACCTCCTCTTTGTTTGATGATTCTGAATACCAGGTTATGGGACCTCTAGATTGAGTTCATTCACAGTGACTGTCCGCTGGATTTGTTAATTTGTTAAGTTAAGTAATTGAACTGCTTAATGTACAGTACTTGTCCATTTATTGTGAAGGAAAGAAGTCATAACCATTGTTTAGTGTACTATTCAGTACCAATAGATACCCGAGCAACCTTCGGACCTGCATTTGTACACTGGACGAGTCATTGGAGCCTTTGTTTGTTTACCAGACACGATCACCGCGATTTCCGGCCATTTTAATTAGGATTTAGATGATAGTTGATGACCCCAATTCCATACTTAGCACCAAGCACATGATCGGAGATCATCCACTTTGTGTGCTAAGCCCTCTTTCATAGAGTTATGTGATAAGCTTTCTACCAGAACAGTTTTGAGCTGCGAGATATCTGATGGTGGTGTGCCAATTAGACGTACGGCTTTGGAAAAGAAGTCTACTATTCTAGTACTTCCACTTCAGGTTAAGATTGTCCCTTTGGTCGTGTACTTGGGCATATATGAACTCACATACTTCCAACGTTTCAAACAATTTGCCAAATCCCATAACGGGCGCTTATTGTGTTACAGACCGGTTTTAGGTCTCTCATCCATCATTAGAGGTGTAATTATCTGTGAAAATTTTTTTTTGGTCCTTGATTGCTCCTGTACAAATTGTGTCCTTCTTAATTAAAAGATATTATAATTATATTATCTATCTCCTATATCTTTTTTTAACTAGATATGGTTTTTTCTCACGTAAGTTTTAACATGTTAAAAGCAGTTTTGCACTTTACACTTATAAGATGATAATTTTGAAGTATTTACTAATTTATCTGTTTCATCATTATTTATTTTTCTGTGAGAATACTTCAAACGCTATGGCGTTTTTTACACAAAACACTTGCATTATAACTTTATAAAGTAATAAAATTTGCAAGATATTACTTATAAATACAAATTAATTTTGTATTCATTAATTTTAAATTTATAAATACAAATTAATTTTGGAATTTAATGAAAATTAAATTATAACAATTGAATGTCTATTAGCTTTAGACGGTTCTGTAATATAATATTTAGGAATGTGGTGTAATAATGAATTCATAGTAAGTACTTTGCTGGAGACTTTTCCAAAGGAATTTCGTGATGTTTGTTATATATTTCATTTGAAAGAGATGACAAAAAATTAAAAAAAACATATTTAAAAACAAATATAGACATAATTTAAAGTAATAATTGAATCATTCGTACTATGAATTACATTTATTACCATCAAAGGGCAAATCTCATACTTCCACACTTACATAATTTCGAAGGTGAAAGGTGGGTTCTTGGCCAGTCAGGAGAGCATGATTTTACATTGATACATCAATTAACTATTCATTTAGAAACTAGTTCATAATACTTAAATTTGATCTCATTTTGGGCATGCTCCCTTTAAAGTACTTAAATTTTGACAAATTTTAATTGGAAAAACTTTGACCTTTTATGAAACTATTTATTTTATTAGAAATTTGACATCCACTTAACGTTTATTTTTTTGTTTTTTTTTTTGGCATTGGGTTTCGCCATACAGCCAGCATCGTCTAGGTGCTTATCACTAGAATATCACTCACTCTCCATTCCTACTTATAAATACATTCGCTTCACACATTCATTCCTCTACTATATCCAACTATTTACATACAACTAATGGATGGATCAGTACTCTATATTCCTGCCATCCTTATAGCTTAACCGAAATTAAAATCACGTAATCCTTCTGTAACCATTTTCATGCATTCATTCTATAACTTTTAAATACATTCATATTTCATTGCTAGCTCTACTATAGACTTAAGCACATATATGTTGGTGGAGAATATTATGTCTTCCTAGTGAAACGGTACATCTAAATACCTGTATAAGTCGTCAAACATTCGTTTCCTTTCTACCACATAACGTGGACATATCATTTATTATATGTTTGAAATCCTCCTCCTCATTGCAATGTACGCAAAGAGGAGAGGACCTTTTGTTGATCCTGTGTAGATACGATCCGCACACCGCGAGGTTCGCTCTCTTAACGGTTGCATTATTCAATCTAATAAATTTAAATTGCATAATCTGATAAATGTTTTTATAATTTATAAAATGAAATCATAATATTTAATTAATTAATAACTCTAATGAGTGCCGATTAGAGTTCATAAAACTTTCCTAACAACTTCATGAGAATTGAGCTTGGTACTAAAATCACATAACCGAAAGTGAGATTTATTTTAAGGGCCTTTTGTAGCATATATACTCAGGTTTTGCTTTTGTTTAAATATTTTTTGATGGAAAATTATTCGGATTCAGATGCTACCTGTGGAAACTCGAGATCCTTCTCTAGAAACTGAGAATATAAAAATATTCTTCCTGAATTTTAACCAATATTATTTAAACCTACAAATATTAAATCGAAACCGTAAATTAGTCTGATTGTGTTATGATGAGATGAAAGGTTGAATGTCATAACCATCATCATTATTAAAATGTCGAATGAATGACACAGTTTAATCATCATAATTTAGCTCTAAACAATTTCAAAATAACTTTTAATTAGCAAAATTTGAATTGCTAATGATCACAGAGATTTAGCCCTACCTAAGTACATTGACACTTGGAAATAAATATAGCTGGCCAATTAAAACGTTAACCTTGAAATCTTAGAGTCTTCATATTTTAGAAGATCAAAAAAGAGTGTAATATTACAGCTATACAAATACTTCTAGATAAATAAACATAGCGTTTTAAACGTCGACAGGAATTCAACAAGAGTGTGAGAGCTTGTGGTTAAAAAATAAAAATAAATAAAATAAAATTAGACTTGACTTTGTCCCCCGTAGGGTAAAATGGATTAGCCACTTCTTCAGGGTACTTGGCGTCCCTGCAGGTATCCCAGCCTAACAATATGAACGTGAGCAACATATACTGATACACCCCAATACATTTACACAGTACACATAGGGCTTAGTCATCTGTTCATGGAGCGGCTTATTAGCTCGGAATCGTTGTGCTGATTGTGCCAGGAAGTGGAGGAAACTGCCTCTCACTTGTTATTCGATTGCGTTGCAATCGAGTGATTGCGCTATGAAACCTTTGGATCTTTGAGACCAAAGGAGATTGCAGCGCAAAAAGAACTTGTAGGGAAAGTCCTCAACCTCTTTAGTAGGTGAGGTTTCTTCTACTAGATCAAATAAAGGGGATGACACAATAAGCTTCTTTTGGCTGCGGTGCCGTGGGGCATAGGTTTCTCCCAGATAATTTAATCTAATCTTGTTCAAGTTAATTCAATCTAGGTTTGGTAATCCAAAGGAGCCAGGCCCAAATGGGCTCATTGTACCATCCCAGTACTTATCTCACAAGCTGTATCTTTCAATAACGCTCGGATAGAATCGGGATAAACCCCAAATTTGTGGTTGAGATGAGCTGCAAATGCTTAACTTTAGAAATTTATTGTAAGTATTTTGCCCGCATATCTCCTAAGAAGATGTACTGGAGTTTGATGAGTTTTCTAACCTATTACAAGAGAAAGTCAACGGCTCTTGATTGAAGCTCCTAATTAGTGGAGTTTTCGATCGGTTTTGGGTCGTGAAAACCTTTTCTGGGCTACCCAGAAATATTAGAAAAGGGTGATTAGTTCAGCAAGTGTAGTGGCAAGACGGAAACATAAGTGAAATCGGAATATCTACACTAAACTGATAATTGTACCTCTAATGATGAATGAAAACCCAAAAACCGGTCGGGGGATACAATTAAAATGCATTCTACTACGTATGAAATCAAATTTAAGGTCCTATCAATGGTCCCGCAACATTTCTCCGTTGGAAAAGACTTGAATAAGCTCAGCAGTGGTCCTGGAAATCGCCTTTCACTGCTGAGAATTGCCGCAGAACGTTGGATCAGAGGGCACTTTGTTTTCTTCCGCGTTGGTGAGCTTTGTCCAGGAAAGGTACAAAGCCGGCGTTTCCACAAGTTCCTATACTTAAGTATCCTACATCTCTTAATTATCTTTATTTACGCCAGTTCCTCTGCCACGGTTCGCTGCCAAATCTTTTAAGAAATGCTTCACTATCAATGATTACCTTAACAAAAACTTACAGTTTAAAATGTTAAGTATAAGGGTTGATTAAACGCCAAAAGGTACACAAATCAGCAAGTTCCCAACATTCCATTCATGCTTAGCTGATATAATTTAAGTAATTTTGCTGCATTAACTTTTCCTTCACATTTTTTAGAAATTATTAGATGTCACAGACCCTTATGCTGGCCAGTTCATTCATAATATTATTTTGTTATAATTATGATAAAATGTACATTATATCTTCGTTTTTAAATAGGTACTTTATTTTAACTCTATTCCAAATTATTCTTCGGATTTATCTTTAATATGCCCTTGTTTTTCAACGTTACACTATTTTCGTGCAGTTTTTGACGATCAACCCTTATACAACTGTCCTACCGGACAGTTTTAATATCATCATTGTTGGTAGCTATAAGTCTGTCCATTTATACCCGGTAAGAGAGCACAGAACAGAATGGCGACAATTTCGGCCACAAATGTTCTTCCAAGTGTTGCCAAACTTAATGTAACGGCAGACCTCCACTTCAACTCTTGTCCTACCTTGACGGCGAAATTCAGTTACCATTTTACAAGTTCTACATTAATTACACTTCAGTGCAATGCAATAGTGTTTCTAGAGCTTGCCAAATCCTCTCATTTAAATTCTGTCGAAACCTTTTAGTCAGAGTAAATCTGCTTAGCCTTTATCCCTCAGTAACAACCCGGAAACATAGCAGAAAAACTACTTGTCTACCTTTATCCAGCAAAGTGCATTTCAAAATAACAACCCTTTTGTTATTATTGCTTTCCTTGTCAGTTTTACTGTAATAATTCATTGTATTCCAAATGAAGAGAAAAGATGAAGTTTGACTTACATCTTCGTCTATGGGAAATTAATTTATGACATTTTATTTTCAATAATAATATTTAAATTGCCGTAATTACTGAGAAATACATTTATCTTTGGTACGTCACTATTTCTAACTCAACATTACAATATCAATCTAATGTGACAATATAATTATATACTAGTACTTAATTTTTATTTTGTTGTCTTTCTTAGCATAGTTATCTTTAAAAAATATTTTGGACATTTTTCCTGCTGTCATATTTCTGTCTACCTTTTATTTTAGGCAGTGATTACACCATAAGTGTATTTTTTGTACCAAGGTTTTTGTAAGTTGTATGTAAGGCAGTTATAGGCACAAAGATGGTATTTAAAATTTAAATTAAAAATATTGTTGAGAAATATTAATAAAATATAAAAATTGAAACCCTTGCCGAAGTACCAAAAATTTATAAAAAAAATTTATTTGAGTGGAATTCTGAGTTCCTGACAAAGAGGTTAGGCTTTTACAAAGTACCCTTAACGTTAATTACCCCCTTTAGTCTGTCTCCCATCCACGTTGCCTTATCCTACATGATGTTCTCCCGTTCTTGTCCTAAACAATTACACTGCTATCTCTTCAGCATTCTGACTTGCTTCCGTATCAAAGCGCCCCAGACCTTCTTGTCTTCTTCATATGCAACAACACCTTAACCTTAGACTCGAATATACTCGTATATACTTAAGATCATGTTTCTTCTGAACACAAACCTGTGCTCTTAGTACTAGACCTCTCTTCAGATTCTTGTTTTTGAGCCCGTCAAAGCCATAATTCTGACTTTTTTAAAATATTGGAAAATTATACTTTATTTAATTTCTCCTCCTAGTTGCTACCAAAATGTGTACATCATCTATTCTAATTAACTTCATTATAAATTCTAACGAATACTAGAAAATGTTAGACTAACTCCAATATTGCAGAATGCAAATTATATTTAACTTATGAATACTTAGTTAGGAATGCTGATTTTAACTCTAGAATTATTGATGATTAATATGCATGATTAATAATTTAAACATAATAATGAGAAGCAATAACAAATGGATGCAAACATATAATATTATTGTAATACAATTAATTGACTATGCAATTTAGTGTCGTATGTTTTGAGAGAAATCAAGATAAAGGTGGCAATGGGAACTTGTTGGGCTCAGCCAAATTCCAAATTATTCCAAAATAATTTCAACTGCCAAAATAATTAACATTTTGCCTTCATTATGTTAGGGAAAACAGTTATTCCAAGGAAACAACAACCATGAATAAATTCATTTAGATACCCTAAATGGAATCGTTTTCACAAATAGGTATGGAATTTTCCTATTTCATTTTACTTTATCGGTAAAAAGAACGTTTGCAAACGTGCCAAACTTTTGAAATTAGGTTCACCATTCGCATTGTATGTGTATATGTGAAAGTGTTTTTTTGGGATCCGAATATCACAAAAAGGTTTCGGAAATGCGCCATAGAAGTGAGACTCATGCGATTTTTCTCAGTTTTAAGCGATTTACTCTAAACTTTTCGTACCTCGAGGCGGTTTTTTTTTTTTTAAAGTAAGTACCGTTTTGAAATTCGGCCACTGCGTGCTGAGTAAAACACGCCTCGTATTTATCTATCCAAGAATAGCGTAAGATCTGGTTCCTTCAAATCGTACTTCTTTCAGGAATAATATAACTAGTAAGTAAACCCAGATTCTATGCTACATAAAATCCTAACAAGGAATGTTAAAACATATAAATTGGTGTTCTGAACTCACTTCAAAAAGGATGAAAAACATTTCTTGATCGAAAGAAAAATACTTTGATTATTCTGAAATTGACGATAACGCTTCAATGTAGCAGAAAATAATAACTAGGCAAATTTACATTCTGCAACTGTAGTTAGTGTGCTTAGCCACTAAAATTTGTATCTTACAAAAATAAAATCCTTACTTTCTTGTCTCAGATTTGTTTGAAATTCTGCCCAAATATAGGGAACTTCTATCGTTACATTCAGGCCAAATTTCAGCTTCTTTGATGAAACAGTATAGGCATCACAGCAAGTTGGAAGTTTTCAAATATAGTAACTTACTGAAATTTCAGCACTCACAATGTTCAAATTTTTTTATCAAATTCTGCCTGTGGATTCTATATGTTTATAGGGAACATCAATCTCTAAATTTCAGCCAAATCTTTGCTTAGTAGATGCCATAGTTTAGGCTAGTTGTACTTTTTAATGTTTGACTGAAAATTTGACCCTTAATTTGTTGCCTCCAGTAGTATAGGGCTCACAAAAGGAGGACATTTTCCATTTTGTAGCTGAATGTTCGATTCACGTCTTCTTTGGCTTGGTCGCCGCTTCTTATCCAGATCTCAATTTTATTTTTGTCTCCAAATTGAGAATTGTAAATCCCTCATATCTTTTGCTCGCCATGCAAGGCAATATCGCTATCAATTTGTACAACTCTTCAATCATTTACAAATTAACTTCTTTCACTCTGCTTTTAGCTGTAACTTTTTTCTGGTTCTTTTTCATTTATGTATTCAATTTTTTCTTTTCGCTTAATAGCTTTTTTAAATTTTTCTTTTACTTAATTCATTTAAAATCAAAGGAATGTATTTTATTTTTCGCACCAGTTTGTCTGTACTTTTTTATTTTTCTTTCTTTGCTTTTTATATCTGTTGACATTTTTTTATGGTATGTGCATGTCTACTTCCGGCTGACGTATTTATCCTTGCCGCAAAATACTTATTTATATATATTTTTTAATTTATCTTGTAAATAAAGTATTTTTTTTTTTGGCGCATTAACAGCTGAGGTTTTAGCGCCCGGAGCTTTTTCCAGTGCACTGCCGGCCTCCGGACCACTGTCCGGTTTTCCTGATTTTTTGGTAACACTTTCTCTCGTTACAGACAACACTGTCCATCACCGGACAGTGAGCTGTAAGAAGCTCCTAGGAAGAGAAAATCTAAGGGTCAGCTGCTGGATTCGAACCTGGGACCTCCGCGTGGGAGTCCAGTATGCTAACCTCATAGCTAATCCCTTCCCTAATAAAGTATTATTATTGTTATTATTATAAGGCTCACAGAAAGTTATAGTTTTTAAAGCTTGAGTAGTTTAGTACGCACTATTGCAATCAATTTTGGGTGAGGGGTTGCCCTTAGTTTTATTTCAGTTTTTATTTATCTCTTATAAAACATTCATAGGAATTAAATGTTGAAGTTAACTTTTTTCTCGATATATTTTGAAGGCTACAGCAGTGCTAACTGCTCTATTAGTAGCAATGACAATGGGCGCATTCAGCAGACAAGAGCGCTACGGAACTATCCGCTGAATGGCGCACTTTTAGCATCGCTCTCACAACATGTTGTGGGAGCGGTCGCCATCTTAAGGAGCGGAAATTTTCTATGCTCCTTCGACGGAGCGGTGATCGCTACTAGCAAAGTACGTGTATTTATAAAAACACGTATATTTTGAAATTTTTCCAATTTTTTTGGTAATTAAACGCAACTCTCCCAAAATTACCAAATAATTATTAAACCTTGTTTGTAACAGGTGTAAAATTATTTTTTAGTCATTTCGTGTATGCTTGAGAACATCTAAAAGCTCTTAACATTTGATTTTTCTTAGAAAAATCACTCGGAAAACTACTTATTTCCCGATATTAAGAAAAATACTAGCTTTACTGCCTTGGCAATATTAGTAGAAATGGGGATGAAAAAATACATAAAAATGACCTATCGCGTGCTCTTCTTTCTCTTTGATAACAAGTTAAAAAATTGAAATATGATTAATAAATAACAGATTTTGAAATGGCCTAGCACTTTTTAATTTAAAAGACGAGTTGTTTTTTATTGGACCGATTCCCCGCCAATATTAATTCGAAAAAAGGTTATGTTTAGGTTATATTAGTAGCAGAGCGTTCAGAGAAATAAAGCGCTCCCTTTGGGAGCGATCTGGTAGCGCTCTTGTCTGCTGAATGCGGCCAATAATATTGACATTACTACACACCTTAGTTGTTCAGCTGGTAGAGTGCAAATCTGGTAGATTGCTAAAACTAGCTGGTACTACCTCCTTTGGTTTGCTATTCGAACCAATCCCACCATTTCTTAGTCTGCTAAGTCCAATTTTAACTGTAACTCACATTGTGGCCACAACAGAAAGAAATTCACCCAGAAATAATGACATTTTAAACGATATCAGGGCCATTATCCATTTGCTAGCCTTAACAATCTCGTTATGAGAATAAACTAATAATGTAGAATATATGTGAAATAATTTTGCATAATATTATTGTATATTCTACTATCAGTGGCCAACTGACTGTGCTAAAAATAAACTTGTGAATCCCCCTGAGAATGATTCATCATTGATAATCATATATTCTGCGGTTAGCCAGCCCACCAATGTGATGCTACAATGTGTACACTATTGCTATGCATAAAACTAGCCGATTTTTTTTTTACTTTTTCTTTCAAAAGTATTGCGATTGGGTCAGATTTTTTATATCGTGTGTTTTCTTTTTAAACCGGAATAACCGGAAACTGTTAAGATTCCCTGAATTTGAAAAATGAACACTCACAAATGTTTTAATTCCCCCTGCATTAAGAGTCGCCATCAATAAATACGTTTTTTTCTGTTTATTTATTGAATGACCCTCGTTTAAAAAATAAAAATAAATAAAAACTAAATAGATAAAAGAAATAAAATCCAGAAATAGTGAGATTTTAAAAAGTTTTATGGGAGGTAAGAAGCGAGAACTATACAAGATGTGGCTATTGAATAACGAGACTATTGCTGTAAAACATTTTATTTTAAATTAATACATATTTAGTTATTATCACCTTCAATATAAACCCCTCCCATATCCCTACAACGCTCCATACGAATTTACCATTGTTCGAAGCAGTGCTGGAAGTCTTTTTCTGTGAGCTCCTGCAAGTCGCGTGCCGCTTTTTCTTTCACACCTTCAACTGGGACTGAAATCGTGTTCCTTTTAATGCAGATTTGACTTTAGAGAACAGACAAAAGTCATATGGGGTGACCTAAAACTGGGATGTAGTACTTGGCTAGAAAGGTCTTGACAGACAATGCAGTGTGAGCCGGCGGGTTGTCTTGATGGAGAACCCATGACTTGTTCTTCCACAAATCGGGCCATTTTTCCTTAATCTGTCACGGAATTAAGCAAGCACCGCACGGTAGTAATGTTGATTAATTATAATCGATACTTTCATCCGTTTTGGACGTGGAAGGCCGACCTGGGCGGTCATCATCTCCAACGTCTTCTCGGCCATCTTGGAAACGCTTGAACCACTCAAAAACTCGCGCACGTGATTAACATTCATCCCTATAAACTTCATTTAATAAAAGATATGTTTCAGTAGCGGTTTTACCAAGTATCATGTGAAATTTCACGACAATTCGTTGCTTCTACTACATGTGCAGTACCACGTTTTCGGCAAAACGAAACTAACACCTCTTACCACAAACGACGGTTCCAGTCAGACAGATTTCTCTAGAAACACGTGAGACGCTGCAATCGAAAGAGAAGGCTTTACGCTGCACAGCTGTCGGTCGTTAGGATTTGGCGCATATATAGTTCTTCTGTAGCAGCATCAGTCTAGTTATATATATATAATAGCCACACTTCGTATATCCGGATTTTTAGTGAGGTGACGGAAGATGGCTTATGACGTCAGACGTTAAGATTTCAAGGGGTCGATATTTTTTTTTTTTTGGGCCCTATCCTTAAAACTGTAAATATTCTTTTAAGATGGAACCCAGACATTCAAAATGAAATAAATCCTTGAATCTGTTTTCGTAATCACTCGAAAGATCAAACTATTATTTTTGCACAAATAAAGCATTAACAAAAAAATTCACTTAAATAACTTGTAATAAAAAATAAGCAAAATAAAACAAAACAAAAAATCTTGTGCTTTAACCCCAAAATATAATTATTATTATGAAGTTTAATTTCCATTTAACTAAAAGTAAAGTAGATATGTAATTAGAGTCTGTCCTTAAAACCCTTTGTGACAGAACATTAGATCAGGTTAATGAATATTTTCTGAGAAACCAACCAGCTCTCAGTCGACAAACAAAGCTCTTTATCTCTTCTCAGATTTCATTTAACAATTGAGGAAAATGTCGCTCAACCGCAAATGTCGATCCACAATAGAGTTATTACTATTAAAATACATTATAGAGGATCGCTTCTTCTCATTAGCAATACATTGAAGAGCAGATTTATGAACATTCCTGGTACAAGAACAGACCACTAATCTCAACAAAGCTTTGAGATACGATTTAAAAACTTGAGCTCTAAAATTAACAGGAAAAAGTGTTCGACTTGAATTTATCACCGGATATATCCGTTTTTAGACGCCCCTCTTCCTTTATTGTAGTTATAGTAAACATTGCGTATTATTCATATGAAGTTTGTTTATTTACAAACAATAACTTGCGTCTAATTCTTACGTATGCTAAACTAAATTAAGAAATATGTATTTAAATTATTGTTAGTGTTTGAATGATAAAGCCCATTTAATTGAGTTGTATATAAATATGTGCTTACGTCATTAAGTGCTAAATTTAAATAATAACAAACAACCTTGACTGCAGGAAATATTTTTCAAATAGGTACTCAAAATGGAGTGTTTTATTTATAGTTGCTTCATATTTCCTTAAACTTTCCGTTGAAATTAAAACTTCTATTTTAAGTTTTTTTTTACTAAATTAAAATTTTAATTTGATAAATTAAAGATTTTTTTTGCGAAGACTTTAATATAGTGACAGACATTTTAAACGAAGTTCAGTTCTTCAGTCGCCTTGATAGAGTCAAAATAAATGTGGGCCAGCTCACTGAGAGCTTTAATCATAGTGAAATACATTTTAAACGAAGTTCAGTTCTTCAGTCGCCTTGATAGAGTCAAATTAAATGTGGGCCAGCTCACTGAGAGTTTTAATCATAGTGAAAGACATTTTAAACGAAGTTCAGTTCTTCAGACGCCTTGATAGAGTCAAATTTATTGTGGGCCAGTTCACTGAGAGCTTTAATCATAGTGAAAGATATTTTAAACGGAGTTCAGTTCTTCAGTCGCCTTGATAGAGTCAAATTAATTGTGGGCCAATTCACTGAGAGCTTTAATCATAGTGAAAGACATTTTAAACGAAATTCAGTTCTTCACTCGCCTTAATACAGTCTTGATTTCTGAATGCTTGAGTGCTATAGGCTCGCCAAGGTGGTAATCCGATGTAGATGGCCGTGTTTGATGAAGAGTGAGGAAGAAGTTTGTCTGTTAGTTTGGTCATGTGAGTGTGAATGGCCTTGAATGTCCAGTTCTCTTAGTATTTGTGTATTCTTAGTAAACCATAGGGGTGCGTTCAGTGGCTATTCGCTGTACTTTTATTTTGAAAAGTATGTGGTCTTTTCATCAGTGTATTACTGACTGAAATCCAGTCTGGATAGGAGTGTTTCAGTTAATTAATGGCTACAGCAGTTTCAGTCCGAGTGTTCGCTTGTTGAAGTTTTGTGTTGATGTGCAGTCTCCTGGTGAGTTGATACGCCAAGGAAGGGTAGCGCATTCTAAAAGGTTTCCTCTGATCTATTAGTGAATGAAGCTTGTTCCCTATTCTATAAAAATCTATAACTCTAAGGAATCTAGATAAATTTAAATTTAGAATCTCTGGTCAGAGAGATATTTACTAGATAGATTTTCTTTTCAAACATAAGCGCCATTTTATGTGCACAGTCACAAATTAATTATGTTTTCAACTATATCTATGTACATTGTGTCCATAATACTTGTATACACAATACACACAAGTAAAATACTGGATTTAATTGAAAAAATGTTGCTTGCAACTTTATTTATGCAGTTTCTGTGTGAGAACTGAAAATTTACCAATAAAGCGTCATTTCAGGTATTGTACGGTTCCAGCTCCTTTACGAGGTGTGCCTATTAAATAACGAGACTGATGCTGTAAAACATTTTATTTTAAATTTATAAATATTTAGTTATTATCACCTTCAATATTCACCACTCCCCAATCCCTACAACGCTCCACGCGAATTTACCATTGTTCGAAACCGTACTGGAAGTCTTTTTCTGTGAGCTCCTAAACGCGTGCCTAAACGCATGCAAGGCGGATGGCCTAAAACTGGGATGTTTTACTTGGCTGGAAACGTTTTGACAGACAATGCAGCGTGAGCCGGCGCGTTGTCTTGATGGAGAACTTGACATGACTTGTTCTTCCACAAATCGGGTCGTTTTTTCCTTACTCTTTCACGGAGTTGAGCAAGCACCTCACGGTAGTAATGTTGATTAATTAAAATCGATATTTTCATCCGTTTTGGACGTGGAAGGGCGACCCGGGCGGTCATCATCTCCGACATCTTCTCGGCCATCTTGAAAACGCTTGAAACACTCAACAACTCGCTCACGTGTTTAACATTCATCGGCATAAACTTCTTTTAATAAAAGATAAGTTTCAGTAGCGGTTTTACCAAGTTTCATGTGAAACTTCACGACAATTCGTTGCTCTACTACATGTGTAGTATAATGTTTTCGGGCAAAACGAAACTAACAGCTCTTACACAAATGACGGTTCCGGTCAGACAGATTTCTCTACAAACACGTGGAGACGCTGCAATCGAAAGAGAAGGCTTTACGCTGCACAGCTGTCGGTCGTTAGGATTTTGGCGCATGCATAGTTCTTCTGTAGCAGCATCAGTCTCGTTATTTAATAGCAATACCTCGTATAATATTTGATTAAGAAATGCCAAACCCAAATTCCGATTGCATCTCTACAGGAAAGCTTATTTGATCGTGGACAAAACTTGTGTTAGAAACCTTTTCTCCATAGATTACAGTTTGGTTCCAGGGCAGCTCGGACGTTACCCTCAACAGTAATATTTTATTACTGTGTATTAAAACTGCCCGGTAGGACAGCTGTATAAGGGTTGATCGTCAAAAACTGCACGAAAATAGTGTAACGTTGAAAAACACCCAACTTTGACAATTTGTTTTTCTCTTTTTCTATAAGAGATAAAATTCCCAAATTTTCTTTATAATATAGGGCAAATCCTCCTTTATGACGGTATTATTATTATTATTTTCTTTTTTTTAAACAACCCGGGTTTAATATATTGAAGACGATTATTTTTTTTGAAGAATTCAATTTAAGTGTTCATATTTCAATCAAGCCGATAATTGTTTTGAGAACAGGTTGCATATCATTGCACTTCTCTGCGTGTTCAGTCCATCGTTGACCACGCTCTGAACGAGTGATCCGTTTCTTTGAATTCTTTTCTGATATATTCGTATAATTACTAAGTTCAGAGGTATACACAGTCGTTTAAGAAAAAGTATGACTAATATAAATAGAATTTTTCTCTACTTTGATCTTTCAACCACATTAAATCGCCACGTTCTTGTGAAGGAAGAGCAAGGTTTTAATTTGGTCTCATGCAAATGTAATTACCAATAGAACGGATCAGTAATTTTGTACAATAAAAAAGAAAAAAGAAAAAGGTCCTGTAATACATTTTCCTTTCCTGGAATGACCAAGTGTTTGTCCTTGACAACGCGCTGGTTGGAGCCATTATCCTTCTACTTCTAGGAATGTCTGTCGGTCTGAATTTGATTTAAACGCCTATATTTTGACTTCTCTCCATTTAGCCATCAAATTTTTAATTACTTAAGACTCTGGCGGAACCCAATCTGTAGCGGCTGTCAGGTATCTAGTTAAATTATGCAATATTGCATCTACTCTGTATCCCATAATGCAATACACGGCCCTCGATGCAATTTCTCTATAACAATTTTCAAATCTCACTAAAATGGGCCTCAGAAAGATATATTTTTTCAGGCGGGGCTTAACATCCAACTACTAATTAGGTGTCGTGGACGGAGGCGACTAGCAAACATACTTTACTGTAAATTTCTTTTATTAACTATTAAATAAAATCCAAGGCCTAAAGACCGGGAATCGAACCCAGTACCATAATGCATAATGCTTTGCAGGTCTCGCTTCTAACCGCTCGGCTACCGTGGCGCCCTAATGCACAATAATATCTATTTTTTAATTACTGTTTGTAAAGGATGAGATTGCACATTTTGGACCACTGTTCAGGTGCATGTGCAACTTAGCCATACCTTGGGCCAGGAACCAAAAATCACATCAAATCCCGGGCCGGATGTTGTATGTATATGTATCTTAACAAAACTGATTGTGAACTTATATCCATCATTTTTACGGTTATTATTTACTATACAGGGCGTCCCATTTAAACGGGCCACTTTTGAATTAACTTTTAAACGGAAGAAGATATTAAAAAAGTGGACATAAAGAAGTTTGTTGAAGTATAGGACTTAGCTTTTAATGGTACATTTAATGCCTGGTAACAGGAAACAAAAGATGGGACTGCTTTTACAAAGAAATAGCACACTAAGGGAAATCTACCCAGTCCTCTCTTTCAAAATTACCCTTCATCGAATTCTGCTAGAAAAAATGGGTTAAATGTAAGTCGTGGATACAAGAGGTCTGCAAATTAAGTAATGAGACTGATTTTTTAAATTTTTTTATTCAAAAAGAATTACAATTTTATATTGTCACCTTCAAAATAACTTCCTTCTAAAGCCACACAGCGCTGGAGACGTTTCTTCCACTCCTCATAGCAGTGTTCGAACTCCAATACTGGAATAGCCCTTCAGCTGGTCGGTAACAGCCGTTTTAATGTTTTCTACTGTCCCAAAATGAGTTCCCTTGAGGTGATTTTCCAACTTCGGGAAGAGAAAAAAAGTCACAAGGACTCAAATCAGGCGAATAAGGAGGCTGAGGAGCCACAGGAATGTTTTTACTGGCCAAAAACTCGTTTATTGAAATTGCTGTGTGACAAGGAGCATTATCGTGATGCAACACCCACTTGTTCTTGGATGTTTGGTCTCACACGAATGACCGCTTTTTCGAAGTTTTTCAAGAACCTCTCTCGGTAAAAGTGTAGATTGACCGTTTGATCTTGAGGTAGAAACTCTTTGTGGACGATTCCGTGGATATCGAAAAAACAAATCAGCATGCATTTGATCTTCGACTTCGCCATCCTTGGCTTTTTTGGGCCTTGGAGAGGTTGAAATGTGCCACTCCATGCTCTGGCGCTTGGTTTCTGGGTTGTACTCAAACACCAAAGACTCGTCACCAGTAATGACATGTTCCAGAAAATGGGGGTCATTTTCAATTGAATCAAAAAAATCCAAAAACGGCTGTAATCGACCAAGCTGAAGGCTATTCCAGTATCGGAGTTCGAGCACTGCTTTGAAAAGTGGAAGAAACGTCTCCAACGCTGTGTGGCTTCAGAAGGAAGTTATTTTGAAGTTGACAATATAGAATTGTAATTCTTTTTGAATAAAAACATTTTAAAAAACCAGTCTCATTACTTAATTTAAAGACCTCGTATATGTTCGTAAACAATCCTAAAAGACTGTCTCTTTAGAAAAATGAATTTAGAATAATGTACAGCTTAACCAACTCGAAGAAGCACAAAACACTCAGCTAATATAAGTACTGAAATATTTATTACCGAATTGTAAAAAATTCAAATAACTTTTTTGCCCTTTCAAAAAATAAAATAAATAAATACAAGTAAAAAAACGTGTAGAAAAAGATGTATCTATATATATATATCAACTACGTGGAAGCTAACCTTGGGTAAGATACCAAGGAAAATAAAATAACGCGAACACTTTCCCTGATGGTTAAATTCGGAAGAATTGTGTCGGTTGGAGTCGGACAAGGCCGAACGAGTCGAGTGTTCTCTTCTACTGAACACTGCCCCATCACTCACATCGCCGTCCGATGGTAACGTGGGAGTATGGTGTTCCTACTTCGTACTGTCATTCCCACAGTCTGTTCTTCTTACCATAGTAATCGCTACTTCGCACTCGCATTTCGGTCAACTATGAGTTGAGTAGAAAGAGAAAAGTAGAAAAGGTTAAGGTAAAAATCATTCGGCCTTGAAGTGAAATATTGTTAGGAAAAAAAAATGCATTTATATAAATGCATTTCTCCCTTTTCAAACAATTAACTTTGCCCACAGTTTTCCGAATGAAAAGATTACATCCTGAATTGAAGGCGCCACGGTAGCCGAGCGGTTAGAGGCGAGACCTGCAAAGCTAATATGCATTGTGGTACTGGGTTCAATTCCCGGACTTAGGCCTTGGATTTTATTTAATGGTTAATAAAAGAAATTTACAGTAAAGTATGTTTGCTAGTCGCCCTCCGTCCACGACACCTAATTTGGTAGTTGGACGTTAAGCCCCGCCTGAAAAAATAGGCGATTACTTTACTTTACTTTTTACTTACTTTTACATCCTGAATTGGGTTTTTTTAAAAGAAAGATTCCATTTCCCTGCAAGACTGAGAACTTCTCAGGGCTGCCCCTAGGATCAAACGAATGGGACAATCGCTCCGGGATATAAACGCTTATATCTTACAATATAATATATGAGTAAAAGAAAAATTGAGCACCTTGTTCAATGTAAATCGGTCATTTTCTAATTTGATTTGCATATGGTTGGCTATAGGTTATACTCTTCCTATAATTCACTACATTCAGAGAAAATACTGGTCCTCTTGTTTTGAAAAAAATGACACGGAAATCGGACAAACATTCCATATATGGCGGAACGTAAGTTCCATGACGTGAAATGATCAATTTCTGTCCTATAAATGGTAACATTAGGTGTTGGTTTCAAGCATGCAGTTTCAAAACCACATTCAGAACAATTTTACTGAAAGTTTGCGTTACATTACTCCATTTGTAGAATGGTGCTAACTAAATCAATGTGGTAAGTTGAACACGTCCCTACTTCCTTTTATCATTTGTAGACATATAGCAAAGTATTCGCCTAATTTTTTCAGGCAGGGATTAACGTCCAACTGTCAATTAGGTGTCGTAGACGAGGGCAGGTGGCTTCTACTTTACTATAAACAATTTTTTTCTAACAAAAAGTAGTCGGTCGTTTGAAAAGTCCGTGCAAAAATAAAAACTACTTAATTTTTTGGGGTAAACCTTTTTTATTTTTCAACATAGTCTCCTTTTAGGCTTATACACATCGTCCAACGCTGCTCTAGTTTGTTGATCCCTTCCGAATAATAGGATTTGTCCAAGTCTGAAAAATAGCCATTCGTTTCTGCAATCACCTCCTCGTTTGAATAAAATCTTTTTCCCGCCAGCCATTTCTTCATATTGGGGAACAAATAGTAGTCCGAGGGAGCCAAGTTTGGAGAATAGGGGGGATGTGAAACGAGTTGGAACCCTATTTCCATTAATTTTGCGACTACAACTGCTGAGGTGTGAGCTGGTGCGTTGTCGTGATGGAAAAGGACTTTTTTGTGGGCCAATCGTGGGCGTTTTTCTTGCAGCTCGGTTTTCAAACGGTCCAATAACGATGAATAATATGCACCTGTAATAGTTTTACCCTTTTCCAGATAGTCGATGAGGATTATTCCTTGCGAATCCCAAAAGACAGTCGCCATAATCTTTCCGGCCGAAGGAACGGTCTTCGCCTTTTTTGGCGCAGATTCCCCCTTGGTAACCCATTGTTTAGATTGTTCTTTGGTCTCAGGAGTGTAGTGATGTATCCATGTTTCATCCACAGTGACGAAACGACGCTTAAAGTCCTGCGGATTCTTCTGGAACAGCTGCAAACCGTCCTTGCAACACTTCACACAATTTCGTTTTTGGTCAAGCGTGGGCAATCGCGGCACCCATCTTGCGGATAGCTTTGTCATGTCCAAATGTTGATGCAAAATATTATGTACCCGTTCATTCGAGATGCCCTCAGCACTAGCAATCTCACGCACCTTCACTCTTCTGTCATCCATCACCATATCATGGATTTTATCAATGATTTCTGGAATAGTAACCTCAACAGGGCGTCCAGAACGTTCAGCGTCACTTGTGCCCATATGGCCACTCCGAAAATTTTGAAACCACTTATAAACTGTTCTAATCGAAGGTGCAGAGTCACCATAATGTTTATCAAGCTTCTCTTTAGTCTCCTGAGGCGTTTTGCCTTTCATAAAGTAGTGCTTAATCAACACACGAAATTCTTTTTCGTCCATTTTTTGAAAATCACTCGACTTCCTCGATTCATACGAATGCCAAACACAAAGAAATAGACCGATCTGGCTGAAACTTGTTGTGTGTTCTTCCAAGAGATGCTACTAACTAAACATAACCTCGATACGCGCCAGTGGTGCTATCTCTCTGACTTTGCACGTACTTTTCAAACGACCCTCGTATATAGCAAAGTATTCGCCTATTTTTTTCAGGCAGGGATTAACGTTCAACTGCCAATTAGGTGTCGTAGACAAGGGGAGGAAGCTCATACTTTATTATAAACAATTTTTTTATAACAAATAAAAAGTAGTCATACGCGGGATTCGAACTGGCGTTCTCTCAATTACAAAGCCACGCTCTTGGCCACTACACCAACACTCGCCTCTTGTAAAGTTGTCGTTTTACACATTCAATACACAGAATTATTACGTAGAAGAAAAATAACAAATAAAATAAAATTTGAATTTTAGCGGAATTTAACCTAGGAACTGAATTCAGTAAAATTGAATAATGAGAAACGTAACCGGTGCTACAAGTGAAAGTTACAAATGTGTTTTCTGTAGAATTTTTTGTGTCCATTTTTAATTAAAATAAAAAAAAAATTATCTTTTAAAAGAAATATCACAAAGTAAAAAAGCATTGTTGCAATTATCAATTGTCATAAATTTTTTACCAGCTACATTGTCTGCCTGCAGTTGAATGGCTTTATCAAAAATGTTTTGTGTACATTGATTTCCATAAAGATTGGTAAATTGTGATAACAAAAAACATATGAATATTCTTTACACTTATTTACTAAAAATATCAACTAATAATGAATGAAAAGTAAAAAAAAACCATCTAAGTGGAACAATCAATGTTCTAGGCCTAGGCCAAGTGGTACAAAGCGGAGGAAATGAAGTTTTCCAAAATCAAAAACTCTATTGACATTTTAAATTTCATTCTACAAAAAAGAGATGTTTATCATTAAACAAATATTGTCAACTAAAATTCTAATTTAGCTTCATTCAAATTAGCCAATTAAATATAGCTGAAAATTCAAATTTGATAATTCGTTTAGATTCGTTCAGGAGACCTGATAAGTTTTTCAGCCAAAATTAGCCAACCTGAAGCGTCACTTTTCTGATATATTTCAGTTGTTTTGAGATCTCGCCCAAAGCGGTTTCTTCTTTGAGTACTCGCTGTCTATTTGTAGAACTAGAATTTTGAAACTTTTCCGAACGAAATTCTATTAAGGATACTATCTTGGGAAAGATTGTGAGGATTCGATGTACAGGGTTATTCCTGTTAATTATACAGCAAATCACCTGTACAATAATAATATATTACCTGCACAATAATAATAATATTACCTGCACAATAATAATTAATATTGGGTAGTAACTCATCTCGTGTCACATACGGTCATATGCTTTAATAATTGCAGATGCAATTGCTCCTTCAGAAGTAAATTTCAATGTTATTTTTTTTATTTTTTAAAATAATTATTTTGAAAATTAAAAGTGAAGCTAAATTTCCGGATTTTGGAAAATCTGGCTGACCAGAGGTGTTTAAAATGTACGAGAGGCTGCCATTACAAAAATTTTCCCTGATCCAATTAAATTCGGGACTGTGAGCAATGTAACTAGGCACAGTTATTATGTTAGTTCTACCATAGAGGCCATTCCTGTGAAATGTACGGCCATAACTTCTATAAAATACAAAATTAAAACGATTTCAATTTTAACTGATCAGGAAACGATTATTTCGAAAATCGATTTATTTGTTTACACACTACATTCATGTACGAATATTACATTTATAACAATCGTTTTTTTCCCAAGGAACTTCCATTTTGGGTATTTTAAGGTTTTACTACCTCTATTTGATTATTCAATTTCTAACCAAACTTCCAAGAAGAAAGGAAATCAATATACCAGAAGGGCAATTTTAAAGAAAGGCTTTTCCTGTAGTTTACTGAGAATTTTCCAAACGGATTCATTTGAAGCTGATCTAATGGCGTACTTAAGCTTAAATGTCAGTTTGGCTTGTAATTTTTTCTCAATTAGTAGTTTGGTTCAAAGGGAATGGGCCGCATTATCAACAATATCATTAAGTATATCTTTTTTTTTATGCCATTATAATTATATAAAATATAATAAAATTCAATTATATTCGTAAATTATGATAAGAAAAAGTCATGTGAGTGTTCATACGAGATTCTTTTCATGAGAAAGTAAAGTGAAACTGTCGATTATTGGCGAAAACTATTCGAAAACGATCTTAACTCATGAAAAATTTCTTGAAAATTGAGAATGATTTTTTTTTTTTCGAATAATTCGTTGGCATTATTTCACATTGTCTACGTAGGATTAATATTATTTATAAAATTACAAAAAAAAGTTGATAAAATATGAGAAAATAATAAAAGATTTAGAAAAAAAAGTAAAAGGTATTGTAGCTCCATTGTTAAATAAGCTTTGATCAGCCGTAACTGGTTGTCATTGGACGGGGCGTGACTACACTAGAGGTGGGCATGACCCGCCCACAGTCTGCAACCAATCACTAGCCACTACATTTAAACTCAATAATTTCAATGAAATAATTAATTAAACATTTTTTTTCCAACATTTCTCCCATAGGTATTTGATAAACTTTCAAATTAAGCAAGAAAAAAAAATCCCTTTAAAAATACGATAAATAATATTTCTTTTGGAATAATACTTCATGTTTTACAAAATTATCGTTAACAGAAACAAAAAAGTAGGGAAATTGGATTGTTTAATCGAGAAATAGATTATATAGAAATGGGCTTATTGTAGACTTGTGAGCCGCCATTACATAGGCTGTAAGCTTGCTTTATACTCCATCCAGTAGAGAACTCTAGTGGCAAAATTTGTAAACATAAGTGCTGTTACAACGTTTACATTTAAACATGTTGTGGACTCACTAGACTTACATAAAACCATCTTGTACTCACATTTAACAATGTCGGTGACTCACTAGACTTATATAGGATTATCTTACAATTAAATTTAACCATGTTGACGACTCACTAGACTTATATAGGACTATGTTACACTCATATTTAACCATGTTGATGGCTATCTAGGACTATCTTACTCTCACATTTAACCATGTTGAAGACTCACTAGATTTATATAGGACCACCTTATACTCACATTCAACAATGCTGGAGACTCACAAGACTTTTATAGGTCTACCTATCTCTCATGATTAAAATTAAATTTTGGTTTAATTCAATTGGAATTTAATGATTTATTTTTTTCTTATCTCTGCACCTACACATTTCTTTTATCCCTTTAAAGCAACTGTAAACATCTCGCTTTTAGGAGTTTCATCAGCTCTCATCATCTGGTAAATGTTTGCCCTTTCAAAAATAACTTCATTGTTTGAAAGAGGTGGAAGTCGGATGGTGCAAGGTCGTATGCGTTGTGATCTTGTGCATTGCCTTGCAAAAGTCGGTCACATTTGCTGCAAATTGGCATGTAACCTATAGAGATTTATATCATTACACATCTGCAGTTTCAACGTCCTGACTGATATAATTAGAAGACGGTCAGAAAAAAAATCTTTTTTGAACGCCTCTTGTATGTAAGCAATGACAGCAAGGCAGTACAATTCAGGTGAACTATATTGCAGATATTTTCCTCCTCAGTACTCAGGTGTTGTGGTTTAGAAATTTTTTTTTTTTTTAACCGGAGTTGGGAAAAGTTAACCGTGAGAGAGAAGCAGTAAGAGAGACTGCTCAGAGTGTTCAAAGCGGATTTGATCAATTCGATTAGAACAGTTCTAATTGTTTTTAATATCGAACCTAATAATATACCACATTTTCAACTGTTTGAATAAATGTTTTCCTTTGCCATTTTGCAAATCAAATTCCTTTTGTAATTTAAATTTTTTAATTGCAGGTGAGTTTGGTAAGAGCAATCTACAGACCTTTCTCAAACAAAGTAAGGTAACAACTTATAATTGAGCAAATAATGTTAAGAGAAAATGAGACCAATTAGATGGAGCTAGCGTGCTCGTTAAGGCAATTTAAGGCTTTTTCTCTGTTTACTTGTTGAACTTTCTTAATAATGAAATGGCCCAAGGATACCGTAAGAAAAACAAGAGTAGTACTAATGAGAAAATCTCAGTTATTATCTCTGCAAGAAGTAAGGGGGCGTAAGGTTCTCTCCCTACAGCACCAATAGACAGTCTAGGAAGGGGCACGTCCAAAAAAAGAGCCTCAAAGTCAAGGCGAACCAGGCTTTTCTCATTTTTCAATCACTCTCAGGTACACATCCCAAGACAATAATTCTTCGAGGATGTTTCTTTAAATGCTCATTTTGGCACTTAAGCTGGGCAATCCAGTTGACCAGTTTTGGTTCAAAACATTGTCTCTTCCTATTAGTCACCTCAAATTGCACAATAAAGCACTATGACCTTCAAGATCTATTTCGACACGTGGTCAATAATAACTTCCCAGATATCTAAAATCTTCCTTGGATAATGGTACTAAAGGATTACATTACTCTGGAGGTGTGTTAGAGTTTTGTCCATCTCCAAATCAAGCGGCGTTCCATGTCCTTATCAGTTCTTCCAGCTGTCTTTTAGCACATTTCATTAGTGTGTTTTTTGAATTGGTGTCCCTGGTCCATGAGCACTCCTCACTACCTCTTTTTTGGAGAAAATCTCTAAATGTTTGAGAGGCCAAATTTGGGTTTTTCTTCTTAGTGAAGGTAATTGCTGCGCATTCCTTAATCCAGGTCTTCTTCGACCAATCCACTCAGGTGTTTCGGTTTTTTTTTTTATGAAACATCCGAGTGCCCTCTAACGACATAATTTTCAGAAGAAGTTACGAATCATCTACAAAAAAGTGATCTTTAACTTCGAAATCGACTAGCAACAACCAAGGTCCCAACTTAGATCCTTAAGGAATTCCTAATACTACATCTATCCCAACTGAAGAAATAGCTTCATTCCATTTGACGAACTATGTGTGCATAGAACAATTACAAAATAGTAATTTTATTGTTTCGTGATTCCATAAAAGCTACCTACTTCTTGTAACAATAGGAAATCGAAGTGATATTTTGAATAAAAAATACACTTTTACTAAAAATAAAAAATGAAAAAAAAGAAATCATTATAAAGTTTTATAAAAATAAAAAATGATTGCTAAGAGTAGATGTATATTATATACACACGTATATATTAAAAATAATTCGCTGATTGTCCAAGAGAGAGCGCTAGATTTGGATACATTTTTTTTTTGTATTAAGGCGGTACAGTTGGCAACTCTGCATGCCGCTATCAGGACAGCGGTTCCAGTTTACTGTCAGTGTTAGTTCAGTTAGCAGCGCGTGAGGTTATAGTAGAATTGCTCTTTAGTTTTTGTTGTTGAAGTTAAAATAAATTTTTCTATTTAATAAGTTCGGCTTTTAATTTTTATTTTATTTTACTTAAGAATAAAAGAAAAATAAACTTTGGATTATAGTGTGCCCGTTTAACCACCAAGGACAGTTCCTTGGTAGAAAAGGTTAGTAAACAACTTCACCAAAAAAAAAAAGAACCTGTTATCACCTTTTGCCACTTTCAATTTAATGTTTTAAAAAATTTTAATGGTAAAACTATTTTATTTAAGTAGACTCGCAGAGTATTTTTTATTCTAAATATATATTTTTTAAATTTTAAATTGTAAGGACTTGTTTTTGAAACCGCCAAATCACGTGATTTTTTAAACTTTTGATTTATAGTTTCACCTTCGTCATTTAATCATATCGCATTACAAAAAAAGAAAATCAACTTAATGGATTATTTAATAATTTTGCTCATTTACTTAAACATTCTAAATTCTAGATTAATTTATTAATATTTAATTAATTGTGAATAAATTATCATATTGCATGTTTTGTGCGTATTACTAAAATTTGTTGCTTTTTATTTAAAATTAGAAAATATTTTTAGATTATTACATAGAATTTAGTTATAATATTTTTTATTTAATTTCTGTTAATTTTGCTAATTTATTTTTAATACCTGGCATTTATGACAGACAAGCATTACTTAAATATTTTACTTGCTATATTTTTTTTTACTGCAGTATATACATATATTTTTTGAGATTATTTTTCTAACATTTTGATTGTAGGTTTTAACTGTCTTGTATCAATCATAGGTGTTATGAATAAGTGATGATTTTGCGTCTTAGTTTTCTGAAGATTTCGCTGAAACCTTATATTCTCATTGTATACTTCTAGATTTATAACTCATTATTTTCTCTAAAAAATCTGGTTAAAGGCATTTTTGGCGATAGGGTGGGCGTTGGCTTTTTAATAATGTATTATTTCTGTCTATCGTTGGATCTTTTACCATTATATAGCAATATTTTTTTCTACCTTAAATTCAGAATTTGAAGTCTTAGGGATGATCTTATTTCCAAATTTCGTGATTTTTTGCAAATTTTTTGTTAGACATTTTTTTCCACAAATATTTATTTTAGGACTGTACCGGAAGTGTGCAATTCTTGGACTTTTTTTTTTTTTTAATTCTGTTCATGAAAATAAATGTTATGGATGATATCAAGAGTACCGCCATTGTACGTTTAAAGAGAATTACTTTTGAGTTAATCTCCTTAACAAAAACTTATAGTTTAAAATATTAAGTATTCATTTTAGAACCCTAAGAATTGCATAAAAGATGGTTCTGCTGGACAGATTATAGACTTCAAAAATTTGCGGGCCGAAAAATGCAATCTTTATTTGAACAGCTTTTCGAAATTTGGCTAAAAAGTAAATTTAAAAATAAAGAGAATCCAGGAAGTTCAGAAAAATGAACGTTACTAATGAAATTATTATTTTCTTGTAACAACTATGTAACAATAATTGTGCAATTAATAGAATAAACTCGTTGATGGAACACTGAATTTCTCTTAAGTTGTTTGGGGCTCACCATCTGTATCATCTTTCAACTGGTAGCATACAGTTAATTAATGTTAACAATTAGCTAGAAAACGTTAAACGATACTTGTTTGTTTTTAAATCGATCATAGTCTACATAATAAATTTTGGCCCACGCAAAATATTTAGTATTCTTTTCAACTCTAATGATCAGGTCAAACTCGTTTTCTTAGTCCAAACTTTTCTTCGTACTTCCGAATATATCACGAACGAGACAAAAGATATCTTTCTTTGGACGTTGTCAGTGCTCTAGCTAGCAGCAATCTTAAGACTAGAATGGGAACATTGGTTAGGCTTTTTTTTCCTAGCGGTACATTCCACGAAATAGTTCCTTCCGCAAGTTTCAAGTATTTTGCCTCGAAGAATTAGACTCTGCAATCGGAGCAATAAACATGCGTATGTATATTTCTCTTTCTCTTCTTTAAGGAGACGCATTGTGCAGCCATATCCAAGGCTTTTAAGAAACAACTTGAGTGGATCTATTCCAAATTCCTTCTTCAATGAATTTGAGTCCTTGTTATAAATTAACTCCTGAAAGCCTTCCATCGAAAAAGCGGCTAACAAACTGGCTGGCTATTCCTTTACTAATTTATCAGCCTCTCCGAGCTCTTTATTTGCTTTAATAACTTTTGCTTTAATTTCGTAATCTATTATTCTTGAATTTTAAGCCTGCTTTTTTCACTTAATAAATTTTAAATACCAGTTAACTAAAACTTTGCCGATAAAGAATATAACTAACTTTACCTAAACTTTTCTTCAAACAGATCTTCTACAGCATCCCTACAAATAGTTTTATCAAAAGAAAAAAAAACTTTATTCTTAAGTTAAATATAGAGGATAAAAAAGGAGTTAAGAGGGTTGTTTCTAAGAAAAGGATAAAAAGCCGTTCGTTCGCTTCCTTTTGATCCTTTTTCAATTCAAGTTTGACGCGCAGACATTCTTCGAATATAAATTACAGTAATAATTTTCTAGAAATACGAGGGTCGTTTGAAAAGTCCGTGCAAAAATAAAAACTACTTAATTTTTTGGGGTAAACCTTTTTTATTTTTCAACATAGTCTCCTTTTAGGCTTATACACTTCGTCCAACGCTGCTCTAGTTTGTTGATCCCTTCCGAATAATAGGATTTGTCCAAGTCTGAAAAATAGCCATTCGTTTCTGCAATCACCTCCTCGTTTGAATAAAATCTTTTTCCCGCCAGCCATTTCTTCATATTGGGGAACAAATAGCAGTCAGAGGGAGCCAAGTCTGGAGAATAGGGGGGATGTGAAACGAGTTGGAACCCTATTTCCATTAATTTTGCGACCACAACTGCTGAGGTGTGAGCTGGTGCGTTGTCATGATGGAAAAGGACTTTTTTGTGGGCCAATCGTGGGCGTTTCTCTTGCAGCTCGGTTTTCAAACGGTCCAATAACGATGAATAATATGCACCTGTAATAGTTTTACCCTTTTCCAGATAGTCGATGAGGATTATTCCTTGCGAATCCCAAAAGACAGTCGCCATAATCTTGCCGGCCGAAGGAACGGTCTTCGCCTTTTTTGGCGCAGATTCCCCCTTGGTAACCCATTGTTTAGATTGTTCTTTGGTCTCAGGAGTGTAGTGATGTATCCATGTTTCATCCACAGTGACGAAACGACGCTTAAAGTCCTGCGGATTCTTCTGGAACAGCTGCAAACCGTCCTTGCAACACTTCACACGATTTCGTTTTTGGTCAAGCGTGAGCAATCGCGGCACCCATCTTGCGGATAGCTTTGTCATGTCCAAATGTTGATGCAAAATATTATGTACCCGTTCATTCGAGATGCCCACAGCACTAGCAATCGCACGCACCTTCACTCTTCTGTCATCCATCACCATATCATGGATTTTATCAATGATTTCTGGAGTAGTAACCTCAACAGGGCGTCCAGAACGTTCAGCGTCACTTGTGCCCATATGGCCACTCCGAAAATTTTGAAACCACTTATAAACTGTTCCAATCGAAGGTGCAGAGTCACCATAATGTTTATCAAGCTTCTCTTTAGTCTCCTGAGGCGTTTTGCCTTTCATAAAGTAGTGTTTAATCAACACACGAAATTCTTTTTCGTCCATTTTTTGAAAATCACTCGACTTCCTCGATTCAAACGAATGCCAAACACAAAGAAATAGACGGATCTGACTGAAACTTGTTCTTCCAAGAGATGCTACTAACTAAACATAACCTCGATACGCGCCAGTGGTGCTATCTCTCTGACTTTGCACGGACTTTTCAAACGACCCTCGTATCTGAAAAAAAGGGTAGTAAAAGAAAAATTATTGTTAGAATATAAGAAGCTACGGTAGCCGAACGGTTAAAGGCGTGGTCTGCGAAAATAAGAGGTATTTTGTGGTTACTGGGTTCGATTCTTGATTTAATCTGATTTAGATTTTATTTAATCAGTATGTGACAAATTTAAATAAAGTATGTTAGGTGTATCCGCTTACGTCAGATCGGAAGTTCTAAACCCACGTGTAAAAATAGACTAGTCTATGGTCTATTAGTGGAGTTATTTGTGATTAATATAACTAGTACAGAATCTTAGTAGAAAAGTTATCACACTATGAACTGTAATGGCGGCAGTCAAAGAAGATCTTGAGCATGATCAAAGAAGTTTAGTTATAAACAGTGACAAAGTAAATTTTACTTTTGTGTCCAGGTGAAACTTATCTTTCTACCACTAACTTGGATAACTGTCTTCTCTATTCGGCTACCTATTAAAGGTTTTGTTACTCTATTAGATAAAGACACTAAATCTAAGACAAGTTCCTTCCTGCTCGCCCTTCCAGCTGGCACCGTTTTAAAGAGGGGGGACATATTGTTTTTGGTGTCAGTAAGCGGTACTCCTTGTGTTTTTTTTTTAAATAAATTTTGTAAAGTGGTTTGGAATGTAGAGTTATTTAGTTAAATTTGATTTTGGTTCTTCTCTAGGATCTATTTAAAGATTAGAAGACTTTTCTTGTAGATGGCTGTATTAATTAAATGAAATAACGCTGTACCTGCTTTGGGTAGTTCTAATTCAAAATATGATCTCATTAGTTAGGAATTAAATACGTTTAATTCTTATTGAAGGAGCTACGCCAATGAATATTTTTTAACATTTTAAGGTTTTAAGAGCTAATAAAGCAACCGTTTTTGTATGTAAAAACTTCCCCCTCTTCCTTTCTCAATTTTCGATCTTGTTAGTATTGTCTCAAAAAGTATATCCGGTGTTTAAAACAAAGAAGAGGTTAGTGCACTATATTTCTTCGCAGAGATTCCGTCTTCCAAGTCCAGCTGCTGCTGGCTGTTACAGACTTTCTCTTAATAGTAACTACTTAAATCTCACTTCCCTAACATAGAGAACAGTGCGCAACGAGACAGCACTGTCCAGAGACCGGTAAAAAGGAACATATAAGTCCATTGTTGATGGTTTTGTTGGAAACAAAAAGGAGTGTTCTTGATTCGGCAAAGAATTCAATAATTTGAGCGTTTGAATGTGATAATAATTGGGTTCGCTTCATTGAGCCCCGATACCCACTTCTATTCCATAGTCTACATAAGTTTTGTAGATTTTTTTTTTGGCCTTCTGGGCGTGCAGATTAGCCATTAATTCAGTGTGGAGGTGTATTTATTACTTCAATAATTTACTAAATTATATTCTTTAATTATATTATATTTAAAAAATAGTATTTTTCTAATAATTAAATTATATTAGAAAGTGATTATGTTTAATATGATTTACTATTGCCTCAAGAGTTACAATATTAGCCTCTGCCAATATCTGCTGCAAATTAGTCGGCAGTTCTATCTTATTTTCCACTATGGCTTTCCAAAGATTGTCCCTGCCTTTACTTCTTTGGGGTTGGAATCAGCTTCTGCTTCCTCCCCCCATGTGCACTGTAAGTTTTGTAGATACTTTGTTGTTTAGAATTTCTTTCGGGGAACATCCTAGTAATGAGCGTTCATTATACAGTTGATTTAGTTCCAGTCTCTGGAATATAGTGGACCAGGGTTCCGACCCAGTCTTTTGTCCAACTCAAGTCTTGAGGAGCGAACTTCACCAATAGAAGAAAGAGAAGTAAGGAATTTACCATTTAACTGGTTCGGAAGACAAATGATTAAAACGGGGTTGTGATTAAACTTATCAGAATTAATTTTGATACTCCACAAACGCAAAACTATTCGTCGATAAGTCTAACATGAAGCTCTAGCCTTCCAATTGCGATCACAGAATATTTGTGTTTTGATTTATCGATTATATTGTCGACAGCAAATAAATACAGAAAAGAACAAGTGGAAATTTCTCTGCTAAAAGGCAGTTCCTCTAAGGTTCTACAGCAAAGGCTATGGCACTTCCGTTTATGCAGAATAGAATTGGAAAGAGTCTAGATTTTGGGGTAAACGGAAAAATATTTCTACGAGAATTGCATTTAAATCTAAATTTGTTTTCTTATGTAATTTTCTACTACTTAAGCACTTACAGTCAAACGATAAATACTTCAATCATTGGAGAAACATAACGGTATTTCTTTTAGCCTTCAAAAAAAATAAATAAATAATTTTTTATTAATCAGTAATTTTAGAGTTGAATGGAAAGAAATAATTACAAAAAAAATAATAATGAAATTCAGTAATGAAGGAATTACCAAGTCCTTGCGTAGTCTGTGATTGGTAATTATCTGGAGCAACTTGGAGCTCGGAGTGGTTGTTATTAAGTACAGACATTTTGATAGGGAGATGAAGGGTGGAATGTACATAATATACACTGAATAGCCAGTAATTTTAGCTAATAGAAAATAATTTGCTAAAACGTTGTTGATGATGCAATTTATAACTACTTTATATAAATATTATAAAGCTGTGCATTAAGTTTTAGTTAGTAATAATAATAAAACATTTTTAGCAACAAATTAAAAAATGAGGAGAATAAAGTGAATTACAAGTTGGTTTTAGTTACTAATCTTTATATAACTATATAGTTATGTTAAATTTGTATTTTTATATTAATACAGACTGCAAACAAACAAATGTGTGCATTGCGTCACCTCATTTGTTATGCAGAACACTTCTCCGAATTTAGATTGCAGTTTATTTTTTATTTTATTTAAATTATTACTGAGAATTCTTGCAGTTTGTCTACTTTTTCTTTTATGCACTTTTATATAAAACAAATTTTATTACTAAATTTTATGATGATTCTGTCTAGTGCGATTATTATTTACTGTACAAGAAAAGGTTGCACTTAAAGTTTTAAAGATTATTGTTTAGTTTTAATTTTAAAACTGCGTAAGAAATTTAAATTAATTCTAGAAATCGAATCGGCAAAAATCGGACATTTTCTTTTCTATCTAATTTCAGTAGAAATTAAATCTATGAAAGTTAGCTGTCTAGAAGCTAGACTCTGAATTGAATGTTTGTAAATACCATTAGTTAAATTAAAAAATGCGGCAGACGTTGTCGCAGCAGTCGAGAAATGAATCTTGTTGCACAGAACTTCTACAGAAGAAATGAACTGAGAAAAAAAGACGTTTTCATTAAAATAAGACTCCAGTTGATACAATTCGTTTTCATGTAGCTCTGTACCATGAGTAGTTCTACAGGTTAATTAGTATAACATCTCTTTTTGATGATACTATTCGTTTTCATGTAGCTCTGTACCATGAGTAGTTCTACAGGTTAATTAGTATAACATCTCTTTTTGATGATACTATTCGTTTTCATGTAGCTCTGTACTATGAGTAGTTCTACAGGTTAATAAGTATAACATCTCTTTTTGATGATACTATTCGTTTTCATGTAGCTCTGTACCATGAGTAGTTCTACAGGTTAATAAGTATAACATCTCTTTTTGATGATACTATTCGTTTTCATGTAGCTCTGTACCATGAGTAGTTCTACAGGTTAATTAGTATAACATCTCTTTTTGATGATACTATTCGTTTTCATGTAGCTCTGTACCATGAGAAGTTCTACAGGTTAATTAGTATAACATCTCTTTTTGATGATACTATTCGTTTTCATGTAGCTCTGTACCATGAGAAGTTCTACAGGTTAATTAGTATAACATCTCTTTTTGATGATACTATTCGTTTTCATGTAGCTCTGTACCATGAGTAGTTCTACAGGTTAATTAGTATAACATCTCTTTTTGATGATACTATTCGTTTTCATGTAGCTCTGTACCATGAGTAGTTCTACAGGTTAATTAGTATAACATCTCTTTTTGATGATACTATTCGTTTTCATGTAGCTCTGTACCATGAGTAGTTCTACAGGTTAATTAGTATAACATCTCTTTTTGATGATACTATTCGTTTTCATGTAGCTCTGTACCATGAGTAGTTCTACAGGTTAATTAGTATAACATCTCTTTTTGATGATACTATTCGTTTTCATGTAGCTCTGTACCATGAGAAGTTCTACAGGTTAATTAGTATAACATCTCTTTTTGATGATACTATTCGTTTTCATGTAGCTCTGTACCATGAGTAGTTCTACAGGTTAATTAGTATAACATCTCTTTTTGATGATACTATTCGTTTTCATGTAGCTCTGTACCATGAGTAGTTCTACAGGTTAATTAGTATAACATCTCTTTTTGATGATACTATTCGTTTTCATGTAGCTCTGTACCATGAGTAGTTCTACAGGTTAATTAGTATAACATCTCTTTTTGATGATACTATTCGTTTTCATGTAGCTCTGTACCATGAGTAGTTCTACAGGTTAATTAGTATAACATCTCTTTTTGATGATACTATTCGTTTTCATGTAGCTCTGTACCATGAGTAGTTTTACAGGGCCACACTAAGAGAAATGGTACCTGACTATCGCTTCCCTTTCTTCTTAGAACTATCCTGAAGAGCTTGGTTCTCATTGATCTGGAACAGCCATTCATAGAACATCTTTCGTGCTGTTAGGGGTTATGGTAGCACGAAGGAGAGGTTACTAACTAGCCCGTTCTACCACTGACTTCTTGGAGAGTCTGAGGAGTTATCAGGTGTTGGGGGGGGGTATAATTCCGTATGTATATTCCTTTTGGGGGAAGTTTAGTACAGAATATATAGAGGGCATTGGAGATTAGGTTAGGGTGGCTAGGAATTAGCTCTCAATAACTCCTACTTTTCCTTCTTTAACTTCTTTAAAATAGCTGAGTAAACTGTTTCCACACCTGGGGATGCTGTAGTGTCGTCTCAGTGGAGGATCCAATAGATTTTATTAAATATCTATGATCAAAATACTCAATTAAAAAACCATTTATTAAAAGGACGTTTCTCGTCCAATACTTAGTATACAATTTCTAAAACTGTTTCTGGTTAATAGGGCTACAAATCTAAGTAACAACATAGCTATCTAGGACCACCATCTATACATATAGTCAGTACAAATACCGAATTAGATTACTCTCGAAGACTGATGTAGCCTCAATTTCTCTGGGAATTCCCTTCCCTAGAAAAGTCTTAGGTCCTCAGTTTTCTAGGAGAGTTTCCCAAAGCAACACAGCTTCATTCATATTTTCCTGGAAACACTAGTGGTTTTTCCCCATCAAATTATCTATTATGCAAAAGATCTTATCCTAGATTTGCACTCCAAAAAATTAAAAATTCCATGCTTTAAGGTAGCCTTACCTCTTAAAAGAGTGTAACCTCCAAATTTTTAAATTGATGTCGACTGAGAATTGAAGAGATCTTCCACCTTAATGAAACTGGACAGATTGTCCTATTCTCAGAATGATCGGCTCCTCGAGGAGTATCTTACGTGCTTCAAAACTCCATATCCTGCCTCTTCTGTCTCCTTTCTTACCTGCTATCTTCTCTAGATGTCTTTCTGATCCTATTTCTCTTCGTGGGGGGCGCTTGCTGTCTCCTTACTTTCCGCTAGCCATCATCAGCTGGGGGCATCTTCCTAAACGTGCTACAACTTCAATTATGTCCATTACCTCTCTCGAAATCTATGACGTCAATTCAATTGGCTGTTCTCTACAGTGCAGTAACATTGTACATCTTCATTTATTTTTTGAGATTAACATTTCCCAATTATTTTTATAAAAATTAATTTTCTTTTCTAGCACCCGCCTGGACGTACGGTATTGAACTGTGGAGTTCAACGAAACGCTTCAATCTTCAACGAATTCAATCGCTTCAGTCTAAAATTCTCCGCACTATCGTTAACGCTCTATTTTACGTTTCAAATCTAACTATCCACATAGACCTGGAAATTCCGTTTGTAGGTCCAGGTTGCACGAACTCGTTATAAAAGTTTTCATCAGAAGTTGCACTTGACTTTGCTTGTCCGCGCATTTATCATCTCACCACCTTCTACCCAGACGATTTAAACTACAGTGGCCTTGCGATTTTCTCTCTTTTGAAGAGAGCAGCTAATCATAGTAATAACACTCCCTAAGTCGTCTCTAGGATTAGAGACCCACTGGGTAACTTCTCTCCTCAATTAGTGAGTTTGTAGTGGTGTCAGTTATTGTCATTGTTACTTATAGTGTATCCTATATTGTATCTTATAATGTAGAGCTGGTTGTAACTTAACAAATAAATTTAAAAAAAAAAAAAATTCTATCAACGTTTTGCCAAAAGTTGTGTTTAAGAAAACTGTTTGCGTGAAGTGATTGAATTAAACGTTAAAGGTCTGGTTCAATGTTAGCCATGAGTTTGTTCCATTTCTGTACAGAGTATTTTGAGAGACCCTGGCTCTTTGTGGTTTCTCTAAGTAAAACAGTGATACATGTTTGCTGAAATGTTCAAGTTCTCTATTGGACTTGATTCAGGCTTGGTTACTCTCTTCTTGAAGCTGTTGGTTCACCGAGGTGGTGATGAGATGTGGACGGATGGCAGGATGAGGAAGAAGTTTGTCGGTTAGTTTGGTCATGCGAGTGAGAACTTAAACAAAATATTATTTTAATTTCAATATTTCTCGTGTAAATTAGAGATTCAGTTAAAAGAATTGTATGCTAATATATAATTTAACAAATTGCACTTCGCCTTGAGATATTTATTACAATTTGAGTTTTGATAAAGTTTCTTTTAAAGATCAGTTTTTTGTGTAAATGATTCCCATTATTATTGATGCAGCATTCCCGTGATTGTTCATTTAAATTGCACCCAACAGTTTATTTTTCTTTCCCTGCGGCCTTCTGCAATTTGAAACAAATTTGTTCTTTTATGGCTTTTTCTTTCAAACAATTGTTTATTGTTTCGTTGTAAATTTTCATTTATCTCGTTCTGTTCTGCGGAATACTAATTTTTAACAAATACTCCTTAAAAAAAATCATGGACGTTAATTGTGTAGAAAGTTAATTTGAATTTTATATTGTTTGGCACTCTAATTTGGGAATATATTGCACTTTTATTGAATTGTTAATGTTTCATGTGGGTGGCACACTTTGCGTGTTCAGCTGGAGTTGTAATGGGAGCTTTCTTTGTAAGCTTATATTTAATTCACATTATTCACTCTCTTATTCCTTAGAAGATTTTACCGGAAGCTATTGTTTTAGGGACTTCAGCCTTTCTCTCTTTATTTCCTTTTTTCTCCCAACCCTTGGCGGCAAGAAGCTTGGTCTGAAATAATTCCGTTTCCAGTGGAACAGTCAGTCATTATGCTGAAAATGTACGCTTTGTTTTCACCTTTACATTGGTGCTGTAACGTTCCAAGAGTTTAATAAAGATGAATTATCTTTAGCATATGTCTAGTCGTGTGGTTATTTGGAAAAATGGGGAGGAAATAAATAGTGGTTGATTATTAAGCCATTCAGACTTCATCAGTTGTTTTAACCAGTTAAGCGTGTTTGACAAACCAAATCTCTATTACGGTGCGTTCGACGTGTATACTCGTTGTGATAAACATAAAATTGCCATTAACTATAAAAAAAACTCGAAATTTTAATAAAATACAATAAGAACATTATTTGGTGGGATGTTTCCTTTATCTTACCCATAGAACTGCGGTGGGAGTCAGCCAAATGATAAGTGGTTGGTACATGTTTGGTCTCCGCATTAGAGATTGGGAATTACGCCCACAAATAAAAGCTCTCAACCCCTTGGGCAATGCAGACCTCAGTACGAGCATAATTTCATTTTGCACAGAATTCAAAGCTCTATTTTTCCTTGTAAACGCTCTTGCGTCCCTAGTTAACTAGAGCAATGCATACGTGAAGCGGTGCAAGATTTTGAAAGAGCACAGATTGCTCTGGTAATCTCAAGCCCCAGAGAGATTGCAGAAAAAGTGCTTGCAGTGACTATTACAACGTTGTAAACTTTTCCCTGCGTTAAACGTGTATACACGTCATTGTCTGATTTTAATACCGCAACTATGGGGGGTTTTTAAAACTAAATTCCACGTTTAACTGGTTAAATACAGATTTAATTATTAGGAACTAGCAGAGATTAAAAGAGTTACGTGAAACTGCTGGGTACCCTCTAAGACTTCTGGTAGATTTCTCCGCAATGTGGAGATTATGTGGACATTGTCCATATTTTGAGGTCTCACAATGGTCTCATTTAAAAAAAAAAAAAAATCCATTCATTCAACTCATGATGGACTCATTTGGTTGTGACGTTAGAATGGTTAGGGATTGCCCGAAACAATTTTTATTGCTGTTCATTATTTTTGGTAACTGATACATTGTTTCAACAGGATGGAAAAATAATTGCCAATTTCAGTCATTGATATATTTTTATTATGCCTAGGGACTAGGTCATCTTCAGAGCTAATTGACAATGTAATATTTTACATCATTAAAGGGTTGGTGTGTCTTCTGTCTTGTCTGCTCATGGACTCCAGTGTTCAGAGTTCTGAGTCACACTCAGTGCATCAGCAGACAAGAAAGAAGAAACAACGACCTTTAATGATGTAAAGTATTACATTGTCAATTAGCCCTGAAGATGACCTATTTTCTAGGACGAAACGAAAGCTCGGCATAATAAAAATATGTTATGACTGAAACTGGCAGTTATTTTTCATCTTATACTTTTTATGGTATTACATTTAAAGCCCAAATAAAAAGTAAGTAAAGTAAGTAAAGTAATCGCCTATTTTTTCAGGCGGGGATTAACGTCCAACTACCAATTAGGTGTCGTGGACGGAGGCGACTAGCAAACATACTTTACTGTAAATTTCTTTTATTAACCATTAAATAAAATCCAAGGCCTAAGACCGGGAATCGAACCCAGTACCACAATGCATATTAGCTTTGCAGGTCTCGCCTCTAACCGCTCGGCTACCGTGGCGCCTGAAAGCCCAAATAATGCGAGGCCTATATTTAGAATCGATAATTGGAATACTAACAATTTAGGCAATTTGTTGAATTTTATAAAATAACTTGGCGCTTCAAATTGCTGAATTTGCATATTTTCTGCCATTAAAGGGTAAAATAAGGCTAGCAAAATTTCTTGCCATCATTAGAGTAGATAATAACTAATATCTTTCTTATTAGAAGCTGTAAAGTTCTATTTCTGTTAGAAGCCCACAAAAGTCTTACATTCTACCAACCAAGATTCAGAATTAATAAGATATGCTAAGAAACAGATATCTTAAACATTTTATCACAAAGATTACTCAGCATCAAGTTGGTATCTTTCACGCCCCAATGTACTAAGGTAGCAGATCAGCTACCAGCATCACAGTTCTTAATTTTTTGCTCCCAGGTGTAGACACTATTTTAGAAATCCTGCACCTGCTTGTCAAGGATCTTGAATAAAGTAATTCTTTTAATCTTGCTAAGACTGTTTCGTCCCAAAAGTCGCTACTGTTCAAGATGTTGCTAATTTTCCATTTGCGCAATGAAAGTTCGCATAATTGCTGAAAATATTTTTAAAAAACCACTCTTTGTGAGGCACTTAGGTATATTATTTTTTTAAAATTGTAACAAAACAGTAACGTCTAAATATTACATCTGATTAACTTCCCCTTCCCAATTTGGAATTCCAGCTATATTTTTAATTAAATATTTGGTACTTTACTAGCGAGAGTTCGGTCAATAATTCTTTAATTTTTCGACCAATTTATTGTCTTTTGCAATTCTTGGTTATTTACAATAAACTTAGGGGCAAACTCCCCTCTTAAACTATGTAAAGCGTGGAGATTCTCAAAAGCTATATTTCCCTGAAATTTCGAATCCAATGGAAACAATTGACATTCATGAAAATTGTTTTATGCATCGATAATTTTGAAACGATTGCAATACTTCCTTCCCTTTAATAGGATGGCACTATAATGTGAATATATCTTTGTCAGGATCTATGTTTGGGGACAAAATGGCGGTGTCGACGGATTATAATGTTTTTCTACGTTCAATACTCATCTAAATAAATATTATACATTATTGTATTGAACATTTCTTTATTTTAATAAATGAGAAGTAAAATTAATTTAAATAATCATTTAGACATTCTCCTGGTTGTGAATAAGTTATTAAATTCAATTTCATATCGTAGGCAGCGGGGTTGCACTGGCCTGTTTTAGTGGGAGGTGCCGAAAACAGTAATTTACTGTGAATGAGCGTAAATAATATCCTATGGAATTAATGCTCATGGTCTTAATATTATTAAACTATGTTTTTATGTTTAAAATAATAATTTACCATAGTTTTAACTACAATTGTGTTCATTACTGTGTGAGCAGAGAGACATCGGAGAGAGAGAGAACTAAAATGTGCAAGAGTGGGTAATATTATGTAGCTATGTGATGCGTAAAACACGTAATACCGCTATTTCCGTTTCACATACAAATTATAAGTGTAATAATGTCCTTAAATAGAACGTGTTGAAGCTTATATCTCTTTCTTGCATTACCTAGATGGAAATGTAGATTCTTTTTTGGTCTAGAAAAAGTAGTACCTATCTACGTGGTACTTACTTTAAAAAAACCGACTTCAGAATGGATCTTGTAAAAATGATTTGATAAAATTTTGAATCTAAGTACTGTTTCAGGCTTTTGTGGTAATAATTAGTGAGATAGGCAGTCGGTTTGGGCATCAGCATGCTCATGTTACCAGTATATAAATATGATTCTTAATTAATGTTAAATTATCGTTTTACATTGTATTAATTAACGATGGATTATCCAAATGTATTAAATTAATAATATTACATAATTTTGTTTATGTGATCAATACAAAAATTAAAACTTACTAATTAAGCCCGTATAGAAATAGGGGATAAAACCGTGATTTCAAGTTTTGGTATCATTACTTGCAAACAATTGCTAACGATTGAAATATGAACTTTCTCCGCTAAATATTTTGGTAGAATAGTTATTATTTAACGTTAGTAAAAAATGGTGGCTTCCCTTTGAACCAATCACCACCCACAGATATTGCTAAATAACTTTCTTTTAGATTTTCAACTCTTCTCTTAGATTCAAGTAGGGTAAAGTGCCCTACTTGAAGACTTGCCTCGTATGGCGTTTCAGTTAGCTAAGAAGAACAATTTGCCTCACCTTTTTTACTGCAACCAATCAAAAAGCGGATTGAAAATGAGTACGGCTATTTCTCAAACAAAAGACAAGTTATTATTATTTTCTATTTTACAATAAAATTCAATATACTTAAGGGGGACGAAATTTAGCCACTTTACCCTACTCAGGGCTTCCTAGGGGAGCAGCATTCCTGGGTTTTCTGTCGGGCTGGAGGAAGTCAGGTTAAACAAACTCTGAAGCACTCCATGAACTTGGAAAAAGCAGTCACTCTTCAGTCTGTCACTCTTCAATGTTCACGATCACCTTAACTAGAAACTGCAAACGTTTCTAGACAGTTCTTGGAGATGGTACTCTAATTTTAGGCAACTTCATAGATGCATCGCGAATATTGCGGTGGTTAAAACTGATCAGTCCTACCCAACGTAGTCTTAGCAAAATAATTAATATTATTTTGATTATTAATTATATTATTTCTTTCGTTCCTTTTGACGTTCAAACAGAATACTGACGACAGACATCGACTCCTTAATATTATAAAGTATAACCACCAGTAACTTAAAGAAATTTGAAAACATAAATGAGGAAAACAATTAGAAATATTTAAAAAATGAAAGTATTATTTCTGTTCCGCCATTTTCTATGAAATCTTCCATTTGCAACAGTTCTGTATCTACAAAATTTTAGTTAGTTAAAATTATTTTAACCTATTTTACAATTATAATTAACAGGGAAATAGATAAATATAAATTAGATTTAATGACTAAGACAATATGCTTTTTTTTCATTTTTTTAGTTTTTAGTACTTTATTAAACAATTTAAACAGACATATTTTCATTTATTTTATCGTTGTTATCAATAAGTTATGTCCTACCTTACCAGTTAGAAATTACTTTTAATTAACAAAATATTATGCATTTGCGATGAAAAGATAGTTTCTCGTTCATTAAAGGGTTGGAAAAAAAAAGTCTGTCTGATATTTAAAGTTTTTTTTTAAGTTCATTCAGAGAGCCGCCGCATTTACTGCGATAAATATGGCGCTAATGAAGTTCTAGTTATTTTAAAATACAATTTTGTTGCATTTATTGCATTAATTATTTTCTTTCTTCTCAGCAAAGATAGAATTGTAATCGTGCAGGTTCATTTTTTTTGTAGGAGAGCTACTTTTCTAGAAAAATCGATTCAACAATATGATTTTCACGCCTTAGCAAAGATCTGGCGGGTGTTTTAAAAGAGTTATTTAAGAAAAACTTGTCTTTTACTTCCAAATTACATTAAAACTAGATAAGCTTGGAATAATGTCTGCTTAATTGAAATAGATGTTGTCTAAATATGGGCAAGATGTTGATAGGTCTACATCATGTCCAGCATTCATTCTTCATGACTACATTTAGGAAATAAATTTATTTACTTAGTTAATGGGGTATCCTTTATTTTGGAATGTGTATTTGTTTGAGAATGGCTGCCATTATCGATAAGCGAAACATTCATTATCCATTATTAACAATCGAATGGCTTTTACATTCAATAGTTTCTCTAGAAAAGAACATTTTTTTAAAAAAAACTGTAATCAATTGGTTGAAGACAGTTTTCATTGTAATTAGTTTATTTAATCTCAAGCATATTGTTAGCATCTGTGTTTACCTAATGACGTTTTCTCTAATATTAGGCCTACGGGACTTAATCTCTTCTCTAAGGAACTACTCTAATACAAAATCTGGAGCTGTCAGTTATATTTTATATTATCGAGGATTAAATGAGTTGCTAAAATTCGGAGTATATCAAAAAAATAAATAAAAATAAAGTAAACATCCTGAAATACCTGTAAAGGTACAGAGTCTACACTTTCTTATTGGGGCGGCTATTGGTCTAGAGCAGAGGTCGCCAAAGTGGTCTACATAGACCCCCAGGGAACTAATTAACAAAAGTAGGGATCGATCTGAGCTAGGGGGTCGAAGGAAAGACAATTTCGAACCCAATATAGCGAACCTTGCAAAGAAACACCAGGCACACCCATCTCATTAATTAAGAAGCAATACTTGACAAACGTTCGAAACTTAATCTACAAAACAAAAGACTCTTATATCCACTGCTACTACGACCCATTTGGTCATACGGCATCGAAGTATGGGGATCGACTAAACGTTCCAACTTACTACGCCTCCAGGCATTACAGTCAAAAATACTTCGCAAAACTTCTTAACGCTCCGTTCTATGTATCTAACCTCACTATCCATAATGACCTCCAAATCCCTTTCCTTACAGATCTTGCTAACACTCGTTTCTTCAAATTTCATTCCACTCTACAGCAGCTCATCCTAACCCTCTCATAGAACACCTATCTTCCTCCACAATTACCAGGTAATCCTCTAAGGAGATTGAAGAGAAGATGGCCTCGTGATCTTCTCTTATCGTGAGAGCAAAGCACGTTACTGGAGTGACACCACTGGGTGCCTTCTCCACTCATGATTTTCTTTTATTTCTATTTTATTTTACCATATTTGCTTATTGCAGTGATAAATTACAATAAAAGATTTTAAAAAAAGAAGATATTTTTCATAAAACTATTGTTACACAATGAAAAATTACTTTAATAAGTCTTTAAGACCATAAAATAAATGTACAAACTCACTACCAAACTTTTATTTTAATTAACTGAAAATTACTTTTATGGGGAGGGGTCGATGGAGATTTCGAAAAATTATATAGGGGGGGTCCATGATCAAAAAAGTTTGGCGACACCTGGACTAAAGGTTATGAAGCGGGGAGATCTCTAATTCAAATTCCGCGGATTGCTACAGTTTATCTGTTAGAAAATATTGTTCTTGGACATCTAATCTCCTGGTAAGTAGGCGATTACTTTACTTTAGAGGAAGAAAGATTATTGCTAATTTCAGTCATAAAAATCATACAGTTACGACTGAAATAGGAATTATTTTTTATTATTTTTGGATTAATGAATCAGTCATAAAAAAACAATGAACATTACTCTACATACTTTAAACATTAAATCGTTATTTATTTGAAGAACTCTAAACGTTTTAAAAAAAATGAATATATTTTTAATGTCTAGAATATTGAGAAAATCTGGAGACAGATTTTTCTCCTTTTTTTCTTACTGAAGAATGTGTTGGGAACATCATATATTTGGGAAATCGCGTTTTGATTTTATTTGGGTCTCGAGGGAATTTAACTGAAACAGCGATCAATATCCATCGCCCAATGTATTCACTTTTACTAAATGAATTTTACATTATTTTAGTTTTTCACCACAATGGCTCAGATTTCTTTTTTTAAACCTTTGTATACTCAATATATTAGTCTAAACTATTCTTTGAAATATAATATTCTAAAGAATATTCTAGGAATATTTAATTAAGTTAAGGTACTTCAGGAGAAGAGAGGAGATACACAGGCTTTCATTTGTGGTTCTTAACTTGGTTATACAATAGAAAATAAAGTTCAAATGGGTGATTCCAAATCGTGCCACCATAGGATCCGGTTTATACGCTTTTTGTTTTAGACCAAACCAGCTGACCACAGAACTGCTTACTTTACTAATATTGATTTTTATCTTATGGTTTCCTTCGGGAAAACGGTTTCATCGAGATTCTAAACTTGGTGTGCCCATTACACACACCTACGCCCCACGGCACCGCAGCCACAAGAGGCTTATTGTGCCCTTCTCCCCTTTGGATCTACTAAAGAGGTGGAGGACTTTCTCTTCTAGTTCTTTTTTGCGCTACTATCTCATTTGGTCTCAAAGTTCGAACAGCCAGTGAAAGGCCGTTTCCTCCTCTTCCCGGCACAATCTGCACAACGGTTCCGAGCTGATAAGTCCCCATCTTGCGCAGATGCTTCCTGAACCTACAGTGTCCCTTTGAATAGGCCTACAATCAGAGTAATCTGATTACTACCCAAACACAAAGGGTCTCTTTGGCTCTTTGCTTACACAGCCAAGGCTTAATAGTCTTTGCTGTGTTTAACCCCAGGTACATACAGCAGCCAGTTCTTTTCGTGCTCCCTCCAGATCCAATCTCTGAGAGCCACACAGACTTAGCCCCCCTAGTGATCCCCAGGACAGGCTCCTGGCCGATAAAAGGAGTGTTAAGCTGGAAACATAGTGGAGCGGCGAGCAAAGCGGCGATGATAGCGAAGAGCAAAGCGGCGAAATCAAACACAAGTAAACATATGGGACCGCGCATAGTGGCAAGCAAAGCAAAGATAGAGCAACGCTATCTATAAAGAGTAGAGCGAAGCGTTATGACATGTTTGATTTCTTCGCTCTCATCGCGCTCAATTTGTAAAGGTTATTTTTCAAAGGTTATGGATATTGATACATTATTGGTTGTTTGTTTAAAGAAACCTCTGTGGGGCCATAGTATTTGTGAAGCTACAATAGTTTTTAATAATTAATAGTTTAAATTAATTAACAATTAGTAGTTAATGGAGAATTCAGGTAATTTTTGCTACATTTAATTTGGTTCTCAATCCCTTAATGCTAACTTTCATCTAAATACTAGGCAAAATCAAATTACATTTTCACGTCCTACTACTTCTGATCAGGACGAATTCTCCAATCCTTCTTCTGTAGCGTCGTACTACTCCAGTTTTTCAGATGAACAACATTAATTTATGACAAATCATGGTGTAGTGATTTAATAAAATTATTGTTTTTTTTTAATTGACTAATTTCTTTTTATCTGCATATATTTCTATTTTATTTTTATTTATTTTGATTTTCTTATCTTAAAGTAACTGCTAGGATTAATGGGGTTACACAGATTTGTATTTAGTAAATAACCTAAATAGTTAATTTTTCTATATTGTGCCTAACTCATGTTATGAGCTGTATTACTCAAAAACAATAAAATTTGATTTTGATTAATGGTGTTACACTGGGCTTGTATGTAATCAAATGTTGATATAGACATTCGAAAATACGCATGAAACTTGCCAGGATGCTCCCGAAGTTGTTGGTACAAGTGATGAAATTCACCAAGTTCATTTCTAAACTTATTTATGTCATGTACACTGCAGCTCCTACTACTAAGCTGCTGCAAATACCAAAGTTTCAACGAAGAATTTTCATATAAAAATAGTTCCTCCATCTTGTTTTGTCAAAAGGAGAACGCGACTAAGCTCGTCACTATGTGCATGCGAATCTTTGCTCGCTGCTCGTCGCTCTCTTTGATCTGAAGTAGCTATCATCGCCGCTTTGCCCGCCGCTCCACTATGTTTCCAGCCTTAGAGGTCCATTCCTGGCCAGATGATCTTCAGCTATCTCATTCCCTTTAATCCTCACATGACCCTGCACCCATTCCAGCCGTACTTTATTGTGCCAAGCCAGTAGTTCTAGGGCCTTTCTGCATTCCCAAACCAGGGAAGAGGTGATTCTGAAGAAAATAAAGGCGTTCAGTGCAGCCTGGCTGTCCGAAAAGATGCGCAGCTCTCCCCATCTCTAGGATCCATCCGCAGGATTTCCTTCTAATTCTATATTTTTTATATAAATCCCAAGAGAATTCTATTTTAAGGCAGTTCTGGCTGAAAGAAGCTCGTAAGAAAGAGAAAATCTAAGGGCTAGCAGCTGGATTCGAACCCGAAATCTCCGCTTTGGAATTCAGTATTTCGCTAACCTCTCAGCTAATTCCTTCCCTATTTTTAGCAAATTTATTTTTAGGAGTAACTTAAAAAAAAAGGAGTTTATTTTTACGTTTAATTGTATCATTGCATTAAGAAAGGTCATTGAAGTCTATTACACTAGCATAAATAAAGGTTAAACGCTTTGATCACATGCCAATTCCAAACGAGTGTCCATATATCAGGTGCGGATTATGAACCGACAAGATAATAGACAGTTGGCAGTCCTTGAAAATAAAATATATAGTTCCTTCTTTTCGTGAACTTTATACTTTAATTGAGCAAATTATAAATAATTTTAGTCAGATTATAAACTCAGACTACTGCGAAGTTTGTAAATAGTAAACAACTGGCAGTGATGGGGAGGAAATAAGAAACTTGATTTAAAAATTATTCCGAGGTCATTCTAATATAAAATATATTTGTAATTTTCTCTTCTAAACTGTACTGTAGCCAGGACACAGGGCTACTGTAATTCTCTCCTATGTAATTTATTACGTGTTTGCTGTCCATTATAAGAGTATAAAAACAAAACTTATCTTGTTTAGATATTACTTTGTTCTTTACAACCTTTTTTTCACTTTGTTCAACAAAACCTTCACAGAGGAAAACTATTGAATTATATATTATTATACAGTTTACAAATTATCCCTTTCGGCCATTTTTCTTTACTGTACAACATTTTCTTGGTATATTAGTTACAGAAATACACCTAACTCTTAATGTTTTACACGGTAGATACGTTCCTTAGAAAACCGTGTAAAAAAATACAAGCGACATATGGTAAATCTGGGGTGGGGATAGGTTCCACAACTTTAAAAAATCGTGTAAAATAAAAAAACTCTGTTTTCCCCCCAAAAAAACGTGCAAAAAAAGTACCATAATAATTAGATTCATATTACACATTTATTAATCAAAAACAATTCAATTTTATTTAAAATCGTACCTCCCATTATCTTGAACCAAACTCCTATACCAACTGTGGACAAAGTACGCTACCTTAGACTGTACCTAGACAAACGGTTGACATGGAATCCCCCATACTAGACTGAAAAGACAAGAAACTAACCAACGCTACAAACTTCTCGCCAGACTCTACTTGACAAATGTTCGAAACTTAACCTACATAACAAAAGACTCTTATATCTACTGTTACTGCGACCTATTTGGTCATACGGCATCGACGTATGGGGGATCGACAAAGCGTTTCAACTCACTGCGCCTCCAGGCATTACAGTCAGAAAATACTTCGAAAACTACTTAACGCTCCGTTCTATGTATCTAACCTCACCATCCCATAATGACCTCAAAATCCCTTTCCTTACAGATCTTGCTAACACTCGTTTCTTCAAATTTCATTCCACTCTACAGCAGCTCATCCTAACCCTCTCATAGAACACCTATCTTCCTCCACATTACCAGGTAATCCTCCTAAGGAGATTGAAGAGAAGATGGCCTCGTGATCTTCTCTTATCGTGAGAGCAAAGCACGTTACTGGAGTGGCACCACTGGGTGCCTTCTCCACTCATGATTTTCTTTTATTTCTTTTTCTTTAAAAAAATTATTATAAAAAAATAAATAAATACCTAAATAAAATTAGTTTACAGTGAAAAAATTCAGTCCTAAATTACGTATAAAAATTTAAATTGAAATTCAGATAGGTTCTTTCAAATTAGCACTGGCTCTGCAATCTCTTCTTTCTCCACAGTGGGGGCGGGAGTGCCGCAGGGGAGTATACTTGGCCCCGTTCTCTACACAGTATCTACACAGACATACCTGTACAATCCTCTACACTACTCTGTACATATGCAGACGACACAGCCATTCTAGCCACAAGTATATATCCTTCATCAGCTTCATACAAGTTACAGGAACACCTTACATAAAATAGAATCCTGGGCAAAGAAGTGGCGAATTAAAATGAACACAGAAATGCCAACATGCCACGTTTACTCTCCGGCGGGGCTCCTGTCCACCTGTCCTCTTCAATAGCAAATCCTCTTCCTTGTACAGATCTGGTGCGCTACCTTGGGCTCTACCTAGACAAGCGACTCACGTGGAACCCACACACTAGACTTAAAAGACAAGCATTGACAAAACGTGCGAAACTACTTTACAGACTTCTTGGACGACGCTCCAAATTGCCCATTGAACGATTAATATACAGTACTATCCTCAAACCAATGTGGACTTACGGACTAGAGCTGTGGGGATCAGCCAAACCTACAAACATACGGACTGTACAGACATTTCAATCAAAAGTACTTCGACAGATAGCTGACGCTCCTTTCTACGTGACTAACCTCACTCTACACAACGACCTCAACATCCCCTTCATACACCAATTAACCAAGACTAAATACCAAAAATTCCATACTGCTCTCTCTACTTGCTCAAATCCTCTAGTACAGTCTCTCGCCTCCTCTGACATTCCTGATAATCCTCCTCGCCGACTGAATCGCCAGTGGCCCCGCGACTTCCTCGCAGTCTGAAGGCCTAAAATTAATATCCTATAGAAAGTGCTGCCGCTGGGCAGTTTCTTTCCTCCTGCCTTTCACGTCTCTATACTTCTATCTCCCTATTTACTTATTGTATAGTGTATTATACAGATTGTAAATAACAAAATAAATTAAAAAAAAAAAAAAATTGAAATTAGGAATAAAAATAAATTTCGCAACTATTAATCGCTACTTGATAACAAGTGTGCTCGTTTATTACGACCTGGATCAAAAATGCTATCATCAGTAGATATGTCAGTGATATACTGAACACTTTAACACTGAATAACGAAATGCTGTGCTCCAAGTTGAATTACAACAAGATTAAGAAAAAGAGTGATGATAAAATTCAGGTATTCCCGGTTAGCTGCGGAATACAAACAAGCCATGGAAGTTATGTGATTTCAACAAGACCAAGTCACTAACAGAGGAAACCAACCGACTTCTGATCACACTGTCAAAATTAGAATTAAAAAATATTTTGGGGGCGGATTCGCGCTAGAACAAAAAAAAAAAATCGTTTTAAAAAAAAAGTGTATTTCCTGTTATTGGTGAACAGTTTTATTTCAAAATCGTCGAGTTGGGTGTTATTGCGATTGTGTCTAATATCAAGTGTTGGCTGGCCGGAAATATCCTTTAAAAAACCATTTTGAGCGCAAAATAAATTATCTCGGTTTGTGCACGTGTCTAAGACGTATGAAGTGGCTAAATATTGATTGTTGTGCGTGATTGATTGATTCGCTAAGATCTCAAAGAATTGGCTAAGCGCGCCTCCTAGGAACGAATCTCTATCGTACTAAATATTCTTTCTGTAGATATATTTGATGTACTCTAAATACTTCTAGATATTAAATTCATCCTTTATAATTAAGTGAATTTAGGGTGTTTATTTCTAAATGACTCGATATTTTTTTTTTTTTTTTTTGCCATTGGCTTCCGCCATACAGCCAGCATCGTCTAGGTGCTTATCACTAGAATATCACTCACTCTCCATTCTTACCTACAAATACATTCGCTTCACACATTCATCATTCTACTATATACTGCTATTTACATAAACTACTGCTAATGGATGGAGCAGCACTCTGTGCTCCTGCCATCCTTATAGCTTAACCAAAATTAAAATCACGTAATCCTTCTCTAAGCATTTTCTTCCATTCATTCTAATTCGGCTATAGCTTTTAAATACATTCATATTTCATTGCTAGCTCTGCTATCGACTTAAGCACATAAATGTTGGTGGAGAATATAATGTCTTCGTAGCGAAATGGTGCATCTAAATACCTGTATATATCGTCAAACATTCGTTTCCTTTCTACCACATAACGTGGACATATCATTATTACATGATCGATATATTTTAAAGACTTGATCATCAATTTTTGAATATTAACTACTCATAAAAAATATCAAAAATATATAAACAATCCTTGAAAATGAATAAATAGTAGGAATTAATAAAAGTTAAGTTAAACCAATAAAAGGTGAAGAAAATTCTAGATTTTTCGAAATAAATTGTTTAAGCTTAAAAAAGAAGTAAAACAATTTAATAACGCTACTGAAACTTCGTAGTATTTCCCAAATGAAAACGCTATTTTAATTTTCTTTCTATGGATTTCTTTGAGGAAAAACCTCTATTCTTTTTTGAACATTTTTATTTAATAAATTCAAAATGGTGTAGCTGACTTCTTGATAGTTTCATTTATATTTTTATCAGACAGTTCATTTCTTGTTATTCCCCAAGCAATGTCTTAATTAATTCTTAATTACGAATGCACAGTTACTAAACAGAGTTTTTTTTTTTTTTAATTGTTTAAAGTTACTTCTAAGTAAAGTGAATGTGGTTACCACATGTATGGTTACTTCCTCTTATATTTGATAAGAAGAAGTAGTGGGATCCTTTCCCAGTTTTTTGAAATTTATTTTCCACCGGAAATAGTAGATTTTTTTTCTCTTTTCGTTAAAAGTAATCGCAGCACTCAATTAACATACGGAATACAAGTGCACCTTACTCTAAATTTATTGAAACTGATTTCTGAAAACTTATTTTACACAATTTAAGACACAAATTTTTTCAGTAATAATTCGAGTTTCAATTGTTTTTTTTTTTTTTTGACCTTCGTTTCCAAACCTTTGTCGTTTTATAACTGTACCACCTCCTGACCACAACTGTTGGAATAGTTCGCTTGATGGCTCTAAGTGTACTAGCTCTAACTATTTTACTGAACATTTCTAGCAACACATAATATATTGGTTGGTACTAATTTATTTTTTGTATTTTTTTTTTTTTAATTTATTTGCTATTCACAATCTACAAAGAATAGAATTCGTAATAAGTGAATACGATAAAAGAAGTCTTCCTGACTGGATCAACTTGAGGAGAGAAGCTGCCCACCGGCAACACTCTCGCTGGAGTTTCTTACATTACTGGAGATTGTCACGAGGCCAACAGCGTTTCAGTCGTCGTGGAGGACGATCTGGAATCGTTGTGGAGGCGAGATTTAGAACAAGAGGATTGGTACAGAATGGAAGAGAGTCAAAGGAATTTTCTATACTTAGATTTAGATTCGTCAGTTATGTATGAGATTTTGAGATCGTTATGGAGAGTAGAGTTAGACACATAAAATGGAGAATTCGTAATCTGTCGGAGAATTTTTGATTGGAAGGACTGTATTCTTTGTGAATTGGAATGTTTGGTTGAACCCCACAGCTCAAGTCCGTAAGTCCAGATCGGTTTAAGTACACTGTTGTATATTAGTCGTTTAGGTTCCAGTGGTAGTTTGGATTGTCTGCCAATTAGTCGTAACAGTAATTTGTTTCGTCAGTTGAGTTCTAGTCTTTTCAGTTTAGTGTGCGGATTCCACGTTAGTCTTTTGTCGATGTACATACATTATGTGTATACCGCTTTAAAATTCCACTTCAATATAAATTACTAGAACACCTGGTAAAGACTTAAGGAGGCATTGCTAAATCGAAATTTGTAGAAAAGAGGCAATCCGGAAGCTAAAACTTTACAAGAATGTTTTCAAATTGTACAGAAAATATTATTTTTAGAGGAAAAATGGATGTAGAATAGGGTGTTTCAAAAGATGATGGCTTTTAAATTTTAAAGAGCGCCGGGCGGAAAATCAAAGTTCATTTAAAAACAAAAATTTTCGTCCGTAGTAGAGGGAAATCGATTAATATTTAGAGGTCGCTACCATCGATCAAAAAAAAATTCTTTTGCTTTTCAAATTATTAGCAAAACATGTAATTGTACAAAGTTTATTTAAATATAATTTGCTATAAAGACAATGCAGTGGGAATCATTTTGGTGGCCATTTTACTTTCAAAGTTATGAATAATTACAGAAGCTGTATTTAAAAAAAAAAAAATTAAGAAAAATATACATTTTTGAAAAATTTCTATTAATTAACGTTAAAATCACTTCATTTTTTATGTGTTTCGTACAGAATTTAAAAAACAAATAATTTTGGTTATTGAAACTTCTAAATTAGGGAATATTTTGCATTTATTGTTATAATTTGAAATTGATTGATTTTTTTTAAAATCAGAATTAATCATAGTTGAAGGCACAAAGTAGTGCGAGTTTTTACACTAATTTTACGAGTGAAGTATCAAACTAGACAAATTTTCGTAGAATATTTTTAGCATTTTTGTTTTACTATTGAATTTTCCACTTAACCAGTTTTTTTCAATAAATTATCTTCCTTAATTAAATATTGAAGAAGATTACTAATTATAAACACTGTAATATTACAAACAAAAAGAAAAGGGAGATGAGGTAAAGAAATAAGAAGATTAGTTACAAAAAAATGCAACTAGCAACTGAATAGTTCGTTCGCTTGCAGTGACACAGTAGAGTTGAAAAGGTTTTACTTTCCTGCAAATCTTCTGTGTATTCTGGATAGAATATCTCTTGTGTCTGAATGAATGAATGAAGCGGTATCTCATTTAATTTCCATGTTCATTAAAATCTAATTCAAAACGTATTTTTGTTTTTTTGTCTCTCTTTATGAGAAATTTAATTAAACATCTTTTGCAATCATAATACTTCATATCTAGTTATTATACTCTTAATGATAAAAAGTATTACGGCTAGTGGTGTATGCATTTAATAAAATTTCATTATGCAGGCAGCAACTATAAAGGGAGACTTTTATACGATATGTACTACTTATCTAATATTTTTGTTGGAATCTAATATAATGTTAACATTCCCACGTTTGCAGTCGATAAAACATGCTGAACAGGCAGATTTAGACATATGTTTTAAAAAAAATGTTTTCTTCTTATTTTTATATATAAATCATTTTTGTCATTGCAAAAAATTTTGCTTGGCTCAACAAATGAACTTCCAACGCCGTTCCAAAAACCTAATTGAGCTCCTCTTAAAGTAGCGCTCGTGATGGTACACATGTGTGCCGTTTTTTGCACAATTTGACCAACTCTATAAAACAAAAAAAGTGGAGAAATGCGATGAAATAATGCACATACATTGTTTTCTTAAAATTCCGTTTTTAATTTAAATTCAAATCAATTTAACCGTTATCATTCAGCGCCTGCTACCGAATTTGAGTTTAATTATTGCGAAGCTTTAGATTAGAGAAGGAGTTAATCAAAATGACTATTGAAATAAATTATTTATTATTTAATGGCCAACAATTTGGGTCTTTTAATGGTGGAAATCTTTATTATTTGGAAAGTTTATTATAAATATAAATAGCTATAGCTGAACCAAGTGTTTTGACACTTAAATTTAAGATACTCGTATTTCAAAAAGTGGAGTTAATCGATTTATGCAGCGAACAGCTCAATATATATTCACATGGATTTTGGCATTCATCCGGAAATACCAGCTCAGAACGCAAAAACTAAAGTTATAAGGACTTACTGAATTACGTAGAGTTGCATTTTAGTTGTTTTGACCTGTTCTCTAGCTCTCTGGTTTCCGAAATCTCTGAATCTTACCTTCTTATTGTCTTAGCATTTTCTTGAATGTAGTATGCTGTGCCTGTTAGGTTCAGCTCACATAGTATAAGGTTTATCAGCAAAACACCCGACTTATCTTGGGCGGTCCTATCACTTCTCTCAATGAGAGAGAAAATCGATAAAGATAAAATGATTCAAGCATTCAATGGGAAAGAGTCACATATTTTCCGATACTATCGACCCAACCAATACCAAATAATCGAAGTATGTTACTATAATATGCATTGTAGGCGTATGTTAGAGTGAGGCATGTTTGTGCAGTATGCTACAAGAATAATCCAGTATAAGTAATATTGTTTGAGAATAACCTGATACCATTGGTATAAACAGGAAAATAGACAGTAATATTCCTCCTAATTTCTCCGGTTAGCATAATATTGTTGCCTTCATTTTAGTAATAATAATAATAATATAATAATAATAATAATATTTATTCTTCATATGAAATATTTACAGATTACAAAATGAAAATATTGTACGGCTTGGAAAATCCGTCAGCCGGAGTCGATGTTACTATAATACAAAGAGAAAAGAAAAACAAATAAACCAGAAAAAATAATAATAATAATAATAAACAAAAAATATGACTGAACTAAAAATAAAAATAAAACGAAATAACCAATATATAAAAGAATTATAAATTAATAATTAAACTCCTGAACCAACTGATAACGATAAGACCAGGCATGGCGAGCATATTTAACAAGAGGTTGACAATTTCGCGTTCCATTTAGGAAAGAAATCAATTGTACTCTCGTAAGTACTGAACGTCCGAGATAGAGTCTCCGGATCTCAGAAAGAATTGAGCAGTCACCAAGAAAGTGAACCACGTCCTCAATGCACCTTGAATTACAAAGAGAACAAAGTTCAATCTCCCTAGGCAGCCATGGCGTATGATTCAGGTAGACAAGCTCACATCTTAACTTAAAGATCCAGCGGAGTTCAGTTAGAGTTAGACCCAAGGAATGATCCTCATTCAAGTGACAAAGGTTAAATGAGTGGTCAAGTTCTCTATATAAAAGGAAGCGGGACGAGAGAGAGACGCGGTCCAGAAACTCCCGACGATGAGCTGCTTTCATCTTAATCAACAGGGAGGCTAATTGATCCTTCCACACAGGTATATTTTCCACAGAGGCCACAAAATCGCAGGAATACTTCTGAGCCAAGTCTATCCAATGTCGAAACCAGAAAATCTTTTTATTAATAATCTCCAACGCTAAGATTCTCGGTAAGCGGCCCTGGGGGAGATCTAAGACTCTTAAAATATATTTAAAATGGAGTTTCAAAGTAAATACCTCCAACAGGTCCACAGCGGTCTCAATGTAAAGCATATAATTAGGCGAAGATGAGGGAAGTGCAAATAATTTTTTAATAAAAAATCTTTGGAGACTCTCTACAACATCATACCTTTGAAATCCCCAGACCTGGGCAGCATAACATACCACTGAACGACAAATGGAGTTAAAAACTTGGAATTTAAATGGAAGAGGTATAGTACCTTGCGAGAGATAGCCAGACCAGACGAGATTAAGGATTCTCTTCGAGGATGCCACCTTCTCTGCAAGATGGGTATTGAGCGAAAGACGAGGCGTCAGGGTTACACCCAGATATTTATATCTATTAACAACCTCCACTGTATGATTTTTGTAATACCATTTTTCTGATGCGGCCAGTCTGCCTCCCCTTCTGAAAATTAAAACCTTAGATTTATTAAGGTTGACACAGAGATTCCATAAGTCACAATAACTTGCTAGAATATTAATATTTCTCTGTAGACTCTTTGGGTTATCGGCAAGAAGGACCACATCATCAGCATACATTAAAATTTTGATTGAAGTGTTAGAAATATGAATGCCGCCCTCAAGTAACGCAGGAAGGTCATCCAGGAAGAGAGAAAAAAGTAAAGGACTCAGAAGGCAGCCCTGCCTTACTCCACTCTGCACTGAAAAGGGATCAGAAATACCATCTTTGCCTCGGACAAAAGCAGTAGCATTTAAGTAAATGGATTTTAGGATCGAAATAAATTTTGAGGAAATGCCCATATTGAATAACTTTAAAAATAATGCTCTATGGTTGACATGGTCGAACGCAGCCTTAAAGTCAATGAAAAAACAATATAACTTTTGACCCTTACTAAGAAATTTAAGTTTAACCATATTCATTAAAGTGAAAAGATTATCATTAGTAGAGTATCCCCGTCTAAAGCCAGCCTGGAATTCGCTTAGCAAATCATTTTCAACTACAAAGTTCTCTAATCGTCTAAGCATGAGTCCAGTGAATAACTTGGCCACCGTATCCAAACAAGAGATACCTCTGTAATTGGTCACATCGTTCATATCACCTTGTTTAAAAAGTGGGAAGATAATAGATCTAGAGAAACTTACTGGCGGAGATTCATTACTGTAGATGTAATTAAATAGTGATAATAATCTCTCTTTCAGGGTATCAGAAGAGAACATGTAGAACTCATAAGTAATCCTATCGAGACCAGGGGCTTTGTTACGCTTAGCGTTATTGATAACTGCATTGAGTTCTTCAATAGAAAAAGGAGAGTCAAGTAAACTAGAAAATATTAAGGGTTCAGCGTAGAGTATCAAAGAAGAATCGGAGGGAGGATTAAGCAATTGACTGAAGTGAGAGACCAGATCAGATAATGAGATATCATTACCACATTTAAATGTTTTTGATTTAAAATAATTTATTAGATGCCAGACATCTTTTGTATCTCGAGCACTATTGAACTTATTTGCCAGAGAAGTATAGAATTGTTTTTTCCTCTCAGTACAGAGTGCCTTATAAGAGCTATTTGCTTCCAGGTAAGCGTTCTTAATTAGGATCGAATTACTTGACCGAAACAATTTTAACAAACTGAAAGATTTTATTCTAGCCCGATGACAGGAAGAATCAAACCAAAGGTTCTTTCTGGAATTCCTAATGAAGTTATTAGAAGAAGTTGAAGGGCAAGAAGCCCTAACAACATCCATCAACATATTTAGCCATATTTGAGTATCTTTAGAGGGAAATAAGGGAATATTATTCAAATTAGAATTCAAATTATCTTTATATTTATCAACAAGATTATCAGCCCAAACTAACTGGGGCAGTAAAGGTAAAGTGTTTACAGTATTAGAGGCTGGAAAAGAAATTATAACTTCAATTGGAAAGTGATCAGAAAACTGTTCCGGTAGCACATTAAAGTCCTCTATCAAGGAAATAGATTCGAGAGGAACACAGCACATATCAATAACCGAACAGCCTAACTTACTGATGAACGTATAATCTCCGTCCGAATCCCCAGGAAAACGTCCATTCAATATAATCAAATCCTGATCGTCACATAACGCCAGCAACTTGTAGCCTCTATTGTTCAGGACATCATCTTTAGAGTTTCTGGACAGTCTACATTTATGATTACTTATAGACAGTTCATCGGGGAGAGACTGAGCTTGACCAACTCTGACATTTAGGTCACCCATGAGAACAAATTTAAGAGAGGAATGAACGTCCAAAAAAGCAATTAAATTTTTAAAATCCTCTTCCCAGGAAGTGCAACTTAAATATACTGGCACAACTAACAAATTATGAGATAAAGTTGCAATGCCTATCAAATGCCTATTGTCAACCAGTGAGAAGTGAACTAGACTGCTTGGCAAGCTAGACCTTATGCCAAGCAGCATGCCACCCTTAGCTCGACCATGTCTGGCAGTTTTACCAGCTGGAACCCAGACTAGATTAAAGTCAGAGAAATAATAATTATATAAACAAAAATTGTCTTCTGTGACAAAAGTTTCAATGAGAATAAAGACATCAAATGATTTAATAAACTTTAAAAACATAGAATCATTAATTTTACCTTTAAGGCCTGATATGTTATAAGAAATTATTGACAATGAATTAAACGATATACATGCAGAGGTCGTAGCCATGGTGTTAGATATCCGACTGACGGTGTGTACTCATGTAGGAGGTTGAACAGCAGATGGAGCAGCAGGGGTAGACATTACTACTGATTTGCCAATAGGGTTGTTAGAAAAGTAATCCGCCGGGATTGAGTTAGAAGCCAACGCATTGATGAAATTAGTAAGGTCAGCTCCAACAAGCTCAGACAGTTTTCTAGTGCCTTCCTCATTTTGAAAAATTAAACCTTTCGCCAACGACCACTCAAATCTTTCATTCTGAATCAGTAAAGTATCATTTAATATTGCAACCCTGACTCCAAATTTTTTACGTAAAATTTCTCTTCTGATTAAGAGCAGCTTTGACCTCCTTTGTCTTATGTTCAGTGGGTAGTCTTGCTGAATAACAAAACCTGTATTTTTCAGACACTTACAATTTTTCAAGATGGCCAATTTATCATGAAAACGTAAAAATGTAACTAGTAAAGGTTTATCGTCTAAGTTACCACGACCTAGTGGAGTTACTTGGAAAAAATCAGTGTTAATATTTAATTTCAAAACTTGTTGACAAAAATCGCCTATGAGCTTGACCATATCATCCGTTGAACTGTACTTAATGCCCTTGAAAATGAGATTATTCCGCCTTGAGCGGAAGTCTATTTCATCAATTGTTTTCACACTTTTTTCACAGACTAATTTTAATGAGTCTATTTCAGATCTTAAAAAGCGATTTTCTTCTTTAAGAGCAGCATAATCCTCTCGGAGATGATTTATATCTTCCTTAGTGGCGAGAGTTGACAATTTTAAGTCCAAAAGATTTGACATGACCTGAGTAAGATCATTCATGGACATTTGGCTAATACTTTGTGACGAAGTTGGCATTGTACCAGTGGAATTTTTTTTTGTTCTTGTGTGAAACTCAGGAGAACTTCTTGATCTCTTAGGACGATTGGTTGACGTCGGCGAAAAATAAGCACTGATCTTTTCCGACATAAACCTTTTCAATAACAAAGAGCTCTTTTATAATCCAAGATATTAAAAATCCAAAATTAAAACTCCAAATTTCAGCACACAAAGATTTATTGTGAATTTATTAATAATTAGATGCGGTCTAACAATATACATACGTCAAAAAGATTGGCAGTGTAGCTGCGTCCAGTGGGAATGGTGCGAAAAGGACAGAGATATAGTCCCCACCACGCCAACTAGAGATGTGGTAGTAGTAAAGTTGTAACTGCTGATGGTGTAGTAGTGTCAAACAAAGACAACAGATAAGCACTTCCACCACTTGCCCACTCGCCACTTCAAATATGAATTTTGTTAAAGTTTAATCTAACAATAATAAACCGTTGACCTTGAAATACAGTTTAAATGAAATTTTCTCCAATTTTCTTCGATAGATTTTCAAATAAATTACATAAATAAATTAAACAAAAGAAAATGAAACTGCACATATAAAATTAAAGCAATAAAGTCACCAAAAAACCACTTTAAATCTAAAAAAAATGAAGAGCACTTTAATACTTGTTGTCTGTTCCAGTAACGAACATCTACTCCTTCATTTTAGTAAAAACCATAGTATCAAGGTTAAATTTTAGAATTGTAAAAAATATAGTATTCTGTTGTTTTGGAATTGGATTTGTGGAACATTATCTGCGGCCAAAAACGTTTTACGAAAATGTTTTACTGCCCGTTAACATTTTAAGTAACACACATACACATCATGTAATCTCTCCCTTGCTCAGTCAACAAGTGGAAAACATAGTTGAAGTCGAAATCACGACACCAAACTGATTGGTTTTGCAAGTCCGAATCCAGTAAGAGACATAGTAAACAATGGCTGAGAAAATCAGCGAGTTTATCCGCCATTATGGAAAAAACTACATTTACATCGTCACATGTAATTGGCAATGCGACTTTACTAACTAAATCAACTAAAGCTATATTTTTTGGCAGGAAGTCTTAAAATTTGTAAATTGCCTTAAGAAAAAGTGGTGTTAAGGTCGCATCAGTTTTCTGGTTTTTAGCCATATAGAAGAGGTTCAGTTTAAATAAACTGCAGGTTAAAAAAAACTAAAAATAAAAAAATAACAGAGTAAATAAGAGCCGACTGTGCAGTAAACTGTTATCTAACAAACTGTGACGTTCAAATAAATATTTATTAACGTAAATTTAATCTGTCAATTGTCTGCTTACAATAATGAAATACAGGTGTACCAACATGAAGATAAATCTTTCTCAAATAACAAAATATAACAGCTATGTTTTTTTAAAAAAATATGTCTGGTAACAGGAAACTCAAAGAGGCAATTTCAGGTGTCAATAATCCACATTTGAAATAATATGAAAATGGAATAAAAGCTTCCTCAAAAACAAATGCTGTGGAGAAAATTACATTAATAGTTCATTGGGCTACCAATTACCTGCACACTTGACAGTCGTCGGATCTATGAAGGAATAGATTTAGCGGTGAGGCCTGCAGACAAATGAAGAGAAGAGGCCAACTGTAGGAGCGGAGTACTGCAATAATGGAGGAGAATCCATGGAATTAACGGAAGGAAAGCTAAGGAACATTGTCTAAGATTAGAGATTAGATTTGGATACAAAGTATGGAGCTTTGAAGTTTTTCAGAAGATTTTTGAATATCAAGAACTGGATTATTTTGGGATTTGTCTTCTTGCCCTTAAGACTTCAATTTTTTTTTTATGTCTAAATTGGATTTAAAATTATTATAAATCGTTAGATTGTAAGTTAATGCGAGCTTGTGACGTCTGACTAACAAACTTAGGAAGCAGCCATTGTCAGCTGAATCTGTATTCAGCTCTAGTCGTTTCAGTCTTTTAGTGGATTCCACCTGTTTTTTTTTTGTCTGTCTGTCTGTCGTAGTACATGCCAAGTTGTGTCGGAATGAGTTTGTTGTAGGTGGAAGGCGAAGTTAACCGGGCAAAGGCTCTTGTACATGCTTTCAAAGTAATGAGATGGATTTGTGGGTGGTTTATTTATTAACGTAAATTTAATCTGTCAAATGTCTGCTTACAATAATGAAATACAGGTGTTCCAACATGAAGATAAAGGATATGGTTGAGAAAAAAGTCAGGTGCACCAACTGTCCAACACTGTATGAGAGAGTATTTATTTATAGACATCATTGCCAACACTGGAGCCACGGTCTAGTTTAATAATAATAACGATGATTAAGGTAAAGTATGTATTATAATTGATTTCTTCCTCATATAGTAGAACTCGCTGATGTTTTCTTGTCGCCGCAGTATTATGCCCTTGTTAGAGTAGACTATTTAGGTCGCACAGATTTCGCTTTATATCCTGTAAACGTCTAAAGTAGTATATATAAGCTACAAATTTATTAACCTTAGGTAAATAATTGTAGCAAACTTCGGGTTTTTGTACCTAAAATTTGTTTCCATTTAAGAAGAATGTTTCATTTTTTTGAACTATTCTCGAAAATGACTTCTAGAAAATTTCTACAAATTTCCTTTTTTTGGTTATATTTAGGTTACTCAGTATTGTTTCTCTTACTCTATAATGTTGGTTAAAAGTTAAGTACAGATGTTTTTATTTGAAGAGAATTTACGAGTTTGGAGCTGGAGAGTAAGAGAAAGACGTTTGAGTGTGCTCCTAAGATTGGTTTGATAGAGCGCATGCTCGTACTTTAGCAGCTAAGTTCAAAAAAAAAAAAAAAAAACTTCAGTATACATGTAACACATTCGCCATGACAGTTTTTGAAGTTTCAATCTAGAAGACCATTTCAATTAACTGGTAGACGTTGAAGTGAGATTTTTCCTTTGACCTTTGCTTGCACTAAAGTGAAAAGGTTGGTATTTCCACTTGTCTCTAAAATACAGATAGCTACCAGAAAAGCGAATTAATTTAGACTGATCACATTCAGTATTGTGAAGTATGTCAAATCTGTCTGATTGTTATAATGAAAGTATTTGTTAGGAATTTATTAATAAAATAGATATTGTTCGATGTTATTCGCTTCAACTAATAAATTTAAATTCAATTACTATATAATAAATCTCTTTAACAAAAACTTACAGATTTAAGGGTTGATTAAACGCTACAAAGTATAAAAATCAGCAAGTACCTAACATTTCATTAAAAACTTCATTGATATCATTTTATTAACTTTTCATTAATATTATTTATAATTTCTTAGATGGCAGAGACCCTAATGCTGGCTACTTTCATATACAAAAGATTTATTCAGGTAGCACACCAAATAACTATAACATTGCAATTTATACCAGTTATTGAGCTAACCTTTCTCTACAATTGGGTAAAGGTTTTATTGAAAACGGAACAATACGAAGAGAGATATAAAGGTTTGAAATTTGAACGTATTTGCAAACCTTCTAAATTTAACCTTCTATATCTCATAAACTATTATCACTAAAACATTGCCATTTATACCAGTTATAGAGCTAACTTTTCTCTACAATTGGGTAAAGGTTTTATTGAAATCGGAACAATACGAAGAGAGATATAATGGTTTGAAATTTGAACGTATTTGCAAACCTCCAAAATTTAACCTTCCATATCTCATAAACTATTATCACTAAAACATTGCAATTTATACCAGTTATAGAGCTAACTATTCTCTACAATTGGGTAACGGTTTTATTGAAAACGGAACAATACGAAGAGTGATATAATGGTTTGAAATTTGAACCCTCATCCGCATTGAACCATGTAATTTGAAACTCATTAGTTTTTCGCAAGTTTTACCATTTTTTTCCAGGAATCCCAATCACGAATGCCGCTCTCAGCCAAGCATCTATTTCTATTAGAGTTTGGTGATAACAACAGTTTCTATAAAATAAAATAAAAAAATTGCGGAACCCAGGGGACCAATAGAAACTGAATTTGGATAATTTAAGAAATTTGAAGATTTTTTGCCATATCTTTAGTTACTAATTAGCTCCTGTAACAATATTTAACTGGCATTTTAGTTATAAAAACAACATCATTTCAACAATTTTTGCTGTTAGTTCTAGGTGCTTTTGCAGAAATGACGCAATATTATCGCTTGCATTTATCAACAATAAAGCGCTAAACATAATTGAATGTTTAATTATGAAAAAAAACAATATTAGTTCTCCAAATATTTATTTAGTAATTAACTAAGAGCAAATCTGTTTGCTATATTTTATTGGCTTAATTGATTTAATTAATTTCTAATCTCTCAGTTAATATATGGTTATATAATGAAGTTGATGATAACTATAATAATCTATATATTTTTAATTTGTATTCATATTTTCCTTGTAAGATAGTGCCAACAAAATATTATAAAAAACTGGTAACCTTATTGGATATGAATAATTTTAGATAATAAATGGCTGCACACTTAGAGTTATGACGAAGTGAAAATGGAATATTAATTGATGCCAAAAAATATTGTCCATATCTGTGGGAGCCACAATCTTTATTTTAGTGCATCGGCAAAATTATGGACAGGTTTTTGAGAACAGGCCCATAAACATTAATATAAATTATTATAATTACTATTATTATTATTATTATTATTTACAATTATTTTCATTATGGAAATTATCCCCCGTTGTGCGAAAAATTTTTCACTTGTAAATCCTAACATCATATAAAGTTGAGAAAACCATCATGTTTAAATGATAGCACTCAGAGATTTTTGGAGACTATGATACAATCATTAGGTAGCCAAAAATATTGACGATCTTGCAACAAATCGTATTCTATATTTGTAAATTATAGATGGATTATAGCATGTTACGATATTTTTAGATGTTCAAGTGTTTAGGTTTTATATAATTGGTAAGACTTAAGATTCGGTCATAGCATCACTTCGGTTTCCGAGATTCATAAAGAAATGTAAGAGGCCGTTTTATACTTACGACAAAATCCGAATTAGGGGCTAGAGCTTGTCTCATCCTGAAAGGATTCCTTATCTTGTTGGTCCTTGAATTGAGATTGAATCGCAATGGACACTCAACGTATCCTAAGTCAATATCTACTTAGAGTTACCGACGGTAAAGTTAGAAATACGACAAAATCCGAATTAGGGGCTAGAGCTTGTCTCATCCTGAAAGGGTTCCTTATCTTGTTGGTCCTTGAATTGAGATTGAATCGCCATGGACACTCAACGTATCCTAAGTCAATATCTACTTAGAGTTACCGACGGTAAAGTTAGAAATAACTCAATTGCTTTTTCCAAAAAAGACTATTGGGATGGACTTCGATTGGGTTTCTTCAGCATAAAACATTCAGGCGTATCTCCTGATACAGTCTAAACTCCTTAATATAGAGTCCCATACTTTTTGATCTTATACCGCAACTAGCTATAGAATATAGAACTTTTTAAATTACATATTTTAAACCACCGTAATAGCTATTAATGAACTTCAAATTATTTTTACTACCTGTTCAGTTATTTTAAAAGAGGGTTTACCTTGATGTATATCTAGTATATATTTAGTGTAGTTTGACTTCCGGTAATATACATTTTGATGTACACATTTCCTTATAAACGTTCATTGGTGTACCTCCGGAACAAAAAGTATCAAATTCCCATAAAGATGTATCAAGTTTACTGAAGAAGTATTCAGTGGTACTTACTTTGGAATTTTAAAGGAATAACTTGTTTAAAGTAAGTTTCTGTTTACTAATTAATAATTATAATTAACATTTTCTGGAGAATAAATATGGTTAATAATAGAATATCTAATTATAAATCTCCTTAACAAAAACTTACAGTTTAAAAAGTTAAGTATAAGGGTTGATTAAGCGCCAAAAGGTACACAAATCAGCTAGTACCCAACATTTCATTCAAGCTTAGTTGATATAATTTAAGTAATTTTGCTGCATTAACTTTTCCTTCACATTTTTTAGAATTTATTAGATGTCACAGACCCTTATGCTGGCCAGTTCGTTCATAATATTATTTGGTTATAATTATGATAAAATGTATATTATATCTTCGTTTTTAAATAGGTACTTTATTTTAACTCTATTCCAAATTATTCTTCTGATTTATCTTTAATATGCCCTTTATTCTGAAGTTGTCACATCTTATACATGCATGTTAAAGTAGAAAAAGACAAAGTTAGAGTCGGCTACTGTTTAAATTTGAATCACGGAGGATTTAAAACAATATTTCAGACTTGAATTCGTCTTACCGAAATATTCGTGAGCACAAATAACACACAGTTAATAACAAGTAGATTATTCAACAACAATTATTCATTTCTCAATTGTAATTTAATTTTACTTATAGTAAAATACTGGAATAATTAGTAATGTCCTAAAAGTATGCATATCTTATTTATTTTATATTACATAACATATTAAAACTGTCCGGTAGGACAGTTGTATAAGGGTTGATCATCAAAAACTGCAGGAAAAAGCGTAACGTTGAAAAACACCCAACTTTGACAATTTTTTTCTCTTTTTCTATAAAAGATAAAATTCCCAAATTTTCTTTATAATGTAGGGCAAACCCTCCTTTACTCCTTAACAAAAACTTACAGTTTAAAAAGTTAAGTATAAGGGTTGATTAAACGCCAAAAGGTACACAAATCAGCAAGTACCCAACATTTCATTAATACTTCATTGATATTATTTAAGTAATTTTACCGCATTAATTTTCATTAATATTTTTTAAGAATTTATTAGATGTCACATACCCTTATGCTGGCCATTTTCATCAACAAAATATTTGTTCAAGTAGCACACCATTTAACTTAGATTGACTGTAATATCTATTTATCTATAATAATCAAACTATTAATCACTGGTGAAAAAGAAAACGTTATAAAAAATAAAAAAATATGAGGCTAAAAAATTCATAAACTTTTTTAAAAATTGCTTACACCAACTTACATCAATGATTTTATTTATTTTTATTTTTAAATAAAAATCGTCGGTTTAAGTTCATTCTTCGATAAAGTAATTGTTATTTTATGAAGTAGTCAATCTGGCTTTATCGTAAATAATATAGTTTTCTTCAATTACATTCTCCATCTAGGTGTTCTTCCCACAATGTTGTGTATATGTAATATAAAATAAATAAGATATGCATATTTTTAGGACAGCTAATTATTCCAGTATTTTACCATAAGTAAAATTAGGGGAACTAAATTAAATTACAATTGAGAAATGAATAATTGTTGTTGAATAATCTACTTGTTATTAACTGTGTGTTATTTGTCCTCACGAATATTTCGGTAAGACGAATTCAAGACTGAAATATTGCTTTAAATCCTCCGTGATTCAAATTTAAACAGTAGCCGGCTCTAAATTTGTCTTTTACTAATTTAACATGCATGTATATGTGACAACTTCAGAATCAGAAGAATAATTTGGAATAGAGTTAAAATAAAGTACCTATTTATACGAAGATATAATATACATTTTATCACAATTATAACTATTATGAATGAACTGGCCAGCATAAGGGTATGTGACATCTAATAAATTCTTAAAAAATATTAATGAAAATTAATGCGGTAAAATTACTTAAATAATATCAATGAAGTATTAATGAAATGTTGGGTACTTGCTGATTTGTGTACCTTTTGGCGTTTAATCAACCCTTATACTTAACTTTTTAAACTGTAAGTTTTTGTTAAGGAGATTTTTGTACCTTTTGGACAGATTTTCCTTTTTGTCTATTAGCAAAGTTACATATCTGCTTTACAGATTGGATTTTTTTAAAATTTGGAATAAGCTATTCTATCATTATAACCTGATAAGGTGTTAAATCGGAACCGTAACTACCACTGGAGAGATCTTTTTAAAGAATGGTTATAGTTGCGGTCCCCAAACCATCCTCAATAACAATTTTTTTGAGAAAGCCTTTTTATTAAAACTGTCCGGTAGGACAGTTGTATAAGGGTTGACCATCAAAAACTGCACGAAAAAGCGTAACGTTGAAAAACACCCAACTTTGACAATTTTTTACTATTTTTCTATAAAAGATAAAATTCCCAAATTTTCTTTAAATCTTACTCCGAACCCTCCTTTATAACTGTAATTTTTTTGCAACCACCCAGATCTAATAGGTTTCGAGAAAAAAGTTGCCGAAAATGAGCAAAAACGGCTTTTTCAAAAAATGTTCTTGTTCTTGTTCTTGTTGTTGTTGTTGTTGTTGTTGTTGTTCTTCTTCTTCTTCTTCTTGTTACCTTTTTTGTAAACAACGTAGCGCCTAAACGCGCGAACCGATTTTCATGAATGAGGTGTCATTCGATTCGGAATTTTATGTAGATGTGCCTTTTGGGGGTCTCGACGCTGTACATCGAATGGGAGAGGAGTTAGCCCCCTTTATGTAAGGCCCCCTCCAAAATTATTATTACTAATAACTCTGTAAATCTTGACCCGATTTTGATAGAATTTGGTAGGATGATAGAGTTAGGGCTCCCCTACGTAACAATAAAGCGACGATCTGCTCTTACACTTGTTAAGGGGAAGTATAGCAATCGTTTCAAATTATCGACACGTGAACCGATATTCATGAATGAAGTGTCATTCGAATCGAAATTTTGTACAGATTTGCACTTTAAAAGTCTCGACGCTATGCCTCATAAGGAGGGAAGTTTGCCCCACCCAAATAAGGCCCTTTCTAAAACTATTATTACCAATATTTCTATAACGCTTAGTCCGATTTTGATAAAATTTAGCACGAAAAAGTGATGAAAGCTCCTCTACGTGGCTGTGAAGTGCCATCATGCTCTTACACCTACTAAGAGAAGTACTGCAATCGTTAAAATTATCAATGAGTGAACCGATTTACATCAATGAATTGTCGTTCGATTCAAAATCTTTGCCTTTTAGGGAGAAGTACTGTAATCGCAGTTTATTTTTCTTGCTCCTCTTAAAAGGAAGTACTGAAATCGCAGTTTAATTTTGCTATTTACGTACCTTCCTATTTTATTCAAAACGCTTTCTAAAAAAAATTGTTATTGAGGATGGTTTGGGGACCGCAACTATAATCATTCTTTAAAAAGATCTCTCCAGTGGTAGTTACGGTTCCGATTTAACACCTTATCAGGTTATAATGATAGAATAGCTTATTCCAAATTTTAAAAAATCTGTAAAGCAGACGTAACTTTGCAAATAGACAAAAAGGAAAATCTATCCAAAAGGTACAAAAATCTCCTTAACAAAAACTTACAGTTTTAAAAGTTAAGTATAAGGGTTGATTAAACGCCAAAAGGTACACAAATCAGCAGTTCCCAACATTTCATTAATACTTCATTGATATAATTTAAGTAATTTTACTGCATTAACTTTTCCTTCACATTTTTTAGAATTTATTAGATGTCACAGACCCTTATGCTGGCCAGTTCATTCATAATATTATTTTGTTACAATTATGATAAAATGTATATTATATCTTCGTAATTAAACAGGTTTTTATTTTAACTCTATTCCAAATTATTCTTCTGATTTCTCTTTAATGTGCCCTTTATTCTGAGTAGTCACATATACATGCATGTTAAAGTAGAAAAAGACTAAGTTAGAGTCGGCTACTGTTTAAATTTGAATCACAGAGGATTCAAAACAATATTTCAGTCTTGAATTCGTCTTACCGAAATATTCGTGAGCACAAATAACATACAGTTAATAACAAGTAGATTATTCAACAATATTTACTCATTTCTCAATTGTAATTTAATTTAGTCCCCCTAATTTTACTTATGGTAAAATACTGGAATAATTAGCTGTCCTAAAAATATGCATATCTTTATTTTCTTTATTTTATATTACATATATATAACATTGTGGGAAGAACACCTAGATTGAGAATGTAATTGAAGAAAACTATATTATTTGCGATAAAGCCAGATAATTTATTACCTATTATTATAAACGTTTGACTACTACTAAAGTAACAATTACTTTAATCGAAGAATGAACTTAAACCAATGATTTTTATTTAAAAATAAAAATAAATAAATAAAATCATTGATGTATGTTGGTGTAAGCATTTTTTAAAAAAGTTTATGAATTTTTTAGCCTCATATTTTTTTAATATTTTTTATAACGTTTTCTTTTTCACCTGTGATTAATAGTTTGATTATTATAGATAAATAGATATTACAGTCAATCTAAGTTAAATGGTGTGCTACTTGAGTAAATATTTTGTAGACGAAAATGGCCAGCATAAGGGTCTGTGACATCTAATAAATTCTAAAAAATGTGAAGGAAAAGTTAATGCAGTAAAATTACTTAAATTATATCAATGAAGTATTAATGAAATGTTGGGAACTGCTGATTTGTGTACCTTTTGGCGTTTAATCAACCCTTATACTTAACTTTTAAAACTGTAAGTTTTTGTTAAGGATATAAAATAGGAAGGTATTTGTACGTAAATAGCAAAATTAAACTGCGATTTCAGTACTTCCTTTTAAGAGGAGCAAGAAAAATAAACTGCGATTACAGTACTTCTTTCTAAAAGGCAAAGATTTTGAATCGAACGACAATTCATTGATGTAAATCGGTTCACTCATTGATAATTTTAACGATTGCAGTACTTCCTCTTAGTAGGTGTAAGAGCATGATGGCACTTCACAGCCACGTAGAGGAGCTTTAATCACTTCTTCGTGCTAAATTTTATCAAAATCGGGTTAAGCTTTGTAGAAATATTGGTAATAATAGTTTTAGAAAGGGCCTTATTTGGGTGGGGCAAACTCCCCTCCTTATGAGGCATAGCGTCGAGACTTTTAAAGTACAAATCTGTACAAAATTTCGATTCATTCATGAAAATCGGTTCACGTGTCGATAATTTGAAACGATTGCTATACTTCCCCTTAATAAGTGTAAGAGCAGATCGTCGCTTTATTGTTAGGTAGGGGAGCCCTAACCCTATCATCCTACCAAATTTTATCAAAATAGGGCCAAGATTTACAGAGTAATTAGTAATAATAATTTTGGAGGGGGCCTTACATAAAGGGGGCTAACTCCTCTCCCATTCGATGTACAGGGCCGAGACCCCCAAAAGGCACATATACATAAAGTTCCGAATCGAATGACACCTCATTCATGAAAATCGGTTCACGCGTTTAGGCGCTACGTTGTTTACAAAAAAGGTAACAAGAACAACAACAAGAACAACAAGAAGAAGAAGAACAAGAACAAGAACATTTTTTGAAAAAGCCGTTTTTGCTCATTTTCGGCAACTTTTTTCTCGAAACCTATTAGATCTGGGTGGTTGCAAAAAAATTATAGTTATAAAGGAGAATTTGGAGTAAGATTTAAAGAAAATTTGGGAATTTTATCTTTTATAGAAAAATAGAAAAAAATTGTCAAAGTTGGGTGTTTTTCAACGTTACACTTTTTCGTGCAGTTTTTGATGGTCAACCCTTATACAACTGTCCTACCGGACAGTTTTAATAACTGTAATTTTTTTGCAACAACCTAGATCTGATAGATTTTGAGAAAAAAGTTGCCGAAAATGTGCAAAAACGGCATTTTCAAAAATTGTTGTTGTTCTTCTTCTTCTTCTTGTTGTTGTTGTTGTTGTTGTTACCTTTTTTGTAAACTGCGTAGCGCCTAAACGCGTGAACCGATTTTCATGAATGAGGTGTCATTCGATTCGGAATTTTATGTAGATGTGCCTTTTGGGGGTCTCGTCGCTGTACATCGAATGGGAGAGGAGTTAGCCCCCTTTATGTAAGCCCCCTCCAAAATTATTATTACTAATTACTCTGTAAATCTTGGCCCGATTTTGATAAAATTTGGTAGGATGATAGGGTTAGGGCTCCCCTACATAACATTAAAGCGACGATCTAATCTTACACTTGTTAAGGGGAAGTATAGCAATCGTTTCAAATTATCGACACGTGAACTGATTTTCATGAATAAAGTGTCATTCGAATCGAAATTTTGTACAGATTTGCATTTTAAAAGTCTCGACGCTACGCCTCATAAGGAGGGGAGTTTGCCCCACCCAAGTAAAGCCCTTTCTAAAACTATTATTACCAATATTTCCATAACGCTTAGTCCGATTTTGATAAAATTTAGCACGAAGAAGTGATTAAAGGTCCTCTACGTGGCAGTGAAGTGCCATCATGCTCTTACACCTACTAAGAGGAAGTCTTGCAACTGTTAAAATTATCAATGGGTGAACCGATTTACATCAATGAATTGTCGTTCGATTCAAAATCTTTGCCTCTTTGCCTTTTTGGGAGAAGTACTGTATTCGCAGTTTGTTTTTCTTACTCCTCTTAAAAGGAAGTACTGAAATCGCAGTCTAATTTTGCTAGTTACGTACAAATACCTTCCTATTTTATTTAAAACGCTTTCTCAAAAAAATTGTTATTGAGGATGGCAACTATAATCATTCTTTATAAAGATCTCTCCAGTGGTAGTTACAGTTCCGACTTAACACCTTTTCAGGTTATAATGATAGAATTGCTTATTCCAAATTTTAAACAAATCTGTAAAGCAGATATGTAACTTCGCAAAATAGACAAAAATGAAAATCTACCCAAAAGGTACAAAAATCTCCTTAACAAAAACTTACAGTTTTAAAAGTTAAGTATAAGGGTTGATTAAACGCCAAAAGGTACACAAATCAGCTAGTACCCAACATTTCATTCATGCTTAGTTCATATAATTTAAGTAATTTTGCTGCATTAACTTTTCCTTCACATTTTTTAGAATTTATTAGATATCACAGACCCTTATGCTGGCCAGTTCATTCATAATATTATTTTGTTATAATTATGATAAGATGTATATTATATCCGTTTTTAAATAGGTACTTTATTTTAACTCTATTCCGAATTATTCTTCGGATTTAGCTTTAATTTGCCCTTTATTCTGAGATGTCACATATATACGATATATGCAAAAGTAGAAAAAGACAAAGTTAGAGTCGGCTACTGTTTAAATTTGAATCACGGATTTAAAAGAATATTTCAGTCTTGAATTCGTCTTACCGAAATATTCGTGAGCACAAATAACACACAGTTAATAACAAGTAGATTATTCAACATTATTTATTCATTTCTCAATTGTAATTTAATTTAGACCCCCTAATTTTACTTATAGTAAAATACTGGAATAATTAGATGTCCTAAACGTATGCATATCTCATTTATTTTATATTACATGTATACAACATTGTGGGAAGAACACCTAGATTGAGAATGTAATTGAAGAAAACCATATTATTTGCGATAAAGCCAGGTAATTATTACCTATTATTATAAACGTTTGACTACTACATAAAATAACAATTACTTTAATCGAAGAATGAACTTAAACAGACGATTTAAAAAAATAAATAAAATAAAATAAATAAATAAAATAAACAAAATCATTGATGTATGTTGATGTAAGCATTTTTTCAAAAAGTTTTTGAATTTTTTAACCTGTAATTAATAGTTTGATTATTATAGATTAATATTAATAGATATTAAAGTCAATTTACAGTGCTACTTAAACAAATATTTTGTAGATAAATATGGCCAGCATAAGGGTCTGTGATATCTAATAAATTCTAAAAAATGTGAAGGAAAAGTTAATGCAGCAAAATTACTTAAATTATATGAACTAAGCATGAATGAAATGTTGGGTACTAGCTGATTTGTGTACCTTTTGGCGTTTAATCAACCCTTATACTTAACTTTTAAAACTGTAAGTTTTTGTTAAGGAGATATATAACATTGTGAGAAGAACAGATACATTGAGAGTGTGATTGAAGAAAACTATATTATTTGCTATAAAGCCAGATAATTTATTACCTATTATTATAAACGTTTCACTCCTACATAAAATAACAATTACTTTAATCGAAGAATGAACTTAAACAGACGATTTTTATTAAAAATAAAATAAACAAAATCATTGATGTATGTTGATGTAAGCATTTTTTTAAAAAAGTTTTTAAATTTGGTAGCCTCGTAATTTTTTTTATTTTTTATACCGTTTTCTTTTTAACCTGTAATTAATAGTTTGATTATTATAGATTAATAGATATTAAAGTCAATCTACAGTGCTACTTGAACAAATATTTTGTAGATGAAAATGGCCAGCATAAGGGTCTGTGACATCTAATAAATTCTAAAAAATGTGAAGGAAAAGTTAATGCAGCAAAATTACTTAAATTATATCAACTAAGCTTGAATGAAATGTTGGGTACTAGCTGATTTGTGTACCTTTTGGCGCTTAATCAACCCTTATACTTAACTTTTTAAACTGTAAGTTTTTGTTAAGGAGATTTTTGTACCTTTTGGATAGATTTTCATTTTTGTCTATTTTGCTAAGTTACATATCTGCTTTACTGCTTTTTTTAAATTAGGAATAAGCAATTCTATCATTATAACCTGATAAGGTGTTAAGTAGGAACCGTAACTACCACTGGAGAGATCTTTTTAAAGAATGATTATAGTTGCGGTCCCCAAACCATCCTCAATAACAATTTTTTTGAGAAAGCCTTTTTATATAAAATAGGAAGGTATTTGTACGTAAAAAGCAAATTTAAACTGCGATTTCAGACCTTCCTTTTAAGAGGAGTAAGAAAAATAAACGGGCGATTACAGTACTTCTCCCTAAAAGGCAAAGAGGCAAAGATTTTGAATCGAACGACAATTCATTAATGTAAATAGGTTCACCCATTGATAATTTTAACGATTTCAGTACTTCCTCTTAGTAGGTGTAAGAGCATGATGGCACTTCACAGCCATGTAGAGGAGCTTTAATCACTTCTTCGTGCTAAATTTTATCAAAATCGGACAAAGCGTTATAGAAATATTGGTAATAATAGTTTTAGAAACGGCCATACTTGGGTGGGGCAAACTCCCCTCCATATGAGGCGTAGCGACGAGACTTTTAAAGTGCAAATCTGTACAAAATTTCGATTCGAATGACACTTCATTCATGAAAATCAGTTCACTTGTCGATAATTTGAAACGATTGCTATACTTCCCCTTAACTAGTGTAAGAGCAGATCGCCGCTTTAATGTTACGTAGGGGAGCCCTAACTCTATCATCCTACCAAATTTTATCAAAATCGGGCTAAGATTTACAGAGTAATTAGTAATAATAATTTTGAAGGGGGCCTTTCATAAAGGGGGCTAACTCCTCTCTAATTCGGTGTACAGCGTCGAGACCCCCAAAAGGCACATCTACATAAAATTCCGAATCGAATGTCACCTCATTCATGAAAATCGGTTCGCGCGTTTAGGCGCTACGTAGTTTACAAAAAAGGTAACAACAACAACAACAAGAAGAAGAAGAAGAAGAAGAACAAGAACAACAACAATTTCTGAAAATGCCGTTTTTGCTCATTTTCGGCAACTTTTTTCTCAAAATCTATTAGGTCTGGGGGGTTGCAAAAAAATTACAGTTATAAAGGAGGGTTTGCCCTATATTTTAAAGAAAATTTGGGAATTTTATCTTTTATAGAAAAAGAGAAAAAAATTGTCAAAGTTGGGTGTTTTTTAACGTTACGCTTTTTCGTGCACTTTTTGACGATCAATCCTTATACAACTGTCCTACCGGACAGTTTTAATAACCGGAGGCGGAAACCAAAATCATGTCCGGAAGTGGAAACTGGCCTAATATTTATGACGTTTGTTAATGATGACGCAAATAATAATACAAACAGTAAATTACTGACTCTTATCTTTTATTTTTATTTTTCATTTTTTTTTGTTGTGGAGCTTCGTATGGTCTCTTTTGTCAGTGTCTCGATTCGATAAAATCAAACTTCCTTTAATGAATTTCAAACTGAAGTTGTCATAATTAAGCTTAAAAGAACATTGTGACAATTCTTCTGGGGGCTTGGGTTTTGCAATTCAATTGAATGCCGCGTACTAACAATAAAACATGGATTTGTACCGGTTCTCATTCATGGCAAATCCTGTACGGTGTGCAATTGCAGTTGGGTTTTGGACTTCAGTTTAATTCTATCGTTAACTTAATGAGTGAAGACTTAAAAAATCGACTAAATTTTAAGCACAAACAACACACCTAAAGGAATTCAATCAGAACTTTTTCTCTCGATCGGTAAATAATGTGGTCAATTATTCCGGTACATACTACCACATTATTCTTACCATTGTAAGCTATCTCCACTCACGGATCTTAGTCGAAATCTTAATCCCCCTTAATCGTGAGTCCACAAAACTGCGAAAATTCAAATTTCCTCTTTACGAGAGATAAGCGCAGATAGAAAGATGTAGCCAGTGGTTGGTCTTCGAGCTGGAACGTTCCGGAACGTCGTTCCAGTATTTCCTTTTTGGACAGGAACGCGTTTCGGAACTAAAGATTATCCTATCTAAACAGTTTGTGATGAATTTGGCATTAATGTATGACGTTTTATATGAACTTTCCATCTACAGTACAGAAATGTAATTATATTGATAATGGAGGCAAAGAAATTCCTGAAGATTTACAAATTTTAATTCGCTGTATAAATACTATTCCTTGCAGTTCGGCAGAGTGCGAGCGAGGATCTAGTAATATGAATATTATTTTAAATGAACAAAGAAATAGAATACTAATTGAAAATCTAGCAAATCTCCTATTTATAAAAATGAATGGTCCACCGCAACAATTATTTAATCCAGATGATTATGTAAATATTTGGTTGAGGTCTCATCGTTCAGCAGGTGACAACAAAATAAAGAAAGTTCAACTAAAAGATCCAGAACATAATCCTATTTGGAATATTTTATACAAATTATTATTTTTAATGTATTGTTATAAATATTTATGCAATTGTTTATGAGCACCATACGTATTTTATAATTTGTTAACTATTTTTATAAAAATTCTTATTATTGTAATTAACGTTTACTAAATGTAAGAGAGTAACCCAAACGAACAAGACGAACTAATCAATAAGTGGTTCCGATCAATAAGTAGACTAAAATTGTACTCAAGAGTTAAGTAGAATTTAAGACATCATTTTCTCCCTTCTAATTTCTAATCTCTTATTTTGATTTTCTCGTAGTTCCTTTCCTTATTTTCGTCAAGAACTTGAAGTGCTACGTAATGTTCTTCATAATTTCCTCAATAAAAGGTGGGTATTTCTATTTTAAACCATCCAATCCTGTTCAACCTTTTAAATTATATGATCCAATTTAGCTACATAATGCTTCATAATACTACTCCAGATCGTTTTCTAAGAAAATTTTATAATAGAAAATTCCATTTTTCTTCTTGTACAATAATTTAAGTAAATAATTATTATTATTAATTTTTTATGTAGTATTATATAGTTGATAATCAAGGATTTAATCGTCCGCATCCTTAATAATAATCGCAGTATTTTACCATCTCACTTGAGAAGTAGGAATACCATTCTAGACAGTCCTATTCCCATCAAAAGTGGAAGTATCGAAATGGTAGATAAAATAATATAAGGTGTATTCGGATAGTCCATTTTAGAATTTAGTTATTATGCAATGGACACCTTTCTAACTAATGTCCAATTACGTCATCTGACCGATATATTTCCTTTTTATAAATAATTATTGGTATTTTTTGTGCGACTAATTTTGATAGGTATTTTTAAGAAGGGGGTTCTGGGGTAGGGCCTAACACTTAAATATCTTTTTTTTATTGATTTAAAATTATCATTATTAATCAAAAAATTGTCCTGCCATAATTTTCAATTAACACTTATTTAATTTCTAATAAACTAGGAATGTTAATAATAAGATCTTAAAATTGTAAGAATTGTTGGAGGCATTGAGTAGACGTTGAATTCTGAAAAATAAAAAAAAGGTTGAGGTTAGAAAGTCAGTGGATTCTGGGTTTAAGAGTATAAGTGACTATTAAAGGCTTAATGAAGAGTTTGTTCGTGGGTTCGCCCAACCCAAATAGCACTCTACATAGCAGCTATCACTGTCTGACTCTATTTAAATAGTGTGAGTGTTTGGTATTATTCTAGTCATAAATGTGTGAGTGTTTGGTATTATTCTAGTCATAAATGTGTGAGTGTTTGGTATTATTCTAGTCATAAATGTGTGAGTGTTTGGTATTATTCTAGTCATAAATTGTGTGAGTGTTTGGTATTATTCTAGTCATAAATAGTGTGAGTGTTTGGTATTATTCTAGTCATAAACAGTGTGAGTATTATTCTAGTCATAAGTTAGTGGTTTTAAAATATTCGTAACTTTTAAATTTCCAGCTCCTTAAGTTATTTTTTTCTAATTCTCAAATAAATTATTCGCTCTGCCAAACTACATAACTCCGCCACATTACAAATATAAGGGAAACCTCCTCCATATAATTTCTGGTTTATTTTCCTATTTTATTGAATTGATCTTTTGGTCGTGAGATTAAACCTTCTATCCATTTCCGGTCTGCTTTATCCATAAATGGATTTTCAATCATAATAATTCTTTTAGACAATTTAAATCTTTTCATTGTTTGAAAAAAAGGCCGCATTTTCAATTTTATAATTATTTTAATTTTATTAAATTATTCTGAAACTTTTTTATTGTTTTACTCATCGCACAAAAAAAAAATTATATTTTACCTGAAATAACTCTGATTTATTTATGTATATGTTTATTTAATGAAGGTTTTTTTTTGTGTTATCGAGAATAAATTGTTTAAATCTACCACAACCTTGGTACAACTTTTTTATATTCATAAAAAAGAAGTTTAATTAGGTACATGAACGCATAACCACTTCGTACTAATAAATATCAGTTATTTTATTAAAAACGGTCTAAGAAAGAGAAAAACTATATTCAATTAGTTACAAAGTTTCTTATAACTTCGCTTTCATCAAGCTTACTGACATATTTATTACATATATACCTCTATCTAACAACTATATATGTTCTTGGTGAAATAACACTGTTAGCACTGTCTCTCCTACTAACTAATTGAATCACCACTATTACATTTCTTATCTTACAGTACATGCGCACTACTTATTTACTGTTCTTCTAAATGTAGTATTTAATAAAAAACTTTTAAAAATATGGTGCGACTGAAGTACATAACCTTTAGGGCAACAAGGAGAATTATAATTCTGTATAAATGGAAGAATTGGTAGCTCTCGGGAATATTAACTTGAAGTTCCCGAATTCAAATCCAGGGCGTGTTACCCTTAGGTATAATCTTCCTAGAAGTGTGTACAGCTCACTCACTAAGTGATGGACAGTGACGAGTCCCGAGGCTACGGGTATACCTTAAAAATGAGCTGTAATTATAATTGAGTCAAGGGTAGAGATTTAGTTGAGTTAGTTTGGGCATTTGGATTTGGATGCTGCGTTTGAGTGCAGCAAACTGTTTAATTTTCTTTTCTTGGAAACCTCTTACTCGCTCACTATCTAGCGAGGGGCACCGGCGTCCTCGAGATCTGGAGGTTCAGTGTTCATATTCAGAGTTTAGATTAAGATAGATAGATTTAGCTTATTGTGTGCGCTTTTTTTCCCCACACACTGAGGCTCTAGAAGACTTATTGTGCCGACCGTTTTATTACTCTAAGAGTTATATTAAAGCTATGTGCTTCAAGTAAGATCTCGAAAGGCCAAATGATCAATTCGCAAACTAAAACGCTAGCTACACTTTCCAGACAGGATATAAGACAAGAATTCCTTCTCCTTTGTCTCAATTTGCGGGCGAGGTTCAATTCCTATCTTAGTGTCGAATGCTCACATTGTGGATACGCTTTTTTTTTTAGCGAAGCGTGCGACATAATGAAGGCATAAGGCCTAGATTTCTTGTAGAAGTGCCATTTGTGGACAGAAACTGAGTGAATGGTCATGAACTCAAATGCTGGCCTTAAGAAACCTCTCCCCCTCCCCCTAAAAGGCTCCGAAAGCTGCATATGGCGGGGATATGTGGCTGAATAGTTACCAAATCTTCGACACCCGCCTAGCTAAAAGACCACTCTAATCTTCTTGCACGTAGAGATGTCCAAGATGTTCTAACCCTTATTATTTAATGTGTCTTTAAGATTCAGTTATTGTTCGAAATTTAATTCCCCAGCCTTCTTGATAGATCAATTTCATGAAACCTCATTAAAGAATACATAATTCCTATATATTGCAAAAACATTTGAAGAATGATTTTTTACAAATCTTACATGTCCAACGGCTGATCTAACTTTTAAAAAAATAATTAACCAAATTAGTAGCCACAAACCAGATATGTATGTCAGTCTAAAGTTATTAAATAAAGCAATCATCCCTCCAAAAATATTCTAATGTTAATCAGAGCCTGACTTGTATAGAAAGTAGATTACAATTCCATATTTTGGCTGTTTCACTATTTCTGATTCATTAAAAACGGAGGAAAAAAAATATCTAGTGCGAAAAACATTTGCATCATTATTATTCCAAAAAATTTGAATCGAATTCTATTTTTACGTGCATTATAGTTACAGTTTGTTATCGTACATTACATAACAAGGAAGTCATAAAACGAATTTTACGAGATAATTGCTAAAATTAAAGTAATTATCTATTATTATTTTTTTCATTCGAGGCTTAACATCCAATTAGGTGCTTGCGAAAGTATGTACAAGTTAACATTTTTTCTTAACAAAGTAAAAGTAGCTTTACGCGCCGGTTTCAAACTGAGGATCTCTCACTAAATAAATTCAAGCTTTAAAACCATCACACCTGATAAATGATAAAAGTAAAAAATTCTATGTAATACATTACACAGGAAAATCGCTTCAGGATGGCCAACATTTCTAGAAGTGTCTTAATCGTATCTTTCTGTTGTAAATAAAAATTGTAGAGAAAAAGATTTTTGCAATAAGTGTTCTAAGTTTAACGGAAATGGTTGAATCAAATTGCCAAAAATTCTCAAAAAAAAATTTACAATTAAAAAAAGAAGTTTAATGTCACTTCCGGTTAAAGAATTTACTTTGCTAAGTAAACTAAGTGTACAGTCTTTGTTTCCGTTTTTTTTTTTTGAAGCTAGAGTGTTCACACAGGCCACTTTCTAAAAAAAGCACTTTTTTGGTTATAAAACAGACATTACCGAAAACAAAAATTTTATCAAAATCACGATACTTGCTTTGTTGATCGCTTTACCAGAACAACAATTTTATATACTTTAAATATTTTGCAATTATTTCTCAAAATAAACTTTTATTTAAGATTATCTTTGTTAAAATTTTTTATCTATGCACTTAATTGTTTACTTATTTATTACTATCTTATCTTCATGGCCGCAGACTGACTGTAAGTGGCCATTTTTGAGGAGATTGATCTTCTTTTTTTTTTTGTTGTTTTTTTTAAATGTTCTCTATGGTTTTTAATGATATTTCAGAAGTATGTCATTATTTGAGGTGTGATTTTCTTGCAACCAAATTAATTGGGAGTTTTCCTTATTTTTCAGGTAAGCTAATCCACCTATCTGGTATATTTAAGAATTTTGGCGCAGTAAGTAGTACATTGCTAATTTTATTTTTAATTAATCCTGCCCAATATAGTATGTATTTCTTTTTTAATAATATTTTATAAATATTAAAGGAAATCAATTAATTTGTGGAAATTTTAATGAAAGTTATGCGCTCATATTGCAATCACTTTTAGGTAGATTGCAATCTCTCTCATTTAGGTAGATTGCTGTTATATTACGAGTATTTGCAGTTAGTAGTACGTTCAAAGGGATGTCCAAGCGATGGCTGTAAATGATCATGTTACCACTTTTTACTGGATCAAAGGATTCCGCTTGTATCTGCAGCCTCCTCCTGTAACTCTCAACTGCCATCGATTTTCTCTCTCGTCTCTTTAATTGGAACTAATGAAGGTTAACTGTTACCATTTGAAACCCTTGCTAATGTTAAACTGCCATCAACAAGTTTTACTGTTTTAGCTTTGAGAGATTCTTATTAAAACTGTCCGGTAGGACAGTTGTATAAGGGTTGTCCTATAGTTTTGTTGAGACTATTCAAGCAGCTCGGTCTTTCAGTGTTGCGGTCAAAATATATTAATTTGACTTTCAAAAACCTATTTACTTAATTTTAACAGCAACTCTATATAATTTTATTTAAAAAATAACAACCAGGATGAATAAGTGCTCTGCTCGTATGAAAAAATGAAATTAAGCGTAATAAATGACAAAATTAGGACCAAAGTAAATTTATGTAAAAATAAACATTTATTTATCAATTATACCATTTAAATTCATTTTCATTCCATTCAAATTCATAAAAAGAGGTCGCAAATTTAAATTCTCACTCATTCTCTTTAGAAACTTCTCTGTGTATTTGTATATTAATGTCGGCTGCATCTCGTATGACGCATGCGTTTTGTTTACAAATTTGTAAATGTTAATTATTTTTATTTATTTTGCAACTGTATGCAGTACAATAGGCAAGAGAGATGAGTGATAAGGGATGGCACAAATGCACATGCACGCATATAGTATACTAGCTGTACCTGTACCCGTTCACACGTTGCTGTGTTTGAACAAAAAAGCAGTTTTGATACCTCAAACGTAATTTCTTAATGACCAAATGTATACAATACATCGAAATGAAAATTAACAATAAAATTACCCCTACTTCAGAGTACAGTAGTGTCCTTGCAAAGGTAGCATTTCTACATAATGTGAAAAATTCAGTTAATGTTGTTGGCAGTGGTGACATTGCTCTTGCACGTACATTTTCTGATGTAAAGTACACACGCTGTCCATTTTCTGCTAAATGAACAACCGTTGGAAATCGTTCATGAATGGAAAATGATATAAAGGTAATACGCCATACAGCCTCATTGCTACTTATGAAGCGTCCCAGTTGATATTGGGTGACTTCATCGTTAGATGCAGTTGTATTTTCCACTCCAAACACTGCCATATCGCTTCCTTTGTTCACATATTTGCAAATATATTTTCTAGCTTTCACTGAATTGCAGTACCCAGCGTCCCAGTTGATATTGGGTGACTTCATCGTTAGATGCAGTTGTATTTTCCACTCCAAACACTCCCATATCGCTTCCTTTGTTCACATATTTGCAAATATATTTTCTAGCTTTCACTGAATTGCAGTACCCAGCGTCCCAGTTGATATTGGGTGACTTCATCGTTAGATGCAGTTGTATTTTCCACTCCAAACACTCCCTTATCGCTTCCTTTGTTCACATATTTGCAAATATATTTTCTAGCTTTCACTGAATTGCAGTACCCAACATTTATGTGGGCGTTATACGTTTTTAGTAGTAATGGAGAATATGGTACTACCCAACGATTATCAACGTCAATAGTATTGTTGAGTACTTTTAGTTTAATGGATTTTCCACCATCTTCGGTATAATTTATTCTCGTATTAATAATTGCAAAAAACTGTTTTTCATGGTTTTCATGGTTACACTTTTAACAAATATTACTAATTAAATGTTATTTTGATATTTTTGGGATATTTGTTCGGGAGCACCTAGAGCCCCAACTCTGATTTTAAAAAAAAAAAATCCAAAAACCTTCCCGGGGATATACCTAATAATTTCCCAAATTTTCACGGCGATTGGATGTATGGTTTTTGAATCTATCGAGTACAAACAAACAAGCAGACACACATTCATTTATATATATATAGAAGATATATCCATACATATACGCGCACTTGCGTGTGCGCTAAGAGGCGTGAGTGGAGTGAACGACGACCATCCAGTGATGAAAGCCGTTAGTTCGCCACGTTGGCGAGCTTACACAGCAACCAACCTAGGAGGTCGGCGTTGTGTTGAGATGGTCGCGTGGCCACCGCCGCTTTAATCTACGCTGTGGATTAGAAGGAAGTGTTGTGGTAGACATGTTGTGGATCTGAGAGTTGTAGTGAATGTGTAGATTTGAGTGGAGTTTTGTGTAACGAGATCAGGGCTATTTCAGAAACGAGAGGAATATTGAGATCAGAGTGTACTGTGTGATTGGAGACGTAGAAGGGAGCGTTAACTATTTGTTCTTAGAATTTTTGATTGTAAGGTTTGAAGTCGGTTGATGTTCGATTTTTTGGCGCTTCCGTAGAGCTGTATTCCGTACGTCCATATTGAGGCAAGTAGGGCGGTATCGTTTGTTCGTCAGGGTCACTCTTGATCGTTTCTCGAGTAGCCTTTTCAACATTTTATACCTCAGATTGAGGTCAGTTCGTTTGTTAATTTATTTAACGTCTAGTAAGTAGTATACGTAATATTCAATGAAGAAATTTGTTTCAATAAATATTACTAAATTTATTTAGTGTATTCAGGCCTTAAATTCTGCGTCCTTAAAAGAAATTTATTTCAATTTAAAGTATTCTTAACACACTCATTATCTCAGAGATTTCTAGTTTCTCTACATTTAGTCGGCGTAGTAATTAGTAAGTTTGGGGTAGAGATTTCGACTTAATTTATGTTACCGTCTCGTACTACATTTGCTGATTCAATAATATGCGTATGTTTTAGTAGTATACAAAGTATACATGCAGGCTGAGACGGTTAAAATCATAGGTATTATCTTCGGACCTAACCACAGTGGGGTGTTCGAAATTTTTTTTTCATCCGATGGACTTTCAGTACATTGTGACTGGCCAGAAACTTTTTGCAAAACATAGTTTACAGTAAAACAGATATTTGCAAAATTGTGAGATATTTGTGACTTTAGTGTAGCCTTGGCTGTTAAGAATGGTTAAAGAAGGAAAAAAACCGGATGTCTATCATCTTACAGTGGATTTGTTTTGGCTAAATTAGACGGACAGGTTGGCTACAGTGGATAGTAATGAGAGAGAGATTTCAAAGTAGCCACAGATAACCAGTTTCTAGATGACTGGAGGAACTGGTCTGGACAAGATGGCAGCCACAAATCACCATCATAACCGAAGACAAGTACTATGCATCTAGGTCAAGATAGTTACTACTGAATGGGGCAGTATCTTCTAGATGGTCAACTGAGCGTTCTCATTTGGCCACTCGTAGTCATTCTCTTAATAACCTCCAAGCATGTGTATTTAAAAGGATTCGTCAAGAAAGTGTGATGTGAATCCTCACTCGTGATACAATCCTCGGATTCGGGCTTGTACGAACAGCCAACCAACCTCAACCTATTATAAATACTCCAATCCCGAATCTGACCTGTAACTGTTCCATTTTAGATCTCCAATCAAAACACCCACGAAGAACTAAATATTCACTCAATAGTAGCCCAATACCGCTACTCAAAATTCCATTCCCAAATTGCTCTCCCAAACTGTAGAACATTCCTGGCCAATCCTTTAGGCATCAATGGTCCCCGTGATCATTTAACTCCGTAAATTCGACAGTCCTTGGATGGCTGGCAGGTTGCAGTAATAGCCAACTATTGGCTACCATACAAGTCAATCACCGATATTCCTTTTATTTTAAAGAAAATTTAGAAATTTTATCCTTTATAGAAAAATAAGGGGGGAAAAAATCAAAGTTGGGTGTTTTTTAAACTATTTTTGACTATCAAATCTAATAAAACTGGACTACCGAACAAACTGTTTAAATGTAATAAATATTTAAGACAATAATATGACCAAATTAAAAAATATAATTAAACAAAAAGTGCTAAGAAACAAATTTAAATACAATACGTATAAATAAATATTGATCAATAATTACATAATCACAACAATAGTACTTACCTACTTTACCAGACATAAATTTTTTTGTTCATGCTTCTAATACTGTGCATGTCGGTAACTAGTATTGTAGACAAATAAAATACAATGAAATGTGGAGAAATTGTCTAATGATGGAGTAATTAGTTTAGAAGATGGTTTTTGGTGCCTGAATTACTCTTATGTCCCGCCCAAACAGAAGACAAATGTGCAGCTCAATTCTGAGATGTATTGGACCTGTGGTATTCTGCCGAAATATTCTAAAATCTTTCGCATCCAAACCGTCCAATCCCAAGATCATTCAGAAAAAATTGTAAATTTTAAAAAAACCCTTTTATTGTCACTAATATACACTAAATATTGAAGAAGGTATCTACAAGGATAAAAAAGTAAGTTCCAATCCTTTTGAGTAGATCAAGTATTCAATTAAAGAGCCAGCGTAACATTAAAACCGCTGAAGAGGGAATAAGTTTTTGTTTTATTACTTAAAAACCAAGTAATGGAGTAAGCTTAAGATGCGTTGACTGTGTAAACAAAGAGCCAAAGAGACTCTGGGCTTGGGCAGGAAACAGATTACTCTGATCATAGGCCTATTCAACGGGGCATGGTAGGTTCAGGAAGCAACTGTACAAGGTGGGGCTCGGAACCGTTGTGCAGATTGTGCCAGGATGAGGAGGAAACGGCCTCTCACTTGTTGTTCGATTGCGCTATGAAACCTTTGGATCTTTGAGACCAAAGGAGATATTGTAGGGCAAAAAGAACTAGTAAGGAAAGTCCTCAATCTCTTTAGTAGGGGAGGTTTCGTCTACTAGATCCAAAAAAGGGGAAGGCACAATAAGCCTCTAGTGGCTGCGGTGCCGTTGAGCATAGGTCTGGTCCCGCTTTTATCTATTCTATTCCAATTAAAGCTATTCTCTACCCAAAAACCTTTCTGTTTTGCGTACGTTGAATTATTTAATAAAATCATCTACAATTAATTACAATTAAATGGAAATGTTACATAACATAATATTGGTGGAAATTATTGAAACCCTTGTTGAGCATTGTTCAGTTCAATCTTGAACGATAACTAATTGATATTTTCAATTTTAATATGGGGTGCATGATTGACTTCATTAGATTTGCAGTTATCTTCGGTCCGGCCACAATTTTGGCACTTTCACTGACCGCTTTAGCACTGAAATGTGTAGTACTGTAGTCATGTCAACGTAGTTGAATGCAAAACAAAAACGTTTTGGTTGCTTACAAGAAAGTATCTTTGAACATACAAAAAAATGTTAAAAAATTATTTGTATAACAGTTTTTTAAATTAATACTATGTAAATTATAGATTGTTTATTTAATGTTTCCGAATAGCCCTTATGAGAAGCATAAGTTGTTATTTATTCCAGATTCTTTCTTATCACAAGGCTTTCTTTATGTACTCCCACATTTTGTCCTTCTCATCTTCTGACCATAATCCTTTGCCGAGAACAGCTGTCTATAATACCAAATCCTTCAATAAACGGATACATGCCCAATGGCTAATGGTATATTCGTACTCACTTATGTATCATGTGCTGGCGCCCAACAGCTCCAAGAACCGAAGAAAGTTAATGTGTTTACCATAACAGAGGCTGGACTACAATCCAAGTTCATACGAAGTGACCACGTGATCGAACGCGTTGCCATGGCTAGAAATCAACAACTACAGACTCCAGTTATTAGTGAATTTAATTAAAATTTTCCATCCTTCATTCTCTGTAACTCTTTAAAATGAAGGTCAACTTTGTTGTAATACCTTTGTTAGATTGGGATTCTCTCACAATTGAGGCATTTTACAAATGTACTCGTATAATTGTTTACATCCTCTTCCTCAGGAGCTCACCGCTGTTTACCTATATGTTTTCTGTAATCTTGTAATCGTTGCTTATGCGTAAATATATAACATCTTTTAAAAAAAGTATTTCATCATAAAAATTCATTGAAGGTGCCTAATGGAGAAGGTTAGAGACCCGCTTCCTCCCATTGGTAACTCTCGCTGGCTGTATAATTTGGTGGAAATAACATGTGCTACCCAAATTCCAAATTTGAAGAAGTGCTTCCGTTCTGAATATACTTTTTATATTAGTTTTTTGAACATAATGTATTTTAGGTTCCTTTATTTGTGACTTAACGCTTCTTCTACTTCAACAATATCTGTTCGGAATAAGCCGGTGTCGAGAAATCGGCGAACTTTTAGTCAAAATTTTATTTATTTGATTTTTCAACTGAATATATTGTACAGTAAAAGATAAATTTTAAAATAATGTTTGTAATTAAATTTAATTACCACCACAAAATTAGCATACATGAATTAAAATTGGGCGTTTTTTGACATTACTCTTTTTCGACCAGTTTTTGACCCTTATACAAACTATCCTACCAGTCGGTTTTAGTCACAAAAAAGAACTGGCAGGTGCTTAAATATGACTTCTTACTCTATTCTCTCAAAATACTAAATAAAATACTAACCAGTATCATTTTATTATTATTATTTTAAATGTTATTCAATTCTTTACATGATGAAAATGTTCTTCTCTCCCTTTAAATAAATATAACATTTCCACTGAGACGAGCCAGTAAATCTAACAGTGGTTGTCGCACACCTTGTAGGCGGTAAACCATCTTCTTGACATGTTACGGTGACCTACTTAATAGCATTGACACGTTATATTTAACGTTATAATTAACTTTTCTCCTGGTTGCATGAAGAGATGTAGCAAACTTGTCATCACATTCAAGTGAGGTACGAGGCAGTCTCATATTTGAAATGCTTGGATTGCATAGATTTGCATTAAATTTGAATTACTTTAAACGATTTTTTTGTTTTTTGTTTTTTCTACCGTTAAACAATAGATATCTAAGCGAAATACAACAATAATTAATTCGCTATTTTCTTAATAGAGTGCTAGTACACCTGCAGTCAATTAAAACTATATATTATAGCTAAATAAAACCTTCAGATTATGTTTGTCTAGCTGTCGTCCTTCGACTACTGTTTTTATGTATCATTATTTGTATTTCTTGTTTTAGTTCACCTTAAACACTAATCGTTTTTTATTAAGGCCAATGGCGTTAAGATTATCTAGTTCCCCCTTTCTTAATATTCAAGAAATTGTTTTTATTAGTACCTAATTGTTGAACAATAAGATCTAGGTATAACAATTATTGAAAGATAATTATCATACTTTGGAAACCAATATACTCGTATAGCTGGATATAGCTTGTCGAACAATTTTTTCAGTTTAACCTTGGAAGTTAACATAATTGATATTTTCATCTGTGGAGAGGTACGTGCTAAATTAGCTACTGATTTCGTTAGATTTACATTATCTTTTATTCTTAAAATGTTATCTTACTGTTACTGGTGCCGAAAGTAGGTTTGCGTTCATTTCAAAAAGCGTCTTCGCTACAATCAAACTCGATTCGCCGGCAATTCCACTCTACTGAATTAATTTTTCAGTTTTTTTTATTTTTCTATTTTCTCGCAAATGGCTCTTATGATTTCTCTTAAAACTTGAGCCACTAATTACAGAAGCTTAAGTTTAAAGGAGGAGTGTGAAGTGTGGTTTGCTTCCTGTAAGGTTAGGTATCAAGGCAATGTACGGTTTTAATACTCCGTAATGTTGGTAAGGATTAAATATGGCTTAAACATTCGGAGTATGGAGAAATTTTATGAACTATGGACTAGTAGATGAGAAATAATGGGTGTTCATACCATATTTAAAATATACATATGGTAAAGTAATCGCCAATTTTCTCTGGCGGTGCTTTACGTCTAACTGCCAATTAGGTATCGTGGACGAGGGATGAAGCACATAATTTACTATTACCATTCTTTTTTGTTAGCAAATAATAAGCAACTATATGCGGGACTTATGAGTGCCGCGAAAGTTTTGAAGTTTGCCGCCAAATTATAAAGCTCTTTTTTTTATATTACCAGTACAGTTTAAATTTAAGAAAACTACTTATATCTATGTGTATATATATATATACAGGGTGTTCATTTTAAGACGGCTCAAATGCATTCCATGCTTAAACGGTTGATCTGAGCAAAAAATGGTAGAGGAAAAATTTGTTGCCCGTCACCTCTAGTTTCAGAATATGTGACTTGATTTTAGATTCCTGCCCGCATAAGCGGCTGACGAGCGACCAAAAGTGAGGGTTGCGTTTAATTACCCAAAAAAATTGGAAATCTCCTGCCACATATTTAAGTGATCAATATCTTTCATGTTTAGGATCAAACTTATTCCTTAATTTATCTAATAATGCACTTTACACAACTTGTGAAGCATGTACTGTGCCTTCAAAGGTGCCTCCTCTGGCTCGCAAGTCAGGTTTGGCAGGACGTTATCAACTGCTCTCTGTACTCTCTGAGGAGGCACCTTTGAAGGCACAGTACATGTACAAAGTTTTCCTCTACCATTTTTTGCTCAGATCAACCGTTTAAGCATGAAATGCATTTGAGCCGTCTTAAAATGAACACCCTTTATATTGAAAATTAACATAAACTATTTTGCACAGTGTATTATGGATAAGTAAAATACTTATTGTTAGTGTACCGCCAAATTTTGAAATTGTTTAAAGTGTGCCGCCGCGACAAAATAAAAAAAAGGTTAAGAATCACTGCTCTAGACCAAAACCCGTCCCAAAATTTACATTTATTTATACATTAAATTTAGAGTTGAACGAAAAGTGGAACAATATAAAATTTAATAATTGTCTCAATGATTATATTATCTTCTGGAAGTTTATTGCACTGTTATACATTACAATAACACTCGCAGTTTATTCCACTGGAATGGTTTTGAATGAAAGTAGTATTCAAACCAAACAATGCATTGAAATGTTACCACCATTTAAGTGGTTGCTGACCAAAATGTAAATAAACAAGAAACTGGTAACCTCACCATCTACGATATGTTGCAATGCTTAGCGCACTATTTTGCTTCGACTACGATGTCCTCGATTCTCTAACTGCTCTAAATTGTTTTATCAGGTTATTCTTTTTTTTGATAATCCATCTTTTTTTGACTTCAGATTTTATGTTTATTTAAACTGTACATATCTTAATGGCACTGATTGTCTTAAAGTAAATTTAAAAAGTTCTGTTTGTAGTCGGTAACTTGAATTAGGTGAGGTATTTACTTTAAATGCAGATTAGATTAGACAGTGGAGTAATGGAGTAATTTTATTCCATCGAGTTTTGTTGCTTATCTGAAGAACGGAAGTGATAAAGGTAGCAAAAAAATTTGCGCGAACAATCGTAAGGCCTTCTCGATCTCGGCTTACGTAATTAAATTTTCTCCGAAAAAACAATTTATAGTAAAATTTGAAGGTTCCAGGGAAGATCCCTAAAATCTGCAAAATATTATACTTTTTTGTTATTATTATTTCTTTATTGATTTTTTATTAATTTAAGGCACGTCCAACATCTGAGGTTATTGGCACCCAGAGTTTTTTCAGTGCACTGCCGGCCTCCGGACAGTGTTCTCTAGTTACTGATAACTAGAACTGTAAAGAACATCTAAGGGCCGGTAACTCCGGTTTCGAACCCGTGATCTTCGCATTGGAATGCAGTAAACGCTAACCACTTAGCTAATCCCTTCTCTTTTTTTAATTAATTAAATAATTATTTTTTTATTTGGTTATTGCAGGGGAAATATTGTGAATTTCTAATGTGGAATTGATTTCTTACTCGTAACAAATTCAAGCGACCAGTTATCTGAACTAACCTGCCATTCTCATTTGCTTTGCGTGCCCAACAGGCTAAATGTTAAGGAAGTCTATTGGGACTAAAATGCAAACTCACTCCTGACAAGAATTAGTAAGTTCTCGGCTTATTCATTAACTCTTCACAACCTCCTAGTTCCAAAAGTTTATTTTGTAATCCAAGAAAATCTGTGTTTTATTCACATTATTTAGCATATTTTTTTAATTACTAAAGAATAGTACATAGTTCTAAACTCGTAAAATAAAAATCCTCTCTTTCGAAATTGGTACCTAACCCTCATTTAACATCATATTCATTTTTCTTCTTTTTATTTTATTATTTATAATGTAAATTTTATATTTTTGAGTAAAGTTCTTAGATAAATAAATTATTAAATTACACGTTTGCAAAAAATGGTACTGAATTTGATGTTTCTGATCAATTATATTCTTATGGTAGGTGAATTCCTTTCATAATGCCGACGCCTTTTTGAGGCCTACTTTTTTGCAATTAATCACAGATTTCTGCATCAATTTTTAAAATAACCCCTATGCATTGTATACCTTTCGAAAGGTGTTTGTATGTAAATGTTTTTCATGAGTAGTGCACGTTTTAAACGTATATAATATTTTTGAGAAAAAATTTGAAATTTGCCGTTTCTTATTTCTATTGCTATTTCTTTTGGCTTATAAATTTGCTTATTTAAAAGGAAATTTAACCTTCTTTCTAATGAGCTTATTATTGAAATTGCTGTAGCTTTAATAGTTTGAGAAATATAGACAACTGTTTGCTAAAAAGTATTAATATCTTGAAAAAATATAAAATTAAAAATATCTATAAAACGGAGCCGAATCGAGCCATAGTTTATATATAATTTTTTGTTGCAAATGATGCCCAGAATCGCCTCCCGAAGTAACGGTAGTCTTATGCTGAACACCCTGTATAAACGAAACCCAGACAGCTTTTACCGAAAAAATTTCATGTTTTCTGCCGTTGGTTGGATCTTGGAAAGTAATTTCTACATCAAGATGTCCTACATCATTTACTCCGAGAGTCAGGCTTCATTTCTAGCCATGAGGGGAAGTTTGTATTTTAGTCCCCCAATAGACTTCCTTATTGTTTAGCCTGTTGGGCACGCGAAGAGAATGAGAATGACAGGTTAGTTCAGATAACTGTTCGCTTGGGATAACCTTTCCATCAAGTTTGGAGTTTGCAGGAAGCCATTTTGATGTCCGATGATGTTATATCTTGCCAAACCTTTTCATATTTAATCCTTACCAACATTACAGAGTTTTAGTACCGTGCATTGCCCTAAAACGTAACCTTATTGGAAGTCAACCAATTTTGTATAGAATTATCTGGATAGAAAATTATTGTCAACGATGTCGTAAAGTTATTAATATGAAGTTAGAGTAGCGATAGTATCCTCCGTTTATTATTTATTAAATTTCCGCCCCCACCTAACCTTATTTTAATAAATTTTATGTATCGTGAATTTTAACAAGCCTTGTTTTCTTCTTTTTCAAGCGCTCGAAGTAATTTTCAATGTAGTTTTTGTCATAACCCTGTTATTAAATATTTTCTCCTCGGTATCACAATAAATATAAAATCATGGCTCATTACTAAAACTATTATGAGAAGTGGCGAGGTGTATTATACATTTACATTCTTCTGGATCAACTTACTTATCCAATCAGTTCATTTGGACAAAAAGATGAAAATAAGGTTAATAAAGCAGAGCTTCTTATTTGCTATTATTTCAGAGGTTTGATTGATGACTTAGTAATCATCGGGTTAAAAAGAATCTTCCGCTTTTCACATGATTCTTACAGTTTTCAAGGCTTTTGTACCAATCGATAAGTATCCAGTAGATAGATATCAGTAATCGATCTAATTTCTGTACTATCCGATTAAGAGCTGCTTTCAATTAGAACAGTCAAACATAGATCTGCTGCTCAGTTCTTTTACAAAAGATTGCTTGTGCACAGACGAAAACTATGTTGACTCCTGTCATCTATAGGATCGATAATAATCAATTCAATGTAAAGAATTCGACTTCAAACTGCAAACTATGTTACCGTATTCACACTATAAAGTTAACTAAACTTTTTGTTTTTCTGGTTAATAATTTTATTTATATATCTAATGTAAAGATGCCTATTCTTTTCAGGCGGGCGTTAAGTCCATCTATCAGATTATGTGTCGTGGACTGAGGCGACTAGCAAACATACTTTACTATAAATTTCTCACATTAACCATTAAATAAAATCCAAGACCTACAGACCAGGGAATCGAACCTTTTTGGGCGAATCATATTTCTCCCGCTTAGGTCACTGAAAATTTTGATGACTGAATTACTACTTTAAAAAATGGCGGTCAGTAAAAAGTGATGACTGTTTTTTACGCCACATTTTTTTACTGTTGGACATATAAAAAAAAAATCACCGGAATACGATAACTCTGAGCTGTTAAGGAAATCAACTTTAAAAATAGCGAAAACAATTATTTCCTGTTAGAGCTGCGGTAGTAATGTGATAATACTCGTAGATTACTAAAATGTTAGTAGTGTGGAGAGTTTGTGACTGACCGCAACGCACTAGGACTGGAGCATGGACTAGAAAACAGTTACCCCCCCCCCCCAAAAAAAAACCTGCTTTAAAAAAGATCTTTAACTTCTCCCCATCACATATTTATTCGAATTTTGAGTGTCCTTTAAAAATAAAAAAATGAAATAATAAATAACCCGTTTTAAACAATTTAAACTTTTCGCATTTTAAGTTAGTAAATAAATTCCAGTTAATTTTTTTAATTGTTTCACTGTTGAATCAAATATTGAATGGGAGTAAATGGTAATTTGTTTAATTGACCTTTGAAGTATTAATTAATTTGATTATTTTTATTATTTTTAAATTAGACGCCTCGCGGTAGCCGACCTGTTTAATAGGCTAGACCCGCAAAGCTAAGATGTATTGTTGGTTTAGTAGGTTCGATTCCCCCTGGTCTAGGCCTTGGATTTTATTTAATACGGTTAATTACGTGAACTTTAAAGTAAATTATGTTAGCTAATCGCCTCAGTCCACGACACCTAATTTGGTAGTTGGACGTAAAGCCTGCCTGAAAATATAGGCAATTATTTTACTTTAATATTTTTATATTAAATTAATTAATATAATATTTTTAAATCAATTAAAGATATTTTATAGTTTTATTACTTTATTTCATATCCACCATTTACTTTTAAATTTAGTTTCGATTTGATAGTAATCAAAAAATTATCTATTAAGTTTCTAACCGTTTCATTGTGAAAGTCCAAAATTGATCAGGGATACAAAAAATGTGTGTGGTATGGCGGATAAAATCAGTGACATTATCAGCGATATTTAATTTATTTATTTATTTGTATTTTAGTGAGATTTTTCTTAATATTTCATTTCAGATAAAATATCGTATCCAGAAAAAGGGGGGGAAAAAATCCCTCGAGAATATTTTTAAAATAATTTGGCCAATCATAATAATGAAAGAATATCTGAAAATAAGACGTTTGTTGGTACTTTTCGGAAGCTGGTATCGGTTGGTGGCTACGAACACATTTAAGAGTGGGTAGGTTTCAAAGTAAAGCCAAATTGGTTTGTTAGAGTTGGATAGAATTTTTAAGGTTATCTCATGGGTTACAAACAAAACCATCTGTGACCTCACATTCTCTTGTCTCCTCAGACACCCGCCTTGAAATAATAATAATATTTAGAACAGATAGAAGCAGAAAATTACAAAGTCTGTGTTTTAAAATTTAAAAAAAACATGCTACAAACCTGATTTTTTTATTCATTTTAAGTTCACAGTTTTTTTTGTGAAGGTCTAGCTCCAGTTGACCCAAATGATAATTATTTTGGTTTCTTTTTTGTTTTTTTCCAGAAAAAAAAAAGTAATTTTGGAAGTGCGTAATGAATTAATAAATGTCAACTCAATGTGAACATTAAAATGTAAATTAATTGTCAAAGTATAAAATCAATTAAAAATGCTGATATGGAAATAGCAAAAGAGTTTAATTAAATCGATAGGTTAGCAGTTTAGAATTCCTCTTTTTATAATTATTTTTTAAGGTCACAACCAATCTTTGGGAATTAGTAACCCAGAAAGAACTGTTATTAACCATAAAAGTTTCTTGCCAATGGAATCATTTCAACTATATTCTGTTTGTATACTTTTTATTTTGTAGCTCAGACTAGGTTTTCGTCGTATAATAATATTAAAGGTTCTTAAAATCCAAATTCAATAATTAAAGTCGACTGAAATGGGATACTGAATTACAAAACAGGTTCTGTTAATATATGTATAAATATATACAAATATATAATCTTGAATAAATTTCCAAACAGTTATTAGTAGATAGATGGTGAAAGTTGATGCAAAAAAAACAGACAAAGATTGGAGATCTAAGCGCAGACTCCAGGACCATGCACCTGAACCGTGCAACAGTGTTGTGATTACCATGACTGTAGTAACACTGAGTTTTCTTCGTAGGCTTCTCCTGATCGTTAACTCGGCTAAATCTTCTAGTAAATTGATGGGGCTCTGTAATTGTTCTATGTTGTGCCCAATTGATCATTATTTTGGAACTAACTTGTAAAAATTTATGTAATGTGTCTAGTTTTTTTTAAGATATACAATATTTTTTAATGAGACCAACTACCAAATTAGGTGTCTTTGACGGAGGCAACTAGCAAACATACTTTACTAGAAAGTTCTCAATTAATCATTAAATAAAATCCAAAACCTAGACAATGGGAATCGAAACCACTAAACCAACAATACATCTTAAGCTTTGCGGGTCTAGTCTCTTAACCATTCGACTATCGTGGTGCCTAGGATCTAACTAGTAAATCCCTTTTAATACCAATATTTTGCCTTTCTTGTTTCACTAGAGATCCGGAATCCGTACCCAGCCCAAAATATCTCCAGCCTGTGGCCAGTTCAACTGTGCTGCTTGCTGATCAATCAGCACTGATTCTAAAGTTTCTTAAGTTTTTTCTACACCTGATTACCACTATCGTGTATAAGGTCTTCAATATATAGACGGGTAACAGGAGACAACCTGGTTCAAGATTCACTTTCACAGACTCCATTTTTAATTTTATGATTACAAACTGTGATACAAGTTCCTAGTTATAATCCAACTGATGACGAGTGGAATATTCTTCATCTCATTTCCAAAGTGTCCTTCGTTTGACCATATCGAACGTTTTCTTTTAGTCAATAAAAAACTATTAAGTTAATAATAATGAAGTATTCGTTGAAATTCCGGGATTGAAGAAATTAAATAAATTAGAATCTGATAATTATTTGTATGGTCTCATCGTTTTTTTTGTTTTTTTTCTTATTATCAGAAAAAAGAAACCGGATGTCCAGAATAGGCAACATCATGTTTTAATAATAAACAATAAATTATAAATAACAATCGCATTGAATTAATAATAACCTCTCTGGGGGCCATAATATAGTTAATTTATATAATTTATTCTTTATTCTTGCGTTGAATAACGAAAAGTTAGTGATTGCGCTATGAATATAAAAACTAGAAGTGATCTTACAACCTTGGGCAGAGATAGTTGGTAAATATTTTCTTTTATTTTGCCACTTATAGCGGCCATTAAATCTACAAATTATCACAAACTGGCCGCCAATTTCTGTTGCTGGAAAAACAAAAAAAAAGGGTAAAATTGAATAATGAAGGGATTCATACTCGCGCATGCGCTCTCTAAAAAATAAACATTTTTTTTTCACAAATATATATATATATAACTATATATAAAACAATGCATCCTTTTGTTTTATAGATAAACATCTGGGGAAACACAAGGACAAAATTGCAACAATTATCCGATACGATAAGGTTATAGCATGATGGATAACGCCTTTTTGCTCTATTGCTCAAACTAGATAAAAGCTTTTCGTGGAAAGAGGAGGGGGATGTAACCGCAATGGTAATAGGAAAGTTGGGATAAAATGAAATGGAAAGTAGAGGAATTCTATTGCTGAGGCTTTGGCTGGCCAAGATGAAGCTTGAAGCTTTCAGCGATGTTAGTAACGGACAGCGCTGATTAGATGACTTTCTCCCTCAAAAGGCCGAGCAATGGCCGAATAGAGACAAAAAGTAGATTAGTCTCTCTGCCTTTCTACAGAATAAACCATTCTTTTACATAACTTGAACAAATATGAACCCACAGGGGTTCTACCAAATGTTCCAATATGTTAAAGGCAAAACTCCTTCAATGCACAAGTCAATGCTCCAATGGGAGGAGGATTCTGTAAGGACACCTTCTAAAGACCTCCATATTCCTTGTCTATCCTTTATAACCACAACCCGCTACAAGATATTCCACAATTGCTCTTTTGCACATCAAAATCCTTTAGTCAATCGCCTCTCTTATGGAACAATTCCCGATTAAGTCTCCCGTGGAAATGCTACCCACTGTTGGCTAGCTATTCCCTCCCTATTGATTATTAATTTTTTTTTAATTAAAAGGAAAAAACAAAATGACCATTTCATTTCAAACAGCAAAATTTGCTGAACGTTTCTCTTACTTTCGCTAAACGTAGTCTTTCCATAACTAGTTGATGTGGTGGTCCTATCATAAACTAGTGTCAAGATCTGTGAAAACTAAAAGATGTCTACAGTTCTAAATTCTACCCATCAAAATGGCAGCTCTAAGAACAACGCGAAAGTTGGGTTTCTATTTTACAATCAAGTCTATATTCCCTAGAAATACTGTGCTCTACTTTCACGACTTCTTGTATAAAAGTAACATTCTTAAATATAAAATGTATCTTACTGTATCTTACAAAGACCTTCTTGGGAATGTAGCCTACTGGCGCAATACATTTCTGCTTTGCGAACCAAATCTATAAATCTCACTTTGACTTTTTTGGGGGGAACTTTAAAATTCTTCAACAGTGTATCTTGGCTTTAAATATTGTTTTTTTTAAAAATTTAATTTTTTAATTACTCTCACGAAATCAGGATATAACGTAATACTTTTTGTATAATATTATTTTTTAATTATTATTGTATAGAAGGTTAATAAGATTTTTTCCAGATAAAATTGCATTACTTTGTATAATAAATGCCGCCGAACAGTAACTTGTTCTGAAAAAAATTCTGCGATAATCACCTAATTTTGATTACTAAAAGATGATCGCCCGACTGTCAGCAACCAGCTCAAGATGAAGGTACTCACGAAGTTCATCCCATCGCATCACTTTGTAGTTGACTTTATACCTGCAATAGTAATTATTAAAATACTGTTCAGTACTGTTTCCATGTCTCTCAATGAAGTCATAATGTAATCAGATGTTAGGTAACTTGACATTTCTGGAAGTGTATTGCATTACCGCTAGCCACTTTAGTATTTGATAATTTGTACATAATATTGTCATTAAATTTTTGAAAGTAAATAAAATTTGTTTAGATTATTTAGAGTATTTTATTAAACAAAAATATAAGATCGCCTTCTATAATTGTTAGTTGGAAGATTAACAAGGGAAAACGTAAATTCTATGTATCAAGGGTTTAGTTTACATTGATAATTTCCCGTATACGGTTGGATTATTGGGAAGGCCCCTAAGGAAATAATTGGCGAAGTATTTCAGGGTAAGACCAAGTTAAAGGCACTGTTAAACGGTTGATGTGAACATCTATGGAGATGCCAACGATTTATAATTTATCTCCGAAAATAGATCATTAGACGCTTTAGATTTTTTTTTTTTTTTATATAACTTCCTAGAGGGGTTAAAAATTTGGTGGTAATTAGAGAGAAAAACGATCAGTTGGCGATTTTTTGAGAAACAGGTAGTGGTTTTTGGGTTTTATTTGGTTAGAGATGGGCTGTTTGAATATCTGAGGACATAGCTCTTCCAAGATAAGTGTTATCAAGTACAACTTGCAAGACAGAAAAACAAATCTTGATCGAGTGATGATCTAAGAAGATAAGGGAGGGTTTTCAACAAAGTTGTGGAACCTAGATCAATATGGCCTTTTTCTAAAAAATATTTAATCTAACCACATTATGATCAGCCCAAATCTTGTTGCGATTTAGGTGAATGATATTGATAATGGTGATAATTAGATGGGAAATAGCTGCTCTATCTTTTCAGTCGATGAAAATTCAAATAAAATCAGCGCTGCTAAAAATAGATCTTCTATTGATTCAAATTACAAGCAACTGTCAGGGATCCCAATATCTAAAATTTCGCTCTATGTCACTCTTTTTCAGTTGAATCAATGCGACACATTGTGCGCCCCCTACAGTTCAATTAAAACCATCTTCGTTAAATATTTATTCCATAACCTTGAAAATAATCCATTTCTTCCAGTCCAGTTATTCATGAAACTCCATCATTTCACCATTATCTAGCATCTTTTATCCTTTCAGAACCCTATTTATAAACTTCAATCGGCTAATGATCGAATTCTTTGGGCCACTGTTTACTTTACGCAGGACTCTCTTCCTCAGGACAAATAATTCCTAATGAATGTAAGAAAATAAATATACTGAGAAAAGTTCATGTTTTTCTCTTAAAACTGTGTTTAATCATGATCATTATATCTTTATAATGTTTCAAGTTTCAATAATTACGCTTTTCAGCTTACATAATTATTATTTCAGCTTATTAAATAATTTTAAACATTTTGTCAATTAATAAAAGATGTATCTTTTTGTTACAGGTAAGAAACATGCTGCATACTACTCTGTAAGGTATTTATAGTTATTATCCAATAATATCGTTATTGTTTTCTTTCCCTTTGATCATGTTAGATTAGATAGATTAGAATATAAATTTTTTCATCTTCAGCAACTATTTCAACTTCTTTAACGGAATATCCTTTCTTATTTTCAATTTCCTTTAATTTGAAGCAAATTTGTGCTTTGAAACTATGATAATACTAGTAAGGAAACAGTCGTGTATGTTTTGTATGTAAGTTCGTGTTTAATTTAGTAATTCCTGCAATGAATGTTATCCGGAGATGCCTTAGTTCTGTCTAAAACTGTTCTTAGCTATCGAAATTAGTATTCTCTTTCCCGTGTAGTTAATTATTTAGAATTTTAAAAATAGATTATCAAACTGTTTACTAATTTGCATATCCGCTATTCACTAGATAGAAAAGAAGAATAAATGGGTCAGAAGAAGAAAAAAAGATTATAGAAATCTCTAGACTTACGTTGTTCACTTTTTAGTGTGACCCTCTGAACTTGCAGACATGTTTGATTGGATATAGTGGAATTGGCCATCTATTACTGCCGCGGATAATCCTCTAATATTATCTCCATCTTTTTCTATCTTTCAATACGATTGCGTCTCTTTCAGCATAACAACCATCAAAATTGATTATTAAACTTTTTACTCAGTATTATGATTTATGAGCATTATTGAGGTGGTCACTTTCAAAATGATTTTTGATTATCTTCTATTTTCTGATTATTTCTAGTTAATGTAAACAACCAGTGTACATTAAGGTCATCCTCTGTTAAACTGCGGTACTCCTTCAGAATTACCTCTTTCCTAGTCTGGGAATGCAGAAAGGCCCTGGAACTACTGGCTCGGCACAATAAAGTTCGGTTGGAATGGGTGCCGGGTCATGTGGGGATTAAGGGGAATGATCAACTGGCCAGGAATTGAGCTAACACTCCTTTCTTTGGCCCGGAGCCTGTCCTGGGGATCACCACAGGTGCAGTTCGTGAGGCTCTCAGAGACTGGATCTGGAGAGAACACGAAAAGTACTGGGTGATGCTTCCTTGGATCAAACACAGCAAGAGAGTTATGCCCTTGCTGTGTAAACAAAGAACCAAAGAGACTCTGGGCTTGGGCAGAAATCAGATTACTCTGATTACAGGCCCTACTCACAGGGCACGGCAGGTTCAGGAAGCACCTGCACAAGATAGGGCTTATTAGCTCGGAACTGTTGTGCAGACTGTGCTAGGAAGAGGAAGAAACGGCCTCTCACCTGTTATTCGATTGCGTTGAAATCGAGAGATTGCGCTACGACATCTTTGGTTCTTTGAGACCAAAGGAGATTATAGTGCAGAAGGAACTGGTAGGGAAAGCCCTCAACCTTCTTAGAAGGGGAGGTTTTACCTACTAGACTTAGAGGGAAGGCACAATAAGCCTCTTGTGGCTGCGGAGCCGTGGGGTATAGGTCCCGTCCCGCCAGTTAATATCTGAAACTGCGGTAATTTCACATTCTTAGTAAATTCCCTGGAATTCGGACCTAGTAATGTAAACCTGGCCCTTTTAATTAAACCGTTTAGATCTTAGTTCCTGTAATTCTTACCAATTGTCTCTATGAAAAGGCTGAGCCTCAGTTCGCGGACAGATCGTTCTTCGTGGCTCTTAAATCATCTTAGTCTTGATCTTTACATTCTGTGCGACTCTCAAGTCCTTCTGTGTTAGGATAACAACCACTGCAGACTGCATCACACACACGCCATCTAGTTTAGCTGGTTTTTGTTTTGTCTTGCCATTTTCTTTTCTTGCACGTCCAAATTCTTCTATAGATTTCGCTTTCCTACCGCGGCGTATTCTCAAAGTGGTCGCTTTTATAGTTCTATAGAGGAAGAATAAAGAGAGCTAGGTGAGGATAGCAATGGATTAGGTTATGTTTAATATAAGAGGAAGTGTAACGCGAATCTTCAGAATGATAAAATTCAGATAAAAAGTCCTTAAAGAAAATTTGGAAGGATAGATTGCATGTAGAATACTCAATGGGATGATTAGTCAGTTCAGCAGCGAATATAAAGAGCTACTTAGATTAGATGGCAGCTGGGAGAGACTCCTGACTCCCAAGCTCTGCACCAAAAGACTTATCTGCTTGACCGATGATCATCGAAAACTCTTTGCAGTCTTGAACTTGTGCCCTGTAGCACACTCCTGGGTGCATGCCTGTGCCATCTTGACCAGTTCTAATTAGTTTCCCTAAGACCTGCAGCTTCATCAAATAATTTAATTAACTTTTTCATGAGATCCGACCGTATAATTTATTTCTTTATGTGAAATTGTCTTCCTCGCAGATTATAAACAATAAAAATGGATAATACGACTTCTTGCTTTTTTAGTCATCACTGATCTTAAGACATAAGTTTGGTTTTAAAGGCAATAAAGACATCTTCCATTCCTTCGAATAGCCAAGTGCTATAAAACTTTTAAATTTAAAGGAACTTTTTATGGGCAGAATTCCAGTTTTTTCTTCTAAACTACCAACTGAAAGAAACGAACAAAAATAGAACTCTGAAATGAAATAAACTCCCGTACAGTATACCCAGTAATATCATTTTGTGGACCTGAAATCCATGGACATCTCAAAGTCCATGCAAGTTTGCTGGTACAGCATTCCCTTCAAATAAAAAAATTGCATAAGCCTTCATGATATATCTGAAAAATCACTTTATAAAGTCGATTTTCATGATTTATTCCACATCCTCAACATGTTTGTGATCTCTTGAAAGGACATCGGTGAAAGTTGAGATGTAAAGAATCGTGTGTATCATGGAAATTGCATAATTTCAATTGCATTCCCAGTTACATTCCTAAGGAACGTATAACCGTGGAAAAGCACTATTTAACCGTAACCTAATAAAACAAAAAACAGAACAAAAATTATTTAACCTCATTCGTTTTTAAGAAGAAGTTATCAGTCAAATCAGGGAAGAAGGAATGTTACTGGTTAGCATATTATGACCAGAATCTAGGACAGCATCAACCAGTCATTTGACCACCACAAGTATCGGTTAAAGAACATAATTTGTATTTATACCATTTCTAAATACGCCCAGAAAATAATGTCCGTACGAAATTAAATGCCACTGTACATTAAAAAATTAAAAACAACAAAAAAATGGACGTGAAAGGTTCAATTAACTTTTTCTTAATGAAAATATTAAAAATTCCTGTTGAAAAATTAGGAATAAACTGACCCTTTGGATTCCAACTCTCTTATGGGTAATATCGCCCACTAGAAAGGAGAATTGAAAACTCTGGACCCATTGAAGTAAACCCATTGAAGAGGAATCATGGCATTAAGTCATAGAGTATTATGTCTATTATTACGTAGGGTACATACTCGTAATTATTTATATTTAGTAATAACCAAAATATCCGCGAAAAGACCTTAGGGCAATATATTGATGAAAACTGACTTACAAAGAGTTTAGCACAGAAAAAGAAGTGCCCTTTTAGAAGAAGTCACTATTTGCACGGCCTATACATAGGTAGGAGCCACGGTTGCCAAGCAATTAGATGCGCGTGGCCCTCAAAGTAATATGTATTGTGGTACTTGGCTCAATTCTCGGTCTAGGCCTTGGATCTTATTTAATGGTTGATAGAAGGAGTTTATGGTAAAGAAAGTTTGCTAGTCGTCTCCGTCCGCTGTACCTAACCATTAGTTGGGCGTAATACCCGCCTGAAAAAATTAGGCATTACTTTTTAATATATTATTTATTTAGGTATTTATAATATGTGTATTTAAGGACAAATAAGTAGATAAGGAAACGATGGAATCTGTTAGACGTGAGTAGCAGGTGGAAAGAAACACTCTCCGTGTTACCCAATTTGCTGGTCAGTCCCGAAGGAGATCTCAGGGCCAAGTGCGTTTCAGTCGGTGTAGTAGATTGCCAGAAATGCTAGGAGAGGCGCGAGAAGATTAGGGCAATGAAGAAGTGTAGTATTGTATCCCTGAAAAGTTATGACCCGATTTCTTCGGACTTCTGTGGATATTTGGAGATGAAAGCCGTAGGTTTTTATCTTGGAATCGACTTGTGTTGCTGATTTTCGTTTATTCTTTCTTGGAGATGCGATTGGGCTAAGAAGGGCTTTGGATAACGTAGGGCTTTTATACTTCTTTTAGTTTTCATTCAACTATCGTTTGATACATATGTTCAGAAAAGTGACCAGAGAGGGTTTTGCTTCTGCTGAAGGTTTAACTATGACGTAGATTCCACCTTTTGTTTTCTTAATATATTCTCAAAGATCTCTTTAATTAAAAGCCTTACTCTATTTCCTGACTTCTAACGTGGAATATTTTAATTTAATTGCAGGTTCCTTCATTCGCCATTTTAATTTATCTGAAAAGTTATTATTTTTGCTCCAGCCATGCTTTTATGAATAAAAATTATAATATTTTGAGTGGTTTCTATACGCTCTAATTCGCACATAAGTAAGTGCAACGCTCTTGTATATTTTTTATACAACTGATTTCTGTTTTCTGAAAGAAACTTTTCTGTAAAGGATTGTGCTCTCCTAAATTCATTAAACTTACTCTAATAATCTTCTCAAGATATTTCATTAATTACTTTTAAAGTTTCGAAAACTGGATTTGAAATCTTGACAATAGTAGTAGTAGATAGTCCTAGAAATGGCGCATTTAGTGTTTCTACTTCTACGCTGCTGCCATTCATTCATATTTTGTGTGCATTGGATTCCAGAAAAGTTGCCAATTTCATACAATTGGATATATATAGTTAATACATTATAAAGGTTTTTCCTTAAACAGGAAAACTACTCATTTTCAGTAACTTTTTTCTTGAAATCTATTTAATCTATGTTGCAAAAGACAGTTCCTCATCTTGCGGTGACCCCAAACCAAAAAATAATTTTGGTGGCTACTTCAAAACTGTAATTTTGCTACAGTTACGATTCGGAATGTAAATTAATGCATATCAATTATGTATTCTCATTGCTACAAATCAAACATAATTTAAACATAGTGATTAATCACAAAAACAATATTCAATTATATATTGGGAAATATTTATTACTAATTCCAATAAATAACATTTCTCCATGGCATAGCATGGGTTTAAATCTAACAGTAATATAACAGTAAACAAGAGTGCAATATTTTGCAACAGTGAGATGGTTGTGGTTGCTTCTTGCTTACCAATTCAGAAATTCTTGGGCCAGTCTTTACAAGGGCACAGCGAAGATCATTTTCCACAACAAGTCTACTTCGGTATTTAGACTTGATTACCAGCAAGCTGTAAAACTCTTTTTCGCAAAGATATTTATTTTCCAATGGCTTTAGGCGACCCCTATGTTTTGGTCGTTCGACCCCCGTCGGGGTTGCGACCCACAGGTTGAGAACCGCTGCTGTAAATGAAATAGCTTTTTTTGTTTGAGTTAAATCGCCACGGTAGCTGACGGTTATAGGCTAAGCCCGCAAAGCTAAGATGTATTGTTGGTTTAGTAGGTTCGATGCCCGGATCTAGGTCTTGTATTATATTTAACATTATTTAATTTGAGAAATTTATAGTAAAGGATGTGGACTTATACAAGTCCTTCTGCAAAAAAGTATTTGAAATACATTTTTACTTACTTCATTTTGTGTTATTAGCTATGTTTGGAAACTTTTTCTTTTTAATTTACCTCCCACTTTCTCTTTCTCATTGTGTGAGAAAATCAGTGAAGCGAAAGTGCCACTTTATTTAATAACTTCTCTGTTCTCTACCCACACTTTTTTTTGGGGGGGGGGGCAAAATTCTTAAATTTTAAGATAATTATTCTAAAAGAATACCATGAGAGCTGTTCTCGCCAGGATGATTAGTTTCAGGCACTTCAACTTGGGTACACCCCCACTAACGAGAATGAGTATAGTTTAGTAAAAGCTCCCAGTTTAAAGAAAGTTTGCAAAATTATTCTAAATGTTTAAAACTTCAACTTCAACTTCAGCGCAGCAAAGATATTATTTTAGTTATCTCTTTGTTACTGCTTTTTTTCACCCGCCATGTAAAAATATATTAAGGAAAATTAATATCAAAATTCCAGTTCTAATATTCTTCGAACTAGTATATAATTGAAGCGTCCTTCCTGCTACATAGCAGCTCTACTGGGGCACTATTCTCATCTGATGAGCAGCAGTAAGCTTTTGTTCTTAGAGCGAGCATACGTGCAGCGTAAAACATTTTTGTATTAACGCTCATAATCGTATTAAAATCTTTTACCAGCGTATGTACATGCACTTTTTTTTTTTTTTTTTTTAATTTAATCCTTCATAGAATTCATCCATATGAAATATTCTAGTTTATCGGCCCTTTTTATGATTTATAAATTAAATAAATAATTCGATTTAAATCTCTATGTGCGTAACAGAGGATAAAGTCCGTCTGTCGCAAATATCGATACAGTTAGCCGTGTATAAAGGGCCGTCTACTTCCATCCCTTAACGCCTATTGTATACCTTCACCTCTCTTCCTTTTCTACTTTCCTGGTAAGGAAAATATTGCGGATCAGGGAAAATTTTATTTATTGAATTTTCATCAGAAAATTCATGTTATATGATCCTCTCTAGACAATCTGCAGGTTTCCTAATTAGTATTTAAAGATATTTATTTATTAAAAATATTATTTAATACTCAAAATGTTTGCAAAAACTCCAAAAACTTTTTCAATCAATAAATTTAAAATAATATAACCTCTAAAATTAACGTTAACCAATTTCTGCTAGCTATTTAAGTATAATATTAATTAAAAAAATTAACTAAAAACGTAAACGGGTGGTAGCACTTGTTTAAAATTGTTTTCCAGCTCTGGTTTCCATCTTTAATAAATAAATCATAACCAGGAATTCTAAATTAAATGAACAATAGAGAGAGAGAGCCAATTTAATATTCAAATTCCATAATAAATTACTTATCGCTTCTCATTTTTAGTATTAAATAATTTTAAATCAGATTTACATCATTTCATGATACTAATAATACTTTTCTTTTAATGAAAATTCACTTCGAAAGTGCTACGTTTTTTATTAGTAGGTTTTTTAGGGGCTGATTTTTTTTTCGCTTAAATCATCCAAAAAATGATTCTGCATCATCCTCTTATTTTAGGAAGGAGTAAAAAGGCCCGTTAAAAATTTAACACAGATTGCAAAAATACTGCTCATTCAATAATGGAATTGTTTTTTCTACTCGAGCCTAGGATGCTTAGGAAAAGATCGCTCGGGACACGGAAATAATATTTTTTCAATTTACAATCATAAAAAAATGATTAAGATCGGTGGCCCCCCCAACGCTGTGTACTCCTGTTGTTAGAATAATCTTTGTAAATAAAAATAATTAGAAACTAATTTGACCAATTAAGCGTGTTTGACGTGTATTCACGTCAAACCAAATCTCTATTACGGTGCGTTCGACGTGTATACTCGTTGTGAAAACTATAATTTTTTTTTTTTTTTTTTTTGGCGCATCAACAGCTGAGGTCATTAGCGCCCGGAGCTTTTTCCAGTGCACTGCCGGCCTCCGGACAGTGTTCTCTCATTACAGACAACACTGTCCATCACCGGACAGTGAGCTGTAAGAAGCTCCTAGGAAGAGAAAATCTAAGGGTCAGCTGCTGGATTCGAACCCGGGACCTCCGCGTGGGAGTCCAGTATGCTAACCTCATAGCTAATCCCTTCCCTATAACTATAAAATTGCCATTAACTATAAAAACTTGAAATTTTAATAAAATACTATAAGAATACTATTTGGCGGGATGTTTCCTTTATCTTACCAATAGAACTGCCAATTATTTTATACGGAGGGGATGGAGGGAGTCAGTCAAATGATAAGTGGTTGGTACATGTTTGGTCTCTGCATTAGAGATTGGGAATTACGCACACAAATAGAAGCTCTCAACCCTTGTGCAATGCCGTTTTTACCTTAGATAGTAAGAGGTTCAGGACCTCAGTACGAGCATGATTTCATTTTGCACAGAATTCAAAGCTCTTTTCTTCCTTGTAAAAAGCTCTTGCGTCCCTAGTTAACTCTGGTAATCTCAAGCACCAGAGATTGCAGAAAAAGTGCTTGCAGTACTCTATTACGACGTTGTAAACTTTTGGTTGTTTTGTCCTGCGTTCGACTGTGTATACCACACGTCATTGTCTGATTTTAATTCCGCACACTGTGGAGGGTTTTTTAAAATTAAATTTCACGTTTAACTGGTTAATAAAAATAATATTGAAGCCGTTTTGAATATGTATTTACATTTTGTGTTATTTCCGTTCAAAATTCATTCAATTGAAATTGTTTATATAGTTTTTTAGATCTTAAAAAAAAGGAGGCAAAAGTTGCAAAATGAATTTAAGTAGATCTAATTAAAAATGTCAAACCAGATGGTTTCTTTTCATATGGGGAAAACCTGATTGAACCTGTTGCTGTAATGTTTAAAGCAATCTGTTTAAAATGCTGATTTTGTTCTTAGACAATTTTTTTTAGTTGCTTAATCATAAATTACACTAATAAATAAATGGGGGAAAAAAATCGCTATACCAGCTGGGATTCCCCTCAATATAAGGGGGAATTACCTACGTAACGTGATCTCTTGTCCTCGGCAACCGTTTTTACTACTACTAATACTACTACTAGAATCACTAGAATGTTGAATTACCGGACTGTTCAACTCTTATATGCGTGTTTGGATTACATGATTGGTTACTACATCATGTATCTATCATAGACCTCATGTAGTGTATTTAGTTTTTTATTATTCATTCAATATTTATTTGTTGTAGAATTATTATTGAATAATGAAACTAATACTACTTAAGAGGAATTATTTGAGATTACTTTTGCTTGCACAAGTGAAGGAAATGTTCTTATAAGTCACTGAGCTCATTAATGGCCACACGAGAGTATCGATAATTAAAAAAATTAAGAAACAATTTTATGTTTTAAGTGTAGTTATTTTAGGAGGAGAATTTCCCAAATAATATTTACCAAAATCGCTTGAAATTGATTGCTGTCTCATGATCAATACGTTACGCAATTTTTCCCTTTTGCAAGAAGAGAATCACTTCAATTCAATAATTAAAAAAGACAATTACTCTACATTAAAAATGGTTTATTGAATCAATGCAATTTCTACGTAATCCCCACCAACTTCTATGCACTTGTCCCATTTCCTTTCGAGTATTCTTATCTTCTTAGCGATAAACTCTTTATTCTGATCTCAAAGCAGGTTTTTTTTTGTTTTTTTTTACTTTTTATTTTACTACTTTGTTGCTTTTAAACTTTGATGTCATGCAAAGTTTGTGTCATTGGGGCCAAAACTGTTATACTTATATTTAAAATTCGAAGGCGGCAAGTTCAGAGCAGTAAGGAGGATTGAACTACCTCATTTTGCCAACAGTTTCCAGCGTCGTCAGTTGTGCCGTGAGTGGTTGAGTGAATTGTCTTGAAGAAGAAGCCCGTCCTTTACCTCTACCACACATCAAAAGCGGGCTTAACTTTGCTCTCAATCATGGGCTGTTGTTTTAGTTGCATTGCTCTTGCAGAAAATCGAACCATGGGCACTTCTTCCAGGAGCGGTGCTCATCGAACTAACCACAAAAGTTTCAGTTTCCTGCATTAAGCGTCGTCTTCACTGAATTTGTTTATCTCTTTATTAATTAAATGACCCTTGTAAATAGTTAGATTTGCTAGAAGCCTAATAAACTGTGATCTAAAACTGTGTTGCATTTGCACAGTATTGAGCCTAATTTGAGCAGTTTTTTTTGTGCATGTTTAGATGAGCTAGAGTTGGCCTGTGATACCGCTAAACAAAATGGTCGTATAAATTAAAACTATGCATAACTTTTGATACAATTCAATGTAATTATTATTATTAGTGCGAGAGGCCAGTTGGGACAACTACTTCTTCCCTGTGGTAGTTGATCCATTTCCAAATAATATTTACCAAAATCGCTTGAAATTGATTGCTGTCTCATGATCAACACGTTACGCAATTTTTCCCTTTTGCAAGAAGAGAATCACTTCAATTCAATAATTAAAAAAGACAATTACTCTACATTAAAAATGGTTTATTGAATCAATGCAATTTCTACGTAATGTAAGGTTTAGTTGCAGTTGTAATACAATAAAGTTTATTGTAGTACTAACCTTGACAAAAGACTTGACAAAAACACACCTGTTCTATATGACATGTTCTTGCGCAATTCAGGAAAATAAGTCGAATCAATTAACATTAATTATTTAATAAAATTTATCCAGCTCATTGTCTAATTAGAACTGAATTTGAATGCCTCATTCAATTACTAATAATAATAAAAAAATATTTACATTAAAACAAATTTTACAATGAACTGTCATAAAAAAAGAAATTAAAATAATATCAATTTTTTAAAATTATGACGCACATCCTCTCTTTATGTCATATATTTATAATTATCAATGGGACTAGTCAGTCAAGTTGCAGGTGTCCTTGTAGGTTAGTTAATGATGTGAACTGATACTGAACTCTGAATGTAACCACAACCTGGCTAATTATTATTTCATTGTCCTAAAATATTTTATTCAATTCTAATAAAAACAAATTTCGGATACCAATTAAATAAATTATTTTCAAAAAAGTTACTTCTAAATGTACTCTATATTTCGTATTTAAAATATTAAATTAGATTAAAGATTTAAATTAATTTATTGTATTAAAAATTTTAATATTTTATTATCAGTACTGATTATTATTAGTTTTTTACACATTTTATAACAATCGCATATTTTAACACATTTTTCAATCGATTTGTCCTCGACCTCGAAAATAATTTTTAGATAATCGTTTTAAATAGTCTGTTAGGTACTAAATGGTTCGGTGATTAATTTTTTTTTATTTTTATTAACATTGAAAAGCCATCAAGTAGTTTTCCTTTTATCTTATTTTGCATAATTTTTTTTGACTTCTCCCACCCCATTTGAGAGCCGGTTTTATTTAATAGATTTTTAAGTTCAATGAATGCTGAGCAGTTACGGAAATTCGCTTATTTTTGTAGCTTGTCTAAATAATAGTATCGATAATTGTTATACCAGTTTCTTAACTTGGGTGCGAGATGATACTCCAACTTACTGGTTTAATCTAATTTCTAATTTGAGCGTCTTTTTTCTGGAAGACGTTGCAATCACGACAGTATCCACAGTCCGGCAATTTGTCCGCGGTTTTAGAACTCTGATATTCGTTTCCCATAGAAATAGCTGCTATATTTACATTTATTTAATTCTCAACAGTCTTAATTTTACTACAATAGATATTGTATTCTTCTTCAATAAATGTTAAGGTAGTTTTTATTTTAGAATGTATTTTAGAATGTATTTTAGAATGTATTTTAGAATGTATTTTAGAATGTATTTAATTGTGTATTGTGAAATTTTTATAGTATTGTTTTTTAGTGTGTATTGGGGGGTGGCCCCACGGAAATCTATTCCCGCACACATTATCCATAAATATACTTTCTTCTTGCTTTATTATTTTCATTTACAATTATTCTAATTATTCTTTAAGTATATTAATCGCATAATAAAAATTGATTTTGTGCGTCAAGGATTTTAGAGATTAATGTAGTATATAATTGATTTGAAAATAGTACATCTAAATTAAATTCTAAATTACTTCCCAACTAATTAGAAGTTATTTCTCTTAGGTTACGGATGAAATTAAAGCATACTCTAATAACTCTCAACACATGTCAGTAATATCCTTCGCTAAACACAATATATCGTAATAAACTTGTTCACTTTTGAGAGTCACCATGTGAATTTAGTTAAACGTCAAAACAGATCTAAAAATAATGTTAGTTACCACCTCATTTAAATTTCACTTTTTTTTTTCGTGGTTTTCTGTAACCATCCAGGGATTACAGGAATCGGTAGATTGGGATGATCTCCCTCTAAAAGTTGAATCTCCAAGAGAGGGTGTATAGTCCTCCATCCAGTGTGATTTGCAAAAGCTTTTTTAGGTAGATCGAATATCCTTTCAAGTCTAGCTATTCAAAGGGAATGGCCATATTACCTCGGAGACTCAGTGTTTTGTACTCTAATCATCATCTTTTTATACTATCCATTGTTTGACACCAGATGCCTTCAATTTGGCTAAGAATACGTTAGGAATTGTGGGAAACATCAGTTTTAAGCATTCTATCGCCTTGTACTGCCTTTCTTTCCCAGATTTTGGAAGGGTAAAGCCCTTTAATTATCTCTCAGCCAAATAAAAAAAAGTATGAGATTGAAGGTAAAGTTAATTCCAGTTCTCATAGCGTCATTGTTGTCCTAGGGGCTACCCGAAGAAGTAGAAATAGGATTTCGCACCTTGCCCAAAAGTTTGATATAATAATAATAATAATAATACTTTATTAAACACGTAGGAAAGTACAAGAATATAAGAAAAAGTACCATACGGCATGGAGGATCCGTCTGCCGGAAAGAGTTTGATATAATTATTGCTATAATTAACTTCTTATATTAAGAGACCTGCTGCAATTCCGAGACTGCAGAAAACCTCCAAATTTCAGACAGTCCAAGTTTCCCAAAAGTTTGTTTCTTTCAGTTTTTCACAATTTACTCGAAAAACAGAGTTGAACTTATTAAAATAGTGTTCTAAACTAAACACTTAATGTAATAATAGGTAACCAGTTTGGTTTCGTAAAAAGTTGTGGGCAGTTTCATGTTTTCCTCTAATGTCCTTTTTTAGTCAATTCTACGGATATGCTACCTGTATTTCATTGTTTCACATACAATTTTAAGTACTGGTGTAAAAGATACGAGTGATTGCACGTGAAGTAATTGGCTAAATAAGTAACATTCAGAACACATAAACTGATCTCAACCGGCCATTTAATATTTCAAGGCTGACAACAATTGTTTCACTTAAGAAGAGTTTAATTGTTGGTAGTGATTAGTGTCTTTTTGGATTTAAACCTTTTACATAATATTAAATTTCTTTTGCGGCTAAAAGATGTTCGGGCCAGTTGAATAATTTCTTATATCTAGTCTACAATCCCACCAATTTTTGTATTTGAAAATTACTTTATTGCAAAATATCTAGATAATAGCCAGCCAAATATTCGAAAGTAAGTCGGTGTTAGAGAATCCGGTCAAGGAATGTTAATGTATGTAGTAGCTGCCCAAAATGGAAACCTTGCCAATATTATGAACGAAGTTTTTTTTTTGTAATTTAAATAATTTTTTTTTTAGTTGGAGAAATAAAAAATAAGGTCCTTGAGCTGGAAGGTCAACTAAATTTTCTAAGAATATTTTCTTCTGTGAAGCTCTTCCTTTAATGATAGATTCTGCTTTTAAACTTCATAAATATTTAAACTTAAATCGCATATTGTATTATAATTTTTCACTTTTTTTCACTCAGTGTTATTTCTCGTGAATTTCATTTTAAACAAATTTAAATATTTATGGTTATACATACTATGTAAAAGATAAATCTCCAGAACTTTCTAGGCATTTCACAAAGTTAGGTAGTCAAATTTACAAATTATCCAAACTAGAGGACAACCTCTTGACTGGAGATCTGGTTTATTGTCCATTACACACAGAATATTTTGTAAAATCACTCTTTCGGACACAGAGGACCACAAAGTGGATATTTCCACCATTTCTTCTTATAGAGGGTCATGTCCCGTTACCTTTGATTTTGTCCGTCGTAGCGTGCATGATAATTGAATCTCAAACCGGTTTTCGGTCTTACATTTCAGTGGTAGATTAATGAGCCTAGTGAAGAGATGAATATTCATCAATATTTAATTTAACTATTATTCCCCAGTATTGTTCTCAGTTACAGGTTTTCTTGCAGGATAAAATTTGTTTGATCTTTGCAAACAAAAGCGGTAAGTGGACTGTATAAAATAGGGTGTAGTTCTTAATGTGGACAATCAAAATGAAATTATACAAATAAAATGAAATAATAAAGCTTACCTTCAAGATGTGGACACTGGCGTGACAAAGCTCTAAGGAAATGGAAACCCCAAAGGGAAAAGAGTGTCGACTCCCCCCCCTCCCAGGCCCCAGATACCTTTATGAGCGTAGATTGTGTCCTCTTGACTAAAGGCGAGCTGGTTGAAGGCCAAATAGGCGTAAATATTCTTTTATAGCGGTGAACATGCGGTGTAGCGAGAATAGCGGAAAACTGCGTACCCGTGAACATGCGGTGTAACGACTAGAAGTGAACACGGGTTAACACTAGAAATTGCGGTGTAACGAGAAGAGTAGTAACTGAACACTCGTACACTTTATAGCGGTGAACATGCGGTGTAGCGAGAATAGCGGAAAACGGAAAACACTTCCGTACGAGTGTCAGTGTACAAACGTTACGAACAGGCGGCGGAGAGCGATTCGAACGACAAAACTTGAACCGACAAACTTGAAACCTGCATTCCTGCAGGTTTTCTTCCTAAATTCGGGTCTCCCTCAAATAAAATGCAATACCAATTTTAAAATTCTTACGCATTTCACATGCTGAAAATGTATAGAACCCTTTATTTCATTATTTTTACGTAATGTTTTGCAATTTATTAAGATATTGAATAACCTACATGTATGTAACCTTCCTCACTCAGTCACTACTTGCGGTGAGTGTAGGTAACATAAGTGAAATAAAATTCTCTACATTAAACTGATTATCTCTTACAACGCATGAAAGTTTGAATTACTTCAAATATTTGTAGAATTACTTGATTTTGGCCACAGGAGAATTACAGAAATATTTGCCATGTCCCCGTTAAGACGTAATAAATCGAAAGTAAATGTTTATGTTGTGTCAGATTCATTGCTTTTAGATAACCTTGTCGTCCGTCTTATAGGATTTCTATTAAAAGATATAAAAATTTCATCATTATCTTTGTAATTAAATCAAAAATTGCAATTCTCAACTTTGTGGTTTTTCGTTTGTTTTTCGAAAACTCTACGATTTGTTGAAATCTACTCGCCAACTATTTCAGAATATTGTTCATAGTTTTTGGTGACTGACTGATTTATTTAACCAATTGTTAGAAATATTGCCAATTTCAGTCGTTTGCCAAGCTTTCGACATAGAGGACAAACCTTGTCTTTAGGGCTTATGCTTGATGACAATTATAATATTTTTGTTTTTTTACGTTTTTAACATCAAAGTTTGGTGCATCTTTTGCCCTGGCTGTTTAGGGTATTTCTTTCAAAAGGGCCATGTTATTTTACAGTTATGGGGGAAGGGTTTGTCATTGAGTTTGAAAGAAAATATATCTGTTTTTTGAGTTTTACTGGCCATAACTGTATCACATTCCAAACTCATTTCCATGTTCTCGGGACTTAAAAAACTTAAAAAGGTCGAAAATCGAAGCATCATTACTTATTGTTGCTGATTGCATTATTTCTCTTTGTGAGCTCTAACCAAATATAATAATAAAAACTCCCACATAAACGCACTCACCAAATTTTTTTCCCAATTTATGGGAATCCCAAGTTTTCATGCAGGAAAGTGGGATTGTTTCTGGGTAAAACCTAAGTTCTATGTAAGAAATTCCTTGCTTAATGATTGTAAGGTCACTCACTTTGCATATTTTAATATATTTCTCATTTCTAATATACTTGTGTGTATTAGAAATGAGATTCAGATTATAATTGCACCCGAGCGAGTCAGAACGTATTTCTGTATTATTTGAATTAATGTTATAAAGCGATTACAACCATAAAAATTTGTTCATATTGAGGTCTGAGTTAAAAGAACAAAAAGTCAAAATTTTGCTACCGAACAGTTTTCGAGTAGTCGAGGTTAAACAGACATTTAGTAGCAAAGCATTATTAACTATTATTATTAACTATTATTATTAACTATTATTATTATTATTATTATTATTAGAAATGAAAGTAAAATAAAAATTTGCAGGAAGTTAGAAAAAGATTAGATAAGCAGTGGCAAAAATGCCGAGCCACCCACGGTCTGCAAAGTCTACCAGTTTTATCAAGCTAGCTAATGGCTTCTGGCTTCCAAGATAATGAAGAATAATTAAAATAATTTTGAATTTCTATTTCCGTAATGAATTTAAAAAAAAAAAAATCTGTTGAGGACAAGTACACGATTTCTGGTTATTACAATTCTCTTGTTATTTACTGATTAGGAACTTGTAATCTAAATACAAACTACTCGTAGTGTAATTTTAGAAGGAATTTTTTAAAAATAGAATGTAAAATAGATTGTGCATCTATCTGTGCTTTTGAATATTTTAAAATATTAATAAAAAATTCTTCTATTTGTTATAACTTCTGTTTTTTGTATGTTTTATTTATTTTGTGCTCCAAAAATTGTGTACTTGTTTTATATTTAGACTAGGCTAAGTATACAACAAACTCTTGCTGTAAGACAAAGTCTTTATAAGCAATAAATACAATGACAATTAATAAAAAGTGCTAGCGAACAGATTGACAGAAGGAGGCGAATTGTCCGGCTAAATGCATGAATATCTTCTTACTTAAAAAAAATTAAATAAATAATTATAGAAGGTAAAATAAGTCAGTTGGAAAAATTCTGAGGTTCCGAGTGTATCTTTAGTAGCTATCTTTAGGTAGCTGCAGTTTTCCGCAGTTATCGTGGTTCAAGGATGAACAGTGCACATTAACTGCAATCCAATATACGAGTCAGTTTATCTCGTTGTAAGATTAATTCAAAATTTAACTTTTGATAACTCTGAAAATTTAATTTTAAACCAGATTTTATTTATTTATTTGTATTTAAGGCGCGTCCAGCAACTGAGGTTTTTTTTTGGCTCCCCCGTAGGTTTTATCAGTGTACTGCCAGCCTGCGGACAGTGTTCTCTCTCGTTACAGATAACATTGTCCAACACCAGCTTCTGAGAAGAGAAATCTAAAGGCTAAAAACTGGATACGAAACCGCCATCTCCCTATGGAAATCCCCAGTATTCGATAACCAATCAGCTAATCTCTTCCATACTAGGTTTTATTTTGATTGTGCCGTCACAATGTTCTAGTTTTAGGACATATGAGTATTTTTGGCGAAACACGAGCTTATGATCGATATTCATAGTATAACTTTACTTAGCAAGTATTTATTAGAATAAAACTTTCATGAATAATATTTATTTAAAAAAAAAAATTATTTAAAATTCTTAAAATTGTGTTTTCCGTTTTTCGTTACCTGAGCCCCAAGAAGTGGTTTTTACTAATTGGTTTTGTATATGTGCTTATCTGAAGAGTTCCGGCGTTTTGTCTGTAGTGTATGGTCAGCAAAATTGAAAAATGGTAGTAATTTCAAATTTGATATTTAATTTAGGTTTCATTGTCAGACCAGACAATAAGCTTTTAGACAATAGGTTCTTCGATTTTCTTTATACTTAGCGTACTAATTACTTTGGGGCGGCTTGTTGGTCTAATGGTCAAGAGCGTGGCTTTGTGAGTGGGAGGTCACCGGTTCGAATCCCGTATATGACTACTTTTTTATTTGTTAGAAAAAAATTGTTTGCAGTAAAGTATGAGCTTCCAGCCCTCACGTCCACGACATCTAATTGGTTGTTAGACGTTAAGCCCCTCCTGCAAAAAATGGGCGATTACTTCACTATCACTAATTCCATTTGTTTGCAACATTTTCCACGGACAAGCCAAACAAGGGCATTTCGTGAATGGAGGCAGCTTATCTATAATTTGCCATTTCATTTTAAATTATATCCCTTACCTTACGTATAAAATATTAATATGGAATAAATATACAAGTGAAATTAGAAATTAGATGAAAAACCAGCTGATTAGAAGTACCACTTTATTGAAGCTGTGAGTCATTAGGTTAAAACTGATAACCTTTGTTGTGGGAATGACAGAAGCAATGTGGAGGGATGCAGTGGTTTCATTTAGCTAGATAACAAACAAGCCTCTCTCTACTGGTTCTCCTTCAATATTATTTATGCTAAGTATTTTCAGATGTATCTTGGCATTAATTAAATAAATAGTGGTTCTAGGTTAAATGATATTCATTTCTAATTCAGTTTCTGTTCTACATGATATTCAGAACAAAATTTTTACAACGAATATTTGACTTGGAATAAAATTAAATACTACTCGTTGTGTTGTTAGTATAAAATGATGTTATATATCTTGTAACTGCGTAAAATTAGCTCAGAGGGAGAGGGGATACTATGGAGGGGAAGTGTAGAGGGTGTATCGGGTGGGCTCGTACGTGTGACGTACAAGTTGAGATGACGTCAAACCGTCATATCCAAGAACTTCCAATCCCACTTTGTGTAAATAATCGTCCTAATAAAAGGAAAGTATTTATTTCGATAAATACATTTTATTTATTTTGTAAAAATTTAATACCAGTTTGGATAATTGGATATTTTATTTATTTATTTATTTATTTTAATCTCTTATTGAATTTACAACTACAACGATTGTTGCATCAAGCAAAGATGGTATATGATTAAAAAAAAGATCACGTGAAAATATAAGAGTGGAGAAGGCACCCCGCAGTGTCACTCCATTATCTTATGCTCTTATGAAGTAGATCGCGAGGCCATCTTCTCTTCAATCTTCTTGGAGGATCACCTGGTACTGCAGAAGAAGATAGGTGTTCTATGACAGGGTTAGGATGAGCTACTGTAGAAGAATGATGAATTTGAGAAAACGAGTTTTAGCAAGATCTGTAATGAAAGGGATTTTGAGTTCATTATGAATGGGTGAGGTTAGATACATAAAACGGAGCGTTAAGAAGTTTTCAAAGTATTTTTGACTGTAACGTCTGGAGGCGTAGAGAGATGGAACGCTTTGTCGATCCCCATACTTCGATGCCGTATGACCAAATAGGTCGCAGTAACAGCCGGTGTAGGAGTCTTTTGTTATCTAGGTTGAGTTTATGTATTTTTTAAAAATAATTAAAAGCAGTCATTAAGTTCTACTAATAGTCGCCACCGCTAGCTAAATCGCCAGCCTTTATTGAAATTTTTCGACTCTTAAATATAAAAATCTTGTTCACCATTTTAATTCAAATTAAATTTCATCCCAAAGAATTATATTTATTTGTGTTATGACTGCTATTCTAATATTACTTTAAGTTGAAATAATTGAAAAAGTAATGGCCGATTTCGTTTACTTTGCATGTGATTTAAAATGGAGCTTTAGTCCTTACTTATACTGATAATTGAGATTCAGAATTTTTGTTTTTTATTATTAATAGGTTATCGAAAATATCATTGATCACCCTAACTATCTTTTCGATCTAGAAATCGAAATGCAAACTTTATTCTTTTGGTTAAATTTTGTCTACTTTATGAAGTTTTGAGTTTAGAAAACCTGAGAAATATCTTCAGAAATGAGGTCATTAAAGACTGGTACGTGTTGTTAGGGCGTTGGAGGAAGTTGAAGCTGTTGTACAATCAAAGTTGGATGCTGGAAAAGAAATGGAATAAAATAGACAGTGATCAGATTTGGCCAATGACCAGCTAGGGCACAATTTTAATTTTTGCCTACATTAGTGGTTAAAAAATACAAAAATATTTACAGTTTGATTTAGGTTATATGTCAGAGAATTTCATTGTAGGTTATCTCCAGACCAATTTTCAAAATAAGGAAAGCGTTTATCTTGAATGTTTTGATATAATTGACTAGATTCGCTTTTCCGCCGTGTTCCGAGTTCTTATTTTGTGTTGTTGGTTGAAGGTTCTCAAAATGTATATAACCTTGGTGTAGACTCCAGATTTGATAATGTCGCTGTACTTCCCCAAAAGCGTTGCTCTAGCCGGGAAATCTATTTACTACAGATTTTCTTTACTCATTACCAGTTAATTAGCAGCCATTGGAAACTTTCCTTCTATTAAAATACTAATTACCATATTGGCAAAGCAATAGACTCCTCCCCTTCAACGTCGACTTCTACTCCCCTGGCCTCTCAAAACAACTTGTGCTAACTTACTTTAGCAGTACTCTCTCCTCTACGCTGATAGGACAATCCACGGCAGCCCCACCTGCGGGGCTTCTGAATGGCGCTTTCTTAGGGAGAAGGAAGGAACATAATTTTGCTAATAGTCTTTCTCCACCTAATCCCCTCTTTATTCCTCTCTACCTACAACCTACCGCTTGGTGACAAAAGACTTTTACATCTTTCCATGCACATAAAATGGTTGCCATGGGATAATAAGATTTGTTATGTAGTTTCAAAATCGCCCTAATCTCATCAAATTCTCCACTCGACTCCTAGTTACGGTTCTTACTATAATTAGCAATTCTATTTATAGTCAAGGATAATACCATACAAGGTAATTAAAGAAAATATATATGTGGTACGCTTGAGTGGGTAGACCGAGATCACAATGGAGTGATGGTGTTTTTAAGGATGCAACAACTCCTCCATTAGTGCCCGAAACTGGATGGTGGCGCCGTTGGACCCAGGACAACTGGCGTACTTTGATAGAGGTTAGCGCAAGTGAGTTGTTACACTACTTGGGGAATTTATAGTTTAAGGAAGTTTTTCTTCCTAGGATCCTCTTCCACGTCCGATGATGTCCAAAGTTTTGTCTTTGTCAAAAAAAAAAAAGAATTGTCTAGAGGCTGGCAGTAAATTGGAAAACACAATGAAGTCTACATGTGAACGCGCCTTAGTTAAAAAAAGAAAAACACGTAACTTACAGTAACTTCATTTTGTTTTAATCATTCTTTTAAGTAAGAAATTACGAGATTGGTAATTGTTACAAGCCTAAGTTATGATTCTAAGACTAAGCGGATATTTCGTGTATAGTTCCGCAGGGGTGGACGTCGCTTCCACCGCATGATCTGGCGGATTCTTGTGGTGGCAATGAGATTATCCCTCTCTGGTTGTAAAAGACCGAAACCCAGTCAGGGGCACCAATCCGTGATAAAAATCAAAGAAATTTATTTGTCAATTAATAATTTTGAGTTGTTTTTCATATTTCTGTTCTCAAAAAAAAAAAAAAACGACTACAACTGATTCACGTAAACTCAATTCATTAATTCAAGAATTGGGAGGGAGCCTTAATAATTAATTTTTATTTAAAAAATTTGTATAAGGTGTGTTTAAATTATAAAATTGGGATGACCTCCACTTCCTTTGGCCTCTGTCACTTCCACTTTTATAATTTAATGAATTTAATTTAGAAAAGTTTATTTTGTTGTTTGAAAAAAGAAAAACAACTTTTATAATTAATTTTCCTACAGATTTTTTGATGTTTCTTTAAGTGAACTTTTTCATCAAAAGTCCATCAATTTAATATCTTCATATCAAAGAACTCTAATAAATTAGCTTTTTAATTTTTAATTAAAAAAAAAAAAAAAAACACTTTCAATACAGAATTCTTCTTGATTTTTCGTTTAAATGAGAAATTTTCATATCAGGGCTTCTCCAGGAACTTGTAACTGAATCTCTGAAACTATTTTAGAGAAATTCTAAACTGAAATTCTAATTCAGCGAAATTCTAATAACTTTGTCTCGTCTTTCTCATGGAACATAAGAGAAAATTAATTAAAAATACAATCTACTAAGTTGTAAGAGCCAACATTTATTAACCAAACATCTTCGCAGTATGACGCACAAGACGTTCTTCCTATGTCTGCGCATAGTGGGTCTAACCAGCGGTAAAAACAAAATTGCTCATTTACTGGGACGGACGCTGTGATATTCGGGAATCAAAACTGTATCCATTACTTTGTATTCCATTTCTTAAAAAAAAAGGATATCTTTTAAGAATCATAAAGTGAATCGGAAAAGATTAAAGCCTTTAGCTGATTATATTTATAACCATTTTTTGCTTTTAAGTTATGCGGTCTACGGCCTTCAAAGGCAGACTTACGCAAACAACAATTTGTAAAAAAAAAACAAAAACAAAAATAAATAAGTGACCCAAATAATTTAATAAATTGAAACATTGTTAGTAGAACGTCGTCCATGGATTCAAGGCTATAGCGCCTTTGATTATTTGCGAAAATTTATATTTCCGTAAATTAGTCTTAAGATGGTTGGGAACCAGCTATACTAGGCAGTAAAATGAGTCCCATATCCCATATATTATGTATGTTAGCGTTATTTACTAATCTAAATTTATTTAATTAAATATGTAGAGTAGTTTATTAGGTGGAATGTATTTTCTATGTTATTATAAGTTACATAAATTTTCCATGTTCTTTGGTAAATATTTCATTATCCTATGGCCTAATTTATTTTTAACTTCTCTCGTTAAGATTAACTGTTGTGATTGCGTAAAATTAGCACGATTGAATTTTCTTCCGGAAGTTGACTAAACTTGCTACGATAACATGCAGGTTCAATCCTGTTTTAAGGATTATCTCTGCCCCCTACCTCTCTCTCAATTTTCTGCCCATTTCGCTGAGAAAACAGTACATACTGATATCAGGTTCTTCACGGATAGCCAGGCTGCAATTAAAGCTCTGGCCTCTCCTAGTAAGAACCAAATCTCAGACAAATTCTTGTCATGTTGCTCTCAATTTGTTAGAAGCTCTGAATACTGTTTCGGTTGCTTGATCCCCTGGTCATTCTGGGATTCCGGGTAACGAACTTGCTGATGAAACAGCAAAGGAAGGAGCTGCTTTGATAACTATGACTCCTCAGCCTATTATCCCTGTATCCTATCTGACGTTGTAGAACAGAAGTGGAGCAGTGGATTTTGAAGGAACATCGGAAACGGTGGAGATCCCGAGATGACTGCCGCCAGGCTAAAGAACGGATATGGTTGGCTTTAGCAGGTGACCCGGATTCGCCAGTTGGTTCAGGTGTTGTGTGGACATGCGAATTTAGCGTGCCATCTTTTCAAATGCGGCCTTATCCAGTCGCCAATCTGCGCTGGCTGTGGTGAGTCCATTGAGACTGTGCGGTACTTTGTAGAGGTGTGTCCAGTTTATTCTAAAACTAGATTCCTCGTCTTCGGTAGGGTAAATTGTGGCATCTGGTAATCTTAACGAACTTTCTAGGTTTATTCAGTGCACTGGGCGATTGAGTCGCCATGCTCCCTAGTGTCCTGTTACTACTTTATTAGTTTATTATATTAGCATCTGGCAACCTTTAGCCGGATTTGTTGTTCTAAAGCCCCGGTATCTCTGATGAGATGAGGGGTGGGCGGGGAACAATGCGCATTTTAGATTGACTGCGTTCCTTCCCCTTTTTGGTGGAACCGCCCTTCTAATACAATCTAATCTAATCTAAGAAATCAGTTGGTCGCATCATCAGTATTTTCCTCACCAAATTATTATTCCGTTAGAGTTTAATGATTTAACTGCAAAGCTGAATTTTAGTGACTGATGTTAAGTATCCTGTATTTTTAAAAAAGTGGCTACCTTTATTCAACCGGAAGCTGGATGGCCATTTGATTTTTCTAAAATCCAGACCAAACGGAATATGCCTTCTTAATCCTGTTCCATTTCTAAATTTTTTTGTTTCAAACGACATTATATGTATTACCTAGAATAAAAGTGTCGCACGTCCATATTTATGGACTCGTTTCAATTTCTCACGTACAGTGTGTGCGTCGGTTATGTGGCCGGCATTTTATCTTTTAATTCCATCTCCACTACAGCTGGTTTCATTTTAAAAAGCAACGACGTTTTTTATAAAACTTCGTGTTTTTTTTAGACCTATGAAGTTCCTGTATCATTTCTACACATTAACAACACGCCTCCTTACAGAAATACCTTAATCGAATTTACCGGAGTAATTAAGTTACAATTAAAAGCTTCAGATCTATAGAAGTTGCCCACAAACTTTTATGAAAATCGTTAAATCTGTTTTTGAGAAAGATCAAAACCTATGAGATACGATAATGGTACAAGCAGATACGCTCTTGTATCTTATAAATTATAAAAGAGGATTAACGTAGAACTTTAATGAAAGAAGTAAGAATCAAGAATCAAGAATCAAAAAAAGATCCATATTAAAAAATTAAAACACCCAAAAAATATAAGATATCTTTCCCATAAAATTATTTCTTTACAAAAGAAAATAAAGAAATACTATGGTCAATCATAACGTGCTGACAATTATGGGAGGTAATAACTTTAATTGCTGGCTGTTATGTAGCCAGTTTAAATAATGTAATTACCTGGATAAGGTCGTAAAGGTGTACAATGTTTAAAACAAATATACCAGTGGGTGTGCCACATTGAAATACTAGCGGGGGCTTTAATTGTATAATCTCTTATTAGTATTATTATTAATAAGATTATTAATACATAAATATTTGTATTAATTTATTATATTATTTATATTACAATTGTTAGACTCAAGTAAAATTATTTGTGTTATTATTACAGCAAATAGATTTATTGTTGTGTTTAAGATTAAAGTGATTTCAGTGACTTTTTCCCTAAATCAGGTAAGTTTAAATTCATTTTTTGTATCTCAATATCTTAGGCCAAATTTTTGCATATTAAAAATTTCCCTCGAAATAATACTGCTGTCTTAGGATGAATAACCTTTTTGATACTTCTTGCTCGCGAATATTTTTTTCTTCTTTATTCATGAAACTTGAAAAAGTCATGAGAGAGTTCACATCAAGTATTTACTCACTTACTATAATAGAAAGAGATAATAATGAAAGAAATGATGAAAAAATAATTAGTATTGCAATATGGTAGTTCGTTTAATTATTGTAATTTAATAATACAAGAACAAAAACATTCAAAATATTAATATAGCTACTATTTGTATGTAGTATTTGGTATTCTACTATCTGTAGAATATTTTATTATACTGAATAGAAAGAGTATTTATTACCTCTAATGTTGGTCATACTGTAGATGACCAGTTGTGGACGTAGGTTTTCTGACAAGCTGGAATCGCCAACAACTTTCTACTTACGTCATTCCCAGAGATAGAAATGTTTTGAATTAATTTGCTTAGTTTCTGTGAAGAATATTTCATTTTTTTTGTTTTTTCTTCTCTTTGTATTTCTGCTGGAGATTATTGATTATTAAAAAAAATACTAGATATTTCTGTGTGATCTAAAGAATGGGTGCGATGTAATTAAGTGATATCCCACTTAATTGTATAAGAGTTGGCCTTGAGGCTTCGTAGAGTAAAGACGTACATATAGTGCTCTTCATTTTTTTCAGTTTTTGAAAGTTATATATTAGTTTATGTTCGTGAATTTTATATCAGTGAAACCACAATTTTTTTTTGACTAGTGGACATAATTTTTACGGTGCTGGGTAAAAGTATTAAAAGAAAAAATAGTGAAAATCGTTCTGAAAAAGTGTTTAAAACAGTTCTGAATTTATTTACAGTCCATAGTTTATTTAGCGACCCGTACAATATGAGTACTGGAGATAGTGCCGGTAGTGGGGATGCGCTTGCTACAATTCTCACACAGTTTGATAAAATAAATTCTGATTTAAATACAATTAAAAAAGAATTGATAGGACTTAAAAATGAACATCAAACCACATCAATCGCAACCGTCGACATTAAAAAAGAAATTGATAAATTTTCAACAAAACTTGATAGGAATATAAAAAATACAGGTAAACAACTTAAAGAATTAAAAAATGAAAATATCAACTTGAGCAAAAAAATTGTCGAATTGCAACGAGTGGTAACTGATTGCTCCAATTTTCCATACCAGAATACAGTTAAACTCGATAATATACCTTCAGGTAAAAATGAAGAGTTAATGTCTTATATGAAAACGATTTCCAAAGAAATAGAATTTCCTTTTGATGAAGAAATGGTAGATGGAATTTATCGTAGTCGGAGAAGGACAAATACGTTGGAGCCATCTATATTAGTTAAATTTGTAAAAAATTCGCATAAAGCAGCATTCCTTAAAGCTGTTAAGTTAAACAGAAACAAACTTAACTGTGAACTTCTTGGATTTACGGAAAAATCTCCAATATATATAAATGAATTTCTGTCTCCTTACAGCTATTCACTGCTCAAGCAGGCAAAATTATTGGTAAAAGAAGGAAAATTGTTTAGAGCCTGGTCTAGAAATTCTAAAATATTTGTGATGTATTCTGAAACATCCTCCCCAAGGTATATTCGATCAGTTAATGACCTAGTATATCAATCCGAAGTATTTCGCAACACAGAATTTTCCAGCATAGAATCTGACCCTGAAACGGACTCTTCTGTTCGATCCCAAGGTTCTACTGCTTCTAAAAAAAGAAAAATTAGAAGTTCAACTCTGAAGCAAGCATCGGGATCCTTAAAACCTTTTTTAAGGAAAACCTTACCTACAGACAAATAGGAATACAGCACGAGGGATTGTCTTCGAGGAAACCTACTAACATCAACCCGAACACTGCCGAATATCATCTCTTTTCACAACAGGATACCGGAGAAAACTATTGGCATCTAGAGTGTGGATTCTGGAATCTAAATGGATTTTCTACTTTGTCTAATCTGTCTAGGAAGGAAATTTCTGATTTGAGAAGGTTAGATATTATTTGTTTCACTGAAACTTGGCTTCACCAAGATAAGATAGCTTTGCCAGAATTTCTAAAAGATTATAATGTTAGTATTTCAAGTGCCACTAAACTAGCTGAAAAGGGTAGGGCCTCGGGAGGTTTAATGATCTTATTTAAAAAGCAAATTTTGTCAAATTGTAAAGTAGAAATATGTAAAGAATATTTGTTGTGTTTAAAAATTACAGTAGTAAATATTGATTTGATTATTGGGGTAGTTTACTTAAAGCCTAGTCTCTCAGATAAAAAGATTATTGATTCTCTCTATGATGATTTGTATCATCTCATGCTTAACTATAGTAATCATCACATTATACTTGGGGGAGACTACAATTCAAGAATAGGACTACTTAACTTTATTGATGACGAAGTGTTTGAAAGTTTTCGAATTTCCGGAAGAAGAGAAACCTATGATTCTGTAGTAAATAAAAGAGGGAGCTTGCTAGTTGAGCTAATGGAAAAATTTGGATTGTTTGTCTGTAACGGCCGTTCTATTAGTGATCGGGTAGCTAACTTCACGTATATTAAAACACAAGGATGCAGTGTTATAGATCTAGTTTGGTGTAATATAGGTATTGCTTATTTGATAAATGATTTTAAAGTTATTAATAGCGCTAGTTGTTCGGATCACAATCTTTGCATATTGAGTTTATCTCAGGCTTGTTCAAAACGCTTATCTCAAAATAATAAGAAAGCTACGTTCTCAAAGCAAGTTGTTATAAGAAATAACACCAATTTACATCAGTTTAGAAAGCTAACTAATGAATTTAATGAGATTATCTTTGAGTTTGATAATGTATTCGATATGGCTCAGTATTTTGTCACTAATATGCACTACTTAATGGTAAATTCTGGAATGTTAGTAAACAAAACAATTAAGTACATGAATGATTACAAAGGTATAGAAAATAAACCTTGGTTTACTGCAGATTGTTTGCAAGCAAAACAAAAAGTTAAAAGTATGCTAAAGAATTGTAAACAGAACTCTTTTAATCAGGAAACATTAAATGAATACTCTATTTCAAAAAGAGAATACCGCACCGCGATAAAAATAAATAAGAGAGAATATATTGAGCAAATAACTCTCGCTTTAAGAAATGTACGAAATCCATCTGAATTTTGGCTAGCAGTTAACAAATTTAAGTGTAGAACCATTAAAAAGTCAAATGAAATTTCTCCTCGAGACTGGGAAACTTTTTATTCTGAAGTTCTTCCGAGGAAGCCAAACATTGATGAAAAAAATTTTTTTGGTCCCTTCGATGTTTGGTTTGACTCGGAAATAACGCTAGAGGAAGTGAAAAAAAGCATCAATAAAAGTAAAGCAAATAAAGCAGTCGGTCTAGACTTAATACCAAATGAGTGTTTTAAATCTTTAGAAACTAACTGGCTCAATTTTCTTGTATTACTATTTAATAAAATCTTAAATTCAGAAACCATCCCAAAATCTTGGTCATCTATTAGAATGAGGTTAATACATAAGAAGGGAGACCCTCAAGACCCGTTCAATTACCGGGGGATCGCAATATTTAATTGTCTCACAAAAATATTTACAAATATTATTAATGAAAGGCTTGGAAACTGGGTGGAATGTAATTACGTCATACCTGAGGAGCAGCTAGGTTTTCGAAAAGGTAAAGGGTGCCGTGATAATGTATTTATATTGTCGGGAATTGTAAACGCATATTTGAGGTTGAAAAAAAGAAAGGTTTACGCCACTTTTATTGACCTAAAAAGAGCTTTCGATACCGTAAATCACGACAAGTTATGGCATAAATTATACAATCTGGGGATAAGCCGTAAATTACTGCAGATAATGAAAGTATTATATGATAATGCCGTGATGCTTATATCCGATGAATCCTACAATTCTGCTGAAATCCCGGTCTCGGAAGGAATTTTACAGGGAGAAGTTTTGAGCCCAATTTTGTTTTCTCTTTTTACTCACAATATTGTCCAAGTGTTTAATAATTCCGTGGGAATTCCTTTGTACAAAAACAGAGATCTACAAATATTACTATACGCAGACGATATAGTTTTGTTCTCTCCTACTTGGATTGAGGCTCAAAGAAAGTTAAATCTATTAAAAGAGTACTGTGATGAAAACTTGTTGAAAGTGAATATTAAAAAAACAATAACAATGGTGTTTACTAAATCTGGAACATTTGCAGAAAAGAAACTTCTAAAGTATGGAACTGAGCCCATAGATTATCAGAATAAATTTATTTATTTAGGAGTCCCAATTGCTTCATCTGCTAAATTTATAAAGGCCACGGAGTACTTTCTGGGGAAAAATATGGCTGCCACTCAATCTGCCCTAGCTCTTTTAAAATCATGTAGAAGCGATAACTGGGAAACCAAATGTAAACTTTATGAAGCAATTTCTGAAAGTGTTCTCTTGTACTTGTCAGAGGTTTGGGCATGCAGATATTCGGATAAAATTGAGAAGGGTCAATTAAGATTTTTTAAATTGCTGCTACATTTGCCTAGAAGTACTCCCAACCATTATGTTAGAATGGAATGCGGAAGAGTGCACTTACAATTTAAAGTTTTCAGCAGAATGTTAAGTTGGTGGCTGGCTATTTTGAAAATGCCTGATTATAACCTCTCTAAAATGTGTTTTCTGAAGCAATTAGATTTGATAGACAATACAGGCATGCCATTTAATTGGGCAAGAGAGCTGAAACATTACCTTTCTTGTATCGGTTTTGACAATGTATGGCAATCACAGAACTTGAAACTAGTTGAAGAAAAATATAAGTCTATTTTAACGAGTTTTAGAAATAATCTAGTAAGTCGTGATGTTGAAGCCATTGTAAATAGTAGATATAATCTTAATTATCGCAATCTAAGTACCTATGATCTAGACGAGCCGCATCTTAAGGTAAACATGCATATAAGCAAGCTTAGGTTGATAGTGCAGTTGCGACTTTATAACAAAAAAATGTGTCGCATACATTTTAATAACCAGTGCTATCAATTTGATGCAGATTTAACTTGTCCTCTCTGCCAATTACAAGCACCAAATGACTTATTTCACTTTTTCAATGAACTGCCCGGCCTCATCATCACACAGGACTAAATATTTAGAAAAACATTTTTCTGCAACCCCAGACTACGATAAATTTATTTCATTATTAAGTTTTTCTATTAATACGTCGGAAGAGAAAATAAAGGATATATACTTGTTTTGTACCGAAAGTTTTAAATTAAGAAATTCTTTATTATCTTAATGTTATTGGTTAATTATTATTGTAACTTCAAGAAATCTCCTGTCTCTCTCTTTCTCTTTATTTGTAATTCTGCTTTTTTGCTTGTTTTTCTGTTTTTTGTTTACTTGTTTTAATTCATGTACATAAGTAACATACTACTATTTTGTTAGGTAAGGAAAGTGTTCTAATTTCAATTTATTTTTATTTTTACTTTAATTAATTTTGTATAATTATAACAAAAGTATTATTTTATGTAATTTTCCATATGTAGCCAACTCCCTCTGTATGCCTAACGGCATAAACAGAGTAAATAAATAAAAAAAAAATAAAATTGTATAAATTTTTCATTTTAGTAGAATTTTCAAAGGTGCCTCCTCAGATACATAGAGCAGTTGATAACCTCCTGGCTAACCTGGCTTGCGAGCCATTAGTACATTATTTGATAAATTAAGGAATAAGTTTGATCCTTTACATGAAAGATATTGATCACTTAAATATGTGGCAGGAGGTTTCGATTTTTTTGGTAATTAAACGCAACTCTCCCAAAATTACCAAATAATTATCAAACTTTCTTGTTTGTAACAGATGTAAAATTATTTTTTAGCCATTTTGTGTATGCTTGAGAACATCAAAAGCTCTTAACATTTGATTTTTCTTAGAAAAATCACTCGGAAAACTACTTATTTCCCGATATTAAGAAAAATACTAGCTTCACTGCCTTGGCAATATTTTCAGTAGAAAGGGGATGAAAAAATACATAAAAATGACCTATCGCGTGCTCTTCTTTCTCTTTGATAACAAGTTAAAAAATTGAAATATGATTAATAAATACCAGATTTTGAAATGGCCTAGCACCTTTAATTTTGAAGATATCGAATTGCGGTTTCCGGTTTCTTTCATAACTTTGTATACTCTTTAAAACCGTGTATATGAAAATGGGGGTCAACTGCGAACCCTCACTTTTGGTCGCGCGTCAGCCGCCTATGCGGGCAGGAATCTAAAATCAAGTCACATATTCTGAAACTAGATGTGACGGGCAACAAAATTTTTCCTCTACAATTTTTCGCTCAGATTAACCGTTTAAGCATGAAATGCATTTGAGCCGTCTTAAAATGAACACCCTGTATAAATATAATAAATCAAAACTTCTTTGTTCTTCTCTTGTTAATATACAGAAAACAGAATACACTTTTTCAAATAGTAGTAGCAACACATAATAGAATAATGATCTGAAATTAATGAAGAATTCAGAAAATATGAAACAAAACATAATACCTATTTGTCAAACCCAAATATCAAAAAGTAAACAACTAAAGTGAGTCACTAAATACCGAAAGTAAACATTGACAGTAAATAAATATTTAGAAAGAATATTAATAAATAAGTACGTAATGGTTCTCTACTGGCTCCAATAGATTTACGGATTATGTAAATTTAATTTTTGAAATCATTTTCTATTTTTAAGTGTTGCAGACAAAAAATGTAAATAGGCAATTTTATTTTTATCATATTGAGATAACTATACAAACAAATCATCTTATCGGAGGAGAGGATAATGTTTTATTTATGATCAAGTCATTCGGTGTACTAATTGCATATATAAATAGAAGTAAAATTCTTATTTGAAACCTTTTTGCTGGGCAATTCAAATTTAGAGCGAAAGAGGCGATTGGATGGGGGGGACTTCCCTTTAATCTGCCATTACTGTTTCTTTTACTGCCCTCACACAGATACATAAATCTACTACTTTTACTTAAGACCGTGTTTTTCAGAATTCCTTCTAAAATTTTAAGAATTTAATATAAATTAAACGTTCTGAATTTGAAGAAAATTTGTAAACTAGAATTTCGAGAATAATAAAGGAATAATAGAAAACGTCACGCGAGCACTGACACCAGATTTTTCCCGCTAAATAATACTATTAAAAGTATAAAACAAAAAATTGGCATTCAGCCAATAACCTCTCTAAGTATAGTTGTAAAAATAGAGAATGAGCTATAATTTTAGTTGTACTAGTTTTTATAAACAATTAAATATTCAAGTCTATTAAAAATGATTATATTGGTTATTTAAATATTTCTTTAAATACTAATTATTTATCAGTCTTTACTTTACACTTTTGTGAAATAATCAACTATTTAACTCTTAATCTTTTGACCAATTAAATTTGGCGTACATTAGTGTGATTGTGTGGCTGAGGTAAAGCGCTGATTACAGCATCTGATTGGCCTTCCGTCATTCTGGATGATATCAGCTGCCTCCTAACCACCCACCAAGTGATCTCCCATTGTAAAATTGTAGTAATTTCTTGAATTTAAATTTAAGGCGCCACGGTAGCCGATCGGTTAGTGGCGAGACCTGTAAAGCTAAGATGTATTGTGGTACTGGGTTCGATTCCCGGTCTAGAAGCCTTGGATTTTATTTAATGGTTAGTAGTATGAGAAATTTACAGTAAAGTATGTTTTGCTAGTCGCCTCCGTCCTCGACACCTAATTGATAAATGGACGTAAAGCACGCCTGAAAAAATAGGCGATTACTTTACTTTAGTATTTAAATTTATCTGTAAAATTTTATTATAACTTTTTTTTAAAAAAACATTTCCTATTCTACAATAAACATACAGTATTATCTTAAAGAGTAGTTGTCCTCGACATTTGTAATCTATTAACTGCTAGATCTTTTAGTTATTTACAGGAGTTTTTAAAATGCTATTGTCCGTTAGTTTTGTATAAGAAAGCTACCTTAAACTTTATATCATCACAAATAAAATAGGTTGTTATCCTATTCATTGATAACAGATTAAACAACATTATTAAAAACCTGAACTGATTTGAGACTTACTTGAAGTTATTTGCTAGAAATGATATCCGGAATCACGAATCTTGATACACGAAGTAAAAAATATTCAAGTATTCGAAATAAGTTCTCATTCAAACATTCAATAAGACGCAGAAACCTTAAAAAACAAAACTCAAAACTTTTAAGCTCCAAAATGGCGTTTAAAGGGAGGTAGAGGAAGGTATCAATAAGGCTATAGCTCCTTTAAAATAATAAACTAAAATTATTTGGCACACACACGCACATTTGTCTGTCAGTCAAGGAATTTTCCACTAAAACAAGTCATCCCTTCCCAAAATATTCTTATGGTTATCAGAGCCTGACCTGATGGAGAAAGCCAATCACAATCCTTAAATTGTTACTGACAAAAATAAAAAAAACTTTAGCCGAAATATATAAAACATTTTTAATTCTGACAAAATAATTATATTTAGAAGATAAGAAAAAATTAAATGAAAAAGTTTTTAGTGACTTTTTTTTCTTCATGAAGTTTAAACCTTTTTTTAGCAAAACAAAAACAAAAAAGTTGGTCGGCCATATTGAAACTAAACGGTTGGTTGACTTTACTTTCTGTCCAATTTGCTTCGTTGACGACTTTAATAAGATTCTATGTTACGTCTCTTTCTTTCGAGTATTTTTGGTCACGAAGATAGACATTATGACAATGGCAAGGCAATGTGAACTATCTTTTTCCTAGAACAATATATTTTTCAAAATAGTAGATAATTAAAGATAATAGAACATTATTTTGTTGCATCTCGTTAGCTAATAAGTCCAAAAATTTTGGAAGCTCTAGTTCACCGTTATAATCGTTCTACGGGTACATAGGGACTTAGCATAGTTTGGCATAGGCTTCTCTGCGTGTAAGTACGTCAATAATGTAAAGAAGTACTGAATGCTATTACTTCAATGCTTAAAACCGATATAGGGTAAAGGAACGTGGATGAACATCGAACTCTTAATTACATACCAGAGTTTTAACATATATATGTCCCATTAGTCAAAATTAATTATTTAGGCACCACGGTAGCCGTGCGGTTTGAGGCGAAACCTGTAAAGCTAATATGTATTGTGGTACTGGGTTCGATTCCCGGTCTTTTAGGTCTTAGATTTTATTTAATGGTTAATATGAGAAATTTATAGTAAAGTATGTTTGCTAGTCGCCTCCGTCCACGACACCTAATTTGGTAGTTGGACGTAAAATCCGCCTGAAAATAGGCAATTAGTTCAAATTAATCTAAATTTTCGTTTACACGTTATTTTTTCTTTATAAGACCCACTGCAAAATTATGAAGATTCAACAAAATCAATAAAGAACTTCTGAAGACAGATTTCATGTCTACTGACTATAAAAAGTTATTTTTCTTATATTTATTACTGATTCTTGTTCGAAGATCAAATCATCAATTATATTCCAAAAAGTGTAACATTATGAAGCATGATGAACCATTGTTGATACTACTAGTTCATTATTCCTGTTTTGGAATCCACAGAGAACAAAATAATTACAATTTAAGTGGTCACCATTTACATTGGGTGTTGGTTAGAATGTAGATTTCTTCTCTTTCAGGTCGGTAAATCTATCTTACCCAAGGCCGCGTATTAACAAGTTTCTTGGACGCAATATTCGGAATATTATCGAAACACAGAAATCGTAAAAATAGAAAACTATATTGCTTTAATTATGTTAAACACAATTCTGTTGATAAATGTTTAAATAGAAATTAATAGTTGAAAATATGGTAGGATCCTTAGAGTTGGATAATTTTGTTGATTACATCCAACATTAGAAGAGATTGATTTAGGATTGAGTGCAGCATCCAGTCTTTAATATAATCTGTTAAACGCTTTACTTGCTTTACAGTATGATCAAGTATTCAGTTGCTCGTGACAAAACAATTAGTTAAAATATTATTAATTTTTAGTGTTAAGTTGATTTGATTAAAAATGATAAATTAGACCGAAAAATGAAATTAAAGATGAAATTCTATCCCCAATATTAGGTCCAACTTTCCCGATAATGTTTATCATTGCTTAGAAGTCTCTCATAATTAAAATTTTGTGTTGGCTAGACGCAAAATACCCTTTGGCTATTACTATATGCGCTCATGCAAGTTTTTCCAGTTCACAAAGGTTCGGCAAATATCTAATCTTTGTAGAGATATTTGGCTTATATTTGAATATCGTTTGGCTAACTCCTGAAATTAACATGGATAAGCTTGGGGGCAGATTACCAATTATCATTAAATAGAATTGCAATACCACTGATATTATACAGTCGAACTTTTCAATAATTTATTATTAATAATAATAAATTTAATATTATTATTTATTATTTTTAATAAATAATTTAAATAATACTTAAAAAACTAATTGCTATTATTCAAGATATTCAAAATTACCTCATTAATGTAATATAGATTTAATTATTATGGCGGTATGTAAATTAGTCGAAATATGTAAAACTTCATTTTATGGACCGCCGAGTGCGTAGTCTATAAAACTTTATTTAACAATTTTTCGTTATAATTAGGCCTTAGGCACACAGAAAGCGGTCTGTCGGGGCAATCTGCGATATGGGGACGTCACACAGGACGCGATTCTTTTGTTAGAGCGGTCCAGTTTGGTAGCTTACTTCTTGAGAAGTACGAGGGTCGTTTGAAAAGTCCGTGCAAAGTCAGAGAGATAGCACTACTGGCGCGTATCGAGGTTATGTTTAGTTAGTAGCATCTCTTGGAAGAACACACACCAAGTTTCAGCCAGATCGGTCTATTTCTTTGTGTTTGGCATTCGTTTGAATCGAGGAAGTCGAGTGATTTTCAAAAAATGGACGAAAAAGAATTTCGTGTGTTGACTAAACACTACTTTATGAAAGGCAAAACGCCTCAGGAGACTAAAGAGAAGCTTGATAAACATTATGGTGACTCTGCACCTTCGATTAGAACAGTTTATAAGTGGTTTCAAAATTTTCGGAGTGGCCATATGGGCACAAGTGACGCTGAACGTTCTGGACGCCCTGTTGAGGTTACTACTCCAGAAATCATTGATAAAATCCATGATATGGTGATGGATGACAGAAGAGTGAAGGTGCGTGAGATTGCTAGTGCTGTGGGCATCTCGAATGAACGGGTACATAATATTTTGCATCAACATTTGGACATGACAAAGCTATCCGCAAGATGGGTGCCGCGATTGCTCACGCTTGACCAAAAACGAAATCGTGTGAAGTGTTGCAAGGACGGTTTGCTGCTGTTCCAGAAGAATCCGCAGGACTTTAAGCGTCGTTTCGTCACTGTGGATGAAACATGGATACATCACTACACTCCTGAGACCAAAGAACAATCTAAACAATGGGTTACCAAGGGGGAATCTGCGCCAAAAAAAGGCGAAGACCGTTCCTTCGGCCGGAAAGATTATGGCGACTGTCTTTTGGGATTCGCAAGGAATAATCCTCATCGACTATATGGAAAAGGGTAAAACTATTACAGGTGCATATTATTCATCGTTATTGGACCGTTTGAAAACCGAGCTGCAAGAAAAACGCCCACGATTGGCCGACAAAAAAGTCCTTTTCCATCACGACAACGCACCAACTCACACCTCAACAGTTGTGGTCGCAAAATTAATGGAAATAGGGTTCCAACTCGTTTCACATCCCCCCCCTATCCTCCAGACTTGGCTCCCTCGGACTACTATTTGTTCCCCAATGTGAAGAAATGGCTGGCGGGTAAAAGATTTTATTCAAACAAGGAGGTGATTGCAGAAACGAATGGCTATTTTTCAGACTTGGACAAATCCTATTATTCGGAAGGGATCAACAAACTAGAGCAGCGTTGGACGAAGTGTATAAGCCTAAAAGGAGACTATGTTGAAAAATAAAAAAGGTTTACCCCAAAAAATTAAGTAGTTTTTATTTTTGCACGGACTTTTCAAACGACCCTCGTAGTAGTGCGTTTTCTAGTTCTTTGTTTTAATTTTTATATTTTACGTTTGAGCTCGGACGAAGAACAACTTCTTCTGCTATTAGCTTTGCAAAGCAAAAAGAAGAAAAGACGAAGTTGGGTGCATGAAATTCAATAAGAAGAGAGAACAATTAGGGGAATATCACCGCTTATGTATCGAACTGGAGTCGCCTGAAGATAGGAATGAAATAGAAAATGAGTAATAAAGTTTCTTAATATTGGAATCTTTATTTCGTATTACCAGGTGGAAGGCTGGAGAGCACGTTGATATTGTACTACCAGATCGCTTGTCGTCGCGACAAAGACTATCCCGCGGCGGTAGACCGTGTTCTGTTTGACAGAGATGATGCATCATTGTGTAATAAAACTAGCCCGCCTGACCGCCTCAGTCGGAGATCGTTGCCCGCCGCGACAAACCGCTTTCAGTGTGCCCAACGCCTTAGTTTAGAACGGCGGTCCACATAAACATGATTTTTAGTTACATATTCCCTCAATTTTAATTTCCAAATAAACCATTTGAATATTCTTTCAAGTTTATAAAATATTTACATTTAAATATTCAATAGTTAGTGGAAATATCATGTCAGGATTTGGTTTTTGGTAACAGCAGAGTATTGCTGCCAACCTAACAGAAAAAAAAATGAAAGCATGTTTATAATTTAATTAGATTGGAGTGACTGCCGCCAATTAGAGCACACTAACATAATGAAAAATATAATTACTAAATTAAAATCTTTAACAATGTTGAATAATATGAAGAAAAAAAACGTAACGTAAATGTACTTCAACAATTAAACACCAAGAAGTTTTGCAGTAATTAACTAACCTCTCATTATTTTGCCTCTTGACTTCATTATAAATAATATTTAGTTCATCATACTATTTTTTTAATTTTTCGTCGCAATACTTAATTAAATTTAGTGATTTTTCGCCCGTACTTACTCCCTGTTTTATCAGTTATACTGTCACTACTAATTAGGGAATAGTTTTTTATCTCTCAGTGATAATAATTATTGCGTCATGTTTTGTACAACTCAGTTAGTATGCCCAAACCGATTGCAGCGCTTAAACCTGATATTTCAGGCCGGAAATACGGATGTGGCTATTAAATAACGAGACTGATACTGCTACAGAAGAACTATGCATGCGCCAAATCCTAACGACCGACAGCTGTGCAGCGTAAAGCCTTCTCTTTCGATTGCAGCGTCTCACGTGCTTGTAGAGAAATCTGTCTGACCGGAACCATGATACTACACATGTAGTAGAGCAACGAATTGTCGTGAAATTTCACATGAAACTGGGTAAAACCGCTACTGAAACTTATCCTTTATTAAAAGAAGTTTATGGCGATGAATGTTAATCACGAGTGCGCAAGTTTTTGAGTGGTTCAAGCGTTTCCAAGATGGCCAAGAAGACGTCGATGATGATGACCGCCCAGGTCGCTCCCTTCCACGCCCAAAACGGATGAAAATATCGATTGTAATTAATCAACATTACTACCGTGAGGTGCTTGCTCAACTCCGTGAAAGAGGAAGAAAAAAAACGACCCGATTTGTGGAAGTACAAGTCACGGGATTCTCCATCAAGACAACACGCCGGCTCACACAGCATTATCTGTTTCTAGCCAAGTATAACATCCCAGTTTTAGGCCATCCGCCTTATTCGCCTGACCTGGCTCCATGTGACTTTTATCTGTTCCCCAAAATCAAATCTGCATTAAAAAGAACACGATTTCAGTCCCAGTTGATGCTGTGAAAGAAAAAGCGGCACGCGTCATGCAGGAGCTGACAGAAAAAGACTTCCAGCACTGTTTCGAACAATGGTAAATTCGCATGGAGCGTTGGTAGGGATTGAGGAGGGGTGTATATTGAAGGTGATAATAACTAAATATGTATAAATTTAAAATAAAATGTTTTACAGCAATAGACTCGTTATTTAATAGCCACACCTCGTACATGGTTCGGGATACGCTGAATACCAAATCTGATGTAAAATACTCGGAAGTTTTTTTGTTTTTGCTTTTTTTACTACAAACAGCTGAAATTTGAGAAAAACTCGAAGCAGTACTGAATTCCTAGAGAAGGGATTAGTTCATTGATTAGTGTATTTGAAATTCTAACGCGGAGATTCCAGAATCGAATCCATCTTGCTGGCCTTTAGATTTGTTTTCTTCCTAGAAGCTTCTTCTTCTCTTCCGATGATAGATAGTGCTATCTGTAAAGAGAGAACATTGTCCGGAGGCGGACAATGTACTGGAAAAAGTTCCAAGCGCCAAGACCTCACCTTAAATTAAAAATAACAAAAATGTAATCCTCCATGAAACTTCGCTGAACAGGTTATGATTTTCTGATAAAATACGAATCTAGATAATATTAGGAAAATGAAAATTTTGACATGAAGACGGGTAATTCTAATATTATGCCGAGAGGAGCTCATTAAGTGCGAAGAAAATGAATTGTTCGCTAAATGAGCATGAATGTAAAAACCTCGTTATTCCACTTTCTAGAATCCCTTTCATTAGTTCACAAGCTTCATATGCATATCAGAACATTTATAATTACCCACGTTTCCATTTCCTAAATATTATATAAATATACAGGAAATAATAATAATAATAATAATAAAATCATAATAATTCATTTCCTAGCAGCTCTTGTTGTGAATTAAAAATTCATAACTATTTAATGAATAAAAACTTTAACATATTCTACACTCTGCAATTATTATACTTAAAAATATATATATATAATTCTCCACTTTCCTTTCTCTCTAATAGCCTCGCTTCCATTGTCATAGCCTTATTTCGATAGCGCTGTTTGATGGTTGGTTGATAAGCTATCGTAGAGAATAGCCTAGGTAAAAAATAAAAATAAAATTACAAAAATTAATTAAAAGACAGTCTTAGCTCTCTAGACCTGTTTCTCATTGGTAGCCTTTGGCATTTTCTTCTTTTGAAATTAGGCCGCCCCCGATGTGAACTTGGACGAAACACCAAAAAGAAAACTGCTCAAATATCGTACGTGTGTGTCTGCCTTGAACGAGCCAGTTCATTTACAAAATGTCTTGTTATTTTGAAGTTTACACTTCTTTGCTGATCGATTGATTATATAGTCATTTAAAAAAGAATAAATTAATTTAAATGACAGAGAACTGCAGTAAGGATGAAATCCTGTTAAATAAATGTCCTAGATTCTCTTCTTTTTTCTTATTTACCCACATCAATTCGTCCTTGTAGCAATATAATCCTACTGTTTCTAAAAAATCACAAAAGTCATAAATTTAAATTTTTTCTAATTTAAATTATTTAAATGTCAATAAATTTAAATTATTTAAATGTCAATAAATTTTAATTTTTACTACGAAAGGCTTTAAGGTTCTTTGTTATCCAATTTTTTATTGTGATTTGTTAGAGAATATTTAACCGAAAGTAGTCATCAAGCGAAGAAATGTTTGAAAAGTAAAGTGAAACTCAAGAACTGGTGTGATTTAGAGGAAAAGAAACATTTACAACTAAGCCCATGCTCGATATTTCTGAAGCTTTAGAAGGCTTTAAGATATATGCATCTAGAAATAGCACACACTTGAATGTTTTAACGCAAGTGTCTTTAACACTAAACCTACCGACATTTATGCATAACTATTCCTACCATTACCGGTCAAATTACCGCACTTTAAAATCACTTAAATTTCTTATTTTAGAATGAAGATAATAATTAGTTAACAATGAAAAAGCATAGTTTCTTTTGTTTAAAAATAAATCTCGTAGATTTTACACTTTTTTGCATCATTTTTTATAATTACAGTCTTCTCAATTGCAAATTTCCCGCATACTTACTTTTTACATTTTAGACAGCATTTTTTAGTCTTATTGCCTTTGCAGTATCTTATTTGGCTATTTTCCGACCATTTGTTCTTGTACTAGTATTTGTCATGCTTTTGCAATGGTAACACAAATTTTGCCTTGAAATTTCACTTCCGGTAGTTTTTGATACAAAATCCATGCATTTATCCCGGGGCTAAGTCTAGGATATTGAAAACTATTTGTTGAGGCCATCTCCGAAATTTTCTACGGTTATATTTCTTCCACGAGCTGTATACATTTCAGCTAATTTCAGAGCGACAAACTCCCCAAGCGGAACTGAAGGTTTCTCTGCTTTCACGTTTTTCCAAAAATGAAAAGCCTTTTATTGCATCGAACGCTAGCCAAGATTTGATACCAAATTTATCCGGTTTATTTGGCATGTACCGAGTAAATGTACATCTTGACTTTGTTGGGAACAAACGTCCTTGGAAGAGATATATGCTCTTGGTTAGAACAGTTTTGACTGTTCTCAACGAATTTGTTCCAAAATTTAGAAATCAAAGCAAATTTATCGGTTTGTAAGAGATGATTTCTTTGATCCACTCGAATAAACCTCGAAAATTTCCGTCTATACATTTCTGCTCACAATGTTTGAGAAGAATGCTCGTCCCTATTTTTGTTCCAGTGAAAAGGGCAAAATCGTACATTTTTCGCCTCATATGCACCACATGCAAACAATAATCCGATAATCAAATTGAGTTTTTGAGAGAATTCTGTTACAAAAATAAATAAATAAAATAAAATATTAAAATAAGTAAATAAAATGAAAATATTCAGCCGGTCAAATGACCAGTCGCGGCAGTTAAGACGGACTACAAATTTTTCTCAAAAATCAAATATTAGGAAAAGAAGTGAATATTATAAAAACAATTGTATACACATTTTAGGAAAAGCCGTGAAGTTTAATGGCGGTATGATGACGCTGTAATTAGAAAATTTAAATCAAATTTAAAAAACAGTCAATTGACCGGTCGTGGTAGGTTTAGTGTTAAAAAGTAACTTAGTAAATACTCTGACATTAGAAGATTGAAGGAAAATGTTGGTAATTATAGAATTCATTGCGTTACCTTTTCCTCTCTTTAGCTTTTGAGCGATTTTCTATCTAGAGTGAGGTAAATTGTCTTGATGGTTGATGTGTCAATAATATTGAGAAAATTACGTCGTATCTGTTTTTATTTTACTTAACATTATACTTGTAATTTTTTTATCGAAATCAAAGATGCTATTTTTATTGAGTATTTCATAGATAAAGTGTGAAAAATATATACGTATAAAATATACATCAGTATATTTTTATATACATAAAAAAAAATACGGATTTAGAATAAATCAATGTCGATGTATCGATAATGTAGGCCGAGTTAACTTTGAATATGGATGTTGGTTGGGTACATACTGGGGAGGTTACTGCGAAGACTACTCCGGTTACCCATTAACAAATAAGCGAATGACCAGGTTAATTTAAGTTTGTTAGTTGTTACATATATATAAAGAAAACACAATATTCTAAATAATATGAGTAATGAAAATCATCAAATGGTGAAAAAAGAAAAAATTAACGATGTACGCACTACCAAACTGGGGCACCAGTTTTTATCCAAAAGTTTTTGCTACCGGTATAAAATTGGATACTTTTTTTTTCTACCAGATTCTAGATAGTAAGGATTTAATCTATTTCTTAGCAAGTATTCGTTATGTTCTTCGTACGATGTTTTATTTAAAAGATGCTTTCATTATGCAAAATATCGTCTTCAATAATTATCAAAGACTTTGACATTTTGCAATGCAGTTGTAATGATTTCATACGTCATACTTGTTTTTTTGTAATACTTCACTGAAGACAAGACTTTTTTAGAGTCCAGGATTGTATGGAGTTATAATAAAACTGCTAATGTGTTTTTTTAGTAATAAATTATATTTCTCTAAAGAAGTTATTTTCAAATTACAATATTTCAGCTAATTTGATAACATAATGCTTACATAGTTACACTTACGCTAAGTAGATGCTCTCTTATAGTTGAATAGCATTTATTTCTTTTAAAAACTGTTATTTAAAAGGTTTTGAAGCAACATCGTTAAATAAATTTCTAATATTGTTCTCGAAATTTGTAATTTCATTCAGATTTTTGAGAGGCAGTCAACTTCCAATAATTTTATTTTCGGGTCACCATCCAGCCTTACCTAAAAGAATTCTTAGTATTGTGAGATGAATTTTTGAAAGCTTGTAAGCGAGGGACTGATTCAAATTATTTCTGTCCTAGTAAAATAAAGTTAGACTTGCATTCTTTCTATATCAGCGTATCTTAGGATTCATGATGTTGTTTTTTGCTTTATTAAATTAGTATAGTGATTTTTTTTTTATTATTTTCAGTGGTGCAAATTGATTCCTGTCTCTTTAACCGAGTGAAGCAGAATAAACAATTCTTGGAAATGCGAATGAAAGGAAATGTATCAGCAGAACCAAAGACTCTCAACGGCGTTAATGGTACCAGGGAAGAGATCCGCATTCTAACATCTCACATCAAAGGAAATAATATAGTGGCTGATGAAAAGTAAGTAAATATTGTATTTGGATGTCTAATTTTTTTAAGTTTTCCAACATTTAGAAGTAAGTTCTCTCCCCTTTTCTTGTATTGTGCTTTACGATTGGTGTCTAAAATTTGATCACAGTATAAGAGTAAAACTAAGTTAGTTTCTGTAACTCAACCAACCCGCATAGCCACGCCCTGAAGAGGACAATATATTTGTCGAAACGTTGGCAAAGAGACGAGTTGTTTTATTTGACCGATTCCTCGAAAATCTTCCATCCTAAGTTTTTTATTCATTTCAATTAAAACTAACAGTGTAACCCAGTTACAAAAAATTTAAATACAAAAGTAGAAGACACAAAACAATTTAATTGTCTTCTCGACTACATATGTATATTAATAAGAACTTTCAGCTGTCCAACTCTAATGAATCTTTATATACATTATTCTCTTTTCTAAAAATTAGGCGTACGTTTAAAATCGTTTTAATTCCGTTGGGATTGCCACTGCGCTTCAAAGGGTTTGATGTAACACCCTGTACTCAATGTACCTGTACAGTTCTATGTTTCAAATTCGAATCGCCTCTTGTACTTGTGGGAGTAATATCTCCTTAAACTTATGCGACTAATAAGATCTCCCGTTCCTGACCTGCAGTTTTCTGCATCACTGCATATTTTGCTAAGGTTTAAAGGGCTTGGTCTTTTAAGAATAACATGGAAACCTTTCTGATCCAAACAGGGTGTCGTCTTATACACCTTTGTTCTGTACGCCTGGGCCTGGTATGAGTACCAACACTCATCATAATCCTCCATCTAGGCTTGATTATTCACCGGCTCTTCGTTTCCTTTTTTCTTGAAGCCGTCAAAGAATGTGGTTACATTTTTATTTATTTAAAATATCATTTATCATTTTTCAGAGAGAGGACAAATGCTAAAAATATCGAAGAAAATGATAAAATTACAGAAGCTTTACAAAACCTACGGCTTGAACCGGCTACACATTCGTCAGGTACCTAAAAATCTGTTTGGTGTTAAGAAAACATATGTTTCTTAAATTAGAATCTAATGATGATTATATATATCAGATGAAAGTGAATACGAAGATGAGGAGATCAGCGCCGATATGGTGGCTAAATGCCCCACCAGGACCAAAGATAAACTAAAGGAAAACAACAAAGCCAAAGCTAGTCCTTACCCGGTAAGTAAAGATTAGAAGGGTAACAAATCAGATGGACGTCATTCAAGATGTCCAGATCTTCCTTACGTTAAGAATGTTTCTGCAATTATTCTCTTCCAGTACATATCACCTTTATCAAGCCTGAGTGGCTATTGAGCATGGGTGAGACAAATAACTTTGCGTTTTTATTATGAAATAATCTAATCAAAAGTTTGCTTCTATAAACACAAAATATTGGTCCATTTCCAACTGCCAATTAGATTAGCAGGGCGCAGCCAAAAGAGGCTTATTGTGCCATAATTGTTTATTAAAGGTCCAGTTTTACAGTAAATTTTGTCAGTAAAAGGTTATGTTTATAACCTTAAATTCGAAGTAGGGTGAGTAGGGTTTGGTTTTATTACCAAAAATTGGAGTGAAACGTAGAAATTGACAACTGAAAAGAGTGGGAACTAGAAGTGTCACAACGTACCACAATGATTTTATTTAAAAATGGTTGGTAGTAATGTAAATAATTGATTTTTTTTTTAAAGCCCAATTATCTTTGGTCATTTTGATGCTCAAAGACCGCTCAACAGACGCCTACCCTTCCTGGCAATGCTATTACATTACAAACTCTCATCTTATTGGAAATCGGGATAAAGAAGCTTCTAAAATAAATACAAAAAATGTGGGCTAGACTCGGACACAGGTTCAGCCTTCACGTCCTGTTGCATTTGTCCTAAGTTTTAGTGTAAGTAAACTTAGTAGAGCGACAATTAAAGGCCTGAAATTGCTGTTCAGGCAATGTTCTGTGTTTAAGAAAGTTGAAAGGTTGAATCATAGTAATTATTTATTGTTTGCTTTTATTTAATTAGCTATTTCATTAACAATTTTGTTTTTTAATAGAGTTACCAAATTCAACAGAGTTTCCACTCAGAAAGTACACACACCGGAGGTTATGTTACGATAGATAAGAGCTTCGACTTTGTACCAAATATCCAAACAAATGATGTATGTAGTAAATTTTCTTGGGCGTCATTAACTAATTATATTAGATTTTTATTTTCTTAATAACTTTTATTTTGTTTGCTTCAGTATATACCAGAATCAGTAGTAGAACACTCCAATCAGACAGAAACACTTAGTACAGATGACATTGATTTATTTGTGAAAGGATTATTACCAGAAGAATTTTTAAAGGTTGATGAAGCAGTTAAATTATGCGAGCCATCTGATACTACAGTAAATGAGCCCTGCAGTAGTCCACACGATTCCGGATGTGGAACATTATCACCTGCCAGTGTACCATCTCCGTACGCACTGCACTCTCCAAATCCCAATATTCCACCTCCTAAATATGATAGTAGCCTGTCATCGGTTGAATCTGATTCATCGTATCTACCTTGGGACTTTGAATATGCTTATCCAAACGAGACGAACTGTCAGTTTAGTCAGGATACAACCAGTTGGGTTATTCCGCATTCACAATCACAAGCAAAGGTGAAATATAGTGTGTCGTTACCACTACAAACTGCTAGTAAAGAAAGAAACAATATTGTACAAAACATTACAAAGGTGTCAAGCCAATCGCACAAGAATGGCATTGCGAATGATTTTGGATGTAATATATTAGAAGCTGCTCCAGTTCACAGTTTGGTATTGAATCGTTCTAAAAATATTACCCAAACAACACCACCAGAAATTTTCAGCAATGTAGTGCAACCTTCGGGAGAACCAGTAACCAGCTTAAGATTGAAGATAGCTGAAGAGCCAAAACAGTATACACAGTTAATGCCAGTGAATCGTTACAGAAATTTACAAAGTATTCGTCCTGGAGGTGTTTCAGTTTCAGAAGTAGATCTAGGTACTACAGGTGTAGATCGACTACGGAAAATGTGCACTCCAAGGCTTATAGAAGTCGAATGGACTAAAATTTGTTTAGAAAAAGAAAGTGAAATTAATGCAGTTAATGACCAAAGTCGAACGTAAGTAAATTTTAACCTTTTTATTTTTGTTTTTATTATATTTTTTTAATTTAAGGCGTGACAACATAAGTGTTCACTCGTTACCGGACAGTGAGCTGTAAGAAGCTCGTTGTAAGAGAAAAGCGTGGGAATCCAGTACGCTGATTACTTAGCTAATCCCTTCTTTTTGTCTATTTATTCGTGAAATACTGGCTGCCTGAACTATTACTGTACAAACTGTATGTAGAAGCAAATGTACGTTAAAGGGTTCTTTAAAACTAGATGGTTTAGTTTAATCTATAGCTTATGTTTGATCGGTATATAGAAATAAAACCTATTTCACTGTGGCTTTGAAGAACGGTTAGGGGAATGGAAAGGCTGTGGACTGAGTGCAGCTTTCTGGAGTATCAGCTGTGAAAGTTTCATCAGCTGTTGTGGAAATTTCATTTCAGCTGTAGGCACCATGCCGGCTGTTCTCAAAAGATGGTTTGTGGATGAGTCGGATTCGTCTAACGTTTTTGGTCATGGTACGAATATCTGCAGATAACAGATTACTTACAAATTATTTCGTCACAATTTCTTAAATTATTAAAACAAATTTCAAGGATTTGTGATGAAAATATTATCTAGTTTGATTTTAATTCCAGTTAAGTCAATTAAATTAGTTATCTTTAATAGTTTGTTATAAATTTAGAATGATAAACAACATATCTTATTTAATTTTGTTTTATTACAGGGTACCGTTTTCATTGATATTAGTTTATTAAGGTTTTTTAAAATTTGTTGATATTTTTTACAAACTAATTTTTAACTACTCTTAGGGCTTTTTGATTATTCGAAGTTTATTTATTTAGTTGTAATTTTTCTTTTCTTATAAGCCTCTTTTTTTAAGGATAGCTTCGAATTGAAAAAAACTTGTTTTCTTCCTGATTTTTTATTGAATTGAACTTAATAAATAATTTATAAATTTGATTAATAAGTTGTATTTATTTTACAGAAAATTAATGCAAACGCTGCAAGAAAGACCATCAAAACAATTTTTAGAAAAAATCTTTTCAAGAGTTCAACGAATCAAAAAAGATGAACGTAAAGAATTACTACAAAAAAGAGATAAAAGGGGACACACAGCTCTTTATATGGCGGCGCTCTTACAAAAAGATCTGCCTGTACTAGCCAGATATATTGCTGACAGTTATGTTGAATTAAACTTATCTCCGAATGAGGTAATTATAAATTTCTTAATTAAAATTATTGATGAGCGTTTGAATAATCCAGATTTCATTCGTTGCATTTTGAGAGTTGTTCAGATCTGTTTTTCTTTACATCCTAAGTATGCCCCATATTTGAAAAATATGATTATTATTTTATGATTATACATTTGATTATTCAGATATATGGAAGTGAGGGAAACAGTTTACTGCATATAATCGCCGGTCTGGGAGACAGTTATGCTCAAGTACTTGCCGATCTTCTACATGTTAATGGTAAAAATGGTGAAAAAGCTTTTGATGTTAATCGAAGAAATAATTTATCATTAACCGCATTACATATTGCCGCTACTTCTCACTCACCAAACAAATCCACTCTAACAATTGCCCAACTCCTTGTGAAGAATGGTGCGACGATCAAGCTCCAGGTACAAAAGACATTACATCTATTTTTGAAGTATCGATGTTCTCTACAAAAAATATTAAAAAAAATAGCTAAGATGGATTTTAAATGTAATTTAGATGATTTGCCAGTTATTAGTAATAATTTTATTATAGAATGAAGAAGGAAGGACCGCCTTACATCTGGCCATCCAGTACAGCTGCGATTCAGTGTTTATTAAAGCTCTTCTACAAAGCCCACATTCAAGTTCTTACGTGAACATACCTGACCATGAAGGCAATACACCTTTGCATATTTGCGCAGCCAGAAATGACGTATTATTCGACAAACAGAAAGAGGTATGATTTTATGCATCTGTCTACATTCTTTATCTTCTCTTGCTTCTCGTTAGAAGAACGTAGTGTAATTGGATAGATCTTCTATTTTGTATTTTCAAAATATCCGTTGGTAAGCTCCGTGAGTTCTAAGAAGTAGTTTTTATAAATTGGTAAATGTCTACTGTAATTGAAAAATGAAAAGTCGCATATAGTACAAATTTGATATTTCACTTAGATACTACTAAGAAACACGACATAAGGATCTGGTTAAATCTTACTGGTACGAATTAACAATTTACTGAATAGTGGTTTAATGAGATTCATTAGAAACCAGCTCCATTTTCTTTTTAACTTGGTGCATGTAGTGATTCTAGAACTCCCATCTTGAGTGCTATTAAGGTGAAATGTTCTGTATTACCTACCTTATAAGGATTAATAGTTTTAAAATTTGTAGCTTGACAAAAATTAAAAGTTATTATTATCGTAATTTTCAACTAAATAGAATTTCTGGAATTTTTAGAATAAATAGTAAATAATTTAAACTTGTTGAAATTGATTTCAAGTTTCTTTTAGGTCATTATGCAATTAATAACCAGTGGTGCGTCTCACAATACTCACAATCGAAGTGGAAAATTCGCACTATCATTGGTTGCACCGGAAAGGAAACAAGTGAGTAATTGTAGTCTAATTTTGTGGTTCAACTTACAAAAAGGTTTTTACTTCTAGGTTTATGGTTTTTTTTTTAAGTTGTTCTTCGAGTATTTCTTCTACATAAGTGTTGCTACCAAATCATAACAGCCTTCCCAGTTTTATTCTTGCTTTTAATTAGAATGAATTAGTCTTGCTTTTAAATAGATCATGAGAAAATAGCAGTTTAAATTTTATTTACTTAGTTTGCCCTACTTTTATTACGTTACTTTAATTAATTCATTATATTTTATTATCATATATTATTTATTTAATTTATTTAATTATTAATTTTCCAGGAAGTGAAGAATCTTTTGAACAGAAAACAATCTAATTTGTAAAGACGATCTGTCAAAGAAATAATAGTTTTTTGAAATAATCAAAAATAAAAATAATAAAAATTGTCCACTTTTTAATTGGACACTAGATGTCATATAAGTGGTAATTTTATGTACAAATGCATTTATAACAAGATTGAAGAAAGCAGTTGTCTGGAAAAAAAAAAAAAATATATAAAATTTAATGTTTTAATGGATTTTTAGATGCTGTTTAGCTTGGAATTTTAATTAATAGAAATAATTTTTGTATATATTTATTTTTTATTTTTAACTGAAATGATTATTTCAGTTCTTGTCACGTGGCAAGAATTTATTATGAGAATAATTTTATATAAGTAATCTTATTTCATGAAAACCAGGTTCATGAATTTAAATTTATTTAATGTGTAAGATTTTCTTTAAAAAAAATAATCATGTTCTGTTAATCTCAGTCAAAGATTATTTATATTTATTCTTTAATATATAATAAAGTATAGATGCAAACAAATTAGAATATAGTGTCTTTGATGTAACATATTAAAGTTTAAGATTTAATTATTTATATATAAAAAAAAAAGGCAAATGAAATAAATTTTTAAAAAAATTGAGTAATTGCTAATAATTTCGTGGATGTTTGGATCAATTTAGTGTTAGTTTTTTCTTGAAACATCTTTTTATTTTATTTTGTATAGTCGAATAGATTTCAAATTTTTTACTTTACATTTTTAGAATAATTACAGTATAATGTACGTTCTTAAATTAAAATTGAATTTGAAGTACCTGTTTTTTTAAAAACTATTGTTTTTTTTTTTCATCGGTTTATCTTAATTATCGGTTATGTCAATGTTATATGATTTATTTCTTTTAATTGATTTATAATTTGTAAAAATACATAATTACAAATGTATTCTTACAAAATAGTAAAGCACTAAATATAAATGATTTAGTGAAATACCAACTAAGGTCTTTCAAAAATTAAATAAATACCCAATATATTTTATTCGCTTTTAGATTTTTTTTTTTGTAGACTAACAAATTTATAAAAAAACAGATTATATATTTATATTACTTAATAACGATTGACGCTAATAATGTAATTGTTTTTATTAATTTTAAGAATTTTTATTTAGTTTTGTTTTAGATTGTTTTGTTTCCGTAAAGTTTGCTCATGTTTGTTTTGTTTTTTTAAACATATTTTCTGCCTAGAGGATTATCAATCAAGCTTGTTACATGCTCTGCAACTGTTCTTAGGAGTTTATATTGGATTTTCAGCAGAGTAATTGCTCAAGATGTCAAGATTGGCTCTAGTAAGTTTATAAAAACTAACTTGACAGATGGTAAGTCCCTTCCAAAAAAAGTCTGTCTGGATAAAAAAAAAATTGAACCCTTCTTATTCGCTTTTTATTTTATTTTTTTAAGGTTAATTTTCATAAAGAAATGATAAAAAAAAGGAACTAAATCGCTTTAATGAACTTACTAATACTTGCTCATGAGACTATTGACATATTTACTCATCAATTGCCACCTACCCTTTACAAATACTGTTTGCTTGGTACTTCTTGATGAATCCACTCTAATTAGTATCGGGCAAGTAGATCTTTGCAAGAAAACCCAAAATGATACAAGTCTAAAGACAGTTAGACCTTAAATAGCTGCAGTTTCTAAAGAGATCAATAAAAAGTAAGTCTCTTTTTGATTAGTTAACAATAATGAACACTTTTCTGATTTGAACCCACCAAATTAATAACTGTAAAAGTTCCGGTAAGCAATAAATTTTAAGTTCTTAAAGTAATAAATAAATAAAGCCGCCCCAGTCTACTGTTAAAAAAAAATGAATCAATAAAGTTTTTAAATAAGAAATATGGTAACAAGAATAATATATTTAAATAATTTTACGTTATATTGCTTTATGCAATGATTTATGTGCTAACTCAAATTTTATTCAAGGTAATTTCTTTAATATATGTATATTTCGTACAACCGACCAATTAAGTAGTTGATAAATACTCTTTAAAGTCGGCACTAATAATGCCTTTTCTAGAGACAAATGGTTAAGAAAAGTGTTAAGAATAAGTAAAAGTTATGTATTTTAAATGCATTTAGGTGAATGTAATGTTTATTATAATTGTCCATACTGTTTGTGCAGTAGAATAATAAGCAGTAAAAACCACATTAATTAGAAATTATTTTGTTAACCATATATAAGATATACAGGGGAATTTTTGTTGAAATGATGAATTTCTCATTATTATTTTCAAATTTATATAATTTATGTTATTAGAAAAAATAATGTTTTGTTTTTATAAATCTAGTCATTTGGGTTTTTTCGTTAATTTTTTATAAGTACAAGTTCATTTTATTTATAAAACTGTTATTTAAAATTATAGTAATATTTCTTGCTTAATAATATTAGTACAAATTTAAGTTTGAAAACGAATTTCCCAGTTGAAGAATCATGTTAGTTTATTTTAAATAGAGGCTGATCTTCATAAAAAATAAAGATGGCTTTGATAATTAAGCGAAATAACATTAACAAATTAGAACGTTCACCATCCTTTGAATCTTATATGGCCTAATTTTTTACCTATTTGTTAAGCCAAACTAAATTGGATTTTTTAAAATTGCATATTGAGATATTATTGTTATATTCTACAGTATTTCTTGGAGCCTAACTTTTTTGGATGAACCTAAAACTAACCTCATTAAAATGAATATTGCCTCTGATATTTAGTTCAGTTTTCTTTTTCACGATCAGATGAAAGTGTTCTACATACCCAATTTAGTTCTTTGAATTGACGGGTTTGCTTTTAGAAGTATCTCTCAAGGCCATTTCGAGTTCGACTCTAGGTAAGTGTTGCCCTAGTATCCTCTTATTTAAATTTTGAAAATAGCTCTTTAAATTTGGTAAACATTAATTGAAGAAGGTTTAGATTTATTATATCAAAGTACAGATTCATTCATCCCTGGATTGTAAGGTAATGTATTTTTTACGAAGCATTGAAATACTCCATTAAAATTGATAAAAGCATTAATTTTTACAAGCTTTGTAAATAAAACGTAAAAGTAATATGATTTGAATGGAAATTAAATTAAAAAAAAAACTTTCAGTCTCTAAATTACGGAATTCCCCTGCTTAAATTTAATTAAATAATCTTTAATGTCTTATAACAATATCTTTAATAAAATGTGGATTTACTGCGATATTTAGAGATATATTTGTTTAAAATATATATTATAAAAATCTCTATTTTTTATAACATTTAAAAAGAAAAAATAGGTAGCACAATGTTACTAGATGGAAATATTTAAATGTTGCTCATTGATGTAAAAGTGGCTGAATTTACATTGCGGCCTCTTTACTGCTTTAAAAGGAAAACTGTAAGTGATAATACAATCCTAGTTATTATTAAAAGAATATTTAAGAGTAAAGAATATAAAAGAGATATTTTTCAAATAAAACGATTAATTCTACATTGGTATAATTTGTATAATACATATATGATTTCTTAATTTTTGTTTATGCTTTGATAAATTTGAGTTCGTAACTATTTAGATTGTTTTTTGTATAATTCTGAATTGGTACAAAAGTTTAGGATAATAATCTTGGATTGTGTTTTACTTTTTCAAAAATAAATGTTCTTGGATGTTTTCTATGCTCAAAACATATTAAAGGGCTTATTTTTGATGTATAAATGTTCTATTTGTAAAAAGGAAATTTAATAAAACATATATATATTGTTTATTTAAATGTCCTATCTTTTTTCCACTTAATGGGATTTTAGTTGTAGTATTATAATCACTTTAAGTAAAATGTTTTTATAAACTTGGGGACATACTAGGACTTTAAAGAGTTTACAGATCAAGAGAGTTTTACTTCTTCTTGTCCTTTATTTAGCTTGATTCTACTCAAATTTGATAGCAATAACCTAATCACATTTTTATTATTTTAACACTGTTCGGTAGGACAGTTGTATAAAGGTTGATCGTCAAAACTGCACGAAAAAGCTTAACGTTGAAAAGCACCCAACTTTGACAATTTTTTCCACTTTTTCTATGAAATATTAAATTCTCAAATCTTCTTAATGATAGTTATAAATATGAAATTAAATAATTCAAAAAATAAAAGAGCTGCAACACTTTCAAAGAAAGTAGCATATTAACGATTTCTAGTGGCATTCGCAAGAACTATTGTTGAAGTGTAGTTTAAGCTTTTGCCGCTAGATAGCTCGAGAATGTTCATTTTCCACTTTTTTGCCCACTGAACTTATTGTATAGACTGTTAGTAAATTGACAAATTCCACTTAAGTTTTTAAACAATAATATATATTCATACCAGCCAATGATAATATTTCTAAATAAAACAAATCTTAAGATGCAAAATAGACTATAATGAACATTATTCTTTCAACAACATAGTCTTACAACTGTCAGAGCGACCATTTTCTCTCCTACATTACCTGCATTCACTTATTATTATATATTATAAAATTATACTTCAAGGTTTCATTTGAGAAATTTCTGTGAAAACAATAATTTGGCGTAGATGTGAGGAAAATGTCCTTTTAATTTGTTCTTTCACATTTCTAGCTTTTAGTTATTAATTGAAAACTTGTTAAGCTCAGCTTTAAAAAAGTTAAAAATGGCTGCGAGAGACTAGTGTGTAACAGGTTTAGTGCTACCTGGTGGTGAATATTTGAACTAACTTACCTTTTTGAGTTTTGGGATAAAGGAATAGTTTTGAAGAAATGCTAGAATAAACAGTGATTGTACCGCTTCCTGGGAGAGACAGCGTGTAACTAAAGTAGATTTGTTTTGATTTTTCTTTGTTTCTTTTAATTACTCTTTCTCAGTGTTTTTTGAAATAAGGCATTATGGCAATGCGATGGTGTAAGGTACGTTTTAATTAATGATACCGGAAGTGAGCTGAAATAAATTGTTTTCTGTTGAGAAAAATGCAAAAAATGAATCTTGCTTGTCGAGTGTGCAAAAGTACATCCAGGCTATATAGGTAAGTGAATTTTGCAGGTCGGGAGGGTGGGACGAATACTTTTTAATCGATAGTTACTTCTATTTATTTATGTTTAGAATGAAATTACTTTTGTATTTATTGCTTTTTTTCTAAAAATAAAAGACTTTATTATTATTATTATTACTTCTATTACCATAGAATTTTTGATAAAGATGTTAGACTAGATATGCATATATATTGTGTGTGGTGATACTGATACTGCAAATACTTTTTTAATCTATACTTTCCATTACATAGAAATTTATTATAAAGATGTTAGACTGGATTTCATGTTTGATGATAGAGATGTTGCACCAGACTGACTAGGTTGAGTTTGGAGTGATGAAAATACTTTTTAATTGAAGTTACTTTCATAGAATTTATTATAAAGATGTTAGACTAGAATGATAAAGATGTGACACCAGAACTAGGTTAGTTTGGAGTGACGAGCGACAAAGCGATCGATCTACTCTCCTGCCTTACTGAAATCGTACTGAAGGAAAATTGTGTTTACAGCTGTATATATTATAGAGGTTTTAGTGCTACCTGGTGGTGAATATTTAAATTAACTTACATTTGATAAGTGTTAGCCTTAATAGGTTTGGAGCGACGAGCAACAGAGCGATGTGGCCCCCTACGTTACTCAAGTCGTACTGAACAAAATTTGTGTTGACTCATAAATAACAAGTAACAGCAGTGCTATCTAATGGATATTTTAGGAACTACTTTTTTGCCATGTCTGTTAAGTGCCGCTCTATGACGGAATTTTTTAAAACTATATTTTTATTTTTTGACTTTTTTTGATATTTTGTGCCCTCACACGGATCTATTTTGAACTAATTTTTCAATTTTTCTTCTATTTTGTTTTGTTTTTGTTTTAAACGTTTTTAAGAACTTCTTATTTGCATTTTTTTTATTTATTTATACTTTTCCCACATAAATACACCGACTATGTAAAAAATAGGCAAATAAATAGAATTTTTATACTTGAAGGTTTTTCTTTTTCTTTATTCAAAATAATCATAAATTTTCCTTTAAAAAATAAAACATAAGTAAATATAGATATAATTAATTAGATTGTGACATGAACATGCGTATTACATATTATAACTAAATAATACATATTTTAATAATTTATTTATAATAAAAATTGTTTGAATATTTTTATTGGATGATTTCTCAAGGTATTTTCCATTTTATCTCCATTTGATGAATAATTCAGCAGGTAGTACTCTCAGTATTGGATGTTTTCAATCTAAAAATCATGATTATTCCATGAAATAGGTTTATTAGAACTAATCATTAATAAAAAAGCGTTCTTTCAATGATATTTCAAATAAAACTAAACCGTTTTAAACGATCAATTTTATCTTACAGGAGTGAAAGAAAAAAATTAAAAATAAAGATTAAAGTTTTAAATTATTTTTTTTTGTTTTCGTTTTTAATACTCGTTTTTGCATATATATTTTTTATAATGAGTTTATATATTCAGAAATATAATATAAATACTATATATCTATGTGAAAATGGGCAGCGAATTTATAGACTTTTTTAAATTATCGGTTATTCATTATTCTGCTATGAAATTATACATTTTTGTTGCACAAAATATAGAACATGAAGGTAAATAAATGATACTGTAAAATAAACGTGCATTTTACCTAGATATTATGAGTAAATAATATTATATTTATATTATTACATTTGATCCGTAACAAAAATATTACATTTTTATTGGATAAATGTTTTTTCAATACCTTTTTCTTTTTGGCTTCATTTGACAAACATTTTTGCTGGCAGTATTCCAATATTGCCTGTTTTCATTCTGAAAATCAACATTATTCAATGAAGTAATGGGTTGATAAAGTTAATCTTGTATCAGAAAGCTTTACAATTAATGATACTACTACTATACCGCGTTGTAAGATACATTTTTATTTTTATAAGAATGAAATCAAGTAAAATAAAATCTCTTAAATAGACAAGACTTATTTTGAGTTCGCAACATTGTAAAGCTATGACAACTAAGTGATTTGAACTTAATCACTCGAGATAGTCACTGATGAACTAAATCTTTTTTTAGTGATAAGCACCTAGAGGATGCTGGCTGTATGGCGAAAGCCAATGCCAAAAAAAAGAAAACAAAAAAAAACTAGTAATGGAAAAAGCAGAGGAATTTACGTGAATTAACTTCAAAAAATATTTTTCATTAAAATTAAATAAAATTTAAATATGAGAGAAATAAAGCTACCGTGTTCTCAATCAAACCGTGTTATGAAACGTGTCAATCATTTTGGCAGTGGTTCCTCTGAATTTTACTAGGCCTATCACTTCTTTGAAACTTATTTTGGGGGATATTGATTTGAATTGAAACTTGGGAAACGGTAACGCCTGGGAAATGCATACGACCAGCTCAGTCTTAAAACTTTTTTTATGGCAAATCAGCATGGTTTTTTAGTACGAACTCTTGGTTTGAAGAAAGGTAGTTGGTACATTAAGCAGAAAAAAGATACTGAGATTGTTTATTATTAATTATAGGTAATGCTATAATTAATTTGTGTAATCAATTTGTTTAAATTGTAATTATTCTATTTGGTCACGAAAACATTATTTAATGTAGTCAACTCTGAATAATTAGATAAATAATTCTTACTTCTTTCTACTGTAGGTACAAGCGTCCGATGTTAGCCAACTGGATAAAATGTTATCTTCTGGGAACTTCGCCTTCTCCTCAGTGCTCGTCTCAAGTTGCTGCCTGAAAGTTGTGAAGTATTCCAAAAGAGGCTGCACAAGTACATCATACTGAAGGACGCTATGGAGGCCAATTTTCCTTTGCAGCTCCCTCAAAATCTCTCAAAAATAGTTCACCTGAAAGATAGTTCACATATTCAGTTTTTGGTTTTCAATTGTATGTAGTGTTTAAAAATAAAAGAATTAAAAACGAAACTAGTTCATCTACTTAAATAAATAAATAGATAATGATGCAACCTGATGTAGTGAACTCTAGCTTCAATATATCTCACATAAGTATGAGAAAGTTTTCTCAATTCTAAAGTAAGATAAGGGTGTTCATATTTCTAAATATAAGCATGTTTACAATTGAAATGCGATAAGCTAAAATTAAGTTGTGAAAACTGGCACATAACGAAGTCTGTGGGCGGATTTTGTGGTGAAGGTGTCTCTTCACCCGCCTCAGGGCAACATTACACACTAGGCCACGCCTTCCTAGCATGTACCGTTCCTAATCTTACTACGCCTTTCTCTTCAAGACAACTTCAAATCTTCTTCGCTTACTTTGTCAAATATTACATTTAATTAAATAAGAAAAAACATCAGATTCTTTGAAATTTTCAATATCTCTAGGGAATGATTGCTTTTAAACGCCAATAGAGTGTATATTAACAGATGTACAGATATTAATTTCATTATAAAACCAATTCATTTCCTCAATAGACAACAGGCCTCCTCAACCAAAAATAAAAAAGGCAACAATTAGCAATAACGTCTAAGACGTTTTTGCACTGATTTAAAACTATAACTGAGAAAAATTAATTCATGCCATAAAAAAAATCACTGTTTAAACCAAATCATTAGGTATCTTTATATATTGCGGCAATTAGTTCGATCGAATGTTCATTTGCAATAATTACTAAAAGGTTTGGAAAAAATTCGTCGGTCGAAAGAATAAAAATAAATAAAAGCACATACATTACGTTTTACCGTAATGTAAGCCTAATACTAAAAAAAGAACAGCTTAAAACAATTAATTTAAAAATGTATACAAACTTAATGAATGTAAAATTATGTTAAATAACAAGAATAATAAAGCTTTATTAACACCCTTTACAGAGAAATAGCCTCTCCTTTTGGGGGATTGATAATTCGAATTGTCCAGTTCATTTTAACAAAATTCAAAAGAATGCAAAATAATAAGAAAAAACCGCAAGCAATTAGAATAAATTAAATGAACAGTTAAATAGTTAAATAATAAATGCTGTATAATTAATAAAATAATAAACTCGAGAAGCTCCAAATGTACTTTGGAAATATTTCTAAACAAAAAATAAAAATCTTACAACTCTTACCTGAGATCTTTCCTGATTCGGGACTGAAAATGTTGATACAGCCTCTTGGTACATATATAAAGTGGTCATTTCAGTCTCTCTTCAGCATTTCAATTATACATTTCAGAAGTCTGCATTCATTTAAGGTGCTACTGTTTCTTCACCATTATATTTTTGTAAATTGTATTCTTCCTGTAAAGGAAAAATTTCTTACATTTAAAAAATCATTTAATTTAAATATAAGGAACATTTAAAAGTGCAATAAAATCGCGTATTTTCACTAACTTATCTCAAGTGAGGAGAAAGGAATGCGTCATCTTATATTACAAGTACTTTACAAGAGTCGTCCTTGTTTAGAGCAAAACAGTTCCATTAATGAGATGTCAATCTTGGAAGTAATAGAAACAGAATGTACTATACTAGAAAACATGTACATAGGTAAACCCTTTCTTCTTTCCTGATATAAATTATTTTAATTGCAATAATAAGTACGGAAAAGAAATAATTTGTAACTATAGGTATCGTTATAACGGAGCTACTACAAATATGTTTACGTTCTTTGTTTAGTCACATACCGCAACCAGTGGCATTTATTAAAACTATTTCTAAGTTCTACATGATGGATAACAACCATAATTATGGTCTGCTAAAACTGTTCTAAAAACAGAAAATAATACTTACTGACATGACCTTTTCTTTTTCTTCTTCAGGTTTTCAACTATCTCTGCTTTGTTGGATGCAGATCTTGATAACTCATCTTTCTCTATATGGCACGGATGTAAGCTGCTATCAATAACTGATTTGATACGGAGGTGTGGTTACGGTAGATCCATGTGGAAAGTAATTCTCTGTTGAAATCAGGTGACTGTAGCCGCTGCCTTCTTCATTGCAGCACCATTTATTCCAAATAATGAAAACGCAATCAAGATAATCTAAATCCAACAAATCCGAATAATAAAATTAATAGATTATTTAATTATTGTATTATTTCATAATTATACCAATAAAAATATATTTCTTCTTTAAATGGGTTGTACAAATCTACAAGTATATATTTTATAGTTCTTAATTAAGTAATATTAAATCAATAAAAACAATTTTACTTCCACACGCCACTCAGTTATAATAACTTTTAATAATAAAAGCATTGCAATATTGTGTATGTTTTTATTTTGAATTTCAGTTTTAGGAACACGTTACGAGGTTTGTTAAACCAGGTTTTTACAAATTGGTTCGTTATAAAGTGATAAGTATAAACGAAAATAAATCGCACAAAAATTCAAATTCGATACATCGACCAAGTCCAGCCAGAGAACGCGACAATAAGGTTTTGGTGAAAATCAGGACACCAGAACTACCACTTTATGAAATAAATTTTTACAATTTTTGATTACTTTTTTTTCGAAAAAAGACCACAATCTTTTAACTTTGTATTTTCAATGCATATAAGTAGATGTGTAGCTGTTGGATAAAGAAGATGTATGGCCCAGTAACAAATCTACAAGTAATGTTGACTAGGGCCAACCATTAATTTATAACTTATAGTTAAATAACTTATGTTTGAGAAAATTTAACTTTAAAACACTTCTGGGCAACAGTTGGAGTTTAAAGCTAAGGTTTCAAACTTACTCGACTTCTTCTAACCCCAAGTAATGTAACTATTTTTTTTTTTTAATTTACAATTTGTATTTAAATAAAAAATAGCAAAGTTACAAGTTCATGAACCCTTCTCTCAAAATTATACTTATAGCATTATTCTTATGGTATTGATTTTGGATTGAGAACTAAAATACAGCAACAGTTTGTTAGATCACAAGCTGTTTAACATGTCCAACTTCCTTGAATCCCACAAACCTCTCATGATCTTATTCAAAATGAATTTCTATGTTGGAAACTTTATTGTAAATAACATCAAAGAGTATTACTATTTAATCATTCAATGCGCTAATGTGTAATGTCGTAAGATTAATGCAATGGCGGCACTTAAAGTATGTTAAGCCGTACAAGAATTTTGTACAATGTAATTTATGTGAAACCTAAGCAGGTATAGACATCTAACAAGCAGAGGTATTGTCTACTAGCAATAGAGGAATCTAATTGCTGGAATACTGAATGTAGACGCCCCTACGGTAGCAGAAACCAGAGACCGAGAGAAGGAGAGAGCAAAATAATTATGGTGGCTCTCTTCTAATGTCGACGTTTCTATTTACGACAGTGTAACTTCCTCAAGGGCACCTGTATCTGTCAACTAACTAGTCCATATAAGTACAGAAGGGGCGGACTGTAGGCTTAAAACCGCCACTATTTCTTTGTCATTTAATACACTTTAATTGGCGTTACCCTTTACTAATGCTTTAAAAACAATTTACTAGTTTTAAATGTGTCACCGGCTTTTTTAATTAATTTAATACTAAATACTGGGAGGTAACCCTAATAAGAAATCTAAGGGATCAATACAAACTATACAATAAATAATTTAACGTTTACATCAATTAATAATTTACTGGATGAACCATAACTCTTAAGCTTATTGAAAAAAATAATTAGTCAAGTTCTATTCGACTTCCATGGACTTACGTTGCAATATTGTTCCTTTCTTCGAACGCATTTTATTTACTTGAATACAAAATTTAGTTGGAGTGCAACAGCATTTGATAAGACAAGCGATTACAAATGTATTTTTTATATGTTTTAGTCCTTCCATATTTTTTATTTAAAACATTTAACCTCTCAACAGGATTTTCTCTTTCTACTAACTTATATTCCAATGCCTTGTTGCATATATGGCCTAGACTAAGAATGGAAGTCTCAATGCAGTTTGCATAACGAATACAAATCAGGAGACCACTAAGTTTTTGGCGTAGTGATTTGGACTGAACATTGGCAAAGAATATATGTTTCCTTCAAATCTGGAAATGTATATCGATTTATAATCGGTTCCCATCGAAATGCGAGTGCAGAAAAAGGTTTCACAAAATGATGAATAAAATGTTTGAGCCATAATTAGTAGTCAATTGTATACGGAGTGGCAAATCCACTGGGATGTAAAAAGATCTCTTGTCACTCCATAATGTATCAGAGTATGTAAGCGTCTATAAAGTGTACAATGTTTAAGTTTATATGTGATAAGCTGAAATTCGACTGGGTATTACTGAAATCCAAGGAGTTGCACACCTCAACCAACTCCTCAAATAGCCAAGTGAGTGTGTGTTGTGATAAGTGCTGCCTATGTGGTTAGGCTAGGAATCCAACAGGGACGTCTAGTTCACTTCTTAGTAAAGCGGTAATTTTAAACAGTAACATTTAACGACATTCCAACTCATTCAAACCAACGACCTAAGAAAAGAAAAATAACAAAAAATGTTTCAAATGGGATATTAAAAAAAAGTCGAAAGCCCAACGGATCGACCAACGGATAACAAATCGCCAGATACTTAAAATATTCTATTTTATGAATAATTACAGCCTTAAAAAATTTATTGGTCTAATCGTGGTTTAAAACTCAAATGTATTTCGTCTATTTTTTTGTGAGTTTAAAGGTCATTTAAAGTTTCAATATTATGGTTTATATTAAATCTACACTTACCTTTTTTTAAATGAAGTGTAATGATAATAAATTTAATATTTTCCTGGTTGTTACAAGTTACGTTTCTTTAACAAAGCGTTTCAGGCACTCGTGTCGCAGCCAGACTGGAAGTTACGCCATACGCTCTATTCTTAGTAGATCTCGCTCCTAGTACAACAAAAAGATATCTATTAAGAACAGAATTGACAACAGTTTAATAAAAATAATAATTAGAAAGAAGTGAGAGTTAGATGAATTTTTGAGGAAATTCAAATAGAAAGTAACGTCCTAGTGAAAGGTTATAAACATATAGCCTGCTTAAAAGGATTTGATATTATAGTTTTGCAAACAGCCAGTACAAAATTAGTTAATAAAGTAGTATACTATAGTAACAGTATAATGACATTAGATTCAGTGTAGCATTGCTTCCACCTTAAACACTAATCTACACTTTTCAGTGTTGTCTGTTACACCACAGAAAGAAAATGAATGTTTACATCAGTTGAACATGTATCAAACGTCTATAATACAAAACTAATTTCTGCAAATGCTATAGAAAAGGTTATATTTTTACAGTATAAAAAGATTTACTACGCTTCAAATATATACATTTAGTAACTTCAATCTTATATTCATTTAGAACATCAATGAAGTAATGAAAGAATCTTTGAACACCCACACGGTTTTCTATTTACTACAATTCCCAAAGTTTTACCTAATTATACCTTTTTTCAAATTCGTAATTTCAAAATAAATTTTATCTTTACGTCATCTAATTAGTACTGTAAACAGCACATTAAAAGTAAATGTTACTTTTGAAAGAAATCTACCTTCATCCCTTCTCAAAACTGTCCAAAAATTAACCTTTCTAGAAAAATTAATTCGAATCAAAATCTTGCACGAAGAGAATACATTATAGAGGCTGTTTTCTAGAAAATTCTAAGTGAAAAATCCATTTTTAGTAAAATGGTGAGAGATTTTTCTCTAACTCGGATCATCTTACATTTAATCTTCCTTAACAAAATATAAAAGTAAATACGATAAGCATTTTGGAGGGGAGTCTACCCACTTCATTCTCTCAGTAGTTCCCTTCATCGAAGTTTTCTTGAAAAAAGTTACAAATTACTAAGTTTTAAGAAATTAGAGCAATTTTCGTGAAAATCTAACGTGAAAAATACTCTAAATAAAAACAATATTGGAATATTCATTATTAAATGGAGATTCAGGCAACGCACTTGCGATACCTACAAAATATCGTAAAAACCGTAAGAAAAGTTGTTTTATTAAACTGAAACCCAAGCACTATCTTCGCCGCGATTGAGAAACAAAGAACACCTTTGTAGCAGGCCTAGAAAATCTCAGCGTCAATACGATTCATAATAAAAGGAGTTTTTATCAGCAAGAATCGTTGAAATAAAATTAAAAACAGTTTTTGAGAGATATTTATTTTAGGAAATGTTTCAATAACTAACTTCTGAAATGCGATCCTTCTGTTAGACAATTAAACTATTCCCTTCTTAGATACTTCGAACACAGCTGAATACCAGCGTTCTGATAAGACACAATGACTTTTAGGGGCGGATGTAAAATAAAGAAAATAAACTAGAGAAATAGTTTTTATAAAATAAATCATTTCCCGAATAATTTTGCTAGACATTGCGAAGAGTGTGTGCAACTATGGCAAGCTGCCGTGTATATCTAAGTTTTTTCATATTTGTATAACGTGTTTTTTTTTAAAATAATATTTTCATTGATTCTTATTCTCACATTAATTCTTCCATCCTTACATCTGACTCATATAATCGAAGACTGAGTATAAGTTAACTAAACTAACATTTCTGATTGAATGATATTGATCCTTGTGAAGACAGACTATGTATCTTTGGAATATGGGGCGTCTTTCTCTTGTTGGGAAATCCTATTCTGCTGACAATACCTCTTCTTTAAGTCTGCAAAAAAAAATATATATATATATATATATATATGTATAAAAGCATTTTATAAAGTAATTTTCTGTGCTAAATAAAAAACAATAAATAGCTAATAAAAAAGATATAATGAGATCCACTAAAAATCTATTTACAATAATAATTGGAACATCTAATTGTGATTTTTGAATAAGAAAGGTAACACTTGTCTCATTGTGTTATCTTAGTATTTCATAAATACGAACTAACCTACATAAGACGCTGTTGTCTCCAAATCATGATAATGAAATGATGGTAAGACTTGTTATTGTCACCTTATACACATTGGGTAACTTGGCCATATAATTTTATTTAAAGGTAGCACAGATATAATCAGCAATGAAGATGTAATAAAAAGATATGATAGATGTACATTATAATTTATTAAAATAGATGGGCCTATCTGTATTGTGTCTTAATTCTTGCAGCTAGAAATCCCTTTCAGTCGACTGTATATTAAATAATGGGTGCCACTTAAGGTTATCTGTAAACCTCTAGTAATAATAATAGCGAAGATCTAAGTTCTTAATTAAAATTATCTTGCAATTTTATACAGTTAATATCACCGTTCTAAATTTTATTTAAAAGCGAAGTAAGGCTAATACAAATGGCTTTGAATTATTTCGTGATTACACGGTTATGTTGGGATTGTCTCTGTTTTCCAATGATAACTGATACAAAATTTACGTCGAAGAGCAATTAATACATTACGGTTATCTACAGCAATACTTTTACTTCATAACTGGAGTATTATTGGCTTGATAACATGATGGCTTCTATTTACACATACGTTAATCGTAGGCAGTGTGAGGAGGAAGCTGACATGGCCTTTTTCAGTTCTAGCAGTCTTGCACCAGTTCCTGATCGCTCCTTCATATCCATTTAACAAAACTGATTCTTGACGGCCGCTCGGAAACGAAGAAAAGTGTTGGGGTTCTCACTGTTTCCAACTGGACAGCTCTTTCATTGTACTCTTTCATCTCGGCAACGGCGGAAACCTAAACAGCTTAACCCCTGTGCAATCTCCCACTAATTTTGAGCCCATCTTTGGCTAACTTAAAACAACTTTTCGAAAATATCCTTAACTTTTATACATGTATTTAATTAATGCATTTAAATTCTTTATTAAATGCAATCATCACGCTCTAAGTTTTCTAATAATTAATGCTCTGTCGCAACAATCTTCACCTGTACAAGAATAGAGGAAGGAGTCCATTGCGGCATGAAACATCTAAACTTGCTTCGTTATAGGTAAGTTTGATAATAGAAATTCGTCGTCTACAACATGCAGACCGCGAAAAATATAACCTCTTGCGCATGGTGGTATCAAACAAAATTGGTATTTCTTTCTCAATAATTTCATATTTTAAATATGCTTACTTTACCGTTGATTTTATCCTTTGTAGCACGCACATTTATAGTATCCCTGATCGATTTCGAACTTCCTTCCACCTTTAGAGTAGATTTATCAGTTAGTTGTAGAGAATTGGACTTCATTTGTTACAACCAGAAGTGAAGTTGAATTTTCAACATAAAATCAATGGTATTACCTAGCACTGCAAACCTAATCACATTTTCAATGTTTATTTTAGTTTATATTTTGTTTAAAGCATTATTATGAAAAAATATTTTACATATTAATATTTTAAATATTAAATAATGTTAATTATTTCTTAAAGTAAGTTTAAATGTTTCGTTGTGTCGCAAGAAATTATCCCCAGTAGTTTTCCGTATTCTTGTACCTGAGGCGACTGTATAGATTTCCCATTTTCTCTTTCGTATCTACGCGAGTATTGCTAATAACTGGTTATTCTATTAGTGGCCAGTGTGAGGAGGTGTAGCCTGGGTTACTTCATTAACCAAGAGCTGGACTATGGTACGGCGCGCTGACGTCCCTCTTAGTTAGACGACTGTTATTTGCATGTTGACCTTTCTGAACTCTCCTATCCTCCTGACCAACTTCACACTGGCCCACCGCTATCTTCCAATATATAAGTGAAATTTCTTTAAATTATATTTTTATACTACCATAATACGTTTCACTGGCTGTAAACAACTTTTCAAAAAATTCAAATCGATCAACCGCTTGCTGTAACATTAAGTTCCAACGCTCTGGATGTTGAAAATACTTGAAAATGAGTTGTCACAAAAAAAAAAACTATTCAACATTTTTCCAGGAAATTTATTTTAAGAGGCGCTTCTGGGAAAAGGGTGAAAGTTATGGTTCCTTCTCAAGTGCGTTTCAGTGAAATGATTGGACCTAACAAACTAACATTAATAAGAATTAAATTTGTTTGCAGCAGAAGTTGAAAAAGTCATTAATAAGTTTTTATTTAAAAAAGTATTAACCAACTTAAGAACATTTTTAACATTAATTTTGTTTTTATACCATTCTTAAGGCTTTTATGCAAACTATGGCATACTGTAGTGTTCAAAATAGACATTATTTTTTATTTGTAGACAGGTCAGTTCTCTTTAATATGTTTTAAAACTTTAATTGAAGAGTTCATCATGAAGAATAAATACAATTTATCACAGAGGAAGTGGGCAACAGGATTTCAAAGATACTTAGGCGGGGCAACCTTATTATTATTCGTTCTCAGTAAGAGCTGACATGAATCTTCACGAAGTAATACCTCCAGTTCTTCATTTATCAAACTTTTTCGGTGCACCAGAGCGTTCTTTACCATCAAGATCCAAATCATTATTTTTTAAACGCCTATACCAATCTCGGCATGTTGTTTCCTACAGAGCATGCTCGCCATAAGTCTCAACTAGAATTCGGTGTGCTTTAGCTGCAGTTTTTTTTTAACTTACCCTTAAATTCAAGTTTGGTTATAGTGCCTCTTCTAATTGATTAGTCCCATCTCACTACTGCACTCACGCAGAACAGTGGTGCCAACTTTTGGCAAACAACGAGAACTTGAATAACGTTGAATTCGTCCTAATATTATTTTTTTAAGAAAAGACATTACTTAGTTTCCTTAAACCATTTAAAAAGCTTAACGCTATTGATTGCAATTTTTCTGAAAACGGACTTATCAGGACTATTCAGAAAACAGCTGGTTGAGATGCTATTATCTCAAATATTTCAGATTTAGTGGAGGTCTCCGCTCACTCAACTATTGAATGCTTCAAAAAAAGATAAGCCTGAAGAAAATTTGTAAGATTCCCGGGGAACAGTGCAACTCGAAAGTAGTGCAAGAGTTCACCAGATTTTTATTACTTAAAGTAGAAATATTTCCGAAGTGTGTTTCTCTTTTACTATTATATCAAACTATTAAGTGTGCTGCTGGTAAAGAGGAGCGCGCCAAGCTTGCCCTTTACCACATAGAAATATATTCTTAGCCACTTTCTCATAGCGGCCCTCTCCAAAGATTGGGAACTGTACGTGCTGGCAGAGTACGCCTAACTTGTTCCCACGCCTACACGACACAAACACCTTCTACAGCATCTCCTTCTGTCATTTTGTGCGTAACAGGTTGCCTTTCTAACAGCGTCCATTCCGGTTTTCTATTTCTTTATTGTTTATATATTCATAAACTAATCAAACTTTTATCTTTAGTTTCTTAAGTGCTAATGTTATAGTTTAATCATCATAATTTACTTAAAACAAAAAAAAAGTGTAAATGCTCTAATCAATAAGCTTAAATGTTAGCAGAACACAATATCCAATTAGAACAGAATCTAAAATCTTATACCAACTTAGTAAAACAAAAACTTACTTTACTTCATCCTGGGTCAAACGTGACTCTTTTCATAGTTATACAATTTTCAGTTCCTCCCTTCAGCGTTTCGATGCTTTGTCTTGATTTTTTTTCCCAAATTGCCGCACACCTCTAAATCTATTTAGAAAATACAAAATTAATACTCAAAATATTTTCAAAAAGAATCTATGTTTGTATTAAATTATCTGGTAGGACTGTTTGTATAATGGTTGATCGTTAAAAGCTGCATGAAAAAGAGTAATGTTATTTAACGCCTATTTTATTTTCTTTTTTCTTTTTCCAATAAAAGATACAATTCCCATTTTTTTTTATTTTAATAAAGTATTTTTTAAAACCATATTTTCATTTATGAGGGATATTTTAGGCCAAATTTCGTATTAATCTGATGAATTTTAAGCGAGTTATTGGAGCCGAAGTTGGGGCTTGTAACTAAACTACGAAAAGTTTAGTTCCCATTTTCTTCTAAACTAATACAGCGTTTGAGTTTATATTTTACTCGTTTATACTAAAATTTATAATAATCTTTAAGTGATTCAGCATAATGACCAGATGAATATGGAGCAAGATATTGAGAGTTCTATCTTGGGCTAGATGTGAACTATATGTTTAGCAGCCATTTCGTTTAATGATTATTAATAATAACTCTGTAAATCTTCGCGCGATTTCGATAAAATTCGCCAAGATAAAGAGAGTTCTTATGCCCTACTTTAGTTCGACGTACCACACTATTCACGGAAAAATCAAAACCCTCAGATTGGTAGCTACATTCCTGCTCACTAACATCTAGAATTGCTATTAGTTGACCCCCAATTTATACCAAAAAAGATTTTGGGTCTGAATTTATCTTTGGTTACATTTCTGGATGGTACCATTATACAAAATTTATTTCGTAAAGATCTCTCCAAAAGTTAGAACCGTCTTTATAACTTAACGATGATAATTCGCATGTGTAAGTACTGCGAATTATGGAACTATGTGTGTGAATAAGGTCTACAAATTTAAACTTCAGATAAAACGAATTCTTAATACTTCGATTATATGTCATATTTAAAAAAATTAAAACGCAGCTGTCACAGAATATGCCAAAAGCTTTCACTTCGTGATAAATGAATAGGTATATAATATATTAAAGTAATAGTGGGCAGAATGTTTATATCCTGCGGCATAATACGTTTTAAGATAGTACATATATATAAAAAAAAAAATAGTACTGCAGAAAGTTAATAGTTTTTAAAGATAAGCACAGCTTTTAAAAGGTTATTAATTTATATTACTCACTTATAAAATGAATGTACAAGCTCTGTATCCACTCGGATATGTGGTTTCGGGTACTTCTTAGTAGATAGAAAGAGGGTACTTTATCCTGTAGTCTGTAGTATGTACTTTGTGATGAAGCAGTTGTACCGAAGTGTAGTTGTACTGTAGAACCATAAAAACTTTTATTTACAATTATTTACTGAAAAGTCAGTATTGCTTGTGATTTTACAATTAGCGGACCAACAAATTGAAGAATAAGTGAAAGACAGATCATGATACAAGTCAATTTTTTTTACTAAAATACTAAAATTTTATTGTTTTTTTGTAATATTGACCCAATAAAGTAACACATTTTCTTGATAACTTATCGTTTTGTTAGATTTATATCTATAAACCCTTCAACATCTAAAAAAAAAGAAGACCTCTGAAAACAGGCATGTCGAACTTGTAAATAATATAAACGCTAATTTTCAACTTTTTTTTCAATTGACTTTTTTTTAAAAATGAGAGGTTAATAGATAGGTCACAAGAAAACATCAACAGATTAATAATGGTTGATTAAATAATCTTTGAAGAATATCTACGTCAGTAGAGTACCTTCAAAAACAGTGAGCAAATATTTAGAAAATTTCTAGGCGATTATATCTATAAAAGGAACTTTTGTGCACAAATAAAGTAAATACAAGCACACACTAATCGTAACTGCTGTTCACTTCAGTAACAAGGCACGTTGATAACAGCACAATCAAGCTGTAAGGTGAGGTTAAGAAATGCTGGAAGGTTCCACGATACCTTGAATTCAGTTTTAAAATTGATAATTTTTAAATTTTTTAAACTTTGAAAATGGATTTAAATTACTTTGAGAATATTTTTTGATTATGCTAAAAAATTCAACCTTTCAGTAATAAACGAAAAATTCAAACCTAAAGAAATTCTATAAGGATTTTGAATAAATATGGTGAGAGTTTCAATTATTGTAATTCTCACAACTTTCAACAGATAGATTCTCTTCAAAACAGTTTAAGAAGGAAGTTTAAAGTCACATGTCTAATTAAAAAATTGATACTGACTCAAACAAAAAGTGAATGCTGGATTAACGAAAGATAACAATTTAACATTTCTTACTTTATTTCTATGAAAAATTAATCTGCAAAGGATAAATTAAAAATTTGGCCAAAATAAACTTAAAATGTTACGAATATTCCTTTAACAACAAATAAACAACAGTCTTTAACTGGTTTCAACTCGAATTTTGCAAGGTGATCAATTTCACAATAACAGATTATTTTAATAAGATTTTAGTATGAATTTTATGTCAAAAAATTTTACCCTAAATTCTATAATCGGAAATAAATGATCAAAAATAAAAAATTTGCCTGGTCCACAAACAATTCTGAATTAGTAACAATTTATTTAAATTAAATATATAAATAATAATAATAAGAAAATAAAATAAATCGCCTTAAGAGAAGACAACAGATATTAATAAAGTTCAGAATGCGATTGCCATTTAAAATAAATACGATTAAAGCTTTATAATCTTTATTTTTTTAAGGAAAGGGAGGTCCTGATATAATAATTTAACTACTTAGCGCCCTATCCCAAAATCTCATGAACAAGGCGAAAGATCGGAGGAGTACATCTGAAAAATATCTGAGATAAGAAGACCATGGTAAGCTTTTAGATTAGGATTAGTGTTATTTCTTCAGAAGATGATAATAAGGTTGTAGCGAATGCATTTTTTTTTATCATATATCTAGTATAAAAAGGGCTTTGAGAATCTGTTAGACAAATATATTTATTTATATATTAGGACATTTATTTGGCAAAAACTTCACTATCTAACTGGTATGTGTAAATGTACTTACGAGCATTATCTACTTTTTACGCTTACAGTTTACTAGTAATTTATTCCAACTCCTTTCCTACCTTTTGGTCACGGAATGTAATCTCCACAAAAATTAGTGTTACGCCTGCGGTTTCCTGTTGAACTAATGTACTTTGCTGTTGAAGGGCCTCTTACTTCTTACAAATTATCCATGTGAGTGAAAACTATAATGATGAAATGATGATTAAATTAGTTTTATATATTTTTTTAAATCAAATAATTGCTAGCAATTGAAAGTGTTTGTGTAAAACAAAACAAACAAAACCTTCTCTTACTAACGTAAATTAGAAGTGTAGGATTGTTAACATTTAATAAGGAAAATTTAAAAAGAAAATAAATGTTTTGTGATAACTGAATTCTAAATAATATTCTAAAAGCACAACTCATTCTCAAGTTGTATTTTGTGTTTGTAGGGCGAACATAATATCACGGAAATCTCAACTCGAATGAATTCGATAACAGGTGTTTTATATATAAAGTTTTCTTTCTTTTTAGATTAATGAATAAGTCACCAAAAATTATGAAAAAAAACTCTACAATTATTATTGCCTAATTTATTTATTTTTAAATAACCGGTCCCATTTATGTACAGAAATTGAAAAAAAAATTATATTATTGCCAATCACTGACAATCCGTTTGTTAGGTTTTTGTGGTTACTAATTGTTTAAGAAGCCTTAAATCATATGTATAACATGGTATTTCGTAAATCTGGGATGATCTTAAACTTTACCCTCGTGTAAGTGAAATTAAAGAAATAAATAAAGGAATGTAACATGTTTTATTCCTTAACAAAACTTTTATGCTGCTTATTCTAAAAATAAACATAAGACATATTGAGTGAATAACCCCACAATAAAAATTCTCCAAAAGTAGTTTTCATATCTTTAACAAAACTATTTTTCTCCTTTTAAATAGAATCACTACTTGAAATACCAGTATGAAATATTTTCATACCTATTTGTCCGTATAAAGTCAATTTTTTTTCTTTTCTTTTTTTTTAAATACATTTTTTTATTTAATATTTTCCCATAAATGGAGGTTTTTAAATAATTCTTGTATTTTGAAGAAATATTTCTAACTATATCAAGTTTATGTTATCTTTTGAATTTAAATATTTATATATTATCTCTGAAACATTTAAATGTAAGTAACATTTTGTTTTATGATTTAAGTTTACCGACGTTTTATTATGTTCAGTGGAAACACAATTTCTTTTTTGCAAATGCAATAATAAAAAATAAAGATGTTCTCTTGCAAATTTTCTTCAAAAATTCTCCTTTTATTTTCCTAAGAAATTTCAGAGAAGTATTTTGCAAAATAAAATAAAATAGAAACCACCTGTTTATTTCAATTTAGAGCAATTATCTGCTAACACTGAACAATATTTGATGTATTTGGTTACCTATCAATTGGGCCTGACCTGGTAGTTTCCATCATCTATCACCAAACCCAGCCTTCGTCCAATTCATACACCGATGTACATCTTTAGCACCGATATCACGTGAAGGAATCCGTCCAGGAAAACTGTGGCAAATGAAAGTAATTATTTAATTAATTAAATAATAAATTAATGAAAGTAAAATAAATTTCTAAGAGACCATTTTTTAAAAATAAGTAAAAACTTGAAAACCTTTTCTGAAAGGTAGCACTCCCCACTAAACGTTTAGGTTAATAGATAGTTATTTAGGTGGGTAATTTTAAAGAAAACTGCTGGAGCCCTTTTTTGGAGTAAATCTCAAAAAATTGTTCAAAACATGTATTTTCGGTGAAAAGATAATTTCAAAAAATGTTTATTAAAAGTAAAAAAAAAAATTCACTTCATTTCAACTAGGAATTTAAAAAATGTATGTTAGATGGGTCCGCTGTTCAGAAGCATTTTTTAAGGAGAAGATTTAATGAATAATTTTTAGAGAGTCACCAAGCTGAAGGCTAAAGTACTTATTCACATAAATAAGCACGCCACGCTTTTTGGGAAAATTTTATCAATTATAAATATTAAAATATTAGAAAGACATTTAGTAAAAATTATGTAAAAAATACTCTTGGCTCAAATAGTGACCCAAAAAATTAGCGAAACTGCTTGTTCTTATACAATATTACAATTACACAGGTAAGAATATTAAACAAAAAAATTATTAAATTTAAGGAACAGTACTACTCTATCGCATTAACATAGATTGTAGTTATTAGTGTTTCATTACTTTAAGCCCTGCTAATGTATCCGCATTATCAAAATAAAACTGGGCAATACTTTCACACGTATAGTACACGAGTATATGCGAATTTCTTTTATTTTTTAGGGCAGGAGGGAAACAACATTAATAAGCTTCATTATTGTTGGAAACCATTCCAACACAAAGTGCTGTTGACGATGATGATGATGGTATTAACTTTGTGTAGGAAATTGCTTTACACGGTTCACTCACTGACTCTTACATACGTGACTCAATCTTTTAGACCGGCTACTGGAACCATTATATTCTACTCTCTTTCCATCTAGACATCTCATCTATTCGGCATAATCACGCAATTTTAATAAACTATTACAGCTGTTTTTCAAGTCTATATTTGTAATACATTCTGAGAAGAAAAAAAAAAAAAAAAACCTAAGAGATTAGTTTTTATAATACAGAGGCCCAAGTACCTCACATTTTCACTGTGATTAGGGTAAAATGATCTTTTAAATTAAATTTAGTGCAAGAATTACAGATTGCAATATGTTATATGCATGCAATGATTAAAATATTTAATCTTCACGAAGAAATACATAAGCTGAAAGAAAATAATTGTTTTTATTATATTTTTATTAAATAATTTTTTTTTTTTCACGAAAAAATGTCTACCTATTTTTAATATTATTTTTCTGTTGGGATTGATTTAATTCTACCAATTCATTTAATTTTTTTTAAACATAAATCGCGCTTTTTTTTACAGTACTTTCTTACACTAATTTAGAATTCATTTCGACATAGTTTTCGATGTGCGAATTGTCTTATCAGAACTTAATTGGTTAGAGCCATCGATGTATTTTCCGTAAAGTATACTGTTTAATCCACAGAAAGAGGAGTCCTTCTACAGCATGACCATGTAAGATCGTATACTCTTCAGATAGATCCAAAATTCATAAGTAGAAATTAGATTTACTACTAATTCCGATTCATGGCTCATTTTTTTTCGTGGAGTAACAATTTTTGCTCGGTTGGGAAGGTGACTGCAGGGTATAATGTTATATTCTATCTCTTCAAAGAACCATCATGGTGCAATAAGCAATTGAATTACAGGAACAAAATTGAGTTGAATGTAATATTGAATATAAGTAACTGAAATATATATATTTTTTAATTACCAAATATTCAGCAGTGCGGTCCCTTTATATAATTTATTGTGTTCCCAGTGGAACTAGAAGAGGCTCTCATACTACAGCACTCCCAAGAGATGAAATAACTCACCATGGTTCTGGATGGACGCTCTAGGAAGAGAATTGTGGGCGGCAGTTCGGGATATCCTATTTCTTAGAGCCAACTCACCTCTCACTTCCATTAACCAGCCAAAATGTTCAGAAGGAAGCTTTAAGAGAAATCTATGTTAGTTACATTACCGTTTAATCAACTGGTAACTAGCCAGGGCTCTCAAGAAAGCCCCATTTAGAGCGGCAAGCAGATAGTTAGGAATAACGCATATTGTAACACCCTAGTATTAAGTATGTGCCTTTTAGAGGCAAACCTAATCACTCCTTACACCTAGTTAGGGAACTACTTGTGCGCAATCAGTAACCAAGTTTTAAGAAATCGCTAACCGCCACTTTCAAGAAAATCTCAAAAAATGCAAAAAAGCATTCAAGTAAAATGGTAAAGTGGTTGTCTAAAACCTAATGTTGCACTTCCTGATTGCAACTAAGCGATATATCAAAGAACTCTTTGCAATTTATATTTTATGGATTACGGCCACAAGCACGACTAATTCGTGAAAACGTTTTTTATTATGCAGTTATCATTAAAATAGATATTTCTGTTGAAAAGTGAATACAGAAAATCTGCACTCCTTTTATTAAGAGTAAAAATTATAAAAATAAAATAAGTAAAAAAGTTCGTTTTCTAGCAATTTAATTTCACAATAAATAATCTGGGCATACTTCGTCACAAAATTTTCTCCTGTAGTAATGTGCTACCTCAGCAAACGGCAGGCCCGTAAGAGGAATGTCTGTCTACATGGTATCCCAGCAGTCGGCGTTCAGGCACTCTCAGGCCAATGTCACAGCAGATTCTCCAGCATTCTCTAAAAATCGAATAAAATTCTGAAACTACACTTTTCGTACACTAATTTTTTTTTTTATCAAACCTGGGATTCTAACAAAGCATTTAAATGCATATTCAGACCGGGTAAGATAATAAGCCAAGTCTGAAATATGTACAATTTAAAATATTGTTTTGTAATTGTTGCTCTAAGTAACGAAAAAGTTTGGGAAAAAGAGTTCTCTCTTAAATAACATATAAAAATATAAGGCTGGCCAATAATTAAGAGCTAATAAAATATAATAATTAAGCATTGAGTGTTCTTAGCAAAGTGAAAATTAAATATGACACTATGAGAAAATGTTAATTTACAACTATAAGCGAAAAGTTTAAGTATATACCAAATAATGCAGCTTCAAGTGGAGATACTCTGTGGGAGGTATCCTCCCAAATTAAACTGAATTTACAATACTGTTTGATTAGTAAACAATAATTAAGTTTAAGGATGGAAGTTTTAAACTATACCAACTGAGACGTAAAGGGATACCTGTCCACCTACATGTTAATTTGAACGCCTGCACCTTAATGCACTATGTTTAACTTATACATACCTAATAGTTAACCCTAGAGTCTGCCCTCAACTAATATTTGTTCATATACATTCCCTCTATATGTACTATTTAACTGTATTTAAGTATGTTAAACATAGTCATTAGTAACAGTTTTAAGCATTTATAATCAGGAAATACTTGTTTACTTAAGATTAACAAAAATTTCTCTTTTAAAAGAAAATGTTTACTCGGAAGAGTCGCTAAATTGTTGGTTACTTTTCTTTTGTTTGAAACAAAAGACTTCAAGAATGTTTTCAATTAAAGCAACTGTATCCAGGAGAAAAATTTGGTCCTTGATTTACTAAGAATGATATTAAAATTTAGAATCGGTTGTACTGGGCTTAATAGTTGATTTAGAAATGGCCTTTTGGCTAATATCATTAAATGCGATTGACCGAGCTTAACGCTGATTTCCACAATACTACAAATCAATTAACGAAATATAACCTATCGTACAGTGTTACCGCTGCTAATTCTATAACCTTGCCCCTGTGAAACGAGTTATATTCTGCATAATCACTGAACACTTCTGGTAAGCGGCTATTCAACAAAACCTATCAAAGCGTTTTATTTTCACAATACATCTGGATAGATAGATTCTAGCAGGACGGCTACTCTAGAGCTCGCCCTTCAGACCCGTCCGTTTAATCAGACTCTTAATTCTGGAAAGCGGCTCCTGGGTAAAGCTCTCAGACCTTAGTTTATCCTCTGCGGGGAGTAACATCCTTAGCCAGACCAGCCCCTCGCACTGACACAACAAGTGCAGTGCCGTTTCCTCTTCCACCTGACAGAACCTACAAAGTTTATCATCTACCAGGACCGTGCGATTCATGTGCTTTCTTAGCCTACAGTGGCCAGTTAATAGACCTACAAATTATCCTAATAACCACACGGCCTGGACGGATTAATTCCGCAGTCAGCCTTGGTGAATAGCTCGTGATGAACTCCTTCGCCTGTCTCTGCCCACTGGTGGCCAACCACCACTCCTGAGACTTCACAATGCATCTAATTCTCTAATCTAAATGTTGGTTGTGAGTTCTATTTCTGTTACTGTGACTCAGGATATCTTTTATGATACCTCTAGTATCACTTTATAAATAACTGTTCTAACTTAGGTCCTCGAGGTGAAGAATATCATGCAAACCGGAAACCGTATCAGAAAGAAGAGAATGCTAAAGTAAGAAACCTGGGATTATCACTACTGATTGATGAGGCTAAGACTTCGACTTCAATCTTAAAATGATTTTCAAGATTCTACCTCTGTTTGAATGATTGAACTTGATTGATTGAAGAGTCTGGAAAAGGACTGCTGGGTAAAGCTTTTTTCTTTAAACTGCCAAACCTTCAGCAATAACACTTCACAATAATATTAAAAATCATTAAGTACAGGTCCGAATATTCTTCTTTTCGACAAACCTATACAGGCTATCTGTTGACAGACGCATGCGATATTCAGCGTGAAGTTGCCGGTCAAAAGCTTTACGTTCACATCTAATGATCAACTTTTTTCAAACTCATGAAAAACCACCCACCCACCAGTGCTGAGTCTATGCTTCGTTGCGTGCACACGACTGCGCCATTTGACTAAGCCATAAATGGCTCAGGTTCATTCGGCCCCCGCAAAAATTCTGGGTGTAACTCTGATTGACATACTCCCGCGAAATCATGCTATATTTTATGATAATTATAACTGTAATGTTTATTCTGTCGCTTTTTTTTCTTGATTCATATAATCTTATAATTAACCAGACGATTTGTAATACAAATTTATATTGTTATATTGTTTTATTTCATAGACTGAATTTAAATTGACACAATGCAATGTATAATTCATATTGAACATGCAGTGGGGGAAAATATAAATAAATAAAATAAAAAAAAGCAAAGATCATTCGCTAAACACTTTAAACAAATTATTCTCCTCTCTTTTCACAGAGAGAAATACCTATTGTGCAATCAAAAATATTCTAAATGCAACTTTGCAATCAACATTTAAAAACAAAACGGGCTAAAGTTTTCTTTCTATACCTCTGCTTGAATACACTGGTTTAGAAATGTTCTCCTTTTAATTAAGCCACTGTATTAATTAAAAATAAACACAAAACCAGGTGAATAAATAGAGGGCGAAAACGGATAATATACCTGGTGATAATGGTAGGTGTGCGTTTGTTTTGAAAGTGCACACTTAATTAGAATTGTAAGCAATTGTGTGTTCAATTTAATGCACTAATTCAATTAAACTTACCAATATTAAATTGTTTACGTACAAAGATGTTAACAATTTGGAACAGATTTTCTTTTTTTTTTTTTTTACGAGGAGTTACCAAAATTTCATCAGAGATACGTTCAATAAAATTAACTCGCACATCTTTCTTTTCAACAACTGGTAACGCTCCATTAAAATTTTCATAATATCCGGTCTTACTCGCTTGTTACGAAAATCTTTAAAATATAAAATGGAATTGTTGTATCAAATTAAGATTTCTACATAAGAATGGAAATCACTACATCACTTAACTATGTGGTACAAGAGTTAGTGATTTATAAGTCTTTATCTTGGTTGAACAATTTTTAGCTTAGAATTTAATGCCTGGATTAGCGTCACTATAACTGTTAGTCTAAATGTTGGTATAAAGATGATTAAACCTCACTAACTTCCCTAAGCGATGTGAAGGCGTTTAGCTAGGCAAAGATAGTTGAACAATCTTGGAGTATTAAAACAACTCATATAAAATAGATTTTTTTTTATTAAACTACTTCCATGTCTTTTAGAAAGAAAGACTGCTTGCATTATACTTTTAAACTCTTTTAATTCTTGCTGAGAAGTATTCGGTCAATCATCAAAAAAAGGCGAAAACAATTTACGAATTTTAGCATTTAAGCTGGGGGGGCAAGTCAGACCATTAAAAACACTGTTAAAATTGAGCAGCCCTTTCTTAGCCCCTTAGTATCAAGTTTGTATGAAATACTTTCAGTTTCAAAATCATAAGGTTTGCATAATTAGAAACAGAATTTTCTTCGAGAATGTTAAAGAAGTTTGGCATAACTGGCATGTGAAGCAAGGACAACTTATGATGTCATATAATTATTTTAGTACGAATTATTAAAAATAAACACATATAGGCAAAGGTTTATTAATTTAATTCTTTATGTGCATTAAAAATTTTATTTCTGAATGCTGCGGGAGCCTCTTATAGCTCACTATTAGATGATGGACAGTTTTCTAGTATCGAGAAAATATTTTCCAAAGGTGCACTAAAATCGGCTCTATCGACGTGCCTTAATTAAAAATATATACTGTACACGTATATAAATTTATTACCTTACTAAAGAGTAAAAAACATCAATCTCAAAGAAATACTTACAGATCTGAACTATGAATTAGTTCGCCTCTAATAAACCATATCTATTGCATCTAGTTCTCGCTGTATCTCCTTGCAGACTCTAGCTTGTCCTCAGATAACCGGCCGGATAATTATGAATCTATCACATTTCTATCGCTCTGGTGATATCCCCCATAATACTAACTTGGGTTAGTTTCTTTCTAGATCTAAACAAACAAAACAGAACTCAAAATTACAACAAATTCAACAAGTAACCAACACATGTAATTACTTTCAATAAACAAATTAGATTAGTCAGCTAAAATGTTTATTGCATTGTGTAAAATAATAAACATCAAATAAATATTTTCTGGCATTCTCTTCAACAAATGATTATATCTTGCAATTTTTCTTCAGTCGATTTCTTGTCAAACTCAAATTAGGTAGCTCTTTTTGAGGAGAGGGGGCGGAAAGCCTTGGAAAAATTATTTTTTATAAAAAGATGAAACGTTCTTATGATGTTCTGCAGAGATTGATGACGAATATGTGAGGTGAGAAGGTTATATATACTGTTTACTGTTGAGGTTATTCATACACATTTACCTTCTCAGATTACTGTAATCGAATGTAAACACAATGCATCATATACTAAAGTGGTTATTATTATTATAATATTATTGTACAAACAATATTTGTCAATTATGGTTTGACATAAAAAATCAAGATCTATCTAAACACAACAAAACAATGAACAAATCTAAAAAAACGAAACAAAAATTAGCAAGAAACCAACAAATGTGATTACTTTTAGTAAACAACTAATAAAATTTTATAGATTTAAAATTGGAAGCTATAAATCCATTAAAAAAGTTTCGTTGTCTAATATGATGAGTCGCACTGCCAGAAAGTTATAAAATAGATATAAATTTGGAATAAATAAAATATTTCTAAAAACGCATATGCAACAACTATTTGCAGAAATTTTACAATGATGCAATCCAAGACAATCTTAATACTCGCCTGTGGAATTTCCGTTTTTTTTTTCCAAACAGGACCTAAAACTTGTTCTTTCTTTTTATAAACCTCACCTGCCGAGTATTTTTTCTAATCATATCTGCATACGTACCATATAAGGAACTTTAAATAGTTTATTTCATTTATCCATTTGTATTCAAGGGCAATTAACAAATAATTATACTACAAACGACTAAGAACAAATTGGTAATGATATATAATAAGTAACAATATGGTAAAAGCAATGCAAGTACACTATCGCATATATTGATTATATTAAAGTTCTATTTTAATAATAGGAAGAAAAGTATTTAAAAAAAAGTAAAATTAAGGTCCATAGTACCTTGCTTTCAAGGGATTCATATTATTTATCCTATAGATGAGCAGAGATAACCTGTAAGATCGTCTAAAATACTGATTGCGGTCCGAATAGAGCAGAATATGAAATTGTCGGTGTTTATCACACATACTCCAAGGACTAAATAAAATTAAAACGGGAGCTGTGCGATTGGCTCTAAAAGGAAGTATGATAACAGATCTGAAGTAGTTACAACATCTTTGCGGTGAGAAGAGGAGTATGACGATAAATTTCGAGGCGAATAGAAATGGCAGGACACAGGTAATTTTTTTTTTTGCGTACTCGCGTGCTCGAAGTGCCGATGCAAAATCGATCGCAAGGATGATCTGGTCCTCGAAAATACAGCAGAGAGCTAACAAAAAAGTGGCAGCCCGCTACATCTAGCGGAGAGAAAACGTACTAGCAGTCAGCTAACCCGAAGGGATGTTTTACAAGACTCCAGGCTAATTTAGGAGTTTCGAGTTAAATTGTCATTTCTGTATAAAGAAGACGTACACCGGCATTTCCATTCTAAAGATTTTGAAATGGAGAAGAAAATAAGTATAAAGGTTGTGTTCAGTAAAGGTTAGTGTTCGGACTATATTCTTCGAATCCTGCTTTTGGCGAGGTTCTTCTTTAGTACGGTAATAAAAATTCACCTCTGTTCAATACTTTTTTCAATAGTTGCTTATCTCCAGGGTTATTTTAAGGATAACTAGTTAAAGCATTGCATTTAGAAGCAATACTGAGGCTGACGACTCTAAAACTTCTTCTGAGACATGTTGAAATGAATGTGATGAACATTTTAATGTAAGTGATGGATCATGGTATGTGCGTACGTACATATCTATGTATGTACCAGAAGTAAAAAAAAAAAAGAGAGGTTGGAGAAAGGTGAACCATAAAACCTGGTGATGGTGTGATGTCAGGTGGTTTTAAAGATGGTGATAAAACACGGTTGGTGGTTGGCCATAATCGGTTCGTGTGCGTACACAGTCTACGTGATGTTAGATCCCTGTGTATAGCACCAACTCCTTCAACTCTTTCTTTTAATTAGACGATAGGAGTGTACACCCGGCCTCCTCAACTATACTCTGCAGACACTCCTCTAGGTCATATACTGTGGTATACTTACCAAGACGCCCGCACTTACAAAACTAACACATCACCTCACCTCTTGGGTCACATTACACTTTTTATGTTGTAAGTTATACCACTACATTCGTTGCCTTACTATCAGATTTGTAAGTTTATATTCTACACATTTTCAGCACAGTCATTTTATTAAAAAAAAGAGTAAAGTATAGCCTATTTTGTCAGAAGGGCAAACTAACTTCTTAATTATGTGACAAGAAAAACGTACTTTACTACAAATTTCTCGTATTAACCATTAGGTAAAAGTCAAGACCAAGACTAGGATTCGAACCCAGTACCCATCATTCGTCTTAGCTTTGCGGGCCTAGCCCTACTGAATGGGAGTTTTCGATAAGAATTATAAGTAATCTTGTTGTAAGAAAAAAGCGCTTTGGCCTCCAGACAAATGAAAATAAGCTAAGTAAAGGGGAGGAGCACGAGGTGAAAAGTAAAGAACTAACTGAAGAACTGGTCAGCTTCAGGTGAGGAATGAAAAGACTTCCTGGTTGCAGTTCATCAAATTAGTGAATAAAAAAGTAATATAGCCAGGACTGGCTGCAGATTGTGGATGAGGTAGCCCGGAGCTGTGTTTTCAGCGCACTACAGAAAGTGTTCTCTCGTTAAAGAAAACTTTGGACCGTAGGTTGTAAGAAGCTCCTAGGTAAAGAGAATCTAAGCGCCAGCAGCTGGATTCGCATTGTAATCCAATATACACTAATACCTTACCTTTTATAACCTTTACTGGCAAGCAAAACCTTTTTACACCCAAAAACGTTTTGTAGTGACCAAATAAATTTATCTAGTTCTAGAAACGTATGTAAAACGAATATCTGTACTATATGTAATTATATGTATAAATATGGATGTGCAATTTCAAGAAATCAAATCCATATTTGATATAGAACAGATTCTATGTGCCAAGATAAACATCGAAAAATAGAGCTCCAACCAACATTTTATACATTTAATTTTTGTATTATTATATTTGTTCTTTGATCATTAGATTTGTATTGACCACTGATTTTTACTTATAAACTGACTAAAATATGCTTGACAAATGAACTCCACTTAGATGTTTAATTAATATTTAATAATACAAAAAAAAAAAAAAAAGCAGCAGAATCTAAAGATCGATAAGTTTATTTACACTGCAGCAGCGTTGAGCAAACACTGTTACAATCACTTCTACACAGCTCATTACCTCGTAAATCTAAATAAAAAAGAAGTATATACGATTCTCAGGTAAATCAAGCTAGCTGTGTGTTTCCCTTCTTTTAGTTACGCCTAATCACGAGATTCACCTCCGTGGGAACTCCAGCTAAAGTGTACAAATAAATTACTTAGCACCAAGTGACGTATTACCACTTACTACAGGTGGTAGTGGCTTGTACTCTCTCATTTAGCGAAGAGTAACTTCTATATTCTAACAAAGTAACAGTCCGTTTTTGTAGGTTTAGAGAATTTAATTATATTGCAAGAAAATTGTAATTTTTAAGGCGATTTTGTGATTTTTCTCTATATAGCCTTATTTTTCTTTCATACTGTGGATGGTAAGTAAAAAGAATTAACGGTTGATGTTAACATAACAGCGCTCTAAAAAATAATTAAGATAAGCTCTAACGCCACAAGATTTACGGTTTTGTTAAGACTCAGTGCAAGAGAAATTGTTTACTAAACAAACAGTGTAATGCTCAACACATTAGAACAAGCTTGGGTTCAATTTTTAATTAACAAACTTTTCGAATAAAAAATTAATTTTCTTCATTTTGTAAAAGTTATTTCCAAGTGACCTTTTCTTTTCCCGAATACACTTCTAAGAGAAAGCCTATTTTAGCATTTATTTTTTGCACCCGAGCATGATTGACTATGACTTCCTAGAATGTACAAGGTTATGTGTAAAGGACCGAGTAAAAGGTACAATATTTAAATAAAATCAACCAGGATGCCGGAACTTAAAAGTTGTATAATGTAGGTAAAAATAATAATAAATCTGAAAACTATACTGATATTTGCATCAAATTAAAGTTAGATGACACACAAGTGTTTTACATATTTCATATATATATTTAAATTAGTATCAATAATGCTTCCAGCTAGTTATTATGTTAATATATATATATTATATTTGTATTTGTGTTAGTATGTATGTCGTTGTAAACGTTTTTTTTTTTTCTTAGCCAGAGAACAATTTTGACGACATGATATTCGTTTTAGTATACAAATTAATGCTCTCTAACGGCCAGTGGCTACAACGCCTAAAGCTGTACTATATGTAATTATATGTATAAATATGGATGTGCAATTTCAAGAAATCAAATCCATATTTGATATAGAACAGATTCTATGTGCCAAGATAAACATCGAAAAATAGAGCTCCAACCAACATTTTATACATTTAATTTTTGTATTATTATATTTGTTCTTTGATCATTATGATTTAAAGGGCTGACTTATTCAATTAAATACTTATTATTATTTTAAAAGCTAATATTCAATTTGTTCGCTGATTAACAGTAATAATCCGTTATATCCTAGAGCGTATAAATATTTTTATCTACTCTTACCAGTACCTGTCAAATTTTCATATCGAATTTTCAAGGTAATCTCATTTTTATGGTCCGGCGGCTACAAAAAAGTCTTGGCTACAAAATGGTATTTGTACGTAAACAATCTAGCGTAAAGAAGAGAAATCGAAGGTAGCTTAAATGGTGGACAGTATCTATCACCTATAAAAAACACTTTATAAACCTCCACGACAGCAATGCCACTTTTAAAATCTGTGCTAAGATTTTTAATTCATACGCGGACGAAATGCATTTCAATTTATTTGAACAATTTCTAGCTAAAAGCTTCATAATCTCAATACTCATTGAATTGCAGTATACTCCTTGAGGGATAGGTTATTTCCATTAAGTTGCTGAAATCTTTGTCAAGAAATTATAACTAGGGATAAAGAGTTGGGTACAAGCAGAAAATTACGCAATGCCCCTAGCGTTGCACAAATTCAGCGTAGAAATGGTCTCATTTATTTTTCCATAATAAAAAATTAGCGTGAACTTAATGTCTTAGTATGGTGCAGTATGAAGAAGCTATAAAAAACTAGCGACTCCAAGTAACTACCCTTCACCCATTTGTGTTCACAATTTCAAGGCAAGTTTTTAAAGTCTGTAGTAAATAATTCTTATCAAACGATTAACTGAATCGATAAAAGAAGTTGTGAAAGAAAAACTATTACAATATTGCTAGCAATTAAATTCCTCACAACAGTAAATAGTTTTAAAACATAAATTTATAGTGCAGTAATAATAAGCTTAAACTACTGGGCATAATATTCAAACCCAAAGAAATCACGATCGCTTAAACAACAGAACACCTTCAAGAATTGTATTTAACAAATAAGGGAACAAAACATTCCCTTCTGTTCGGGACAATCAGAAAACTTAAAAACTCTCCTTATCTCTCCGTGCTGAAGTTGTACTTATTTTTTTTATTTACTCTTCCCCCCAGCTTACAATGCCATATTAGGTGACCTGTTTTACATTTAACAAGCATTTCCTATCATATTATTTATCATGTTTTATCTCTTTGTGTTATCATTTCAGATAATGTGAAAGAAAGGAGGGGATTGCATAACGCGATTCTGCTTTACTGGACATTTTAATGTTACTGTAAACCCAGGGTTATATCCATATATATAGGGTTACAGAATTAGTCACTTTTAATTCAATAGTTTTGTTTTTCAAAGAAGAAGTGGGCCTATTTCAAACAAAACGCACTTATTGTTATGTTTTTAAATAAATCATCACAATATAAATATTCTCTTCTTTTATGAACTAATCCATTTCCAATTCCAAAATTATTGTAATGACCCACTGCAATATTTTATGGGAAGTCTTTGGGAGGTTAAAAATTTAGATAAAAAAGCTAAATGAAAATTATTGAATTTGAACTAAATTGAGTTTTAGAAGTACCCAAATTTTAAATTGCTAAGTTAATTTTAGTTTTTAAAAATTATAATTTTTAATGATGTTTATGTATGTACTTACAATCGTTTCCATAATTGCATTGAAAGGCAATCTTGCGTTTGATAAGAACGTTATTATTACTTAAATAAGTATTAGAAAAGTTATCCTATAGTTAGAAATTGTTTAAATTTCAAGACGAGTACTTTCAAGTACAATATTCATTACTTTTACTATCAAAGTATTATCACCGAATTATACAGCTAGAGGTTACCAGTATGTAAGGTTTCTCTCAGGTTACTAAACAGGGGTGTCTAAAATTTAATATTTAAAAGGTATTGCCAACTTAATATTGAATTTATCAAAGATGAATTTAAATACTTACTAAATTCATAATGTTGCATAACTTCATTTGTATGATTTATGTAAAAATGAAAAGTAAATAATTAAGCACGCATAGCAGTTGAACCCCAAAATGGTTATAGAAATTTGTGCATCTTCACTAAATGCAGCATATTATTGGACCCATTTCTTAGCGATTACACAAAAAATTTATATATATTACTTATATATAGTAAAAAGAGAGTGAGAAGGTCATTATTTAACCCTCTCACATATTTAATTAAAGAAATAGAGAATGTACGTTATCTATCTCCTGTTCAGGCCACCTGATCGAATTTTTTGGACGTAAAGCTATCAATTGTAGATACTTCTCAAACAAAAGAGAAACTAAATCTAAATTACACGAAGAGTATTTACAAAATAAACACATTGTGTGCAGACAAAAGCGTAGTTTCTTGTGAAATATAACTATACAACCTCAATATACTGGAGTATGGAACACCACATGCATCAAGTGCGTTAAGTTAAAAGAAACTTAGTAGAGGCCAAGTTGACAGTTTTATGTATAGGTATGCTCATTGCTTTTACTACTGCTTTATGTTTATTGTATAGATTCACAGTTTACTATATGTATAAACTAAATGTGTATAGTTTATAAAGTACATGCGTAAAATAGTATATTTACGTGGTTTGTTCAGTGTCTATAAATAAAGTCACCAACTATTTCATAAAGATTCAAGATAAGTGTTATGTGTATTGATTCTTTGCATAAATACTGGATAGTTTAGACAAAGAGGTACCATTACAATACAGTTACATCGATGAAGGTTTCCAACATTTCAACACAAGTGTGTTAATGTACAAGCATACTTCAGCTAGCCACAATACGATAGATGCAACATTGGTGACATTGGTGGTGAGAAATGGTTACGCTCTCTTTGTCCTAAAGCCTCTTTTTTCGAATTTGTAGAGGAGCCACGAAGCGACCAAGAGTTAAGTTTCTAGTCAGGCATATCGGCTAAGTTTGTTCCGATATGGAAAGACACATAGGCGGTTTATTTGATAACTAGAACAAGAGGATCCCTCTAGCTCTGACAAAGTCAAGGAGGCACTCAAACCAAATTTCACACTTACTAGAAGTCTGCTGTAAATGACTCTGTCCAGTTAAAACCGTTCAATCGCTATTTCGCAAAATAAGATCTAGATGGAAGAAAATACAACAGAGCCTGGAATCCAATAAAGTCAACAAATCTTAATGGATTAAAAGTCAAAAATAGATTCAGTTCTATTTGTATAGGAACAAGAAAGATTTATTCTATTAAAAAAAGTAAAAACGAGGTGACAAATTTGGAATGAAAAATCACAAGTTTTTGAATCTTGAAGAACACGATTCTTTTCATTAAAGATACTTCTGGAACGTTTCGAAGATCGACGTTATTGCCGAATGCTTCCTTTTAGACATTTCTGAATGTCACAATGATTCTGCTTAGAGATAAAAGAAGGACCCTGTTCAAATAGCTAAAGAATGAAGACTTGATCGAATTTAAATATAAGATTCTTAAAAGAAACAGGATGTAAGTAAAATGTATAATTTATACGATTTTTTTTTTTTTTTTTTTTTATAAAGTAAGCTTGTATATTTTAAGACAAAGATTGGTGAACAATTCTATGATAAGTGGAGGCTAGAACTCCCCTTGCTTGCATCTCATCCGCGATTGATAATTTGCACACAATGGTTAGGTTCAGTATCTTTGACAGGTTATTTACTACGGATCTAGTTTATACCTTGTAATATGGAATGATGGATTTGAAATTTAAACGGAAATAAGTATCTCTAATTATAAATGTATGAAAATAATTTTTTTAAATTAATTTATACGTTTTGATTTGATAATTAGATCCAAAAAAAAAAAACAGAATAGCTGATAAAACTAACGTGGGCACAATAGATGTCTATTACGTTCAGCTTTGGCCGGTCACCTACGGAGTTATATAATTTTCAGGGTTGGTACACAATTTTCAGACCTGAAAAATAAACTATATAGTCTTTTGACTATTCTACTAGGTAACTGAACTTTAAGATGCCTGAAAAAATAACCAATTACTTTATTTCATTTTTTCCCCTTAAATTCCATAAATAAAAATAAAACTTGATACAAACAGGATGTTAGCATTAGAAAGTTTGTCGGTAAACAGGGGTGCCAATATTACTGACTGAGTGATAAAATAGTGATGTGAGACTGAGTGATAGAAAAAATGAGACCACGTATATTTAAAATATCGAATGAACATCAAGTATAGAGGTATCTGCAAGATTTTTAGCTAAAACTGTTGAAATCATCTTCGTACATTAGAAATTTGGCATCAAGGTAATCAATCTCTCCTTGAGGAATCCTAGGACGGACTTCTACAAATCTAGTCATCAATTTTTATTTTAAATATCTTAATTCTTCAGGCATAATGGAATGATTCACACAATCATACACTTGTCTGAAAACTGTACATTTGCGCAGTCAATGAACATAAAATGTGTTCATAAAATGCATCTAGAATGTAAGATTGAAAAGAAATTTAGTTTATAAACGCAGACTGTCCAGGAACAGAACTAAACTGCTAAGGAATAAATGGCGTATGCATTCAGAAGAAGTCCACGATGTATAGATTAGAGAATCAAATGGTTTATGGCTAGAACTGGAGGATATTGAATGAGAAAAACCCACAATTTTTCAATATTAACCTTATTAAAGACTAAGTTTTTGAAAATGTCCAGGTTAATCGCCAAAACTGCGTAAAAAATAAGTACTTTTGGGAAATACCTACCAACTTTGACAATTACGAGTATTTAGTTTTTATCTATAAATGGTAAAATTACAAAAATTGTCTATAAAACAAAGGCATTTTCTTTGTTTATAATATGAAAAGGAATTATATATAAATCTTCGTAAATTAATCACTGCATATCCAATCTTGAATTCTCCTTAGACCTACCAAAAGTAATAGTAGTCCCAGACAACGGAAGTGCACTTACTAATAAGATGAAATTTTCCGGCCAAAGTGCAGCTTTCCTTGAAGACGGCCTCCCAAAGAGGTAAAATGTTATGGTTAATTAATGGAAATGAAAAGGCAAAATTTGGCGATAAACAAACAACAACCAACACGTCATGATGTTGCCTTTGACATCAAAATTATACCGAACAAAGTGCGTAAAGTTCGTGAAATCAATTAACTTCGAAAAGAAATACAAGTAAACCATGGTTTTTAAGAAAGTAACGAAACCAGAAACATTGCAACAATCTGATTGCAATTCAACCACAACTTGGAAACTAAACATACTGTCAAGGTGTTCTGGAAGAATGAATGCACCTAACAGACTAGAAAAAAGATAAAGAATGTTTAAATCATCTAATTCAAGCTCCCAGAACTAACAGAACGTGAAAAAAATATTAAAGCTGGCTTGCATAGAAAAGGGAAAGAATAGCAAAACCTCCGGGTATTGCTGCATAGAAAAGTTATTGAGGAATTTTTTAAAGACCCTGCCTTAAGTTGTTCCAGCGTGCGGAATATAGAATAACAAATCTAAAATAAGGCAGCTTGTATTGTGATGCTGAAATAGTTTTATCTAACTATCTTAATATGTCCTAGATATTCTTTAAATAGTAATACCGTCACTATTTTCTAGTCTACTCTTCTTTAAATATAACTATATATAGCCACATTGGCTGGATGTGTTTGTCTGCCAGTTCAAACCATGTCTTGAAAGTGTACTCTGGTGATTTACTCGACTAACCGAGCTAGTGCACTACATGTAAGTATGTACATTGAATAATCTGGATTCCATTTATTGAAATATTTTAATTCAACGATAGTAAAAAAAAAAGTAAAGTAATACCTATTTTTTCAGGTAGGCTTTACGTCCATCCAACCTTGTTGGTGTCTTGGACGGTGATAAGTGTGCTAAATAACTTCGGCCCTCGAAAGGAAATAGGTGCAAACCGAAAACCATACCATCAAAGAAGAGAAATCTAAAAGAATTGTCCAAATAAGAATATCATCACTGAGACTGCTAACTGAAGTCTTAAAATGAGACTTCTAGTCCTGCCTGGATATACACGCACGAGTCTTCGGAGCACCAATTTTATTATCGAGTGGACTTAATGTCTTTGTGAGAAGGCTAAAACAATTAGCCTGCAGTTTGCTCGGGCGCTGTTTACTCCATAGAACTTAATGGAAAAAATAATATATCAGACAAAAATTTGCAGAAAAGTGGACATAAAAACGCAAACAAAAGCTATTTTTTGCTGATTTATGCATGGTATTTCTGAACGGTTTCATACATCCATCATAGAAGTTGCAATTATCAGTTTGGTGCAGAGAATTCGACTCCAAGTTCGTGTCTCACACTGTACTTCTATGCAGCAGTACTGCGGAATAAACAATATCTTCAAAAGCAATGTTTCATTGTTCAAATAATATTTTTGGCGTGCCCATCCTTCAAGGATAAGAGGTTACTGACTTAGAGGTTACGCCCTAATATGCACCAAATCTAAGGCTAATATTTGGAAGGAACTCCTGCCTTAGTTAATTGGTAGCCCTTAAGTCCAAAAACCGCGCAATTAAACCCTCTCTGGTTATTAATTTTTGAGGATTAGACATCGAATGTTTGAAATTACTGTAGAATTACTGAATATTACAGGTTTTGATTTTAATAAATTTGAAAAATAACTAAATAATTACCATTTTTAAACGGTTGGTTTGAATAAAAATTTAAATTATTAATCATACAAAATTAAAAGCAAAAAATTCTTAGACGATAGCAGTGAATTCTGCTTTCTCACTTCCGTGATCGTTTTTAAAACAGTGATGCGTCACTGCCAGATTGATTACATGCCGCGATGGATGGATTTTTGTAATGTTTGGCTAATTTAACATTGGCCTAAACTATAGTGTCTTGCACAGCTGTTCATAAGCGGAACATATGAGTAACATCTTATTAATACTTTCAATGACTGATCAGGAAGAGAAGAATTTTAAAAACTGAATGGAAGCTGATTTATTGATAAATTACTTTGATGCTGAAATGGATTTAAATGTTTTAAGTATGATTACCTATCTTTTCTTGTATTGCACAAGAAATAACCTTCTAAATTGTAACCAGTATTAATCCCTAACCTCTGAGCTAAGCCCTCTCTATTAAGTCAATATAATTATGAAGTTTGGCCAAATAACTACAAAAACTGATCGACAAATATAAGGGTTAAATTTAGAAACAATGAAGTCTAAGTAAAGTAACAAAACTCCACAAAGTTTATATAGTTCTCGTGTATTAAACTATAATAAATGGACTTTAAACTAATTCCAAGTAGAGATCGTGCAATAATTTTATTCTCCGCCACTGAATGTATAACAAATTATTCAGAAAAGGAGATCGATAAAGTGGAGATCGATGTATAAGTTCTTCTCTCTCAACGGCGGTTCACAAACTCCTTACAATAAATATGATTTACGTAATTCTAACATGATCATATATTTCAAAGTATTTTACATTTAGTACATAATATAGCATAAAATTTATTTACATACATTTGGGAATATCCTACAGGAATTGGCTACAGGGGATGGTAACAATAAATTCAAATTCATTGCCATAAATTTGGTACAATAAGTTGGAAATGTATGCTACTACTTGATTCTCTTTGCAACATCACGTGCCAGTAATCGATGCAAAAAATAATTTTACAAAAAAAAAAAATTAATCTTGAATAATACAGTTTCAAATATTCCGCAAAAGAATAAATCTAATTTTATTTAAAATATGTTCCGTAAAGAAAATGTATCCGTAACAATTTGAACAAATAACTGGCAAAAATGTTAACTATATTGATATTGTATCTAACTTTTTTTTAATGGACACTTCATCGTTAAGAAAATATCGATTTTAACTATTTTAATTTTTTAAAAATTGGAACATGCAGCGCCAAATGATTTGCACGTTTTGGCAAACATTGTTCTTTACTGCATTTAAGCAGTAAAGAACGTCTTTTTTTTTATGGAATCGTGACAAATATTAACAAAAAAATCAAAAAATAGAGTAATTAACGATTGGTGTCATTCATTAACAACTTTGACATCTGGTGAGACCATTTAATGCAGTCGAGGTATTGTCAATTAAACGACGAAATGTCCCAAAATTGCAATTGGAACTGATAAACCGGCCAATTTGTTCACAAATCACCTGCCTCACCCATCAAAACTGTCATCTTCTCAACCAATCATCACCTGAACGCTTATCTTATCGTATTTCCTTCTTTGCCAACGTATCCCTAACATCCAATGTAAAAAGTAAAGTAATCGCCTATTTTTTTAGACGGGGCTTAACGTCCAACTACCAATTAGGTGTCGTGGACGGAGGCTACTAGCAAACATACTTTACTGTAAATTTCTTTTATTAACTATTAAATAAAATCCAAGGCCTCTAGACCGGGGAATCGAACCCAGTACCACAATGCATATTAGCTTTGCAGGTCTCGCCTCTAACCGCTCGGCTATCGTGGCGCCTCCATCCAATGTTTTTTAATTTTAATTTTATTTGCCCAGGTCACTGAATGTGTGAAACAGCCACAAGTCGCTTAGGTATCTAAGAGTTTACCTAATGTTTTCTTAAAACAAATTATATGGGAAAGACTTACATTATCTTCCATTGACAATCGAAAGAGACAACGACAAACTTGATTAGACACATTCAAATCCTCACCTCATCAAGATTACCTCACAATCATCTTAAAAGAAGGTGAGACCAGAACTTTATTCTTGCTATGAGCACGTTATTCCATAAAGTTTGTATAGCACGTTAATATCAATCAAGATTGACCCAACTTACTAATATAATATTAGTAATAAAACAAGATTACTTAGTAACACAATTGGAATGAGGATGGAGTACAGAAATAGTAATAATACTAATAAATACTAAAAATATAAGTACATTGTTGAGAGATTCATTCTAAATATATATGTTTAATATATGAAAAAAGAAGTTTTTGTTCACAATCGAATATAAATGATATCATTAGCTGGTATTGATGACGCATTACAACTAAACAAACAGCAGAGGCAATGCAAATTGGATTTTTACTTTTAAGGACTTCCTAAACTGCACTAACTTTTGAGCAGGTACGTAATATTTGTATTTTAAACTACTTAATTACAAAAATCAAATCTTCAATTAATTTTTAATCGTAAGATAAGAACAAAGAAATCTGAAATGAACACTGAGATTATTTCTGGTACCACCAATTACAACTTTTTCTAACATACATATATGGTGAAAACTGTACCTTAACTGAAACAATACCTTGCTAGGAAATCTACACCTGTCCTTCCATAAGAACTTTGAATGAGGTAATCGAAAATGAAGAACTTGATGAATAATTTAATATTTATGGTTAAGACGTCGATTCCACTGAGGATAAGAATAATTTTGCAGTTGCCAGCTTGTTCAACAAAAATTATGTTCGGAAAGAACTTAAACTAGGGTGAAATTTCTGATGACCCTAAAGTTGAACAGCTCTACGGTTGTAGCGTGTTATTTTATTCATTTATTTGAAATTTGGGGCAGCAAAAGCTCCTACAACAAGTAAATAAGCTAAGAATCATGAAGGGAATCACTTTTTCACTGTACATTTAGTGACTTCCGCAGTGAAGAGAAATGTGTGGCCAACGTCGCTTCAATCGACGAGTGAGATTGTTTGGAAGTGTCAATGAAGATAGCTGATGGATTATTGGCTTAGGATGACCATTTTTTGTTGTTGTTGCGATATGTATGTAATTAAGACATTGACGAACAGAATGTTAAGATCATATTATTAAATATGGAGCTTTGACCAAGAATTTTTTGAATTTTGAAAACGATAGATAGAAATACTTGGCTGAACCCATTACTGCAAGTCCGTAAGTCTAATTTGGTACCAATTGTGCGTTGGAGAACCTTATATTATTGGATAGCATTAGTTTTGATTGTCGAGCTCGTAGTCAAGTAACATTTTTTTTTAGTTCTTGTCGTTTCGAGTTTTGAATGTGAATTCCACATCATCATGGCCAATCTAGAGCCCGCCAGTATTTGACACTGTTGACCCAAGACAGTGCAGTCTGATTTAGATTAGACGGGAAGGCAGCGTGACATCAATAAACCTTTTTGTTTAACATGGATTTCTGGTCCCAAGAGTACTAAAAGATAGTCTGTATGTATGAGATCTGCGTTTTTATGAAAACAGAGATTGGAGTTCGAAACCTGTCAGGAATACAAATAAACATACGAGCTTCGACGGATAAAATCGATATTTGGAAGCTTATATAAAGGTAATTCCAGATTTGGACGATTCGAACTTTTTATCAATTCTTGATGGAAAATTCTAGCTGTCCAACTTCAAAAATATCGATCAAGATTCTCTAGGATTGTTCTGTCTCATGTAAACTAAATTTAAAAATTCGACTGATTAAATTATTCTTCTCTACAGAGAAGATTTTACTTTAGATAACTAAGCGTGTGCTGCCTGTATAGCATATGTGCTCACAAACCATATGTAAATGATAGACTTGGTAAATGAAGTTGGTGCATATACTACCACCAGAGATAGCAGAGCTATCTGGTGATTTAGTTAAATTGAAGACTAACTGCGGTTGTGATGCCAGTGGCAAAAAAATAAAGACACGAACTGGCTAGCCTATATGAATGTATTTAGCAATATCTGGGAGCTACAAAAACTAGTGTTACTATTACAGATCTACAGACACTAGTGGCTGTATTGCCTTCAGCGACGTGGACTCCTTGTATTATATTTTATTCATATATATATATATATATGTAGTTACGAGTAGCATCCCAAGTCGGACAACTTGTTACAAGGTAACTGCAAATCAGCCTAGCCATTCAGTTAACTGTATACATCTTTTTTCTACTTTTTTATTATTTAAATTGCATACTTCAGCACTTTTAATGGCCACTATTAAACTTTAATTACACCATAATGAATAAACTAAATGTTTAGCAGAACCTATAATTAAATTATATTGCTATTTAGTTTACTTTCACTTACTCTAATATAGTAAGAGAAGGTGGTCGTGTAATCGTGCTGATTTCTGATTTTGGATTTACACCGGAAACATATTCATTTTTGAGATCCCTGAAGTGCCTAAAATGGTGCATGGGTCTATTTACCATAACTTAAAAACAAAAATTCCAGAAAATCAAAATTTGATATCTCTCTGGAGTCTGTAAGGGGCGCCACGATAAGTTTTTTGGTTAAAATCCATCTCAATGCCATACAATTGGGCATCTTCTTCAAATGATACTCATGCCAATTTAAACTTGTGTCGCATTTGCTTCGTTAAGTAAATCGTTAAGGTTGCAGAGTTTGTAAATGTATGTGATTAAAAAATAAAAATAAGATTTCTAGTTTTGAATAATTTTTCCTCACAGTTTCATCGAAAGTAATTCACATAAATCGAGGCAGAATCAGCACCAGATTTTTTTAGAGCTCTTAAAAAATGATATTTTTGGCCATCCGCTGCAGTTCTTTTTAACATGGGCGATCCAAAGGAATAGCCTCGTTGTTTCAGCATCGACAAGCATATTTTGTAAGCATAGCAACTAATTTTTTGATACTGTAGATATTTGGTACTGACTTTGGGTGAACTAATTCTGAAATTTATGCAGTTCCAAGTTGTATTTTGAATTATTGGGAGTCTCTAGCATCTGCTGAAGGTCCTATGCCCACTTTCAAAAGACTGATGATCAAAGAAATCTCTGTGATGTGCCTGATTGGCTTCGTCCAACTGGGCATATTATGGTTTAAAACAAACTCTCTCCATAAAGTGGTGTTAGAGAGAAGAAAACAGCATTTATCTCCTCGTCTGAAGTTGAGCAGATTAGCAACACGATCTTAAGTCGAACCAGCTGTCAGAGGTAGAGCTTGGGCAGGTTATTGCCCGATTTGCCGTTCATGGGATGAAGTCCAGAACTGGATTTTGGTTCAAACCCGATTGTGAAGATGTCGCCTTCTTAAGGGTTGCTGTCTGGGCCCAGAGAAAGGTGGGTAGTAGCCTAAGGGGTGTTCCCTCCTCATGTACGATGGAATAATTATCATTACAAATAATAATACGTAATTTTAATTAAAAATAAAGCGAATATTGTAAATTGCACAGTAAAATAAAAAAATGCAAGTGTGTTTGTAGGTAGAGTAGGGTGTATACGGCATTATCATTACAACATAAATTGCATACTGGTATTAAAACGCAGTGCCATCTATTGCATCCTTGCAATACCAGTTTACCTTGCTAAAGACCTCATTTTCCCATTTTACTTGCATTTAATTTACTTCATTGTATTAAATACATTATATTTTTTCATTTTCAAAATTTTTCTATTCCTATGAAATTTTAACAGCTGTTTTTGAAAACTATATCTGATTGAGTATTTTGAATATTTTTGATATAATGGTTGGCTAATTATGGTCCACATAATCTTCCTGATCAAGAATATTAAAAGACGTTCCATTAATGAAGGGAATATCTGTCTCCCCTAACCTTAATGGAAAAATTTACAAGAAAAAGACCAGATATTAGAGACGCTAACAGACGATGCCCCCCAAAAAAACCTGGGAGGTATTTTGAGAACTCTCCACAACCCAATATCACCATATTTTCAATGCCAGTTAGTTAAGGAAGAACTGTTCCTTCAGACATTGGTACGAAAAACCATCTTCACTTGGAATGGTGTAGTAAGCCCAAGCTGACACCAGGAGGGTGCGGAGAAACCGTAAGTCATGAGCTGGGCATGGCTGGGCCAGTGACCATTCTAGGCCTTAAGTAGGAGACAGAGTCTCTCTACGAAATGGTACCATGGGATCGTGAGTCAGTCCGTTGGAGTTTTGTCTCCAGGCTCACGAGTTGAGGAAAGGTTTCGTGGTATTGCAATGATGATTGATGGTGGAGTCCCCATAATCTATTGTGTGGGAGGAGGATAGTTGGTTTGCCTTCGGGAATAGATACGCCACCTTCTAAGTCTCCACAAGAACATTTTCCTTCAGGCACTCTGAACAAACGGCTTATACTATAACTTCTTGTTGGACTACAGAAGAAGCATCTCTTTAACGCACCAGTCGTTTTTGGATACTATCTTAGATTTATCACGACCGCTCACGGTTACTTGAAGCTCTAAATGTAAGCTCATTTCTGAACTTGAGTTTCCATATAAATAGTTTTATTGCTTTTAGCAGCTCCAAAGTTCTTGTTCCTCCTTTGAATTGTTTAATCATCTTTCACACCCTAAAATGACTTAAACCTAAAATAAGTTTTAACCTAATAGGGCTGAAGTACTTCTATAAAATTTCTTACAACCCTTAACCAAAAAAGAACTTTTACTACCATGTATGAAAATATTTTTAAATTGTTAACTCAAATCATAACAAATTGAATACAGACTAATTTCCTGCAAAAGTAAAAATAAAAGCGAAACTGCAAATAAGGAGGCCTTGGTGTCCCAGTGCATGTCTTGCACACCCATGTAAATGCGCCTATTGTGGAGAAGTTGTAATGGGGCTGGCTGATTGGCTCATTTACAGCGACTTTAACGTGTCATTCAGTCCTTCGAGCGCTCAGTCAATCAAGAAATAAACTTGATTAATTGCTTTTTCTTGTTTTTTTTTTTCTTTTCTTTTAAATTCAATCCGAGCTGACGTTTACATAAGTACACATAGGGGTTTTGTTGCTACTGCAGGTTTATTGCTTTATTGCAGCTGACGAGGTTAACTGCCTGGTTGTCAAGCGACTAAAACATCTTTTTTTTTTTGGCTTTTTATTGGCATTGGCTTTCGCCATACTGCCAGCATTGTCTATATATACAGCCGGCATTGTCGAGGTGCTTATCACTAGAATATCACTCACTCTCCATTCTTACACACATTCATCCCTCTACTATAAACAACTATTTACATAAACTACAACTAATGGATGGAACAGTACTCTATATTCCTGCCATCCTTATAGTTTAAACGAAATTGCTAGCTCTGCTATAGATTTAAGCACAAAGATGATGGTGGAGAATATTATATCTTCGTAGCGAAATGGTGCATCTAAATACCAGTATATATCGTCAAACATTCGTTTCCTTTCTACTACATAACGTGGACATATCATTATTATATGTTTGAAATTCATTCGATTAATCTGTTGTTTACTGAGGGAGTTATAAGGGCCCCTTATCATAGCAAAACCATGACCCAAAAACATTTCAACTCTCAATATCTTCTGAACTAATGGATCTGTTCTCAAGAAAACTATACCATACTACTCAGTAAAACAGAGTGTGTAAGAGCACAAAATTTCATACGAATAATCTGTTGTTTACTGTGGGAGTTATAAGGGCCCCATTCCACAGCAAAACCATGAACCAAAAAAAATTCAACTCCAAATATCTTCTCAAATAATGGATCTGTTCTCAAGAAAACTATAGCATACTACTCAACAAAACAGAGTGTGTAAGAGCACAAAATTTCATACGAATAATCTATTGTTTACTGTGGGATTTATAAGGGCCCCATTTCACAGCAAAACCATGACCCAAAAAAATTTAAACTCTCAATATCTTCTCAACTAATGGATCTGTTCTCAAGAAAACTATAGCATACTACTCAGTAAAACAGAGTGTGTAAGAGCACAAAATTTCATACGAATAATCTGTTGTTTACTGTGGGAGTTATAAGGGTCCCATTTCACAGCAAAACCATGACCCAAAAAAATTTCAACTCTCAATATCTTCAAAATTAATGGATCTGTTCTCAAGAAAACTATAGCATACTACTCAGTAAAACAGAGTGTGTAAGAGCAAAAAATTTCATACGAATAATCTGTTGTTTACTGTGGGAGTTATAAGGGTCCCATTTCACAGCAAAACCATGACCCAAAAAAATTTCAACTCTCAATATCTTCTCAACTAATGCATCTGTTCTCAAGAAAACTATAGCATACTACTCAGTAAAACAGAGTGTGTAAGAGCACAAAATTTCATACGAATAATCTGTTGTTTACTGTGGGAGTTATAAGGGCCCCATTCCACAGCAAAACCATGACCCAAAAAAAATTCAACTCTCAATATCTTCAAAATTAATGGATCTGTTCTCAAGAAAACTATAGCATACTACTCAGTAAAACAGAGTGTGTAAGAGCACAAAATTTCATACGAATAATCTGTTGTTTACTGTGGGAGTTATAAGGGCCCCATTTCACAGCAAAACCATGACCCAAAAAAATTTCAACTCTCAATATCTTCTCAACTAATGGATCTAATCTCAAGAAAACTATAGCATACTACTCAGCAAAACAGAGTGTGTAAGAGCACAAAATTTCATACGAATAATCTGTTGTTTACTGTGGGAGTTATAAGGGCCCCATTCCACAGCAAAACCATGACCCAAAAAAATTTCAACTCTCAATATCTTCTCAACTAATGGATCTGTTCTCAAGAAAACTATAGCATACTACTCAGCAAAACCGAGTGTGTAAGAGCACAAAATTTCATACGAATAATCTGTTGTTTACTATGGGAGATATAAGGGCCCCATTCCACAGTAAAACCGTGACCCAAAAAAATTTCAACTCTCAATATCTTCAAAATTAATGGATCTGTTCTCAAGAAAACTATAGCATACTACTAAGCAAAACAGAGTGTGTAAGAGCACAAAATTTCATACGAAAAATCTGTTGTTTACTATGGGAGATATAAGGGCCCCATTCCACAGTAAAACCATGACCCAAAAAAAATTCAACTCCAAATATCTTCTCAAATAATGGATCTGTTCTCAAGAAAACTATAGCATACTACTCAGTAAAACAGAGTGTGTAAGAGCACAAAATTTCACACGAATAATCTGTTGTTTACTGTGGGAGTTATAAGGGCCCCATTTCACAGCAAATCCATGACCCAAAAAAATTTCGACTCTCAACATCTTCTCAACTAATGCATCTGTTCTCAAGAAAACTATAGCATACTACTCAGTAAAACAGAGTGTGTAAGAGCACAAAATTTCATACGAATAAACTGTTGTTTACAGTGGGAGTTATAAGGGCCCCATTCCACAGCAAAACCATGACCCAAAAAAAATTCAACTCTCAATATCTTCTCAACTAATGGATCTGTTCTCAAGAAAACTATAGCATACTACTCAGTAAAAAAGAGTGTGTAAGAGCACAAAATTTCATACGAATAATCTGTTGTTTACTGTGGGAGTTATAAGGGCCCCATTCCACAGCAAAACCATGACCCAAAAAAAATTCAACTCTCAATATCTTCTCAACTAATGGATCTGTTCTCAAAAAAACTATAGCATACTACTCCGTAAAACAGAGTGTGTAAGAGCAAAAAATTTCATACGAATAATCTGTTGTTTATTGTAGGAGTTATAAGGGCCCCATTTCACAGCAAAACCATGACCCAAAAAAATTTCAACTCTCAATATCTTCTCAACTAATGGATCTGTTCTCAAGAAAACTATAGCATACTACTCAGCAAAACCGAGTGTGTAAGAGCACAAAATTTCATACGAATAATCTGTTGTTTACTGTGGTAGTTATAAGGGCCCCATTCCACAGCAAAACCATGAACCAAAAAAAATTCAACTCCAAATATCTTCTCAAATAATGGATCTGTTCTCAAGAAAACTATAGCATACTACTCAGTAAAACAGAGTGTGTAAGAGCACAAAATTTCATACGAATAATCTGTTGTTTACTGTGGGAGTTATAAGGGCCCCATTTCACAGCAAAACCATGACCCAAAAAAATTTCAACTCTCAACATCTTCTCAACTAATGGATCTGTTCTCAAGAAAACTATAGGATACTACTCAGTGAAACAGAGTGTGTAAGAGCACAAAATTTCATACGAATAATCTGTTGTTTACTGTGGGAGTTATAAGGTCCCCATTTCACAGCAAATCCATGACCCAAAAAAATTTCAACTCTAAATATCTTCTCAACTAATGGATCTGTTCTCAAGAAAACTATAGCATACTACTCAGTAAAACAGAGTGTGTAACAGCACAAAATTTCATACGAATAATCTGTTGTTTACTGTGGGAGATATAAGGGCCCAATTTCACAGCAAAACCATGACCCAAAAAAATTTCAACTCTCAATATCTTCTCAACTAATGGATCTGTTCTCAAGAAAACTATAGCACACTACTCAGTAAAACCGAGTGTGTAAGAGCACAAAATTTCATACGAATAATCTGTTGTTTACTGTGGGACTTATAAGGGTCCCATTTCACAGCAAAACCATGACCCAAAAAAATTTCAACTCTCAATATCTTCAAAATTAATGGATCTGTTCTCAAGAAAACTATAGCATACTACTCAGCAAAACAGAGTGTGTAAGAGCACAAAATTTCATACGAATAATCTGTTGTTTACTGTGAGAGTTATAAGGGCCCCATTCCACAGCAAAACCATGACCCAAAAAAATTTCAACTCTCAACATCTTCTCAACTAATGCATCTGTTCTCAAGAAAACTATAGCATACTACTCAGTAAAACCGAGTGTGTAAGAGCACGAAATTTCATACGAATAATCTGTTGTTTACTATGGGAGATATAAGGGCGCCATTCCACAGCAAAACTATGACCCAAAAAAATTTCAACTCCCAATATCTTCACAATTAATGGATCTGTTCTCAAGAAAACTATAGCATACTACTCAGTAAAACAGAGTGTGTAAGAGCACAAAATTTCATACGAATAATCTGTTGTTTACAGTGGGAGTTATAAGGGCCCCATTCCACAGCAAAACCATGACCCAAAAAATTTAACTCTCAATATCTTCTCAACTAATGGATCTGTTCTCAAGAAAACTATAGCATACTACTCAGTAAAACAGAGTGTGTAAGAGCACAAAATTTCATACGAATAATCTGTTGTTTACTGTTGGAGTTATAAGGGCCCCATTCCAAAGCAAAACCATGACCCAAAAAAAATTCAACTCTCAATATCTTCTCAACTAATGGATCTGTTCTCAAGAAAACTATAGCATACTACTCAGTAAAACAGAGTGTGTAAGAGCACAAAATTTCATACGAATAATCTGTTGTTTACTGTGGGAGTTATAAGGGCCCCACTCCACAGCAAAACCATGCCCCAAAAAAAATTCAACTCTCAATATCTTCTCAACTAATGGATCTGTTCTCAATAAAACTATAGCATACTACTCCGTAAAACAGAGTGTGTAAGAGCAAAAAATTTCATACGAATAATCTGTTGTTTACTGTGGGAGTTATAAGGGCCCCATTTCACAGCAAAACCATGACCCAAAAAAATTTCAACTCTCAATATCTTCTCAACTAATGGATCTGTTCTCAAGAAAACTATAGCATACTACTCAGCAAAACAGAGTGTGTAAGAGCACAAAATTTCATACGAATAATCTGTTGTTTACTGTGGGAGTTATAGGGGCCCCATTCCACAGCAAAACCATGACCCAAAAAAAATTCAACTCCAAATATCTTCTCAAATAATGGATCTGTTCTCAAGAAAACTATAGCATACTACTCAGTAAAACAGAGTGTGTAAGAGCACAAAATTTCATACGAATAATCTGTTGTTTACTGTGGGAGTTATAAGGGCCCCATTTCACAGCAAAACCATGACCGAAAAAAATTTCAACTCTCAACATCTTCTCAACTAATGGATCTGTTCTCAAGAAAACTATAGGATACTACTCAGTGAAACAGAGTGTGTAAGAGCACAAAATTTCATACGAATAATCTGTTGTTTACTGTGGGAGTTATAAGGGCCCCATTTCACAGCAAAACCATGACCGAAAAAAATTTCAACTCTCAACATCTTCTCAACTAATGGATCTGTTCTCAAGAAAACTATAGGATACTACTCAGTGAAACAGAGTGTGTAAGAGCACAAAATTTCATACGAATAATCTGTTGTTTACTGTGGGAGTTATAAGGGCCCCATTTCACAGCAAATCCATGACCCAAAAAAATTTCAACTCTAAATATCTTCTCAACTAATGGATCTGTTCTCAAGAAAACTATAGCATACTACTCAGTAAAACAGAGTGTGTAAGAGCACAAAATTTCATACGAATAATCTGTTGTTTACTGTGAGAGATATAAGGGCCCAATTTCACAGCTAAACCATGACCCAAAAAAATTTCAACTCTCAATATCTTCTCAACTAATGGATCTGTTCTCAAGAAAACTATAGCACACTACTCAGTAAAACCGAGTGTGTAAGAGCACAAAATTTCATACGAATAATCTGTTGTTTACTGTGGGACTTATAAGGGTCCCATTACACAGCAAAACCATGTCCCAAAAAAATTTCAACTCTCAATATCTTCAAAATTAATGGATCTGTTCTCAAGAAAACTATAGCATACTACTCAGTAAAACAGAGTGTGTAAGAGCACAAAATTTCATACGAATAATCTGTTGTTTACTGTGGGAGTTATAAGGGCCCCATTTCACAGCAAAACGATGACCCAAAAAAATTTCAACTCTCAATATCTTCTCAACTAATGGATCTGTTCTCAAGAAAACTATAGCATACTACTCGGCAAAACAGAGTGTGTAAGAGCACAAAATTTCATACGAATAATCTGTTGTTTACTATGGGAGATATAAGGGCCCCATTCCACAGTAAAACCATGACCCAAAAAAATTTCAACTCCCAATATCTTCACAATTAATGGATCTGTTCTCAAGAAAACTATAGCATACTACTCAGTAAAACAGAGTGTGTAAGAGCACGAAATTTCATACGAATAATCTGTTGTTTACTGTGGGAGTTATAAGGGCCCCATTCCGCAGTAAAACCATGACCCAAAAAAATTTCAACTCTCAACATCTTCTCAACTAATGGATCTGTTCTCAAGAAAACTATAGCATACTACTCAGTAAAACAGAGTGTGTAAGAGCACAAAATTTCATACGAATAATCTGTTGTTTACTGTGGGAGATATAAGGGCCCATTTCACAGCAAAACCATGACCCAAAAAAATTTCAACTCTCAATATCTTCTCAACTAATGGATCTGTTCTCAAGAAAACTGTAGCATACAACTCAGTAAAACAGAGTGTGTAAGTGCACAAAATTTCATACGAATAATCTGTTGTTTACTGTGGGAGTTATGAGGGCCCCATTTCACAGCAAAACCATGACCCAAAAAAATTTCAACTCTCAATATCTTCTCAACTAATGGATCTGTTCTCAAGAAAACTATAGCATACTACTCAGTAAAACAGAGTGTGTAAGAGCACAAAATTTCATACGAATAATCTGTTGTTTACTGTGGGAGTTATAAGGGCCCCATTTCACAGCAAAACCATGACCCAAAAAAATTTCAACTCTCAATATCTTCTCAACTAATGGATCTGTTCTCAAGAAAACTGTAGCATACAACTCAGTAAAACAGAGTGTGTAAGTGCACAAAATTTCATACGAATAATCTGTTGTTTACTGTGGGAGTTATGAGGGCCCCATTTCACAGCAAAACCATGACCCAAAAAAATTTCAACTCTCAATATCTTCTCAAGTAATGGATCTGTTCTCAAGGAAACTATAGCGTACTACTCAGTAAAACAGAGTGTGTAGGAGCACAAAATTTCATACGAATAATCTGTTGTTTACTGTGGGAGTTATAAGGGCCCCATTTTACAGCAAAACCATGACCCAAAGAAATTTCAACTCTCAATATCTTCTCAATTAATGGTTCAGTACTCAAGAAAACTATAGCATACTACTCAATAAAACAAGAGTGTGTAATAGCACAAAATTTCATACGAATAATCTGTTGTTTACTGTGGGAGTTATAAGGGCCCCATTTCACAGCTAAAAAACCATGACCCAAAAAAAGTTCAACTCTCAATATCTTCTCAAGTAATGGATCTGTTCTCAAGTAAACTATAGCATACTACTCAGTAAAACAGAGTGTGTAAGAGCACAAAATTTCATACGAATAATCTGTTGTTTACTGTGGGAGTTATAAGGGCCCCATTTCACAGCAAAACCATGACCCAAAAAAATTTCAACTCTCAATATCTTCTCAACTAATGGTTCAGTACTCAAAGAAAACTATAGCATACTACTCAATAAAACAGAGTGTGTAAGAGCACAAAATTTCCTACGAATAATCTGTTGTTTACTGTGGGAGTTATAAGGGCCCCATTTCACACCAAAAAAACCATGACCCAAAAAAAGTTCAACTCTCAATATCTTCTCAACTAATGGATCTGTTATTATTATATGTTTGAATTCCTCCTCTTCATTGCAATTTACGTAAAGAGGAGAGAGGACCTTTTGTTGATCCTGTGAAGAAGATACGATCCGCACACCGCGTGGTTAGCTCTCAGCCTGCTTATTGTCGTAACAACCCATTTATTAGTGACAGTTCCCTTAAATTATGGTTGTCTAGGTAACTGATGTGCCATAGTTTTGCAGAATCTCCCTTTATTACCATTACTGTAATCATTTGCTCAAATCCTAATCATAAATATTTAAAATGCTTGGAAAATATTAATTTTAAGAAATATTTCTCGAATTATGTAATTTGTGGAAATCTCATTTACTGTTTGGTAAATAACGTTTAAATTAAAGTTAATTTCATAGCTTAAGCATTGATGAGGACAATGGTTACATAAAAAAGTAAAAATTGATTGTGTATTGAAGTGAAATAATAACTTATGAAGCTGTTGACTAGATAAAGGATGGAGAAAGAGAAGTTAAAGCTAGCTGGTGGTCAAAGAGAGTTGATAACTGTAATTGCAAGAAGGTAGCTAAGCTACCAATACTACTGGCAGTGAGAAGAACACGCAGCCAGCAGTGAAGAAGTTAAGACCGACTGTGGTACTTACCAGAAGCAGAGTTGCCGGAGGGCTGTTGCTGTTAAGACGCGTCTGTAGCCCAACTAAGCACTGGACAGAAACATCAGTCCATTTACCTCTCATAACTACATATTTTCTAACTCAATCTTAAATTATTATCCATTTTTTTTTATTTAGTTATCCGTTTCATGTTCTATTATTTCAGTTGGTGCTTCAGATTATTTTAAAAAAATTCGGCTCATTCCATGAAGCTGTTACTATTCTTGTTCATAGCTTTTGTTTTCTTAAATTTTTGATTTTGTTTACGTAAATTTTCCTCTTTAATATTTACCGGTTGTAGAATTCCTTATAAAATATCTTGCAAGATATAAAATATCGTTAAAATTACCAATCAGTTATCTGCATCAAACAACATCATACTGCAACATTTTTGATTTATTTTTGCTTATAGACACAAACAACATCAACATAGAATATTTTTTTGAATTTATGGAATGTATTCACGAGTTTGGGGCATGAACTGGATCCTAAAAATCAAAACCTTTTCTCAAAAAAAAACACGTATACTTTATATAGAGGCGGAGTCCGCAAAGCTCTATAGATGTTGCGTAGTACTAGGTTTGATTCCCGGTCAACAGAATTGGATTAAGTGCTGGAAGATTATACCTGAAATGGCAATTGGTAACTCTACTTCTGGAATCCAATTCCTGCATTGAGCGTCTAAAAAATTGCCAGCATTATACGTGAATGGTGATAAATATAAGTTTAATCCACATAAAAATTGTATAATTTGTAAATCAGATGGTGTTAGTCTTGAAACATTTTTATCTGAACTGGCTCTCGCTGGAATCTTTACGCGAAAAGTTTCTCTTTAAATATTTCACCCATTCCGACAGATTTGAAAATTTTTTAGTTGTAAGCTGTAGAGAAAAAAATAAATAATATCTTTTTGTAGACCATTCAAGCACTCCAGCTAAGACTAGAATAGTGGGTGAAAACGTGTGCTCTTTGTCAGCAGTGTTAATTTTATGTATTCGAAAATGTATAGTTTATTTTATCAGAGTAGCTGTATCTAAGTTCATAGTTGTTCTCTATAGTTTAAATTATAAGTATCTGTTCTTTATATGTTATTATTCTATATTTTAGTTATTTTCGACTAATTTAAGATGTAATGATTTTATTTTTAATTTAAGATTACTTAATTTTTGTAAATTGTTGTACATGTGCAGGACAGTTTCCTTGCCACAAGATGTATCTTTCTTTAGGCAAATAAAATATACGTATATTATTATTAATTCTGCATTGGCCAACCTCTTTTCCTTCTATTTGGGCACACCCCAAACTAGGATTCTCTTTGGCCATCTATTTTCCCAACTACAAGCCGGGCTATGCGAGCTTTTTCTCCTCTGGGAATCCATTTGCTCTTAGTTTTTTGTATTGCCGCTTTTTTTAGAGGATCATACTTTGCACTCAGAAGTATACTGTCAGCCACAGTTCAATAGACATGATGTTTAGCTCTCAGTGGCCAAATGGTCTTCATTTTACGTTTTTATTGCATATTGTTTTTACACTACCCAAACCAGCATACAGATCTGCGGCACCTGCAAGGCAACTTATCCACCTGCCCTACACGTCAACCTGCTTTTCAATCTATCCTGCACCTGACTTAAAACCTCAACCTGCCGCCTTTACGAAAATCTGGGAAATATTGAAATTTTTGTTGACATCGTAAAGTCGGCGGTTAAATTTATGATGAGAAGATGATGCTAGAAGAATATGACAGTAAAGTACTCAGTTTACCCAGGAGTAGGAGATGGAGAAAGAGAACTTGGGCGATTGGTGAAGAGGGGCAGGGAGGTAGCTGTGTGTTTAGGCGTGGCGCGTACTCACAAGCAAACAGTTCGTACATCCGAGCGCGCCTCTCTCTCACTCTCTGTGGAGGGGGTGTGGTCAGACAGAGCGCCCCAGGAGAAACCTCACTGTTGCCTCAGTGTCAGTGTGCTAGAGGAAGTCGAGGTAGCGGCATGTCCGTAGTTCTATCAGTTCAAAATTCTAATATTTAACAAAAATTTGGGCCATTTTTTTATAGTTTTTTTTTTTTTGTTTGTACGGAGCGCATCGTTCATTTTGGACGTATTAATTGAAGTGCATTAAATAATTCACCACCATATCAACAGGTCAACAAATTCTGGATCTCTTATCAATTGGTCAGTGTTGATTATTTAAATAACTTGACATATAATTTAATGTTACAGATAATTTTATAATTATGTTACCCGTGTATTCATCTATTTTTATTTTTTTTAATTATTGTGCAGCATTTCTTATCCGGCGATATCATTAAATTAATATAACGGGATTAATTGTAACGCGAAAATAAAAAAGGAAAACTAAGCAAATTATTCTCATAGACAAAAGAGATAAGCAAAAGAAATAAGTGTTGAGATAAGAGCCACGGATAAGAAAGGCGTTGTTGAAGGTTGAAGTGGATCACCATTAAGTAATATAGATAACAGCCAGAAAAGGGATACAAAACGTGAGAGAAGATTAGATTTTAGCGCAGACAAGATGTCCACTTCTTCCCAAAAAACTAAGCCCATATCTCTCATCTTTACTCTGTGCATTGTTAGGTTATAAAAAGTGTTACACTTGTGCTAGTTGTTAGTTCGCGAGTTTTTTTTTTTTTTTTTGCTAAAAGTGGCTTTTTAAAAGACAAAGTAAAAACAGTATCAAAAAGGGAGTGATAACGAAATTTTTTTGTCTTATTTTCCTCTGGAAGCGACAAACAATTTATCGATAACTTTATTGTTAATAATCGTTTTGCCACACCCCACTTCATTTATTCGCGCGCAAAAAAAAAAATTCATTCGATTAATTATAATGATTACTTTTTTAGACTTTATTCGACTTCTTGATTAATGTTAAAATATTCCTGTTTTAGTTAAAAATAAAAACTATATATTCTTCTTTTTTTAACGAGAAAAAACTTCATCCTATGAATTCCTGATTCGGTTCCTTTTACTCTGTTTTACTCGAAAAAACATTTAAAATAATTCTAGCAAAAATTAGCTTCAAACTAGGAATTTCTATTATTCAGTAGCATAATATGGTTTTCTATTACTACAAAATCTCTATAAGTGCACTCTACGGCAATTGACAGGGTTTTCTGCAATTTTAGGAACATTTTAAAGAGGCTGGCAATTTGACAGTAATTTAAAAAAAAAGAGGTACCTAGTGGTTATGATTTTTTTTTTAAATGTTGATGTGCGTCATAATTTTGTGAAAAGGCTAGTTTTCTCGTATTCTACCCTCCAAATTAAATATAAAAAATAATGCTAGTCACCAAAAACAATAAACGATAATAAATATTGTAAATAAATAATAGAAACACAAAATTTCCAGCAAAAATGTGTCAAATAAAAGTGATAGGCCTAAAGATTAGAAAATTGTAAATACAGAAAAAAATTATTCCACTATAGAGAGGTACCGCTAACTGCTTACACCCCCAAAATCGTACTCAAATTAATTTTCTAATTAAAATGAAAAAATGTTCAGGAAAAGAGATGTCTGTGTGGTGACGTGTAGTCAAAGTTTGATCATCCGGGAAAATCGAGCAAAAACTGGAAAAATCGATTACGTACGTATTCTTTCGACTAAAATGTTTTATAGGTATCTGGGCGTTTAGTTTTTTAGTGAATGTCTGCATGATTAACAATAATAATTTTCTCTTATGATGACAAGAGAAAGTTCATCTGTATTATATATAAATATTATTATGAATTCAAATTTGACTCAAATTGCAAAATTTTAAGGAAATCGGAGGAAGTATTTTACTTTTCTGAATAAATTTAGTCATTTTTTAGCCATTTCTTTTGCATAAAATATTTCAACCATAAATGGTAGTGCGTAGATTACGCTAAGACAAAATAATGTGATAGTTTTCGACATCTTTTTTCTTGTAACAATGCTCGATATTAATTGAAATTAAGAATATTCGTTTCTTAATTACAGCCACTGATTTTGGTTCTTACTTAAAGTAGTAGCACTTCTCCATCATTTAGCCCTTAACCTCTCTAAGTATTCCTAATTATCTTCTGTTTAAATTATCCGTTTCTTGAATAAATACCATTCATATCTAATTAGAAGTAACTTCCTAAGAATCCATAAATGATTCACAGAGTTCTTAATTTGATTCGCAAAATCGGACTCGCAACTAACAGAAACTTAAAAGATTCTTAAATTTATTTGTATGAAATTTAGCCCTGAAAGGTTGTAAAGCCCTTGTAATAAGTGAATAAAGGGACAATAGAAACATCTAGGGTAGCCGATACCCAGTGGTGACTCTCTCGCAGTGAACTTAGTGACTTCCTCGTCAAGAAAGTGGTCCGCCAATGCCACCATAGAAGTCAAGTAAGGTTGACTGTAAGTAGTCTCTCAGCTGAGAGACGATGAATTATTGGGTTAAGAAGGCCAGATAAGATTGAGAATTGTTTTTTCATTTAAAGCGAAATGTAATTTCATTTTTTGTCCTCTTTGGATGAGCATATTATCTTATTGATGTGCTTTGTAGCACGTCTGCATTTTATTTAAAAAAATAGTTTATCTGAGATTGTTCAAACATTGTTTTAAATTGAAATAAAAAAAATCTTAATTTGATTTTAATAAATTTTAATTCGATTAAATTCAAATAGACAAATATCATCTAGTACTCACCTCTCTGCTAGCCACGCACCTGGCACATTGTTTGTCCTCCAGTTTGTGGCTGGAATTATAATTGAATCACTTTAATAAAAAGAATTAATAATAAAATAATTATTTATTATCAATAATTAAGAATGATCAAATATACTTAATAAATCTATAATAGATAAAATTAAAAGGTTAGCCCATCCCAACTTATTCTGAACTTTTATTCTAAAGTATTTAATTTTTATCAACAAATTTTCTTAAGAATTATTTAGAAAACTGGTGATTATGTTAACTTTCTCTCTCTCCAATCACAACAATGACGTGTAATGCTAAAAATTTATAAAATCAGATGGAAAAATCTTTGTCCCAAAACAATAAGATGACTAAATCGTATAAATCATGGAAAGAAAACATTTACTATAATTTTATTTCAAGGTCGTATTACTAAATTTAATCACTTATAGTTAGAATATTGCTTTGTGATAAAATTTGTTTACTTATTAATTATTTTTAACAGAAAAGTGGGTTATAAAAACTGGGCGGGTAATGGAGAAATAAAAAATAATTTATAATCTAAATTGCTGCGTAAGTTTCTGCTATTTTTGAATCGTAGTTACAATTTGTAATCTAAAATCATAAATAGAAAGATCGTTGAAAACTACAAAAATCTTTTTTGTTATGAGATAAAGGGGAAAATAGAAATTAACAATAATAATAATTATTTTTCGCTGCTACATGGTGGATCTGCAACAATTATTTGCTTCCAAATACTTGTAGTACGTCACAACTACCTCAGGTAGCCAGTGAATCAATTTTCTTAAGGATTTGGTTCAAAAATGTGAGAATAAGTTTAAAGGATCATTCCGATCCTTTTATCGCTACACGAACTCTACAAACACATATCAACCACTTACAGGACTAGCTTTTCAAATGGAGAATCAAAACTAACGTTACGAAGTCAAAGTTTATAGTATTTATTCTCAGACGGAAAATCCTACCTCCTATCATCTTGAACCAAACTCCCTATACCAACTGTGGACAAAGTACGCTACCTTGGACTGTACCTAGAAGCAAACGGTTGACATGGAATCCCCATACTAGGCTGAAAAGACAAGAAACTAACCAACGCTACAAAACTTCTCGCCAGACTGCTTGACAAACGTTCGAAACTTAACCTACATAACGAACGACTCTTATATCTACTGTTACTGCGATCTATTTGGTCATACGGCATCGAAGTATGGGTATCGACTAAGCGTTTCAACTCACTACGTCTCCAGGTATTACAGTAAAAAATACTTCGCAAAACTCCGTTCTATGTATCTAACCTCACTATCCATAATGACCTCAAAATCCCTTTCATTACAGATCTTGCTAACACTTGTATCTTCAAATTTCATTCCTCTACAGCGGCTCATCCTAACCCTCTCATAGTACACCTATCTTCCTCCCACATTACCAGGTAATCCTCTAAGGAGATTGAAGAGAAGATGGCCTCGTGATCTACTCTTATCGTGAGAGCACGTTACTGGAGTGGCACCACTGGGTGCCTTCTCCACTCATGATTTTCTTTTATTTCTTTTTTCTTTCACCATATTTGCTTGTTGCTACAACTGTTGCAGTGGTAAATTCCAATAAAAGATTAAAAAAAAAAAAGTTTAAAGGAGCACAATGGATCCGTTGAGTCGCCATGATATAGGCCGATTGGCTAATACCTAAGAATTCTAAACGATTTTTTTTATTGTATCTGTAAGTTTTGGGTGGATAAATATGTATGTCTGTAACCATAGAGACGGAACGTACACATCTCTCTACCCATAATTTGAGACCTTACGATTTATCAACCTGTATTTAAATACTTCTACAAAAGAGTGTCTTAAATTTATCAATTATTAAAACTAATCCGGCAGGGCAGTTGTATTAGGGTCAAAAACTGCTCGAAGAAAGCGTAATGTTTAAAAACGCGCAACTTAGCCAAATTTTCCCCTCTTTTCTTATTTTTAAATTCCCAAATTTTCTTTAAAATTGTGGAAAATATCCTCGAGTAGAAGTCGGAAGTTTTTTTTTTTTGTTTGCAGCAACGTAGACTTAATGGATTTCGAGGAAAAACGTTGACAAAACTTGATTTAATGGAATCGTTCTTGTTGTTGTTACTTTTTTAGTAAACAACATAGTGGCAAAACACGCGAATCGATTTTCATGAATGTGATCTCATTCGATTCGAAATTTCCTTTTAAATAAGTACCTAAGTAATTTTACCAATCAACGCAGAATCACCGAGTGTACACATGTGGGCGCGTATGTATATTTACGGCCAGTATACTCTGAGCAACACACCCAAATCTACAAAAGTATGTACATAATGTGTCTGTGCATAGAGGATTCCCTTGTTCTTTAAGTTTTATTATTATGTACACAACATGAATGTCTATAAAGTGGCCGATAGCCTCTTCTACCGACCGCTGTTGGGTGTTGGCTCTTGGAGAGGTGTGGCACAATTTACTATTAAAGTGCATTTTATTTTTTCTTTTACTTGATTTTTTTTCCCCCCTTTGTATTACAATTTTATTTTTATGGTGCATTACACAACATTGGATGACTCTATAAAAATGTATTGTAGCAGAATTAGTTTTAAATCTTGTCTGCGATATTTGCCGCCGTTTATTACCTTTCGGTGTTTGTCCAAGTGTTCATTAAAACAAGTTCCATCAATTTATTTCACCATTTTATACATAAAATTATTCAATTTTGTGCTAGTACATTAATTAAAAGTCAAATCATATGGAAATTGTTCAGCCTTCATGTTTGGCCTCGCGAATTGTTATTTAAATAAATGTGCCAAACTTCTAAAGTTAACGGAAACAATATATTTAATTTTTTTTTAAAAAAAAAAGGAAGTAGTTTTTGCAAACTATCGGAAGTGCCTAGCTGTCAATAATATAAATATGATGAAGGAAGTCAGTGCCAATCATGAAGATATGAATGTGTTATATTCATTTAATATCAAATATTGTTTAAAAAAAAAAAGATATCTACGTAATAATAGAATTATTGTTGAACTATTCAATGCAAAAGAAATGGTTACAAACTACAAAACTACAGTAAAGTGCCGCTTCCTCCTATTTCCTCCAAATTTTGAATAATTTAGTTAACGAATTTAATTTCTATTATCAGTAAAATCACTTTTTCAAACTGAATGGTCCTCCAAACGAATATTTTTTAAATAAAACTCAAAGTTATTAAACACATTGATTACCATTGATATACCATTTAAGAGCGGTAAGAACAAGTAAACATTTTTCAGAGAGAGGAAGTCAAAAAGAAGGTAATTTTACGGTTTAACTTCTCTCTCATCGTAAAAGAAAGAATTGCATTATAAATTAATCGGAAAAGCCAATATATTTTTGAAATTTGTGCACCAAATATTTCTTTGCCCATTAATGGAAATCATTTTACCGACTACAGAACTCCATGCTTGGACCCAGGCATGGCTTCTTCCCATACGGTCAACCTAGAGCCTGAATTAGGCTTGAAGTCTGGCCTAGAAGGAGCGCAAGTTCGCTGACTATTTGTATTAGGGAAAACCTCTTTGGGTAGCCCCTTCCCTCTGTTCTCAATTTTCTTTTAAATTTTCAGTGTTCACACCAATTTTTCATCCAATTTCATTAATATGAAGTAATTGATCCACGCACCAAAATTCTTATATAAATTATTAGTAAATATTTACTGAAAATATACTCACATTCAGTTTAATTTATTGTTTACCAATGTTTTATTTTTTCAATTTTGGTAAATCAAATACAAAATAAAGTAAAACGCTATAACCTTGAGAGCTATAGTATGAGTTTTTATTGTTTCTTAACTTTTCAAGGCTGTTATCGTAGATCTTTTCACAGGTTTATGTTTTTTCCCCCATTTTCCATTTAACAGTTTTCCCAAATCCTTCAAGGTTCTTTACATATTATCTAATATATATTAAGAAATATATAAATATATATATTTAAGGAATTATTATTTTACAGCTATATAGCTATGACCTGGTTTTCACTCATTTAATTAAGAAAATAAATAGGAAATTAATTGTTGTGTTTTTTTTAATCTAAAAGTAGTTGGTTTCCGTTATATTCTCGTTAAAACGAGCACAAAACTTTGTTCATATTCATTGCAAGAAACTTGGTTTGAACTTTAATTTTAATCGATTCTTTTCCGCTATTTCGATATTATCACCCAATAACTTCTTAGACGCTTAGTACCTCCTTTTCCTAGACCTTTTTAAGGTAGTCAAGCCATCGCCTCTCCCCAATAAGTGCCCTAGATCTACATAATGCTAGACCAAGTTTTAAAGCAAAATCGTTAAAAAGAAGCCTTTTTTGAGAAAATAATTTTTAAAAAACACAAACTAGAGCATTTATTCAGTACTTTCGATTGATCGATTTTCACCATAACTTCAGAGTGACGTCCTCTGCAATGTTTCGTCACTGTGTTTCGATGGAAAAACACACGACTAATTTGTGAAATCCCAGGGGATCTGAAAACGGAAAAATCACGAAAATCAGCGCGATTACAATACCTATTCCGGAACTTAATAGTGAGTGAGACAAAATAGAATTAAGATTGGATATTAAATATTACTTTATCCCTTTAATTGCCATTTATTTATATTAAAATTGCGAACAGAAAAAATAAAATAAAATGAAATAACATAATGCAGACGAGCATACAGAAAATAATATTACTTAAAAGAAATATATACATATATTCAAGCTAGACAAGTGCATTATAAGTGCATACATTAAAGATATTCCATGCAAACACTGTAGGGGTCCAGCTATTTACTGCACTAGACTGCACATTCACTCACACTAAAGCTAGTAAACTCTCGAAACACTTGTCATCTTTAAAGTGTCGCATTCTAACTTTTCAAAGTGAATTAAAGTGAATTAGCACGCCATTTTGCCCTTATATTTATGCTATTATTACTTTTATTATTATTATATTTTTGAAAACATTATAATTTGTTGTTGTGTTGCATTCAGCTTTATTGTTATTACTAAAAAAAACTTCTTCAGTTTATTAATAATATTTTAAGAATACAGTGCACGGCTGTCTTGCAGCGTTAATTAGAAGTTATGTTTTAAGTTTAAGGAATCATTTATTCTCAAGTATTTGTCTTTTTAATTAAATATTTATTTATATAGATTTAACCTGCTGTGAAACACTGGCACTTTTTTAACTTTGTAATAAATAAAATAAATGTATTCAACGTAATATTGTAGGGAAAAGAAGGGAAGGGATTAGCTAAGTGGTTACCGTATTGGAAACCAGAGTTCGAATCCGCTGTTGTGCTTTAAGATTTATCTCTTCCTAAGAATGTTGTCTGTAACGAGAGAACACTTTCTGGAAGCTAGAAGTGCAATGAAAAAAGCTTCAGTGGTGGTACAGATCTTGATGCGCCTTAAATTGATTAAAGTTTATTCAAAGGAACATTCTTTTATAATAGTAAAGGAAATTAATTAAAATTAGCCTCAAAAACCAAAGTTTACCCTCTTCGACGAACTAGATAAATAGCTATTTTACGATCTAATATTCAGATCCAGAACTGGAATCAGTCCATCGCTACTGTAATTCTGCCAAACAGCGATTACGCCCAGTAGTAAAGTCGACGATTATTCTGTTTAATTACAGATATAAAAAAGCACAAACTATTCCCATATACTAGTAACAAAATTTATTAAAAGTAAAATGTCTTCTCTAAATTTTATGCATTCAAAATGTCAGACTAAAATGCCGACTGCAAACAATTTTGAAGATAACATTTTATTGAGAACATGATTCAAATTCATTTCACTCACTGGCATATTAACCTACTTAAATATTTTTAACCCTTCGTAAAAACAACACTTTTACTTCAAAATTTATTTTTAGATTTTTCAACTGTTTATTTTAATTTTTTTTGGGGGGGGGGGGGATAAAAATAAAGATTGGCTAGATTATTGGAAAATAGTAAAAAAGAATTATTGTTGAAATAGTTTTTGACTTTAAAAAAAAAAAAAAAAAAAAAAAAAAATTAAAGAGCTGCAACCAGACGCACCAACCTCCGAAGAACCCAAACTCTACAAACGAAAATACTTAGATCCATATTAAGCGCTCCTTTTTTTGTCTCTAACCTGACTCACTACTCGCAGATCTTAACATTCCTTTTATCACTCAAACCGCTAAAACCCCGATTCAGGAAACTCCACTTCAACCTGCAGTTACACGCAGCAAATCCTCGGTAACTCGTAATCTTTTCTTCTAGAACACTTTCTGACAACCCGACAAGACAGTGACGACGTGATCTCCTCTCTAGTGTGAGGCTAGCAGTTCAGTGTTTTGGAATGTTACTACTTATATTGCCAACGCCCTGATTTTAACTCGAACCGACTAAAAAATAGAAGAAGAAATAATTAGAGAACTGTTCAATTTATCAATCAAATTTATATCGATTAATAATATTTCGCTATTTTAAAGACTTCTTTCACATTTAAGTTCGTTTTAAGAATCAATTTAAAACCACCTTAGATCTGGAAACTTGAATTGAGAATGGAATTCATCTGTTCAACGTAAACATATTTCAAATCTAATTCCCTTGAAATTCCGTTTCTAAATTGAGAGTACCTTTTCCTCTTTTAGTATCATCTGACCAGAGAAGAAGTCTCATTTCGGATACATGTAAAACTGTACACTAATATATTGGTGGCATCAAAGACCGGTTATGGTACAGCATCCAAGAACATGTTTTCTTAACCTCAGTCTCATCTTTTTCTTCGTATTTCTTTACCTTTCATCTTAAATTCTTTTGATTCTTTGTGATTATGAACGCAAGTTTATTGTAGACATGAACTTAGGCTCTTAATTATAAACCAAATACAGTTTCTTTTTTTTTTAAAAAAAATAGTAAATCTTCTAGTTATTTAAAAATCTTCATTAGCTTTAAATTTAATTCCTCTTATATAAAGAGACATACTTCGGGTGAACGCCCTTACCGGATGAAAAACAAGCGATGACCGTCCTTGACAGTTGTAACCGTGCAGTTGGAAGTAAATAGAATCAGACTATCCGACTAAACTGATCCGGGTGAATTAATTATAGCAATGGATTATGGGTCAAGTAAGGAGGAAATCTTTTATTTTCTTTAATATGATCTTGAGATTCTTTTAATTCTTTAGAATCCAGCCTTATTTGGTTTCCAAACTGAGTTGTTCGACAAATTTGCTGGTAATAAAACGCCAAGTAATAAAGGACAGGTGTTTAAAAGGAAGCAATTGTTTACTGACTGTTTCGATAACCTAATAATTGGCTAAGGCACTGCTCTTTGTCACAGAAAATTAAGATTAATTTAACGTTTAAAGGCATTCAACGACAAAGTGTAGCATCAATGTCTTTTGATTAAGCTCAAGTCCATCATTCACTTACTGCCTGCAAGTCCAGATCGCTTTAACCAAGACACTCCTTCTTTTCTTATACACCCAACTCCTTGCTGGAGTTCCCTAAAGAATCCGCACTGTATCACGGATGATCTACCTCATCAAATTACTCCTATGCAGACAATACGACTATTCTAACATGAAACGGTAATAACATATAATCAATGCAATAATCCACTTCTATCTTCATTTCCTTTGAACCTTGTTGAACGAGATCAAATCTTTACTGAATCAAAAAAGTACTCTCTCATAACTTAACCATTTTACTATCCCTCCAGCGGACCCAGTTGGTTCAGGTGTTGAGTGGGCATGCGAATTTAGCGTACCATCTTTTCAAATGTGGCCTTACTCAGTCGCCAATCTGCGCTGACTGTGGTGAGTCCGATGAGACTGTGCGGCTCTTTGTAGAGGTGTGTCTTGTTTACTCTAGAGTCCTCGTCCTCGGGAGGTTAAATGTTTCCCTACCAGAGATTGTGGCATTCAGTGCACTGGGTGATTGAGTCGCCATGCTTCCTAGTGTCCTGTTACTACTTTATTAGTTTATTATATTAGCATCTGGCAACTTTCAGCCGGATTGGTTTCTAAACCCCGGTATCTCTGATGAGATGAGGGGTGGGAGGGGAACAATGGGCATTTGGATTGCCTGCGTTCCTTCCCCTTTTTGGTGGAACCGCCCTTCTAATACAATCAACAATCCCTCCAGCGGACAATGTTTGCGATATCTTGGACTGTACCTCGAGAATCGCCTTACTTTGGAACTCCCGATTCAGGCGACAGGAACTTAACTTACATTACCGAATGATCAAAAAGCCTATTCGACAAACGATCCAGATAGATCCTCTTATGAACAGAAAAGCTCTCCAGTGCCTTACCAGCTCTAATCTGGATGTAGGGACTTGAACTGGACTAGCTAAGCGTTCCAATCTTTACCATATCCAAGCCATCCAAACGCATCTTCCCATATTAACACTCAGACTATCCACACTCTGAAAAAGAGATAAGTTTTGAACAGAAATAAAATGAATCTTTTACTTTACGATCTCAAATAGTTTTTCAAATAAATTGTAAAGAATTTTCTTTTCTTTTTTTTTTTTTTTTTTGACAATAGAAAATTATTACATTGACTAGTTCCGGCAATTGTATGACGTCATAATTACAAGCACATAGAATAGCAGTACGGCGAAGAACAATGGATAGTGCAGGAAATAACATGCAAACTCTCTGCATGTAGTTTTGTAAGCATAGTAGAGAACTGGCTGGCGTACAGCTGTTGTTACTAATGGTGTTTCTGTTACCTTCCGTTACTTTATTGAAACACTAATTTAAAAAGCTAATGGCTGGACTTATGGTTTGTGTAGCTTTTTTTTTTTCTTTCTTTTTTTTAGTTGTTGTCTTTCAAAAGGAAGCAGCACTACAATACAATGAGAGAGAGGGGGCTCGAGGTGGGGGTAGTGATTAATGGCGAATAATTACCTATTTAAACAAAGAGTTCCCACGTTTTTTGTGGATTTTTACCGCGCTTCATTTATTTAAAAAAACAAAAAATAATAATATAATTTTCTCAAAATAAATCTTAAATTTTCAAAAAGTAGAGACATCTTTTAAAAACTTACTGATTTAATTAAGCAAAAATATGCATACGACTCTCAAATGCAGTTCTTAAACTCTCGATTCATAAAAAAAATTGCCTATCGAAATTTTATCTAATAATTTTTTCCTAAAAAATTTAAATTTAGTCAGGTTTAATTGAAGGGCAGCGAATTTATTTCAAATTTTTAACTTATTTCCTGTAAAATTCTCTTACATATTATTCTAAATGTCGCTGAAATTTCAAATTGAAACAGAAACCAAAATTTAATGAGAGAATTTTTCTCTTTTCTGGAATTTTCTCAAAAAAACTCCCTCTTCGATTCCTTTTTAAAACTCCTTTCGATCTTAAAAGACGAAAAAATTCTTTTTAGTACAATAGAAACTTCAAGTTGAGCGACTATTATCACTAAGTTACAAAGTGGGTCCCAATCGCATGCTTAGAGCACTTCACTCCAAATAATTATTCTAACAAAAATTGCATCTGGATGCAAAAATAATAGTTATTTATTTAACAAGTGTGGGAAGTAGTACTTTTCCTCACACGAGGCAGAGTTTGCACGCAAGACTTCGCTCGCTCGTGCAAGTGCAAATTGCCGAGTGTGAGGAAAATACTTTACACTCGAGTTAAATATTATATTTTTTCTGCAACCATTAGGGTTATTAACTAAAAAAAAAAACTAAACAGGAATCACTAGAATCCATTTTAAATTTCTATAAGGTAAAACTACAACCTTTTTAACTGTTATAATTAAAACTATCTATTTATTAAAATATTATTTTTATTTCTATATTCCTTCAATTTTTATTTTATTTTTTTAATATTCGTTTTTTAATTATTTAGTTACGTTAAATAAGCTTATTAAAGTTTTACAGAAAATATTTAATAACAAAACTTCTTATATCAAGGAAGCACAATAAAGTTTTTCCACTCACTAGTGAGGAAAGTGACACTAATGGGAATTTTTCCCCACTAGTGAGGTAAAGTTGGGCATTACACAGCTGATTTTAATTGAGTAATGAGAACATTCCTACATGGTTGCAGAAAAATAATGATTTACAATAGAAATTAAAGTTTTATAACAAGAACCCTAGTTTCCTTTTTCCAAAAAATATTTCGGTTTGGCATTTTACCTTGGAGCTTGTCAGGAAGTAACGTCACTCCTCAAAACATAGATCTACTTTCATTTTAAGTACAAATTTCACATTTTTTTCCAGGAAATGGCTGGAAAGAAGATCATTGGTGCCCGAAATATTTTTTTTCCAGTGCATTAACCGGCCTCCAGACAGTGTTCTCTCATTACATACAACCCTATCCTTCACCGAATCTCTCCTAGGAAGTGAAAATCTAAGAACCATCAGCTGGAGCTCCGCTTAAGAATACAGTACGCTAACCACTTAGCTAATATCTTCTCTGTTGATATTATTCTCAGCAAAATGTAACTCTACAACACAGGTATTGTTCCCCTCTCCAACCTGAAGAACTTCAATGAAACCAGTTAACATAGCCAACGAGGAAATAGCGCTTCGACCCATTTCTCCATTGTAGTTGCATAAAGAAAAATTATAACTGTAGATATATTGTGACAAAAGAAATGTAATAACCCAGAAATTACCTTCCACTAAATAGAAAACAAACCAAAATAATGGTAATTGTTTTCCATAACTTCAAAAAACATGAACTTCTATCTAATTTGAATAGTTTGGAAGGTAAAAAAATCCGGCATTATTGGAATATCTGCTGTTTCTTATAACAATAATTTGGTGAAAGCAAATGTAATCCTATTGTCTAGAATCAGAATCAATAAAATCAAATAAATTGGTCTACCAAACTAGCCAATTGTTTCCAAAAAAGGGAAAAGCTGTATAAGACTGTTGGGGAGAACTGAAACGTTCAATGAAATTCAGAAGTAGCCAATCACTATTGTAATAATTGATTACAGTGAGACATTGTCGTGTGAAATATTATCCCAAACTTTTTTTGAACCCATTTCGGTCTACAACCAGCACGAAGAAGCATTCAGCAATAAACACGAAACGTCAGTTTCTACGAAACTAGAGTCGCGATATTCCCCAGCCTGTACAATAATGTTTTACGTGGTTATTTAAGATTTATTACCTAGGTAATCGTTGATTTCTTTCAGGTCAAATATTCTTTGCCACAATGAACACAGAGAAAAACCACTGCCACAAACGGTCCGTTTCTAGTAGATTACTAAGTAGTACAACCCACAGAGGCTAGACTAAACCTCATTTACATAGTTAGAAAAAAAAAAGGTCAACCAAGGGCAACCGACAAAAAATTAGTTTTTTATTTCTGTTTTGGTTTTTTTACTACAAAAAATTGTGGAAATAAAAATAATAAATAAGATTACTGTAAAATCAACATTTCGGTGCTAATTCGGGATTCTCGAGAGCTGAGAAAAATTCGGAAATATCTGGAGGTGTTGAAACTGTTAAGTCACCTTCACTGTCTCCTCGATCTACAGTCTAGTCCCCAGGAGGAGGCGATAGAAGAGATTGGACTTATTCTCCAGCAAGAATTGCAGATGTCCACCAAAAATAAAACCTTAATATGGGGCGTCTGCAATTGAATAATCAGGAAAGTCCCTAATTCGGAAAATATCCCGAAACGATTCGATGTATAAACCAGCTGGAATAATAATGATTAGTAAGAATATATTAGGTGCAGTACTATACTGGACCACTAGAATCCCTGAAGAATCTTAAGCTCCGCAACTAGCAGTGGAAGATGTTGGAAAAAAGCCCCCCGAGTTTCGATATTAATAAATTAAATGTAAGCACACGATTCTTTTGACTGAACTACTCGTGAATAGAGTGCAATTATCTTTTGAATGAAATTATTAAACAGTCAATTAAAGTAATACACACGATACGCTCCAATAAATTTTAAGATAATTATGGAGAATATTTAAAAAAAGAAAAAGCTTTCGATTATTCATAACCTTCACTTAGTTAATAGATCGTTTATAGTAGTGCTAAACACTAAATAGTTTCATTATTATTGCACTAAAACTAATTTTATTTAAAGTAATTAACATTCAAAACTGTTTAAATATTAAATAAATTCAAACCAATTTGTCAACTTTATAAAGATATTATGTATTAATTTTTTATTTTACAACAGACAGTTGGCAACAATGTTTTTATAAAGTTATTAAATTAAAAAAAAAGTATAAATGTACTTATTTTAAAATATAATGAAGAAAATTAACTTTTAATTATTCTTTGGTTGGAAATAATTCAAATATATTAAAAAAGTTGTTTTTAAACACGTTCAAACTTGTTAAAAATACTATATTAAAAGGGAGCCTAAGTATAATATAGTATAATATAATAGATTATCGCCATAAATAGAGCAGCTTCCTAACGACCTGTTATAATACAACAACTCATCGTTTGACGTCTATGTTTGGCATAATTACAACTGGCTAGTGATTCTGATTATATACCATTTTAGCGATTAAATTTCTTTACTGAAATGAAGAAATTATAGCTTATTATTTTTTTAAATTTATTTACTTTATAAAGATCTCAAGCGTTGATCTTAAATTCTTAATCATTATTTATTTTACAATCAGTTTGTTCTAGTATAAGCTATACCATTTCCTTCAATAGCTTAATTTTATTTGTTATTAAAAATACGTGTTTTACGCCATTAGATAATTTGAGTATTTTCTTTTAAGCAAGTTTTGATTTAGTTTTTAGTGTTAAATCGCCCTCAACGAATCACCGAACAGTTACTGGTCTAGCATTGGTTATACACGGCCTAGCATAGAACTGTATTTAATTTCAGTAAATTTGATAAATTAATGGCAAGGTATTATTAAGCAATCTATACTTTAAAAAGAGATATTTCGCTTCTTTGTTGCTGCTTACCCACTACACAAACAGAACAGAAAGGATGGAAGGTGCACCAACCTTACAACAATGTAAAAGAATATTATAATTGCCAATATCATAGACCCAGAAGAGGTCCTAGAGCTCCTAGATTGAAAGGTTGGCCAGAAATAAGAAAACAATGGCTGAAATTTGCAATATTCTTTCTTCCTTTTAGATCTCATTACTTTTATTACAATAATTTTTTGAGGCAAATTCGATTTGAGGCAGTTCTGAAGTGAGATGTTACAGAGTGTTCCTTCTACGAGGGTCGTTTGAAAAGTCCGTGCAAAGTCAGAGAGATAGCACCACTGGCGCGTATCGAGGTTATGTTTAGTTAGTAGCATCTCTTGGAAGAACACACACCAAGTTTCAGCCAGATCGGTCTATTTCTTTGTGTTTGGCATTCGTTTGAATCGAGGAAGTCGAGTGATTTTCAAAAAATGGACGAAAAAGAATTTCGTGTGTTGATTAAACACTACTTTATGAAAGGCAAAACGCCTCAGGGGACTAAAGAGAAGCTTCATAAACATTATGGTGACTCTGCACCTTCGATTAGAACAGTTTATAAGTGGTTTCAAAATTTTCGGAGTGGCTATATGGGCACTAGTGACGCTGAACGTTCTGGACGTCCTGTTGAGGTTACTACTCCAGAAATCATTGATAAAATCCATGATATGGTGATGGATGACAGAAGAGTGAAGGTGCGTGAGATTGCTAGTGCTGTGGGCATCTCGAATGAACGGGTACATAATATTTTGCATCAACATTTGAACATGACAAAGCTATCCGCAAGATGGGTGCCGCGATTGCTCACGCTTGACCAAAAACGAAATCGTATGAAGTGTTGCAAGGACGGATTGCAGCTGTTCCAGAAGAATCCGCAGGACTTTAAGCGTCGTTTCGTCACTGTGGATGAAACATGGATACATCACTACACTCCTGAGACCAAAGAACAATCTAAACAATGGGTTACCAAGGGGGAATCTGCGCCAAAAAAGGCGAAGACCGTTCCTTCGGCCGGAAAGATTATGGCGACTGTCTTTTGGGATTCGCAAGGAATAATCCTCATCGACTATCTGGAAAAGGGTAAAACTATTACAGGTGCATATTATTCATCGTTATTGGACCGTTTGAAAACCGAGCTGCAAGAAAAACGCCCACGATTGGCTCACAAAAAAGTCCTTTTCCATCACGACAACGCACCAGCTCACACCTCAGCAGTTGTGGTCGCAAAATGAATGGAAATAGGGTTCCAACTCGTTTCACATCCCCCCTATTCTCCAGACTTGGCTCCCTCGGACTACTATTTGTTCCCCAATATGAAGAAATGGCTGGCGGGAAAAAGATTTTATTCAAACGAGGAGGTGATTGCAGAAACGAATGGCTATTTTTCAGACTTGGACAAATCCTATTATTCGGAAGGGATCAACAAACTAGAGCAGCGTTGGACGAAGTGTATAAGCCTAAAAGGAGACTATGTTGAAAAATAAAAAAGGTTTACCCCAAAAAATTAAGTAGTTTTTATTTTTGCACGGACTTTTCAAACGACCCTCGTAGTTTGTGTTCATCTTAATGTGCAGTTCCACCAACTGTTTATAATAGAATTAGATAGGTTGGGAATTGCAGCAAGAGAAAGGCGACTGTCCATTCACATCCCAATATTTAAGCTGTTTTGTGCCATAAAAAAAGATGGGTTATCTTAATGATGTGTTCGCTGTAATTATGTCTTTTATAGTGTTCTTTTTTAAAAAAAATAGAACGTCTTTTAATTAAAATTTAATTGTTAAATATGGGTAGTCTGTTGTAAAACGCAGTTGGTATACATGTTTTAACGATTTGTCAATATTATAGTCCTTTATTTGGCAATGAAAGCCTGCATGAAAAAATTGGTAACACTGAAAGCGAGGAAATGGCAGAAATCAAGTACAGTTTTCTGTAGGTAAATTAGACTAATTCAATTTGAATGAGTTATTTTTTTTAACTTAAAAATTATTATTTCAATTCAGAAGGTTGTGCATTATTCAAAACTGTGTCCAAAATTGTTATTACCATCGATAAAAAAATTAAAATAAATAAAAGAAGAAACCATTGTAGACAACAGAAAATTACTTTTACCTAATGACACCATAAAAACGTAAAGAATAATAAAAATACAATGATAATAATAAAAAGAATGAAATGAAAAATTGAAGTGTCGTCTAATGTTAAAGAAAATAACAAATGCAGTCAAATATTTCAATGTGATTCGAATTAATGTTAATGTGTCGTATAAAAAGGAATCGGTTATCATACCGACACGGTTGCCATCAAACTCGTTTTACATGTAGTATATAGCTACTTCTTCGCCTTCTTCATAGATGGATGTAAAGCGGCTACCTCTCTGATTGTAATAGTAATAATAGAATTAGATAAAAAATAAAAGAAAGACAACACATAGAGAACCAAAGAAAGAAATAATAAAAAGGAAGAAACAAGAACGTAGGGTAGGCAATAAATTGTGTGAAGGGTTTTTTGAATGAAAGAAAAAGGTTGGTTCTTTTTCTTTGAGAAGTGGTGGATACGATGGAGAGACGGATAGTAAGAGATTTAGATAGTCAAGCAGGAAGAGAGGAGACAGAAAAAGGAAAACAAGAAGAAGGATGGTGGAAGAAAAAAGGATGAAATCAAACTGTCGGTGAGTCATTAAGGAAGAGGGGTAGGTAGGCGAATTGGATTGATGGGGGACACCGTTCTTCCTCTTCTTGTTCTTCATGAAGAATTATCTAAGGGCTAGAATCTATTCCCACGTCTACTATAGATCCATATCATGTACACACCGTTAGATGTTTGTACATCTAACACAACCCAATTACCATGGTTTCTCTTATCATTGTTACACAATCAACATTTTGTTGAAGGATAATATGGTGCTTAACATTATTAATATGGCCAAAATACGATAAAAAAAAATCTGAGCTCAACTTTTTCAAAAATCCAATTAATGATTTATACATTATTTAATGAGGTGCCACGGTAGCCGAGCGGTTACAAGCGAGACCTGTAAAGCTAATATGTATTGTGGTGCTGGGTTCGATTCCCCGGTCTTATGCCTTGGATTTTATTTAATGGTTAATAAAAGAAATTAACAGTCAAGTATGTTTGCTAGTCGCCTTCGTGCAAGACACCTAATTTGGTAGTTAGACGTAAAGCCCGCCTGAAAAAATAGGCACTTTACATTATTTAGTGGGCTATGATATTTGTGATAGATTTTTGAATTTTTAACGGAAATATTTTGAAATTTACTTCCTGTCTCTAAAAATTAGTTTTTACACAGACTGGGTGCGTGGCTATTCTGCCCAGTAGCGTATTTCTCTATTTTAATCCACAAACTTTTCGTTTTGAAGTTCCAAGTCCCCATAGTTTTATAACCCATCAACCAAATTTATACCTCAGGATCCAGTGCAGGCTCAGGAAACACATGCATCGCTTAGGCCAGTCAGATGATAGCCTCTGTAGGTTCTGTGAGGAAGAGGAGGAGAAAACGGCACTGCACGTGTTGTGTCAGTGTGAGGGACTTGTCTGGGCTAAGGATGTTTCTCCTCGGGTAGGAAAAACCAAGGCCTGTGAGCTTTACCCAAGAGTCGCTCTCCAGCATCAAGAGTCTGATTAAAAGGACGATGACGAAAGAAGAGTGAGCTCTAGAGTGGTGGGAGCCACAATAGATCCAAAGGGGTCGTAGTGGCGTAGGCCTTGAGGCCGCCCTAGTTTAATCTATCTATCTATCTACCTCAGGATTGAAACCCATTTTAATCGGCACCAATAAACCCACTTGTAATGCCGGCGTTTCTTTACTGCATTCAACTACAAAAGAAAGACAGACCCTCAGGAGAGTGTGCTCAATATCTTATTATTCTCGAATGAGTTAACTTTTGGTTGACTAATTTGGTGAGCTTGTTTTCTGACTAGTGAGGTATCCTAAATTTGGGTTTACCCTAAATTCATAACTTTACATCTAATGTTTTTAAATTAATTTTTAATCAAATATTTATCACCCAAAGTACGAATTTGAAAAGTTAATGATATATTCTTTTTATCGAGATCTTTAATTACTTTATTATTGTCAACAAGTGGTGCTAGAACAAAAAATAATAATACAGAAAATTGTTAAAATACGATCGTAAATGGGCAACATACAAAGAGAAGAAGACTCCACTTTGGTAGCCGAGCGGTTTGAGGCGAGACCCGCATTGTTTATTGTGGTACAGTTTACTGTATATCGTTTCCTGTTACAGCTGATAAGGTTTTTAATAATAGGCTGTCCAAACCCCAAACGGACGATACCATGTTAACAGCAAACCTGCATAAGTTATCTCGGTTTATTCCAGATCTTTTGTATTTAAAAAAGTGTCCATGTTATAAATATTAAAAAAAAAACAGAAATAAAAGAAGAGTTTAGAAATTTTCAATTTAAATAATCCCTAAAAATACATTGGAATATTTGAATTTTAAACTTGCATACGTTAAAAAGAAACAAATTTCAGGTATTGTCTCGCGTTGCGCATAAATTAGTATTACGTGACATTTTGTTATTATTTTCCTTATTTACCAGCAAAAAACAGCAACAAGTAAAATAAAAAAAGAGGATTACTTCATCTTGAAACATCTATCCAGTTTTATTAAAATATTTTAGGTAATTATAAAGCAGGTAACCTATAAAGTAGGGAACCTATTTTATCTAATTTATCTTTTAGAAGTTTGTTTTAGAAATTTGATGTAGCATTCGAAGTCGATTTCTGATGGAGTTTCTTGAACTGGTGTTTTGATGTAAATTACGAAACTTAACTATTAATTCTACTTAAAGTTATTTGCAAAATTGCTCCAACAACGGAAGTAACCCTGGGGGCTTTATCCAATCAAGAACTGAATACTTTTCTCTGTATGTACTCTTGTTTTAGTTTTGTATTTTCTTTTCTATTCCAGATCGGCTTCGGATTTTTTATCATCATCAGAGACTGATTTATCAGTTTAGGTACACGGAATTTGACTTTCACTTGTATGGTTTACACGATTCCATCTTCATCGGTGAAATATAGTACAAAACGTGTTCCATAAATTTATATAACATTGAACATTATCACCTTTGATAATTAAACCTAATTACAGCTATTAAATAAAGAATTTAGTTAATTATTTCGAGTACACCATATATATATATATTCCATAATTATTATATATTAAGAAATTTTATGTAAGAAGTTTCAGTTGGTATATAATACACAATTAATAAATACTTTTAACATTAAGAAATTGTGCAGATTCTATTGGAGAGCGACACTGCTATTAAACTGGGTAATGCAGTTAATTACTTGTAATAAAAAAAATAATTATTATTAATTACGGGTTGCATCATTGCAAGGTTACAGCACTTGGGTGCATCGTTTTGTGTGTTGATGCTATACCACACCTGGCGGATTGCCTACCCATAAATGGTAGAATTGTTACTTAGATATTACCTTTATTTCTTTATATATTTTATTTATTTAAAGTAAATAGAAAATAGTGTGAAATAATTTTTTATTTAATAATTATAAACAAAATTCAAATAATTTTGCTTCAAAGGGAAGGGATTAGCTATGAGGTTAGCATACTGGACTCCCACGCGGAGGTCCCGGGTTCGAATCCAGCAGCTGACCCTTAGATTTTCTCTTCCTAGGAGCTTCTTACAGCTCACTGTCCGGTGATGGACAGTGTTGTCTGTAACGAGAGAACACTGTCCGGAGGCCGGCAGTGCACTGAATAAAGCTCCGGGCGCCAATAACCTTGGATGTTGACGCGCCTTAAATCATTAAAAAAAAAAAAAAAAAATTTTGCTTCAAATTAGATTTCAGTTAATGAAAATAATGAAATAGCGTCAGATTTTCGAGGATCTACAGAAATATAAAATGATGACGCGAACGTGTTTAAATTTATTTCTCTTGGAGCTCTTAGTGTAAACATGTATGATAAGGTCATAAAAATATATTTTATAAACTCAAAAAAGAACAGCGAGACTTGCCAAAATAGATAAATGATTTAAATAAATTAATATTTGAAAATAACAGCGCCTAATTGATCAAAATTATCTTCAAACACTATTGTGGAAGCTACTGTGAGTCCGAGATGGCTGCGGTTAATTTATACAAAATTAACGTAGAAGCTGTCATCTGTTTTCCAGAAAGAACAAAAGCAATAACACAGAAAGATCTTTACGGTGGCGAACTTTTTATTCTAACTCTTCCACAAAATTATAAAGACAGTTTACAAACATATGTACAAAAAAGATGTTTTATTTATCTGGTCCAGCAGCTGAGTTTATTGAAACACGCAGACTCTTTGATTTATCTTGGATGAATCAAACTACAGCTGTTATTTACGACATGCCTAATGCTTAAGAGTTTATATATTTTCTTTTGTTTTTGTCTCTAAGTATGTCCTTATATTCACTGTTTAAACTTTACATTACTACTAATACATTTTTATGTCAATCGTCTTAACTATTAGCTATTTGTATTAATCTAGAACTAAACTGGTTTTGAAAGGTGAAGAATAGTTAGTTGGTAAGTGTTTGTGGTTTATCTAAAATGGGAGAAAAGTCGAGAGAAACATGGCATTCCGTTTGGTTACTATCTCCACTTCCGGTAATAAGATCGCAGACTAAAATTCAACTTCTGGTATACTACTGGAACTTAACTAAATGTTGTTTGTTCCGTTTTTCACAATTTCCTCAAAAATTCCCGCGATTTTTTTAAAGTTGCGGGCACTACAGAAATACACGTTGAAAAACCTTTTTTCACGTAGGAATTTTCTCATTACTCAATTAAAATCAGCTGTGTAATGCCCAACTTTACCTCACTAGTGGGGAAAAATTCCCATTAGTGTCACTTTCCTCACTAGTGGGTGAAAAAACTCTATTGTGCTTCCTTGATATAAGAAGTTTTGTTATTAACATAAATATTTTCTGTAAAACTTTAATAAGCTTATTTAACGTAACTAAATAATTAAAAAACGAATATTAAAAAATAAAATAAAAATTGAAAGGAATATAGAAATAAAAATAATACTTTAATAAATAATTAGATATTTTTAATTATAACAGTTAAAAAGGTTATAGTGTTACCTTATAGAAATTTAAAATGGATTCTAGTGATTCCTGTTTAGTTTTTTTTTTAGTTAATAACCCTAATGGTTGCAGAAAAAATATAATTTATATTATATTTAACTCGAGTGTAAAGTATTTTCCTCACACTCGGCAATTTGCACTTGCACGAGCGAGCGAAGTCTTGCGTGCAAACCCTGCCTCGTGTGAGGAAAAGTACTACTTCCACCCTTGTTAAATAAATAACTATACTGATGGACAAAATTAGCGCACCACTCAGTTTTTGTTTAGTTAAAATTAAATAAATTATTTTCCGCTTTTGTTTTGGACGTACATCACTTGTCTAAAGCGATTTAGGGAGACAAGAGGTCATTCAAGAAGAGATGTACAGCAGAGAGAGAGACGATAGGTACATCCGGCACCTGGCTTTACGAAACAGGAGCATAACGAGAAATGAGATAAAAAGTCTCATAAGGCAAGTCCGAAATGTTTCCATCTCCAGTAGGACTGTTAGAAGAAGACTTAATGAAAGTAACCTTAGAGCCAGACTTAGAGGCTTAGAGGGCTCGTGGCCCTCTCCTTACCACAGTTCACAAAATGACCAGGCTTCAGTTTGCAAGTGAACATGTGAATTGGACTTTAGACAACGGAAGAGAGTTCTCTTTACAGATGAGGTAAGAGAAGGCCTAACTTCTTCAGATGGCCATAGTTACAAATGGCTTATTTTTTCAGCCAACAATATTTTGAAAGTCCAAAATTTGCACAAACTGTAAATCATAAAAAAAATAAGGGTGGTGCGTTAATTTTGTCCATCAGTATATTATTGTGTAAACATTTGGCCAGGAAAATGCTAATTAAAACCGTTCTGAGGGAGAAAAGTATTTCATTTTTTAATAAATTGAACGACTGTTAAGCCGGGTAATATTTAATATAAATTCAATATATTAGTAAAATGCCAAATTTAAAGGAAATCGATTGAACGGAAATGCCACATTACTGAATAAATTTTTGTCGTTTCTTTTAACCAGCTGATTTTTTTGCGCATAAATAGTTTCAAATTATTAAGTAAGTTGCGGTAAGTTGCCGCCTGAAAAAAAAAAATAGTCATTACTTAACTTAAATGGCGGTAAGGTCACGTGAGTGATTCACTTTGGACATGAAAATTGTTAACATTAATTGCGCAAGTATTGTTCACGATTTACGTAACATGAAAGGAAAAAAGAAAAGTAAATTATAAAAATTGTATTCATAATCACTCCAACTTTACCATGGTCCTCATTGTGTTTGTTCGTAAGACGGCAAACTATAAATGCAATACACAAGAACGACTTCCCAACATATTGTCTCTTTTTTACAGTGAATGGAGAACAAAATTTTTACGTTATGGTTATCACAAAACGAAAACAAATACACACGCACAATAACAACAACAAAAAATTGAATATTGACAAAAAAGTGCTGGATAAATTTATCAAACTATAGCACAGTACTAACATCCAATCACAATGGTGATATCTGTTTGTGAACTATGCTGTGTATGTTTTCCAAAGAGTGGCTCTTATATAACGGAATCGCATGTTTTCTTGTCCTCATTTAATGGTATTCATCCAATTTTATGGATGAGATATGTATTTCTGCTTTACAAAACAAGATAATGAATGTTCCCAGGCCACCTTCTAGCTCTAGGATGACATCTTCGTTTACTAGCCGGCAAAGAAAGAGAACATTATACGTATATAGCAACGGTTGGGCTACAATAAGCTAGCTATGTTCCCATGAGGTGCAAAGCGAACTAGATAATTGGTCACTAATAGAATTTGTTCGCTATTGTAAAAGTTAAATAGTGTTATCGATTAATTTTTTTTTTTATCTTCGCTTACTGTGACTTGGTGAAGCGGCGATATGGCCCCTAGAAATATCGGTAGTCCGTCTGAGAAGTGTCTTGTGATCAGTATAATTCAAAAAGGGCCAAACAAAATTAATAGAAACTGCAAATTTTCTAATTAATTTAGGTGCCACCAATTGCAGTAAATTTTTGAATAAAAAAAAAAAAATCAATGTACCACTAAACCAGGGGTCCCCAAACTACGGCCCGTGGGCCACATGCGGCCCCTTGAGGCCACTTATCCGGGCCTCCGCCACACTTCCGGAAGGGTACCTCTTTCATTGGAGGTTTGTGGCGGTGTCGCTCACGTACAGTATTACTTCCGGTGACGCGGGACGCATGCGTCACGGCTCCGGTAGCAGTGTAAAATAACAGCCAGTAATAGGAAGAAAGTCCAAAGCACTATAACTAAACCGGACATTGACCATCTCATTAGCTAAAAGCAGGCCCATAATTCCCACAGAAATACTGGGCAGTTTGTTGATTTAAATTTGCTTGTTCTTTATTTGAAATATTCTATTTGTTCCCGTTTTGTTTTTTTTTTTACTTTAAAAAAGTTTGTTTTATAGTCCGGCCCTCCAACGGTCTGAGCGACAGTGAACTGGCCCCCTGTGTAAAAAGTTTGGGGCCCCTGCTCTAAACTGAATCTATTTTATTTATTTATTTATTTTTTTAAACAATTCAGATATTCTTAACTGGCAAAACCTCACACTTGACATAGACCTCAGAAACCTAGGCCAACTCAAAGACAGACGATCACCGTTTGCAGGTGTTTGGAGAGGAAACTATGGCCCAATATGTTGGAGGCACGAGATCTGGCAACGTAGAAAGAATGTCGTCTCAAACAAAGCAGCTCTCTAGCAGAGATGGGCTGGCCATGTAGCCAGAGATTTCCTCCTAAATGAATAGCATGATGGAATTGCCCAGAAAGCGAGGGATTTTCTGGGACTACGAAACTGGATGGCAGTTGCTGAAACTAGGGACGACTGGAGGAAACATATCTTGGAGGCCAGGACACACATCACTGGTTTGTACAGCCAGAAAACAAGAAGATGAACAGCAATATTTTTATTCATAATGAAAAATAGCGAATAATAATTCATGGTATTGTTAAACAAAATGGAGTATTACAGGATGTTATACACTAATAGCAACATTATTAGTTCATAACCAAAATTTAATTTGCGCACGCTACAAACAAAAAAAATTCAATAATTCATTGAAATAGGAGCCAATACAAAAATAAATGTTTTTATAAAAGAAAAGTTTTGATAAATAAGTGAGTAAATAAGAATAAAAGAATCATCTTGAGAGTGAGCCAAGGTTAAGATGAATCATTTTAAAAGGTCGTAGGTCAATTAGATTTTTTACAATTTTTCTCTCAAATAGTTCTGGAAAAAACGCAAGCTGTACATCTTCTAAGGCAAAAATCGTGATTCTCGCTTTTTGTAGAGATGTAAATTAATCAATAATCTTTGAATGCGTAAATCTAAAATGAAGTTCATTAAATCAAGAGATTTATTCTCCATTTTGTTTTAGAAAATAATTATTTGAACTGAGAAAGTCCATTAAATTGAAGATTTTTAAATTTAGAAGAATAGATTGAATTCTGTTCATCAATTAACATAAAGTTTTTTTTTAGTACAACGCAATGTTGATCTTATGTTTGAAAGGCTAGAAGTAAAGTAAGCCTTTAAATCTGACAAAATACTAAGATTAACTGCAGTTACAGAAATAATGAATTCTAGGAACATTTTGCAAAATCATTAGTTCTGAATTTATAAGAAAAACAAAAAGTTCAAATCAGAAAAATTTAATGTTTCAGGAGTTTGAGCGAGTAAAATCTTAAGGAGAATATTTCTTTTCGGGATTTAGAGCTAGAGGACTAGTTAAGGAAGAAAAATAAGATAAATGGATAGCAGATATGGTTAAAATGAAACGGTACCAATACTTTTTTAAGTAAAAAGTGCAAGAATAAGGATGAAAAAATAAGTAAAATTAGCAAATCGAGTTGGAGGACGCCTCGAGTAAGTTAAAATGTAAGAAGATGGAGGTCGCTAGCTGAAAGGAAGATGACAACGGAAAGCAGGGCCCTTTTAGAGCGGAAGTCATAAAATCTAAAGATACATTCAAAACCTTCGCGCTTCCGCAGCAAACCCGCGCTATATTTATATAAACGTTCAATAATAGATCAGAGAATATTAAACTGTAATATTGACAACCTGGACAGCCGTTTTTCGTCTTAACTTGGCGCACCTGTTGCATGCTCCAGCTGTTCGCTGTGCCAGATGTGGAATAAAGGCGGTTTTATTTATTACTAATGTAAGCATTACAAATGGCGAATATAGACTTGGAAATATTTCTTTTTTTATAGTTTTATTTTTATTTTATTTCAAAATAAATCATTTTTTCTGCAACCATGTAGGAATGTTCTCATTACTCAATTAAAATCAGCTGTGTAATGCCCAACTTCCCACACTAGTGGGGAAAAATTCCCATTAGTGTCACTTTCCGCACTAGTGTGTGGAAAAACTTTATTGTGCTTCCTTGATATAAGAAGTTTTGTTATTAACATAAATATTTTCTGTAAAACTTTAATAAGCTTATTTAACGTAACTAAATAATTAAAAAACGAATATTAAAAAATAAAATAAAAATTGAAAGGAATATAGAAATAAAAATAATACTTTAATAAATAATTAGATATTTTTAATTATAACATTTTAAAAGATTATAGTGTTACCTTATAGAAATTTAAAATGGATTCTAGTGATTCCTGTTTAGAAAACACTCCTCCATCAATAAAAGAAACAGCAGAAAATGTAATAAGTAATGTGAATACGTAAGTAATGTAAATAATTGTAATATAACAATAAATGTTTATAATAAATAAATTACTTTTTGTAGACTGTAAAAATGAAATTTTTAATTTTTTTAGTTAATAAATCTAATGGTTGCAGAAAAAATATAATATTTAACTCGAGTGTCAAGTATTTTCCTCACACTCGGCAATTTGCACTTCCGCTCGCTCGTGCGTGCAAACCCTGCCTCGCGTGAGGAAAAGTACTACTTTCCACACTTGTTAAATAAATAACTATTGTTCTAAATTATAAGTATTAAAATATAGATGCAAAATTATTATCGAATATTAAAATTTTAAAAAAGGACAAATTATTTAAGGCAAGATTTGTTTCGAAAGAACTAAGATAAGAAATTGTCTAAATTTTAAAAAAATTTACTTATATTTTGCAAGGTACTTACATTTGTTGTGGTGGCCACAAAATTGCTCTGAAACAAATAAAATAAAATAATAATTAATATAAACTGACTAATTCTGTAATTATAAAAATGGTAGGACTGGATTTATACGATATAAATTCTTCGATACGATAAATCATTATCACAGGAGCTTTTATTTCGGAGAGGGTGAGGGAGAATTACGGTTAAAAGTTGGAGCAACCAATCAGCCGCCGATATTCTAAGATTTCCAAAAATATCTTGGAAAAAATGAGATCAGCAGTTTAGATATTTTTGTTTTTTTGTTTTTACATACACAAAGACTATTTTGTAAAAACCTTTTTTATATATTTTTGTTTTTCATTTTTTTTACATACAGGTGATTAAAAATTGGTATTTTTGGTGATAATTTTGACATATAAGAGAAATTATAAAAATCAATTGCGTAATATGAACAGGATTAGATAATTGATTTTAATCAAAAGCTTGCACATAAACAAATGATCCAATTGCGCGCTTTTCGATTTTTTGAAATTATGATTACATTTAGCCTCAAAGCCAACACATGCTAATTTGTAAACAATTTTTCTTTCTAATCTAATAGAAAACCCTACATTTCTGGAAAAATGGGAAAATCTAACCGTATACCATACTTTCTAATAAGAATAATAATAATAATAATAATAATAGACGAAGCTGCTATGTATTGTGGTGCTGGGTTCGATTCCCGGTCCTAGGCCTTGGATTTTATTTAATGGTTAATAAAAGAAATTTACAGTAAACTATGTTTGCTAGTCGCCTTCGTGCACGCCACCTAATTTGGTAGTTGGACGTTAAGCCCCGCCTGAAAAAATAGGCGATTACTTTAATAGTAGTAGTAATAATAATCTTCCTAGGAGCTTCTTACAGCTCTTTGTCCGGTGATGGACAGTGTTGTCTGTAATGAGAGAACACTGTCCGGAGGCCGGCAGTGCACTGAAAAAAGCTCCGGGCGCCAATAACCTTAGATGTTGACGCGCCTTAAATTATTAAAATAATAATAATAATAATAATAAAAAGTTAAGGCAGGAAAAAAGAAACTATTAAAATCCGGAAGCTTCTTTTCCATCCTTACTCCCTGAAGTGATACCAACTTTATCAATAATATTTACCCATGAAATACCATTGAGCTACACTTTTGAATGCTTTATAGGTTGGCAAAATATTTAAACAGACAGTTGTTTAGAGTGAAAGAGAAAATGATTGTTCGGAGAAGAATGAGTTGGTAAGTCTTCTTATGCCCCCGATGTTGGAAGCGGCCAGGAGTTGCTCCACTCTAACGGCGTTGTGCAGCTTCAACATCTCCTCGACAACACTGTACTCTTCTAGTGTGGTTAATAGTTCTACTCTCACCTGTATAGCCTATCTAACACACTCTCTCTCTTCGTGGTAGTGTCCCTCTTTACTGCTCACAAGGATGAGCACGCATTGAGTAACATCACTTACACACACACACACACATGCTCATCTACCTTCTCACTGAATACCTTTCACATTTTACAGCCAGTCCGCCTGCAATACATACATTTATATATTCCTTCAGATAAATGCAAGCCATTCTCTTCTGTAACCTTCCGTAATGTACCATCCTTATTGTATTCTTCTTTTACTAACTATTTATTACATAATCAATTTTACTTTTATTATTTTACAACACATAGATTCATTTTTTTAAAAAACAAATCTGGTGCGACATATACACGGCTATCTTTTCAACTACAACTTTTAAATTTTCTCGGATTTCGAGCTCAAACCATTTCTAGAATAACTTGAGAGAGCGTCATCACAGCAATATTCGTTATACAACGAATTTTTCTATAACAAATAATTGAAATAAATGTTATAATTTTGGAATTCAATCTAAATACTAAGTTTAAATCGTAGTAGCCATTTTGTAAAATTCATTCATTATTATTATTTTGAACTAAATATCTGGCTTTTAAGGAAAATTTTTGGAAGAATCGGAAAAGGATTCGTAAGGATTTCCTTTTCTTATAAAAAGTTGAGGATTGTATGCTGAGGAAAAATTTGCTGGTCAATTTTGAAATGTGAATCCTTTACTCTAAGATGTTTGCGATACAAAATTTTAAATAAAACCATTAGAATGTCTCTGATGAGGTCGCTTGTTTGCAATAAAAAGCTCAGTTGGTATTTTCAACTAATCTTTTATAGATTACAGAGTTTAATCTTTCTGAACTATAACCTTCTATGCAACGAGAATATTGGCACGGAATAATGCAATTATTTATTCATTGTTAGATAAGAGTGTTAAGGAGTATCGTATTGACTGCATTCTCTATATGCATGCATCTAGAACACAATGGCTAACTATAATGATACGCTCTTTTACAGCTTACTTGCAGTAGGAAGGGTCCAATATTTTGATCTATTGCAGGAGTTCAAGAGAGTTTGTGCTTGATAGTCAGAGAAATGTGTTTCTATAAACGTTTCAGAGAGTTGCCGACATTGTTACAAGTCCGTTGATCCACCCAAAGTACCATTTTCATTCTAGTAAGCCTCTTATGTCCTTCCTCATGTCTAAATGTTCTAATAACAGTAAGATATTTACTGTTAAATTTCTTTAATCATTAACAAATTAATTAGGTATATAAATAAGTATCTAACTGTAACTAAAATTGTACTTTCTTAGACTTCTTTCTGTTTTTTTTTACAGGCGGGCTTTACGTCCAAATACCAAATTATACGTCGTGGAAGGAGGCGGATAGCAAACATACTTTACTATAAAGTTCTCATATTAACTGTTAAATAAAATCTAAGACCTAAGTCAGGGGGAATCGAACATCACTAAACCAACAATACATCTTAGCTTTGCGGGTCTTGGCTTGCCCACTTAATAAAGTTTTACAGTTTTTACATTGTGACACAGTATCAGAATACACGAAAATTGTTCGGCTAAATTTTGGATTGAGATACTGAAACCTTCTTGATTTTTAGATTTTCCGAAGTCATTTCTATAATCTAGTTATAATTCATTGCTCTCTCTTTCTCCGTTAGCTGTTATAAATAGGTTTTTAATAATCTAAGGAAACGTGAATTACCGAAACAAATCAATGTTATTATTAATTGAAGATTAGATGCTGAAGTAACAATTGTTTCAAGATATCAAGTTTATTCTTCTTAATCAAATAATCACTTCCCTCTAACAAGAGAAAAAATGAAACAATAAAATAAGAGAAATAAATATAGAAGTGCAGGTAATTTGAGTAATATTAGAAAATAGGGGTCCCACATGTGACAGATAGGTGTAATTATAACCATCTACCAAGTTTGTGTTAGTAACAGGTCAATAACCTCCTCGCACAACAAATAGCACCATTTTATTATTATTATTATGCATAATATTCGCTTTAACAATACTCTTCCTCATTATTATTATGATTATTATCATTTCTTTTTTAAGTTCCCTGTTAAATATTTAAATAAAACATCTTCTTCGCTTCTTTTTTAATTAGAGGCAAACATTTCTCTCGGCCCGCTTCCCTGATTAACTCTTAATCGAGTGTTTTCAGAGTTTGCTTCTCTCTACTATTCACTCATTTTGTTTAATTTACATAAATCATTGTTATAAACCGGGCAGGTTATAAGGTTAAACAGACTCATTATGTATTCTTTATTAATGTGTAACTTTTTAGCTTCTTTTAGAATATTTTTCGATGAAATTAGAATGAAGAAGAGGCGGTTTCCTCTTCTTTCTTTTAAAGGATCGCTTTCAGATTAGTAGCTCCTGGTATGGAATGTTAAGGGATCCCAAAGGTCCTGTTAAGTGAAAGAATCCGGAAAACCAAAGCCAATAACTGGGGTTTTCTTTAGAAGATGGTGGTAGAATTAGGTCTTAAGTAAGACCGTGGAACCCTTCATGTTGACTTCTTACTGCTTTAGCAGCATTGTAGTGATATTCCGGCGTATCTTTGCTTCCATTTGTTCACGCAGGATAAGCTGAACTTCCGAGCCATAATTAGTCGCTGTAATATCAAGTAGTTTAAGTGAATCTAAGATTCAACTAAAGTTATCTTTCTTCTCTGTAACCTTACACCTTAAGATCCATTCATCAAAATTACGAGCGCTGAAGGTTCTCATCTCTTCCTTGGAAAGCAAAATAACCTTCCAGCCATTAGGAAGGGCAAATAGAACCTTCTCTATCTTTCTAATTGAAGCTAAAATTTAATGACTAAAACTTTATTTCATTTCATTTAACAACGTTTACAAAATAATCCCAAATATGGTTTCTCTACATCGTAAATCGCTCAGAAAAATTGCTTAATTCAAAAATTTAATTTCTTTATTATAGTAATTAAATTCCCAGAGATGAGTAATATAAAGAATGAATTTTTTGATGTTAATTTTTATTACTTTTTTTTTATTTTTAAGGCGACTTCATTTTAAACCAAGAATTTTTATAGCAATGACTCATTGAACTCTATATTTTAGTAGATGCATTCCACGTATGTGATCTATTCCTAAGATAGTTCGACAGTAACAGCTACCACTCCGTCTATCTTTCTCTCGTTCACACTAACGCACACATACACTGGCGGCCTATAATAGAAATCGTTTTGGATGCTCTCAAGGCGGTGACTCATTGCTGAAGGTCGTACACATGGTATGCCGAGGGCGTATCCACTACATGTCCCATCTTCCTTTACACAGCCTTCTAGATTGTTTTTTTTATTTTTATTTTTTTTAAAATAAACAGTTTTATTTATTTCCATGTTTATATATTATGTATGTTTATTCGAGGCGTATGTACCTAACAGGAAATTTAGTTTATTTTCTTTAATTTAAACAGTGGGATTTTATTTTAGTTTTAGCGGAAAACTTGATTTTTGAGGGAAATATGGTATCGACAGTGAGCAATATTACGGGAAATCAGATTTGCAAACTCCTTAAATAATTAAGGCTCTTGAATAACTATATTATTTTAAAAAAATTAAAAATTCCTTTATTTCTAGAACGATTTTTCCTGTAACGAGTGCTAATGAGGTATAAAATAACTAAGATAAGTCGACATTGCATTTACTGCCATAAGAAGAATAAAATCAGGGATATAATTTAAGCCCCCTGTAGATATAACCATATTTTCCAAAAGTTATGGATGTTGCGTAAACAATATCTCGAAAATTTAAATTCAATTGAGTCGTTTTTGGTGAAATCGCAAAAGTTTCGGTTGATTTTTTAGATAAAATATTAATTATTTCAGAGATCTTTCGTTTTTTGGATTATGATGGATAGATATTGTCAGGGGGAGGCAGACGCTAAATATGGATTTTTCAGCGAACTGCAGTCCAAGATTGCAATAGGTCCTCTTGAGTACAGTTGAAGGAAGTATAAATGGAAGAAGTTTTTTTTTTAATTTTAACCCGAACTAAACCAGAAAAAGAAGATATCTCTTTCTCTCTTTTGATCCGAGCAAAGATAACCTGCTCCATCTCTTTTTGTATTGTGTTACGTCAGTACAATTATAAAAGTAATTATCATTTTCTATTTGGGCGGCCAAGAGAGAGAGGTTATGTGGTTAGGAGAATTAGTGTTAATGCACTTCGCAAGGAGATTATAAAGCAACCTTTTGTCTACTTGAAATAATTGGAAAATGTCCAAACTAACCCAGTTATTAAAAACGATTCTATCAGCAAGTTTTAATTTTATTTCTTTTTTTTAAGCTTCTCAGGTGGAGCGGGTGATATGATGAGATTTATGGATGTAAATCTGTTCTTTATTTCTTAAGAGTTATTTTCTTTGGTGAGTGGAGACAGTTTAATTGATAGTTTCATGTAAAACTAGTTACCAACTTTTCTGGCACACTTTTGGGGAGGTTCTCAGTGAAAAAAGAGAAAATCGATTTCACTAAAACTACCGGTGAAGCTCACTTTGCGTGCAGCTGATTTACCGGAAATGCGTCATACAACGTTTAACCTTCAGATATAAATAAAACTCCTACAATCGTGATTTTAATAATTATAAAATTTAATTGGAATCCAGGCGTGTTTAAAACGGCATAGAAAATCTTTTTTTACTTCACCAAAGAAGTATTTTTGATAATGTGTATTGAGAGTGCGTACAAATCAAAATAACGATGTGGTGTAAAAGATCTGAAGCAATTTACTATCTAGCTCAATGTCAGGTTGAGGTATTTGTTCTTAGAATACACGACGTACAGTATAACGCTTCAAGAATGGGGCAATTCGGGGCTACACGCTATAGAAATGAGTGTTCATTGTCAAAATGAATGAACGATAAGTGATCCTGAAGTGGTAGAATAAGAAGTAATGTAGCCTCTGAAGTAAACTGTCTTAAATTTAGGCCCCTTCGCTCTGGTAGGTAATTCTCTAGTTTGACTGTCACTTTTCTTTTCATGGTGCCACCATAAGGTCTATCAGATGACTGTTGGATGATTTATTAGGTTGTAACAGAGTAGCCACCAGAGGAGTGAGTGGTTTGTTTTGGTCGGACAACTAGGGTAAGTAGGACGATAAGCACTGCAAGTATTTTGCAAATTACGAAGTAGGAATTAATATTCGTACGGCGATTTAAATTTTTCGGGGTAACTGATGCCTTCAAGTTTTATCCGAAATACCTTTTCCTTAACACTAAATCTAATCAGGATCATGCAGGATCAGAGGAGGAAATGCTGCTATAAAAATAGTACAACCTTCGCGAAATCCGATCTTAATTTGTAGAAGTTTATGGAGATTTAGTGGTTGTTGCTATTGTTGGAGAAGGATATCCATAAGGCCACATTAAAATCCCATTGTTTCGAAGATAAATCTATACTCTTCATTAACTAAGTACGAAGAATTTACAAGCTAAAGTCTAGTATGGAAAGATTCTAGAGTCTAGTGAATCAGTTAAGGTACGGCAAGACCTGTAGAATGCGACTCCAAACTTTAGTTTTTGGAATTACTTTTTTTTTTCTAGGAAGCGTAAATTAGAGCCGATAATGAAGACAGTTTCACGGTCACCCAGTACCCTCTTCGATTCTTTAGCACCCGTGGCCGGAAATGCCAATGATCCTTACAGCTATTGTGCTAGAGATTTAGTTTCTAGTCCATCCAACAGACTTCTGCTATCCAAAACATCCTGAAGTACGTGCTGATAACTTGTCTAAGGTTGAGTGCCCACTGTGAACGAAATCCAGGCTATTGCAGACCGTGAGATGAGACAGAACTGTCACTTATATCCTCTAGCCTCTCACTATTCTGTGAGTTCAATGCTCACAAATAACTCTTGGGAAAACCCAGAGCCTTGTAAGTAGGCAATCGTTTTCGAGCTAGCACGGCAAGGCCTCACATAATAAGCTACTTTTGACTGCAGTGCCAACCAGCGCTTTCCCAAAGCTCTAATCTGGTTCCACTTAACATACTCGTACATCGGCATTCATCAAATTTTCGCATCAAAAATGTCCACCGATAGGGGCTAATTTTGCTGAATAAGAATGAATCTTTTTTCCAATTTTTTAATCAACATTCAAAGCAGGGAGCAATAAAGTGTTTGTTACCCTCATATTGCGGATAACCCGTTTTCACGAACTAAGTTGTTTTTTTGAAAGACATGGTTATTTTTTTGCCTCAGTTGAAACTGATAAGAGTGTCATATATTTGGTGGCGATTTTCAATCAATTCTTATAGAACGGAGACAGCATTAATATTGACAAAAAGTTATAAACTTTCTTCTAACGTGCCAATTGCGTGATCATTAATAAAAAATTTTGAGAAAATAAGAAATAGTTTTTCATCTTATGGCATTTTCACTTTTTCGAACTCAGTCCTGTACAGTTAAAAGATAAACTAGAGCAATTGGAGCTTTTTTTTTATCAAAATCAGTACGTTATAACTTTAAACTAAAGCAAGCAAATAATAGATATTCCGGATTTACAAAACTATTTTATTTTTGGGTCGGACGAGTCCGTTTTAGGATATATCTGCTCTATAGACTACAATCGGCCAACAAACTATTATTAGAAATTACGACAGAGAGAGCTACAGGCTACCCTACATTTCAAATATATATATATATACCGAGTTGGGTACCGGATCAGATTATTTGATTAGCTATTTCTCGGGTGATGCTGTTAACTTGCTACATCTTGAGTTTAATGTGGCTACATGAAGTTCATCTTGAGAAAAAATTAAATGTGAAGTTAAGGGAATCCTTGGTATTTTTGCTATTCTTAACGGAACAAAGTAAATACTACTAAATAATAAATATTACAGTGAAAACAAAGACTGTTATTAAAATAATACTTTATTAATAACTCGCGTACTTGTGAAAATTTAGTGTAGAACATTTGTAACAATCGTAATACTTCCGCCAAAGAGGAGTAAAGTGAAGTTTATTTGTTGGAACGAAGCTTTTTATGTTGATTGAATAATATTCAGTCTTTAAAAAGTAGAATTCTGTTGGTTCTAAGCAAACAGTCTGACTTGCTTTTTCATCAATTCAAATGCTCTAAAGAAGTTGGCGAATGGACGCTTTTGAATCTAGTGAACAAACTTATGATCGAGAGGAAGAAAAATCTCAGCTCCAAAAGTATTATTCATGAAAATCTGTACTAAAAATGGATTGTACAGGACATAATTTGTTTGCCGCAGATAGTAAAAGATTGTGGAAGTTATTGTATTACAGAAATATAATACTAGAGATTTAGTTGGCGGTGTATTCAAGAAATGTTTCTAGCCAGAACCCCAATGGGACCCGGAGTGGCGTAGCTCCCTCTTGTTAATTATAGCGTGTATAAAGAAGTAAATCTTTTAGAACCGTTAAAGAAATAGCCGGCAAATCTTTCTGTTATTTGATTATTTATTGCATTATTATTTCTATGCACAAAATTATTATTTTTTTTTTAAACGTTAGTTACGCAATATATGCGATATGACGACCTTGTCATATAAATATACATAACATATATACATGTTTAAAGTGGACAATAGGCAAAGCCTTGTAGGGCTCCACCCCAAACATTATATTTGTATGTATACATACATGCTACTATTGTATTATTTGTATTGAAATATTTGCACATCTCCACGGGGAAGCTGGCACCATTCTGTGCTAGAAAAAGAAATATTAAACCAAAATGCATTCTTTATAATATGATCCATTATATTTATTGTCTCTTAATTAGTCTATTGTTCAGAGTTTTATTTTATGTTCTTTACTTTCACTTAATCATCGTTTTTGGGAAGTATTGTGATCTACACAGATAAGATAAGATAAGAAAACGGGACGGGACCTACGCCCCACGGCACCGCAGTCACTAGACTGCTTATTGTGCCTTCCCCTTTTCAGTGTAATAGTTGAAACCTCCCCCTACTAAAGAGGTTGAAGTCTTTCCCTACTATTTCTTTTTGCGCTACTATCTCCTTTGGTCTCAACGTTCCAAAGGTTTCATAGCGGATTGCAACACAATCGAACAACAGGTGAGAGTCTGTCTCCTCCTCTTCCCGGCACAATCTGCACAACGGTTCCGAGCTAATAAGCCCCACTTTGCGCAGATGCTTCCTGAACCTACCGTGCCCCCGTGAATAGGCCTGTAATCAGAGTAATCTGATTCCTACCCCAAACACAGGGTCTCTTTGGCTCTTTGCTTACACAGCCAAGACATGAGAGTCTTGCTGTGTTTAACCCTAGGACACATCGCCCAGCTCTTCTCGTGCTCCTTCCAGATCCAATCTCTAAGAGCCGCACGAGCCGAATCCTTGGTGATCCCCAACTCAATATTTATTCCTGAGCATAAAGGAGATGTTTAAGTCCACCACAACTGATACCAAGATTTCGTCCATTTCGGTTATCCATTAATTTTGGATCTTTGTGAATACAGATTTATTTTGTCAGTACTTCATGAAAAATGGTTCCAAACGATTTTCTATTAAACTTACTATACATTAAATAACATTTAGAGGGTCAATAATGGATTTTTAAAAGTTATTCTTGGCATAGGGCAAGCTTCTTAGGGAATAGCTCCTCAAGGAGCCTCAAGGAGCGATCCAGGAAACTATGAAAAATTTTAAGTTTGAGGAAATCCTTGAGGAAAGTGAAGTCTCATATTAAAATTTTTTTTTTTTATTATTAAAATCGAACTTGTGTCAGCCATAAGGAAGTACAACCTTAACTTTGCTAAGTTATTTTCAAAGAAAAAATCCTATTAAATTTAAAAAAAATATATAAAAATAAGAATTAAATAAAAAAAAAAGAAAATTAGTCAATTAAGAAATACCAAAGTCGAATTTACTCTTGGGAAAAAAATTTAAATACCAATCAGCTTCATAAGAATGTGTCGGAGCCCTTAAAGTGCGAGATTTTAGTATCTTGTTTTAGCTTTTGTACCTTCAAGAATTTAAACATTGTTAATAAAATAAATTTTAATTTTTTTAAAAAACAAAACCTAAAACAATTAAATAGCAAAATTTGGACCGAATGATATTGATATATTATTTAATTAATTAGTTTTTATTTAAAGAAAATTAGGAATTCAATGAAGGAGAAATATTTGGAATGTTTTTCACCTTCAAAGTGCAATAAGTTTAGAACCGGGCCCTAATTAGGACTCAGCTTTGATAAATATTTATTTTGCTCTCATTTATTTTTTTTTTACATCCATTGATGGAGATGGAGAGTTGAGAATAGTTGCTCAAAATCTGAATTTCTTACACACTGAATTTGCTTTGGAATCAGGTTCTGCAATAATTCCAGCTTAAGTGTTCGCGATTTTGGAGATTTAGTAGCAGTGGAGCCTGGTTTTACTTTATTCCAAAGGTTGGGGTATTGTGTAGCTGGTATTCAAAGTGATAAAGAACGGTTTGTTAAAATTTGATGCGCATATAAGATACATAAGTTTCATTAGAGACCCATTTTGAAGAGATGGTCTTCTTAAACCACAAGTGAGTTCCCTGAAGACCGTATCAGCCTTTCCAGCTTCTTCTAAACATCATCACTTAAAAACTGTCCATCCAGCTCATCCTTAAAGGTAATGCTGTAAGGCCGCGATTATTGGAAGGTTGTTGTGTCCATAGATATGCCTATAGAAGGTTTGGAATTAATAAAAAGAATTTTCTCTTCCAAGAAGCTTCTTACAGCTTACTGTGATGCAACAGTGATGTCTGCGAACAAGAGAACACTGTCTGAAGACTGGCAGTGTTCAGAAAAAAGTTGCTGGCACCAATAATCTCAGATGTTGACGCGGAAATATGGAAATAATGGAAATTAAAAGGAAGTAAGATCTAATTAAGGATCTGTTTAAGGAAAACCGATAGAGTCCCAAATATGGTTATAAGGGAAGCCGTCGGTATAGATAAAACCATACTGGATAGGGTGGACGAAAGAAGGCTGTTGTGGTTTGGACATGTCCTTCGTATGAGCGATACGCGCCTCCCAAAAAAGGCTCTCTGCTAGCAACCTGCTGGTAGACAAAGAAGAGGGAGGCCTATGAATAGCTGGCTCGCGCAGGTAAAGGAACTAATGATAGCGCGAGGTCTATGCGAAATAGAGGATAGAGAAGGGTGGATGCATGGCGCAAGGAACCCTGGATAGGGAAACTCCTTGAAAGAAGAAGAAGAAGAAGATCTAATCTGATAAACCCATCTTCTTCTAGTCTGAACCATATTATTATCAAATTTTTTGTTGCTGATTTAGAATGATTTGGAGAGCAGAGGATGGTCCAATCCTTTTTGTGCTAAAAGGATTCTCTCTGGGTAGATGATTTGAGTCCATAAAGAATCTTCCACCTTGACAAAGACTATAGTCCAGGAAGGCTTCTTTTTCTTTTGAGTTTTACCTCCCGTTTTTATTAGGGTCACCTCAACCAAAAATTTCTTGCACTGCCTTCTTTCTTTCACCTGTTCCTAGTCACTCATCACGTAATCAATCCATTTCCAGGCACGGTATTCGTGACTCCGGATATTCATTTATTTCCTATGCCTCTTCCTCTTTTGCCACTCGTATCCAAGTTGAAAATTTGACTTCAGAAATAGTTCATCAACCATTCCAGCTTAAATTTTTGAGTACATCCCTTCGTCTTGTTTTATTCTGAATTCTGGCAGTCCTCCACCAATATTCCATATCTAGAGACAACAATTTCCTCTCTGAATGTAAGTAAGAAGATAAAAATCGACTCATTTACAAGAAAAAAAATTTCTAACTTTTGTAAATGCTCACAAAATGTAAATTTTTCAACCCTGTAATAAATTTTATTGATAAAAATTGTACGTAGGTGTGTCTTCCTTCCATACATATTCCATTACAGTTGAACAAGCTGGAGTATTTACTATAATATAATGTAAATTATCATTGTCTTGTCTAGATTGTAAATAAAAGTTAACAAACAAAAAGCAAAAAAAAAAAGTGTGTAAATAAAATGGAAATTAGTTAGATTGTAAATACGTTAGAGTAGCTTTGAAAGTAGAAATGACATTGAAGTATATTTCTGTGCTGGATGTTCCATACATTGGTTCCAAAGACCCTGAGGATAAGAAAGCGTTACATCTACAAGTTCCAGGGACGACACTTCTTATATAAATACCTGCAGGACTATAAGTAAGAAGATTCACAATTCTCAAGCCGCTACACCCAACGTCTTATCAACTACTATATTAATAAACAACCTTTCTACCACATTGTTTCAGTCCACTTCAGCTTGTCTACTTCCTCGTCTAGAAGAACTTTTCTTCTGATATTATCATTTATATTATTATTGTTATTATTACTGTTGAAGCTTTCTTTATAGATAGTTTCCTTTCCTTATTTGTACGTATTTATTTTTATTGTATTTTCTGGAGTAATAAAACTATATGGCGGGAGTGAAATATTATAAAAATCCTTATAATTATAATTAATATTCTCCTCTTTTATATATTTATTGTCATTAATTTGAATATTTATTGTAGGTATATATATATATATATCCATTATACACCTATATATAAAAATGCTTTACTTTTTTTTCCTTTATATAACTAGAAGAATGTTTACAGCTTTTGGGTGGGGCTGTTCTCTTCCCAGTGGAAGAGGGAAGGTCAGATATCTCGGCGATTTATATCTCTAATTAGAATTCTGGACTTGTAGCCACAATCTTCTGAATTTCTGAATGTTTAAGTTGTTTGGTTTGCCGTGAAAATGGTGAAATCATTGTAGAACATCCATATATTTATTACAATTCCGTTTAATGTACGAGCGAAGAATGATTTGGTGCCATGTTTCTGGATATACGACGAGAATTAGCATCTGTTTAAGGTAAAGAAGAGGCGCCACGGTAGCCGAACGGTTATAGGCGAGATCCGCAATATTAAGATGTATTGTTGGTTTAATGGGTTCGATTCCCCGGACTTAGGCCTTGGATTTTATTTAAATAAAAGGTTAATATAAGAAATTTACAGTAAAGTATGTTTGCTAGTCGCCTTCGTCAACGACACCTAATTGCTAGTTGGACGTTAAGCCCCGCCTGAAAGGTAAAGAAAGCATTATGGACATCGCCGAACTGCGGATCCCTGTCGAAGTCGCTTGACCATTTTTCTTTACTCTTAGTTCGCAAATCCTTTACATATCTTAGAGGTAGTGTACCCTCTCTTATTCAATCTCTTCAGACCCTGAGGATATGATTCAGGAAACAGAACTGGCCTTTCTGGAACTACCATTTCCTAACAGCTTTTCACCACGGTATTCCCAGCTCTCTCGTTAGTGAGGGTATACATTTTTAAAAAATAATTATGTACCTCTTCTTAAATTTCTCTACGCTAGGCCATTAGGCTGGCATTGGGTTATCAGTCTCACATCTGCGTCACGTTTTCGCTTGTCTCTAGTATTACTAACGATGTTTCGAGTGTTTTATCTCTTTGCTTATTCGCAGCATGACAGACAATATTCTAGGAGTGACCCAGTGGACAGTTTCTTGGATTACACCTTTTTCTTATTCTATTCTCTATTTTTATGAGGAAAAAATTGAATTCTTAACAACGTTGCAGTTGATGTTTTCTGGAAATCTAATTTTTCCCCTCTCAGATCCTTAGAAAGTCCGTTAAGAAAGAAGCTATTTTCTTTGGAAAGCCTTGAGAAAACTTAGAGTGGATTTTCTGATAGTGCTTTTTTCGCCAGCATTTCTTTTTATTTGAATCATTTGTAAATTAAAGACTCGTTTCTTACTCTGAGTTCATCCCAGATGAGAAATTTTGTTCACTAAATAAAGGTCGACCTCTTAAAAGTGAGACCAAACCGTAATATCATCATCAGCGTCTCCACACAAAAATGCAAAGAACAAGGATACGCCATTTTTCTAAAAACCACCTCTTGCGGACTCAGGGCTCCACAAAATTACTTTCAAAAAATTGATCTGATGCTATACTTTCCTTAACAGTAATAACGATATCAGTAGCTACTCGCATGCAGGAAAAGTAACCAATAAAACACAAAAACAAGGTACATGATAGATCACTATCTGTGCATAATAAGTGCATATCGATGCAGAAATAAAGAAAAAAAATGGATTTATTACTTTCAAAGTCACAGGTAGATAAAGGTAAGGCGGCTCCTCCAGTTACCTGGAAGCTGTAACACATGTACAAACTAGTAATATAAGAACTCAATTTGGGCGGTAACACGATAATGGGTATCCACCCGGAGGCGGTTTTAGTTTCTTGACTGCCTGGCCCGTCACAAGTGGAAAACGAATTACATTTTTTCTCGTTTTATTTAGTTTTTTTGTTTCTTCATGAAGGTTTTCATTTCTTTTTATCATTTTAACATCATTATGTAACCTAAAAGAAATAATTGAAATCATTCTTGCTGTTACTCTTACTTAGAGTTTAACTAAAGTTTGTATTTACTTGAAACAAGTAAGTTTACTTCTCAAATAGTCACACACAATTACAAGCTTGCCTTGTCCTCCATCTTGCCTTGTCCTGTGTACGGTACCGGTAATAAACTGATTGCTGTACTTTCTGATATTATTGCACTTTTACAATTATATTTTACCTTGGCTAATATTTTAGCTGCTCTAATCATTTATGCAGCAGTTATTAAACAAATAAATGATACTAAATTTCTATAAATCTTACATAATGGCTGTAATTTGTCATTTAGTTCTATATATTATGATTCGGTTGTGTTAAACGGCCCTTTTTTCTCACTTTCCTGCGATGTTCTGGGCTATCGTTGAAGGGCTTTATTTGAACTTGGTTGTAAGATTTGGAGAAACAAAAGAACGGTAAAGGTTTTGCTACATTCTCTACGTAGAACCAGAGGACAGTACCAAATTTCCGACATAAGACCGAGAGATTTCCATCGTAGTACTAATCCTGTAAAATGGGGGATTGGATAGAATATTAGATAGATGATTAGGCAAAGAGATAAGAGAGGTTACAGATGAATGAAGAAACCACGGCTTTTGAATACACTGCTACGCAAACTAGCGAGAAACTCTCAGAAAATGATAAAAGCTATATTGGTATTTTGTAGATCTGATGATGGCCTTTGATTCGATGCCAAGGTATTAAATTGTAATTTAGCTCGCGTTAGGAAGTCAATAAATGACTGGCAAAATGCTGTCTACAGTTTTGATAAATGTACCAGGAATTATCTACGTATTAATAATCTAGAATCGAAGATGTAAGAAGAGAGCGCGGTCTGCATGCAATAGCCTAGACTGCACCTTGCCTTGCAATGCAAGATATGTGTGTGTGGCAGCCCGATTTAGTGGCCCCTGAATAGGAAAAGAGAAAATGTGTGGTGGGCGCTAATGACCACAGATGTCGATGCGCCGGCAAAAAGAAAAAAAAATCTAGATTCTTAAGAGTTTGTACGACTCATGTTCTAAAACAGGGAGTACATTGTAAATTCCCTTCAATCTCGTAATACAGATAGATTCAGAGGTTGGCATGCAGAGGGCATATCGTACATGTAGCTTCACAGGGTATGAATAAGTATTATGGCCAATATAGATGATCTGTTGGTAGTATCCGATTCTGAAGTATCGCTAAGCCTCCTGAAGAAGTGGTTAGTCCAATTCCTTCTTCTTGGCTAATAACAAATCAGTCAGATGTCCGTGTTTTGCAGTACTGTTGATTGTTCTCTCCATTTTCCTTTAGAAGCTCTTTTTTCTTTAATATGGAATTTCCTCCTTTGCACAGTTAATTCAGACTAGGCCTAAGGTCAATTATAACAAAACAAAAAGTAGACACAATTGACCAATCCAATGACGTCCCTGTACCATTCTTCTTCCCTGTATCCCGCGGGCCGGTCTATTAGTCAACTCAATTAGAACGAAAATATAATGGCCTTAACTTCACCAGCCTTAAGATTTAATTAATTTCCGCACACTGATATTATTTACACACAATTGAATTAACTAAAAACAAAATTAAACAAGAAATAAAGGACTCTTTATTATTATTAATACTCGCGTAAATTAAAACTTTAATTTTATTGAATTTAAAAAAGCACGCGACTTCCTAAAGGTGACCATATGTTTCAAATAAATTGCCTTCGATTTAAAAAATTTATTTAAATAATTGGTGACAATATTAGATATACAATACAGAAAGAAAACAATACATAAATAATAAAAAGATTATAATAAAATCGTACCAAAAAAATTTAATTTGTTAGAAGTAACACATCACCTTGCCAAGGGCGTAACCACATTGTCTAGATCCCCTCCTTCGATGACACTGACGGCTTTACGAACATAATTCATTTCTTTTATTTTTTGTATGATGTTTTATTGTAATTTATTTATTACTTATTTATATCTTAATCTCTCCAAAAGGAAAAAATATATACAATATATAGTCGAACATATCGGCTTACAGTGGCTTTATTTTGGGAAACAGAAATACGCGACATCCCGCCATCTTGTTAATGCCTTTAAAAATGCAATAATTAATTACCAAAAATAATTAGTTAATTATTAATCAGTTATTAATTAATTTATTTAATGTTTAGTTTTATAAAGAGATCTGGTGCCTTTTGTATAAACTCTCTTGAGTCCATGGGAATTTCAAGCTTTTTTACGGTATTTCTTGTTCATCGCAGCTATTTTTATTTTGGAATAGTTGTAATTGGTAATTGCAGTCTTGTCAGCTGTATCCACTCGAGGGTTATCATTGATAAGGTTATGAATAAAGAGCTGCAGGAGTCTAGAGAACTGTAAGTTTTATAGTGTCCTGTCGATTATTGGAAGATCGAACTATCTGAGCTTTCATTTGATTTGAAGAACTTTTGAAATTAAAAAAATAAAAACTCTCCCCTAATCAAATCAAATACAAATTTTAATCCGAACATTATTATTTATATAAATAGAAAACTTTTTCGGATTAAAAAGAAAAATATATTCAGAAGCAAACTAAGCCATTTTGGTATGAAAATCACGATTGATTTTTCCGTCAATTCTGTTCTTCAGTTTAAGAACAAAAATATCATATTTCTGTTTCCAAATATGGTTTTCTTTGTTTCATTCCAAAAAAACGGAGTAATTAAAAAAATAAGTAAATATTCTTTTTACACTCGTAAGATGATGCATATAAAGATTTTAATCAACCATTTTTGATATAAATAGTCAAATATATTTGTAGAAATATTGTATTTAAAACCAGAAGTTACGATTCATTTTTCAAATGTTAATTATTTGTAACAAAACACTCCAGTATTTTACAAAGAATAAATATTAAAACTGCATAAAAATAAATACTGTCAAGTTTCATGGATTTGAAACTCTATTAAAAACAATTTAATGAGGAGAAGAAAGGATTGGCATTGAAACTGTATCATTAAAATTGTTCAAACCCATATAAGAGAGGCCAGAGTATGTTTAAGTTGGTTTGAAGAAGTTGTTCTTTGCTACAAAATTAATTATTGGTTCAGGACAAAATTATATGACCAAGAAATTAACGTATGACCAGTTTGGACCATTATTATTAGGAAAACTCCGTACGAAATTCATCTCGCAGGTAGAACAAACATAAGTTTAATTTTTGTAAGGTCATTTGTGTGACTTCTCTAATCACTTGAAATGGAAGGTAAAGATTTTTAGTCGCCAATCTATAAAAAGAAGTTTTGTTTTCTTTATTGATTAACTTTAATTATGTACAATAGAATTCATTAATTAATTAAAATTGTAACAAGGCAAAGACAAGCACCGCAAAACTACGACGTATTGCGGTACGGAGTTCAACTCCCAGTATCGCAGACATGGGCTTCAAGTCAATTGGTTAACTTACAATTACCTAATAAACTTAGCAATCTGCCTTCCGCTCTGTACTAACATCACAGTTAGGTGAATTGGAACATAGCAAATTACTTGCAGGGAATTTACTAAATCAGCTATACTCTTTCTTTCAGCGGTTAGTAATGATAGCAGTGGTTCCTAAATTTAGGAAACTGGCTAGGCTCTGAACCTATCGCGGGAAGAGTCCGCTGCACAAATCACTTCCGTTAGAGAATCCAAAATGTTTACACATTCCTGGCAAGAACAAATATTCGTTCTCTCTAATCCCATAAGAGCTTTAATCTATACCCTACATCTTCTATATCCATGACGATCTTACTTATCAACGGAAGATAGAAATCCCTTTTCAAATGAAACAAATTTAATGACATCTGCACATGCAGCTAGTAGTTATTCAAATCGATTTGCAATCTATGCACCATATTTAGATAAAAAAATAAACGAACAAAATGTAACAAATGTGAACAATAATATACAATGCATTCTATAGACTTTTTACCACTATTTACCACTATTTACCTTGCTTTTAAGAGAAAAGTATTGGCGATTTATTGTGGCTACATAAAACATTGCGCGCACTGTTGTATAGTTACGACATTTTTTATTTTTCCAATTACATGTTACAATTAAGTTAAATTTACATAGCCTTATATATCAATCGTGTGTTTAGTTGTAGAGCCGCGCCGATAGATTAGGATGTGAAGTAGTCGCATATATTTATCATTATTTAACTACTAAGATATATTATGTACAGTGCACTCGTACATAACCAAAGTAGTGATTGTCCTTAAATCGTCCTTGTTACCATAGTAACATTCAAATTGTGATTGCCTTTTTCTATTTTACTTTTTTTTAGGACTAGATAATCTTTGAAAGATATCTCTTATCTGATTCGATTCTACATCTATCTACAGTAGTCTATTTTGCTTATATCCAATCACTTGTAAATTTTTTAGATCCCTTTTAAAATTTGTATTACTTTAAATTTTGTTTTTAGTAGCATTCATGTATTCCTCTTAAATTATATATTTAAAAAACAAAATCTATCGCAATTATCTAGCGTTATTTTTTATTTAACTTTTTTTTATTTAAAGCTCGTCAACATCTGAGGTTATTGGCGCCCGGAACCTTTTTTCTATGCCTTGCCGGCCTCCGAACACAGTACTCGTATTCTCTCGTTACAGACAACACTGTCTGTCACCGAACTGAGCTGTAAGAAGCACCTAGAAAGAAAAACCTAGCCTTATTATTAATTATCTTTGGTAATTTTTTTTATTTTGTTTAACACACTATTTGGATAAAGGCGCCACGATAGCCGAGAGCTTAAAGCTAACAATGTATTGTGGTACTGGGTTCGATTCCCGGTCTAGAAGCCTTGGATTTTATTTATTGGTTAATAAAAGAAATTTACATTAAAGTATGTTTGCTAGTCGTCTCCGTCTACGACACCTAATTGGTAGTTGGACGTAAAGCCCGCCTGAAAAAATAGGCAATTACTACACTATTTAAAAACATACACACTTTTAGGATGTTAACATGCTCGTACAATTTTTTAAAATACAAAAAATAATCAATTCAAAGAGTACCACTGTACTTTAGTCAGAAAGAGTTCTTCAAGTTGACGTACTCGCATATACCTAGTTGCGTGTTACTTGATTTCCAGTCTTGCTTTTAAAACTTATTTGATGATATTAATTATGGTAATTTACAAAATAAACTATCTTATCTATTCGCCTGTATAGCTATCTGATGAGTAGTAGGCCCGTAGAGCACGCTAAGGTATTATAACTTCACTAATTAAGATTGAGTGCGCAATTGGTAGAAGGCGCATCTACGCGCCTACATCCAACGACCGCTGCAAATTACAGCCATTAGACGGGACAATAAGTGGTTACATCCGAAGGCGGTCTTACTCTGGAGATGGCCTCGTATTAAATGAAAAAACATCACAACCTTATTTTAATATTTTCTTATATTTTTTTTGTGTGTTAATTACAACGTATAGTGGAAGTCCTCGTTCACTAGAAAAACAATATCAATATAACTCTAGAATGGAGGTAAATAAACCGTAACGTCAATGCTTCAATAAATACAATAATCTGTAACGTTCTTTAGTTTTGGAATTGGAACAGATCAGTAAACTAATCGCCTACTTCTTTCAGGCTGGGTTTAACTTCTAACTACCAAATTGGGTGTCACGGAGGGCGGAAACATTGTTTTCTAACTAAAACGCAGGATTTGAACTTGGGGATCTCTCGCTTACAGATCCAAGCTTCATGAAACCCTACACCAACTAAATTATTTTTAGGACACCTCTGAGGAAGTGAAGATAGGTAGGGCATCCCTCTGAAATGTTGTTTCAGTTTTTCCAAAATTGCGGTTTAAATCTTGAGATGTGCAGTGGGTTGTCACAGTAGATTTAAATGTCCAATATTTCTTTCATCTTCATAATCCTCGCTTTCTGTTTGGCTCTTTTCTTACACCTGGACTGTAGTACCCATCTTTAACTTTGGATTCTCTTATTAAGTATTTTGCCACACGAGGTGGCTTTATGCTTTAAAAGCCCCTTTGAGACTTTCATCCCAAGTTGGACATCTTTTTTGGTCGAATATTTTAAACTCTCAAAGCTTTTTTTTCTGTGTCATGCCTCTGGATTCATTCGATGTAAATGGTCGGTACCTCATAAAAATTCATTACAGTAAGAAAAGATGTGTAACTGTTTACAACAGTTTATTTTAATTTTTTTGCAACCCCATCTTACTCTGCAAAATCTGTTTGTCCTTTAACATGCACTCATAGAAATACGAAGATTATTCATAAAAATAGTCACTTCGCTTTTATAAATGCTTTATAACCTTTAAAAAAAAAAATTAAAAGATGTGTTTATAATAATTTTTTTCTAAGTTTTTAAATTAGTTTATTTCCTGTTTAATTTACTGCTATGAATTTTAAAATATGTAATTTGTATGAAGGTTAAATTACACTTGTTGACATATCAGAGTGCTTTTAGAAATCAACGGAATAAGAAAAGTGAAACAATTTTTTTTTTAAAAAAAAATATTTTAACCAGTTTATAAATATGGAGGACATTGCATTACTGCAATTGCATGGCACATTTTCAAAAGCGGATAGTCACTGACGGAAATAAGCCCCTTTTCCTTTCCGGAAAACCTGAACGTCTTTAGCAGAGTGCTTATTAGGATTTTGATAATTTTTGTTGTTTTTAAAGATTTTTAATTACATAGTTGCAACAGTGTACCAATCTAGTGTATATAAAAAGCTGAAAATGATAAATAAGAAAGTTAGTAACAGTTCTCTATAAGCAAAAAGCGTTTTGGAGGGCGAGTTTTGGTGTACGTAGAGGTTATGAAGCATGAATTAGCATGTGGGAGATCTCCGGTTCGAATCCCGTGTTTAGTTACTTTTTATTTGTTGGAAAAAATGTTAATACCAATTCCAATTTTCAAAAAAAAAAAAACAATACCGGATGTTTGAGGCTTTTGTCCCAAATTTGGGATTTTACTTACTAACTTAACTCGTTCGATATTTATGGGTAGTTGAGCAGTACAATAAACTTAATGGCTCGTCTCTCAAAAAAGCCCTTTTAAGAAGTTTTCTGGGTTTCAAAGAAGTTGGATAAGAAATTGTATCAATTAAAAATTATAGATCTATATATAAGCCATTAATAGACTAATTGCAGAAAGCAGGGAAGGGATTTAGCTCCGCGGTTAGCCTATTCTAAAAAGGATTCTAAAAAGATGAAATTTACTCGTAACCACCCACAAATTAGTGCTACTTAGTTGGTAGTTGGTTTTAAGGGAATCTCCAACAAAACGTTACATTGTTTTGGTACACTACCGTAGATTGGAAGTAGTGTTTGGTACACTACTGTAGTTTGGAAGTAGTGTTTGGTACACTACTGTAGTTTGGAAGTAGTGTTTGGTACACTACTGTAGTTTGGAAGTAGTGTTTGGTACACTACTGTAGTTTAAAGTAACGGTTTTTGTATTATCTTTAAAGTGTTTGTACTTAATTCTTTTGTTTTAAAGATAGATGATTTTACCTTAGGCTTAACTTTTTAAGTTCATCAACACCCCACATTGGTACTCACGTCTTCATTGTGTGCATCATTAGGGAGCCAAACATCATGCTTTTCAGGTCGCCGTGGATATGGTCTAATTGTTACGCATCTAGAAGATTGATTAAACTACCTTATGAGGGATTCTTAACTTCTAAAATGAAACCTTAACATGAACAGCTTTTAATCGATGAAGAAGGTTCCTTTAAAAGGAAAGCACGACAGCTAAATCTGTATCACTTATTCCTGTTGTATACAAAGTAGAAATCGTTCTTTGCTAGCATGGTCCCATACAAAAGAAAACAAAAACCCATAAGATTAAAGAAGAAAACCTCCTTATAAAGGATATCACCGGCTAGATATGAAGAAGTGTGTGGAGTCCGCTACAGCCCGCATGTTGAACAAGACATTGGTCCTCTGTCTGCGCCAAGAATGAGAGACCCCAAAAACCAGACTAACTGCCAATTAGCCACACTCGGCTCACTATAATTGTGACAATTGTCAACGATGTATCTTTTTTCTTTTCTTTTTTCAACTTAGTTCTTTTTATCGTTATTTTTTACAGCATGTCCTTTTTTTTGGTGACTCCCTAAATGAGGTGATAACTATATCCAAGAAGGGGACACTGGCTACTGGTCCTATTAACTGACAATCACTTGAATACCATTCCGGCTTTCTTTCACCATTCAATTGTCAATCAAATATATAAAAATAATCATTACACAACGGTACTCATACAGAGAGAGACCGACGCACAATACACATCACCCTTATATAGGCCAATTTATACGTTTAAAGATTGGTTAAATATAGATTTTAGAATAATAAAAAAAGATTCCTTATTTGTAGATAATAAATAAGTCTTTGTTTTGGAGAATTTTTAAATAACTTCATTTAATGGAGGAAAATTACGAAGCGGTCAGAACGTTAAGATGAAAGATCTTGAAGTCAATTCGATTAGAGATTCTACCAAACTGAACAACCCATATCTCTTCACTAGTGCAATTTCTCTGAATTCTAGAGCTAAAATAGAGCAAATTTTCGTGAAGCGAGATTTTTAGGAATCAAAATTTAAATAGACTATCTCCTTAAAACAAAATTTGCTTATTGAAAATAGTTTTTGAATCACTAACTTTGAATAAATCTACTGGTTAGGTCATGTTAAGCCCTTTATTATGAGTTATAGTTAAACAGTTATAGTTAATGTTATAGTAATAGTGAAGTTTCAATATGTTCTGGAATTAACGTTTTGTCATTAGGCAGTTCGTCTTCAATATAATGTCAGTCAGATTAAATTGTTTGCTCCGAAATACAGCATATTTCTTTCGCCTTTCTTAGTTACCAACAATCTGCATCATTCAACGTATGTTCTACCAGCAGAACAGCAGATATCTGTCGGTTTATCTGTCAGTCTGCATCTTTATAGACTAAGATCCTAAGGTTTTCAAGACCCTAATGCGGTACCAATTATGATTTACTAAGCCCCTATGACCCGTTTATTTGACCACTCCAATTCTCTTTCCAGCTGAAGCCTCCTTTAAAAAATAATATAAAAATATTGTTCTGATTTGCAGACCACGTAACAGTTGGAAGTTGGAAACCAAAATCTTCTGAACGTAACGTCTGAAACTCTATAATCAATATTGTATGCTTTCTATTTCAGATTCTGTTGGTGTTGATGCGCTGTGCAATCCGCGATTCGCTGAGACTCCATCACGAGCGTCCCAGCTGACACTTCTTAACCTTACTGACCCTGCGACGGCTGAGGCGACCCCAGCCTCAGTGGACAAGCGTTCATGGTGTTCTTCATGGTAAATGTTTTAATATTTTTGCCCCTCTTATAGCACAATATAAGAAAGTTGATATTTCTGAATGCATTTCATTTTAATATTATTTAAAAGATATCTCCAAATTTTTAAAACTCTATCCACTTAATTTAATTAATATTGTTTTATACTTTATATCTTTAATATGGTAATAATTTAGTGATAAAATTTTTATTATTTAACTTTCACTGTTGCATATATAAAATGACAAAAAAATAAAGGTCACAGAATGTAAATTTTTTTCCCCCGGATCGTTATCAACTTGATATACTCCTATAATACTGTCTGGGATTTAGTGAAATCTGACGATGTTTACGTCTTAGAATTTTGGACAGTTTGGTTTCCGTTTCTAACTGGTTATTCTTTCTTTCATTAAATATATAATCAATCATCTAATTTAATAGAGGTAAAGAGACTGGAACTGTTCAGTATCCTGCCAGTAGGGAATCATTTCTGTTAATTATTGTTCTTAAGGTCAAAAGTATATGTCCTGGCAAAAAAGAGTAGTTTTATGAGATTGGGTTGTGACAGGTTACGGATGGAATTTGGTTATTATAGGATGTTATTACAGTTTTGGAAATTATTGGGTTCACAACGCTGGACAATATCTCAATTACACCCTTCATAGGCATTTTCATGGGCACGCCATCCTTTATATCGCCTCAGCATTATCAACCTCTCCACTTCTCTCTATCATGTACCATCTTTCTTCAACACATCCATCCATTGCAACTATACTCTTCCTCTTTTACATCTCCTTCTCGAGTGGCCAGTGGACATCCTCTTGGGTTTTCTTTACTCCTCCATTCACTCCAGGCGACTTAACCATCTTAGATGACCCATTTTACCACACATATAATTTCCTGCTCTGTATAGTCTATATACAGTCGAACCTCTCAATAACGGACACTGGCGGGGGAAAGCAAAGTGGCCGCTATTTGGAGGTGGTCGTTAGAAGGAGGCAGGCAAGTTTCAAAATGAAAAAATATGGGTTTTTTTTCCAAACATCTATTTAAAAATTGTTTAAGTAAAGTAATCGCCTATTTTTTCAGGCGGGGCTTAACGTCCAACTACCAATTAGGTGTCGTGGACGGAGGCGACTAGCAAACATACTTTACTGTAAATTTCTTTTATTAGCCATTAAATAAAATCCAAGGCCAAGAGCGGGAATCGAACCCAGTACCACAATGCATATTAGCTTTGCAGGTCTCGCCTCTAACCGCTCGGCTACCGTGGCGCCTAAATTGTTTATTATTAATAGATTTAAAAACGTACATAATTGCATAATTATTTAGCTATATGAAATGCATCAAATTTTTCTTAACTATCCAAAAAATTTATCAAAAACTACGTATTATTGACTTAATTAATAATTTTTATAATAATCATCACATTTGTTCATAACAATAATAATTTATGGTAAAATTATCACACTATCATCTATTCTTAGAAAAATAAAATTCTTCCAACACATTTATTTTCTCTTCTAGAGTTAACCACTATCGTTTGAGAGACATATCGGAAAAAATAATATTGTTCGTCCAAAGTACTATTGAAAAATGATTAAAATGGTACAAGATGTATGGAGCTTATAGAGGAAACTTTAGGAAAAACCAGAAAAAAAACAAAACTTGTGAGGGGATAATTCTTTTTATCACCTCGTCAAACGAACTTTTAAGAATAAGGTGGTCGTTTGTGGGAGGTGAAACATATAATCCGTTCTCCCAAATCAATGTCCGCGGTCGCTATGTACGAGGGTCGTTTGAAAAGACCGTGCAAAGTCAGAGAGATAGCACCACTGGCGCGTATCGAGGTTATGTTTAGTTAGTAGCATATCTTGGAAGAACACACACCAAGTTTCAGCCAGATCGGTCTATTTCTTTGTGTTTTGCATTCGTTTGAATCGAGGAAGTCGAGTGATTTTCAAAAAATAGACGAAAAAGAATTTCGTGTGTTGATTAAACACTACTTTATGAAAGGCAAAACGCCTCAGAAGACTAAAGAGAAGCTTGATAAACATTATGGTGACTCTACACCTTCGATTAGAATAGTTTATAAGTGGTTTCAAAATTTTCGGAGTGGCCATATGGACACAAGTGACGCTGAACGTTCTGGACGCCCTGTTGAGGTTACTACTCCAGAAATCATTGATAAAATCCATGATATGGTGATTGATGACAGAAGAGTGAAGGTGCGTGAGATTGCTAGTGCTGTGGGCATCTCGAATGAACGGGTACATAATATTTTGCATCAACATTTGGACATGACAAAGCTATCCGCAAGATGGGTGCCGCGATTGCTCACGTTTGACCAAAAACGAAATCGCGTGAAGTGTTGCAAGGACGGTTTGGTTTGCAGCTGTTCCAGAAGAATCCGCAGGACTTTAAGCGTCGTTTCGTCGCTGTGGATGAAACATGAATACATCACTACACTCCTGAGACCAAAGAACAATCTAAACAATGGGTTACCAAGGGGGAATCTGCGCCAAAAAAGGCGAAGACCGTTCCTTCGGCCGGAAAGATTATGGCGACTGTCTTTTGGGATTCGCAAGGAATAATCCTCATCGACTATCTGGAAAAGGGTAAAACTATTACAGGTGCATATTACTCATCGTTATTGGACCGTTTGAAAACCGAGCTGCAAGAAAAACGCCCACGATTGGCCCACAAAAAAAGTTCTTTTCCATCACGACAACGCACCAGCTCACACCTCAGCAGTTGTGGTCGCAAAATTAATGGAAATGAGGTTCCGACTCGTTTCACATCCCCCCTATTCTCCAGAATTGGCTCCCTCGGACTACTATTTGTTCCCCAATATGAAGAAATGACTGGCGGGAAAAAGATTTTATTCAAACGAGGAGATGATTGCAGAAACGAATGGCTATTTTTCAGACTTGGACAAATCCTATTATTCGGAAGGGATCAACAAACTAGAGCAGCGTTGGACGAAGTGTATAAGCCTAAAAGGAGACTATGTTGAAAAATAAAAAAGGTTTACCCCAAAAAATTAAGTAGTTTTTATTTTTGCACGGACTTTTCAAACCACCCTCGTAGAATGAGGAGTTAGAAGGAGGTTCTTTTATATAGAAAGTGTATAGGGGTAAAACGGGGAAATCCAAAAACTGTCCGTAAATGGAGGTGGTCGCTAGTGAGAGTGTCCTTTTGTGGGAGGCTCGACTGTAAATATATAGTTTCTCTACTGAACTTAACAATCATCAAAGAAGCAAAACATTGAATAAAAACAAATAAATAACAGTAGAAATCAATCCAGTTTCAGTTCATGTATTTCTCGCAAGCTTACAAAAAATAAATATAAAAAAAACCCTCCAAATAACCGACTACAAATATACGAACCCAATAATTTTCTCCATTAATAAATATGTAGTTGCATTTATTACCTTGAATTTCTTATTACCCAATCATTATGGTTTCAAGGTATTATTTAAATATTAATCAAATTATACCCATTGCATTTGTAATTATCCAAATTGTTATCTTTTATTACATAATTATTTTTTATTTGTTAATTGCGTTTATTTATTAGGAAGTAGGAAATGTTTCATTTGTTTACTTTTATCATATTTTAATTGTTTGTTTGATTAATTATCAACCTGACGTGAAGAACACGTTTATTCCCTTCCGGTAAATCCTCCAGGTCATAAAAACAATCAAAAAAACACGATCAATGCCTAGGAATCTTTACTGATTTCATTATTTTAGTTGCCTGAATTTAGAAATAGTCTCAGGATGAAAAATTTTGAATCTAATTAAATTTTTACTTTAAACTGGAATAAACAGAGTGTCCGTTAGACGGAGGTTCTTTTATATAGAAAGTGTATAGGGGTAAAACGGGGAAATCCAAAAACTCTCCCCTCCACACAAAAAATCGAAAAAACAACTTCAAAACATGGCATAATTTTATTACGACAAAGTTGGGACGTGCGTTAATACAATAAGACTGGTTTCCAGCCATAAATTAGTTCACAAATTAGCTGAAAATAATGAAAGCAATTAAAAGTTGATATAATAGAAAGTGTCACTTTATTAAAAAAAAAGAGACATAAAATTAAAAAGCGTAACCATATGGATGCCATGGAACCGGATCTAATGGTGTCCATATTAAATCATGGATAAGTATATGTCCGTTAAATTAAAAGAACTGCACGTATTTTTTTATTTTATGAAAATCAGTTTAACTTTATGACATTATGATATAAAGTAATAAAATTTAATAAAAACTAGTTTGTGTACTATATTACGTTTTGTATATTAATTTTTTTTTTCCCACGCAATTTTAATCAACTCCGTGGGAATACGAAAGCGGCCGATCGGGAAGGCATTTGTGACAATTTTTGTTTTGTTTCAAATACTGTCGTCGACTTTTTTTTTAAAAATGAATTACAATCTCTTGATGTTCACTATGTTAGACCTCGAGGTATTTCCTTATTTTTGTAGACTTGCTATAATTTGTTATTTGTTTATATTTGTTTTTTTGCAGTCTGTTTTACAAAATAAAAAATAGGAGTGCTTCTGTTTCTGTTAACAGGTCTTACATAACAATAATATATAACTCTTTTTAGATATTTAATTATTTGGCTTCATCTATCTTATCGGTCGAACATGGCGTTACGAGGAAATCATTCAAAATCCAGGGGATCCAATCCTGCCAAACTTTAATTGCCAACGCTTCTTATTATGGCTCCAAATTCAACTATACACAAATACCTTCGCCACCAAATCCTGAATTACTACAAGCACGTAGCTCATCCCTAATACCGTTGCTCAAGAGCGTTCTACATCCATACATCTCAACAATCCGTTACGTCGCTTAAACTGATGATGGCCTAAGCGCCCGATTCCCTACTGAGAGTTCTAAAACTGGTTGGCTCCTCTTAAATATGCCTCTCTGATTGGCATGAACAGTTTTAGTGTAATCAGCACGCAATTTAGACTCAACTTAACTTATTTACGTGATATACGAGTTTGTATTGTACATACCGTTGAAAATGGTATTCTTTTTGCCACTTTACATCTAAATTGAAGTCTACGAGGGGGTACCCAAAAAAAACCGGAATTATTTTTTAAAAGCTATTTATTTACAAATTTTTTACAGAACAACCTTATCCCCTTCAAAATACTCTCCATTACAACTAATACATTTGTCCCACCGGTGCTTCCACTGTTCGAAACATTTTTTGTAGTCATCTTTAGAAATGGCTGACAGCTCCTTCTTCGTTTTTTTCTTGACCTCTTCAATGTTGTCAAATCGGTGACCTTTCATGCCCTTTTTCATGCGTGGAAATAAGAAAAAGTCGCACGGAGCCAGGTCAGGCGAGTAAGGTGCGTGGGGCAGCGGAACCATGCCATTTTTAGCCAAAAACTGTGTAACAGAGATGGCTGTGTGTGCAGGTGCATTGTCGTGGTGGAAGAACCAGTCTCCTGTTTGCCACAAATCGGGTCTTTTTTGGCGAACACTATTGCGCAATCTTTTCAAAACTTCCAAATACAAGGTTTGATTGACGGTCTGACCTGGGGGGACAAACTCTAAATGGACTACGCCTTTGGCATCAAAAAAGCAAATCAGCATTGTTTTGATGTTTGACTTGACGACATTTTTTTGGTCGGGGTGAAGATGACGTCTTCCATTGGCTCGACTGTTGCTTTGTTTCTGGGTCATAACCATAGCACCATGACTCATCACCAGTAATGACCTTTGACAGAAAGTCTGGATCAGTTTCAAGCTGTTGTTTCAAAGCACGACATGTTTCAACTCGATGTTCTTTTTGATTGTCAGTCAGAACTCGAGGAACAAACTTGGCAGCAACCCTTTTCATCCCCAAATCTTCCGTTAAAATTCGCTGAACCGAGCTCCAAGATAACCCACTACTCTCTGACAGTTGATCAATTGTCTGTCGACGGTCTGTGAACACCAGCTCTCGAATTTTTTCAACATTTTCGTCGATTCGGGCAGTTGATGGACGTCCAGAACGAGGTTTGTCATCAATCGACATGTCGCCATTTTTAAACCGAGTAAACCACTCGTATACTTGAGTTTTTCCCATAGCGTCATCTTTGTAAGCTGTTTTCAACATTAAAACACTTACAGCAGCATTTTTGCCGAGTAGAAAACAAAATTTCAGAGCTGCACGTTGTTCACTTAAACTTGCCATCATAAAAAACGAAAAAAGAACAAAACAGCGCTGGTAAAAACAATCACTGCAGATGAACAGAACAAGCCAGGCAGACAACACAGGCAGGACTGAACTGGCAAGGAATTGCGCTATACACGTCTAGCGGCAGAAATGCGTACTACATAGGCTCCATGCGCGGCAACGCAATTCCGGTTATTTTTGGGTACCCCCTCGTATATGTTTGCCTAATTTTTCAGAATGTTCCATCGCAGGACGCTTGGAATCCTTAAGGATCTGTTATTACAGATCTATCTGTGTGCAATGAGCGAACGATATTGAAGAAAATAGTTTGTACTTTGGGTGGGGGACTCCCCAAAAACCGAAAAAAAAATTCAGGAAACTGGCAAAGAAAAATGGCCCAAATTTCTCTCGTTAGCCTACGTAAACGACGCTTTCCTTCAAATTTAAAATGCCAACTGCTGACCATAAATTTATATAATTTGAAACTTTCCATTCAAAAATCTCTGGAAAATGATTTTGAGCAATTCTGACCAGAGTCAGGTGACGATAGATTCCGCTCCCCCAAATTAGAAAAATTTAGGCCAAGGAAATAAAAGAAACAGTCGAGGGTTTCGATACCTGTTTTTGAATCTAGTTTTTTTTTTTTCAATTTCGAAAACAAAATTTTCAAATATTGCTCCAAAGTAGTTGTATATGTAAAATATATTAAATAAAAAAACGGACTTGTTGAGGGCAGTTAATGTAATTTGAATATTAAAACAATCATAACCTGTTAAATTACTAGTTAGTTCCCCATATTTCCACTTGTCTATAATTTGAGTATTTCAAGGTGAACGAAAAATTCTAAATGTAATTATGTTCAGTCAGAATTCAGTGTCTCGGAAATTGGTAAAATATTTTATAGTTTTTTGCTTAATATTTTTTAATAACATTAGATTACATTGGGGGGGGGGGGGGAATTGAAATGCGATTGATTGGTTGGTTATCTTTTTTTAAAATTAATTGGATTATAAGCTTGTAAATATATTCACTAATTAGGAGCCAACTAAAGTATTCGTAGAGATATTTTAAAAGATTTCTTTTTTCTGAATTGTCAAATTGCGGATCCTTGAAGATAAAGGTTAATTCAGGATTCTTTTCGGCAAATTGGCTGTGAAATAATTGGTGGAAGACAATTATCTTGGCTGATAATTAATGTAGACTCACGCGCTGAGATTCACACACGGGGACGGCTTTTTTTTTTTAAGATTTCTTTTTCAGATATAAGGTGATAAATGTTATCCGCAAAGAGAACTATACCAAAGCCAGCCAGTATGGTGCTGGGAAGCCGAGTGGTTAGAGATGAGGCCTGCTAAGTTAAGGTTTTGCAGTGATTTTTATGATTCGATACCCAATTTTTTGTGGGATTTTATTCAATTATTAAGTTAAGAAATTTGTATTAAATTATTTTAGTTACACACCGTTGTTCGCGGTTGGAATTGGGTTGTTAGCTCGCCTATCGCGGAGGCATTACAGCACTAAAATGGTTGTGTACAATGGTGTTGTGCCTTAATTAACAAATGATAATATAAACGAAACTATTTAAAGTAAATACAATTTGGCCAAGTATTAGGAGATTATTAGGCACAACACCATTATACCTAATTAGGAAAACTACCATACTTTTTCCTAATTAAGAGCTATTACGCTGACTTTCACAGGTATGAGAGCAGTTCTAATCATTTTAAATTTCAACAATTAGAAAATGTTAAATCCTCCCATTTCTGATTTGTGGATGTCTGGCGTTTTCCTTGAACAGATAGATGCCAATGGATTCAATCCAGAATAGATGCAATAGTTGAATAGATTTAGGATATTAAAATGTGCAGAATATCAGAATGTCACGCGGAGATAACGGGTAATCCCAGCTGCTCGATTTTTAGATTTCCGCTTCCTAGAAGCGTTCTTCCAGCTAAGTGTTTGGGTGATGGAAAGTGTTTTGTAGCGACAAGACACTGTCCAAAGGCAAGCACTGTGCACTGCAGAAAAATAAATCTCTGACCTTAGATGTTGACGCGCTTTAAATAAAAATTATAAAAAGTATATATATATATCAGAAGTGAGGCGTAGGACACACCTGAGAAAAAGGTGCTTCAATAAAAAAAGTAAAGCAAAGTAACGCCTATTTTTTCAGGTGGGCTTTTTTACGTCCTGCTACCGATTAGGTGTCGTGGACGGAGGCAATAGCAAACATACTTTTTACAATTAAATTCTCATATTAACCATTAAATAAAATCCAAGGCCTAAGACCGGGAACTGAACTCAGTACTACAATACATATTAGCTTTACAGGTCTCGCCTCTAACCCCTCGACTACCGTAGCGCCTTGTTGCCCCAATATCACGCTTAATAAAGTTTCAAAACTCTATGAAAATTTGATCAATTGAAGACAGAATCTATATCAACAACCGTGAGAAATAATCACTTCCGCTAGAAAATAATCGACGAGTTATAGGATAACAATCCTCTTAAGATTCACTCAACCTTTAGCTGCAGTTCATCATCTGCTGAAGAGAAATCATAATCTAACAAGAAGCTCATCAAAAGGAAAGTTTCGAACCTGTACTCGAGACTTTGGTTAAAATGTGCAGAATGTCAGAATGTCACGCGGAGATAACGGGTAATTCCAGCTATTTTATAGATTTCTTCTTCCTAGACGCGTTCTTCCAGCTAAATGTTTGGGTGATGGACAGTGTTTTGTATATCGAGAGGACAATGTTTCGTCAGATAAGCTTGACTTAGGACTCGCAACTCACAAATTTCTGGTTTATCATTTAATTAATTTCTTCCAAACAAAATTTCTCAGTAGATAATTTGGGCTCTTCAATTTGGACTATTCGCTGTTCCTTGCAGATGAAAAAGCATAGCTTATTTGACGAAGAGAAACTTCGAGAATATAGTTATTTGATGTATGTTTCTATACATCTGGAACTTTTTTTTTTCTTTTGAAAGTAAATGTACGCCATAAATTTGAATGGACGCGGAAAGTAGAAAGAAATTTCCAATTCTATTTGTGTTGCGAATTAATTGGACTTCTTCTGTTCAGTGTTTGAAAAGAATTAATCTGGAGCATTCTGAGGCAGTCATGCGAGCTCATATTCACAGCTAATCTTTTTTTAAAAAACACACACTCACACTAAAGAACACATTGTCTAAATTAAATACACCCGGTGCTTGGAAAGGCAAAACATCATAAAGCTATGTCTAGAGAGGGGAGACCTCGACCCGTTGCGTAATTGTTTAGCCTACAGGCGGAAATGGGTGCATATTAAAATAAACAAATTTAAATAATCAATTCAATTTAGCATTTGTAATTTTTTTTTTTCAATTTAATATCTGTTTTGGTTGAATGTCGGCCTAATTCTGTCGTTAGGATAATATTCTGTAGGATGATCTGTTTAACCTTGGGAGTTTATTGAAGCCTAGAAAAGAGTTATTTTAATAATCTTTGAGTAGTGGAAAAAGGTAGGTTTGAGTATTTTGTAGCTCTATTAAGTCTGCCTTCGAAGATGTTGTTTAACTTTGATAGAAACAGGTTGTGATTTAAGGGACTTATACGAGTATAGGGTTTGGTCTATGAAATAATATAGTTTGTGCTGATGGTTCTTGCATTTTCAGGGCACTTCATAAAGAGTTTAAGGTAATCTAGCCTCATATTCATCATCTTAAAGGATCCCTCAATACCACGATTAAACTCACTTCAGCAAACTGACAAAATACGGCACAAAGTGGAAAACCTGAAAGAAATCGGGACTAAATAGCGCCATACTTTTCTCTGAACATAGACCGACCCTCAACAGACAAACTAAGTGCTGCAATACACTTTGATCCTTAGGCGCCACGGTAGCTGAGCGGTTGGAGGCGAGACCTGCAAGGTTAATATGCATTGTGGTACTGGGTTCGATCCCCGGTCTCTAGGCCTTGGTTTTATTTAATGTTTAATATGAGAAATTTATAATAAAATATGTTTGCTAATCGCCTCCGTCCGCGACACCTAATTTGGTAGTTGGACGTAAAGCCCACCTGAAAAAATAGGCTATTACTATACTTTACTTTGATCCTTTGGACTAACACTAACAAGTACTTCGATTTAACTCTGCACCACAAACGGACATTCTCTAATTAACGTGCCTATTCCTGTAATTTTGACTATAAGACCTACGTTTCCCTTCATTCTTAAGAGATTCGAAGATGGCTGTACAGAACAAACTCCACCTCTACTTAGTGGTCAGGTATCTCCTACTGCGCGTAGAGCCTGACTTATAGTAACATCAAGTAACTCTAGATATCATAGAAGAAGTACATTAAATTTGCGTCGTCTCTCCACGACCTATTAGAATCGACTAGACCCACGTAAATCTTCGATACTTCTAGGTATACTCCTTTATTTAAAATCATCTGGAGCTATCTATGATGATATTTCCATTTTCGACAAACCTTTAACTCCAGATTTCCTCACGTTTTCCTCCACAAATAATCTCTTCGCTGTAGCCTAAACATCGTTGAACAAACAATGTGAGAAGTTTATAATGTTTCAGACATTCACATTTATGGTTACCTATAAATTTTAGTTATCTCTCACATCTTTGCAACTTTTTTTGGTTGAGAAAACTACTTTTGAAAATTCAAGCGATCTCAAAACGTATCTTTCTCGTACAAACAATCGAAAAAACTGTAACCTTCTCATTAGAGAATAATTTATATTGAAAATATTTTAAGAAGTAGATCCTGTTGCACAGAGAATTGACAAAAGAAGAAGAAAAAGAAACGCTCTAAATCGTCCTCGAACAACATCCATAAAGAGAAAAATAAAGAAAACAATATTGTATTTTGTTAAGGTCGTGTAGTTGTTGATGATGTAGATAGGGATATAGGCACAGCGTTGCTCTAATATGTCCGTATTATAGTAACAACAGGTGATATAGTGGGGTAGCGCTTTTAGAGCTATCGCCACAGCACCAGATAATAATAACCTTTCCAGACTATAATAGGAGTTAATTATTAATGATTGTAAGTTAGTCTTAATTATGGTCCCCGATCCACCACTATTAGTTAAAGTTTCACACTATTGTTTAGCCATATCCCTTACAATATATATTATATTCTCCACCATAATAATATTGACTTGATAGTACGTGCTCTGAAATATTTTTAGAATTTATTGATTATTATGTGTCTTTTTAGAGAAGTATTGTTTATATAATATGTCATTCTCAAAATTAAACTCCTTATTTAAAATTGTCTCCTTTAATTACGTGATTATATTTTCAAAATTTCCATTTTAGCTAAGGCTGAAATTTATTCTGAATTTTTAAGCAGTATTATATAAACCTAATTAAAGTAGTTAAGACTTCATTCTTTATTATTATTCCTTTATTTTTTAGTCTATAAATTACTATCTTAAATAGTATGTAAATAAATTTCGTGGTAATGTATTCTGTTAAGTGGGCTCATTTTTTAATATACTAAGTATATTAGAATATTTAATTTTTCCCAGAGTATTTAAATATCTTTAAAAAAAATTTTTGAATGACAATCTTTCGTGATTAAAATGACAGTAGAAAGAAAAAGTCACAATAATTTGGTATATTTTTATTGTTCCGGGTTTTTTAGAGATAACAGTTTTGGGGTTCTTTGGGTCCGAAAAAGTGGCTTTTTACTAATCGATGTGTGTGTCTAAGAGTAAATATTAAAACGGAAAAATCGGAGAAGTTTTTGGAAATAGATTTTCGAATATTTTTGAAATTTTTCTCGAAAGAGACATAATAAAGATTTTGTTTCAAAATTCGCATGCTAATTGTATAAATTATTTTTTTTTTAATCGCCTATTTTTTCAGGCGGGGGGGCTTAACGTCTAGCTACCAATTTAGGTGTCGTAGACGGAGGCGACTAGCAAACATACTTAACTGTAAATTTCTTTTATTAACCATTAAATAAAATCCAAGGCCTAAGACCAAGAATTGAACCCAGTACCACAACAAAACATATTAGCTTCGCAGGTCTCGCCTCTTAACCGCTCGGCTACCGTGGCGCCTGTTAATTGTATAAATTAGTTTTATATTTAAAAAAAAGAAAACAAAATCTCAGCTTCTCTTTAAATGTCATTTAAGCGCTTTGTAAGGCAGCCGCTGCCTTTATAATCTAAGCTCTAAGTACGCTGTGGGATGGCCTGTTGAGGCAGTGGGTATGTTAATGGGCCGTTGGATATGATTACCAGAACAAGCACCAGCCGAAGTTGGTAAGCTGGATTACCCTCATTTGCTTAGTGGGCTGAAATGGCGAAGTGGAAGGCCTATAAGTGATGTCATTTCACACTCATGCCGCGTTTTATAGCCAATGATGTTGTTAAACAAATATAACAAATCTAAGCAATATATACGAGTATTTATGCTTATAAATAGATACTGTAAAGTACTTTTGAATGGCTGATAGTTAATGAAAATCTTACTGAATTATTCCCTGACGAAAGACACTCGTTTTTCGCAATTTTTCTCCTGATTTCGATTTAAGATATTAACAACTAACAAAAAAGGCTGTATCTGAAATTCTTGATCAGGAATATGTATTTTAGTGAAGCCGTTCAAAAGTACAGCTCATAGAATCAGAACTCCCAAAAGAAAGGAAAGTAATTGCCTAATTGAAGGTTAAAAAGAAAACATATCTTACTAAGCTCCGTTAATTGTTTCGAAACTAACCAACAAAACCACTCTTTGTTTTGTGTTTTAACAAATATCCATTTAAAGACCAAATAGAAAATGTGCTTTAAATATAAGGTAAAAAAAAAGAAGAATGACGCGTGTTGCTTAAACTACACAGAGAGAGATAGAGAGAACTTTTAACGACGACGACGACGAGAAACTGGTTCAAGTTCCTCACACCTGGGGCGCTAACAAGCAATTAATTAACTATATCCACAAACAGCTTTTATATACATCATTATATGTAACCAAACTACATTTCATCGACATTTTTGTAAATATAGATCGATCTTGACATTGATTATTAGTGTAACGTCTTCTTCTTAGTAAACTATAATCATTTTTACATAATTTACCTTCAGTTTTTTTTGGTTTTTGTTTTTTAATTCTCGGTTAAGTAGAAAACAAGTAATTTGATGTTATTTCCAACAAATTATTACCAATTTCATTTAGATTTATTACCCTTATTTGTAATTCTAATGAATCTATTAGACTAAGAGTGGGAAAAAAGAGGGGTAATGGTGGACATGGATGTTTAAAAGTTCTAAATTTTACGACAAATTAATTTAGATTATTTTTTGGACACGTCTACAAAATAAATTTCACCTAATTTAATTAAATAACCAGATAAATGCTTTCAACTTGACTTTATTAATCAAATGTGATTTATATTTGCTACTAAATTTTTAAACACCGTCTTTTATAACCTTATCTTTAAAACAGTTGTCAATTTAAGGCCATTGAAACTTAAAAAATAAAATTCTGCGAAGTCCTTGAACATTCTCGATAAGAAAAACATTTAAGATTGCTTCTTTTTTGTGGAATCAATTCGTCCGGAAGTATTTAAAGGGGTCAATGAGTCTAGGAAATTCGGTAAGGGAGCCGTTCACTTTGAAGGTGCAGACCTAATAAAAAGCTAGACTTTGTAAAACGATTTAATCGACTTTTTAGTAACATCTTTGCAACACTCTCATTTACTACAATTGTTAAAAGAGGAATAGTAGCATAGATATTGTGGATAGATTCTACGAGAGTTGACCAGGAAGTCTACGGCACTGCGACCCAATAGACCGCATTGCAATCACTAATTAGATCATCTCCTCCAGTCCTGTCTGTGGGACTAGACTTGGGAGTCTGGTGAGAAAGCTCTTGGGCAAAGTGAGAAGGCGAGGATTTTTTCTTCACCGAATGGCCGAACCCTAAGACAAAACAGTACCCACCATTCACCCTGGCACAAAACGTGCCGTTCTATTTCATCTACTTTCTGAGGCAGAACTAATATAGGCAGCCTTCTGCACAGGCACAGGCAATGCACGTGCTCAATCAATCTATGTATCTAAGTATATCCAAACAATTAGGTCACCCCTGAGGCGCTTCGCCGCAAAAAATTATCTATATCTACCAGGAAATAGCTCGATTTATGAATTAATAGCCGGTGTACTCAGCAGGTTGAAATGAAGTTATCTGAATTAGGTTTAGGAGACTTGGGTGATCAAAGGAGTATTAGATTAGATTGATTTAGACGAACGGTTCCACCAGAAAGGGGAAGGAACGCTGGTAATCCAAAATGCCCATTGTTCCCCACCCACCCCTCATCTCATGAGATATACCGGGGCTTTAGAACTACAAATCCGGCTAAAGGTTGCCAGGTGCTAATACGATAAACTAATAAAGTAGCAACAGGATACTAGGGAGCATGGCTACTCAATCGCCCAGTGCACTGGAATAAACCTAGAAAGTTCTGGTAAAGATTACCAGATGCCACAATCTCCGGGAAGGAAACATTTAACCTCCCGAAGACGAGGAATCTAGTTTTAGAATAAACTGGACACACCTCTACAAAGTGCCGCACAGTTTCATCGGGCTCACCACAGCCAGCACAATTTGGCGATTGGGTAAGGCCGCATTTGGAAAGATGATACGATGAAAAGGAGTATTAAGAAATATTTGTACAGAGCCCCCTGTTAGTGACATAAAATGGAGCATTTACCACTGGTTTTTCTCTTTAAGAGCGTCCAGTATCTGAGATCATTAGTGGCCTAGAGCTTCTTTCAGTGCACTGCCAGCCTCCGCACAGTATTCTCTCGATACAAGACAACACTGTTCCTTGACCGGATAATGAACAGTAAGAAGCGCTTCGAGAAAAGCGAGAATATAAAGCCAGCAGCAGGATTCAAGCCTGGTATCACCATGTAGAACCACCAGTTCTGTAAGCACTTAGCTAATCCGCTCTCTAGCGTTTACGTTGTAGAAATTCGAAAGGATTTTTAATTTTTAAAAGCATCTTTCTAGTTCGGTTAAAACAAAAACTAAATTTTAATTTCCTGGGAACCCCCACACTAGACTTAAAAGAACAGAACTAAACAGACGCTATCGACTACTTAAAAGACTCTTAGACGACAGATCAAAACTCTCCCTGGACAACAGAAGACTGATTTATACTACTATTTTGAAACCCATCTGGGCGTATGGAATAGAGCTGTAGGGTTCAACCAAACGCTCCAATCTCCAAAGGATTCAATCTCTACAATCTAAAATACTTCGAACTCTTAATGTCTCCAACCTGACTACACACTGATCTTAACAGTCCTTTTGTCACACAAGTTGCTAAGACAAGATACAGAAAACTCCACTTCAACCTGCAATCTCATATAAATCATCTAGCTCAAAAATCTTTCTTCTAGAACTCTTCCTGACAACCCGACAAGACGCCTTAAGAGGCAGTGGCCTCGTGATCTCCTCTCCAGCGAAGAGAGTGACTAACCATCCAATATTTGGGAGTTTTACCACTGGGGTAACTTCTCCACTCGTTACCTTATCATTTATTATTATTATTACTCTATTGTATCATTGTTACTTATAGCGCTAACGCGCTGATTGTGGCACAATAAACGCAAAAAATAAAATGTTAATTTTACAAAAATGACAATACACCAAATTTTTCCCTAAATATTGCAAAATCATACTTTTTAAGTGAAAGAATTGACAGTAGTTTTCTACTGCCAGAAGTCGCGCCAAAAAAACTACTCTAAAAAATAGATAATAATCAAAACAAACAGATATTGATTTGCATTTGTTAGAACATAAATTTTGTCTATCATACAGAACAAAGAGGTTCAATGAATGTTATTCATATATCTATATATATGGACACGTTCAAGGTTGTAATGTTAGCAATGGTAGAGGTGGGCGTTAAAGAAGAACGTTCACCTGTCGGTGTAATTATCTGAACAAACCACACGAATGATATAGAACAGATAGAGAGAGATAGAGTGGAGGAGCAGGCAAAAAATGTCCCCTACCGGAAGTTGTGGGGCAGCAGCCTAGCACAGACAGAACTACATACACAGGAAGTACGGGCAGCTGCCACCTGTTCAAACAAGTCCACGGCTATCTAAATCCTAACGTTATTCTCTAGTTGGTTGGCGCTCAACGATTTTATACTACAGCTTGTATCAATTGAATTTCATCTCTCGAGAGAAGTTATTTAAGAGTTGCGAGTTATTTTTATCGTTCTTGGAAGATAAAGAAAAGAAGATGATGAAATGAAGATAATGGTATATCTATCTACCTTAATGTTCTTAGAATGAAGATATGGTTGGTTTACGCAAGCGCAATGAGTATTAAGAAAGAGAAATTAATTGCAAATGTCCAGAGTTGGCAATAAACGAAGTGTAGCGATCTGTGGATAAATGTGTCTAAATCCGGATCATAGACTAAGTTTAGAAAGGGAGTAATTAAAATAGTTTTTTATAATCTAGAAATGTTTGAACGCGCGTTAAACTGTTTTCTTATCTTCAACACCCACGCACGGATGGCACACGATGCTGCAATATTACTGATTAGCTCTCCCATAGTTGGGATGTTTTTTCTATTTTTTTAATTATTTTAGTACTTTCTAAGGTGACCGTGATTAAATTTATCTTAGAAATATATGTTTTTACGTTTGATAAAAAGTGTGAAAATGTTTGTCCCTAGTGTCTGTATGTTCTATGTCAGCGTTTCCCAACCTGTGGTACGCGAGTTGCTGGTTGGTGGTACACGAAAAATAATCAATAACGGCGAACATAAAGAATTATTATTTTAATTAATAATGTACAATAAAGTTGTTAACAGGTACAGTAATAAGGCTAGTCTGTCTCAAGATATACGAGAAAATAAATATAATAGCACATTAAACAAAATCAAGATTGTCTTTCATGGAGTATTTCCCAAAACCCGAAGACGCAAATGATAATTGGATTTGAAACCCCTTCTATAAAGAAAATTTAAATAGAATTATCATGTGACTTAAATGATAACTATGTAAAGATCTGCTTAAAGAGACTGGATTGTAATGAGTAAGCTCTATCCAAGCAACATTAAATTTAATTGGTACTTACAGGTAGTTGAATGCTTTAAAGAAATTAATTTAGAAGATTTGGGCACAAATATGATATTTCTAAAGAAGAACTTTGTAAATTAATTAACAATTTTGAAGAGAAAAATAGGTACCCAATTTTTAATTGTTTAAAAATAGTTTTAAAACTAAAATCTTACACTTTACGAACTTTTTAAAGCGAACATGAACTTGAACTCCTTTTTAACAGATACATTGAATCTCTATACAAAAACCCTTATACAACTGTCCTACCGGACAGTTTTAATGAAGATAATAATAATAAAATAACACACTCGTGATAACCAGATTCACGAAATACAATCATTTTTACGAAGTGGTACAATTTAGCATGATGTACTACCAAGTGGTACGCGAGCCAAAAAGAAGGTTGGGAAACGCTGCTCTATGTGATGATAATCATAAATTAAAGCATAAATTAATAGAAAATTCAAATTTGGTATTCTCTCTGGGTATTATTTTTTCGCAGGTATTTTACAATTTAATTGTAACAAAAAGCACAGCTTAAGACTTTGTGTATGATTTTGATCTTTGATCACTTGTAATTACTTGAACTCACCAAAATCGAATGTGTGTTCAAGTGACTTGATGAGAGAGGATATACATGTATATTTACGCAGTTGTGTTAGCATGGAACTAATCTAACCTTTCGTGACCATAATTTTTACTTTGATATACCTTTGAGTGATTCGAAATGCTTAAACAATGTAGAACGTTTTAACGTAATAACCATTCAAAATTATTTGTTTTTGGCTTTTCTTACTAATACTTGTTTTAAAAAGTTTTGATGAAATCAATTCCTATTTGACTCATTTTATGTCTTAACACCTACACTAGTCTACAAGAAGCTAAAAAGGAGCGGGAGTTCACGAATGGTTTTATTGTACACTCGAGGTCACCGTTTAAAGTGAAAAAGAGGACGACCTAACCCCTACTTTAAACATCTTCTTCGTATAATTGTACACAACACAGGAATGAGGTGGGAGATAAGCAGTAAGTGTACTCGTTAGAGAATGTAAGATGAGCCAACTTAAAAGAGCCAGAGAATGTAGAATGTACTCCAAGGACGTTTTGAGTACGATCTCGTCACTTCTACTTTACAGACGACATAGATAAGGGATGTAATGTCTATTAGAAGTGGATGGAACACGGTTAATGGTTCTTCAGACTCCCACAAACTTATTGTAAGTTGTAAAGATCTCCCCCTCTAGCCTTCTTTATGTCTTTATATTCTACCGTTAATTATACTTAAGTCTCCAACTAGAATTATTTATTTGTATATTTTGAATACATTACTATGAAACATACTTTTATTGCCACAATGTGCTGAATATACAGTTAAAAATAGAGATTGAAGTTGTTTTCTTATTCTATAAAGATGGATGCAGTAGGCAATTATTACAATTTATTGCGTTGATTTTTGCTTTTGATGTTCTCTAGTACAAAAACGTGTTTTTACAAATTCGTCTTGTGGGTGAACAATATAACTTCTAAGTGGGAAATCGTTTAAAAGTTTAAATTCAAACTATGGGATTTCGATATCACAATGGCATCGGCTATTTAAAGTAGATAAGATTCAAAGTCAATCCACCATTTCACTGAACACTTCTAATTTACTGAGCTGATATTTCAGTTCTTTGAATTATCACAAATCCAACCAATTTTCTGTAAATCTTCGTAGATTGCTGATTGCATACATGCAGAATTAAACGATTTTATTTTAAACATAAAATTTATTATTATTATTTTTTTAAATTTAAGGCCCATTTGTTGACAAACGGTTGACATGGAATCCCCCATACTAGACTGAAAAGACAAGAAACTAACCAACGCTACAAACTTCTCGCCAGACTACTTGACAAACGTTCGAAACTTAACCTACATAACAAACGACTCTTATATCTACTGTTACTGCGACCTATTTGGTCATACGGCATCAAAGTATGGGGATCGACTAAGCGTTCCAACTCACTACGCCTCCAGGCATTACAGTCAGAAATACTTCAAAAACTTCTTAACGCTCCGTTCTATGTACCTAACCTCACTATCCATAATGACCTCAAAATCCCTTTCATTACAGATCTTGCTAACACTCGTTTCTTCCAATTTCATTCCTCTAAAGCAGCTCATCCGTACCCTCTCATAGAACACCTATCTTCCTCCACATTACCAGGTAATCCTCTAAGGAGATGGAAGAGAAGATGGCCTCGTGATCTACTCTTATCGTGAGAGCAAAGCACGTTACTGGAGTGACACCACTGGGTGCCTTCTCATGATTTTCTTTAATTTCTTTTTTCTTTTACCATATTTGCTTGTTGCAGTGGTAAATTACAATAAAAGATAAAAAAAAAAAAAAAATTCAAGGCGCAACAATTTCTGAAGTCTTTGGCGCCTGGAATTTTTTTTCAGAGCCTCTGAACCCGGTTTCTTGTTCATTCTATCCATCACCGTAAAGTGAACGGTAAGAAGCTCCTAGCAAAAGAAAATCTAAGAGCCAGCAGCTGGATTTGAACGCAAGATCTCCGCGTGGGAATTCAGTTCGCTAAACCATTAATCCATTCCGTTCGCTAGTAGTTACTAATATCTTCTAGTGGCCATCCATTGTAGGATATAATTGTAGCCGAAGGTGTTCCCTAAAGTATGAATCACAGAATTGAGAACCAATCGACAAAACCACAAAACCTTTAACCAATCCCTAAATAATAAAAATAAAAAATGCTCGCGGCATTGACCAAGCGAGGAACATAATATCGTATTCTTGCCATGTTTAATACTTTACTAAGTCTATATTTATGTTAATTCGTGTACAGCTCGTTTGTCCAAATAGTGTAATTGAAGCTTTTACAACCTTTATATGTATTTTAAAAAAACTAGGCAGTTTTCTATTAAGGTGTTTTACTAACAGTTTAGGTTCTACGACTAGGTTCAAAGTATTGTGGTGGGCAACTTAGTTATGGACAGTTACCAAGATTTCTAAAATTAATGGTTTTATATAGCCAACATATAAGGCCCCCCTTATAAGGTCGTATTCTACACAAAAACAAAAGAAAATTTATCGCCTTAAGGGTTTTATTTATTTAGTTTTTTTGTAAAGTCCCTAATTTATGATTGCTAAATCTATATGCTATACCCTTTATACTACTATAGCAATGACTATATACAATATATTTTTTTGTTTGTAGAAGTGGAAGTGATTGTGTCAGCAGTAGTTGTATCAGTAGAAGTGTTAGCGCCCATATTATGATGTAAGAAACGATAAAGTATTCCCACGACCTTGACAATCTGGTCAAGGACATTTGAAAAGCTAACACTTAAGAAGATACACTATTGTTATTGGCCCATGTATGACACTACCACGCCTTGTATGACACCCACGTCCGTTCGTTACTCTTAATATACTCTATATTCGTTATAAACATATAATTTTATGCACGATTGTTTTAAACTGGATGATTTTTTTTTTTTATTTTAAACAACATCTTTTTGAATCGCTTCCCTCATTTCGTGTCTCTTTCAAAGTTTTCTTTACTTTTATTATGTCTCTCTTCATATTTATTTCTTCATTGTTCTCTAGTTGTGTTTATTTATTATATCAACCTCAAATATAAAGTATGACAAATATTTTGGCCGAGAAAATAATTTTGAATAGAATATTTTGTTCTTATAAATGTTTCGCGCATAATCTATGAAGATGGAAACATTAATGATGAATATAAGAGAATCTAATTATTAAGTATCTCTTCCTGTATCTTCTGAAGATTCTATCCTCTCTAGCCATTATCTTCGGCTACTTCTTCCAGTCTATCATCATCTATCTTAAGCTGAAGCAATTTTGCCGGAGAGTATTTCTGGATGTCTCCTAGGCATCCAGACAAAATGTGGCACCAATGTCTTGTGGTTAAGCGTAAATCTATCTTACCCAGCTTCTATTACCAAATCCTTAAGCCCTATCACTTCTTCCAAGTTAACCAAGGCTCTTCTTTCTCTTCGGTTTATCCTCTCCTCGCAGGAGTTCCTTTTGGAAGTATTCTGGCAATACTGCAGATCTTCTTAACGTGAAATTTGAATTGAAAGGAATAGTACCTTCTTGTTACGGTCAACATAATTCATTAATTTAGAACCCAAAATTGACATTTCATCCAATCAGACCTATTTTTATATCGTCGAATCCTAGTTTAGCCGTAGAGGATTGGGTTAACGAGAGAAAAATCCCACTATATAATCCTTTCCTTCAAGTACGAGTAATTCGTAATTCCTCCATCTATTAGAACTAAATCCTATCCCTCTGGCGGATATTTCGGTCTATAACTCGACACTTTACCATAAATCCGTAAAAGCCGACTCAAGCGACAGTAACTCAACTTACATTACCTAATAGATCCAATAATACCTCAATAAATGGCCGAAACTGACTCTCTGGAGCAAAAAGAAGCTTACTAGGCCCCAATCTGAACTTATGGGCTCGATCTGACACAATCTAAACCGTACACGATCTCTTCGAAAAGGGTTTGTTGACTTTATTGCTATCCATTGCTAATCCACCCATGGTGGTTACCATGATGTGATGCCCCCAATTCTTTCAAGCCATCATGCTTAATTTAAGAAAAATATAATCATAATTGCTAGTTCCCAAGAACATGATGATGGTGGAAGTAAAGTTTGCCTTCCTTTACCAAAATTTGGCAAAACGCTAAAGCGATGAGATCCACTTACTCGACTAGAAAGCGATTTCAATTGCTCTTCAGCTAGAAAGAGGCTATTTCGAAATAGGGCAGCTATTCCACCTGAATACGGATATTTCATCTTTTAGATATTTATAAATATATGTATGTGAAATATAATATGCTATTAAAATAAAATTTACGTCTCACTAGTAATATTAAAATCTAACTTGAAGCTATAAATTGCTAAGTTGAGATAAAGTTAGCATTGCCTTAGAGAATCTTCATTACTACATATTGGGAATGGCCGCCAGTGAAAGGGCGATGTTTTAAATGACTCTCTTATTGCACTGATGCACTGATGATCATCATATCTCCTTATACCTATATAATTATTGCATACAGATATGATGGATAAATATGTACGCACAGCTAATAACAATTATTATGGCCAGTACTTCCTCATGTACAGAAACGTTTGCAGAACTTCTGCTATAATACAGACACCCAATCTTTTCTGCAATTAATACAATTCTAATATTTTTTTTTTCAATTTTTTTTTTGAACACCCCGTCAAGCGCGGAATTTAGTTTTAAAAAAACCCTCCCACAGTGTGCGGAATTAAAATCAGACAATGACGTGTATACACGTCGAACGCAGGAGGGCAAAACAACCACAAGTTTACAATAGTCGTAATAGTCACTGCAAGCGAATTTTTCTGCAATCTTTGGGGCTTGAGATTACAGAGCATTCTGTGCTCATTCAAAAATCTTGCACCGCTACACGTATGCATTGCTCTAGTTAACTAGAGACGCCCAAGAGCTTTTACAAGGAAGAAAAGAGCTTTGAACTATGTGCAAAATGAAATCATGCTCGTACTGAGGTCTGAAACTCTATCTAAGGTAAAGACGGCATTGCTCAAGGGTTGAGAGCTTCTATTTGTATGCCTAATTCCCAATCTCTAATGCGGAGACCCAACATGTATCAACCACTTATCATTTGGCTGACTCCCACCAACCCCCTCCGTTTAAATTACTTGGCAGTACTATTGGTAAGATAAAGGAAACATTCCACCACATAATATTCTTATTGTATTTTATTTTCACAACGAGTATACACGCCGAACGCACCGTAATAGAGATTTGGTTTGACGTGTATATACACGACAAATACGCTTAACTGGTTAATTAAACGTAAAAATGTATTCTGCATAACGGTAAATGGTGGGGGATTATATTAGATTTGTTGGATATTAGCTGTGTACTTATCGAATAATAATATCGAAGATAACCATTTATCTTCGATATAAGTGCTGAATAGGCGAGGAGTTGTCAGATTGGAGTACCAAAAAAACAGGGACCCGAAATTTATACCTGAAATGAAACATCATCTTCGCTTTCACCGCCAACATTCTTTAGTAAGGGAGAAAGACATTTTGAAACAAAATTTTGATATGAAATGGTAGTAATTGAAGAAGTACGTGGAATAGTTGTAGAAATTAAGTGTTAAGAAAATTTGGTTTTGGATCGTATTAAACATTATCCGCATTGATAAATATAATTATATTTTTTGTTGTCCTCAATCCGATAAGCGAACACCGGTTCTTGTGGTTTAAAAAGACCATTTTTATCAATTTGTCTCATACCGTGTTTAGTAGAACTGGGAAGGTACTGCTACTCATCTTAGGATGAAGTGCTTGTTATGTGAGGAGATTAGTGACAGGTAGAGTATGAGGGTTTTTCCCGTGTTTTCCAAGTTAGGTGCTTAAGATTAAGGTTCAGAAAGCATCTGTGGGGCTTATTATTAGCTCGGAAACGTTGTGCAGATTGTGTCAGGATGAGGAGAAAACGGCCTCTCACTTGTTGTTCGATTGCGCTATGAAATCTTTGAAACTTTGAGACCAAAGGAGATATTGTAGCACAAAAAGAACTAGTAGGGAAAGTCCTCAACCTCTTTAGTAGGGGAGGTTTCTTCTACTAGATCCAAAAAAGGGGGAAGGCACAATAAGCCTCTTGTGGCTGCGGTGCCGTGGGGCGTAGATCCCGTCCCGCTATTTAATCTTAGGGTGCTTAAAATGAAGGTTTGGTAGTATGCAAAAAGTATGAATGGTTCAGTCGAAGAGGGGCATCATTAATTAATTAGATTAAAACAAACAATTGAATCAGGATGATTCACCCAATTTTCTGGTTTCAACAATTCACAATAGTTATTTTATTTGTTCATTTATCAATGTCGATAAATCAACAAAGAAATAAAGTAACAAGTATTGCAAAAACAAACAAACGCGGAAGAAATGACCAACCATTAAATGATGACGCAGAAGAAATCTTAGACTGGTTAGAAACATAGACGCGTGCCCTGTGTTTTGTTTTATGAAAAGTGTTCATGTTGCAAGTCCAGCCCCCAGTTGGGTTGATTGTTGTTGCATGCGCCTGCCTCTGTTGTTCCTAGCCAGCTCGCTACTCTTTATTTGTTCACTGTACTGGTACTGGCCGCACCTGTTCCATGTCTATAATGTAATTCTTTCTATTCAATGTTATAAGAACTTATCTAAACAAGAGCCGGGACAGTACTGGGTTGTGAGTGGGTAATCTAGTTCAATTTTTTTGTTAGCTGTTTCTAATTCGATAAAAATATTTGGCCCGCGTTACGCCATTTTGTCTAGTAAGCTACCTGAACCCTACCTGGCCCAAATTATAGGTGTTGATTGAGCTGCACTTTGATTATTGTGGGGCCCACATATCATTTGTATCAAATACAAAACGTGATGCTCCAAGAATTCTTTCAAACTGAATTCGAAAATCAAAATAAAACTCAAATAGACTTCCGGTATTCCGGTACTGGAATCTTTCTTCAATTCGAAATTTTAGCAATAAATGTCATCTCTTTAATATTATGCGATGCACAAGACGTTACCATACAGGGTGTTCATTTTAAGACGGCTCAAATGCATTTCATGCTTATACGGTTGATCTGAGCACAAAATGGTAGAAGAAAAATTTGTACATGTACTGTACCTTCAAAGGTGCCTCCTCAGGTACAGAGAGCAGTTGATAACGTCCTGCCTAACCTGGCTTGCGAGCCAGAGGAAGCACCTTTGAAGGCACATGCTGCACAAGCTGCGTAAAGTGCATTATTTGATAAATTAAGGAATAAGTTTGATCCTTTAAATGAAAGATATTGATCACTTAAATATGTGGCAGGAGGTTTCCAATTTTTTTGGTAATTAAACGCAACTCTCCCAAAATTACCAAATAATTATTAAACCTTCTTGTTTGGAACAGATGTAAAATTATTTTTTTAGCCGTTTTGTGTATGCTTGAGAACATCAAAAGCTCTTATCATTTGATTTTTCTTAGAAAAATCACCCGGAAAACGACTTATTTCCTGATATTAAGAAAAATACTAGCTTTACTGCCTTGGCAGTTGTAGAAAGGGGATGAAAAAATACATAAAAACGACCTATCGCGTGCTCTTCTTTCTCTTTGATAACAAGTTAAAAAGTTGAAATATGATTAATAAATATCAGATTTTGAAATGGCCTAGCATCTTTAATTTTGAAGTTATCGAATTGTGGTTTCCGGTTTCTTTCATAACTTTTTATACTCTTTAAAACTGTGTATATGAAAATGGGGGTCAACCGCGAACCCTTAATTTTGGACGCGCGTATGCGGGCATGAATCTAAAATCAACTCACATATACTGAAACTAGAGGTGACGGGCAACAAATTTTCCCACTACCATTTTTTGCTCAGATCAACCGTTTAAGCATGAAATGCATTTGAGCCGTCTTAAAATGAACACCCTGTATATTGAAATGGTACTTTACAGGGTACAGGTTTGCCTTTCCTGTTTGGTGGAACCATTACTAATTTATTTAAATTTACACTAATTTATACTAAATAAACAAAAACTAACAACACACAAAAAAGAAAAAGAAAAGCTAAAGTTATCTTGTAAAAGAAGAACTAGATTAGAAAAGTTGATTCTAAAAAGGATGGGAATCGTGAATGAAGCAGCGAGGCGTGACTTAGATTCTACCACTAGGATAATATTAAAAGTTAGTACCATGTGGTCCTTTGGGAATCTTGGCAGAGTGGTTATATACGGGAGAATGAAGTCTTGATTAGATGTTTCTCAGATAGGACGATGAATAAAGGGAGGTACCATGAATCCCAATGTTAGGAGTAATAATGGCGGTATTTTTCCGACTTTTTTATTAGTTTAACATTGTTACTTGAATGTGTAAACTGTGTAGTAAGAATTTATTTTGTGCCCGTTACAAGTCTGTAATAACTGGAATACAGAAGGTGTCCACCATATTCCCAGATGTGTGGTCTAACAGTGAACTTGTGAAAGATAATGATCAATTTAATGTACGGATCTTAGTTTGCTTTTAAAAAACATTTGTTTTCCTTTTAAATTATCATCCATGGATTCACAAAAAATCCAAATTTTACTTGAAATTTCTTCTTTTTTTTTTTAGGAAGTTCTAGGAAAGTATTGTACAACCGTAGGCATCATTCTAATGTGCTAAATTGGGCCAGTGTACGATTATACTAGAGATATTATTTACCATTGTTCGAAACAGTGCTGGAAGTATTTTTCTGTGAACTCCTGCATAACGCGTGCCGCTTTTACTTTCACAGCTTCAACGGACTGAAATCGGGTTCCTTTTAATGCTGATTTGACTTTGGGGAACAGATAAAAGTCATATGGGGTGACCTAAAACTGGGATGTAGTACTTGGCTAGAAAGGTCTTGACAGACAATGCAGTGTGAGCCGGCGCGTTGTCTTGATGGAGAACCCCGTGACTTGTTCTTCCACTAATCGGGTCGTTTTTTCCTTAATCTTTCACGGAGTTAAGCAAGTACCTCACGGTAGTAATGTTGATTAATTATAATCGATATTTTCATCCGTTTTGGACGTGGAAGGGCGACCTGGGCGGTCATCTCCGACGTCTTCACGGCCATCTTGAAAACGCTTGAACCACTCAAAAACTCGAGCACGTAATTAACATTCATCGCCATAAACTTCTTTTATTAAAAGATAAGTTTCAGTAGCGGTTTTACCCAGTTTCATGTGAAATTTCACGACAATTCGTTGCTCTACTACATGTGTAGTATCATGTTTTCGGCAAAACGAAACTAACACCTCTTACACCAACGACGGTTCCGGTCAGACAGATTTCTCTACAAACACGTGAGACGTTGCAATCGAAAGAGAAGGCTTTACGCTGCACAGCTGTCGGTCGTTAGGATTTGGTGCATGCATAGTTCTTCTTTAGCAGCATCAGTCTCGTTATTTAATAGCCACACCTCGTAATTAAATTTCACGTTTAATTTATCATTTTTCACTAAAAAAAAACAACATCATAGGTTTCGAGTTTCCTTGAATGGCAAAAACTGGCCGGCTATAACCGGATGCAGTCGCTGATTTTAATAAATCCGATTTGATTATTAGATTTAGATTTTTTAAACGCGAGAAATTTCGGATGAATTTAATCAAACAAACAAAAAAATCGTGTAAAATAATGGGCAAACATCAAGCTAATGAGCACTCAGTGACGTAATTCATTTCACGCAACACTTAGGAATATCGCCACAAATCGTTTATTATTTTTTTTTTATAACCTTAGATTAAATCTTCTGCATATAATGTAGCCTACAATTTACCTTCCCACCCTATTTTAGAGATTTACCTAACAAGTGAAATTAATCATTATATAAGCGCCTATTTTGGCCGTTAATATCTTAGAAAACCTACAAATTACTCAGCGCAATAACCATATTCCCTAAATAGGCCTGTCTGATTCATTATCATTTTATTGCTTTGTACCTTACGACTTTTACAGATAACTTACTGTTTTTTTACTTTCAATGAAATCACAACCTCTTAACATTTCTGTACACTAAGGATGTTAATAGTACTACTGCTAATAACACTTTTGCTTTTAGGTAATATAACCCTGGTCTTCTTAATTCTTTAAAAACCGGCAGAAATGATATTGATATTAAAGTTTTACTAACTGTTTGTAATAGCTCAATGAAGGCAGCTAGTAACAGATATCTTTAGCGCCATTTTTTATTTTTGTTCACAGTAAATTGCATAGTAAATTATGCACTTTTTTTTTTTTTTTGACTGGCTTAAAATGTACATTCATTAATTAATTGGATTGATTATCAGTTTTGATGCAGAGAATTTGCCTTTGACTTTAAGTTTATGTCAAACGCACTATAATCAGGCGGCAGTAAAACATTATGAGAAAAAATGCCTAATACTCTATATCAAAATTGATAAATCATCCTCTGACGCTGAATGAAAATTCGAAACCCATCAGAAACAGGTAAAACAGGCGTGCTGAGACAAATGAACGCTCTTTTTTAGTATTTTTTTTTTTTTTTATGCATTTTGAAGTGCATATTGTTGAAGACTTGCATTGGTATAGCCAAAAAAAAACCGTTGAATATAAAATTCAAAAAAACACCTATTTTCTCGAGAATGCCCCCACAACGCCTTAACACCCTCCCAGTATGACGGTTTTGGTTGTCGTTTTTCACCAATTTAAATTTTAAATTAAAGACTACATTATGTTTCCCCAACACATCATCAGTGACATATCATGCCATTACGTTATGTCAATGTTACGTAAAACTTTTCATTAAGTTTAGACGTAAACATCACTTAAACACTACGTTATGATGGTTTTTGATCATAAAAAATAAGAATCATATAGATAATAAATAACCTGAACGAGATGTCCCATTTAACTAAACCTAAACATCAAATAAAGATATAATTGCTTTTAGTTTTAGTTGGTACTCGTCTACTTGTATGTACGTGATTGATTAACGAAGATGAAGCTTCCGGCCGTATATGGGAATACCATGGAGATAGACTACTGTCTATTCGCACACAGATACACAATATCTATATAATTACTATTTCACTACACACACACCAGCCAACAAATACGAACGAGAACATCCTCGTATACAAAGCTAGAAATAGATAAAACACTATCCAAATATAGTATCTAGCCTTAGACGTCTCGTTAAAATGAAGTTAAATAGGTATATATCTGGTTTTCTCGGTGTGTTATTGGATGGTCACTATGTTATTTATCCGTAGACTGTTATCCCAACCATTGTCACGCCAATATTGGTTCATTTCTTTGGAGCCATTTTTGAAAGTCTTGTCATTTTGTAGTGCTACTTATCATTATTGTATTTGTTTTTTTTTTAAATTCAGTTTAAAGTTAGTTTGTGTTAGTTCTGAATAGAAGCGGAGGTCCATTTAGTTGTGTGTCTAGTTTCCAGTAGAGATATATCGATACACAAGTTTGTTCGATGTCTAATGTGATAACATCACAGCTTAGTTCTACCTAAACATTGGACGACCAGTATTTGTCAATCACTAGCGGTCATTCTACTGTAAACTTGGTGGTAGTAAATTATTATTATTTTAGTTCAAGACTAGTTTGTTTAAATAAGCGTATGTGTTAGTAAAATAGTGTGACAGGCATGATGTATAGGACCGGTACATGTGTGCGGTGTATAGTTAGTTCTTGACTAAGTATAGTACACTAGTTCTTTCAAGATTTCAAGGTCACTTCTTCACCATCTCCTTGTCTTGCCTTGTCCAGTCTATATCCCATCGTTTGTCCACTTTACTCACAATAAAATACCACATTGTCCACACAATTTTTGTGGCACTTGTTAAAAGCTGGGGTATTTAAAATATTATATAAATAAATTTTAATGGACACGCCCTTGGAAACACCTCGTTAAACCCCCACCTAAACCTGATAAAAATATCTTCTGTTCTATTGTTTTCACGCTTTTCATATTAACCTCCTGTTTCCCTAGCCAATCAATATTTCCACACAATCTTTTGCCCGTGACACAATTTCCATTATCATATTTACGCCTGAATGTTCTCTTGGTTTCCCATACCCCTTCAATTACTGAAAGGTCATCGAAGGAGAATGAAAGAAAAAAGAAATTTATGAAAATCAAAATTCTTTCAGAATTCACCATTTTTGCTACGTGACCTTCTATTAGGTCTAATCGTTAAATATCTCCCATATGTCACTGGGGACATTATAACAGCTTGGTGGGACAGAAAATGCTTTGTATTGCTCAATGTATTCCTTAAAAATAAATACAATCTACCACTCAGCCATTCTATGTCCTTAAAAACGAAATAAATTCTCTAAGAACTTGTAGATGTTGATTGGCTCGCATCTATTTAAAACAATGGCGGATAGAGGCGGATGCACTCAAACTTTGCTAAACCTCTAGATACGCTTCAAAATAGAATTTTAAACATTGAACTGAAAACTAAGCTACTTAGTCATCAATTACGACTGGAACATGTGGTTATGTTAAACAAATTTAGGCTTTGTCTGTGGACAATTTTATATAAACCTCCGAGATATTTAAAAGACAAAGAAATATGCAGGCGATGATAGTGAATGAGATGAAGGTATTTGCAAGTAGAGTATTTAGCAGAGTAATGGCGATTACAGTTTGACTGTATGAGAAAAGAGAGTGATATTTTATAAGTTTACAAAAAAATTATATATCACTTTTATTCCGTGAGTAGATCTCTTAGACATTGGCGTCTTCTATTGGAGGTTTCAGAATAGAGTGTAGAGAGAATTCTTGGATTAATAGATTACAGAAGATAAAAGAACTATAAAATGTTCTTAGATCAGGAAGAGACAAGCTCCCGTACAAAAGAACCATTAGCTTTGAAATGTGGACAATTTTATATTGCTCTTATTTTAAAGGCCCCTCTTAAGAGGAAGACTTATTTTTATAATGGTGCTGATTCTAGATTTTCCCCGGAAGTGCACGATTTAGGGATAAACTGAGCTCCAAAAAGTGTTCTTATTACAATTGTTGTGCAACTATATGAATTGAGAATGTGGTTAGTCGTGGCGCGCTGAGCGGGTTACCAATGTTTCATCCGAGGACATCAGAAGAGATAGAATAATCAGTTATGTTTCCTTCTCACCACTATCGTTATTGTTTGAATTGCAGCCGAAGCGGAAATGGAAGTGCCATTTTATTGTATTTAATCAAATTTTCATTTTTCAATTGTTTTGCAGTTGAATAATTTTCTTAAAATTAGAACAGACTTCTTTTTAGTAAATGCTACAATTTTACCCGCCTAAATGTTAGTGAGACTCATACCTCGGAACCCAAAGCTAAGATCTGTTTGTTGTCTTAGTGGATACTATTCCCAGTCTTAGCATAGATTTTGATTATTTCCAGACGCTGTACATGTATTCCCCCCAAAAATAGTGGACAAAGAATGTTAATAATCAAATGATATTTTACTAACAGAAAACATTAGGAGCGATGACAAACTGAGTCTCACTTACCTGTAACAGAGAAAACATCATTCTGTTAGAAAAACATTTATTTGATAAAAATAAATAAATTGTGAAACGGCTGGAAACACAAACTATCGCATCAGTAGTCATTCAACCATAATTTTGCAACTATTCAAGCATCCGCTAGAACAATCATCATTGCATATTTAATCAATTTATATATATACATATATATATATATATAACGTTTGCCGAAACGTTGTGTTAAAACAGCGTTTTTGTTTTTAAAAACATATATATATATATATATATATATAGAGAGAGAGAGAGAGAGAGAGAGAAGTGGACATGATGTTTTTAAAAACAAAAACGCTGTTTTAACACAACGTTTCGGCAAATTTATTTCCTTCTTCAGGATCTATAATGAAAAGAATTAATACAATTGTCACATATAAATAGAAATAAATATAGTATAGAAGTTCAATATTTAAAAAATGAAAAAGTATTTAATGTTTTCTATTTAAAAAAGATTTCTCTTGTTTAAAAGTATTTACCTATTTATTTAATTTGTGAATAAATAGGTGTAATTGCCTATTATTTCAGGCGGGCTTAACGTCCTACTACCAATTAGGTGTCGTGGACGGAGGTGACTAACAAACATACTTTACTGTATCTTTCTTTTATTAACTATTAAATAAAATCCAAGGCCTAAAGATCGGGAATCGAACCCAGTACCACAATACATATTAGCTTAGCAGGTCTAGTCTATTAATCGTTCGGCTACCGTGGCGCCTCCATAAATTTTTTCGAATGCAAACAGTTTATATCCTGATGTGAAAAATCAAATTCTGCACGACCACACGCCTTCCCTTATTTACTTACTACTTGGTTCAACAGTCCTTAAAGTAGGACCTGGACCCTCCTCAACAAGTTTTTCCCCATTCGTCTGCGGACTGCGGCCTTAAGGCGCTCCATCCATAGGTGTAACTCCAAAATAGGTGTAACAATCATGCCTTTTTAAAAATCCGGAAGTAGTAAATAAGATTTTTGCTGAAACGTAGGTTAAAAAAAATGGTTTTTTAAAGATTTAAGATGTCTGTTCATCGTAAATAAAATAAAATAATATTTTATTGAGATATTACGGTCGAAAATAGAACTGATTATTCATCAGTGTGCTATGTTAGCTCGGTATTCGTATTTACTTATTAAAATATGGTCTAATATTGTTCATTTTTGATTTGCCTACCGTATCTAACTCATTAGTTCACTAAAAATTCAAAATTTGGAAATAGTGCAAGAATTATAGTGAAAGTCGTCTGATTTTAATTAATATATTAAACTCCCCAAAAGAAGACGATGAACTTCTAATTGCATTAATACAATCACATTTACCTTGTACTAGATTATAATCTATTGATTCTTAGATCTATATAACTACCAGCTCATCTTCAGTGACAGACTCCAAAACATTTCGTTTAAATAAACTCCACCATAATGGTTTACATGTTCCATACAATGGGCACGCTTGTTACCGATCTGCGTGAGCAAAGCCCTCTTCGCCCCTTACATAGTCTAGAGATTCGTGCGTGGCTAGCACATTTCGAAACTCTTACCTAGAGAGTTGTATATTGCCTACATAAGTGAGGAGACTGTCTTCACTATGATCAAACTGTTGTGAAATGTTTTATTTTTGTACACATTTATTTTAACTCTGGGTCTCATTTTTATTTAGTCAACGTTGCAAAACTTTTTTGTGGTAAAATAGATAAGTAATCGGTGGGTCTATAACTACAGTAAATTTTTACTTTCCCTTATATACTGCTAGAAAGAGAAGGTACAGATCTTCTTTTTGGAGTAATCTCCAGAGATAACAGTTTTTAAGAACAGAAAATACAAATTAGTCTGGATGTATGAGCAGTAGAACTCCAAAAACAGTTCTCCAGTGCTTTCTCGAATGGTCTATTGATGGACAGAGCTCCTGCTAGTGAATCTTGGCTGCTCCTCCGTATGAGCACAGTAGTTAGAAGCGTGCGTAGTTAGGAGCTACGACCTTGGTAGTTATACGTCTGTTTTTCTGCCGGAACTGACTACTGTTGAATTGGCAGCCGTTCAACCCCGTTGGAAGGGATTTACTGACATTGAGATTATATTATTCACGGATAGCCATGCAGATTTCTAAGTTCTTCCGGTAAGACACTATGTACTTGTCGTGATGCTCTCAATTCTTTAGGAGTTCAGAATACCGTCTCTCGATTTTCTGGGCACTCTGCGATTCTCAGTACTCAGCCAGGGAGACTCTAGGTCTGGTTTCCAATCCATCAAGCTGGTCAAATACGCTGCTTTCGCGTACAATATATTCAACTTCGACCTTACCCAATCGCCCAATCTTTTTTACTTGTGGTGAGACAACGCGCCACTTAGCAGAGGTCTGCTGCTAAGATAGAACCAGATTAATTGTCTTTGGGAAGGCAAAGATTTCCTTTTCTGATTGACTACTGGATTAAACGAACTGTCTAAGCTCATTCAACACATTGGGAGGCTGAACCATCATGTCTCCTAGTTCATCCACCTCTTACTCGGGAAAAAAATTTGCAAAACAAAGGAATAACGAAGATTTAAAAATAAAAGCAGTAATTTGAGAAAATAATTACCTAAAAATCAGGAAAAATGCGATTTAATTTAGTTTTTGGACGCTGTCGACTTCGGATTATTTTGCGGAGAAAAATCCATCCTTTAAAAAAGAAAAAAAAAAGTAATCGCCTATTTTTTCAGGCGGGGCTTAACGTCCAACTACCATTTGCTAGGTGTCGTGGACGGGGGGCGACTAGCAAACATACTTTACTATTTCTCATTTAACCATTAAATAAAATCCAAGGCCAATCCAAGGAATCGAACCGAGTACCACAATGCATATTAGCTTTGCAGGTCTCGCCTCTTAACCCGCTCGGCTACCGTGGGGCCTAATCCATCCTTTAAATTTTAGGCGTTTTCAAATTATTTTTGTAAACCAGCACGCAGATTAGACAAGATATTGAACAAGTAAGAAATAAAATTGATCCTTTGGTAGCAGACATCAAACTGCGCATAATGAAAAAATGGGAGTAAACAAGCCCATTATCAGGAATCTGATTCTGTAAGTGCGAATCAGAATCAGAAATAAAAGTGACAAATATTAAAATTTGACAAACACTAAATTTTTTACACAATCAAGAGAATTTGGACACAATTAAGGAATCTATTATTATTCATAAATATGTCTAGATCTTCTAGTTAGATCTTCTGATCTATAATTAAAATTGTAATTATCCACTTTGAAGTATATTATTAAGCAGGTGGCTTTAACAAAATATAAAAAAGATCGTGACTTCTATTAATTTGAGTGTAATATGTCGTATGTAAATGGTAAATAAACTGGTTATGTACGTAATGATATTTGCAGACGGCATTATTCTCAACACATTTAGATTTTAGTTTAGAATGAATTATTGGTTTTCACTGAATTATATTATAGTGATGGCTTTGGAAACTGGGTAGATTGGAAACTGGTTGAGGAAATTTATCCAATGAATGAATCACCAAAAAAAAGAAGTCTTCTTCGAAGGAAATCTGAGAAATAAAAGTTTAAAAGCAGGACCAAAGATTAATTGAATGAGCATTTTTCTCGCAAAAGCTACGTCATAGATTTTCCATGGAAACATTACATTAATAGAATAATTGCACCTGCAGATTCTTTTGACGGAAATGTATGAGACTAGAATTCTGCTGCTTGTAAAATGAGATGACATCATTTTAAGGAAGCTTGAATTGAGCGCTTATTGCGAGGTGGATAAAAAAAAATTTACAAATAAAAGTGATTTTGGTGAGGAAGTGGTGAATGTTGGGTATGATCGACGTGGTTACATTATTTAGGTAATCGCAACTAATCTAAAGAAATGCTTTAGAACCCTTAGAACTGCCCTAAAATAAATTTTTTCTTCAAATAAGTTTCAAATTTCGAAAAAGTAAAACAAAGAAATGAAAATTCCAAATCAGTAAAGCGAGACTTCGAGTTCAAATGATTACCTAGTTTGTAGAAGTTCGAGGATTAGTTCAAATTAACTGCATAAGTCTTCTATTTTTACTATATTTTGACAATTTATATAATTGAAAAACTTGCAACTGCACAAATTTGTATCTAGGTAAATGTGATAAGTGCCAAAAAGATGAGTGCAAGAGAGTGTAGCAACTGTTCACCGATAACCCTCCGAGATATGTACAAGCAGTGAGGAAGAAGTTATAAGCAGACGATAAATAGTGAATGAGATGAAGGTATCTGCAAGAGAGTTTGCAAGGAGAGTATTTAGCAGAGTAATGGCGCTTACAGTTTGACTGTATGAGAAGACAGAGCGATATTTTATACGTTTACAAAAAAACTTATATATCACTTTTATTCCGTGAGTAGATCTCTTAGACATTGGCGTCTTCTACAGGAGGTTCCAGAATAGTGTATAGAGAGAGTTCTTGGATTAATGGATTACAGAAGAGAAAAGAGCTATGAAATGTTCTTAGATCAGGATGTGAGAAGATCGTGTACAAAAGAAACATTGAGATCTCTCTGGATGGTCTGATAGGAAAGGTAAAATGGCACTTTGATGAGCGAAGAATTTTGGATTGCAGTGTTTGTAGTCGGTGATAGAGCACTTGGTAGAGCCCCAAGCTTCTATTCCGTAAGTCTGTTAAGGTTTCTGTACAGTATTTTAGATAAGAACTATACTATCTAGTCTTAGATAGGAATATTTTTCGAGATGGCAAGTTTTGTGTGTACATTTTGTCTCGACGTTTTAGCTCCTGTCTCTTAAACTTAGTCCGTCGATTCTAAGTGAGTCTTTTGTCTAGATACAGTCACGATTAGCGAAGTTTATCAATCGAAAGGACGGTGTTTTACCGTTTAGAAGCACCCGATAGCAAGTGGCTCTACGCAAAGTGTAGATGAACAAAATTAAAAATAAATTCTTCAAAATAATTTTGGAGTAAATTCATTCTCTTAAATTATGCCATCAATAAAAAAAATGATTTAATATTTGGTATTAAAAATTTCAAAAATAGAGCCCAAATTCTACTACCCATGTAGAATTCCCAAAATTTATGCTACTTCAGATAATACAGTGTTTTCTATAAAATGTTACGCTACAACTCTTGGGAATATTTTGTTTGAATGTGTTTTGTGAATGTGTATTTTATGTGTTTGTGTGTATATATGTATATATATATATATATATACAGTGAAGAAGAGACTTGGCAACCACGCCTCGTGGTAAAACTGGGTGTGGCCCCGGCTGTGAACGTGAGGCTCGCTCTGGCGGTCATATACTCATCCTCTTGTGTGAAGATGTTACCCACAGCGGAGTCAGTACGTGCACTATGTGTACAGATTGTAACAGTTCGTGTCCGTCCGTCTGCCAGTCGCATGCTGCTGTTGGTGAATGTGAAATAAAATATTTTATTTAAAAAAAGGAAAAAAGAAGACAGTGAAATGATCGTTCACTTTTGCTTTCTAATATCACCAAATCTTCTCAGCACCAGAATACACCAATTATTTACTAAAATATTGTTAATTACTTTTTATTTATTAATAAAAAAAAAAATAACTGTTAATTACCCTTTTGTTTGTAATTTGAATTCACTTTTCAATATAACAAAAGAACTGTATAAGTTATTCTTTTAAAAATATTCCACATTGTTTGAATAATTTATTGTTAATGCAAATAAAGCAACGATTGTCCATGCGCTTGAATCGTTTCTTGTTAATTTTTTTGTGAACTCTTTTAATACTTAATTAATATCTGAATATTAATTTTTACTTTCATTATCTATTGAATATTCATCCTCATTTATTAATTGCTTTAAGATACTCTTACTTCTTTCTCTTTTTGTAGATTTTATTTTTGCTTTTACTCCGGAATTATCTATCTCGGAACTATCTCTAGAGTTCACTGAACGCTTGCAATTCCACATGAGATATATAAAAATTTGGACAAAGTTAGCCAGAAAAATAAGCCATCTGTATATTTAAATTGCCAATCAGAACTGCAATGACGGAAGTAAGACAGGGGAGTGTCTCAATTGATTTTTTTCCTAACGTTTAAGGGCGTGCAGACATTCCTCCACTATTTCGATAAAATTAATTAGATAAATACAACAAAGAAAGCTTAAACTGAACATCTAAATAAGAGTTTGAAAATAAATCGATTACTATAAAACTAGCCAATCCAGAAGTGCTTGCATAATGTAAATGGGATCCCATTTACTATCGCTCTAAATTTTATACCAAATTAAAGTTAGAAAACTTATTGCAACTAAACTGAAACTAATAACTTTACTTCTTATTTATTTTGTTATTTAGGCTACAGCCTTTTTTTTGTCTTAAAAATAACGTTTATTAAATTTTCATTTGATAAAGTCGTGAGTAAGTGCAAGGTCGTTTTGTACATTTCAATTTTTTTTTAATTTTATAAACGTCAAAGCTTTTATTATTTTGTCGTGTTAAATTACTTTTAATTATATTGTTTTGTTACACTTCTGTAAGTGTTCTTTTTTGTTGTTTTCATGAGGAAAATAGATTTTTTGCCTCCGGAAATACACGTTTTCAAAATAAATGACTTGTTTGACAGGCTTTCCCACAACTAACGCCAAGTGTTATCAGATTAGGGATAAAGGCCAGCTCTTTGTTGTGTACCCAAAAATTAAAACCAGCTAACCCTTAGATCTTCTGGAGCTTTGCTCGCAGTGTATAATTCAAGGCACTGCCCCGAAACAGGGTAATGCATTGAGAACCAACCAATGATTAGTAGCCAAATCCATTAGTAGCCAATGACCTCACTGGTGACGCGCCTTAACTAAAATAATAATAATAATAATAACTAAGCAAATTGTTATTTGCACAGTTTTCTATTTTGTAGGCGGCAGTAAATTGAAAATGCCTAATGACTAACCACTAATGGACTGGGAATACCGGAACTTCCATTATTGTTTCAGAGTGACTTTAACATTATCATTATTATTATGGAGAGGGGGAGAATAGATATTTATGAGTTTCAAATCATTCTTTTACATATAATTAGAGGTTTACTGTTTATTGTAATCAGTATAATTGTTTTCTTTAATTATCCTTAATTAAAACTGATGAGGTGGCAGACCATTTGTCAAGAAATCAGCCCTCCAGCTACGCTAGTCTTAGTGGGCTGGTGATTTGTTGAGTGGAATTCAGTTTAGTCCAGTCTGTCTCTGTCAGTCGCGCTTTAAGTCTGAATACCGTTTTGTTGAACCGTTAATGCCATCTTTTAATAAAATACATTTGTGAGGAATATTGTCACTTGAATGTTTGGATACTATCGAGTGCGATGTCAAGCATGGAAAAAGGACCTTCTTCTAAAACTGGGTCAAAATGCTTAGGAACCACCCTAAGTCAGCGTGGAAGGTTTATTTTGTCATAAACCAGATTTGTTCTGGTTATAATTCTTACCCAGATAAAATTACCATGCTACAAAGTTAATGTTTTATTTTTTTTAAATCTTTTATTTAAATTCGCAATAACTGTAACAACAAGCAAATGATAAAACAATAACATGAATATGGATCGGAGAAGGCACCCCAGTAGTGTCACTCCATTATCGGTGAATATACGAGTACTCGTAGTACTACACAGCTCTTATGAGGAGAGTAGATCGCGGGGCCATCTTCTCTACAATCTCCTTGGAGGATTACCTCCAAGGGTTAGGATGAGCTGCTGTAGAGGAATGAAATTTGAGAAAACGAATTTTAGCAAGGACTTTTGCTAAAGGGATTTTGAGATCATTATGGATGGTGAGGTTAGAAATATTAGAATGGAGCGTTAAGTAGTTTTCGTAATATTTTTGACAGTAAAGTTTGGATGCGCAGAGAGCTGGAACGTTTAGTCGATCCCCATACTTCGATGCTGTATGACCAAATAGGTTGCAGTAACAACAGGTATAAGAGTCTTTTGTTATGTAGGTTAAGTTTCGAACGTTTGTCAAGTAGTCTGGCGAGAAGTTTTGTAGCGTTGGTTAGTTTCTTGTCTTTTCAGTCTATTATGGGGATTCCATGTCAACCGTTTGTCTAGGTACAGTCCAAGGTAGCGTACTTTGTCCACAGTTGGTACACGACTAAGGATTCAAGATTGGCGAGGAATCGGTCAAATAAAAACAACGACTCATCTTTTTGCCAACGTTTCGACAAATATATTATCTTCTTCAGGGCGAGGCTATGTGGGTTGGTTGAGTTACAAAAACTGGCAAAAAGATGAGTTGTTGTTTTTGATTGACCAATTCCTCGCCAATCTTGAATCCTTAGTTTAATAATTTACGGTCACGAAGCCTAAATATTCATTTTGGTACAGGAGTTTGGTTCATGGGAGGTAGGATTTTCCGTCTTAGAGTAAATTATATATTTTTTTGATTTCGTAACGTTAGTTTTGATTCGCCATTTGTTAAGCCAGTCCTGCAACAGGTTGATATGCGTTTGAAGAGTTCGTGTAAAATTTAATGTTGTAAATAAAATCTGTTCGCACAGTTCTAGTTCGAATTGAGGAGTTTGTTGTACTTTTATACAAATTTTCTTATACTACCTTGAGGTATTCCAATATAAGTTTGGATACTCGAAAGAATACAAACATGGAAACTAATGGATTAACGAAAAACTTGTACAATGAACTCTTGGAAAAATCTGTGGAGTGGAAGAAGAAGAGGAATGAAATTAGAATCATTTTCCCCACTTACAGTGGTCCTCTTTCACGGTAGTCGTGATTCTGTGCGCATTTACATACTGAATAGCTGTTGGCTAGCAATAAGCGGAGAAAGATTCTCACGATTTACCTATATATTTGGGACACAGGTGGTGATGGTAGGATCTTGCGATGACGATGAGGAGCAGCGGCGGTGAGGATGTTCTTGCCTCTTAAAGACCAATCCAAGGCTGCCACCGCTCCCTCGTTAGCGTAATCAATAAACTATTTGATGGTGACATTCTTTGTTTCGTAAATTTTGAAAGTTGAAATTCTTTATTTATGCTAAATCTTCGTCAAATATTGAAATTACAACTTTAAAAATCAGACATAATTTCTGATTCAAGTGTAGAGAGAATGATGAAATGAACTTACGATATCTATCGTAAACTATCTTATTATTTTAAGATTAGGTACAACTTTATGGACAGACAGAAGTGTAGGCTGTGGAACTATCCAATATTTTAGGGATAGAAATTGTTAAACTTAAAGCTATTTGGTGTTACCAATGGATATACACAGTTTTACGCAAAATTACTTGGTAGTTCTGGCGTAACTAAGCCAGATTTACGCGACCTAACTTTATGCTTGGCCAGCTACACGTAATATTATTATTCAAATGTTATAATATAATAAATGGAAATTAAAAAAAATTAAAAAAAAAATTGAAATAAAACGAAATTAACGATTAAAAAAGTAACAATTATCGTTACTCAATTTTAATGATACTAAAGAGGTGTGCTTTACTTTGAAGTCTATATAATTATTATTAACATTAATAAAGTAATTATATATTTTACATTGTATAGTTAGTGACCTACTTATCAAGTATTTTAATTTTATTTTTAGTATAACATTTATTTAAAGAATTTAATGTTATATAATAAATAAGAAGAAGTATAAGGATTGTATTAAATATTCCAAGTTAGAAGCGGAAATAGAAGTCCTCTGAGAATAAGATCAATTTGTTTAAAGAACTTTTTCGAACTGAGGAGGCCACAAAAATGTGATATTTTTGGTACAAATTTAAAATTGAATATCTATCTACACGATTGAAATGTCTTCAGTTATCTGTAAAAACTTTTAAGGAGGATAATCTGAACAGAATATCTTAAAAATCCAAAAATCATTTGCAATAATTTCTGATTTTGAAGTTTTAATGCATCAAGCGAAACTATATTATATAGCTTACTCCTATTTTTATAAAAAGGGAGAAAATATTACGGCCAATTTCAGTCCAAAAAAGTTTATTTTATTGCCAAGCTTTTGACGCAGGGACTAGGTCATATTCAGGGATGTGAAACACATAAAACATATTGATTTTATGTCAAATCAACGTACATTGAAATATTTTCTGTTAAAAAGTATGTTCTACAGCTCCGAAGATGACCTAGTCCTTTAGGTGGATTGATTGACTATTAAATAAACAAAAAGTGACTATAATTGGCATTAAACTTTTCCCCTTTGGATAAATGAATCAGTCACCGAAAACAATGAACAATTTTTTTTACTTTCACAATGAAGACTCCATTTTCTTTAAATTTGGAGTGTTAAGGGCAATTTGAAGACCGTTTAAGCAGTAGTGAGCGCCATATTGACCTACTGCGGCAATCGGATACATTGAGCAGCCTTCTAGGATTTTTAAATGGATCTAGAACCTTAAAAGGAGTGACACGAGTTCCGGGAAGACTGGATGTCTCGTCTTCATCGCTAAAAATGAAAACTAGGCAGACTGTTCAGGTGTATCGTGGAAATCAACCAACATTTAGTAAAAACTGAGGCTTTAAAGAACCTTAATATTCTGTGAGGAATTGCAGTTAAGGGAAAGGAGAAGTGCATCGCACCAGATTTTCTTGTCTTTTGTCTAGTTACTTGGGGGCCGTTAAAATCGAATGGGGTTGCTGGTTTTTGTTCTAATGTTTGTCCTAATTTCATGTAATTACAATTGCATGAAGTTAAGGAGGGTAACTAGTGTCAGCGTGGGAGTGGATGAATCAGGATGCGAAGAAGAAGAAGAAGCTGCTATTGGAGAAGAGAGACAAGGAGGATGATGCAAGGACTAGGATCTTGCAATTGCTCAGTCTTATGCCGTCATGAAGCTGGCAGAGTTCCCACGGTCGGACGCCCATCCAAATGTCAGGCAACGCCCACCCCTCCTGTTAAGTCCTTAGCTTCCCCTCCATCGGTGTACCTTATCTCTGAAAAGTCCTACTCTCTTACGGTTACCTTTACATTGACCCCTAATTGGACACGTTTTTTTTCTTCTTCTTCTTCTAGTTCTTCTGCTTCTTTCTTCTAATACCCTCTTGCTCACTCTCACTGTCAGCGAGTCACGCCATCATTCTCTCTCACTCTCGAATCTCTCTATTGTCTTACATTAAATGCTTCAATAAGGTTCATTGTCAGAGCAGTTTCTCCAGATATATGTGCCAATCTCTTCTCAATAGACCATCTAATTCTTCACACCTTCACTGTCAGTTTTCTCGCTGTGAATATTTCCGATTTATCAAAAATTTAACGCACAATGATTTCTTTCTAGCTTTTTGCAAAATCAGGGGCCAATGAAAAACGGTATCAATTTATCGGTAACGGTTTATCTTTGTAGCACGATTAAGCCTTGTAAGCCCAACTAGTGTTTAAATTGAATCTTCAATACATTGTTTTTTTCTATCACTTTTAATTAATTGTTATCGTGAATGGCGAAGAACGAGATATAGGCTAACCAATCCGATCCATGTAGCTACCTCTAGCATGTGTTCAAGGTAGTTGTAAGGTTTTTTGTTCATTTATTTTTTTATCCAGGGAATTTGTTGATTTACCTACTTATTATGATTTAATAGACCAGTAAAGCTAAGATGTATTGTTGGTTTAGTGGGTTCGATTCCCGGTCTTAGGCCTGGATTTTATTTAATGGTAAATAAAAGAAATTTATAGTAAAGTACGTTTGCTAGTCGCCTCCGTCCACGACACCTAGTAAATGGTAGTTGGACGTTAAGCCCCGCCTGAAAAAATAGGCGATTACTTTACTTTACTATTATGATTTAATTAAATGTAATGATCTAAATATTTTCTAAATTAGGATAGAACTAGTTACTAGAGAAGGTGTTTGTGCATTGGTCTGAATTCACCCCGCGCAGAGACCCTGGGATCGATTCCAACTGCCTGCTCTTTTCTCTTCCTAGGAGCTTTTTACTGTTTATAGTTTGGTGATAGATAATGTTATCTGTGAACGAGAGAACACTGTCCGGAGGCCGATAATGCACAAAAAAAAGAAGCTCTGACACTAATTTCCTCTATAGCCTTACAGCGATAGGCTAAAGAGTAAAGCCTCAAAAAACCAGTATTTAATTATTTATTTATTTATTTTCAATTTTAATTCTTGCTAACATTATCCAGCATGCCAAACTGCACATTACATCGATATTACACTTTATATGAAATCTCAAAATGCCCTTAAACGAATTCTTCTAGAATAAATATTGAAATGAATTTAAGATTGGGAGAAAAAAATAAATTAATGCCTACTTTTTCTGGCATGTTTTTCCCTTAAACAAGATTCAGTGGAACCCGACATTTACTGATGTTTGTTAAGAAGGTCACTGGACACAGGTTGCATCACACCTTGGATTAGGTTAGAGAAGGTAGGGGAACCATAGTTCCGGGATTTCTGGATCCTTCTCACATTACAAACATCTTCCTAAGATGTTATAAAGATGGTTCCGTTTTTCCTAAGTTTCTGTTGGCAGAATCCAGAGGCAGTTGTCCAGAATACCCCGCTCCGTGGAAGTAGAGCTCCAATTTTGTCCTCACCCCTCAATATTCCTTAGGATCTTGATTCTTCTAACCACCCATCCATTTCCTATCTGCAGCATTGATGACCACACCAGTTACCATAGCCTTATCCAAATTCCCGTAACTTGGCCTTTACTTAAGAACACAATGAACTAAAGCATTGTATTACCTTGTTTTAAAAAGGTACAAATAGAATAGGTGGGTGGGCTTGAAGTAACATCGCTGTTATATTACTAGCTACACCTTGATGTGATGTCCTTCATGTCTACACAACTAATTAATGTGAAGCCTCCGTACAATTCAAGGATAATATTCAAGGAATTGTCAGGATATCTATCGCGTAATTCAGTAGGCCTTGCCTACCAAGTTAATATCCGCCAACCAATGAATAGGAGGTAATTGTAATGTAATACAATAACATCAATGTTTTAAAGGTAACCATGCGGAGGAGTATATTATTGGTTCTTTATAATAAATTTCTAAATAATTGATCATAAATTAGTTAACTGTATTGTTGCACGAGGTATGTAATTGGACAGAATTAATTGTCTGGAAATATTGGAATGTCAGTTTTTTACTATTAAAACATAGATTTATTAGTTTGCTCCTAATTGAATGATAATATCTTGCAATATCTTTGAGATTATTTTTTTTAACTAGTTTTTACAGTCCGATCTGCGGAAGTTTTATTGGATTTTGGTTTGGGCATTGAGAGACAACAGTTGGCATTATAGTCCAATGCGATACAGTACTACACAGCTAGTTGGATGGTTTTCTGTTATCAAAAGTCCAGTCCCTTGGCCCTACGCTGTGTCCTTTACAAGAATCCCGAGGTTGAGCTCTTTAGAAAGCCAAAGCATATATCCTTTTTTGAGCGATTAAAATCTTAGTACACATCTTCTACTGGAACTTTTATTGCTTGTTTTGTCCTGAAGTTTCAACCCATTTTGCCTCGGACACTAGAACTTCTCTGGCTATATAGAGCATCCTGGAAATCTGGACGAAGCGGTCCATGACTAATTTTTTGGGGGGGAACCAATTCTCTTCAGGATGTCCCATTCTTGTCCTGAATTGGTAGGAACCAATGGAACCTATCTGAATGATGATCCTGGTATTCTAGACTGATCACAGATTTGTTCCTGTTCCCCAAAAGCACTGCAGCCAACAGAGGCATATTGTACTATCCCTACAAAAGCCATTCACTAGGATCTTATTATAGATGTTTACTAGAATCGTTATTGACCCAAAACTGTCAGTTAGGACAGTTGTATAAGGGTTGATATCTAATTTTTTTAAACTGTAAGTTTTTGGTAAGAAGATATGGTGTATGGAATCAGGTTACCAAAGTGCTCATACCACAGTCAAGCGGTGTACAACGCAATCAAACACAGGATAAGAGAGACTGTTTCCTCTGCGCAGACGCTCTAATTAGGTAATAATCCTGCAATGGGATCCTTTTTTAATCTATTATCTCACTTCTCCCTTTGAAAAGGCTTTGCCATCAGATTAATCGGGTGCCCTAACTTGGAGGATCCCTTCAGCTCTAGTTTTAAGCAGTCGATGGATTAGACTCTGAACGTATTCGATTCCTGTAGTTGTTTTCCAGTGTTATACTTGCTCGCTCCTTAAGAGGAGCTCGCCCAATGCTCTTGTTTACATCCAGAGATCTCCGTTTTGTTTTGGTTCCCAAATAACACAGACTATTTATGCAACTAGCTCAGCTAAGTAAACATCACTGTTTCCTCTATCTCTGCCATTTTGGAGCTACCTGACTACAATTGACATTGCCTCTAGTTCATTTCAGAGTTCTTGAATTCTTGTAGATGGTCTGAAATTACGTTACGTTGACACGTAGTTACTTGGCTGCAATGTTTTATGCAACTTGCCGGTATCACTCTTGGAAGTTACTGTACTTCCATGATTTCATCATTAAATAAGAGTTACTGCTAAACCCAAGTTTATTTCTGTTCCTATCTCTTCATTTACTAAACCCAAGGAGCTTGGCCCAACCCTCAAATATTTCTTCTTATTTTGTTTTTTACCCCAAATTTTTTACAACAATATTGGATTCATACATTCAAATATTTCTACTCTTTTCTACCATTGGGAGCACTTGATATTCACTTTTTAGATCTATAACTTGGACAATTAGTTTTAGAGCAATTGTGGAGAGGAATGGGATAAACTTCCTTTAAAAATGTCACTACATTGTAATGTATAAACAGCAAAATGAAAATAAGAGTGTAATACATTTTGACGTCATAGTTTGAATAAATTGTACAAATTAGGACTTGGATAAAGTTGTGTGTGTCAGTTCTCACTAGAAATGTGGTTTGGATTTTAAGCACCTGCCAACGAACAAAAAATAATTGACTGAAAGTCACAACACGATCAAGTTTGCAATGCCAGTTTTATCTCGACGGGATAAGACACAGGATATCTTGATCAAAAGCGCTAAATCGGAAATAACAGGAAGTGACAATAAAAAAGAAAGTACGAAGCTACTTTATTTTAAAAAAAAATCTTTCAGTAAAGGATTATAAACAAAATATTCACGCTAAATATTTTGCCTTTTTTAATATTTTTTTTTATAAGTTTTGATACAACTTTGTTGACATGCTTGTCATGTTGGATTTGGCCTCATGCCAGCTGAGCTGTATAAATTCATGAATATGGAGTGAACAGAAAAAAAAATCGAATCAATATCAATCAACAAGTATTGATGATGTAGACAAATTTGATATATCGAATCGAGACCGACAACACTGCTATCTTAATTATGGATCTGGGATTAAATCATCTCTTCAGAATGGGCCACCGCCTTCTATATTACTAAACTTCTAATAATTCAAAAAAGGAAACAGCTAAATCCTTTAGTGAAAAAAAAAAAAAAAAATCATCTAGATGAAGAAGTTTAATCTTCCTGACGGTAATTTAATATCTTGCTAATGGAATTTATCATTTCATATTTTTCGTTAAAATAAAATAAAAAATTAATAACCTCTTAGTTAAGTTATCAATATTAATTTACGTCAGAATTTTTAATTAATTTATTTTTAATAGCAATTTTAATTTTGCATTTTCGCATATTAAACATGGAAATGCAGAATTGTTTAAAAAATGTGACAAAATAATCTTTATATTCGTAAGATTTTTTAATTATTTCTTTTTCCGTGATGGCCCCAATTTTTATTTTTCCTTTTTTTAATTTGCATTTTTTTTTTTTGTATTTATTTATTAATAAAGTAATTTATTTCTACACTTTATGATTTCATTCCGCCTCACCCTCTCTCGCTTTGTGTACACTAAAAGTGAGCAAACTTTTTGAAGGACATTCATTGTTTTTAATGAACATATTCCCACCCATTTTGTTTGCTTGGTACACCCGTGAGCTGAAGCTTTTTTTAGTTAAATATTTTGTTAAACTATGTAAGAGTATACACGTTCACTTTAAGGAATTTTTCTTCAAACTCTTAGCAAATAATTTTGGATTTATTTATTAATTTTACGTTTATTTTTGCAACAATCAGCGCGTTGGCGCTATAAGTAACAGTGATAACCGAGTAATAAATGATAAGGTAACGAGTGGAGAAGTTACCCCAGTGGTAACACTCCAAAACATTAGATTTATAAATTAAACATTAACTCTCTTCACTAGAGAGGAGATCACGAGGCCACTGTCTCTTAAGGTGTCTTGTCCGGATTGTCAGGAAGAGTTCTAGTAGAAAGATTTTTGAGCTAGAGGATTTATATGAGATCGCAGGCTGAAGTGGAGTTACCTGTATCGTGTTTTAGCAACTTCGGTGATAAAAGGAATGTTAAGGTCAGTGTGTATAGTCCAGGTTGAGAGACATAAAATGGAACGTTTACAATAGTTCTAAGTATATACGCCCAGATGGGTTTCAAAATAGAAGTATAGATCAGTCTTTTGTTGTCCAGAGAGAGTTTTGATCTATCGTCTAAGAGTCTTGTAAGTAGTCGATAACGTCTGTTCAGTTCTTGTAATTTTGGATTAAAAGACTATTATTAAAATAAAATATATATTTTTCTCTGTGTATTAATTTGATAATATTTAACCAAAAGTAGGCTCTAAATTTTAACTATTACCTTTAGCAGCAAGGTGTAAGATTATCTATCAATATTTTATTTACTAAAGAATACAGGATTTAAGCTCTAATGTTTTATTGCCTAACATCTATCTATCTAGGACTCCTAGCTTTTTGAAAAGTAATTTATTAATATAAAGTGAACTAAAATTTTATGTAAGTTCTTGTGTTTAAGCCAAGGCATAACTGAAAAACGGAAAAATCTCAGATTTTCAAATTTTTAATTTTCCAAAACGGTACTAACAAGGGCCCTAGCAATAAGCGCTCTGATAAATCGGCTGTGGCCAGTTTAATTAATCGGTTTTTCCCCCTTTTTTTTTTGCCGAAAATGGGCTACAAAGATTTTTTTGTTGTAACTTTTTTATGCTCATATAGAACAAAAACTTTTATTTTGAACACCTTGGAAAATGTTTTTTAAAAAATGAACGCAAACTAGAATGTAAAAATGCGTCACTTTACTCGGCTATTAAATATCTAAACAACTTCTAACCTAGAGTCAGGGATCAAGAAGTCGAACTACTACCCAGCAATACATCTCAGTTTGGCAGGTTCGCTCAGTATAACTCTTAGCTGTTAAGGGGCTTAATGTGTCCGTGTGTTGTTCAATTATTAATAAGAAAATTATGAAGTTCCTAAAGTTACGAGGGTCGTTTGAAAAGTCCGTGCAAAAATAAAAACTACTTAATTTTTTGGGGTAAACCTTTTTTATTTTTCAACATAGTCTCCTTTTAGGCTTATACACTTCGTCCAACGCTGCTCTAGTTTGTTGATCCCTTCCGAATAATAGGATTTGTCCAAGTCTGAAAAATAGCTATTCGTTTCTGCAATCACCTCCTCGTTTGAATAAAATCTTTTTCCCGCCAGCCATTTCTTCATATTGGGCAACAAATAGTAGTCCAAGGGAGCCAAGTCTGGAGAATAGGGGGGATGTGAAACGAGTTGGAACCCTATTTCCATTAATTTTGCGACCACAACTGCTGAGGTGTGAGCTGGTGCGTTGTCGTGATGGAAAAGGACTTTTTTGTGGGCCAATCGTGGGCGTTTTTCTTGCAGCTCGGTTTTCAAACGGTCCAATAACGATGAATAATATGCACCTGTAATAGTTTTACCCTTTTCCAGATAGTCGATGAGGATTATTCCTTGCGAATCTCAAAAGACAGTCGCCATAATCTTTCCGGCCGAAGGAACGGTTTTCCCCTTTTTTGGCGCAGATTCCCCCTTGGTAACCCATTGTTTAGATTGTTCTTTGGTCTCAGGAGTGTAGTGATGTATCCATGTTTCATCCACAGTGACGAAACGACGCTTAAAGTCCTGCGGATTCTTCTGGAACAGCTGCAAACCGTCCTTGCAACACTTCACGATTTCGTTTTTGGTGAAGCGTGAGCAATCGCGGCACCCATCTTGCGGATAGCATTGTCATGTCCAAATGTTGATGCAAAATATTATGTACCCGTTCATTCGAGATGCCCACAGCACTAGCAATCTCACGCACCTTCACTCTTCTATCATCCATCACCATATCATGGATTTTATCAATGATTTCTGGAGTAGTAACCTCAACAGGGCGACCAGAACGTTCAGCGTCACTTGTGCCCATATGGCCACTCCGAAAATTTTGAAACCACTTATAAACTGTTCTAATCGAAGGTGCAGAGTCACCATAATGTTTATCAAGCGTCTCTTTAGTCTCCTGAGGCGTTTTGCCTTTCATAAAGTAGTGTTTAATCAACACACGAAATTCTTTTTCGTCCATTTTTTGAAAATCACTCGACTTCCTCGATTCAAACGAATGCCAAACACAAAGAAATAGACCGATCTGGCTGAAACTTGGTGTGTGTTCTTCCAAGAGATGCTACTAACTAAAAATAACCTCGATACGCGCAAGTGGTGCTATCTCTCTGACTTTGCACGGACTTTTCAAACGACCCTCGTACCTTCATTTCCCACCATTTTTTTTGTTTCTACATTTTTCTGATTGGTTCAAAAAAATTAATATTTTTATCACATCAGGTTCTCTTGACGGCAGTGAAGTTCCAAAAATTAATTGATGGATTTCTAATTAAATTTGTTATCATTCTTTTAGCATAAAGACTCTATTAGAATATGATTTGTTTTTAAATATTATAAATAAATCTGAGCAACCAATTAGCGGCTAGCATTATCGAGTGAACATTCTGCTAAGTATTAAATACAAATTAAGTTGTATATCTTTCACTCACACACATTAACTGACATACAAATACATAATTCTTCACTCAACTTAATGCACACAACCTTGATCAAATTAATCATTAATTAATATTAGCAAAGACCTTGAGATATCGACCTTGTAATTTTTAAATTTTTTTTTTATTTCTACATTATTCTTTTAATTAATATATAAATTAGATTAGTTTCGCAAGCTAGTCACTTTCAATATGAATATAATGAAAAAATTCATGTGAAAATATGTAAACATACGAAATTTATTTGAATAAGATGTAAACAAGAACAAGGAGGTTGTGCAAAGCATGTGAGGCGCCACGATAGCCGAGCGGGTTAAGAGACGAGACCTGCAAAGTTAAGATGTATTTTGGTTTAGTGGGTTCGATTCCCCTGGTCTAGGCTTTAGATTTTATTTAATGGTTAAATGAGAAACAGTAAAGTACGTTTGCTAGTTGCCTCCGTCCACGACACCTAGTAAATGGTAGGTGGACGTTAAGCCCCGCCTGAAAAGAATAGGTGATTACTTTTACTTACTTACTATAAAGCATGTGACTGAAATGAATACGCGGAGGGATTCACTCCATTTAAGAGTAATAAACATTTCAAGTATGTACATTCATAAAGGCACCACGATAGTCGAGCGGTTAAGAGACTACTAGACGAAAAGCTAATACGTATTGTTGGTTTAGTGCAGGGGTCGGCAACCCGCGGCTCGCGAGCCGCATGCGGCACTTTTACCCAAATTGTGTGGCTCTTCATCCTGTTTAAAATATATTGTATATTTTAATTTTATTGTAACGAATGAAAATTCCATTTCTCATAGTTTTTTTCAAAAATAATTTTAAATGTGATAGGTTCGAAATTGAATGGAAACAATATCAAAATAAAGTACTTGATTTATATTGTAAGACTGTTTATTTGTTTATTTACTTTGCAATATGTGAAAATAAATATATAAAACATTTAAATGTTACTGAATATCATAAAATAATAAATTGCGAATACAAATGATCTACAGTTTTGTACACTATCATCCTTGCAGCTCTTGGTAAGATTTATTAAAATTATTTAAGGAAATATGGCCCTCTACTTAAAATAGGTTGCCGACCACTGGGCTAGTGGGTTCGATTTCCGTGTCCTAGGCCTTAGATTTTATTTAATGGTTAATATAAGAAATTTAGAGTAAAGTACGTTTATTAGTCGCTCGCTACTAGATATAAAATATCTGAAATTGGCTGGCCAACCGCTGAAATATAAACTTAATTCACTAGAATTATTTAGAGAATACTTTGGTGTTGTAAGTTGTAATGAATCTTATTATAAGTAGAAATAATGTACCAAAAGTTTAAATATAAGTAGACAAGCATTTTTTAATGTGCAATTAAAAACGCTTAATGTTACTAAAACTTTAGAAATAAGTAATACATTAGCAAAAGAAAGAGAAAAAAAGGCACAGTTTTAATGTTTAATGGGCACGATAAGTGTGGAAATTGTTGAAGAAGAGAAAAAAAAAACTAAATAAATAAAATGTAAAGGTATTAAAGTAGATAATGTATTTAGGCCTGGTTGGTCGGTGAAGGGCCTCCGACAGTTTTTAGAGTAATTCAAGTTCCCACGGGAGTATCTCGGCCCCAGAACTCAACCTCACCACCACTACAGGAACACTAGTCCCAGTGAAAGTAAGTCTACAATACCGACACCAGCATAAATATATATATATATGTATGTGTATATATTGGTGTATATGTAGTGCTCAGCTATAATGCTGGAACTAGTCTTCTAGTACTAATACTCAAACACAACCCATCTGTAAATGACAACAACTACATGAACAAACTGCCACCTATTCTAATCTCTCTTACACAATTTTATATATATATACATATATATACTAATCTCATTCAAACAACTTATTGTTAGTTATCTATCCATGTATTATACTTACAGTAACTATAGCAACTAAATTTACTACTAAACGTTCCCTTTTTCTAACTATATTGTTATAAATAGTACTATCGTTATTTGTATTAAATTGAGTAGATATTTTCTAACTGATATCAATTTGTTTTCGTTCTATAAGCAATTCTATCTCACTTTTTATCTTTTAACATTTTCTCTTTGTTTGTGAAAAAAACAAAAGATTTGAACATTTCAAAGATTTTCTATTGCCGAAAATAAATTTTACACATTTCATTTGTTTTTAATTTTAGAAAAATCTAATTTTAATCATAAATTTGTTTGTTTACCCCAGCTTGGATGTTATCGTTTAGTGGGCTAAGTTGTAAATGTATAAAAATGCCGTTTTTGCCCATTTTCGGCAATGTATTGCTCAAAATCTAATTAATCTATGTTGTCTCTACCTTTTAATCCGCTCCTTGTTCAGGTTAATATGGTGGTATTGTTATCTCGACTTACAGTAATTTGATTAAGGGGTTATAGGCAGTCAGAGGCGCCAAAAAAGTCATTTTTTCAATTTTTTTGGGGGGAAAAACGTGTTTACTTTTTTATTCGGGAACTTTTGCGTCATATCAGTCCATGTTTAAAGAACTTATTGTAATTTTTTCGTTACAAATTAATAATAATTGTACTAATGGCGAATATTTTAATGCAACACGCCAAAAAAATGCAACCCTCTCGTGGACATGATATCTTGAGATTGGATCATCTGAAATCAAAATTTCGAAAAGATATCGTTAGTAGATGACTTTATCTCGTACTTGACCGAAGGATTTAGAAAAAAATTGAATTTTTAATTTTTGGGACAACTTTAAAGTTTGATTCACGATTTTCACTAAAAAAATTGACCATTTTATGTTTGTAAAACAAGTTGTCTACATTGAAAAAAAAAATCCTTCGTCCAAGTACGATTTTAATATGTGTAAAAGAAATACGTAAAATTTCAAAAAGATCGGTGCAGTAGATTTTGAGATATCGTGTCCACCGACTTTGAAAACGTAGTTTTGAGAAAAACGCGTTTAAAGTTTTCTGCGGTTAAAGGTTTGCGAATAAAACTAGGATAATCTTTTTTTCAACTTACACAGAGTCATCGATTCCAGGCCCATAAAATAAGTCCTCCATGTCTTCCAAAATGTCCAAGTTTTCCGATTTCTGCTGTCTGCGTAGGATTCTTGCCTCCCGCGTAGCAAGTTGCGCTCTGTGCTCAGCGATGGTAATTCGAACGGTCGGGGCTTGTAAACACTTTCACTCTTACAATTTTGCTCGGATCGACTTGAAATGTTAGGACAACATTCCTGAGATACTTTAATATAAAAAAATAAAAAAAAAATCGATTTTTTCAAATTTCTGACTGCCAATAACCCCTTAAAGGCATTAATTTGTTACATATATACCTATATCAGCGGTTTTATAGTCATGGAATATATTTAGCGTTAACCACTAATATGCACTAATTGCCACTAATACGCAGCGATAAACATATACATATATTAGAGTTTTTAACTCTTTTTTCCAAGTTAAACATCCTAGAAATGTTGGAGAAGTGCCAAACAAGCGGATGGAACAGTTCTGCTACACAAAACACTAAATTAACCGTCAACTTGGCTATTTAAATTTTTCAATTATTTTTCTTTGAGATACAAACTTTACCAGTAAATGAACGCAATGTAAAATTCTTGTTACTAAACATCTGTAATAGAAAACCATACCTCATTCGCTTGGGTTTTATTTTACCCTCACTTATTCCACTATTTGTCTGTTCGCTATTCCAAAGGTTTTGTAGTTCAAGGATTTGTACCGCAAGGCTAAGACAGATAATAGCCTATAAAACCATTATCAGACCCATCGTCACATATACCAGCGAAACGTGGGAGCTGCTTAGCAAAAATGAAAATGAAAAGATCCTCGGGATTTGAGAAAGAAAAATATTCAGAAAGAAATTTAGCCCTAAGTGCCCATGAATGGCGACTGGAAAATGAGAAAGAATTAAGAACTGATTGAATTGTTTGGTCGCCCAAATAAAGAACTGTGAGAGGGAGATTGAGATGGTTGGGACACGAGGAGAGGATGCCTGCTGGAAGGGTACCCCGAAAACGGTTAAATGAAAAAACCCAGGAGGAAGAAGAATTCTAGGGTACCTTCGACTTAGATGGCTGGATGTCGTAGAGTGAGAAGATGGAGCACCTTAAGACCGCAGACCGAAGAAAAACTTGTTGAGGAGATCCAGGTCCTAGTGGTGTTCGATTCCCAGTCCAGGCCTTGGATTTTATTTAATAGTTAATATGAGTTTACAGTAAAGTACATATGTTAGGCAGTTATAGGCTAGACCCGCTATGCTAAGATGTATTGTCGGTTTAGTAGGTTCGATTCCCCTGGTCTGGGCTTTATATTTTATCTAACAGTTAATATGAGAACTTTATAGTAAAGTGTGCTATCCGCCTCCTTCCACGACACCTAATTCAGTAGACGTAAAGCCCGCTGAAAAAATAGGCCTTACTTTACTTTTATTTTATTAACAAATTATTTTATGCGTAATTTAACAAAAAAAAATCTCAGATAATTCAAATTTACTATTTCGAAAGATGCCACTATTTAGACAAATTTAGCGAACCCGAAGTATCAGTTTTCTAACCGCTATTTCGTTTATTTCTTTTTAAATAGAATTTTCTCAAAGATGGCTTCAACAATGTTCTTGAACCCTTAGTATGATTGCTAATTACCCATAAGTAGATATGTAAACTTTAATTAGAAAACTTCATCCAGAAAAATGATGCAATGAAGTGCAAAATGCAGTCTCATCACCTGAGTAATATTAATCGGATTTAAAATTTAAAATATACATGTGTGTAAGTCAAATTTCAAGTATTATGTTTAAGAAAATGGTTTAACGGAAGAACCATTTTACGGAATAATTTTGGTCGGTTTCTAACTCAATCAATGCCCAATTGATCACCGTAAATTGCTGTAAAAGCTAAGGACCACCAAAATATTTAGTATAAATTCTGTCATTTATTTTTTTTAAAAATGAAAAATGTACGTAAATACCTAGATATTAAAAGAATATATATTTTTTTTAGAAAACATATGTTCTAAGATAAATATACAGTAGAAATAAGCATAATTAATAAACACTAATACATGTAATGTATATGGAAGATTATAGGATACAGTTGAATGTACATATGTCTGTGTATTGGAGAAATGACTTTTATTAATGAGTTTATCATTTATGTAAATCGTGTCTACAAGCATTTCTCGCAATAACATCAGTAATCATTTTTCTGATTCTCCTCTGGTGCATTAAATCGCCGAAATTCGGATATCTTTCTCTCTCTCTAATTGATGCCTTTAATCGAGCAAATTGATTCTCTTGTCCCAAAATGGTTGGCCTTAATTTGGGTACGTTTAGTTTAATTCCTTTCGCATTCAGTTTATTAGGAATTTTTTTTTATCTTTTTCTTTTTTTTCTAAAATCCCCAAATTACTCTTGATTATTAATATTTACACATTTCTTATCTTTATTATATCGTTTTACATTATGTTTATTTTATTATCTTGTCTTGTTTTTTGCATGTTGAAAAATTGGCGAATGAGGTTTTTTTTGGTCTGTTTCTTTTAATTTTTAACGTTTCGATTTTTAAAGAAATACGGTTTTAATTTGGAACTTATCTTTTTAATTCCTCATTCTACCGACTACTAAGAGGAAGTACTGCAAGAATAACTAATTTCTGTAATTAAATTCTTACCGGAAGTGCTTGTCCTGAAGGCAAAAAACACATTGGTATTTATGTTCAAACAGAATATCTCACAAACTAAAAGCCACTGTAAGCTCAAACGTGATGTACCGATTTGATATTGCTGCAGCTTCTAATAAATATTAAGGTTTTTATACAGGGTGAACCAGTAAGTATTGTCCATAGGCCTACTGTGTGTAGTACATCTACTCGTAAAGTGGAGTTCAATGGCGTATTGGCCAACTTCATATTTTCCACTGTTCTTGAGTGACGTCACTTTAATGTTTTTTTCTAAAATCATTACTTTTTTTCCAATAAAAATGTTATTACTCAGAAAGTTTTAGTCCGAATTCGATTCTGATGACACGGTTAGAAAAACAGATAAATTTTCTAATAATTGATACCATTTCGAAGCATAAGTTATTCTCCAAACAGCCTCAATCTTCCTCCGAATGCTGGAAAAATAAAAGTAATCGAAATTTTTAAGAAAACTCATTAGGCCCTTACGTGATCATTATCAGACCTAGGTGCTGGCACTTTTTAGTAAAAAAGCCCTTGTTTAATGGGCTTTCAAAAACGGTACATCATTTTCCAGGATTCCTTTTATTTTCGTACGAGAAAATACGTTTGTTTTGCAAGAAAACATGTTCAGGAGCACTCAACAGAGTTAGTTATCAAGTTGTTTAATTCATTGAAAACTCTTTAAGATGGACCAACAGTCAATTTTAAAGTAGACTGTCTTCAAATAAGGAAGTCAAAGGTTACAAAGTGGTTACAGATTGAGGCTGTTTGGAGAATAACTTATGCTTCGAAATGGTATCAATTATTAGAAAATTTATCTGTCTTTCTAACCGTGTCATCAGAATCGAATTCGGACTAAAACTTTCTGAGTAATAACATTTTTATTGGAAAAAAGTAATGATTTTAGAAAAAGAAAATTGAAAGTGACGTCACTCAAGATCAGTGGAAAATATGAAGTTAGCCAATACGTCATTGAACTCCACTTTAGATGTACTACACACAGTAGGCCTATGGACAATACTTACTGGTTCACCCTGTGTAATAATATTAATAGCCATAAAAACTAAGTGCTCTTAGCGAACTAAGTATTCGATTCTTTTGCCTTCCAACAAAATGTTATATTTGTTGATATGTCAGATAATTTAGTCAAACAAAAAAGAAAAGAAATTTATATTTGTAAGGTAAAACATTGGCGAGCCTTATTTTCCAATTATCAGCTCAGTGTCAAATTTCGCACCTATTGAAATCCGGAATCAATGTGTTCACATCCATATTATATAAATACTTTCATTCTATCCAATTACTAAGTCTAATGTGATTAACGAGCAGACTAATTTTACCTTATGATCGTTATCATTTTAACATATATATAACACGATTATATATATCTACAACATTCACACAAACACACATATACTCGTATATCAAACAAAACAAATGTGGGAACAAGATGAAATTTAAAAATTAATATCAGTCCAAGGTTATTACAAAACACATAAAATTTGAACAGATATCGTAAAAACGACGACAATAGTATATAAAGGAAAAAAATGCGGATAATTATGCAATGTTAAAGAATAACTTTTTTTTAAAATTATTATACGGGAAATGTCCCGTAAAAGAAGAATTGTAAATAGTTGTATGCAAATTGGGAGCAAAAGAAAAAATAAGAAATTTAAATAATAAGTACCAATATTTTAGGCTAAAGATGTACGCGTGTTGTTTGATAATTAGATCTGCTGGTCTCACACAGAGTGGAGCAAATTTAAATATAAATTCTTTCCTTATTTTAATAATAATATTTATAACAGTATGAAGGTTAAGAAACTTAAGTTTTAAGAAGTACCTTTTTCTACTAGAGTTTGCGTTGTCTTCTGTCTCAGCAACTCTCTGAAAATTAAATAAAAAAATTAATTAAAATTAATATTTGAATAATGAAATGTTGTAAAATTTTAGTCAAATAAAGTATGAAAATATTTAGACCAAGGATCTACAGGGATATAGACCTAGAATCTACAGGGAAATAAACTAGGATCTTTGGGGATATAGTAATTAAGGCTAGCGGTTAGATGCGAGGCCCGCTAACCTAAGATGCATTGTGGTACTGGTACTCGAATTCCTTCGACTTTATCCAATATGCAATATGAGAAATTTACACTTTATGAGAAAGTGACAGGACGTTCTTGTTTAATTTAACATGGAGCTTCTAGGCATTGCAACAGTGTACAAAAAGGCTAGTCAGAATTCAAGGGTAGTACATCGCTTTGTTATAGTTCTTTTAGCAATAGAAGTTGAACCTTTCTGTTAGGTCAGCTCAAATACTAAAACCAACTTTGGTCCGTGGACGGAGACGAATAGCAAACTCAAAACTCTTACGTATCCAGAAATGGGCAAAAATTTAATCAATTAAAGTCAAATTGAATGCAACCATAATACACATTACATATACATGTACACATTACGTACATGTAGGAATATTACATTTATAGCAATAGTTTTTTCCAATCAACTTTATTTATTTAGGAATTAATAAGGGTATTCTAAACTTCCATTTTGGGTATTTAAAGGTTTTACTACCTCTGAGTATTTGATTATTAAACTTCTAACTAAACTTCCAAGAAGAATGGAAGTGCAGTTTTAAGGAAAGGCTTTTTCTGTAATTAACTATGAATTTGGCAAAAGCGTTCATTTGAAGCTGATCTAATGGCGTACTTAAGCCTAAATGTCAGTTTGGCTTGTAATTTTTTCTCAATTAATAGTTTGGTTCAGAAGGAATGTGTCGCATTCTATCAACATTATTATTAATTTGATCTCTTTTTTCTTTTTATTACCAAATTTTAAGTTACAAGATAATTCAATTATATTCGTAAGAAAAAGTCATGTGAGTGTCCATACGAGGTTTTTTCATGAGAAAGTAAAGTGAAACTGACGAATATTGGCGAAAACGTTTTTAACTTATGAAAAAATTTCTTGAAAATTGAGAATGAAATTTTTTTTCGAATAATTTGTTAGCATTATTTCTCAATATCTGCGTAAGATTAATATTATTTCTAAAATAACTGAAAAAAGTTAATAAAATGTGAGAAAATAATCAAGGATTTAGAAAAATAAGTTAAATGTATTGAAGCACCATTGTTAATACCAGCTTTGAATGGACGGGGCGTGACTACACTAGAGGTGGGCGTGATTACAGTAGAGGTGGGCATGACCCGCCCACCGCCTGCAACCTTACTACACTGTGATTGGCCAATACTTTAAACTCAATAATTTCAATGAAATAATTAATTTAAATTTTTTTTTCCAACATTTCTCCCATAGGTATTTGATAAACTTTTAAATTAAGCAAGAAAAAACATTTCCTAATAATAATACGATAAATAATATTTCTTTTGGAATAATACCTCATGTTTTACACAATTATCGTTAACAGTCACAAAAAAGTTGAGAATTTGTATTGTTTAATCGTGAAATAGATAATAGAGAAATAGGCTAGTTAGCCGCCATTAAATAGGCTGTAAGCTTACTTTACACTCCATCCGGTGGAGAACTCTTGTGGCAATTTCTGTAAACATAAATGCAGTTTCTACAATTACATTGACGAATCACTATACTTATATAGGATTATAGGATTATCTTATACGGGTCCTTAACCATGTTGACGACTCACCAGACTTAACGTAGCACTATCTTACACTCTTATTTAACCATGTTGTTGACTCACCAGACTTAACGTAGCACTATCTTACACTCTTATTTAACCATGTTGACGACTCACCAGACTTAATGTACCACACAATCTTACACTCTTATTTAACCATGTTGACGACACACTATACTTATACAGGATTATCTTACACGGGTCTTTAACCATGTTGACGACTCACCAGACTTAACGTAGCACTATCTTGCACCCTTATTTAACCATGTTGTTGACTCACCAGATTTATGTAGCACTATCTTACACTCTTATTTAACCATGTTGACGACTCACTAGACTCAAATAGTACTATCTTACACTCTTATTTAACCATGTTGTTGACTCACCAGACTTATGTAGCACTATCTTACACCATGTTGACGACTCACTAGAATCAGATAGTTCTATCTTACACTCTTATTTAACCATATTAACGACTCACTAGAATTATATAAGACCAACGTACACTCACATTTAACATTGTTAGCGACTCACTAGGCACATAAAGGGCCATCTTACTCTCACATTTAACCAAGTTGGTGACTCACTACACTTATTTATATATACTCAAATTTAACTTATTTTTATCGCGTTACTTGTAACCTAGTTATGAATTGACGATCAACCCTTATACAACTGTCCTACCGGACAGTTTTAATGTGTCTATTTTTTAGTCAATTTATCAACTACACATCTCGCTATTTATTATGTACATAACTTATTTTTTATATTTGCCTAATAAATATTCTCTAAACACAAACACTATATATATGTTTGTGCGTTCATAAATATATATTTATGTATTTTTGTAAGTGATATACTTTACATATTCATATACTTTTTTTTGTATAAACAGTTAAAGACCCGAGATGAACAAATAATATTCAAAGCAATTCTTTAAAAGAAAATATAGCTCATGAGAAGTTCTAAAAAATACATAAGAAAAGAAAAACAGGAAAATTGGTTTATGTTAATAACAAAAATAAGAAAACAACATTCAAAGAAAACCACTCGAAAAATACGTAAAATATGTAAATTTAGAAAAGGTTTTTGAGTAATATAACGGATTTTATCTTTCATATATATGAGCATGTTTATTGTGTACTAAACCGGACATTCATCAGTTTGTTGTTGGTAATCAATAAATCTTGCATTGTCTATTTAATTGTCTGAAGATGAAGAACTAGAAGAAGTGTTTATTTACCACAATTTTTTTCTTGTTTCTTGAATCATGAATTATTATTGTAACAATTTGCTTGACAATAAGATTTACTTTTCAGTAAAAATGAATAATGTACCAGGACTCCTCATAACTTAGGAGGTCAACTTCTTCTGAGATTCAGTATTCGTCACAGTTACTCCCTTTTTATAACACTTTGGTTTGAGCTCTTTGGCTTCTACTTGTGTTGTGCAAAAGTATAAAGTGTTGTGTTTGGGTTCCCGAGAGGACGCCAACATCTCAGTAGAAGCTTCATCAACCCACCCCCTTACATGAGGTCAGAATCTGGAAACATTAAGACATTTAGCCAGCCGCAAAACGATGAAATAATTGTTCGTAGCACTGATCACTATGTACTCCAAGAAACCTGTATTTTATTAACTACAGCTCTGGAATGCCATAAATTTTGCAATATTTTACACAAGATAAAATGAAATATGTCTCACGGCTTATCTACTTGTTTATATATAAATATATGTCAACAGGGACAACAGTGCATACATACTTAATAATAATGATAAAAAGGTTTGAATCATGCACATGCAGTTAATGTCGCAAAGATGATGTGGTATAAAAAAAAGGGAAAAAAAAGCGAAGGAGTGATGCAGTAAAGGACGGATGATTATATTGAGAAGAAGGCCATCAGAGGAGGAAGGGAGGGAGGGTATCTTGAAGAAGTGGCTGGCGCGGATGTACGGTTATGGCTAGGGATGGGCTAGGGATTGCATAATGGGAGTAGCGTCTTCTAACTGACGCAACACACTGTTTGTTGCCTTTCACGCGCATGCTCGTTCTCATTCTCTGCCGCTTCCATCTCTAGAAAATCCTCTTCGAGTAGCAACATTCTAATCGACCATCATCCACATGCATAAACCTACACACTTTCACGCACGCACCAAGAAAGACACGTTCATGATTTCACAATTATTATATGCATATATACATATATGTATATTTAAATTTATATTCAATGATAATTACTTATCAAAAAATAATTTTACGAAAACATAAAGTAGAACACTTTATTTATTTATTTATGTTTAAGATAACCTTGATAACTTTATTTTCCTTTATATTTCTTAAATAGTTTTATTTAATTTATACTAAAAACAATATATATTCTTATCAATATTGTAATGGGTTAAAACGCATGAAGTACCTTTAAAGCTTCACTGATTAGTACATTTCAAAGTAGTAAATGTATATATAAAAAGTTCCACTCCCTCTACTTAGAAAATAACTACACGCATATTCAACCATGCTTACGACTCACTAGACTTATACATGACTATCTTACACTCATATTCAACCATGTTGACGACTCACTAGACTTACATAGGGATATCTTACACTCATACTTAACCATGCTGACGACTCACTTATTTATACTTATGCTTATATAGGACTATCTTACATTCAGATGAGTCAAGAATGATTCTAGTTACCTACAAAAATGAAGGAGAACTCGCCCGAATCCTCAGGTTTAAAAGATAAATATGAAAATATTCCTTTAAGTCGAAATTTCTGGATAGACCATCATTTATTTTTATAGATATTATAGATAAAAGCTTCATCTTTATGTCTAAAAAGTATGATTAGGTGATGCAGCTGGAAGTTCGTTCCAACTTTCCTTTCGATAAGCTAGGGATTCAAATAATTTTACTATGAAATCTGAAAACTTTATAAATTTTAGGCCCCTAACCATTACTGGAATGTTCCAGGTGGTTGGAAGAAATTTGTACTAGACTAGCAATGTTCTACTCGTTGTCGAATAGATTAGGTGACAAGGAAAATACGGTGATCTTGGTTTGGTCTAATTAAGAATCTGTTTCTTTTTTCTTTTTTTAATTGGTCTCAAACCAGCCGTTGGTTGTGCCTATGGACAGATATCAGCCTGGCTTCCAGGAATGGACATGAGTTCTTTATACGAGTAGATGGGCTTGGTGGGTTATCGGCACAAATTTACAACTATATTGGGCGTTCCAATGCGAGACTGGTATAACTTATTTTTTATAAAAAGATTTTAGACATAGATCAGTACAATTGAAAACTGCTACTTTTACTACAAAGTACTGACACAAATCATACTGCAAATCGTGCTACTGAATTGTACTGTTCGCTTTGTACTCGAACTGTGGAGTCCCAGTCAAGCATTTCAACGTATACCGTCACCTAAAACTCTAGAGGCAAAAAATACTATCCAGTATAACCAATACTGCACCATATTACGGTTCTGATGGAACCAATCAATTCGATCTAAAAGAATCTTTAATTAAAAATTGAATTCAGGCTCTTCACAGAAAAAAATTTACTTTCCTCTTTCAGCTGCATCCCACCCCTCTCCCTGAACCGCTCATCTTCAACTTCTTACAGACAAACAAAGAACCAAAAAGAGACAAATTTGACCAGGCGATTCACTCGCCACTGAAAGTCAGAAATTGTCTCACAAAAAAAAAAAATTAATAATAAACCCCCAATTTATCACTACAATTCCAAAATGTTAATATCTAGGTTATAACCGCCGGATAAGTTTCTACTACAGAAAGAAAAAAGGTAACAATAATAGTCCACTAATTACCGAAGCAGTCAATGAATTTTATAAACCACAACTATGTCAGTTTTTTGGTCAACTTATTATATGGTAATGACTGAATTAAAACACTTGATATCGTTTTATAAAAAAAAAAAATGAATAGCTAATAGGAAAGGTTATAAAGTAGGGAGAGAGGTTATAGGTAATTTTCTCACATATTTAATGAACAATAAGCCCCCACCGCTCAGCTGACATCCCCTTAGTTATGTAATTAGGGCATAATACACCTCTGAAAGATGCAACACATCATATCGATGTATACACGTCTTGTTTTTGTTTCGTTTTGATACTCAGAATCGATTGCTTAATAACATTATAATCGGATCAATGATTTTTATTTATAAATCTGTCTTTCGTCATCTTTGGTATAATAAATTACCATAAAGGTAATTAAAAAAATCCATTAGAAAGAGACAAATAAAATGACGATTATTATTCATTTTCATTTTTATAAAATAAGTATATCGATAGTGAAGTTTTAATCCTAAACAATTATTGCTTAATTGAGGATTTCTTAATTTAATACTTGAGTCAAATGAAGGTATTATCTCAGTTTCATTACCAATCCTTGTCGTTACTTATTAATTTAATAATTTCCCCTATTAAGGGTAAGAGCAGAACGTCGCTTTAATGTTACGTAGGAGAGCCCTAACCCTTTCATCCTGCCAAATTTTATCAAAATCGGGTTAAGATTTATAGAGTTATTAGTAATAATAATAATTTTGGAAGGGGCCTCACATATAAGGGGCTAACTTCTCCCCCATTTAATGTACAGCGTCGAGACCCCCAAAAGGCACATCTACATAAAATTCCGAATCGAATGACACCTCATTCATGAAAATCGGTTGGTGCGTTTAGGCGTTACGTTGTTTACAAAAAAGATAACAACAACAAGAAGAAGAACAACAACAAGAACAAGAACATTTTCTGAAAATGCCGTTTTTGCTCATTTTCGGCAACCTTTTTCTCAAAATCTACTTGATATGAGTTGTTGCAAAAAATTACAGTTATAAAGAAGGATCTGCCCTACATTTTAAAGAAAATTTGGGAATTTTATCTCTTATACAAAAAGAGAAAAAAAATTATCAAAGTTGGGTGTTTTTCAACGTTACGCTTTTTCGTGCACTTTTTGACGATCAACCCTTATAAAAATGTCCTACCGGACAGTTTTAATTAATTTTTAAATGCTTCCAACGCGTGTTGGAGTCCCATGGATGTGAAAATGTGTTTTCATTTAATTGTGTGGCGCTTTATGTTGTGCTTAGTACCTATTGTGGTCAGTAAAACAATAAAATTACAAAACTTCATAAAGTTCCAGTTTAATATAAATCGTTTAACTGTCATCAGGAGATGAAAAAACAATAAAAGATTTTGGTCATGATCGTTGAACGGTGTATCGCCTTTTCTTGTATCGAGTAACCCAATCGATTGCGACTAGTTTCAAAAAATATGAATGAAAATATATTTTCAATGTGGAAATCTACGGCAAATTTATTTTTAGTAATATTCAAATGTTGAGAGCTGTCAGAATTAATAAGGAATATTTCAATCTGCTCCAAAAGGCCGAACTCAAAAGACTAGGAGTATTTTTGGCCCCCATTTCTTCCAGGAAAAGAAAAAAATACTTCAAAGACAAATTTACAAACGAATATTTTGAATAACATCACTGGTGTTGACAGGCCGAAAAAAATGAAATCATATTTAGTAAGTAGACAGACACTATTTGTGCGGACACAAGATGATCTAGAACATATGTCTATTTCCAATTATGGCTACATATAGCTTGACTAAGTTGTATTTTGGGATTAGTATAACTAGATTAAAGCAGCTACCAAAATGGTCTTAAGTTTATTGATTAAAATTTACGAAGCATCTTTTGATGAAGGACCCAGTTACGTAACGCATCCCCTTTGGAGAAGTTTTATTATATTTAATAATTAATTTTTTTTTAAATCTTTTTCCAATTTAAGGCAACATCTGAGATCATTAACGCCTAGAGCTTTTTTCAGTGCACTGTCTGTCTCCGGACTGTGCTCTCTCGTTACATATAATCACCGGAGCCGTAGGAAGCGCCTAGGAAGAGTAATCTAAGGGCCAGGAGCCTGGATCTCCCTGAGCTAATCCCTTCCCTGTTAATTGTATTATTGATTAATGTTAATTATAATAATTAATCTAATTGTTCCCCCCCCAAACCTTCCAAATTTTCATTACACCGAATTAATCGGTATATTGTGTAATTTATGCAGCATCCATTATTATTCAAAACGTCACTTAAAAATTCAAAAAATAAGCATCTAACTAATAATAAACGTATATCTCTTTTGATCAATTTAAACTGAATAGAGAGCAACAATATAAATAATTAAAAGGCTTATTAAAAAACACTTTTTGATCCTTAAAATAAGTTTGTTTTTAAGCTGTGTTTAAATTGCGGCTTCTCTAGGGATAAAAACTTATAAAACGGCAAGTGAAACGTGCAGTACCATCACGATCGCCAGGTATATAACTAAATAACAAGATCTGTACAGACTTTTTTTCCCATCTCCATTTCTATCATAAGAGTATTTACCTATCATTGTGTCTTATGACCTCTTTCGAAGTTGCATTACTCATCTTATTGTCATAAAACTGCATTTAACATTAGATTATTATTATTATTATTATGTGATACATTGAACAATTTATTCTGTCTTGTTGGTATGCAGTTGCAGTGTTGTATCATTTTACCTACTTTTTTGATACTTAATGAGATTAAAAATTTGTAATAACATTCGTACAATGATGACATAGACTCTACAGATTTTAAATAGTTTTCTGGGATAGTGGTTTCCAGCGGGATTCTCAGGAAGTTACCACATCCTTTTTTGCTCTTAAGAACTGTTCTGACGCTGAGAGAGTACGAGGTGTGGGTATTAAATAACGAGACTGATGCTGCTACAGAAGAGCTGTGCACGCGCCAAATCCTAATGACCGACAGCTGTGCAGCTTAAAGCCTTCTCTTTCGATTGCAGCGTCTCACGTGTTTGTACAGAAATCTGTCTGATCGAAATCGTCGTTTGTGTAAGGGGTGTTAGTTTCGTTTTGCCGAAAACATGATACTACACATTTAGTAGAGCAACGAATTGACGTGAAATTTCGCTTGATACTTGGTAAAACCGCTACTGAAACTTATCTTTTATTAAAAGAAGTTTATGGCGATGAATTTTAATAACGTGCGCGAGTTTTTGAGTGGTTCAAGCGTTTCCAAGATGGCCGAGAAGACGTCGGAGATGATGACCGCCCGGGTCGCCCTTCCACATCCAAAACGGATGAAAATATCGATTATAATTAATCAACATTACTACCGTGAGGTGCTTGCTTAACTCAGTGAAAGAGTAAAGAAAACGGCCCGATTTGTGGAAGAACAAGTCATGGGTTCTCCGTCAAGACAACGCGCCGGCTCACACTGCATTGTCTGTCAAGACGTTTCTAGCCAAGTACAACATCCCAGTTTTAGGTCACCCCATATGACTTTTGTCTGTTCCCTAAAGTCAAATCTGCATTAAAAGAAACACGATTTCAGTCCGTTGAAGGTGTGAAAGAAAAAGCGGCACGCGTCATGCAGGAGCTCACAGAAAAAGACTTCCAGCACTGTTTCGAACAATGGTAAATTCGCATGGAGCGTCGTAGGGATAGGGTAGGGGTGTATATTGAAGATAATAACTAAATATGTATAAATTTAAAATAAAATGTTTTACTGCAATAGTCTCGTTATTTAATTGCCACACCTCGTATATAATAATATCCAGGGTAACTAACTTTGTTGTTAAAAGTACTAGTTTTCTAGCAGTAAGGAAAAGTTGGTTGTGTATTTTCTTTGCCCCATTTTCTTGATGGAAAACTGAACTGAAAATCTAACCGGGAAATTATGTTTACAGGATGAGACGGTCGGGAAGAGATGGGCCGGCGGCGAGACCAGCACGGAGACAGGGATTCATCCCGCGACCAGGGAGGTAATTCAACATTTCCTTATTCAATTATTTGCTTTACATAATCTATTATAGACCCATCAGTGCCCATCTGTTTGTAGTAGAACTAGCAACAGAAGACGCAGTCTGGTGGTTGAGTAGTATGGCTAAACTTGGCGAAAGGAGATGCCGGATATACAAAACACTAATTGGGCTAGAAAAAAATCTCCCATAAAAATAATAAAAAATAACAAAACGTCTTTTCTTTTTACTAATTTGCTGGAGCAGATGGTAATCAATGGTCATTAGGTTGTCACTCGCCAGTTCCTCAATTAATGTCAGCGGACATTATCAAGTTGTACCATGCCTACATTTTTTTCATTTTAAATTCATTACTAGAAGAAACGGCGCATTACAATTTTTTTTTTTTAAGAAGATAACTTTTCATTGCCTTATTTCGCGGAAAAATCATTGCGTTTACATGCACTTACATAATACTGTAATGTTCTGAAATAATTCTATCTGTTAATGCTAGCAACATGTAGGCCACCTCTTCCAAAATGGCTTCTGAACTAATAATGGATTTTGAAGTAGATTTAATTATGTAAGAATAGTGCTTAATGCGTATAATGTTTTACGCAAATGATTTTCTTAATATACAGTTCTTTTTTCTTAACTTTGTATTCCTCCATAGTACACATCACTTTTGTTAATAGTATTTTGATCGAAGAAATTTGACATCGTTGTAACTATATTTTACGTTCTATGGTTAACGAATTTTGAAGATAAATGCTTATTTAGAAGGCTTTGCATAAGATTATTAGAAATTCTTTCCAAAAAAGGACTCCATTTCTGCTTTAACTGCTATACAGCATAATTTTTATACCAAAAATTAACCAACAAATGTAATGACATTACATTCTCCCTAAGGCGAACTATTCAACCCTTTTACCTAAACCTCACTCCTCTTCCCACAACAGATTGTGGTAAGTACCTAGGACTCTTCACGGACAAACGCCTAACCTGGAATCCCACCTACTAGACTCAAACGGAAAGACTGAACAGACGATGCAAACTTCTCTCCAGGCTTCTCGTCAAGCGATCTAAACTCTAACAACAGAATAAACGACTTATCTACACAATGATACTGAAACCGGCCTGGACTTGCGGGAATGGAACTTTAGGGCTCAGCCAAAGCTTCCAATATCTACAAGAATCCAATCCTTCCAGTCCAAAAAACACTCCGTAGAATAGCTAATGCTCCTTACTATGTCTCTAACTCTACCTTGCACCGAGATTTCCTTGTTCCCCTATGTTTCAGAAGCTGTAAGATACCGTTACATTAAATTCTATACTTCAATTATCTCACATCCCTAGTAGCTTAACTCTACCAGGAAATCCTCCCAAGCGGTTGAAGCGCAGGTGGCCACGCGATCTTCTAAATGAAGTACTGTAAGTGCCAGTCTGCAAGTGCACAATAGTGAACTGTACCTCTTTGGGAGTTTCACCAATGGGTGAATTCTCCCCTTATGCTACTCATGTATGTATTCTATGTATCATGTTGTATCAGCTTCACTTGTTGCAGAATTATACTGCAGTTGTGAAAATAAATAAAGAGAAAAAAGAAAAAATTAGCCCGCGAAATTATTCGAATGGTTTGTAAGGGAGCTTTTCATGAAATTTTAAAACTTAATCCATTACTTTTGGATTTGATGTTAAAGTGTCAAGAATATAGCGCATGAATCTCTCGATTAATAATCGATTTAAGAGAAGGGTTTATCGAGGTTTTGCATCGAAATTCCCGAAAAGGGAAGTCAAAAGCAACCTTAAACAAACTATTTAATTACATTAGAAATGAATATGTCGTTTATTCTACCAAAATTGTCACCAAATTCTTCTATCTGTTCGGTACCCAGTTCGCTTTTTCTTTCTCGCAACAAATTTTTCTTCGTGGACATCTACTTAGAAGTTTATTAAATATTATGGTAATCTGCTACTTTCAGTTATATCTAAGTTATGGTCTCTAGTCTTACTTGTAATTCGCTATTAATGTTTTAAGTACATTTTTCAAGTAAATTAAAGTAATTGCCTATTTTGTCAGGCGGGCTTTACGTCTAACTACCAATTACGTGTCGTGATCGGAGGCGAATAGCAAACATACTTTACTGTAAATTTCTCTTATTAACCGTTAAAGAAAATCCAAAGCCTAGAAACCGGGAAATCGAACCCAGTACCACTTGTACATCTTAGCTTTACAGGTCTCGCCTCTAATCTCGCTCGGCTACCGTGGCGCCTAGTACATTTCTTATTAATTCATCATTATCACAGAGAACATGTACGAACGTCTAAATTTATTTATTCTAGCATCTGCCAGGAGTTAGGGGATAGCCAAAATTTAATGTGTTATTTGCATTAGTACAGATAGATCGGTCTGTAATTTTTACAAGGGTTGAATAAGTAGTGTAGGCGATAATAACAATCTAATTGCTTTTAATTATTATTTTTAAATTTTTGAATATGATTTATCAAAATACTAGAAGTAATGAGCAAGATCATAAGTAAATTTTGGAACAAAAAATCTGATGTAGACTCCTCACACGACACAAGAGTTTCTTCAAAACAGATCAATGGAAGAGTATCGCGAATTTTCTTTTTCTTCAAATAGGAGTATGAAAACTAATACCGAAAATTTGAATCGATCACAATACTTCCCTTTTATAGAAGAAAGAGCTAGTAAAAGTGAGATAAGAGCACATTAAGTAATAAATCCTTTCTCTCTATTGTTGTAAATATGAATATTATACGAAGGAAGTGTTTATTTATTCCTAACGAGTAGCTGTAAATATTGCCGACAAAAGATGCACCTTTTCATTATGGCAATGACTGCATTTTTCTTTTATTCTTTACTTTATTTATCCTTTGATTGGATGGTCTCTCTGGTGGGAAGATGGTGGTGACTAATATGGTGAGTAGTTTAAGACGCTGAACAATGCAGGAATCACTAGAAATAAATACTTGCACAAAAGCGAAAGTAATAGAGTCCTAGACCTGTGCACCAATCAAACGGGTTTTGGCTTTTAAGTAATCATTTTTACTTTGAATAGTTAATAGTTTAGTGTAAATATTTATGGTAGAGAAAAAGTAAGTTGGTTACAATGGGATGAGCATCCTTTTCTTTCACAACGGGCCAGATACAAATTTAAAAATTTTGCGCAGGCCGCATAGAAGAGCCTAAAATATCCTGTTAAGTGTGTTTGACGTGAATACACGACAAAACAAATCGCTATTACGGTGCGTTGTGAAAAATATAAAATTGCCAAGTATTTTATACGGAGCGGAGTCAGCCAAATGATAAGTGGTTGGTACATGTTTGGTCTCTGCATTAGAGATTGGGGAATTATGCACACAAATAGAAGCTCTCAACCCCTTGTGCAATGCCGTTTTTACCTTATAGATAGAGGTTCAGACCTCAGTACGAGCATGATTTCATTTTGCACAGAATTCAAAAAGCTCTTTTCTTTCTTGTAAAAGCACTTGCGCCCCTAGTTAACTAGAGCAATGCATACGTGAAGCGGGGCAAGATTTAGAAATGTACAGAATGCTCTGGTTAGCTCAAGCCCCAGAGTTTGCAGAAAAAGTCGTTTGCAGTGTCTATTACGACGTTGTAAGACTTTTGGTTGTTTTGCCCTGCGTTCGACTGTGTATACCACGTCATTGTCTGATTTTAATTCCGCACACTGTGGGTTTTTTTTTAAAACTAAATTCCACGCTTAATTGGTTAAAATACTCAATAAAAATATTGAATTATAAAGGTAGACATTACAAAAATTGAGATGTAATTCAATTCAATTTCAATCAAAATTTATTGTTTAGATTTTTAGATAAAAATTATTTTATAGAATAAAAGAACGTAATCTTTTTACATTATTAAATATTTAATGAGAAGTTTGGCTTTGATTGTTAGCAACTAATTCGTCTATATTTGGTGATATATGTTCAAATACGTATACAGGGTGAACCAGTAAGTATTGACAATAGGCCTACTGTGTGTAGTACATCTAAAGTGGAGTTCAATGACGTATTGGCCAACTTCATATTTTCTTCTGTTCTTGAGTGACGTCACTTTAAAGTTTTTTTCTAAAATCATTACTTTTTTCCAATAAAAATGTTATTACTCAGAAAGTTATAGTCCGAATTCGATTCTGATGACATGGTTAGAAAGATAGATAAATTTCCTAAAAATTGACACCATTTTGAAGCATAAATTATTCTCCAAACTGCCTTAATCTTCCACCGGAACCTAGGAAAATAAAAGTAATCGAAATTTTTAAGAAAACTCATTAGGCTCTTATGTGATCATTTTCAGACCTAGGTGCTAGCACTTTTTACAAAAGTTTCCTTGTCTAATGGGCTTTCAAACGGTATATTATTTTCCAGGATTCCTTTTATCTTCGTATGAGAAATTGCTTTTGTTTTGCAAGAAAACATGTTCACGAGCATACAGCAGTGATATTGTATTGTGTTGTTTAATTCATTAAACTCTTGTGGATGGAGCTGTAGTCAATTTTTAAAGTAGATTGTCTTAAAATAAGGTTGTCAAAAGTTACAAATTGGTTACAGATTGAGGCTGTTTGAAGAATAACTTATATGCTTCGAAATGGTATCAATTTTTAGAGAATTTAACTGTCTTTCTAACCATGTCATCAGAATCGAATTCGGACTATAACTTTCTGAGTAATAACATTTTTATTGGGAAAAAGTAATGATTTTAGAAAAAAAACTTTTAAGTGACGTCACTCAAGAACAGAGGAAAATATGAAGTTGACCAATACGTCATTGAACTCCACTTTAGATGTACTACACGCAGTAGGCCTATTGACAATACTTACTGGTTCACCCTGTAGTTATGTGAGTTATTCACCATTTTCACCCAAAATCGCCGAACATATCATTTCATATTGTCCCAGCTTAAACGATGACCCCAGTTTACGAATATAAGCAAGAAAAGTCAAGTTTCTATGCAAGTCTGCGCTTACAAGTATTTGGGTATTTCTGTATCGGCGGCTTTAACTAGAATTCAAAATAGTTTGGTAGCTAAGAAGGAATGACTGATACGTTTTAATGTAGTTAATTGGTTGCATAATGGAACGTCCAAGGAGAGAATTAAGTTTACGGTCAGGATTTCAGAATGCACTTGAGCAAGTGTTGTCAGCTACTGAAGATCGATGAAATGAAAACAAAAAAAAATAAAGTGAGAAATATAAAACGAACAACTCGGCGAATAATGACGAATTGACAAGAGGTGCAAGTGATTGTACGTGGCCAAACAATTGCTGAAGAAAATAGATATATGTAGTACACATTTTCGGTTAAAGATGAGAAACACGAATAGTGACTTGAGTGACACTCAGAGGGAGGTAAATACGGTGAATGTAGTTCTAGAACATGTGATGTAGGAGGACATATTATGACATAGCTCCTAACCTCCCTGTGTGGTATACAGATGAAGAGACTGTGGTACTCCACATGACCTCCTAGATGAGAGCAACATCCCTCATTCTAGTCAGGTAGCTCCTATTTCCACACACTCCTAGTCCATTCCAACTATATATATATATCCAAAGACACATTTGTATTCTTGTCTCTCTTAATAAAATATTTTATATTCTACGCTGGAGCAATTCTCCTTTCGTTTAACTCCTCCAACGGCATTACGCCCATTTTAGCTCTATCTCACTCAGGCGCACATGCGCAGTTCTATTGTGAACAACTTTCAAGCAGAATTTAAAAACAATCAAATTCAAAGCAATAAGTGCAGTATCTTATTTTTTAATTTTGAAAATAATACATAGATAAAGATTGATGCCAGTGCAGGCAAGTGTATCAATTTCAATGTCAACATCTTTAATCGTCCGCCATCGCTAAGTTTCGTCCGCCATCGCCAGAGAATGAAGCTTGCTATTTAATAAAAATATATTATATAATTTTAAGATAACGAATTAAGTAAGCAATCCTTATCTTCTCAACGTTTATCGATGGTACATGTTTTTTTTGGAGAGGTCTTCGAAGCGAGCGGAACTATTCTCAAAAAGCAAACGTTGTCTGTCTTTCATTCACGAAAATAGATGCAGATTGGGCCGCTATAATCTATGATACACTATCAGACCAGACTCTACGAAAACGTTTTTTTACTCGTAAAACGGAATTCACGATTGCTAGCTTTAATGCGATTAATTGTGCGAACTTTAATCAACTTGTTTTGAGGCAGTAACCATATTAAGCCTTCTCTGAAACCACGATCAGGTAGATGATTCCGTAGGGCTTGAAAATGATTCGCATCTGTGATCATTTGGTAATGAGTCTTTTCCAATCTTCAGAAACCGAAGTGCTACTTAACATATTTTAATTGTTCCAAATTATTCGGATACTTAATTGAGAGAACGTTCCAAGACGGCCCAGAGAATGAAGCTTGCTATTTAATAAAAATATGTTATATAATTTTATCCCCTGGTTTTAGAGTTTTTAAGGTATTCAAACTATTCTGATATCTCTTGGCAAAAAACCTATCGTAAAATATTACGTCACTAAGTCTGCTAATTAATAAATTTATTATTTTTTTTATTAAAAAACAAAATCAAATATCTTGTGAACTAGTTTTGAAATATCAAGGTGGTGAGTAGTTTGACATTCTTTGACATATGGAAAATTTCAATTTTCAACTTTGATCAGACGCAATAATCTTAGAAATGAAAATTGTTAGCGAGAAACAATTTTTAATAATAAAAAAGAAATCCTGTTCGTAAAATAAAGAATTTTTAAAAAATTTATTGAATTACTTCAAAATTCTTTAAATAGTATTTATTTTAAATGTTTCTAGTTTGAAATTTAATTGGAGAATAGTGGATTTTTCCACTTTGTTTTGTTGTTGAAATAATTCCATTCAAGGTGAAGCCAACCATCAGAGCGTTTCAATATTGTCAATTTCATTTTTAGATGTGCAAAATATCAAAAAAATTGGAGTGAATCAGGTATTTTTTGGAAAAATAACTTATAATCTTACCTAAAATAGATTAATAACATTCTATAGAGACTTAGTTTGTGCAGCGGAAAAACACTTTGAAAATAATTTAGTAAATTTATAAAAATCCGTGAGGATTAAGCGCAATTTAATTGAGGTTTTACGATGATTGGATTATTACTAAACCTGTGAAGGTGAGAATCTTTAAATGGTTAAAAAATTACTACAAAAAGTAAGGTACAAAAAATAATTACACTTAAAGGACATTAATACTCGTAAGTGGGTATATAATGACAGGTTTACTAGCCAATTGCTATTATATAATAAAAAATAAAAAGATAAAAGTAAAAATTCCAATGATTATAAATAATTAAAGAAAATATTAACATATTTTTTCGAAGCAGAAATAAAAAATGTAAAATTTAAAAATAGAATTAAGCTATTTTAATGGCAATTTAACTAAGTTAATTACAAGACGTTTTATTTGATCCTTTTCTCTTTTCTTCTAGATTAACTGGACCATTTAGGTTTGTAACAGTTTGTGAAGGTTTAACTGACTTGAAATTCTCAAGGTCGTTTTAAAACTGTGCAACTCAGTAAGGATAATTAGATTGGTTTTACGTTAAGAAGTACTCGTAAATGTTAGAATTGGAAGCTGATTGAGGCTTGGGCTGAAGAGAAAGTAAGATAAGGAATGATCTCGAATGGTTTCGAATCGGGCCAGGTAGCATTCAAAGCGCTAGTAGCTTGTAAAACAGTCTCATCCCTTCTTTAGGGCATATAGGGAGTTCCTGGGGCTGGAATATAATTTCCAGGTGCAAAAAGTAGTCCTAGTCTAATCCTTTCTTATGGGGCCAGAACCCTGGAGGCGATGGTTTTCTTCAGGAGAAGTTTAAAAAAGGAAAAAAAGGACCTGCAGGGACAAACTCCTTCGGCCCGAATAAAGAGATAAATTCGGCTGACAGATTTCCGCACGGGATATTCTCGACTCTAAGAAAACCTAAAAAAAAAAAAAAAAATTGACTTTAGAACGTGATGGTATTCGTAGATTCTACGGAGAGATTCGGGTAACTCCATTACACTTCTAACCGACAGCGATGCTATCATTCAAAGAAGATTTCAGACAAATGGGAAGTCACCAAGTGCTGGAGAAGAACATACTCTTCCTAATTTATCCGCCTTAGGGGATACTGTTTCACTTGGCACCAGGTAATTTTTGAGTTGGTACTTCTTGGACTTACAGACGCTGACGAAGTTGCTGATTAGCTGGCCAGAAATGGGAAGCTTCTACTCATTCCTTGGTCCAGAACTTACCCTTGGCATTATAAAAAGCATCTAGCATTGGAGGTAGCACGACAAATGCTGGATAATCATTCCAAGTCTCAAACTCAGTAATGCTTTTATGCCCATTTCGAGACTGAGCCTGAGAATCTAGGAGAATCCAGGCTAATCTTACTCCATGCGGAGCCCAGAAAGTACAGCAAACTAATTCTCTGGGTGGTTGTTTAACTCGGAACCTCACTGCAAGAAGGGATTGGAAACGGCTTCTCATTACCTCACGGATTGAGTTTCTATCGTGATATGAGCTCACAACGAGTGATTGGCTCATCCGTGTTCCAGTAATGCACAGGACTCACCCCAAGTTCCGATAACTCATGCCGCTTTTCGATCTTCATTATGATCTCCAATAATAATCTTAAATCTTTTTCACAAAGCCAAACCTTTTCAAAACCGTTTTCTCCAATAAAAATCTAAATTTTTCCAACTGCAGGAACTTTAAAATTAAATTATTTCCGTTACTAAGTAATTATCTAATACATTAATTAATAATTATTTAAACTTTAGATAAATGTTTTCACACTTCATAGAGTGTCTATTGAAGGACAGATTGTCTAATAAAGTAAAAAATATGGTTCAATAAATAATAAAACCCTATTTTTATGCACAATTACAAAAAAAAATAGCTGTTAGTGAAGTTAATCAAACTACTGACGCTTTACAGCTTCACAAAATGGTAAATATTTACATGTAAAAATTATTTTATAGAAAAATTATACAAGAGCATGTGTTCAAGTAGCCATTCGTTAAGAATAAATATTTTGAAAGATTTAGTTTACAAAAGTGAAGTAGAATAGTATTCATAACTAGACCGTTCATTCAGCCTCCAAAACCGTTTTGAAATTAAATTTTTTTTTATTAAATTTATATTTTAGGAGGGGTTAACCTAACGGATTAGTCAGTCAACATTTTGGAAAAAGCAATAAACTGGTGTTTTTAGCTATTTAGCTGTTTTACTTCGATGAGTATTAAAAGTGGGACCTGCCGATTGATTCAATGATCAATGATTCTTTAAAAATAAGAATTTACCATAATATAGTCCACTTTTACCAGTAATCCGATTCTTTTTTCAGTACAGCGGAGATGTTTTGGTAGCAAATCGTTCAATTCAACCAGTTTTTACCTCCTCCTCTACTAAAAGTTTTACCCTCAAAAAATGAGCCATAAATCCCGGAGTAAATAGATTAGATTAAGAATTCAAGATAGAGTAGACCCCATTAGATGGGAACCAAATTAATCTGAAGAGTGATTACGTGGTTGTTCAAAAAACTACGTCACCGGATGGGGTTCTTTTACACGGAACTTTTGTGTAGACTCCGCGAAGAGAAGGAGGAAATGGCTCTCATTTCCTGTATGATTACCAGGTAAGGTGAGTTATAAGAGATTATCTGAAATAGCTAGGTCTGGGCTGTTAGTAGAGTGAGGAAACAATTTCAAATCAATTCCATCACATTAATTTTCGAGGCATTCTGTCGCAAAGTCAGTGTGTCTTGCATATTATCTTATTGCGGAAGAATTTTATTTATTTTCTCTCTAAAAATTTGACTTAAGAGAGGTACTTTTTGGGCTAGGGCTTCAGCGTTTTTGATTTTACCAAAAAGATTTCAGATATGATAGTTGGCCCATCGGAAACCAACTCTAAATGAACTACCCTTCAAACGTTCGTACTGTAGAAATGAATAAGCCAAATTGATTGAAATAGATAAATGCAGAAATCTATGAAAAGATATCAGCGAGGAAAGTAAGTTCATGTCGCAAAGAGTACTGCACTGGTAACCATTGACGCGATTTCTATCTATAGAAAAAGTATTTGTCTAGCATAGTATTGAAAAAAGAATAATAAGTTGTTTTCTTGTCCCTATGCATCAAATTCCATGGAATAGAGAGAGCTGAGTGTGCAAGCCCATATTGGGTTAGTATGAAGCCCATATTGGGTTACTAACTACCGTATATGATCTAAATGGTACATATTTTTTAAATTCTCTCCCCTCTCCAAACACGTTTAGAATATTTTCAAGGTCATATTTTTTTTTTATTTTTACGTTCATTAACGTGTAGTATTTCAATAGGATGAAAAATTAATGCCAGTTTCAGTCATTATAAACTTTATTCTGACAGACATGTGAGTCCATGAACAGACAAGACAGAAGACACACCAACCCCTCTAATGATGTAAAAGCAGTATATTGTAAATTAGTCCTGAAGATGACCTAGACCCTAGGTCGAAAGCTCGGCATAATAAAGTTTATAGTGACTGAAACTGGCATTAATTTTTCGACCTATTGAAACTATGATTCAGTCACCAAAAATAATGAACAGTAATTTAGTATTTTAAATAAAGCTTCCAAATTCTAATAATAAATGCATTTTAAAAATTTAAACGCTGAGTCCAAATATACCTAAAGTAAAAATTCTTCACATCTTTCTGTGGCCAGTTAAGGTTCGAACTCGTTAATATTCTTCAAACTAGGGATATTTTACCTAATTTTTATTCTCACCAACATTACAGTTTGTAAAACTGTAAATTAAATAGTAAAATTTCAGAAATACGAGGGGGTACCCAAAAAAAACCGGAATTATTTTTTAAAAGCTATTTATTTACAAATTTTTTACAGAACAACCTTATCCCCTTCAAAATACTCTCCATTACAACTAATACATTTGTCCCACCGGTGCTTCCACTGTTCGAAACATTTTTTGTAGTCATCTTTAGAAATGGCTGACAGCTCCTTCTTCGTTTTTTTCTTGACCTCTTCAATGTTGTCAAATCGGTGACCTTTCATGCCCTTTTTCATGCGTGGAAATAAGAAAAAGTCGCACGGAGCCAGGTCAGGCGAGTAAGGTGCGTGGGGCAGCGGAACCATGCCATTTTTAGCCAAAAACTGTGTAACAGAGATGGCTGTGTGTGCAGGTGCATTGTCGTGGTGGAAGAACCAGTCTCCTGTTTGCCACAAATCGGGTCTTTTTTGGCGAACACTATTGCGCAATCTTTTCAAAACTTCCAAATACAAGGTTTGATTGACGGTCTGACCTGGGGGGGACAAACTCTGAATGGACTACGCCTTTGGCATCAAAAAAGCAAATCAGCATTGTTTTGATGTTTGACTTGACTTGACGACATTTTTTTGGTCGGGGTGAAGATGACGTCTTCCATTGGCTCGACTGTTGCTTTGTTTCTGGGTCATAACCATAGCACCATGACTCATCACCAGTAATGACCTTTGACAGAAAGTCTGGATCAGTTTCAAGCTGTTGTTTCAAAGCACGACATGTTTCAACTCGATGTTCTTTTTGATTGTCAGTCAGAACTCGAGGAACAAACTTGGCAGCAACCCTTTTCATCCCCAAATCTTCCGTTAAAATTCGCTGAACCGAGCTCCAAGATAACCCACTACTCTCTGACAGTTGATCAATTGTCTGTCGACGGTCTGTGAACACCAGCTCTCGAATTTTTTCAACATTTTCGTCGATTCGGGCAGTTGATGGACGTCCAGAACGAGGTTTGTCATCAATCGACATGTCGCCATTTTTAAACCGAGTAAACCACTCGTATACTTGAGTTTTTCCCATAGCGTCATCTTTGTAAGCTGTTTTCAACATTAAATCACTTTCAGCAGCATTTTTGCCGAGTAGAAAACAAAATTTCAGAGCTGCACGTTGTTCACTTAAACTTGCCATCATAAAAAACGAAAAAAGAACAAAACAGCGCTGGTAATAACAATCACTGCAGATGAACAGAACAAGCCAGGCAGACAACACAGGCAGGACTGAACTGGCAAGGAATTGCGCTATACACGTCTAGCGGCAGAAATGCGTACTACATAAGCTCCATGCGCGGCAACGCAATTCCGGTTATTTTTGGGTACCCCCTCGTATCTAGACTTTACGGAAAATGCCCTAAGAGCAATTTTCGGGAATGCTAACAATCCATTGAATGAAGACGTACTTCCTGTTTCGAAAATTCCCTTAACAGAGCAAAAGTGATAGGACTGTTACTCTAGAAGGAAACTTCCTGTATCTCAAAATCACCCTTAATCTAATTTTTTTTCGAAAGAAATAATTTGATTATAATCAAAGCGAAATTCTTGCCCTGAAGAAAATTTAATTCTTAAATTGTGTGTATCACCATTTCAAAATCAAATACACCAGGAGGGGGGTCCCCACTAATGAGATCATGTTGCACGAATCCTTTAGTTACGTCATGAGAATCTCGAATAAAAGTTCATAAACAAGGTGAATCCTTCATCATTATTTCTATTCTTCATCATTCTCTTCTTCAATGATTACTTTACCATCAATTTCTATCTCCTAGCAGCAGCCATACCCAGTCATGAACACGATAATCAGCGGAAGATAGAGATGTTTCAATAGTAACTTCAACATTTAGTACAAGAACTAAAATATCTAGTGATCCAATCACTGTTTAAAGCAAACAGAGATGCAGTGCCATAGTAGTTGCAGGTGTTCTGTGTTATACCATTTAATGATCGCGGAAAAAGACTGTAGTTGGTCGGTTATAAAATTAACATAGTTCTTTTCTTTTTGTATCCTGCAAGATATCAGAAAAAAAGTTAACTGGTTTCGTTTTAGTTGCTAGATTCTTTCTCTTTTTTATAGAGGTTTGATTAACCCAAGGTTGGTTACTTTACTGAAAACTAATTAAAAAGAAAAAAAAACTGTTAACTTTAACTCGATTCTGTTTTGCCTTCAATTCAGAAATATCTCCTTAACTTTAAAATAACTTTATTGAGCTTGGCGTGTACTTTAAAAAATATACGTAATTTGGGTAAAGATCTTAAAATATTCAAGTAGAAACTAAGGCGCCCGCGAGGTAATTTATTTAAAATACTATCCATTTATAAAGGTATTAATTTTCTATAGTTATGGCACCTTCTTCCAATTAAGTTTAATAGTTCCCGTCACCTTTTTCCAATTAAGACCCGGCAACTCCTAGTTTCCTCTCTTATATTCCCCCCATTTTGGTCTATGGTTGCTTAGTGTATGGCGCGGTCTTTCTGGGGATATTGAAGCTAAGCTCAAGAGCCTCTCATGAACTGCTTCATAAGATTTATTTTCAGCATTTCCAGAGACTCTCGCATTTCGCACTGCTACGATGAGTTGAAGTGGCTTTTTCCTGTCTATCGCCGCTAATATTTTTTGGCTTCTTTCCTTTTTCAAGTCATCCAGTCTCAAAGGCCTACCTATATTTTTCAACTCCTTAAGTTTAAATCCTAGATACATTCCCGAAATACCAGATCTCGCTCATCCGATCTCTATATTCCCTCTCACCGTACCTCATCCTTTGACAAATCCTTCCTAATACGTGCTACCTCTCTCTGGAACTCCTTGCCTTCATCTGTCCGCCATGCTCCTACGCTATCCATCTTTAAATCCCGTCTATTCAGTTATCTCCTTTCTATTCAGCTTCCTCCGAAATTCTAATTGTTTTAATTTATTTCCTTAATTTCTGCTGTTATTTTTATTTTCACTTTTCTAAATACTTATTTATTTATTTTCTGTTTAATCACAGGCCAAACTATGAAGGCCTCTATTTGTACCAGTATTTATTCTTAGGGGACAATTGTCCCAGAATAATAAATTTCTATTCTAAGTGCCAATAAGATCAAAAGCACCCGCAAGGAATCTATCTCCCTAGTTTTAATGATAATACGACATTTTGCCTTTAGTTTTTTTTTTTATATTCATATTTTGAAAACATCTAATATTTATTTAGATAATTCGTAATCGCTCATTAAGGTAACAATATTAAATCGGTTTTTAATTAAAAAGGCTGGTCAACCCGGTTTTTCTTGAAATATTTTCAAATTTACTTTTAATCTTTTTAAAACATCCTAATCTTAATTAAACATTTACTAATTAAAAAAATAATAATAATAAGAACTACTGGCCCTTCTGCCTAAAATGTTTTAGCCTGAAAATACCCTCCAGATCCCGTCCAATCGGCTTTCTGTTCCTTTTCTTTTCGGAACGGCAGTTTCTGGAGCATAAAACAGTGTAGAGAACCATTCAATACGTCCCATATAACCCGGACATGGAAGTACTTCAAGTAACTTACTTGTTATCCGTAAAAAAAAGATCCTTGGATTTATTTACTTTAAATATCCTCCATCAGAAATGGTAATAGTGATCTCTGTCCGTAAAAGCAACCCTAATTTTTATTTATTTTCATTTTTCCTGTGGTTTCGAAATTAATTTAAAATTTAACATGGAATTGCAATGATAGTTTTTTTAAATCAGACCAAGAAATCAGAATTAATTAGATAATTCAATCCACTGAAAGGTAACTGCTGTATGGACAGTGCGATAATAAAAAATGAAATGAAATAACTCAGATTGCAATAAATAACTTAGATCTTCTGCAGATAAAACTATTAAGATGTAATGTTTAATAAAATAGTTTCATTATTTAAATACCTTCGCCGAGTATGCACAAAAAAAAAAAAAATGCAGTTCATTTTATGAAGAGCTATTTTAAATTAAATGCATCTTTATTAAATTATCAAGTGAGTATTTAAGGTTATTTTTTTATATATAGTCTTCATTCTCAAGGTTAAATTAAATTGGTAACCTTTCGTAATCTTAAGAATTTTTACGAGTAATTATTGTGAATATGGTTGAGATGTCTGTGGACATTTGTGTTTTTTTTATATCTGTTAACATTCTAAAGATTTTGTTTCTTCTATTTTTCTCGTACTTTGAAAATCAGTACGCTTTAGGATAAGTTTTGTGGTTGCGAAACAGTAGGAAGGTAATTTTAATATTATTCTTAGATAGAAATTAATATTGTTAAGGCACTTAACTGCTTAAGTTAAATTTAGAATTTAAAGAACTTTTACTCTTAGTACTATTATCTACTTGTAACTATCATAAAATAATTTACTTACAGTGAACTTGGTATTACGTAAGGAATTAGACATTTTGAGACACCTACCTGAAATCAAAAAACAAAATGAACGGATTAGAAAACATGAAAAATAGCAGTATCTAGTTAACAATGTAGTTTGAATCTGTGTGTTCGGAGTATTCAATGAATACTATTGTTTTGTATCTCGTATACTTAATTAAAAGTCAAAAAAGCGCAAAATTTACATTAAGTTTTGGAAAAAACATGAAACGGGGCCGTTAATTAAGTACTACGTAACAATCCAGGTCTAGTGGATTTCGAGAAAAAAGTAGCTGAAAATAAGTAAAAAAGGACTTTTCAAAAATTGCTGTAGTTGTTGTTATTGAAGATGTTGCTACCTTTTTCTCATAAAGAACGTATGATTTCCTTACTGAACTTTACAGAAAAGTTAGCTCTAAAACTAATATTAACAGCAATGTTTTAGTGATAATATAGTAGTTACCGAGATGTGGAAGGTTAAATTTTAGAGGATTTGCAAATGGTTTAAATTTTAAACCTCTAAATCTCTCTTCGTATTGTTCCGATTTTAATGAATTCTTTACCAAATTGTAGAGAAAAGTCTTCTTTATAACTGGTATTAATAGCAATGTTTTAGTGACGTTAGTAACCGTGATATAGAAGGTTAAATTTTGGAGGTTTTACGAATCGTTCAAATTTCAAATCTCTATATCTCTCTTTGCATTATTCCGATTTCAATAATTTCTTTACCAAATTGTAGAGAAAAGTCTTCTTTATAACTGGTATTAATAGCAATGTTTTAGTGATATTAGTAACCGTGATATAGAAGGTTAAATTTTAGAGGTTTTACGAATCGTTCAAATTTCAAATCTCTATATCTCTCTTTGCATTATTCCGATTTCAATAATTTCTTTACCAAATTGTAGAGAAAAGTCTTCTTTATAACTGGTATTAATAGCAATGTTTTAGTGATATTAGTAACCGTGATATAGAAGGTTAAATTTTAGAGGTTTTACGAATCGTTCAAATTTCAAATCTCTATATCTCTCTTTGCATTATTCCGATTTCTTTACCGAATTGAAGAGAAAGTCTTCTTCGTAAAAAGTCCTAAAAATTAGTTGTAAAAAAATAATAATGAAAAGTTAATGCAGTAAAATTTGGGAACAATGGGCATTTTGGATTGTCTACGTTCTTTCCGCTTTTTGGTGGAACCACCCTTCTAATACAATCTAACACAGTAAAATTACTCAAATGAAATCAAGTATTAATAAAATATTTGGTACTTGCTGATTAGTTTAACTTTTATCGCTTAATCAACGCTTATACTTAACGTGTTAAGTTTTCGTTGAAGGGTATATTTAAATTTCAGAAAGATATTTAAATTCACTTGAAGAACCTTTTATTCTACATCTCTACTTCCTTTTTAGACGCAAAAAGAGAAAAAGCTTTCTGCTATAATTGAAATTTGGAATAAGTACGTAGATATAGCAGCACTTAAAGTTATTTTAGTTGATGATGGATTACTCAAGAAAATGGACATGTTCCATTTTGGTGCGGTTACTTGGATCTGACAGAGGTACCACTAACAGCTTGTCAAGGTTACCAAACAATTTATTATTTTAAAGAAAGAATTTTGTTTCCAATTTCTTGCTATATTTTTATAATTGTGAAATTGACACAAAAAAAAAGTTGTACAGAATCACTTAAAAATTGCGCAGTTCTTAATAATGTTAATAAAACTTCTCATTATTCAGTTTCCGTAAATCGTAAAGTGAATATTAATGAAATATTTGTTTTATTTATTATTGTATGAGCTACCTACATAATAACAGAAGCAATTTATTAAATTTTCAACAGATCGCATGCGTGCGATAACGTTCAATTGTTAAAAGAAAAACAACCTTGAACTGTGACACATATCTTTGAACCGTTTCATTGGCTGTCTACTTTGTAAAAAAAAGTATATGAAAGGCGTTACCTATTGTAATATCAATTATAATTTACAATTATTTATGTATATATTCACTTTCAAATGGAAGTCTATATTTTAATTTAAACAGCTATTTATTTGAAATTTACAGCAGGTAAGCTCCTACAATTAGTAAATAAGCTGACTTTTTCAAATATTTATTTATTGCTTTCCGTTGCAAAGAACATTGCGCACCCCACGCCACTGTTAAGTCGTAAGGTGTTATTGGAAGACAGAGTGGATTAGGAGATTAATTGAATTCTCAGATTATAATGTGAAGTTCTGGTATAATATGAAGTATTCGCGGAAGAATTTTGGACTGCAGTGATTGGAGGCGGTAGATACTGGAATGCTTGGCACATCCTTTTTGTCAGCGCACTGCCAACCTCTGAACATTGTACTCTCACAGAGACAACACTTTCTAGAGACAAAGCTAAGTGCCGCGCACGGGGAACCCCTCCGGCTTAGTCCACAGCACTACTAACTAAGCTGAAACCTTCCCGCGGGTTATTATTTACTTTATATAATGCTAGCCAACTTCTGACATTGGTGCCAGGGGCCTTTGCCAGTGCCCTGCTAACTGGTCTTCGTACTGTCCATCACCTGAGCTGTGAGACTCTCCTACATAGAGGAAATCTAAGCGCCCATTGCCGGATTATCCTGTGGGAATCCACATTCACTTTTAGTTTCAAGAGATTATAATTATTAACATCCATTATTCTGATGGATTAAACGTATTAATTACAACACAGTTGCAGAATAAATCATATTTATGTGAAAACAGCACCTAAGTCGAACTGTAATTTAAGTAAATTCTCTTTAAGAAATGTGCAATATTAATCACCCAAAGATACTATTGGAACTAGTAATAAATTTAGAAACGAGAAGGACAAGAGAAGTTTAGAGAGGATAGAAAGAAGAAACACGATGATAGAGGATGCCCACTCCTGGACCAGATCTGTTTTTTTTTTAACTCAGTGTAGCCAACCTGCCGCTTGTCATAAAGGATTACTACCGCGCCAAATTGCTTCACTTTCCGGCTGTTGGCGGCCACCACTTCCTCCCGCCAGTTCTAAACCACTAGCATGCCTACTGTTTTGTCACCTTCATCGTACATCAACTCTGTCTTGTTCTTGTATTTTAGCCATTTTATATCGTATGTTAGCGTGAGAAACGAATCTAATTGTATTATATATGTGCACTTTTTTTTTTTAATGCGAATTAAATTCAGTTTTGCCTCATTTAAATGGTCACAAAATAAATTTACAGTTGCCTCTTTGTTTCATTTATATTTAAAGGTGTTTTTGTTATTTTTTTTAGCTCATATTATATTAGTGTAATTGACGAAATTACAATTATTCGCTGAGGGAGTGTTTTTCTATTTAGAGTGAGAGATATGGACTCGTTTCAATTGGTCTTTGCGGAACCACGGATCAAGGAGGGACCAAAATTACCTAATGATACCTCTTTGTTTTTCCAGATTCTCGATTTATGGGAAAAATTTTCGCATAAACATTATTGATCTACTTCCGATTTGCAAATTCTATTCAAAACCTTATTGCGGTGTCTCCTTCAGTTGCCACCTAAACCTAAATTCTAAATTTGAACTTTGCGTGATTATCTGTTCTCTAAGAGAAATTTGTAATCTCACATTTTCTGAATTAAAAAATTATCAGAACCATATTTCCAGAGAATACATAAAAATCGAGAATCTAGAAAATCGCAATACATTATTGTAGAAGGAATAAGAAATGAACATGCAAAATTTTATGTATTTAAAAAAAAATAAGTAAATTATGTAAGCGTACATTAACAGGAATATCTCTTAAATTGAACAAATATTTAAATTTTGATAATCTACGCTGCCGGTATCAGTATCTAGTATCAGCATTCTTTTATTACATTCAAGGAAAGTTGAATAACAGAAATACAGCCAATAAAACTAAATGTGTGTATTCATTTAGGGATATCTAGTAGAATAAGACTTGACCAAGCTAGATCAGCGGCCATTACCGGGAGGAAGTGATAAGAAAGAAACGCAGCCAGCGACGACGTCACTCTCTCTGGGTTGAAAAGGAAGCTAGTAGAAGATCGCGTCATTTTAAATGACTTACAAAATTATCAGGTTGGCAGTGAATTGTGGATAAAGATTGGAAGCGGGAAAGTAGTAAAATAAATTATTTATTCTACGATAGAGCGATATATTTCGAAATCTGTTACAAATCTTAACTCTTAACTAAAATTTACAAGAACTTCTATTATCGCAGTACGTATTTATTGTCCTAGAATTTTTACCGCTAGTTAGGTTTTAAATTATTAGTTACAATTTATTACATGTAGTTCTTTTATTTCAAATGTTAGATTAGATTAGATTAGGGCGGCCTCAAGGCCTACGCCACTGCGACCCTTTTGGATCTATTGTGGCTCCCCTGACTTTAAAGCTCACCCACCAGACCTGTCCTTATAATCAGACTCTTAATTCTGGAGAGCGACTCTTGGGTAAAGCTCACAGGCCTTGGTTTTTCCTCCCCGAGAAGTAACATCTTTAGCCACACGAGGAGCCCCTCACACTGACACAACACGGGCAGTGCCGTTTCCTCCTCTTCCTGACAGAACCTACAGTGGCCAGTTAATAGGCCTACAATCCTTATAGCCCCACGCGGCCTTGACGGATTAATTCTACAGTCAGGCCTATTTCAAGTGTTACTTGATCTTGAAACTTTATTTTATGGTATTTAAGGGAATCTATTGAATTTACACTTTCCCTTAAAGTGTTTAAAAAACAAAAAACAAAAAATTGTCATGCATCTACGAGGGTCGTTTGAACAGTCCGTGCAAAAATAAAAACTACTTAATTTTTTGGGGTAAACCTTTTTTATTTTTCAACATAGTCTCCTTTTAGGCTTATACACTTCATCCAACTCTGCTCTAGTTTGTTGATCCCTTCCGAATAATAGGATTTGTCCAAGTCTGAAAAATAGCTATTCGTTTCTGCAATCACCTCCTCGTTTGATCTTTTTCCCGCCAGCCATTTCTTCATATTGGGGAACAAATAGTAGTCCGAGGGAGCCAATTCTGGAGAATAGGGGGGATGTGAAACGAGTCGGAACCTTATTTCCATTAATTTTGCGACCACAACTGCTGAGGTGTGAGCTGGTGCGTTGTCGTGATGGAAAAACACTTTTTTGTGGGCCAATCGTGGGCGTTTTTCTTGCAGCTCAGTTTTCAAACGGTCCAATAACGATGAATAATATGCACCTGTAATAGTTTTACCCTTTTCCAGATAGTCGATGAGGATTATTCCTTAAAAAGACAGTCGCCATAATCTTTCCGACCGAAGGAACGGTCTTCGCCTTTTTTGGCGCAGATTCCCTCTTGGTAACCCATTGTTTAGATTGTTCTTTGGTCTCAGGAGTGTAGTGATGTATCCATGCTTAAAGTCCTGCGGATTCTTCTGGAACAGCTGCAAACCGTCTTTGCAACACTTCACACGATTTCGTTTTTTGTCAAGCGTGAGCAATCGCGGCACCCATCTTGCGGATAGCTTTGTCATGTCCAAATGTTGATGCAAAATATTATATACCCGTTCATTCGAGATGCCCACAGCACTAGCAATCTCACGCACCTTCACTCTTCTGTCATCCATCACCATATCATGGATTTTATCAATGATTTCTGGAATAATAACCTCAACAGGGCGTCCAGAACGTTCAGCGTCACTTGTGCCCATATGGCCACTCCGATAATTTTGAAACCACTTATAAACTGTTCTAATCGAAGGTGCAGAGTCACCATAATGTTTATCAAGCTTCTCTTTAGTCTCCTGAGGCGTATTGCCTTTCATAAAGTAGTGTTTAATCAACACACGAAATTCTTTTTCGTCCATTTTTTGAAAATCACTCGACTTCCTCGATTCAAACGAATGCCAAACACAAAGAAATAGACCGATCTGGCTGAAACTTGGTGTGTGTTCTCCCAAGAGATGCTACTAACTAAACATAACCTCGATACGCGCCAGTGGTGCTATCTCTCTGACTTTGCACGGACTTTTCAAACGTGTTTAATTGTATAATATAGACAAGAATTAAATGAGGTGCTGCCATTGCGATTTTTAAAAAACCTCATTTCCGGAAGTGGATTTTAAAGAAAAATATATTTTTATTAACTTCTATTCGAACTACTATTACAATTAAGAATTCTCTAATTAAATTATAAATATTCTAATAGTTAAGAAACTCCATCCATTCCGTTTAATAATAAAGTAATCAAGCTAATTGCTACAATATATTAAGACGCATAAGACAGAACGAGAATTGATTGCTCGATCTCTCAATAATATCGTATATGAAAACGCATTAGATTATTCGATTAACATTTAGAAATAGATTAACGGTATATTTTTTTTTTTTTTAATCAACGCTGAACGTTGATATTTTTCTTTTTTTCTTTGCTATTTTTCTATTTTGTTAAAAAAAGGTAAGAAATTAGCAACATGATCATTTTTGAACGTGTTCTCACGTTTTAAAAATTATTACGCTAATAATTCTTTTTGATTACTCTTTTGTCAATAGAACCTTGAACTGATAATTGCTTTATGAATATCCAAAAATTACTTTGTACAAAGTTTTATCCGATTTTGTGTTCAAAATTAATCAATTTTTTTTTTCATTTGTTATTGTTATTGTTATTCTGTAGTTTTTACAATCTTATGTTACTGATAAGTGTACTGAGCGCTTTAGATTTGACCGGAAAGTCTTCCACTTTTTCAATCACTTGTTTAAAAAAGTGGTATTGGTTAATTGATTCAATATTCAGGTGATGCAAACGTGTGGGTGGTTAAGATAACCGGGGTGTGAATTCAAAAGTAAGAAATATAAATGTAAAAAGCTATCTGGAGTGAAAAGTGCAAAAATTAAACGACTTAGCGTATTGAAGAATGAAATTCTAAATTCAAACTCTTAATCGATAACATTACAGCGAAGCACATATTTCCTGTTTTATCCCCAAAACTTTATTACTTAATATTTCTTGTTTATAATACAAATATATTGTATATTTACCTAAGTACATTACGTGATCATTAAGTTCTCATATAAACAAGTTATGTGGTTATACTAAAATGAAATACAGCTGTGATAGAAAGAAAGTCGACCCAACCCCTTAGTAACTTTATGGGCAAAGCTCTGGTAGTTTTTATTAATTTACTTGATTATTATCCAACTTAACCAATAGGTAATAGGATACTCTGCCATCTTCAGAGGTTGTTTTAAAAATAGTTGTAGAGTTTGACTTACACGCTATACTTAGTCGGCGGCTCACAACTATACTGTCTTTTATCGCCCATTTTGCTATTCAACTGTTTGAAATAGAGTAGTTTCTTGTTTTTAACGATTTCCGCTTTTAGACAACTTTTATGCGTATGTTAGATGAAATCTATGGGATATGGGCTTTTGTTTCAGAAGAAAACTGGACTTAGCCGTGTTTTACCTTCGCAAAAATGTTATTTGCATGCCGGTTACCCAAAATAAAGTTTGATATATTTATCAATGAAAAATAATATTTATTGATTTTTTTCCAAAAATTCGCAATTAATTATGCATCATGTAGATTCAAACTTCATTTTGTGAAAATTCCAATCGATGAAAACATGGAAATAGAAGTGAAGAAAAGCCATGAAAGATCAATGCCTGCTAGATAGTGTAAGCATTACTACATAGCGGTTTCCTCAATACCATCAAGTACTTCCGCATTTTCTGCCAATTTCCCCCCCAGATAATTGTGTGTAACATCCTACGTTTTACTCTGATTGCTAAATCAGCACTAACTACCAAGGCTTCGAAACACTAATTTTCAAAGATTCTAACTTTGGCTAACACTGTGCTAATAGTAATTATAGTTCTTTTGTTTCACAGTTGTCCATGTCTAGGGAGGGAGTAGTAGTACAGATATCATTTACCTTCATCCTGATCATGAAGAAAGAGACTTAGAGATTCTTAAGGCTAGAATTACGATAAGGACGAAAAATCCAAACATATAGTCTTCACACTAAACCGGAAAACCCTTCCTTCCATATATTTCAACCATATTGCTCTTCCTACCGTTACAAAAGTACGTTACCTTGGACTTCACCTCGACAAACGACTAACCTGGAATCCTCATACTCGACTAAAACGAACTGAGTTAAATAACAGATATAAACTATTAAAAAAATTACTAGACAAACGTTCAAAACTGACGCTACGTAACAAAAGACAGCTGTACTACACATTACTAGCCCCTATATGGACATATGGAATAGAACTGTACGGGACAGCCAAACACTCGAACCTTCATCGTATCCAATCCCTTCAATCCAAAATCCTTCGTACCCTTGTCAATGCTCCTTTCTACGTCTCTAACCATACTATCCACAATGACCTTAAAATCCCCTTCGTCTCTGTCCTCGCCAAATCCCGTTACATAAAATTCCATTCCCAACTATCCTCTCACATGAATCCTTTAGTCCAAGCCCTCTCAACCTCCACCCTCCCAACTAATCCTCCACGACGGTTGAGGCGTCGGTGGCCTCGCGACCTTCTGCGAATGTAGCGTCGGCTATCTAGTGAGACAGTCGTGATTCTCTTGCTATATGGCATATTACGACTGCTATCGCTGGATGGCCGTCGTTCATGTCAGACATGTCAATGTGTGCTTGTTGGCCTAGCCTATCAGCACACTATTATCGACCATCTGTTTTGCTTGTTGCATTTATTTCTGTGCAGTGGTAAAAATCTAAATAAAGGTTAAAAAAAAAAAAAAAAAACTTCACCCATTATTAGTAGTTAATTTAGCTAGCTCGATTATTGTAAATTAATATTAAAATTCATAAAATAGAATCCTGGGCAAAGAAGTGGCGGATTAAAATGAACCCACAGAAATGCCAGCATGCCACGTTTACTCTCCTGCGGAGCTCCTGTCCACCTGCCCTCTTCAACAGCAATCCTCTTCCTTGGGCTCTTTATAGACAAACGGACTCACGTGCAACCCACACACTAGACTTAAAAGACAAAGCAATGACAAAACGTGCGAAACTGCTTTACAGACTAGTTGGACGACGCTCCAAATTGCCCATAGAACTCGAAACGTTTAATACCACAATACTATTCTCAAACCCATTTGGACTTAAGGACTAGAGCATTTCAACCAAAACTCCTCCGACAGATAGTTGACGCTCCTTTCTACGGTGACTAACCTCAATCTTCACAACGACCTCAATATCCTCTTCGTACACCAACTCGCCAAGACTAAATATCAAAAATTCCATACTACTCTCTCTACTTGCTCTAATCCTCTCGTATTGTCTCTCGCCTCCTCTGACATCCCTAACAATCCTACTCGCCGACTGAATCACCGATGTCCCCGCGACTTCCTTGCAGTCTGAAGACCTAAACGTCATCCTTCTCCTATAGAGAGTGCTACCGCTGGGTAGTTTCTCTCCTCCTGCTCTACCCGCACCAGTTCATCATATTTACCCCTTTGTTAACTCATTTTATATTTATGCAGATTGTAAATTACTAAATAACTTTTAAAAAAAAATACAATTTAGTCTAATTTTGTTCTTTTAAAAGTAATTATCTTATTACCAGAAATCATCCTGTAATGACATTTGTCCCCCCACTGTACCTCGAAAAATACATATTACTTGGTTAGAGAATCTAAAAGTGCTCACGTAGTTATTATAATTAAATTTTGGAATACAGTGCGATACATATAGTGCGTGCCGTATTGAAATTGTATTACACTAGGCTGTTGAAGTAGATAGATGTGCATACTCTCACGAAGATGGATTTGTTCCAAAAGGTAAGAAAAGAAACTTTAAGGTGCCGCTATTGAAATGATTAATACTGTACAAGGAGGCTGTGTAGCTGGAGTGGGGAGGATGATGGATAAAAAAAAAAGGATGTGGATGTTGAGCATCAGCAGCGGAACTTACTTTTCAGGCCGTCCGCCGACAAAACACCGGTCTCTAATCTATAACTTGCCGACCACATCATCCTACTTTTTTGTACATCTTTTTCGAACATGATGTACCTGAGAGTGGAAGAGAAGGATAAGGAGGAGGTCTCTCTCTCAGAAGAGGGAGGGAGAGAAAGAGTGAGAGGGTTAACCGTCGCGCTCTATGGGTGAGGGCGTGCAATCACATCTGAACAATTGCTCCCGCCAGATCACGGACTATTCCCGCCCTAATGCAACGCCTCAATTCCATCAATATTCCAGTGTTTTCTATATCATACCGGATATTAAAGTTCTTTGTCGAATTTCTATATGCCAGTTTATTATATTTATGCCAAATTAGGCAATGATTTCTTTCCATTTCCATCCTAATTTTGTTTTTATCAACAAGAAGTATCTTGGGATGAAAGCTATATGGTAATTTTATTTTCTCAAAAGTAACATCTTTATCTAACTATGAAGATGTTTGCTAGAAACATCCGTACATTCGTACTCAAAACATAGTTGACTTCAAAATTATACATGTACAATACAAGACAAAATACTGTTCCCTTAAACAGTAAAGTAAATTGAAAATTAGAAAATTGACCTAAACCGGTTTTTATGAATTTAGAATTTAAAGTTAGTTCTTTGTTTTATACGGTGCTGAAACGGGCCATTTTACTGAAATAATAATTAAGAGGCATTTCAGCTCACTCATTTCTAAACCAAAATTAAATTGGCTGTTTTCAAAAAAAAGCTTATTGTTTGGAACCTTTGGTGTCAAATATCAAATTTGAATTTTGTACAATTTGCCATTTTTCAGTTATATTGACCACCTCACTACATGGGCACCGTTTGGTGTAATGTTTATGCAACGTGCATTTGTATGTAGAAGATCCCCAGTTCGAATCTAGTGTTATTTGTTAGAAATAGAGATAAATTGTAATAGTAAAATATGCGTGTGGCCGGACGCAACCATTTCTCAATGCTTTACTTCCTGATTTTGAATAGAAAATTCAAAAATCTAATAAAGAAAGCTCAAATTCCTCTTATTCCGCTTCCGTTCCTAAAGTTCTTTAAGGTACCCTCAAATGTGCCACTTCAGTGAAATGACCTAATTCCACCACCTAGTAAATATTAAATAATTTTGTGATTAACTGAAGACTCTAAAGGAAATATAAAGGCCGAACTAGAAGGCGAGTAGCCATTGCTAAAGTACAGTTATTGTTTGTTCTGTTGGACAGAGAAGTGCCAAAGAGACGACTAGTTTTCGAAGTCACGCAATGTTAACTCACATCATCATAAATCATGATGATGCCCTGAGGCCTAGCACGGATCAAATATATACACAAAAAAATAACTAAATAAAATGAAATCATTTCCGATGTAACTGGACCATTCTTATTTGAATTTACACATGTTTAAAAAAAATAATAGCTTTTTTTTTAAATTTTGTAAAAGAAGCCTTTTGAGAAATATATTTCCAATGTTAATATTAGAATTGGTAGGTGCAATATTAAAATTATTACTATTATTTTTATTTGCATAATGCATTTATTTCTTGTTCTTATATTTAAATGTAGATTTCTGTTTAAATTTAAAAAGATAGGTATTGCGTGTTCCATCTTTTGCATTTATAAAAAATTTAAAGATGCAAATTAGTATTTAAAGAAAAACAAAATGGAGGTAGCGACTGAATTTAAATCTATCTGATCATTTCCTACTCTTAAGGAAATTTATTCAAGGATTTTAATATCTAAAATATCTTTTGGTTATCTTAAAATAAGCAATTTTAGCCTTAATAAATGTTTTACGTGAATTAAAAACTTACAGTCAACTAAAAAGGGCATTAGGTGGAGCGGCCTGACGTCATTGTACACGCTTCTAAATTATTTGGTAAAATGTTTTTAGTGATAGATGGTGTTTAGTGACTATGCAAAGGTTTTATCTAGTTCGTTTGGGGAAAAGCCATTCTAAAAACATTTGGAAATGACGTTGTGGGGGAACTAGTTCTACAGAATGGTTAATCCTGAATGAAAATGAATCTCTCTTTTATTTTCCTTAGAGAGCCTGAACCAGTTACTGATTATTGGAGAAGGAATAACCTCTCTCGGAAACCTTAAGAGAGGTTTTTATAGCAATAGGAAATGGTTATCCTCCATTTCAAATTTCCTCGAGCTTCCGTAAAGAGCCTAGCTATTTTAGTACTTAATAAAAGGGAATTTTTAATAAATAGAATCCTTTCAAATATTTTCCTTTTGGAGGTACTCCTCTTAGGATATCTAAAGACGATCCAGGAAACGGATATCTCTAATTACCAATTCCCGTTCTTCTCTCTGAACCCTTGTAGGGTCAGTACATACCTGGCACAGTTAGGGATTGGGGCAATATTTGTCGCAGTGCATCTGGTTGCAAGGGTTGCATATTCGGTTGCGTGAAGTGCTAGTTTACGACACTTCCAAACATTCAATTTCAGAAGATAAAATTTGTCAATTAGTAGGTTTAATCTAGAGGAAGCCGATTGAGTGCCTCGAGATTAGTTTGTTAAAGGTTGAAAAGAATATAGAATAGATTACGAGAGTGATGATAATTCTACCCAAATACTCTCAAATGAATGACATGAATTCAAGATCAACCAAAAACCAGATTTGGTTGAAAGAGAAATAACGCCTTTAGAGCAATTTCCGTAATTTTTACTCCATAAAAATAAATAAATAATAGAAAGGAAGAAATGGACAAGATTATTGCATGTTGCCATGACGTCTCCGTGATACCGTGTGGTGACAGCTTACATTAAAGACAAAGAAAAAGAACTACATGATTATCTCTAGTTATAAAAGAGAGGTACTTAGACGTTGACGGGTTGTTCGAGGACACTAACACGAACACACCGCACACAAACATTTCTAAGTTCTTTGATGTATTAAGAATGAGCTTACTAGTATAATTTAGTAAAGCTGAAGAGTTGGAGTTGAGCTAAAGGAAGCCAGCTGCTGTCCACTTATAGAAGAAGGGGAAGACACGGCAAACCTCACTTCTTACTCTGGTAATAGTACCAAGGAGATCAAGTCTCACCGAATGACTGACTCATTGACTGACTGCTGATTGACAAGACGTCCATCTTTACTCTTTAACTATTCTTTTCTTTCAAAGACCACCCTGGGGCGTATTGACCACCCAATAAATTCCATATTTTTAATAGATTTCATCGTTTATTAAAAATATTTAACATGTTTGAGTTAATCATTGAAAATATTATTAATGTTTAGTCTTAAAACGGACGAGATAATGCCCAGTCGTCTAGACATTGTCAAGCATTAATAAGTAACTAAAGAACGAGTGAGACAAACGTCGTCCTGAATTGATAGAATGGATTCAACGAGCATTTCTTATAATGTTCTACGTAATATGATGAGAAGATGATTGGAAGAGTATGAAGATGACTAGCAATGAAAGAAGATTAAGGAATTGAAGTTGTTGAATGTATGAACCTCTCGAGATTAGAACTTCTAAGTAAGAAAATATACAGAGTGGAAAAATGTCAAATGCCTGCGGGCCTAGCCTAACCTGACAGTAAACATAGGCCGCTTTTTGCAAACAGTTGTAGAAAGGTTTCATTCAATATTTAACAAGTTGTAATTGAGATGTTGACAGTTAATCCATATTTCAAGGTTCCCTAGAACCAGCAATGTCTTATCAATTTAATACTAAGCTGGATATTCAGTCAGAAATAGATTGAAATCCAAATAGTGCAATATAATCAGAACCTTACACCTTACGGACTTCAATAACTCTAGAACGTAACCACGTCAGTGTCGAAAACAGATTTTTTACAATGAGTTTGCAGTAAATCAGAAGAAAGAGTAGGTATCCAGTGAACAAGTAAAGAAGCTCATCAGGGGATTGCTGGTAAAGTGAAGACCACAGGAGCTATCTAAGCGACTTTGTTCAGTGACACTATTGAACTGGAGAAGTCTGCGCGAATCTGAGAAAAATAAGTAGGTACAGTGGGGGCAAAATCTCTTAAGTGAAGACTGTTTGGTACGCCTGTGAATACCAAAATTACAAATATGGTACTGAGCGAGTGTTGACGTCCATTTTGTTTTTAGAGCTTTAATTGTTTAAGTGAGTTGACAGGGTTCACTTTCCTTGAGGAACAAGAACTAAGAGAGTAGATAGTCCCGCAATTCTGAATTTCTGGCTAAGATTTCCAAATTTGGAGTTAGTCTAAATATCATACTGTGTACTGAGATTCTAAAATTGTCCATTATTATGCCCAAAAATCTCCTAAAGCCATAGAAAATACCCAAAAATGAATCTATACTGATAATAGTTAATAGTAGGATACTGTCTTGAAAATTATAATCGATTTAATTTACTTAATTTTCACTTTTTAATATTTCGATTTTAAACATGTACTGATTTTAAAAAAATAATAATAATGAATAAAAATAATAATAATCGATTTCTCAAGGTTTTAAAATATACGATGTTAAAAAAAAATGGCAATAAACAATAATAAAGACTAATTATCTTAAAAAATTTAAAAAAAATTAATTGCTGAGAAATCTGAATAATTTTTTTTTAATATCTTATAATTAATATATTAATTAAATTAATTTTATTTATAAGCAATATTTATTATTAAATGGAATATTAATATTGCATTTTTCATTAATAGGGCAATTTATCGTGTCATTATTCTGATATTATTTTAATTAAGTACCTTATTTTACGTAATGAGGTAATTTGGGTGTAATTTTCTGTCAAATTAATCTACTTTTGCAGTTTGTAATCCATTTTTTTTTCTCTATTGCGTCATAATAGCTTGAAAATATGTTTAAATCAGCTGGTTAATATATTTGATTGTATCCGGCTTAGCACGCAAGTTTATAGTGTCCTTAACCGGTTTCGGATTTGCAACCATGTAGAGATTTAGACTTCACACATGTTTCCGTCTCGTGCTACACTTGCTGACTCATAAGTTAGGAGTTTAGTGGGTCAGTTTTATGGTCTCTGGGGTCAGACGAGAGACCATCATACGAGGGTCGTTTGAAAAGTCCGTGCAAAGTCAGAGAGATAGCACTACTGGCGCGTATCGAGGTTATGTTTAGTTAGTAGCATCTCTTGGAAGAACACACACCAAGTTTCAGCCAGATCTGTCTATTTCTTTGTGTTTGGCATTCGTTTGAATCGAGGAAGTCGAGTGATTTTCAAAAAATGGACGAAAAAGAATTTCGTGTGTTGATTAAACACTACTTTATGAAAGGCAAAACGCCTCAGGAGACTAAAGAGAAGCTTGATAAACATTATGGTGACTCTGCACCTTCGATTAGAACAGTTTATAAGTGGTTTCAAAATTTTCGGAGTGGCCATATGGGCACAAGTGACGCTGAACGAACTGGACGCCCTGTTGAGGTTACTACTCCAAAAATCATTGATAAAATCCATGATATGGTGATGGATGACAGAGGAGTGAAGGTGCGTGAGATTGCTAGTGCTGTGGGCATCTCGAATGAACGGGTACATAATATTTTGCATCAACATTTGGACATGACAAAGCTATCCGCAAGATGGGTGCCACGATTGCTCACGCTTGATCAAAAACGAAATCGTGTGAAGTGTTGCAAGGACGGTTTGCAGCTGTTCCAGAAGAATCCGCAGGACTTTAAGCATGGATACATCACTACACTCCTGAGACCAAAGAACAATCTAAACAATGGGTTACCAAGGGGGAATCTGCGCCAAAAAAGGTGAAGACCGTTCCTTCGGCCGGAAAGATTATGGCGACTGTCTTTTGGGATTCGCAAGGAATAATTCTCATCGACTATCTGGAAAAGGGTAAAACTATTACAGGTGCATATTATTCATCGTTATTGGACCGTTTGAAACTGAGCTGCAAGAAAAACGCCCACGATTGGCCCACAAAAAAGTGTTTTTCAGTCACGACAACGCACCAGCTCACACCTCAGCAGTTGTGGTCGCAAAATTAATGGAAATAGGGTTCCAACTCGTTTCACATCCCCCCCTATTCTCCAGACTTGGCTCCCTCGGACTACTATTTGTTCCCCAATATGAAGAAATGGCTGGCGGGAAAATGATTTTATTCAAACGAGGAGGTGATTGCAGAAACGAATGGCTATTTTTCAGACTTGGACAAATCCTATTATTCGGAAGGGATCAACAAACTAGAGCAGCGTTGGACGAAGTGTATAAGCCTAAAAGGAGACTATGTTGAAAAATAAAAAAGGTTGACCCCAAAAAATTAAGTAGTTTTTATTTTTGCACGGACTTTTCAAACGACCCTCGTACTACAACGTTCCTTCCAAATTGAGATATCTGAAAAGACTCAGGTTCTTGGAGGGTTTTAGGGACAATATATTTTGCTACATCTCTCAGTTACAACCCAGGCATTCTAGATCATCTGCGAACGGACAACATCACAGCCCGAATTGGAAGTATATTGAAATCTTCTTCTCCCACACAGAATTTGCAAGAACTATCAAGTTTTATTGGGTGTTAAGCGAGTGCAATAATTCCCCATTACTTTTTTAAGAGAAGGGTTAAAATTAGTTTGCAAGTATTCAGTAGTATAAAATGAATTTGAGACCATAAAAACCAGTAAGAATGATTATAAAACATAGATTTTTTTGTGTAAATTTTTATAAAGAACGAATTAGCATTGTAATAAACTGAGATAGTACAGGGAAATGATATTTACAAGTAAAAGGTCTCGTAAATTAGTTGCATGCCATAACAGAAGAAACAGACTGTGGTGCGTTTGTGCGGGTAACAGACTAATTTTTACTTTTTTACGATTTTATTTTTTTATTTACCGCCACAAGTTGTTCTAAAAAGTTCTCAGAGAACAAATTAGAATCCTTCTCATGTAAGACCGACTGTAATGTGTGCTCACCTCGTTTACACTTTCAAATGTTTACAGTTTACATTCTCGTTTTATTTTTTGCAAATCCAAAAAAAAAAACGAGTAAAAAATGCGGGCAACTGCCAATGGTGTGGTTAAAAAAAAAAAAATAAATAATAATAAACTTTAAGTGTGTGGTCTTGTTAGAGTGTTCCTTGGGTGGCAGAGATTAGGGTTTTTGCGAGAACGTTTTTTTTATTGACGTGATTAAAGAGTTGGATGTTCGTGCTAAATGATTGTGTTTTTTGTTCTAGACAAGTTTTTTATTTTTTTTAACTCATTTATTTATTTTTTATCTGAAACGTTAGAGAGACTGCTAAAAAGAGGAGCCCTAAATCTAATCATTTTCTGTATCACAGTAAATTCTTTCAGGCTCAAGGTAAGATAGTTTCCCATTTCCTTGAAATTAAACTAAGGTCCAATAAAATATTTCGGGTGGATCCGCTACCAAGAGTTTCATAGAAAGTGGTGGAGTCAAAAATTCGGTAAAGAGAACAAATACTGACGCGTTTACTACGAGGACTATACAAGGTGCCCCAATTAAACGGGGCTCTTTTGAAATAACTCAAACAAAGGGGGGATATAACAAAAAAAAAAACGAACATAAAGAAGTTTGTTAAAGTATTTTCTCTCTAGTTTGTGACGGTGTTAGTGTTTTTTGACTTTATAGCCGCTTTACCCCTTAAATTTCCTGTTGACCCCCACTTTTTGCTACTGCATTTAAAACTATTTTAAAAAAAATGAAGAAAAATGCAGTTAATTTCACTCCAATGTTCCAAACCGCTGCCGAGATATTCAGTCATAAAGATTAAATTTTCGTCGTTTTTATTCCTATTTCTCTGTTCCAAAAACTAAAATTAAACGCGAATTTTCTTATTGATTTCTAATAGACTTAAATTTTCTAATAGTCTAATAGACTTAAAACAGACTTAAATTTTATTTTCAAAATTCTAAATAATAATATAAACTGCCCTGAACTTTTATCATTGTTAAATTTTCACGTGCCAACAAACGGTACTCGACAAAGACAAGTGTTTTCTAAAGTGTGCCGTGGTACTAATTATCGTAAGTTCAGTTATTTTCCAAGAGTTGCGGATCAAGTTAATCATCTACCCGCTGATTTTGATATATTCAACACCAACATGATCGAGTTGAAACATTTGTTAAATGGCTGATTTTGCGGTGATTGGTACTGGGGAAAACTTACCGGTCATTTGTGATATTAAGATTTATTAATTGAGTAAAGTTTCTATTTTTAAAGTATATTTTATAGTACATATTTTGAAGTATTTTTCATCTATTAAGTAAATTATGTGTATATATTATTTCTATTTTATCTTTATTTCTATTCTACGATATATATATGTATAAATGTATGATATATGTATATTCTATAATTATTATATATTGAGTTATTATTAAATGTTATTTTAAATTATATTTCTTTGTAACTGGGTGATTGCCCGTCTTGTAAATAAATAAATAATAAATCAAAACTTATAGCCAAAAGGGACTTAAAAATCAGGTAAAACATTCATTTTGAATAAATAGGAAATATTTTCTTTATCGATTTTTGTAAATAAACTTCTTTTTTTTTAAATAATGTTTTAAGGAAATCGCCTCTTTCTACCCCCGATTTTAAGGGGTAAGGAGGCGGCAATAAAATCCAAAAACACTAACACTCTCACAAACTAGAGAGAAAATACTTCATCAAACTTTGTGTTCGTTTTTTTGGTATATCTCCCTTCGTTTAAGAGTTATTTCAAAAGTGGCCCGTTTAAATGGGGCACCCTGTATATGCACCACGAAACAAATAGGTAACATCGGCTCTTAGGAAGACCTCAATCGTTCCTGTTTCGAGGAAGTGTACTGTTCAAGAAAGGCGGGACTAAAATAAAGTAGATACGCGTTCCACAATCGATTCGAAAGCCCCGATAAAGCAGAAACGTAATAAAATAGAAGTCTCAAAATCGAAGTGGATGCAAATACCCAAACCGGTCATAATTAAAACAAGGACACACCTAGAAACTCTCTGAAGATGCTAATTAATAAGTGAACATTGATATTGCAAAATAGTTTCATACATTTGGCTGCATATAATTATTATTACTGCAATTTAAACAAAATAATAACATCTTTCAATAAACAGTTGCAATAAGGCTAACTGTAACTGTAATGCAAGTTAGTTAACATAGAACAAAACTCTCTTATAGTGCTCCTCTTTTATAGTGTTCTGTCCGGCTCGCAAGCCTCATTAACACTTTAAAAATGTCAAAACAAGAGACTAGAAAACCGTCCCTTTTTGCATATTGTCAGATAATTGAAACATTGTCGGCTATAAATAGAATGAGCGCATTGTATTCGTGTCAAAAGACATTTGCACACAAATAGTGCCCGACAGTGTAGGTCTTGTAAGAGAATAAAAATCAAAGAACTCTCTGGAGTAGATGTACGAGCCGCACCTCGTATTTAAACCCGCGGCATTGCCACTATTACGAAAATCCTTCTTCATTCACACAATTAATTCATTCATAAAACCCGATTTATGATTCCTTTCCCACGGCAGTAAAACAATACTATTTTTTCCTTTGTTTTAATAAATTCTTTTTAAATAAAAATGACAAAATCAAGTAACTATGAAAGGAGGCAGGAGGGGGTAATATTCAATTTACATTAATGTCTCGTTAACTAGTTGTTTTCTTGCTTGCAAAATAAATAATTATCTGATCACATTTTGACACACGTTGTTGATGTCAGTTTAAAAGAAGGTTAAAAAAAACTTACAAATGATCTAAAAAAAAGCAAAACATATTGTAATAGAATAATTTAAGTGATGCAACGCTGTCTCTGTCAAGTTTGATAAATAGTTAACGGAAATCTGTCCCATTTTTAAAAAAAATCTAAAAGTAAAATGAGCTCACAAATTTTGTTTTAAATTTCATAAAATTGTTAGAGTTCCAATAATTCGAATCAGGAATTGTTAAAGGCTCAGTTACTTAAATCAGGTGTTCACTGCCGCTCCTGGATAGAGTTCTCTCGTTACTAGCACATTTATCATCCGTGATGTTAGCTCTTAGAATAGAAATCTTAGAGCAGTAAGAATATAAACTATAAGTACTCTTATATAGGTAAGTAAAGTAAAAGTAAAGTAATGCCTACTTTTTTCAGGCGGGGCTTTACGTCCAACTACCCAAATTAGGTGTTGTGAACGGAGGCGACTAGCAAACATACTTTACTGTAAATTTCTTTTATTAATCATTAAATAAAATTCAAGGCCTAGACCTGGAGAATCGAACCCAGAACCACAGTACTGATTAGCTTTACAGGTCTCGCCTCTCAACCGCTCGGCTACCGTGGCGCCGAAGTATGAACTTTGTTATAAAATATGTACATTACTTACAGAAATTATGTACCAAAGTATTTACATAACAAAACTACATTACATGGTTTAGGAAACAGGATGGGATAAGGATATTGTTTACATGAGGGAAAAAGATGGAAAAACCTACAGCTAGAAGAGAAAGAGAAGGACATATTTAATTCTTCTTTGTCTGTAGGGAATGGAACAGTTGTAGGTGACTATTTCGCGGCCGAGAGGGCTAGGATGACCAATGTAGGGTGTAGAGCAGTTTCAGCAGATGGTTTAGGACGAAAGGTATATCACATGGAGAGGGAAATTTGTTCTGTGTTCTAAAAATAGAACTGGAGTTTAGCTGGACCCGAACCTGTGACCTCTCGCTTGCAAATCCAACGCGCGCCCATTGAGCTGGACCCGAAATCCAAAATACTGATATAAAATAACCACGGTACCCTTCTTACAATTAAAATTTATCTTAACATAATCCATTCTGGGTCAGATTCCTTTTTTATTAATGCCATAATTTTTTTGGATGTTTCTGATCCTAATTATTATGTTATCATGATTGATTTATATAAAGGGAAATTGACTAATAAAACCTAGTTTTTCCTAGTTTATCGGAGGTAGGTCATCTTATTCTTTCAACCTTACGTCTTTGGGTGTTAAATTCATTCTGGGACGTTTCGCCGATTAGTGCATGGCCTTTTGACCATTCTTACGATTTTCTATGGTCATTTCCTGATTTTCTACAATAGCGGTCAAAGATAGGAGTCACGCAACTCATGGCCAGTTAAATATCTTCAAGACTTAGGATGGAAAATTTGCGAGGAATCGGTCAAATAAAACAACTCGTCTTTTAGCCAACGTTTCGACAAATATATTGTCCTCTTCAGGGCAATTTTCTGTAACAGTTTCTGTAACTCAACAGTTTCTGTAACTCAACCAACCCGCTGAGCCACGCCCTGAAGAGGACAATATATTTGTCGAAACGTTGGCAAAAAGACGAGTTGTTTTATTTGACCGATTCCTCGCAAATCTTCCATCCTAAGTTTAACAATTTGCGGTCACGAAAACTATATATTTATCTTCAAGACTTTGTTGCATATTTCTATCTTAAAGTAGTAACGATAGAATTGGGTAAATAAGCCGTTGTACTTGATCAAACCCTCTCAGTTCTTTCCTTTTGGTGCTATAAAGAAGAAGCAAGAAGAGGATCAATTCCAAAATACCGCAGGAAATCTAAATTATAACATTTTTAGTTACAACTTCATTTAAGGAAAAATGCCACAAATTTTGAAGATAAATTGTCCCCCCCAAAAATATATCAATACAAAGCCCTTTATTTCTGGTCAAAATAACTTAAAGAGAATTTAAAAAAAAAAAAAATAACTGTAAACCAAAAAGTCAAGTAATGTGTTTCAAAAATATAACTGCACATTTTCTGCCATAACCTGGCCGCCGGATCCTATGGTAAATCAATTATTTCTGCATGACTTTAATTATCTACATAAACTGTATTTTTCTACCCACTCTGATGAATTTAAGAGACTCGCTATTAGTTTATAGATAGAAATATTCATATTCAAGTTAAAGATTAATTTTTTTTTAAGAATCTGAAGTAGTTAATGGTCGGAGCAAGAAGCTCCTCCCCTAACCTGCGAACTTTTAGCAATCTATGGATTCAATCATTCATAAAATATTTAATTACAAATTGGAAAAAAATATTGTAACTGTTTTAGTAATTCAGTGAGGATTTGTTTTTTTTTATTAAATATTTGCTTAATTATATTACATATATATGCATTTATATGTGTAAATAATGTAATCTAGCGGCATCTGTTACCGGTACAGTTACATCTAATCTTGTACATGTATATATATATCGTAGTTGGTGGAGTAAGAGCTCCTATGTAGTATTTTTTGGTTAATGTATTTCTTTTAGTGAAAGGTTGTTGATTTAAATCGAAACATAGGCCGAAGGTCGCCGCAGTCCTCTTTAGATAATTTGGGTGCCCTAAAGAGAGTTAAATGTTTTTACTGAAGAACAGCAAAGGATAGCTTGGAGAATATTAAATTATTTAAGTACCGTATTTTAAAAAGAGATGGTTTAGGACAGGAGAGGTTCTCCTATTAAGCTAAGTTTACATGCGATGATGAAGATGTTTGAGAACTTTTTTACAATTTTTAAATTTCGTTTAGATGCCCTCCAAGGAACCCAAAGTTACCCGGCAATTGCGCTTTTTTGCAAGGATTCTCGATGTCAAACTGATTGATTGAGTAACAAAGAGACATTCAGAAAATTATAAGTATTCAAATTTAAAACCGAGGCAATTCTTATTTATAGTGCAGCCATATTATTATTTCAAAATCATTGTTTTTTACACTTTTAAGTGCAAAGGACTTTTTATCTCCTGCTTACAGTAAAAAGGAAAAGTAAATTATATAATATCCTTGTGTTTGAGTGAAGGAAGAAAAAGGTAGCTTAACCCTGGAATTTATGCGCATTTTTACAATTAGACGTAAACGATTAGTTACTGGAAATTTGAAAAGAAAAATGTAGCCTAGCGAAGGTCCCATTGTGGAATATTGTACCGTCCAAGGTGGATCGTGCAGTTATGCCACTAGACCCTGTAGCGAGCGATCTGTTTGTTAATCGACAACGAACAGAAACTCAACAGAAATGAATTTAAAATCCTTTGTTTTTTCTCGTTGATGGCTTAAAAAATATTTCTACAGATCCAACTTCCTGCCAGCGTCAGTGCGTTCATGGTCACAGAATTTTACTTTATTAAAATGCTGAGTTTGAGGAAAAATTGCTTACCCGAAAAGTACGAATCAAAATTTGAACTTTGTTGGCAGTAAATTTTTTTGAGTTAGAATTTTGAGAGAAGTTGTAAAAGGAGAGTCGAATGAGCATTAAAACCAGTCTTTTATTTCCTCTACCTTCTCGAATCTGCAGTGGATCCCGAGTCATGTTGGACTCCAGGGCAACGAAGAAGCTGACAGATTGGCAAAAGAAGGGGCGAATCAAGGCCCCGCTGACGCTTAGTACTGCTAAGACAGAGATCCGGCTCCGATTTCGATCGAAGATGGCAGAAGAACAATAGGGAAAAGCACAAGGGAAGCAGTGGGAGGTGCTTGGAAATAACAAAGGAAGACTCCCCACCGATCTGCCTAGATCAACAGCTGTGGCATGCTTTAGATTATTGACGGGGCATGATTACCTTCAGAAGCATCTCCACCGAATTGGCATTAAGGACAGTAGTATCTGTGTGCTTTGTGGAGGAGATGTTATGAACGGTCCGCACCTGCTAGCATGCTCTCAACTGCAGGGAGCCCGGGACAATATGCCCACGGACCCACACAAAAAAAAAAATATTTTATATTGGGCTGCCAGACGTCGCATGGCCGAAGTAGCCGTTGACCGTGAAGGCGTAGGTTCAAAAAAAAACCTCGAACCTCTACAGATCTGCTCAGCTGCTAGTGGAATAGAAAACTTGACCAATAATACAAAAAAAATTTATACCAGCATCAAAGAGGTACCAAGATAAAAAAGATACATAGTAAAGATAGGAGAAACTCTCTCCAAATGATAAGTTTGATTATTCACATATGTGACTGGAACTAGCATAAAAAGTGATTGACAGCCAAAATCAGATATCACAGTATGATTATAAAGCTTGTGCACAGACGGCGAGTACAGACTTTTAAGGTGGGCAATCAAACCAAACAGATATTTCAAATTTATGTCGAACTTCAATTGAAGTGAAGATCTTAAGATTGATCTTCATTATAAGAGATGACCAGCAAAATAAACGACACAAAACTAGGTTTCTAAAATAAACTTTAAATAAATAAAACTAAACTAATTTACAATGCAAAGAAAATTCATTCGCTGCATTATTCCAGTCGGAAAAAGCTTTGAAAATAAAACTTATCTTTTCAATAGTTTTAGAGAAAAAATCTTTACTACACATAAATTAACGTGTTAACGATATTTTGGATAACCTATCTACGAATAGATATCTGAATATATAACCCTAAAATACAATAAATGAATCGATTCAGAACTTTATGATCGAAATCTTTATTATTGCCTGGTTATTTATTCAAGATTCAAGATATGTCACACACATTACTTTAATTCCTCAAGTTTTTATAAAAAAAGATTCTTTTTTAAAGATAAAAGACGGGTCTTTAGTTACATTCTCGCTGATTTTTTTTTGTATTTTAGTTCATTTTCTTTTAATAAAATGACCGTGTTGTCTAGTTAGTGTTAGTTTATTTAAGATTAAGAAGTAAGTTTATCGATTTATCTGACATAAAACTGAAAGTTCTGATGTCATAGATAGTCATTCGATTTTCTGTTATGTTTTTGTTTTTCAAATTTAAAGCGTGTCAACGTCATCGGTGCCCTGAGAGCTTTTTTCAGTAGCACTCTTGGCTTCCAAATAGTTGTTCCCTCATTACTGATTGCCAGTCAGTTCTGTGGATAGCATACTGGTTTCCTAAGCTGAGATTCCGGGGTTCGAATTCAGCTTATAACGCTTAGATTTTTATTCTCTTACCGGGTTTTTGCAGCTCACTAATTGGAGGCCGACAGTGCACTGTAAATAGCTACGGGCACAAATAACGTTGAATATTGATGTGCTTTAAATTAATTTAAAAAAAAAAAAACTCGAGATAGTCAGCTGAAAGAAGCTGCTAGGAATAGAATATATATATATATTCTTTGGCTTCTTTCCTTTTTCAAGTCATCCAGTCTCAAAGGCCTTCCTATATTTTTCAACTCCTTAAGTTTAAATCCTCGATACATTCCCTTAATACCAGATCTCGCTCATCCGATCTCTATATTCCCTCTCACCGTACCTCATCCTTTGACAAGTCCTTCCTAATACGTGCTACCTCTCTCTGGAACTCCTTACCTTCATCTGTCCGCCATGCTCCTACCATATCCATCTTTAAATCCCGTCTATTCAGTTATCTACTTTCTATTCAGCTTCCTCCGAAATTCTAATTGTTTTAATTTATTTCCTTAATTTCTGCTGTTATTTTTATTTTCACTTTTTGTAAATACTTATTTATTTTCTTTTAATCACAGGCCAAACTATTAAGGCCTCTATTTGTACCTGTATTTATTCTTAGGGGATAATTGTCCCGGAATAATTTCTTTTCTATTCTAGTCTATTCTATTCTAAGGGCTGACAGCTAGATTCGAACCCGGGATCTCAGGCTGAAACTTCAATTCCTAAATATGTTCAATTATTTAAGTTATTCGAGGAAATTTGCGTTGCTCAATAAAAGTTTCGTATTACAAACATTAAGCCTACGAGAATTATTGGAAATATTTGCAGAAAAAAAATAGAAATAGACGCAGATCCTGTTAAGTCGTTCTCTCTAAAGATCTCTAAGACACTAAAAAATAAATTTTGTTTTTGATTGACACATTTTAATCTCCACAAAAAAAAACGTTCTCCCAAAAATTCGTCACGATCACAAAACTTCCCCTAACTGGCTAGTAAGAGAAAGTGACTATGAAAATTAGTTAATAAAAATAGCAGTAAAATATTCAACAAGAGGGAAACACTTGTTCACACATGTTCAACAGGTAGTTTTGATTTAAAAAAGATTAATGTCGTTCTAGATTAATGATATTCAAATAGAATTTAGTTTTAAGATATAAATCTGCGCTATAAATCGAGTCAAATGCATATTTTTTTTATTAAAGCTTTAACAGCTGAATGATTTAAGTGTTTATAATGTTATATTATTGAAGGTCAGCTGTTAAATAGCCGTTTTGGGATCGTTTTCTTTTTCGTGTAATCAGAACTAATTATATTTATTGAGAGAAGTTAATACGCCCTTTATTATAAAGTAAATTGTTTAGCTCATTTTGTCTGATTATTTTTTATTTATATATTTTTATTTTTTGTAACTGGTGCTTAATTTGAGAATTAAGAAAGAAAAAGGTACAATAAAGAAAAAAATGCAAGTTTATAGGTGCATAAGAGAGATAAGGCAGGCTTTGTGCAGGTGGGGATTTCGTAACTTCCCATTTTCAGTCACGTTTTGTGCATTTAAACGGAATATCCTAAAAACATCGTTGGAAACAATAACAATTTCGATAAAATCGTCATTTCCGGCAATGAGATTGTTACCGAAATCTGGTAAACGGAAGTAAAAACCTGATTGAATGGTTCTTCAGTTTATCGCCTGTTTCCTGTGAAAATAGCTCAAACGATTTTCTTTAAATTTGGCAATTTGTGGGAAAATATTTCGGTAGACAAAGTTTGTGTATTTTTTTTGCGATTTTATGACATCGATTTCAAGTGCTAGTACAAGTATTAAGATTGAGCATGGCCCAGGGGAGTTATGCACGGCATAGAGTAGGAGTGGAGCAAAAAAGTGGATAGTAGCCAAACGCAAAGCCTTTTGAAAGTCACTCGCTTAGACGTGAACTACACTTTTTATAAGGGTTGATCGTTAAACAGCACTAAATATGAGTCTTACAATCAAGATGGCCAAAACCAAATAAATGTTCACTGGTGAAGGAGGAGGTCTGCGGGGCCGAAACGTCTCTATAGGCCCTAACACATTTGAAAAGGTGAATTAATTTACTTATCTTGGATCTGAGATAAACTGTTGAACGACACATCCGCAGAAATCAAAAGAAGAATCGTGGTGCCTAACAGGTGTTATTTTGGATTGCTGAAGTACATGAAAAGTAGGCTCTCCCCTTATCCGCCCGGTACTTACATATGCTTCCCAGACTTGGACCGTGAGTAAGACAGATGAGAAGGATATGCTCATTTTCGATAGGAATATCCTTTGGCCCAGTAAAAGAGGGAAGAAGTCTGGAGAATACGAAAGAATAGGGAGCTGTAAGACCTGTATGCCGAAGCGGATATTGTGAAAGTTTTAAGACAGGAAGGCTGAGCTGGGCAGGTTAGAATGGAGGAATCTAAGATCCCAAAGAAAGTGTTAGAAGAGACTGTTCACCGAACTAGGAGGATGCTCATTAGGGAGGCCAGGACTCGTCGCGAGTTGTAGCGCCTTGAGTAAGTGAGTAAGTTGATCTTAAAAAAAAAAAACTGCAAGAAAAAGGAGAAATGTTGAATTGGATTAATTCAGAAGGGATTTTCCAAGTTGCCAAAATGGGTAGTAAAACAATAGCCTATTTTGGAGGAGCGAAATTTAAGTCTTACTTCCAAATTAGGCCATTATCTAGATTATAGTTAATTAAATTAATTGGGAGCGGAGGTTATCGCACTAGGTAATCCTAAAAGTCACAAATCACTGCTCCAAATCCACAAGCCCCAAGAAAACGAGTAGTACACTTAAATAATCCGTGATTATTTCAGTGCATATAATAATAGTAATTGATAAAAGACGAAAAGGGTTTTATCCCAAGCGCGGTGACCTAGTAAGCCGTCTCACTGCCGGATGATGGTCAGTGGTGTCTTTTACGAGAGAGCACTGTCCGGAGGGTGGCACTACACTGAGAAGGCTCCAGGTGCCAATTATCTTAGATATCGATGCATTAAAAAAATATTAAACTAAATAATTCTACTAGATAAAATGAGAATATCAAATAAATACTACAATACAAACTGACAGTAACAAAACTTCATTACAAAACTCATCCTGGTATGAAGGAATGGTTTTATTTTTATCTCCTTCTCAGCATCCTTTCTTAGAAAACAAGTCCCGATGATGTGATTAAGAACGAGGTATGAGGAAACAGAGTCACGTCTCATGAAATTATGAACTTGTACTTATTTCACGCGAATAAAATGCGACCAGCTCAAGTTGAACAGGCACTAGGTGTGGGCACTATTATCTGGGCAATCGTCTCAGCAAATCTTCTTTATTTACAACTTGTTCCATTACCCCGGAGATTATTGCATGTTAGTTAATGGTTGCCATTTTATGTGAAGAAAATTAAATAAATGTGTGCTGTTAATTACAAAAGTATATTTTTATTTTTTTAATGAAATATTTCATTTTTCTCAAAAGAAAAACGATCACGATTTCAGAGTTTACGTAAAGACAAATTTTGAATTTTGGCGACACGAACAAAACAAAAAAACGATTGAAGTTATTTCTGTACAGGGTGATCCATTTAAAACGCACCAATCGCTAATAACTTTTTAGGAAAGCGGAATTCCGGAAGAACCCATTAAATAAACTACATATATGTTTTTTGGGTGGGTCTAGATTTATCCTGATTCTCCCACAACCATTAAATTGCTCTACATTTTTTTAAATCTTCAATTATTATTATTTTTGTTCTTTACGTCACAAATAAAAATTTTTGCAGTCAGAGGACCTCCCAAAACGTGTATTTCTGGTGGTAAATTAATATCGAAAACCGTTCACGAATAGAGAAAATTGTAACTTTGATCTCAAATATCTCAACTAATATTAGGGATATCGAAACGGGGTTAACGTCATTTTCCACAATTTTTTATGTAGTTTTCACAGTCATTGTCAAAACCAGTGGTCCTTATGAAACTCCGATCAGTTTTTTAGCCGTAACTCCGCCAAAAATGAAGATGCAGCATCGGGAGTGGAAAATTTGAAAACTAGACCAAAAAAAAAAGCATGTAGTTTACTTCATGAGTTTTTCCGGAATTCCGCTTTCCTAAAAAGTTAGTTTAGTTCCAAAACTAAAATGGTTACTTTTCTTTTTGTTCCTTCTCCCAATAATTGGCATACGAGGAAATTAATAATTTGATATCAGTGAAAAGTCGGTTGCGCAAAATCCCAGTTTTCTGCATTTACACCCCTCTGTTCGGGGTAGGGTTTTATTAAAAACCAAAAAACGTCCATATGGTCTTGAAGATCAATAAACTTTTTCTGAAATTATGTGTCTCCTTGATTCATTAATCATTGAAAAAATGCAGTTGAAAATTTTAACAATAATCATGGAGAACGAATTTTTTAGACATTAAAGTTACAATTTCATTGTTTATATGAAACGTTTTGAGGCTCTGGTTTAAGCAGATTTATAGGAAATTTAATGCTTTTTCGTTTGGAATAAGCAAATTTGTTATAGGATAAAGGATAGAAAAGTTACGACCGTTTTTATGGTGAAAACCGCGAATATCAACAGAAAAGTTAAAAATGCAAATATCTTGGACACTATTGAGAATCGGGCGAAAGTGAAGAGAATATTTTTTTGTTGCATTTGAGCTGTTGAATCACCTCCAGAAGTTTCGACCACTCCTCCGTGTACACCCTGTATATAATTTTTGGAAAATTAAGAATTATAAAAAGCCGGAAGTTCGTTAACCGGAATAATATGAATAATGATTGGATTTTTTTCGCTCCTAAAAATAGCTCCGACATTTCGGAGATTTTCAATTTCAGGACTTTTTTTTTGGTGGGATTTTCTTTGGGAAACTCTCATGCTAGGCTTCCCCCCCAAAAAAAAATCAGAAATAAATATTTCCGAGAAAACTTTGCTTCTTATCCTCTTATCAAGGTGAGGTTGATTCCCTAGTCTAATCAGGGTTCCTTGCACCAAGTATCCTAAGAGCTAGAGAAATACGACTCTTTGTCTCAGTAGAACAGAAGTGAAGTGTCTATTATTGATTTATTCAAAGATTTATAAAATCCACAAACCTAAAGATCTGATAAAATACTATAATAAAAGTCATGCACTTTATTTATCTATTTATTAGAGAGTAAATTCCAACATATCTAACCATATTTATTATTTGATTCGAACAATGAACTTTTTCTTTGCAGTCTTAAAGCAAACAAGAATTTAAAAAGATAAGGGAACAGTTTAGAAAACAGTAAGTTATGAACTTGTAAAATTATGTTATTCCAAACTATAGTTATCTCTTATAAATACACATGTTTATGTGCGTAATATTTTATGACTTGCGCATTGGGTTATGCACAAAAATCTCTGTTATACAGGTGTTCTAAAGAAACTAACAATACAATCTGGAATTACTGGTAAAGATTTATTTATTTAAGGCGCCTGGGGGAAGCGACGGGGGGTCATTGGCGACTGGAGATTTTTCAGAATGCAGTTTTTTACCAGGTTAGAGGCAACACTGTCCACTACCGGATTATAGGCTGTAAAGAAGCTTCTAAAAAATAAAAAAATGTAAAGACCAGCAGCTGGATTCGAACCCAGGATCTCCTGGTTTCATCATTCCCCCTTTAGTTTGTGCTTAATTATATGTTTATTGAGTTTCGAGTTATGTTGCTGGAAAAAAATATATTTAAAAAAAACCCAGCTCTAATTGTACCAAATTGATGAACAAATTAGATGTTTATTTCGTTTATATGATTGGGGCTCATTAGCGAAATTATCAATTAGCGGATTTATGCTAATTATGGTATTTTTAAAGAAATTTAGGGGGAAAAAATGTGGCTGCGTCATGGAGACGGCCGTGTGTTGTACGTGAATACGTTTACGTAACGGGTTATATATTTTATATAAAATATGTTTATTTATGTATTTAGGATGATACAATGTGTCTTCATAATCGACGATCGAACATAGTCTATGCCTATACAGTCCGTTGTCGATGTAGAAGCGATTTCATCATTCACTTGCATAATTTCAACCGCCCCAGCTGCAGATTTACTGACACCGTCGTTGATCCGCTCGGCCGCATTCATTCTTTTACGTTCCCGGCACAGCTTGACCCGGTCGTATGGTGTTTTATTATTACCATTCGATTGTTCTTGAGAATCCCTTTCCAACCGTATACGATCTCTGTATTTGGTTTTGGCTTTTCGACGCGTATAGGCCGACATTATATATTTTTGATAATATTTTTTTATTCTAACACCTTATTATATTCACTGTCACTATTTTACATTAATGTTTTATATACAATCGATAGATTGTGACGACACCTGACGATTAAAACTTAAACGAACATCGTAGCTTCTCCGAGTCAAAAGTTATACTAATTGCAAATCTCGATACGCAGCAAAATGATCTCAAAATGGCGGCGCTTCCCCCTCATTCGCACACGATGCGTCACAGTCCTCGCTTATCGTAATGAATTTTTTGATCCTTTAGCTATCCAGTGGTCTAATTTAATTTTGGATGTAGACGATAGATTCGAAACTATAATGCCAAACTGTATCCCCCGATTTTGTTATCATTAGGTTTTTTGGATTGCCTCCATATGATAGCAAATTTAAAGACGTATTCACGTCAAAAAATCAACATATTTTACGCTTTTGAAAAAGTGTACGTTTTTCTATCGAGACAAAATTTAGATTTAGTATTTCCCAACTCATTCAAACGAAAATATTCAAGCGAATAGAAAGAATAGAGAACAAGTTTTTCCTTACGTCTATTGCGTTGTTTGAAATTGGAAAAATAGCGGCACTTAGTGACGGTAATTAATAAAAGTAAAAGACGAAGGCAATTATGTGGTATTACAGATCAAAGTAAAAAACTCCGCTGAGAATCGCTGGCTGCTAGAACTCTGGATCTTGCTACGTCTATCCGAGGGTCTGGAATGTAGTTAATGATTTAATAGCTAGAAATCGATGCAATAAAGTGACATTTCTATCATTTCATCATCATATATAAGAGTAATATGTTATAAATATAATCCATATTGATTAGATGAGTTGTTAATTTTTGTGTTAATTTCTAAAACTGTAATCACACCTCGATTGAACTATTTTACAAGTCCAGTAATACCAACTGACTATTGTGACCAACAAAATGTCGTGGGATACAAGCATGACTTTTTTTTTAAATATACGAATTCAAACAGGTGAGCCGGATGTTATTTAATACATAATTAATTCCCTTCTCACTCAGATAAAAAACAAATATTTAGCCATAAAATTAGCAACAAATCTTTTACTTGTATTTATTAAAAATAAATTCATTTATAAACCAGAAAATAATTTCTGTTTTTAATTTTATGTTACAGGCTTCCGGTCCTCCGGTACAAATGGAACCGGTAGACCTGAGCATGAAAACCACTTCAGTACCTGGATTATTACCTATAGCCAAGTTCATCTCAAAACCTACCGCCCAAAATGCCGGTAAGTGCCAAATTTGCGATATAAATGTCATTTATATTTATTTAAAACGTATTGATTTAGACATACAATTTTCAATCATATTTTTGGTCATTTATTTAAAAAAAAATATATGTATATGTATTATAAATAATTGGTATTTTTAAATTAAATATGAAAGTGTTAATAATTTGCTGCAAAACATATGAAGTTGATCTATGGGACGCCGGAAAGTAGAAGAATAAAAGAAAGGGCCTCGTTTACGCTAGCTGGCTGATCATGATGGCGGCGAGGACAGAAATAAGTAGAAGAAGCATTTGAGGAAGTCGAGGTTCTTAAAATCTTGGTAAGGGAAGCGATTAGCAAAGAGGTTAGCGGAGATCCTAGGTTCCCAATCTAGCTGCCTGATTTTCGATCTTCCGGCCAAATGCAGCTCACTCCCAGTTATTGTTAACGAGAGAACATTGTCCGAAGGTAGTGGCAAATGACTAACGCTGCCAATCGCTTCAGATCTTGACGCGTCCTTGATTTAAAAATAATAATGATTAATGTCAGATGCCAAAGATCAAAACCGTCGATGTGTCAAAGAAAAAAGAAATCACGTATTAAAAATACCAAAAAATGTATCCTTTTTCTTTAAAAGATAGAATTTCCAAATTTTCTTTTAAATATCTAGGGCATATCCTCCTTTATAAGTGTCATTTTTGGTAACAACACAGAGTCAATCGTTTTCGGGAGAAACGTTACTAAAAAACAGGCAAAAAAACAGCATTTTCGGAAATTTTGGTTCTTGTTCTTTGACATTGTGGTTATTAAGGACATAATCACTTAAAAAGCTTAGAAATAAATAATTAAAAATTAGATTCTTTGGAAAACCTTCAACTAAAAGGTTATAAGCTTAGATTTAAGCACTTAGAATGCGAAGTTGAAAGAAAATCAATTTGCAAATTTTCAGAAAAATCACAGAAAAGAACGGAAGTAAAAGTGATAAATCGTTGCAATTCGGATTTTGATTAAATCCATAATTGTCAGTTAACACGCCTATTTATCAAAGCAGCAGGCTATCAAGTAGAGCTTTTGTTTGCAATTACCATAAATAAGTTTTTAAGCAAAAATACTGTTACAAATGAATACCCATTTCCAAAAAAAAAAATCACAATTGCATTATTAATACACTAAACCTACAGAAACTACGAGTATATGATGCACTTTCTTCTACGCGATAATAATAGTTTTAAGAATTACAAGCAATAAATTCTACACAAACCTATCATATTTCCCGTCTTATGTGAAGCACGTAATGGTTTTTATTAAACGTAAGTTAAAAAGGGTAAACTTGCTCAAGAAACTGCATTGTAATACATCTTAATTAAAAAATACTAAATAATTTAAAACAGTGTACAACAACCTGCAATTAATGCAAATATAAACGGCATATTTATGCAGATAATAAAGCTTAAGACTTATTTTGTTAAAAACGTCTTTTATAGAATAATAAATAAGTGTATTTCATTATTTATTACAATTTTATATACATTAAAAGTAAGACAAACGTTTTTTCTTTATTTTTTATGATCCTAGCCGTTAACGGTGGCTTCCGCTATGCGAGCTTGGCCTCGCGCTACAATAGTACCCTTTCTATTATGAACCATCTGTTCTGAAGATCATCTAATATCATTAGAGTTTGATAAGAGCAAGGAAGAGCACTAAAGACTGGAGGATGCAATCGTAATCGTAAAGCAATCCAAAGCAAAATCCTGTAGGATGCAATGAAAAGCCATCGATAAAGATTTTTAATTTCATTTTTAATTTAATTCTCATTAAAATTATCAACTTCCGTGCTATCTATTATTTCCATAATGTCCAGAAATGCAAGGAAGAATGTCGATCGAAAGAACCACGATTCACTAGTTCGCAGATGATTTCTAGGAGTTCCGGCTCAGTAAAATATGAACGTCTTGATCCAATTAAGGAAAAGTAAGTTTTTGCAAGGCCTTATATTGGTAGAAAATTATTTTTGATGTAATATAATGAGTAGGAGGGGTAAACAAGCCAAATGGCCCAATGTCATCGTGTCCCGCTAAGAAATCGTTGTAACATCCTCTGGTTATCCGTGAAGAACAAGCCGAATGTTTACAAACCAGTCCTAATACCTCCTGAAAACCGTCTCCGTCAGGCTAAACACCCAATAAAGAGGAACTCACAGCTGCCATTTCCTCTGAAGAGCAGAATACCAGAGACCCAGCAGACTCATAGATCTCCTGAGCCTTAAGTGACTAGCTAGTAGACCCACTTATAACTCTTAGAGCTGTCCAGCAATGTTTTCTTAAGAGTGAGCAACTCGTTTTTCATTGGCTAGAAGTATGCCGCCCAGGACTCTTGAAGTTGCTACCAATCCAGTCAACTTCAAAACTGATTCGTACATAGAGGATATATATATTGGGAAAAACTGTTTTAATCGGACTAAATTGTTGATTCCTAAATTGAGGTTGTGTTAGTGTTCGCAAAAATTTTTTATGTTTAATTTGTTTCATGAAATGAAATAACCTTTTCTTTATTAATATCCCATTTGCAAGTCTTGAAAGAAAAACGTGGAGCGTCAAGATACAAGTGGCATTGGAGTATAGCCACAATACAAATAACATTTAAAAGCCAGGTAAGTAAATGCAAATTTGTGTAACCTATCCAAGAATTAAACCATTTTATTAAAACCTTTTTAGTTAAGTGGTAAACAACAACTTAAGGGGCTCCATTTTATGTATTAGAAAGAATGAATGAATACATTAATGATACAAAAAACTTTTCACAATGTAATTAAAACTGAATGCAAATTATATTCAACTATGGTGATATTCACCTGACTTATTATCTAAGTATTACTTCATTAGAGGAGCTTAAGTATAATGAGCTTAAGTATACAGCATGATTATTATGCAAGAGGTTCATGGAGGAAGGTAAGCGATGATTGTCCTCATCGTTATCTCTCTCTCTGTAGAAGTCTCAGGGCTCTAGTTTCCCAGCAACCGAACGTTTATTATTTTATCTTCTTTAGCATTGTTTTGCTTCTAATTAATCCGCACTAAATTTGATATTTTTTTATACTATTTTTTAGACCAATAATTCTGGTAATCACATTTTAATGTTGAATTTCTATAATTTAAAAATGAGTTATACATTTAATTCTCAGTAATACTCTAATAGGTGATAAGTCTATTGCCCGAAACCCAACTTGGGATTTTTCTGTGAAGGAATGTTGATATTTATGATAAGTCAAGTCATATAAAAATGGTAAATATAAAATGCTTAATGACTAAAGACAAAGAAAACCACCAAATCTCACACATACAATATAAAATATAATTTATAGCGGTCGGAGGGGGTTAAAAGGAAGTAATTAAATCATAAAAAGAATTATTACATGGTTGGGTGTATCGCGAGTTTTTTTTGAAAAAGCCCACAGAGCAGCAGGTGTGTTGGTGGGCCACCTTCCACTAGCGGCCCAACAAATGAAATAAATAAAAAAAGAAATCTAAACGTCGGCATCTTCTTATCTTTTTAGTTTAAAAAAAATGAACAATGGAGTGTGTGTGTGTGTGTGTGTGTGTGTGTCTGTGTGTGATTCCAGAAGCTAGCTTTGGCGGTAAGTGGGGCCCTAATGTGGCTGCGACACGCCCTAGTAATTTGCTTACGACACGCCTGTATTATATATATATAAATGTTGGAGTGTGTATTTATTATATATTGTATACTCAACTAATAACTTAACTAGGCAAGGCCGTGAATTTTTTTTAAAACTAACAGCTGTTTCTCCAATGATTAACAACTACTGCATAAACTGATTAGTATGCGAGAGTTCCTCCATTATAGACAAAAGAAAAAAATTTAAAAATAATATTTGAACATAAATTACTCGATTATTAAAATTCATTCTTTAATTATTTGTTAAGATCTTATCAATCTTAACTCATTTTTATTTATTTGACGTGCTAAATATAAGTTTCACTTTTGGCTTCAGACCAAACAGAAAGAGAGACAGAAAAATTCGAATTCTCTTCACCAAACTGATTAACCAACTACCTCTGATAATGGATGGAAATCCGAAACAAGTCAGGAATGCAATAAACATGCGTTCTAAGATAGATAAAAAACGGAAGATGTCCAATTGTACTCGTAGACCTAATCACATTTACAAAACTTTATAGTGTTGGTAAGAGACAAACATGATTCAAATATTGGAATTTTGTAGAGAATTTATGATTTAGAAGGCCTTCGATCGTGTTTGGCATCCTGGATTACTGTTCAAACTAAAAAAGCATCTACCCTCAACATGCTACCTCATTCTGCGCTCCTATCTTTCAGATAGATTCTTTCAAGTCAGCACTGGCTCAGCAATCTCTTATTTCTCCACAGTATAGGCGGGAGTGCCGCAGGGGAGTATACTTGGCCCCGTTCTCTACACAGTAGACACATCAGACATACCTGTACAACCCTCTACACTACTCTGTACATAATATGCAGACGATACAGCCGTACTAGCCACAAGTACACATCCTCTACATCATCTTCATATAAGGTGACTACTTCATACAAGTTACAGACGCACTTACATAAAATAGAATCCTGGGCCAAGAAGTGGTGGATTAAAATGAACCCACAGAAATGCCACAGCATGCCACGTTTACTCTCCTGCGGAGCTCCTGTCCACCTGTCCTCTTCAACAGCAATCCTCTTCCTTGTACAAATCTGGTGCGCTACCTTGGGGCTCTTTATAGACAGACAATTCACGTGGAACCCACACACTAGACTTAAAAGACAAAGCAATGACAGAACGAGCGAAACAGCTTTACAGACTACTTGGACGACGCTCCAAATTGCCCATAGAACTCGAAACGTTTAATACCACAATACTATCCTCAAACCCATTTGGGCTTAACGGACTAGAGCTGTGGGGTTCAGTCAAACCTACATACATACGGACTGTACCAGACATTTCAATCAAAACTACTCCGACAGATAGGTGACGCTCCTTTCTACGGTGACTAACCTCACTCTTCACAACAACCTCAACATTCCCTTCATAGACCAACTCGCTAAGACTAAATACCAAAAATTCCACACTGCTCTCTCTACTAGCTCTAATCCTCTTGTACTGTCTCTCGCTTCCTCTGACATCCCTAACACTCCTCGCCTACTGAATCGCCAGTGGCCCCGCGACTTCCTTGTAATCTGAAGGCCTAAACGCCATTACTCTCCTACATCTCCTCTCTCCTACTCATATTCTCCTCTTCATATTCCCCTCTCTCATATAGAGAGTGCTCCTCCTGCTCTTCCCGCACCAGTTCATCTCATTCACCTCCTATTTACTTATTGTATATATTTATACAGATTGTAAATTACAAAACAAAAACAAAAAAAAGATTTAGAAGTTTCGAAATCGTAGTAAGGCAAAGTCGTGTGAATTTTCGCATCATAATTTGTAATTCGAAGTATTATTGAAGGTAGACTGAGCCTTCTTTTACTAGATCGATTACAACATCTACTCTTAGCAGAAACTAAAAAGTTCAAATTGAAAATAAACTTACTACATATTGAGTAGTGCTTTCTATTTTGTTTGGGGCATACTGTTAGAACCTAATTGAACATTTACAAGAGATTATTCTAAATAGAATGGTTTCGAAAATATCATTTGTGAAATTATCCAATAGATTTTCTTTTATGAAGGAATGAAAAATCTACACAGAAAAGAATATTATATACAAAATTATAGACATATCAGGAAACACTGAATTTTATAGCTTAAGACAAAAAATAACCAGAGAAATTCTTGGTGTTAAGTTTACAGGATGTATTTATAAGAAAAAGGCAATACCCATTGTTGACTGTTGTGTAGAAGTTAGGTTTCTATAATTGAATTTTCTTTGAACTCAGTAGTGGGGGGTGATATTTCAAGTTGCGAGGCAACAAAGCATTCTTATTTAACGTTTGTGTTGAGTACTGGTGTCTTTTAGCATTCTATTCATAGTAATGTGTTTCCTTTTATGGTTTTTATAATTAAGTGGTCATATTGTTGGGCTTCAACTATCAATTTTGAATAGATTTGGAGAAAACTAGTCAACTTAACAATAATTTACTAATCATACAACTTAAAGCTATCAATGAAGAAAACTACAAAATGTAAACCATATATAGGGTATGTTTTTGCAAATTATTAAACATATCACTTTAGTTAACGTCACCATAATGATTTCTCATGATGAATCATTTGTTCATGAAACATCAACTAGTAGTTTCTATTGATTTCTGACAGTTTCTTGTCTTGTGCAGAAAAGTTAGCTTTTCTTCTTGCGAAACAAACTGATTATATAACAAGTTATAGTATGCAGTTTATAGAATGCTTACCACAGTCAACACATTGCTGGAAATAGATTTCAGCTTCTTACTGGAACATCCTCACCCCGCACTGGACACTGAAATAAGAAATAAATGTCCTAAATTGTTAAAGAATCTATTACTTTTGATATGGGAAGAAGCATTCCAGAAACCATTGCTTAGTCAGGTGTTAAAGACTAATATAGTTGAACTCAAAACCAGGGTATGTATTAAAAAGAAATTTTGATTTCAGCAGTTTCTTTTCCATTAATTAACCTCCTTATTTTCTGCTTTCTTTCAGAAAAACTCTATAATTCATAACCTAAAACTTAAGACACTAAATTGAGATTTCAGATTTTATAACATGCTTAAGTTGTTACATGAGATTTTCCTCTGAAAATAACTATCTTACTCAATTTATAAAGAAAATCTGGCCATCATCATGAAACTCGTACTAACAATCAAGCTTTTATAATCAATAATCAAAGCCAAATAATAAAAAGAGATTTACTTTAATGGTCATAAACGACAATAAAATTGTCCAAATGTCAGGTACGTTTGATGCTTTCTAATTGGTATGCATGAACGCTATCTTATACCTTCAAATATGGCTAAATCCTTACATTGAATACAAAACATCCATTTCAATATCCTTTTTTCTTATCATAAATTTAATGACTCTCATAAAGTACTTTGATTTATTGAAGTATAGATGTAGGGCATCAAAGAACAGTTCGTATTTAGGTACTTACTATTTTTAATAGTGTATTAAAAACGGTATAATAGTTTCTAATCATTCAAAATTCATTACACTAAATTATTATAATAATATCCAGTCAATGAATCCAGTTTAAAATAAATTTTAGAAATTGTTGAAATTCAGCCATTGATACTAGTGACGTCATTTTCAAGCAACATTTCAAATATAATATTTAAATAGTAATTCAGCTAAACTTTTCCAAATTTAATAAAGGTTCGATTATTCTTGAATCAATTTATAAATTATAACTTAATTTTTTGTTGTAAATGTGAAAATATGCCCTTGAAATTAATATTAAATCTGAACCTATACCATTTACGCCATTTTGGCTTTGAGAAATCAGAAGCCAAATTTGTAAATGAATTTTCAAAAGAAATAAAACAAATATAGCAACAACTTATAGCAAGTTTTCTTTTACATGAAATAGTCTTTTAATTTAATTATAATTTTTTGTATGTATCATTAACTTACCATTTATAATAATTATGCAAATTAAATCTGCACTAGTTCTTACGTCATCACAAGCTATAAACAGGGCTAGCTTCACTTGTAATGGGGCAATTTACACCGGCCATGCTGATCAGCAGTTTGTATTAACTTGCAATTCTTAAAAGTTGATCTTTATTTTTAGAAAATTAGTGTTTGAATGGTCATTTTTAATAAATATTTATTAATTTTTCATAAAAATTAATATTTGTCATGAACAGTTTTAAAAATTAAATATATATTCTTTTCATTCGAGATAGAGGTATGGCCCGCCTAAAATGTAAGAGCATCGTTCACAACTTTATGCATATCATTATGGCGGATAAGTGGAGTTTTAGTGTGGTGCTGTTTTATTCAAAAAGCAATTTGTTACTTAAGATTAAACTAATATTGAAATTTAAATCTATTACTAGTGAAAAGAAGTTAGTTTTCGAAAACTTTCGTTCGAATTCTTAGAGGTTGTTCTTTTTTAAGGAGACTTCTTTGAGTGATGGAAGGCTGTAGAGTTTTCTGAAATAGATGCCATTAAACTAAGGAAAAGATGCCTTATGGAAAAAAACTCACACCGTGAAAGTTTCTGAAGGCTAAAAGAAAAAGGATACGGAACGGATTTTGTCTAAAACATTAGAGGTACAATTCATTATTATCTTTAAACTAGTGACTGAATTAAGTTGTTTTACTTTCTAAGTGAGCTGATAAATCCAACTGAAGTAATTATGTATTTCATAAAATAATTGTTCTAATCCCAGTTTAAAACTGATCTGAAGTGTAAAAGATTTTATGATTCAGTATTAGTTCTTAGGAACATAATTTTAATCATAGTGTGTTGTGTGACTTTCTATTAAAGAGAAAAATCATGAAAGAAAAATAATTAAGTGCAATAAATTAGGTTGTAATTGGAGCTTATCTTGATCATTTTTTGTTTTCTATAAATAATGAAATAGAGAGCAAAACTTAAGACCAAAACTGGTCTACATTCCCTTGAAGAGGTAGAGGCGTGGTCTAATTTAATTGCAAGTATGGCACTCATTTAATTTAATATAATTGGCACATTATATTACATTTTATGATGTTTATTGTGGCACTGAAAGTTATCATGTTTCTCATTTGAAATTTATATAGCTGTTTTTACTTGTTTTATCCCTCTTTAAAAAGAAGCTATTGTAATTGGGCTGATTTTCTTTAAATATTCATTGGAAGTAACTATTTTAATGTCCTCTGAAAACAAAAAACGTTTTTACCCAACGTTATTCATAGCATTTAGCGATCCTGAATTCTCTAGAATTCTTCGTTCAGTACAACAATCGTACTTTCCAGATTCCCTACAGAGCAAAAGTTTTAAAATCTGCTGAATTGATGTAGATCGGTCATTCCGCCGAAACTACCCAGCTTCGCCACTGTACAACAGATTTTTCCACTTACCCAAAATGACATTATGTTTGAAGCTACGCTTTAAATACAAGCCCATGGTTTACAATATATTTTTATGACGCCATTTACAAGTATTTTTACAGCTTCTATTATTCTAACTTAGGACCCTAAGATTTTACTTGCAACAATGTGCTCATATGGCTTTTTGAATGTTCTCAGTAAATAACTCCACAGCTGCTCAGGAAGTGTTGAGCAGTAATAGATGAATGAATCCTAAGTGTTTGTGCCAGAATAATAAGTAGTGCAAGTGGCACAAAAAGGTCGGGAACCTCTGTCCTAGATAAAACTGTCTTTAAAACCTAGTAGTTTTCAGAGTCAGTTTTTTGGATCGTTAAAGTGAATGAGTCCTTTATCTATATATTCAGACAGATGTTATTCGCTTAAAATAAAAACAGGGAAAAAAGTAAATGCGCATAATATGTAGAAAACAGAAAACCAACTGAAGCTAAGAGGTTATCAACCTTATTGCATCTATTTGAATTAAAGATACATAAATCTAATTTGTTTTCAATAACTGCTCTCCATTCTTTATTTTTTATTTTCGTCTTATTCACTTACCAGCTTTGTCTTTATTTATCTCTTTATTTTTCAAATTCATTCATCTTTCTCTTTTAACATGTCGTTAAGAGCAGACAGAGCTCTTAGTGTTTTGTCTTCTCGATTTATGGTTTTAGATTTATCTTTAATGAATAATCTATTACTGATTGTGTGTCAAAGATGATAGCAATATTTTTTTGAATATCTTATGTGGTATAATTTTCTAATAATACTTAATTTATTGGTCTATTCAATTATTGGTTGTATAAATGGATGGAAGCGTATGGCTCCTCCTTCATCTGTAACTATCCCTATTACAAGTGCTTATTGTTCAGGTCGGAGACTCTTAACAGGTATTTCAGTTATGAAGTTTTTGCTCTTATTATGATTTGTTTCATAGATGTACAGTTATTGTTAATCAGATTTGCAATAATTAAAGTATTGATTTTGATGAAATTGACTAGCCTGATATAGGTTTACATTTTAATGATAACATTGTTTAAGCACAAGGACTAGATTTCTGAAAGCTTATTTACAGAGATGGTTTTGCTTCATAGTTCCACTTGAATATCTTTTTTAAAATTATATTTTGTTTAATTAGGATTAACTACTGTTCCGATTTAATGGGATGTTTATGACTCTAAAAGCTGTCAAAATACCTGACCCTTTATTTTATTTAATAATTTATTGACAAAGAAATCTTAGTAGTTCTTTTGGTGATCTGTTTTATCAGAAGTTAGCGCTTCGATGAGGTGGCACTGCGATCTGTCCTTCAATGTTGTAAGTTGCGTTTTTAATAAATCACCGCAAAACAAATTTGGAATGTTTACCTCCTAACATCTCTTGTTTACACCTGGACTGTCAGCTCTTAACGAATCTGATGCTCTAATCAGTTCTCGAAGCTTACCTAGAACCTATATAAATGACCCATATCTAATATAATAGATATTTATCAATTTTATAAACAATTTTTATATTTTTGTTAACATCAATCACTTTACTAAGTGATATTGCAGATTAAGTTAATGTTAGGGCAGGTTTGGTGTGTGGTTATCATTGCGTACTTGTAAGTAGATCTCCACTTTAAGTTTTGCTATTTTTTTTTTAGAAAGAATTGATAGCGAATTATGTACATCTAGTTTGCCGCTAAGCCCCGTCTGTAAAAATGAGCAAAGCAGCTTATTTTGTAATCTTCCTAGATTTCTTTCTTTGTACAATAATACTACTTTCTTTAATTTTATTTAAAGTAAAAGAAATTTAATACAAATAAATAAGAAATAATATATTAAAATAAATGCGGCGAACAAAGCTATGCTAAAAAGTAGAATATATCGTTCTGTTACACAGTGTGCACAGTGGTGGTGCATAGGACTAATTACAGCTGTCAGATATCTTGACATGCTGCACTTAACGTTTATGGTCACACGCGCGCTTTAAAAAAATAAAAGTGAATATTACATATGTGCAGCTCATTCAGCAGCCACCAGAGAGAGGGAGGCGCACTTCTTCCTGTTTCTCTTCTTAACGCAATTACAAATAACTCTGTACTTCATTGAACATATAAAAAAAAACTTATTTTATTAAAAAAAGTAAAGGAATGGAAACTACTTACATACTAATTGTAACGATAAACTATATGTATACATGCAACTGAAGAGGGGTGGATTGATTACTTGATCACTGAATTTATTAGTTGAAAGTAGTTACTTGCTAATTAAAAAACAAGTTCAAAGTATGCTTTTTTTTATTGAAATTTGCTTTCTATTTTTCAATAAAGGGGCATAATTTTGTTTTTATGATAAATAAATTGACGTGCGTTCATATTTATTAATATTTTTATGAAAGGCTTATTAATAAATCATCACCTAATCAATCGGATTTTTTCATGACTTTTTTATGGAATCGAATAGGTAATTTGTAGTTTTAAACTTGATTAGAATTTTAATAAAGCAACTTTAAACTCTCCTTCTTCTCCTTCTTGATGATGATGAAAGGGAGGAGGAGCGCTTGCTGTGCCAAGGCTGCTGGCATCTCTTCTAATCATTGGCATCGTCTCTCTATCTTCAAATTCTGAAGATGGATTCGGCCTATTGTTTCTAGTATCAATTTCTGGTAAGTTAAACACAAGTAGTTGTCCAATAAGTAATAGATTAGCGATTCATTACTGTTACATGTACTCAATAATTCTTTCGTGTCACACCTAATTGATAGATTACTTTGCTTTCTTCCACTATACTTTTCCTCGTCTAAGGCATCTTTGATGTGAATTTCACTATTGTATGCGACTGGGACGTACCACTTCCTTGAAGAGTGAGTGTAATATTTAAATCATTCTTAGCGTTTTGTCTGTAACTGAGAACAAAGTCCTCGATCTCACCTCTCTGTCTGCCATACTGATACTGGACTCATTGATTTGTGGCTTGTTTTACTTAGTTGCACGTCCAATTCCTTATAAAGGTTTCCGTCTTTAGAGGAGTCTGTGGGGTTCCAAAATTATTGACTTAGCAAAGTTTAGGAATGGTTAAAACCTACAATTCTAGAACGTGACCTAATATTTTTCTCTCTTCCTCGTAAGGGGAAATGAATTAGCCACTTCTTCAAGGTACTTGGCGTCCCTGCGGGAATCCCAGCCTAACAACTTGAACATGAGCAACATATACTGTTACACCCAAATACATTTACACAGTACACATAGGGTTATAGTCTGTACAAGAAGGGGCTTATTAGCTCGGAACATTTAGAATAGAATAGAATAGAAAAGAAATTTATTATTCTGGGACAATTGTCCCCTAAGAATAAAAACAGGTACAATTAGAGGCCTTAATAGTTTGGCCTGTGATTAAACAGAAACTATAAATAAGTATTTACAAAAAGTGAAAATAAAAATAACAGCAGAAATTAAGGAAATAAATTCAAACAATTAGAATTTCGGAGGAAGCTGAATAGAAAGGAGATAACTGAATAGAAGGGATTTAAAGATAGAAAGGGTAGGAGCATGGCGGACACATGATGGCAAGGAGTTCCAGAGAGAGGTAGCACGTATTAGGAAGGATGTGTCAAAGGATGAGGTACGGTGAGAGGGAATATAGAGATCAGATGAGCGAGATCTAGTGTTACGGGAATGGATGGAGGATTTAAACTTAAGTAGTTGGAAAAATATAGGATATTTGTGCAGATTGTGTCAGGATGAGGAGGAAACGGCCTCTCACTTGTTGTTCGATTGCGCTATGAAACCTTTGGAACTTTGAGACCAAAGGAGATATTGTAGCGCAAAAAGAACTAGTAGGGAAAGTCCTCCACCTCTTTAGGAGGGGAGGTTTCGTCTACTAGATCCAATAAAGGGGAAGGCACAATAAGCCTCTAGTGGCTGCACAGATTCTTGGCTTGTGACCAGCAAAATAAAGCTTTTAAATAATAAGTATACAAGAATACATTCTCTGAAATTAAACTAATGATAATTTGCTAAACTGTGAATATTGTAGCTAGCGGGTTGCAAACCAGAGTCTACTTTTACTTACGTATTAGTTTACCTAAATTTGAATTTGGTTTAATCATCAATATTATAACTGGTAAATCTTTGATTTCCTTCCGTTGACTCATACTGATTTTTTAGGTTTTAACCAATCAATTTCCTTCTTTACCTTCCCTTTTGTAATCACCTTTTTCCTTTTACTCACTACTGCCTGACGAGCATGCTTCCTGTTGTGGTTTAACAAGCTTTCCCCCCCTCTCTCTGTGACTTCCTTTTTAAATCAGTAACCACTTTTTCTTGGAGTTCTTTCTAAATCATTAATAAATTATTTTTGTAGTAAAATCCGTTTTAACATATTTTTCTGTGGTTTAGCATTATCATTTTCCTATTAAATCGTCAAAGGCATAAAGTGTACATTAAAACGAAAGAAGTTAATGGCTAAACAATAAAATTTGATGAGTAATTAATTTCTAATGATCTGTGAACGTCAGAACCACTCTAAGGGTAGAGGCTGCAATTAAGAGCTCGAGGAGGGACCTTTTCCCTAGGCCTTGTAGACCAAACGAGCTCCAAATATTTTAAAGCTTCCATCATCCAACATGGAGGACTTTGTGTCAAATAATGATTGATATATAGAATGCTCCCCCCACCATTATTCCTCATACAAAAGAACTTTGGTCTTTCAAAGACATTCAGGTGCCAAGCTAAGCTGGCATGCCCAATCATTACACAGATCCACATGTACCTCGTATTGTCTGATTTATTATAAAATTGAAGAATTCCTGATACCTCGTGCAAAGCCTCACCTATTCTCTCAGCTTCCACTTCCTGATAAACTAGACTCTGTAAAATTTCGGGATAACTAAAGCATATTTGAAAAGATCATCCGAAAAGGTCTTTTCAGAGTTCATCTGGTTTTTCATCAGATGGGGGGTACCATTTTCTGAAAGTGAACTTGTAACATCAATATTAAAAGCCACCTCCACGTGGAGCACAAGTTCGCTAAATAGATCTACCTTAATCAATCTTAATTAAGACGGTTTTCTAATTAGAATTGAGGAACAGTTATGCCATAACTATTTATGTATAATAGTTGATAACAATATCTAAAGTGCTGCTAAGAGTAGATAGCCCCAGGGACAATTAGAAGAGCCCCCCTGAAGGTTAGATTGTGTGTAGTGTGCTATGTGATTTGTTCATCGCGCGAATTCGCTATTAACACTCAAGGACGCCGAGTACTTATCTCTAATAACACACATCTACGTTAAGCTTTCGTGCCTTGCATATTGTGTGCAGTTCCTGCATGCCCCCCATGCATGTTTGGATGTTCGTCCTGTTTAATAAACGTAAGCTCCATTCAGTCCCCATATTCTTCTGGTTAAAACTATTGTTTGTATATTTTAGAGCTAGAACAGGTGCAATTTTTATTTATTTTTGTCATTGTTTAAGGGCCAATAAAAAGTGCAAAGTAGCACAAAATTAAGAAATTTGAAATTGACTCACAAACATCTTTCTCTCAGGCGCCACGGTAGCCGAGCGGGTTAAGAGGCGAGACATGCAAAGCTAATATGCATTGTGGTACTGGGTTCGATCCCCGGTCTTGGCCTTGGATTTTATTTAATGGTTAAATGAGAAAATAGTAAAGTACGTTTGCTAGTCGCCTCCGTCCACGACACCTAGTAAATGGTAGTTGGACGTTAAGCCCCGCCTGAAAAAATAGGCGATTACTTTACTCTTTTTTTTTACATCTTTCTCTCCTCAAAATTTTCTTCAAGCAGTAATTTTTACTTTAGTTCATTTCAAGATAGAGGTTCCAATTACCTCAGCTCAGTTCTGGGAGTCGAAGGCATGCGGAGTATATGGGTAACTAGGAATGAACAAGTTTGACCGAAAAGGTGTCAGTAAATCTCTCGCAGGACCCGACAAACTTCTACTGCTTGCTTAATACTGTGACGAAACCAGTCTTGGATCTGCAGAGAATTTGAGAATTGAGGGAATCTGGGTGCTTAGCCAGTTGACCCCTTCAACTGTCTCCACTATCTCTGGCTCCAGCAATGTACTGAAGAAAAATGGGTAATATTGGATAATCTGCAAACATTTATCGTTAGAATTGTTCCTAAATGTGTGGAAATATCTCTTGGGAGCCATTTTGTTTACAATTACGGGGACGCTAATCTAGAATAACACCGGTGGCGTCACTAAAGACGTAGTGTGAAAAGGAAGGGGTCTCATTCAGTCATTTTTCTGTCGATTCATTTTGTCGTTGATCGTTAAATACTCAAATATACACTGTCCATTTTCTGGAAACCTTAGGGCTTCGAGCAGGGGTATCAAACTGGCGGCGCCTGAGGTAATTTCTTGTGACCCACGCTGTACTGAAATAAAATGAAATTAGAAAAAATTTTTATGAAGGAAATAGCGCTTAGGGGGGGGAGATCGAGGCCAAATATCGTACACACAATTTCCAGTTTCCGTTTACTACTGAAGACCGAGTATACACTTGGCCCAGAGCCTTTCCTGGGGGGGAGCCTGTGGCCTGGTGTAAACGCGCTGACTTAGTTCCAGCGACGTTTGGAAGCCATAAGTCTGCCACTCTCAGTGGAATTCCAGAATGATCCAGTTTTTTTAAAAGAGGAAGTAGAAATTGCTAAAATAGATTTTTATTTAGGTAAGAAATATCCAAAAATGTTTGCTGTTATTTTTGGAGTAAGTTTTGTGTGAGCAACTATTTCCATTTTTTAAATTAAATATAGATCAAGATTGACTGGATAAACATCTATCTGCCTTAATGAAGATTGTCTGTTCTCAGTCTCTCAATCCAGATATCAGAAAAATTTGTAAATAAGTTGTGGCCCACGTGAATCTTGCCTGTTGCACCAGGTGGCTTAGAAGAGCATTTGGTACTTTACCTGTAAAAAGCAGAAATAGCAAACATGACTCGATTGCAAATACCTCCCTCCATTGTCCAAGTGTTTGCAATTAGAATCTCAATAATTTTTATTTTAATATCATGTTTCCTTAAACAGTTTTTGGGTTTGTTGGTAAATATGTAAAAACATTGCCTGATAGCGGTGACATGTATGACACAGCCTAATTATAATGCACACTTTGGTGACCATGCGGCCAATCACGTTCCAGCCTTGACCCAATCATCTCTTCCCTTGTATTTTATATGACACGACCTTCTTTACCTTCTTCGTTCGCTTGTCACACCGTCTGGGCAAACATCCAATCTTGTAATCTATGACTTTGTCTTCCCCAGCTCATCTTCGCATACTATAGTGAGTTAAATGCTTTAATGAATTCATTTCATTTTATTGTTTCGCTCCATTTTAATACAAAAAAAAGTTTATAATTGTTGGAGGTTATGTTGTTAAAAAGGTTATGTTATCTTAACGTCATAACAAAATGTAATTTTTTCTGAGAAGGCTGATTAGCAGTGAATGGCCACCAAATTAGAAAAATCCTGTAAAATGTTCAGTCTGTGAATAAATTCACATAAATAAAAGATATTAATAAATATAAATTATGTAAAGTCATACATAATATTTACTAAAAATGAAATATGGTATTAAAATAATGAATTTGTAAAGACGTAAATATTAATATGCAGTTGTATATACTAACTTGAACATGAAACGTGGCTAAAGAAATGAAATAAAGCGAGACCAGTAGTTGGAATTACTCGTAATATGGTGCGGAGAGAATTTTATGGTGCCATTTCAATCCAAAATTCTTTAAATCTACAAAACTCTGGTTGAATCACTTAGACGACTACGAATCCTCACGGTTTTTCAAACTGCGGAAATCTGAATTTATTTTATATCTAAATAGGAGTATGTAATTATTTCTATCGCTACAGTTACGAGGGTCGTTTGAAAAGTCCGTGCAAAGTCAGAGAGATAGCACCACTGGCGCGTATCGAGGTTATGTTTAGTTAGTGGCATCTCTTGGAAGAACACACACCAAGTTTCAGCCAGATAGGTCTATTTCTTTGTGTTTGGCATTAGTTTGAATCGAGGAAGTCGAGTGATTTTCAAAAAATGGACGAAAAAGAATTTCGTGTGTTGATTAAACACTACTTTATGAAAGGCAAAACGCCTCAGGAGACTAAAGAGAAGCTTGATAAACATTATGGTGACTCTGCACCTTCGATTAGAACAGTTTATAAGTGGTTTCAAAATTTTCGGAGTGGCCATATGGACACAAGTGACGCTGAACGTTCTGGACGCCCTGTTGAGGTTACTACTCCAGAAATCATTGATAAAATCCATGATATGGTGATGGATGACAGAAGAGTGAAGGTGCGTGAGATTGCTAGTGCTGTGGGCATCTCGAATGAACGGGTACATAATATTTTGCATCAACATTTGGACATGACAAAGCTATCCGCAAGATGGGTGCCGCGATTGCTCACGCTTGACCAAAAACGAAATCGTGTGAAGTGTTGCAAGGATGGTTTGCAGCTGTTCCAAAAGAATCCGCAGGACTTTAAACGTCGTTTCGTCACTGTGGATAAAACATGGATACATCACTACACTCCTGAGACCAAAGAACAATCTAAACAATGGGTTACCAAGGGGGAATCTGCGCCAAAAAAGGCGAAGACCGTTCCTTCGGCCGGAAAGATTATGGCGACTGTCTTTTGGGATTCGCAAGGAATAATCCTCATCGACTATCTGGAAAAGGGTAAAACTATTACAGGTGCATATTATTCATCGTTATTGGACCGTTTGAAAACCGAGCTGCAAGAAAAACGCCCACGATTGGCCCACAAAAAAGGCCTTTTCTATCACGACAATGCACCAGCTCACACCTCAGCAGTTGTGGTCGCAAAATTAATGGAAATAGGGTTCCAACTCGTTTCACATCCCCTCTATTCTCCAGACTTGGCTCCCTCGGACTACTATTTGTTCCCCAATATGAAGAAATGGCTGGCGGGAAAAAAAATTTATTCAAACGAGGAGGTGATTGCAGTAACGAATGGCTATTTTTCAGACTTGGACAAATCCTATTATTCGGAAGGGATCAACAAACTAGAGCAGCGAAAGGACGAAGTGTATAAGCCTAAAAGGAGACTATGTTGAAAAATAATAAAGGTTTACCCCAAAAAATTAAGTAATTTTTATTTTTGCACGGACTTTTCAAACGACCCTCGTACATTTACCCGAAATAAAACCCTCATGAAGAAGTCTACCGCCAACATTACGTACATATTGTAGATCTATAACCTATAGACCTAGAGTTTGCCTACAGGTTCAGTCTGTTCTTGTTGAAAGGATAGCATATGTTTCATAAATATTGTTGATTATTTGTTAGAGCAGTGGGCATCGAGATAAAGGAGATGTCACTGGCAAAAGGTATATTGGAACTTCTCATTGGCAAGTCTCTGAACGTCCCTGGTTTTTTGTTTTTATGATTCCTGAGGAGTCGGCAGAATTACGTTCCAGTACTGTTGGAGGACACCCAAGATCATCTCCCCCACAAGTTGAGTGGAGCATACGTTGTGTAGTCGTTGAAACTTCAATTTAATCAATGTTATTATCTTTGATTTTATTCTTGGTAGCCACGCATGTTTATTGTATCCCTGACCGGTTTAGTACTTTCATCCATTATCAGAGGTAGTTAATTAGTTTGGGGTAGAGATTTCGATCTCACTTCTGTTATCGTCTCGCACAACACTTGTTGACACTTGCTTAAATTTATAAGTTATTGCTTTTTTTTTTAACGCAGTGAGTTAAGTTACATCTCGCCACGCAAAACCCAAATTGCTGCACCCACGGAAAAACCTCTGAAGGCCGTAAGTTTATAGTAGGATTGTTGAAGATTTATGTATGTATGTTTATAATGTTGGGCTAGGATACCCGCAGAAATAGTGGCTCTAGCCCACACTTCCCATATTGGTTTTCTTTTCATAGAGTTTCAGATCATTTTTTTTTTTTCAAATTTTGCGCGAACTTAACTCAAAAGAGTTTCAAGATAATGCTAAAATTTTTCTTCGGCTAGTTTTGAATTATATATTAGAGATAGTAGTTAAGGATAGTTTAATAAAAATAAGCAAAAAAATAACTGGCAATGTAGTTAGGAGTTGAATTATCATTTCATAAAAAACTAGTAGCAAGTTATTACATGGCCTTGAATTTATGTATTCTCATACGTAGAGGTTGTGCATAGTTAGTTGTAAAAATTACTATTCTATTCAGCTGTTTTAAAATGTAGGTAGGTAACAGCATGGTTATCTGATAGGCGATTTTACATCCCCTCTCACCTTTCAGCAACATGTGTACATATTAATCATTGAAAAAGTAATAAATGTTTAATATGAAAACAATCACAAAATGGTTTAATTTTTTAAAACAAGTTGTATTTATAATTAATTCGTATCTTTAAAAAAGAAAAAAGGCTATGACGTATAGAAGAGAAAAAACTGGAACGGTTAAAAACGATTTAATCGTCGTCCTTAAGAATCTGACAGTTCGATTATCGTTGTTAATACTTTCAATTAGTTTTTACTTAATAACTAACTTGGTTAATTTTAAAATTACCCTATTACAAACTACCCATGAAAGCTAATTGTTACGTGTTGTTAATTTAATTTAGAGGGAAAAAAAATATATTTAGTGAACACTGGCAAGACTGTTTTCTCTAATGAAGGTTTCCTTTAATCTTGGGTTTTTATTTTACTCAATGTGAATAAATTTCACCGCAATAAAAGGATTGTATCCAGAAGTGTGGTACGTGTCCATGATTAAAGATTTACTTGTGGCTAACAAGAGTCAAATACGAAATACTCGTATCTCTCGTACATTGGGCAAACGACTGATACAGAATCTGCACTAAGGCTCAAAACGACAAGAATTTAAATAATTATCACTTATTAGTATTTAATACTTACACTTAAATGTTATATTCCAATTGCTTATGTCTAAAACAAATTAAAAATTGCTTACATTCATCAAAAACTTCACTTTTGTGACCACGCCAACGAAAATTATGCATTTTTACTAAAGAAACCGACGATTTTGCATCTTCTCATTCATACAGTCAGACTAAGCAACACTATATGCATTGCAAATTTTCACAGATTACCAAAAAATGTTCAGAATTGTGCGGTTTTCCGAGATTTTCGACTATACTACAAATCAGTTTCACGAATCAATCCCCAAATATAGTAGTCGCCCATCATGTTTTCGTTATACGAGTATTGTCCTTGGTAACGGCATTTAATAATGTCCTGGTGAAAGCGCTCGCCTTGCTCCTCTGAATATGCTCTCTCTTTGAACTTATCAAGATGAGCATTAAGGATATGGATTTTGATTGACATCCTGCAGCCCATTGCATCACCCATCAGAGTCTGAACCAGTTGTTCATAGTTTTCATCTTTATGATTGCCTAGGAAGCCGCGAACCACTGCGACAAAACTGTTCCAAGCTGCTCTCTTCTTCCTATTCAGCTTCTTGGTAAATTCACTGCACTCTATGATCTTGATTTGTGGTCCGACGAAGATACCAGCTTTGATCTTTGCTTCAGACAGCTTAGTTAAAAGATCTTGGAGATAATTGAAAGCTCTCGACGCCTTATCTAGAGCTTTGACAAATTGTTTTATGAGCCACATCTTGATGTGTAGTGGTGGCATCAGCACCTTGCGTGGGTCCACCTTCCCACAGTGAAATCTGTCCGCTGAGGCCAGTCCCGCCTGTGGTAGTGCGCTTCAGTATCCCGGCTGTCCCAAAGGCAAATAAAGCCAGGATACTTAGTAAAACCACCTTGAAGGCCCATCAGGAATGACACCATTTTGAAATCTCCGATAACTTCCCAGTTAATTAGATCCTGTCTCTCCGTCTCTCAGTAAGGGCTATAGTGGCCCTATATAACTGTAGTTACACAGCTACCTACAATTCTGTACAGTCCCAGAAAGTTCTAGATAATTCTGGACAGTTCTAGAAACTTCTTGATAGTTCTCATAATTCCAGAAACTTCTTAAGTATGTTATCTTGAAATATTGCGAATATCCTTAAAAATAGATCTTTTTTTTTTTTTTTTCTTTTATTGTGCTACAATCATTGTACTATACGTAGCAATGATACAATAGAGAAATAAATGATAAGTAACGAGTGGAGAAGTTACCCAGTGGTAACACTCCCAAATATTGGATGGTTAGTCACTCTCTTCACTGGAGAGGAGATCACTAGGCCACTGTCTTTTAAGACGTCTTGTCCGGGATGTCAGGAAGAGTTCTAGAAGAAAGATTTTTAGCTAGAGGATTTGTATGAGATTGCAGGTTGAAGTGGAGTTTTCTCTACCTTGTTTTAGCAACTTGGGTGACAAAAGGAATGTTAAGGTCAGTGTGTATAGCCCAGGTTGGAGACATAAAAAGGAGCGTGTACAATAGTTGGGAGTATTTTAGATTGTAGAGATTGAATCCTTTGGAGATTGGAGCGTTTGGTTGAACCCCACAGCTCTATTCCATATGCCCAGATGGGTTTCAAAATAGATGTATAAATCAGTCTTTTGTTGTCCAGAGAGAGTTTTGATCTATCGTCTAAGAGTCTTTTAAGTAGTCGTTTAGTTCTGTACTTTTAAGTCTAGTGTGGGGGTAAAAATAGATCAATTTCAAAATATCATTGTGCTGACCACAAAAGCAAAGTTTTACAGGGAATAATAGCTTTTTTCTATTCATTTAAGGCACAAACAATCAGGGAAACACACTTAATAACTTGGAACAAAAAAGTTTTTGAAAATTGTTACAAAGTGTTATCACTTGGATTTGAAGCAACCCAATAGTTATTTTTGTAGAACAATTTTACCAATGTTCTAAACAATTCATAGTGTCTTAACATTCCGTTCGTTCAAGATTTAATCTCTTCCTAACTGGTCCATTCTAACTCTCAGTAATCCATCAGCTCATCATCTCTTAACCCTTTCTGACCACCTACTTTATGCCTTCGAGGCGATTTTCTTGGCGAGCAGGTCACTAAAAAGTAGCATCATCACTAGAAAATGAATCTTTTCAAGTTTACTATTTGCTTGTTATTGGAACTTTAATGTTGTAACTTTGAAACTGTTAGACGACTGGCCAATAAATTCACGGTATATTCATGCGTGTACTTGTGTGTAAATATTCATATATACTATAGACTGTAAAAAAAATGAAAAACCTAAGACCTACATTTAGAATAATAAAACAATAGTTTAGAAAGCAGTAGAAAAAAAATGTTTTTAGTTTGTGTAGTAGAGGCGAGTGACCTTCTCCTCCCAGTTTTGTGCTCATCCTTGCTAATTTAACGCCACACTCTGTGTGTGTCGCAATCATAACTACATTACACACCACGGGCAGGCGGTGGCCTTAAACACGTGGAATTCTCCTTCAGAATATCTGTGGCCTTCCTCTGCCAAGAGTACACTCAATGATTTCATTTTTTCTTAGTTTAGTAACAAAAAAAAAAAAAAGTTTCTTGTAATATTGAACTTCTAAAAGCTCGCTTAATCGCCAGACATCGAACTCTAAGGCTGAACTGAAAGCCATTCAGACTGCCCTAGAAGTGTTTGAATATAGCTGTCTAGAATTACCTCTAGACTGTGCAGACCCGCAAACTGCAAGCAATATTCTCTCCGTTCTCTCGCTAGCCAGAAAAGATTCGAGTGGTGCATTTCTTTATTGGATTATAACTGCATAACTGCATTCATGTTTAAACTTGTTTTCAAATCAAGAACACTCCACCCCAATTACAAATGTATTTGTAAAAATCTTCTCAGTGTTTAAAGATGTTCAACATTTACAGGAATTAATTCTTTTAGAAAGAACCAATTAATTGCTATCTGTATTTAAAGTTAATAACAATGTGTGTTAGGATATTAAAAAAAAAAAGACATCCTTATTACAACTACTTAAAAATATTATTAGTTGGCCAAACTGAAATTAAACTAAGTGTTAGCAATTTCCGGACAATTAACTGCACTCTTTATAATTATGAAACACTTCATTGAAACACTCCTAAGGCTTTTTTTTTTTAGATGAATGCAAAAATTCAATTGATGTATGCAAATTAATGGTTGAGACCGAATAATTGCTAACTTTGAATTTCATTAGGTTATGTTTGATTCGATTAGAATATTAGATGTGCATTTTCAAATAATAAAAAGGTAAAATAAATAAAACCTTTTTGAATGATCTTTGCGATTCTTTAACATTCCCAAACAGGACGATTTTTTTGGTAAGTTTTGGCTGAAAGGCACCCTATGAAGCTTCCAAATTTATGAAATCATCCAGTTCACTAAGTGATGATCCAGCTACATAGGGATGATTAAATAATTGAAATGAAGATCATTTATTTGTTGGATTTTGATAAGGTTTAGGTTTCATTCTAGGCACGCCCGTCAGTTTTATGTTCACAACATTGAATGAACAGTATAACAGAAAGATGTCTTAGTTTAGCCATGCGATTGTGGATGTTCCTAATTTCGGATTATGGAGGGCGTTGAGGGTGATTCAATGGGCATTGGTTTTAAAGTGTCTGTGATTTGTTCGGCACTAACTCAAAACCCAAAGTGGGCAGTCCTATGCAGAGAGTGATTTTTAGAGTAGAGGTCTTGTTGTGCCGTACAGCGAAGGGTGTTTAAATGGTGTGTAATTATTGATGAGTGGGTATAATCGAGTAAAAAACTAGTTTCTTCAATTTAGTGTTGCTTTTTTTACTCCTGGAGGTTGCAAATGAGTCTAGGATAGCCAAGAGAAGGCGCATACTCGTCCTTTTGCTAAGACTGAAAAGCAAGTGACCGTCTCAGGCTTAAGGGATTTCCGTCAATTGGGGACTTCTGGGTTCTGCCAACATAACTGATAGTTTACCTCGACTTTCAGGTCATGAAAGTGGATTAGACGGTTTTTATGTCTTCTATTGTCTAATTACTGGCTTTAAAGGTCTGTCCAGTGACTACCTCTATTTACTGGAATGTGAGCCTATGCATTTCAGTAAAAGATTATTCATTAGCTAAGATGCTTGAGTAATCAATCAATCCACAACATTCAATGCAATCCTAAAAGATCCATTGAGGCTCCATAAAAAGTTTAGTATTGGAGCTTGGAAATAGACGTCTGTGGGTTAGTTAAACCCACATATAGTTGCTCGTCTCATCAACTATCCTTACTAACTAGTTCACTTCCACTTCAGGTACAGTCTCTCCTGATTGATCCTGCGGAAATCTTAAAAAGAGAAAGTTTGGAATTCTAGTTGGTCTATTCAATGCAAATATTATACTTGTTTTTTTACTATATGCCTTATGGTGTATTTTTTTTTTAATGATTCAAGGCGCGTCAACATCTATGGTTATTGGCGCCCGGAGCTTTTTTCAATGCACTGCCGGCCTCCGGACAGTGTTTTCTCGTTACAGACCACTGTAACAGTGGACAGTGAGCTGTAAGAAGCTCCTAGGAAGAGAAAATCTAAGGGTCAGTAGCTGGATTCGAACCCGGGTGTGAGTCCAGTACGCTAACCTCATAGTTAATCCCTTCCCTTGTATGGTTTTACTTCAGTCACTAATTTGTTGTAGAGTAAAAATGGGTAAGAATCCGATAAATAACACAGAAGTCTGTAAATGATAGGACGTCTACCTTTAAAACGTTGAAGTTAATTGACATTTTTCTAGACAAAATCACAAATTGGCCTAGAAAAACCTGTAAAAAACCTTCCGCGATTTGCCTTGAGGCAGTTTATAAAGAACTTTGATTTAGATTTGTTCCTAGAATAGGATAAACGATTGAATTTATTTTTAACATTTTTAAATCGTGGTTCTACCAATGTTTTTCTGGTGTGTTTGTTGTATATATATTTTGGACACTATAATTTTATACTATTAAATTTTGTAATTTTCTTGTAAAGGCCGATATTAGCAGCCGAGAAGAGGTCATTAATGTCTCTCTAATAGAAGGTAAAAAAGAAACAAAACACAATAATGTACCTGTATATGTTGGTTGGGTGACTAACACTTTAAAATGATGAGTTAAGCAATAACAAGTTATGACGTAATCTTTCTTCTACATCTTCTACTTGTTCAACTAGAGACGGTTACCACGCCCGGCAGATGACATCGCATATATTGGTACAACCTTCAGTGCGGGTGCGTCCTGGAGAGATGCTAACGCGCCACTCTGTTCTCTCATTCTTTTCGCTAAGCTCTTTCGTAGCTAGCTTCTACTGTGAAAACGTGTACCCACCTTAAAGAATTGAGTAAAATTCTCGTTTTATGATATTAATTTTATGTAAATTCTGGTACATTTCAGAAAGGAATCTCTACAATCATTTTTCTGATATATTCTCTTTTTTTGGTGCCTTTAGATCAATAGATTTTTTTTTATTTCAATAAATAGGGAAATTCATTTTTATAGGGCATTGTGAGTGCTGATTCTGTTCCTCTGAAGTGTCTTTTCCGTGAGTTCTAAATAAAATCTAGTGAAATGAAATTTGTTGCGAAATTTAGAGTAAAAAAATCTTAAAGTTAGAATGTTCAGAATTCTAGAATGAAAACGTCACAATGATAATGCTTTATTTCTTTTTTAAAAAAAGGTATGTACATCATTTTATAAGTAAAAAGAATATTCGTAATGGCAACATGCAGCCGTCTGCCAGAGTTTAATACAAATCAAACAAAACTAGACTTAAGAAATAAGAACAAAATAATAATAGAAATAATAATAATGAGATGTTAAAAAACCTAAGAAGAAGAAAACAACTTGAGTAGGTAATTAAATAAGAAAGTAAATATACAAAATAAATAATACAAAAATAAATGAAAAAAATACATGATAATAGATTATAAATAAAGCAAAATAAGTAAACACAAAATTATAAATACCATAAACATATAATAGATGATATTTAAACATAAATTTTCCAAGAAGAATCTGTAATCCAGATGAGTACCTAACTCTCCAAGCGTATCGAGCAAAGCGAATCAATGGACAAAGATTTACTTGCCCGGATAAAATGGTAATAATTTCACCCTTTGCAAGATTTCGCTTACCGAAATAAAGAACCCCGAATTCTGCCAATGGAGGACACTCTATAACACTTATATTTTTAAGAAATTTGACTTTTTTTAGTCCTTCCACCATCCCTAAGGACATCCTAGTTTATCAATATGTTTTAGTATTCTGGGTTTAAGTTTAAAAAACATTTGATCACTTCAATTTTAATGTTTTCAAAAAATTAAATGTTAAATGTTCTGAGCAAATGATTTCTAATGAGAATATAAAATCAAAAATGTCTAGAGCTTGTCTCCCATACATTGGAAACAATCAAATACATTCTCTCTAATAGCGGCGAGGAATAACTTAGAAAAGACTTGGAAAAAATAAAAATTTATGGGGTTGGTAATAATTATTAATAAAAATCGAAAGAGAGGATAAAAAGAACTCCCAAACATGGAGAATAGAGTGTGTATAGTGAGAGGATTGCATTTATAGAAAGTCCAAGTAGTAGTAGTGGTAGAGTACCGGTTTGGCTTTATATCCGGGATGGGCATCAGCGTCCAACAGTGTTCATCTTCATTTCTACAACACAGACAGACCGGCTAGCAGCAGGCAGAGCCGCCAGATGAAGACTCCAAGCACAGGTTGGCCAGTTCATGGACAACTGCTTTCATCCTCTACTTTGACAACAAACTTTAACTAATATACAACCTTAACTATCAAAACTAACAATAACTAGAAACTATTTACAACTAATTAATAAAAATTTACAAACAAAAAATGTATCAAAAAAATCTGAAACTCTTAAGAAGTTCTTCATTCTTATTGACATTATATAATCAGTTTTCAATTTTACAAACTCTCAATTCTCTGAAATGGCATTTAAGAAAAATATCTTACCCCCAAATCTCCTCTCTAATTGCTAAAACTAAATTTTCTAGAATAATAACTCAAAGAAAAATTGTAATGTTATCTTCATACCAAGTTTTGAAAGATCTCTCTCCAAAAAAAAAGAATCAATAATATGCTAAATCCGGTAGAAATGTTTTGACCGTGAGGTTACGATCGAGCCCCACGGTATAACCTGAACAAAACAAAAAGACTAAGTCTGTTACAATTTTTCTTTAAAAAAGCAAAAATTTCCGATTCAGGAAACCTGCCAAAATAAAATAACCTCTACGCTACGAGTAACAGTAATAAAAAAAAGTAAATAATAATTAATTAAATTATAATCAATAAATATCTTCAAGAAAAATACTACATCTATCGTAATCTTGTATAAAAGTATGTACGTATGTCTGAAGTGTTATCTATGTTGTTTAGACGTCCTTGAATCTTTCAGACATGACATGACTTCTTTCTTTCCTATATGTGCTATCGTAGAAAAACACACATAAACATAAGCTACTTGTTACTGTAGTGAACAACACAGACACAACCAAATAAATAGCAGGAAGATAACAGGGATGCTCCATGTGAAAACTAGAACACATTCGCACAAATATACTTACACATACAATCTATGGTTCTCTCTGAACTAGTTTATCATCGCCACTACTGATATAATATACACTTGTCTAGCCTAGTTCTAGGCGATAACACGCTACGCCCTTGTCTGTTCTTCGTCTTGTTTATGTATTCTTTATCTATTCAAACAAAACCCTCTCTCACTACTCGTACGTATATATATTGTAGTAAAATAAAGTCGTATAAGTGCGCTTATTATATTTTAAAAATAGTTCCATTAGAATGTATTGTGTAATTTAAGGTAACTACTATTTGGTAAAAAATCTAATTTGCTAAAAAACTTTACGTATTTAGTAAAATAAGTCATGTGAGTGTGCTCACTAAAAATATTAAATAGGAAATTAAGTTAATTTTCATGGTCAATTGAGTCGTAAATTGCCGACAATAACCGATCGCATTCGGCTGGTTAGAAATATAAGCGAAAGAAAGTCGTGTGAGTGTGCATATTAGATGTTAAAATATTAAATAAGTTAATATTCATGGTCAACGTAGCCGAAAATTGCCGACAATAACCGAACGCCTTCGTTAAAAGTTTAAAGAGAAAGAGAAGTGATGTTTAAAAGACGGCGCTAAGGCTAGTTGGGTTACAGATCCAGTAATTCCTAGAATCGCGGTTCTCTAACCCATCGTGCCTTGATGCCATAGGTTTGTGCTTAATTTACTGCTATTTAGTGAGTTTTTCCTTTATATCTCAGGAACGGAAACTCGTAGACATTTCAAATTTGATATTTCGTTCAAGTGCCACCAGGGGAAGTGACAATAAATTTTTGGTCAAAATAGATGCACCGGAAGTACCACTTTACTGAATAGATTTTTCACTTTTTTAACTTTTTTGGAAAAATCTCTTATCCGATTTTCTTCAAACTTGTTATAATTATTGCTCACAAATAGTCCTATAACTTTTATGGGAAGCATTTTTCTGTAATACATCGATTAAGGGCACTTTTGGGGGAGGGGGTGGTGGATCAGTCCGGTAGAATGCCATTTTCCTGTAATATATGGACTTACTTCCTATTAAACATTAATTATAATTAAATTTGTAACAAAAATTCTATATTTTAAGAAAATTGGTCTTCCGGAAATACATCTTTATTGAACGCATTTATTAAATTTTGCTTTTCCTTATTCTACTAAGAGTGGATATTGTAATTGTGCAGAAGACTGATGACAGACAAAACTAAGAAACCTTGCCACTTTAAGCAACACTTAACTTGTAATAGAATTGTGTCTCGAATGATTTACTGACATCTTTTAAATGACATATCAACTAATAACTGGCCATTTAAAGTAAATAAAATAATATAAATATTTTAAGTAGTTAGAACAATATAAGAAATATAATCGTTTTAAGAATGAAGTGTTAAAAGTGGTTGGAAACAGTAAATGCATAATTTATAAAGTATTGCAACTGCTGCACTTTACTGTTAAAGGATTGATGTTTATGTTGCAGAATAATGCAGAAGGATGTGTGTGTGTTTGTTTATAGTAAAGTATATATATATACCCACACTTATCATTGTGTGTCTGTTTGTGTATGTAAATATAAACAGACACAGTAACAGATTATCTTTTAGAAACATGGAGAAATATTATTACAGGAATATGATGTATTAAGAACCTGTTGGTGCTGCCATCTATAAAACCACTTTTAGTTGTGAAGTTCTGGTCCCTTTCTTTGTGTCTGTATAGTTTATTAACTTTTGAAATAAACTGTGGCAGTTTCCTCTGTCTATCTAAGGTATAATATAGATTTATTTACCTATTTTGGTATAATTTGATTATTATGTAAAGTTTATTGCATTGTAGAAATGTATATGTTCTTTAGTTGTCTTGTTTTGGATTGTTCATGTTACTGCTATCGTAGCCCCTGTCACTTGTTCTCTGTTTACTTGAAACTTTCTTCTAACATTTTACATCTTATAATTTAATTCTGTAACAAATCACTTTATTTTATTTATCTCTTTTTATTTATGTGGAAGTATGGATTTTTATTGACACAATATTGATTTTTTCTTTTTAATTGAATGTCACTGTTTCGGAATTTAAATTTTAAAAAATCCATTACTAAAAACTGATGAACTGATGAATGAGAGCAATGGACTCCCAAGTGGATGTTCAAATCTTATTAGTAAGGTTGCATTTCCCTCTTGACGTGCTCTAAAGTAGTAGGACCTACGCCACGAGTTGGCTCCTATCGTAGTTGATAAAAACCCATACATCATCTCGTCCAATCATCACTGATTACCTTTAAACCCAACGTTCGGAATTATATCCACTTAAAGTCTTAATCTGCATTGGTCGGATAGCAGCATTCTCCAATACAGTGTTCTGAATTCTTCAGTTCTACACTGTTTATTCTGTGTCTACCAAATTACCTTCGTGTTTAACCATTAGCGAACAACTGGTGCAAGTTCAGTTTCCACTGCCACTATGTTCCTTAGATTATTCCCTGCTCTCATTTAAGAATACTTCGATTATAATCTCCATTAAATTACTCTATAAATCTCTTCGTTTACGTTCAAACAGTATTTTGACAAAACGTTTGCTTTGGAAGTTACAGTTTTATAACCAAAAACCCCTAAATAACAAGTCAAGCAAACTGCAAATTTGTATTTTTCAGAAATTCTGGATCACAACACTCTATACTCAATGTGACGGAAATACAATTTAGCAAATTGCCACGTTCGAAAAATAAATAATAAAATAAATCATTACTCCCATTTCTCCGTTCGTACAATGAATTGTTCAGATTTAGTTGAACTTCACCGTAGTTCCACACTTATGGCGACCAGAAATTTGGAAATATTGAATTAACTTCAATTTCATTCAACATTTTTCCATAAAAAATACATTAAAAATAAGTCACGATTTATTTACATTTTCAATTCAACTTATATATAATTAGTTTTAAGTAACTACTTGTTTAAAAAGGTCAACGCTTTTATGGCGGCCAGAATAGTAATAAGTTTCAGTTTTTTTTTTTTAATAACTTAACAGATTTTTTTCCCCCATTTCATGAATTTTTTTTTATTAAATTTATTGGTATTAAACCAATAAAACAACAACCTGTAATGCTGCTATATCTTAGCAGGTTATTTTATCTGTGGCTGAATGTAACCTCAGTAAAACCTCCCCCCCCCACTAAGTAGCGGACGATTTATTATTTACTTTTAAGACGTTCTATTTGTTTAGAGGTGAACAGCTGTGTACAACAAGGAATACAATATGTGAATCTGAGATGTCATGATCATAAAAAAAAGGAACTATAATTGAATTTAAGCGAACAAATCTTTGGAAATTCAATTTACTGTCAGAAATACATGGGCAACAGTTTTTGTGAATGATCTGTAAGTTTCTTATTCAAGTTTAATTGAAGAAAGATTACAGGTAGAACTTTTTTGATTGTAATTTATACTTCTCACTTAGAAAGAAGTATGTTATGTTAATTTTTCATCTTTAAATTAAAGCAGTAATCACTGACGTACCCAAATAGTAGATTCATTCAATAAGAACTAATTTTTATTTTTCGACCTTCTAAAACAATTTGGACCTTTTTTTAAAAAAATCTTCTTTCCTAGGACTTCTGAAAGGTAGTTTTTAGCCTTTTAAAATTCATGTCATATAATGACTGACATTATATAAGTCCATATTGTCAGTTAGCATTTCGTGAATTGAGAGACGCTTATACTTTCATAAGTCTAGAAGTGTGTAGTCCTATTTCCTGTTATTTTAGACTTCAGAATTAAAGTTAAGAGTTTTATTTTTTCGTATGATTAAGGCTAATCAAAGTTAACCTGAACAGGCCTGCTGGGATTGCCCTCAAGTCCTGGTAGAATGTTGGAAAGCGGAAGAACTAGAGTAGATAAATAAGAGTAAAAGAAATGACCGACTCCAGTACCCTGCAGGTCACACAACAACAGTGTAATTACATTAGGTTGGCGCCTGCCTGAAGTAAATGCCCTCTCTGCGTCATTGTTGGCAACATTTGCAACAATAAGAACCAGTGTCAGTGGGAGAGAACGCCGAGGGTCTTCCTAGAGGACTTGTTGCCGGCTGGGGGATTCTGGCTCATGTCTGTAATCTCGTTTAAACTTCTTCTGCACCCTCATCAAACACCGCCCTAGTACTTAAAGTGTCGTTAATAGTTTTTTTTTTTTTTCTTTTATTTTCACTCAACGTACCTCCGTCTCTCGACTCTCCAGTCTTCTCTCACATTTATTAAAAGAGGATTAGTTGGATTTTGTTTTGTGGGAGGCATGTTTCTTCCTGTGTTCTAACACCCGCAGGAAGTACTATAATTATTGTGAATTTCCGTCTTTAAGTTAATGTGTAAAGAGATTTTCTGTTCAGTTTTCTGTTGTTTGCTTCCTTGAACTCCATTATGTTTGTTTGTACCTGAATCAATAATTGCAAACTTACAATGCTAACTTCCATTCGTAATATAAGTAACTACTTACTGCAAGTAGCATAATATAAATTAATGTGAGTCTTAAGACTGATTTTACAAAATTGAAATAATATTTCTGACTTGGAATATTCTAAAACCAGTGTTCATTTTATGTCAGACTCACTGTTAGTTCAGGATTGACTAAGAATTCTATGAACTTGAAGATTACAAGAAAATTTGGAGATTTGTTTTTTGTAAATATAAATCCAGCTCATTGGTATTTCTTTTATTCGGCGTCATGCCACCTAAGTGTAATTTCTCCAAGCTTTGACGGTCATCAGACTGGGTGGTGTAATCTACCTAGACCCATGGTTTGTTGGTGCGTTCATTTTAATTCTTTTTTTCTGCATAGGAAGTTGGCAAATGAGAGGCTATTTTGATCATTCCAATTCTGCGGTTCTGGAGGTAGTCATGCCAAGTTATCATCTTTCTGAATGCAACCACTCACTCTCACAGTGGCTATTCAGAAAGGCTTGTTGGCGTCTTTCAGGTAGTTGATAAGGTGTTTTGCTCCAAATTTAGGGCAGTGACGGTTGTGTTGGCAGCATTGAAGGGGACGGGACACAGCTTTCTATCGTGCTAACTCATTCTCGACTAGATTACAGCCCTTATAAATAACAGCCTGAGAGATCTCGGAGAAGATGACTAGAAAAGAGATAGCCGAATTCTGGATTCTGTCTGGAACCGTTGTAAAAGTTTTCAAAACCTAATGTTGGTAGCAACGGGACCAATTTGTGACGGGAGCATAAAATCCTTGAATCCGTGCAGTACCGGTGAGGAAACTCGAGAATGTATTAATTCTCTAATTTACTTATTGAAATTATTTCGAATAAAAACATTATGGCCATAATAAAATATTAAATTTTCTTAGCGTTGAACCTTTTCAATAAATATATCATTATTATTTATTCTTCCAGACATAATATTATATGACTAGCATAATGTTTTATGACGTAAAAAATAATACATATTAAAAGCTTTCACGAAATACATAAATATTATAAACCATATATGTGTAATGTAACTCCACATATTCACAGATATATATGTTTTTAGCGTAGATAGAGGACAGTAGAAGTTGTAGTTGATTATATATGATGTGTGCACATGAAGTTTTTGAACTTACTACTTCTGTGTACGTCATAATGTGCCATATATTTGCAAGAGTTTTATCTATTTGTTTGTTGCACATATATATCGAGTTAGTTGGGAGTTAAGTGTGGAGGAGAGTGGTTTAATGATGCATTTTTGGCAGAAGTGAAGTTGACAATCTTTATTTATGTACTATTTCTATAAATAGTTACATCTTCAACACATATCTATGCGCTATCTCGAGAACAACAAATCCAATACAGAAATCACTTTATAGATAAATTTGATTTTATTGTATTATTGAAAGCAGTATTCTTCTATAACACGCATGCGTAGTTGTCTTTCACGTGTACATAATCAAGTAGTACTGGCTGTTAGTTCTCCACATACACATTACATGAACACCTGACTATATAGGTTCATTTGAATTTCAAAACTTTGCACATGTACATCCGGTATTTTTCTCTTCATTTGACTGGCCACAGTATATTTATTAAAACCGAAGTCACACTCTTGAAGACAAGAGTTTATAGTATAACAGCTGACTTTATGCTGAGTAACTGTTGAGAAGGTATAATAACCTTCACCATTTTGTTAGTAATTTTAAATCTTATTTTTTTGAACGTTAAGCAAACTTTCGATTGGGTATGGAATTCTGGATTTTTCAGAAAATTCATGGACATCATTTCCGCTATTTCCTCTTACTAGAAAGTTCCGGAACTAGTTGAAACTGTTGTTACTATGCTTGCTTATTCATGCTGACACTAGTGATCTGCAATGCAGCCTGATTTTAGATCACAACCGCAATGTACTCTTTTGAATATCAACTCATCCTTAGAAGACTGTGTACTATACTAACCTGTGCCAATGATAGATACAGCCTTTCTTGCAATCGTGATAAGAAGTTATTTGTTATCTTTGTGTTCCATTAAAATTGGTACGTATTTAAAGTATTAATTTCCAGTAAAAAATATAATTAAAATCTTATTTCTGGTTTTAAAGAAACCTTTTAGAGTAAAAGAAAACATTGAAATCAATTCCGATTCTAAGTTAGAGCCGAAATTCGGCGTATTTCAGATAACAATTATCTGGACTGACTTATACGATGAATATCCTAATTTATCAAAAATTGCTAATTGGTTTTTGATAAAATTTAGTTCTGTTTTTTCCAAAAATATTGCCACAGCCAATTGTAAGCTTAATTAGCTACTACGAATTTGATTAATTAAACAAAATCGCAATCACTTTTTGGTACCTAGCTTATTACTGGTTTTGCTTCCCCATTTTAAAATTGGCTATGTTTGTGGAATGGAATTCAGTTAGTTGCATTATGTTTTAACTGCCTTTTTTTGTAGTCCCATTTATAACAAATTCGTGCGTATTTATTGCATTTTAATTGAGACCTGCAAAGCTAATATCCATTGTGGTGCTCTGGGTTCGATTCCTGGTCTTGGCCTTGGATTTTATTTAATTGTTAAATGAGAAATAGTAAAGTACGTTTGCTAGTCGCCTCCGTCCACGACACCTAGTAAATGGTAGCGTAAAGCCCCGCCTGAAAAAATAGGCGATTACTTTACTTTTACTTTTTTTTTATAGCATTTTAATTTTATATAATGTATACAGTAGTTAGGGTTTCCATAAATGTGTAAGGATTCCGCTTCAAATAATGTGTTTGAGAAGCACGGTCTTGTAGCATCAAAGAATCTTCTTGCTGGCTTAAGCTTCTGCAGTGTTCTTCCATCAAAGGCTTCATTTGACTGCTTAATATCTTGTCTTGATCCTAAACGTTATATTATATATTATGTGCGAGGATAATGTGTAAACCATGATTGTTAGTTACTGTGCAGATAAGCACTGATTATTCATTTGAAATCCTTGCTAAATATGTCAGAATTATGATTGTCTAGATTAGACTCTTATTGTACTTAGGTTTCCATGATTATTATTATTATTTTTTATCTTCACAATAAATTTCAACGTTCTCCTTCCCATTTCTTTGCCAATTGTTTATTAATCTTATCTTTCCCATTAATTCTAAAGGTTTCCTGTTTTTTTTGAAGGTCTATTATTAATAAATATTTACTTGGATGTATTAAGAAGTTTTCTTAGCTATACGCATGTGGTTACTTTTTAAACTCATTAATAATTAAAATTAGCCTACAGACGCGCACTCAGAAAGCACTTTAAAAGAGCCATTGTATGTTAATTATTTACAATTCATTTTGATGTCCAATTTTCCCTATTCCCAAAATAGGCTATTTTGACCTCCCTCTATTTGCTGGACGTATTAATTTCCTTCAGTAGAATATCCATTTATTTATTTTTTATTTTTTTTATCACACGACACGTTACAAAATACTACCTGACATGATTATAGATAAAAACTATTTTATTATAGTCAGAGGCTTCAATTCAGTCAGAGATTTATTACACTTTGGCTTTTGCCTTTTTTTGTAATAATTTTTTTTACAATCAAATTGCAGTTATTTCCCAGTTTTTAAGTCGCATCAGTGTTCACTAATCCTGATAATTAGGACAGTTTAGGGGCTAATGGTAAAAATTGGTGAACCTTTTTTTGAACTGATACCTTTCATTACGTCAAGAAGAACGTCAAGATTATCTTTAAATTACTGTTGTTTTTTTGTGGAGGTTGATTTATTTGGCCCCCTTACCAATAGAGCACGTAAATTAAAAAAAAAAAATTAAAGGCTACCAATAGAAATTAAAGAGATTAAAATCCAATCATAAGTTGGCTAATTGATTACATACATAATTACTCAACAGGTATTTTAATTTTTTATTTTCATTTTTATGGAGGTGGACTCCTCTTTCTGCAGTTTAGGTTGTTTTCTTTTTTCAACGATCATAAATCGTCTTTAAATAAACTTGATGTTCCTCATCTTAGTATTTATTAGCGTCGTAACTATCGATAAAGTGTTGCAAGTTTATTGCAAATGCATTCTAGCTTTTCGCTTTTATGTTTTATCGTTTCTCTTTCGTTCTCTTTCTCGCTCTCTCTAGGTACAAGGTGTGGCCATTAAATAACGAGACTATTGCTATAAAACATTTTATTTTAAATTTATACATATTTAGTTATTATCACCTTCAATGTACACCCCTCCCCTATCCCTACAACGCTCCATGCGAATTTACCATTGTTCGAAACAGTGCTGGAAGTCTTTTTCTGTGAGCTCCTGCATGACGCGTGCCGCTTTTTTTTTTCACAGTTTCAACGGACTGAAATCGGGTTCCTTTTAATGCTGATTTGACTTTGGGGAACAGATAAAAGTCACTTGGGGCCAGGTTAGGCGAATAAGGCGGATGGCCTAAAACTGGGATGTTGTACGTACCTACTTGGCTAGAAACGTCTTGACAGACAATGCAGTGTGAGCCGGAGCGTTGTCTTGATGGAGAACCCATGACTTGTTCTTCCACAAATCGGGTCGTTTTTTCCCTTACTCTTTCACGGAGTTGAGCAAGCACCTCACGGTAGTAATATTGATTAATTGTAATCGATATTTTCATCCGTTTTAGACGTGGAAGGGCGACCTGGGCGGTCATCATCTCCGACATCTTCTCGGCCATCTTGGAAACGCTTGAACCACTCAAAAACTCGCGCACGTGCTTAACATTCATCGCCATAAACTTCTTTTAATAAAAGATAAGTTTCAGTAGCGGTTTTATCAAGTTTTGATGTGAAATTTCACGACAATTCGTTGCTCTACTATCATGTTTTCGGCAAAACGAAACTAACACCTCTTACACAAACGACGGTTCCGATCAGACAGATTTCTCTACAAGCACGTGAGACGCTGCAATAGAAAGAGAAGGCTTTACGCTGCACAGCTGATGGTCGTTAGGATTTGGCGCATGCATAGTTCTTCTGTAGTAGCATCAGTCTCGTTATTTAATAGCCACACCTCGTATATATTGATCTCTTTCACTCACGCGCATCCCATCTGCACGAAAATTAGTCCAAAGTTGCACTGCCTAATGTTGCGAGTTCCCTGGCTTCACGATGTAAGCTTCTTAAGGCTGGCCTTAGTTTCCTGTGACAAGACAACGATGAGCCAACCGCAAATTGTTTTTAGTTATAAGAAGTTGTGAAATGCATTAACTCATACTCTTCTACTAACGTTCATGATCATTGTAAACACTAGAGGCCATCTCGATAGCCTGGTTGTTAGTAGCGTATCGCAAAGCTAAGATGTATTGTTGGTTTAGTGGGTTCGATTCCCTAGCTCTAGGCTTTACATTTTATTAAATGTTTAATGAGAGAACTTTATAGTAAAGTATGTTAGCTAGTCGCCACCGTCCACTACACCTAATTGGGGAGTTGGACGTAAAGTCCGCCTGGAAAAATAGGCAATTACTGTACTTTTTCAATTCCTCACCTGTTTTAAACGTAAAATACCACTCAAAACGATTTCCTCGGCTCAACACTCTTCGCTAACACCTGTTCTAAACATATTAAACGTTCCAGTAGCTAAAAGTTTTTTAAAAATCAAATTGCAGAACAGAATTTCACGCTCTGACAATAATCATTGAAGAAATGACAGCAAAACGAGGCTCTGACAATAATCATTGAAGAAATGACAGCAAAACGAGGCTCTGACAATAATCATTGAAGAAATGACAGCAAAACGAGGCTGTGTTTTGACCAATAGTCTTTTAGAGTTATTCGGAAGATTCCTATCCATTTAAAGAAATCTAGCGCAATATATCAACTATTTTTTTGGGTGAGGCGCATCAACAGCTGAGGTTATTAGCGCCTCTTATATCTGTTCCTTCTCGGACATATTACCCCACTACTTGGGATGGCAGATGCCCCAGTGACCTAGACGCTTCCGACGTTGAACCTTGACCCTGCTACGTTGAGTTGAGCTTCAGGTATCGAACTATGGTTTTCCATATATGCACCTCTTAAATCATCGACTCAGTCAAGGGGAAGGAGGGTGGATATATATAGTGTGCCGACCCTTATATTATATTGTGCACAGTCTGAGATAGTCTTGTGAGCGATTTCCATTCAAATCAGTCTTCAAAATAATGGATTCAGTTAGGTAATCTCTTTTATTAGTATCTTGTGATAACAACATTTCACATATCTGTTCTCCAATTTAGAATCATCAGATACGAAAACATGGAAACTATCAGGATTGTTCGGTAAATAACAATTTTATCAATTAAATATTGCTCTTCACTTACTTGAAGAGAATACTAAGCATTAATTCGATTGGTCTAATAAGTTTTCATATTTTTCCCTCTTTGAAGAATGTCCCTGTAATTAAATAAGTGATTGGTTGAGTGGTGTATATTGGCCACGCCTCCTTCACTCCGACAATACGATTAGGGAGAATACTACATCCGGGTCATCCCCAACCTGGTTCACCTTCAAGGACATCCCCTCTTGCCCTGAAGTACTCAATCCAAACCGTTACCTCTCTCCAGCTCTCCAACTTATACTTTTTAAAAAAGAAAAAAGAAAAGAAGAAATAATAGCTATTTTAGTTATTGGTTTTAGCCGGAGATCCTGTATCAGGGAAAGACAACTTCCCACTTTGGATTCCCAAGGACTAAACATAACTATATGTTTTTCCCTCCTCATACATGAGACCAAATATGATTTTAATTACTATTAGAATAACGCAGTAAATTTTGTGGTTTTGTAAACAACATTTAATGTAAACAGGTAAAACTGATCGGAGATTAATGTCTTTGTTCCCTCTACGCCAAACCGCGAGAAGAATGTTCGGTCAGGCGCGATCTGACCACCCAGAACATCTAGACAAAAACTGGCCGTATTGGAATTACAGAAGATTCTTTTTCTTTATTCATTCGCGTATGCTTCTAATTGCCCAAGTCGTATCCTTCCTCAACATCAGTCCTGGAGGATAAAGTTCGCTTTGGACGACTTCCCTTAGAGCTAATCTTCGAACTGAATAGAGCATTCTTTTCCTTTCTTCCCTGGCCTACAGTTCCAAATCATGTATTCTCTTTGTGCATGTTTTTCCATCGTACCAAACGCCGCTAACGTAATTTAAAAATAAGGAAATAAGATTTGATGAAAAGGTACTTTATTAAAATTGGAAGTAGACAAACATTTTTAGCCCACTTATAGAAATGAAATAACTTGGAAACTAAAGCTAGTGAACTTCGTCAGAATAATCTAAAAAAACTAAAAAAAAAAAAAAGAAATAATTTTTGTGCTCTAAGTCAGCGTTTCCCAAGCTGCTGTGGTGGTACGCGAGTTGCTGGTTGGTGGTACGCGAAAAATAATAATGGAGGACTTAAAAAATTAAATCATAAAAATATCATAGATAGGTCATTTCCTATAATTCATAAAAATTATTTTAATTAAATATTTTACAGTAAAGTTGTTAATATGTACCGGAATAAAGAAAGTCTGTCGCAAGATATATGAGAAAATATAACAGCACATTTAACAGGATTAAAATTGTCTTTCATGGAGTATTAGAAAAAACCCGAAAACACAAATGATAATTGGATTTCAAACCCCTTCTATAAAGAGAATTTAGGAAAAGCTTCAACATTATCGATAAAAGATAAAGAAAATTAAATAGAATTATCATGTGACAGAACTTAAATGATAACTATGTAAAGATCTGCTTAAAGAGACTGATTGTAATGAGTAGGGAACGGATTCGTATGTATTTACATATTTTTTTCTAGGCAATTTACAGACGTTTTTCAACTAGAAGTATTCATACTGACACTTTTTAAGCCGTTTGAGTCTACTTTTATTTCACATATTTCCACATATTTGGATGTTATCGCATATTTATACATATTTGATTAAAATAAATAAATATTTCTACATATTTAATCAAAATATGTACATATTTTTCATTTTGGGCATATTTTCATAATTGGGAGGTGGTTGACACCTTGCATTCATTTCTGACAATAGCGTATTTCTTGCACAAGCCATTACACCCAACTTGAGTCCCAAAATGTTCGACTGACAGAAAACGTGTCCAACGTTAAAAAAGTCGTCGAAAAGGTGGAAGGAATACCTGGGAGTAAGGGAGATCTGATCAGATCAAAACTGGTAGAAGTACTGAGCAAGAACAAAGGGTGGGGGACCATCTGCCAGATTTCTGATATAATCAGTGAAACAGAAGTCACCTCAGAACATCGTGTACCCTTTATTACAACCAACGAGATAACTTCTTTCAGCAAGGCACCTATAACATCTGTAGATGTTGAACGATCTTTTAGTCGTTACAAGTCCATCTTACGCCCAGATCGTTGTCACTTTACGTTCCAACATTTGAAATTTCATGTGGTTGCAAACAATTTCGAAGAGTGAAGTTTTCAAAATTGAAAATTTAACACATCTTTTTATAAATAGTAAAAATGTTCTTTGTTGTATAAATCATTATAACTTGCCCCCCCCCCCAAAAAAAACCATTTTCATAAAAAAAATGTCCATTTTACTTAAATATTCCAGAAAATATTTTCCACATAATTGACGAAAATAAATGCATATTTTAATTAAATATTTGGCATTTTTAAATACATAAAAATCCGTTCCTTAGTAATGAGTAAGCTCTATCCAAACAACATTAAATATAATTTTAAAAAAGTTCTAAAACTAAGATTCCACACTTTACAAAGTTTATAAAGTGAACATGAACTCCTTTGTTACAGATACATTGTATCTCTATACAAATAAAGATAATAATAATAAAATAGAACTCTCGGAATAACAAATTTCACAAAATACCATCATTTTTAAGAAGTGGTACAATTTAGCATGATGTACTACCAAGTGGTACGGTGAGCCAAAAATGGTTGGGAAATGCTGGCCTAAGTTATTTGCCAAAATTTCGGATTCCATTCTCCTCTAAATGGTTCGGCCGCCTACATTCGATTTGATGATGATTACCTTGGAGCTGGACCTGTCATTTTCACAACGTCAGTTCTTTTGAAAACATTAATATATCTTTTTCCTATTCTTGCCTCGCAAAATTCTGAAACCAGTTTGGATTTTGGTTAGCATTTAGAAAACAGGAGCTTAACTTGCTTACTTTCCTCACCTTGTTAGCAAACACAATTTCACTTGAAACACTAATAACAATTAATAATTTATGAAAAAATAAAATTGACATTACATTTAAATGTAATCGCCATTAATATATTCCAAATAATGATGGATTATCAATTAACACATTCTATTTTATTGTAATATATTTATGAATGATTCAGTTAGAATAAAAACAATCCCATTCATCATATCTGTAATCCAATCTAGTTATTTGTTAAAATAATAATTTAACTGTTAAAAGTTAATAGTGGGCAAATAATTTGAATATGCAAATTGAATAGGAAAGAGATGGAAAGACGACTGAGACAAGAATCATAAAACTTTTTAACAATTCCTTGTTATTTCGCTTTTCAGATAATCAATTCTGAAATTATCATTTTCTTTTATCTCGCCTTCTTTAGTGGAAGACACCCGGGCGTATTTATTGCCTCATTTCCTCTGCATTGTTCTTACTATCCCTGGTGGTATACTTCTCTCAGCCAATTTAATTTGGAATAATAGCTTATTTTTCTATTTATTAATATATTTATCGTTTTTATTTTTTAGATTTTCAAAAAATTCTGTTCATACAGAGTTTACTAAATTTTTAGCTGTTTGATTATTTTTGTTATCGTATTACATGAAGGATTTAGTTATGCGCGCACTCACTAAATTTGGAAATACTTTTTGAAATTTTAAATGATATCGTGATCATATAACAGTTACTAATTTGCTTTATAATCTACTAGAATTCAGATGTTATGAATGTCCTCTATCGTGGTTGGCTCATTCATTTTGAAGCCCTGTAAATGTGAATAACTTTTGTTTTTTAATGAAACTTTGTCTTAGCAACGTTCTTAGAGAAGGATGTGTAGTTGAGCTCCTCTCGTCTAACGTGCCTTTTCAGTGAATCTTACAGTTCTACCACCAGTTATACCATGAAATGTCGAAGATCAGTACACCAGAGATGCACGTTTGCACAGTTTGATTTTTATAGGTTTGTCTTTAAGAAATATCCTCGTAAATATTCCTTATGAATCTTCCGACTTTTTGTCCAAACCTTGATTTATAACAGGTAGAACCTTCAGAGGTAGAACCTGAAGAAATAGTACACTTAGATGTAATCCTTTTCTAAATTTTATAATAATTTTTGAATAGAAGGCGCGTCAACATCTAAGGTTATTGGTGCCCAGAGCTTTTTTTTTTTTCAGTGCACTGCCGGCCTCCGAACAGTGTTCTCTCATTACAGACAACACTTTCCATCACTGGACAGTGAACTGTAAGAAGCTCCTAGGATAAGAAAATCTAAGGGCCAGCAGCTGGATTCAAACCTGGGATCTCCACGTGGGAGTCCAGTACGCTAACCTCATATCTAATCCCTTCCCTATTATTATTTTTGGCGCATCGACTACTGAGGTCATTAGCGCCGATTATTATTATTGAAATAGTGAAATTCTTTACTTGAAGGATTTCCTTCTAAATCGTAGATGTGGTGGTTACTCCAAAATTAACACATCCTTTTTCGAAAATTTCTAAGATCCCAAAAAACTTTTTCCATTAGTTTTAAGCGAAATTGAACAATTTCCGCAAAAATAACTTTAAAAAACATCTTTCAAAATAAATTGAAAGTTCCTTTAAATATTCCCCGCCCGCCTCAATGCATTATGAATGGCATTAATATTCCAGATGTTTTACTGCATTATTCATGCAGTAAGCATCCATGTATAATTAACTATTTGTAAATATTAAATAAATAACCTCAAGTACCAATTTAATTTAACCGCGGCTAAGATTACCATAATGAGAATTTTTATAACCTGCTTAAGTTCTAACTCCCTCGCTGACTTAATAACACTTTTAGAAGTCCATGTATGAAACAAAAAAAAGAAGAAGATAAAACTAGTCATAAATTTAGACAAAGAGGTTTTTAATTACCGGAAGAATTTAAAAATTAAGCACCATGATTCATAGCCGGAAGTTAGGTGTATTTTTATGAACCGTAACTTTGTTGTTCCATTTCCAACATCTTTATTTTATGGACTGGCTTCCTGTTTTGAGAAGTCTCTCTCTAACTAGACGGCATAATGTTTTTGGTTTTTTGAGATCATCAAAATTAATTCTCTAAAAATACCGTCAATAAGTAAACAATTCTTTAGCTAATCAAAATCTACTAACTTTTAACCAATTTAAATTTTACTCAGCTTTATATATGGATTGGACGTAAGGTGAGTTATGCTTCCAACTCACCTTTATCTTGTCAAGATCTAGTGGTTTTCCGCAATAATTCGTTGTCGTACGATGGTCTTTTTCTGGATTCCATGTGCTCAAGGCGCCTCATATTGCCAACTTGATTGCGATAGCATTAATTTTTTTTCTTTCCAAACAAATTTGCTCCTGACTGAAACTGCGCAAAGATTCTGAGTAAAAGGTAGTTAGTAGTAAAAGGTAATTTTTTTGGTAATTTTTTTTGAGTTTACAACAAGAAAACTGAATTTTATCGGGATGTATGACATCTTAGCTTCCTCAGGACACTCCTGAAATAATCTTTTCTAGATTGGGTCAAAATAATAATAATAATACATCTCACCTGAACGTCACATGTCCGTATCAGTTTTCGGACTGTTACAGGCCTGCTATACAGCGTATGACAACACTTTATTAACAAAAATTATTATGATGTATTAATTATTATGAATGACTGCATACGCGGGATTCGAACCGGGAATCTCCCACTTACAAAGTCACGCTCTTGACCACTAGACCAACACCCTGGCAAGACATTCTTACCGTAATAATAGGTCAATAAGTCTTGCATAGGGGGTGCATTAATATGGTGCGATGATTACTTTTATTTGATGATAAAACGAATTTATCCTGATTCTCCCACAACCATTACATTACTCTACATGTTTTAAAATCTTCAATTTTTTTTTTTTTTTTTTTTTTTAATGATTTAAGGCGCGTCAACATCCAAGGTTATTAGCGCCCGGAGCTTTCTCCAGTGCACTGCCGGCCTCCGGACAGTGTTCTCTCGTTACAGACAACACTGTCCATCACCGGACAGTGAGCTGTAAGAAGCTCCTAGGAAGAGAAAATCTAAGGGTCAGCTGCTGGATTCGAACCCGGGACCTCCGCGTGGGAGTCCAGTATGCTAACCTCATAGCTAATCCCTTCCCTAAATTCTTCAATTATTATTATTTTTGTTCTTTGCGTCACAAATAACATTTTTTGCAGTCAGAGGACCTCCCAAAACGTGTAACTTTGTGTTCTTAAATATCTCAACAAATGTTAGGGAGATCGAAAGGGGATTAACGTCTTTTATCACAAATATTTTTTGTAGTTTTCATAATCATTGTCAAAACCAGTGGTCCTTATGTAATCCCAATCGGATTTTTGTCCGTAACTCCGCCAAAAATAAAGATACGGCATCGGGGGTGGAAAATTTGAAAACTAGACCAAAAAAAAAACATATAGTTTACTTCGTGGGTTTTTTCGAAATTCCGCTTTCCTAAAAAGTTATTAGCGATTGGTGCGTTTTAAATGGATCACCTTATATAAAAATGTTATTATAACAGATAACACTTACTAAACTTTTTTTTATTATAGATAACTTTACTCTTCAGAAAATTACATAAAAAAATTATCCAAACATTTTAAAAGTTTTATTTCTGTGCATTTTATAAACAAGCGCATTAAATATTCATTAACGTTAATGAGATCGTTGACTTGAGTGCGAACTGTTTCACGCTGTGTTGCAATTAGACAAAAGAGACTTCTTTTAAATCTTGTTGTATAAATTAGGGGCGCTAATGTTGGTAGTATCTTATAGACGAGATGAGGGGCCAGGACACCGTAAGTGTGGAGTTCCTCCATCTTAGATAAAACTACTTCCATAGATAGTTCTTCAACTTAGGCAGAGGTAACCTGCTCACTATATAAACTATACTCACATATACTTACTAATCTCTTTCTTATGAGTCAATTTCCTAATTATTTTTAGAATTTCAACTTCCGTTTTCCGCTGATCGTATCATTCTTCAGCAAACTCATATTCATGATTCTTTGTTGATGCTGTAATTGCGCGTTTGTAAATTTAAGGATTTAAATTTGCATAAATGCGTATAGATTTAAGTGCATACATTATTTTTATGTTCGAGAATGCGTCCATTTAGAAATATAATCAAAAGATAAGTGGAGATACTGAAAATGTGTTTGTTTTTATTTTTGTCTGCCGGTAAAATGTAGGCGGTACTATTTTATTTATTTATTTTTTTTCATAGGAAGATAGTAAAAGGATATCTAGAAGGCGGTGATACATCCTTGCCTTATCTGTTGAATAGATCGGCAAGTTGTGACAGGCAAAACGATGTAGTCCCATCTCTCTCTCTCCACTAGGGCTAGCGGCAGAGCTGCTGTATCAGCTGAAGCAGTAAAAACCTCCTCGTGTTTTTGTCGTCAACAGGCCCACTACTACTTACTAGTCGTCAACAGGCCGCCGCCTAAACATTTTAACTTTTATCTCAGAAGAAAAATAAACAGCCTTCCTGATTTGTTTTGAGTCCAAGCGTGATTTCAGCGCTCCTAGTCCTAGTTGTAATTGATCGTCTACATTTAGAAATCTCCTGACCAATATGTTACTCCTTATTGGTTCACTTCCATGTAGGATGTTATTCTTGTTCCATTTAATTCTCCAACTATTCCTAGCTTTTATGAATTGGTTTTTCTATCACTTAATCTCTATTTAATGGGATAATTCTTCCTGATTTTGTGGGCTAATCTCGTGTTAAACACCCAGAACTTTCTCTGACTACAGTTTTGAAGATTCCAACTCTGGATGTTAGAATCATATTTAATTAATTCTTAATAATATTAAACAATGTGATTTGCACTGAAATGGCTTCCAAAGGGGGACCCAACTTCAGGACCTTCCTGATAACTGCTCGAATACGAATTTTCGTTAGACTAATTATTAAAGTAAAAAGTTTTAAGTTTATTTGTATGTAACATAGATACATATATAAAATCTATTCAGTTCCAATTCTAGTTCTTTAAACTCGAAATTTTTACAGCACAATTAAACATTTTTAGGGCATCTTACGGTATACTTTAAAGGGAAAATGTATGCTGTTTTTTAGAGAAGTGAAACTTTTATTCTGCCATCTTGAGCGTTTTTTGAGCGAAGACGAATTTGAAAAAGCTCCTACCGATTAATTCGTAAAGAACCTCAAACGTAGTCTCCCACTACATTAGACCACGCCCCCTGTAGGCTTCTTATAGTGAATAAGGGTTGGTGAGAATTTTTATTATTATTATTCTTAAATAATAGTAATGTGGTAGTAAGGACCACTGGTTTTGACAATGATTATGAAAACTACAAAAAATATTTGTGATAAAAGACGTTAACCCCATTTCGATATCCCTTAGCGCGCCTATATAAATTTTAATGGCGCCCAGAGCCTTCTCAGTTGCACTGCCGTAGGTAATATCCTCTCGCTACAGTCTACAATCTTTTCTTATCCGGCTCTTAAGAAGTGTAAATCCAAGCTGAACCTCCGGCTTACAGAGTGTACAGTATTGCTCTTGACAGTAATATTATCACGTATAATTTCGCAGAAGTGGTATTGAACAAGGAGGGGTGTAAATTCATTTTAAAACGAGAATTAAGGAGCCCCTATTCGTACCTGTGAATGTTGAAGATTGTGGTAATAACTAGAGTTTAGACGTAGAATACTTTTTCCAAAACTCAGAGAGAGACTCAAAAAACGGATATTATCAGTGATAATTGAAAATTAAAATAACCTCATTTTTCAAAAAATCCATTTAGGTACGTACAACATACGAGGTGTGTTCAAAAAGTAACGGGAATTTTTAAATTTCGCGGGTTTGGAGAGTCTGATTGTAAATTTTTTTTTTTTTATTATGTTGGTACACATGTCCCTGAAGTACGATAAAATTTTCAGTAATATTCATTGTTTACTTCTTAAGTGGCAGCCGTTAAGGTTAGACGTGTTTTTCGAGCTTGGCGATTTTTGTTTGTTAAAAAAAATGGATCAAAGAATTTGTATTAAATTTTGCGTAAAAAATGAAATAAAGTGTGTGAAATGTTAATAAAGGCATATGGTGAGTCTGCTATGAGTAAAACAAGGATTTACGAGTGGTATAAGCGTTTCCAAGATGGCCGCGAAAACGTTGAAGATGACGAACGATCTGGACGTCCAAGCACATCAACAACCGATGAAAACGTGAAAAAAGTGAAAGAAATGGTTATGAACGATCGCCGAATCACAATCAGAGAAGTCGCTGATGATGTTGCCATATCAATTGGCTCATGCCATGAAATTTTTTCGGATGTTTTGGGTATGAAACGTGTGGCAGCAAAATTTGTTCCAAAATTGTTTAATTTCGAACAAAAACAGCGGGGAATGGAAGTTGCTCAAGAGTCACTCAATGAAGTCGACAACGATGCGGATCTACTGAAACGTGTTATAACAGGTGACGAAACATGGGTTTACGGATATGATGTCGAAACTAAGGCTCAATCGTCCCAGTGGAGGCATTCTGGATCGCCAAGACCGAAAAAGGCTCGACAAGTGCGGTCGAATGTGAAGGTTATGCTCACTGTGTTCTTCGATTTTAATGGCATAGTGCATTATGAATTCTTGCCACAAGGTCAAACAATCAATAAGGAGTACTACCTACAAGTTCAACGCCGTTTGCGTGAAGCAATCCGAAAAAAACGCCCGGATTTGTGGCAAAACAATTCATGGATTTTGCACCACGATAATGCACCTGCTCACACTTCATTGCTTGTTCGTGAATTTTTGGCCAAAAACAAAACTTTAACGATGCCCCAGCCTCCATATTCGCCAGACATGGCTCCATGTGACTTTTTTCTATTTCCAAACATAAAGAGAACATTAAAAGGCCGTCGTTTTACAAGCATAGATGACATTAAAAGCGAATCGCTGAAAGAGCTGAAAGCTATCACAAAGATCGAGTTTCAGAAGTGTTTCGAGGATTGGAAAAAGCGCTGGCACAAGTGTATTGTATGCGAAGGGGACTACTTTGAAGGCGACAGTATTAATGTAGATGAATAAATAAATATTTTTTTCAAAAAACGAAAATTCCCGTTACTTTTTGAACACACCTCGTATTTATATTTACAGCTGTGATTCTCTTTTTCCTTCTACAAAAAAAATATGTTTTCCCCAAATTCCAAGATGATAAGAGTGTTTCAGTAGTTGCTAAATATTTTACTGTAAATCCGCCTAGAAACTTAACCATTACTTAAATCACTTTTAAGTCCATTCTTTATTGCTCACCCATCCTGATTACCGAGCTCCTATTCTTTTCGTCGGCTAGTCAACCTCTAATCTCTTAGGCAGTAATCTTCAGTAATTAATTAGGCTTTAACTCTCTGCTGGGAGGTAGCTTCAACTCAGCTTCTAAATTCTTTTTAAATATTTTCAAGAGATATTATTAAAGTATCACTTCCTTTTGTAGACATCTTCGGTTTTATCATTTACATTTTTCTCTCTCTAAAAAAAAAATTAGTCTTAATTTTAATAACTATTTTTGATTAATATCAAGCACTCAGTGTAAAGTTAAATTAAGCCATATATTATATTTATTACGATGAGATGTTGTTGGCCCCTTAGCGAGTCCATCTTATCGCAGTAGTTCTATCTATATTATTTATAGGGTGATGAACTTGTCTCTTTCGTGTCTTCCAGAGTGCCTTCACTCTCTCTCCAAGACGTTTAGATTTCATTATCAGAGTTTTGTCCTTGTGTCTTCTTTCTACACTCGCTTAAAGAAATGTCACACTAAAGAAAGAAAGAAACAAGAAGAAGATATTGGTAGAAGGCATTATGATTTCATCAGATAATCTGACCTCTTTTTCTTGTCTTGGTCACACCTATAAAGTTAATTTGGTGACAAGATATTTTATTAAAATTGTTATTTTTTTTTATTATTCTTGAGTGTGCGATATGTGTGACAGTTATTGTTTCAGTAAATTTGTAATAATTTGGAACGTGCTAGATTTTTTTTATTTTTACTTTCTGACACTACCGGATATGGTAATCGAGTCGTCATTGAATTCCCACCGGAAATACAGGCGCCCTGATATGTAAATACTGTGCGATTATCCCTGAAAATATCTAAAGACTAATATAAGACACAAAACCAAAATTATTTGAAACAAACGGATCCTAAAATGGGAATATAATTTATTATTAATTAAGAAAACCTACTGAAAAAATTAAGAAAGAAGTTCCTAAAATGCGATCAGTTTTAGAAAATGATTGAATAAAATGCCACACGCGTTTTAGGCTCCTCAGTGATGTCACTGCGCTGATATTTAATCGACTATACTGCCCCTTGTTCCTTCGTTTTTAGCTGCTATCGGAAAAAGAAGCCACGGAAAAAACATGAATTTTTTTAAATTTTTATTCTGTTATAATTATTTGCTTTAGGATGTGTGCGAATGTTGGTTGATTATTGAAATTGAATAAAAAATAAAATTCTTTAATTATAATCTTATATTTTTTGTCTTTTTCGCTAAGAAGAGATCATCCAGAGAACGTTTAGGGGATGATTATCTAGTTTGGGGATGGAAGAAGCTTGCAGGAAGAGAACAAGATATCCTATAACGTTGCTCCCCTCTCTTTCCGGCACTATCCTAGCCTGATACAAGGCATCTTGGATTGCATAAGGGTGGCTATATCGAAAACGGATTCTCTGAAGCACCAGGCGCCCCCCTCGCCGGAAGCATCTTTCCCAATTGACGCGATATTAGGAGGACATTTTGACTTTCAACAGAAAACCTTCGGGTGATAGATTAGGATATCATCTCTCTTGGGCGGAAGGATGTTAAAGTAGAGAATGATAGCTGGATTCCTTTCCTTCTGGAGGTCCCCCACCCCTAGAGAGCCTAGGTTGTCATTAGGTGTTGGTGTTATGCAGTCTCTTCATTGAACATCCTTGGAGAGCTTGCATCCCTTTTGATAAACGTCAGTCATACATCATTATTACGTCTAGGGAGAGCTTTTGGGACTGAGTGTACATTTGGAGAGCTTAGGTGTTAGAGAGGAGTATACCCTTCCAAAAATCTTTTAGGAGAACTTTCTTTTGTAGGTAAATTTAAATGTATTTTTGATATAGGAGTGGCAACACTGATGAGGGTGTGTAGAAAGGGGGGATGATTGTTTTAGTTGGGGTGAGAGTTTATGTAGCGTTTATGTACGCCTTAAGTTAGTATTTATGTATTAATTTATGTGTTGAGTGAATAAACCGAACTTATATTTCATTCATCCCTTAAGAAAAGTAATAAATCATCTTTAAACTTCAGAATGTTTAGGGAGCAATGAGTTTCTCGAAGGTGTAGTTATAGATACATATCTGTCTCGTACATCCTCTACCTTTACCAAGACCTTCTTTATACCGTAATCACTGTTAGCAACACAGATAATTCTCATTAAAATCATACGTTTAAATATTTTTCTTGGGCCTCAAAGATTTCGATTATTGTTACTTTATCTTACTTCATATATAGTAAATTTATTGTGTGTTGTTTTAAGTTGAAAATGAATAAATGCAGAAATATTTTAATGATTAGGTAGGAGAGCTTTGACAATTGTGTGTCTAAACAGTTTCGCAGAGAGGTGGAAACTGCCTCTGGGCGGGAATTGAAAGCTATAATTTTCTTATTCAAGTTTAATGCGGGAAGAAGGTCAAGCCAATAATAAATTGTTACACAGGAATATTTAACGGGACATGTCACACTTCTAGAATATCATCAATTCTCTCTCTCCATCTCACTCTCTTAAATTCTCTTCTATTTCGTCACTTTGAGGCAACAAAATGATGTTAGGAGTTTAAGGCTAAGTGTTACTTAATCACATTGTTTAGTTACGCAAATTATTGTTGCTATTGTAATGTGTGTTATTAAAACTTTTCAAAATAGTTACTTATTATTAATTATTCTTTTCTATTAAGTTCTTTTCAAAATTTGCCGACATGAAATGAAGTCTTAGGTAGGGAAATCTCTAAGTGAGGTTATAGGAATAGCCACTTCTTCAGAAATCGAGTATTCTTTTGGTACCCGGTCAATTAGCTGCAATCCAATGTGTAATAAGTAAAGTTAATCTCTCTAATCCTGTTTAGAGATCTTTGGCCCAAAGAGATGTGATTTGATTTAGCCAGAGTTTATTTAGTGATAAAGAGGATTGCTTCTTCCTGAAGAGGACTGAGGTGCCTGAGAATTAGGGAACACCCCTTTAAGTTTTTTGTCCTAATTTTTAATTTTTGTAACTTTAGATTTTAATGAGATTTTATTTACACTTAATTGGCTACATGTGATGTTGAGCTAATCATGCGCAATATAATAATTATTTTTATCGCGTTCCAGGTAAATAAATGTGGCTAGACATACATGTACGACAGGGTGTCCATTTTAAGACGGCTCAAATGCATTTCACGCTTAAACGGTTCATCTGAGCAAAAAATGGTACAGGAAAAACTTGTACATGTACTGTGCCTCCTCTGACTCGCAACCCAGGTTATCCAGGAGGTTATCAACTGCTCTCTGTATCTGAAGAGGCACCTTTGAAGGCACAGTACATGCTTCACAAGTTGAGTAAAGTGCATTATTTGATAAATTAAGAAATAAGTTTGATCCTTTACATGAAAGATATTGATCACTTAAATATGTGGCAGGAGGTTTCCAATTTTTTTGGTAATTAAACGCAACTCTCCCAAAATTACCTTGTAATTATTAAACCTTCTTGTTCGTAACAGATGTAAAATTATTTTTTAGCCATTTTGTGTTTGCTTGAGATGATCTAAAGCTCTTAACATTTGATTTTTCTTAGAAAAATCACTCGGAAAACTACTTATTTCCCGATATTAAGAAAAAAAATACTAGCTTTACTGCCTTGGCAATATTTTTAGTAGAAAGGGGATGAAAAAATACATAAAAATAACCTATCGTGTGCTCTTCTTTCTCTTTGATAACAAGTTAAAAAACTGAAATATGATTAATAAATACCAGATTTTGAAATGGCCTAGCACCTTTAATTTTAAAGATATCGAATTGTGGTTTCCGGTTTCTTTCATAACTTTGTATACTCTTCAAAACAGTGTATATGAAAATGGGGGTCAACTGCGAACTCTCACTTTTGGTCGCGCGTCAGCCGCGTTTGCGGGCAGGAATCTAAAATCAAGTCACATATTCTGAAACTAGAGGTGACGGGCAACAAATTTTTCCTCTACCATTTTTTGTGCTCAGATCAATCGTTTAAGCATGAAATGCATTTGAGCCGTCTTAAAATGAACACCCTGTATATTGCTAAGCTGAAGTAGCGCCAGAAGTATTAAACATTTCCTGAGTTGAAAATCTGTCTTGAGAAAAGATATTAAGCCAACAAACTATAAGAGAATGGGCATCGGCCTTCTGGAGCAATACAGTAACACCGTCTGTGCTCACTCAATTCCCTGAAGACCTCCTCTAGATGATGGTATGTACAAGTGTTCGGAATCAGCGAACCCAAAGGAACATTCTTGCTTATTTTATTACTTACTTCATTCTCACCTAGGTGTTGGCCACATTCTGTTGATAATTACTGTAGCCTCAAGAGAGGTTATCTCAGCTCATTGGGGATTTGACTTTTTTTAAGCCACTCCCTCTATAGTCTACAATTAGTATTCTTGTTTCTCGCAGTTACCTTCCGGGTTGAAATAAGAAGCTTTTTCGTGAAAATTTTTGAAACCTTCCGATAACCGTCCTTTTTTCTTTTTTTGAAATTGGAATTTTATTAAATGTACTTAATGTCTTGTCAATATTATTTAAGTTTAAGATATTTATACTGGCAAAGCTCTTTAAGTTATTGTAGTTTCTTAATTCTGCATCAAAAACTGTTCAGCCATATTGTAAATGTGATATCTGCATTCCGTTAAGACTGCTACAGATCGATTGCGATCTACTGGAACCAGGTCAATGACCATAAAAACGATGCCGGCTATAACGGAAATGATCATCTCTGGTGATATTAAACAACTTTTAATTCTACGCTGGAGTGTTCCATTTTTTAATCAAATAAAAATAAATCTTAGGATTTGTATTTCAATTCTTTTTCTTTTAAATATAAGGTTCCAATAATATTTTTTTGGGAGAAGGGCGTGTATATAGTTGTAATTTTTTTGTTTATTTAGAAAAGACAAGGTAAACAGTTAACATTTGACTAAAACGTTTTTGTGGAGGCATCTTCACCGGGTCACCTTGCCCATCCTCCCTGTTGCCATGGAAATGTCAGGGACTTCTGATATATTGTCCGCAGCTCCTCTCACTCCCTCTCGGCTCACATTAACTCCCCTCTCAAACTCTCAGCGATGAATACATATCCAACTAAATGCCTAATTCCAAAAAAAGAAAAAAGTCGTTCCTCAGGCTACCATCTATCCCTCAGCTTCCTTGTTACAGTTCATAATTTAATGGAACACTTTTAACACTATTTACGACGTGTTAAAACATCTTTCAATCAAGATAAGTTGTTGCTTTTTCTCCTTTAATAAATATTGTGCTCACCACTGACAGCAAGTAGTTGAGTAGATAAAAAAATATAGTTCCTTTAGTGTTAGCTTCTAGCCATTAACTTTCCACCACACTGTTACTCTTGTGGAGTGCCTTCCGCTATAATTTATTTACTTTTTTTAAAAAACAAAGAACTAGTAAACGTAAGACAATAAATTTCTTGATATCATTTCGTAAGATTACTGCAGAATCTTTTTTAAAACATCGCCTCCACGTTTACAGTGCCTTTTCATCTTATGTCTAGTTCTGGGCAGAAAATGATTGATAATTTTTTTACCCAGAGGATATTCGGTTTTGGGGCGCCATGGTAGCCTAGCGGTTATAGACTAGACCCGCAATGCTAAGATGTATTGTTGGTTTAGTGGGTTCCATTCCCCTGGTCTAGGCTTTGGATTTTATTTAATGGTTAATATGAGAAATTTACAGTAAAGTATGTTTGTTAGTCGCCTCCGTCCGCGACACCTAATTTGGTAGTCGGACGTAAAGCCCGCCTGAAAAAAATAGGCCTTACTTTTACTTTATTCGGGTTTGCCGGCGCCACCCTGGAAAAGTTTGCGCTCCGAAGTTGTGAAGTCTATTTAAGTTTTAATTTTCTCTTACACTTGTACTTAGAGAAGCTATTTCGCGGTAGTGCTTTATTTTGATTTTGAGAAATTACCGGGAAAATTCATTTTTGAATTCCTTTGAATGTGAAAAAGTGGTTTTTACCAATTTTTCTGTGTCTGAGTGTGAGTGTATCCGCCTTAACTCAAAAACAAAACCAAAAACCGTTAGTAGTTGAAATTTGATAATTCGCTTGGCTATCTAACCAGATGATAGCACAGCCATGGTTTCATCAAAATTGGTCATCTGGCAGTACCACTTTATTAAGAAAATTGTTTATTTTTTTGAGACTCTCTTGTAAAAGCCCCACGCGTTTTCTTTTAAATTTTTATGGGCCAAAAATGACTGCTTCGATTGTTTTAGTTTTTGAAATTGTTTTGCTAATAGTATTTAAGTCGATATAAAACATTTTTATATCGACTTAAAGTATGTTTGAAAACGGAATGGATAGATTCCCCCCTCTAAGTGCTGTATTTTCTGTAATCCGCTGTCCTATCCTCTGGTATACTCATTAGGAACGTTGCTAAATGTTGCTAAAGTTGAATTTGGAGATAATATCCCTTTACCTTTTTACCCAGTAGCTTTTTCACATTATTGGAAAATTGCTCCTTGCCTTTTCTGAAAACATTCTACATGTATTACAATCAAATGGATTTATAATTTTAATTTTAATTACTTTTCTACAAACAATCACTTTTAGGGCAGATCTCGAGAAACATTGGGGGTATAAGGTTCTCTGCACAAAATTACGTTTAGTTTAAGGTGTGATTTTAAAACATTTATAAATTTGGTTGGCATTAAATAAGACTTAGATACTCTCGACACTGACTGCGCTGCCCGTCACTGGACAGTGAGCTATAAGAAGCTCTTAGGGTACGTTTACAACGGAGCTGTGAGTATAGGTGCTAGCAGAGATGATAACTGATAGAATAAAATATAATCGCTGATTAGTGTGCACAACGGAGCTGTGATACATGCAACATGCCCGAGTAATGAAGAAGAGTTTTTATGTTCACCAGCAACGAAATGGTATATTTTAAAGAAAAAACGCTTTAGAAAATATTATGTACACACCATAAATAAAAAACGAAGTACTTTGGGTGAATTTCACCATTTATATAAGGAACTTAGAGATTATCCGGATCGTTTTTTTTAATATGTGAGGATGGGTCCACCCACATTCAACTATATTTTAGAAAAAATAACGTCAAAATTAAGAAAACTTTGGAAAAATTGTCATGGAAATCCTATAACCATAGAAGAAAAACTAGTGATTACTCTTAGGTAAGTAATGATTTTATTGAAAAAAAAAAACAAATAAATACTCATGAAAATAAATGTAAGCACGATTTAAAAAACAAAATATTGTTTAAAAGTAAATAATAAAATAATAACCAAAAATAATGAGTAAAGACAGCACTAAATAATTTTTCTACGTCCATTTTGAAGCTCCGATACTGGAGTTCAGCTAGCAGAAAAATGAAAAATTCAATTCAATCATCTATGCTCGTTTATAGCAGCGCGTATGAGTCACTAGTCGAAGCTTCGTTGTGCACGCTCACATAAGAATGTACTAGGTTATTCTATAAGCGCTGATGCATCACTGCTATCATCTATGCTCACAGCTCCGTTGTGAACGTACCCTTAGGAAGAAGAGAAAAATCTAAGCGCCAGCAGCTGAATTTGAACCCAGGATCCCTGTTTGGGAACTCAGTATATGCTAACCTCTTTGCTAATAATTCCTTTCCTCAGATTTTATTTATTGTAAAGGATTTGCGATCGCCCCTGACTAAGATACCTACTTTGAATAGGATGAAAAAATAATTGCCATTTCAGTCGAGTAAATCTAGTCATTTAAATCGAGTTTACTCGACTGAAGTGGCAATTATTTTTTCAACCTATTGAAACTATGAATCAGTCACCAAAAGAATGAACAACAAATACCTATTCTGGTGGTAGTTGGATACAAGGCGCTAAGGCAAATTATTCGTTTTAACCATCATATCATGCATTTCTCATTTCTTTATATGTTGCTAGCTGGACAATTGAGATGAACCTTATACTGGTCGAATGTGGCATTAAATACCATTTTATTAAATGGAAACTAAATATCACAGTGCTTCTTAAAATGACTGGTTTGAATTAATTTTTCCACGGAAATATAAATAATAAAGCAAGACAAACGTCAACTTTGATGTGTGCGCAATAATAAAGTTTAAAAGAAAATTGGTGTCCAAGTTTAGAGAAAATGGAGGAAAATGTGAAAAATTCTTTACAATAAAGTCAAATGAGATTTTTCTTGAAGTGGCAAACAGTATCATCTAATTCTTTCCCCTTCAAAGGAAATCGTGTTTTTATGTTCAGACATTCCAACCACATTAAATATTGTTGAAACTAACATTTCGTTAGACAACACAATTTACTATAAATTAATCTGATTAGTTATTGTTTATTATGCGAAGTTAGACGCTCGGTCATTTATCTTTTAGCATGTGAAAGTGTGTCACAGCTAAGAACTGGTAAATTATTATTTTTTTCGGCCTTTAAATTAACGCTGTTTACTTACAATCAAACACAGATGGTAAAAGAGTTGCATTTTATGTAAATTAAGTTGTAAGAAAGGAAGGGGAAACCAAAATTAAATGTGGGAACAAATTGTGTAAATGTTTTATTCAATTTATGAATAACAAACAAAAGATTATTTAGGCAGAATTTAATATCGTAGATTAATTTAAATTAATATGTTGGAGAAACGCAAATGAAAAGAAAGAAAATTAATGTTTTAATCAGCGACAGGCAATTAATAGATAAATGGCTTTAACCTCGGCCTAATGTTATAGGCTTACAGGTTTTATCATTGGTAAAGCCGTTTCGTCCAGAACGTTTATAAATATTCTTCTCCCATTTGAAAGTTTTGAGCCTATCTTTTGCGCCTTCTAAAAAAAATTTATCGTTTTTAATTATAAATTCTGTGAATCTTTAACTACCTATTGTTCTTTTTATTAAAGAGATCCGTTTCATTATTTAAAGAAAGAGAGGAAAAAGGCCATATTTCTATTCCTTTCTGTTTAAACCGCCGAAAAGAGGCGGCAATCATGTAAATCACCTATTTACATGGATGTCGTGATTGTAAATAACCGTGTAAATGTTAAAAGCAGGTCTCTTCTGATTCTCTCACTCTTTCATTCCCTCTCTCTCATGCTATGGGTATGTTTGTATCTCTTTACGAGACTGTTGAACGGGATTCTATCTAAACATTGGCGTGGGAGAGGAAATTAGGATATATATATCAGGCGGTCCACTGTAAGTCATCCAGAGATAGAACGGTCCCACCAATCCTCTCCGATTTGTTGTCTCCCACCATTTGTAGACACGCGGAGGTACATTTCGCGTGTTTCTGTGGTGGTGAATTTTAGTATCTTAATTGGATTCATTTTGTAATCCTGTGGAGTTGGAATGCAAAGTGCTGGTGCATTTTTATGCATTTAGTAGTCATTAGTGTGCTCTTTGAATTTGTTATTTCTTTATTAATTTTACTTTTTATTAATAAATTGATTTATGTAATTATATTTCAGTAAGTGGTCAGTTGTCATAAATCTTAAAAACGTGCTCTAGTATTTATTTACAATACTCGGTACGAAGATCTGGAGAATTTGAAATCGGCTCAACCTTTAGGCTTTGTTGATGATCTTGAAGCTTGTAAGGCGTTCTTTCTCATTTGCAAAGTGCATTCTAGGATCTGCTAAGTGCTGCGATAGAGAACACCTGAGCCATTATGTGCTTTTCACACTAAGAACAACGTCCGTTTCTTTTTCTTCTTCTGTATCACAAAATCTACTTAGGCTATCGGTTGAGGCCCTTTGGAAGAGGTATGAGCATTCTTTTGGCCATGTTCAAGTAACTTGCTCTATCTTGAAACTCTTCAGCTGACTGAGATGTCAATCCTTGGATTCATTCTGTACACTCTCTTTGGAGCTGTCGGTACACCTCGCATAGCTGCTTGCCTAGAAGGTCTAAGTTTAACAGTATCTGTTCGAAATATCGATGTAAAAAGACTTGCTGCAACTGTGCATAGAAGTTGTAGTGTCAATGGCAAGATGGAGTCCAGATGCCATAGTTATTCTAGTAGATATCTAACGTGAGAAATCGAAAAATTGATCAAATGTTTACCCAAAATGCTAAGTAATTAATAAATTACTAGTACCTGTAATTAATCGCCACGACTCTTAGATTTTTCCTTTAACTTACAATCTCTTCCATCTCACTAGGTAATCTAGATCTAAAAATAAAGCCATACTTACTCTATAATAAAGTGATTTCAAAATGAAAACAGCTGCACGCCTCTTTCTTTCATTTCCTGTTAATATTAGTTGCCATCTTCGTTTGGCCATTTTTAAGTAAGATGACTACATCTGTGGGGGAGATCTTTAGAGTGGCCCAGGACTACCCGGATCTAAATGGAAAAAAAAGTAAGATTACTACTCAATCAGAGGAGCGTAACGCTCTCCAATTTAATAGTGAACACGCCCTCGCGCGTACTGTTACGTGCAAGATATGCTAATGTTCAACATACTAAATTGAATCAACAGGTCTTTTACATTTACTTCTAAACTGAAATTTATTCTATTAGATTTACTCAATAAAGTGATGAAGTGTTTCTCAATGCATTTCGGCCCACTTTCTGTAAGATCATTTTAAAATATGGATTCCATTTAGCCTTGAATTTAAACAATATTTCTAAGCATTCTTTTTCATAGAAATTCGAGACTTTAATATTTTTAATTATGTCTTTTATAACTTCGAAATAGCGCTCAAATTTTTAGCTTTTGAAAACAATTTTGTGTAGCTCTGGTTGTTTTAGTTTTCCGGGTATAAACTAGACAGAATTACACCTGTGCAGCTCTTCTTTCATTATTTCTTGTAAAGTGTGACTTCTCTAGGGCTAGGGATAGTACGGCTGCTGCACCCCATAGGCTGTGTTTTTTAAATCTGGCTGGCCAGAACTTTCCCACCCTTGGGATGATCTCCAAGAGAAGGTGGTCATGTGTAGAGTGAGCCTTTTACTGTTCTGATTAAATGTGCATGGATGAGATGAACTGTGGAAATCCGTAGGTTTGCTAAATTCCCCAAGTGCCTTGCATACAACAGACACCCCTTTTAATTTGCTCTCAAAATAGAAAGAAGTACACACGAGATTAAAATGGGAACAATTGAAATATTATGATTGTAGCCAGTACCAAAGAGTTCTCGTGAGATTAAAGATGAAGGTGGAGAATCCTGGGATGTATTTTAACTCGAACTTTAGTACATTAACTCGAAACCATAGTAACAATGTTATAATCGATGAAGGTCTGCTGCATAATGCGATTATTTCTAGATCAAAACATTTTTTACAATAACTTCATTCAAACCTAATCTATACTATTTTATATTAACCAATTTTCTATTTCTTCTTTTAGCATAACTTTTAAAGTTCTTCGCAAAAGAAAGCTTTGACCATGACTTTTCATCTAAAGGAAATTAATAAAGCTTAGCTTGGAAAAGTTGCAAATTATGAGCGAAAAGATTCGATGCTGCATTCGACCGAAACTGGTATTAATATTATTTCTATATATTTTAAAAGGCATGTTACAAATTCATATTCAATTCTAAGTTGCCTAACTAACGAGCTTGTAAACATATCGATTGTGTTGTATTCATCTACAAAGCCTTGGTTGGGATCAGACGCTTCTTTTCTTGTCTTATTCTGTCTGCAGTTTCAGTGTTCGTATTTCTTACTCCTTCTAATTAGAAAAATTAGACTTGTTAATCACACTAATCTTATATTCATAGTATTACATAAACTTATCATCGATTAGATTAAATATAGCTATAGATTAATTTTAAATTTATTCCAATAACTTGGAGAAAGTAAAGACCACATTGCGAAGGTTAGACATCGCTTTTGGTCCTAGAATCCGGGAATGTTTCCCATTCCTGTTCTACAATACCCACACTACTCTCCTTCCTCGACTAGATTAACCTTTAAAAGGAGGATCTCCTCCCAAAGATCCTGATTTTTTTTTTTTTGTAATTATATAAACAGTTTTTATAATTGGTCTAAACTAAATTACTACTATTAAACTCTATATTTACAACTACATTAATTTTTGCAGAGTCATTTTGGATATCTGTATCTCTCTCTATTTACGGATATTGGGTATTCACACAGTATTTAAGCGAAAAGTAGGTCCCTAAAATAGGTATTTCCGATAAAACTTAACAATATTCATTCATTGAAGTGAATCTTCCATTTATTGATTTCTTCCAAGTGTTTATCAAGTCATATTTCGAAAAATCTAACTTAAACTTTCTGCTATAATTCTCTTTTCGATTATGTAGGTATTTAAACACGCCAAATTAGTAAAATACAAAGTTTTTGAACACAGGGGACTGACTTCTAAACAAATATTTTGTCGCGAATACACCATTAAAAACATTTTCTGTTGTTAGCTAGTTATAAGGGACAGTTATTAATGAATGTCCAAGAGAAACGTCTTTCTAACCAATAAACCTGTTGCAGAGTCAGGAGTAGCCAAATAGATGGGTTTAAAGAAGAATTTGAAACGAAAATTATAACATTGTTTGGTTGTGGAAAACCTAAACAAATTGGAAAAACCATTACTAAATTTAAAGAAAGCCGTAGCATCTATTTCAGAGAAAATCACTATTTCTTTTTTCATCCACTGCTGACTTAATAATGTATTATCCGGTAAAATAGATAAATCTTCTGAACGCAATACTTCTCTTGTGAAGGATTAGAGAATTGTGTGATCGATTTCTAAATATAAACTTTAATTAAAAAAATATAGACTTACGAGGGTCGTTTGAAAAGTCCGTGCAAAGTCAGAGAGATAGCACCACTGGCGCGTATCGAGGTTATGTTTAGTTAGCATCTCTTGGAAGAACCCACACCAAGTTTCAGCCAGATCGGTCTATTTCTTTGTGTTTGGCATTCGTTTCAATCGAGGAAGTCGAGTGATTTTCAAAAAATGGACGAAAAAGAATTTCGTGTGTTGATTAAACACTACTTTATGAAAGGCAAAACGCCTCAGGAGACTAAAGAGAAGCTTGATAAACATTATGGTGACTCTACACCTTCGATTAGAACAGTTTATAAGTGGTTTCAAAATTTTCGGAGTGGCCATATGGGCACAAGTGACGCTGAACGTTCTGGACGCCCTGTTGAGGTTACTACTCCAGAAATCATTGATAAAATCCATGAAATGGTGATGGATGACAGAAGAGTGAAGGTGCGTGAGATTGCTAGTGCTGTGGGCATCTCGAATGAACGGGTACATAATATTTTGCATCAACATTTGGACATGACAAAGCTATCCGCAAGATGGGTGCCGCGATTGCTCACGCTTGACCAAAAATGAAATCGTGTGAAAGTGTTGCAAGGATGGTTTGCAGCTGTTCCAGAAGAATCCGCAGGACTTTAAGCGTGGTTTCGTCACTGTGGATGAAACATGGATACATCACTACACTCCTGAGACCAAAGAACAATCTAAACAATGGGTTACCAAGGGGGAATTTGCGCCAAAAAAGGCGAAGACCGTTCCTTCGGCCGGAAAGTTTATGGCGACTGTCTTTTGGGATTCGCAAGGAATAATCCTCATCGACTATCTGGAAAAGGGTAAAACTATTACAGGTGCATATTATTCATCGTTATTGGACCGTTTGAAAACCGAGCTGCAAGAAAAACGCCCACGATTGGTCCACAAAAAAGTCCTTTTCCATCACGACAACGCACCAGCTCACACCTCAGCAGTTGTGGTCGCAAAATTAATGGAAATAGGGTTCCAACTCGTTTCACATCCCCCCTATTCTCCAGACTTGGCTCCCTCGGACTACTATTTGTTCCCCAATATGAAGAAATGGCTGGCGGGAAAAAGATTTTATTCAAACGAGGAGGTGATTGCAGAAACGAATGGCTATTTTTCAGACTTGGACAAATCCTATTATTCGGAAGGGATCAACAAACTAGAGCAGCGTTGGACGAAGTGTATAAGCCTAAAAGGAGACTATGTTGAAAAATAAAAAAGGTTTACCCCAAAAAATTAAGTAGTTTTTATTTTTGCACGGACTTTACAAACGACTCTCGTAGTTCTGCAGTTTTTTTCAGTTCGTACAAATTAAAACAAATATGTTCTTGAGTGAATTTAAGTAAGGCACACCCAGAAATAGAACATCATCCTGCCTACTTTACTGTTAATAAATCACTAAATAAATTATTAAGGTGTGGGGGGGCAGACTTATAATGTATACTTATATTATTAATAGATGACTATTAAAAAAGTTCCAGTCATTTAATGGCCTACTGTAGTGTGCTGCTTGAGTTTTTATTTATTTTTAAACTCTACAACAATCTCTGGTCTCAACTGCTGCAACGGGGGCCCCCCTATAACTCTCCTATTTACTTTATTAGCTGGGCCGTTACAGAACTAGTTTGTTTTATTTTTACGAGACATCGGCAACTTTTATAGTTCTGTGATATTTTTTACTACAAACATAAGCTTTTTGATTTGCAGGTTTTTAATGGTTATTGTTCCTTTTTTTAAGATTATTAGTTATGTTCTTTGTGAAATTTATTAAAATTTAATTACAAGAACATTTAATCGTCTGAATATATGGCCTATAATAAGAGAATGGAGTTGTTCCACCAATAAATTTCACAACCGCAAGGACAAACTAACTGTAAGAGTGCTTAATCTTTGGTTAACCTAAACAGAGGATGTGTAATGAAGAAGGAGAACTGTGGCACTGGAGGAGGTTTACTTGCTGTTAGGTGTCTAGGTGAAGTTAAAATGAAATAAAAAGGTGCTGAAGAAGATCCAGAACAATACACGGTAGATAAGAATCTTTTCTGAAAGTCAAGCTGTGTTAGCTTAATCCACATAGGATTCTGAGCTCCTAGGAGAATAAAGAAAAATGTCTTGACCTTGTCTCTGGTCACGGAGGATGTTGGACTAATCTGGATTGCTGGATATTCGAGGAATAAGGACAATGAAAGAATGTTGATGAATTATAAGCAATGGAAGAGGCTAGCTCATCATTCTGTAGAGCAGGGGTCCCCAAACGTTTTGCACAGGGGGCCAGTTCACTGTCCCTCAGGCCGTTGGAGGGCCGGACTATAAAACAAACTATTTCAATGTAAAAAAAAAACAATGCGGGAACAAATACAATATTTAAAATAAAGAACAAGTAAAATTAAATCATCAAACTGCCCAGTATTTCTGTGGGAACTATGGGCCTGCTTTTGGCTAATGAGATGGTCCAATGTCCGGTTTAGTTATAGTGCTTTGCCTTTCTTCCTACTTCTGCTGTTATTTTACACTGTTTTCGGAGCCGTGACGCGTCCGTCCCGCGCCATCGGAAGTAGTACTGTACATGAGCGACGCAGCGCTTTGCGGCACCGCCACATATAGTGCTCCTCTCACTGACCACCAATGAAAGAGATGCCCCTTCCGGAAGTGCGGCGTGGGCCGCATAAATGTCCTCAGGGGGCCACATGGGACCCCCTGCTGTAGACTCTAACCTGCTTTGACAACCTTGAAACGACATAGCGACGGAATTATCAAGAATTTGAGACTAAGGGAATCCTAGAAGATCTGGACGTAAGTGGTTCTGTGAGTTTTTATTTCACCGTAGTATCGTAGCGGCTTCCAACACGTTTCAAAATGCATTCCACTCTTATACATCTAACCATCACATTCTTGCATTTCCAAGAGTATTCTGCGTTTCTATTTATCTTTTCTATCCCTTCTTGAAATATTGTATAACGGATTTCACTTTATATTTTAAAGTATTTCCTGACGCAGATGTTTCTTTTCATATTTTATCTCTTTTATTAGCTGATCGCTGGATGTTTCTCCCCCTTATCTTTGCCTAATCTTGCTCGTATCCCTTAGAGAAATGAAAATAATTCACAGTAAATCTCATTATCTGTTTTGTCCTTCTCTTGTGTGTACTGCGAACATTTTTTCTACCATCTTTTGAGAAAAACCTGATTTTCCGAGAGTTCTCGGATTTTTTACTGTCTTTTCTCGAAGGTACATTTCATTGCGATGATAGGGCCTTCAACATAATATGATGATTCATCATTTAGAAAACAATTTAAGGGAAAAAAAAAACTTGTCAACTAAAACCGTGAGAATTGAAATAAGATACAGGATGCGTGATTCACGACCGAATTCCATTCTTATTTGCATATTTGCAATATATCTGAAGCATTTAGGGCATTCCGCTGTTAGTTTCGCTGATTTATTAAGCTATTATTTCGATTTTGTCAGTCATCTAACAAACTGACATCTTTTTATAGTATAATCTACAGTTTTTAAAGAGAACAAAATGAAATGTGAGTGACATTTTCATTAAAACAGGAAGTCGAGAAGATTTTTATGGTTTTACAGTAAAAATTGCTATTATAGGATTATAGAGGAAGTTATTAATGTTACCGGAAATTAAGAATTTTTTTTTTTTATTGATATATTCTAGTTTTTTAAATTTTGTTTTTATTATCATTTTTTAAATGTCAATCACCTAGTTAGTTTTATTTTACACAACAACTGGACATCAGATTACTTAATTAGGAAACTGAGCCCAGCCTGAGCGGTCCTGCGTTTTAATATTGCTTCACTCAATCCACCCAGGCGATTTTCATGATCGGCCATCTCTAAACAGATATTTCCGTTAAAAATACAATTTATAAGATTAATTTGAACGTAGCATATGTTGTCTAACATTGCTGGAAGTAATTGGAAACATTAAATGCTCTTACATTAGAAAGACAAAGTAAAAAAATCAAATATTTTACAAAAAGTAATGGCAGCAATTTCTCTTATCGAAGAGAATTGCTCCTAAAACAGGGAAGGGATGAGTGGTTAGTGAATACTGGATTCCAACGCGAATATTACGGTTTCAAATCCAGCTGCAGGCCCCCTAAGGTTTTCTCTTGCTAGGAGCTTCTTACAGCACACTGTCCATCACTGGACAGTGTTGTCTGTTGTCCAGAATCCGGCAGTACTCTGAAAAAAGCTCCAGGTGACTTTATTAAAATATCAAAAAAATGTCCCTAAATGGAAATCCTGTACTTAGTTAGAAAATTTATTTCCTCGTTGATTTGGCCAACTAAATTTAATTTTAGTTTAAGATTATCTAAATAAATTTAAGTTAAAGAGGTTTTATTGGATTTTACACACATATTAATCCTCATTTTTCTTTGTAGGGTTGTTAGTAGCAAGATACATTTTTCAAGGACATCTATCAGATCTTCATTGAACAATACAAGGTTTCAAGGGACATCTTTACACAATGGCTCTCAATCAGATTAAATCTTTTAAAATTTGTGAGCTGGAGAAGGAAGTACCTATTTATGTTGGGTATGCGAGGAGATTAGATGCCAGATTTTTGAGTCAGGTGAAAGAGCTTTGAATGTTCCTTTTTTAAAGTGTACAATTGTTCGGACAGCTGTGAAGCTGGATTTCTATCTTAGGCTCGATTTGTGTTTTCCTTTTGAGGACCGAGAGAAACTTTGTTGCTACCGACAGACATATAAATAATTATAAACCTATAAATTATTCCTGCACTTTCCGCCATACCTGATAAAATCAACAAACAAATGATGACAGTTTTAAAATGAACAGTTCAGTGACGCTTTATTATCAAAAAATGCTAATTCTAAACCCAATTTTTTTTTTGTTTTTTTTGTTTTAAAGTAAAAAGAAGAAAACAAACAAAAAGATAATCACAATGGAATTGCATGTTATTTTACCATGAAGAAGAATAGAGTGATGACGGTGTTTAAATTGAAAGAAAGTAGAACGAGCACGTGTTATGTAGATAAGTTGCAATTACTCTACAGTTATGCTGAAGTTAGTGCGCTGCAATTACGGGAATTTTGTGCCTCTTTATAGTTGCATCGTTTGATATAAAAATGTAGCTACTAATTGAAATTGCAGCTGCCATCTGATTGCGGCAAAGAATAATTAAAATGTTATTCTATTTACAAACAAATTAGTAAAGAATTTAGGCTGTGAACACTTACTTCTAGTTAAGTAAGTGTTGTTTTTACTCCCAAATTTTGGTTTCTTCATTCACCCTTCATTTTTGTGTTTTCCAAGTCATCTCTTGTAGCTTCAAGATGCTAATGGTCTGATCTAATCCACAGATTTCATCTCCATCAGTCAGAGTATGAGAAATAGTTTCTTCTACTCTGGGTTGATTAGACTCCTCACCCCAAAATGCGAAATCGTTTTCTGTAACAATTTCTGAAATCTTGCCTCTTTGCAAGATTGGGTAATCCGAAACTACAGAGCTACAGTCATTACGAGCAATGCCATTTCCTTAACCATCTTTTTGCCGAGCAGATGCTAGTGTGATGGACACATGCTAGGTCTGCGTAACTACCTCTCTTGCCCAAAAAGTTCAAACGGTCTTAGCGGAGGTTCCAACTGATACGACCGACTGAGAGCCCATCAACCCATATCGCCCCAACATAGGCACTCTAGATTAGCATCCATCACTGAAAGAAAGAAAAAGTTTGGGCACAGGGAGTCCAAGCCTACTTCTCAACAAGACTTTGTTTCAACTGAGTCAAATAGTCTTATTTTATCCAGAAATGGTTTCAAATAAAAGAACCTTTCTAGAAAACAGATGGATACGGGCAGATTGTGGTAGGAGCTATGATGAAAGCGAATCGTTAAACTTTCTTGTAAAGATTTAGTTTTGTACATACTTTTTTGTCGATATTTTGTGTTCGAGAACTTAATTTGAAATCTATGTCACGATCGTAATTCTGCCCCCTTACTGGTAGTAAGAGTTAATAATAAAATTAAAGCAGAAACTAAATTACTTAAGGCTAACAGTTTTGCGCATGAACAAGATCCAAATGTGTAGAAATGCAAAATGGCCAATTGTGCTTTGTTAGGGAAACATTAGAAAAACCTCAACAACGACTTATAGACTATTTCACTCATTTTATAGCTTTTACGACATGAAGATACGCCTTATTTGTTTATTGGTTGTATTATATGTTTTTGCTGTGTTATTCTGAATATATAGGAGTGTTTTTGCTAAATGGATACACAGATTCGGATTCATAGTCTCTACATACGATTTGAATCTATTTCTTTGGCTTGCTAGTCGATACTCCGCAGCGTATTGGTGTTCCCAACATTCTTAAGGTTATTTGTGATATACGAGTATGCTGGCGACGTGACTCGCATTCCCAGATGACCCTTTACTCTCTTTACTATAAATTACTTTCCTTCCATCTATCTTCTACAATATTTAGTTTTATTTTCCTTATTGTAATAAATATTTTTTCTCCACACTATATAACCAAGTAATATTAGACCTTGTTAAATTTTATAGATATTTCTATCGGTGTATTACAAATGAGCAGTTATTGTTTTGATGCTTAATATTTACAGTAGTTGTTACAGCTTTGGTTTTTAAGGTGAAATCCATTGTGCTTGGTGTATAGTACTGCGATTGTCAAATTTTGTGAAATTCGGACAGAACTATCCTTGTATTTCTATTCTATTTTTACAGCTTTTCTCTTTCGAGGATTCCTCGGCTGAAAATTCATTTTGATTTTCCTCGCAGAAATCTGTGCCTGCCACTCCTTCTCCCAGTTCTTAATTCGTTTACTCTTACGTCGGACATCCCCGCCATCTGAGTCTTGGTCTTACCCTCTCTAAGTAACCTTTCCACCTTTTGCTTGGTATTCCTGTAGCTCCCATTCTGTCTGATGCTCCAACTATTTAATTCTTCGTTCTTTCATTAATCGTACTAAATCCACCTGATCTTTGTACACATTCATAAAATCTTTTGTTTTGTTTTTTTTGAATGAATGTACCAATCTTTCCTGAGCTTACCAACGACTTGCTGGTACCAATGCTGGCAGTGCTAGTAGTACTCAATCTCTAGAAGGTTTTACATAACGCCTGAAAGCAGTTCTTGATCCCGATTAACCAATCACCGGAACCAGAATTCTCTTTCTCAGCCCCACCATTTTCGGATTTCTCAATAATCTTTTCAATCTCTGATGTTATTGCTAAAAACTTTCTTGCTTATTCTGGAGACAGGATTACAAAGCTTTAAAGCTGTTACAAATTACAGAAATTCATATTTCCAACTGTAATTCTAGTTTTGATTTACGTTCTATGCTTTTGAATTCAATTGCTTTTCTTTGTTTGTTTTTTGTTTTCTTGATGTGAACATATTTGTAATTTTGTTCAGCTAATCATTATTTATATTAAAAAATTAATAAATATAGATAATTATTGAAAAGTATATTTCAATATTTGGGCTTTATTAAAATTAACCCATAAAAAGGAGTTAATTAAAATGTAAGTCACGACTGAAACTTGTACGTAGTTAATTATTGTAAAAATTTAGTACATGGGTAATGTACATAACGAGCTTTTTGTACTCTTTACGTAAATAGTTGTTTACTAAATGTTTAAATAATATTTATTACTATGGAAAATCTATAATGAACATGTTTAACATACCAATACTATAGCCTATTCTATGTAACACATTATTTCCATTTAATTAGTAGCGCTAACTAACTTTTACTTTTTTTATTTATTTATAAATATAGATTGGCCCACCTGTTTCTTAATTACATCGTTTTAGTACTGTAATTAAGGTGTTTACTTTAACTAAGAAGGAGAAATGTGGTTAAAACAATTATTTCTAGATGGTTTGCAAATCTTAATTGCTTACTTTAAATTTTAACAATAAAGTTTAGAATTTTGGTTGGCCTCGATTGGTGTAATAGCGGTGATAAGACTACTTGTAGGCAAGGATTAGCAGCTGAGCAGGTGATGAATTTGAGTGCTATGAAAAAGGCACCATAAATAAAACTTTTGCAAATCTACTATACTAATTTAGCTTAGGTTGTCTCCAAGTTTGGCTTTGTGCAGCCAGTTTAAGCTCCTCTCCTAGAGAAGCCTCCTCCACCTGATTTGTATTTATTCCTGAACACAGGATGTTAGATAGACCATGGAAATATCAGTGAAATTCTCGTGTATGCTCAAAGCAGATGGGCTCTAATAACAATCTACCCCGAATTGTACAGCACATGTAGAGAGACAATCAGCCCATAATATACTGGTATGTCACGAACGGTGCTCTACTTCGTTATCTTAAGTTGCTAAACTGTTTACAATGGCAGATATTCTAGGGTGTGTCTTGAAAGAATGTTCTATTACGCCCTTGGTTACTTCCAAATTTGGTCAAATTTAATTGGATCTTACTATTGAGTCAATTTGAAGAGTTTTATATTCTGATCATTTTTGATCCGTTAATCTTCTTGAAAATGATTCCTCCTCCTTCTTCTTCTCCTTCCTCTGGCTCTACGGTCCTCGAAGGACCTTGGCCTCCTCTAACACCTTTCCCCACTCCTCTCTCACTAAGGCAATTCTCCTCCATGTCCTCACTCCCAGACTCCGAACATCTTCCTCTACATCATCCAGCCACCTAATCCTCGGTCTTCCTCTTTTTCTCGCCCCCCTCCTGGGTGTCCATTCATTATCTTCCTGGGAATTCGGGAATCTTCCATTCTTACTAATGGCCTAGCCATCTCAATCTTCCCCTCTTAATCAAACCTACCAAATCCTGCTCCTAAATGAGTCCTCCTTAGCTCGGTAATACCTTTGTTTTGATTAAGGATATAGAAAGTTAATCTTGCTTCTTCAATCCGCAAAAAAAGACCTTCATTGCCTCGTTATCTGAAGGATTTATGCACTTTATTTTGCACAGTTGAAAGTAATCACCAAGTACAAAGTCGTACTGTAAAAAATGAATCGGGTAGTTCTTGTTACTTATGTGGTGATACTTTAAAAGAAAACGTTAATTAAATGTAAATAAGACTTCAGTGAACACTCCAGTTATTAGGAGTAGAGATCTAATAATTTCTTATAACAAGCTTTACAGCAGGAATTAAAAATACAGAAATACGTTTTGATTAATCAAAATGGATAATGGAGAATGAAAATGCAGTAATTGTTTAATAGGGCAGTGAATTGCTAGACAGAAAGAATTAGTTTCAGACTTATTTACTCGTAAAAAAATAATATAAAAATTTTTAAGTACATAAATTCAAAGTGATCAAGATAATAATGTTACGGAACTTGGCGCCTGTGTAATCGTGTGGCGGATGTAGTCGTGGCTAATCGATTGCGACAGTTGTAACAGGATATTAAAATATTTACCCTCTCCTGCGCCCCCCGACCATGGAGTGGTTATTGCAAGCAAGTTGCCGTGGAGTGTGAAGGGGGACCCAGCTATTAACCGGTCGTAGTTCACCTGTTACCATAACACCTGATCTAGAAAAGAGAAGGAGATCATTATGGATATATAGTACACACTTACTAACAGAGAGTTCTTTTTGTTTATATTAGCTATTGTGTATATGTATTGGTGTATCGCCAGCCTCATATGCGCCACTAACTTTGTAATAGTAGAAGTAGTTTATCCACAAACTATCACAGCTGATAGTCGGCTCTCAGCTGGACGTTGCCATCGGCTGCTAGATCAGCTAGTTTATCTGCCACGACCTTCTGTATCTCCACCACCATATATTCTGTCCAGCCCACTACTTTACTAACCACCATTAGTCAAATAAGTTAATTACCTTTTTTTCAACTTCCCAGCACATTATTGCTATATTTGCTCCTCCATTATATTGTGCATTTACCTAATTATCAGCCAACCAATAATTTTGTTATGAAACTTTATTAATAGTTTCATGCACTTTAACTACTAATTGTAACCTGTAAACTTAATTACAGGCGATTATTATTTATTTATTTATAATAAATAATTATTTATTTATAAGTAAATAATTAAATCAGGAATTAATACTCAACGCAACTTTCGGTTACTGTCATCTCAGTAACAATCACAACTGTTTTGGGATATTTCTTCAGCTACCACGTCCTTAATATGTCGACAAATGGACATAGTAATAAATTGCACTTTTTTAAGGCTAGCTTTCACTAAAAAGTGACTGGTTTTGTACGCTCTTCAAAGACGCCAAATTTGATGTTTTCTTACTTCTTTTCTCTCGTTTGGTTAGAAGTGACCGAGGTCAATAGGCGCCCGATGTCTTGTTCAGGACACTATTGACCATCGGAAGATATTCTAGTCCTGAAATAGTCTTTTTTCTTTTACTTATTTCATAATAAGTGCATTGACTCCAAAGGTCGTTCAATCATAGACTCTGTAATTGAGATGATGGGACTAACATCTCGCGAACAGTGAGTCTCTTATTTACAGACAATTTCAGGGTAGTCAGCTGGACTAGTTCATGGAACTCCGCCACGCTGAAGTCATGAGCACCAAACTTTGAGCTTATGCCTATCCATTTTTGTTATGATTCAGAAGGCAAAGGATGCCTGTACCACTTATTTAGCCCGCAGATCCTGCCTGTTGTTGCAGCATGTGTGAACCAATTCTACATCTGTAATCTGTTGTACAAGGAACACGGCACCCATCCCAATGGACTACATGTCATCATTTCTTCTACACTGGAGCTCTGCCTCTCCAGTTACTGGCCCTTCTGACCCTAGTTAGTATTAGATGTAGAGGATGAATGTGCCCTTAGAGAGAGAAATATTGAACTATAAAGCCTACAGAACCAACCCAGTTACCTCCAGAATCAATGTTGACTGGCAGCCTGTACAGCGCAAGCACCATAGATGCGAGTGAGATTATGCTGGTGATACTCTGCCTAGCTCCAGTCAGTGTTCGCTCATTATAGACAAAGCAGTCTCGTAATTCTTAATGTTATTAATTTAAAAAATTAATTAATTAATAACGACTAAAGCGCGTACTGAAGTGAGCGTTCTAAATTATCTAAAAAGTTTTACATTAATTTTTATTGGCTTATTTCGCATAATATTAATTTGTTTTAAGTTCAGTTTAATATATTTATAAGAATCATGACTTATTAATGATAAATTAACGTAAACGTATTTTACAAATTTAAATGAAAGGAAAATCTGACTAGTTTGAGTAGTTACAATGTTATAGTTGAAGCAGTGTGTGTACAAGAGAGAATATGGTGTAATAATACCACATAAATGGTATCATATAACCATAAAGTCAAGTTATTAATAACTATGTAATTTAATATGGTCAATATAACTATCTTATGTGGTGAACAAAATAAATAAACATAGTTTACAAATTTAAATATTAATCAAAATGTAAACTATCTGACAGGCAATCAACGGAGCAATTAATAATTTTGTTCAACTTTAATTTAATCATATCTCCGTGGAATTCTTGTACTGTATTTTATTGCAATATTTGGCACTCACTGATCGCTAGATTTACTTGTTACAAGACCTTTCTAATTACTTCATTTTACTTTCAATTTTCCTTCATTTTGTTCATTTCGATTTTTTGGCTTTCTCTTCTAGTAAATGAAAATATTGCGTTAGAACTTTTGCGTTTAATCCTATTTAGAGAGTATAAAATGTTCATGTACTTTACAAAAGTAACAAACCATCAATAAGCCGTCTTAATTCCCTTCATCTAATCACCAATCAGCTTGCTATCTCTACTTATGACCCTAGTATTAACAGATCAACATTTTGCAAAACTAGCTTATGAGGTATAGAATGAAAGTCAGCCTAACTAACATGAAAATTGTCATCTTTCCCCTCTGGACAAACCATTGTCTATCCAGACTTTTACCATGGAACTATTAATCCAACTGTTAACCATGTAAAATACCTAGGATTTTATCTTATGCGAGATTAGGGGATCAGCAACCCAGTTCACCGCTTATTGTATTCAATCCTTCCAGTCAACAGTTTTACATATCAAACTTAACCCTGATTTCAAAATTGCTTTTGTAACGCAATTGATCGGAAATCTTTAAACTAAATTCTACAACTCCACATCTCAAAAAATCCTTATTGGTGACTGAAAGTGGTGACTGGATGGGACTTGTGACTATATTCCTTCAAGAAACTCATTTCACCAAACGTATCCGTGACATGAATATTTCAACCTATATCCCAGATTCATTGACAATACTTGATAGGTCCAAATACAGTTTCTTTCCTTGTGGCTATCAACTATAGATTGAGATTATCTAGGTGAGAGAATGATCGACATTCATTGGCGTTGCTTTTCGTTTCGATCATCTTCAAGGACATTAGGTATGAGTACAATCAACGTATGACAAATGATTGCTTTGACATTGACTGGTGCTCATGCAAAAGCGATTAAGCATTACTTTTTTGTTATTGGCTTGTTTTATTTTATTTTTAAACCGTTCACTTAGTGTTTTTTTTATTTTTTATGTTTCGAACCCTATTTTGTTGCATCTACGTCTTAATATTCATCTTCCTTTATTTGCCAAACGTTTTACGCTGGATCTGTGCCCTTATTGGTTAGCTGATTTGATAAGAGAATGTGTTAAGGGAAAATAACGCTAAGCTGAGATTAAAATGTTTTTGTTTTTTTGAAAAAATAACTTCCACGTCAGAACTACAATCTCATAAAAATCATATCTCAATCAAAAAGGCAGCGGCAACAGCCGCTAATGCTTTAATCTGATTATAACCTTAACAGAGCATAACCTCCACTCACAGATCATCAACCTCATACACACCTCAATAACATATCAGCCTCTGTTGTGGACACGCTTGTGCTAAAACGTTTCCAAATGGAGAAAGGCAAGGCATTTACAAGAATTACACGAAACTAAATTTAAAAGTAAGTAACATTCGATAAAAGCATTTAAATTTGAAAAATTTAACTGAACCAATTACTTTTTGTATAGCAACTAGTTCAAAATTGTAGGTCTTATAAAGTTGTAGGCCAACAGCAATTGTATCCCCGGTTGTTTGCAATGATTTGAGAGATTAGAAAGGCTGGACACCAACAACCTTAACTTGAAGTTCGTTACAATCAACAGCTGTTTTCATTTGGTACTGTGGTTAATCAAATAGGTGCATATTTTGGTGTCAGTATGTAACCAAGAAATCTATTTCCATGATCCTTTTCATAAAGTCAATATTTTTAAAAAGACTAAGAGATTTTCAAAAGAAAACAAATTATTATTGGAAAGGTCATGTTTAGTAATGTTTACCAATCTTACTTAGAAACCCCTTCAACCTGGTGAGTTGTACACAGCATCTGATTACAAGAAATATTTATGTTAACACGATGTTATTGTTTTGAATGGCATGTAGGAATTAATTGCAATTAAATGTTTATTCCTAGAATGTCATTACAAAGTACATAAAACTTAAATTATGTACATAAATGTAAATATATAAAGTGAAGTGAGATGAAAGTTGCCATGTGATTGACAGGACTGAGTTGAGGATGCTGCAAGGTGAATTGTCTTCACTCAGCCAAGGCCATCTCTCCCTTCACCATTTTGATTCATACAAATGTATTCCGTTCGTTCTTCACATCGCATCATTCACTCCACTGTCTCCACCTCAATTATTACACTAAATTATTTGCCACTCCTGAAAATATGATTAGGTATCTGTTTTTGTTTTTTGGTTTTTTTGAATAAAACAACAAAGTAGAAATCCAGCATACCATCGCGTAATATTAATGTATTCTCTAATTTGGCCAGATATTATGGGATCTGGGCTCAGAACTCTCAAGGTCAACCTAACCGCCCTTCTTCAATCTTATTTCTCTTTTGTCCAATTAGCTTCATCGTTTTATCGTTCGTTATAACTAACTCTTTGTATTCACTCTGTTGGCCTTTAAAGATTTAATTTTATCTCCTTATTGCATATTAAATTAATTGATCCAGAAAACACTTGTTGCACTGATTTAAACTAACATAGTTACGAGGCTAATAGGAACTGTCATTTTCCCTTGGAGCATCTTGAATTTTATTTTTTACTTGCACTTTTAAAAACTTCATTGGACCAGAGTACGCTAGCGCTTAGCTTGAAGGTGTGATCTGAGCTCAAGATGTAGAGTTATTTTCTATGTGACAATTACTCTCCAATCATCAGATTCTTGGTGGTATCTCGTGAGGGTGTCCTGATTTATAAATACAGTTGCGATAAGGGGTACCTCAGCTAACTATACTTAGATTGGGAAAAGATCCTAAGGAAAATCAGCCAAAATAAGTTTATTTGTAAGTCTATCTCCTTTTTTAAAATGTCAGGACTATCTTTTAATTTGTTTTGATGTATTTCCATTTCTGAGATTTGAGTATTGGAAGTCTTCTTTTGCAAACTGACGGCAGCAGCGCAATGAGAAAGGAAATAATAAGATTTTCCTTTTACAATCTGCGAAGGGACTCTGAGTAAAAATTATTTCCGTAGTAGAGGTGTTCTTTGAACCATTTTTCAGGCGGGCTTTACGTCCAACATTGAACGTTAATGTAAAATCCAAGGTTTAGACTGAGAATCGAACCCAGTACCACAATACATATTAGCTTTGCAGGCCTCGCCTCAAGCCGCTCGGCTACCGTGGTGCCTGTTCTTTGAACCTATCGTGCCCTTAAAAAAAAAGACGTAAAACTAAATTAAGTCGTCTAGGAAATTTTCAGTCAGGAGCTGATCTTAGCCCGGCCTATTCAGTTATTATTCATAAAACCTCGAGGAAGTGAGTTATTCTCCTTATCCGGCGGTACAGGCTAGTGAATGTGCTTATATTGTAAAGTGGCCTTAAGTATTTACTTCAGCCTAAAAGCTAGTTAGGACTGGAGGGATAACTCCTGCCGGATCTTCGCCACTGGGCCCACTTAAGAGAGAAGCCTTGTTGGATTCCCAACGGCAGCCCCAAGTACCACCTCCCTGCAATATCGGCAGGTAGCAGGCTTTCCCCATATACCGGATTGTACAGCCTCACTCCTCTTACATTGACACAATAACTATCATTGAGAACCACTTTTCAAAATTTTTGCCAATTATGATCGCTATTTCAGTTCATAAAAATCATTGTTAGCAAGAGTTTTCTAAAATCTGTGATTAAGGACACCTGCTTAAATATCTCTCCTGCCATTTATTATCATTTTTTTTAATAATACTGAACAGAGGCTGGTTGCGTCCTTGTTGTGTGTTTAACCCAAATTTGTTAAATCAAAATTTAGACCTCCAAAAAAAAAAAGAAAGAGTTGGATGCACTTTCATTCAAATTTTTAAGTTTTATTTTTTAATACTCTGATCTTTTTAGAGTGACAAATTAGGTATATATCTGGGTATACACAATTTTGTTTTTATTTAAGCATATATACATATATTTTAGATTAGTGTTGCAGCATCTTTGTTTCGTACAAAAAATGCAAATATTTAGTAAAGTGTCGTGCGAATATTGCCTTGAGAATTAGAAAATTAAAGGTCTTAGAACTGCAAAAACAAAAAGTATTATATATCTTTTTACTAGTGATTTGATTACGCAAGTAGATCGATAAGTTCTATTTGAAAAAGTTCTTAACGTAAATTAATATTGACATTTCTGGATTTAAGATTTGGAGTTAGGTCTGAAGTGCTACTTTAATGTAATGTGCGGTTCTATTTATTTATATAATAGAGAAGCAATCTAATTCTTAGTAATAGTTCCTAGTTAGGAGAAAATGTGTAACTCGAAACGTTGAGTGTTTTAAAAGTGTTCATTACAGATTTCTATTTAATTTTTTTTATTAATAAAAGTAGATATTTTTCTCAAATTGTAATTGTAAATTGTCGAAGTTTTTTTTATTTTTATTTTTAATTGTTAACTGACCTTTATATCATCTGAAATTGTATCTTTAATTTATTTTAAATGTTAAATGTCAATAATGAGCGGACAGTGTTCTTTATTTTTTACTTCAGATACTCGTTCTACGCCCGGTAAATCGAACCATAAAGACTGGGAAGTTATTTCGAAGTGGACGTTCCTAACTTAGTAAATGTTACTCAAGTTTTACAACTTCTTTATGATTTCCTTTATCAGAACGCACTCTTTAATGAGGTGAAAAACTGAATTGCTTTTATTTTTTTCCCCTCCATTTATTATTTCATTACTTAAACTTCCTTATTGGTGATGAATTTTATAAAATATTATTGCGAAACCTTTATTTTTTTATTTAAATGCTAATATATTGAAATTGATTTTAGTGGCAAATTGGTTGGAAATTATCCAGGGCCGCCGGTACGACTTATATGTGATTCGAGGATACCTCTAAGGCATATTTATTCATTTCTTTTTTAATTTAAATATGTTTCGAGGTCGTATAAAAAAAAAAAACAGTATAAGCTATTTAGAATGGCGGGTAACATCTTCACCTTCAAGGTGTTTCAAAATGATGTGAGTGGTTTACATGGTTAACACTGATAAAGGTTATAATCTAAGTACCGTCCAGGTTATTAATGAGTTTTATAGCCGGTCACTGTCGAAGGTCTACTCCTCTTACTAAATAGGGAAACTATTTTTTGGCTTTAGTTACCTTTTTTGTTTCTACTTCTCCTTACTTTTCTCGAGGGAAGGTAATGTGATCGTACTGTTGTTCGATTTTGAATTTACACGAGCAATATTCATTTTTCTGATCCTTTTGTAAGAAAAAGAGGTTTTTGACGTGCATGTGTATAAATCTCTTTGTTTATTAAGTAATATCTACATAATTACAGCATACCACAATCCTAGTGTCTCGAGAAGTGTAAATGTGCATTCCAGATTTTGTCCCCTAATGTGCTGATTATTTATTTTTTTAAGAGTTACATATATTGTGTTTAAAACATATTTTTGCAGATTTTATTTGATTGAATTATACAAAATGTGATCTCCAACTTCTATAGTCTCACCTTCTTGATTAGGTTTTTGAGTGATGTGAAGGTTTTCTCTGAAGAGTCGAATCCCAAGCCCATAGCAATCCTCGGTTGCACAATGCGTGCTCTGCTATTTTGCTTTTTTGTATAACTGTTTGGGGAAATTTTAAGTAGTTAAACATCCGCATTCACTAAGAATATTAAACACGATATTTTATCAGCTTGCTATCATTTCCAGTCATTTATTTTATAAAGTTTACTATTTTTATTGATTGTGTATTTATAAAATATCTTAAATAAATGACCAAATATATAAATTTATAATGTTTTATCTCTTTATTTTCAATGAAAATGTAAATATTTGTTTCTCTGTTTTGCAGGTTCGCCTAGATCGCCCAAATCTCCAATCTCACCTATAGATAGAAAGGAATCCTGGTCCAGTTATTTAGATAATGTGTGGCCAACCAGGACCAGTTCTACGTTAGCACCGTATAACTGGAGGACGGATACTTCCTTTGGGTGAGTGATATTTTTTGTTTATTTAATAAATCCAGAAAAATATTCCTGATAGATTTGCAATTTCTTCTGGGATTTTGATGCTCCTGCATAATAATGAACCAGATATAGTACAAGTTAAAACCGACACAATAAGGCAGAAGCCCCTAAACACAGATAAAAAAAAACATTAGGGATTAAGACTTAAGGTATTCTTTCAGACAACCTCTCTTAATTCTCCTTCATATCGGTTTAACCCATTACAAAGATTGGCACCCAAAAAAATACTGGGTGAAGATAGGTGATATGGAAAATATTGAAGATATACTCTTGATGGATAGCCTAATCTAACCATAGCTCATTGATAAGAAATATTGCTCTATTGTAGCTTTAAAGAAATGTGATTTTTGAAAGAACAGCTGGTGTAGTTTAAATTGTGGTAACGGATCATATTTCTGTGACATACCAGTTAGTTATGATAAAAGATTTCTTAGTGATTAAAGTCAGGATCTAGTTGGAATGTGCTAATGCTAGAACAAAGGGCTAAGGTTAAAGAGTAAAGGCTGGGCCCTTTTGTATATCCCCTACATTTCCCGCTATAATAGGCACAAATAAGCGTAGATGCTCCCAGTATTTAAGTTTCAGCGACTTGTATAATCACCATTCCCACTTTAAATCTGTCATCCATTGTGTCTCATACTAAATTGAATCTTACAAAGGAAGAGCGTTGGTAGTCTTTATCCGATTTCCACATTTGGAGGGAAAAGAGAGCAAAATACAAGTCTCAGAACGATTGAGACATTAAATCACTTTAAAGAAGTTACCAAAGGTGAGGTCCATTTAAAAAACAATAAATTAATGCGGGTAAATCTTTGGCTCTAAAATAAGTAAATACACGGCTGATTTATTTTCAAGTTTTTTTTATAAATAAGTTGGCCAAGTTCATCTCCGTCTGAAATGAATTATTTATGTCTTGTAATAAATAATTTTTAAAAAATGGTCAAGGGATTTGAAAAAAAACTGGTTGTCTTAGTTTTTTCTTTTAGAAACGGTAATACTGATACGAACATGGTAACTTGCTACAACTTTTACCATCTGTCCACTACTTACCCTGTATTTATTCAGGTGTATTTGAACTTTTTAGTCACTTATTTTCTGTAGTTGTTGATTTAAGGTTCTATAATGTATCTTTGCCGTAGGAATTTTTAAAATTCTTATTTCTACTGTTGGGTAGCCTTTGCCTTGATAGTGTACTTGCCAGCCTGTGAGGCGGAAGACCTCGTATTTCAAATCAATGAGTCTAAGACCAAGATTACTGGTAACTAGGACATCGACCAGCTTTACGTCATGGGAGACGCCAAATTTGATACATACATCAAATTGTAGGCTTCCATTTTAGGGACTTGGAGAATTCAAGAAGAGGAATTTCAGAAAAGAATAGTTAAGAGTTTACTTCAACCTTGACAGAATCCTTGAAGAAAGTCGAAGATCAAAGTGCTAGTGGATGAGCCAAGTTTTTTTGGGGGGGAAAACTGAGTTGTTTGACTTCTTAGAACGGAAATTACCTGGAAGGATCGTTGGACCGACTAAGGGTGCGTTCCACTAAGTGTTCACAACGATCACGCTCACGACCGCGGTTTTGCCCGTTCCACTTGCTTGGGAACGTTACAATCGAAAACTCAACAGGAATGGCCTATGGAGCGTTTTAACCGTTCATGTAAACCAGTGGTTCCCAAAGTGGTCCCTGCGGACCCCCAGGGGTCCCCGGTATCATTTAGGGGGTCCGTGGAAAATTAAAATTGATTTGGGGGTCCCTGAACAACGTCAGGGGGTCCGCACAAGGTTCAATATAAAATAATAAAACTATGATTCATTTTTATTATTATGGAAATTAGAGACTAACAAGGTGACCAATTAAATTTAATCAAAACTAAAAGCGTAATATCTGCGTTCGTTGCAAAACATTTTCTGTAAAAACAAAACTTGGGAAGAGGAGAACGTTCTCAGTTTCCAAATCTTTCAAAATTGTAAAATAGAGATGAAGATTTGCTTGCTCACTGTCACATTTAAAGGCTCTTCATGCAGACCTGAACCGAAGATTACTCGTAGGGATTTGCGGTAGCTACTCACAAACATTGAGCCGGATATAAATACACTCGTAACATCTCATCACGTTCATCCAAATTATTAATTTTTTTTAAATTTTATTTTAAACAAAAGTTATAATTTCAATAAATACTTTTTCAACAAAATGTTTTTTTAAATTTGTAATTTTTATACTATGCATTTATGTAGCTTTTTCACTTGGGGGTCCGTGGGCAAGTTTTGACAATAAAAAGGGGTCCTGGGCAAAAAAGTGTTTGGGAACCACTGATGTACGTAAACATTACAAATGGCGACCTCGAAAATAACTCAGAAGCTTGAGGTTATTTTTTAATTTTAACCCTGTTTATATGCAGTTGTATTAAACTTTATTAATTATTAGTAAAGTTAACTTATAAAAAAAATATTTATTATAATTCAATTTTTTATATTACAGTTTAGTGGAGTATTTATAAAATTTACGTTTAAATAAAATTAAAATGTCTTTTGTGGCAACAGCAGGATATTTATTAATGCAACGTAATAATGCTTTAGAAAGTTCTTCATCTAGTTCCGATGAAGAGTGGAATGCAATTTTACAAAATCGCAATAGTGAAAAGCGAAAACTTAGGCCACGTATTATTAACTAAAAGTGTGATCGTTATTCAGTGATTTAGCATGTAAAGGGATAAGTAATTTTTCATTTTATTACTTTTTTTTAGACTTTCGAGAAACACATTCAAGTATTTACATGAGATAATTTTTTCGGTCGCCATCTTTTCTTTTAAAAATTGCACCAAATTTCTGAACGCCCACTTCGACCCAGCTCTTAAGGTGGGGCGTTGTGAGCTTAGCGTGAGCGAAAATAATGGCGTCATTAGTGACGTTACTACGACCGCGGTCGTCATGTGGAACGGTTGAAGGTATATTTTCATCGTTGTGTGTGCTTAGTGGAACGCACCCCAAGAAGAACTGCTGCTGGAAGAGTAAGACAGATAGGTAAAGTGTATTCTTTTAAGAGGAACCTCTTATTTCTAAAATATCTTTCTGGGAAGCTCCCAGAAAATCGAATAATCAGTTAAATATATCAGGAACAATTGGGGCCTCCCAAAAAGCAAGATAACTGGCTGATATACAAAGGAAGGGATCAGCTCCATTGTAGCCACCAGCGGGGCTCATTGGTCTAGCCAGAATTTAGCTAGCCTAGCACTGATTCCTCATAAGTGAAAGATAATTTTAAAAAAAATACAAAAATTAGGTTCCACCCACCTGTTTCTTTAAGATCTTGCAAGACCACCAATCGTTCAAATTAATTTGATTCAAGACATTCTCATCAAAACTGTCGCACAGGCAAACTTATCAACTGAGTTCCGTTATATAAAATTTCTATAAAATAGATGGAATTAGCTAATGGTTGGTGGAAAAAGTATATTAAAATTCGAAATATCGTTATACTCGTATTTACATCAGTTAAACAAGCAATAATTATATTTTAAAATTAGGTCTCTAATTAAAGGATGTCACATTGGATTGAAAACAGAAAAGGAAATAGATTTCTTCTCGTTTTTTTACATAAAATTGAATCCCGTGAGAAAATAAAGCTGTAGCCATTTGACCTCTTCTCTAAAGATCCAAGTCGATAATTACGGATGATAATTTTAGAGACGTTGACTTAGTGACATTAGTTTGTTTTTTTTTTAATTCTTATTAGATGTATTTACTGTCAACATCTGTAATTGGTCTAGCATGTTGAACTTTCTAATAAAACTTGCTTAGTTTGGGTTAATTTCCTGTGAATGTGTACGTGAAAAGTGTGTTTTCTCTGAGAAAATAAAAACAGCTAGATTAGGTCTTTTAGTTTCTCTTCTTGCTTGGCTTTTCTTCCCTCCATGAAGATTGCCAAAGCATGCAGTTTGACCATCTTAATGATCCCTGCAACGAAGGCGTTCTTTTGTCACTTTACCTTAAACGAATTTCTGGGTCTTCTCTATTGGTTCGCAAATCCGAGGGCATTCTTGCAATTAGAATCTGCAAGTCTTTCTTTTGTACTTTGACCCAGTAGGGTTTTTTTTTTGTCGCTGAAAGCGTAATTTTTCAACTTTTGTCCATGCAAAAAATAAAAGGACAAAAATATTAACTGAAAAGCCTCTACCTTGAGAACTGAGGTGTGAAATTAAAAGCTAATTTTAATTGCTTCCTATATTTTATAAATAGAATTATTGATTGGGATAAAAATTAATATTTATTTTGTTTTATTATTTAAAGGAGTGCCGATTACGCAGACAGCCTGAGAAGGAGAAAGATACATCGCTGTGACGTACCGGGCTGTGATAAAGTTTACACCAAAAGTTCCCATCTTAAAGCACATAAACGAACTCATACAGGTTGGAGTTTTATTATTTTTTTCATTAATAATAATATCTTAAAAAGGGAAATTAAGGGATTAAGGAAAGGGATTAATTAATGCACATTGGACTGAGCAGTGGATGCTTAAGCGGAGATCTTGGGATCGAATCCAGTTGCCGATCCTTAGATTTTCTCCTGGAAGCTTGTAACAGTTTCGTTGTCACTCTGATGGACTGTGATACTTCTAATGAAAGAACACTGTCGTAGGCCGGACTTGGGTAGAGACTCGCAGAGATCAGTTATGACTGTGATTTCTTCCACAGGGGCTAATTTCTGTTTTATTATTTCCTCTTTTATGTTCTTGATGGTAACTTAATGATTTCTTGTGAATGAATCCTGTATGTAGAGCTCTGCTAGACATTATACTGGCGTAGCGTCTCCTCCAACTCCTGTAGTAAGCTTGCCCGTACAATAGTTTGCCACGCCTTTGGCGCAAGCACGAGAGAATATTGTACTTTTCTACTCTTGAGTCTCCGGTATTCTTTCCAGGTAATATGGCTTAACAGATATATGTGATAAGCCTAGATACAGCCTTTCATTCCGCTAGTCTTAGAAGCTAGTACTTGGCATAAGCCCTTCTCTGCGGCCATTTCCTCATGTATTACCGCCCTGAAGCTTGGCGACTATTACGGTCTTCAAACCGCTATAGTCATCAAGATTTCAACCTCTGTTATGTTTAGGTACATTAAAACAACCACACACGGAGTACTCGTGCTAATACTAAATGTCATCAAATATGAAGGACTTTATTATAAATTCAATTGCTTTATGTAACTAATTTTTTTATAAGTTATTTATTATTATTTTTATTTCGATTCCAATAATGTGTATTAAAAAAAAGTATGTACCTACATCTATCTATAAAATGATTTTATGATCAGAATATATATTGTTAATTGAAACTGTTTATAAGAAATTGTTCCCATAAATTATTGATATAATGGTAGGAGATTATTATTTGTAATAAAAACACTTTCTTTTATCTCAGTTAATAAAAATTCTTAACAACATTAGTTTGCGCGCGCCCATATTTGTACAAAATTACCTACATATATACATGAATTACTGTCATGCTTTACCTGCATGATTTCTCATGGATTTTGTAAATAGATTTTTGTAAATCGGCTGGCTATTTATATTAATTAATAAGGTGAATTATTATTATTATTATTATTATTTTTAATGGCTGATCTTAAGAAAAAGAAAATAATGAATCTGCTCGCAAGAATGCTTACATGATATTCTGTCATTGTAGTTCTTTTAATTTTAAAGATTTTCCTTCTGTTTAATTTAGAGTACTGAAATTTAATTCCGCAAAAAAAAATATAGAATGTTTTCAGCGATTCCAAATCCTGGAAAATGACACAGTACATACATTTTTAATTAAGTCATATTTAATGAAAACCTCAGTGGGAATTCAAAAAAAGTTACTCTATTCGATTAGATCTTTTTGATCCATAATTTTCAGTTAAAAAAAAGATGTTATTATGCTAATTTACACAACATGCATAAAGAACAGAGAAAACTTAATACAAGATAACTCTTTGCGATAGAAAGAATGATAGAATAAAAATAAATAAGCTATTTGCGACTCTCGCTAATAGCTGATTTCGAAGGAAGATAACCTATTCTCTACTTTTCAGAACAAACGTTGTATTATTCAGAAAAATTTTATGAAGCCGTTCGTACAATGTCCAACGTCCTAGGGACCAATTGTAGCAATAATTAAGACACCCAGTGTGATCATCTGGACTTTGCCGTGGGCGTTCAGGACCCCAATATATTCCAAGAGGTCTTTCTCTCCATTCCTTCACAGTGTGGATGTTGGTGATGATTGTCCGTATAAGTTTTGATCATGTTACAAGGATAGGGATAGGGGCACTCGCCCACCAAGATCCCATGAAGAACTGTCAAATCTGGTCCTCTTTCCACTGGGAATTGTTCGACTTGACTTTAAGCGTAATTCTCAAAAGTCTCTCTAATTCTTTCAATTTAATAATAAAAAACCGCCTGTATATGTATAATGAATGTAAATTAAACTGAAAGCGAAAGATCACTATTCTGCCTTCTCATAACCCGCTGTAATAATCATAAAATTGGGAAATATTTTATATAGAACATTGAATTCTTGCTTTAAAAAACCATATTTAAATACTTAACAAAAATTTCTAGGTTTTTTAAATGTCAAGGAATTATCAAAAAATTAATATTTTATTATAACAGTTAAAGTGAAGTAATTGGAGACATTCTATATTTGAGAAAAGATAAGGTTATATTTATATATATTTAAAGTAATTTTATTTTTTATTTCGAATAAAAATTAACAATAATAATAAAGTTAAAAAAAAGGAATTAAGTGATACTTCGATAGAGATAACATTCTTCGAATATCCGGGTATGTAGCAGATATAATGTGAATTGTTTGTTTTTGACTAGATCATTATCTCATACACATTTTACGATTGGCTCAGGTTTAATTTGTCAGCCTCACAAAATAACAATTTGTGGATTTTGTTGGAAAGGTTACAGTGTGTATTCGTTGTGGATTAACGTAGCAATAAACTGACACTGCTCTGGGGACATTTTTCCAGTCTTTTGAGTCTAACTTCAGGAATATTTGTTAGGTAACAAATGAAACTGAAGTCTCTACTTCAAAGAAATGTCCACTCTCGTGAGTACCCTTCACAAAATCTTGAGGTATCTTTTTTTCAATCAATGCACTGCCGGGCCATGGACTGTAAACACTTTTACAGACAGCACTGCCCCATCATCAGCTTTACCAGCATTCCATTGGCCAATATCTCCTTAGAACTCCTTACATGGACCCCGTTATCCTTAAAAGCTGCACAAAAGGCCTAGCTAAAGGAGTGTAGTTACTTGGTTTAGTGTACCCCTATTCAAACTCATTTTCAAACACAGATTCACTCATATTCATCTATTGAGCACATTACAGACGATGTTCGTACACTCACTTTCATCTGTGACTCCCAAAAAGGAACTTCTAGATGCAGTAGATTTGATTAGACAGTAAAGTCTTCAACCCAGTTGTTAAATCATTCTAAATGATTTAAATCAAAAATATCCCAAGAACTTAATTAGCTTAAAAATCATCAATTTTTTCCGATGCACTTAACGTCCAGCTACCAATTAGGTGGTCGTGGACGGGGCGGAAGCACAGTTTTAAATCCTTGTATTTTAGAAGAGAACTTATGTACACTCTATTTAGAATTCTCACCAAAAATAGTTTGTAATTGGTTATGAGAGTCTGTGCAAACAGATGAATCTCAAAAACAACATTGATAGGTGCTCAAAACAATATGATAGTTCTCAAAATGGCTTCTCTTCTGGACAAGGCCTTTGTGATATTTTTTCCATTTTCTTCCTATAATTTTTTCCTCTCCTACGTGCAGACCATCTTCTCACCTCTTTGCACAGACTATTCCAACCCAATTGATGTAATATTAGAAGGAAGTTTCATAGGAGATGTTCGTTCTATATTCTGGCTCTTCTTTATTGTGCATCATATTTCTCAAATTGCTAAGCTTCCGTACGTAATTTACAATTTTTAAAAATGAAGTCCCACTTCATATTTCAAGGTTTCTAATAGTTTTTATTTTATTTTATTGTCTATTTATATTACAACTTTATGTACCAGTGGATGGAAGAAATGTTACAAAGTATGATTGAAGCGAGATTATATCGCTGTGCATAATATATGTATAGTCTGATGAGCATTGTTTCAATTATAATCACAGTAAATTATTATTATTAAAACTAAATTACAATATTAATAATACCATTATCAACGCCAGTGGTTCACCTTGAAAGATCGCCCAATGGTAGCGCTTTGCTAGACACTCCTCCTTTAATGCGGGCACTTCTTCCTTTGTCTTTGTTTTTTTCCATTTTTAAAAAAAAATAATAATTGTAATAAATATAACTCTAGAAAAAGATTCTAGATTTTTTTTAGAAAATACTTCAAGAACTTCAAATTGTGTTGCATCGTTTTAAATGATGGTTTTTGGTTTATTTCGACCGTTGTTGATGGATGATTTTTGGTGAATATCGAGGTGCGGTCATCAATAAATACAACTTTTTTGCTTTATACCAACTTTTCGGTAATTTTTACTACCTTCTTCAGGGTCTGTACAAAAGGAATATTACACTAATATAGATATAAAATTGAAAACCAAAAAAATAAATAAATATTTTTTATTTATTTATTATTTATTTATTTATTTATTTATTTGGTTTTCAATTTTATATTTATATTAGTGTAATATTCCTTTTGTGCAGACCCTGAAGAAGGTAGTAAAAATTACCGAAACGTTGGTATAAAGCAAAAAAGTTGTTTTTATTGATGACTGCACTCGATATTCCCCAAAAATCATCATTTTAAATAACAATGAACAATCAGAATTTGGAAAACAAAAAGTCTAGAGTTTCAGATGGTAAAACAAACTCTTGTCAATTGGAAGGAGGGAAAGGTTTGTGGTAAAAACTAAAACTCGAGGTAATCCTTTTTGTCCAGGGTAATAAATGTAGGAACTAATAGATAAACTGTTTAGAAATATTGTGAATACAGTTTCCTAATATATAAAAATTTCAAAATGCAAACTAAGTGAATGAGAGATAGTTGAAATTGCGATAAGAGTGGAAGTCGCAAGTTCTCTTCTATTTAAAATCAAGGTGAAATTCCTTTCAAAATGAAAAGGGCGCCTACTTCCCTAGGAATCAGTCGAACCAAAACAAACATTGCGAAAGAAAAAGAAAAAGGGTCACAGGTAATATTTTACAAAAGAGAGATAAACAATAATAAAAAAATAAAAGTGGCGAAAAGCTTTGAAGAAGGGGAAAGAAGGTGACATGATTGTACTGGAAGATGTGGCCGCAGGTGAGATTTGCTCACAATGGTCCATTCCCTCTCCTCCACGCCAGATATGCACAATATTCTCTGTGCTTGTTTGGGTTTTAAGTTTGTTTTTTTTAAATGTGAAACAATGTTTACACATCGTCCCACCAGAGCGCACTGCTGACGATGGTAGTTAATAGGGCAGTCGTGCCTTCCAACTCGTGGGAATCTCGACTCTGCCCTCTTCAAAACGGCCGTTCTGGGCGTAAAGTGAACGGAACCAATATGTACATCTTTCGGAAGATTCCTTACTTAATTGTTCCAAACAATTTGTGTACGGTAAACAAAGTTGATTGCCTACTCTTCGTAGGTTTTGACGAACAATTATTACACATCTTCAACAATACCTAAGCTCTATGTCAGTAAATAATAAACTCCTTTCCATTATTTGTATTAAAAAAAAAGAAAAACGTTTTTGCGACACCTTCAACACTTCTTTTAACTTTCTCTGTCTATATAAGGGGAGTATTGTGGTCGTTTCAAATTTTCTAAATTAGGATTTCCCTCAATTGTCCGTATTGAGGCCCCCTTAAGTTCAATACAAAAAATTATTTAGCAATCGAAATGTTTCACCTTCCTGCGTTTTCTTTTTAACTATTTTGTTATCTTCTAAAATCCGCTTTTTCATTCTCGAAAGAATCACCCACAAAACTCATTTCCGGGTAAAAGTTATAATTGATCCCAATTACTTTTTTTCCCCAGTAGTAAGAGAAAATAACGCTGCACTTTACTTATTCTACCCTTGACATTATGCACGATATGTTCAGTTATTCGTTCAACTTATTGATAAACACTTTGACCTGAACCCAAATTAGTGAGATGGTATTTTCTGAGTCAGTCAAGTTATGTAATAGATGTTAGCAGAAAAATTAGTTCAATCGTAATCGCCTAAATTAATAAATAAGTAAATCCGATCTAATATTGCTGCAGATGTCCAGATTATATTTTGACATGAAAAGATGAAGGTCTACGCTTGGCATTAACAAAAGAAACTACTATCCTCTTTCTTAATGAACTAGTAAGATTTCATAGAGTTCTACTTGCTCCATGGCTCTACAGCCCTTGTAGGGCCTTGGCCTCCTTCAACAATTCTCTCCAAGCCGTTCTATCACTCGCTTTCCTTCTCCGCATTTAACTTGGAGAGGTCCTCCTCCACCTTGTTCAACCATCTTTGTCTTGGCCTCCCTCTAGGCCTTCTGCCTCCGGGATGCCCTTCATAGGCGATGCGAGGTGCTCTACCTTGGTCCATTCTGTGGAGGTGCCCCAACCAGCGTAGTCTTCTCAGCTTAATGCTCTTTACAATGTTCGCCTCCTTAATAAGCTCCCTCTGCTCAGCATTTTTCCTACATCTATAAGTACCATTCTCCACCACCGGGCCATAAATCCTTCTCAATACCTTTCTCTCCCAGCAGTTCAGCGTACCTTCATCCGCTGTGGTTAGCGTCCATGTTTCTGAGCCATATAATAGGACTGGTTTGATAAGGGTCTTGTAAATGGTGAGTTTGGCATCTCTCGAGATGTCCCTTTCTCGGAGGATCGGGCTTAATGTCCATAGGCACCTATTTGCAGCTGCAATCCGACTGGTTATGTCATCCTTTACCTCTTTTTTTGAAGTAAGGGTGGCACCCAAATACTTAAAGTTATTTACGCCATTAAAAACGTGCTGTGCAACTTGTAGGCTGCCAAATCTTCTTGCTCTCCTAGTTGTCACCATATATTTTGTCTTACCCTCGTTCACCTTAAGCCCATATGTAGCAGCCCCATATTCCAGCTCCGTGTATGCCTTTTTCAAATGCGCAGCTGATCTTGCGATTATTGCTACATCATCAGCATATGTCAGATATTGGATGGTCCTGTTGTAGATGTTTCCCCCCCAGCATTCACCTCTATGTTTCTTATACTCTGCACTTTAAACTTTAAAAAATAAATTTTATAAAAAGCTCGTAAACAAAAACAAAAAACTAGATTCGCTACAAAGTTGTAATTTCTGTAATGGGTAAAATGTTGTGAGAAACCTTATGTTTATGTTCACGTTCATAAAACGAAATAGCAAATTGAACAAAACTACTTCAACTTTTTAAGTACTTTTTTTCAACTTTTATTTACACAAAGTATTTGTAATAAAAGCTTTTTTTTTTATTTTTAAAATATTGTTCCATAAAAAGTAAACTTTATGAGTATTTTCCATCAAGGTTACAACAAAAATTAAAATTTCAGTTCTTTTTATACTTATATGAGATATATTATAATCCTGATTTATATTTTAAAAGGTATCAAGGTATGTAAAAAATTAATTCCAAACAGAGGTTATAACTGTTCACACTACCTAAAATTGGACTATAAGTTACTCTAAGTTAAGCTTTTGTAAAGATTTATTGCTACTGGTTAGATTTGCATCTACATACTTATATATCTACAGAATTGCATTTCAAATTATTCCAATTTTACTGCAATTTTTGGAATATTATTGTCAATCTGAGATTGGCTTTGAATAGCAACAAAACCATTAATAGAACGAGTAAACTGTAATAATTGTTGCCCCTGTCTTTGCGAGTTTTATGGTACAGAGGAACCAGAAAATTAGAACAGGAAATAAACTGAATTCTTTAACCCGTTGCCGCAAATGACGGCTATAGCCGTCCGATCTTTGTTGATATGTAGGCAAACGACGTCTATAGCCGTCGTGCACATTTTAATTAATAAAAAAAAGTACAGCGTTAGTACGAAGTGTACTAACGCGTACACTTGTTAATTATTGAATTAGTAAAGCAAATGCTGTATAGTCGTCACAACGGTCATAGCCGTCATTTGCTCTGGAAAGAGAAAAAATGACATGATGAACAAATGACGGTTATAGCCGTCGAGAGTTTTTTTTTGGAAAAACCGTGGCCAAATGTGATAATTTTTACTTCCAAACATACAACTTACACTTGATTCCATCTGGCAGTCATAAACAATTGAGAAAAAAAAGTGCGTTTCTGAGCACGATCATCAAAATAAAAGTGTGCGGCAACGGGTTAATGAAGTATTCTTAACTTGATCGACTTCATCCAAGACGTAAAGCCCGTCTGAAAAATTACACATTACTTTTTTTTTGTATTCAACCGGACCAATTCTAATTTAGATGAAATGGGTTTGTCCTCAGCTATTTGACTGTTTCGAGACCAGATCAAGTTTTCTATCGGCGCTCAAGATGAAAGGCCTCTCGAAGCTTATGTCAACCACCTTCGCAGAAATATATTCCATACACTCTCTAATCGAGAAATAATGTATTTTTTAATTCTTAATGGTAGGACTCTACTTTGGCAAAAATATTTTAGGACGTTCTAGTGCTCATTTAGAGTAATTTAAGTACATTATTTAAATTGCTTTACTTTCTAGACCAGCGGTTCCCAATCTTTTATCATTAGTTTACCCCTTTACCAGATTCTTTCCTTAGTGTGTACCCCTAACATATATATATGTATATATATATAATATAAATTAAATAAATAAATAATCGTATTCTTGATTTTACGTATTGTAACTTTAAATTAACAGCAAAACAATCTGAATATAATGCGTCTTGTAAAGAACATATAGATATGATATGTTCCTATTAAAAAAATCATCTATGAATAGGTAAACATTTCAAACCAATAACTATTGCAGGGGTTTTATTATAATAATTTTGTAATTAAGTTGTAGGAATCATTTATTATGTAATTTTTTTCTCATTAATAATATATCTGTATTATTTTTATATCTTCCGCCATAATAACTTATTTTTTGCGTACCCCTAAAAAATCTTTCGCGTACCCCAGGGGTACGAGTACCCCAGGTTGGGAACCGCTGTTCTAGACAGTAAACCTTCTGTGCTTTACATATGATTAATCTGTGTGATAAGTTAGGTCCAAATCACAGTTTAAAAGTATGCCAAGATCTTTATGTGAATTGTTCCTTACTCTGAAAGTATATATTGTCCTAAAACATTATAAATAAGCATATTCTGTGGGAAGAGAATAACTTATTGGATTTACGGATGGAGATTTCAGGTTCGAATCCAGTTGCTAGCTTTTAGATTTTCCTAGGAGCTCTTTATAGCTCACTATTCAGCAATGGTAAACGAGAGAACACTGACCGAAAACCGTTATTGCACTGGAAAAAGCTCCGGATGCCAATAACTTCAGATGTTGACGCACCTTAAATGAAAAAAATAATAATAATTTGCTGATATTATGAGCATCGTTTACAATTGTCTTTAATTTGACCTTATTAATTTTTCTCTACTTTTGAATAAATAATTCACGTTTCAATAGTTAAAAATAAATTCGAATGATTCATATATTGCGAATAGTTTTAATTCTTTTTCATTTCCATAGTGTGGGAAAAAAGAATTGATTATTTCTATGCAAGAATTCTAATAACTATGAGATAGAGGGAGGCGTTAACAGCCTGCTTGTGTGGTTAATGTCTTTGTTAGATATGTAGAAATATTATTTCCCTTCAATAAGTGAAGTTCAATTGGCAATTTCCTTTAAAATTCTCTCATTATTTACAATATTTCTCATAATATAGTATAGTAAATGTAAATAGGCATATGTTTTCATGTTATTGTTATTAATAACTGACAAAGGACTTAAGTCACTATAAATAGAACTTATTTAAGATTTGATCATCAATAATTTGCTGGCTACCATATGTTGTAAATATATATTTCACTGCCACCTACACATCAATAAATAATGGAATCTAAAGGTTTATATGATCCAATGTCCATACAATGAGAAACTCGCCATATACTCTCTCTCAGTCACACACACCACTACCCTTTCTACTAAATAATAAATGACTTATTCGTGCTAGCAACTTTTTTACATTCAATATGTATTAACCAAGTTGTTTCCTGTAAAAATTTAGTTCTAACGAGCTAAGATAATAAGGCTTCTGTGCTAGTAGGGATTGGCTTTCGGATTCAATTATTTAGTAGAATAATAGTTATTTACTCAATGACCGGGTCTCGTATTATGTTGATTAGCTATTTTGCAGAGTCATCTATCTATGAGAACATTCTATTCTTATTTTATCTTAACTTTCATTTACTTAACTAACAGATTTCAACATATTTTGTTTTTTGAAAAAGCAAGACTTTTTTCCCTAACGCAGTTTACGTAATTAGATTTATTGGGTTTTTCATCAAAACACCTAAATAGGGAATAGCATATCCAGTCAGCTTATTTTTTGCTAATTTGGAATTCGACATATTCAAATTTAATAGGTGATAAATCTAAACTAAATATCAAATTTGAAAGTCGTCCTATTTTGAATTATGCTGATCACATATTCTAACATACAGTATTTAAAACCGAGTTTTTGGACCCAGGGGAGCTGAAAACGAAAATCCTAGTGTAAATGAACACGGAAAATTCGAAAGCAGCCTACACTAAGTGAGGAAATAGAAAACGTGGCTCTGCAAACAATCAATTTCCTAAATCTCTGACGAAGGTTTACCAAAACCCCACTATTAAATTATTTATTATTATTATTATATAAATATAATCCTAATTTAATTTTAAAATTGTCGATTGGATTGGATTGGGAAAAAAAGAGGAAATCCTATGAATATTTTCCAAAATGTGATATTTACATTTCCACTGCCATTATTCCAATATGATTAGTCTAATTTTTGTTGCTAATTTTATTTAGGAAAAATTCTATTTTAATTATTTTTATTAATTTTTCCCCTTGGGTATTTCATAAATTAACAAATTTTTCATTTAAAAAAAGTGTGCCTCAACACCAAAAATAAAGATTTTTTTTCTATATTATACTTTTTGATTTTTGGAATACTTTTGAAAATTGGTTCTTATTTAATTAGTTATTTGAAAAACGAGTTAAAGAAAATTGGTCAGGTGTTCGTTACAAATCCACCATTTTCCAAGTTTATTTGCATATGGCTGCCTAATTCAGATTCTTCAGTACACTTCTTTAGTATTCTGTTCAGTCCACTCTTCATTCAACACTTGTTAAGCAATTTTACAGAAAATCGTTAGACGTGTTTCCGAAAAAATACCAAAGGTAGGTAGATATATTTTCATCCAATGCACTACTTTTTTAGAAAAAAAATTAGAGTGATTGTTCAAGACTTTGAAAAGTCTTGTTTCAGTAGCAGCTCATTATAACCGTTGATTGTAGGACATAGGAAATAGCGTTTATATTCTACATTTTAAAAAGTTGGTTCGTAGTAAGCATTTATTTCTATTGTAATGAACAATCTTGATTCTAAAGTTACCCCAATAATGTAATGACCATATAATTTTTAAATTTGCTATTAGAATTTCCTTTAGTTTACTTTCGATGAATATTTTCGAAAATTAAATAATTTTCAGATATGAGATAAAAAAAAAAGTAAAGTAAAATGTATAAATCTATATAAAATCACTATTGTCGCTTAATTATAGCATAATATCGATAACAACAAATTTTTACGGTAAAAATTTGTTGCCTGAAAAAAATTGTCACGTTAGAGATGCAGGAATGGTAATCAAGAGTATTCGTACTGTCTGTTTCGACCCCTTTTTTTAAAATTTTCCTTCAATTTGTTTTCTAGAGTTGATGACTAATACTACATATATTCCCACACATTGTTAATAATCTTCTTCAATAAACATTTTATTCGTAATGAACATACAGTTGATGTCCACTAGCCTAAGACAAAACTGCTTGTTAAATTGCCTACTTAGTCCAATTGCACGTATTAAGTGCATTGCTGTTTACAATTTTTATAGTTAAGAAAAGTAAATTCAAATGCCATCTAGCGTTAATACTTGAAACTAAAATACCCATAATCCAATGCGAATCTCTATACGGCTCGTGTGATTTAAGATTTCTTATAAACAAATAAAAGAAAATCAAGTACCATACGTTATGTGTTTTACAGAATGTTAAAATACAATGTTTCAACTACATTTTGTAGAGTTAGTTAACTTTTATGAGACAAGTTCGTCGCAATTGAATTATGTACCAACTAACGTAGTAGATCTTTCCTATTTGGTTATATCTTAAAACTGCAAGCACAGTATTCACCACAAGTATTTTACATGTTTATTCTGCAATTTACACCTACAGTAAGTACATTCTGCTTTATAATGACATATCCTCATTTGTAGGAATCCAAATGCAATAACATTATACAAAACTAACATCAGTATGAGTATACATATAAATTAAGTAATCTTAAACAAGAGTTTTGTAAGTTAGATGTACTAAAAAAGAATGATTACAACTTTTATGTACATCTTATTTTCCCCTCTTTTTGTTTGCATATAATCTTGAATATAAACTTAATATTTACATTGGGTCACTCTTCTCATGGGAAATTGTCCTCGTTATAATTGTCAAACGAATACACTTCTATAAAATTTCTACCCAAAATTGTTTAAAGTAATATAAATAGATCAATTTTATTGAAATTGAATGCTGTAAATGTAAGTTGAGTAAAAGTAAGATTATTCCTGCACATAATGTAGTATATCACAGTTAGATATTATAAAGTGATAAATTGCATGAGATTGTGAACAAGTATTAATAATAAATGTTCTAATTAATTATTACATTTAAAAAAAGGAATTTCTATTAATATGAAAAAATAAATAAACCAAACGAGTCTCAATTGTACTGTTGAAATTTAAGACTGGCTTTATGCCTACCGACACTCTATAATTAATTAAATGGTATGAACAAGATTAGTATTCATCTTACTCCATTTAACATCATTTTAATAGCACCTAAACGGAGTAGTTAATTATATCTAAATATAAATCAACTCAATTGGTTATGCACTCCCTTTGGTCAAATTATCTAATACTTAATTTTTTGTTTTATTTTGTATTTGTAAAATAACTGTAGGTCAGATACTGTTAAATTATTTCCAATAATGTTGTCATGATTGCAGGATGAACGTTGTTTATTAACATGTAATTCACGAAATGGGCATTTTCTGAAAATAAAATTCAAAATCTGTAAAATAAGAAAAATAAAATCATATTGTATTCGCAACTATATAATTGTACTCTTCTTTTTCAGGTGAGAAACCGTACGAGTGTACATGGGAAGGATGTACATGGAAATTTGCCAGGTCGGACGAATTAACCCGTCACTTTAGGAAGCACACTGGACAAAAACCCTTTAAATGCCATTTATGCCAGAGATCATTTTCAAGATCCGATCATCTGTCTTTGCATATGAAGAGACATTGATATATTGAGGTAGTTATACTGGACCTCTTAAAAATAATAATGACATTTATCAATAAATATTTCATTTGTCCAGTGTATTAAGCTGGTCGGATAAGTGCAACAAAGTAACTATTGTGCAATAAATAAAGTATATTTTTATAATATATATACGTATAAAAAAAAATAAGAAAAACGCACAAAAACTTGCACTTTATTTATTTTTCTAAGAAATATGTAACTTGAAAAAAGTCACTAGTGACTAAATATATGCTAAAGTAATTGTTTGTGATTCTCTTTTCTCATCTCTGATTATTTTTCTTTTATCTCACTCTTCTCAGATCTTTAAGAGTAATAAAATTGACGATGATCAGAGGGAGTATTGTTTCTTAAAGTGTTGAAGATATTATTGTTATTGATTGCCAATTTCACCAGTAATTATTGTTATAAAAAAGTTCTTTATTAATTCTTAGCACCGTTAAACACTGTTACTTCTCAAATATCAATTTAGACGTTCTAAAATATTAGTTAATTTGATTTTAAGTAACTCACAAGCTAAAACTAAATTTGGAAGTAAATTTTCCTTGAAATTGCCCAAAATCTTAAGAACTTATCTTCAGAAGTTCTTAAATCGTGTTTGAGGAATGGCTCAACCCAGATCTGTTTTTGTTTTACAGAAAAGTAAATAAGGAAAAAATGACCAAATTTCCCGTTTTTTATCATAAGGAAAAAGAGAGAAAATGTTCTCCTTGCCTTCAGAAATATTTATAGACTAAAGTGTATAGTTTTGTGATAACAGAATAAGTTTTTCTTAAGATTTGATATTAACTGTTCCTCATAATCCTAATATTTTTAATGACGATATGTCCAACATCAATGATGGTACGGTATCTTACAACTTTCCCCAAAAGTAGTCCTGGGAACTAATGCACACGCTTCAGGGAGAACAATTTAGATTCAAGTACTGTGAATCCTCAAACGTATGTAGCTACAGTTAGTTACCAGCTCTTTAGTTGGTTGTAAAGCCAAGTCTTATGATAGTGGCAATAGCGAATATTCATGTAATCCCTCATTTACAATCTTATGTCTTACTTACAGACCTTTACCCTACGTGAAACTGGAATTCATCTAGCAGTGTTTTCTTTACCGTTCAGTCAGCCATTGAATTGTCACAATATCCTGATTGCTTTTCTTTCTTTAACGTGCTAGATTAGGAAAATTTGGGTTTCCATGTGAATAATTAATACCATCTCCATTCTGACTATCTCCTAAAGTCTAGAACCTGCTGTTTCTTTGTTGTACAATTATTATCCTTATAGGTTGCCACTACCAGTCTAAAAGAAATTTTTAGAGAAGCTTCAATTCTGAATCCAAAATCAACAAAGTGTTGAAGCATAACCTGACCGAAGTGAAGAAGAGTTCTGGCAATTTCAGTTGGCCAACATCCTCTCCAATGTACTTACAAAAAGCATTTTGAGCATAATGATTGCAGTTTGATATTATGTTTCTGTGAGTAGCTATGTTCTCTTCAAAATCAACGGAGCTAAAACCAGGTTTACTGTTTAAATGAATTGCTCATAAATTGTGTTAAAATTAGATTCTTGCTGGTGAAGTCGGTTGTTTAAGGTGCAATAAAAGATTATATTATTGATAATTATGTTATAGAAATCATATAACTAAAGTTAAATCTTAATTAGATGTTTTCTGTTATTTTTAGAAATACTTTTTAAATGCTCAAATGGTGTTGATCTAAATTTAAAAGTTAGGTAAAATCTATAACTTTCAAATACTGCGTAACAAATTTCAACTTAAAATTGTATGAAACACTATTTCGTTTTATTTAAAAAAAAAAAATGTATTTTTTTTTTAATCTGTTTAGTTTTTTCTTATTGTTTAAAGAAGAAGAAATTTGTATTCAATAATTTTATTCATTTTATAAAAAATCGTACGCCTATGAGAAAAACAAAATTATAATTAGTTAAAATTGTTGCAAGAATTCTGTTATGTATTGTAAAAGTAAAAGCTGTCTACTAAGTATTAACAATTCCCTTTGCATTAATTTTTGTTGCAGTTATCATTACGGAATGTTCAGCATTCTGTGTTTAAACGAAAATATTTAATTCACTCATCCATAATTTTATTTTTTCTATCCTTTGAATATCCCAGTATATTGTTAGGATCCTATTTCATTAGTGCTTCAACGTCTTATTCTTATCTATAGTGAATTCCATCGTTAGATCGAGACATCCTTCATAAACAAACTCCCTCGAACTGAGGGTGTATAAAGTGGTTTCCTCCTTTTCCTATCGCAAGGGACTCTTGAGTTAATTACTCTATCCATGCTGGCGATGTTTTCAGGACCTACCGTGATCTGGAAAAATGTTAAGGCTAGCGTGGGACTCGCGACAAGTAACCGGTGGAACCACTTGCAGGTTTTACATTTGCCTTCAATGGTAGGGACTTTTAAAATGGACTACTTTACTTGGTGGTAATACTTAAGACATTTTCCAATAGGAAAGCTTTAAAGGCAGCAGATGTCCAAGGGTACCTTCCAAATCTGATGGTGGGTTTTCAAAACAAGTGAGTGCCTGATTAAAGATTAAACGAAGTGGGCAGCAGGCATCTCTGACTAAAAACCCAGTTTTCCAGCCATCTCTTACTTGACACCATCACAGTCGCGGAAACAAAAGAAGTTTGGACAGAGTCTGAATTGCTCTCGCTATTGAAAGATAGGCTTTGTGACAAATCAGTTTTTAAATAAAAAATATAAATACTTAAATTAATTTTACAAGTGCAATTTAAGTTTTTACAAAATTATTTACAAATGCATTACACCCACAATATAATGATTTTAATTAAGAACGCTTTCACTCTTTAATTTTAATAAAAAGTTTTCGAGGTTTTTTACTGCAAAGTATCACGTTATAATAAAACTTACTCAAACAACATTGTCTTCCTGTAAAGCGTCAAAACTTTAATGACGACATATTATTTTAATGAGTGTGACAATATTTTTGCGACAAAAGATCGCCCGTTCACAAATAGCAGATTGATGTGTTAAAAACTCCTTGTTTTCCTATTCTTTAAATATTCTGGAAACAAATCAAAGAAAATAGGACAATTAAATAAAACGATGAGTGTAGGAGTTAATTTCTTTTTCTGTTTCCTTCATTCTGCTCATAATTTACTCGACAAAATTAATATATAAATATAATTAAAAGTGGGTATAATGGGTGGTATTTTATATAATATTTATTGTACAGAAAATTTGTTATTTTTATTTCATTTTTTTGTTTAAATTTGTGATTATTTTTGTACATAATTTTTTTGGAAAGAAAAGAAAGTTACAAAAAATAAAAAGGACATCTACGGTCAGTTTTAGTATAAATATTATGCTCTACAAATTCATGGCATTTTGCTAATTTTGTAGAAATTTTCGTTGTAAAGTTTTTGAAATATATAATTTTTTTTTTTTGTTACAATAATAATAATAATTTTAAACTATTAATTAATATAAATACATGTACGCATTATTTTATATTACATAAATTGAAAAAAAAAGTATAGTAATGGTGTTTTTACGACCGGTGCTATAAAAAAAAAATAAATAAATAAGCTTGTATTTAGAATTAATTTACCATTTTTATTATTATATAGAAATATATTTTATAAAAATGTAATAGAATTTATCATTCCTTATTTTTATTTTATTACTGTTTTGTAAATTAATTAATAACATATTTATTTGTAGGCTGATTACCATTCCAATTTACTGTAAATATGATTATTTATTAATAGCAAAAATGGAATAATGAATACAAAATTATTTATGGGCGCTAAAAATTAATTACCTTTTCACTTACATTTTACCAAAAAAATAATATGAAGACTTATGTAATTTTTTTCTCACCGCAATTGTTGTAATTAAATTTTCTATAAACTAATAGTTTTTAATGAAAAGAAAGTGTTGACTATGTTGTGTAGGTTTATTTAATTAAATTATTCTGTTGGAGAGAGCTAGGGCGTCACAGCTTCTCCTAGAAGAGGTCCACTAAAATAATTGTTTGCTGGAAATGTTCCAAATCAAAGTGTGGATAAATAGGATATTAACATGCCCAAACTTCGTTTAAATGAAGTTGAACTATTTGTATGAATAGTTCCATTTCTGTTATTAATCAATCTTTTGGGTTATTGTTTCTACAAGTCCTATTATTCTTCCTTTTTTTTTTTTGGCTCTGTTTCATACCTAAAATTTCAATAAAACCTGAAAGGGGGACGTTTGCAGGGACTCCAGGAAGCATTATTACTAAATTGTAAGTATTCTGTAATAACAAGGGAATGCTTGAGCAGAGCTATAAAAAAAAATTTGGACACTAAAATTATAGAGTCGAGTTTCCAGTTTTGAGTGATTAATCCAAGTTAGAGGACGATTTTAACTTTTGATACATCTTTTAGTCTCTGTCGTTCTTGATAATTCTCTTACGTTCTCTGAGTAACTAATTGAGCCCTTGCATAGTTTAAAACTTAACAGGTTGCTACTTAGAAAGTTTGGGGCTCCTAAACAATAGCGACAAACGTTATTCGGTGCTATTTTTTATTTTGAACTTTTACATGAATGGTTTTTAATTGCATTAACTAAATCAAACTTAATATCCCTCACTTGAAATGTTAAAGTAATGAATATAAAGCAATGGACTATATTTTCTTAGATAAAAAAAACAAAAGAAAAAAATTTATTTACTCTATTGCCCAAAATTGTGGAAGAAAATTATCATCATTCACCTCTTGCTTCTATTATTCCATTCGGCTCGTGTAATTTTAAAACAAAATTCATGTAGGGAATTTTATTCCTAATTGAGGAACTGATCCTTCTTGAAGTTTCACTTTTAAAAAAATTAAATAATCCATTGGTTATGATCTTACCTTACAAAATTAAATATCAATGTAAAAGTGCCTTTAATAATTTTATCTAAAAATTGTTGAATTGTGCCTTTAAATTAATATTAATATTACTTCGCTTCCGGTAGAGCAAAAATAAATATGTATTACTGTGATAAGACCTTTCTGACTAATTAATAAGGAAAGGTTCATCCGATAGGTATAACTTAAGTTGTGTATTAACTTCTAAAAGAAAAGCATGTAGTTGGAATTTTAAACTAAAATTTAAAAAAACATAGTTGAATTATTTTAATATTCCTTGTTCAAACGTCTTTAAAATAAAAGAGATGGCGCAACATACGTAATAAATATTTAGGAATACTTAAGCATATTTTAAAATTGAAACATGCACAAACTTGACGCAAATTTCATACTTTCCTTAAAATATCGGTCAAAAAAATGTATGACTTTTCAATTGTAAATGGTAAGAAGGATGACAAAGAAAAACACAATTTCTTTTTTTTCTTTACTGATACATATAATTTTTTTTTACTTTTTAACAGTTTTATTCAAACAAAATTTTCTTGTATTCGTTTTATTTTCTACTATTCGACGTTCTAAATTCTAGGACCAATACTTCACAATTATAAACAAAGCAAATGGAGTTCATAGTCTTTTTCTTTCTTAATATCTGCCTTAAGAAATAGCCAGTAAACAAAATGATAAATGATTTCACAATAAAGGGTAGAACATTTTTTTAACTCTAACAATGTATTGATCTGAATTCAAGAGCCCATTTGTACCACATTTATTTTTATTTTTAAGATTATTAAGTTTTATGTATGTAATTTTTGTATATACTTTGATGAAAGTCTTGTTTAAGAATCTAAAAAAGAAGAACAATATACATATTTCTATGTAAATTGTATAGAAATGTAAATTTGATGTACCATAAATCCACATCTAATTATTTATATTATAAAAATTTAAAAAAATAAATAAATGAAAACATTACAAAAGTATTCAAAAAGACATTGATTTTACTTTGTAAAGGTAAAAAAAAAACTTTTAGAAATTGACAACCTGTTATATTGTTTTTCATTGAGCAAATTTATCTCTTCAAATAAAATTGATAAATATCAATATATTCTTTTCATTTTTATTTCAACCTTATTGTGAGATTCAGTTAATAATGCGTTATAAATAAAAATAATTATTGTAAACTTTTTACAATGCAGGGCACGGCAAGGAGTAAAATAATGAGAAGGATATAAAACAAAGGGGGAAACTCGTGCACATGGTAAAGCCTTCCATTATTTAGTAATAAAATCAACATCGCAGATTTCTTTTTGGATTAATTTTATGGAGCTAACCGAAAGCAAACATTTACTTCACACACATCCTTAATGCCCTTTCAACCGACATCAAGCGAGAAGTTCTATGTTTAAAGAAATTTTGTACAGGTGCCTAGTAAAAGCTAATGAAATGAAGCGAAATTTACTCTGCGTAGTTACCAAACTTTCCAACAACATCTCAAAAACAAAGTTCGGTGTTAGAATCATATTCAATTAAAGGCCACTATACTGTTATAAAAATGCTGACCGATGGACGATCAAATATTCACATCTCCATCTCCGTACGTGACCATGTATATAAAAATAATTTTCAAAATGCAATTAAAATAATCGCTACTAATATACAACAGCCTCATACTGCAATATTAAAAATGCTTAAATATTTAAATCGATCTCATTTGTTTCATTTCAACTTTAATAAAAGGTATTTGGATATTTTATTTAATACATAAAAATATTTTCTTTAATAAATAAATAAATAAAATTATCCACATGAGACGAATAAATATTACATGAAAGAAATATGGCACTTAAAATTTTGGCACAAATGAACAATCATTTCAGAGTTAAAAACTGATTTTACAATAATTACATGAACTAGTTTCAATAAAAAAACAATGTATTATTAGGATTTATTCGGTTGCTGATAAAAAAAAATATTACAATTCGGCAATTTGAAATGAAGAATTAATATATAACGCCACTTTAATTTAAAAATTATTTCAATGTAAAAATTTATTTTTTTCTAAAATATTTATGGACAAATATTATTATTTTATTTTTTTTAAGGCGCTTCAAAACCTGAGATCGTTGGCGCCTGGAGCTTTTTTCAGTGCTAGCCTCTCGACAATGTTCTCTTGGTACAAAATTGTCCAACACCGGTCAGTAAGCTGTAAAAAGCTCATAGAAAGAGATAATCCAAAGGCTAGCAGGCTACCATTATTATTATTGACTTATTATTATTATTATTATTATTTTTAAAGTACATAATCACCAAACTGATTGTAATTTTTGAAAAAGTTTTCTTATTTTAATAGTATGCAGCCAACTACTGTATAATTTGTAAATTAAGTTATTTTATTTCCATTCCTCTGAAATTCTGGTTATATTAATAAAAATGAAGCTACACTTTCCATAAAGTGGAATGATACACACAATCATTTGATAAGGTAATATTGAAAATAGGTTCTTAGAAATATTTAAATTTACCAATAGAAACAATTGTTTCTAATTCTAATAAAGGGCAAACAATTAAAGCTAAATATTCTCTGACACAATCTAATCAGAGGAAGTTAAGATATGAAGAAGCTAATTAAGGCAGGTATTCGAAAAAGTATATGCACGAATACCTTTCCAAACATTTTAATTTTATATAAAACTTAACTTCTAACCTAAATTTTCTCTATTCAAAAACCTGTATGGAATTTTCAAATCGCTCTAAAATTATTCATTATTTCTATAAAAAGTTCGCTGCAAAAATGGTCCCTTTAAAAAGTTTGGATCATCTTTAATCTACTGGGAGCAGACACCCAATATAAAGACCTAATTACTAAATTTATTCAAGGTAAATGTAATATACTAAGCTGCACACTTTTGAGCACATAAATCAGAAGGGAGTTACAGTAAACAATTCTACGTTCACCGCGGCTACCTACTTAAATAAAATAACCAGTTGTTTCTGTTTAAAATTCGTCTCAATCGAATCCGATAATCTTATACATGTACTTAAAAAAACTTTTTTTTGAGAAAAAGTAATGACAAATTTAATTTAAAGGGAATATTTAAGCTTTGACTAGAAAATTCTTTTACAATTATTGGCAGTGATAATTTTCAAAAGAAATATCTATACTATTTACACTAAGTATAAAAGTAAAAGAAATTCCTTTGAAGTATACATTTTCAATCTCTTATCACGAAACAACTTAACCAATTAAATACTTATTAATTTAAATCTCTTTTACATTTAGCTAATTCTGGTTGGCTAATTTAGAAATAAAACTGAACCTCCGACAAGACTGGACCAAGAATACATAATGTGGTCAAGCTTAAAACTTAATATATTTAGAGGAAAGGAAATAAATTTAGGGATAAACATTTCGATGTATTTTTTAAAATTTCAACAATTCAGTTGTACTACTATACTATTATTATCTCTTATACTCCCTCTCTCTTTTTCTAGGTTTTAACTTTAAGTTATATCATAAATAATAACTCTTTCTTTATAATCTTTTAAATCCTATGAAATTTGTTCATTTTCAATGAGGAACTTGTAGTTCAGCAAGCTAAACAGCGAAAAACAAAAAATTAAAAATTAAGAAATTTACATTTTGCTAACCCTTAAGAATATCCAAATGAATTCGTTAAAATTTTATATACCATAAAAATATTATTTGTTTAGGTCTAGTTTGGTTAGTCTCCTTATGAATACGCACCTCTTGCACTATAACGTATGCTCCCTGACGAACTTGTAATGCTCTCCAAAATGCAACTTTTTTTTTTGTAATTAAGGATTATAAGAACTTTTTACGAACAAAATAGCTCTATGCTATGAACACTATTCTTTTTAGTTTTGTTTATTGTTGACCTTTTCTAGTTTTTTATGATTTGAACTCCGGGTAAAATTATATAAAACTAGAAATGTGTAATTTTTTTTTAGTCTTCAATTTATTTTCTCTTTTTAATTTTGAATTTTAAATATGAATTAGTACACAAATTGTAGTGCGGTGTTAACCTCAGTTTGCTTTTGGGAAATCTTGCAATACAAAGAAAAAGCACAAAACAAACTAGACATTTACTAGTTTTTTAAATAGAAAATTTAACCAACCTCTTTTTCCTCATCAATTTCATCTTCATCATCACTGCCATGTCTAGAGCCAGCTGGAGTAGTATGTCGGCTAGCTGAAGGAGATGGCGGCTCAGAGTATGGTCTTGGATACACTCGAACTTTGTCTTCTTCTTCCAACGAAGGAATGTCCGGATAAACGCTCTGTAATGCTCTCTGTCTACCCTGACGGTAATACTACTTAAAACAAAATTACACAGAATTGAATAAAATTAAAAATAATCGAGAAATCTGCTTTCACATAACATTTAAAATTCGTACCAAAATTGAAAACAACTTGAAAAATGTTAAAAATAGCACTCACTATTCCTAAACTTCTCCAATCTAGTAAATCACTGAGTCGTTCAGTACGATTTCTTTGAATAATCCTTTGCCTTCTAGTTAATTTTGTAAACTCGTACATATATTTGGATAGTTGTTTAACTGAATCTTCTACAGAACAAAATCTTCTATCAACAATGTATATACCATAAGACATGGGATCTGCTATCTGTTGCTCCATAAAACAACCGAATCCTGTTTAAAAAAAGGTGACATTCTCACTTTAAAAATGAAATGATACTTTCTAGAAAAACGATTAATCTTTACTAAAACCTAAATCCACCGACCTGAAAGATTAGTAGTAATTGATGGTATACCCATGACGGTACATTCGGCAGGAGTATAGCCCCAAGGTTCGTAATAACTGGGAAATACACCAAGATGGCAACCTCTAACAAATTCTTCATAGTCTAAACCGAATAATGGATTAGTAGAAGTTAAAAATTCAGGATGAAAGACTATCTGCAGAAAAAGAGAAATATATACATACATATGTAAAACTGGCATTTCTATTCGAAGCTCAAAATGTTAGCAAACTTAGATTGATACCTTTACTCTATCATGAACTGTATTAAACATTTGACATCTTCTAATTGCATTTAACACAGGATCATTCCAATCATCTACAACATTATGGGTTGTTACTGGTGGTAATCCATATCGCTGAAGGGCGTACAAGCATCTTTTCATTTTTACTCGATCTTCTTTGGTTAGAAGTTCTTTTTCGTCAGGCATTCGACCACTAAAAAAGAAAGCGGATAAAATTGTTTCGTAGTTCGATGTTTTGTTAAAACTCAACAATAGAAAAGTTTGTAATAACTTTAAAAGTAAGTTATAATAATTTTATAAATACCATTTCAGACGAAACAAAGTATACAAATTCGTAACTTTCTCCAAGCACACAAAAACACAAAAATAAAAGTGAGTTTTATAAAGGAAAATTAGTAAGACCATTCTAGAAACTCTAAAAATAAGGAGATACGCAAATCCGTTGATCCAATTTTTCTTAATATTCGTTTAATAACTTATTTTATTTTTCTTTACTTTATACTTACTATACTTTCAAGCAGCACTTTCCACAACACTTCCCAGATAGTCTAAAAGGCAATTTTGCTAGAAACATCATTTTAAAAAAAGCAAAAACACCTATGATGATTTGTATCCCAAATATTCATGAATTCATTAAAGTTTCTTACGCAAAAACGCCAAGGAAAAAAAAACTTTTTCTTTAAAGGCAAATTTAAAATTTTTGTTTTAATTGATGTTTGTAAATTTTTTCATCCAGAGATTCAATTTACACTTGTTGACTGCACGAACAGTCAGTATTCTCAGATCGGTGATGCACAGATATTAGTAAATGAAAAAAAGAAACACTGTTCAAGATGCATAAAGGAAAGTGGGTTGTATGTGTGTTAACACTGGAAATATTTTAAAACATTAAATTATCCATTAATATTTCAAACTTTGCCATTAGAATTATATATTATTGCATACCTTAAACATATTTCATACATTCTTTTCCCAATTTTTGTTTGAATTTCATTTAAAGTTTCTCTCAGGCTTTTTGTAACAGCATGACCTCTTAGACTTTCAACATTAAAATTATTTGTTTTTGCTGGGAAAATCAAAAAGGCAACTACCGTAACTTCGGAATGTGATTCCTATAATCAAAAGCCACATAAATTATAATCTTAAAGAAAGAATAATCTTAAATCTTAAAGAAATAATAAATATAAATTTAAAAAATAAAATTATTAAACACAAAAACCAACAAGGAGGTGTTAGAAAGGCAACCATGTTAAAAAAGACAGTGGGTGGCTGAGTGGAAACCAGGAAATGTTATATTTAACACCCTTAAGAACAAATTTTTCTCTCTGAAAATAGTTTAATCGTACATTCTCATTACCTTTAGATAATGATTCAGTCGTGCCAAACCTTCTATGTAAATGTCAGCACCTTTATTACTAAATTCGTAACGACCAGCCGTAAAAAAATACAATGTTTTATCCAAATCAAAGTCATAGTGTCTGAAAGTGAGGTTATTTTTAAACTGATGGATACAAGATAAAATTAAATAAAAAAATAAATAACCGATCATCCAAAATATTTGCAGTTCAAAGGAGAACCATTCCCTATTCCCTTGGCGACTTAAATAATATATTTGGTTTTTGAATTATCCCGATGCTATGGATTTGCTTTTGAAATTAATTTTTTAATATTTTTAAGATTTAAATAAGGATTTCTTTAACCCAATTCATAAAATTTCCAATGGTTTCCAACTTATACAACATTTAACGGGTAACGTTTAACACTACGTACGCCATCAAATTTCTCTATCAATTTCAAACTATTCTATAATTAAACTCCCCTCTAATATCCACATTGGACCTACATTAAAAACCAAAGTTTCCTTCGTTCCAACTCTTAATCGCCCGCGTCACTATTATTCTACTGATTCCTTCATTTCCTTCAAATGAAGCAAAAGACCCCAGAAATTGCTTACACATTGTACAGTTGTACTCTGAACCATCCAAACAGTGGTTTTGATAAATCTCAAAAGATGAGTGCAAATAGAATATAAAACCGAACTTTTATAAGTGAATTTTATGTATTTATAAAATATAAATATTAGATCCATGAAATGTTTATAAAAACCTACTACAGAGGGCGAGTGAGAACATCTTATAATTTCATTCAAAATTATGAAAAAAAGATAATGAAAAATAAAAGAACATTTACAAAAACGATAAAATGCTCATAACTGTAGCCTAGAAATAAATCTCTCACCCATAAAAATGGCCTCTGACAAATTCATTAATCTTTTCTTTAGCAAGTGCATGGAGATTTTGAAATTCGTGTAAAGCAGAAAATTTGATAACATTAAGGCCATTTGGGGTAATAACATCTGGCTTTTTTTTTAGTAAATGTTCAGCCTCTAAACCAGTTATGTCGGACACAGTAGTAAAAATATGTGCTAAATGTGAAGCAGCTCTCTCCAAACAATATCTATGGTAGATCTGCCTTTTTCCTGCCTCTTCATCGCAGTTAAACTATAAGGAAAAGAAACAAGTAGCGAATGAAAATAAATTAAAACTGTCACAAATATACGTATAAATTTCTACTTACTACTTACCGAACTGAGATTATTGTAGAAATCTAATTTTCCAGCACATAAATAACGGCCTAAAAGTGTTGCGTGAGTTGTAAAAACTGTTGAAACTTCAATTTTCTTTGTTCGAATAGCAATCAGCCCTACTCCGGCTTGCCATTCATGAAAGTGAGCAACTATTTTTGGGGCAATACTAATACTTTCTTCACACGCCTTTTTAAACTGAAATTACAAGCAATTTATCTGGTTTGAGTGCACTGGAGAAGTCAACATTAGCTGTGACAGCGTTTTTCTTAGCGCTTACTAAGTTTCAGCCAAACCCATCAATTACATAAATTCAAAGGAATAATCGGGAATTTGATTTGCTAATATGGACGGTCTCTTTTGGATTACTGAAAATTAATATTTTACACTGGTGTTTACCTAAAATGTTTTAACCAATTTAAATTAGATTACCTCTGAAATAAATTGAGCTACTTGGAAACCTAAGATGACAGCATCATTGGCTTCTATATCTTGATGAGGAATACCAATATTAGTAGAGGACCATAATTCTTGACGATACTCATCTAATTTCCAAGATGCAGAGCCAATATCAAAAAGTATTATTAGAGGGTTGCCGTCCACTAACCATGTACCTGTATGAAGCTGTCAAAAAAACTCTACCTTAAAACTGTTAATATCATCATAATGTATTATGAAATCACTAAATGATGTTCTCACTTGAAATCCAAGCTCTCGCATTCGAGTGACAGCTGTTTGTAATGGAGTATCATTGGTGAATTCAGCTTCTTCTACCTCTGTCCGAGCAGAGTGCTCTTTGTAAGGACCTAAAAGGCAGTACTGATCTCCTAATTCTTCAGTTGAAACATAAGCTTTTGATCTAATAACGGTGTAAATACCTCCAACTAAAATAAAATGTATTACATTATATAAACGTTTTGTTAGAATTACTTGAATAATTAAAAAATAAAGCGTTTCTGTAAAAGCAGTGATTTACGCGGTGAGAAAGAAAAAAATAAACGTTTGATGAAAGTACATCACAGTAATTCCCAAAAAGATCTATTTTTCGGTCTATACTACAACTACTTCTGGAGTAGTCATTTTTTTTATTTTATTTTTTGGAAGGTCTATATCTAGAAATTATCTTAAGGCTTTGAAAAATCTTCCAAACAAAATTTTGTTGATTATGCTTGATTAAATGGATGTTTCCAGTGCTAAACTGTATGATTCGGACATTCAGTCTAGGTTATTTTCGTTCTTTATTTTTTCGGGTAACACCAGCAAAGAGTTGAGTACTTTTTTCTAATAAATACATTAGATGTAAACAGAAAATGAAAATGAAGTCAAATCGTACAAATACTTGTTTGGAAAAGGAGAGTTTTCTTTACATTAAGAGTATAGTGTAACAAGAGGCTTAGCAATATTTTGTGTAACGGGACATTAATTTACTCACTACTTACTACAGTATTCTTAGTTCAAGGTCTAAAGAAATTTGGCAATGAATATTATCTGCTAATAAGATAACAAAAACATTGTAGGATAAAATTGGAACAGTTATCTTGTACGTACAATTTACGTACTTATGAACCTTAAAAATGATTACCTTTATTGGCGACTTCCCATGCTATTTCAAATGTCCATCTGTTATTTTGAGCAGCAGACAGTCCTCTATCCATAACAGCAGATAAATCATGAGCACTGTCAATTCTGTAAAATCTACGACTTGCTTTTTGCGACATTGTTCATAGGCCTAAAAAAAGAGCAGAGAATCCTGATCATCTAGTAGAAAAGATATATAAAACGTAAGTAGAACTTGGTACGGTAAATAATGTAATTTTTCGACATTAGAGCATATAAGCTAAGTTTAAACCTTCTGTTTCAAAATGGAGCAAAGTGAAAGTATATTATTATATATATAATATACACTTCAAAATCATAAATGTTTTTTAAAATAAAATATCTCCAACTGTTCAAATAGTTCACTAAGCTATTAAACGTTAAAGTGCCACTTATTTTAGTGGGGAATGTTATAAAAAAAAAATTGTTTGAAAACTTATTTACATAAAATCACATTTACCGTATTAATTTAACACTTTTTAGAAAAATTACAGATACAGATTAGATCGTGAAGGTCGTCCTGCTACAGCCGCAACATTTGCCACCAAGGACCAAGCTTCAAGTACTAGAACTAGACAGACTGCGACTTCAGGCTGTAATACTACAAATGCTCCCACTATTAATTGTTGCTAAATTAATCCATATTTTTGACAAATAAATCAATTTCCCCACCACTACAGTTCTCCAAATTTAATTGTTTTTAAAGCAATTAAAACACACTGACTCAAGGGAAAAGTACTCGTCCTCCAAAACTGTTATACGATATCAATTATACAAAAAAAATTATGATCGATGGTAACATCGATCAGAACAAAAATTATTTGATTTATTTATTTATTTTTAAACAAAATACAAATTTTGTAATAGTAATGTATGTAGGATGTTGCATATGAAAGAATGTTATTAGATAAGACATCATAATATGATATGATGTGAGTACAACCTCACCCACAAGACCGTTACATGGCGGATTGTTGTCTAGTTAGTGTAGTAGCCTGTGGACGTGTGGGCCCATAAACCTTGTGATGTAGTGCATGGAACTGTGACACAGTTATATTCATTTATGTTTGTAGTTAAAGCTCATAATTATTTTATTAGGAAACAATTGAATTTTGGATTGTTTTCATATTTTTAAAGGTATGTTAGAAAAATAAGTAAATCCCCTGGTTTGTATTGAAAGAAAATAAGGTGTTGCCCTAATTTTTTTAAATTAGAATTATAATATGTCAGTCATAACGAATTAATTCTTTTCTCTAAATTAAAATGAATAAATATGATCCAATTACAATATAAATTATTTCAATAAAGTGATGTGTATAGGAATATTAGAGGTTAAGCAGAGGTAGTAAAAAGCATTTGAGAAGTAACGATTTCTTTTATTCGGTTCATATAGTACAAGAAATAAATATCACATACAAAATATGAACATTTTAAGTGCGCCTAATCATTAGTTTACTTCCGTATTTTGTAATATCTATAATACTTTAAAGGTGAGCTTTATTGATTGATTTATGATATCGTAGTATAATAACATTTATCTTACATATTGTTTTGAAAATATTTTTGTGCAGGTTTGATGATTTGTTTACTGATGAAGAAAGAAACATGTCAAGACATGATAAAAATAAAACACAGGGCTTTGTAAGTAACTATGTTTAGATTTGCATTTCGTCATTCTAACATTACTTCTAAAGGATTACTTTTAAGTGTCCAATTTCTTCTAATGCTACTAATTTCCTGACATTTTATTCTCCTTTGATGCTCACCCTATTAATTTAGTAGAGACTTGATCAGTATTAATTGAGGCAAGGTAATTTCTAATTCAGTCAGTTTTTACGTAAAAATGAAATTATATTCTTGATAACAATGTGCAGTTGTCTTCATAAGCGATTTTGGTTCACTACTAATTTTGAATCACATAACGCTCTAGTTAATTATGTTACTTCACTGCCTTATTTTCACTATTTTTTTCACCGTGATTTCAAATAAACATCTAAATTAAAAAATTACGGATGTAATAATATGCACATTCTTTAAAATTATCCCTATTTTTTAAGTTATTTACATTGCTGTTGTTTAAGTGTTCAGGTGATAAAAGATTAGATTAGATTTGTAAATAATTTTTTGAGTCGTGTAATCAGTAAGGTGAATTGTGCTAAGGAGAAATTGGTTTTTAGATGTTTCAAATATTTTTACATTTATGGAAGCACTATGGTCAACCTTGGATTAAATGATGTCATTCTTAAGTCATAGTTGCATTTTTATTTAGCTTCCAAGTGACCGATATTTAATACCGTTTTAAAAAATTTATTTCATTTGTTAGAAATTGCTTCTTGAAAACAGTATAAAACTACTACTTCTTTAAAACATTAAAATGGGGTCAAAACATAAGGTATGAAATTAATTATTTATTGTATGTTAAATGAAGGTTTTTCTCCTTAATTTAGTGCTAACCTTTATTTCAGTTTTGTTTCTTTATTGATAATTTATATACTAATTTTATATTTGATCATATTTAACAGTTTTACCGTAATTAATACTTCTTTGGTGAGGAATTAACAGGGTGTTGGGTAAATTATATTGTTAGCTAAAATTTTTATCTATACTTTCAATCAAATCAATAACAGAGTCGCCCCATTTTCCCATTAGAGAAAATGTTGTACTCAACTGTTGATCATACTCAATTAGTAGATTACCATTTAAAAATTTCATATTTCTGCCATCATATTGTTTTCAAATGAACATAAAAACTTTCTTATTGAAATTAGAAATTTTATTATCTTTGAATTAATTCTAATCCCGAAGAAGCTTTTAAAATATTAATTGTTTTTGAATTCGTAATGGGATTTGGAAATGTATATTTACAACTAAGGATTACTGGAGTTTTATTGTAATCATGAAAGTAGTTCTTAAGCCATTCAAGTTAGCAATTTTTTGCCACACCTGTGTGTTTCTCAAAGAAAAGGCGTTTGACGTTGGAACTATAATCAGTAGAAACGTTATAGATATCACCATAGCCGGGCGTTTAGGGGCGCGGTCCATAGAGCAAAGCTGTATTATCGTACTGCGTTCCATTCGCGGTTGTGGCCTTACATTTTATTTATCGTGCTGCAGAGAAATTTGAAGTAAATTAGCTATCTCCTTCCATCCAAACACTTAATCGGTAGTTGGACGTAAATCCCGCTAGATATAGTCAGCTTTACTGTCCTTTTTATAGAACACTAAATTATAAGGACAGTATGCTTAACGTCGTGCATCTAGAACAAAAAAACATCCTGAATGAGACATGGAAGGATTATTGTCCTTGAATTGTATGTAATCATACTCATCGGTTGGTGTCCTTCGCCGCAAATGCGACTGAGATTCTGAAAATCTCTTGTATGATTTGGGTAAATGTTTTTTATCATGCTTCTTGACATCCATAAGTGAAGAGAAAGATTCTGGGGGTAACTTCATCAGAAAGAAATGCTGCTTTTCGAAGAGGTCAGTTGGGTAGATATTGATGATGCGCACGCGGATATTTCAGCCTTTCAAAAATTGTAGATTTAGTGAAGGGCGCCATTTCCTCGATTCACTAACAAATTCTTGAAATGAGATTGGATTGAACTCGAAACAATCAGTCGCTGCTATTCTAGTTTATACTTTACTTTTTGGGGGATTATCCTGCAACACATGTCGATTAGAATCCTTGGGGGTTAGCCAGAAAGCGTATGATACTTATATCCACACAAATCATCACACCACATGCGTAGGGCTAACATTTAACCGTTGCATACGGATTTTTTTTTGGTATTTGATAAACTAGCAACGCGTTAATTTTATTAATGCAAACACTTTTATTACAAGAATTTATTTGAAGAAAAACGTAATATTTTTTTGAAAATATGTACTCAGGAGGGTCAGCAATTTCTAAATTTTACTGCGTTTTACTGTAAAACGTTTTTCGTTAATATCTATTTTGAGAAAACGCTTAAAACAAAGTAAAAGTTGGCTAGAATTAATCCACATTTACTTTCTGGTGTTGGACTTGGATATTTATGTTGACAAATCATAAAAAAACAGCAAGTTATTAATTGCAACTTGTAATCGCCACTCAAGTGACAGTTCATTGCATGGCAGGTGAGAGTCCCTTTGGAGTGCCAAGGGTTACTATTATTAATCAGTACTTTATTATCAACTGATGTAGAGTGGTCAAGACTAAATCGTCAGTATATAAAAATAATCTTAGTTTAGATGTAATATATTCCAGGTTCCCAAACGCCCACACATCCGACAATGCAAATTGACCATTATTTTGTGAAACCAATACAGTATGCTATGTTTACCCGCATTCTGACAACGTTAGGCACTTCGTATTATAATTTTTTTTTTTCTACTAATCAATTTTTACAATTAAAGCAGGTCAAATGTTAAATTTGATACTTTTCTTCGATCATGTTCCTTTGAAATAGTCACGATGAATATCATTTAGTTTAGTAAACAAATAATTTATTTATTTCTTTTTTTCGTACAGCTGGACGGGCTATTTAGTCGTCCGTCAAAGAAAGAAAGTGGCAGAGGAGGGGCTGGATACAAGCCCCGGCCATATTCCGAGGGTGATTTCAGCGAACAAGATGAACATGAAAAGTTCATTAAAGATCTTGATGAAATAGCAATTAATAGCCGCCTGGAAGATTTATTGGTGAGGAAAATTTATTAATATTATTAACATTATAAACATGTTTGTAAAACATAAAAATATCTCATGACTTATTATTTCAGAACGATATGAATCTTTCAGAGGAGAAAAAAGAACCTCTTCGGAGTTTACCCATCAGGAGTAAACAAAAAATGCTCATTAATCATTATAAGGTAAACATGTTTTTTATTTGAATACATTTTTAAATTAAATTAGGGACAATTCATGTCAGAATAATGTATTCTAGAGAGAATATTAATTGTGCGGTTAGTGTATTGGATTCCGACCCTTGAGATCCCGGATTCGAATCCAGCTGCTGGCCCTTAGATTTTCTCTTTCTAGGAGCTTCTTACGGTTCACTCTTCGGTGATGGAAAGTGTTGTTTGTAGCGAGATAACACTGTCCGGAGTCCGGCAGTGTACTGAAAAAAATCACCGGGCGCCAATAACCTCAGATGTTGACGCGCCTTAAATCAAAATAATAATAACAATAAGTTGTAGCAACAGTTTTGATGCAAAAACTGGATGGATTGATATAAGTACTAAAGTTTAACAAAAGAAAAGCGTTTTTCACTAAAAATGAGTGAAATTTGCTTATCTATCCTATCTTAATCATGGAAAAATAGACCCGGATTTTCTATAACTTGATCACAACTCTTGAGTTCAGTTAGGAGTGTCATTTGAAGGAGGCTGCTTCGTGCTTGAATAGAACGAAGGAGAAGATCTAGAATCAAGTATGCTATTAAGTTGGACGTGACGTGTGCGATATTGACTGACGTTATCTGAAGTTTCCTAGTTAATTATAAAATTTGAAATAAATGATGGCCACGTATTCTTTAAATAAGAAAACACTGCGTTTTTTTAAGTTCCTAAAATCAGTGGTACCCCACTAGGTGGCACAGAATTGAAGCATCTCAAACATCTTCATCATCATAATCGTACGCCCCTTCTACCTCCTTAGAGGTGTGAGGCTCTCTTCTTCTATTTCTTTCTTCCTCTGAAGCTACTGAAGCTTGATCCTTTTAAATGAGCTGCTCACGAGAGTCGCGGTGATTAAGAACATCGAAATAATTTTATTATATGTGACTTGTCTTTAAAAGCGCTTGTCCTTGGAGGATGCGAGTTCTCACTTTTTTTCAGAATTCTACTAAATATTTGGGATTTTGCTGGACAATCGTCATATTACGCAACCTGCTCTTAAGATGTTGATGTAACTGTTTCTGTTACTAATTTATAGTTAGCAAAACCTTTACTTAATATTCTTAGTATAACTACTTTTTGTTTCAGGATCGAAATAATTTAGAAAGACCAGAAGACTTTATACGCCTACTTAGCATGCCGGATATTAGCTCCAATAAATTATTAGATTGTGTATCAACTTTAAGGGTAGCTCTAACTAATAATCCAGTTAGTTGGGTCCAAGATTTTGGAAGTGAGGGTTTAAAAGCTGTTTTACGTACTTTAAATAGATGTTACGCTTCCAAGTGAATATCAGTTTTATTTTTGTTTTAAATTATTCACAAAGTTTCCTCCATTTTTTTTTTACAATTTTCATAAATTGTTGGTTTCTATATTATTTTTTTTAGCGATGGCCATTTTGATCGAATTCAGTTCGAAAGTTTACGATGTATAAAAGCTATAATGAACAACAGTGCAGGATTTAAAGAAGTCTGTCGACAACATGAAGCGTTAACAATGGTAGCTAGATCTTTAGATCCTGCAAAAAGTGTCGCTATGGTGGAAGCTACGAAAATCTTAGCGGCTGCATGTTTATTGGATGATGGACATGCTAAAGTTTTGGAAGCCATTACTATTAATGGAGAACTGAACGAATTCGAAAGGTTTTCTCCAATAGTGAACGGATTGAAAGTTGATAATTTGAAGGTAAATTTGTTTATTTTTTTTATTTTGATTGTATTAATCGCTTTGTTGTTTAAATTTTTAATTTGATTTGTTTTCAGATACCATGTTTACAACTAATTAATGCCATAATAGTTTCTCCCTATGAAATTGATTTTAAAATTCATTTACGAAATGAAATGATGCGGGTAGGCCTAATTGATCAGTTGGAGGTAAGTGCATTTCTATGGGATGTTTTTTTTTTTGTAAGTTCAGTGACTACAAACATTACTACTTATTGATTTTTTTTTTTAAAGGAATTAGAAAAAAATGCAGCCAGCAAAGATCTAACAACGCAATTAAAAATTTTCAATGATCACAGAGAGGATGATTACTATGAACTTGGGCAAAGATTTGATAATGCGAAAATGGATTTTGATGATATTCATGAAGTTTTTGAAGTTTTAAAAAATTTAGTACTTGATACACCTTCTGAGCCATATTTTTTATCTATATTGCAGCATCTGCTGTTTATACGTGATGATGCGTACATTAGGTAATTTTTTTGTATTGCCTCTGGCTCACTACATCCAATGATTTGGTTGAGAACATTTGAATATCCTGAGTCTTTAGGCTAATCGGATGTACGGTTTTTAAATTACTTAAGTACTATAAGACTAATTACTGACGCCAATGTGCATGAAAATACAATGAAAACTTGTGGACAATTTCAGTTTCGGTTTCCAGTCACAAATTTGCAATTAGAAGTTACAACTAAACTTACATATTGTAGCACGAAATACAGCTTTGTCAAAAATTTCTATCCGAGACTGAGTACTAGGAAGAAGTGGAGCCTGCAATATCTGTGGCATTAAAGAACATTAATTCTGCGGTAAACGGATAGAATCTTTGTTCTAAGGATCCTAGGTAAATTTCCTAGCATCTTCCAGGCAGAAATTCACACTGCAGGAAGAGGTTAATAGCCAGGTTTCCATTAAAGCACCAAGTTTTCTTATTAACAAATCAAAAATTGATTACATAATTAAAATAAATACCTATTACATTTGGAGCGGTTAGCGGCCGTCACCTTATGAGGCCCAAATTCTTCTGGCAAGCGACCTCAAGAGAAGGAGGTTTTGTCCAGTAGAATCATGCTATGTGATTACCTCCCAGTATTAAGTCAATCGTAGCTCTTCCTCGGTTCTTTTCACGGGACATTTTCTACTCGGTGCAAACGAAACAAATTTGGCCTAAAACATGATAACATCTACAGATCCTGTAGGAAAGTGGAGAAGACTCCAAACGGACTGCGATGCCATTTTTTAAAAAAATTAGGTTGTCTAGATAAATACCTAGTGTTGGAAGAGACTTTCTCTGGGCCTCAGATTGAGGTGTCTCAACTTGATTGGGTTACTGTATGGTCTTGCCCAGCACCAGTAAGCGGCACTATGAGTTTTAGGTAGTTCGCAGTACACTTTAACCATTCTCTACTCCAAATAAAGTCTTAAAACTTTGAAAAAGGGAATTCATTGTTTATTTGGGACTAAATCTCGTAAATCGAAATGTAATCTGAGTAAGCATCTGTCTCAGGCCTTTAATAAATGGAGACTTGTTCAAATATCTAAAACACGCGTTACTCTTGGATCAGGATCCTCGAATGTTCACCATTTCTTAATATGTGTTGGAGATGCTGCCAATCAAAATTTGTGGGGATAGCTTCTATCCTTTCATTATTGTTATCCATTCAACGATCTATTTTTATTACTTTGTTTAATTACACTGTGTTTTAGGCCGGCCTATTATAAGCTCATTGAGGAATGTGTTTCACAAATAGTACTGCACAAAGGCGGTTGTGACCCAGACTTTAGAGGACGAAATTTTCAATTAGATGTTCATAATTTAATCGATAATCTTGTAGGTATGTATTCTAGTAGAGCAAAACAATGATTTCTTATTTAAATAATAAGAATGGACTTGAGTATAAGATAGTTTTTCTAGTGGAAAGGTTTATTTTTTACTCACACTTTTCTTATATAGCATATAGCTATATAGCACTTTCTTATATAGTTCGCGAAATTATATAATTATATTTATTATAAATATAATTGTAGTAATGTACCTAAGAAACTAATGCAATAGCAGCAATACTATGGAGTTGAAAAGTTCTCAGCTTGCTCAGAGATTTCTATCAAGTTTGTTTTTGTAACATTGGTACACATATCGCTATAACATACTCAATGGTTAACTTCTATGTCGAATAGCTTTTCTTTTATACGCTTCTTAAAGTGGAAGTTTTTTGTAAATTTTGTTAAAAGAGAATTCATCCATTATTTCATCAAGATTAGGTTGTTTGTAAGGTGTCTGCTTTTCTGATTTTAATAGTGCAGAAAAGTAGTTGTACTCATCTAGAAGATGATATTTGTAAAAGGCAGCTCAAAACTTGGAACCACAGTTTTAAAGATAGAGAAGGTATTAGGTATACGGTGTTGGTCTATCAGCGTTTACTGGAGTATAAGATGGCTGACGACGTTGGCCTTCTGAAATAAAGGATACATGTCTATTACATCAAAAATTAAGTATTTGAGCTCTATATGGGTGCCGTATTTTTTAAATGCAGAAACGAATTTCACCGCTAGTTTGAACTGATTTAAAAAATATCCCAATGAATTTATGCACCGATTTTTCACTGACATGGGTCACCAGAACATGCCAGAAACCTAACAGTGGTAGCGATCAAAGGCTTAGTAGAGTTCATTGTTGAAAAAGTAAGTGGACCTGTGTTTTTTGGGATGCTTTAGATATTCTATTTATTACCAAGCATGGGGTTAAGCTGGAAAATAGTGTGCAGGTCTTTTTTGCCCAACTGGATGAAAAAATTGTATGAGAGAGAGCTGGTCATTAAAGAAATACGCTTTCATCAGTGAACTGCCCTTTTGTGATTCTCAACTTTCACCCTTCCCTTAAACTTCATTTATGGCACCCTCAGATCTGATAACTTTTCCTTGATGGTTAATTTTATTTTTAGCTTTAATGGCGAAGTTAAAAATTTTTTAGCCTCCTTCAAGAAATATACAAAACGAGACATTTCTTACTAAATCAATATATTTTCATAATGGACAATATCCATGCAACACTAAACATTTTTGCTTTTCGTGCATTCAGTTTATGATATTTCCTTTTATTATCTATTAATAATTGAATTATATATTTAATGCTTAGTAGGTTTTTTATATTTAGTTATTTTTATTAGTTAAAAATGTATATTTCATCGTTTAATTTAAATAGAAAAAACAAAAAATGAAGATGAAGAGAGAATTAAGGGACTTCTTCGGCAAATTGAAGAGTTAACCACAAAACAGCAAGAAAAAGAAGCAGAATTAGCGTTGGCAAAGAAAACAATAGCAGAGTACCAAGCAACAGGTGTAGTAAAGGTCAGTATTTTAGATTGAAAGTATTGTTATGATAGATAACACAAACTGTTGAGTGGTGCTTTGACTAAAGTAAGGCATGTAATTGTGTTTGTGTGGTGTGCACAACAGTCTGACATTAACCTGGAGTCTAGCGGCAGCAAGCCCCCACCTCCGCCTCCACCGCCCCCTATGATGTGCGTAGGAGCTCCGCCGCCGCCCCCAATGCCAGGCTCTGCTGGACCACCGCCACCGCCCATGCCTGGGATGGGTCCTGGCCCACCTCCACCGCCACCACCTCCAGGTAATATTTATCTTTTTTTTTTTTAATTATTTCAAAAGGTATTTGAAAATGTAAACTTCATTATTTGTGCTAAATATGCAAAAAAATCTCGCTGACTAGAACAATAGCGAGGATGTGCAATCATAACTAATTATCTTAACTTTTTAAAAATAGTTTTTCGTTAAAAAGTTAAGAAAGCATTTCTATTCTTATTATTCAACAAAAAGCTGTTGTTGAACCTCTGCAGAAAACCTCTTGAAAGAGTTAAAAATAAATTCAGCCAACAAGTAATTTTTTTACGCTCCAATTTTAGTCCAGACTGCATTCAATTAAATCAATAGTGATATACTACTTAACATAAAACGAATCCCTACTGTATTAGTTTCCGCTTTGTTCAGCAAGCGATCTCGGTTTTCAGTTTCTGTGCCCGTTATACGTTCGAAGTGAAAGCTGTAGCAAATCATGTAGCTTAGTGAATTATTGTGGCCCATTCTCTGAAGTCCTTCTGAGAATGTTTATCATACAACCACTTTCCATACAAGTGTAGCACCAACGATTTAAAGCCATTACGATTTCTTCAGCGAAAGGCTACTTAAAGAAACATAATAACTTTTTAAATCAATCGCAAAAATAACTTAAAAAATAGGAATTTATTTTTTTTTAAGTTGGAAATTTTTGTGATTTTAGGCAGTATAGTGATTGGGATAGGAAAAAGTTTGCTGTGACTGTGAGAGTCTACAGAAATCAGCTAACAAATTTTGATCATTATTAAACTATTCATGAGTTTTAATTGTAGAAATTCTTTTTTATTGGTGATTTAGAAATTTTTTCGTGTCCTCTCATTTCGAGAGCAGTTTCTATATAGACAGTAGAGAAGAGAAAAAAACAAGATGCACATTTCTTAAACTAAAAAATAAATAAAAGAAAACTGAAAGAAAAGTGATTATCTCGTGATTATAAATGTTAATATTGAAGGAATGGGAGGAGGAGCTCCACCGCCTCCGCCACCTCCAGGAATGGGACCTCCACCTCCCCCTTTTGGAGGATTCGCAGCTCCTAAACCACCTGATGTTCTTCCTTATGGACTCAAACCAAAGAAAATATGGAAAGTAGATGGAATCAAAAGAGCCAACTGGAAAACAGTTAGTATTTGTATAATAAAAGTGTTTATATCCACTACTCCACTGTAATATATATATTTTATTGGGTTTAGACAAGTTTTGTTTTTTGTTTTTTTTTATTCATTTAGATACTTCCACAAAAATTGAACGAAAAATCATTTTGGGTTAAAGTGCAAGAAGAGAAACTAGCCTCACCGGATATTTTAGAAGGTTTAGCAGCCAAATTTTCTTCTAAACCTGCATCTAAGAAATCTGAAGATTTTGTTGAAAAGTATGATTAAGTGTAAATATATTTAATTTAAATTACTTTAAACATATTAAAATATAATTCTTTATTCTGTCTCATTTTCACAGAACGGGAACACTTAAAAAAATTAAATCACTCAGAGTGTTAGACAGTAAAGCAGCTCAAAATTTATCTATATTACTCGGTGGTTCGTTAAAACATTTGTCATATGCAGATGTCAAAAAATGCATTTTAAATTGTGATGATAGCGTTCTAACTGATAATATTTTGGAAAGTCTTATTGCTTACTTACCTCCACCTGATCAATTAAAACGATTGACAGAATTAAAAGTAGATTATAAAGAATTAACTGAAGCTGAACAATTCGCTTATACGGTAATTAATTTTTACTTTCTCTCTCTGTTATTTTTGTTTATATTTCATTTCTGATTTATATTTTTAAAATATAAGAGTTATCGTTTTTATTTTTTTATTGGTTTATAATTTTTAGTTAGCGGAGATAAAAAGACTGCTACCTAGGTTAAAGTCAATGAAATTTAAACAACATCACCCTGAAATGGTGCAAGATATTAAACCTGTGAGTACATTTTTTTAGTCCTTACTGTTGTCATCTTTTGTGTAGTTTAAATGGCTTCACATCCAAAAGGGCATTGTTATTTCAACTGTAACACTGGAAATTTATCATTTCCTTTCAATAAGTGCTTATTTTGTGATCCTTTCTTCAAAAAACATGTAAATTTCAATTCGCAGGATATTGTGGCGTGCACCTCTGCTTGTGAGGAGGTGCAAAAGAGTAAAAAACTGGCCAAAATTTTAGAATTAATTCTTTTAATGGGAAACTATATGAATAGTGGTTCAAGAAATGGACAGGCTTTTGCTTTTGAAATTAGTTTTCTTCCTAAGGTTAGTTTACATAGTTTTTTGTTCTTTTGAAGAATAATTTATTTGACATTTTTCATTTATATATCTTTTTGTAAATATATATGTATATATTTTTACTTTGTAGCTATCAGCAACGAAAGATTTAGAAAATAAGACTACACTGATGCATTATCTAGTTGATACAATAGAAAAAAAATTTCCAGAATTATTAACATTTGGTGATGATTTGATGCATGTTGATAGAGCGGCCAGAGTATCTGTTGATACCATACAAAAAGCATTAAGAACTATGGAAACCAATGTGAAAAATTTAGAAACGGATTTAGCCAATAATAAATTACCACAAGATGACGAAGATAAATTTAGTGAAGTTATGGGTGTATCCTTTTTTTTCATTACCTTAGTTATTTAACTAAAAGTATCATTAGTTTTTCAGTACATTAGATTAGTTTCTGGGTGAAAACTCATCGCTAATCACTGCATATAAGAACAAAAAGGTCTAGATCCCTTTTTTTGCAAGGTCCAGCGTTTTGCTTGCTACTAGACGTTTTTGAAGATCATCTATTTAGTTCAATTTCTTTTCGCAAACTAAGAGTGCAACATTCCAGAGTCAGTTTTCGTCTCTATAATCTAGTCCATGCTTGCTATTGGAGACACCATTCACAAAAGTGTTAATTACAGAAAGATAAGTAAAAGTGTTCGTTAATTACGTTGATTTCATCCGTTGTAGCACTCATGTTTTTTCTGTTAAGTTTACTTCGACTCTGTTTCTGTTATACTCTTCACTTGCTGACAGAGTGAAGGAGTCGTATAGTGTTACATAAAATATTTTAAGTAAGATTACATACATCGAAAAAACGTTTAGGACCAACAACTAACTGGGAAATAGAATACGATTAAATATTTTTTTCATTATTTTACTTAGTTGGGCATTATTTAAAAAAAAAATTCATTGTTTATAGTTTGTTTACATTTTTTATTTAAAGTGCATCAACATCTAAATTCCGCGTTACTAGTTTAAATTCGCCCCCTCCTACTCTATAAAATCTAATTCCGCTTTACAATCATAAAACATTACTTACGCAAAAAAAAAAATACAAAACTCTTATATACTAGTTTTCATTATCTTAATTTTACTATTTTTACAAAAATGCTCAATAACCTTAAAATATCACTCACTCACTGTGTAACCTCCCTCACTCCGTTAGCATGTGTAGTGTACTCGTATGTTAGAACGTAGTTGGAGTAGTTCCCTGCACCAAATTGATGGACGATCAACACGGATTATGGTTGTAAAGCAGGTTGCGATGGTTAAAAATCAAACCCAACACATTTATGTTTTTTGTCAAAGTCGAGTCAGTTTTTTTTCCCTTTTCTTCTTCTAACATTTAAGATCATTTCCTAAACATGTGATAACAGGAATTTGCTAAACAAGTAAGGCAGGAATGTGCCGTTTTGAAAAATATGTTCCAGAAAATGGAGAACTTGTATACAGACCTTGCAGATTATTATGCTTTTGATAAACAGAAGTATACATTGGAAGAATTTTTTACTGATCTTAAAACTTTTATGGAAAACTTTTATGTAAGTTATTTAGTTATCTATTCTTTAAAAAGTAAAAATTAATCATTCTCTCTATTTAATAATTAAGTAATTATTACAATGAATTACAGTGGCGAAAAAAAGTATTTACGCTCCAATTTTTTCTTTAAATTTTTGAATGTAAGTGATAAAAAAGTTCGGTTAACTTTACAAATTAAAAGTATGTTAATCCCTTATAAAATCTCTGTGTAAATATAATCATAGCTAATCCCTTCCCTACTAGTTAGTTATTATTATTATTTTCTTTCCCTCAATATTCTAAACTGCGATTGCATGCTTGAAACTCTTTATAACTGTAATAAATTGATAATGCCAAAAGAAGAGGAATTAAGTGTCGGCACCCCCGAAAAAGTTATTTTACTACGGAATCAGTAAAAATCATATCATAAAATTGCTGATGTTAGAATGAAGAGAAAAATAAAACATGAAGCTCTTAAGAATCCAACGGTAAGCGCGCAGGTTCTGGCTGATTTGTATCTTGATATATATATATTCACACAATAACAGTATTAATAATAAAGTAACCTATTAAAATAACCATTGCAGGAAGAAACCTTACTTATAGAAATTTTTTTTAGCATAAATAAGCTTTTTTAAACCAGTGAGAGAAGTGCATTAGCTAGGCCTAGCTTTAAATAGATTCAATATTATGTTACTAGTATCATTTTCGTAGTTATAATCTGCCACTATGAGGTTTGTTTAATTTTCCTTAAAAAAAGGTTTTAGGCTATTTCTTATATTAATGCAGTTTCCCGAGAACATAATTTGAGCTCTAAATATCCTCCTGCTAAATATCAATAATGGCTTACATCATGGACTATGTATACTTTTGGCATGAAATAGTGGAATTTTCATTACTGGTTTAAGATAATATCTTAATGTTTCGTTTGTATATTTAGTGTTAAACATTGTTTTATATAAATTCCAACTATGTTGCAGCAAGCGCACAAGGAGAATGTTGTGGCCAGGGAGGCTGCGGAGAAAGCCAGACGAGCGAAAGAGGCCCGGGAGAAAGCCGAAGCAGAACGTGCAGAGAGGGCGGCAAGAAAGAGGGCTCTGGTGGACATGACCGGCAATCAGACTCAAGAAGGTGTCATGGATAGTTTACTAGAAGCATTACAAACTGGTTCAGCGTTTTCTAGGGATCAACGTCGTAAGAGGGGCGTACCACGCCCTACAGGAGGTGAGGAAAATATGATCTTTTTTAATATAAAATTTCAATTAACAACTTGTTACTGTAATTCCTGATGTTATAATTTTTTATATTATTCGTTTCAGCGGAAAGAAGAGCTCAGCTTAATCGGAGTCGATCGAGAACGGGTCTCGTAACCAGGGAGTTAGCAAGGTACGTGCCTATTGTAATGTAAATAGAAATAAGTTTGAAATAAGACTCGCCATTCTGAAAATGTGAGAGTAATTATTTCGTCGCTGTTAATAAATAAAAAGTTATTAGCATTTTGATTTTATTCGTTTGTTGTGATTTATTATTATTATTTTTATTATTATTGCAGCGAGTTGATTGGTGTCACCTAAACCTAAAAGGACGGTTTCAATAATTTACATCTCCAGCTCCATTCGACTTCAACTCAATCGTACCTAAAAATAAAAAAAATTAAGAAAAAAAAGAAGTTCTAATTATATTTATCTATTGTTGTCTATTGTGTAAATTTGGTATTATTTATTGTGAATATAATTTATATATTATGTACATAGATATATGATGGTATTTTTATAAATTCTAATGAAGTTACATTAACAAAATCAATATTTTTTATATATATTATATCATAGAAATGTCTATTACGAAATTTTCATAAATTTGTATAAAATAATTTCAAGATTCCCGTAAAGTCTAGAAAAAATGTGATATTTTTTAGTGATGTATAAATTCATTATGTTTCATTCTTCATTATCGTGTAAATATACATTTTAAGTTGCTTAAATAACATTATATATGTAATATAAATAGATATATGTATTTATATATATATATATAATTTATTATGTAAATTTTCTTCGGTGATCTACTTACTCAGAAGAAAAAATAATATGTTGGTTCAATAACTACCATTTTGCCAGTTTATTACTGTTTTAAATTATCCGATTCTTAGTTTTTATAACAACAAAAACGGTGTCATATGTTGTTTCGTCATAGCCCGGTCACCTCCGATTGAATGATTTCTGAATAGCTCTTTAAGAACCATACTCTGCTGCATTTTGTAAAGACCAAGTTTTGCACAACCTTGAGTGACCTATTTACAGACCAATGTGGAATAGTATGCTACATTAGTTTAAATACCATGTAACCAGGAGTATTTAGTATGGTTGAGTGGACTTCGGTAGTTAGTCACTAAGTGGCTAAATTCGAGTATTAGGAAAACTCTGTTTCATAATTTCTAATTGTAAAAATACTTAAGCGGATTTTAGGAACTGGAAGGTTGCTGCAATGGATAGGGAGGACTGGCAGAAGCGGATTGAGGAGGCCAAGGCTCAGTAATGGGCTGTAGCGCCAGTAGTAGTAGTAGTAGTGGATTTTAGCGATCTACCAGGATAAATTGGTTTTCTATTTTTAAACTGGATTATATCTCTGCGCTTTTTAGGGATACTAGGATGTATCTCAATCTTCTTTTTTTTTTTGTAACCTGTATAATTGTGAGTTTGATTAGGTAAAGTTTGCTTTTGAGTTCGTGAAAACCAAGTGGTTGGACATAACTAATTGTAGAGACGCCATGTACATATACATTTCAGTTGTATTGGGCTGATATTAACGCAAAGAGACCTAGAGTCCCAAATTACTTTGAGCAATGTCTAAATTACAGACCAACTACACTTTGTTATTAATGAAAATGTTTTACTTTTCCTATCGATTCCATTCCGTACCTCTCGGGTAGATCGCTAAAATGCTAAAACATGACTATAGTTTCCTTCCACCAATCTTTTCCCTAGCTTTGCTGTATTGTAGTCCTTCTATTGTTAATCTCAAAGTTCTTGAATGTGAAGAGTGTGTTTAATATGTTTCAAAAAAACATATTTGCAATGTATGTTTTGGACATATTTTTATTTCTTTTATCAGCTTTTATGTACTAATTGTTATGTATTGTTAATTCAAAGCACATTGGTGAAAGCATTTATCACAGGAATTGGATGTCAGTCTTGCATTTTTTTTTTTTTTTTTACATATTTTGAGGAAGTAGGTGTTGTGAAAGTTAACATTTAAAAATTGAGACTGTGGCATGTTGCTTCAGTTTCCCATCGGAGAAATCAGTTTCTGAACGAGATTGAGTCCTAGGTTTTGTGAAATCATCTTTTCTTCTTGTATTTTACGGAATTCATATGAAGAACTATTGTTTCGATGTATTTACTGGCACAACTGGGTTTCCAGATGATACCTGCTACCTTGTACCTTAAAGAATGAATACAAGTTATCTTTATTATTCCTATTTTGTAATTTTTGTGTTTGCATATTCGTGTAAAATTACATTTGGGGGAATTATTTTAGGAATAGGATAATCCTAATATCTAAAAACGATAAAGTAAAAGCAAACAAAATATAAGTATAAAGAAAAAATTCAAGGTTCTTTACGTTTATATAAACTTTTTCGAATGGTTTTTCATTATCAGTAAGGAGTCTATCCCTTTAGGCTGTTATTTTATTTCAGTATTGAACTAAAGTTACATTTTGAGAAAATCAAATTATTTAATAAAAGAAATTCCTGTCTCCTTAGGTAACCTTGAGGCATTAATCAAAACCATAACTATGGTAGATAGAATTTTAAAACAGAAAACAAGCGATTCAAGGTTGTAATGTCTTAGATAGAGGCATTCTAAAAACGTTCCTGAACAATTGTAACATAGGTTAACATTGTACCCTTTTTAATAAACAACCAACTGGTAGTTTTCAAATATTCTTTAAAAGATACATATTCAAAATATATATATTTATTGATGTTGTTTCTTCACAAGTACCTAATAAATGCATCTACATTGCCCAATTTCAAAACATACAAGTGCAATATTAAAGGGCTTCCATAATTATTCTTAAATTAGCTTACTGGTATGAGGGAACTGAACTAAAAAAAAAGAAGGTTTTTCAGAGAAATAGCTTCAATCAAATTATGTCAACTTGTGAAAAAACCCGCTGGATCAGATCATAACTCATCATATTTACAAGTGAATGTTTTAGAAGGCAAAAAATGTACACAAAAAATCACGTTAGCTCGTATGTAGTCTTCCATAAAATAAAAATATATTTTTTGCCTCCCTGGAAGTGTGATTATATCCTCTAGTTATTTATTGATACTTTTCAGAGAAAAAGAATTATCATGAGGTAAATCAGTTACAGTTGTTTCAGCTACTTTTAATTGTTCAGTTCAAACAAAATAAACATTATTTTGCAGAATTTTGTTTCTTGCTTTGCTCCCTTTTTATTTTTGTAGGCATTCCTTAAAACTCTTACTACTTTTCTGTAATGATTACCTACTGATTCCTTTAAACAAAAATTAAGAAACTATAAACAAAAAAAAAACGTACGGAGCACAAGAGCTAGTGTATGTACCTGAAACAAATAATTTTGATGCAAATAACTCTTAGAAGAAACAGGAATTCCATCAGAAAAGATATTTTTAAAATATAATAGGCTGTAATTCCATAAATGCAATGTCTATATTAAATATAAAGAAAAAAATACTGGCTGCGGGCAATTGCAACATCTCATCATACATTAACAGACAAATAACTAACTCTCAAATATAATGAAACTTGTAAATGAAAAAAAAAAATTATAAATTAACAACTCTATTATTTTCGTAATTCTAGCCTTTAATTTCAATTTTTCCTTATCACTTAATTCAAGTATAATAATTTTGTTATATATAGTGTGTTGCAGATGGAATACAATTTAGAAGAGGGATCTTTTAGTGATATAAAATTTACATATTTCACAGAGAGTAGAGATTTCAACTTCACTTACGTTACTAACTTACTAGTTGAAATCTCTACACCACACTGGTTAATCTATCTCAGATAATGGATAAATGTCGAAAACCGGTGAGGGTACAATCAATAAACATGCGTATACTACGGTGAATTAAATAAATTTTTATTCTAGTATTGGATTTCTCCCTCCTCGAACAGATGATCAAGAGAGGAAGTGAGAATCAGTAAACATAAGCTTCTTGGCTCTCACCAATATTAAAGAGTAAAATATGACTTTTATTTGTACAAAGTAATGTCTTTTAAAGTGCTATTCCTGTTCTTGGACTTGAAGGGTGTGTGAACAGTAAGCTCGCGATATGTTTATTAATTTATAGGTTTAATAAAATCAGATTTGTTCTCATAACAAGAAATGGGTTCTCCATATATTTTTGTAAAGTGAAAATGTTAAATAACTTTAATTAGCATAAAGTAATTACAGAAGATTGAAGTCCTACTGTTGATTGATGGATACAATGTATTAGCTTTGTTGACAACCTTTTACTCCAAATCTTCAACTTTGATATTTATTTTGGTATTTGCAATATTTAAATCAAAGAATAAATCAGAAATTCTATACATTCTGTACTTACTTTAAAATTAGAAATGGAAAAAAGTAGACTTATTAGACGCCAATGCTATCTAACGGCATTAGCATAAACTAGAAACATGTAACTACATAGAAACTAGTTTTAGTGATCACCGCTAGGTAGCATGAGCATGTACTTTGACACTTAAAATAAACATTAAATAACCTCCAAACCAAACAACTGTCTGGTAAGGCGATGGGGTAAAAAGAATATTCTCTGCATCAAGTAGCCACAGTAATAATTTGATTTATTTTTTAAATGTACTTCACCCATATTGATAAACATTTTATATCGTCAGTATTTTAAAAAGAAGTTTACCTCTACGAAAATTCCATTTTTAAAATTCACTGTTTACCTCGTAAGTTGATGTTTTTTATTTAAGATTGATAGTTTTAAGTAATGCTGCTGTAACTAAGTTAATGAGAACTTTTTTATACCTTTTTTTGGGGGGCTTCAGGGCGAGCAGATTAGCCATATTTTTTTATACCTTAGAAAAGTGATTCTATTAACTATTTGAATTAAGTGATAACTTCCTAAGAAATTAAAAAACTTCGCATTAAGGATTTTTTGTGTATACTTTTACTTTTAATTATGAGTTGATGTGATTAGAAGTGTTTATAAAATTCATGTTTCCAAGACAGTTCATAGCAGATGCATTTTAAGTGTAAGCATGTAATTTAAAAAGTTGATTTTAGCCTTCATTTTTTTTTGTTTCATAAAAAATGACCCTTGTATCAAAGTAGGTAGATTTAGTTCGTAACATGTTAATAATTTTTGGCCGTCTTTATTACTATAAAAGTAAATTGCTAATTACGATTATGTATTTGGGAATTATGAACTTCCATGTAAATATTTAGATTTCTTTCATCTAAAGGGGAGAGTAATCTCCATGAATAAGCTTAGAAATAGCTGCAAGAGTGGAAGGAAAAAAAGTCTCTTAATTTCACTGTAAGACTGCTGTTACTGCATTTGATAACTATTAATATTATCTAATATTAAAGGCAATCCTAGATTGTATATGTTGGGTCGATCTTTATTGAAAATCAAGAAGTAAATACCATTGGAAAAGATAAACAATTAAAAATAGTTGCAAAAATGGCCACAAGGTAGAAGCACTTACTGGACTTGTCAATTATATAAACACATTTTAGTTTACATATTTGCCACCAGGTAGCACTAAAACTACATGTATACAAACTACATGAAATAAGAAATAGGTAAGATAACATATGTACATATGTCTGTTTAGTATAAAAATCACTATCATAAACATACATTTAAGTCCTTCTATAAGAATTATAAAAAAAATATTCCAAACATCAAATATGAAATAGATATCATGACATAATATTTATGACTGTCATGTATCGTTCCAATTTTAGTATATGTACCGCCGAAGCGAGTACATGTATGACTGTCATGTCAAATATAAGAATCATTCTAAAATATGACGCCCAACCCGCCCTCCCAGCAAAATACCGCTACTTATATAGTCTGGCAGTACTATTGCACACTCGACAAGCAAGAAACATTTTATGCATTTTCCTCAGCATAAAACAATTTATTTTAGTTTACTTTCGGTATCAATAAATAAAACATTTATAATGCCGTCTAACTATATAATATTTTCTAATTAAAAAAAGGATGAGCTACATAATAATTAATAAAAACAATGAAGTTAATAACGAATGGACTACAGTTTGTATTGTCACACCTAGGTAGCAGAACAATCACTATTTTAACGATTAGTTTTCTCTTTCTAGACTGGAGGCCTGTTTTAACTGTTTTTTTTTCATGTTTTCTTTTTTGTATTTTTTTCATTATTTTAAATTTCTTATTATTTAAGAGATTAAGAGGAAAAATAAATACAATATTATTACCTATTTTTTTATTATTTAAAAATAATTTGTACACTTTTTTACAATAAGTTTAATAAAATCTTTACAGAGACGAGATTTTTTTGTTTTTATTAATTTTGCCATCGTAACTTTAAATTCGGTTTTCCCTGTTTGTGTAATGTATTTTTGCCTTAGTTATTAATGCACTGAAGCTGAAATGAAATATTTTTTTAAAAAAATTAGACAACAATTGCTTATTTTTCCAAATGCTTTGTAATAGTAATTATAAATTCAAGCGTGAAGTTGATTGTACAAGAGGTGTATCTGAATCTGAAGTTTCGATTGCAAAATAAAAGTAAAATGAGAAATTTTCGTCTAGTTAACCGGAAAGATAGAGATTTTAAATTATAGTAAATTACAAAATAAGCCAGTGGTGTTTGATATGTATACAGAGCGTTGTATGAATTTTGCGTAACAAGTGTCATATGAATTTTTAAAAAAGGAAAGGATTCTCGCCTAAATTCACTGGAAAGATTAAGATTTCAGTTCCAGTGAATTAATAAATATGCCAGAGATGGAATGTACACACAGGGTATCCCAAAATTTGAAGTTACGTCTGAAAAATAGATGGATAAATAAGAAATTCTCTTCTAGTTCTAAAAAATAGAATGAGAAAGGTAGCAAAATAATGAAGAAAAACATTTTTCCATAATGTCTGCAATCGCAACATCCTTAGTTATCAATAGTATAAAGCAGAAACCTTAATCATTCCAGTCAAACTAGGCCAGAATTACTTATTTTACCATTAATTTTACAATTGTAACTTCGAATTTGGGTTACCCTATATTAACATTCCAATATTTATTTCGCAGTGAAAATGCAACAGTCTGTGTTTTAAACTTAAATTCTCGCGCCTACCTCGTATAAAATATATTTTCAACTATTCAGTTTTAAAAGAATTATTACTCGCACAGAATTAAAAAATATATATATTCTTAACTACATTTACTACATTTCAATTATTTTAATTCATAATTTTTACAAATGTTTGACAATTCGTTAATATTTTGGATAACACCACGTAACCTCCCTTAGTCTGCTCAGTTGGTAAGTTGAGCGCCACGGAGGGAGCAGTAACGTCGAAATCTCTACCCTACTCTGGTTATTCTACCTCTGAGATGGTTGAAAGACCGAAACCGATAAGGGATATAAACATACTACTGACAAAATTACATATATTATTATACGTGAACTGATCCTCATCAGATTAGTAAATTCTTAAGCCTCTAGGAACACCTGTAAAAAGTAAAGTTCGAGAAGTGTTAGTTCTATATCGAAGTGAGTAACGAAAACCATAAGTCAGGAATCTAAGACGAGGAAGGTGAGTACGATAAGCTTAATTCGCTTGTATAACGAGTTACACCTGTACATGAAATTGACTACTTATATTACATTAACAGTATAATTGAGTCATTAAATCAAATTATATAGATTTAATAAAAATAAACCTTATTTAATGATATTAAGTAACCATACGTACATACATATGTACGTATTACATACAATTGTTTACGTTATTTGGGAGAATCGTTTCATATTTTTGTTATTGTTGTGTTTCCTATATTATAGCTAGTGGAAAAAAATAAAGTGGATATATCATAAAGTTTAGAACTTGAAAAAAAAAGTTGTTAAATATAACTTTAGTACTTGATGGTGATTTCGGCAATTCAGATGAAAAATCAAATGGCTTCGTTGATAGAACTGATAAGGGTTACTAGTTCTGTATTTCGTTGCTAATAGTTTTTGTCTGTATTATAACAGGAATGAAGAGGGTAGTAGTGCCTACAAGCAGGAGTAGAATGAGAAGTACTTTCTGGAGCTAGTGTTGTGGAATAAGACCTTTCCTTTTGTACCGGCTTCATAAGGTATTTATCTTATCTTTTCATTGGCCCTTTAATTTTTCACTTTTTATTTAATATCCACCAATGTCGCAGGGTGGTTGGTAAGAGATGGGGAATTTCCCCTAAGCTCATGTATTGGATGTATACGGCCGTAGTGCGTCCCATTTTAGCCTATGGCTGTATTGTTTGGTTGAATGCTACTCGTCAGAAGACGCTTTGTAATGGTTTGCAGCGCGTCCAGCGGCTAGCATGTCTATTGATTACCGGAGCATTGCAGAGTACTCCTACTGCCGCTTTGGAATTTATGTTACGGCTTCCTCCCTTGGATATTTTTCTTAGAGGGGAGGCTTTGATGGCCGCTCGTAGACTTGAGAGTGTCGGCACGTGGGCATCTATGAACCTTCTCGGTCGGAAAGGCAGGCTTATTAGTCATGCTGATCTGATTCGAGAGGATAAAAAGCATATTGCAGTGCTCTCCATGCCGGGGGACTTCATCCCTGCGACTCTGGACTTCAGTAGGAATTATGGGGTTCAGATACTTGCGAGGGAGGAGGCTTGTGCTTCGGCTGTCGAGTTATCAACAAACGCCATTTCTCTTTTTACGGATGGTTCGTTGATGGATAGGGCAGGTGCTGGTCTCTGCATCTGGGGACCCCAGTTTGGGTTCCAATGGGAACGCACCTGCCTTGATCTTGGTAATTATGCATCTGTTTTTCAGGCGGAGTTGGCTGCCATTGAGATGGCGGCTACTTTACTCCGCTGGAAGGGATTTGCCGACACTGATGTTAGGTTCTTCACGGATAGCCAGGCTGCAATTAAAGCTCTGGCCTCTCCTAGTAGGAACCAAATTTCGGTCAATTCTTGTCATGCTGCTCTCAATTTGTTAGGAGCTTTGAATACTGTTTCGGTTGCTTGGTCTCCTGGTCATTCTGGGATTCCGGGTAACGAACTTGCTGATGAAACAGCAAAGGAAGGAGCTGCGTTGATAACAATGACTCCTCAGCCCATTACCCCTGTATCCTATCGACGTTGTAGAACAGAGGTGGAACAGTGGATTTTGAAAGAACATCGGAAACGGTGGAGATCCCGAACTGACTGCCGCCAGGCTAAGGAAATCCTTGGCCTGTCAAGAACGGATATGGTTGGTTTTAGCAGGTCCCGGATCCGCCAGTTGGTTCAGGTGTTGAGTGGACATGCAAATTTAGCATATCATCTTTTTAAATGTGGCCTAATCCAGTCGCCAAATTGTGCTGGCTGTGGTGAGTCCGATGAAACTGTGAGGCACTTTGTTGAGGTGTGCCCAGTTTATTCTAAAACTAGATTCCTCGTCTTCGGAAGGTCAAATGTCTCCCTACCGGAGATTGTAGCATCGGGTAATCTTAATGAACTTTCTAGGTTTATTCAGTGCACTGGGCGATTGAGTCGTCAAGCTCCCTAGTGTCCTGTTGCTACTTTGTTAGGTTATTATATTAGCATCTGGTAATTTTTAGCCGGATTTGTTTTTAAACCCCGGTATCTCTCATGAGATGAGGGGTGGGCGGGGAACAATGGGCATCAGGGTTGCCTGCGTTCCTTCCCCTTTTTTGGTGGAGCCGCCGGTTTTGTACAATCTAATCTAATATCCACCAAGCACTCATTACAATTCAATTACTATTTCTTACACATAATAATTACAAGGTATTACGATCAAATAGAATGTTATGCAGTTTTCAACGGACATATTTGTTTTCGATAAATGTTTTTAGGAATCGTCAAGTTTCGTGTGTGATGAAAATCAATGATGGAAAATTAAAGTTTATTTAGTTTAGTGGCTCCTTTTGGCGAAAATCTGTCAATCTAACAACAAATGTACTGAATCTGATTTTTCGCATTTTCTCTTGAACAGCATTTACGATTTCCTATAAACAACGTACTTTCTTTATATTATTATGATCTAGAGCATGTATTGAAATATTTCTCTTAAAAAATTGATACAAACCAAAAACTGTCTGTAATAAATAAAAGACTGCTAAAGCAGCTGGTATGGAGCTAAAAGATAGGTTGAGACGCTTTGATCTAGAAAGGATTGCTAAGTCTTCCTGTGGTAATGGTAAGACAAAATTAACAATAAAACTTAAATTTTCAGTATCGAGCTGAGTGAAGTTTTTAGTAAGTAGTAAGTGATATTCTCATCCGATAAAAGTTTGACAGCAGTGCATTTAAGTACGAAGTCACCTTTATGCCAATCTATTATCACCTTCAATGGATTTTCATATTAGCATAAAGTAATTGCAGAAGATTGAAGTCTTACTGTTGATTGATGGATAGAATGGATTAGCATGGCTGAGAAACGTTAGATTTGTTGACAACCTTTTACACCACATCTTCAACTTCTTATCAAACCGTTAGTTTTATTGATTTACTTATGGATAATAATTTTAGTTACGTTACTTGCGAATAGTGAAATCTCAATACATCTTATGGAGATTTATTAAGAATTTTCCTCGCTTGTTGTACCAATATTATTGTCCCATAATCATTAAAATAGTTTCATGAGATTGGTTGGTTCTACTATACATAGCTTGTGAAGAGAGTGGAATTTATAAATATGTTATTTTGGTATTTGCTCTAATTAAATCAAAGAATACAATACAGGAAATGTAGGATGTGATCTTATTTAGCTAAAAGCTAAACTTATAGTTGCTTTCAGAATAAAAGTTCAATCTTTTCTTTAAAATATAAAACGGTACAGCAATTTTTTCTATTTGTCATCTTAAATTGGAGGGAGAAGTCTTAAATTTCATTTTTCATATTTCAAACTAATAAAGAAGGTTCTTTGACTTATGGGAAATAGTAGAACGGTACTTTAGCCGTTTCTCAACCGCAGTTTGAGCAGAAACCAAGGTGTGTAAAATATTTGCTCAATTTCTAACCCAGTTCCATGATATCTATAGTTAGAGGTCCAACTTTTTTCAAACAGCTCAGTTGAGAAAGTTTGATTCCATTTCTCATCATTCGATTTTAGAGCTTTGTATTCATCGCTTTCTAAACATAACAAATAATTTACGAGTACATTAAGATCTATTTCTATAATATCGAAGTTAATTATCACTAGTAATGTAATCCGATAGCTTCCGATAGATATAAGAAAATAATTTTAGGACGTTAATAAGTTCAGTTCCCTGTAGAAGTAAAATACAATATTCAGGGTCAAAACTTGCTGTAATACGGTTAGGGAAGAATTTTTTTTGGGGGGGGTGGACAGAATCCTGAGCTCTACCTCCTCGTGGTGACCCCCGGCTAACAGAGCCAGTACCAAAATAACCTTAAATTTTAGTTTTTGCAGCCCTTGAATCTGGAAACAGACCAATGGGTTCGTAATGCACTCAGGAGTTGATACCTATAACTATTTAAGATCCCCTCCATCAGTAGTGGTTTAGCTGCGTCTAGGCAGAATTTTAAAATCATCCCCAAACATTTGTGTAACATCTGTTACACCGTTCTTGTCTCGATAGCAGTTTATTGTGTGTGCTAAATGCAATGAAAGTAATCAATTAGACGCAAGAGTTAGTTATACTTGAAAGATTTTATCAGTGAAAACTAGTGTACACCGTACTTGAGTTCCCTTGTCCAATCTGTTGTTATTTGTTACATTTTCCAATCTCCAATTTAAAAAAAAACAAAACCTTTTTTGTGCACTTTCCGACACAAAGTAGTAGAGTTTTGATAGTTTTTGATTAGGGTCTTGTTACACAAGCCGAAAACTTGTATTTTGAGAAGCTATTTTCTGTTATAGACTTGATCAGGGAAAAACTAGGGTGATATTAAAACTGCCCGGTAGGACAGTTGTATTAGGGTTGATCGTCAAAAAATGTACGAAAAAGCGTAACGTTGAAAAACACCCAACTTTGACATTTTTTTTCTTATTTTCTTAGACAAACAGGGAGTTTTATATATATTTTTATATTCAGTTAAATTATATAAAAATTAAAACAAATAACAAAAAAACGCACTGCTACTTCTCAAGAAGAAAGCTACCAAACTGGACCGCTCTAACAAAAGAATCGCGTCCTGTGTGACGTCCCCATAACGCAGACCGCTTTCTGTGCCCAAGGCCTAAGTTCTTAAAAAGATTTGAATTGTATTATTTATCTGAAGTTTTTATATTGTTTTCAAATAGCCAACATCGAGCTATTGACCAAATAATCTAATATTAATTTACTGGCGGTGTACTTTTTCTTTGCGTATCATTTATACAGATCCAGTTTGAGGCATGTTCGTGGTTTTGTAAATAGCGTCAGAAAATTGGAACATTTTCAAAAATGTCAGGAACTTACTGTCGTATTTTCTTAAGTTCGCTGAAAGCGTCTAAGTGTAGAACTTTATACAGGTGGATGTATTATTTTAAAGAGGTATTGAACCGCGGCGAGATGCAAACGGATCTGAGTCAGGAGGAAATCCCCTTAGAAGAAGTTGTGGAGCCCCCTAAGAGGGAAGAATTTAATGACGTATTAGCCGGGATGAGGGAAAATAAAGCTCCAAGAGAAGATAATATAGCAGTAGAAATGCTAAAGAATGGTGGCGAAAGATTACAAGAAGAGTTATACGATTTGATCCTGTCAGTATGGCTCCGAGAAAAAATGCCCAAGGAGTGGGATTCCGCTCTGATTTACGCCATCTTCAAGAAAGGGAATCGACTGAGCTGCGGAAACTACCGAGGCATCTCGCTTTTGAGCTTTTATAAAATCTTAGCCAGTCTTATCACAGAAAAAATACATGTGTTCGCCGAAAGAGTACTAGGTGACTATCAGTGTGGGTTCAGAAAAAGAAGGTCAACTACGGACCACATCTTCACAATGAGGGCGGTCCTAGAAAAGTTCTATGAAAATAATCTGGACCTACATCAGTTATATATGGACTTTGAAATGGCATACGACACTGTCTCACGGATAGGACTCATGAAGTGCTTGAAAAACTTGTGAATTCCTTTCAAGATAATTAGGCTTCTCAGAATGACATTAAGTTACCCATATGCGAAGGTAGCCGTTCAAGGAAAGGTTACAAAGGGATTCTCTATTAGTCAAGGCCTGAGACAAGGTGATCCGGTCTCACCAGTCCTCTTCAACCTGGTACTGGAATCAGCTATAAGAAACATAGAGGTGAATGCTGGGGGAAACATCTACAACAGGACTATCCAATATCTGGCATATGCTGATGATGTAGCAATAATCGCAAGATCAGCTGCGCATTTGAAAAAGGCATACACGGAGCTGTAATATGGGGCTGCTACATATGGGCTTAAGGTGAACGAGGGTAAGACAAAATATGTGGTGACAACTAGGAGAGCAAGAAGATTTGGCAGCCTACAAGTTGTACAGCACGTTTTTAATGGCGTAAATAACTTTAAGTATTTGGATGTCACCCTTACTTCAAAAAACGAGGTAAAGGAGGACATAACCAGGCGCCTATGGACATTAAGCCCGATCCTCTGAAAAAGGGACATCTCGAGAAATGCCAAACTCACCATTTACAAGACCCTTATCAAACCAGTCCTATTATATGGCTCAGAAACATGGACGCTAACCTCAGCGGATGGAAGTACTCTGAACTGCTGGGATTTGGTATTGAGAAGGATTTATGGTCCGGTGGTGGAGAATGGTACTTATAGAAGTAGGAAAAATGCTGAGCTGAGGGAGCTTTTAAGGAGGCGAACATTGTAAAGAGCATTAAGCTGAGAAGGGCACCTCCACAGAATGGACCAAGGTAGAGCTCCTCGCATCGCCTATGAAGGGCATCCCGGAGGCAGAAGGCCTAGAGGGAGGACAAGACTAAGATGGTTGAACAAGGTGGAGGAGGACCTCTCCAAGTTAGATGCGGGAGGATGGAGAAGGAAAGCGAGTGATAGAACGGCTTGGAGTGAATTGTTGAAGGAGGCCAAGGCCCTACAAGGGCTGTAGAGCCATGGAGTAAGTAGAACTCTATGAAATCTTACTGGTTCAATAAGAAAGCGAAAAGTAGTTTCTTTTGTTAAAGCCAAGCGTAGACCTTCATCTTTTCATGTCAAAATATAATCTGGACATCCGCAGCAACATTAGATCGGATTTACTTATTTATTAATTTAGGCGATTACGATTGAACTAATTTTTCTGCTAACATCTATTACTTAACTTGACTGACTCTGAAATACCATCTCACTATTTTGGGTTCAGGTCAAAGTATTTATCAATAAGTTGAACGAATAACTGAACATATCGTGCATAAAGTAGAAAACAGTTAGTACACAGCAGCAATATTTCTTGATTTAGCTGATATATTTGACAATTTTGACATATTAGACTGCTATACAAAATTAAGTAGACCTATATGCTGTTAATTACATTATTCAAATCATACGATCTTTTTTAGAAGACCTAACCTTTGTAGGTAAGATTAATAAAATTTTAATTTTTTAATTACATTTTATTATGGTAGATTACCATATGTATGAAAATAAATAAAAAAACAGCTGGAATCAGCTGCTTAGATAACCTTCACTTACCAGCTGATCAGCCTGGCCAGTTACCGTCGGCCATCTTTAACACGTTCGTGGTGTCTCTTTATTAACGTGATTTTTTAAGTGAATATTAGTGCGTGGCAAAGTGAAGTTCGATTTTATAAATTGAATTTAAGTTATACTTAGTGCGTGATATACAGTTTTAGTGTAAATAGTATTGTGAATTATTTTAAAAAGTGTCAAGTGCTGTTGGATGGTGATCTATTGAGATGCTGATGAACTTGGATATTCTTTAAACAAGGTAAGACTTTATTATCAATTATTTAATGATATTTTATTATCCTTGCATGAAAACAGCATGCTATTATTTAATAATTACTTACAAATAAATATTATTGCTTTGATTTAACTATGTTCAGTGTTAGCTAATTCTTTAATTTTGAACACTACAAAAAGTATTTAAATTGATCTCTAATCCTTTTCGAGAATTATTTGATCTTTTTTTTAATCGACTATGAGTTCAAAATTAGTATTCTTGGTTTACACTGGGTCAAAGTAGTCTGTAAGTGTCAATGAATACTTTCTTATTATAGAAAACAACTTTTATTGCAATTACCATCAACAATAATCATAATACAATACTGCTATTAAAACATATGTTACCCTAACTAAAACATTGATAACTCAACTTCGATCCCTTACATCTCCCTCTTTTAATTCGCTACTTTAAAGTTAAGAACAATCGTAGTCTTTATATTTTTCTGGCCTTTTAACCTTTCTTATGAATCGTCTATTCCGCCATAGTTCTCCTCCCTTATTCATCTTTACATCGTAAGATTTCTTCCTATCACCATGGTTTCCTTTTACTTTGCCTGGCTCCCATCTTCCTTCCCTCTGTACCATCACCTCTTCACCCTCCTGTAACATTGGTAACTCCTTCTTCCCTCTGTTATAGTAAACCTTCTGCATCTCATGCCTCTTCTTAAGAGCTTCTCTGATTCCTTCAAAGTTCCTATTTATAGGATTGTAGGGCAAAAGCCCCCTAACCTTACGTCCAAATAGTATCTCTGCCGGTGACGGTAATTCCTCACTAATTGGTGTGTTTCTATATTCTAATAGACATAGTTCCATCTCTTTTTTGTCTTCGCTCGCCCTCTTCATCATTTTCTTTATTGTTTGAATGTGCCTTTCTACCATTCCGTTTGACTGAGCATTGGTCGGGCTAGAGCATCGGTGTTCAAAGCTCCATTCCTCTGTAAATCTTATAAATTCTCTTGAATCAAATTGTTTTCCACCATCTGACCTTACAATTTTTGGGATACCGAAACGTGCAAACACAGTTTTCAATAAGTTGACTACTCCTTGACTGCTTAATGAATTCAATACGCTTACTTCCACGAATTTTGAAAAGTAATCCACTATTAATAAATATGATTTTTCGTTGAACGCAAATAAATCAACACCAATAAGCTCCCATGGTCCCTGAGGTATCTCCAGACTTTGTAACGGTTCTCTAATATGTGCCTTTTGGTACTTCATGCAGACTGTACATTGCCGTACGAAATTTTCAATATCATTATTTATGTGCAACCAAAACACACACTCTCGTGCCCTGTATTTACATTTTTCTATTCCCGAATGGCTGTAATGTATTTTTTGTAACGTATCCTTCTTGAGGCTTTCCGGAATTATGATCTTATTATTTTTTAGCAAAATTCCATTTACTTCTGTTATGTCCTCTTTTAGATCCCAGTATGGCTGCATTTTATCATTGAGCTCCGTTTTTTCTTCTGGCCAGTTTCCTATGAGCCTTTTTAATTCCATCAAACATGGATCTTTGCTTGTCTCCTCTCTTATTTGGTGCCACCTTTTGTCTGATATTGGTATGAAGTTATTAATTAGATTCACTTGAGCCACCAAACTGTTCTCTATCCATTTATCAAAGACGTTGTCTTCTTTCGCTCTCGTTCTACTCAAGGCATCTGCTAGTAGAAGGTCTCTTCCTGGTGTATATATCACTTGTATATCATACTGCTGTAAGGCTATTCTCATCCTTTGCAATCTCAACGGGCACTTTATCAATGGTTTCCTAAAGATTGTTTCTAGAGGTTTGTGGTCTGTTTCAACCACTACTTCTGATTTTCCGTATATGTATTGGTGAAATCTGTGGCAGGCAAAGACGATGGCAAGCATCTCTTTCTCTATCTGGGCATAATTTTGTTGCTTTTCCGTCATTGATTTGTTTTATTACTTTTATCTTGGTAGAAACTTCTTCTTTTTCAAATGAAATTATACTATTCGCTAGAGAGAAACCAGGGTTTTTTATTTTATATAAAATCTTTTTCTTGTCAATAGGAATATCATAATGAAACGTTAAACAAAACAACACCACACACAAATGCATAAAAAGTCTGTGAACACCATGAACATAATAAATTACCTATTCCTTCACATTGTACATGTATTATAAATTTTAAAAACTTGTAGGACCTTCTTTGTTTCTAATCACTTCCAACAAGCGAGCTTTCATCGATCCTACTAATTCTGTAGTCGTCAACTTTGGTATTTTTTCCCAGTCTTCTAAAATAGCATTTTTTAATTGTTAGCAGTTTCTTAGTCCTCTTTTATTTATTTGGCGACTGTTTAAATGTTCGATTGAGTTTGGGGGGTGTTTATTTTGGCATTGGCTTTCGCCATACAGCTAGCATCATCTAGGTGCTAATTCGCTTGAGTTAAGGTATTGAGGCGCCAGGTTGTATTACGTAAAAGCCATTCTTATGGTTTTAGTACGGTGTTTCGAGTCTCGTTTTCTTGTTGGAAGGCAAACGTTCCATCCAACCCTATTTTTTTTAACTTTCACCTAAATTGTATCTTAATATTTTTTTGAGATTTTTTGAACACTTGTGTTGGGTTCTTGTCTAACAGTCTTCAAAATTTCCCGCTTATGAACGGAATTAAGTTTTGGTGGATGTGCACTGCGTGTCCTACTAGTCACACTTCCGAATTTTTCGCACCTGTTAATTATGTTCTGTTAAGATTTTTTTTTTAACTATCTTCTAATTTAAACAGTCTTTGCGAATAACGGAATAGGTCTTTTAGAATTACGGAATTAGAATAGTTAAGTAGTAATAAGGGATTCATCAATCTTTAAATTATGTATTTTTTTCCTGATTAGTGGAAAGTTTATCAAGTTATTTGTGTACCAAAATTTTAGGAAGCATAGACCCAGCTACTTTATTTAAAACTTCAGAGTGTTTTCTAAGCAGTGAGGTTCCATTCCAGGTCGATGAACTATTATTATCGCGTTGTTTGAAAATTACTTACTTTATTGCTTGATTAAGATTAAGCATCGACTATCGTGTTGATGTTGTTTATCTTATCGACATCTCTAATGCATTTCATTAAGTCAACTTACTAGTTCATAAGCCTAGACATTATAGATGTAATAGAAACCTTTTAAACTGAATTTTCGATTGACTAATGAATATAACGATTTTTAAAGTAAATACTTATATAGTTATTGCAGTAATGAAGTAGTTTCAGGCGTTCCTGTGGTTTGACACCTTGGACCATTTCTTACTTTTTGTTCATTAACAGTGTTGTTTCTATATTCTCTGAACTTCTTTTCTTACGTACGCTAACGATATCCATTTTTTGAATAGTTTCTACCTCAAATAAATGTATAACTCGTCAGGATATCCTAACTAGATTTTATTATTGGTGTACTATGTAGTGTGTCCCTGCATCCTGTTAATTGTACACGTAACTCTTTATCTATGTCCAATATGCTTGAATGTTTTTAATTTAGCTGATTCAATTATTAAATTATAAAGATTCAATTGTTGTAGATTTAATATGGTTAATGCATTTCTTTATTTAACATCGATAATAGAGAATCAGCTGATATAAAAACATACCCAATGTTGGGATACCTTGGGGTACCATAGGTTAGGTTACTGAAAAATAAGGGAAAGGAGAAGTAAATAGACTTAATTAAGTTCTTTGGAAATAAATATTTTTATTTTCGATTAAATAATTATAATACATTCTACAGTTTAAGAAGTTAACAAAATTTAAGAATAATCATTAGTAATTTGAATTACATAAGTAAATGTGGCATTATTTCAGGCTGCTGGTTTTAGATAGAGGTGCTCGTGTTGATAACAACTATCTCTTTCATTGCAACACTGCACAGCATTGATTTCTGGATGTGAATAGACACTACTGCTGTTGCTGGTATTACCTGAAGATAATTGCACAAAGGTTAGTGAAATTTTATTTTTAAAATAAGTTTTTTTTAAATTTTCTTAAACGTTTGCAATCTCTTTTTCAAATTTGCACAATGAGATAAAAATCATGCATGATCAGTCTCTTTACATTTGTTTTCTTTATTTTTCCATGTATCTTAGTAAGATCAGATCAATTGAAAATGCATCACTTATTAGGAAATGTTTCGTTTTCCAAAATAAATAAATAAATAAAATAATAACAATAAAATAAAATAAAAAACGAAAACAAGAAGAAACAGAGACTGAAAAAGAAATAGATATTATTACAAACATTAAATAAATTAAAAAGCAGTACATTTTATTATACACATACAATTTATTAAAATAGTTTATATAAAAATAAAAAAAAATGTTTGGTTTAGGTAGCAAGAGGAATGCCATTACATTTGAGAACTGTATAGGCAGTGAACAAGAAAGGATCCTTCTCAGGACGTTGCACTATATATTTACTTCCACCTTTCACGTAAGTTCTTTAAAATTATTTCGCATGTTGCATGTAATCAGCTAAACTGGCTACGTGGCTAACTGGTTAAACGTGCTACCTGGTTACCTAGTTAATTAAACTTGTTAGCTAGTTAATCTGTTAAACTACATAACTGGTTAATCGGTTAAATTTAATCGGTGTATCTGTTTAACAGATTTAGTGGTTAACTAGTTAATCGGATAGACTGGCTAACTGATAAATCGGTTAAACTGGATAACTGGTTAATTTGTTATTCGGCTTAGCGGCTAACTAGTTTATTGGGTTAAACTGGTTAACTGGTTTAACTAGTAAAATAGTTTATCCGTTGAACTGGATAGATAGCCAGCTAATCGGTTTAATGGTTCATCTGGTTGACAGGCTAACTGGATAGCTATGTAATAAGTTACTTTGACTTATACTAGTCAGCCAATAAAACCGATTAACTGGTTACCCAATTTAACTAGTTAAACCAGGTGTCAGGTTAACCAATTAACTAGTTAACCGGGATGAATAGTTCAACCTCTTAGCCGGTAAACCAGATAAATTGATTAGCTAGTTAACCGGTTAAACTGGATGACTGGTTTACCTGGTTAACTAGTTAGGAAACTGGCTAACTGGTTGAGCTGATTAACTAGTTAACCGGTTAAACTGGCAGACTGGTTAAACTGGTTAACTAGTTGATCGGTTGAACTGGGTAACTGGTTGAGATGGTTAACTAGTTAACCAGTTAAACTGGCTGACTGGTTAAACTGGTTAACTAGTTGATCGGTTGAACTGGGTAACTGGTTGAGCTGATTAACTAGTTAACCGGTTAAACTGGCTGACTGGTTAAACTGGTTAACTAGTTAATCGGTTCAACTGGCTGACTGGTTGAACTGCGTAATCGGTTTAGCTGATTAATAGTTAACCGGTTAAACTGGAATCTGGTTTAACTGGTTAAATAGTAAATCGGTGTGGCTAGGTTAACCTAGCCTAACTTAACCTAATTAAAAGGGGGGTTAGGTTTGGTTAGGTTAACCTAGCTTAATAAGAAGGGGGTTAGGTTACGTTATCCTAGCCTAACATAACTTAAACTAACCTACTCCAGCTTAATTAACCTAGGCCTAACTTAACCTAACCTACCCTAACCTAATCTAATCTAACCTACCCTAGCCTAACCTAACCTATCCAGTTTTAAACTGGTTAACAAAGCAGCGTGCCAGTTTTGCCGATTAACTAATTGACTAGTTAAACTAGCCAGCCATTAAAACAAATTACCTAGTTAACCAATTTAACTATTGGAACCAGTTAGCCAGGTTAACCGATAAACTATTTAACCAGTTTAACCGATTAACTAGTTAATCAGTATAATCAAAAACTAGTTAATTGGTTTAATCAGCTAATGGGTTTAACTAGTCGACCTGATTTACTAGTAAATTGATAAAACTAGTTTAACTAGCTTACTGGTTCAACTAGTTGATCAGTTAAACTGCCTAACTGGTTAAGGGTATAACTGGGTAGAAAGTTAATCGGTTAAACTTGTTAACTGTTCATCGGTCAAACTAGCCAACTGGTTAATTGGCTAAACTTGTTAAACTAGTTCAACTGGTTACCTTTGTCATTTCGTTTCACCTTACAACTTATTTTCTTCATTTGTCCACTTATTCTCTTACCAATCCACTTATATCTCTAATATAGGCGGATAGGCGTATGATCAAGAAGTGGATAGTTAAAAGAATCAATTGATTGGTGGAGAAAATAAATTAATAAATGACAAAGGTAACCAGTTGAACTAGTTTAACCAGTTAACCAGTTGCTATTAATGACCGATAACAGTTAACAAGTTTAACCGATGAACTAATTACCCAGTTATACCTTAACCAGTTAGCCAGTTTAACCGATAAACTAGTTAAAGCAGTTAGCTAGTTAAACTAGTTTAACCGATTACTAGTTAACCAGGTTGACTGGTTAACCCATTAGCCGATTAAACCAGTTTTACTGCGTTAAATAGGTTATACGGTTTAAATAGTTAATGGTAAACTGGTTCAATTTATCGGTTAACCTTGCTAACAGGTTCAATTAATTAAATTGGCTAGCTAGGTAATCGTTCTTACTGGTAACAGACTAGTTAATCTAGTCAACTAGTTAATCGGCTAGTTACTTTGTTAACCAGTTTAACTGCTAAAGTACTCAATCGGTTTAACGGTTTAACAGGCTAACTAGTTTAACTAGTTATTCCGTTAAACTGGTTAATCTAGTTCAACTGGTTACCTTTGTCATTTATCAAATTATTTCTCTTCACCCATCATTTATTTTCTTCACCTATTAACTTACTGAATTCATCTATCTACTTATAGATCTACCTACCAGCCTATATAAGTGGATAAATGAAGAAAATAAATTATAAAGAGAAGAAAATAAGTTGCTAGGCTAAGCGAAGTGACAATGGTAACCAATTAAACTAGTTTAACCAATTAACTAGTAACAAGTTTGTGATTAACCAGTCAACCAGTAAAACCAGTTTAACCGATTAATCAGTATCAACCGAAAAACCGATTAAGTAGTTAGTTTAACCAGTTAAACGAGCATAACTGTTATAACTGGTTACACTGGTGTTACTGTTTTAACTAGTTTACTAGTAAATGCAGTGATCCAGTGTAACCGATTTGATTCTTTATTCAGTACACCAGAACAGTGTAACAAGTACAACCAGTTTAACCTGTGAAACAGTTAGCTAGTTTAACTGGTTAAAAGATTAACCAATTATATTACTTTAGATACTTTATCATACCTGTAACAGTGCATAATAGGCCAATTGTGCTCTTCTGTTTCAAGGCAAGTTGGATCCAGTTCTACATCAGTTTCTACCCTGATCCATGTTCGGTGTCGTGTCTTCAGGAACATTATGAATAATCAAACAACAATAAATTAGTTACCATTTTTTTAACTATACGAAAAATGATAATGTAAAACTAATTGTAATTTATTGTAGTTAAAAAAGTTATAATAAAATCTATAATGAACTAATACTTCGTTCTTACTGTTTATTTCCCTATACACCTACTAATTAAGTTACTTTATTTAAAAAAATAAATGATTTTTTTTCTACTATACGGGCTGCAATTTTCCATTTCCATTTTTTTTTAATTACCATTAGCTAGCACAAAAAAAAAAAAAATTGAGTAAACTGAAATCTTGAGCACTTCAATAAATTGCTCCCATTCTTTCCCAACACATTTTTCTTGGCAATCTTGATGTTTTAAGTATGAGCTGGCTTTTCTCTTTTTTTTTTTTTTTTGTTAAATGAAGTAATATTTGCATGTTATGTATGTTATTATTTATTTATATTTCAGATACTCTAATTTATTTGCTTTTCAAGTTAGTTTCCTTATGTAATGAAATAGATTGCCAATAAAACATTTGAAACAAAGTAGCATCGGGAGTAGAAAAAATTCATAAACGATTTCATTTTCTTAAAGCAAATGAATTTTCTTGACTCGGAGGATTTTTTTTTTTATAATGAGTTAACAAAACAAACAACGCTTATTTTATAATTTACATTAATGGAGAATTAGTAAATTACTTACCAACAGGTTAGAGAAGTATTTGGAAGTTACATTAATAGAATAGCCTCAATCACTTGGTTTGAACCTAGAACCAGCCCAGGGGCTTCATCGTGTCTAGCAGAGATTCAGTACTAAGACCAGAGATAGTCAACCTGGTCTCTAACGAAAACTATTGGGAGATTTAAGCTTTCATGATATGCTGTGGGGTTTTTGTCTGATTTGATAGTGGTGAATATTAAAGAAAACCTGTGATAGAATAAAACAAAAGAAATACATTATACCCAAATTGTGGAAAAAATATTACATTTATTGAAAACATCGGAAGTTATTACTCATTTCTAGGAGATTCAAGCTTTATTGCTAGTAATATTTTTACCAAACAGAAAATCCGTCTGAACATTCACCGAAAGGGGAAGACCATCGTTTGTTCTTTATTTTTGAATCTACCCCAAAGATTTAATTAATAAGGGGCGAGTTACGATGTGGAGTTCCCGAGATTGGATTTAAATATTCTACTTAAAGTCCTATAAAATGAACTATTAAAATCAAGACACTTGAGAACAGGAATCTTTAGAAATCAATTCCAAAAAACAACATAGGTACACTGGGCCATAAAAGTCTGTGAACACTTACCTAAATGTTATTACTATTTTTATTATTTTAGTAGAAACGTCTTCTTTTTTTTTCTCAAATTAGAGAGAAACTAGAGTTGTTTATTTCATATGAAATCTTTTATTTTTTTCAACAGGAATATCATAATGTAACGTTAACAAAACAACACCACACACGAATGCAAAGTCTGTGAACAACCGTATAAATGTGCACAAATCGAAATTTTACACAGATAAAAAACAGAAAAACAGATGAATTTAGTTCCAAAAAACCCTATTGAATTGTAGAAATCATATAAGTTCGAGAACTTATTGTGTAGTTGTGAAATGACAGAAAAAGTATTCGTGAAATAGGGTAGATAGATTTATAAATTAAAAAAAAAAAAAAAAAATACGGAAGTATGACTATTAGACCAAGCAGTGCACCAAAACTTAATTCCGTTCATAAACGGGAAATTCTGAAGACTGTTCGAGAAGAACCCTATGAACTAGTAAGTTGACTTAATTAAATGCATTAGAGATGTCGATAAGATAAAAAACATCTTAATCAAGCAATAAAGTACGTAATTTTCAAACAACACGATAATAATAGTTCATCGACCTGGAATGGAACCTCACTGCATAGAAAACACTCTGAAGTTTTAAATAAAGTACGGAATTTCTAACTGGGTCTATGCTTCCTAAAATTTTGGTACACAAATAACTTGATAAACTTTCCACTAATCAGGAAAAAAATACATAATTTAAAGATTGATGAATCCCTTATTACTACTTAACTATTCTAATTCCGTAATTCGCAAAGACTGTTTAAATTAGAAGATTGTTAAAAAAAAAAAATCTTAACAGAACGTAATTAACAAGTGGGAAAATTCGGAAGTGTGACTAGTAGGACACGCAGTGCACATCCACCAAAACTTAATTCTGTTCATAAACGGGAAATTCTGAAGACTGTTCGACCCAAGACAAGTGTTCAAAAAATCTCAAAAAAATATAAGGTACAATTTAAGTGAAAGTTAAAAAAAAAATAGGGTTGGATGGAACGTTTGTCTTCCAAGAAGAAAACGACCCGAAACATACCGTACTAAAACCATAAGAATGACTTTTACATTATACAACCCGGCGCCTAAACACCCTACCACATAAATAAAAGAAATAAGAAACCGTGAACAATTAAAAAACGCTATTTTAGAAGACTGGGATATAATTCCAACGTTGACGACGACAGAATTATTAGGATCGATGAAAGCTCGCTTGTTGGAAGTGATTAGAAACAAAGAAGGTCCTACAAGTTTTTAAAATTTATAATACATGTACAATGTGTAAGAATAATTTATTATGTTCATGGTGTTCACAGACTTTTTTTTCATTTGTGTGTGGTGTTGTTTTGTTTAACGTTTCATTATGATATTCCTGTTGAAAAATAAAGAAAAAGATTTTATCTGAAATAAACTGATCTACATCAGTAGTAAAATTTCATTTGAGAGAGAAGAAAAAAGAAGAAGTTTCTACTAAGATAAAAGAAATAAAATTTAGGTAACCGTTCACAAAATATTTTGACCCAGTGTAAACCAAAAATACATGAGAAAGGAGATTCAAGTCTAGTGTCAAACTACAGGGGTATCTCTTTTATTGACGTTGAAGCTAAGCTTTTTACCGGTTTATTGTTGAATCGACTAACTAATTGGCTTCTTAAGCATCAAATTATTTCTGAATTCCAAGCAGGGTTTAGAAAAACATATTCAACTATAGACAATATGTTTAGTCTGGTAAATGTGACAGAGTTAAAATTGGAAGAAAAAAGTACAAAAAAGGTTTATCTATTTTTTATTGATTTCAAATCTGCTTTTGATTCTGTGCCTAGACATTTGTTATTTTATAAATTAGCGATGATAGGTTTATCTTATAGATTTATTGGAATAATAAGAAATTTATATGATGGCACTCGTGCAGCGGTGTGGGGTGAAAAAGGTGTCTCGGATTTTTTCTCTACCCTTTCAGGTGTTAAACAAGGTTGTCTCCTCTCCCCAACACTCTTTTCAATTTATATAAATGATTTGCCTGACTTTCTGGAAGGTGGAGTGCTTTTAGGAGATCTCAACATTCGTATACTACTGTATGCGGATGATATTGTACTGATTGCCGGCAAGCCGGAGATTTTACAGCAGATGATTAATTCATTAAGTAGTTACTGCCAAGATTGGGGTTTATGTGTGAATTTGGAAAAATCAAAAATTTTAATTTGCAGAAAGAAAGGCGGAAGATTAGCAAAGAATGAGCGGTGGTTTTTTGAAGGTCAAGAAATAGAAATCGTTAAAAAATATAAATACTTAGGAGTTCAGTTAATGCCTTCACTTTCCTTCGTTCCACATTTAAAAGAAAAATTAGGTGTAGCTAAATTTGGCCTGAATAGTACTTGGTCTAGATTGCTGTCTAATTCCAAAGTTCCACTAGATTGTAAATACAAATTATTTTATGCAACTTCGCGATGTGTATTATGTTATGCGGCACAGGTGTGGGGCTATAAAAAATATGAACATTCAGAAAGGCTTCAAAGATTTTTTGTCAAAAAGTTATTTCACCTCCCTCCTAATACTGCTAATTATGTATTAAATTTAGAATTAAATCTTTGTAGTATGTATGCTTACACTTTGCAATTACATTTTAAATATTCAATAAAGATAATGAAATCACCAGAGGGAAGGTTGCCTAAAATGATAGCTGAGATAGTTATTACGAGAAATACGTTATGGTATGAAACACTGAAAAATTTATGTACTCGTTTTGACATACCTTTTATTTATTTATTTATTTATTTATTTATTTATTGTTATAGTGGTATTGTTTGCACATTAACCATTACTTTATATGAGGGCCGGAAAAAACCAACATATTGGCATGACATACCTTTTATAAAACTCAATAATAATTCTGTGATTGCTTGGGAAGGAAAATTAAATGCAATAATGAGTAAATTAGGGATAGAGGAAATGATAACTGCACAGTCAAAAGCAAGAAATGGTTTCCACCATAAAGTCTATCCAAAATTGACTTACTATCCAGATTATTTTTCAAACAGGCAATTCGGCGACATAGAATTAATATTAAAAGCCAGAACGGAGACATTGTGTTTAAACTATCGACCTTTTAAACCTGATACCAGCCATTTATGTACACTGTGCAACCTTAATCAAGTGGAGGATATAATACACTTTGTTTCCGTATGTCCTATTTTAACTCCATACCGTTTAAAGTATTTTAATAAAAAAAATCTTACTGAAAATGATTTGTATGTAATATTAAACGGTTGGAATTGGAATAATTTATGCAATTACTTAAAAGAGGCCTTACATTATAGAAAATTAATAATTAATGAATTTAATTGTGATTAAAATGTTTTATTTAGTTATTTTTTTACTCAATAGTGGATTATTTTATTTTTTTCCAAAATGTGTTGTATTTATGTTGTATTGTATATAAACGAAACTCAACTCTGCGGACGGAGTACGCTCCATGCACTTGAGTGTTATTATTATTTTTATTTCTGTACTGTAATTTATGTATATAATTGAAATTAAATAAACACTTATTATTATTATATTATTATTAAATTATACTATTCGGTAGAGAGAAACTAGAGTTGTTTATTTTATATGAAATCTTTTATTTTATTTTTTTAACAGGAATATCATAATGTAACGTTAAGAAAACAACACCACACACGAATGCAAAGTCTGTGAACAACCGTATAAATGTGCACAAATCGAAATTTTACACAGATAAAAAACAGAAAAACAGATGAATTTAGTTCCAAAAAACCCTATTGAATTGTAGAAATCATATAAGTTCGAGAACTTATTGTGTAGTTGTGAAATGACAGAAAAAGTATTCGTGAAATAGGGTAGATAGATTTATAAATTAAAAAAAAAAAAAAAAAATACGGAAGTATGACAATTAGGCCAAGCAGTGCACCAAAAAACGGAACTTAATTCCGTTCATAAACGGGAAATTCTGAAGACTGTTCGAGAAGAACCCTATGAACTAGTAAGTTGACTTAATTAAATGCATAAGAGATGTCGATAAGATAAAAAACATCTTAATCAAGCAATAAAGTAAGTAATTTTCAAACAACACGATAATAATAGTTCATCGACCTGGAATGGAACCTCATTGCATAGAAAACACTCTGAAGTTTTAAATAAAGTACGGAATTTCTAACTGGGTCTATGCTTCCTAAAATTTTGGTACACAAATAACTTGATAAACTTTCCACTAATCAGGAAAAAAATACATGATTTAAAGATTGATGAAACCCTTATTACTACTTAACTATTCTAATTCCGTAATTCTAAAAGACCTATTCCGTTATTCGCAAAGAATGTTTAAATTAGAAGATTGTTAAAAAAAAAATCTTAACAGAACATAATTAACAGGTGCGAAAAATTCGGAAGTGTGACTAGTAGGACACGCAGTGCACATCCACCAAAACTTAATTCCGTTCATAAGCGGGAAATTTTGAAGACTGTTAGACAAGAACCCAACACAAGTGTTCAAAAAATCTCAAAAAAATATTAAGATACAATTTAGGTGAAAGTTAAAAAAAATAGGGTTGGATGGAACGTTTGCCTTCCAACAAGAAAACGAGACTCGAAACACCGTACTAAAACCATAAGAATGGCTTTTACGTAATACAACCTGGCGCCTCAATACCTTAACTCAAGCGAATTAGCACCTAGATGATGCTAGCTGTATGGCGAAAGCCAATGCCAAAATAAACACCCCCCAAACTCAATCGAACATTTAAACAGTCGCCAAATAAATAAAAGAAATAAGAAACCGTGAACAATTAAAAAACGCTATTTTAGAAGACTGGTATAAAATTCCAACGTTGACGACTACAAAATTAGTAGGATCGATGAAAGCTCGCTTGTTGGAAGTGATTAGAAACAAAGAAGGTCCTACAAGTTTTTAAAATTTATAATACATGTACAATGTGTAAGAATAATTTATTATGTTCATGGTGTTCACAGACTTTTTTTTCATTTGTGTGTGGTGTTGTTTTGTTTAACGTTTCATTATGATATTCCTGTAGAAAAATAAAGAAAAAGATTTTATCTGAAATAAACTGATCTACATCAGTAGTAAAATTTCATTTGAGAGAGAAGAAAAAAGAAGAAGTTTCTACTAAGATAAAAGAAATAAAATTTAGGTAACCGTTCACAAAATATTTTGACCCAGTGTAAACCAAAAATACTAATTTTGAACTCACAGTCGATTAAAAAGAATAGATCAAAGAATTCTCGAAAAGCTTTAGAGATCAATTTCAATACTTTTTGTCGTGTTCAAAATTAAAGAATTAGCCAACACTGAACATAGTTAAAACAAAGCAATAATATTTATTCGTAAGTAATTATTAAATGACAACATGCTGTTTTCATGCAAGAATAATAAAATATAATTAAATAATTGATAATAAAGTCTTACCTTGCTTAACGAATATCCAAGTTCATCAGCATCTCAATAGATCACCATCCAACAGCATTTGACACTTTTTAAAATAATTCACAATGCTATTTACACTAAAACTGTATATCACGCACTAAGTATAACTTAAATTCAATTTATAAAATCGAACTTCACTTTGCCACGCACTAATATTCACCTAAAAAATCACGTTAATAAAGAGACACCACGAACGAGTTAAAGATGGCCGACGGTAACTGGCCAGGCTGATCAGCTGGTAAGTGAAGGTTATCTAAACAGCTGATTCCAGCTGGTTTTTTTTTTTTTTTCATTTATTTTCAAAACAAAATGTAATTCTAAATTCAAATTTTTATTAATCCTACCTAAAAAAGTTAGGTCTTCTAAAAAAGATAGTATGATTTGAATAATGTAATTAATAGCGAAGTAGGGAGGGGGTTAGCTATGAGGTTAGCATACTGGACTCCCACGCGGTGGTCCCGGGTTCGAATCCATCTGCTGACCCTTAGATTTTCTCTTCCTAGGAGAACTTACTGTTTTGGGATCACTTCTACAGGTTCTTTAGTACACAATATTATGATTCAAGAAAATTCATTTAAAGCAGACATTGGATATTCTACTATTAAGTCGTTTATAGTAACTGAAAATGAACACATTTCTCAATGAAAGAAAAGAGAATATACCCGAAATCACACAAAATTAAAAAATAAAAATAAATTTAAAATTATAGTTAACAAAAACAAAGAATTAATGCCTGGAATATGGAAATAAGAACACTAGAACTAGATAGCTTATGGTATTTCAAGTAGAGAAATAGTATTTCAACTTACTTGTGCAGGTTTACTAACTCTTATCGCCAAACGTACGAAATACCAATTACAGGAAATATAGCAGCTATAACAAGTATCAACATCAAATTCATCTACGTCTCTCGCACAGCAAAGACTGATAAGCATATGTTGTATAACCTAAGAGAACCTTCCTTGTTCCACAAGCACCATAATATGGAGTTTTATTATAGGAGTAACTTAATATATTTGATCATGAATTAAAAATGCTACAACAAATAAATGATTTAATTATTTTTGAGAGGATATTTGTTTTTATTTTGAAAAATAAAGTATTTTATTTTGAAGTCAATCTGGTTAAGTGTGAGCGAAAGTAAGGCTATATAAGTCTAGTGAGTCACTAATATGGTTAAATTTGTCTTTAAGGTCCTGTATAAGTCTTGTGAGTCACCAGTCGATTGAAGTTTTCCCAAACTCTGTAAAGAATTTATTAAACTTATTGTAAAAAAGTTTAAAAATAATTTTTCAATAATAAAAAAATAGTGTATCAATGTTTTTTTTTTCTTTTAATCTCTTAAATAAGAAGAAATTAAAAATAATTAAAAAATACGAAAAAACAAAACATAAAAGAAATTGTTAAAAAAGGCCTCCAGTCTTAAAAGAGAATTTTTAATCGTTAAAATAGTGATTGTTCTGCTACGTAGGAGTGACAGGTCAAACTGCAGTTCATTCGTTATTAACTCCATTGTTTTTATTAATTATTTTGTACCTCGATCTTTTTTTAAATTAGGCAACATTATAGTTAGATGGCATTAATTATTTGTTAATTATTGATACCGGAAGTAAGCTAAAATAAATTGTTTTATGCTGAGAACAATGCATAAAATATTTCTTGCTTGTCGAATGTGCAATAGTACTGCCAGACTATATAAGTAGTGATTTTTGCAGGGCGGGAGGGAGGGGTATTTACATTTCTAATTTTTATTTTTGACTAGACAGACATACGGTATGATACCTCTTTCATATTTGATATTAGAAATATTTTTTTTATAATTCCAATAAAAGAAATTGTATTTTAGAATGATTCTTATTTTTGACATGACAGACATAAATATTATGTCATGATATCTATTTCATATTTGATGTTGGGAATATTTTTTTTATAATTCTTATAGAAGGACTTGAATGTATGTTTATGATAGTGGTTTTTATACTATACAGACGTATGTCATCATACCTTTTTCATATTTGATGATGTGAAACAAGAGTAATGTTTTTAAGGAGACGAGCGACCTACCCCCTTACAATGCTCAAGTCGTACTGAAGAGAAATCTTGACAGCCGTATATAGTTGTAGTGCGACCTGGTGGCAAATATGTAAACTAAAATGTGTTTATACATTTCAGTTCCAGTAAGTGCTGCTACCTTGTGGCAATTATTAAAACTAATTTTTCTTTTATAATTATTTACAATTTCCAATGGTTTTTACTTCTTGATTTTCTAAACAGATCAACTCAACATTTACTATCTAGGATTGCCTTCAATATTAACTATCAAATGCAGAAACAACAGCATTACACTGAAATTAACAGACTATTTCCAATGGTTTTTTAACCATTTTTAAAGCTTTCTTTTTTATTCCTTCCACTCTCGCAGCTATTTCTAACCTTTTTTCAGGTTTTCCTTTTTATTTTATTTTTTTAAATTAAACCCTTTTTAACAATTTATCTGTTTGAACATGTTAATAAAACATCTTTAACAGTTTATTTTTATTTTTGGAAATTATTTCTTTCATCTTGTTGTCTGTTCGCTATGGAAGTTTTTTTTAGATGAAAAGGAGAATAAATAAGATTCTTTTTTAATTTTTTTTGTATACAGCAAACAAATTAAACAGTATTTTACAAACAAAGAACATGCAATTAGAAGTAAAAATTCTAACATTACATTGCGAAATTAACGTGCATATTACATATAGTAAATGTATAATACTTGTTTTATTAATTGATTCTTCACAAAAATTTCCTAGGATAGATGATTTACATCTATTTCTCTTGGGCTTCTATTGATGAACAGTTTTGCAGGCAGTATTCCAGTATCAGAGATATTTAATCTGAAAATCAACATTATTTACAATCAACAATATTTAAGTGCTTAAAATAATTAGTTTTTACTGAGTTTAACTTGAATTAAAAACCTAGAAAAAAAATGTATAATAATTGATTATGTATTCATAAAAATTAAATAAATGTGACTGCAATAAAAGTAAAGCATTGATATGAAAGTTTAAATCACTTTTTAAAGAACCTAACCCTTTCTTTCAAAGAAAATGAAATATATTTTCAAAAAACATATTTATTATTTATCAAAAAGATTACTCTGATTGAACAATACAACAACAAACATGCTACTAATATACTATTTTTGTTATACAGAATACAAAATAGTTCAGTGATTGGAAAATATAACAGAATTTCAATGAAATTAAAACCTTCTTTCAAAAAATTGAAAATTTTTTTAGCTTCGAAGATAAAATGTACACATGAAAAAAGTTTTAGTTTAAGTAGTATTACTCTAAACGTAGTAAATAATAGATAAGAATACTTGCAAGAACAGTTCCACAGTTACGAGAATCTAGTTTAGTTTATTATCAAAATAGAATGGATGCAAATTACCTCATAAATAAGGTCGTACTTGCTGGAAGTGTAGAAGGATCCTTCAAAATAATGAAATGGGCTATAATAGCGGATTTAACCATATTAAAAAAGTAATGAACCGTATAAATATGGAAACTGTTCTGTCAAGTAGTAATGTTTCTGAGTGGGGCAGTATATTCCTGAATATTTGAATATGTTTAGAGACACGTTTCAAAAACAAGTTCGTTGACGATGCAATTAATAGTGATTATAGTCATTATAGTGTGCTTGAATTCAACTCGGATGATGATCATACCTGACCAGTAATATGTCCTTACACCATCTAAGATGGATTATTAAATTAAAGTAAGAAGTGCTACATTAAAATTAAGCAACTGTCCATTTAAAGATGAGTTAGATGTGTGTCCAATGTGTAATTTGGAGGTTGTGGAAGATTTGCATAACTTTTTGATTGAATGTCCACCGTATACTCATGCTTTAAAAGAACTTATCTCTCCACTAGAGATGATTGGTTTGCTGAATGGAAAAGATTGGATGGCACTTGTTAATTATTGCACTTGTAAATCTGCATATTTAAGTAGAAGTATGAAGCAGAAGTTTTAAATCATTAAAAAAAAAACTGAGAAACAACATGCTATGAGGTGAAAACATGTACTTACTGTTGCTGCAGGGGTTAAAATGTGTTACAGTGGATAAAATGTCATCAATATCATCAACCCAGCCATTTGTTTGAATTGAATTAGTTCAGAATTACCATTAGAATTTTGAAAGAACGCTGAGAACAAAAATAAAAATTATATAAACCATTACTTACACAATTGTTTTCATTGTAATTTACAAATATTTAGAAAAAAATTTATTTTCAATAAGTTCGAATTTAAAACTAATAGTGCGAACCTTGCAAAATCCAAGGTCCATAATTCTAGGACGTTATTAAACTTTACATTATTAATTTAAATTTTATGGAGATTACGCTCCCCTATAAATGAGAGAAATGTGAATATTTACGTGGAAGTTCATAATTCCCAAATACATAATCGTAATTAGCAATTTACTTTTACAGCAATAAAGACGACCAAAAATTATTGAAATGTTACGAATTAAATCTACCTACTTATGACCGTTGAAACATTTTTATGAAACAAAATAATGAAGACTAAAATCAATTTTTTTAAATTACATGAGCACACTTAAAATGCATCTACTATCAACTGTCTTGGAAACATGTCAATTTCATAAACACTTCTGATCACATCAACTCATAATTAAAAATATACGTAAACTAAAAAAAAGTTGCTTACCTGCAAGAAGTCAGTAATGATGCAAAAACAAGTTTTTTAATTTCCTAGGAAGTTATCGCTTAATGCAAATCGATAATACAATCAGTTTTCTAAAGTACTTAAAGTTCTCACTGACTTAGTTACAGTAGCATCAACTTAAAACTATCAATCATTATTAAAAAAAAAAACATCAAATTATGAGGTAAACAGTGAATTTTAAACATGGAAATTTTTTTAGAGGAAAACTTCTTTTTAAAATACTGACGATAAAATCAACTAGGGTGAAGAATATTTAATAAATAATGCAAATTATTAAACTGTTGTTACATGATAAAGAGAATATTTGGACAAAACCTTCTAACGTTTTTATCCCATGCCTTGCCGGACATTTGTTTTTTTAAGAGGTTATTTAATGTTTATTTTAATAGTGTCAAACTACATGTTCATGCTACCTAGCGGTAATCGCTGGAACTAGTTCCTATGTTATTACATCTTTCTAGTTTAAGCTACTGCCGCTAGATGGCATTGGCATGACCTTAATACGTCTATTTCTTTTTTATTCCTAATTTTAAAGTAAGGACAGAATGTATTGAATTTCTAATAAGGTTGCCAAATTTCTTTAATTCAAATATAACCAAATTTCTTTAATTCAAATAAAAGGACTTCAGTTTCGGATTTATTCTTTGATTTAAATAGAGCAAATACCAAAATAATATATTTATAAATTCCACTCTCTTCACAAGCTATGTATAGTAGAACCAACCAATATTGGTACAACAAGCGAGGGAAATTCTTAATAAAAATCTATAAGATGTATTGATAATTCACTATTTACAAACTAAAATGTCCATAAGTAAATCAATAAAAACTAACGATTTTTATAAGGAGTTAAAGGTGTGGAGTAAAAGGTTGTCAACAAATCTAACGTTGTTCCTCAGCCATGCTAATCCATTGTATCCATCAACAAACAGTAAGACTTCGATCTTCTGTAAATACTTTATGCTCATATGAAAATACATTGAAGGTGATAATAGATTGGCTCAAACGTGACTTCGTACTTAAATGCACTGCTGTCAAACTTTTATCGGATGAGAATATCACTTAATACTTACTAAAAACTTCACTCAGCTCGATACTGAAAATTTAAGTTTTACAATTAATTTTGTGTTACCATTACTACAGGAAGACTTCGCAATCCTTTCTAGAACAAAGCGTCTCAACCTATCTTTTAGATTATTCAATATAGCGTTTCAAATTTATTAAAACTGACCGGTAGGACAGTTGTGTAAGGGTTGATCGTCAAAAACTGCACGAAAAAGCGTAACGTTGAAAAACACTCAGCTCTGATCATTTTTTTCTCTTTTTCTGTAAAAGATAAAATTCCCAATTTTTCTTCAAAATATTTATTATTAAAATGTGTAAGAAATAATATAATTAAAATGAGTGACACCTCATTCATGAATAGCGGTTTACGCGTTTACGTGCTACGTTGTTAACAAAAAAGTTAAGACCAATTTTTGAAAGTGCCGTTTTTGCAACTTTTTTTCTTGAAACCTATGAAGTTGTACAAGTTTACACTTGCAAACAAGTATATGCCCTATATTTTACTGAAAGTTTGGGAACATTATCTTTTATAGTGTAAAAATGGTCAAAGTTGGGTATTTTTAATTAAACGTTACGCTTTTATGTGCACTTTCTGGCGTTCAACCTTTATACAATTGTCTTACCAAATTTTTAATATAACGCTCATTAACCCAGTTTAAAGTAATAAATGTCCTTTAATTTCTATAAGACAGTTCCTTCAATTATTCAGTATGAATTAATTTTTTTCTTCTAATCTAATTACTTAATTACAAAAATATCATTTTAAATTTCTTGTTTTGTTGTAGCATTGACATCTTATCATTTAGCCTAAATACCCTTTTAAATTGGATGCATAATTTATCATTTTGTATGCCATCGTATTGTGCAATTAATCTATTTAAACGTGTAATAAATTAACTTTCAGTTTGAAGCATTTTTTCTTCCTTTTCCTTTGTTCGCAGTTTTCATTAAGTTACCTTGTTTGTAATGGTTGCAAATTTGTAAAATTGGATACAAATCTTTTGTAGTATTTACTTCTGCAAACCGTAAAATGTGTAGGAACTTTCAGCAGGTACAAAAGTGAAAATAATTGAAGTATCTATGATGGGAACTAAAAAAAATGAGTGATTTTAAAAAGTATTACTCTACCGAGCACGTACTTAAATAGGCCACCCCTACGTGGGCTATTGTAAAGATTAAATAGTTCTATGTTACTGATAAAAGATACAGAATAACCTACCTGAAGAACAGTTCCACAAATGGAGGATAGAAGATTTTCTAGTTATCACCATGAGTAAGACTGCAGAAATAGAATTTTTCTTTTAAAGTAAATCGTTTATCAAGCAGTTCAAGTACGTAGCAACTAAATTAAACCATTTTGTACTCAATTTTCATTAAAAAAGTTAGTTTTAAAATGATTATTAAAATATACCTATTCCCACCAACTTCCCATCACGCTCTTCACTTGCTGACTAGGTGAGGAAGGTTACAGTTGTACAGGTGTGCGATTCCGAATTTATTAAATCGTAAAAAAAAATGTGTAAAAATAATGAAATACAAATTATTTAAACCTAGTATTATTAAAGAATTTTTTACGTTTAGTGCATTTGTAATACTTTAAAATTCCAAAAATGGAGTTTATTGCATTTGAAATACTTTTTGCATTTTATTATGATATTAATAACGAAAATTTTTCTAATTTACTGATTATTGATAATGCGGACAAAATGGATAATGTTTATTTTTTTGTAATGTCAGGCCTATCTATTAAATTCAAAATTTTTTAATCCAAAGTTGAATGTCAATTGAATTTTACTGTTTTATTTGAAATAGATAAATTTATAACTATTATTATTTTATTTTATTTGTATTTTGTGTTTATATTTCAAGAAGTGTATTCTGTTTGTCACTCAACCCCATTTGTATGAGGAATTCCTCAAAACAAAATAAATAAATATATTAATATATAAATGTATATATTTTTTAGAATATACCAGTACTTGCAAACAGTAATAGCAATATAAATGAAATTAAATAATACTTATTTGAGGGGGGGGATGTAAGGGTTTTTTAAAGAAAATTTATTGAATTAGTATATTATACATGGGATGAAATTACATTCAAAGAACAAAACGTTTTAACATAAATAATTTTTTATTGTTAATAATTATAACATGGACATTATAAGTTACGATTTTTGTTTTTAGATATCAGACGAATTAAATTATTGTTTTACTGATTAAATTAGTGACTGATCCTTAATTTGTTTTAAAAATTTATGTATTAAAGAACGACCATGAAACAAATTACAACCAGTTTTTATTATTTCCAAAACTACGCTCTTAAATTATTATCATTTATATTGTTTTTCGAACATGCTTCGGAAATTCCTTATTGATCTAAAGTCATTTTTTTTCCTTTACAAAATGAAGGTTTTATAACTTACGATTGTAACATTTTATTTAACAAATGCTAGAGAAAAATTTTGATGGCTTTAACTTTAAACTCTAAGAAAATAATACATGTTTATATATTAATTAATTACAATAATAATGTACAAATATAATAATTTATTGAAATCTAGTAAAATAAATGAAAAAGACAATTACAATAAGTTTGATTATTATATATGTGTTCTAGGCCTGTCATTTTATCTAAATTAAATTCTTTATATAGAAATTTTATTACAATTATTAAGTCAAAAATGAATCAAATATATTATTGAGAGATTTTCTACTAATGAAAGTAACTTTACAGCTACTTCGACCAAAAAAAAAGCTAATTGATAAATATAAAAAAAATATGGAGGGAAAAGCGTAAAGATGGTTGTATCTACACTTCAATACTCTATTATTTCACGCCTCTTAAGGCCAACGATGTTAAATTATTTTTAAAAAAGTGTAACTTTATACCTATTCAATAGTTAAATAAGTTACAAGTGAAGCTTGTTGTATACGTTAGCCATCCTTGTTGTGAATATATCAAAACAATACGCTAGAAATCAATAAAATAAAGTATGAAGAATAATACAATTCAATTAAATTATACATTAGCTAATTTCCATTGAATGGAAAATAGAAAAGCGATAACAAATATATTATGAATATAACAATGAAGATATGTGAGGTTATAGAAACAAGAAAGTCTCATTTAAGGAACTTTCTTGTTTTAAAGGCAAACAAATGTTTATTATAACAAAATCTTTACAATTATTTAAGAAATTAATTCATTGTCTGTCATTGTATAGTTGTACTATTAAACATTTAGTTTAAACAAACAAAATTGGTAATAAACGATACATCCAGATTTTAAATACATTTATACCATTGGACTTTTTTAATCGCTCATTTCCCAACTACATTAACGAAGAAAAATTTAAATTTTACTTTTATCAACATTTTTAAAGTTATGTTGCTTTCAAAATAAATGTTTGTTTTTATCGTTATTACTGGACACATTAAATGGTTGTTCAATGGGGTAGGGGGATCGAGACTTCAAATATGTTTTTGGTATATGGTTTTGCGCTCGAAAAAGGGTCCCAAAATAAAGGAAAACTAGGTAAGTTTGATTTCGAGGAAATCATTGCAGCAACTTCTTATGTTCTAATTCCAAAGAATACATTACTTAGTATTTAGTTATTATTTCCTACACTGGATTTTTTGTCGTCTTGCCTAAACAAAAGAAGAATGACTGTTTACTAAATTTGCCCGCATATTTCTTTATAGCGCTGTATGACAAACTATGATTTTATTACAAACAGTAATGATTTAATCTGAACGAGTAAAAAACAAATTTATCTTATTTTCGAATCAAGGCGTTATATATTTTTAATGGTTAATAATTGAAAGTACCTAATAGTGAGGAAGGAGATAAATCCATGTCATGAGATTGAAATCTTGCTCAACTGTTAAAATTAAATTCATAGAGGAAGATTGAATTAACCATTTCTTCAGAAATCATGGAGTTCCTATAACTAATTCTGACAATAATATTAGCATTGAAGAGACTAAACCTTTTTTGGAAACGTAAAATGCTTAATTAAAAAAAAACATACCATTATAAATAACCATATTTGACGCACAAAATACTGTCTGAAAAACCATTTAGTTTTAGGAATTCCAACTGTTTCTAAACTGAAAAATATTGAGAATCTCCACAATTTGGAAAGCAACTATCAACACTGAGATGTTTCTGACTTAATAACATATATTTTTTTTTTTTTTAAAAAAAAAGAAGCTAGAGAAACTGGAAAAAATCAGCAAATATAACTTTTGTTTTTTTATTCTTTGTAAAATCTAATGTACGAAATTAGCCACTAACATTATTAAAAAAAAGAAAAAAAAGAAATAAAAGATGAAAAGTTGGTACATTTTGTATGAGAAGTAAACTATAGATATTTAAACTATACAAAAAAAAAACTCAGAAGTAACCAAAAAATGATTTGGGGTATATAATTTTCTCACATTTAAAACTAAATAATTATAAGTCATTTTTTTTTCTTCCCAAAAATAATCTTACATCGTTTAGTTTTGCTCAACCAAAGAAAATAAAAGGGCGAACATTTTTTCTCTTCAAAATGTGTATAATAAAATTATTTACACTATATTATATTAGAAGTGTTACTAACCTTAAATTCTAAAAATATTGGAATGCAATAGCTCATTTCTATTTCCACCGTTTTTGAAAAAAAACAAAACAAAAAAATATATATACGTAATGTATGCTAAACTCTTGGCGCTTATAAATATATTCATCTTAAGCTGTGGCCATTTTCCTTATTTCTTTTTTTATAAGATTTACATAATCGACAACTAATTCCTCATTATCAGTCTCATTGTTACTAAAAACAAAAGAAAAGGGTTTTTTATTTCATTTTTCTTTGATAACAGCGTACAATTTTATTAAATAATCTTTAATATTACGCAATTTTGACCTCACTAATTAAATTTGTGGCCAATTTTAATTTTTATTGTTTCATTGTATTTATTTTAGAGACAATAACTTTGGCACTAGACAAATATAGCTAAGTGTGAAAAATTTACATTCCAAATACTTTTTAATAAATAAAATGAATATATATCGTGAATACGACTTTGAGAGAGGTGAGGGGTATTATCTTTTTAATTATTTTATTGCGGTTAATATTAAAAATACTTAGTACGTAATTACGTTATAAATATTTAAACTCTCAAAATAAAAAAAAAATAAAAACAAAAAACATGGTAAGTATCTTACGTTGCAATTAATTCTATTTAATAACATTAAACTTACATAAAAAATTATGAACATAACGGTCAAAAAAATGATATAGTTATCTTTTTCTATGCGGGAAATCTAAATATAAAAACCAAACAAAAATTACTATAAGAATTCATCGAACAAACATATATTTACACAAATATTCCCTTACAAAACAATAATTTTTCACCGTTATTATTCAAAAATTCGTATCTAATCCTTCAAAATTATTGTAAGAACTTATTTAAACTGATTTTTTTTTTTGAAATTAATTGATTATGAAATAAATATATTTTATAAGTCAAAGAGAAGAAAATAGTTTAAGGATAGATCACTTTTAACTGAAGGATCAGAAACTCTGAGCTTGATGGCTAGCAGATGATTTAAATTATAAGCCTGCAGTAAAGTTGAGTCTATTTGTGTTTGAGCGATTCGGGCAATAACTTTGTTCGATTGATTAAAATAATTTTTAACTTATAATGTCGTCCAGTTTCAACCCGAATACTAAGGATAAAATATGGAAATTTTCTTCAAGAATCATTTTTTTAGGAAGGGTTACAACGGCCTATCAGGTTAAACTAAGACTTCTCTTAAACTTAAATCTAATTTGGGGAGAGAGATAAGCCACGATATGTTTAGGTACCTCGACTCTCGGACACTCTAATAATAATACTAATAATAAATAACAGTAACTTATTGAATGAAGTTATTGAAATTATAATAATATCCGAAGTGTTACGAGATCTGAAGTATAAACATCATGGGCAATAATAGTTTGCGAACACTTACACGGTTCTCTCTCTCTCTCTCGAGAAACCTGAAGAAGCAGAAGGCATAGAACTAGATGACCCCTATAGATTCTTTAGAGATAATGACCACACACCTGTACAGAGGGAGAACGTATCTTTCTGAGAAGGTTTCGAAAGGCGAATCTGCATCAGGAGTTGGAGGTAGAAATATCCTCCTAGGTGAGTCCTAGATCAAGGGATTTTTTAAAGTTCTGAAAAATAGATGTCCAAGAACTAGTACGGAAGTCATAACAGACCTCTTACAAGTCGCATGAAGCCCCACAAAACAAAAAACAAAAATTGGTAACCACTTCCCAACGAGTATGTCACCCATCCAGATGTAGTTCAGTGTGTCTAAGTCTTCGAATTACCTTGTTTACTAAGACGTGTTGAAGAATGGACGAACCGGCAAATAGTAGACAAGCATACTAATTGAGGACCAGATTTCTGATCTCAAGAGCACAAACACACATAGTCACATGTTTATTCATAAAATGCTTATTCAATCAATAAGAGCCGCATTGTTTGATTAAAAGATGTAGTAAAGTTATTTTTAATTCCTAAAATATGTCCATTAATAAAATTCAAAGAAAGTGTGCAAAATTATTTATAGTGAGTGGATTGTCAACATCTTCGGGGCGGCCCTCTAAGTAAAATCGCTATATTATCGCTGTGTCCCACATTTTATTCATTTATTTATTTTTTTAAACAAGATACGATTAGTACAATGGAAATGTAGTGATAAAATGTAATTTCTGATGTTTTTGTTAGTAATGTTAAAGTTATTTTCTACAAAAATAATTAGCGTTGTTCGAGTTGCGTTTTACATTATATGTTTAACATTATGATGGTAGAAATACATTTTAATATTTTTAAGTTGCTGTGGAAACTAAATGTTTATTGTACTTTTAATAAGAAATCTCCACTGTAACTGATTTTAACTCAAGAAAATTAAGGGATGTGTTTAAATTAACAAGAAACTACGCCAACTCTGAAAAAATTGGGCATGCTTACTTTTACTTTTAATCATTTGTCTGAGAGTGAACAAAGGGCTTAGTACAATTTACTTTTTGTTTCTCTGATTAATTATTTCCTTATTATTTTATGGCAAACAAAGGGAACCCAACCTGCTATTTTAAAGCATTTTAGCAAACCAGTTTAACAAACACGAATCATTTTAAATTTTTTTTTGTCAAAAATTTCATAATAAATACATGGATAACAAGTCCTCAAATTTCCTAATCTAAACTGTAATTACTGAAGCGAAGTTATAAAGATTCCAAGTTAGTTTACGGCAGAAGGGAAATAAAAGAAAAAAAAAAATCAGTTTAAAATACCACTTAAAGTATACTGAAGAGTGTTTTCAACAATCTTCCAAATAGACTACTAACTACAATCAGCCACTTCTTCAAAACAAATGTCAGGTACTTCGTTCACTTTCACAAAAAAACAAATAAAAACACAAAAAAATTAAAAAAAACCTGTTTAACCAAAATTTGTCGCACAGCACTAAGATTCCGCTCGTGTTACTAGACAGAGTTTCTTTTGAGCTTCACCAATAGCTCCCAGCAGTGCTTCTCTTTCTGATTGATCCACGGTAGGGTCTTGTAATCTTTGATGTAATTCAAGTACAGAATCGGTGGCTCGTTGTAGGAACTCTGCTGTTGAGGAGATAAGATCTTTTGACACTGTAACAATAAATTAATGTTATGAAACAGGAAACAGTAACTATTAATTAATTTTAAACATTACTTCAATAAAATAAAGAAAACTATTTGAACTCGTACAATTTTATTAGAAGTTACTTGCCTTTTATAATTAATTTGTCCCAAATAATAATTATTTAAAACTTTATACTAGCATTTGTCATAATAAAACACCTACTATAATAATTAAACCCATAATAAACCTGCTATAATACATTCTGAACCTGCTTTTATATGAAGAATAAAAGATGGTAGAAATTATTCCACGTTTTTTTTTTTGAAAAATTTATTGAATGAAAATTAATGAATACCTTTGTAATTTTGTAATTAATATGTTAATCTATTAAAGAGCAGAAATGTAAAATAAACAAATATATATTAGTGTTAGTTTTATTGTTATAAAATAAATCCACAAAAAATGCTACCTTTAAACATCTTTAGCGATCTTTCTACAACGTTTTAGTACCTACTTGTAAAACAGTTTAAACAGATAGAGAAAACATATATAATACTTTTAACGAGAATAAAGTCAAGTTATTTGGTTTGTTTGCGAAAATGGGAACATTTCTCTATTTTCAAACTTTCTAAAAGTATTTAGAAAAATTTAAAGGTATTTTTTTTCCTGAAGATGTTTTAAACAATCGATATTATAATTTTTGACTTATTAAAACAAAATTTTACTGTTGAAATTAAAATACTAAAACTAGTTACTAGAAATATAAATAAATAAATGATTGCTTACAAGGAGCCTTCGTAATGTCCATCATCCTGTCGGTATCCTTAACAGGTAGTTCAAACGGACTAGGATCCAGAGTCGATTTTATCATAGCACTACTGCTTCGCTGTATTTTGTTACTAACTCTGTTCAGTTCGCGATCAGAACCACTACGGCCGAGGGCTAGTCTTCTGCTGGAGCTGGAATATTAATCACATTTTGTTTTAATTCATTAATAAATTATTTTGAATTATTAATATCATTCTAGCTTTAAATCAACAACTCTAATCTAATTAGTAAAATAAATCAACCATTCAAATATTTATGTATATTTTTGTCTTAATTCTAACCTTGATCCCAGAATAACACTCTTTGGCCTTGGAGGTGGTGTAGGTTTTGAGCTTGCAGTTGGAGTTTGATTCTCCTCAGAACTGGAATCTTCGGTATTACCAGCTTGATTTAAGGCAACTGAAACAAAGTCACAATTGCATTAATGCCATGATTAAATAAAATAAACGAGATTACATAAATTATTCGAAAAATAAATAAAATTTTTCTGTTATTAAGTAAATTAAAGGTTAAACGTTTATTACTGTAAATGCCAGTAATTCTTGCAAATTTTCTAAAAATGTACTAGAAGATGTTAGTTGTATATTAGTTAAAAGTTCTGTTAAATGTTACCCATAAGTAATCTTGCAATGGGATGTCCAAAAGAATGTCAATTGGAAATTATTACTTAAGTCGATATGGTTAGAGATTGGCCGAGTAGTTACCACCCAAGAGTCAGAGGATTCGGAATTCATGATGAAATTAAATGAAAAGTCAAGAACTGGAAATTGAACAGTAATTATTTTACGAAAACCTAGTATATGCAATAGGATGGGATGCAGAAGGAAATATAGTACTACCCATCGATCAATTTACTTACTTATGGTCATCGTTTCACAAATATGGGGATGTGAGGTAAATAAAACAATCTTAAGTGCAGAAATAGGTATAAAAATGCTACATCAAGTCAATGGAGTACATCAGTAGTACATCAAGGAAAATAAGAACAGGATTTTCTATTGCATATATAAAATCATTTTACTGTATGCGTATACAGAAACGTAGACCTCTCTCGAATGGTTGTTAGAGAAATTGAAGGATACGAATGAAGAAGGGTTTCTGAAAAACATGATTGAACAAAATGAGAGATGTTAGAATACAATGAAATTAGATTTTATTGGGCACACGATGTGGAAGAAGGTTATAATTAGTACGAACATATGAAGAGTAGAACCATCGGGGAGGTTTTACAAAATATATATAGAAAATAGAATCCTGTAAGAAATGGTCGATCACGGCTTGACGCGATGCAGATTGGCGAAATAAGATAATGAAGAAGTAAAAGCTCTAATATTGATGAATTAGATTAAGTAAATAATACTGAAAGAAAAAACTTACTGCTTGAATAAGCACCAGACAGTCCTCTGCGTCTTGCTTCAATGCGAGATTTACTTATAGCATTGCTGGACATCTTGTTCTGAGACGATATGGTGGGCCTCATTATTCTTGAAGACACTAAACTTCTTTGACCAGTTGTCTGACTAATGTCACTTTCTGAATCACTCTAAAATTTTTATATTTAATTGTTAATTGTGTTAACATATTAAATGGCCAATATATATGAATCTGATATTGTGTTTAAATTTTACCTGATTCAATACACCAACAGAACTACTTCTGGTTATTGTTGAACCTTTTGTAGTACTATGTCTGGTGCTAGGCGAATGAGTCTTAACAACTTGGTGGGATTTTGATGATGGAACTGCAATAAAATAAAAATTTCTTTAATAGGCAATATTTATAGGCCTACGGAGAAATATACAAGAGTTAATGTTCAAGAAGACTCATGAATTTTACAGCGAAATTTCAAAATCTTTCAAATTTTATAAATCCTAATAGCTTCTTGTAATTAAAAGTACAATTCGCTTCACAACTTTAATATATACGCCTAAATAAAATTATTTATTTTATTGCATGCAACGTTTATGTACACATTCGTCGAAGAGACACGACCAATATAATTAATAGCAATACAAACGTAAATCAAGGCTTCAACTAAACTAACACATAAACGAGCATCTCTCTTACTGTACCTTATATTTATATCAGCAATTTCCATTTTCTTACCCGAAAACTGTTCATAAACTCGAACTTTTCTTTAATATTAAATGAAGGATGACTCTAATAGCTTCTAAGAAGAAAACTTTATTGCGCTTATAATTCGTGCTCAAATATTTTAAAAACTCGGATACCCTACGTTCTTCAATTGTAAAAAATGTTCTCACCTTTGTTTTATATACTACCTGGTAATGAGGTGTACCTCAGGTTTTACTTAACATCACTTTTTCGAGAAAAATGATACAAAAACATTAAAATTATAATTAACTATAAAAATTCTGAGATTCTTAGGTGAATATTAGCTAAATATGAAGTTTGTTATCCATCCAAATATAATAATAATAATAGTAGGATTAAGGAAGATTTGGAAGAACTAGAGCTAGACTTTTGGAAAAGCAACCAATATTCTTGAGGCACATGGAGAGTAGTTCTATGCAAGATGTAGAGAAAGATTAATGATTTCAAAAAGTGATTCGCTACCTTTCTACGAACCCGTAAATTCAATATGCCAATGTTCTGAGGAGAGAAAACATCTTTATCATCTCCATGAACTGCACTCAGTAACAAATTGGTGGGAATTTGATGATGGATTTGAATCCCTGAATGAAGCGAGCATTACATGTGAATCGTAGTTTAAGCTTTTTCATGATTGATAGTTTATCAATTATGAGTTGATAACAATACTTTTAAACAATTTAAAAAGGAACAAAGATCATTAAAGAATAATACTTACAATATAATCGAAGCAGTCATCTTTAAATTATTCTATAATTGTTTTAATAATAATTACAATTGTACGGAATATAGATTAACAAAATTTAAGGAAAAATATTCATAAAAAGTTTTAAAACTCCTTTTAAACCTTTACTCTTCTATATTGAATTCTAAGAAATAAACTTTTTGAGCCACCCTTCATTGTAACACTATTAAAAATAGAGCAAAAGAAATAAAAATACAAAAAAGACGAGGGGACTACCTGTCAAAGAGTTCCTCTGCCTGGGAGACGGATTGGCTAAGTCAGATAATGAACAGGCCCTCCTGATACCTCCTGGCTCCTCTTGTACTATAGTGAAATCAAAATCATGCAATGCTCACAACAACAGTTTCAAAACAATAAATACTAAATAAACAAAAAAATTTGTGAGTATACTAAAATGATTAGCAACAAAGTAACTAGTGAGGCAAAAAGGCAGGCACAAAATAAACACAAAAAGGAAGGAGCTTGGGAATTAAAAAAAAAAAAGTTTGAAAAAGTTTATTAAACTTAAAAAAATACATAAAAGTAATATAATTGGCACTAAATGTGAAACGTGACTACTTAATAAAATACATAAAACCTAAAACATCGCTTTGCCTGAAATGAAAGGAGCATCTCATCTCTCTCTCTACATGTGTTTAGGCGTAGTACAAAGAATAAGTTCGTAATTATCGCATGCACTATGAAACTACAAAAACTAAGAAACAAAATCAAATATGAACGAAAATAAATACACATAATTCATAAAGAAAATGTGGCATCTCCAAAATACCTGTTGGACATTTATCTGGCAGTATCTGGCCGTTCGCTATTCTCCGGGCCAGTTGATTGCCTATACTTGGCTTCCATCTTCTTTTCGGTGAATTAGCACAAGAAGATGAAGTGCCCGGGGTAGAGCTCCCGGATTCACAAGAAAACTCCTCCCTAGCTGCAGAAATACGTTCAAAATTTTGTGACAACAATTTCACTCGTCCACCGTTGAACTGCGGTAGATCGCTGATTGAATTAAGACCAGGATCTTTGACCGGAGAACCAAGGATGTCATTTTTAAATGGATTCCGGTTGAGCTCATTTTTGGCCGCCACTTGTTGTTTCATATTTATGCTGGCCACAAATTTATTCACTTTACTTTGACTATTCATTCTGTTATTGGCAATATTTACTTTTGGTTTAGGTGGCTTGTGTGCAACAACAGGATGGTCTACCGTTTGTACATTGCTCTGTTTCTTTTCCTCTCTGCTTTGGTGTTTTTTTAATAAGGCATTAGGTATTGTGGGTTTTTCAGGACCGTCACCAAAAGGTATGAAGAATGATTCGTTTTTATTTTTTACCTCTTCAGTTTCTGGTTTTTGAGACCAATCACCGTTTGCTGCACCTTCAAATGGGGTTTCTGGGCGACTTTTTGAAGTTTGCATTGCCATTAGGTCTTTGCTAGTAGTATCCTGTAAACTTCTGGTTCTGACTACTATTTGTTTCTGTGGTATTTCATCAAGATCTTCAGGAAGCTCTTTAATATCACCAGTGTCGGTCAGTATACTCTCGGTACTGTGGAATACTTCACGATTACTAAACAAAAATTGATATTCACTTTCATCCGTGAGTATGCTCTCCGCACTTCTACACGTGTTATTCTTCCTAAGGAAAAAACTGGCACTACTGTGCCTCTCCCAACCTTCTCCATTGTTGTCGTCCACTAATATGTTTTCTTCACTATGAAACTTTGTTCTCTCTATTCTTGTTGAACCTTTAAAACCAATAGCACTTGCAGATCTTTCTAATATTTGATATTCACTCATACATCGACGTGGTTTAGTCCCATATTCACTACATTCCTCCAATGAATCGGAACTGTATTCATTTGGGTCTGATTCATTATTTGTTCCAAGATATAATTCACACATTTTATTAACATCACTCAAATCATCCACAGACTTTGATTCCCTACTAACGTCAACCTCTTTTTCATTTATATTAACATAGAAACAACATGAATAACGTTTATACCGATTAGCTAATTTTATAGGAACTAATATCTTGTTCGGTTCTACGAACGATTTGGTAGGTGATAAATTTTCATTAACCGGTGAACCAGTAAGTGAGGCGTCCATAGATTTACATCCTGATTTGTAAGGGGTTACTGAGAGTTGTGACAAGTTAAGGCTGACAGGGCGATTGTTAGAATTGTTAGTACGAGGTTTTCTAGTAAATGTACTGCTATCAATTTCGTTACCTTGGTGTACAACTCGATGTCTAGGAACTGGTTTCGGACGGGGTTCTTTAAACGAACCATGATAACTAAGGTCTTGAATACTCTGACTTGTCTTTAAATTGGATCGATAACCAACCTGTAACAAGATTTATTTTCGGAAATTATTGAGAAAAATTAATATTCCTATACAAAAAGTTGATTACATATCTCATTCTAAACCTGACAACAAAATACCAAACGAAAGCGAAATCAGTAAGAATAATTTCTTAATTTCTTACTAACGTATGCATTTCATATTCTGTTCATTCTATTCTGTAAGTTTCATATTCTGTTTAAGGCGCGCCAAAATTTAAGGTCACTAGCGCCTATTTATCTTTATAGTTGTCCTTATATTAATTAAAACAATAGAGATGGATAGAATATGATATGCTTATTGGTCTGCTTTAAAAAAATAGATTTATGTTAAAAATTACAATTTTTGTTTTATACTGATGGATTTAACATTTAAAATATTAAAATTGTGATCAAGTATGTATTATATAATTATTAAATACTATTATTATGATAGAATGATGTATTTTAATTGATTCTCGCAATATCAACTTCAAATCCAAACAGTTACCTTGAAATTAGAAAAACGCAACCTAAATATTCCATCATCAAAACGGATTGTTATTTATAATATTGACGAATCAATACATTTCAGACTATCCCTTTAGAATCATATCCGATCTACATTCACCAAAGAACATTAGGTGAGAGCTTCAATTGAAAAAAAACATCAATAGCAGCAAATAAATAGAAGTACATCAAACATTACTAACACTCTGTAACTGTCTTCTAGTTTCCTGTATACGTCGTTGAAGTTCTTCTCTTTTGTTCAATGCACTAACATCGTTCTTAGCATGCTTGGCTGCTTGTATGACACTGGAATTTCTAACAGTACTACTCTGAACGCCGTGTGCGTGTTGTGAAGATAGACTTCGTTTTCCTGAAAGGAAATCGTATTTAGTGAACAATTAAAAGTTACTTAGCTAATTGAAGAAAAATATGTATTGATCTTAACCTTTCTTGGCTGGTGTATGCGAGTCTTCGGCGCCACTTAAGGACTCAAAAGTATTCTTCAGAAATTTTTCTCTGAAAAAATTAAAAATTTAATATTAGTCTTAGTAGCTTTAAGGGTACTTTAAGGCTATTATGTTTAAATGTAAATGAATGAATAAATTACCTAATTGAATGCATATTGTGATCTGAGGTGGGTGTTGTAGCTTGTTCATCTTCATCACTTTGGCTTCCTGACATGGAGCGACTTGCGCTAGACATCTCACTTGTAACCATTAATAAATCTGGCCTTTTGGATTTTCTCATTGATTTTCTTAGTTCCGTCGAATCAATGTTGGTAATTGGGAATTCCCTGAACGAAAAAGTGCTAAAGTTACAACTTTCAATATACTTACCTCACTATTTTTTCAATGAATTTCTTGAATCTAGTAAATCAAAATAATACCTATTTGGTTCTTCAAGCTGAGGCATGTACAACGGTCTTCTAGTGTCACTAGATTCTCCTTCAGAATAATCTTCAACATCACCATCATGTTCAGTACTTTCCATATCCTGTTTACAACATAATAAGTTATTCAAGGAAAAATTATTTATCCAATGTTATAAATTTTGATGATGTTAAGATAAACAATCAATGTCAGTTTCTGTCATCTCTAAACAAACGATTCCTACAATGCGTACCTAATGAACGTACAAAAATGGAATATTTGAACTATTATTACATTTTAAAAATATCTAAGAAGAAAAAAAAGCCGTTTAAATAATTATTTCAAAGAAAGTTTGTGCGATGACAGATCCAAACTTCTTGAAAGATCCATTTATGATTTCTGTACAACTAGCAAATTTAATTTTCTGCTTCGCCGAACACCCAAAAAAAAGTATGAGACTTATTCAGACTTTTCATAGGAGTTACGTCAGATTGGATTTTTACCCTCAATAATCAATCTTAAAATAATAATAATTTTTTTCACTGTTGTCTTTGTATATTTTAGATTACAAAGATCTTGCCATGAATAAAATTAAATATAAAAACGTATAAAACAAAAACATGCAATCATTTAATACCATATTATCAACCTCGTATTTGAAGCTTCCTAATGAACTATCGTCAGTATGGTGTTTGGTATTATGATTATTTTCAACTAAATCACTTCCTCTAGTTAAGGTAATTTTTCCACCGATGGTAGTACTCTATAAAAAATATCAAAATTAATTGAAAAAAAAGAATTTAAAAAGAGAAGAAATTGCCTAGGTTTCTTCTTTTAAATTAATTGTGGAAATACTAACAATTTTTTCAGTCTGTGACATTATTTCCTGTATACTATCTGAGCAACGTAGAAAATCTATACTTGAATCTTGGCTGACCTGAAAGCAACATTGCTTGTTGGATCCGTATGTAAAGATGGCGGTACAAATTTGGTTATTGTAAAATTGAAATAAAAGAGAAGATTGAAGTAAAGAAAATAGTTGTATACTTTAGTAGAAAAAAAGGGAAACAGATTAATAGCATTCCACATAATAATTCAAAAGAAGAAGGGAAAAATAGAAGCAAATATTACTAAAGATTGCCAGAGGACTTGTTAGATAGAAGTAAAATTTTTGAATTACCTTGGTAACTGAAATAGTTTCCCTTCTACTGTTAGACAGGATAGATCTTCCCGTTTCGGCACCACTATCAACTGAACTGTCCTCTTTACTTCCGTCAGAATCTAGGCGTTTATCTGTTATATTAGAAAAGAGTTCAGTAGAAATTAACTTTAAAAAGTCACTTTCTTTTATTAAATCGTTCTCTATATTTACGATTATTTTTTAAATTAACACATTAATAACTAAAAGTGATTACTAATTAATTCTACCTGGTTGAGATGGAAAAGGGATGATGCTATCACTATCATAAACGGACTTAATGTGGTCTAATCGTTGAGCCCATCTGCCTTTGGGTCCAGAAACCCTGGTACCACCACTGCCGATATCACTAACATCCAATTCTTTCTTTGCCCAAATCGGTAACTGTCCAAAACTGTATCTAGACATTCATAAAAAGTTTTTGAACATTTCTCTGCTCTATTCAACCTACTTTATTTATGTAGCAACGCTCAATAATATGTCTTATAAAGAAGACTTTAAAACTACGATTCACATCTATTTTTAATAAATTACAATTTAAAATACTACAATACCTGTAATCCGCTTGATTAGCATTTGGATCAAACAGATCTAAAGGTGGAGTGCCAGGGAAATCATCAGAATCGTTATGACTCAAACCATTCGATAACTTTACTGGTTTCCTAAAAAAAAGTGTAAAAATAAAGTGTAAATAAACTCATTTTTATTAAATTATTAAGCAAATAGCGAATTAGTAAAGAAGAATTACTGAGCAAGGTTAGAAGTTGACTAAGTAATAGAGATCAGTTGGACGAGGTTCGTGAATGGATCGATCACTTAATAGCTAGCTACTGATTAGGTTTAATCTAGGCTGTGATTTACCCTCCTGTCAGATAAAAGGTGCAAAGGAGACCTTCATATCCGGCTGATTTATTTTCTTTCTATTTTACAGACTGATTATCTGCCTTAATCATTTGGCTAGTAACGTTGCGGTCAAATTAAAAGTAGGCGATAACTACTAATACTGATGTTAATGCGTATGTTTGTCCTTAATTAATTATAAACGTTAGTAGTTAGTCCATTAGTAGCTCAGTTGACTTTTCTTTTGAATAATCTTATTTCGAAAAAGATGTACTGAAGGAAATAAAAATTCTATTCTTTCGCAAAGTCGTTGTCCTTACCTTAACTAATATCAACTTCTCGTTTTACATTTAAGACTATTATTGCCTTGGATACTATTCTTTGGTATGAAATATAAAAAAAAAATGTTTAGGGGTAATCAGCCGACAACCAAACGTTGAATATAGCTTTTCGAATAAATAAAGCAATGCTACGGAGGATTAATACTTAGATAGGTGAGCTAAGAATGTAGCTCTACACCCTCTTCGAGAAAATCGCGAAAATAACCTTTAAGTCATCTAGTTGGGTTAACATAACTTTAATTACTTCTTACTTAGCAAAAAAGAATAACTCACTTGATCCTCGCCTGTTGTTGTGATAGTCTGGCGTGCATTGTGACCACCATATCATGAGGTACTGTCCACACTAAGACACAGCCATCACCAGAAGCTGATACCAATCTCTTACAATCTTGACTAAATCGTAAACCAGTAACTAATTCAGAATGGCCAGACATTGTTGCCATACATTCACCACTATAATAATCATATATGCATAGGGTTTTGTCTGTACAAGAGGTTGCAACATAAATTCCACTGGCATCCAAAGCAACCTTTAAATAAAAAAAAAAAAAATTAGATAATGCATGAAGCAATTTGAACTTGAAAAAAAAAAATACAAGAAAGAGTAGGAGGAGCAGCAAATCTCCCTTCAATATTGTTCAAATTTTTAATTTCTATTCTACATCGAAAATAAGCCAGCGTGTATATTCTGCCTTACGTCCTTAGTCGAAAAATTACTAAAAATATTTTTAAAAACAGCTACTGCTCCTATGTACTATTCGTTTGCTATTACTATTAATTAGCATGTGAAACAGTCAGGTAAACGATGCTTAAGGCTAATAATATGATAAATCAACTACTTTATTCCACCATAATTCTGACTGAAACATAATCAGGGAGGTTACCTACACTTTCAAAGGTAATAAATACTAGGACCACAACTTATTACAAACTGAAAACTCATAATAAGAAGTTCCAAGATAAATTAACCTAGCGTTCTGAAACCGTGAGTAAACTTTACTTTACTTTACCAGACTGATTGTCCGATTAATATGTTATCGATATGCAGACTACTCTCCCACCTACATTATACAATAACAAACTAATCTAAACAAGAATGGAATAGTGCTTATCACATTCACACTCTGTTTAACTTTAACCAGTATTGCTTGGTCGGCTCCTAATCCGATGATTTGTAAAAAAAAAAAAGATTGTAAATATTTACGTTAAAAAATAAGGTTGTAAATAGGTGTTAATATTACGAATAATTAAAAATGAAAATAAATAAATTTTTGTGCAATACCTCCATCATCGTATCACCTTTGAGGAGAAACTATTTGAACTTGACCAACTTAAAGTTCGTCGTAAGTTCGAAGATATTGTATTCTGCCCTACAAGGCTAATTTCTATACATCCCTCCTATTAACACGTATCATATTTTTATTTTAGAAACAAGTCTAAAACCTTCAAGAAGTTAAAACAACTTCAGAGACAGTTACTTTTAGACCAAAATTTTGTTTCAACCCCTGAGGCTTAATCGAAAGAATGACCGAATTATTGCAAACTTATTTTCGTCGAAGAATAACTACAAAAAAAATTTGAACAAAATTGGAGGGAGACTTTGCACACCCTCATCTTGTTAGTTCACGATCAGTACTGAAATAAGTACTTACTTTTATGAGGGAACCATCTTCGCCAACTGAACCTTTGAAGGTTTTACTGTGTTTTCCAGTTAACACATTGTAAACTCTGATATTACGATCCTGACAGGCAGTGATTACATGCTTATGTGACACGTCCACTTCCATATCGTACAGTGTAGTTTTACCAGCTGCGTTGTAAATTCGATTAAACTGTAGCTGACCGTCTGCGTTCTGCAAATTTACGAATAATATTTATTTCAAAATTTATAATTGTACTAAAATAAAAAAACACAAGAAGTTAAATCAAATAAATTTCTTACAGTTTGAAGTTGACGGAAGATTATAGATTTATCAGCACCACAAGATACCATTTGCAAATTTGATTGCGCATTCAAAAATCTTACAGCCGTTATCGAAGAAGAATGATCGTCCAACGTTTGTACGAAATTATAATCTTCTTCTACGTCGAATACATGAACAAGTCTATCACGAGAAGCAGAAGCCAAAAACTTTTTACCATGTGAATACCTATTATATTCTAAACAAAGAACTTCTGCGTCGTGGGCTTCAATAAGGCAAATTTCGTCCAATGTTTCAACATCATGTACCCTAAAAGTAATAATATTACAAATAATTGAAAATTACTCGATAAAAAAAAGCAAAGGTTTAACATGAAACCAGATTTTTACCTTATATTACCAGCACGATCGCCACTAGCTAGATGTTTACCATCTGGACTGATCCTCAAAGCTCTAACCCCGTTCTTGCCATCGTACGCTGCTGGATTTTCAGCTTTTTCACCACCAGCTAACTCTATATCTTTCAAAGAATTCAGTTCTGGGTCTACGTATATGACCTTTATTAATTCCTAAACAAAGAGGAATCAAAATGAAACTAGCTCAAAAAATATGCTATTTCTTAATCCAAAAAATGAAATGACAACTTACTTTACTGTAAATATTACGCTGATAGACAGTGCCAGGATGTGTTTTGAATTGAGGATCAACATTCCAGACTCTGATGGTATCATCACTCGAACAAGTAACAAATGATCCAGGTGGCACATGTGGAAGACTACCTTCTGGGAACATCTCCACTCCCCAAATACATGCAGAGTGGTACAAATAAGAATGAGATTTCCCTACCTGCAATTTATTACAATTTAATAATTAAACGTTATTTAAGATATAACAAATATATATAACAATCAAAACCAATGGTTCAACGTGGGTACTGTAGCCCATTACTATGCGAGTGAAACCCTGAATGACAGCGTTATAGAAATACAAGGTACACTAAAGTTACTACTACGAATTCCCTAGAAAAATAAAAAAGTTCGTTGAAATGGATAAAGTTATTACGTCCCATCAAAAGTAATTTGAACGGGCTATCTTTGAATGAAATTCTCCAAAATTTGAAGGTTTTTAAGAAGCCTTCTCCACAATCAACAGTGAAAAAATTGGTGCCTAAATTCAAACTAGTTCACTCTTCTCTAGAAGTTGATCTGCGTGAAGTACGGCCCAAAACTGCAACGGAAGATAACTCTGAGAAGAGATATATTTGGCAATTAGAGATGTATGAGATAGCTAATTAATAGACGTATCAGAAAAAAGAATTAAAAGATTTAACATGAAGAATTAACAGAGAGGAAGCTTTGAGAAAGATGGGTGCCACATTTGATGGTGACCAGAATCAAATGCCATCACTTAGAGTAACAATATTAATACCACATTAAAAAGAATCCAAAAAGTCTTTCGGACAAACTGGACGTTAAAATTCTTGAATAGAGAGAATAATAAAATAGAAAATCATCTTTCATTAGAGCTAAGCAACAGACCATGCAGGTGCTTAGACAATGGGAAAACTGAGGGATTCGAAAATGACTTCTACCCTAATCACCAGATTTGGAACCCCTTGCTTCTAAATATTCTTGGGTCAAAAGAAATTGGTGACAAGAAAAAGTTTTAAAATCAAGTGGTGACGTCTGCCATGGATGGGTTTTTGCACAACTTTCAGATTTGCATAAAGGCAATCTTTCTCGACTTTATAATCAATATTTCCTGTCATCAATTGCTTAAACTGAGATATGTACTACTGATCCTTTAGCTTATGTTATTTCCTGTGATTCATGAGGTCCTGGAGCTGAGTGTGGTGCTATAGAGTAATGTGATTTAGAACATGGGTGGGTATATTGGTCTTAAGCGATAAGATTGTACAGAACTAAGGTCCAGTTATCAAGATAGAGAGATCTATTTGAGTGCAACTATTTGAATTGGGTGCAAGTAAGCAGTTTATGAAGACATAGTCACTGATATCCACACTCATTTAAATTTTAAAAATTTATTTACTAAGCTGCTTACCCTCTTTATATCTCGAACATCCCAAATATATAAACTGTGATCATTGTATACACAAGTAAGTTTCATATTTCTTTCATCATACGTGACTGCAATGGCATCTGGGTACTTGGCTTTCTTCGGGTGGGAAGACATATGACTGAAAATATATTTTATATTAACTTCAGTTTAAAAAAAAATAAATAAATAAAAAAAAGGGTAATTTATCCTTCAATCCTAACCTAATATCTAAACCCTGAGCAACGTCTACACCAAGATAATGTGTTCGAGGAAGTGTTGTAATAAACTGAAGAGTATGGGGATCAAAACATCTGACTATTCCGTCAGCACAGCCTATAAATATTCTATGCTCTCCAAGGGTCATACAGTTGGCACTCGTTGTCTGAAACAATTCAAATAAATTATTATCCTATATCTTAGTTTTAAGACAATGAGGTTTTTAAAGTACATATAAGAATCCTGGCGAGAGAATATGATTATACAGAAACAAAGAGCAGAAAAAATAAATAAATTGTAGATTAGATTGTTTTCAAGAAATCGCTACTGAGTAGTTAAAAACAATACCAACCCTAAGTTCCACCCATTTGTCCAACAATCGTCTGTTGTTGAACTCACAAAGTAGACCGGACCTGGTGATCGTGTACGTTGAGTCAGCAGTTTCTCCTCTTCCACAGGCGACATCAACAAAATCATTATTACGCTGTTCTCCGAGGATTGCCGATCTACCCATTAATGGCACTGGTTCCTTATACTGTAATACAAAAAAATAAAAAAAAGGACGTTACCAGGGATTAGTTTTTTTTAATTAAAGCGCGACATCTGAGATCACAGGATATTGGTCTCCGTAGTGATCTCTTGTTAAAATCAATCTTGTCCATGAGCTGTAAAAGGCTTGTAGCAAGAGAAAATATAAGGGAAGCCAGTACAAAAGAAAATTATAATAAACTTAATAAATGAGGAGATACGATCACTGATGTGGAATTTAATTTTAAGATAAAGATTAATAACTTTTTCCGTCCACCACACTTAGAAAAAATGAACGCTACCTCCCCAGTAGACATCTCATTGTTTTCTGCAGTAAATTAAAATTGAAAACTTATCATTCACAGCTAACTTCCAACTCAGAACCATTTCCAATCTATGACTTATTCCTTATAACGTATCCTCTATTGTCAAAAATTATTGCTTTTCCTTCTCACTATGAATACTTTTTAAAAAATAATAAGTGGTCATAATTTAAAAAATTTACCTTAGACCCACGATGGTACTCTAGGTACCAGAATTTAACATGTCTATTGCCAACTGTCACAAAGTAGGAACCATTTTCAGCAAAAGATATTGCTTTAACCTTAGTGGAAACTTTATTTGATGCAACTTTCAGTCCTGCTCGCCAATCCCAAACATTAACTATCATATCATGTTGGGAGCCAACTGATACAACATATTTTTGGGTAGGAGAAAATGCCTGAAAACAAAAAATTGAAAAAGTTTTACTAGTTTTTAAAAGAGGAAATTTTTGGAATTATTTTCGGTTATAAAACTATAGCAAAAAAATTATAATGCTGACTAGTATCGCTGAAAATTACATTTTCATTAAATTTGAAATAAATGAATTTTAAACTAATATAATGTTCACAGCTTGCAGACAAAAAACTTCCTAATTATAATCAACCAAAGTTCAACACTGAATAACTTTAAGCATTCAAGAAGTTTAAACAGCATAAGAAAGTCGTGAATCAGTTAAAATGAGGTGTTATTCTAGTTACTATAATCGTCTGGAGAAACTGAAAGTGCTGAATAAAATGAAGGCGGGAAGAATCGTGATCCAGTGTTGTATAATTTTGAAAGTTTAAAGGACGAACTAGCGAAATTCAAAAATACTTTCATAATTTCGTTTTTTAAATTAACGTTGAAGTGATTATAGGTTACGCATTAATTACTGGGGGGAACAAAAAAGATTTTTTTCTATAGATGTCATAATTCATAATATATTAATATATATACTTTCTCTTAAAGCACTACGATAGTCGAGCAGCTCGACTAGATAACTTACCAAGTTTATCCTTTACAGGCACTGTATGTAATCTTGCTGTTGATTAGTAGTTACTATTATTCATAGTTTTCATTAAGTTATCTATTAGTTTCCTACAAAATGATTTACCTTAAAAGTATTTTGGCAAAATACTATCTCATGAAAAACCACCACCGCTATGTTAGGACTAACACGTTATGTGAGAAGGTTTCTCTTAGGTTACAGACAGGTGACTAATATTTCATATAACATTTAAAAAGTATTTCTAACTAGGAATTTTAAATTTTAATCATTAAATTAAATAAAACAAATTAGTAATATTAATATTACAAAAATAAATTATTTTGTTGCTATGTTTAATATACAAATCCAACTTATAAAACTGATGTTTCAATCATTACTTTTTTACCAGTAGAACTTGAAAATTGAGCACCCTTCGCTAAATTTTAGACCCCAGAAATTAACATATTAACTGCTTATTAACATATTATTTGATTAAAAAAAAATCTGAAAGTATTTTTTGATTTTTTAATTCATTCTTTCGTAAAAAAATTAAAATCCTTTCATTAAAAAATATAAGAGGTTCTAGGTTCAATTCCCTGTCTTGCCTAGATTTGTAAATAAGGGAAATTTACAGTAAAATTTTTTAACTTTATTTTAACAAAGTTTCTTTATTTTATGCCTTATTCTTTTCTGTTAGCTGTTTGACATTTATACAGCTCAGTCCTTAAGAGGCAAATAGGAATTATGCCACTGATTACCAGTTCTGATTGAAAGTTTGGATCAACGCGCACGCTTATCCCAGTCATCTCAGATCCTCTTAAAGCATACATTATCTTCAGATGCTTTGCGAAATTGTTTTCGAATTAAAAATTAATAACATACCGAAATACGAGGGTCGTTTGAAAAGTCCGTGCAAAGTCAGAGAGATAGCACTACTGGCGCGTATCGAGGTTATTTTTAGTTAGTAGCATCTCTTGGAAGAACACACACCAAGTTTCAGCCAGATCGGTCTATTTCTTTGTGTTTGGCATTCGTTTGAATCGAGGAAGTCGAGTGATTTTCAAAAAATGGACGAAAAAGAATTTCGTGTGTTGATTACACACTACTTTATGAAAGGCAAAACGCCTCAGGAGACTAAAGAGAAGCTTGATAAACATTATAGTGACTCTGCACCTTCGATTAGAACAGTTTATTAGTGGTTTCAAAATTTTCGGAGTGGCCATATGGGCACAAGTGACGCTGAACGTTCTGGACGCCCTGTTGAGGTTACTACTCCAGAAATCATTGATAAAATCCATGATATGGTGATGGATGACCGAAGAGTGAAGGTGCGTGAGATTGCTAGTGCTGTGGGCATCTCGAATGAACGGGTACATAATATTTTGCATCAACATTTGGACATGACAAAGCTATCCGCAAGATGGGTGCCGCGATTGCTCACGCTTGACCAAAAACGAAATCGTGTGAAGTGTTGCAAGGACGGTTTGCAGCTGTTCCAGAAGAATCCGCAGGACTTTAAGCGTCGTTTCGTCACTGTGGATGAAACATGGATACATCACTACACTCCTGAGACCAAAGAATAATCTAAACAATTGGTTACCAAGGGGGAATCTGCGCCAAAAAAGGCGAAGACCGTTTCTTCGACCGGAAAGGTTATGGCGACTGTCTTTTGGGATCCGCAAGGAATAATCCTCATCGACTATCTGGAAAAGGGTCAAACTATTATATTCATATTATTCATCGTTATTGGACCGTTTGAAAACCGAGCTGCAAGAAAAACGCCCACGATTGGCCCACAAAAAAGTCCTTTTCCATCACGACAACGCACCAGCTCACACCTCAGCAGTTGTGGTCGCAAAATTAATGGAAATAGGGTTCCAACTCGTTTCACATCCCCCCTATTCTCCAGACTTGGCTCCTTCGGACTACTATTTGTTCCCCAATATGAAGAAATGGCTGGCGGGAAAAAGATTTTATTCAAACGAGGAGGTGATTGCAGAAACGAATGGCTATTTTTCAGACTTGGACAAATCCTATTATTCGGAAGGGATCAACAAACTAGAGCAGCGTTGGACGAAGTGTATAAGCCTAAAAGGAGACTATGTTGAAAAATAAAAAAGGTTTACCCCAAAAAATTAAGTAGATTTTATTTTTGCACGGACTTTTCAAACGACCCTCGTATGGTTGAATGTTTTTCTAAAAATGATCTCAATCGCATTGAGTTATATAACCAGAAACCTCCCGTACGTTCTTAAGATAAAGTTTTTTTTTTTTTGTTGCCGGGGAACATCTTCAGTATTCTAACTGAAGAATAGCAGTACTTTTTTATGCACGCAATTTAGATAATTACGTTTCATTGTTTATAAGAGAAACAATATTACTATGTTCAAATGATATGTATACATTTATTTATTTTAAGGAGAGGCAGATAGTAGTTAAAACGTTGACTGGCTAAGCTTGTTTTAATGACAGTTGAGAAGTTATTGCGTCAACTCTAAGCTCTTACCCTCAAAAGCAATTACATTACCCAGAAAGATAAAACTAAGTCCATTAATAATTCATCTCAACTGAAATATAAGGACAATATAAAACAATTAATTTTGATGAATACATTTTTTATTTTTATTCAAAAACTTGTACACTTTTTCATATTTATTTTTCTCTTACGATGAATGAAGAGAAAGGTCAGCTGAAAAGAAAGGAAAAAGAATTAAGGTTGGTGTTACATCGCCAACCATATTATTTCTCCAGAGAGTAAAAGAAAACTCTACCACCTAACAAATCTCCTAGGAATAGAGGAACATGTCTGGATCTATAAATTCTACCAGGAGAGATTAGGAAAAATTATGAGATTTTCAAAATTTACAATTTATATCACCCTAAAGTAAGAAGCAGTGAAATTATGAAGGCATGTTAGAATTTATATCGAGCATTCTGTTTCCAGCGAATTCCCTAATCTCTGGAAGAACAATGAAGTAAACCTTGCTTCTTTTTTTTTTAGCTCTTAATAAGGTCACCAATAAATCTACAAACATTTCGACTTATTCCTCAAACTTTCTGTTAAGATCCAATATAATGTATAATCATACCTACCAGGCAATTGATTGAATATTTGTGTCCTGGCAGTTCTGCTATCATTGAATTCTCTTGAAGATCCCATAGCCTCAACGAAGGACAGTGTCCGCACTCGCCTGTCGCTAGGTAACGCCCATCCGAAGAGAAGCCCACACATGTTATTGTTTTACGAGAACTATTCAATATATGGGACTGTCTGCCTCGTACACTGTCCAACAGTACAACTGTGCATCTGCAAATCAATTTAATAAATTAGAAAAACTGTTGTCTTGAATATTATAAAGAATTTAGGCAAGGATATTTTTAATTATGAAAAAATTAAAATTTATATTTTATTACACGATAATTGGAGTTTTAACAAATGCTAAAGCATCAAAATATGTCAATATTATTGCATATAATTTTTGGACGTTAGAATCTGTAGACATATTAGTATATGTAGCAAGATTAACTTTGGTGATAACTTTTAGAATTCCAGCTAGGCAGAGTATCAACTGTATTATTCTGATTTTTTTTTGTTTTGTATTTTCTGCAAACTTAATAATGTGCAATCTGCATATAAGTGGCACATTAAGAAAACATTTTGTGATTTTTCTCATAATTTACTAGAAAAATAATAAATAATCAGTTACTAGAGTGAGATCATCGCTAAATGAACTCACAAAAGAACATTTTAAATGCATATTCGGCTGCATCACAACTCTCCTGCAATGATTGGGCAAAATTAAAAGTGTAACCATGGTTCATCGTAGATGCAATCTCAAACTGTAAACTAAATTACCCAGTATTTTATCCAAATATATTATACAAAACTTTCGACTAAAATTTCTCACAGAATTCAAGTGAACTCGAAGGCTTTTGCAAAATATTGTTCCGACATCCATGAATGGCTAGTTCTCTCATGGTTAACTGTTTCCAAACTATAAGAACAGTTACCAAAGACAGTTAAGTATAATGTATTAAGTAGAAAAGAAGATGGCGAAGAAAGGCATTCTAACTGTTGTGAAAGACAATTGATGCCTTAACGTATACCATAAAAGCTGAAGAAGAAAATATGATAGACAATATCCCAGTGATGACTCGACGTTCGTGGTAATCAATGTAGGACACTAAGATGTTTCTCAAGCTTGACAAATTTAGTTCTAAAGGAGTAATCACATAATTAAATCAATATTTCTTCAGGATCAACCATGAATAATTATCTTTACTTTCTATCAAACCAATAAGTAGGTAGTTTGGATTTTGTTAATGTAATTTTAGGTTAAAATTTAAAGAATAACTTACCCAGCTGGGTAGGCAACTAATTCTGAATTAGGATCGGAGTCCAAACTGCAATTGTTAGTGACAGTTAAGCCCAACACTCTTTCTAGTTTCACCTGTGAACACAGTACAAGTTGTTTTAAATCTTAAAATGAAGGTTGTTTAGTAGATGTGGCTTAACTTAAACTGTAAATATGAAGAAATTATATGAATAAAATTATTATCAAAAAAAAATAGTTATGGTAATCTTAGTTTCCAAAGAATCTGAAGAAAAAGTATATTTTTTCGAGAATAGATTCGACACAATCCCAACAACTAAATTTACTAGAAGTAAGAGAAAATAAAAAATTAAATTCTTAATTATTACGCAACTCATTTTGGAACCTTTAATATGAGAAGTTAGTCAATTAAATGTAATTGAATACTTGACCTAAATACAGTTCGATGACATCAACTTTAACAGAAAATAATAATAAATCTAGGAGACCACAATTTCAAACCACATTGGAATAATAATAGTAAATAGTTTTGTAGCGCTAATGACCCCGAGAAGTCGATCTTGCCCCTCCCCTCACCACCCAAAAAAGAATAAATTATAAAGCTAAGAAGTCTGCTCACTCAAATATAGCTCTCCTCTTGAAAAGCTGAACTAAATGATAAGCTTGAAACTGAATTTTTTAAAGAGAAAACTATCTTTAGTTTGAAAAATAACAAATAATTATGAACTGAAATGATTATACCAGAACTTGTTTTTAATTCAAATGTAATTTACAAATTCAGTCGGAAAACTTTTAAAAAGTTAAGAACAGTATGAATTCATCATATTTATTTGAGGGATTCATTCCAAACAGAGCTCTGAAGTTGTTTTATTTCTACAATTGTTTAAAAATTATTATTAGGTAAACCTTTAGCTCCAGGGGCTACGAAACAATAAAAATTAATGTAAAAGAGTGGGTTTAAAATATTAAGCAAATCGTAATTCTTACTAAGGTGGTAGGTTTGTTGAAATCGTACAACGCAACGGCAAGAAACAATCTGCTCTTGTCTCTTAACTCTTAACGTCTATTTTACCACAAAAACGGCATTTTTAACCGGCACTCAGTTGGGTGTTTGATTTAAATAGTTGCGTCTAAACATATAAGCTTCCGAAGGGAACAAAGATTAGAGGAGCTGAACGGCTTTCTGATTTTGAGTTAGGCTGCTCACAAATACTGAATTGTAAAAATCACTTATTTTAGTAAAGTGAGAGAAAATAATAAAAACAAATACAAAATATTTGAATATATTTCTGAAACATTAGCAGAAGTGAGGAAAGCACACAGAAATGTAATATTAATAAATGCTATAAAGGCCAAAATTACCTTAGCTTGGAAGTAGTACATGTACCCCATAATGTCAGATAAAGTGCAAAGTCAAGATGTTCAAGGTAAGGGATTCTTGGGCCCTAAGATAAGACCGAAATATAAACATCCAGATTACCTCTTTGCACCCGGTTAGTTTGGATTTATCACCATGAACTAGGATCAGGAAGTGCAACAACCTGATTGAATTTCTTTATCCAGGTATTGTATTACTCTGACTAAACTTTATTGTTCAAACTATTTACTACCAACATCGTGTGGAAAAAGGGTCTTCATAGACTTTTATGGACTCTAGTCTTTATAACCTCTTTAGATTCTTTACCAAATTGGATTAAAGTTTCCAAACGATGCTGTACCTAAAAAATGTTATAAAAATGTCAGCTTTTGACACAAGATGATAACTTCATTACAAACTAGTATGCATGTTGCACCTGATATTTCTTAGCTACAGATTGTTTTTTACCTTAGGGCTCAATGTTTCTATTTTTTAGAGAAATACCATCCATTACGGTGGTGTGTCAGCTTTTACTCAACAGTGAGCAATCTTCCTAGAGGAGTAACATAAGCGACAATCAATCCTCATAAGTGATGACAGATATCACTGGCTAGTGAACATCGTCTTCACATCATTTACAATAAGAACCCAAATCGTATGGGAATTGAAGAAAAGATAAGGTACACTCAATGGCCAAGGAAAGAAGCGCTCTTTCAGCAACCAGTCTACGGATCCTCCTTAAGAGTTCAGCAAAGGACTATACAGCGCGCGTAAACCCATCATTTGTTTGTTTTATTTTTCAAACGATTTAAGGCGCGCAAACATCTGAGGTTATTGGCGCCCAGAGCTATTTTCAGTGCACTGTCGGCCTCCGGACTGTGTTCTCTCGTTACTGACAACACTGTCCATTACTGGACAGTGAGCCATAAGAAGCTCCTAGCAAGAGAAAATCTAAGGTACCAGCAGCTGGACTCGAACCCAAGGACCTCCCCTTGGGAATCCAATACGCTAACCGCATAGCTAATACCTTTCCAAATTTGAGGATTTCTAGCAGAAATGCATCTGAAACGTTATTGTGTGGGAGAAGTATTGAAAGTAGACTGCTTTTCGCCAATTAAATATGATATTGATGCTTTTTCAACTGTATCATATCGGAATCTTTAACATGGATTTTTGTTACTCTACTCAAGTAACGACTTTGCTGAAACGTTGAGAGCAAATAAAAAATTTTTTCAAGGGGTACTAAATAAAAATAATACCTTTAGAACCATAACAAGTAAAATTGTATGAATTTTTTGGCAATAATCGTATTTACTTCTGAAAAGATTGGCGATTCACATCCACTATTACATAATAAACAGATCTCACCAGCCGCAATGTTAGTAGAAGATTGTACAATGTTAATTAAGAAAAAACAAAAGTATTGAATAAGCTATAATACTCATAGTATGTGCCAGATAATTAACAAAAAACTATTTGTGTAAACTGAGCGTGCCAAGGTCGTCTTCAAAACATGACAGTATAAGTATTGACAACAATTCAATATAAACTAGCGATATGTATACATACAAACATATGTTTGTCGGTTTTTGAACACAATTCCGCCCATTTTGTTTTTAAATTACACTGGACTACTCCTTAATTTCCTTCAAGGGCAGTTAAATACAAATATTACAAACAAATTGGAAAAAACAATAATGTAGGATTGTGCAAAGGATAAATATAGAATGGGAAAGAAGGTGTAGCTGCCATAAAGTAAAGTATAAGACAAGTTGAAGGTCTCATAAACTTCAAATTTGAGCTATACACATATGTTTTTGGGTTCTAAAATTCTTCTCTTTTTTTTATATTTATTTCTCAGCTAGAAATTATTATTGGAAGTAACTGCTTTATTTTTGTTAATCTTAAAATTTGATTTGGTATAAGGAAAAGTTAGCTGTAGAATTACGTAAGTAAGGGGAATGTAGATTGTAGATTGTATTAGAAGGGCGGTTCCACCAAAAAGGGGAAGGAACGCATCCCCGTCCACCTGACATCTAATGAGAGATACCGGGGCTTCAAGACCAACAAATCCGTCTAAGAGTTTCCGGATAGCAGTACAATAACTAATAAAGTAGCAACAGGACACTAGGGAGCATGGCGACTCAATCGCCCAGTGCAATGAATGAACCTAGAAAGTTCGATAAGATTACCAGATGCTACAATCTCCGGTAGGGAGACATTTGACCTTCCGAAGACGAGAAATCTAGTTTTAGAATAAACTGGACACACCTCTACAAAGTGCCGCACAGTCTCATTGGACTCACCACAGGCAGCACAGATTAGCGACTAGTACGAGGGTCGTTTGAAAAGTCCGTGCAAAAATAAAAACTACTTAATTTTTTGGGGTAAACCTTTTTTATTTTTCAACATAGTCTCCTTTTAGGCTTATACACTTCGTCCAACGCTGCTCTAGTTTGTTGATCCCTTCCGAATAATAGGATTTGTCCAAGTCTGAAAAATAGCCATTCGTTTCTGCAATCACCTCCTCGTTTGAATAAAATATTTTTCCCGCCAGCCATTTCTTCATATTGGGGAACAAATAGTAGTCCGAGGGAGCTAAGTCTAGAGAATAGGGGGGATGTGAAACGAGTTGGAACCCTATTTCCATTAATTTTGCGACCAAAACTGCTGAGGTGTGAGCTGGTGCGTTGTCGTGATGGAAAAGGACTTTTTTGTGGGCCAATCGTGGGCGTTTTTCTTGCAGCTCGGTTTTCAAACGGTCCAATAACGATGAATAATATGCACCTGTAATAGTTTTACCCTTTTCCAGATAGTCGATGAGGATTATTCCTTGCGAATCCCAAAAGACAGTCGCCATAATCTTTCCAGCCGCAGGAACGGTCTTCGCCTTTTTTGGCGCAGATTTCCCCTTGGTAACCCATTGTTTAGATTGTTCTTTGGTCTCAGGAGTGTAGTGATGTATCCATGTTTCATCCACAGTGACGAAACGACGCTTAAAGTCCTGCGGATTCTTCTGGAACAGCTGCAAACCGTCCTTGCAACACTTCACACGATTTCGTTTTTGGTCAAGCGTGAGCAATCGCGGCACCCATCTTGCGGATAGCTTTGTCATGTCCAAATGTTGATGCAAAATATTATGTACCCGTTCATTCGAGATGCGCACAGCACTAGCAATCTCACGCACCTTCACTCTTCTGTCATCCATCACCATATCATGGATTTTATTAATGATTTCTGGAGTAGTAACCTCAACAGGGCGTCCACAACGTTCAGCGTCACTTGTGCCCATACGGCCACTCCGAAAATTTTGAAACCACTTATAAACTGTTCTAATCGAAGGTGCAGAGTCACCATAATGTTTATCAAGCTTCTCTTTAGTCTCCTGAGGCGTTTTGCCTTTCATAAAGTAGTGTTTAATCAACACACGAAATTCTTTTTCGTCCATTTTTTGAAAATCACTCGACTTCCTCGATTCAAACGAATGCCAAACACAAAGAAATAGACCGATCTGGCTGAAACTTGGTGTGTGTTCTTCCAAGAGATGCTACTAACTAAACATAACCTCGATACGCGCCAGTGGTGCTATCTCTCTGACTTTGCACGGACTTTTCAAACGACCCTCGTATTAACCGCATTTGAAAAGATAATCACTAAATTCGCATGTCCACTCAACACCTGAACTAACTGGCGGATCCGGGACCTGCTGAAGCCGTTTTTGACAGGCCAAGAATTTTGTTAGCCTGGCGGCAGTCAGCTCGGAATCTCCACCGTTTCCGATGTTCCTTCAAAAAATCCACTGCTCCATCTCTGTACTACAAAAGGGAAATGCTACTGGCTCAACGTAAATATTGAAAATTTTGAACAATATTTTTAGACATTTTCTTATTTTGTGGAATCCTATTTGCATGCATTTATGTGTGGAGAGGGAGTTAAGTTCATTTCAAATGTTCGGAATAGAATTCTCAAATTAAAATACATGTTTATACCATGGAAACATAAACAGAAAGAAACCTAACGAAAACCCAAGAAGAAACAATAACCATTAAAATGGTGCCGCTTGGTGAGCATTATTATAGCAAAGAAAAATACATTATTCATGGCGTAGAAGTAAGATCAAGGTGGCCATGATATTAATAAAGAAATATTTCCAGCAATGTCTTCACTGAAGTGCCATGATAATTTAGTAAGGTGCTTTCTAAGTTCTTTTCACCCATTTCCACCATCCAAGTCTGCATTTCACTCCCTTTCCCGCCATGTTGTTGCTGATAATAGTTCCCACTTAAAAGCCTACATTAAAGACAAGTCTCAACGAATACACTAATGTCTGTGTGCACATATATGATACACCATTAGAGCGCTGATGGCTTGTAGCTGGGACATAACACAGAGACTAATAGTTTTAAAATGGCGTTTTGTTGTTTGTTGTTTAGTGAAGCCAGTCTCCTGTTTTGACTAGTCAGCAACACTAATTACAGGGCACTCACTTCTCTAATTATCATTAATTAACCGTAATATTAGCGAACTCTTTTTACACTAACTTAGAAAATTCAATGGCAGAAAAGTTAAGGAACTAATTTTCCCATTCAAATAAATTAAATCTCTCAATTACTATTGTAATTTTAATAATCTGGTATTTAGTAACACTCTATAATCTACTGGCATGGTAACGTACAATTCAGTTTGGACTATTCACTTGTTTTAAAGGACTCCAGAAGGAAGTAAAAATATTCTAGCCACTTTTGATACTGATGTCTAGATTTCAAAGGGACCAGCTAAAAGTAGTGTGACTAGAAGATCAATTGTGGCTCCCTAATTATAATTGTTAACGTATAAACTTGTAGAAGAATGTAAAATTTGGGTGCGTAATGAATAGCGCGAGGTGGGTTCACTAAACCCAATCAGTTGCTCGAGGTGGGTTCGCTAAACCCAATCAGTTGCTCGAGGTGGGTTCTCTAAACCTAATCAGCAGCTCGAGGTGGGTGCGCTAAACCCAAATAGTTGCTCGAGGTGGGTGCGCTAAACCCATATAGTTGCTCGAGGTGGGTTGCGCTAAACCCAAATAGTTGCTCGAGGTGGGTGCGCTAAACCCAAATAGTTGCTCGAGGTGGGTGCGCTAAAACCAAATAGTTGCTCGAACTGGGTGCGCTAAAACCAAATAGTTGCTGGAGGTGGGTTCGCTAAACCCACATCAACTACCACTAACTCAGAATTCAAACAGATTCAATTAACTTTATATTCAAAGTACGAGTACATACAATATAAGTTATGTCCCAAGCGAGGCGCGATACATCTTTGGCATGGATTTGGTTTTACAATCACTACCTTATCCTAACCTAACATTCGTCTATCTAGATAAAACTTGAAACTACCGAACTGTTATTATTAAATTGTCTTAATAATATAAATTAAAATAAGATCAGAACCGGTCTAAGCTGTATATGGCTCTTAAAACAACCCACCCAAAACATTTGCCTCTATATTTAGACTTCCGGATTACCTATAATCTCCAAATTCCTTCAACCTTACCGTGAGAGCTTCCTAAATAAACTTACATCAGTGAAATGAGCTTACAACTAAGAACTAGTAGATAAAACATCACTGTACCTCGTACTCTTAGAACTCGCCAGTTCTAAGTCTTCTCCTTCGTATTTTGAGTAAATGATTGACACTAAGTGCATAGTTGAAGTTCTTAATTTCCATGCCAACTTAATCATCACGAAACCCTTACTTGCCTAAGGCTTAACGTATTTCAAAATAACTTAGTTTGCGCGTTAAAATTATCTTTAAATTCGATTAACTTGAATATCCACTCGTTTGAATATCATTTGCAAATATCCTGTTTCAGTTTTGTATTAACATTTAGGAGTAAAAAAGTTGTTTGTTGTTTGTTACTTTAATATTAAAATTAGAAAAATAATGCTATACAATAAACTAGTTTTCAAGCCAGAATTATCAACACAACTTTTGCTGTTTATATAGCGTAAATATAGCGTATATTTTAAAAAATTAACAACACTACTACTACAAGTAGCTAGTTGTGAGTAACTATATTTAGACAATTAATTAATAGGAATAACTTTTAGTGGTGTGGGGCGTACCAGATACAGAGTTGTACGGAAAAAACTGTCTAATGCAGAAAACTATAATGCAATGCTCGTCACAAACATTCAGACTTCTCTCTGCAAGCCACCCAGTGCACTACTCACTTAGGAGATCGACTAGAGTGTGTCCATGTTGAACACGCTATATCCAGCTGATTGTGTATGCTAACTTACAAAAAGTGTATAATTAGCAATCTCTACTTCACTTTTTGTTTCATTAAAGTTTACAACGAAATGTTTTTTTTTTTTCACTTTATTAGCCATATTTACAACTACAACAAATGTTGCATCAAGTAAATTTGATCATACAGGTTAAATTCACATGAAAGTCGTGGTATTGGTGACCCATTGGTGAAACTCTTTCTCGGTGGATATTACATTCACATCAATAGTTACCTAGACCACTTCCGCTTCAAGCTGCGAGGAGGATGGTCTGGAAGGTGTGGAGAGGAGAGTTATTGTACAAGAGGATTAGGATGGAGAGCTAGGAGGCTGTGAAATTTGGAATAGCTAGACTTTACTAGATCAGTGACGAAAGGGATGTGAAGGTCAGTGTGAATGGTAAGGTTAGAGATGTAGTAAGGAGCATTAAGGATTTTCCGTAAGATTTTAGACTGTAGTGTCTGCAGGCGTTTGGAGTTACGAGGATTTGGTTGAGTCCCACACTTCTGATCTGTATGTCCATATGGGTCTTAAAAGTGTCTTGTAAATCAGTCAGTTTGTGGTTCAAGTCGAGTTTGGATCTGCGGTCAAGTAGTCTAGTAAGTAGCTTGTAGCGTCTGTTCACGTCTTGTAGTTTCAGTCGAGTATGTGGGTTCCACGTGAGTCTCTTTTCAATGTACATGTAATTTTTAAATTGCCTTATTATATGAATAAATATAATATAATATAATATAAATATAAGGATCGCAATTGGTATACAGGTAGATCTGGAGAGAAGAATAAAACTTTAAGAGTAATCAGCTGCGGTCTACACCTGCCCATAATTTTCTTATACAAAAAAAATTAATTAAAAAGTACGATACGACAAAAGAGTAGAGAATTATTAATTTTCATCTCATAAAAATTAAACATGACCGAACAAGGAACATCTTTAATGAATAGAAATAATACAATTTAAAGTTTCAGCAAGAAGATGAATACAAGTTTTTTACCTTCTCATTTCTGTCAGTTATAATGCAAGACAGCTGAAGATAAATGACACTCGGTAATCTAAGAGGCATTGTTATTATTAAAATGGTAAAGCTCTAAATTCAAATAGAATGAATATTTCAATGCCTTATGGCCGGCCTCATCTTTACGGTTTCATTTAGAATTTTTTCCCCTCTTTTAGGGGGATTTTCAAATTACTAAGATATAGTTTCTAGTCAACAAAAAGGAGGTACAGCTATCCCAGATGTGATTATTAGTTGTGATTGCTGTACCAACATTAACTAAAATAATTTAAAGATGATTTACAATTGGAACCAAATAGTACAATATTTGAATATGGTGGATGTTCTAATCAATATTTACAAAATAATCAATACTTTATCTGTTGTAAATTTGGAGAAATGGACACAAGACGTTTTAGAATGGGTGTGGTGGTGTTTACCATCATCATTTCGGAAAGATTCAGAATTCACTATTGCTTCCTTTCACTTTGGTCCCAAGATAGAAGACCAAACGCTAACTAGTATTTTGTAAACCTTCCACCTCGACTTGCACACTAGCTTTGTACTTTCTAATAACGACAGACACAACAACAGTTGTTGGTGAAATTCCATTTACAATGAGAAATGTTTACTTCCATCCTATAACTTATTTTAAGGTTAATTTTTTTTTTTTTACTTTCTCCTGTAATCAACTCAAATTTTAGAAAAATAACGCAAATTTAAAAAGTACAGATTTCTGTATCAGTTAAGCCAGTTAAAACTTATGTTCGATCAGATGTGAAGAATGAATAATACCTGATATCAAGCTAAAATTTCAGCAAAAATTTCGAAAAGAAGAAAGACTTCGCCACGGTAACCGACCGCAAGAGGAATATATTACGCAAGGGAAGAACTCTGCTGACTTGGCCGTCAAGTCAAAACCTCTACAACACCTAAATGGTAGAGCTAGGCTTTTTTCACATCGTACACTGAAGAATTGAGAAAAATCAACGAACAAAATCTACGAAACGTAGAGATAAGAAGTAACAAGTAAAGTATATTAATCTAAAATTTAGATATTGCTATGCTTAACCCAAAACAATTGTCCTTTCTAGTGTAAATTTTGATTAGGGAGATTTGAAGATGAGCTACTTCACTGGAACGCCTAGTATGGGAATGGCTAGCCCATTTCCACAGGATTCAGGAATACCCACAGATAAGGTAAAACCAGCCATGAACAAATCCGGAGTAATATTTAAAATAATAAAGTTTTGTATTGAACTAGTGGAAAATGGCTAAATGAATCACTGAAGGAAAACTTGCCGAATTGGAGTAAAAGCCTCCGTTGCTGTACGGATTGGACTAGCCACTTTTTCTGAAATCACTTAACATTTATACTGATACCACCTACCTCATTCTCCCAATACAGGCAAACTCTAGTTCATTTAAAGCACAACTAATTCACAAATCTGGTCTTACAAAAAAAACGTATAGGCCTACGAGGCTTTTGGGGACTTAAGGCTTCGATCCTCCACGAACTAGAGTAACAAGAGAGGTGGGATTAGTTCCAGGACTTCCAAGGTGGAATTCCAGATTAAAGTAGAGTTCCTAGATGCTTTATTCAGTTCACTGTTAGACTGATAGTCTATAAAGGGAGAGCATTGACTTGAAGTCAGCGGTGCATTAAAAAAAGGTTCCGGTCGCCAATGATTCCGGATGTTGTCGCGCCTAATATAAAAATATATAACAAAAACATGGAAAAAATGTATTAAGAAAATAAAAAATTCATCTCATCTTTATGACCATTCGAACTTTCAAAATTAAAATATTAATGCAATTAATGCAACTCTAATATTGTCTAAGAAGAAATTAAAGGAATTGAAATTGAATTGCATTAGCCAGCAAGAATTAGCAAGCGAGGAAATACAGTACACCGGATGTTTTTTAATAAATTAGATTAGGTATTATGAAAAAGGCTATGGACGGACTAAATTATATTAATACATATAATCAAGAGAGCACTGGCTGCCTACACTACTTGGTGGACTGCCTCAACATCGTAGACTTTACAAAATTAATGGTTAATGTGTTTTACTGTAATTATTATGACTGGCTGAGATGATTTTTTTAAAAATAAGAAATGTTAGTAAGAAAAAAAAAATTGGCCTACACCTTCAGTGAAGGGGAACGAACGGTTTAAAAAGAACAATTGAATAGTCTATTTGGTTATGCCCGCCGATACCATGAAGAGTTATCGAAAAGGACTACATTCGCGCCCACCACTTGATGGCCAGAACGACTACACAATCGACTCTCCTACGACAAAATCATTTATTTTCTTATTAACACCACCTAAGAGCGGTTATTAACCGACCAATAGTTCACTGCCTAGGTCACAATAAGTGGGCAAGTTTTTAAAAGATCCGTGTTTTTCTATAAATTTGGTATTTGAATCACATATTTAATTGCTATTAATATTATATTTGACGAAACTAGGGAGGGAAAAGTTTCTAATCTAATGACATTTGTAGATCTATCTATATGTAAGCTACGAGTCTAAGAAGTTTAACGAGAATCGTTAAAAAACTAGACAATCTATTCAACTGAAAAACAGAAAAATATATCTGTTCTAAACTCAGAGAAAATCTAGTAACCAGGATTCGAACTCGAGAACCTTATTTTAAAAAAACATCTGCCAATGAAAAGTCTAAGATTAGATGCAATGGTCAAATTTAATCGATATATCACTCAACAAATTAAAAATCACTAAAATTCTCGCCTGGGTAGACTGGTTAGATCAAAGACAGATAATACTTTAACATCTTATATAAACAGTAGGTGTAATATGAACAAATCGTTGATTGCAATCAGATCTTTCAATCAGTAATCAAGAGCCAAATCTGACTTCTACATCTATATAATTACAATGAATGATCGTTACGGCCCACTTATTTATGACGTAATGGAACTTTTAAAGTGTCAGAGGTATGACGAAATAAATGAGACAACCGAAGATATTGTTTAGAACCATAACTTTCATAGATTTCTAATAAGCTAAAAGGTTTTTTGCTCCTAACTCATTGCACACTATTAACGAACGTATTTTATCCCAACAGTCCTGTCGTTGCTTACGTTGCACTTAACGTGAATACAATGAAGCAATGAAGCTGAGAACCAAAAAGAAAAAGGTTGAAATAATGTCAAGCTGTGAAAGAAATGTCGTCATTAGTAGCTGTAGAAAGGTACATCATGTTGGAAATTAGGTTACTGATCACGTACAGTTCGTTAGCTTCATTCATTTCTATGATCCACTATTACTACGTTAAAAATTAGATAAACCTTTTTCTAGAAATAACGTTAACTCAAGGCCAGACTATTTAAAAAAAAAAAAATAATAATTTTGAAATTCTTTAGATCCTAGAGAAAAAGGGATTTTTAAAATAGATTTCCTAAAATTAATCTGAAATATTTCCAAGATAAAGTTATAAGGGCAGAGATTAAGAAAAAGACAAAATGTCACGTACAAAATGTTCGGACAAAGAAATAAACCAGTTCATCGCTAAAATCCAACAACTTTCTTTTGCACAGATAACTACTACACTGTTGATTGGCCAATTTTCCTCAAATTGGACTTCTACTGCAATATCAATTCTCTTAGTTGGCGTTAATAATACATATGAGGCAGAAACGTGATAAAGGTTTGTAGTTGAAGTAGCTACCTAAAATGTTATTTGTAAAAATTTTCACTTCGCTTAAAAATATTTAGAACTGAGTTGTGCAGAATTCAGAACAATTAATGGTGGTCCATCTACGAACGCTCTTCTTAGCTTTGAACCATTCCCATAGGAACGTAGCAGCGCGGAGCAGTCTGGTATGACGGCATGTGACTCAACTTTGTGTAGCTCAAAATTCTGACAAACATAACCCATGTGTTTTCGATTAAACGTTCGTTCGAGTTCTCTCAGCACGGAGCTTTATTTGCGCGCTCGCAACGCAGCTTGAGCACGTTCTCTGCAACATCAACTCCTAATACTCAGCTTTCCAGATAACTGCTCTGTATCCGCTTTGTTTAATATTCGAAGCTCAGAATATTATTGCGCAGGATGACGCAGAGTGTTTGGTGTGAATCTATCTTAACAGAATCAATCAAAAAGATTTCTAATTCGAAAGGAGTTTTAAGTATAAACAGTTTTCAGACGAGGCGTTAAGCGAGCTTAGACGAAACTGACAATTTTAACACTATTCCGCATCGCTCCTAGAACCACCTAAACCCATTTTTCCTATAAAAATATTTCAATTTCTAAAAATAGGTTAAAATTTTGATTTAAAAATTAAAAATGACGTAGAGAAACGCTGTACCTAGGAGTTACATTGTTCAGTGAAAGGGGCAGTGTCACGCTAATGCGGTTACTCAACTTAGTTACCAGACAAGTTAAGTTGTAGTTGGTAAATGGAATTATCAAAGGTTAAATGGAGCATGTGTCATTGCCTGTATATGTACGCAGAGAATAAGCCACATTAGGAAGGAACGAGCGCATTTATTTATAGAGAATAAGTTTAAGAAGGTTTTTTTGGGGGGGCCGAGTAAAAAAATTGGAGAAAGACCCAACAAACCCTGTGGAATTTGAATCCAGAGGAAGTAGGGTGTCCCAAAAAGGATTCACTAGAAACAATGGACACGAGAACTGACATAAATCCAGATAGATGGGCCATGGCTCTATAGGAATAATATCAGTTAGTAGGATTTCCGGAAAAAGTTCTAGGAATTTCATAGAAAACAGCTTTACTGATCAAACGCTCTTGATTGGCGTAAAGATCGACCTGGGGTCATCTCAACCCGTTCCCGAACAAAGTACCAATCACAGTCGTCCGAAATAGTTTCAAAGTACCTTCAACTCTTAGAGCCTCGGTTTCGCATTGTGGGTACATATTTTCAATTATTTTATTTTTTTTTAATTTCAGGCGAATCAACATCTGAGGTCATAGGCGCCCGGACAGTGGAGCTGTTCTGAAGCTACTAGGAAAAGAACATCTATCAGCCAGCAGCCTGGACACAAATCCTGGATCTCCATGTTTAATACAATTATCAACTGTCAAATATTTGAGATTTTTCACGGTGAAAAATAAATAAATAACTAGTAAGCTCCGTGGCAGATGGTGGGTCTGAGAAAACTAAGTGATTGGTCAAAACGAAACAAGGAATTTTTCATATAAGCCGCAACTCCGCGGTATGAGCGAACAATGCAGAAAAATAAAAACCGTTCACCACTCTGTAATTAAAGTTTTATATAACGAGAGTAATTATTAGTTTGGTGGTGAGTAGAGAACTGGCCAACTTCTCCTCCTTGACTTGAGGGGATGGCTGGTGAATGTTATTGTATAGTAGTGTACCATTGTGACTACAGAGTGACCCACTTTTACTTCTATACCACAACTAGCACATCTTGCTGGCCGAGTGCTAGAAGATAAAGAATTGTTGAGCAAAACATCTTCCTACTGAACATAACTTCTTATATTCTGGGACCACAGCTGACTTACCTTGGTCTTCCTGAACCTACCAAAACAAAGGAAGTGATGAGGCACACACACATATAACGTGCTAACTTTCTATCTCTTTCTTTTCAAACAACTCGCAGCGAAATGTAAGCACGGAACATAAAATTTTTGTCTAATCTTATTTAAATTATTATTAGAGGAAGCTATTCTCTTAACTTCACTTGAGATCAAAACTGAACAATAAAGAAGTAGTCTCGAATATTTGAAGCTATTCGAGAACGCACTTTTTTGGCGGGAGCGGGAGCTAACAGTGAATGTCTACTCACAAATTACCCTGACGTGTTAATGGAAACTTTCACTTGAACCGAATGACTGGATATATTAAATTTATATAAGTTCCGCTAGCTAAGATTAGGATTTAATGGTTTAACGCTAGTTTTCTGGTAGAAACTATTCTGAATGGCTAGCACGGACATGAAACTGTAAATAAAATAAAAACCGCTAATGACTGGCTAATGATAATGTCACTCGCAGATTCAATCTCCAATAAGATTGCACCATTTCATTGCTTTCAACCAATTACTTGCGACGTTACAGACGAAAGTAATGTAGTGATAAGACAGCTGTTCCCATTGGAAGAAACAGATACAGCTGTGAGATACAAGGACCCAGTCTAGAGTGGGGGGTGCAATAAATGGGACATCATTTGCCGTCTGCTTTTCTACTGATTGTGAGAAAGTACTGACTTCATTTAGTTCTTAATTATAATATAAATTTCTTTCATATGTTTGTTTCTTTCTCGGTTTCTACACTCTTGAATAACAGTTTCTGCGATTGTAATACGGTGGATGATATCATTCGAGCAATAAACAAGATAACGGTACCTCTACTCTAATATAAGTAATTGCCTATTTTTTCAGGCGGGGCTTAACATCCAATTACTAATTAGGGTGTCGTTGACGGGGACGGAAGCTCTTACTATACTATAAACAATTTTTTTTAACAAATAAAAAGTAACCATATGCGCGGGATTCGAACTGGGAACCTCCAGCATACAAAGCCACTCTCTTGACCACTAGACCAACACCCCGCCTTTACCCTAATGTAGACTACTTCCTCTACAAGAATGGAACAATTTCCTTTTATAATGAACTGTGTTGGAATCGCATTAAAAAAAAAAAACACCATAGCAATACTGAGAAATAGAATAACAGCCAACTTTTAAGTGCAACAGTAAAAAACAAAAGAATGAGAGATAAAAAAAGACTTTCGACAACAAAAGACAAACAAATAACGCCAAAGATGGAATTATTCCAGCATACGAACTTTGCCTTTCCTCGCTGAACAACTGCGGCAACTTTACCGAGAGAAAGTTTGAGATAATATTTCCTTCTTCTTGTTCGCTATTTGTATGTAACTCCTTCATTATCTATTTGTAATAAAAAGTTATAATCTAGTTAAGTTTAATAATTATAACAAAATTAATTATAATTATTAAAAAAACAGGACAAAAAAGGGAGTATTAAGGCGCGAAGTTCATGTAGATAATTTAGCATATCTAATTATGGGTTGGCGATCCCTCTTAGTAATATTAGTAACTCTTACGTTTAATAAACGGAAGGCTTGCAATTATTTGCAATTTTTTTGGTAACAAATATTTTAGCTGAACTAAGCAATGCTCAAAAGCTTTATACTTCGTTTGGTTACTCAAGCTGAAAATAATTCGAAAGTTAGCGGCCAAAATCTGTCATGCATGAGTGCAGCATTTTTGCAAAACGGCTACAATGATTCTTTTCAATTTTGTTTATATTTATTACACTTTAGTGGGTTGCAAACTTAGTTTTTTAAATCATTTTCCTAGAGAAAATTGTTTTGAAGCAACTTCAGCAAAGTTTAACTTTGGAATCCCTCAAAAGTGCATTTTGAGTGTTAAAATGCTGTACTACATGCATTTAGGGATGCAAGTTTTTGGTGACTTCTTCCTCCCGAATAGCTCCTAAGTTTTTTCTTTAAACTTCTTACAAACATAGTGTGTATTTCTAAGACTATTTGTCATTAAGGAAATTCAAAAATAACTATAACAACAAGGAAGGCCACGGTAGCCGAGCGGTTAACCCGCAAAGTTTAGATGTATTGTTGGTTTAGTGGGTTCGATTCCCCGTCTGTGCCTCAGATTTTATTTAATTGATAATATAAGTTTATAGTAAAGTATTTTTGTTAGACGGCTCCGTCCACGACACCTAATTTAGTGGTAGTTGGACGTAAAGCCTGCCTGAAATACCAGGCATTACTTTACTTTTTACTTTGAATAACGAGGGAATAGATTAGCTCAATAGTTAGCGTACTGGATTCCCATGCGGAAGTTCTGGGTTCGAATACAGCTGCCAACTCACAGTTTTTTCTCTTCCTAGAAGTTTCTTCTTATAGCTCATTAAAAATTTAAAAAAACAATTTTATTGGCAAAAAAGAGTAATGCTTGTCTTAAAAGGCAATGTCGCTATTTCATAGCCTGGTTTTGGATGTTAAAACCGCCATTAAACAATTTAATGGCGGTTCGAAATAATAGTAAGACTTTTCCTTTATGGCTAATAAAAATAGTTCCTGTTTTACATTCGACTTTTGTTATTTTTAGGAATTTAGAAGGCAATTTAACCAATTTAATGTGCAGAAAACATCAATAGGGCAAAATTTAAGAATAATTTGAATATAAAAATGCAAATTATTATAAACTATAGCCTTGTAAAAGTTATTGTAACTATTGGATGTGTATCAAAATTTAATGATTCTGGTAAGTAGTACAAAGTTTAGTGCCGCAATGTTTGTAAACTAAGTTAGGGATCAAGTTAGATGAAAGCTTGTTCAAAACAAACTGGGTGAACCTAAATGATCAAAAGAGACCAGGGTAAATGTTTGCATCATTAAACAATCTATTAATAATTACAAACCATTTTAATTTCAATGTTTAATATAAAATTATCGGCAGTTCAAATATTTGAAATTGATTTTGAAAATTGATTTCTTTATTTCTATATAAAAAAAAATTATTTTTGACAACCGCAGTCTTATAATAATTAAAAAGAATCTTGCCTTGTAATCGTATCCAATAATTGTTTTATATTACAATATTCAATATGAGAGGCACACGCCTTTCATATTGAATCTTAAAGATATAAAATAACAAGGACCTATGTATCGATAACAAAAAGATTGTAAATATATCGATGTAATTTATATTCTGGACGATAAGAGAAAGAAGAATAGAAATACCTTCACGGTAAGATGGAGCCTCCTTACAAACTGCGTCACGTACAGCTTCTTGTATAACTGACATTCAGTATATTCTCTCAAGGGTAATGTTACACCTGTGTTCTTAACCGCGTTCAGAAATTGTTACAAAAATTATATAAATAAACTATTTAAAAATGCTTTTTGTAAAAAAAAACAAAGACGCGATGAGGCTGCAAAAACAATTTTGAATATTTGTTTGGATTGATAAATCAAACCCAAGAAGTGAGGGATGATTGAGTTCAGAATTTAATTTTAAATTAAATGAGAATCAGAGAAAAGTTTAGAGTTGAAAAACTATAATTTAAAATTAACTAGTTTTTAATGAACTTGAAATAAGGAATATATTAATAACCAAAACTATTGCGATAAATAGTTGACGCTCCTTTCAATGTTGCAAATTTTATTCTTCATAACGACCTCAACATCCTATTCGTACAAGTTGCCCAGACAAAATATCGCAAGTCCTTTACTGCTCTCTCTACTTGCTCTAATCCTTTCGTGCAGTCTCTCACCTCCTTCACCTCGGAGAATTCCTCGATGTCTGAAGATCATCATCATTGATATTCTGTAGTAAGTGCTACCGCTGAGTAATTTCTTTCTTCCAGATCTTTACGCACCATTTACCACTCTTAAAAAACATTCATATACAAATGGTAAATTACTAAATAAATAAAAATAAAATAAAGAATTCAGAATATGCTATCCACCGCTCTACAAGATATTAGATGATTCCAACATGCCAGTACTACGGACAGTGAGCGATAAGGTTCCAAGCCCTAACTTCGATGAGAGCTACATCTTTTAAGAAACCCATTCAAATCCCGATCTTACTCCTTGAGCCCCCACCAATGCAAATCCACCCTCAACCAACGAGATGAAAATCAAATCAATCACTAGCTGATTATGCTATCTTGCCAAACACCACTTAGAGACGGCTCCTTGCTGCAGCCTCAAAGCAAAGAAAAAATGTTATAATTTTTAAAATCTGGAACAATTCCATCTCTAACAACTTCCGCATTCATTCTAGCAACTTCCTGCCAAATCTACCAATATTCTTCATCCTAGCTAAAAAAAAAAAAAAAATTATCCTTCTTAATGCCCTGAAAGCCTTGCGGGATAATCTTGATGATACTACAAGGGAGTCCTCAAATAATATCACTACCGTTCCTGTCATTCTCAAATTCTCTAATTATTTTCTCTTTATGAGATAGATCTCATAAGATGTACTAACATAGAAAGTCCTAGTTCCATATTAAAATTCGATGATCCTGCCAAAATATTTCTAACGAAATGGGAAATAGATTATCAACAGCTCAATATAACTAAATACCAAATTTGATTTTGTTACTACTTTTTTTAAGTTCGAAAACACGCTCAATCCGTATTTAAAAGGAACTCAAAACATCGCATTTACGGTGATAACTGTATTTAAAAATATTTGCCACGATTTACCACCTTACTACAAGAGAAATCAAAGATAACCGATGAAATACAAAAATCTTCACATCGAAAAATCTGGTGTTAAATTTTTCAGACACAGTTAGTTGGAGTAGCAAGCGTATGTTCTGGAGACAGGTGGTGGGAGATTAACTATAGCTCTCCGGCTGCCTCAGGAGAGCTTAACTCAAATACCGTCAGCTGTAATGTCATTTCCAACTAAATCCTCTTAAGTTATAGAAGATGTAGAGCAAGGTACACACATACAGTCAGGCTAAGAGAAGAAGAATAAGTAGTTGTTAAGTTCATTACAAAATTATTTCCACCATTTCTATTTATGAAAGAGTGCCGAAAGTTTTTTGGTGCACATACGAGGTGTGTTCAAAAAGTAACGGGAATTTTTAAATTTCGCGGGTTTGGAGAGTCTGATTGTAAAATTTTTTTTTATTATTATGTTGGTACACATGCACCTGAAGTACGATAAAATTTTCAGTAATATTCATTGTTTACTTCTTAAGTGGCAGCCGTTAAGGTTAGACGTGTTTTTCGAGCTTGGCGATTTTTGTTTGTTAAAAAAAATGGATCAAAGAATTTGTATTAAATTTTGCGTAAAAAATGAAATAAAGTGTGTGAAATGTTAATAAAGGCATATGGTGAGTCTGCTATGAGTAAAACAAGGATTTACGAGTGGTATAAGGTTTCCAAGATGGCCGCGAAAACGTTGAAGATGACGAACGACCTGGAAGTCTAAGCACATCAACAACCGATGAAAACGTGAAAAAAGTGAAAGAAATGGTTATGAACGATCGCCGAATCACAATCAGAGAAGTCGCTGATGATGTTGCCATATCAATTGGCTCATGCCATGAAATTTTTTCGGATGTTTTGGGTATGAAACGTGTGGCAGCAAAATTTGTTCCAAAATTGTTGAATTTCGAACAAAAACAGCGGAGAATGGAAGTTGCTCAAGAGTCACTCAATGAAGTCGACAACGATGCGGATCTACTGAAACGTGTTATAACAGGTGACGAAACATGGGTTTACGGATATGATGTCGAAACTAAGGCTCAATCGTCCCAGTGGAGGCATTCTGGATCGCCAAGACCGAAAAAGGCTCGACAAGTGCGGTCGAATGTGAAGGTTATGCTCACTGTGTTCTTCGATTTTAATGGCATAGTGCATCATGAATTCTTGCCACAAGGTCAAACAATCAATAAGGAGTACTACCTACAAGTTCAACGCCGTTTGCGTGAAGCAATCCGAAAAAAACGCCCGGATTTGTGGCAAAACAATTCATGGATTTTGCACCACGATAATGCACCTGCTCACACTTCATTGCTTGTTCGTGAATTTTTGGCCAAAAACAAAACTTTAACGATGCCCCAGCCTCCATATTCGCCAGACATGGCTCCATGTGACTTTTTTCTATTTCCAAACATAAAGAGAACATTAAAAGGCCGTCGTTTTACAAGCATAGATGACATTAAAAGCGAATCGCTGAAAGAGCTGAAAGCTATCACAAAGATCGAGTTTCAGAAGTGTTTCGAGGATTGGAAAAAGCGCTGGCACAAGTGTATTGTATGCGAAGGGGACTACTTTGAAGGCGACAATATTAATGTAGATGAATAAATAAATATTTTTTTCAAAAAACGAAAATTCCCGTTACTTTTTGAACACACCTCGTATACTTAATTTTTCTTTCGATTTATTGAAGTAGTGTTTACAAAAAATTATGTCATTCAACTGCTGCCATCTCAATAACATTATCTGTCATCTGGTCTTCTCTAAAACCTTCATTATGCCTCAGACTTACATTCGGGAATGCCTGAAGTTGGATCAGAGTCATGGATTTTGGAAAACTGAAGGAACAAGAATTTATAAATGTTTTTCCTTTCGATATTTATGAGGAGACCACATTTAGCTTTAATTAGCTGTTGTCCCTAGAGCTTTTTCACCACCTTAAGTTACTTATGTGTAACTACGTGAAGACAAAAGCACAATAGTGTTAAAATAACGGAACCAATAAAGAAAAACGAACGTTATTCTTTGAACATGTGTTTTTTCATGATAAAGGCAATAAAACAATTTACTGCTCTGGTACTAGTTACATGTAGTTACCATAAAAGCAATTTAAATTTAATGAGAATACATTTAAGCTATTAATAAACCAGTCACGAACTAAAAGCTACAATGATAAAGTAAAATTCTAGAATGGTTGACGCAAAACTATTTTATATAACAGCTTATTTTAAGTCCAGGTGAGGCTAAAAGATAAAAAAACTTTTCGACTTAGTTTGAAAAGAAATTAAGTTTTACATCCCAAAAAAAAGTCCATTAGTAAAAACGGCTTGTAAAAAAAAAGTTTGCAAAAGCGTGCGAAATAAGGGCGAACAAGAAGCATTCATTTTATTCGAACAGATTGCAGTTATGTGCTAAGAATTTTAACTAACCAAGTTGGATAATGCGCTATTCAAATGCTGGTAGTAGTGGTGTACAACATGGGAAATAATAGTGTACAGAAAATGTAATGAAGTCGAAACAAACTTTTGCCAAGAGTTTGTATGTATGTACAATATGCCTTACAGAATATTAACTGAGTTAACTCCCAAAAATATAGTCCAAGGCGAAAAGTTTGTGTATATTCCGTCAAACAGCTTTATCTGATTGGAGAAGCCATTTATCGGTAATTTTATTTTATAGTAAAATATCATTTTTGTTGAAGTTTGTAAAGTCAAATTGACTCCTCAGGTTTTAGATGTTAATATTTTCCAGTGAAAAGAATTTTCGACATCGAACTAGAAACAACTATAGTAACAGCAGCTAGTGGTCTACAGAAATCCCTTACGTTTTTCCGAATATTAACCAAATCTCTGCGCACTTTAAACTCATGAAAAGCTCATCTTACCCCGACTCACATCCCACTTACTACCGCAACGGCCATGGTCTCATGAATGTCTCTTCTTTAGTCATCAACAGATTTATCTAATCAAAAGCACTGCAGCAAGAGGAATTGGCTTAAAATAAGCCAAGACAAACTAACGCCATACTTTTTTACTGAACTTTGACTCGATCTCCACTGGCAAATTTTAGCATGGCCATACCTAGATACCTTGGACTAACCAAGTCAAATATCTCGGCTTAAATCTAGACAACGAATTGACCCTCCTTTAACCACAGTACAAGGTCTACTGTAAACAGAGAATCTTGAAACTGATAAGCAAGTCTACTGCACAGAAGATTTCACTGTAATAAACCAACTCTTCCACCTACAAAGTGGTCAATTAGGGCCGATGTTACCCTACTCCTGCTCCGTTTAGAGCTTGATCTGTAATAGTAACATCAGGTAACTCCAGATAATGCAGAAGAAATTTCTCAAAACTTGCGACTGACTATCCATGGAAGGTACAAGATGTACAAGTTTTTATGAAAAAAGGTCTTCGAAGGGTAGATTACTCTTTAGGGTATTCCGGAGCAAGGTGGATGGTAGCTTTCCTTATACAGGTTTATGTACTACTTCTTTAATTGTAACGAGGATTAAATCAGTAGCTAATCTTCTAACTTGGAAGAGAATAGGGTGACTGGAAGGACGAATATCCTGAGGGATTATTCCTTTTCTGCGAATTCCACGAAAAACCTTTAAACGTAGTATATTGTTACTGAAAGCAAGTATTTCTGACGTAAAAATTACAAACTTCCAAAGAGAACTATGCCAATACTTACCAGGAACTAAGAGATAGTTCAAACTGGAAATACAAATTTTTTTTAATCCACAAACGGAAATCATATCCATTGAATGTTAATTCACTATAAATGATTTATCAAAACAGGAAATTGGTTCAAGCAGCGTACTAATTAGCATTTATATTTCAGACCAAATTCTTCACCAAATACTTGTGGTTCGTTCATGTTCTTCACTACCACCACCAGAACATCTGCTGATCAATGAAGCAGCCAATTTAAATAAATGGAGAAATTTAAACGCCAAATATTTGTATTTACAAAAAAAAAAGCACGTACCTAATTATGTTAATTATTACTTTCAAATTTCTCTCAAAATCGTTCATTAGAACTTTTATTTTCTCCAAATTTGTTTAAATAAAAATGATTCCCAAAAGTGCCGTAAAAACCCACACGGCTTTCTCTATCCGCCATTTTGAAAATTCTAATCAAATTATTTTCAACTTGGAATTTCTACTAAAATGATTAGTAAATCATTTAGCTTTAAGTAATCTGCCATCATCTCACCGAAAGTAAACATTAGTTAGATAAGAGTTACAAAACAATCGAATTTCTCCATCAATCGATTTTATTTAATTCAAAATTTTTATAACCTTATCTACTGTTTAAATCAGAAGTTAAAAGAAAGGCTATCCCCCTCCCATTACACGTTTTGACAGGAATTTTCCTGCAAAATGTTGCCAATAAACAACAAGCACTTTACTTCCAAAGCAAAATGGTTTGAGGAAGTAAAAAACAAAAAATACTCCCTAAAAACCCATCACCATTATGAGGACATCCTGACTAGTAGTTAACATAAAACATGAAATATTAATATTATGGCAGAAATATGAGGCTCCGCAGCATTAATTCACTCACTTCAAAAAAAAGGCTATAAAGAAAAGTCGGGGGATACATTGTCTTGTTAAACAAACATGAAGTCTGTTCGCTTAATGGACAACATTGTTTATCAACGCAGTGAATAAATAAGTGCTACATTATTTATTTATTTTCATATTTTCTAGTTCAGGTATTGATCATGCAAACTCACCGATTTATGTAATAAGTGTTGAAAAAATATTTTACTCATGAGTGAAGATTAATTTGTTTTTTCTGCAACCACAATTTAAATCAGATGGTAAGGAGATATTAGGTAAATTTTTGAATAAGAGCTAAAAAGAAATGGCGATAGAAGGGAGTTAGAATCAAAGAATTATTACAAAGGGTTTATAAGTTAGGGAAAGCCCTAATTAAAGCTCATACTACGAGTAAATTGTACTTTATGATTAGAGATGATTTCAGTTTAGATTAATTATTAGAACTAATTATGATGTTGAAGATACAGGCACGAAGATTGTACGAGGTATGTTCAAAAAATAAGGTGAATTTTCAAATTTCGCGGGCTACGTACATTCGAATTTCGATTGTCTTTTTTTTTTATGTTGGTACACTTGTCTCGAACATATTTTCAAAGTTGTAGCTATATAGCATGTTTAGTTTGTATGTTAGAGGCATAAATAAGGCAAGTGTTTTGCGAGTTCGGCGATTTTCTTCTGTCGAAAAAAATGGATCAACGAATTTGAATCAAATTTTGTGTAAAAAATGGAATTAAGTGCTCAAAAACACTTGAAATGTTGAGAGTGGCGTACGGTGAGAGTACTCTGTGTCAAAAAAATGTTTACAAGTGGTACAAGCTTTTCACAGAAGGGTCGAGAAGATGTGAATGACGACGCTCGCCCTGGACGCCCCAGCACATCAACAACCGATGAAAATGTTGAGAAGTATCGTCGAATCACAATTAGAGAAGTTGCTGAGGTTGTCGGCATATCGGTTGGCACATGTCCTGCAATTTTTTTCGGAAATTTTGGGCATGAAGCGTGTAGTAGCGAAGTTCGTTCCAAAATTGCTGAATTTTGATCAAAAAAACCGTCGCATGAGCATCGCTCAGGAATTGTTGAATGACATTATCATGTCTCAGTCACCGTATTCACCAGATTTGGCGCCCTGCGACTTTTTCCTGTTCCCATGATTGAAGAGATTTGCGACGATTGAGGAGATAAAAACCGAATCGCTGAGAGAGCTCAAGGACATACCAAAAAGTGCATATCAGAACTGTTCCGAGGATTGGAAAAAACGCTGGCACTTATGTATTATATCTGAGGGGGACTACTTTGAAGGAGACAAAATAAAAATCGATGAATAAATAAATATTTTTTAAGAAAAATGAAAATTCACCTTATTTTTTGAACACACCTCGTACTATGTTAAATTGAAATAGAGATCTGATAGACTAGGTTTGTACATTCAGTACGGCCTACTTGTAGAGCCCATATAGGGCTTATTAGCTCGGAACCGTTGGGCAGATTGTGCCAGGAAGAGGAGGAAACGGCCTCTCACCTGCTGTTCGATTGCGTTGCAATCAAGAGACTGAGCTACGATATCTTTGGTACTTTGAGGCCAAAGGAGACTGTGGAGCAGAAGGAACTGGTAGGGAAAATCCTCAACCTTCTTAGAAAGGGAGGTTTCGTCTACTAGATCTAAAGGGGCACAATAAGCCTCTTGTGGCTGCGGTGGGGCATGGGTCCCGTCCCGCCTTTTCAAAATCTAAATCTAGAGTGGTATGGACGCTCCTATTGAGTGGCAAGGGTCCATATGTTCTTGGAAACGAAATGAGTTTTAATTACAAATCATGCGTAAGATCATCATAAAAAAATCTCACAGAATAAAGGTTTAAATAGAGATAAAATATCGTTTTATTTTATAAAAAAAAGTCAATGTTCTCAAGTGAAAGAATTCCAATGGAATGATGAAGGAGGAATTCCAGGAATGATTTTTCATCCAAAATCTTTGTAAGAGAATTGCCTCCAGCGATGTTTATTATAGGAGCTACATTATTTACAAACGCACCATCCACCACAGTACATTTGCAGATCATTATTTTAATAATATGGGTTCGTATTTTCGCATAATTCCGCTAGATGTCAGAGGGTAGTTATACCATATGATCTTTTACTTTAAAAACAAGAAAAGTAATGAGGGAAGGGATTAGCTATGAGGTTAGCATACTGGACTCCCACGCGGAGGTCCCGGGTTCGAATCCAGCAGCTGACCCTTAGATTTTCTCTTCCTAGGAGCTTCTTACAGCTCACTGTCCGGTGATGGACAGTGTTGTCTGTAACGAGAGAACACTGTCCGGAGGCCGGCAGTGCACTGGAAAAAGCTCCGGGCGCTAATGACCTCAGCTGTTGATGCGCCAAAAAAAAAAAAAGTAATGGCTGTTTTTACTTACTTCCACTGGTGCCTAAATACGGAACTTTCTTATTTTTCATTTAATGTTTAACATTAAATAAAGTATAACAGGCGAACTTTATTTTGAAATAAACAACTTAATGATAACTTGAGTGCAGCTTAAAATACAGTAACTGAGATTTTCTTACGAACTGAGTTGTCACAATTTTTCCAAAAGATTTTTTAAAAAAATATAGAACTAAATTGAAGATTGTAAAAGTAAAATAATAATAATAATAATAATTTGGTGAAAATAAAAACACCTCCTCACTGCCAGTGTGTTGGAATATATTTAAATGTATATCCAGATTTCTCTTAAGAATTAATTCCTCTAGTTTCGGACTAACTACATCAAGGTCGTCACAGGCCGGTTCTGGCGAAAGTAATTATTAGTATGCCAGTCAAGTGTAGCAGGTTTACTTCCAAAGATTCAATATTTTATTATCTCAAATTTGTAGAGATGTTCGTAAATATTGTAACGAAACCAAAGTAATTAAAAGGAAACCACTAAAATTATGATTGGTTCCTTCCCTTCCGGCGATTGGGTGCACTCTTACTTTCTCTAATGTATGATATTTATTTCGTTTACAGATCGTTTTAGTCGAATATTCTACCATCACACAATATGAACAGAAGTAGTTTTTTATGTACTAGATTTATTTATCCTAAAAATAAATAAATAAGTACAAGATGTGTTTTTTAAAAATCTTAATGGACATTTATAATTTACTCGTTGTATTCTCCGATTCATTCTTATGTTCTTTGTTCCCAACTTGTTTCAACTTCAACTAATTGACCTTAAACGCGATTTCCGGATTAGCTAGAATCTCCTGCAGGCGAATTTAGTTATATTTTTTTAATTCCAGCGTAAAGATCAATTTATTGCATGAAAGCATAGAAATTTTAATGGCTGACTGAGCTTCCTGAAGCTCATTTACAAACAAATTTAACTTTTATTAGAAACGGCTCCCCAAAAGATATGATTAGGAGGGGAATGTAGCGTTAAATAATTCTATAAAATGACGCTTCAATTCTAAGAAAGTTTCCTTTCATTGCTAAGAAGGCAATATTAAGTAACATTGCACAATGCACCAGATCTCCTCAAAAGGTTGATTAGTTCTGTGTCCAGTCAGTCATTGAACATTCATCATTGAAATAAGTCACCCTATTGATCCGATTTGAATTTGCTTTAATTTCATTCCGTTACCATACAATAAAAAAGTCCAGAGAAATTATAGACACAAAGCATTATTTTGACTACATTAATATTTAGAACGCAGTATTTATATAATTAGTTTAGATTACTGGAAAAAAAAATGATGAAGATAATACTTGAAGCAATTACTAACTACAATGAAAACTTGCAGACACTTGTCAGACAATTTCTAAACAATGGAAAGTAATCTCATCAGTAGAAGTGCAACATAACCAGTTTGGTAACACTAATTGCAACAGAAACGTGTTTGGTTAAGTGAAACGACTAACTGTTAACAAAGTCAATGTTATAGTTTACTATTTACAATTAACTACATCATTATATGTTTTTCTTTATCAGACGCGGTTCGTTATTTATCTCAAAACTTGTCAAGAAACATAGATATCACCCCCTAACAGTATAACTACGTGATCAAATTCACGTATTTTATAATAAACAATTTTTACACAATTTGAAAGAAGAGACACTTAAAGTGCGAGTCTAAATTAAATAACTAAGACGTTCAACTTATTAAGTAGAAATCGATGGACAAGAATAGAAGCCAGCCGAAGCTACTGAAGCACTCCAAAGTCATATTAGTTAAGTGGGTTCAAAACATTCGAAGAAATTACTAAATTATCTGCGACTCCTGGTTCAAGGAGACATTTCAAGGGGCTCTAATTAGGCTTTTTATTTGTATTGTACAATTCTTATGATAAAGGAGGGAACACCAGCTTAACTTTTGAGAATTATCTAATGTATATAGAGATTAGGGTCACTGGGTTCTTTAGCCGGAACAGGAAAGAGAAATTGATAGAGGAAGTTTATGCGAGTCGAATATGAAAACTAGGTCTAGGGCTTTTCTTATTAATTTTTTTACATTAGAAATTTTCTCTTGAAATAACTAAGAAAAACGTGGGAAATTCTGCAGGTTTTTTGCGGTTAAAAAATCAATTTTATTATGTAAATACTTCTTAAAGTCTGTGGAACCCCCCAAAAAAGAACTATCCCATGCTTTGGGAGAAGAACATGCCTAAAACACAAGTCCTTCGCTGATCGCCGACTCGAATTATCCAGACATAATGAGGATATTAAGTAATTTTCTACTCTTGTACTGCTTTTGTTTGTAACTTGCCTACAGAAGTGTAAATTACCCTTAAACGGCCAACAATAAATAAACTGTTGATATGCTACAGTTGTTCAGTTCTGTCTGCAGTGTAAAGCTACTTTTAATATTTTACCACAAAAATTACTCACTAACTTAGACAACAAAGAAAATCGTTCTACACCTGGCCTAAGAAGGAGAGGAATTTCAGTAGATGGTTATTGGATAAAGAGGGGGAATGTACGGGGATTATGGAAGATATCTGCTGGAAGGAGTCGATTCTCTATTATGTCGAGTAGAGTCAGTCACAAGTCTCGAGAAATTTGTTTATGCGTTGCCTGGAGTTCATGTTACTGCATCACATCGGCCTAATGACCGCATTGTAGAGGATGCGGAGAAGAAGTAGTCTTGCACTCAGTTTACCGGATTTAATTGAATTGAATTTTATTTTTTTTCAAATTACAGATAAGAAATAAATTTAAAAGATGGAACTTTGGGAATAGACAAATTTTTAGAACAAAAGCAAAGAGTTAAAACTATCAGAAGTGATGAAAACGTATGGAATAAATAACTTTCCAAAACATACAACTCAAAAGTACCGTTAAACAACCGTCGCAATACAAAATTAAATCAAATGGTTAAATTTGAAATTAGAAAAGGCTGCCGTCGAATAAACTCTCCTAGTCATAATAGTGAATTTATGTAGTAAATTTATTTTCTTAAATTTATTAAGAAATAGCAGACAGGATTTTAAAAAATTATGCTACAAATGGCTGGTAGGATGCAAACAAACAGATGTGTTTCAAGAAAATGGTATTAAATATCACAAAAAAAAGAAGAGATTAATATTAAGAGCAATAATTTTTTAATGTGTTTACGTATCAAAAAACAAAAAAAAAACCTAACAGTTCACTGGCACTAACAGGTAGTTAGTTAACTACCAAATAAATAAACCTGTACAAGGCTACATGTTCACAAATATGGAAACTTGCATTTTATATCCAAATACAATTTTAATATCTCCCTAATAATAAATTTCCAATTAATGCACTCAATATTATTGTAGCGTGGAAAATTTTACGATTACTGCGAAATGCAATAAAAAAAACTGAAAGAGAAATGCTGCGAACTTTGGCAATAAATATTCCATCTTTAATAAAGACAATAATTTAGAGCTAATGACTATGCGCCATAAAATAAATATATGAATAAAAAAAATAAATAAATATAATCAAAATAAAGACAATACTTATAATAAAAAAAAAATCATTAAAACTACCTTTATTAATTATTACATCTACTAGATCAATTTAATTGCAGTATTAATAATAATATTTATGTCAGGAATCATTGGTAAAAGAACATGATCTTCAAAAAGTCCTCTCCTCTTTGCGTAGATTGCAATGAGGAGGAGGATTTCAAACATGTAATAATGATATGTCCACGTTATGTGGTAGAAAGGAAACGAATGTTTGACGATATATACAGGTATTTAGATGCACCATTTCGCTACGAAGACATTATATTCCACCAACATTTATGTGCTTAAGTCTAGAGCAGAGCTAGCAATGAAATATGAATGTATTTAAAAGTTATAGAATGAATGCATGAAAATGGTTACAGAAGGATTACGTGATTTTAATTTCGGTTAAGCTATAAGGATGGCAGGAATATAGAGTACTGATCCATCCATTAGTTGTATGTAAATAGTTGTGCATAGTAGAGGGATGAATGTGTGAAGCGAAAAGTATTTATAAGTAAGAATGGAGAGTGAGTGATATTCTAGTGATAAGCACCTAGACGATGATGCTGGCTGTATGGCAAAAGCCAATGCCAAATAAAGCCCCCCCCCCAAAAAAAAAACATTATCTTAATATCGGTCCCAGAATTCTTTCTTCAATTTTTGCGAAAAAGATATGAAATCATTTAAGGAAGCTTAAATATTTATACTGACATTGTGGTTTTGATGATATTGAAAATAATAATAATAACAAAAATGGCGCTAATAACCTCAGCTGTTGAAGCGCCAAAAAAAACAAAAAAATAATAATAATAAAGACACTACAGAAGTCGAGCAGTTAAAAGACTAGACCCGCAATGCTAAGATGTATTGTTGGTTTAGAGGGTTCGACTCCTGGTCTCTTGGCCCTGGATTTCATTTAATATTGTAGTTAATACAAAGAAATTAACAGACAGTAAAGTATGTTAGCTAGTGGCCTCCGTCCAAGACAACTAATTTGGTTGTTGAACTTCTAAAACAAAAAGCTTTGTAAAGCCCGTCTGAAAAATTTAATTTTAAAACAAAAAAATTGGGCAAGTTAAGTGAGAATCGGTAACGTAAGTGAAGTAGAAATTTCTTTATCAAAGTGATTAAATATACCTCTGCTGATGGATGAAAGGCGGAAATCAGTTAAGGTCACAATAAAAGTACTAAGTGATGTTTATCTGTGGATATGTGATATCGATATTTTCTGTTTCTGTAAAATTGGTTTAACTAATCCTCAAAAGAGTGCAGTCACAAGAAATCTGAATATTTGGTGTATTTTCACAATCAATCTGGATAACCTGAACATAAATTTAATAAAATTCATGTCACAACTTGTCGGGTCTTTTATAGAAAATATTTTGTATTAACTATATCGCGTAAACTACATGAATAAACCGCATGCTTTAAATGTATAAATTCAAAAAAATTAAAATAATTCAAAAAAGGGTATCCTTTTATTGCATAGTAATACGGAAAGAGTATACGAGTATATATACATGGCTTAAGTAGGAGTTTAGACCTTCTAGAAATTGACACCACATACATCACAATGAATTATGGCGGTTCACTTGCGAGATTTATTGACACTCTATACAATTTTATATAGTTATTCCCTTAACATAGTTTCTCATCTCAACTTCATCTAGTTCAGTCCAGTTAACACGGACAAACTGTTCAAATAAAACTATATCCAAGGAGGAGAGAGGGGCGATAAACTGTAGCCCATGATCCTTTAAATTACAACTCTATTAAAAAATGAAATTGTTTATCCTGAACTATATGGGCTAACAGTACAGGATCGTGAGACAAGTTATTTAACATTTCCATTTAGAAAATACGTTTTAACTTATCTTTGCCCAAAGTTTCACCACTAAGTTTTCACTTATGCCGAGTTCCATGAGTATAGCAAATTCGAGACTCTTCCAATCTTATCCTAACCACTGACAGAGTGCTTGAAAGCCATTTTACCAATCTGTGTGGCTTTACCCAAGTGTAGTCCTTATTAAATCACTGTACCTAGAATATCCAAACGGTAAGGTCTTGGCGTTTTTTTTAGCCAAATCGTCAGCGAACGCTAAGAGGGGGAACTTGACAAGGGGCAGATTCCTGCAGTCGTGTGAAAGCTGCTAACGAATAGAATAAAATAAATGTGAAGATGAACTAAAATACTATAATTTGAAGAGAAACGAAAAGTTAATAAGTGTATGTTAATAAAAAATGAAATAAAATAAAGTCAAATACAAATAAGTGCACCTAGACGATGCTGGCTGTATGGCGAAAGCCAATGCTAATAAAAAGCAAACAAAAAAAAGAAATTGTTAAAAGTAACGATTTGATCCGAGTAAACTTCTACAATTTGGTTAGAGTAGAGTACTATACAGAACTGGAGCAGTGAATCAGGACGAAACAATGCTCCAAGACTCCAGGGAACTACCATAATACAAGAATTAATGGTTTTGGAGGAGGTAGAACCACTAAATGGGAAATGATGTCCATTATCGCAGCTTTTCAGAGAGTACATATACCACCAACTGGACTATTTTACGAGTGGCACTATTTATATTTCGAGCCTAATAATAATAAAACAATAATTTGTCATTGAAAATGACTTTATTGTTTTTCAAAATATTCTCCTTTATGATCTGTACACTTCTGCATGCGTTCGAACCACTTGTCAAAGCATTTTTTTCCATTCCGCTTGAGACACCTCCAAAACATGGTTTTTGAATGCATCTACGGCTTCTTCTGCTGACGAAAAATCGTTGTCCACGTAATTTATTCTTGACGTTCGGAAACAAAAAGAAGTCATTTGGTGCCAAATCAGGACTGTACGGCGGATGACCCATTAATTCGATTTTTTGAGTGCTCAAATAGTCGGTTTTTAGACGAGATGTGTGGCATTGTCTTGATGAAGAATGGATCCGATGGCGCTTGTTTGTTTTCCTTATTTCATCGAAGACTTCCGGCAAACAAATGGTTGTGTACCATTCAGAATTGACCGTTCTACGTTCCTCTAAAGGCACTGTTGCCACATGACCAGTTTTTCCCCCAAAAAAACAGGCGACCATTTGTTTCGAAGAACCAGAATAATAGTAAAATTACTTTTTCAAAAATTCTTCATACTTACAAAATAAATTACTTCCTCAGGAGTTTAGAGATATAGGGAGGTTGCAAAAGGAAACTTACCTGTAACAAAACAAAATAGAAGAGTTAAAAAATGATAAAAACTCATATTCAAATACAAAAGTATATTTTTTTTTGGTGTTTAACTGATTCTTAAAATCTTATATTCTTAAAAATATTGAGTTGAGTGTCCTCCAGATTAACCGTTTATGGTCCAAAACGTTCAAGAAATAGAAACTTGCAGATTTACTGCAAGAAAACTGTTCCAACAGCACAAAATCTGAGGTTGTATAACAACTCTAGTTCAGCAACAATTATGAAAATAAATTGCAGAAACCACCTTTAATACGATTTAATTTTCACAATAATCAAGAATAAATTAAGTTTATTTAGTTTTCTTAATGAACTTTTGGTGGGCTATTTTAGTCAAGTATTTAAGTGGATTTACTAAATAAAGTACTGCCGCATTATGTAGCGACGGAATTAAGCTCCAACAAAAGCTAATTTCAAACCACTGAAACTAAACTTTAATTGCTTATTTAACTTTTAAATTATTTAACAGGGAGTTAGTCTGATTTTTAACCAGCATCATTAGAGAATACATACTCGTAGATATTAGAGAACAGAAAATGGTAAACATCCAAAAATAACAATGTCATAAATAGCTCATTTAATAGGGACAAAGGCAGGAAACTATTTATTTTATTAAGGTAAGCTGTAACCGTGGTAACTCTCCAATTGTTGTAAAACTTCCTCTCCGAACGGTAAACCTGTAAAGACAGGCAATTTTCTGGCAGAAAATACAAGGGTAACTTGTAAATTTCCCATTAGGACTTCTTAACAAAACATTAGCTGGAATGGCTTAACAACTTCACTTTCACTTTTTCCCTCTCATAACTTAAGTGAGATCAAGACAGTTTTTGGAGATTCTATTGAAATTTTTGTTCAATTTGCTGCGTTTTCATCAAACCCAAAATCTCTTGTTACACACGAATATTCCAACAAGAAATAACTTTCCTCTTTCATACCTGATTCTTAAACTAGAATAAGATAAGTGAACAAACTGAACAGTAGAACAATAAGAAGGGAATATAATACACATAACCTGTATTAATTAAGGTAACGATAAGGTTTTTCGAATTCAAACTGAACACGAGCATCGAGAAAGCGATCCTTCCTCAGCTTTACAACTCGAGAACTTATCTCAAACGGTTCGGAGAAGGTTCAGCGCAGTTCAAGAAGGTTACAATTGTAAAATATATTATATTATTATATATTATTTCATCTCTTCATATAAACCCAAATACGCCAGAATTTACTGTAGTTCATTTTCCAACTCCTCTATTTCCGTCTGCATTAAAGCACTCACCATTTTTTCTTGATCGTACAGCTTATAAATATAAGCTATTTCTGAAAATGCTTTACAATAATTGTCGATACTCTATATTATCTAGTTTCACTATATTATACTTCGCCATCTTCACCCTACAGCCTACACATGAATTAGATCATCACACATTCAATTATACTTTATCTTCATATAAAATGATCTAATCTACACGAAGTGATGTTTATTGTAAAAAGTAGAGTAGGTGGTTACAAATTTAATGCAGGTTCTCTACCTAATATTTACATCAATCTATACCATCCAGCTAACTGTGATACCATCGTAGCTGAACAAACTAATGGTAAAACACAAGTCCTAATTCAAAAGACTAAAATATAAGTAAACGAAATAAAAACGAAGCTTTTGAGGTACGCGGTATTTCATTTGCCAACATAAAGAGAATTTATCAAAGAATCAAAAACACTGATCGAATCCCGGATTAGAGGCCTTTGTTTCATTTCACTGTTCTCCCCAAATCCACGGTTGACGGCAATCAACTCCAAATACTACAGAATTTACTCTAGTTCATTTTCAGCCACTCTATTTTTTGCCCCGCATTACACCATCAAATATTTATTTTGTTCAAATTGCTTCTAATAGTAATCTATTTCAGACGAAAAAAGATGTAAACTGATGTGTTGGAATTAATAGAAATGAAAACATCACAGCCTCTAGTATCATACATACATAGCAATACTTGTTTACGCAATTCTAACAATACTCAGTGTTTAAGTTCTAATTTTCTTGAACTAAAACTATGGAAAACTAAATCTTGAAATGCAAAATATATGAATAGAATATTACTATTCTAACTATGATATAGAACCAATTAGAACGAGAGAAACTAATCAAGGAAGTCTTGAACAACCAAGATATTAGCCGATCCAATAATTAATAAGCACGAACTGTTGGATAAGGCGACAGATTGCCAATAAAAGTTACAATAATTCTTTTTAAGGAAATACTTATAAAACTTTGTTAAATTCAATTTGCGTTCAAATAGTGATAGGATAAGGTAGGTAATGTGCTATTGGCATGAAATATCCCCGTTAAAACACCTGCCCCACGCACCAACCAAATTACTAATGAAGTAAATACCTCCATTTAGAGAAATTAACTACTTCTACCAAAGAGATAGAAGCAAAGAGAAACTAAAATTTTATTACAATTTGTCTTCAAGTTTAAATACTTAAATAACTGAGATAAACTTCTGCGTACAGACACATTATTAGAAGCTTGGCGACCAGATTAAAGATATTATCCAAAATTGTGGACCCAATCGCATTTTAACCAACTGGTTAACCAACCTGCGTGCAGGTTTCTTATGTTTTTTTGGTTAAAACTATTCTTTTCCTTTCTGGTCTTTCAATTAATATAATCTTTGTAAAAATCGCCGCTGATTTTGCCTATTATTTGGCTAGATACAATTAAAACTGTTGAAAGAAGTTATGAAAAATAATGTTTAAATAAATGTGAAATTGTTGTAGCAAACATTTCTTAATAACTTACAACAAAATATATATTAAAACATCAGTAAATTTGTACAGATGGCGGCCACAGTCACGACTGAGTTGTTTGTTTTATTGTATCTATATGGCAACAAACAAACGAACAAACAAAGCAACTAAAAAAACAGGAAGTGTGAATTGTTTAAAAAGAGAAGAACACAACTTTATTTGTTTTATTTTTGTATTTTGTTAATGGTTTCTAGATTATTATCTAAAAGTATTTAGCGTTAGGAAAAGAAACTTTCATTATGACCACAGATTTGTTCCACTTTATTTTATATAACACCTCCGATCTACAGGATATGATAACTAACATTTTTACTCGGGGCTGTCCGGAAACGGAAGAAACATTTCAGTAAGAAATGTAGTGACGGAAGGTAAATTGTAGGAATAGAACGTCATGTGAGTATTTCACATTATATACCAGTGCTTCCTAAATTGTAGGTGGCGGCTCCCCGCAGGGTCGCGGAAATATATTGTGAACTAATAAATTAATTCACTTATTAACATTTTAGTAACAAGTAAATAGAAAAAACACGTTTTTGGGGGGTTTTTACTTCAGTAACTCGCGAACGTTCAGCAAGTAGTTGGGGATATATGTTGTAGTGATTATATCGAAGATACCACGCAGATGAGGTATAAGTTTGATAGTTCTGTGGCAGTACACTTTTCATTCATAAACCGTAGTTGATGGTGAACCGTTAACTCTTTCCAGCTCGATGGTGCCATTTGGCATCACTAGTTTAAAATATATTATTTCATGCTTAATTTTGACCAAATGATACAATTGGCGTCATTTTAGTTTTATTTTTCATGAATGTTGAGGCAGCACTATTCATGATTTTTACATTTTTTTTGGCATTTTTTCTGTATAATAATTTGGTCTGGAAAGGGTTTAACAAATGAATTAATTTTTACTACAAAAATGAAGCAATTTTTAACTAAACTGTTTTATTCCAACAAAATTCTTTAATCTAACCGAAAATTTGGCACATCATAAGTAAAATATAACATATTCTGCAATTATTCAAAAACCGTAGTTGATGGTGAACCGTAATATGAATATTCAAAATAATTTATTTTTGTGTTTGCATAATTTTAATCTTCATTAAATAAAAAAAAAAAGTAAAAAGTAATCGCCTATTTTTTCAGGCGGGGCTGAACGTCCAACAGCCAAATTAGGGGTCGTGGACGGAGGCGACTAGCAAACATACTTTACTGTAAATTTCTCATATTAACCATTAAATAAAATCCAAGGTCTAAGGCCGGGAATCGAACCCAGTACCACAATACATATTAGCTTCGCAGGTTTCCTATGGAGGAAAAAATAGTGAAAAAATTCTAGAATACATTTATCATTATAAATTTCATTATACAATCATTAGAGGATATAAAGAGGTCGGCAAGAAATTTTTGCCTTAAAAAGGGGTCACGGTCGCAAAAAGTTTAATAAGCACTGTTTAGTTTGTAATTAGTAAAAAATGTTCTGAAAACTTCAACTTATTCATTCAAACTATGGCACTAACAAAAAGTTAGGTTTACATTACATAAGGCTGATCGAGAAATAATCTAAACTAATCAACGAGTAAGCTTTTAAAGAATCAAGATATCACCAGCAATATCCCATATTTTTAAAGTGCACATCTTAAATAAGGGATGGTTTGAAGGGATAAGGCGAAAGCTTTTTAAAAGGATTACGTCAGTTCAATTTTGTTTTATACAACTACTCATAGATCTGTAAGATGTGATAACTGGAATTGATTGGGGAACGCCTACTCCTGTAGAATATAGTCTCGCCCCTCTTGAAACAAAAAAATCTCTTCGTTTTTTTAATATTTAAGAAAAACAAAGAGAAAACTGTTATTCTGCTGAACTTCCCAATTTGCAAGCTTCATGAATAATCGAGAAAACTTCTTAAAATATATTTTTTGAAATTTCTACTGATCATCCGGTAATTCTAGTTAACCCATAATGTTGCCCCTTGGTACTGAAATAGTACTTTATTGAAGGATGTTAATGATGACACTTCCTGATATATTCTAATACTTTGAGGTTCATTGAATACGCAAATATTTTTTGAAATCGTGAATAATTTCTAAAGTGCGAGTAAAAAAAGTCTCTAAAAAAAAAAAAAAGTCTGCCAACTGCCTAAAACCGTAAGAAGTTAGTATTTTGTATGGATTAGATTACCGCCTTAACATGTCCAAAAAACCAATCTTACGGCCAAAAAATTGTCAATCTAAAGCGGGTATTTATGCTTAATGTATTATTGGGAGAAATCAGCAAGCTCTTTTTAATGCACAGTAATTAGTCTATTTTTCGGGCAATTAAGGGGGATTTTTTGAGTGGTGCCTACGAATATGGGTTGTTAATAATAATGGGAGATCCCCGGCAGTTCGATTTGCTCAATATTACTCAATTAATAAGAAGTTATATTACTTCTTACTTTCGAGATAGTATCCAAGTAAATATCATTCTTGCGATAAGTTTTCTTCGGTAATTTAGAGGAAACAGAAACTTATTTCTTATCTCCTCCATGTTAGCAGCACGATTCATTCGTTTCATTTCTCTTAAATACCAGAATAATGATTAGCAATCGTTATATTACCATTAAATAACGTACACGCATACTATCTTTAAATTTGTATTTAACAAGAAACTAACCAACGCTACAAACTTCTCGCCAGACTACTTGACAAACGTTCGAAACTTAACCTACATAATAAAAGACTCTAATATCTACTGTTACTGCGATCTATTTGGTCATACGGTATCGAAGTATGGGGATCGACTAAGCATTCCAACTCACTACGCCTCCAGACATTACAGTCAAAAATACTTCGAAAACTTTTTAACGCTCCGTTCTATGTATCTAACCTCACTATCCATAATGATCTCAAAATCCCTTTTATTAAAGATCTTGCTAAGACTCGTTTTCTCAAATTTCATTCCACTCTACAGCAGCTCATCCGAACCCTCTCATAGAACACCTATCTTCCTCCACATTACCAGGGTAATCCTGTAAGGAGATTGAAGAGAAGATGGCCTCGTGATCTTCTCTTATCGTGAGAGCAAAGCACGTTACTGGAGTGACACCACTGGGTGCCTTCTCCACTCATAATTTTCTTTTATTTCTTTTTTTCTTTTACCACATTTGCTTGTTGTAGTGGTAAATTACTATAAAAGATTAAAAAAAAAAATATATTGTATTTCTTTACAAAAATATTTTCAGAGAATTACTATTTTAGCATCCCTCTCAGAAAAATGTACACAAAAAAAATGTACCACTGCTATAGTAAAAATGGGCATTAAAAGAACTGTTAGGATTCTGATTGTGTGGCCAATTCAAAGTATAAATTTACAGTATCTACTGCGAACATAATGTTTTTCTCTGAAATTGATGATCATTCCAATGCAGAAGAAGACAAAACGTCCAGTAACTTGTAAGACCCTGAATCTTACTAAATCCCCAGCACGATGGTACTCCACATGTTGAATAAAATTGGAGACCCATTTAGTGATTAGTCGAGGAAGTGTTCAGAGCAGAGTTATAGCTAACGAGTAGTTAGAGCAAGCAAGAAAAAGAGCAGCAATAACTGAACGTCAATCAACTATAGAGAGAGATTCCTCTTCACGGTCGATTGGATGTCCCGTAATATCTGCTTTGATCATAATGCAATTACAGATGTCGCTATCTTGCTTGGATCGTTTTTTGTTCACACTATTCATTCAATTGTGACTTCCGCAGGGGACCGTTACAATGGTCAGTGTACCTGACCGGGAGACCTTTAGTTTTTTTTTCCTTAAATAATTTTTCCAAAGACAAAGAAGTTTTAAGTATAATTTGAACCCTCTTACGAATTCCTCTGGTCCCAAAAAGTAGTTGACAAATTTTATAAAATTTAATAATTAGAATTTGATTAAAGATCAAATCTAAACGCTTCCCGTAGGACCCTGCATTAAGCATAGTTTCTTTAAGAAGACTATGCGGGTAACCTGATCTCACAACTGGATAACTCTTTAAGTACCCTCCCACAGGATAAAGTGGACAAGTCTTCGGAGAAGCTGAACATCCTGAAGAGAGGAACCCAACTGATAACACCTACTGCCTTACATTTTACACCTACAGCCAGAGGAGTTTGCACAGAGGTAACGTGTCAAAAGCAGCTTCTCTAGAGGAACGAACGAATTTTCGAAGTATCAAAAAAATTAAGTCCCTCGCTTTTCCAAAAGAAATACATGGACCGAGAAAAAGATAAGCGAAAACACTGCAGAATTCTGTCACTGACTAAGCAGTGACTTATAACAGTTAAGCTTTATTAATTCCCTAATTTATTTCTGGCTATCGCTTTGGATAGGTCAAGATAGCGAAGAACCAAAGTATTGGATGAGTGGATTTATTATTTTTGTCTATTTTTGTTTTCACAAATTTCTTATCAAAAGCAGCATCTCCGGAGTCAACGTTCTTAAACTTAAGGTTCCTTGGGTTACAGAGTTGGGAGAGATGAACGCGGAAGAATAAATCATTACTTCAAGTTTTTTGCCTCAAAATTCTCTAGATTACAAAAGAACTTAGATTAGATTTGAGCGGCATCAAGAACTACGCCATTGCGACCCCTTTGGATCTATTGTGGCTCCCCTCACTCTAAAGCTCACCCTCCAGACCTGTCCTTTTGATCAGACTCTTAATGCTGGAGATCGACTCTTGGGTAAAGGTCTAAGGCCTTGGTTTTTCCTCCCCGAGAAGTAACACCCTTAGCCACACGAACCCCTCACACTGACTCAACACGTGCAGTGCCGTTTCCTTTTCTTCCTGACAGAACCTACAGAGGCTATCATCTACCAGGCCCATGCGATGCATGTGTTTTCTGAGCCTGCAGCGGCCTGTTAATAGGCCTACAATTATCCTTATAGTCCCACGCGTCCATAAATTAATGGCTGCAGACTTAATTCACTTCGAAACCCCAAATATAAAAGAACTTAGAATCTCCAAATAATGTATAGTGGAACTTAAATTAAGAAGGACCCTCCATTCTAAACTCAAAACATGTTTAATCCAGGAATTATTCATTTTTGAAACTAAACCTACCTTAATAATAATAATGAACTTATTCACTAATAAAAGAAAAACAGAAATTGAAAAAATAATATTTAAAATGATGATCTTGAAACAACTTGCAAAAGATAAGGCTTAAATATTACCAATATTATATGGTGCATGTTATTACATAATATTTTATAGTATAAAATAATATTTTAAATTATAATATTATATTAAGGAAATTTATGTCCCAAATTTTCACAAAAAGTAAATCTAAAAAGTATCCCCCCTTTTTATCGTTGGAGCACCGCCAAATTTTATATCGGCAATAAATCTTAAGTGTTTAATTCACTGCTTCTCACTCATTGACTCAAAACTCATAATTCTTGGAAGAGATAACGGTTAAGATTAATAATAGTTATAATATCTAGCGATAGTTCAGTGGTTAGTATTCTGGATTGCAATGTGAAGATCCAGGGTTCGAATCCAGCTGCCTGTCCTTACATTTCCTCCCTCTAGGAACCGCTTACAGCTAATAATCCAGCCTAAATTACCGGGGAAGTTTGTAGCAGAGAACGCTTTTCAAAGGCGGGTTGTGCACTGGAATTATATCTGGAGTGAAGTGAAAATGGACTTAAGTAAATAAAAACTTCTTCAGTCACAACAGAATCAATAAGATGAAAATCAAAACCATTTTAAGAATAATCGTGATATGATTTGATTCGGACATTTTATTCGTTCGTAATATTTGCTGCTTCAAGAGACTGATGGAATACCATCCATCAATACTGCAAAAAATAATTGGGAAAAAAGAAAGAAATACCATGATAAACAAGTGACTGGAACAAGCAGGAATAAATAGTCAAATATTTTTGCCCAAAACATGATAGCAACTATTTTAAATGGAATAGCGATAAATTAGGGGTATAGCAATCCCAAGTTGAGTCAGAAACAACGAGAGAGCCTTGACAGCTCAGTATACTCAGCTTGCAATAACAATTTTGCATGTCTTGCAAAGACAGGACGTACGGACGGACTGGCGGCGGGCGGTGCTCATACATATGTTCTCATAACTATGATAATAAATGAGAAGTATCTAGTAATCAATAATAGTGTACCACTCTGTACCAACTATTACAGGAATTCAACTCTTTCACCCAGTCCAAGTTACTCGTATTTCTTTTTGCTGCAACATTGGGAAATATAGCGGTGATTCTTCAGTCATGACTGTACGTTTAATCGACTCTACTGCAGTAATGCGGTTGAAATAAATTCACAGTTAAAAGCGCAGATCTGATAAATCAAGTATACCCTGACACTTTCGATTTATGGAGAACGTGATCAACACTGAATGAATAAGCACTAAGGAAAAATAATGAGAAAAATTTTCAATCTACTCAAAAAGAAAATGGCCTTTCCCTAAATTTCTTGGCCATTAGTAAGAATGTCGAGTTCTCTGTAAACCAAACACATACAGCTGATTTCGATGGTCTAATTTAAGCAACATCTATTGGCAAATAAAGTAAATTTCAATTAAAAAGAACGACTATGGCAGCATCTACCTCAGAATCTTCCTAAAAATCCATTTTCTTGGGAAAACGAATTAAACAAAAGAAATAGGGATACTACTGAAAACGTGGTAGCTCCGTAGGACTATATAGCGCTAATTTTATCTGTTGTCAGTTTGGTGTAGAGAATTTTATTTTAAGTTAGTTTAAATCACAACCTCTAAACAATACAACCAAAATAAATACAATAAATCAATCTTTATTGCCGGATGAAACCGGTTAGATAAAATACTGATAATGTATCTTAGTAAAGTAAGGGAACGCTTCAGCCACATGGCTGCTGGACGATGAATTTCGATCAAGAACAAAGAATCTAAAGGGCAGGATTAAAACGGACGTCTTAGGATGTGCTTTCAACAACTTGTACGATATCATAGTTTCTCATTCGCTCACTTGCTTCACTCAACAGACAAGGAGAGCAAGCTTTAAGTAGATCTGAGTAAAATTCAATTTGAAAATTGTGTAGAGGAATTAATGCGGTGCAAATACTTAAACGTTCTAAAATTGAAATGAAGTCCAAGAACCACGCGAGGATATGCAGGCCGAAGGGCAAGCAAATAATGGACTTAGGCTACCAACATCCTTAGATATAACATTCATCGGCTCCCAAATTGAAACAAGTAATTATTATAATTAGTGACTGAACAAATGCTTAGTAAATTAAAAAAAGAAGCTAAAACCAAAATTGCATTACAAATAAAAATACCTACGAACGCGAACAGATGTGTAAAGTGGATTTTGGCAATGTTTATATTTACTGAGGCCAAAAATCTGGAATACAGGTATTAAATTTTGCATAAGCTAAACTTGCTCTAAAGATAGCAACGCAAAATAACGCAAATCAACATAGTAGATTCTAATCCCACGATTATAAAGTTTACTGCATTGTAATAATTTGACTATGTAATCAAAAGAACAAGGCTCCCTGCCTATACAATGACTTACAAGATAAAAAACGCAACCGTTAAGTATGATAAGAATAATCTGGCGGAAATAGAAAGGGAAATGAGTATGTCAAGATAAGAGGGCTTTTGTGTAATAGAAGAAAGTGATGACGTCTTAATGAGATCCAGATAAATCTACCTGTTTGTTCTTGCTGCAATTACAAAACAAAACTAATCATTAATCTCCATCTTTAATGGACAACTAAAGTAAAAAGCTTTAGTTTTGTCTAATATAGAATATGAAGGTAATAAAAGTCATATGGTTTGCAATAATATAGTTCTGAGTTTTTAGTTTTACCATTTTATTATTAACTTAAACAGCGAGAGAGACCAAAAGTCAGCCCCCAGTCTTATTAGAAAGTAAAAGGCTTTCTTTTAATTCACAACTATGGATAGATAAGGCAATTTAGATAATGCTGATTTCTAAACCAGGATCGAGAGGAGTTGCAAATAATCGCAAGCGGCAGTTTTCTGAATCAATTTATTGGACATTTGACGTGAATATGTCTTTAAATTTGCTATCATATGGAGGCAATCCAAAAAACCTAATGATAACAAACTGATTCACGAGATACAGTTTGGCATTATAGTTTCGAATCTATCGTCTATATCCAAAATTAAATTAGACCACTGGATAGCTAAAGAATCAAAGAATTCTTTACGATAAGCGAGGACTGTGACGCTTCGCGCGCGATGGAGGAGGAAGCGCCGCCTTTTTGAGATTATTTTGCAGCGTATCGAGATTTGCAATTAGTATCACTTTTGACTCGGAGAGGCTTCGATGTTCGTTTAAGTTTTAATCATCAACTGTCGTCACAATCTATCGATTGTATATAAAACATTAGTGTAAAATGGTGACAGTGATGTAATAAGGTGTTAGAATAAAAAAATATTATCAAACATATATAATGTCGGCCTATACGCGTCGAAAAGCCAAAACCAAATACAGAGATCGTATACGGTTGGAAAGGGATTCTCAAGAACAATCGAATGATAATAATAAAACACCATATGACCGGGTCAAGCTGTGCCGGGAACGAAAGAAAGAATAAGGCCGAGCGGATCAACGACGGTGTCAGTACATCTGCAGCTGGGGCGATCGAAATTATGCAAGTGAATGATGAAATCGCTTTTACATCGACAACGGACTGTATAGGCATAGATTGTGTTCTATCGTCGATTTGTTTCCTTGATTTCGTCCTAAATACATAAATAAAAATATTTTATATAAAATATATAACCCGTTACGTAAACGTATTCACGTACAACACACGGCCGGGTCCATGACGCAGCCACAGTTTTTTTTTTTTTAGAATTTTCAACTTTTTAAAAGAGATTTGTATTTTTTTTGCTCTATAGCTGCCAAAGACGCCATTATCTCATGTACAAAATTCTATTTTGCTTCCTACTGATGTCAGGTGAATACCCTGGAAGAGCACTTCTAGGGTGATGATTTTAGGTTCTCTAGGCAAATTCTAGGAAGTGTGCGGAAGGCTAGAAGTCAGGGAGATCCACTTCCGTTGCCAAGAATCTTCTCCCTCCAATTGGAGATTAGAATTCTATAGACTTTCCTAAATTAAGAAAAGAATACTGAGGTGATTCTAGAAAATAAATATGGCCATTATAAACCACCTGGAAACTATTCACAAAAGCTCTTCGAGAAGAAGCGTGAAACCTTCCAGTGACGTTTTAAAGAATAAGGAAGAGGAGTCAATAGTTAGGGATAACCTATCTTAAAAAAAGAAAACCGTCTGTAGGTATTCCAAAACCTTCTAGCTATGGTTACTCCCAGACAGTGACAAGCACTCACTTGTACCGAAGAAAACGTCTCCTAACACCCCTTAATGAGGGATACTTCTCCTGTAACACTCGTTAGCTACTCAGACTCGCAACGGAAGCCACCAGAGCCTCAAGTTAAGAATAAACATACTCGTTAGCTAAATATACGACACAATCCACTCTAGTTCCTTCTACAAGCGGAAATAGAAACTTAAAATGGATGAATAACTAAAAAAAACAACTGAGATATTCTCTTGAAAATCATCTATAAAGCCCAGCTGCATACAAAGTGGAGCTATTAATTAATTGGTTCTCTAAAGAAAACAGTTTTAATTTGGTTTCATTAAAAAAATAAAATAAAAATAAGCAATTTCAGTAACATCAAATACCAGACCACATTAAAATTCATCAGCTCCACTCGTGCAGCACAGCCAGTCGTGAAATGGCAGAGAAAAAGTCTTTTATCTGTTATTTTCCACCCAACAACAAGTAAAAAATCTGAATTTCATCCTGCATATATTCAGAGCATTTTTTCCCATTTAATGAAAAACGGGAAAGAAGAAGAGAATTATTATTTTTTATAATACATTGGTGGTAAATACAGTTTTATATCAGTCAGGGCCATATGCAATAAATGGCAAACCTACTCATCGCTAGTTTTATAATTAACTGCTATGAATAGCAACCAACTAAACGAATTGAATTCCAGTAAAATGTCTGAACATACTGGATACAGCTGGTAATTTAAAAAGTTATTATATGTATGGCAGGTAAATAGTAAATCTATAAAATAAAGAGAACATGAAATGATTCTAAAATACATCTTCCGCATGTATCAAGTTCATTATTAATATAATTTTCATTCTAATATCCATTTAAATTAAAATATGAAGGAATTATTTGAATAATAATATATAATAATGTGTGTTGCAAGCAGATTAAATATTGCAAATGGTAAGGAATAATTAGAAATGCCCTTGAAGATGTATCTTGATTCATTAAGTCTATCAGAGAACAGCTAGATATTTGTAGCCCTGCTTCCATCTTAAGAGATAACTGTACAGCGCAAGGGTTGAATGAGAAATCCTTGGATTAGGGTCCAGATGAATCACAAAGAGTGAGAATAAAGCCTAAATGTCTTCGAAAAACCTCACCGGTACAAGAGTCCAGTGAAACGTGATGGCAACCTTTAGGAGGCTGAAGTAAATTTATTTAACTGAGATAAGAACATATGATATTCTCTACCACTTTCAATATCGCTCAATATTGAAGACTTTTTTTTAAGTTGCAAGTTCCTAATTGCAGACCCGGATATAGAACGATTAATTCTGCAAAAGCAGATGTCACCCATGAACCCATCTAATTAATGAAATGTCGGAGGACTAGTTTTGGCCCATTACTAGAGAGTAATGAGCTGGCATGCTCCAGTTTCCTTTTGAGTAATGATCTGTCGTTATAAATAAATCAATAAGGCCTTTATTCCGAAAGAATTATTTATACGAAACACAATTATACAATAATGACTAACTCTAGTATTGTATAATTAAAGTAACAAAAGAAAGAAATAAATACAAAATTGTAACACGAAAAGAACCTTCTTTGGGAATTAGGCCGATTTCTAGGCCAAGGCTTCTCCCAATTCCCTCCACTTCGTTTTATCCCTATCACTAGAACCCAAATCCCAATTAGAGCCAACGAATCAGTAGTTAGATCTGCAGTTCTTAGATTTTTGACATCGAATGGTTAATTGCATCCCTGAACGGCTTCAGACTTTTAACCATCACTTCAGTGAAGTGATTTTGACAATCACTTACGCACATACGAGGTCTGTACATTCCTCAGCCTCCTTATTCGCCTGACTTGAATCCTTGTGACTTTTTTCTCTTCCCGAAGTTGAAAAATCACCTCAAGGGAACTCATATTGGGACAATCGAAAACATTCAAACGGCTGTAACCGACCAGCTGAAGGCTATTCCAGTATCGGAGTTCGAGAACTGCTATGAGGAGTGGAAGAAACGTCTCCAGCGCTGTGTGGCTTCAGAAGGAAGTTATTTTGAAGGTGATGTAATGCTTCAACCCTCCTCCCAGACTTTAGGGGTTTCAATTTAAAAAAAGAAAAACCATTCTAAGACTACATTATAGGTATCGTGTTACGTCCTCTATGTATAACGATTTAATTCTAAAAGAAAATATAATTACAATTCACCAAACCCACAATTCCGTCCCTTACAGTGACAGTATAGAATTGTAATTCTTTTTGAATAAAAAAAATTAAAAAAATCAGTCTCATTACTTAATTTACAGACCTCTTACTTTCTATGCTAGATGGTAATGTAAGTTAATTCGAAATCTCTACACCAAACTCATTTATCTATCTCTGATTATTGATACAACAAAGGGTAAAATCAAAGAATTCATGATTTTCGTCCCTCATATTCAATCCTTTTCTTAGATTTTCAAAGTTTATTGTAGATAGCTTCGAAAGGTAAGTTTTAACATTCATTGGTACCGCCGGAATGTTGCAACACTTTTTACGTCTGTTCTATGTTCTGTTCATTTATAGTTAATTTTTTTGGTTTTTAGTTTTATTTCTTAAATCGTACAATTCTTAATAAATTTGTATCACAAAAACTTAACGTTAACAAAATTGTTCCAACTTAATTTCGTTTATATAAGAAAAATGCCAAGCAAAGAATCCTTTATTTTCCTTCTTTAAGGTCCTTCTTTATTCCTTTTTAAGCCAATTGACCGCCACTTCAGATGAAAAATAAAGAAACACAACAAAAGAGTCCTTTTCTTAGAGGAGAAAAATCCTTAGAAACTTTTAGTTTGAGTGAATACTTAAAAAAAAGGTACTATATTGCCAAGTAGGTACTTGTAAACTAAAAAAGGGGAATGGAATAAGTAATCAAGTCCTGCTTGTACACTAAATAATAAATGGTATAAAACTGGGAAAAGCTGCTGTAATTATGGTAGCGTGTTTACAATCTTCTATCCAATATTCTCTCTCTTTACAGACCATTAAATCAAAATTATATTTACAAAACAAAAACAAAACAAACACAAACCTTAATACAATTGAAGAATATAAAACGCCCAGAAGAAGGCATAAAAATGGTAATAAAGAAGATTGAAACAAGAAATGGAACCAGAGAATTTGACCAGCAGAAAAGAACACCCCTCTCAGTAATCAGCACGACAGAATGAAGTGGGCACGGAGCTAGTGATTATTGCAGTAAACCATCTGCTACCAGCACATTATCGCTTCTATAACCACTTCATTTAGCATTCAGAGTATGTATTTGTTGAAAATTATCAACAAATTGTTGGTGATACTTTTTTTCTGACACTACTTTTCACCGGCCGAACAAAGTTTGTTTAAAACCTTTAATTATTATTAAAAATTAGTTATTAGTTGTTCAATATAGGCTTCATCACAATGAAACGGCACTTTTAAGGACGTCATAGCTTCCCAGACAACATATTAAACTTTATTCTTTAAAAAAGTGGTTAACTATGTATTTTAATTCACACAATAGACGTCACGATAGTCGAGCGGTTAAGAGACTAGACCCGCAAAGCTTAGATGTATTGTTGGCAAGAGAGGGTTCGATTCCCCCGATATCTAGGCCTTGGATTTTATTTAATGTTTAATATGAGAACTTTATTATTTAAGTATGTTTGCTAGAAGGCTCTGTTCACGACACCTAATTTGGTAGTTGGATGTTAAGCCGACCTAAAAGAAATAAACAATTACTACCCTTTAACTTTAATTCTTGCAGACGTTGCAGAGATGGTAAAACCAGGTAGGTAATTCACGGAAATTTTGGTTTTGCCGGAAGCTAATCGTCTCAAGGTAAACTATATGTAAATACTTATACCAGAGGGCGCCAAAGTGGTCTATATAGACCCCCAAGGGTCTATTTAACAAAAGTAGTGATCGATCTGAGCCAGGGGGTCGAAGGATAGACAATTTCGAACCCAATATAGCGGACCTTGCAAAGAAACACCAGGCACACCCTTCTCATTAATTAAGAAGCAATACTGTAGTTACTTTACTTATTTATAATTAGGTACTTATTATTTAATAAATATCAAGATATTTAAATTTCAACATTAAGATATTTTTCATAAAACTATTGTTACACAATGTAAAATTACTTTAATAAAAATGTTTAAAACCATAAAATAGATGTACAAACACAAACACAGTACCTAATAGATAGTTTTATTTTAATTAACTGAAAATTCCTTTTATTGGGGTCGATGGAGATTTCGAAAAATCATATAGGGGTCCATGATTAAAAAAGTTTGGCGACCCCTGGTCTATACGATACACTAATGTCAACAAAGTGAATCAACACTGTTACCTTCCAGAACTGTAACCTACCATTCCAGGTTATGTAAGGTTGTCGTCACCACCATCTGATGACACTTTTACAGATATTAAACAAATTCCACTATTAATGAACTCATTTTCAAGAAAACTTATTAACCTTTAATAATATAAATTTCAATGCTCTGTTTGAACAGTTAACTTTCCTCTGATTTAATCATTTGATTCATATTTTAAAAATGAAATATTCTTTTATTGTTACCGAAATAAAAATAACTCGACAAAAAAAAAACAGTACACTTTTTTCCCAAAGAATTATCCAGCCCAAATCTAGTTAAAAGCCTCTCGGCGGGTCTATTAAATATTTGCGGGGGCGGGCTCCAACATTATTTGTAGAGTGATAAGGTTTAAAGTTCTCTATAGCATGAAGAGATGTAGATTAATTTCAGCCACTATTTACAACCAAATGATTGGAAACGAACAATTTCAGCTTTCTCCTTGCTCTACCCATTATTAAAATAATGTTGCGATCTTTTAAAACTCGTATTGCATCCACTAAATAGAGGGCTCCACCACCGCGGACTGTTTGCTTTTCTAGTTATAATTTTTATTAAACCACTTTCTAGGTTAGGAAATAAATTTATTGTACTTGGTAGGGAGGAAGGAAGGCAGAGCTGAACTTGACTTAGGGACCAACTTGTAAAGGGTGCGCAGAGTGAGGGAAACTCTACTTTCCTCCCCCTTCTATATATTGATCTTTTGGCAACTTGAACGGGGTATAAAAAAAGAAGAAGTTAATTCTTTTTCCTATTCCAATTCGCCAACTTCTTCTATCTCTGTTTTTCCAAAGATTATCCTTGGCATTGGCAGTGAAGAAAATTCTTATCAAGCTCGCTACGTGCATCAAACCTAGCTTTTCTTAACTCCAATTGCAGTTGTAAAAAGATTTCACAACAAATATAGGTTTGATTTGTTTGTTTTTTTCACATTTTGTTTGAAGAACTTTAAAACAAATTATATTCTCACAGTTTCGATTATTTATAAGTTTCGAACCCAATAAAATTAACCCTAAAGATGAAGGTCATAACAATTTTTATTCATTTCTATTACCTTTATTACCTCTATTATCTTTATTATATTAATAAATATAATAAAAATAGGGGTGCCTTTGAGTGACCGACTTCCCCTAACAATAGTCCTGAAGGACCCATCCTGTTTTTTTCTAATAAATAATTTAATAATAATAATAAAAATACTAACAATAGTACTAATAAAAATACTACTACTACTAATAATAATAATAAGAAAAGAGGAAAGGGATTAGCTATGCGGTTAGCGTACTGGACTCCCACGCGGAGGTCCCGGGTTCGAATCCAGCTGCTGACCCTTAGATTTTCTCTTCCTAGAAGCTTCTTACAGCTCACTGCCCGGTGAAGGACAGTGTTGTCTGTAACGAGAGAACACTGTCCGGAGGCCGGCAGTGCACTGGAAAAAGCTCCGGGCGCCAATAACCATAGATGTTGACGCGCCTTAAATCATAAAAAAAAAATAATAATAATAATAAGAGGGCGCTAATAACCTCAGCTGTTGATGCGCCAAAAAAAAAAAAAAAAAAAAAAAAAAAAAAGTTTTAGAAGGGATTAGCTCAGTGGAGATCTCGGGTTCGAATCTAGCTGCCGGCCTTTTAAGTTTTTCTCTTATTAAGAGCTTCTTGCAGTTCTCTGTGGCGCCACGGTAGCCGAGCGGTTAAGAGGCGAGACCTGTGGAGCTAATACGTATTGGTATTGTGGTACTGGGTTCGATTCCCGGGGTCTTAGGCCTTGGATTTTATTTTACGGTTAATACGAGGAATTTATAATAAAGTATGTTTGCTAGTCGCCTCCTAATCCACGACACCTAATTTGGTAGATGGACGTAAAGCCTGCCTGAGAAAAATAGGCAATTACTTTTACTTTTTACAGTTCACTGTGATGGATAGTATTGTCTGTAATATCACTGTCTGGAGGCTGGTAGTGTTCTGTAAAAAAGGTTTAGGCGCCAATGATCTCCGATAGTGTTTTGGCGTGATAATTTAGAGAAATGCTAAAATGTTTAAGATTCTGAAAAAAATCCTGAGTAAATATTTTAAGTAAAAGTGGAATACCAACTTTATATCTAAGTGAAGTAAATCAGTTACATCTGCGAGAAAAATTAAATTTTATACGAAACTTTCCACTGGGAAAAAGTTTTTCTTCTCTATTTAACTGAGAAAACCGAGTGTGATTTTCACGTCAGATTTCATTTCCATAAGTTTAAACTTTATTTTTTACGATAAAAATCAACGAGAAAGGCTAACTTTTTCCCATACTATCATAAAGTGGCTATACAAAGTATACTGATATCAGTACTTATTGCAAGTGACGCAAACTGAAGAGGAAACAGAACACTCGCATGACTTTTTCGAAAAGTTTCCACTTCCTGTTGAATATATTACGTCAGAGCGAAAGGCCATTTTTTTTCCCTCGAACTTAGAAGAGCTTTAAAAACGGATATGTCCGGTGTTAAATTGGGTATCACAGTTACGAGTTTGTAAAGTACAACTCTGCAACATGAAGCTCCTTTTCAAGTAGATCAACTGTTTATAATCAACATTTATTAAGTTAAGTTCAAATCGGATTGTAAACTTATACAGAAACAGAAGCAAAACCTGAGTTTTAATTTATTTATTAACGTAATGCACTGGTCTTTCTTAGCAAAAATAAAGTAAAGCTATAGATCTGCTAAAGAATCATTGCCTTCTATATTATTGCCTAGCAGAGAGCTCAAATCATAAATTCGCATTCCAATATATATCCTACGCAGCAGCAGTCCCGACCTTCACCGCCAAATTGATTCCCTTTAAATATAATCAATAAATAATTCAAAACCCACTTAGCTTCATCTAAATTAATTACAACTTGATATGGATTTCAAATATAATCACTTTTTTTCTTCTTTTTTTAAAACATACATATATCATTAACTACATTCGCCATATGTTACACAAATTCGGAGTATACACAAAAATCAACAATAAGTGCTCTCCAAAAAATCTGACAGATAATTCAACCATCTTGACCAAACTGGACAATATTAAAAGAAAATCAAAATTATCTAAACTTATACCAAAAAATTCAAATATTAGGAATCAAATTGTTTTTTTAAATAGTGTTGAAATAAATAGAAATACTGCTACAATGAAAATCTACAAGTAGCTACCAGGTTATGGGGTATTCCTAAAATAGCAATGTTAAACATTCCTCCAATGAGCAAAATTCCATACAGTCAGTTTTGTATATTAGATGACGAGAAATTGAGACTTGAAATTACAGGTGTACAAAAGTAAGCCTCTAATTTCAAACTCTGCTATTTCTCTTCAGCAATTCCATCAAAAGGGATAATACTTCTCACAACTGAAGAGATAAACGTACCCTATATTTGAGCAAAATTAGATACACGAGTTTTATAGAATACAAAGCGAGAAATTGAGTCTTGAAATTAAAACTGCTATATCTCTTCACGATATTTTATCGTTGTGCAAATTCGCAATTTTTTCCCCTTTTTACACGTTATAATTTCTATAAAATTGATTAAACTTGACGTTATTCTTAATGATATGGCGATTAAATTATTTAATTAACTGAAGAGGAAGTAATTCCTTCATGAAAAACGTAAAATGAAATAAATTTCACGTTTAAATTAACAAATTTAAATAAAACTATATAATTTCTCTTAATATTAATTTACTTGAACAACAATCTACATTAATGATCATGAAAGATTAAGCGGAAATACAAGTTTATGCAATAAACTTCTTCCTCTTTTTAAGATGTGCACAGAGCTCATGGTCCATTTTAATTATACTGCAGTTTATAATTAAAAACCGACTAATTAGACAGCTTAAATTAAGTTTGCAGATACTTTAAATTCCTTTCTAAGTTAGTAAGGCCATTAGTATTTACTTATTCTGTTTGAAATATACAACGCAAATGCTATAGTTCAATCATATGAATATTTATGCTACTAAAGAATACGTATTCTAATAATGAAGATAACATATTTATGCGTTTGTTTACTTGCATACACAAGGAGTCTCATGACGTCATAACTAGAATAGAAATATTTGTATAAATTTAGCCGTTAACAGAATAGTTAAGTTTGATAATGATTTTGCATATGGAATCATGTCTCTAAGCAGGTAAAACTTGGCGTTCACTTGTGCTATCACGACCTGACCAACATAATATATATCCTATAGTGCATTTCTTCTAGGAGTTGCATAACAGTTGCTGAACTCTAGAAAGCAAATTACTAGCCAGGTAACCTAGTTAAAATACTAAGATGTGCATGTTGTTCTTTTACTTTCACGTTTTTAGTACTTGCACAATCTTGGCACATGCAAAAGCATGTTCGGACATCCTTTAGCACTAGCAAAGAAAAAAATACTGTGGAGTGTATTCAAGATCTTCAAAATACGTGCAGCTCACTGAAATCTTTACAAAAACCGAATTACAGTTGCATAATCTACACCAGGACACTTTTGAGAGTTTTAAAAATGTTTACACATTAAAACCAAACTGTTGCTTTGCCCATTTTGTTGCGATATAAACTAACAAATATACATCCGGATGTTTACCTTCCCAAAAGATAAGGTTACCAAATGAGAGCACAAATAGCTTCAATAATAGAATTACTTCCTTCAGTCTCGATGAAGTACAAAAAGATAAAGGGGGTGAGGCAAAGACTAGAAGCACCATCCAGACGAGGGTTCTATAGTTCCATTAAGGTTATCATGAACTAAAACTGGTACACACGGACAGAGAATTACAGTCACATAATACCCACACACTCTCCTCACTTGATATTGCTGCAGATGGGCTACTTAATGTTGATGAAATAATCAATAATCAATATGATCCCATTTGAAACTAGGTTCTTCTATAATAAATCAAACGAATTCACAATATAGCTATTCTGCCGTAATAAAACGAAATATTAGAGACGAAAATCTTCAAAATTGCAAAAAATAAATCTAATTTGACCTTCTCTTTCTATAATTTACTTGCAAATATAGTTTTTTTTAAAATAAACACAATTATTGTTAGTCTAGGATTGTTCCGAACCTGGAAGAATTTGATAACAGTAAATCTTTTTACATACAAAAAACGAAGTCAAACGAAGGGAACAAGGGATTTAAACTTAATCACATCTACTCTGAATTATTTATCGGTCACGTACTAATTACATCAAATCGGCATTAAGATATTTGGATATATAAAATGTTTACTTACAAATGATGTAACCAAGAAATAACAGCCACTTACCTGTAAGAAACAAAGCAAACAAAGCAATTAATAAATCGATAACAAATGAAATAACCTAAAAGAGCAAACGATACAATCATTTTCTTTGTAAAATGATATAATAATTTTTATATAATTAATTGTAAAAGACTGGCATAATGAAGACAAAAAAAAAAAATGATTGGGGAGAAGTGCCTGGAGGCTCGCCCAATGTTTCCAATCTAAATCTACTGAATCAGAATCAAGGACTAATATGATTATGAAATAGATCGCCATGAGAACCGAACGAGATAATTTCAATTCATAAAATATTTAATTAACATAAAGCCATGGACATAATTAAGCCCCTGCGGGAGTGTTACTAAAACCTCCCCGCCAAAAACACGTACGTAAAATGTATATAAATCTTTACAGTTCAATTAAAATGTACAGACAAAATTGAATGGGATAGATTTAATTTCTGAACTTGGTATTACTCGCCAGAAAAGAAAAATCAATGAATTATTTACCTTCAATAATATTGAAAGTGAATTAATTAATTCTTATTTTGTGTAACAACTTAATAATTTTAACAATTATTCTAGGCGCTAATAATCTTAGCAGCTGATGCGCCGTAAAAACAAAATTACTTTCATTCCACACGTTTCCTTCAATTTTGCAATTTTAGAAGCTCATTTAATTACTAATATGGACTATATACAGGTAATAGTAAAGCATGGTGATGAAATAAAGTAGTTGTCTAAACTGAATCCCAAATCAGAAGTCCCCCTCCCCAAAATAACCGGAAGTGATCGATCTCTTCTCACGCAATGAGAATGAGAAGCTAATAGAAAATCGAAATAAATCATTAAATAATCGATACAAAAAAATTAATCGCAGGCAAAGTAGAAATTCATAAAAAGCTAGCAGTACCAAAACGGTGTATTACCTTTAAACGTATATCATTCATAGTTTATTTTGCCTTTTTATTCAAAATTCAAACAAAAACCTATTTCCGTCTGGAAACTGGACAAATGACCCTTAGTAATTCTGTGAAGGGAGGGAGAGGTAACGCAGTTTTGAAAGGATTTTCTTATTTCCTTGAGAACTACAAAAGCTAAATTAGAATAACAAATTATCTGAACTATAGTTATCTATGAAATCAGCTTCATCCTTTGGATAACTTCCTTTCTCTTTCATTTGGGAACACTCCATTAAACAAAATGTTACTGCGTTTTATCTAGCCATATAGTTTTGCCTTTTCTAGCTTGAGGCTAGAAATTATCTAGGAAATATAGGAAATTAGCCAACACCTGTAGCTAACAAAATAATAGACCATCTTAAATTTATAATTATCGTATAGTAATGCGAGCTTACAAAAATTATTTTCACTTAAACTTTTAATTTTGTTGTAATAAAAATTACGAAATAATTAAAAAGTTGAACATATCTCATTGTTATGTCTTTTTTTAATAATCGTTAAGTCTAAAACAGAACTTAGAATAGAAAGTCTCAACCCTGTTCTACAGACAAGTTTAAATTGTCAATGCCAGAAAATAAAACAGATAATTAAAAACTTGAAATTAAAACTTGCTTTTATAAACAAAACATTAAATGACTTATAAGTTTTGTAGAAGAAAAGAGATGTCAAGTATACAAGAGATAAAGGGCGCGGTGGATTCCGAAATAATAATGGAGGGAATCCTACCTAGAATCCTCTTGGGTAATCTGGAATATTTAGTGGGGCATTAATAGAGGCAGGAGGAGGACAGTTCGCTGAAGATTTGCTTGCCGCCATCGATTCCTCCTTCTGAGTCAAAATCCATAACTTCGACTCCCTTTTTTGCAAGTAACATTACTCTAATAGTTTTGTCGAATGCCTAAAGATTTTGTAACATTATTTTTTTATTTTTACTTTGACCAGAATTATTCAAGATATAGGGTTTCCGCCTTGCGAAAAAAATCTTTGAAAAACCAGGACCATCCTCCATAAAAACTAAACGAAAATACACCAATGAAAGCAAGAGTACATTATTTATGAGATAACAATCAGTAGAGGCTGTAATTAGGGAATAGGATCGTGGGGAATCCGGTTTAATATTCTATGTTTGATAGCACCGTAGATGGGATATGTTCTGATTGTGTGAGTAGGAAAACAATGGACAGGAGAATGATGTCTTGAGAACTTGGTTATCTCAGGATTAATTATTGATAATCTCCCAAATAGTTGCAGCACTGATAAATCTTATTATCATTGGACTAATGAACTGTACTAGTTAGAATATTGTTAATAAGTTCACCTCTGGCTGATATAATAATCCGAAAGTGAAAAGAATTCATCGACCTGGAGACTAGATCATCTTCAGAAATTCTTGCCTCATCCATCGCACTACCTAGGACCTCTAGCCAACGGATTATCACTTTTTTAAGCATCTGGATAGCTTCCTTACTAAGGCTGGAAACATAGTGGAGCGGCGAGCAAAGCGGCGAAAACAAACACTCATTTACATAGGGTTGCTCTATCTTCGCTTTGCTCTCCACTATGTGCGGTCCCATATGTTAACTTGTGTTTGATTTAGCCGCTTTGCTCTTCGCTATCATCGCCGCTTAGCTCGCCGCTCCACTATGTTTCCAGCCTAAGTAGTACATCACCATAGAGAACTAATTTTATTCGTCAAATCCCTTTGTTTCTTTATAGTGAAACTATACTTATTGGTACTTATTTCCATTAAATTGAACAGTTTAAGTTATTGAATATATTAAAAGTTGCCTCTCTGTCAGGCAAAACTTTTCCTTCTAACCTAAAAGGTTTTCTCTTTTCTCATACAGAGACCCCATCAATTTGGTTTGGTTTGACATTTTAAATTGAAAATTGATTTTCTAGTTAGTTTCTAGAACGTCACACTAAAAATGTGAAGCAATATTAAAAATTTACAGTCGCCTTCACGCCCGATTCTTTTGCTGTTCAACGTCATCAATTTAAAATTTACCTCTTTAATATTACAGATTTAAGGTTTTTTTCATTCAAACTCCAAAATACGCTTCAACTTAGAGAAGGCAAAACTGTTATTAACTAACAATTCTCTAGGGAGATGAAAATTCAATTTTAACTGAACAATATTTAAAAGTATCCATATTTTTAATCTTTTTCTTATTATTATTATTTTTTGTGTTATAATAAATAGATAAAAACTGTGTAACTCCAACAAAACATCTTTGCAATCCAATAGCATTAACGACTCGAATAAATCACTTTTGTTATGTAACTATCACATAGGAGGTACAGTATTATTTTCAAGGTGATTACAACTGTAATTCAAAATGACCTAACTTTCTACTTGAAATTATTTACATAATATGCGCATCATCATGGATGACCATGATAACAGTTTCGATGATAAAAAGTATGAAAAAAAAATTAAAATTTGAAAGATAAGAAATATGAAAGAAACAGATATTTGACTTACAGGTGAAGATATTTGGTACTTGTCAATTTGAAGCTTACACAGGCTTAAGTAATAAGTAAGAGTTAGTACTGAGATCGTGATTAATTTCCGCAACTGAGTTCACACCGGAAATGGTTTGGGAAATAGTTTTTAGAAAACAGGAAGTCCCAGGAAGGTCCAAATCTTATATTTCGATTCGTTACCACCTTGGTCAGGTGAACATAACTTAAACCGGAAGTACGACATAGTAAATGTAGTGCAAAGTTATCAGAACTTTGTATATTGATTAGACATCGATTATTTGTTCCCTCCAGCCAGAAAATAATCGTTTTAGAATAGTTCACGGAGTAATGGTAGAGTTACAGTGTCGTAATGTACGGTTTTAAAAACTTATAACATTTTTATAAAAATAATAAAATTCGGGTTTATAACCGCGAGATTTTTTTTTATTATTTGGTAAGAAAAAATCGTATAAGTGCTCGTAACGGATTGTTTTCACTTCAAAACTGGATGGCCGGACTGAGTGAGGGCGGAAATGACTTGTATTGGATCAGTGAGTGTTTAGCTACAGATAGGGCTCAGTAGTCTAGCCGGATTGTGCTAGCCAAGAATCTCCCTTAAGGGAAGGGAATACATTTATGGAAAAAATTTAGAAAATTAAAATGTTCTGAGTGGCCATTTAGAGCCTTAAAAATAAAGCGATATATTACTCATTATTTAAAATAATTAAAGATGTCTAGCGATATTCTTTTTATTGATGTCGCTCTGCCTAAAGGTGGAATTAGAATAAACGTTAAGTTACATTATCTTCAGATGAACAAACATACGTGTTTAGGGTGGATATTTTAATATAACCGAAACTCTACTGCACTCTAAGGACTGTAGAGTGTGATTTGAGCATCAAATCAGTGTGTACTACGTATTACTTTTAGTCATAGTTGGCACAGAAAACTAGACGTCCTCTGAGACAGAAAGAAGAAAAAAATAGTTTTTACAAAATGGTCTTCCTTTGTGTGTAAGTAAAAAAAAAAAGAACAATATCCCAAAAACTCACGATAGCCGTACGGTTAAAGGCAAGGCCCGCAAAGCTAAAATTGTACAATTTATTGGGTTCGATTCCCAGTTTTGGCGTTGTATTTTATTTAATGGTTAAGTATGAGAATTTTTGCAGTAAAGATATGTTTGTTAGTCGTCTCCATCCATTGACAGAATCTGTAAAATCGTGAAAACATAGGGACCCCAATCACGGTAGTTGTAATACAAGATATTTACATTAATTAGTGGTTGATGATGGCACATATTGACCAGTAATTCCATTCATCTCCATCATCATTACTGTGCCAGATGATACACATTACATTATTAGAGAGTGCCCAGGTGGGTTCTACGATACTATTGGTTATTCTGATGGTGCTGTGTACACCTGTATATCCACTTTGTTTCTGTATCCATGTGAGTACGTGTCAGCTGTAATTTGGAGGTTGGAGTCCAACTAACATCCACCACAACACTCCTAATGTTTCATTTGATCTCACTCTAACAGCATAAATCAAATGCATTCAAATTATTACTTTGAATAATTCATACATATGTACTAAATGCAAGTATGCATGTGTATACTAGTTCTTATTTTTTATATAACTGTTGCCAATTTTAGTATTTTTTTTTTTTTTTTTTGGCATTAGCTGTTAAGCCATAGCCACTTATTATTCCTACACGACCAAAAGTTGCCACCCCTGGCCGGTATTGGTCCCCCCTCGCACTCAATCGTACCAAATATACACACTAAGGATTCTAATTTTTTAGTAATTAAATTGGAGCATTAGAAGTTTTAGTTTGAAATAATCAGATGTAGCTGTGAAACATCTCTGACCATTTTTCTCAATAACCTATATAATTATTTTCACTTGTAAAATTTACTAAATGAGTTAGAACTCTACAGAGTTTGGCTATTTTTCCGATTACTGTTTCCATGATTTGCTTTCAAACTAGAATTCACATACTACCACACATATCCAGAGTAAAACAATCAACAAAATGTTTCGATTTAAACATCGATATAAAGAGCCCTGAGGTTCCGCAAGAATCTTCAAGAAACTTACAAAAAAAAAAAAAATTATAATTACCTAACAATAACAAAAATTTTGTTAAAAATTGTTCGAACTTTTTCAAAGAATGGGAGCGGAAAGCATAAGATCCATCTTTGTTCTGAAATTCCAACACGAAACACAATCTTATTTAGAGGAAACAGTGAAGAAAGGTCATCTGTGACGGGGACAACAGTGCCTTCTATATGATTTCACCACCATCTAGCAGTTGGTACTTCTGTATTGCTTTTTTTCCTAAGTAAAATTTTGAATTGGACAGGTCGTGATCAGCAATAATAATATTATTATTCTTATGATTGGCTTCCTAGTTATCTATTTTGTATAAAAATCCATTAACTATAATTTCCTCCATCTAGGAAATAAAAAGGCAAGAAGTTTCACAACGAAACGAGGAGGTCATCAAGAGTAGATAATAAATAATAATAATGAAAGTGAATTTATAATCTTCGCAACTGAAGACTGACAATTCCGATGTTCTAACAATAATCAAGAAAAATCTAAAACATTTCATTTACTATAACCTCCTGTATAATTACAATTCTCTGCGTAAGCTATAAACAAATAAGTGCAGTTAGATTTAGATTCTGAAAGGCGGGACGGGACCCATGCCCCAAGGCATCGCAATCACCAGGGACTTATTGTGCCTTCCTTTAAGTCTAGTAGATGCAACCTCCCCTTCTAAGAAGGTTGAGGGCTTTCCATTCCTTCTGAGCTATAATCTCCTTTGGTCTCAAAGTACCAAAGATATCGTAGCGCAGTCTCTCGATTGCAACGCAATCGAATAACAGGTGAAAGGCCGTTTCTTCCTCTTCCTGGCACAATCTGCACAACGGTTCCCAGCTAATAAGCCCTATCTTGTGCAGGTGCTTTCTGAACCTTCCGTGCCCTGTGAATAGGCCTGTAATCAGAGTAATCTGATTTCTGCTCAAGCCCAGAGTCACTTTTGTTCTTTGTTTGCTCAGCAAGGGCTGTGTTTGACCCCAGGAAGCATCACCCAGTACTTTTCATGTTCTCTCCAGATCCAGTCTCTGAGAGCCTCACGAACTGCACCCCTAGTGATTCCCAGGACTAGATCCGGACCAGTGAAAGGAGTAAGTACTAGCTCCATTCCTGGCCAACTGATCAGCTATTTCATTCCCCTTAATCCCCACATGGCCCGGCACCCATTCCAATCGGACTTTATTGTGCCGAGCCAGTTGATCTAGGGCCTTTTTACATTACCAGACCAGGGAAAAGGTAATTCTGAAGGAAACAATGGACTTCAGCGCAGCCTGGCTGTCAAAAAAGTTGCAAATCTTCCTATTTCTAAGATTCATTCGCAGATTTTCCCCAGCGCAAGCTTTAATGGCAAAAACCTCGGCCTGAAAGACGGTGGCATATTTCCCAAGAGCACTCTCAATGAGTACCTTAGGTTTAGCCCCTTACACTCCAGCTCCGGTTCCGCAGGCCATCTTGGAGCCATCCGTAAACCACATGGCTCCCTTCTGGCACTGTTCTGTCCAGCTTACCCTCATTCAGTCCTCGATCTGAGGATCACCTGAAACGGAGTCTCGAAATAAGTGCATTTAGTGTGCTCATGTTCTTATATTTTACTAAATATTTATTTCCCTGGGTTTAATAAAACAAGGCTTGAGACTCGACATTGATAGTCCAGCAGTATTTCCGTTATAGATGCAAGTGGAAGAAGCCAAAGGTGAGACGAATCTACTGTATGAATATCTAGGTTTCGTGACCGTGAATTATTAAACTAAGGATTCAAGATTGACGAGGAATCAGTCAAATAAAACAACTCATCTTTTTGCCAACATTTCGACAACTACATTAATATTGTATTGCATTTTATTTTATTTATTTTTATTTTTATATTACTGATTTTCTATGATACTGATTCTCTAAATTGTTTGTATTTGTGTATTTGTAATACCCAGGCCCTGAAGAAGACAATATATTTGTCGAAACGTTGGCAAAAAGACGAGTTGTTGTTTTTATTTGACCGATTTCTCGCCAATCCTTGAATCCTTAGTTCAATCTAGTGTATGTTATATGGAATAATAATAATTTCTAAAAATCACGCATGCAAAGCTGTTAGCTATTATTATCCTTATCGCAAGCCTCCTCCAGGTGTATTTGGTTTAATTAAGCGGCATATTAAAAAAGATATCCTTGAAAAGGTCTATAAACTGGTGCGTAAAGAAGGTAATAAAGCTGAGCAGGAGATGGTGGGGATTCTTTTACAATCTAAAAGAAGGATGCATTAACAAAGCGAGTGGTGCAACATCGAATTAATTAAGCAGTCTGATACTCGTAGTAGAGTAGATGGAATACAATAATCTGGAACAGTTGGCTCTCTTAATGAAATTAAACCTTATCAACACTCAGATATTAGCTCCAAGAAGAAGTAAAAGCTGTGATTTATGGGCCGCGAAAAAAACGTTAATATAATTTACATATAAGACCAGTATGAACGTATCAATTATTAAATATATAAAAAAAAACGTACCGTCACTTGCAATACTTTCTCTAGATAGTTCGCCTTGACTTAGATCAATTAGCATAATAAGGATAATATGTATTTAATAACGCTAAAACGGTTTAGTTTAGATCCTGCAGATTACAATATTACCATCACTAAACGTTTATTGTACGAAATAGAACATTACAAAATATCTTCAACTATTTCAAGATGGGCTGATGCATGAATAATGTGCATAACTTCTACTTTACTCTTAGTTTAATAGTTTTATTTCTTAGGAAATTGTGAATATTCTGCTGGCTCAGGCCACTCAACAACTACAAAGCAGAAAAGCTACATATATAAGGGTATATTGATCGCCACTTCTCGATTTAAGAGAATATTACTATGACAGCTCAGGAGTTATGAAGTGTGAAAATGGTCAGCCGTCTGTAGCTCATACTAAAATGGGTCTCTCGTCACAACATGAAGATGTTCAGCACTTAATTTCAAGCAGCGAAGAAGATATTAGGAATTTGTTTTAAAAACCAATTCAAGAATAAAATATAACTTAATTCTACATAACTACATAGAATTTCTGTTGAGGCAATATTCACTTTAATAATATAAAAATAAAACTCTTATAGAATATTTGGTTGCCTTCTATAATACACAGCAAAAATTACTTTAGGTACAATCTTATTCGAAACCCTTTAAAAACAATTTACACCTGATAAGCATACCACAAATATAAATTTGGCCAAAATAAATGTACAGGGTGATCCATTTAAAACGCACCAATGGCTAATAACTGTTTAGGAAAGCGGAATTCCGAAGAAACCCACGAAGTAAACTATGTTTTTTTTTGGGTCTAGTTTTATGAGTATTATGATTTATTAAGCATTATGAATGACTGCAAACGCAGGAATAATACAAACCCTGTATATTAACCACGTTCTGGTATTAGAAGCAATAAAGTGAACGATCATGTGCAATGGATAGAGTGAGAAAAGTGGTCTGCAGCACTCAATTGGTCCCTTCATCTTCTGAAAGGTCAGGAGAAGAGACAAAGAAGCGGAAAAAGCTGAATCTTGCATCAATATATTGAAGTTGCTGGCCAACAATAGTAGATAATATCTACGGGTTTTCTCAAGTCTTCAAGACTGTGTACATGGCATCGGCCATTTAACCTAATACTGTTGAACAGTACACATGTTACTGGTAAAGGTATACATATTCCACATATAAAGTGCACTTAACAATTTTCTTCATTCACTCCAACTCAAAGAATTATTGTTATTGGTTAAACAAAGCGCGACACCAAAAATTAAGTAGGATATGACGTTCCCAAGAAGTAGGCAAGCACGACGACTGCCTACTAATGAAGAAATGGTAAATAATGGAAACCAGTCGAATATCTAAAGAAACATGAGAATGGGAGATATACGTGGCACTGCGAATACAATGACGATCACTCTTAGAAGCAATACACTCAATTCAATAAACAACCGTTATAATGCGGTGCAAAGAGGCCCAAAGATTTGTCTGTCTGTTCTTCCATAGAACCAATTTATTTTGTCACTCTACTGTAGACCATCAAGGCTCCAAACACTGTGGATTCCCTTCCTACCTGACATGTTCTAGGAGAACTTGTCACATACATAACTGGCAAAAATCTTAACAAGAACATTCCTATCAAAACAGCTGAAATAGAGGAAGAACTATCATACAAACAAATTCACATATATATAGAGTAAGTTCCGCTACCTGTCTGGGAATACTCTGACCTTCTTTTAGTCAAAGTAGGCTCTCGGTGACAATCATATGGTTAATGAACTCTTGTCATAATAATAATTATACTTAAAAAATGCAACGCTAATTTTTTGTTTAAGCTACAAAATTTTATGTAGTTAAAACATTCACACTGTTCTTTCAGACAGCATTTAGTGTGGCGCGTAGTTAGGTTATTATTGATCGATACATTGAAATTTCATTTCAAATGGTTAATGTCTCAATTTTTAAATCCCCTGCGTTTTTTTAAATTTATTGTTTGTTAAAAAAAAAATCAAAAAATGAGAAAAGAAAATTATTGTCAAAAGAGATACAAGATAGCGTGGACAGAAAAAGGCAAATTCTGACGTAATTTACTTCTCCCTAGGATTTAATAGAACTCCTTGCATAGGTTTTCTCTAAAGTGTAAATAATTTACAAGTCTGCACCTGGTGAACATCAATATAGTAACGTTCAGATAAATATAAAAGTCAATTACTTATGCAGCAGCATTGGAGTATGTTTGGAAATCAGAATTACCTAATATAACCAATAAAACATATTTATTATTTAAAACAAACATTAATTATTACTATATTTACGACAGATTTTGGAAAAATGGAACCACTAATGGACTGTTAATTTTCCGCAGAACAGAATTGAAAAAAAAATGCTAATTTTTTTTTATAACTTTTATAGTAATTTACCACTGCAACGGTTGTTGCAGCAAGCAAATATGGTAAAAGAAAAAAAGAAATAAAAGAAAATCATTAGTGGAGAAGGCACCCGGTGGCGACGCTCCAGTAACGTGCTTTGCTCTCACGATAAGAGTAGATCACGAGGCCATCTTCTCTTCAATCTCCTTAGAGGATTACCTGGCAATGTGGAGGAAGATAGGTGTCCTATCAGAGGGTTAGGATGAGCCGCTGTAGAGGAATGAAATTTGAAGAAACGAGTGTTAGCAAGTACCTGTAATGAAAGGGATTTTGAGTTCATTAAGGATAGTGAGGTTAGATACAAAGAACGGAACGTTAAGAAGTTTTCGAAGTATTTTTGCCTGCAATGGCTGGAGGCGTAGTGAGTTGGAACGCTTAGTCGATCCCCATACTTCGATGCCGTATGACCAAAAGGGTCGCGTAACAGTAGATATAAGAGTCTTTTGTTATGTAGGATAAGTTTCGAATTTAATGCTAATTTAAAAATTTTCTAAAATATAAACTTCATATTTCAAAGTCGTGTAGTGTATGAAGTTACTCCAGTTTCTGGTTAAGATAAGATTTAAGACTGGATCTCACAGCCAGGTAGATGGGGATGTAGCATTCTCTAACCCAAACTTGCAGATTTTCTAGAATTCTCCTTAAATAATTTTTGGAGAAAATGGTGGTGCCAAAAAAAGTGATCAGCACGTCTTTGTTGTCAGTCCATCAAGTTTGGAAAAATCTCATGCCTCCGTTTTCAAAGCGAACTTTACAAAACTCAGCACCCTACTCCAAAAAAACATTATGAATGGTCCCTTAATATTATTTTAAAAGGCGAAATGGTAATTTAGAGTGTAGTTTAACGTTTCAGTATCACAATAAGTTGAAGTTTTTTTAGCAAGGTTTTCCCATAGTGGGCACAAGAAAGCAACGGGATTTCGTCAGGGATTGGAAAAAATAGATAAAATTCAAACAGATAGATGACGTTAATTTAAAGGAATTCCTTGTTCATTGTGTCAGAATCACTGAAATAAGCGTTTAAAGCAAAGCAAGCTTTACAACTGAGCTTCATCCATGTCGATAAAGGTGAATGACACCAGTATTGATTACATGATACTCCTGGAAGCCAATACAAGGCTCTTCAGCAATTATAGAAAAACATTTCCATGGAGAAATACTGGAGTAGGAGGAATTCATGGCAGTTTTTCCCACCAAATGTTTAAGGTTTTATTATTTTTCTCTTTTCTTGTACAGCCATCCTTGCATGTTTTCAGCGATGAGGTTCCTGGTTTTTGTTGCAAGCAGTAAGAGATAAAAGGAGAACAGACTTCCTTTATAGTTTAATTATAAAGTCAGAGACAACAATACGTAATAAAAATAGCAATCGAGCTCCTATCCTCCCATATTTGAACAATCAACTAAACAAAAGTTTAATGAGATGGAAAATTGTACACGACACGCCTTATTTACTCAGAACTCAATTCAATTTCATAAACATATGTATAAGAGAAAAAATATTTCCTACAAAGTGAAAAGGTCACTTAGTAATATATATATATACATATATTTATATCATGGAGATTGTATAACATGAAAATTTTGTAGCTAAATAAGGAGATGACCGCCTACAATAGTTTGTCCCTCTGTTCAAGCAAGCATGTGGAGGTAAAATGGGTGCAATCCATTGGGGTATGAACTTTGACCATTTACCAAAATGGTCACTCATATCTCGCTGCTACAAAATACACCGCTACAGAGAGCGGCAGTCAGAGAGAAAGGAATGAGATGAAACGGACAAAGGCTAGGGGATAACGGAGAGAATCACGAATACATTCTCACGTGTGTATCAAAATAATAAAGCCTAAAATGAAATGCCAACAGTTCCTTTATTATATAACTGTAATAGATTGTGTAATTCATATAAATGTATCTAAACATGTTTATATTAAAGGTAATATCTATTGAATGAAAATATCAATTATTTATTCACGCAAAAAATTTTATTTTTAAGAGCATAACACAAAAAAAGAGATATGAAGTAAAATGATGGCAGAGAGAGATAAGAAATACAAATCCTTGGCATTTCAGTATATAAATCCGGTAACAGGACTGGGGGCCTTGTAATTACTAAAATAAACTCTAATACAGTGTTCAAATTTATAATTAAAACTTTTTTTTTGTTAAAAGTTTAGTTTAGTAAAAGCTAGAATAAGTATAAATAGTTGACCTAGGTCAAATTTGGTCAGTCAATGACTGGCCGCTAGAGCACTCTGTATCTAGGCACAGAACTTAGTAACAATTATATAAATTATGGTTTAGGCGACCTACTAGCTACAAATATGGTATTCAAGGGTTAATTTCATCATTATAAGGCTTACTTTTTAAAATTTAAAGAGATGCCTATGGTTCCACTTTTTTCAGAACATCAAAATTATATCCATTTTTCGAGGAATGTTCCTAATTAAAGTACCTTTATAGGTGTTCGTGATAAAGGAAGTTTAAAGAAAACTGATGGAGCCATTTTCTAGTATTTTCCAGTAAGCAAGGCAAGCTGATAGAGAGAAAGTGGCCTTCAAAGTGTACTAAAGGACCTGAAAATTGGGAAAAACCTATTTTCATAAATTAAAGACGATTGTAATTCAATTAAGGCAATAGCAGTAAGAGGAAATATTGAGGAAGTGGCCAATATTGAACGAAACTTAAATGAACTGATTCAAGATTTTTAATCAATCCAAATGAGGCCTCCAAATACGAAAGGAATAAAAGAAATATATATATAAAAAAAAAACAAGAGACTGCTTGGTTCTCGGAGTAGGACACTCGGCGGATGTAAAAAGGCATAAAACAGGAAGAGAGCTAAACAGTTATAAAGGAGAGCGGAAGTCCGTCAAATCCTTAACTGGTCCTTAGTAAAAAAAAATTCAGATTAAATTGTTTAAACTTTTTTAATGCAACTGAAGCACGAAGTAGCAGAACTAAGATCCTAACAAGTTTTTGAAACTGTGATTAAGTAGAAAATAGATTAATTGCAAAGGTTATTAGAAATTATTCCTTCTCAAATCCCTTTTTTCCCACTCTACTTAGGGGATTTTGGAGTAACGTCAATTTAACTTTAGAAAAAAAAAAAGGTAATAAGCGGTAAATTTCGTTAAGGCTTCATTATAAGGCTTACTTTTAATAATTTAAAGGGATGCCTAAGGTTCCACTCAGAACATCCAAATTATAAATTAACCCTTGAATACCATATTTGTAGCTAGTTGGTCGCCTAAACCACTGTTTATATATAAGTTCTGTGCCTAAATGATACAGAGTGCTCTAGCGGCCAGAAATAAAATAAACTTTGGTCAAAATCTGTGAACAAGCAGTTGTACTTACTTCCTAATGTCAAATCTTATTAAAAAAAAAAGCTTTTCGCTTTTGCAGGAAGTCGAAACAATTAGAAAAAAAAATCTCAAACTTCAACTTTCCCTATTTTCTCAATGTTAAGGATGGGAAGTCTTGTACGAGGTATGGCTAATAAATAACGAGACTGATGCTGCTACAGAAGAACTATGCGTGCGCCAAATACTAACGACCGACAGCCGTGCAGCGTAGAGCCTTCTCTTTCGATTGCAGCGTCTCCACGTGTTTGTAGAGAAATCTGTCTGACCGGAACCTGACGTTTGTGTAAGAGGTGTTAGTTTCGTTTTGCCGAAAACATGATACTACACATGTAGTAGAGCAACGAATTGTCGTGAAATTTCAAATGAAACTGGGTAAAACCGCTACTGAAACTTATCTTTTATTAAAAGAAGTTTATGGCGATGAATGTTAATCACGAGTGCGCGAGTTTTTGAGTGGTTCAAGCGTTTCCAAGACGGCCGAGAAGACGTTGGAGATGATGACCGCCCGGGTCGCCCTTCCACGTCCAAAACCGATGAAAATATCGATTATAATTAATGAACATTACTACCGTGAGGTTCTTGCTTAACTCCGTGAAAAGAGTAAGGGAAAAACGACCCGATTTGTGGAAGAACAAGTCATGGGTTCTCCAACAAGACACTGCCATTGTCTGTCAAGACGTTTCTAGCCAAGTACAACATCCCAGTTTTAGGCCAACCGCCTTATTCGCCTGACCTGGCCCCCATGTGACTTTCATCTGTTCCCCAAAGTCAAATCTCCATTGAAAGGAACACGATTTCAGTCCGTAGAAGCTGTGTAAGAAAAAGCGGCATGCGTCATGCTGGAGCTCCTACAGAAAAAGACTTACAGCACTGTTTCGAACAATGGTAAATTCGCATGGAGCGTTGTAGGGATAGGGGAGAGGCGTATATTTAAGGTGATAATATCTAAATATGTATAAATTTAAAATAAAATGTTTTATAGCAATAGTCTCGTTATTTAATAGCCACACCTCGTTATCATGCTAACTTTGCTCTTTCTCGGTGCGTGGAAGTTGGTAAGTTAAAGTGCGTTAACGTGGTACATCGTTAACCATAATAATACCACATAATACCACAATAACGTTCTATTCAAAATAGTTCACCAAAAATATCATTGTGCTAAACCTGAACCGAACGACATGCACCCAAATACACACAATACCAATGTGTTAAAAATACCATTATTTCCGGTTTAGGCACCGCAATCGAGTATTCCCATTGAAAAAACATACTTTAAAATTAACGTTAATAGCAATACTTCTCTCTTGAGTGGTTAAGAAAAAGTAAAAATGAAATTTTAAGTAAATAAAAACTATTTATCTTGGAATGTATGTGTAACAATACAGAAACGTGCTCGAAAACCATAAACACGCCTCATAATTTTATCAACATGGACAAAGAATTGTTTAAGAGGCTATAATAAAAAACAAATTAATCAACAAATAATTTCAACGTAATATAATTAAACAAAAAACAAATAGCTTTTTGTCAAAGGAGAAGATTTAATCTGTTTCGATTTAATTAACAAATTTTTAATAAACCAGCTACACTACATTGAGCACAAGTATCTGATCTCATCTGATCACAAATATTTACATCACCTTGCCAGTATTAAATTTTAATCAAGGATATATTATTTATGATTAGTAAATTAATTAATATTAGTTAAATAGTTCTCCAAATCATAATTTTTTATTTTATTTTTCAAATAGTATATTTGTAATGCACTTAGTATTATCTAATAAGATATTTAGAAATGAATTACAGATATTCAAGAATAATTGCTGATTATTATTCAGCTGGAACTGCATTATTATTTGTTTAAATTAATAATAATTATTTCGAAATTTTTGTTTTATGTTAGTGAAAGTTTAAATAAAGAATTTCAATGCACCGTGCACCAAAATTTAAATAATTACTGAAATTATATTTTCTTTAAACTAATCAATTTAGCAATAAAATTTAAATGAGCTTAAAACAATTGTTTGCAATGAAATCTCAGTATAATTGCACTTAAATGCACTGACGGACTCGAACTGTACGAGGGTCGTTTGAAAAGTCCGTGCAAAAATAAAAACTACTTAATTTTTTGGGGTAAACCTTTTTTATTTTTCAACATAGTCTCCTTTTAGGCTTATACACTTCGTCCAACGCTGCTCTAGTTTGTTGATCCCTTCCGAATAATAGGATTTGTCCAAGTCTGAAAAATAGCCATTCGTTTCTGCATTCACCTCCTCGTTTGAATAAAATCTTTTTCCCGCCAGCCATTTCTTCATATTGGGGAACAAATAGTAGTCCGAGGGAGCCAAGTCTGGAGAATAGGGGGGATGTGAAACGAGTTGGAACCCTATTTCCATTAATTTTGCGACCACAACTGCTGAGGTGTGAGCTGGTGCTGGTTGTCGTGATGGAAAAGGACTTTTTTGTGGGCCAATCGTGGGCGTTTTTCTTGCAGCTCGGTTTTCAAACGGTCCAATAACGATGAGTAATATGCACCTGTAATAGTTTTACCCTTTTCCAGATAGTCGATGAGGATTATTCCTTGCGAATCCCAAAAGACAGTCGCCATAATCTTTCCAGCCGCAGGAACGGTCTTCGCCTTTTTTGGCGCAGATTCCCCCTTGGTAACCCATTGTTTAGATTGTTCTTTGGTCTCAGGAGTGTAGTGATGTATCCATGTTTCATCCACAGTGACGAAACGACGCTTAAAGTCCTGCGGATTCTTCTGGAACAGCTGCAAACCGTCCTTGCAACACTTCACACGATTTCGTTTTTGGTCAAGCGTGAGCAATCGCGGCACCCATCTTGCGGATAGCTTTGTCATGTCCAAATGTTGATGCAAAATATTATGTACCCGTTCATTCGAGATGCCCACAGCACTAGCAATCTCACGCACCTTCACTCTTCTGTCATCCATCACCATATCATGGATTTTATCAATGATTTCTGGAGTAGTAACCTCAACAGGGCGTCCAAAACGTTCAGCGTCACTTGTGCCCATATGGCCACTCCGAAAATTTTGAAACCACTTATAAACTGTTCTAATCGAAGGTGCAGAGTCACCATAATGTTTATCAAGCTTCTCTTTAGTCTCCTGAGGCGTTTTGACTTTCATAAAGTAGTGTTTAATCAACACACGAAATTCTTTTCGTCCATTTTTTGAAAATCACTCGACTTCCTCGATTCAAACGAATGCCAAACACAAAGAAATAGACCGATCTGGCTGAAACTTGGTGTGTGTTCTTCCAAGAGATGCTACTAACTAAACATAACCTCGATACGCGCCAGTGGTGCTATCTCTCTGACTTTGCACGGACTTTTCAAACGACCCTCGTATCTCATTCAATCTTTGAAGTCTTGACATGCTTCATCGTTGTACCAGTGCACCACACTATTTATCCAAATGGACAAAACATACTCTTCAACAAAGAATTCATCTCAATTAGAAAACTTTTTGCCATTTTAACCTATCTGATCATGTCAATCTTCTCTTTCCTTTGGCTCTTTAGCCTAACAAACCCTCTCGACAACTGAAGCATCCTAGGCCAAAGTGAAGTCCAATAAATATCGCATGTGGAGTGTCAAACTGGGAGATATAACTCCTTAAAAGTCAACTTATCCCTCGTTGCAGCACACTCTACTCTGTTGTAAATAAATTTCAAATAAAATAATTTAAAAAAGTAATAAATGTACGAACATAATGGGAAGAAAAATAAATTTAACATGCGAGGTTTAAGTACAACCATGATGGGGATTTATAGCAACAAGGAGCTCCCGTATATAAAGAAGAAATCCTTATAACTTGACACTAATCTCTTATAAAGGCTCTTTATTACAATCTCTCTCTAAAAGTCTGAAGATGCTATTATTATATTGGATTTTTCTCAGGATTCTTTTCTCCTTTCTCATGTCCATTTTGTTTCCTTTTTCAAGAAAAAGGATAAATCCAACCAAGGTGCTTGAAAAAAAATTTCAGAAAAATTTGGTAGGCAGTTTTGCAACTAAACAGTTATATACCTAGTTCTAGGTTACATCGTACTCAAAGTTGTCTATTAAGACCAATCATTGGTGAAAAAATCAGAAGAGCACAACTCGATAAGGAGTAAAAATTACAAGATCTTTCTTGATCGGAGAAGATGGGTAAATGTGATTAAGGGGGAAGGAAGGACACACCAGGATGGTCTAATAGAACTTTTTTAGAACAAGAAATGCAATTCTATCAGGAGTACTTGCAGGATATTAGAAAAAAGAAGAGCTCGAATAATAATCGCGTAAAGACAGAATTAGTTTGAAGTCGAGGATAGATCTTCGTGATTTAATTTAATAGCTGAATAGGAAGAATTAACGGCGAAATTCAGGAAATGTTTGGGTAATGTATCTGGGTATTACGAAGATAAAACATAAGAAACTAACTTATCAAACGCTTTAGTTTGCTTTCGAGAGCCTCTATAAACCATACATCCGTAATCAAAGTTAGAGCCAAGAAATTGGACGAATATTTTTAGGAAGTAGGTGCCAGAGCTGATTCAAGGTTTGAATCGTGTAAGATTGGACTGTTTGGATATTTGAATTACATGGTTCTTCCAGGATAGTTGTTCTTCAACCGATCGAAAGAAAGAAAACTGGATCATAGGTGACCACAGATAAGGAAAATGAAGGAGGGAAACCTCTTAACATGGAAACCTTCGTTTCCAAAATGATTCATATAATATCCTCACAGTAAATCCTTGAGTGTCGCCATGGCGAAAACATCCTTAAGAAGTTAACCGCCTAATCGAATCTTTCAAATATTCTCTCTCAAAAAAAAAGGTCAGATTGAGCCTAATGCTCCGACCAACACAGTAAGCTCTGCTACAACACCCCCAATAATGGGGCGTATCTATTATTCAATGATCTCTGCCATGAAACAAGTCTACAAGTATTCTCTGAAAAGAATAGAAGTTAGAGACAAGTCCTACACCCAATCAACCTTTGATATAATAGCTGAAAATCCGAAGTCAGTTAGAACTAAGACAAAATTAATTGCTCTAATAATTTCTATTTAATTGGCATCTATTATAATGATGGTTGTACTTCATTGAATTTCCTTAAATAAGTCATACTTTAGGCAGCACATTCGTAACATTATTTTCCTCAAATAAACCAGTATGTACCAGGTTAAGTTAAAACCACATCATCATTCATGTTAATTAGGAACCAATAACCAAATACTAATTTAAATTCAATACGGCACGTTCATTATTAGGTAAATTTAAATAAATTATATTTAAATAATAAATTTAATAAAAAAAAAAAGCACACCCCACTCTATGGACTCAGTAATGTACCCGATCATTGTTTCTAATTAAGAGAAACGAGGCGGCATTTTCATATTTATTTGAAGAAGAAGGCAATTCTAATAATTAGTGATGACATGCTGGTAGACCGACCTGATACAACAACTCCTACACTAAATACCATCATCATGATGCGAACCTTCCTAGTAAAAGAGAATCATTAATGAATCGAGCTGATTTTTAAATACATAATCTATAATTTCCAAGGACGTTTCAGGAAATTAATAATTACAGCGTAGATGTAAGGAAATTTTTACAATAAATTTAGGAGCTAAGCATTATTTGTTTTTCTTCTGATTAAAGTTTGATTTTAGAAATATGGAAACAATATTCTTCATATTCTAGCGATATTTAGACAACTGGAACTGTAGAAATAAAATGGTATAAGGGAAGAGTATGGGGTGATAAAGCAAGGAGCTTGCCAAATAGGAAGAGATGCAGGGACCAATGTTTACAGACGACTATAACCTGTTAGCCTGAGATATAACGCCAAGCCCCTGAAGAAGTTGCTAATAGCCTTTCCTCTAAGGGAAACAAGACTGATTCAGGCTTTACGTAGAACTAACCATCGAAGGAGGTGTATAGTCAACATACTTTACCATAAACCTCCAAATTTACATAATAAATAAAGCCCTAGGCCAAGATCAGGAATCGAACTCAATTAGCACATCCAGATTTGTTATTAAGGCGACTTAAACAAAAAAAATGCTATCTCTAGCTGAAGACAATCTTCAGTAATTCATAGAACTAGAACAATATTTAGCTGTTTCTCTTCACTGTAAAAGGTCGGTTCATCAAGAAAGAATAAAGCCAGAGTGTTAGGGTTTAATACAACAGTAATTTATGGAAAGCTAGCCACAATCATTCTAGGATACCTACAATAATAATGTTGGCGACACTTAGATCATAAAATGGGAAATTGAGTATCGAAGAAGGTTAACCAGCCGGGGAGCCTACACAACAGGGATAAATTGCAGAGCTTTAGTCAGGAGGTATCCTCGTCAGTCTGTCGTCCTACTGCGAGCCCCAGAAGTGCACGGGAAGTAGCCAGCCAACGGTGATTCCAAGATTGGAGAACTTAATCCAAAATTGGTCATTTCTTCTCTTTTTTTTTTTGTTAATGTATTATTACTGAATTGAGAGAGATTCTATGATGATACAACAGCCCCTCCGATGGTGTCTAACACTAGAGAGTATTGTCTTATTATTTAATTTGTATTTGAATTTGTGTAAATTCCTCATAATAATAGATATTATCATTATAGAGAGATTCTAGTACTCTACAACAAGAGGAGTTAGGTAGTAATTCAGTTCCACCATCAAGTTCTGCGGAATCAATGCAAGGCTAAATGTAGAAAAGACATCCTGAAGTGGTCTTATTCGAAATAGATTCCCAGGCTAAGAAAGAACACCTGTTAATAGACGAGAGTCCTACAGACTCTGAAACCGACAAAGCAGGGTGGCACAATAAGACTCAGAATTGGAGGGCGATCACCCTAGGCCAGAAGCAGGCGTAAGAACTTTATTGCCAGTTGCTAGCCTAAGCTTATTATGGTATCTAGACCCCATTGGGATGATCTTGGCCCTTCTTGCGGACTTCTTTAGACTGAGAAAACATCGCCAATGCCAAGGCTTGACGGGTAAAATGTTGAATGGAAAAAGAGGCTACAGTATTCTGCTCGAAACAACTAAAAACTGAATAAACCACCTAGAGCGCTTTCCTTTTATTACCAGCACTTTGTAACGTAAAAATGATTACAGTTTATTGATACCAGTTCAACGAAATATCATAGAAAAGGCGATAGCAAAGTGTGTGTAGGGGTACTGACAGACTTGCTTGGAGCGTTACTGTTTACTCAATGGGCACCTGCCAATTTGGGGCAATGATGATAGGGTCTGCTTGTATTGCCAATGGTAATTAGATCTGTGTAAACTGACACGCTTTCTTTTGCCGCACAACTCCACTTTCAATGCTTACTTACAATGGATAGATTACTATTAACTGAACTATGGAATACGCCCTCTACTATGAAACTAATAATTAAAAATCCTATTAATTAATTGTTCTAAAAGTGATTAAATCGTCTAAGAAACGGAAATAACATTTACGAGGGAAATCTAAGTTCATTATTGTGTCGTGGACGCAGGCGACTAGCAAAAATACTTTACGGTCAAGTTCTCATATTAAACATTAAATAAATTCCAAGACCTAGTCTGGGAATCGAATCCATTAACCAACAATACAACTTAGCTTGGGCAGGCCTCGCCTTCTCACCACTCGTTTGATATAAATAGCAAGAAAATATAACGATCCTCTTTTTTTTCATGATTACCAGCACAGAAATCCATTTCCCAGAGTCTTATGGACGTGTGTGACTCTCAAAGCGAGCGCTAATCGATTGGCAGTGTTTGCCCCATCAAGCTAGCAAGGCAGTAAGAGCATCATTATTGTTGGACAGGAGTCTATCCATCAATCTCTCACAGAATTTCCCTAAATTACATTTTCCTTGGAAAAATGCTTGAAAATCTCGAAGAAGTGAAAACCTAATCAATTAAGTGGTATTTCCTTTTGTGGAAATTTCTTTAAAAATGTTACATTAACATCTGCATAAAATAACTCTCCAGCAGATAATCTACAACGAATAAAACCTAATAATGGAAGCAGAGATTAATTATTTAAGTTATAGAAATAAAGATTACTTAATGGTTCACATGATAAAAAACATTCTCATTAAAACCATTCTCTTTATACATCCGCAATGTTTGCAAAATATTTATGAGATACGATTCACCGGAAATAGGACGATTTGCGCGTAAAAAAAATTCCAAGAATAAAGAGGCGTAGCGTATAGTTGTGCCCACGATATTTCCGTATCTTTTGCGCAGTAATGGGCGGGCTAGCATACTTTAACCCTAAGTTAAGGATAATTAATTAAGTTCTACTTAAAAAAAAAAAGAGTTAAACTTTCAAGCAGAAATAGCAATCACTAATGGCTGATATTTAAAATGGCCACTAATCACCATTAAAAACCGAGAAAGAAATCAAAATTTAAGAAACTTAAACGTCCGCCTATCTTTATAAGTAGCTACTTAAAATAACTTGCCTCGCTCTCGTTTACAGGCTCGTAAAGCGCAAACAAGTGTAATAGCAATATATAGCCTTAATTACATTTCCTTAACATTTAAGCAAAGTATACACCCTCTTTTCTAAGTATTTTATTTTAGAGTGATTATTAAATTTTAAATTATTTTAAATTTTTACTTTCAATGAGATTCCTCTTCCACTTTTTATTTAATTAACTGGTCAAGAAACGATCAACAGAAAACACGGATAAATGATTTTTCAAAAATAAGCCCAGTCCGGAATAGTTTTTAGAAAAAAGGAAGTGAAGTTGCTATCTATTTTAGAAATTAGTATAATTTACGCAGAAAACAAAAAAAAAATCTAAAGAAAACTCTGCCTTTGGTGAGGGAAATAAATGAACTTGGTTAACAACATAATGTATGTATGTGAAGTACATAAAAGCAAATAACAAACAAGATTTGTATTTAAGTTGTGTTCTGAACTGTTGCCAACAACTTGACATTCTCTCTCATTCACACATGCGCACCCTCTCTTTTATATACGAGGGGGTACCCAAAAATAACCGGAATTGCGTTGCCGCGCATGGAGCTTATGTAGTACGCATTTCTGCCGCTAGACGTGTATAGCGCAATTCCTTGCCAGTTCAGTCCTGCCTGTGTTGTCTGCCTGGCTTGTTCTGTTCATCTGCAGTGATTGTTTTTACCAGCGCTGTTTTGTTCTTTTTTCGTTTTTTATGATGGCAAGTTTAAGTGAACAAGGTGCAGCTCTGAAATTTTGTTTTCTACTCGGCAAAAATGCTGCTGAAAGTGTTTTAATGTTGAAAACAGCTTACAAAGATGACGCTATGGGAAAAACTCAAGTATACGAGTGGTTTACTCGGTTTAAAAATGGCGACATGTCGATTGATGACAAACCTCGTTCTGGACGTCCATCAACTGCCCGAATCGACGAAAATGTTGAAAAAATTCGAGAGCTGGTGTTCACAGACCGTCGACAGACAATTGATCAACTGTCAGAGAGTAGTGGGTTATCTTGGAGCTCGGTTCAGCGAATTTTAACGGAAGATTTGGGGATGAAAAGGGTTGCTGCCTAGTTTGTTCCTCGAGTTCTGACTGACAATCAAAAAGAACATCGAGTTGAAACATGTGCTTTGAAACAACAGCTTGAAACTGATCCAGACTTTCTGTCAAAGGTCATTACTGGTGATGAGTCATGGTGCTATGGTTATGACCCAGAAACAAAGCAACAGTCGAGCCAATGGAAGACGTCATCTTCACCCCGACCAAAAAAATGTCGTCAAGTCAAGTCAAACATCAAAACAATGCTGATTTGCTTTTTTGATGCCAAAGGCGTAGTCCATTCAGAGTTTGTCCCCCCAGGTCAGACCGTCAATCAAACCTTGTATTTGGAAGTTTTGAAAAGATTGCGCAATAGTGTTCGCCAAAAAAGACCCGATTTATGGCAAACAGGAGACTGGTTCTTCCACCACGACAATGCACCTGCACACACAGCCATCTCTGTTACACAGTTTTTGGCTAAAAATGGCATGGTTCCGCTGCCCCACGCACCTTACTCTCCTGACCTGGCTCCGTGCGACTTTTTCTTATTTCCACGCATGAAAAAGGGCATGAAAGGTCACCGATCTGACAACATTGAAGAGGTCAAGAAAAAAACGAAGAAGGAGCTGTCAGCCATTTCTAAAGATGACTACAAAAAATGTTTCGAACAGTGGAAGCACCGGTGGGACAAATGTATTAGTTGTAATGGAGAGTATTTTGAAGGGAATAAGGTTGTTCTGTAAAAAATTTGTAAATAAATAGCTTTTAAAAAATAATTCCGGTTTTTTTGGGTACCCCCTCGTATACTCAAAGAGTAAAAGGAAGAATACAGAACATATAAGCGAGCGTAGCTTGGGGCAAACAACACCAAAATAACATAAATGGCTGAACATTATTAAATTTATATAGTTTTTATTTTTTAATAGTTTTAATAGACGCTATCGATTACTTAAAAGACTCTTAGACAACAGATCAAAACTCTCTCTGGACCACAAAAGACTAATTTATACTTCTATTTTGAAACCCATCTGGGCGTATGGAATAGAGCTGTGGGGTTCAACCAAAAGCTCCAATCTCCAAAGGATTCAATCCCTACAATCTACGTAAAATACTTCGAACTATTGTAATTGTAAACGCTCCATTTTATGTCACCAATCTGGACTATACACACTGACCTTAAAATTCCTTTCGTCACCCAAGTTGCTAAAACACGATACAGAAAACTCCACTTCTGCCTGCAATCTCATATAAATCCTCTAGCTCAAAATCTTTCTTCTAGAACTCTTCCTGAAAACCCGACAAGACGTCTTAAAAGACAGTGGCCTCGTGATCTCCTCTCAAGTGAAGAGAGTGACTAACCATATAATGTTTTGGAGTGTTACCACTGGATAACTTCTCCGCTCGATTCCTTATCATTTATTACACTATTGTATCATTGTCACTTATAGCGCTAACGCGCTGATTGTAGCACAATAATCGCAGAAAAAAAAATTAAATCTAAAGTTGTCACAATATCAAAAAAGTAGGAACAACTAATTTCCTATTGTTTGTTTTACCCAATCAAAGACCGATAACTTCGTACTTGCCACACAAAAAACAAATAAAATAATATAAAAGCGAACAAGGTATAACTATAATAAAACTGATTAATAAAAAAGTTATTAGCGAATATAGGATGCTGTGGTTTTGTTTGCCCTTAATTACAAACAGCTCTCTCCTAGGATTTAAATTGTCAGAAACAGTTTGTAATCAAGGTTCGATTGATTTATTACAAAGTAATTTATCCCCTGTACACAATGTGTGATTGGGGAACTATTCAATTTTAATTTCCAACTGCTAACTGTATCACAAATATATTTTGAAAAGTTTGTAAACAATACTGTGCTAGCTTGGGGGGGTGGATGTTGGTCTAATAGGTTATTAAGAGCGTTGTTTTGCAAGTGGGAGATCCCCAGGTTGTATCCCGCGTATAGCTACTTTTTATTTCTTAGAAAAATGTGTTAATAGTAAAGTATATGCTTCCACGCCTCTGACCACGACACCTAATTGGTAGTTGGGCGTTAAGAGCTGCCTGAAAAAAATAGGCGATTACTTTACTTTTTACTTTTACTATCGTACTAGCTTTAACTATTTAGAAGAGACACCACTAAGGAACAGACCTAAGGTTAAATCAGGTTCTGTCAGGACATCTGTCTCGCTTGTTTACAATTGGCTTAAAAGTGTAAAAAAATAATTTTAATGCTTAGAACTTTGGACAGTTGGAAGTACGAGATGAAACCACATCTTTCTCTACGTTCCAAACATGTACGGATGTACGCCTTCAACGGTGGCTGATGTGATATACAGGTGTGCTATTTTGAGTGGAGGAAGTTTTAGCAATGTTAATAAGCATAAAGCTCTGAAGATGGACCTAGTCCCTAGAGCAGAAAACTTTGCAAAAATTAAAAATTTTTTCAATTGGCCACACTCTTTCTTCCTTTTAAAATATTTAAACAACGCCAAACTTTTTCTTACAAATAATTCTATAAAAATTAACTTTTATTTGGATTTAAGAGTATTATTAACGTAATTTAATTATCGCTTTTTCCACTCGAACACCCAAATGAAAAATTAAATATTACGTACATGATTTTCAATAGAACTGAGCGTCATAGAGCATAATTATGTTGTACATCACTTTAAATCAGGACAGATTAATATTTCAATTTTGTTTGACCAGTAGACCCGAAGAAATCATTTAATTAACGTTAAATACAATTAATTACGGTTAATATAAAAAAAATTACTGAATAATAAATGAAATTGAAGCTAGTTTAGCAAACTATAAAATGAAGATTATAGATGATTTATAATTGGTAACTTTCCAACTATAAAAACAAAGGAGCTATTAGTTGGAGAAGCGGTAACCATTAAGAGATAAGAATTAAGAATTATTATATACCTACAAAAAAAATAGGTATAATTCAATTAATTTGAAGTACAATGGGAGATATTTCCATTTATTTCAGGTTTCTATTAACATCTACTAGCGACCAAATGAGACGGAAAATCTGTAATAAGTAGAAACGTGAAACTCACAGACTTTCAAGTTATACCGAAAGAATTATAGTCCACCGATGGCCAGTTTGAAGTCAGATCTGTCAATAAAGCTCCTAAAGACATTCCAGAGTTGTCCAGAAGACTGCGCTAATTGCCATTTACTTGTTTGCTAAAAATCACTGATTTAATTAGAACCGGACAGTTGTATAAGGGTTGATCGTCAAAAACTGCACGAAAAAGCGTAACGTTGAAAAACACCCAACTTTGACAATTTTTTTTTCTCTTTTTCTATAAAAGATAAAATTCCCAAATTTTCTTTAAAATATAGGGCAAACCCTCCTTTATAACTGTAATTTTTTTTTTGCAAAAACCCAGATCTAATGGATTTGAAACAAAAAGTGGCCCAAAATGACAAAAAACGGCGTTTTCAGAAAATGTTCATGTTCTTGTTGTTGTTATTGTTCTTCTTATTACCTTTTTGTAAACAACGTAGCGCCTAAACGCGCGAACGGATTCTGCAGGGTTTTGAAAATCGTTCAAATTTCAAATCTCTATATCTCTTTTTGTATTGTTCCGATTTTAATGATTTCTTTACCGAATTGTAAAGAAAAGTTAGCTCGATAAACAGCAACGTTTTAGTGATAATAGTTATTGAGATATAGGAACTCTGTCTGTTCTACTGTGATACACTGTTGACTGTTATGTAGTGACATACTATTGCAATTAAAGGTCAAGTTCAGGTAACATCTGATTTATGCTTGCACGTCAGTCTACTCTTCATTGAAAGTACTTATTTTTCTGCCTTCAAGTTACGTTTTGTAACATTCTTTACGTTATTAAACCTTCATATTTTCAATATATTTTTTGAACTTTTACTCACAACTTTCTATTACTCATGCATGCCTCCTAAATTAGTGCACTCTTCTTCTCTTGACTCTCCGCGAGACTTGTCAAGTTCTGGTAGCTTAAAGAGAACTAGAAGCTCTCCTGAAGTTATTAATAAAAGTAAAAAGTTTACTAACGATATGGCTAGCCGCAAAGAGAGCAGCCAGTTAAACATGGATCTCATAATGAAGCAGTTATCTAATTTACTTGATGATAAACTCGCTAATTTGGTCACCAAACAGGACTTTCTTAGCTTACATAATGAAATAGTTTCATTGAAAAATGAAAACATTTCTTAAAAAAAAGAGATTTGTGCTCTTAAAAGTGAGAATGCAAAGACTGAAAAACTATTGGATGAAATTGACAATAAATCCCGGCGTAATAATCTTATATTCAAGGGTTTATCTTACAATAAACAGGACAACTTTGGAAAAATTATTTCTGAGTTTTGCAATGAAGTTTTAAAAGTAAATATAAATTTAGAACATTTGCAAGCATTTCCTCTTGGAAGTTTGAATGTATCCAAAAGACCGATTTTGACGTCTTTTGTGCGGAATTCTGATAAATGGTTATTAATGAACGCTTTAGGGAGGCTGAAAGGAACCGGATTCAGAGTTCATCAGGATTTCTCTGAGAAAACTAGGAAAAAGAGAGGCAAATTGTTCTTAATCAGAAGGGAAATTCTTCGTTTGAAAGGTCGCATTAAAGTTGTGGTCGTTCGGGATCACCTTATTCTAGAAAATCTAAGGTTTGATTGGTGCGCAAATAATGGCCTAATGCATGGTGATGAAGTTGGAGTGAAGAGAATTAATGAGTTGACCTGTCTACTTTCATTGCTGCGATCCAGTCTAATTCTCTGCCAAAGGATTATTGTACATCTCAAAGAGTTCTGCCTACTCCGATGGTATCTACTTCTTCGATTTTCCACAGCTGAGTAAACGCAGTCCGCCGGCGGAAAGTTACATCGACTGGTATAACTAATAGTATCACATTTATTAGTTATAATGTAGCTGGCCTTAAATCGAAATTACCTGATTCTAATTCTTTTATAAGTTTTCTTAAAAATTATGATGTTTTTGTTTTGTTAGAAACTTTTATTACAGAAGATAAATTTAATTGTTATAGCAAGTTCTTTGATGGTTATACTCTGTGTTGGTCTGCTGCCACCAGGCGTGCGCGGTTTGGACGTGCAATGGGTGGTACTTTGTATGCAATTAGTTCTAATCTTTCTTATACTTTAGTTAAATTTATTAACATCGATGATGTAGATGTGATATATCTTAAAAGTAAATTCGAGTCGTTTATCTTGCCAGTATATCTAAACTATAATTCTTGGGATTCAGATTTTCTAAATTTATCTAATTTTCTCTCTAAAATGAAATGATAATGCTTGACATTATCGCCGACGTATGATTTAATTAGTTATATTACATTATTTTCAATTCTATTTATTTATGCATTTTTCTTTTCTTTTTTCAGCATGTATAATTTTCAACATGTAAACAAAGTGTATAAGAGAACAAAATTCCATACGAATACGTGCTTCACAGTGGGAGATATAGAACGGCCATAATTTTACAGAATTTCATGACCCAAAAAAATTTCAACCCTTTATATCTTCTACATTTATAGATCTGCGTACAAAATAACTGTAGTTTATAATTGAGAAAAACAAAGTGTACAAGAGAACAAAATTTCATACGAATACGTGCTTCACAGTGGGAGATATAGAACGGCCATAATTTTACAGAATTTCATGACCCAAAAATTTTTCAACCCTTTATATCTTCTACATTTATAGATCTGTGTACAAAATAACTGTAGTTTATAATTGAGAAAAACAAAGTGTACAAGAGAACAAAATTTCATACGAATACGTGCTTCACAGTGGGAGATATAGAACGGCCATAATTTTACAGAATTTCATGACCCAAAAAAATTTCAACCCTTTATATCTTCTACATTTATAGATCTGCGTACAAAATAACTGTAGTTTATAATTGAGAAAAACAAAGTGTACAAGAGAACAAAATTTCATACGAATACGTGCTTCACAGTGGGAGATATAGAACGGCCATAATTTTACAGAATTTCATGACCCAAAAATTTTTCAACCCTTTATATCTTCTACATTTATAGATCTGTGTACAAAATAACTGTAGTTTATAATTGAGAAAAACAAAGTGTACAAGAGAACAAAATTTCATACGAATACGTGCTTCACAGTGGGAGATATAGAACGGCCATAATTTTACAGAATTTCATTACCCAAAAAATTTTCAACCCTTTATATCTTCTACATTTATAGATCTGTGTACAAAATAACTGTAGTTTATAATTGAGAAAAACAAAGTGTACAAGAGAACAAAATTTCATACGAATACGTGCTTCACAGTGGGAGATATAGAACGGCCATAATTTTACAGAATTTCATTACCCAAAAAAATTTCAACCCTTTATATCAGTGGTTCTTAAACTTTTCAAAGACGCGGTACACAATTATATGTATATATTTTTCCCGCGGAACACTAACATTAAATAATTTGAAATTCGGTATTTAGCAAGAACTTAAAATTTAATTCAAATTAAAAAAAGGAACAATTTTTTGTTTTCGTATCTTTCCTAAGTTTCTAAATTTCAATACATTTAAAATTGAAATTTCGCGGAACACTTGGACCATATTCGCGGAACACCGGTTAAGAACCACTGCCTTAAGATTTAAGTGGAAAATCTGGTGTATCCAGACAACTAATCTGTAATCAGTTTGGAGTAAAACTGCAGATAGCAGTGGGTGGTTTACTCGGCCAGAAAGCGATAAAGTGCAGCACATCGTCCTACACAAAATAGCCAACTTGAGAAGATTTTATCGGAGATACAGATTTAGCAATTTTTTGAATAGTAATAGCTAAATGTTAAAAAAGTATATACGAGGTGTGTTCAAAAAGTAACGGGAATTTTTAAATTTCGCGGGTTTGGAGAGTCTGATTGTAAATTTTTTTTTTTATTATGTTGGTACACATGCCCCTGAAGTACGATAAAATTTTCAGTAATATTCATTGTTTACTTCTTAAGTGGCAGCCGTTAAGGTTAGACGTGTTTTTCGAGCTTGGCGATTTTTGTTTGTTAAAAAAAATGGATCAAAGAATTTGTATTAAATTTTGCGTAAAAAATGAAATAAAGTGTGTGAAATGTTAATAAAGGCATATGGTGAGTCTGCTATGAGTAAAACAAGGATTTACGAGTGGTATAAGCGTTTCCAAGATGGCCGCGAAAACGTTGAAGATGACGAACGATCTGGACGTCCAAGCACATCAACAACCGATGAAAACGTGAAAAAAGTGAAAGAAATGGTTATGAACGATCGCCGAATCACAATCAGAGAAGTCGCTGATGATGTTGCCATATCAATTGGCTCATGCCATGAAATTTTTTCGGATGTTTTGGGTATGAAACGTGTGGCAGCAAAATTTGTTCCAAAATTGTTGAATTTCGAACAAAAACAGCGGAGAATGGAAGTTGCTCAAGAGTCACTCAATGAAGTCGACAACGATGCGGATCTACTGAAACGTGTTATAACAGGTGACGAAACATGGGTTTACGGATATGATGTCGAAACTAAGGCTCAATCGTCCCAGTGGAGGCATTCTGGATCGCCAAGACCGAAAAAGGCTCGACAAGTGCGGTCGAATGTGAAGGTTATGCTCACTGTGTTCTTCGATTTTAATGGCATAGTGCATCATGAATTCTTGCCACAAGGTCAAACAATCAATAAGGAGTACTACCTACAAGTTCAACGCCGTTTGCGTGAAGCAATCCGAAAAAAACGCCCGGATTTGTGGCAAAACAATTCATGGATTTTGCACCACGATAATGCACCTGCTCACACTTCATTGCTTGTTCGTGAATTTTTGGCCAAAAACAAAACTTTAACGATGCCCCAGCCTCCATATTCGCCAGACATGGCTCCATGTGACTTTTTTCTATTTCCAAACATAAAGAGAACATTAAAAGGCCGTCGTTTTACAAGCATAGATGACATTAAAAGCGAATCGCTGAAAGAGCTGAAAGCTATCACAAAGATCGAGTTTCAGAAGTGTTTCGAGGATTGGAAAAAGCGCTGGCACAAGTGTATTGTATGCGAAGGGGACTACTTTGAAGGCGACAATATTAATGTAGATGAATAAATAAATATTTTTTTCAAAAAACGAAAATTCCCGTTACTTTTTGAACACACCTCGTATATAAGTTACATACCCATAATTATTACTAATAAAAGACCTAATATTCTATATTTCTTACGAATAGAGACCCATAAACTTTGTTGAGGGAAGCCATTTTTATGGAAGATTCCAAAGAATTACAATACAAAGGAAAAGTCAAAGAAATAATGGAGAATATGAGACTGTTACATAAATCTCTCAGATGTTGTACTTGTTTAAATAAAAATAAAGACGACAACTTATGAGAATTAAGAATTATATATATATTTTTTTAAAAAAAGTCACTTTTAAGAAGGGAAAAATTGAAGGTCAGTTTCAACGGGTTTTGGTATTAAAAATATAAATACATTACTGGATTGCATACTTAAATGTCGACGGGAATCAAGTCAATATATAATTTATCCTCGATGTATATGATGTTACAGTTGTCCCACAATTATATTAGCATTTACAACAACTAAGATGTGTTTTTAATCACTTTTTTTTACTGTTGCAAGTCTAGAGTATTGCGTTCCTCCTACACAAATAGATATTAAAAAAGTTCCCCTAATTTGAATAATCGATTTAGCTAAGGGAACGAGTTGAAGCCAACTGTCTTTTTTTAGCACGAGACTAAGTTTCTAGGAGATTTAATAATAAGGAAATTGTGGAAGAAGAAAGTAGGGCTCAGTCGTGCCACTAGATTTTTATTAATTCATTTTAATTATAAATATAATAATTATGCAGGAGTGATTCATACTTCCGACTTAAAACCTAATGGGAAGCTACGGTATGAAGAAACCATGGTATATGTATAAAATATAAAAAATTAAAGTTTTTTTTTTTTTTACCCAGTTACAATTTAAATCTAAGAAAAATATTGCTGAATGGAATTATTAATACAATTAAATCTGTGCATGTTATGGTAAATGAGGTAGATAAGTTATGTAATCTGTACATGCTCTTGTGGAAGTAGACCACAGTGCCGCGGGTCAAGAAGTGGAGGGCAGTTCGCAGTGAGAGTGGTCCAACTTCGCAGTTAGGTCATCAACAACAACTAAAAACCTGATCAGTAAATTATCTACACACCTTTTACTATTTATAAGCGCCTTATCACCCATAAAATTAATATAGTACCACATTTCAATACATAATTACATGCCAATTACAGATTATCTTGTCTTCGATTCTTTTTTGTTATTTATGTTTATACACTAGCACATTGGCAAAACATGATCTAAGCTTTATTAAGAGTTTTGCCAACAACAGGTTTAAGGTAGGCTAATAGGTTTTATTTATTGACATTCTTTTGTTTTCAATTTTAGGCGCGTCAATATGTGAGGCTTACAGGAGTCTGGAGCCTTATTTAGTGTACTCTAGGGGCAGTGTACTCTAAGGACAGTGTACTCTAAGGAGTGTAGTCTAGGGACAGGGCACTCTAAGGACAGTGTACTCTAAGAACAGTGTACTCTAAGGACAGTATACTCTAAAGAGTGTACTCTAGGGACACTGCACTCTAAGGGCAGTGTACTCTAAGGAGTGCACGCTAGGGACACTGCACTCTAAGGAGTGTACTCTAGGGACAGTATACTCTAAGGACAGTGTACTCTAAGAAGAGTGTACTCTAAGGACAGTGTACTCTAAGGAGGTAGTTAGCTGTATTGCTCCACCCCTCGTTTATCATCTAATGCGATCGTGCCAATGAAACTCCATTTTCCTTATCAAGTTTCCACTAACAATAACCGATTTGAGGTCCTAGTGTCCCCCTTCCCAAAATGGTTTTTTATAATATTGTGTTTAAGTAAATGATGATCCTTTTACCTAAAACACAAATCATTACAGGAAATTCAAACTAAATATTTTATCTGGGGTAGCCCAATTGGTTCTTATAGAAATTTAAATCCCTAAAATCATTCCCATATCAAACTAAGCACAATCCTAGCTTATGTCTAACGTGCACTTTAAGGCAAAGTATGGTTCTACTGCTTAAATACGGAAGGGCACATTTTTTTTTTTTTTATGCAGCACAACAAGAACATCTGCTCGCACATATTTACAAACTGTAGCAACAATCTCAAAAAATATTTCTTTCACAATCCAACTGTTTTGTAACTTCCTAGAAAGAAAACCTGATCATTTAAAACTTCCCTGACCTCAAAACCTGATCGATATAAGCCAATCGTCTGCACAACCGGCAGGATCTATCTCGGAAATAAAATATATCCCACTGAATGACGTTGCAGCAAAGTGTTCTTGACAACCCAAGTATAAGGTAATCATTTATAATATTCGAACCAAACACGCCTGACCTCCTAAAGTACCTCAGAATTTATGACGACATTATATATTATACAATTATCGTATTTCGTTGCTCAGATGCACTAAGTTATATATTCATTAATTTCAGAAAACTGCATTATATAATTAAAAGACAGGGGAAAGGAATTTAATTACCCAATTTTTAAATATGAAAACTAAAACAATAAACCAAGGAAATGTCTAATATAAAAGATATGAAGAGAAATAGAACAGTAAATGAAGCAATGTAGAGATTATTAGGGTAATAAATATTTGAATACCCAGTTGTAGATAATGTAAGCATAACCATAGTAACGGTCATCACAAAATTCACGGGCGATCAAGCACATGCCTTTTTTTACCCCACAAGGGAGGTGATATTTGTAAGGCTTCGATTAACTTAGCTCTAACGTGCAATAAAACAAATAAGTCCAAACCATTTCAATTCAAGCAAATATAATGTTTAATAAAGTTTATAAATATTTAAATATCGTAATTTGTAAATATCTATTCTTTGGATGGCTCTGTTCGTACGTCATTGGGCTGAACAATGACGCTTGACTATACTTCATTTCACTCACCAATCTTCATTTGTAATTAGAATATTGTATATATTTAAATATCAGATTTATATTTAGTTAAAAACTGAGAAAATTATATTTCAAAACGACGTAATTTTTTGAAGTATAAACCAATTAGCAAAAGATCATTATAAAGTATTTTGATTAATTGTTTAACAATCGATTGCAATCAAGATCACAAACATTACAATATCATTATAGTCATTAATGATAATGTTAATTAGAAACTAGCCAATGATGACTGAGTAGACCTGTAATATATACACATGAACTTAGAATGTATTGCGTAATTTATGGAGCACATATCCTTGAAACTAACATATATTTATGTGACAACGATATAAGTAACTACATTTCACATAATAACTAAACATATACATTCCAAAGTTTCTGGTCGGTGCTCTGGAATTGAATTTCAACTTTTATGATGCAATAAAAGTACGTCAAAAAAATATGTAGACCATTTTTTTGTTTTAAGAAAAAAGAAACCATTCTGTGATCCAGAATCTAGATTTTAATTACGGAGAGTGGTAAACATTAAATAGAATCTTCTGAACTCCTAAAATTTCTTGGTTTTCACGACAACTCAACTTAAAACTAGTAAGACATTAAAATTAAGACAAGCCAACTAAACATATATCACAAGCCAGTGTAACTAACCGTAAGGACGCCCTGTGTGAACCGCAATGATCTTAACTTTACTTTACAACCATTCGCAGACTAAGGTTAGGTTCAAATAAAATTTCAAGAAGAGGGAAACACAAATTACAAAAAAACTAAAATGTTGCAAAAACTACACTGTGATGCGATGCTACGTACATAGTCACGGTAGTATTAAGGATATTTTTTTGTAGTGAATTTTTAAAAAAAGTTATTATTTTCAGCAGCTAAATATCTGTCATCACTCTACGTATAATAGAACAATAAATATAAACGTAGAATAAATGAAAAAAGATCCCTGGAGATTTGAAAGGGAGGTCAAAAATGAGGACGAAGAGGATCACGAAAATATCGAGAGTAAGATGATGATAGACAAGAGCTCAAAGAACGTAAGGCGTGATACATTTCTCCAGTCTCGACCCTAACAGCAGATATTACATCGATCAAGGGATATTCAGAAATATTTCATTCTTACAGGATTTTGTGAGGAAGAAGAGATTACCTTCACATTGATCTTTGACTTCCTGGGATGTGAGAAGGTTCAAGATCTTTGGGCAGACGGCCTAGATTAATCCAAACAGAAGAACTCACCTCACAAACCACAAGCTTAGTATAACCCAACTAAAATATAATGTTTATCTAATTTACATTACCATTTACTTAGCCAGTAAAAATTAAGGACTAGCTCGTTGTGGTATAAAAAGGAAATTAAAATGGTGGATGCCACTGGATTTTCTTCAAGTTGAAAAACTTTTTAATTCTGAGCAAGCGGTAAGTAGAGAGGGGGCGCATACCATTGTTAATTTAAAAGTAGGGGTCATCTTTAATTTTTTGTTAATAAAGAAAAAAATGGATGTAAAGACGGTAAAGAAGGACGAATCCACCTGGAACAAATTGATTTTCCAGCCAATGGAGGAGATGAATTACATGATCTCGGACAGAATCTGTCAACTCGGTGGCTAGCTTGATAATAATTACAAAATACTTTTACTCCTCCACATTACAGATATTATACTTTTTTTTTTGGAACGCCAAATACTCAAAATATTCAAGTACATAATATTTTGTTTGGAGGGAATATTTTTTTTGGAATATTTATTGGGATTACTTCTTAAAATTGAATTTTGTTAAAATATTGGAGTTTTAGGATTCTTAACAAGTTCTAAATTTGGGAAGTTTTTATTTAAATTTTAGAAGAATAACAGGAAAAAAGAAGTAAAATTGTGCTTACGTCATGAGAAGAAGTTAGAAACTCGGAACTTACCTGTAAATAAAAAAAAATTATTAATATTTTAAAATGATATTAAATATGTCTGCAATAATGAAAACGGAAATAATGGTATTCAATATTAGACTATTTCTGACTCTGCACGTTTATCAAAACTCCAGGAAATAATTGAATCTATTACTGCGATTCAATAGGTGAAAATCGATACATCATTATAGTATTTGATAGTAAATAACTAATTTATTTTTTTTAATTTCAGTAAATAATTTTGGAACAATTTATGTTTGGAACAGACAAACTAACGGAAACTCCTCGTTACAACGTATTTTCACAACAATCCATTACATATCTACAATACACTAGAGCAATCCAACTAGATATATCTCCCATAAACAGAAATTTAAATTATTTATTTAACGCTTAATTAAATACCTATTGTCCCATATCGAGTTATGGGAGACTGACTATAAATGGCCAAACTGTATTACGCACAAAGAACATGGGGACAGATACAGTTTGTATCCACAGTGTGTTGAGAAATCTCCTTGATGTCATTTATCTGTGTCTTCCTCCTCCTGTCTTGGTGTGATTTATGATCACCGGATGTGGTTATAGACGTTATTAGGAGCAGCAGCGAAATATTGCAAACAGGAATCTCACCTTCTCCACACACCCAATATCTTGGTCCAATACTTGATCTTCACAAAATTAATATGATGGGTTGAACAATGAACAATTGTTCTTTTTATCATCTATTTGCGGCTATTTCTATGAACTATTGTAAAAAAAACTGAATATTATTATGAACATGGTTACGCGCAAACATAAATTTTTAGATCATAGTACTAAGTATATTCAAATTGCAATCAGCTGAATACATTCATTGTTCGTGATTTGACCAGTACCGTTTATGTATGCAATGATTAAAGAACAATGTCCGGAAGCTGAGGACGAGCCTTAAATTAAAATAATAATAACAAGAAGAGGAGAGAAGGGATAAGCTCAGTTAGTTGCGCGGTGAACTAGGAAGCTGGAAGTCCTGGGTTCAAATCCAGGCATGCCACCTTAAGATTTTTTTTTTACTAAGGAGCCTCACTATCTTGCTCTAAGTTTTAACTATAACGAAAGAATACTTCCGTCTGGAACATATAAAGCACTAAAAAGGGAGATTCTATAAAACTATGGCAGATCAGTTACCTAGACAACCATGGTTTAAGGGAAACTGTCACTAACTAATAAATGGGTTGTTTACGACAATAAGCACAGGATCAACAAAAGGTCCTCTCCTCTTTGCTTGGATTGCAATGAGGAGGAGGATTTCAAACATATAATAATGATATGTCCACGTTATGTAGTAGAAAGGAAACGAATGTTTGACGACTTATACAGGTATTTATTAGATGCACCATTTCGCTACGAAGAATAATATTCTCCACCAACATCTATGTGCAGAGCTAGCAAAGAAATATGAATGTATTTAAAAGTTATAGTCGATTAGAATGAATGGAAGAAAATGATTAGAGAAGGATTACGTGATTTTAATTTAAGCTATAAGGATGGCAGGAATATAGAGTACTGATCCATCCATTAGCTGTAGTTTATGTAAATAGTTGTATATAGTAGAGGGATGAATGTGTGAAGCGAATGTATTTATAAGTAAGATTGGAGAGTGAGTGATATTCTAGTGATAAGCACCTAGACGATGCTGGCTGTATGGCGGAAGTCAATGCCAAAAAAAAACAAAAAAAAGCTTCACGCAATTGGGATGTTACCATGACTTCAATAAATTTTTTTAAAAAAAACTAAATTCCCACCGGATACTAATACCGGATTCGAGTCCAGTTGCCTGGCTCTTAGTTTGCTCCATCAGGAAGAATAAAATTTTTCTTCAGTTAGTCCTCCAAAGATAATCTTTACCGAGCACTCGGATTCCTCAAGGCTTTCCCCTCAAAAAAAAAAAACTGTACCCTTTCAACAAAATGTAGAGTTGCTCAAGTACTTATTGTTTCAAGACTAAATTAAATTGCAAAGGTAAACATCACAACTAACATTCATACAAATGTATTTAGAACAACGAAGGTGGCAAATGAGAAGGAGCAGTACAAAGGTTTTACGCATTCAGCAATTGAATTCATACGCACAATCGCCATTCACTAAAAACCATGTCACCAGTGAGAGGTAACAAAGATGAACGAAGAGAGAAAGAGAGGGCATGAAGGACAGAAATATGGTATGTAAAGGTTTGGAGAACAAAAGAGAAAACTCTCAAGTCAGGTAGTGAATATAAAATAGAATAAAGAAGTATTCACAGCATCTTTGGCTGTCTGGACCATTTTAATGGGTGACATCTCTTTTACCATCCACCTTTACTACTTTACTGCACACCAGGATAACATTCTATAGACATTTTTTATTTTTTTCTTCTTCATTGCGAAATAAATATTATTACAAAAACTGAAGGATTCAAACAAAGGAATGCTATTAAACCGGAAACAATAAATTGCTGTGATTTGAAAGTTTCTTTTCGCGTTTTGTATTAAGTTGGAAAGGTTCTACATCAGGTCTCTCTGATATTATAGTATTTTACGTGCAGTACGGTAAATAAGTTGATTGCTCACGTATTATTGCTGAAGGTGTATTTCATCAAATACTCCTGTGATTAAAAATGCGAGATCTCCTTAGAGATGAAATGAAAATGAGCCAAATTAAAGTAAACAAGCAATGGTCAAAATATGGGACATATAAAGAAAGTTGGCTATCCTGCGCCGGATACTTTTCATTAACATTGTGTAGACCAGTGGTTGGTTCCCAACCTGTGGTCCGCGAAAAACTTTACATTTTTAAAATAATAATATATTTATTTGACATGCGGCCGCGTGTGCAGCGACGGCGCGGTGAGGGGGACGTCGAGCGAGCGTAGAGCGCCTAAAAACAAGTCCAAGGGCCGACTAAAAGCAAATGATGATGTGCGTGTCTCTTTGAACAATCTCATCAATCCCAGGATTACCCATCTTGTTGAAAAAATGCAAACTCAAAAAGCACATTAATATAACTGAAAACATAATCACAATTTTATTTTTAAAAGTAGTCTATTGTGATATTGAACCTGTGGTACCTGCTAACAAAAAAATATTAAAATGGTCTCTGGTCATAAATAGATTGGGAACCACTGCTGTAGACCAATATCTTTTGGCATTACCAAAATGGAAAAACTCTTTTCAAGTCTGAAATCCAACTTCCTTTAAATTTTTTAAGAGTTGGTGACAAAATCTCTGCCAGAAGAGTCGGCAAATTTGATTATTTATCAATACAACAATGGACAAAAGATAAGGCAAGGAATAATAGACTGTCACAGGATTCTAAGATTAAGGGATTTGACAACCACTCGTGTGGCAATTATAAAGTTTTGTTTTCTGGTAGCAGAGAACCATATTGGATGGTAGGAACTGCTCTAAGGCTAGCACATTAAATGGAAGAGAAAAGTTTAAAGAAATTTATAAGCCAACGATCACTCAAAACCAACTTACTCTATCGATTTACCCACCAAAAATAGACTTACTAGTTTTATATGAATGGGTTACAAACCTAACTATTACCAAAGAATTCTATATTTAGAAATAGTAAATACAAGAAGTAGTGAATGAAGAAAATAAAGGTTGGCACCCACGAATTAACCCAAAACTAGTATTTATTGGTTAAGAAATAACCACAATCAAATATGATGATCATCAGAATACAATGGGAAGGCGGTGCTAATATTAATTTATTACCCCCTTAATTTTGATTTGGCTATCATCGACGATTGTCTTGTAACTTTAATTGCTATTTAATCACTTTCTGGACGGAGATCTGTGCGCGTTTTGGAGGGAGATACGCTGCCAACACGTGTATTAGCCAATACTCATTTTTTCTCTCTAAATCCATTATTATGAAACGCACGTACAACTGTGGGGGGGTCCCCCTGTAGAAAACTCATTAATAATTTTAATTAATGTATACAGTTAGGGTTGGGCCATTCATTTCTATTATTGAACGGTTTGTAAATCTTTATTTTAATCAAACGCAACAGATTAATGACGTACTGTTTGAAATGTTCATGCTTTTTCATACAGCTGTAAGTGTCATTTTCGAATTTAGATTTTTCTTCATGTTTTCTTGCAGGCTCTTTACAAAAAAAAAAAAAAGTTAGATAAAAACGTTCGAGAGATAAACAGATAAAGCAGAAAGTTTAATAAGTTTGTGCCAAAGGCCTTCAATTGCAAGTCCGACTTAATTCACCTGTAAAAAAAAAAAGTAAAGTAATTGTCTATTTTTTCAGGCGGTATGAGTAAAGTATGAGTTTCCGCCTCCGCCCACGACACCTAATTGGTAGATGGACGTTAAGCCACGCCTGGAAAAATAGGCTATCACTTTACTATTCAGGTTTTTTGTTGTTGTAGGATTAAGATCATTGTTATCAAGACTGAACCAAACCTCAACTCTGACGGAGTTGGCATTGTTAGGCTTGTTAATACAAAGAGCTAGAAGGACTGGCTACTGGCTAGACTATTTCCTTCTCTTTATGGAGACTTGTTCCAAATAATCTTTTCTGGAGTTAGCTATTAAAATCTGGTGAGATAGATTCTGACTTTTAAAATTAGATTATTGTTTATAATTTGATATCTACTTATGGTGTATCGTGTCACACTCTTCCGAGTAAAAAGTAAAGTAATTGCCTATTTTTTCAGGCGGGCTTTACGTCCAACTACCAAATTAAGTGTCGTGGACGGAGGCGACTAGCAAACATAGTTTACTGTAAATTTCTTTTATTAACCATTAAATAAAATCCAAGGCCTAAGACTGGGAATCGAACCCAGTACCACAATACATAGTAGCTTTGCAGGTCTCGCCTCCTAACCGCTCGACTACCGTGGCGCCTAATTCACCATTTCTCGCGTATTACACTAGTAAATTAACTTCATTTTATTTAGAGAATAAGTATTTTAGATGCGCCGAAGAAGAACAGTTCTACTTAAGATTGTCTCTAAAGTGCCACTTGATATAATATAGATTTCTAAAAAATGTATAGATATATAGATTCCAAAGAAGCCCTATTTATACATAACGCGTATTAACAACTGAGAGCTTTTTTTCAGTGCAAAGCCGGCCACCAATCTGTGATCTCTCTGGAGAGGCAACACTGTCCATCACAGGAGTTGTAAGAAGTTTCTAAGGAGAGAAGAATCTAAAAGGACAGCAACTGCATCACAATCCCAGACAACCATGTTGGAATGATTCCAGTATACTCTAACCACACAGTTAATTGACTGAACTAATCCCTTCCTTTTGCAAAAAAAACAAATTGTGATTACTGTAAACCGACTATACGTCAAGTTAGAGTGTTTAATTTTGAAATCAAATCAGTCAGTGAACAATCAGCAAACGCCACAAGGTTTTCGAAAACCTTATAAAAAGTTACAAATAAAACATAATCATTTTTTTAGGTTATCACTATTTCATAACAAACAGGAACCAATCATTTCCCTAAAAGTTCAACTTTCTACCCCCTAAAGAAGTCAAAAAACTAGGGCCTCACTCCCAAACTCCGGTGGGACTTGGTGCTCCTACAGGAAAAGTCAGTAGCACGGTATCATTCCGGAACACCATCATATTCGTAAAACATAGTCTAGGTTCAGTGATGGGCAAACATTTTTTAGGAGCAGGCCAAAAACTTAAAAGTAAAAATTTTGAAGGGCCTTAACAATTTTTTTATTTAAAACACATCTACATAACAAGTTAAACATTTGTATTTAACAAGAAGCTAACCAACGCTACAAACTTCTGGGCAGACTACTTGACAGAAACTTAACCTACAAAACAAAAGACTCTTATATCTACTGTTACTGCGACCCATTTGGTCATACGGCATCGAATTATGGGGATCGACTACGCCTCCAGGTATTACAGTCAAAAATACTACGAAAACTACTTAACGCTCCGTTCTATGTATCTAACCTCACCATCCAAAATGATCTCAAAATCCCTTTCATTACAGATCTTGCTAACACTCGTTTTCTCAAATTTCATTCTACTCTACAGCAGCTCATCCTAACCCTCTCATAGAACACCTATCTTCCTCTACATTACCAGGTAATCCTCTAAGGAGATTGAAGAGAAGATGGCCTCGTGATCTTCTCTTATCGTGAGAGCAAAGCACGTTAGTGACATCACTGGGTGCCTTCTCCACTCATGATTTTCTTTTATTTTTTTACCACATTTGCTTGTTGCTACAACTGTTGCAGTGGTAAATTCCAATAAAAGATTAAAAAAAAAAAAAATACATTAAGTGAGTAAGCCATTTTTATAATATCAAAATTAAACTATTGCGATGTACGAAGCGGCGAGTGTTTTGATAATAGTTCCTCATTGTTTCGTCGAAATTAGGAACATGGTTATTTTACTGAGGTGTTCATTCGTCAATCTATTTCTGACACCGCTTTTTCTAAGTTTCATTATTGGGGAAATAAAATGCAAACATTGCACAAATTCTCTGAGCATGAGATATCAAATTTGAAATACTGGATTTCCACAATCCCTTAAAGAGCTTGTAATTTTGGAACATTTAAAAATTAATTGTTTGTAATTATTATTATTAGGTTGGAGTTAAATTAATTCAAGCTGCAGATAAACTACATACAGAAAATATCTAGAACTTTTTCAACTGCACTGAAATCTTCCTTCAAAATCGCCATATTTCCTCAAATGATCTTCTAATTCCTAAACTTTTTCTCCAAAATTTGCAATATTACCACAAAATTTTACATTGCAAGTATAAATTGTTATTTTTAATTATTATTATAGAATATGTGACGAGCCGAATTGAACCTTTCACTGGGCCGGATTTCGCCTGCGGGCTGTACTTTGCCCATCACTATTACACACAATGCAATTTATTTAAAAACTGCCACTTGCTAATCATGTGAGATAATTGTAACTAAACTAAAAGTACTTTTTAGAAAATAGATTATTTAATGTGTATTATCGTGATTACTACATTAAGGTAAAGTGTTTCAAAAGCAATATTTGGTTGGGCTTTTTAGAAAATTAACAATAAGTTGTGTCTGGTGACACATTAATTTCCTGTGTGTTACCTCACTACTTCTTCTACCACTATTATACGTTAGTGGTCTATTAGCCGAATAGATTGTGTCGGCCCACATTTAATCTAGAATAATCTTTAGATTACACTATTCTCGGTTTACAGTGGCTGAAGACTCTTTTTCTAAATTGTTCTAATAAACTGCTTCCCACAGTTAGGAGTGCATCATTGCATTCGCTTAGCAGGAAGTAATTTACTTATTTACGAATTGTGCAAGTTTCCCCCCCCCCACATTAAAATTACCACGAGAGTCGCACTAAATGTGTATATTGGGCGCAAAACAAGGAATCACGAACTCAGAACCACTTTTGGAATTCTGTTTCTCCGGGTAGTTCACAATAAATATATAAATTATATATTTTATGTATTATTTTGAATTTATTTTTATTATTTGGTACATTTTCTTTCCACGTACCCTTACTTCATTACTTATTATAGTAGATGTATCCGCCGATAGTCGGGTAATTGTCTATGCCACACTGCATAGTCTTTCTTTAATATTTGAATTTTTGTCATTATTACAAATAAAAGACTATAAATAATAACTATTGTTATTATTAAAAAGGAGCATAAGAATGGTAAGTGAATGCCTACTTTATGGTTTGAGGGTAAACATTTTGACTAAATTGATCGATAAAAGAAAATAAGCACACCCAAAAAAAAGAAAAGCTCCTGACAAAATTATTTTCTGAAATATTCATATATGTGTATTAGGTTATCGCGATTTACCAACAAAACGGCTCCATTGTTTCTCTAAAAGTTCGACTATCACCAAACGAAGTCAAAAAAAAAGGGGATCTCATACCCTAGGTAAGACAGATGGCTCTTTTGTACTCCTAAAGCAACCAACAGCAGCAGTGTACCATTCATGAACAAGTCAGAGGCTGAGAGAGATCATCAAAACTGGAAATTCTAGGTGCCAAACCATTGGAACGCTTGCATCTTGCTTGGTTGTTACACAAACCACTCACCTCAGAAACATACGCGCTTTAAATAAGCCGATTAAATTTATAAATACTCAATAAAACTTTGCAAATATAAATTGTTTTTTTAAATAAAATATAAGCTCCGAACTAATCTAGTTAACCAATAATAAGTTATGTTTAACAAGCCCGCTGTTAGTTAATCTTTTTTAGCAGTTGATAGTTACTAAGAGCTTTAAAAGCTGGATAAAGACGTTGAAGTCCCATTAAAGGTGTATAACCCTCCTTTATCTTGGTATTCTATCTAACAAGAGTAAATTATAGAGAAATAGTTGTTCTGGGAATTGTTATTGTTCTTTTTTTCGGCCTGTAAATACTCAGCATAAACTAAAACACCAAGTGTTTAGTCTGATCTATGAAAGACAACTAGCAATCAACGTCGAGCGAGAAAGTGGAATAGTGGGTGAATCACAGAGGATATAGGAATAGATTCGCCACAGGAAACATTCACTATTCTTCTTAGTAATTTACTTGTTTTCTGGTTCATTCCTATGCAAGTACAGTTAATTCGACCTCAGCCGCTGACGTAAAGCTGGTGTCCCTCAAGGTTCAGATCTTCAAAGACAATTATATATTTAACACTACTTTTCTGGTGACTTACCCAGACTAAACAATCTTACTTATACTGTAGAGATGTAACTAGATGAAATAACACGACCTGGTATCATAAATGATACAATAAAAAAAAATCAGCCTGCAGAACGCAGATAGCTTTGTTCTTCAAAAAATTAACTACAATGCAAGGACGCTCCTCAAGTAAAAAGCTAAACCACCTCTCGGTCTACAACTAAAAGACTACTTGACCTAAAATGAACTTCTCACGTAACAAAATTAAGACATGCGTATCTTATACAGCGAAACTTTTATCTCTAGAGGCAAATGCCTGTCCAAAATCTGGATGAGGTCAGTAATGCAGCAATTAACAAGCTATAAATCTTCTAAAACAAATTACTGCGCATCGCCATGAGGAGCATCATGCGCAATAAGCTAATCAAAGTGGAGTTAGGAATACCACAAATAAAAGACTTAAAAAAAACATGATAACCCAAAGATTTATAGATGATCTCTTATTTTGGAAACTGGAATTACCGACTGGAGCTACCCACATTTGATTGAAATGAATTTCCAAATGCGCAGAAATAGAACTTGAAGACACTACTTTTTTTATTTTTATACATAATTTGTAAATAATTGTTTGTAAGATTAATTGTAAGATGGCAAAATAGCAGCCTTGCAAACTTTTAACCAGTTAAGCGTGGAATTTAGTATAAAAAAAAAACCCACAGAGTGCGGAATTAAAATCAGACAATGACGTGGTACACACGTCACGAACGCAGGGCAAAACAACCAAAAGTTTACAACGTCGTAATAGACACTGCAAACGACTTTTTCTGCAATCTCTGGGGCTTGAGATCAATTCAAAATCTTGCTCCGCTTCACGTATGCATTGCTGTAGTTAACTAGGGACGCAAGAGCTTTTACAAGGAAGAAAAAAGCTTTGAACTCGGTGCAAAATGAAATCATGCTCCTACTGTGAGGTCTGAATCTCTATCTAAGGTAAAAACGGCATTGCACAAGGGTTGAATGCTTCTACTTGTGTGCGTAATTCCCAATCTCTAATGCGGAGACCAAACATGTACCAACCACTTATCATTTGGCTGACTCCCACCACCCACTCCGTATAAAATACTCGGCAATTCTATTGGCAAGTTGAAAGAAACATCCCACCAAATAATATTCTTATTGTATTTTATTAAAATTTCGAGTTTTTATAGTTAATGGCAATTTTATATTTTTCACAACTAGTATACACGTCGAACACATCGTAACAGAGATTTGGTTTGACGTGTATACACGTCAAACACGCTTAACTGGTTAAATATGCCGCTATCTTAGTTTAGTTAGAAGAGCCAAAAGTTGAACTATAACCAGACTGTACTTCCTTGCATTATACTGTACGATATCTCGGATTGCGTATGGCCAAAACTTTTGACACGGAACCCACGCATGCGCTTTGAAAGACCAGAAAAAAAAAGAAAAGCTACAGTCTACAGGGAAAACTCCTTCATAATTTGGACTACGAGTAAGAACTTGAGTAATGGAGTTCCAGTCAAGTATTTCCAAATATCTTCAAGCCTTCAAGTATAACATTCGAAAATTCTGCTCCATATTAACACTATACCATACTGGGCTACCAATAGAACCATTCGCCCATTACAAGAAGTTTCAACCGTCGATTAAGAAGTGATTCATTCATTGGAGAGCCTCCAAGAAGTGGTAACTCCTACCATCTTCTTGTATCAGTTAGTAGATTTTTCTTGTTGCAAGGAGCATTCGCAATTCTTGGAGATAAAAAAGAAGCTTCATAAATTTTCGTTACGAATGCTGCAAGGAGCTGCAAGTAACAAAACTACCACGTACTTTAGAGTAAACTGATGCAAAATATAAATATTTTACTTTCAATGAGAAAAGTGGAAATCAAAAGTGAGGAAAATTAAAAAAAACTGCAGGTGAAAAGCAGATAAATGATAAAACCCGCACATTTCCCATATGCAGGCCCAGATATTATTTAATAAACGGCAATAAATCTGCTGGGGACTAGAAAACAGTTTAAGGTAAAAAAGATTAAAGATGAAAAATTAAGGGAAGGAATGAGTGAAAACCAATCAAAGAAATTGGAGCACATAAAATATAGAGGGTACCTGGTGAGTGAGACAGAACCTTGGAGCCTGGGAAGGAGAGGGTGAAAAGATGAAATTGAAGAGGCGGCAGCGACCCGCATTCCAAAATGTGGCCATCACATTATCTACCACATACTTTCATATCCCAAGTATATATTTCTGTCAAAATGCACATACACTATGTACAAAAAAATTCACGCATGCACTCTAGTGGAGCTGATTAAAACTATTTTAATACAAAACAATGTTTTGTGACATGAATAATATGAACTTCCAAGGTTTTACTTTGGACCATTCGCTGCATATTGTAAGTCTGGAATGTAGATTACAATTTATCTGGTTGTAAACGCACGTCTTATCCATCTACTGTACACTTATTAATAGCAATGGCGTCTACGGTGCTTAAAGTTGGGCGTTAAGCCTTCAAATGAAAAGTGATTCTACACTAGATGGAATTGAAATAGTTGAAAGTTGCTTAGATGCTGTACGAAAATGAAAAATCTAAAAAGAAATTCCACAAGTCTTTATTATACCATAATTTCCATCATACCCGAAAATTATTTAATACAATTAGTGCCAAAATATTAAAATATATTTCCAAAAATCAAAAAAATGAATTCAATTCAGTAAAATGGCATTTCCTCTCAATCGGTTTTCTTAAAATTTGGAAATTCATCTTCATTTTGAATCCCTACTTATACTAAAAAAGATAATGAGGTCGCACATTATACTTAATACTTATTAAGCAATACTTAAGATTTAGACTTCAGGAAAGCTTAACCTTCCTAAGAACTGCCTTAAAAAATCATTTTTCTTAGAAAAAGCTTTAGATCTCAAGTGAGGAAAGGCGGAAGACTGTTGAAGAAAACAGTTTAGGTCGTTTCTGAAGAAAAGCTCTTTTTTTTCTAGCAGTTTCCTCATGAGGTTTTCCTTAATCTAAATTTGGGAAATCGAATCAATGAAGCGTCACTACCTGTTGATTTTTGTACACAACTTTATTTTTTATTTTTGCAATTGCAGTAACAGTTGTAGTCTACAAATTGTGCTAAAATACGCCAAATTCCGTACGATAGAAATCATGTTATAACGACTTACAAGATTTGGTAATATGAAAGATTAGTAAATTTCTTCTGTCAAGTCAATATCTCCTTGAGTATTGCAATCCTATGGTTCATATTTCTCTCAATTATGGAGATTAGATTAGATTATCGGGGTGGGACCTATGTCCCACGGCACCGCAGCCAAAAGAGGCTTATTGTGCCAGCCCCCTTTGGATCTAGTTGACGAAACCTCCCCTACTAAGAAGGTTGAGGAATTTTCCGACTAGTTCTTTTCGCGCTACTATCTCCTCTGGTCTCAAAGAGCCAAAGCTTTCCTAGCGCAACCACTCGATTGCAACGCAATCGAACAACAAGTGAGAGGCCGTCTCCTCCTCTTCCTGACACAATCTGTACAACGGTTCCAAGCTAATAAGCCCTACCTTGAACAGATGACTTGCCCTACATGTACTGTGTAAATGTATTGGGGTGTAACAATGTATGTTGTTCATGTTCATGCTGTTAGGCAGGGACGCCAAGTAGACCCTGAAGAAGTGACTAATCCACTTCCTCCTACGGGAACAATTATGAAGATAGTTGTGTTCCAAAATTTTGCCAAAATACAAAAAATTACAGGCTTCCATGGTGAAATGTCCAATTTAAATTTTTTCGTTTTTGAGTTAAGCTACTTATAGTCACAAATTATTCTATAAGAAATACTTTTTCTACCCAGATGATTTCAAAACGTGTTTTTTTTTAAGAGAAAAGTCAAAAACCTCGATCACCTTCTTTTACGAGAGGTAAACGTAATTAAAAATCAGAAACGGAACTTTAAAAGCTCCTCTATATTTAAATGCGTTTAACGACGAATACTGAATCAAACAAATCAATAAATACACTATTAACTTCTATTTCTAGATTAGAAATAGAAAGATCAGTCAATTTTAAATAAAGCTTAGGAACGGGGTAAAAAACCTGCGATAAAGTGTTAGAAAGAGAGGGCAGAGTGGAGTTAAGAAGGACGAGCTTAAGAGATTTTAGAAAGGGACATCATCCAGTTTCCTTTATTGAGCAACCAGGGGATAACTGTTCTCACCAATTACCGTGTATTGATGAATACCGTTCTGCAGTCAGATCTCATCGGCCAGGCAATACAACTCGTGAGTACATCGAACTAGATTTGTCACACTTCCGTAACTTACCTTAACAATACACAGAATTCAAACTCAAATTATATCGTTCACTTGAGGGCTACAAAATTTCGGAAATCATTATTTGGAGCAAAAATCCTAAAGTAAAGGGTTTCAAATTATAGACTCAGAAGCTATTGAGAAACCTATGTAACTTGGATACAAACGTACTGAAGATGAAACTTGGATATATAACTATGTCGAGTTTGTGGGTCTGTCCACTTCCGATTTTTATTGCTTCCTGTGAATTCTTGTAAAGTGAAGGTATTGCAGATTTCCTTTTTGGATAAAACAAAAAAATAGAACAAAAGTTCTTTTAGCAAAGAGATACTTCTGAAGTTTTGGCTTGTTGTGAGATTAGAGCATGTTCTCGCTTGACGATTGCTTGGTGTAAACACAGCAAAAAACAATGTAAACTTCCTGTGTATATTATCCTTCCGGAGTTTCACTGGATAAATACACAATCAATTCGTAAAGCAATCTTTTTTTCGAACAAAGAGGACCGACTTCCTCTTCTTCTAAATGAGAAATGAAAATTCATTCAACCGCGATACTTTAAGATTACTTCTAAGAGAAGTTTAAGATCGGTTATCAGAGCCTTAAGATTAGTGAGAACAACGTTTGGTCAAGTAAGATTGAGGCAACCCTTTTTTCCGAACCTCATTTTAAGCCAATACTTTGCTAAAATAGAAATCGCCATTTTAGGCCCCTTCCTAGGCTTACTGTACCAAGATATACATCCCAATCACTTATCTTATAGATTAAATTTTTATTAAATTAAACTAATCCTTGATTGGAAAATTTTTGATTTATTTTGTAAAACCCTTAGAAAACTTTTATTAAAATGAAAACAGTTTAAAATTAATTTGAACTTTTACAGCGCCTTATTTCACTTCCTTTGTACATACCACTTTGAAATTTAGCCTCAATAAATTACGTCATAACTAAGCTAATCTTCATATTTCTCTAAATTCCAAGTATGCAAAGCACTTTCTCAAAGGAAATAATCCTTCAACGGATTGAATTTTCTTGAAATATTTTAACAAGATAGTCGATAAACACTACATTTCCAAATTAGAACAAAAGACCTTTTCCTATTCCCTTTTTAAATTTTGTTTCAAATATTAAATAATTTTATAAAGAAAATTTGGTAATTTACCATAATTTTAATAGACATAACCCAAAGCGGATATTTCACCACTAGAGAATGTTTTTATCCCCCGGGATTGGGGGACATGGATTTCGAACCTTCAACCATAATCAGAGGTCGATCAGACTGGTGTAGAATATTCGACTTCCGCCTACGCCTCACACTAAGTCCGCAACATCGTGGCTACTTGTTCCTGTCTCTCGGGTTATCACAACTTCTACCTTTACCTTTGTAAATAATACCAAATTAACAAATCTCTGACGAGGGATCACCGATACAATAGAAACAATAAATATCTCGTTATGTATTGATATTTTCTGCATGTCACAAGCGACCATCAAACAGCAGGAGAACAATTTATTGAATATCATGCAAACATGTCAAGGTCAATTGAATAATTGCAACATAACTACTAAGTATACGTCACTAGTACTTGAATAATAAACTTTAGGTACATAGTATAAATATTTATGATTTTGTTTCTTTGATGTGGGAAAAGAAAGTATTTTATTTAAGTATGTGCAACTTAACATGGATGATTGAACTTACAGCCTCTCGGCTACAGATGACTTAGCTAATACGCTTCACTGGTGAATACTCTTGAATTATATAAAAAAAATAAGTCAAACATAAAAGTGTTACTTAATGATAAAGTGAACTGCAACTACTATCTCTGTCGGAAACTTTGCCCGGCTTCCATTGGTAACTGTAATGGCTGAACTACGAGGGTCGTTTGAAAAGTCCGTGCAAAGTCAGAGAGATAGCACCACTGGCGCGTATCGAGGTTATGTTCAGTTAGTAGCATCTCTTGGAAGAACACACACCAAGTTTCAGCCAGATCGGTCTATTTCTTTGTGTTTGGCATTCGTTTGAATCGAGGAAGTCGAGTGATTTTCAAAAAATGGACGAAAAAGAATTTCGTGTGTTGATTAAACACTACTTTATGAAAGGCAAAACGCCTCAGGAGACTAAAGAGAAGCTTGATAAACATTATGGTGACTCTGCACCTTCGATTAGAACAGTTTATAAGTGGTTTCAAAATTTTCGGAGTGGCCATATGGGCACAAGTGACGCTGAACGTTCTGGACGCCCTGTTGAGGTTACTACTCCAGAAATCATTGATAAAATCCATGATATGGTGATGGATGACAGAAGAGTGAAGGTGCGTGAGATTGCTAGTGCTGTGGGTATCTCGAATGAACGGGTACATAATATTTTGCATCAACATTTGGACATGACAAAGCTATCCGCAAGATGGGTGCCGCGATTGCTCACGCTTGACCGAAAACGAAATCGTGTGAAGTGTTGCAAGGACGGTTTGCAGCTGTTCCAGAAGAATCCGCAGGACTTTAAGCGTCGTTTCGTCACTTTGGATGAAACATGGTTACATCACTACACTCCTGAGACCAAAGAACAATCTAAACAATGGGTTACCAAGGGGGAATCTGCGCCAAAAAAGGCGAAGACCGTTCCTTCGGCCGGAAAGATTATGGCGACTGTCTTTTGGGATTCGCAAGGAATAATCCTCATCCACTATCTTGAAAAGGGTAAAACTATTACAGGTGCATATTATTCATCGTTATTGGACCGTTTGAAAACCGAGCTGCAAGAAAAACGCCCACGATTGGCCCACAAAAAAGTCCTTTTCCATCACGACAACGCACCAGCTCACACCTCAGCAGTTGTGGTCGCAAAATTAATGGAAATAGGGTTCCAACTCGTTTCACATCCCCCCTATTCTCCAGACTTGGCTCCCTCGGACTACTATTTCTTCCCCAATATGAAGAAATGGCTGGCGGGAAAAAGATTTTATTCAAACGAGGAGGTGATTGCAGAAACGAATGGCTATTTTTCAGACTTGGACAAATCCTATTATTCGGAAGGGATCAACAAACTAGAGCAGCGTTGGACGAAGTGTATAAGCCTAAAAGGAGACTATGTTGAAAAATAAAAAAGGTTTACCTCAAAAAATTAAGTAGTTTTTATTTTTGCACGGACTTTTCAAATGACTCTCGTAGTTTTGGGTTGCGATTCATTATTTCCTTTTTAAAAGACAAATTAGCCAGCTAAAAAGGTTATACTGTCTGCTGCTAAAAATAATACTTACACGGCTAACTCTTAAAGCAATTTAAGTAATAAAATTTTGGGGTTCAACTATTTTGCTCATAAAAGTAAAAATATAATAAAAAAAAAAGAAAAGGGAAAATGAACACTCAATCTACCAATCAATTAAGGAAAAAAGGAATCAATCTTATCAAGGGCAATATTGAACACACCTTAAGGGCATCAAGATGGAGTCAGCTAACACAAATTTCAATCTAGTCAACTTAAATCGACGGAAATTGGAAAATCTTTCCGCTCTAGTGGATTCATATTTGGCTGAAAATATTCTTAAAAAATAATTTCTCTCAAGAACTTGAAACGGTCGATGCAATTACATATTTTGTAATTATATTTTCAAGGATAATAAATAAATCAAGAGAAATAGATTTATAGGATAATAACTCTTCAAGGATTTTTTGTTTTATTGCCTTCTAATTTATTACTAGTCATTTTGATATTTGTATTATTTCAGAAATTGAACGCAAAAATATTTATTATTTTCAGACCTCAAATACGTTATCTCCTTACTTTTTGTCATTTACCGTAATGTTTTTATAGATATCAAACTGACAAAATACCTTGCAGAATCTCCAATCTCACCTGAAAACCCATATGATACGAGAACTAGACATAATATTGGCCAACAAACCTAATAAAACTGGTGTTGATACAGTATTTCAGAACAAACCTTGAGGAACACAATTTAGATGGAACACAGTAAAATAGGGTTTCTCATAGACAGTAGATTGTGATTATTACCACAAAAACCACAAAACCGGAAACCTAGTACCGCTAATAACACACAGACTTCGATATCGACAGAATGTATGGGAACTATTAACAGCACTACTGCAAATAGATGAGAAATTGAAAAGACTAAATTGTGTAGCAATGACAATATTTTATTAATAAAAGAAGGTAAAAAAATTAACCAATCAAGCGCCATATAAAATGCACTTTCTAATTTATTTTATGAGTATTTTTATGGCCCCTAAAGAAGAAACATTAAAACTGAATGAATTTATAATTATATTGACTAGAATAACCTATAAATAACAAAGGAAATTACAAAAAAAGGAATTGCCGGAGTAGAAAAAGGAATAGAATTTATATTAATTGTACAGAGAAAATCGTGCTGGTGAGAGGAGTGGAGAAACAGCACCAAGAATTGGCTCTCAGAAAAGAAAAGGTACGTAAACGATTTGAAGACCATACATGCAAAGAAGGCCTGGTCAGGGGTTGCCCTAGATTCAGAAGGAGTAAGCAAAACGGAGTTGTGAGAGAGGGGAGAGAAGTTCTGGACCAAAAGGAAGAGTAGACTGGTTGAATCCAGAAGATCATAGAGGCCATTGCAACTTCTTAAGTTACTTCTTGCGTGCTGATACTTGGTTGGACTCATTTTAGAAACTTGAATAATACCCATATTTAGAATAAAACGCACTATAATCTCGCTTTGGACTTTGGTGTAAAATTGGTGGTAGTAATTGTTACTGCAGATCATTCAAACGTCAGGTAGCTAGGTGGTTACAATCAGAATCGCAATTCATAGAATCTATGATAAAGAACATTGTAAAGGAATGGAAAATGCAAACATCCCGCAATAGAAACTAGCAATTTCTTCAATTGATTAATTGGACGCGTTAAGATCTAAAGTCTATTACTCTGTAATCTTTTACAGCGCAATGCAGATTCCGGACAGTTTTCAAGGAAGCACTGCTCAGTTTGGTCCCAATCTCTTGGTCTGATTTCCTTAGTTAATGTTGACAACTACGGCGGTTGTTTAAGAGTTTAGGAAAGAATGTCCCAGAGAAGTATTCTCGCTTTTTGACTTGCTTAATCCAGAAAGCCACACATCAGTACCATAATAGTAAATGTGTCTAAAATTTCAGATGTGTTTTTGTCATATCCAGAAACGAAATAGTGAACTAGTGCCAAATATTTAGACTGGAAATGTCGCCGAACTTGATACCTAGAGTTATATTTATTTTAGGCTAAGTATTTGGCAGATGGGATGGCAAAAAACAAAGAATATAAATAAAATAGAAGAGAAATGCCAGCTTTAGGCCGAGTAATAGATAAGACACTACTGCTCCCCTACAAGTAAGAAGGCAATAACCTTTTTGGCAAGGGTAATACTCTATAATAAACCTCTTTCAGAGACAGACAGGTATGGGACCTTGTTAACGCCAAAAGAAGAAGAAGAAGCTGTATGTTCAGAAATACACCATTACCAATCCGGACGGGAATAACAGAAGACATACCTACATAAGACGTGATGTTAGACAACAAAAGGAGTCACTAGAAGAAGTGGAAGGCACTTCCTAGAATGGAGCTACTAAAACACAATTATAAAAAAAGGACAATAGCAGGAATTATGCACGCAAGAGTCCTCCTTTGGACATTAAGTGAGGGTCATAAGGGTGAATAGCTTAGATAAAAGTCTGCGGCAGACTTATTTATAGCCTTAACTATTTAAACCGGATATCAACTACAGTACCACCACCTTTTCACCAACAACTAAACGAATAAATTTCCAACCTAAAATGGCTCTAATTTAAAACTTACCTACCTCAAATACCCTTTTCAATTCATTTCAGACCTTACTTCTATTGAAAGAGTCTGCGAAACAGGGCAAAATTTATGAGTAAATTTGGGTATAAAAGGACAACTAAATCTGGTGGGACCATTCAATGACTTTCTTCCGGTTTAATCTGCTTCTAAGATGATTTCTAATAAATATTTGTTTTCCTTCTACGGGACAGTTCCCATATTCTCCTCAGTTAAATAAGGGACTGTTACTTCTACTAGACGAAGTTGTTCAATATTTCGTCTGCTGTTCAGATGAATCAGGAGTTTTAGTTCATACAGGACGATGATAATGGCGTGTTGTATTGTTAGGAATAGATTAGATTAGATTAAATTACGGTGGCCTCAAGGCCTGCACCACCGCGACCCTTATGGATCTATTGTGGCTCCCCGGCTTTAGAGCTCACCTTCCAGACCCGTCCGTTTAATCAGACTCTTAATTCTGGAGAGTGGCTCCTGGGTAAAGCTCTCAGGCCTTGGTTTTTTCCTACCCGAGAAGTAACATCCTTAGCCATACGAGCCCCTCACACTGATACAACACGTGCAGTGCCGTTTCCTTCTCTTCCTGACAGAACCTACAAAGGCTATCTTCTGCCAGGCCCATGTGATGTGTGTTTTCTGAGCCTGCAGTGGCCCGTTAATAGGCCTACAATTATCCTTATATTAATGAAGTAAGTTAACAGAAGTAACTAAAATACAGCAATCGAAATAGCTGCACTAGAACCTCCAGAAAGTACGTTACGCTTGCGATTTACTTAGAAATTGTGAAAAAAAACCGTAAGTTTAGAACGAAGTGAGATAGGGATAGCTTGGTTGATGGCTTTTGATTCCAACTTCTTTATTTTGCGGGTATCTACCCCGTTTGTGGGGAGGGATTATTGCGGGAACATCCTATATACACTCTACAGCACAATGTTCTAACATCTCTTGCTAACGAGCACGCTTTCATAAACGTAGATAAGAATTATGTTTTATAACAATAATTATTATTATTATTATTAATTTTTGGGGGCGGCCCCCTGAGCGTTAGGTCACACTTCAACCGTTACTAGGCTCAGAACTCAACGACCCCCAGCAGAACACCCAAATCCCGTCATCAAAAGCAAAAAAACAAAAACAATCGCCAAACACAAGAAAGAACAATGAAGTATTATCAACAAAGAATATGTCTTTTATGAGATCAGATTTAGCAAGCTTTAATTTGTCATTAATTAGTTAATTTTAATTTATACCTAATGGTGAGAAATGGTATATCCACTTCTTTAAAGATCTTACAAGATATCTTAGCTCATTTGTCCTAGATGAACGTAGGCTAACTAGATGGAGGTACCCTGTAGATTTGGACAGCGAATTAGATTAATAACAAAAACCGTTCTTTCAGCAACAGTAAGAACTCACTGAAATTTCAGAATAATCAACATCATTTTATTTAATTTTTTTAAAAAAAGCCTGTACTGAAGTCTCTTAGTTAGCGTGACACCTAGTTCTGTCTAAAACTTTCTGGGGCCTTTGATTTCCTGCCCGCCACATAGAGAAACCTCGAACAGACGATACCCCTGTTATAGGGAATGAAAGCTTCCGGTCTAGGATGATATATGGTTCCGTTAGCCGCACAGCTCCTGCTGTGAACTTTAATTGGATTATGGCGTTCAGAATTAAATAGATTTTTTAAAAAAGGAATAAAAGCTATATATCTAAACTGTGGAAAAGTTTATATTCTGAACTAAAAAATATTAATAACAACACGCAAGAAAAATCTTTGCAGCGCAAACTGATGAAATACTCTGGTGATGGACGACGGTCAAGGTAGAATCTGTATTTTTTTAAAGAAACAGTCTCAAAAAGGAAAAAAAATTGTTATTCAACACTAAAGATCGATCATTCTCGAACTTCTTAACATTTAAAAAAAACTAAATTATAGTTAAAAAACTATTTGACCTAAATAATTTTTAAAAAGATAATGTTACAAACCAAACCAATATGTTGAATGTCATTATATGTTATATGGATAATTTTGGGCATAATTAAAATATTAATTTAAAATACCTATGAGCATTCAAGTCTAGTTATCTGTAAACATCAAGATCGTGCATTTCTTTGTATTTAAATGGCGGTAAGTTGGAATAACGGTAAGAGTGGTGAAGGAGGAGCTCTGCAGGGCCGAAACGTCTCTATAGGCCCTAACACATTTAAATAGGTGAATTAATTTACTCATCTTAGATCTCCGATAAACTCGTTGAACGATACATCCGCGGATATTAAAAGAAGAATCGCGGCGGCTAACAGGTGTTATTTTGTATTGCTGAAGAACATGAAAAGTGGGCCCTCCTTTCTAGGTAATCCAAAGTCTGTACAAAACCTTTAATCCGCCCGGTACTTATATATATGCTTCTCAGACTTGGACCGTGAGTAACACAGATGAGAAGGATATGCTCATTTTCGATAGAAAGATTTTTTCAGAGAATTTTTGGCCCAGTAAAAGAGGGAGAAGTCTGGAGAATACGAAAGAATAGGGAGCTGTTCGACTTGTACGCCAAAGCGGATATTTTAAAAGTTATTAAGACAGGAAGGCTGAGCTCGGCAGGCCACTTAGCTAGAATGGAGGAATCTGAGATCCCCAGGAAGGAGTTAGAAGAGACTGTTGACCGAACTAGAAGGGCTGGAAGGCCGAGGCTGAGATGGGTTAGATGGAGTGGGCGGCTGACGCTAAATTTTTGTGAATTCCTGACTGGAAAGCAGCCGCACAAGATAGAGCAGGATGGCGGATGATCATTAGGGAGGCCAGGACTCGTCGCGAGTTGTAGCGCCGTTAGTAAGTTGAAATAAAAAATCCTGCACTTCTAGAACCAGTCGAACTTCCGTTTTCGGCGGATATAATTTTATGTACTTTCAGCGATTTCCGGTTTTTGAGTTGTGCTGGCCACCTTTTTCATAACTTTGGCCCACCTAGAAGACCTTCAAAATGTACATTTCCGGTTAAACCTAAAACGGGTAATCATCTGGTTGTAACGCTAAAATGGATTAAATGAAAGTATTACTCGATAATAACTCAAATTGAAGGAAATTCACGAAATCTGTCAGCACTGGCTATATAAGTTAAACCTAATTTAAAGTTGTCGTCCAGTGGTTAAGTGTCGTCCTCCATCAGAATATTGAATAACTCCCACGAATGCAAGATGGTGGGGAGCGACTGATTTGTAAGCGTACAACAGTTAACAATGTTCTGCTCCATAAATATTGGAATCTGTTACGCTAACACCGGAAAACTGTTTTAAGAATAACGGTTTTAATGATGCCATAGTTAACCACCTTAGTATATCATGCACTCCATAAAAAATTAGTACATGATTTATCTAATTGAATTTTTGCGTATTGACCAACAGGTAATTTAAATTTCATAAATGTAACTTAATGTAGTAAAAGGTGATAATGACTTTGATGATATAATTTAGATAAAGCAGTAGGAGGAGCCACCTTACGTCAGCAATTATTTGAAACGGCCATTTCACTACATGACCTACATCGGCCTAATACAATTTCCATCGGCTCAAATTAGATTTAGCTCTTACATCTTTCTGTAGCCCTTCTAAATGGAATTAGGAGTACCATTTATGTGCTTTGCAAATATCAAGATTTCACTTAAACGACATTATTATCCGGTGAGATTACTTCCGAGGGTATTACTACCTAGTATATACTGAGGAAATCCCCTTAGATCAGGGATTCAGATCCTCGCCAGATCTCCTCGAGTACCTTAAACCTCTGAGGTGGTCCAGAGCGCAGACCAATAGATCTCTCACCACTATCCATCAACTCCTATCGGAGAAAACCTCTGATGATTCAGTGTGCGAAGGGGATTCCTCAATCTGAGCAATGTCAGAATGATTAACGGAGGAGATGACAATCTAAATTGAACCCATCATCCTACTCTACCCTACTTATTTTGAGGGCAACCTCTCTGCCCACCATTTAACAGCTGGGAGGAGAGATATTGTTATAATGAACACCTCCAGTCTGAGGAGATAGATTCTCTTAATAACACCTGTCACAAACTGGCCGCCACTAGATTGAACTGAATCATTATATCTAATTAATTCAGATTGAAGAATATTTTTGTAGAAAATATTTTAGATATAAGTAATAGATCTATATTGCCACTTTGTTTCAAATGGCCCCCCCAAAAAAGACCTGAAGAACCGGCTCATTAAAGTGGTGCTTTGCGCTTTGGTCAATTCCTTTTTAAAGCAAAAATGTTACCTGATGAGTAATAAGCAAATTGGACACTTTGCGATTATTTTTTGTTTATGAGTTATGCGGATACATACACACTATTTTTTTCTTTTTTTTTAAAATCTTTTATTGCAATTTACCACTGCAACAAGCAAATATGGTGAAAGAAAAGAGAAATCAAAGGAAATCATGAATGGAGTGGTGTCACTCCAGTAACGTGCTTTGCTCTCACGATAAGAGAAGATCACGAGGCCATCTTCTCTTCAATCTCCTTAGAGGATTACCTTGGTAATGTGGAGGAAGATAGGTGTTCTATGAGAGGGTTAGGATGAGCTGCTGTAGAGGAAGAAACGAGTGTTAGCAACATCTGTAATGAAAGGGATTTTGAGGTCATAATGGATAGTGAGGTTAGATACATAGAACGGAGCGTTAAGAAGTTTTCGAAGTATTTTTTGACTGTAATGCCTGGAGGCGTAGTGAGTTGGAACGCTTAGTCGATCCCTATACTTCGATGCCATATGACCAAATAGGTCACGGTAACAGTAGATATAAGAGTCTTTTGTTATGTAGGTTAAGTTTCGAACGTTTGTCCAAGTAGTCTGGCGAGAAGTTTGGTTAGTTTCTTGTCTTTTCAGTCTAGTGTCTTCCATTATTTTATATTAATTATATCACACTATACACACTTGTTCGTTCTTAGGAGACTGCAATAGACAAATTCTGAAAAAATTAAATGAGAACGCGATGCTCTCTCTCGTCTCGAAGAGAGAAAAAAAAACTGTGATGAGAAAAAAAAAAAACGATTTTTACTCTTACATTAATACTTTCCTCGTACTTACAGAAAAATTTCCATCAAATTTGCAATTTTAATGATAAGTACTTCTAATGGAAAGCTGGTACATTTAAATTTTAAATTTATGTAAATCTATCTGTCTTTTATACTTCTAGATATTAAAGGAGCGGCTTATGTGTTACAAAAAAAAATTTACTTTACTTGCCAACATTTCAATGAATTAAAAGTTTACAAAATAGGAAATATTTATTGCAATAAACTCAACGGAAAGAATAAAAAAACAAGAATCAGTATTTTTCTACAAAAGTCTAGGATTAATTGTAATTCAATAGTTTCTATTCTAGATTAATTTGATCTAGTTTTGAGGTTTTTCTTGTACTCACTCTTGTTGATTTGAACAACAATCAATTTTAAATCAAGTGGTTGGACGAGATAAATGGCTGCAAAAAACGGATTTGGAAACACGCACATAAAACGGGCTATTTTCAAAATCCCCTTTTTTTGGGGTGCTCAGGATACCATAAATTAGATATTTCTGGTGAAAGTCAAACTTATCTAGTAAGGGATCAAATATTGTTTTATTAAAAATAATAAATAATGAACAATAAAACAGTAAAATAATAAAATTCCTATTAAATAATTATTTGGTTGGCAAAAATAGTGAAGTGAAAGGCATCTTTCATTTAATTACGAAGAACTTGAAATATAAAAATCTGAAATAATTAAAAGAATAAAAAGGAGAAGTATAAAATGCACTAAATTTTTAAATAATAAATCCTGCCAGGAATACAAAAAAAAAACCATAACTCTGTGGTCCCTATATAATATTGAGCTTGGTTAAAAAATAGAATATATGAAGGTATCAGATAATCTCTTAGATTTTTAAAAATTAAGATAATAAAGGATAAAAAAGATACATTTAAATTGAAATAAAACGCTTCTTTTTGACTTTTTAAAAAAAAATCTGTCACAAAGAGAGAGTTAGGTAAACACTCAACCCAAATTACTCAGTGCTTACACTCTGAGCTAGGTGAGATATAAGGTGAAATGGGTGGCAGAGGATTAATTAAAATACATAAAAATAAACACCGTATTACAGAGATTCACCGGCTAAGCTCTCGACAGCTTTTCTCACTTAATGAGCTTGTATTAACTATTCACCGACTTTTTCACACTTCAGGATACTAATAAGGTTTTCTCACACTTGGAAATCACTTCAATCTTTAAAAGACCTGCGAAGCTAATATGTATTGTGGTACTGGGTTCGATTCCCGGTCTTTAGGCCTTGGATTTTATTTAATGGTTAATAATAGAAATTTATAGTAAAGTATGTTTGCTAGTCGCCTCCGTCCACGAAACCTAATCAGGTGTTAAGTTAAGCCCCGCCTGAAAAATAGGCTATTACTTTACTACTTTCAATCTTTAAAGATGCGTTAATTGATTATGGACAATCTACTAAGTTGCGAAGCCTATGAAAAAGACTAATCTACAACTTCAAAACAATGCTCAAGAAATTTTCATTACTACCAAGAGTCAAACAAATAAATGCTGCCAAGACCAAATATCTAAGAGCCGAAGGACCTGCAGATCATCCCGCGCACGTAACACTTGGCAATTATATGATTGAACAAGTTGATTCATTCATATACCTCGGAACCTTAATCACTAGGGATAACGATGTATCCCTAGAAATAAAAAGAAGGAGTATGTTGGCCAATAGGTGTTATTACGGATTAAATAAGCATATGAGAAGCAACTTAATATCAAAAAATACAAAAGTGCTTCTCTATAAGACCCTGATCCGTCCTGTGTTAACATATGGCTCCGAAGCTTGGGTGATTTCAAAAAAAGATGGGGGGGATGCAGCAAGTTTTCGAGAGAAAAGTTCTTCGACGAATTTTTGGCCCTATTAAAGAGGGCGCGATTTGGAGAAGAAGGAAGAATCGGGAACTGCAGCATCTATTCCAGGAAGCAGACATCGAAAAGGTAATCAGGCTTGGCAGGCTCAGATGGGCAGGCCATGTGGCAAGGATGTCTGATTTGGAAACACCCAAACGGCTTCTGCAAGAAGAAGTACATAGGATCAGGAGAGTGGGCAGGCCCAAATTGAAATGGAATGATGGGGTATGCGTGGATGCCAGAGACCTACTTGGAGTGAGGAATTGAAAGGTTGCTGCAATGAATAGGAGTGACTGGCGGAAGCGGATTGAGGAGGCCAAGGCTCAGTAATGGGCTGTAGCGCCAGTAGTAGTAGTAGTACCAAGAGTCAAGAGCGTTTTCCTTTCTTCTGACTTTGCGAGCCATAAAGTTAAGTCCCAACTGCCCAAGTTTCCCCAATTTTTATGGTACCATAAATGAAATTAGTTAATAATTTAATAGGCGATACAGCTATCTAAATTTATATTCATATTAAATCGAATATGCAATTGCGTTACACATTAGCACGTTACTTGTACCCTTTTAAAAAATGCAGCGTTCAATCTGCAACTAATCTGCATTTTGATTGAGAACACACTTCTTTGGCCGTTTAGCAATGGCTAATGATTTTGCCTCTACCACTAAAAAAGATTTGAATCTCTAGAGAGATAAGGCAACCTTTTTATACTTTAAATTAAATCACGTAGTTAAAGATATCAAAATCTTTTTTGAGAAGAGAATAATTCCTGCTAGAAGAAGCTGGTGGAACTTAAAAATTCAAGGCCAGCAAGTGGAACAGAAATAAATCAATAAAAAAGGATTAGAGACAGATCATTTAATGTTGTCAAAATTAATTAACAGACAAACAAAATGGGAGAATAAAACCACAGAAGTTAAATCGTAAAATAAATTCAGAAAATTAATCAACTTTAGAAACTATAAAAGGAAAAGAATGAGATGAATTGTGGCTGGTTGGTAAGGAAGGCGACCGAGGAGTGAAGATCCCCCAACCAAGGGGGAAATTTAATGTTAAGTTGGAGTTCCAGAGGGAGTCCGGTGAGGCGGAAATAGAAAGATGAGTTCCGGAGAAGGGAACTTAATGGATGATAAAGAAAAATTAACTAAGTATAATATAATAGTTAGGGGACCCAGCTTCTGGCGAGGAAAAGCTCTCAGTAAGATAGTTGCAGACCATTTAGACAAGGATGTAAATATTGCCAGAGGGAACCTAATAAATTTTTTGCTTTTTCTCTTAGTTTAAAATAATGTCAAAACTAGCTAGTTAGTTAATAAATCTAGTATTAATTTATTATACCAGATTACTGTGATAATCTCTTAATAATAATTTAAATAATCTATAATAATAAAGCTAAAACTTAGTTATTATAATAAACAGGAGTTATTATAAGGTATCACAGCATCCCACATCATAACCTTGACAATCCAACAACCATAAATACAATAATAGATTGTTCTGTTTATTAATCTAATTTATATCTCCTTAGAAAAACAAAAATGAATACTTATTTTAAATTAAAAACAAAAATATTATGTTTTTACCGACATTTATTCAATATTAATACTTCAATTTATATTCTATAATAATTATTGTAATACTACAAGTTTAATATGGCTGCCTTCATGTATTAATGTTATGGTAAATTGTTAGTTCTAGCAGCAATAGTTGTAAATAAATGGTGTAAACACCAGTTTATCTATTCTCTGTTATTCTTTTCATTGGCCGTATATATATCTAGATTTTCTTTATTTATTGCTAGCTTTTCTTCTTTTACAGTCGCTTGCTTGGTTAGATGTAAACATGCTTATAAATTTTCACAGTAATTATAAGCATAAAAAAGAACACACATAATCTTATCAAATTTTATTATTTCCTGTCTGCCATTGCAAATCCATATTACCTCAGTATTTTTTAAAAACAATCATTCTGATAAAAGTTACTTTTAAAATTTAAAAAAAATCTAGAAATATTTTTCACTTTCATTAAATAGAAATAATTGGAAAGTCCCAGACAGACTAGCAAGTACAAACTTGAATAGATTAAAAATAGCAAAACGAGAAACCTTCAATTTTGTGTGTCACACACTCGATTTAGAATGTTGTCGCACATTTCTAACAACCAGAACTCTGCTAGCTCCTTTCTTACTGTACTGGAAATACTGGACAAACCAGCAACAAAGCACATATGTGAATATTATTAACTAATATCACACCGGTCTGCAACTATTACACCATTGTGTAATATTTTGGTATTTAGACTCCACATTGGAGGCTAAAGTTTATTTAATTTATGAAAGTAACATTCGATAGCATTTTAGTCTAAATATGGCTTGGATTAGATTAGATTCTAATAAGGCGGCCCTTAAAGCCTACGCCATCCCGACCAATATGGATCTGTTGTGGCTCCCACTACTCTAGAGCTCACTCTCCAGACCCGTCCCATTAATCAGACTCTTATTTCTGAAGAGCAGCTACTGGGTAAAGCTTCCTCCCCAGGAAGTGTCATCCTTATTAGCCAAACAAGCCCCTCGCCCTGACAGAACCTACAAAGGCTAACCATCCGCCCATGCAATGCATGTGTTTTCTGAGCCTACAGTGGCCAGTAAATAGGCCTACAATTATCCTGATAGCCCCACAGCCTTTACAGACTAAACCTGCAGTCAGCCTTGGCGAATAGCCCGTGATGAACTCCTTCGCCCGTCTCTGTCCTGTAATGGCAAGCCACCACTCCTGAGACCTAGTCTGTATCCATAGTTTAATGGCCGCCTGGCACCTGGAGACCCCAAAATAGGGCCCCGGGCCATTAATTTGGCTTTGTGGTGCCTTCTTGTAAGAAACGATAGATCAGAAAATATCTCCACAGTATGTTGCGGTGGTAGAAGAATCCACCCATCTCTTTGACCGGAGAGGAAGAAACGTCTCTTATTCCCTCTCAGACTGCACTATAAACGATAGTTTGCGATATGTAGCCTCTGCACTTGGACACCAGAGGAGGCGCAAGCGTAAAAAGCCATAGGCGGGGAAACCCAGGGTCTTATAACAAGATAAGGTTTTCCTGATTGTACAACTAGCTGAGCAGCCTTTGACAGGAGAAAGTGGAGATGCCTCCGTGTTTGCTCGCTATACAATCGCAAAGCTGCTAAAGAGTTGATGAGACTAAAGAAGAACTTGTCGTGAAAAGAATGTAGAAGGCTAAAAAACCTTGGACTTTATAAAGAGAGAAAGCTATAGCCGCTACACATACAAGAAGATGATACAATGCCTCTTTGGATGCAGAACTACCCTAGTGAGGAAATAATGTTCACTGTAATAACTAAAAAATAGTTGTAAACGCAATTACAGTACAAAGCCTATTTATTACCAACTTCTGGTTTTTCACAATACTTAGTATTTGAAATAATCTGTTCACACAAGCACACAACCATCTGCGGCGAGCTGAAGAGGCTTTTCTCTCATTCGGGGTATTTCCAAATTGGCATTTCTATTGAAAAATCAATTTAGAAAATTTGGCATGATTTCAATAGATCTCTTTCTAGGAAATAACAGAAATACTGAATGAAAAGCGTGATTTCTATTACTATAAAAGCAAAATTGGCTATTTATATTAATAAAGCAAAGGATTACGGCGAGAGACTTAAATCAGTTGGCTCAATTTAAAGCTACTTTAAAGCTGTAATTGTAATGTAATTGTTGAATTTGAATTACTGTTATAAATAACACAATGCATCAATCATCAACCATCAATCTGAACAGCACGCATCACCAGCCGGTGATAGATAGCTCACGCACAAAGGAAGTGATTCGCGTCTAGTATTATTAAGAAGGATAATTCCATTCAAGTACAGGAAGATCGAATGAAATGGAAGCCAATACCTTTTATCGGCCGATAGCACGCTACCAGTTTATAGATTAGTTTGTTCCTTTTTCAACTGCCAATGCACTTTACATCAATGATAATAATAATAATAATAATAAAATTATAATTTTATTTTATACTACTGCCATCTTATCTACTAACAAAGATCCATTAATAGATCATAGAAACCTTCAGTCTCACCTCACCTCACCTCCTTAAAAAATGGTTCAAAAAATGGGCTATCAAACTGAACGAAACAAAATCTCAAAACATTACTTTCACTCTTCGACGCATCACTCTTCCTCCTGTCTTTTAGAATCTTATTCCTCTACCATTAGTCAAAGTAGTCCGCTACCTTGGGCTTTACCTTGACAGAAGACTTACATGGAACCCTCATACTCGACTTAAGAGAACAGAAATCAACAGACGCTTCGGACAACTTAAAAGACTACTTGACAACAGATCAAAACTCACTCTGGACAACAAAAGACTTATATATGTAAGTATATTAAAGCCAGTCTGGGCTTATGGCATCAAACTGTGGGATTCAACCAAACGCTCAAATCTACAAAGGTCCAGTCCTTACAGTCTAAAATTCTTCGCTCTATAGTTGGACGTCCTTTCTATGTCACCAATCAAACCATTCACCCAGACTTGGAACATTCCTTTCGTCACACAAGTTGCTAAAACCCTGTTACAGAAAATTCCATCTTAACCTTCAATCACATCACAATCCACTTGTACACATCTATCTTCCAGAACATTTCCAGACACTTCTAGGCGTATTAAGAAGACAGTGGCCTCGCGATTTCCTCTCTGATGAAGAGAGTCAGTAGAATTTAACATGTTTTTGGAGTGTTACAGCTGGGTAACTTCTCCACTCTCGTATATGTGAATGATATTTATTGTTATCATTGTTGCTTATAACTCAAAATGCGTTGATTGTAACTAAATAAATGATTTTAAAAAAATTATTTTATATTAGCTTTTAGTGGCAATAAAAATATTATATTAAGGATATTAGCGAGGAATCGGTCCAAATAAAAACAACTCGTCCTTTTTGCCAACGTTTCGACAAATATATTGCCTTCTTCAGGGCCAGGATATTACAAATACAAACAATTTAGAGAATTTAAACACAGTAATACAGAAAATAATAATCATAAATAAATAAAATACAATAAATTCTTTATAATTATTGAAACTTAAGTGGCTATACGGGTCGGTTGAGTTAAAGAAAACTAACTTAGTAATATATTTGTCGAAACGTTAGCAAAAATACGAGTTGGTGCTTTTATTTAGACCGATCCCTCGCTAATTTGAATTCTTAATATTATAATTTTATATAATGTCTCTCCGATTACTTCATTTTTTGGTTTTTAATTAAAGTTTTACGTAATACCACGTCCATAAGTAAAAACATTGTGCCAGAGCAATGTAGCGATCAAATAAAGCTAAAGAAAAAAAGGTAACTCGACAACGACTATTTGAAGACCTAAAGATATTATCTAACCAGAGATCTAGGTATCGAAATGATGGTCGCCAAAGGGGGGAACTACGCAGTTTTGTAAGAGGGTACTGAAGAAGAAGAAGAAGAAGAGGTTAAACATGAGATAAATATGCGGACAATGTAACCACAGCACATTACAAGGAACACTAGGAGAATTGAAGATTGGAGACAGTTCTATCCTTATTTTTCCCTTTTCTATTTTTTGGTTTCTTTCCAAAAATTGTACGCTCAAGAAATTTTTATTACTGCTTAGTCTCTAAGCAATAGTCTTTTGGCATGTTTTTACAACAAAGTAACTTGCACAATTTTATTTTATTTTGCAACTGGACTTGAGTAGAAGTGAGAATAGAGAGACGGGACAAACTCAGATGTAGCTTATCCAATCGCGAAGATTACGGGCTTCGAATCCAGCTGCTGGCCCTTGGATTTTTCTCTTTCTAGTATCCGATAAAGGACAGTGCTGACTGCAATGAAAGTACACTACCCGGAAGCCGGAAATGCCTTGAAAAAGCTAAGGGCTTCAGGTATTGACGGAGCTTAAATTAGTAGGAGTAAATTAAATTATTTAATTAAACTATTTTAATTAATATCTGTAACACATATTTATCTTTCATTAATTACATTTGGAGCTCTTTTGATAATAATTACCGCCATAGTTGATGCGCAAAATAAATGTTTTGAAACAAATTATATATTAGAATATGAAATTTACATTTCTAGCGTGGGAGCAGCGTTCAAGTACTTAGTAAAATTAAAACATTTTGTTTAATAAAGATCTGGGAGTATATTTATTTTGGTTTATGTAATCATCAAGTATAATTAGCTTATTATTTAAATTGTTTATTATTATTATTATATTGTTATTTATGGAATGTTATATCAATTAATGTTTCCAATGTTGCGCAAATCTCCACATATTTACTTTCACGTACATATATAAAACATTCACTTCCGCTATAGGAGCTCAAGTTTCAAGTATAAAAAGGAACATTGCAAGAAATAATTCTGTCGTGATTATAGAATATACGGAAGGGTAATATTTTAGGAACTTCAAAGAAAAACCAAATAGGAAGTTAATGTATATAATCTAACTTCTAGAGACCATTCAATTTGGGGAAAAAAAAGGGTTTCAAAAAGATATGATTCTTAGTTTCCAAGATTTTTTAAGCGGTTTATTTTTGACGCAAGACAAAGTTTTCAAAACCTTTCAAGTATAAATTGAAACATTTATTTCATAATGAGCCAATAACTTGGACGAAACAAACCTTAACATTGGTTAAGGGGCATTTGGGAGGAAGAAATTCACGCTTCGAATTATGAAACATCCGTTTATGAAACAACAGTATCAAAGCCCGAATCTTGCCTTAAAAGTAAATAGAATATTTTATATCTATTTCTAAGGTTAGGCTTAAAATTTTCAAAAAGTTTTTTCTAGAATACCATTTTTTCCGGATCCATGAAACCATTAGAAGGATATTTCTAGTGAAAAATGGTTTTGATCAAATACTCTCTTTTTCTAGAAAGAGATGGTAAAAATTATAACCAATTTTTTGAATATCTAAATAAAAACTAAAGAAATTAGGAATATTGCCAAAAATCAAAGGAAGTAAAACGCCTTTTGGTGACTTAGCTTCAAAAAAAAAGGGAATTAAAATGGATGCAAGATAGTGCAGGTACATGACTTCCTTTCTAGGTAGCATCATCTCACCTATTCACAAAAATAAATAAAGACATCCATTCAGAACGTGTCGACGGAATCTGTTAATTCACCAAAAGACTCATTTGGAAACCCTCATACTTACGGTGACCATTATTTTTGTATCAAAAAACAGGACAAGGAGCAAAAAAAAAAACTATAAAAAATATTAATACGAGATCGGTTATTATAAAACAATGGCCACTTAATATGGCCCATATTCAACTGAAACTGAGCGACTACTTGAACTATACACTTATTAATTAGTAACAAAATGTAAATAGTAACTCTTGTAAATAGAAAAAATATTCAGTCTTTTAAAATTACAACAAAATTTTGTTTTAATGTCACATTCTTTAAAACTATACTAACGACAATAATATACAAATATATCTAATTTTCACAATATGAAGATCAGATCTTAGCAAAATCATATATAAATCTTCGAAAAATATTCATATTTTCATTAATTTCATTGAGTATAATTTAAATTTCATTGAAAAACAGTACAAATAAATAAAAAACAGGACATTTATGCTTAGAAAAGAAGAAGAAGGACAGCGTCTTAAAAAACAGTACTGTCCTGCCAAAAACAGTACGAATGGTCACCGTACTCATACCAAACATAAAAGACTGGATACATGACCGCAACAAACGCCCAAAACTACTTCGTTAGATCAATCTGGATATACCGAGACAGAAATTAAGGGATACCAAGAGTTCAAATGGTTACTGAATCCAGTCTCTTTAATCCAGAAGTCTTAGGAATGCTCCTTAGTACTCTTTTTAATCTTAATATTCACCTGAATTCGCGATCTATCTAAATCCCATTTAATCCGGTTTTATTCTACCGTAGAAGCAAATTCTAATTCGTTCATCGATGCTCTTCATTCCTGATTTAATTTATAAAGATTGCTGAAACGATTATGTCCTTGTTTAAGACCCAGATCTTGTTTTAGTTTTTCGAAATAATTGAACACGTCAATGGAGGTGTAACCACTGGGAGAATGCTTCAATCCCATTACGTGTTACTTTGTAATCACATTTACATGTTACTCCAAAAATATAGTTACCAATTTCAAATCAAATGAAAACAAGAAATGCTTAAATTGAAAATCTACTTACTACTTGTAGAGAACAATCAAAGCTACATACCTGTAAAAACAGAGAAAAGGATAATTAATAAAATTGTTTTAAGAAATGAACTGCTTAAAAATTATATTCTATGAAGTAAAAGCCGATTAAATATCTATTTAACAAACTGTGACGTTTTTAAAAGAAAACTCTGCAAAGTAAGTAGTTTACGAACAACTAAGAAATAACTGCTTAAAAATTATATTCTATGAAGTAAAAGCCGATTAAATATCTATTTAACAAACTGTGACGTTTTTAAAAGAAAACTCTGCAAAGTAAGTAGTTTACGAACAACTAAGAAATAACTGCTTAAAAATTATATTCTATGAAGTAAAAGCCGATTAAATATCTATTTAACAAACTGTGACGTTTTTAAAAGAAAACTCTGCAAAGTAAGTAGTTTACGAACAACTAAGAAATAACTGCTTAAAAATTATATTCTATGAAGTAAAAGCCGATTAAATATCTATTTAACAAACTGTGACGTTTTTAAAAGAAAACTCTGCAAAGTAAGTAGTTTACGAACAACTAAGAAATAACTGCTTAAAAATTATATTCTATGAAGTAAAAGCCGATTAAATATCTATTTAACAAACTGTGACGTTTTTAAAAGAAAACTCTGCAAAGTAAGTAGTTTACGAACAACTAAGAAATAACTGCTTAAAAATTATATTCTATGAAGTAAAAGCCGATTAAATATCTATTTAACAAACTGTGACGTTTTTAAAAGAAAACTCTGCAAAGTAAGTAGTTTACGAACAACTAAGAAATAACTGCTTAAAAATTATATTCTATGAAGTAAAAGCCGATTAAATATCTATTTAACAAACTGTGACGTTTTTAAAAGAAAACTCTGCAAAGTAAGTAGTTTACGAACAACTAAGAAATAACTGCTTAAAAATTATATTCTATGAAGTAAAAGCCGATTAAATATCTATTTAACAAACTGTGACGTTTTTAAAAGAAAACTCTGCAAAGTAAGTAGTTTACGAACAACTAAGAAATAACTGCTTAAAAATTATATTCTATGAAGTAAAAGCCGATTAAATATCTATTTAACAAACTGTGACGTTTTTAAAAGAAAACTCTGCAAAGTAAGTAGTTTACGAACAACTAAGAAATAACTGCTTAAAAATTATATTCTATGAAGTAAAAGCCGATTAAATATCTATTTAACAAACTGTGACGTTTTTAAAAGAAAACTCTGCAAAGTAAGTAGTTTACGAACAACTAAGAAATAACTGCTTAAAAATTATATTCTATGAAGTAAAAGCCGATTAAATATCTATTTAACAAACTGTGACGTTTTTAAAAGAAAACTCTGCAAAGTAAGTAGTTTACGAACAACTAAGAAATAACTGCTTAAAAATTATATTCTATGAAGTAAAAGCCGATTAAATATCTATTTAACAAACTGTGACGTTTTTAAAAGAAAACTCTGCAAAGTAAGTAGTTTACGAACAACTAAGAAATAACTGCTTAAAAATTATATTCTATGAAGTAAAAGCCGATTAAATATCTATTTAACAAACTGTGACGTTTTTAAAAGAAAACTCTGCAAAGTAAGTAGTTTACGAACAACTAAGAAATAACTGCTTAAAAATTATATTCTATGAAGTAAAAGCCGATTAAATATCTATTTAACAAACTGTGACGTTTTTAAAAGAAAACTCTGCAAAGTAAGTAGTTTACGAACAACTAAGAAATAACTGCTTAAAAATTATATTCTATGAAGTAAAAGCCGATTAAATATCTATTTAACAAACTGTGACGTTTTTAAAAGAAAACTCTGCAAAGTAAGTAGTTTACGAACAACTAAGAAATAACTGCTTAAAAATTATATTCTATGAAGTAAAAGCCGATTAAATATCTATTTAACAAACTGTGACGTTTTTAAAAGAAAACTCTGCAAAGTAAGTAGTTTACGAACAACTAAGAAATAACTGCTTAAAAATTATATTCTATGAAGTAAAAGCCGATTAAATATCTATTTAACAAACTGTGACGTTTTTAAAAGAAAACTCTGCAAAGTAAGTAGTTTACGAACAACTAAGAAATAACTGCTTAAAAATTATATTCTATGAAGTAAAAGCCGATTAAATATCTATTTAACAAACTGTGACGTTTTTAAAAGAAAACTCTGCAAAGTAAGTAGTTTACGAACAACTAAGAAATAACTGCTTAAAAATTATATTCTATGAAGTAAAAGCCGATTAAATATCTATTTAACAAACTGTGACGTTTTTAAAAGAAAACTCTGCAAAGTAAGTAGTTTACGAACAACTAAGAAATAACTGCTTAAAAATTATATTCTATGAAGTAAAAGCCGATTAAATATCTATTTAACAAACTGTGACGTTTTTAAAAGAAAACTCTGCAAAGTAAGTAGTTTACGAACAACTAAGAAATAACTGCTTAAAAATTATATTCTATGAAGTAAAAGCCGATTAAATATCTATTTAACAAACTGTGACGTTTTTAAAAGAAAACTCTGCAAAGTAAGTAGTTTACGAACAACTAAGAAATAACTGCTTAAAAATTATATTCTATGAAGTAAAAGCCGATTAAATATCTATTTAACAAACTGTGACGTTTTTAAAAGAAAACTCTGCAAAGTAAGTAGTTTACGAACAACTAAGAAATAACTGCTTAAAAATTATATTCTATGAAGTAAAAGCCGATTAAATATCTATTTAACAAACTGTGACGTTTTTAAAAGAAAACTCTGCAAAGTAAGTAGTTTACGAACAACTAAGAAATAACTGCTTAAAAATTATATTCTATGAAGTAAAAGCCGATTAAATATCTATTTAACAAACTGTGACGTTTTTAAAAGAAAACTCTGCAAAGTAAGTAGTTTACGAACAACTAAGAAATAACTGCTTAAAAATTATATTCTATGAAGTAAAAGCCGATTAAATATCTATTTAACAAACTGTGACGTTTTTAAAAGAAAACTCTGCAAAGTAAGTAGTTTACGAACAACTAAGAAATAACTGCTTAAAAATTATATTCTATGAAGTAAAAGCCGATTAAATATCTATTTAACAAACTGTGACGTTTTTAAAAGAAAACTCTGCAAAGTAAGTAGTTTACGAACAACTAAGAAATAACTGCTTAAAAATTATATTCTATGAAGTAAAAGCCGATTAAATATCTATTTAACAAACTGTGTGACGTTTTAAAAGAAAACTCTGCAAAGTAAGTAGTTTACGAACAACTAAGAAATAACTGCTTAAAAATTATATTCTATGAAGTAAAAGCCGATTAAATATCTATTTAACAAACTGTGACGTTTTTAAAAGAAAACTCTGCAAAGTAAGTAGTTTACGAACAACTAAGAAATAACTGCTTAAAAATTATATTCTATGAAGTAAAAGCCGATTAAATATCTATTTAACAAACTGTGACGTTTTTAAAAGAAAACTCTGCAAAGTAAGTAGTTTACGAACAACTAAGAAATAACTGCTTAAAAATTATATTCTATGAAGTAAAAGCCGATTAAATATCTATTTAACAAACTGTGACGTTTTTAAAAGAAAACTCTGCAAAGTAAGTAGTTTACGAACAACTAAGAAATAACTGCTTAAAAATTATATTCTATGAAGTAAAAGCCGATTAAATATCTATTTAACAAACTGTGACGTTTTTAAAAGAAAACTCTGCAAAGTAAGTAGTTTACGAACAACTAAGAAATAACTGCTTAAAAATTATATTCTATGAAGTAAAAGCCGATTAAATATCTATTTAACAAACTGTGACGTTTTTAAAAGAAAACTCTGCAAAGTAAGTAGTTTACGAACAACTAAGAAATGAACTGCTTAAAAATTATATTCTATGAAGTAAAAGCCGATTAAATATCTATTTAACAAACTGTGACGTTTTAAAAGAAAACTCTGCAAAGTAAGTAGTTTACGAACAACTAAGAAATGAACTGCTTAAAAATTATATTCTATGAAGTAAAAGCCGATTAAATATCTATTTAACAAACTGTGACGTTTTTAAAAGAAAACTCTGCAAAGTAAGTAGTTTACGAACAACTAAGAAATAACTGCTTAAAAATTATATTCTATGAAGTAAAAGCCGATTAAATATCTATTTAACAAACTGTGACGTTTTTAAAAGAAAACTCTGCAAAGTAAGTAGTTTACGAACAACTAAGAAACGAACTGCTTAAAAATTATATTCTATGAAGTAAAAGCCGATTAAATATCTATTTAACAAACTGTGACGTTTTTAAAAGAAAACTCTGCAAAGTAAGTAGTTTACGAACAACTAAGAAACGAACTGCTTAAAAATTATATTCTATGAAGTAAAAGCCGATTAAATATCTATTTAACAAACTGTGACGTTTTTAAAAGAAAACTCTGCAAAGTAAGTAGTTTACGAACAACTAAGAAACGAACTGCTTAAAAATTATATTCTATGAAGTAAAAGCCGATTAAATATCTATTTAACAAACTGTGACGTTTTTAAAAGAAAACTCTGCAAAGTAAGTAGTTTACGAACAACTAAGAAATGAACTGCTTAAAAATTATATTCTATGAAGTAAAAGCCGATTAAATATCTATTTAACAAACTGTGACGTTTTTAAAAGAAAACTCTGCAAAGTAAGTAGTTTACGAACAACTAAGAAATGAACTGCTTAAAAATTATATTCTATGAAGTAAAAGCCGATTAAATATCTATTTAACAAACTGTGACGTTTTTAAAAGAAAACTCTGCAAAGTAAGTAGTTTACGAACAACTAAGAAATAACTGCTTAAAAATTATATTCTATGAAGTAAAAGCCGATTAAATATCTATTTAACAAACTGTGACGTTTTTAAAAGAAAACTCTGCAAAGTAAGTAGTTTACGAACAACTAAGAAACGAACTGCTTAAAAATTATATTCTATGAAGTAAAAGCCGATTAAATATCTATTTAACAAACTGTGACGTTTTTAAAAGAAAACTCTGCAAAGTAAGTAGTTTACGAACAACTAAGAAACGAACTGCTTAAAAATTATATTCTATGAAGTAAAAGCCGATTAAATATCTATTTAACAAACTGTGACGTTTTTAAAAGAAAACTCTGCAAAGTAAGTAGTTTACGAACAACTAAGAAACGAACTGCTTAAAAATTATATTCTATGAAGTAAAAGCCGATTAAATATCTATTTAACAAACTGTGACGTTTTTAAAAGAAAACTCTGCAAAGTAAGTAGTTTACGAACAACTAAGAAATAACTGCTTAAAAATTATATTCTATGAAGTAAAAGCCGATTAAATATCTATTTAACAAACTGTGACGTTTTTAAAAGAAAACTCTGCAAAGTAAGTAGTTTACGAACAACTAAGAAACGAACTGCTTAAAAATTATATTCTATGAAGTAAAAGCCGATTAAATATCTATTTAACAAACTGTGACGTTTTTAAAAGAAAACTCTGCAAAGTAAGTAGTTTACGAACAACTAAGAAATAACTGCTTAAAAATTATATTCTATGAAGTAAAAGCCGATTAAATATCTATTTAACAAACTGTGACGTTTTTAAAAGAAAACTCTGCAAAGTAAGTAGTTTACGAACAACTAAGAAATAACTGCTTAAAAATTATATTCTATGAAGTAAAAGCCGATTAAATATCTATTTAACAAACTGTGACGTTTTTAAAAGAAAACTCTGCAAAGTAAGTAGTTTACGAACAACTAAGAAACGAACTGCTTAAAAATTATATTCTATGAAGTAAAAGCCGATTAAATATCTATTTAACAAACTGTGACGTTTTTAAAAGAAAACTCTGCAAAGTAAGTAGTTTACGAACAACTAAGAAACGAACTGCTTAAAAATTATATTCTATGAAGTAAAAGCCGATTAAATATCTATTTAACAAACTGTGACGTTTTTAAAAGAAAACTCTGCAAAGTAAGTAGTTTACGAACAACTAAGAAATAACTGCTTAAAAATTATATTCTATGAAGTAAAAGCCGATTAAATATCTATTTAACAAACTGTGACGTTTTTAAAAGAAAACTCTGCAAAGTAAGTAGTTTACGAACAACTAAGAAATAACTGCTTAAAAATTATATTCTATGAAGTAAAAGCCGATTAAATATCTATTTAACAAACTGTGACGTTTTTAAAAGAAAACTCTGCAAAGTAAGTAGTTTACGAACAACTAAGAAATAACTGCTTAAAAATTATATTCTATGAAGTAAAAGCCGATTAAATATCTATTTAACAAACTGTGACGTTTTTAAAAGAAAACTCTGCAAAGTAAGTAGTTTACGAACAACTAAGAAATAACTGCTTAAAAATTATATTCTATGAAGTAAAAGCCGATTAAATATCTATTTAACAAACTGTGACGTTTTTAAAAGAAAACTCTGCAAAGTAAGTAGTTTACGAACAACTAAGAAATAACTGCTTAAAAATTATATTCTATGAAGTAAAAGCCGATTAAATATCTATTTAACAAACTGTGACGTTTTTAAAAGAAAACTCTGCAAAGTAAGTAGTTTACGAACAACTAAGAAATAACTGCTAAAGAGTTGAACTTGTTAGCAAGTTTGACTTAGCACAGTTCACTGACATAGTGTAATGTTTTTCCAACTTTTCCTATCTCTAGGTTACGTACATAAACTATCCACCAAATAGTTAGAGAATAAAACTAGGAAATCATCTGTTTGTTCGATTTGTATTGAAACAAACACACATACTAGTGAAGATTTTTCCAAGTCCTAGAAAGAGAACTCCAAATAACTCTCCAGACAGATGCGAGAAATAGAACCAGTCCACTATGGTTCTATTTCAAGCTGTGGCGGCTTGTTGGTCTAGTGGTCAAGAGGGTGGCTTTGTGAGTGGGAGATCCCCAGTTCGAATCCCGCCTATGACTCTTCTTTTGTTAGAAAAAATTGTTTATAGTAAAGTATGAGATTCCGCCTCCGTCCACGTCACCTAATTGGTAGATGGACGATAAGCCACGCCTGGAAAAGTAGGCTATCACTTTACTATTCAGGTTTTTTGTTGTTGTAGGATTAAGATCATTGTTATCAAGACTGAACCAAACCTCAACTCTGACGGAGTTGGCATTGTTAGGCTTGTTAACACACAAAGAGCTAGAAGGACTGGCTACTGGCTAGACAATTTTTCTCCTCTTTATGGAGACTTGTTCCAAATAATCTTTTCTGGAGTTAGCTATTAAAATCTGGTGAGATAGATTCTGACTTTTATCATTAGATTATTGTTTATAATTTGATATCTACTTATGGTGTATCGTGTCACACTCTTCCGAGTAAAAAGTAAAGTAATTGCCTATTTTTTCAGGCGGGCTTTACGTCTAACTACCAATTAAGTGTCGTGGACGGAGGCGACTAGTAAACATACTTTACTGTCAATTTCTTTTATTAAGCATTAAATAAAATCCAAGACCTAGACAGGGGAATCGAACCCAGTACCACAATATATATTATCTTCACAGGTCTCGCCTCTAACCGCTCGGCTACCGTGGCGCCTCACTCTCACACCGAGTAGACTGGAATAAAAAATAACTTTAGACTTTAAAAGCTGATTAAATTGAAAGCAAAATGAAGTTTATTTTGTATCATTTAAGGCGGGTTGTACCTAAATAGTCAGTGAGAGGAGGAGACACACAACCTTTAATGTTAACTATGAAAAATCAATTATAATGTTAAGAAAATAAGCCCTGTAAATGACCTAGCCCTCATGTCGAAATCTTGGCAAAAAATAAAATAATTATGAATAAAATTGGCAAGAATCTTTCTTTCCTTTATATTAAATTAACAGAATTCAATACGTTTCAAAATTCTGTTGATTACAAAAATAGGTAACGTAAGAATGTTCAAATTAGAAAAAATGAAGAGCTTCGGCAGAGTTACGGGGAACCAGATCTGGTATCTTTGGTGAGAAAGAACCAGTTAAGGTGGTTTGGACATGTCGAAAGAATGCCACAAAATAGGATTCCAAGGAAACTTATGGAAGGAAAGCCAGGAGGAAGCCGTAGCAGAGGGAGGCCTCGTATGAGATGGTTAGATGGTGTGGTGGAAGTTTTAAGAGGGATGGGTGTTAGAAGATGGCGGAGGTACGCTTGCGACGAAGCCGAATGGCAAAAAAATAATGGAGGAGGCCCAGGTTCTTGTAGGGCCCATAGCGCCATAGGGTAGATAGGTAAGAATGTTCGATAATTTAAAAAAAGAAAAAGTCACGGGCGTTTTCACAACAGATTTGGTTCTTCGTAAGAGAAAGATAGTAACTTAGTTAAGCACTTGTAGAGTACTATGAATAATGGGGACCGCTACTAGAAAAAAAGGTAAAGGTAGAAGAGAACCTGCGATAATGATACAGAGTGAACAACTGGCCACGGTGTTGCCTTTGTTCTTCCTAAATGGAGGAGGACGAGGAAGGAGAATAGTATGAAGCCACTTTGTCAAAACGTCACTCAAGGGACTGCCGACAGAAGACATATCTTACACATCTGACTGCCAACTACAGAAGGTAACAGACAGTTGTAATAACTGAGTAGATATGTAACAAGTTCCTCATAACTATTCCATATTTAGTTGCAATTCAAGGTTACTGCACACAATACTGCAGCTGACTGTTTACTAATGCATTTTTGCAACCTTCTTCCTGCATCTACTATCATCGCATGTTTATACAAATCATTTAATTATTAATTATTTATAAAGGAATAAAACTTTTATCATTTTAATAGTTACTTTACCAATAAATTTCTCATTAATTATTTTAATTTTATATTTTGATGTTACTTTTCTCGTTGTTCAACTGTTTTCTTTTTCTTACATCCCATTATGGGATAATGAGGGGAAAAGGCTTCCACCAAAAAAGGGGTAAAATCTAAGGAAGTAGCAATCAGAGTCTTCAGAGATGTGATAAACTTTCTCGAGAAGTAGTTATCAATTATCTGCCCAAAATGAAAGCAGAATCTGTGAAGAGAAACTCCAAATCAAATGATAGTAATGACGTTTAATTAATGCTATAGAGAGAACGAAGTCTGTTCAAGTTGACGGTGTAGTTAGAGAAATGAGAAATGTAAAACTCTAGAAAATTGAACTGTACGTAAATACTGTACAAATTGCTGGGAATGTTAGCGAATACCCATGGGGTCAAAATATGCTTTCAATAGGTGCCCCCATGGGACAACTGCTCCAGTGAACTGTTTGAAGGAATTAATAATTGTCTTATTATTAATATAAACATATTTACACGGTACCTTATTTCGCAATAGGCATACAAACTGCAACAACGTAATTATTATTAAACAATCAAAATAAAAAAAAAAAAAAAAAACCTAATTAACCCTAGAAGCCCTAGTAATTAGATCATTAAGTGAGGAGAGGGTACTTTGGCAGGGTACTTTGCTAGGAATTTAATTAAGCACCTTACCGACCAAGTATCTTTCCCATAGAGACCACTACCCAGGCGGGGTAGTTCTGAAAATCAAGTTACTCTCTCTTTGACATACCAACTTGCGAGGAACTTTAATAACCGTACTTTATATTTCGGGGACCAGGAATTTTAATTAATTACCTAACACAGGGGAAAATACTTATTAAAACTGTCCGGCAGGTTGATCGTCCAAAAAACTGCACGAAAAAGCGAAACCTCGAATAATTTAATACTAGTACTTAGATTTTATTTCAAATTGTTACCAATGGCTACAGGAAGCTGGGCCAAGTAAGTGGCATTAAAATAAAAATAAATAAAGGATTGATTAAAATTAAACACAACCATATTACATGACGTCAACCTCTGATCTGAATTACATTTGGAATGATCAGGTGGCCTACGCCAGTGGAGTACCTCTTCAGCGCTGACTCTTTGACTAGAGCCAGGTGAGAAGCTCCTAGGCAGAAGGATTATTTCACTTCTCTGAAGGGCCGAACTCTCAGCCAATTTAAAACCATGTAGCTAGACTATGTTGAGTAAATTCACTTGGTTATTTACCATGTAATACTTGAATTCAAAGATAAAATTGCTTAAAAAAGCAAGTAAAACAAATATTGAAGCTTAAAAAAAAATATTTGCTTCAATAGATCAATTGATTGAGAATAGAGCAATGCTGCAGATAGACTGGAAAGCTTCTTTGTGCCTGCAGAATAGAAGGTGGACAGATATATATATATGTGTGGAGGTGAAGCTGGGCAAAAAGACTAAAACTGAATAAAAGAAGATTCAAACGAAGAATACAAGTTGCCATTGGAATACTCAATGAGTGTAGTAACGCTTTCCTTACAGTCACATTTCTACCAGACTTCGTGAAAAACCGTCCCGGAAAAATGAGAAATACGAAAAGGAAAACTGATGAGGTCACATTTAGAATAAATAATAAAACTAGGATAAGTTATTAAAAATTTCTTTAGAATAAGAAACAAAATAATAATAAAATATTAGTCGAAACAAAAAACTATTTTTACATTCTCTAACTGTTCGTAAGAGTGTGGTTTTAGAAAATGGACTGTGTCGACCGGGACTCGAAAAGGAAAAATCTCTGAAAGTTTTCATTCGAGATTTCGTTCGGGTTAAAAAAAAAACGTTTCAATCAAAGTCGACCAATCACAAGTACAATTTGAAAAGTTTCTCGAAAAAGGATCCTACGATATTCTTTAAATTACGAGTACTAAAATTGTAACTGTAGAACTATCCTTTTATTTGAAACGGATAGATTCGATTAAGGTACAACCAGGAGCTAGTTAGGCTTCCTCATGTGTACATTATTCAGAAGGGTTTAATGAGCTCCTTAAAACCCAGTTTTGAAGGAAATCCGTCGAAAGGAAGTAACTGTTTCCTCAATGGATTGTTTACCTTTTTGAGAGTCTCGAAACTGCTTAGTATAGTCAGTTTTATTTGCTTTACTGGAGGCCATAATAAAATTCTCTTAGCCAATGGCGGTTTTAAAATAAGAAAAAATAATTCATATTTCTATACTTTTCTATTTCCGCTTCCGATACAATTATAAAGCAGACAAATATGGAGAACAATCTCGATTTTTGGTATATTTTGTACGAATTTTTCTAATTTCTTATTATTCTGATAATTCATCAAACACCTAGGGGAGAAAAATTGTTAAAATAAAATTTAATATTTAATTTAATGAAAAATATTTAACAATAAAAATAGCCAATGACAATGGAGAACTGAAGACTACAATCTAGGCGGTTTGTGAAGCCAATAGAAAGTCACGCTGGTATTAGGTAGCCACGCCCACATTAAGCTGGGCACGCCTTTACTAATGATGCCCATATAACACGCCCAGGTACTTCAGTTGGACAACCTATGGTTTATTATATTTATTTACTATATTTAATTTAATCTTTAAGAATTTGTATTTACTGTTATAGTTTACGGTAGGAAATATTGTGAAAAAGTCGAGCATATAAAATTAGATGATTAAACAAAAAATGTGCACAGATTTTGCGGTGCTCAAAGAAATTTGAATCTTGAGATTTTTGGAAAACGGTTTGATTTAATCTAAACATATAAATTAAATATAGATGGATCTATATTTTTGTACTATATAAATCACTTTTCTAGAAATCGTTTTTTAGGGCAGTTTTATCGGGAATGGGTGTTGACTTGACTCTAAAGTGTAATTTTAGTAATATTTACAATTTTACCATCCAAGTCAATGTGTAAATGTGATTATCGAGGACCCTGTGATGATTAGGACGATAAAGGAACCTCACTAAGCACATACAGGAATCTTCAAATAATCCTTGTAAAGTATGTCACAGAAGCGGCTAAAATAACCAGGTGATTTCAGTACACCTGGGAAATTAACTCTTTAACGGAGCAGTAATAATGGGGAAAAAAGCCCTATATACTTTCCTCACACTACTATCCCAATAAAAATAAACAAAAAAATATGGCGAGTAAGAGTGCGTAAACCGGGTGGTAAAAAAAAAGGCCGGGAAATTGGGAGCGGAACAGCTGATCGATAAGGAAGTGCACACACACTGAGAGACGGGGGCGGTGAAGTTGAAGAGTGTTTGACAGAGAAGTATGGTGCTGTTGCAGAGCGGTGAGTAGCAGCAGGTAGACAGACTGGCTGTTCTCGAAGAGAGTGCAATGTCGTGGATACGGGTGCCGCTACCGCCAGACATGCACACTTCATCTTATATTTATAACAGCCCCGGTGAAGAGAGAAAGAAAACTGTTTGAAAGCTTCGGCCATTTTTCACTATTCATCCTCTCCACTTTGAAGTCCCACTGCTGCATATATAATAACCATAATTTAATACACTTCCTTCTCTATTTTAATAACATTTTCTACAAGTAGGCGGCTAAACTGCTGCACTCTATCGCTTTAATTTACAATTAGCACAACTACTGGAATCACTTATTTATCTATTTATTCCTTATTTTTTTTAATTTAAGGCACGTAAACATCTAAGATCATTGGCGCCCAGAGCTTTTTTAGTGCACTGTCGGCCTCCGGACAGCGTTCTCTCGTTATAGACACTGTCCATCACCGTATATTGAGCTCCTAGGAAGAAGAGAAAATCTAAGAGCCACCATCTGGATTTGAACCCGAGATCTCCGCATCTGAATCCAGTATACTTTTAATAAATTCACTAATTACAATCAAAACAAATGCTCAAGCATTCTTTCAGATAAATTCATGGCCACCTTGAGAATTCCAAAAACTCAAATTAATCAATTCGCTTTCTCCATACAAGTACGTTAATAAAGATCCAAATATTGAGTTGTAGGGAAAGAAACTGAACACATTCTGGAAACGACTCCAAAATCATTGACTTATATATATATAAATGATACACCCACACAGCTCCTAGGTCAAAAGGTCAAAAATTGATCACAGTCAGAATCTGACTATTGAAGTTTAAAAAACGAAAACTAATAAAATTGTTTCTCTATAAAATAATTAAATTGAAAATAATTTCAAACGAAACCAAAATTATTTATACGCATCAAATACCAATAATTTTGCCATTTTAATAGGATGAACAAATAAATGCCAATTTCAGTCATGATATTTATTGTGCCGAGCTTTCGACCTAGGGACTACGAGGGGACATATTCAGGGTTCATTATCTAAATGATATTTTTACATGGTTATTGTTAATTTGGTGTTGTCGGCTTATAAACTGTTTATGTTCCTAAGCAGACAAGGAAGACCAAGCAGGCCGAAATCTCGGCACAGTAAATAAATATCATGACTGAAATTGGCAATAATTTTTTTCATCCTATTGAAATAATGAATCAGTCACCAAAAATAATGAACAGTAATTTATCATTTTACTTTACTAAATAGAAGAAGGAGAAATAACAATTCCAATAAATGATGGTCAAACTAACATCATTGATTTTCGGTTTTTTTTTTTTTTTGCCCATTTATTTGTGCTAAAATCAGAGTGTTTGTGCTATTTGTGAGAATGAATAATTAGGACACAAAACTTTGTGGAGAAGTTAGCCAGTGGTAACCAACCAAAACACCTGGAACTAATAGTAATACTCTCTTCAAAAGAAAGGAGATAACGAGGCCACTGTCTTTTCGAAGAAAGACTGAACTAGAGGATTAGCATTTGAATGCAAGTTGAAATGAAGTTTCTTGAATCAGGCTCTTAATAGATTTAAACAAAAGGGAAATATACAGTATCTTACTAGCTTTCGAATGGACATGCGGGCTCGAACTAAAGGCAAGCCGACCGTATTAGTGATCGAAGTACTTTACGTTAAAGAGATTTTATTCTGTGGAGGAGATTGGTGCTTTTGGTTAAATCTCATACCTCAATTGCTTAAGCTCAGATGGGATTTAAAAGCAGAAGTATTACCTTCTGTTGCCAAAGGAGTATCTAGATTTATCGTTTAAGAGCATTTAGGAGAAGAAATCGCGTGGATATAAGAGAATGAAGCTTTAAAAAGTAATCGATATTCTAGAATTATTACATTGAAAAGATGTTTCCTGCATAAAAAGATGTAGAAGAAGTTCAAAAAATATATTATGGTTCAATATTCCGCAGCTATAAAAACAGAACAGCTGATAGTTTGTGACGTATAAACTAGCAATAATTCGGTTAGAAATATTGTAGGATGCTGTTAAGTATCCAATTCTCCGCATACGGTACTGCAGTAACACTCGTAGCAATGCTTCTCCAGTATCATATTCTTCATTCAGTCTCGATGACCGTTTCAAATATTTTTATTAGAAAAAAAAGAAGTACAAAATGTCTTTTATTTACATTTATCTTTAGTTCTTTTTTTACGAGATAAAAACGTAATAAATTCAATGTGGGAAATGTTGAGTAAGGAAGGCAATATAAAAGTAGAGGTAAAAATTTATAGAGTTACTATGAACAGTGTTGTTGCAAGCGTAGAAGTGGGGAGTAAAGAAAATAGACAAGACTAAGCTGGTGAGGATATACAGAGTTGTGATAAAGGATCCGAGAGAGGAATACTGGGCTAATAAAGTGCCCAGAAACTACATGCAGCGAGAAATGTTACCACTATTTCTTTAAAAAACTTATTCAAACTAAGGAACTTAGGGATAAATGTAAATAAAAGTAAAAAAAAAAAAGAGGAAACACAGGACTTGAAATATGTTAATAGTATGGAGAAGAGTCTGGGAGACAGGATGGCCGATGTACTGGAGTTACGAACCTATTACCAGACTATGAGAGAGTGGAAATGGAATTTTGGCAATGCCATTGCATTTGGCTGGTTTAGTGAATCGAAAGGGCCTTAAATTATGCTTGGAAGGGTTTATAGAAAGGTATTTCTTGAGGATATACCAAAGGTATCCTTCATCATAAGCTACTTTAGACGTGGCAGATGTATCTGAACTCATTCTGAGAGACCCTAAGGGCGTTAAGTGAACACTCAAGCTCAAGAAAACGTCCTTAATGTAAGGATAAACACTTGACCAAATCAAAAAAATTGTGACAAAAATTAGATCCTCAATAAATTACAATTAACTAATCAAAAAGAAATGTCCTTACTAAAGTTAAAACTTTTGTTGAATTTCAATAAATATTAGAGCCGTTCATTGCACAACTAGATTAACTGCATAAAACAAAAAAGTGGAGAGATGCGATGAAATAATGTACATTGTTTTCTTAAAATTTAAATTCAAATAAATTTAACCGTTATCATTCAGCGCCCTGCTACTGAAGTTGAGTTGAATTGTTGCGAAGATTTACATTACAGCGCGGAGTTAATCAAAATGGCTTCTCTGAAATAAATTATTTATCATTCAATGGCGACAAAAAATTGTTGTCGTTTTATGGTAGAAATCTTTATTATTTGGAAAATTTATTATAAATATAAAAAGGCTATGACTGAACCAAGTGCTTTGACATTTAAATTTAAGATATTTTCAAAAAGTGAAGATTAATCGATTAGTGCAGTGAACGGCTCATATGATAAATAAGTGATTCTCAATCTTTTTGTTTTTGTCGCGGCGGCACACTTTTAACAATTTCAAAATTTGGCGGTACACTAACAGTAAGATAAGTTTAAAAGTATTTTACTTATCCATAATACACTGTGTAAACTAGTTTGTTTATTTTCAATTTAAATAAAATAATATGTACTTCAAAAACAACAGTATATGTTTATACTGTAATTATAAAAAAAAATTAAAAAAAAGCGTTATAATTTTATTGTATGCATTTCTAAAATTTGGCGGCACACTTCAAAACTTTCGCGGCACATTTGCTTGCCGCGACACAGTGGCTGAGAATCACTGTGATAAATACTACACAAATGGGAACATTTTTAGACAATTTATCTTTTAAATGATGGCAAAAAACAGATGGTGTGGAATTATTTTGACCCAAATGGTCAAATGGAGGATTAGTGGATTTAAAGAGGTGTTGAAAAGGGAAAGGGCCTGGGATAGATAACACAGAACAGTGGGAGTATCTTCATTTACCCTAATACTGTGGATGAACCACACTAGTCCTGCTATTCGGCTGTAGCTGAATGTACTCTAGTTAGAGCTCTCGCCAGGAGAGAAGTGTGGTAGGGTTAGGGCCAAATATACTGGAACAAATATACCCAACAACTCCAACTGGCCTCACCACTGTCCTGACCGAATAGTGTCGGTTAGGACATGGCAGGAGAACGCAGAAGAGCTTCTAGTACTAGTAGCCTACTGGGGTAATAGTGCTAGGTACCATAGTTAAGCCCGAACTAGGGTTTCAAACTGAATATTCAACGGCGCTAACCACTCAACTATCTCACCAACAAACTAACTGCCTATCTACTCGTACCTTCGCTCTTCATCAAACAAATTATTTCCCCTAATTCTATAACATTGTTTCATTTATAGTTCTGTCTCTGCTTTATACAGCAATCGTTATCTCCCATTGTCAATTTACAAATTTATGTCCTTTAGTCCCCACCATTTAGCTTCTGGATATTAGTTTGCTGGATTACTATTTACCAAGGCTCGCTGCCCAAAGAGGTTTATTATTTCGAATAATAATATTATTAGGTTAAATCCTATAGGAAACTCTTGTTTTTTGCAATGACCATGGGTTTTTTCCATCTGTTACTTTGCGTGTTATTTCCTATTGTCCTTCAGTGCATAACAATATTACAATGCAGCAATTGAAGAGCACAACCAGAAAGGTTGTAAGAGACTTTTCAGATAGCACAGGGGCTGGTAGCAAAAACAAATAGTCTAGAGACGCCATTTGCCTTAAGTAGCAGAGAGGCCGCGAAGTTACTACCTCTTCAGTTCCAAAAAGCTCCAAAGTTGATCAAAAGATGTCTCACAAAACCTCGTTCAGGTCTAAGCAATGGATCTGAATGGGCGAAATCGGCTCTAAACCGAGTTTAGCCGAGAGTTTGGGATTCGGTCCATTGCTGTCTCAAGTTTTTTTCTCTCAATGCCTCCTTTAGACACCAATACTTCTTGGAGGTAAACCTTTTCTACAATCAGGTAACTTCTTCCTACTTTAATCGGCCCTCATGTCAGGCCTCAATTTAAATATCTGACATTGGAGATTATAAAATATAATCCACAAAAATTATTTCCTTCAAACAAACCATTCTCAACATGTCCCAAAGTAGACGAAAATAACCAGGGCGCCCCCCACACAAGGCTCTAAACAAGTCACTTGTTATCTCTAGATGGAATCACCATAATCACGGAAACAAAGAGAGAAACTATGGAATGATAACTACTTCCGGCCTAAAGCTAGCCCGGTGAAATGGCTGTTGCGAAATCCATTTACAACAATCCATTCCCCTTAATCTTAAGCGGGCAATTTTAGACACAAACATCTTTCTCATCTGTTTTCTCTCTCAAACATTCCATTCCACAATTAAATCTTCAAAGCAGTTTGTATTTAAGAGGTTTATGCAAGTGAATGTAACACAGGAGTGGTGAAGTGGCAAGTTGGCGAGTCAAGGTTATCAACAAAGATATTTCTTAATATTTAACCCAATATATATATATATATATGTGGTGTATATATATACTACACTCTCGTTGCCATTTATATCTGACATTTTATTTATAATTATATTAGTGAATGTATATAAAAAAGAGATTGCTCAGCATTCAAAAGTAACTACGTTCAATTATAAACAATCAAGTTAGACTGCAAAATCCAACAATAAGTAGAATGGCGCATCAACGTCCTACTTTTCTTTATGAGAAATTCTTTAAGTACAGGTGACATAAGAGAAAAAAAGGGCATGTGGAGAATCTAGCCCAAGAATTCATCGCCGCTCCACATTCCAGATGGATCACTTAAAGAAAGAGTATTTGAGGACAGTACCGTCCAGATCAGGGTCATCTACTTTTTAACGATGGAAAAGGGTCCACATGCTTGTTAACTCAAAGAAAAGAAAAAAAAAAGTTGGTTATGGTCCCCACATTGAGGACTAGAGAGCCCATTGTCTTCTTCAAGAAGAAGGGTCTCAAGAATTGATTCTGTTGGAATCATATTCGGTTACCGAGACATTGAAGGGTTTTAAGAAGAAGTGGAAAATGACTTACTCTACAACGCTTAAGGTCAACCTAAATTTGCACTTTTTCTCGTATAAAAAGTAAAAATTAACTATTGAATACATAAAATTTGCGATACAGAGCTTCAACCGCATATATCCGTCTCCTAAAAACCGAAAAAGAATATATTTTCCCAATATATATGTGTGTATGAGAAAACTAGCCCAAGAAGGATGCTCAAATTTTTAATTTAGTCTGCGTACACCCTTGGAATCTGACCATAACCCCTAAGGAGAGAGAGGCCATTAAGGAGTGTTAGATGCAAAAATCTCACGTTGGCTACAAAATTTAGTTCACAACCGTGTTGGCCTTCATAATTTTTATTATCATTAAATTACATGAAAAGAGAGTCAGCGAAAAAGACAAATTTTACATTTTTAGTAAAACATTGAATTTAAAAATGCCATTTACAATATAATAACGGATTCTGAGGATTATATTACAAATGTCTGAATAGTCACGCTTACTGTGAATATTTATTCCAGTACATGTTTGTCCCAAAACCAGACAAAACTAACTACTCGTACATTATATATAACAGTAATGTGGTTTAACTGAAACCTATTTTAGTTTATCAGACAGAGATAGTGCACTAGTGTGAAAAGTTCATTGACCCATACAGCATGATGGGAGGGGGGCCACAGGAAAGGTGTGGTGTAGTGCACTTATTGTCTCTGACAGAACTACATACGGCACTGCGCATTCGAACTTTGGTACTGTTAGCTAACTGTTCTGCCCAACTTCATATAACATTATAAGATCCAAATACTCGTATATTAAACAATATAATACAAGTTTAATCCAGTAATATGTTCTGAAAACTAAGCTTTACACCTTATATATTGTGAAATTAATGCTCCAGGACATCCGAGGAGAGTCCTTCACATTTGAGGACTACCTAGAGAGCCTGGTAACCTTGTTCTGGAAGAGCGTTTTCAGAATATCTGGGAAGAGTAGGTGGATTGGCTTGGGTGGCACTATGTAATTGATCCTTAATTGCCGACTTTCCGTTTTATCTGGCTTCCTGGCGACCAGGTACCAGATACCAGACAAGGTCATACTTGTCTTACGAAGGCGCCACGGTAGCCGAGCGGTTAAGAGGCGAGACCTGCAAAGCTAATATGCTAATTGTAGTATTGAGTTCGATTTCCGGTCTTAAGCCTTGGATTTTATTTAAAGGTTAATAAAAGGAATTTACAGTTAAGTATGTTTGTTAGTCGCCTCTGTCCAAGACACATAATTTGGTAGTTGGACGTTAAGCCCCGCCTGAAAAATTAGGCAAATACTTTACTTAACTTAAGACTTTCATTGCTCCTATTAGGGCATCTTCTTTAGAAAGTATGGGTACCTTTATCTTTTTATAAAATACAATAACAGATTACACAATTTGTAAGTAAGGTACTTTCGTCACTTTGGACTCACTTAGGCAGGCAAATGACTTGGAATCCCCATTCCAAACTAAAACGAATCTCCTTTAACCAACGATTCAAACTTCTAAACAGATTCCAAAATGATGCAAGCAAAGGAAAACTGCACCTATCATTGCCCTGCACCAATATGGAACTACAAAATAGACACTACGAAACGAACTAATCTGAACACAATATAAGATTCTGCTCTGCAACGGCGAAGCTATTTATTATGTCTTAAACCAGAATATACCTGCTGACCTTAACATTTCTTTCTCTCGCTGATAATGCTCCCAGAACAACATTCCTCTCGATAACGATGGTAATCTTTGGATAATGATATCATTAACGCTCTAGCCTCGGCATTTTTGTATGCTTATATCACTTTTAATTATTACATGCACAGCATATAGTTATGGAATCCTAAATGGGAGGGAACAGAATTTGAGCTAGCCCTCTCAGGAGCTTTATCCGTAGTGGCATGATAGTGAAGCGCCATTATCTGAAACCCAACTTTTTATTTCGAACTCAGGTGAATATTTCCACGCAAAAACTCAATTTGGAAAATTAGAACACTACCGCCATAATTCTCTTCGATTAGAATGAGAAAGAGAAAAATAGTAACGCTCTTTCGGTAAATATTTTACTGACCAAAAAGTACGTTCTCCACAAAACTCAAGCTTCATTTGTAAGCAAAAAAGGAATTTTCTGAGTTCTTCACCAATAAAACCAATAATTTATACGAAGAAAACATGAGGGAAAAGTAGAAGTTGGCGAAGTAAGAAATCCTGGCTACCCTTGCGAGGAAGAATATTGACCACAGCGGGCGGCCGTAACAGAGGTTCACTTGGTAGGTACGACCTACAATCTTCCTTCACCCATATCTGCTGTCTATCTGTAGAATGTTAATAAAGTACATCCACTAGCAGTTTTATAACAGGCAAAAACCTGCTAAATAATCAGATCAGAAGTACATATGGACACTAGGCAAAATATCACATCAATAAATAGCCAGAGATCCAACTGTGTAAAAAAAAAATCGTTACTAATGGCTCTAAGTCATGATCCTCACTTCGACCTCAGGCTGCTGGGACAGGAAATGGTTCTATCACCTGAACGGTATACGACGTCGAAAGAATTTAGAGCTATGTACCTTTTTAAGGAAGATAATTCGCGATCAAGGACGGCTTTCGAGCTTACATTAAACAATCGCACCACCCCAAACTAAAAATTGTAATTGGGAATTTAATACCATTATGACATTATTATACACAATAATATCCTTAACATGTACAACTGACATTTAAAAGGCATTAAAAAAAATTGCCTAAAATATTAAAATGAAATAAATTATCAATAAAATTCAATATATGCTCCCGCAAAAAAAACTTAGGTAAATTTAATTTTTCCCACTGCAAACTCTATTAAGTTGAACATAAGAGAATACAAATAAACTCTAAAAGAGCATCTTAATAAAAATGAAGCTCTCAAAAAAACCAGATCTATCCAATTCAACCAATTAAAATTCAAATTAAATTAAAACTAACAACCATTTACATGATTCACCTAACAAACTACTTTTACCCGAAATTATCAAACTTTCTCTATAATAAATAAACATAAAAGAAATCAAAAAACACAACTAATTAAATATTAAAAGTCAATCAATCAAATAAAAAGGTTATAATAGAACAAGCCATAAAAGAGGTTATACAACATCCATTAAATGATTATACATCAACATATTTTGAAAATGTTGTCTAGTAAAAAGCCCACTACAAGTTTCGAATTACCATTAATACCTGATGAAATTTTAATATATTATGTAGATTCAACTACAATATTTAGAAACATGTTTATTCAAAAAGGGTATGACATTTATTTGTGGTAGAGATCTTAGCCTTTATAATAAATTAAAATGTAGCAAAAATTAATGAATTATGATTCATTTATTTCTTCTAGCGGACTTCCTTTGCAGGTTTCGAGATCAGGCGATATAGTCGGAGGCGGTTGAGGAAAAAAAGTGTTAATGAATAATCCAAGGCATTGATAAATATCTAAATTGGAGTAATCCATTACACTTTTAATAAGAAATTCTAAGTTACACGAAGAATAACAAATATCTGAAGACTTCCCCAAGTGGGTGTAACTAGATAAGAAACGATTTTGACAAGAAGCTAGGGGAAAGAGGACCAAGGCTGGTGGAAAATTGACTAAGCAGCCACAAAAACTATGACATATCAGTTAAGGGGTAATTGATTATTCTGGGCTACTCCTGCAAGAAGTGGTAAGTACTTCAACCTTGGAAGTGGAGAAAAGGGTTATAGTTAATTAACGAGTAATCCTATCCAGCGACACTATCCTCTAGATTGGCCAGGGAATACGGGTCGCCGAGGGCTGTCAACTCGAAGTTCAGAATGGCTGGGTGTTGGAGAGTAATTTTAGTTTAATAAAAAAAGAAAAAAAAAATCATGACTGCAACTGCGCGGACAGACAATCAGTGCAGTTGATGTTGTTGGAAATGGTAGAAAATTTCACAACACAACTAGAGTGCACTGGATACAGCAACAATGTATATAATGTAAACAGATTTCCCTAGGGTGCTCTTCAACAGCTAATTACAGGACGGTTAGCTCTCTCTCTGAGGCCGCTAATTAAAGTGGCTAGCTTTGTGGGTGTGGGTGGCAGCTAGAGAATAAGTTGGAGGGCTGAATGCCAACTATTTCTAACCCACATCATTCACCGCCATCTACCTATTGTGTACCAATACAATAAAGTTGTCCAGCGGCAGGTAACACTCAGACCTAACTAGGTAGGTAGTCAACAACCCCCTATATCCGCGACACAAACTACAAATTTGAGGGTTAAGCCCGCTTCGACGAAGTAGGAATTACCGTACGTTTACTTTAAATCTTACGAGTAAACTTAGAATAAAATGGACCATGAACCAGGTGGTTTGAAAAAAAAGGGTTTTCACGATATTCACGAAAACGACTTCAGCGACGTTTTGTTTCAACTCCGCTTCCAGGTCTGTAATTTTTACGTTAGATGTTTTCCTAAGAAAACTGACATTTTGGGAAGTCCTTAGGGAAGTGCTACGTCGAACCTTCCGTTCGACGGAATGACGTAAGTATTTACGAAATTTCTCAATCAGAAGTGTGATTTTATTAACTAAACGATTCTTTGAGTATCTGACAAAAATTGCCACAAGATTTTCTATATGATTCAAATAAACATCACATACACGTAAATGTGTTCTTTTTTTAAATAATAATAATAATAAAAGGGGAGGGATTAGCTATGCGGTTAGCGTATTGGATTCCCACGCGGAGGTCCCGGGTTCGAATCCAGCTGCTGACCCTTAGATTTTCTCTTTCTAGGAGCTTCTTACAGCTCGCTGTCCGGTGATGGACAGTGTGTAACGAGAGAACACTGTCCGGAGGCCGGCAGTGCACTGAAAAAATCTCCGGGCGCCAATAACCTTAGATCTTGACGCACCTAAAATAACAATAAAAATAATAGTAATAAATAAATCTGCATCATCTTGCTAGGAACACTGTTTGTGGGGCAATTGTGGAAAAGAGGTGTCCCACTAAAGTACCATATCAGTAGAATGTACAAGTTTACTACTATTTTAGTGAGAATTAAATATGGTCTACAAGTAACAAAATAAAGAGAACAAGATAGCACAGGTCTGCAGAAAGAATAGAAAAAGAACTGGCGACGTTATTCAAACTGCAACACACTTGTGTGACTCACCATTCTTCATAAGAAAGAAGATACCTTATCTGTGTGTTGGCCTGAGAACAAGAAGAACTAGGTGAAAGGTGAATAAAGGAACAAAAGATAGTTTTTGAATAGTTTCCAATAGAATAGCTTCAACTGTGTGAAGAAGTAAATTAGGATTATGTATATGTACACTAGTGTTATGAAATGAATGCAAAAATTAATGCTAGAAATAGTTTACCATTACGTCATTTGGTTCAAAGAATATGTACGAAAACTTATAGTTAATGTTTGGGAAAGGTGGCGAGGAACAAAGGAGAAGGTATGTGAACAACATCGAATTTCCTAAACTCATTAAAATCTTTAGCCATCTTGGCGGTGGATAATCGCAGAATGAGCTAAATAAAATTGGGACACTTGTTAAGATTCAAAGTTAAAGGCAAAATGAAACCATTAGTTGCAATGCAAAAAAAACAAAACGGAGCAATAACTGTAACAAAATGCAGTGAAAGCATCGGAGAGGACTTGCTACAGTAAGAATTACATGCTTTTCTACTTTACGGACAAGTGATGGCCATGTACCTGCCGTCTGCCGATGAAGAGAAAAACAGAGAACGAACTTAGGCCACTTTCCAACCAAAGCGAGTAAATAAAACTGCTTGTCAACCAGCGAGGAAATAATGCTATCACATCCGGAGAGAGTGCTTTAAAGCTAATGTACTGAATACAAAGGAAACAGTGCATCAATTACACGGTATACATGACACATCATCATATCTTTGCAATTATAATTGCATTTCTATGTTAAACATGCTATGTGATTCATTTACTTTTGTTCTGATGTTTCTAAAACGACAAAACAAAAACAAAAATACTTAGATAAATACTTAGGTAAATAGAGGTGAAAAACCTGAGGAACTGTGTGGCAAAATCAGAGAACCTGTCTACTACTATCTAGGTTGGCCATGATAAATTAGGAGCCTCACATCTCCTCAATATTAACTCGCAAAGAGCAACCCTTCAAGGTGACTCCGCTCCATCCAGAGGGCATCAATAACGGTAAAATAATGATGTTAATAATAACAAACTTCGCTGAGAAGATTCACTACCTCTTTCTATTCTTAGGAGAAAGATCTGGATGTCGGTCAATGTTTCGATCTTCAAGTTTTATTGGAACGCGAGTTTCGAATAAAATATGAGGCGAATGAGGCAATCTTTAATCTTCTTATGATAACTTCATTTATAGACTGCCTTTTAAATATGAGCTTCGGATTATATCAGCCATTTTTTTCAGTCTAAATCCTTAATTTATGAAGAAGTTTCGGACCATCCTCCCGAGGCCTTCCAAGGAAAGAATCGGGTAGTCCGAAACGTCTTTATAAATTAAAGAATTTAAAAAATAGCTTTGATATAGAGGTACACAATCCTTTTTAGACGGTACCATGCCAGATTCGGGATTAATTAGCTGAACGGAATGTGCTTTTAATGAAATGGAATTCGCTAATATAATAATAAACAAATAATCGATTCACATCGATTAACCAGAAGTCGATTTTATCAGAGTCAGTTCTGAGGAATACAAAAATTTTAAATAAATTAATAAAGAAAATGTTTAAAGAATCAATTTAAAATCAAATCGTCATTACAATTACTGTGATAAACATCGTAATGTTTTAATTATTAATAAGAGATAATATATACAATGTTAAATAGCAAGTTTCTTTTTCTTTTGCAGTTAAGTGCATCAGTGAAAGTGCATGGAAATGTTCGTTCAGCTGATTAAACAGTGTAATGTACACTTTCATCAGATGCAACAATTCAGAACGTCAACGACAAATCGCTAAAAATGGAAATAATGGTTGGTAATTATTATTGCAACTATTTAATAAAGGGAATATAATATATTTTGTTATATGAAGTAAAGATGCAATAAAATTTTAGAACTGCTGTAAAAAATGCTCGTAAAGTTGTGACGTGTTATCACCAAGGTGATTAGGTAATTTGTAAAATGCATTGTAGAAGAATGATTACCATTATCTCGTAAGTATTGAAGTATAAATATGAACTTTCAAAACCGGATAGGGCTCTAAATTACAGGATGTTTGTAGAAAAAAGAACTGAATAGACTTGTTCTGAAAAAGCAGTATGAATCTGTTCTGAATATCTGAATATGGTAGGGATGAAGGGCAATAAAGGGCTCGGCGAGGCTAGCTAACAAAGATGGAATCTACGGCACTATTCTTGGTTGAGGTTAAGGAGGTAAGTTGCAGAAGCACGAGGGCCCCTTCTCGCAAATAGTTAAGATAAAGGAGCTTGCAAAGAGACGTAAAGATCCATCTCTTTCTGAGTAGATTTGGTGTGGCTAGCCAAATTCCACACATAAGCAAAAACCACCAGAATTAGGCTACTTTAAATATAGAACTATCAAAAAATCCATAGAAAGTGTACCATATTTCGAAGAATATTTGACAAATCAAGGACATAATCTCATTTCACATTGATTAAAAAAAAAAAAATAAAATAAACCTCAATAAAGAGATAATAAATAATTAGACGTTTTAGCAGATTAACCTAATCCATCAATTGATGAAAGGCAAGAGATCAATTCAATCACAACAGCCTGCATTAGCATTAATTAATAAAAGCGATAACGGCCTTGTCATTAGAGTAGTTAAGTAAAAAAAACCTGCATTACATTTTAGCTGTATTCACTTCCTCATCAAAAAAGAAAATCTTGTATAATTATTATTATTTATTAATAATTAATACGATATCTTTATGATAAATAATATTTGTCCCTGAATTCCCTACTACCTAATATTCTAATTTATTTTTCAAAATTCGCAGGATATTATTCGACAAGGCAAACTACATTTACGTAAACTCTTTTAAGGCAAATGTCACTAACAAAGTTTATTTCTTAAAAAAAAATAATAATAATAAGGCTAGTTTCATTATTATTTAAACCGTAGAATTTAATAATGTTAATGAAAATTGCAGTCCAAAATACGATTAAATGAATCGAAAAATAAATATTGTTTTAACGCAGGAGAATAATGAATGCAAAGGCCTTTTGGATTTATACAGTGCGCTCATTTTAAGACGGCTCAAATGCATTTCATGCTTAAAAGGTTGATCTGAGCAAAAAATGGTAGAGGAAAAATTTGTACATGTACTGTGCCATCAAAGATGCCTCCTCAGGTACAGAGAACAGTTGATAACCTCTTTGAAGGCACAGTACATGCTTCGCAAGTTGAGTAAAGTGCATTATTTGATAAATTAAGGAATATGTTTGATCCTTTACATGAAAGATATTGATCACTTAAATATGTGGCAGGAGGTTTCCAACTTTTTTGGTAATTAAACGCAACTCTCCTAAAATTACCAAATAATTATTAAACCTACTTGGTTGTAACAGGTGTAAAAATTAATTTTTAGCCATTTTGTGTTTGCTTGAGAACAACTAAAGCTCTTAACATGTGAGTTTTCTTAGAAAAATTACTGGGAGAACGACTTATTTCCCGATATTAAGAAAAATACTAGCTTTACTGCCTTGGCAATATTTTCAGTAGAAAGGGGATGAAAAAATACATAAAAATGACCTATCGCGTGCTCTTCTTTCTCTTTGATAACAAGTTAAAAAATTGAAATATGATTAATAAATACCGGATTTTGAAATGGCCTAGCACCTTTAATTTTGATGATATCGAATTGCGGTTTCCGGTTTCTTTCATAACTTTTTATACTCTTTAAAACTGTGTATATGAAAATAGGGGTCAACTGCAAACCCTCACTTTTGGTCGCGCGTCAGCTGCGTATGCGAACAGGAATCTAAAATCAAGTCATATATTCTGAAATTAGAGGTGACGGGCAACAAATTTTTCCTCTATCATTTTTTGCTCAGATTAACCGTTTAAGCATGAAATGCATTTGAGCCATCTTAAAATGAATACCCTGTATTTGCCAGGATTAAAAGCAACGAGATTGTAGATAATTGGATAATCCTATTTCTTAGCTGAAGATGGCGAATAAGATGCGAACCATGAACAGACAAAACACAAACCTTTAGAATGAAATTATCGTATCCTAAGTGAGCGCGAGTCACTCACTCACTTATTATAGCTCCTGAAAGCATTTTGTTATTTCAAGTCCACAAAATATGCAGTAAATAAGTAAATATAGAAATGGAATGCAACAAATTCTCGTTAGATAAGATGTACAGTCAGTTAATAAAGAATTGGATTCTCTAACTGAAAATACGAGACTTTTGAGTTCATCTCACCGATCGCCACGCGTACAGCTAGGAATTAAGTTTAGATAGGGAACCCAAAAGATTCTCTCTTTCGGAATCAAAACGAACAGTAGCCAAGTTTAGAAAGTAACGCCCTGTGCGAAGCAAATTATTTCCAGTAGTTTCCTTCCGAATTCAAACAAAACAAGTATAACAATTGGAAAAAACAACAACAGTAAGGTTGAGAGAAGTCACTAACAAGTAACCAACCACCAGTAGGCGTATAATTGTTGTAAATTAAAAGCTGTAGCGAGCACGGTGTGAATGACGTAGACCAAAAGACACCAAAATTAGCACCACTACACAAACAAATGAGATTAGTGTGACACTCTTTAACAATAACACTAAGAAGTCCTACTTGACAACTCGTGGACATACACGTGTCTTACATACTTGAGAGTAAGAGAGAGATCTACATACGCACGAGTGCACGTTGACATTTATAGACGATTGTTTGTCGTTTCAATACAATGTAGATCCATATTGCAAAAAAGTTACTTTCAAATGATTGTTTTTTTTCATTTCCTGTTCCCAAAAAGGAAACCCAGTGAACGTATGCAATTTTTAAATTAAGTTTAAACCAAACATACAAATTTGGAGTTCCTTTGGGTAAGGAAAAAGGTTTTTTTTGCAATCTCTCTCTCTCACACAAAGATAGAGAGAGAAATAATGGCTGTATACGGGAGAGAACAAAGTATATCACCCAAAAAATCCAGCGGAACACTCCCGTATGTTTTTATTTTTAAATTTATTTGTAAAGTTACACCAGCGCTAGATGCACTATTAGTAACAATGACAATAACTGACATCACTGTACTCACTAATTGAGGGGAAAAGTTACCCCCAGTGATAACACTCCCTAAGTCGTATTCCAGGATTAGCTACTCTCTTCAGAGAAGAGAAAATCGCGAGGTAACTGGCGTTTTAATCGTCAGGGAGGATGATCTGGAAGGTGATGAGATGATAAATGGCGGACAAGAGGATTGGAATGAGAGTGTAAGTTCTGATGAAAACTTTTGTAACGAGTTCGTGTAACCTGGACCTACAAACGGAATTTCCAGGTCTGTGTGGATGGTTGGATTTGAAACGTAAAATGGAGCGTTAACGATAGTGCGGAGAATTTTAGACTGAAGTGATTGAATTCGTTGAAGATTGAAGCGTTTCGTTGAACCCGTATTAAATACCGTATTTCCCAGACGGGTTTTAGTATAGAATCAATCGTTTGTTATTAAGTGAAAGTTTTGAACGTTGGTCTAGTAGTCTTTTAAGTAGTCGATAATGTCAGTTAACTTCAGTTCGTTTAAGTCGTGAGTGCGGGTCCAAGTCAGTCTTTTGTCTAAATAAAGCCCAAGATAATGGACAACATTGGCAGGAGGAATTGGAATTGAGTCATAGAAGATCGGAGGAAGAGGGATGCAGCGGAGAGTAAAAGTAATATTTTGAGATTTTGTTTTATTTAACTTGATTTTCCATTTTTTAAACCATTCCTCAAGAGAAAAGAAATGAGTTTGAAGGTTTCTGTGTGAAGTTACTTGGTCAATGTGAGGAGAAAGTATAGCTGTGTCATCTGCGTAAGTTAGAAGGACAGTTTCTGGATGGATTGGTATATAGCATATAGGATAGGTCCTAAGATGCTTCCTTGAGGAACCCAACCCGATCGAAGGCTTACTTCACATCGAGAAAAACACCCGAGCAACACTACTCCCGTATGTACATTAATTTTCTTGGACCATAAAATTTTGACTAAAAAATTAGCTGACTTCAATATAACAGAAGTTCACTTCAAAGGAAACAGATAAATAAAATAATAAAATGAAAATAAATAAAAAAAGCCTGCATCAAATAATGCAACGAAATCATGAAATGACCTCTAGATTTTGGAAGTCACACTGACGGCACATATCGTTTCTAGAAAGGAGACAGCAGATAATATAGACAAGACATTGTGTAAGAGATGGCTAATTTATTCCTTTGAAGAGAAGGGTAAATTTATGTTCAAAGTGAAAGGAAACAAATGAAGGAACAATAAGTCTCCAGGTTGATATACATCAGCTGACAGACCTGGAGGTGGCGGAGAGGCTGTAAGAGAAGTTGCCACTAATTCAACATTCAAAGGACTTTTCATGATTGTGCTTCTTTGTGTATTACTCTCAGTGTGCGAGAGGATTTCCTTGGTGATCCAAAAAAAGGAAAAAAACCTTCCAGATTCTACAAGAAAAAGCAAATGTCGTCCAAAAAGTAACAAGAACACTGTCCCATGTGAAAGAAAAAAATCCTACAAGATACAATAATAGAATCAGATCAATAATAGCTAAAAAAAGAGCTTTACAATGTAAAGCAGCATGGATTGGCAGCTAGTTAAGCTAAGGAAAATCTTTTGGCCCTGGTTAAAGCACATTTCTAACTTAAAAGCAAAAATTAGCATAGAATGGAAATTACGGGAATTCGCTTTAAAAAGCAAATGGAAAACAGGATAGAAAACTCCATTCCAATTGTTTGGCGCCAAAAATCTGAAGTCCATTCGGACCGTTCGGAGTAATCGCGTGCGCTTCTGCCCTGAAAAGCCTAATTGGAATTTTCTACCTTAAGTGGGACATCTCAGTTCAAAATAGTATTAAAGTAGCGGCTGTATTAAATAGAAATTCGAGTGCAAATTGCTATCTAATTGTACAAATGAATCTAAATTAGGCATCTTGGTAACTAGTTCATGGTTATGATGGAAGGAGAAAGATTGAGGAATGCTGAAGAAAATGCATTAGTGCATTTTCAAAACGAAGAAAAAAACTATGCGTTTTTATAGTTTACAACTAATTATCAGCATATTTAAACCAGCAACCATTAAATAATGATTAGAAGATGTAATGAAGTTAATTTATATTTGTATGAGCTTTTTTGAAGCTTACTGCAACGGTTTACACCTGAATTAAAAGTGCTATAGATAAAAAATAAAGAAGATGTACCTAAATAGAAGGTGTGTTTTTATAATAAATTAATTTTTTAAAAATTAAACCTGTTTGTTTATAACCAGGGAGTAAAATTAGGATTCCAAAAACAAGTTAAATATTCAACAGAAGATTCTACTACTTTCTGAACGAACGAATCAACTTGGGTGAATCACTTCATATGTTCATGTTAATTATTTTATACATTGAAACAGGTTCAACAACTATGTCAACATGAATAATTTGCAAAAACCGGTTGGCAGTATAGTCTTATATTTTTATACATATAAACAAAAAATTCTTATACGAATCATCGAAATGTTGTAAGGATATTAAAAAATTTAAAAAAAAGCAATTTTAACAAAGAACCTCCTTAATAAAAATGAAAAAAAAATTCAGCGCATCAACGGTCATTGACGTACAGAGCTTTCTTAGTCCACTTCCGTTCTTAAAAGGTAACGTTCTTCCGCTGGAGAAAGTATTGGACAACGAGCTGTAGGGTTTTCCTGGAAGCAGGATTCATGTTTTAAATATTTTAGAATTTTAATGCTCCAGCATTCGATGCCTGGGCTATTATTTCATGAAAATCCTGGCTTCATAATTTACAGCTTAACTTTGCAGAGGAAATAACGATCTGGTGTGTTATGTTATGATTATGGCGTAAAATTTCACCAGAAGTGAAACCAATAACACTGATATTTTAAGTGTGCACTTCAAAGAATCTATACTGCCAAAAGTCTTAACTGACCTTAGTATGAAAGACTATCAGTAATTTGTCTAATTAAAAAGAAATGCAGGAGTAATTGAAATGGTACACAGTAATGTTGATGAAAAAGTTAACAGAGCGCAAAATTAGCCAATCAAAATGGGAAATACACTTCAATAAGTGATTTTGAGGGGAAGAATAAAACCATGATCCTGCTGGGCATGAATCGAATGAACAAGAAAAACCAAATAATGCTGCTATACTATGATTATGCGACACAAATCTAACCATAACCATACACAGGTAGCATCTATACAAAATAAATAATGCCAAAAAAATATTAAGTTATTCGCTTACTTTCTCTACAAATAGCTCACAATGTCAAGAGGAAACTGAAGCAGCAACTTACCTGTAAATAAAAAAAATAAACAAAAATTAATGTCATGTATAATAATTATTAAACATATCCTTTTTAGATAGGATTGATATTAAAATATTAACGATCATGGTAGCACAGTTACAGTAAGGCAACATACAACATAATGTGCACCAAATCAACTGTTAAATTAATTGAATTAGACAAAAAATATTAAACAGAAAAGCAATGACAATAATAGATTGGCACAATGTTTCAAAATTTACTCTTATATGTGATGTAGCGCAAAGGTAGACTGCTTTTTTTGTAATTCTATAAGTATATCCGTTATAATTTCAAACTAGAATACAAATATTTAACATGGCGGTATCAAATACATTGTGCAGTTTTAATTCGTATCAACTAGGGCGCCAATTTTCTTTCTAAATTGTCATTTTGACAGGAAATTGGCCGAAAATGGGACAAGAGCTGTGAAAACGCTATGAATCGTTCTCTCGTATGTACTCGACTAGATTTATATAACTTTTCATATATACGTATATATAATATAAAAGTGTGTTATATTTTCTGTCTACTATACTTGTACTAGTAAATTACATCATTTTGACATCAATGTTCTTTTAGTCATCCTAGAATATCCTCATTTACAGAACATTAATGAAGTTAACATTATTGATCATAAATAGTTTACGAGTGATGTCCGTTTACATGTTAAAACTATTTTTATAAACGCCTAGCCTAACGACAAACCACAGGAAGTCACTTCAGTAAAAAAGATCGCCTAAGCAGGAAGAGAGGCAATTAAATTTTGGAAAAAAAGATTTGCTACTTCTTCTTTTTTCTCATTAAAATATTTGATTTTTTGAAAGGAAGAACATAATAAAATACCAACGTTGGAATTAGTAGAAAATGGAGGATTTCCGTTATTTGATATTTTAAAAATGTTAGTGTGAATCAGGCGGAACTGTAGAGTGGGGATAAATGTACATTATAAAACTTTTAGAAGAGATGGTTAGAGTAGAAAAGAGACAGGTGATAAGCTAACAACTACCTGGGTAAATAAACAGATTACTGACAAACCAGTTCACTTTATTAGAGCACAGAAGTCATATATATATATATATATATATATATATATATATAAACAACGGTGAGGTTATGATTGATATTAAAAAATGTATGCATAATATGGCATCATCAATACACCACAAAATGACCACATACGATCCGCCATCCAAAACAAACAAACTCAGAACACACAAATGTTCATTTACAAAACCTCCAATCAACTAACCTTAATTGTTTGTTTTGTAAAAACAAACATAATCTCTTTTTTTTTTCTTTTTTTTGGTGAATAGAATCAAAAACTTTTTGTTTCAATAGGAAAGACAACAAACGAAACAGGAACTTCAGTAAAATGTGTTTGTCCATTTCCTATTTCGCAAATCCAAACATCAACGTAACAAGTAAAAAAAAAAATCTTTCCAGAAACACTACCGCAACCTTGTACATGTTAGTTAGTATTTTAGAAGTTCAAGCACCTGCTGAGGCCAACAGACTCAATGAAAAATGAATTTTATGACGAGGTAGGAACTTCTGAAGGGCTAGATACGAGGATCGTTTGAAAAGTCCGTGCAAAAATAAAAACTACTTAATTTGTTGGGGTAAACCTTTTTTATTTTTCAACATAGTCTCCTTTTAGGCTTATACACTTCGTCCAACGCTGCTCTAGTTTGTTGATCCCTTCCGAATAATAGGATTTGTCCAAGTCTGAAAAATAGCCATTCGTTTCTGCAATCACCTCCTCGTTTGAATAAAATCTTTTTCCCGCCAGCCATTTCTTCATATTGGGGAACAAATAGTAGTCCGAGGGAGCCAAGTCTGGAGAATAGGGGGGATGTGAAACGAGTTGGAACCCTATTTCCATTAATTTTGCGACCACAACTGCGGGCCAATCGTGGGCGTTTTTCTTGCAGCTCGGTTTTCAAACGGTCCAATAACGATGAATAATATGCACCTGTAATAATTTTACCCTTTTCCAGATAGTCGATGAGGATTATTCCTTGCGAATCCCAAAAGACAGTCGCCATAATCTTTCCGGCCGAAGGAACGGTCTTCGCCTTTTTTGGCGCAGATTCCCCCTTGTTAACCCATTGTTTAGATTGTTCTTTGGTCACAGGAATGTAGTGATGTATCCATGTTTCATCCACAGTGACGAAACGACGCTTAAAGTCCTGCGGATTCTTCTGGAACAGCTGCAAACCGTCCTTGCAACACTTCACACGATTTCGTTTTTGGTCAAGCGTGAGCAATCGCGGCACCCATCTTGCGGATAGCTTTGTCATGTCCAAATGTTGATGCAAAATATTATGTACCCGTTCATTCGAGATGCCCACAGCACTAGCAATCTCACGCACCTTCACTCTTCTGTCATCCATCACCATATCATGGATTTTATCAATGATTTCTGGAGTAGTAACCTCAACAGGGCGTCCAGAACGTTCAGCGTCACTTTTGCCCATATGGCCACTCCGAAAATTTTGAAACCACTTATAAACTGTTCTAATCGAAGGTGCAGAGTCACCATAATGTTTATCAAGCTTCTCTTTAGTCTCCTGAGGCGTTTTGACTTTCATAAAGTAGTGTTTAATCAACACACGAAATTCTTTTTCGTCCATTTATTGAAAATCACTCGACTTCCTCGATTCAAACGAATGCCAAACACAAAGAAATAGACCGATCTGGTTGAAACTTGGTGTGTGTTCTTCCAAGAGATGCTACTAACTAAACATAACCTCGATACGCGCCAGTAGTGCTATCTCTCTGACTTTGCACGGACTTTTCAAACGACCCTCGTAGCTTTCATGAGAACTCCAATGATAATGGGTCCAGATAATTGTACTTTACAGAGGAAAGGAGAATCAGGAGCATTACAGAGTGTGATGTTTAATCAGAGAAATATTCATAAAAGGTAAAAAAGGAGAAGGCCAGTTAGACAGATGGTAAATCAAAACAGGGTCCACTGAACCCTGCTTAGGTCGAGCCTACTTAAAGATGAAGTATTCAGAGAGGCCAACGTTGATAGTGACTATTATTGGTGATTGGTAGACAAAGAAGTCATAGAGGTCAAAATAAATTTAACGGAAAAAAATGAACTCCAAAAAATTATTGATACAAACAATACCAGATACAGAACATGGAGAGCCCAAAGAAATTCGTTAAAGGGCAACCTGGTAAGATAGAAGCCATGAGTTAGACCAATCCTACAATAATAATGAAGTAAACTAAATTTGGGGGGATTTCACCAAAAACAACTAGAAAAGAAGGTCTTCTTGCCAGCTTCACCAAAGACCCTATTCAAATTTATTAGCTCATCTTTGATCTACACAGTTAGAACAACTACATTTACGACACTTTCACCAAAATGGGCTACTCAAGATCAGTCTTCTCAGATCAATTAAGCCCAAATGATGAAAAGATACTAAAATTATTCAAGATTGATCAAGATCAATTATTCAAGATTCATTGTTGATCTAAACATAACTATATTCATCATAATGTTACTGGTTACTAGTTAAATATTTTACTCAACTGTTTTCTGAAAATCTGGAATCTTCCCTTTTAGTTATGTAGAAATGAAAGAAAAAGTGGTAGAAATTAAAAGCCAGCTGATAATTGTGAAATCAGAACTGGCTAATTCTATCTTTATAAGTTAATAAAAAGGCACTGTCATAGAAGGCTTTAAATGAAAGTAAAAAAACAGATTGACTTTTCTGATAGAAAAAAAGTAAACTTGGGCTAAGATATTCTAAGATCATAAACGAACAATTGTCAACTAATATCGCTTTCATAATTATATAACATTTACTGGATACTTATTATTTTAATGCAATCGAAGTTTTATAAATCTTTAGGCTCATGCTTAAAAGAATATTCTCAAAAAACTGGTCCCCATTTCTTTCATATCACCCAGTAGGTATCTTGTAGAAGCTCATTCAAAATAATTCACATTTAATTTCAAGTTCAATTAATTTCTTATTAACTATAGATAATAAAAAGAAGATAATTTTAAGTGCACGAAACAAAAAAGATCTGAAGAGAAGATGAACTATTAACTGTTAGTTCTACATCATTCAGAAACTACTAAAATGAACCATCATTATAATTTGTATTCTTAAATTACTGAACTTAAAAGAAAACATGAGTTTAAAATAAAACCACTTTCAATCACGCCACAAGAAGTAATAATTACAAATTTAAAGTTACAATTAAGTAACTCACCTTAGATCAATTGGATTTGATGATCACGAATTTTATATTGAAATTGAAATGAACATTCACATATTTGTTTCACAACACACAATGGAATACTTTACAAAAACACTTCAATTTTCACAAAACTATCTGAATAATTATTGTATTTAATACTTAAAACAAAAACTCGAAACACTTATCTCATAAAATGGAAGCCATTTTTAATATCAGAACTAGTGCCCTACGAATTAGATGGAATACCACAGCCTATCAAATAGTGTGACCTCATAATGGCATCAACACAGTACTGCCATCTACTTAAGAAATAGACACATAGAAGAACTAAAATACCCTAAAGTTAGCTGTATTGTTTATATTTGAACAGAACTGTGTATTATAATAAATAGTAAATTATTTGTGCCCAAATTAGTTTTACAGAAAGATTTGGCCAAGAAAAGTTACAGAATTAAAGTGAAAACCTTTATGCTTTAAACTTTTACCTTTTCTTCATTACTATCAACTTGTGAAGTATTAAAAACAAGGTAAGTTTTGAATTATTGTAAGAATAACGAAACAGCTACTTTCATTGGATATTATGTATAACATATAGCGAACTTAATATATTAAAACTTTTAACATTTTGTTAGATTCCTAATTTCTATGAACACTCAAACAGCCCTAATTTAGGTTATAGTTCAAGAATATTGACAAAAAATGAAAGAAATGTTACTGAATGTTATGAAGGCAGTAAAATCTACAGTGTTTTTCTTGTACTGAACACTTTTTCGACTGACAGACATACAGTTAAGGACCAATTAAAAAAAACAACTTTTTTTGGACTTGCAGGATTTGGAAAAGATATTTCACATAATCGTTATTTCCTAGCACATTAAGAGTAAGTACAAACGTTAATTTAAAGATGAATTTTTTTAAATCTTTAGAAATTAATAATAAAACAAAAATAAAATCAGGAAGTAATAAAAATAAAATGTAAATTTAATTACCGGAAGAAGGTTTCTATTGAACACTGTGAATTACACTAGAATTTTTCCTCTTCATTAATTATTAATAAATCATTGTCTTCCTGTGCATAACGCTTAATAAGGTATTATGTAAGTAGAGTATTGCTCATCGTTTTTGTAATATGTAAGTTGTAAAGAAGATTTAAATTTTAGCAAGTTTTAGGCCAAGATGGAGAACTAGTTTTAGTTTTGTCAAGTATTTAATTGAGAAAACGCTAACTAAAAGACTGTTGAACTCTTCTGCATTTATTAACAGAAGATCAGTATTTAGGTAACGTAAGTCTGAGACAAATCATAAAAGAATTCTAATTGGACATTCCATTAAAATGTCATCAAGAACATTTAAATATAATTGCTAACATTTTCGTTTAGAATTGTTAAGTTAGCGAGCGAATACCAACTTGATGAAATAGGAGGCTAAGTGTACTGTGAAATTACTGTTAAGAATTATTACTAGCTGTTCAAACTACTGAAATTAACCTCATTTCTGTTTTACGATGTTTCAAATATTTCATCTAAATGGAAAGATTGCTTAATGATAATCTAGTCCGCGAGTGTCACAGATAGAAAATGCAGCATCCATTATTAAACTCCAACACGGTGAATTCTTTGCGCTCAAACATGGAAACTAGGAAACCCACCAGATGGTTTTTAGGTCGTAGTGCATTTCACTTAAGATAACGTCTAACTAGCTCCTAATGGTTGGCCATCTTATGAGGATGAGAGATGTCAAAGGTTAGTAGAGCAAATATCAAATGAAGGGATGATATTCAGGAGGTAATGGCTGTGAAATGATATACGAGTGGGAGATTGGATTTAGAAGAAAACTTTTTCAACAACCAAAAAGAAGTACTCGAAGAATAAAGGAAATTTTAGAGGAGCCATTTTCCCAAACAATTTTATTATTTCCATTACTATAAAACTAAGAACTACAGCTTTAAGTGGGAGGATAACAGGACTGGGAGAGGAGAGGATGGCCATTGCGTTGTAAAGACCTTGCCAGGGTCGACCCACACAAGGCTGTTGGGAAGACAAACAGCATTAAGAGAGAGTCCAGACTGTCAGTGGCACGCATTGTTTTATATATATATATACATTAGCACATAATAGCCAGTAATGTACATAGGGACAGTGTACCTACCTACCACCTCTCCAGTACAAACGCAGGTACATCGATCAAATAGTTTTTACAGCATTTCTCCCTCCCTATAGCTATTCTCTCCCTAGATCTAATGTAGGAGCACATAAAACAGACAGGTGTGCACCAATAAAATCCATTAAAACATAAAATGACTCTACAAATATCACGCTGCGTGGGCGTAACAATAATAAAAGTAATATTTTCAATATAGTTCACATTAACCTACTTTCTTTCGCATAAGTAAACCCTTTCTTAATATAGAATTAATTCTAGCAGCCACATTGGTTGTTCTATATCTTTTTACACTATAAACATAACTTCATATAAACATTTCCATTTTTCGTAAAAGTCGAAAGTTAAAAAAAAATAATAATTTACTGGCCATTTACGCAATATTAATCTTCTTGAATGTTACAGTACTTGTAAAAGTGGCACCACTGCTCCACCGATTTGCTCCCAATTTGGAATTTTAGTCACAAATTAATTTATAACTAATTTTATTAATATAATGAGACCTTTAATTACATTTAAATTACTTTTTACAGAAAAAAGATATCTTACAAAAGCTTAATCCTTTCCGGATCGCTTCGAAATATCAAAATTGAATTTTCCGCAATTTTTTCTGTTTTCCCGCTCATACTTATACATAAACATTGACACGTGCCCAGTGTTGTTTTTTGGAAGCAATTGAACAATTCGTGAAATTGGTTATGCCTATTAAATGATTAGGTAACAAAACTGTGTAATACTTTAGTCTATTTCATCCGAATCGGCTTTAAAAAATATTTATTCAACAATTAGAGGACATCGAAGAAAAAAAAAAAATTGAAATCACGGACTCCTCTGGCTCGCAAGCCAGGTTAGCCTGGAGGCTATCAACTGCTCTATATATCTCAGAGGCACCTTTAAAGGCACCAGTACATGCTGCACAAGTTGAGTAAAGGGCATTATTTGATAAATTAAGGAATAAGTTAGATCCTTTACATGAAAGATATTGATCACTTAAATATGGGGCAGCAGATTTCCAATTTTTTTGGTAATTAAACGCAACTCTCCTAAAATTACCAAATAATTATTAAACCTTCTTGTTTGTAACAGATGTAAAATTAATTTTTTAGCCATTTTATGTATGCTTGAGAACATCTAAAGCTCTTAACATTTGATTTGTCTTAGAAAAATCACTCAGAAAACTACTTGTTACCCGATATTAAGAAAAATACTAGCTTTACTGCCTTGGCAATATTTTCAGTAGAAAAGAGATGAAAGAATACATAAAAATGACCTATCGCGTGCTCTTCTTTCTCTTTGATAACAAGTTAAAAAATTGAAATATGATTAATAAATACCGGATTTTGAAATGGCCTAGCACCTTTAATTTTGATGATATCGAATTGCGGTTTCCGGTTTCTATAATGAACAGCAGTAACCGAAACCTCCCCTCCACAAGATATACGAGTACAATGCTGACCACAGGTATGGTTGGATGAAATGTTGAAACTAAAATTGCTGAAATTTTGTTTATAGGAAATATATTTAAAATAAACGGTTTGAGTAAAAAAAAGTAAAAAAATACCAATAATAATACCAACTTTGTTTTGTAATAAATATCTAATATGAGATTGGTAGGTGAAGTAATGATCAAGATTTCATAAGATTTCGCACACATGTTCACGAACACGTTTAGTAATAGTAGATCTTTATTATTGCCTATCATTTATTGCCTTACATAGCGTGCAGCGTCGCTTCAACTTTTCTGCTACTTTACGTTATCCAGAAAGTAGCAACCGCCTTTCAAATACAGCAATCTCAAGGACCGCAATGTCAATTCGAATGGCTACTAATTTCAGATACGAAGAGGTTGAGATATGTGATTAGAGATGATGAGGTGATAAGACATAATTACGATAGAATAGGTAACCAAAATGGAAGGTAAATGACATTCAACTGTATTCTAAATATAAGTAACCTTACATTACAAATTCTGTTGGGAAGGTTATTACAAAACTGCCTCAGGGTTCTACAAATACTATGATCTAGCGTAGCTTCCCTTTAGGCTTCAAGGCTAAGACAAGCCAAAATATTTCTAAAATAATAATGTAGCTAAAATAAATAAACCAATAATATCTTACCTGATAGGCGGGGACATTTTCCTTGTCCCGGGTAACTTTTGGCGCTATCCCCATATCATGGTAGGTAGGTTACAACTATTGTGGCCAGATAAACTATAACCCCACACTAGCTAGAGTTCTCTCCAGAACTATAACTAGAAAGGTGTGTAAGATAACGGGGTTGCCAGCAGTTGCTGTTCTTCCTAAATCTCCTTCTGAAATAGTGCAATCACCATTGTTGATTTTCTTTATTTCCCAAGAGATTTGTTAAGATGTATGTTTTTAATTTCCACAACTGGATAACTCAATCTCTTACAGTTCTTTAAACCGGAAATCTTTATTAATATTATTTTCAATTTCCACCATTACAGCAAAGTGTTAAAGTATATTAATTTCTTTAGCTGGGCACTAATATTGTTTGGTTCAAAAAAGTTGACCTGTGTATTTCTTTGGGAGTTCTTCAATTCTATTCCGGATCTAGTGCAGAACACGGGCACAATGTTCACTTATTTAAATTATTAGGACTTTTTTGTTTTAACTGTATTAAATGTACTTCCTGCAAACTGGCGATAATGAATGATTGTGGATACAAGATTCCAGCAACGACTGGAACGTTTCTGTCGTGAAACCAAGAAAAAACGTTATTTTAATAGCCACTTCCATAAGCCATCAAGATTGATTCGACTCAAGTATTGCAGCATGATGAAAATGAACACTTAAACAGTGATTGATGATTTACAGTCTTTTGTAATGATTGTGTCTGAAAAGTTTAACCAATTATTTACTAAATTTTGCATCTCTAGTTTCTGTAAAATTAATTATAAGTGCCTTAGGTATGTGTAGAAAAAAGAATGAAACTCACAGTAGTCGAGCGGTTAGAGTCGCGGATAGTAAAGCTAAGATGGATTACTGTTCTGGGATCGATTCCCCGGCCTATCCTTTAATTGAGTTAAAAAGTTAACCGAGTACTTTTTGATTGGATTTGCTAACTAAAATTGCTGAAAACTTAAAATGCTTTTACATGAATATTTACCTAGTTCAGTAATCTGTAGATTTTTCTTAAAATCTGGATTTTTGAATAGATTTTCAGTTCCTATTAAAACTTGTCCAGGTAGATCGCAAAAACTGTACGAAATGGACCGAACATCAAACTGTTACCATTTTTTTTTTTTCTCATTTCCGATAAAAGATAAAATTTCCTAATTTTCTTTGAAGTAAAGGATACACCAGCATTTATGAGTGTAATTTTGTGCACCAATCCAGATCAAATAGATTAGTATTAAGCAAGGAATTGAAGTAATAGATTACATTAATGAGTTACTATAGAGGGAAACTTGACCCACAACTTCCCTAGAATGCTCTTTAAGTTGATTTTCAAAGTAAAGTGTTTCAAGTAAAAGCTATAACTTGAATGCATTTTTTTTTCGAAAAGCATGAAAACTTTTATTAGGACGAAAAACTTGCCACGAACTCTAGAGACACCTAGATGAAACTCATTGTGGAACTTCCTAAGATGTTTTTGATTGCGTTTTACTGACTACAAACGTGGACAAACAGACCATTTAGGGTGAACCAAACGCGATGTTTTTTGGTAAAAACTCCAAATTCGAAAATCCTCACGAAAACCACGCTTTCCCTTACTCAAGTGCTAAGAAAAGGTTAAAGAAAAATAATTAAATATTTTTTTGCGTTTATATGTGCTACAATCAGCGCGTTGGCGCTATAAGTAACAATGATAACAGAGTAACAAATAATAAGGTAATGAGTGGAGAAGTTACCCAGTGGTAACACTCCAAAACATCAGACTGTTTGTCACTCTCTTCACTTGAGAGGAGATCACGAGGCCACTGTCTTATAAGGCGTCTTGTCCGGGTTGTCAGGAAGAGTTCTAGAAGAAAGATTTTTGAGCTAGAGAATTTATATGAGATTGCAGGCTGAAGTGGAGTTTTCTGTATCGTGTTTTAGCAATTCGTGTGACAAAAGGAAGGCTAAGGTCAGTGTGTATAGTCAGGTTGGAGACATAAAATGGAGCGTTTACAATAGTTCGAAGTATTTTAGATTGTAGAGATTGAATCCTTTGGAGATTGGAGCGTTTGGTTGAACCCCACAGCTCTATTCCATAACCCAGATGGGTTTTAAAATAGTAGTATAAATATTAGTCTTTTGTTGTCTAGAGAGAGTTCTGATCTTTCGTCTACGAGTCTTTTAAGTAGTCGATAGCGACTGTTTAGCGACTGTTCTTTTAAGTCCAGCGTGGGAGTTAATTAAATTTAATTTAAAAAACGAAATTTAAGAAAAAATTTCGTAAACAAGTTTATAAAAAGATGGAAAGTGACATATTTTTGTTCACAATGTGTGCGTGTGTCAACAATATGATGTGTGAACGTGTGTGTATATTAGATCAAGGTGAGATGGTGGTATTAGTTTAGCTCTAACCACTGCCATAGTGGTCCAGCATTGTGAGTAAAATCTGGAATGTGCACATGTAGGCGAAGCCCACATCTCTCCTTCTTAAGTTAAGAAAGGGTTGGCCACAAGAATCCTCTATTCTTACACAATATTATCCTACTTAATCAGCAAAGTGGATATTTTCAAATACAGGATAAGGAAAGATAAATTCTCTTCAGCCAAATTCTGATATAAATTGTTAAATTTACATGAAAGTGATCGTTAAATTTGTGATAAAACCATTAAGAGAAAAATGCAAATTGTACCCCAAAAAACAAACACAACTTGATTACAGCAACTACACCACACAAACTAACAGGACCGAATAAATAACTCCGAAGAGAGCAACAGCTGATTTTTTTAACCCTGTGGTCTCAGTTAATACGTATTTTCATAACCCAGTTTACCCGACAGGAATATGTCACCAATTGGTCCACCAATAAACCGGAATTACCGAATCCAAAATGACCAATTATAAAGAAGAAATCACATAAGCAGAAAGGCAAAATTCTTAATCTCAAACGATTACCGTAATTAATCCTTTAGACTAATTTTCTGTCTTTCTAGTTTTTAATAGGATGAAAAATTATTGCCAGTTTCAGTCATTATAAGCTTTATTCTGCCGAGCTTTCGACCTAGGGACTAGGTCATCTTCAGGGCTAATTTACAATATACTGTTTTTAAATCTCCTTAACAAAAACTTACAGTTTAAAATGTTTTCATTCATTATAAGTTTTTTGATATAATAATAAAAGGTGAGTAATATCAACATAATTAGTTATAAAAATTTAAGTAATTTTACTGCATTAACTTTTCCTTCACATTTTTAGAATTTATTAGATGTCACAGATTATGAATGAACTGGCCAGCATAAGGGTCTGTGACATCTAATAAATTCTAAAAAATTTAATAAAAAGTTAATGCAGTAAAATTACTTAAATAATATCAATGAAGTATGAATGAAATGTTGGTTACCTGCTGATTTGTGTGCATTTTGGCGTTTAATCAACCCTTATACTTAACATTTTAAACTGTAAGTTTTTGTTAAGGAGATTTTTGTACCTTTTGGATAGATTTTTCTTTTTGTCTATTATTTGGGTGGGGCAAACTCCCCTCCTTATGAGGCACAGCGTCGAGACTTTTAAAATACAAGTCTGAACAAAATTTCGATTCGAATGACACTTCATTCATGAAAATCGGTTCACGTCTCGATAATTTGAAACGATTGCTATACTTCCTCTTAACAAGTGTAAGAGCAGAATGTCGTTTTAATGTTACGTAGGGAAGCCATAACCCTATGATCCTACCAAATTTTATCAAAATCGGGCCAAGATTTACAGAGAAATTAGAAATAATAATTTTGGAGGGGGCCTTACATAAAGGGGGCTAACTCCTCTCCCATTCGATGTACAGCGTCGAGACCCCCAAAAGGCACATCTACATAAAATTCCGAATCGAATGTCACCTCATTCATGAAAATCGGTTCACGCGTTTAGGCGCTACGTTGTTTACAAAAAAGGTAACAACAACAACAACAACAACAACAAGAACAACAACCACCATTTTTGAAAATGCCGTTTTTGCTCATTTTCAGCAACTTTTTTCTCAAAATCCATTATATCTATGTTGTTGCAAAAAAATTACAGTTGTAAAGGAGGATTTGCCCTACATTTTAAAGAAAATTTGGGAATTTTATCTTTTATAGAAAAAGAGAAAAAAATTGTCAAAGTTGGGAGTTTTTCAACGTTACGCTTTTTCGTGCAGTTTTTGATGATCAACCCTTATACAACTGTCCTACCGGACAGTTTTAATCATTAGAGGGTTGGTGTGTCTTGTGTCTTGTCTTGTCCATGGACTGAATGTATTCGGTCTGTCCATGAACAGACAAGACAGAAGACACACCAACCCTTTAATGATGTAAAATAGTACTTTGTAAATTAGCCCTGAAGATGACCTAGTCCCTAGGTGGAAAGCTCGGCATAATAAAGTTTATCATGACTGAAACTGGCATTTATTTTATCATCCTATTGAAACTATTATTCAGTCACCAAATATAATTAACAGTAATTTCTAGTTTTTATTAAATACTCAAAACAAAAAAAATGGGTTCCATTTAACCAGTAGTCTGGAAACCTATCTTGGTTGATCTAGGGAACTGATATAATCAATACTATAATAATATAATCAATAGTATATTTTGCGCAAGTGAATGTGGAGGTGGCAATGGTGAAGTAGAGTTTGCCTAAGGGTACCATAAACCCACGTAGTTGTACTCATCAACAACTATGCAGCTTGTACGAGGACTTTTCCAAGCGTTGAGAGCATCATCGTAGGCATTATCTAGACTAGAAGTACCATGAGGAATGCTAGAAGTGGTTAGTCCACCACTTTCCTTAGGATATAACGTTATATTTGAGACTCTAAATAGCCAAAACAGGAAAGCCACTTCCATTAAATTTAAAAACTTTCTATTCCTAGAGTAATTGGGTTCCTCGATTAGTCCAGCCAAAAATGTAATCCGATAAAGCAACAGAAACAAAACCCTTTATCATCGCCGAATTTATCACGAAAATAAAATATCTTGAATGAATAGAAAAATAAAATTAAGTCAAATATTTCAAAATTCCAAATATTTCTCTACATAAGTGTAATTAAGCTTGATAATAAAACAACATGCAGACTATTAGGAAGGCATGGGAAAAGAAAACAAAAGGAAATTACTCACATAATCATCAATTTCCGGAAAGTTTATTTTGCGCACTCAGGTTTGCACGCAACCCCTAAATAACTATAGTGTAAATTTATATAATGTACAAGGTCAAGTGAAGAGAATTTAAGATATTTTAATGAATTTCACAAAATATTATCTCGGATACAACATGCAATTTAATTGGACATTATATCGGAAACATTAAAGTGTACTTGCACGTCATTTTAATGTTGATTTATCTGGCCAGTGGTATCTATGGTAACATAATTCATTCGTGAATATATATAGCAGACAACAATTCATTACCTCCGTTATATTCTATAATATAGACTCGGAACAGTTGGTAACCCTGATATCCTTGTCCATTCTACATGTAATAAAATTGATACGCAATTAAATAACTAACATAAGCTAGTGTTCGTGTCGCCATTTTAAAACGGTGTAAATCCAACGGAAAAATTAATTGTTATTATATGAAAAATTAATTTATTTTTTAATCTAAATAATAGCAGACAAATAAAATTCTAAACAAAAAAATTGTTAAATAAAACAAAATATTTAAAGAGAATAGCCGGTACGTCGTTATTCAAAACCTGGCACAAACTGCCGTAAATAGATGATTTATCATCGCAGACTTTTGGGAGGGGGCAGAGTTATAAAAAACAAATGATCAAAACTTCTCATAAAACCAAGAGAGAAAAATAACAGATCGTTTCAAATATATATCTGATGTATTTGTGAGCGAAAAGAGAGTTAATACATTAGAAGAGAAAGAAATAAATTTTCAGGATTGAATCAGCTGTAATGTCGATCATCAGAGTATATGACAAGTATCGTAGCTGAAAATCTTTTGAAAAGATAAGACAAACAAGAGGAGTCTTTCATTTAATTATATTTTTTGCTGATTCTATAATTTATAAAATATATGATTTATAAAATAAAATTTATTGATTTTTAAAATCGTTTAAAGTACGGATAAAGGGAAAGGATTGTCTCAGTTAGAGCTCCTTATAGCGATGCATAGTGTTGTCTTTAACGAGAAAACACTGTCCGGAAACAGGACCTCAGTTCCTCAGGACCTCAACCTCAGTTTTAGACGCGCCTTGAAATTAAAAAACAAAAAAATAAGGATACAAATTTAGAATCCCTTGAGTAATGCTTATTCCCGCTACAAAGCATCGCTTCCTGGATTTCAACTTCCCCTAATGATTTCTTCTTTAAGGAACTAGATAGAACCAAAAATCTCGATTCTTAAGACTGAGGATTGAGGAGATGCCTGCTCCTACCTACAAAGTAGACACAGGCTGTCCTCATTACGTTCAAACACAACTTAACTCGAAGCCAATCAGTTTATCGAAGCATTACAAAACTATCAATTTTTCTTTCGTATTAAAGTAACACTAGGCAAGTTAACCTGAATATTCTAACTAAAAGGAAATTTACATTAATCAGTAAAATTACACATAAATGATTAAATTTACTTTAAAATAGCATTTCAGCAAATATCCAGCAGAAATATGGAAATCGAAACTTATTTCGATTACGATGAAGGAAATTTCAATTACGAAAACTATGAGCCGACAAGAGTCAATTATAGTTACTAACAAAATTACATAGAGAGAATTTATTAAGTAAGGACCAAATTCTGTTACCACAAAGTAGTAATCTCATTAAACTAAGTTTACACTCCTCAGCCGTGAAATATTATTCATATTCAATTTAATTATCTACATTTCAAATCAAAGTTATTAACATTTTAGAATAAACTGAACCGTATAAATATAAAATTGCGCTTTTTTATCAATAGAGTACTTTACTAGATCATAATATTTCATTGAATTTTAAAAAACGAAAAACTTCGAGCAAAATAATACATTAATGAAGTTTCAGTCCTCAGTCACAAACCTTCCTTTTCAAACCGGTATTTTTAAGAAAAAAAATTTCATCGCTTTAGTATTAAAGAGGAGAAGGGCAAATTCGATCTTTACCTCCTTCTGATGCCGCCCCGAGCAAATGAAGATAGGAGCAGATTGAAAGAGACTTTATGAAGACTTATATACAAAGAGATGGGCAGTAGCAGCCATCCACCACAGGACATGTTTTGAGGGAAGCAAACAGAGCTGAGGACAAGATAAACCAGGCTAGAGTGAATTCGAGGTTTCAAGGGACTCCTGCCGAAGAATGGATGGCACATGGGGGTTTGTAAAGAAATCTTCGAGGGTATCCTTTGGAGTTTTCTAGTTAATAGGGGAATCCTTAATGGAGAGGGCATTGATCATTTCCTTAGAGCAGTGATTCTCAACCACTGTGCCCGGAAAGTTTTGAAGTGTGCCGCCAAATTTTAGATATGCATACAATAAAAATTATATATTAAATAATGTAGAAGACGATATGAGAGTAGCATTACCATGTATATGACCAAATATAAACGAAATTATCAAAAAGCATTAAGCTCAAATTTCTCATTAAAAGTATTCTTATTATTAACTTGTAATTAATCCCTTAATAAACATATACTGTTGTTTTTGTAGCACAATATTATTTTATTTTAAATTGAAAATAAACAAACTATTTTATACAGTGTATTATGGATAAGTAAAATATTTTTAAACTTATCTTACTGTTAGTGTGCCGCCCAATTTTGAAATTGTTAAAAGTGTGCCGCCGCGACAAAAAACAAAAAAAAGGTTGAGAATCACAGCGCTAGAGCCTTCGTAAATATCGTTTTGTGCAGAAAGAAATTTCTTTTTGGAAGTATCAATGAAATGCAATCTTAAGTATTATGCATCTATTTTTAACTGCTTTAAGATCTCAAGCTGTTTCGCTCTTGAAGTTATTGTCAGATCTCTTTGTGGATTTTGATCGGTAACCAAGTCTGGGGGCTCAGGATTATTATCCTGCGTAGAGGGAAGCCAAGAGGACGAACGATGGTAGCCAAATTCACGGGTTTTTTGGGCTGCGCCACAAGCGTTAGCGTTTAATCTTTGATAAATCTTCAGCTAAGAAGGCTGTCTAGACTTGGGCTATTAATTCCTTGTTTGTAGAAAATTCACCAATTAAACTTGTAATGAGATGTAGTCATGCGGGTCTTTCAATAAGTTAGGAAGTAAATAGTTAGTTATTGCAGACTGGAGGAAAGATGAAAGAGGCGGCCAAGTATAAAGAGATGCGAGGAGGAACAGATGGTAATGGTGGTGTATGTTCAGCTAGGACCGGAAGAGTACACATGCAGAGTGGTGTTGGCGGGCGGTGGGAGAGAAGAGAGAGAGCTGGTCTATTGATTAGCAGACCACCTCACAGATATGGAAGCTGTGAAGATAGAGATGAGGTGAAAGTGGGACCAAACTCCCCCTGAGGCTACTCCAATGTTCTTTAGTTGCATCAACCGCAATCCCCGTATGTCGTGGTGGAGATAGTAGGTGTAAGAGATCTGCTTGCTTTGTTAGAAGTGAAAACTGGGCACTCACTTCTAGTACTACTCTTCTACCTACGGGGAACACATGGTCGTGGGAATATGTAGCCACTATCTAAGTTAAATAAATGGAATTAAACTCCCCTATATAACCTGTTCTCAAAGTGATAACCACAATTGTGTAGATGTGGGTGAAAAGAGAAAACATAGAAGATAATATTAAACAAAAAGTTATTGCTCCTTTTTTACAATGGCTGTTCTTAATTTTCAGTACTGTTTCCAAGTTATCGTAGCGCCACTTCTCCAAAATAAAAAGATTGGTGCTCTCGCGAAATTGGTGCTAGCAACCTCTTATCGCCCAGTAGGCGGAAGGGGTTTACCAGTTCTACAAGAATATTGCTTCCTACCCAGAATCCCTACCTAACCTCAACAAGTCTAATCTATATTTTAAAACATAGATCGTCGCTACTACTTAAGCTTGTGAAGTCCTCAGACTAACTTTAGTTCAGCCGTAAGGTTAGAATGGATGGTGCCTAGGCGACTGCGTCCAAGAATGGTATAGTTCCAGTTGTCGACAACCGCGGCTCTTTTATCCAAATTTTGTGGCTCTTCAGCCAGTTTGATTGAAACAAAACAAAATGTCATTTATTAAAGCAAAGATATTCTTTCAAAAAAGCATTTTAAATGTTAGGGGTTCGAAATTGAATATAATTATATTAAATAAAGTACGTAATTACATAAGACTGCCGCCTTTTCATTCTATCATGGGTTTAGTTATTATTTATTTGTATATTTACTTCGCAATGTGAAAATTAATGTATAAAACATTTAAATGTTATCTAATATCATAAAATAATAATTTGTGAATAGAAATGATCTCCAGAGTTTTTTACATCATCACCCTTGCGGCTCTTGGTAAGATTTATTAAAATAATTTAAGGAGAAATGGCTCTCAACTTGAAATAGGTTGCCGACCCCTGGTATAGCCTAAACACCACTCTTATGAGTAGCTTTTCCTGAACAATGCGCAGACCTGGGTGGACGTTGTTAATATCCCCAGCTTATTTACCCGATCTTGACGGAGAAAGAGTATTACTAGGTGGGTTATACTAAGATTCTCTCTTTCCTCCAGAATAACCAGAGCTGGAAGAGTTTCTAATAACCTTAAAACCCACTCATAACTTCTTAATTTTGGGCAGACATCTTAGAATATTTAGGAGGACATTGCACAGATGGATCGCCCAGATTCTACCACTCTTTCTACAGGCACTTTACTAAATACTAATCACTAGAAATTATAAACTTTTTTACTTATACATTTAGGCATAATTGGTTATTTTTCCACTGCCCACAGTGCTTCAATGAATTACCCAAATAAAGATTGTATTTAGATAATTACCTTAAAATTGCTAAAAATTTAACTGAAAGAAATAAAAACAGAAGGTAAAACTAATAAGATGGTAGTCTAAAAATAGAATGCAAACTTAAAGGGAACAAAAAGTCACGATTAGATATCGCATAGTAGCGATATAAACTAGAACAGCGCAAACACAATAAAATAGACACACAGTACCAATCAGAAAGCAAACATATTTACCTTTGTTTTTTTGTTTTTTTAAAGTTAAAACAAAGATGTTGGAACAAACGTGATAAAAAACAGGTTTATATTGTAAGAAGATAGGTTATTATCAGTCTATTCCACAAAATAATCATTATCACGACAAGAAAAACAAATAAATGAAGTCAAAGTAAACTATAAGGAAGTGACTATCGAAACATGGTACCACCAATAAAACTGCCACCTAAATCTTTAATGTTACATTAAGACGAAATAGAAAACAAATTAAGAGAGTAATTGTTTACTTAGCCAAGAAAAGTACCACATGTTTTTTGGGAAATAAAAATGAAAACATTAGATCGAAACAATAAATAAAAAAAAGAAAAGACGAGCATATGGTGCACCAGCTCCTACAGAGTTTGGGTTGGGCTAAAATATACAAAGCACCACCAGAGATACGAGTAGCAGTAAGAAGAAGAGATAGATGCCTTCTGATGGAGGTTCGTGTAAATATTTAGAAAGGAACATTTCAGGCCAGTACTTTCACTGGGGCGCAATATCCTAAAACATTATTTGAGTAAAAAATGTGCACATGCGCGAACAAACATAATATTTTAGAACTCTCCCCTTCACCCCAAAAAAATAATAAGAAAATAAAGTTTTTTTGGAGAGAAAATATTGCAAACAAAAATAATGGGTTTTTATATACAAATAAGTAAGTACTTGCAAATTATTTATAGAAAATTAAAAAGAACTAAAAGTAAGGCTTCCTTCCTCTAAATGGTTTACCCTATTTCCAGATTTGGTTAAGACAGCTTTTCTTCGGGAGCGACAATAATATTAAAAGGGAATACCAGTATCGGGAAATTCGGCAAGTATTCCTTTTTAAGGTATTTCATCAATCGCACATGCGCGGGTACAATACGCTAAAAGAATTTTCACCCCAATTCAGAGTGGATTAAAATTTGGATATTCCAAGATGATAAATTTGACTTAATCGCAAAGGAGTCGGAGAAAGCAAAAATAAATTTTGTTCGCGACTTAAACGAAGTGAAGTTAACAGACGTTATCGACTACTTAAAAGACTACTAGACCAACGTTCAAAACTTTCACTTAATAACCAACGACTGATTTACAATTCCCTACTAAAACCCGCCTGGACGTACGGTATTGAACTGTGGGGTTCAACGAAACGCTCCAAACTTCAACGAATTCAATCTCTTCAGTCTAAAACGCTCCATTTTACGTTTCAAATCTAACTATCCACACAGACCTGGGAAATTCCGTTTGTAGATCCAGGTTGCTCGAACTCGCTATAAAAGTTTTCATCAGAACTTGCACTCTCATACCAATCCTCTTGTCCGCCATTTATCATCTCATCACCATACAGATCATCCTCCCAGACGATTAAAATCAGCCAGTGGCCTCGCGATTTTCTCTCTTCAGAGGAGAATAGCTAATCCTCGGAGACGACTTAAGGAGTGTTATCACTGGGTAATTTCTCCCCTCAATTAGTTAGTTCGATGTCAGTTATTGTCATTGTTACTTATAGCGTGTCTAGCGCTGGTGTAACTTTACAAATAAATTAAAAAAAAAAATTTGTTCGTAAATATTACACTTCATGACAGGCCACGTATCCTGGGTCTCATTTTGGAGGCAGAGGAATTTAAAAACAGTCAAAAATATAATAAAGAAGTTGTACTGATTTTTTTTAAGAATTCTCCAATGAAATAAAATAAGAATTAAAAAAAAAACGAAAGTTATAGGGAACGAAAAAGATTTAGGAACAGAAACCACTTGTCTCTTTGGTTGATCACAATACCATAAAAACAATAGTAATTAATAAAAACAACTGTCTAGACCATACAGTCCAACTGTTCTATATTCAGCAAAATAGACACTAAGAAGTTTCAAAATCTTTTAATAAATGAGATCAAGAGAGTAAATTCTAGTAAAATCAATTAGACGAACGAAATCAAAAAAGCTCCTCATCTAGACAAGTTTTATGTAAGACACATAAAGCATAGGTCACAACAGAACATCTCTGCTGCAATGTACCAACAGCTGTTTATATATATATATACACGAGTATTATTACATCACGGACGGTGGTACACCTGTTTGTATTTTCAAAACTTAAATTAAAATATTTCAAAACTTGTTTATAATTAAAACTAACTCTCACTAATTAAAAATAGGTTACTAATAATTGAAGGAAAAGTATTTTAAAAAATAAACCGTAAAAGAAAACTTACTAAACAATTTTATTGAAATTGAAAAGCATTGTCTAGTTAGCTGACTGTAATAAAATATCTTTTAAAATGTTTTATTGCCTTTTATTTTTCATTTCTCTTTTATTTAAACCCTAATTTAACTATATAGTACATACGAGGGTCGTTTGAAAAGTCCGTGCAAAGTCAGAGAAATAGCACCACTGGCGCGTATCGAGGTTATGTTTAGTTAGTAGCATCTCTTGGAAGAACACACACCAAGTTTCAGCCAGATCGGTCTATTTCTTTGTGTTTGGCATTCGTTTGAATCGAGGAAGTCGAGTGATTTTCAAAAAATGGACGAAAAAGAATTTCGTGTGTTGATTAAACACTACTTTATGAAAGGCAAAACGCCTCAGGAGACTAAAGATAAGCTTGATAAACATTATGGTGACTCTGCACCTTCGATTAGAACAGTTTATAAGTGGTTTCAAAATTTTCGGAGTGGCCATATGGGCACAAGTGACGCTGAACGTTCTGGACGCCCTGTTCGGGTTACTACTCCAGAAATCATTGATAAAATCCATGATATGGTGATGGATGACAGAAGAGTGAAGGTGCGTGAGATTGCTAGTGCTGTGGGCATCTCGAATGAACGGGTACATAATATTTTGCATCAACATTTGAACATGACAAAGCTATCCGCAAGATGGGTGCCGCGATTGCTCACGCTTGACCAAAAACGAAATCGTGTGAAGTGTTGCAAGGACGGTTTGCAGCTGTTCCAGAAGAATCCGCAGGACTTTAAGCGTCGTTTCGTCACTGTGGATGAAACATGGTTACATCACTACACTCCTGAGACCAAAGAACAATCTAAACAATGGGTTACCAAGGGGGAATCTGCGCCAAAAAAAGGCGAAGACCGTTCCTTCGGCCGGAAAGATTATGGCGACTGTCTTTTGGTATTCGCAAGGAATAATCCTCATCGGCTATCTGGAAAAGGGTAAAACTATCACAGGTGCATATTATTCATCGTTATTGGACCGTTTGAAAACCGAGCTGCAAGAAAAACGCCCACGATTGGCCCACAAAAAAAAGTCCTTTTCCATCACGACAACGCACCAGCTCACACCTCAGCAGTTGTGGTCGCAAAATTAATGGAAATAGGGTTCCAACTCGTTTCACATCCCCCCTACTCTCCAGACTTGGCTCCCTCGGACTACTATTTGTCCCCCAATATGAAGAAATGGTTGGCGGGAAAAAGATTTAATTCAAACGAGGAGGTGATTGCAGAAACGAATGGCTATTTTTCAGCCTTGGACAAATCCTATTATTCAGAAGGGATCAACAAACTAGAGCAGCGTTGGACGAAGTGTATAAGCCTAAAAGGAGACTATGTTGAAAAATAAAAAAGGTTTACCCCAAAAAATTAAGTAGTTTCTATTTTTGCACGGACTCTTCAAACGACTCTCGTATTGAGATAATTACAAATCATTTTTATTTTTTAATAACTACTCATTGCGGATATTTTAGTGTCCGAACCAATTTTCGGGCATCAGAATGTAAAAATGTATTTTGAAAATCGCCAATAATGATTTCCTGGATAAAAAGAAACATCCAATTAAATTGAAAAACACAAGGAAATTAGCGTGGCTACCTTTTACAAATCAGTTAAAACAAAAAATTGTCCTTAAATAGAAACTTACAAATATTAACCTATAAGGAGTAGGACACGTTTTAAAGAAAACTAAAGATACTCCCTGGATATTGATAGCCCCAGCTGGGACGAAAAGTTTCTTTAATTGCAGAAGCAACTGATCTATGAATGGAGCCTGGTTCTGCGAGAATCTTTCACTTTTTGGAAAACATAATAATGAATTTCTGCCATATAATAGGATATAACATCGATATATCCTAACTAAACAGCTAGTGCGAAAGAAAAAGAAAAAGCCAAAGCCTCCACTATCAATGGACATAAACGTCGTACAAAATTCTTGTATTGAAATCAAAAACTAAAGTTAGTAAAATATAGGAAAAGAAAAATGGAAAAAGTTAAACACAATCAACAAAAAAAAGTTATAGAATATTTCCCAACTTTTCTTAACACAAATACAAGAACAAACAAGGTTACCAACAAAATATTCAGATCTAATTTAAAGGAGAACCAAGGCTTTCTTGATTTTAAAAAACCTAAATCTGGAATTAAAAAAAAATCGCGTAAAAAAAAACACTGCCTTTGAAAAAATTAACTTCCTATTTGTTATGGCTAAAACCAAGAGCAATATCTCAATATTATCAATCACTTTTCTAAAACTTCCATGAAAATGAACATAAATCTGAGACAACACCATGGAGACCGCAAGCTTGGAGACTAGCCCAAACAAAACAAATCACCATGACAACTATCAAATGCACCTGGCTTTAAAAAAACCCTTTCAGCCGCTCTGTTATATAAAAAACAATAAATTATACCAAAAGATGGTAAAGAAAAACAATTTAAAAACAAAAAAGACAAAACACTCAATAAAACAATGAACATAATTGAAAAACCTACATTTTTTTTAATAGATCTTCGCACTACAGAAAATTCATATTTTGAAAATAGAAGTACGTGGGTTGATAAAAGATGATCTGTATAAGAATGGCGAGCAGACAAGTCACCATAATATTGACAAAGTAAATAAAAGGAATCTTCGCAGTTGTCTTCGTGAATTAAATGTGTAGGAGGAACCTAAATTAAGGAATAATTTCAAGATGGAAAAAAAGACAATTGTTAGTTTTAAATGGGTGGAATTTCATCATGAAATGGAATCGTTGATGAATACAAAGAAGAATCAATGCAAATGTTTTTATTTTTATGCAGATCGATACTATTAATTCTAATATCGAATTCCAATATCGAAGAGAAAATATTTTTTTTTTAGGAAAGAGAATAATGGAGAAATAACCAAAAATAGAAATGCGTTGCAAATTTACTTTATCAGGTAACCTAGTAAAACAAACGAGGAGACAATGTTTATAATAATTTAAACCTGACACCCACTGATGAATGTACAGATAATACCGAACAAAAGGTGTGATAATTTTATTAATGCTCCACTTTTTTCTCAAGTTGTTATTACATGCGGGCACGTTTTAATATATTTTTAGGAAGAGATTGAGTTAGCTGATTATGGCCCATTATAAACATACGTTTTACTTAAATTTTTTAACGTGTACAAAACAAACTTACAAACTTACATTTTTAAAGTTCCAGAATTTAAGTTGTAATATAAAGAAGGTAATCCAAAAAAAAATAGAAATAAAGTAAAACACCAATATTGGAAAAAACAAACTGAACACTTCACGTAAACCTTTCCAGACTTGCGGCTTAAAAAGCTGGTAGAAGACTGGTGTTATTGAAAAAGAGACTTCACCTACAGCAAGTGGGAGGAACATAGTTCTGGAACTGACACCAGGTTGAGCCACCGATTTGGTTCAACATTTCTATTATCCAATATTTATTTAATTTTCCCCTTAATTACCTTTTTTTGAAATGTATAAAAAAAATACGTAATTAACATAAAGATTACAAAATTGGTATAAAAAATTTAATTTTTTTTAATGGTAACACACAACTATCTAATTATAAAATATTACTTAAATTCTAGAAATGCTAACACATTTAACTTATACTACAAAATGCCCTAACTAATTTGTGATCTACGAGGTGTGGCTATTAAAGAACGAGACTGATGCTGCTACAGAAGAACTATGCAAGCGCCAAATCTTAACGACCCACAGCTATGTAGCGTAAAGCCTTCTCTTTCGATTGCAGCGTCTCATGTGTTTGTAGAGAAATCCTGTCTGACCGGAACCGTCGTTTGTGGTAAGAGGTGTTAGTTTCGTTTTGCCGAAAACATGATACTACACATTGCAGTAGAGCAATGAATTGTCGTGAAATTTCACATCAAAACTTGGTAAAACCGCTACTGAAACTTATCTGTTATTAAAAGAAGTTTATGGACGATGAATGTTTATCAAGAGTGCGCGAGTTTTTGAGTGGTTCAAGCGTTTCCAAGATGGCCGAGAAGACGTCGGAGATGATGACCGCCCGGGTCGTCCTTCTACGTCCAAAACGGATGAAAATATCGATTATAATTAATCAACATTACTACCATGAGGTGCTTGCTCAACTCCGTGAAAGTGTAAGAAAACAACGACCTAATTTGTGGAAGAACAAGTCACGGGGTTCTCCATCAAGACAACGCGCCGGCTCACACTGAATTGTCTGTCAAGTACAACATCCCAGTTTTAGGCCAACCGCCTTATTCGCCTGACCTGGTCCCATGTGACTTTTATCATGTTTCCCGAAGTCAAATCTGAATTAAAAGGAACACGATTTCACAGTCCGTTGGAGCTGTGAAAGAAAAAGCGGCACATGTCATGCAGGAGCTCACAGAAAAAGACTTCCAGCACTGTTTCGAACAATGGTAAATTCGCCAGGAGCGTTGTAGGGATAGGGGAGGGGTGTATATTGAAGGTGATAATAACTAAATATGTATAAATTTAAAATAAAATGTTTTACAGCAATAGCCTCGTTATTTAATAGCCACACCTCGTATATACCACTTTTCGCAAGCAAATTCTTAATAGGGCGAACGGTAAAGTTATTGTCGCAAAAACGGAAGTTCAGCGCTCGTAACCATTTGATAAACCCCGACTTTCTATAGAAAAATGAAATCTTTATAAAGTAGTAAAATATTAAGACAGAGGGATACAAAAAAATTATTTATTTAAAGCATTATTTTAAGCAATGAAAGTGATGTGAGATTAATAAAATAGGAAGTGACGTAAGTAGAGGAAGTGATGGGTTATTGTTATCGTATCAAATAGTTGTTACCACTAATTATATTCAGTCTCAAATTAAGCTTTTATTTAAAAACTAAGTTAAACACCTAATTTCCCACATGATTCATTTTTTAATAAGTATTATTATAATAAAGGAACAAAAAAGACAGGATCTTAATTAGTCTTAGTTTGTAGTCTTTGTTTAAAGTAATTAATTCTCAAGTACAAATACACTTTTAAGTGTTATGAAACACAACGCGAACAAGGCTAACCTTCAAGAATGTTTATTAAAATGGAATCTTTCAAAGATGTAGCAGAATATTCAACCATTTCCAATCTCCTCATAAAAACAACTTGTTACTAAAGACTCTTGAAAATATAGGAAGTAATATTAATTATTAATTAATTGAAAATAATTATGACTCATTAAGCGTACTCGATTTGTAATGTAATGATAATTTCTGTGCTATCTATTGGATCTTTTCTACACCTCGAGACAATACTTGCAATTAATTTAAGTGTAGACTGTTACAGAAATAATTCTTTTACGTTAAATTAATTTAAATTTAACTCTTCCTTGTGAGCTACCTTGGGCTCTACATAGACAAACGACTCACGTGGAATGCACATACTAGACTTAAAAGACAAGCAATGACAGAACGAGCGAAACAGCTTTACAGACTACTTGGACGACGCTCCAAATTACCCATTGAACTCAAACGCTTCATAAACAGTACTATCCTCAAACCTATGTGCACTTACGGGGCTAGAGCTGTGGAGTTCAGCCAAACCAACAAACATACGAACCGCGTAGACATTTCGGTCAAAACTACTGCCGACAGATAGCTGACGCTCTTTTCTACGGTGGACCTAACTTCACTCTTCACAACGACCTCAGCATCCCCTTCCATACTACTCTCTCGACTAGCTCTAATCCTCTTGTACAGTCTCTCGCCTGCTCTGACATCCCTAATGCTCCTCGCCGACTGAATCGCCAGTGGCCCCGCGACTTCCTTGTAGGCTGAAGGCCTAAACGCCATTATTCTCCTATCTCTCCACTCTCTTCCTCATATTCTCCTCCTCACATTCTCCTGTAGAGAGTGCTACCGCTGAGTAGTTTCTCTCCTCCTGCTCTCCTCCCGCACCAGTTCATCACTCTCTCCATATTTACTTATTGTACACAATGTATACAGATTGTAAATTACAAAACAAATTAAAAAAAAAAAATTAACTAAATATTAATTACGATTAACTAAAAGAACTAGAATTAAGAATACTTAAACCTGAGCTTTAGCGCTGAAGCTGGTTAAGCTAACTAGAGAGCTCAACTGATTAATCAGACAGCTTAACACGCAAGACTCGATGAATTAACTTAAAGTTAGATATTTAAATCTAGAAAGGGACGGCAAAGTATTGGGGATTAACGATTTCCTGTGACACGGAGGTTTCATTTTTTCATTGTACCAATAAAGAGCGCCCAATCTACAGCCAAATACTTTTTTGTGTGGTCAAATGTGTTGACAATTCATAACTTTAAAGTAAATATAAAGGTAAACCAGCAAAAAATAGAAGCTAAGAATAGAATTCTAAATGAAAAACAAATAAACTGAGAAAACAAAATGAAATAATTGGACACAAAAGAAAAAAACGCGTCTAGGTGCGGCGTTAAATTCTTTTTCTTAAATACAAAAAAACACACCATTACCAACCACCTACTGTAAGTAAATAAATTTGTCAAAAGAAAACCAATAAATAATAGAAACTTGTCATAATACGGATTCCATTTTCGGACAATCAGATAAACATAATTCGCCATTTGCCTCCTCATGATATGGACCTCTCTCTTCAATTAAACCACAATTCTATTAGACCAGATAATTGTTTTTATCGCCTAACTCTGGGAAATAAATAAATAATCTCAATATAATCGAGTTAGAGATAAATATTTCTAATATTTTATAGAATTACAAAATCTTAAGTTTACAGTTGCTGTAAATTCTCGCCTTGCAGATAGGGTGTGTGCCCAGTCCGAGAATTTCTTTATTAAAATTACAATTACAGATTTAAAAAAAAATAATAAGAATTAATTATAGTACGAATACATTTGGATTTTAATCAACCTACATAAATAAGATTCAATAAATCAAAGGCGGCAAAGTAAAAAAATTGTTACATTATTAAGATAAATGAGTGTTGCTCAGAAATATGGCGCTCATAAACAATAATCGCTCTTTATGTTATTTCCTCTTAATCCTAATAGGTGGGGGAGGTAAAGCAATCTTCCAATCAATTCACTCTATTGCAGATGTTTTCGAAACTCCTTAACAATTTTCTCCAAACATTTGTTTTGAATATAACTTAAAAACTAACGTGTAACTTCCGCCTACAAAATATATCCTGACACTTTGTACCAAAACAGTTGAATCAATTAAGAGTCGCTGGGGTTAATTAGGGGTTAATATGCAAACCAAGACTATGTTCTAATTCTGTCGCATGAGCGGAGCCACAATCTTTTAATCTCAATGGCTGTTAGTTATCCATTCGACAGGTTTAACTTCTATGTATAAATAATTTCAAATAAAAGGAAGATCCGGTCTCTCTACCAAATAAACTACACGCCCGATATTAAATGGTATTTACAAGAAATGTAACACATACACTCAAAGCGATACTGTAATTATTGTCCTCCTTGGCATTGAGTCTGCACAAGATTCTCAATTAAAATCATTAATACAAATCTTCGTTTACACAAATGTAGTCATTTGAAAAATTATAATCATAATGCTGACAAATTAAACCGTTTTGTAAATTACTATTCAATAATGGCTGAATCATGTGAATTTAATTCAATTTTAAAAATTCATTTTAAAGTAATAAATAGTTGGATTTAAATAGCTAATTTTACTTTTTGTCAAATAACCAATTGATAACTACAATTTAATGTTAATTCTTTGTGTTAATGGACGTAAATAAATAACAATTAAATTAGCTTCATGACAAATCATTTAATGACATCATCCAGATAGGACAGGAGTTGGTGATAAATTTAAAATGGAAAGATATTTCGATAATGTTGATAAGTAATATAAACAGCTAGCAGTAAGAATGTTGGGTAATTACAGTGTGATTGACACGTGAGCCCAAAAAACAAAATAAACTCTTGATAATGTAATCTTGGGAATTAAAATAAAATTAAACCTTAAAAAATCTAAAAACTAAAGAATTTTGATTGTGACGTTTGTGCAATTTTAATAATAATAATAATTGTTGGCGCTAACAGCCTCAGACGGTGGTGTGTCCACTTCCAAAAAAATTTAATGAGTACATTCGCCATTTAATTTTAAAAAATCCCCTTGCACAATTATTTTATCTTTTATTTTTGAAAAATATTATAAATTTATACAGAAATCTTTCTATCGTCAGAAGATTATTGTAAATTGTACCAATTTTTGAAATTAAATCCGTTTTTCCAGCTTTAGATTGTAAAGAGAGTGACAGAGAGGTTAAAAGCCAAATCCATTGTAATCTATTGTTGGAACCCAAGGTTTGGGCGTAGAACGTGGGTTTCTATAAAGGATTCAATACGGGAGTACCTATAAGGAATATGGGTCTGATAATAAGCTGGAAATTTCCATGTGGATTCGCTAAACCCAAATTGTTGCAAATGTTAAAATATCCTATTTGGGTTATCAATGTTGTTCGTGTCTTTAGATTAAAAATACGTCTAGAAACCTGAGAACCGGCTAGCGCAGATTATAAACAATAAGGTCTCTTGTGCATGAATGAAATCAAAAAAGAACATTCACAGATCCCAAAAAGAAAAAAGAAAGTGAGGAAAACCAAATCAATACAATCACAAAGCAATCATAATATTCCGGTGCTTGAAAATACCTCCAGCGTTTTTAATTATTAATAATATTAAACAGAAAGCTGATTTTGATAAATAAATACCATTCATAGATACAGACAAGAAGATAAATGTACCGGAAATGTTGAAGAAAAAAAAGTCGGACTCCAGATCGGCAACTAAACTTTGAACTCCCTAATCAGATATTGGACCAACGTCAACAAAGCTTCACGATTTATTAAAGAACTTGGTAAGCATCCAAAATATAAAAAAACTATTGATAAAAATAAAAAGTTAAAGAAACCGAATAAGAGAATTTAAGAATGGTGGACGTACAAATAACAAGCAGCTCTTTCCTTTTTTATAGTTTTATGTTTAAAAATATCTCAAATCTGAATTCAATTTAAGAATTAGCCCATTTTAATGATATTGAAGTATACTAAAACAGATCAACACTTGTGTGTTTCGGGTTTGCAGATTCCTCTTAGAACCAAATGGTTTACCATCTCCACTCTTGCTTTTAGTTAAAGCATGATCTAAATGTCACTCTGTGCCGCCTTTCACTAGAAAGGTTCAAGTTTGATTAAATTTAAAAAAATTATAACTTCATAATTTCCAAAGTTTCGACAAATATATTGTTTTTTGCAAGGAATAAAAACGGTGGAAACGAGTTCTTGAAATATCAAACATAAAGGAGATAAAAAAATATATATAGTGAACTTTTATCTTTTCTTTAATATTAATATCGTTGATCTCCTTTGTTTGGATTAAGTAGATATAAAATATAGTAAATAAACAATTTTAGTACCTTCAGCTATAAACACTGTTTTTCTCTTTAAAACAACTTCAGTATGTGGTTATAACAATTATTAATTGGCCAATGTTATGGCAAAACTAGCTTTGTGCACCAATAAGAATAACTGTTCTTTCAGCACTTTAGAAGGGATATCCCTTCTCCCACAAAATGTTCTAAAATGAATTTTCCTGATAAAATGTAAAATAAAAGCGATAAAGAGTGTAATTATTGCAGTAAGTAGTATAAAAATTTTGGAGTCATTTTAAAGAAAAGTGGTATTTCCGTTTGAGAGATAATAATTATCAACTTCCTGCGCTTCTTTTTTTAATTTTTTTTTTTTTTAGTTATGCTTACTACATGCTATTCTTATTCTTTTTGGGCAACAAGAAGATGTATTTTCTATGGAAAAGCAAGTTCACATAGGATCGCATTTCGTACGAGTTAGATTGCAAAAATATATAGATATATAAGAAGTAAAAAGAGGAAGGTTATAGTTTATTATGGCCACAAAAATCAACTAATAAAACGTAAAACAAAAAGTTTTTCCTTTCCAGAGACTTTATGATTTATTTACTAATAATAAAACGTATACTTGATAATTTCATCTATTTACTAAAGGACTTCTGATTTATTTATTATCCATCAGCTTTTAGTTTGATACAGCAAATGTTCTTTAAGCAGTTAAGCGTGTATACCAAATGTGTAATTTGTCAAACCAAATCTCTATTACGATGCGTTCCACTCGTTGTGAAAAATATAAAATTGCCATTAACTATAAAAACTCGAAATTTTAATAAAATACAATAAGAATATTATTTGGTGGGATGTTTCCTTTATCTTACCAATAGAACTGCCAAGTATTTTATACGGAGCGGAGTCAGCCAAATGATAAGTGGTTGGTACATGTTTGGTCTCTGCATTAGAGATTGGGAATTACGTACACACAAATAGAAGCTCTCAACCCCTTGTGCAATGCCGTTTTTACCTTAGATAGAGGTTCAGAAATCAGTACGAGCATGATTTCATTTTGTACAGAATTCAAAGCTCTTTTTCTTCCTTATAAAAGCTCTTTCACGTCCCTAGTTAACTGGAGCAATGCATACGCGAAGCGGTACAAGATTTTGAAATGTACAGAATGCTCTGTAATCTCAAGCCCCAGAGATTGCAGAAAAAATGCTAGTAGTGACTATTACAACGTTGTAAGATTTATGGTTGTTTTGCCCTGCGTTCTACGTGTATACCACGTCATTGTCTGATTTTAATTCCGCACACTGTAGGGGGGTTTTTTAAAACTAAATGCCATGCTTAACTGGTTAATTAAAAACCTAACAAACTTTTACTGATTCAGAATTAAAATTCATTAAATATTGGTTATAATTGTATATTAATTGGAAGCTAACAAAATGTAATACACAAATTAAAAAAAATAAATTAAAAAAGTGACACAATTTGTTTGGAGAAAATCATTGGTTAAGAAAAGTTTATTCGATGATGTGAAAGGTTAAAGAAAACAGGGAACTGCTGTATTAATAATTAACTATGTGCAGGAGCTTTTCCTGAGTTTTTCCAACAAAGTGATGTTACAAATAAGTATAATGACGTGAATCTTTTAGAATAACAACTATCAAAAATGTACGAACAAAATGTTAGTGTTTTTAGTATTGTAATCTAACAAACTTTGTCCATAAGAGTTTCTTACTATTTGAGCAACAATTTCTTACAGCTGTAATTCTAACTGGAATTTAGTAAACCTCGAAGATATAAACTATTTCTAGCTCTAACTACCTTTACAACTATGAAACAAAATTTACTAAAATTAATGCAAGCTGCAGAAAAGCAGATTTAATCAAACACTCTGCCTATTCTCAATCAGACACTTTAGATCTAACGTTCTAGAGCATATTATGGCAATAAAGAAAAGCGCTGAAAGGGAGACTTTCAGTATTTAGATAGTCTTTCAGCGCGGAGGGAGTGTCTTACAAAAATAATATATTGTTAATTCATGTATAGAAATTCAGGACAAAACCATTGAACGAAGGACAAGACCTCAAATTTGAAGTGGCAGGCTTAACAACAGCTCCATTATCTAGAAACCATTGTTTTGGAATTACCCAAGGACACGAGAGCACCTCCCCACAAAACACTTCGTATTGATGTGTTCAAAGAAACAATTATCGCTATGATTTTTATCTAATTTATTACAACATTCATTGTAAGAGAAAGTGATTGAAAAAGTTATTTCTCTTACTATTTATTGAGAGAAAGAAGTAACTACGATTGTGTTGATCACTTTTTTTTTGGTTGTTTTCAACGTTTTAAAGTGAATCTGAGTCCGAAAAAATGGTTTTTGATGGGTTTGTGGGAGTAAATAATCAAAAAAACTCAAAAACTGGGAAAAGAGATAAGTTCTAATTGGATATTTCGAATTGGTGCTAACACAGCTTACCGTAATTAGAATTTCGACGAAATTACCTAACAAATGTAGTTTTTCTGGGTCATTTCTACAGTTTATTGGCATTCTCTTTAATCTCCGAATACTAATTGTAAGCTAGCTAATATATAATATAGTATTTTGCCTGGATAATGCTTTCCAGGCAGTTCTAGAGGAGAAGGGTTAAGCATTTCTCTGATGAGTCAAAGAAAGGGTAAATTGTACATTGTACTACAAATAGAAATTCAATTTGAAAATGAAATACCAAAATTAAGCCCCATATGTGGCAAAAGTGCCCCATATTACTGCATAAATTGTGTGTTCTTTTAGCTATACACTCGTACAAAATAGTTACAAAAAAAACATCGTTTAGTCCAATTGTCATTAATTTAAACACAAAAAATTAATATGGATAGCAGTAATAGATTTCTATAAAGTTACACTTCCGCATTACAGACTTACTTCCAACTAGGAATTCTAACTTCCGGAATCGGTTCTCAAATAATTGAGTCAACTACCTATATTTCCCCCTTTCAAATACCTTTTTTCTTTTTTTTTTTATTTAGGGGGCTTCAAAAATATGTATTTTCGATTAACAATCTATCGATTATTTAACACGAGAGAAAGTGAAATTAAAAAGAATGCTTTATAAAGCAGAGAAAAATCGATTAGTAAATCTAATGGTGTGAACACAAACTGCCAAATTTATTAAGGTAACTAGGCCGTTAAAATTAATCTTTATACATGCGATAGCTTGTACCATCGAGTACCTTCGCTCAATGCAACCAACAATGCGATATTGTTGCTGTCTATCCTTATACGAGTACATTCCAGTAGGATTCAATAATCTATTTTAATTTCATAATTACAACGATATGTAATAAGAACTAGGTGTCCTCGCCGAACATATGTTTTTTTTTTCAATGAAAAATAAACACTTATCAGTATGTAGATAACACATTTTGTATCATAATACGCAATAATTGCTCTTTTTTTTGCTTTTATGTCACCTAAATACGAAAATATATTTCAACATCGGTCTAATGTCATGATTTCGAAATACATATAAATGGTTTAATCATTTTTAGAAAAAACTTCAAGACCAAAATGTTTTATCAAAATTTCGTTTTTTCAGACACTAAAAACAATTAAGATTACTGCGGCGCCACTACGTGCATGCGACGATGCATCCAAATCCATGAAATGACATAACCGGTCACCAAAGATGGTTTCTCTATGTTTAGGATCACTTTATGCTCAAGTTCGGTGGGTAAATAATATTTAAATTTATTTCTTATGAAATCATTTCTGTTCATAAATGATAATAGAACATTATTTATAAAAGATAATACTTCTAGAATACAGGATAGATAGATATCGACTACCCTGCTAGCTGCCCACTTCAGGATACTGTCCCCAATATCTCCTTAGAGGGTGGGTAATCCGCTTTACAACGTGGAAGTCTCAGACGTTAATACCATACACCTCTAACATCCGTCAAACTCATATGTTTTATTTCTAGTCCTATATAGCCTAACTATCACAAATAGAAGTCTCATATTGTAATTAGTAAACTAGTAAGCTCTAAAATAAATATCTTAAAGTAAATAAGTGTGTTGGAGCAGTGTTGTAAAAAAATAAGTAAACATTTTCACAAATGTGGGGCTAAAGCGGCAGGAGAAGAGATTTGTGGTTTACGGATATCCGTTTCCTATTACCAACTTTACTATCCACTCACAGCTGTTTTGGTAACTTTAAACCCAGTGTAAATGTTATCAGGCAGGTAATATCCATTTAAGATAGAGGTGGAGCAATATGGTCGCAAGTACCTCCATTATTTCCATAGTATATTACGATTTCCCCCTCATTAGACGATATACAGCCACTTGTAAGCAGTGAAATTTGGTAATAATCTGTCCATTTCAGTATTTATTCAACTCATTTAAACCCATAATAATATACAAGATATAATGAGACTATAGAGCAGGCATGTGCAGCCTACGGCCCGAGGGCACTGGCCAGCTAATCCTAAGGTAATGTCCTGTGAAGATAATTTTAATAGAGAAATAGGTATTTAATAGGAAATAGGTATATTGTCCAATTATACAAACAAGTTAAAAAAAATTTGGTTCTTATCGTTTTTATTTGTTTATAATAATTAAAAGCTCCACCCCATGCCACGCCCACAGGAAACTATTCTCCAATAGTAGTGCAATAAGTACATCGAGTTGTCGATTTAAATATTTTTTTGGGTATATATCCTGAAGTACCCTGGCCCGCCGCGTAATCTTTCTACTTTCCTATCTGGCCCATAGTCCTGTAAAGGTTGCACATGCCTGCTTTATAGCAAGCTGTAAATACCCCATCTCCTAGAATTGTCTTGAAATCGAATTTTCTTGATAAAAAGCAAAACAACTAATAAATTCTTTTGATCAATCTGAGAAAAAAAGTCTTTAGAGTCCTTTTAAAGGAAATCTCAAAAAAAAAAAAAGAAGTCAAAAATTTAAGTTCAAGTTTAGAGACTTGAATCGATAAGTTAGAATCGGCTCTTTTAATGGAACCTAATTTAAATTTAAAGTTTCAGCTCCTTGCAGATATTTAGTTTTTGAGACATTTTATTTAAACCATTTAATAAAAAAAACATTCTCTACTTCCTGGGACCTCAAATGAGTATATCCGGTATGAAAATTTATAAACAATCATTTGACAAGATCGATACTTTTATTACGTAGTAAAAGAAAGTGAAAAGAAAAAACCGAGAACAGAAATAAATTATTAACTTTATAACAGAGATAATCTGACACTATATTTTTATAAAGGTCATCATAACAATCTTTTTTAGAACTGACCATTGATGTCTAATGATGTTCAGATAAACTACATTAAATTAGACACAGGAAATATACTTAAAACAGGAGCCAACATCCTTTAAAATTGGCAATAAATAAAAATAAATTTGCCCAATATCCTGATACAGTTGACAGTGCCTTAAGAGAAAGGAAGTTATTGGACTGAAGGAGTGCTGGACACAAAAATGGAGACACCAACAACCGTCGGAAGATACGGTCACCAATCTGTACAGTTATCTTTTACCCCTCATCGTTCACCACACTTATCCTGTCAATGTACTTCTGTCAAGTGTAACTACACTGAGATGCAACTAGCATTCTAATTCCTCAATAGACAGAATTGTTACCAATTATAATTTTCTTTCTTACATCAAGATCTTAATAAAGTTTCAGAATGTAATATAATGCCTTTTCGATTAACTGGAATTTCACGAATCTAGAAAGAGGTACCATTTCCGGACAGTTAACAGGGTATTACCCCATGATTCACGCAAAACGAGTTCTATATCTGCTACTACTTTCGTTTTACAACAGATGGTCATTTTATATTATTTTAAAATCAATGGTGACTAAATAAATAGCCACTAAAGAATTACGTTCAATATTATTTAATAAAACATAAACTTATTCAAGTTATGAAACTAACTTATAAAATGCTACCAATCTTCGAGGCTATGTAAAAATAAGTAGATGAAAGTCTATCTCATATTGTGCAACACTATTTTGTTGGTTATCTTTTAGAATATGAGATCAGCCTTGCGAATGTTTAAATTAAATCTTTTCTGCAAAATTTAAATTAGACTGGAATATGAACTCTTAAAATCCTATTTAAATTTGATTCCTTGAAGGCCACCGAAATACATAAAGATGTGGACTTAGTGATGAGAAGCTCATGGATATAGTATGAAGGTAGAGATTTCCTTACTCCGAAGAGTCGAATCCTGAACATTATCAGCCCTTCTGGAGCGACTAAAGAGAACCAGTACAGGTTTTAAAAGAAGTACCCAGCTTTGTTGCTTTAATGCTGCAATTCGGGCGGCTAGTAGCTAGCGATCAACTTCTTTTGACTTGGAGTTCTCCCGTAACAACCCGCTGCGACCCCTGCTAGACACACTATCTTTGATGCTGCACTAGCAAGGTATTGGGTTTTGGTCTTGTGAGAAACTCCACAGTACCCTCATTACCTGCTGTAAATCCAGTGATATGCCACCCTGATGATAAAGACCATATTCTAGGTACGGGTTCTCGTCAGTATATTCATTTTTATTTATAATAAGCCACTGTTTTAGATAAAGTAACAGCCTGGCTGCCCCGAGAGGTTTCCAGTCTTACGATTATAGCAATACTAAAACATATTGCGAGCAGCCTTAAAGACATTACTAAATAGCCTAACTGAGCTAACCGAAATATAAAATATTCTTCTTACCCCGTAAACCCCTACTACCGTTCCTTCCTCTGTCAATATACTACACAGAATCGCTTTACACTGACATTCCAAGCTTCCAACTCCGGTATGAACCTATTTCGAATCCAACAAACCCTTAGCAAACATTCCGAGTTAGAAGAAAAACATGTAAATTACAGTTTCAGAATTACTTCATGATTTTTTGCAAAGAAGATATGTCGTACACGGAATTACAATAACATATAAATGAGAGAGCAGCAAAAAAACAAAGACAAGACGAGATAAACAAGGATGTTCGCCATGTTGATGAAGGTCACCACATCATCAGACCGAAACGTTTTGATTCTTGATTCGACTTACTTCTGTTAGCTGCTGATATTAATATTGTTTACTAACAGCGCCGTCTTTGTTCATTTCAGAGAACTAAAAATACAAAAAATTTGAATTTATATAGCCATATTATTATGGCCCCTCATTAAAATACAAAGCAATGCTATTTTACTAAATTCTTCATATAATTAATGCACTCGTACGCTCGAACTGATTCTTCACAGCAATTTTAGAATATAATCAATTCAGTTAAATTTACATTTTTTTCCTTGGACATCGGCTTTCCCTTAAAATTTTAAATAATTCGTACGATGCTTTTTTTTTGCGGGGAGAAAAGCGCGCTCTTCTTTTATAAGATCAATGAACTCTAGGCTTTGATGTTTATTGGTGGACGTTTTTAACATAACATTTTGAATGTATAGAATGATTTTATTCGAAAATGAAAATTGAACTTTTAGGAGAGAGAGAGAGAGAGAGAGAAAGTAGTTTTGAAAAATATACCAAAATTGGCAACACTGATATCTTCCCAAGGAGGCACTTGCAACATACACATTCGTTACCAGAGAAATCAAATCAATTACCAAACTAAATACCCAAATTTGGCTTTTACGGGTTATTAATAAGTTATTTTATTATTTCTTTCGGATTAAGAAAAAAGTTCTATCCTTTAAAACATATTTTGTAACCGTGGGGCTTATCATTAATAAATGATTATTTTTTTCATCAATAGTTCGACACGAATTAAAATATATACGATGACAGATATAAAATTTTACAAATTTTAATTTTAAGTTTTGAAGATGAAAAAAAAATTCTAAAATAGTAAAAAATGAATACTTAATAAAGTTACATAAAAATATATTCATTTTTATTTATAATAAGCCACTGTTTTAGATAAAGTAATAAAGGTCTGAAGGGAGGATATTGTCAAAAGTTAATGAACAAGGTGCTATAGCGTAATAATAATTATTAGGGTGCGATAGCCTAATAATTTCAAGCCCTTCCTTGAAGGCAAGGGAAGAAACTAATACCAGAATAATAATAATTATTATCTTTATAATAATAATAATAAAGATAGGACAGGGATGAGCTATGCGGTTAGCGTATTGGATCCCACGCGAAAGTCCCAGGTTCGAATACAGCTTCTGGTCCCTTAGATTTTCTCTTCCTAAAAGCTTGTTACGGCTCAGTGATGGACAGTGTAACGAGAGAACACTGTCCGGAGATAGGCAGTGCACCGAAAAAGGCTCGGGGCGCCAATAACCTCAGATGTTGATGCGCCTTAAATCGCAATAAGAAAAAAATAAATCAAATAATATAATTATTAATTTAGACTACTGTTTCCTTAATATCACGCCCTAAGTAGAGGAGTGGATCTGAACATTTAGAATAGTTGGGAACAACGATGGAAATGTGATTAGAATTAGACAGACGTTGCAAGACTGTGTAATATGTACCTCATAATTTTCTCCTCTGACGACGTAGACAGCAAGTTAATGGAAAGGGTGGGGGAGCCGGAAGTGCATGTAAAGCTGAGAGTGCTGTAAGCAGTGTACCGTTTAGTGGATGGTCAAGGTACAAGGTACTGTACAAGGAATTCCGATCTTAACACAACGCTCAGTGCCTTCTACATCGTCATCTCATTTCTTCATCCACAATCTGTCTTTCACTCTTTAGCTGCATACTGCTTTATTAGTTTCTCTAGCTGCTTGCAAGAGGAATCAAAATATAAGATTTCTTTTTCTTTTTTAATGGAATAAATATAATTAGCGAATATTCATGTGTTTGTCCAAAATATATCTAAAACTGAAAATCAATTGGAACCCCACATTATTACAAATATTATTTCGATTATTCTTTAAGTTCCGGGTTCGAATGCAGCTGTTAGCCCTTAGATTTTCTCTTACTAGGAACTTTTTTTACAGCTAACTGACAATTGATAGTATTTTCTGTAACGAGAGTACACTATCCAGAGGCTGGGCAGTGCACTCCGAGCGCTAATAACCTCCAACATTGATGCGCCTTAAATTAAAATTAACAAACGTAAAATTATTTACATGTTGGAATAAATAAAATGACGACTTGCCACATCGATCTCAAAAGTATCTCATAAAGTTATTGTTTTCTTACTTGACAATATTTTGTAACTACCTATCTACATATAAAGATAAGTTTTGTCATTAACAGCAAAACCTTATCTACGCTGGTAAGTTATCAAGGCGATTTGACCACTTTATCGGACAAGCTTTCATTGATAATAAGCAAAGGAAAGATTGTTATTTTATTTCTCTACAAAACGTAGAAGCTAGGTTGCACAATGGAACTTAAGTGACGTCAGCCTTAAATAGAGAGATATGCTATCAATTTTATGAAAAAATGTAAGATATAAATTTTACTGACTAACTTTGTTGTTAAACAATTTTTACTTTTAAAAAAAAGAAAAGTAAAAGTCGCAAAAAGTAATCATTTATTTTCAAACCGAAAATTTTTTGCAAAACCAAACTGATAGGCCCACCACATGTCCTCGTATAAAATGCATTCCTGAGGCAATTCTCAAGAAAATAAAAGAAAATCCGAAAAAGCCTTTCTCACAAGTTACATTTACAAGTGTATTTATTATTTGTACTTCATGAATTTTATTTTAACATAATAATAAAACCAACTGCTATTAGTTTATTCTGTAAGCTCCATGAAAAATTGAATAACTTAGGACTGCGGTACGAAAAAGGTAAGTGTTTGTACCTGAATTATTTAAATGAAAAAATGATGAACCTTGTACTTAACGTTAACTAAAGATTGACCGCCATTACTGTCTAAGTGAGACGATAAAAATTACGGAAGGAACATCATGGTTGTTGCCATTGAAATCAGGCCTAATCTAATTAGGGGCTATAAATCCGAAAGATAAAGATCTGATTTCTTCATCAAATTCAGTTGGATTTGGAAAAAAATAATTGAATAAACTAAAACTATTAAAAGTTTGACGTCACAACTGAGTACAGGGCACCCTAATATATTGTAAACATTCTCTGAGATTAAAGTTTACTAAGTTTAAGCCCAAAATTTATAGATGGAACTTTCGCCTAAAATAAATGAGTCTAATTTAGACTCTTCACACTCTTAAATGGTACAAGAACAACCAATATATGTACTGAATTGCCACTTTAAACAGGAGCATCACTTCATCCCTTATTATGAACCCGCGAAAATGAAATTACCTATAAAAATGGTTTTCATTTAAGACCACGAATACATTGAAGCCTATTGCCATTTTGTTTTGTAATTTTATCTCAGGAAATCATTTCAATTCTGATTATTCTAGATTGTAGTTAATATTAGTTCTGAGCTGTAACATCATACATACTAAAGATTCAAATAAATATAATCCGAAAATTTGTAGTAAAATAAAGACTTGTGCTCTTATGATATTCGGTGTAAATTACAAACTAAAAATTTTCCTAATTGCAACAATGGTTAAAAGAAAATGTTTGCGCGGAAACGTTCACCCAAGAAATGACAAAAACTGACTGCGAAAGGCTAAGGATGACGTATGTTCGGGTGGTCGAAGTCCATGGACGAGACTTAAACGCCGGTTAAGTAAGAAAGAATTATTATTTAAAATAAGTAAATTAATTAAAAAAAAAACAAGGAACAATCTTTAAGGTTCCCATAATAAGTTTGCATCATAATAATAATAAAGGAAGATATGAAATAATTAATGTTAATACTTTCAAGAGAAAATACAACGGGAAGGAAACATTCTTTAATCTTAATATACACTAAATAATATGCGTAAAAAAAATTAGCAAACAATTTTTTTAAATATTAATCGTATTTACAGTATTTTTCGGATGAAATGTTTCCTATAATTGTAGAATAAATAGCACAATCAATCTAACAATATTCTCAAATCATATGTGACCTTAGAAGTATACATATGTATTTTGTTTGCCTGTATTAACAGAATAACCTTGGCGAACTGAAATCTACCAAGATTCCATCATCACTAGTTTTAAGAAACGTGCTTATGGCCGGCCAGCTGATATAGCAGTCGGGTAGAGTTTTATGTAATTGTTATAAATATACAGAGAGGAAAAAAAAAATTGTATTTGTTTTAGTTGAATATTGAATATGATCACGTTTGTGCCTTGAAAGAGAAATACAGAAAAATATTTTATAAAACAAATAAATAACATTTGAGATGAAAGTAATTAATAATATTTAGGTCAAAAAAATGTTAAACTAAAACAGACAAATGCTAGTTCTACCTTTGAAAGTGAATTGTTATATTGCCCAAAAAGCAGCACGAACGACCCTTTATAACTTTATAAATTTCAGCTGATACAATAGGAATAATCTAACATAGTATCTGCTGATTGCTGGAGTTACGACGAGATTATTTTTCTGATTGGTTGAAATCATTGAAATGATGCAAATTGATTGCATGTTGGGTATGTGATTGAAATTAGCGATAGAATTTCTCTGTAAAGAAATTGATAATCCAATTCTGTCAAGGAGTATTACCAGTTAAACTATTTAGCAAACATGGATTTCTAACCGGTTAATAGCTGTACTTGTTCTTAATGTTGATAGATAGTGTAGTTAAATTACACTCTGATGTAGTGCTTTAGAAGGACATTTAAGTTGCTGTTCGAAAAAACAAACCAGATAATATATTTTTAAGCAATAGGGTCTAGATTGCAGTTAATTTGAGAAAACAACAAGGAAATCAATGAAACTGCTTCTTTAAAATCCGAGGAGTCCGCATTTTAAGGCTCGGTTTAGGCATGAACGTGACCAATCAAAGAGAATATAGACCAAAATTCTATGGAAAATTATCATATTTACTAATTAAAATAAAATTAGACCATAAACAGGGACTAGAGCTCAGTAAACTACATCCTTAACCTTCAAAGTATTAAGAATTAATCTAATATTCATTGCCTAACACCAGAATTCGTCTAAGAGCAAAACGCAAATACTCGCAAGAAGATGGTACAAGCTTTTACCATCCTCGTCGCACTTTTTACAGAGAAGATTGTGTATTTCCTAAATACACACGAGCATAATCGTTCTACCAAAGAAGGCTCTCTAAAAAATTCAAGATATAATATTTTCGCTTCTTTTACACTATTAAAACACACCACTTTTAGAAAGACAATTTTCAGAAAATCTAGCTAAAAACAAAATTAAGTTTTATTCATCAGAATCTCGTGACTGGTATGCTTTTAAGGAACTACTTCTTTCTTATGAGATGGTGATGATGCCATTAAGTTCGTCTTCATCACTACTTTGATCACTCTAAACACGATTTCTTCTATTAACAAAAAGAAAAAAGAGGATCACGAAACCTGGTACAGAAAGGTACCAGTCTGTCACTCAGGTCGACAATCAGAACATTATATTTCAAATCAATTGGACAAGTCTGGCTGCCTTTAGAAAAATAAAAAAAAATACCACTTAGAGCACATGAATGAATATTGGTTACCTAACACCAAATCTTATGTGAACAGTATGAATCAAGAGCCTTTATCTTAAACAAAAAAAAAATTCTAATTAAAATAATTATCCATAAGTCGCCCAAAAAAAACATATTTTCTTCAATTTCTACGCGAAAGTAAGCGAACTATTATGATAAGTCTCAACTTTATAATACTATGAAAATAAATTCTTTCTAAATATAAATGCATTCATTCTGAAAACAATCATAATCACCACTTCCAGATGATTGTAACTGTATCCATAGAAGGAAAACACTGGTTCTCAAATCTATTGTTAAATAAAATCATTCCAAAGAACTCACCTTTAAAAGTAAAGTACATATATGAAAAACCTTGACAATATTTTCCAATTGATTATTTTTGTACTTGTTGGTTATTTTAGTACTTTGCTAATCTAATTAATTCCTTACTTAAATAAATTTTAATGTATAACGAAAAGTATTCCCCAAAATTACTTTCTTTGTTACTTGGTTATCAACATTCTTTCAAAGATATAGTTGAACTAGCTCCGATTCATAGAACATGCAATTACAAATTTAATTTAATTCAATGAATAATAAACTCACCCTTTCATTAACTGGTGGTATTTCATCTTTTCCTCTTTTTAGGGAAGGCGCAGTGATGATTTTTCTAGATGGGCCATTCATTGATGCAGCAGAATCCATTCTAACTTTTAATACCACAAATTTTGTTAATCATTTAAACACATTTAAAAAAAAAAATCACACTACACTAAAAACACTTAGCACCATTCAGTAAATAATAATAAATCATAATGAATCTAATGAAAATTTTTATACGAGATGTCTTTGAAGCAATAGCAAGCTTATTGAAAAAATGTTAATATCACAGATGTGGAGGTTTTTAGTCACTTCCATGTTCGAAATTCTGAAAAATAAATGAGCTAGTTGAAAAATATTGCAAATTAAAACACAGATCAAGTTAAGATGAACACAATTATATGAGCGAAAATGAAAAAATAGTTATGACAAAAGTCTTTTTTAAATAATGATGACTTTCAAATTAACGTAATTAATGTTCCCAATAGTAATTCAAAAACTGAAGAGATAAGCCTTTAGTAATTTTATATATGGATTTTACAAAGAAAGTCTTTTGCAGATAATATTCTTTTAAAAACTATCTTACCTTAACTAAACATGTATACTTTATACAGGATACGGAGTAAATACGGTAAAAGTATTTTTCACATTACTATTTAGGGGAGAAAAATCACATATACGACCGAAACGTGAGCAGCAGCTAACTGAAAACTATACCTGTCCATCGAATTTCAGGTTATGACGGTTTCTTTACTGTAATCCCGCTTCTTAGTTTAAAACATACTCACCAGATGTCAGCAGTGACAAGATTCACTACATTGCGCTGCCATGATTATCATATATATCTAAGTTCTAAGTTTACTAACATTAGATTAGAAATCACTCAGATTAAAAACCAAAATGAAATTACTTCAAAATAAGTAGAAAGAACTAATAAAATAATATCAAAATTATTTTCACAAATCTATTTGATTTTACTTAAACAAGGGTTTATTAGATTATTTATATGGAATCTACCATCTTAGAGAAAAAGAAAATTATAGGAGCTGAGGATTGGTGATGTAGTACTAAAACAATTTTAAAAAAATAAGAAAACAAGAGACCAAAGTGAGTGTTTATTAAATAACCAATCCAAATTATTCAACAAATCTGGTCTATCTAAACAATCAAAACGTAAATGTTTGCATTCTTTTTTGTATTATTCTTAGACTGACTAGAGTCATGCCTAGTTCTACTTTAGTGTAATGATTTGGTGTTTTTTTTACTCCCAATAGGGGGGGGTTTGTTTTTAATATTGTATGTGAACCTGTCATGTAGTAGGAAATACTTCAGATCCCACAATACAATAGACCAGACGATACAGATGTGAATACATACAGAAATCTGTTAAAAGAGACAAGTTTGAACAAGAGTTTTAACTACATATGTGAGGGTAATAAATTTACCCGACTAGAGGTAAATGAAAATGAGAAGCAAAAACGTTTTAAAAGATATATGTTTTACGAGAGTGTCGGTGTGTTTAAATTTAAATTTAGGATGGTGCTATTGACTAAGAAAATCGAAGCGCCAAAAGTAATCATTTGAACAATAGAAAAATATATACATCTTTATTATAACATGATCGATGCTGCATTAATCTTAAAAGTTTGTATGTTTTATAAGACTACGACTAATGGTAAGTTTGAAGCTTGTTGTGTCCTTTTTTTATGTACCCTCAGAGCTTATCGTAAAATTATCACTTACCTCTAAAGTAAAACATAATTCTATGAACCATGCTTCTTTATTGATAACAATGAATAGGAACCAAACCCTAAAAAAACTATTGTTAACGTACAGCAGCAGACTGTATTTTCTTATTTAAAAGTTGATTAGTTAATCTACTCTATGCGTCGCACGTTATGAGGATTCATACTTTTAGGATCCCTGTTTAGGGAATGACGACCATCCACACTTTTTATAGAATTCATTTTTTTTATATGTTCGATCCCTATGAGTGAAAATTTAAAATCGTTTGAATTTGGACTGGTCAAAGGTATAACGCTGTGTCGTTCTTTAATGAAAACATTTTTAATGTTATCCTTTTTAGGTGACTTTTTGAATTTCATCTCAATTTTTTCTTTGAGTTCATTAATTTTCGGTTTATTAGATTTGATCGATTTGTTATTTGATAGTGAAATGTTGTCTACTGGTTTGAATACTTTTAAATTTGTAGTTTCATGATTTGATTTCTCGCCTGCCGTACCTGTTGTAGATTCTTCTTTAATTAACTTGTTTGGCATCATAGATCGCTCACGTTGCGGGACTCTAAAACGAACCTGATCATTTTTTTCTTCTCCAATAGTAGCTTGAACATGGTGTTTTTGAAAGGTAGGCTTTACTTCTTTAACATTATCAAAGGCAATATTCTCCTTTTCAACTTCGTGTGCAATGTATTCTCCGAATAGATATTTTGAAGGACATTTAGGGGCATATAGCTGGGAATTTATATTATCGGATGGTTCTCCATATAATAACTTCTGCATTTCATGCTTTGCTGGAGCTTTGTAAGCTTTGTACTCTTCTCTGGATGGTACTGTTCGATCTGATTGTCTGGGATGTATAGAAATCTGCTTGCTGCCGCGAACTCCTTTACTGTTATTCACTGGTGGCTTCTGAGTAGACGACTCAGTTTTACTTAATGTTTTCTCGTAATATGAGGCATTCTTTTTTCCAGCTTGTCGTGTACTTAGTTCAACAGTTTTACCAAATAATTTATTGTAAACTTTTCTAAATGTTCCTTTTCTTTCAGCTCTTTGTTCTTTACATGTTTTTGACGGTACTTGTAAGTCACGCGTTGAAAGCATTACATTTTTATTAGCCTCCATTTTTTGAGGTTTTACACTTGATATTAAAGCAATTTTCTCATTATTATTTGAAAGCGGATTTTTTACCAGAGATTTTTCGCTGACATTTAAAGAATCTTGCGATATTTCATTAATTGCCTTTTCCAATGAATCGTTTAAATGTTCTGTGCTGTCTAAATATTCAGGTTTTTCTTTGTTTAAATTTTGATTTGTAGTTTTACTCATTTTCAGCTGAAGAAATTGCTTTGCTCTTTCCGTAAAATTTGAAGATGAATCTTGAGCACATGAAGAACTAGTTTCAGAAGACTGTGAAGATGGCGGATCTTTTGGTGTTTTGGACTTGGGCTTTTTCTGGCCAGGATTTGACGAGTCTTTTTTGGGATTTTGACACGATTCGAAACAGGTTGAAAGTGATGAATCTGGCGACTGGGTGGCAATCGGAAGATCAGTATGTGGTTCATTTTGCAAATGCTCTTGCTGAACTGATGACTTTAAGTGGGAGAAAGTGCAGCTAGATGTTGGTTTTGAATCTGGTGAATGTGTAGCTGGAAGATCAGTATCTGGTTCATTTTGCAAATGTTCTTGCTGAACTGATGACTTCAAGTGGGAGGATGTAGAACTTGGTGGCTTTTTGCTGTGCGAGAATTGCTTTTTCGGTTCCAGTAGAGAACACTCGTTATCGGCTAGTTTGGAATGTTCGGTTAGTGGCTGTAGGTGGATATCATTGGCTGTTTCATCGTGATCACATTCCGTATGATTCTGTTGATGAGGCTTAGCTGCCTGTATATTATTACACTGTGCTCTACAGATCGTGCCTGCTGTAGCTTGACTACTGGACGGTGATGAAATATCTTCAGCTGGTGGAAAGTTACAAGGGCGAAAGTTACATTTTCCAATACTCTCACATTGTTTCCTTCTTGTAACAACTGGTGGATCTGCTTCTTCATAACAACAAGAAGAATATTCAGTACAAGAAGAAGGAGGCAATTTTCGTCTTTCTGTTGGCAATTCTGGAAGTTCTAAAGGATTGCAACCGTCGTAACAGTTATCAAATGGCTCTTCTAAAGATGCTGGTACGGGATATTTGGCAGGTTTATGTCTGGCTGGTATTTGAATATTTTGTTTCTGCGTCAACAATAGATATTCAAGATTTCCTGTTGCATTACTTTTCTTCCCTCTTAATTCGCTAAATAATTTATCAATGGTGATCCCCTTTTCTTTACAATCCACCAGATCTCCTAATCTGCAAGAATCCTCCATTACAAAATATTTTTCTCCTTTTTTAACGTCCTTATAAACCTGTAAGACTGAATGGCGTATTAGTTTTTCTTCATTTTCAGTTAAATCTGGCAAAGGAAATCTGTATTCTATTCCATTAACTCCTAGAATAAATGGAAGGGCATAGTAGCTTGTACCAGGCATAAGAACGGTCCTAGTATAAGCAATTTCGGCTACATTTTGTTCTCCTCGAAGGCCCGCAAGTATTGAATGAACGAAACGAGTTGTAGCGTGAGCTTTATTAACTGCTTCTAATTCTTGTTTGGCACGATATACTGCTACATCTCCATGCTGTATCTCCTTAATTACTTTTTTCATAACCCTCTGAAACAAAAAGTAATGGAAAACATGGATACTTATGTTTATTTCAAAGTTTTAAAATTTTGTTGTAAATATTAAATAAAACGTCCACAAATTCGAATTAAGAAGCAGTGAAATTGAATAAGCTCATAAAAATATCATTGGCCTCAATCTTAAAACTGACAGGTCTTTATCTGACCGCGATTGCCACATTATAATGAACAAATTTTGCTCTGCCAATAATATCCAGAGACCATCAACCAACAAATTTGAAAAAAAAAGTAATTTTTGGCAAAGAGTTCTGTAAAAAAATATCAGATGCTATATGTCCTAAACTGCTAACATTGATGTCCCAAAAATCTTAGTAATATTTCTGTGTATAATCAAAGTAGCAAGATTCACAACATGTTAGAGCAATTTAGTGTAGAATGTTTGTCAAAAGATGGAGCTCACTTTTTTTTTTTTTTTGTTTTTTTTGGCGCATCAACAGCTGAGGTCATTAGCGCCCGGAGCTTTTTCCAGTGCACTGCCGGCCTCCGGACAGTGTTCTCTCGTTACAGACAACACTGTCCATCACCGGACAATGAGCTGTAAGAAGCTCCTAGGAAGAGAAAATCTAAGGGTCAGCTGCTGGATTCGAACCCGGGACCTCCGCGTGGGAGTCCAGTATGCTAACCTCATAGCTAATCCCTTCCCGGAGCTCACTTTTAATTGTTTCTGAAATAAAACATTAGTTAATAAGGAGGAAACATCCAAAGAAAGGCGAATATAATTTTTTGTGATTTATTTATTTATTTATTGGGCGACAATATCTAAAGTCATTGGCGCCCGGAGCCTTTTTTCAGTGCACAATCGTCCTCAGGGCCAGCATCCTCTCGTTACAGACGACAACATGTCCGTGACCGGACAGTGAGTTGTAAGAAGCTGCTAGGAAGAGAAAATTTAAGGGCCAGCAGCTGGGTTAGAACTCTAGATTATGTTGATACATTTCGGTCGACAGTTCGATATCTACAAACATTATTTATTTTGTAGTGAGAAAATTTTATAAATTATATAACAAACAAAATTAGGTCATAAAAAGATTCGACTACAGAATCTGGAGAGATGTAACTATCTGTTAGATTAATTGTTACAATTCTTTTTTTCTTTGCTTACCAATTTAAACTATTACATTTTTTAATACATAGGGTCTTTTTTTAATAAAATTAAGAATTTATTTACAGCAATCCATTAATGTTGATCGAAGCTATTTTCAATTTATTATGTTTTTTAGAAATTCTAATTGTTTAGAAATTTTTGTAAATTAAGGATACAAATTTTAATTTCAACTTTTAATAATTTTTTATTTTGTAGCTGCAATGTTGCCTTGGTAGGATTTTTATTATGTCTAGCAAAGATATCTGCACGTACATCTTTCACATACAACTATTTCTTATGCAAGAACTGAATCTTTAACTTATATACATTTGTAAAAATTAAATTTATAATAAATATATGTATAAAAAATATATGTATGAACTTATGTTTGGGTTGTGATAATTGGAATAATAGAAATTTGCCTGATTATTTAATAGCAAATATTTTTTCATTGTTATTTTCACAGAGTGAATTTATTAAAATCTCTTGCTGATGTAAGAAATAAATAACTCTGCTCACTTTAGAAAGTTTCACTTGTGGCCTGGACTGTGAGAAAATTGGTACTCTGGTCTGAACGGAATTTCCACCAACTACTGGTAAAACTACACAACTTGGATCAGATTTCAAATATTTGGCCAAAATGGAGTTGGCACGAATATTATCTACAGATGTCACTCCAAATACTTTATTACAGTCATATGCATTATAATATGTCAAAACTTGAGATAATAGTGGAAGCATTGAATTTACTGGATTAGCAGCTACGAGTATAATGGCCTAAAAATAAAAGTATTATTAGCAATGCATATATATGTAATCTAATGATATAAATATATCGTAGTAAACAGTATTTATTATGTAGTAGTATTACTTTTGAACAATTTTGTGCAATAATTCTTCCATATTCTAAAATTCTTTCCGCTCCATCCTCTAGAATCAGTTCTGAAGAATCGCAATAATAGTCGCACGCGTCTCCTATAAGAATCACATCTGCATTCTACAATAAGAAAAAAATAATAATAATTTTAAATATTCAGAATAATATAATCTTTGAATGATCAAAACATCCTCTTTCTAGTTTAGACATCAGGTCTGGGTTATGCCATGAAAGTAAGTAATGTATTGTATTTCTGAAGGTAAGCATTGGTTTTGAGTTGCGCTATTTTCTCATTTTGAGATGGAACTTTCAAAAAACTATTCTTGGCGAGCTCCTGGTATCCATGTAAAAATTTTGTGCCAAATTTCTTATTGTCAGCCTAATGATTTCGTGCTGAGTGAGTGAATGATATTTTGCTGTTTGTGATAGGGCATGACATTAGCGCATAATTACCTTTGCACCTTCACTTAGAATAGCTGAAAAAATAATTCTTAAATAACTCCCTGAAAGCGCAATAAAATAAATGTAACCAATCCAATCGTTTGTGTTCTATAGGTAATTTTGGAGTCTGTAAAGATGTTTGACATGCTTAGTCACTGCTTGCTTTTTAAGCATTGTAGGCCGGTTCGAAGTGAGGTATTTGCCTATAAAGAGCCCAAGGAAGTGAATCAGATCTGTAGGAGGAAGTTGATTGGCATTTACGGGGGTTTGAATTCAAATCAATTTTAGCTGAAACTTATGGCACAAACATCAAAAGAAATAGTCTAGTTTTTTAATTAATCATTAATAACTTAACGTCCAACTTCCGAATTAACAGTTCTTTAGGGAAGGCGACACTCATTTTATTATTAACATTTGTGTTTAACAAATATAAGAAGTATCGGCACATGAGACTTGAACTGAGGACCTCCAGCTTGCTTACAACTGTTCTCATAACCACTAAAAGAAATCTTTAATAGGTTTAAAACAATTTTTCTTTTATTTATAAAAATTATGCAGAAAACAAGATTAAAAGATTTCAAATAATTTTTGTTACAAAGTTTAAGACATATGTGTATGTTCACAAATTAAATTTTAATTGAAGGCATAAACATATTTGACTTCCAATTTGAAGCTGTTTTCGAAGATGGGATCATACTAATTTTCAAATTAGAGAGAAAAAATGCAAAGAAAAGTAAGGCAATGTATAGTAAGAATAAATTATTTTATTAAAATGAGATTTCTATCTATTTAATTCACTTATAACATTACCCACTAGTCACTAAACATAAACTACAACTTTCAAAGAGCTTAACAAGAAAAATAGTATCTATTTAATGCTCTAAACCTTTTCCAAGACTTGCAAATAAAAGTATTGACAGAATTATTGTTGCCTACTTTAATTGCGCACGGAAGTTGATCCTTTCCTTGGAAGGCTCTCACTTTGCAGGGAGTGTTGATAACTGCCACATCACATGCTGCACTTATATCTTCATCATCGTATAGGGTAAGACTTTTAATGGCATTAGACTGTTTCAATAGTAAAGATGTTAATCGTCCAAACCAAGTATTTAGTCCAAGTAATGAAATCTAAAATAGTAATTGGTCAATAATATATAGAAAAATATATTATTATTTTTGTTTTTAATTAAGCACCGAAATTTCTTATTAATTATCTAGAGAGATAGCTGAGAAATAAATAATCACCTCAAAAACTAAGTTGACAATGAATCAGTGACAATATCTTACAACAGTTGATAGTGTAACACATGGGTGTCAAACTCAATTAAAAACACAGACCATTTGGTGCAATTGGCAAGATTCACGCAGGCTGTATCAAATTTATAAATTTGCTTTGATAGGTATGATTCATAACTTCACAACCCAGAATACTCTGATCTTTTCACTATTGCAATCTTATACAAATACGTGACCCTGAGAGTGGCCGACATAACGCTTCCAATCGTCGCCGAAACTACTCCGCGCTTTAATACTGGCCCAGAGGCTACAGGGAAGTTTAAGGGTTACTGGATATTGTGTGAACGGAAATACCTCCATTTCCCTTAAACGCTATTTTCATAAACATTTTTTTTTTTTTTTAATTTTTATTATATTCAGAACAAAGAAAGCCACAATTAATTGCATCGGCAGCAGCATGCGGTTCGCGGGCAACCCCTGATATAGACCAACTGGAAACCAAATCTTTCCACATGTTTTTCCTTAGAATTTTACATTTCCCAAATTAAGGCAACCCTTTTTGTTCATTAAAGCTCTGTTCTTTCTGTCTCTGAAAGAAAAACAACAAAATGTGGAGGAACTAGAAACCAATTCAAGTATTCCATATGTATTGTACCCATCATTATCCAATAGGAGGCAAACCTTATATCGTATGTTTATTATAGTGGTGGTCGTAAAGACAGATGTAAGTGACAAAAAAAACTAGAAATCTAGACGCACTAGAAGCCTATTCGGTTTTTTCCTTTGTTTTTTACATTTTATTTTCCAATTGAAGGCTACCCTTTTTGTTTATTACAGCCCTGGCCTTAAAAGTAGGTAACGAGACAGAAAAATTACAAATCTAGACGAACTAGAATCCAATTTCTTCATTTTTCTTGGTATTTTACCCTTCATTGTCCAATAGAAGGCTACTCTTTGTATCTATTACAGTGCTGACCATCAAAGAAAATGACAGGAATAGTAGAGGAAGAAATGAAGACGAACCAGAATCCAATACGGGTAGTTCTTGTGTATTTTACTCTTCATTATCAAAGAAAAATCAAACCAATATGTACATTACAGCACTGGCCGTAAATACGGGTATCAGAGAAAGAAAAAGTGGAATTTTAGACGAATTGGAACTTAATTTGATGCCTTTTCTTTATATTTTACCCTTCAGTTTCTTAAAGAAGGCTACCATTTATGTTTATTACAGCCTTGGTTCTTAATAACCAAGTATTTTAAAAGAAGAGTATTTTACTCTTCATTTTCCAAAAGAAATCGGCCCATTAACTTTATTTTAGCCATGGCTGTAAAAACGGACGGTACAATCTGAAAAGGTAGAAATCTAGAAGAACTTGAAGCCAATTTAACTTTTTCCATTGTATTCCAACACTCGTTTTTCAAAGAAATGCTACTCATTATGTTCATTGCAGCTCTGGCCGTAAATGAAGATGTCAGAGACTGAAAAATTGCACATCTAGACGAACTGAAAGCCAATACGGATACTACCTGAGAATTTTATTCTTCATTTTCGAAAAGAAATCTAACCCTTAAGTATATTACAGCCCTGGCCTTAACTATATGTGTCAGAGGAAGAAATAACAGAAATCTAGGCGAACCAGAAGCCTATTAGGCCTTTTCCTTTGTATTTTACAAAGGAAACATTTCATTTTCCAAAGGAAAATATGTCCATTACAGCTCCATAAAAAAATTACAGAAAAAAAAGTAAGAAATCTAGACGAACTGGAAGCCGATTCAATAAATCTCCTCTGTATTTTAAACTGCATTTTCCAAAATTAGGGTACCCTTTATGTTTATTATAAACCCGGTTGTAAAAAGAGGTGACAGTTATAGAAAATTAAGAAATCTAGATGAACTAAATGAAATTCGATTGTTTTTGTTAGTATTTTACTGTTTATTTCCCGAAAAAGAATATAAATAGAATATTTCTATTCTCAAATAAAAGCAACCCTGTATGTTCATTTTAAATCTGGTGAAAAGGGAAGTAACAGAAACAGAAAAAATAGAAAATCTAGACGAACTAGAAGCTAATTCAGATTTTTCCCTTCGTATTTTAACTTTCTACTCTCAAATAAGTCTATTTGTTTGGTCAATCTAGCTCACATTTCCTGATTTTCCATCGTTTTTAGCAGTGTGAATAGAAAAAGATCCACCCTAGTTGTAATATCTAGAGCAGCTCTGTATTTTGGTTCTTAATGACAGAAAAGTCTATTTATTGGGCCAAACTAGCTCACATTTCCTTATTTATCCATTGTTTTTAGCAGTGTGAGAATAAAAAAAGATCCATCCTAGTTGTAATATCTAGGACAGCTCTGTATTTTGGTTCTTAATGACGGAGAAGTCTATTTCTTGGGCCAAACTAGCACACATTTCCTTATTTTTCCATCGTTTTTAGCGGTGTGTGAATAGAAAAGATCCACCCCAGTTGTAAAATCGAGGACAGCTCTGTACTTGGGTTCTTAATGACGGAAAAGTTTCTTTCTTTGGTAAAAGTAGCACACATTTCCTTACGTTTCCATCGTTTTTAGCAGTGTGTAAATAGAAAAAGATCCATCCTAGTTGTAATATCTAGGGCAGTTCTGTATTTTGATTCTTAATGACGGAAAAGTCTATTTGTTCGGCCAAACTAGCATACATTTCCTTACGTTTCCATCGTTTTTAACATTGTGTGAATAGAAAAAGATCCACCCTAGATGTAATATCTAGGGCTGTTTTGTATTTAGGTTCTAAATGACGGAAAAGTCTATTTGTTCGGCCAAACTAGCATACATTTCCTTACGTTTCCATCGTTTTTAACATTGTGTGAATAGAAAAAGATCCACCCTAGATGTAATATCTAGGGCTGTTTTGTATTTAGGTTCTAAATGACGGAAAAGTTTATTTGTTGGGCAAAACTAGCATACATTTCCTTACATTTCCATCGTTTTTAGCATTGTGTGAATAGAAAAAGATCCACCCTAGTTGTAATATCTAGAACAGCCCTCTACTTAGGTTCTAAATGACGGAAAAATCTATTTGTTAGCCAAACTAGCTCACATTTCCTTATTTTTCCATTGTTTTTAGCAGTGTGTGAATAAAAAAACATCAATCCTAGTTGTAATATCTAGGGCAGCTCTGTACATTGGTTCTTAATGACGGATAAGTCTATCTGTTGGGCCAAACTAGCACACATTTCCTTATTTTTCTATAGTTTTTAGCAGTGTGAAAAAAGAAAAGGTTGTAATATCTAGGGCAGCTCTGTATTTTGGTTCTAAATGACGGAAAAGTCTATTTGTTGGGGCAAACTAGCATACATTTCCTTATTTTTCCATTGTTTTTAGCAGTGTGTGAATAAAAAAGATCCATCCTAGTTGTAATATCTAGGGCAGCTCTGTACTTTGGTTCTTAATGACGGATAAGTCAATCTGTTGGGCCAAACTAGCACACATTTCCTTATTTTTCTATCGTTTTTAGCAGTGTGTGAATAGAAAATATCCACCCTGGATGTAATATCTAGGGCAGCTCTGTATTTTGGATCTTACTAACGAAAAAGTTCAGCCAAACTAGCATACATTTCCTTACGTTTCCATCGTTCTTAGCATTGTGTGAATAGAAAAAGATCCACCCTAGGTGTAATATCTAGGGCTGTTTTGTATTTTGGTTCTAAATGACGGAAAAGTCTATTTGTTAGCCAAACTAGCTCACATTTCCTTATTTTTCCATTGTTTTTAGCAGTGTGTGAATAAAAAAAGATCAATCCTAGTTGTAATATCTAGGGCAGCTCTGTACTTTGGTTCTTATTGACGGATAAGTCTATCTGTTGCGCCAAACTAGCACACATTTCCTTATTTTTCCATTGTTTTTAGCAGTGTGTAAATAAAAAAAGATCCATCCTAGTTGTAATATCTAGGGCAGCTCTGTACTTTGGTTCTTAATGACGGATAAGTCTATCTGTTGCGCCAAACTAGCACACATTTCCTTATTTTTCTATCGTTTTCAGCAGTGTGTGAATAGAAAATATCCACCCTGGATGTAATATCTAGGGCAGCTCTGTATTGTGGTTCTCACTAACGAAAAAGTTCAGCCAAACTAGCATACATTTCCTTACGTTTCCATCGTTTTTAGCATTGTGTGAATAGAAAAAGATCCACCCTAGATGTAATATCTAGGGCTGTTTTGTGTTTTGGTTCTAAATGACAGAAAAGTCTATTTGTTTGGTCAATCTAGCTCACATTTCCTGATTTTCCATCGTTTTTAGCAGTGTGAATAGAAAAAGATCCACCCTAGTTGTAATATGTAGAGCAGCTCTGTATTTTGGTTCTTAATGACAGAAAAGTCTATTTATTGGGCCAAACTAGCTCACATTTCCTTATTTATCCATTGTTTTTAGCAGTGTGAGAATAAAAAAAGATCCACCCCAGTTGTAAAATCGAGGACAGCTCTGTACTTGGGTTCTTAATGACGGAAAAGTTTCTTTCTTTGGTAAAAGTAGCACACATTTCCTTACGTTTCCATCGTTTTTAGCAGTGTGTAAATAGAAAAAGATCCATCCTAGTTGTAATATCTAGGGCAGTTCTGTATTTTGATTCTTAATGACGGAAAAGTCTATTTGTTCGGCCAAACTAGCATACATTTCCTTACGTTTCCATCGTTTTTAACATTGTGTGAATAGAAAAAGATCAACCCTAGATGTAATATCTAGGGCTGTTTTGTATTTAGGTTCTAAATGACGGAAAAGTTTATTTGTTGGGCAAAACTAGCATACATTTCCTTACGTTTCCATCGTTTTTAGCATTGTGTGAATAGAAAAAGATCCACCCTAGTTGTAATATCTAGAACAGCCCTCTACTTAGGTTCTAAATGACGGAAAAGTCTATTTGTTAGCCAAACTAGCATACATTTCCTTATTTTTCCATTGTTTTTAGCAGTGTGTGAATAAAAAAACATCAATCCTAGTTGTAATATCTAGGGCTGTTTTGTATTTAGGTTCTAAATGACGGAAAAGTTTATTTGTTGGGCAAAACTAGCATACATTTCCTTACGTTTCCATCGTTTTTAGCATTGTGTGAATAGAAAAAGATCCACCCTAGTTGTAATATCTAGAACAGCCCTCTACTTAGGTTCTAAATGACGGAAAAGTCTATTTCTTAGCCAAACTAGCTCACATTTCCTTATTTTTCCATTGTTTTTAGCAGTGTGTGAATAAAAAAACATCAATCCTAGTTGTAATATCTAGGGCAGCTCTGTACATTGGTTCTTAATGACGGATAGGTCTATCTGTTGGGCCAAACTAGCACACATTTCCTTATTTTTCTATCGTTTTTAGCAGTGTGAGAAAAGAAAAGGTTGTAATATCTAGGACAGCTCTGTATTTTGGTTCTAAATGACGGAAAAGTCTATTTGTTGGGGCAAACTAGCATACATTTCCTTACGTTTCCATCGTTTTTAGCATTGTGTGAATAGAAAAAGATCCATCCTAGTTGTAATATCTAGGGCAGCTCTGTACTTTGGTTCTTAATGACGGAAAAGTCAATCTGTTGGGCCAAACTAGCACACATTTCCTTATTTTTCTATCGTTTTTAGCAGTGTGTGAATAGAAAATATCCACCCTGGATGTAATATCTAGGGCAGCTCTGTATTTTGGATCTTACTAACGAAAAAGTTCAGCCAAACTAGCATACATTTCCTTAAGTTTCCATCGTTCTTAGCATTGTGTGAATAGAAAAAGATCCACCCTAGGTGTAATATCTAGGGCTGTTTTGTATTTTGGTTCTAAATGACGGAAAAGTCTTTTTGTTAGCCAAACTAGCTCACATTTCCTTATTTTTCCATTGTTTTTAGCAGTGTGTGAATAAAAAAAGATCAATCCTAGTTGTAATATCTAGGGCAGGTCTGTACTTTGGTTCTTATTGACGGATAAGTCTATCTGTTGCGCCAAACTAGCACACATTTCCTTATTTTTCCATTGTTTTTAGCAGTGTGTAAATAAAAAAAGATCCATCCTAGTTGTAATATCTAGGGCAGCTCTGTACTTTGGCTCTTAATGACGGATAAGTCTATCTGTTGCGCCAAACTAGCACACATTTCCTTATTTTTCTATCGTTTTCAGCAGTGTGTGAATAGAAAATATCCACCCTGGATGTAATATCTAGGGCAGCTCTGTATTGTGGTTCTCACTAACGAAAAAGTTCAGCCAAACTAGCATACATTTCCTTACGTTTCCATCGTTTTTAGCATTGTGTGAATAGAAAAAGATCCACCCTAGATGTAATATCTAGGGCTGTTTTGTGTTTTGGTTCTAAATGACAGAAAAGTTTATTTGTTCGGCCAAACTAGCATACATTTCCTTACGTTTCCATCGTTTTTAGCATTGTGTGAATAGAAAAAGATCCACCCTAGTTGTAATATCTAGAACAGCCCTCTACTTAGGTTCTAAATGACGGAAAAATCTATTTGTTAGCCAAACTAGCATACATTTCCTTATTTTTCCATCGTTTTTAGCAGTGTGTGAATAGAAAAAGATCCACCGTAGTTGTAATATCTAGGGCCGCTCTGTATTTTGGTTCTCAATGATCGAAAAGTCTATTTGTTGGGCCAAACTAGCATACATTTCTTTATTTTTCCATCGTATTTAGCAGTGTGTGAATAGAAAATATCCAGCCTAGTTGTAATATCTAGGGCAGCTCTGTACTTTGGTTCTTAATGACAGAAAAGTCTATTTATTAGGCCCAACTAGCATACATTTCCTTATTTTTCCATCGTATTTAGCAGTGTGTGAATAGAAAATATCCAGCCTAGTTGTAATATCTAGGGCAGCTCTGTACTTTGGTTCTTAATGACAGAAAAGTCTATTTATTGGGCCAAACTAGCATACATTTCTTTATTTTTCCATCGTATTTAGCAGTGTGTGAATAGAAAATATCCAGCCTAGTTGTAATATCTAGGGCAGCTCTGTACTTTGGTTCTTAATGACAGAAAAGTCTATTTATTGGGCCAAACTAGCATACATTTCCTTATTTTTCCATCGTATTTAGCAGTGTGTGAATAGAAAATATCCAGCCTAGTTGTAATATCTAGGGCAGCTCTGTACTTTGGTTCTTAATGACAGAAAAGTCTATTTATTGGGCCAAACTAGCATACATTTCCTTATTTTTCCATCGTATTTAGCAGTGTGTGAATAGAAAATATCCAGCCTAGTTGTAAAATCTAGGGCTATACTGTATTTTATTCTTAATGACGGATAAGTCTATCTGTTGGGCCAAACTAGCATACATTTCCTTATTTTTCCATCGTTTTTAGCAGTGTGAGAATAGAAAAGATCCACCCTAGTTGTAATATCTAGGGCAGCTCTGTATTTTGGTTCTTACTAACGAAAAAGTTCAGCCAAACTAGCATACATTTCCTTATTTTTCCATCGTTTTTAGCAGTGTGTGAATAGAGAAAGATCCACCGTAGTTGTAATATCTAGGGTAGCTCTGTATTTTGGTTCTTAATGATCGAAAAGTCTATTTCTTGCGCCAAACTAGCACACATTTCTTTATTTTTCCATTGTTTTTAGCAGTGTGAGAATAAAAAAAGATCCATCCTAGTTGTAATATCTAGGGTAGCTTTGTACTTTGGTCCTTAATGACGAATAGGTCTATCTGTTGGGCCAAACTAACACACATTTCCTTATTTTTCTATCGTTTTTAGCAGTGTGAGAAAAGAAAAGATCTACCCTAGTTGTAATAGGTAGGACAGCTCTGTACTTGGGTTCTTAATGACGGAAAAGTTTATTTGTTTGGTCAAACTAGCACACATTTCCTTACGTTTCCATCGTTTTTAGCAGTTGAGAATAGAAAAAATCCACCCTAGTTTTAATATCTAGAACAGCTCTGTATTTCGGTTCTAAATGACGGAAAAGTCTATTTGTTGGGCCAAACTAGCATACATTTCCTTACGTTTCCATCGTTTTTAGCATTGTGTGAATAGAAAAAGATACACCCTAGTTGTAAAATATAGGGCTATACTGTATTTTGGTTCTATATGACGGAAAAGTCTAAGTGTTGGGCCAAACTCGCATACATTTCCTTGTTTTTTTAACGTTTTTATCAGTGTGAGAATAGAAAAGATCCACTCTAATTGTAATATCTAGGGCTGTTCTATATTTTGGTTCTAAATGACGGAAAAGTCTATTTGTTGGGCCAAACTAGCATACATTTCCTTACGTTTCCATCGTTTTTAGCATTGTGTGAATAGAAAAAGATCAACCCTAATTGCAATATCTAAGGCTGTTCTGTATTTTGGTTCTAAATGACGGAAAAGTCTATTTGTTGGGCCAAACTAGCATACATTTCCTTATGTTTCCATCGTTTTTAGCATTGTGTGAATAGAAAAAGATCAACCCTAATTGCAATATCTATGGCTGTTCTGTATTTTGGTTCTAAATGACGGAAAAGTCTATTTGTTGGGCCAAACTCGCATACATTTCTTTATTTTTTCAACGTTTTTAGCAGTGTGAGAATAGAAAAGATCCACCCTAATTGTAATATCTAGAACAGCCCTCTACTTAGGTTCTTAATGACGGAAAAGTCTATTTGTTGGGCCAAACTAGCATACATTTCCTTATTTTTCTATCGTTTTTAGCAGTGTGTGAATAGAAAATATCCACCCTACTTGTAATATCTAGGGCAGCTCTGTATTTTGGTTCTTAATGATGGAAAAGTCTATTTGTTAGCCAAACTAGCTCACATTTCCTTATTTTTCCATTGTTTTTAGCAGTGTGTGAATAAAAAAAGATCAATCCTAGTTGTAATATCTAGGGCAGCTCTGTACTTTGGTTCTTAATGACAGAAAAGTATATTTATTGGGCCAAACTAGCTCACATTTCCTTATTTTTCCATTGTTTTTAGCAGTGTGTGAATAAAAAAAGATCAATCCTAGTTGTAATATCTAGGGCAGCTCTGTACTTTGGTTCTTAATGACGGATAAGTCTATCTGTTCGGCCAAACTAGCATACATTTCCTTATTTTTCCATCGTATTTAGCAGGGTGTGAATAGAAAATATCCATCCTAGTTGTAAAATCTAGGGCTATACTGTATTTTGATTCCTAATGACGGAAAAGTCTATTTGTTCGGCCAAACTAGCATACATTTCCTTAAGTTTCCATCGTTTTTAGCATTGTGTGAATAGAAAAAGATCCACTCTAGATGTAATATCTAGGGTAGCTCTGAATTTTGGTTTCTAATGATGGAAAAGTATATTTCTTGGACAAAACTAGCTCACATTTCCTTATTTTTCCATCGTTTTTAACAGTGTGTGAGTAGAAAAAGATCCACCCTAGTTGTAAAATCTATGCCTTTACTGTATTTTGATTCTTAATGACGGAAAAGTGTATTTGTTCGGCCAAACTAGCTCACATTTTCTTATTTTTCTATCGTTTTTAGCAGTGTGTGAATAGAAAATATCCGCCCTACTTGTAATATCTAGGGCTGTTTTGTGTTTTGGTTCTAAATGACAGAAAAGTCTATTTCTTAGCCAAACTAGCTCACATTTCCATATTTTTCCATTGCTTTTAGCAGTGTGTGAATAAAAAAAGATCCATCCTAGTTGTAATATCTAGGGCAGCTCTGTACTTTGGTTCTTAATGACGGATAAGTCTATCTGTTCGGCCAAACTAGCATACATTTCCTTATTTTTCCATCGTTTTTAGCAGTGTGTGAATAGAAAAAGATCCACCCTACTTGTAATATCTAGGGCAGCTCTGTATTTTGGTTCTTAATGATGGAAAAGTCTATTTGTTGGGCCAAACTAGCATACATTTCTTTATTTTTCCATCGTATTTAGCAGTGTGTGAATAGAAAATATCCATCCTAGTTGTAAAATCTGGGGCTATACTGTATTTTGATTCCTAATGACGGATAAGTCTATCTGTTGGGCCAAACTAGCTCACATTTCCTTATTTTTCTATCGTTTTTAGCAGTGTGAGAAAAGAAAAGATCCACCCTAGTTGTAAAATCTATGCCTTTACTGTATTTTGATTCTTAATGACGGAAAAGTTTTTTTGTTCGGCCAAACTAGCATACATTTCCTTAAGTTTCCATCGTTTTTAGCATTGTGTGAATAGAAAAAGATCCACTCTAGATGTAATATCTAGGGTAGCTCTGAATTTTGGTTTCTAATGATGGAAAAGTATATTTCTTGGACAAAACTAGCTCACATTTCCTTATTTTTCCATCGTTTTTAACAGTGTGTGAGTAGAAAAAGATCCACCCTAGTTGTAATATCTAGGGCAGCTCTGTATTTTGGTTTTTAATGACGAAAAAGTCTTTTGGTTCGGCCAAACTAGCATACATTTCCTTACGTTTCCATCGTTTTTAGCATTGTGTGAATAGAAATAGATCCACCCTAATTGTAATATCTAGGGCTGTTCTGTATTTTGGTTCTAAATGACGGAAAAGTCTATTTGTTGGGCCAAACTAGCACACATTTTCTTATTTTTCTATCGTTTTTAGCAGTGTGTGAATAGAAAATATCCGCCCTACTTGTAATATCTAGGGCTGTTTTGTGTTTTGGTTCTAAATGACAGAAAAGTCTATTTCTTAGCCAAACTAGCTCACATTTCCATATTTTTCCATTGCTTTTAGCAGTGTGTGAATAAAAAAAGATCCATCCTAGTTGTAATATCTAGGGCAGCTCTGTACTTTGGTTCTTAATGACGGATAAGTCTATCTGTTCGGCCAAACTAGCATACATTTCCTTATTTTTCCATCGTTTTTAGCAGTGTGTGAATAGAAAAAGATCCACCCTACTTGTAATATCTAGGGCAGCTCTGTATTTTGGTTCTTAATGATGGAAAAGTCTATTTGTTGGGCCAAACTAGCATACATTTCTTTATTTTTCCATCGTATTTAGCAGTGTGTGAATAGAAAATATCCATCCTAGTTGTAAAATCTGGGGCTATACTGTATTTTGATTCCTAATGACGGATAAGTCTATCTGTTGGGCCAAACTAGCTCACATTTCCTTATTTTTCTATCGTTTTTAGCAGTGTGAGAAAAGAAAAGATCCACCCTAGTTGTAAAATCTATGCCTTTACTGTATTTTGATTCTTAATGACGGAAAAGTCTTTTTGTTCGGCCAAACTAGCATACATTTCCTTAAGTTTCCATCGTTTTTAGCATTGTGTGAATAGAAAAAGATCCACTCTAGATGTAATATCTAGGGTAGCTCTGAATTTTGGTTTCTAATGATGGAAAAGTATATTTCTTGGACAAAACTAGCTCACATTTCCTTATTTTTCCATCGTTTTTAACAGTGTGTGAGTAGGGTGAGGATCCACCCTAGTTGTAATATCTAGGGCAGCTCTGTATTTTGGTTTTTAATGACGAAAAAGTCTTTTGGTTCGGCCAAACTAGCATACATTTCCTTACGTTTCCATCGTTTTTAGCATTGTGTGAATAGAAATAGATCCACCCTAATTGTAATATCTAGGGCTGTTCTGTATTTTGGTTCTAAATGACGGAAAAGTCTATTTGTTGGGCCAAACTAGCACACATTTCCTTATTTTTCCATCGTTTTTAGCAGTGTGTGAATAGTATTTTAACTTAGATTATCCCAAGGAAGGCCACCCTGAATAGTTAGTTATTTCACGCCTTGCTATAAAAGTAGGTGTCAGAGGAAGAAATATTAGAAATCTAGCGAACTGGAAGCCAATTTGAATTTTTCCCTAGCATTTTACCTTACATTATCCAAAAGAAAGTTATCCTTTAGGTTTTCTTTTCTCCTGACTGCAAAAGTGGGTGGCAGAAGAAGAAACAGTAGACATCTATGACGAACTAGTAGCTAATTTGGTTTCTTCATTGTGTATTTTAACTTAGATTATACAAAGTAAGGCCACCCTTTATAGTTATTTCACTCCTGGCTTTAAAAGTAGGTGACAGAGGAAGAAAAAGTAGAAATCTAGACGGACTAGAAGCTAATTCGGTTTCTTCATTGTGTATTTTAACTTAGATTATCCAAGGGAAGGCCACTCTTTGTAGTTATTTCACTCCTTGCTATAAAAGTAGGTGACAGAGGAAGAAAAAGTAGAAATCTAGACGAACTAGAAGCTAATTCGGTTTCTTCTTTGTGTATTTTAACTTAGATTATCCAAAGGAAGGCCATCCTGCATAGTTATTTCACTCCTGGCTATAAAAGTAGGTGACAGAGGAAGAAAAAGTAGAAATTTAGACGAACTAGAAGCTAATTCGGTTTCTTCTTTGTGTATTTTAACTTAGATTATCGAAAAGGAGGCTACACTGATTTATTTTAAACCTGGTGGGGAAAGTAAGTGAGGAAAACGGAAAAAGTAGAAATCTAGACGAATTGGAAGCTAATTCTATTTTTTCCTTTTGTATTTTAACTTTCGGTTCTCTAATAAAGACCACCCTTTATATTTATTTAAACCTTGCCTTGAAAGTACGTGGCAAAAGCAAATAAAGAAGAAATCTAAAGAAACTAGAAGCTAATTTAGTTTTTTCCCTTTCATTTTATCTTAGATTATTTAAAACAAGGAAACCCTGTATGTTTATTTCACTACTGGCTATAAAAAGAAAAGTGTCAGAGGAAGCAATAGCGGAAATCTAGATGAACTGGAAGCTAATTCGATTTTTTCCCTAGATACCTATTTTACTTTAGATTATCGAAATGAAGGCCACCGTGAATAGTTATTTTACTCCTGGCTATAAATGTTGGTAATAGAGAAAGAAGAAACAGAAATCTAGAAGTACTGGACTTCAATACGATTTTTGCTGTTTGTATTTCACCATTCTTTTTCCAAAAGAAGGCTACCTTTTATGTTTATTATAGCTTTTGCCCTAAATGCAAGTGACTTTGATATAAAAAGTAGATATAGTCGCTTTTGTTCCAAAGGAATGTGTTGTTCATGCGTAATTGATATGATTTAAAATAATACAATGATATAACAATGAGAACATTATTTTTCTGTCATCCAAGATCTCTGAGTATGTCCTTCTCAGACAGCTGAGTACACTGAGGTATTCTGTTTTTTATGGAATTCCTTATTCATTAGATATTTGTGTTTTCTGACAAAGGATCCTGGAAAGGAAATATGTATCCTCTTCCAACTAAATTTGACTGATTTTTATGGTTTTACGTATTATCATTGTTTAATTTAAAATCTCTACATCTTTCCTCATTTCGAAACCTTAACTAACTAGTGTTGGTGAATCTTTGATGTTTTTCACCCTTTAAATAAAGTATTTATAGGATTTGCTTATTGATGTGTTCGTTTCGAATCAACCAAGAACAAACAATTCTGTCATCATAATATCGTCAGAGTATTCAAATCTGGTAAATAAATAAATAAACAGTAAATAAATATTACTCTTGTTACATCAATCAAATTTTCAATTATTAAGTGAGACTTAAGGATTCCCCATTGTTATGTAAACCTTTTTATGGAACCACCGATCAAGGTTCTGTAAAACTGTGATGTATGAATATGAGGGCGGTTAAAACAACGAACTGTACACCGCGCCTCGTACAAACGAGCTCGACGGAAAAGGTTAGGTAAGTTCTGTTAAAAGCAGAGCCCTGTAAAAGAACAGAGCCGGGGGAGTATTTGGGGACTGCCTATGCCAGTGGTCGGAGGAGCGAAGCCTCCATTAGGATATGAAATTCACAAATCAATTGGCATGCGGTAAATGCAGAAGTACCTAGTTTTCTTATCTAGTAAGTGCAAGTAACAATTACCTACCACTTTTTTATTCAAAATACATGGTGCCTTCTCCATTATTGAAGCCTTGGTGTATGTAGGTGTTAACAAACTTGCCAAATCATGCTAGAGTATTGTAGATATGTTTAGGTATTGTGAAAAATTTTAATCTGTTTTTTTATTTGTGACAAAATATTTATTTATAAATTTACATATTTTTTTTATCAGTAACTCAGCAACATTGAAAACTTGCTTACAATTTTTCGTTTTTTTTTTTAAATTCTTTCTTTTTTAACTTACTGCTTTCAAAATTCCTAATATTCATGAAGCACTCTATTAAAATTATTGTTAAGTTACATTGCTATATTGTATCAACGTTACGTTTTTTCGAGCACTTTTTGACGATCAACCCTTATACAACTGCCCTACCGAACAGTTTTAATTGAAATATTTTATTCACTTTGATATAATATGCTCTTTAATATTATAATATAAAATGTATTATTTACTTAAATAGTGAATTAAACATTAGGTAGAGTAAGAGAAAAATATCCTTTCTTTTTGGGAAAATAGAAAACATCAATATTTCGCAAAATGCAATCATTTATTAGGATCTTCATGATTTTTTTTCAATATATATTTTATTTTCAATTTTGAGACTTTTGTTACTTATATACAAGATGAAAAAAACAATGGTTCGATGGTCCTTAGGAAACCTTTTTCAAATTCTTCAGTCGAAAATCTATCTACAGATGATCTGAAAATTTAAATAAAATCAATTAGAAACTGATACAATTTAAGCTTATAATAAATTTATCCTTAACGCATACTCCCTTAGCTTAAATATAAGTCAATTTAAATTTAAATACAATATAAGCAGTCGTACGAATCAAATACCGTAAAAGTGAAATGGCCAAAGAAGTCTTCCAGCATCTTTCGTTTAGATCAAGATCCTACATCACCTGATATCCCAAGCAATTGTAATGAGACTCAAAAGTCTTCCTTCGAAAATATGGCAAAATGGATTTGTTAAGAGCTCCATTTTCTATAAAAATTTCACCGCAATACCTTTAAGGGATTGATACTAACTGAAAACTACCGAACTCTTCGTCAAGATAAGAGCAATGAAGCAGCCCTTTCATGGATCTAAAGTGGAGTGTCTAGAGACATAGAAGGGTGAAGCTTAATTTGGGCCACTTATCTAACTCCTTAATTTCCGAAATACTCATAATCTGTCACATAGACTACCAGAATGTAGTAGATAATCAAGTTTCCTTCAGACTCCTGGGCATTGGACACGAATTTAGCCGTGAAAATAAGAATGCAGTTCCTTCAAAGCATTATATCCGAGCAGATACAAATAGCTATTGAAAATATATTCGTTAGCCACTCACTTTGTCCTCTGATCACTCCATTATTATTACGTTATAAATGCACTTCCACAAATCAACGAAAATATTGATCTAATCTGGCATCGATTTTATTGGGAAGAAATCTACTTAGCGGATTTGCAATTAAAAAAAAAGTCGGTATTAATTTTCAAAATAAAATTTGAACGTAAACAACTTCCATATGGTCAAAAAATGTTTCATATGTTTAATAGTAATACCTCCTCAATTCTTTTTACCTTGCAGCCTCACGTATTTTCCATCTGGTCGTTGGGGACATTTTGATTATCGTGGCAATAGCCTCTGCATATTCACATTCATCTGATGCTAAGAAACCATTACGGCTACCTTCAGCTTCTTCGATAATATCTTCTTTAGGGCCGCCTGATCTATGGGCTACCATTATATGGCCAGCTGCCATGCATTCGACGATACCTGCACGTGAGAAAATCAGAAAAAATTAAAACAATTTAGTCGGAAAAGTGTAAAAATATAATTTGTAAAATGAAACAAAGGTTTTATACAACTAAACACAAAATGTTTTAATCAAAAACGTAGTGGTTTTTTTTTTTTTTTTTTTTTTGCTAAACAAATACAGAATAAAAAACTATAGTGAACAATTAGTAGTAGTATAGAAATTTCATGTATCTTATTGATAATATATAGATGATAGTTACCAATTCCAAAATGTTCATTCCACATAGCATGAAGGCCGATCATACTGGAACTCAACTCCTTCTTGAGCTCTTCAAAAGGAATGTTTACTTTGAATTCAACATTGTTTTCTAAAGATAGGTGTTTACTTAAATCCATCATATCTTTAACTCGAATGAAATCATCATTATCTCTGCATGAGCCTATGAATACAAGTTTCAACTGGGGAAAAAAAAGAAAAAATGCATTTAAGACTATTATTGAATCCATTCATTCAACTTACTTTATTGCAATTATAGCCAAATATATATATACATTTTTTTTTTTTAATAAGTTATGGTGAATTAAAGTGTTATAATTGTAATTTTCATTGATAATTTTGTGAAACTCAAGTCTAAAAACTGTGTGTATGAAAATAAAAGCTTCCTCTTGTGCGACAACGCTCATGGTTTTGCTCCAAACATAGAATTGATAATTCATTTTAGTTTCATTCATTTTAGGTTCACTATACAAAAGAACTTTTAAGAAAAGCGAGACATCCTAAATATAGCAAATGAAAGTCATAGTCTGTAAATATCCAGAAGAAATAGTTCTACACATTTACAAAAAGTGAAAATATCTTCATTAAAGTAGCATTTACGAATGAGAAATGTAAATGCCAAGTTATGTGCTGGTCCCCTGGGAGGATCAAAAATGTATATAAAGTCTCGAGTTTCCAGCTTCGTTTTTGACTTAGTTTTACACACGTAAATCAAATGACAAATCCTGTAAACTGTAATCACCTGGTCCCAGATTTGTTCGCTAACTAATTGTCTTAATTCGTACATAGCTTTTAATTGCAACGGATGATCTTTTTCAGGCCTGTATTGTCCAATAGAAACTAATTTTATTGGTCCACCATCACCTAAAACAAAATATTTTAAAAGACCAAACAATTTTTGTATTTTTCTATAATTATCAAATTATAAAATTGCAAGAAACAATTATTTCAGCAACAGGCTAAAAATTATATCAATATAAAAATTCATACCAATGTCTTTACACATTGGTAATTCTTTAAGTGACTTTGTGTCGCAAGGAGGGTACACTCTATGAGTAGACAAGCAACACTTCCATAAGCTGTTAATATGGTCCTCTGTCCATGAAGAGTTCACCATCACTGTATCGGAAAATCTTCCACAAAAACTATACATCTGCAAGATAAAAAAAAAACTTAATCCACATTATCAGCATTCTATAAAAAAAATACTTCTATAATACTTTTTTTACTCTCCTTATACCAATTAGAATTCTAATTTGCTTAGGCAAAAACAAAATTACTTAAAAAATAAAAACTAACAAACCCAAGCGAATATCCTATAGTAAATAATTTTCAGTGCAGATAGTGCAGGACTTCTTGCAACAGTCATACGATTATTTGTTGCCAATTGACGGGCTGAAATCCTTTTCAACATATCTGTTGATATTGTAGGATAGTGAACATAACAGGCTGTTGTACATCCGCCAATAAAGGAAAACAGTGGCAATGTAAACGCAAATCCCATACTGTCTATAAATATATCTGCAATATATTAAATACTTTAATTGCCTTTCAATTAGTAACATAAACAATAAAAAAGCAGTGGTTGCGCCAGAAATATAAATAATTAAATATTGAATACTAATTATGTTTATTACCAGGTAAATAAGACACCATTGCTTCGATTCCAAGTATTACTGATCCCAGAGACTGGCCAAGTAAAGTAAAGTACGGATATTTGCTGGCCTGAATCCATTTTCTTTTGTGCAGATATATGAACTCAATGTTTCGGCAGAAGGTGATGTTAAATCTCTGCTTTACCCGCTTAATAATTTCATCAGGCGATGCATTTAAATCTCCAGTATATACAACTACTTTGACTTTTGGATAGCTAAAACAAAAAAATAGAGAAAAAAATTAAATTAGTTTACTTATTATCAAAATCACTGATGTGGAGCAAACTAATGCATGGTTATTGTGTTATTCACTATTGGACCGTTCAGCAAGAAGTGTAATTTTTAATCATTTGCATTCTTTTGTTTCCTTAAACCAAAACTAAGCACAAATTCAAACCTAAAACCTTTCTAAAACATTCAGTTGAACTGGCTTATCATATTCAATTGCTTCACTGGATTTTCATTACTACATTTTAGATATCTGTGATGTCTCAAATATACAGTTTAGTAAACTGTATTTCAAACTTTTTGCCATTTGTTTGCAGCCAATACTTTGGACAGTAACTTTTACAGTTCTTCAAGGATTTCTCGACCTAATACATAATTAAAACTGCCCGGTAGGACATAAGGGTTGATCGTCAAAAACTGCATTATTGATTAGCTTTACACAACAAAAACCTTACGATGGGACTCATAGAAAGATTAATGGAAGACTTAATAAAAATTCCTCAACAGCTTGTCTCTGGTTCTCTACTTTGGTGTAGTGAATCGAACACACTTGTTAAAAAAACTCTGGTGGAAACACTTTTGTATTTGATAGCTTAAAAACCAAACTGAAATTGGGCTTTAACGAATAAAAATCAATTTTACAGCTATTAGTAACCAATCAGACAATTTCTACGCTCTAAACGTTACAAACATCTTAAGACTATATGAATTACTTATTAGGCAAATATCGGGTAAAGTAAAATCAGACACCAACTATTACATTAAGCTAAACATTACCTAGTCTGAACTGCTTTTACAGCGCACCAAAGTACTCTTTCACCACCTCCTCCAGCGTTGCAATATGGATGGAAAAAGCCAACACTGAATGGTTGGTCATTCTTTTTATTCCTATCTTTCACTTTTTGAAAAAACTAAAAACAAACAAATTATTTAGGAACAGAATTATATTCTGGCGCTTTAAGAAAGAGCTACATACCTTTCTTGCGACTAATATTATGAGTGGGATACAAATTACTGTAAGAATAAAAACTAGGTTTAATAAAAATAGAAGTGCCCACAACATATTTGAATTAAATTTTTAATGATGCAAGTTAAAATACTTCTTTAGAACGTTCAAAAATTCAACAACAGTACTGAATCCTATATTTAAAGATAGAAATTATTCCATCATGTTTCTCTAATCACAAGCAAACCGCACTAGTACCTCTCACATCACACGGGCTTGGTTTTAGTGATAGGTTATTTTAGCGGACTCGGTCCACTAGAACGAATCCAATAGTGGAACGAGTTGATTAAATCCCTAATTTTAAAAAAAAGTGATTCCGCCCCGCCCAAAAAATTGAAGCATATTAAAATGAAAATAAATAATACTGAAGTTACTTAGTTTTTACTCTGAAATACAATTTTAAACTGACTTGAGGCTACCATTAAGGACCTTAAAACACTGATGCTGGGAGAGGGCTTAAGTTCCAAGATTGCATGTTGGTTTTTACATACAACAAAGTGAACCGATAAAATTAAAGTATAAATGAAGTGCAATTCTTACTAAACTTAAGAAATAATTGATCTAATGAAAATTGTGTATATTTCTTAACTAATGATTGGAAAATAGAGCTGTGATTAGTATCATCTAAATAGTATTTTTATCAAAATAGGATAGATAATTTTGGCATTAAAGCGTAAAAAGTTACAATACTTCGGATACTTTTATATAGAATGCTAAGAGGAATAATATCATTAGTAATTAAAATATGTACTTTGCTGTTGTTATCTAAAGGAATTTACTCATAAATGCATTATATTAAAGGTAAGCGTTTATTCCGAATAATATTTTGATTTAAAAAAAAAAACATTTTCATTGGAGTTTATTAAAATTGTATATTGCTTAATTAAATTATAAATTATTGGGATTGACGAATTGTTCAATAAACGTGAAAAAGTACATTTCAATGCTATCTAGCGGCAATATTTGAAATTACAATCCTTGTATGTAGATGTAGCAAGCACTACTAGATGGCATAGCATTCACTTCAGCTGTACAAAATTCAATCTTCGCTTCACTTTCTTTAGATCTCCAGGTTGACTAAATCGTAAATCAGTAACTTCTGTTGTGCAGTATTATTGTATCAATTTTATTACGGTAACTTTAATTATTTTCACTTTTGTTCCTGCTGTAAGTTCCTGCTGTAAGTTCCTGCAAACATTTTACGGTTTGCAGCAGTAAATATTACAAAAGATTTGTATCAAATTGTATAAATTTGCAACCATTACAAACAAGGAAACTTAATGAAAACTGCAAACAAAGGAAAATGGAAGAAAAAATGCTTCAAACTGAAAGTTTAATTTATTCAGTAAGTACACGTTTAAGTAGATTAATTACACAATACGATATCATACAAAATGTTAAATTATGCATACAATTTAAAGTGGTATTTTGGCTAAATGATAAGATGTGAATGCTAAAACAAAACAAGAAATTTGAAATATTCTTGTAATTATTTAATTACAGGTAGTAATTAGTCCAAAAATTAAGTCCCTTAACATACACTTTAAAATTAATTTTCTATTGTATTTATTTTCTCGTTTTGATTAAAAGAAAAAGATTTAATCCATTCTGATCAATTGAAAGAACTGTCTTGTAGAAATTAAAGAAAGTACTTTTATTATTTTATTCGGGGTTGATGTGCGTTATATTAAACTGGTAAGACAATTGTATAAGGGTTGATCGCCAGGAAAGTGCTCGAAAAAGCGTAACGTTTAATAAAAAATGCCCAAATTTGACCATTTTTATTCTATAAAAGATAAAATTCGCAAACTTTCTGTAAAATATAGGGCATATCCTGGTTTGCAAGTGTAAACTTGTACAACTACATTTCGCTCTTGTTATTTTTAATTATATTGTTATAAATGGGACGTAATCCTTACTACAATGTTGATATAAGAAAAGCCTTGTGAGTGAATCTCACCAGATTTGTTTTTGTACGCAAGAAAGGAAAGCAAAAGAAACACTTTTTAGCTTAACGATTCTATTATTGTATAAAGAACTGTAGAGAGATAAAATAAAATTATACAAACATAAAACTTCTACCACAAGAAATTTATGGCTATGATTATGCTCGTAAGATTATTAAATAGAACACAATCTGTTTATAACCTTTCATAGTTCACTTCACTCATTTCAATTAAAAGGACTTTTCTTCTATGGTAATTCTTTGTATACAATAATAAAGTATCATAATTTATTATATTAATACATGCATATTGTTTAATTCAAGTGTTAGTAACTTTTAAATTTATGTAGGTTTTCATTATGTGTTAATGTCCATCATGAAAGAATTTATAAAACCCTGTGCATGTACATCACTTGTGTATTTATTATTGTTATTTTCAAAAGATAATTTGATAGAAAATTGGAAAGCCTCAGTGAGAAAAGACATGTAAAGTTTATAAAAGGTTGGTCTAACTCAGGGGTCGGCAACCCGCGGCTCGCGAGCCGCATGCGGCTGTTTTATCCAAATTGTGTGGCTCTTTGGCCTGCCCAAAATATATTGTATATTTTAATTTTATTGAAACGAATGCAAATTCAACTTATTAAAGGTATTTTTTCAAAAATAATTTTAAATGTGATAGGTTCGAAATTGAATGGAATTATACAATATCAAAATAAAGTACTTGATTTATATTGTAAGACTGCCGCATTTTCATTCGTTAAGTTATTATTTATTTGTTTATTTACTTTGCGATATGTGAAAATAAATATATAAAACAATTAAATGTTATTGAGTATCATAAAATAATAATTTGCGAATACAAATGATCTACAGAGTTTTTTACTCTATCATCCTCGAGGCTCTTGGTAAGATTTATTAAAATTATTTAATGAAAAATGGCTCTCTACTTAAAATAGGTTTCCGACCCCTGGTCTAACTCACTGTTAGCCCTTATGGATGTAAGGATCTTTGATTTTATTGTTCAAAGAATTATTTAGCAGAGCGTTGGCCTTATTATTAACGTAACTAGGTGACTATTTCTGCATTTCCAGTTCTTTTTTACTTCTTCTTTTCCAAAATAGATCGACCTAAGATGCACAGTTCTAGCATTGGTCTTATTAGTAACATTCAAAGACAGAAAAGAAGAATTCTATTCAAACTAGGTGACTATTTCTGCATTTTCCAGTGCTTTTTTACTTCTTTCTTCTAATTTGCAGAAGATTGAATTCTTACCGATGATTGATGGATACAATGGATTAGCATGGCTGAGGAACAACGTTAGATTTGCTGTCAACCTTTTACTCCACATCTTCAACTTCTTATAAAAATAGTTTTTATTGATTTACTTATGGAAATTTTAGTTTGTAGATAGTGTAATATCAATACATCTTATGGAAATTTAATAAGAATTTTTCTAGCTTGTTGAACCAATATTATTGTCCATAATCATTAAAATAGTTTCATAAGATTGGTTGGTTCTATTATACCAGTCCATAGCTTGTGAAAAGAGTGGAATTTATAAATATATTATCTTGGTATTTGCTCTATTTAAGTCTTTTAATAGAATAAATCATAAATTGAAATCATAATATTTAAATTAAAGAAATTGGGCAACCTTATTAGAAATTCTATACATTCTGTTCTTGCTTTAAAATTAGGAATGGGAAAATAGACGTATTAAGGACATGCCAATGCTATCTAGCGGCAATAGCATAAACTAGGAAGATGTAACTAGTTTCAGTGATCGCCGCTAGGTAGCATGAAAATGTAGTTTCACACTTAAACGCCGAATAACCTCCTAACAAAACAACTGTCCGGTACGGCAATGGGGTATAACGGTTGTACGGTTTTGTCCAAATATTCTCTAGATCATGTAGCAACAGCAATAATTTCATTTATTTATTAAATGTTCTTCACCCACGTTGAAAAACATTTTATGTTGTCAGTTTTTTAAAAAGTTTTCCTCTACAAAAATTTCCATGTTTAAAATTCACTGTATATCTCATAATTTGATTATTTTTATTTATGATTGATAGTTTTAAGTTGATGCTGCTTTAACTAAGTCAGTAAGAACTTTACGTAGCTTAGAAAACTGTTAGTATTATCTATTTTCATTAAGCGATAACTTCCTAGGAAATTGAAAAACTTGCATTTGCATCATTAATGCGATAAGGACTTCTTGCAGGTAAGCAACATTTTTTGTATATACTTTTATTTTTAATTACGAGTTGATGTGATTAGAAGTGTTTATGAAATTGACATGTTTCCGAGACAGTTCATAGTAGATGTATTTTAAGGGTACGCGTGTAATTTTAAAAAGTTGATTGTAGTCTTCATTATTTTCTTTCATAAAAATGTTTCAGCGGGCATATGTAGGTAGATTTAGTTCGTAACATGTTAATAATTTTCATTACTGTACAAGTGAATTGCTAATTGCGATTATGTATTTGGGAATTATGAACTTCCACGTGAATATTCACATTTCTCTCATTTAAAGGAAAAAGTAATCTCCATGAAGTTTAAATTAATAATGTTAAGTTTAATAACGTTCCAGAATTATGTATCTTGGATTTTGCAAGGTTTGCATCAGTAGTTTTAAATTCTTATTTTATAAAAATTGATTTATAAGTATTTTTGAGTTACAATGAAAACAATTGTATAAATAATAGTTTATATAATTTTTAATTTTGTTCTCAGCGTTCATTCGGCATTCTAATGGTAATTCTGAACTAGTTCAATGAAACAAATGGCTGGGTTGATGACATTTTATCCAGTGTAACACATTTTAACTCCTACAGCAGCAGTAAGTACATGTTTTCAGTTTACAGCATGTTGTTTCTCAGTAAGATATTATGTCGTATTATCTAAAGATAAATAATAAAGTATACGATAATAGATTAGATACCTAGTAAATGCAATGATTTGCGAAAATTCAATTTATCCCGAAGTTACGTGAACCTAGATTTAGGTTTTTTTTAAAAAAAAAACAGTGCATGTGCTTACACTTTTAATGATTCACTATTATTTTAGGGCTTTTTAGTGATCAAATGATTTACTGAAGTGAATTAACTCATAAACAGTGTTGTACAGATTGCACATTCAAAATATTTAATTATATAATTTGATTGGTCTTTTTCCTTCTTCAAAACTGAACTTTTTGCCAACAATTAAGGCAAGTATCTGTAATAGGTAGATGAAGGGTCTTGTCTTCCGCTATTATAATAATAAATCTTTATTTATAATTACATAAATTTGACTAAAATTACTTCTTGGTATAATGAATGTACATAAAGTCACTATGTTCGTTCTACAACCGTTACAGAGTGGGTAAATGAACTCTTATACGTATATTAAAAATAAAAACCAAAAGATAAAATTAGTATAGTGTACTAATGAAAAATAAAAACAATAATAAACCAACTTATGGTGATAAACTAAAATACACACATCAATAATCAACAAAAAAATAAAATCAAAATTACCTCTCCTTTGCTTTATTCAGTAGGTTTAAACTGGTACCTCAAAACTAAATGTGACATCTATATAATACTCATATTTCTGCGTAAATATGCAGATTTACAATAATTAACAAGTGCCATCCAATCTTTTCCATTCAGCAAACCGACCATCTCTACGGTGGAGAGATAAGTTCTTTTAAAGCATTTATAACTTAGATCATCATACGCTGGACATTCAATCAAAAAGTGTAGCAAATCTGCCACAACCTCCATATTACACATTGGACACACATCTAATTCATCTTTAAATTGACAGTTGCTTAATTTTAATGTACCACTTCTTACTTTAATAATCCATCTTAGATGGTGTAAGGACATATTACTGGTCAGGTAATGATCATCATCCAAATTGAATTCAAGTACTCCATAATGACTATAATATTCACTATTAATTACATCGTCAACGAACTTGTTTTTGATCCTTGTCTCTAAACATATTCGAATATTCTGGAATATACCATCCCACTCAGAAACACTACATAAGTGACAGAATAGTTTCCTTATTTAAACTGTTCATTACTTTGTTAATATGATTAAATTCGCTATTATAACCCATTTCATTATTTTGAAGGATCCTTCTATATTTCTAGCAAATACGACCTTATTTATTAGGTAATTCACATCCATTCTATTTTGATAATAAACTAAACTAGATTCTCTAACCTTGGAACAGTTCTTCAAATATTTTTATCTATTATATACTACCTTCTGAATAATACTACATAAACTAAAACTTTTTTCATTTAAATTTTGATCTTTTTTAGCTAAAAAAAAGTTTCAGTTTTTTGAAAGAAGATTTTAATTTGATTGAAATTCTGTTATATTTTCCAATCACGCAACTATTTCTATTGTGTATAAAAAAAAAATTAGAATATTAGTAGCATGTTTGTTGTTGTATTGTTCAATCAGAGTAATATTTTTGATAAATAAGTATGTTTTTTGAAAATATATTTTATTTTCTTTGAAAGAAAGAGTTTGGTTCTTTAAAAAATGATTTAAACTTTCATATCAATGCTTTAGTTTCATTGCAGTCTCATTTTTTTAATTTTTATGAATACATAATCAATTATTTTATTATTATAATTTTTTTTTTTTTCTATTAGTACCATCGGAATATGTAGAAATCGTCCTCTAATTTCACTCGGACACTCCTGTTTCGTATTTGATAGTTAATAATAAAGTCAATGTAATTTTTCCATTCATTCTGGAATTTAACTTCTAATTAAAGGCAACCCTGAGTGTATTTTCCACATTTGGCTATTTATTCATAAACTTAAGCAGAAATCTCAAACTTTCCAGTCAAACTAGACGAGTAATGAAATGTATAAAGCAGAAATCTTAATATTTGCATTTAAATTATTCAAGAATTTTTTATTTTTCCAATCATTTTGCAATCATAACTACAAATGCGGGCTACCCTGTGTGAACAATCTACCTGTGGCTTAGTTATTTATTCACCGAAGCCAAAATCTCAATTTTTGCACAAAACTAGAGGAGATTTTCTCAATTTTCTATTAATTTTGCAATGTTAATTTGGAATGTAGGCTACTCGGTGTGAATGAACAATACTCCTCTGCCTTAGTTATTAAAAGTATGAAGGAGAACATCGCTGACATATTACAGAATACTTATCTCAAAAATTTCTAGATCAACCGAATAAATAAAATGTAGAATAATACTAAGAAAGCTCCTTTGGAGAAATCCATCTGGGCCACTTGTATGTCCTATAATGCATTGATTGCAGAATCGTTCATTCTCAATTATTTCATTATATACTTTCTGAACCAATTTCATGAAGTGTTTCTGCTACGGATAGAAATGTACATAAGTATTAGAAATGTGCAAACAGAAAGCCATTCACAAAGCTTGAATATACCTAGCATATTGCTAGTTCTATGCTGATTAAAAGTTTTCTTTTAAATATTTTACTAATTTACGCATTTTTTAAATGATTAATTTTTAGAATTTTAGAGCAACTTTTAGAATCGCTTATTCATTCATATTTTACATAACCATAATTATTTCGCAGAGAAAATGCAACAATGTCTGTGTTTTAACTTAAATTCTCGCGCCTTCCTCGTATAAAATACATTTCCAACTTCTCAGTTCTAAAATATTACTCGCGAAGAATTTAAAAAAAAAAAAATCCCTTTAACATGTTCTAGATTTCAATTATTTTAATTCATAATTTTTACAGATGTTTGACAATTCGTTAATATTTTGGATAACCCCACGTATCCTCCCTTACTCAGTCTATTTAGTTAGTAATTGCAGTGTGGCCCGGGAGAGCAATGAAGTAGTAATCATTTCCCTAAACCGGTTATTCTACCGCTGAGAAGGTTGAAAGACTGAACCCGAAAAGGGGTATAATAAAAATACGTCCTACTACGGACAAAGTTACAAATATTATTACGCAACGCGGACGTAACCTTATTTTCTTAAGACTAATAAATTCTTAAGCCTTTACGAAGACCTATAAAAAGTAACGTTCAAGAAGTGTTAGTTCTATTTAGAAGTGAAGTAACGAAAACCACAAGTCCAGATTCTAAGACGAGGAAGATGAGTACTATCAGGTTAATTCGCATACAGAACGAGTTAGACCTGAACATGAAATTGACTACTTATATTACATTAACATATAACTGAGGAGTCATTAAATCAACAGATATAGATTTAATAAAAAGGAACCTTATTTAATGATATTAAGTAACCTACATATGTACATATTACACACAATTGTTTATGTTATTTGGGAGAATCGTTTCATATTTTTGTTATTGTTGTGTTTCCTATAATATAGCCAGTGGGAGAAAAAATAACAAGATAACAAAGTGGATATATCATAAAGTTTAGAACTTGAAAAAAAAAGTTGTTAAATATAACTTTAGTACTTGATGGTGATTTCGGCAATTCAGATGAAAAATTTAATGGCTTCGTAGGTAGGACTGATAAGAAGTTACTAGCTCTGTATTTCGCTGGTAATGGTTTTTGACTATTTTGTAGCAAGAATGAAGAGGGCAGTAGTGCCTACATGCAGGAGTAGAATGAGAAGTACTTGCTGGAGCAAGTGTGTGAACAAGATCTTTCCTTTTGTATCGGCTTCATAAGGTATTTATCTTATCTTTGTCACTTGGTCCTTTAATTTTTTACTTTTACTTTAATATCCACCAAGCACTCATTAAAATTCCGTTCCTTTTTCTTACCCTTAATAATTACAAGGTATTACGATCAAGCAGAATGTTATGCAGTTTTCAACGGATATATTTGTGTTCGATAAATGTTTTTACCAATCGTCAAGTTTCGTGTGTGTTGAAAATCAGTAATGAAAATTCAAGTTTTGTTATTTAGTTTAGTGGCTCCTTTTGGCGAAAATCTGTCAATCTAACATCAAATGTACTGAATCTAATGTTTCGTATTTTGTCTTAAACAGCATTTACGATTACCTATAAACAACGTACTTTCTTTATATTATTATGATCTTCAGCATGTATTGAAATATTTCTCTTAAAAAATTGATACAAACCAAAAACTCTGTAATAAATTAAAGACTGCTAAAGCAGCTGGTATGGAGCAATCTAAAAGATAGGTTGAGACGCTTTGATCTAGAAAGGATTGCTAAGTCTTCCTGTGGTAATGGTAAGGCTAAATTAACAGTAAAACTTAAATTTTCAGTGTGGAGCTGAGTGAAGTTTATAGTAAGTAGTAAGTGATATTGTCATCCGGTAAAAGTTTGACAGCATCTATTTTTATAAAAAAATTTCTATTATTCAATAACTAGATTCACTACAAAATGAAATACTTTATTTTTCAAAAAAAAAAAACCTCTCAAAAATAATTAAATCATTTATTAGTTGTAGCATTTTTAATTCGAGATCAAATATATTAAGTGACACCAATTATAAAGCTCCATATTATGGTGCTTGTGGAACAAGGAAGGTTCTCTTAGGTTATACAACATACGCTTATTAGTGACTTGTCTTTGCTGTGGGAGAGATGTAGATGAATTTGATGTTGATAGGTGTTATAGCTGCAGTATTTCCTGAAACTGGTATTTCGTACGTTTGGAGATAAGAGTCAGTAAACCTGCACAAGTAAGTTGAAACACTATTTCTCTACTTGAAATATCATAAAGGTAGAGTATCTAGTACTAGTGTTTCTTATTTCTAAATTTCAGGAATTAATTCTGTGTTTTTGTCAACTGTAATTTTGTATGATTTCGAGTATGTTCTCTTTTCTTTCATTGAAAAAGGTGTTCATTTTAAATTACTATAAACGATTTGATAGTGAATATTCAACGTCTGTTTTAAATGAACTTTCATGAATCGTAAAATTATGTACTAAAGAGAATATGGAAGTGATGCCAAAGCTGTAACTCCCAAAACTCGATATCAGACCGAGGCGGTCAGGCGGTCTAGTTATATTACACAATGTTGCATCATCTCTGTCAAACAGAACGCGGGCTAGTCTTTGCCGCGACGACAAGCGATCTGGTAGTACAAAATTACAGATTTCACCGTGACCGTCCTGCCACCTGGTAAGACGAAATAAAGACTCCAATGTTAAGAAACTCTATTACTCATTTTTTATTTCATTTTCGCGACATACGAAAATACTAGAAGAACCTATCTTCAAGTGACTCCAGTTCGATACACAAGCGGTGGTATTCCCCTAATTGTTCTCTCTTCTTATTAATTTCATGCACCCAACTTCGTCTTTTCATCTTTACGCTTTGAAAAGCTGTTGCAGAAGGAGTTGTTCTTCGCCCGAGCTCATACTCAGTATATAAAAATTAAAACAAATAAAAAAAAAACGCACTGCTTCTTCTCAAGAAGAAAGCTACCAAACTGGAGTGCTCTAACAAAAGAATCGCGTCTTGTGTGACGTCCCCATAATGCAGACCGCCGCGAAAGACCGCTTTCTGTGTGCCCAAGGCCTAAGTTCTTAAAAAGATTTGAATTTTATTATTTATCCGAAGTTGTTATATTGTTTTCAAATAGCCAACATCGAGCTATTGGCTAAATAATCTAATATTATTTTACTGGCGCTGTACTTTTTCTTTGCGTATCATTTATACAGATCCAGTTTGAGGTATGTTCATGGTTTTGTAATTAGCGTCAGAAACTTGGAACATTTTCAAAAATGTCAGGAACTTACTGTCGTATTTTCTTAAGTTCGCTGAAAGCGTCTAAGAGTAGAACTCTATGAAATCTTACTAGTTCATTAAGAAAGAGAATAGTAGTTTCTTTTGTTAATGCCAAGCGTAGACCTTCATCTTTTCAAGTCAAAATATAATCTGGACATCTGCAGCAATATTAGATCGGATGTACTTATTTATTGGTCCACAAGGTCGTTATGGCTCCGGTTGAAAGCGTATGCGATTCCGGAAGTTCAACGACAAGTCAACCTTCACTTCCTCGTTAGTGTGGACTGGAAACGTAGCTTTTGATGCTACGGCCAACGGGGCTCTGACGGGTCGGTGTGCCTCCCCCATCGGCTTCCTTTGGTCCCTTTCCTTCCTTCCTTTCTTGTCTTTCCCCTTCCTGTCACGGTCTCATCCTTCCTCCCGTAGGGAGAAGTGGATTAGCCACTTTTTCAGGGATCCTGGCGTCCCTGCGGGTGTCCCAGCCTAACAACATGAACACGTTGCAAAACCACTACATAATAACATGTGTACACAGTACACTTAGGGCTTAGTGGTGGTGTACCCCCACCCAAATCCCTAATCCTAAATTCTACCCTTCCTTTTACTCCGTCTTTCCCCTTCCTTTCCCTCTGTATCCCTACCCAAGCTGAGATGGGGACTCGTGTCGAGGCTGAATGCGTACAGGGTAGTAAAACATATGTGCGGTAACGATCACCTTGGGGCACCGGGCGAAACCCCATTGAATTGTAGCCTTCTTGTGACAGTGGGGGTCTGTCACAGGTGACCGTTAATCCCCCATTTCTTGTGGGAACATAATGGAAGCCCTTTTAAATAAAAATACAAAACCTCCAGATGGCGGAGTTCCTCAGGTTTCTGAGGAAGGTACACCATCTGGTTCTGTACTTAGGGGTGGTAGTATGCCAGACCCTAAGACCCATGCGACGGGTCCTCAGGAGAGTGTTCCTGGTGGGAGCGGTAACGCTGACCCACTAGAAACGAAGGCTCTCGCTGAGGTCTCGTGCAAAATTAAAGACCTTCAAATTTCTAAAAGGAAACAGAGCAGGTCCCAGAGGAAGAAGCTTGCCAAGCTTAAGGCCTCTGAGGATGGAAGGGAATGGTTTCCAAAAAACGTCTGGAGGGAAAGGAGGAAAGCGCTGCTCTCCTCCAACATTGTCCAACAGACGGAAGTGCAGAGTGTGGCTCCTCTGGTCCCCTCGGCCGGGGCAGGTGAGAGGAGGGAGGTGGGTGTTGTTAAAACTCCCTCTCCCAAAGCTCCCCAGACCCCCAGATCGGAGATTAGCACTCCCAGTACCGGGTCTGAGAAGACGGCGGCGCGGGGGAGCAAGAGGGTGAGGTACCCAGATAAGGAGCTAACAGGCTCCTTTAGGGATGCACTCTCTGCTGCCAGGATGGCCGTCGTTCTTGATTCGTATCCGAACGACCTTCTTGGTAAGGAGCAGGCAGACCTGTTAAAGCAGAAGCTGGCTGAGCAAATCTGCAAAAATCCTGGCGGGATAAGACCTCAGTTTAGGGGCTGCTTTCTCTCCAGAGGTGCCCTCATAGTCAATTGTGACAATGAGAGGTCACGACTCTGGTTGGAGAGGACAATCCCAGAGCTCCAGGTGGGAGAGGGAGCTAGGCTGAGGGTGGGTTTGGCCAGGAGTGTGACAAGGGTAGCTAAGGTGGCGATGTGGGTTTCGGGTGCCCACAAAGACGCCTCTCCACCCGCTGTTCTGGAAAGTCTCAACGTTCAAAACGAGGGACTTGAGACGGCGGATTGGAGATTAATCAATAGGAAGGTCGAGCCCAAGGGGCAAACCCTGGTGTTCGACCTCTCGGAACAGTCCCTGGGTAGACTGAAACGGTCCAATTTTAAGTTATTTTTGGGCCTTGATGTAGTCAAACTCAGGGTAGTTTCGAAGCCTATTGGAGGAGCTGCGGATAATGATCCCCCCAAACTCTTGGAGGCTGCTGCAGGTGAACCTCAACCATAGTAGGGGCATCCGCAGCTCTAACACACTTCATCTGCGAAGAAGACATCGCCATAGTCCTCATTCAGGAACCCTGGCTAGTACGGGGTGGCAGGACTTGGTGAGGCTAAAGGTAAGATTTTTAATGATCGGAGCCTGGATAATCCCAGGATATGTATTTACGTTAGGGAAGATATTACGTCTTTACTGCTGATGGAATTTTGTTTCAGAGACCAGACTGCAGTGAAGGTGAAACTACGTACGGAAGAAGGGGTCAAGGAAATTGTTGTGGCCTCGACCTATCTTCCATACGATTCAACAGCCCTCCCTCCCTCGGAGGAGATGCAACATCTGACCATCCAGTGTAGGGAGAGAGGTCTGCAACTACTGATTGGGTGTGATGCTAACTCCCACAATGTGGTGTGGGGCAGTTCAGGGACCAATCAAAGATGTAAGCAACTTCTTGACTTCATTCTTGCTAATAATTTGTTTGTCATTAATGAAAGAGAAGAACCCACCTTCTGTAATTCTGTACGTAGGGAGGTTATTGACTTAACTTTGGGGACTAATTTTGTATCGACCCTGGTTAGGAATTGGCACATATCAAGGGTTCCCTTGCTCTCGGATCACATGTATATTAGGTTCGACGTTGGGTTTGACTGTTAGGAGGTAGTTACTTATAGAAACCCTAGAAGGACGTACTGGGATTCTTATAGACGGGATCTCAGTCAAAACATTAATATAGTGAGGAATAATCTTAGGACCCGGACGGACATTGATGACGCTGCGGAGAGCCTTCAGAGCGTCATCATAGAGGCTTTCCGGGCTAATTGTGCGGAGACGATTATGCACACGAAAAGGAAGGTAGCTGGTGGAATAACCAGCTGATGGAGATCTGAAAACTGTTTAATGCAGCTAAAAGAAGGAGCACATGGGAGGAGTACCGTAAGGCCCTTACTTCTTACAATTTAGCCATTCGTAAGGCTAAAAGAGATTCATGGAGGAAGCTTTGTGAAGAGGTAAAGATGACCTCGGAGGGAGCTAGACTCCATCGTATCATTTCCAAGAACCCAGGGTGTTCTCTGGGAACCATCAGGGATGAGGAAGGGGACTTAACGAAATCGGGGAGAGACACCTTGGAATGTCTCATGAGGATTCACTTTCCTGAATCGAGGAAGCAACAGAATGGGGAAACCATAGTGCCCGACGAGAGTCGGAGCACTAGGGAGAACTGGACCGTTGCTAAAGTCTGCATCACCTACAACAAGGTTGTGTGGGCACTGAGCCCTTTAAATCCCCTAGACCTGATGGTATTTTCCCTGTTCTTTTGTAGCAGGGAAAAGATATTATTACTCTTATTTTATGCATGCTAATGAGGGCAAGTCTGGCCCTCGGTTATGTCCCTCGAACATGGAGGCCTGTAAAAGTTATCTTTATCCCCAAACCTGGGAAGAGTACTCATACCCAGGCTAAGGATTTTAGACCAATTAGTCTATCATCGTTCTTGTTGAAGGTGCTAGAAAAACTGATTGACCTGCATATAAGGGAGGTAGCCTTAAAGCTACGACCCCTGCATGCCAATCAGCACGCCTATCAGACAGGCAAATCTTGCGAGACAGCCCACCATTGCTTAGTAAAGGAGCTGGAGGCCTCTGTGCTTTGCAAGGAGACAGCACTGGGTGTGTTTCTGGACATTGAGGGAGCGTTCAGCAACACTTCCTTCAATGCAATTTCCTTGGCGATGGAAAGGCATGGTATAGATTCCACAATTACAAAGTGGATTGGTAGCATGCTAACGTCAAGGAAAATTACAGCGACTATTTTTGGAGAATCACTGATGATAGCAACCGTCAGGGGATGTCCGCAGGGAGGGGTTTTATCTCCGCTCCTGTGGTGCATGGTTGTTGACGATTTAATTGGGATGCTAGATCTCCGTGGGTTCACGGTCCTTGGCTATGCAGATGACATTTCTGTAGTAGTCAGGGGGAGGCACGAGATTATCGTGGCTGAACTTCTGCCGGAAGCACTCAAAATTATAGAAAGATGGTGCAGAAGAGTGGATCTCTCTGTGAACCCTTCTAAAACTACTCTGGTTCCCTTTACTAAGAGAAGGGACAAAGAGAGCTACAGAAATCTTGAATTTTTCGATAAAACGCTGGATGTGTCAGGCGAAGTTAAATATCTAGGTGTCATTTTGGACTCTAGACTTACTTGGAAGGCACATCTGGATAAAGCCACACTTAAGGCTAAACAGGCCTTATGTGGCTTAACTAGGACCTGTGGGAAGACTTGGGGTCTTCGCCCAAAAATGACCCACTGGCTCTATACAAGAACGGTCATACCTATTATCACCTACGGAGCAGTGGTGTGGTGGAGAAAGACTAAACAACAGACGGCCATAAAAGCTCTTCCTAGAGTACGAAGGATGGCCTGCATGTTGATCACAGGGGCAAAGGCCCCTACACTACTAAAGAGTAGTGCTCCTACTGCTGCGCTGGAGGTACTGCTGGGGTTGCCTCCGCCTCAATTTGTTATTCAAGCGGAGGCAAGGGCTGGCGCGCACAGACTAGTGAGAAATGGACAATGGAGGCACATTAGCTCCTCTATTGGGCATCTGAATATCACAGACAAATTCGACCCTTTGCCGGTCTTAGACATGGTTGGGGACAGTGTCTGTCCTAGATACAGTTTCGAAACTCCGTTTCAGGTGATCCTCAGATCGAGGAATGAATGGAGGTAAACTAGACAGAACAGTGCCAGAAGGGAGTCATGTGGTTTACGGATGGCTCCAAGATGGCCTGCGGGACCGGAGCTGGAGTGTATGGGGCTAAACCTAAGGTACTCATTGAGAGTCCTCTTGGGAGATACGCCACAGTCTTTCAGGCCGGGGTTTTTGCCATCACAGCTTGCGTTTGGGAAAATCTGCGAATGGATCTTAGAAATAGGGAGATTTGCATTTTTTCGGACAGTCAAGCGGCACTGAAGGTCCTCTCTTCCTTCAGAATTACCTCTTCCCTGGTCTGGGAATGTAAAAAGGCCCTAGATCAACTGGCTCGGCACAACAAAGTCCGATTGGAATGGGTGCCGGGCCATGTGGGGATTAAGGGGAATGAAATAGCTGATCAGTTGGCCAGGAAGGGAGCTAGTACTCCTTTCACTGGTCCGGAACCAGTCCTGGGGATCACTAGGGTTGCAGTTCGTGAGGTTCTCAGAGATTGGATCTGTAGAGAACATGAAAGGTACTGGGTGATGCTTCCTGGGGTCAAACACAGCAGAGAATCATGCCCTTGTTGTGCAAACAAAGAACTAAAGTGACTCTAGGTTTGGGCAGGAATCAGATTACTCTGATTACAGGCCTATTCACAGGGCACGGAAGGTTCAGAAAGCACCTGCACAAGATAGGGCTTATTAGCTCGGAACCATTGTGCAGATTGAGCCAGGAGGAGGAGGAAACGGCCTCTCACCTGTTGTTCGGTTGCGTTGCAATTGAGAGAGTGCACTACGACATCTTTGGAACTTTGAGGCCAAAGGAGATAATAGCGTAGAAGGAACTAGTGTAGGGAAAGCTCTTGACCTTTTTAGAAGGGGAGGTTTCACCTATTAAACTTAAGGGAAAGGCACAATAAGCCTCTAGTGGCTGCGGTGCCGTGGGGATAGGGTCCCGCCCCGTCATTTAAAAAAAAAAAAAAAAATCTACTTATTTATTAATTTAGGTGATTACGGTTCAACTAATTTTTCTGCTAACATCTATTACATAACTTGACTGACTCAGAAAATGCCATCTCACTAATTTGGGTTCAGGTCAAAGTATTTATCAATAACTTGAACAAATAACTGAATAAATCGTGCATAAGGTAGATAACAGTAAGTACACAGCAGCTTTATTTCTTGATTTAGCTGATATTTTTGACAATTTTGGCATATTGGACTGCTATACAAAATTAGGTAGACTTATATGCTGTTAATTACATTATTCAAATCATACGATCTTTTTTAGAAGACCTAACTTTTGTATGTAAGAATAATAAAATTTTAATTTATTAATTACATTTTATTGTGGTAGATTACCATATGTATGAAAATAAATAAATAAAAAAAAAACAGCTGGAATCAGCTGCTTAGATAACCTTCACTTACCAGCTGATCAGCCTGGCCAGTTACCGTCGGCCATCTTTAACACGTTCGTGGTGTCTCTTTATTAACGTGATTTTTTAAGTGAATATTAGTGCGTGGCAAAGTGAAGTTCGATTTTATAAATTGAATTTAAGTTATACTTAGTGCGTGATGTACAGTTTTAGTGTAAATAGTATTGTGAATTATTTTAAAAAGTGACAAGTGCTATTGGACTGGTGGTCTATTGAGATGCTGATGAACTTGGATATTCTTTAAACAAGGTAACACTTTATTATCAATTATTTAATCCTTTTTTTATTATTCTTGCATGAAAACAGCATGTGACTTAAATACTATATAAATATTATTGCTTCGTCTTGCTTTGTTTAGTGTGGGTAATTCATTAATTTATTGAACACTACAAGTATTTAAATTGATTTCTAAACCTCTTTGATGAATTCTTTGATCTTTTTTTTTTAATCGACTATGATTTCAAAATTAGTATTCTTGGTTTACACTGGGTCAAAGTAGTCTGTAAATTTTATTAATTTTATCTTGGTAGAAACTTCTTTTTTTTCTCGCTCAAATGAAATTATACTATTCGCTAGAGAGAAACCAGGGCTTTTTATTTTATATAAAATCTTTTTCTTGTCAACAGGAATATCATAATGAAACGTTAAACAAAACAACACCACACACAAATGAAAAAAAAAGTCTGTGAACACCGTGAACATAATAAATTACATATTCCTTCACATTGTACATGTATTATAAATTTTAAAAACTTGTAGGACCTTCTTTGTTTCTAATCACTTCCAACAAACGAGTTTTCATCGATCCTACTAATTTTGCAGACGTCAACGTTGGAATTTTAACCCATTCTTCTAAAATAGCGTTTTTTAATTGTACACGGTTTCTTATTTCTCTTTTATTTATTTGGCGACTGATTTCATCCGACAAATGTTCGATTGGGTTAAGGTCTGGCGAATTGTAGAAAGGTATTGAGGCGCCAGGTTGTATTACGTAAAAGCCGTTCTTATGTTTTTAGTACGGTGTTTCGGGTCGTTTTCTTGTTGGAAGACAAACGTTCCATCCAACCCTATTTTTTTTAAACTTTCACCTAAATTGTATCTTAATATTTTTTTGAGATTTTTTGAACACTTGTCTTGGGTTCTTCTCGAACAGTCTTCAGAATTTCCCGTTTATGAACGGAATTAAGTTTTGGTGGATGTGCACTGCGTGTCCTACTAGTCACACTTCCGAATTTTTCGCACTTGTTAATTATGTTCTGTTAAGATTTTTTTTTTTAATTGTCATCTAATTTAAACAGTCTTTGCGAATAACGGAATAGGTCTTTTAGAATTACGGAATTAGAATAGTTAAGTAGTAATAAGGGATTCATCAATCTTTAAATTATGTATTTTTTTCCTGATTAGTGGAAAGTTTATCAAGTTATTTGTGTACCAAAATTTTAGGAAGCATAGACCCAGTTAGAAATTAGAATTCCGTACTTTATTTAAAACTTCAGAGTGTTTTCTAAACAGTGAGGTTCCATTCCAGGTCGATCAACTATTATTATCGTGTTGTTTGAAAATTACTTACTTTATTGCTTGATTACGATTAAGCATCGACTGTCGTGTTGATGTTGTTTATCCTATCGACATCTCTAATGCATTTCATTAAGTCAACTTATAGTTCATGAGCCTAGACATTATTGATGTAATAGAAACCTTTTAAACTGAATTTTCGATTGCCTAATGAATACAACGATTTTAAAAGTAAATACTTATATAGTTATTGCAGTAATGAAGTAGTTTTAGGCGTTCCTGTGGTTTGACACCTTGGAACATTTCTTACTTTTTGTTCATTAGCGGTGTTGTTTCTATATTCTCTGAACCTACGCTAACGATATCAATTTTTTTAATAGTTTCTACCTTAAATAAATGTATAACACGTCAGGATATCCTAACTAGATTTTATTATTGGGTGCTATGTAGTGTCACTCTGCATCCTGTTAATATATACAGGGTGAACCAGTAAGTATTGTCCATAGGCCTACTGTGTGTAGTACATCTAAAGTGGAGTTCAATGACGTATTGGCCAACTTCATATTTTCCACTGTTCTTGAGTGACGTCACTTTAATTTTTTTCTAAAATCATTATTTTTTTGCAATATAAATGTTATTACTCAGAAAGTTTTAGTCCGAATTCGAATCTGATGACACGGTTAGAAAGACAGATAAATTTTCTAAAAATTGATACCATTTCGAAGCATAAGTTATTCTCCAAACAGCCTCAATCTTCCTCCGAATGCTGGAAAAATAAAAGTAATCGAAATTTTTAAGAAAACTCATTAGGCCCTTACGTGATCATTATCAGACCTAGGTGCAGGCACTTTTTTTAAATGTTTCCTTGTTTAATGGGCTTTCAAAAGGTATTTATACTTCCTTTTATCTTCGTATGAGAAATTACATTTGTTTTGCAAGAAAACGTGTTTTCGAGCGCTCAACAGTGTTAGTTTATCAAGTTGTTTAATTCATTGAAAACTCTTTTAGATGGACCAGTAATCAATTTTTAAAGTAGATTGTCTAAAATAAGGAAGCCAAAAAATAATGATTTTAGAAAAAAATTAAAGTTACGTCACTCAAGAACAGTGGAAAATATGAAGTTGGCCAATACGTCATTGAACTCCACTTTAGATGTACTACACACAGTAAGCCTATGGACAATACTTACTGGTTCACCCTGTATACGTAATTCTTTATCTATGTCCAATATGCTTGAATGTTTTTAATTTAGCTGATTCAATTATTAAATTATAAAGATTCAATTATTTTAGATTTAATATGGTTTATGCATTTATTTATTTAACATCGATAATTGAGAATCAGCTGATATAAAAACATACCCAATGTTGGGATACCTTGGGGTACTATAGGTTAGGTTACTGTAAATTAAGGGAAAGGAGAAGTAAATAGACTTAATTAAGTTCTTTGGAAATAAATATTTTTATTTTAGATTAAATAATTATAATACATTCTACAGTTTAAGAAGTTAACAAAATTTAAGAATAATCATTAGTAATTTGAATTACATAAGTAAATGTGACATTATTTCAGGCTGCTGGTTTTAGATAGAGGTGCTCGTGTTGATAACAACTATCTCTTTCATTGCAACACTTTGCACAGCATTGATTTCTGGATGTGAATAGACACTACTGCTGTTGCTGGTATTACCTGAAGATAATTGTACAAAGGTTAGTGAAATTTTATTTTTAAAATAAGTTTTTTTTAAAAAAATTTCTTAAACGTTTGCAATCTCTTTTTCAAATTTGCACAATGAGATAAAAATCATGCATGATCAGTCTCTTTATATTTGTTTTCTTTATTTTTTCATTTTATTTAAATTTTCCATGTATCTTAGTAAGATCAGATCAATTGAAAATGCATCACTTATTAGGAAATGTTTCGTTTTCCAAAATAAATAAATAAATAAAATAATAACAATAAAATAAAATAAAAAACGAAAACAAGAAGAAACAGAGACTGAAAAAGAAATAGATATTATTACAAATATTAAATAAAGTAAAAAGCAGTACATTTTATTATACACATACAATTTATTAAAATAGTTTATATAAAAATAAAAAAAAATGTTTGGTTTAGGTAGCAAGAGGAATGCCATTACATTTGAGAACTGTATAGCCAGTGAACAAGAAAGGATCCTTCTCAGGACGTTGCACTAAATATTTACTTCCACCTTTCACGTAAGTTCTTTAAAATTATTTTGCATGTTGCATGTAATCAGCTAAACTGGCTACGTGGCTAACTGGTTAAACGTGCTACTACCTGGTTACCTAGTTAATCAATTAAACTTGTTAGCTAGTTAATCTGTTAAACTACATAACTGGTTAATCGGTTAAATTTAATCGGTGTATCTGTTTAACAGGTTTAGTGGTCAACTAGTTAATCGGATAGACTGGCTAACTGATATAACTGATAAATCGGTTAAACTGGATAACTGGTTAATTCGTTATTCGGCTTAGCGGCTAACTAGTTTATTGGGTTAAACTGGCTAACTGGTTTAACTAGTAAAATAGTTTATCCGTTGAACTGGATAGATAGCCAGCTAATCGGTTTAATGGTTCATCTGGTTGACAGGCTAACTGGATAGCTAGGTAATAAGTTACTTTGACTTATACTAGTCAGCCAATAAAACCGATTAACTGGTTACCCAATTTAACTAGTTAAACCAGGTGTCAGGTTAACGAATTAACTAGTTAACCGAGATGAATCTCTTAACCGGTTAAACTGGATGGCTGATTTACCTGGTAAACTGGGTAACTGGTTGAGCTGATTAACTAGTTAACCGGTTAAACTGGCTGACTGGTTAAACTGGTTAACTAGTTAATCGGTTCAACTGGCTGACTGGTTGAACTGCGTAATCGGTTTAGCTGATTAATAGTTAACCGGTTAAACTGGAATCTGGTTTAACTGGTTAAATAGTAAATCGGTGTGGCTAGGTTAACCTAACCTAACTTAACCTAATTAAAAGGGGGGTTAGGTTTGGTTAAGTTAATCTAGCTTAATAAAAAGGGGGTTAGGTTACGTTATCCTAGCCTAACATAACTTAAACTAACCTACTCCAGCTTAATTAACCTAGGCCTAACTTAACCTAACCTACCCTAACCTAATCTAATTTAACCTACCCTAGCCTAACCTAACCTATCCAGTTATAAACTGGTTAACAAAGCAGCGTGCCAGTTTTGCCGATTAACTAATTGACTAGTTAAACTAGCCAGCCATTAAAACAAATTACCTAGTTAACCAATTTAACTATTGGAACCAGTTAGCCAGGTTAACCGATAAACTATTTAACCAGTTTAACCGATTAACTAGTTAATTGGTTTAATCGGCTAATGGGTTTAACTAGTCGACCTGATTTACTAGTAAATTGATAAAACTAGTTTAACTAGCTTACTGGTTCAACTAGTTGATCGGTTAAACTGCCTAACTGGTTAAGGGTATAACTGGGTAGAAAGTTAATCGGTTAAACTTGTTAACTGTTCATCGGTCAAACTAGCCAACTGGTTAATTGGCTAAACTTGTTAAACTAGTTCAACTGGTTACCTTTGTCATTTCGTTTCACCTTACAACTTATTTTCTTCATTTGTCCACTTATTCTCTTACCAATCCACTTATATCTCTAATATAGGCGGATAGGCGTATGATCAAGAAGTGGATAGTTAAAAGAATCAATTGATTGGTGGAGAAAATAAATTAATAAATGACAAAGGTAACCAGTTGAACTAGTTTAACCAGTTAACCAGTTGCTATTAATGACCGATAACAGTTAACAAGTTTAACCGATGAACTAATTACCCAGTTATACCTTAACCAGTTAGCCAGTTTAACCGATAAACTAGTTAAGGCAGTTAGCTAGTTAAACTAGTTTAACCGATTACTAGTTAACCAGGTTGACTGGTTAACCCATTAGCCGATTAAACCAGTTTTACTGCGTTAAATAGGTTATACTGTTTAAATGGTAAACTGGTTCAGTTTATCGGTTAACCTTGCTAACAGGTTCAATTAATTAAATTGGCTAGCTAGGTAATCGTTCTTACTGGTAACAGACTAGTTAATCTAGTCAACTAGTTAATCGGCTAGTTACTTTGTTAACCAGTTTAACTGCTTAAGTACTCAATCGGTTTAACGGTTTAACAGGCTAACTAGTTTAACTAGTTATTCCGTTAAACTGGTTAATCTAGTTCAACTGGTTACCTTTGCCATTTATCAAATTATTTCTCTTCACCCATCATTTATTTTCTTCACCTATTAACTTGCTGAATTCATCTATCTACTTATAGATCTACCTACCAGCCTATATAAGTGGATAAATGAAGAAAATAAATTATAAGGAGAAGAAAATAAGTTGCTAGGCTAAGCGAAGTGACAATGGTAACCAATTAAACTAGTTTAACCAATTAACTAGTAACAAGTTTGTGATTAACCAGTCAACCAGTAAAACCAGTTTAACCGATTAATCAGTATCAACCGAAAAACCGATTAAGTAGTTAGTTTAACCAGTTAAACGAGCATAACTGTTATAACTGGTTACACTGGTGTTACTGTTTTAACTAGTTTACTAGTAAAAGCAGTGATCCAGTGTAACCGATTTGATTCTTTATTCAGTACACCAGAACAGTGTAACAAGTACAACCAGTTTAACCTGTGAAACAGTTAGCTAGTTTAACTGGTTAAAAGATTAACCAATTATATTACTTTAGATACTTTATCATACCTGTAACAGTGCATAATAGGCCAATTGTGCTCTTCTGTTTCAAGGCAAGTTGGATCCAGTTCTACATCAGTTTCTACCCTGACCCATGTTCGGTGTCTTGTCTTCAGGAACATTATGAATAATCAAACAACAATAAATTAGTTACCATTTTTTTAACTATACGAAAAATGATAATTTAAAACTAATTGTAATTTATTGTAGTTAAAAAAGTTATAATAAAAACTATAATGAACTAATACTTCGTTCTTACTGTTTGTTTCCCTATACACCTACTAATTAAGTTACTTTATTTAAAAAAAATAAATAATTAAAAATAAATGAATTTTTTCCTACTATACGGGCTGCAATTTTCAATTTCCATTTTTTTTAAATTACCATTAGCTAGCACCAAAAAAAAAAAAAATGAATAAAGTGAAATCTTGAGCACTTCAATAAATTGCTCCCATCCTTTCCCAATACATTTTTCTTGGCAATCTTGATGTTTTAAGTATGAGCTGGCTTTTTTCTTTTTTTTTTGTTAAATGAAGTAATATTTGCACGTTATGTATGTTATTATTTATTTATATTTCAGGTACTCATTACATTCTAATTATTTTTTCCGCGCCCTTTCTAATTTATTTTCTTTTCAAGTTAGTTTCCTTATAAAATGAAATAGATTGCCAATAAAACATTTGAAACAAAGTAGCATCGGGAGTAGAAAAAATTCATAAACGAATTCATTTTCTTAAAGCAAATGAATTTTCTTGACTCGGAGGATTTTTTTTTTTTTTAATGAGTTAACAAAAAAACCAACGTTTATTTTATAATTTACATTAATGGAGAATTAGTAAATTACTTACCAACAGGTTAGAGAAGTATTTGGAAGTTACATTAATAGAATAGCCTCAATCACTAGGTTTGAACCTAGAACCAGCCCAGGGGCTTCATCGTGTCCTAGCAGAGATTCAGTACTAAGACCAGAGATAGTCAACCTGGTCTCTAAAGAAAACTATTGGGAGATTCAAGCTTTCATGATGTGCTGTGGGGTTTTTGTCTGATTTGATAGTGGTGAATATTAAAGAAAACCTGTGGTAAAATAAAACAAATGAAATACATTATACCCAAATTGTGGAAAGATATTAAATTTATTGAAAACATCGGAAGTTATTACTCATTTCTAGGAGATTCAAGCTTAAGTGCTCGTAATATTTTTACCCAACAGTAAAACCGTCTGAACATTCACCGAAAGGGTTCCGTTTGTTCTTAACGAAAGTTGAAGTAGGTATCAATTATTCATTTCTGAATCTACCTCAAGGATCTAATTAATAAGGGGCGAGTTATGATGTGGAGTTTCTGAGATTGGATTTAAATATTCTACATAGAGACCTATAAAATGAACTGTTAAAATCAAGCACTCTTGAGAAAAAAAATCTTTAGGAATCAATTCCAAAAAACAACATAGGTACTCTGGGCCAAAGAAATCTGTGAACATTTACCTAAATTTTATTATTATTTTTATTATTTTAGATGAAACGTCTTCTTTTTTTTCTCAAATTAGAGAGAAACTAGAGTTGTTTATTTTATATGAAATCTTTTATTTTTTTCAACAGGAATACCCCATTGAAACGTTAACAAAACAACACCACACACGAATGCAAAGTCTGTGAACAACCGTATAAATGTGCACAAATCGAAATTTTACACAGATAAAAAACAGAAAAACAGATGAATATAGTTCCAAAAAACCCTATTGAATTGTAAAAATCATATCAGTCAGTTTAGAGAATAAATAATCCAATTAGTATTATTTAACCACTAATATGGAGGTTCCTAGACCTAGTTCCTAGTTCATGAACTTATTGTGTAGTTGCGAAATGATAGAAAAAGTATTCGTGAAATAGAGTAGATAGATTTATAAATTAAAAAAAAAAAAATACGGAAGTATGACTAGTAGGTTACGCAATGCACCAAAACTTTTAATTCCGATCATAAGCCGGAAATTCTGAAGACTGTTCGAGAAGAACCCATCACAAGTGCTCAAAAAATCTCAAAAAAATATTAAGGTACAATTTAAGTGAAAGTTAAAAAAAAAAATAGGGTTGGATGGAACGTTAGTCTTCCAACAAGAAAACGACTCGAAACATACCGCACTAAAAACTTAGGAATGGTTTTTACATTATACAACCCGGCGCCTAAACACCTTTCCACAATCGCCAGACCTTAACCCAATCGAACATTTGTCGGATGAAATCAGTCGCCAAATAAATAAAAGAGAAATAAGAAACCGTGAACAATTAAAAAACGCTATTTTAGAAGAATGGGATAAAATTTGAGGACTACAAAATTAGTAGGATCGATGAAAGCTCGCTTGTTGGAAGTGATTAGAAACAAAGAAGGTCCTACAAGTTTTTAAAATTTATAATACATGTACAATGTGAAGGAATATGTAATTTATTATGTTCACGGTGTTCACAGACTTTTTTTGCATTCGTGTGTGGTGTTTTTTTTTTTTTTTTTGCGCATCAACAGCTGAGGTCATTAGCGCCCGGAGCTTTTTCCAGTGCACTGCCGGCCTCCGGACAGTGTTCTCTCGTTACAGACAACACTGTCCATCACCGGACAGTGAGCTGTAAGAAGCTCCTAGGAAGAGAAAATCTAAGGGTCAGCTGCTGGATTCGAACCCGGGACTTCCGCGTGGGAGTCCAGTATGTTAACCTCGTGTGTGGTGTTGTTTTGTTTGTTTCATTATGATATTCCTGCCGAAAAAAAATAAAATATTTTATATAAGATAAAAAACCCTGGTTTCTCTCTAGCGAATAGTATAATTTCATTTGAGAGAGAGAAAAAAGAAGTTTCTATTAAGATAAAAGTAATAAAATTTACAGACTTCTTTGACCCAGTGTAAACCAAGAATACTAATTTTGAACTCATAGTCGATTAAAAAAAAAAGATCAAAGAATTCATCAAAGAGGTTTAGAAATCAATTTAAATACTTGTAGTGTTCAATAAATTAATGAATTTCCCACACTAAACAAAGCAAGACGAAGCAATAATATTTATATAGTATTTAAGTCACATGCTGTTTTCATGCAAGAATAATAAAAAAAGGATTAAATAATTGATAATAAAGTGTTACCTTGTTTAAAGAATATCCAAGTTCATCAGCATCTCAATAGACCACCAGTCCAATAGCACTTGTCACTTTTTAAAATAATTCACAATACTATTTACACTAAAACTGTACATCACGCACTAAGTATAACTTAAATTCAATTTATAAAATCGAACTTCACTTTGCCACGCACTAATATTCACTTAAAAAATCACGTTAATAAAGAGACACCACGAACGTGTTAAAGATGGCCGACGGTAACTGGCCAGGCTGATCAGCTGGTAAGTGAAGGTTATCTAAGCAGCTGATTCCAGCTGGTTTTTTTTTATTTATTTATTTTCATACATATGGTAATCTACCACAATAAAATGTAATTAATAAATTAAAATTTTATTATTCTTACAAACAAAAGTTAGGTCTTCTAAAAAAGATCGTATGATTTGAATAATGTAATTAATAGCATATAAGTCTACCTAATTTTGTATAGCAGTCCAACGTGTCAAAATTGACAGATATATTAGCTAAATCAAGAAATATAGCTGCTGTGTACTTACTGTTATGGTATTTCAAGTAGAGAAATAGTATTTCAACTTACTTGTGCAGGTTTACCGACTCTTATCTCCAAACGTACGAAATACCAGTTACAGGAAATATTGCAGCTATAACAACTAGACATGCCAGCAAATGCAGGCCCACATAGGCGAAAAGATAGATTGCTTTAATGATAGTTACCAGATAACGATGTCAGATCTAAGATTATAAAGCAAGCCTTGCAGGAATGGGAGGCAGACTACACTATTGCCCACAAAAAGATGCATTTTTTAGTCTATGATGACCTAAATGAACACAGTTTATAAGTCAGGCTCACGTTTGTCACGGCAATAAGTAGGTTGAGATGTAATCACTGCTTATTTCAGAACTAAGTTAATAAGAGATTTTCAAAGCTATACGCATAATGCAATGATGAAAGAGATCTCAAACATATAAAAGATATGCCCACTCTGCACAAGAGGAAAAAAGGAAATGCTAGATAATTTACACACATAAGTATATTGAGAGGCAACCTTTGGGCACGAGAACGTCACATTCACACATACACTTATGCGGGTCAAAATCCCCTATTTTAAGATTTACAGCGTCCATAAAGGCACATGTACATGAAATTCCAAATCGAATGAAACCTCGTTCAACAAAAACGGTTTACGCATTAAGGCGCTCCATTATTTACAAAAGAAAAAGTAACAAACACAATGTCGTCATTTTTGCTCAATTTTGGCAACTTTTTTCGTGGAAATTATTAAATGTAAATTGTTTCAACAAAATTACACTTATAAATGAGTACATGCCCTATATAATATAGAAAAAGGCGCCACGGTAGCCGAGCGGTTAAGAGGCGAGACCGGTAAAGCTACGAGTAATATGTATTGTGGTACAGGGTTCGTACCCAGTCTTGGGTTTTGGATTTTATTTAATGGTTAATAAAAGAAATTTGCAGTAAAGTATTGTAAAGTTTTTCCAAATAACTTTACTTACACAACTAATGCCTGCCACTAGTTATTAAATATGTGGGTTTGATTAACTAATAAAACTCGCTAAAGTTGTAAGTAATAACCTGATTTATTAACACATTACTCACATTAACATTTACAAGCAACTAACGCTATTCATTACAGTCACCATTTACAACAGTCACAACAGTTTACTGTTACTTACTCACTTCGTAACGCCACAAAACTGTTCCCCGACTGACCACTGGTCCGCACTGCACCGAATTGCACTAGTCTCAGCTACACTAACACAGCTCTACTCATCAACTGACTAATTGCCCAACTAGCTACCACTGAAGCACTCCGCAACACTGACTCTCCAAGACTAACTCATAAACTTGAGTAATAACTCTAAACTCTAATAACTCCTTAAAACCCATTAACAACTGCTTAAAAACTGACTTCTCCAGCTGTGTCGGCCTCCTTTTAACTGCGTGCCTCCCTCCAACTGGGACTGCCCTCCTCCAACTCTCTGAGCATAAGTTTCCACGCCCTCCTGACGTTCATTGGCTGGAGAAAACATACTGCTACCACCTCAGCTGGGAGCCGCCTCCTCCCATTCTCTGTCTCTCTCTAACTCCGTCTGTCTCACTCTCACCTGTCAATCACTGGCTGGGAAACACATATGCCACCACCCCAACTGAGGCCTTTCTCTTAGCTGGCTTTTACACAGGTCACTAACTCCTTGAACAATCTAGCCCTTTCCTTTCTAGTTCAGGTATAGACCGGCCCTTTTGTCTACACAGTGGTGGCCTGATACCGACTTTGGTCGCTTAACCCCTAGAACAATCTAGGCCTTTCTTCTCTGCCACAGGTAGATACCGCCCTTTTGTTCACACAGTGGTGGCCTGGTACCGACTTTGGTCGCTCAACCCCTAGAACAACCTAGGCCTTTCTTCTCTGCCCAGGTCAACTTCGTTACAGTATGTTTGCTAGTCGCCTCTGTCCACGACACCCAATTGGTAGTTGGACGAAAAGCCCGCCTGAAAAAATAGGCAATTACTTTACTTTACTATGGAAAATTTGTATACAGGATTTAAGTAATTATCTTAAAGTAATTTCCTTAACAGAAACTTACAGTTTTGAAAGTTAAGTTTTTGGGATTAAACGAGAAAGGGTCACAAATCAACTATCATCCAACACTTCAGCTCATAACTTTACAAGTTTTGAAAAACCTTTTTATTTAATTTTTAAAACAATAATAACAATTTTACTGCTATACATTTTCATTAATATTGTTTAGAATTTATTAAATACCACAGACTAATGCTAGCCATTTTCATGTAAAAAATAATTGTTCAGTATACTGTAGCACACCATTCAACTTAGATTGACTATAATAATAATAATAATAATAATAATAATAATGCTTTATTTAGGGAAGGGATTAGCTATGAGGTTAGCATACTGGACTCCCACGCGGAGGTCCCGGGTTCGAATCCAGCAACTGACCCTTAGATTTTCTCTTTCTAGGAGCTTCTTACAGCTCACTGTCCGGTGATGGACAGTGTTGTCTGTAACGAGAGAACACTGTCCGGAGGCCGGCAGTGCACTGGAAAAAGCTCCGGGCGCTAATAACCTCAGCTGTTGATGCGCCAAAAAAAAAAAAAAAAAAAAAAAAAAAAATAATGCTTTATTAATGAAATAGTATGTACAAAAAGAAATTCAACACATTTTACGGCATGATAGAACCGTCTGCCGGAGGTTGATAATGAGAGTGAAAAGAAATGAAAATATAACCAGAAAAGAAAGAAAACTATCCAAATTATAAAAAAATAAAGACATAATCATACAAACATAATCAATATTGCTTTAAATAATCCAAATGTTGTAGATAATTAAATAACTAAATTAAATGAGGGAAAAATAAAATAAAATAAACATAAAAGAAAGAGAAACAAAATACAGAATAAAAAAATAACCTCATACACAAAAAGAAAATAGAGATGATAATAATAGAAATTACTTTTTTGGTGAATATCGAGGTGAAAACTTCAACAAACTTTTTTTTATAATACCCTGAAGAAGGTAGTAAAAATTACCGAAACGTTGGTATAAAACAAAAAAGTTGTTTTTATTTAAGACCGCACCTCCATATTCCCCAAAAATCATCTATCAGCAACGGTCGAAAAAACCAAAACCATTAATAAAAATTACATTAGAAATAAAATCAAATAATATATATACAATGGATAAGGTCTGAAAAAGATAAAAATAAGAAAAAATTACTGATTAAAATTGAACTGATTAACTAAGTATTGGCAATAAATCCAAGCCTGCTGTGCAAATTTAACAAGGCTTACAAAATTGTGGCCATTAAGAAATTGTATCAACTGACTCTTTGTTAAAGTTTTTGCACCTAAATAGGGATACCTAAATTCAGAGAGTATCGGACATACCCCCAAAAAGTGGAATATATCCTCCCTCTCGTGAAGATTACACAAAGAGCAGCGACTGGACTCTCTTTCAAACCAAGGGTTATAATTTAAATGTAACAACTCACAACGTAATTTAAAAAGCCAACTCTGGTCTTTGAGAAGAAATATCCGTTATGCTGGACTCTAAATTTAGCACGTCTAAAGAATATTCAAGACGAGCTCTCTGTACAGACTCCTAATAATGCCTTAGTCTCAAACATTGCACAATGGCCGACAACTGACCTTGCCACTTATCCAAACTATCAAATCCAGGGTCGAACTCGTAAGAGTATTTTTCTGCCAAAGACAACCAGTGCTTAAACCAAAATACTTTCTTCTTAACTGTTTCCAGTTCTTTCTTCTTTCTGATCTGTAATATTAATGAGGAATAAAATTTATAATAAAGTATTATTTTTCTTCTTATTCAATCAAAAAACCGTTAAAATATCATTTTGAAATTTCTTATAAGAATCATGTTTTCATTCATAACTTGTAAAATATCGCTCACAGAAAAAAAATGTTCGGAGTAAATTTTTCTTAAAAAAAATAGAGGAATCTATTTCTGAAAAAAAAACTACACCTTCCCATTTGAAAAAATGAAGTTGGTGCCTGTATCTCGCTTCTGGAAGCTCGTAAAAAATTTACAAATTAAATTTGAATTTCTAACAAAAAACTAAGGAAACACGTATTTTTTAGTTTTTTTCTAGCTATCTTAGTTTCCGAGAAAAAGTCGTTAACCATATAGCTTGGGACACCCTGTATATGTTTAATTAATTATAATGTATAGGATTGTAAAAAGTAAATCATTTGAACTTACTAGCAATCCTGAGGTAATGTTGGAGCATTTTGTTGTTGAAAAAACCTTTTTTAATGCATTTTTGTTTTTTTTTTTTGTTTCGACCAACATATATTCAATTTTCTTCACAAAAAAGTTTAATTAAGTTAAAAAATAGCGAATAAAGACTACAGAAGTTGCATGCTACTGTATATTTAATATAGAACTTTTCATTAAAATTAAAACCAATACGATTGAAAATAGCTATTTATTGATTATTTTAAGATTCTCTGTTAGGTTTAAATGTTTTTTAGCAATTCTTTTTGTATTTTCGATTTATATGTATATTTTTTGTATTGTAGAATGTAAATTATGAAGTCTATGTAAAAACAAAATAGGTATGAAAATAAATATTTTTTTTTTTTAATTAAAGATTTTTATTTATTCTCCTACTAAATACTTTTTATTTTCACTTTAAGTCAAAAAATCATTTAATAAATAAGAATCCGATACAAACATGCAAATTACACATACCTAAATAATACATTTTTTTAGCAACTAATTCATAACAAAAGTTGTTTGTACATACTCATTTGATCGATGTTTTCTCAACGTCTTTTTCATTTCCAATTTACGAGTAGTTGATGGACAGTTTTGCAGCTATTGGCTCTTTTCAATCTGAAAAATCATTATTCAATAAAAAAACAGTTTATAGAGTTAATCTTTAATTAAAAAGCATTCTATTCAATGATATTACAAATTAAAACGCAAAAATTTGTACCTTTCAAAAATTTAAGAAATAAATAAAATATGAATCCTGAAAGTTTAGTTTAAATCTTTTAAACAGATCAATCTTTTAGAACGTATTCGTAGCATCGTAAAACCTTAAATTACTTTAACATGTATTACTCCTACGTTGCAATTTAACGTTCTACTAAACTTGTTTTAGTCAAGTTACACTCTGCCAAAAAATTTAAATTATTATTGATAAAATTCAATAAATGTAACTATAATTTAACTAACATAATGATATGCACACAATAATTTTGCAAAGAATTTCGCTAGATGGAGGATAAAATATTTTGAGATCATTATTAATGGTAAGATCAACGCAAACCGAAGAGCATTTACTATTTTCCTAAAGATTTTTGATTGGTGAAAGAGAATTCGATGACAATTAGAAAGGTATTAAGTACCCCACGATTTCTGTCAAAGTAAAGATTGCTCCATACCAGCTGCTATAGCAGTCTTTTATTTATTACAGAGAGTTTTTATCAATTTTTCAAGAGAAATGTTTCAATACATGCTCTAGATCTTAAAAATATAATGAAAGTAAGTTGTTTACACGAAATCGTAAATGCTATTCAAGAAAAAATACGAAAAATCAAATTCAGTAAATTTGTAGTTAGATTAACAGATTTTCGCCAAAAGGAGCCACTAAACTAAATATCAAAATTTGAATTTTCCATTATTGATTTTCATCACACACGAAACTTGAAGATTCGTAAGAACATTTATCGAAAACAAATACTTCCGTTGAAAACTGAATAACATTCCACTTGATCGTAATACCTTGTAATTATTGTGGGTAAGAAAAAGTAATTGAATTGTAACGAGTGCTTGGTGGATATTAAATTAAAAGTGAAAAATTAAAGAGCCAAGTTACAAATTTAAGCAAAATACCTTATGAAGCCGATGAATTCTTGAAGGTCTTGTTCACATAAAACATTTGCTCCAGTAAGTACTTCACATTCTACTCCTGCTTGTAGGCACTATTACCCTCTTCATTCTACGAAGCCATTTAATGTTTCATCGGAATTGCCGAAATCACCATCATGTATAAATATCAAAGTTTCGAAAACGTATAGAACTTTCTTTTTCAAGTCATATAATTTATGATATATACACGTTGTCATCTTATTTTTTCTTACACTGGCTATATTATACGAAAACCAACAATAACAAAAACATAAAACGATTCTCCCAAAAAACAATTACCTAATACCATTAAATAAGGTTCCTTTATATTAAATCTATATCTGTTGATTTAATATAACATAAGTAGTCAATTTCATGTTCAGGTCTAACTCGTTCTGTAAGGGAATTAACCTGATAGTACTCATCTTCCTCGTCTAAGAATCTGGACTTGTGGTTTTCGTTACTTCACTTCTAAATAGAACTAACACTTCTTGAACGTTACTTTTTATAGGTCTTCGTGAAGGCTTAAGAATTTATTAGTCTTAAGAAAATAAGTTACGTCCGCGTTGCGTAATAATATTTGTAATTTTGTTCGTAGTAGGACGTATTTTTATTATACCCCTTATCGGTTTCAGTCTTTCAACCTTCTCAGCGGTAAATAACCGGCTTAGGGTAATGATTACTACTTCATTGCTCTCTCGAGCCACGCTGCAATTACTAACTAAACAGACTAAGGGAGGTTACGTGGTGTTATCCAAAATATTAACGAATTGTCAAACATTTGTAAAAATAATGAATTAAAATAATTGAAAACTATTACATGTTAAAAGGATTTTTTTTAAAAAAAATTCTTTGCGAGTAATATTTTAGAACTGAGAAGTTGGAAATGTATTTTATACGAGGAAGGCGCGAGAATTTAAGTTTAAAACACGGACACGTTTGCATTTTCTCTGCGAAATAATTATTTTTATGTAAAATATGAATGAATATGCGATTATTTCTTTTAAAAAATGCGTAAATTAGTAAAATCTTTAAAGGAAAACTTTTAATCAGCATAGAACGAGCAATATGCTGGTATATTCAAGCTTTGTGAATGGCTTTCTGTCTGCACATTTCTAATAGTTACATTTCTATCCGTAGCAGAAACACTTCAGTTTTTATAAAACAGAAACTTTATAAAACTGATTCATAAATTATATAATTGAATGAATTGAGAATGAACGATTCTGCATTAAAATAATCAATGCATTTTAGGACATACAAGGGCCCAGATTTCTCCAAAGGAACTTTCTTAGTCTTATACTACATTTTATATATTCGGTTGATCCAGAAATTTTTTGTCAAGTAATCTGCAATATGTCTGCGATGTTCTCTTTCATATTTTTAATAACTAAGACAGAGGAGTATTGTTCATATACACCGAGTAGCCTACATTCCAGATTAACATTGCAAAATTAATAGAAAATTGAGAAAATCTCCTCTAGTTTTGTGCAAAAGAATAAGATTTCTGCTTTAGTGTATTAATAACTACACAGGAACGCTCCGGTTTTTGTATTTGATAGTAATTATTAAGACCAGGGATAGATTGTGTAAGTTAGGTCGATCTATTTTAAAAACCTGAAATAAAAAGGATTAGAAAAGGTGAAAATTATTCATAATTTCACTAGAGTACTCATGTCTCAGTATAAGGCAGTTAAAGCTGAGGGCAATGCTAGATGGTATACGCTAGGTCAATCTATTTCGAGAAACAAAAAAGAAAAACCATTGGAAAAAACGGATCTTTTCATCTAACTTTACAGGAATGATGCTGCACCTGGATTTAATAGTCAACCCTAAAGCCAATGCTAGATTGTACTAATTAGGTCGAACTATCTTGAAACACAAAATATAAAAACCATTGGAAATAGGAGAAATTGTTTCCTAATTTCACTGGAAGACTGCAGTATCAGTATTTGATGGTTAATATTAAGGCCAATGCTAGATTGGTATATATTGGGTAGATATATCTTAAAAAAACAGAAGAAAAAAATAGAGAACGTGAACTTTACTCAAAATTTCACTTGAAGACTGCTGTTTCAGTATTTGGTAGTTGAAATTAAGGGAAAGCTAGATTGTAAATATAAGGTTCGGTCTATTATAAAAAAAAATAGGAGTAAAAACCATTGGAAAAAGTAGATCTTTTCACCCAACTGCACAGGAATTATGCTGCTCCTGTGTTTTTAATAGTTCATATTAAGGCTAATGCTAGAATGTGCATATTGAGCCGATCTATTTTGAAAAACAAGAAGTAAAAACAGTTGGAAAAGGTGGAATATTTCTCCTAATTTCACGAGAATACTTATGTTTCCGTATTTAACTGTTAATTTTAAGACCAATAGTAGATTATGTAAGCTAGGCCAATCAATTTTAAGAAACAAGAAAGAAAGACCATTGGAAAAAGTGGATCAGCAGTCTTCCTGAGAACAATTTCTCCTATTATTAAAACTGTCCGGTAGGACAGTTGTATAAGGGTTGATCGTCAAAAACTGCACGAAAAAGCGTAACATTGAAAAACACCCAACTTTGACAATTTTTTTCTCTTTTTCTTATCCAATGGTATTTACTTCTTGTGTTTCAAAATTGATCGACCCAATATGCACAATCTAGCATTAGTCTTAATATTAACTATTAAATACAGGAGCAGCATCATTCCTGTAGCATTGCCTTATTATTAACTAATGTATACAGAAACCAGAGTGAAATTTCTCTAATTTCTTTTTACTTTCTGTTTTTCAAAAATAATACACTTTACAATTACCATCTAGCATTTGTCTTAATACCATCAAATAAGCAAAATTAGACGACAATTTTGACCTTTTTTTTAAAGCTTTTTACCTCTTACTTTAAAAAAAGGTAGGTAAAATGAACCTACATGTACATTTTACCATTGTCCTTAATAGTGACTATCAAATACAAAACAGGAATGTTTGACTGAATGTAGAAGACGATTTCCACTTTTTCCATTGGTTTTTACTTCTTGATTTTCAAAACAGATCGACACAACATATACAATCTGGGATTGCCTTTACTATTAACTATCAAATGCAGAAACAGCAGCATTACAGTGAAATTAAGAGACTATTTCGACTTTTTCAAATGGGTTTTACTTCTTGTTTTTCAAAACACATCAATCCAAAATTTTCCAACTTGAATTGACCTTACTATTAACGATCAAATACAGAAACAGCAGTATTCAGGCGAAATTAGGCAAGAACTTTAACTTTTTCCAATGGTTTTTACTTCATAATTTCAAAAAAAGGTCGTACCTACATGAAAATTCCCAAGTCGGCCTTAATATTAAGTGTCAAATACGAAACAGGAGTGTTCGAGTGTAATTAGAAGACGATTTCCTCTTTGGTCAATGGTTTTTACGACTTCTTGTTAAAAAAAGATCGAACCTACATTTACATTCATACATCTCCTTTAATATTAACTATCAAATACGAAATAGCTGCATTTCAGTGAAATTAGGGGACCATTTCCACTTTTTCTAATAGTTATTTCTTCATACTTCAAAACAAAAAACACACCTACATCTACACTCTTTCATCAGCCTAAATGTTAACTATCAAATACAAAACAGGAGTGTTCAAGTGAAATTAGAGGACGATTTCTACATATTCCAATAGTACTTGATTCTTGTTTTTCATAACAGATCGTCCCTTACTTTATAAACTGGCCTTAATATTAACTATCGTATACAGAAAATACAGCATCTCAGTGAAATTGGGATAAAAGTTCAATTTTTCCAATTGCTTTTTGCTTTCTGTTTTTCAAAAATGATAGAGTATACAATCTAGCATTGGTCTTAATACTAACTATCAAATAAGCAAAATTATACGTAAATTTTGACTTTTTCTATAGCATTTTACGTCTTACTTTTAAAAACAGATCATACCTACATGTACATTTTGCCATTTACCATTTGCCATGTATCATTTATCTACAAAATGTATCTATTTAATGTAAGTAGAACTTTCATTATTTGGCTCAGTAAATTTAAATTTGTATAGTTTGGTATAGCATAATTCAAAAAACCTTGATAAGTGTATTTATTGGAAATCTATTTCATTTATTGAATGAAAAGGTTTATCTATTGTTTTAGATGTTTTTCTCTAGTTTCTTAATTCAAGGTAAAATTCAAACTGCACTGTAATTTAATTAAGCATTTTGGATTTTCAGATTTAACACTGCTGATGCAACAGTACAGCCTGCAAATCCGTTCATCAGGACCAGGTGGAAAAGACGTAAATCATCTAGCTAAGAAAATATACCTACAGATTTGATTAGGAATCAGTTAATTAAACAAGTATGTAGTTACTACTTTAGTAGTTTTCCAAAACTCTGTAAAGAATTTATTTAACTTATTGTAAAAAAGTTTATAAATAATTTTTTAATAATAAAAAAAATAGTTAATTAATAATATTGTATTTATTTTCCCTTTTAATCTCTCAAACAATAAGAAATTAAAAATAATTAAAAAAATACGAAAAAAGAAAACAAAAAAATTGTTACAAAAAGGCCTCCAAAGTCTTGAAAGAGAATCTGTAATCGTTAAAATAGTGATTGTTCTGCTACCTAGGAGTGACAGCACAAACTGCAGTACATTTGTTATTAACTCCTTTGTTTTTATTAATTATTATGTAGCTCGAGCTTTTTTTAATTAGGCAACTTTATTGTTAGATGGAATTAGATATTTGTTACTTATTGTTACCGGAAGTTCGCTAAAATAAATTGCTTTACGCTGAGAAAAATGGATAAAATGTTTCTTGCTTGTCGAATGTGTAACAGTATTGCCAAACTATATAGGTAAGTGATTTTGCTGGGTGGTGAGGGTGGGGCGATTAGTATTTTAGAATAATTCCTACTATTGACTAGACAGAGACACATGCCTCTTTCATATTAGATTTTTTGAATATTTTTTATATTCAATTCGATTATATTTAACAATAATTCTTACTTTTGACTAGACAGACATGCCTACTTCATATTTGATGTTTTAGAATTCTTATTTTTGACTTGACAAACAAATGCCTCTTTCATATTTGATGTTTTGAATATTTTTTTTGTAATTCTTGTATGATAGTGATTTTTAGACCAGACAGATATATGTTATCTTACTTTTTTCATACTTGATGATGTGAGACGAGAGTAGACAAATTCAAGACGAGCGACAAAGCGATCTACTCCCTACTAACGCTGGAGTCGCACTGAAGAGAAACCTTGATTGTTGGTTACAGTTGTTGTGCTACCTGGTGGCAAATATGTAAACTAAAATGTGTTTATATAGTTGACAAGTCCAGTAAGTGCTGATACCTTGTGGCCATTTTTGAAACTAATTTTTCTTTTTAATTTTTTGTTTTTTATTCCTTCCACTCTCACGGATATTTCTAACCTTTTTTCAAGTTTTCCTTTTTTATTTTTTATTAAACGCTTTTTAACTATAAATCTGTACAAACATGTTAATAAAACATCTTCAACAGTTTGTTTTTATTTTTGGAAATTATTTCATTCATTCTGTTGACTGTTCCCTATCGAAGTTTTTTTTAAATAAAAAGGAGAATAAATGAGATTCTTTTTAAATTTTTTTTTTATACAGCAAACAAATTAAACAGTTTATTAAAAACAATGAACATGCAATTTGAAGTAAAAATTCTAACATTACACTGTGAAATTAAGGTTCATATTACTTATAGTAAATAAATAATACTTGTTTTATTAATTGATTCTTTACAAAAATTTCTTAGGATAGATGATTTACGTCTATTTCACTTGGGCTTCTATTAAAGAACAGTTTTGCAGGCAGTACTCCAGTATCAGAGGTATTTAATCTGAAAATCAACATTATGTACAGTCACAATATTAATGTTCTTAAAATAATTAGTTTTTACTGAGTTAAGCTTGAATTAAGAACCTAAGAAAAAAAAAACAATAATTGATTATGTATTCATAAAAATTAAATAAATGTGACTGCAATAAAACTAAAGCGTAGATATGAAAGTTTAAATCATTTTTTGAAGAACCTAATCCTTTCTTTCAAAGGAAATAAAATATATTTTCAATGGAAATACTTATTATTTATCAAAAAAATTACTCTGATTGAACAATTCAACAACAAACATGCTAAAGTTGGTTTATTATTGTTTTTATTTTTTATTAGTATAATTTATTTATTTTACCTTTTGGGTTTTTTTTTTATTTATTTTGAATATACGTATATGTAATTATAAATAAAGATTTATTATTATAATAGCGGAACACAAAACGCCCCATCTGCCTATTTCAGATACCTGACTTAATTGTTGCAAAAAGTTCAGTTTTGAAGAAGTAAAAAGACCAATCAAATTATATAATTAAATACTTTGAATGTACAAACACTAATGTTTATGACATAATAATTCACTTCAGTAAACCAATTAGATCACTAAAAAGCACTAAGATGATAGAGAATCATTAAAAGTGTAAGCATATGAACGTATTTTTTTAAAAAAAAAACGTAAATCTAAGTTCATGTACCTTCTGGATAGTATGAATTTAGGCAAATCATTGCATTTACTAGGTATCTAATCTATTATCGTATACTTTATTATTTATCTTTAGATAATACGACATAATTTCTTAACTGAGAAACAACATGCTGTAAACTGAAAACATGTACTTACTGTAGCTGTAGGAGTTAAAATGTGTTACACTGGATAAAATGTCATCAACCCAGCCATTTGTTTCATTGAACTAATTCAGAATTACCATTAGAATGTCGAATGAGCGCTGAGAACAAAATTAAAAATTACAATATATAAACTATTATTTATACAATTGTTTTCGATGTAATTCACAAATATTTAGAAAAAAAAAATCAATGTTCAATAAGTTAGAATTTAAAAGTACTGATCCGAACCTTGCAAAATCCAAGATCCATAATTCTAGGATGTTATTAAACTTTACATTATTAATTTAAACTTCATGGAGATTATACTCTCCCCTTTAAATGAGAAAAAGTTCATAATTTCCAAATACATAATCGCAACTAGCAATTTACTTGTGCGGTAATGAAAATTATTAACATGTTACGAACTAAATCTACGTACTTATGACCGTTGAATCATTTTTATGAAAGAAAATAATGAAGACTACAATCAACTTTTTAAAATTACAGGAATACACTTAAAATGCATCTGCTATCAACTGTCTTGGAAACATGTCAATTTCATAAACACTTCTAATCACATCAACTCATAATTAAAAATAAAAGTATACACAAAAAATGTTCCTTACCTGCAAGAAGAAAAACAAGTTTATTAATTTCCTAAGAAGTTATCGCTTAATGCAAAGAGATAATCAGTTTTCTAAGGTACATATGTAAACTTCTCACTGACTTAGTTACAGCAGCATCAACTTAATGCTATCAATCCTAAATAAAAAAACCATCAAATTATGTGGTTAACAGTGAATTTTAAACATGGAAATTTTTTTTAGAGGAAAACTTATTTTTAAAATACTGACGATACAAAATGTTTATCAACGTGGGGGAAGAACATTTAATGAATAGACCAAATTATAACTGCTGTTACTTGATGTTGGGAGCATTTGGATAATACCGTATATTTTTACCCCACTGCCATGCCAGACAGGGAGGTTATTTAATGTTTATTTTAATAGTCAAAGTACATGTTCCTGCTACCTAGCGGTAATCACTGGAACTAATTCCTATGTAATTAAATCTTCCTAGTTTAAGCTACTGCCGCTAGATAGCATTGGCATGTTCTTAATACGTCTATTTTTTTCACATTCCTAAATTTGAACAGATTGTATAGAATTTCTAGTAAGGTTGCCCACTTTCTTTAATTGAAATATAAGGAATTCAATTTCTAATTTATTCTTTGATTCAAATAGAGCAAATACCAAAGTAATATATTTATAAATTCCACTCTCTTCACAAGCTATGTATAATAGAACCAACCAATATTGGTAAACAAGAGAGGAAAATTCTTTCTGTATTGATAATTCACTATTTACAAGCTAAAACTTCCATAAGTAAATCAATAAAAACTAACGATTATTATAAGAAGATGAAGATGTGGAGTAAAAGGTTGTCAACAAATCTAACGTTGTTCCTCAGCCATGTTAATCCATTGTATCCATCAATCAACAGTAAGACTTCAATCTTTTCCAATTAATTTATGCTAATATGAAAATACATTGAAGGTAATAATAGATTGGCTCAAAAGTGACTTCGTATTTAAATGCACTGCTGTCAAAGTTTTATCGGATGAGAATATCACTAACTACTTCACTCAGCTCGATACCGAAAATTTAAGTTTTACTATTAATTTTGCCTTACCATTACCATAGGAAGACTTCGCGATCCTTTCTAGAACAAAGCGTCTCAACCTTTCCTTTAGATTATTCAATAAAGCGTTTTACATTTATTTATTTTTTAAATGTGTCCAATATTCACTCAAAACCAGCTGAAATTAAAGTAAGCAAAGAAGAATTCCCAAACTAATTTTTTTTTTTTTCAGCTCTTGAAGCATTGCTCTTATTGAAGTCTAGAATAACTGCAAACGGATTTCTGAAACAAAACAGCATTTACAACGAAATAATTAAGATGCTCCAGATTACCATACAATAACCAGAAATAAATTTAGTTTAGTGGATGCACTAATAAGTATACACCAACGAATTCTGGTGAAAGCATTCACAAATTTCTCTCGTCACAACTTACGTATTTATTAAATTTTCTTTAAATATACTATTTTTACATTATATTATAGTACTTCTTCAATGTTATTGTGCATGTTCGGTATTATAAAATGATATGAAACTATAAAATCGGGAAAACAGGATTTCGCTAGATATTGGATAAAAGGGACATGGAGGTCATTATGAAGATCAATGCAAACCGAAGAGCATTTACTATTATCCTAAATATTTTTGATTAGGGAAACTGGATTCACTGACGATTGGAAAAGTAGTACCGTATGATTTCTGTCATAAGTACAGAATGCTCCAAAAGCAGCAGCTATAGCAGTCTCTTATTGATTACAGAGTTTTTAGCGTCTGCCGATAAGACTAAAAAGAAGTTAAAGGCAGAGTTTGGTTCCTTTCTTTTCGGTCTTGTGTGAGAGATCGAAGTGAATCTTTAGATGATCGAAGTGAATTTCGAGTACCCATAGAGAATTTTTATGTTCTTGCATTTCCGGAATGGCGGAATATTAATAAATAGAGGGGGATGGAGAACTGAGCCTTGAAGAACGCCAGCTCGTGCGGGGAATGTATAAGATAAGGAAAATCCATTATTGATAAAGTTGTCCTTGATCCTTAATTCGCAAACTCTTATTTCGTACTCTTTCCACGTCCGGACATCTTTGTAATATCCAAGGCAATCACAAAGGTTTAGCTTAAGGAAGTGAACAGACGGCGACAGAAAAACATTTCAATACAAGCTCTAGATCGTAATGATTTAATGAAAATACGTTATTAAATTAACAAATTTGAAGTTTCTATGAATTTTCATTATTGATTTTCATCGCACACCACACTTGCCGATTCGTAAAACATTTATCTAAAACAAATACAGTCCTGTGAAAAAGTATAAACTCAAGAAGGAAAAATCTTTTCCAACTGTTTTTAAGCTTCTATTCTGAATTTAGTTAACAAAATATAATACCTTGATAATATAGTTTTCATGATTTGTGACTATTTTATCGTTAGTCAAAATACATTGCCTGGATTAGCTAGAAAATTAACAAAATAGTAAAAACAGATGTGAAAAATTATAAACTCAAAATATTTTAAGTGAGAATACCTTTTAATAATTAGATCTTCCTCCACGTTTTTTAATTACCTCCAACAGCCTTCTGGGAACGCTTTTTACTAAGTTTAACGAAATGTCCTCTGGGATGTCTTCCCAAGCTTGTGTGACCCTTCCTTTGAGTTCTTTGACATTTTGGATCTCTGGCTTCTGAATGTCATAGACGTTCCTTGCCATGAGCCCCCACAAATTTTCAATAGGGTTAAGATCTGGACTAACAGGCGACCAATTCAAAATATTGGGCCCGAAATCCTCAAACCACCGTTCTGTGGACCTTGCTTTGGGAATCGGTGCATTATCTTGATGGAAAATTATCTCTTCTCCTTCTAGGAATGTAATAAAAGGCAAAAGAAATTCTTCCAACACTTTTTGATAATTAACTGCATTCATTTTGCCAGTGATGAATGCGATTTAAGACTTGCCCTTTTCATTGAAAGCAGCCCAAACCATCACTCCACCAACCCAATGTGACCTTCGAGAGAACATTCTTTTTTCCTTTCTTATGTCGTGCCAGTAATAGTTGAAACCATCGGGGCCATCAAGATTAAACATTTTTTCGTCACTGAAAATCACCCTGGACCAAATTTCGCTTTCCTGGATGTGTTTTTCAGCAAACTGCAAGCGCCGTTGTAAATGATGTTTTTTGAGCTGCAGTTTCTTATAATTTTACGATATTTTAAATACCTGGTTTCAGCTATCCACTTCCGTATTAAGCTGGCATCACACCCTAGGTTGAATCGCTTCACAATCTGAGCAGGAGAAGCACCAGTTTTTGAAATTTCTCTTAAAACGGCGCGTTTCACATAACTGGAAAATCTTTGAAGCCTTCCAGTTCTTTTATTTTTTCCACAATTTATTTGGCCTAACTTTAAAAAGTTTTAAATCACACCTTGGGAGTGGTTTAAATCACTAGCTATTTGCCTTTGTGTCATGCCGACTCTTTTTAAATCGATTATTCTTTGTTGCTCAGATTCACTTAATTGAATCCCGCCCGGCATATTTTAAATTAAAAAATCAACACGAATACTTACTTTTTGATAGAAAAAGGTGAACTGAATTGATATTCTTTCAAAAACATAAAAGTAAGTTAAAAATAAACCTTTATCAAAACTTGAGTTTATATTTATTCACAGTTTCAGCGTACATAAGATATGTTTCCATGATACGGTTTTGTTATTGTTAGATTATCAACTAGAATAGTGACCTTTGAGTGCTTTCTGACATAGTATTAATATGAAATACAGTTTAAATAACAGTATTGTTGTACAGATTTAAAAATATTTCAATTTTATCTAGTGAGTTTATACTTTTTCACAGGACTTTATGTCCCTAGAAAACTGAATAACTAAATTTACTTGATCGTAACACTTGGTAATTAATATGGGTAAGAAAAATCGTGTGGATATTAAAGTAAACATGAGAAAAGGGCAAGTGACAAAGATAAGAAAAATACCTAATAACAGGGAAAGGTCTTGTTCACATAACACTTGCTCCAGCAAGTAATTCTCATTCTACTCCTGCTTGTTGGCACTACTACCCTATTCATTCCTGTTATAATATAGACAAAAACTATTAGCAGCGAAATACAGAAGTAGTAACTTTATATCAGAACTATCTACAAACCTATCCAACTGAAGTGCCGAAATTTCCATCATGTATAAATACCAAAGTTCCGATATATTTAACAACTTTTTTTTCAAGTCCTAAAACATATAATATATACATATTGTCTCCTTGTTATTTTTCTAATATTGGCAATATTATAAACAACAATAACACAAATACAAAGAAATGATAATTGTAATTATAATTAATTTAATACGTACATAGGTTACTTAATGTAATTAGTTAAGGTTCAATCTTATTAAATCTATTTCTTTCGATGCAATGACCCAACAGTTATACTGCTAATGTAAAATAAAAAAGTCAATTTCATCGCCTAACTCGTTGTAGATGCGAGTTTAGCTTAACGAAATTATCTTCTACGTCTTGCAGCTTTCTTTAGTTCACTTCTTGAACATAGAACTAACTCTTCTCGTACATCTTCGTTATTACACGTTCAAGTTGGTTGTCGGACTTTTCAGAAGCGTGTCGTACATAATGATCCATCGATTATCTGTGGTTATTCTGATTTTTAATACTAGTTTTCACAGGTTGATCGGATATTTTCTCTCTATTCTTCTCTTCTTTCAATTTAATTGAACATATATGTACGTTACTTAGTACAATTAAATTACTTAGTGTTATGAACTTTATTAAGTCCAAATTTATGCAGTATAAATTTCATTTAGTAAACAAAATTACTCAGAAATTCATTAAAACTTAATTCAGGGTGTACGTTTATAGTAAGACTTCATAATTATTATATTGCATGTTCCTCTTATTTTATTCTGTGTCCTACTACGTATTATTTTTTACAATTTTTTTTCCTCTTTTTATAGGTCTTCGTATAGGATTAAGTTTTCGGAGTTTCACCTATCTCAGAGATAGGATTACCATATAATTGTAGAGACTTAGACTTCTCTAATGTTCTTCTGCCGCAATACTCTTATTGACTAAGCAGTCTGAGTAAGGGAGGTTACATGGTGTTATCCAAAATATTAATGCATTGTCAAACATCTGTAAAAATTATGAAATAAAATTATTGAAACCTAGTATTTACAACCCTTATACAACTGTCCAACCGGACAGTTTTAATTTAAAACTACTGTTCAATTTTTTGTTTTTAATTCTAAGCATGTTTTTAGAAGTGAAAATTTGGGTATTTATACGAGGGAGGCGCGAAAATTTAAGTTTAAAACACGGACATTGTTGCATTTTCACTGCAAAATAATTATTGATAAGTAAAATATGAATGAATATGCGATTCTAACCATTTAAAAAATGCGTACATTAGTAAAATCTTTCAGTTTAACTAATTCAGTTAATCAAGTTAATCTTGAATAAATAAACGTTCTATTCAAGTACTACAAATAAAAATTAAGTGTTTTAATTAGAAGTAATAAATGATTGATTAGGCTACCTGATGAACAGCTCCACTAGTTAGCATGGTAGGTACTTAGATTTTCTTATTTGTTTATTGACTATGATGTAGAAATAGATCCGGATCAACTCAACTTTTGTGTGACGTGCTGAAGGGCCATGATTGGTACTGCGAACTAGAGCATGGCGACACGGCCCTAAGGACAAAGGCACTGGATAAAGAAAACAAAATATAGATTAATAACATTTGGAACTTACAAATTAATATTTTTTTTACTATTATTTTGATACTTTTTTAATGAACTTTTGTTATTAAAAACGATGCGCCTTGACCTCTTAACGGAACACATTTCAATGTAATATTAAATATCCATTAACAAGGTAATAAAAATACCAACTTTAAACAAAAATTGATGATTTAAAAGTTAAAATGCAATGAAGGAGATTCTAATTAAATGAGGTTCGTTACCGATGTTATAGTTTTACAGTAACAGGATTTAAGTAACTTATCGTATGGCAATTTTCTTAACAGAAACTTACAGTTTTAAAAGTTAAGTTTTTGGGTTGATTAAACGACAAAAGGGTCAACAAATGTTGATTTGTGATAGTGATGATAGTTGTATCATCCAACATTTCATTCATACTTCAGCTCATAACTTCACAAGTTATGAAAAAGCTTATAAATTTTATTTATTTTTTTAATAATAACTTAATTTTACTGCAATAAATTTTCATTAATATTGTTTAGAATTTATTAAATACCACAGACTAATGCTAGCCATTTTCATGTACAAAATAATTGTTCAGTAAACTGTAGCACATCATTTAACTTAGATTGACTATAATAGGAGGTATCAAACTATTAATAATTAAATGTTTAAAAATTGTAAATTACAGCCCTAATTAAAAGAACATACTAAAAGGGCCGAATCGAGTGACACCTCATTCATGAATATCGTTTAGGTGCTACGTTCTTTAAAAAAAGTTTACAAGAAGACGAATTTTTGAAAGTGCCATTTTTGCAACTTTTGTCATTTTCGGCAACTTTTTTTCTCGAACCTATGTAGTTGTACAAGTTTAAACTTGCAAACGAGGATGTGCCCTGAATTTTACAGAAAGTTTGCGAATTTCATCTTTTATAGAATAAATATGGTCAAAGTTGGGCAATCTTAATTAAACGTTACGCTTTTTCGTGCCCTTTCTGGCAATCAACCCTTATACAATTGTCTTACTAAAGTTTTAATATAACGCACATTATCCAGAATAAAGGAATAAATGTACTTGCTTTAATTTCTACAAGGCAGTTCAGAATGAATTATATCTTTTTCTTCTAATCAAAACGAAAAAAGTATTACACTACCGCGCATTCACTTAAAATAAATAGGCCACACATCCATGGGCTTATTGTAAAGATTAACCAAGAGGTTTAATTTGATCGAATAATAGTTTTATTAGTTTTAAAATTAAAACCTTATTTATTCACATTAAAAGAGAAAGATTATCTATTAGAAAAATGTTTATAGTTTAGAACGTAAGAAATAATAAATAAGTATACCTGAAAATTGTCCCACAGTAATAAGTAGATTTTCTTGACATCTCTACTCTTCTCAATAGACTTGATGAGAATCATCTAATATTATCGGCATATTAGTGGATGTAAAGAAGGGCCCATAGAGAGTTAATAATTTCCAGATGAAAGCTGAGCATTACTAGGATGCAACCTGGCAGTGTTGGAAAACACTGGGTAAAAGTAGAAAGCTCCTGACTGCAGTTTCTACCACTGTACTCATTTCAGCATGCTATTAAACAACAAAATTACAGTTCTCACTTCATAGCACTTAAATATACTTTTAACTAAATATGCAGTAACTTATTTCAAAACACAAAAATTGTACTGCCTAACAGATTCTGCATTTTATAGACAGCATTAATAAAGCTTATGCTTTGTACAATTAAAAAAAAAAAATTAGTATTATTTTTCTAATTTATAAGAAAAATGTAAGCTACCTTTGTGACCAAGCTAATGGGGTAATAATAATCAACCAAAACAAATGTAAACAAAAACAAAGTTAACTCCACTAAAAACTCTCTTATATTTTGAAGAGTTTGTTTATAATAAAAGAAAGTATTATTTTTAAATAATATCTCAAAACATGCTGATATTGAAATATCACTAAGCATTAACATTTGTTACATATTACCTGAATGTGAGATGTATCGTTGATTTTGTCTATCGTAGCCCCCCGTTTGTTGAATTCCTAACAGATTTTGCACTTTCATCTATTATCAACAATGATTAATCACTTTATATGTATAATGGATGGTGAAATCTACTTTATCTACGCTCCTGACACTATGGTTAATATTGGTAAGGTTATAATTAGCGCATAAGGTAAAGGTTACAATAAGATCATGTATCGTAATAGTTGACAGCTCCATATTTATACTCTTTTAAATTTGTTCACTAAAAAATATGAAATCAATAAGAGATTCTTGTAGATTGCTATCAGTAATTAAATTTCAGCGTATACCAGAACAGTAAGATTCACTATTTTGACATTATTATGTAAATAATTCTTACATGAGGGGTAATATTAATATTGTTTTTTATTTTCAGTTTGATTAAAAGAATGTCCTTATGCGAGCTAAATAAGCCTGAAGAACCATCTCAAGAGGATTGCTGTCAGAATGGTTGTAATCCCTGTGTTTTTGATATATATCAGAATCAGTTGAAATTGTGGGAAGAAAATCGGGGACATACCAATTCCCAGAGGTATGATTTATTGTCGCAGACTCGCTTCAAACCTTTTGTTCTTAAAGATATCATTCCTTTAACTGCAAATACAAATCTTTATACATTTCAAGCTGCTGCAGTTCAAGACAGTAATGATACCGTTGGTGTTCTTCCCTTTAAAGCTGGACAGTATGTAGCTCTACGTTTCGAGAATGCTTCTAAGGAGCCAGCCTTTGAGACAAGGGATTACACGATTGTTACAGATAAGGATGAACAAGTAAATGGTTCTTTTCAAGTGCTCATTAAGCTATACAACCCTAGTCGAACCTCTGAATACATTAAAACTTTACAAGAAGGAAGCATCACATATTGGCGAGGGCCCTTGGGAGATTTTGAATACAAACCCAATAAATATCGCCACGTTCTTATGATTTGTATGGGAACGGGTATAGCCCCTATGTACGCAATAATAAAAGAAATACTTAATAATGAAAGCGATGAATCTGTAATAAAAATGATGTTTGGTTGTAGAAATCCATCGGAGATTATTTTCAGAGAACAGCTGTGTAGATTGTCTGCTCATTGGAATTTTAATTATATTTGTTATCTTTCAGAAGATTATTCACCAAAGGATAAAAAATATTCAGAAACATTTGTTCATGGCAAGATTTCAGAAGAACACATTCAGTCGTGCTTGAAACTTTCTCTAGAAAATCTTCAAGTGCTCATTTGTGGCACCAAGAAATTTAACAATGAAGTGTTGAGTTATTTAATAACTAATGGAGTACCTAAAGCAAATATATATATGTTTTAAATGTTAGACATTAAATAAACCATGAAAGTGCAATTTTAATGTAGTATTTATTTAAGAAATTAAAAGAAATAGACTTGTTATTTCTTAAGTTTATCGATCTAGTATCATTAATACTCGTTACAGAAATCGAGTTACTTACATGATAAATATTTCATCCATACACATCTCCAAAATGATAAATACTTTTATTAAGGATCAAAATCCAAATCCTGTCGTAAGCAGAAAATCCAAACAAAAACCTTGTTATGAAAACAATAAGTTAAGCAATGGATATACGAATTTGTGTTATCAGTCCAATTCAGCTATTGTGGACTGTAAAGAGAACAAACTGAGTGATAGATACTATCAAATTTAATATTTGTTGTTTATCAAATAATTCTGACTTACTATCACGGTAGCAAGACTTGGCAATCTTTTTTAGGTCCAAGCAAATCCACCTTCCTCTTATATTAGTCATTTTTTTTTTTTTTTTTTTGTTTAATGTATCCAAAACCCACTCACTATTAGCTGTAGCAAAGTTAGCAAAGAAGTTCACCCAATCTAAATTAGGTTTTTTCAGTTCTAGAAGCAGACTACTGAAACAGACTGCTGAAACCAATGAGCATTCACAACGAATTTGAGGGATTTGGAAATAATATAAGCAGAATTAAAAATAATTTGGTGATGCTTACCATGCAAAAAGTTTTCTTACTACAATTTTGTATTTAAATGTTTTTCAAACATAGCCAAAAAAATGTACATTGAAGTAATTCTTCAGTATTATACATGTTAAGTACATCAACTTTTTAAAAAAAATTTGCGGGAGGTTATAATCAATGTAAACACTGTGAGCTCTTACGTGTTGCTTATACCCTAATACAAAATGTTAATTTTTGGCATTCTAATAGTTAGTTTCTGGTAGATTTAGACTTTTTCTGATAAGCAGTGCTGCCTGGTGGCAATGTTTGTCCCTACCGTTGTTTATGGTAAATAAATTCAATTTCAACTTTTTTTTACTTCTTCGTTAACTATACATAATATTTTCATGTATTGTTTTGTACAAAAAACACTCATTTATTAAAATATACAAATCTGCTAATAATTAAAAAAAATTTAAGGTAAGTCTACAGGAGTAATTTAATAAAATTAGTCAGTATAAAACAAATTATAAGTGATTCAATATATTATCCTTCTTATTTAGCCAAATTTATATTGCATTAAAATGTAATGCACATATATATGTGTGTGTGTATGATGATACCAGAATTTATTGCGTTATTTAATTATAAGGAAGATTTTTAAGAATTTTATTGAATAGAAAGTCTAATTATTTGACAAAATGGGATGATTTGCTGTTTTTAATGAATAGGGTGAGCAGAAAGACACGTCATCCTCCACGGTAAATAATATATTGAGATAGCTATGGTATAAAAGACTTAACTTTTTTGTTACAGACACAGAGACGAATCCCGGTTAAAATAAATGACCAAACCATAGAAGAATTTCTAATTGCAAGCTGCTGGTAGTACGTAAGAGAAAGAGACAGAAGTTTTACACTTATTTAATTTCTATAACAAAATTCACCTTTCAAAAACTACAACTCCACAAAGCCATCCATCTTAGTTGCTGAAGAAGAAGACCCGAAGCTAAAACTAACTACATTTCTCTGACAAAATTTGTTTTGTTATAACCAACTTTTAAACTTTACTGAATCATTATTGGTTTCAGATAACTGAAAAATAAGTTAAAAAGCTGTGAAAATTCTACAAATTTGCAAAAGAATCAAAAACTGAAATGTAAATTTTTATTATATTAATATGATACGAAGCAATTTTTATGTATTATACTTGATGATTATTTCATGATCGCTTTATTGAAAATTCATGAATGAAAATAAGTTTTAACATAGCTTGAAGACTGTTTACTAGAGGGATTCTATAAAGTTAATTAACAAATTTATTACATACTCATAAAATTAACGTTTTAAACTCATCGATTATTTTAAGTTATTTTTTCAATTGCAATCATAGTTCATTTTCATAAACACATCAATATACATTAACTCATTATCTCCTTTATTTAACAAAGATACGAATCTATAAAAAGTTGAAGCATGTTTTGAGGAAGCAAAAACTAATGTACCGTTTGGGTGAAAATCCAAGAAATTGGAAGTGCTGTATTTTGTGAAGTACCCATTAACAAAAACTAGTTTTTGGAATTTGCCTGATAAATCTTTCTATAATTTCTAAATGGATAGTTACTATTTACTTTTTTAAAAATAGAATTGCCTCTCCAATAATTACACTAGGTTCACCTTATATTTGCTTTCAGTTTACTACTGTAATTTTTAGAGAGAAAAAATGTAATTTAATAATAATATCTCTCAATAATTTGTTGATAGCTGGAACTCCATCCAATTTCTTATCACCAACTTGCTGAATCCTTCTGTATCTTTAAACTCATTCTCCTAAAAATATTATTTTAACACTCCATCTTCCGAATACTAGTACTGGCAATTCAATTGCCTCAAACAGTACACCCAAATTTAGAAATAAAAGTTTTTTAAAAAATAATAGTAATAATATATTGTGAAGCAAATTTGAAGACCAAAATTTACCATTGTAACATGGAATTCTAGATCAGCAAAAGACTTAGATGATCTAAAAGTAAAGTGGCTGTGGCCAACCCTAAGGGTTATGATTGTGGGATTACCATTTCACGCGTACTAGTGCACATTTCGACCTACCCTTCAATGGACCGAGTGGGAATTGCGTACTATAGAAGCTTCTGCTCCGGTTAGGTCTTTCACATCAACCCAGATAAAGTAGTGATTCCATTTCCCTTTTTGTAGACCATCTTTACGCTTGCACGGGGTGACTGGTACAGGGAGAGAGCGGTCCTTAAATATACCTGAGTGCAAAAGAATGCAGAGAGAAGAATTTAAAAGTAGATGAAATCTACATTCTTAAAAACTATTAAGGATAACTGCTTTTTGGAACCTAGCGAAAAATGTTGATACTTCACAGGGCCACAGCAATTCAATTAAACTATAAACTTAGGATTTTACTAGTTAAAATGCTAATTTTATGCATTTATCAATGTGAATAAATATATAATTGCACAGAAAATTTAATAAGAAGCATAAAAAATAATAGAATATTAGTCTAAATAAAGCAGAAATATTAACTAATCAAAAAACAAGGTCACCCCGCAGTTACCTTCAGTAACTGTTTTTCTAATTTGTTTCTTTCTTTCCCATCATAAAAAATAAATGCTATGGAATACCTTTATGTTTGTTTAATACAACATATTTAGTTGATATTTTCTTTTCATCAATTGAAATTAATCCACTTGCAATATACAATCCTATTTTAGTAAATCCACAGCCCTGCAATTCGGTTGATTGAACAAACAAAAAACAAATCTAAGAAATTAATTTTATTAAATTAATTAGCATTAGAAAACTGTTAAAGCTTTCAAAAAATAAAATTAACTGAAACAAATTATCTTTCAATTTATCCATTCCCACATATAAAAAAAAGCAATCTTTTGTTCTCAACAAGAAAACTAGAAACAAAAATTTTTGTAATAAATATAAAAAAAAAAATATTACATTTGTAATAAATATTTAAAATAGGCAAGAAATTTATATTAAATTAATTGGTTTTTACAGTATATTTAATTTATAAAATACCGAATATAATTAAAGTAATGGGTAACACTAGGAAACAATCGGTAAGAGACTTTCCAGATATAGTCGAGAAGAGAAACCAGATTGAACTCATAATTACCACTTGAAGGATTATGTTTAGAATTAAAAATCTGAAACAAAAACAAAAGTTACTAGACATTTATTTTATGCAGGCAATTAACTAGTTAACGGTTTATGACGAAGATATTCGTCATGAAAAAAGTGTAAAATTTTGTGTTATGACGAGTATATTTGTCATGCGTTTTCAGCTCATATGCGGGGTTCAAGATTTAGCGATCATCCAAATTGCTGAGTCGTGGGCTACTAACCTGCCAAGATATTTCCCTGCATAATTGTTTGCATTTAATTATCTGGTCAGGGATTCATTTTTCCATAAATACCAGTCTGTAATTTTGCGACCTACTCAGGATAATTGAATCAGTGTGCATTCTTTGTAATTTGGTATTTATGCAAGGAGAGTATTAAGTGAGCTGTTTAGTTCATTTAGTGGTTTTTCCAAGTTTTATGATTGATTGTCGGATTTTTTCATAACACTTGTATCATTTGAATGTGTATTTGAGATAATAAGGTAATTTAGAAAATATTTTTGTCCGATCGAAGAAAGTAAATCAGTGTGAGCAAGCTGTTACCAGATCAACAACAATAGTATATTCGAGTGCAACGAAATTTATTTTTGATGTTTTTGGTTCCTAATTATGTTAATATAAATAAATGTATAAATGTACATTAAATAGATTACGAAAAACATCGCTTAATTTGTACGAAGCACGTAGGGGACACATTTTCCAACAAGGTCGCAACAGTTAACTGGATAATGAGGTGACCTTATCTTACGTTCGTATCAATTTTCGACATCAAATATTCATTTAAAAAAAAAAAAAATTAGATATTCTATGCATCCCAAAACGGCCTGTTTGTTTCTTTTGTATAATCAAAATATCCCAAAAACCAAAAGAAAGCTTAACTTTTTTTCATTATTTGGATAAAATCCCGACTGTTAACAAAACTCCAGAATGTCAGTAGCCACTTTCCTAAACTTTTTTTTTTGTGATTTTTCATGAGCAACCTTACGATTTTCTTTAATACTCATATTCTTTTTGTAGCCCTATCTTTTATTTTAAACATTTTTCACGAAAAATTCATTTTAAGACATTTTTGAGGGAACGGAGTTGATTTTTCCTCTAAACGGCCTTTTTACTGCAGTATATTATTAGATGTTGTAGCACATTAAATATAATGATATTTTTTGGGAGATTCCCAGTTTGAGTCAATGATAATACGTTCAAGAAACCTACTTGGTAGTTGGACGTTAATCCACGCCTAAAAAATAGGGAATTACTTCACATTTTTACGATGATTTTGTTACGATGGTAACAAAATTGTATACTTCAATTAAAGTAAGTAAAAAAAGTAAAGTAATGCCTTATTTTCAGGCGGGCATTACGTCTAACTACCGATTAGTTGGACAGAGGTGACGAGCAAACATACCTTACCGTAAATTTCTTTTATTAACCATTAAATAAAATCCAAAGTTTAGGGACCGGGAATCGAACCTAGTACTACAATACATATTAGCTTTGCGGGCCAAGTGTTCTCAATATAGGTATTTAAAAAATAATAATAATTTTTCACATTATTATTGTTTTATGTGGAATAGTAATAATTATTCATTATTATTATACGTAGCTGAAAACGTGTATTATCACTTACATGGTATCCTTTTTTTTAGCATACTCCAACGAAGATGGTTCCTCCTTATGCAGAAATTGCCGCACACCTTTGGCCATATTTTCAAAATAATCACGCCAAACAAGTGGCCCAAGATCCAGAGTAAAATTCTCTTTATCCTGTTCACTGAGACTGTTATGTAGTTCCATCGTTTTCTTATTAGAAAAAAACCATTCAGTGAAGATAAATGGTTGAAGACGGTCCAAAGATTTATTAATATTGGAATGCAGTTTTCTTAAACTGTAAAAGTTTTTTTTTGTAAGATTTACATTATTTACAACTATTGGTCAAATATTAAACAAAGAAACAAAAAAAAAAGAAGATAACTGACATAGGTCGACCTCCAGATAATGCAGTTACAGCGTCAAGAAAGTAAGCGGGTATCCAATGGAAAAACAAAGCCGATAATTTGAAAACAAATAAAGATGGGAGCAATTTAAGTGTAGGATACCACACCGCACTCTTCAGTGGATATTTATGCAACAATCGGTCCACTGAGCCTGCTACTATATTCCACTTGAATGGCTTATAAGTACTTGACGTTAAATGGAATATCAGTGTTTCACTAGGCCTAAAAAGAAATTTACTGTTACAATAAATCTTTCAAAAATATAAAATAAAATCTAGAGTGAACCACGACTCTCTCTTCAGTTTATTAATTATCTTCAAACATTTAGTTGACTTTAAAGTAAAATGGGAAGAGTACATATGCTTCTGTTTTCAGCTAAAATTCAGTTCTAGACTTTACACAATGAATTCTCCATCTAGACCTACAAGTTATTGGTACAACTTTTTTGGTTGAATGCCTAGGGAGCAGGAACTAAATTAATCTTGTAGTCACATTTCTTGCTTACAGATTTACCTTAAACTAGGAATCCTGGTACAATTTTATTAAGTTCTTCTTATGTACAGAACAAAACTGAAAATTGAAGACACATCTTAGAGCAAAACTTAACGTAACTTTTCCCTATAATCTCTACTCCTAAGACGAGAAAATTCAAATAGAACTGATAGGAAATTTAAGTCACCAACAGAAGTGAGAATTTCCCAAAGGTTATATTCACTTACCCGTAATTTTGTCGAAAACCACTTAAGCAGATTTTTTTTTTTTAACTTGGTATGAAGAGTCTTAAACATTTGTTTGTAATTTTTAAAAAAGGAAATTCATTATTTGGATTGCCATAATTGTATGGAGCGAGGTGGGTTTGTAGGCACTCACTCTAAAGTGTCCTTTCATTGTCCCACCAACGTAAACATTCAAAAATTCGATAAATTAATTTGGTACTGGAGAATATTGCTGATTTTATTTATCGAGCACGCAAGTTTTTAGTATCCCTTACCGGTTTCGAACTTGTAGTAACAGAAACTTAGTTGAAGTCAAAATCTCAATACCAAATTGATAAATCAATCTTTGATAATGGATGAAAGTATGAACCGGTCAGAAATAGTAGATACATTTTTGTTCGACATGGATAAAATCAGCGATAAAAATTCCAATTTTGAAAAAAACCTTGAAAACTGAAGATAAAGTCGTGCCGGTATTCACAGCAATTTTTTTCTTTATTTGGTAACCAACCTGGAAATGGCCGCTTTCCATGCTCCCACAATTATACCATTAACAACTACATCAACTGGAATATAATCACATACAAGTTTTGGATCAACTGGTAATCTACGGACTACTCCTTTAGCGGCACCCATTATGAAACCTTGAGGTCCATTCTTAGAATTGGTCCAACCAGGAATAGGTTCTTTCCAAGCTGCTACAACTAAAACATGATTATACACAATGTTTATCTTGTATTACACAACAATTAAATCTATACGTATAAAAAAATATATAAATAGAACATACTCATGCTGGGTCTGACAATACATGATGGAAATAAGTCTACTGAGTTGGTTACTTCTATTTCGGCAAGAGCTTTTGTAAATGTGTAAGTGTTTATATACTTTCCAAGTATTCTGTAAGCAAAATTTAGAAAATGATTTTGTCTGTGAATAATATATTTAATAATTCAAATATAATTCTAATAATTCTAGAATATAGAATTGTGAGGGTGGATAAAATTGGAGAAGAAAAGGTGGACCAGGTCACGAAGTTCAAGTACCTAGAAGCGCATGTAAGCGAGGATGTAGATGAGAAGATTAAGGATGCTGCTGGAAGGGTAGAAAAGTGTCAGAGTACGAAGCTATTGGTCTATAGGTCGTAATTTCTCCCAATGCTCACATACTAATCGGAGTATTGCGCAATCGGAACAGCTGTAGTACATATTTCAAGGATTTTTTTTCACGTTTGGCAATTAAAAAAAATAAAAATAAACTGCTATTATTTTCTTTGTTTAAATTAATGAATGCACACAATGGCATTAATGAATTTCCTAGAACAAAAAACGGAATCCTGAGGCCGACAGTAATCTGAGCAGGTTCTAGTTTCAAAGCACTAGTTAAATTTCCAGAACAAATGAACCGGATATTCCAATAAGTCAGCGAATGTATTAACACTTGCCTGATCAAACGTGGATTTACATGAGCATTACCTACCTCGTTAACGCTCTAGCAGAAGAAGTCTTAATTCCAAAATTATGTGCATAATGCAGTAAGGGATTGATTTTAACCGTTGTAAGATAAATATTTTAATTTTGACTGAAAATGGATTTTCATCAATCTTCAGTAATTTTATTACTTGGACCTAAACTTATAATAAAGTCCTCTGCACTCAGGTATATTATAAAAAGAAAACTGCGCTATTGAGCGATCTATAGTTTTGAATACTTGGAAAACCTGCAACTTAGGTAGCTTGTCTACTCTCTACTATAGTAGAGTGAGTTTCCCGACTTTCACTATTAGTTTAACTTTCATGCAAACTAGAAACTGCGTCTAATCTGAGTTATGGAATTTTTATAGTAGCAACATGTGAAGAGAAACGGGCGGTTCGTGTCCTCCAGTCGCTCAGTATCCGAGTTACTGAGCAATCGTTTTGAGCATCCTCCGAGTGAGAAGGGTCAGATTAACCAATCTCTAAAGATGGTTGAAACAGTTTAATTGAAGAATATAAACTAGAAATTAAATCAACCAACGATTAAAAAAGGGCAACAATGAACACTAATATGAAATACACGTTCCAGTACTAATGCAGGTCCAGAGTTTGAACATTTTCTTCAGTTAAGTTTCTTTTTTATTTAGTTGATCTTGAAATATTATGGAATAATTATGCAACTAACTGCTTAGTCTTCTCTTCTAGTTCCTTGTCTGGAGTAGATTCGACAAGTTCAATAACTTTATCAGCACTTTCTGGTACTGGATATAATTTTTCATCAACTCTCAACAAATGTGAATTCACGTACGCGCTGGATACATGAAGTAGCCCCTGAACACACAAACATGAATAAATAAGCGATAAATCCTTCTAATAATTTAATTTTCAAAAAATAAAATCAATTTATTGTTACATTTAAATTCTTGATTTTTTTACAAAGTTCCACAACTCTTCTAGTTCCTAATAGATTAATTTTCACAGTACATTTTAAATCTGCTTCAAAATCAAGCGTTGCAGCACAATGAAAAACGATGTTTACATTATCAATTAAGGTCTGCTTATCATTATTTGATAAACCCAAATTGTCTTCACCAACATCACCTTGTACGGCTGATAATTTAGTAAATACTTCTGAACCTTTTTCTTCTTTCAACACTGAAAATATCTGAAATCATGAATTATATAAATCAACACTTTTTTCTTCTTGTTAATGAAAAATTGAGTGCAATTTTTTTGGTCTGTAAATTTGATAGTATCTCTTGGCCCTAGTGAGTGGATGTATGAAGATGGTGCTGATTTATGATTTTGAGGGTTTTCCCAAATAGTTTTGAAGTTTCCTAATTATAAAAAGTTTTTGTACAAATTGGCCTGATTCAGCTTGAAGATATGTAACGATTATAACTCAGATATGAAAAATTGCTGCGAGTTCAAATTTGATATTGCATTTAGGTGCCTAAGCTTTTGTTGTGGTAAGAGAAAGATGTGTAGATAGAAGTGTAACATTTTTGGACATTTATTAAACTAAGAAGTGAAAGAAATAACAAGTCAGCAAATAAAATGATTAGTTCGCAAATAGCATTATAATTGTTTCAGAATATTTTAATTACCGGATTTTTAATATACTCTTCCAGCCGTGCATAAATTTCTTTGTCTCTCTTCGGGCGAACGAGCAGATAAATTTTATTAACCTCAGTTGTTCTCAATAACTTTTCTACCAAGGCTATTCCCACAAAACCAGTCCCTCCAGTTATGAATACATTTTTCCCATTGTAAAAACTTTTAACATCTCCTTCAGGCATTTCTGAAAAGAGTTCCAATTTGAAACAAAATATTAAACACACAAAATTATAATAATTCAACAATTGAAGAATTTTTTCAAAAAATAAAAATGTGTACTTCAGTAAAAAATACGAATTTTCTAATCATGACTGATCTCAAAATACTTTCCGAGTTGGCATCCCTATAAAACTTAAGAAACTAAAAAGACATCTCATGCCTTACAACATAGAAAAAAAAAATACAAATACGTAATACTTCGACAAGGTAAATATTTGTTAAAAAACTAACTTTAAAAATAAATCACAACGCAACAGAATCATTTGAATATTTTCTTTAATAATTATTACTTCAAAGTTTAACATTAAACTATTCAAATATTACGTTGTCATTGGCGTTTAGAAAGAAAAGTTGTCCTACATCTACATTTGACCTTCGCAACTAAACAAATCTTAACCGCTTATTTTACTAAAACATGTAAATGCTCCAATATTTTTTTAGTAAAATTCATGTTTTCAAAGTAATTATCTCAAAATAGAGAACGTCGATTACAATAAAACTAGTAGTAGCTGATTTTTTGCTATAATTATTAAAATAATTTTTAAAAAATGAAAAAATAATTGAAACCTATTTCGCTTGCAAGCGGAAAAAGAAATGTCAAAATATTTCTTAAAGATTAAATAAAATTTTTAGCTGTTCTTTCTAAAATTATAAGAAGGTAGATTATAACAAATTTTACATGTAAAATACATCATAAGATAAATATCTAGCCTCATATCTCTCAAATATAAGCAAAATGGAAACCTGCATAAAAAATTCCTCTAAAAGATAACTCACTTTGCAATCAATTATCAAAAATAAAAAACTCTTACTTCTTAAATTATGTATACTACGATGAAAAATATGCACTCACTGAACTATTTGTGTCTGAAAACCTTTCATTAATAGAATAAACACTTTATTCGATAGGAAATTAAGTGTTGATAGTTCACTTAAAGCAATTAGTCAAAAACAAACAAACGAATACCTTCAGATAAATATTCCAAGAAATATAAATTTACAGCTGAATATAAACATGGATTTTTTGTAGACGGAAAGTTTTAGATCTAATAAAAAAGTATGAAGAATCAGTAGTCTTCAAAGAAAAATCTTTTTTTTTTCTAGGCTTTTAAAGAATTAGCACATTTTAAAAAATGCGTCTAACTATATGTTTAGTACATTGGTACTATTTTATTTATGAATTATTTTTTCAACAGATTCAACAAGGAGAAAAAACAAGTATTTTGCAAAGTAATGATGATCATAATACACACGTTACAGGGTTAAAATTTGGAAACATGTTTTTTTGCAATTGGTTCGTTCGTTTCATAAAGAATTTAAACCAAATGGTATAACTTTACTCAGCTTGATTCGGTTACTTTAAAAAACCATATCCCTATCATTAATCTATCATTTTATGGACAACATACATAGAAAACTTACCGGTGGGTGTAACCTTTTTATTTTGATTATATCGATCAGTCGACTGCAAAAATTACAATATATAAATATATATACTCAAATTCGTACCCTTAAAAACACTGGATGAAATAACAAAATGATATGATACCTTTGTACAAAAGAATGGATACTAATTTGGTGTCTGGTTCCTATTCCCTTGTGTTACTGAAGGTTGAAGTACAAATGAAACAGTTTTTTGAAAAGGCATGGGATCAGGATCGGTATGTACGCAAATAAGTGGGGCTATAAGAGAAGGGAGTAGTTGGTTGATGACGTTATGACTAAAACACTAGGTTAGGTAGGTTACTGCACAGACGGTAAACAAGGAGGTTACTTTTAGTTTTTTTATTCGGTTTTGCTCATCATGCTCGACCAACTGTGGTAAAATTGGAAGAAAAAAAAAAATCGTGTAGCCTGAGTGACGATCTATATAAAACTCAGCCTAATATCCTCAGAAATTCTGAGCACATTCAAAAGTATTAACATAGTTTTACATAATCTTAAAGGTGAAAGTTAGGAGGAAGTTAATATTAAAATAAATAATTACCCCCAGTTAAGTATTAAAACTTGATCTGTCAGCAAATTGCCATAATTATTTCCTTTTATTTAAAGAGGGCAATTTTTTTTTTGTTTTTACTTCCTCTTCATTGAATTAATGTCAAATTTACTATAATGAGGTTTCACAGGATTCGTGTTTTGAGGTATCCTGCAACTGAAAAAGTGTATTTAAGTAAAAGATATGCGCGATTATTTGCCACAAAAACGAAAGTCGCAGATTGCCCAACTGTAGTTTTGTTCTCGTCCTAACTCAGCAAACCCCTTTCAGTGTTTAAAAAAAGAGTTCTTAATTTGAAACTTTTGGGTTTGATCTAGGAATGATTATGAATTTTACCCACTTTAATATAAAACAGAAATTTAGAGACTTCGAAGCAGCCTTATGCAGTCACATCTAAAATTTAATGATGATAAAGCTAGAAATGAAGTTATCCTTGGTTACAAGGCAATTTGAGATAAAAATTAAAACAAAAAATTGCTTTGTTTCTGTGGTAGATCTGAAGATTTAAGGAATAGTATTCAAGGACAAACAGCATTATCGTCCTTAAAGTTTTTTGTTAAATGTGGATTCCCTTGGCCGGATAACGCGTTCGCCTGGCCTAACGTCAGGGGAATTTCCTTTCACAAAAAATCCAAAAAAAAAGAACCTTATATGATTCATAATCTTAAGTAGTTGACAAAAAGTGGAATGAAAGAAATTTCAGAAAGATGCCTCAGTTTATATATATATATATATATATATACACAAAATTATTAAGTAATAAATTAATAGCCTAGTTTTTTCAGGCTTTGCTTTACGTCCAACTACCAATTAAGTATCGTGGACTGGGCGGAAGCACATTCTTTACTATTAACATTTTTTCTTAAAACTATCAAGTTTTATATCAATATCAATACGCGGAAATTGAACTTAGGATCTCCCACTTACGAATCCATGCTTAAACCCTTACACAAACACCAGCCCAAAAATAATACAAGTATTTAATCTATATACCTCCATATCAAGATATTTATTTCATCGCTCTTATTGGACGGCTAGATTCCTCTGAGAATTTGTGGCCGAAAAATATGTCACTAATGTGACATATTGTGTTGCTCATCTTAATTTATACAGCTAGTATATTTGAGGTCATTATTTTTTTTTTATGATTTAAGGTGCGTCAACATCTGAGGTTATTGGTGCCTGGAGCTTTTCTCTTTGCACTGCCGGCCTCCGGACATTGTTCTCGTGTTACAGACTTAACTATCACCGGACAGTGAGTGTAAGAAGCTCCTAGTAAGAGAAAATCTAAGGGTTAGCAGCTGCATTCGAACCCAATTCAAATAGCATCCAATTCGCTAATCGCTTCTCTCCTTATTTATTGTTCATAATTTTTGCGTATATCCTAGTGAGCAGAAAATTACAAAAACACAACTAGAGCTACTACTTATAGCATAAAATCTAGCAATTTAACTTTTAATCTAAAGATCTATCGAGTCTCTTTTTTTGCAACATTAAAGAAAAGAAAAAGTATTGAGGAAAAATACTTACCAAACATTTGCTTGGTGATTTTTGTTTGCAAACGTTAATTTAAAATTAACAATGCTTAATGGCTCCATTGAAGTATCTTCACCGGACTTTTCTAAAGAATGAAGGAGTAGATGACTTCCATTCGATAATCATCAAAGTGGATGGAATAATTCAGCTTTATCCTTGATTCAATTTTTGGGTGAGATTTGAAATAGAATTTTAAAATTGTGAGAATTACTTCAAATTTAAAATATATATAAAATTAAATTAATACAAAATAAGTGAATGAATTATTGATAGTACCCCTTGACACTTGCATAATGATAAAATTTAACAAGTTAATGGCTATATACGACTGACAATGTTGCTATATTATAGGCTTTTTTAAGTTCATTCCAAGCAATTGATCCAAAAACTGAAAATAAGTTTGGCTTTTTTTCATAATTCTTTTTACATGTACCAAAATAGTCTTCTATTTTGTAATAACTGGAATCAGTTTTTAGGGGATTTTCACAGAATCTATCTGAGGCATTAAACGCTCTCTTCCTGGAACAGAACACCAAAAATGGTACAAAAAAAAACTAAGTTAACGCCAACTTAGTGCAACTGCAACATCCCATAACTTCTACTCCGAACACTGATTTGCACAACCTAGTTCTTCGTTATACCCTAATTCTTTTAAACATTTATTTAGTAATTAACAATCTGTACATAAATGTGTACAACATGAAAATAGTGAAGATATATTTGATGCGTGAAGAGCAGGAGGAGATTAACTACCCAGCGATAGCACTCTCTACAGGAAATCCTGAATTTTAAATTCAAGAAGAACGATGTAAACTGTAGAACTTGCATTCACAAACTGCAGCTAACGAAGGATTAAACAAAAAAAATTCAACTTGTATTTTACTTTATTTACAATGGTATTCAACACAGTACTTTTACTTCTAATAAAATGAGCACATATATTTCACATAGGTAATTTCGTCTTCTTCACATATAAAAAAAGAATTGTTTAAATTAATGATCACCTTAAGCAAAATTTATTTGCAATAAAAAAGAAATACACTACTTCAAATTTGAATCAACATTAACATTAAATTGTAATCACTTTTCCAAATGAAATGTATTTAAGGTATAAGGCACAGTGTAGGCAGGATCTATTATTTTATCAGAAACTGTAATAAACTTTATATTTATATATATACTATTAACAAAAACTATTTACAAAAATCTACATATTAAAAACTTCTAAGTACTTCCATTTGACTCTGGACGGAATACACGTCATTAAAAAAAAAAAAATTCTTAACATATTTATATAATCGAACATAAATCCAAGATGGATTTGTGTCATCTTAACAAAATAAAATTAAATAATTATATATTATAAACATGTTTCCGATTCTCTGTATAAAATTTTACATTTGTAATTAAAAATAAAATTAAATTAAATTGGGATTAGAAATTTCGATGTTTAAACAATTATCTTATTTTTTTTATTATTATTAAATATGAAAATTGAGCAAAACCTCAAAATCAAAATAATCTAAATGCTACAGTGTCATGTTTTGCTTTAAAATGCTGTTTTTTTTTCTCCAAATTTGACAATTATAGCTCGATACTACACCTTTTTGTATCGGCAAATTATTTCTTTTTATTGAATAAAATGCCAAATATTTTCTATATTTGTACTACTACATTGTCCTTTCGATTTCAAAGATAAAATAACCGTTGTTGTTGTTGTAAAAAATGGCAGATGTATAAAAATATTATTGACTATATGTTTAATAGTTACGAATTATCACCAGTAAAAGCAGGATTCGTTTTAGCTTCTGGATATTTATGTCCATTACTATGTCCATTAGCTTGTTTTGCTTTCTTATCATCATTAGCTGCATAATGGGCCGTTCCTTCAAGACTGAGTGTCTCTTGTCGCCCTGAATTTCGTACCAAACAAAATACTGACAATACTAATAACAGGGCACCAGCAATAAATAATATATAAAGTAAAGCAGTCCTAAGAACAGGAGGTACGGTTGTGGCCAAATTTAGTAAATTGGTGACTTCTACTGGCAACCCACTAATGCCCTGAAAAAAAAAACAATGAGAAGTTGTTAATACGAGTATAAGTGAGATGAGCCTCCAGTAAGTTTCAAAGTAATTGAATAATGGCGTGAATAAAAAAGATATGCCATTTTCGAGATATTTATTGGCTTAGAGATTTCGTTTATTTAGAAATCAAGCATATTTTTGAAATTAATGGAAGGATAGAAGAATGAAAGGTATTCTTAACGTGATGGCATAATCATTTATTCATTCCAAAGGCCGCTTTCTTCTAGTTCAACAAAAGGAAGTCACTGATGCTGTTAAAGAGTTCTTTGCTCTAAACCTAAATAACGGATTCGACATGGAATGCTACAGGTCGACATAAGAAGAGTATGGCTCTAGAAAGTAATTCAATTACATCATTAGGCAGATAACCGTTACGATTAATTCAAAACCTATTATGATTCCTAGCTTTAAACTATCGTTAACATTTTTTTTTCAATTTTCCTATATTCCAAGCAAACATTAGTTTATCAAAACATTTTAACTCGTAGCTTATATTTTGGATTTCAGCATTTTACAACATGTTAATAAATTAAATGAAAATCCGTAATTACAATATTCATTTAACAGTAAAAAAAAGGGGAGACATTCAAGCTATGGAAAGCTGATTTAAGATCATTCTTTGAGCATTACTGAAAGTAATTCATGAAGACTTGAGATAAGACTCTCATAACATTTTGACAATAACTCAGGAAGTGCCATATCGAATGAAAGAAAAGAACGAAATTGCATACTTACATCTTCAAACCACATAATTGGGAAGACAATATCTGGGAATGTTTCAACTTGTTTAATGTCCTTTACTTGGCTCACAGCTAAGTTGATCTGAATTCTAGCTTGTGCCCTTAAAGCAACACCCATATTCTGAAAAAAATAATAAATCATCGTACGTAAGTTTTTTTCATTCTCTACAAAACCTAGAGAATAAAGGACTAGCACCCATTTTTACAAACCAAATAAACTTATTAGAAACGTTACGACTATAATAAACACTAGGTTAGAAAATATCACACAAACGATGCTGGACGAACCACTAATTTTACGGTTTTTGTTACCAATTCACAAGTATAATAAAGAGTACACAATACCTAAGAGTCGGTTGAAAATGCAAAACGAGTAGCCGTGTAATAGAATTTCATTACGATTCACCATCAGCAACAATCTTGCGGTCATAAAATTTTTCGTTTTGCACTGTATCATCGCCAACGAAAATTTATCTCAATTTAGTGAAAGATTCTAAGGAGTAAACTCCAATATTTTCTAAATATAAGGAAGGGAAGGCTTTATTTAAATGTTTTTTCTTTTTTTTTTTTTTTCTTAAGAGGAAAAGATGGCTCACAAATAATTCACTTTTGAAAACATCAAGAAAATACAAAGAGGACGATCGGCGATTATAGGAGTGTGATGATATAATTGATACCACACGCACATCTACAATCAAATATAAGAATTTTTTTCTGAACATGATGGTTTAAGGTTGCATATTAAATTTGCAAAAACTAATTTCTCTGCAATGATTGGGCGTTTTAAAAAATAGATCTTATTTTGGACTTACTGCTTGTGGATGAAAAATAGGCCCGCTATCACACAAAGAAAAAAAATTATCAGACTTTTGGACCAACTGGATAAAAATATTCGTGAAGAAAGGGTCAAGATTTAGTTTTAAAAAAGCAGAATTGAAGGGTTTAAAGTACTGTGTTAGAATATCCACCCTATTCAGCAAATTTAGTACCTTCTGACCACTCTCTGTTCCTAAATCAAAAGAAATACGAGTATACTCGTATATTGCTAGACAACGTTTTGAATCAAATAAAGAGTTGATGATTGCCAAAGATGGATGATTACATAATTAAGAATCATACTTCTTTAAATATACTCATTAGAAAAACTACAGAAAACGTACACTGAACTTAATGACTACACATATGGCGACTACATTAAAAAAAATCCACTTTTTAATTAAAATTATCCTTTACATCATTTTACCATGCATTCAATAATGTGAGCAATTAAAATTTAAAAATTCTAATTGCAAATCTTTCTGTTAATTTTACTGTACTAAAACTGCCCAACTTCAACCTCCTAAAGACAAAGGAATGGTAATTAGTAAATAAACAAACTCAATACAACCAACCTCGACATACAAAGTTTAGTTAACATAAATGCCACTAGATGGCAGAGTAATTCAGTTATGAACACCTTTTATTTAAGACATGTATAAGACCTTTACAAGTCCCGTCTAATTTAATAGAATGATGTTTATTTAATTATTATGCGTAAATATAAATTATGAATCTGGTGTGAACCCTCTCACAACTTTCTCTTACTGCAAATATAGGATTTGAGAAAATGCTACACTTTCAAGTTGCCACTACTACTTACACTAAACTTACTTACATCAATGTATCTTAGACCTTTTAGAACATCACTTTGAGGCCAGAAAAAAATTTATCAAATGATTTATTTGAAGATTATGAATTCTGGACATGAACAATTAACTAACCGGTTGAACATCGAGCCAAAATCCATGTTTTTCTGGATCAGGTTCGGAGATTCCTTCTACAGCTTCACGAAGTTTTGGATCGGCTAGATAAAAATGTGGAAATGACAGCATGACTGGTGAATCTGTAAAAAAAGTTTATCATCACTTAAACGTCTAAAGTTAAATGATAAATATATCTTAAGTCAAACAAGTAAAGAAATTTTAGTTAATTCATAATTGTTTCTTTTTAGACACTAATTTTGCAAGATGGCACAAGCGTTAAATAGGTTTGCTTAACAAAAAGTTTAGAATATTCTTTCGAAATACTGGATACCATTCTAAAATTAGTTAATTTTCCAAATCCAATGCGTTCTCAAGAATCTAAAGTAATGGTAGATATTTTAGAAAAGACATTTTCTCTACATTAAAACTCATTATGATCTACTGAAACACTTCTTCACAAAATAGATTAAGAAGTTCTTCAGGAATTTTCTACTCCCTCTACGAATCCCAGCTCAAAAGAAAGAAACGCTAATCCACTTAAACTAACCAAATTTATCAGCAGGGTAGAGTTGATGCATATGCATGGCTAAGCGAAGATTACTTCGCTTACTCTACAGTTCCACAGATGACTAAAATTTATATCAATAAAAATGGATACTGTAAATCAGGGCTACATTTGTTCTTTTTTCACCGTTTCACTATTTGGTTTCCATTTCTCCATTGACAAATCTAACATGCGAAAATATGACGCAACAGCTAACGCTGCTAATTCGTGTTTAGTAATGGTTTGATTCAATGGAGATATTATGTACATATAATAGGATTAAATACTGCTTTAATTTATAACAGGATTCCAAAAATAAAATTATAACTTCCAATGTTACTCAAGACATATGGTTAAAAAAAAAGTTGGAACACACAAAGGAATCGCTTTCACGTTGGTATCTTAGGCAAAAGGGTAAGCTATCAGAGCTAAGCCAGCTACCAGACCAGCTAAGCAGACTTTTTGTCAAAACAGGAATTTGGAGATTTACGATTTGTTATGGGGTAGGACTTAATACAAGATTTTATACATATACTTCGTTTAAGAACTTTTAATTTAATCAAGATTAAGTTATATTACTATAGCTATTATGCTATTAAATAAACAATCAAATTCTTCTGAAGAAATCTGCTGTAAAGTAGCAAACAATCTCTTCTGATAAGCGAGAAATTATAGGAAATAAAGTGAGTAGTAAAATGTTATAATTATTGCTTAAACACAGTTACTACATGATATTACTTAATAACCACTTAATAGTAAATCATAATAAAATTTTAATATTAGATTATTTACCGTATTGGCACAGAGAAACGTTGAAAAGACCATTTGGTGCACAAGGTGGCCCAGAAGGGCAGAAACATTCATTTTCTGGATTTTTTTCTAGTTCTGCAAATACATCATCAGGAGGAGTAAATCTATAACCTAGAACATCTCCGGGAGTATCCACTTCTTCTTTAAACCTGAAATTGTAATGGATGTACAGATTTTCTTCCTTGCAAAGAAAAAAAAGGACCTTGCAAGCGGGTTTTAATTACTTTATTAAAATATAAGTATGCGTAGAATACAGTACTATTGAATTCAATAGTAGTCAATTTGAGATTACAAGAGGGCAGCCATTTCAAAAAAATCAAGAAATGTACTGTTACTTCTCATTGCAAAAATAAAAATACCAGTAATAATTTGCTATTTTTTGCAAAGAAAAAGAGATCACTTTTATCCAAATTAAATATTTCAATTAGCCTACCTTAAAGGAAGTAAACGACATAAATCTTTGTCAAAAACATGTAGAGTGGTATTATGATCAATATGAGGTGGGAAAATTGAACCATCACTTCCAGCAATTCTGTTGCATTTTTCAGTCTTCCAGTGCGGTAGATGTGACATTCCATTAAACCTGTCTACAAGTCCAAATCTTGTAATGTCATTGGCACCGGTGAATACTGTTACAATATCTTTTGAAGTTCCATTTTTCTATAAAATTATAAGGTTAAATTAACAACAAAATTAAAATCATTAATTTGAACATCCTCTAGAAGTAGTTGATTACATAAATGAATATATTCTTACCCCATACATCAATCCAAATTCTTCATAAGGTAGTTTTTGTTCTTTTGGTACAACGTCTTTTGCAAGTTTAAGAAGTGGATCTTCATAGCCCCACAATAGTTGACCGACAGATACTTCAACAAATGGTTTAATTTTAAGAATGTCCATAATAGAGGCCATGGCTAATCTAAGAAATCTAGCTGCATGTTTACTTTGAGATGTTGCACTCTGAACAAAACAAAACAAAAATATTAATAATAATGAAAACACCAAATTAGTAGTAAGTAAAAATTATGAACAATACAATATTTCAAAAATTCCAGACTTTTTTTGCCAAGCTACAGTTGCAGTCAGACCTATATTTGGAACACACTCTGAACCATGGCTTCTCCATGTGGATATCCCTCTCCCTAACGACTATAAGAATATAAATAATAAATACTACTTACCAACATAGGAATATTGGGCACAACAACCATGTCTTCTACATCTCCAACCGATTGCTCTGGATCAAATTTAAATATCTTTTGTTGCTGAAATGTAACTGTGCCATTTTCTTGGAATGTTAAGTTCACTTTCTCCCAACGTTCACTAAAAATACAAAAATAAAAATTGTTAGTAATTTTGAAATTCCTCGCTAGAAGAAAGTGGAACAGTAGCTAAATTACATCTTCAGCCTATTCATAGTATCTCTCTACGGGGGTATCCTAGTCGAATACCTTGAACAAAACTTATATTGACTGTAAGTAACATCACTGATACTAGTTTTTAAGGGCAACATACTAACAACAAATAGGAGCAACACTTAGAAATTCAACAGATATTTTAATTTAAAACAATAATTTCCTTTACAATATATTATCGAAATTTGAGGTAGAACAAAACATTAAATTTGGTTCTAAGATTAGTATTGATTTAGTAAATATATTTTTACCATGAAAGCAATTAATTACATGTTGATTCTCCTTGAAAGATTCATTCAACTTTTACTATTAAAGAGAATACGTTGTATTCTTTGTCAACCATTGGAGCCAACTTTTGTATTAATAGTTTATATTTTATTTCAGCCAACTTAGTTATATGGTAATTTACATTCGTTCGTTCCAAAGTTAGTGATAATACTAGCTATGAAAGTCTAAGTCAGTAATTTTATCTTTTATCTTCCTAATCAAATTAAATTATCCCATCGTACCAGCAAATAGCTACTTTAATCTTCTTTTCGTGACTGTACTCATCAAAATCAACCTCATCTGCAGCCTATCAATATGCCGTCAATAAATTAAAACTGTTAAGGGTAGGTGGTTACAAATAATCGATGTTATGATGGTATTGTGAGTGAGAAGCAGTTAGTGAGCAGTATTGTGAATGAGCAGCAGTTAGTGTGTTGTATTATGAGTTGAGAACAGAAGAGAAAGTGGCCAGATTACTTGAAATGTTTCGTCACTCTCACCACTACAGTTGTTTCTGTTGCTCCTACAACTGATGTTGTTAACGTGCCGTTTCCACTCGCTCCTATATGCCTACAACTGTTTTATATTCTATACTCGTTTTACTACTCTGCCTATCTAACCTGATGCGAAATTGACTGACTAAATAAATAAATAAATAATAAAAATAATAATAAATGGTTGCGAACATCCCTCAAGACTTTTCCTTAAAGCGATACCTGAAATTTAATTTTTTCAAAAATTAGAATTTGTACTGAAATATGGCTGACTTCAATATTAAGCAATGTCCAGGGCAAATCGTACTGAACGCCAACAATTAAGAAATGAGGGCTTAAAAAGACGTTGTTTTTTTTTTTTTTAAATAATTTCAACCATTGAGTCAGTCGGCAAAATGGGGCCCTGCCCTCTTTAAATATATTAAGGAATGGTCAGGAAATTTAATTTTCTTAGAAAAATTTTCTACCAAGATTAGCAACATGAGGGAATGGAGCAGTGAATCCTCAAGATATTAAGAAACATGATGTTATTATACTTGGTGAGCCAAGTACTCCCGGAGGAACTGGTGCTGGAATGTTAGGGACACAAATCAGGTACTCGGAATCCATGGGCAAGTTTACTAGTATTTTCTAGGTGGACATTTCATAGCAAAGAAAGATACGTTCAGCTTAACCACGACAGAATATATCAAGACCAGAGAGCCAGGGTGTTATCAAAGCGCTGCACTCTTGTATTATCCGCCTCACAGATGTTCTGGGACTGTTCTTTTAGCACACTTAGTGATCTGAGCATCGAGACCTGATAGAATGCTTTAACACGATAAGGCGCCAATACCCTGCAGAGGAAAAACATCTCCAACAGAAATTTTAATATTTATAACAGCAGAGACCTTCCAAGATTATTTTTTTTAAACTCAAATGAAATCAATTTTTGGCAATTAATTCATAAAGCTAAATTTCTGTAGCTTTGGCGGAAATATCTTTGTCAAAACTAATGTAAAAATGTAATTGGGTTCAAGAGCTGGGTTAATTTTTGGACACTTTTTTCCCTGATCTATAATGAATTTCCAAACAAAAAATTAAATTGTGATTCTGCATGTAATTATCATTTTTGTTTTACCTTCTCTTAAATCAACGATGCAAACTTTCAATCCGTTTAGGCTACTTTACAAAGGACAGAGATGTTATAAGAATGTTTCTGATAAAATCAAAAAAATGTTAAAAATTGAAGCACAAGAACTTAAGTGTCTTACATTCTTACTTTGATTTGGTAAAGTATCTTACCACAAATCTTTCAGTAAGGTTATGATGCAATGAAATAAACTCTAATTCTAATTAAAATTCTATCAGATACTGAATGTCATTGGGAGAATCATAGAGGAGCAAATCAATACCTAGCTAGTACAATCGAAGTAATATCGAAAATTACTTATTGTAATCTGTTAACCTGAGTGTTGTAGCTGTTTACCTTGGCTTCTTCCTGGCCAGTACCAATCAAACCTTCATTTATAATATGATCACGAATTACGAATATTAAAAAGCTTGCGCCAGAACAATTTGGTATGCAGAGAAATTCATTTTACATCAAGGTATTGTGGTTGCAAATATTTTAAAAAATAATATACATATATCTTGTATGTAGGTTCGTAATATAAAATTAATAATATCGATTTCTTGAATTTATTACTTACTCTTAACACTGACAATTATTGCGAAATTTTGGAGAGATGTGTTTTTGTCTGGATCATTATAGGAAAGGAACAAACAGTACACGTGGCCCTCCATCATGGAAACCAATGCCTAAACTTATGAAGTTTATTTTTAATTTGCAGACAGACCAGGTACCACGATTCTCTTTTAGCTTAGCATGCGCATTACACGTCGACATTTAACTTTTATTTGAAAATTTACTTGGATAATAAGTAGGTCCTATCCTGGGTGTGGGAACAGGGGCAGGAAACACTATTTTTGGGTTTGAGCTATTAAATGGTTTCCAAAAGAGGCTTTAAAGATTACCTCGATTTCCTCGAAACAAACTGTAGCTGATTTAAGTTAGCTTCTAGCACGAACTTTTTCATAATACGGTACAACTATTATTGGGAAATTTTTTTCGTCTGATATTAAAAATGTTCCAGAAAACGAGTATTTTAGACTTGTTATGTGTGTGACTTGTATGGTCATATAACATATATTGTATTAGTAGGTATTAAATATATAGTGAAAATTAGGAGCAGAAATAAAATCGCTAGATCAGCTGTGTTAATCTCTAGTTCGATTTCTTTTTATTACGATGTCACAGGGTAACTCCCACGTCACGGTATAACCAACCATTTATTATGTCAAAAGTGGACACGGGATTAATCAATCCGGAAGTTATCAATTGCGGAAGTAATTGCCTAGGATACTTGCCCACCTATTTGGGTGATCTAGCACGCTTTTCTTGAAAAATCGTGTTGGTATTTTGATGCAAAGTAAAAAAAGGTAATTCTGAAGATTAATCTAATTAATGGAGGAGGCTCTGCCATGGAGTTTTACTAGTCAGAGAGCGAAGAAGATAAAAGGAAATTTGGAGATTAAGCCAAGGATCTTTCTATGCATAGCCTGAATAGCAAATTAATGAATCTTTGCAAATTTTTGGGCGGATAGTATCTTGGTCATACCTGTATATGTAACTTATATAGAGTAGAGCGTTTCCGTTCAATTGTCTTCTCCATACCAAGGATTAGTCCTCAAAAAAGGGCAGCAATAATAGTCTTGACTGTTTGGGGAGTCTGATATTGTATCTTGCATAAAATCAGGAAGACTGCGATATGGTTGGGACACATACACTGGATGGTGGATATAAGGGCCCCAAAGAGAGCATTGTATGGACATCCTGGAGGCAGACCAAGGCTGAGATGGCTGAGGGACGTGGAGGACGATGTGGAGGCGGTCGGCCTGCACGGTTAGAGAATGGCTGCGAGGGATCGAGAAGGTTGGAAAGCTGTGGTGTCTGAGGCTTAGTGTCCTTTTTATGTCCCACAAGACAACCAACACGATTAAAGAGCGTGGAAAGACTTTATTTTCAATATTACCTCTTCGGAACTGGACAAACTACTTTCAGTCTTCAAAGCAAGAAAGTTCTTCTTGTGAAGAATACATATAGTCCTTAGACAATGGAAAGAATTTCTGCATTAGCTGATGATGCCTTATTGAAATTATCAGAAGATCTCAGAGGCAAACTTTCCAGCGTACTTGACACTCCATATTTCAAGCCTTGATAACTGACTAACTTTCAGCCACAATTGCACAACATATTATGATTTTAGATAGACAATATTAATGGACATTTCTATATACAACCATCAAACAACCATATGCTGAAAGAAAAATTCCTGACCAGATGGTTCGAATTAATAATAAATCAACCCTTTTAGTTTCCATACTCCTTACTTAAAGTCAGTTTTGTTAAATCCTTTTCATGAAAATTGAAGTTTTTGCAGGAAACTTGATTCCCAAAGTTCCGCCCCCCCAAAGTAAGCCGAAGTTGATGTCGACTAAGATAGATACAGAAATCTAAGTTTGAAGACAATTTTGTAAGTTAACACCTTGAGATCTACTATAGTAAAAGTTTTACAGATTTAAGTTTGTACCACTTTTTGTTTAAAAAAACAGTCTGTTATCATAATACGTGATGAAAAGTTGTCAGAATTATGTAATTCGCCTGATAGTTTGAATTTCTTGAGTCATGCACAGCTAACAAGAATCCCAATTTCAATGCTTTCTATCAAGATGGAGGTCGTTAATAAAAATCCAAACATTTTTTGTATTTATTTATTTTTTTTGCAGCTGTCGAATGTCACCACCCACCCACTCTTTTCCTTTGTAATGTACAATTATTTAATCGATCCAAAAAAAAAAGTAAAAAATGTATGCATATATAAATATAAAACACTCACAATTTGCATTGTATTTTGAGAGTTCTTTAGTCAGGAAGCTGATAAACTAGGTCCCCATTGCTTTCATGGCAAGTTTTTAAGAAAGTTGTGATTATGTAAGGACCAGACTGGGACAGACAGATACTAACTGTGCATTAACAACACATAGAAGAAATCTGCAAGTGTATAACCAGCGAAAGTATCAATAAACTGGGCGAAGCATATATATTTCTAGATAATAAGCGAACAGACAGGTACCGTTTACTAAATATCCCTTCCATTCTTGTGTTCTGCATCTTTAAAAACATTATATTAGTTTTATTTCTTAATTATAATTTTTTTTGTTTTTTGTTTTAAACATTAAGCATCTGTTGTGGAAGGATCGATAGCAATAATCATTATCTGTCGTTGACATAGTTCTTATCTATTTAACGAATATGTTCGTAATTTGTAGGGATTTCATTTTGTTTAGGGATTAAAACTTTCAAAAAGACATTGTTTGATGTTTTTAGTTTGGCCGGTTGAACAAGATTTAACCATCCATAATACGCTAGTTTTCTTTAATATCGGCAACTTTCCGATTCTAATCTTATCAGAGAATCGAAAGCAAGTCGGCAAGACTAAGTTACTACAAATGAACAAAGTTAGTATGCCATTTAAGGAAGACAATGGAGCATAATGTTCGCATGCAAAAGGTAACCTATTGAAAAGGTTTCCTTAAGGGACGGAAACAATTTATGATGAATTACAACCCTGAGTTTATCCTGGCGTTGTAGAAGACTATTAAGAAATTCAGGAATACAAGGGCATAGAAAACTATTTACTGAATGTGCAGATCTTAGAATGCACAGCAATTTGACTCTTTGGATAGAGAGGTTGCCCCTGCAGCCCCGACAGCCTTTACTGCTTCGGAACCAGCGGCAAATAATATAGGGCAAGTTGAACGCAGAAAGAATGAACTAAAGATGTAACACACCATGCGGAACGTACCAGAGAGCTTGATAAGAACATACATATGAAAACCACCAAAATTCCACCTTCTATATCTCGTTAACTATTGTCATTAATAGATTGCTATTAATAGCAGTTATAGAGCTAATTTTTCTTTACAATCGGAACAATACAAAGAGAGATATAGAGGTTGGAAATTAGAACGATTTGCAAAACCTCTAAAATTTAACTTTCTATATCTCATTAACCAGTATCACTAAAAGTTGAAATTAATACCAGTTATAGAGCTAAGTTTTGTATACAATTCTGTAAAGAATTCATTAAAATCGGAACATTTACAAAGAGAGATATAGAGGTTTGAAATTTGAACGATGTATCGTACCGGACAGTTGTATTACAAAGAAAACACATTTTTGTGTTTTATTCCCCAAGAAAAAAAAAAAATTAAGTTAAATGTGTTTTGAGATTCTAAAAGATTTTAGATAAAAATCGATATCGATAATTAGGCGTTATTCCAATACTGTCTCTTACCAAGTGACAAGAGTAGAGTAACCAACCGATTTTTATAATTTAATTTACCATGATACAAATTATGATTCTCAATAGTCAAGTGATAATATAGTTTTTTTTATTTTATTAAAATAATGATTAATGTTGAACTTTAACTTTAACCAGCCAAGGCTGTAGCAGGTAAATTGAATAGAATAGAAAATGTGAGGTTACAAAAACAACCAATGTTATTTAAACGAACCACATTCTTGAAGGATATCCAAGGACGCTAGCTACTCAGGCTGTAGCTACCATTTCTCTACAACATAATGATCTAATTTGGCGTGGCAACTAATCTTAATAACGTCTAAATAATTATTATTAGTAATGCGATTGAGTTCAAACCTAATATATGCCTAAATTCTTAAGCAATTGATTTTTTTTTTAGAAAGGGAAAGGATTTTGAAAATGTCTGCGTAAATGTTGGCTATTCAATAGAGTGTCATTACTGCACAAACTAAATGATCAAGACATCACTGTCAATCATCTGTCTGAGCCTTAAAGGAGTTGAAACCTTCCGAAATTTCTCCATTCCACGCATTCTGGTAATTCTACCATCATTTTCTGTATCCAGTTACTTTAACTTTAGCCAGCCTCTTCTTAGATCATGATCTGCAGGAGTGTCTTCCAGTGTATTGGATATTCTTCTTCCTCCATTCTAAATAAGTGTTCTAACTGAAGTCTTGCTTTCTAGTTTCTTTCAGTACTGCAGCCATTTGAAAAAAAAAAAACAATTCTACAGTGAGTTTCCCACCCGAGATACACGTTTAAGATCCCTGAATCTCTTTTCCAAGAGGAATGTCTACCTGCCTATAATGACGACAGGTTTTACCTTTATAACCTGATACACAAATTATCAAACCAAGACAGTACACAGTGGCAAATAATTCATCCAAACCGAATAAAATTAATGTCAATTGAATTAAATAAAGTTCAGGAAGTATTCTTGTAAGTTAGTGATTAACAGAGGTGCGAAGATAACTAACATGACCAGGATTACCCTTGTATAGTGGAAGTTCTCATTTCATTAGCTCACTAGCTCGCGAAGAGAGGGCATTTATAAGTTATAGGCTGCCAAAATTTGACCATTCCCTCACGACCAAGAAGTTTAAATCGATGATAATATGACCAAATCGCTACCATGATCAGTAAGAGATGTTGCATCGGATTGAGTCTGGACAGTTTGCACATCTTCTTGCATTTATCTTGTTTCTTTCCGTTCTTCTTCTCTGTCAGCTCTGTTCTCCGGCACCTTGTGAGAGCTCACTGGCAGCTCATTATCCATCCTTAACAGCATTCTTAGCTGACTCATTATCACCATTATGTTACAATAATTTACCTTCATTCAACTCATTGATTTCAGTCTAATTCTGTAATAAATCTTCTTAGGACGGTTCTGATGTCTTCAGGGGCTGCATTGTGGTTTCACGGGGCACGGAAACTACGCGGACGGGAAGAATTACAATCCTACCGTCTAATAACTTCCCCCCCCCAAAAAAAAAATCTAAACACGAAGGTGGTGTAGTATAACTACACAATTAGTTATCACAAGTATAATTTATGGCATGCTCATAAATGTGTTCTTCAGATAAGGAAAACTAAACATATCCTGGAAATTTGACTTAACACTCCTCATTGACGCACCAATCTTAAAAAAATACGATGAAAATCCCAAACCAATTATTTCGACCAGAATCAAAGAAAAAAACCAGTTTAATCTACTACGTCAAATAAACTCTTGTAAATTGACAACCTTGCGGTTTCAATCATTTATTCAATACATTCCGCACAGTCAAAGAGAACCTGTTTATCAAAAGCAATAAATATTGCAGCATAAGAGAGGTTAACTAAATGAGAATTCTACCATCAGATAATTTTTCCTTCACTCATTCTTCTAAATAAGCAGTAAAATGAAATATGAATAGCTAATTATAAGTGCGTACAATACAATGATGTCAGGGACTTCTCCATGTTATTATGGAATATTCGCACCTATTAGAGATAAGAACTAGTTATGTGGTACTATAACACAATAACTACATGCTCGGCTATGGTGGTTACAGCAAGCTGAACATTCAATAACCTGCTCTATTGAAACTATCTGCTCTATTCAAGTGTTATGATATAATTCTGCTACTCTCGAACAATAGATTTTTAAATTTCTTACTTCCAAATCATCTGTACACAATTCTTCACCTTGAAGGAGGGGCAAAATCTCCACCTCATCGAGTGGTAAGCCCCTCCAGACAACTAATCCTAGGTGCAGACCAACCAAAACGATATGAGAACGTCCCTTAGCAGGGATAGAGCATAATCTCACATCTCTTCTAGCTAAGAGGCTGGACAAAAGAACAATATCCTAGGAATTAAGTAGCTTTTCCCGGATAATGTGGGCTTTAGAAGACATTTGACCGCCAAACAGTACCCATGTTGGGTGGTAGAAGAGAAAATAAATCCGCTTTTGAAAGTGACTAAGGCTTTTTTTGTGAAGTTTTTATCTTATCTTTTAGCTCCTCATTTTTTTTTTTTTTTTTTTGCCCAGGGTGTTCCCAGAGAGCCTTGATATCACCAGGTGATGGGGACAGGTTATGTTCTCACTAGAGGAATTGAGGGAGAGGTTTCAACTTGAGCCACTAAGGGGGGCACAATAGATGTTGAAGTTTACCCCATTAAAATAAAGTGTTTCAAAAAACTCATTTTATTCCGCAGTAAACTGAAAAAATGTATTCAAAACTGAAATTGTACAAATATAATTTTTCAAACTGAATCACTCAAAAAGTATTTTTATATATTTCATACCAATTCATAAAATAATCCTTGAATTTGTAATATATCTTTCAAACAAATATGATTCATATAAATTTAAAAGTAAGTATTTTTTGAAAAGTAATATCTCCTTTCCATTATTTCAATAAATAAATGACCTTGATGAGATCACCATAAAACTATAAATTAGCCATAATTTATGGATTTTTTTTGAATAGATTTATATTTTTTTTTCTTCTTCGACGTCTAAAAATACATTCCTCCAATTCTTTGCTTATCTATCTCCGAAAGAACATTTAACTGTTATTTTCTGTTAAATGTTATTTTCGTAAGCTGATGTTTACTGTTGATGTTTGTTGATGTTAACGGCATTTTCTTATGAGAATATTTCTCTAAAGTTCTCTAATTTTTTGGCAGTATCAAAATGAAGCGATTAAAATGACAAATTTTATCGACTGATTTTTATTAAAAATTTAATTCTAAATGTGTGGTGCAGCTAGTAAAATAAGATTAAAAGAAATCAATTTTCGAGAAAATATCCAGAATACTCAAAAATCGATTCAGAAAAAATAGAATTTACCCCCTCCCCACAAATACTGCCTTATTCGATATCGAATCATTACTAAACCAATAATAATCGGACAAAAACTTTTCGCTATCGTTCGTTTTTTAGTTAAGTTGTGCATTAACATATAAGTTTACCTACAGTTCACAGACCAATTTACTAGAATAAGTGAAGACAATCTTAACTTTAAGTAAAAAAAAAAAAAAATTCTATCTGAGCTAGTTAATTTGAATTCATAAAAACACTGACTGTACATCCTACAAGAGGAAGTTGAACCTTGATGGTATTTCTCAGTTCGTGACTCTCCTGGACAAGGTGATTCATCAAGGGCACTCACTTTTTAATAAGAATCCAATATTTGCTTGTTTGACTCATTCTTTCCCAAAAGATTCTACACTCTTTCTTCCAATATACAAGCAGCAGCTATGTACATAGATGAGTCATTGTCTAGTTCGATTCCAGGTTTATTAATTCTTATCATGCAACTACGTTACACATACTGAAGGACAGGACATACTTCCAAGAAATATACGTCATTCTTTGTAGTTTTCAATGAAATGCAAACAGGTGGTTAAGAGTTCATTCTTATTATTTTACATTTTTTAAAATTAAATTCATTAAGTTTAAATTTAATCAATTTATTTTCATCTTTTCGTCCAATTGTTTTCTTTCTTTTATTCATCAAATTAACTTTTTTGAAACGTGCTGATTTTGAAAACTTCCAAATTGTATACAGTACCTTATTATATAAATAATCCTCAATGAGAAAACCTCGTGTTATTTCGGTTGAAAATTAACTTTCCTCAGAATAAAAATTGGTAACCTTCAAAATCTTTAAATAGAGTACTTTCTGACGAATTCCACTCATTAACCTTTACCAATTGGAGAACCTTATACCTTAAATATAACCTTCTCTTGCTTTCTGCACTTAAAAGCCTTTATACCCAAGCCCTTCAAAGTTCATTAAACTTACCAACACTGTGAAGGAAATATACAAGTAGATTATATAAATATAACCCGAAACTTACACATAAACATAAGGTCCTAATTCATCTAAAATTGGTTTGTCACCATTATTAAGAAAATCGTCGGCATTGGTGACGTTGTAAACGTAAACCCTCATCACTGGCTCCACAGGCGGCTTTTTCCACATCTCGAACACATGTCCTCCTTCTCTTAACGTAATTTGCTGCAAACAGGAAAAACAGAAAAATTAATTATTTTCAATTTTAAACTAAAAAATAAATACATAAAATATGTAAAAAACTAATCCGGATGTTAGCTTACGAGTACAACAGTTAAGCAAATAGAAACCTAAATACTAAAAAAACAAATTTCCATTATGGCTTTTACTACGACAAAATTCGTGTTGCCTTAGAGTAGAAATTTTGAATTCAAAGCAAAAATCCGTTTTTAGCCTCTCTAGAATAAGAATTTTTTTTTTTTTCAGGCGGGGCTTAAACGTCCAACTACCAAATTAGGTGTCGTGGACGGAGGCGACTAGCAAACATACTTTACTGTAAATTTCTTTTTATTAACCATTAAATAAAATCCAAGGCCTGAAGACCGGGAATCGAACCCAGTACCACAATGCATATTAGCTTTGCAGGCCTCGCCTCTAACCGCTCGGCTATCCGTGGCGCCTGGAATAAGAATAGCTCTGTGATGCACTTGATTTTAATTTCTCTAAAAATTGCTTCTAACCGTAAGAAGCCACTTCTGTGATGAATTTGTTTGTACTATTTTCTGGAATTTTTTGAAAACGGCTTTGATTTTTTTTTTTTTTCTTTAACTTTATTTATGTTCCTCGTAGTTTTTTCAAAAGCTCAAAATAGTTTTAATGAGAATTTAATTATTTGATAAATTGAGGTAAGATAAAAATCATGTAAAAGTTTCACATTAGACATCTACTTAATTAAGATTTTTTGTAAACTTTTTTTTAAAAATATTAATAGAATAAATTAATTAAATGATTGAAATTTGATTAAATATAAGGAAAATAAGAAACAAAGAAGCAGAATTTAACTGAAGGAATTTCATGCAAAGAAGGTTTTAATTGTTGTTTTCAATAAACTTGTAAATGAGCATTGAAAAAGATAATAATCCTTTAAAAATAAAGAAAATTAAGTTTAAATAAATTCATGAATAAAAATTCCTAACATAATAAGTACATAATTCTACTTTTAAAGGAAATTTTGATGATTATTATTCTTTTATTTCCTTAACTAAATCTAAATTATTTATCTAATAATGATTACATGCCAATTAGCACACTAGGAATTCACACTAAACGAACAGGAAGGAAGTGTTTGGCGCCTCACTACTAGAACACTATCTTTCCTCTCTTTAATTTAGTATGAATAATTAATTCATAATTACGTTCATTCATTTAAAGATGAATAAAATCTGGGTTATTTTATACATCATGCACGCGATTGTTAGTGGGGCCCTTGGTTATCAATTTCCAGAAGCTGATTTAATTTTTGTATTAAAAAAAACTGTACTAATAAATGATTCATTCATTTACGCTACTATTGTTGCAAAGTATCCGTAACAGTTCAGTGAATGGATGAGATAAAAAATAAATAAATAAAACCATCCCACACATTTAACAGAGATTTAAAATTTATTTTTAGACATCTTGAAACAAAATGTTTAATTACAGAACTACCTTGTAGGAGGCAACAAACTTTTTCTTCTATTATAAGGTAACAATGATGCATCATATCAATCTCAGATACGGTACACGGTGCAACAATTTGTTTTGGGTTGCAGGTTACAAATACGGTTTTAAATAGTAGAGATTGGAAAAAAAAATCATTCTATCAAATTTACCACTTTTTCTAAATCTTAATTTCCGTTTTTATGAATTTAATGTATTAAAATATGATAAAACTTGTAAATATTCAAAAAAATATACACTTTTTTTAATCAGAAGTTTAAAAAGTTGTACAAAAAAAAAAAAGAAAAGTTAACCTGCACAAAATAGTGTCAGCTGGAGGTTAATTAAACTAATTGTAATTCGGCAATAGTTCAACTTAGATCAGGTTTGTCCTGCCACTAGTGTTACATGTACAATTTTATTCCTTTAATTCTGAGTTGATACGATCTTTAAACACATTTAACAAATATATTTTAAAAAGTAAATGACAATCAAAATGAAAAGAAAAAAATGCTTTAGTTTACGTAACTAGCTGGTAAATAATTGCACAACTCTAGAGAATGCTGGTTGTAGTTACCCTTCAATTTGTAGCCTCGATTAAAAATACCGGAATAACCTAACAGTGTTTACAAAAATACTCAATTTACAATTTTGACAATAATTAAAAAACATTTCGATAGAAATTGGTAGTAATCTTTCTTCTTTTTTGGAACAATAATTCAATCACTGAAAACTATGAACAAATATTCTACAATACTCTAGAATAAATTTGTGTACAATTTAAGTTTGTAAATTTAAGGGATTACCTTCCCATATGGTGTTCCACATTACCACCATCTTGTCTAACATAGACTGCCACAGCCATTTAAAGAATTAACATATATGTGCCAGAGAATACTCTTAAGCCTTCTTAATAGAGAAAAACAGCCATTGCTGCCAACTTCACTTTTTTTTTGTTTTTGTTTTGTTTAAGCAAAGCTTTAGGGATAGGGATTTCAACCATCTTTAGGGCTTATATTACCTAATTAATACTAATAAAGTTCTATGTCTGAAGGAAATTTCTTGTTGATTGTTCCCAGAAGGATAAATAGCCTAGGCTGTTTCACGTCTTTTTTTTTTTAATTATTTTTCATTCTTTACACTTCTGTACGAATGAGTTAACGACGACATTAATTTATAACCATTTTTATGGTTTTTGCTTTCTTTAACATGGAGTCATTATGTTTTGGAAAGTAAAGATTGCAGCTTGGGCAATACATTCAAACCGGGAACATTGAACTCTGATCGTGAACCGGTCCTCGCAACAAGCTCCAAAGGAAGCCCACCTCACTTCCTCATCCTCCTTCTAAATCATCATCTTCGTTCCTACAACTTACAAGTATCCCCTCTCTCAGTGTGGTCAGCTTCTATTTTTTTTTTTTATATAATGATTTCAAAATGGAGTTAAAAAAAAAAGATTAATATTTTGAAATTTGAAATAGGACTGAAGTTGTTTTTCTTCTCCAACAATCTACTTTTTTATTTTATTTTTAGAAGTTTGTTTACAATCACGATATTATGGAACACAAGAATGTTTATACATCTAGTAAGACCCGTCATGTCTAAAGCTTAAGGAAAGCAGAAATTTTACAAATATTTTAGCCGTTATGAATGGAATTGCACTTTGATATTCTTTGTGTAGCTGCTGCTACGTACATAAGAAAGTAGTACCAGAACCTACGACGTTAAGACTGAATACAGGTGTAACAACTGCTGGACAGGCCTGCAGTATTTTTATATACAGGGTGATCAATTTAAAACGCACCAATCGCTAATAACTTTTTAGGAAAGCGGAATTTCGAAAAAACCCACGAAGTAAACTATATGTTTTTTTTTTGGTCTAGTTTTCAAATTTTCCACCCCCGATGCTGTATCTTCATTTTTGGCGGAGTTACGGCTAAAAACCCGATTTGGGTTCATAAGGACCACTGGTTTTGACAATGATTATGAAAACTACATAAAAAACTGTGAAAAATGACGATAATTCCGTTTTGATATCCCTAATATTAGTTGAGATATTTAAGATCAAAGTTACAATTTTATCTATTCGGGAACGGTTCTCGATATTAATTTTCCACCAGAAATACAAGTTTTGGGAGGTCCTCTGACTGCAAAAAATGTTATTGGTGACGCAAAGTGAAAAAATAATAATAACTTAAGATTTTAAAACATGTAGTGTAATGTAATGGTTGTGGGTGAATCAGGATAAATTGGTTTTATCATCAAATAAACGTAACCATCACATCATTTTAATGCACTCCGTATACAAGACTTCTTGACCTATGATTACGGTAAGAATATCTTACCAGGGATGGGCGGGTGTTGGTCTAGTGGTCAAGAGCGTGGCTTTGTAAGTGGGAGAACCCCAGTTCGAATCCAGCGTATGCAGTAATTCTTATCACTTGAATAATCATAATATTTTTTTAAATAAAGTCTAATACGCGACATATAGTTTACTTCATGGGTTTTTTCGAAATTCCGCTTTCCTAAAAAGTTATTAGCGATTGGTGCGTTTTAAATGGATCACCCTGTATATATCTGCCAGAAGTAAGTGGTTCAAAATTCATGGTAAAAAGATATAAAGCTATCTCTCTATGTCCCCGTCTAATTGACAACAATCACTTGACCCATTCTATCCCTTCTATTACCCCTAAACTTTAAACAAGGAAGACAAATTCTCTAATTATTTACTGCAATATATCGGTATGGAGTAAAGAGACAAGTCGAGTGGGTGTTCACAACAGATATTGCAAGCCTGAAGTTGATTACATCTAATTAAACACACTATAAAAAGTTCAAATGAGAATAAGCAGTTATTACTTCTTAAAAACCTCGAAACATAACCAAAGGCAGAAAAATAGGTAGCTTAAAAAATGTAAATATATTTCTATAACAAGTGGTACGGTGAAAGGCATATTTCTAGAAGGATTTAACACAAACTTACAATGATATGGACTTTTATTTTCGAGGGTCATTTAAAGCCTCCCCAAGGTTATATCTCTAGCCGCGCCAAAGTTATACTAATCTCTTTTTTGTGTAGTAACTAATGGTTAATTACTATTTATCACTTCAAACTTTAATCGTGAGTTGTGAGAATTTTTTTTAGTTTTTATAATTGCGTGAGTTAGTAAAATAATTTAACTAAAACATGCGATAGCTAATTTCTCACTTGAATCACAAAAATTTAATTTATGTTCATAAAAAGTTAAAAAAAATTACGCATTATTACAAAACAGTTTGCCTTGAAGAGAAAACCGGTTTTTACAAACAGCACAAAAAGGGAGAGAAAAAAAGCCTAAAGTAGATAGATTTAAGGAAATGTATTAAACGGAATTTGGATAATGGCAGCAAATAATGATTTCCTGTAGACGGCAGTGCGAGTTCCGGTTTATAACTCCAGGTAAAAGGCAAACATTAAAATAATTAATTATTTGTGGAATTTAAATGATTCAACAGTTTGTTATTCAGAATTTAGATTCAAGAAAAACGTGAGATTTAAAGATTAGTCACGAAATTCTCTACTATTACAATTTACAAATTTAATCAAAATTAAATGAAGCAAAAACCATATATTGAAGCATAAAATTAAAGTACCGTAAAAATTCCAAGTCTGAAGAATTTGTTCAAGTTATTGAGAACTATGTAACAAAATGTTATATTAAAGGTAAAACAAATCGTGTATAATGAAACCTCTAATAAATCTATTAATATAAATATAGCGCACATTGAAGCAATTAAAATTGTAATGATAATATAATCGTAACTGTAATAAAACTTAAGTCGTAAAGAATAACCAATAAACAACATACTTTCTTAGTAAACTTCAAAATATTTCCCTTCAACACAAAATGAATGTTATCAAGCAATAATGATTACCTCATTATAACACCGCAATATGGACGAAGGCCACAAATAACTGTTTTAAAGTATAACATAACAGCAAAAATTAAGAAATAATACCCATAAAATCATTTCAAAATAAATGAAATATTAAAATATTTATGAAATTATTTTCAAATATTCCATTTACGTACACAACTACCATATTTTTAGCTTTATGTAAACTATTATTAACAAAAACAAAATTAGTAAAGAAAAACTATTTCAATGGCAGTTAGCAAAATAGAAAATCAATTAGTTTTTAAAATAAAACATAATTAATACTAATGAAAATGCAAGTATTTCTTAGAAAAATTTTCAAGAAAATAACACGTTCTATCTTCCTCCAATTTTTTGTAAAATTAATTTGTGTTTACTTGATATTTTGTGAGAGTAGAATTCCAAAAATTCCTCGCCATCATTTATGGGGCACACTTTCCCTGGCTATCAATGGTAATGTGTAGTTGGGAGGAAAAATAGACGTAGAAATTGGGCCACATTTTCCAAAGTTAGTTCTCTGTTTTATTCAATTTTGAACGAATTTATTTATTTTTTTGGTTTAACAACATCTAATGTACAAAACATAAAAAATATTTAGCATTTAATGCGAAATAATCAAGATTAGCTTTTATAGTTTTGTTAGATTATGCCTTAGCTTAGAAGGAACTCATTTTACAGACGTGTTCAGTTTACCTTCTAATGATTATCTTCAGAGAGCGAAATGACATTTATTAACGCTTTAGAAAAACAAATAGTTTACACAAATAGGCTTAAAAATAGTCATTACATTTAAAATACATAGGCCAATAGAAATCCGTAGTGCTGCACGAGAAACGAGACAAACCTCGGTCTCGAGACGAGACTTGAGCAACCGAGACCGAGACATGATATATATCTCGTCGAGAAATCTCGGTCTCGTCTCGGTTTTTCAAATATTAATTTTTAGCTACAAAATTATAAAATTGTGTTCTTTATTAATAAATAATCATTACGGGTATTGAATTAATTATTAAAAGATACGATTTTATTATATATGTTCAATATTACTACATCTATTTGACTTCGAATTACATAAGTAAAGTAAGCAAAGTAAAGTAATCGCCTATTTTTTCAGGCGGGGCTTTACGTCCAACTACCAATTAGGTGTCGCGGACGGAGGCGACTAGCAAACATACTTTACTGTAAATTTCTCATATTAACCATTAAATAAAATCCAAGGCCTAAGACCGGGAATCGAACCCAGTACCACAATACATATTAGCTTCGCAGGTCTCGCACAGCTCGGCTACCGTTGCGGCCCCCTTCGAATTACCTAATTTTTACATAAATTCACTAAATTTCACTAGTCATATCATTCATTCATTCAATTTCATAAATTTCACTAGTCATATCATTCATTCATTCAATTTCATAAATTTCACTATTAATAATCTAATACTTTGAACTTAAGATATTATTTGAATTATATTTTAGAATTAGTGAATTAATGAATTTGAAAAAAAAGACTATCTATGCACCTAAAAAATATTGCCACAAATTTTCGTTTTTAAGATACACTTTGCCCAAGCATTGATACATAAAAGAGCTTTTACTGAGTCAGAAGTTAGCTATTGGTCATTATCATCGCAGCTTGCGAAAATAATCTTTCCGATGGCACTGAAGTTGCACAGATACTAAAAATATCTTTCGCCATTCTAGACAAATTTTTGAAGGAATTCTCAAGTGTTTTCCACCATTCTAAAATGTCAGCGTCTACTGGTGCTTGGTCTAATTTGGTGTAATTAATTATTTCTGTCTTCCATGCTTCGGTGATATTTGCTGATTTTTGAGCAAATGGTGCAAAAATATTGATGCAGTCGTCGTCGTCGTCGTCGTCAAAAGGTGAATCATCAGATTCTTTATCTTCACCAACAGCCATAACTAATGGAGCGGGAAGTTTGTTGGGAGGTGTATTTTTTATTTCACGAATCGACTTGTTATAGGAGGCAGATATGTTATTTGGGTCTTATATTTGGCGCGTTTTTAACATCTTTTTGAAATTATATAAAGATATATAACAGTAATAGTAATATATGATGCATTGAAGTGTAAGTAGTTGCCTTCTTTTACACACATTTTCTATTGGTAATGAAAGCAAACCGCTTTTAATACTTAAACAAAAATTCAAAAAAACCGAGACCGAGATATCTCGACGAGACCGAGACCAAGATCGAGACTGCATAAAGTCTCGCCTCGTCTCGGTCTCGTGCAGCACTAGAAATCCGTCATAAATATAATTACACAATTAGATTTTCCACCAACAAAAGCCCTCTTCTTTATAACCAATCAGATTTAGAAGTTAATGAAGAGTGAAAATAATTATATAATAATATTTAATAACTGTAATTAACAATAATCCAATTTATATAAACAATGGAAATAAACAACTGATGATGGAAATTTTTTAATGATCATCGTAGTGTATTATTGGTGAATAGAGATTTAGACTATAATAGGACTAGAAGACAATGACTAGACTAACAAGGGGGAGGGGGTGATGGCTTACAGAACGCAGCGAGAGAGCTTAGATGCAATGTTTAGGCTACCGCAGTTTAATTTTGATTTCATCATAATTTCTTTATATTAAAATATATAAATGAGGACACAATAGTGACAACAATATGGTGAAACAATAGAATATTAAAGCCTTCATACTAGAGAATTCCTTAAGAAATTGCATGGCCATCTTAACAGGACATTTCCAAACAATATTCTTTTCATTTTTGAATTTTTTTTTTATTGTTATGTCCATTTTTAACCCCCCAAAAAATAATTTTATTAATAATTTCCTTTATAGTTTACGAAATAAGCAAATAATAAAGCAATAAAACAAATTATAGATTATGTACAAGAATTACCTTGATGTTAAGAGATGCAAAAAAGGAGAAAGTGTAATTATGATGACTTTTATGCATTTATTAAGTATAAAAACAACAGCCATTTTGTAGTTCTATAAATCACCACTAGAAAATATGATGGTCAAAAATTCTCTTAATATTTATATTGTTAAATGAAAGTGGAACGATTCTTTACACCTACAGACAGAGCTACCTACCCATCAAATACAATGGAATTATCTGAACCATTGTGGAGCATCTATGAAATCTTATAAATTAACTAATGACACCGCAATTTTTATACTCAATTTACGACAATTCTGCAATAAGAGATCTCATTATGTCTAATTCGAAATACCAAAAATATGAACACCCTATTCTTGGTTTTGAACTCACCCTGAACGTACCAAATGGGCCGACATACGGACACAAATTTGTCAAAAATAAAATCTGCATTTCCCATACAAATTTGGGAAAATTGATAATCTGTCCAATGGTAATACTTCTTATAATGGAGAGAATACTGCTTAAATAAAGAGGTATAAACTTCCATAAAAAAAAAAACAGAAAAAATAAAAATCTTTAAGAATAAATATAATCATTATTGATAATCTTAAGTGATGCGATAAGTGATTTTGTACTACAGCAATTAATCTCCATCAAGTTATTTAAATAAATATGTATGCGATTGACGTAAATAGTAACGTTGACATAATAGTTCAATTCCCGGGTATCTTTAACAAGGTTTTTAATAATAGTTACAATATAACCTTGTTAAAACTAAACTTTAATTTGGAAGTACAACTTTAGGCTTTTTACAAAAAATGTTAGCTTAATAAGGAAGTCAAAAAAAAAATGTAGGTAGGTTAGTTTAGTGACCCTGAACACTACAAGGTCTTTTTGAAAACAGTCATGATTATCTTCTGGTTTCTTTTTGATAAAGAAAGGGTCAAAGAGAAATAGAACTCAAATTCACTTCCACTCTGACTACAAAGTACTGGAGAACAGGTACAATTTTTCGAGTTCACTAATCAAAAAAACTTACAAAAATTTAGACAGAGAGAGAAAAACTGAATGTTTCTTGAATGAAAACAGTTCCCATAGAAATCAAGCCAACTTATCTTTTTAAACAATTAACAATAGCCTAATAGCGAAAAAATTGGATAAGAATGTTTACGTCAATCAAATGACGTAATAATTATAAACAGCATTATATTGAATTTAATTGACAAATATTAGCCAGAAAATATAAATAATTATTCATCATTAATATAGGCCAATGGTACATACACTTCCGAAAAAATCAACCGGAAATTTAATTGTAGGAAAAGGAACTACGTCACTACTAGCGTTACTTCTCTACAAGCGCCTTTAAAAGTAAGGAAACTTCCGATCCAACTTCTGATCCTAGCACTTCTTTTAATGGCCCATCATTACGAGCTTATCTCAGAGTTATATTCTCAGTCTTAAAATGTATCAGTTAGTGCTTTAGATTAGTAACTGTAATGTATCTCGTTAATGTTAATGATGGCCATTAAATTGTAATATGTTTAATCTATCGTCGTTTCTAGTCAATTCTCCGCTGTCTATTACGAGTAAAATCTGTGAACTACCTGCAAAATCTTCAGGATTCACCACGTAATGGAAGATTGGACGGTTAAATAGACTCCTATTCTTTTCCAATGGTAAATCGCTAACCAAGACATTGATTGATATTTATTTCGAGATGAAATTCAAAGAATAAAAACAAATTAAAGTAAAGTTCACTTTTATTAAAAATAATTCCTTTAAATATTTTATTATTTAAATTAAACATTAATTTAGAAAAGGTAATTAAAGATAATGAAAATGAAATAAATTGAACATAATTTTCTTTTTCTCAATTTTCCACAGAGATATAATTCAAGGACAAAAGCCATTATTATTATTATTATTAGAGATTAGTGATGTAATGATATTACAATCAATACTAATAATAGTTTAATAGTTTCGAGAATCTGCCCTCAGTCACCGAGAATAATAAAGTGTAATTAGAACTAATAATTTTTACACTCGTATTTAATGAATATCTTTATAAGTTTGCTTGAACTTATAACTTGAAGTAAAATTAGAATATTGATTTTTACTCAATTAAAACACCTTGAAACATATATTTGTGGCTGTAAATCTTAAAGTTTCAAAGAAATAGAGCTGTTTTCAATCAATAAATTTTAGAAAAGTCAACTAACTCAAAAATAGTTAAGATGGTGCTAAGATAGTTTTCTTTATCGCGGACTAGTAAACATTAATTTTAGCAAAGTTGAGGAATTTAGGATTTTTCCCTATAAGGAAATCTATCCCGAATCGTTCAATATTGCCCGGATTGGATATTAGACTCCATTGCATCGAATTATTCATTTTTTTTTTAAATTAAAATTGAAAACAAGATATACGACCGTGTTTGAAACAATAACCTTCTTGATGAAGTTAATAAAGTTATACGCTTCATCAATTCATAACAGTAAATGAGCGTGAAATACCTCGCTTTTTAGCTGATTGTACTATTAAATAAGATGATTTAGTAATCAGTTCAGAAAAAAAGGAAGGAAAATTGCATCATCAGAACTCTTGGCTGCATCAATCTGAGAGGGAGAATTTCTCCAACAACTCAGGACAACTTTAGGTTATTATGTCATCAACTACAATGTGACAAAATTATTTAAATATTATGGAAAATAATAACTACATTTTAAAAGAGGAATTTAAATGAAGAATTTAGTATCTAATTAATTTAGAGACACGATTTTATCAATTTTATGCAAACAATTACTGAGAGTTTACACTGCCAACCCAAACTGTGCCACTGTTAAATTCGGGAATATATTGCATCCATAATATTCGAAAATTATTTGTTCTAGTGAATTGGTATTAATTATCGTTTGTGACGTAAAAAAAAAGTAGAGCAGTTTTTTTGGGGGGAAAAAAAATTATTTGAAACCTGTTTCGTAAAGTCGTTATTCCAGGTTAACCTGTTTTCTTAAAATTTGTAACATTACTCAAAATAGTGGGGAGCATTTTATTTTGAATTGATACTTTTTAGAGGAGAGGGGTGCTTTTTGAACGTCTCTTCAGGTTGCAGATATGAGAAGATTGCTCCAAAAGAGTTTATTAGTAAGACCACGAAAAATCGTATGATTACAGTCATGTTAAAATGCTATCTCTAGTTCCAATAATTGATTGATAGAGGAGAGCGAAAGCTGAATTGGTTTGGCTATGGACACAGAATGAAGGAATCTCCTACTAAGGAGGTTTAGAATCTGCGGCTGGCATCCTAAAAGAAGAAGACACAATATTAGATGGGAAAGCCAAAGATTCATGCAATCTCAAAACGTATTCTAGTTAAAACTCGAAAATCGAGACGCTGTATTGGGAATTCTTTCTCTTAAAATAAGTAACAAAAAAAAAAATAACACGAAAATAACAGAACGTAAAAAGGAACAACTAAATGTATAATTAACGGAAGCGGTAAATGAAGACTTTGAATAACAGGGTCAATTAATGTCAACTGTGCAAAGTTATTCTGTAATAATAAGTAACTGATTACAAGATAATTACTATTGGTACATACTTTAAAAAAAAAAAATAACTAAAATATTTGAATAAAACTTCGTTTACATAAGTTCTTTGTGCACATAATGTCAGACTAGGCGGGTGGATAACATATTAATTATAAACATCTTATTCAGATAGCCAGTAAATAAATAAATAAAAATTAAAAATATTTACGTTTGATCCCGCACATAGGGCAGAAGATATAGATTATAGATAGATTAGGGAAGGTCAAAAACAAAAAAAAAAGCAGTAGTGTGATTAATTCTAAAATTATTTAGATTAACCGTAGAATTCGATGCGCAAAACAAAAAATCTAGATTATAAGGCTGTATTTCATAAATATAAATTTTTAACTTAAATACACAATTTTAACTCTAAACAGCCATCTAACGTTCAGTTGATTAGCGCCGCTAGTTTATTAAATACGATAAAAATAAATAGTCTACAATAAAGAAAAAGAAAAATCGTCAATCATAACAGAAATGGTTGTAAAATTAGAGAGTGTTGTTTTAAAGACTTGTAGAGATAGAATACTTTAGTTATTGTAGAGATAGAATACCTTACAGTTATTGTCATAGCTTTAACTACAACCATATAATCATGGTACATTAAATATTTATATTAACATGAACTTCTTTGAATATATAATTAGATAATACTTCTTTATTTCTTGTAAAAATATTGTCCTTAAGAATGTTAATTTTAATGAATGGATTAAAAAAAGAAAAGCTGGTAGACATTTGTACTCCGTTAGTGTACACAAATTTACCGTTTTTGCTTTAGAAAAACTATTAAATTGGTGGTAATTTTCCATTTTGTATTTTCACAAGAACTATCCCATTTGAAGTCCTATAAGAACGCAAAAATGGTTTTTACAGAGAGGTCTGTGGGTGTTAGTTAAAAAATAATTTAAATTTTTTTTTGTAATCCCGGAATGTTTAACTTCTTCTGGTTCAACCAGAACCCAGGTAGAATACATTTGCAAAACACATACAAACTTATAATGTTTCGTTTTTTGTTTCTAGAATATTTTATTCACATTCACTCATACACAAAGTAGCCAAAAATACTGTCATATTCAGTACATACACGAATTTGTATTAAAAACTTAAATTAAATGACTGTGAAAACAAGTAACAGAAAAATAATGTACAAAAATACAGAGAAAATAGGTGGTAGATAGATCCAGGTCATATGTAAATAAATTATTTTTTTAAACCAGGAAGTCCTGTTGCAATTATTTAGAATTGAAAAATATAACAATAAGAAAACAAAATAGCTTTAAACAAATGTATATCTAATTGATAATAAAATTAGAAACGGAAACAGAGGAACTAGTGCCTTGCTTAACACAATATACAAAACAATATGAAAATATTAAATACAATATGAAAATATTAAATACAATATGAAAATATTAAATACAATATGAAAATAATAAATGAATCAGGCCTAACACCGCCATGTTTCACAGATTTCCTCAAATATTCTTACTGCATGCAGATCTTAGATTAACTCTACTACGTACTACTGATCATTACTCTACTCCGCAATTAAGCATTTCAGACTTCTAAATGTTTTTACAAACAATTATTGGTAATAATATGAAATAATAGAAACAATTGAAGAATAAAATAATGTAAAATCACTGACAATAAAAGTACAAAATAAACCCACGAAATGAGTACACAGTGCACAGACACAATGTAGAGATAGCCAAAACTATAAAAGTTAAATTAAAAGGGAAATAGACTAATACATAACCTCATGGAAAAGTAACCAAAATCCGTCACCAAACACTACAAATGATGTATCTTTAACTAACTTATATCACATTTATTAAAGAACGAAACTACATGCACATTAATCCACTATATGATACAAGACCCGCTCTTGCAACAAGTTAATGCATGGATTTAGTCTGTAGGATTAACTTAAGTTACCAAGTAATTTAACTTAGGATTAATTAATAAATGAAAAAAAATTACTTACATTGTCTATGACTAGGTTCACCCATGCTGTGAAGAATAATGCTACTAACAGTCCTACTAACAGTAGAATCAATGAAATCACTATCACAATCCCTGCAACAGAAAATAAAGAAATGCACATTATTAAGTGAAAAATAATAATCTATTAATTATTAAGTTAAAATATTTTAGAATAATTACATTATCAACAAAATTAGGGACCAACTGTACTTATAACCTCTGTTTATCAAAGACTACCTTCACTAGCTGGACTTTAAGAAGGTAATCGCAGTGTTGCCATCTTGTATTTAAACAAATTTTATGGCTTGAATATAAATTACTGAATTATGTCAATTATAATAATAATTTAAAAATAGTAAAATAAATATCACAAAAACATTCTAGTATATTGTTTTCTATTTAAGGTTTTAAACATGTTTAACCTATCCTTGTAAATAAATCTGAATAAACTACTATATTTGTTTATTTCATTTTACAGTTTGTTTTTTTTTTAAACAATGACTTCTAGATAATACATTGAATAAAGAAGAATATTATGACAAAAAAGACTTTACGATTTCAACGAATTAACCAATAAATTCAAATGTACTTACTTAAATATGTCAGGTTTTCTAAAAGTTCTTGCAATAAGAGTAGAAATAAATAATTTTGAATTTTAGGAACTACTTCATACATTGTATCGCTTAACATAATTTTCAATGATACTTATCATTAATACTGAATGAATAAGAAAACAGTAATACTAATATGACTGTAATGCACACAACAACATGACATTCAAGAAAAAAACGATTATGAAATAGAAGTGCAGCATTAAAAACAGATCACGTGTATTGCAGACAATATATGCATTGTGTGATGAATATGGAGGATGGTCATGTGAATAAATAACATCCAACACCAAACTGTGATATAAGTGTAACATTACATTGTGAATAAGCCAGCAATAAAGAGGCTACAATATACAGACTAGCAATGTTATATGAGTTGCCGCTAAAATAGTTCACAATGAGCTTTATTACTGCGTCATTATTGTTTAAATTAGTTCACAATCGAATATTTTTTTTTTTTTTTTTACACAACAAATACAAAACAAATGGATATCTTTTGACTATCTATCGTAGCAGGCATGTTCAGTGCATCCCTGACTGGGTTTTCGTGCTTTCATCTATAATCAGTTTTGGTGTAGAGTTTTCTATTCACCAAATTTGGGACAAATAATAGAAAATTACCTAATTTCCAGATTAAGAGAGACTAAAACGTGGTTATACAACCAGGTTAAGTTAGGTTACGATTGAAATCTTTTATTTATTAATTTTTGCACTTAGAAATAAATATTGACATCCGGTGAGGTTATAGATATACTCCTCATTTAAAACAACGGAGAAAGCTATGTTTATAAAAAAAATATAATATTCATTGATAGTTTAGGCTACTGTATAAGCAGCTGTTACAAGTTACGTTTTGATAAAAGTAATGGATATTATATAAGACCATGGAGAGAGGGCCCAGTAAATGCTTCTGTTTCCTGTTTTAACGATGAAACTAGGACACGACAAAGTTTCGAAACTAAATATCTACTTATACGATTGCACAAAAAAAAATGTGACTTAGCGAGAATATGTAAAACTTTAAATAAACATTATGTATTTCTAGATTTATTTTTGTAACATTACTGCTACTATCTTTAGTGGTAATGGTGTTTTCTAAATGGAGTATTTATTTTTTTCATTTCAATTTTTTTAATTTGTTTGCACAATATGCTATTTTTATGAAGGAAAAGGAAACATTGTAATAGTACTTTAGATTGGGATGGGATTAGCTGAGTGGTTAGCGAATACTGGATTCCAACGCGGAGGTCATGGGTTCGAATCCAGCTGTTGACCCTTAGATTTTCTCTTTCTAAGAGCATCTTACAGCTTTAGTGATGGACAATATTGTCTGTAACGAGTGAACACTGTACAAGGAGGCCGGCATTGCACTGAAAAAAGCACCGGGCGCTAATGACTTCAGATGTTGACGCGCCTTAAATAAAAAAAAAAATCCAAAAAAGACTTTAGAGGGAAACTCTCATCCGCCATGTTCTAGAAGCGTTCTCAATCAGATTTCTCTGGAAAAAATGTTTAAAACAAAAGTGATAGATCGATAATAATAATCGAGTATTAAAACTGTCCGGTAGGACAGTTGTATAAGGGTTGACCATCAAAAACTGCACGAAAAAGCGTAACGTTGAAAAACACCCAACTTTGACAATTTTTTTCTCTTTTTCTATAAAAGATAAAATTCCCAAATTTTCTTTAAATCTTACTCCAAACCCTCCTTTATAACTGTATTTTTTTTGCAACCACCCAGATCTAATAGGTTTCGAGAAAAAAGTTGCCGAAAATGAGTAAAAACGGCTTTTTCAAAAAATGTTCTTGTTCTTGTTCTTCTTCTTCTTCTTGTTGTTGTTCTTGTTGTTACCTTTTTTGTAAACAACGTAGCGCCAAAACGCGTGAACCGATTTTCATGAATGAGGTGTCATTCGATTCAATATTTTATGTAGATGTGCCTTTTGGGGGTCCCGACGCTGTACATGGAAAGGGAGAGGAGTTAGCCCCCTTTATGTAAGGCCCCCTCCAAAATTATTATTACTAATTACTCTGTAAATCTTGGCCCGATTTTGATAAAATTTGTTAGGATGATAGGGTTAGGGCTCCCCTACGTAACATTAAAGCGGCGATCAGCTCTTACACTTGTTAAGGGGAAGTATAGCAATCGTTTCAAATTATCGACACGTGAACCGATTTTTATGAATGAAGTGTCATTCGAATCGAAATTTTTTACAGATTTGCACTTTAAAAGTCTCGGCACCGTGCCTCATAAGGAGGGGAGTTTGCCCCACCCAAATAAGGCCCTTTTTAAAACTATTATTACCAATATTTCTATAACGCTTAGTCCGATTTTGATAAAATTCAGCTCGAATAAGTGGTTAAAGCTCCTCTACGTTGCTGATTCTCTTGCTCCTACTAAGAGGAAGTACTGCAATCGTTTAAATTATCAATAAGTGAACCGATTTAAATCAATGAATTGTTCGATTAAAAAATCTTTGCCTCTTTGCCTTTTAGGGAGAAGTGCTGCAATCCTAGTTTATTTTTCTTACTCCTCTTAAAAGGAAGTACTGAAATCGCAGTTTAATTTTGCTATTTACGTACAAATACCTTCCTATGTTATTCAAAACGCTTTCTCAAAAAAATTGTTATTGAGGATGGTTTGGGAGCCGCAACTACAATCATTTTTTAAAAAGATCTCTCCAGTGGCAGTTAACACCTTATCAGGTTATAATGATAGAATTGCTTATTCCAAATTTTAAAAAAATCTGTAAAGCAGATATGTAACTTTGTAAAATAGACAAAAAGGAAAATCTATCCAAAAGGTACAAAAATCTCCTTAACAAAAACTTACAGTTTAAAATGTTAAGTATAAGGGTTGATTAAACGCCAAAAGGTACACAAATCAGCGAGTACCCAACATTTCATTAATACCTCATTAATATTTAAGTAATTCTACTGCATTAATTTTCATTAATAAGTTATTTTTTAGATTTTATTAGATGTCACAGACCCTTATGCTGGCCACTTCATTTATATTATTTTTTTGTTATAATTATGATAAATCACATATACGTACATGCATGTTAAAGTAGAAAAAGACAAAGTTAGAGTAGGCTACTGTCTTGAATTCGTCTTACCGAAATATTCGTGAGCACAATTAACACACAGTTAATAACAAGTAGATTATTAAACAATAATTATTCATTTCTCTATTGTAATTTAATTTAGTCCCCCTAATTTTACTTATAGTAAAATACTGGAATAATTAGCTGTCCTAAATATATGCATATCTTATTTACTTTATATTACATATATACAACATTGTGGGAAGAACACCTAGATGGAGAATGTAATTGAAGAAAACTATATTATTTGCGATAAAGCCAGATAATTATTACCTATTATTATAAACGTTTGACTACTTCATACAATAACAATTACTTTAATCGAAGAATGAACTTAAACCGACGATTTTTATTTAAGAAATAAAAATAAATAAATAAAATAAACAAAATCATTGATGTAAGTTGGTGTAAGCATTTTTTTAAACAAGGTTTTGAATTTTTTAGCCTCATATTTTTATTTTATTTTTTATAACGTTTTTCTTTTTAACCTGTAATTAATAGTTTGATTATTATAAATAACTAGATATTACAGTCAATCTACAGTGCTACTTGAACATATATTTTGTAGACGAAAATGGCCAGCATAAGGGTCTGTGACATCTAATAAAATCTAAAAAATAACTTATTAATGAAAATTAATGCAGTAGAATTACTTAAATATTAATGAGGTATTAATGAAATGTTGGGTACTCGCTGATTTGTGTACCTTTTGGCGTTTAATCAACCCTTATACTTAACATTTTAAACTGTAAGTTTTTGTTAAGGTAATGTATATACAAATTAAAGGAAATTCTTACAAGAAAACCTCAAAAACTATTTAATTTAATAAGAAAACTGGTGAGCTTACGAATTTCCAAAAAACTGGAGGGAGGGAACTCTGATTAGGATTTGTTTTCCGGCTAAACCCAATATTAATTAATTTAGAACAACTAATTAATTTACGATTTGTAAAGAAAACAATGCATTAATTTTCATAATTTGTTTTCCTTTATCTATGCAGATTGATTTGTGAAAAACTATTAATAACAGAATAATCACATCACTAATCACTTTACAAAATCATTAATAATAATTAGCTAGCTAATAGTTCGAAAAATCAAAAAAGGAAACTGACGCAGAAACAATAATAGAGACGTCATCATTAATGATTTGCAGTTAAAGAAAATGTATTTTTGGTAAATATACTGATGGACAAAATTAGCGCACCACTCAGTTTTTGTTTAGTTAAAATTAAATAAATTAACTTCCGCTTTTGTTTTGGACGTACATCACTTGTCTAAAGCGATTTAGGGAGACAAGAGGTCATTCAAGAAGAGATGTACAGCAGAGAGAGAGAGAGAGACGATAGGTACATCCGGCACCTGGCTTTGCGAAACAGGAGTATAACGGGAAATGAGATAAAAAGTCTCATAAGGCAAGTCCGAAATGTTTCCATCTCCGGCAGGACTGTTAGAAGAAGACTTAATGAAAGTAACCTTAGAGCCCGACATCCTGCTCGTGGCCCTCTCATTACCACAGTTCACAAAATGACCAGGCTTCAGTTTGCACGTGAACATGTGAATTGGACTTTAGACAACTGGAAGAGAGTTCTCTTTACAGATGAGGTGAGACTAGGCCTAAATTCTTCTGATGGCCGTAGTTACAAATGGCTTATTTTTTCAGCCAACAATATTTTGAAAGTCCAAAATTTGCACAAACTGGAAATAATAAAAAAAATAAGGGTGGTGCGTTAATTTTGTCCATCAGTGTATGTTAAGATTCGATTAAAAAAAATAAAAAATAATTATACCCGGAGTAATATCAGGAAGAAATGTCCACGTGTCCTTAATCAATAAACCTAAATTATTTTTAACCAATTAATGTTAAGGAAAAATGCGGGAAATTAAATAAAAACGGTCCAATAGTTACCATTTAGTGAAAGTCTAGAAATGATTAGATGGGGCAAACAAAAAATAAAATGAACAGTGGGAAATGTATAGAACCTCCCTTCTCGAATAGAACGTGAACAAGAGCTTTAGAAAGCGAACCCTTTCGCGAACGCCTACAAACTCTTCTTTCATTGTCACCATTATTTTAGAACTTCTGTCACACATCTGACATCTTTTTTAACTTTCTAACCACTCTCTGAAAGTGGATGTGCCCGTAAATGTTATATATTCTGAGTTTATAGTACGAAAAACTTTATTTTTTATTTTTTAAAAGCTCGGTGCTGATCCAAATTAATTCCTCCCTCGGGTATTTATATTATAAGCCAAATGAGTTCGTCGATACTAAACTGATGCAAAAGTCATAACCTCTGTAGGTTTCTTAAAAGCCAGCGGATATCGGTAAAAGTGTGGTTCATGTTGTAAGACAGGGATAATCAATCGCGAAGGTTCTCAAAGCACTTCCTACTCGACGAGTTGTGTGCGTGTGAGATAGATAAAGACAAAGTTGAAAAAAAAAGCTGAGATATTTCAGAAAAACACTGAGACACTACACTATTTTCAAAAAAAAATCCCTTTTTAGAGTCAGAGAACCTCAATTGACTCATGTAGCTCATTTTGGCCAGATTGCAATACTTTCCTTACCAGGAAATTACAGACTCAAAATTACAGGAGGACTAGAGGATTGTAAAAATGATCACCAATTAGACTGAAGAAGAATTATTTACACCATCAAATCACAAGCCACTAAAGTGATGTACAGCAACCCAAGGTATCCAAATTGGCATTTACTACAAGAGCCGTTATTCACAATACGTTCTCCGTCGGTCGTTGGGGGTACATGTACTGGATTGATGTGTACGCTAAATGGGGGCACAAAAATTGAACTTTCAGGAAACGAAATATCCTAGTAATTGGAACAAAAAATGAAAAGTGTTTCGGTGTAGAAAGAGAATGAAGCCCAAAAATAAGAAGATCCTCAAACAGTCTTGTTGATCCTTGATGGCTAACCAAAAGATGTTGATTGTCCAAGTGAATGTAATGGACAAAATTACAATGATTGTAAAAACAATCAGGACTTCCTACTGTTTGTTAGTGAGAAGATGTTAGAGAGTACTCCTGCAGAAGAAGAGGCAAGCCAAGGAAGGATCGCATCTCCTTAACTAAGGGATAGTCCTAGTTTTGGTTCAAGTTTAAAGCAGCCCAAACAGTTTGGTCGTTCTAAAAGTACTTTCTAATTTTTAAACGACATCGCTTTCAAAAGATTAAAGTGTTATTAACAAAAATTTAATAATATAGGTTACAAATACTTTATCCTAGGGTTACATAAAATATTACTACATTTAATAAAAAAAAAACAAAAAAAACGTCAAATTACTAATCAGGAACAACAAAACGAAAAAGTTTACTTCCATTAAAACCTAAAAACACGAGAACCTTTCAATATCAAATTATAATTAAAAATAAGGCAAGTAAAAACCACTATATAGCTTTTTCAAGCGTAGATTTAAAAGGCAATGAATACTTTGATTTTTTTTATTAAACAACAAATTAGCTAATCTAGTTATCAGTGAAGATTAAAACCTTTTTAAATGTTTCATTTTATCCATTACTAGCAATAATGATACAGAAATAACGAGATCTGGGGTTAAGGGTGATTAACCCTCCTACGGGGCAAATATTCGAGAGTTTTTTTCCCAAAAGTTCAACGGAATTTTCCAGTCTGGGAAATTCACTGAACAGAATTAAAAGATTGTGATCCGAAGCATGCAAATTATATGTGTCAAGTGCCTCGACGAACTCTTTGTAGTTTTGTTTGACACTAATTAGTTAAGAGATCGCAATACTTTTGCATTGTTGGTCGTCCAATAATGTTAATCTGGGTAGCTCCTATACTACGAACATTCTAAGAGAATTAGGTATGGAATAGAGCCAATAATGGCGTGGTGAAGTAAAGTGGGGATCACAATAGGCTGGAAAAAAAAAAACTAACTGAATGATAAAATTACATAACTTTTCAGACACAATATGTGAATATAATTTTTATAAATTGTAGATTAGAAGAGTGTACACAATGTTTAAAGATAGAAATGATTGATATGTGGTAAGAATGGCTATGTAACGTACAAAGTATTGCCAACATAACCTTTTACAATGGAGTAAACACACTAACCATTTTACTTAATATCAACTAACCGCTTTCTCTTACTAATAATCAGTCTTATTAACAAATTTTCTTCTAACACTGGCACAACCAGGGGAGGAGCGAATTTACTTTAGATAACACAGGAAATACTGCATACCGGAGGAAGTAAGACGGGCTTACAAGGTTCTTTCCTTTGATGGTGTCAATAATATTTAAGTGAAAGCGAAGGCACTTTTGATCAATAGAAAAAAAAAAGTTTCATTTCACAATTCTAAATGAATAATTGCAAATGTTTAACTTACATTATTTGCGCAAATAACGGTGTCGACTGTTCTTTGTTTATATTTATAAATAATAAAATACAAGAGGAAATCCTGTTTTATCTCAAGTTTAGAAGTAGTTTCCAATGCGACAGTAGTGTCCTAGTGTTGGGCGATATTGTAAGCCCTTGGAAGGAGAAAATGAATCACTAGAATCTGGCGAAGGGACTGTAAGCGAATATAGGCGATTGATTATTATTATTATTATTATTATTATTATTATTATTATTATAACCTTTATTTGAATAAATACATAAATACAGAAAATATAAGAAAAATACATTCAGATAAATGAATTACAAAGATATTTATAAGAATGTTATTAATACACTAATGAGAATGAAAAGAAAGAGAAAAAAAAGAGAAAGTATCTATAAAATGATAAAATAAAAGATAAAGACTAAAAATAAAGAGCAAGTTATTCCTAAAGATTCTTCTGTGACGTACAAAATGAACTAAATATATATATTAAAGAAAATTAATAACTGATGTGCTTTAATCTATAGTTCCAGGCTAGTTTAGCAAAGGTTAAGATGGTACTACAGTCTGGAGAAGATTAACTACGAGTATGTGATAACCTGTAACACTAGATTTCCCTAAACACTGAGTTCGAAACTCCCTTTAATATCGGACAATCAATCAAGCAAAGAGGAGACCAGCTTCTGAAGGTACAATTTTTCAATCCAAGGGTAATAATTCCCTTATGAGTTTGAAAATTGATTGTAGTACAAATAAAAGAGCTTACGTTTGTTTACGAAAAGTGCTAATAAAAATTAAGTATCTCTGAATTCATGATACGGATATCAACCACAATATGCTCAGATTTCATCTTTCAGGAACACATATGCGAATTTCGAGAACAAAATTTCAAAACGAGTTAGGACAAATATATTTTTTTTTAATTCGCGATTAACGCAGAATTCGAAGTTTACGCTTCATTTCATGCAAAAAATATTTCCCAAAATTTCCGGTATTCCTAGTAATTCAAAGTCACAAAATCCATTTTACGTCTTTTCGCCATTGGGTAACAACTACAACAAGGAAGAGATAACAACATCAATTGTTTTACAAACTTCCTCCAAAAAAACGAACAATAACACCAAAAATACTCAATTACAGTTAAGAAAACTTATTTTTACCCCAATTATTATTTAATTAAGAGTGCACATAATTAAATATTCTAAAAAAAGGTTTCATAATTGAAAATTCAAGGATTCCTTTAAAGAATATGGGATAGTCATAGATTATTGTTTCTTTTTTGGAAAATATTTCACAGGATTAAATATAAAATAGTTAAAATATTCACAGAGAGCAGAAGTAATTGAAAATAATTAAGGAAATAATACCAGATCTTTTTTTAAAGAGCTTTGTGAATATTTTGTTAAATTTGTTGAGGACGAACATTCTTTATACATCCTTTGTAAGGAAAACTAACTAGTATTCATGAGCTAAAGCAGGATTCAGGATAACAGGAAAACCATTAAGAAAATTTTGTATAATTTGATTGGCTTATAAACTTAGAATTAGCCCGTCAAACATTTGCAGAGGTTTGGACACTAATCAAAAAAATGGTTTATATGTACAATAATAATTTTTTTAATTACTTCCTCAATACATCATAATTTGAAAATAATTTTTATTTTTTACAAGCTGTAATCTATTTTATAATCGTTCTACAATCGACAGACATAAGCGATACACAATTTGGCACACTAATTTCCACTAATTAACGCCAACTTTCACCTTTCAGGAGTGACTGGATATCTGTTATTACAAAAACAACAAATCAATGCCACACAAATCTGAATGTAAGCTTAGTTTTGGTTAAAAAGGAAGTGATGTCATTTTTTTTTATATATATAAACAAAAAAACAGTCAAAATTAGTTGTTTTATTATCGGAAACAACCAGTTAACTGAACTGAGAGACAAAGGAAGCTAAAATTGTAAGTTCCGGTTGGTAATCAAAGCAAACTAATCGATACAAAGAATTATTTCAAAATCAATAATTAATTTTGGTAGGACATTTCACTTACTCTTACTATTTTTGTTACAAGCCTTTTTTTTGCTCAATTTCAAATTTGGAAATTGCTGGATTGAACTATAGAAATTAAGCTTCAACCTACAGAATTAATATTATTGATTTAGAATTTAAATATTTAAAACAAAATATGAAAATACTTGCAAAATTGAGGAACAAAATGTATTAACAAATCAAATTTTACAACAGACACCCAAACATTTAGATTTAGGCGATTTAAAAAAAATCTGTATAGTATACATTATTTAAATAAAAAATATAGAAAACCTTTCTAATATATACTTAATGTGCCTCGTTAGTCCTTGGAAAGTTTGAGATTAGAATGGAATCCATTCAGTTCTGTTATTTTATTATTTAGGAATGGAAATTAATTATTATCTATAGATTAGTAGTTGACTTAATGTTTTTTTAATTTTATTATTTAATTACTATAATCCGTAAGTGGAGCAATATTTTAGAAGGAGAAAAGAAATCAATCTGTAGAGCTACTGGAAGGAGAACAAGGTTAAAGTACACAAGGAGATCCTCTGATATCCCTGAGCTTTCTCCTGCAGGGACGACTGGTCCTTAATAGAAAGTAGGAGTCACTGTAATAACACTAGGAAAGTATGCTGGTCAAACCTACAATTGGCTTTCAACGATTCTAATTCACCATTTTCTTACAATGGGGACTTATTATGTGTACAGCTGCCCTTAAACTTTGCCCTAGATACAAAGGATGACCTAGGAGGAGGGAACTCTTAGATCAGTTGCTTTTTCACCTTCTTTTGGATGATGTATGATAATATACATGAAACTGCGTTCAAAATAGTGTTAAAAGAAGTTTGCATTCTGCAATTATTAATTTTTGGCGTAATATAATGTGTACACCGCATTCACCAATATTTAACGATAACTTCTAGCGATAAATTCACAAAGTTCCGACAATTTAACAAACAATTCCACTTCCTCTTTAAGCGATAGATGTTTAAATGGCGGATTCCCCTTTACGTCTAATTTTGTAAATAAAGCCTCACTCGGAGCAGTGAGCAAACAATTAAAAGATGATTTATCTTATTCATTAAAAAACTATGCGACTAAATACGATAACTATGAACTATGAACACTATAACTATGAACACCAGAAACAATATTTTAGCTCAAATGCTAACAGTTAAGAGTGTGATCAGTTTAATAACAATAACAGCAACCTCTTAACTGGTAATAATTGTGATAGTAACGGAATAGGAAACAAAAGATACTTAATTTTTCCACCATGATTGCATTGAAACCACCAAAACGTGTAAAAAATTGGCAATTTTTGAGAACAATATCCTAGAAGTGCAACCTGGTCTGGCTAAATACGAAGTAATAGGTAGAAATATAAGATTTGGCAAATGGTACTGCATTGAAAACAATATCTATCTGCAATGGATAAGATTTGTTTACAAAAACAGAATAAAGATTTATAACAGAAACCCCTTAGGTCTGCTACTTGGTTAAGCATAGGCAGTTGAAAAAAAGTATTGAGAGATAATAAGATTGCCATTACAGAAAGTCTTAAGTTTTCGAGAACTATCAAGAGAGGCAAAGCTGACCGTCTATAAAAGCATATTGAGGCCAGTGGTTACCTATGCCAGTGAAACGTGGGTGTTAACCAAGGAGGATGAAAAATTGCTTAATGCCTGGGAGAGGAAGATTCTGAAGAAAATTTTTGGCACCGTGAAAGAAGGGGAAAGGTACAGAATTAGGAAAAACCGAGAAATAAGAGAGCTGTACCAGGAGCAGGATTTGGTAGGTTTGATTAAGAGGGGAAGATTGAGATGGCTAGGCCATTTAGTAAGAATGGAAGATTCCCGATTTCCCAGGAAGATAATGAATGGACATCCAGGGGGGCGAGAAAAAGAGGAAGGCCGAGGATTAGGTGGCTGGATGATGTAGAGGAAGATGTTAGGAGTCTGGGAGTGAGGACTTGGAGGAGAATTACCTTGGTGAGAGAGGAGTGGGGAATGGTGTTAAAGGAGGCCAAGGTCCTTCGAGGACCGTAGAGCCAGAGGAAGAAGTAGAAGAAGATTGCCATACTAAATCCTAAATCCATTTAAAGGACATTTGGAATGACCTTTCTCTTGGAGGATGAAGTTCTGCACAATGTTTGAAGTGATTTTATGGTCTCTCAAGAATAGAGAGAGGCAGTCCATAGAAAAGCCGAAAAAACGCCTTTTGTTCATAGTTAGAGACTTCCTGCCATCCTGTACGTTGCATGGCTCCGAGTGAGATCATGTATTCCTCTTAAGAGACCATTTTTGTATTGAAATTGCCTCCATTTTAGACAACCCAGCGTCCAATGCAGCGGACAGATACAGTAAACTGCTCTCTAAATCAGCACAACTTAGACCAATGCGATAGAAAGTAACACAGAATATATTAAATCTGCCATGGAAATCACTTAGTTACGGATTATTGCTCTGAATTCTTGGAGGAAAACGAAATTGCTGAAGTAAAAGCTATGTACGCTTCAACATTTGGCGTAGATCCGCGATATTGATTTTAACAAAAAATTGTATGTTCTACATACGCGTGTATATGATAGATAAGTCAATTTCCATAAATTAAATACATGATTGCAAAAAGTAATTACCTTTACATGGAAATCAATATTATTGCATCCGGACAATAAATGACTTATACGGGATACAAACAATTATCTTAAAAAACAAAACTTTGGGAAAAATTTATGTCCTTGAAATATACGAAACAATGCTAAGTGTGTTATAAGGAGGTAAATAGGTAAAAATTATTATGGAAATAATGCAGTTACCAATGTTAAGTAAAACATAGGTAGAAAAAAAGTTGCATTGAATTACAACTCGGTTATCTAGTAATCCTACCCATCACAATGATTTGGACCACAAAAGTTTTGTGCCCTGTTCTTAAAACCGGTTATTCGAACTTCATTCTTGCTCATAGATATGACCGCAAATCTAGTGTTCAAGATATAATTCTATTCAAATTTCTTTACGTATTGTACGCAAGTTTCGTAAAGTGCATCAGGGAATTTTGTTAGTTTTCATTTGATTGGACGAGCATTAAAAACTATGCAAAGCTTCTGCATCCAATATCAGTTATATGCATAATCAATTCTTATCCAACTGTCGTGTGTCTTTCTTAAATTTTTTTCTTTAATCGTCCCTAAAACGTACTTACTGCCAGAACATTGACGTACATTATCCATTACTCTTATTAAAAAACCAGTATATGATCAAATTGAAACGTTTTTTAAATAACTGATTTTGCAATGATTGGTACTAAGGAAAAACCAGTTATTTGTGATATCATTAAGATTAAGAAAAGTTTATCTATTTTTAAAGTATATTTTATAGTATATATTTTAAAATATATCTATTAAGTAAAGTATGTCTATATATTATTTCTATTTTATTTCTATTCTATGACTATATATGTATATTCTATAAATTATTATATGTTGAGTTATAATTAAATGTTATTTTAAATTATATTTCTTTGTAACTGGGTGATTGCCCATATGGTAAATAAAGTATATAAACAATTTGTACTTTAGCTTACTGTACCAGTAAAAAAGCATTGAGATTATTTCAAATTTTAAGTTCTCACAGAGGAAAATCGGTTTTGATGAAGTCCGAAAAAATGATTATTAGAAAAAAATTGGCCTTGTGTTTGAACGATCTTAACTCAAAAATGAAAATGAAACAGGAAATCAAAACTTTAAAATTTAGTATGATTATTACGCGGGGCCTGATAGAAAGTTGGCGCCAAAAATTTCTTAAAAGGAAGTACTACCATTTTACTTATTGAATTTTTAGATTTTCTTGAAATTTTTCCAAAAAAAAATGGCAGCTAAAATTTTCTCTACACTTGTTATAAGTACTTTATACGCAGATCTATAGTTTTTATAGGAAACAGTTTGCTATGAAAAATTGGATTTTAAAGCAACAATGCTAGAGAGGTACTGTTACGCTTCCTTCTTTACATCATTCCAGCAAAATGTACTGGTTTTGTGGACAGTAAAATGTCTGTAGAAATTAAATATGTTCTTTACAAGTGAAAAAACTAAATTGTAAGCAAAATCGTTTGATTGGTCCAGTGTGGCTTTATTTAATTCCCTACCGACACGAAAACTCGAACAGTGGTCTAGACCAGGGGTCGGCAACCTATTTCAAGTAGAGAGCCATATTTCCTTAAATAATTTTAATAAATCTTACCAACAGCCGCAAGGATGATAGTGTCAAAAATTCTGTAGATCATTTGTATTCGCAAATTGTTATTTATTGGTATTCAATAACATATAAATGTTTTATGTATTTATTTTCACATATTGCAAAGTAAATAAACAAATAAATAATAAGTTCACGAATGAAAAGGCGGCAGTCTTACAATATAAATCAAGTACTTTATTTTGATATTGTATAATTCTTTTCAATTTCGAACCTATCACATTTAAAATTTACTTTAATAAATGGAAGTTTCATTCGTTTCAATAAAATTAAACTATATATACGATATTTTGGGCAGGTTGAAGAGCCACACAATTTCAATAAAAGAGCAGCATGCGGTTCGCGAGCCGAGGGTTGCCGACCCCTGGTCTAGACTAAACTGGTGGGTTTAGTCGGTGGAAAATTGGTTATTACTGCCCCGATAACGATCAAATTTTGTCGGCCAACTTCAAAGAATGACCTAAAAGGTGCTTGCTTCTCTTGCAACACTTAGAAGCTAAAACATGGACGACGATATGACAAACAGTAGGTGCCGAATAACACAAGCAGTGTTATCAATATAAACAAAGCCTCAAGAATAGATAATACCTATCAAAGAAATAGGCCAACAGTATCAAAAAAAGAAAAAAAATTAAGATTTGAATGCTATACTTGCCAAATCGATTAATTAACTTCATAAAACAAAAAGTTGAGAAAAATGAGAAACTATTATATATTGTTTATTAAAATTCCTGTTAAACAATAGATTCAAATAAACGATGTAGACTGCATTGCTGCAGATGTATCTTTTATCTAACGACTATATTAAAAGTATAAGATGCAATGTGTGGGAACAACAATAACCAGTTTACCGTTTTGTCTTACATCGTTGCATTAAAAAACAAAGTATATTTGTAAGTAGTCAATTGCGTTGTATAAAGTGATTTAACTAGATTTTTATTACAATTTACATTAAAGTATGGAGTTGTTAATCAGATTGGCTTCTGAAATAAATTATTCATTATTCAATGGCTACAAAAATTTCGTGTTAATACTTGTTATCAGCGAAACTTGTTTTGATTATTATACAGTCAGGGAGCCAATAAAGTGTTTAGACATTAAAATTTAATAAAATTCAGAAAGTGGAGCTAATCGATTTGGCAAGTGAAGCATTCATTTACCAATTAAATGAGAAATATAATGGAAGTTTATACCTTTATTTAAATTTCTTCTTTTTAATTAAGCAAACATAAAATAAACATTAGAATTTTTTTCATAAATGTGAGCTACAAGATCCACGGTACCAACATGTATATGTAGAAAAAATTAAAATGCGGGAGTTTTAAAGAATACTAAGGTACACCTACTTCCTGCGAGTTGATAGGTTGCCCTAGTGAACAGTGTAACGGGAATGTTACGTTTCACTAGAGAGGTTACACTTGTTTTACCTCCTCTAGGTTAGCAGTTCATCAAAGCAACTCGCAGCTGGAGAGAAACAGCAAAAATAGATTTACAATTAAAAGTCGGAAGGAATCTCTTCTTCATTTTTAAATTCATTTAATGCAAAAAATTATTTTCTTTTTTAGTTTGTAACAGAAAATATTTTTTCACAATTTTATCGCAACAGCGATATCAAGACATATTGTGGATCATATATATTATTTAATAGTTCATTTTTTAATGGATATACATGTTACAAGATGGCAGTGAGTTCGATAACACTAATTTCCTCTAATTTGATTGTAGGTTAGATAATTTGTATTCGGAAAAATATGATTTCAGTGAAATTCCCTTTAACTGATACTTCACTTTCTTTCATCTACCGCAGCTAAAAATGAATTTATACAGACCGGAAATACAAGTTTTTTGACGTCTTCTGCGTACCAAAAAGTGATTTCTACAAGTTGAGCTGTATCTGTCTTGTGTGTTCAGCATTAATAAAATGGTAGAAAGTTCATATTACATATTTTGTTTAGATGGCCCGATGAGTAACAGACAATACAAACTCTTGGAAATCAGCCAACCACGGAGTGCCACTTTAATCAATCGATTTCCCATTTCTTTGGGAGGGTTTTCCCGAAAGCAGCTCAAAACGTTCTTTAAAACTGATACACTATACTTGACATGAGACATGATCTATTACTTTTAATTGAAAATGCTCTCTCAGTAAGATTAAATATCGGGAAATTTTTTTGGAAATGGCGGGTGGCAGGCTTTTTTAAAAGTAATTAACGGTCTTAATTCCTGTATAATATTAATTAGAACTAATTGTGCAACCTAAATTCCAAACTTGAAAAAGAGAAAGAAGTGGTATCTAACTGAACATTTTTACGGTTTTTTTGCATTTGGAAAATAGATGGTTCAAATTGTACTTCTATATTGTCGACAAATTTCACACATGAAAGGCTTTCGCTCGTATTAGAATAATTTTCTTTCAGGACAATTTAACTTCTGAAAGATCCTCATAATGGGATGAAGTTCACTTTTCAGGCAAAGTACATATGTTACTATAAGTATGTAATGTATTTATTAGTATAAAAAAGTGCGGCCATTTAATGTAGAGGTAATATCTATCACCTTATCGGAAGTGATAATTTAGGCTTATCACTTTGAAAATTGATTTAATTGGATTTCTGTGGTAGCTGTGACATCGTGCTTTCTTCAACAGAATCATTTCATTGCCGAGAACATACACAACATTGAAATCAACTTTTTTCAGAACAAAATTTTCAGCAATTAAAAGTATTCGGAGCACAATTTATTTTCAAGGATTAGTTTGAGCAAATTCTATATCAATATATTTTTAATATCACAGAGTGAATTTTCTAAACTTTAGATTAACGCTGCAAACTTCTCGCCAGACTACTTGACAAACGATCTAAACTCAACCTATCCAACAAAATACTCTTGTACCTTCTGCTACAGTGACCTATTTGGTCATACGGCATCGAAGTATGGGGATCGACTAAGCGTTCCAACTCACTACGCCTCCAGGCATTACAGTCCAAAAATACTTCGAAAACTTCTTAACGCTCCGTTCTACGTATCTAACCTCACCATCCATAATGACCTCAAAATCCTTTTCATTAAAGATGTTGCTAAAACTCGTTTTTTCTCAAATTTCATTCTTCTACAGCAGCTCATCCTAACCCTCTAATCGAAAAAACTATCTTCCTCTGCAGTACCAGGCGATCCTCCAAGAAGATTGAAGAGAAGATGGTCTCGTGATCTACTGTCATAAGGGCATTCTAATGTCCAAGATAATGGAGTGACACTGCTGGGTGCCTTCTCCAATCGTATATTTTCAACGTAATTTTTTTAATCATATACCACATTTACTTATTGCAATAAAAACAACAAAAAAAGATTAACAGGAGTATCGGCTTTTTAGAACAAAAACGAATTAAAACTTATCTGTGTTAGGAACTGAAAAGCTGGCCACTAAGAAATGACAGTCGCAGAAAGAAAGAAAGTAAAAAAGAGTTCTGGAGATGACAGATCAAAGAGAAGAGAGAGAACAGGATGGTACGTGATCCAGATCCAGATGGATTGGACACCAACCAAAACATTGTTACACTTATGTGGGTGGGTGGGACTATCAGCCAACAATATAGAGAGCAAGGAACACCCATGAACTTCGTAGATAAAAAGAGCATAAGAAAATGGATAAGCAGCAGACCTACGCTTTCCAAAAATTATGAAAAAAGAAAACTCGCAAAAAAGGAAAAAACAAGCGACGGGGATAATTCTAGTCACTAAGACTAAGATTTTCATGCTGTCTAAAAATAGGAATTAAACACACTTGGAGAAAGCCAGCTTAAAACATCCCAGATGATGATTATATTTATAAAACTCAAGATAAAAAAAAATAAAAGATTAACATAAAAAAAGACCGCACAATAAGGAAGTCATCAAAAAAGACGAGCGAGAGTTTATTGCAGTAAATTATTATTACTATTATTCCTTTTTTATTACTATATAGAATAAACTATAATTAATAGTTTTTATTAAGGATTTCTTTCTTCCAGTGATAATTTCACCTTTAAAAGTTATGGGGTCTCTTAGCGAAAATTAAAATAGGATATCTGAATCCAGCAACCCTCTTCCTTCCGTCGACTGGAGTCGATGGTCAAAAGGGTTGAAAAGGGAAGATTTGCTCTTACTATCCGCCATATTACTTCCTGCAGGAAGTTGTAAAGGATGTAGCAAGGGAGGAGCTGGTTTTATGTGACGAGACGAAGGTCGATGACCAAGTTATCGATGCGCCAGGAAAAAAAATAATCTGGAGCAAGAAAATCCCTTTTTTTTGTTATTTTACTCCTCTAAATGATTAAGATGGCATGAAATTTGCCAAAATAGGTTTTCCCGGATGTATGGGTTGATGGGTTTAAAAATAAGGCAAAGGTACCTTTTAAAATATCTTCCCATAACTGTTGAAAATTCACAAATTATTATGGATACAAATATACTATGGATGCCTATAAATTTATTATTTATTGTTTAAATTTTAGGCAATCTCGGTTACAATTATATTTTTATTTTATTTCCGTGTCTTTTTTGTATTACTTTTTACCTTTTTTTTATAGTTATGATATGATTTCTATTATTATTAATTAATAAATATATAAATATTAATACTTTTGGAATGAAATGTAAGTAAAATGTAAGTCACGTTACCACTCTCCATCTATACTGTACAAAACTGTATTCTTATGGATGTACAATAAATAAATACAAAAAATAAAATATAAGTTTTATGGCGTGGTCCCCTTACTCGCGTCTCGTTCCTCAAGAATGTCTGTCTCCCATCCTATCTAGCATATCATCGAATTAAAATGCATCTGCTGACGATACAGCCATTCTTTCCTCCCATTCATTTCCTCTCGTACTTCTACATCTTAACCTCCTGGAGAACTGTTTCCAGGAAAAAAAAAATTAATAAAAAATCCAGTTAAATCCATAACATCTCCCACTATCTACTTTAACAACACGACACTTTCTACGGCTGATCTAGGAGAGATATCTTGGAATGTGGAAAAGAGCATCCTACAGGATCCCTTTCAAACGTCCAGGAACTGATGAACAACTAAAAAACCTATACTGACTTACAAACTAGAACAGTGGGATTCTTCTGAGAGTTATAATAATATCTTGCACATCTAAAGCACCTTCACAAATACTGTAAAAACACTTCTTTCTATGTGGGCAATCTAATACGACCTAAAAATTCTATCCTCATGCCAGATTCCAATTGTCCTATCGCAAATAGACTAAAAAGGCTTTGGCCCAGAGATCTGCTAAGCGTCAGTAATTAAATGCTATAAAAAGAACCTAAAACAAATTATTTGGAGCGCTATCAGTGGACAGTTTCTTACATATCACTAACAATTACATCCTGCCATTATGGTAGCTGCATTATGCAACCAATAAATTAAATTTACTCGGGATAAGTGAAAGGGAAAAAATAAAAAACAAAAAAGGTTAACTAAATATTTAAAAAAATTAACTGGCAGCTCAGTCATTATTAAGTAAATATAGAATAGAAATTATTTCATTAAAAGAAACTGAAGCAGGGTCAAACTGAAATATGCAAATATTTTCTTGCTACAACTATACCACTAACCCATTCTTCAGCTAGTATTATTCAACCTTGAACGGAGAGAGTGGAATACTATCTCCACAACAGGCTGGGAAATAGAATTAGCGGTTATTTATATGAAATGCGTGAATTTCCAATTCTAACGGAAGAATGTTCATTTAAATTGTCCAGAATATTACCCATAGATCTAATTGCTAGCAAAGCTTAACTATATTGGTTGGATTTAAGGCATCAGTTTAAGGATGAAATAAATAAATGCTGCTTTTGGCCTATTTGCTTACAGGGACGAGGGAAATCTACATCAATTATTTTATTTCAAAATAGAGATAAAAAAAAAAATAAGGCGAAGACCTTAAGTATAAAGTAATATTAAAAAAAAAAAACTAGAATAATTAACTTAATCTAAACTCGCCAAATATTCGAGTCATAATTAGTAAAATGCTTTATAATAAGAAGCAAAAAATGGTACCGAAAATATACTAAGAATAATGCAAAATAATCAAATGTCAAAAACTTTCATTAATACAGAAAACCAAAAAAAAAACAGAAGTGGGAAGTGGCCACTATGACGCAATGGGATTTCCGGACATCTCTCTTTGGTTCTGGAAATTTAAATTACTTCTTGTATTACGTTCATCATTTACATTGAACTAAGGAAGGAACTTCCCATTTTTTTTTGCCAGCCAATCCAAAACTCCAGGGACGTACGTCATCTTCTTAGGTGCTGGAATGTCAATAAGAGGTTAATTTAAAGAAGAAAGTAATTGTTCCTTGAAAGGGAATTGGTCCCAAGGCCTACATTGTCTATACGCACGGATATCCAGGATGATGTATAGGCGATGAGGCAGTAGGCTTCCTGCTTTAGCTCCGGAGAGAAACCATTACACAAGATGCTGTGTTGCAATAAAAAAAAGAAAGAAGCCTACAAGTGCACCAACGTGACCAATCGGGTACAACAGATTGCAGAAATGGTGGATAGAAACGCCAGGACAGAGTTGAGCCAAAAAAAGTTCTTCATTAGACACCTCGGTTCACTAAAAAAGAATCGAGAATGGTAAACATCCTGCTGAATGAGTGGGCCTAGCCGCGGAAAGGATACTCCAAAAGGATCCCGAAAAGGATGCAGGTTTTCCCATGAATTACAGGAAACGAGACAGTATGTTTTAGGACTTTTTTTTGTTGCCTTTTTTTTGGCATTGGCTTTCGCCATACAGCCAGCATCGTCTAGGTGCTTATCACTAGAATATCACTCACTCTCCATTCTTACTTATAAATACATTCGCTTCACACATTCATCCCTCTACTATATCCAACTATTTACATACAACTAATGGATGGATCAGTACTCTATATTCCTGCCATCCTTATAGCTTAACCGATATTAAAATCACGTAATCCTTCTCTAATCATTTCCTTGCATTCATTCTATAACTTTTAAATACATTCACATTTCATTGCTAGCTCTGCTACACATTTAAGCACATAGATGTTGGTGGAGAATATTATGCCTTCGTAGCGAAATGGTGCATCTAAATACCTGTATATGTCGTCAAACATTCGTTTCCTTTCTACCACATAACGTGGACATACGTATTATTATTATATGTTTGAAATCCTCCTCCTCATTGCAATCAAACGCAAAGGACGTTTTAGGACTTGAAACGTCTATAATTTCGCTTTTATCCGAATAACGTCTACTGAAAAAAACCGGACGCTTAACCCTTATCCAGGAGCCTCCTGAACAGAAATGTAATCAAACTCACTGGGATGGAAAAGATTTTATATATTTTGGACGCAGAATTATCATAGAGACCTCCTCCATCGTGCGAAGTAAAATTATCGATATTTTTGTTTTACGTATACAACAACGTCACACTCTTTTCAAGTGACTTTGTACCCTTGCTATTACGTCGCTATTTTCTACCGTAATTTCCAATTAATAAAAGATAATTTATCAGAATAAAATATCTACATAATTCAAAATATTATCAGGTTTACAGAACCTGTTAACGACTGGCAACATAAAAATAAATTGTCTTTTCAAGGTAGAAAACAAGTTATATAAGAAAAATTTCAATTCTTTTTTTGCCAACTCTAATGATAAAATACAAAAATATTAATAAATAAATAAATAATAATAAAAAAAGGAGTATAATAATTATATTTTTATATATTTGTAAACAATTAGACCTTGAAATATACATAAGAAAGAAAATAAATAGAAGAAAATTCACATTAAGAAAGAGTAAAAGTTAAAAAAATAAATTTAAAAAGGAAATAGTTTGAAGTTTTGTAACCAGTGTTTGAGGTTACAGCAAACAACCATCTCCCACGGCTGTGACGTAACGACAATGCGCTTTTTATTTTGTACTGTCTTTAATTTGTTACGTGTGCGCATTAAGTTTTGTTTGAGAAACTTGGTGTGGTGGTGTTTACTTTATTGACGATCAATATCATCAAAGAACAATATGAACATCAAGAAAAGTGAAGCCACAAGGAGAAGGGAGGAACTGAACCTTTCATAAGTTACAAACAAAAAGAAAATAATTTGAAATGAGAAAAGTGAAAACGTAGAATTTTGAAATTTAATCCCGGGGGGAATTAATAAATTTTTAGTGAAAGGTACAATTATATCAAATCAAATAACTATTTCGTTTTATCTAGATCTAGATTCCCTCTCTAGATGGATAAAAGTGTAGGTACTTTCAAACTGGTGAACAAAAAAAATAGTTTCGAAATAGTTAATAAGCTTTTGGTGGTGTGAATATTTTTTGAATTTCTGGGATTTGTGGTTATTACAGTTATTACTTTACTTACGTGGTGAGTGATATTAATCGCTAATCTATTTTACAAAACTGGGAGTAGCATTCGTAATGGCAGCACTTATAATTTCATAACAGTTTCAATTTAAAAAATAAAAGTAAAAAATAAGCTAGATTGATTTTCGGTAAAATCAAAATCAGAGATAATTATAAAATTCTTTTTCCCGGTGTTTTAGCGACGTACTTAATTTGAAATATGGTTTGTTGATCGTATGTATTGAAAACTTATGTTATCTATGCGCCAAACGTTTAGACATGGATGTGCCCAGCAAATTGATGGGAACTGTCCGTCAATAATTATGGTACTTAATAAAAGTTGAATATTAATTACGGTTGTAATTTTGTTTTACTGCAAAGAATAGAATATTTCAAAGAAAAAAACTCGCGCAGAGATCGCTTTACGAAAAAATAAAAAATTATCCCTCCTCCATCTGTGCAGCAATAGCAAAAAAACAAGAAATTTTAAATATCTCAAAATTCTTTTAACACCAAATCTATAGACCAAGTTAGAATGAAACAATAATAAGCTCTCAGTCAAAGAAAAAAGGCTACCTTTCTGTTACCTGCCTTCTCAATAGAAGCTATTTACTGTAGAAGTTAGAACGAACACTCAGCTATGTTTGAACGTACATCTCTAATAGAAGAGACAAACAAAGAACATTAGTTATTGTTGTGTTGTGCATAGAAGTATTAGAAAGTTAGTTAGACAACAACTATGCAAATACATGAAACACTCGACCATAATAAAGATTGATAAAAATACTATTGCAACAATAGACCCCCGGAAATAGTGTTAAATATTTGTGCTTATTTTCTTACATTATTCATCCACATATTCTTTGAAGTGGTTAACAAAAAAAAGGGAAGGTCGTGTTAAGAAAAGTATTGGGAATATTTTGAGGTGTACGATAAGAACTGGATGATTACAAATAATCACGTTTATTTAGGGCAAATTATTGTTAGGATTTCATTCGTTTTAAGAAATGCAAAAAGTTATGCCGTGCTACCATCGATAAAAAATAAAAAATATTTAAAAAAACTGTCCGGTAGGACAGTTGTATAAGGGTTGACCATCAAAAACTGCACGAAAAAGCGTAACGTTGAAAAACACCCAACTTTGACAATTTTTTTCTCTTTTTCTACAAAAGATAAAATTCCCAAATTTTCTTTAAAATATAGGACAAATCCTCCTTTATAATTGTAACATTTTTGCAACAACCTAGATTATAATTCTACTACCTTCTAACCACATTTGATCGTAGAGGCTGCAACGCCCCCAAAAATCGTCCATTTTGCCCAGAAAGAAGTAGAAATAACAGAACAGCAGCTCCCTTTGTGCCCCGGCATTGGAAGAGATATAGCCTATATTTGGATTAAAGATCTTAACATTTCAGGAATCTGAGATATCTCCATGAAAAGATGTAGAATCCTATTTACTTTATCATTTTAGACTTCCGACAACCCTCTAGCTAATCCAAAATAACTACTGAGACGCCAACCACTTCTGAAAACTAGTCAAGACATATAAAATATTTTCTATAAAGTTAGAATCAAGTTCAGAGATCGCCAATGCACTAATCAGTGATTCCGAGCATCGAAATGATGGTCGAATAGAAGTCTAGGTAATTACCATAAACATAATAATGTCATTATTTGCTTCTATGCTTGTGAATAGACTTTTTTTCTTTTATGCTAAAGTTTCAACATTCGCTTTATCTTATCAAACTTGTTATCTAGGAATACAATATACAGGCTGGGAAAGGATACATTAATTATTGTTACGAGTGAAATAATAGATATTAAGTAAAGAAATAATGTTTTGTAACAAAAAATGAGTAGATATGGTATTCACTTTCACACTAATTTGTTTAAAAAACAAAAACAAAAAAATGGAAATCTTTGTTAAGTTCCGGGAAATGTTGAACTTGAGGAAAAACAAGCAAAAGTTCATGGAATTTATAAACAAAAACAAAATATATATAAAAGTTTCTATTTAAGAAAAAATACAATCCGGTTAAAGAATATCGATCTAAGTCGATTAAAATCGGTTTCCTCGATGGAATCAAAATCGAAAAATAAAATGTCATCTTCTGGCGATATTTCGTCACTTCCAGAACCTTAAAATCAGATATTTTCCGTAAAAACTAACTACTGAAACTTTGTTCTGGCCGCAATACTTCAATACTTTTCTTACATAAGAGGAAATAACAACAGAATATATTATAACTTTTTAAATTATTATAAACTATAAGCCAATTAGCGAAACACCATCTCAGCGGACATTAAGAACAGCTCAATTAACGTTGTTTTTTTTTTTGGAAAAAATATATATATTTCTTTTCTTTTTACATCTATTAATTCTAATTTATTATTATTTTTCAACATCAATAATTTTAAAGTACATTATATAATAATAATAAGAAAATTTATTGTTGAAACCAATTTACATATAAGGAAAAGACGAAGCAAACCATGTTATTAAGTATATTTTTCTTCACTTCATTACGCTTATTTCTGACCTTGTTAGTAAAAACAATCTACTAGAAGATCATCGTTTCCTCAAACTTTTTGCCGTATGCATACGTATACATATTTCTTAGAAGACACACTGCCATCTAAATCTTTTTGTTTTATATTTTAAAATAGTGGGGGGAAAAAAGGGCGGGTTTTAAATCATCGTGATACTGCATTTATTATAAACAATTTGATGATACTTGTAACGGATACACTTACAATTTGTATTATAAATAAGGAATACATAAGGAATTATTAATAAATAAGGAATTATTATAACAAAGAATACGAGAGAATCTAAGTTCTCTTACTCCCCAAGCATAGTAATGTCATAAATTAGGTTAGTTCAGTGTTTGTACGCTATGCCTTGTTTATTACCAATTATCCCTTCATCACGTTCATAACAACAAATCCCTCTTTTCCTGCTTTAAACCAATCATATTCCCTCAGCAGGGACATCTGTCGCAAGATTTACTCACAAATCAGAATCTTGGTCAGGTACCCACAGTTGATTATACCAAGGTGTAACCTTGTATAGAGAAAAAAAATTATCTTTTTTTTTTTTTTTAAAGTAAATAATTTATAAAACCGCACCATTCTGTTGATACAGGTCACTATATGCGAAATAATTAAAACTGTCCGGTAGGACAGTTGTATAAGGGTTGACCATCAAAAACTGCACGAAAAAGTGTAACGTTGAAAAACACCCAACTTTGACAATTTTTTTCTATTTTTCTATAAAAGATAAAATTCCCAAATTTTCTTTATAATATAGGGCAAACCCTCCTTTATAACTGTAATTTTTTTGCAACCACCCAGATCTAATAGGTTTCGAGAAAAAAGTTGCCGAAAATGAGCAAAAACGGCTTTTTCAAAAAATGTTCTTGTTCTTGTTCTTCTTCTTCTTGTTGTTCTTGTTGTTACCTTTTTTGTAAACAACGTAGCGCCTAAACGCGTGAACCGATTTTCATGAATGAGGTGTCATTCGATTCGGAATTTTATGTAGATGTGCCTTTTGGGGGTCTCGGCCCTGTACATCGAATGGGAGAGGAGTTAGCCCCCTTTATGTAAGGCCCCCTCCAAAATTATTATTACTAATTACTCTGTAAATCTTGGCCCGATTTTGATAAAATTTGGTAGGATGATAGGGTTAGGGCTCCCCTACCTAACAATAAAGCGACGATCTGCTCTTACACTTGTTAAGGGGAAGTATAGCAATCGTTTCAAATTATCGACACGTGAACCGATTTTCATGAATGAAGTGTCATTCGAATCGAAATTTTGTACAGATTTGTACTTTAAAAGTCTCGACGCTATGCCTCATAAGGAGGGGAGTTCGCCCCACCCAAATAAGGCCCTTTCTAAAACTATTATTACCAATATTTCTACAAAGCTTAGTCCGATTTTGATAAAATTTAGCTCAAATAAGTGGTTAAAGCTCCTCTACGTGGCTGTGAAGTGCCATCATGCTCTTACACCTACTAAGAGGAAGTACTGCAATCGTTAAAATTATCAATGAGTGAACCTATTTACATCAATGAATTGTCGTTCGATTCAAAATCTTTGCCTTTTAGGGAGAAGTACTGTAATCGCAGTTTATTTTTCTTGCTCCTCTTAAAAGGAAGTACTGAAATCGCAGTTTAATTTTGATATTTACGTACAAATACCTTCCTATTTTATTCAAAACACTTTCTCAAAAAAATGGTTATTGAGGATGGTTTGGGGACCGCAACTATAATCATTCTTTAAAAAGATCTCTCCAGTGGTAGTTACGGTTCCGATTTAACACCTTATCAGGTTATAATGATAGAATAGCTTATTCCAAATTTTAAAAAATCTGTAAAGCAGACGTAACTTTGCAAATAGACAAAAAGGAAAATCTATCCAAAAGGTACAAAAATCTCCTTAACAAAAACTTACAGTTTAAAAAGTTAAGTATAAGGGTTGATTAAACGCCAAAAGGTACACAAATCAGCAGTTCCCAACATTTCATTAATACTTCATTGATATAATTTAAGTAATTTTACTGCATTAACTTTTCCTTCACATTTTTTAGAATTTATTAGATGTCACAGACCCTTATGCTGGCCAGTTCATTCATAATATTTTTTTATTATAATTATGATAAAATGAGTGATGAATTATTCTGAGTAGTCACATATACATGCATGTTAAAGTAGAAAAAAACAAAGTTAGAGTCGGCCACTTTTTAAATTTCAATCACGGAGGATTCAAAACAATATTTCAGTCTTAAATTCGTCTTAGCGAAATATTCGTGAGCACAAATAACATACATTTAATAACAAGTAGATTATTCAACAATATTTACTCATTTCTCAATTGTAATTTAATTTAGTCCCCCTAATTTTACTTATGGTAAAATACTGGAATAATTAGCTGTCCTAAAAATATGCATATCTTTATTTTCTTTATTTTATATTACATATATACAACATTGTGGGAAGAACACCTAGATTGAGAATGTAATTGAAGAAAACTATATTATTTGCGATAAAGCCAGATTATTTATTACTTATTATTACAAACGTTTGACTACAACATAAAATAACAATTACTTTAATCGAAGAATGAACTTAAACCAATGATTTTTATTTTTAAATAAAAATAAATGCATAAAATCATTGATGTAAAAAAAGTTTATGAATTTTTTAGCCTCTTATTTTTTTTATATTTTTTATAACGTTTTCTTTTTCACCTGTGATTAATAGTTTGATTATTATAGATAAATAGATATTACAGTCAATCTAAGTTAAATGGTGTGCTACTTGAGTAAATATTTTGTAGACGAAAATGGCCAGCATAAGGGTCTGTGACATCTAATAAATTCTAAAAAATGTGAAGGAAAAGTTAATGCAGTAAAATTACTTAAATTATATCAATGAAGTATTAATGAAATGTTGGGAACTGCTGATTTGTGTACCTTTTGGCGTTTAATCAACCCTTATACTTAACTTTTTAAACTGTAATAGAAAATATATATTAACATCCCCAGCACATTACTAAATACACACGCGCGTACGCGGGAACTATGTTGCAGTAAGTACATAGATATAATAATACGTAGTAAATAGACCACACCTTTCTATGTTACAATCCCTCTTGAATCTGTAATAGTTTATTGGTAATATATATATATATTGAAATACTTGAAATTATTTCTTTTAACAGACTAATATTATTACTACATTCACTACATATGTATAGTGTAATCGTGCATGAAGTAATAGATAAGAAGAACAGTTCAATTGAGTTTATTTTGAAATTATCGATAAATCATTGAATTCGATTTCCTACTCAAAGAGGAAGGACTGGTGTATAGAAGCATTTTCTATAATATTTTTGCTTTCAATTTTGAGATCCCTTGGTCGGAAGTTTGTAAGAAACTGTCCTGTGATCTGTACAACTCAAAAAAAAAAACAAAAAAGTGACAGACAATTTACAAGTGGTCCAAAGATCGTGAAGACCTGTACTGAAGCTGTAGTATTCAAACTATAGTATAAATTACTGTCCAGAAGTATTTTAAAAGAACTCTTCACAGTTCCAAAACATGACGACATTTAAGAATCAATGAGAGAGAGACAGACAGACAGACACTCTTCTGCACTAAGAGGAGAACTTTTCAAATAAAACATAGGACCTTGGATGTTCCCATGGCCACATAGTGAACTGACATTCCTTGGACTTCTACTTCGCGATGTGGAAATCCTTTTCTTTCTTTTTTTAAATCTCAAAGCAAGTAGGTTTTTTCCTTCTTTTTTTTGAAAGCATGATCAGTATAACCTTCGTCAAGGTGAACTTACCTGTAGTAACTTCTTTTTTTTGTAGACAAGTTCAGTAAAAAAAAAGATTTAAAAAAACTGGAGTCTAAATTCAAAATGACATTGGCCGAAATTTAAGTAAACAAAAAGATATTTGGTGAAATTTACAACAAAAATTTGCATTTTAATTAGTACAAGTGTAATAATAAATGGGCCCTTTAACCTTTAAACTGTTGACTTTAACTTTAATTTAGAACAGAAGATTTTAAACACTGTTTACCTTTAAACTGTTGACTTTAACTTTAATTTAGAACAAAAGATTTTAATCACTGTTTACCTTTAAACTGTTGACTTTAACTTTAATTTAGAACAAAAGATTTTAAACACTGTTTACCTTTAAACTGTTGACTTTAACTTTAATTTAGAACAAAAGATTTTAAACACTGTTTACCTTTAAACTGTTGACTTTAACTTTAATTTAGAACAAAAGATTTTAAACACTGTTTACCTTTAAACTGTTGACTTTAACTTTAATTTAGAACAGAAGATTTTAAACATTGTATTTAAAAACATCACTAATTTTGTATAAAACTCTGGGGGATACACCTAGTGAACAGTTACTAACTATTGTTGTTATCCAGCAACAATTTCCGTTGGTTGGCTAAAAGATGATAGGAATAAATGGCATATACGCGTTGGCCATTTTGTAAAATAAACAATACTATTACACACTCAAATATATCCCCCTAAATTGGTGATTTTCTTTAAAAACTAAAATTAGAAAGTAAAATAACAACAATAAAACAAAAAAAAATCAAACTCAGCAAAAAGAAATCAACAAAATAAAATTTCTCAGCAGGTTTCATGGTCAATGATTTAAAAAGCAAGCAGGATAACAGTTATAAACTTTAGCGATAAGAACTTAACAATTCTACAGAATATCTTTGTCTCATTGCACATTAGATGGTTAAATAGATTTAGTTTGGTAATAAAAGTAAGAAAACTGAACTACACTACATTACACGTGCCTCAGAATAATAGTCATACCGCGTTCAGGCTAAGGGGAAGGCCGTCTCAAATATAATTAGTCAAGAAAAGCAATAAATCCGTCTATATTTATTGAGCCGTTTTTTATTTATTTAATTTGTTTATTTTTATGGTTGATAACAATGCATTAAATTAATTGGATAAAATGCTTTAAATCAAAAAATAGCTGACTAATAACCTTGAATTAAGACTTCCTTAAACTAACTTTATTATACAAAATAAATAACATTATACTATTTATCGCAATAATAATTAATAATTTAAAATTTCAATACAAAAAATTCTTAGTTATTTACTTAGGAAAAATAAAAATCTTTTTTTCCTCTCCCCAATAAGAAAAATTGTAATCCTTCAGATTTTCGAATCAGTATTTTCACTCGCAATATCCGTTTTGAAATCTCATGAGCTCGAAAGGGAAGCGGGGGACGAAAAAAGATTACTTGTCTTAATTAACATGGAATTATCTGTTAAATATTGGCTAGAATTTGGAACTACCTGCGTTTTCAATTTTGTAGGATATAAATAATTTAATATTAACAAGGGCAATAAATTGTTAAAAAAATCAATATTTAATGAAATACCATCAGCTGTAATGAGGTCAGACGCAATAAACCTGGAAACCCGATCGCAGAAAACTGGATTGCAGTTAGGTAATCTAACTGTTGCAATATGGAGGAGGGTTAATGACTTACACGTTCCTAACTATTTCATTAATACGGCTATATCAAAATAAAGGTGGCCATTTTCATATACAAAATATCTGTTTAGTAAAGAGTAGCATATTATTAAGAGTAAGTCCATATATTACAGGAAACTGGCATTCTACCGGACTGATCCACCACTCCCTCCCCCAAAAGTGCCCTTAATCGAATTATTATAGAAAAATGTTACCTATAAAAGTTATAGAACTATTTGTGAGCAATAATTATACCAAGTTTAAAGAAAATCGAACGAGCGGTTTTTCCAAAAAAGTTAAAAAAGTGAAAAATCTATTCAGTAAAGTTGTACTTCCGGTGGACCTATTTTGACCAAAAATTTATTGTCCCTTCCATATCAAATTTGAAATGTCTGCGATCATCCGTTCCTGAGATATAGAGGATAAACTCACCACAGAGCAGTAAATCCAATACAAACCTATGCCATCAAAGACCGATGGGTTAGAGAAAAGCAAATTAGTTGGAAAAAAGAGCAAAATTCTAGGAATTACTGGATCTGTAACCCATCCAACCTTAGCGCCGTCTTTTAAACATTACTTCTCTTTCTCTTTTAACTCTTAAGCCGAAGAAGATCGGTTATTGTCGGCAATTTTCGGCTCAGTTGAATATTAACTTTTATTTCCAATTTAATATTTATCATCTAATATGCACACTCACACGACTTTTTTCCAGCTTATATTTTTTCTAACAAGTCAAATGAGATCGGTTATTGTCGGCAATTTTCGGCTCAACCGACCATGATTATTAATTTAATTTACAATTTATTATTAACATCAAATATACACACTATTACTCTATGTAGTTGGGGTTATCTACACCCAATATTTTCTAAAAACTACTTTTTCAGACACAGAGGATCTACATCACGCATTTTTGGTGTAAAATTAGAGAAGATCGAAATACTTCTCTCTTACCAGTCGCAACAAAAAAGGGTATATTTGTGAGATTAATTTAAATCTAAATTTTATCAAATTTAAGGTAGAAATCATTTCGCTCTAACACTTACATTTGTACATATGTATGTACACATAACTTTAGAAGAATATTAAGAAGTTATCAAGTAAATACTAACTGGGACATTGTACCGCTATTGAATGGCAGAAAGACTTGGAAGAAAGTGTTAGCCGACTTTTACCAATCAAGAGGACTAGTGGCAGCGTGGAGACGCACAACAGGATGTGTGAGGCGTCCTGACCCAAACAATACGCGGCCAGAACCATCACACTAACCACAGCCCTGTCTGCCATCATTCTCTCTCCAATAATTACGACCCGGTGTATTGAATCTTTGTCCTAACCCCTCCCTGCTCCTGTAAACCATTCTACTTCGTGCCTGATCCACATTTCTATTGTTACCCGTACATTCTATTGTTTATAGAATATATAAATATTAAAATTCAAACTATTTCAACAGATTAGAATTGTGGTTGATCCGTTCTGGAAACTTATAATTAGTTTCTTCTTATTCTACATAGTACATTTATTAACTACTCCAGAACAAAATGGGGCCCATCGAGCTTATTTGGTCTACTGGATCTCTATCCACTAGTTGCAGCGGATGAAAACCGGAAACCGGTCAGAGCCATAAGAACATGAGTACTACGACGGAAAAAATCTATATTTTTCAGCACTGCGTATCTAATCCATTTCCCGTAAAATTACGGCGGGAAAAAAAGTTGAAGTATCAGAAGAATTGGCGGAATACCACGTCTCAGAAATTATCACGATCTTCTATTTGAGACCATTCTTCGCACTAATACATACTGGTTCTTAGCTTTCCAAGATTTGATCTAAAAAATTGTTAATTTAGGATACATTTCCTCATTTTTTCCAATTATAGAGATTAGTTTTTTTAAATAACATCTCAAATTGTACGTCACGGCTAAAATTTTCATATTATTCCTTCAAAAAAAAAAAAAATTAAATTTTCATATAAATGTATTTTAAAAAAGTTTCATCCAAAGAATATAAGATAGCAACAGGTTAGCAGCAATACCAGTTAGTTGAAGGCTGCATTCAAACCAGACTGACCAGTCTTTAAAAAAACATCTATGACGCAAAGCATAAAGCTGTTTTATTTTATTCACAAAAATTTCGTAAACAGAAAAAAAAGAAGAATCTCCGAAAAAATTTGAAGAAGTGAAAAACCACTTCTACTCACTTAATTGAAAATATTTCCAGTAAAAGTGATTTTACACAATCAACTATATTATGATTTTATTTACTTAGTTGATTTAAAAATACTTTTCTCTATCTACCAGGTTTAGACCTCATCAATGTGTTTACTTCAAATAAATAATCAGCATTAAGAAGAAATAGGTCGTAACATTGTTTACAAAACATGTTAACATTATAAATATAAAGTTGTAAACACCACTGATTAGGTCTACGTTAGAGGCGAAATTATTAATCTTTAAGTAAACAAACATTTTGTGTGAAATTGTTTGTTATTGTATTAATTTCATGTTTCAAATCCTTTAAAATACAATTTGATAATTGTTGAACGAAGTCGTCATTAAAAGAGAATGTTAGGGTTTCTAAAAGTTAAAGATGGTGGAAAAATATAAACGAGTAACCAATCAAAATTAATTAAAAATATTTAATTAAGTCTAAAGGAAATCAACTTTACTGAAAACACGTTAAAGAGGTACAGTAACCACCTATGCCACGGTCTTTCTCTACTAGCAAACTCCAGGATGATAACTCCACATCTTCGTGCACTCTCCACTCTTAAGGATTGGTTTAATTCTTTCGGAATGGAAACGAAGATCTCCAAATTTTTCATGTTATTCATCCTATTAAATACTGTTCCTGGTACAGTACAGTTCCATCTGTTTATTGCTATATTTCCTTAATTTCTGCCACCCTCCTTTCCTAACAAGACAAAAAGATCTTCCTTTCCCAGGAGAGTTTAACATTCTTGCACCCTATTTCATGACTGCGCAGGACTCGTTGTTGTTGGCCTGGTACATTGCCAGTTTTACTCCCTAAGAGAACGTCTAGAATTTTAAGACAACCATTATACCAAGTTTGCCATCAATTTGAATCTACCAATAGAGCGGAAACGTCATAAGAATGTTGCAAAAGCAAATTTCTAATTTTACTCTGGCCAAAATCAAGGGCCAAGTTCTTAACTTCACTTAAAACTTAAAAGGATTACCATTTAATAAAACATATTAAAGTGGGTTAGGCACAAAGCTTGCATAAATAGCTGCTTACTTCATTTTAGATGAAACTAGAAACCTTTTTAGGACAGTTAATTACAAAACAGATAGTAATAATTGATTACAAATTTTAATTAATCAATCTAAAGTATTACTGAAAACTTTTTAATTAATTTATGGGCCAACAATACTTTTTAAGTATAAAAATAATTCATCAATAAATTAAAAAAAAAATCAAATTTAAAAAGATATCAATAAAATTATGTGATTGGCCCTGGCATACATTGTTTTAGTGTTTCAAAGTTATAAATTGCATCGTCAAGTCAATTCACGCAAAATAAATAAATAAACCTTGCAAAATCAAGGTTAATACCTGCCGAAATTGTCATTTCTAATAACCGTTTTAGAATACACAAGTTGTTTGATTGAAACATAGTGTTTTGTTTTAGACTAATCTATTGTTTTTTGGAACGTTTTTAAGTGGAGGGGGGGGGAACTACATTTTTCTCTGTGTTTCAGATTAATGTTCGTGAGAAAGTGGAAGTAACTAGAACTTTTTAAACAGGAAATAATTCATCACAGGAAGAATAAAAGAAAATTTAAAGAACATAAAAAAATGTATCCCCTATGGAGAAAAATCTACATTTAGAAGGCATTTGAACTTATTCATAAATTGATAATTGACTTTAGGCACATATTTTCAATGATACTGACAAATTAACTCTATTATTTCAAAAATATACCAATTTATTATTTTTACTGTAAAATTAATTAACACTTTTGCTAACTGATACGTGAAGCTGTTGGCATTGCAATTAGATCTGTATACAATATAATAAGTATTGTTTCAATGCTATTTATTTAATTTATTCAATTTTAAGAAAATATTTTTTAAAAATTTGAGATGATTTTCTCCCATTATGATTTATACTTCTACTTATATATAATTAAATAAGAAGGAATAGACAAAATAAGACGCGACGAGACATCATACAATGACTATTACGTCACTCAGGAATTTCCCCCTCTATTGATTTGAGCTAAACAATCAACAACGTAAACTTCACTAAATCAAAGCGCTTTCCTACTGCCAGTTTCAATGTAATGAATATTTATAAAATTTAAATTAATTTATAAAAAAAAATGCAAACTAATTGAATTTAATAAAACATTTTTATAAACATTGATATATTCTTTATAGATAAGTAAGGCTCTTTATTGTAGTTTAACTTTCGTGTTAACACCTTCAATTAATTTCTTAATTAAACTGATAATAATCTAGGATGTTAATTATTCTTGAGTTTACTTTAGGAAAGGGGAGGAGAGATTAATCTAGATGAGGCTAAGATTAACTGCTAAACTAATTGTGTTCCTTTTTTGGCTATTGAATAAAAAATAAATTCTAAAAATAGCTATTTTAAAAACTTAATCTGCATTAGTTGTTAATGTGTTCTTTTAATTTAAATTAAAATTAAAAATTAATTTAATTCATTCTTCACACTACTTTGTTAATGAGTTTTCTTTCATTTTCAACCAATTGTTCTTTTAAAAATAACTTATTCTCAAAAATGTAGCTCAAAATTGCGCAAATTTCGAAACTATCCAGTGAGGAAAAGGGAAAGTACAAAACTGGGGACCCACAAATTTAATTCTAGCGAGTAATACTAATGTTTTTCACTTTATTAGAAATATTTACAATAGTTAAGAATGAAAAATGTTTGAATCAAACAAATATCAAAAAGGGGGATCATCAAATAAGAAGGACCACTTTGAAAAACAAGATAAATATTCGGATATGACCGACATTCAAATAATAATGCTATTTCTTAGCATGGAATGGCTACGTATTCTACTAAAATAAAAGACCCAACTTGAAGGAAGCGAAGTAAGTTACCCAGATTAATCAAGTATGTGGGCACAATAGGAGAAGATTTAAGATTAAATGAATTTGGATGGTTGCTCAAGATACCTAAGTGATAGGTTAGAAAAATACTGGAAGTTATCCATTTTGGGTCACTTGAAGATTCAGCTTTGCAAAAGAGCGTAAATTCAGAAATAGCTACTTCCAATAGGCTGGGTCCCACTGTGGAAGATGCAACATGGATATAGACGAAAAATGATCTTGATAGAGTGCCTATAAACTAGAAGATTGTTCGACTTGCTTGACAAATATGCTATTACTGTCGAATAAAACTTGGATCAATAATAATTTTTTTACTTAGAACCGTTCGATTTTTATAAATCGCAAAATATATTTTACAAATTACAAAAATCTTTACACAAATAGAATGAGAACAATGTTACTGTTGGTGTAAACAGACTGAAAATGTTACCAGAGAGAGAGATTCAAGTACTCGAATAAGATATCTTTCAAGGTTCCATCTGTAAACATATATGGGCCTATCATGGCCAATATTCTCTTTCAAAATAGTCATACGACATTAATTTGTAAACCATGAGTAGATTTATTAGTCATCACTTGGCATGTATTTAAATGAAATATCACTTCAACGATCATCCACAGCGTTCATTGTAATTCACGTTATGGAACAAAGTAAATATTTCTAGAATTGTAAAACATGTACATATTTGGGAGAAATTATCAAGAAATGAGATCATTAAATGGTATTCGAACTAGATTACAACGAAACATTTTTGAAGATAAAACGGAAGCTGGTGAATACAGCAATATAATTAAATTTAGAATTTTGTATAAAAAGCGGTAAAATGTTTTTTTTTTTTTTTTTTAATACAAAATTTTATTGAAGGAAGCATGACGTCACAACTTTCTCAGAACCTCCATGAAATTAATATGCTGTGAGAAATGTCCGAACTAAAAATCTTTTACTTTATAGTAAACTCAAAAAATAAAAACCCATTTGAACAGTCATCATACTTCCGGGTAGGCTGTTATTATCATTTCGGGAAGTTTTGGTTAGACATTTCATGTTCGCAGGAATAATGTCGATATTAGAAATTAGCAATGTTCAATTTATTAATAAATATCTCGTGTAATAATAATAATGTACAGGGAAATTTCCTAATAAAAGCTACTGGTTTGCCTAAGATAATGTAGACTAGTATACCGAGCGTAGAGTCTAGAATTGAGAAAAAGAAAATCAAGTTTCCTCTAAATTTTACTCGATACCCTTTCCCAGGAAGCTTTACCATTTTCTGGGAAAAAGAAATGGTGAATTTTCCGTCTCCAAGGTCAAAGGGTCATTTTAATGTAATCTAAACAACTACATCAATTTATAATAATAATGGAGAGTAAATCAATAGCTAAAATCCCAATTTCAAAGAATAAATGGCGTGGTCAGATTTACAAATTAACTGTAAAACGTAAACTTTTTTTTTTGGTTCATTCACAAATTTGAACTGTTTTTTTTATTTATTTCCGTTAAAAATTTTCGATGAAAGAGCGAAATTGTAGTAGAAAACAAGTTTATAAAAAAAATTTGTGAATGAGCGTATACGTAATCAGATTTCACTTAAAATATATCCGGTTAAAATGTTAATGGCAAATGACTAATCCGGATGTTATCATTGTGAACTTCCTCTTTCTGTTAAAAAAAAGGTTGCATCTTCTATTTCTTATTTTTTAAGTTAATTTTATCTGGAGGGGGGAATGTTAGAATTTTGAAAGTAATTTTGAGAAAATTAGTCTTCTAACTTGTTAAGATTGAACATTTTTTTTAAGTAAATTCATTTTTGAGAGGATTTGTTTGTTATTAGGAGGAGACTTAAGCCGTTTGCTATTTTTCATGAACATGTTCTCTCTCTTTTAATCCGCCAAATTTGTTTTTTAAAATCAAAATAAATATGTCTCAAAAATATCAAAGAGAAAATTTGATTAACTGAAACCAATATATAGTATGGTAACAGCATTTTTAAAAAATAAAAACAATAATTAAATGAGTAGCTATAATTCCAAATTTGGGGGGAAAAGTAAATGTTTTCGAAAAATGGAAATTAAGTGAACTTATCTTTGTGTAAGATTTACTCGAATACCTACAACAGCTGGACGTCACAGGTGTGACGAAATATACTTAAAACTCGCGAGTATGTAGTAAATATCCGAACAGAAATCACGTACAATAATTATGGTATTGAAGCAGTTTTGAGTGCTTCAACAGATTTATTTTTACTACAAAGTATAATAATAAATACAAAAAAATAAATTAAAATCTACTTACACCACTTTCTAAGAAAGCTGCTGGTCAATTTGTCACACAATTTTCTTTTATTCTGCATTATTTCGGTGGGTGGTTTTTTAAAAAAAAATTTAATTGTTTATAAATAATTATTAATTGTTCTTTTATTTTATTAATATAAAAAATAAAAAGTCTTTTAAATAAAACTTGTTTTGTTTTAAAACTATAAACCCATGGGATTTTCTGGAAAAAAACACGTTAAAAAAAAAAGAATTTAGCTCCTTTCAAATAAATATTGCAAAAGATAGAAAGAGAAAAAGAGAAAAATATGTTTACAAGAAGAGAAATCTTAGGCTAAAGCTTGTGTCTGAGGCTGGGTGAGAAAGAAAAATGGTCTACCTTTAAAACTCACCCGCTTTCTCTGATTTTTGAAACTGGTTTTTTCCTTTTTCGAGCTCACAACAAGCTTTAAAATAAGATTTTGTAGTTGGTTTAATAAGGACTGGTAGATAAAAATTCTCTTTAAATAAATTGGGAGGATATTTAAAAATAAATTAGAGTTAACTATTTAAAAAAAATAGACTTAATGCTGGGTAGAAACAGTCATTCAAAATGGTTTCATATCAATCAGTGATACAAAAAATGGGACTGAATTAAGACTGATAATTTTAATTTTTTAAGAAAATAAAAAAATAATTTAAGCGGCCTAAAAATTAAATTATTTCAGAATGCTGAAAGGAGCTCCAAAAAAAATAAAATATACATGCATCAAACACACACAAAACCGGCACAAATATTAGAATGAATGAAAAACGCCTTAAAAATTTAAACACTGCAATAATTTGAACACCAACTTGACAGTTAAACAAAAAGCTCACCTCTTATTAAAAAAAAAAAAAAAAAAAAAATTATTAATAATAACCCGTTGAAGCTTCTAAACACCACTACAATTCAGTATATACTACTAGTTAGAGCAGGAGTGTATATACTAGAGAAGCAACAGGTCTGCAGGACTCTCCGTCATATTCTCTGAGACTAGGGAGTGATATCCCCCACCTAAAACTACTCTCGCGGCGAACTCACTAACATAACACTTGTAAAGCCCAACTACCACTTTCTAACCTCGCTACAACACTTACTAGTAAATAATAAAACTTCATTTATTAATAATTAATTATTAAATTATTTAAATTAAATTATTAAATTCTTAGAAGAAAATTTATATTTTTATTATATATTTATGAATTGCAATACTTCAAAAAAAATGTTTTGGAAATTCATTTTCCTCCGTAAACACACCCGGTTCGCCTAGGACGATTTAAATTGAAAAGTTCACCAACATGAAAAATTTTTCTTTCTCCTTATTATTTGGGTCAAAACTAACCAAAATCCACTAAAAACCAAATCGGTTTACGTTGCGGATTTTTTTTTTTTTTTTTTTAATTTTTTAGGTCAAAAAACGGCTTTTTTTTTTGCATTGTTAAGCCTAATAAGGAAAAACAATACAGTTTTTTTGCAAAAACCAATGCATGCATTTTGAAGCTGAGGGAATTTCCAACAGATTGATGTATTTTATAAATGATAAAAATGAAAATGAAACTGTATTGTTTTTCCTTATTAGGCTTAACAATGCAAAAAAAAAGCCGTTTTTTGACCTAAAAAATTAAAAAAAAAAAAATCCGCAACGTAAACCGATTTGGTTTTCAGTGAATTTTCGTTAGTTTTGACCCAAATAATAAGGAGAAATACAAATTTTTAATGTTGGTGAACTTTCCAACTAAAATCGTTCTAGGAGAACCGTGCACATCTTTTAAGATCAAATGTACGCATAACTTTTTTTTCGGTTTCAAGATTTTCTTAAAAAAGCTTCCACATTCTTAAAAAAGTTGCATACCTACCAATAAATAAGCTTAGTATCTACTTTATGTCCAACTATCTAAAGTAAGTTTCATAGTACGAAGGCTGAGAGGAAACAATGTTTTAGTTTTCCCTCACTACTAGAGTAAGAGAAGGTATTGGGGTAGTACAGATTTTTGAGTTTGTGTTTTCACCAAAAATTACAAGACAGAGTTCCGAAAAATAGTTCAAATCAGAGTGTATGTCAAGTTAACTAAAAAAAAACTGAAATTCAGAAAATTCAAATTAAATATTCCGGAATCAGTGCCATCTTGGCACTATGCGGAAGTGTCTCTTTAGATGGATTTTGGATTTAAAACAAAAACAAACAAAACAGCTCAGAAAATTTCTTTATACTTCATAAACTATTTGCTAAAACATTTCTCAACGCGGTTCGACTCAATTCATGGTTAATTTATAATATATAACCTTATTAGTTAACATCATTCTTAGGTGATCAACAGGACGGACGGCCTCTTGAGGAACCTTTGACAAACATGGCAATATCATAGACAGCTTGAATCTCATGATATATTTAAATAGCTTAACTAAGAATGTCTCCCCTAATTGGGATGAAAGATCATAATTAAAGTCTTATAGCTTCCATTGGGATGGATTTTGATCAAAAGTTTATTCCTGCAGCAGCTAGTGATGGACCATAAGTAAGCCGAGCAACGAACTAATCTTTCTACCAAGTTTTACTACATATAATTATCAAACATATTTGGAAAGAAAACAATCTAATGTAAAAACACTTACTGGTGTAATCTGAAATATAACACCGATTTAAGTAATCAAATAAAGAATTCGATTTAAAAAAAAAAAAAACTAAGCGATATCACCTAAAAATATCTACAATTTAAGAAATTTAAAAAGCTATAAATTCCATAAAAAGTAAAGCTACAATTTTTTACAAATTTATTAGATCTAATCTTTAAAATATTGCACTTTTCTCACATTACGATAATAAGATCTAATTTCCTCCTTTGCTTGAAAAATAAAAAATTCTCACTATTTTATCCTAAACAAATCACATAAGGTCTTTTTTTTTCATTTAACTATAAAGTTTATCATCCTTATCAATCACAAGAACAGATTCTAAAATCTCACTGACCAAAGAAATTGATAGATTCTACCAAGTTCAAGAAACATTAAGAACCATTCTATAAAGCGGAACTTGCGGTTAACTGTTTTTTGAAAGTATGAAATATACTTAACATATCAAATTTATTAATTACACAGAGTCAAAAAGTCACCAGAAACCTTCCGCAATGACAAAACAGTATCACTTTAAAAAGAAGCCAGTAGGGCGGGAGCTACGCTCACGATGAACCGAATCCGCAGTTAATGGCATCTTCAGCCAATACATCCAACAGAAGCGGCAAGCGCTCTTCGAAGGATTATGACCGAATTTCAGCCCAAACCTTCGTTCGTACACAAAAAGAGATAGAACAAAACCTACTCGGAGAAGGTGAACTACTCACCTGAATGTCCATCATCCAGACGATTAAGTAAGCTGGCAAAAACTTATTTTGGCTACTAATTCCCTTCATGATGTCCAAGAAGACTTGTATAACTCGCCGAGTAGCCCGACTGTCAAGATTATTATCTGGCAGAAGTCTCTCAAGTTACTTTTCTATCGTCTTATAATCTCAGCAGCACAGCACTGTCTGAAAGCATGACTTAGATCAAAATTCAGGATATGCTACCACACGTTTCTGATAGCTTGCGATATGAGAACTCTGTGCACTTAGATCAGAACAAAGATATTACGCAAAAACGGCTGGTTTAGAGAAAAACTCTGGACTTTGTAAAAAGGAGAGGTTTCTTCTACCAGAACTACAGGATTATTGGCTGTGGTACTTATCTCACATTAAAATCCAAGATCTCTAACTTGCTTTCCTTCTGTATTCAACTCAACTATATAAAGATTCAACATCATGCTTAGAACACTATAAAGCTGGTAATTTAGAAAATTATCTCTCAGATTTCAATGCTTAAAACAAAAAAATATTTACTAGATTGGCCACTTAATTTCTTTATTTCAAATAAACTTTTTCAAACTTAAAACCCATCTATGATTACTTTTTTATTTAGGCTTTGACAAAGATGTTTTTCACAACCTTGAGCGTTTTGTTTTTTGACCGAATTTATTTTTTAAATAATTAAATTTAATAATAGTCTAAGTTGGGCTACAAACTTAAATAAAGACTTGCAGCTTAAAGATCAGCCTAATTTTTTTTACTGATAGGCACTTTAGGGCAACAAAAACACACATTTTATAAATTAACCAATTATCTGACTTCAATTTGGTCCAAAAATATTTATAAACAAAAAATCTGGGTCAGATTAATAAAAAGAGTTTAAATTTCGAAGAAAAAACTATATTAATTAGTTTGACGTGGAATATTTAGGTTAACATAAGACCATAAATTATTTCACAAATTGAAAGGGAAAATGGAAAAAAATAAATAATACCTAACAACTAAAATTGGTGATAACAGCCTTCAGTTATGTATACAACTTGCTTACCATGAACTGAATTCATCAAACATCTTGAAAAGACAACAAGGTGCATTAGTTATTTTAAACATCCTTGCAACATAAATCATTATTTGCACTAAACTAAAGCAATTTTTGAAGTTGAAATTCAAATAACATACAGTTATAATTAAGCATAACCGAGATGAATGCCTGTAAAAGTTGGTGGCATAAAGTGAGCAAGAAACAGAAAATAAAAATAATATCAAGTTCCTTCATAGAACAAAAAATTAACCTTATAACTAAAACAAGTCTTATCATAACCTTCATTCACTAGAACTCTATATTGTCAATCAATGTTAATTCAAATTTGGTTTCAATAGAATTAAGATGTCCTTCCGGTCTAATTTTTTGTTACTCTATCCTTTCCACTTTTTTTATGAAATGAATAAATTAAGAAACAAATCTACAAACGATGAGATTTTTGTTTGTTTCAATAATGGAGAAAAAATAATGTCTGACGATAAGGTAATTTAAAATTGTGAGAAAAACTGTTGCATACAATACGTTCATACATACTACGTCAATAAATGTTACTATTTTAAATATTATTTCAACCTTCAAACCATCACAATGATGCCTAATATACAGGAAAACTAGGTATAATTATTCAAAGTTCATCCTTTTGAAGGGAATGGCCAACTTTTTAGATGCTAAGTGTGCAATAATACATTGCCAATTGATAAGTAGAAGGACGTTTATTACTAGTTTCTAAAACTTGGGAACCACAAATTTTAACCTGTTGTCGTAAGTGCTTCTTACAGATCTTACCTATAAAATAGTCAATTATATATCAAGCGTTGCAATTGGTAGAAAAGCAATCAGAAGAGATACGTAAAATAGTAGGTACTGCAGTTTATGAATTTTAAATCAATTCTTTGAGAAAAAGAAGCACACCTTTTTAAATTTTGGATTCTGTGGCAATTTAGAAACAAACCAAACTCTGAACATCTGCCTAACATCAAAAAAACAATTTTGCTAACATCCCCTACAGGCACCCTTTGTACGATAACATTTCATGGAAATAGAAGTAGTTCATAAAACAATAAAATAATAAAAAAATACCTTAAGAATAAATAGCTAACTTTAAATGTAGCTTTGCGGCCTGTAACTAGGTACATACAAACAGTTCCAACTTTCAACATGACCTACTGAAGTAGGTTACACTATTGAGCTAGGTTTAACAATTAGGTTTCTATAACCTATCATTACTTTCAATATTACTATTTGATTCTTTTTTTTCACTGTCTCGTTTTTAAAACCACTTCAAAAAATGGGGTAGATCAAGGTCTAAAACTTCCTAATTACGTAAAAATTAACATAAATTTTAAATATTAGACTTTTATCACATTTGATCCTAAAAGATATGTGGTTCAGCATTGAAATATTTGTTTGCCATTTTTGAGAAATTTATAAGCAAAATTTATCAATTTGTTTTTCTAAAAACAAATAAAACAAAAGAAATGTCATTGATGACAACTTTTTCAACTTTGATACTGCAACTTTTGGCAAAAAATGAAGGACTACAACTATTTCCTGTCCTAATTTTAAGAATATTTAAATTAAGTATGAAGATACTTCCTTTTTGTGATTGTTAGGAAGTAAATGTTTAGTCATTTTATTCCTTATTATTTGAAGAATTTAACCATTTACAACAAAAAAAAAAAAACTGCAATAATTAACTGGAAGATATGTACAAGGAATTGCCATTACTTATCTGAAGGTAACATTCATTATGCTTAAAGCTGGAACTAAATTTAACTCGATAAATTTTTTTTTAGCCATTAAGATGGATTAAGTATGAATTATAAGGAAAACCCTTGAATGATATGTTTTCTACAGTAAGGATGAAATTATTGATTATTTTAATTTTGGCAATGATTGGAAGGCCTTTTGTTATGTAAATTTGAATAGTATTTATGATAAGAAATGTTACTAATGAGGCAAAATTTGATTTCTTCTTCCTCGTGATCCTTCTTGGAATATTCTTGCTGCTTTTTTGTAGCTAGCAGAGACGATATAAGGAATTGTCCTTGGACTTAAAGCAGAAATTGAAATGATCTTCAATCTTTACCCATCTTATGTTTGAGAGGTGAGCAAAGTTACCCATCCTCAGAATATCTAGAGAAGGTGAAGGCTGTAAAGTTGGGACCCTGATTGCAGTTCCCCGCTCTGGAACATCCCTCAGAGAAATTTAATAGAAGTGATTGAAAATAGTGAATAACAGCCTCAGTAATTCCAAAAGCTACCGTTAGATGAACTGAAAAGGAGGATGCAATAGTAAAGTGCAGGCATAACATGATACCCGGGGAGATTAGGGCTTACCATTTAAGAAGGAACGCTAGGAACCTTCTTACCGTGTCAGAATGATCTGGCAACAGTTCTGCAAGTTACGTTTCGCAAGTCTTAATTGTTTATTCTTACAATTCATGCTAGTACTTTATCAAGCAAAGGTTGGCAATAAACTTTTTAAAAAGTTGAAAGAAAAATGGACAAAAAATGTTAGTTTTAAACTGACAGATAAAAATTTGTAAAGTAGGGATTTTTTAATAGAACTCTCATAATGAGAGTTTTAAGAAAATTGAATACTTAGAACTGTAGATTATTACAGCATATGTTTTTTTTAAAATTTATCAAAGCCGTAAAAATGTTTAACCTACATTTCTTTTCTTTTATAAATAAAAATGGGAATTTTTCTTCCGAATATAATTATAAAAAATATTTTAAAAAGCCACCTCGTATTACCGAAATAAACAAAAATAATAATAAAAAAAAAAAGCTTAGCGCAGTGCATGGTGTCACACCAAACAAAACAAATTTTTGTCATCCAAAATTTTTCACGCTTTGGATAGGTACATATATAAAAAGAAATGCTGTGCATGATAGAATTATGATCATGGTATACTACTCGTATAATGACCATAATAATGGTAGGTGACAGTTCACTATGATTGCTGTATTTTCCTCGCCACAGTTCCCTTTCTTTATACTGCCTCCATTAAACACATTATTTCCTCCCTCCACTACTCTTCGAGAAGTGTGTTAATAAAAAAAAATTGATAACATAATATAAAATTAGGGAGGACAATTTGGTAGTAAATTCCATTTAGTATTATTGTCGGAAACCCAAAAATGAAAATATTTAATCAAAAACAGATATCACATTTTTTCCAGCCAGAAGATAAATTAAAATCAATTTAGTAAGTAAAGTTCGAGGGCTAATGTTGGAGAGTACCTCTTAGAGGTACTCTTAGGGTCACATCCTTCCACTTTACAACCATTGAAGCTTTTAGGCAGGAAAGATAGTACTTTTGGGCTAGTATGCCTCGTACAAGTCAATCCTATTTTGGTCTTTGATAATTGGCAAGAGAAAGAATAAATTAATTAACTAGGCAGGCGAAAATCTAAATGTGGTGAAAAATGTGAAGTGAAAAACCATGCTCTTTCGGTTGAACTATTTATGTTTTCTATAAAATAATAAGAGCATCAAATTTTTTCTCATCAATCCATTCAACTGCATTTAAATGCAACAAAAAGTAGTTTACTAAGCACTTCCAAAGTGGAAGGTGTATACTAAAGGGAAGAAATTAGATTTAAAGTAAAAACAAATTTAACGCAGACAAAACATTAGAGGGCAAGATAAACACTGTTTATAACGGATGCAGGTAAACAAAAATTGAATGTGGGTATATGACTCAGCCAAGCAAGAAATGAGGCAAGGGCGTTGCATTTCCTTTCACTATTATCTTGCTCTAACACCAGGTAGCAGGACAATGATCTCAGTTGATTATATCACCAATCTACAAACTGTTTTCTACTGTGGAGGAGGGCTAATTGAAAATGATTTCTTTTTCTTAATTATTTCTGTGTTTCCTTTAGTGGGTTGACTAACAAACACTATTCTACGTAACAAAAACTAAGCTAAACTATGTATAGGCCAATCTTTACGTCAAATTCCTACATCTAAAACAATAACGCATATTTCATTTCAAAATTTTAAATTCAAATTGTTCTCTAAGCGTTTCTGAAAAACTGTCAAACACAATTTAATAAACTGGACTGGTGATAAGAATGTAGTTTGTTTGGGTGCAGTTTGAAAACGTGAAATTTAAACAATCTATTGAGTACTTGTTTTGAAATTTAAAGAATGTGATTTTGAGGAAAAATGCAAAGAAAAAAGCATTTTCTGTAGATATATTTTTGAATTTCTAAAAAATATTATTATTTTAATTATTAATGATAGAGTTTGCTCAAAGTCAATGTTAAAGAGTTGGCTAGGACCTAAGAGAAAATACATCTTTTTTAATAAAGAAAACTTATTTTTGGATTGCAATTCGTAAATCTTTTGTATCGTGCCTAACTCCTGTTTTTAAATCTATTCTCATGGTGCTACCAATCCACAAAGGGGCATAATTGGAACTGCTGTTTAGAGGCCAAAACACTTGAAAATCCACAAATTGGATCTAGGTGCCCAGAATTCTCTTACAAGTTTTTCCGAAAAAGTATCACATCATAAAAAGAGCATTCCAAGTTTTATAATAATATTAATGAAACCATTTTTGATCAAATAATAAAATAGAAAACTCACACCTATCCTGTAAAGTATAATTTCTGGTTAAACATTTAGTTTAAACTTGAAATTCTAGGAATCCATAATTGTACCTTGACATTATATAACTGATAAAACCGTACATTGTTCGAACATGGCACTTTAGAGGGATGTCTAAATGGTGTTTAAAACGCTCTATCAAATTTAACAATTGACAAGTAAATTAAAGTAGAACATCAGTTATACATTAGTAAATATCAGTAATTAGTTTTCAAATTAATAATAAAAATTGGACACCATTAATAGTGGTGATATACAATAATTGTGTCCTTATAATTATAACATTGAAACATATTTCTTGATGGAGATTATATGTTCAGAATATCATACACCCAATTCAATCATTGCAATTTCAAACCCCACTAAATTACTTAATTATCCTAAACTTTTCCAAATGTATTTATTTTACCTTCTTCTGAATTTTATAAATAGTTTCATTAAATACCAATTATATCGCTAATTCTCTTCTGTGAATGTTATATTAGGGCTGATAATGCAGTGGCTGTAGCAATGCAATCAACAACCAAAGTGATAGGTTGCTATGTATATTCGAAATAAAGAAAATCGTCGGATTAAGTGATGAAAACATCGCGAAAAGTCGCTCAATGAAACTCCCACTTTCGATTGACGACGGATTTTAGCTAAAAGCAAGGATAGAATCAAAATGAAGCCAATCAAAATTGTTAAACAAAACTGAAGTTGAAAGAAAATTCGCATAGCAAGAATCAAGTGAATATTACACCTGATTTTCTTTTAATTGTTTTTTATTTTTAATTTAGGCGCATCAACAATTATTGTCTATATTGCCTGATCTCATTATAATAATAATCCTCTCTCAAGATCTTCAGTGTGTTTTAGAAGAAAATAATCAGCCTACTCACTGGTAAAATATTGGCCATTTCATCAACTTATAGGGCAAAAAGAAAGTTTCCAACCTGACAAGTATGGAATATAAGTAAATATTTTAAGTTCGTTATACTGTGGGAAATGGTGCTGGTGTTACTTAAATGTTTATGAAATTTATGTAAAGTGAAAGTAAATGAGGAAGGCTTGGCCTTCCCAACTGAACATTTCTAAAAAGAAACTATTTAGGATATGCTACTAAAAGATATGAATATAATATTCATATATTAATTAAACAAATAAATGTAATAATTATTTAATAATTGATTTTACTTAATTTTCCTAAGCACTAAATGAATAAATAATACATTTAATAAAGTAAATGAAAAAATGAAACTACGAATGACATTTACTTTGAAGAATATTTTTTAAGGCACTGGTGCTCTCTATTAGGAAATGCAACAAAGTTTTAAGGTAAACTTTTTTAGTCGAAAATTTACCCTAACTAACTTGCACTAATTAAACGACTTAATTTCAATTCATTGCTAAGATAAAAAAGTTAATTAAAAACAATTAAAATATCTCTAAAATACTTAGAGAAAATTCAGTTCTATTTTTAGATTTTAAGGAGTAAAAAATTAAATGCTAAGTTGAAATTCAGCTTCACTGAACCATATAATGATAAGGTATACTGAAGTAGTGATACAATTATTTTAATGAATGAATGTGACGCTAAATTAAAGGATGAACTTTAACTCTTTTTTTTTGTGGTTGTTGTAATTATTCCATAAATGATAAAACTATCTGAAACATGGCACGCACAGCGAAATATTAATCTGCGAACATTTTTTAAATTAAGCTTTTACTAGAAACACATGTCTTGGAGATGCTCTGAGTTCGATGACCGTATAAACTTCAACTTGGTATTGTTGCACTTTAGAAAGCAAGTAAAACACTTTTTTCAAAATAAGGATTAGCAAAAAAAGTGTTTCTCGGATGTAGTAACTAGGTTTAGAGGCGTAGTCAGAACGTTTTTTCGGGAGGAGGAAGTCGATTATTTGAGAAGTAAATGGATTAAATAATTTTAAAACTATTTCATTTAGGCTACAACACAATCACTTTTCATAATGAGAATATTTCTATTCACAAAATAATTTGAGCTGTTTATTTGTTTTAAAATTACCATTAATAATTGAATTAATATTTTTTAACTTATTCTCGATGTGCTACAAAAGTGGCCCCAAGAAAGAAGAGGAGGTGGCCTCGCAGTACCTGAACCCTTTTGTGGCATAGGAAAAGCGTTACTAAACCATCCGGCCATTAAAGTATGGATGCCCAATGCTAAAATGAATAGTGAGTGGAAACAGTAGATCAGTGTAGTTTGAAAAGTTCAATATTAACCTTTATTTTATAAAGAATTACAATTTTACAGGGGGCGTCACCCACTCATAAGGCTTCTCAAAGGCCTTTACTGACTGATGAAACACTTGCATCGCAATAGTTGACTTGAATAAATAGAAATAAATGACAAGACTGAGGGCTTGAATAACATTGCTTCACTGCTAAGGCTTACATAGTTGAAAGTTTGGATTTTTCAAGAGAACAAAAATATGCCTTCCTATTTATCCTGAAGCTCATTTACAGACTCCTAAGTTGTAGGAAGCAGACAGGAATGGCTGGAAACTCCAATCACTGGATGCAACAATAGACAGACATCTGCAGATGCGTAGGCAGACTAAGAAACCCCCATTATATTTAATCTAAAATCAATCTATTTTCAAGATTTCACTGAATTTAAGATGGAGACAACAGAAACAGACATGTTTCTTTATTGTATGAATTAAACTCAGAGATGGAATTTCTTATTGGGGAAGAGGTTTCCCCGTCAAACTTTTTGTGTGCGCCACTGCCTAGGTTTGATGCCGCAATGGAGCTATCATTTAGAAGGTTCAGAATTTGCGCACGATGCTTTTTTTTTGTCAAAAACCAAATAGAAATAAAAATTCATTTAAGTAATTTAGTCTTTAAGAACTTAGCTTCAATTTTAGGATGTTATTTGTCAACCAAAAACAATTTGCTTAGCATTATTTCTCAATAAACATTTACCGATTTGAGAAAATAAATTAAAATCCTGTAGACAAACTTGGTTATCATAGAAACAGAGAGGTATGTAAATAATATGAAGAAAACTGGCTATTAGCAGTATGTACGATGCAGTTAGTAAATTCGAAACAATCAACATTTTATATTTGCTTTGAACAAATTATACGTCCAATAAATTAAATCTTAATAAGCAATATGAGTGAAGATGTTTGTAAAAGTGAGAAGACAAATACTTTATCTAACAAAATAAACACTGAATAATTGAATAAAGTGCTGAATGTCCTTGTTAAAGTCAACTCATTAAAAAAATTAAAATCTATTGTTGAAATTGAAAGTACATACTCCATACAAGTTAAAAGTTGGGGAAAAAAATATTCTCCGCTAAAATTTAAAGGAATATTAGTTATATACATATTTAGATTATGTAGTTAGGTAACTAAAGTAATTGCGCACACAAAATGCTTTTAACGTTAAAATGACCAACAAAATTATTTTAAAATATTTTCCCATTGCAATTATCGAAACTCTACCAAATTTTCTTCAATCAAAGAAAAAAATTTTAATGCGTGTATGGTTGTACTACAGTACACTATATCTGGATTGAGATCTTAAGAAAAGAAATAGTGCAATTCTAGGATGAAAACAACTAGTTGTACCTTTAAGATTGAAACGGCATTGATTGATAAATATGATAAAAAAACTGGCAAACTAATCCAAAATGGCCTTTTAAATAAAATGTTTCAAACATTACATGATTATAGTTTAGTAATGCCAACAGAGCATTTCCTAAATAAAAGAACAAATAAAAACAATCGATTGAATACAAACCTAATTTAGCATTTATTTAACCAAGTTTCTTCAGATGTTAGAACCGTACACAATACACAAATGGGAATTTAGAGGAAAGTATAAACGAAAAATATCTGTCTCAGAATACTCTCCCATAAAGACTTCTTTTCAAAAGGAACCACTTTACCCTATTTCAGGAAATTCCTAAAAATAGAACAGCAGAATAAAGAAACGTCTTCATCCAGTTAACTGTCAATTTTCAAATTTTCCGGTGAAATAAAGTATTTTTTTCTGTAATTCTATTTCGAACTTCGCCTATTTACTATCTTAGGCTTAGGACGACGAAGACTGCCCTGGAAAATACGAGATTGATTGATTATCTATTGTCAACTAACCATCGTGGTGGCTCCGTCATATAAAGTAACGAAAAGAGAGCTAAGTGATCTCCTGTAATCTTAATATGTTGACAAAGCAGGCAATAAGGGAAAAACGAATGCTGGCATTTTAGTTATAAGAGGTTTCTCAGAAGACTAAACTGTAATTCAGAAACTTGCCCCACTGCACTTAGCAGATCTTTACGAATTCTTTTAGTTTTAAATGTAAGGCATAACAAAATTATAGCTTAGGTGTAGTAGGTAAAGACGGCTGAATTTGGCTCCATAAGCCAGCCTCAAGGGCGATGCAATACTTATTGTTGTGTGATATTTCGATTATTTACAGGACCTACTCAATATTTTAGAGTAATAGACATATAATTTTGTCAGAATCTCAAGTCGACAATCAGTGTTTCTCAAAGAGAACGGATATGGCCCCTTCATGGTTTTGTACCACACTCACGATAATAAAGTCTGTTACATTTGTAAATGATTCAATGAGTCGAGTGATAACAGAAAAAAATAGTCACATGCTCAGAATATGCTCTACGCAATATTTTACAAACAACAAAATTTGCAATAGGTATCAATCTATCAGGATTTTTGGTTACAAACGAAATTGACCATTTTCCTGCATTTAGGGAAATTGTAATTCCCTCGAAATTACTTCTTTTCCAATAATACACCAAATTAATACCAGGTTTATTACAGCAACTCAAATTCTGACAATAAATGATTTTATATTCCTTCAAAGATCAAATGAAATGGCAATTTTTGAAAACAAAAATTGTATTACCTAAATCTGATGTAATTTAAAAATAAAATAATAGAACAGAAAAACATATTCTCAGATAGTCGCTAACAAGGATTTTCTTGTCCTTCCCAAGCCATGTAAATAAATATTAGCCAATTTTTCCCAAACAATTAACGATTAATTAATATGTGTGAATAACGAATCCCTCAAATTAAAAGATCTTCTTCAATACTGATTAAACCTTGAGGAATAATAATTTAATGACATTTGGTGTAATTAAATCAAAGATTATAAATAACATTTCGCGTGTATCCTGTTTTTTATTTTTTAAAGTAGCTATTATATTTTATTTTACGAATAATTCATCTTTGTTATAAGTAATCATATTACTTCTGTTTATTCTCGAGGTAGACGAAGCCACATCAAGAGAAAATATCGTTCGAAACTAATCATGATAATAGTATATATTATATATAAGCTGTTAGTTGTTGCAGGGAATATTTTGTTGTTGCGACAATATATTAAATTCCAAACATCTGTTAAATTCCTAGTTTATCACTACATATTTATTTATTATGGAATTTATGGAATTGAAAAGAACTTACAAAGGAACCAGCTTATAAATTGTCGACGATAGTGTAACTGCTTAAAGACAGTCTTGGATCATCCTTTTTGCAAGAAGTAACTACCTTGTTAACATCTCCAAACGTCAGAATATGACGATGACCCCCATATGTTGCCACCTCAATTAATAAACAAAACAAAAAAAAAGAAGGAAATCAAGATTAACTCCTTTGAGGATTGTAGGCGGCCACAGTCTATAAAAATGAGATAAACCCATGATTCACAAAAAAGTTAAGACTGGTTTCAACCACCAATACACATTTTTGTAATTAAAGGAAAATAGAAAGAAAGTGTTCAATTTCAATCGCAAGATTTATGTAGAAAAAAAACATGAAATCAGGTAATTAATTGTGCTAAATGTAGAAAACTTAGACCTACCTACAATAGGAAGACTTATTACTTAATCCTTTGTTGAGTTCTGAAAGACAATTTTTTATATTTTTAATTTAATTGGGAGTGATTATCTAAAATTGGATATTTAAACTTTACAAAAATTAAATATTTTTAAAAACGGTGAGATCCGGCAAAAGTTAATCTACTTATTAACTTGCCATACAGGGCTGAAAACGAACTTCATTTAAAAACAAAAAAGTACACTAGTAGCAATAGTTTATTAACATTCCGCAAGAGTTCAGTAGCGTTCAGAGGCGTAAGGTTATACTAGGTAAACAGCACAGAATGTTTTATAATTAAGCTGATAAAAGTTCGTTTATGAGGAATTCAAACGAACAAATCTAAATACGCAACGTATTTCGGAGTTAACTGAAGTATAAACTTGTCACTGATATCTCCCAGAATGCGTTTGTATAGAAGTTAAACCATTTTCCCCTTAAAGGAATAATTAATTATAAAACTCTGGCTAGGATGGTGTGTTGCTGCTGAACTTCTAGTAAGGTATTAAATTAATTGTGTAATTTAATTAACTGGTTTCAAGGATTTGATGCCTGAGGATTGAAAGGAGTAATTGTAGTGCTCTAAATTCAGTTTTTAAGAATTGGGTTCGCAGGAAAATGTAATAATTATCGGCCTAACATGCTGCTGAAGGTTCTTTATAAAATCCTCACGCAAGACAGCGAGTAAAGAAGGGCAGAGTGACCCTCTAACAATGTTATTATTTAATGTTGCGTTAAAGTTGGCTAAAAGTTAATGTTTACTTAATTGGAGGAAGTAAAATAAAGCAGAACGATCCAAATCGTCGAGATCCGAATGTCTGTGTTCAGTATTTCTAGAGGGGAAACGCTGCTCGGTTAGGGCTAGAAATAAATAAATGTAATAAAGTGATGAATTAAATTAGGCGAATGTTTTGTCTTCCATGAGTAGCCCACTTAATTGATGCAAGGATGATCTGAGACATCACTTAGCATTCGTATTTACAATCTTCTTCCACTCGGGATAATGAAGCTTGGTTTTCAAAACAGGTAAATCGAAATCCGAGCTTCTTTTGTGATGTACAATAGTCCATCACTCACACTTTGCTATCAGTCCGGATGAGTAATGATAGAATTCATGTGTTAATTATTCCAGATTTAGTTAAAATAAAAAAATCAGATGTTATAAGTATTAGTTATTAAATAAGTTTAAAAAAAATTGCTGATAATGCTTTCAGAATTAATTTATCGTTTGCATAATTTTTCTGTTCCCAAAACCACTGACGAAAGGCTAAGTAGTTTCAACAAAAAAAGTTTTGATTACAAAAGATTTTTCAAACATACGTTTTGGAAATGTTTGTAATATTATTTTATGTAATAAACTTTACTGACATAGAATTTAGGTATAACCCATTCATTGAATCATTGTGATTGTTATTTCTTTTATTATAAATATTCTTAATATTTATGTTAGCATAAACAGAACTTCAATAAGTATCAATATGTTCTGGGACGGTGATTTAAAATCATATGTATTTTGAAGATAGCGAATTTATGCTTTCATACTATTGAGCTTCTTACAAGAAGATGAAGAACTATCTTATATTTGTTAGTTGCTGCATTTTTTGTATTATTTGTTTTAAACTACGACCTATACCTTTTGATTGCCCAGCAGATATCTTAACATTCAAAGATGATGGTCGATGGTCAATACAGTTGTGGTCTTATGTAAGTATTTGGTCTATAGCAAGAATAAATGATAGATGGCGCCCATACGTACCGAAGTACACCCTCAAGAGATTTCAATCGGTTTTCATAAGATCCAGTGTTACTCTCAAACGATTTGAAACTCTGCCAATTAAATGCCAACACAGAGTGTACTCGATAGGTGGACCACTAGAAGAACCCGGTGATAGAATATTAGCTTTTCAATTTAATCCCGAAATGTATGCTGAGCTTGTGTTTTTTTTAAAAACTGAACTTAAGAAACAGTTTATCTTTCGTAAAAAATTTCGTACTTATGCGGATAATTTAATAGAATATGGTAAAAAGCGTATGAAGAAGCAAGACGCTGGCTTGATTACTCCAATAGCAGTTTTACTCAGTGGTAGGTTGCAAAAAAACAGTCAGGAGTGCAAATATTATGTTTCCAGTATGGAGTGGTTTCGTAAGAATGTAAAAAATCCATTGTTTATTGTAGTGGGATTTACATATTTAAATAAAAATAATATAGAAGTGTTCCATCGAGAGGACCTTGTGATGGGAACAAAGAATAGTTTTGGATATATTTTAGCTGTAATTTCCCGGTGTAACAATTTAATCCTAGATAAAGGACCTTTGGCTATGTTTGGTGCTTTATTCGCCCATGGGTATGTACACGTGTATGACCCCGGTAGGTTGGACTTTATGTATAATTTCACCAATTGGATAGTTCACCAAAAATAGAGGATTCATAATTATTTGTAGTTATTAATAAAAGGTATTATTATTGATTGTTATTCATAGTGTATATAACTTTTTTTTTTTTGCTATACTCATTGGAAGGAGGAAATATGCGATCGTCAAACCAAAACATTTGTCTTAAGGTTTTTGAAATAGCTTTTGTTATTTCCTTTAAACTTCGCATACTCATTTTATATAATTATAAAATATTCTTCCAGGAAAGTTTGGAAAGGGCATATTGATGGTGATGGGTGAAAAAGGTTTCATTAAAAGTAATTGCTAAATTTTTTAATTGGATATTTCAATTTCTAAAATTAAATTAGGAATTTGATTTTTATTCATTGCTAAACAAGTCATCATTAAAAAGTAATTATAAGAAAGTATCTCTTTAGTCAGAAATTATTTACACTAGTAATGATTCTTACTAGAATATTTCAAAGTAGTCTGTTGTATGAATCTACATTTTTTATAGAAAATAAAAATATTAATTTTTAACATTACTCTGCCACCTATCGGAAAACGTCTGAACTAAAGTGTATCCATATGCCATTTGAAGTAGCTATAAGATTTGCATAATATCTAATCCAAAATCCTTACTATTTTTTTTTTTTTTTATTAATTAAAGGCTAAAATTTCATTTAAAACTATACTTCATTTTTTGGAAAGATAATTTTTGCAGAGTTATGGAGGTGCTTGCTACAACTCGAGTCTTACCACAATTCAATAAAATTTAAATTGCTTACTAGTCAGAAGGACGGTGGTTAAATGCCTATCAAAATTTGAAAAAAAATCATTTAATAGTTTAATAGGAAACAATTACCGAATTTGGAAGTTTATGAAATCATATCCTTAAAAATGAACTAAATATTTATATACTCCACACTAGATAACATTTGGAGCGAGACTGTACCATGTTTACTCATAATTCTAAGAAAGCTGATATTAAATAGCTTTATTTTAGTCAATATGCAACTTATTTTTCTTCATAAAATCACAACTTCGTGGTTTTACTTACTTTCAATTAGATCTACTTAACAAAAACTTTTAAAAATAAGTATTAGGGTTGATTAAACGACAAATGATACACAAATCAGCAAGTACCCAACATTTCATTGATGTCACTTAAGTAATTTTACTACATATTATTTATTTACATTTTCTTTATTTTGTTAAGAATAAATTAGATTTCACAGACCCTTAGCTGACCATTTTTATATTTTATATAAAATAGTTTTTCAGTGAAGAGTAGCCTGCTAGTTCATATATTACACCAAACTGGCATTCTACCAGACTGCCTAACCACCCCTCCCCCAAAAGTGCCCTTAATCGAATTATTATAGAAAAATGTTTCCTATAAAAGTTATAGAACTATTTGTGAGCAATAATTATACCAAGTTTAAAGAAAATCGAACGAGCGGTTTTTCCAAAAAAAATAAAAAAGTGAAAAATCTATTCAGTAAAGTTGTACTTCCGGTGGACCTATTTTGACCAAAAATTTATTGTCGCTTCCCATGATGACACTCGTACGAAATATCAAATTTGAAGTGTCTGCGATTAGCCGTTCCAGAGATATAGAGGATAAACTCACTAAATAGCAGTAAATTAAGCACAAACCTATGGCATCAAGGCACGTTGGGTTAGAGAACCGCGATTCTAGGAATTACTGGATCTGTAACCCAACTAGCCTTAGCGCCGTCTTTTAAACATCACTTCTCTTTCTCTTTAAACTCTAACAAACCGAAGGCGTTCGGTTATTGTCGGCAATTTTCGGCTCTGTTGGATATTAACTTTTATTTCCTATTTAATATTTAACATATAATATGTACACTCACACGACTTTCTTTCGCTTATATTATTATAACCTGCTGAATGCGATCGGTTTTCTTCGGCAATTTTCGACTCAATTGACAATGAATATTAACCTTATTTCCAATTTAATATTTAACATCTAATATGCACACTCCGACTTTTTCTACTATTACGTACATAGTTAATTTTTCTTGTAAACTAGAATTTTTACCAAACAGAAGTTACCTTAGATAACACAATACAATAATTCTAATGGAACTATTTTGAAAAAATCTAGTGGGCACACTCACACGACTACAACATATGAAAGGTAAGATACAACATTCTAAAACTTCAATATAGAGATAAAAGTTTCCTATATTTGAGCGAAATTTCATAAAATCTGAACATTGTGAGGGGGGGAAATTGAAGGTGTTAAAATTTCAGCAAGGCACAACATAAGAAAACTTAAATCAGATATTGTTAATCAGTAAAAAGTAAAGCATTTGTACATCTATTTTGTCTACCTATGAGACAGTTGGAGGTAAATCCTACTAATAAAATTAAATTTTGCCCCACTTCGAGCAGCAAAATGAAAGGATATCATTAAAACTGTGTATTAAATTGCCCCCAAGTGCTAAATGAATCCTGAAGGGAAATGATTGGCAAATACTTACATAATGATAAACAGGAAGTGGTTTGTTCAGCAAAATTGTTCATTGCTATGAGTCAGTTTATTTTTATACATTTTTTGTTGCGAAATTTATTCACTTAAACTATCGTCACAAAATTGTGACTTTTATGGCAAAGACGATTAAGACATTTATAGACAGTCTTTACAACATTGTTTTCAATTTCTTCATACATTTTACTTGTTTATAAGTATCTCATACAAATGCATTTTAATTGAAATTAAAAAAAAATTGTACCATCTTTTTCATAAATTTAAAATCATTTCCCGAAAAGTTCCGACTTTTGTCCAAATAAATGAAAGATGGGTAAAAAGAACATTGGTTTTTCTTGTTTTTTTTTGTGTATTTTTATAATTATTTTTTATTTATTTCAGATGCCCTTTGTAATTAATTATTGAAGGTGGTATTTTTTGTTAATTATAAAAACAATGGAACTTGAAGCTGATTGAAGAGGATTTCTATTAAGAGCAGGATAGAATGAGGTACAATGTGAGATATAATGTGAGTACAAACTCTAAATTGAGTTCTCTTGCAATTTAGATTTTACACTAAAACGTTAGTTACTTCAATATTATTCCTTACAATAAACAATATTTTGGAGAAAAAAATGTAGTGAACTTCAGTTATGCCGAATCAAACGAAATTCTGTGCCAGCTTCCAATAAAATCATAGAAAACTTTTTGGAGCTAGTTTACGATCTCATTCACAATTCAGCTCGTAGTTTTCTTAATCGTTTTGCACCTTAATATCATATTGGGAATAAAACCAAACAATATACTGAAATTGATGAAACTAACAATGGTTAGAAGCATCATTAAGCTAATGTTGGACCACTGAAAGCGGTTAAGTAGGATGGATAGAAGATTAGCAGGAAGAGCAAACCGATACTAGAGTACGCCTGGGTGCTCTAAACAGCAATAGCTTAATGAGTCACCATGACAACGCCTCTTCACTATTGCCAGACAAACTGTCAAGTGTTTGACAGCAAATGGGGTCAAATGTATTGAATATATTCCGCTTAATCAATCTACTTGCCCAGCCAGAAAAAAAAAGTTCAGTGAGGAAGAACTGAATTACTTACTCCCAGACATGTTGGAATCAATTAGTACTGATATTGATTTCATGATCATAGGGTTTTTCTTTTTGAAGATTTATCTTTAAATGAAGTAGTTGAATGATTGGCGGGCGGAAGACTTAAAACGTTTTGCTCCTCGCTCTGATGATTTACAATGAGGTATTTTTTGATCGAGATCTCTCACAGTTATTAATATTGTTCTTTAAATAACCCTACATTTTATTTTCTAAAGAATTCATTAATAAAATGCATTTCCATTTTTTGTTTTCATCAAAGCCAAAGTACATTAAGCGAAATCCATAGAGTTAAATTAAAATGGAAAGAGCTTTCAAAAAGTTTGTGGCGTACGTTTAAGTTGGAAAAAAGTAAGAACCTTAGTTACTAAGACGAAAATAGTTATAACATTAATGTAGTTATTATTATTGTAATAAAAGATATCTTTTGTCAGACAAAAACTTCCGTGGAACGACACATCATAACAATGCATTGATAAAACATTTGTTCCCTTCACATACTCGAATTCCGTCACCCTGGCGTTAACTAAGGACGCCATAAGATCTTAATTACAAATATTAACCTAACAATATAGTAATGATCCTATAACTACCATATTAATAAATCAGCACTTACTGTACACCTTTCTTCTGTATTGATAATTTCTAATTTTTCTGTCTAATCTTCGTCTATAGGCGGGATGCGTTGTAGCCCACAGTGACTCTGAGTCCATTGTCTAACGACTGTGTGGACTAATTCTCCCACCTTTGCCTACAATACTTTCTAAATGCTGATTCAGCTGGAATATCATGTACACTATCGTTATTGTATAAGGAATGTTTTTTAGTACATAAAGAAATTGCCTCAGACAAATAAGTTCAGACTGTTTCTCTATCAAAATTTTTATTGAATGACCTAGGTCCATTTTTGGAAATACTCTGCTAATGAGCTACACGTCGGAAATTAAGATAGAAGGGTTTCGAATGTTTATTTTAAAATACAAAACCTATTCTGGAACAGTTACCGATTTTGTTATTATTATTTGGAATTCAAGGAATACCTATAATGCTTCTTAACATTTAAAGTTTTATTTTTATTTGAGAAAATTTTAACAAAATTATGTGTTCGCTTACTAATCAAAGTTTAAGAAAACTGGTTATTGTAATTTTCTAGAATATCGCTAAGTTAAACAAAAAATAAAATAAAAAAGTATTCTTTAGACTGAATACATATGTTGAGATAGTTGATTTTTGTGCTTTGTTCACCCTACAATCTTTCTTTGTTTTTGTTCTCTTACTTGAGAATCACAAAATATTAATTTTCTGAATAGAAGAGACTAAAAATTTGATGTGAATTAACATGTTACCTCTGCTATCTAGAACTAAATGGTCATGAAAATAAATTCGAAGAAAAGTATACCAGTTTAAGACTGTGAATAAACGATTTTTATCAAATTTCGATTTGTGCAACTTTAATTCTCTATAGAAGAATAGAACTTTATAAGTGGAAGTCAAATTGCACGCCACAGCCGTGTTAATTCAAACTCATCAAAATGCTAGAGCTGATATTAAATTCTAAATTTTTGAAGTTAGTGATACTGTATCACTGATACAGTACTTTTTTTGAAATGACTTTTGTGGATAGCTTCATAGAACTATTCTAAAAATTATTTTTCTGTATAACGTGTTTAAAATAAAGGTTACACTTCTATGTGTAAGCAATTAGATTACTAATACTAATTATTATTATTTTTAAAGGTTAGATTCCTTTTTTGTGAAAATGGTATAAAACTTAAATATTGAGCTAGAAAAATGTCATTTTCGGTGGTCGATTTTACCAAGAGTATTGTTGCTGGGTCTCCAGTGAAATTAAACTCAATTTTTCTATGAGAGTTAAGGGAAAGTTAAAAAGAAAAAATAATTAATTTATTTCAAATTAATGCTTGTAAAAATACCTTGCATTCTTTTATAATTAATTGGCACATTTCACAAGTATTGTAATGTGTCTGTTGTAAAATAAATTTCTTACGTAGATATCTTGTTATATTAGTAAATGATATTTAGTAATTTCTTGAACAGTTAGAAGATATTTATTAGTCTCAGTTAAGCGTAAAACACCGTAACATCATTCATTACTCTGAATTTGACTCTAAACTGGTTAACAAGAGCTAATCTGCGTTTGTACGAGTGAAATTGTATCTCTCTGATTTAATACTGTTTTGTTACATCATTGTAGCCATGTGAAGATTTGCAGCAACGTCACAAACCTAAGGTCAACCCGTAAAACCGTTGAGAGTCATGCGCATGTAATGTGTGTAGAATAGAGGGGGATGTTGCAAGTGCAGTTACCTAGCTCTAGTTCTTCTAGTCTTAGATTATTGAAGTGGATAAGAGATCTGTAAGGAGGATGTGGGCATGTTAAGCCGACAATAACCTAATCGCTTATTAAGAAAAGCTCACGATTTGCGGTGAAGTTACGAGTAATTTTCTTAACTAGCGTTGCCCAGCCTCTTGGCAATTTGTTGGAAGCCGCAAAAAGAAGGTATTCCGGTGCTATCTCTTTTCACACTCCCTCTCCTCTGGCTGTACGGTCTTCGAAGGACCTTGGCCTCCTCTATCACCATTTCCCCACTCCTCTCTCACCAAAGCAATCCACCTCCATGTCCTTACTCCCAGACTTCTAATTTCTTCCTCTACATCATCCAGCCACCTAATCCTTGGTCTTCCTCTTTTTTTCTCGCCTCCCTCCCTGGGTGCCTACTCATTATTTTCATGGGAAAGGCGCTATTTCTTATGTACTATTAATTGTTCTTGCCAAAAGAAACTGAAAAATATGCATTTTCTTATTCTAGCTAAATTTTTACTTTCAGTTTAGAACTAATCCTCAACAAAAATTTCACGTGCAAATTTTTAAAAAAGTAGTGATCTAAGTTAGAGAAAAAATGCTTCATCAAATAGACTTTGTTGTTCAGAATAGTAATAATTTTTTGTAAGCAAGATTATAAAAAATAAATGTTATTTTATTTAACTTTATTTTTTCTATGAGTATGTCCTAAAAAGTGTCAACCACAAAATAAATTTTATTTCATATTCTTTTACCTTACAGCACAAAGAGGAAGAACTGCGCGTCCATAGAATGGCTAAATTTAATTTTTACTAGTGATATCAAATTAAAAACTGAGTCTACAGGAACTGATCTATGTCAGTTTGGAACTATTTCTTCACATTTTATTGGTATATAATAAACATACTTCGTACATTTAATGATGTACAGTATATTTTTTTCAGAAATATTTAAATTATGGTTATCTGGGAACGAAAAAAAAGTCAGGATTAGCTATAAATCACAAAATTACTGCACTTTATTTTATTTTTTTGTAATAGCATTGTAGCTTCGTTGTTAGTACGTAGATCAGTTTATAAAACTAGTCTGTAAAATATTCCTAGTCTGTATTTGGGTGTTTAAAGCGATGGCTTTGAATAGTTCATTGCTAATTTTTCTTAGAACAGATAAGGCGAGAATTGTGATAATATTTTCTCTTCTTTATTCTATTCAGTACGGTAAAAATGCAACTTTTCTTATCAAAAGCGGAAAACTTGGTACATAGATTTTCTTATAAACAGATCTAACTCCACCTAATCTAATTTAATATCAATTTACTATTTATTTTTTGTTTGAAATATTAATTCTTAATTAACCTAAGGGTCATCAAAATTTCTTTTCTAATACTTTCAATTTTTGCACTAATTTTAATTTTGTTTATACTAACAGAATAATATTGATAATATTTTTATGTCAGAGAACATGTAATACTAATTACAATAGCGAGACTCGTAACATGCAAAGTTAAGGAATAGATTTCGAAAGAACTTCTTGCTCATTTTATTTTAGGTTCTACATGCAGATAAATATTTTTTTTATAAAATTACTTTCAAAATGCTCTGACCTATTTTTAATTTCTCCTAATTGTTAATGAAGATTTGAGGTTTTTAAAAAACTAGATTATTTTTATGTGATATCAGATTAGCGAAAGTAGTAGGAGAATTGGAGCCTTTCTCTGGATTATTAGCTCTTCAGTGTAACTGGACAAAAAGAAAAAGAGTGCGTAATTGATGGCTAAGGCAAGTATCTCAAGATAACGTTGTGGTCCTGAGCTAGTAATAGTGTTTACAATGTAATGTCACAAAGTTGAATAGCTGCAAAAGGGAGCAGTGTGAGAGCTGCGGAAACGTAGTAACTGCCTCAGACCGTGCACATGTAAGGTCAAAAGCTGAGAGGTTATTTTGAGGTCAATGATTATTTGGCACAGTCTTTTGACGAATGGCCCAACTATTTTTCAATTTGAGATCTCTTTGTTTTACTTTGGATAATTAGGTAGGGAAACTGTGATTGTTTTTCACATCAAAATTTAGACACTATTGGGTTTCCTTTTACAAGTGTAAGATAAAGTTAAAAGCTACCTCTAAAATTAATGTAGGAGTTGGTGTTCAGTCACAATGAATGATCACACAAATGTAACACACTCTATTCACTGAACGCACACCACAGTATTATATCCAATCATCATCCACTAATTAACAAAAACTTTTACTTTCTCCCTTGATAATATGAAGCCGAATTCTGTAAACAAATTTTTCCATAAAAAAAAATTCTTAGATATTTCAGCTTTCACGGTTTTTTTTCTGTATAATTTTTATTTTAGTAAATCAATTAAAATAATTATTATGATTTAAATGGTTGTTAAGAAAAAAATATTATTATTGTTTTTCCCATTAGGTAAGGTAATTGTAATTATGTAAATAAAAAAATTGCTAGGTACCTCTTTAATAAACAATCCGAGAAAATAACAATTGAAGTAAATGAGTGACGAGGTCAGCTAATAAGAAAAAAGGCAACTGTTAAGATTTCAATGAATCCAACAATTTACCTATTATTGTTCGACTGAGGGACACAATCGTCTAAATCGGACACATAATCCAGCAGTAAACTATTAGCTTTGAAGTGTGATATTGCACATAATTCCTTAAGTAACAGACTTAAATATTTCGATACTTTTATTCTAAGACAGTATCAGAAAGTAAAAGTGTGAAATTTTCTCATAATCATTTAAGTATTCTAATTGACCATATTTTTAAGTTTAATTGGTGTGAACAGCAATAAATGAACATGCGACAGAGGCATTGAACCCAGGCATTGCAGTCAAATAAAGCTCATTGACAGATGGGACTATTTCCTGTCCTATCTTCTGAACAAAATGTGCCTTCAACTAGGCTTCGGCGAGGCCTCTAGAAGCCACTTTTCTAGACCAATTGAGGGTAGTGGAGATGGACTTAAATGTCGCATCTATCTCTCCAGTCTAAAAGCTCCTACCGTAAGTAGAGGGATGTCCTTTTGACCAGCCACCAGGTTCTGCCCATTAAAATCTCAAGAAGGCTCAATTTAAAAAAAATGGAAGTTTTATAAAAGCCAGTTTTTAGGATATGCGATCAAGATAATAAAATAAATCGAGAGAACCAAATCAAACGATAGACTAATCTCAGACTACAAGTAGTGAATGGCGGAGGCAGTGTCTTCAGATCAAGCGCGATATTAGCTTTAGTAGGGTAGCGATTTGGCTATCATCTACTTCTCGCAGACAGCTTGTTTATCACTTTGAGAGAATCGTTCAGCAGGAGGAAGGGTCCAGGAACAGCAGTTGAAGGCACTTGAACAGAGGTAGCATTGCCTAGTAACGCATGTAACGTTAGTGAAACTAAATGTTGGTAAAAGCTTGAAAAAGAGTTGCCAGATAGAATTAATTGCATCAAGAGAAATCTGGAGTTGTTATTGCTTAGTTATCATTACACTAATATAGTTAATAACTCATTGCTACATTACAATCTCTAAAGGTTTTACTAAAAGTAAAATCCGCAATAAATGAATGTTTGGGTAACGTAAATACAAAGAAGGTCTTAACATAAATTAACTAACGTTCAAAAGTCACTTAAAACAGATAGCTAAATCAAGGATAGTGAATTTAACTTGAAGCACACTTTTATATGATGACCAACGAACTCTATTGAATAATTAAACAAACATTGGCCTCTATACATTTATTGAATACCAAATGATTGATGAATTCAATCATTATACTTAGTCAATAATTCAAATTTTTGAAAGGGTAAGGGCCGCTGTAAGTAATTTCCTTGTACGAAATAAAATAAAAATAGGCGCTAATGACCAAGATGTCGATGCGCCGAAAAAAAAAAAAAAATTTAAGACCTTGAACATTGCAAAAACAACTTAGTCACTAAGTGTTAGTAATCAATCATTGGGAAAATGATATAATGATTTATTATTAAAGTAATTTAAATTGCATGAAAGAGATTTAAAAAAATTAAAAATTATATAATTTGAGAGTGAATTGACTTAAAATAAAATTAATTTCTGTCCGTCTAGTTTTATAAAATATAATTGCATTACATTATATGTAATATAAAAATAGGCAAAAAACATTTTTATAAGCTCATTACCATATCTTTAATTTAAGGTTAAAGCTGTTTCTGCAACATCATTTTTTAGAAAGAAGAGAAAAAGAAAAATAACTACTAAAAAATCTAAATGACCAATTATGTGACCAGATTTATTACAGTCATTTGTAGATCGTGGCTAACTCTATTTATTCAGTTAAAACTACGTATTGTGTTCGTGCTAAATTATCAAATTGTCTGTTCACCGCAAATACAAGATTGGATATCCGTGGCCTTTAAATCCTGGTTTACTCAAAAATATTGTCCCAAAGTTAGTGTTAGCGGTAGTTTTTCCGTTTTTCGCTAAAGTTCTTTGGAGTTGTTGAGGTTGTAGGATGGTTTAAGACCGTTCTCTAGTCTTCTGTCTGTGGCTTTTCTTATCATTTCCTTCAGTACTCTACAATCCCTTTCTCACTAAAACTCCTGCACTGTAGTGCGATGACATCCTTCTGGCCGCCTTTTCGGATACCTCTTAAGAACCGCTTTCGGTTTCCTCTCTTCAGGAAGCATGCCAAACCATTTCAATTTATTCTGTTACAAAACTTCCAAGACTAACTGCACCATAAATTTTCTTCAATATTATTATTTCCAATATAAAGTCTGCTTAGTTATCCTCCTCAGAGAGTTGTTGTGAGAAATTAGAAGTGTTGTTTCCTGAAGCCATCACCTGGTGATGTAGAACTTTAAGATAAAAGCAAAGAACCTTCCGTACCTCCAAAAAAAACCCTGCCAAGAGGGTTTGAAGAGCTATTGAGTCTAGAGGTTTGTTTTAGCCCACTTTGTGGAATTTCTAGGTAAATTTAAAATGAATAAAATGGGAGGAAAAAAGGAAGATACTTATCATACCATCAAATCAATGCTGAAAAAAAGAAATGCGTTACTGAATTTAATATTCAGGAAGCAAACAATGGTTCCGCTTTGTGAGAAGAGCAGAAGAGGAAATAATGGATACCACTCGTGCGTTTAGAATTTTTCTTTTATTTATAGACAATCCCTACATATTCCGTTAAGAAATTATTTAAGAAATTTCCATAAATTGAATTAAAATTCCTTTTTTTTACTCATTCGTAAATAATATCTTCCAGCACTTTTCTAGTTCTTCCGGAGTAAATGGGTGTAATTAATTAGTGTCCTTTTTTTTAGGGAACCTGTTAATTCTACCACTATCATATTAATTATTAATTTGATTAATTTAAACATGAGCTTCACTTTCATTTCACCTTTCGCAAATTCATCTTATTTCTGCTTTCTCATTTCTGATGCTCTCTAAGCTAAACAGATAAGATAGTGTAGAAACGAACATTATCAAACTTTTTTAAGCAATTAAATTAATAAATACCCTTTTGTAGGCCATGCAAAACTCAAATAAAAAAAAAAAAAACATTTCATTTGTTGAATTATTGAGTTAAATTAAGAAGCGTTAATATGGGCTCAGCGACCAGAGTTTTCTCGGTTCAACTGGCTCAGCAGCTTTCCTCGACCCAGTTCAACATGTTCATCTTCAGACAAATAGTAGTAAATCTCCAAGAACGGAAAATGAATAGTCCTCCAAGGAAGCTACTAGGAAGAGAAAGTCTTCCTGGAATTTCCCGATCTAGGAAGCGCTATCATTTCCTTCCCTGTTGCTTTTTATTCAATTATTTGTATCCGCCTTTGCTTAGTTTCGAATATTTCTGCAGAGTAAGTTATTACGTTATAACTCAGGCCAGCAAGTCAGATGGTGGTGAATACGTTCTCCATTAAGCCCTTTCTACATTGGCACAAACCGCCGAAACTAGACGCAAGAAAATGATTTATTTTATATACTAAATTATTTGCATTTAGACTTGTATCAGATGTACAAAAAAACACTTCCTTAAAACTTTCATTTTTTAGGTTCTGTGAAAAGAAAAACACAATGTTTGCGCAAATGTCCTTAAAAATTTTACCAGTTCTCGATCAACTTATTACCAAATGTATCCTTAGATTTCCCACACTGATTTTTATTACAATTATCATAAAAAAATAATTGGAGATGCCCTTTAGAAAAAACTTAGAATTCTAGCTGGTTGCAACAAAGTTTATTAATGAAACGAAAAGGAATTGTAGGGTAAAACGAATCTGACGTGGTAGACCGATTAACAGCCTTTTGAACAACCAATAAAACTTTACATTTACGGATATTAAAAGTTTAAAAGTCAGAATCTAAAGAGTGGAGAAGAAACTGTAAAAACAAAAATTCAATTTGCTGAATGGAAAACGTATGCACTGTTTAGGATAGAATGAATTAACGATGCGTGGAGTTTATGGGAAAGTAAATTCTGTTTTGTTTAACAAGGTCAGAAGTACAGAACAATCGTATCCTGGATTGTGGTCAACGATGCAGGAATCCTAAAATAAATAAACAAACAAAATGTTCAGAGGCTGGCAATGCACTGAGAAGTGCAATTATGTGCCAATGAACTAGAAATTTTCTCTTAATTAAAATAATAATATTAAGGGGACACTGTACCACAACTACACATTTCTCCCCAAAATTATTTTAATCTTCCCAGTCTAGTTTTTATCAAATTTAACACGTCTGTACAATCTCAAATAGAAACAGCTTTTATGGTAAACTGAGTCTCCACCAAGAACATTTCAGAGAAATGACCGAATTTGCTTCTTTTTTTTTTAATTGCAAAATTTATTTCAAATTCAGAAAGCTGCAAGACAAATAACTGAAGAGAGTGTAAAATCCCAGCAATACGAGAAAATGATATGTCGAATTCAATCACAATTATTAAAAAGTCTGTGTTTTTTTTAAGAAAATAATGCCAGTTATATTCGTGAGGCACTAGTGTGAAGTGTAGATTGAGGGTGATTAGGAAACATTTTTGTAAGGATAAAGAAAGGAGTGAGATGTAATAATCATGACTTCCGATTCGGCAATTTCCGGAGTATATTAACTCCCAGTAATGAAATATGATAAATAATAGTAAAAAGTACAGGAAAATACAGAATTTTCTATTTGCCGAAACATTTGGTTACAAAATAATTTCGTTTCGGAAGCGAATCCTAAGCAAAAACTCGCAGATATCTCTAACGGTAGTATCGCATTTGAATTTCGAACAGAACAATTAAATGGTGCTTCCTGCAGTTTTCTTAATTGATCCCGATGTTAAATGTGGATCTCTCCTGCAGTATCTCCACCACAATCACCATCAGAATCGACTCAAATCTCAGACAGAAATCCAAAACGAATCAATTAACATCGCATTGTTCCCAGACACATAGTAAAACGTCTGAACAGATTAAATTATACCCATTCTGGTAGGGAAGAGATAATGGAATACTAAAGCACTGCATACTTTACGATACCAATCGAAAGACACCGCATTCAATTAAAGGTTGTACCTGATATGAGAGATTAGGGGCCAAATAGATCTTTTATTGCAGATCAGTCACAAGAAAATTGACTTCAATTTTCGACCTCAGTAATAAATGAGAATCTTGTAATCTTAAAAGGAAGATAGGATCAGAAAAAAGTCTGTTCATTATGAGGTAAATATTAGAGAAGAAATGCAGAAAAGGCAATGGGGACAATTGAGAAGTCTCCAGGAACCGTCAAGTCCAGAAGAAAGTGTAGCACCTTCATCCCAGTTAGCGTTCTTACAGTTGTAGCCATTACCAGAGTCAACGCAGAGTCTCTAAACGAATCAACATCTAAATTAGTTCATCATCACCAAGTATTTCGCAGGAAGTTTGGAGGTAATTTTTTTTGGGCATCGTCTTTCACCATTTACCATTTACTTTATATTTGTACTTGCATTTCTTTACTTACCATACTCAAATAATATTACAATATTTAATTTAGGAAATATTAAACAAAAGTTTGGATGATTTCCACACTTGATTAGACAAAATAAAAAAGTATTTCTCCATTTTACGTTAGTATTGCATGACAGTGCAATAGTTAAGGACCTTGTATTGAAGCCAAAACTAATTTCTTATTATTTAGTAAATCTAGCTCAAGGAAACTGATGGTGTTTAGTTGAAATTTCGCAAAATAATGTATATAATATAAACTGTTTTAATTTCCATATTGAGAAATTACTGCGATATGGAGATTTTTTTTTAGATAGTTGAATAAAGCTATTTAAGAATTTTGACACAGATATGTAATAATATTATAAGGTATTGAGTAAAAGCAATCTGATGACAGAGAAAACAAATCTGGTATGACCCCCGCATTCCTATTTATTATTCTCAATTTTGTAATTTATCTATTTTTGTCTATCTTCTTTTTTTTTTTTTATAGACCATAGATTTATCAAACTCTTCAAAATATTGGCTACCAAGTTATCTAAATTGAATCCATCTTCAAGCAATGCGATTCCTTTTAATAAAACTCGTCCTTTTTTACCTCCTTCCCAATTTGTAAATCAGAGGTATTAGTTCTAGGTAGTTCAAAATTCAAATCTTGTACAGTGGTGCTTGATGTGAGTGCGGCCTTATTCCTTCTTTTTTAGAAAAGAAGTAATTTTTTTTTAGCTTAATCAAAAATATGTTCTCAGTAAATGACACAAACGCTTCTATTCACCTCGATGAAGAATTCAGTTCATACACCTTTTTTACCTCTCTTTATAAGAAGGAAAATAAATTAAAAGACTATTCTTTAAGAAGGAATGTCAAAATGAGAATTAGCAATTGAAAAAAGAATTAGAAATGAAGCTAAAGAAATAAAAGTGCATAGAATTATAGAAGAAATAATCATTAAACAAAAAAGTAAAGAAAAGAAAACAATAAATGACTTAATATCTGACTGAAACTGACTGCAAACATGATTTTGTTATCAGGGTGCGAGAAAAAAGAAAAAAATTGAAAGCATATCACACAATAAAAGATCTAGGAATATGATTGAATGTTGAAATTTAAGTAAGTTACAATTGAATTATGTAAACAGTTGCATTAACATTTCATCTATTAATGATAATTTCAACTTCTATGAACTTTCAACACATTTTAAATTAAAAAAAAAAAAAAAAAAATGCTTACAATGTTAATGGTGAAAGATGTTTAGAACTTATTTAAAGAGAAGAGAATGAAGTGTCAATGGAGTGCAAACTGATTATGCCTCTAGATTAGATTAGGTCAGACTTAAGGGACCTTAAGCACCGGCCAAAAGAGGCTTATTCTGTCGTTCTCTTTTGGGGATAGCTCCTCCTTTTCGCAGGCCGGGGCACTTTCACCAGTTCTTTTTGCAACAACATCTGCTTTGGTCTCAAAGTATCAAAGGTCACATTAACGTAAAACTTTAAAATTGCATTGGTGCAGTTGTCAGATTGAAGGATTTCCCCCACAACCATAAAATCGGAAGCGACAAAGGTTCGAAAGCGGAAGACTAAGTTTGAGCTTTCTGCGACTTTTCGTTTTTTTTTTTATGTAATACACATACGCACTCCACGCAATAAGAACCTTTTTTAACACTCTTATAAGGATTATTTATGAAGGAATATCTAAATGAGAATTAGAAATTGAAAAAAGAATTAGAAATGAAGCTAAAGAAATATAAGAATACAATATCTAGTTCACAGTAGCAAAGGTCGCAGAGATTTTGTTTTAGGCTACTCCCTCCATACAATCAATTCCCAATACTTGACGTATTTTATTAAATAAATAAAAATAACTAGCATTAAAAGACAATACTTTTATTACTTGATGAGAGAAAGTTAATAATTTAAAGGGACATCAATAAATATTTATGTGTATAAATACCTTTATATTCTTTAAAATTAAACATAATTTAAAAAATCACTTACTTGGATGTCTTTGGAACATGTTTATTTAAAACAAAATATCTTCAGCAATATCCAACTTGAAAAATGCCGTTAGTTATCACTGGAAATAATAAGAAAACAAGTTGTACATTATTTAAGTCATATAAAACGAAATAATATGTACATATTTACACTGATAAGTTGCTGATAATTTTGAACTTAAAAACTAAAAACAAACTAACTTGTAACGCCATACAAATGTAAATACAAATAAAAATATCTTAGTAATTAAATTTAAAATTAAAAAAAAAAAAAATAACTGTTTCTCTACAGAAGTTATTTGATCTGTGCTATTTTTGAAAGTGCCAAATTTACATATCTTAAACAGAACAGAGCACCAAGTATATAAGAAAAACTTATAATGAAGTAAACAAATATAATCAGCCTTTGTTAATATTATTTATATCTGATTAGATTAAGAACTTTTTGCATTAAAAGAATGCTGAATGAATGATTTTATTATGAGTAGATTGATTCTGTTTACTTTATTTTAGTTTTCTGGTTTATTTTATTGGATTATTTTGTTTTCTAATAATTCTGATAATGCCTTCGTTTTATTTATATTTATGTACTTTAAAAATGAGGATTGCTGAATTTGAAATATCACGTGATGACTAAAAAAAAAAATACCTGATTTAAAAAAATATTGAACGCGACTTTATAAAATGGATACTAAATCTGCGAGTGATTAATTCCCAAATGTTCAGAACATTGCAAATCATAGCCCGATTTTAATCAAATTTGGAGAAATGTAGAGATTAGAGCTTCCCTGCGTAATATCCAAGCGCAGTCCTACTCTTACTCCTAAGAAAAAGTGTTGATATCGTACCAAATTTTCGACCACTGAACCGATTTTCATGAATGAAGTGTTTTCGAAAACTAGGCGAACCAGAACCAAATTCGATATTTTTGAATATCTTAGCATAGGATTCAAAATTAGATTAAAGACAAAAATACGCAGAAATCTAGTCATACTGGAACCAAATACGGTAAAGATCCGGTATATTTTCACACACATCTTGCAAAAGAAGGACACCTTAAAAAATATTTTATCATTTCAGATAAAACTAGATAACAGAGACAAAACAGGTAGAAAGATAGAGAAATCGGAACCAAATTCCATACTTTTCCGTTGTGTATTACATTATATTTTCCAAAAGAAGGGGACCCTTTTTATATATCTTACCTTTGGCCTTAAAACTAGATAACAGACAAAGCTAGTAGAAATATAGGGGAACTGGAACCAAATTCCATACTTTTCCGCTGTATTTTACCTTATATTTTCCAAAAGGAGGCAACCCTTAACATATATTTTACCTTTGGCCATTAAACTAGATAACTGAGACAAAACCGGTAGAAATATAGACAAAACGGAACTTTATTTTATCTACCATACTCTAAAAAACGGCCACTCTTTATGTATGTCTTAGCTTTGGCTTCAAAATTAGATATCGAAGACCAAAAAGGTAGAAATCTAGGCGAACGAAATTCCATACTTTTCCGCTGTATTTTACCTTATATTTTCCAAATAAAGGCCTCCCTTTATATTTATTTTACCTTTGGCCTTAAAGCTAGATAACAGAGACGAAACTAGTAGAAATATAGGCGAACTGGAACCAAATTCGATACTTTCCCTTGCTATTTTATCTTTTATTTTCAAAAATGGGCCAGCACTTGTGTTTATCTCAGATTGTCCTATTAACTAGACAATAAGGACAAAACAGGTACAATTCTAGACGAACTGGAACCCAATTCGATTCCTTTCCGCTGTATTTTACCTTATATTTTCCAAAAGAAGGCAATCCTTTATATATATTTTACCTTTGGCCTTTAAACTCGATAACAGAGACAAAACTAGAAGAAATATAGGCGAACTCGAACCAAATTCAATACTTTTCCGCTGTATTTTACCTTATATTTTCCAAATAAAGGCCACCCTTTATATATATTTTACCTTAGGCCTTAAAACTAGATAACAGAGACAAAACTAGTAGAAATATAGGCGAACTGGAACCAAATTCCATACTTTTCCGCTGTATTTTACCTTATATTTTCCAAATAAAGGCCACCCTTTATATATATTTTACCTTAGGCCTTAAAACTAGATAACAGAGACAAAACTAGTAGAAATATAGGCGAACTGGAACCAAATTCGATACTTTTCCGCTGTATTTTACCTTATATTTTCCAAATAAAGGCCACCCTATATGTATATTTTACCTTTGGCCTTTAAACTAGATAACAGAGACGAAACTAGTAGAAATCTAGTCGAATTCGCTAAATTGTATTTAAAGTAAATAGGCATTTTACAGCGGTTGATGTTTAAAGAAAAGTATGACCTAAAGCAATGATTAACGGTTTTCTTTTGGAAAAACCTTGAGAAACTTTCATAATCTGTGAAATAAAATAATCTCACTAACTAGTAGTTAGAAGGTGTATGAGTAGGTGGGTTTGTTGCTTTAGAGATAGGTATTATCACAATTGTGTCCATACTTAAACTGTTCACTGACCGCATTCTCTCTGAAATCCTAATATTTGAGCCGTGAAATTCAATAAACGTAAACCAGCTTCCGGCTACTATTTTCACTATTAATTCATCTTTAAATATAATTTGTTTTCAGACTAATGTACACTATATTTTTTTATTAAAGAAATTTAATTTGATAATAAATCTGGCTAACCGGACTTCTTCTCAATGAACGTAATCAAATGTTCTTGTAGGTTAGTATTTGCACTAAATTAATTGTTGACTTCAATGTTATACATGTTTATTTAAACTTTAGCATTGAAGGAAGCATAGCGTCTCCAGAAGATATTTCAAATTAAAGTAGTAGTGACTGATTTTATCCTTCGCATGTTTTTGGTATCCCTCAACAGAGAGTGATTAATCGGTTTAGTGTGGGGAATTCCACATAAACCAGTTCTTATCTCACACTATATACCAAGCATCCTAGACAAATAAAAAATGCGATATCTAGCACAGTTGTGTTAACCACATTTCCAAAGTAATAGTATTAGTGTATAGAGTTTATTCTGAGTAGCAGAAAATCACTGGACCATTTTCGAATAGATCAGAAAATAGTTAAACATCTGGCAGAACTTTCTGTGTACCAATTTACTGAAATTTATGTTAGATATTTAATCCTTAAAAGGAAATTAATGTCTGTTTTCATTTCCCACTTGTATCTAGATTGTGTGATAATTGCTAAAGTGAAATCATAAAAAAAATCAAAATAAATATTTTCTTGAAGACATGTTCTAGTAGTTGCAAAAAGAAATTTAAAAAAATAAAACATTTTAACAGATTTGTTAAAATAAGGTTCGCAACTCGATGTAAATCATAGAAATTAAATCATTAAGGAAGCTTATTTTAGAGCGTAAAGCTTCGGTGAATATTGTTATTACATACATATTTAGTTATTCTACTTGAATAATTATTTTCTTCCAGCAATTAATTAGTGTTTTTATTTTTTTGAGAAAATTATAATTATGCCTAAGAGGTCTAAACTGTAAAGTTTAATTCGAAAAGAATGTCTGTTTGAGACAAAAGAATGATAATTTTGCAACAGTTGCATTAAATTTTGGTAAGGCAATTTAAGAAAATTGATTTAATTTTTGTTTAATATTGCATTTTTATTTCACTACTCAATGATTTAGTAATTCATTATCTTTACAGCGGTTTAGTTAATTAAAAACAAATCATTAATCAATTCATCAACTTTAGTCCAAAACTTACAGTTTTGAGTTTAAAATTGGTGATCTGCAGAGACATAAATTGAGTCTAAGGCAAAAATCCAGCCACAGACTTGAGCCATCTAAGTTTCATGGCTGTCCGAATAAATCCGAACTAACACTTTTAAGGCAAATCAGCCTCCTATTTCGGACCAAAGATCTTGAGCGCTTGAACCTATTCCACCCCAAAACAATCTGTCATGAGAAGAATTGGTGATTCCTTCCAAACTCTACATATAATGGAAATCAATGAATCATCCGACCAACAGCCCTAGGCTTGTGACCCTAAACAGCATTTTAGCCTATCCATCAAATTTGAGATAAACTTAAGAAACTATACATTCCTGAACTAAACTGACTAGTCCCTGGGGACAAATGCCAAAACAGATTCGAAACCTGAAGAAGATGGGCGCATCAATTGAACCTTTATCAGGCAACAGAGGTTTTTGAAAGTATCGTTTTATTACACTGAAAATAATTAATATTCAGTAGAAATTGAAAGATTAGTAGTAAATACAGAAATAAAACTTTTGTTTTGTAACTTTCTTTTATATTCAAAGGACCTAATTTTAAATATAAAAATCAAATTAAATTGAAACTTGCAAAAATCCAACTGCGTTTGGGGCAGCATGTTCATTGAGCGTTCAAGAAAGGGGGAAATGAAAATGCTTCGGTGGACACACATGCCTCTTACATCATTTTAACAAAAACATGTATTGCATTTCTTTTAAATATTTTATTAAATATTAATAATATATTTTATTTATAAAAGAGGATAAATAGTACATAGATTGATCTTATGTATTGACACAGCATAGATATTGAATCCGCTTGCCAGGCGATAAAGTTCATACATATATCAACTTAGTATAATAGTTATAGGAAAAAAAAAATCTTGAGTGTCATTCAAACAATTAGAAAAAGGGAAATTTCAAGCGCATACAAAGAAAAATATTCATAAGTAAATACAAAAATATGCCATATAATAAAATTTAGAAAACTAATTTTAAATCTCTAACGCAATTTATGTAAATAAATAGATTTTTTCCGAAAATGCGGTTAAGTCCGCAGTTCTGGGTATTATGTTGATTTTCATTAGTTCTAGCATCATGCTCTCACAATGTTTTTACAATCCCTTACTTATAGAAGGAGTGTAGCAATCCTATAGGAATTAAATTGGAATTTTAACTGGAAAAGTATTAATTTTGGTGGGATCTCCCATGAAAACTAAAAGTGATTTTTACGAATTGCATTGGTAGTATCTGGGCGTCTACATTCTCCGGTATGCAGTCAGGGAGATCTCTTCAATTAGGTTTCAGCCAGAGAAATTTTTCAAAAGAGAAAATTTTCACGATGTAGATAAGTTGAGGAAATCTAAAGGCAGGCAGTTGGATTTGGAGCAGGTCTCCGCTTGGGAATCCAGTACACTAACCCTTGAGCTAATCTCTTCTATTTCACAAACAAAAAATTTAAAAAAAATCAAAGGAATTTCCAATAAAATCTTTCTTTTGTTTTTTGTCTTATCACGGTTATAAACAATGCTACATATTTACTGAGCAATAATTAAAACTGCTTAAAATTGAGAACAAAAATTAATTTTGGATGAGAATGCACAACTCAATTTTCAAAATAGACGTAAAGATTTCACATCAAAGAAGAATACAAAATATTTTACCCATGTGTGAAGTAGAGGAGCTGCAATTAGCTTGCAATAGTTAGATGCACCACACTAGCACAACACAGAAGGCACTCTGCAAGTAAAGAGGTAAAAGATTGTGACAACAGCTATTGGTGAGATCTCTCCACTAGCTGAACTTGTTGAAGTTCTGGTGGGGTAAAAATTATGTACCCTACCACGCTTCACTTTCTTTATATCTGTATTACTCATTTCTGAAGTCGCAGAAAAGATTATTATGCTATATTTTGTTTGCACAGTACCTGCACTCCAAGTTTGTGTTCTGGAAAATATTTGTACACATATAAAGCCATAACCATTAAAAAGAATTGAAATCTGTTTGAGTACAAGTTATTACATCAAACAAAAAAGTAGTAAATATTTATTCCAGAACGTCAAAGAGAAATATTATGGGTTTTTTTAAAGGCAGCTGAAGTCACAGTACTAGAACTCCTTCAACAATAAATAATTCTTCAGCAATGTTTATGACAAAAAAGTGAGAAGGAAGAATAAATCAACTAGTGCACAAAATAAATCTATATGTATAGTAAAATAAGTAAAACAGTTTAATTCACAGACGTTATTTTCTTTGATTAATTCATCAAATTAAAAAGTGTATCTAGAACAAAATTTGTGAAAGAGTAATTATGTAAGGAGAAAAAAATTAAAATGCTTTGCAAAAATTTAATTTTAAACAAACCTGGATAACATATCTGAAGTTTTGCAGTTCAGCATTAGTTTTTACATTCTCTAACTACTAAGAGTAACCGGTCAGGAATCAATTAACATGCGTGCTTCGACGGATATCAAAGATATCCAGCACTGCGGCGGACCTAACCACGTTTTTAACTAATATAAAAACCTGGATTTATTAGTTTGTTTCTTCCTGGGTCTAGCTTAAAATGTTTCCACCTGTTTTCAATATTAGCCCAGCCAAATTAGGATTAGACCTCCGAATGGAAATAATAAGCTATAAACTTGTACAAATCTTTATTTTGGCATTTTTTAAGTTGGCTCAAAAGTCTTATGGAATCAGTCATAGTCTCATAGTACGAATCACCGGAAATCAGTCGTCAAAGGTCACGAAAATAGGTTTTTAGTAAATATCTTGTTGCCTTTGCTTATAACATTTAAAGTTATTACAAATGTTGTAGAGTATAAAATTCTCTACAAATTTGGTTCTATGCAATTTTGCGTACAATTAACTGTTCTTGAGAGAGAGCGGAGAGTGGGAGGCGCTTAGCCGTATGCACAGTAACGTTAGGTCAACTGTGTAATTCTGTACATAATACGTCTTATACAGTTACAGAAATATTATACTTATTAAGAAACCATAGTTACTAATTAATGTATCTATATAAATAAAAATGTAAATGTTCGTTTGTTCAAATCTCAAATCTTCGAAAGTTCTTCACCGATTGCTTTGAAATTTGGACACAACGTAGCATTCGAATATGGGCGTGTTTTTATATACCTATTACATAAATGTCACACCAGTCACAGGTAAAAAAATGTTACAAAAAAAAAGGCGCTATCTATAAAAAACGGATGAAACACTCCATACTAAATATTTTACTATCCCATTTCAATGTTTCCGATTAAATTGTTAAATTGAATGTTCCTAGATTCCAATGTGCGAAAAATAGCCCTGAATCCATCGGCTACAACGTCAACTGCTTTCTTCTCGTTATGTGAAAATGACGCGATTACGATAACACTGCTGTATTTGGAATTGATCACGTATTACTCATGAAACGCGATTAAGAGCATTCAAGAAGCAAACGAGGACAGCGAGTCGACGAACAACATGGCATATTTAAAGAAACTACCTTTTAGGCAGACTGTGCACCGTGCATACCAATCAAGATGAATGCTTCTTTCTTAAATAAGCCCTGTCAAACGTCTTTCAGCAATTGAAAATTTGGACAAGCGTGTAAAATAATAAAATAATACAATGTTAAAAACAAGCACTGGTCAATGTATACACAATAGGCCTGCTAGTCTCACAAGTAGAGGTTTAAAAAAAACGGAAAAATATCAAATCTTCATTAGTTTTGCTGTAATTTCCGTAATTTCTGTTTCTAACATTCTACTTTAATGCCAAGCGTACATTATACACATTAGGTCGGTTGGTTTTGGATGAAGATATTTAGAAAAAAGAGAAAATATTAAATATTTTTTAGTTTTTTTACAATTTCCTCTATTTCTGTTCGGACATTGTATTTTTTGGACGACCGTATATTATACACATTAGGTTGGTTGGTTTTGTTTGTAGTGATTCAGTAAAAAAAGGAAATATCCACATCCAAATCAATTTTGTCCATTGTTTGCATTCATGTTGACCACCTGCTCTCCTTCATCTCCAACAGAGTTATAGGAGAAATATAAATTTCACGTGGCTAAAGATATTTTCCGTCTAATACCCAAGGCAAATTGTAATATGAGTATTTTACAGCTGAAATCTACATCGATGTGTTGATACTGATTGAACATTTGTGTTTAGAAATCATGAACAAAGTTCTCTGTCAATCGGGAATGCCATCGCCGAATCTATCTGCTGCTGCTTCGTTCGATGTAGAATTGCATCGTGAAACAAATTACAACACGAGTGGCCTTTGTCGTGTGTGCCATCAAATATTCTTAAGCTAACTCTTGAGCGAAAAGGCATTTACGATCAAATAATTCAAATTGTCAACAACGGGGTTGGAGAAATCTTCTTTTTAGATGCCCAGAAGAACTGGTAAATCATTCCTAATTAGACTGATTCTGGCAGCAATTCGATCCAAAAATGACATAGCTTAGCTCTTGCGTCGTCCAGAATAGTTTCATTTAACGAGACTGAACCACAACAAAGCGTGGCCGGGTACAGCTAGTTTTTAATGAACATTTTCTAAATATTATTAAACGGATATATAATTTATGAATAATATCTATAAATATAACTTATTATTTGTTAGTAACTAAGGTTTCTTCATAATTATAATGTTTTTGTAACTTTATAACACGTACTATGTACTGGAATTACACAGTTGACCTAACGTTATAATACATACGGCTAAGCGCCTCCCACACTTCGCACTCTATCTCCAGAACGGTTGAGTATATGAAAAATTTCGTAACGCGAATACTAAGATACTATGGGACTTTTGAGCCAACTTATAATATTAAAACAAATATTTATACTAGTTTATAGTTTATTACCTTCCATTCCGAGATTTACCCCTTTTTTACTTCATTTGACGGGGCTCATAGCATAATTTAAAATAATTTCATGTGAACTACCTCTAAGTTATGTTCCAGAGGAGAGATCACCAAGATTTCAACCGTTATTCCTTATTCTGTACATTTAAAAAAAAAGACGTTTTAATTCAACATAGAAAATATAGCAATTTAATATATAAGAAGAAAATATTCAACGTCTGTAAGTAGATGTATAAATTTGTAATGTGGGTGCATCGAGGAGAGGAGAAGACGTTACCAACCTAAAGAGACTGATAGTTTCCCTGTTTCACAAACCAAGCTCCAGGAAAGGCGGGCATACACCAACTAAGTTATACCACTAACATTAGAGTGTCCAAGAAACAATTTATTCTCAAGAGCTTCAGTGGAGCAAGGAAAGCAGTGCCTAATTGGCCTTTTTCTTTTGATTGTTTTTATCCCTTATGGGTTTGAGTGTACAGAGGATAAGGATGCTCCTTTTATTGACTATTATTTCTGCTATCATTTCTACAATCTATCATTTCAGTGCCTTTATAATTCCAATGAATGACATCGCTAGAATGTCACACTTGAGGTTTATCGGTTAATCGGAAAGGCAAAGACATTTTTTTTCACTTCTCGAATAACATGTTCTGTCAATACATTTAGAGAATCTCATAATGGCATCAAAAGAAATTAGACAGCAGAATAGATTTCCTCGGACTACTGTTGGAAAAAAAACTCTTCTATGCTTGAAACATAACCCGAAAATTATTTTTAGTTTTTTTTTTTGGAAGAGGTAATAACTTAAAAACATAGTTATGTATTCGACTTTGGTGGAAATGGTTAGAGATTTTTTAAATATTTTGGAAAAGGAATAGTGAAATAAATATTTTATAAGCCAGTATACAATTTTATATATATTTATATATATAATATATATATATATCTTTGTTAAAATTAATTGTGATAATACAAAACACAGTTTGTCTTTCAGAATAAGACAACTGTCAAAGTTTTTTCTTCTTGTTTTATTACAAAGCTTAGTTTTATTGCAGTTACTTAATTTCTAATATAAATCTATCATTAAATTAAAAATAGCATTAACACATACAGCACTAATTTTTACTTTGTCTCTCAATTTTATTTTATTTTCTCATATTCTTGTCAATACTATTTTTCATATATAATTATATACTTTTTGTTCATTAACGTGAACATTTTCTTAATTTATTTTTTATTTTGCTTTAATTTATTTTTTTATTTTAATTTTTGTTTTAGTTTATAATTTCTAAAAAGGCTCTACAAATACTACACACGATTTACACACAATTATTTCTTTTTATAATATAAACACTACACACTAACTTTTATCTACAGTTTTATTTTTATTTTATTTTTTAATATTTTGACCAGGAACTTTGCACATTGCCAGTATCAGATTTTTTTTTCTTTTTAAAATATAATTTGTAAAAATTATAAACAACAAATTCGCAATATATATTCTTATAATTTTGGTAATCAGTAATGAAAAATATGTTTTATTATTGTTTTGCCAATTTTTTTTACCCCCATCTGAAAAACAAAATTAATAATAAAAAACAAAAAAAATTAAAATAAAGAATTGTAATTTGCGGTGATGACGCATTATTATTGTATTTACAAGTTTTTTTCTTTCTTTCTTTCTTTTATTCTTGGTAAATATAATTATTTACATATTCTCAGTTCAAGAGATTCCTACTTTTCGAATATCACAAAAGTTAATAACAGATAATTCTATTTTTTTTTTTTTTTTTTTTTTTTAAATCATTTTTACTTTTATTCTTTATGATTATGCAATCTAAACAAAATTAAAAGAAAAAATTAATACAAAATATGATTTTTTTTTTTTACAGCACGCACTAATCTAAAAATACTACTACGTCATGTAAAGTTCCATAAAATCTGTTACAAATTATAGTTATTTCATCGTTAATATTTTCTCTTTCTTTCTCATTAATTGGTGTTTTGGATTTGAACAACTGCTAACTTGTTTTAAAAAAGTTTTTTTGTTGATTTTTTTAATGTTTATAGAGATTCCTGATGTATTTACGACTGAATTGTCATGGGTTATTTTTCATGTTTTATTTATTATAACTATTTTTTTTAATTAAAATTAAGGCATTAAAAGACACCTGTATGACAAATTTTTTAGTTTTTTTTTTTACAAGTATTTTCTTCTGTAAAATTTAAAAATAAAATAAGAGTGTGTGATATTTTGCTTTTATTATAATTTATCCTTTTAAATGTAATAATAAAATTCAATCTTTTCTGAAAATTATCATTTTGTTTCTTTCAAAATGGTTATAAAACATTTACTATGTTAGGCGTTTTAAAAGAGCATTTTCAAAATCATCAATTTCGCAGCTTTATCTAAACTGAGAATTTAATGTAAATACCTCAGGCAAATAGTACTTTAAGACAACTGATTTGCCTACACAGATCTTTCTAGGTACGCAAATACGTTCTTCACCTAAACTACAGTGTAAATACCACTCGAACAAGGATCGGAAATCAGCAGCTTCGAATAGAGATGCCCATAATTCTCTCTGCACAGTAGAAACATCAAACAGATGGTGCCTGAGGTAAGCCACCCGCGGTTGCGAAATCCATGCTACTCTTGGCTGTGGATCTAATCCATCTAAACACAGTTAACCAGGACAAAGGCATATAGATTTTGTTCAACTTCTATGGGACTCTCAGCGATTGCTTGATCTACACACACCCTTGAAGCAACGGAGCACAACAGAAAGGCCCGAAGAGCTGACGAAAAGGAATCTTATATGCCAGTTTAGTGTACGCATAGTTCATAGAAAAGTTAATTCAAATTTAATGTTAGAATACAACTCGCGACTTAAACAAAAAAGTTGACTAATCGAGATAAAAAGAAACCATAACCTTATTTAATATAAAGTGATTCAAAAAAGCCACTTATGTAGATAAAAACAACTGTTTATCAATAATCATTAGTAAGATTTTGTCATTTCATTTAATAAAAGAATGAAAAGCTGAAAATCTAGAAAAAAAAAGCCAGTTTAAGCGGATTGGGTTTTTGAACCTAACGAAGAAACCCCAGTACTCCATTCAGTAGTTAACTGTGTTCTCTCAGTCTCGGGCAGAAGACCGAGAGAAAGAAAAAACGAATCTAGAAAAATATTCTGAGGAAAATTCAAGAAAAGATGAAAGATGATAGAACAAAGGCCAAGAATAGATAAGAATGGCAGACCTTTTTTAAATCTTCTACACAGAAGAGACAGCTAAAGGTGTATGATTATCCATTATGGGTAGGTACGCTACAACATTCAAAATTATTAAATTTGCTAGAGGGCGGTTTGGTGTAGGAGGTATGAGCGCAGACTTCCGCCTCTAAGCCACCTCCGACTCCCACCACCCTTTCCATTGCACCTAATTTGGATATTAAGCCCTGACTGAAAAATAAGCGATTACTTTTTAATTTGTTTCAACTTTAATCGTGGCAAGGAATTAATTTGCCTAAGAAGCATGAAAAAGAGCACTTACAATATCCAAATTGAAACCATTGAATCAGTCACGCACGAATACATAGTTATACACTGAGCTGTAGGAAACTGCTCGTTAAAACAAACCTAAAATTTATATTAAAAGTATAAAGCCAGCTTATTCATTCCTTTAAGTTACAAAATCTAAATATGAGATGTACATTCATTTTGTTGATGTTTAATATGTAATGATTACATTCTTACATGGACAGTAAAATTTAGTAAATTTTAAAAACCATTTTGAAATAAATTAAATAGTACTCGGAATTAAAAAAGATTATATTATAATAAAGCAAACACATCAAAACCACTGGTTTCATCAGTAAATTAGTCTACTGCAGGGTATCTTATAAAGACAAATAAAATACTTGTTAACACTTTTTCAAGTATATATTGTGAGTATATTTTATTTATTTATTTTTACATAGACAAGAAAATAAATTAAATATTTATATTTTTTTTTTTTATGTTAAAGGCAAATTTCTAAACTTGCAACTTAATTCCCTTATGAAGGTTTTTATTTTCTTTTTTCTCTGCGCTAATTATTTGTTAACTTCTTGGTTTTTATTCAATTGTTTATATTTACAGATAATCTACAAATAGGATTTAATTAACTTTTAGTTTCAATTTTATATATACATAATAAATGTTTTATTTATTTATTTTTTACTTTTTAATCTTTCATCTTCAAAATAAGAGAATTAGTTGCCCTGCGTTTAATTTATTAAATTCAGTATTCGGGTACAGTATAGTTTATGTTCAATTCTAAGAAAGTATTTTCTTTTATTATTATTTATACATATACAAAAATAAATATATAGCTATATTATATATTATATTGAAGGATTTCTTTTATTTTATAGGTTCTGAGACCAAATTGACTCAGCAACAAGTGTGCAATTCTGGAGAAATAAGGCAAATCATACAAATTTAAAATACAATTTTTTTTTTCTTGATTAACAATTGATCCATTATGGGGTATGCCTTTAAGCTTTTTTTTATTTATTTAAAAAAAAGGCAATAAGAAAATTAAATAAATGAAAAGAAAAAAATTATTTGATTTTTTAAATTACATTCTGTTTTATAATTAGTAGAAATACCGTCCGATAAGGCGTTATTCCCCCAAAATTAGTTGTTTTTCATATTTTTTTTAATATAGGAACATTACACGAAGAGTTTATAATTTAAAAAAAACTTTTTTAAAAAAATGAGAAATAGGAGAATGACACGTATCTTTTAAAACATACTGTTTTCAACATTAAATAGAATATAAATATTATTCTTTGTATCAAAAATGTTTGCTATAAGAAATTATAAATTAAAAAAAAAATCAACTTTCTTTTCTTGTTGGTCTATAATATATACAATAAAATGCAAGAACTACACAACGTCACAGAAAATGAGAACAAGAGATTAAGAAAATAAATTAGTATTAAAAAAAATAAAGCTGAAGCTAAGGAAAAAAAAATCAATATAAGTTTTAAACAAATAATTAGTTTCACCACACCTTTGATTCAAAATGTAACTACTCCATGGGCCTAGCTGGGGTTGTGGTAACCTCAAGCAACGTTTTTCCTGTCAAGAGAGCTTAAAGAAAAAGGGGTATCAGCAGCCCCCCCACCCCCCCCCCCCCAAAAAGATACCAAGTTGTCGAAGGTAACCTAAAACAGATTATTTCTATGTACAAATAGGAGAAAATGGTAGATAAACCTATGCTGAGTTTTAACACTCGACATTTATGGTAAAAAAAAACCTTAATCATACTCAGTAAAAAAAAAACTGTTGATAAATTTTAAAAAAAATTAAAGCTGAACTACAATAACTACACAGAGCTTCCAATTATTCACAAATAAAGTGTAGCACAATAAAGGATGAAAAAAGCTAATTCCCAAAAAAACTAATTTTTTAATTTTACTCTTAGGAACTGCACTGTAAATATTATTTAAAGATTTTGTTAACTTTTCGCTTTCACCATCCAAAGTTAAAAATTAAAAAACTTAAAGCACTAGGATAAGTTGTAGGGGCAAACGAGCCAATGGTGCATCTTCGATATTTATACTTAGAAAAAGGAGTTTAAGAAATTCTATTTCAAAATTAAATATTGTTTAACGCCTTAGTATTTTCGAAAAAAAGTTAAATAAACATCTACCTGCATCAAGATGTTATTTCTGTTCTACTCAAATTCAATAAGAAAAAATCTCCCTTACTTAGCTTTTAAATTTCAAGAACTCGAAGAGAGTATTTCGCTGGATAGAGAGACTAAAGGCATATTAGTTCAGGATAACACAGCAAAAGAGAAGATTCAAGCAGCTTTTCAACGTGGCAAGCAAGCATGCACTGCAATAAGATTTACAGACAATGAAAAGGAACCCTTCTAAGTGAAAAATAGTGCCTCAAGAAATTATGGAGGAACAGTCGGGATGAAAAATGTTTGCGCATTAAAGGCATTCGTTTATTCATTGATGTGAATTTGGGGGAGCGCTGATGGCTAAAAAAGAGAATTCAAGTAATTCTGCTGAATTAAGTGAGAAGTAAAACCTAAAATTCTCAGTTATTTCTTGTACTCACTTTGGAGTAAAAATATCCTTGCAAAATGTTCTTGCAGCAGTTTTGTTGAAAAACGAAGTTTGCTTTTTTCACTCAGTAGAAAGGAAGAGTTTTGGCAGGTGTGCTGAATGCCCACGCTTTGAAATTAGATGAGGGGGTTGGGGAAGTAGTGCATCACTATTTAAGTCACTTTGTCTCAATAGAATGCTTGGGAGCTCAGGAATATCTAAGAGACAGACGATTTAACAATCAATATTAAAAGTAGCAAGTATTTACTTAAAATTTTTTATACTTTGATTTCAAACAAGATACACCATCGGTTGAAACAAGCCATAAATAAACAAATAAAAGCGAAAATCAACCAACCAAAAATCTACTTAAATAATATGTGATCATAATTTTAGTATTAGGAGGTATATATTATAAAATATATATATATGTCGACTTATAATTTAAAAGCAAAACAAATAGCTAATACAAATGTACAGATACAAACTAAAGACTAGTTATAAAGACTCTTAACTATTAAGATACATCAAAGAAAGTAGGCGGTGAAGCATTTTTTAATTATTATTCTTATTTGAATTTTGTGGTGAAATAAAAACTTCGTGAAATATCATTTATCACTTTTTTTAATCAACTAATTTTTTAGTACGATCAGAATAAAAACTGATGCGATTAAAAGTTGAATTGCTTCTAAATAAGGCCTACTTTTTTAATTAAAAAACAAAGTAAAGGAAACATATCAACTGTTTTGTTTCTTGCCTAAATGGTTGTTCCCATTTTTTTTTTCTTTACATATGAAACAATTATTCTTACTTTTAAAAAAAAATATATATATAATACAAAAAGGCGAAGAAAAATAAAATCACAAATCGTTTATCAATAGGAATCAAAAGAATATTTAAATTAATATTTATTTCACAAAACAAATTCTAATCATTTTTTATCTATAGGAATTATAGGACGATAAAAATGGCACGAATTTCAGTTTAAACAAAAAACAAATCAAAGAAAGCTATTATGCCCTAGAAATTTGGTACTCAAATAGTATTTTTATTAATACTTACAAAATTATTTTCTGTTATTTAATAGTTTTCAAATCCAATGTTTTGGTTACACACACTATATATAATGCTTTTGGCACTCATACTGTTTTCTGTTTGCCAGTTTTTTAATTATTTATTTTTTTTTTAATACAATGATTAGAATATACAGGAAAGTTTTGCACGAAAAATGCATTTTCTAATAATACATTACATACATAGGCCACAGAAAAAGAAAGTTGGGGCTTATAATAATTATAATAATAATGATAATAATATCATCATCATAATCATAAGGATAAAATATTGACAATAATAAAATTTACAAGCGCCTTTTCCAATAATAATAATAATAATTGGAAAAGAGGCTTTTTTGTTTACTATGACAATCTTTTTTTTTAATATCTTTTAAATTTCCTTTAATTAATCCTTTTTCTTCTTTCTTTTGTTTCCATTAAATACTTCGTTTAAAAAATATATATAGAATCGTATTCGAAAATTGTCCAAAAGTTTTTAGAGGAACCAAACTTTTTTATAATTAAATAAAATACGAAATGTAAAACAAAAATATCTTAAATACAAATTTTTCTCTTTGCCTAGTTTTCATTTTCAATTTGTTTTTTGTATCTCAAAATTAAAAATGACAATAATTATTAATTAAATGATTCACAAAGGAAAAAAGTAGTTGTCAAAAATGGAAGATAGGGCAAAGAGAAATGATTAAGAAAGTAATACTGAAAGGTGATCAATATTGGCAACTATAAAATAAAATAAAAATAATCAAGAAACGAGGATACATAAACAATTAATAATAATAATTTTAAGCGTCCTTTATAAATTATTTCTTTTTATTCTTCATTTAAATAGAAACAAACCATTTTAAGTCATGGATGAGTATTCTTGCAAACAATCCTGAACAGTTAATTACAGGTGTTCCCCTAATTTTAAGTGTATGCAAGAAGGTAAAAGACCCATTGGCAGGGAGCATACATGCAGTTTATATAAATAAATTAATAAATGAGTGATTAGATTATCGGGGTGGGACCTATGACCCACGGCACCGCAGCCAAAAGAGGCTTATTGTGCCATAAATGAGTGGTACTAATGAGTGAAACTAAAAGATGAAGAATGGTGTCGAAAATGAATAAAAAACTTTATGACCTATATAGCGTTTTTTTTTAAATTTCTTTTAAATGACACAACGATTTTCATAAAATTTCGTGTTCTGTGGCAACCTTTAGATAAATCAACCACTTTTATTTTAATCTTCTTCCCAGGCAAACTTATTTTGAGGGTCTTTCAGCAAACTGCAATGTCAAGTTTCTCCCAAAAACTCCCCTTAGGAACCGTTAACTGTTCTGCCTTACATAATAACGTGGAAAAATTCCTGTGGTATTTTTTATTAGAAATATTTATAAGTGAATGAAATCATACAATTATAAGGTGGAGTATGTGTTTATTGGAGGATTGTACCATGAGGACCCTTCTTGCAGTTCTCCGACTTCTAGACAGAGGAATCTAGTAAAAGAGGAGCGGGTAAGGTATGTGAATATATTTTAAAATTTGTTAGAAGAACACCTGATTTGAGATGTGATTTTTTTTTCCTTAAAAGATTTATCACTATAAAACAAGTTTTTAGAGAATATTTAAAAAGTTTTCATTGGAAACAGTAATGTTCCAAAAATTAATGAACTGTATTTGGTAAAATTTTTGAAGATCCAAAAAATGGATTTGTTTTTGTAACTCGGTCCCCTATTTTCATTAATTAATCACCAAATATTTCAAAAATAATAATAAAAATCATAATTATGTGTGATATATTTTACCAATGATTGGTGATGTCATATCTGTATCTGAGAACCACGTTTCCACAGGATCCTTCACAGATTCCCATTGTAGCCAATCTAACACCATAATATTCAAACTAAAAAGAGATCAATCATTATTTTAATTAAAAAAAAGAATATATTGCAACTCACGAGATTGTTTTTCTATAAAAAAGAAAGCATTAATCCAGTTTATATAAATAAATTAATAAATGAGTGATTAGATTATCGGGGTGGGACCTATGACCCACGGCACCGCAGCCAAAAGAGGCTTATTGTGCCATAAATGAGTGGTACTATCACGAAAACACATACTTTTTTTTTGACTCAAGTTACAAGGATAAATACACTTGCTATATATGTATATAAATATATAAATAGCAATTATTTTTTTTAAAAAAAGTCTTAATAGGCAAAAACTGGTAAAAAATTTCAATAATTACCATTTTCCTTATGTATTTTAATCTTCCACTTTGATTATGAAAATATTCTCAGACAATATTTGTATAAATAAGTAATATACATATATATTTATATGAATGTTGGTATATAAACAACATGCATATAGACTTTATGTATGAAACAGGTTAAAATAAACAATGCTGTGGCTAGTAACCACTAGGTTCAGGTTTGAAATATGGTAGCTGAAGATTGGACATAGGAGAGTATGAGAGCGGACTGCTGTGGTGTTGTTGTTGTTGCTGTTGTGGTTGTGGTGACGTCATTGGCGGAGGCTGTTGTGGTTGTGTCTGTTGTTGTCCACCCATGCTCACAGAACCCCCCATTCCACCACCCATCACAACACCACTCTGTCCGGGAGATGGTTCCATACCCTGAGATATTCTCCTACCCCGTCGTCTTGACGGTAGCATACCTTTACGTGCCATATAAAACCTAATAGTTGACATTGGGATGTTGAACATTTGAGAAGCTTTCTGGAATGTCATACCCTTACATATTGAATCCGCTGCACTTAATAATTCTGCGTCCGATCTGCGTATCCTTTGTATTTTGCCAGGTGTCTCGTTGTTATTTGGTGAAGGTGTAGAAAAATTTGATGACGATAAAGTTTCGGTTAGTATTACGTTAGGGTAGCCATTATTCAGATTCCAATTACTTCCTTCTGCGAACAAGGCCAAATTGAATTAAAAAGTGTAAACAAAAATTATTTTATTTTAATAAATGATCAGAGAACAATTTCTTTAAAACATTAATTTTTCTTAAATTAATGCTTTACAATTAAATTAGGCCGTAAATAGTCTCAGCAATCCCAAAGCGGGTGTGAATGAAATAACCAACTACATAACTTAGCTTCGCATCCACTTGATTTATTTGTTTTTATTCTTAGTATTAGAGAATGCAATAAAGCAATTACGAATACGTATTCAAGATATAAGTCATATATTCCAGTAACTCGAGAAACGCCTACTTTGTCTATGAAATAAAAATAACAACACTCCATTTGGAAAGTCTAGATTATCGCAAAATTTATTAATTGTTATCAGGTGCATTCAATAATTCAGCTTCTGCGCCAATTTCTTCTGTCACAGTTTCTCCCTTTATTTCTGTGACGTAGAAGTATCATGAAGAAATAATAGGGTCGGTTTTTAGAGTTAGGTTTCTAGCTTGGGACTACTTGAGCTTGGACCAATTTATTGGGCCTTTTAAAAAATAAATAGGCCTCTCACACCAGTAAATGAAGTTAATTGACCTACACCATAGCAAAACCGACGACTTTTCCGAGGGGAATTCCTGCTAACAAGGTCTTTGGAGCTTTTGAGCCGGAGATATATTGAAGTATACCTCAAACTCACATCTCTCCACCTTGCTGAAAGGTAAATAACAGGAGTCATCATTAGAACATTTAGTGAAATTGTTTGAGAAAGGGTGGCTAAAACTTCAATTCACAATGAAAATACCTACAAGGAATAACAATGATAGAAAAATCTGTTACTAAAATAAGTGTCGGCTCATTTATTTTCCAGAGAAAGTTTTGAAACTATATAGAGCTGCGATTCGTAACCCCTTTACTAGCGGAACTCTTTAAATATAAATCAAATTTACTACTTACAAAATGGGAGATAACAAAAGCCAAATGTATTTGACCAATCGCGAGGGAATAATGAAAATAATGATTATTTTAGATTATTGTAAATAAATAAAGCAGCTCCTGTGGCAACACAACACCAAAGTTCGAAATATGAAAATATTATTACAAAAAAAATTGGTAGTTTGCTAACTAACAATTCTTTATAATTTTTAACTAAAAATCAATACCGTACAGAAAAATCTTTAAGTTTACTTAAGTTATGTGTTTGGAAAGCCATCATAATTTTGTGAAGAAAATCATGTGATTTTATGTACGAAAACCAACATTGCAGAAACAACAAGTCGTCAACTATTAGAAAGTAAAATGCCTAATTGTACCAGTATTAACAAGATAAAAAAAAATTCTCTTTAAAAAATTAAAAGTAATGATAATAATGTTTAAAATTTATTATTATCAATAAAATAATATAATAATGTATTTAAGATCAATAAAAAATATTCTAACCTGGACTGCTGTCTAATTGAACAGAGGGACCTGCTGCATTTAGAGAATAAGCCGAACCAGTTTCATCAATCTGAAGTGAATTGTCATCCTAGTTGAACATACAAAAATGTTTTAAAATGTGAACATTAAAATCTTAAAAAATTCTTCAAAAAATGCCGAAATTGTCCCATATATTTACTTCAAAATACAAGGTCCAATTTCTATTAATGAAAGATAACTTGAAAAAATATGCCCTAACAACTTACCTGGTAAAAGTCATCGTCTAAATCTTCAAAAAGTCCGTTATCCGCCAAACTAGTTTCGTTCTTTACCTATTAAAAACAAAAAATGAGTTTCGTTTTGCACTAAAATAGTCACTACTTTTTTTAATACACTTAAAATACCTCAAATGTGCTTATTAGACATGTATATTATCATGAGAATCTTTATTTTATACTTCTACTTAAGGTTCCCTGTCCATTTTAAGTCTAAGTTAGGAACTCCATTTGATTCATTACTAGGTAATGAAACTGTAAAGAACTGTTAGATAAACCTTAAAAATTATGCTAGTTTTTACGCTAGAAATTCAAAGGGATTATATCGACCACGCCCACTTTTAAAAAAGAACCCTGGAGACGCCACAATTTAGAAAAGAGTCACGATCAAACGGTAATTAAATGACTTTTTCGTCCACTTGGAAATTAAAGCTAATAAACTTTTAATTGTTAAACGTATTTGAGTACGTATTGGTACATGTAGTTTTTATACTGAACTTATTTTAACGGAACACAGCGAATTCATTTTTTTTTTTTTTTTGCACAATCTGTAAGCTAACATTCATCGACGAATCAAACATTTCTGAAACAAAAATATTCTAGTATTAAGTAGACGTTACATGCTATAAAATTGCTGCACCTTCAAAGAAAAATGCATGAATCATCTACTTTGGAATCATAAATTCAAAACACTTATAAAATCATATCATATTCGGGGGGAGGGAGTTATTAACCCCTTTACTTTCAAGTAACATCCTAAAGAGTATTATTAATCGGCTCAATTTAATAGCGTTTTCTATTTTCTACTCAATTCCAAAATTTATGGATTCTTTAAATGTTTAAAATACATGAATATACATTTTGCATTACCTATTTACAAAATGCGTAAAATAATCAACCTAATTTGTAATCGTAGAATTATAAGGATACATATATATTTTTTAAATATAAAAAAACAACAATAAATTAAATTATTATTTTTAATCTAAAATCTTGGCCCTTCCTTAGATTGATGTACTTACGACAAATTTAACCCTATTCTACGTATAATTTCCACTTCGGTGATATTTATCAGGGTTCTTTATCTTCTCACTAAGCCTGATATAGTAAACTTATACTTTCATAGCAACTTAAAATGGAAAAAATGCGTTATTGATGTGCTTAAGATTGAAAAAAAAAATTATTTTAATTCAGTCATAATTTTGGGTACAAAATTAAAAGGAACGTTTTGAAAAACATACAAATTGAAACTTTACTAGAGGAACCAAAATTGGCTGGCCCAATTTCAGTAAAATTTAGAAATATTAATATCTTTTGATCAAAGGTTAATTGAAATTGTTTTTCAGGATAAAATTGCGTGATTTTTAAAAATTAGTATAAATATTGATAAATTAATATAAATATGATTACTATTTAATATAGTGGAGAGGGGGAAAAAATGGTTTTTTAGTACCATTGTCACTGGATTCTCTCTCGAATACCTAACATAAGGCTTACTGCAATCATTAAGGACAAGCATGCCTCAAATACGCATGAGCAATCCAAAATAATAAATTTTATATTTATTGATGGGAGTGTAACATTCACTATTCGAATAAGAAATAAAGATATTTAAAAAACGTTTCTTCGAAACTTAAAAATTATTTAATAGGGATTTTTTTAAAAAAAATTTGCCAAGAAATAATTATTTATTTGCAACCCCTTAATTTTTTTTTGCTAAAAATAGATACTAATTTATATTAAAACAGCAATCAATTTCGTAACATCTGTATTATCTATTCAACACTATCGCACATTTTTCTATTCCACTAAAAAGCATAACTATTAACAAAATCTAGCTTAGATTTTTGTTTGGTATATCTTAAAAAAACTGTAAAAAAATGTACTTACACTTGAATTTACAGGAGTGGAAGAAAGAGAATGCTCATTACTTTTTAGTTGATCTGTAGTATTAACAGTGCTGGTTGGTGTTTGGTTATTATTATTACTACTTGAAAAATCACCGTTTGGTTGTGTAAGATTGTTATTGTTAAGTTGATTATTATTGTTACTCGGTTCGTTACTCGTTTCACCTTCTGTTCGTCGTTTCTTTTGGTTGGCAGAATCATTAGAAGAATCCGTAACTCGTGGAATTGTGAGTTTCTGAGCCCCTGGTTCTCCCTGACCGCACAGACCCCTTACTTCAAGAGCTTCAGCAGCTTTAAGAAGTGAAGCCAATTCATCTTGTGTCACATTAACTTCACCTTTATACATAAAATCTACTAAAGCCTGAACCTCCCAGTATTTCATATCTTTCATAAAAATAATGGGATGTTGACAAGGATTTTGCACCAAAAGTTTTTCAAAGTAAGCACTACAAGCACTGAGGACAACTTTATGACACTTCACCATCCGCGATTCACATGCCAATGTCACGTCCACAAAATGTTCGTTGGTCAATAATTTTGGAAAAGCTGATTGTAGATTACTTTGGTAGCTGTTCCACCGAACACAAAATTGTTGTGGTGTGTCTTTGGTTGTAGTAGCCATTGTCTTTACAACCGAAGGCAGTAGAACTGTAACAAAAAATGAAAGGAGTAATTCTTAGTAAACTTTAAGTCGCACATATATTTTATTTGAATTTGCAGTTTCATTTTGCAAGATAGCATACCTAATCACTGCATAAAAACGTTAATCAAAACAGGTAAGTAATAAGAATACTGTAATACACTCAAACTAAATGTCCGAAATTTACTATTATTTATAAATTGTTCGAATCCTTATAAACTATTAAGCATCAATAAGTTAAGATGGCGACAATCTTTGCACAAGACACAAATTCCTGGAATACGTTAAATATAAACAATTCCTTGCGTTATATGCACTTACCATTAATTAGAAGAAAGGATAAACCCTAAATCTTCATTTGGCAATATTTACGGTATACTAAGAATGACATTAAAAAAGCCCTCGGACCAAATAAATAAATACGTCCCTTCACAATACACCCCAAAGGCACAGTAGCGTCAAAACTAGGGGAAGCTTTTCTACAGAATCGGGGGAAGAGACAAAAGACAAGCGACTGCAGCGACATCTACTCGAATTAGATATTTAAATTTTCTTAGGGGTCCTAATACGATTTGAAATAACATATTTTCGTTCGCTCATTTTACTTGAAACAAGTTTATTATACTATTAGAGTAAAACAAGTCAAAATGTTCTTTTTAACAAATTAGAAAGTCGGGAGACATTTTCTCAATATGCTCATTCTCTTTTAATTTTTTAACTAATACATTTTTGTTATTGTAGTTAATAATTCTTTATTAAACTTCATTTATTTTTATGTTTACTGACTAATTAGTGAATACTTATTCCACTATTTGAAATAAGAATAAAAAATAGAGCAGAAATGAAAAATAAAACTGCCGGATAAAACAGGTTTTTATTTGTTTTTATAAGATTAGCTATCGAATTGTGCAATATTTATACTATTATATTATATATTGTTAATAAATAAACACCTTTTCTATCTACCTACTATCTATCTACCTAATTTATTTATTATTGAAAAGTTCAATCTTTGAAAATATCTTATGAACAGACTACTTAGCAAATAATCAATTAACAGTCGAATGTTCTTTTTCCTTTAGGCTGATTTTTTGATCTTTTCTGACAGGTACAGAAAAATCTTAAAGCAGATGCAGAAGTCACCATTGAAAAATTGGTGCATGTTAGAAGAAATTATCCCGGAAGTGTTGGCTTTGGTTTCCTGAGAGTACAGGATTTGATTAACCTTCTCACAGTGACAACGCAGCAGACGACTAATGGAAACTCGATTAGATGATTTGAAGATTGCAGCAAGCGACATTGTAAGTAATAAACAAATTTACTTTTGTATTTAAAAATAGCAATTTCCGGCATTTTATGAATTTCTTTCATTATTTCTTTTTCTCTCTCAAAACATTTTCCTTACTACTAACTTCACCAAACAGTTTTTTTAAAAGGATGTTTTAAATTCTAATATCTAAACTCTTGATTAAAGAGGAAAACACATAATCAACCAAATTTTTAAGAGGAAACTGATAAATTTCACTTGTAAAATATGTATTATTCAAAGAAAGGAGTGTGTAAGAATTGTTGCAGACTAAGTTCCTTTCCGGAATATAAAAATAACAAAAATATGCATAAAAATATATTCCTAGAACGAATCTTAACTAAAATCATTTTCTTTATAACTTATTTAAGAAAAGATTTGTTTCGCAGAATTGAAAGCACTGTGTCAGATCCTTTAGTTATTTCTTTTAATTTGATTTAAAAAGTGAATTTCTGCTTAATTAAGAGCTTCTAGCACTTGGTTATCAATTTAAGAATTCTTTTTAGAGGGTGAATGATAATAAATCATTAATAAAATAATTAAAAAATATATATTTCTAACTTATAACATTTTTAAACATTAATTCAGAATAAAAAATTTATAAGAAATATGTTCACTTATTACTTGGCAATACATAAGTACTGTACATACACTTTTTGCAATCGATTTGGCGATTTAATATATTAAAAGTAAATAAAAAACGAAAAAATAAAACCTTTATTTATACAAATAAATTTTAATCGCGTTTAAAATGAAATAGAAAAGTAACAATAAGTACTGTAATAAATCACAAAATCAAATAAAGTAAGTAATTTATAATTACTAAGCAAAACTGATTAAGACTTAAATGAAAATAACATGAATTTTGTTTTAATTACTTTATTTTCCACTTTTCCTCATCTTCAGGGGAATGGTTACGAATATTTTACTTTACATGATAGGCTAAAATCGTTCACAGTAGACATTTTTTTACATACATACCGAAAGTCATTCGATTATCATATTATATTTATTTCTGTTTTCGGTTATTTTAAGCATATTAAAAAGCTTCCAAAGAATGATATAAGTTACAACATTGAACGAAAGTAATAAAATCCTCTACGGATTAATGGAAAACTATGGAACTTGGAAAATTCAGTAATAATGTTAAATAAAAATAGTATTTTCTAAATAAATGTACATTCGAATAAATTACATTCAAGTAAGCAATAGATCAAGAATACACTTCTTAGTCGTTTTATACCTTCGGTGAGACAATGCTACCTGCAAAAATACAAAAAAAAAAACATGTAAGATAATAATTTTGTAATATTTAAAAAAAATAATTTTAGGTACCTTTGTAAAAATAAAATTAGTATCTTCATACGAATGTATGTGCTTCTTGATAGTATCCAACATACGGAAGCAAGAGGGCCTAAGAAATGCAAACAGAAAAAAGCGTGGTCTATTCTTCTAGAGGAGTAACAGCTGGATAACTGTTGAGCCATGCATTCCTTGCAAATTTTAGGATGACAACTAGACATGACTATTTCAGTAAACAGTTGCAGCTAATTGGTATGATATTCAATAACGAATACCTCTCTCAGTAACTAACAAAAAATACAATTACATTACACACAGTAATTTAACTAACAAATATTCACACAATACTCATACGACCGAAGAGATAGTTGATGTGTGAAACGTTTTAAGGTAGGCGCAACCACTGTTACACACGAGCTCTCCACTTAATTTCACATTCACAATTTTTAACACAGTAAAGAACTATATAGACCTAATCGGATAGCTAGAACGGGATTCTACAGAGCGAAATAGTCAAAATTGCTTTTGGACTTTGGGAATATCTTGGAAGTCGTTTACGATAATTTCTTCCTTCCTTCTTCTTCTTAGACCTTCCTTGTACTATTTATTTATTAATTTATTTTATGCGTTGGAAGAAGAAGAAAGCTTTACCTCGCTATCAGTCTTAAAAATTACGCCATTATGAAACTTTACTTATAAGAAAGTTGTTAATAAATAATTAATTTTAAAAAAATAAAATAAAATTAACTGATGTTAAGATGATGAAAAAAGTATTCTTAAGTGATTAATAAAAACACTTACCAACATCATCAAATTTTGTATATCTATAAGATTCTAGGCCAAGATCTGCTTCGTCGCCATCTTCCGCGCTTAATAAGTGTCCATCTGGTTCTTGTTTAGGCCATGTGAAAAATCTTAACATAAAATTTAATAGATGGATTAAACATTGCTTGCAAAAGAAGAAAAAAAAAGAAAAAAAACTGGAAATAAAGTTAACTATATTTTAACTATAGGAGTTTCTACGTCGAATAACGTTAATGGATACACAGAGAATAATTTAGTGAACCAATGTTACTAACCTGCTGATTGAACTGGAAGCTGACTGGGAAGGAGACGGTCTGTCAATATCATCTAATCCTCTGTGAATAGAGACGTTTATTTCTTTTTCGCAAGCAGACACAGCAAGTTCATATTCAGAGGTGGTTAAACTTGCACGGGTAGGCTTCTTATATCTTTAAATAAAAGAATACTAATAATTAGTAATATGATCAATTGTAAAAGAAAAGGTTTCTCTGGGTGGGAAAAAATAAAGTTGCAAGGAAGGTTCACTTCATCCATGGATCATCCATCTATAATCTACACCAATTTTGTCATATATTTTACGAAATTATATAATTTAATGTGGGTTATTAGAATAATACAAAACATTTCTTACACATTACATCTGCTTTGATCCGCTGCAATCTGTGATGCATTTACACTCGCGTGTTGCATAAAGAAATCAGAATTTCGTTCAAACTCGAAAGATGTAAAAATAAAAAAAATAATAAAAAATAAAAATTAACTTGAAAAAACTACGTGTTAAAATATGATTGGTTTCATTTATTAATTTAAAACTTTTATAGTCGTTGCTGTAAAGATAAAATAATTTTTTCTTCTTAAACTGACTAGAAGTTTTGGGGCGTTTTAAGATATATCCTGAAGTACCCTATTTATATTTTTATGTACCCGTAAGAAACACTTTTCGAAACCTCTGAACCAATAGAAATTGCCAATATAAATGAAATTAAATATTCAACTCATGAATCTAACGAGTTCTTCATCATTAATAAAATTTCCAGAAGAAAAACTCACAACTTCAGTAATAAAGATGACACAACCACTGACACTGAACTCATAGCCATAGCAGCTGAAGACATCCAGGGCTAAAATTAAATTTAGAGAATTAAATTTAATTATAAATTATTAATGAAACAATAAATAAAATTTAAAATTTTTACACACCACCAGAGTAAGGCCGAAAGAACTGAATGCACCTGCAGCCAACGGGATCCCAACGAGATTATAAACACTTGCAAAAAAGAAATTATACCTAATCCTTTTTACAGTTTTTCGAGAGAGATCTAAACATCCAATCACGTCAAGTAAATCGTTCTAAGAAATAAATAATTAAACATTTAATGTAATTTAAAAGACAATGATACGTTTTAAAAAATAAGAAAAAGAAGAAAATAATAGCTACCCGCATTAGAACAACATCGGCAGCTTCTACAGCGACATCAGTTCCTGATGCAATAGCAATGCCTACGTTAGCTTGAGCAAGAGCAGGTGAATCATTAACACCATCTCCTACCATTGCTACTATCAAGTTTTTCTCTTGTAATTGCTGTATTTTGGCTACTTTATGAGAAGGCAATACTTCTGCGAATACTCTACTGATACCAACCTAAAAATAAAGAAAGATGAAAAATGTAAAATTTACTTGAAATTTATCCTAAGTAATAATATAAATATTTATTTTATATATTCTTCTAAATACCTCTTTAGCAATAGCAACAGCGGTTTTTCTATTATCTCCAGTTAACAAGATAACTTGAAGACCTCTCCTTTTTAACGTGTAAACGGCTAAATGTGCTTCAGGTTTCACAGTATCAGTTACACTCCACATTGATACAAGAACGCCTAAAATTTAACAAGAATAAACATGAAGTAGGAGGAAGATCATGCAAAAAAGCGGGCATGCTTCTGAAACGGTTACTACAATCATTTCGTTTTGACATTCAGCTTAAAATGTTGTGATAGAAATTTACACGTGAACTGTGTATTAATAAAAGATGGTACTCTTACCATTAATAGCACAAAGTACAGCAGTATGACCCAAATCTTCTTCTACAGACATCAAATAATCGGCCACTGATGGTAAATGAATGGCGTTTCTTCTTAACCATTCTCTATTACCGATAAGAACCTAAAATTTCAGAATAATTATGATTAATGTTGTAATTAACGTTTCTTTTTCCAACTTCAAGGAAAAATATACACACTTCATAGCTTGTAGGTTCATTGTCAGCATTGTAGATACTCAAAGATCTATCAAGTTCTAAGCCGCTATCAGTAGGCTGCCTTATTAAATTTACCGTCTCAATGTTAACTCCATTTAATAAACGTGGTTCATTTGGTGACCTACAAAAAAATGCCAGTCAGTATCTTAAAAGTATTAGTTACACTAAAGCCCTTGCCTTATATTGCCATTTCTGAACGGTTCTATTCGTACTATTACAAACATGTTTTTACTAGTATTCTTAATAAAATTGAAGTAGAAGAAAACTGTAATTATCTAGATACTTATCCCAAAACAAGGAATAATCTAGGAACAAACACAGACTTTCTACAATAACTAATTTGTTATAGACAAATTATCTTACAAGTTTTTGTAGTTTTTAACTTTATCAGAGTTACAAGTTTTCTCAATCATTAGTTCAATGTGAGAAATGGTGCAACGCAAGCCACAGCCGGGAACAGCTTGAAAATTAAGGCTCTTTCCAGTAATATCACTACTTATTGTATGCTTCACAAATTCAACAATTGCTTTGAACGGAAAAAAAAGAACAAAACAAGATTAAGTGATTTGCGAATTATTAATATTAAGGTTTAATAATTTCATAATACAAAATTTTAACAGAAATTACCAGATGCTATTGGATGTTCACTACTGGATTCCGCCGTTCCAATTATTGAAAGTAATTTCTCCATAGAACATTGACTATCTTTTACAAATAGACAAATTTTATTTACCTTTGGTTTACCTTGAGTTATAGTGCCAGTTTTATCGAATACTACACATTGTACCTAAATTAAGGATAACCAAAACTTATTAGTCAAGAAAAACAAGGTATTTTGATTAGGTAATTTTTTTTTTAATGTACAATTATTAATAAGATTTTTCACCTTGTGAGCATTTTCTAACGCTTCTGCACCTTTGATCAAGATTCCATTGAGCGCTCCAACTCCAGTGCCAACCATAACGGCAGTAGGAGTTGCTAAACCCAGAGCACAAGGACAAGCAATAGCGAACACACTAAGAGCACATCTGAATGCAAACTGAAATATTACTTCTTCATTGGAGAATCCATGCTTACTTTCTTCCTAAAATTTAAAATATCCAAACAATTAATAATTAGTTGAAATAATCATTTAAAAAATGCCCAATATTGCAAATGATTTAGCAAATTTATTTTTGAAAAATTCTTACCGATAGAGGAATGTGAGATATGTCAATAAATCCAACGGTAATCCAAGTTAATACAGTTAAAATTGAGATTCCAATTACAAATGGAACAAAATAACTGGCTATTCGGTCGGCTAATTGTTGTATCGGAGCCTTACTAGTTTGTGCTTCTTCCACCAATTTTACAATTTGTGCTAGAGTTGTAGATTCACCGGTATGTGTAGCAACCATTAAAATTAATCCACTTTGATTTATTGAACCACTGATCACCACGGCACCTACACATTTTTGATAAATTCAGTATTGTTTTTATTCTTCGAAATGTTGTAACTTATAACGAACGTCGTTAATAATTAAAAAAAATATATTTGAAATTGAAAAAATAAAATTTATCTCTTACCTTTTTTCTTGACCACAGGCATCGATTCACCGGTAATTAATGATTCATCGCATCTAGAATTACCAAATATAACCTTTCCATCAACTGGAACTTTTGCTCCAGGTACTACCTATAAAAACATTTAACAATAGTAGGCTAAATTAACAAAAACTGAACTTATAATTTCAATTGTTTACAAAACGAATAAGCTATTGACTATTACATTCAAATGCAAGTGGTTTCCAGGCTTTTTTTTAGAACGAAAGTTTGAACTGTAACCGGAATTAATTGTGTTGAAATGATCCTATTGTCCTATGAGAAATTAACCTTAGAAAGTAGCAAATATAAACTACCTCAACAGCCAAGTCTATATAGTATATGGTAAATGTTCGGATGAATTATGTTGTTCTAGTTGTTAGCCACCCGGAATGATTAAGAGCTATGATTAATTTGGTATTGTATTCTCATAAAGAAATGAAAAATTTACTTACTTTTAATACATCACCTCGTTGAACCAAATCTACTGATATGGTTTTTTCAGATAATATTTCAAAATCTGGACCAATTGTAACTAATTGAGCTTCTGTTGGTTTCAAACTGAGTAATTTTGATAATGCTTCCGAAGTTTTCCCCTAAATTTGGTAAAAATTAAAATGAGAATAAGAGGTATTTAACAAATCCTAAGATTCCCAACAGAATCGTTATATGCGCTAAGTGTAGAAAGAGTTTTGTAAAAAGAAGAATATTAAAAATAACAAAGAAATAAAGAGAAAGATAAATGTTAATTTGAAACTTATTTAGAGTTAAAAATCTCGGGGATTATTTTCTTAAAGCTGTAGAAGAATAGAAACTCATACTAAATAAATTTTGTATCAACTGGTGTTTATTACAGCGATTTAAGGGTTCAAAGTGAAATGGAACTTGTAAGTTAACCTCAAGGCAATTGAAAAAAAAAAAATCTATTGTTGAGAATGCACACTATATTGTTGGCAAAAACATTGCTTTAAAAAAGTATAATCAAGCAAAAAGGTATTTCAGAAGATAATAAAAACAAAATATGCTACGATCATCAGTATCTTACGAAATAATTATTTTTTCATCTATTGAACGAATAATCCATCTGAGATTTGGCATCCAAAGATAGATGTAAATTATTATTATTATTTTTTTTTAGAGTGATCGAACGATATCCTGTGAGATTAAGACGTTAGGAACCCAAACAATTTGTCATAAAAATATCTTACCTTCGCTATGCTTTCCAACCATCTGCCTAATGAAATAAACACAAACAACATTGGTGGTGTGTCAAAAAAAGTTACAGGACTGTATCGATGACCAAATCCAATCGCAAATAACAATACAATTACAGAATAAATGTACGATATTGTGGTAGCCAACGATACTAGGACATCCATATTAGTGGTACCATGTCTTACAGCTTTAATAGCGGCTTTGTGGAAATGCCAACCACCAAAAAACTGAAAATTTCTTCAATGTGAACATTCTTTTCGCCATTTTAGAATTTTAAAAATGTGAGCAAAAAAAAAGAGTAGTAGATGGTTTCTTACCTGAACAGGTGTTGAAAAAATAAACATAAGACCATTTTCAAGAGATAATCCAGGAAATAAATAAGTCATGTCATCGTGGGAAATATGTCTGTAGGACATCTCAAACATAAAATAAAACATTGCCACAATACAAGGGCCACCAAACATTAATGATATGATAAAAGAACGCCGCCATTGTCTAATAGTTTCCCTGAAAATAAATAATTTTTATTAATAACAAGACTTACACTTATAGCCCTTCTTAATTTTCTCAACTGATAGATTTTTTCAATTACAAAATTGGATGAGTGAAAATAAAATTAAATTTTGGAACTCCTAGAATAGGAGTAGGCACAAAAGGGGCCCTCAAGGGCAATATACTACTCGCTGCCAATAAAAGTTAAAAGTCTAGAATTTGCCAAATTCATGTAAAATTAAAAATAGAATCGCCACTCCTTCAAGCATGTTTTCAACAATACTGATAAACAAATCAAGAATGACGGATACAAAGTTACAAGAACTTTTACATCACCATCAGCTTAATTAACTTTAATTTTATATTTTTATGAGGTTAATTACAAATTTATTATTTGATTAAAAAGCAGTCAATCATAAAAATGATTTATTTTTCTAAAAAACTTTGGATTTTATTAATTTGTATTTTGATATAGTTTTATTCTTTATTCGGGAAGATTACTTTTCCCTACGTGACCGAACAAAATTGCCCAACCCAACCATGGAGAAAATATAACTAGCCTAACCAATTATCTGAAACTTCTTACTCAACAATAACACGTTTAAAGGTTTCCATATAGTTACACTTATAAGGTAACTACTAAGTTTTTGAAAGACCATGATAGTCTTTTGTGTTAATAATTGTACAACTAAATAATTTCAGAATTTTATCTCTTCCATTTCTTTTCAAATGGCCATCAACATTTTCTGATTAAGTTCGTTATAAGAAACTGCGAAGCAATCGCAACCTTTCCTCTTTATGCATCGGGAGAAAGTAAGGAAAAAAGAGAAGGAAAACATTAATCAATTATTTTATACCTATGATCTAAATAACTGCCAGCATCCTTGTCTTTATTTGATATAACAGAAGCAGTAAATCCTAATTTTTCAATAGCTTCGACAATATCTCGAGCTCCAGTTTCCACTGGATTAAATAGAAATGTGCCCCGTTGTGTAGTAAGGGCTACTTTCGCCGATGTAATTCCTTTTAATTTGGCCACACTTGATTCAATTTTATTTACACAAGAAGCGCAAGTCATACCTCCAATCTGAATTGAAAAAGAAAAATCAAGGAAATGCAAAATTAATTGAAACGGAATTTCAATCCATCTTTTTCATAAAAAGCATACCACTAGAATCCTTAAATATTATATAATTATTTAATATTAAAATATTACCTTAATAGCAATATGACCTTCAAATGATTCTTCTTCACTCAGTACCTCAGACGGAAAACCTAATTCTGTAATAGAACTTGCGATCTCATCGGGAAGCACTTGACTAGAATTATATTTAACTTCAGCTTTTGCGGCAAGTAAGGCAATTAATATATTTTGAACACCTATTACAAAGGAAACAATATATAATGATGATTTTACAAGAACCAAAAATATCCAAATAAGTAATCGTACAAGATGTCGTTTCTGATGAAGAAAATTCTTAATATATCTGAAAAAAATGTCTCAAGATTTGAAATGTAAGGCACAATTTTCATAAATCTTTAATATATATATAGAATACCATATTTAAAAACGTCCAAACTTTACAACTTCAAATAGGACAATGCACGGAGTTAGAAAAACAAGTACCTACCAATTTTAAGGAATTCATGGTCAAAGAATTTATTTCATTTTTTTAATATTATAAAACACCTTTTTCCAGATAAAAGGTAGAAATAGAAAAAAAAAATCCTTAAAAGGAGATAACATCATTCTTCAGATTATAATCTCAAGAATATGTATAAATTTATAATAATAAAATTACCTGGTATTTTGTAACAATGTCTTTCAATAGCGGAAACACATGAAGCGCAGGTCATTCCTTTAATATGAATTACACATCTATCTAAATTATTGTCTATGTTTACTTGTGTAACTGTAGAAGTCTTTTCACAATTCCTTTTGATACTACCTGCAATTAATATAATGGAAGGTTAAAAATATAAATAGTATTTATTATCGGCGATAATAACTATAGACGCCGATGCGGAAAAATCATAATATAACTCTACTACCGTCTGATTTGTTGGCATCATTTGCTTTTGCTTTTGACAACTCAGAAAAAGAATTTGTATTATTTAAAAGTGTTAGAGATGCATCGAAACCCATGTCCTCTATTGCATCACAGATCTCTTGGGCGCTAAGAATGTGAGGCTTAAATGTTACATACGCCATCTTATTTTCTAGCGATACCTGTTAAAGGTAAATTTTTTTTATTAAGATTAACCTTTTTTTATTAATAGGGGGCGGGTGTAGGTATAGTGGTCAAGAGCGTGGTTTTGTAAGTAGGAGATCCCCAGTTCGAATCCCGCGTAAGACTACTTTTTATTAGTTAGAAAAGAATTGTTTACAGCAAAGTATGAGCTCCTACCCCCGTCCACAACACCTAATTGGACGTTAAGCCCCGTCTGAAAAAATAAGCGATTACTTTACTTACTTATTATTAATGAGGGCAGCGTACAATCAGAAGAAAAGTACTTATAGGATACTTTTCCTCCGATGACTGTAAATCTAAAATTTGGAACTGATTCTAGCTAATATCAGCAAGGAAAATGAACTATCTTCGATCCGCACACAAACCAAAACACGGTCGCGGATAGAGTGCTGTTGAAAACTTCACTTTCTGTTACAAAGGATTAAATTCAAATAAAACTGCATGAAATATAAAGACTGGACTCCTGTATTCTATTAATTAGTAAAATACCTGATATGCGGATAGCTAGTTGATTTTGAAATTACATTGTGAACAGTGTAAGAAAAGTTAAAAGTGTGAATTTCAAAACTTCAAATATAGCACAACGACTAGAACAATAATGATAAGTACTAAATTATTAGAAACCACAAAACCTTATTATCGAATGATGAGATAGCCATTTCCTTTCATATTGGTGATAATTATTGAATAACTATACAATAGGTTTATTCTTATAAGTTTAACCATACATCTTCAATCTACATATGTCTACTACAAGTTTAGGAATTAAAGAAAGTAGTTCATTAAGAGTTTTCGAAAACTTCTAAATCATGTCTTCTCTCTAGGTAAGCATATTTATGAAATGCTTAGTTCTAGTGAAAAATTTAAAATAAATAAGTAAATTTAATAAAAGTTTAATAAATAAAATTTAATAAATTAGTGATAAATTTTATAATTTTGGAAGAATGGTAAGATGGAAACGTAAATTAAGAGCATACTACAAAAGAAACACTTCAGCAGTAGTGCATTTCCTTATGTCCTCAGTAGCAAACGAAACCAAATTTGTGAATTACATCTTTTTCTCAGCATTTCTCAATTAATTAAACAACTTCTGATTTTTTCAACATTTTCTATAAATAATTTTTTATAGTACTGAAAAGCGTTCAAAAAATTTAATTAAATAATCTAGCAACCAATTGATTGACTTCTTCTAATCTAATTCACGATTTCTAATTTCTTGTTCGTTGCATTACACTATCATAACTATTGATGACGTCGCATTGAATGGACGAGAGCACTAAGATCCTAAGTCCTACAATCTAGAGAGGGTTTAGAGCCTATAGTATACCACGTAAATTTAACCTTTTTCAACAAATTGTACTTCTTCCTATACTTAGTTTAATTTGTCTTTTAAAAGTTTAATTAAAAAGGTTTAAACCAGAAGAAAATTTGTTCTTACAGGACGTAGTTACTGTGTAATATTTAATAATTTTTTTTGAAACTTCTTTTTTCAAACACTTCCTCACTCTTTCTCTGTCTTATTGGGTTTACTTAACAAATTTCTGCAAAGTCGAAAAACATTTAATTCCAAAAGAAAGATACCTCCAACATCTACCAGGGTATAGGCATACCCATATGAAGTTCATTACTAAACACAATGGACACATTACAGACGGCTACATTCCATGACAAAATACTGTTACTTAAGAATATTAATATTTTAAAGACACAAATGGTAATAAATTTCGGAAATTCTAAATTTTCCAGTCCATTTCGTAACTAACAAAAAACGCTACACCATAAATACAGGATCTCTTATATTAAGTTTATTGAATCCCAATTCTAATTTCCTACAAATTTTTGTATTTTAAAAACTTTCTCAGCCTTAAATAATAACTCATTTCGAAAACTTAACATTCGAAATCTGTAGTAACAATGTTTGACACTACTTCAAACTAGTGCATCAATCAGAAAACTTCTAAAAGTGAAATGTACAGCCCCACCATTATCTGGAAGCCCAAATCAATTTTAAATTAGGATATGTTAAAATACAACTAATCAAGTTTCTATATAAGAAAGAACTTTCGCTTATTGAATAACCTGTAGGTTTACTTAATGAAACCTATTATTAATAATTTTTTAATCTGAGCAATAATGTACAAATTTATTTTGCAAGCATTCTCTCTCTCGCTTTCTTTACTTATCTGCAAAAAGTAAAAAAAAAAACTAAATCAACTTATGTAATTAGCATCTTAAAGAACAGTTAATAATATAAGAATTGGGGCAAAATTTTTAGCTAAGTTTGTCAGCTATCTTTTGAGAAAAATGATGTAATATAGTTTAATTGCATTTAATTTCTTTTTCATGAATCCATTATTCGAAACTTACCTCGTCAAAGCTTTTTATCAAGTTAGCTGTAATCTGGCAGAGATCAGCTAATAACACTACTTAAAATTATCAAAACTAAACGTTGCCAAATAATTTATTCATAAACTAGACTATGCCAACCTTAATATTAACGATTCCATCTTTTTGAGATATATTTCCTTCAATATTTCGAACACATGATTGACAAGTCATCCCTTCTACGTTTAAAGTAACACCTTTCTCTTCTTCCGGCAATGTAGCATCGAAACCCATATCTTCTATTGCATCTTTTAATTCGGCAGGAGATGTCGCACAGGGATTGTAGAATATTTCGCCATTTTTCTTCCCTAAATTGACCTAAAAAAAAGGATAAAATAATAAAACTTCTATAGGAAGAAAAGAATCATGCCAATTTCAGTCATGAAATTTTATAGAACTTATATAGTTAGACTAACTATATGTATATATATTCAAATAGGAACTATTTCGAGAGTTTATTCAAAACAGAAAGAAACACCTCCTATTATGTGCATGTAATTGAAAGGACCAAATAGCGGAATGTAAAAAACTGTAACTTTTTTAAAGGACTAACTAGGAGAAGTAGTAGTTTATTATAATAGTTTTTGAATAAATTGTATTTTTAGTTAATCTTAAACTTGAAAGAAGACTAACCTGCACCCCACATTTACACCTTAATTAAGACCTACTAAATTCTATCATATTCTACCTTCTAATTCACCGATGGACAATTCTGAAATCTCAAGGACAGCCAAACTATATACTTCTAGAGAACCCAATTTTACATAAGCTGCGTAATTTTGACTTATCAAATCTCGTATGAATGCTCCAATGTGGGATATAATTCTATGGCACTTTGAGACCAAGAGGAAACGAAATAGCGAAAACTATCTGTGGCAAAACCTTCCGAAAAAAGGAGATATAATTTCCTTCTATACTTTCAAAAAAATCGGTACCGTAAGCTTTTTTTGGGAGGGGGGTTGCCCGGAAAACGGCATCCATCCCGTTTGAATTAATTATTTTATCTATCCAAATACACATAAGAAGCAAAATGTTTGAACCACTTTGTCAATGTTTAATAACGCAGAAGTGACGCACTACCAAGCTAGTACGTCACATAAAACTTGTCTTCATAAGTTAGCGTACACTTTGCTTTGTCTTTTTTTGATTTAACAATATTGATCTATCGAATACCCCATGAAAATAAAATGGTGCAAACAATGAAAAAATATGTTTCCCACCACCTTAAACATTTAACCATTTTAATAGAAAGTAATTAAACAGAATTCTCCCTTTTTCAATTATTTTAAAGCCAGTTTCAGCCGTTAATTTAAAGAAAAATGCAAATATACCTTTATACTGATTACGCCAACTCGCATGCCAATAGTATTTTGTATATTTTTGACACATGACTGGCATGTCATGCCCTGTATACCCACAATAACTTTTTCTTTTTCTTCCTCGCCATCTTCATCATCACTAGAACAAAGAAATATATCATTGAAAATGGTGTTGACTTTGTTAAAAAAAAAAATGAAATAAAGTAAAAAAACAGTGAAAGTGCCAAAAAACTATTGAACTTCGAGAGAAAATATTATAGAGAAATTTAGGGGAAACAAACAAAAATATAATTAAAACGGAAACTAAGATCAATAAGTCAAAATAACGTACAAAATATTTAGAGAATTAAAACGTGAATGATAATCATCAAAAGAATCACCCAGAAGCAGCTCTTTATCATCCATCATTTTCAATTAATTAATCAATAATCCCCTAATACAGATTCTTTGAAAATTATTAATTACATAAATTAAATATTTAGTTATGTTTTTCAATGAAACAATACATTTAACTTGATAAAGTAAAACAGACTGAACTGTATTTTACACGCATTATGAGATAGGAAAAGTATTGAATAGATAAGCACCAGCTTCTTTTCGGACAGATTACGGGGTAACTACCAGATACTGAATATTATCTCATCTCTTTCATTGGAATAATAGCAATAAAAGTAGAGGGGTGACTGATATAGATAAGAGATACTTTTATAATCATTTATTTTTAAACAAATAATTTCAATATTTTAAATTTAATGAACCATGATATTAAGATCATTAATGTTGTAAATAAACTAATGCGTCATGTCTAGCATCTAATAATGACTGTCAGTCCATTTCAATTTTTTATTTCTCTCTTTTTGCCTTGAATTGAAGATGATATTTTAGCATCTTTACATTGTTTTAATTAAACATCTATTCTTAGCATTAAAACCTACGAAGCCTGTTAGTTCAACTTCTTTGTGCTTATATTCAAACAGTGCATTCAAAAAGAAAATCCAGAATTATGGTCCGAAAGGTCCGAAAAATAACACGATAGGCCACACAAAACACATTAAGAAGAAAATTGCACAGAAGATAAGACTAAACTCAAAATTGTTGCTTCATTCCAGTTTAAATTATTATTTATAAGATCCCGACCAAATTTGCCTGGAATTGTCTCCTAGTAACAAATAATTCCAGATCTTTCAGCAGTGTAAATTCCGCAGAACTAATTACAAGAAGCGGTAGAAAACAGTCATTCTAAGCCAACTACTCATCAACTTATTGACTTCTCAAGATGCCAGAATGATTAGGAACTCTATAGCTCAACTCAAGGAGCCATCGAAATAAGATGTGACAGATTTAACCTTTTGTTATTTGTAACACATTTCATAGTTAAGGTGAGAGTATTGTTTAATGCTTGACTAAACACTTCTACGACTAAGGTTCGAAGCTTAAACCTCATATTGTGCACAAATTCTATTTTTTTTTTTAATTTTTATTATTACTTTTTTTTTTGGAATAGACTGTCGACTTTTCTAAATCTTCTATCACTTATTACACCTTATGATCACTAAATAAACCACACGTGCACTTTTTTATAATTAGAAATATTTGCATTTTTTAAACCTCATTGTTCAAATTGCTCTACTGAAAATGTATGATTTTGCCAAGAACAGTTATTATTAATGAAATAGATTCATTAAACTTCACCAAAATGGGCTCTTTAGAGAATGGTTCTGCATGTTTGTGCTTGTCTATTATCCCTATTTTTTTCATCTTATTTATGAAGTATTTTAAATGCTAAAAGACAGTAATTGACGTAATTTTGCATCAGAATAATGTACACTTCTTATCTTTAAAGGAAAAAAACTTTAAAGAAAATCTCAACGTTATTCAAAGAAAATTTGAAAAGAAATTTAGTTCTAACTTACAAACTTTCTTCTCTTCGCAGTTTTACTTTTCCCATTTAGTTAGCTTCAAATACCATAAAAATTAGCATAAGTAAAACGTGCCAATACAAACTTGATAAGGCAACTCCCCCTATGAATTTGCTAGCAATGATAAAATGTTTTAAATAAACTTAATAGGCTTAAATTTATTCTTTTTTATTGTGCTTGTTAACTTTTAAAAAAAATCATCATTGACACCATTTACAAAAAATTGCTTCAACTTTGTTAATCTAAATCTGGGAAAAAAATAGAGTAAAATATCACTTCTTAGTAACCTACATTACTACCGATACATACCACAAAGAAACTTGCAAGCAATGGTACCTTTAATTTTCCAAAAAATGAATTTTTTCCACAAAAATGTTTTATAGGACAAATTTTTAAGGAGAATAAGAGTTGAAATTTATTTGTTTGTTGAGAACAACAAAGAAATACAAATCGACCTAGTAATGTGGTACTTTCCGATATGCTGAATTATTCTAAAACCTCATTGAACATTATCCTCGAAATATCTCTATGGAATTCAAAATTGAAGTCTTAATTTTGCAGTTATGAGGCAGTAGATGCACACACAAATTTTTAAAAATCCGCTATCTCATAATCTTAGTTCTCAAAACAATCTTGTGAAAATTTAAAATATAAAATCTGCATAAGTACAATACTTCCTCTTTTAAGATGCATTTGAGAGTAAAAATGTACCTTAAACAAGACTGAGAATTGTAACACCAGACCAACTAGATTTTTATTTTGTTTTATTACTATATCAGGAAAAAATATATTACAAATCCTTGACTTTGGTCTTATTCACAAAGTAGCCAAGTGTTCTGTTCACAAATATTGCAAAAGATCTTGTAAATTTCCGGTCATGGTCTCAATTAACTATCTCTTTCTGAAATGTTGTAACACAAGAATATAATAAAAGATAGAATTTGCTTTATTTAAAAAAAAGAATTCTGTACTATTTTACAATTATTTAATACGATAATTTGAGTATACTAGAATTTAAAACATGTCACTGATTCATGTATCGAAATAATAAAAATCCAATTTATTGAAGTTTTTAAGCTGCTCTTAAAATTTAAAAACTGCACGTGTAGTAGTCCAAATAATATCGAGCACATTTCCAGCACTACTTCAAGCGTAACGGGATAAGATTTCTCTTTTTCACATTTAATGTCTGATGGTATTAAGATTTCCTTATCGCTAATAGCAATTTTTTTTTTTTTATTAACAAAGACGAACTTAATCACTATTTTTACTTTCCATGATAAAGATGAATATTCAAAAATTAATAATTACCAGCATTGTATAAATTTCAGGTTCTTTGAATTTTGGATAAAAAAAAAGGTAGTGTACACTTGCGTATTTGTATGTGAAAAATACAAAATATCTCAGGATTTCATAAAACTCAAATTTTATAACAGCCTGTAAGGATACGATCATATTGTCCTCAAAACTTTTCCCTTAAACTTATCAACATGATTTTGTGACCTTATTTAATTTGTTACTTTCTCTTTTCTCTTGTAAAAAAAAAAAAGTAATTTTATTAGGCAAACTTTTTATTCAGAGTTCCACCATGTTTATTACTATTAAAATTATTAAGATGCGCGTCAACATAGAGTTAGAATCCTGAAGTAATTGGCGCAGACAATTTGTAGCGTACTGCCAACTCTTTATAGTATTGTTTCCTCGTTACATACATTGAGCTGTGGGAGGCTCCAAGGTAGAAAGCAGCTGTAAACGTTCTCCACATGGGAAATCGCTTAACCACTAAGCTGATTCCCTCTCTTGATCTTTTATTATAATAATCTTAATATGTAAGATAAAAGATTTAGATTTTAATACCTTCTAAAACTGGACCATAAAAAATTACAGTAAAGTGAGTATGAAACATTTACATACTCTTTATAAAGACAATCAGGCGCAACTTTTTAGTCGATCTACATATTTTTTCAAACTACCTCTTGCTAACAAATGTCTCTTCTAAAATTAAACTTAGTGAAACAACTTAATTGTTCTCATTTTCTCTCGAAATGCAGATTGCATCAAAAAGGCGATTCATGCTTGCAGACGGACAGTAACTCTATTGAAATCCATAAATCATTTTGAAAAACGTTTGGATATATCTGTTAATCCACTATAGAATTTCAAAATGATCAGTTTTCCAACAAAATAGAGCACCGTTATTGCAGGACTTTGGACTACTCCCCGTTCACCCGAGTTACCGCATTGGTATTTTTTTCTCTCTCTCTAGCAGTGTATATCGGATGAAAATAAACAACTTGAAATAGTTAAAATAATGAATTTACGAAGCTACATCAGAGATTAAACCAGTTATACTAGAGAGGGTACTTAGAAGAACGTTATATTAATAGCTTTTATTTAAATCATAAGTACAGCTGATTAATTTAACAACCATAGCTCAAAACGAGTTTTTTAAAACTTAACAAGGAAAAGAAACGGATATCCAAGGAAATCCATTTTGGAAAGCTTTTTGGTGTTTTCAAGTGGGGAGAGAGATAACAAGAGACTTCAATAGAAAATATTAACAATGACAAATAATCACCTAATTTTATCTAAATTTCATTATTTCATTACCACTTAGCCTTTTAAGAATTTTATGCAGGTGATTATGACTTATACGGAGTCATAAAATTTAATTTAATACTTTATCTAGAGTATGCATTTTTTTCTTTTTGTTATAATAAACTTTTTTGTTACCTTGTTTTATAATGTTTAAATAAGAATTGATAATGCCAAATAAACACCCTTGCCTCTAGCTCTGCTCAAAGGCTACTAAATACAAATATAAACAAAAGCCTAAATCTTAATTTTATATGTAATTGATCTTAAACTCCTGCACGTTATCAGGTGTGTGACTCACATGAATTTCTTAATACGAGAATTTGAATACTCGTAATTTGTCAGATAGCGAAAATAGTGCATATTTAATTTAATTAATTAGTAGCAATCAACATGTCCTCCATACTTTCGACGTATGTTCAAAAGTATGGATGTATTATATTCACTTTAGACCTGCAAAGTTAAGATGTATATTGTGGCACAGGGTTCGATTCCCGGTCCTGGTGGAAACACATGAATTCATGTTTAGGGGATACAAGTAAACTAAAATTGCAATTTTACCTCCTAAAGAATTATTTTTTAGTTATTATTTTTTGAAGTAATTTTAATATACATCTAAAAATTCCTATAATTTTGAGAAATATATAATTATTTTTTTTATTAAAGGCACTTCATCTGAGGTTTTTTACTCCTGGAGATTTTCACAAAGTACTGCCTGCCTTCAGGCAGTGTTCTGTCGTAAGAGACAACACCATATATCAATGGACATCACTGAGCAGTAAGAAGCTCTTGGGAAGGGACTCTTGCCTAACCACAGAGCAGATCTGTACCTTCATTCTGTGTTTTTGAGGTAAAGTTTTTTTAATTTAATGACCGATTAAATTTTCATTGAAAATTAAAGTTTAGAAAGGATAAGGTGTTTCTGTTTTTAAGTAACTCAAGTTACTGAACTGAGTAAAAGCGATAAGTGGGAAAGCCTGGATAATTATTGGAGACATCCAGGTTATTGGCCTCCTAGGTTATCGGCAGGTGATTTTTTTTTTTGTTATTTACAGCATATTAGGAATAAATAGAATTGCTTAGTGATAAATCTAATCGCTTATTCTAATTATCTGCGACAATTATGGAAGTAGAACGCCTAGCTGTCAAGATTTAGAAAAATAGATTGTAATTTGTCACAGTCAAATTCAAATCAGCAAAATTATTTAATTTTAGAGAAATCCCTTTTTTTTTAAGTAAATATAAGGGGCAGTAGTACTAAAAAATGTATATAAAATTATTAAATGACAAAAATTTTAGATCGAACATGTATGTAAAGTGCGTGTGTCATAATTGTTTTGAAAAATATTTAAAAAAAAAAACTAACACCTGCAAGGTAAAATCTCACCACATAATGACAAGCAACCTAATCATAATTCCAATACTTAATAAAATGTATATTAGATATATATATTTTTAACACTACCCGGAATAAAAATAAATACCACATTTCTTCATCAACCTTGTACTTCTCAAACTATTGGATTTGTTTGTCAGAAAATCAAAAACTAAAAATTTTAGGTAAAAAAACATAGTTCTGGCAAAACAATTTTTGATTGAAAAGAAAGTAGAAATATTAATTGGTCCATTCCAAAACTGGTTTAATACTAAACATTGTAAAATGCGCAAAAAGAGATAACTAGAATTGGTTTATAAAAGAGAAAAAAAATCTACTGTCGGCATTTTTAGTTCTTATTCATCTTTAATCTTACTAATCAATCACAGTAACTTGTCAAGTGTCGCTTGGAAATTCACTTTGGGAAAATATGTAATAAATTATTATAAAATTATTTTTGTGCAATTTAAAAGAAGCTTTTTATTTGAACTGATTAATCTATCGTAAATATTTCCATAGTTTAATGCGAATTTTTCGGGTCAAATTTTCATCGGAAATACATGTTTTAGTTTCCCTCCAAAAAAATTAGCAAATGTGTATAAAAAAGTTTCTAGAATATGTGTGTGTTTTGTGCTCAAAGAGCAGCTCTACAGAGGAAGAAATGATTTTTCATATGCTCGAGGTTTACATAGAACACGCATTGCTTATGCTATCGTATTTATATTACGGATTATGTCTGTAATAATTTTGAATGAACTAGCATAATTCTGGAATATTTGTAGTGAATTCTCATTAAATAGGTAAAATTGTGAAATGTTAAACCGACTAAAATCCACCTTATAAAAGGCTGTTCTAATTAAAAGTGTTCCCAACGTACCTAGGAGAACTTAGCCAAGTGATCATCATTAGGTTCTGACTGGTTATTTAGTAATTAGGTTTGCTTGAAGCTCTTATTTAAGTTGTCTGTTTGTCTGCTTTTAATATTTGGAAGAATCTAGAACACTCACTCTAGGACTCACGCCACTTCTAACACCAATGTAGCAGAGCTGCATCTCCGGAGCAAGAGAATCTTTAAAGCCTTGTTTACTCGAAAATTCATACATTTTCTCTCTTACAGACTTCACCAAGAGGTTCACCATATTGTCACTCTTGAATATAATATTGGATTCTCTTTGATTGAATTGTCTATCCCAATGCTTCAGCCTGAATTTTGAAGTTAGCGCTCAATCTAAACTGTTTACTATGGACTATTCTGGCCATCCAATATAGTAAATAAAATCTTATGTAAAACCATTTATGCGATTTCCTCTTTCTGATATTTTTCTCTTAACATTTTCTTTTAATATGAAATTTTTACTAAATTTGTGGATAAAACATTTCAAGGGGAATTAATATATACAACGCTATCATACAATAATAAACTTACTCCCTAATTAGCACCCTAGCGTCAGAATTTTTAAAGGCAACCATATATCTCACTTTATGAGAAATGGAAATTTGTTTTTAATAAATTTTATCTAGATAAAAGAAGAAACGTTTCTTCAAATAGGTAATTGTACAGCTGATAGGACGATCTGATCTAAATACATACCTACATACTGAGAATAAAATCTCTTTAGAAGGTCTATTTAGTTCACGAATATTTAAAGAAAAGAATTGAAAATTAAATTACAGAACCCCCTTTCGAAAATTCAAAATATACATTTCGTTTGAAAAGCATTGTTAATTTAAACTTATAGTAAATAATAAACATACATTGTTAATTTGTTTATCTAACGTTATGTATAAACATTTTTAATCACCCTAAAACATTAAACGATTGGCGATCGAATCGTTAAAAATAAAAATCTTGAAAGCAAGTCGAAACCCTTCTTTTAATATTTATTTGCCTTTACTTATTGTTGCCATGCTGAAGCATGGCACTGAAATATTGAAGCGATAAGATATATCTAGATATTTAACGAAATACTACCTTTTTTTTAATTAGTCTACAGAAAATGGCACATTCAATCACCAAGTGCCTTGAAAATCGGTACAGAAAATACCGTTTTTCTAATGAAACTCTCAATCTTTGGAAACTAGAGACTAAAAAGAGTGACTACAAATTATCATTCATAATTCTAATAAATACTCTAATTGTTTCTAAAAACTGGCTTCCTCAATTCTCTCTAGAAATTAAAAGTCAATTATAATTATCATTATATCTTCTTTTTTTTTTGTGAGTACGTGGGTATCATGGAGAGCTAATTACTACCTCAATCTTTTAGTCAGTATTGACTGAAAGGCAAACAATAAAACAAACAAGCATAATATGTGTATCACTTACAGAAATAAAAGATTTTGTACTACTTTATTAATTGTGTTAGACCAGCATTCTAATTAATGAATGGTTACTCAGATTATAATTCAAAAAATTATTTTAAAGATACTATATGGCTCACACTTCGTTTACTGCGCACAATTAAAATTAACCGCGATAATTTTAGCTAAAACAATGAGTGGTCCTCATTTAGCTACAAGTTTAATGGAAAATAAATACAAATTGCAAAAAAAATTACTAAATTTTATTGTCGTCCTAAAACCAAAAATTAATCAGAGATGAGCTGAACCCACTAATACACATTTTAATATATAAATTAACAAATGATAAAATTTAATTTATTGTTTTTTGTATAGCTTATTGCTTAAACAAGACATAATGCTTGAGGGTCTGTTGATTTGAGTCTAGCAATTATGATCTCTGCAAGAGTTGTTTGACTGAAGAAGAAACAGCATTGAGTACTGATTGCTTTCGGCAAAAAGCTAGCCTAAACATAGTTGAAAGTTAGTTCAATGATGTGTATCACAAAAGTTCGTCTTGATTGCAATAAATGTGGATTTTATGCCTTATTCTTTGTCAATTCTGATGCACTGACTGACCAAGTCATAACACTACAATATTAAAAGAACAGTCAAACGCGGTTGGAAATTGCCAAAGAATACTTCTTGGGACATTAATCGTGAATAAAGATATAATAATATAAAGATGTTTGTGGTTTTGCACGAGTCGAACATTAATTCTAGAGTTTGTTCCCTTCCATCTCTACCACTAGAGGTATTTAAAGTATGGTTAGTTTTAGCCCTGTAGGGCATATTTCAAGCATTAATAAAAATGTAAAACTTGAAAAAAGGCAGTACTCAGCTATAACTGGAACAAAGTATACTTTATTCCAAAACTGCCAAATGGAAAGTATACTTTATTCCAAAACTGCCAAATGGAAAGTATACTTTATTCCAAAACTGCTAAATGGAAAGTAAGGTCCAACGCTACCTTCACTAAAATATCTCGAATATGTTTCCACTAATCTTACTTAATTATACCAGCACTGATTAAATTAATTGTGAATAGCTCATTTAATTGTTGCCAAATTTGACAAACCATACTCGTATTTCTAAATAAATAGTAAAAAAAATTCAAAGCGACGCACCTTAGTCGGTAAGGCTTAGTAAAATGCACAATTAATTGCTTTTATTTAGCAGCAAATGATTTACATAAAATTTAATATAAATAGCCTGGCTAGCTAATTTGGTAATGTTTACTTAAACTTTTGGATATTTAGATAACATGAAATTGTTTTATAGTAACATAAATAAAAACAACTATGTACCTTGACTTTAATGGTATCCATCGAGTCATGTTAACAATGGTTTTGAAAGATAACTAGATCACAATGAAGAAAAGACAGTCTCTCCTTTCTGCATAATGGACGTAAATAATAATAATAAAACAAATTACTATAATGTATTACAATGTTTACCAACTGCAAACAAAATAGGAGTAGAACTATCTAAATTCTCTAAAGCAATTGACGTACAACCTTTCCGGCTTTCCCTTTTACATTCCCAGTAGAGGGGATTCATTCAGAAGTGGAGGGAACAAGATCATTAACTCTACTCTTTTTTTACCTTTCATTATTATTTCCTTTTATTTTGCTTTCAGAGAGGAAGTATTGCGATTGTGTATAGTGTTTGATTTTGGAAATAAACATTTGAGTTTCATAGATTTAAGAAAGTGCTTTTTAAAAAAATGAGCTTTTCGTACTGCTTCACACTCCTCTTCCACGGTCTCAAACTCCAATTCCGTCAAGGTATGGGTCATAATTTTTCCGGTTTTTATAGCATACTAAAAGGCACTTATTGATTTTTTTTTCTGGGCAAATATTCAGTGATCTTTACCATTTTAGCTCCTGACTTCATTTGAGCTATAGACTCAGTAATCTAGTGTTCATTTCTCTTCAGTAAATCTTTACAAAAGTGAATCATCTGGCGATGAGCATGTACCACTAGTGAGTGCCACTTTTCATTTGAATTTTTATTGACTTATTAGTGGATTTTTTAATTTAAGTAAGAGAAAAAATAGTGTATTTTTTCAGTCAGGGCCTAAAGTACAAGTAAATTGGATATCATCGATGGAGCGGAAGTACATACCTTTCAATTTACTTTTTTCTTACAAATAATATGTAGCTACAAGCGAGAATCGAATTGGGTTCTTTTACATATATATTTATTAGTCATTTGATAATTAGATAGAGTTAATTTTAAGTTTCCTAACTGGTAAAGAACATCTTTTGATCTGGTCCCCAACATCCTGCGAACTGGATTATCGCACAGTGGTGATTAGAGTATATCTCCGTTTCAGGGTCTACAAACGGTATTTGTATTTGAAATATTGTCCACTCAGGTTCAGTTCTGTCTTGAAGATTGTTGGTTTGTTAGTAACTGAAAGTAACAATCATCCTCCTAAAAACGTTTTCAGGCCCTAAAGCAACGTTTCAGTTTTAGTCGTTTGTTTTTTTTTTTTTAAGTGGTCCATCCAGGTTTGATGTACGTACAGTTTTTTTTATGTTTTAATGGTTCCCTAAATAAACAGAACAGGTATTTCAAATCAGAATAAATGCCATTTAAGTTAAATTGCTTAATTGTTGTGTTTGGCTTAAACCATGTGATAAGTGCATTTAGATGTTCTGTTTAATGCTTGTTGAGAATCAGAAAATTTAAAGATAAGATTGCAGTATCATCTGCAAATATTGCAGATATTGCCGTGTCCTCCTGGGTATAGTCTGGGAAGTTTTAGACTCTTGGCTTACAACACGACACTAAGACTAACCTAGTCACCGATATTAAAAAACAAATAACACTACATAACTCTTGGACAGCTCTATCCAATACTTAACTGAAAGCACTACTTAACCTCACCCTTTAGGGTTCTCCATTTATCTATCCTCAAATCTTTACTGAGTAATGCTTGATCCGTGTGGATATGGAGCATATGAGACCGCAATGTTGCAGGTAATTAAAAAAAAAATAGGAACTGTGAATCGCCTTGGCTCTAACGTGAAGAACAAATGCATAGGTCTTAAACGTACCCCAAATAGAAGACAATCTACAGATTTAATTCCACCGTTTCGGACAGAAATCAAAACGATGAAGACTACAAGTAAAACAAGCGCAAAAAAACAACAAAATAATAATAATAATAAAAATTAACAATTACTGTTTATTTATATAGAAATTTTGTTAAGGCATTTAGGAAAATGTCCAGCCTTTGGGAGGAACTGCTTCTTTTTTGGAATGACCTGGATGCTTTCAACAGTACTAGTACACTGAGTCCAGTTAAGATGTAAACTAAAGAAAAAGGGTTATTTGCAGATAGCTCTAAAAAGGTCAGTAACAAGACAAATTCATTACATGAATTTTACATTCTTCATTATATAAAATAAATAATATAATTATAAAATTTTCAATTAAAACTGATAGGCCACTATATTTGCGCAATATACGAGTAAGAACTTTAAAACAAATCGTGCGAGCCATATTTCGTGAAAAACTAAAAAACTGATTTACTAAAGTTATTCTTTTAACTGACAGTTTTCGGCAGACAAGCTTAATCCGGGACTGCTAATGAAAGAGCTAGTTTAAAAATATCTGTAAATTTTCGTTTGTGAAACATTCTGCTATTATAAAATTACTAGTATTTTGAAACTTAAAATTAATTACGGTAAAAACACGATTTCGAAAATTTATATAATAGCGGTTAACCCATATTAGAAGAAATATTCCTTAGAAGTGTCATGAACTCTTGAGAATCATAAAGACTGCAAGAACTCTAAAAAAATTTGTATCACCTTTTCGAAAATTCCAACTCATTAAATAAAAAATACTTTGCGGTTAGTTTAAAGAGTCATTTCCTTTTAGTACTGCAAGAAAGTATACATCAAGATGTTAGCAAATAATTCACTCGTTATCTATATGCTAAAAATAAACAAATGATGTGTCTTCAATCATTTTTAATTGATTTAGTGATCAATTATAACGTTTTTTGTTTTGTCAAAATTTTAAACACAATTCTCTCTAAATGAATTTAATTTTTATAAACAATACTCTGATATCTTAATTTTTCAAATAGTATATTACAATTAGAAAATTGATTAACATCCATTTCATTGAAGGAAGAGTTTTTATTTTTATCGCATTATATCTTCGAATTGTATTTAAATTTTTCCAGTGAACTAGATTCTCAAGTCACACAAAAGCTTATCCATTGTAACAAAACTACATAACTTTATAGTAAACAGTTGCTCATTGTGCCCTTGAATCATAGAAGTTTTCTTACTTCATTATTAACTGGTTATAATAAAATTAAAACCCCAATTAAACAGTCAGGATAAATCTTTTTCCACTCTGGGACTTGTTATTTATTGTTTCTTATTCTTAAGAAATGTATGAACTGCAATCTTGCCAAATTTTCTATAAATAAGTTGACGACAATTCATGCTTCGAGTTCAGTGAACATATATGGTGTGTTTACCATTTACAGTAATTAAACAAAGAAAAGTGTAAGAATGTTGAAAACTTAGTACTTCTTTCAAACCCAAGTGTCGGTTAAGATACTATATCTTTAGTCGACAACCGCCAATCCGAAGATACTGTTGTACTGAACTGACTTTTCAGGTATCCGCAATTTTATTAAAAATGGCTGTAACAATTCTACTTAAAATGCTAATATTACGTATACACATAAAACCCTTAAAAGCACAGAGAGTTTTGTGCTAGGAGACTTAAGTTGAAACCATATTTTTTCCGTGTAAGCTGGGCCGTCATAATATTTAATTAAACTCACTTTTAAGTCATTTAATTTATGGCCTAGCAAAAAGTGTCTGTCTAGTAATTAAGAGCAATGGAACGTTATTCAAAATTAATTGTAAAAAGGACTTTTCAACTAAAAGGTAATTATTGGAGGGTAAATAAAATCACGAGTGTTTCACATCCGATTTCTTCAGATTTTGCATACAATAGTATGTACAGGCTGAAACCGATTGCTTTCGTGAAAATTGATTTAATGAGGATCTGGGAACCTGAAGCGTATCACTTTTCTAACAATTTATATATCATATTGAGCCTTGAATTTGATTTTAATAACATTTAATAAAAAATCTTCAAGTTTTTATGTGTGATACTGAAGTTGAGAAATGTTGAAAAAAGAAAGATGTATGTAAGATCACATCAGTTTGTTTTATATATAACAATTCGATTGCTTTTTTGCGAGATATTAAGGGCTTTATTTATGTCTAGCGCAGGCTATCTATTGCTGAACCTCAAAATTTTATCTCTTAAGGGGTGAAGACCATTCTTATTTCACGTACTACCAGCATCAAATTACATCGAGAATGCTGTGTTTTAAATGCTCCATAATTATCTCTTATTTTATAAAAAGAGTTTATGTAAACATACTACACTTCTGATAAACATAATACATATTCTTGTAAACATAATTTATACTTGTAAACACGATGCAAACGAGAGTTTAAATGATTTATTTTTTTACTTAAACGTGATGAAATTAATTATAATTTCCTTACCATATTTTTTTGCTATATCAGGCACTATTACATAAAAGCTTATCTTATTATTATTTTTTTATGATTAAATTATTTTTAGAAAAGGTTGTAACAACCACAGCTGCGGGTCCTGGGCTTTCCCTTAGAATAGATAGCCCATTCTCCTATCCCTCTCACCTTGTCATTCGACCAGTGTGTGTTTCATTCCTACCCAATGAGTTGTTTATATCTTGTCATCCAAAATATTTTTTGGTATATCCTTTAGTAGGTTCTGTAGAAAGTCCAGGCCCACTTTAACCTTCCTAGTTTTATGTGCTTCAAATTCAATCTGGATTCATTTTAAGGCATTCTTCATTTTTTGCAAATCGTGCCTCAGATTTTTCGGAGATCCTTACTATAAAATATGAGACATCCAAATTTCTAACTATTCATCCAGTTTTTGGTGCTGTGAATGATATGTTTTAAAGTAATTTTTTTTAGCACAATATTCTTTTATGGCTTCTTTGAGAGCCTATATTAAAATTCATGGGGTGCAAAGATGGATACTCATCGTTTACTTTTAATAAATAGGATATGTTCCAACAGCATTTTATTAACTTTTACTGAATGGAAATACAATCCCAATAATTTCGTTTTTTTCATCTTCTTCTTCTTTTAACTAAAACTAACTATACATTTCTTTCCGTCTCTCAGCACCATCTAGAAAAACTCGTCTTTCATCTAAGTTCATGTTCACCCTATGATAATTATTTTCCGCAATGGCAATTATTTCATATAAGAAACAGAAAACTTCGCTAATCGATGAGATTATTTCAGCATAACTCATTCATATGATTTTAGTGGGTTTATTCGCTCAGTGACTTCAGCTTACCCCAATTAGAAAAGCATGCAAGAAAACTGACACGAGGTAAAGCTGCAGATAGACACTCCCTTGGCCATTCTCTTTCTCTCTCGGACATTACAACAGTAGTCTCAAATGCTTTATTGTAAGATGAAACTAAGTATGACAATTGTTTTCATAAATTTTATCAAATGAAATTATTCTGTTCTGTCCAAGGATTAGCAAATTGCTAGGCGCAAATTTTAGCCAGCGAGGGGCTAATTGGAAATGAAAAAGCAAGCAATCATTGTACTAAACAGAGCTCCATTCTTGAATCGTCTTTAATTTGGATCAGGTTTTAACGAGGTAAATAATAAAGAATATTAAACTATTTTAAATAAATATAAATAGAGGTTCTTCGCATGTTCAAGTCTCGAATGGCACACCTAATAAAAATCCTATCTTTGTAGTGTATATGGTCTAGGGTTGTTATGTTCATATGTCCATATGCTTGTCATGTTCTTAGCTTGCAAATTTAATGATCCACATTGAAATAATCCGATATTATAGAAATAAAAGTTTTTATTGATCTGCTTAAGAACAAATGGTTGAGATTCAAACAATTTTTGTTTCTATAATATTTTACCACAACCTTTCTCACCCACATGTTATATTACATTCAATATAATTATTTACATCGTGAATTTAATAATCAGGATTTTTAGATGACATTAACAGCTGATTTCAAGCACGTAATTTACGAACAAAAAGTAAATTTTTGTCTCAATAGATATTATTTATAACTCACTTCAGCAATACTTTTTGGGAGGAGGGAGATTTTGTAAAATTAAAAAGTTACCAAAAATGAAATAATACATACCTCCTAATAAATAACACAGATGAATAACATGAAGTTGAAGTGTTACGGATGTTATTTCTATTGCGTAACAGAAAAATTTGAGACATTTTTGGAATAAAAATGCGAATGAAAAGATTTACCAATAAGTTCATAACTGTACTAGAAAATTTTCGAAACATAGATTTTTTTAAAAAAATTAAAAACGAAAACATCAAAGCCGAAAACAATATAAAGAGAAAAGAAATAGTCACAAGCAAATAATAAAAGACTTAAATATAAACTAGGAGATAACTTTCTAAACAGTTAATAACCCTTTACCTATGCTACCTTATAATACAATGAAAAGATATCAAATGTTCATAGAATATGCATATGGTGATTGCTTTTTTACTAATTATAGTACTATATGTTAAATGAGTTGACTCATAGAAAATGCCAAAATTGGACACATAAGAATTTGCTATCGATGAGATCATTTCAGCACAACTCATTCAAATGATGTTTTTCAGACCATAAATATCATAAATATGGTGTAAATTGAAATAGCAACAAAGGTTGAGTAGAAATAGATTGGAAGATTACCAAAATTGACTTGAAAAAACATCTTATTATAGAAATCTAAAAAATTAACCTGAATGATTTTCATTAATTATTTACTGGTTGTTTATCATTATATTATTTGTTTCAGAAAAAAAGGTGTCACTTCAATAACTTCACGGTTTCACCGTCGACATTCAAAGGATAAGACCGGTTAAACGAAATGTCTAGTTCAAAATAAATAATCACAAGTTGGTTCAAACATCTTATAACTAATTTTGAGTAAGTATAAAAAAGCTTTTTCTTATTTTCATTTATAGAAACAATAAATTTTCATGATTATTCTATTTTTTAAGTATGTGAAAAGTCATGTCTGATTCCATAAACTTCAAGATATAAGTCATGTCCGCTTATAACAGAATTACAGCACCTAATTCTTAAGTAGACACCATCTCAATTGCTTATTCTCCATTAGAATTAGATTAGGTTCCTTGGAGATTGATCAGTTAGCGTCTTTCATCACAACTCAATCTATTGAGGACCGCCTGTACTGTTAGTGCACCCTCTGTGTGATTGAGGAATCAAGAGAAGGCCTCCTGAATAATGCCATGAATTTGTCTTCTCAAAAGGTCCGAACTTCAAGCCCTTTGTACTGACACAAATATGAAGTGCCGCCAGAAGGATAGAAAGTCTACCTGAAACCCACCTACTTTTCTGTCACATGCGATTGCATACGTTTTCTCTATCTGTAGCAGCCTATGAAAACCTGTAACTCTTGCTTGATACAGAGCCATACGTTGTGGTAGTTTATTGTAAACTTAGCTAATAAAGAACCTTTGGAGTGTCCCTGGTGTGTGGCTCCAACCCTCTTCTATTTCTGCGACCAACTGGACATTTTGAATTGTTAGCTGTAGATGTAAGCCATTTTGCGGCAAAAGGATTCTGGTATCATGCTGGAACTTCCTCAGCCCTCTTCCGTCACATGATCCTTTGGCCTGAATGCCAAATCATCTAGATAAGGGAGGGATAAAAGCCTAGTTTTGGTGCCCAATTCTCGTGCATTATCAGACGGGTTTAACGTCTAACAACTAGACCTCTTGGATGGTGGTCAGAAACTCGTTACTAATATTAATTTAATTACTAATTTAATACTAATTTATTTTTTAAGGCGCGTCAAGATCTTGAGTTATTGGTGCTCGAAACTTTTTCCAGTACACTACTGGCCTCTGAGCAAATCCCTTCCTTCTCATACTTTACTAATTTAGCATTTTCCCAACGGATAAAAAGAAGCCACTCTTGGAATTCGAACTGGAGTTTAAACCAAACCCATCCCCATTTTAACTTAATAAATCTAAGCTTTTTAATTTTTTTTCCAATTTGCTCTTTTCTTCTTGAAGATTTTAAAGAAATAAAATTATAGCCTAAAACAGTCAAAAGATGGGACATAATAAAGCGAGAAAACGTACATTTTTCTAAATACCTAGAAAGATAAATTTTAAATTTGGAAACTACTTTAAAACTCAAACATTTTACAGAATACTGTTAATAGTCCAATTAGATTAATCGAACATGATCTTGCTATGACCAAATGTCATAAGTAAGGCAATTCATTTCAAAGAACTGCTCGGTAAAATAAAGAAAGATTTTACGCCCCAATCAGTTTTTCAAGTATAAAGAAGGCAAACAAATTTTAAGAAATTAAGCTTACTTTAAACCAATAATTCAGAGCAAATTTGGGGCAGATTTGAGTATTTTAAGTGAATTTAGAATCCAAATATTATCAATACAATACAAACATCACATTACAAAAAAAAAAAAAATGAAAGCAAAATTTAAATAGTATGCTAAATTGAATTCAATGTTTTGAATTGCAGGCAAACCGCAAATCATCAATCTGTATATACATCCCAGCTCAGTAAAATGAAATCATGCTTTTTATGTAAGGCTGTGCAAAATAAGGTATTAATTAAAAAAAAGTTCTATATAAGGTAATTATTTTATAAAAGTTATAATAGTTAATGTAACCTCCTAACTTCCACAGCTAAACACTCTCTTCCCAAGTTCTTGCATCAAAGCACAGTCCGTAACAATCAACTTTTAAAAGAAAATATGTACTTGGCCCCAGCCAACTATTGTAACATGTACTGTAACAACTGCCAAAAATCCAATTCAACCATCAGTTCATTATTTTATTGTAACCACATCTCTTTGTCTTCTAATAGGAATAGATTCTTCTTATTGATTGCAATAGGAATGTAATTAACTACTTCGAAGCGTAAGCTTAGTTAAATTAATCTCATCAAATAAGATGCAACAGTAAAAAATCATAAAAAATTTGCTTAGCCCAAAAAATACGGAATCAACATTTTTTTGCCCTTTGTATACGAGGGTCGTTTGAAAAGTCCGTGCAAAGTCAGGGAGATAGCACCACTGGCGCGTATCGAGGTTATGTTTAGTTAGTAGCATCTCTTGGAAGAACACACACCAAGTTTCAGCCAGATCGGTCTATTTCTTTGTGTTTGGCATTCGTTTGAATCGAGGAAGTCGAGTGATTTTCAAAAAATGGACGAAAAAGAATTTCGTGTGTTGATTAAATACTACTTTATGAAAGGCAAAACGCCTCAGGAGACTAAAGAGAAGCTTGATAAACATTATGGTGACTCTGCACCTTCGATTAGAACAGTTTATAAGTGGTTTCAAAATTTTCGGAGTGGCCATATGGGCACAAGTGACGCTGAACGTTCTGGACGCCCTGTTGAGGTTACTACTCCAGAAATCATTGATAAAATCCATGATATGGTGATGGATGACAGAAGAGTGAAGGTGCGTGAGATTGCTAGTGCTGTGGGCATCTCGAATGAACGGGTACATAATATTTCGCATCAACATTTGGACATGACAAAGCTATCCGCAAGATGGGTGCCGCGATTGCTCACGCTTGACAAAAAACGAAATCGTGTGAAGTGTTGCAAGGACGGTTTGCAGCTGGTTCCAGAAGAATCCGCAGGACTTTAAGCGTCGTTTCGTCACTGTGGATGAAACATGGATACATCACTACACTCCTGAGACCAAAGAACAATCTAAACAATGGGTTACCAAGGGGGAATCTGCGCCAAAAAAGGCGAAGACCGTTCCTTCGGCCGGAAAGATTATGGCGACTGTCTTTTGGGATTCGCAAGGAATAATCCTCATCGACTATCTGGAAAAGGGTAAAACTATTACAGGTGCATATTATTCATCGTTATTGGACCGTTTGAAAACCGAGCTGCAAGAAAAACGCCCACGATTGGCCCACAAAAAAGTCCTTTTCCATCACGACAACGCACCAGCTCACACCTCAGCAGTTGTGGTCGCAAAATTAATGGAAATAGGGTTCCAACTCGTTTCACATCCCCCCTATTCTCCAGACTTGGCTCCCTCGGACTACTATTTGTTCCCCAATATGAAGAAATGGCTGGCGGGAAAAAGATTTTATTCAAACGAGGAGGTGATTGCAGAAACGAATGGCTATTTTTCAGACTTGGACAAACCCTATTATTCGGAAGGGATCAACAAACTAGAGCAGCGTTGGACGAAGTGTATAAGCCTAAAAGGAGACTATGTTGAAAAATAAAAAAGGTTTACCCCAAAAAATTAAGTAGTTTTTATTTTTGCACGGACTTTTCAAACGACCCTCGTATATCATTTAATAATTCACAAAGAGAATTTCCTTCACATATTTATTTAACTTCAGATTAAACTTCGATCTGTCTTAAATCTGAATTAACTTATTATCAATCCGTTATTATTGTAACATTTTATTTTTACTCTTCTTTCCTCTGCAATTATTAACTTCACAGGTCACTTCTGAATCATCATGCATAATGTGTCTGTTTTAAGACCACAGCTGTAGTTGCTATTCCAATACTTTCTGAATTCACTCTGAGCAGAAAGCATACTTTTTTTTTACATTTAACTAAAATGTGTCCGCCACATTTGTGGGGTCAGAAGACTTCTTTATTAGACCATTTTCCTGTTTTAAATGAGAAGGTAATTTAGATTATCGTTAATAATTGTTAGACATCAGATACTTCTCTGAAATAATAAATATAATGTTAAATCATATTATTCCTCTCTCCTGAGTAGTATCACATTTATGAATTAAATCCAGTACAAAGAGAGTAGCTCAATATATACGCTGAAGTACGCCTGTTATGAAAGTAACTTCTCGAACTGATCGTTCACGCCGAGCCTGGCCAATCTTACGGGTTACAAAGTCCTTTGGAAGAGCATCACTGTTCCGCGAGCCGCATATTGATCATATTAATGTATAGAGGGATAATGCTTCAAAAAAATCTTTTCGTATTTTTAGGTAAGAATAAAAGCAGAATTCTTCGAGATAAAATTCAGAACAAAATACATCCTAATCTAACACCGACCCTTAGATTTTCTGTTAAAGTGAGTTTTTAACAGTTCACTGTTCAGTGGCGGTGGAGAAATAGTGCAGACTGCAACGAGAGACCACTGTCTGGAGGCTAGCAAAGGAAAAAGGCTTCAGGCGCTAATGACCTCAGAAGTAGAAGCGCCTTAATTTCTAAAATTCACAACAAATATATTATGCATTAATGCTTAGAAGCCAAAGCAAAAACTCAGTCTGATGATGGACAGAGTTATCTGTAACGAGGGAATGTGTATTAACTTCATAAAAAAGATTACAGATTTTAAGGGAAAAAGTAACTTTAATGAATTACTGTATCAAGTGGGCCAAATACGATACTTTCTTCAATCTATTTTTTTTTTTTGCCTACCCTTTAAGAAATCTACAAGCTAAAACTATTATTTTTATATCTAACCTACCTAATACAAAACAACGTCCAGTTTGTTTAAAACAAATTCTGTGGTATTTGTATTCACACATTAATGTTAACAAATTAAAAGAAAAAAAACTGTTAAGACTAGAACCTCAAAAGCTGATTCTTATTTTTGCGCTACAAAAAAAAACTCATGAGTAAAATTTAATTGCAAAATTGCTTAAATAGCTGCTAACGAAGTGGCGGCACTTCCCTTTCAGAAATGTCAAGGCCAACTATTGAAGTTATGATTTTTTTTTTATTCTAGGCAAACAACATTCAATAACTACATAATAATTGAATAAATTATCCAGTATAAGTTTTAAAACAGTTTCTTACAATATTAAATATGCAGTAGATTCGACTGTTGGCTCTGCTTTTTTTCATTGTCAATTTCATAAAGAACTGATTTGTTTATTAGTTTCCTTAGTAGATTGGGTGTAAGAGTATCCACGGCAGTAGAATTTTCATAACCTTTAGCAAAACAAGTACCAAACTTCATCAGTACATTAAGTTTTACTAGACAAATAGCATATACAAAATAGTATTTCACTGCTATGTTTAAAAAACATTTTTAAAGTGTTAGGTTAATTTATTTTCCCATTTGGTAAATAATGAGCTAAATCATACTATATTACCATGACTTGCAAAATGTTGTATAGGATGATGTTTAAAAAGATCAATCTGTAACAATATATAACATCCATTCATATATGTTTTCACTAAAGCAAGAAACATCGTTTTCTTCCAACCACGAACTTTATACAAATCATAGCTTAAACTTCTACTAATTAACCAGCTTTTGATGTGGAAATGTTCCATTAAGGAAAGGGCTATTTTATGAAAGAATTCATAGTACTTACTATTTGTTGTTGAGATCTTTATTATCACCTTCATTACAGTCAGTGCTATTCATTGCAAAATACAGCCAGATAAAAAGTGATCAGCCCCAAAAATGTTGATTGTCATAGTCAAGTTGCACTTCCACAATATATAACAAATTTATTGTTGGTGATGTACTTAATAGAGAATACCTCAATCCTAAAGTCCTACTATAACTAGTAACTACAACTTGCTATACGAACCTTCTCACCACATCGTACACCATATTTGTTACACCTGTTAACTGTAACATTCTTAACCTTCCTCCTAAAGGTCGTCTAGTAGTTTTCTCATGCCAGAGAACTAAGACAAAACTACTCACATTCGTTGTTTAAATAATGATAGTTGAGACTGCCAACAAAAATAAAAAAAATGAAGTTCACAGACCGAAACATTGAATTACAAATCGTATTATCAGCAAATGGGAAAGAACGGTTAGAATTCACTTTTTGAATACACTCAGAGTAATTTTTAATAAAAATTAAATTGTGATTTTTGCTATTTACTCTATTTTTTACATAATCCAAAACTGTATAATAAATTTTGTATTTTAAGATGCATAACTAAACTGGACTAGTAGTACCAATAAACATGGTAGATTTAGCTTTTGCTTTTCAGGAGCTCGCCTAAAATTAATAGATATTTTCAATAATATTAATAGACAATTAGAGACAAAATTCGTTGAATATTAGGACGCTTGAAAACACAAAATTAGTACCCTAAATTTCTTCAAGTACTGGGTATTGAGGTAATTATATAAATTTTCAGTTTTTCATAATTGGTTATATATTTTTTGCATTGATTCGCAAAAAACTATGGTTTCGATTCGGCTTCACAGTAGATATTTACAGTAGATCAACCAAATGCAGCAACCATTGTTCTACTCAGTAATACTTTTCGGGAATGTATTGCTTTATCTGTAGCTGATAGTGCAATTTTTTCTCCTTGAGTCCTGAACTACTAAACTCAATCCATCTTCGTTTCGATTACCAATTCTATGTAGCCCTTCTGCTCTGCAGTAGAATATATGGTCTCCAATCAGCATCTGCGGATAATAATCATATCGTATAGCCTGAGCTTGTCTAGTACGATAACAATTACTTTAATAAAAAAAATCGTGCAGAAAAATGTGGTAAGGTCTGTTTGGAAAAGAGAAGGATTTTTTTAATAAAGAAAATTCTAAGAATGTGGGTAGTGTTTTATTCTTTAAAGATTCATACTTTACTAAAGTTTCTTAAAAAAAAAATGTACAATTACAAACTTTACCGCACCTGAAAGAAAAACAAGGATTTTTTTTCTTCTTTTACCATCGTACAAATTCTATACACAAGTGTATAATTAATACAAAAAATATAATTTATTTATTTACTATAAAATAATTTATTTACACATTTTTTTTTTTACAAAAAAAAAAGGTTGAACAGAAATCAGTTGAAAATTTACTAATATACACATTAATGGCACATAATTCTTTAATGTGTATTCTTGTCTTAATTCATAACTAGTTTAGAAATAAAATTGTAACACACTGTGCAACGAGGTTGTCAAGAAAAATTCATCAATTATTAAAAATATATTAAAGTATATTATATATCTCTAAAGAAAGAGCCATTAGTTTCTAAATCAAAAGACCAAAGAAACTGAAAATTATGCAACGCTTTATTATCTACTTCATTAACAAAATTGATCCTGATGAATGACAATTTTATATTTAAAAAAATGTAGGTAACAGAATAATTAGGGTTTCACAAATGTGTAGTTATTTACAGTAGATCAAGAGAATGTAGCTATACATTTACAAAATAATTATCGAATTATTATTTACAAATTTATAGATAAATAACACAACAACTTATGTTGTTTGAGAGGGGCCGCGGAAAAAAGTATGTGACGAAACAAATAAAAACTAAATAGGAAAACTCTTCAAAAATAAAAAAAAAAGAAAATAAACGTTCAAGATTTTTAAAAAAATTTACAACTTACAAAATGTTTCAAACATTTTACACTTATATTTATATATATTTACAAACAAAAAAAATATATATATATGTAGGCTATAAGCACTCGCTTAAAATACAATAAAGACATTTACTAAAATTAAAGTCTGTTGCACTGTTGGTGAACTATATACCTCTTGAGATATTATTTCCCTGATAAAACAGAAATACAATCATTTAAGAAAAAATTTGTACAAGATACATGCTACTGGTACATTTAAATGCAGGTATTCCAAGAACTAAGAAATTAAAGATTTTTTTTTGTTTAGTTTTGACGTGAATACGTCTTTAAATTTGCTATCATATGGAGGCAATCCAAAAAACCTAATGGTAACAAAATCGGCATTATAGTTTCGAATCTATCGTCTACATCCAAAATTAAATTAGACCACTGGATAGCTAAAGGATCAAAGATACGATAAGCGAGGACTGAGCCGCATCGCGTGCGGTGGAGGGTGAAGCGCCGCTATTTTGAGATAATTTTGCTGCGTAACGAGGTTTGCAATTAGTATAACTTTTGACTCGGAGAATGCTACGATGTTCGTTTAAGTTTTAATCATCAGTTGTTATCATAATTTATCGATAGTATATAAAACATTAGTGTAAAAAAGTGACAGTGAATATAATAAGGTGTTAGAATAAAAAAATATCAAAAATATATAATGTCGGCCTATACGCGTCGAAAAGCCAAAACCAAATACAGAGATCGTATACGGTTAGAAAGGGCTTCTCAAGAACAATCGAATGGTAATAATAAAACACCATATGACTAAGTCAAGCTGTGCCGGGAACGTAAAAGAATGAATGCGGCCGAGCGGATTAACGACGGCGTCAGTGCATCTGCAGCTGGGCGGTTGAAATTATGCAAGTGGATGATGAAATCGCTTCTACATCGACAACGGACTGTATAGGCATAGATTGTGTTCGATCGTCGATTATGAAGACACATTGTTTCGTCCTAAATACATAAATACAAATATTTTATATACAAAATATAACCCGTTACGTAAACGGATTCACGTACAACACACGGCTGTGTACATGACACAGCCACAGTTTTTTTTTGTTTTTTCTAAGGAAGTTTAACACTTAGGGTTAAACTACAGAGCTTATGCTAAAGGGCTACAAGGCGACCGACACTGTTAACTTACAGTTAAACGAAATTATACATTAAACTATATAACTTTCGATACTTTGTTGAAAATAACGTAAGAAAGTTAAAAAACAAAGAAATCTCGCTTTATCGTTAATCTATTCTAAGAACTTTGTTCCCCCGGGAATTGATTTTAAAAGGGCTCTGGATGAGCTTATCGTTTGCTAAAGTGTAGTGTTGGTTTTAGAATAATTAACCCTAGCCTTTATAATATGAAAGTAATTTGATAAAAATTCCAAATCTAATTCTTTAGATGTGTAAGAGAAATTTGTGTGAATGTGAGATTAAAAAAAAAAGAATTAAAACAACCAATTGGCATTATGATAATATAAAATAAATAAAGCGTACTTACTGGGGTAAAATTATTTACAGTGATTATCGCCTCCAAGTTCTGTCCTCTTCATCTTCATCTTCCTCGTCTTCATTTAGCAAAAAGTCCGGTGACAAAACCCCAACAAACTGTGCAATGAATTAAATGCTTAGAATTGGCAAACGCACAAAATTTTACTGGTAGATTTTACTTTTAATAAGTCAAATTTTTCTCTGCAATATATTTATAAAACAGATTCTACAAGGACTGATCAGACAGTCAATTCCTTGGGTTAATGCTGTTTCGGCAATAGGTCTACTGTGGAACTTACAATTAAAGCGCTAACTCTATTTTTAAATAGACTTAAGGGTTTGGTGCAAGGCTCTTGATACTATACAAAAAGTAAAGTTTAAAAATGTCTAGTTATGATGGAGCAAACACAATGAAACTCCTAAGAAGTGTCGTACATAAGAGACATTAGTTTCATGAAATTCTGAACGGAAAGATACAGTCAAAAACAAAAATCCCGCATGAATTTTCCAGAAATCGCTTTAAGATAGCAAATCTAGCCACACAGCTGGCTCAGACAATATAAAATTGTACTGTGGATCAGGAAAAAGAATAGGAATTTAAATGAATAAAGTATTTGAAGCTGCTTTTCTCAGGATAGATACATGAGGACATGAAACCTCACTTCTAATTGTCCTATTTTATTTTATTTATTAATTTTTTTTGTAAGGAATATATTGCTGAGTGAAAAATTATAAAAACCATTACACTTTACTTCTAGCATTTCGGGTTATCAAGTCTTTATTAGTTACTATGAAGAGGTGCACAGAAACTAATATTCATAAATGGTTACATTTAGTAATGCAGTTTTAATTAGGCAGAACTTCTCGATCTAACAACAAGGCTTTCCTGTATATATAATAGAATAAAATGTAAATAATCTACCTCTTCTTCGTCCTCTCCTTCTAAGATATCTTCACCTATTTCATCTTCTTCCATTACCATTACAGACCTTAGAATAGGAGTAGTTGGTTTTGTTGGTATGCCTCCTCTGTGTAAAATTACATTAAAAATATCAAAATGGCAAAAAAAGATTATGATTCTACTATTTATATGTAAGGAATAAATTCGTAAATTTACTAACCGAATATTATTATTATGAGTTGCCCAAGTCACAGAGAGCACTCGATCATGGAAATTTTTCCCTTTTGTAATAGCTTGTTCAGCTTCTTTCCTTGACTTGTAATTTAATACAAGGGAAGGAGTAGCATCATCTGATATATAGTCCACTATTGCTCCATATTGCTTAAAATATTCAACATATAAAATTTAAATAAACAGAAATAATAAATATAAAATAAAAAAAATGAATGTTTTTTGAAAATAAATAAAAAAATTTGAATAAAAACTTACCTCAAAATGAGTAAGAACATCTGCTTTATCATCTTGTTCATACCCTGATACAAGAACTTTAGTAGGTCTGTGGTCAACGACATTGTGATCGTATGACATACTAGATAAAAACTTAGCACCTCGTCCTCTACCCCTAAAATGAAATTAAAACCGATTTATCCAACTCGGAAGGTAAAGGGGATTGGGTTTTAAGTAACTAAGAAAACAGGGCTAGATTTAAATACCTGACTCTAAGCGTTCCTCTTCCTCTATATGAACCTCTTACTGAAGAAATTCCTAAACTATAAGCCTTTAATTTTAGATCGGCAACTTTTTTCTTAAGATCATCAGCATCTTTTCCTTCATGCTGTCTATTAATTAAATCTAACTCTGCATCTAGAAGTTCACGTTGAACCTAGCAAAAAATAGGCGACACATTTTAATTTAAATCAGACTGAACTAGTTCATCTGGCAAGAAAGAATAAAGTCTCAAAGAAGCGAAAAAGGAGAAAACGGAAATTAATTAATTAATTAAATCTTCTGGATTTAAATTTAAAATTTAAATGTAATAGTGCATAGCAAAAACAGCCGTAGTAAATTGGATGTTCCGCAGCATATTCTCCACATCACACAATGGGCCCTAACTCTAACAAGGAAATCGTGGCCGTTGATGAGCCTCAAGTATGCTATTGCTTTCTGCACTTAAGAGGTTCAATGAGTGTGGTTAATCTGAACCAAGAAGGACATCCCAACCCAGGGCTTCTTATTTCAGTTCGTTAACATGTATCTCGCAACATAACAGAATCACCTCCTTATAAGTCATAATACCAGTAACGTATTCTATTAATATTAATTAAATTAAAAATTTTAGCGGAAGAATCAAATAATTACCTCTTCTCGAGTTTTCTTTACTAGATCTAAGTGTTCTTTAGTAGTGCTGCGTTTAGAGACTTTAGTCAGATTTGCTTTAACAGAATGTTCCAAATCTTTTTGAATCTTCTCTATACTTTCCTGCGATTATAACAAAAAAAAATCATTAAATTTATTCTATAGCACACAAGACCAATATAAACAATCGATTAAAGATTAATATATATATATACACCTGCAATGTTTTTATAGTTGCCATCAAGGTACTTTTTTGTTGCTGTGTTATATTTGATGTTTCCATTCTCTGGATTAAAAGTTTTTGCTGATTCAGTTGTTTGTCTAATAATTCTTGTTTCCGCTTTCTTAAATCCGCATTTAGCTTAATTCCAGCCTGAACAATTTTTATTACAAGACACATTAGGAAGATGATACAGACATTTATGAAATTTGCTGACAATTTTTAAACTGGTATAAAATATAGGAACTGTTTTATTAAACTAATTCCATATTCCAGAAGATTAGAATGCAGTGTTACTGGGGATCAGTAAAAATTATTATTGTTGCTATAAAAAAACAGTTTTGGATAGGTCAGTTGAGGAACATTTTTTATGAAAGCAAATCCTAAGTACAGCTAAGATTTAATTTAGTCCCCAGGATTCTGAAATCTAGACAGTGACCTCCATCCACATTAATCAATCGGATATTTAAATTAAAAAACAGGTTCAATTTTAATCATTAGACTTCTGCATCACACACATTGGATATAACATTTTCATAGTGGTGTACCTGCTTTTGATATTAAACTTATACCTGTTTATCTGAAAGTAATTATCCAAGTAACTCTAATTAACATTCGACATGCAGCCTCTTCGAGTTAACATTTAGTCTTCTTAATTATTGTTTATATGAATACTTAAAATATTTCGTAAGGTTTTTTACTGATTTAAAAAAATTAAATAAAAATTTGAAGATAAACTTCGTTAAACCAACATTCGCAATTTTTTTCAAAATTTAATACGAGCAAAACTAGGAAAATTATGATTGTTAAAAAAAAAAGAAACATACCTTTCTAGCTTCTTCTTGTTTCTTTTTGGCTACAGATACTTCTTCTAATTTCTTTTTCAGTTCTTCGTTTATCTACAGCAAAATTGTATGTCGTACGGTATTGAAACTGATTAATAAAATAAACAGTTTACATAAATGCATTTTTTTTTATTCACCTGCTCTTTATTTTCCACGGACAACGCTTGGGCTATTGTTTCTTTCTTCATGGCCGAAGGGATGTATAAAGTTTTAGACAAGTTATTGTTGACTAAAGTAACCTTTAAAAAATTATTCAATCGGTAAAATAAAATGACAGTTTGATTTTTTAAAAAAAATTATCACTACTTCAAAGTGCCACTATAATCCAGACTAATTTACAATTAAATACAGATACATTATTGTTATAAAGAAAGTTTTGGTTTGAAGAGTTAGTTTCCGTAAGCGAAAAACAAAACAATAAACAGCATTTCTCTAGATGCAAATACCTTCTCTGCTTGCTGAACGGCAGAAGGTTGAATGTTGTTTAAAACTTTTGTAGGAGGGGCTCCAAGTCTATCAAGAGCAGAAGGGCGCGTTGTTGGTATAGTAGAGTTTTCCTGTTTATTCTAAAAATATTATGGTAAATGTCAAAATCAAGACTAAAATATATTTAAACTTTCTTTCCAGAAGATTCTTCTTCTCCACTAATTCTTAATCAAGGCAAAATAAGCATTCAGGATGATTTCCCTCAATGTCTTTCATTGAAGAGAAACAAACAAATATAAATGACAGAACATTTAAAAATTACACTAACACCACAATATACTTACTTCGTTGCTGTTACTGTTGTTGCTAGTAGGATTATACCAATACACCCTAATAAATCTATTATTTAACACAGCTTCGGTACTTTTATAAGCTATATTAGCTTCAGTATGACTTGAAAATGTTATTAATGCAGATTCTGGATCGCCTTCAAAACCAACCTAGAAATAGTATAAAATTAATTTACCTAACAAATTAAATCCTATTAAATAGGTATCAAACAGTCTGTATGTTCAAGGAATTTTTTTTAAAAGTACTTTTAATACAAATATTATTTTGTAAATAATTATAATATTGTTATTATTCAAAAATAAATATTTATTATTACGACGTGACGATTCATTCTTATTCTTTGCACAATTCTTAGTTTTAATTGCAGTTAATTTTAATCAACGTCTTAATAAGGAAAGAGAATATGATAATTGGCAAAGCGTTAAAAAAAAACATCTTCCATTGGGCTCATTTATAATTATGCACAAGTAACGAATACCGATTTGTTCACGCTTGTATTTTCTTGAATAGCGTTAATATTTTCATTCTGGATTTTTTTTTTTTGCAAGGAACATTATTAATTAATGTTACAGACATTTTATATAAATTACTCCTCCTCCTTTTTTCTCTGCTTCGTCTATTACGGCTTTCATCGACTAGTAGAAGTAGCAAACCTACCCTCTCCCACCATGTTGCTAGAATGGCTATTATAGAATTACTGCAGCAAGCAGTCTTGGGCATAAGCGCAAAATTCTATCAGAGTGCGATAAAGCAAGTTCCTCGTTACAGGTTTTCTTTCTAACAGATTGGCTAATTCATACTGTACTACGTTGGTTTCTAGGGAGGGCTTCTTATTGTTGGTCTGTTTGGTGGGAAACCTATTAATTACTTAAGTTACCAGATAATTATAAAATAGAGGGTTGGAGCAGCGTATTGGTTTTAAGCGAGAGATCACACGGTAATGTCTCTTGGTAAGTGAACAAACTGAGGTATATTCTGCACCTTATTTCGGTTGAGCGGATAAGGAACTTTATTTCAAAACGGGCTGTTATCAGCTCGAATAATCAGGCTGCTCTTAAAAAAATGAATTCTTATTTAAAACTTTTTGCCCTATAAAATCGTAAGAATGTACCAGAAAAGATTTTTTTCCCAAATGTTCTTCAAATCTGAATCAAGAACATGTGGGTATTGTGCGAAATAAGCCAACAGACAGATTAGACAAATTAGGCGCATTTTCTTCCTTATTGGTCCGAATCTTTGGTCACGTTTCTCTATAGCTTTCAACAATCGCAGCATTCACCTTCTTTCTTAATAAGCTAGGTTCACTGTCAGCAGTCAAGAATGCTAATTGGAGGGGTCGGGACAGGGTTGATAGTATGATGATATACTTCGTTCACAGATATCTCTTCGATTTCCTGATTGGCTCCCATAAAGGTCATGGTGAGATTAATGGAGACATCGCTACATAAAAAGATTCACTTCTATTTTGCCGAATTAGTTAGACTTATTTGAATAATATTTGTGGATTGTTTGAGCACAAGAAGAGAGGTTCAAGATTTTTGATCGAACAAGACTAACTTTAAATGGGTTTGGGCTGTAAAGTTTCAATACTTTTAAAGCTCTTTTCTACGTTATTTATATCTATTTTTCGTAAATGATGTTTTCTAATATGTAATACAAACTTCTTTTTTCTTTTGAAAATATTTGTACATTAGCTGCAATCATCAAAACAAATAATTAGTTTAAAATAATAATAATATTAATAATGTAATTCAGAAAATAATTATTTAGTTAATATTAAATCTACACAAAACCGGTGATACTAGGATTTTATTAGAGAATCAATATTTCCTATTGAGGTTTTTTATTTAGCTTTAACCACGTTTTTATACATGCAATGCTATTTTCTCGACTATTACTATTTCAATGTAAATAATAAAAAGCTTCTCAAAATTATAGTTTACAGGAATAAGATGAGAATTTAAAACGCATAAAGGTAACAATGATGTAATAAATAATATTTATAATCTTGTATAGAGAATATAGTAAACACGTCGGGTAAATGACAGTTCTATGTGATCTATAAAATGTTGTTTGTTTCCAAAAGCTTACCTGAATATTTACAATTTTGCCAAACTTAGAGAAATGATTATTCAGATGTGTTATGTTATTTGCTCCTTGGGGAACTTTCTTCAATTGCAAAGAAGTGTTACCACCCTTTTGTGTAAATGGTAGCCGCTGAGGTGCGTTAAATCCACTTCCTTTTGTTCCATCATTTGCTCCCATTCTTACCTAAAGAGTAGCCAAAATTACTTGGAAATTCTACATAATAAGTGTAAAGTAAATAAAACAAAAAATATATTTACATACATTATTAATCTCTGAGTTAACATTAATACTAGGTCTCTGGTGTCTAAAATGAGGACCAGTCACAACATTGATTAGTTCTCTTTGATGAGGAGGGAAATTTCCTCGTCCCAGGCCACCTCTTGCCATCCCTCTAGCAACTATTTGCACCAAAAAAGAACTTTTAGTGATTCCATAAGATTTCAAGTTTGTTAAACTTTTTTAAAAATATAAAGACAAACAAAGAAATAGATTTAAACAATTTTTTTTTCTTATTAAAATGTATTTAATAAAAAATATTACAACTAATAGAGAAACAAATAAAAGTTTATAACAACTTACTGAGCCCACCTCTAAATTGCGGAGGCCTTGACCACATTCTGGGTTCCATGCTTGGAGCATCAGGATTATACTCAACTAAAAGATAAATAATTAAATGTGATAAGTGCGATTTTATAAAAATAAAATAGGAGATATCTAATAAAAGAAAAGTGATTACCTAAAGGTACTGGTGGTGGAGGAGGAGGTGGAGGTCTGATGGGTGGATGTGAAGCAGCCGGATGTCGTAAGGAACCCGTCAAGTTAGGTGGTGGTGGCTGTGACATTATTGGTGCTTGTGGTGTAGGACCACCATTGTATATTGGTACATTGACATCCTCAAGTATAACAGGATCAGTACCATGATCGTATGGACACAGATCGCCACGCATACAAAAACCTTTTTCTTTAAAACAAGGCAGAAGTAAATTAACTACAAAGAAGAGTAAGTGTTTTAACATTTGGGTAAAATTTTCTTTAAAAATTTTAGGACCTATTAACTGCAAACTTAAAAATATTATAAATAAGAAGGTAATTTAAATCCAAAACACAGTAACATTTAACTAAATATCTCACCATCAAAATCACGGCATCTCCTTGCATTAGAGAAATTTTGCATTTCCGGTGGAACTGCAACAACGCTTTGAATATTTTGTGCAGGAGGAGGTAAGCGTAAATCCAAGTCTCCATGAGAAGTGTCTCGAGGCGATATTCCTGCAGCAACATCTTTCCTTTCTCTTGAGTCTGTAAATTGTAATTAAAATATTACATTTTTTATAGTTTTTCCTTGAAATCGTAATAAAATATATACATACCTAGTGGGGATCTAGATCTTGAACGAGGTGGGGATCTATTTCGATATCGAATCCTTTTACTCTGCGGTGATCTTGATTTGGAATATCGTCTTACTGGAGATTTAGAATAAGACCGCCTGAAAATATAATAAGTTTTGAATTTCAACTATTTAGATCATTGATATCTATTTAAAGTAATTAATACGAAACAGTTGAAACAAATTATCATTTTAAATATCCGAAAAGAAACACTGAGAATCTCAAAGGCCTCTATCGCCTTAACTTGCTCCATTTTTGGTCATCCTATGGTTTCCGAGGGTAAAAAATGCAAAAGCGATATCACAGTCAGCAAATCAGTTTAGGTACTGTTATAAGATCTTTCGTAACGTTCTCAATCTTCTTCTTAAAATGTCCTCTGTTTATGAAGAAATTGGCTATCACCTCATAAAATTTATTAAAATCCTAGCCAGATGTAAGAGCTCAAAGATCGTGCCCGAGTCTCACACATCATTGGGCATGTCGCCAGTTTCTCGAAACTTGTTACCCGTTCTACTACTACAATAAATCATAATCACTCAAGCAGAAACTTTGCAAGAGCTCACAAGAAAAATCAAAATGTAAAATATTTGTTTGATCGTAAATTTAAACTAAATACCTTCGTTCATATCGCCGACTAGGTGGCGGACTCTTGTTACGCCAAGCTCGAGCTCTATCTCTCTCCCTTGATCTTGACCTTCTTCTGTCAAAAGATCTCGAACGTGATCTTCTTCTGTCGCCAGGAGATGCTGAAGAACCCCTCCTACGGACTCGCCTACTTCTATCCTCTTTATCCTGTGAAGAAAAACAAAGCCAATGTGTGACCCAAAGTTGATGAATCATTTACTATATCATGTAAATTGTGATTAATTTCAAAAATATGCAAGTTTTCGATACATACTGAATCTGTTTTACGTATATGGCGATCAGTTTGTTCTCTCCTGCCAGTGGCGGTTGCTAATAAAACACATCCTAAACTATTACTGTTTTGTGCACTGGCCAATATTGCTGCGTTCTTAAAATTAAAAGTAAAAATGAATTCAATGGATAGAAAAAGCAATAATGAATGCAGAATAACAATTCTGATTTTTTTTTTTTTCTAATCTAAAAACTAAAAAATCATTGAAATTTACAGGTTCTTTTGTCGTTTTCTTTTCTGATTCATCATGAGAGTTGGAAATTGGCAACGGATCTCTAAGATCCACATCGACAGTTGTTTTTGTTACTGGTGGTGGTGACAGATGTGCTTGAACATCTGCTGTAGAATCAAATACCTGGGTTTCCAATGTTTTAAATAATAAATTCACAAACCCTTGAGTCTCTGAAAGAAAACAGTCAACAGTTAATTAAACTTCTGCCATTCATCCAAGATTTATGTAAATGTAATTATTTTCAAAAAAAAAAATCAAAAACCTCTTTGTAGAAATACTTCCAACTGCTCCAACATACTAGTTCGCAACTCTTCAACGGGTTTATCCTTTTTAACAAGTGCGTATACATATTTGGCCAGAGCAGCAGGGTCCGCATCACATCTAAATTGAAAAGCGACAAAACAAAAATAAGTGGCATAGCGTCTACAGTAATAAACGATAACTATTTGTACAAAAGACAACCTGAGAGTGGTCTAGAAACAAACAATGAGCTTATAAACGAAAATAATACTTTCCAAACGAAAAATTAAATGCAATCATTTTACGATAATTTTACCCTGAACAAGAAATAATTTAAATCTAAAAATTATAACCAAATATTTCACAGGAAAACCAATTAATACATAACCAACGGCTCATAAAAGTTTGACTATAATAAATTATATTTCATAAAACTAAATTAAAAACTCGCTATTTTTTTAACATCCTTTTTATTGCACAAATTTAACGTATCTTTCACTATGTAAAAAAGTGAAAAGGTTTTAGCAGAATTATTAAATTTGAATCGCTTCACAAATTTAGTAGCAATAATTTTTGTTTCAAGTACTTTATAGCTTTTATCGTTTACTATTTTTTATTACGTAATTTTGATGAAACAGTAAGTGGTCCTCTAAATATAGTATTCACAAGCAGACCTCCCGCCTCGCGTTTCTTTAAGAGAATTTTCTATAATCTCATAAATGTTGACGAAATTACGTAAAAAATATTATAGATTTTTAATAAGAAAACTACTAAAATTTATTTTTTACAATTTTGTTACTTTTAAGCACAACTTTTATTATACAAATAACTCAGTTAAAACCTTATCTAGTAAAATTAAACTTTTTTAATTCCCAAACTTACATGAATTACACTGAATAAATGAAGATAGGACATATCTCCTAAAATTTATAATAACATCCACCCATGAATGTTTCGAATTTACTAGGAATTTTTCATATATTAAGTGAATGCATAAATGAGTTAATACCTCTTTCCAAATCAAATCATATTATTAACTTTCATTGTTTTTTAATTTTCAACACGTTTCATTTATTTGTCTTTTAGCATTGCACAGATAAATATGATATCCCACATTGGCTTAAACTTAATTCATCAAAAACGAAAGATAAATCACGTTATGTTATTCTTAAAAAAATAAGGTAGTTATAACCTTTACATTTAGCAGTTACAGAATTTTTCGTTATTATTTTTTTAATGCTCTTCTTGAAAGCAAAAAATTTTTAAATAAGAATGTTCATTCAACTCCCATAAAACTTCTTATTCGCATATCAATAAATTTAAACTTAAACGTTTAGTTTAACAATAAGTTAAACTACTACTTAGATTATTATTAAAAATTTTTATTCTCGCTTTGTGAAAAATAAAAAATTAATAATATATTCAAGAGAGGAATTGTTGCAAAACTAAAAACAAATAGGGTATAAAATGTTATCTTCATGAAAAACTCAGAGCGTCTCTTTGAATCAAATTAATGAGAATAAGCCTTTAAAAGCAGAAAAATGTACAATTACTTTTCAAGACTTTTGTATTCGTAATAAGCAAATCTTAAGAAAGACAAAGTAATTCCAGAGAATAATTTGTTATTTCAATACTGGAGTAAAACTTTCAAATAAACCAGAGAAAGGTTAGAAGTATGAATTGATTAAACAAGAGTAAAATGCTTTTATCCAAATGATGAACTTTTATTATTATAAATTACCATTTTTTAAAAAAAGTTAAATTTCTACTGTTACTTTTTTTAATCTGCCTACCAGTATGTAGCTTAAAAAACCCATGAGGCCACTGGGCTATCCTCATAGAACGCCGCGCGTCATTTTCACAAATGTGCGTATAATATACAATTATTTCAAATCTATCTTAAGCGTTCTTAAAAATTTTATTTTTTAATTTGAATTTCTATTGTAACCATATAAGCGCTTGTATAATTGCAATATATATATATATATATACATATACATATATGTATGTATATATATATATATATATATATAAACTGTATGTGATCTGCGGAAGTATTTTTTTTTAATCTGAAAGTGCATTAAAATGGAATAAGTAAACATTTTATTATTTGTACATAGAAAGTATAATTTAAAAAAAATCTATCGTGAGATACAGTAGCAGTACTTAGTTTGAGTTTTCGCATATTGTATGATAACAATACCGAGCATTGTCTCATAAGAGCTTGTTCTCTCTTCAGACAGCATACACATACAAAAATATAGATAACCGAAATGTTTAAAAATTTAAAAAAATTGCATTCTACTACTGCATCTGTTGGATATCTCAAAAGCAGTTAAGTATATAACAAAAAAATTGGCCTACATACAGAGGTTCTAATTTTGCTGTTAACCACGTTTTGAAACTTTCTGGATCTTCAATAATCATGTTTTTTTAACAATAACTAAACTCTTTATTTCTTAATTTGGCAAATTTGTTCACAGTACAATAGTTCACACAAGCTAAAACTCAACTTAATAACAACTACGGATAGTTTCCATTACCACAGCCTCCATATCATGGTCATATGTTATATTTCAGTCTTCCAGTGGCTGCCAGATCGATTGCAGCCTGAACACATGATTCTGGTAGACAAGGTTTTTTTGCTGTTGGTGTTGTGTACTTTCGTGAATAAAATGTTGAGGTTAGGGAATAATTTTTTTTGATATTTACTAAATTCATATAAAAATGTCAGATTCATTCTTTGGTTTTGATGCTAGTTTAGATGTAAGTAATTTCATTTCATAACATGCACTCTAAATATGAATTTTCAACGATTTGTTTTATTTCAGAATTTATTGCAAGTGTCTATTACTCAAATGATAATACTTAAAAAAGTTTTAAATTTGTTTCTAATTGTTAAATTCTTTCTTTTATTTTTTCAGTGTGATGCACTTGACGATGGTTTATTGTCAGAGGAGGATGAAGAAGATTACGACGCTCTGAATGATGAGACATTTGGGGAAAGTGTTATTAGTAAGTAACTGATTGCTTGTTTTTAAATTCTAATTCTACAGTTTTTATCGTAAAAGTGAGAAATAGTGGTAACAATAATCATTATTAATTTTTTTACTTACCAGAATTTTTTATGAGAACTTTTCGTGAGAAATATTGTAGTTTTGGGTAAGTTCATACTCGTGCCCTTTTAAATGATTTACTCCTGTTGCTATATTCTAGCTGAACGCAAAATTAACATGAGCAAAGTTGGAGGTTTTTTTTGCAATTTTTTTATGCGGAAAATTTATGAATGTTTGTACTAGAAGTGCTCATTGAGGAAAAGCGCTGCACAATTTAATTCATTCCTAAATCTCTATGCTATAATGTATTAATTATTGTTAACTTAAAAGATGGGTTTACTGTTCAACTTTGTATTTACTAACGGTTATCTCCTTGAAAAAGCATTCGCCATGTCTTTCTTCGCTGCACTCCTTAAAGTCGTCGTTAAAATGAAATAATAATAGTACAACAAATTATACGAAAGAAATTTTATTGTTGTTTCATTAAAAACAAAACTACCTTGTGAATTAAACTTCTGTTCTGTAAAAGGATCTTGTGGCTTAGTGAAAACAACATTATTAGAAGTTGGAATTAGTGTTTTTAATGATTTTGTTTGGGTGAGGAAATGTGTTAGTTTATACAATTTAAATTAAAATTGATCACGTTTTAAAAGACAAAGTTATACGGTTTGCAACTGGTAGTGGATTTGTGAAAAAGTTCGAGGGAGGAAGTGTATTACATATTCAAGAGCTGAATATGAATATTTCACAATTTATAAATTCTCTTCATTTTCATAAATGAAATCGAAGTCATGAGACCAGAGTCACTCCTACCTAGTATCACCTAGAGGTAACAGATGTGTGTAAGTTGTACCTCTGCTAATGTTCTAAACAGCAGGAGATCGCAGTGGCTACAGATGTTGAGGAAGATTTGTAAGAGACGGCCGATAGTCAAGGGAAAAGAAAAACCCCGGCAGAAAAGTTTGGGAACATCTGCTAAAAGCCAAGTTTAGAACAGAAATAATAATAATAAATTTATAAAACCTAATTTTCGAAAAGTGATTAAAAAATTGAATTTTTTTATTCAATCGTAATTAAAATATTGGCAAGTTTTGATGAAGTTATGGAGTTTTAATTGAAAAATTGTAATTGTAATATTGCAGAAATATATTCTTTATCTTAAATAATCAGCTCTTGGTTTGATATCAGAAAACTGACGGTGAAATAGCCTTGTTGCATTGATAACTGATAAAACTTTATATTTAAAATATCTGCATTTTCTTTTTCTTGAGTAAAGGATATCTAAATAAATTGCTATTAGAACTTAAATCTACCCTAGCTTGTAAATAATAGTTAAAAATATTTAAAATAAATAATTAAAGAAATGTTTTTTAGTTTTTATTAAGGACCACTTCACTTAAATCTTTTCATTCTCAGTTTGTTTAATTTTAAAATCATACGTTAATCTTACAGTTTCCTTTAAATTGTGAAGTATAGGAATTTCATTTACAGCTGCGATAATGTAAAATTATTGCTGATATTTTACTTTTGGTCCCTTTACATTTCTGCTTAATTATGACAATCAATGTTCAGGATGTTGGGGGAGCTTCCAAAGAAACTGGGAATGGTCTAGATTTTTCAAGCTTATAAATCAGATTATAAATTATATTACAGTGCGGTTAGAGGCGAGGCCGGCAAGCTAAGATATATTGTGATACTGTGTTGGATTTCCGATCTAGGCATTGGACTAATAATTGTTTAATAAATGAAATTTTCAGTAAAGTACGTTTGCTACACCTCCTCCGTCTGCGACACCTAATTAGGTACTTGGAAGAAAAACCCGCTTAAAAAACCTATTCAAGAAAAATTGAATTTAAGAAAGTATAGATATCCTCATTTGTTAGATTTTTTGTACGGAATGTAATGAGAACAAATGTATTCACCTTCACTTAGTACATTTTTAATTATTTCACTCCCCAAAAAAATAAACTTTTTTTTTGTCGCACATTTTATCAATCAAAGCACACATGCGTATTGTACTCTAACCAGTTTCGGACTTTCAGTAAGTGTACTGTGAGTTAGAAAAATAATTGAAGTCGAATCCTCTATACCAAACTGAATGTACTTTATGATGGTGATGAAAGTCCGGAACAGGTCAGGAAAGCAATAATCATGCGTGCAATGACGGATAAAATCACGATATTATCAAGCACTACGGGCGGACCTAACCACATTTTTTAGTTGTACTTCTTTGTACGCTCCTCAAACCTATAAATGGATTTTAACCTCTTTCTCGAACCTCTTCGTCAGTCCTCTAGGTTTGATGTAGCAGCTTGAAACTTTAAATAAATTTTTACATAACTTTTTTTTTACATTTGATAGGGTTCTGGCCACCTACCACAATTTGAAGCGACCAAATCTTCTCATATCCACTTCTTAGTCCTTTATTATTCTGGGCTCCTCATCATATGCCATAACCCAGTTTTTCATCCATTCAGGATGCATTCTGCCTAATGAGTCAGAAATATTTGGTTTTTTGTTCAAATCCATAACCTCCGTTCTGTTACACCTGCTCCAGGAGACAATACATCCTCTTCTGAATACGCTTCCGACATTCTCCCTTTATTCCTTTTATAAGATCTTACTTAGTCTAGTTCTTATTCAGCTTCAATCCCTAAGGCTAATGGTTTGAAATGAACAAAAGAACAAGAGTCAAAGAATAAATTTGCTACTATATGCACATAATCCAGGTTGGCCAAAATCGGTACAGATTTGTGTAATATTATCCCCGTCCAATGAATGTTTATTCTCTAATTGGAGGTCAAAGAGTGATCGTGTTAATGTATTTTCTTGATTTACATTTCTGAAGGGAAACTTATGTGAAATTTAATTTTCAAGCTGGAGATTGGGAAGAAGATCATGAGAAGTTGGTGGAAATTACAGAACAATCTCGGCATGGCCTCATTAATGAAGTAGGTTTGATTATGACTACAGCTTTTAAAAAATTTCTATCCTATATGATTTTAAAATTAAAAAATGCTACTTTACCATCATAATTCATTTCAGAATGGAGATCTCAGCGCAAAAATCGCCGCTTTTATTCTGGATGATGAGCCGGTAAGTTTCTTGCTTTTTTTTGTTTTGTTTAAGTCATTTTTGTAGTAAGTGAAAATTATTGCTAAATTTTGTTCTCATTAAAGTTTATATGTTATTATTTAATAACTATAGAGTCCGAAAGAAAATATTGAGCCTGTCAAGCCTAAGACGCGTCCACCTCCAGGATTTGCTATTACGCCTAACGATCACTTAGACGGCAAGCCAGCCATACCTAGTCTGAAGGTATATTATTCTTTCTACCTTTTATCTCCACACATTTATTTCAGTTTTCCTTTTTAGATAAACTCAACTCGCTTCTTTTTTAAAAAAATAAAAATAATATATTATTGTCATGCAAAACCCGTTTACTTCTATGGATTAATGAATTCAAAAAGCAGCAAAAAAATAAGTATAAATTATTTTATGTTTGTTATAGAAAGTGTGCACAGTAGAAGAAATAGAAAGGAATTTGATAAAACCATCTAATAGTATGCTCTTAGAAGATTTGGAAAGAAAATTAATACCAGTGAGTAGTACCTCATTACAGGCTTTCCTAAAAAGTGCCATTTGTGTAATGCTCAAATCACTTAACCAATATCACTTAATATTATTTATATCAATAAGACTAATTATATCCAAAGTTCCAAATTTTGATCGCAATAGCTATTTTATTCAATAGAGTTTTCAGTTTTTATGCGATTTTGTGGTTATACCCACATATGAATACATCAGTGTTTGATAGATGTAGCGCTAAAATTCCGAACTGGAAGATGTAAAAAGTGTGGCTTTTTCTAATATTTTGTAATTGCCCAAATAGTCGCCATGTTCGTTTATTTGACTTTTTTAACGTATGTTAGGTTTATAACCTTTTTGTAGAACTCTTTTAAAGAGCACAATGTTTTTGTGTGGTTCTGGATCATTTTATTATTATTATTATTATTATAGTGAACTTATTAATATTTGTAAAAGCAGTTTCGTACAGATTCTAAGTTTAAGGAAAATTTAATTCCATTAACACGATTAAGAAAAGTCTTGTGATTATTGAAACCAGATTTTTTGTTGAATCTTTTAAAGTTAAGTCTTTAGAATACATAAAACTCACGGTATTTTTATATGGAGTCATAAAAAAAAGGTAATTAAAAAGGTGCATAATAAAATATCCATAATTATGCATTTGACGATATTGTCTCTAATGTCTTCCTTGTTAATCTTTATTTCCCGTAGATTAGTTATTTATATTTAAGAAACAAGTATTATTTTATTTTCTAGTTTCTAGTCAATTGTAGTTTCTATAGAAGCAAGAAAAGTTTTATACATTATTATAACACGATTAAAAATTATTTAAAATTTATCACTAGTGGTTTATATCCTTTCTGTAAATAGGATGTGCTAAAATATTTTATTATTTTTTAATATAATGTGATTTCAGGCCCAGAATCAGCTTCCTTTACAAAATTTACAACGATGTGCACCGGGATTTATTAATTTACCTGTTCCACATTTGGCACTGTTAAACAATCAGTTACCAAAAATACCATCTCTGCCACCCCCTTTTCAAGTGTCTTCCCATGCACCAACTCCTCCGTTTGTATTGCGTAAGTATACTTGCAAAAACAATAACTACTTTTTACCAAGCATAAACTTAGTAAGAGATATGTATTATGTTCATAATAGATTTTCGATATAAAAAAAGATAAGAGGGCACATAAACTCTTCTTACGATTGGGAACTACCCATGGGACCCCATCAAAACTTAGCATAAAAATCGCTCAACCAGAAGTTGAATATTTATAGGGAGGTTATTACTTTTTTGAAATTTTTCCAAAATGACTGCAACAATTGATTAGAAATCAGTATTATAGTAAGAGATAGTCGTGTAAATATTCCCACCACATTTTCTTACTTTAAAAAGAAAGAGAAAGTGTAGCAATCGTATGCAATTTTTAAAATTGAATTCTAATTTTATAATGAGATGTAATTACATATTACACGATCTTCTTGCGCGCGTTTACAATTAGAAATAGGAAAAACGAAAGAGTTCAATAAAGTTTGGCTTCCATATACTAATGAAGGTCCGTTTACATTGATTTTGAATTATTTTCCTAAGAAATGTTTTTAAAAGATATGAATGTTGCAGACAGACAGCACAGTTGCAGTAACATACATCAGAATAGTCACTAGCAATTACCAATAGGGTACAGTCACAAATAAAATCTTTATCCTTATATTTTCATGTATTAAGATTTAACGGAAGCAGTTTGAATTTATTAAAAACTGAATTCTTCATACCAGACTTTTATTTACATATTATCCATTTTACTCAGAATCTCAGTTAGAACTTCTTGAATTTAATCCGTTTCTTATAAGCCAAAATTTGAAAGAAACAAATTCCTGCATCAGTAAATGGTGTATTATTTTACTGAATCTGAGTTTCAATCAATTCTTCAATTAGTAAATCATACACTACGATTTTAGTAACTTTGCTTGCTACTCTTACACTTGTAAGAAGAAGAATTGCAAAACGTGGAGCTTTGATTCTGAGTTTTCAAGGTAAACACTCATATTCTTCAGGTTCCTTGAATATTGAAAAATAGTTTTTTAGAAATCGGTTCTTTAACTATGTGGGCATTTCATCGACTGAAACTCACAGAAAGTTCACTTTTCATATTTAGTTTAAATGCCGCGTAATACCCAGCAATTTGCTTTCTTAGAATCGATGAGCCAGAAATGCCAATAGAACGTATTATTCTTTTTTTATCTCATCCACTTTCTATCCTTAATTTTGGTGTTCAAAACTATGTCTTAGATGGCTAATGCCAGTTTCGTAGCAATGAATATTTGGGTTGAATTACATCTTGTCTTCGAATCTTTTTTTATCTCTTTAAATTAATAAATTTGAAATTGTATAATTCAGTTGCAAAATTTCTTCTTTAAACAATTTTAATATATAGATTGAACGGTTATTATAAATTTGATACTTTGAAAAGTGATTGTGATCAAAATTCACTAAAACGTTTAATTCAATTGCTTATAGTATATAAGAAATAGTTATAGTATTTTAGTATATAATAATGAATATATGTTTTCTTTGTGTTGTAGAAAGTGGTATGCCAGTTGTTGGTTCTCGTCCCACTATTGGTCCTGCGCCAGGACTTACAGTCAGCAGATTACCTCCGCATCATCCTTTAGCTCGTCTGAGAGGTCCTCCACTACTGCCTCATTCTCAGCTCCTAAGACCTTTACAGCCACCAGAAGATGAGTATGCTGGTCTAATGACGCATAAAGAAAAACAATGGTTAGCGTCAATACAATTAATGCAGATTAATACCAATCAACCATTCCAAGATGACTATTACTATACGGTAAGCATTTAAGGTTTAAACAATTAGTTATCACAATATAAAACCACCTTGATGTGCCTTAATTGGAAATTTTTTGTGTTAAATACCCTCGTTGTACAAAATTTAGTTTTGTAGTGCCAAACACGTATGGATTTTTGTGTATACGTAAACTTCTTATTAAATATTCCATTAGTGGGTGAGGATTGACGCTTCAACAGTTTATCTTAAAGAACCAGCAGTTAGGACAGTCAACTCCTGCCAGTAATCCCCAGGGCGAATATATTTCCAACTGCTGGTAACACCCAGACTCTTTAAGGATGCCTAAGAAGAGAAGTGTGTCGGCTGGTTCTGAACATAATTCTCTAAAGCCGCAACTTCCCGTTCTTTGCATAAATTGAATCAGACTTTCTGTACACAAGGTCTGCAGTTACAGAAAAACCTAACAATTTAAGACAGCTTTCACCAACTGAAAGTTATCTTTTAGTTGTACTATTTTGTTTTCTAAACAAGCTTATGTTCGCTTTCAATCATTACTTCTGAAGTTATTTTAAGTTCAGCCTATTAAGTCGGTGTGCGTTGAAACTAGCAACAAAATAAAAATAAATAAGATGACCCAGTTAGCCGGCGCGTTCTTGCAATCAAAAAATAAAAAATTCAATTATGAGGGTTTTATATTATTATAGAGAATTGCTAAACATTAAATAAATAAAATTCAACCAATTGTTATCTTCTCAGATGTATCAGTTGCGGCAGTCAGGAACTCATGGTAGAAAAATTGGTAATTCGATTAAATCTGCAAGAGATACGCCGTCATTAATCAAACCAACCTATACTCCGTTACAGTTCGAAAATTCTTTGGGTAAATTACAGGTAAGTAATTACTTTTTTAAGCATTTCTTCTAATCATAATAATAAATATTTACCTGTATTTAATAATGGATTTTCACATTGTAATTAGATAGGAAGTGTAATGGCACCTCGGAAAATTATCGATACGGATGTAGTTGAGAGTGTAGATTGCTCTGGTACAGTTACAACTTCGAAAAAAGTTAAACAACTACTTTTGGAAATAGAACATGTATGAGTAACCTTAATTTTAATTTATTTTTATTGTTTTCTTTTTCTTTTTAAAAATATAAATTTCATGTTGACAATTATTTTATTAATAATTTGATCTTTATTTCTATTACAGATGTTTTCTTCTGTATTATTAGCGGAAGAAGTGATGTCACCACTTTCAACAAACGAGGACAATATTAACCCAAATGAATTGTTTAGCAAGATTGTGCGCACATTGCTTAAAGATGAAAAATTGAAAGCTGTTTTAAATGTGCGGAAAGGAAAGGTAATCACTAATTACTTGTTAGATCTAATAATTTCTTTTAAGTTGTATCTTTACTCAGGAACAAAAAGTTCATTTGATATAAAGAATAAATTATTTTTATGTTATCCCAAATTATCTTTGGCGTCTACAACATGTTTTTTAAGGGTACTGAACAGTTATAGGTGATATTGCTATTGTTGATTTCTTTCAATAGTTAAAGGTAATAAATCTCTTGAATGCCGTCATTTGATAGCATAAAAGTTTTAATCAATACTTTAGTTCATTTAGATAATACTTGTAATATTATATGAAATCTATTGGTTTCTAATCTGGCGTAATAGTTGGGAGTAATTACCACCTGTATAATATAAATTAAAGATAATTTGGAAATGAATTTCGGAGTTTTAAAAAATTTGGAGCCTTTTCAATGCAATATATGGTTTTACAAGCTGAATAATGTTGGTAAGAAGTAAATTAAATTCAAATATTCCCCTAACAATAATATTTAAAAAAAAGTTCGTGGACCTGTTCGCATCTTTTTTTTTCTTCTTCAAATAAATGATATCTCTAGTCATTTTGAATAAAATTCTTAAATTAAAAGAAAAAAATTAATATTGTAATTGTATGAGTGGTAGGTTTAGATCAGTTTGATGTCCTGCAATAAAACGCAAATATCCTAGTTTCAAATCTAGCTGCTTTCTTGAAATTTTCTTCCCAGCTGATTTTCTTTCCCAATAATGAGAAAATACAGCTCAGGGGCTGCAGGTACCAGTTGGTCTCGGTACCTAATAAACAAATCTGTGCAACACTTACAAGACACACAGTTCTGAAAGTAAATTTACATTTTTTCAAAATTCCTATTTTTGTTTAACGTTAGCTTCACTGTACGATCTGAATTTGAACTTTTTGTCCTTCCGTAGTTGTCTGATTGCTTTTGTATCAACTGTAAAATTACATTGTTTTAAATCTCAAGCATCTTTGAGAGAACTTGGGATATTTTTGTATTTAAAAGTAACATTATTGTTTGTTTCCAGACTCTTGTTCTTCGTGTTTTGCCACATACAAGTGTATCTGGTCCATTGGCACACAAACTAATAACTGTTCTTCCCAGTGCCGCTAAAAAAGATCCTGACCAAGCACTTTTAAGAGCTTTACCTGCCATAAGACAGTTTCTTGCATCAGTTTCTATGCGTACATTAGTAGAGTTAGCAGAAACTTTGCAACCACACATTTCATTTCTTCTTCCAAATAAGGTAGTTTATAATGTTTCTTATTATACAGATTATTTATTTGCATATTGCTTATTGAAAAATGAATTGAAAGAATTTGAGGAAGATTCATTTTGTGTCGTAACTTTGTTAATAAAAACGTCTGTATTAAAAAGTTCAGATTTTTTTTTCATAAATTTTAGAAAGGACATCAATAGATTAGACTCACAAGACCTTTCTACTGAAGGTCTTTTAAAACTAAATAATCTGAACCTAAATTGGAATGCTAATATTGTTGCTTTATCTTGAAAAATAAACTCAGTTTTCATTATCTTGCCGTTTACTTTAGAAAATACCTAGAAAATAAAATCTTAAGTTGTCAAATAATTATTTAACTTTGCTATTCCTCTATCAGTACAGGTTCTATTCTCTTCGAATTATTTATTTTACTAATAGAAAATAAAACAACAGATAATATTGAAAATATTCTGACATCATTTGGAACATCTTTCTAATATGTTCTAAGTTATTAGAAATTTTTCACTGTTCTCTTTAAGTTAACAGCTTTGATTATAGATGTTCAGTTTATAATTGATTTGAAACATTTTTCCGGAAAAAGATTGTGGAAGTTTATGTGGGCTGTAGCAATAACTTAAAAATATATTTCTGAATTTTTGTGAAGGTGTTACTAGTTACTAAGATTACTAAACAAAATAAATGTCAGTATTGGTAGGAAATGTATTAGATTAGTAATTGTGGTTAGAGAAGTGGTGCATTCACAAAGATTTTTTTATCATCGCGGACGTCTGTCCATTTTTGCTAGGTTAATTGAAGTATCAACTTCTTGTACATGTCTGAGTATATTCTGAAATTCACTTATTTTTATGCTAAATTGTTGTTTTTACTTACTCTGACTTTTCAATTTAATTATGTTATCGTTTGTGAGCTATCGAATTGTTGTGGAATGTATGATCTAACTATAAGTTCATGAACGCTAAATCATGAGCCTAATATTCAATTTTGTTTCAGTTCGGAATTTCAGTAATTGCTAACATGATAGAACGAGCAGAGTGTCTTATAACAAGTTCTAATGAACAGCCAAAAGATTGGATGACTTTTATAACCACAATATTGTCTAATTGTCAGACTTGTGAAATAGAAAGGCCCGTAGTTGGATTACCTGGACAATTGTTGGCCACTCATTTGGCTAGGTGCAAATCTGCCAACAATCAGGATATTGTAATACTTCAGAAAACTTTATCACATCTGAATATGTTTGATAAATAGGGATATTGTGTACTGAAACTGAAATTAGATTACATGATCTCTCCCAGGTAAGAATTAATAATCGTATAATAGTAATAAAAAGAATGCCTTGAACATACATAAAAAATCTTTCGTGTATTACTCCACCGTTCATCAATCTTTGCAATAATTATTTAAACCAAATAATTGGTTTTTGCCATTCGTGTACTTATGGTGAAATTAAATACAGCCTTAAGGAGGTAGAATTTCTTTTAAACATGGTTATACTTCTGGTCTTTGTTTTAATTTTGCTTTATTCCTTTTTTTTACTATGTATATGCATGTGTAAAAATGAGGTATAGATATAATTATTAATTTTCTTTATCAGTTTAAGCGATAAAAAAATAATAATAATATTACTTATGTTTATTATGACTGAAGAACCTAATAGTTGTTCTGCAAAAAACAAATAAATAAATAAATAAAAATAAAATAAATAAGTAATAAAATAAAGAAATTAATTAATTAAAACGAAAAGCGCTTAGCCTTGGAGGGGAAATTGAAGGTTTTATTTACTTTGTTTACAAATTTTTATGGCAAAAAGGAAAGAGGAAGGAAATTGTGTGCAATAAATCTTTAACAAGTTTAGGGAAAATTAAAGTTATAATAAGAAAATCGTTAATATATATATATCATTTATATATATATTTATTTACGTGTACATAATTTTCAAATGTTTCTTCTCCTCTTTACACAAAAATAGCAGAAAAATAAAATTGGAAGTGCATCTTTTATTATTCAGAGCAGCATTCTTCTTTGATCTTATTGTATTCAGAATTTGTAAACATTTCTTCTTACAAAAAAAAAACAACATAAATTAGGAAATTTTATTTTATTTTTTTTTATCACTGATCTTTCATTCCAGAATTCCACTTAATAATAAAAAATTACGTTGGGATTGAACTGAAATATTTATATTTTTAATTTGTAGGGGGAAATTGAAATGTTCTGTTTAAATCATTAGGGGGGAAATACATAAATAATTGAAAAGTATCCGTTCGAAAACAATTGTTTCAAATATTGCAGCATTGCAATATTTTGTTGATGTGATATTTATTATAAAAATTTGTGGAAGGAAAAATCAGTTTTAATTTCTGATTAGACTTCTAAAGCTAGGTGGCTGGGACCGCCGCGTATGTACATTTTGGTTCTATTTATTTAAATTTTAGTTATATCTACATTTATATACATTTTTTTTTTCAATTTTTAAAGAAAACATTACTTTCAATTACGACAACCTCTAATTTTATGGAGTAATTATTTTTTTAATTTTTTCTAATAACGTTAATTTAAATTATTAACAAAGATTTTTTTTTTCAACTGTGTACTAGATAATATATTTTTTATTTTGACCTGTATATATTGTAACAAATTGAAAATATATGTGTACAAATTGAAAAAATAATTATGTAACTTGATTGGAAAAAGTTATTTATTGGATAGTTTTGTTGTAGAAGAATTCATCATTATTTATATTACCTCCTTTTTTTTTCTTCTTTTTGCTATTAAAAATGTAAATATGAATATAAATTTTAGGATTTTATAACTGTTTTATTTTTCCCCTTTACAAAATTTCCTTTGACAAACTTTTTTGATTGCATTTAGAACAGTAAAACTGGTTTACATGACAGGTCTGGCCGGGTGGTGTGCGTACTTAAGAAATTTAAAAATTCACTAATTTTTAAATGTTTGTCCCTCGCTCATTGTTATCCGTGTCATTTTCTTAACTCTAAAGAGTACGTGGAGCGATTTATCGAAAATGGCACGAGCTCTCACTGGCTAGCTGTCATAGCTTGCTAAAATTATCACAACATGCATACTGTGAAAAATAACATCTACTACATTTTTTAAACATTGCGAATTATTATTCAACGATTGCTACTTTTAATTTTAACTTTAATTTATAAAATTTAAGTACAATTTTTCTTTGAAAATATACTTTTGGAGAAAAAACAATATAATACAATAAATACACAGAAGTTGCTCATTCCTTGGAAAATGTTCTTTTGGAGAAAGAATTCGCAAGATAATATGACGCAATATAGAAACCAGAAAGGTTTTTCACGAACAACGTACTGTCATGTAGACCTCTTTCGTTTTAATTCGTTTTTTTTTTTGGAAAATTTATTTAAGAGTAATCTTAAGTAGTACTTCCCAAATTGTCTTTTTTTTTAGTACAGTTCAGGAATGTATTTGTAAATAAGCAACTAAATGTTTCGTAAAACTTTATTGGACTCTAGGATGGTGGTGTTGGCTCTAGCTGGCCTGGTCCGCTATAATTTAGTATAATTCTGGCGCTAGAAATAGTATGTTTCAATGGATACCGGTACTGTGGTATTTGGAAAGCAAAGGTAGAAGCTGAACGTCTGGCAAAAAGGAGAAAGTTGGTTCAACCAGAATTACTATTATCGATATACATATGATAATTTTAAAATCTGAGATGAAGTAAAGCGCTGGCAAACTTTGGTTCATCAATGCGCTGGAAAAGATTACTTCATCCAATTTATTACAAACATTATGAACTAAACTGGCGATGGATGGTAATCAGAAGCCGGTCAATATTGAAGGAAAACATCATTCCGAATTAAATTTTCTTTTCTTACATGGTATCGTTGATTACTGGCCATTGAAATGTTTTTTAAAACATTAACAATCTTTAACGCAAAGCATGTTCATTTTTGTAATCTTCTAAGACAAGTCATTTCACTAATCGATCATTACATTGAGACAGGTATAAAACATTAAGAAATTAATGTTGCCGAGCTACATATTTGTAGTAAATTACTTAGTACTAATAAATAACTCTCAGAAAGATCTAAAAACATTCCCTGGTTTTGTCAATACAGTAATTATAAATAGCATGTGAAGAACAGCTGACTATGTTTACATTATAATGCTTAATAACAGCAGCCATAGGAATGGACGCTGGCTCCAGTACTTAATCTAGTAGCCATTTTCGTAGATTCGGCATTATTCAAATATAGTTTGTTGTAATTCACAGTGTCGATTTTGTGTTACATATTGATTTCCTGATTGTAATAAGATATAAATAATCTAGTTTTATGAATTTTAGTTTCTTTAATTGTATTTTAATTCTTTTACTGTAAGCTGCACCTATTGATTTTCTGGGCTACTTTTTTTATTCTTTTTTGAACGTGTACAATATCTTATTTTAACCGTAACTAGAACCTTTCAAGATGAATAAGTCTATTGCTGAAGAGAAAGAAGAAATTGTGAAAGAATCATTGTTTAAATTTTTGATGCAACACATACCCAGTGCCCAAATTAGGTGTTTTTAATAATTAAATGTAACTATTGATAGTACTTGAAATTATTTTTTATGCAAAAAGTATCATAATTGATTGTCTGTTGTAGCACAATTGATGAAATAGTGCTAAGCTATGTAGTAAGGATTCTTGAGGAATTAGGAGAAGAGACAGCCGATGAAATCGAAGGAGCTTTTGATGCTGAAGGTTTCTGTGAAATGATGGCAGCTTATTTTCCAGAGTTTGCCACGATTAGTTTACCCAAAGTCTGCCAATGGATGTTCGAATTGGAAGGAACTTTAAGAAAGACTAGAGATAACAGTATGATTAAGACATAATAATCATTTATAACAAGTTCCCTGTTTTACTTATACTGAAATGCTTTCCTTTATTTTAGGTGATTCTTTCATTGAACGAGATCTTTCCGAACTTCTAGTGCCAATAGCATTATCACGAACCCATAATTCTTCATCAGAATGTAGCAGCACTGGTAAGAGTAAATCACAGCGAAAGCATCAGCTCTCTGAAGCAAGTGACGGCAGTTGCAGTTCTGATAGCAGTGGAGAATATTATGCTCACGAAGTAAGTAATTTATGAAAAGTCAAATATTTAAATTTTTAATTATATTGATATTTTCATGCTAGTTTTTTCTATCGTACATGCCAAGAAAAATCGTCTTGTAGTTCTACACTCAAATCTGGTTGAACCATTTTTTTAAAATTTCATCATTTGCAATTAAAGGTTGGTTAATGTAAAATGATTACTTAAAAAAGTAAGTAGTGAAATACTTCTGCTAAATGATTACGTACATTAACAGTCGGAACAGAAAGTACAGTCGAAAGAACCTTCATTTTTTTTATTTTTATTTATTTATTTTCTTTTTTTTTTTTTGGAGAACATTGAAATGAAAAAGTATGGTCGCATAAAATATATCTTGTACTCCTTAAATAAAATTTTCACCGTAGATTTATATCAGAAATAAATATGTTCTGCTGTTAAATTATTGAAGTATACTTACTAGAGGATCAGAATTGATTTTCATCACATTTTCAATTCCAGGATTTTACTCAAGGAGATCTCTAATTACTTTCCACACATGAAACTATCAAGACACATTAATATTAAATTCTGAATCGAATAATACCTCATTATGCAACATTCTATACCAACAGACAGCGGTTAGAGACGAATTCTACTAATATGTGTTGTGATATAGGATTCCATTCCTGGTATAGGCTTTGATGTTAGGTACTTTTTCTTCATGGGTACAAATAACTTCTAATTAGCGAGGTCTATAATCTAATAATTAACATTCGATTTTCTTTTAAAGTGTGTAAAGACCGTACTGTAATCCGCTTAAAGCAAAGTAGTCCTAAGACATTTGCTACTGAATGTTATAATATCGGTGAGTTCTTTATTTTAAACCTGCTCTTTTAGTTTGAATCAGATATGTATAACTCTATTCATTTTCGTATTGGAAGAAGAAAGAAGAAAATAAATTTATTATTCTGGGACTATTGTCCTCTAAGAATGAATACATTACACTTGGAGGCCCTATTAGTTTAGCTTAATTTTTAAATATTTATAAATAAAAATAAGTATTTAAAAAAATAAAATATTAAAATTAATAAAGTAACAGAATACAATATCGTAATATCGTAGAAAGCTGGTTTAAAAGGAGATAATTGAACAGAAGGGATTTAAAGATGGAAAGAGTAGGAGCATGACAGTCAGATGAAGGTATTAAGGAGTTCCAGAAAAAGATAGCGCGTATTAGAAAGGATTTGTCGAAGGATAAAGTACGGTGTGAGGGAATATAGTGATCGGTGGAACCAGATCTAATATTACGGGAATGGATCGAGGATTGGAACTTGAAGAGCTGGAAAATATAAGATGACCTATAAGATTGGGTGACATGGAAAAGGAAAGAAGCCAAAAAATACTGGCGGCGATTGGCAGGAAAAAACAATGCATTGTTGCATTTTCTGAATATTTATTTGGTGCTACTACATTATTTTTCTTATTTGTTTCATTATTCAGATTTTTCTGTATTATTTTCTTTATGTGAGTCTGTGTTTGAGAAAATTATTTAAAAATCATTGCAGCCTAACAGATTGTAAATATATTCCCATTTCCATTTATTATTAATATTTTTTCTGAAATATTTTTTTTTGTTTTCAGGATATAAATGATTACGAACAAATACAAGTATTACAAGAGATGTTTCCTGGTTTGTGCGATATGGAAGTGAGGCATTGCCTAACAATTGCAGGAGGTGACATTGCTACAGCTGCTCAACTCGTGCTTCATAGACAGGAAGCAGGCCAAACATTGAATCATTCTTCCATCTTGCAGGTAAGCTGGCAGAAGTAATATTAAGTAACATGTATAAACAACATTACTTTTTAATGGAATTGCATTTATACTTACTTATAATACTTATTTTATTTTTTAATGTTACATGGCCTTAATGTGACTATCAGCAAGGGTATCTGTTCCCATCAATACGATTAGTTTTAATAATTTTCTGACTAACATGTCATAATTGAAATTCAAACTCGAGTCGCAGTATTCGCACAAACACAAAAAGAATTGATTTTTGGATGGAAACCATCCTTTAAATGGCCTGAATTTTAAGATCATATTTTCATTTTCTTCCTTATTCTACCTAATCCTTCCGAAAATTTATTTTGTGGCCTAGAATCATTAGAAAATTAAATAGGACTGCATTGAGTTGATGCAATAAGAATAAAATAAATCATAATTGTAAGCAAGTGTTTTTCTTGACAATACAGGCTAGTTGTGTTAAATAACTAAAATAAAAAATTATGCAGCTACTGATTTTCTGACAATGCAAGCACATGGGCTCAAAAATTGGGTAGCGAGTAAGTTTTGTCTTGAAAATTCAGGCTCATGATGCTCCAATATATTTCCCAAGATATTTTTACCCCTTTAACCCATCTCCAAGTGGTTATTTTGTAACTCTAATTTTATTTATTTATTTTTTCCCCTATAGAATGTGAGTGCCAAATGTGGTCGAAATCTGTAAACTTTTTATGAGTGTATTGCAGTAGAACCTCAATGAATGGAATCCCTTCAACAGAAACGAAAAAAGGAACCCCTCTGATTCAAGTGACAAAACATAAATAAATAAACTAGGGATTTTGTTTCGTTTAGCCGTTAAAATTATATACAAAAAGGCTTAATTTAAAATTATTTACTCATCCCCTCACGACTTTCTAATTTAATCGACTATCCTGGTTCTAAATTTGTCCGGCTTATTGAGTTTATACTGAACACATTCAGTGCTTCTCAATGAACACATATTTTATAGCGTTCTTACTATCATAGCTGTAAAAAAAGGTAAATTAATAGAAGGATTTGATGTTAGTAGATATATTTTCTTTACTATTGGTGTTGATTGCCAAACTTCATAATTATGAATGAGACATTTAGCTCAAAAATGTGTATAATTATTTAATTCTTAGCATGCTGGACAACCTAAGGCTGTTGTTGATGATCAAGAACTGAAGTCGCGAATAATCGCTCGTTATAGTTTTGTGGACAAAGATGATGACGCCCGTGAACATAGACCTGTGGCTCCTAAATCAGTGAGTTAACTTTTTTGATTTCTAGCCTTTCTTGATCTGCAACTCTATCATGAAAATGTTTTATAATATTGAATCTTACCACATTGACAAAGGTAGAAAAAAAAGACGCTAAATATTTGATCTCCGGGCTTCCGAAAGTGCGAAACATAAATATTTTTTTATATGACCTACGAAATACTTTAAATTACTTTTAAATTTATTACAGAGCCGTTCACTGCACAACTTGTTCTACTACATAAAACCAAAAAATGTAGAAATTTGATGAAATAATGTACTTTGTTTTTTATAACTCTGTGTAGTATAAATTCAAATAAATTTACCGTTATCATTTAGCGGCTGCTACTGTGTTTGAGTTGAATTAATCAAAATCGCTTCTGAAATAAATTATTTACTATTCAATGGCCAAAAACTTTTTGATTTTTATTGGTGTTAATCTTTATTATTTTGGAAATTTATTATAAATGCAAAAAGATATGGCTGAACCAAGTGCTTTGACACTTAAATTTAAGATGTTTCAAAAAATGGAGTTAATCAGTTTGTCCAGTAAACGGCTCAAATATTAATGAGCCTTTTTATTTTTTATTTATTTTTTTTTCAGCAGTTTTCTTACACACCTGATGTGTACTTATGCACACCTATCATTTTTATTTGAAACTTATTTAGAGTGTCAGACATACCAGTGATTAGTACGTCATACCATCCATTTTATGTATTAAACGTTTACTAAAACTTTTTTCTTTGTCAACAAACTAGGCGAAAATGTTCATCGCCTTTCAACCCTATGCAATTCAGCATTTTTCAACTCCACGGTGCCCACTGCGAAATTATTCCTAACGTTGCTTAAAAAAAAGGGAACATATCCAATATGTCCTCTGCTTGACCTACTCTCGCCGAACAATAAACGCAGATCATGTACTGGAGCTGCGCTTGCAAACCATGTCCTCATGTTTTAATCTCGTTCGACCTGCTTCTTCATCAATCCTAACAGATGTTTGATTGAGCTTATAACGCTATGGAATGTGTTGCAGTTGCTTTCTTTAACCTTGTTTTAATTTAGTATATCAGCCTCACTCAATAAACCTGTTTCATAGTTGGAGAGACCCATCAAGACATCGCCCCTTAATTTTTCTCACGATACAGGATTGTGACCTAGGAGTCTGTTATAACCATAATCTACTTCGTTTCAAGTACTCAACAGCATGACTAATCGCGTGTTATTACCCTCAAAGTACTGCGAGTACTACTAGAAACTAAATGGCTGATAAAGAATTGTCTGCGACATTGCTCGGGATACCGAGCTTGCCCTGTCAATCATTGTCAAGCTGTATGGTTCCAGATTCTTTTTTTTTTTTATTTTTCCAAACTTAGTTACCGTTTTGCACACTGTGTACAAGTTTAAGCCAATGAGCTTGTAAATGTAATTACCATACAAGGTCAATGCACCCTTAAAAAATACACATTTCATCGAAATTTTTATTTTACTGAAATCTTTATTTATAGAAAGTTAAATTTTAAACCTCAATTAGAGTGATTTATTATTGTTGAAACTCACTCGCCAGTTTGATTCTCAAAAAAATTCTATTCTTTTACCTTAATATCTGCTCTCTTTGAAATAGGTACAAAAAGAAATATTTACTTAAAAATATATCCTTGGTTATTAGCTATTCAACAGTATTGAATTATTTCGAATAAAATATCCAGAATAAAAGTGAATATTCATTCAGTGTTGTGAGTTAATTGAAACATAATTTATATTCAATTATGGTTTCTAATATTTTCTTTGTTTATTAGTAATTTATAAATTCTTTGTTCGTATTCATTTAATTTACTACTATTTTACTACAGGAGCCTAAAAAATTGGTTAGATATCGAGATAACAAGATTGTAAGTCTTAAAGGTGAACGCTTTACTGAAATCAAGAAAGATGATGAAGAAGATACAAAGAAGAATACTGGTGGCATTAAACCTCCTAGGCAGAATAAGTATCATTGATTACAGTTTGGCGAATGTGCCAAATTTTTTATATATTCCTGACATTGGTTATTTGTAGCGAATATCGCTACCTAACATAGACGTATAGAGAGCCACTGCTGTAATTTGACAAAATTACACTGAATTTAGATATTCCTCATATTCAAATGTTTTATCCTTAAGTTTTTTTAATTTTTTTTGTACTCAAAACAAACGTAATTAATTTAATGTTTATTTTATATAATTGATACCTAGAAGAAAGGAGAGTGCCATTTTAGATCTTATTATGTTTTTATTTAGTATTGTAAAAAAAAAAAAAAAAAAAAAAGATGGACAAATGAATTCCAAAGTGCTTTTTTCTTTCTTTTTTTTTTTTTAATGAGTAATTACATAAAAGCGTATTACTTCGACATCATTTCCTTTTTTTAAAAAAACAATAATTTGCTAGCGAAATGAAAATTGAAAAGTACTGCAGTACGTCCAAAGCATAAATTATTATTATTGTTTTATAAATAAACATTTACTAAGTTTTAATATGGGATGATCTGAATTTTTTCTCGATGAATTCGTAAGATAGGCATTTTAATAATAAAATTGATTGCCTAAATTTAAAAATTGTACTTGCATGGTTAAAATTAATCTAATTGTTGTGGGAAATCCTGTAACATTTACCCAGTTCATAAAAAATTGAACGTGGTTCAAATAATTGTAAGTTAGTTTAAATAGTATGCATTAAAAAATATTTAAAAGTATTAATTTCATTAATTAGAGCAGTAAATGTATGTTGAATGTACAAATTTACAACCAAAACTAAGCCACATTATAATTAATTATTCAAACTTGAACATTATACATGGATTCACCGTGCAAGTGTTCTAATAGTTCATTTTAAACCGAATTCAGTAAAATAATTTTTCATAAATTATAACTTGTGAATTTGATTTTTGAGGCTCTTGCTACAATAATGCTTGTTTGCTTTGTTTGAAGTCTTAATATGTCCTATTTTTTTACATTTCTCACCACCCGAAATCTCACACTATTTCTAGTATTCGTGGAAAGAATACATTAAGATGATGTAAGTTTTTATACAAAAGCATTTATTTTAATCAAGGATTATTTCATTTTACACTATGCTATTAGGTTAGTTGAATAGTCACTCTTCTGCATTTTTGTTGGATTTTATGTTGTTTCCATCCAAAAAGAAATAACTATCAAACTCCTAATTTGTACATTTTCTGTCCCAGTTTATTTTGTCCTTACTATTTCTTGAAAGGAAACTTAATTTTCTGTAATTTATTAATTATTCAACTTGATTAATTTGGTTAGTAGAAATTACATGAAGTAACTAGTGGTTATTTGCTTCAAATTTACATAATGTAATTGGTTGGAACATAAATTGTGTTGAGGAACTTCTAAGGACCAAATCATTGTAAGTTTTTAATATTATTCATTTAAGAAAAGAGATTGGAGGGAAGAGAAATTTTTTCTATGTGGGATACTAGAACCAGGCTGATTTTCTTTTTACATAGGTTGATGTGTTTTTATTTTTTCCCGAATTACTGGCTTTTGGTCATATGATATCTCAATTTTAAGATGAACTATAAAATTATTATTATTTGCTAAAGATTCGATGATTTCTCTCTCTCTTGTTTCAGCAATAATACAAGATCATTGACTTGTTATAAAACTGGCCTTGTTCTGTGAATGATGCATTATCTATTGGTTCTTTTTCCATTCAAAAAAATGTTTTTTATCTAAATATTGGTAATTGCGATTTTTTTTTGTTTAAATTAAATAGAAAAGAAATTGATGAATAAAATTAGTTTTCATCCTGGCTTCAGCTCAAAAATAATATTTATTTATTTAAGAAAGTTATTTGGGTAAATGAGGTAAATTTATTTTCTTGTCTGATTTCAATAAATAAGTAATAGTGCTATTTATTGCTTTTTTAAAATAACTTACGGTTCAGTATTATGTGATTATTGTTTACAGAAATTTTAATAAAAATGTAAACAATTTAAATATATTAACTCAAACATTTGTTCTTTCAAGTTTTATAAACGATTTGAATTTTTTTTTTTTAAATTTGGCCGCAGATTCATTCATAAAAAGTGCAATGTTTTTATTTATACATATTATACAGTTACTTAAACCAAATTCTATAAGTGTATTCTTTTAATTAAACAAAATAATATCTATTTCAATACTTTTTGGTTTACAAGACTAATTTTCCAAAAAGATAGACTTGGCTTTTATAGTTAAAAAGAAAAAAAAAATTGCATAACCAGCATACAAAATACTTTTTATTTTAAATTTTATACATAGTGGATAATTAATTCTCTATAATATAAAATAAGAAAAAAAAAGTGGAATCCTTTTTTTTTTTATACAAGTTTTTGTTTGTTTTGGTTTTATAGAGTTCTTGGTAATTACGAGCTTTTTTTTTAACATCATTGTAAAATTTATACTTTAAAATATTTATGTGTAAAAAAATTGAGGGAGTTCGATTTTATCAAAATGAGTGCAAGTACTAGGGCAAAAAATGCAAACAAACAAAAAACATTTTAAATAACGTCTACAGTTGAATAATCTGTTGATTATTTTTACGATTGCTAGTCAAGAGGTTTGTTACTATTCTTAAAAAAAAAGAAAAGAAAAAATATATATATATATAAGAAATTTTAGCTATAATCGTACGTTAACAACTTCTCGGATTGCTGTCCGACTCTGCATTTTGCTTATAGATGTTTTGCATTTTGTTTTTTTTTTCTCTCCTGAGAATTGGTAATATTTCTCTTTTAATTTTTTTGTGATAAAAAGATTGTGCAAATTGTCTTTAAAATTAGGACATTTATGCACAAGTGATTTTTTTTTGTAATAGATTATAAAAAATAAGTTGAATTACCTAGCACAAATATGGGAACATTTTTAACATTTATATAATTATTATTATATATATTAGTAGACATTTATTTTGTTGTTTTAGGCTGTTGTTATTATTATTTTTATTAACTACATTTTGATCTTGGTCACATTTAAAAAAAAAAGGAGATAGATAAGAAATTGTTGTAAAGATAATTTTATTTCCTTCAGAATGTATTCTAATTTTCCTGACTTAATATTCGTTTTTAAATGCTATTTGCTTTATTTTTTATTATTTCTTTTTAAATTAATTTTTTATACTTTCTATTTATTATTTATTTAAAAAAGAGTGTAGTAATGAAATTACACAGTGTTTCTTATGTAATTTGATGTGCAAATTTTTCCTCTATTATTAAGGGGAAAAAAGTTGTGGTTAAGTGTTAATGTGAGCAATTGTAAATATAATGTTGTAATATTTATATGTTGGACCCTATTGTGCAGACTGTAAATTATAATTAAACCTGAGAAAACAAGATCTCATTTATAAATATTAGATCAATAAAGCTTATAGATATTCTATTTGTTATTTGAATTTAACGCCAGCTAACATCTCAGATTATTGGCGTTTGGAACCTTTTTCAGAGTTCTACCGGCCTAAAGACGGTGATTTTTCGTTAAAAACAACAGTCCATAACCGGACAATGAGCTGTAAGAAGCTCCTGGGAAGAGAAAATGTAAGGGCCAGCGCTGGATACGAACACGGGATGTCCGCTTGGGAATTCAGTGTGCTAACTACTGATTTATAATCTTTGAAAGGATATTAATAACAAGAATTAGAACGCTATTTAACTAGTTAAATAAAAATACTCAAAAATAGTATGTATTAAAATAAAGCTAATATCTAAAAAGAACCTTCTCTTTATCAAAAACTAAACGGACAGTGAATATAATTAAAAAGGTGTTTTTAAAATTTTGTACAATTCATATGAGAACGACCCACCCCTCAATTACTCTCAAATAAATTTTATTGTACAATTTGGATGAATTTTTTATAAACTAAAAAGATAAAAGTAAGTTTTCGAAGAATAAGAAAATTGATGCCCTCGAGAAATTTGCATTTTATTCAAGTAGTTTCTTCAATCCTGTTATGTGAGAAACTTGTATACTTCTACTTTACGTTTAATAAATGGTACAACTGGCATTACTTTCCACACACAGCCAAATTGAGGCAAACCACTTATTACAAGTGCACTTAATCGAGTTTTCATGAATATATGTTATAAATAAAAATTTTAGAAATAAAAACGCACATCGAGCACGTAAAAAAGAATTTTTAAAAAGTGAAAAATCCATTCAGTAATTCCTTGATGAATTTGGATCGAATTTAAAGAAAAAACATTCAGTTAATTTTAATTCCTTGTCAACTGATGTTTTTCAGACTAGAATTTTCCCAGTAATGCTAAACGTTGTCAACATTAAAAGGCATAGTTTACTAATCTAAAAGTTTACCAAGTTTAGTAATTTTTAGTTGAAGTCGGTTATTTTTTTAATGCACTTGAGCTCAATTTAATGATAGTCTTAAGTTTTCCTTTGCAATTTCTCATTAAGGATTTTTTTATTTATTCAACCTTTCCTAAACAGTTCATTAAAATAAATTGGTGTTTCTTAAAATTTTCATGTGTTCATTTGTTAATTATACACTTACCGCTACTCGCAAAACGTTAAAGAGAAATTTCACTTTTGTTAATTTTTGAATAAAGATTGAAAACTTTGTAAGTTCATGCAAAGCAGTAGAATTGATAGGTTTAACTGTTTTTATTTACTTATTTGAGTAATTGAAAAGTGCACAGAAAGTCTAATTTCCTACTATAGCTATATAATTTCCTTTACTACTTTTTATCTAATAAATCTCACGATACAATTCTGTCGCATAATTTTTTATTTTCATAAAAAAAGGTACAAATTAAGGAGAAGCTAACAAAAGGGTTTGTAACCTTCCTTGAAAGTTGGTGTTGGTAGTATTGTTGTTGAACATCTGTCCGGAAATATTTATTCGCGCCAATTCCACCATGTTAGTTTTCTAATAATGGCTATATTTTAGTTTGGTGCTTGTGTGAATAAAATTGTGTTAATGTGTAAAGTTTTAGTGAGTTACAGTGTAGATACAAAAAAAATCGAAGCATGGATATCTTTGAAGATGGCGAAGAGTTAATAATAAGAAGACCGCCGGTTTTCTCACGTACATCTCCAGAAGGTGAAATTGCTAGACCAGTAACACCACCGATGGATGAATCACTGAGACAAAGTAAAGCATTAGAATTAATGTCTGCACAGAGTCCTCCGTATAGGAAAATTAGATCTATGAAAATTATTGAATCACCTAAGTCATTTCTGAAGTCCAGATTTGATCAGCCCTTCACATCCACACCTACGTTGTCCCCACATGGTCATCGGATTTTACCATTTAGGTCCCGTTTAGGACATACTAGCCAGTCTGATGTTAAGGAAAGATTAAGTCTTAGCTGTTCATTTTCATCTCCCACAGCGTTTGTTAACCCATTTACACCTAAAGGACGGTCTCTGTCATTTTCTGAAAGGACAAAAAGTAGCAAAAAGAGGTTAGAATTAATTCATTTTTAATTATGTATTGTTAAATAAGTAGTACTGACTCATTTCTAATTTATGTAGGCCTTCACATAAAAGTTTTACTTTTGATTCCGATGATAATTTGGATGATGGATGTAGTGATTTGGAACAATCTCAGGATATTAAGAGGCCGAGGCTTTCGGATTTTAATATGCCACGCTATCATGACGTAAGGAACAATTTAAATTGGTGAAAACACTTTAAAATTATAATGCTTATGAAAAAAGCATAAATATGTATGTTTCAGGAATTTCTGGAGATAAAAGAAATAGGATCTGGTGTACATGGTTGTGTTTATAAGTGCATTAATAGGCTAAATGGCGTAGAGTACGCTGTGAAAAGGGGCAAGAAACCTATTCAAAACGAGTAAGATGAGTTTATTTCTCTTTTGTTAATTCATTACCCCCTATTTACACACGAAGATCTTTCTATTGATTAAAATTTTTTAGAGGAAGATTGTATTCGGCGACAATGATTTACTCGTATATTAGCCGCTAACCTGAAGTCTGACTTTTTGCACTTTTACATTTATAACGTGATTTAAAATTATAAAAAAAGAGATTACACTGTACTATTTAGAAGTACATCTCTTCCTTGTCAGTCAAGTTTTACTTATTTTTATTTTTTGTTTTGTTTCGTACAGACGAGTAGCCCACAATGAGATATACGCGCATGGTGTTTTGGAGCACCCAAATATTGTTCGTAATTATTCAAGTTGGATGGAAAACGAATATGTCTATATGCAAAATGAATACTGCAATGGTGGAAGCCTCGAAGATGCAATAAAAACTGGAAATATGGATGAAAAACAACTGAGAAAAATTTTAGAACATATTGCGCAAGGTCTTAGGTAAATTTTTTTGGATTATTAAACATTATTTATGTCAAAAATATTTCTGTATTACACAATTTGCATTTCATTTTTATTTGAAAATAAATCCGTTATGTCAATTTTAATATCATTTGGATTTAAGGTATATTCACTCTAAGCAATTAGCACATATGGATATCAAACCTGGCAATATATTGATTACTAAAGGTCCAAAGATTGTGTATAAGTCATCTTTTGATACAGATGATTTTTGTGATGATGATGACGCTATTGAAGAAACTGTTTATAAAATAGGTGGGCAAATTATTTTTTAAAATATCACATATTTTTAATTAGTTCGACTGTTAGTTCTTGTTCAATGAAATAAATTAAAATGTATGAGTAAAATCAAGTTTCTGTGCATGGAAGAAGTCAACTCTTTTTTTTTTGTATTCCCTCAGCTTGTGAATTGTGTCAGTGTTGTGTTGAACGATTCTATATTCTAGTGATTTTTGCCGAATAATAATTATTTGATCTGAATAATTGATATTACTTGGTGATTCATTCTTGGGTTTTAATGATAGCCTTATTTTTTAAACACGATAAATTCCTATAAACTTTTCTAAGATGTTGTATTAAGAAATGGTTCCCTGTTATTTCTGTAGTTTATTCCAATATGGTGTGGCCGAAACTTAAAAAAAAAATTGAAATTCTCTAGATAGGTATGAAGAATAACTGAGACATCAGTTAAAAATCCAAATATCTCTAACACTCACACATAGAGCCTTTAAAGGTAGTTTGTTGGGTTCATCTACTTGGGTTTTAAAATCAAGACACACGCACTTACACTAATAAACTGTCTACTTTACCCGTATAATCCTATGAAAAAACCTGATACGTAAGGATGTCACAATAAATGATCTAGGTTGCAGAAGAGTTCGTTCTACAGTCACTTTCTATAAAATGTAATCTAATCTTTAGTTGCTGTGGTTATTGTTTATAAACTTCAAAAATGTGTATAGGTGATTTGGGGCATGTAACAAATTTGAATGAAGTAGTGGACGTAGAAGAAGGAGATTGTCGATATTTACCAAAAGAAATATTAAATGATGATTACTCCAATTTAACAAAAGTCGACATTTTTGCTCTTGGTGAGTTTTAAAGGATATTTTTTCTTTCTTAATTTGATGCTTATTATGTTTATTATGAAAGATCACTCATTTTTCTCTCTCTTCATTAAAGGATTGACACTTTATGAAGCCGCTGGTGGAGGCCCTCTTCCAAAAAATGGTGAAGAATGGCACAATATCAGGGAAGGAAAAATTGAACATTTTCCTCATTTGAGCAATGAATTTAATAATCTTATTAAGGTATGCTACTTTTAAATGAAAAGTTTTTTTGTTTGTTTTTGACTCAGAAATTCTAAGTTCACCTTATTTATTGGTATACTGGCTTTCATTACAGCGAATGATTCATCCTAATCCAGACATGAGGCCATCCGCTAGTGAATTACTATATCAAACATTGTTTTCACCCATTTATAAAACTGTTAAGGATAAACACGAGTTGAAAGCAGCTAAACAAAAAATACAGTTACTAGAACAACAGTTGCAGGTAATTTCAAAGTTTTTTTCAGGGTGGAAAATTTAAATTATAAATGATAAATAAATTTAATTGAAATAAGAGTGAACGAGTGTAAGTACGTGGTCCATTTTCTAACCGTTTTTGACAGTTGGGGAGTCAAACTACGAACTCAGTCAATGTACGTTAGATGAATATTTAACGGAACTTCAGTTCACCAGTTTACATTCGTCAAATATTCATCTTATTTATAAAAAAAATAAGAGCGCAAAAACAGTAATCTTTTTAATGGGAAGAAAGAATATTGCCCATTTCAGTTATTATTCGAAAAACTTTTTTAAATTTACCTGAGTCGGACGAAACTTAAAGTTCTTCGGGAATCTTTGTTTAGGAGTAGTTATATTTTCCTCCCGGTCATTTCTTTATTATTTCTTGTACCACTTCTCGTGACTAATAGATGAAATTTATTACACAATCTACATTAAATTCTGGTTTCATTATTCTTTAAAATCATACTTCAAATACCATAATTGCAGATGCTTCGGTACTTTGGCGTAGGTGGTTACTTGTGGCCTTCCGAAAAAAACCATGAACGTGAGTAAATAAGGCTGTTAACTTTTTGAATCGTATTTCATTAAATAAGTTTGATTAATTTAAAAATAACATTTGAGATTCTGCGAGTTAAGCTTTTTTTTTTTTTTTTTTTTGCGCATCAACAGCTGAGGTCATTAGCGCCCGGAGCTTTTTCCAGTGCACTGCCGGCCTCCGGACAGTGTTCTCTCGTTATAGACAACACTGTCCATCACCGTACAGTGAGCTGTAAGAAGCTCCTAGGAAGAGAAAATCTAAGGGTCAGCTGCTGGATTCGAACCCGGGACCTCCGCGTGGGAAACTTTTAGTTGTTTTAAATAAAAATATTAGTGGTAGACTACCAATTCGGTTAAAATTAATTTAATGTCTAGTTTTCCTCCAAATTAAAAGTTTTGAGTTGTTGACATGTAATTAATAACATTTTAAATTATACTTCACAATGGCCAAAACGAATTTGCCCTGAAAATTATTCAAGTTATAACATTGTTTGGGAAGAAGAAATTAAAGAAGGCATTTTAAAAAAAAATCGTAGGAATTTGAGAAATCCACTCAGTAAACATTTACCTCCAGTTTTTGATATTTTGTTGTCTCTGAAATTTAGCTACGCAACTCCCATTTATAATATAATTGCTTTGCTCTCTATAAAATTCAAAGGAACTTCTTAGATTAGGTCCTACGAGAATCGGGTGATCAAAACTACCTCATCCACATACTAATAGTGACAGTGTATAATTCCTCAGACCTTTATGACATTAAGCTAGGTATCAGAGTAACTATTGTTTATTATATTGATAACTTTACTAGAAGCGCTAATCTCCGAAGATAGTAGAAGAGCGCGTAGCGGTTAATGTGATAATGACTGCAGATAGATCTATAAAAAAGTCAAACATTTTACCTCTCTTCCTACTCAACTTGATCTAAATTATCCTCATTAAAATCATTATGTTGTAAATGATTGACTAGCTCTTACTAAATCACGCCTGATATACACCAATTATACCGTATTTATCCGCTTAGCTATGTTAGTTAGTCTACATGAAAAGGTACTACCATGATAATTACTCATCTCCTTAGTACTACAATTTTTTGTAAAAGTTACATAGTGGCACACTTAAATGTTTCAAGCATTTTCTCTTTTTCAAAAATTTTCTTGAAAACTGAAAGGTAAATTTTTAAAAATAATTCTGTGCTCTTTATAAACAACGCTTAGGGTATTTCGCCTAGATAGCCCCCATAATAATGTAACAATACTAACAATTGGAAATGTGCAGTGTAGTATATGTGCAAAAATAACCTAAATCTAAAAAAAGAATATATCATTTATAATTCTGAGGTTTTATTTTACCTACTAATTATTTAACTTATATCAACATTTGCACTTTAACTTTTCATCATTTATCATATTTGTTAGCTATAATGAGATTTTTCTTCCCACAGGATGTACTGAAATGTGTAAAAGTGTTAAGATCGCAGACTGACAATAAAAGACAGTTAACACCATTAAATAATAATAAAGGTGAACGACTTGTTGGTAAGAAATCAAAAAGGTCTCACAGCAATACTACATTTTGAAATTATTTTCTATTACATTCTATTATTTTTGAGTTTATTTGCTTTAACTGGTTAGGTAATAATGCTCCCTTAAAATGTTAAAAATAAGCTTAAAAGAAAACCTTGAAATTTTTTTTACCGTATAACAATTGTAAAGTTATAATTTATTTTAAATATTACAAAATCCTAATAATTGCTTGTATTGTTACTTTTTATTTACTCACTAAACATTTAAAAAAAGACTGGTCTTATTTTCCTAAGAGTTGTTGTGACTTTTTCTTTCTTTACTTTTTTTCCCTATTGATTCATCTTAACAATGAATATTTACTCGTATGTTTATACCACTTTTTTAATAAAATTAATTGTAACATTCCAGTTGAAACTTAATTATATTTTTAAAACATTATTATATTCTTGTAACTATATTATCTACTTAAAAAATTTTATTTGAGAAAAAATTGATCTGTAGAGTTTATTTCAGATAAGTATGCTTCCTATTACTATATAGTTCTATAGTTTTTATATAACATATTGTAAATTGTAATTTGACTTAATCTCGTCTTTATTTTCTTTTTTAAATATTTTTATAATTATTTTAGTTTATGTTTTTATAAAATGAAGAAATCTGTTAAAAATAATCTTGAGACTTAATTTTGAAGATAATTACTAAACAAAAACTAAAATAAACATCAATTTTTACTGTACATTATATATTTATATTTTTATTTTCTAAAACTTGTATTCCTATATTTTGTTTTAGGACCGAATTAAGTTACTTGTAAAATGTCGCAGCTTTCATTTAAATCTTCAAAAAAAAAAATATATATATATCATATATTATGAAACTTAAGATTTAATAATGTATTCTTGCCATTTATAACATTATGAAGCTACTACTTTTTTTTACTACTTTATTGAAGCTACCCAGTGTCTCATTGTATACATCAGTTATTCTGTAATCTTTTTTAAAAACGTTAAACTAGTTTTGAATATATATATATTATATTTTTGAGATATTTTTAAAAATTATTATTTAAATAATAAACTACAATAACGTTTTTTTTGGACATAAATTGCAAGGCTGTAAGGCAGCAATGTATCCGCGCCATGGTAGGTTTGTTTTGGCATTAGAAATTTACAACCCAGAAAAGGACTTTATGACTCTCTTTTTAAACTACTGCATTAGAAAACGTTACGATTGCATTACTAACCATTTTTTCTTAAAAGGCCCAGTTTTTTTTTTCTTTTCTTTGTAAATAAATGTCATTCTTCTGTGGTAATTATTATTACTGCGATAATATTGTGATATCATCAGTTGATTTCAAAAATTATTTTTACTTTAAGGAATTTGTTTCTTAGCGATTATTTGATGGTGAAAAAGAAGTTTCAATTGCCATTAAATGTATTCTTTTTCTAAAAAAATTCGTACTGTTAAAAGTAATCGTTACAATTTGTCTATTTTCCCCGCCCCTGAACACACAGATTTTAAGGTTCCTTTGAGCTCTAAAAAATGTTTGTTTATTAAACAAATTGTGTGTTCTTTCATCTGTCTTTTTGTTTTTTTTATTGTGTAGCAAATTGACTTCGAAGATCTTTGAATTTGTAAATAATTACGCATTTAATTATGTATATGTAATTATATAATTACTCATTTCATCGAAAAGTTTTGTTTACAGTATCGTGTAGTTAGTAATGTAGAGATGTAATTGATAGAGAGAATTGCTTCTTTTTTCCGTTTAATCATATATCTATGAATTCATCTTTTACGACATTACAAGTTCTTACACTTACTGTTGGAAGTCTTTTTGTATTTACCCTGCTTCATGTTTTGGTCATTGATCATCTTCAGGGTAATTACCAAATTGTATTTTATTGTCATAATCCACACTCAAAACATTAATTGCATAACACTGTGCTTAATTCTCTGTCAGTGAGCTTTCAAGAAATCCTGCATGGAAAAGTGAAAGAATACCGATAAAAAATTAAACAATATGCAGGATTTTAAGAAAAAGTTCTTTTCCAGGATGTTACCTATTTCTATGATTTTCTGTTCGAAATATTTTCAAGAAAAAATGTTTTTGTAGGGGTTCTTGGGGCAGTTGACGTATGCCTTTTTTTAAAAGGTACTATTTCTTTATAGGCAGTTTTTAACGTCTATTCAATATTAAGTGATCAAAAGTATAAAGAATGTATAGCACAGATACAGTTTTTATAGGGGGAAGGGAAGGAATTGGCCGCAATTGCGATTATACTAAACGGTTTTCGCTGTTTGCAATGATTTTTTTAAATAAATACAATAACCGTTTCTTACAGTTCTCTTTATAAAATTACAACCTTTAATATGCACTTTCGTTTGAATTTCAATTTAGAAGGAATGCGTGCCTTCCGTCGCTTTCTTTAAAAAGAGTTGTTAATTTAAGGTGTTCCTAACTATTCGATAAAACTAAAAATGTTATGTAATGTCTAATTTGTGTATAATAGCCATGTGATTGTAAAGGAAAAGATTTGGTTTTTTATGGCATTATTTGTTATGAACATTTTATTGTGATTATATGGATATCCATTCTGCCTAGGCTTCTTTTGCTTGATTTTATCCTTTCTCTGGATATTAAAACTCTGTTTTAAAAGTTTTGCGTAGAAACTTTGATTTCCTGTTTCTGTAGTTTCTAATTATTGTTATAATCAATTAGATGGCTGACATTTTAGAAAAAGTAGATGTCGTAATTTCTATGTGAACGTAAATAAACCCAGAGCATTGATTAAAGTCTTAAACCATCAGAATCAGAAACAAAGGTAAAAGTCATTTATTCTAATTAAGTATCAGTTTGATTACTTTCTGATGTTTTGTCTTTAATAAACATTCTTTTATGATTCGCTAACGGGGAAGAATAGTGTACTTTTCTGGTTTATGGATTCGTTAAATGTAAACATTAATATTAAATATATTCTGATCATTTGATGTAGCGTTCAGATTAATATCTAATATAAAATTAAAAAGGTATATTGATAAAAGATTATTTTAAAATTTGGAAAATAGCTTTTCCTGGAATATAAAGTTTCTGCTCTAAAATGTGTTTTAACTGGATTATATTTTTTTTATGTAATAAACAATTTTTAAGAGTTTGTTTATTGAATAAATAAACCCTAAAACAGTAATATACTAAAATTAATGTAAAACTTTTGTGTTTTCTAATAAAATAACACAATTATTTTAAAGTGATGCCATAAAGTTTTGACCCTTCTAGAAGGTTATTATCTAGAAATAAACATCTCAAAAAAAAGCCATACCAAGAATTAAAAGAAGAATAAATAAGAATAAAAATATCTTATGAAAGTGTTAATTGGTACAGTACGTTATAATAGATAAGTGATGTACACAACAACGGTAAGAGGGAAACATTTATGGGTTATTTTGTGGATGTGGAATGTTAAATTTTCCAGAAAGAGAATTTCAAATGTAATTTTATTTTACTTAAACCATAAAAAACATTAAGGTAAACAAATATTACAAATTTATTTTTTGGATAGCTGAGTTCGAATAATAAACGTGGAAAGCCCTTATAACTAGAAGTTTTTTGTTTTAAATATATATTTAAAAAACAATACACACACAATAAAATTATTAAATCCATTGCTTAAAAAAAAAAAAAATCATTTTAAACTGATGCCATTAAAGTGGTTGATTCGATTTGGGATTTTCCTTATCTGCTTAATGAAATAAGGGTTTAAAGGATTTTAACATTAAAAAACTAATCAATCTAATAAAATCAATTTCTATTTATTGTTTTATTAATTGCAAATTGAATATTCCCGCCACTTAACTGGCTGATTCTATTAAGTATTTTAATTTTATAATTTATTATTACAATTACAAATTGACTAATTATTTACTACTATAAATTTTTATTTCATTTTAATTATGTATTGTAAATTAAAAATTTTTACTTTTAATTAAATAACTCATTGTAACAGTGGACGAACCTTCCTTGCGAGTTTCTAGGTTTAAAGTTAAAAGATGTTATGTCAAGTGTGTTTATAACTGTTGACGTTAGTGAAGTACTAAAAGATGTTTTTAACTCTTATTATGCTCTAGAATTAGAATGTTGATCCAACTGCGAACGATTCTTTCCTGGGAAGTAAGACAACAAATTTGTGCGCCATGTAAACCTTAATCAGGATTTAAAAATTTTCGGAATCTGGTTAGTAAAAAGAACTGTTTTATTTTTTATTTATTTATAACTTATTAGAGAACCGTTTACATGGATAATGATATTAATCTACTAATTCAAATGTTATTGATGTGTTTGTTTATAATAAAAATGTTCAGCCAATCAATTTCTTTGGAGAATCTCCTGATTTGAGTTCCACCAATAGCATGAACGCATGGCGACTTGTGAACTAACCCCGCTACATTTAAAGTGATTTTTAATTCTTTAATTACAAAAAGGTTTCACCATACTTTCATAATTTCTTAAAATCAACTTGTTGCAATATCATTAAAACCAAATAAAAATGAGGTAATTTTAATAAATACATTATTTGGTTAGAAGTAAATGCTCAGAGATAAAGTATAAATGAATATTATTGGTTGATTCATTTTATACTTTCATTGTTCAGTAAAATAAGTTATGAGCACCAGGGCACTCTCCAAGTAATTTTGAATACTATTTCGTTTTTCGTCCGTATTAAATATTTGATTTCTTATAACAAACATAATTCTTGCATTGCTAATTGATAAGTTAACTTAGAAATTATTCTTTTTTTGGAATGACTTGTTTATTCACGTTCGTTAAAAGGTTTCTGTAATTTGTTTGATTAAATGTTGATTTTCGCATCTTCAATGCTCCTTTTACTTGAATGTTTTAAACAACAACGCAAAAGTGCTGGTTCAGTAGACTTTTTAAAAATAATCTTGTAATTAATTGATTAATAAAAATACTTTATTTGTATAGTTACATTTAAGATATCCAAATTCGGCTGCTAAATTGTGTTTATTTGATAGTTACAGCTTTCTGATTAGGGTAAAGGTCATTTATTATATATTACTTTTATTTTGTTCGAACTTTCTTTAATGTGTAATAACTTAGCCAGTATACTATTTTAATGAACATGATTCTAGAGGTTCAAAAGTTGATGATGTAAATGCCTTAATGTTGCTTATTTTATCCGAATGCATTTAATAACATCATTTTCTCGAATCGCAGTTTTTGAAAATAACTGCCTCTTCCTTCTTTCATCATTAATCTGTTATGTCTATTTCATGCTTTCACCATTTCTTGCAAAAACTAAAATAATCTTTTCCTTTCTATTTTATACCAAAACATCAATGGTTAGGATTCATTTTTTTTGTAGTTTATAAGCAGTTAATTTTTTCTTTTATTTAGTTCATGTTCAAAAACTACGAGTAACTTTATTTAGAAATAGGTCAATATCTTCAGTATTTGCTTTAATTGTATAAAAATATCTTCATAAAAACTGCGGCTTTTTAAATTGTCAATATTTAAGTGCACTGTACCTTTCAAATATGCATGAATATTATTTTCGGCGTCAAGAAATAAAAAGAAATGTTCAATTCAATATTCAGTTGTAAAAATAGATTAAATAACTGAGTTTACAATTATTTAGAAATTTTTAAACTTTCAGTAGGCCAAATATTGGCTGGTCAGTTTTTATTTCGTAATAAGCTTCATTAGCCCTTCTTTTTTTTTATACCTTTGAATCATAGCAAGTTTTAGTATTTACATAAATTAATTTTTCTTTTTCTTTTAATGGAACAGTTTTACCTTTATTAATTAAGTTTTTGTTTTATTTAATTTATTTTTATCCTAGAGGGGTAGGTTCAGAATCGTTTAAAATTAGTTAAAAAACAAATGTGTAAAATTAAATTAATTTCATTTAAAGATGTACATTTTATTTAAGAAGCAAGTGCTTTTTTAATTCGTTAGAAAGTAAATATTCATTTATAAAGCACGCAAAAATGATTACATATTTTCAAAAATGATGAACGTATTTTTATAATTTAAACCGTTTGGTTTTGAACATAAATGATAGTAAACAGTTTGATAAAAATAGTTCTTAAATATAGGAATTATTTTGTAAGAAGCTAGGGGAAAGTTTATGAATTGTTCCCAAGTCGATTACAACATTCTATGAAATATTCTATTTTTAATGCAATATTCTATATGTTTGTATTTATTTATTTATTTGCAACTGTTAGTTATTTAAATTTTTAAAGTTACTAATACTGTTGGAAACGAACTTATGATAATGATCAGATAGCTCTGGATGTCAGTGCCTTAAATTATGAATTTTGATGATCATTCCAATTAAAGAAATATTGTGGAGGTATTTTGAAATATTTTTGGTAACTAAAGTTACTATAATCATCAAAATGTAAATTTAAATTGAGGTATATTAAAGCCAGACTGGGCTTATGGCATCGAACTGTGGGGTTCAACTAAACGCTCAAATCTGCTAAGGATCCAGTCCTTGCAGTCTAAAATTCTTCGCTCTATAGTAAACGCTCCTTTCTACGTCACCAATCAAACCATTCACACAGACTTGAACATTCCTATCGTCACACAAGTGACAAGCAAATACACGATACACTTGTACAACATCTATCTTCCAGAACATTTCCAGACAACACTTCTAGACGTCTTAAAAGACAGTGTGGCCTCGCGATCTCCTCTCTGATGAAGAGAGTCAGTAGAATGTAAAATGTTATTGGAGTGTTACCGCTGGGTAACCTCTCCACTCTGATATGTGTGATATGTTGCTTATTGTTATCCTTGTTGCTTATAATGCGTTGATTATAACTAAATAACTGATTAAAAAAAAAAAAAAATTGAGGTGATATTTATTAGGCATTTTTGCACGATTGTTTTTTTTTGTTTTAATTGAGTGAAATATTGATGAAAATTAGTTCTTTTGTGAAGAATGGAATCATAACTTAGCTTTCTCCAAACATGACTTTATAATGCATACAGTGTGTGAGTGAGAAAGAGTATGAGAGACACTGAGGCATGGAGGAGCTCAGTGACCCCAAAAAGTTAAAAAAAAAAAACAATTGCTGGCCCTTAAATTTCTATTCCTATGAGCGTCCTCCATTCACGATCCGGTGAAGGTTAGTTTGTTTTACCAGTAGTTGCCGAATTGGCTCTGGCTAGCGAAGTGCTGGATTTTCATTTTAAATATCTATCTATACCTGGGCACCTCAGTTTAAAATGAACTCTTTCATGACTGAAAGCCAATTCGAATTTTAGGCAGAGTTTCTATCTCCCTACTTCCATCTAAATGAAGTCCTTGTTTAATCTCGAGAAAGGTCTTACATATTTTTCGGCTGTTACTCAACTTCCTCTAGGCTTACGTTTAATAAGCTCAGATCTATTTCATTCTTTGCTAATGCTCAGACTAACTAAACTGTGCTTGTATTTCAGACAGTACCGGCTCTGGCTTTTTTACAAATCTCAGAATTCTAGAATTCATAGTTCTATATTCTTTCTAGAATGCCAGTGTTCATTTTTTTTTTATTTTAAAGCCAAACATTTTTGTGTAGAAGTTTTGTCCTCAAACTCTTAAGATTTCTCATTTGCTTCTTTAGAATTCAGGTCTCGCACGCATTCAAAACTACTGGTTCAGTTAACAAAAGTCTTTTACAGGATAATCTTATCATCCACTGACTATATATTGAATCACATCGCTTTCGATAAAGCGAACTGATAACTCACCGTGCACACTAGCCTGAATTCTGTCATGTATTCATATGCATCTAACACGATTGCTCCTACAACCCTGAACTTCTACACTATTGGAAAGTTAGGCCAACCGGTTTGAAAAGTTCATCTTTACGCATAAAGTTATCTGGTTTTCCTATATGGTAGCCCAAAGAGTTTATGATTAAAGTTTTTTCTTCATTTACCAGACCTAGAGTTCTAGCTGCAATTTCGAACAAGCTCCAGTTAGAGATTCTCTGTTTGAGCAGTTATTTTTAGTAGCCCTAATCGAGTGTGAAGATAAGTTAATAAGACAGAGATCAATTGGGTTCGATTTGAATTAGTTTTCATTATATGACCTCTTCCTAGGGCCTAGGATCCGGATACTGGTAGGCACTGGCGCCAGTAGTCTCAGACTTGTAAGCATCTTCATTAGTAGAATATTAATATTACAATTCCTTAGAGCTTCTTTAAACTCAGTATCCATTGATGGTCAGTGTTATCGGAACGAGAGAAGACCGCAAACTGGATAGACGTGCACTGAAAAAAAAATTCTAGACGCAAATGATCTAAAATGATGCGTCGTAAAAAATAACATAATAAAATAATGATTATAAAATTGCTATGAAAGGGATTAAATCAGACAGTAACATGTTGAACTAGCAACTTGCAAGCCGGAGCTTCCAGCTCTGAGATACAACCGCTTTAAATTTGTAGAATACAACTGTGAATCTGTAAATTATTTTTACTTGTTTCAGTACAATTATGCTTTTGCAATTCAAAAACATCTGTCAATTCTAAAAACCTTAAGGGACAAAAAAAAAAAAATTTACAAAGAAATAATTTATGAAAGGTAATTTGTTTTTTAAATTAATTTTTATTTTTTATTTAATGACAGCTTTACTATGAAAGGGGTTTTCAGTTTGGATGATGTTAATGATTATGTAATCTTAGCAAAGATGGCAAATAATCATGTCTAAATCATTAATTAATTAATTTAGGATTTAAATCAATAGAACAAATAATATTCCCATTTATCCCAATTATATGACCATTTCCATATCCCCCACTTTTGAAAGATAAAATTATATTAACGAATAATAAACCACCATTTAATTAATTGACTGTTAGGAAAGGGTATGCCGACCTGGTAGGTATTTATATTATTGCAGTTCCTTGATTAACGGTGGACATTGTATTATAATTGTATGAATATTAAATTATATATTCTGTAAATTGTTTTTTTTTTTCTTTTATAATAGTCGATAGCCGATGGTCACATTTGGAAGTAGAAGGGGGCTGCTGTTGGTGTGATTGTGTTCTTTTACTTTTTCCATGTCATGTTCAATTCCAATTTTTCATGAATGTAGGTTTATATCTCAGTCGCATAGAAAGATTTAGTAATACTATTTGGACTGTACTTGAAGGTATTTTTTCTTTCTAATTTAATTTTTATTTTATTCTCAATTTTAGTTATGAAATCTTAAAATTAATGTCTGTTACTAGATGCATAATTTTAATTATTTTTTACTAGGACATTTTACGTTTTCTTTATAGTTTTTTGGATCACCATTTATATTGGTTGTTCAATAAAATTTTATTTCTATTGTGCCATTGTGCTGAAAAACTTGTAAATTTTCTGTTTTGTTATTTTTTGATCAAACTTTATGAAATAGAAATAGAATTTTAGAAAATATCTTCACTTTTGCAATAGTACTCTTTTTGTTTTCATTATTGCAAAAGAGAATTTTAGTACATATTAAGTGAAAATTGTATGTATATTATATTGTAAAATTTATTATACTTTTTTCATCAAAAAACCATCATTTTAGAAGGACGAAATTACTGAATGCTTTACAAAAATTTCCGGTACTTCAAAAATTTGTAAAGATTTAATATTATTTGTTTTTTTATAGTGCTGGGCCCAGTTTTGTTGGTTATCAGAGGCAATAGATGCAAAACTGAACTGTTTTCCAAAATCTTATTATTATATTATTTTTTACTTTCATTTACACTTTGAAGTTTCCCATCGTGTCAAATTTCGATTGAGTTTTTACAGGGAATTCATCATTCGAGTCCCCTGTCCCAACTCAAAAGTGCATTTCTGTAGAAAATTTAACTAAAAAAAACAAACAAAAAAATCTCAGCAAGTTTAGAATTTATATTTCATTTGAGTATTTCCACAGTGGTGTGTAAAACATTGTCATTGAAAAATACTCAACCGGAAAACCTCTTTAATAAGCGCGCTTTTTCTCGTTTTCAAGAACTTAGAAGCTGCTTAGATGACTGTTTATTTAGAGTTATATTCATTGCTCACACTTAGGTCTGCAAATACGAACAAAGTCGCTTTTGAAAAACGGAAGAGAATTACGATTTCAAGTACACTCAGGTCCCCAAATACATTTTAAGAAGAAAGAAATCTATGCTCTAATTGGGCTTAATCAGTGATGTTTGTTAGTGATGGTATTGAATATTTTTTGTGTTTGTTGAGTTGTCTTTCATCAGTTCAAAAACTGACTTAAATAAAAAAAAAAATTCGGTCAATGTGTATTTGTTTTGAAACAGTATTTTAAAAATTACAAGGGTTGCTATTTTTTTTCTAATAAAAATTATTATTATTAAACATTATTCATTATTCTGTTTATGGATGTACAGGTAAAATAAGATCATACGTGACAATGGAGAGAAGAACGAATGGTCCAGCGGCCACAACTTTGCCCAATGTAAACTTCATTGTCGGTGACGATTCTCCCGTGGTGAACGGAAATTCAATTCATGTGGATTTACAACCGGAGGATGAAGAAGGCATCGATATGTTTCCACCATCTCCAGGAATGTGTAATAACAATTCTTCATATAACAGCATGTTTGGCCTGGCGGATCGGCGTAGGAGATTAAGGTAATTTGTTTAAAAAATTGTTTTCTTTCGTTGCCTAATCCTTTATTATTTTTAGCACATCTTCTGATACTAATCAGTTAGGAACTTGAATTTGTTAGTTTTGCTTTTCCAATTCAATCCTTTTAACTGTTCTTGTTATCAATAAGAAGTTTTTGTTTTAAGAGGATTAAAACTTGAACTTGTGCCTACTATTACATGTCTTTATGATTCATAGCAAAATAATAAGTAGTTTTAGTAATTAAAACAATAATTTATAATTGCAAACAGTAAATTAAAAGCAACTCTCATCATTTATGAACATAAAACTGTCTTTAAACGACAACTCCATCTTTTATTCAATATTTTACGTCTTTCAGAAACAATACTGAGTAATATTTTCTGTTTTTCTGTGATTTAATATTCTGCTTGTGTTGAAAGGCATTAAGACATTTTCGAATGCATTTCCTTAATCATTCCCCAATTATATTTTATTTTTATTTTTTGGGGGCGGCAGTTAAATATCAATATTTGAATGCCATGTTTCATTTATTGGTAAATATGATGTAACATTTGGCAGGTTGTATTGTTATGTATAACTCAGTAGCTAATTTGATCATTTACTGTTATTGACTTTTATAAATCACTGGGTGACTTTATGACTTTTTTTTTTTTTTTTTTTTTTTTTAATGTTTACTTTATTTACCTAAATATTTACACCCAAAATGTGGACCATTAACTACCAGCAAGTACTTTTGAATTATATTTATTTATTATTGCATTTATTTTATTAAAAAAAATTATAGAATTTAAATAATTATTTATTTGTGTAATAATTTATTTATTCATTTCTTAAGTTCTTTTTTAATGGATAGGAGATTAGTAATATTAATTTCATTTCATTGTGATTTTGAGTGCTACTTAAATTTGAGAATCGCATTTTTTTGATGTCTCCATAGGAAAAAAAATTCCTAATATGCAATTTCAAGTTTTTATAATATACTGTTGATAACTTTTTTTTATCGCTAAAAATTTGCTTAAATGAAATACTAAGATAAATTTATAAGTACTCTTTAGATACAATCATCTGATCTGGTACTTAAAGTATTATTTTTAGTCTGTTCATACTATTTTGTAAAAGTCTATGTAAAAATTTTAAGAGAAGCTTTGGGGCTATTTGTTATGTTCCTTTATTTTTTTAGTTTAAATTTTAACATTAGATGAGTGAAAGTGCTGATTGTTACTTATTCTTGATAGGAAGTCGTTGTTTTCGCCAGCAAATTGGTAGTTTTAAATCATAGTTTTAGAAAGTTGGTAGATTCCGTTGGTTTCCTTCTTCAGTTATGTCTTTATTTTTATCAAGTTGGAAATTTTGGTCGATTTAATTTTATTTTTTGTGTTTATTAAATAAAAAAAAAAAATATGTTTATTAGATCGTAAAAATTTGTGAAGTTTAGGATGCATTCGCTTAATCTTGCATCTACTTGGAATTAGAAAAACATTTAATTGTGATAATTGTTTTTTTGGTTCGTTGGGATTACCGTTCCCAACCTAATAATTAGGATGTATCATCAAATGGATTGTAATTATGTGACAGCTTTAAAGAAAGAATTTATTGAAGTACTAAGTCTGACGGAGACAAGAGCTTTTCTCTTCTGAACAAGGAATTCTATTCAAATGTAGTTTTTTGAAACAAGTTATACTCGCTTATATTTCATAAGTGATAATACCATACAATAAGGTAAAATGGCATTTCAGAAGGGAAGACCTCTTCTCTTACAGAACTATCCAAACAAGATCACATCCTACAGCGGCATTTAATGGATAATTAATTTATTATTTATAAAAATAGCATCAGTTTATTCATTTTATCTTTTTACCGGAGCAGTAGTCATTTTAGAGTCATCGGAGAAGTTTTATTACAATCATCTGATCTGGTACTTTAAGTATTATTTTTAGTCTGTTCATACTATTTTGTAAAAGTCTATGTAAAAATTTTAAGAGAAGCTTAGGGTCTATTTGTTATGTTTGTTACATTCAGAAGGATATCCTACAGCCTCATTCTTCCAGGAATGCACTTAATCGAGTAATTCTGGAAAAATGTTTACTTACATGAATCATTTTAGAAAAATTTTCAAAAAAAAAAATGATTTTAGAAATTAATTTATTAGTTAAAATCTAATAAGAGCACATTCTTCACTTAACACAAAATTAGTAGTTTAGAGGGTTATCTAAAAATCCAAAATTGATCTTAATCGAAATTTCTGGAAAATTGTTATAGAACTAAATATGCAAAACAGATATACAACTTAATTGTAACCGTCTTCGAAAAACCCAAAATATAGTACTTAATATGAATTTTTAAACTAAATTTAAGGACAACAGAAGGATAGTTTTCCAAGCCACTTTGTTTAAAGATAGGATTTCAGCGATTCATTAATCCCCTTTGAAGTTATAATAATTTTCATACATTCACACATAAATAGGTTCACCACTCATATAACCAACGCGCACATTTAAATAGATGAACATTTGCCAGAAACCAGTAATTTCCCCGCTGAACCTCAATCCTACATTACATTTCGAAAATTTGACACTTTCTTGATTTCAAAAACTTCTCCGATGACTCTAAAATGACTACTGCTCTGGTAAAAAGATAAAATGAATAAACTGATGCTATTTTTATAAATAATAAATTAATTATCCATTAAATGCCGCAAAACATCACCACACCATATGGCGTGCTTTTTATTTATTTAATTGCCACTAAAATTATTTGACCGATTAGTTGAAATAAAACAAAATAGATATCTTCTTTTATTTTATTTATTTTTTTATTTATTTATCTGATTACTTGTGTACGTATCTAATGAATTTGTAATACTTCAGATCACATGCTTTCAGTTAATACATCTTATCTTGAATGACGTGATCACTCTAATTCACGCTATAGAAAAACGTTTTATAAAAAAATAGTCAATTATTAGATAAGCAATGCTAAGATACTGACCTTCCAATTTCTTGAAGCAATTATATATTCGTACAAACACTAATGCAAAGAAAAGGGTCAGACATCTTAAAAATGACACTTCAGAAGGATATCCTACAGCCTCATTCTTCCAGGAATGCACTTAATCGAGTAATTCTGGAAAAATGTTTACTTACATGAATCATTTTAGAAAAATTTTCAAAAAAAAAATCATTTTAGAAATTAGTTTATTAGTTAAAATCTAATAAGAGCACATTCTTTACTTAACACAAAATTAGTAGTTTAGAGGGTTATCTAAAAATCCAAAATTGATCTTAATCGAAATTTCTGGAAAATTGTTATAGAACTAAATATGCAAAACAGATATACAACTTAATTGTAACCGTCTTCGAAAAACCCCCAAAAATTGGAAAATCGATTCAGTAGAGTAATGTCTATGTTTATGTTTGGAAAGCAGATTCTACAATGCTCTGTCCTATTTAATTTACAAAAAAAAAAAAAAAAAAAAAAAAAAAAATTATAAAATTTGTATTCGATGTAATCGAAAATTTTCAAGGCGAATTTTATATTTAGGCTGTCCTTGCTAATCTTTTAAAGATGTTCATTTTTACTTTCTATTACGTAGGAAATGAAAAGTTTTCCGCCTGGGAATGAAGGACGACGGCCTTATCTATTACAAAAAATAAATAAAAAATCAAAATTAAAATAAATATTTTATTTATATAAAATGAATCAATGGCCCACATCAAAACGTATTTGTTTATTGTAGAATTTAGGGAGTTTTGGCCATCCAGTTTAACCGTGAGCACTAAATTAATTCAAATACAATTTGATGGTACCGATGTAATTTTCTAGCTTCTTTTGATGTTATCTACTGTTAGTTGTTACTTAATTTTTAGCCTTATTGTACTTGATAATAATTGCTGTCCTGTAATTATGTTTTATTTATTTATTTGTTGTAGCTAAAATAATAGCCTTTTTATATTGTTTTATTGCCCTTGACTTGACTAATTTGATGTAGAATCATTATCACCAGAATGAATAGTGTTATTTATATTTTAAAGCGGGGATTAAACGTTTTTCTAAAAAGTGAGGATTATTATTTTATTACACAGTTTTCAATTTTCGCCATTAAATAATTTTACCAATTTATAGTGAAAATTGAAAAAGTATTTTTAAAAACGAAATGATAGATTAAATGTTAACTAAAATAATTTTATATTTATCTCCTTGCATTAAAAGATTATATAAAATGAATCAGTTCAAAAAACAATAGATTACTTATAAATGATAGATTTTTAAAAATCCATTAGCTCTTGATATGATAAGAATGGTTATTTATTTTCAAATCTTTTGAAAAACCTTCAATTTTAAATTATAAGATCATTTGATGCCAAAAGTGACAAAAGCCAATATAATTCTTACAATTATTTAATATTTAAAGTCCATGCAGTTTTTAGTGGGATAGAAGTGGGGGGGTTCATTTAATAGTGAATATCGAAAATTTTTATTCTATATTTTTAATACAAATGCTTAATTTCTAGTAAAATAAGTGACGTAAACTGCAGAAACGGAAAGTCATGAGCAATTTTTTCCATGTTTCTAGGGCAGGACTTAAATCTTTCAAAAAATATTCCGCAATGTTGACATTTTCATGTAATAATTGAACTCAAAGAAGTCTACAAAGAGATATTAATGGGATGCAAAAATTCCATGTCGCACTTCCCGTTTATGAATTTTGACCTTCGCTACATACAACGAGCGCATGCATACTCAACGCAGAGCTTGTGTGAGAGAGAGATTAAGAGGGGTTAGGGACTCCCAATTTTTTCTGAATGACTTTCTTAACTGATTTTTAGTTCTAGATTATACCGACAGATTGTACCTTATCTCAATGCACGTTATATTTGTCTACTTAGTAAATGTCAGATTAATTTTCTTGTTGCCAGTAAGCCCTTAATAAAGCTTATTTTATTTTAAAAATATTTCTCAGCGGTAGTCGTAATAGTTTTCAAAATTAATAGCCCTGGTAGCGAAGGGGCGTCCGGCTGTTTTAATTTAAAATTCCAGGATGACCTGCCGAATGGTTGTAACTTTTTTTTATCCTTAACTTCTTTCTGCATCCTTCAAATAAATGTATAAATAATTACTCTTTTAAAATCATTACTTAAATCTGCCGTAATGGTCAGCAATTATTCTTATATTTTGTTTTTGTTATATTTGACTTCAACTTATTCAGTTGGTTAATTATAATTAATATTTGCTTGTTGGGAAATCTATGGTAATTAACTGGCAATTCTACATTATGAAATACTGTGACGTTGCTTTCTTATGGCTTTTGGACAAGAATTTTGATCGCTGAGTTTTATATTATTAATAATTGATATTATTCTGTTTTATTTTGTATTACTCTTAGCAAGTGGAAGTATTGTGATCGTGACAAATTTTTGAAGTTAGGTTTTTGGGTTCTCTGAATATACGTACATGGTCATAGTATTTACGTTCAAAAGAATATCTCAAAAGCCAGAAGGTCGCTAAAAATTTTAACTTAGTTTTACAGACTTAAGTTTTAACTTAAAATTGAAATACTTCTCAAAATTCATTATTAGAAGAAAATTTATGAATTAGAATTAGAATTTTGACAAAGCCGTATGAGTGCAAACCAGAAGATAATGCTGATCAGACTACGAGCACGAAATTCATTTTTGAAAAGAATTTCTATCTTTTTCTATAGTCAGGATGTCTTCACTTCGAAATCGTTGCTGAAATATTGCTGTAGACTGGAGGAAGTATCTTCCATCAATAATCTTCTAGTTTGGGTGCAAGTGGTATAAGTATTTTTGAAAAAGAGTGATTGTGTAGATTGGCTCTCTCATGACCACGCTCGACTTAGTTTGTTCCCTTTATTTTATTTTTATTTATTTATTTATTTATTTATTTATTTTATCCAACAATGCACGGTATCACAGCATTGAACATTAAGGAAGAAGATTGTAGTTTATTTCTCAGTGGCTCCATTCTCAACGCAGTCTGTCTCTGTATCATTCATTCTTCGACATGAAACGCATGATAGTTTGGAATAGGGTAGAGTTTGACTTTGTTAAACCGAAATAGTTGCTCATGTCAACTATATTTGGGAGATGCTCGTAGGAATTACTTTTGGTGGAATGGCTAAGCCACTTCCTCAACGGGCTAGTTTTGTTAATCATTATTAACTACATATTATTATAATTGAAGCTAACTTGCAGTTGTAGATCTTCTATTATTGTTTGGCAAAAATAGTTTCATTGAATGTTGCTGCTGTATAATAAGTGTTATAGCTGTTGGGTTTCTGGTTACATTTAATTTGGTTTTATAATTAATTTCCTAATTATTATTTAACTATTCAAAGCTTGTGTCATTTCTGTTGTGTCATATTGTTGTTAAAATTCATATAGAGCTAAATGATTTTTTGTTATTTCTATGTTTTGATGCCTCTAAACCAAAATAATAAAATATATAAAAAAATAAATAAATAGATAAAAGAATAATCCATCCTGCCTTTCATTTCAAGTTCATTACTGTTATTATTTAACAAATAAATATTAAATTAATAATTAAATCTAATTAACAGTAAATAATTTTTAAATATGTTATCTTAAATCCCACTTTATTGACTCTCAGACCTTGGATGGATTGTTTTGTTTTATGGTTGTCATTATTTTTTTATTGGAAATTGTCTTTAAACAAATTTTTCATAATTCATATATTATCTGCTTAATCTGTTTACTTTGTTTGGTTCTTTAATTACTAATTACTTGAAGACATCAATTTCTCTAATCAACTACTTGGTGAGAACCTATTGTTGAAACTACTCTTATTGCCATTCTCTAAGTTCCAAAAGTTGGATTTCCATTAAACTTGTTAGTTTTACAAAACCTTTTGATGGATGGAATGAGTGAAGTGATAGGTTATTCTATTCTGTCAAAGATATGGTACTGTTGCTATTATTTGTGGTAAAATAATTATTAGTAGAGAATATGCTACTTGTTAATGCATAAATGAAGCACATTTTCTTCCAGTATGGTCTATTAATTTTTATATAGGAGGGAACCCAAAATTAATGTTCTACATTGTTGGGCCACCACTGCAGTGTTCCCTCTAATTTTTTGTGACCTGTGTGCGCACTTTTTTAAGTGTGTGCAGTTTTTCCCAAAATAAACAAATTTTGTGCGGCAATTTAAAAAAGTGCATATAATAATAAAAAAAGACAATACAATAATAGTATTAATATTCAGCCAAATTTTGTATCTACTTAAACGCATTGACTCGATCTTACAGCATACCACACATTACAACGGAACACAATGAAAAAACTACCCTAAAATCAAGTGAAATCATAGTTCGTGAAGACAGAATTTAGCTGATTACTGTGGCTTCCCTTTTCCATTCAAATGGAAAATAATAAACTTTAAATTCTTAAAATGTAAAAGCGTTGTCTGCTTCTAATTTTTTCAATTAAAACATTTGTCAAAACAAACAAACAAGAACAACGATTCACAATTACTTATTATTGAACAATTTTAGAATTAAGGATTACATTTTTATTAATAGCATTTATTTTATAACTTCTCTCTCCTGCCTTTTGGAGTTAACCATTCTGCATAAATTTACTTAAATTTACAAAAAAATTTGTGCGCGCGAATCTTTTTCATGTGCGCTTTGTTTAAAATTTATGTGCGCGCGCACACGCGCACAGCTTAGAGGGAACACTGCCCACCAGTCCGGATATCCTTTCTTAAACAAAATTCTGGTTTAATATCTTGCTAAGTTCTAATCAGGAAGTTCTGGAGATCGATCTCATTGTTGCAGGCTGTGCTGCGGTGTTCATTAACAAAGAACGAGAAAAGTAATAGTTAAAAGGGTACATCAAAGGAATAGCTCGAAGGGAAAAAACGTCACTCGATTCATACCTTTTCTGGCTAATTTAGTCCATGCATGACTGTAAGGATTAGCAATTAGATGCCTCCTGCGTGTGGTCGATATGGCCGTTTCTGTTGAACTGTTTTCTTTATAAGTTGCGGTCGTATAGCTTGGCCAAATTCCCCAATGAATTATTTCCATACTTGAGCACACATTACGTAGTCTCCTTATAGTTTGGAGACCACTGATGCCAAACTTTCCCATTCAGAACCGATCTAGCAATTGTGCATTGTCCTCAGAGCAAGATCATTTACTCTATAACAGCAGAAATGTGTCTAGAGGCTTCTGCGGCTAAGGATTTCTTGTTGATATGAGGGTTGGAACTACAGATCTACTTTGATATTCCACACTTGAAGGTCAACGTACTGACAAATTTTTATCACATTCACACAACATGAAGTGATTTAGGTATAAAAATGTCTTTTTTTCTTCTACTTTTTATTTTAACTAACTTCCAATAAATAGATTTCATCTTCAAAAAAGAATTCGTAAACTTATCTAAAAAAAATATATTCCGAAGTTCGCATTATATTTATAGGATTAGCTTCATTACATGCGGATGAAAACTGGAGTTTAATTATTTAAAATAAATTAATTGAGATTAAATATTTTCAACTGAATTTTCCTCTAAAACTCTGAACATAAAATTATTGTAGCTTATCTCAGAAAATTAAATAACTCACTATTTAATCCTAGGATTTAAATAGTGTTTAAAGAACTGCAGATTTTATATTCCATAATGATCGTTATTGTTTATTCCATCCTTTTTAACTAAAGATCAAAAATAGAAAACAACGAATTTTTTAGGACATTACAACGTTATGGGGGTCAGCTAGAAATTATTCAATCAAATCTAGAATGTCACGCCTATTGCGACTAGAAATTGAATTTTTATTTTTTTCATTGAAATCCTTGACATCTTTTAATCAGATCTTGTAGCTTTTTATTTATAAAACTGATTTTTTAAAAATTACCCAATATTTTTTATATCAAATATTTATAAGTATCACTCATTATGTGTAAAGCTCTTAGTAAGTTAGCGCCCAAAATTAATTTGTAAATACAAATGTCTTTTAAAACAATTTATATTTTTGAGAGTATCTCAAAGCGAATAATTTCAATGAAAACTTAAAATTTGCCATGATTATAATATTTCTTCTTGTACGTATAAGTTAGGATTGAGTCTGATTTGTTTGGAGATGACCATGCTTAGCAAAAAAACTATTCAGAATTGAAGGTTGAGATTAAAAAAGATTAAATCTTATTAACCTGGTAGTTTCCAATGTTAATTGAAGCGGGTTTTTGTTTCTGTAAAATATTTATAGTTTGTGTAAAAATATTTGTTTTTACTGTTTGCATTTCCTGTTTTGCTAGTTTTTTAACATTGTTTCGATAGGATCCCTATTTTTTTTTTCAATTTAAACATTTATTTATTTAATTTTGTTTACTATAAAATAACAAAAAAATATAAACATTTCTTACGCACGTTAACATTTAAAATGTTTTTTTGATTTTCTGGTTTTGAACACATATACGTTTCAATAAATATTAAAATCTCTCATCGTCTAAATCTAGATCGCCTAAAAAAATGTGAAATTAACCTTGGAAAAAAAAAATTGATTTTGGGATTTCCAAGTTATTTATTTATTTATTTAAATATACCTGTAGTAAACTCATGATTATTTATTTTTTCAGAAAGGTTTAAAAATGATTTATTTTCTTTATTTTTTACTTAATATTTATTTATCATAAATTTCATATTTACTTTTTTATGTTGGTTTTTGTTTTTGCGTCTTTTCTTGAAGGTGTTAAACTCAGAAATTTCTTATTTTTATTTATTTATCTGCTTGTATTAATCCAGAAAGTTAGATTGTAGATTTTTCTAAGATTTTTTTTTTTTTTTTAAATTTACTCATTTATAATCTTGCATACTGAATAGTTGATCAATTTTGTATCACGGGATTTGTGCTTGAAGTTTTTCCTGGTGGCCTGAGATATTTAGAAGCTTCAAAATAATTTTTTAGAGGTTAACAAAGATTTTTCTTTTGCTTTCAAAGAATTGAAATAGAAAACAATAGCTTCAATAATTTTTACTTAAACGAAGAAGTTTAGCCACATGCAGATTTTAAGTTTTTATATCGTGTGGGCTACTAAGTACCGCGGTTAGTTCAACACCATTTTCAGTCCTGTCTTTTTAAATTAGGAGTCTGGTGAAGTACTAAGATATAGTTTTTCTTCTGCAGAAGAGAACCAGCTACTTAGACGCACTGCTGTTAGCCCTGGCTTAACACATATAATGCCTCTTCTTTCACCTGTGTTGGCTATTAGATGACAGGCCCACAAGAACATGTGTTTCTTGTCTGTCAAGAAGTGAGAATCTAGGAAGTAAGTAGTTCCCCTGAACTTGGAAAAAGTTGCTAATAAAAATTGTTAAAGACACTTGCGTTGGTAAATATGTACGGGTTTATTTAAAATCGAGACATTTTTTTTGAGAACATCGCAGATAGCAAGCACAGTTTAATATCTCGTTTAGTGGCTTCTAGAGGATCCTGTTAATAAGATATTGGTCCAAATTGATCTTCGAGATATGCCAGCTTTGTGTTGAAACTACTCAAAAGATATCTTGTAAACTGATATCGTGCCACCGGATTACGGATTTCTCATACAAGTTTCTCACAATTCACCTTTGACTGATTTCTTTCTTAATGCATTAATCACATCGATAAAAAGCTAAAAAATTTTTTATATAAAAAATACCAGGGCAGTTCTGTGGTCTGTGGTAAGTAGGCTTTCCTCTAAAACTGTCATTTTTTCACTGAGTGGTATGGAATTACTACATTAATAAACATTAAAATGTTGCTACAGCATCAAGTTCAAAAACAAAAATTCCTTAACGAGAATTGTATATCTCTTGACGATATTTTTTTAATATTAAGGACGGATAAAATCAGCGATAAAAGTCTGCAGTTAGAAGAAAATCTGAGAAATGTTTTAAAGAGAAGATCGTGAAAATGAAAACATGATACATGTTTTAAATAACTCTTTTTTTTCACACATTTCAATTTTCACATTTTTAACTGTAAAAATATTTGAAGAAATTATAATAATAATTGAAAAATGCCATCCATGAAAATTTATTATTTCTCAGATGCCTAGTGTAATTTACACCATTAATTACATTATTTATTGTAATTGAAAACCAAAAAAATCAATTTTTATTCAAAGAATAGCATTAATTACTTTTGTTGACGTCAGATAGTGGGAATTTTATTTGTCCTTTTCGTGTATTTTCCCAAAAGAAATTATTACTATCGTCAGAGAAATATAAACGTGAATATTCCATCTCTTTTAATAAGGTGCATTAAACTCTTTCTTTTGTAAATGGAAGTTTCCTATATTACGTAAATCAAAAATCCAATAACAAAAAGTCGACCTGGTTTTCATTAGTTATCATTTAGTTTAACTGGTGTCACTGTTATATGGATTTAACTTCAATCCTGGATAATGTCCACACTCAAAAAAGTGTTAATTTAAAAATATTTTATTCTTTTAATTAAATTTTGTTTAACTAAAGTTCATTTTTAATACGCATTTTTATTTAAAGAAACTTACAACGTAAAAAAAGTGGAAAAAATCAATTTAGTCCTTGAATTATACTGTTAGATTAAACAATCTATATAATATCTTTAAAAAAATCTCTACTTTTATTCAAACTAATGATAAAAAGAGAATAATATATAATTAGTTTATTGAGTATATATTCACAAGAAAATTTAAATTTACTCTTAAGAAAACAAATATATATTTATTTATTGAATTAGTGTTTTAAGTAATCATTTTCGCATAATTTCTTCAAGATTTAATGCTTAAATGAAAATGATCGTGTCCTGTCAAGTTAAAGAATGATTTTATTCAATGTAATTAATAAGTATTAACAAAACTTAGGTAATTTTGGCGTTTTAAAGATATGAGATGCCATAAACATACATTTTTTTTTTGTGCTCTCTAAGACTCTTTTTTTGGCGGTTTTTCATTACTTTGTTTTTCTTTCTCAACCCTCCATGTACTTTATCTATCTATTCAAATTCTTGAGTCTAGAAAGTGGGGTTCTCTTAGCTATCTTCAAATCAAATCGTATATTTTCATCAAATCTTATCTGTAAAAGAAGACCAAAAAAAAATATATGCATATAATCTTTGGTCTTTAGAGATAACAGATATTTTTCTGCAGCTTTCGGCATTTTTGCTATATTTTTAGCCGTAATTATTATTTTGTATCAATATCTACCGTACTACGCAGTTGTATTTATGTTACTGGTTTTGTTCTGCTTTTATATAAGAAACATATTTATTTTATTCTTAGTTAATTACTTTAAATACTCTTATTTTTATTTTTTTATCTTTGAATAAATTCTTTATTGTTTTTCTTTTTCCTGAATTTTTTTGTTTTGTTTTAATAAAACAAGTTTCTATTATGGTTATGTATTTCTATTGGGTGGCGGACGAAAATTTATAATAAGTGAAATATTTGTTGGTTTTTGTAATTGAATAATTATATATATAAGTTTTCTTTAAAGTTACTTCAGTTATTTCAAAAAGAGTATTGATTGAGCTTAGAGCTAAGCTTCCTCCTTACAATGCACCCTTTTTACATAATAAAAACAAATTTACGAATCCTGAGGGTGTGTGAAGATAGGCTGTGTGGTCCTCCTGGAATCGGAAGGACGTCGTATTTTTTACTTACAGGTGGGTTCTAGTACGAAATTCGTGAAATAGATTTGTATATTCGCTAGTGACCTTAATGTAGGTAACAACCTCTTTTGACCAAAACACTCCAGGGACCGTATGGGTGGTTTGAACTTCCAGAACAACAATGGGGCTTTCACTGAACTCCAACAAACATATGCCTCACTGAAGAGATGAAATGCGACTCCTTAAGCATTTTCTTCTCCCTTCATTTTCATGTGTGGGTGACGGACGGTACGAAGTCTACTCCAGACTTCAAAACTCCTTTGATCTTAGAATCACTGTTAGTATCGCTCTCCTGATAAAGAGATAATTGTCTCCTCTTTATTTCATTTATTTTTTTTATATTATGACATAAATTAGATATTTATTGATAACAAATGGTATGATTCAAATATTATTTTTTTAAAATATTGTATATAGATACGAAAGTTTATCTGCAGATTACCATTATTTCTGGTTATCAGACTGTCTTGCTGAATCTCGTCTAGTGTGATATCCCTTAACTTTTTTATTACATATTCCACAGCTATTATATCAGTTTACTTTCCTCATAATTTTGTGTTGTTAGATAATACTGTATGCCATCATTATTACAGTTAATGGATGATGATATTACTTTCAATTAATGAAGGACATTAGTATATAACCTAAATTATTTTAATAAAAAGCAACCTAAATTTTATTCTAACTATCTTAACGTATTCATTTAAAGAAAATTTTACTCATTTTGGACAAATGGGTAAAGTATATTTATTGTTATTGAAAAATATTAGTTTTCCTAATAGAGTGAATCCAAAATTGTTTTTTTTTTTTTTTTTTTTGCAACGGAGTATTTGCAAAATGAATGAATTGTTTTTAAACCAAAAACCCCCATACAGCTGTGTCCTTTATCTGCGAGGTTGTTCAGTTTTTTGTTTTTAAGATCACAAAAAAAAAAATAATCCAATAAAGGTCTATTTTTTTTATTATATTGCTTTTTGACCAGGTTTTTAAATATTTTTGTTTTTAAAAATGTAATTTGTTATAACCTATCTTTCATTATTATTATTGGTTCCTTGTGTCCTGTTGCGGGCTTTTTTTCCTTTTATTGAAAAAGTTGGATGCCAATTAATTCTCTGTCTGCCTAACATTCTTAGTTAATTTTCAGTTTAAAATAACGGGATCTGTCAGTTCTGGTGTTATTGGTCGTAGTAAAAACCTTTCTCATTTAATATTTCTTTTCTTCTGATAATGATTTTTTTCTATAAAATTGTCATTATAAAGTTGTATTTAACTGGCCATGATCTATTTTATTTTATAATTTAGGGGCAAAATTCTTTTCGGCCTTCAAATATTTGAAGTCTCAATTTATTTTACATAACAGAAACACTCAGCGTTTCAAATTTACTTAGCCTAGAAATCCTTCATTTTCAAAAGCCGCTGATCTTCTGTACAAACGCTGAACCTAGTAATTATTCCAGTTTCCTTCTCTCCGGTGCTGTCAGAATAACAGCAGATTAAAATTATTTCACTTAAAAGATAAATTCCACTCAAAAATCGTAATAAATCTTGCTCCACCTCTCAAAAAAAAAAAAAAAAAAACATTTCTACTCGTCAAAGCAACACATTTCTATTAGTAGGTCAATTATTTAGTGGAATCTTTAAGGCAAGTTTTTGAGTTATAGTGGACATACCAAAGAACACATACTATTTCAATCTCAATTTCGGATATTTACTGAGAAAATTCAAAATAGGAAAAACTGAAATTATTATCTTTCACAAAATTTATTGTTTTTTTATGTGACCAATATCTGTAACATCTCATTGATTAATGATAATAATCTCAGTATTTTTAATTTCACTTGGTCTTCATTTAGATGTTTTCTAAATATAATAAACAAATAAATTAGATTTTTGTTTTTTGTTTTGATATTTCATACGGACTTGACACTGACACCTAAAAAAAACTTGATCTATTGAGTCATGTAATGTTCCAGTTTTTAAGCAAGTTGGTGTTACTTAACTTGACTTTGACGCAATTTTGTGCCAGTCAACAATCCAGTCTTGAGAACTATTTAAAATCTTTTTCTTAACAAAAATCTTATTAGTGGCCCATCTTAAATACTCATACAATTAAACATGTTCTATGTTTAATTTAATGTATTTAGCGCTTGTTCTATTTTCTTCCAACAGTTCTAGTTTTATTAAGGAAATAGGCTTAAATAAAACCAAATTTAATATTATTTGATATTTTAATGTTTTAAATTTATTTATTAAAATTTTGTTTTAATACACCTTCATAAGATTTTTTAATTACTTACAATTACTGCGTAATTATTATGCAAATTTAATTTTATCTCATTCTTCAACAATAATTGTCTAATATGAATAATTTATTTTCAATATAGAAGGTAATACAAACTTTAAAAAAATAATGATTTTTAATTAATAACAGTAACTCACATGGGAAATTGATTTATTGATAGTATAATTTATTCTATTATTGTTTCTACCCTTAAATTTGGTATATACAAATATGAAAATTTCCAATAAATAGTATATAACTATATATCAGTTTCCTAATATCTTTGTAATTTATAAGTTATATTTGGATTCATGTATTTTATTGTTTGATAAGTTTGCGGCCTGACTTGTGAGCTTTCCATTGTAAGAGTTGTGACTTGGCCATAAAGCCACCCAAACTGCGATTTAGATAGTTTTTTATTTTGCATTGACATTTGATTGCAAACTATTCCGTAAGAAAGTGAGAAAAAGTTTAGGATTCCCTGTGAGAAACAAGAATGTTTGGTTTTTACAGACATATTTTAAAAGTTCATTAAGGTTTTCTTTTAAAACTTTATGTACTTGATTCAAATATTTGTATATGTAAATATGAGGATCAATGTGTAGCCAAAATTCGAGTCAGAGGAACATAAGTCCCTCGGACTGCGATTAACGTTAAGGTTTCTTCTAGTGAAGAAGCTTGCAAAGAGTTCGCTTTGTATTAGACACAACTTATGTATATCAGATCTACAACTTTGATTTGAAATTTCCTCAGAGAACATAATTATTAAATGTTCCTGGGGGAAGCAGTGATGTCAGAATTCTCCATGTATAATTTTATTGCTGTTTTTTCTTATCATTGAAGGTTGTGTGTGTTCATACAGATATTTCTATTTTTCTCAAAAATCGTATTTTTGATTTTGAATCTTAGCGACTAAGACTTCTTGTAATTCTTTGTTGAAAACTTTCGCCTTTTTGGAAGTATGTCAAGGTTATATCTCTTAAGAGGCGCCCACTTATCTTTACTCTCAAACAAAAAATATGCGGATGACTCACAGACTAATAATAATAAAAATAAATCAAAAAAGCTTGGACGTAATATACCTTCCCACTAATCAGAAATACGTCACATCACTTGAGGTAGAATTTCTGAAGAACTCACCTAGCTTTGTGGAGGTAACCGGAGGAGAATCAATTAGTTTTATTAGTCATTCTTTTTGCCTGAACATTCAGTAAAATTAAATTCTGAAAGGCAATTAATTAAATGGTAGGGGGTAATTGAATAATTGTAGTAAGAGAAAGTAGACTTGTCTTTTAAATTCTCACAATTTCAGTATAAGTATTATTGATTGCTGTATTATTTTTTATATGTTCCCAGTTAAGAAACAATAATATTTATTTTTGATGCCCTGAAAAATACTCTTATTTTAAAATTACTCAGTTTATTAGTATATTTTGAGTAGCCTATAAATTCTCTAAAAGTCTGTTATTAGCTTATTTGATACATATGTATTTGTTCATTTTTTCAATGCTATTCAAGTATAATCGGAGGTAACGTTTCCTGTCCTTAATCAAATGTAGGTCATCTCACCAGTTCGAGGCAGGTTTGTTAGGAAATGGTTCAGTGATTCTTCCTCATTCATCACCTGTCTTATTTCCGCATGTTAATTGCATTTTTGTAAATTCGTTATAATTGTTAGTTGTAAAGCTTTTTTTAATAATGAATAGAATTTCACTTTTTAACTATTGCTACGAGAATTACAGTTAAGAAATTTTGTTTAGAAATTAATTCTGAATTCTGTCGTTTATTTTTGAAGTTTAAGTTAGGAAATTTATATTTATCCATTTAAGGAAATTTTACATAAATTTAATTAATGTGTATGAAAATCTTGCAATGAATTTAAAAGAACAATAAGAACAATCTATCTGCTTCGCAGAGATGTTCTATTTTTGACCAAGCCATAAAAGAAGTTATTCAATCCTAGTCCCCCTCCAGCGATAAGGATTGCTTGCAAAGTACCTAGTTAAAATATAAATATATGTATAAATGGTTTATATAAATATATATAACTATTTTTTTAAATAGTTAACTAAACCTGTAAAAACAAAAAGTGTAATAAGCACTTATAATGTAATAAGTGTAAATGTAATGTAATAACTGCTTCACAGCCCTGTATTTTACCTAGTCCCTGGGTGGAAAGCTGGCATTAATAAATAGAGGGTCTGAAATTGGCCATAATTTCTCTTCCATTTTGGATGAATCCAACATTTACAGAAAAAAAAGATGAATATTACTCTACAATGAAATTTAGAGTACGTAGTACGTTAAAAAATGCCATCTAAAGTAAGTAATTATTTATTCTATGGACATTAATTTTTTTTCTTGTTCTTATAAGAGAACGATTAAATTTTCGAAACAGAATTTTTCATGAAAATCAGTGCGTCTCAGAAAAGTTTGATGTATGAAGCAAGTAGGTTCCGTTCCTCAGGTGATCAGTGTCTGAGGTTATTATTGTCCTCAGTGTTCTTTCCCTCTCTATAACTGGACTGGAAAATGTAGATTAACAGGATCTTAGGAAGAGAATAATCTCAGGGTAGCTAGCTGAACCCAAGCCAGGTATTTTGGCGCTCTGAGCCGAGTGCACTTCCACCCTTCCAATATTACTATTTGTTTTTTGAAAGCAAACTATTAACTATTAGCTCCCTTAATATAATCATTACAATTTCATTCGATAATTTTCTACATACTTGACATACATCAATTCTTGATTTTAATATTAGAAATAAATCTAGTTTTTCTTACGTTTTGTTTCTCCTGATTAAGTCTGACTTAAACAAACTTCTTTCAAACTGTAGTAGAGCTTGAATTTAGAGTATAATTAGTATAAATCATAGACGAGTATAATTTTAAAGAGAGGGTGTATCCTGTTCCTTAGGCGATGTGCCAACCTCTGTTGAGTCTAGTAAATTAAGACTTGTCCCTTATCTTTCCCACTAGCCATTTTTGTAATCTCTTCTAGTCTCAATTTTCCAAAGTTCTCATATAACAAACTAGCGATTGTAAGACAGTTACTCAAAATGTGAGAAGTCGTTTCCTAATCCTGACATAATTTACACTGAGAACTCTCACCCTATAGTGATGTTTTCTGAACTTACCGGGCTTCCTCAGTCAGTCATCTGGTACATACTTTGTTTAACAGTCTTCTCAATTATGATTTTCCATTGTGCTTTGCCTTTAGGTTATTACTATGATCGGTCCCTGGATTATTTTTTTCTTTTCTATCTTTGTTCTCTTTAACCACAGACATTGGTGAGCTTACATTCCTGAGGGCCCTGATGTCCAGCTTCCTTCTTGAAAGTTTATTTACTTTTGCTGCAGCTTGTATACTAAGAATAATAAATGTACTGTAAAAATTCCGAGCAGAGAGTGTCAGGTTTATTTCTTTTAGAGGAATCAAGCTGTTTAGAGGAAAGCTCTCCATATTTATTCCACAAAAGTCCTTAATTAAATTAAAGTAAACCTTCCTTGAGGCAAAGGTCATCGAATATTTGGCGATTGATTCTCTGATTTCACTATACAATAAATTAAAATAGAACCTGTCATATATTCCATATAAGAATGTTTTTCTTCTTACAGATTTTGATTGGGAATGTTAATTTTGAAGGAAAAAAATAATTATCCAGTAATTTCGTCATAACAGGTGTATATTACCTGAACGTTATTGAATGAATGAAAGTGAGTGGGGTACCTTCAGCCTTGTTTTCTTACAACAGTCTTCACGCAGACATCGTTCTGATCAAATCACTGCAAAATATGTTCGCTTAACCACTTTTTAACAAGATTTGTTTTAGTTTCGCATTTTTTTCCGTTTGTTTTAAATAAACTTTTTTTTTAGTGTTTTACTATCATACATGTGATTCAGTTCCTATATTTTATTGTGTTGTTTGTGAGAGGTTATATGTATGTTAACTTTCAGTGTGGCCATTTTAATTATCTTAGTGGTTGCAAATGATAAAATTGAAATTAATGGTAAAATTTTGAAATAATTATCATGTTTGTAGCCGACTTTCGGCTTCTGTCCTGCATTTATTAACTTTTTCTTTTAAAAAAGTTTCTTTTTTCAATAGTTTTAGTATTGCTCTTTGCTATTATTTAATTTTTCATTTTTTCGTCCACTTTCTAGTTTTTCTCAAATTAATTTTGACAGTCAATAAAATTGGCTTTTAGGACGTCCTTTTCGTAAATGCGTAAGTTTTTTTTTAAATTTCATATTGTTGTTATTGTTTATTTCTTAAATACAAACAAGAAGTATTGATAATATAACTTTCGTTTTTTGAAGAGAGGGGGACCCTGTAAGAAGTTGGTTCTCTTTTACGAGTAGTTGTCCCATATTATGCTCTAACGGTTGTTCTTTAGAGTTCACCCAGCATAATAAAACTCTCTCTTTTATCACCTCGATTATACTTAATTATAAGCTTTGCTGATAAATTGAAACAAACTGTCGACAAATGCATATCATGGACATTTTTGTGGGTCGATGATCTCAAATTATGATTTTTTTTCGTTCCAACTGTAAGTAATCAACATAATTTGATTTGTGAAGTGCATTTGATTTTCCGTTTCATATCCATTGCAAAAATACATGTAGATGATGATTTTATATATGTAATTTTACATATCAATACTGATTTGCACCTTTTAATAATTGTAGGTATTAAAAGAATGATAATGATTTTCCTGGATTGTTGAATTTATAAGAAGATCTGTCAGGGACATAATAAATAATAAAAAATCAGAAATAACAAACCTTTATAAAAACAAAAGAATAACGTAGATTGTTATTTAAGATTGCGTTCTTAGCGAATTGGTTTCGAACTTTGTTGGATCGTAGAAAAATGATCCAGCGACGAAATTCTAAAAGATTTATATTAAGTGAATTAGATTTAAATGATGGTCCTACAAATACAACTGGTATTGAAGTGATATTAGAACCAGATGAACCATCAGATACAGTGGATTTTGAACTATCCTGCAGTCCACCATTAAGCTGTGAAGATTCATTTTCAACATACCATTTATCGGCGGATAGGCCACCAACTGATAACGAAATACAAACATGGCGCAGTCCGAAATCTCTCAAAGGCAGGATCACGTAAGTTTTTTTTAAAAAAAAAACTGAAACAAAAAACTTTTTAAGTACCCATTTATATAAAAAAATTCTTTTTTTTTTTTGGTACTCCTACTTCCTCCTGCATATTCAGAGATTCGCGTAACTTTCCGCGAATGATCTTTTATTTTTTGTAGCAAATCAAAGAATTATTGTGATCATCTGTGATCTTTAAATAACAGTTTTTATTTTATTAAAATTAAAACAATACAAAGTAATGTTTTAAACTCTTTGAACTAATGTCCGTAACACTGGCATCAAATTATGACTTATGCCTTTGACCATTGGGTGCGCAATTACTTAGTAATTATAGTATTATTATTCATATATAATTACAATGATTGAAGTTTAAAATTATAGAAATTCTTAAATTTTTGTTGAGATGTAATTTCTGATAAAAGTAAAGACAAAGTTGTTCCTCTTTATGCATGAGGAAGTTCTTTTTTATTGTTCTTAACATATTTGGAAGATTATCATTCATTTTGTTACAAACAATTTGTAACCATTTTGTGTTTGATTAGTTCACTATTTTTTATTTGTTTATCTTTGTTTTTTGCTCTTCTTTTTCGTATTGTCTTCTTTTATTTTATTTTTGTTAACTCATTGGCATTTAGGTAGTTAACAAAGAATTCATTTAGCTTATTACACATCAGCTGATTTGTTGCTAATGAGATTGGGGTTAATTACTTAAAAATTATTTATTGTATTATAATGATGGTAACGGTACTAATTAGTTTTACTTTAACACCATTAATTAATAGCCCCGTAGACCGGAATCTAATGATTCATTTTGTGTTGGAGTAATGTCAAAAATAAGTTTCCAAATTAGTTATTTAATGCCTTCACATTTTTGAAGTTCTGCTGCCCTTTGCTTTCACCCATTAAAATGGGTTAAAGTTAAAACTCGAGGTGCCTTCTAAGTGTCCAAATAGATAATAGCTCAGTAATCACAACTTACAGAAAGTGTAAATATACCTCAGTTAGCTAGAGAAATATGAATTCTTTGAAAAATTTCGCTATTTCTGCTTCTCCCATATCGGCGACCTGGAAGATCATCTTGATCCCTTTCACTCTTAGTTTTGCTCAACGTTGGCTTTAGATGTTATTGTTATTACTGTAAAGGCATACTTGTTTAAGGAAATTAATTCTTTGCACTTCTCGCAAACGTGACTGTTTTGTTAGAGTTTATTGATGGATTTGTTAAACCCTAAACATTTTTCAGCGGTTCTTAGGTGTATTGCGAATGACTGTTATAGCTCTTGCAATAAGTGTTGTACTGTTAGACTGGAATTTATATTGTTTATCAAGACTGCGCTGAAAGCACTATTTTTGAGTGTCCATTTCTAATTTTACTCTAATATTCTAGGAGACTAGAGGACGTAATTTCAACCAAATATCTACAACTAGATTGAGTGTCAGATAATATTTTAGGGAGATAGATAGGTTAACTAAATTAAACATTTTTTTCTCTATACTCTTTATTAGTCCCAAAACCATAAAAGTAAACTATAAAAGTGTTCTACATATGGACGGCTTCACAGGATCCATTCTTGTAGATCCTTAATGAGTTTTCGTACTGCTAAAAAGTTCGTTGTAAGACGGGACGAGGCTATATGATTGTCACCAAAATCTTTGTGATTACTAGTTGGATCCTTTCGAGAATTTAGTGAATTTTTAGGCAGTTTCGTCTTAAAGTGTATGTGCGATAGTTCGGACAATTGTGAATATTAGGTGGCTCGAGTCCGAGATTTGATTTATAACGTTAACTATCATCACGATCGAAATTTCACATTGGAGTAATTTTATGGAAGTAAAATTCAATAATACCTACATGATAAACAAAAAACAGCGAAATAATTCAATAAAGTGATTAAAAGAACCCAGAGGAGCTTTAGGTAGCGTAGAAGAGCTTGACCCCTGAAGAGACTTCATCTTGTACGGATTCGCTTCACATATCTTCCTTATTTATTTTTCAGTTGTTAAAAGCAAGTTTTGGGCGTATATTTTTAGAGGCCATAAAAACCAAAATCTGCATGATCAACTTTTATTATTTTTAGTTATCTGTTCTACCTCCCTATCTTTTTTTTTTGGAGTGTGTGTGTAAAGTAGCTGAAGCAGTAGAATAAAATAAACTTATGTCATAATTTTTAATTCAATTTAATGACACTTTTTTAATAAAAAAAACTGTTAAAAATAAAATTGCTGTAGTTGATTTAACGTAAAAGAAAAAAATGATTTTCCTCTTAGCAAAATAAATAAATAGGAACTTTTAAAATTAAATAAAAAGAAACTTTTTGAATAACTATATGATATTTACAAAATTTAATATTTACTTTGAGAGAATTTTTATTTTTAAAACTGATGAGTCATTTTGTTTTCCTGTAACTTTTTATTTTCCTGTTTGTACAGGTTTTATTATCATTTTCTCTATTTCATTTCTTCTGCGCTTGTTAAAAATTGATTTATGTACAGTGAATTGATAGAATGCTTGGTATTTTGATTTTTTTTTTTAAATTTATGTTGTTAATTCTTAAAAAATGTGGTTTATGAGGGAAGAAATTGTTCTCTTAGTTTTATGAAGTAGCTTCATTAAATTGACTCTACATGCATCTTTTTTACTCTACACTAAGAACTGAAAATCTACATAATATTCTTACTTTTCCCTTTCTTCGTTAATTTTTAATAGTTGTAATTAAATATCTGTATTGTGTAACCATGTAAAACAGCTATTTACAACTGTATAAAACTGGTCTATTTTAATGCTTACTGTTCTGTCACAGTACTAGTTCTCAAAACTGTATCTTTAACTGGGAATATATTTTTTGCGAGGTTTTGTAAGTAAAAAAAAAAAAAAAAAAAAAAATCTGTTAGACTTGCTTTTTCAAAATTTTTTATTGTACCCTATTTTTTATTAGGCCAACCCCCTCTGCATCTCTTTTTGACTATAAAAGAGGTAAATGTAATAAAAAAATATTGTACCCTAAGCAAATTAACCTTCGATTATAAAAATAGCACTTGTTTGAAATATTTCCTAACATTTTCTCAAATATTTCAGTGAGATCAGAAGTAAATGTTTAAAGTGCAATTTGCAACCTTTGACTTACTTATTTTAAGACAATCTACTTTACGAGACAATCTAAGAGTAAAAAAATGTATTTGTGTGAACGAAATTGGTGAAAACTAAAACTTTGTTGAAATTACGTTAGATATTAGAAATAGGTTTGAAACACCTAATGATTGATAAAATCTGATAACTAGAAATGCCTTTTTGAGGAGAGGTCTTTTATTATATTTCATGGTGAATTTCCCAGAAGAAAGTTTGGACAACTTATCCGAAGGAATAACTCCGGTAGCAGTACCATGTAGAAAGAATGTTGACGGATAGGACTCCCGAAATTAGTATTGTGCGCTGAGATGGGGCGTTTCAGAAATGGAGGTATTATGTGGATCAGACTATGGCGAGGCATCGAGTTGAATGGCGAAAATTTGTTAGTTGGGGCCGTTCTAACTATAGTGGTAGTATTTTGCAATTTTAGCAAAAAAAAAAAACTCGTGAGTTATACTTTGTTGTTAATTATGTAACTTTTTTTCACATTATAGGTGAGGGAACCGTAACTTACTTTTTGCTAAATTTAACTCATTTATGTTTGCAATTGCCATTTCAATCCACAATTGTTTATTAGAGTATATTATTATTATTCAATCAATTAATTATTATATGTCTTTATCGATCTCTTATAATTACTTGTTTTTGTTTTTTCTAAGCAACACAGTATTTGTGCTATTATCAAGATTGTCCTCGAAACTCCTGCAGGGCGAAAAGCGTTGAAGTAGAAATCCGGACAAGATCGTAAATCAAGGGACCATTACCTTACAGAACAGTCTTCGTGCCTTACTATGCTAAGCTTTTCTTTTTTTACACGCTTTTTGTGAACAATTGGCTCAGTTGAGTCCGTTCGCAGTACAAAGCAGTAATTACTAGAATCACTTTTAATTCCTACATATCTCGCAACTCCACTGCTTAAACTTGCTACTTGGACTTCTTATCTGCTAAGTGATGCAATGGGACAGCATTTACGATATAACCAACCGCCGAACCATCTTCTCCAGTCACATTATATCTGGCTTATTGACTTGGACTCTCTGTTTCGTGGTGGTACTACGTGGTGGCATTTACGCGGACTCAGCTCGTGTCTAGCGGAATAACGTTTCCATTCAAAGAAGCTTTTGCCGTCATCATTTGGTAAAAGCATCATCCAGTAGAAATCCCCAAATGTGTTGTTGCCCCAAATTATTTGATTGATGGCCGAGACGTTTCTCCTGCCATTGAGCAGAATGCTGAAAATGTTAGCAACTATGTGTTCAACATTCTTCGATCATAATTTCAGGTAATTTTTATCTGAATGTCTAGAAGCTTCTCCAGATCTTGTATTTTTACTTGACCTAAAAGATTTATATCAAATTGCCACATTTAAAAACTCAATCAAGAAAGACATGGCAATCATGTCACCATTGCAGTCACCTGAGTTTCCATATTAGTATAACCTGTACACGATGCTATAACCCGAAACCAGGTACCTTAATATCACACCAAAAACAGAATCGACCAAAACGTATGGTTAAATAGAGAAATAGTATTTTTGAGTCGTACACTCAAAGCACCAGAGTTACTAAAAATGCTAACATTCAATAACTAATTCGTGTAAAACGTTTCCACTATGAATTTTGTGGTTTGGTTTTCTTTCCTTTGTTGTATACATTTTCTTTTTTATTCTACTTTACTTGTGTATACGGCTTGTTGAATTCAATCAAGGTCATGTAGTTCATGTGTAGTGCCCTTGTATGAGCAGGAAAATAATGTCTTTTATTATCAATGCTTCTTATTCCCTAACGTTAAATGTTGGGTGTTCAACCACATGAAATAACCTGAACTAGTCACAGAATAGAAAATAATTATATATTGATGAAAATGTAACCATTAATTTTTTTGTTTAAAGTAATTTTTTGAAAAATTGCCAATTTTAATAAAAACATAAAATGAAATTAACTAAATTCTAATAGTAATTATTGAATTAGAAACTTAAGTCGTACTTCATTCAGAATAGTTACAAGGCTGGCTCACATTGTAGTTCTGAGACTGTTTTGGACATTCTCATACCCGAGGAAACAAAGCAACTGATAGCGGTGCTTGAGCAATAGTTACTATGAGGAATATAAAAAGAGTAAATGAGGTGCCCCATAAAATTTATCTACCTCGTTTTCGCGGTCAACTATCTCGTTATTCTAGAAGTTACTAGTTGTTCCAAAAATTATTTACTAGCCTCTTTTTCACTGACATTTGCTTCATAAGGATATACTGCGTAACTTTACAAACAATACTTCAGGAAAACACAATATACATTAAATTAGATTAGATTCTATGGAGGGGGCTCAATAAGTAGGCCTGTTCTCGTCTCATGTTACTACAATTGATATAAACTCTTCGAATTATGAACTCAATAGCTCCAATGGTGGACTATCTTACATGAAAAATTGTGGCTAGTTTATCGAGACTTACCAAGATATCTTATTTACATTCTGTTCTAATGAGTTATGGAAATCTGTATGCTCTAGGCCGATGAATGAATGATTAAAGGCTCTATTGCTTTAGCATTGGGTGCGAAAGGTGCTGAAGAAGAAAACAGATTGACAAAAATAGCATCTGTTAAGTTACATCTCACTATCATATAATAAATTATCCTTAACGCTTAAATAATATTCTTTTTTTTAAATATATGCGTTAGATTAAACAAACTCGGTTAAGGGATTTCCCCCAAACGAAAATGGATTTTCCCGTTAAATGTTTCTTCTATATAAGAAACAAAGAGTATCTTATTTCTTAACTTTATTTTTTTTATCCACAGAACAATAAATTCTCCAGCTTCATCCATTTAGATCGGAGAATGTACAGAGAATATTAAAATCAATTGTTTCAAACAGCGTAACATAGCAGAGCTAATGCATTTAATTTGGAGGGATGACAAAATTGGCTTTAAAGGACGTTTTTGTTGTAAGTGGACAAAAATTATAATCATGCAAGTTCATTAAGGTGAACCTATAGAAGTAGCAAGTGGCAAGGAAGAGCCTGATAAAGTGCACCATTAAAGAAATTAGTTCTTTTTTAATGTAATTCAATCTTTCTTCTACTGGCGAATGGATCACTTATACAAGTTATATAAAAGCTTTTGTTAGATATCGAAATATCAAATTTAGTTTATTACTATGTCGGAGTATTAATGTTTATATGGTATTACTATGTCGGTGGGTCCGAGCGGTCCTTGTGCCATTGCCTTCATGTATTTCATTTATGTTCTTCACATTCTGGTATTAGCAGACTATTACGATGTACCATGGTATATGATATAAAGCTTATTTCGTTCACTATGTCGGAGTATTATGTGATACGCCTTTCAAGATAATACCTTCGCGTCAGATAAGCATGTTTCGATCTAAATCTGGCAAATTAAGGCACTTTTTTTTTATCTTCTGTTACTTCTAATTGTAAACTGATTTCTTTGTTCAAGTTAGATTGTAGAAGTTATAAAATTTAATATTTGGCCAAACGTAAGACGAAGACTGCTGTGAACCCAAGGGGGGGCTTAAGTTCGGGTCTGGTACTTTGTCCTAGCCTAGTTTGAGTTGCTGTTATATGATCCAAGTTGGGCTTTGAATAACATGGGCTTTCGTTCGTCCCCATAGACTAATGATAATAGTGAGTTATTTGGTTTTATTTCAGTTTCATTATACTTTTTTTTTAATATATGACCTTCCTAGTTTAATGTTTCTACATTTGTATACATTTAAGATAATGAAACTACGCTATTGTAAAAACAGGAATATGTTCCCATCATCAACTATAATTTAGGAAAGAATGAGAATTTAGTTTACAAGTTAATTTGTATGTTACCGCGTGTGTCTACGTAAAACGATATCTTACGTATTCCTATATTGTATTCTATGTCAAAATAGTTTTTTAAAAATTTAACCTTATTCTCTGCATAGTTCGGTAGTTTACTTGTATGTATAAGTATCCTTACTTGTATACTTGTATCAAAGTACGAATACCACAATGTATAAAACCTTTTAATGCAGATTTCGCGATATACTAACAAAGTTTTAATTTACGCTGATGACAGTATTGCTGGCAGACAATTCGATCACTTTATAGAGAGAGGGCGTGATAGGCATAAACTCTTTTACTACTTGTATTCATGGAGAGTGTTAATGTCTAAGGTTACATGATCTTATTCCATTGGAAAAATGATATTTTAGAGGTAGGCTTACTTGAAATAGTTTATAATTTTTTAAATATTTTCGCCTTTTTGGCTCTACTTTCTAGACTCTTCAGATAACAAAATTACATTTTAAGAGACAATGTTTCAGCTGCTTTTAATTCCTTTTTTTTTAAGCGTTCCATAGATCCCTTCAAATTTCATCTTTTCAATATTGTTGGCTAACTGAAATTTATCTTGGTCAGTTGTGTGTAGTTTTCCCTCTTGTAGACGGTTTTGATCAAATATTCTTAATCCAGAAATTATTTTTACTTCCATTTGCTGCTCCTATTACTGGGTTTATTTGAGACTAGTTAAGTTTGAAGACGCTCTCATCCCTCTGGGCTTATTTTAAGATATTTTTCATGTATTAAATACTTAAAACTTATCACGTTGATTTAGGAAGAATAGAAATTATTTTTTTCAATGTTATCCAGTAAGGAGGACTCTCGTTGAGCCTTGCTCTACCCAAACCACATCATTACTTTCAAAAATAAATATTTTACTTGCTGTGAGACTTCACTTAGCGTTATTGCTTGTTAGTTTAATTAGGAAAAAGTGAATTTCAATTATATTTGAAAGGCTTATCAAGGTAGGGTACAGTCCGCCTTATCCATTGGTTGACTATTATACAATGTTGGAAGGTGTAGGGGACACATAATGCGATAATACCTCCATCGTCTTTGTTTTTTTTTAATGGAACTAGGGCAGTAATTAAATACGAGTTTATCAAAACATCTGGAATCGAATATATAAGTATATACATAAATTATTATTATTTTTTAATCTCTTCTATTTTAATCTGATAATTAATATTGAATAATGGTGAGAGTACCATCAAAGTCAGAACTTTATTTTATATATATATTAAGTAAGAGTTGACCTGAGATCTGCTTAGCTTTTTTTGAATTGCATAACTTTCGTCTCTCCATTATTATAGTATTTATGTGTGGAAAAAAAATGATCATTGATTCAGAAATGTTTATAACTCCGGATTATTAGAAAGGGGAGGAGTAAGAGAGAAGTGCAAAAGTGTTCAATAAAATTGACAATTTCTTATTGGTTTATTACCAAATTTCTTTTATTATTGCACTAGAGGCTAGGATAATAAATGTTCATTCGGCCAACAGAAAGTAATCATTATACTAAAAATTTTATTGATTTGTTATAAGCTTTAAAGAGATTTCACCTACATTTATTTTTATTTATTTATTATTGATGTATGCATACATTTTTACTTTCTTCTTCCTGAATTTCATATTTCTTCGCTTTTCTTTCTGTAGGAGTAATTTAAGATACGCTATAGGCTAAATGATTTTTTACTCATGCCTTTAACCACTTAAATTATTCGTATAGTAAGCATTCTAGCTTTACGCTATAAATTATTAACTTTACTATAAGCACAGCTCTTCAAACCTCAAAGAAGCTCCTATAGAAGGGCTGAAAGGTAGAAAAGTGATAACCTTGAAAGGTATTGCCAATAAAAGTTTTTTGCAAAAAGTATCTCTCTGGTGATCGCCGAACTTCCTTCCCAAAATTAATAAACTTTTTTGAACTGTACGCAGATCGCTTAGCAAAGTTTATTTGCTGTTAAAAAGATTTACATTTTAAGTCCCTAATTGAAAATATCAGATTGTTTCTGTGCTCTACACAGGGGTTTTCCCAACTTTTTTACTTGTTTGCTAAGTACAGGATTATAATATAACCATCGCACAAATGACTGTAATCTACGCTGTTGGAAATCCACGACCAATATTTTTACGCTTTAATTAATAAATGTTCTTGTTTCTTTGAATTATTAATATTATAGGCATAATAATTTTTCTGTCTTTACTATTTCTGGCTCTACGATTTTGAATTCTTATATTTTTCAATATATCCTTATCCAAGAACGAAGCGTGGTTATATTAACTTTTTTAACTATCAATCTGGAATCACTGATCTGGGGGACCGCTAGAAATCAATGATTTACACGGACTAATTCATTTAATCATCTCTTATAATTAGTGGCTTAAACTTAATAGCATTTGGTTCAGCTTTGTCCTCTTAAAAAGTGAAATAAATTGTAGGTGCAGACGGAAATAGATCGATTTAAGGAGTATTTGTTGATATATTTGGTGAAATCTAGTCTGAAAGCTCTCTCACAACTTTCACTGTAATTATTATAAATCTTTAAACTAAACAAAAAAGTTTAGACCAAATAAATTCTTGGGTAGGATTGTAGTAAGGTTTCAGACTAAGTAATGAGTTTCAGGTATTAATGACTGAGTCACACATACCAAGCAAATTTCTATTCCCTTGAACTTGTACGGCTTTCAAATAATCCGAAACCTAAGATTCACCAGAACTCCATAAAAATGATAAATATGTATGTTGGAAATTATCACTCAACAACAGGCCATCTACTGTACAAAAATTTGAATTCGCATTCAAGCGACCCAACCTGAAAGCAAGTATATCCAGTGAACCACAATTTACAGAGTTAGATATGTTTGCAAGACTTCCTATAACAAGTAAAATAGGTTCTACAAGGATTCAGGGACTTTCAGACACCTTTCCTTTAAGCTCATTTTTTAAATTTTTTCCCAAAATTCTCATATAAGATTTCATAAAAACTAATTCTAATATCTAGAATAACAAAATAGTTGCAAAAATTCTTAATTTATAAAAAATATGTTAAGTATAATTTAAAAATTGTTGAAAAGAAAGTAGAAAGTAAGTCACTTGACAAATTTCGTTACTTTGTTCAGTTTAGATTGTCGTATTAGAATTTTCGGAAAAACTTTATTTTCCCAGCTAATGATTTAGAATGAAGATTCAGTAGTTTGGTCAATTAAAAAAAGTTATAATTAAGAATTTCTTACCTTAATGTTGTAATAACTAAATACATATAAAGTATTTATCAACTTATTTAGTTCAATTTTTTTGTTTTCGGGAAAAAGACGATTATCAACTTTGAAGTATGATAATTATTTCATGTATAGTCATTAATGTAATTAACAACTTTTAAAAACTATTCACCCATCTTAAATTTGGACGATTATTAGAAAGAAAAATTATCGTTAATGTACTCGTAATTTATGTTTGTTACTTTTACATGATATAAATTTCTTTCTCTCTCCCTCTTTTTTTTATCTTGTAAATAAGTACTACTGTTTTTCAGTCTTGTAACGTTTATGTAGTTACCTTCCGATAAGTATAAGAACTGAAATGAATGTTCTTGAACGTAGTTGAACAATCTTCTCCGTCTGGTATTTTAAAATAGAACTAGTTTGTTGAATATTTTCAGTTGAATATTTTCAATTTTCAAATTACACTTTTTGTAGGTATCCTGTCAGCTGATATGTATTGAGTTAAATATATTATTTTCGTAGAATTGGAACCAAACATAACAAACTTCTGGTAGTTTTAAAAATAAATAAATACAGAGAGTTCCATCTGAACTATGGGTTTAGGTCATTATTATAATTAGCGTTGTTTATACATCTATTTTCTCTGATAACAGTAAATAAAAAAAAAATTTTAGTTGTCTAGAAAACTCTGTAGTTGATGTGTTTAGAACCGGTTTGTATAGCCAGCCTAGGTATGTGTGCCATAATACTTATGATGATGTTAAACCTTATCGGTCAGTAGAGTTGTTTACTTTCCTTTTGTACCTAATACAATGCTCGCGACTTCATAGTGCAATAGTAGGCAAGATACGTGTGAGTGGGCCTTGAACTGGTTAGGGGAAATCTTGTGACTGATAAATCAATACGTATACCGTGACTCTTCTTTAGTTATATCAGTCACACCACGTGCTTGCTCGTGTAGTTTAAGTGACTTCTCACTTATAACACTATTCAGCAACTCAAGTGAAAATGCACTTCCACTTCATTTATCACAAATAGAGAACGCTCATTCATTTTTTTTTTTTTTCATTTCTGACAAAGTGCTGATGTGTAGTGCCAATATTATTTGTTCACTCTTTTTGTTTTAATCTGTTCATACAAAATGTCAGGCTTTGTTAAATTGTCTAGGCCGAGTATGTCTCAAGGGACTGTTATACACAATCAAAGGCAGTTGGATAAAGATTTCACAGTAGCAACACCAGAAGAATTTGTCAAGAGATTTAAAGGAAAAAAAGTAATAAATAAGGTAATTTGCAATGTTTATATATAGATTCATTTATTTATTGAAAAGCTATTTGTTTACCTCACATTTAAGTACTTAATTAGGAAATGCGAAAACTCATGTTATGTTTTTATGTAACCTGAAACTCCATAACCTCACACGTTTTTATTCTCGTGTCAGTTAGCTATCAACTCGGCTAAGAGCACTTGTAAGGTGAAACGATAAGTGAACTCAAAAAGGTGCGATAACTTACAGCAAAAACACTAATTTTCACAATAGATAACGATAATTTGTTTATTCTTCGATGAGTTTTCCATAGAGGTTTTCTTGCTTTAAAGGCTGGAAACCTGTTGGATTGAAAACCAATTATTGAAAGCTTTACTGTTAATTAAGACGAAAATGTTAGGATGAAGAAGTGGATTATTTGTGTAGCTTATTTGAATTTCTTTGAGTATTAGTGATTCAGTGGCTAGCAACCTTATTTGGTAGCAATCTTAATAGAAGTTTAAATTAATTAAATTAGTTTAATTAAGATCAAAGTAAGGAACCCTTTTAAGTACAAAAAGATGCTAGTAGAATGCTTTAAAATTACTTGAAAATGTTCTTCGTATGACACTTAATTGCTTTGACACCTTCTTCGAATTTTGACAGTATCCCAGTTGAATGGAAATTACTTTGTCACACATACCATTTATCAAGTAATGATTTTTAACTTATCGTAAATAATTGATATTAAACCAGCTTTGCTTATTTAAGATGTATTTTGAATCAAATATTCACATGTTACTTAATTAATTACTTACGGCATATTACCACAGTTTTTGATTGTTGTATCAAAATAAAAATATTTTCATTGGAATGAAAGACCTAATTTGAGTTAAGTTGTTCCGATGAAAATTTCGTTGTTTTTCGAAGTTTTCTTTTAGTAGTTGTCCAGTAAATCTAAAAGAAGCTTTCCCCAATTTCTTTCAGAGAGTTTCAAATTTTCACTATCCAAAAGTAGCGCGTGAAAAAAGCTTTAATTGAGCAACACAGTAAATGAAAATTCTGCATCGTTCAAAATGAAAAGAAATAGCCTTCATGTTCAATGAAACTTGATTTTTTATCACGATGTATTTTTCAATGAAAGCCGTTCCAAACACTCACTCGTACTAAATACAAAATAATCCCTGAGTTAAATATGAGCCTGTTTTAAATGACTGATATAATATAAGACTTATAAATTAATAAATTTTAAATATCTGAAAGAAACTTTCCATGAAATTATTTTTTTGTTATCACAGACTGATTGTGCATCTTCAATTTAAAATTTAAATTATAATTTGCGAATTTGATTTCAGGTTTTAATAGCTAATAATGGAATTGCTGCGGTTAAATGTATGCGTTCGATTCGCAGATGGTCATACGAAATGTTCAAAAATGAAAGAGCCATTAGGTTTGTGGTTATGGTCACTCCCGAAGATCTTAAAGGTATTTAGCCAAATTACTTTTTTCTTTCTACAGTACTTACCAGTATTTTTGTAAAATGCGTCATAGTTTTAAATAAACAATATTTTTCAACATTACTGATTTAGGGTACATCTTATTCAGTTTATCATGTATATTGTATTCTTTAGTGTTCAGAAACAAATTTTTTTGTTGTGTAGCAAATGCGGAATACATTAAAATGGCCGATCATTATGTTCCTGTTCCCGGAGGTTCAAATAATAATAACTATGCAAATGTTGAGTTGATAGTTGATATAGCAGTAAGAACTCAAGTGCAGGTTTGTAAACAAAATTTAAATTTTATTGAGAGGAATCAGCTATTTATTTCTTACGCTGACAATGATTATAGGCTGTATGGGCAGGTTGGGGTCATGCTTCTGAAAATCCAAAATTACCTGAATTACTCCACAAAAATAATATAGCATTTATTGGACCTCCGGAAAAAGCTATGTGGGCATTAGGAGATAAAATTGCATCCAGCATTGTCGCACAAACTGCAGACATTCCTACACTGCCATGGTCAGGATCTGGTAAGGAACTTATAATGGAATTATTAATTTAAAAGTAACTTCAGTGATTATACCGTCATTGCATGCTAATTTTTCATGAATTCTGATTGGTGTTGGATCTTCATCCATCTTCACAAATTGGACTTCGAATTATAAAGCTTCTGTCCGTTGTCAAATTTGCCTGCAAGTACCTGATGCTTTAGAATAATGGTTGAAGATCCAGAACCGACAAGAATGCGAAAAGCAGTATGCATGAAATCACATTGCATTGCAGACCAACGTGTACATGTATTAAACAAACATTTATTAACTGTTTATTTAATTTGAACACTTTTTTAGAGTTGAAGGCTCAATACTCTGATAAGAAAATTAAAATTAGCTCAGAATTATATAAAAAAGGCTGTGTATCAACAATTGAAGAAGGGTTAGCTTCAGCTCAGAAAATTGGTTTTCCCGTAATGATTAAAGCAAGCGAAGGTGGTGGAGGTAAAGGAATTCGTAAAGTAGAAACGTCTGAAGATTTTCCAAATTTATTCAGACAAGTATGTTCAGATTTCAGAAAATTTATATTATTTATTAGGAAAATCAAAAAGTTTTAATCTATAAATACATTTTTAGGTACAATCTGAAGTACCTGGTTCCCCAATATTTATAATGAAATTAGCTACATGTGCTAGGCATTTAGAAGTACAATTATTAGCTGATCAATATGGAAATGCAATTTCTCTTTTTGGAAGAGATTGTTCCATACAAAGGCGGCATCAAAAAATCATTGAAGAAGCACCTGCTGTGATAGCTCAACCTGACATTTTTGAAGATATGGAAAAGGTATTGTTTAACCAATAATTTCGTTTTATATTTGGGTACAACGGATGTTAGTGGTGTAGCAAAGTGCTGCTTTTACATAAAATCCTCTAGGCGCTAAATCAAAGAAGATACACTCAATCAGCTCACGTATTGTGTGTATTGACGTTCTTGCAATCAAAGTAAAACTAATGTTAATTAATTTAATATTTTGACTTTCAGGCAGCTGTACGCTTAGCAAAAATGGTTGGGTACGTAAGTGCCGGAACGGTAGAATATTTATACGATACGGAAGGGTTTTACTACTTTTTAGAACTCAATCCTCGGTTACAAGTAGAACATCCCTGTACTGAAATGGTAAGCGACGTCAATCTACCTGCTTCCCAGCTACAAGTAAGTATTACTTTAATTAGCTTGTATTGACTTCAAATTTCACATTAAAAAAAAAAGAAAAAAAGTGGTCTTATGATCTATTTAAACGATGTTTATAGGTAGCCATGGGTTTACCTTTACATAGGATTAAGGATATTAGAGTACTTTATGGCGAATCTCCTTGGGGTGATTCTGTCATTGACTTTGATCAACCTAGGAACAAACCACAACCTTGGGGACATGTAATAGCGGCTAGGATTACTAGTGAAAATCCAGATGAAGGTACATCATATACTTGGGAATTTTCTTTAAATGAAATATGAACTAATAATTGCTCAATTTGGAATTAAAATTAATTATTTTTTATACCTTTTAAAGGATTTAAACCTAGTTCAGGAACAGTACAAGAATTGAACTTTAGATCATCTAAAAATGTCTGGGGATACTTTAGTGTTGCAGCTTCAGGTGGACTTCATGAATTCGCTGATTCCCAATTTGGGCATTGTTTCTCATGGGGTGAAAATAGGGAACAAGCAAGAGAGTAAGGAAATATTTGTTTTTTCTCATAAAAAAAATAATAATTAGTTTTGATTAGTTAAATAACAAAATGATTTTGTTTAGGAATTTAGTAGTTGCTTTAAAAGAATTATCAATAAGAGGTGATTTTCGTACAACCGTAGAATATCTTATCACCCTTTTAGAAACAGAGTGTTTTCAGGTAATAAATTTTATTTAAATTATATAGATGTTTAAATTTTAGTTGATTTAATATTTGAAGGAATTAATTTCTTTTTTCAATTTAACCTGCTATTTCATCAATTTTCACCATGTGTTATATTCTGCTACAATTTCCTACTATATGTTGTACCAAACTTAATTTAATTTTTTGTTTTTGTTTTTGTTTTTTAATAGTTAAATACAATAGATACACAGTGGTTGGATATCTTAATCGCCGAAAAGGTACAATCAGAGAAACCAGATATTTTGTTAGGTGTAATTTGTGGCGCTTTACATATTGCTGATCGCAAAGTGTTAGATGCATTTCAGAGCTTTCAAAATTCATTAGAAAGGTCAGTTTTGATTAGATCTGATTAATGTTCCATTAAATTGGAGTGAAATAATTTCTTTTCCTTCTAAGCCTGATTATTAAAACCTTTAATCAAATTTTAGAGGACAAATTCAAGGTTCTAACACACTCGATCATATAGTAAATATTGAATTAATTCATGAAGGCTACAAATATAAAGTTCAAGCGACAAAATCTGGTCCTAATTCTTATTTTCTAGTAATGAATGGTTCTTTCAAAGAAATAGAAGTGCACAAACTTTCTGATGGAAGTAAGAGCAAATTTGTAATAGATATGATGCTGATATTACATCATAGAATCTTTTTTTGTAATTGAATTTGTTTTTGTAAAATTTTCTAGGTATTTTGCTATCGTTGGATGGTCTTAGTTTTACTACTTACATGAGAGAAGAAGTTGATAGATATAGAATAGTTATAGGAAATCAGACTTGTGTATTTGAAAAAGAAAATGATCCATCACTGTTACGTTCTCCTTCAGCAGGTAAACTACTCAGTCTTATCGTAGAAGATGGTGGACACATAGCCAAAGGACAAGCTTATGCTGAAATTGAGGTACGCTGCAGTCGTTGACTAGTTTATTTATAATCTAGCATGAAATATAGTTTCAGCAAAAAATATATTTTTCGTTTCATAAAGTTGTTTTACAAGTTTGTCTCAAAAGATTTATTTATTCATTTAATTGAAGTAAAAATAAATGTTCAAATGATTTTCCCTCGATTTTTAAAGCGTCTGACGCAAGAAGTACAACCCTAATGATCGATCTAGTGTGCTAATGCTGCAGCACGAAATCGTTGCTCTATTGACTTCATATCTCTTCTTTCTGCTGTATTTTATTATTTTGCTGATGCAGTAATTTTATCGCCCATTGTTGGTAAACAATACGTGAATGTTGTCTAACATTCAAATTCATTAGTTCACTTCAAATATTGGTAAAGCAATTTAAACTATGGAAAAGGAGAATGTTATGACGAAATCGGAGATGTTACAAATTTATTTTGTTTTGAGCATTGTAAGAAATCTTTTTTTAAATGTTTTTTAGGTGATGAAAATGGTAATGACTTTGACAGCGAGCGAGGCAGGAACAGTCATTTACACAAAGAGACCAGGAGCTGTTTTGGATGCTGGTACTGTTATCGGCCATTTAGAACTCGATGATCCTACACTTATTACAAGAGCACAAGATTATAAAGGACAATTTCCAGAATTGGACGTATCTACGCCAATGGTTGGAGAAAAGCTCAATCACAAGCATAACCATTATCGTCAAATGTTAGATAATATTCTAGCCGGATACTGCCTACCAGAACCTTATCATCTGATGAGACTTCGGGACGTAATCGACAGATTTATGTCTTCTTTAAGAGATCCAAGTCTTCCATTATTAGAATTACAAGAAGTTATTGCATCAATTTCTGGACGGATACCACTTTCAGTTGAGAAAAAAATTAGAAAATTAATGACATTGTACGAAAGAAATATAACTTCCGTTTTGGCGCAATTTCCTAGCCAACAAATTGCAGGAGTTATAGATAGGTAATGTACAATATACTATTGTCATAATACCATTAAATGAGTGTTATCATTTCGATCATACATGTAACTTATTTTTAGCCACGCTGCCACTCTTCAAAAGCGTGCTGATAGAGACAACTTCTTTTTGACTACTCAAGGAATTGTACAGTTAGTTCAGAGATATAGAAATGGTATTAGAGGTAGAATGAAAACAGCTGTACACGAATTGTTGAGGCAGTACTATGAAGTTGAAAGTCAGTTCCAACTAGGTAATCTTTTCCGTTAAGAATATTTAATTTTTCTATATAATCTACGTAGCGGTAGGTAGAATAATTAAGTAATTGGTTTGATCTTAGGGCATTACGATAAATGTGTGACAGCAATCAGAGATCGACACAAAGATGATATGGCCGCAGTAACAGCTACCATTTTCTCTCATAATCAAGTGAGTTATTTAAGTATTTTTGGAAGAAGTGTAGGAAAACATTTCGAGTTATAGTTCGTTTTTAGCTAAGAAATTCGGCTCGATCATTTTACATCTCTTTGTAACGTATCAAACACTTGTACAAAACTCCCATGCCTCGATGTTGCTGCGAACATATTACTGATGAGTTAAATTGTCCAGTTTTCTTTTTACCCGATCTTGTTGCTCTTTTTGTTGAAATAAAGTTGAACTTTCACTTTAAAGGTTTTTCATATAGTTTATTAGTCATCTTTTACATAACTAAATCAAAAACACTTCAAATAATTATTTTCTTAATTGCAGGTGGCTAAAAAAAATATGCTAGTAACTATGCTTATTGATCATCTTTGGTCAAATGAACCAGGACTTACTGATGAGCTGTCATCAACCCTTAATGAGTTAACCTCTCTTAATAAAAGCGAACATTCTAGAGTTGCTCTCCGTGCGCGTCAGGTGAGTCTCACATTCTATGTATTTGGTTTCTTTAACTTTATCTTGGCTTAAATTTTGTATTAGTTATTTATTTATTTAATTTTTTTGTTGTGCAAAAATACAGGTTCTGATAGCTGCTCATCAACCTGCCTATGAATTGAGGCATAACCAAATGGAATCAATTTTCTTATCAGCTGTTGATACCTATGGCCATGATTTCCATCCAGAAAATCTACAGAAATTAATACAGTCAGAGACATCTATTTTTGATATACTACATGATTTTTTCTACCATACAAATAGAGCTGTTTGCAACGCTGCTCTGGAGGTGAGTCTATTTTTGTTAAATATTACATGGATTTTTCATTTTAGGGAACGTTCATTTAACTGAAAGCTATTTAAAATATCTTCATTATCACCTGTTGTTGGGTAATGAATGATCTTATCAATTAAGTGCTCTACATTCCTCTCCAACAGAGTACTCCGATTGTTAACAGCAATTTTGATTATCAGAAGAAATGCCTGAAAGCGAAGAAGAACATCTTAATGTTGGAGCCATCCTTTAAGGAAATATCCAATGAACTGTGTATTCATTTGCTTTGTAACTCTTAAGCTTCTAAATCTAAGCTAATGATATTAGAAGAGTAAAAGCTACTCATTTTCTCAGGGGGAACCTGAGAGGAAATCAGAGAACAGCAGGAAATTACATATATTTTTTAATCAGACCATCTTTAGAACCACTAGTCAACACAAATACTGATATCAAATACAATACTAATAACGAGGATATTTTAGAATCAATCGTTGGAAATAAATAATTTTTTTTTTCTAAGCAGCTCAAAATGTTGAAGTATCTTTGTAACACAATTTCAGACACTAAGATGTTATCTATTCAGTGCCAGAACGCTTTACTACTAACTGAACGAATTCAATTATAAAATAAATATCTTTTTCAGGTATATGTCAGAAGAGTATATATATCTTACGATTTGACATGTCTGCAACATCTGGAACTTAGTGGCGAGGTTCCACTTGTACATTTTCAATTTTTATTGCCATCTTCTCATCCTAATAGGTATTTATTTATTTGTAATAAGTAATGATATTTTAATGTGTACCTAAAAGTTTGTTTACTAATTATTATTCGTGTTATTAATTTTCTCTAATAATTAATTCAATAGACTCTGTTAGAGATCTCTTTTGGGACGGTTTTGCACAATAAAGTGCTTTAGGTTCTTTATTGAGATATAACTTCGCCACATTTTGGTAGAAGTATATTTTTGCGTTCTACGTAAATAAGTTATCGAAAAATTAAGAAAATATTTGTAATTATTATTATTATTGGCCTTTTGGACCTTGTATTTCACGAACAAATAAAATTTACATAAAGGGATTCTACATTCCTTTTTTGCTAAGACTTTCTCATCCTGAATGATTTGATTGAGAAAAGCTTTTCTCACAAAACCTTTATTGATTAGTGTGGGATTTATATTAATAATTAGGATTTTCTGTGGATTTCCGTCGTAATGACAGAAATTTCATTATTTAAGCAAGACAAAAGAACATTCCCTAACTAACGGAATTGAAAATTAACATAGCAATTAATATTTAATGGAGGAAATAAAAGTTGGCAGGCAAATTCCTGATTAACAAACAAAATTCTGAAATTTGAACTTTAACTCAAATGAATGTTAATTATTAATAATTATTGCATGATTTTTATTTGATGAACTTGATTACAAGTTTGTTGTTACTAATTTTGTTAGTGCCTCTCCTGATGGGAACAATGGCTACATTCTTAGATTTACAAAACAAAAATAACCTACGCACATTCTTAAAACATTAGGAAAAGAGTATGCTACAAAAAGAATTGCTAACGAAACATTCACTTCTCTCTTGCTCAATAACTATTCTTAATAATTTGTATAATATGAATTTATTATTATTATTACTATTTAGGCAGAAGCTAGGTGATATTTGCTCATCACCAGGGGGTCCAACCATTGTTCACAGTCCTCAAAGAACCGGCTGCATGGCTGCTTTTGATACTTTTAAAACGTTTGAAAATTACTTTGATGAAATTTTGGATCTTTTGGAGGATTTTGCCAATCCTGCTGTTATCTCGCCCAAGATTATGGAAGCCGTGGAAAGCACTTCAGAGTCACAGCACAGCACTTCAATAAACGTCTCCCTAACAATTGGCGATGGCACTCGTACACCAGGCACCCTAGATGAGAATAACATAAAGGTAACAACTTATTTCATTAGGTGGCCACGCTAAAATTTTATTTAAAAAGAATGTATTATATTTTAAAGTAATGTGAATTTTCCGCAAAGTAAATATATATATTTTTTTTGTAGATTGAACCTATTCATATTCTCTGCATAGCCATTAAAGATCACGGAGATCTAGAAGATTATAAATTGAGCAAATTATTTGGTGATTTTTGTGCTAAACAAATGGATGAACTGAAGTCACGTTCTATCAGGCGACTAACGTTTCTTGCTCTTAACAAGTAAGTGGCTTATCATTCAGAAACTTCTATGTTCAAGTTACTTTTTCCAATTCTATTAAATATACCTTCGAAACGAGAACATCTGTTGATTTTGGCTTGCTTTGGACAAGCCGTATGGTGCTGCATTTGTGGGTATATTGGAGAAACCGTGTCTTAATGGCTTTGCTCAGAGAAGTAATGCGAAGTTCTGGGCACTAGTTCTGACATGACGGATTAGAATGCAATGAGACTGCTTGTCTTTAGTGGTATCCTCGATGCCGTTTTGTGGTATCTTACGAAGCAATTTTGTGTGAGAGGAATTTAAGATTGAAAAATAATAGAATTAGTGAATTAGTGGTGGAGAAACAAGGAAAGGTGCGTATTTGTCTCCAGACTAATAAGGAATTAGGTAGGGTGACACTAAGAATTTTTTTCGTTCTAAGTAGGCCGTGAATATTACTTTTGGAAGTACATAGTTATATAGATAACGAAGATTTAATTGCTCGTTCTAAGTGCAGCAAACAATTGTTTGTGATAGCATGGATCCCTAGTATAGTGTTCTTGCTAGCAAACATTAGATCTAATGTGTTTGGGAGAGGCCTTTTCTGCCTTTTTGGTATGTACCTCTGGGGATAGGCCAATTCTCAGTGAAATGCTTGGGAGCTCAGGGATACCTTACTTACTAAATTGATATGGTTTTAGAGGTTTTGTTTGCATACTAAAATTCGCTTCCAAATTTTAAAATTGAAAACAAAAAATTATCAGCCTTCGTTCCCTCCACATAAAAAGGTTTTAACGATCTAAATTCAGAATAACTTACTTGCCCCGTCATTTTATATTTATATTTGCTATTTTCTATTTTTAAACAGGAGACAATTTCCAAAGTTATTTACATATAGAAATTGCGATAACTTTGCTGAAGATAGGATATATCGACATCTGGAGCCTGGAATGGCATTCCAATTAGAATTAAACCGAATGAAAACTTATGAACTGGAAGCATTGCCCACTTCAAACAGAAAAATGTATCTTTATTTGGGTAAAGCTAAAGTTAGTATATAATATTTTCTTTATTTCTTTTTACATAATGTTTTGATACGTCTTAAATGAATGTCTTTAACTTTTTAGGTTGCAAAAGGACAATCTGTTACTGATTATAGATTCTTCATCCGTTCTATTATTCGCCATTCAGATCTTATCACTAAAGAAGCGTCTTTTGAATATTTGCAAAATGAAGGTGAAAGAGTATTATTAGAAGCTATGGATGAATTAGAAGTTGCGTTCTCGCATCAGCTGGCTCGACGTACTGATTGTAACCATATTTTCTTAAACTTTGTGCCGACAGTAATCATGGATCCAGCTAAGGTAAACATTCAGTTAAGATATATTTTGTTTTTTGCGGTTAGATTAAAACTTTCTTTTAATTATAACTTTTATCTATGACCAACGTTTCAAAGATCCGTACATTTAGGACATCAATATAAATGTGTACGTGAACATATCGGTCCCTCTTAGGACAAGTGGAAAATACTCGATAAAGTTAACCCATGATAGATTAATAAGCAAAATAGATCCTCAGTTGGATTGTGGGTTATGTGGGTTACAAAAGAAAGAGGACCTGGTGCATATTCTTGTTGAATGCCCATTTTACAGACTCATTAGAGAGTATTATTACCATTCTGATAACGTAGGGGAACATATTGAAAAATTGTTGAACCCAGATACTGTAGATTCAGCTCAGGTTTTGTATAAATATGTGACATCCATTTTGAAATTAAGGCATTTTCTTTCAATATAAATATGAATGGTTGTATAAAAACTTATATGTAACTTTGGCCTGCATAGGATAATTCATTTGTTAATTCTGTAATTATTAATTCTGTATTTTTGAATTTTGGTTTCTTTATAATTGTATTCTATTAATCTGTATCTTAACACCACCATGCTCCTTTGTATGGGGACTACCCCAATAACAAATAAAATAAATTGAATTGAAATTGAACTTTTATCTATGAAATATAGATCGAGGAAAGTGTAACAAATATGGTGCTTAGATATGGACCAAGGTTATGGAAACTGAGAGTTCTTCAGGCTGAACTAAGAATGACAATTAGACCAACTCCTAATTCGCCCACATCTAATGTTCGTCTCTGTTTAGCCAACGATAGTGGTTATCTTTTGGAAATATATACATACAAAGAACTGGTTGACCATAAAACGGGAGTGGTGGGTATTTGAGCAACTACGAACTCATTTTGATCTAATTTTTACAGAATTATTTATCCTAGACAATTGAAAATGTTTACAGATTAAATTTGAAGCGTTTGGCCCGAAGACAGGTCCAATGCATGGTCTGCCTGTTTCAACACCTTATGTCACCAAAGATTATTTGCAGCAGAAACGATTCCAGGCTCAGAGTAGTGGAACCACTTACGTTTATGATTTTCCAGATATATTTAAACAAGTGATCGAACGACAATGGAAAGAATACATACAAGCGAGACCCAATGGTGAATATTTCATTAAATTATTAATTAATTTTGAAGAACGCTGAAATTATAAACTATAAATGTAAAACAAAAATAAATATTTCAGAAAATATCGTACCACCATCGCAAGTAGTTGATTCTGTGGAACTAGTAGTTGAAGGTGACAATTTAATTGAAATGAAACGTCTTCCTGGAGAAAATGATGTAATTAATTAACCACTTAAACACATCCAGTAAATTGTTGATAATATCATTGTATTTAATGTAAGTCGAAATTTGTTTTAGGTTGGTATGGTAGCGTGGAAAATGAAATTATTTACACCAGAATATCCAGATGGCAGAGATATTATTGTTATTTCTAACGATATTACATATCTTATTGGATCGTTTGGCCCTAGAGAAGATATTGTATTCCTAAAAGCTTCTGAACTAGCAAGAAAGTTACAAATACCAAGAATTTATATAGCCGTGAATAGTGGTGCAAGAATTGGTTTGGCGGAAGAAGTGAAATCTCTTTTTAAAATTGCCTGGGAAGATCCTGACGCACCAGATAAAGTAAGTCAATAGTCACTTATTAATCTATCTAAAACTCGTGGTTTTACCAAGCATCGTAACATTTTGACTCTTAGTAGAAATAGAGCAATATTTGCATTTTATACCATTTTATTTAAAAAAAAAAATCAGTTGTGGTTTTTAAGCTTTTCTTAATTGTATTATGGAGACCCTGGCAAAGACAGTTTAAATTCAAAATAATAATGAAATAATTCAAAAACAATTTTATTTGAGCTTATTTAAGATATCACGAGCAGCCTTGTTAAATTTGAGTCAACTTTTAAGCGCCTAATGAGATTTGAACTTAACTCCATGCCAAGTAATGTGACCACTTCGTGACAATGTATTTTTTTATTCTTGGCTTGTTACATAGTGTTAAATGTACATGGATATAAAACAAGGATGTCTACTTTCACCGACCCTTTTCTCTATTTATCTTAATGATTTGTGTCAGGAAATCGGAGGTGGCATACATTTTGGCAATATAAATGTTCCCGTGCTGAAATATGCCGATGATATTGTGCTGCTGGCTGATGACCCTGTAGTATTACAGAATATGATCAACGCACTAAACAACTACTGCAAAATGTGGGGTTTGGTAGTCAACCTGGACAAATCCAAAATAATGATTTGTAGGGGGAGGGGTGGTAGACATTCTAAGTTGGAAAAGTGGAATTATGAGGGGGTGGATATTGAAATTGTTGGTAGCTATAAATATTTGGGTGTCAACTTAATACCATCCCTGGCGTTTGATTTGCATTTAAAAGAAAAATTGAGTACGGCGAAATTTGCGATCAATCGCAACTGGAATAAGTTATTTAATAACTCAAAAATCTCCTTCCAGCCAAAATTAAAAGTGTTTTACGCGACGGCGCGCACAGTAATGTGCTATGCTGCTCAGATTTGGGGATATAAACGATATGAAACGTTGGAGAAGTTACAGAGGTTGTTTTATAAAAAAGTTATTCAGACTACCTGGTAATACATCAAATTACATCATTAACTTAGAGTCAGGTTTACATACAATGTTTATTTTCACGCTAAAATTACATCTGAAATATATTTTGAAAGTTCTCAAACTCCCGGATCACAGACTTCCCAAAATAATAGCCAAACAAGTAATTGCCAATAAAGTTCTATGGTGGGAAGAATGTGTAAAAATAGGCTCCCAATTGCAGACACCGTACTCCCAAATGGAAAAGTTGCTAACTGGGGAAACCTCGTTGGATACTTTTATTTCGGTAGTACAACAACAAGAGAAAGAGAACATGGTGTCGCGTGCTAGAATGGGACAATTTCATAAACTGTATCCCAGACTGCTATACGAGGTAGATTATGTCCGTAACAGGACATTTTCTGAGGCACAACTTCTCATGCAGGCCAGATCTGAATCGCTGTACCTTAACTGCAGGCCTTTTAGTACAGAGTCTGGGCAAGAGTGTACCCTGTGCAATTTGTCTGAGATGGAAGACATTTTCCACTTTATTGGGATATGCCCCATCCTGGCTCCTTATAGATTACAATATCTGGGAGGGAAAAAGTTAACACAGGAAGACGTTATTCTTTTTCTTAATGGAAAAAATTGGGACCACTTAGTTAAATATTTAAAGGCAGCTTTACTATATAGAAGACTGATTATGGAGGAATTCCAATGAATTGTTAATTTATTTTTTGGTTATGTTTATAAATTACTTTACTGTAACTTAGTACCGAGGATGAATTATTTTGTTGTAGCAACTCGGCAGACGGATTTTTATCCATGCTGAAGTGTTATTTCTTTAATTTTTTTTTTTCACTTCATTTAAATCTTTGTATTATTTGATGTAAATAAATAAAACACTATTTTTTTTTTTTTTTGGCGCATCAACAGCTGAGGTCATTAGCGCCCGGAGCTTTTTCCAGTGCACTGCCGGCCTCCGGACAGTGTTCTCTCGTTACAGACAACACTGTCCATCACCGGACAGTGAGCTGTAAGAAGCTCCTAGGAAGAGAAAATCTAAGGGTCAGCTGCTGGATTCGAACCCGGGACCTCCGCGTGGGAGTCCAGTATGCTAACCTCATAGCTAATCCCTTCCCTAATAAAACACTATTATTATTATTATTATTATTATTATTATTATTATTATTATTATGATGTACATGGATATCAATTATTTTTGTTCCTTTATAGGGCTTCAAATATTTATATTTAACTACTGAGGATTTTACTAAGGTTTCTTCAATGAATTCAGTAAAAGCCATCTTGATAGAAGATGAAGGTGAACCAAGATATAAAATTACAGATATTATAGGTAATGATTAAACTATATATTCGTATATTATCGTATCAGTAACATTACAGATACATATATATCGGGAGAGAGAGATAGCTATTCATTTTAAAGTATTAAAATTTTATAGGCAAAGATGATGGCTTGGGTGTTGAAAATTTGAGATACGCTGGAATGATAGCCGGTGAATCGTCACAAGCATATAGGGAAATTGTGACAATGTCAATGGTATCGTGCCGTGCCATTGGTATCGGTACTTATCTAGTGAGGCTTGGCCAAAGAGTTATTCAGATTGAAAACTCTCACATTATTCTTACTGGTTACAGTGCACTCAATAAGGTAGGTCTTAGTAAATACGAGTATATTGTTTTTATTATATTTATATATAATAATTTATATAATAATATATATAATAAATAGTTCATCATAAACTCTGTTCACTTTTATCTGCTTAGCTATTAGGAAGAGAGGTATACGCGTCAAACAACCAGCTAGGTGGTGTTCAGATTATGTACAACAATGGAGTTTCGCATAAAACAGAGCCCAGAGATTTCGATGGTATTAATGCCATTATCAGATGGCTTTCATACATTCCAAAGGTAGGCTTGATATTCTATAACAACAGACATGTTCCAATAGCCATTTACTTATTTACCCGTGAAATGTGGATAAATTAAATAGACAATAAATGCGGGAGATAATATTTAGGGAATTTCAGAAAGTAAAGCATCTTAGTTCAAAGGAGGCAGTTAAGGGAAGATTTATTTGGTTCACCCGCGGATATACCGGGTTCGAACCTGCCTGTTTCTATATTTAATCTTTCTAGATTAAAGCTTCTTATAACTCAATTCCGGGATGGACAGTGTTGTCTGTAATAAGAGAGGAGTCCGCTTGTACACAGAACAAGATCGGAGTGTCAACGGACCTAAGATGTTTTTATTGACTTCATCTTAAATTAATAATTATAGTAAGTTCGTTGAACTCCATACAATTCAAAAAATTTATTAAAGGATTTTTGTAAGTTTTCCCCAATTTTTAATCATACATTCTTGACATACGTTCAAGACCCAAATCCAAAATAGTATTATATTTTCTGCACCTATATATCAGATGCACGGTTTTAACATTGAGTATATGATTTGGTTGGTGTGTAATTATGTGACGGTGGGTTTTTGTTTCATAAAATCACACAAAGAAGAAGGAATAAAATTAATTTACTGTCCTTATGATAATTATTATTAATATTACGAGTTAAGTTTTCCTGAGGGTTGTCAATGTGAACTTTTATTTCCTTTTTTGCATTTTTATTTATTGATTTAGTTTTATCCGTTGAAGGCTCATGATAAGTTAAACAATGCCACAACTTTGACAGGTTCTATAAAATTCTTTTGATTCTTTTTTATAAAAGTGGGTTTGACGCTGCAATTTTATTGCACTGGGTTTGTACTTTTGTACTTGTTTGCGGAAATTTTGCGTGATCTGTCTTATAAGGTTGCACCTCTCTTGAAGTCTTTAAAAAAAAAAATTCTAATGCGCCGAATAATTTTAATCTTTAAAAACTTAATGAATTTTATGAAAATTTTTGTTAAGGACAAAGTGTCACCTCTTCCAATTTTGACTCCGGTAGATCCTATTGACAGAGAAGTAGTTTACATGCCTACTAAAGCTCCTTATGATCCCAGATGGATGCTTGAAGGAAGGCCCAATCCAAGTAAGTGTACCCAACTGGTTAGTCATTTTAAAATAAATAAATAAATAATTGGAAAAAGAAAAAACAACTGGTATAATCTGATTGAATGGAATTAAATGTAACTAATTATTCATCAACAGATAACCCAGATTCGTGGGAGAGTGGTTTCTTTGACTATCGCAGTTGGGATGAGATAATGCGTCCTTGGGCTGGAACCGTAGTTGCGGGACGAGCTAGACTTGGCGGAATACCTGTTGGTGTCATTGCTGTAGAAACTAGAACTGTCGAATTACAACTTCCAGCCGATCCCGCAAATCTTGATTCTGAAGCTAAGGTAAATAAAATAGATTAATTAATTTTAATTTGTTTTGATATAATGTGGTTAATATTTGTTTATATATTTATTGTAGTTGCTATCCCAAGCTGGGCAAGTTTGGTTTCCTGATTCAGCGTATAAAACTTCTCAGGCCATTAAAGACTTTTCTCATGAAAATTTGCCTTTGATAATATTCGCAAATTGGAGAGGATTTTCTGGTGGAATGAAAGGTATGCTCTCTTTTAGAAAGTGCAATTTTCTAAAGATTGAACAAGTTGCAAGTAAATGAATGAATGTTGTGAATGAACTGAAGCTTAGAAGTTGCACACAGTACCTCTTTTGGCTTCAAACAAATGTCAGACACAAAATATTTTGCTTATGAAGTAAATTTAAGTTTAGAACATCCATTTGAAATGACTTGCGTAAAAAAAGTGGCTAGACCTCTTACGACGGGATTTATGATACTGTCATTTTTTACATGAGAAGAAATTTTTACATGAAATATTTAAAAAACGAATCAACTATCTTGTTTCAGATATGTACGAACAAGTAGTAAAATTTGGTGCTTATATTGTTGATGGATTACGGGAATATACACAACCAATTATTATTTACATCCCTCCAAATGGTGAATTGAGAGGAGGCGCTTGGGCAGTAGTTGACCCAACAATTAATCCCACGCACATGGAAATGTACGCCGATCCAGATAGCAGGTAAAGTATCTCCTCTGAAAAATATTAAAAATGAGTATTGTGATCACCGGTTTTTGTTAATATTTTAATTTTTGCAAAAATAAAAATAAGAGAAAGTAAACAAAAAAATATTATTAGCAAAATTCATTTTTCAGAGGTGGTGTACTTGAACCAGAAGGTATTGTTGAAATTAAATATAGAATGAAAGATTTAGTGAAAACTATGGCAAGATTAGATCCAGAATTAATTGAATATAGAAATAGATTAACTGGGAACATAACCAGCGAAGAGAAAGCAGCGTTAGATGAAAAAATTCAAAATAGAGAAAAGTATTTAATACCAATGTACCATCAGGTAGCCGTACATTTTGCTGATCTTCATGATACACCTGAAAGGATGCAAGAGAAAGGTGTTATTCAGGTAAAATATTTGTTTAATTAACTAAATCCTTAGCAAGATGTTTATCACATTGCTTTTCTCTGTATCACTTGATTTGTTTTGTTTAGGATATAGTACCGTGGAGGAAGTCAAGAACAGTTTTACACTGGAGATTGAGAAGATTGTTGATTCAAGATAGGATAAAGAGGAATATGATGAAAATGCAACCGTCGTTAAATGATGGTCAAGCACAGGCCATGCTAAGGAGATGGTTTATCGAAGAAAAAGGAACAACTGAGGTAAATAAAGCTATTTTTTGTTAAGTAATTTGTTTTAATTGTGATAAATGATATGTGATCTTACAATGAGAGTGATAAAGATGTATCTGAAATTTACTCAGTTGTAATATCTTTGATTTTATCTGTAAGTCTCCTGGAAGAATGAGTTATATTCAGCAATCTGTCCCTCCACTTCTTGAAATCAGTTTTTAGGCAATAATTTTTCAATTACTCAAAGTAAAAACATTTAATTTTTAATTCAACTTTTCTGTTAAAACATTTATGTATAATATTAGGTTTATTTAATAACATATTTTGCTAGATTATCACTTCCCTTAACACAATAGACACGATTGTTTGCATTTGCTTTATCCTCAACTCTCAGTTTTTTTTAAGCCTGACTGCACTAAAGGTTTCATTAACCTTATCGTGTTGTGATATTCTTCGCTATTTTCTCGTCTGTCTGTAAATCTGTCTGAGATTTATTCCCAGTAGTACTGTTACATTCTTGTTATTTCTTTCCATATTAGTCTCGCTTCTTGCCCTTGCCTTTTACGTCTCTTTGTTCGGCACATTCACCTACCAAAAAACTTATTCTCAATCTCCCTCTTTTTTTTTAGAGTTAGTGAATTTTTGGAATTAGTGGTTTCGATTTCTTTGCAATTCCATCCCTCAAGGATTTCTTGTGGTAAGAACATGAACATTGATTTACCTGTTCATTTATCTTTTAAGTCGTTAAAGGATCACGAGATCCGTAAATGCTGTCAACCTTAAGCTGGGCCAAATAGGTGAGACCTTTTAATCGCAGTTTTGCTTCTGCGCGTCATTATTTTTCGTTGATTTTTTTTTTTAATACTTTAGTTTTGGCTGCAAGTCAAGGCATTTGGGCACAGTTGTAAGGTAGCTACGACTCCCCCGGAAAATATAATAAATCCTCCAGGCTATTTAATAGATGCATATGGATATATCTTTGATACAGATTTTGCGATACCTTTTTTGCGTTCTGCAAACTTTTTGACAAGGAAAATTTTGTACTTACGGTCACCAGGCAAGGATTTCATTTTTTATAAAGTCTCGAGTATCAGTTAGAACTGGGTTTCGTAGTCATCCATTATTAGGATGAACAAAACTTTTTTTTGGGTTTCGTAGTCATCCATTATTTTTTTTTTTCGCTTCGATTGCATAGGTTATTAGCGCCAAAACCCAACTATTAAACTTATTTTTCAGTTATAATATGCTGTTAGCCCTAAATTATTTTTTACGCCTTTAAGTCTTTTATACGATTCTGGGTAGTTCCTTAAATCGGTAAGATTACACCACTTCTATTTTTCAATTTCTCGTAATTTTATTTTTGTTCGTAGGCATACTTATGGGACGATAATAAGGTAGCCACGTCCTGGATGGAGCAGCAGTTAAGTATGGGAGAAATGGGCGAATCAATTATAGCGAAAAATATGAAAAGTGTCCAAAGGGATGCAATTATTAACCAAATAAAAATGGCTTTAGAAGTAAGTATCTTGAAAATGATATTTTTAATGTAGTATCTTCTGTAAATATATAATATCTTCTTAAATAACCCTAAGAGATTAATAAGCGCTAAAAAAAAATTCGAAAAAGTTTATACATTGAGGTAATAGGAAGTTTCGTCATGACTAACTACAAATGTTAGTGAAAGCCCTGATATTTAAGGTTTATTTATTTTGTTTGATAATCAATGATGGTGCATGTCTATTCTTAATCGATCGTTGTTTGTTTTATTTTAGGAAAGCCCTGATGTAGCAATGGATGCCTTAGTTGAATTATTTGAAAGCCTTAGTCCTTGCAAAAGATCTGATGCATTAAGAACGTTATCACATCTAGAAACATATAATAATAGTCCTTCACAGTCACTAGATGTACAAACTAGTAATATGGAATCATGAGGGTTACTTCTAAACCAAAGGGTATGTATTTTTTTATTTATTAACCTTTCTTTAGATTTAAGGAAATAAGGCAATTTAATTTGACATATCTCTTAATAAAATTAATGGTTTATTTCCTAAGATCTTCATAAAATCATTTTATCAAAAGATTTTAAATGTATTATCTATTTTTAAAAATCAAGGACAGCTATTAACATTTCTAATGTATCGTTAATTGTGAATTAAAACTTAATGGTAAGACATTATATCATACGCATCCTTTCTAATATTTTTAATAATAATAATAGACATTTATTTCTTCATTATTTCATTCATTTACAATAACATAACAATAAATATTTTTGAATGTCAATAGCAGACAAAAAAACTGTAATTTTCTTTTATTATATAGAATATATATATAATATTTATATATATTGTTAATGTAATATATATATTTCATTAAGTTTAAAATTCTAAATATTTCAGGAATATTTAGATTATTACAACAAACAGAAATATTACTTGTGATCTTAGTCTGTACAAAGGAGTAGTTATGAAAACATCAATTGGTCTACATTACCTGCATAATGTTCAATGAAGATATTTCCAACGACTTCGCACAAGAAATGAACAGCTCCTACTCCTTCCGTATGTCATTTATTCAGTTGTTTGCTTTAAATGACAAACGTAATTCTAAGTATTTATTACCCTTCGTCTGGGTCAAGATACTTAGTTTTTTGAACAATTTTAGTACCAAAAAATAGTAAATAAATGTGATATATTTATATATAAAAATGGTCCTATGTACAAACAAAAGAGATTAATTTCCTTGTATAATTTTTAACATTTAATTATCCGAGAGCTCACTTAGTGCCACATGCATGTATATATAGGAACTATAATAGCATTATATTTGCAATACGAATCATTAAAAATAAATTATTGGTTTCAGTAACAGAAGAATATAAAAATATTTTAATACTTTTTTTATATACATATATGTATAGGCAAATTTGTATTTGAAAGTTACATTTTAATAGAATTAGAAAATTTAGTGCAACTTTACATTATAGCTTTATTTTAAAAACTTCATACATAATAATTTAAACTCAGTTATTTTTATATTTATTGGAAGAGTATAGATTGATCTTAAACAAGCCAAAGACATAGGTATTTGGTGTTTTGCATTAACTGTCCTAATAAAATTAGTAAAAAACAATTTGAATCAACTTTTAAAAATCTAGTAAACTTGTGCGTAGTTTCTACAACTCAAGATTTATTTTTTCCCGTATAATTTTAGATAAAAAAGATCCTTGTGAATATATGCCTTCATAAATAATTTTAAAAATATATTTATTTTTATAAAAGATAGATGTAATATCTGTTTATGTAAATATATTGAAAAAGCAAAACTGTTGTACGATAGACTGGATGATTTATTTGTACAAATACACATGCAAAAATTGTTATTTATATGAAATGTAATTTTTCTAAGTAATGCACAATACAAACTTTTTAATTATATTGCATTTTGTTTCCTGCATTTAACAGATAACTTGAGGTATGTACCCGATTTAGAGCTGTTTTTGTAAAAGTTATGACCACTGTAAAGAGTAGAAAAACAGCAGACTAGAACCTTCGTTTGTTCATTATCAGCCGCAGTTCCATTAAAACTGTTATTAATATGAGAAAAAAGTATTGGGTACACTATTTCAGCGCTAAATAAGGTTTCAATGTGTTGAAATCGTTTTAAGTTACATAGTTTTGATTATAGCTCTTTCTCCTCCATTTGTATCTTTTTTTTGCTTGAATTTGCCTAAGAGATATCCTGCACACAATGACTAAATTAGTAATACTAGGAAAAGGTATTTCATTCCAGGATCTTTTTTTTACAGCATGCCTATTATTACCCTTAAATTAATTATCTGTGTTTTATTGTTACAATCAAAAGGTTTCCCGTGACTAAAAGTATATTGTTGAGTCGAGAACTCTCCTGTTATGGTAAGGACTCAAGAATGTGGCAAGCTGGATCCAGTAAAATTTTAACTTCTTGATGAGGTATTTCAGAATTTAAGCTCTGAAAAGTAAACTGAATTAATAGTTTTTTACGATTTAATTAAAATAAATTAATTCGATTAGATTAATTGAATATATTATCCTGAACATCGCTCCCCCATTGCTACAGTGTACCTCTTTCTTCTTATCCAGTATCTGGGCGAAAGAAGTTTAGTGCTATACTAGCAAATTTTATTTTACAATATTGCAGAATTTTGTTATAATCAAAATGCAATTTAAGATTTTTTTAAAACATACCGACGGGACAATACATACATTCTATAGAAGACTGCTAACTTACAAGCCTGCGCATATATTACTTCTAGCGGTGAGAGAACTTAAATCCTATTTAAATGATAGACTCCCGAAAGGCGAAGGTAAAGATCGCCCGAATGGTGGCTCTGTAAAACATCAGACACCTAGGACACCACGCCCCACTTCCTGTGAGAACATTCTCAAGGAATTGAAGTACTTTTATATTTTTAATCCCAACTATCCAAGTGGCCTTTCCAAATTATCCAATCCTATCCAAAGTGCCTCTTGATAACTTGGCGGAATTTTTGCATGGAAATTCAAAGTTAGCTATTGCCAGCCAATTCCATCGCAGACTCCTTTTCTCCTTTAGGAAGGTGGACAGAGACTGATTTACATGCTTACAACGGTAGGCAATTTGAATCACACCAATCGTGTGTACCAATCCGTCATTTGGGTAAAAGTTATTGTTAAATCTGAAGTAGTTTTGTTTGAAAGGTAGTTTCACTTAGAGCTATTACTTGGTCAATGTACAGTTGTGCATTTAAAATCGTTTAGTTTCTGTCTTATAAAACTTGAAGTGTTTCTGCTACGGATAGAAATGTAAGTACTAGAAATATGCAAACAGAAAGCAAAGAATATTCAAAGCTTGAATATACCAGCATTTTGCAAGTTCTACGCTAATTAAAAGTCTCCCTTTAAAGATTTTACTAATTTACGCAGTTTTTAAATGATTAAAATCATATATTCATTCACATTTTACTTATCAATAATTATTTTGCAGTGAAAATGCAACAATGGCCGTGTTTTAAACTTAAATTCTCGCGCCTCCCTCGTATAAAATACATTCCCAACTTTTCACTTCTAAAAACATGCACAGAATTAAAAACAAAAAATGACCAGAAGTTTTAAATATGTACATAAATACTAGGTTTCAATAATTTTATTTCATAATTTTTACATATGTTTGATAATGATTAATATTTTGGATAACACCATGTAACCTCCCTTACTGAGTCTATTCAGTCAATAAGTGTAGAGCGGCATAAGAATTTAACAGAAGGCAGTCTCTACATTAATCTGATATTCCTACCTTAGAGATAAGTGAAAGTCCGAAAACTTAAGCATGTACGAAGACCTATAAAAAGAAAAAAAATTGTAAGAAATAATACTTACATAGTAGGACACAGAATAAAACAAGAGGAACATTCAATATAATATTATGAAGTTTTACTACAAACGTACACTCTGGATTAAGTTTTAATGAATTTCTGCGTACTAAAATCAAATTTATATTGCATATGAAAATTTGGACTTAATAAAGCTCATAGCAAAGTAATTTAAACTAAGTAACGTACATATGTATTTGTTCAATTAAATTAAAAGAAGAGAAGAATAGAGAGAATATATCCGATCAACCTGTGAAAACTAGTATTAAAAATCAGAATAACCTCAGATGATCGATGAATCATTACGTACGACACAGCTAGTGAAAAAGACTACCAACTTGAACGTGTACAAAGAACGTAATAACGAAGAGAAGTATGTGAAGAGCTCTTCAACAAGTGAACTAAAGAAAGCTGCAAGACTTGGAAGATAATTTCGTTCAGCTAACTCGCATCTACAACGAGTTAAGCGATGAAATTGACTTTTTTATTTTACATTAACAGTATAACTGTTGGGTCATTGCATCGAAAGAAATAGATTTAATAAGATTGAACCTTATCTAATTACTCGTACATTAAGTCACCTATGGTACGCATTACATTAATTATAATTACAATTATCATTTCTTTATACTTTTGTTGTTGTTTATAATATTGCCAACATAAGAAAAATAACTAGGAGACAATATGTATATATTATAAATTTTAGGAATTGAAAAAAAGAAGTTGTTAAATATACCGAAACTTTGGTATTTATACATGATGGAGATTTCGGCACTTCAGTTGGATAGGTTTGTAGATAGTTCTGATATAAAGTTACTACTTCTGTATTTCGCTGCTAATAGTTTTTCTCTATATTATAACAGGAATGAATAGGGTAGTAGTGCCAACAAGCAGGAGTAGAATGAGAATTACTTGCTGGAGCAAGTGTTATGTGAACAAGACCTTTCCCTTTTCATCGGCTTCATAAGGTATTTTGCTTATCTTTGTCTTTTCTTACTTTCATTAAATCATTACGATCTAGAGCTTGTATTGAAATGTTTTTCTGACGCCTTCTGTTCGCTTCTTTAAGCTGAATCTTTGTGACGCCCTGGATATTACAAAGATGTCCAGACGTGGAAAGAGTAAGAAATCAGAGTTCGCAAAGTAAGGATCAAGGACAACTTTATCAATCATAGATTTGCCTAATCCTATTCATTCCCCGTACGAGCTGGCGTTCTTCAAGGCTCAGATCTCGGTCCCCTTCTATTTATTATTATTCCGCAATTCCGGAAATGCAAGAACATAAAAATTCACTGTGGGTCCGCGAAATTCTCCCACTCCTTTACATAAATGTTTAGAACTGGACTAAAGATTCACCTCGATCCCTCACACTAGACCGAAAAGAAAGGCACCAAACTCTGCATTTAACTTCTTTTAAGCCTTTTCGGCAGACGCTAAAAACTCTGTAATCAATAAGAGACTGCTATAGCTGCTGCCCTTGGAGCAATCTGTACTTATCACAGAAATCGTGGGGTACTACTTTGCTTACTTTAAGTACAGCTTGTTTTGATTGAATATTGGACACATTTAAAAAATAAATATAAAACGCTATATTGAATAATCTAAAAGATAGGTTGAGATGCTTTGTTATAGAAAGGATAGCGAAGTCTTCCTGTGGTAATGGTAAGGCAAAATTAATAGTAAAACTTAAATTTTCAGTATCGAGCTGAGTGAACTTTCTAGTAAGTAGTTAGTGCTATTCTCATCCGATAAAAGTTTGACAGCAGTGCATTTACGTACAAAGTCGCCTTTGAGTCAATCTATTATCACCTTCAATGTATTTTCGTATTAGCATAAAGTAATTGCAGAAGATTGAACTCTTACTGTTGATTGATCGATACAATGGATTAGCATGGCTGAGGAACAACCTAGATTTGTTGACAACCTTTTACTCCACATCTTTAACTTTGGTATTTATTTTGGTATTTGCACTATTTTAATCAAAGAATAAATCAGAAATTGAGGTCCTTATATTTAAATTAAAGAAAGTGGGCAACCAACCTTATTGGAACGTTCTATTCTACTTAAAAATGGAAAGAAAAAAGACATTAAGGTCATGCCAATGCTATCTAGCGGCAGTAGCTTAAACTAGAAAATTGCAATTATATAGGAACTAGTTCCAGTGATTACCGCTAGGTAGCATGAACATGTACTTTGACACTTAAAATAAACATTAAATAACCTCCAAACAAAACAACTGTCTGTTAAGTCAGTGGGGTAAAAAGGATATTCGGTATTGTCCAATTATTCTGAATATTAGTGGTTCTCAAGCTTTCTAATGACGTGACGCTGTAATACAGTTCCTCATGTTGCGGTGACCCCAAACCAAAAAATAATTTTAGTGGCTACTTCATAACTCTAATTTTGCTACAGTTATGGTTCGGAATGTAAAATTCGGAATTTTCAATTTTATTTTTATTAATGAAGTGAATTTTGTTTCTTCTGCTTCCTTAAAATACTAGATTTTAATTGGACCGCTTTCCTTTAAACAACTTCATTCTATCGTCCATTATAATTTCTTTCTGTTTCATGCTTTTAGGCATAAAAAAAAACAAGTATCAGATAGATATTATGCATGTTTATTTCACTACCTAATGTAAAATTGCATGTTTTCTTTGTAAAATTATGATTTTTAACTAACTTTTGAAAATTTTTATTTTTTAAAAATAATCAAATAATATATTAGTAAAATTATATGAATTTATTATAAAAATGTTTATTCTATGTAAAACACATTAAACATTTCAATTACTTTAATTCCAATAAATATTGTTGATTTTCAGATTAAATACTGGTGATATCAGAGTACTGCCTGCAGAGCTGTACCCAATAGAAGCCCAAGTAAAAAAGTAAACTTTCTGACAAATGAGAATATACCAACAAATTTGGATAGGAATCAATAAAAAAAGTACGTAGTTATAGTATGTATTATGCATGTTACACAATATATAGGACTCTCTTACACTTCTATATCTTCTGTATATATTTTTCTGTATATACTTTCCTAAGTTACCTTTGAAGTTCGAACTAAGGTACAAAGTCACCTTTGAGCCAATCTATTGTCACCTTCAATGTATTTTCATATTAGCATAAAGTAATTGCAGAAGATTGAAGTCTTACTGTTGATTGATGGATACAATGGATTAGCATGGCTGAGGAACAACGTTAGATTTGTTGACAACCTTTTACTAGACATCTTCAACTTCTTATAAAAACAGTTAGTTTTTATTGATTTACTTATAGAAATTTTAGTTTGTAAATAGTGAATTATCAATACATCTTATGGAGATTTGTTAAGAATTTTCCTCGCTTATCATACCAATATTATTGTCCCATAATTATTAAAATAGTTTCATAAGATTGGTTGGTTCTATTATACATATCTTGTGAAGAGAGTGGAATTTATAAATATATTATTTTGGTATTTGCTCTATTTAAATCAGAAATTCAAGTCCTTACATTTAAAATAAAGAAAGTGGGCAACCAACTTGGAATGTTCTATTCTTACTTTAAAATGGAAAGGAAAAAAGACGTATTAAGGCCATGCCAATGCTATCTAGCGGCAGTAGCTTAAACTAAAAAAATGTAATTATATAGGAACTAGTTCTAGTGATTACCGCTAGGTAGCAGGAACATGCACTTTGACACTATTAAAATAAACATTAAATAACCTCCAAACAAAACAACTGTCTGGTAAGTCAGTGAGGTAAAAAGATTATATGGGTTCGTCCAAATATACTCTTTATCGTGTAGCCACAGTAATAATTTGATTTATTTTTTAAATGTTCTTCACCCAAGTTGATAAACATTTTATATCGTCAGTATTTTAAAAAGAAGTTTTCCTCTAAAAAAATGTGCATGTTTAAAATTTACTGTTTACCTCATAATTGGATGTTTTTTATTTATGATTGATAGTTTTAAGTTTTGCTGGTGTAACTAAGTCAATGAGAACTTTACGTACCTTAGAAAACTGATTGTATTATCTATTTGCATTTAGCGATAACTTCCTAGGAAATTTAAAAAAAACTTGTTTTTGCATCATTACTGCGTTAAGGATTTTTTGTGTATACTTTTACTTTTAATTACGAGCTGATGTGATCAGAAGTGTTTATGAAATTGACATATTTTCAAGACAATCGATAGTAGATGCATTTTAAGTGTACCCATGTAATTTAAAAAGTTGATTTTAGTCTTCATTATTTTGTTTCATAAAAATGTTTCAATGGTGATAAGTAGGTAGATTTAGTTCGTAACATGTTAATAATTTTTGGTCGTCTTTATTACTGTAAAAGTAAATTGTTAATTACGATTATGTATTTGGGAATTATGAACTTCCATGTAAATATTTAGATTTATTTCATGTAAATGGGAGAATAATCTCCATGAAATTTAATAATGTAAAGTTTAATAACGTCCCAGAATTATGGACCTTGGATTTTGCAAGGTTCGCACCAGTAATTTTAAAATTTTAACTTATTGAAATTTTTTTTTCTAAATATTTGTAAATTACAATGAAAACTATTGTATAAATAATAGTTAATTTAATTTTTATTTTTGTTCTCAGCGTTCTTTCAAAATTCTAATGGTAATTCTGAACTAGTTCAATTCAAACAAATGGCTGGGTTGATAACATTTTATCCATTGTAACACATTTTAACTCCTACAGCAACAGTAAGTACATGTTTTCTGCTTACAGCATGTTGTTTCTCAGTTAAGATATTATGTCGTATTATCAAAAGTTAAATAATAAAGTATACAGTGATAGATTAGATACTAAGTAAGTGTAATGATTTGCCTAAATTCAAACTATCCAGAAGGTACATGAACTTAAATTTACGTTTTAATTAACTTATGGTTTTTTAGCGATCAAATTGGTTTACTGAAGTGATTTATTAAGTCATAAACATTAGTGTTGTACAGAAACTAAACTAGATTCTCTAACTGTTGAGCTATTCTTCGAGTATTCTTATCTATTATTTACTACGTTCAGAATAATACTACATAAACTAAAACTTTATTCATATTAATTTTTGTGTTTGTAGTTGAAAAAAAGTTTTAATTTGATTGAAATTCTGTTATATTTTCCAATCACAGAACTATTTCTCTTCTGTTTAAAGAAATAAAAATAATTAAAAAATGATTATATTAGTAGCATGTTTGTTGTTGTATTGTTTAATCAGAGTAATCTTATTGATAAATAATAAGTCTGTTTTTTGAAAATATATTTCATTTTCTTTGAAAGAAAGGGTTAGGTTCTTTAAAAAATGTTTTATACTTTCATTTATTCACATTTATTTAATTTTTATGAATACATAATCAGTTATACTTTTTTTTTCTGGGTTCTTAATTCCAGCTACACTCAATAAAAACTAATTATTTTAAATACATATGTAAATATTGTTGATTGTACAGAAGGTGTATTTTCAGATTAAATATCTCTGATACTGGAGTACTGCCTGCAAAACTGTTCATCAATAGAAGCCCAAGTGAAGTATACGTAAATCATCTATCCCAGGAAATTTTTGTGAAGAAACCTTTAAAACAAGTATTATGTAGTTACTGTACGTAATATGCACATTAATTTCACAATGTAATGTTAGAATTTTTACTTCAAATTGCATGTTGTTTGTTTTTTATAAAATGTTTAATTTGTTTGCTGTATAAAAAAAAAAAATATAAATTTAAAAAAAAGAACCTTATTTATTCTTCTTTTCATCTCATTAAAAAAAAGAAATAGAAAAGGAAAGTTCAAAAAAAACTCGATAGCGATCAATCAACAGAATGAAAGAATTAATTTTCAAAAATAAAAATAAACTGTTGAAGATGTTTGTACAAATTTATTGTTAAAAAGCGTTTAATTTAAAGAAAAAAAGAATAAAAAGGAAAACCTGAAAAAAGGTTAGAAATAGCTGCAAGAGTGGAAGGAATAAAAAAGAAAACCTTAGGAAAAAGTGGAAATAGTCTCTTAATTTCACTGTCAGGCTGCTGTTACTGCATTTGATAGTTAATAGTAAAGGCAATCCTAGATTGTAAATGTTGGGTTGATCTATTTTGAAAATCAAGAAGTAAATACGATTGGAAAAAGTAAAAAAAATAAAAAAGAAAAATAAGTTTCGAAAATGGCCACAAGGTATCAGCACTTACTGGACTTGTCAACTATACAAACCAGTTTTAGTTTACATATATGCCACTAGGTAGCACTAAAACTATATACAATTGTCAAGATTTCTCTTCAGTACGACTTGAGCATTGGTGGGGAGTGGATCGCTCTGTCGCTCGTCTCCTTAAACATATCTACTGTAGTTTCACATCATGAAATAAGAAAAAGGTATGATAACATTTGTCTGTATAGTCTAAACATCACTATCAAAAACATACATTTAAGTCCTTCTATAAGAATAAAAAAAAAAATATTCAAAACATCAAATATAAAATAGGTACCATGCATAAGTCTGTCTACGAATTATGATAAAATTTAAAACGCACATTTAAGTCCTTCTATAAGAATTATAAAAAAAATATTCTAAACATCAAATATTAAATAGGTACCATGCATTAGTCTGTCAACAAATTATGATAAAATCTAAATGCCGCACCCTCCCGCCCAGCAAAAATTACTTACCTATATAGTCTGGCAGTACTATTGCACCATCGACAAGCAAGAAACATTTTATGCATTTTCCTCAGCATAAAACAATTTATTTCAGCTTACTTCCGGTATCAATAAATAACACATTTATAATGCCGTCTAACTATATAATATTTTCTAATTAAAAAATGCTTGAGCTACATAATAATTAATAAAAACAATGGAGTTAATAACAAATGCACTGCAGTTTGTACTGTCACTCCTAGGTAGCAGAACAATCACTATTTTAACGATTAGATTTCTCTTTCTAGACTTTGGAGGCCTTTTTTAACTGTTTTTTTTTCATGTTTTCTTTTTTGTATTTTTTTCATTACTTATTATTTAAGAGATTAAAAGGAAAAATAAATACAATATTATTAATTAACAATTTTTTTATTATTTAAAAATAATTTGTACACTTTTTAACAATAAGTTAAATAAAATCTTTACAGAGGCGAGATTTTTTTTGTTTTTATTAATTTTGCCATCGTAACTTTAAATTCGGTTTTCCCTGTTTGTATAATGTATTTTTGCCTTAGTTATTAATGCACTGAAGCTGAAATGAAATATTTTTTTAAAAAACTAGACAACAATTACTTATTTTTCCAATTGCTTTGTAATAGAAATTATAAATTCAAGCGTGAAGTTGATTGTACAAGCGGTGTATATGAATCTGAAGTTTCGATTGCAAAATAAAAGTAAAATGAGAAATTTTCGTCTAGTTAACCGGAAAGATAGAGATTTTAAATTATAGTAAATTACAAAATAAGCCAGAGGTGATTGATATGTATACAGAGCGTTGTATGAATTCTGAGTAACAAGTGTCATATGAATTTTAAAAAAAGAAAAGGATTCTCGCCTAAATTCACTGGAAAGATTAAGATTTCAGTTCCAGTGGATTAATAAATATGCCAGAGATGGAATGTAGGCACAGGGTAGCCCAAAATTTGAAGTTACATCTGAAAAATGGAGGGATAATTAAAAAATTATTTTCTAGTTCTAAAAAATAGAATGAGAAAGGTAGCAAAATAATTAAGAAAAACATTTTTCCATAATGTCTGCAATCGCAACATCCTTAGTTATCAATAGTATAAAGCAGAAACCTTAATCATTTTAGTCAAACTAGGCCAGAATTACTTATTTTTCCATTAATTTTACAATTATTGTAACTTCGAATTTGGGCTACCCTATATTAACATTCCAATACTTATTTCGCAGTGAAAATGCAAAAGTCTGTGTTTTAAACTTAAATTGTCGCGCCTACCTCGTATAAAATACATTTCCAACTATTCAGTTTTAAAATAATTATTACTCCCTTAGTATTAAAAAAAAAAAAAATCCTTTAAACATGTACTAGATTTCAATTAATTTAATTCATAATTTTTACAAATGTTTGACAATTCGTTAATATTTTGGATAACAGCACGTAACCTCTCTTAAACAGTCTGCTCAGTTGGTAAGTGTAGTGCGGCACTATTAAAGTCGAAATCCCTACCTTATCTGGTTATTCTACCTCTTAGATGGTTGAAAGACCCAAACGGATAAGGGATATATACATACTACTAACAAAATTACATATATTATTGTACGTGAACTGATCCTCATCAGATTAGTAAATTCTTTAGCCTTTAGGAACACCTGTAAAAAGTAAAGTTCGAGAAGTGTTAGTTCTATATCGAAGTAAAGTAACGAAAACCATAAGTCAAGAATCTAAGACGAGGAAGATGAGTACGATAAGTTTAATTCGCTTGTAGAACGAGTTAGATCTGTACATGAAATTGACTACTTATATTACATTAACAGTATGATTGAGGAGTCATTGAATCAACAGATATAGATTTAATAAAAAGGAACCTTATTTAATGATATTAAGTAACCTATATATGTACGTATACAATTGTTTATGTTATTTGGGAGAATCGTTTCATGTTTTTGTTATTGTTGTATTTCCTATAATATAGCCAGTGGAAGAAAAAATAACAAGATGACAAAGTGGATATATCATAAAGTTTAGGACTTGAAAAAAAAAAGTTGTTAAATATAACTTCGGTATTTATACACGATGAAAAATCAAATGGCTTCGTTGATAGAACTGATGAGGGTTACTAGCTCTGTATTTAGCTGGTAATGGTTTTTGACTATTTTGTAACAAGATTGAAGAGGGTAGTAGTGCCTACAAGCAGGAGTAGAATGAGAAGTACTTGCTGGAGCAAGTGTGTGAACAAGGCCTTTCCTTTTGTACCGGCTTCATAAGGTATTTATCTTATCTTTGTCGCTTGACCCTTTAATTTTTCACTTTTACTTTAATATCCACCAAGCACTCATTACAATTCCATTACTTTTTCTTACCCCATAATAATTACAAGGTATTACGATCAAGTAGAATGTTATGCAGTTTTCAACGGATATATTTGTTTTCCATAAATGTTTTTACTAATCGCCAAGTTTCGTGTGTGATGAAAATCAATAATGGAAAATTAAAGTTTATTTAGTTTAGTGGCTCCTTTTGGCGAAAATCTTGTCAATCTAACAACAAATGTACTGAATCTGATTTTTCGTATGTTCTCTTGAACAGCATTTACGATTTTCTGTAAACAACGTACTTTCTTTATATTATTATGATCTAGAGCATTTATTGAAATCTTTCTCTTAAAAAATTGATACAAACCAAAAAGTCTCTGTAATAAATAAAAGACTGCTAAAGCAGCTGGTATGGAGTAATCTCTACATTGACAGAAATCGTGAGGTACTTAGGGTGAAGGGACCAGTAATTGACTGCTTAAGAAAAAATTCGAGTTTAAGATAGAATAACTTCCGTTATTTTGGCTCCAGGTGTAGGTTGTAAAATTGTACCGCTCCAGTAGGATGTACTTTATTTTATTAATATTTTAAATGCAGTAAATTCGATCTTTATGTCAACCAAAAATGACTTTATTTGTTAGTATGTCAATGACCCAGTAATTGACATACCGAATTTTCGGTGGAACTAGTGTTTGACATGGAGTGGGACCAGTAATTGACATACAAATATATTCATGAAATGACATAAGGTATGCATTCAAAATCACTTTTAAATCTAAATAAATCACTTAAATCACTTTTTCAATTGGATTTATAACAAAAATCAGTCTTATTCATAATTAATTACAATCAGTTCTTAAATAGGCAAACCTAAATAATCTAATATTTTTTCATCGTTACTCTTTTTCATGCAGTTTTTGACGATCAACCCTTACACAACTGTCCTACCGGACAGTTTTAATTAAATCTAAACCAAGACAGTTAATTTGAAGAACAGCCCTTTCTTTCAATAGTACCAAGGCGATATTAGCTAACATGCTTGTTAGATCGTACACAATGTCTGTCGGCTCGCTTTTATCTCTTTCTCTCAACCCTTCCGCTCTCTTATCCTTTCAAGTTTCCGCTAAATATTTTGTTACTTAAACCTTTTTTTTTGGGAACTTTTTTGGTTCTCACTTTACCAAACTCTACTTCCGATTAGACTATGTGGTCACATCCTTGTTTTATTCATTCCGCCTATAACGCTGCTACCGATCGCAACTACGCGACTTTGTGTTCGAGTTGTTGGTGCTTTCTAGTGAACCAAATTTCTCCTACGCTTCCCTTCTTTTGGAGCGCTTCGCTAATATTTTCCACAATCTGTGCTGCCAGTGTCATTTGCTTCGAAACCAAACTATCTGAATGTAATTCATTCTTACTTTCTGCATCTATTCAGTATTTTATTGTTTATTATTACTGAGTTACCTCTTGGGCACATGTATATTATACATTGTGTGCACGTTCCTCGCGTCCCGCCACAGGTTGTAAGCATTCGCACTTATAACAGTAATAAATAAATGAAACGTCAATGAAAAAAAAAAACTAGATTAAAAAATATATATCTGTTATTGACTCTTTAACTTGGAAAGGATAGGTATTAAAATACACATACCTACAAATAAACCACTGATATTCACATAACTAGGTAACCAATTGACAAAAATATGTGTTATTAAAATAGGCACACCATAAAAGAAAAAATGAATGAAAAAACAAAATATTCTTTCGGAATACATAGGAAATGAACATCATAATATATCTTATGTAATTGATAATTAGCCACTTGAAATCACAAGCCATTTGAAAACCTCACGAATTAACGGTTTTATTAAATTGGTAACGTTCTCCATAAAGTAGTACAGGGCGATCCAACCTTCACGACTTTGGGGATTAAAAATGGTTTTCATACCGATTTCATTTTTTTTTAATACAGTTTAGCCTATTTAGCCTATGGGATGCTATATATTCGTCTTCGGTCAACATGTCTGTCAATTGGTAAATACAATAGATCTTACAATCTTTTTTATGTTATTATTGTGTAACATCACAAAGTCACCAACTCTCCACGTATGTTTGATTTCGCACCTGGTACTTCTCTTGAGGGAGCTTCATTTTTCCCCTGGCCGTTTCCTTTGATGGAATTCTATGGTTCAGCCATTTCCTCCCTTTCTTCTTTGTCATGTGGCTAGGACCCAAAACTGAGGGAGAATGAGAGATTTTCCAACTCCGATAAGTGGGCGTCGTTTTTATTAGTCACGTAGGCCTCGTGAAGCTGTTCGGCGATCACGATTATTCCAGTTTGTTGTTCATACATTGTTGTTCTCTACAGAATAATCATTCTGCATGCCCTCTTGAAATAAGGCGTACATTTGCTAATTCATTAATTTAAACATATTTTGTTGGAAGTTTTACTATTTATTTTGCCGATTTTTATCAATGATTTTATTTTACAATGATTGAATTTTTAATTATAATAAAATTTATCAACCTATCTTACCATTTTCCCAGGAAGTCAATCACTGGTCTCAAACAAAAAAGCTGTAGGACTAGTAATTGACATACATGTCAATTACTGGGCAGATTGCCGTTTCAAGGACCAGTGATTGACAGCCCCATTTTAATCCTCAATGCTTCTTATAACTAAAAAAAAAACTACATAAATTAAAGCTACAAGTAATACTTCAATGTATTTTCATATTAGCATAAAGTAATTGCAGAAGATTGAAGTCTTACTGTTGATTGATGGATACAATGGATGAGCATGGCTGAGGAACAACCTAGATTTGTTGACAACCTTTTACTCCATATCTTCAACTTCTTATAAAAATCGTTAGTTTTTATTGATTTACTTATGGAAATTTTAGCTTGTAAATAGTGAATTATCAATACAGAAAGGATTTTCCTCGCTTGTTGTACCAATATTGGTTGGTTCTATTATACATATCTTGTGAAGAGAGTGTAATTTATAAATATATTATTTTGGTATTTGCTCTATTTAAATCAGAAATTCAAGTCCTTACATTTAAATTAAAGAAAGTGGGCAACCAACTTGGAACGTTCTATTGTTACTTTAAAATGGAAAGAAAAAAAGACGTATTAAGGTCATGCCAATGCTATCTAGCGGCAGTAGCTTGAACTAAAAAATGTAATTATATAGGAACTAGTTTCAGTGATTACCGCTAGGTAGCAGGAACATTCACTTTGACACTATTAAAATAAACATTAAATAACCTCCAAACAAAACAACTGTCTGGTAAGTCAGTGAGGTAAAAAGATTATATGGTTTCGTCCAAATATACTCTTTATCATGTAGCCACAGTAATAATTTGATTTATTCTTTAAATGTTCTTCACCCAAGTTGATAAACATTTTATATCGTCAGTATTTTAAAAAGAAGTTTTCCTCTAAAAATATGTCCCATGTTTAAAATTCACTGTTTACCTCCTAATTTGATGATTTTTTATTTATGATAGCTTTAAGTTGATGCTGCAGTCACTAAGCCAATGAGAACTTTACATACCTAATAGATTGTATTATCTATTTGCATTTAGCGATAACTTCCTAGGAAATTAAAAAACTTGTTTTTGCATCGTTACTGTGTTAAGGACTTCTTGCAGGTAAGCAACATTTTTTGTGTATACTTTTACTTTTAATTACGTGTTGATGTGATCAGATGTGTTTATGAAATTGACATGTTTCCACGACAGTTAGGGTTTTTTAGTATTAAAATTGGTTTACTGAAGTGAATTATTAGGTCATAAACATTCTTTAACATATTCTATGTTTCTGAACCATACCATTAAAACAATGCTTTTAATGTGTTCTGTGATTTGATTCAAATTTAATACTTTAGGATCTGTAATTTAAAGGTAAATTGTTGAAGTAAGTGATTATTGCAATACTCGCGCTCATGCGAATGGGGACAGTTTTCAGCTTAGAAAGAATGCTATGTTGATATTAGAATTTGAGCATTATCAATGTTTCTTTTGAGCAGAAAAATAAAACGAACTTCACAAAAAACATAATGGTTATATAGGATTCAAAATGGTTAAGCTTGTATAAAACTAAATCTCCAAACCTTGCACTCATAGTTTTAATATGTACACAATTTATAAAAACACATAAACGTCCAACTTGTTAGTTGGGACCGTTGTTAATATCTGGATCAGTAAGCTTGTTTTATTTGGTTTGTTCTGAGTGAATGTGTTTAAATTTCTAAGTTCTAAGAGTAGGCCTTACAAATGAAAATGTAGGATGTGATCTTATTCATCTAAAAGCTAAACTTATAGTGGCTTTCAGACTAAAAGTTCAATCTTTTCTTTTTTTGTCTGTCCTCGATAGCAGTTTAATTGTGTGTGCTAAATGCAATGAAAGTAATCAATTAAACGCAAGAGTTAGTTATATTTGAAAGATTTTATCAGTGAAAACTAATGTACACCGTACTTGAGTTTCCTTGTCCAAGCTGTTGTTATTTGTTACATTTTCCGATCTCCAATTAAAAAAAAAAATAATTTTTTTTGTACTTTCCGACACAAAGTAGTAGGGTTTTGATAGTTTTTGATTAGGGTCTTGTTACACAAGCCATAAACTTGTATTTTGAGAAGCTATTTTCTGTTATAGACTTGATCATTACATGGGGAAAAACTAGGGTGATATTAAAACTAAGGTGACAAGTATACCCTCCTCAGGAAAAGGACTCCACAGAATAAGGTAAGTTTCTTTTGTGTTGTTCTGTGTAATTATTGTAATGAATCTTGTGACACAAATTAAAAAATTGAGGGTGATTAGGTAGGTTAGGAGGGGGTATGGGGGCGAAGCCCCCATTAAGAAAAAAATCAGGGGTGTGGGGGGCGAAGCCCCCCATTAAGAAATAAATAAATCAGGGGGTGTTTAAATAGAAATATCAATCCTAAATAAATAATTCGAAGTGATTCTGATTCGCTG